>NC_138974.1:81489613-86704613 GCF_055761805.1 Camellia sinensis
TCGAAAGAGGGAGAGAAGAGAGGAGGAAGAAGCAGAGGAGAAAGAGGGAGAGAAGAGAGGAAGAAGAGAGGAGGAAGAACAGAGGAGAAAGAGGGAGAGAGGATCGTCGCTGCTCGCCTCGCCACCGCCGTCGCCGTCGCCTCGCTGCCGCCGATCGTCGTAGCACCAGCGATCGCCGGCTCTGCCTCGCCTCCGCCCCCGCTCCCGGCCCCCGCTTCCAGCCCCAAATGTTGGGCCCCCTCCAGTCCCTCCACCTTCCTCCTCCTCCTCCTCCCTCCCCTACTTCTGGTTCTGCTTCACCTTCATCTAAAAAACGAGGCCGTTTTTGAATTCGAGTTGTTTTTGAATTCGAGCCATTTCGAGCCGCTCGGTTTCGAGCTACCTATCACTGCCGTTGTTTTAATTATTTGAATGATTTATGTATTTAGAAAAAATTAAATTAACCTAATAATCACAATATATAATTTAGAGTATTGCAATTAACACTTTATAAATTATTTTAGATGTTTTAATTTTTAGTTTTTTTTTATAACAATATTCAGAAACTTACAAATATGGACATGGGAAGTTCTTCTTCTGACTCACCCTTGGACTACGAACGAACTGCTCTCAATCATTTGATTCAGAAAGTTGCAAATATGGACATAGGAAGTTCTTCTTCATAACCCTCTACATGGGATGTGGCTTCTTCTTCCTCTGGGGATTCTGACTGGGCAAGCTGGTCAAAACCTGAGGCCTATGATTTGAGGGAGCGAATTAACCATCATTTCGTCGAGTTCACTAATTCTTTAGAGTTTCCTTCCTATGCGTGAAGCTCGGTGGTTTATCTTTACATGCCCATCGACCGAAGACACAGTTTGGAGGAGAATCTGTTTATAGCATGGTACACATCCTCCATGCCTACAAAGATAGTACACGTTGCCCGACGCCCAGAAGAGGCACAAGGGTACGATCTATCGTTCTTAGCTCAGAAGGCAAAGTTTTGCTCTTCTGACTGGCTCGATTATATTAATGTCCTTGTTTTTTCTGCCCTTGCTCTTTCTCCTAACATGGAAGCCACCATACCTCTTTCTCCACCAAATCCTTGCTGGACAGAGAGACTGAGGCTTGCCCTCTCTGCGGATAAGGTCTTTTCTCCTTACAAGCCTCCACCTTCCCTTACTCCAGCTGAGCGGAAGCAAGCCCAATTTCTACTTGCGGCCTTCTCTCATTTGCCTTTCAATGTTCTTGAGGACGATGTTCCTCTCAAGAACCTTCGATGGGCTTGTGATATTCTGACTCGGGGTCACGTCCTCAACCCCCTCGCCCAAGCAGAACTTCATATGTTCTTGGACCAACTTCCGCTGCTTCTTCACTGGCATCGAACTTCTGTGGCCATCACTCAATCTTTGGACCAACTCTTCGCCCTTCGAATTCATGCCCAGTACGAAGCAGAGAACTTCATTGAAGAATTCGATAACTTCAAAAATAAAGACTCTGCGTACTGGGATGACTTGGATATAGACGAGTTAGAACAAGAATTGAGAGAAACAACATTCGAAATAAAGGCTGAAGAGCTCTTTTATGAAGTGAGAGCACATCAACTTATGCAGCCAATCCTAGAAGAAATAGAGGATAGAATAAAGAAAGAACAAAAATTCATTGATCATAGTTGGACCAAATTTCATGATCTTGTTATTTATTATATTCCTTACTTTTATGAACTTGAATTTGTACCCAAAAAGAGCCATTCGATGTAATTGCTTTTGCTTTAATACACCTAAGACTTTTCTATTTGTTTGGCATTGTTTGGTCTTGTCTCTGTTTTTCTTTAAAAGCAAATTTAGGGCTTCGAACTGCACAATCTTATCCTTCGAATATGGATTTAATTGTTTTAAATGAAATACTAACAAAAACGAACGTGAACTTTTCCAATTTATGGAATGCAGTTGATAGTTTTTGCGGATTTTTCATTCATAATCCGTGCTTCGAATCTAACAATCTTACCCCTTAAAATTTGTTTCAATTATAACCAATATATGGTCATGATTTAGTATGATCAATCAGTTTTAAATTGACCATTTTGCTTTGAACAACAGTTCATACTTTCAAAAATATGAAAGCTCCTTTTGAGGGCTGCACTGTTTTAGTCTGAAAAGACAGTCTTTTCTGAATATATATAAACCAACTATTGGTCTTGATGTTTCGAACACCAATTCCCATCCTTAAGAGATCTCAAGTTTTGCTTCGAAGGACATTACTTTCATTGAGAAACTTAAAACAGGTCTTTAATCCCTTTGAAATAAACAAATACTTGAGCATTCTTACATCCATAGGTGTGAAATGTACTTCGAAGCCGGCTTCTCAGTTTCAAAACCGTTTATTATTTGACTTTTGGCGCCAAAATCTGGTTTCGAAGCCAAATACTATACTTCGAAGCTGGCCTCAACATCGAGGTGTGTTTTTCCCTCCAAAAGTATCAATATTGAAGGAAGCTCTTCGTATTTGTACTTTTAATACTTAACGAATTACGCGATACATTTTTCAGACACAAAGGTTTTGTTAAAACCCTTTTCTTTCGTGTTTTGAAATCACTCGCTCGTCTAACACACAAACCCTTTATCTCTACTGACTCTCTACTCCCTTTCCCAACTTCATCCTCTGAGAAAGCTTTCAATCAATGGCTTCTTCTTCATTAAAAGTACCAGTTGTAAAGCGCGCGAGCCCGTCTATAACCCTAAAAAGGATCATTGAGGCAGAATGTGAAAAGTATAAGGCCGGTGAGAAAAATGCCATCGATGGACGCATCTTCATCCCTCGACGTCATGAGCAACAAGACTATCTGCTTGGGCCCATCTTTAAGGAGATTCTTACTGAGCTTCCAGTGTTATATCCACGTCTAGAAGACCATTGTCTTCTTTACGAAGGTGGTCTTGACTGGGGTACCTGGAGGATGAACCGTCCCCACCGATGCTGGCCCACGGTGAGACCGGAGTGGCAAGAATGGTGCGATCGGGTTGTCCCTGCTAGGACTTTGGACCTTCAAGAGCTCTGCCTTCTCGATGCCCTTTGACTATCCAGGTTTACCATCTCAGAGGACCCTTTCCTAATTCCTGCTGCCCTTTGCTTCTAGAATTCTATTTTCAATTTTTTTCAATTCAGATGTGGGATGATGGCCCCTACTGATCTTGATATTTGCCATCTACTAGGATTGTCTCCCATTGATACCCCCATTGGACCAGATTATACTGACTCACCAGTCCCCTTTTCCCTCCCCTCCCTTAACTTATCCTACAGTGACTTTGTCAAGGCCGAGAATAGAAGGGAGGACCCTATAACTGATAAGGAATTCTTTTCTTTCATATTATATTGGCTTTGCAAATTTCTTTTTTGCATTTCTTCTCAAAGAATTATGCCTGAATTTGCCCCTCTTGCCAAAGCTCTCGTCCTACAGAAAAAGGTGGCCTTAGCCCCATATGTTCTAGGTCATGTATGTGACGCCCCAAAATTTGGGGACATCATAATAAGGTTTAAAACTTAAAATCATTTTTCGTAATTAAGAATCCTCATCAATGTTGCCTCCAAATTTATCATCATAAATTAATTAACAACACCAAAACTAAAAGTTCTTGAATTACAACTCCAGTCAAACTTAAAAACTTTGTCTTAGTGAACAAATAAAAAAAACTAGAGAAAAACTAGAAAACTCAGAAAAATGGTTCATGGAACTTTGGCACGCTTCAAGCTAATCAGGGCTAAATGTTGCCTTCCAACACCTCGATGTTTCCTTCGGTTTCTTCGGTAGCTGGCATGAAACGCCAGGGCAACGAGGATGCCAATGAGCGACGAGCTCAATAAGATACTACAACCCGAAATACCCACCCCGATAATAATACCCACAATGAATAATGCGTAGTAACAGAATAACATGTAGCATTTAATAAGAATAATAAGAATGCCATCAGTTGAAATAATAACAATAGATAATAAATAAATAAAAATGACAAACAGAGGCAATATTTCATTATAAGGAAAATGCCCACTTTCTTTTTAAATTTTCATAGATTTAGTTTATCAGATAAGTTTAAGTAACGCCCCGAGGAGCATTATTTCCATTCAACCGCTAAGCAATGGCCACGGGCAATTCTGACTCCCCCATGGTCAAATATTCAAGTGTTACCTACAGTAACTATCAATGATGCCCACGCACCAGGGTTACATACCCGAGTCGTGACATCACGGTCTGCCCCAAGAGAACGGTCTATGTTGTGACACCCGCACCACCAACCTTATATCGCCTACACCGATAAGAGCCGAAATACCTTCCTGTGCCATGTTAGAGTTCGCAACTCGCTTGTGCAAGATTCTAGACCGGGCTCACCCCGTCACTTTTACATTTTAATGTATCATTGGTTAAATTTCGTGTCTCTTTACTCGTTGAGATATTCACAATAATTCAAAATTTAATTACCAATAATGTTATACCAACTCATTAAAATCCGAACATAAAATATTACACATGTCACACAATAATAAATGATTGTACAAAATTTAAATAAACAATTTATTTAAACTATGGTATGAAATAATAATGTAGCTACCAAAAAGAAATAAATCATAATCACACACATGCATGGATTTTTAATCTACAAGATTAGATTAGGACAATATTAAATTTTAGTCCAAAGAAACAATTGAAGAGATAATTTTTTGATTCCTCCTTAATCTGCCAAAATTTTTAGAATGTATATCTTGCAAATAAAATTATAAATAAATTACTTATACAACTCTAAAATTCATATCAATCTACAGAATACTCAATAAACATGTTATGGTCATTTTTCAGAAAGCATTTTCCAAAAATAAATTATAAATAATTCTAAAAAAATTCCAAGAGTGTTTATGACATAGATTTATCACATTTTCTTAAATTAATTCCATACTTAACTTTATAAATCAATTCCATAATCTAAAATTTTATTATGAAACTAGACTTCTCAAATTTCATTTTTTTTTTTGCTTAGAAATTACCAAATTTGGTTTAATATAAATTTTTTAATGATTTTTCAAACATATAGTGAAATCTGCCTATAGCTCCAGATTTGGTTAAAATTTTGTATAAATTCGTACAAAACTCAATAATTGTTGAAAAATTTTGTGGATGAACTAGACATCATTATCAACAACTTTGTAGAAGAAATTATCTTCAAATTTTGAGTATAAAATTTTATAAAAATTCATACAACTTTCTGGCAAATTTGAAGGGCCAAATAACATCTTCAATAATCTTTTTAATGACATAAACTACACATGCAAGTTCAAATTCCACAATATTATCATGATTTTCAGACTACCAATATTTAATATACCATCATAAAATTTTATACAATTGTAAATAAAATCCTATCTACAAGTTTAGACAATTTATCATATGTATATAATTTGAAAATTTCAAATATAAAAAAAAAAGAGAAGGTTGAGAGGGTTTTCTTACTATGTTAGGTTGCTAACGATTTATCGTCCAAATTTGATTTATGATTCTGATCGTAAGATATGACCGTCCTAGCTCCATGATCGTCTTGCTGAAATTTTACATTAATCGGACGCGATCTCACCGTTGATCTTCCATTGGATTCTCTTAGAATTTTTGATCATCATCTTAGACATAGAATTTGAAAGATCTAACCCCCAAAATGGATTCTACACGTCAAAAAACCTAAGGGTGGTCATCCCCAAAGTCATAGGACCACTCGATTAACCTAAAGGTACTAGGATGCACCGTAGCACCATGGGCCGAGAAACGCTGGATAAAATTCAATTCATCTTCTCCAACAGCCGTAGCATGCATGAACAGAAGACCCAGAAATTTAGTTTCAATGTCACCAGTTCAAATGCTTGTATCTTCTTCATCGTAACTCCGTTTTATCTTATTTTTCTGTCATTGGATTCACCTCACGGCCTAGTTTTTGGTTCACTACTCACACGCCTCGTTCTGTCTCTTTTTGCATGCCATCGGATCTCCAAAATTTGACGAAAAATAAGATTATTTTCCTACCGTCTCGGACATTTTTTTCGAATCATCTTTTGGACCCCATAACTTTCTTAATTCTTAACGGTTTTACTTCATTCTTTCACCAATCTCTTCAACTTACTTTGTATTTCATCTTACATGGCCTATTTTTCTCAATTCTTCCCGGAATGGATGGTTTTGGCATGCCGAAAGTAAGTCGAAAACCAACTTTTGAAATTCAAAGTAAACTTCTCTAACTTTGTTTCTTTCTCCTCCATCTTCCTTCTTTTTCTCTTTCTTCACCTACAACACTTTGTGAATGGTGGTTCTAGATGATAATGGAAATAGGTGATGGTGGTGGTGGCGGTGGCGGTCCGACGGTGCGCCAATGGTGGTGAAGTTCGCGGGTTGGTGGTTCGGATGGTGATAGTATGGGTTGAGGCCATGGCTATGGAGGTCGGGGGAGGAGGAAAAACATAGATAAAGAAGGAGAAAGAGAGTTTTGAGAATGAGAGGTGGAGGGAAAGAGAGGGAACCGAGAAGGAGAGAGATGAAACTGGAAGTGAAAATTGTGAGGAATAGTTAGGCTCAATTTATGGGCAAAATGAGGAAGAGTAAAAGAAGATAAAAAAAAATGAAAAGAATTTAAAAAGAAAAAGAAAAAGAAAAAGAAGTTGAACACCTGGTGGTATGGCATCAGCATGCCCACCACGTTTTGATACATAAGATTGAAGGTGGAAAGTGAGAAAACCTGGGGAGCAAACCCATGGTTTTTTTTATTTATTGGGTTTTAGTACAGAAAATATTAGATTCCAGTGTAATTTGATTACAAAAAAATATAGAGAAAAATATAATAAAAATATCATACGACTCAGAAATTAATATTGAGTAATAATATAAAGTCAAAAATATTTTATTTTATTTTATTTTGAATAAATTTTCAGTATAAAAATATACAGAATATTAAATTCAAAATATTGTGAATAATTATTTAAGAAAATTAAAAGTATATATATTATTTTTATTATATAAAAATACGGGGTTTCACAATGTATATAGAGCTTGTTCTCTTTTCTGTGAGAAACCCTTAGATACCAATTAAGGAGGTCCATTTTGGATACTTCAACTTTGGCTTTTTGCTTATTTTGCTGAGTTACAATCTAAATGCCTTAAATTTTTTGAGCCAAACCCTCGTACTCATGGCATGAGGCTAGCCAATGCTTCACTTTATCCTTCTACCTTTGCTTTTTACTTCTCTTTCTTCCACCAACTTCCAGCTTCCCTTCCTTCTTACAGCTTTCGTCCCTTCAAACCCATTACTATTGGCCCATCTTGGTTAAAGAATTTTCTAAGTGATGGGCTCTGTGCTTCACCTCCTCATAAAGATATATGGGCTTCTATTTTGATCCCCAGAGAGCTATTTATTGGGACTATGAACCCCAGAGCCTACAAATGCATTGCTGAGCCTTATTGTCCTGCTCAATTTGCTAGACAATTTGGCTTCTCACAAGGGGTCCCAATACCTCTCTGCAGTAACACTAATCTGAGTCTTACTAGTAGGGATTTAAAGGTTCGAAGGTCTAGACTAGAAGAGACAACTTCTAAGTTTATGCAGGGCTTGATCGATTTTGAATACATCCATTTCATCCCTCAAGGTAACCCATTGAAGAGGTACCAAAACTGGTGGGTGACCAACATGAAAGTATACTTGGCCATTGCTCCTCAAGACTTATTAATGGTGCTAGATGTGCCCCAATCCAAACCCAAAGGAGCTGGAGTTGCCACTTCTTCCACTGCTCTTACCACTTCAGTTCCTATGCCTGCCACCACACAGTCTACTCCTGCTGCTTCCACTCCTCCTAGAGTTACTCGGGTTGCTTCTAAGAAAGGTAGATACCCTTGTTTCTTCTCCTTTTGTTTTTTTTTTTTATAATGTTTCTTAACCTTATCCTTTGTTCTTCTTTTGTGAAGGTGGTACGGGTGCTTTATAAGGAGTTCTCTTCAGAAGACCCAAGCTTTACATCTCCTCAGGAGCAAACAACAAAAGAAGAAAAGGACACTCTTGCCTGATCCTGTCAAGGAAGCACCTGAAGTTCAATTGGAAGAAGAAGAAGAAGAAGAAGCTCAAGAGCAAGAGACACTCTTACAAAGAAGAAAGAGAGTAACTGTCTCTTCTTCTAATTTGGCTCAAGATCCTACTCATGAGACAACTGCCAGAGTAGTAGCAGAGGAACCCACTTCTGAGGAATCTGAATCCCAGATTGAAGAAAGAGAAATTGAGAAGGAACAGGCAGCACCAATACAGAGAAAAAAGGAAAGGAAGATGACTGTCTCCCCTTTTGATTTGGTTGAAGACCTTATTCATGAGGCAGCTGCCAAGGCAGTGGAGCAAGAACATTCTAAGGCCATAATTGTTTTTGAGAGAGCTGAGAAGAGACGGCAGCAACAATTCTTAAGAGATGATGCTGCTGCTGCTGCTGCAATCCAAAGGGAAACTGTAAAAAGGCAATATATTGCTGAGCACTATTCCCTTTGTAGCTTTCCTATTGTTGTTATCACTTTTGAAACAAGTAACTTCTTTCAAGCCTCTACTGTTTTTTCCTTTGTCAGATTTTGGGTACTGAGGCTTGACATTACTTTGTACTTATTCTTTTGCAGCAACAACTACTGAGCCTGTTTTTTCAACAAGGACTACCTCAGTTTCAGTTAAAGTGGAACAAACTCAAGATGTGGAGAACATTCAAATAATTCTGCCACTTCCAGGCCCTATATTTTCTATACCCTTCCTAAGGTCAAGTATTCCTGCATCACTTTCTTTTGGCTTAACTCCATATCTTCCTTACTTATCTTTTGACCTATCTCAATTTAATTCTCTTTCGAGCCTTGCTTTTCCTTCTTCTCCTAAGGAAGCTTCAGCTATTATCCTCTCTTCGATGGTAGCTGATTCTCCTAAAGAGGGTGCTGGCAGCTCTCCAACTCGTAGTTTATTATTTTTGCTTAGTTCCAGCCCTTCTTGCCTTGATTTATTGGTGGCTAGAACCATAGAGACTGCTGAAGATGCTTCACACATTTCTCCTATCTCTATGCAGTCCTTTGTGCCTTCCACCAAAGCACTTTTTGCCCCATTCATGTCCACAGATGAGGTAGACATTTTTGAAGCAAGACTAGTGTAGACACCCCATTTTTGACCAACCTTAAGACTCAGACGTCATCGATTGAGCGCTCGGTGATTGCGCATGTTGTGCTTGTTCTGAGGTTACGGAGTCTCGGCTGAGAGCCTTGCCTCCGGACTTCGGGATTCTTTTGTGCTTTGACTCGATTTGCGAACCAGGTTTTGTTTTTCTCTTCCCGAAGAGAGGGAGAGGTCTCGTAGACCATCTCTCAGTGGCCGTAGGCTACTTTTCGTGGTTGTAGACCACTGTTTCCGTTTGGAGACCAGTTTCTAGTTTTCAGAGCCGTCGGCCATGCACCTCGGTTCGGGACCGCTTAACTTTCTCCGTTTGGCACGATTTTTGGAGAGCTTAAACATTTTGAACCTTCGTTTTAGCTTCTTAAGGAAGCTTGAACCTTTTGAACCTTCATTTTAGCTTCTTGAGGAAGCTTGAACCTTTTGAACTTTTTGAACCTTCATTTTAGCTTCTTGAGGAAGGTTGAACCTTTTGAACCCTTGTTTTAGCTTCTTAAGGAAGCTTGAACCTTTTGAACCTTCGTTTTAGCTTCTTGAGGAAGCTTGAATCATTTGAACCCTTATTTTAGCTTCTTGAGGAAGCTTGAACCTTTTGAACCCTTGTTTTAGCTTCCTGAGGAAGCTTGAACCTTTTGAACCCTTATTTTAGCTTCTTGAGGAAGTTTGAACCTTTTGAACCCTTATTTTAGCTTCTTGAGGAAGTTTGAACCTCTTGAACCTTTGCTCTAGCTTCTTCAAGAAGCTTGAACCTTTGCTCAAGCTTCTCCAAGAAGCTTGAACCCTCTTGTTTCTCTATAAGAGGGGGCCTCCCTCTCCTTTAGAGAGGTTGAAAAAAAATTGTCTAAGAAAAAACACATATATCTCTCTATATCTCTACATTCTAGGCTTAGAAAGGGTGTTTGTTCTTGGCCTTTAACACCACACCTCATAGCCACACACCTCCACCATAGATCTAAGGTTCTTGAAGGGTCTTGAAAGGTCTCAAAGAGCTGGTTTTTGGTCCAATAAGCTGCTGGTTTTGCTGACACTACAAGGGTAACACACTATTCCCTCTTTTAAGCTTTATTTTGCTCCATCTTTTAGCCATACTTGCAAGAATGTTTGAGCTTTGGTGTAAACTGAAAAAGTCTTGTTTTGAGGTCTTTTTCATGTTTGTTTAAGGTCATTTTGTTGTTCGGGGTCATCTACCCCCTTACATGCTTCGTTTTGCCTTGTTTTGAGCCATACATGAAGGCCATTGTATTGATCTTTGTTTGGCCTTTTGACCACTGAAATCCAGCGGATTTTCAGTGGTTAATAGGCTGTTTTGAGAGCCAAAATCAGAGAGGGGTGACCCACTCTCTCCTTGTCTTGTTTTCTAGCATATTTGGCCTAACAAAGGAGCCTATACTTGCATGCCTCCAAGCCTTGTTTCAGGCCATTTTTGATGAGTTTTAGGACCTGCATAGGCTCTTTCTAGAACTTGTTTTGCCATATTGAATGTCCATCTTGCATGTGTAGAATAACCCTCTTCATAGCATATCAAAGGAGCATCTCATTCTTGCATGCATTAACCATGTTTCAGTGGGTTTTTGGGCTTTATTTGGCATGTCATACCTCTGTCTTATGCTGGTTTAGTGGCCTCTTGAATGCTTCACATGCTTGTAGTGTAAATCCTCTTCACTAGCTTGTAATGCATGTTGTTTTGGACTTTGATTCTAGCATATTTTGGCCATGTTCTAAACTGATTTTGTGCATGTTTTGGACTACCTTAGCTCTATTTTTAGGCCTCATGGTCGAATGATGTTTTCTATGCATGGTTGTAGTTCAATACCCTTGCCTAGCTTTGAGTTTTGAAGCCTATTGCATGCGTATTTTGAGGTGTTTCCATGTTTTGGCATCATTGTGAATCATATTTAAGAGCTGATATGTATGCCATATTCCCATGTTTTTCACTCTTTAAATGTGTTTGAGAGTTATGCATGAATACCTCATTTTTGGACCATTGCATAAGCTTCATTTCTATGCTTTGTGAGCCATCATTTTAGTCCATATTTGCTACTGTTTTGGCCGGCATAGGGACTGTTTGGGGCTGGTTTTGCCATTTGAGTATTGCTTTGCATGCCTATAGTGTAATCCACTTCACTAGTTTCGGTATTTGGGCCATTTAGCATGCATTGTGTGAGGTGTTTGCATGATTCGGGACCATCTTGCATGTCATTTCGGAGCTAGAAAATATGTGATTGTATGCCATATTTCATGCTTACCATGCTTTGGTGGAGTTGCACTTTGTGCCTTAGGTTTGGCCCCTTGCATTTTTGCATGTTTGCATGTGTGTTGTTGCTTCATTTTCATCATGTATGGCCACTGATTTGAGTGTGGCTGAAGCCCATTCATTTTAGTTTAAGTCCATCTTGCATTATGTATGCCATATCCATGTTGTCGCATGCTTGATCGTCGCATTGTGTATGCCTTGTTCATGTCTTCGTGCATGTCCATCTTCGTATGTGCATTGCGTATGTCCTATAGTTCATGTGCATTGAGTATGCCATTCTTAGTTCATAGCATTGTGTATGCTAGTTGCATGTTTGCATATCATTAGGTTGCATTGCGTTTAGGGTTGCATGCTAGTCGTATTGTGTATGCCATGTACATTGCATTGTGTTTGGAATAGGGTTTAGTCCAAACATGGGAAACGAGGGACGTTTCGTACTCTAAGTGACGAAACGTGCCTCGATTCTCGGTCGCCGACACTCTGGATTACCTATGATGGAGTTTAGGCCATATTGTGTTTATATGTGCATTCATTTTACATCAAGTCGTGCAATCCGACTCCTCGGCCATCATGCATCGAGATGCGTGATTGGTGGCACGAGGATCGAGGACTAAACTCCCTGAAGCTTGTGCAATGATGGGGAGAGTGGTCATGCACACATATGTTGAAAATACTTTGCCATGCCCCTTTCTCGCTCTCTGTTGCAGCAAACTGGAAACCAGCAGCAAAAACTGGTCAGTAGCCTTCTGGAGCTTTGTACAGTGTTCTGGGACCAGTTGCAAACAGAGGCAAATCGGGGCATCGCGATGGATTTCCCGACAAGGCAACTTGAGCATGCATGCATCCCTATCATTCGGAACAGAGCTGAGGCAGTCCATTTTATTTAATTTGCATGCTAGTTTCCTTACTTAGTTAATTCGTTAATTAACTAATGTTGTGTAATAATTAGTTAATTAGCTAAGATTAGCTAGTTTATTCTGTACTATTGTAGACGTCCCCGAACGTCCCGGGAGGATGAGTCCCGTTCTGTTCATTTGGGCTCACTACATGTTCGGACTCTCAAATTGTCACGGTTCTAAATCTGAACAAAAGAGTCCAAATCCAGTAAATCGTTTTGAGAAAACAGATTTTGAAAGAAGTGCCAAACATGGACTGCTTTACCAGATACAGAGTCGCTACCTAAATGTTTTATTTTGGGAAAATTTAAGAAACCCTGACTCGTTTGCCTAAGGCCACGTGTCCGCCATTACCAAAGTTGCCTCGGCTCGGGAACTTGGGTACGATTGGGGAAGGTCACTTCGTGAGCACCCCCGCTCGCCCGATCAAAGATCGGCCTCTACTAACCATGATATCTATTTTTGAAAACATTATGCGTTCTTATTCCGGTTATTAGCCTAGATTTACTATGTGATGCGCACAACATACAAGTATAGACTGGGTCGCCTGAATTGGAACAAAACATTTCATGTTTGTTTATTTGAAAACGGTTTGATGGTGTTACCCGCAAGTAGGCTAAGACGTGGATTTGCCACCCTCGGATGGGCTTAGAAAACATGATTTTGCCACTATCTAGTGGGCTTAAAACTCACAATTGATGAATTGTTCCAATCCAAATAACCCAACCTTCACCCATAGGCATTCAGGCAGGTATATCACATAAGCACATAGCCTCATGGTAAGCATGCTATCATGGCAGTCGCTCATACGCATGCAAGGATGCTAAAGCATAAAACTTACCGAGTACTCCAAGCCAAAACAGAAGCCATGTTAGAAATCCATGCATGATCCTAACTACACAGAAATGCCTAATGCAACACATGCAAAAATGCAACTAAGATAGGCTCGGCTATTCTAAAGATGGCATGCGAAATGCTACAACTAACAAGTATTCAACTCGGAATTGAAATGCAATGTAGTTAGTATGATGAGCCGAGCTCGGTGCATGCAAAACAGATGAATGAATGCAAACATGCTATCATACTGTATGCTAATTGAAATATGCCCTAATCTAACCATCATAAGCGGGTAAATAAAAAGGAGAAAGACGTGGGGTTGGAAGACATACATCACACACACGCACACTTATTACAGTTGTGCCCTCACTCGGAGGGTCCGAATAAATAATATACAGTCCCGAATAAATAGTACAATCCGAATAAGTATAAAATCCTAATTAATTAGCAAATTAATCTAGGAAAGCAGTAAATTGCACGCAAATCCGTGGACCGTCTCAGCTCTGTTCTGAATGATGGATGATGCATGCTCGAGTTGCCTTGCGCGGAAATCCATTGCGATGCCCCGGTTCACCTCTGTTTGCAATTGTTCTCGGGATGCGTGCCAAGCTCCGGAAGGCTGCCGATTTCTGATTTGCTGCAACAGAGAGCAACACAGGGGCATGGCAAAGTATTTTCACATGTGTATGCATGACTACTCTTCAGGGAGTGTAGTCTTCGATCCTCGTGCCACCAATCACGTATCTCGATGCAGGATGGCCGAAGAGTCGATTTGCACGACTCAATATGAAATGAATGCACATATGGACACAACAAGACCTAAACTCCATCATGGGTAATCCAGAATGTCGGCGACAGGGAATTGAGACACGTTCCGTCACTCGGAGTACGAAACGTCTCTCGTTTCCCGTGCTTGGGCTAACTCCTATCCCAAGCACTATGCAATATGCATGACATGCATGAATGCGATCCTAACATGCATCCTAGCATACACAATGCTATGAAATGGCATACACAATGCACGATGTAACAAGGCATACACAATGCTCTAACATACAACCTAGCATACACAATGCTGTGAAATGAAATGGCATACACAATGCACGATGTAATAAGGCATACACAATGCTCTAACATACAACCTAGCATACACAATGCTGCGAAATGAAATGGCATACACAATGCACGATGGAGTTACACCAACATGAGTGGACCTCAACCACACTCACATTAGTAGCCATTAGGTGAAAATGGGGCTATCGAAATGCGTGCACACATGCACGCAAATTGAGGACCGATCCTAGGCATAACATGCAACTCTAACAAGGCATGGCAAGGGATGCAAGATGGCATACAAACTCACAAATTCCAGCACTGAAATATGATGCTAAACAGCCCCAAAACATGGAAAAAAAGGGCACCCGGTGCATGAGATGAACCCCGAAACTTGAAACTGGGCACATGGAATGACTTATAGCTATACAAAGCATGCATTATTTGATCATGAAGTCTGAAGACAGAGCCAAGGCAGTCCCAAAACATGAAGATTTCTAGTTCAAAGCATGGCCAAAAAGTGCTAGCAAGATGGACTAAAGTAGCATGCAACTTTGACTAACAAACATGGTTTACATGGAAAGTGTGTGAAGCATATGGAATCTCACCAAACTAGCAAAGATCAATGAATAAAACATGTGAAAATAGGCCCAAATAACCACTGAAATGAAGCCAACACATGCAAAAATGATGAGTTACTTTAGAGGGCCATGCGAGGAGTTATTAAGCACATGCAAGATAGACATTTAGCATGGCATAAACAACTATGAAAATCAAATATGATAGTCCTAAAACTTACCAAATTGACCCTGGAAAGTGGCTTCAAAGCATGCAAGATAGGGTCTCTTTGGAAGGCCAAAATGACCACCAAACAAGTCAAGGAGAGAGGGGGTCACCCCCCCTTCTGATTTGGAGGCTCAAAACAGTGTGCTAGTCACTGAAAATCCACTGGATTTCAGTGGCTAGAAGACCAAACAAAGCATGCAACAAGAGCTTAGGTGTAAGGCTCAAAATAAGGGACAATCAAGCATACAAGGAAGCATATGACCTTAAATAAGAAAATTCCCTTAATAAAACATGAAGATGATGTCAAAACAAGCCTTTTTTTCAATTTAGGTCGAGGTCCGAAAAGGCTCACAAAAAAGGCTAATATATCATGCAAAAACAGCCCTAAAAGAGAGAATGAGCAAACAGGGCAGTAAATGATTTCAAACAAGAAATAGCCCTTCAACAAAGTTTAAGAGGGGCTCAAAAAAAGATACTTTACAGTTTATGGCAAATCTCGAATATGCTCACAAGTAAGGCTAAAATATGATGCAAAAATAGCCCTAAAAGAGAGATAAAGGGAAAGGGGCAGTAGCTGGCCCCAAACAGTGAAGAGCCCTTCAACAAAGTTGAATAGGGGCTCAAAATAAGGCACTTTACAGTTTGGCTCGGAGCCCAAAAATGTTCAAAAGCAAGGCTAAAATATCATGCAAGAAATATCCCTAAAAGAGAGATAAAGGGAAAGGGGTAGCAGGTGGCTTCAAACAGAAAAAAATCCTTGATCAAACATGAAGATAAGCTCAAAATAAGACTATTTATAGTTTGGGTCAGATCCCAAAAATACTTGCAAGTATGGCTTATAAATGAAGCAAAAGAATGTAAGTTTAAGGGAAATAGGTGCTTACCCTTGAAGAGCAGTAAATCAACAGCTGTAGACACCCCATTTTTGACCGACCTTAAGACTCAGACGTCACCGATTAAGCGCTTGGTGATGTTTCATATCGTGCTCGTTCAGAGGCTTCAGAGTCTCGGCTGCGAGCCTTGCCTCCGGACTTCCGGACTCTTTCATGCTTTGCTTCGGTTTGCGAACCAGGCTCTGTTTTCTCTATTTTCTCTTCCCAAAGGGAGGGAGAGGTCTTGTAGATCATATCTCAGTGGCTGTAGGCTACGCTTCGTGGTCGTAGGCCATTTTGCCCGTTTGGAGTCCGGTTTCCGATTTTTCGGAGCCGTTGGCCGTGTGCCTCGGTTCGGGACCGCTTAACCACCTCCGTTTGCTCCGGTTTTTGGCATGCATCTTATTTGCTCCCTTTTGAGGGACACTGTGGCTCGAAAAACCAACTTCGTGGTCGAACACCACTTCCGGTGCCTAACAGTCAGTTTTCAGGGCCTCGGGCTGCGCGTTTCGGCCCCCGAACCTTCATTTTGCATCGGTTTGAGTTCATTTTTGGCAGGGACCTCTGTTTCATTGCTAGGAAGGTCGTAGAAGGGTGGGAGGCCGACAATTGTTCTGACGACCATGTTTTATTCCTCCATCGCCCTCTGTCGCCCGTTTTTCCCACTTGAAAGCCAATGTTGACCACCCTAAGGCCATTTTTTCTTGCCCCAAACCACATATTTGTGTTGTAAACACCTGGGAGGCCACCAATATCATATGGCCGGCTAGTAATTGTGTGTGCCCCTTTTGAACCCCTCCTAAAAGTGGCATTTTCTCTCTCCTAGTTCATTCTCTCCAGTTTTTGACCACATGGTTGTGTTGTGCACACATGAGAGGCCCTCTTTTTGGCATGGACGTCCATTAATCTTCATTGACCCTTTTGACCCTTGGCCGACCGGCCATGGGGAAGGCCGGCCGGCCACCTGCAACTTGAATACCCGGCCGGCCATGATCCCCTCCTCTGGTACATTACAAATATGTATTTTGTTTCCCCCCAGATTGTGTATCCGGGGGGCTGCACTTTTGGGGGGAAACTTGAATTCATTTCCCCCCCTTTTTTTCCCCTTTTTTTCCCACACTTTTGCCTATATAACAGCACCTCCAGCTGCATTTCAGAGGGTTACAAAATTTGCTTTGAGGCTCCCACATTGTATCTCTCTCTCTCTCTACACTCCAACCCTCAAAACCTTCCAAACCCTACACCATTTCTACACCACCACCTAGCACCACACCACCACCTTCCTTTCCAAAACTTGGAGCTGGTTTTCCAGAGGCAAGGAGCACCTTTTCTCAAGCCGAAAGCTGCTGGAGCTTGGTCTACAAGGGTGAGTCTTCGTTCTCCCTCTTTTGTGCTTTATTTTGTTCTATATATTAGCTCCTCTTGCTTGCATATTTGGGCTCCGACCCTAACTGAAAATAGCATTATTTTGAGGTCTTTTTCATGTTTTTTTAGGGTCTTTCCATGTTTAAGGTCTCTAGCTACCACTTGCTTCTTTACCTCTCTTGTATGCTTCTTTCTTGCATAGTGTTTTAGGCCTATTTGTAAACTGTTTTGAGCTTGGTTATAAACTGTAAAGTGGCTTATTTTGAGCTCTTATTCAACATTTTTGAAGGGCTCTTCACTGTTTGAGGCTTCCTTTTGTCACTTTCCTCTTTATCCCTCTTTTGGCCTTATTTTTGCATGTTTTGTTAGCCCCTTGTGCTTGTGTTTTTGGGCTCTGGTCTGAACTATAAATAGCCTTATTTTTTCCCCCTATTCATGTTTGATCAAGGGACTTTTGATGTTTGAAGCTCCCTTCTTTCTCTTTGTGTTTAAACCTCTTTTTAGGCCTTATTTTGCATAGTATTTTAAGCTTGCATGTGCACTGTTTTGGGTTTGGTCACTAACTGTAAAACACCATATTTTGGGCCCCTATTCAACTTTGTTGAAGGGCCCTCCTCTTTTTGAGGCCAGCAACCATCACTTGCTTCTTTGTCTCCCTTTTGGCCCATTTCTTGCACAATGTTTTAGGCCCGTTTGTGTTTGGATCCGTGGCTTGTTGTAAACTGTAAAGTGCTTCATTTTGAGCCCCTCTTCAACTTTGTTGAAGGGCTCTTGGCCATTTAGGTCCATAATCTGCTACTTGCTTCATTACCTCTCTTACGGGGCCATTTTTGCATGCTAGCTTAGTCCTATTTGTGTCCATTGTTTGGCCTTGATTAAAATTGTAAATATTCTTTTTTTGGGACTTTCTTAATTCTGTCTTCACACTTCATGTTCAAATAGTGCATGCTTTGCATAGCCATAGGTCATTCCATGTACCTAATTTCATGTTTCGGGTCTCATTTTATGCATCGGGTGCCATGATTCCATGTTCTGGGGCTGTTTTGCATCATGTTTTGCTACTGAAATTTGCATGCTAGTATTCCATATTCCATGCCTTGCCATGTCTTGTTAGAGTGGCATGTTGTGCCTTAGGTTCGGTTCTCGGTTTGCGTGCATGTGTGCACGCATTTCGAGTGTCTCATTTTCATCTAATGGCCTCCTATGTGAGTGCGGATGAGGTCCATTCACGTTGGTGTAAGCCCATATTGCATTGTGTATGCCATTTCATTTCATAGCATTGTGTATGCTAGGCCGTATGTTAGCGCATTGTGTATGCCATGTTATCTCGTGCATCGTGTATGCCATTTCCTAGCATTGTACATGATAGGTTGTATCTTCGTTGCATTTCATGCATGTTATGCATATTGTATTGTGTTTGGGATAGAAGTTAGCCCGAGCACGGGAAACGAGGGACGTTTCGTACTCCGAGTGACGGAACGTGTCTCAATTCCCAGTCACCGACACTCCAGATTATCCATGATGGAGTTTAGGTTTTGTTGTGTTTATATGTGCATTCATTTCATATTGAGTCGTGCAATTCGACTCCTCGGCCATCATGCATCGATATGCGTGATTGGTGGCACGAGGACTACACTCCCTGAAGAGTAGTCATGCATACATAGGTGAAAATACTTTGCCATGCCCCTTTCTTGCTTTCTGTTACAACAAATCAAGAGTCAGCAGCCTTCCAGAGCTTGGCACGCATCCCAAGAATAATTGCAAACAGAGGCTAATTAGGGCATTGCAATGGATTTCCGCGCAAGGCAACCCGAACATGCATCATCCATCATCCGGAGCAGAGTTGAGGCAGTCCCTGGCTTGCATGCCAATTTATTGCTTTCCTAATTTAATTTGTTAATTAATTAGGATTTTGTACATATTTGGACTGTAATATTCATTCGGGACTGTATATTATTTATTCGGACCCTCCGTGCGAGGGCAATATTGTAATAAGTGTGCATGTGTGTGATGTATGTCTTCTAACCCCACGTCTTTCTCCCTTTTATTTACCCGCTTATGATGGTTAGATTAGGGCATGTTTCAATTAGCATACAGTATGATAGCATATTTGCATTCATTCATCTGTTTTGCATGCACCGGGCTCGGCGCATCATACTAACTGCATCGTATTTTCAATTCCAAGTTGAATACATGCTAGCTGTAGCATTTCATATGCCATGTTTAGAATAGCCGAGCCTGCTATAGTTGCATTTTTGCATGTGTTGCATTAGGCATTTCTGTATAGTTAGGATCATGCATGGATTTCTAACCTAGCTTCTGTTTTGGCTTGGAGTACTCGGTAAGTTTTATGCTTTAGCATCTTTGCATGCGTGTGAGTGACTGCCATGAATAGCATGCTTACCATGAGGCTATGTGCTTATATGATATAACTGCCTGAATGCCTGTGGGTGAAGGTTGGGTTATTTGGATTGGAACAATTCATCAAATGTGTGTTTTAAGCCCACTAGATAGTGGCAAAATCATGTTTTCTAAAGTCCACCTGAGGGTGGCAATTCCACGTCTTAGCCTACTTGCGAGTAGCACCATCGAACCATTTTCAAACAAACAAACATGACATGTTTTGTTCCAATTCAGGCGATCCAGTCTATACTTGTATGCTGTGCACATCACATAGTAAATCTAGGCTAATAACCGGAATAAGAACGCATAATGTTTTCAAAACTAGATATCATGGTTAGTAGAGGCCGATCTTTGATCGGGCGAGCGGGGGTGCTCACGAAGTGACCTTCCCCAATCGTATCCAAGTTCCCGAGCCGAGGCAACTTTGGTGATGACGGACACGTGGCCTTAGGCAACGAGTCAGGGTTTCCTAAATTTCCCCCAAAATAAAATATTTAGGTGGCGACTCTGTATCTGGCAAAGCAGTCCATGTTTGGCACTTCTTTCAAAAATCTGTTTTCTCAAAACGATTTGTCGGATTTGGACTCTTTGGTTCAGATTTAGAACCGTGACATTTGAGAGTCCGAACTGTAGTGAGCCCAATATCGAACGGAACGGGGGGACTCGTTCCTCCCCGGGTCGTTCGGGGACGTCTACAACACCTTTTGGACCAAATTTCTGAACTTTCAACCTCTTCAAATGTCCTCCCAGATGCTGGAATGAGTGATGGAGGTGTTATGCTATGGGTTGGTGTGTAAATGGTGAAGAACCAAGGTGTTTGGAGGCTTGGATGAGAGAGAGAGGGAAAGTTGTATACAAAAGCTCCAAGAGGATTTTTTTCTAACCTCTCAAAATGGAGGTGAGGTGCTGGCTTTATAGAGGAGAGGCCAAGGGAAAAGGGGGGGAAAAACCAATTCAAATTTCCCCCCAAAAGGGCAGCCCCTCGGATAGTGGGTCAAGTGCAGAATAGTTGGCACAGCTGGAACACACTCATGAGGGCAAAAATGGCCGACCAGGTTCAAAAAGTTCAGGTGGCCGGTCGGCCAGGCAAGGTGGCCGGCCGACCAGTTCAGGTGGCCGGCCGACCAGGTCAAAAGGGTCAAGGTGGCCGGCCACCCCCTAGGATGAAGCCCCGGAAGTTAGCTTTCCAATTTCGTAAACCTTGCATCAAAATTCCTCCTGTGCAAAAAGTGATGCCTGTTTTGGTGAAGCCGCGCAGATTCGGTCCAAACGGATTTCAACCAACCATATCTCCTCCACCCGGACTTGGCTCTAGGAGATTCTTGAGTGAAAAATGAAGCCTCAGAAGTAAGCTTTCCAACGGTGGTGGCCCCATATCTTAATTCCTCCTGTGTAAAGAGTTATGTCCGTTTTGGTGAAGCCGCGCAGATGTTTTCCTCCTTCCCGGATTCATGCTGAATCACTTTTGACCAAAAAAAGCTGCTTTTTCAGAAAAATTGCTGGCCTCCCACTCTCCTACAACCTTTCTAACAATGAAAATAAGGTCTCCACCAAAAATGAACCAAGACGGATGTAAAACGAAGGTTCGGGGGCCGAAACACGCAGTTCGGGGCCCCGAAAACAGGCTGTTAGGCACCGGAAGTGGCGTTCGACCACGAAGTTGGTCTCTCGGACCACAGTGTCCCTTAAAATGGAGGAAATAAGGTGTATGCCAAGAACCGAAGCAAACGGAGGTGGTTAAGCGGTCCCGAACCGAGGCACACGGCCGACGGCTTCGAAAAACTGGAAACCGAGCTCCAAACGGGAAAAATGGCCTACGACCACGAAACGTAGCCTACGGCCACCGAGAGATGATCTATGAGACCTCTCCCTCCCTTCGGAAAGAGAAAACAGAGAAAATGAGACCTGGTTCGCAAACCGAGGTAAGGTACAAAAGAGTTCGGAAGTCCGGAGGCAAGGCTCGCAGCCGAGACTCCGCAACCTCAGAACGAGCACAATATGCGACATCACCAAGTGCTCAATCGGTGACGTCTGAGTCTTAAGGTCGGTCGAAAATGGGGTGTCTACAACTATTCATTCGGACCCTCCGAGGAGGGTAATGTTGTAATAAGTGTGTGTGTGTGTGTGTGATGCATGTCTTCTAACCCCACGTCTTTTTCCCTTTTATTTACCAGCTTCTGATGGTTAGTTTAGGGCACGTTTCAATTAGCATACTTCTGCTCGCATGTTTGCATCCATTTATCTGTCTTGCATGCACCAGGCTTGGCGCATCATACTAACTGCATTGTATTTCAATTCCGAGTTGAATATGTGTATCAGTTGTTGCATTTCATATGCCATTTTAGAATAGTTGAGCCTATCTTAGTTGCATTTTTGCATGTGCTGCATTAGGCATTTCAGCATAGTTAGGATTCATGCATGATTTCTAATTAGTTTCTTTCTTTGGCTTGGAGTACTCGGTAAGTATTTATGCTTTAGCATCCTTGCATGCGTGTGAGTGACTGCCATGATAGCATGCTTACCATGAGACTATTTGCTTATGTGATATAACTGCCTGAATGCCTGTGGGTGGAGGTTGGGTTATTTGAATCGGAACAATGCATTGAGTGAGAGTTTTAAGCCCACTTGAGAGTGACAAAATCATGTTTTCTAAGCCCACTCGAGGGTGGCAAAATCCACGTCTTAGCTACTTGCGAGTAGCACCTTCAAACCGTTTTTCAAAACGAACATGAGATGTTTTGTTCCAATTCAGGTGACCCAGTCTATACTTGTATGCTGTGCGTATCACATAGTAATTCTAGGCTAATAACCGGAATAAGAGCACATATGTTTTCAAAACTCGATATCATGTTTAGTAGTAGCCAATCTTTGATCGGGCGAGCGGGGGTGCTCATAGCTGACCTTCCCCAATCGTACCCAAGTTCCCGAGCCGAGGCAACTTTGGTGATGACGGGCACGTGGCCTTAGGCAACGAGTCAGGGTTTCCTAAATTCCCCCAAAATAAATATTTAGGTGGCGACTCTGTATCTGGCAAAGCAGTCCATGTTTGACACTTCTTTCTAAAAATCAGTTTTTCAAAAACGATTTGCCGGATTTGGACTCTTTGATGATTCATCGGTCTTGCATTGCACTCTGCGAGATTAGATACAGGACTGTGACATTGAGTCCTGAACTGTAGTAAGCCCCAATGAACAAAACGGGATTCCCTCCCGGGACGTTCGGGGATGTCTACAACTGGCTAGTCCGTTCGACCTGCCTTCTACCTCTCCAATGGCTAGTGATGAGACTGAGCCGTTAGTTTTGGCTGATTCTTTACTAAAAATTTTTGAGAGCTCTTCCTCCAGTAGTAAGTGTCATGACCTAAACCCGCCCCTATGGGTTTAGCACCGTAACCGGCCAGTAATCCGAGATTACTGAAGGCCTGCTTAACAGTAATACAGTAATACAGAGTACAAGGGCTGGCGGACGCCAATACAGTAAATAAACAATGTCCAATGAGCTGTGACAGTCTGTATGCAAAAAAACTTTTCATTCAAATATACACAGTCGAACAAAATAGTATGTACATATATACAATTATTCAGTTCAGGAACCTAATCCCTATCAAATAGTACAGTACAGTAAACAAAACAATTACAGAGACAGAAGGGGGAACTAAAACACCCCTAAGCCATAACTTGATGGGCTCGGAACCTTGCAGTGAGGCACAGTGGTTGGCTTGACAAAACTGGAGCTTACCCCGACGCTTCTAACCACGGTCTGGTGCCTGTACACCTACATATATATATGAGCAGTGAGCTAAAGCCTAGTGAATAACGTAATGCGTAAAGAGGTTAAGAATGAATGTCCTTACAGTAATGAAAACAGTCCATTAATTCAGTATATCAGTCATTCAGTCATATGTGGAACATCCATTAGCATAACAATACAGTAAACAGTAGGTCTTAAAAGACCGAACAGTAAATGATGGCCATCAATCAGTAAATAGTAGTGGTTCCAACAAGGGAACCGACAGAGATCTCTGTAACAGTAACAGTAAACAGTAGTTGCTAAGGATGCCACAATACAGTTTAGAATATAGGACATACATTCATTCAATTAACAGTAATAGTTCAGAAAGCAGTACAGTTCAATTGTTCAGAAGATAATCATTTTGAACATATCTTTACACAGTTGTTACTCACATAGTTCTGGGCTACAGTAAAGCTAGAGTGTGTCCCCAGTCGCCAACCCTACACAGTTACAGATTGAACACACACTAAGCTACACAGTTGGAAAAAATAATAACTTAATCCCTAATTTTCCTTGGTGTGGTTCTACATCTATATCCTCATTAAGATGCCTTAAACTAGGCCTAATAATGCCTAGGATGAGATGAGGATGCAAAGATGCACTTTAAAAGCATTTTCAGAATATTCAGAATACAGGGGTCACGCTCGAGCGTAGGTTACTCCGCTCGAGCGGACATGCAGACAAAGGTTTCCGCTCGAGCGTAGAATTACCCTCTCGGGCGTTCTGCAAAACAGTCAAAAGTGCTGGATATGTGAGAATCACGCTCGATTGGGCGCTCGACACCCGCTCGAGCATTAGACACAATGTCCCGCTTGAGCGTCAATTATTCCGCTCGAGCGGACTTCAAAACAGAACAAAATGCTGGGAGCACGATTTCTACGCTCGAGCGCCAGTCACCCCGCTCGAGCGTGAGTCCAAATTCTGAAAATTCCAGATTTGAACCTCAAGCTCAAATTCAACTTTTAAAACATAAAATCGATCCTCTTGGGCCAATTTTCCAGAAAACACATCAAAACTCATACTTTAACATGATTCAAAACTCAATTTGTAAAATCAAAGCCCAAGGGTGTTTCAAACAACTCAATTCAAACCAATTTTCATGAATATGAAGAACATGCAAACATGCATGAATTTAAACCATTTCAAAGCTTCAACTTCATGCTCTAATGAGCCAATTCTTCTAAGGACAAGATGAAAACATGGACTTAACATAATTATGAGCATGCATGTGACAATTTTCCATGGAATCAACTCAAAATTCAATAGTATAGGCATGCATGCATGAATTAAGCTATAATTCAACAATTAAGAGCCATAACTTGGCTCTAGACTTCAATTTGCTCAAAACCATGCAAGAATCAATTCAAAACATACACAAGAGGCAATGAATCTACCTTAGGTCTTGTAGTTCAAGATGACAAGCTCAATTTTGCAAAGAACTCTTCAATTTACTTCAATTACCAAGCAAAACTCAAGATGGAACCCAATTTCTCTCACTCTCTCCCTCTCTGCTCTCTTGGTCGGCTAAGGGTCTCAAATGAGATAGACAAAATGATGCCAAGATAAAATAAACCAAGCCTCAAAATGTTTAGTTAGTGGTCCACTAATAGGGCAAAGTTGTAAATATGTCCAACTCTATTAATTTGGTTTAATTTACTCTAATTTAATC
Source organism: Camellia sinensis (assembly GCF_055761805.1). NCBI lineage: Eukaryota > Viridiplantae > Streptophyta > Magnoliopsida > Ericales > Theaceae > Camellia > Camellia sinensis. Next base: position 81,514,717 of record NC_138974.1, read on the forward strand.
ATACCAAATCAGTTTTCAAATAAATATGCCATAAAATCACATAAATTATGATGGTCCTAAAACATCAATCAATTCCTGGTTCGGCCGCCGATAAGGCCTTCAATTCGCAATTTAAACATAAAAACTGAACAGATAATTAAACAGTCAACAGATAGACATACAATTAAACAGATATACTTAGTCAATTCAGTTCTAGATTTCAGTCAATCAGTTCAGTACTTCAATCAATTCAGTTACCAATCATAATCGGTCTCAGTTTAGCAGTAATCAGTGGTTAATCGGTAAACAGTGATGAGGGTTGTTACAGTAAGCCTTCTTTACCTCTGATAGACTTGGATAACTGCTTGGAGCTATTGACATCCTTTTCGAGAATTCCCTTCGAGGCCTTAGAGAGACCTATAATAAGAAATGGCTTCCTTCAGTGCTGCAAGATTGTTGAGCAATCTGGCATGACTGTCTCAAGTCATTTATCTCAAGCACCAGCCACTATTGACTTCTATATCAACATTTGCCATGCTGGCAAGGCTGCAGATGAGAAATTGGTTGAAGATCAGAGCTATGTTTCCACAGTGCATACTGAGGTATCAAAATTAAAGGAACAACATTCTTCTGTCTCCCACTTTCGAACTCAACTACTGGAGAGGAAAACTCAACTTGAGGAGGAGCTATCTGCAGTGAACCAGGCCTTAATCCGAACTGACACCAAACTGTAGATCACCAACCAAGGACTGGCTGACCGAAAGCAGGAAATGACCACAACCATCCAGTTGTTCTTATCTTTTAAGAATAGAACATCCATTGTAAAAGAACAACTGAGACATTGTAATGATTTCTGGGCCAATTTATGGCAGAATGTATTCAACTCTTTATGAAGAACAAATTCTTATTTATTATTTGAGTATTCTCGTGTTCTTGTACTTAATGTTTACTTTATTCCTTGTGTTTCCCAAATGTTTAGAAAATAAGGCTTCAAATATCTGCCATTAATATTTTTGGGATGTATGTATCCATTTAAATTTCTCAAATGGTATGCTCCAAAAGGCAGGACTCTATGAATTTGATATGGTCCTTTCCAATTAGGTGACCATTTGCCAAACTTATGGCTTTTAATCCCTATTGGGAGTATTGTCTTCCATACCAAATCACCTTCATCAAAGCCAATGTATTTGACTTTTTTATTATAGTTTTTGGATGCTTTCTTCTTTTGAAAAAGAATGCTATTTAATGCCAGAATTCTAGCTTCATCTATGCTTTCTAATTCTAAGCACATACTTTGATGGTATTGCTCAAGATCTAACTGGTCTTGGCATCTTACCCTCAAAAACTTAACATTAATTTCCACAGGTAACACTGCATCATGCCCATATACTAAGGCATAAGGAGTGACTCCTGTGCTTGACCTTGGGGAAGTTCTATAAGCCCACAATACATCCAACAATAAGTTATGCTAATCCCTAGGATTGTCTTCCATAACCTTTTGTATTCCTTTTTTCAAGGATTTATTGGATGATTCAGCTTGACTATTGGCTTGTGCATAATAGGGGGTAGAATTAACAAGGCTAATTCCAAATTCTGCCACAAAAGACTTCACCATTTTCCCATCGAATACCGTCCCATTATCAACAGTTATAGTCTGTGGGATACCAAATCTATGGATTAAATCCTTAATGAATCCAATGACCTCAGTTTGGTCTACAATTTTGTATGGCTTAGCTTCGACCCACTTAGTGAAGTAATCAGTGGCCACCAAAATGAAACAATGATGCTTCGAAAAAGGTGGGTGTATTTTCCCCATCATGTCCATGGCCCATCCTCTAAATGGCCAAAGCTTCACTACTGCATGCAGGTCAGTTATGGGCACATGCCTTATGCCATGCTTTTGACATGCCTGGCAACCTTTTGCATATTCTATGCAGTCTTTAAGGATAGTTCGCCAATAGTAGGAATGCCTTCGAAGCAACTATCTCATTTTCACCCCAGGCTGATGAGCACCACAGATGCCTTCATGAACCTCAGCCATAGCTGTTAATGCTTCTTTTGGGCCTAAACATTCCAGCAATAAACTATCTCCCCCTCTTTTGTAGAGAGCATTACCATACTTCACGTATTGCATAGATTGTAATTTAATTTTTCTACTAGCCTTCGAAGATGGGCCAGCCAAGTACTGCATTATTGGATGCCTCCAATCTTGTTCTTGTAAGTCATTCTGGTTGACTTCCAGGACCACATTCCTTTTACGTAAGAGTGGTATTAATTTCTGATATGTTGTTTGGCTTATGTCCCTTTGAGCATTATCCCTTCTCTTGAAATTCAAAGCTTTCTGAGCCACATCATTAGCTCTATTATTCAAGAATCTTGGGGCATGAGTTACATTTGCTATTTGAAATTGAGAAAGCAGATGTAATGCAACAACATAGTATGGCAACATGCTTATACTTTGACATTTGAAAATTCATTTTATTTGGTTAACCACCAATAAAGAATCTCCAAATATGTCGACTGCATGAACTTGTAACCCAATAAGAATTTCCAGTCCCACTATTAAGGCTTCATACTCAGCTTGATTATTAGAACAAGTAATTTCATCCACTTCGAAACTATGTGTGATTTCTACTCCTTCTGGTGACTTAATCACTATACCAATTCCAGTTAGGCCATTGGTTTTTGATCCATCGAACCACATTTGCCATGGCTCAACACTAGCCATACCAAGTTCCATTATCTCTTGGTTTTTCTGTTTGAGATGGATGGTCTGCCAAAAAATTAGCTAAAACTTGTCATTTTACTGCCCTTTGGGGAACATATTCTAAATGAAATTCTGATAAAACTAGTATCCATTTGCCAATTCTTCCCCTCAACATAGATCTAGATAACATATACTTAACCAAATCTGTGGTTGCAATTACCAAGACAGTTGTAGGTAAAAGATAGTATCTTAATTTCATTGCAGCAAAATACAATGCAAGGCACAGCTTTTCTACAGCTGAGTATTTACATTCACAAGAATTTAAAAACCTACTAAGGTAATAAACAGCTTGCTCCTTGCCTTCTTCATTGTCTTGGGCTAAGAAAGCTCCCAATGAATCCTCTGCTGCAGCTATGTATAACTTCAAAGGCTTCTCACCCTTTGGTGGCATTAGCATTGGAGGGTTGGCCAAGTAAGCTTTGATTCCTTCGAAAGCAATTTGATGCTCTACTGTCCACACAAATTCCTCTTCATCTCTTAACCTTAACAAAAAAGAAAATACTTTAGTTTCCCCTGCAGTGTTAGAAATGAATCTTCGAAGAAAATTAACCTGTCCAAGGAACTTTTGTAATTCCTTCTTACTTGATGGAGGTCTGGCTTCAATGATGGCTTTGGCTTTATTCTGGTCAATCTGTATTCCTTTCTTGTGTACTACATAGCCCAAGAAATTTCCAGATGATACGCCAAAAGCATACTTAAGAGGATTGAGTTTCAACTTGAACTTTCTCATTCTTTCGAAAGCTGTTTCTAAGTGAAACAGATGCTCCTCCATGGATTGAGATTTAACTACAATATCATCAATATAACACTCTAAATACCCTCCAATGAGGTCGTGAAAGATAGTGTTCATAGCCCTCTGATATGTAGCCCCAGCATTCTTCAGACCAAAAGGCATTTTAACCCATTCGAAGGTGCCAATATTCCCAGGACATCTGAATGCTGTTTTGTGAACATCCTCCTCTGCAATGCAGATTTGATTATAACCAGAGTGCCCATCCATCATTGATAAAATTTGATGCCCTGCTGAACTGCCAACCAACAAATCTACTATAGGCATAGGATACTCATCTTTTGGAGTTGCTAGATTTAAGTTTCTGAAATCAATGCATACCCTCATTTTACCATTCTTCTTAACTACAGACACAATATTAGATAACCATTCAATATACCTAGCTGTCCTAATAAAGCCTGCCTTGAGTAGTCTAAGAATTTCCTCCTTAACTTTCTGAATCACTTCTGGACTCATTCTTCTTAGTTTTTGCTTGTATGGCTTGAAATTAGGCTTCATAGGGAGCCTATGTTCCACTAATGACCTATCCAATCCTGGTAGTTCATTATAAGACCATGCAAAACAATCTTTATATCTCCTTAGAATAACCAACAACTGGTTCCTGTCAAGAGCATTCAACCAAGCACTTATATAAATGGGTTGTTGTACAGAACCTTCCCCTAAATTTATTTCTTCTAAGGGGTCTTGTATCTGAGAACTTACTGAAGCTCCTTCTTTGATTCCTTCTAGCTTCGAAGCAATCTCCTTGCTGTGTTCTGCTCCCAGGTTCTTTGATTCAACATCTTTACCCTCCTCCTCATAGACAAAGTCTGTCCACAAGGCTTATTCTTCTTGTATCTCCTGGACTTTTGTTTCAATGTCCAATGCACAGTATTTATCAAGGGCCAAAACTCTAGCCCGTTGCTGCTCCTGCTTGTAGCCAATTATCACGGCTTTTTTCTCTTGCTCTTGCACTTTTTGGACTATTGATTTTACATCAAATATTGAGAACTTAATTAGAGCCAAAGACTTGGCTTCTCGTGCTTCACCTCTTTGCCTACAACCAGGCATCATTGTCATCCTTAACGACAACCTCTTCATCAGCACTCTCCTGGACTAAGTGCTTCAGGTGTGTCACTTCCTCATCAACCGTCACTTCGGCTGAGCCATCAGGTTTCCTCAGTATACTGAGTGGTGTCACTTCCTCAATATACAATTTGGCCTCTGCGAAGTCTGCATAGGCTATGAAAGGTTGAGGATCCGCATCAATTTCCTCTCTCTCTCTCTATTACCCAAGGCCATCATTATTTCTGATACAAAGAGGAAGGCACACACTTGTTAGTGTGAATCCAATCTCTACCAAGTAAAGCATTGTACTTAGCATTGCTGTCAATAACGAAGAATGCTGTCATGCAGTCCCTGGTTCCCACACTCAGGTTGATGGGTAGAATTTCCTGAGCCATCTGTCTGTCTCCAGCGAAATCAGCAATGGTTATGCTGGTTGGGATTAACCTGGGATTCTTTTTCCTTAGTTTCTTTAAAGAAGATTTCGGTAGTAAGTTCACCGCTGCCCCATTATCCACCAAGACTCGATTCAATTGTATCCCATCGAAAAAGGCCTTGATATACAAAGGCTTGACATGCTGTGTCATAGAATTCGAGGGCTAGTCAAAAGGATATGAGCGGTTAATGCTCACCTCTTCTTCACTCTCATATTCAGTTTCCATTGGGGTAGCCATTCCGGATTCATCCTGCACCATATTCACTTGTGAGTCTTCACTAGAGACTGGAATTGGGTCAATTTCGTGCCCCTCTTGGTTCTCATCTCCAGCTTGGAATTCATGCGGTAGTATGTGTACCATATTCACTGACACTGAGCCAAATTGGATGGCTGGCTGTGTCTGTTTCTCCTCTTGGCCACCTTGTTCAGTTACTCCAGAAACATTCTCCATGCTGCATTCTGGCATTTCATTACTAACAAACTCCTTCGAATGGTCTTTCACGATTGGCTTTTCAGCCAAAAATGTTTGTTCAACCATGAAGGTTTCGAACATTTCTTCCTCAACCATTTCTTTCTTTTGGCCTAAGCTAACTTCTTTCTCTATCTCGCTATCACTCTCCATCAATGCCTTCTCCAATCCTGCTAAACTAGACCTCTCTGTGGCTTTTAGTTCAGAGTGAACTTTGGCTAACTGTTCTCTGCTGTAAACCGTTTTGCCCTGTAGAGTTGGTTTTGGAGTATGGTCTGACTTTGGATTCTTCTTTCCTTCTGTTTGGACCAATGAAGAACTCTCTCCACTTTCTTTCAAGTCCTTCTGGTACTGAGTGTACCTACGCTGAATCTTCCTCCTTTGTGATCTAGAAATCACAGGGACCATATCTGGTTCCTTTGTTTTTGGGTGTTTAAGCAATACCCAATTGTTTGGAGCCACTAAAGGAGGTTTGACCATCCTACCTTGGTTTCCAACAATATCTCTCTGGGTAGACACTTCCCTAGGTTTGTTCTGCATCACAAACCAGTCTGGAACTCCAGCTACCCACGAACCTACTGACCCAGCTGTTGAATTGCTTCTTTCTTCCTTCGAATCCATTTTCGAAGATGGTTGTGAAGGCCACTGCTTGGTCCTGACTTCATGTTTTGGGCCTAACTCAGGCCTTTGATGAAGGTGTCCACTTTCTGTCCTGCGTGAGGTTGGTCTAGGGGGCCAATCTCTGGCTTTGATCCCATAAACTGAACCCCTCTCCGGTCTCCTCTCAGAATGACTGCTTTCCATTATGTGATAATTAGGTGGCCTGGACTCATATAAAGGCCTCTTGCCTTTGGAATGCATTATATTGGCTGCTGGTTCAACCATCAATGGCTGCTGCCTAACACCAGATGGATATGGCCTTTTATTGAAAGCATTGGTTGGTTTAGGATGCCTCTGCACATCCTTGTAATATTACTTCCCATCAATTGGAAGCCCTTTCAACTATTTGTAGCTCAGTCTGCACCTGGGACACATCATTTGCATTACAGCTGTCTCTAAAGAATCGTCATCCAGTGTTTCTTCATCAGAGTCTTCCCTCTGGTGTGAGAAACCTTATCTAATAGCTGGTAGATTTCTAGTGTCCTTCTTGATGGTTGTCTGGTTGGCAACATGCATCTGCACATTGACTTCTCTCAATTCTTTCAAGGACAAGTTTCGAAAGTCTGGTATTATGACATTGGCTGCCACCTCTCCAATTTCTGGAAATGGATTACTGTCGATCCCCATGGCCTTTTCTGCTTTGGCTGGGAATTTCAAATTTCTTTTCCGAATTTGTTATTGGATCCTGTCTTGAAAAAAAATACAGTTCTTAGTCGAGTAAGACCAAGAATTATGCCACTTACAATATATTTTTCCTTTAAGTTTATCTGGAGATAGAATTTTAACTTCTTTTGGTAACTTAAGGAAGTTGGCCGCAAGCAAATGATCAAAAATGTCATCTGCCTTAGTTAAATCAAAAGAGTATTTCCTGTGAAGGTCTTTCTTTTTAAACTGCTGGTCAATTGTTGTATCCTTATGAATTAATGCTTCACAGATCACATGTTCTTTCCCCACAATCTCTGCTACATCAATCTCATAATTAAGATCTCTATAATATGTCTTGTACGATGCATTATTTCGATCTTGTTCCTCCTCTAGTAATGCTTCGTACCTAGAGACACCTTATAAGTCAGTTCCACTAAGTCTTTGAACTCAGTTGAGTCAAACTTCTTTCGAAGCCTAAACTCTATACCATTTTGAGCCAATCTCACGAATTCTGGCTCTGGTAGGATGACTCTACATTTGTTTCGAGCCCTTTTAAATCTGGCAATAAACTGGTTAGCCTTCTCATTAGGCCTTTGACTCAATCTTGCCAAGTCTGCCATGGAAACATCTGGCTCTGATTGGAAGAATTGGGCATGAAATGCTTCTTCCATTTGTTGTCACGTTTGGATAGAGCCAGGTGTAAGGTTAATATACCATACAAATGCTTCCCCAGTCAAGGAATTTGGGAATTACCTTAACTTCATATAGTCATTATTAGTAAATTCACCGTATTGAGCAAAACCTAGCAATATGCTCCACTGTTGATTGGTTTCCATTCCTATAAAAAAGGGCAAAATCTGGTATCTTGAAACCTCTTGGGTATTTATATACCCTATCTATCCATTTTGGGTATGGTTTCTTGTATACTGGAGTCTGGACCCCCCGAGCCATCGGTCCACACATCTCTCTAACAATGTCAGCAATTTGGTCCATAGGGACCATATTTTGTGCCTGCAGAACCACTATTGGAGGGACAAACACAGGATTTGGTGGACAACCTTGTGCCTGTGGTCCTCTTGGTCCATAAGGTGGTATATTTGGGACTGGTTATCCCTGTGGTACAGGTTGCTGTTGGGGGTGTGGGTAACCCCTTTGAGCCTGTCCTGCGAAAGGACCTGCGAAAGGTGCTAGAACAGATGTTGTGTCCCTTCCATTTGTAAGAAAACCTTTCAACCCCCTGGGTATAAATTCGAATAAGGGATTAGTGAACCCCCTCGTGCAAGGTATGGCTTCGAACATGGGATTTGGAATCATTTTTATACCATTTTCTTGTACTGGGCCAGATCCACTAATTTGCATGGCTTCATTGTTAAGTACTGAGGCATTTTGACCTGCCATAGGCCTTAAAATAGGTTCGTACCAAGACTGAGGTAATGGTCTTTCATAGTTTCGATTACTAGTTTGACCATTAAAATGTCCATTAACTTGCATAAGCTGTTTATCTCTAACCAATCTTTGTTGAGGGACAGTTAAAACTTCCTCCATGTGTCTTGCGTTTGTTGGTTGGTGATTATTCATTCGATCCAAAAAAGATGTTGCCCACATTTCCATCGTGTTCATTAACTGCTGTCCCATGGCATCTACTAGGCCACCTCATGGATTTATTGGCTGAGTAGATGGAACAGTGGATGGTCCAATTCCTTGGTCTCGTCCAATATTATAAACATGTGGTACTTGTTCTGAAGTACTGGTCTGTTCGACCACAGGTTCTGATAAAATGGGAGTTTCCATAGGATGTGTTATCACATTATCCTCTGGATTAGGTATCTCTACCTCTCTTTCCACGCCTTCTTCCAAGCGTTCAATTTCTCTTTGTCTCCTATGTCTAGCCATTTCAATTAGTCCCACTGGGCGTGCCAAAAATATATGTTGACTTTTTGGCTTTCGAAGGTTATTTTTGTAATTGCAAGTGTGCCAACAAGGATCAATCAGTCTGTGAAAACCCATATCTAAATTATTCTTAAAAGAAAATAAATAAATAAATAAATTAATTAATGTTATTCAGAATCTACCTAAAATATATAATAGTGTAAAAAAAAAAATTAGTTTTAAATTAACCCAATTCAATCACTAACAAAGACCTTATTAAGAATAAAAATTTTGTGGATGTTCAATAATTATTGTTATAAATTATTAGTTAAAAAAAAAAGAAGAAGAAATTTTCGTAGCAATGACACCTGCTTGTTTGCATGGTGGTATGAGAACCATAACCCATCATCCTTCTTAGAATTTAGAGAAAGCCATATTTCTTAGAACTTGGAGAAAGTGAATAGATTTATTAATGAAAAGAATGTGTGAGAGAGAGAGAGCCTCAGAGTAGTGGCTCTATAAATTCATACCACACATAGTGTTTATACGCACTGTGTTCGTTCAGAGACTAATCAAAATAAAAAAAAATAAAAAAATAGAGGGAATTCTTGTGGAAGAAGAGGAGGAGGTTGAGGTTGCATATTTTTCTACCATTTCATTATTCCATTTCAACTTTACAACTAAGTAAGAAAACCCTCTCAACCCTCTCATTTCTTTTTATTAGTGAAGTTTTCAGATTATGTCATTGTGATTAAAATGACTACTCATAAATAGAAATTTTATATATATATGTGTAGGAATTTTGTGATGTGTATATCAAGTGTTTGAAGATGTTGATAGTCTTAAAACCATCCTATTATTGTAAAGAAATAAGCTTGCATGTGTAGTTTATACATTTAAAGAGAAGATTAAAAATAATCTGTCTGTTTTGAATCTGCCAGAATGTTTGCCCGATTTTTTAGATAATTTTATACTCAAAATTCCGAGATGATTTCTTTTACAAAGTTGTTGATAATGGTGTCTAGTTCAACCAGGAATTTTGGCAACAATTTTTGAGCTTTCTACGAATTTATGCGAATTTTTAACTAAATATGAAACTGTGTTAAAATAATCTTTTTTGAATCTGTCAGAATGTTTGCCCGAATTTGTAGACAATTTTATACTCAATATTTCGAGATGATTTCTTCTACAAAGTTGTTGATAATAATGTCTAGTTCATCCAGGAATTTTGGCAACAATTTTGAGCTTTTTATGAATTTATACAAAGTTTTAACTAAATCTGGAATGTGAGACAGATTTTACTATGTATTTGAAAATTTATTTAAAATTATATACTAAGCCAAATTTGGTAATTTTTAACTAAAAGATGAAATTTGAGAAGTCTAGTTTCATAATAAATTTTTAGATTATGGATTTGATCTATAAATTTAAGCATGAAATTAATGTAAGGAAATGTGACAAATCTATGTCATAAAAATTGCTGGAAATTTTACAAGATTATTTACATCTTATTTTTCTGAAATTCTTTCTGAAAAGTGACCTAAACATCCCTGTTGAGTATTCAGTTCAATTGCACGAATTTTAGGATTGTGTAAATAATTTATTTATTACTTTTAATACCTAAGTTACCATCTGAAATTTTCTAGACAGGATAAAATCATCACTTCAATATTGTGTTAGTCTAATCCATCAACTATTATAAATTAGTAATCCATGTATGGGTGTGTTGTGAGTTATTTAATATTGTGCTAGTCTAATTTTGTAAATCAAAAAAATTGCATGTGCGTAATTATGGTTTATTTCTTGTACCTAAGTTATTATGTTCATACCATGGTTTAAATTAATTGTCTATTAAATTTTGTACATTGAATTATTTTTGGTGTGACATGTATAATGTTGGGAGTTTTGTTTTAGTTGGTATAACATTATTGGTGATTGAGAATTGAATAATTTGTGTTTAATATATAAATTAACCGAAATGATTAATGGTATATATATAAAGTTACTGACAGAGGGTTAATACCGGGTATTCAGGGTGAACCCTGGTTTTTAATAACTTTTAAGTAAATTGTGTCGCGAAACCCTAAGTTGGCATGGGAATTATTTGAACCCTTATCGGTATTTGGTTTTGGAATAAGGGTGGATGTACAGGTAGCACACAGGGAAGTTACATACCCCTGGCAGACCGTTCCCTTGGGGTAGACTATGGATGTCACGGCTTGGGTATATAACTCCGGGCGTGGGCATCTTTGGTAGTTCTTGAATATTTGACCAATGGGGTGTTTCCAAATTAACTGTGGCCATGACTTAGTGGTTAATAAGTTAAACCTCTTTGGCGAGATTTCAAGGGTCACCTAAGTTATTAAAATTATTTGAATTATTTTATTGGTTGTAATTTATGTTTACAATTATATTATTATCTCGTGTTTATAATCTCATTATTTTCTCTCAAAAAGAATGGTAGGTTGGTTATGTTTTCTTACTGTGTTGCAAAACTCATGGCATATATTTGTTGCCCTGACGTTTCATGCCAGATTATGTCGAGGAATGGACTGAGGCTGAAATTGGAGCTGCTGTTAATATCGAACCTTGGCTAACTTAGAGTCAAGATTTTATCCAAAAAAAAATCCTGTCATTTCTTGTATTAGTATTTAACTATGTTGTGACGTTGTGTGTGAACTTGTAGTTTTATTTTGTTGTTGGACTTTGACTATGTAAGAATTTAAAATTTCCTAATTAGTAGTTAAAATTTTATCTAGCAAGTTATTGTCATTTAAATCTTATGACGTTTCAAAAAAAAAAAAAATTGGGGCGTTGCACAGTCCTTACAGAAAATTAATTGCCAACTAATTATCAGATGATTGTGTTTTAGTTCTTTCAGCCTCAATGAAGAGGACTTTTACTGGTGGCTTGATTTAGGAGAATTAAACAAGATAACAATTAAATGAAGAACAATTTTGAAGCATTTCATTAAAATGAAAAACTTACAATGATCCAAACTCAGCCTCGTAGAGGTTTATAGCAACAATCTACTACTTAAAACTACTCCTATGAACGAAGTGCAATGTAGGAATTTAAAGTACAGGAATGTAAAGAACAGGAAATGTAAGACTGGAAATGTAAAATTGAAAAGGGAAATAAGTAGAATAAGACTGATTTTTTGGATTTGAGTTTGGGGGTCTTTTTGTGGGCCTTCTCTGCTATTTATACTTCCAAGGATGACCATCGAACTGCATTTCTAACCGTCGAACTGTTCCTCCATGATCGCTGATCATGTTGCCTTATAATTAGCTCCACCATGCTATCACTTGCAGTTAGGCTTCCCTCTTAAATTTGAATTTAAATGTGAGTAACCGTTGAAGCCACATCACCTTGCATCTCTTTGTTGATCCACTACTACTCAGATCTCGTAATAACCAATACTAACTGCCACGTGTACGATCAGGATCGAAGACTTGAATAGTCTTCCTGTATTACCCTTATTCTGCCACGCGTCAAATTGTAATTGGCTTGTACAAAATATGTAGCCAACTAAATTATTACAAAGGATATCATTAATTTTGGAACACCCCATCTCACAATTAAATCTACACACCGACTACATCATGAATTAGGATTTATGATAATACCTACCTCCATCACCACCCATCTATCTTTCCCAAATCTCACCTTTAAAACCTACCCACCCTCAAAACCTTGAAAACCCTTTGGCAGCAATATTTCGGCAATAACGGTAGCAATCATTTGATTACCTACACTTCTCCGGCAATGACAATGACTGGAAGTTTTTCTGGCAACTAACACTCCATAGGACGAGAGGAGTATAACAATAAAGGTTTAGAAAAGGTTCATAATTTTGATGTTGTTCTTAATTCAGAGGAGATTGGCCTTGTAAGGGTAAATTTCTTGAAAAAAAGGACAAAAATAATAAAATATGTTCGTCATTTTTTCGGGATTGAACTCTCGAACATATGACCGAAATTCGGGAACATAGGCCCGAACATTGTTTATTTTTTCGGAAACAAGTAACCGAACATTATTCATATGTTCGAACCTGTTTTACCGATCATGTTTTGAAATTTAATTTGCATTGTTATTTATTTCAAGATAATGGCGAGTCAACAGTTAAAATTCTTAACATTTGCAGAAATTTTATTTTTTCTAGTTAGGGAATATAGGCCCAAACATTAGTTATTTGTTCGGGAACACATTCCCAAACATAACTTATTTGTTCAGGAATGCAAGTCCGAACATGAAGGAAACTCGCCATTTTTCGATACACAACAATTCCCAAACATACCCACACCGCCACAGTCCCAAGATAGAGATAGAGACAAGAAAGGGAGGATATGTTATGGTAGAAACGGGAGCACATCAAAAGGCTATACCATGTTAAACAAGAGCAATTGATCAACAAGTCAGCATATCAGATGGCCCAAACGAGATTAAAAACAAAAAAAAAGAAGATCTCTCTCTTTCTCTGTAGCAATTAGTCAAAAGGCAATACCATGTTGTAACTTATATGAATATAGACAATATTCTTTTTCTTCTTATTCTTCGTGGGTTTTGAAAATAATGAGATTTTTGTTAGGGTTTTTTGAAGGGAGGTGTTTTTTTTTTTTTTTTTTGGGAGGGGGGTGTGGAGGTGTGGGGGTGCGCATTCAATGGGTGAAATGTTTAAGGATAATTTCGGTATTATTTGGGGGAGAAAAGAAATTTTAAGAGTTTCAAAATTTATAAGTGGGGGTCCAAAGAAATGGAGAGTAAAATAATTCATAGGGTGCTAATAGCACCACTCATAATTTATTGTGTTTTGTGATTAAAAAAAAATAATTTATTTAAAACAAAATAATTATTGTTATTTTTTTATGATAAATGTAATAATTGAATAAGTTACGATTAACGAGTTAATTTAATTTTTTGTATCACTAAAATACACGAAGTGTTCAATAAAAATAAATAATTCAGATTATCGAATCGAAATTTATGATGAATCCATAGATCTAATAAGATTTTGAAATATAACATATATATCAAGTAATAAGTGGTGTGAATTAATAATTCGAGATTATCAAATAATCACTTCAGTGGTGAAGGTGATTTGGCTACTTGGACTAATTGGTTCAACGAGTTGGATAGAGATGGTTCATCGAATTGGAGATGGGTGGAGGGATGAGGTGACTACGTAGGGGAGTGTCAAAAGTAAGTAAAAGAGGGGCGGGAATAAAGAAAATAGGTGAGAAAATGGTAGATGAGAGTTGATGGTACGTGTGGAAGTGGTGGGAAATGGTTTGTTGCAAAATGCATAGTTTGAATTTGCTACACATCGGACTTGTATTTTATTAGTTTTAACAATGATAATGAATTTGCACTCCATACACATCAGACTTACATTTCACATTGTTACATTTTATTCGTGATATTGGTCTTGATAAGATAAGTTATTATGCGTTACTCATCCGTTTGTCATTAGAAACATCACTTCTCGACAAATCTATCTCATACATCATAAACTTGTATCAAAGGTATATACTTTTATGTCATACAATTGTATTTAAATAAAAACGTTCATTTAATTTTTATTTATTTATTAGTGAGATGTTTAGGATGTTGTAAACGTTAACATGAGATTTTAGTATCTCAAGTTGGTATCAGAACTCCCAATGACTTCTGTTAGGATGAATTCACGAGAAAAGGTTGATATGTTTTACCATTTGTTAAGGTTGTCCAACATTGAAATCACTATTGAATTTGCTCCAAGATCTCTTAATTGCTATGTTTAGTAATTGACTAAAATAATTAAAAAAATTCAAAAAGTACTATAAAAAGTTGACATTCTCTCTAATTTTTTACACATTTTTTTAAAAATAAAAAGCTAAAAATATACTAAAAAAATCAATTTTTAAACGAACTCTTAGATTATTTTTTTTAAAAAAAAATTATTTGTTTTGGGCTGAAGGAGAAAGCAATGAAGTGAGGGACTGAGAAAAGAGAGAGACCAATTGGACAGGACCAAATATTTTGCTGGGTAGTTGGGTTAGATCTAAGTTGTATAGTGGGCCATGAGTTAATTGGGGTCTATTTCTGTAGAAGTGTATGTTGAAAAGGGAAAACTTTCTCTACCTTGAATGAAAACTAAATTTCTTTATTTGGGCCTGAGTAGATTGCAAGGTCCCTGGAGAGGCCCATAAAGAGGACACATGGGCTTTTGCTTCTGTTATCTTGGTTCCATCTACAGTAATGCTACATAAATAAAAGGAACTTACATGTAAGTTCTAACAAGTATACTTATTATTTAGGGGTGGTTTGAGATGATTTAAATAAGTGTACTTTTTGAATTTTTATGAAATATGGGTTGGGTGTGGGTTGGATTTGAAGTGATGTGTTAGAGAGGTGATGCGACTTAAATAAGATGATGTGACTTAAATAGAATAGTGACTCTTTGATTTTTTTAGATCATGCCAAACAAGGCCTTAATAGGTCTTGGGAAAATTAATGACATTTTTTTTTATCAAATATTAATAAAAAACGACATTGATTGTTAATTATTAGTAATAGTTTGAAAATTTTATCACAAAAAAGTCATTAATTATAAGTTTTAGCGACAATTTGAAAAAATTGTCACAAAAAAATCACTAATTTTTAACTCTCGGCGATAGTTTGAAAAATTCGTCACAGAAAACTGTCACTAATTGTAAATTTTAGCGACAATTTATAAAAATCGTGATAAAAAAGTCACTTATTATCAATTTTTAATGACATACAAAAAAATCATCATAAGAAATTATTTTTAGTTATAATTTTACTAGAACTTATTTTCAATAAAACTTGATAGGAATTAAGTCTAACTATCAGGACTTATTAATAATTTACCCTAAATAAAAATCAAACAAAAAAAAAATTTGTCTAGAACTTAATTTGTGGTTAAAATTTATTGCAAGTATAGTGAAACTTACTTTTAAAAATAAATTTGAATCACAACCATTTTTTACGTTCGGTTATTAGGCGAGTAGTATTACTGGTCTATCATATTCTATTCTTATATGAAGAGATACTTTAAAGATCGACTTACAAACCTTTCATGTCTTGCAAATTTGTTGGTCATGACAATAGTTTGCTGAGATGATTTCTTTCTTATTACTAAATTATGGAAAGTATAGACAAAGAGAATAGAAAACATATGTGATATGAAAGCCTAGTCTACTAAGTATTTTCTGTTCTTTTTCTTAATGTTTGTTTAATTATTGAATTATATGAAAATTTTGAGACACGTGAATCCCAAGACATGATTTAATAATTTGGAATATATTAGAACAAATGAATGTATGAATTTCAGGACATAAAATCCCATACTACCTAAACTCAATTTTAGCGATATTTAACAAGTGCATTTCAACCTCACAACATATTAATTAAGTTAAATCTAAACCTTCAATTATACAGAGGATAAGACTTCCATTCCCATCTCATGGCAAAGCTGATGATATGATGAATCATTTTTTCAAAAAAAAAAAAAAAATTCTAAAAATCTTCGTCAGTCCTAGGCCACCTAAAATCATACTCAATTAAACAAAATTGTTTCATTCATATTTCAATGATAAAATTCAAACTTTCTTAGCTTGTCATTAGGTCTAAAATTGGTATATTGGCAATCCAAGCTCTCATGTAGGAGTAGTTAATGCCTACCTATTTATTTATTTATATTCCAACTCTCACAAATTGGCTCCATCACTGAATGAATTTCACACCAAAACAATTGGGAAAAAAAAAACTAAGAAATGATTCAAATGAACAAGAAGAGAGAGGTAACATAGAATATACCTATAACTGTGGACTTGAATTTTCTTAAAATACTCTTACAATCTTATGAAGGATAAGGTTGTTCTTGACCCTTAAATTGGTGGGCAATAGAGTTCCAACTGATATGATCACCAAGTCAAATGACTGTCCCACATTATTGACTACTAAGATTCAAGGTAAGTATAACCCAACTGAGATTTATGACAAGTATTAACCATAGCATATGCATATGTTCCTCCCTAGCTAGCTAGCTTCTAACTAAACAACCTTTTATACTGCTACTGTATTACTAACTTCTTAATGTTTTATGGCAAAATAGGTTGGTCTTTTGGGGCATAAATGGCTAACCACCTCAACTGAAAAATGACCTTGAGTTCTTCATCATTACCTGAAAAATGTCCTTAGTTTTATTTTGGTTATTGTTTTACAGTCCAAAGTAAAAATGGTCATATAACTTTCATAAACCAATTTTCACCCCATTTCTTTTTTTATTTAACGAGGAAATTTTCTAAGGTAGTGTCACGTTGAGCCTACCCTACGGAGCAATTTCTGAATACACACAATCACCCGTCAACTAGTGTTTCATATAGTAGCAACTCTAAAGAATATATTCTCTGCAAGCATATAATGTGACTTCCTTAGGCAGAGGATTTTTGCAACAAATCACAACTTTATTGAATTGCTATCAGTATTTAGTGCATATTAAAATGCTCTACTATCATTTGGAGAGTTATTACAAGGAAGATATGGGTGCTTTACCAAAATAGGTTTTAAAAAGGGAAAGAAACAATAGATTTTGCATAACAAAATTCATGAAGGATCTTGCAGAGGATTTGAAAGGGAGGGATAACATTATGCCACAAAGGATATATATATATATAGTTATAGTTCTGATAGATCTTAGTTCAAGGAGTAGCAAATTTGTTTGAAGGAAGCCAAGTTGTCATGGAATAGAGGTATGAAGGCATCTATGCTTCCATCACCAATGAAGGACGGTACGAGAAACATCATTCCCTCTGTTGGGAAGTAAGATGGCATGAAAATACAAGGGCATCCTCCTCCAAAATCTAGGTCATAGAAGGGAAACCGTAGCCAGCTATCAACCTCCAAGTTCGGACACAAAGCAGACTTGTTCATGTCTGCAGTGGGAATGAGGTTTTCTGTTTCCACCTTATATTTTGCAAAGTCAATAAATGATTTGAAGTAGTTGTTGTTCACCTTTGTGATTGCATCATCAATGATCTTGGCCGCGTAGGGCAATGGCTCTCGTAGAAGGTCCTTCACCTTTGCACTTGGGAAAGCCCAAAGCACCAAATTCCCAAAGTACTCATTGGGTACTCTAGGGTTCAATCGCATGCGGCCATTAACTGAGATTCTCACTTGGGTGGTCTCAAAGCTGTTGAGTGAACGAGCTTTGGTTATGGCTCTCCATAGATGAGCAACTAAGCTCTCAAATGTGCTATAAGGCTTGTTGCCACCATTCATTGAGGAAGCCTTGGCCTTAAGCTTGCCAAGAAACTCCAATGTAAAATGAACTTTGTGCACCACAATATCGTTGATATCATCAACAGTAGGATATTCTTTCTTGAGTGTCTCACTCATAAACTCAACACCCTCGTGCTCAAACTCAAAAATAGGAGGGTCTCGAGGGAGGAAAATGGCACGATCATGCAAGGGAATTGGACTAATCGCAAGTCCACGACAAGCTTGGCCCCACGCAACCAAGAAATTGCTTGTGGAATGGCCATCGGCCACAAGGTGATGAGCTGTGAAACCGACCACCATTGAGCCACAAGTGAACCTAGTGAGCTGAACTTGCACCAACTCTGCTACACCCTTCAAACTAGGGTGAAGACTAAGTAAAGACGCTGAAGGCTTAAATGGCATAGCTTGATCAAGAGTGCTATCAACCGATGCCTCAACAAACCTCACGCCTTCATCGTTGAGAAAAATGACATGATCGCCTTTGTCATTCTTTCCCAGCCTTCCAGCCCACTCTCTGAATACCGATAGTGCCTTTTGAAGCCCTAACTCCAAGGCTACATTTGGTGGGGTTGGCGGACAATAGGCATAGATAACTGCCATATGGGTATTGTAGGTGACCTTGTCGAAGACACTTAAGGGGACATAGGTTGTGTTTGGGGGTGGTGTGCCTTCATAAGTTGGCTTAACAATCCTTGAGCTCTCTTTTCTCACCTTCATGGTTATTGATGTCACTTTAGCAAGGCTAAAGAAGGTTTGTTTTGAGTTTTCATGAAGGCAATGCATGGCTAGGGCTTATATACTAAAATCTAGCATTATCAACTAACTGTAGGTAGGTTGGCATAGACCTTTTTGTATCATATAGAAAATTATTTAAGGGACCGTTTGGACCCCAAAAAAAAACCATTAGCCATGTCAATCCCTTATCTTGTCTAGCTACTAGGCCATGTTTTTCAAGTCAATTGAGGGGAAAAAAAAATGACATGCATCATACTGTCCTTGGTTGAATCTTAAATTTAGTACATTTTTGCAGCATCACTTAATTTTTTTGATAAGCGAAAAAAAGGATGAAACCAAACATACACGTACATGCAGAGAACATCAATAAAGAAGAGGATAGTGGAAACAGCATCACTGTATGAATTCCCAATCCCAACACAATTCTCAATAGTTGGTGAGAAACCAACAGAGAAAAGAAAACAAACAACCAACAATCCAAAGCAACACAAAGCAATTAACTAATATTAGAAAAACACACCATCAGCTGCAAACACCACCTACTCCCTTATACACACAGTACCTCTTAACTTCACCTTTACATAAAGCAGCCTTTAACAGAGATAAAGCCTCTTGTACCAAACAAACAAGCTAACAAGCAGCAATCATCCATCCAAAAATACCAATCTCGTCATAGCACAGACCAACTTCCTAGATCAGCAGTCATTCACAAAACAGAGCATAGATCATCAACCTGAAACTACCTACCCAAACTTCCCACAGATCTGATTTTTGATTAATTTTATAGCAAGTCATGTACTGGAATAAGGCACCTCAACTCTGCTGTATTTGATCTATAAAAGCCACTCTAACTTTAATCAACTCCCTAATGTTCTATTTGGTTCACGGGAATGAGTTGGAATGGAATGAAATGATCGTTTCTTAGGCTCTCATATGAAATAATCATTTCCTTAAAATAGTGTGAGAACCCGAATATAAAAATTAAGTAAATAATTAAATAATAATATTACAATCTCAAATATTTTGGTGGTGAATTCTAAGGTGCATATTAAATATTATTGGAGGATCTTTTAATTAATTTTAAACCTAAAATAAATTTATGGTGAAAGTCTTTAATTTAGAGACAAGGTTTATTATAAAAAAAAAAAAAAAAAAGAGAGAGAGAGGAGGGTGTGACTTGAACTCTAGACCATAAGGTTAATATATAAGACTCCTACCATTTGAGTTGCATGTAACTTGTACATATGTTTTGTATATTTATCTATTTATTTGACCTATGTGTGCCCACCACTAGTATAAAATAAAATAAACACAAACCCTACTCTATTATTTGTTCACCACATAGGGCAACAACACAGCAGCCACGGGAGAATGTTTGAGAGAAGGAAAAAAAGAAGAAGATGTTGCAATCAAAGAACTTTTGGGTGTGTTGTGTTGTGTGTGATCATCAAAGGTTAGCCCTCTTAGGTTTTCTTTTCTTCTTTCTTTTTTCTATCCTTATTCTATAATTATTTTGTTCATTGATGGAGAGGTTGTAGGTTTATGTATTGTGTATATAGATATCCTATTAAGAAACTTGAGGAGCTAAATTTATGTGTAAAGATTGGGTGTAATTTTCAGTCCAAAAATTCTGTACAAAGTCACAAATTTTAAAAATCAAGAAACCATATCAAACGGATGAATTTTAATCTGAAATTTTTACAGTAGATCAATTACACATTGAATTGCATATCTGAATTTTTTCATAATTTTTGGGAGTCGAAATCCATATAAATTGAGGTATTCAAATCTGTCCAGGAAACCAGTCTGAAACAGTAAATTCGGGAGTGTTGTTCTCTTTGGGTATAAATCCAAAAATTATCAAATTAGTGTCATTAGAACCGGTTATGAGTCTAGTTTCGTACGTTTTTGGCCTTGCATTGATTGCTCGTGTATATTAAGAGAACCGTCAATTTCTTTAAAGTGCTGCAGAAAATAACCTGTTTGGATATAATAAATTGTAGATAATTATTTTGATAAGAAAATCAAGTGAAACCAATTGGGTTTGAAACTTAGGATATATTAGATTATATCTGGAGGTTATTGGAATTTTTCGAATAGCATGGAGTGGATTTTGTAATTTTCAAAGTTAGCGAATAGATTGGGAAAACTAGTTTAAAACACTGTTTTATCTTAAAGTTATTTTTAGTTAAGTTTCGATCGGAACCTATGTCTTGGGTGATTTTAGACCTTGAAGAACATGAACTTAGGTAATATTTAAGAGTAACGGTGAGTTGGGTTGAGCCATGTTAGTGCGCTTTAGTTTGGGGTTACTCAGTTCGTATTCTTTAGTATTTTTAAATTAGCAGTGACGTGTAGTTTTCATATTGGTTCAGGGCACTAGTTGGACTTTCATACTCTATTTGAGGATTACATTATTTCGTTCCAGGTGAGTAGTTTCATGCTACATATTTTTATAAATGTTCCCCTACCCTAAACTGTTGGAAAATTAAATTGTTATTTCATGACTAAACTGTTTTGATAAATTATTATATTATCAATTGAATCAAATTGTTTCTGAAACATGTGTGAACTTGGCATACTGTAAACTATTTGTTTTGGTCTCATGTTTATAATGATGAACTACCATGTTTTGCGAAACTGATGTGTATTGATTATTGGGACCATGTGTGTATTTAGTCCAGGGAAATTATTCCACTGTGTGTGGTGACTCTGGCCACTAGGGAACAGATCCGGGTTGGGCCGTGATGACTCTAGTGCTCAACGATTGTAAGGAACAGACCTTTAAAAACAACTAGGTGACCTTCAATCAGATCGTCTTTGAGAAAAGGCCCAGGTGCCACCCTGAGGATGACTCTTAGTTCGGTATTGGATCCAACGGGGCTTATAGCCTGAGAAATGTGTGGCAGATTATTTGTTTTTATTGGTACCCAGAAAATTATTGGTGTTCATGTTATAATCTGTTTTAAGTGGAAAATGTTGTTTATCATGTTCTTGCGAGACATGAGTATTTTAAGTATTGAACTGTGGAACCATCTTTTTGAAACAGATTGTATTTACCAAACTGTATGCCAATCTAGTTTCTGTGATATATATCTTATTATGGAATTGAACCCTGTTTTCAAAACTGTATTTACTATCCATGTTGCTACTCACTGAGCTATCAGCTGACTTAGTTGTTTACCATTTCCAGGTGTTAGAAGGACTTAGAGTGGACTCATGGCGTAGCGGGGACTCAATTGCATGGACCTCTAGGGCATTCCTTTAGTTTAGAGTGTTATGTCAAATTTGTGCATATTTATATTTATTCTTATCGAAGTTCATTTAGGATTATTTTTTTTTATATGTGGGTTGTTTATATCCCATAAGTTTGGATGGTTTGTGATTACGGTTGATTTTGCCGTTTATAATTGTGACATGTCTGGATTGAGTTTTGGTTATTTATTATTGGACTACTGTTCAGTGGTTCAATATGATTGGATTCGTGTTTAGGCTTACGTGTGCCTTGGGCTAAGTCCTTGTGGGCCACGGCCGGTCATGCCCGGATTTGGGGTGTGACAATTGTGGTATCAGAGCTATAGATTTATCAAGTTACATACCTTGCATTTCATCATTTAGACGAGGTTCGAGTCCCTATAGTACTTAGTAGTGTTTTGGTTAAGCTAGTTTTATTTAAACTTGTGTTGAATCGTTCTTGATTTCGTTTTGATGGTTAATAGTTGACACCTAGATATTTACACGGATTGTCTATTCTTTAAGAGCCTTTGATGTTTGTATTATTGTGTGTAATCCATTTGGAGAAATAGTAATATTGGGAGATGTCTGTAGATCTTGTCAGATAAAGATGGATGGTAGGATTTTTCTAGTGGATTTGATTTCTTTAGAGATGAAGGATTTTGATGTGATTTTGGAGATGGATTTGTTGACGAAGCATCATGCTTCTATTGATTGTTTTAGAATGGGGGTAGTTTTTGCTTTGTTGGGACAACTTGAGTTTTTCTTTTAGGGAGATAAGAAAGGGTCTTCTATCTGTTTTACTTCTTCCCTTTAGGCTAACTGAATGTTGAGAAAAAGGTATCATGGTTACTTAGCTTGTGTGGTGAGTATTGAACTGCCATAATAGAAGTTAGAGGAATTGCCTGTAGTGAGTGATTGTGTTGATGTTTTTCTAAAGGATCTACCTAGACTTCGTCTAGATCGTGAGGTAGAATTTTTCCATTAACTTGGTCCCCAACACAACACTTATTTCTAAAGTGCCCTATATAATGGCACCATTGGAGTTGAGGGAGTTACAAACTCAGTTACAGGAGTTGCTAGGCAAAAGTTTTGTTAGGCCTAGTGTCTCACCTTGGGGAGCACTTGTGTTATTTGTGAAGAAGAATGACGGGTCTATAAGATTGTGAATTGATTATGGGGAACCGAACAAAGTCACAATGAGAAATAGGTGTCCTTTGCCATGTATTGATGACCTATTTGACCAATTGCAGGGAGCTTAGATATTCTCTAAGATGGACTTGAGGTCAAGCTATCACTAGTTGAAAGTAAGGGATGAGGATGTTCCTAAGACTGTTTTTAGAACCCGTTATGGGCATTATGAGTTCTTGGTGATGCCTTTTAGTCTCACAAATGCACCAGCCGCATTCATGGATTAGATGAACAGACTATTCAAACCCCAACTAGATAAATTTGTAGGAGTGTTTATTGATGACATCCTAATTTATTCGAGGAGTAAGGAGGAGCATGAGCAGCATTTGAGGGTAGTATTGTAGATCCTTAGGGAAAAGTGGCTGTATGCAAAATTTAAGAAGTGTAAATTCTAGTTGAGTAGTGTATCCTTTTTGGTTCATGTGGTGAGTAAAGATAGGGTATCTGTGGATAGCACGAAGGCGGTAGAAAATCGTTGATTGGCCACGACCTACTTCTGTGATAGAGGTACGTAGCTTTCTAGGGCTTGCTGGATATTATAGACAGTTTGTGGAAGGATTCTCCCGTATTGCTTTGCCATTTATAAATCTCACTAGGAAAGAGGTAAAGTTTGAGTGGAATGATGATTGTGAGTGTAGCTTCCAAGAGTTTAAACAAAGGTTAACATCAGCTCCAATCCTTGCCTTATCTACTGATGGTGGTGGTTTTGTGATTTATAGTGATGTTTCATGATAGGGTTTAGGATGTGTGCTCATACAGCATAGGAAGGTGATTGCTTATGCGTCATGAAAGTTGAAAGTACATGAGAGAAATTATCCTACGCACGACTTGGACTTAGCAATAGTGATTTTCGCTCTTAAGATCTGGCGACATTATTTGTATGGAGAGTCATGTGAGATTTACATTGATCATAAGAGTTTGAAGTATATTTTCACACAGAAAGAATTAAATTTGAGGCAAAAAAAAAAAAAAAATATATATATATATATATATATGGCATGAGTTGTTAAAAGATTACAATGTGAATATTTTGTATCATCCGGGAAAGGCAAATGTTGTGGTAGATGCCTTGAGTAGGAAAGTAGTAGTCGAAGATGTAGCTGCTTTGTCTATTGAGAGTTGTTTGGTGAAAGACATGAGACGTTTGAGGCTTGA
This sequence comes from Camellia sinensis, assembly GCF_055761805.1. Classification (NCBI taxonomy): domain Eukaryota; kingdom Viridiplantae; phylum Streptophyta; class Magnoliopsida; order Ericales; family Theaceae; genus Camellia; species Camellia sinensis. The sequence continues at coordinate 81,538,976 of NC_138974.1, forward strand.
GGTTGTTGCGCCTGGTGATAGGGCTTATTGTAGTCAATTGACAGTTCAGCCAACCTTGAGAGAACGGATTCGTTTAGCACAGGAGATTGACCCCCAGTGTGAGCGTATTAAAGGAGAGATGGCAGAGGGTAAGAATGTAAACTTTGTGGTTAGTGCTGACGGGTTGCTTAGATTCCGTAGCCGAATTTGTGCTTCTGTTGGTGGTGATTTGAGGAAGGAGATTATGGTAGAGGCACATAGTTCTAGTTATAGTTATAACATTCATCTTGGAAGTACTAAGATGTATCGAGATCTTTATGAACATTTTTGGTGGAATGGTATAATGGAAGATATTGCTGAATTTGTGGCTCAGCGTTTGGTGTGTCAACAAGTTAAAGTAGAATATTAGAAACCTGCGGGGAAACTACAACCCTTACCTATACCAGAGTGGAAGTGGGATCATGATACCATGGACTTTGTGTGTGGTTTACCTTGTACTAGTAGTAATCACGATGCAGTTTGGGTTGTTGTTGATAGATTAACCAAGTCAGCACATTTTATTGCAGTACGGATGACCTATTCTCTAGCTTGATTTGCACAGTTGTATGTGAAGGAAATTGTTAGATTGCATGGGGCACCAGTGTCAATAGTGTCAGATCGGGACCCTCGTTTTGTGTCTAAGTTTTGGGGTGCGTTACAATCAGCTATGGGTACTCAGTTAAATTTTAGTTCAGCTTATCACCCTCAGACAGATGGGCAATCAAAGAGAACTATTCAAACCCTTGAGGATATGTTGAGGGCTTGTGCCTTGGAGTGGAGAGGTAATTGGGATGATTATTTGCCGCTCATGGAGTTTGCCTATAATAATAGTTATCATTCTAGTTTGGGAGTAGCTCCTTATGAGGCTTTGTATGGAAGAAAGTGTAGGTCTCCTTTGTGTTGGTATGAGGTTGGTGAAAGGCAAATGTTGGGACTTGATTTGGTGGAGGATGCTACACAGAAAATTATCACCATCAGAGAGAGATTATTGACAGCTCAGAGTAGACAAAAAGTTATGCTGATCATCGTAGGAGAGACTTAGAGTTTCATGTGAGGGATATGGTATTCTTGAAAGTGTCACCATGGAAAGGAGTCATCAGGGTTGGAAATAAATGAAAGTTGAGTTCTAGATACATTGGACCATTTGAGGTATTAGAGAAGGTTAGTGAGGTTGTGTACCGTGTTGTTTTACCCCCTAGGTTGGCAGGAGTGCATAATGTGTTTCACGTGTCTATGCTGAGGAAATATGTGCACAGTCCGTCGCATGTGATAGATTATGAGCCGCTTCAGATTAGAGAGGATTTTTCGTATGAGGAGATACCTATTCAGATTTTGGATTCGAAAGAGAAAAGGTTGCATACAAAGGTCATTAAATTGGTTAAGGTACTGTGGTGTAATCATCTAGTTAAAGAGGCGACTTGGGAATGCGAGGACGAGATGCGCGAGAAGTACCCACATCTATTCTCATGATTTACTCAGGTTAGTTTCGAGGACGAAACTTTTTTTTTTAGGAGGGGAGAATGTGAGAACCCGAATATAAAAATTAAGTAAATAATTAAATAATAATATTACAATCTCAAATATTTTGGTGGTGAATTCTAAGGTGCATATTAAATATTATTGGAGGATCTTTTAATTAATTTTAAACCTAAAATAAATTTATGGTGAAAGTCTTTAATTTAGAGACAAGGTTTATTATAAAAAAAAAAAAAAAAAAGAGAGAGAGAGGAGGGTGTGACTCGAACTCTAGACCATAAGGTTAATATATAAGACTCCTACCATTTGAGTTGCATGTAACTTATACATATGTTTTGTATATTTATCTATTTATTTGACCTATGTGTGCCCACCACTAGTATAAAATAAAATAAACACAAACCCTACTCTATTATTTGTTCACCACATAGGGCAACAACACAGCAGCCACGGGAGAATGTTTGAGAGAAGGAAAAAAAGAAGAAGATGTTGCAATCAAAGAACTTTTGGGTGTGTTGTGTTGTGTGTGATCATCAAAGGTTAGCCCTCTTAGGTTTTCTTTTCTTCTTTCTTTTTTCTATCCTTATTCTATAATTATTTTGTTCATTGATGGAGAGGTTGTAGGTTTATGTATTGTGTATATAGATATCCTATTAAGAAACTTGAGGAGCTAAATTTATGTGTAAAGATTGGGTGTAATTTTCAGTCCAAAAATTCTGTACAAAGTCACAAATTTTAAAAATCAAGAAACCATATCAAACGGATGAATTTTAATCTGAAATTTTTACAGTAGATCAATTACACATTGAATTGCATATCTGAATTTTTTCATAATTTTTGGGAGTCGAAATCCATATAAATTGAGGTATTCAAATCTGTCCAGGAAACCAGTCTGAAACAGTAAATTCGGGAGTGTTGTTCTCTTTGGGTATAAATCCAAAAATTATCAAATTAGTGTCATTAGAACCGGTTATGAGTCTAGTTTCGTACGTTTTTGGCCTTGCATTGATTGCTCGTGTATATTAAGAGAACCGTCAATTTCTTTAAAGTGCTGCAGAAAATAACCTGTTTGGATATAATAAATTGTAGATAATTATTTTGATAAGAAAATCAAGTGAAACCAATTGGGTTTGAAACTTAGGATATATTAGATTATATCTGGAGGTTATTGGAATTTTTCGAATAGCATGGAGTGGATTTTGTAATTTTCAAAGTTAGCGAATAGATTGGGAAAACTAGTTTAAAACACTGTTTTATCTTAAAGTTATTTTTAGTTAAGTTTCGATCGGAACCTATGTCTTGGGTGATTTTAGACCTTGAAGAACATGAACTTAGGTAATATTTAAGAGTAACGGTGAGTTGGGTTGAGCCATGTTAGTGCGCTTTAGTTTGGGGTTACTCAGTTCGTATTCTTTAGTATTTTTAAATTAGCAGTGACGTGTAGTTTTCATATTGGTTCAGGGCACTAGTTGGACTTTCATACTCTATTTGAGGATTACATTATTTCGTTCCAGGTGAGTAGTTTCATGCTACATATTTTTATAAATGTTCCCCTACCCTAAACTGTTGGAAAATTAAATTGTTATTTCATGACTAAACTGTTTTGATAAATTATTATATTATCAATTGAATCAAATTGTTTCTGAAACATGTGTGAACTTGGCATACTGTAAACTATTTGTTTTGGTCTCATGTTTATAATGATGAACTACCATGTTTTGCGAAACTGATGTGTATTGATTATTGGGACCATGTGTGTATTTAGTCCAGGGAAATTATTCCACTGTGTGTGGTGACTCTGGCCACTAGGGAACAGATCCGGGTTGGGCCGTGATGACTCTAGTGCTCAACGATTGTAAGGAACAGACCTTTAAAAACAACTAGGTGACCTTCAATCAGATCGTCTTTGAGAAAAGGCCCAGGTGCCACCCTGAGGATGACTCTTAGTTCGGTATTGGATCCAACGGGGCTTATAGCCTGAGAAATGTGTGGCAGATTATTTGTTTTTATTGGTACCCAGAAAATTATTGGTGTTCATGTTATAATCTGTTTTAAGTGGAAAATGTTGTTTATCATGTTCTTGCGAGACATGAGTATTTTAAGTATTGAACTGTGGAACCATCTTTTTGAAACAGATTGTATTTACCAAACTGTATGCCAATCTAGTTTCTGTGATATATATCTTATTATGGAATTGAACCCTGTTTTCAAAACTGTATTTACTATCCATGTTGCTACTCACTGAGCTATCAGCTGACTTAGTTGTTTACCATTTCCAGGTGTTAGAAGGACTTAGAGTGGACTCATGGCGTAGCGGGGACTCAATTGCATGGACCTCTAGGGCATTCCTTTAGTTTAGAGTGTTATGTCAAATTTGTGCATATTTATATTTATTCTTATCGAAGTTCATTTAGGATTATTTTTTTTTATATGTGGGTTGTTTATATCCCATAAGTTTGGATGGTTTGTGATTACGGTTGATTTTGCCGTTTATAATTGTGACATGTCTGGATTGAGTTTTGGTTATTTATTATTGGACTACTGTTCAGTGGTTCAATATGATTGGATTCGTGTTTAGGCTTACGTGTGCCTTGGGCTAAGTCCTTGTGGGCCACGGCCGGTCATGCCCGGATTTGGGGTGTGACAAATAGTGAATGATGATTCCATTTGTAATACATTTTGTCATTATTTTTTTAATCAACCAAACATGGAAATGAATATTTTGATGTAATGAACAAATATTCATACCTATTTTATTTCATTCCAGTGAACCAAACACTACTTAATTTCATTGAAATCTGTTTGGCAACCATTGAAAAAGCAGTTATTGCTTAACTTCCACACACTCCACGTCAAGGCAAAAGGAATAGAATTCCACATTCTCAGTTCTTCCACGGATTACCCATTGGATTTCCCACCAATTGGAACACTAACAAAAATTCTAAGATCTAAGGCGATAAAATTAAGTGGTTCAATGTTAGGCGACCTCTGAGTAGTGCTATAAACATTAATCATTGTAACATTTGTAGTGCTATAAACATAATTTATGTGCAAAAAATTCATACAAATTAATGTGGTTATTTGTGATTCTATCATTTTTAATCATGGTAATATTTGTAATCCTTTCATTTTGAGTCAAAACATTAATTATTGTACCTTGTAATTATAAAAATACAATTGTCTTCTCATTCTAAATAAGTTTTATATATTAAAATTATATTTTATTTAAATATTGTTGGGAATAAATCTCACCTAAGTAATGGAAGCAAATAAAATAAAAATAGAATGCACAAGAAAAATAGAGAATACAAGGTTGTGTTTGGTAGAATTTTGTAAATATGATTTGAGAATAGAATTGTATTTTGAGTTTGTGAGTTTTGGAATTATGATTTGAGTGTAGAAAATTTGTTTGGTGAAAGAGTTTTGAAAAGAGTTTTGAATTGAGTGGGAAATTATTAATATAACATATGATATTTGATACAAAAACTTACAACTCATAACCAAACACACAACTCAAAATTCCATTAGAACTCATAAATTTTTTTAAAAAATTCAGAAAATATTTTTTATTCAATATATAAAAATTAACATGAGTCAAATGCAAAAAAAAAAAAAAAAAAATTGCACTGTTCCGGTTAACCGGTGGGACGACCAGTTAGTCCAAATTTTCTCACCTTCACCGCGTTTTCAAAAGTATGTGTGGAATTAATTTTTGAAAATCGAAAACAAACGCCATATTTAAATGGAGCTCTAACATTCCAGAGCTCCACCAAACAGAGAATGCCTATATCTACAATGAGTGAGAAGCAATCCACTAATAATAGAACAATTACAATGGTGAAAAAAATACGACTCCTTAATATATTGTTCTCAACCTCACACCCTCACAAAAATAATACACACATATATCAATCACCAAACCCTCACTGTTTGTGACTTCTCACTGTACATATATATCACCCACTGTGTATCCAACCCACTCTTACTCATTTAACGCAACACATCTCAAATATATAGATACATATCACTACAAGAAATTACATTTTTCGCAACGCAACAAAATATGTTGCTAAAAGAAAAAATTCGTCGGCAAAAAGTTTCGCCGACACATAGAGCTACGTCGGCAACCTGTAGGTAAAAGTGAGTCGGCAACACTTTTTGCCGATGAAATTGTCATTGCGTTGGTAAAAGTAATGCCTTTAGCGACAAACATAGTCATTAGTAAAAGCCTTCATCCATTGTCGGCAATTTACCTTGCATCGGTAAAAATAGTTCAAATATGGTGATTGTGTGACACTTTTCTCGACACAAATTTACGTTGACAAAAAATATACTTTTAGCAACACAATATGAGTCGACAAAAGTAAACTTTTGACAACACATTTATGTCGGTAAATGTTGCCATTTGCTGACGATTTGTTTGTTGAGAAAACTTTGCTTTTGGCGACGACAAATTTGCATTGGCAAAAAATACACTTCTAACAACACAATATGAGTTGGCAAAAGTAAACTTTTGACAACACATTTACTGACAAGTTGTTTGTCGAGAAAGCTTTGCTTTTTGGGAACAATAAATTTGCATCGGTAAAAATAATTGAAAATGATTTATATTTTTTATAAGATTCACAAGAGGCATCCCTCAGGCATAATAGTTTATAAGATACATTTTGGAATAACATAAAGCCAACCTCCGCTTTTAGAATTGGCAAACTTTATAACTCATCAGTTGATGAATATGTGTGTGTTTGCACCAGTTGAATTTAAGACTCATCTAACAACATACAATAGATGAAGCTGCTCAAGTTTTCCATTTGTCTAAATATTCTCATCAAGGAGCTCATTAAGAGAAATTGCAAAAGGAGTTCTATTATTAGGTGATGCTCCGAGACACAGCCATTTTTGATGTTGTTGGATCTTGCTTTCAGTACAACCCAAATTTAGTCTGGTAAAATTTGCCATAAGATCTCTAAGCGTTCTCATCTCCTCGATGGATGCCAAGCTAGCCACTGCTATTATCTTCAACTTCGGAGTTGTACTAGTAAGTTGATCAACCCGTGCAGAATTACACTATTTAATAAACTCTCCGTTCCCAAGCAAAATAAATAAATAAATAAACTCTGTTGGAACAATCTAACTACCAATTTTGGTCTTTGTGTGCTTTCATCAGTCCAGTGATTTCAAGAGTAATGTAATGTAGCTCAAGGTTTTAAAAGGGGCAAGGCAAGTTCAAGATTTGTCGAAATATGAAACCTTTTTAGGTCTCATCAATCCAGTATATACAGTCCTAATTGATGTGCCTAATTGATGTATAATATTCAAATATACGACATAAAATAAATATATAAAATTATGCATGCATTTTTTGAAAATTGCATGTCCGTGCTTCTTAGCCTAAAAACCATTTTCTTGAAAATCCTAGAATAAAATTTAAGGAATGTCTAGCTACATTTTAACACCCTAAGACATAAGAATAGTTTCCTATTAATCTTATTCTCACATTAAGAAAGATATATCAAGCAAGCAAGCAAGCCTACCAAATAATCTTTCCTCAGACACTGCTCCACTTGGTTTCTGATATTTGTTATGCTTTCAGTATGACTCTACCTGACACACTTAAGCTGATTCAAGCACAAGATAGACATGGAGTTTATCTCCTCCTTAGTTTCCTGGTCCAGCATCAGTGAATTTGCAAGTTCATAATATTTCCCACTTGAGTTCATTGTTTGATAAATAGAGAAAAAAAAATTAAAATTTCATATATAGGGATTTAATTACCCTTAACAGCTTGCCTGTGTGTCACAGGCTTTAGCTTCGTATTCTGCATTAATGGATGAGGATCTAGAGACAAATTCTTCATATGCACCATGGTTTGCACAAATTTTTTCCCTGTTTAGGGAGAGAAAGAACATGATAAGAAAACCAAAAACATTTTAAAAAACAAATAAATAAAAGGTTACTAGAAAATCTGAAAAATGAGGGAAAGGAAGACTTACTTTATAGTAGATTCTATCTCTGCAATACTGGTCTAGTTGAGATGGTTGATGGATAACTCTGCCTTTTCCCACTACTACCTAGAGTAATTGACCATATTTGTGCTGCAAATTCAAAGGAAGACAAAATTACTTGGCAGAGCTACTAAATGCACTCAAATGTAATGAACAACTTGCAACTTTAGTCCAAAGCTATGCAATACTCAGGGTGCTAGAACTACTTTTCTTTTTCTTTAAAAAAAAAAAATATCTATCCATCTGTAATGTAATTTGACTTGTTTTCAAATGCTTTAATTAGTTGTGCATTCTATCAGACGTTTAAATCTTGTATAGAGCCACGAATCAGGATATTCAAGTGTAACAAAAATAAAACATATATTCAAATTACAATAGATATGGTTTGATTTTTCCTACGAGGCAAACTTCATGGGACAAAGTTTGGATCTAGGATTCGGGGTGGGATTTGTGGAGAGGAAAGGAAAGGGAAATGTGATAAAAATCTAGCTTCTATTTCATTCATTTTTCCCATCTTTTTTTTTTCTTCTCTCTCACTCTCTTCAAATTCCTCTTCAAAGCCTTGATCCAAACACAACCTTATGTAATTTAGCGAAGTCTGCTTCTCTCTACAAAATTACAGAAAAACACACAAGATTTGTTCACATCCTTAATTAGTTTCCTTGGACAGCTAGATGACTATACACTTATGCTTTGTTTTTCAATACCTAGATTAAAGTGATAGAGCTTCAGTTCCTTTGATCATGTCAAGTTTATATAATAATAGTCGCTATATCCTAGCATATTTAAATTAACTTGTGTAGTAAACCAAATTTTGAAATAAATAAATAAAATCTATCAGAAGTTTAAATCTTGTATAGAGCCACGTATTAGGAATTCAATAATAATTGCTCAAGTTTTTCTGCCATATCAAACCAGATAGTCTCAGTAAAGCAAAGCACTACCTTTGAGGACATCTGGCATTTGTTTCACAGGAGACAGGGCATCATCCCTATACATTGTGTCATCCATAATAGAGACGGGACTAGGATGCTCAGGGGCAACTGACCCGAATTCCGGCAACACTCCATCTTCATTCAACCTTGCAGCTAATTTCTGAAATAAAATCACTTAAAACAGGTCACTCAATTATTCAAAAGCCGTATCAAATACTCGATTAGCAACCAAGGTCAAATACCTTGTAATCTAGAGAATTTTTGCAGCTTGCATATACAGATTTACCAAAACAACATTTTAGTATTAGTCTTGTGGAGCCACAGTTGACTGGAAAAAGCAATACTGGAAGATAAACACTAAAGTATTTTTAATTTGTAACATATATAAAATTAAGTTCAAAAGAATTATTCAATGAATTTATTATCATGCTAAGTTGGAATAGAAACAGAAACAAAAATAAAAGGCACTTCCCAAACCAAAAAATTTGATGTTCTGATAGATGCTAGCAATTAGATTCCAGAATAGAAAAACACATGGGTGCACCTCTAACAGCTTTGATGTTACGTGCTTTCGGGTTTTGGCAAAATGGTCCTACTCCTCTCGCAATTGGACTCCAATCGACTAGAGAGAAGTCGAGTGTTTGGCAAAACGGTCTGGCTCCTCTCTAACTTAGACTATAATCACATCATGGGAGAGAAGCTGAGTGCTTGCAATTGCAGTATATTTGAGTGTACACTAAAAATATAAAACACCTCACAACAATGCCAAGCATCATGAAAGATTTTCAATTATATGATTGTTATTGTCAGAGTATCCAATTTTTTTATTACCATAAATGCTTTAATATCTTTTTATTTTTGGAGGGCTTTGATTGTTTTCAACATTGCTTTTTACTTGAAATAACAAGTATTTCCCAGAAAATAAAAAAATAATTGATAGACATTCTATTAATGCACTCCAAACTTAAATAGGTTCTTTTCCCACCTAGTCTCAGCAACCAAACAAAGCAATAATGAAATTTATTTCTTCACTAGATTTAGATTTCACAGTAACCTATTACCAAACATAGTTCAAGACCTAGCAACAAGAGCCCCTTGGTATCCCCCATTCAGCTACCTTGGTATCCTCTAGTTAAGTAATCAAATTAAAGAAAATCAAATAATTGAACCAATATAGATTTAATCTTTCTTTTTCTTGGAGTAAGAAGATTCAAACATTATAATACTTCAAAATAATGCAAAACCCTTTTTCTATATTTAATTTCATGCACCCTATTTACCGAAAAAAAAGGCCTCCAAATCCTGTCCTCATCTTCTCTTATTTTTTCTAGACCCAAATATTATATAGGTACTTAGATAGGATACTTTGAATGTACTCAAATCTGAATTTAAAAATGATGGAGCTAGTGACAAAAAGATTGTCCACCTTTGTTAATATAGTACATTAAGTTGCAATTTTACCTCGAGCTGTTTTATTTTGTCCTTCAGATTTGCAGTCTATGCCAGAAACTGAGTACTTGGCATCCTTCATGGATGGACTCTGGCTGCCATTGGTCTCAGCACGGCATTCCAAACTGGTGACTTATGTGTCTATCCTTGAGTCTAGGACAATGTTTTCATTTGATCGCATAGAAATATCGCCTTCTAGGTAACTCGAATTCCTTGTTTCATAGCTGATCTCACTGGATTGGTCGTCGATTTGCTACAAGTTTGCAGATTTTGGTCTACGTTTCTTACCTGGGAAACTCAACTCTGGTTGTTGCTTGTTGGGTTGCCTTTTTGAATTGCTGGAATCAGGAGGGGTGGACAAGCGAGATTGCTTCTCTAGCTCAAGATTTTTCTGTTGCAATCTCGAGCTCACAGATCCTGAGCTCTTGACTGAGCTTACTGCAATCTCAGGCTCACAGATCCTATTCCAGTATCTGAGTGGCCTGAGAGAAAACGATGTATGATTAACAAAATTAACTCACAAGTTTAACATATGAAAGAGACATCAGCATTCATTTCATACATCATATTTACTAGCAAGAAATGAAGAGACGTGTTCCTCCATGCATTTGAATTGTTGCTGCTGTTGAGAAACTGACCCCAGGATGGTCTTGTGCAGGTCTTTTAAGCTCTGATCAAGCTGTGAACCAAAATTCAAAACAGCCCTTGGTTTTCTGCTTCTAATTTATTTTTCTGATCTGCAGAGCTTTTAATTTTAGTGAGTGCCTGAAAGCAATGCAACTAAAGCACAAGAAAGAAGCACATTAACACATTTAAGAACATACAAGTTCGAAAATTTTGTGCTTAGAAGTTAGGCTAGAAATTGAACTATGAAATTTGATTAGAACATCCTAGGTTAGGGTCTTTGTTCATCAATGTCATGATCTTATGATCTCCAAAACAACAAAACAATGTTAGAATATTCTAATTTCATTTCAAGGTATTTCTTGTTAACCATGGCTTTATTACCCCTCAAAGACTAGCATGTCAGAAAACAAAAAAACAGAATATGTAATTTTTCCTTGTTTTTCAATCGGCTCACTTTCCTATGAAATTTGATTTGCCTATTTTTGTTAAATAAAAATTGATGGAAAATTGGTATTTTAATCATCAAACTCAACAAAAAAAATGATATTTTAGATATTTCATGTACACTTACATTGAGTTTAATGATTAAAATAGGTGGATGATTTAGACTGAACATAAAATATTATGGTTTAAATTGATAAAATTAAAAACTCAATGTTTATTTTGATTTTGTCACCAAAGTGCGCTTACGCCCCTCAAGTAGGGTTAGATGATCAGACTAAGAGGGATTTTTGAGAACAAATGGATGAGATCTTACAGGAGATACCCGTAGGAGAGAACCTGGTTATAGGTGGAGATTTTAATGGCCGTGTGGGCATAGATAAACTAGGTTTTGAAAGGGTGCATGGTGAATACGGTTTTGCTGACAGAAATGAGGCTGGAGAGAGAATCTTAAATTTTGCGTTGGCTTTTGACCTGGTGGTGGCCAATACTATGTATAAGAAGAGGGAGGAGCATTTGATAACCTTTAAGAGTGGATTAGTTAAGAGCTAAATAGATTATTTCTTAGTAAGAAAAGTGGACTGCCTAAAATGCAATGATTGTAAGGTGATTCTTGGAGAGTGTCTGGTCTCTCAACATAGGATTTTGGTACTAGATTTATGTTTTAGAGGGCAATACCAAGCCAGGAAGGATGGTGGGCGTCGTAGGACGAGATGATGGGACCTAAAAGGGGATAAATTAGAAATATTTAAGAATCGAATGGATAAGGAAGGTACTTGGGACTTAGAAGGTGATGCTAACACTATGTGGAATTCGATGGCCAATTGTATGAGGGGAATCTCAAGGGAAGTGCTTGGAGAGTCGAAAGGAACGGGACCCAGCTCTAGGGAAACTTGGTGGTGGAGGGAAGAGGTTCAAGCGATAGTTAAGACAAAAAAAGAGTGCTTTAAAAAGTGGCAGAAGGATAGAACTGAGGAAAACCTTAAGAGCTATGGATTGGCTAATAAGGAGGTCAAGAAAGTAGTGAGAGAGACTAAGTTAAAAGCTTATGATGACCTATACACTAGACTAGATAGTAAGGAGGGAAAGAAGAGGGTATACAAACTTGCTAAGATACGGGAGAGGAAAACAAGAGATTTTAATCAAGTAAAGTGCATCAAGAGTGAGGATTCTAAGGTATTGGTGAAGGATGATGAGATTAAGGAAAGATGAAAGAATTATTTTGAGAAACTGTTAAATGAGGAACATGGAAGTACGACAATAGAGGAAGAAATAGTCAGTAATACGATAAACCAAGACTATAGGTTCTATCGCAGGATTAGGAACTTTGAAGTGGAGATTGCACTTAAGAAGATGAAATCAAATCAGGCTTTAGGACCTGATGATATCCCTATTGAAGCTTGGAAGTGTTTGGGTAAAAAGGGAGTTGTTTGGTTGACTAGGTTGTTTAGTAAAATTTTGTTGACTAGGAACATGCCAGATGAGTGGAGGAAGAGTATTTTAGTGCCAATCTATAAGAATAAAGGTGATGTCCAGAATTGTAACAACTATAGAGGAATCAAGGGTAGGTCAACAATGGAAGCGATCTATCTTTTGAGGAGAGTAACAGAAAAGTATAAAGAAAAGAAAAGAGACATTCATATGGTGTTTATCGACCTTGAGAAAGCATATGACAGAGTGCCCCGAGATATAATATGGTGGGTGTTAGAGAAGAAAGGGGTGACAAAAGGCTACATTGACGTGATTAGGGACATGTATGAAGGGGTGGTGGCCACTATTAGATCGCCAGCTGGAGAGACAAATGAATTTCCTATCACTATAGGGTTACACCAAGGATCTACTTTAGGTCCTTATCTTTTTGCTTTAATTATGGATGAGTTGACGATAAATATTCAGGATGACATGCCATGGTGTATGCTTTTTGCAGACGATATTGTGTTAGTGGATGAGACTAGAGAAGGAGTTAACACAAAGTTGGAGATTTGGAGAAAAGCTCTTGAATCTAAAGGATTTCGGATAAGCAGAACTAAGACAGAGTACATGGAGTGTAAATTTAGTAACAGTAACAATGAAAGCAGAGGAGAAGTGAAGATTGAGAACCAAGAACTGCCTAAGAGTGAACATTTTCGTTATTTAGGGTCGATTATCACAACAGCGGGAGAGATTGATGCAGATGTGGCCCATAGGATTAAGGCGGGATGGTGTAAGTGGAGAAGTGCGTCTGGGGTATTGTGCAATAAACGAATACCCACTAGACTAAAAGGTAAGTTTTATAGAACGGCTATTAGACCAACTATGTTGTATGGGACGGAGTGTTGGGCAACCAAGAAACAACATGTAAATAAGATGAGTGTGGCTGAGATGAGGATACTAAGGTGGATGTGTGGTAAGACTAGACAGGACAGGATTAGGAATGAGTGTATTCGAGAATGGGTAGGAGTAGCACTGATAGAGGATAAGTTGAGAGAGAATTGTTTGAGATGGTTTGGTCATATTCAACGGAGACCAACAGAGGCAGTAGTGAAGAGATGCAATGCTGTAACGGTAGATGGAAGTGTTAGGGGACGGGGTAGGCCTAGATTAACGTTGACTAGCGTTATAAATAGAGATATGAATCTGCTTAATTTGACTAATGAAATGGCCTTTGATAAGGCCGCGTGAAGAAGAAGGATTCATGTAGCCGACCCCATTTGATGGGACTTAAAGCTTGGTTTGGTTCGGTTTGGTTTGGTTTTGTCACCAAAGTCAAACCTTCAGTTTTTTTTCTTTTTTTTCAATTTTTTTTTGAATTTTGCCAAAAAACAAATGAATTCCATAAATTGGGCAGAATAAGAACCAGCTAATAGTTTAGGAGTTACATAAATTCTACAAGAAATGCATGAATATTGTGATTAGTAGAAACAAAACAATAGAATTGAATGGCCAAATCACACGTGATTCCAACTTACAATCTGGGTAAAATGTTTCCAGTATGCTAGACGAGTTCATAGAGGTCAGAGACTGTACAACCATGTTTATCTTCCTCTTTAAAGAAGATTTCAAGTCTTCTCAATTCATCAAAGGCTCGCATATTTGACACATCACAACAGTAAACAAATAATCAATTGAATTTCGACACAGAAAATAAACACAAAAAAAATAAAATCAATCGTCGACGATGATCAAAGGATATATATACAGAGTTCAAAGTATTTGCGTGGAGATAGTCTAGATGTTCAGAGCTCAGACAACATTTGCGCCGAATATTATAGGGTTTTTCTAAGATTGTTGTAGTCCTGATAACACACGAATCGGAGAATTAGGGTTTTGAATATGAAAGAATTGATTGAAGAAATATTGATTGATAGGTCTGATGAATTACCAGTCCGCGATACATATAGAAAGCATTGTGTTGAATCCCTGCGATGCCTTCGGTGAGCCATTTGTCCTCGTCTTCGATTCCATTCGTGATCATTCTCTTTTTCCTATGAATTGTGAGAGAAGGGTGTGCAAGAGTGAAAATGGTGGTGATTGATGAGGGGAGATTTGATGATGGGATTTACTTATCCTGAAGAGAAAAAAAAAGAAAAAAAGAGGGGAATTGTGAGAGGGAAATTTCACCGCCTCAGAGGCAGATCACCCAAAAAAAAAAAAAAAAAAAACCCAAAATAATTTTTCGAATTGTTTTTTTGAAAAAATTAAAATTAATTTGAGAGCAATATAAATTAAAAATTTTAAAAAATTATTTATGACCCAAAAGATAAAATTATACAAAAATAATAAGTATTTTTTTTAAAATTTTTTCACCCAATTTTTTCTTTTAGCTTTTTAGAAAAAAAATAAATTTTGAAACTAGTTTCTGAAAATAAAATCAAATATATTGAAATTGATAATCTAACCACATTCCTTGGAAGAGTTTAAATTATTTCAAATTAGCCATCTTAACTTAAGAGTGTGTTTGGACTTGATTGGGTTCATTTTGTGATCTAGTTCAATGATCACTTTAATCTTACAATTCAATAACTAGAATATTTAAAACTCTTTCAAAAGTTATAATAAAAACACTCACTAAATCTCCTCGTTTCACTAACTAAACTTTTACCGACAAATAGTGTTACCGTCGCTAAATGTTTAACTCTTTGCCCATGCTAACTTATCGTTGTTAACAGTAAGCACACTAATAGCAACGCTCATTGTGTTGCTAAAAAATACGCCGCGTAGTTAAAATTTTTGAAATTTTGGTGGCAACCAAAAATTTTGACGCTTAGTCAATGTTATACTTTTTTTAGCGACGGTAGTAAATTGCGTCGGTAATGGTCTATGTTTACCAACGAAATTCATTACTGCGTTGCCAAAAATAAACTTTTGACTATGAAAAATTGACGTCATCACCAAAAATAGTCACCAAAAGTACAATTTTTTGTAGCGCTATGCATTGCTTTTTTTTTTTTTTTTTTTGTACTCTTCCAACACTACTACCCCTCTCATAAATGTAGGCATGATGGCAGTTGAATTAACAAGATCACCTGTTGATTTCTTCAATATCAACAAACTACTGTGCCGTGTTTGTAAACCAAAAAAAAACACTCATGTCTTTTCATTTCCCAAGCCACCAGCCAAGAAAAGTGTAGGCTTTCCATCTTCCGAGAATAAACTCAATGTAGGCATGATGATAGTTGAATTAACAAGATCACCTGTTGATTTCTTCAATATCAACAAACTACTGTGCCGTGTTTGTAAACCAAAAAAAACACTCATGTCTTTTCATTTCCCAAGCCACCAGCCAAGAAAAGTGTAGGCTTTCCATCTTCCAAGAATAAACTCTGTGCCAACTAATTTGCATGTCCAATATTCCAATGCCATCAGCCACATGTGTAATAATATTAATACACAAAAAAATAAAATATATTATTAATTATTTTAGCACATAAATAAAAAATCCTAAGAGATATGCTTCATAAAAATGAGTGAGACTCCCTTTCTTTGAGACTCTCACAACTCCCAAAATGGAAGTCTTCCAAAAAAAAGTCTCTATCATTGTTTCTATTATTGTTGTTGTTTTAAAAATAGTTGGATAGTAGGCCTATATGTTCTCATCTTCTTTTCTCCCGTCAAATGACCCATGTTGATATAAAAGAAAATTTCTATTCTTATATAAAATATTAGTATAAAAATAATGTAACAATATTATTTTTATAAATAAAACTCATTTTTATAAATATTTTATTTTAAATCAAAATGTTCACATTCAAACGAATCATTCTCTACAATACTTCTGTATAAATTTTTTTTTATTTATATATCATTATTTTAACACAACAAAAAAAAAAATATATATTGAGATATCATGGACAGTGAGTGGATGAAGTTCTCAAGCAAATGCTTGACCTTCAAATCAAGAACGTAAGAAATAAAATAATAAAGATGGGTAAGTCACCAAACCAAGAAGACAAAAGAAGTATAAGAAATTGACTTTATTAGGGAAATTAATATTATTTTTATAAATAAAACTCATTTTCGTAAATATTTTTATTTTAAATCAAAATGTTCACATTCAAACGAATCATTCCCTCAATACTTCTGTAATTTTTTTTTTATTTATATATCATTATTTTAACACAAAAAAAAAAAATATTGAGATATCATGGACAGTGAGTGGATGAAGTTCTCAAGCAAATGCTTGACCTTCAAATCAAGAACGTAAGAAATAAAATAATAAAAATGGGTAAGTCACCAAGCCAAGAAGACAAAAGACGTATAAGAAATTGACTTTATTAGAGATATTCAACATCAAACTTACTGAATTACCATTGGGGGTGGTGACCTAGTGGAGAAAGCATCTTTCTCCACAGGCATGACCCATATTCGACTCTTGAGAAGAGCGAAATGTTGGATAATTTCAATGGTTCTTTGTGGAGAGCTCACTCTGTACTCCGATCGAATCCTGGGTCTATGGATTGGGTTAAATCAGGCTGGTTGGTTGCCTCGGGGCTTGGGCCAATGGATGTCGTGATGACATCTCAGAGCATCATTATTTTCGTTCAAAATAAAAATAAAAATTACTAGACTGTTTCAATGCCGCCCGTTTATTTAGCACACACAGACATTTCATGTAGTATACAGTATATCAATGGGATACATTAAGATGAGAATAAGAATAATTCCATTTAATATGGTTGACTTGAAGAACTCTTTTGATTTATTTTTTATTTTTTAATTTTTTTTGGAGGTGGTTAGGATTATGGACACTCAGAAAATAAACAACAAGCAATCACACACACAAATGAGACACAAATATTTATATGGTTTGGCCTAATACCTACATCCATAGATAGAAACGAGAATTTCACTAAAACAGAGCAAATACAAAAACAGTGAAGGAGAAATATTCTCACTCAACTCACAGCTCTTTATCTCTCAATTTTTTGATACAATTCACCCTCTCCTTCTCGTCTCTATTTATACACGAAGATGAGAGAGAGAGAGGGAGACAAACCCACCAAAATTTCAACCTTCTATTGGTAAGAGTCAACAATAGCAAGATCGTGAAGAGAATGGGGAGATGCCCAGCTCAGACTTCCTTCACTTGTAGTGAGGTCCTCGTACGCCATCATTCCTTGACTCTCTCCTTTTGCATGCATGTGAGTTGGAGCTAACAATTCTCCTCCTCCATACCCACATGCATGACTGATTTCTCACTTGAAGTCCATCCCAATAATGTCTCTGCAAATTTCAAGTTTGTCTCTCGAGACCACCTTTGTAAGCATGTCAGCTAGATTCTTATCTGTATGGATCTTGATCAGTTCCAATAGCTACTTTTCTATCACTTCGCGTATCCAATGATACCGAACATCAATGTGCTTCGTGTGAGAATGGTACATAGAATTCTTGCTCATGTCTATAGCACTCTGGCTATCACAATGTATCGTGAACTTTTCTTGCTTTAATCCCAGTTCTTGGAGAAACCGCTTCAACCACAATATCTCTTTCCCAGCTTTCGCTGTGGCAATATACTCTGCCTTGGTTGTGGATAAAGTAACACACTTCTGCAGCTTGGACTGCCAAGACACAACTCCCCTTGCGAAAGTGAACATAAATCCTGATGTAGATTTCCTACCATCAAGGTCACCTGCTATATCTGAATCAGTATAGCCTTCCAAGATTGGTTTTGCTTCTCCAAAGCACAAACACATTTTAAATGTACCCTTAAGGTACCTCAGAATCCACTTGACTGCTTCCTGATGCTCTTTCCTTGGATTGGAAAGAAATTTACTTACAACTCCAACAGCATAAGCAATATCTGGTCAGGTGGACACCGTTGCATACATCAAACTCCCTATGGCGGATGAATAGGGAATTGCCTCCATCTCTTCTCTTTCTTTTATAGAGTAGGGACAAGAACTCTTGCTCAGCTTGAAATGATTAGCCAATGGAGTACTGACTGGCTTGGCATCTTTTATGTTGAACTTTTCAAGCACCCGTTCGATATATTTCTCCTGTGACAACTACAACTTCTTGGCTTCCCTGTCACGCATAATTGTCATGCCTAAAATTTGTTGTGCAGGGCCTAGGTCCTTCATGTCAAAGGAATGTGATAACTCCTTCTTCAGTGACTTGATTGTGGTAGCATCTTGTCCAACAATTAACATGTCATCAACGTAGAGTAAGAGTATGATGAAGTTACCATCGGGAAATTTCTTGACATAGACACACTGGTTTGCAGCAGTTCTCTTGTACACATGACCCACGATCAATGAGTCAAACTTCTTGTACCACTGTTTCGGCATTTGTTTGAGGCCGTAGAGACTCTTGTTCAATCTGCAAACTAAGTTTTCTTTCCCTTTTACCTCAAAACCTTCTAGTTTCTCTATGTAAATTTCTTCCTTTAGATCACCATGGAGAAATGCCATCTTCACATTTATCTGTTCAAGTTCCAAATTTAAATTGGCCGCTAATCCCAAAATTACTCGAATGGATGTCAATTTCACAACTAGCAAGAAGATTTCATCAAAATCAATACATTTCTTCTGCCCAAAACCTTTGACAACCAATCGAGCCTTGTACTTGACTAGTTTTCCGCTGCCATCTTTCTTCAACTTGAACATCAATTTGTTATTTTTTAGTGCTTTTCGACCTTGGGGAAGTTTTACCAAATCATAAGTTTGATTTTTCTGCAAGGATTACATATCTTCTTGCATAGCTTGTTGCTAGCTACTATTCTCCTTATGATTCTGAGCTTCTTGAAAACTTTCTGGCTTCCCCTCATCAGTAAGTAAAATATACTCAGAAGCAGGGTATTTTGACTACGGCTTAGGCTCTCTTATTGGTTTTCATAACTGTGGACCAACAGTCTCTGGCGGAGGGGGTTGTGGCTTCCTTTGCTCAACACCTTCCTCTTCTGGATCTTCTTCTTTTGGAAATCCATCATGCAACTCTACATCATTGGCTGCATGTTGTGGTAGCTCTTCTTCATCAGTGGCATGATGTGATAGTGCAAGATTGGAAATAATTTCTGAAACATCATCAAGTTTGGGTTTGGTTGGTTGCCCAAAGTCGTCTAAGGTCTAGCCTTCTTGAAATACCACATCTCAGCTTCGAATGACTTTCTTGTTTTTCCGATCCCACAGTCTGTATCCAAATTCTTCGTCTCCATAACCAATAAAAATGTATGGAGTAGCTTTATCATCTAGCTTCTGCCTATGCTCTTCGGATACATGTGCAAATGCTTTGTACCCAAACATTCTCAAGTAAGAGTAAGAAATCTCTCTTCTAGACCATACTTTTTTTGGAATCTGAAAATTCAGTGGAATAGATGGTGATCTGTTAATCAAATAGCAGGCAACACGAACGGTTTCTCCCCAAAATGGCTTTGGTGACTTTGCCATTTTGAGCATACATCTGACCTTCTCCACAATGGTTCGATTCATTCTCTCAACTACCCCATTGTGTTGTGGGGTTCCAGGAACGGTTTTCTCATGCCGGATGTCGCGAGTAGCACAGTAGGCTTCAAACTCCTTTGACGTGTACTCGCCTCTATTGTCTGTTCGGAGACACTTCAACTTCTTTCCAGTCTCCTTTTCCACCATGGCATGGAATGTCTGAAAATGCTAGAACACCTCAGCCTTGGTTTTTAGGACATATACCCATACCTTCTGTGATGCATCATCAATAAATGTCACGAAATACTTTCTACCACCTAAGGATTCCATTTCTATGGGACCACATACATCAGAGTATACTCTGCTCAACAACTCTGATTGTCTTCTGGATGATGAGTGGAAAACGACTCTATGATGCTTCCCAAATAAGTAGTAGTCATAAGGATTCAATTTCGTATCTTTGGCAAAGGGAATAAAAGACTTTTTTGCCAGAATCTGCAACCCTTTTTCACTCATGTGACCCAACCTTTTGTGCCATAAATTTGGTGACGCCTCATCTTCTGCTGCGTTAAGGCTATCTGAATTCACCTCCACATGAGTCTTGTACAGCGTGCCACTTGCCTATCCTCTGTCTACCACTAGAGATCCCCTTTTCAACTTCTATATGCCTTTGCCGAAGTAGTTCTCATAGCCTTGTCGATCTAAGGCTATCCCTGAGATAAGATTCAGGCATAAATCGGGAACATGCCTGACATCTTGCAACACTATCGTGCACCTTACTTTGGTTTGGATGTGAACATCGCCGATCCCTACAATCTTCGAAAAACTGGAGTTGCCCATCTTCATTGTACCAAAATCTCCAGCTTGGTACATGCTGAAGAACTCCTTCCGAGGTGTAATGTGGTAGGAAGCTACTGTATCTACCACCTACTCGGTGTCGTTGTTTGACATATGGAGGCATTCTTCTTCTCCAACAGAGAATAATACAATATCCTCTGAGACAATAACTGCAGCGTTCCCATCTTCGGTTTTTGGCTGTCTATTGCCTTATTTTTATTCTCTCTTCAAGGCATATCAATATTTCTTTATGTGACTCTTTTGGTCACAATGGTAACACTTGAACTTTGGCTAACTCGTACCTCCTCTAGACTTCCTTCTGTCTTGAGATCTTTCTCTGTTACGTCCTCTACTTTTGCTTTTTCTTCTATTTCTGCCTCTACCTTTATCTCTATTTTCTGTGATAAAGGCATGGGACTGATCTCCGCCCATGTCTTTCTTTCTTGCCTCTTCACTGAATAGAGCATTTGTAACCATGCTCGTGGTCAGTTTTCTTTCTGGTGCAGAGCTGTTGAGGGACACCACCAATGTCTCCCAACTCTCTGGCAAAGAATTAAGCAGCAATAGGGTTTGGATCTCATCATCTAACTCCATTTAGTTGGTTCACCAGATTTTGAAATTCATTACTGTGTTCAACAACAGAGATACCGCCTTTCAGTTTCAAATTTGCAAGTCTTCTCATTAGAAAGGCTTTGTTCCGAGCAGTCTTCGACTAGTACATTGCCTTCTAATTTCGTCCAGAGAGTATAGGCATCAGTTTCCTGAGCGATATGGTGGAATACACTATGATCAATACATTGTCTGATTTGGCCAATGGTTTTTCAATTCTTCCGCTTCTAGTCTTCGTCGTTTTTCGTTGCTAGTTTGACTTCATTAAGCTTAATGGGGTCAAACAAATCTCGACAATACAGGACATCCTCTGTTCTAGGCTTCCAGATTACATAGTTGGAAGCATTCAGCTTTATCATGGATCTCGAAGTCAACGTTGATTCCTCCATCAACAATTGTCTTTACAGAAAATGATCTCTGTTTGAAAATCAAGTTTCACTATTTAGTCCGGACTGGTCAAATTAGCTGGAAAAGCACTTCGAATTGCCAAAATAAAGGCTGCAAATTTTTGAAATTTGATTTGCAAAATCTGGCCATACGGATGTGTCCGGAATATTCCAAATAGTTGGAAAGCACTATTGGATCGTACAAAACAGACTCAAAATGGCTCAAATCAAGTCAAAGTAGGTTAAATAGTTTAGATCAGCAAAATCTGGTATGCCTGAGAAACACCGCATAATTCCTCCGGATCGGCTGGCATCAGCGGCTGGCGACACGGCTTGATCAGTGGCTCGGTCAGTGGTGCGGCTTGGTCAACAGCTCTAGTCAGTAGCTTGGTCAGCGGGTCAGAGTGGGTTAGATCAATGACGTCAGCAAGATGACGTCAGTGCTGACCTTATATCATCTTCTTCGTTGGTTTCGTGCGTGAGGCCAGTTGCCGGTGCGTGGGAATGGCGTCAGGGGCGCGTGGGGCATGTGCGGCCTGGTCCAGCATCCTTTTTTGACGTAGTTTTTTCCTGTGTGCTCGTCTCGTTGAGGGCTTTTATCTAGTTCGGTCAAAAGTGGATTTCGACCACTTTGATTTTTGGGTAATTTTGAAAAACACACCCTGTTTTTCCAAAAAATGACCAACGAGGGTCTAATACCACTTTGTTATGATTATAGACATCCAAAAAATAAACAACAAGCAATCAAACACATAAATGAGACACAAATATTTATGTGGTTTAGCCCAATGCCTACGTCTATGGACAAAAATAAGAATTTTACTAAAACAGAAAGGATTTCACGTTATGCCAAGCCATGAACACAAAAGGGTAGGTGTATAATGTCAAACCAGTCAGACTATACTAATTAATCATTTCAATCAAGCCCTCTTGTAAATTGATAGAACGAGAGGACTTCACATTATGCCAAGCCATGAACTCAAAGAGTGGGTGCATAATGTCAAACCAGTCAGACTAAACTAATTAAACACTTCAATCAAGTTGTGTGTGTCAATTTCCGACCACACTGCCAACTAAGTACTCAGCTGGAGAACACCGGCAGAATAGATTAAGCTCGAACGACCTGTAACAGAAAGAAGAGATTTTGGCGGTGGTTCGTTCACCCGGGGGCACTCGGACGATCAAGTCAGTAAAATATCTCTCAAAGATAACCAATAGTGCTTAACTCACTAGACAGAGCATAAAAAGCATACCTTAGACCCATGGGGGTGCCTCACTTTTATAGTCAACACAATCCTAGTCCCAATAGAAGCCTAGCTCCAATGGACTTAGGATTACTGCTAATCTTGAACTTCTAGTAGGATTAGGATAAACTCTCTAAGAGTCTTATCTTTACCCAAACTGAAGTCTTCTCCCATTCTAGGACTCTTGTCCCTTATCCGCTTATCCCGGATTCCGGTATTCTCACAGATAACGTCGGCCTAGCCGAGATCATCTCGGCATCATGACCAGAACACGTGACACCTTGGCTGACATTTCGGTGTCACCTTGGCCACGTGTTTGTCATTCAAAAATTATGTCCCCACAACTGCCCCCTAGGTTCTATTACCTTGGCATCCTGAGGTGATGGAACCTATATCATTTCTTCCATTTAGCACATCGGCTAAGCTTGCTTCATCATCTATTGCCGAAGTCAGGACTCGTCGGCTCAATATGACCAAGACCTATAGTTTGCTTTTATCAATGCCTTAGAACAACGACCAAGTTCGTTCAAGTTTCTCAGCCGAAACCGTCCTCCTAGCCGAGGTATTTGCTTCATTGAATCAAGAACTCCAAGAGTTCCAGCACGCGTATGAGCTGGCATGCGCAGTATTTCAACCGTTTTTACCACGCATTTTTCCCCTACTGGACCGTACTTGATACGCGCTATCAAGTCGCATCACTTTTGCGTGTGCTGTCTGACAAGCATGTCGTCCAAGGCACCATAATTGCCATTTTGCCACCATTTCATGCTTTTGATCAACTCTCTCTCCGTCTTTTCACTTCTGTATCTTCGTTCTTGTTCAAATTTTCTCTCTCAAATCCTCCATTGCTGCTTTTGCGAAGCTTTCTGCAACCAGTTTCACTCTTTCCCTCCGATGAGGCTTTCGTTGCACTTCTTTACTTACTACCACCGTCCAACACCGGCGTACTTCACACCGGCCTTTTTGTAATCTAAACAATCATTCTTCAATGTTAAGTCGAAGTGCTTTCTTTCCTTTTCTGAATGCATTCTATACTTAAAATAATTTGCATGTCTTCAAAATACACCTTAACTGTGCAATCTTCTTGGGATGTAGCACCTCGGTTGTACCCACTAATCGGTTTATCTCAGCTTCGACTTAACACTTGAAAATATTTTTTACAATATTTTCACAAGTGTTATTTACAACTCGATACTTCACTCTTAGCAAGACTTTTGTTTTCAAATTTCTTCCAAGTCTTGGAAACATGGTAATCTCGGCAAGTATGTAGATATTTCTTTCAACATAACCTTGGCTTAACTTATAAATTTTTCTCAAAATTTCAACAAGTGTTTAAACCAATCTTCTTTTAACATAACCTCGGTTAACTTTAACTTGTAAACTTAAATTTCAACAAGCATTAAACGTGACCTCGATTTAACTTCAATTTGTAAACTTAAATTTCAACAAGTGTTAAACACGTCCTCGGTTTAACTTCAACTTGTTAATTTCAACAAGTGTTAAACACGTCCTTGGTTTAACTTCAACTTGTAAATTTTAATTTTAACAAGTGTTAAACACGTCCTCGGTTTAACTTCAACTGGTAAATTTCAATTTCAACAAGTGTTAAGCATATCATAGGTTTAACTTCAACTTGTAAATTTTAATTTCAACAAGTGTTAAACATGACCTCGCTTTAACTTCAACTTGTAAATTTTAATTTCAACAAGTGTTAAACACGTCCTTGGTTTAACTTCAACTTGTAAATTTCAATTTCAACAAGTGTTAAACATGACCTCGGCTTAACTTCAACTTGTAAATTTTAATTTCAACAAGTGTTAAACACGTCCTTGATTTAATTTCAATTTGTAAATTTCAATTTCAACAAGTGTTAAACATGACCTCGGTTTAACTTCAACTTGTAAATTTTAATTTCAACAAGTGTTAAACACATCCTTGGTTTAACTTCAACTTGTAAATTTTAATTTCAACAAGTGTTAAACATGACTTCAGTTTAACTTCAACTTGTAAATTTCAATTTTAACAAGTGTTAAACATGACCTCGGTTTAACTTCAATTTATAAATTTTAATTTCAACAAGTGTTAAACACGTCCTTGGTTTAACTTCAACTTGTAAATTTCAATTTCAACAAGTGTTAAACATATCCTCGGTTTAACTTCAACTTGTAAATTTCAATTTCAACTAGTGTTAAACACATCCTCGGTTTAACTTCAACTTGTAAATTTCAATTTCAACAAGTGTTAAACACATCCTCGGTTTAACTTCAACTTGTAAACTTAAATTTCAACAACTGTCTAAACCAATCTTAGTTTGTGAAATTCCAACTCCCAAGCATCATTCTTTAGCCATTTGCCCCCCTAATGTGAACTTAAGTTCCACTTGGGTTCTCATTAGGCACGTGGCTTTGACCTCGTCGCGATGTAAGATTTGAACAAAGACTGGCCGACGTTATTAACCTTGATCTCTTTACTAAGGCACTTAGCTCCAATCTGTGTCTGATTTTGCCGACATGACAAGTGCAGG
Organism: Camellia sinensis; assembly: GCF_055761805.1. Taxonomy (NCBI): domain Eukaryota; kingdom Viridiplantae; phylum Streptophyta; class Magnoliopsida; order Ericales; family Theaceae; genus Camellia; species Camellia sinensis. Next base: position 81,564,385 of record NC_138974.1, read on the forward strand.
TTAACCCAACTTAGTTCAATTTTATTATATGCAAGTAAAGTTTCTACTCTGCCATATAATAAGTCTAAGTTATTCGTCATGTTTCAATCAGAAACATCGTCATAGGACTGGTCGGTCCTATCGCACAGATTTCAAAAATCAAACTAGCACTTCAGCCGTTATGCCCCATTGCCAGCAACCTTTCTCAGGCTGAGTCTCTAACTTTGAACTCTCTTGGGCTGGCCTTCTTGTTGTAAGCCCTAGCAAGTTGTTGTTGTTATGCCCCCAACCGAATTGCTGTTCTGTCGCACGTTGCAGGTGGATTTCAAAGCTTTTTCATGCTTTTTTACATAGGCTTCAGCTTCCTTTTGCATGTAAAGCCAAAAGAATCCCTACGATATTGCTCTATGGGCAAGGGATCTACCCTATGCATGGCTTCCACATACTCTTTTGTGGACTTTATATAAAAATTCTTTAACTTGGGCCAAGCTCTTCTCTTCTCGGACTTAATCATCTAGGCCGAGATCTTGTCTTCTGGGATCTGGGATTTGAGATCTGGAATCCGGGATCTGCTCACTTGGGCTAAGCTCTTGTCTTCTCGTATCCAGTGTTATCTCGACTTCGCTTCGACGAACCATTTCTCTTCTTTTGTTTGGATGCCTTTATCCCCGGCGTGTCTTTCTCGGCTCTGGCATACTTTTCTATCCTGGCCATCAGCTCCTCCATGCTTTTCGGTAATGTCTTTACCAGTGATTTTCGAAGTTGGCAGTCATCTTTCAAGCCATTTTTAAATGACACGCACGCCACCTCTTGGTTGCATCCTGGTATTCGGTTGAATACTTCATAATACCTTTTGGCATAGGCCTTAAGGCTTTCATCCTCGTCGATCTTCAAGGCCATTAGGGCATCCACCCTCAATCGCTGTAGCTTGTTTGTCACGAACCTGGTTACAAACATCTTGGTCAGGCCTTCCCAGGTTTTCACAGTTTCTTTCGGCAACTTGTGAAACCAGTCTGATGCAATTTCTCTGAAGGATGAGGAGAACACCTTGCAGAGCAACGGCTCGTTCCCGGTGTACAATGCCATTGAGTTCAGGTACAAGCCGACGTGAAGGTTGGGGTCTGACTTACCATCGTAGATCTGGAATCTCGGCATGCTAAACCTCTTCGGGGCTTCGAATTTGTCCAGTTCTACCGAGAACGGCGTTCTCGGCTTGACCGGGGAGGTTATCTTGGCATCTTGTTGCTTCCTCTGTAGGTGATCTCCCAGATCTTCTTTGGTCCGTCCAGGAGCTCGGTTATCTCCTGACTTTAACCTTTTCGTGCACTACTCTCAGTTTCATTATGGGTTCTTTTGGACTTCCCTCCATTGGTTGCATCGAAGCACAACTCCTGCCCTTGAACATGCCGATGTTCTTTGGGGTCGACTTCCTTGGTGCGATGCGTCCTCCTCAATTCTTCCCTTCTTGACTCTCCTTGCCCGACCTCCCTTGAAGGCTGGTGACAATGTTTTTCGGTCCTAGTGTGCTGGGGGACTGTAGGGACTGTTTTCTGCCCCTCTTTTCGGGCAACCTCCTTTGCCGTTGGAATTGGCGTATCGTGTAGTGGGAATGGTGGCTGCGTGACGTTATTCTGCATCATGAAATTGACCACTGTTTGTAGGTCCGCCAATTTGTTCGCCATAGCCTTTACCTCATTGTCCCTCCGTAGGCATCTTTCTTTCCATACCTGGAGGTCGTCCTCGTTGTAATACCCGCTCCGGTCCGTTTTCTTTGGTATGTCGCTCTCCTGGCCGACGTCATTTCCTTCGTGATTCTTATCACGAGTCTCTTCGTTGTAGTTGACTTCTTCGACGTCAGAGTCAATATATTTCCCATTCTCAGTAGGGGTGTCGTCCCCAACCTTCTCTTTCTGTTCGTCGTTGGCCATCTATTCTCCTTTCTTTCCCACAGACGATGCCAAATTGTGTGTGTCAATTTCCGCCCACACTGCCAACTAAGTACTTAGCTGGAGAACACCGGTAGAATAGATTAAGCCCGAACGGCCTGCAACAAAAAGAAGAGATTCCGGCGGTGGTTCGTCCACCCGAGGGCACTCCGATGATCAAGTCAGTAAAATATCTCTTAAAGATAACCAATAGTGCTTAGCTCACTAGACAGAGCATAAAAAGCATACCTTAGACCCATGGGGGTGCCTCACTTTTATAGCCAACACAATCCTAGTCCCAATAGAAGCTTAGCTCCAATAGACTTAGGATTACTGCTAATCTTGGACTTCTAGTAGGATTATGATAAACTCTCTAAGAGTCTTATCTTTACCCAAACTGAAGTTTTCTCCCATTCTAGGACTCTTGTCCCTTATCCGCTTATCCCGGATTTCGGTATTCTCGCAGATAACCTCGGCCTAGCCGAGATCATCTCGGATCATGGCCAGGACACGTGACACCTCGGCTGACACTTCGGTGTCACCTTGGCCACGTGTTTGTCATTCAAAAATTATGTCCCCACACAAGCCCTCTTGTAAATTGATTTGTCATGCAATAGAGAATGTAGATCAACATGAAAAATCAACTCCCCAAAATAAATGCACAACCCAAAATACTCTTAGTTGTGTATATATATATATAACTCTATCACAAACTATTTTTTATTTTGAAAATTCATATCAAGTGTTTTTTAAAAGTTTTTTGTTTTCATTTTACGACATAGAAGTAACTTAAATAAATTGAAAAAATTAATTATGGATGAAATTGAGGAGTAAAAGTTTTTAACTTTTGCTTATTAATTATCAATTTTCAACATATAAAATTTGCACCAAATAGGGGATGATCCGGTTTTTTCTTTTTTTGGCTCACAAACATGTTTGGGCTCCTACTAATCCTCTGGGCACATATAGTCTTCTTATTTTACATATACCAAGTAATTATCGAGTCTAAAACTAGAGTAGTCCTTCACTTTTGATACAATAAATTAATCCGAGATAAAAATGCAATGACTTCTTCTAAGTCAATAACCTTCTCGTAAGTTAAAATTGAGGGTTTAGGGTTATACATCAAGTCCTCTTGCAATTTGATTTTAATGTATGTCAACTTGCTTTTTCTTCTTTTTTTTTTTTTTTTTTTTCAAATGAAATGGGAAAACCCAAAACAGCCTGAAGTGCGTGTTGAAACTTTTTAAACATCACAGGTCATGATCTACAAAGGTTGATTAGTTGAGTAAATTTAATTAATTAAAAGAAAGAATTGGCTTTCGATAATAACAATGAGGGTAATTATATATATTTTGTTTCATGTGTCATTTTAATCTCTATACTTTTAATTGACTCATTTTGACTCTTAATTTTTGTGTTAATTTAGTCTAATTGATAAAATTATGATTTTTAACTGAAAATGATCATTGAGTTAGCTGAGGTTAACTTACTAACTTGAAAAAATTTATAATTTTACCTCTAAATTATGACACATGTTGCTTATTTGCATATTTTTACAAAAAGAATGCTAAAAAATTATAATTAATTGGACCAAATTGAGAAAAAAAAATCATAAATTCAGGGTCACAATTGAGCTAATTAAAATTGTAAGGACCAAAATAACACAAGATTCAAAGTATAAGGACTACCAACATAATTTATTCTGACAATAAAAATGAATTCAAACAAAAGATGGGAAGTCTTTCACGAAATGTCTCTAACATGAAGGGCTAATTTAGTTTTATTTTTTGGTTTTTTTGGCTAATTTAGCCTGGCTGTAGCTCGATTTTTCGTGCTCCTTTCGGAGACCACTAGCCCTACAGTTCGGACTCCCATGGTTCTGAATCTGATCTCACAAGTGTAATGTGAAATAAATAAACACCAAAGAGTCTAAATCTGGCAAATCTTTTGAAAAATCGATTTTATATCAAAAATGCCAAAAATGGACTGCTTTGCCAGCTACAGAGTCGCAACCTAAATATTTTTGAGAAATTTAAGAAACCCACAACTGGTGCCCAAGGCCACGTGTCCGTCATTATCAAGATTGTTTCGGCTCAGGAACTTAGATACGAGAGGGGAAGCTCATGAATTAAGCACCTAACTTGCCCGATCCAAGATCGACCTCTACTAATCATTATGTGAATCTTATTTACATTATATGCTTTGTTCCTATTATTAGACTAACATTACTATGTGATGCGCACATAAGTATAGACTAATTTGTAAAATTTGGAACACTTAATCTCATGTTTGTTTTGAAAATTGTTTCGAATATGTACTATTTGAAAAAGTGATCGCATATGTACATTACTCAAATTATTCTAACTCAATTAATTAGCCTTCATCCACAGACATTCAAGAAGATATATCAATTAAGCACTTAGCCTCATGGCAAGCATGTTAAACATGGCAACAATCACATTCGTGTTATATGCTAAAGCACAAAAGTGCTCACCTAGTACTCTAAGGCGAGCCAAAAGAAACAAAAGAGTTAGAAAACATGTTTGCTCCTAACTAATACGACATGACTAATGCAACACATGCAATATGTAACTAATGAGCTCGGCTACTAATTATGACATGTGAATCAATTTGATAGTATGCGGTTTAAGCACCTTTTCAAAGAAGTATTTAAACAACAATGTATTGTTAGAATGATGAACCGAGCCTCGATACATGCAAGGCAACTGGATGCAAACATGGAGTATGCTAAAAGGAAAGTGATGTTCTAAACTAACCATCATAAGCAAGTAAATAAAAAGGAGAAAGACGTGGGATTGGAAGACATACACATTATTACAAGTTTGCCCTCGCGCAAGAGGGTCTGAATGAATAATCGAGCTAATTAATTACCTAATTAACTAACTATTACAAACCCAAATGAATAAATTAGCTAAGCTATTTAACTAATTATTACAACAACAAATTAACTAATTATTCTAGCTAATTAAATAAGTACAACACATTACTATTCTAACTAATTAGTTACAAGCCCTCTACTCTAAGAATAATTACAATATCATCTTGACAGATCCCGGAATCGAGGGACGACTCATGCATGGATGTGGATTTTCACCCGATAATGCTCTCCGTCTTGCTACCGGAATGCCTCTGTTGCACAGTCACAGTTAGAAAAATGCACTGTTTTTCACCTTAGCTTTTACTCTGCTCTGCTGGAAAAAAGGGCATTGCCTGCCTTGAAAAGTGGCTGGCTACCCAGAAGTAGTGGCCCGCAGGCCACTAATAGTGGGTTGCCGTCCATAAGAAGTGTCCTGCCGGCCACTAATGTTGGTTCTGTCCTGCAGCAATAGAGGACAAACAGAGCACAAACTAGAGTGTTCTCAAGGGATGTTTGTCCACTCTACCTCTCCTTATCATAAAACAAGTCAAAGGAGGGGTAGGTTTGATTCTCAAATCATCAATGAACGTAATTTCATTGCATGATGACTTATAAAGCAAGGGACATAATTTCAATAAATGCATAACAAAAGACCAACAAAATCTCCTCCCTATCATGGATTGATCAAGGGAAGTGGTTGACATTGACTCTTGAACCGTTTACATCACTAGCAAGTATGAAACGACTCAAGACTCAATGGGTTCAATCAACGTCCGATTGAACCTAAGTTGATTTTATTATCTTGCATCACTTTTAGTCCCAATTTTATTACTTCATTTTAATTACCATCCATTCCTTAATTCATTGAGTCCAAAAATGAGCTTTAAGTCCACTAATAGAGAGAAGTACCAAACCAAATGTTGTTTGAGGCATGAGAGAAGTGTCATGCCGTTGGCAATGAACCCATAAAGGGATTAAACCATTAAGTACAATACCTCTATCTCAAGCTTAAATAAGTAGGTAGTTTGAAACAACTTTCAAAGCAAAGAAAAAGCTAAGAAAGGAGGGAGGTTGCAGAGGTGATTAGAGATGAAAACAAGTATGGAAAATAAGAAATAAACACTATCAAGTCAAATAGGTTGGGTGGCTTAATCCTAAACCACCAAACCTATGAGGACTATTACACTACAAGCATGCCATACAAAGCTCAAATGTAATGAATAGCTAAAAACAGTCTTAAAACAGTAAAAAAAAAATAATAGTGCTGGACTTAAGACAAAAATAACAAAAACAATAAGTTACAACATGGAGCAAGTTACGCTAGTAATCAAGCACAAGGAGGGGAGGCTACCCCCTCCATTTTTGAAACTTCAAAACATGATTTTAGCCTCTGAAAAAACTTTGAGATTCAGTAGTAAAAAGCTCAAAAAAAGATAATAGAAAGGTAGGAAACACAAGGGCAAAGGCCTAAGAAATTAGGTGCAAGGAATGGTGATCCAACCCTCCACCCTTAATGGCCTTAAACCACAAGTTTCAGCCTAGAAATTCAATGTAAAAATAGCCCAAAAAACAGTCCAAAAATAGTATAAAAGATGGCAAATAAAGAAGGGAAACAAGCTAAGAATTATATCTCTTGAAGAGGATACCCTTTTTGAGTTGCAAACCAACAATCACACACTCTCAAGAGCTAAATGCAAGCTCAAAAACATCTCAGCACAAATACCACAAGGTTTGGTTTAGAGTGTATAGGAAAAAAGTAAAGAACTTGCACGAAGAGAGAAAGAATTGTAGAGAGAGAAAAAAAAATTTTGCTCTAAATTTTTCTAACCTTTAAAACAAGAGGGGAGGTCATCTATATATAGAAAAACATGAGACCTCCTTAGAAATATCCATAAAACACGTATGGATTGGTGCATGCATCTGTTGAAACAGATGGCATAACTGGCAAAAATATCTGAAAAAACATACAAGTCTCCAGCAGGCCACTAATAGTGGACGACAGGTCACATTACTGGCCGGCAGTCCACAATAGTGGCCGGCAGTCCACACTAGTGGGCCTGCAGATCCCAGGATGTTTAGGCTTGAAAAATTGCTGTTTTGGTCCAAAAACAAGGCAAGAGGTTCGCAGGGTTTTGAGACTCAAAGTTGAGGCATTCTGCTGAGGACTTCGAACATTTGATAAGCATATACAAATTTATCATTGGGTGTGCAATCGGTGGTGGCCAAGTCGTAAGGGCGGTCAAAAATAGGGTGTCTACAGCATAGCTAAATTAGTTCCGTTTGAGAATAACTTTTTTTTTTTTTTTGGTATGATGGTCGTAATAGAAAAAATAAAATCATTGTGATTTGAATATAACATTTTGTCCTATTGACTTATTTAGCTTATTTTGTTTTTTTATGCTTATTTAGGCTTCGTTTGACTAGGGCTTTTTGAACTAAAAATGCACAAAAGATAAAATAGGCAAAATAAGCCAATAAAATAAAATGTCACATCCAAACCATAATCATTTCACTTTTTCTCTCAAAAGAGTCAAAAAGTCAACCTAAACGAACTTTTTAGTTCCAAACTAAATGTAACTGTTAGATGTTAGATTTACATATGAAAAGAAGAAGAATAATAAGAAGAAAAGAAGAACAGAGAGATTGTTGTGCTTATTATCTACCAAACATATTAGGGTTACACATATTTATAATAAAAGACTAAAAGAACAAATGACATAACTACCCTTACACTAATACTTAACAATAACGCCCCAAAATAATAACAACAATTCACATCATAATATTCTATAGAATTGATCAATAATATCATATTTAATATTTCCATTTATATTCCTTGTTCATACAAAAGATGATATATGCATATATATATATATATATACATATTCATAAATCTTAGATCATGAATTTATAGCATATGACATGTGTACATGAATTGAAATAAAAGGAGAATCAAGCAATTTTATGCCCTAATGATTACATCTTTCCAAGTCAATAGTTAGGTACAACAAAATGAGTTCAACTCAATACAGTTAAAGCCCAAGACTTGAACCAAAAAAAATAAAAATAAATAGTAATTACATCAAAAGAAACAAAAAGAAGCTCTTGGCTCTAAGTCCTCCTAAGCTATGTCCTTGGTGGAAGTATATCATCAGTACCTAAAAGTTGTTTTCCATATAGGGTGAGCCAAAACCCAGTAGAAATTGTTTAACATAATGTATGAATTTTATCGACGTCATGAGATGAATGCATATGTATACCATTTGTCAAACATTTCACATTTTTATCTCAAAACAATATAATGCCGGATTATATATCAATTCATAAAAATATCCTTTTATAATAGAAAACAGAACAGTGGATACAAAATATTGGGAATCTCTAGATACGTGTCTGTCAGTAGGCTATACAAGCACAATCAAAGCCATTTTACCAGTACTAACCGGAAAGATCGGCACCTAATTGCGTGGGTTTCTAGACTTTCACCAAGAAAACATAGGCCAACATAATAGCCACAACCACACCCCCTAACTAAATTCACTAAGGTATTCACCTATTTTTCTCAAAACAATACATTCTTAATGGTTAAATATGAAATAATGCTCAATGCAAAATGTATGAGTAATGAGTTTCAATTCACCTAATTCTCATACAATTCTACAACAATAAAGTTATCCTCCACCGATAGTCTAAAATAGATATTTCTATTCAATAGATAATTTTCAACAAAAGATATAATCTCATCATTTTCAAAATGAGAGCGATACTACATATCCAACTCCACTCTCCTTAACAATAGAAACATTCCTTATATCATTTCAAAACCCAATATTTTTTCCTATTTTTTCATAAATCAAATATCAATGATTTTCAACAAGACCTCCTTTACTTTCAAAATCACATTTAAGTAAAGAAATTCTAACATTTCAACATATCTCAACCACAAATACATCTCCACAACTTTTCTCAAGTACCCATTTAAAAACCCCTCTTTTATATTTTAAAATCAAACCCTAGGATTAACTCAAAATCCCTAAATCGCAAAATCCTTTTAATGAACAAATAACTAAGGTAAAAATCATATCAAAGGTTGAAGGAATCCTTACCTCAAGATTATAAGAGGAAAAGAGTAAGGGTAAACTTTGATAGAACTGAAAATAAGATCTTCTCCTATTAGAATAAAGTTTTAAACGAGCTCTACCTTTTTCTCCAAAGAGCTATGGTGGAGAAATCAATGGGTAAGGGTATATTTGAGGTTTTAAGGCAAGAGCTAGAGAGAGAGAGGAACGAAAAAGTGATCAAAATCTCGATTTTCTCAATCTAATATATGCATAGGCCGCTCGAGTGATAAGGCAAGAGCTAGAGAGAGAGAGTGAAGAAATTAGGATTTAGAATGTTTTAGAAAGATGGAGGAATGAAAAAGTGATTAAAATCTCCCTTTTCCCAATCAGATATATGCATAGACCACTCGAGCATAAGACACAATAAGTGACACCGCTCGAGCGGTCAAAAACATCGTTCAAGCGCACAATGACCCTCTTCCAGAAGTTTTGCAGACTGTAGAAGACTGCTAGAGCAAAGATCACACCTCCCAGAAGTTTTGCAGACCTGTAAAATATTGAGAGTTCTCAAAGACAGTTCGAGCGACAAAAACACCACTCGAGCGAATAAGAAGAAAACTGAATAACAACTCTTTTGAAAAACCAACTCCCAACCTGTTTCAAACACAACAATACTTCCAAACAACCTAACTCAACTAGCAACAAGATGAAAATAGCATGAACAACAATTAAGGATATGGATTCTCGGATCCAAGAGCAAGAAATAGATCAGGTCTAAACCGGAACTTACAAAAAAGTTAACTAAAAAAGTTTTCGTCAAACGACAACTTAAGACAAAAAAGTTATTACCAAACGACAACTAAATGTCAACATTTCTTTAAATAAATGGCTTAAATAATATAATCACAATATTTTTTTTTTGGACAATTGAATTATATACTTACACTAGAAAAATACAGGAAACTATATCTACTCATAATATTTCGAAAGTAAAGTAAATGATATAATTTTATGTTGGTGTTATGTGAGACACTCAAAAATAAATGTAGTTTATAAATATATTAAGTATTTAATAAATGTACTTTTTGAATGAATTAATATTATTAAAAAAATATCAGTAATATTACAAACTCAGAATAATATACCTGAAATTTATCTAGAAATATTAATATGTGTTTCAGATTCACTCTACATATGAATCTCATAAGACACAATTTTAATCTCCATTACACAACTCATTCTGATTCAAAATTTAAGACCTTAAATCTGAGTCTCTAGACTTATTTAAAAATATACTCATCCAAAAGAAATATAATCGACTAACCTTCATTGTATTTTGTAACTATTTCACCAATAAAACAAGATGTTAACCTTCATTGTAACTATTTCACTAATAAAACAAGATGCCAGCATTTTGACTATTTTTTTGTGGGGGGTTTTGGATATCAGGAATCTCACACACACACAACGAATCAAACATAGAAGTAAATACAGAAACTATTCTATTGGACGACCGTCCGGATGATCGGAAGACACCATGACAGCTGCGGTCGACTTTATGACAATTGCGGTCGGCACCATGACAGTCACGATCAATAAGTTTTGGCTAAGATGATAGCTGCTGTTGACACCATGATATTCGCGGTTGACAAGCTTTGGTCGGTCATCCAGGTAGTCATTCGGTCGAACAATCAGATATACAGCTTCTATGTTCAAATCTGTGTTCAATCGTCTGTGCACTTTGACTTTTTGATTTGGACATTTTCATTTGCTCATGGGTTATAAATAATGACAATGCTATTAGCCTACGTAGGTTGTCATGCTGTCCCCTCAAGCCTATAAAAAAAACTTCAAAAATTTTTATTATTTAAAAATCCAACATTTTAAAGGTTTAATTAAGGGAAAATTACACCTTACATCCTCAGCTATCACCGTTTTTCACTTTATCCCTTCAAACTAAAAATTGATATAATATACACTATTCATTTTTTGAAATTTTTTAATCTACCCTTATGTCTCTACTTTGTTAACAAAATAGATAAAAAAATGTTATCCTCTCAAACTAAAAATTAATACAATATACCTCTTTCATTTTCTAAAAGTTTTCAATCTAACTCTCATATTTCCATTTTGTTAACAAAACAGACTTGTTAACAAAATAGAGACATAAGGGTTAGATTGAAATGTTAGATAATGTCTCAATGGGACCACATAATTAAATGTGGTGTTATCATTTACAAAAAGCCTACAATTTAAGTGATTCAATTTAGTTAATAGGCTTAAGGGTATATGTGTTATGGACCTAATGTGTAGATACTAGTTGTATAATTTCTATTTCTATGAGGGGCAGAAATAGAAATTAAAACATATTGGTTAAAGTTGATTTTCATTCCTTTTGAACTTCCACAACCTTTCAGTTTTGAAAACCAATTACAACCTTTAAAAGGTTATGGTCCTTATTCCTTCCCAAGTAAAAATAAGAACACTGCCATTTTTTTTCTAAATCCTCTCAAGGAAAAACATAAGGTACCAAAGGGGAAAGGATTAGAAGGCAATAACATAATCAATAACAAAGAGTTCATTGATAATCACGCTTCCATTTAACCGTTCATCAATGGATTCAGGTATGTCATTTTGTCTTGATTCTTGATAATACACATGATAAATGATCCAAAGTGTAAGGTTTATGTTCTGAAATTTATGTTTACAATTGGTATCAGAGCATGCATATCATGTGTCTTATCAGAATTGATATGCTTTATTCATTCTATTTAGTTTCCTGGAATCAGATTTTGAATTTTCTTATAGATGTAAATTTTTTTTTTCCTGTTTTATTCTGTGAAAATGGCAATCTGTTTTCTGGAATTGTAAAATGATTCGGTGGGCAGTTTTTTTTTTTTTTTTTCTCAAATGGATGAACATCATGTATTTATATATATATAGATATATCTTGCGATTTGTTCGGTTTAATTTTGAACATCATAAAAAAAAAACTATTTGTTTTTGGACCCGTCAATTCTATTTATATATATATATATATATAATTGGAATTGCTTCAGATTATATAACATATACGGGGTCACAAATTTAGAAATCTTTAAATTTAATGTAATTTCATACAACGTCTACAGAAATTTAATTTTCTAACATTCTCAATATAAGTCAATTCAAACAAGATGTCACAAAAGTGATCTCTCTTGTCTAGATTGTTTTATATGGAATGTTTTGAAGTTCATGTCTGTGTATCTCATGCGGGTATTTATCGGTCCAAAGACATGATTAAGACTTGGCAGAATTACACACACATTTTGTGGTGATAAACATGTGCCAATTGTCAAGAAAACCTAATGTGAATAATAAATCCATCAAAAGATAGATTTGTTATTTGACATAACTTATTGTCAATGTTTGATCATTACAACAAGAATACCACTTACAGTTAATATCACTACCTAAAGGCTTGGTATTAATGTTGTGCTAGGTATCTTGAGATGCTGTCATTAAATTAATTTATTTAGAGATTATCTGTTTGGTAACTTAATGTGAGCATAATTGTTTATTCCTTTTATTTTCTTTTCTATTCAGCTTTAATGTCGACTACTTCAATCTCTGCCAACATGAACAATGTTCCAATGTTAAATGGAACAAACTTTAAGGACTGGAAAGAGAACATATTGATTGTTCTCGGCTGCATGGACATAGACTTGGCATTAAGGATGCCAAAACCGAATGCTCTCACTTCACAAAGTACTCCTGAGGAAACTGTGTACTTTGAAAAGTGGGATCGTTCTAACAGGCTAAGTCTTATGATCATGAAGCGTGGGATTCCAGAAGTCTTTAGACGTATTCAAAAAATTTAAGGCCGAAGTTGAGTTACAACTCAACAAACGGATTAAAAGTGTCAGGTCTGACCGTGGTGGTGAATACTATGGCAGATATGATGGATTAGGTGAACAACGTCCAGGACCGCTTGCAAAATACCTGGAGGAATGTGGAATCGTCCCACAATACACCATGCCAGGATCACCTAGCATGAATGGTGTATCTAAGAGACGAAACCGGACTCTTAAGGATATGGTAAGAAGTATGATCAGTCATTCTACTTTACCAGAGTCCCTCTGGGGTGAGGCTCTAAAGACAGCAACTTATATCTTAAATCGGGTGCCAACTAAAGCAGTTGTAAAAACACCTTATGAGCTTTGGGTTGGGCGAAAGCCTAGTCTAAAACATTTGCATGTGTAGGGATGTCCTGCTGAGGCGAGGCCTTATAAACCTCATGAACGAAAATTGGACTCTAAAACCATTAGCAGCTACTTTATTAGCTATGCCGAACGATCACGGGGTTACAAGTTTTATGATCCCACAAATAGGTCAATATTTGAGACGGGAATTGCAACATTTTTGAGGATGTTGAGTTTGGGGAGAGAAATCCAGTTAGAGACATTGTCTTTGAGGAGGAAACAGGAGTAATCCCACTTCCTACTACTACTTTTGACCAATCACAGGTTCCTATACCTGTCATTGCTCGAGAAGTAATTTCGGATCCTCAACCAGACAATGTTGTTCAAGATAATATAGTTCAAACCCCCATTCAAGATGAGGTAATTGTTCCTGAGGAACAAACTCTACAACCTCAACCTCAAGAATCTGTGCCATTAAGGCGATCCACCAGAGAAAGGAGATTTTCATTTTCAGATGATTATATTGTATATCTCTAGGAACATGAGGTAGAAAATGGAATGTCGAAAGATGATCCAATCAACTTTCGTCAAGCCATGGAAAGTTCCAACTCTCATAAGTGGATAGAAGCCATGAATGAAGAATATAAGGCACTGCAAGACCACTTAAGTTATATTGTGACAATAAGTCTGCAGTTTTATATTCCAATAACAACAGGAGCTCGACAAAATCAAAGTATATTGAGATCAAGTTCCTAGTTGTAAAAGAAAGAGTGCAGAGTGGACAGATTTCCATAGAGCACATTGGGACAAACTCCATGATAGCGGATCCACTTACGAAGGGACTACCACCCAAGGTCTTTCATGAGCACACTGCTCAGATGGGTGTTGTTCTATTTGAGAACATTCTGGTTTAGTGGGAGTTTGTATTTATATTACTGCTTTATGTCAGTCTTGAGTTTTATCTATGTAATTAGATTAATTTCTGCAGAAATGAAATATTCAGTTTATTACGCTCTGTTACGTATTGTGAAGTATTGATCTCAATAAAGTTAAGTAGGACCAGTTGGAAATAGGCATGTATGGATCACATCACATGTAATTTCCATGCTACGCATCCATGATTGATCTATGTCATTTAGCTGTATTAGTATACGTGACCATTGGTGGGTCGAGTTACGATTGATGTAACGAAGACCGCTTTGATCCTATATTAATATAGTTAATGGACAAGATTGTTTGGATACCCTCAAGTTATGATAACAAATTTCCGAGCTCACTAAAGTTAAGTACATTTTTCAGGATACATATGTGGTCCAGTGGGAGACTGTTAGATAATGTCTCAATGGGACCACATAATTAAATGTGGTGTTATCATTTATAAGAAGCCTACAATTTAAGTGATTCAATTTAGTTAATAGGCTTAAGGGTATATGTGTTATGGACCTAATGTGTAGATACTAGTTGTATAATTTCTATTTCTATGAGGGGCAGAAATAGAAATTAAAACATATTGGTTAAAGTTGGTTTTCATTCCTTTTGAACTTCCACAACCTTTCAGTTTTGAAAACCAATTACAACCTTTAAAAGGTTATGGTCCCTATTCCTTCCCAAGTAAAAATAAGAACACTGCCATTTTTTTTCTAAATCCTCTCAAGGAAAAACATAAGGCACCAAAGGGGAAAGGATTAGAAGGCAATAATATAATCAATAACAAAGAGTTCATTGATAATCACGCTTCCGTTTAACCGTTCATCAATGGATTCAAGTATGTCATTTTGTCTTGATTTCTTGATAATACACATGGTAAATGATCCAAAGTGTAAGGTTTATGTTCTGAAATTTATGTTTACATGAAAACTTTTAAAAAATGAACAGAGTACATTGTATCAATTTTTAGTTTAAGAGGGTCAAGTGAAAAACGGTGATAGTTTAGGGGATAAAGTGTAATTTTCTATTTAATTAAATAAGATCTCATTTTGATGGAATCTTGGGCCGTTATTGCATGGTTGTAAAAAAAAAATTGAGAAAATTGCATTTAAGTGGAGCAGTGGCAAAAAAAAAATACATTTTCACACTCTCTTGTGTGCGTAGTGCATAGTGCAAATTCATTCATGTGTTTGGTGCAACTCTTCCTATGTCATAGTTATACCAAAAAAATCTCTCATTTGTAATACAATTATTTTGTGACTGTCTCATATATTTGTAATTTCCTTTAGATTTTTAGGAGAAGGTTACAATGTTATGGCCTTTTATGATTCTTTTAACACCATCATTATTTTATATATTATTTCAAAAATGTCAGCATTGTAAATTATTTTTAAGGAATTTACCGATAAGTCTCATACACAAAGTTTAAAACCCATTTAGTCTCAAAACAAAATACTTGCACTAATTAGTTCTATATATTTTTAATTGTTACAAAAAAAATACCTTTAATTTTTTTTTTTAAAAAAGAAGTTGCTACACCTCATCACCGCCGAACTTCTGTTAGATAGTTATTGGAGATTCGTCGGAATGTTTAATATCACCGGAAAGTCGCCGTAGTATCACCAAAAATTTGTCGGAGTGTTATGAACGTCACCAAAAGTTGCCAGAATGTCTAAAATGTTCGTTGGACGTCAAGAATATCGTCGCAGACTCACCGGAATGTCCAGAATATTGTTGAAAAAAAAGAGATAATACACTACACAAATTTAGGTTTTTGTGACACTAAATACACGCCGTAGATACGATTCTACGACGTACGAGGTAAAGTCGTGTTATGACCAGTCATGAAAAGTCATTTACTTCAACGACATGTCATAGTACGCCGTTAAAAACCCTTTAACAGCGAATATTATGTGTCATGTTTGATTTTTCTACAACTACTTTTGCACGTCATTAATTCTTGTCACAAATCACAAATCACAACTCTCATTGCTCGTCGTAAAATATGCAATACAACAACCTATTATGCCTGGCGTAGAATATACATTTTTTTTTAATTCAACAGGTTCTATTTGACCTATTCTGTATAATCTAACAAACATTACAAATAAGCTTCACAAAATATCAATCAACCACCAAAATATTGTTTCAAGCATAAAAAAGAAACTATATTCATAAATTATGTACATTCAACAATTGTCTATACATTCCAAATAGTCAAAAACTATATCCTTAAGTTCTATAGTGTCCAAAAAGTTTAAACCATCCAAAAACTGTGCATATCTAAACATATCCAAAGCTATTTAGAGATTATCCAAAACTACTAGCAATAGTTCCTGCAACAGTTGCAGCTGCAGCAAACCCACTTGCTTCTGTCGTTGGAACGAGGGTGCCCAATATATGTGCTAAGGCACCTAAACCCGCAACAATAGCTAGAGTAGCTAACCCTGTTGCCAATAAAATATGAATTCATCAGGAAAAAATACTCATGTCATTAGAAACTTATTGGCCAATGGCATTTAAAATGTTCAAAAGCCTAAGCTGAAGATGTCATACCACCAATAATTGCCATTAAGATTCCTCTGGTTAATGCAGCTACACCAATTATACCTCCACGATTCCACTTGTCCCGAGAGCTGTCTAGTGATTAGCTATTTCCTCCTTTTTATTGTTCCCTTTTTGCTAAAGCCATTGCAGAGTAAGAAACCATAATCTCCATGGCTTCCTACAAACATAAATTTTCTCTTTAGTGAGGGTAAAAATCTAAAGTTGAAAAAAAGAAAATTTCTTGAGTAAGAGAGCAAAAACAAAGGGAATCAACACAGATGCCCTAACATGAAGATATTAGAGGAGAGTTGATGTCAAAAAAATGATGAATACCAGCATGTTGAATTGTAGTTTTATATACAAAATGATTCATGAATAGGATCAAAACATATTCCACCTGAGCGGGACTCCAGTCATTTGTGCTCCACAGCTCTGCAGCCTTACACATGCCCAAAGAGAACTAGTCCTACTCAAATCACTAACAAAACCTGCATAAATCCTTCAATATGTTATACTATTTTAATTTCTTTAACGAGTAACAAAACTTTATTATTTTTCATCCAATGAATGAATTCAGGAAAAAAAGAAAAAACAAATAGTACTTCTACATAAGCCTTTGCTTTATCTTCAAAAACAAACATACATATCACAAAAAATCATAAACATGGAAGCAAAAGAGAAACACCAGTTGCCACCAAGCAAATTAAAAGCATGAAAAGCTTCTTTTATTTCATTCTCCCTTTGATAATCTTTATACCTGCATACTTGCCAAAAAAAACAAACAAACATGCAACTTAATAAGCCCTTTTCATTACCATTCAATCTCATTACTATTTTAATTTCTTTAACGAGTAACAAAACTTTATTATTTTTCATCCAATGAATGAATTTAGGAAAAAAAGAAAAAAAAATAGTACTTCTACACAAGCCTTTGCTTTATCTTCAAAAACAAACGTACATATCACAAAAAATCATAAACATGGAAGCAAAAGAGAAACACTAGTTGCCACCGAGCAAATTAAAAGCATGAAAAGCTTCTTTTATTTCATTCTCCCTTTGATAATCTTCATACCTGCATACCTGCCAAAAAAAACAAACAAACATGCAACTTAATAAGCCCTTTTCATTACCATTCAATCTCATAACACTGATGCATTCAAGTAAGCATAAAAACACTCAACACCTGAGAATCAAAATAGTAGGAAGGGAATTCACAAATATTTGTTCCAACTATCCTAAACTACTATCACAGATAATATAGAGAAATAAATTTATTAAAAATTAAACAAGCTGACATCATTTAAGAATAAATAAATAATTCAATTTCCAAGCCAATAGCTGATACTTTTTTTTTTAATTAGCAAAACTGAATCTTTATTGATGGAGAAAACATATATTACATATGAGATTACATCAATAAAAAGGAAAGAAGAAATAAAGGAACGAATCACAATGTTGGTGAGGAGCCAACACTAATTGAACAAAGCATAGGAATAGTAGCAGCAATAACAAACATTAGCAACAACAACAACAACAAAGAAAGTAGAACTTCACAATATATTAGTAGTAGCAGCCAGCAACATACATTAGCAGCAGCAGCCAGTTGATATTAACCCACAGAGGTGTGTGTGTGTGTAAATTAAATGTATAAATTAAATAAATAATAAAATAAAAATAATTCAAAAAATAATTATATAAATTATTTTCCGAATTAAACGCTTATAGAAATTAATGTGGAGGCTTATGTTGGACACAATCTCCTTAAAGTAGATTTCGCTTTCACTCTGGTGCTTCGAGTTTACCGGCGTCTACTTTTCGGGATACAACGACTAACACTTAAATTTGCAGCACTACAAATTTAAGCCTGGCGAACCAAAACTCTGTTGTAACTTTCTCTTTTTCTTCCTAAAATATAAATGCAGAAGCAGATGCAAGAGCACATGAAGAACATAAGAAGAAGGACAAAATTCTAAGGAAAAAATTGAATGAAATGAATTGCTGGAAGCAGCCTTTATATAGGCAGATTGGTGGTTGTTCGAACATGTGCCAACAGATAGGCAACTGTTCAGACAGATTTCAACAGATAGAAAATCTGTTTGGACTGTTTGGATAGTTCCAGATTTGTCCGGGAAGGATTCAATAGGTTCAAACTTGTTCGGGTGGGTTAAAAACTGTTTGGATGAGGGGAAAAATTTTGGACCAATTTTATTTTGAATTTTGAAACCAAAATAAAAAAAAAATAAATAAATAAATTACAAATGTTTTTTTTTTGTGGGCCCAAAAAGATAAGTATTGGTTCGGACAAGCCTAACCCAACATCACACCATGCACAAGCTCAGGCCCAACCCGCCCGACTGGCGAGCCGGACAGCCGCGGCAGCGCGCGCGTGTGGTTTTAGTTTTTGGTCCAATAGGTCTAGCCCACTTCACCCATAACTTCACCCTTCTACAAACTTGGGTACCCCTTGGGGCCCATCCAAAGTATCAGGAGCTAAGGTATATAAACCTATTCAAAACCTTAAGCCTTTCCAATATGTGACAAGCACATTTCACAAATGTGTAAGAAACCCACCTAAATTCCACGAACCCGAAAATGCACGTTGAATTCTCATTCATCCGGAAATGGTTTTGAGCAACCAAATACACGCTTTTATTCACTACGCAACATTAAACATGAACCCAATAAAAAACGTTAAAAATAACGCTTGGGTCCCACCTTAATTAATGCTCAAAGTTAGCAAAAAATAAGGATTTCCAAAGCCATTTTCCAATAATCCCCCACATGAATGGAATTCACGATAACAGACATGCAACAAGATGCAGACAAAGAAAGAGTACATTAAGAAGATACACCACATCGAGATAGGTAGCTTTTGGCTTTGAACCTCCTCTAGTGAAAAGTCTATCGGACTTACTGGCTAACCAGTGGACGCGATGCCTTGAACTGTTCAGTTATTTATGTAAGCCAAGACAATAGACTACACATAGTGTATCTGCAGACACAGTTTGGTTCTTATGGTTGTGTTCATTTTGGCCCTGAACAACGCTTGGTAATTCATGAGTGCTCTAGAGAATTTAGCTTTCTCAATTCTCACAAAACCGGCCCAGTTCACACTCATATAGGGGATTTCTTATTAAGAGTATCATGCTATACCCCATTTGGATGTCCAAGCTATAAGAACCATTAAAAGCAAAGTTTATCCTACTAATGCTGCAGGTATCACTCTTCTTATCATAGAAATGGGTAGGAGTAAACTTCCTTAATGATACGTGAAGTCATCCATAATTCGATTGTCCTTTTAAACCTAGATCTTGGGATCTCTAGTTAACTAGGTTGGGTTGCCATTATGGCGACTTTTAAGCAATAGGCTTTAATCTCATTCCCCTTGATAAATAGTACACTTGTTCTCTGGCTAACCCTTTAGTCAGTGGATCCACAATATTCCCTTTTGACTTTAAATAGTCTATAAAATTTATTCCATGTGAGAGCAAATGCCTAACAGTATTATATTTTTGACGAATGTGTCGAGATTTACCATTATACATATGATTCTGTGGTTGTCCTATTGTTGCTTCACTATCACATTGAATGCATATAGCTGGCACAGGTTTAGGTCACATTGGAATGTTTTCTAAGAAATTACGAAGCCATTCTGTTTCTTCTCCTGTTTTATCTAATGCGATAAACTTATATTCCATTGTCAACCTAGCTATGCATGTCTGCTTGGAAGATTTCCAAGAGACTACAGCACCTCCTAGGGTAAAGACGCATCCACTAGTGGATTTTGAGTCTTTAGTATCCGATATCCAATTTGCATCACTGTACCCCTCGAGTACTGCTAGATATTTGGTATAATGAAGGCCATAATTTTGGGTATGTCTTAGATACTTGAGTACCCTAATTATCGCTTTCCAATGATCGGACCCTGGATTACTTGTGTGCCTACTCAATTTGCTTACAGCATAGGCTATATCTGGCCTTGTGCAATTCATTAAGTACATCAAACTTTCGATTATCCGAGAGTACTCTAATTGTGATATACCTGCACCTGTATTTTTGACAAATGAAAACTAATGTCAACAGGTGTTTTAGCAGGACGGTCGTCATGCTTTCCAAATTTCTCCAGAATCTTCTCAACATAGTGAGACCGAGATAAAACATATCTTTTAGATGTTCTAGTAATTTTTATTCCTAGAATTACATCTGCTATTCTCAGATCTTTCATGTCAAACTTTTTGTTCAATATTTCCTTTGTGGATTTAATCATGTCATTATTGCTTCCAATAATGAGCATGTCATCTACATAAAGACAAACTATGACATAGCCTTTGTCTGTGTTTTTAACATAGACGCATTTGTCACATTCGTTTATCTTAAAACCATTCGAAAGCATAGCGTAATCAAATTTTTCATGCCATTGTTTCGGAACTTGTTTTAATCCATAAAGGAATTTCATAAGTTTACAAACCTTTTTCTCTTGGCCGGGAACTTGAAACCCTTCCGGTTGTTCCATATAGATTTCTTCATCTAACTTGCCATTCAAAAAAGCTATTTTAACATCCATTTGATGTATTTCTAGATTATACAAAGCTGTAATCGTAATCAACATGCGAATAGATGTTATTCTTGTCATTGGTGAATAGGTGTCAAAATAATCAAGGCATTCCTTCTACTTGTATCCCTTAACAAAAAGCCTAGCCTTGTATTTATCTATTGAACCATCTGCTTTCATTTTTCTTTTGAATATCCACATATATCCAAGAGTTTTACACCCAGGTGGAAGATCCACCAGTTCCCAAGTATGATTTTACAGTATTGATTCAATTTCACCATTCACAACCTCTTTCCACAACAGAGCTTCAGGACTTGACATTGCTTCCTTGAAGTTTTGAGGCTCATTTTCTAACAGGTATGTCAAAAAATCTGGACCAAATGATTTAGAGATCCTAACCGTCTTGCTACGTCTAGGTTCATTTGATTCATTATCATTGTGGTCTTCACCGCTACCCATAGCAGTATCAAAAGTTCTTTTATTTGAACTTGTCTCTTCGGTTTCCTTGCATGGAAAAATGTGTTAAAAAATGATGCATTCCTTGACTCAATAATAGTGTTTACACGCATTTCAGGATTTTCAGATCTATGAACTAAAAATCTATATGGACTACTATTATTTGCATAACCAATGAACACACAATCAACAGTTTTTGGTCATATCTTAGTCGTTTTGGGACTAGGGACTGTCACCTTGGCCAAACACCCCCACACTTTGACGTAATTGTAGGTAGGTCATCGACCTTTCCATAATTCATAAGGTGTTTGATTGAGTTTCTTGTGGGGTACCCTGTTCAGGATAAAGTTAGTAGACAAAATTGCCTCCCCTCACAAGTTCCAAGGTAACCCTGAACTAATCAACATGGCATTCATCATCTCTTTAAGAGTTTGATTCTTTCATTCAGCAACCCCATTTGACTGAGGAGAATAGGGTGCAGTGGTTTTGTGAATGATACCATGTTCAGAACAAAATTCTTCAAATGGTGCATCATACTCGCCATCTCCTCACTATCTTTATAGTTTTGCCAAATTGATTTTCAGCCTCAAGTTTATATTGCCTAAAAGCTTTTACGGCTTCATCTTTATTTCTCAATAAGTAAACATAGCAATATTGAGTGCAATCATCAATAAAAGTAAAAAAATACTTCTTACCTCCTCTAGTTTGAATAAATTTTAAATCACAGATATCTGTGTGAATTAAAGTTAGAGGTTTAGTACTTCTTTCAACTTTATTAAATGATGTCTTAGTGAGTTTTGCTTCAACACAAATCTCACATTTATGATTAAGATCAAATTCTAAGTTTGGTAAACATTCTAAAGCAACAAGTCTATACAAAGAATTAAAATTAACATGTCCTAATTTACAATACCATAAAAAAGAAGACTCAGCAATATAAACAGAAGATGTGTTCTTATTATTAAAATCCAAATTAAATACAACAGTTATTACATTGAGCGGAAAAAGCCCATCACTCATATAACCTCTCTCCACATACATTCCACTCTTGGAGAGTATAACCTTGTCAGATTCAAAGACTAATTTAAACCCATTCTTGATCAACAATGACCCAGAAATCAAATTCTTGCGAATTTCTAGCACATGGAGTACATTGTTAAGAGTGAGTTCTTTCCTCGAGGTCATTTTTAGCATAATCTTTCCTTGTCCTTCTACAGTTGACGTGGAGGAGTTTCCCATAAAAAATTGTTTCCCACTTTTCATCACTTTATAGGTTGTGAACATCTTCTTATCTGCACAGATATGGCGAGTTGCTCCAGTATCCACCCACCACTCCTTAGGATTACCCCCCAAGTTTGCTTCAGAGACTGCTGCAGCAAGATTGATGTCTGCTACTCTATCGGAAAGATAAAAATTCTCGCCTATGTTGGTTTGTGCTGGCTTTTTTGCTCGAACTCCCTCCATCTTTGCAAACGTAACAATCCTTAGCGCGATGTCCATCTTTGCCGCACACAAAACACTTGCCTTTGAACCTCTTGTCGAACCCGTTGTTGATCTCTTTATTGATCTTACTAGTGGATCCTTGTTTAGGACCATTGCCATTATGCTTCCGCTTCTTGTTGTTGAACTTTGACCCTTGTTCATGTTCCACAACATTTGCTTTAGCCTGCATGACATGGCTTCCTGACTTCTTGTCAGAACCACGGTTGTCCTCTTCAATTCGGAGTCACACAATCAATTCCTCCAATTTTATCTCCTTGTGCTTATGCTTCAGATAATTCTTGAATTCTTTCCAAAATGATGGCAATTTTTCAATGATTGCCGCTACTTGGAAAGATTCACTGAGACCCATTTCTTCCGCATGTATGCCATGTAGAATTAATTGGAGATCTTGAACCTAACTAATAACTGTCTTGGAATCCATCATTTTAAAATCCAGAACCGGCTGACAATATTTTTTTTTATACCGGTGTCCTCTGTCTTATACTTATGATCTAGAGATTCCCACAGTTCTTTAGCAGTGCTTTTGATACTATATACATTGTACAGTGTATTGTCCAACCCATTGAGGATATAATTATGACATAGAAAATCACCATGTTTCCATGCATCCACTGCGGCAACCACTTGTTGGTCAGTTTCTCCCTCGTTCAGTGCCGGTGCCTTTTCATGAGTGATGCAAGCCAAATTCAATGTCGTAAGATAAAACATCATTTTTTATTGCCATCTTTTAAAATCATTGCCATTGAATTTTTCTGGCATCTCCCCATGATTTATCGGTATTACCAGAGTCATTGGCACAACAGGTGTGGGGATCGGTGTAATAACAGTCTCAGTACTATTAGATGTCATATTTCTGACGGAATAAAAAAATGTACCAATCACAATTTTATACAAAAAAGAATTTACACACAAAATATACGGAATAATATTTTGTAACAAAATTCCAATGATAAACAATATATTACTACTATGTTATCAAAGAAATCATTAAACAGTATATTACTACTATTTAAGAAATTAAATAGTATATGACTACTATTTAATTTTCTGAAACAAAATATTTGTCTGTCTTACACAAATAAATTAAAAAATTGAAATCTACTTTAAGATTGTTATTAACCTACAGAGGTGTGTGTGTAAAAATTAAATAAACAATAAAATAAAAATAATTATATAAATTATTTTCTGAATTAAACGCTTACGGAAATTAATGTCGAGGCTTGTGTTGGACACAATCTTCTTAAAATAGATTTTGCCCTCGCTCTGGTGCTTCGAGTTTACCGGCGTCTACTTCCCAAGATGCAACGACTAACACTTAAATTTGTAGCACTACAAATTCAAGCCTGACGAACCAAAACTCTATTGTAACTCTCTATTTTTCTTCTTAAAATATAAATATAGAAGCAGATGTAAGAGCACAGGAAGAACAGAAGAAGAAGGACAAAATTGTAAAGAAAAAAAATAAATGAAATGAATTGTTGGAAGCAACCTTTATATAGGCAGATTGGCGGTTGTTCAAACAAGTGCCAACAGATAGGCAACTGTTCGGACATATTTCAACAAATAAAAAATCTGTCTAGACTGTTTGGATAGTTCCAGATTTGTCCGGGAATGATTCAATAGATTTAAACCTGTTCGGGTGGGTATGGAACTATTTGGATGAAGGAAAAAATTTTGGACCAATTTTATTTTGAATTTTGAAACAAAAATAAAAAAATAAATTATAATTTTTTTTTTTGGGCCCAAAAAGATAAGTATTGGGCCAGACAAGCCCAACCTCAACTCATCTGATCGGACGGCGGTGGCGGTGGCGGTGCGCACATGGTTTTAGTTTTGGGTCCAATGGGTCTAGCCCACTTCACCCATAACCTTACCCTTCCACAAACTTAGGTACCTCTTGGGGCCTATCTCAAGTATCCCAAGCTAAGGTATATAAACCCATTCAAAACCTTAAGCCTTTCCAATGTGGAACAAACACATTTCACAAATGTATAGAAAACCCACCTAAATCCAATTCCACGAATCTAAAAATGCGCGTTGAATTCTCATTCATCCGGAAATGGTTTTAAGCAACCAAATACACGGTTTTATTCACTACGCGGCATTAAACATGAACCCAATAAAAAATGTTAAAATTAACGCTTGGGTCCCACCTTAATTAATGCTCAAAGTTAGCAAAAAATAAGGATTTCTAAAGCCATTTTCCAACAAAACATACATTAACAGCAGCAAACATACATTACATCAATACAACAGCTTCCACACTTCTTCTATATCCGACAGCAGCAGCCACTGCTGGAAATCGCACTTTTAGCGGCGTTTAAAAAACGCCGCCATATGTATCAAAAACGCCCCTAATTCCTTTTGTGGCGTTTAGTACCAAACGTCGAAGCTGCGGCCGTCGCTGTAGCTTTGCGACGTTTTAAAAACGTCGTGATATTAGTACAGGCGGCGTTTTTTAAAACGCCGCCAAATGTCCCACCACACACACGCTGACGTCACCAACAATATTTAGCGACGTTTTTGAAACGCCGTCGTATCTGTTTTAAAAATATTACCGTTACTGTTGAGGGATTAGGAGGCGTTTGTAGAAACGCCGTCATATCTTCCTTTTTTTTTTTTTTTTTTGGGGGATATTATGCTAATTTTATTTGATTAAATTAAAAAGAATACCTGTAAAAAATATTGAATTTAGTTTCTCATTCAATTAATAAAAAAATACCTATAATAAAACTAACATACAAAATATTAACTCCTATTCAAATATCTGTAATAAAACTAACATTTAAAATAATAACTCCCATTCAAATAACAAATGAAGCATTAATTCAATTTCACATTAAAAAAAAACTAACATTTAAAATAATAACTCTCATTCAAATAACAAATGAAGCATTAATTCAATTTCTCATTCAAAAAAAAACTAACAAACCGTGTTTAAGTAAGAGACTACAATTTGTAAAATTTTGATTCCAGATCTGCTAAAATGAAAAATCCATCCATCTTGTCATAAAACATAACCCACCAAACTCAAATCTTGTCTCAAACTGCTGCTGAGCTACAGTTGCATGTTCAATCATTCGTTTCTGGAAGGTAGCATCAACTTGCTCAAACATGGCTTTGCATGACATCTCAAAGGCAGGAATAACGGAAGCTTCCAAACTAGACTTCAATGCATCCTGCATATTGAATCGCTCAAACAGTCAGATCAAGATTTCCAGATTCATTTAGTAAGGCATACAATCTCCTCAGGTCAGATACTGCTAGAGAGAGAGAGAGACCCATAAAAATTTTGAAGTTATTGAACAACAATTACAAAACATCAATTAATCCCATATACATGCATAACATACTCAAGAAGAACTAGAGCCAGACACTACATTTGTAAGGTCATAATAACATAATAGAAAGAATCACTTCAGCGTCAATAATGCTCTCCATACTGCTCCATAATGTCATCTAAAATACATCCACACTCAATCAGTAAAATCCTAGCACTATAAACTTATGCATACCTGAAGAGCTTGCTTGCCAGAAGTTTGAAATTGTGCTTGGATCTGCCTAGCAACAGTAGCTTCAAGTTTTGAATTAACTGATTTCTCCAGTTGATTCACTGCCTTATCACCAACTCCTCTCTGCACCACATGGGCATCAATTAGTTCTCAACAAGACTACATCCCTAGTATAAGACTTGGATCTTTTAGAATATCAACCTGAAAAGCCTCTGTAATAGCCGTAGATATTGTTTTTTCAATGGCCGGAGAAATTGCACGAGCTACAGCTGGTCCAACTGCAGCCAATTCCTTCTTCACTGTTTTCTCCACCATAGCTGGCAAGTCCTTATTTATGCAGTTAGTGATCAAACTTGTTATTTGCTGTGTACGCTCTCTAACTAATTTCTCTTGTTTCGCATTCTCTTCCTGAAAATGAGCCCATAACGCATCAGTATTGGCCTTGACAGCTTTTTCCATGCTCCTCCCTAGGGCAGTCTCCAGCCTTTTACCTTCTTTAGTGACTAGGACAGTAACCATCACCGACATCTGCTTCTGCATTTCTTTTTGCATATAAGATATAAGAACTGAGCTAACCATGAAGGCTTTTTGAAACCGACCATAATCATTCGGTTTGGTCCAAATTGGTCGGTTTCATCCAGTGATTCAGTTTTTTGAACACCCCTAGCATGCTTAATTTGTTTTGTCAATACTTAAGGCATCAATTTTCTTTTGATGAAAATTTTAGACATGCATGGTATGTTCCTACTAAATTCCTTCAATTTTTGTGCTTGACTTGCAAATGCCGCCTATTAGAAGCATATGCTTTCATAGATTGCACTTTTCTAGTTCAACCACAGGGAACTTGAGGTTATCCTCAAACAACATCAATTAATGGGCTTCAAGGACTCCAAATAAATCTCAATGGTAAATGATTATCTGCATGAAGCAAATTACTTTATTCTAAACCGAGGAATAAGTCATCCACATGGATAGAGGAACCTATATAAGTTACCCATGGGTGGTCTAGCTTATCAGAGACAAGATAATTTTGTCCACACAAAAACTTCCTATGAAAACAATCCAACTTGACAGAACAACTTCAACCCCAAGGGAGCAACATTAGTACATTACTAAAATGCAATGAAGAATGAAATGAAGAATAAGGAAGTTTTAGGGAAGTAATAATGCACTGATTTGAGTGCATCCAAAGTTGATTTTTGAGTTATCTCTTCCAGACTACAAAATTAAAAGGCTCAGATTTTAGCCTTCTAGTATATATTGGAAAACAAACTCGCAAAGAGAAAAAAAAAAATTAATAGAAACATAATATCCATGTCATGACTGATCTCCATATTAGTGTCTTATTTTTGGGTCTTCAGGATATAAGAAAAACAAACTAGATTAACCCCTTGAAGCAATCTACAGGCAACACTTGAAGGACTTCTATCTCAATACTGGATTGTATTACCATTCCCATATTATTGTTTTGATTCTAGGGCATTCAGCATCAGATCCTATGCATCTATGCAGGATAGCAACACTCTATGGACCTTGACTCTCAGGTACAAAAGGCAACACAGCAATCCACGATAAAAATCTTTCAAAATTGAGGTTAAAAAAACAAAAAATGTGTAGCCTCTGCACCTTAATGCAAAGGTGCCAAATACAACACACACACAAGACAATGAAACTCTTGGCCTCACAAAAAGCTTCACTTACCTGAACAGTCTGCTCATTGGTCTTGGAATGGGTATCAAATCGTTGCAGTGTCAAGCCATCAGTCCACTTCTTCTTGTGCAGGTTCAGTAGCATTTTCTCCTCAAGTTCATTCTTCCTGTAATTAATGGCTATTGAGTAATAATGCCTATTCAGCCCATGGATCAATGCCTGCAAAACAAATTGCCATTAGAGGATAAAACTCAGGGGTGACACCTCAGCTATCAGAAACACAAAGGCACCACTCATTCAGCACTCACTTGAATGGATGCCTTCCTATGGGACTGACCAGTATAGAAATTTCTTCATATCTTCAGACATAACATTCAAAATTATTTACTCCACATTGAATGCAAAAGGTAAACTGCCCAAGAATTTCTTGCAAGTATAACTTGAGAAGGAAACAAATCAACAACAGAAAACGCAGAATAGGAGAAAAAAAAATTGCTCATACAAAATGGAAAATTACAAGTTAAATTTGGCAAAGAAAAAGCAAAAATGTTTCTTTTATACAACCAAAAAAGGTCATAGGAAAACGCCATCATAGAATAATGATACTAACGATAACGAACACATAAAAACATAATAGAAGAATAAAGTACCATGCAAAAATCGCTATATAAATTAATAGTAGTAAAACAACTACATAATTGTACCACTACTACCATCAACAACAACAAAAGAAGATAGAATACAACCTGTTGAGTATTGATGTCCACACCAGAGAGCCAACAGCCAAATCCAGGATGTGAATGATACCATCCTACCACCATTTCCGGCCTGCAATTCCAAGCAAAACAACAAGCTGACTAAAACATCTACGAAAATGTTCAAAACTATTCAAATAGTAGATAACTATTCAAATTAAGTTCAAAACCTGCCCTAATTCAGTAGCTGATGGTAACTATTCAAAGATTGGGTGAAGTTTGTCAACTGGTCATGGAAAATAAATTATGCTTTCTTAGTTGTCTTATAGATAACCAATGAAGCGGAAAATGGTGACCAGTAACAAAAAAGATGAAGGGGGAGGGGGTAGCAGAAGAACATAGCAACAGGGGAAGCATTCAAAATATCCAGTTATGATAAATACATGCAAGAAAATATATATTTTGCAGATCCATATTATTTAATCTTACCCTTAACTCTACCCGAGAAAGATAAGGTCTATTCTCGGCATCGTGAGAAAATCGCACTTTTCCCCTGTTTCTCCCCAGATTTGCTCCACTCTTTACTAACAATAGGATGATTCCACATCTTTTCCATGTCTTCTGGAGAAGCTCTAGAGTCCCAAGTTGTGTTAGCAGCACCTACTCCCTCATGTAAAAAAAACACACACACACATCACATCACATACGAACTCCACAACTATTAAAACTCTTCTAGAGTGCTTTTTTTTAAAAATTCTCAATCTCGAACCAAATTAGGTTTCACAAATTTAAATTTCAACCCTAATAAATAAGAAAGAGGCAATCAAACCCAACCCACTGTCCCCCTAATAAATAAGAAAGAGGCAATCTGAGGGTACATAATTGATAGTTTTTACCAAGAATGAATATCAACCTATGAAGTAAAATCATAGAATGGTTTATTTCATTCAAACAAGTGTCGAGAAGGAAAGATAAAATAAAATCAGTCAATCACTGTCACTAGCATTCAATATGAGCTATTGATGGCATTCAGTTAAAAGATTTTCTTTAGCAGTCACAATATTAATTCTTCAAATCTGTAGAGAGGGCCAAAAAAAATTCAGATTGAATATGATATGTAAACTAGAAGAAAGGAACATACAGTCTGTATTGGTTCCGCAAGCACCTCCCATGACTCATTCAAGTCTTCAAACAAAGAAGCTTCATTAACCTATGGCAAAATTAGTTAACCTCCCATGGCTCCTACAAACCCTGAAGAGTTTAACCTCTTGTACTAATCAATGATGAGAAATAGGTTAAAGCATTCACATACTGTCAATCCATCACAGACAATGCACAAAATCTGATAATCTATTAATCAATGATGAGAAGTATGTTATAGCCTGGAAATAAATTTCACATTAATTCATATATATATATATATATATACCTACCCTTACAAAAATGTATGCTTACATGAGAAACTGCAGTGTTCATGGGATCAATAAAAACACTATACAAATTTATGGGTTGAATTGATTTGGAAAAGTAAAAAAGGATTTGTATCATCTATTGAATTTGAACTGTAGATTACCTCCCACTGCCAATGGTCTGCAAGCACATCAAGCAGGATATCAGCAATTTGGAGCTCTCTTCAAATCCCATTGCCAATATATCTATCATCCAGTCCAGCATAAAAAATAAAAAAAAAAGCAAAACAGAAATTCTACCACTAGTCAATTCCTTTGCTAAACACCATGCCCCTGTAATTTGTGAGCAAAATTGTTTATTAAGATTGAAACCAGAGCAACACAAAATATACATAATTCTAAAAGTTTAAATAGGGCTTGTATGAAATGAGACAAGTCGAAATGAGTAGTAGATATAGTTCAAAGTTTGCTTGAAAACTAAATAAGTTTCAAAATGTGTTGAGTCGATCTCAGACATGCTTTAAACGAGCCAAATTCAAGTAGCTTATTTGTCTACAGTAAATAAAAACTTATCAAGCCGAATAGTAGATTGTTCAAACTTGGCTTAAAAACTTAATGAGTTTTAAAATGCATTTAACTGTGGGTTTTACATAACGAGCCAATATCGAACGAGCATTTAACGAGCCAAATACGACTCAAGCTCAAGTAGCTTGGCTCATTTAACAGTCCTAATTTTAAATCATATAAGGTGTGTGGGCATGATAAAAAGAATGCATGATAAGTTTTCATTGACTTATGTCCTTATAAGTTTGAACTGGACTAAAAGGTTGTCTTAAAACCTCCTTGACTATTTGTTTAACTTCTAAACAAGATCTAAATGGTGGAACTTGATTGCAAGGTGCATTTGATGGTGTTGATGGTGAAGATGTACCACCAAACAGTGGTGCATGGGAGGGTATTGAAATATTAAACTTACTAAGCAGTGCATTTGCCTTGATGTCTAACAGGTCCACCTTAGAGTTAAGCAAGTTCACATTCACCGAAGTTTGCTTCACTTCAGATTTGCTGCTTAGAGTTAAGCCCTGTCATCGATTTCAGCAATTCAGTAGCTAGATGCCGTGTTAGTGGCTCGCTTCAGCATGCTATCGAGTAACCCATGGATGATCACCAAGTTAGAGATGACCTCCTAAAATAACTCCCTCCACCATTAGTGACTACTGGTGGTGGTGGTGGTGGTGGTGGAGATGGCAAAGATATATCACCAGCAAGTGCAGCAGGGGAAGAGGGTACTGCAATGTTGAAGTTTTTCAAGAGTGCATTTACCTTCGGGTTCAATTCTCTCAAATCCACCGTAATGTTCTTCACTTTCATCAAAATGTCCTTCACATCCGTCATCTATTGCTTAGTGTCTAGTCAGTCATGGAGTTGAACAACTCAGTGCTTCCCTCGTAGTGGGTCTTGTTGCGGACAGAGGCCAAATTAGCTCCTCATTAAGCATTGAATCCACCACACCTTGAATAACCAGCAGCTTCGACATTTCAAGTCCTATACGTTTCACAAACAGTTTAGTCCAGTTAGTATATAAACCAAACAACAACACGAAGAAAAGAAATCAAAATGAAATGAAATGAAATATACCCATTTAGGATCCTTGTTGAGAGTTTCATTGTCCTTCTTGTTCTTTACAAATGTACACCAAGGGTAAATAGAGTAAAAAGGGGATCAAAGGTTGAACAGAGGAATTTGAATTCATACCATGTCCTTTGCCCACCATATTCTGAGCAACATATTTTGAGATCTTAATATAGTCCAAACATAGTAAAGTAGTTTGAACAAAATATGAGGGGAAAATGGGAATAAAAAAAGATAGCTATAAATTACTGTAGCAATATGTATCTCCCTCTCATATTATAGTAGTAAACATATAAATCTATGCATGTGGTATATGTGAACATAACACTAATTTGTGTTGGTGTGATCGTGCAGGTTTGTCACTTCTGAAATCCCAACTAGAGAATAACAGCCATTCTGAACAAGCATAGAGGATATCAAAACCATTCAAAAGCAGCATAAATTTGATTTGGAAATCATATCCCACGACTGCTGCGTATTTCACTGTGTCAGTGGTTCGTGGATCCAACGCCAACTCTTGATCAATTTGAAGAATACCTTTTCCTAGTAGTATTTGCTGGTAATAAGAATTATCCACAGCATAGGCACTCACAGGGTTCTCATCAAGATCAGCAGTGTTATCAACTGTTGCATTTTGAGGACACCGAGATTTCAAAATCTCTAACAGCACGAGATTCATGATCGGGTCAGGCTTTCCACTGTTTTGAAAATTATAGAGACGATCTTCAAAGAGTGAACAATGTGCAACTCCAACAGTGTGACCACCTATATAAAATAGTCACTTAGTCATTAACAAACAATTGATTTGTCGTGCATATATCAAATAAATCACTTGAGAAAGCAGTGATGACAGCACTATATTCGAAGCATTTTGCTGTGAAATTTTACTGTTTAGCATTACTAGATGAGAAATAAAGGCGGCGAAGGTAAATTACCAAGAAGATAAACCATGTCGATGACATCAAGTCCTTTATTGGCAAATACATTGATGGAATCAGACACGGATATAAAAGGAGCTGGGAGATCCACATTTTGAGCTAGAGATACAAGACCGTCTCTTCACCCTGTTTGCACCGCGTATCTATTTCCTCCAGCCTACATGTACCCAACCCAATATAAACCACCATTGTAAGTTATCACATCATCATATGTTGATTAGTAGCAGAGAGTGAGAGAGAGAGAGAGGGGACACATTACTCACCAAAGACACTACATCTCTGGCAGCCATAACAATGATATCAGCAAATGAAACTACTCCAGGACACACTGCCTCAACAGCAGCTTTTGCTGCATCAATAATGTGAAAGCCCCTTACACTTAGATTAGGAAATGCAGTTTTCTCACTGTTGCTCCCATCTAGGAGGATTGATGCATCACATCCCTTTTCATTGTTTAAACCCAAATAAATAAATAATAAATCAAAGTTAGTGTAACAAAATTCAAATTGAACATCTACATGTAAAATGAACATCTACCACATTAATCAATATCCTAGAACAGTTTCTTCTGTTTTTCTCATTAGATATCATAGACCAATTCTATTAATAACAGTTGAACCTGATAAATAATCAAGCATTACAACAATGTCTTCATGTATAGCAACTACTCATGTATACTCAAGCAAATTGATACGTCAAGCAAACAATGAATGAGCTTTTCCCACAAGTGTCACACTAAAACTGAAGAAGCTTCCAAAGAACAAACTAAAGATAAACTCACTCAGTTATAGTAATTCATTCAGAATCATTACACCAAAGCAAGTTGATTAGCCAATGTTAAAACCCTTGAATAAACTAACTTACGAACTATAAAGCCAGAACAACAAATAAAACAAAATACCACATAAATAAAGAACTCATTTTTGATGAATAATATTGACGTCTTCAAATATTGAATGTTCACTAAATCAAACATACAGCAGAAAAAAATGTATCCAATCCTTGACATATACACACAAATTTCACATGCACAAACAAAATACATACAAAACACTGATGATCATGGACGAGACAGAGGGGGAGAGAGAGAGAGAGAGAGAGAGAGAGAGAGAGGGTACCTCTTTATTCAAAATTATGATGCTTATCTTCTCACAGAGATTGAAAACCCTAAAGAACAAAATCCACAAAAATATCAAAACGCCAACCCCCCAAAAAAGAAACGAGAAAGAAAACAAAAGAAGAAACAACAATTGAATAAATAAATAAATAAATAAAAATTATAATCTTGAGTCACGTATCGATTTTTTCTTTTAACTGGAATCACAGATCGATCAATTTCAATTTCATAGTTCTTGGTTACAATTTCAATTTCA
Organism: Camellia sinensis; assembly: GCF_055761805.1. Taxonomy (NCBI): domain Eukaryota; kingdom Viridiplantae; phylum Streptophyta; class Magnoliopsida; order Ericales; family Theaceae; genus Camellia; species Camellia sinensis. The sequence continues at coordinate 81,598,606 of NC_138974.1, forward strand.
ATAACCAAATCCAGAGAGACGGAAGGAAGAGCTTGTGAGAGACAGAGAATCGATACCTCGCTGGTGCAGATGATGGTGGCCGTGGAGCTTCGAAATCAGAGATTCAGATGAAATCGAAATCAGAGAAATCGAGCCGGTGCAGACGGTGGAGATTCGAAATCGAAATCGCTCTGAATCTCAAAGATGAATCTGTGAGAATGACAAGGGCTCAGAGAGGGTTGAGAGAGGCGAGATTTGAAGCCGTGAGGATTCCAAATAAGATGAACTTCGAAATCAAAATCAAAATAGCCAAGATGAATCACCGAGATTGTATCATTCTGAGATGAATTGATCCATTGAGATGAATCGATCCATTGAGAGGGTTGAGAGAGAGAGCGAACGAGAGAGTGATTGAGTAAAAGATTAGGGATACAAAATGAGTGAGTGAGAGATTAGGGCTTCAGAGGCTCGCGCATTTAAGGGAGAAAGAGAGAGGACATTTGAAGGCGCTTTAAGACGCCTTCCGTTATTGAAACGGTACCGTTTTAATATATTTAAAAAGTGACGTTTAAAAAACGCCGTCGAATGTTATAAAATATGGCGTTTATTAAAACGCCATTAAATGAACGTCGTCAAAACTCATATTTCCTGTAGTAAGCCACACCCAACAAACAAGTCGCACCCATTATTCAAACCAGCAGCAGAGGAACAAAGTAGAGCTACACTTTATGCAGAACTTCAACAAAGTAGAGGAACAAAATTGCCACACAACCAAACAAGCTTTCAACAACCTAATCTATATAACATCACACAGGCCTTTAACAACTACCCAAAGCTGAAAGTTACCTAGAAAAGACAAGAACAAGATAGCATCATAGCACCCCAACCTAATCCTAACTAGGTTGGCACCAAGAGAAGCACCCAATCATGTGCTAGTTCAAGTCTAATTAAAAGCTGTTAGATCTACCAAACAACAGTCACCTACCCTACAAAAAATAATATCAAAATCCAAAAATTAGCCCAAATCTCTGCTCCTAATCTGTTGCCTTGAACAAGATCTAACTTGCTGAAGGTTGAACACCACATCTCTACTTTCAATGTTATATATATTTTATTAACTCCCACTCTCTACTTTCAATGTTCTCTCTTTGTTTTGTATAAGTGAACTTCTCAAAACAAACAAAAGAACATAAACTTAAATACTTTGGTTTAGATCTAGCTGGAAAGAAAGTTATGAAACTGTAAAATTTTTCAATTCTAAAGAATGATTCATTTTGACACCAAAAAAATCAAAATTGTAAAATTTTACAGTTTTCACAGCTTATAACTAAAACTCGAAAATAACTTGTTCAAAACTTGAATTTTTTTTTCATTAAAACAGGAAAATAGAAGTGTAGTACAAAAAAAATAAAAAAAATAAAAAGAAATAAAAAATAAAAACTAAGAGTTCGGAGGAAAAAGACAAATATAGAGAGAGGCTTTTATTCCGACAACTCTTTTTGGTTTAGATCTAGTTCGATTTGACGTAGATCTACTCATAGATCTACATCAGATATGAGTAGATCTGTTCATCTTCTTTGTCAGAAACTCACTCCTTTGTTGTTGGTGAGTGTAAAGCAAGGAGTCAGTACTCGGTGGTTGTCGGTGAACCCCAATCAATAGTGGTTGCCGGTAGCGGTGATTGTAGATTAGAAAGAGAACGAAAAAAATGAAGGCATGGTTGTGATTGTTGCCGGATATCGGAGAAAGAGAGATAAAGAGAAGAAGCAAGATGCAAAGAAAGAGGAGAAGACAAATTAGTACAAGGCTTTTGGGTTTATCTAAAAAATTTTGAAATTAAATAAAATATATACTTTTTAAAAAGGGCTTGTGAATAATTTACCCATTATTTTCCTATGTTTTTCTGATCATTCTCGTTTCCTTTCTTGGGCTGGAGGGAGGGGGAGTGGACTAGTGCGTAAGTGCTAAAAATTTGTCAAGAACTTTAATGAGTCCCAAAATAAATATTAGCTAAAAAGGTTAATTTAGATTATTAATAGAAATTATAGGCCCATCCATCCCATTGTGAATCCCATAACAATTTTCTTCTTTTTTTTTGTTTTTTTTTTTTGTTTCCTCCAATAAGAGAGAGAGAGAGAGAGTAATATTAGAACAATTATTGTCTTGTTTGATTTTTTTTTTCTTGGTTGTAAAATTGAAATTGATTAAAATATAAATTTAAAGAACCTAAAAAGCGAAAGTAATGTAAGATTTTTAACTTTTTAAGGCACATAAATGGGACTTAAAAAAATGGGGATGAGAAAATTGAGATTATAAAGTGATAAAACAATTCTCAAGCTCGTTTTTTTTTTCCTAAAAAAAATTCACAAAAAAGTAATATTTTATCAAAAAAATAAAACATTACAGAAGAAAAAAAAGAGGGCATATATAGCAAGCTCACTGTTGCGAGAAAGTGTGTTTTTTATTTTTTATTTTATTTTTTACCATTCCATAGTAACAAGTTCTCTTTTATTTATTTATTTATTTTGGGTGTTGGGGTTTCCAATTAGATTTTCATCAACCAGATTTATCATTTTCCAGCCATTTTCCTAGATTTGCCAAGTTGGACCCAAATTTTGAAATATACGGATCCAAAGTCTAAAAAAAATGAAATAAAAAATTAAAGGGAAAAATTTTCTATTCTGCTAGATATGCATTATTTACGCAACTTAATTATTCAATAGTTTTATAATGTCAAATATATAAAAACAGGAGTTAATGGAGACGACCAGAATCATACTGATTGGCTAGATAAGAAATAAAATCATCTCAATCCATCCTATTTTCGTTGAGTTAGAGACAATTTTTTTCACTTACCATGACACTGATGTATTGTTTCATGATGTTGGATCATTTTGATCTCTCCTTGGATTAGGACATTGGTTGTGAGCGATTTGTGCTCACTATTGGTGGTAAGATCTTTGTGACCCATTCTTGGAGTTTTAAATATTTTAATAATGGTCTTATTTTCATTTTATTTTGTTCATATGCTTATATTTATTCTAAATTGTTTATTATTAAATTACCCATATCATGCTTCAAATTGGGATGTGACAATAATATTCGACGAATACCAATAATCTTTCCCGATAATTCACACACTAGGCCAAGCATAGGCATTCTCTCAAGCACTCCTTTTTTTCCATAAAAGAGGTTAGAATAAGGCTTCATTTGGTTGGAGCATTAAATATTTTAATAATGGTCATATTTTCATTTTATTTTGTTCATATGCTTATATTTATTCTAAATTGTTTATTATTAAATTGCCTATCTTGCTTCAAATTGGGGTGTGACAATAATATTCGGCGTATAGTGTGTTTGGTTTGAGTTTTTTGGATTAAATTTTTTAAAAATTGAGTTTTTTAATTTTTTGTGTTTTTTTTTAGTGAATATTTTTAAAATTTTAAACATTTTTTAAACATTTTTAGATGCACCTTAATTAGATGTATCTAAAAAATAAAAAATCTGTGAAAAAATATTTTAAAAAATTAATAAATATATAAAAATATAAAAAATGTATTGAATTCCAGTATTTTTTTCGTATTTTTGGTATTTAGTGAATTTTTAAAAGGTTTTTTTTCCAAATTTTTTACTTTTTAGGTATATTTATGTTATGTATGTCTAAAAATTAAAAAAATTGCTTAAAATATTAAAAAAAATTCAGCAAAAACAAAAAAATACGAAAACAAAATAGTAGAATCTTTTAAAAAATGTTTTTGAAAAATTCTAACCAAACAAAGTTATTACCCGATAATTCACACACAAAGCAAGGCATAGATATTCTCTCAAACACTATTTTTTTTCCGCAAAAGAGGTTAGAATAATGCTTCGTTTTATTAAGCGAAAAAAAAAATGGTAAATATTTTTCGTATTTTTTAGCATTTGGTACAATAAAAAATGAAAATCAACGGAAAATATTTTTCATAATTAAGGAAAAACAAGCATATGTGGACAAAAATATTTTTAATTTTTAAAAGGCGAAAAACATTTTTCGAACTAAAAGTTTACCAATGTCACCACACTACCACCCTACTCTCACCTCCATCACCATCACCATCACCATCACCACCGCCACTATCTCCATTGCCATCGCAACTATTGCCAACCCATCACCATGCCACCACCTCCACCTCCATCTTCATCCCACCACCACTACCAAACATTAAAAAAAGAAATATTTTTTGGAAAGCATTTTCTAAAAACAATTATTTATAAAAATTATTTTCTATTAAAAAAATATTTTTTTTATCTAAACAAATATAGAACGCAAGATTAAAAACAAATACAGGAATGAGAGAGATGAATATAATTGTGAGTTTATTATACTTAAAAAATGTTGTTTGGGTTTGTTGTTTTCATTTTAGAGTTCAAAGCAACCTGTAGAAATAGAATATCATGAAAAAGCAAAAGGGTGAATCTTTGATACCTTTGCTTTGGGATCCCAATACCTCTTCAAGTGCAAATTAGACAACGTGACACATCACTTGCCACCATGTAGAGTTTCAATTTGCTCTTCACAAAGACCATGGTCTTTATTTCTCAATATATAAAATGACATCAAAAAGAAAAAGAATTAAACAATCTTTCGAGCTCGACAATTCGTTGGTTTACTTTGCATGCAAAAGATATCAGCATGTTTGACCATTAAAATGATCCTTTTTTGTGTGTTTAGCTTTCACACAAGGATCATGGTCTATTTTAGGTGAAATTATATGATGGTTTCCAACCATGATGTACGTCAACTTTAATTCTTAATTATTTATGGTTGGCTGGAGAATAGAAATGGATATCCGAGTTCCATTTTTCTATCTTATAAGAAAGAGTCGGCATTAGGCGGGTGGAATTGAAAAAATAGAGTCTAAGCCTGCCCAATAATTTTATTTACAAACTTGTGCCGGGTCAAAACCCTTATGTCTAAAGCCTTGCCCAACGGGCGTAACCTGATGGACTAAGATTTAAGGCATATGTTCGGGGTTTTTTCAATTTTTTTTAAAATTTTTTTTATAATTTCTATTTTAACTTCATATTGATTTTAATATTTTTTTATCAGTAAAAGATCGAAACTTTATTAATGAGAACTAACTTACAAAAGATAGTGCATCAATAAAGAATAAGAGAGGTCTGAGCGAAAATTGCATCGTAACAAAATAATATGATCTCAACTAGATTAGCACCGATAAACAAGGCCAATAATGTGCGAGCAATACACCAAAGTTGGTGAGTATCCAACCAAAACACCTCAAAAAAAGACAATGGCAACAAACAATGACAACAAAACCAAAACAAGTACAAAGCCTTAGCTGAAAAGACCAGCAGCAGTTCCCTCCCACCAAAGCCAACATTTAGTAGGCTTGAGGTCTAGGAAGTGAGCCGAATCTGATGCAGATTATTAACAACCTGATGCACTGCGTAATTAAACTCCTTAGAGTGTGATTTTAACCAAAATGCAATTCTTAATTTTATCAATTCACAATTGCACTCCATCAAAACACATTCATTCCTTATTTTCCATATATAGACCATAGAGCAGCCATAGGTAAAGCCCTCCAAATCATATTCACCATCTTCTTCCATTTGAAACCCATCCTCCAATCAAGAGGACCCTCCACCATATCTGGAATCATCTATTGCATACCCCACCAACTCATCAAGTTTGACCAAACTTTCCAAATGATAGGGCAAAGCATAAGCACATGGTTCACTGACTCTAATTCAGAATTGCAGAAAATATTCAGTTCTTGCATCCTGATCAAGCACACCAATTCTTTGAAAGTAAGCATTGGTCTTAACCATTCCCTTCAAGGCTAATTACCAACCAAAAAACTTTACCTTTAGTGGAGAAATATTGCTCCAAATGAGGGTAGTAGCCACCACCTTGTTCACAGCATCATTCCTTTTGTAGATTGATTGCACACTGAACAGTCCTGATGTAGAAGCTTTCCACCTCAAACAGCCCTGATGTAAGTCTTTTACTATATTAGAGAGATGTGCATTGTGAGATAGGGTTGTGCAGTCCACATAGATATAGCTCAAATTATCACATGGCACTTTATTTTTCTTTAAGATAGACTTCCAATTATCTATTCCCTTCGTTGTGAAGTTATTGAACTACAAATTTTACAATTCAACTAAAGATTAAGTTGAGAGAAAATGCCGTTGCTATTAGATGAAGATTGGCTCTTTTTTAAATTCAAAACACAAAAGTATTTTGCATATGTAACCCCTCATTCCATATGTTTTCACATATAATATACTGTAACACTGATCTTTTGCTAATGTGTATATATATATCCATTGTTTCTCTAACCCTTTAGTGGTGTTGCATTATTGCTTTTCAATAATGAAAAACTCCAATATATATTAAATAAGTTTTTTTTTTTTGTTTTTATCTTAACGATCTAACAAAAGTGAAGTATATCCACTTACAAAAATTTTAGTTATGTAATTGATTTAGTGCATCACATAAATAATGTTATATGATACTCTAAGATTATTAAAAAAATCGTCCAATTTCATTGCATCCCAATTAAAAAGTCTTATTGATTCCAACTTTAATCCTAATTATTTGAAAAATGAGATATTATAATAATTACATCCCAATTATTATTTCTCATATCTTATATTACTAATTCTGACTAATCCCAGACAGTACCAAAAGATTCCAGTCTACGTGTCAAATATTGTTCGAAGATATGGATTTAAGCTTTAAAAAGATCAATAATTAAAATTTTCTTTCTCCCCCTCGTTCTTGAGCATATCCTCATTAATTTGCCTCGAACACCATCATCAGCACTAAAAATAAAATAAAACAAAATAAATAAAATATGATTGTTTGGTGGGAAGTGATTAAAGACAAAAACAAACATCTAATTAGCTACAATAAACCCAAAAAAATAAAAAAAATAGCTATAATAAAAAAGGATAAATATGTTTGTTTAAAATACGAATTGTTTCTTATAGTTTTGGAAATTATATCCCGCCTCTTATAATTTTATAACAAATGACTCATTTTATTAATAAATCATTAATTCAATTAACAGTTTTAATAATTTCATAAATTTATTTCAATTAATAATTTAGATAATTTTATTATTGCATAAGAGAGCATTTATAAATTTTATTTTTTCAAATAATCTATTAAATAAATATTTTTAACAATGCAGTATTTGTAATTTTTTAAATTACAAAAAATAATTTAAATTTTAAACAAATCTCATAAAGTGTATTTGTTATTTTAAAAAATAAAAACAGAATTTGAGACAGCTTTTAAGGAAACCGAAAACCATTCTTTCTGACTTTTGATAAGTCTATGCCTTCTACCAATTATATTCCCTGTGAAATCAGTCACTAAATATGAAAGTGGTGATTTGGGCATTTTGGATCAAGCGATCAAATGAGGATTGTGGAAGTAAGTGTTTTTGGAGGTGATAATGATAATTTTCAACATATAGATATATATTATTATAATGTATAAAGATTTTAGAGGTTAAACTTTTTTATTCTTAAAAATGAAAATTTTATTAAAAAAAATATTAGGAGGCTAATTTGTATCGTTATAAGAGTCATCATTAAAAAGTCATTTCAAAAAGTTAAAAAAAAAAATCTTTAAAAAAAAAAATATAAAAATTTTGCTAATAAATGCATTTTTGGAAACAAGGTATATTGTGCAAAAAAAAAAAGTTGATTTTTTTAGATGAAATTTTTGGTCCCAAAGAACTAGTAATGTATCACCAAATTTCCAATTTCATCGCTAAAAATACAACAGTGATACTTTTAATAATTAAGATATTTTGTTCGTAAAAAGTGATTTTATAGCTAAATTTTTATTTCTAAAATTTTAATTTATTATAGTATACACATGTATAATATTATGAGGAAAAAATTATAAATATGTATAATATATTTTCTAACTATTGTTAAGCTAGTGTCTATTTGATGGAATAGACTAAAAAAAACACACACACACAATGTAAATGTGTCCATCTGCTACCACAATTAATTATGATAAATTGCATACTATGCATCACAAATAAATTATGAAAATTTGGATGGTACTAGTATGGCTAGTTGGCCCAATTTTCAATAGTTTACTGTATATGTGTATAAATAAATATTAGTGTGAAATTATAAAATTTAAAAACTGAAGTAGATTGTTCATTTTATCCCTTGTAATTTGGTGGAGACATATGAGCATTTGAATAATAAATAATAAAAAAAAAACTGTGATATTTTTTTAAATAGAATTTTTATTTTTTTTTTGTTATATGTACTTCTTCAGTTTTAGATAAAATCTTGGAAGCCTTGAACCTCTTCAAAGAGATTCATTCAACAAGCCTTTGTCAAATGGTAAAACTAACATTAAAAACAAAAAGGGCAAAGAGAGAGAATATATTAGTGCTCAAACATTTTTTGGAGGTATATCAGAGCTAGGAGCTATCTTGCCCCAGCTGAAGAGTTCTTAATTTCTTAAGAAAATGTCTCGTAACTTAAATTTTGTGACTCAAAAGTGGCTCAAATGGCCAAAACGAATTTCTTAATAAAGTGCTGAGATCAGACTAATTGAATGTTGCTGTTTAGAAACTTAGTTGTGTTTGGATAATAATTTAGATAGAGATTTTAAAAGAAAAAATTTAACATATATTTTATTCATATTTTTTTTTACTTTTTTCAAATCCCTCCTTAAATTCATTATTCAGCGAAATGTGAATAAAATATAAATTATTTATTTTTTCTGTTTCTCTTTCTTTCTTTCTTTTTATTTTTTTATTTATTTTTTAAATCTCACTAAATTCATGATTTAAACACACGTTAAGGATTGAATTTTGAGTTTCTTAATTATTAGGAGTTGATATGATAATTAAGGCACTCTCTTATCAAATATGGTACTTTGATAAAGTTTTATTATCCTGCTATGCAAATTCCTTTTTCCCTATTTATTCCTATTATTGATTGTAATAAATAAAAAAAATTTAAAAAATTATCACTCTAAAAAGTTGAGAGGAATCTAGACTATCAAAAGATAAGGAAATTTGAAAGTTCTTTTTATTTGGGTAGGGATCCCAATAACATCAAATGGGAGTTCATATTTTTAAAAAGTGAGACATGATTCACTTGCCATTAACATAGGCTACCAAAAATCGCTATCACAAAAGTGTGTCATATGCTTGGTCTCTGTCTCTTTACAACTAATAACTCTGAGGTGGTCATATTTTTGCATACAAAAAGCACGTAAGATACTAACTTGTTGGACAATTAACATGGTTTTCTATTAGTTTCATGAGAATGGTTATCTTAGCCTAGGCTACTGGGAGTCTACACGATGGTCTACACGGTTCGGATTGATTTAGCTATGAGAAAATTTAAGAATTAGATTCATCCTAACAATTCTGTAATTTTGAAAATCAAATCAAATCATTATACTTGTAAAATTGGACCAGAACCAAACTGAAATAACGGTTCAGTTTTGGTTTGGTTCACGGTTCCAAAAAATTCTATTTAGAAGAATAAGTTGTTAATATTAATAAAATAATTACTCAAACTAATTACATTTAATTCATAATAAAAACTAATAATATTAAGGCATTACTCAACATTGCATATCTATATCATCCTAATATCATTAAAATTACAAAAAATCAATTAATAAAAATAAAACTTGATATTATATATATATATATATTTTAAAATTCGGTTTGGTTCTGTTCGAATCGTGATTTTTTCATAAAATCCATTAACTGAACCGTTTTTACAGTTCTCATATTTCTTAAACCGAAATCGAACCAATTCTTAATAGAACCGAACCAAACCGTACAATTCGGTCTGATTCGGTCCAGATTACCGATTTGAGTGGATTTTTGAACAAACACAGTCTATACTAGTCTCTGTTGTCTTAAAGGTGTCGTTTGGTAACACTTACGTTTTCAGTTTTCTGTTTATATTTACAAAATTTTTAAAAACTCAAATAAAAACTTGTTTGGTAAAATTTTTGATTTATAAATCAGTGGTCTCAGTTTATAAATTTGGCCAAAAAATGTGTTTCCATTTTGAGTTTTTAGTTTTTTTTTTTTTTACCACCCAACACTAACCACTAGCCGCCACCATTTTCCACCACCGTCTTCCGCCACCACCTGCCACCACCACTCACCACCCACCTACCACCACCAGCCACCACCCGCCACCACCACCAGCCACCATCAGCCACCACTCACCTGCCACCCACTCGCCACCACCATCTACCCCTCGCCACTACTACCACCACCCACTTGACATCCACCCGCTACCACCCGCCACTACCATCCACCGCCCGCCATTACCATCACCCGCCACCTACTTGCCACCACCACTCACCACCCACCTGCCACCACCATCCACCACCTGCCACCACCAGCCACCTACCACCGACCCGCCACCCACCTGCCACCACTACGAACCACCACCACCACTATCACCACCACCCACTTGCCACCACCTACCACCTTCCACCGTCACCCACCCACCCACCACCACCACCACCACCTGCTACCTACCCGCCACCACCCACCACCACCCACTTGCTACCACCTACCACCCGCCACCGTCACCCACTCACCCACCACCACCACCACCCGCTACCTACCCGCCACCACCCACCACCACTTGCCACCACCACTGCCACTGCCACCGTCACCCACCAATCCACCATCACCACCTACCACCCACCCACCCACCCACCACCACCCATCACCACTTGCCATCCGTCACCCACCACCCGCCACCACCACCCACTCGTTACCACCCACCACCCGCCACCGTCACCCACCCACTCACCCACCACCACCACCACCACCACCACCACCACCACCCGCCATCTGCCATCCACCTGCCACCACCCACTCGCTACCACCCACCACTCGCCACCGTCACCCACCCACCCACCCACTCACCACCACCACCTACCCATCACCTACCGTCACCACTTTTCACTACCGTCTTCCGTCGCCACTTGCCACCACTTGCCATTTCTTACTCTTTTTTATATTTTTAAATTTTTTTAAACATTTTGTCAATTTTCAAACGCGTTTGTAGTTTATGTTTTTCTAAAAATAAACAAAAACCAGTTTATAAAATTTTTATAAATATAAACTAAAAACGTAAACGTTACCAAACACACCCAAAGAGTTTGGACTTTCAAAAATAGTTGTTCAAGGCAATTCTAACAAAATCTTCAAAGGGGTTAGGGATGCGGTGACTTTCCAAATTATTAAAAAATATTATTTTGATTTCTTAAATTATAAAAGCAAGTAAATAAATCTTTAAATTATTAGAAAATCTCACTTTACCTTTTGGTATATCAATTGGTGCATACAGTATTATTCAAATAAAAAATCAGTTTATCTCTTCTCTTTCGTACCATTGTTAAGTCACATCATCTTGTTTGTCATAACCTAAAAAAGTCAAAAAATCAAAAAGTCACCATCCTATTTAAGTCACATCACCTCTTTATCACATCACTTTAAACCCAACTTATATTTCATAAAAAGTCAAAAAGTAAACTTATTTAGATCATCACAAATCACCAACTTTTAAAAAAATTGAATTAAAGGAAAAAAATAGGAATGATTGTTGGAGAAGGTGGTTAGAAAGTGATTATCTCAAAATAATGAACCACTTTTTACAATAAAGAGATGAAGCATTGTTAAACATGGTTTAAGTTTGTTTGGTCTCTTAAAAAGGAGTAATAGTTTACCAAACATTTCTTTTAGAGCTTTTGCTTCAGATAATTAAGGATAAATTATTCAAAACAATTAAGGGTTAAATTTTAAATTCTAACTCAAACTTTATTCAATTTTTTTATGTCTCTTTTTAATTTTTTTACTTGAGTTATCAAACTTTCTATCTATACTATCATATATGTGAATACTGAATTTGGTGTTTAAATCTCCAAAACTTCTCCTCTTTCTCATGCCACATGGCAGATTTTATATGCTAAAATAAAAAATTATTATTGTACTGCTGCACAAGTAAGGTTTGAACCTAAAATCTTAGGTTTCATTAAGAATACACTTACAATTTAAGTAACTTATATATTATGATATTAATTTCTTTATTATTTGTTTTTATTCTTACTTTGCACACATATCGCGTGTATCCCCCGCTAATATTATATAGCCTCTGTTTGGCAAGATGGTTTTCAGGCTTTTTTGGCTATTTTAGCCACAAAAAACAAAATAGGCTATTTTAGCCATAACAAACAAAACATCACATCCAACCCATAATCATTACATTCTTCTCTCACAAAAAAAGCCAAAAAAGCCAAAAAGCCAAAAAGCCCTTCCCAAACCAAGCTTTTTAGCCCAGGCTAAAATAGCCAAAAAAGCCAAAAAGCCAAAAAGCCAACCCACTTCCCAAACGGAGGCATAATAGTAGCGTAAATTATAACTATACTCACTGAGATTTGCTTAAAATACGAATCGCTCCCTGTAATTTTGATAATTACATTTTGCCCCTTGAAATTTCTAATTTTATAACAAATAGCCTATATTATTAATAAATTATCAAATCAATTAATAATTTTTAATAATATTAGAAATATATTTCAATTAATAATTCAGCTAATTTTATTATTATACGTGAGAGCAGTTATGAATTTCATTTTTTTTACTTGATTCTGTTAAATAAAAAATTTTGATAAGAGGTATTTGTAATTTTTCAAACTACAAAAAATAATTCATATTTTAAGCAAACTTGAAAAAGTATATTTGTAGTTTACCCTATATAGTGGCCCTGTTTGGGATATGAATTTTTTTAGCTAAAATTGTCAATAAAGACAAAATAGATTAAAATAATTAATAAGACAAAATGTCACATCCAAACTATAATCATTTCATTTTTTTTCTTACAACTATCAAATTAACTAAAAAAAACATAACTATCATTTCAAACATAACTTTTTAGTTAGGTTAAAGTATTCAAATAGCTAAAAAGCAAACAAAAATAACCAAGTTCCCAAACGGAACCATTAGATTTTGTCATTTCACTTTTTTAGAACATCTCATTTTCATGAATTTTTTTCATGAATTTTAAATAACAATTTGGACCAAACACTTAATTTGTTTACTTTAATTGTAAAATTAAATTTTAATTCAAAAAAAAAAAATTCAAACTCACCATTACCTTCCCTCCACCCCTGCCTTTCCTGCAACCAAATCACCACCACTCTCTGCCAACCACCACATTTGTCGCGAGCCATCCCACTTTGGATTGTTTTGAGAAGTGTTAAAAAAATTGATTTTTTGACTTATTAGAAAAAAAATACAAAAAATAAAAGATATAACACAATCTAAATAAATAAAAAAAACTAATAAATTGATTTTTTTTTTTACTCTTTCCAAAAGAGACTTTAATCACGAACCATCAGGGCAAATAGTTACAAGCATCATGAACCATTTGGTATTAGTGTAATTTCAAGGAAAAAAAATTGAGTAACCCTTAATTTGATATATGTGCGGTCGTGTATGGGAAGTTGACTATTTTTTTTAGATTGATTAAAAAAGTTGTGTTCGGAAAATTAATTATTATTATTTTTTTTTTAGTTGGTTTGATGATTGCGAGAAAAAATGAAATTTTTTAGGTCTGAACGTATGATGTTCTATACTTCATTATGCTTGTTGCTTACCATCTTTCTCAGTATGCCTCCCCTAGCCGCGGAACTTGAACCACCCTATCGGCATGCTTGAACTCAAGTGTTCACTGTATGCCTTTCTCTCTTTCTTTCTTCCCTTCTTGTGCTGGTAATTAATAAGCCCAGTGAAAGCAGTCTTCTATATTTTATTTTATTATATGTTTCAATGCAAAGGTTTCTATGCACTCAATCCCAAGAGGAAATCAAAAAGTAGCTGATAGATAATACGGATAGAGAGCGAAAGTCAAGAGTTAAGAGTACCTTAAGCTTAGATATGATATTTTGTCTTATTAATTATTTTAGTCTATTTTATCATTTAGTAAACTATTTTAGCTTACCCTTCTTCCCAAATAAGGTCGTAGGTACAAAATGGTTGTTTCATTAAAAGTTTTAATTTGATGAAATGAAGGTGAAAGATCACAAATTTTAGTTATAGTATTTTTTTTTTTTTGAAAAATTATGTCAAACTATTTTGTGCAAATTGTACTTACACTTTATAAGACTAAAATAACTTAAACAAATTGATTATTGAAAAGAAAATTTTTTAGTTTAGATTTTTTATTCAATTTTTAACATATAAATGTTGTACAAATTGTGTGATAACATAAAACAAATAGATTCATAATTGACAATTGAAATTCAAAACAAGGAAACCATGCTGAAAATTACAATACATAACAAAATAAAATAGCAAAGGAAAGCAAACCGAAACTTGTACTAGACAGTGTCCTTAAAACAGATTCGCCGCCTCATCGGTTGGGTGCTACAGGTTCTTCGACATCTGTCTCCCAGGATACGATGGTTGAACCAGCTAAAGCAATGCACCGACTGAGTAGTTTCGGCGAACAGAACTAAGGCTGCACTCTCTTACTAGGAAGAATTTAAAACTGGAGGAAAACTTTTGAAGACAAGAAGAACAAATATTATGGGTGATGAAAAGGAAGGAGAGAGCCTCCTTTTATACACATAGAGAGAGAGAGGGAGAGGGAGAGAGAGGAAAAGATCTCTGCCATCAAGGCCCATCACAAATGAAGAAATGAATTATGTATTAAACCTGTAAAACTGCTGGAAAAATTCATCATCATTATAGAGTAGTTACACACATTTTATACACCTGTGTAATGTGTATAATTCTGCAACCACCAACAGTGGCTTAGCCCAAAAAGAGTAAGATGGGTGGGCCAAGCCCAACCCCCACACTCAATCCAGTTCAGCAAGCCTCAAGCCCAAGCCCAAGCCCAAGCCCAAGATCCAAGATCCATGACCTACGGACTCGGATCTGGCCCGATCTGGGCGGGTGACGTATGCGCGCGCTTGTGGCAATTTTTTCATAACCAACTTGGACCATAGTCTTGGCCCAAGCTCATCCTCGAAGCATCCATAACTCCATTCTTTCGAAAATTTTAGATGCCTCAAAGGGCTCACACCCTTAGGCAAAAAATGGGATTTAAATACCCATCAATGCTCTCCTCTGCAATCAATGTGAAATAGAAGGTTTTACACCTTTCCCAATACCTGTTCTATGAGGCCAACTTAATAAGTTAAATTCTCATTCAAATCTTAATAATTTTTTGTCATTCTTTTTGTGGTGTAAAGATTTCATTACAAAGAATCTAAAACCCACTTTAATGATTGACACCCATTTTAATATTGCATTATAGTCTCCAAAAAACTATTATTTTTTCAACAATCCC
This sequence comes from Camellia sinensis, assembly GCF_055761805.1. Classification (NCBI taxonomy): domain Eukaryota; kingdom Viridiplantae; phylum Streptophyta; class Magnoliopsida; order Ericales; family Theaceae; genus Camellia; species Camellia sinensis. The sequence goes on from NC_138974.1 coordinate 81,613,978, forward strand.
CCACATGATTAAAAATTGACTGAATAACAACAAACGGACAACACTTAACAACAAAGACTCGGAGAGAGTGCAACGGAATAACCCCGGCATCAGAAATGGTAGCTTTTGGCTTTGAACCCCTCCTAGTGAAGTCTATCGGATTTAATGGCCACACAGTGAACGCGAAGTCTTGAACTGTTCTATCGTTTATGTAAACCAAGACAACAGACCTCACACAGGAATTACTCCAACTATCATTTTGTTCTCGCTGTTGTGTCCGTTTTGGCCCTGGAACACTAGCCTGATTCAGTGAGTGGTTTAAAGAATTAGGCCTTGTCAATTCTTATAGAAGCGGCCCCACTTCACACTTACATAGGTGACTCTACTTGAGTATCCTGTTAGACTTAGCTCAACAGTTCAATACACTACAGTCATTAAAAGCTCAGCTTAACTTCCATACTTGCAAGTATCACTGATAAAAGGAATGGCTGGAGGTTTAACCTCCTTAGTGACATGCCACTGTTATACGCAATTAGGTTGTCTTATTGAACCTAGATCTTAGGATCTCCAGTCAACTAGGTTGGGTTTCCATTCCGGTAACACCTTACACTAAAGGCCTTAAACCCATTCCTTCTGACAATTTCTCTACTAACAATCGATTTAACCCTTTGGTTGGCAGACCAGCAATATTGTCCTTAGACTTTATATAGTCTAAAGTGACAACTCCGTTAAAGAGTAGTTGTGCTATGGAATTATGTCTACGACGAATATGTCTAAACTTTTCATTATACATATTACTCTATGTCCGTCTAATAGCCGATTGGCTATCACAATGAATACAGATGGTTGGCACAGGTTTCGACCAACATGGAATATTCTCAATGAACTGGCGAAGCCATTCAGTTTCTTCAGTTGCTTTATCCAAAGAAATAAACTCAGATTCCATCGTTCATCTCAATATACACGTTTGCTTGGAAGATTTCCAAGACACGACTGCCCTCCGAGGGTAAACACATAACCACTACTGGATTTGGAGTCCTTTATATCAAATATCCAATTAGTGTCACTGTACCCTTCTAGTCCCGCTGGGTATCTGGTATAATGCAGCCCATAACCCCGGGTGTAACGTGGATAACCTAACACCCGCATAATGCCCCTCAAATGAGTGGCATTTGGATTACTCATGTATCTACTAAGCCTGCTAACAGAATAGGCTATATTCGAGCTTGTACAACTCATCAGATACATCAAACTTTCAATGACCCGAGAATATTCTAGCTGAGAGATACTCTCACCATTATTCTTGGTTAAGTGTAGACTTAAGTCTACCGGTGTCCTAGGCACACTTGTATCTGATTTACCAAATTTCTCAAGTATTTTCTCAACATGGTGAGATTGAGAAAATACAATACCATAAGATATTCTAATAATCTTAACACCCAGAATTATATCTGCAAGACCCATATCTTTCATGTCAAACTTAGAGTTTAACAATCTCTTGGTAGTTTTAATCATCTCATCATTACTACCAACAATGCGTATGCCATCAACGTATAGACACAAAATGACATAACCTCTATCAGTGTCTTTGACATATACGCATTTGTCACACTTATTGATTTTGAACCCATTTAACAACATAGCGTTGTCAAACTTCTTATGCCATTGTTTACGAGCTTGCTTCAAACTATATAATGATTTAACAAGCTTGCAAACGTTCTTATTTTGTCTTGAAGCTGAAAACCCCTCGGGTTGCTCCATGTAGATTCCTTCATCTAAATTTTTATTTAAGAAAGCTGTCTTTACATCCATCTGATGTATCTCCAGATCACGTAAAGCTGCTATCGCAATCACCATGTGAATGGATGTAATTCTTGTCACAGGTGAATACGTATTAAAGTATTCCAAGCCTTCTCACTGCCTATATCCTTTGATGACTAGTCTAACTTTATACTTATCAATTGATCCATTCGTTTTCATATTTCTTCTAAAGATCCACTTGCTCCCCAAGGCCTTACTGCTTAGGGTAGATCAACCAACTCCCAGGTATGGTTTTGTAAGATGAAGTCAATTTCACTCTTAATAGCTGTTTTCCACAAGGGACTTTTGGGTGAAGTCATAGCTTCATGAAAAGTTCGAGGTTCTCCCTTTAACATATAAGTCAAGAAGTCCGGACCAAAGGACTTTGCAGTCCTGGCCCTTTTACTCCTTCTTGGCTCATTCTGATCATCGACTTGATCATCTATGTGATCATTGTCACCTTCAACTTCTTTCATGGAACTTGGAACCCCTTTTTGGAGACAACAATGAAATACATCTTCAAAGAAAGATGTATTTCTTGATTCCATGATAGTATTCTTGTGTATATCTGGAATAGTAGACCTATGCACAAGAAATCGATATGCACTGCTGTTATGAGCATAGCCAATGAATATATAATCTACTGACTTCAGTCCTATCCGAACTCGCTTGGGTGTAGGCACCGCTACTTTTGCAAGACACCCCTATATTCGTAGGTATTTATATGAAGGCTTGTGGCCTTTCCACAACCCATATGGGGTCTTGTCTACATTCTTCCGAGGTATTCTATTAAGAATGTAATTTGCGAAGAGAATTGCTTCCCCCTCACAAGTTTTGTGCCAGCTCAGAACTTATTAACATTGCACTTATCATTTATTTTAACGTCTTATTTTTTTGCTCAGCACCACCATTTGACTGAGGGGAATAAGAAGCTGTGGTTTGGTGGATAATCCCAAATTGAGCACAAAGCTCAACAAACGAGGATTCATACTCACCACCATGATCACATCTTAAAGCCTTAGGTTGCATTTGGTATAGCTTTAGAATTATGATTTAAAAATAGAGTTATATTTTGAGTTTGTGAGTTTTGGAATTATGATTTGAGTGTGGCAAATTTGTTTAGTTATGAGTTTTGAAAAGATTTTTGAATTGAGTTTGAATTAAATGGTGTGGCATATGATATTTGATTCAAAAATTTACAACTCAAAACCAAACACACAACTCAAAATTCTATTCAAAGCTCATTAAACATTTTAAAAAAAATTTTAAAATATTTTTTATTTAAAATATAAAAATATCAGATGTCAAAAAAAAAAAAAACCTGAACACGGTTCTGGTCAACCGACTAGACATCCGGGGGACGATCGGGTTAGCCAAATTTTCCCCGCCTGGAAAGGAGTTTTCAAAAGTGGGTGTAAAATTATAATTTGAAAGCTCAAAATAAACACCACACTCAAATCAATGGGTGTAAATATGTTTAGAACACATAACCAAACACAACCTTAATCTTTCGGCTTAGTTGATTCTCAACTTTATTCTTGAAAAGAATAAATTTATCAATCACCTCATCTTTGCTTTTTAGCAAATACACATAACAATATTTAGTGCAATCATCAACAAAAGTGATGAAGTATTTGTTGCCACCACGTGATTGTATAACTTTCAAGTCACACACAACACTATATACTAAATCTAAAGGCTCGGTACTTTTTTCAATAGAATGAAAAAAAAGTCTGTCAATTTTGCTTCTACACAAGTTTCACACTTGTGATTTGGATTAATCTTGAAAGATGGTATGTGATCTAATTTGATTAATCCACACAAAGAGTCAAAATTTATATGACCCAATCTACCATGCCATAAATTAGGGGAATCAAGCATATACTCAGAAGAATAAGCTTTCTCATTAATTTTAGGGACAAGAGTGATTACATTGAGTTTAAACATACCGTTCGACATATACCATTTCCCCACATAGACCTCGTTTTTGATCAACAAGACCTTCTCAGTCTTAAACACCATGCGGAAGCCATGCTTACTTAAGAGCGACCCCGAGACATGGTTCTTACGAATGTCTGGCACATAGAGAACACTGTTTAGAGTCAGTTCTTTCCCTGAAGTCATCTTTAGAACCACCTTGCTCTTTCCCTCAATAGTTGAGGTGGCAGAATTCCCCATGAACAACTTCTCTCCATTTGAAACCGGTTCGAAGGTTGTGAACATCTTCTTCTTAGCATAGATGTGGCGAATGGCCCCACTATCCACCCACAATTCCTTCGAGTTAGACCCTACCATGTTCACTTTCGAGATGAAAGTTGCCAGATGCATGTCGTCCACATCTTATGATAGATCCTCCATCTCAACCATGTGAGCTCAGCTTTTTTTTTGTGGAGGTAATTTCGTGTAAGGCTTCTTCTTCTTACGGCAATCAACCGCTCGATGCCCATCACTTCCACAGTTGAAGCACTTTCCATTGAATATAAAAGTAGGTTTTTGCGGCTTGTACACTAGCCTTTTTTGGAGACACCACCTCTCGGCCCTAACTTCGAGCTTTTGCTTGTTTGTGGCTTTTTGTTCACCCCCAAAGACTGGCCGTGCTCAACCACATTTGCTTTTACCGTGGAGGTACTCCCCCCTTTCTTCTTGTTGTCTTCCTCAATACGGAGCCTGACAACGAGCTCTTCGACTATCATCTCCTTTCGCTTGCGCTTTAAGTAGTTCTTGAAGTCTTTCCAACCGTTCAGCAGCTTCTCAATCAGCGTAGCTACTTGGAATGATTCGCTTAGAAACATTTCCTTTATATGAATCTCATACAGAATTACTTGGAACTCTTAGACTTAACTGATGACCGTTTTTGAGTCCACCATCTTGAAATCCAGAAATCGGTCAACGACAAATTTCTTTGCCCCAACATCTTCGGTCTTGTACTTCTTGTCCAAGGCATCCCACATCTCCTTTGCTGACTTCTTAGCATAAAACACGTTGAAAAGTGAATTTGCCAAGCCATTCAGAACATAGCTCCAGCAAGGAAGTCTGACTACTTCCAAGCATCTAGAGCCATGAGCTTCTACTTGCCTTGCCCATTCTCCTCCACGGCTGGTGAATCTTCACTCAAAAACCTTGCAAGGCTTAGAGTAGTCAGGTAGAACGGCATCTTCTGCTGCCACCTCTTGAAATTCACTCCCGTGAACTTCTCCAAACGCTTGTAATGGTTGAGCGGGCCTCCCAAAACAGTAGGAGCAACAACAAGGTTGACAACAAAGGTCACAGTAATAGGGGTTGGCAAGCTAGTTGCCCCGGGGTTCTGATCCCCGCCAACATTAGTAGCAACAGCAGCAGCATTGGTGACAGTTGTCATTTCTGAAAAATGCAATAGAATTTCACTATTCTGAGTTCCAGAAATTAAACTTAAAACAAATATATTCATAATTGACAATTGAAATTTTAGAACAAGCAAACCATGCTGAAAATTAAAATACATAATAAAATAAAATAGCAAAAGAAAGCAAATCGAAACCTGCACTAGACAGTGTCCTTAAAACAAATTCACCGCCTCACCGGTTCGGTGCTGGAGGTTCTTCGACGTCTGTCTCCCAGGATATGACGGTTGGACCAACTATAGCAATGCACCGACTGTGTAGTTTCGGCAAACAGAACTAAGGCTGCACTCTCTCACTAAGAAGAGTATAAAACTGGAGGAAAACTTTTGAAGACAAGAAGAACAAATATTATGGGTAATGAAATTAAAGGAAATGGCCTCCTTTTATACACATGGAGGGAGAGAGGAAAAGACCCCAGCCATCAAGGCCCATCACAAATGCATAAATGAATTTTGTATTAAATCTATAAAACTGCTGGAATAATTCATCATCATTATAGAGGAGTTACACACATTTTATACACTTGTGTAATGTGTATAATTCTACCACCCACAACACTGACTTGGCCTAACAAGATTAAGATGGGTGGGCCAAGCCTGACCCCCACACTCAATCCAGCCTAGCAAGAAGTTACATACATTTTATATACCTGTGTAATGTGTATAATTCTGCAACCCACAACACTGGCTTGGCCCAAAAAGATTAAGATTGGTGGGCCAAGCCCAACCTCACACTCAATCTAGTCTAGCAAGCTTCAAGCACTGTTGGACCAAGCCCAACCCCCACACTCAATCTAGTCTAGCAAGCCTCAAGTCTCAAGATCCAAGATCCAGCCCGGTCTAGGCGGGGCGACGCACGCGCGCGCATGCGTATGGCAATTTTTTCATAACCAATTTGGACTATAGTCTTGGCTCAAGTCCATCCTTGAAGCAACCATAACTCTCTTCCTTCGAAAAATTTAGATGTCCCAAAGGGTTCACACCCTTAGGCAAAAAAATGGGATTTAAATACCCATCAATGCTCTCATCTACAATCAATGTGGGATAGAAGGTTTTACACCATTCCCAATACTTCTTTCATGAGATCAACTTAATGAGTAAATTTCTCATTCAAATCTTAATGATTTTTTGTCATTCGTTTTGTAGTGTAAAGATTTCATTACAAAGAATCTAAACCCACTTTAATCTACCTCAATTGAGAATTTTCACCCACTTTAATATTGCAGTAAAGTCACCAAAAAATCATTGTGTGTGTTTGGTTTGAGTTTTTTGGATTAAGTTTTTTATTTTTCGTGTTTTTTTTAGTGAATATTTTTAAAATTTTAATTATTTTTTTTAGATGCACCTTACTTAGATGTATCTAAAAATTAAAAAATTTGTGAAAAAATATTTTAAAAAATTAATAAATACATAAAAATAAGAAAACTATACTGAATTCTCATATATATATATATATATATATTAACATTTTTGGTATTTAGTGAATTTTTAAACGATATTTTTCACAAAAATTATACTTTTTATGTGTATTTATGTTAAGTGTGTCTAAAAATTAAAAAAAATGCTTAAAATATTTAAAAATTTTAGTAAAAACAAAAAAACACGGAAAATAAAAAAGTAAAATTTTCTGAAATGTGTTTTTAGAATAAGCTTCCTTTTAGCCGCCTGCCTTTACACTAGCAATGATGTAGGTTTCACATCCTTCATGAACTCTTTAACGAGAGGCATAGTTACTGGCACAAGCCTCTTACTTGTTTGCGAAAATTCCCAAACCTCTTAATTAAGGGGGAGGAAAGAAGGAAGGTGACCCATGATGCCGGGGATTTACGCATATATCCCACCCCAGCTTCGCGGATGAGAGGTTTTGATTCTGTGACTCTAGAAGATAGATCTCTCTCCTGCTTTGTATCAGCTCGACTCCTCAACTGGGTCTTGAGCTCTCTGATACGATCCTAAAGTAAGCTTGTTCTTCTGCGATATTTCCTTCTTCATTTGCGTGGATGACCGATTGATGCTATGTGGATGTAAATCACCTGTAGGCCTTTTGGAGATAGGCCTTACGCTGCTAGGCCAGCTGTAGCTATATCTGATCCGTACTTCCTTGCCCGAGTAGAGCTGATATACTTGGACCAGGTCATGTGGTACCTGGGTGAGATAGTGTTACGGCAGTTTGGGATTGATCGGCCAGTTCCTGATCCGCCACCCCAATCCTTCCATGCATCGCGGACGGGTGAAGCTGCTAGATATAGCTTACTGGACACTTCCAAAGATCAGATTAGGCACTTCAATGTTGGAGGAGACTTCTTCGAGATGCATTTGACCGATCGCAAGGACTATGTTGAATGGTATACATCAGTGTCCACAGGACCGATCCTTCCTCCACACATGAGGATAGGGTCGAACTACGCAATCAGAGGAGGTCAAGCTGCTTCACGGATTGTTGAGCTGAGGAGAGACCTGGATAATATTATCCGGAAGCGCGACACTAAAAACAAGCAAAGATATTATTTTTCCAACCATAAAACTTGTACTAAACAGACACAATATTGGGTTTTACAATTGCTTTTCTAACAATTGTTTGATTAATTTTTTTATTTTTAATGAAATTCTGAATCTTACTCAACTGATCTATACTATTATTAAGCAAATGTTTCAGTTGGTGTTAAGGATTTCTTCTCCTTATGTCACATGTAGATTTTTTTATTTTAAAACAAAAAATTATATAAAGAGGTACACAAGGTTTGAATATAAATTTTTTTGGTTTAAGTAAAAACACTCTTACCACTTAAGTAATATAAAAATAAAATGCTAAAGACAATTTTTTATTTTTATTTTACATAAAATATTAATTAGATTATAACACAAACTAATGTCTTTTCATAAACTCAAACCTAAAATCTCATTTACCTTGACATACCATCTCGATGACTAGTTGGACAATCACCCAGATCCGCTAAAGACAAATTAAAAAAGTTGATTTTTTTGTGTGATGAAAATTTTCCATTTTCCTTTTTAATTTACTGTACTTTTATATTCTTTTAAACCAGGTAAAATATAAAATAAAAAAATTGACATAAGTTTAATTTAATTTATTTTTACTAAAAACAAAAAAAAATAAAAATTATGACTTTTTTTAAGTTATATTTTTTTGAATGGTTCGCAAGCATAAGGCAAAGCGCCGCCTGTTGGCGTTTTCAAATAATTGCTTTTTCTCTAAGGGGCACTTTTTTAAGAATATGTGATGTTTTGAAAGGTTGGTAAAAAATTAATTTTTTGTATTTTTTAATTTATAAAATATGAGAAATGATATGACTTGAAATGGGTAAAAAGTTAAAAATTAACTTTTTATTTTCTTCCCAAAACACTCCTATATTAAATTTACGACCACCTCTATTCTTATAAGAAATATAAATTTTATATTATAAGATTAATGTTAGAAATATTAAAATTTTTACTAAATAAATAATTAAATATTTTACATCAAATCTATATTAGTGTGGATTACACATCCGTGAGACATTTGGTCATTTATTTGGACCTATAGCATTTTCCATATTATAAATACATTTTATTTGTAGACTTTTAACAATTTTAGTTTTTTTTTTAAATTTTTTTGAGTTATATTATATCTTTATTTTCTTACATATTTTTAAAAAAAATTAAAAAAATCAAAAAAATAAATTTTAACATACTTTCCAAAATGACCCTAAATTTTTATTGATAAATCCATTTTGGAGTTGTTATAACCCATTGGGTGCACAAAAAAATATTATAATCTGATTAGTCCAATATACATTTCTTTTTATTCCATAAGGTCCATTTTACTAATTTTATATTTATACCTGGACTATTTTGCCCTTATATATATATATATTGTGTTAATACACCTAACACGTTGTCTTTTTTTTCGTTGATTCAGTTTTGGTAGTTTCTATCTTCATCATCATTCTGTACATTTCTATTTTGCATGCCCGTTCGAAGGCTTTGATGTGCTAGGATTTTATTGTTGCTGTTGTAGTATGGTTCAGTGATTTTCGAGTGAAGACGACGAATTGGACAGAGTTCAATTTTCACATTTTCTGGAGTATAACTAGTTCAAATCAGTTGTTTTCGAGTTACAGGACGATTGTAGGATTGCATGATTAAGGTTAGTATAATTTTGATTATGAATACATGTTCAGTTTATGTTTTGATTTGTATGATGGATCAGATACTCTGTTTTTTGATTGATATGGATCAGATGCTCTATTTTTTGATTATATGCATTTTACGTGGTCTTGTGGAGGGGAGGTCATTCAGATTATGTATAGAATGTGGATGTTCTCATTTTACTTTGATGTTTGCGTAATGAGGCTTTGTGTGGGTGAAATAATTCAGAGTATATGTATCAATATGAATGTGCATATCTTGTTTATATTATGTGCAGAATGTGGATGTTCTCATTTTACTTTGATGTTTGCGTAATGAGGCTCTGTGTGGGTGATATAATTCAGAGTATATGTATCAATGTGAATGTGCACATCTTGTTAATATTATGTGAAGAATCAATGAGGTTCTGTGTCGGTGATGTAATTCAGAGTATATGTATCAATGTGAATGTTCACATCTTGTTAATGTGAAGTTATGAAGGGTTGCTTGCATGTTGTGTATTGTCACCTTAATGTGGTGGCGTCATTTTGATATTGTTAAATGTTTTATGTTGTGTAAAGATAGTGGTGATAGTTTTCATTATGGATTCAGCACTTGCACTGTATACATAGGCATCTAATTTTGCACTCTGTGAATTTTCATATCACTTTGGATTATTATTGATGGTTGTATTGTTGTGTTTTTACAGGAGATGGATACCTTTATGATGTTGGTGTGTACATATGATTGCAGTACAACTGTAATAAATGTTGCCCGTGCTTTGTGTTATTCGCGTTTGGTGGAGTGTTTGTGTGAAAAATAGGGTGAGTTGTTTGCTGGTTCTATTTCATTGTTCTGTCGGCTACCTGGGATTAATAGGTGTGATTTGGACAATGAGGAAGAATTTTAGAACATGTTATTGCTTGCTAAATCAATGGGGGTACAACATGTAGAAGTTGTCGTTGAGTTGAAAAGTGATATTGGTCAATCGAGTAGCTCTGTGTCGCTGCGTGTGGGGGGTGAGGAAGAAATTGATGCACTACGGAGATTTTGCCACCATAAGGAGAAGGTGTTGTTATCAGCCCCTTGGGCAAATGGTATTACGCATATAGGACAACAGTTTGTTGGAGGTGTACAAGAATTTCGTGATGTTTTATGTAAGTATGCCATCCAATGTGGGTTTCAGTTTATGTATGTCAAGAACGAGACAACAAGGGTTACTGCTGTGTGTACGATGCGTGAGGAGAGAGGTTGCTTGTGGGCTATACATTGTAGAGCACAACGAGCAAATGGTTTTTTCTACATCAAGAGTTTTAGTAATGTGCATAGTTGTGGTACGGATGTCCGAACATCGAAGAATGCGCGAGTTAGTTCTGATGTGGTGTCGAGTACCATATCTGAAATTGTGAAGGACAAGCCGTTGACTCAGCCGTGTGAGGTGGTGACTATTTTGAAGAAGGATTATGGGCTTGATGTGAGTTACCATGTGGTATGGTTGGGCGTGGAGAAAGCAAAGGCTGTTATTCATGGAGATCACTCATTATCGTTCCACCAGTTGCAGTGGTATTCGGATGCTGTGTTGCGTTACAATCCGGGGACTTATGTCAATATTGACTATGATGCGAGTAGTCAACAATTTTGTCGTTTCTTTGTATCATTCGTTGCGTGTATGTCTGGGTTCAATTCTTGTCGGCTTTTATTATTCCTAGATGGAACATTCCTCAAAGGAAAGTACAAAGGTCAGCTACTTACGGCAACGGTGAAAGATGAAAACAATGGTTAGTATTTTTTTTACCTGTCTATTCATGTAAATATTCACATTGAGAACTTCTACACTAGTGTCAATGTTTACATCAATACAAATTGATGTCAACAACAACATAATATGAGTGATTGACAAATTAACAGTAATGTGAACATTCACATTACTATACACTGATGTGTATGTTCACATCAATGTCTACTAATGTGAGTTTATCAATTAATGAACATTAATGTGAATGTTCCCATCATTGATGTTTACGAACCCAAATCAAAAAACAACAATAGTAACAGAGCAATGTAGATATAAACATCCACATGATCTGTTTGCTTTATATTGTTTTCTATTCACTTTGGAATATTGTGAACAGTTGTGTAATGGTGTGTTGTGTTGTAGGTCTATTTCCTGTTGCATTTGCGATTGTTGATTCTGAGACCACGCCCAATTGGTCATGGTTCTTGCATGAACATGAGAAGGTTGTTTATGGTAAGCGCCAGATTACTTTTATTTCGGATCGTAATCTTGGTCTGTTAGAAGCTATGCCAAAGGTGTTCCCATCGGCTCATCACGGTTATTGCTTACAACACTTGAAGAGCAATTTAAGAGATCGGATGAAAGGAATTGATAATAAATTTAGGGATCACTTAGTTAGTAGTTTGGGTGACTGTGCTTACGAGCCAACTGTGATAGGGTTCTATGAAAAGCTTGCAAAATTAAAAGAGGAGGGTAAGCAACAAGCACATAATTTTTTCAAGGACTTGGCACCTGAGCATTGGGCAAATTCATACTTCAGGTAATAGTAATTTCCTAATGTATTCCATTTATCAAGTTTAGAATGGTAACGATATGAAGTTTCAGTTATGTTTTGTGGCAATGTGAAATTTCATATTCAGTTTCGAAGAAATTAAATTTCGTATTGTACAATGTTTGTGATGTTGTGTAGGGGCATGCGTTATGGGGAGATGACATCCAATGCGGCAGAGTCATTTAATAATTGGATTAAAGAAATACGCAATCTTCCTATCACTCAAATGGTGGACACAATTCGTACGTAGTTGATGCGGCAAATGTCTGCACGGCGTGACCAAGCAAACAAATGGAATGAGCTTATTTGTCCTACATTCAAAACAATGCTTATGGATTCATTCAACGACAGCAAGTCTTGGCAAGTTAGCAAAGCCAATGAGGATGTGTTTAAAGTTCATTCGATACTATCTGTTACAGTTGATATTGCAAGGCGTACATGTTCTTGCTTTAAATGGAAAATCAACGGATTCCCATGTGACCATGCTGTGATTGATATTCAGAAGAGCCGCTACAATCTCAATGATTGTGTGGAACATTACTTTCATGTAGAGACATATCGTGCAGCCTATTCGGGTACCATATTCTCTATACCATCGGTGGAAAAGCTGTCTTTTGATCTCATGGACTTCACTATATACCCGTCAATTGTGAAAAGACCACCCGGAAGGCCGAAAAAGAATAGGATCCCATCAAGGGGTGAGAAACTGAAGCAAATAAAGTACGGGAGATGCAATAAGTTGGGGAGCCATAATCGAAAATCATGCAAGTAGCCGATATAGGATGTACATTTTTCATTTCAACATTGTGTTTTACATTGGATTCTTATATTGATTTTTGAAATAAGATTGTGTTGTGTTGGCAAACATTGTGTTGCAATAAGATTACGTTGTGTTGGCAAGCAGAATAATGGTTTGGCAAACTTAGTATTTCATTTGTGTTTTTTCTTTTTCTTTTTCGGTACGAAACTAATATTTTGTTAAAGTTTTAATGATGAATACATGATGTGGACATTCACACTTGCGTAAAAGAATCATATTATATGAAAACTTGCACATGGGTTGAACTTTTTTATATTATTGTTGTCAATGTTGACATGAATATAAACTGTGATGTGAACTTTCACATGCATAAAGATTGACATGGTGTGAACATTCACAACTGTTATAAATAAGAACAAATGTGAATATTCACACCTGTGTATGTTCTCTGTAATGATGTCATGTAGACAATGTGTACATTCCTGCACAAAGTATGTGTATTACAGAAAAATCGAGTTCAAAAAATCACATCAATTATGGTCATCACAACACAGCAGTGTGAATATCATAAGTGATTATGAACATTCACATCAGTGTTGTAACTGTGAACATTCACATCCGCAAAACATTAGTGCATATGAATATCGTAAGTGAATGTTCACATTTAGCAGACAAGAATAACATTCACAACTGTTATGAACAAGAACAAATGTGAATATTCACACATGTGTATGTGATCCGTAATGATGTCATGTAGACATTCCTGCAAAAAATATGTGTAGTATAGAACAATCGGGTTCAAACCATTGCATAAATTATGCTCATCACAACACAGCAGTATGGATATCATAAGTGAATATGAGCATTCACATCAGTGTTGTAACTGTGAACATTCACATTTGTAAAACATTAGTGCATATGAATATCATAAGTGAATGTTCACATTTGGCAGAGAAGAATACCCATTCATAACTGTTATAAATAAGAAGAAATGTGAATATTCACACATGTGTATGTGATCCGTAATGATGTCATGTAGACCAAGTGTACATTCCTACACAAAATATGTGTGTTATAGAACAATCGGGTTCAAACAATCACATAATTTACACTCATAACAACACAGCAATATGAATATCATAAGTGAATATGAACATTCACATCAGTGGTGCAACTGTGAACATTCACATCTGTAAAACATAACAACACCAAAGGTAGATCAAAATTCACAAGTGGCTTTTTTCCATTAATAGATGTTGTATCACTGTTTTACAATCAGTTGTTGTGTCAAAATGTGAAAGCATTTGATATTAACATTCATATCGAGTGTTGGTTAGTTTCTAGGTGGACACCCCCCACCTATAGGTTTTAATGATGCTTTGATTTCTTATGATTCAAAAAACTATGTACTAACAAATCTCGTAGTCTACACCATTCTGAACTAGTGAGGCTGCCCACAATTTCTTCATGGTATATGTGCGCCTGCATGATGTAACATACTACAGGTCCGCAGTCCACTCTGTAAATGCAAAATGATTTTGATTAACAATTGACATGTATGTTTGCATAATGGTTATGGAGAATTTGTAAAAAGTGTAGTGAGGCTTACGAGTCATCGCCCTGCCGAGGACAGACATCAATTGATATGATTGGTTGTGCTGGATATTGGCCTGCTAATTTAGTGCATAGTGGTGATGACTCGCCAATAACGTACACAACATGCTCGATATACTTCCTCTATGTAGGGAATTTCAAATTAGGCACCAACAAACATATGTGTGTGTGCATTCATTTAATGCATGACAAGAAGTCATATTTGTGTTCAAAAAGAGCCACTTACAACTTCCTATGCTTGGTCGATATGCGGGTCATGTATGCCTATCCTTGGGCGCAATGACTTGTAATGCCTCCACAAATTGTCTTTAGCATCATACACAACTATCGTCCAGTGGAAATCATGGTGTACTGGGAATAGTAGATATCTCTCTCCTTGGTAATTTTTGACATGTGCATCAATGTGTTTACTCCTTTTACGAGGATGGTACTCTTGTATCACTTTTTGTACACATTGGACAAATAATTAATGGACTGTGAAGTTTCACATTCACAGTAGAAAAAATAGAATGATAGATTTTACCAAACACATGCTCGTGAAAATGAATGACGCTTCATCTGAAGTTGGGTTGACCACCTCTTGTTGTTCATGTAATAGTTCGGCATATGCATCTATGAGCTGCACAAACATAGGGTCATATTATATTATTGTGGTGGGTGAACAATGCATGTCTGTGGCTGTGGGTGTGTGTGTGTGTGTGTGTGCATGAAAAGTGAATCATCTTCGTAATGGCATACATTGTTGTGTATCGATTCCTCCTTGATAAGGTTGACAATGTTATCAAAAAACACATGTGTAGACTTCGAGTCTCCTTTCCACACAAGCAGCCTGTGCATTTTAAACAAACCAATGTGAATACTAACATTGCACAGATCTGAACAAATCAAATAAATAAGCACAGTGGTGAATATTGACAATTATGGAATGTGAATGTTGACATTAGGTATTTGTACAGTCACTTACTCATCGCCTCCACTCTTTTGTAAAGCCTGGACCTTTTGCTTGTCTTGTTTGGACATCTTGCTCCAGACTTTGAACTTATTGGTCAAGGTTAATTTTTTTGGGTGCTTCGCTGGTGGGTGTTTGTCCACATCTTCAACCATTTCGACTGTATGGGGCTGCTTTTGGCCAGGTAAGTCTGGATACTGGAAGTCAGGCAAGCGATGTTCTTTTCGATCTTTTTCTTTTATACGCTTCACCCTAAAAGGTGGGCTGAGATTGTGTTGCATTGGGCTAGGGGGTTGCTTCTGTGCCACAGCCTGCGTGACAATGTGGACCGACTGGTCATCGTAAAGGTCCTGAAGAATTGTTTTCTCGCATTCTAAGTCGATGACCAACTACGTTAAGCGTTTTATTTCTTCATCCTTTTGCTCCATGCACTTTTTTATTTCAGTATTCATGTTGGGTGGGCTTCACTGATTGAACAATTTATGTTCAAGATCAACTATGACTCTTGCCCTTAACTCCCATGAGAATTGAAGGTGTCTGTACTTTGCTTCCCATTGCCTCATGACGCCCCAAGCCTTCCGATTTTCTTTGATAAGCACATCAATAAAATCAGGTTGGTTTGTGCTTGGTATGACAATAGCTCTCTTATCATATGGGCTGCTAAACGGAATGTGAATGTCCTTATTACTGTCCTTTAGCTCCACTCCATCCCCAGAAAATTGGGAGTTGCTACCATTGTGTTGTTCTTCCTTGATGTCAGATAGGTTGGGAGATGTTGTGGCTGGTTCATAAATTTCGGGCTCCACCTTCAATGTTTTACGCCTGAACTTTTGTAATTTTGTTGGGGTTGCAAAGAGTTCGCCGGCATTAACCTGAAAATGAAAAAATTAAGTTATTTAACGTATATATTTGGGTGGTGTTATAATGTGAATGTTTTGATCAGTAGTTGAAGGCCCTACCTCATTAAAACCAATATTAGCCAACGAGGTGGTTTACATCTTCTTTTGTATAGCAGTCAGATCCTACTCGACACAGTGAGGAAAAACATTGGGCTTGTGAGGTTGTAGGATGGTTGTGTGCTCATACAACCAATACTTCAATAAAATAACAAAGGCATATGTTATTTAGCATTTGCATCGTAATCTCAACATGTGTGAACATTAATAACAGTGGCACTGTTGTGAACATTCACAGTAGTATATCATGAGTGAATATGAACATTCACAGCAGTGATACAGATGTGAACATTCACATCTGTGAAACATAAGTTCATATGGACATTCACATTAGTGGTACAGTAGTGAATGTTCACAGTTGGCTTAGATGAACAACATTGAAGGACATGTGAATGATATTATTTGACAACATGGGTACTTATCATCAATAACATGACACAGCCGGTGACTTTTGCCAGCTTTTTGTTATTTTGGAAAATGGACGATGTCAACGTTGTTCTAATTTGCTTGGCCTAATCATATTCTTGCATGCTTTCCAATGGGACCATATGTGCGTAATAGCCCCATCCTATTGTCTCTCCGCTTGTTGAGAAAAAAAGTTTTTGGCAAGCATACATGCAGACTAGTCGAGCGACTTTTTCGTTGTCATTTTTCTTTTTGCCTTTCAATGCCTTGGTCAAAAGGGTGCGTATCTATTTTAAAGTCAACCGGCTGACATTTTTGCACTTTTTGTTTATAATGACAGTCTTTGGTTTCGCACCATATGATATGTCCATCGGCTTGATGCCACAGTCCACACCAAAAATCAGCTTGATGTCACTGTCGTGTATGTTCATCTTCTTCTCCCCAATGTAGAAGGCATCTTTTGAAGCTTTGTACATTTGTAGGACATGCAAAACAACATCATCGTACTTCATGCATTTGTCAAGGTCGATCTCACTATTTCTCAATGCATCTAACAAATGCCAAAAAGGGGTTTGTTGCAGGCAGCCAAGCTGTGCTTGTGTGAATTTGGTGCTTTCCATTAATTTCACCAGCCAGGTCATGTTAGATCTGTAGTTCACACGTCACATGTCAACATTGCTGCTAGTATTTGCTTGTGGGCATTCTTCCTTGATATGATACTCAACTCTTTTTCTCTTTGAGGTTTTCTTCTGTGCAAGATCTGCAAAATGGAGCATTTAAAAAAAATTAAGTCAAGGCTCATGTGATTAGCATAGTGGAACAGATGTGAACATTCACAGCATTGCCACAGATGTGCATGTTCACAGTTGTGTGCATGGTTGTGAATGACCACAGTTTGTGTATGGATGTGGATATCCACATTTGTACATGGATGTGTATGTTGACTGTGTCAGCACAAACACAATGTATATATTGTGTGAGTGTGTAAAAATCAATGTATTTTTATACAACCATGAACAATATTCAAGAATATGTGGATGTTAACACAAACATTTTCAATCCATGTGAATGTTCACAGCATAGAACAACAACACCAATAATATCTGATTATCCAACCATTTTCAATCAATGTAAATGTTCACATCTTTCATCAACAACAACAACAACAGAATCTAACCAAACATTTTCAATCCATGTGAATGTTCACAGCATAGAACAACAACACCATTAATATCTGATTACCCAAACATTTTCAATAAATGTGAATGTTCACATCTTTCAACAACAACAACAACAACAACAACAACAACAGAATTGGCCAAACATTTTCAATCCACGCGAATGTTCACAGCATTGAACAACAACCCAATAACATCTTGAATAATTTTTTTTCCAAACATCATCAATCAATGTGAATGTTCACAGCTTTCAACAACAACAACAATAACATAAACAATTTGGTTTGGCCAACATCTTTCCAAACCATTTGAATGTTCACAGTTGTGAACACAACATAATGGCAACTGTAATGTTTTTGACTGAAAAAATCAATATAATTAGGTATTACGATTGAGGGGTTTAGATTAAAGGTTAATGTATGAACAATATGGACTTTCTATATATTGTATGTATAGAAACAGGGGATATTTGTGAAAGTTCACAATGTTATTTGTTGATAAAGAGATTTAGGGTTTAAATACACGAATGAGTAGAATGCTTACGTTTTTTTCCCATTTCGACGATTGTGTTGTCACAAATAGTCGTTGAAGGTGATTTTGACGAAGATAGACCTTACGGATGTTCAACAATGGTGATTCCACGATTTCGGTGACCGACGGCGTAGGGACGACAAAGAAGACGATGCGGCGATGCGACGATGCGACGATGGAACAAAGACAATCTTCTGGGCGTTGAGGCGATGTGGAATATGGATTTGGATTTCTAGAATGGTAGAGATACTGTGCGTGATTTCCTGCGCAAAAATAGATGGGAAGAGAGACGGTTATTAGATTCAAAGAGAGAGAGAGAGGCGCATGTTTGTTTGAGGGTTCTTTTGGTCTTTTGGTATGAAATGGACCTAATGGAATATTATAAAACGCTACGGGTCTTATGGAATAACACTCTTAGATAATGGATTTACTGAAAAAGTACCCAATTATCTTGTTTGTTTGTTTGTTTGTTTTTTTGTTTTTTTTTTTTTCTAATTGAATATATTTACAATCTATACTTTTTAAAATAGAGTTTTTTTTAAACATTTTTTTATCATAAAAGTAAATATCCTTTATTTTTAAATAACATTTCATAGTTTTTTTATAAAAAAATTAAAAAATTATTTATCTTCAATCATAATTAAATTATATGGTAAAAAAATGAATTTAAAAATTATAACAAATATAAAAAGAAATTTATAAGATCAATCAACAAAGGAATATGAATTTATAATATCATTATTGCATATTAAGCTTTGAATGATTCAAAATAAAGAATATTAAAAAATAAAAATAAAAAACTACGAAATGTCATTTAAAAATAAAAGAAATTTACCTTCATGATAATAAAATTTAAAAAAAAAAAAACTCTATTTTGAAAAGTATAGAACGTTAAAATATACAATTAAAAAATAATAATTTAATCTACAAATAAAATACATTTATAATATTTTATATTTTCTATGATAGTGAAAGTTGTTGAGTAAATTTAATTGATCATTAACAATCCTTTCTCTAAATACTTTCTAGTATTCCGGCATATGTTTCACCCGTCATGATAGAAACCCCCCCCCCCCTATCTCTCACTCCCACTATCTCACACATGTGGAGGATAGTGATTGAAAATGGATAAAAAATAATTGATCATTACAGTTTTTTTGGAATAATTACACTCCAATGAGTGTCAGAACTTTTTTTACATATTTGTAAATAAAAAAAACATGTTCTGTTTTTTCTTCTTTGAACAAGAAGAGAAAAAAAATGTTCTCCACCACACTATTCGATCACGAAAATGAGTTTTCTAAAATTACACTTACCTCCTCTATCGGTGCAGTGTGGCAAACGATGTTAATGGGAGGAATAGTTTTAAAAATTATTTATTTTAATTAATTTTATTATGAGAAATCGGGTAAAAAATTAAAAGAATAATGTGATAATTTATAATGATCTTTAAAAATTTTCAACTATTTTAATCATTCTCCAAACAAAACCTTAATATTATGGATTTTTTTGGGGATAATTACATTCTAGTGGGTGTCAATAAAAAAATACATATTTATAATAAAAAAATTAATTTAATTAATAAAATATATAAAATTTCTCACTAATTTATAATTATTTTTGTAAAACACTACTGATACCATATTGCTTTTATGTTTTAACATCGTCCAAGAAGTCAAATGTGTAGGGGTGTTTGGGAAGAATTTTTTTTATTTTTTGGGCTAAAATAGTACTAAGGCATCGTTTAGCAACTAGTAGTCAAAAAGTTAAGAAGCCACTCTAAATTGTCATATCATTCTTTTTATTTTCCTGTATATCTTTTCGTAAAAAGTCAAAAAGTTATTAAAATAATCTATTCTCAAACGAAACCTAAAAGACAAAATACGTTAAAATAGTTAATAAGACAAAATATTACATCAAATTCATAATCACTTCACTTTTTTTCGTACAAATATCATATCAAACTATAAAAAAAAATCCAAAACACAACTATTTTAATCTATTAAAATAATTAAAAATTAAAATAACCTATTCAAATAGCTAACTTTCCAAACAAGATTAATGTTTTTTATCCTACTATCCCAAAAAAATGAACATTTATATCAAAATAAAATAAGAGAATGTTTTCTCAATAACATCGTCCAGGAAGTCAGTTGTATGGATCAATGTTTTTTTTTATCCTACTGGACTTCCCACAAAAATGGACGTTTATATCAAAATAAAGTGATGAAACTAATGCCTTGTTTAGTAATTAGCTTAGAAATTAAAAAGTTATTAAAAAAAAGAAAAAAAGTCAATAATTTATATAAAAAGTTAAATATATATATATTTTTAATACTTTTTGTATATTTTTTTGAAAAAATTAAAAGTCATTCCAAACATATTAATTTTTTTTACCTTATATTTTATCCAAAAAACTAAAAAATTAACAAAATAGAATGTTTCCAAACGAGACCTATGGCTCAATTTGGGAACTTAACTAAAAGCCTAAAATCAGCTTTTGATCTAGAATAATGCTTGGGACCCCCTTTTGGGAGTCACCCCCTCACCCCCTTTGATACGTGGCAGGTGGTGATTGGAGAAGCAGGAAAAAAAAGAAAAAGAAAAAGAAAAGGTAACCAATGAGAGAGAGAGGGGGTCAAAGGGGGTGGGGGGAAAAGGGGGAATGAATCATTGTTGTTTAATCTATTTTGATTTATATCACCTTGCTACTTTTTTATATATTTTCTAAAAAAAAATTAAAAATTAATTTTTAACTATCTTCTCAAAGCAATGAAAGAAAAGTAATAAAATACACCGTCAACAAAAGGGATATGCACATGAGTCATTCTAGAATAAATTACGACAGTAGTTAAATTAAATTATTTTTGGTTATAATTATAAAAAGAAATGTATTATAACTAAATATTATATAAGATATAATTAAATAATTTTTGTGATTATAATCAAACAATAGGTTATAATTAATATCATAATGGGTCAAATTTAATATCACAATGAGTCGTAACCAAGTTATAATTAACGCTATAATAGGTCATGACTAAATATCACAAACGTCGTAGCTGGAGCATACGATACACAATCTAAATTGAGGTTACAATGTTTTGTGGTATTTGTTAATCATAACTCATTGTAGTGTTGGTTATGACATAATGTGATTATTATTTTGATTATGATTTGTACGAGTAAGAAATAATCTTCTCGTATAATCTTGTTGATCAAGTCTGCGCTCTTTCAAACGTCGTCGCTTTACTCCCTGAAAACACAAACGTGAGCTAACCGGCGGATGTGTGCTAGATACCTCTCCGATGCCCAAGTCAGCAAAATAAACAAATAGACAAAAGTTCTGTGTATTCGAGAACCAAAGTTGTGTTACCTCTTCTATAGGTTCTGTCATGAGCTTTTTATAGGTTCCGTGTGGCACAATCCTAGTAGGACTCTTATTCCTTCATGTAGAGTCCTCCTAAGAATCACACTCCTGAAAGATAATGCTTATCCTTTACCACCCCCCTCACTGCTTAAACCAAGTGAGATGGTTTTACCTCGGTGAAATGACAATATGACCGAGCTAACATGGTCATGCTAAAGCAGCTGATCTGACCGAGCTCCAACTAGCTCGGTTCTTCCCTTCATTGCCTGTACCCCGGTTTGACATAATCCATTTAGGCTAAAAACGGAAGACCGAGCTAACTATGCAAAAATGGCATCGTTATCTCGGCACTACTATGTGTGATGCTTAGCTCGGTCTGATCCTCAACTAGGCCCCACTAGTTAGCGCTTAGACCGAGCTATATCTCTTACCCCGGCCCAATGTGCGGCCCAACTTACAAAGAAGGCAATTCCTTAGCTCGGCCCAATTTATTTATAAATTACCCTCTCAATTGCCCCTTAATTCCATCTGCGCATCATGATTAGGATTACCTGTTACCAGCCGAGTTAAAAACTTTACCCTTTTAACCGAGCTAAAAATGCTGTCGGGCTACCGATTGGTTCGGTTAAAAACGTCTCTTCAGTCACGCTGTCATCTGAATCGCTTGCTATTCCATAAACATGTGGCAAGGCCTTATTGGTCAATTACAGTTGTCGACGCCGACTTCGTATCTCGCGAATTTTGAACGGTCCCGCCTCTTTTATTCTCTTTACACAAAACAAAACCCTATTCTTCGAATCAACATATCACTATTCATCTTCCCTCTCTCTCTTCCTCAGAGTCTTTGTTCTTGCCACCCCAGCACCTGCCAAGCTCGTGTTCCTGCTAGTACCGTTTTCCATATTCGGTCCCTTCATTTCGAACTGGTATGTGACTCAAATCTTCTTCTTTTCCACTCATTTTGCATTGTACTGTAATACATAGGACAATATATGTGTTTTTCAAAAACACTTTTTTGTAGTTTTTATGGGAAATAACCACTTAGTAGAACCACTAGATTTACGAACAATCTGTGAAACAACGTTTTTTATCCAAAATAATACTCCAACCGAACTAGGATCTTGTTTGTATTAGGTGCAAGCTTAGTCAAACTAGGTAACTCTTCTAACAACCGGACTAAAACTTCATGCCATGCCTGTAGTTGCAATCAGTTTAAGAGCCTTCTGTATCATTTAGCCTGGCTAGCGAACTGTATTAGGTTTGCAAACTACCGCACTAGAAAGCCTTTGCCAACGACCGAGTTATCAGGGGGCCACACCAGCTCTCTGACTTAATCAAAACTGAACTAGGAATGCTGCACCCTAAGCTTAAACCGGGATACGAACCCCTCGTTTACTTAACCGGGCTAACGTCATTCGCTACAACCAAGCTAAGGATGGATAGTATCCCACGTAGCCGAGCTAGGACTCCATTTATTATGCCTTTATTTCTTTTAGCACGGTCCAACGATCTGTGCTTAACACCTTTCTTTTTCACTTTGCAGACTTAGGTTGGCTAGGTACTAACTTGATCGCTCAACCGAGATACTCAGCGTCATCTCACCACCGAGCCAGTACTACAGTTAATTTATACATAACTTAAGACCACATGGGTAAATATAGATTTTTAGTAAACTCTCCAGGGGCTATGGCCGAGTTCCGAAGGGACTACCATATCCCTGATGATGTCCATCTTAGTCTAGCCGAACTAGACACCACTCCTTAGGGAAAACCAGGCTTCGTTCCCTTCACCCTTCTTTCAATTGTAGAAACCGGACTCCGATTCCCTGTACAGCCTCTTCTTTGTGAATTTCTCAGACAAACAAATCTTTGCCCAACCCAGCTTTCCACAAATTCGTATAGAATAATAAATAGCATCGCCGAGCTAAACCGCCGGCTTAGCCTTAATCTCGGTTTAGCCGAGCTATTTCACCAGTATTCAATTGGCCAGAACGAAGAAGGTTGGGTCTATTATTTAAGAATAAGAAGACGCCGAGAAAAGATAATAAAAAACACCCTAGACAAAGATGTAAACGATGACGACTTTTTCTAGGTCTCTGGTAACTTTGAAGACCAAGAAGCCCAGATCCCGGGCAACCAAATCAACTAGAATAAAGGAGTAGCCGGTATAATTACCTCGGCTTAGTTTTGTGCATTCTTTACTCCGTTTGTAAGCTATGAACCGTACTAACCGTTGCTTTTTCCCTTATGCAGATTTGGACTTTCTGAAGTCACAGTACAGTTACCCCAATCTTGACGCACTCCGGTACCGCGAACGAGGTTAGGCCGAGCTACTCAACTTTGAGTCGACATACGGATACAGTAGTAGAAGGAAGACCAGGGTAACAGATTTTCTTCTGGAACCCTCTCCTGAACGTGATCCAACCCTTCCACAAATCACCCTTATCCCATTGACTGTAGAATAAGAAATGGCCAAAAAGAGAGCAGTAAGAGCCCTTATCACCAAAACAAATCAGGCCGAGGTACCACAAGCCGGCCAAACACAAGAGGCCGTGGTAGCCCTTCCAACCTCTCAGTCTTCATCATCTCAGCCAAGCAAGCGTGCTCGGACTTCCACAACCGAGCTACGCCTTGTCGACGATGATGAAACCATGCTTCCCCAAACCACACAACCGAGCCCACAACCTGAGCGCTCAGACCGAGCTAACTCCTCTGAGTGGGTACCCAAGATCAACTTCAAGAACCGTGCTGTTACTAACACTGATTCGGTGGTCGCGGAGAAAGATCATTCGCTGGCTTTTAACCTTGCCAAGAGCGTATGTCTTCCAGCCGACATAGAGCACCACGACCATCTCACCGAACTGAAAGCCATGCGCTCGGCAACAAAATCAATGGTGCTGGTAAGTTCTCATTTTTCTTGTCTTAATTTATACATCTGTTTGCTCGGTTCAGCTCAAAATTGTTCCTTTTTTTGCAGGCCCTACAGAAGAACCACGTCGCTCATAAGCGTGCGTTGGAGCTTCGAAAAACCACGAGGCAGGCCGTGGTAAAGGCCGATGCTAAATCAGCCGAGCTGGAAGAGTCCAAAAAGAAAATGGCCGAGCTGCATACCGAGATGGCCCACTTGACCGGTCTTGTCAGCTCGGCTGAAACAGATAAACAAAAGGTTGTGGCCGAGTTGAAAGACAAATATCTGCACGAGCTAGCCAAGCTCGAGAGAAAGAAGAATGCTGAGATCGCCCGGTTGGAGAAGAGCGTAGAAGACACTAAAGACCGGGGTTACAAGGAGGGGAAGGCCACTTACATCCAACAGTGCGACGCAGCGAAAGATATATTCTTCAAATGTGGATGGAAGACGGCTGTGGCGCAGCTCGGTCATAGCCAAGAGACCGAGGTCTTCCTCAACTCTCCTCCTCATTTCATACCAAGCTACATGGTGGAGTATGCTACTGCCATTCAGCAAAAATTTCTTCAAGAAGAGGAGGACGACGAGGATCCTGCTCCTGAAGACAACGTCCAGCTCGGTCGCCAGTCTATCTCTCCTACTCCGGTGGTCTCCATCCTACCTTCTCCTACTGTGACAAACACGGTGCCCTCAACCGAGCTCAACGAAGGTGTGCTTGCCACAACCGAGCTACCTTTGTGGGAAGCCCAGGTTGATTTGGACACCGATCTGGAAGATCTCTTTGCCTGATTTTGTATTTTTCTTATTTTGCTATCAATGAAGTTTGTAACCGGGCTACGGCCCCTCCTTTTGTAATGCACTTTTGGAATGAAATCTTTAGTTTTTTCATCTTTTTGTTTGGTTTTATTTCATACATGCCAACCATTCTTCAGCCTAGATCCTTATCTCGGCTGAAGAGTACTAAAAGTTGGTTATTCCAGCCAACCACTCTTCAGCCTCGATCCTTATCTCGGCTGAAGAGTACTTAAAGTTGGTTATTCCAGCCAACCACTCTTCAGCCTAGATCCTTATCTCGGCTGAAGAGTACTTAAAGTTGGTTATTCCAGCCAACCGCTCTTCAGCCTAAATCCTTATCTCGGCAGAAGAGTACTTAAAGTTGGTTATTCCAGCCAACCACTCTTCAACCTAGATTCTTATCTCGGCTGAAGAGTACTCAAAATTGGTTATTCCTGCCAACCAAGAGTAAAGTGTTTGGTTATTCCGGCCAAACTTCTTACAGCCCAGATACTTATCTCGACTTAGGAGGAGTAAGTGCTGGTTTTTCCAGCCAACCTCTTCAGCCTAGATCCTAATCTCGGCTGAAGAGCAATAAATGTTGGTTTTTCCAGCCAACTTCCTGCAGCCTAGATCCTTATCCTCGGCTTAGGAGAAGTGTTGGTTTTTCCAGCCAACCTCTTCAGCCTAGATCCTGATCTTGGCTTAAGAGAGCTCAAAGTTGGTATTTCGGCCAACCTAGAGCGAAGTGTTTGGTTATTCCTGTCAAACGTCTGGCAGCCTAGATCCTTATCTTGGCTTAGGAGAAGTGTTGGTTTTTTCAGCCAACCTCTTCAGCCTAGATCTTGATCTTGGCTGAAGAGAGCTCAAAGTTGGTTATTCCGGCCAACTTAGAGCGAAGTGTTTGGTTATTCTTACCAAACGTCCTCCGGCCTAGATCCTTATCTTAGCTTAGGAGAAGTGTTGGTTTTTCCAGCCAACCTCTTCAGCCTAGATCCTGATCTTGGCTGAAGAGAGCTCAAAGTTGGTTATTCCGGCCAACTCTGCTTTAAATGCTCCTAGCTCACTAAAACACTTTTTACAGCAGAAAACAATTATACTGAAAAGAAACTACTTGTTTTATTGAAAGATGAAAAGTTACAAGTATTTTAAAGAAAAGTTAAAAATAAAATAGTTTGAGATTGGCAGTGTTCCACGGCCTGGGAATAACCTTGCTGTCTCCATCCTCCAAGTGGTATGCCCCTTTTCCTGCTAATCCAACCACTTTGTAAGGTCCTTCCTAATTAGGCCCTAACTTGCCATCTCCGAATACCAGGGTGTTTCCCATTACTTTGCGTAGCACCTAATCTCCAATCTTGAATTGCCTCGGATGTACTGTCATGTTATATTTTTTGGATAACTCCTACTGGTACGAGACAATGTAAACCAGTGCTCTTTCTCTTCTTTCTTCCGCAAGGGCGAGTTCCAAGGCTATGGCTTCTCCATTTAAGTCTGGATCAAAATTTTCACTTCTAATTGTGGGGAGGCCGACTTCCAGTGGGATTACTGCTTCCATGCCATAGGCCAAGAAAAAAGGAGTTTCTCCAGTAGACCGTCGAGGTGTGGTACGGTAAGCCCATAAAACATGATGGAGCTCTTCCGCCCACTTGCCCTTTGCTTTCTCCAGCCTTTTCTTCAATTCGTCTAAGACGACTTTGTTTGATGCTTCAGCTTGGCCATTTGCTTGGGGGTATGCCGGTATAGAGTTGTAGAATTCTATCTTGTATTCTTCACAAAAGCCTCTAAAAATTTTGCCATCAAACTGAGTGTCGTTGTCAGATATTAGAGCCTTGGGTGTGCCGAACCGAGTGATGATATTCTGCCAGATGAACTTCTTCACATCTTTCTCCTTTATTAATGCGAGTGCTTCTACCTCCACCCATTTTGTGAAGTAGTCTGTTACTGCAAGAAAAAACTTTCTATTGTCGGGTGCCGTTGGAAGTGGTCCTACTATGTCCAAGCCCCACATTGCGAAGGGCCATGGGCTAGTTAATGGAAGAAGCTCTCTGGCTAGTTGATGTGTTTGGTGTGCGAACTTCTGACATTTCTCGCACTTCTTAACATACTTTTCTGAATCTGCTTGCATGTAAGGCCACTAATATCCCTGCGAAATTGCTCTGTAGGCCAATGATCTTCCTCCTTGGTGGCTTCCGCATACGCCTTCGTGTATCTTGAACAAGAATGCCTCGACCTTGCTAGGATGGACACATTTCAGGTAGGGTCCTGTGAAGGATTTCTTATACAAGGCCATTGATGGAGAGAGCCAAAATCGCTATGACTTTGCTCTTATTTTGTTGGCCTCTTTCTTCTCTTCGGGTAAAATGTCATCCTTTAAGAACACTATAATGGGAACTATCCATGAAGGGCCTAGTTCGGCACAACATACCTCTGCTACTTCGGGTTCTTCAATGCTTGGTCTTGGTAGGAAGTCGATCAGTAATAGATGTGGGATGGATGTATCTGCCATCGAAGCGAAGCCTGCTAGTTCGTCTGCTTTGATATTTTCTTCTCGGTCAATCTGCTCTATCCACACTACTTCGAACTTCATGATCTCCTTTCTGTCTAATTCTTGGTACTTAGCCATCCTTTTATCGTTTGCCTCGTAGTCGCCTGAAATTTGGTTTACAACTAGCTGGGAGTCACTGTAAACCATTAGCTCGGTTGCCTTCATGTAGAGTGCTGATTTCAGGCCTGCTAAAAGTGCTTCGTATTCTACCTTGTTGTTTGATGCTGGGAAGCCAAGGTTGACTGCTTGTTCCACTATTAGGTCATCTGGTGAGATGAGGACTATGCCAAGTCCTGCACCGTGCTTGTTGGATGCTCCATCCACGAAAAGCTTCCACATCTCTCCTACGAATAGCTTCCAGCAAGTGGAGGGGTCGGATGATGTCTTGGGGTCGTGAGTTTTGCTGATGTTTTCTTCAAATTCCACATCTATTGTTTGCCCCTTACTATCTGATTGTACCAAGTTTTTACTTGTTGATGGGTCTTTGCTTAGTGTAGCATGGTTTGCCTCTTTTTTCCTTTCTTCCATCCAGTATGCCTTGGGATGTGGCTGGGCATCTTGTCTTGGGGGTTGCGTAGTTCCTGCGGCACTCTCCATCCCCTTTTCTGTTGTGCTAGTCAAATTCACCAGGCAAATGTGATGACTTCCTAGTGTGAACTCTGCCACAAAGTCTGCCAAAGCTTGGGCTTTTATTGCGGTTCTGGGTTGAAACTTGATATCGTACTGCCCCAATTCCACCACCCATTTCAAGATTCGCCCAGAAAAGTTTGCCCTTTCAAACAAGGCTTTTAAGGGAAAAGCAGTTAGGACGATTATGGTGTGGGCGTGGAAGTAATGCAACAGCTTCCTTGAGGCCATCATTAATGCTAAGGCCAGTTTTTCCAATGGTAAGTACTTGGTTTCTACGCCCAGCAAGGTCTTGCTAACATAAAAGATGGGAAGGTGTTGGATTTCTTCCGCTCTGACCAACACCGCACTGACTGCATGCTGTGAAACTGCCAGGTACAAAAAGAGTTCTTCTCCAGGTATTGGGGTTACTAGTAGCGGTGGAGAAGACATGTACTATTTCTGGTTTTCTAGGGCACGGTCGGATTCTCCATCCCACTCAAACTTGGCCTTTAGTGCTTGGAAAAATGGTCGACATCTATCTGACGACCGACTTATGAACCGGTTGAGTGCGGCTGCTAGGCCAGTGAGATGCTGCACCTGTTTGACTGTGTTGGGCCTCTCCAGATCCTGGATTGCTTTGATCTGAAAGGGGTCTGCTTCTATACCTTGGTTGATCACCAGAAAGCTTAGGAATTTGCCCGATCCTACGCCGAATGCACACTTGGATGCATTTAGGCGCAACTTGTTCTTCTTTAGAATTTGAAGCATCTCATCTAAGTCCTTGAGATGGTCCTTCTCATCCTTGCTCTTGACCACCATGTCGTCTATGTAAGCCTCCATTGTTCTGTCTAACAATGGTTCGAACATCTTGGTGACCATCCGCTAGAATGTTGCCCCTACGTTTTTTAGGCTAAAGGGCATGACCTTGTAACAGTATAATCCTCTAGGCGTTGTAAAGGATGTGACCTCCTGATCTGGTTCATATATAACGATCTGATGGTAACCTCTGTATGCATCAAGGAAGCTAAGTCGATTGTGTCCAGCCGTTAGGTCTACCAGTTGGTCTATCAATGGTAGGGGAAAGCTGTCATTTGGGCATGCCTTGTTGACAGTTTTGTAGTCCACGCAAACACGCCATTTTCCATTCTTCTTTGGCACTACTACGGTATTGGAGATCCACCGGGATAGTGCACTTCTCTGATAGCTCCTGCCTCCAGTAAGTTTCCCACTTCTTCTGCCACTATCTCGGCGTGGTGGAGTGTTGATCTGCGAGTGCGCTGTATAATTGGTCTAACAGTTGGGTGGACGTTCAGTTGGTCACAGATGAAGTTTGGGTCTATTCCAGGCATGTCATACGATGCCCAGGCAAACATTTCGATGTTAGAGGTTAAGAATTCCATGACCTCTATCCTCTCAGTGCTGGACAAAGACGAGCCAAGAAAAAAGAACTTTTCTAGGTCTTTTTCATCTATCCTTACCTGTACCAAGTCTTCCACCGCCTTCTGTTTAGTTGCCTTGCCAACATCCGCAAATAGTTCATTGCTCTCAGGCTCCTCCACCACCTGTACATACCCTTTTGCAGCACGGCTGCCATTTACTGTGACGAAGCACTGTTTGGACATGATTTGGTCTCCTAAGACCTTTTCAATTACTCCGGCTTTGTTGGGGAACCACAATACTTGATGGTATGTTGATGCTATCGATCGCATGGCATGTAACCATGTCCTCTCCAAAATTATATTGTAAGTGGAAGGGACTTTTCATACCCAGAATTCCACCTGTTTCGTCATGTTTTCTGCATTGAGTTGAATTCGATTAGGGGAGATGTTACGGGTGCCAAGTCTTTGTCCTCCAGTTTCAGTTGTTTGAAGGTTTCGTAATACATTATCTCACATGAGCTCCCTTGGTCAATCAAAATCCGCTTGATGTCGAAATTCTTGATGCGGAGAGTGACAACCAGCGCATCATTGTGAGGGCAATATATCCTAGCCAAGTCTCTGTCTGAAAAAGATATGACATTCGTGGCCTCTGTTCCCCCTTTTTGATGGCAGGTTGTGCACTTTATACATCCCTTAAGTGCTCAGCCTTTTTGATCATTCCCCTAAGCTCGCATACTCGCTCAGGTTCGAATACTCCATGTATTACATTAATTACGCCTTGGGGTGGGGCGTCGACCGGCATTCCGTTTGGGTTGTTGTGGTTTTGGGGGGCTGGTTGTGTCCCTCCTTCAATGTACTAGTCCAGATACCCAGCCGCCACTAACTCCTTCAAATGCTGCCTCAACGGCGTGTAATTTTCAGTGCGGTATCCCTTTTCATCATAGAAGGTGCACCGGGACCTTTCATCATAGTCTTTCGGTGCTTCTCCCAACTTAGCTGGCCATCGGATGAAAGGTTCGTCGCATATCTCACTGAGAATCCAGTAGATTGGTTTTTTGAACACTGTGGTAATGGCAGTGCGAACTCTTAACCACCTTTTGTCTGGGTCCTCTCTGTTGGCCCGTCTGCCTCGCCCATTTTTGGTTGATTGTTCTACCGTGTTGACCTTTGCTGTAGTCTTTTTATCTGGCGTTGCTGTTGCACTAGATTTTTCTTTAACACGGGTGCCATCCTCCTCCACCCAAATATGCTGGTGCACTCTTTCCATCAAAGCCTCCATTGTAAGGGGTGGCGTCATGGTAATTGAGTCCCTCAATTTGTTGCCAACTGGTAGGCCCCGTTTGTATTGTGCAATGGCGAGGTTTGTAGGGCAATTCCCAATCTGGTTAAAGGTTTCCCAATAACGACTATTGTAGGATCTCAACGTCTCCTTGTCGCCCATGTCAATGGAGAGTAGCTGATCGATCTCCACTGGTGTTTTGGTATTCGTTTTGAACCTAGTCACGAACGCCTCTGCCAATTGCGCACAGGAGGCGATGCTGCCTTCTGGTAGCCTTTCGAAGCAGGTTAAACCTAGGTCGCCAAGGCTGGATGGGAAAAGGATGCACATTAAAGCCTCGTTCCGCCGGTATACTGCCATAACCTGGCAACAGTGGCTTAGGTGCATGTAGGGGTTTGTCTTGCCTTCATAAGTCGTGAATTTGGGCTGGTGAAAGCCCGAAGGTAGTGGTGCGTTCTCAATTGCCGAGACGAATGACGAGCTCTGCAACCTTGCTAATGTTTTGTCCGTTGGTTCATAAGCAAGGCGTAGTATTGGCATTCCTATTTTGACGCTCCCATGCGTCTGAGGGACCAACCGCTGAAGGGATGAAACTCTGTGCAGGTCGCATGCCCTGGTATCTTCCTTCCATCATGCCCTTTCCTCAGGCACAGTTCACAAGTCAGATGATCTAGGCAACTCCGTGTGCCTAGATGACGTCTGGTACGTGTGCGAGGGCAGATAAGTGCTTCCCTCAGTATATGACCTCTCTGTTCTCGTTCTCTCAAACCTAAAGTAACGAGTCCTGGAAGTCCTTGATTGAGTGTCGCATGTTCTCAGGCTTCTACTCTCTGTTTGTAATGGTGTGGTATGTTGTCACGACCCCAAACCCGCCCCTATGGGTTTAGCACCGTAACCGGCCAGTAATCCAAGATTACCGAAGGCCTGCTTAATAGTAATACAGTAAAACAGAGTACAGGGGCATGGCGGAAGCCAAAACAGTAAATAAACAGTGTCCAATGAGCTGTGACAGTCTGTACGCCAAAAAGACTTTTCATACACATATACATGAACAGTACAGAACAGTATGTACATATATATAATCATTCAGTTCAGGGACCTAATCTCTACTAAATAGTACAGTAACAGTCTATACAGTTAACAAAACAGTTACAGAGACAGGCGGGGGGGGGGGGGGGGAGGAAATTAAAGCACCCCTAAGCCATAACTTGACAGGCTCGGAACCTCGCAGTGAGGCACAGTGGTTGGCTTGACAAAACTGGAGCTTAACCCCGACGCTTCTAGCCGCGGTCTGGTGCCTGTACACCTACATATATATATGAGCAGTGAGCTAAAGCCCAGTGAATAACGTAATGCGTAAAGAGGTTAAGAATGAATGTCTTTACAGTAATGAAAACAGTTCGTTAATTCAGTATATCAATCATTCAGTCATATGTGGTACATCCATTAGCATAACAGTACAGTAAACAGTAGGTCTTAAAAGACCGAACAGTAAATGATGGCAATCAATCAGTGAACAGTAGTGGTTCCAACAAGGGAACCGACAAAGATCTCTGTAACAGTAACAGTAAACAGTAGTTGTTAAGGATGCCACAGTACAGTTCAGAATATAGGACATACATTCATTCAATTAACGGTATCAGTTCAGAAAGCAGTATAGTTCAATTGTTCAGAAGATAATCATTTTGAACATATCTTTACACAGTTGTTACTCACTGAGTTCTGGGCTACAGTAAAGCTAGAGCGCGTCCCCAGTCGCCAATCCTATACAGTTACAGATTGAACACACACTAAACTACACAGTTGGGAAAGATGATAACTTAATCCCTAATTTGCCTCGGTGTGTTCTACATCTATATCCTCGTTAAGATGCCTTAAACTAGGCCTAATAATGCCTAGGATGAGATGAGGATGCAAAGATGCACTTTAAAAGCATTTCCAGAAAACAGGGGTCACGCTCGAGCGTAGGTTACTCCGCTCGAGCGGACATGCAGACAAAGGTCTCTGCTCAAGCGTAGACTTACCCGCTCGAGCGTTCTGCAAAACAGTCAAAAGTGCTGGATAGGTGAAAATCACGCTCGATTGGGCGCTTAACACCCGCTCGAGCATGAGACACAAAGTCTCGCTCGAGCGTCAATTATTCCGCTCGAGCAGACTTTAAAACAGTGCAAAGTACTGAGAGCACGAATTTCACGCTCGAGCGCCAGTCACTCCGCTCGAGTGTGAGTTTAAAATCTGGAATTCCCAGATTTGAACCTCAAGCTCAAATACAACTTTTAAAACATAAATTTCGATCCTCTTGGGCCAATTTTCCAGAAAACATCCCAAAACTCATAGTTTAACATGATACCAAAGCTCAATTGTAAAATCAAAGCCCAAGGGTGTTTCAAACAACTCAATTTCAAACCAATTTTCAAGAATATAATTCAAACACAACATGCATGAAATCCAAATCATTTCTAAGCTTCAATTTCATGCTTTAATGAGCCAATTCTTCCAAGGACAAGATGAAATCATGGTTTATGATTAAAACATGGACATGCATGTGGCAAATTTATAAAGAACAAGCTCTAAAATGCAAGAGTATACCACGCATGCAATAATTAAGCTTCAATTCAACACTTTTGAACCAATTCATTTCTTAACTCTTTAATCTACCATGATCCATGCTAGAAGGAACTTAAATACACAATTAAGAGAAGGAAATTCATACCTCGGTTCCTCAATTACAAGTCTAGAGGCTCAATTATGCACTTAAGCTTTCAATTCCTCAAGATTCAAGCCAAATCTCTATGAAAACAAGTTGAACTCACTTCTCTCACTCTCCCTCACTCTCTAGCCAGTTATACACTCAACAAGGCTGATGAAATGTACAAAATAGAATGAAGGCAAGTCTCAAATGTTCCATGTAGTAGGCCACTAAGTGGCATTTTGGCAAATAAGTCCAACTAATGCAATTTAACACCATTTAGCCTAATTTAATCATACCAAATCACATTTTAGATAAATACACCATAAAATCATACTAATTCCAATGAACACAAATCATCAATCAATTTCAGATTCGGCTGCCGATAAGGCCTTCAATTCGCAATTTAAACATAAAAACACGAACAGATCAATTAACAATCAACAGATAGAAATGCAATATAACAGATATACTTAATCAATTCGTTTCCAGATTCCAGTCAGTCAGTGCAGTATTTCAATCAGTTTAATTACCAATCATAATCAGTCTCAGTTTAGCAGTAATCGGTAGTTTATCGGTAAACAATGGTGAGGGTTGTTACATATGCCTATCACGATCTTCTGAGTGGCGAGAGAGCGTGTTGCCTTTGTGCCCCTCTACTGTCGCCACCCCTTTTCCTTTTATCTGGCGCTTTATCGACTCCATGTCTGCCACCATCTTCCTTATTAATTCGTCTTGTTCCTTCATGCGATCCTCTAGAACTTGAGGATCTATCATCCGCCTCTGTCTTTCAGGACTTTGAGAGTAATGGGGGACTATTAGTCCGCCTCCCCCTTGTATCCCTCTGGGGGTTCTGTCGCTGGGGCTCCAAATCCGCCATGGGAGGGATAGAAGGCAAACCTTCGCGCCTCCCACCCCCTTCTAGGGTTTGTCCGTCGATAGCGAACTGTGGCAAATCTTCATTGTGCGCTATTGTTTCTGACTAGAGAGGAAAAACACGATCAAGAGGTTTTGTTCTTTCTGGACTTCCCACAGGCGGCGCCAATTATAAGAGCAAGAAATAATGTTCTCGTATAATCCTGTTGATCAAGTCTGCGCTCCTCCAAACGTCGTCGCTTGACTCCTTGAAAACACAAACGTGAGCTAGCCGGCAGGTGTGTGCCGAATACCTCTCCGATGCCCAAGTCAGCAAAATAGACAAATAGACAAAAGTTCTGTGTATTCGAGAATCAAAGTTGTGTTACCTCTTCCATAGGTTCTGTCATGAGCTTTTTATAGGTTCCGTGTGGCACAATCCTAGTAGGACTCTTATTTCTCCATGTAGAGTCCTCCTAGGAATCACACTCCTGAAAGATAATGCTTATCCTTCAACACCTCCCTCACTGCTTAAACCAAGTGAGATGGTTTTACCTCGGTGAAATGACAATATGACCGAGCTAACATGGTCATGCTAAAGCAGCGGATCTAACCGAGCTCTAACTAGTTCGGTTCTTCCCTTCATTGCCTGTACCCCGGTTTGACACACTCCATTTAGGCTAAAAACATAAGACCGAGCTAACTATGCAAAAATGGCGTCGTTATCTCGGCACTACTATGTGTGATGCTTAGCTCGGTCTGATCCTCAACTAGGCCCCACTAGTTAGCGCTTGGACTGAGCTATATCTTTTACCCCGACCCAATGTGCGGCCCAACTTACAAAGAAGGCAATTCCTTAGCTCGGTCCAATTTACTTATAAATTACCCTCTCATAATCTAAAATGTTTTGGTTATACCTTATGTAATGTTTGGATATGATCATGTTTATCAGACTTCAGATCTGGATTGTAGAATCTTAAGATCTTACGACTCTAATTAGGCTAAACGATCCGGATCACACTAAAATTTTAAATTCAGTAAGATTTTAATTACGATCCAAGTCATAAAATCGTACAAAATTGCACTACGATCCCGATTCTATTACGATCTTGATCCTACTAAAATCTTTTCGTATATATATATATTTATATAAGAAACTTAACTATAAATTCTTTGTTCAAGTATCTCCTCAAATTTATATAAACATAAAAGATGGATTATGTCAAATTTATCATTTTTTTGTAATGATTTTAATTTTATTTAATATTAATTATCATTGTAAATAATTTCTTGTTGGGCAAATTACACTAAAAGTCTTTATAGTTTGGAACTTATGTCACTTTAGTCCTTGACTTTTCAATTGTGACACATTTGATTCTAAATTTTGAATTTTGTTTCAAATAAGGACAATTAAATATACCATTGTTCAATTACAAGGACAAAATCATCAATTTGATAAAATATAAACTAATTTGACAAAAATAAATGTCAAAAAAAAATTTAAAATTTTAAAAAATTATTTCTACCCACTAAAGATAAAAATTATGTAAAATTGATAAATCTTTTACACATTTTTTTTACCAAATTAATTTTTATTATGTGTTTGAATGATGATCATGTAATGGGTGGTTGTTTTTAATTTCATTAAATTAGTTTTTATTTTTTCAAAAGTCAAATATGGCGACAACTTTGATATCATTATTAAACCAATCCATTAAATTAAAAAATTTAAAACTAAAAACATTTCATATTAAATATATCAATTACACATTAAAAACTAACAACTATCCATTACATGATTATCATCCAAACACATAATAAAAATTAATTTGATAAGAAAATGAATAAATGTTTTAAAGTTTTTATCAATTTTACATAATTTTATCTTTGGTGGATAGAAATAATTTTTAAAAATTCAAAAATATTTTTTTGACAATTTATTTTTGTCAAATTAGTTTATATTTTATCAAATTGATGACGTTGCCCTTGAAATTAAGTTATGATATTTTCGATTGTCCTTATTTGAAACAAGATTTAAAATTTAGGGTCAAACGTGTCACAATTAAAAAGTCAGGGAACAAAATGACACGAGTTCCAAACTATAAAACTGTATAAGTAATTCACCATTTCTTATTTTATTTTACATTAAAAGTAAAATCTTACAATTCTCGATCCGATTCTTAAGTTCCTCCCAACAATCATACCTAGTGTCTTGATTTTAACAACCTTTGTTATGACTCATTATTTTTTTTTAGTGATGACTAAAAATGATTTAATTACGACATTTGTAATAAGTAACACGAGAAATATCATAATTTACATATAGTACACAGTATGAGCGTGGCTATGTGTAATTTAGTCGGTTCAATTGAATCCACTCAACATTCAATTTTTTGTTTTAGTATTATGTAAATTTTTGAAAGGTTTTTATAAATTGACACTACTAAAATTGTTAAAAGTTAAATAAAATGGTGTCAAAAATGATTTGCAAACATAAAGTTTACAAAAAATTAATGCAAAATATTAATGATAATTTTGAAATTATGAAGATAATAATGAGTGTTTTGATTAAAAAATAAACCGACAATAAAAAGTCATATCATTCTGTATAAAATTTTTGTTCATGTATCATTTATTTATTTATTTATTTAAAGTATAGCTTAATTAAGAGTTAACTTCCCTTTTAAACATGAGATTATTAAGGGTTTACGTTTCTTCTTTCCTCACATGAAGGTTTATTTTGTCTTTTTTTTCTTCTTTCTTCACTCTTTCTATTCAATCAATGTAATTCAACCAGTCTGAATTATATACGATGTTCTTGTTGCAAATATAAGATATTACATTTATATCTTAGTCTATTATTTAGGGGTCTTTTGGGAAAAAAAAACCCCCCCAAAAAAAAAAAAAAAAAAAAAAAAAAAAAAAAAAAAAAAAAGAGAGTTAACTTTTAACTTTTTACTCATTTTGGGTCACATCACTTTTCGTATATTTTTATCTATAAAAAGACAAAATAAATTAAAAAAATTAAAAAATTAATTTTTTACCAACTTTTCAAAACATCACTTAATATATTATGTAAAAGCTTCTTTTAGTAAGTTTTGTACAGTTAAGAATATAGAATAATGATATTGTTGACAACTAATTAAATGACACTATTGAAACAAATTTTCTAGTTAGGCCACTTCTAGAATGACCTATATCGTCATGACAAAAGTAATGGTGAAATAAATTAAAATATTAATTATATAAATAAAAAAAAAGTTATTTGATAATTTTTAATCAATATTTTATATCATACATCTTTTAACAATTGTTCGGTTGTCTTTCTAAAAAATAAAATAAAGTGATTGAATGTCACTATTTAAACTAATAAAAATCAAATTGGCACATAACTTGTATTTATTTCAATAGTATTAAATAATATTTCTAAATACTCACTATAAATATATTTATATATATATATATATATATAATTTGTTGTAGTCTGTACATACAGTTCTCGTATCTCTCATATGACTTTAATAATTTATACTAATTTATTACCTCAAAAATAATTATTAATTCTTTTATTCTGGAATTACGGATAATCAATTCAATATTATACAGAGCAAACTGAAATCATATGCTAGTTGATGAGTGATGGATATAGATTTGTCTTTTTTCAAAATTATGTCAATTTTTCTTTTTTCTTTTTTTTTTTACTTTTATGATTCGTCTTGTGTAGACAAATTTGAAAAGTAAAAAAAAAAATTACAAATTCAAAAAAAACAAAATTTCTTTTTTGGATCTTTTTTGAACTTTTTTTTTTTAGTTTTTACTTTTTTGGTATTTTTTTTTTCAATTGAAAGAGAAGGGAAAGGGTATTATTATGCAGCTTCTCTTTGGGAGTGTAATGTGGCCACTTTAGTCTTTTGAGATTTGAGGGCATTTATGTCGTTTAATGATTTATATCAAGGGCTAATATATATAAAACAAAGGCATAAAAATAAATAATAAATAAAAAATAAAAAAAGTAAAGAGGGAATATCGGCAGAATTGTTAGTCAAATTAAC
Source organism: Camellia sinensis (assembly GCF_055761805.1). Lineage (NCBI taxonomy): Eukaryota > Viridiplantae > Streptophyta > Magnoliopsida > Ericales > Theaceae > Camellia > Camellia sinensis. The sequence continues at coordinate 81,652,680 of NC_138974.1, forward strand.
AGTCCTCATAGAAATGGAGAATCAACAAATTGAAAGTAAACCAAAGGGGAGTTAGTGTAATTTCAAAAGAAATGAGGTAGGCTAGTGTCATTGTCAAGAATCTTAAGAAAGGTAAGTGTAATTTACTTTGTTTGTTTTTTCAATGGCCCGTGGCGATATAAACTCATGTTTATTAGCGGTGCTTGTAGTTCGGTTACGGTCGGAGAATTTTTAATTTGTCATTCGTCAGTGAGATTGGTGGAATGAAAAAAATTAATCCGCATTTGTTTAATTTGTCATTCGTCCGTCGGATTGGTAAATTGAAAAAAATCAATCCACATCTGTTTACTGGATTAGCGGATGTAGATTGAGCGGATTGGCAGATGAATACAAATTGGTTTGATGGTTTAAATTTTTACAAATTTTGAACATAATACAACAACTTGTCAACAATTTTTTTTGGATAACAATCCAACTCAACATAACTAAAAGATTATTAAGTAAATTGTCAAATATCAATAATAAATACATATAAGAAAACCATGCATTATCAAAACTATTTCATTACTTTTTTTTATTCAAAAACTATTTATTTGATTTTATTTATAAAAAAAAAACTAAATTAAGCCTTATATTTTTTACAAAAAAAAAAACAAAAAAACAAAAACAAAAACAAATATCAACATTTGCCATTTGATAAAAGGATTTTCAAATTGAAAATTTAACAGAATATCTAAACTCTTTTTCAATTGAAAAAACAAATAGAATATCTAAACAAATTGAAAACACAAAGACTTACAAATTACTAAGAGTGCTTGCGTTTTGGCGGTTCAGTTGCGGCCAAAGAAACTTCAAATCCGCCATCCGTCCAAAATTAGGTGGATTGGAAAAAAATCAATCTGCAACCGTCCGCTCGTCATCATTCATTCGTCCAAAATGCGACAGATCGGTTTGGCTTGGTCGGTTTGAACGGATCGGAATATCCGTTGAGCACCCCTAATGTTTATGCATTTGTAGGTAGAGATAAGGTACACTCAGTCTAAGAGTCTAAATTACAATTTTGTTTGGTCAAAGGTCCAAGTGCTGAGACACTTTGTCTAAAATGACAAACTTAAATAAAACGACCAAAATATCCTCTATGTATCTATATATATATATATATATAAGAACTGCTTAAATGCTTGAGATTCGTCTTTTCTTTCCGATTTTGTCCTTTCATTTTGAATAATTTACTAATGGTGACCTATATATTGAGTGAAGGTTTTTTTTCGTAATTACGCAAATATTCTTAGTCAATTATGTAACAGGTTTTTTCGTAATTATGAAAATATTCTTGGTCAATTATGAAACATAAATTTTATTATTTTTTAACAAATAACAAATACATCCATAAGGTTTGTTTAAAATATGAATTGGTCCTACAATACTAGAAATTACAATTATGGTTTGTTACAAATTTTAATTTAACACAATACTCAGGGGGGAAAAACAACTATTCTCCTATGCAATAATAAATTATCAAAATTGTTTATTGAAAAATATATCTTAATTTAATTATAACAAATATATATATTGGAGCTTCTATTCAATTACATTACCAAAGTTGTACTAAGACTACAAAGTACTTGTGTCTGCCCTACGCACTGGTCTTGACACGTCATCTGAACGTGGTTAACAACTATAAGCGAGTAAGAAATATTATACTGAGAGTATAAGGAGGTGAAACTCACCATGGATAATTATTTGGGCTAAACAGAGATTTGTCTGATACTAGAAATACATAAATCATTTTGAATAACATAAGCATAATAGGAAAATTATATAAGCAAATAATCATAACTATGGTACACAATAGAACAAGTGTATGGACTCAAGAGGTGGCTCATACGAATTCTAGAGGTGGTTTCTACAATAGTGTAGTACTTAGCTCCGCACAGCACTTTACTCCACACCAGAAATCAGAGGGTCAATGGATCTATGACAAACAGAAAGGTCACTTAAAGTGACAATACTACCAATGATTATTTAAGCCTCCCAAGATATGGGACCACCGTGGTGGTATATACAAAATAATTGTTCAAAAATACATTTAATAAATAATTTTATCTATGAGTTTCCTTTTATAAGCAAATAGGGTTCATTTAACAAATAATATACTTTAAAAACTAATATAATTTGCAAAACATATTTGCATAAAGTAGTTTGTGGTAGTTCAAAATATAATACAACTCACCTCAAACTTGATCTTTTACTCTCACTTTTGACTTTGGCTTACTCTATCATATACCCCCTGTTTGTTATTCTTGTGATTTCATTACCGTGCAACTTACCTATTTATAGGTGAGAAGACCCTTACTATGCAGCACTATGCAACACACCGCATGGCACCACACTTTTTCTTGAAACACTATGCATAAGTTTCCTATATTCTACTATGGCCCAAAAAATATTGTAATTACATTTTGTTTTCAAAGATTAAGTAAATATATTTTGGGGTGTCACATTATATATATGATGTATACACGAACCATACCAGAAAAATCAAAACACTTTCTCTCTTCCCCTCCCTCTCCTCTCTGACCTCGCCGCCTACAGTCTCGTCTCGTCATCGCCATCGCCACCACCACCTCTTGGCCTCTACCTGTTTGTTGCTGAGCTACGAGAGGTGGTTGCATTGTTGTTGGAACCGCCATTTGGGACCGAAGCGAGGGTAAGGCGATAGCCGTTGGAGGCGAGATTCAGATCCAGATTTGTTAAGGCAAAACACACTATTATTTATGGGGCTCACTAGTGAGTTAGAATAACCTGTCAACTAATCGCAGCACTGGCCATGGCACACAAACCTAGTACTCCTTTTCTATATTTAATCCTTGCTTGTTCCATTTAGAGAAATGCTTCCTCAATTTTTTAATATTTTTTTTTCTTTCAATTTTAGTGGAGGATTCAAGATTTTTGTTCATGAGCAATTTCCATAGTAATTTGGCTTCAGAAGGTTTAAAAAATCTTAATTTGAACATTTATAATAGAAAAAAACTCAAAGAAGTTTCTCATCTGTGTGGTCACTGCAGGATCAAGGACATGTACTACCCATATTAGTGATAGATCTGGAAGAAGATGAATAGTTTGGAACCCTTTCTGTATAATAGATTTGTTGTTATACAAACAGTGTGTCTGTCTATGTTTTTGTTGATCATTTTTCACCTGTAATTTCACATTGAAAAATCTTAAAATCCTCAAAATATTAATTTGTGATTAGGTATCAATTTTAAACAGCAAATAACAATCCCAATCAAACAATTAAAGACGAATCGACACAATGATTTAACGTGAAAAAATCACAATTGAAGTGCCTTCAGTTGTGATAAAAAACCACTGACCAAAGCCACAAAACAATCCACTAAGAAGACAAAAAAGAATTACACAAGTGTACCCTCAATTATCCAACAAATCTATGCCCGAATTGAACTGACCCCTATGTGTCTCTTCCACTACTGTCTTCATCTCGGAATTATCTTGCCCAACGATGAATCCACAACGCCGATATCGAATCAACGACGGTGAGTTACTCTGAAATCCACCAAAGTTTTAGGCCCAAGTTCCCTGAAACCTACCAAATGACAACTTTCTTTTTTGTGAATAAAAGAAAATAAACAAACCCCTTGATGATGTTGATATAAAGTTCGTGGATTTATTGATCACTCTTAAATCATCAAGAAAATACTCATAAAGCACCCTCCAATATAAAACACTTTTTTTTTTTTCCACTCTCTAAAAAACTAGACAGCTTAAACCCTAGAGACAGCAAATTGCGTACTTTTATAGTAAACTGAATCACGAACACCACTTAAGCGCACATTTCACCGCTCGAGTGGTGTGAGCAAAGGCGGTGCAAAACATATAGGCTGACTGCTCGAGCGACCACTTCATCGCTCGAGCGAACTCATTAAAACGCGTGCCCTCGCTCGAGCCAAGACTCCATCGCTCGAGTATATATAAGATGCTCTCAGAAGTTTGGACATTCTATAAAAGCACTAGATGATGTCATTCACTGCTCGAGCCCACAAATAACTTCTCAACAGGTGAAATAACTTCAACCCCCGTTGTAGACACCCCATTTTTGACCGTCCTCAAGACTTGGACGTCATCGTTTGAACACTCGATGATCATCCATGCTCGTGTTCGTTTTGAGTTCCTGAAGGTCTCGGCTGTGCGCCTTGCCTTGAAGCCTCTCAACTTGTCTGCTTTGTGCTTGGTTGTGGACCAAGAGCTTGTGGCTTTGTTTCTGAGGGAAAGGGGTGGCCTGCTGGCTAGCCCTTCAACCCATTGGCCAGGCCTCATGCCTATCGGTCGTGCCCTCTTTCCATCGGCTATAAGTGTTGGCCGGTCGGCCTCACTGATGGCCGGTCGGCCAGATTTTTCGGTCGAATCCCTTTTCTTTGCTTTTGCAAATATTTTGTTGCCAACTGTGCCAGCTGATGAGCACAGAAGGCATCCTCCATGCACGTGTATGGAGGGATTGTAACAAGCTTCTAGCTTGTCCAACAAGCTTGAGACTTGTGATTCTATATAAGGGGAGGCTCCTCTTCCCTTTCAGAGGTTGAGATTTTTGGATTAGGGCTAAACATATCCCTCTCTCTCTATATTTCTCTCTCTTTTTCCATATTTGTACTAGTTTGTGCCTTAATGTGTATTTTCTCTTCACTTTTGCACTACAACACCTAGTAAAGCACCATCACTTTGTTGCTGAGGTGCTTGAGGATCTTATTTGGAGCCTAAAAGTTAGTTTTTGCCTTAGAGGTTGTTGGTTTTGAAGTTGTTCTTCAAGGGTGAGTAGTTATCCTCTTTAAGCTTTGTTTTGCCTAAGTGTTTAGCCATCTTTGCATGCTTCTTTTGGCTTAGCTTTCAACTACAAAAACCTTTTTTTTTAAGTGCTTAAAATGGTTGTTTGAGGCCTCTTTGGTGTTGAGGGTGTTCTACCCTCTTGTGTGCCTTATTGGCTTGAGCTTGGTGCCATTTTTTAAGGCCTTTGAGGCAATCTTTATTTGGACTTTTAACCACTGAAATCCAGTGGATTTTCAGTGGTAGAAATGTGGTTTTGAGGTCTAAAATGTGAGAGAGTGGTCCCCTCTCTTTTTGTTTTGTTTGCTTGCCTTGTTGGCCTAATTATTGAGCATGTGTTGGCTTGTTCTCAGCCTATTCTTGGGCTTATTTCAGCATGGTATAACTCTGTTTTGGCTTGGTTGAGTCACCTCATGCATGCTTTTTACACTTGTAGTGTAATCTTACCATTTAGCCTTATGTGCTCAATATTTTGATCCATCATGCTAGCCTATTTTAGTTATATCTCAGCATGTTTTTGGTATTATTTTGGCATGTTGTAACTCTAATTTTGGTTGGTAGAGCCACCTCTTGCATGTTTCTTACACTTGTAGTGTAAACCTTGCTCACTAGCCTAGTATACTTGGTGTTTTAGCCCATTATTCGAGCATGTTATGCCTCCACTCCAGGAAGTTTTTACTCATGTTTTAACCTGCTTTAGCTCTGTTTTGAGGCTTCTTGGTCGTATGATGCTTGTTATGCATGCTTATAGTGCAATAGCCTTGAATAACTTTGAGTTTTGAGGTACCTTGCATGCTTGGCTTGAGGTATTTGCATGTTTTGGCATCATTTGGCATGTTATTTCAGAGCATATAGTGTTGCCACACTCTCATGTTTTTCACTCTTTAAGTGCTCTTGAGAGTTGCACCTTTATCCCTTGTTTGTGAGCCAATGCATGAGCATCATTCTCTTGCCATTCATGTTATCATTTCAGATCATTTTAGCCACTGTTTTGGCATACATGAGGTCTGTTTGATGTTGGTTTAGTCCATTGAGCATTGTGTTACATGGTCCTAGTGTTGTATTTTTCACTAGTGTTTAGTGCTTAAGTGTTCTAGTATGTTATGCATGAGTGTTTACATGTTAGAGTCTTGTGCATTCCACCTTAACATGTTAAGATTAGCATATTGTTTGCATAGCATGTTGTTTGCATGTGTGTTGCATTGCATTGTGTTTGGATTAAATGTTGATCTAAACACGAGAAACGAGGGGCGTTTTATACTTGAAGTGATGAAACGTGCCTCATTTCTTTGTCGTCGTCCCCCTTGATTGTGCATAATAGGGTGGAGGCCTCTTGAGTCCTATGTATTATTTGTGCATTCATCGACATTGTGCAAGCTTGACTCTTTGGCCATAATGTATCGAAATACGCGATTGGTGGTTTAAGAGCCGAGCACTATACTCCTTTGAGCTTGAGACATGATAAGGAGTGTGGTTGCACACATATTCTCTTGCAAATACACTGCCATGCCTCTGTTTGTGCTCTGTTGCAGCAAAATGAGAAATTGCAGGAAGTAGTGGCCGACCGGCCATCAAATCTGCCGACCGACCACCAAGGCTGGCGATCGGCTATCTGAAGTGGCCGATGGCCATCAACTCTGGCCGATGGATACCATCTCTAGCCGATCATTCCTCAGCATGTTCCAGAGATGGGTCAAAAGCAATCTGGAAGTTGGCACAATTTTCAGAAGTCCAAAAGAGTGCAAATAGAGACATCATGAGGCACGGTAGTGGATTTCTGGGAGGAAGCCGACCGAGCATACATGTCCCTCATCCTTGAGGCCATTTAATCGCTTTTGTTAACTTAGATTAGGTTAGCTATTTCATTCATGCAAGTGTTGCAATTAATTAGTTAAAGTGTTTAATTAATTTATTTGGTTTGTAATATTCTAATTAGCCTAGATTAGCTAGTTATTCAATCATGCTGTAATTAATTAGTTAGAATAGTTAGTTAATTAGTTGGTTTGTAATAGTTAGCTTAATTAGTGTAGCTAGTTAGCTTATTATTCGGACCCTCCGTCGAGAGGGCAAATGTTGTAATAAGTGTGCTTGTGTGTGTGAATGTCTTCCAACCCCACGTCTTTCTCCCTTTTATTTACCAGCTCTTGATGGTTAGTTTTAGGGCATGTTTCAATTAGCATACTTATGCTTTCCATGCGTGTATCATTCATTCGTATTGCATGCACCGGGCTCAGCGGATCATTCAAACTGCATTGAATTTCAATACTTACTTAAATACGTGTTTCAAAGCATGTAATCGAGTGCTGCATTCATATGCCATCTTGGATAGCCGAGCCTACTTAGCTGCATTTTGCATGTGTTGCATTAGGCATTGTTGACATAGCTAGGATCATGCATTGATTACTAACTAGCTTCTGTTTTGGCTTAGAGTACACTGTGAGTGTTTATGCTTTAGCATCCTTGCATGCATGTAAGTGATTGCCATGACAACATGCTTGCCATGAGGTTATTTGCTTAATTGCTATAACTGCATGAATGCCTGTGAATGAAGGCTTCATTGCTTGAATTGGGACAATTCATCAAATGTGCGTTTTAAGCCCTGTTGAAGTGGCAAATCATCATGTTTTAAGCCCACTTGAGGGTGGCAAATCCGCGTTTTAGCCTACTTGCGAGTAGCAACTTCAAACCATTTTCAAAAAACAAACATGAGATGTTTTGTTCCAACTTAAGCGATTTGGTCTATACTTGTATGCTGTGCGCATCACATAGTAATTCTAGATTAATAACCAGAATAAGAACACATGTGTTTTCAAAAACAACATATCATGTTAGTAGAGGCCGATCCTTTGATCGGGCGAGCGGGGGTGCTCATTTCAGGACATTCCCCTCTCATACCCAAGTTCCCGAGTCGAGGCAACTTTGGTGATGACGGACACGTGGCCTTAGGCACGAGTCAGGGTTTCCTAAATTTTTCAAAATAAAATATTTAGGTGGCTACTCTGAAATCTGGCAAAGCAGTCCATGTTTGGCGCTTTTGATTAAAATCGATTTTCCAAAACGATTTGCCGGATTTGGACTCTTTGGTGATTTATCAGTCTTACATTGCACTTTGTGAGATTAGATTCAGAACCGTGACAGGAGTCCGAACTGTAGTAGCTATGAACCCCAATTCGCGCCCTCTCCGAAAGGGGGGCGCGCGGAGCGAGTTAGGGCAGTCTACACCCGTACATAGTTAGCAAAGTGACAAACAAGAAAGAATCAAGATCACAAACTCCTATGCATAAGCACAATTCGAGTTGGATTCGCATCCAAACACTCATAACTTTATTGTAATAAAAAGAGCGAATAAAATTACAACTGAATGAAATTTTGTCAAACGGGATTACCAATTATAAAACCAAACACACATCAATATTTCGGGTTTTCTGTTTGTATTTAGATGAATATTTTAAATAGATAATGGATCATCTGTGTGTGTGTGTGTTCCCTCTCATTTGATTTGGAAAATAATTTGAACAGATCACTTCAAAAGGTTTAGATATTCATTTTTCTTGGATTATTTTTTTTTTTTTTTTGAGATATGGATTTTTCTTTTTTTTCTTTGTTGTTGTTGTTTAGAATTAAATATTCTCAACAAGCAAAGCACATGCATATGTATGTTTATGTTTGTATTCAAAAACGTTTTTGGAATTAAAATTTTCTTATGGATTTTTAAAGAGGTATTTTTCCTCTCATATTCAGCATAAATGTTCAGAATATTAATTTTGTTGTTGTTAATGATGATGAATATGATGAATCTGTGTTATGATGATGATGAATCTTTCTTTGTGGAATGATTTTAACAGATAATGTATGAAGAAGAAAAAGAAGCAGATTGCAATACATATGAGAGAGATAAGAGATTTGAACATATATAAAAACAATATAGAACATATTTGTTTTAAACAGATCTGTTATAGTTGATTTTCAACAGATAAGATAATATATCTGTTTAAATAGGGTGAAAAATTGAACATATAGACAAAAAATCGGACATATGGAATTTTATTGAGACAAATATTTAAACATATAAGGGAAATTTAAACTGAAAAGGTTAAAAAAATTAAACAGATAGGGTAAAAAATTTGAACAGATGGGTGAAAAATTTGAACAGGTATAAAAAAATTGAACAGATAGGAAAAATTTGAACAGATAATCAATAAAAAGTCAAATAGATAAAAAAAAAAAAAAAAGAGTCAAGGCGTAAATTTGGAATAAAATGTTTTATAGAATTTCTTACCAAACTATTTCACAAAACATAGGCCTTTTACTAACAAAAAATATCCACCGGATTTAATGCGTTAAATACTCTCTAAATTGGATTTTTCACCAATTTTCTCTTAAATAAAAGGGTGTTTTCAATTGATTGTTTTTTGCAATTTTTGTAATGTCCCAAAATCTGGGACCGTTAATAAACTAAGTTAATCTCAAATATACAATTTCAACTAATTAATAACCTCAAAAATACAAATCAACTCCAAAATAATTACATAAATGTCTATAATTTATACAAATCTCCAAAAATAATATATAGTGCCAAATCTCTAACTTAATAAGTTTTTTAAATGCTTCAACTCCTATCGCCACTATATTTGTTCTACACTTGAAAAATAAATTAACTCGGAAAGTATACAATACGACATGAATAACAATGTTCAGATAGAGAATAAATTAATATGGATCCGTCTATTTACGACATTGCACAAATGATACGATAATCAAACAATTTACCAAATTGCACAGACAAATCCACTCAGCAAATGACAACTTGCCCAGGACAAAACACCCGGTTCTACTCAGTACATTACCAGTGACCAACTTCACCCACCTCACCTAAGCACAACTGCTTACCTGGACATATTGTTGCAAGCTATTAGCGGGGGTCCACTCGATCCATGTACGGAAAATTTTTATGTCATTTAGTTAGACAAATCAACATTTTCAACACAGAATAACTTCACAGAACTTATCAAATGACTAGAGTAATCAAATGTATCAATGCAGAATACTTTCACAGAAGTCTCGTTTAGCCTGGGGTTAAAAAGTCTTATTTGGAATAGGCTTTTTGGCTTTTTTGACTTTTGTAAGAGAAAAAATAAAATGATTATGATTTCGATGTGGCATTTTATCTTATTGATTTTTTTGCCTATTTCGTCTTTTGTGACTAAAATAGCCAAAAAGTCAGGCTTTTTGGCATGTCAAATGAAGGCTAAAAGGATTTACAAATTGAACGTAATTAAAATGGAACTCTTTGTAAAGAGATTTAAAAGAAATATATTGTATACCATTCGAATGATCTCAAATCAATCTCCTTCGTCGCCAACACTCTAATCAATCCATATTTCTCCATGGATCTCCAAAAATGGTGATCAAAATTCCAAGGCATAAGGTAGGTAAGGTTCGACAAAATCTATAACTCTTCTCTCCAATCAATCTTGGGGTGTATATAGGTGGTGTATGCGTGTGTTCTTTGTGCCAAAATATGGAGGGGGAGTGGTGTATTTATAGGGTTCAAAAGCTTTCTCTACAAATTTCCAAAACTTCCTTCATAATCCATGTTTAAAGCTTCCTCAATAATCCATGTTTAAGGTGTACACAACACTCTTTGATTTTTTAGGGAGTCCAAATATAATTTATCTAAATTATGATGGTAAGGGTCTAATTTTATGATTTAGAAAATTTTATTTAAGTGTAGAATTTAATAAATCACTAAAATACTATAATAAATCACTAATGTTTCTTACTAAAATATTAACACATTAAAAATACGAGATTTCACAATTTTTTAATTTTTTTTTATATTTAATTTTAAGTTTTACTTGATTATACAGATTAAAAAAGTTTAAAAAATTTAAAAAAACCCTAAAGATTTAGTGAATTTTTTAAATTTAAATTTATTATTATTCTTTTATTTTTTAGATTCGTATACACAAGATAGGCTTGAAAAATAAAAACTTTGACATAATTCTAAACAAGAAATTATTAAAAATAAAAAGAATTCAAGAAACAACTGTAATATTTTTAGATAGATGCCAAATAGAGTAAAATGAGACTATTGTAATTTGTATTAATAATGCCACATGCTAAATGCTAAAGAGTGTTAATAACATATTGTTTAAAATTGAGAAATATTTTGAAAACGTTTATGGCTGTTTTGGCAGGTAGCTAAAATAGTTAAAAAGTTAATTTACGTTTTGTATATTTTTTAAGATTGCTATGGCTGTTTTGGCAGGTAGCTAAAATAGTTAAAAAATTAATTGTTTTTATTTTTTATTTTATTTTACGTTTTGTATATTTTTTAAGATTGCTATGGCTGTTTTGGCAGGTAGCTAAAATAGTTAAAAAATTAATTGTTTTATTTTTTATTTTGTTTTACGTTTTGTATATTTTTTAAGATTGCTATGGCTGTTTTGGCAGGTAGCTAAAATAGTTAAAAAATTAATTGTTTTATTTTTTATTTTATTTTACGTTTTGTATATTTTTTTTAAAAACTATAAATTTATTAAAATAGTTAATTCCAAAAACAACAATTTTTATAGAAAAAAATTAAATTTGAGTGTATATGTATAAAAGTCAAGTACAAATAACACTATTAAAGGAAAATTTGTGTAAAACTTATGCGAATTTGTATTCAATTTATGTATTTTTGTAAAATCACTTATATAATTTTGTAAAAACTTATGTAATTTTGTGTAAGGTTACATACGGTGTGTATTACGCACCAGAGCATTTTCCTTAATTTAAAAAAAATATTCAATTAATGTTGATTATTATGACCAATAATAATGTTCAAAAAATTATAGTAAAATTTAAAGAAGAAAAAAAATATTAAAATTCAGCGATAGATTCAAAATAAATAACAACGTATATGGAAGTATCATTTTTTCTTTCTTTATTTTCCCTCATTTAAAATCCTAACTCATCGACAGTTTTTGCCTACCTACCCCTTCCCACCGTTACTCGAGTCTTTATCAATGTCGCCTTAACATTTTCTTGTCCTTGCAAGTCGTTTCTCTATCTCCCTCGTGACCATTGTGATATTGTAGCAATTAGGTTTCTCTTTTTCTTATCGTATCTCTATTTTTTTTTTTTCGTCTCTCTTTATTTTAGGATTTTGATTCGGGATTTTGAGATTTTAGATTTGAAATATGATTTAGATCTGATATCTGATCTGAAATATGGTTTAAATTTGAGATTTGATTTAGATATGAATGGTTGACATGTGAGAGATATAGGCGTCGTAGTGTGGTTGATGAGAGGAGTTGAAAGGAGTAAAATGGTGAGATGTATAGAAATGGTGGTGATAGTGGTTGTGAGTTGGAAAGGGATCGAGAGTCAATTAAGGGTTGGTGAGGTATAAGGTTGTACAAATTATCGTCCAATCTGTTAAAACAGCTCAATCTACACCGATCTACTTGCAAATCACAAGTTGATTTATTTTGTGATTTAAAATTTATAATTTACTTTCAAAACTATTCTGCTCTACCTCTCATAGTTTATACATATTTATGTTTCACTTTTAATTAAATATCAAAATAAAAATCAGTATGAGAGAGATTTAATGCGAAATTTGGTGTAAATGAGTATAATATATATAAAAAATATTATGTAAAATTAGTTAGTAGTATAATATTATATAAATTAATGTTATATATTATTCAACTATTTGATAATTGTTTAAAGTTATTATTCAATAAACTAATTGGTAAAACCGTCCAAATCACGGTTTGGTTATGAATAACAAATGTGTTAATCCATAATTCATGATTTGATTTTGATTTTATTATCAAACCATACTGAATTGCACCGTGTACATCCTTATGCTGTGTTTAGTTAGGATATTTAAGAATGGATTTAGAAAATGAAATGAAAAATATATGTAAAATGCGAATAAAATATACATATATTTCACCGAATTTCATACAATTTTTTCTTTTTTTTTTTTCATTTTCAAATCGTTTTTCTTTTCTCATTTCAAATCGCTTTTTAAATCTTTTAATATGTTAGTAATGTGTTTGATAAAATAGTTAATGGGCTTACAGAATCACAAAGAGCTAGATGAGAGGTGGGGAAGGTGGGGAGGGGTTGTCCAAAGATGGAAAGAGTTAGTGGTGGTGAGTATTGTGGATGAAGGGTTACGGTGCGCCGAGAAGGGTGATCGGGGGATGAAGAGGGCGAAAAAGGGTGGTGACAGAAGAGAGGTAGTTGGAATGGTGAAGCAGGGGTGGGGACAAGCAAGAGAAAGGAGATATTTTTATCTTTTTTCTATAGATTTAATGTTTTTCAATTAATTTTAATTATTTTTTGTCATACATATATATATATATATATTAAAAATTTACCACCAATATTAGGCTCCTATGTTTAAAATTTTATTATAATATTTAGTTATGTTTTAAAATAATATCAATAAAAATTTTAATGTGGTGATTTTAATTATAATTAAAGTGGAATTTGTTTGTCTCCAAATGTAGATTAAAATTTTAAATGCACCCAGTTTTTCTTTGCTTCAAAATTTCTTCGACTTGTAATGACCATTATTAAGTTTATTGAAAATAAGTAGTCAATGATTGATTTATATTTATATATAAAAATATACAATCTATTATTGAAATAATACTTATTATTAATTTTTTTAAATTTGACTGGATAGCTATTGACATCTAGCTAATTTAATTTTTTATATGAATAATTTATTTATGATAATTTTGAAAAGATAGTTAAAAGTCATTAAAATGAGCTTTTAATTCATTTTGTGATATTTTGGAAAGATAGTAAAAAGTTAATTTTTTAATTTTTTTGACTATTTAGGCTTCGTTTGGGAACAATCTTTTTTAGTAATTTTTTGAATTTTTGGTTAAAATATAATGTAAAAAAAAATAATATGTTTGGGATGACTTTTTGATTTTTTACGAAAAGATGTACAAAAAGTAGAGAGAAAAAGAAATTTTTGACTTTTTAGTATATATTGTTTGTTTTTTGATTTTTTTAATAACTTTTTAATTTTTTGATTAAAAAAATTACTTACCAAATAAGACCTTAATGTGAAAAGTGATGTGACTTAAAATTAGTAAAAAGTTAACTTTTACCTTTTTTGGTGCCTTCCCAAAACACCCATGAATCACATAATCTCTTATATTTTTTATATATTTTTTTAAAAAAATTGAAAAAAAAAATCAAAAAAATTAACTTTTAATCAACTTTTACCAGTTTAAGAATTAAGACGGGCTTGAGATAAACCCACAAACGAGATTCTCTAATTGAAAAATTAAATTATAGATACGTTGAAATCTTTTTTAAATCTAACAGTTACAAAAAAGAAAGATGCATCATAGATTTTTTGTAATAATTTTATTGTGCTTACCTAACAATTTATGTTTAAAATTAAAGTGAAACTACGTCATTTAGGAGTATATATGCTTTTAATATAATTTTATTTTAATTTTAAATCATTGATTTAAATATAATATAATAAATATGTTTTCCTTATAAGGTATATATATATAAATTTTTAAAAGCATATTTTTATAAATTTTTTTAAATTTTTTTAACATAAATATAATATAATAATACACGTTAACAATTTTTTTTATTATAAAATAATAAAACTATCATAAAATAATTATTATAAAATAATAAAACTATCATAAAATAATTGCATAAAATAATTTTGAATCCTTACCCCTATAATTTCCAGTAATTTAATTTGTTTCCAATCTAATTACGGAAATATTGCGCCATTTTATTTCTGTCCTTTTTCGTCTTCGTAACCCCCCACTCTCTCTCTCTCTCTATATATATATATACATACATACATACATACACGCTATTCCATCGATAAATACATACGCATACAAATCTCTCTCTCTCTCTCTCTCTCTCTCTCTCTCTCGATCTCTCTCTACTGTTTACTCATATAACACTATTTTTTTCTCTTTCAGTCTTCCGTTTTCTTCTCTCTACAACTCTTCTCCAGAGCTATGTCAGGACGCAACCGTGGACGCGGCAGCGGTGTTGGTGGCGGTGACGGTGGAGGCCGAGGCAGAGCCCAGCCTCGCACTGGCCTTCCTTCGCCGGCCGTGCAAGGCCGCGGAAGAGGTCGCGGCGGTGCCGGACCAGCCCCTACTCAGGCGCCACCGCCGACGGTGAATCAGCCTCCTGTGGTTTCACATTCTCCTCCGCCTTCTCAAGCACCGTCGTCGTCGACGACGAGGACTGAGGTGTCGTCTCTCAGCCAAGACGTCGAGAGCAAGTTATCGTTGCAGACTTCGCCATCGCCGGTTCAGCCTATAACGGTGTTGCCATCGTCGTCGAAGTCTCTGAGGCCGCCGGCGAGGCCGGGGTACGGAACGATCGGCCGGAAATGCATTGTTCGTGCGAATCACTTTCTGGTCGATGTTGCCAACAAAGATCTACACCACTATGACGTCAGTTTCCTCTTCTTCTCTCTCTCTACACACGCACTCTCTCTCTCTCTCTCTATATATATATATACGCGTTTATATTTATGTCTCTCTGTATACTCTCTCTACGTTTATATTTATGTGTGTCGGTTCAAAGTCTGAATACATGTCAATCAGTTTTTATATCTTCTCTTTTGGTTTTTTCTTAGGTATTCGTGATTTTTTTATTCGGTTTTATTCTGTGCTGATTTTGACTCCTCTCTTTATTTTATTTTATTTTTTGTTTCTTTCGTTCAAATGCTTGCGGCTCTTGTTTGGTCTTAGAAATCGATATTAGTACTTGTCTTTCTACAAATTTATTTATTTTTGAATATTATTTTTTATCACTCATTGTGCATTCTATGTTTGTATTTTGTGCATATTGTGTTCATTTGGTACTTTTATAATGCTTAGGTTGTTTTGTATCTCTGTGGATTTATTTATATAGGGCACACCCAAATTTCTATCCTCTTCCAAAACACTCACGATGATTGTATCATATTTTCGTGTTTAGATATTCTGATATGATGGAGTGTCTTAGGACATACTGACAAAGTTTTGGAGACAGAGGATCCTCTGCCATAATAATAAACTATGCAAAAGTTTGGCAGTTACTTTGTGTTTAAATGGAATGATTGTTGTATGAATAGGCCATGAACATGTTACTTGCTTTTTGTGTTGAGTTTTTGTTTTTTAGTTTTGCTTTTGGCTCCTTTATGGTTTGTTTGTTACCTGTTTAGTTTCTTTGGTGCTTATTCTATAATTTTAGTTCTTATTGAACTCTAATGGATGGTTTTAGGTGACAATCACTCCTGAGGTTGCGTCCAAGAAAGTTTGCAGGGACATAATAAGTGAGCTTATTGCTTCGTACCGGGAATCTCACTTAGGCAAGCTATGGCCAGCTTATGATGGAAGGAAGAGTTTGTTCACAGCTGGGAAATTGCCTTTCATCTCGAAGGACTTTGTTGTTAAGCTTGTTGACAAAGATGATC
The DNA here is from genome assembly GCF_055761805.1 of Camellia sinensis. NCBI lineage: Eukaryota > Viridiplantae > Streptophyta > Magnoliopsida > Ericales > Theaceae > Camellia > Camellia sinensis. The sequence goes on from NC_138974.1 coordinate 81,668,971, forward strand.
AAACTAGGTGATTCCCTCTCTTTTTCTTTACTATTGGTTGGAGACGTGGATTACACAAAATTGTTTAAATATGTAGACTTTAAAATAAAGGCGACTTGTTTATTTGCAAATTTATTATGGATTTTGATCATTTTTTGTGCAATGTTTAGATGCAAAGGAACGTTAGATTGTTGTAATTGAGATAATATGATAAGTTGATAATTACATTCCACATACTTTTTATGCAAACACTAAACTGTCCTTGACCTTTAATTTCTTTCTTTATTTGTCCCAAAGTTCTGTGCTCCTAGGAGTGAAAATCCATCGAGTCAGGCAAACTAATTTTCAATTTGATGAAGTTTCTACGTATCTTAGGCTATCAAATTTATTTTTTGGTAAATCACCCTTGTCTTTCTATTTAGCTGAATTTAATTCCATGCTTGTTTTAATTGCAGGAGAGAACGTGAGTTCAAGGTGGCAATCAAATTTGCTGCCAAAGCTGATATACATCATTTGCAAGAGTTTCTACGTGGTAGGCAATTTGATGCACCCCAAGAAACTGTACAAGTTCTTGATGTAGTTTTTCGATCAACACCTTCCACTATGTGAGTCTCATTGACTTAAAAGAATTAAACATATTTGCTTTTTATGATTTTCCTTGATATCTATTCATTAGGTTGAGGAGTGTGATGGCTCCACTGATTGCATATGTTTTTTATTGCAGTTATACTGTTGTTGGAAGGTCATTCTTCTCTCCCATATTGGGTGAAGTAGGCGATCTTGGTGATGGTTTACAATATTGGAAAGGTTTCTATCAAAGCCTTCGCCCAACCCAAATGGGTCTCTCCCTTAATATTGGTACGAATTTCTTTAATTGTTGGCCTTCATTTCTTTTTATATTTATTTTATCCTAAATTAATAGCTAAGAAGCACACACTTCTAAGAACGTGGCGTGTCCGTGTTGGATATCGACAATTGTTGGACACTTCCCAACATGTGTCAAAATGTGACATATTTTTTAAAAAGTTTTTTAGATCCGTATACTCTTTGGATACTTGTGTCCATTGATTAAACACATGTGTCTCCAATTAGACACACATGAATTAATTATAAGTTTGTACTAATTAACTTATGATACAATAATAAAAGAAAAAGTAATGAAAATTTATAAAAAAAGTGTTATATTACATTTTTTATTATTTTTGAATGATATGTTCATATATATATAAAATTATATATTTCATGTGTGTCCTCCACGTGTCGTGTCTTGTATTTTTTGAAAATTAGCGTGTCCGTGTCGTATCTATGCGTGTCTCGTGTCTGTGCTTCTTAGATTAGTAGTAGTTTTACTACTAGCTGCTCCACTATGATTATATAGCTTCCTTTTCTAAAGCATCTTATTCATTCTCTTGTTGCAGACATGTCAGCGAGAGCATTTTATGAACCAATTCTGGTTTCTGATTTTGTTGCAAAATATTTCAATGTTAGAGATCTAACGAGACCTCTGTCTGATCAAGATCGTATTAAGGTATTTTCTCTTAACCATCTAGCACGGCATACAGTCATTCAGTGCTATTTTCTGTGGATGGGAACACCTTAGTAAATGGCTGTGAAGCAGGGATTAAGTAGCTTTTTCTAGAAGCGAGGGTTTTGTTTTTAATGTTGTCATGGTAAAAGATAGTGGTCTGTTGAATTTTTTTTATAGTAGTACGTTTTCCACCACAACCAGTCATTATATATATGTGCTCTTGCCTGTGTATTTATTTCTGGGTGTTTTGCTTCTGTTGTTGTCTTTCTTCTTCCTCTCTTTTGTTGGTTCCTCACCAACTGGCTCTTGGTGCTTTTTAGCCCCAAGCTCCTCTTTATTGATGTAATTTTTCACACCTTGTTGGTTTCATCAATAAAGATTTTCTTTGCCGATCAAAAAAAATATATATATATGTGCTTTTGCTTTGATATTTTATGGTCCATACCCACATTTGACCGTTATGCCCTTCTACTTTCCCTCTTTTTTTGTGTGATACCAGGTTAAGAGAGCTTTGAAAGGTATTCGGGTAGAACTTACCCACAGGGAGGATGGCAAACGGTACAAAATATCTGGTGTATCGGCTCAACCAACAAGCCAATTGACGTGAGCTAGTTTTTTTTAGACTTCTTTCCATTCTCGCAAATTGCTTTAATTATTACCAGTGCAAAACAGAAGTCGCTATGCTTATAGATGGATTATATCAATTTTTTCATAGGCAGAAACTGTTTTTCAAGATTTTTAGAAGCAACTCAAATATTAGATGATTCAAAAATTTAAAGCTGCAAGATAATATTTATGTACCAGTTAAAATTGCGCATACGTTATTTCTCTTTAAATTGTAAGCTTGAACACAAATACACTGTTATTGAAATTGCTTTATTGTTTATCACTTTATGTCTGTTGGCTTGGATGACAAACCAGATGGAAATATGATGTTACAAATATATAGTGCACCATTTGACTTTGGTTTGGTTTTTATCATGTATTTGTTGTCTTTCTATACCACTTCCTGTTTATGACCATTTTTTTAATAGGTTTGCCCGCGATGACACGGATGCTAAGATATCAGTTATTCAATACTTTCGTGAGAGATACCACATCAATCTAAAGTTTGCGTTCTTGCCTGCACTTCAAGCTGGCAGTGACTTAAAGCCTGTTTACCTACCAATGGAGGTTTTCTCATTTTTAAAACGTAATTTTCTGTTTTAAGTTATACAGTAGGGATCTTAGCTTGCATTGTTTTGTCTTCCACTACAGCTTTGTAAGATTGTAGAAGGACAAAGGTATTCAAAAAAGTTGAATGAAAAGCAAGTGACTGCTCTGCTAAGGGCGACCTGTCAACGTCCTTTTGAGAGAGTACAAAGTATTAGCAGGGTATGAATATGTTAAGATCATCGTTAGTTTTGATTATTAGAGTTCTCAATCATTTCATAAATCTCATAGTATACATCTTTTAGTTTATGTCCAAAAATATAGGGAAATTGTTTTCTCCTACTTTGTTCACCATTATTTTACTAGATGATGCTGCTCCATTGCAGATGGTTGAGCGTAACAATTACAACAATGATAAGTTTGTGAATGTATTTGGGCTTCGAGTAAAGACTGAACTCACATCTATTGATGCTCGTGTCCTTCCAGCTCCAATGGTAGTTTTTTATCTATTAATTTCTGTTATGAATAAATATTTCACTTTCATATGTTTTATTTATTTATTTTATTTTATTTACTTTAACCAGTTCTTCAATTGTTGCAGCTTAAGTACCAGGGTACACAAGAGGTCCCACGAGTGGGGTGTTGGAACATGATTGATAAGGTTTAGTATTTGGTTGCTGATTTGATATTTATCTCTGCTGCAAGCTATTATGAATCTTAAAGTCAATTGATAGTCAAATCTTCTGGCATTATTCTTTCTTAAAGAATTTATGAACTAGAAGATGCTAATGCCTTTTGTACTTTAGGATGACCCTTCGTTAGTTTGGTTGTGCAGAAAATGGTTAATGGTGGCAAGGTGGAGTTTTGGACATGTGTGAGCTTCTCACGGCTAAGGCAAAATGAGGTTTTCAAATTTTGTGAGAATTTGGTCGACATGTGCAGGAATAAAGGGATGGTATGAGTTTCTCATTCTATAGTCGTCATGGTCATTTGGAACATCTGCTTTGAATTTGAAGAAATTGACACTTGACCTTGCCTGATATTATTTGAAGGATTTCAATCTGATGCCTTTAATTCCCATCCGTTTGGCACATCCTGCTCAGATTGAGAGGACCCTTGTTGAAATTCACACTCAGTCTAATGTGCAACTAACGAGCATAGGGAAAGCTGATGAACAACTTCAAATGTTAATTATTATTTTACCTGAAGTCACTGGATCTTATGGTAAGTAACTAAAACTATTTTTTTTTTTTTTAATTTGACAGAGACGTTGACTTGATGAGATTTTACTTTTGACAGGAAGGATTAAGCGGGTGTGTGAAACAGAGTTGGGAATCATATCCCAGTGTTGTCAGCCCAAGCAAGCAATGAAGTGCAACAAGCAGTATCTTGAAAATGTTTCTCTAAAGATCAATGTGAAGGTGTTTGTGTTGTTCAATATGTGCTCAAAATATTCATGTTGGTTTTCATTATTTAAAAATTTGGTAATTTGATTTTCCTTTCCCCCTCGTTTTGTTAATAATATTATTTACAGGCTGGTGGACGGAACACTGTGTTGGCTAATGCTCTTGAGAAAAAAATTCCCTTTCTAACTGATCTACCCACGATAATATTTGGTGCTGATGTGACTCATCCTCAACCCGGGGAGGATTCTAGTCCATCTATAGCTGCAGTAAGTTGTTTGCATCTTTTTTCATTTATTGGTTTGCTTAATGTCGGATTTATCTTGCTTTTAAAAAGGAATTTGTTATAGGTGGTTGCATCGATGGACTGGCCAGAGGCAACTAAATACAGAGGATTGGTCTCTGCACAGCCTCACAGGGAGGAAATTATACAGGATCTCTACAAAACTTCTCTGAATGCTAAGAATGAGATAGTTCACGGAGGAATGATTAGGTAAAAAGTTGGCTTTTCTCTTCATATTTGTTGTGGTAAATGTAGCATAATCTTTGCTCTCGTTCAATTGACATTTATTGCAGGGATATGTTGATTTCGTTTTGGAGATCAACTGGGCAAAAACCTTGTAGAATCATATTTTACAGGTGAATCCTTGCTTTGAGAATGCAAGTGACTACTGTCTCTATTATGCAACATTTTGACATTGGTATTTATTGCAGAGATGGAGTTAGTGAAGGTCAATTCAATCAAGTTCTGTTATATGAGATGGATGCCATTAGAAAGGTACACATTATTGTTTAAAAATAGGAAGTACTCATCTTACATGTGTGACAATATTTTTGACCTATGGCATATTGATTTGTTTTTCATGTGACCATGATTACTAAAATCATTCTGAGCATTGATTTGTTTTAGGCTTGTGTTTTGTATTCTTTGCATCGTCTTGATGTCTTTCTAATAATATTTGTTTATTTGTCAAAAAAAATCATGTTGAGCAGCATCACTACTAGTGCCCCAACCCCCAATCCCTCTTCCAACAACAAAAAAAAGGGTACAAAATTAGCTAGATTACCTTATCTAATTGAAATGACAGCCTTTATTAGAGGTGGGTAGGTAACAAATTAGTTTTTGGGCCAACTGTTGTGCAACGTGAAGCCCTTTCTCAGAAACATTGTCTGCTGAATGGAATCTTATTTTTCTTGAACGGTTAAGTTTTTTGTTCTATGTTTTTTTTTATATATATAACAGTGTCTTTTTGTCAGGCTTGTGTCTCCTTGGAGGCAGATTATTTGCCACGAGTTACCTTTGTGGTGGTGCAGAAGAGACACCACACCCGCCTCTTTCCTGCAGAACATGGTGATCGCAATTCAACAGATAGGAGTGGCAATATTTTACCAGGTATGCATTTTGGTTCTCATTTGAACAATACTTGCCCATGTTGTGGGAGCACTTCTTGCTCATTGGGAACTGTTTCCTTTTTTGGTGATCATTAGGTACTGTTGTTGAAACAAAGATTTGCCACCCTACGCAATTTGATTTCTATCTTTGCAGCCATGCGGGTATTCAGGTAAACTCTGTTATCCTTTGCTTAGTTTCTACCACACCAGTTTGATTTGATGCGTGTTCGAGCGAGTATTTCATTGTACTAGTAATAATTATTGAGTGAGTTTGCTTTATCTGAGCAGGGAACAAGCCGGCCTACACACTACCATGTGCTCTATGATGAAAACAAATTTACTGCGGATGCCTTGCAAATGCTGACGAATAACTTGTGCTACACGTAATTTCTTGGACCCTTCTAGATTTTTTCTTCTTGTGATTTCAACAACTTTTGTGTATTTTGCAAATCCATCATAACAAATATTTGCTGCCTGCCCTCCAGATATGCTAGGTGCACTCGTTCGGTTTCAGTAGGTTTGTCCTTGATCAGTTGAATGTTTTTAATTTTACTTGTCTGTAAAGTTTGAATTCTTATGCTTGATGTGCTTAATTATTAATAGGATGTTGATTTAATTTTGCAGTTCCACCTGCCTATTATGCTCATTTGGCAGCATTTCGTGCACGCTACTACATCGAGGGTGAAACATTAGAAGCCGGATCAAGTAGTGGAGGTGGACGTGGAGCAGGTCAGGCCACAAGGGAGAGGAGTCTGGAGGTTCAGCCACTCCCCCAAATCAAAGACAATGTTAAAGCTGTTATGTTCTATTGTTGAGCAGTGTTTTTCCTTTCTTGTTTATTTTGCGCTACTAGATGGAATACAATAGGTTTAAGCTGTTTTTGTGGATCAAGTGGTGGTTTTGGGGTAAAAATTGAGCACTGCTCCTTTTGGCAGAAGAGCAACATTAGTACTATGCCTTACAGTTCTACGCATTGGTGGAGAGTAGGATTCCTTTAGACTTCATTTTGTTATGTTTTTGTGTTGGAATTTTATCGTAGTTAATTGTGTCCTGAGGCAGAATTGGAATCCGGGGTGTCTTTTGGCTAAATCTAACCCATTTGATTTGTGCTAATCTTGTGCTTAAATGTGTTTTAATGTTGTGATGGTGTTGGATGTATGCGGTGTTTCCACTTGAATCATCACATTATTTTGATGTAGGATTCAATCCTAGGGTTTCGATGATCCTCTTTTAACCCACTTGATCAAGAGGAAGCATTGAACTTGATATGGGCATGGCTAAGAGTCCAAAGAGATCAGAGCTTTCAAGCTCCACCGAGCAAGGTCCTACAATGGCTGAAACAACTTCATCAGTTACAGTTTCATATATCAAATCTTAGTTCCTTAGTTACTGTCAAGCTTGATTCAAATAATTTTCTCATATGGAGGAGTTAGATTCAGAATGTTCTTCGTGCTACAAACCTCCTTAGTTATGCAATTGGTTTGACTGTTTGTCCTGCTTAAGAAATCATGGATTCAATTGGACAACAACGAATTCTGAATCCAGAATTTACCAAATGGGAGGTAATTGAAGCTCACTGCCTAAGCTACTTAATTGTTCTATCTCCTTCGGTTTATTCATTTGTTCTTCATTATACTCCTTGCTTTCAAGGGTGGCAAGCCCTGGAAAAACAATCTACTTCATTATCAAGATCACATATTCATCAATTGAAGACTAAGTTGCAAACAATCACCAAGAAATCTCTCACCATGGAAGAATATCTTGCTCAATTTAAAGAAATCTTAGATCAATTGTCTTTGGCATCTGCAAATATTCATGATGAAGATATGATGTTAATCATTCTTAATGGTCTATCAGATGAATATGATGCTCTTAAAACAACAATCCATGCACGATCTGACTCTCTTTCCATGGATGAGCTACGTTCCTTGTGTTCAGAAGCAATTCACATTGAATGTAAAATCAAACACTATGATAATCATAATCTCATTGTTGTGTACTCTGTTTCGTACGGTTCAAACCCTACCTCTTTATCTAGTTACGGCGCTCAGTCTATTCTATCTTTCAATGCATATAGCGGCATTTCTTCACATCTTCAAGGTAGAGGAAATTTTAGGGGTAGAGGTCGTTTTTATAATGGCAATTGTAATCGTGATGGCAGTCGATTCTACAATCAAAGCAACATAGGAAAGCTACATTATCATTCCTCTAGTTATGGTTCTTCTTGCTGTCAAATTTGAGGTAAGATGGGGCCACATTGCTTTTGATTGTTGGCATAGAATGGATTAGTCTTTTGAGCCTCTGACCTCTATGTCTCAGTCTCAAGGAAATCAATTGAATACTAGAGCCTATGCTGCTACTATTCCTTAGAATGAGCAGTCTTCGCCAGCTTCGACTGTCTATTGGTACATAAACTCAGCTGCAACAAATCACATCACAAATGACTTGTCCAATCTTCACATTTCTCAACCATATCACAACCAGGATCAAGTTACTGTTGGGAATAGATCTTCTTTGCCTATGAAAAATGGTTTAGACCACTAAAAGAGGAGCATTAATTTGTCTTTTTCCTCTTTGTATTTTGTTTTTTTTCCTTTATTTGTTTTGTTTTTAAATTGTATGCCAGCTCAGTAGAGCTGCATTTAGAGCAGCTCTAGTAGTGGTCACAATCACCACTGTTTACCTATTCACCACATTGGTACATGCATTTTGCCTATTCCTACCTACTTTTTCTCTCTTAATTATCTCTTGCATGTGTCTTCTATTTCTTCTAATCTCTTGTCTGTTCAATAATTATCTAGGGATCATAATTGTGTGCTTATATGTTTTTTATGCTAATTCATTTCTTATTTAGGACAAGCACACTGTTGTAGACGTCCCCGAACGTCCCGGAAGGATAAATCCCGTTTTGTTCATTGGGCTCACTACAGTTCAGGACTCAAAGTCACGGTCCTGTATCTAATCTCGCAGAGTGCAATGCAAGACCGATGAATCATCAAAGAGTCCAAATCTGGCAAATCATTTTTGAAAACAGATTTTTTGAAAGAAGTGCCAAACATGGACTGCTTTGCCAGATATAGAGTCGCCACCTAAATATTTTATTTTTGGGGAAATTTAGGAAACCCTGACTCGTTGCCTAAGGCCACGTGTCCGTCATCACCAAAGTTGCCTCGGCTCGGGAACTTGGGTACGATTAGGGAAGGTCACTTCGTGGGCACCCCGCTCGCCCGATCAAAGATCGGCCTCTACTAACCATGATATCTAGTTTTGAAAACATTATGCGTTCTTATTTCGGTTATTAGCCTAGATTTACTATGTGATGCGCACAACATACAAGTATAGACTGGATCACCTGAATTGGAACGAAACATCTCATGTTTGTTTTGAAAACGGTTTGCTACTCGCAAGTAGGCTAAAATGTGGATTTGCCACCCTCAGGTGGGCTTAGAAAACAAGATGATTTGCCACTATCTAGTGGGTTTAAAACTCACAATTGATGAATTGTTCCAATCCAAATAACCCAACCTTCACCCACAGGCATTCAGGCAGGTATATCACATAAGCAAATAGCCTCATGGTAAGCATGCTATCATGGCAGTCACTCACACGCATGCAAGGATGCTAAAGCATAAGTACTTACCGAGTACTCCAAGCCAAAACAGAAGCTATGTTAGAGATCCATGCATGATCCTAACTATACAGAAATGCCTGATGCAACACATGCAAAAAATGCAACTACAATAGGCTCGGCTATTCTAAAGATGGCATGTGAAATGCTACAGCTAACAAGTACTCAACTCGGAATTGAAATACAAATGCAGTTAGTATGATGCGCCGAGTCCGGTGCATGCAATACAGATGAATGAATACAAACATGCTATCATGCTGTATGTTAATTGAAACATGCCCTAATCTAACCATCATAAGCTGGTAAATAAAAGGGAGAAAGACGTGGGGTTGGAAGACATACATCACACGCATGCACACTTATTATAGTTGTGCCCTCGCTCGGAGGGTCCGAATAATAATATACAGTCCGAATAATAATACAGTCCGAATAAATACAAAATCCTAATTAGTTAACAATTTAACTAGGAAAGCAAGTAAATTAGCACGCAAATCCATGGACCGCCTCAGCTCTGTTCCAAATGATGAATGATGCATTCTTGAGTTGCCTTGCGCAGAAATCCATTACGATGCCCCAGTTTGCCTCTGTTTGCAATTGTTCTTGGAATATTGCGCAACGCTCCAGAAGGCCGCTGATTTCTGATTTACTGCAACAGAGAGCAACAAAGGGGCATGGCAAAGTATTTTCACATATGTATGCATGACAACTCTTCAAGGAGTGTAGTCCTCGATCCCCGTGCCACCAATCACGCATATCGATGCATGATGGCCGATGCGTCAAATTGCACAACTCAATATGAAATGAATGCACATGAAAACACAACAGACCTAAACTCCATCATGGGTAATCCGGAGTGTCGGCGACCGGGAATTGAGACACGTTCCGTCACTCGGAGTACGAAACGTACCTCGTTTCCCATGCTTAGGCTAACTCCTATCCCAAACACGATGCAAATGAGATAGCATACACAATGCGATTAACATACAACCTAGCATACGCAATGCTATGAAATGGCATACACAATGCTTGATGTGACATGGCATACACGATGCTCTAACATGCAATCTAGCATACGCAATGCTATGGACCGAAATGACATACACAATGCACGATGGACTTACACCAACATGAATGGACCTCAGCCACACTCACATCAGTGGCCAGACAATGATGAAAAGAAAACAAGAACACTCATGCAAACATGCACGATGCAAGGGATCGATCCTAAGGCATCGAATGTCACTCTACCAAAGCATGGAAAAGGATGCAACATGACATGGAATAGCCTAAATTACAGCCCTAAAACAACATGAAATATGGTCCCGAAACATGCAAATATGGCACACAATGCAAGCTAGGGGGGCCGGGTACCAAAACTAGTGAAATGCGTTACACTAGAGGTACCCGAAGCAATGCACCAAAGGCAAAACCAACCCCAAACAGACCCTAGGCAGGTCTGAAATAGTGGGGAATTGACCTAAAATGGTGGCTCGGAATGCAACGGAATGGAGCTCATTCAATGGTCGGTAAAACGGGCATACAAGCCCGACTCTCAAACACATTTAAAGAGACAAAAACACGGCAAAATGGCATTCAGGTAAGCTCTGAAATGTGATGAATGATAGGCTCAAAACATGAAAATATCTCAGTACATGCATGCAATGAACTTCAAAACTCGAAGATAGTCAAGTGCGTTGAACTACAAGCATGCAAAACTAACATCATTCAACCACAAGACCAAAAACAGAGCTAAGGTGGCCCAAAATAAGCACATTATCAGTTTTAAGCAAGGCCAAACAGTGCTAACATGACGGACTAAAATAGCGTGCAACATTGGTTAGTAAGTATGGGTTGTATTACAACTATAGGATGCGCATGAGATCTCATCAAACCAGCCAAAAACAGTGAACAAAACATGTCAAGATATGCCCAAATAACCACTGAAATGCAGCCAATGCATACAAAAATGATGAGCTCCTTTGGAGGGCCATGCAAGGGGTTACTCAACACATACAACAAGAACACTTAGCATGGAAAAACCAACTCTGGAAATCAAATATGACAAGACTAAAACTCACCAAATTGGCCTTGAAATGGGTCGGTGAAGCATACAATGAAAGGCCCCCTCAAAAGGCCTTGAATGAAATTGCTCTACACATGCATCATAGACATAAAACATGGAAAAATGGGCTCCGGACAGAGCTAACGCAAACCATGAAACTCACCAAATTGGGCCCAAAAAGTAACTTCACAACATGCAAGTGAGGGGCCCTCTGGAAGGCCAATAGGGCCAACCAACAAGACAAGGAGAGAGGGGGTCACCCCCCCTGATTTTAGCTCTCAAACATACATCCAAGCCACTGAAAATCCATTGGATTTCAGTGGCTAGGAGGCCAAACCAAGGCCAATGTGAATGCTCTAATGCATAGCCCTAAATATGAAGGAATGAAACATGAAAGGGGGTAGATGACCCCAAACAGAGAAAGTGTCTTAAACAAACATATTTATAAGCTCAAAAGGAAACTTTTTATAGTTTATGAAAAATCTCAAAAATGCTCACAAATAAGACTAAGATATGATGCAAAATAGGCCTACAAAGAGGGATAAAACATACAAGGATGCAGGAGGCCTCAAACAGAAAAATGTCATTAATCAATATTCAAGAGGAACTCAAAATATGACACTTTTTAGTTTATGAAAAAGTCTATAAATACTTGCAAGTAAGGCTAATCAATGGAGCAAAAAAATACAAGTTTAAGGGAAATAGGCACTTACCCTTGAAGAGCAACAAAGCTGGAGCTTTTGGACCAAGTTGGTGAACCTTCAACCCTTGCAAGTCAGTCCCAAAGTGCTGGAATGGATGGAGGAGGTGTTGTGCTAAGGGTTGGTGTGCAAAAAGGCCAAGAAAACTAGGGTTTTGGAGCTTGGAATAGTGAATATGGAGGATGGAGGGTATAAGCCTTCACCAAATTTTGTTCAACCCTTCAACATGAAGCCAAGCCTCTCCTTTATAGAGGAGAGGCTTCAAAATATCTCCAAGAGACCCCAAGTATCCTCCATACATGTGTATGGAGGATGCACCAAATGGCCTCCAGTTGGCACAGCTGGATTACACTCAGAGAGAGCAAAAGCAAGAAGCAGGCCGACCAGTTCAAGTGGCTGGCCGGCCACTCCCCCTGGTCGGCCGACCAGGGGTCAAACAGGTTAAGAAAAATTTTTGGCCGGCCACCCCAAAAAGGTGGCCTCCCAGATGAGTGCAACACAGCTGTGTAGTGAAAAACTAGAAAATGTGACCCAGGAGAGAGAAAAGCTAGCTTTTTAGCAAGGTTCAAAAGGGTCAAGATGAATTTCTGGCCGGCCTACCCATATTGGTGGCCTCCCAGATGAGCACAACACAATGGTGGTATGAAAAGCTAGAAATTGTGGCTCAAAAGTGAGAAAAACCAGCTTTCTGTCAGAAAAACCAGCTTTTGGAGAGAGAAAAAGAGAAAACTGGTTTTTCAAGGGAAACGGTGGCCTCCCACCATCTTACCACCTCCCTAGCAATGAAAATAGGGTCCCTACCAAAAACGGTCCGAGACGGATGTAAAACGAAGGTTCGGGGAACAAAACGCGCAGTCTGGGGCCCCGAAAACAGGCTGTCAGGCACCGAAAATGGCGTATGACCACGAAGGTCGTCTCCCGGCCCACAGTGTCCCTCTAAAGGGAGGAAATAAGGTGTGTGCCAAAAACCGGAGCAATCGAAGGTAATTAAGCGGTCCCGAACTGAGGCACACGGCTGACGGCTTCGAAAAATCAGAAACTGGCCTCCAAACGGGAAAAATGGCCTATGACCGCGAAACGTAGCCTACGGCCACTGAGAGATGGTCTACGAGACCTCTCCCTCCCTTCGGGAAGAGAAAATAGAGAAATCAGGACCTGGTTCACAAACTGAGGCAAAGCACAAAAGAGCCCCGAAGTCCGGAGGCAAGGCTCGCAGCCGAGACTCTGAAACCTCAGAACGAGCACAATATACAACATCACCGAGCGCTCAACTGGTGACGTCTGAGTCTTAAGGTCGGTCAAAAATGGGGTGTTTACAACTGTAGACATCCCATTTTTGACCGATCTTAAGACTCAAACGTCATCGTTTGTGCGCGCGATGATTGTGCATGTTTGTGCTCGTTTTGAGTGCCCAAGTTCTTGGTTGAGCACCTTGTCTTTAGGCCTCTAAACCCTTTTTGTTTTGGCCTTGTTTTTGGGCCAAACCTTGGTGCCTCTTGCCTGGAGGGGAGAAGGGCCTTGCTGGCCACTTTTGGCTATTGTCGGCCACTTTTCCTCTTGGCCGGCCACTTGAAGTGGTCGGTCGGCTAAGGGAGGTGGCCGACGGCCAATTTTCTCATTTTTCAGATATTTTATGTGCCAGCTGTTGGTCACTGAATGCATCCTCCATACACGTGTATGGAGGGATGAGGGCAAACTTTTTGCTTGTTTTTCTATATAAGGGGAGGTTCCTCCCCCATTTGGAGGGTTCAGAATTTTGGTGAGAAAAATTTCACTCTCTCTCTCTAGAATTCTCTCTCTCTCTCTCTCTCTCTCTCTCTCTCTCTCTTCCTATATTATGCTTGAAAGTGAGTTTTCTTTATATTTTTGCGTACAATCCCTTAGCCAACTTAGACTACCTTGTAGCTGAGGTTCTTGGAAGTCTCATTTGAGCTTTGAAAAGCTGGTTTTGGCTCAGAAAAGTACCTGTTTTGTTGCTGTGCTTCAAGGGTAAGGACTTGTCTCTTTTAAGCTTTTCATTACTTGTTTGACCACTTTTGCATGCAACTTTGAGGCTGGTTTTAACCTCCAAAAACTCTGTTGTTAGGGTTTCAAAATGATGGTTTGAGTCTTGTTTAGTTAAGGGGTGGTTTCCTCCATTTGCTCTTTGGCTTATAAAGCCTTTTGAGCCATCTTTCAAAGCCTTTTAAAGCAACTTTTTTTGGCCTTTAAACCACTGAATTCCAGGGGAATTTCAATGGTGAAAATTTTGTTTTGAAGTCCAAAATAGGAGGGGGTGGCCTCCTTTCCTTGTATCTTGTTTGCATGTGTAGATGACCTAATATTTGATCATGCTTTTCTACCTTTTTGTAGCATAGTTCAAGTATGTTTTTGGCCTGGTTTTGACATGTTTTAACTCTGTTTTTGGTTGATTGGAACACTTCTTGCTTGCTTTTTGTACTTGTAGTGCAATCATGCTTACTAGCCTAGCATACTTGATGATTTAGTCTATCATTCTAGCTTGTGTTAGTTTGATTCCAGCATGTTTTTGTTACTGATTTAGCATGCTTTAGCTCTGTTTTGTGCCTTTTTGGTCACATGACTCATGCTTTGTATAGTTATAGTGCAAATGTCTTTACAAGTTTTGTGTTTTAAGGCCCCTAACATCCTTTGCTTGAGATGATTGCATGATATAACATCATTTAGCATGTGATTTCAGTGCATATATCTCTGTTACACTCTCACATTTCCACTATTTCATTGATTTTGAGAGTTGTGCTTTGAGCCTTGTTTGTGAGCCAATACATGAGCATGTTTTTCTTGCTTTTTGTGCTTCTATCTCAGCATGTTTTAGCCACTGATTTGACAAGTTTTAGCTCTGTCCAGAGTTTGTTTGGTCAATTGAGCTTGATATTGCATGCCTCTAGTGTAGTGCTCTTCACTAACTTTGATGTTTTTGGCTTTTAACATGTTGTGCATGTGTTGCTTGCATGTTGTAGCACTATTTTTCATGCCATTTCAGCACTGAAAAATCTGCAACCTCCCATCATTCTTCACTTTTTAATTTGTTTTGAAAGTGGCCTTGAGCCCCTTGTTGGCTTGAGTGTGAAATTGAGGCTTTCATGCTTAATGGTTTTAATCCTCTCTTGAGGGTTTCTACTAACCAACAGCATGAGGCCTCTTTCATGCTCAAGGTACTTGTGGCTTGGGCCATCTTTCCAATTAGAGGACTTCCACATTGGACTTAATCAGTTAAAGAATGGCTTGGTAATGTAAAATGTGTAAATAAAATGAATCAAGTAAAACATGACCAATATAAGCATATTTGTGTTACATTGCATGTGTTTGGATCGGACGTTAATTCAAACACAAGAAATGAGGGACGTTTCATACTCAAAGTGATTAAACGTATCACGTTTCTTGGTCGCCGTCACCCTTGATCATGCATGATAGGGTGGTGGCCATTTGAGTCTATTTGTGCATTCATTGACTTGTATAAGTTTGACTCTTTGGCCATCATGCATGAAAATGCTTGATTGGTGACTTGAGAGCCAAGTGCCACACTCCTTTGAGCTTGAGACATGATGAGGAGAGTGGTAGTACACATATTTCCTTGCAAATACATTGTTGTGCCTCTGTTGTTCTCTGTTGTAGCAAAACCAGAAGCCTGGAAAAGCAGGTGGCCGACTGGTTAGTTAAGGTGGCCAGCAGCTACTTTTTGTGGCCGACCGGCCACCAGTCTATTTTTGTGCAAAGTGTTCCTGTTTGAAGCAAAAGCAGTCTGGAATCTTGGTTCGATGTTCAGAGGTTAAGGCAAGTGTAAACAGAGACAACCGACAGCAAAACGACGGATTTTTGGGAGAAGCCAACCGAGCATGCATGTCTCCCTCGCCCGTGAGGCCTTTTTATTGCTTTAATTAGTTTAGTGTAGCTAATTATTCAATTTGTGTTGTAATATTTTAATTAGCTAGTATAGTTGATTAGTTGTTTTGTAATAATTAGCTTAGCTTAGAGTAGCTTAGCTTATTCATTCGGACCCTCCTTCGCGAGGGCATATTGTTGTAATAAGCGTGTGTGTGTGTGTGTGCATGTCTTCCAATCCCACGTCTTTCTCCCTTTTACTTACCGCTTTTGATGGTTAGTTTAGGGCACGTTTTGATTAGCATACCTTATGCTTGCATGTTTGCATCATTCATTTGTCTTGCATGCACCGGGCTCGGCGCATCATTCAAACTGTATCGTATTTTAATACTTATTTGAATACGTGTATCAATTTGTTGTATTCATATGCCATCTTAGATAGCTGAGCCTATTTAGTTGCATTATTGCATGTGTTACATTAGGCATCGTTAACATAGTTAGGATCATGCATTATTTTCTAACTAGTTTTTGTTTTGGCTCGGAGTACACTTTAAGTTTTACGCTTTAGCATACTTGCATGAGTGTGAGTGTTGCCATGACAGTATGCTTGCCATGAGGCTATGTGCTTACTTGCTTAACTGCATGAATGCCTGTGGATGAAGGCTGAATTTCTTGAATTGGAACAACTCGATGATTGTGAATTTTAAGCCCACTTTGCGAGGTGGCAAATCATGTTTTAAGCTCACTTTGAGGGTGGAAAATCCGCGCTTTAGCCCACTTGAGGGTGGCACTTTCAATCCATTTTCGAAAACAAACACGAGTTATTTTGTTCTAATTCTTGCGACTTAGTCTATACTTGTATGTGTGTGCCACATAGTAAAGTTAAGCTAATAATCAGAATAAGAACACATGTGTTTATAAAACAACATATCATGTTAGTAGAGGCCGATTCTTTGATCGGGCGAGCGGGGGTGCTCATTTCAGGACTTTCCCCTTTCGTACCCAAGTTCCCGAGCCGAGGCAACTTTGGTGATGACGGATACGTGGCCTTTGGCACGAGTCAGGGTTTCCTAAATTTCCCAAAATAAAATATTTAGGTGGCGACTCTGTAATCTGGCAAAACAGTCCAGTTTTGGCATTATTTGATTCAACAAATCGATTTTTCGAAACGATTTGCCGGATTTGGACTCTTTGGTGTTTATCAGTCTCACATCGCACTTTGTGAGATTAGATTTAGAACCGTGACGGGAGTCCGAACTGTAGGAGGCCAATTCGCACCTCTTCAAAAGGGGGGCGCACGAAGAAAGTCGAGTCTACACATACGAACAAAGTCTTACATAGGGGCTCTAATGTGAATGGTCTATACCAGTTCTCTAAATCTTTTGCCACCTCTACACCTCAAGCTTTTCAAACACATTTTTCTCCATTTGTCACTGCACTCACATGGCAACGAAGATTGGGGCATCAATTTTCTTTGAAATTTTAGCATATTAATAAACACCTTCCCAAGCTTTGGCATGCATAGTTTCATTGTTCTACTAATTCTTGTAATAAAGTTCCTCATTGTACACATTGTGTTATTGCTAAAATTCATAGCTTACCATTTAAACTGTCAAATACTTCTGTAAATGCACCTCTTTCTTTAATACACAGTGATGTATGGGGACCCTTTAATACTTCTTCTAATGCTTTCAAATATTATGTGTTGTTTGTGGATGATTTTAGTAGATTTACTTGGGTATATCCTTTACATTACAAGAGTGAGGTTTTTTTTTTTTCTAAATTTCTAGAGTTTAAGGCTCTTGTTGAGACTTAGTTTCATACTTTTCTTTAAATATTTAGGACTGATGTTGGCTCTGAATTTGTTAATAAGAAGTTACATTCTTTTCTTAGCTTTCATGGCATTATTCGTTAACTTAGTTGCCCTTACACTCAAGTCCAAAATGGTGTGGCTGAGAGGAAGCACAAACACAGTTTAGAAACTGCTATTACCCTTATTCATCAATCCAATCTTTTCTCTTTCCTTGTGGTTTGATGCCATTTCTACCTCAGTGTTTCTCATTAATAGAATGCCTAGCTCCACTCTTCATTACATCTCCCCTTGTGAGGTCTTATTTCATCATGTTCCTGACTATTTTTCTTTCAAGGTCTTTGGCTGCCAATGCTTTCATTGGCTTCAACCATACACTCAACATAAACTTCTGCCTAAATCTAATCATGTGTTTATCGGTTATCATCCTTCTATGAAATAGTATGGGTGTTTAGATTCTCTTACTGGCATAGTGCATACCTCTAGACATGTGCTATTTAATGAATCTTGTTTTCCATTCTTCACACTGTAAACGTCCCCGAACGCCCCGGGAGGATGAGTCCCGTTCTGTTCATTCAGGGTTCACTATAGTTCGGACTCAAATTGTCACGGTTCTTAATCTGAACCAAAGAGTCCAAATCCGGCAAATCATTTTGAGAAAACAGATTTTTTGAAAGAAGTGCCAAACATGGACTGCTTTGCCAGATACAGAGTCGCCACCTAAATATTTTATTTTTGAAAAATTTAGGAAACCCTGACTCGTTGCCTAAGGCCACGTGTCCGTCATCACCAAAGTTGCCTCGGCTCGGGAACTTGGGTACGATTGGGGAAGGTCACTTCGTGAGCACCCCCGCTCGCCCGATCAAAGATCGGCCTCTACTAACCATGATATCTAGTTTTGAAAACTTTATGTGTTCTTATTCCGGTTATTAACCTAGATTTACTATGTGATGCGCACAGCATACAAGTATAGACTGGATCGTCTAAATTGGAACAAAACATTTCATGTTTATTTTTGAAAGTGGTTTGATGGTGCTACCCGCAAGTAGGCTAAGACGTAGATTTGCCACCCTCGGTTGGCTGAGAAAAATATGATTTTGCCACTATCTAGTGGGCTTAAAACTCACAGTCAATGCATTTATTCCAATTCAAATAATCCAACCTTCACCCATAAGCATTCAGGCAGTTATATCACATAAGCATATAGCCTCATGGTAAGCATGCTATCATGGAAGTCACTCACACACATGCAAGGATGCTAAAGCATAAACACTTACCGAGTACTCCAAGCCAAAACAAAAGCTATGTTAGAAATCCATGCATGATCCTAACTATACAGAAATGCCTAATGCAACACATGCAAAATGCAACTAAGATAGGCTCAGCTATTCTAAAGATGGCATGTGAAATGCTACAACTAACATGTATTCAACTTGGAATTGAGATACAAATGCAGTTAGCATGATGCGCCGAGCCCGGTGCATGCAAGACAGATGAATGAATGCAAACATGCTATCATACTGTATGCTAATTGAAACATGCCATAATCTAACCATCATAAGCTGATAAATAAAAGGGAGAAAGACGTGGGGTTAGAAGACATACATCACACACACACACACACACTTATTACAACATTGCCCTCGCGCAGAGGGTCCGAATAAATAATACAATCCCAAATGAATAAATAATACAGTCCCGAATAAATACAGAATCCTAATTAATTAATAAATTAATCTAGGAAAGCAGTAAATTGGCACGCAAATCCATGGACCGCCTCAGCTTTGTTCCAAATGATGAATGATGCATGCTCGGGTTGCCTTGTGCGGAGAATCCCTTGCGATGTCCCGGTTTGCCTCTGTTTACAATTATTCTTGGGATGCGTGTTAGGCTCCAGAAGGTTGCTGATTTCTGATTTGCTACAACAGAGAGCAACAAAGGGGCATGGCAAAGTATTTTCACATATGTATGCATGACTGCTCTTCAGGGAGTGTAGTCCTCGATCCTCGTGCCACCAATCACGCATCTCGATGCATGATGGCTGAGAAGTCGAATTGCATGACTCAATATGAAATGAATGCATATATGGACACAACAAGGCCTAGACTCCATCATGGATAATCCAGAGTGTCGGCGACCGGGAATTGAGACACGTTCCGTCACTCGGAGTACGAAACGTCCCTCATTTCCCGTGTTTGGGCTAACTCCTATCCCAAGCACAATGCAATATGCATGACATGCATGAATGCAATCCTAACATGCAACCTAGCATACGCAATGCTATGAAATGGCACACACAATGCATAATGGACTTACACTAACATGAGCGGACCTCAGCCACACTCACATCAGTAGCCATTAGGTGAAAATGAGACTCTCGAAATGCGTGCACGCATGCACGCAAATCGAGGACCGAACCTAAGGCATAACATGTAACTCTAACAAGGCATGGCAAGGGATGCAAGATGGCATGCAAACTCACAAATTCCAGCACTGAAATATGATGCTAAACAGCCCCGAAACATGGAAAAATGGCACCCGATGCATGAGATGAAACCCGAAACTCGAAACTAGGCACACGGAATGACTTATAGCTATACAAAGCATGCATTATTTGATCATGAAGCATGAAGACAGAGCCAAGGAAGTCCCAAAACATGAACATTTCCAGTTCAAAGCATGGCCAAAAGATGCTAGCATGGTGGACAGAATGCATGCAATCTTGACTAGCAATCATGGTTTACATGACAAGTATATGAAGCAAATTTAATCTCACCAAACAAGCAAAAATCAATGAATAAATCATGTGAAAATAGGCCCAAATAACCACTGATATACAACCATGGTATGCAAAAATAATGAGTTACTTTGGAGGGCCATGCAAGGAGTTATTAAGCACATGCAAGGTAGACATTTAGCATGGCATAAACAACTATGAAAATCAAATATGGTAGTCCTAAAACTCACCAAATTGACCCTGGAAAGTGACTTCGAAGCATGCAAGGTAGGGTCTCTTTGGAAGGCCAAAAAGGCCACCAAACAAGAGAAGGAGAGAGGGGGTCACCCCCCCTCTAATCTTGGCTCTCAAAATAGTGTTCCAGCCACTAAAAATCTACTAGATTTCAGTGGCTAGAAGGCCAAACAAAGCATGCAATTGGGGCTTAGGTGTAAGGCTCAAAACAAGGGACAATCAAGCATACAAGGAAGCATGTGACCTCAAATAACATAATGCCCTTAATAAAATATGAAGATGATGGCAAAACAAGCCTTTTTCTAGTTTATAACAAGTCTAAAAAATGAACATAAATAGGGCTAATCTATCATGCAAAAATGGCCCTAAAAGAGAGAATAGAGACAAAGGATAGAAGCTGGTCCCAAACAGTGAAGAGACCTTCAACAAAGTTGAAGAAGGGCTTAAAATGAAGCACTTTACAGTTTACATCAAGTCTCAAAAATGAACAAAAGTGAGGCTAAATCAGCATGCAAGAAAAAGGCCTAAAAGAGGGATAAATAGGCAAGTGGTAGCAGCTGACCTCAAACAAAGGAGAGCCCTTCAACAAAGTTGAAGAGGGGATCAAAAAAAGACATTTCACTGTTTATGACCATGTCCAAAACAGCTCACAAATAAGCCTAAAATAGCATGCAAAAATAGGCCTAAAAAAGAGTTTAAACACAAAGGGGGAGGAGGAGACCTCAAACAGAGAAAGACCCTTAATCAAACATGGAGAAGAGCTTGAAATATGACTATTTCCAGTTTGGGTCGGATCCCAAAAATGCAAGCAACAAAGGCTAAGAAAGCATGCAAAATAGAGCTAAAAGAGAGGGAAAAGAGACTTACCCTTGTAGCACAGGTTTCCAGCAGCTTCTGGTCCAAGAAGAGGAGCTCCTATCCTCTGAGAAACAGCCTCAAGTTGCTGGAATGGAGTGTGGAGGTTGTAGGCTTGGAGGTGGTGTGTAAAGGTCAAGAACAATGGATCCTTGGAGCTTGAAAATGGAGTGCAATGGAGGAGGGAAGGGTGTATGCTCCAGCTGGTTTTCTAACCCTTAGAAATGGAGGAGGGGTGCTGGTTATATAGAGGGAGAGGTGTGAAGAAAAAGGGGCGAAAAATGAATTCAAATTTCCCCCCAAAAGGACAGACCCTCGGGCAGGGGTCTGGTGCAAAACAGCTGGCACAACTGGCATCCACTCAATCTGTAGAATACTCCGGAAGGTCGTCGGCTAGCAAAATTGGTCGGTCGGCTACTTTAACTGGTCGGTCGGCCATCTGTTCTGGTCGGTCGGCAGGAAAAATCTGCTCTGCAGGTTCAACTTCAAACGGGCATAACTCCTTCATATGAACTCCTTTTCAGGTCATTCTTGTGTCAAAATTGAATCCCCGGAAGTAAGCTTTCCAATGGCACCAGCCTTGCATCAAAATTCCAACTGTAAGAAAAGTTATGCTTGTTTTGGTGAAGGCTGCTCAGTTTCGGTCTACCCGGGATGATGCCCAACTTCAACCAATCATATCTCCGCCATCCGGACTCGGATTTAAGAGATTCTTGAATAAAAAATGAAGCCCCGAAAGTCTTCTTTCCAACGGTGGGGGCCTCATAGCTTAACTTCATTTGTATAGATAGATAAGCTTGATTTATCGAGAACTGCTCGTCTCTCTCTTAGCGATTCTTGCCTATCTTCTTCTCCAACTTGGTTTCTTCTCTCTTCCCCTTCTTTCTTCAACTTCAAACCCCTAAGCAAGGTGTTTTGAAAGATTTTTCAAGGATTTCATCTCTCTTTTATTCATTTTCACTTTGTCCTTACTCGGTTTATCGAAAAGCGCATCATTTGACAAAATGTGAGCCTCGGAACATTGTAAAAACTTTATTTCAAAAATATTTTGAAAGAGAGGGTTCTAAGGTCTAAAAATCCTCCAAAATAACTTTGGTCCAAAATGGTGTGTGAAGTTGAGATTTGTCTCTCTCCTTGCCGAAGAAACTGAACCTTTGCCCTACACACCTTTCTCCACCAAGTAAACCATCAGTAACGCCCAAGTCTTGAGAGCGGTCAAAAATGGGGTGTCTACAGTTGCCCCTCTTTGACAGAACTCGGAAGTCAAGAAGTGACGTGAGTGAATGTCAAAGTCTAGAGACGACCCATTTTTGACAAAGCCGAAGACTTGGACAAACAAACAAAATACCGATAAATAAATGGTTGTGCTCGCAGGATGCCTATGTATCCCTTTGCAAGGAATCAAACCAGCGTAGTTCAAGGGCAGGATGCAAATGATATGCAGGAAGACTTTGATAATTGGACATATACGCTACGCGAAGCCGGTTTGAAAATTGTGAAATCCTCACGAACATGTGCGATAGATATACAAAGTGAGTAAGCATGTGCGATAGATACACTAAGTGAGCATAGTGTGATAGATACACAAAGCGAGCGTGTGATAGACACTAAAAGTGAATACAAAGTGTGATAGATGCACTATGTGAAGCAAAGTATGATGGATATACAAAAAGTGAACGCAAAGTGTGATAGATGCACTAAGTGAACAGAGTGTGATTGATACACTGAAGGTGAACACAAAGTGTGATAGATGCACTATGTGAACAAAGTGTGATTGATACACTAAAAGCAGACACAAAGTGTGATAGATGCACTAAGTGAACAGAGTGTGATTGATACACTAAAAGTGAACACAAAGTGTGATAGATGCACTATGTGAACAGAGTATGATAGATACACTAAAAGCGAACACAAAGTGTGATAAATGCACTAAGTGAACAAGTATGATGGATACACTAAAGGTGAACACGAAGTGTGATAGATGCACTTAGTGAACAGAGTATGATAGATATACTAAATGTGAACACAAAGTGTGATAGAAGCACTTAGTGAACAGAGTATGATAAATATACTAAATGTGAACACGAAGTGTGATAGATGCACTTAGTGAACAAGTATGATGGATACACTAAAGGTGAACACGAAGTGTGATAGATGTACTTAGTGAACAGAGTATGATAGATATACTAAATGTGAACACAAAGTGTGATAGATGCACTTAGTGAACAGAGTATGATAGATATACTAAATGTGAACACGAAGTGTGATAGATGCACTTAGTGAACAAGTATGATGGATACACTAAAGGTGAACACGAAGTGTGATAGATGCACTTAGTGAATAGAGTATGATAGATATACTAAATGTGAACACAAAGTGTGATAGATGCACTTAGTGAACAGAGTATAATAGATATACTAAATGTGAACACGAAGTGTGATAGATGCACTTAGTGAACAGGTATGATAGATATACTAAAGGTGAACACAAAGTGTGATAGATTCACTTAGTGAACAAAGTATGATTGATATACTAAAGGTGAACACGAAGTGTGATAGATGCACTTAGTGAACAAAGTATGATTGATATACTAAATGTGAACACGAAGTGTGATAGATGCACTTAGTGAACAAAGTATGATTGATATACTAAATGTGAACATGAAGTGTGATAGATGCACTTAGTGAACAGGTATGATAGATATACTAAAGGTGAACACAAAGTGTGATAGATGCACTTAATGAACAAAGTATGATTGATGTACTAAAAGTGAACACGAAGTGTGATAGATGCACTAGTGAACAAAGTATGATTGATATACTAAAGGTGAACACGAAGTGTGATAGATGCACTTAGTGAACAAAGTATGATTGATATACTAAATCAATGAAGTGTGATTGATGCACTGAAAGTGTGATACAGAAAACGAGAATGTGTGTGATAGATACACAAAATGAGTGAAGTGTGATTGATACACTGAGTGAGAGTGTAATAGATACACAAAAGTGAAGTAAGAAAGTGTGATAGATACACTAAGGGTGAATGAGGTGTGATTGATACACTAAATAAATGAAGTGTGATTGATAGACTAACTGAATGGAGTGTGATTGATACACTAAATAAATGATCTCAAATGGAACTTCTTTGAATGAACCGTACATACAATATCGTGCATGAATGAGAAAGAAACTTGATAGGTACAATGCATTACAATGCATGATGCTTAAGGAAAGCAATAAATGGACAAAACAGCGCTTTAGAAAGCACCTCATGAGGTGAGTGGTGGTGAACCGCTCTTCTCCGATGGGGATCTCCCCTTGTGCTCTTCGAACACTTTACCTTCAAATCACAGTACAAAGGTTCTGAAATGATGACAAGGGTTCTTTACGTAGAACACTTTGGATGCTGCCTTTCTTCCTGATCATGTTCAGAACTTTCCCTATTCCCCAACAGGGTGACAGACTAGGTTGGTTCAGTATCCAGAATTGAGGTGCATACACGCTATCTCAACCTATGGGGCTTCCATACAGATTTCAAGCCAAGGATACACCCCTGGGTATTTTAAACCAGATTTTAGTCCCGGAAATCCCGAACCTTTACGTTCTAGGCATCAGCCATTCGAACTCTAGTTTTCACCGTCGCAGTTGGTCTCCTAGAAACTCATTGTAGACACAGCCAAGATGTCCCTGGCACGAAACAGTACTCGAGGAGAGCACTTCTGATTGCAATTCTGGCTTAAAGCAGACTTGATCTTGAGCTTGAGGTAGAGGCACACTCATACTTTGGAGCATTGGCAAGACTTGAAGAGGTACACACGGAATGTAGTCTCGGAACTTACTGAAGTTGAAACAAACTCAGATACCCAACATTTTCCCTCTTTTCTTTTGCTTTGTAGTCTGGAACCCATATAGCTTCAAATAGGTCCTGGTTTTACTGTTCTGACATGACCTGGGTTGAACCCTGCGGTTTTATGAAAGAACAAATACTATTTTGCACAAATGTGGAGAATGGCATAGCATTCTGAGCACAAAACGATTTTATTTTGAAATCGAAATTGAAAATGAATTCTTAACTGGGTATTGAGTCTACGAATGGACACAGCGCACCACGACTCAACAAAGGAAAACAAAAGTAAACACCCTAAACACATCGAGACACGCTCGGAACGACTCAAAACAAGAATCGAGACGAACAAAACAAAAGACATGACGCACAGACGTATTACAAAGACGAGAGACCTCTCAGTGCACGAGGAGCCATTTTCTCCGGGTATTATTTCCTACCCTTTCTAATTTGTGATTCTCACATCACTCGGCCCTCAGGCTCTGTTTTTCTGAAAAAGCCATTTTCTCACTTTTTCTCTCAGCTCACATCTC
This sequence comes from Camellia sinensis, assembly GCF_055761805.1. Classification (NCBI taxonomy): domain Eukaryota; kingdom Viridiplantae; phylum Streptophyta; class Magnoliopsida; order Ericales; family Theaceae; genus Camellia; species Camellia sinensis. The sequence continues at coordinate 81,694,668 of NC_138974.1, forward strand.
TCTATTCTTCGATCTTTCATTTTTTTCATCCCTCCCCTGGGTGGTTGATGGATAAGCTAGAAATTGTAGGCTCTTGCCCTTGGTATTCTACCAGATTCTCAATCTTGTTCACAACAGTGAGTTTCTCCCACAGAGGGGCTGCGCTACAACTGGGTGTGTAGCAAATCTGCAGCTAGCATCGGTTAATGATGCTTTGCTGGGGAGTTTGGATGTGATCAGATCTGTCCAGATGAGGGAGTGGAATATCTTGGTCTATTCCAGTTCGTGCTTCGCACTTGGCTTGATACCTCATTGCTTGGAGGATGTGAGAGCTTTCTCCCCTGTTGCGGTCAGCTTCAGTGGTGCCTTTTTCCGGCAGGTAGAGTGTCCTTCTTGGCAAGTATGGTGCCTTTTTTGGCAAATGCATTGACAACAGGGAAAAGACAGGAAGCTTGACTCAATTGTGCCCCTAGTTCATTATTTTGACCATTTTTTTTTTGTTTTGGCTTTCTACAATTTTGACCAACATGAGAGTTAGATTAACACGCTTGTTCGATTTTCTGATTCAAAATCATGCAAGTTAGGTTATGAGCACTGAAAATTTTCCTTTTTTAGGTCCAAGAAAAAGGTCCAGTTTTGGAAAAATGGAATAGTTTTCGAGAGAAGATCAGTCAACCTTAGTAAAAATTCTCAAAAACTGTTTTTTCAAACGACCACTGCTCAACAAGCATAGAACCCACTCTCGAGATGCACAACCTCAGATTCGAAGGAAAATTGCCCCTTGCTTGAGGGGAGCTGCATGGCAACGGATAGTCGCCCCTTGTTTGAACGGCACTGCAGCGCATTGAATGGCAACGGAAAGTTGCCCCTTGTTTGAATGGTACCACAACGCATTGAATGGCAACGGAAAGTTGCCCTTTGTCTAAATGGCCCCGCAGCGCATTGTAGTCAGTCCTCAGAGTGACGAACACAACCAAATTCTCGGATACAGAGAAAGCGAAGATGATCAAAACCAATCCATGGGCACAATCAATTTGAAGTGTTTTACGGCTAGACTTCAGAATGAAGTTGCCTACGTATCCCAAAGATGGGAATCAAGCTTTACGTAGTTCGGGGTTAAGGTACACTCGGGTATTTAACCTCTCCTTTTTATGCTCTAACTTTTGCCAAGGCCGCCCTTTGCGGGTTTTCAACCTTGCGAGCTCTATTTTTCTTTTCTTTTTTATTTCTTTTGTATTTTCTTTTTTCTTTTTCGTCTTTTCTTTTTATTTTCTTCATTTTTTTGTCTTTTTTTTTTTGCATTCTCTTTTTTTGTATTTTTTTCTTGCTCTAACTTTTGCCTGGGTTGCCCTTCTGGGTTTTCGGCCCAGCGAGCCTCTCAAAGGGTAAAAGTGTAACAAGTCCATGTCAAATGGTTTTGAGATCCTGAAGTCATCTGAGTCCAGGAAAATGGCTGTTGTTCGCTGGCGATGCAGGAGTCCATCCAATAGGGGGTTGAATTTGCCCTTAGTGTTGCGGATAGGAACTCAGTTGTTCTTCAGCAGAAACTGTCGTCTTTGCTCCCTTCTGGGATTTGGCATTCTTGCCGACCTTTGTTAGCTTGTGACACATCCCAATTTTTTGACTTTTCGAGCACATCTGACAGTTTTTCCCCTAGTTCGAAGGGTGCTTCTGATCTACCTTTGCAAGCTTCCTTTGAAAACACTTGATCTTCTTGATCTGACTTTTCTTGCCCCTAGTTCGAGGGCTGCTTCGAATCTGGCCACGCAGGCCTCACATTATGGTTGACCTTTGAACTTTCTGAGTCCAAGTTCGAGGTTTGAAAGCAAGGGGTCGAGTCTTGAGACTGAGAGCGATCCTAGGCTGCACAATCTCAAGAGTGATTCCACACAGGTCTTCGCAGGATCGCGCAAAACATTTTTTTTGAAATCTTTTAAGAAAACGACTAGTCGCTCGCGCTGAAGACAGTGTGGGACCAATCTGGATCAAGCCAGGATCCTTCTTAGTACTCACATTAACAAGCATGATCTCGATCATTAAAGGCTTAGCATGCCTCTCTTTCTCTCAAATGATCAAATTTTTGTAAAACCCGAGGAATTCCTTCCCCTTTGTTTTTATCACAATGTTTCGAAAAAAGTCTTGGAAAACTTAGGTCGATGCAATGAATTCAAGGCACAGAAAAGACACAGCTTCTAGTCAAATACTGCCATCTCATTTAGAATTTCTGGCACAACTGGCACACGGCAGAAGCAAACACAAGAGTGTGAAAATCACTGCTGTTCCATTCAAATCTGTTGACGTAACTGGCTCCTCGGCAGAAACAGACTCAAAAGAAAGCAAAAAAGACAAGCACAAAACAAGCAAGTGATGTCCAAGGTAACACCCCCGAAATCACCAGACTTCAACAAAACAGGACTGACTCGATACAACAAGACAGACCCGACTGACTCAGTATGAAAAGACTGACTCAATACAAAACGACAAGACTGACCCAATACCCAAGTCAGAAACTGGCATTCGCAAATGCTCAAAACAGTGCGTGCGATACGCCACATCTGGAGTAAATCGAGCGCCACCCGTAGCTGGTTCATCCCCCGATCACATAATCACATTATCCCCCACAAGTTCACTGATCAAGTGCCGATAGACTTTGCAGGACCTGGTGCGGTAATGACCCCGTTGTCAAACAGATCTTGTACATCATGGCGCAGACGAAAGCAACTGTCGGTGTCATGACCGGTTTGTATTTAGTCTGGTCATGCTTTGGAGGAAGAGGATCAGGTAAAGGCCGTTGTTCTAATGGTTTCAGATGTCCTTTTCGGGTCAAGACCTCTAGAGCCTTTGACAAAGGCATATAAAGTGGGGTAAAAATCCTCTTGACTCGAGGTGGATATTTGTTTTTTTGTGAGCTACTTTCGGACGCACCGATGAATGGGGTAGCTGTTTTTGATGCGGTGGTGGTAACCATGCCCACTTCAGAAGATCTGGCAGCTGCATCACCACTGGTGGTCGCATTTGAACTGCGGAAAAACGCCTTCCTGGGCTGCTCTTTCTCCTGGTCAAGAAGGCCCTGTTTCATTGCGTCCTCGATCTGTACTCCCATCTCATGTAAATCTGAAAAGGTAGAAAAGGGGAGAACGATCATCTTCTGCATAAGCTTGGGCTGGAGATTGCGCACAATCATCCGAATTTGATCTTTGTCAGTGGGCCTAAGGGTCATCATTGAGGCCTTGGCCCTCCAGCGGGCTACGAAATCAGAAAAACTCTCCTTAGGCTCTTGCCTTGTTGTCTCAAGATCACGGGTTGTGACCTCGATTTGCGTGTTATAGGAGTACTGCGCAACGAAGGCCTCGGCCATCTCATCCTAGTTCCGTTTGACATCGTCTTCTAATTTTGCATACCAGATAGCGGCCACACCCGACAGGGTCTGGCCGAATAATGAAAGCTTCTGCGGTCTGGTGAGGCCCATCGGCCGTAGTATATCTGAGAACAACCGGAGATGCACCATGGGATCCCCAGATCCGTCAAAGCAGTCAATATGTGGCATTTTAAAGCGGTCTGGTAGCGTCACGACCGCATCGGTATATCCATCCTCAATGTCCGGGATGGACTTGACGCCCTGAGATTTCTTGAACAGTTTTTCAAGCTTGCTTACTTTTAGTGCTGTGGGGCCCACCTCAGACTCAAAGGGAGAATCCGGCAGGTTGGTGGGTGTTTTGGATAATTGGGGTAGGATTGGGGGCGGAGCCGGTCCCATCGGAATGTCCATACCTTCCTGGACATTTGGTGTCTCCCCAAGTGCTGGAGCTCCTGGTGGGGGAGGAGCCTGATGCGAAGCAGATGCTCCGTTTTGCTGTTGCAGCCTGATGATTAGCTCAGCCTGCTGGGCCATGATTGTAGCCTGCTGTTTGGCAAATTCCATATGCCGAACAACGTCTTGCTGCATGAGTTTCATACTTTCTTGGAGTTGACGTATCATTTCCTCTATCCCTGCCATGTTCTGCTGTTCCGGCTGACTGACTGGTATATCTATCTCTGTGATAGAAACTGAGGCCTCAGCTTGATTGTTCACTGGTGGGGTGGATAAGGGCCACTGATCTGGTAACTGCTGAACCGATGATTTGTGCCTAACTGGCCCCTTTTACCCTGCCTCTGGCGGAGGAACACTGATTTGCCCTTGAACTGAATCTCTGACTTGACAAAGTCTATCAGCACAAGTCCGATGACCCTCGAAGGATATCGGAGCCTTCTGAAGCTATGGTTCCAAGACTACCCCTAGCAAAAGAGAAAACATGCAGCATCTCAGCCTGATTTCACCTGAACAGATATGAGCATAGTTGAATAAGTGTGCTCTCTACTGAATTCTGCCCAAAATTCTGCCAGTGAACTGATACCCTCAGGTAAAACTGATTCCCCAAATACTGATCCTGATGCCCACAGGCCTGATACTTAAGCTTGCAAACTGATACATGCAATCCTGTAGAGGCCAACTCTAAAGCACATAACAGATAAGTGAGAGCCAAAACACCCCTATGTTGGGGGAGGGTTTCCCTGTCCTATTTTGTCAGGAGCTAGGGTTTCACTACGCACGCAGCGGTTTCAAACAACCTATAATAGGGTAAGCAACCTGTCCTAGCTTGGAATGGTCACTATGGTTTCCGAATATGCACTAGGTCGAATGGTCAAAAAGGGTGCCCCGGTAAAAACCGGGGTTTGTGTTCCCATACTGTCAGAGCCCATAACCGGTCAGCCTTATGGTCATGCCTTGACAAGACAAGCCTCCGGCAAACCGTTCAGGAATGGCAGATGGCAAACACGGTGTCCTAGGTGCACCAATGCACATGCAATGCTAAGAGACACATAAATGAAATCAAAACAGGATATCACGAGTTCGAGTCAAGCTCTCTAAGTCCCCAGCAGAGTCGCCAGAAACTGTAGACGTCCCCGAACGCCCCGGGAGGATGAGTCCCGTTCTGTTCATTCGGGGTTCACTACAATTCGGACTCAAATTGTCACGGTTCTTAATCTGAACCAAAGAGTCCAAATCCGGCAAATCATTTTGAGAAAACAGATTTTTTGAAAGAAGTGCCAAACATGGACTGCTTTGCCAGATACAGAGTCGCCACCTAAATATTTTATTTTTGAAAAATTTAGGAAACCCTGACTCGTTGCCTAAGGCCACATGTCCATCATCACCAAAGTTGCCTCGGCTCGGGAACTTGGGTACGATTGGGGAAGGTCACTTCGTGAGCACCCTCGCTCGCCCGATCAAAGATCGGCCTCTACTAACTATGATATCTAGTTTTGAAAACTTTATGCGTTCTTATTCCGGTTATTAACCTAGATTTACTTTGTGATGCGCACAGCATACAAGTATAGACTGGATCGTCTAAATTGGAACAAAACATTTCATGTTTATTTTTGAAAGTGGTTTGATGGTGCTACCCGCAAGTAGGCTAAGACGTACATTTGCCACCCTCGGGTGGGCTGAGAAAAATATGATTTTGCCATTATCTAGTGGGCTTAAAACTCACAGTCAATGCATTTATTCCAATTCAAATAATCCAACCTTCACCCACAGGCATTCAGGCAGTTATATCACATAAGCATGCTATCATGGCAGTCACGCTATCATGGCAGTCACTCACACACATGCAAGGATGCTAAAGCATAAACACTTACCGAGTACTCCAAGCCAAAACAAAAGCTATGTTAGAAATCTATGCATGATCCTAACTATACAAAAATGCCTAATGCAACACATGCAAAATGCAACTAAGATAGGCTCAGCTATTCTAAAGATGGCATGTGAAATGCTACAACTAACATGTATTCAACTTGGAATTGAGATACAAATGCAGTTAACATGATGCGCCGAGCCCGGTGCATGCAAGACAGATGAATGAATGCAAACATGCTATCATACTGTATGCTAATTGAAACATGCCATAATCTAACCATCATAAGCTGATAAATAAAAGGGAGAAAGACGTGGGGTTGGAAGACATACATCACACACACGCACACTTATTACAACATTGCCCTCGCACAGAGGGTCCGAATAAATAATACAGTCCCAAATGAATAAATAATACAGTCCCGAATAAATACAGAATGCTAATTAATTAACAAATTAATCTAGGAAAGCAGTAAATTGGCACGCAAATCCATGGACCGCCTCAGCTCTGTTCCAAATGATGAATGATGCATGCTCGGGTTGCCTTGTGCTGAGAATCCCTTGCGATGTCCCGGTTTGCCTCTGTTTACAATTATTCTTGGGATGCGTGTTAGGCTCCGGAAGGTTGCTGATTTCTGATTTGCTACAACAGAGAGTAACAAAGGGGCATGGCAAAGTATTTTCACATATGTATGCATGACTGCTCTTCAGGGAGTGTAGTCCTCGATCCTCGTGCCACCAATCACGCATCTCGATGCATGATGGCTGAGAAGTCGAATTACATGACTCAATATGAAATGAATGCATATATGGACACAACACGGCCTAGACTCCATCATGGATAATCCGGAGTGTCGGCGACCGGGAATTGAGACACGTTCTGTCACTCGGAGTACGAAACGTCCCTCGTTTCCCGTGTTTGGGCTAACTCCTATCCCAAGCACAATGCAATATGCATGACATGCATGAATGCAATCCTAACATGCAACCTAGCATACGCAATGCTATGAAATGGCATACACAATGCATAATGGACTTACACTAACATGAGCGGACCTCAGCCACACTCACATCAGTAGCCATTAGGTGAAAATGAGACTCTCGAAATGCATGCACGCATGCACGCAAATCGAAGACCGAACCTAAGGCATAACATGTAACTCTAACAAGGCATGGCAAGGGATGCAAGATGGCATGCAAACTCACAAATTCTAGCACTAAAATATGATGCTAAACAGTCCCAAAACATGGAAAAATGGCACCCGATGCATGAGATGAAACCCGAAACTCGAAACTAGGCACACGGAATGACTTATAGCTATACAAAGCATGCATTATTTGATCATGAAGCATGAAGATAGAGCCAAGGAAGTCCCAAAACATAAACATTTCCAGTTCAAAGCATGGCCAAAAGATGCTAGCATGGTGGACAGAATAGCATGCGATCTTGACTAGCAATCATGGTTTACATGGCAAGTATATGAAGAAAATGTAATCTCACCAAACCAGCAAAAATCAATGAATAAATCATATGAAAATAGACCCAAATAACCACTGATATGCAACCATGGTATGCAAAAATAATGAGTTACTTTGGAGGGCCATGCAAGGAGTTATTAAGCACATGCAAGGTAGACATTTAGCATGGCATAAACAACTATGAAAATCAACTATGGTAGTCCTAAAACTCACTAAATTGACCCTGGAAAGTAACTTCGAAGCATGCAAGGTAGGGTCTCTTTGGAAGGCCAAAAAGGCCACCAAACAAGAGAAGGAGAGAGGGGGTCACCCCCCCTCTAATCTTGGCTCTCAAAACAGTGTTCCAGCCACTGAAAATCCACTGGATTTCAATGGCTAGAAGGCCAAACAAAGCATGCAATTGGGGCTTAGGTGTAAGGCTCAAAACAAGGGACAATCAAGCATACAAGGAATCATGTGACCTCAAATAAAATAATGCCCTTAATAAAACATGAAGATGATGTCAAAACAAGCCTTTTTCCAGTTTATAACAAGTCTAAAAAATGAACATAAATAGGGCTAATCTATCATGCAAAAATGGCCCTAAAAGAGAGAATAGAGACAAAGGACAGCAGCTGGCCCCAAACAGTGAAGAGACCTTCAACAAAGTTGAAAAGGGGCTCAAAATGAAGCACTTTACAGTTTACATCAAGTCTCGAAAATGAACAAAAGTGAGGCTAAATCAGCATGCAAAGAAAAGGCCTAAAAGAGGGATAAAGAGGCAAGTGGTAGCAGCTGACCTCAAACAGAGGAGAGCCCTTCAACAAAGTTGAAGAGGGGATCAAAAAAAGACATTTCACTGTTTATGACCATGTCCAAAACAGCTCACAAATAAGCCTAAAATATCATGCAAAAATAGGCCTAAAAAAGAGTTTAAACACAAAGGGGGAGGAGGAGATCTCAAACAGCGAAAGACCCTTAATCAAACATGGAGAAGAGCTCGAAATATGACTATTTCCAGTTTGGGTTGGATCCCAAAAATGCAAGCAACAAAGGCTAAGAAAGCATGCAAAATAGAGCTAAAAGAGAGGGAAAAGAGACTTACCCTTGTAGCACAGGTTTCCAGCAGCTTCTGGTCCAAGAAGAGGAGCTCCTATCCTCTAAAAAACATCCTCAAGTTGCTGGAATGGAGTGTGGAGGTTGTAGGCTTGGAGGTGGTGTGTAAAGGTCAAGAACAATAGGTGTTTGGAGCTTGAAAATGGAGAGCAATGGAGGAGGGAATGGTGTATGCTCCAGCTGGTTTTCTAACCCTTAGAAATGGAGGAGGGGTGCTGGTTATATAGAGGGAGAGGTGTGAAGAAAAAGAGGGGAAAAATGAATTCAAATTTCCCCCCCAAAAGGGCAGACCCTCGGGCAGGAGTCTGGTGCAAAATAGCTGGCACAGCTGGCATCCACTCAATCTGTAGAATACTCCGGAAGGTCGTCGGCTAGCAAAATTGGTCAGTCGGATACTTTAACTGGTCGGTCGGCCATCTGTTCTGGTCGGTCGGCAGGAAAAATCTGCTCTGCAAGTTCAACTTCAAACGGGCATAACTCCTTCATATGAACTCCTTTCAGGCCATTCTTGTGTCAAAATTGAAGTCCCGGAAGTAATCTTTCCAATGGAACTAGCCTCGCATCAAAATTCCAACTGTAAAAAAAGTTATGCTTGTTTTGGTGAAGACTGCTCAGTTTCGGTCCAACCGGGATGATGCCCAACTTCAACCAATCATATCTCCGCCATCCGGACTCGGATTTAAGAGATTCTTGAATAAAAAATGAAGCCCCGAAAGTCTTCGTTCCAACGGTGGTGGCCTCATAGCTTAACTTCATTTGTATAGACAAATAATCTTGATTTATCGAGAACTGCTCGTCTCTCTCTTAGCGATTCTTGCCTATCTTCTTCTCCAACTTGGTTTCTTCTCTCTTACCCTTCTTTCTTCAACTTCAAACCCCTAAGTAAGGTGTTTTGAAAGATTTTTCAAGGATTTTATCTCTCTTTTATTCATTTCCACTTTGTCCTTACTCAGTTTATCGAAAAGCGCATCATTTGACAAAATGTGAGCCTCGGAACATTGTAGAAACTTTATTTCAAAAATGTTTTGAAAGAGAGGGTTCTAAGGTCTAAAAACCCTCCAAAATAACTTTGGTCCAAAATGGGGTGTGAAGTTGAGATTTGTCTCTCTCCTTGCCGAAGAAACTGAACCTTTGCCCTACACACCTTTCTCCACCAAGTAAACCATCAGTAACACCCAAGTCTTGAGGGCGGTCAAAAATGGGGTGTCTACACACACTTCCTCATATCTCTTCTCAACATTCCTAATTTTTTATGGGGTTCCACTTTTACTGTGTGTTCTTCTCTTACTCAGTTACCTTCATTCTTATTTGCTTCTACTCCTTTGCTAACTCTCTCTTCTTTTTACATTCTACTCTTCATTCCATTCCTATTCAGTCTCTCTATATTGAACTTCCCTTAGCTCCTTCTTATGCTCCAACTCCTCTTACTAAAGCCCTTCCTCCTAATATTCATCCTATGGTGACAAAATCAAAAGCTTAGCACCTTATTTGTCTTTTTGCTACTTCATTGCTTATTATTGAGCCTTTTACAATCAAAGAAGCTCTATCTTCTCCTGTTTGGGTAATTGCTATGCAAGAGGAATTTGCTTCTCTTTAGCAGTACTTGGAAGCTTGTACCTCTTCTACCAACCAAAATTACCATTGGATGTAAATGGGTTTTTAGGATAAAAAAGGACCCAGATAGAAGCATTGCTAGATACAAAGCCAGGTTAGTAGCTAAAGGGTACTTGCAACAAGAGGGCATTGACTACCGAGAGACCTTTAGTCTTGTTGCTAAATAGCCCACCATTCGTATTTTGCTTTCTATAACGCCCCCAAATAATTGACATAAAGATCGGTCTATTTAATTCATTCAACCATAATGACTCAACTTAAGTGATCAAATCTCTACAATTGTTTTCCATTCATATGAGAGATTTACAAAAGGTCCACATGCAATACATATTCAATCCTCTTAAAGTTTGAATTTGTAGCATGTGAGATAGTTAGAATGAAGAAATCAACAAAAGAATGCCTCAAGGGCTACAAGTTCTAAGACTTAGGCTTGGTTACACAGAAGGTGGTTATCGAACCTACACAGGTAAAGCTCTTGGCTTGTCAAAAGAACTAACAAAAAAAAGAGCTTCGTGCTTTCCAAAGACTTCCCACACCTTTAATTAGGTAGAATCACCACATCATTTCCTACACAAATCCACTAAAGGTGAACACAAAACCCAGTAGAGATATCTTCACAAAGTATATATGTTTAAGTAGTCGTATATACATGAATGCAATGCCATGCCATGCTCCAAAATCACAATTTTTATTTCCTTTGAAATTCATATGCAATGATCTTTTAAAGACACTTCATTGTCTCAATAAATTTCAAACTTTAAATACGGGATGGTAAATACGACTCAGGTAATCCCCAGGCTGGTGTTTGCAAGTAAGCATAACAAGTACTATCAATCTCCCACTTTACCGGCTCCTAAGCGGAAGGCACGTAGTACCTCCTCCGCACGTATTTTCGATCTTTCACTCTGGACACTCAGGCCAACTTAATAATACCATCTACGCCCTTTATTCTGGATTTACCAAACGTATTTACTCCAAAATATTTCAAGATTTTTAATTGTTTTCTCAAAACAATAAATCAATTCGCAAGACATAGCCATAATAAACAATATTCAAAACTATACAAAATGAATGAAATGATATGCAATTATAAAGCTTCATTATAACATTCTACAATTCTCAAAATTTGCTCAAGATAGAATGTAATATTCAATAATTCTCCATTTATTTCCAAATTTCCGTACTCACATGACATGTGATACCTTTTTATATCCACAATCACATTTATTTCCTTTTCATAGTCCAAGCATATACATAATCATGCTATCACGTGAATTTCTTAACTCAAAATCTCATCCATCCCATGAATATCTCAATCAACACAACAATAAAGAAATTTTATCAATTTTCTAAGAAATTCCCCACCACTTTATAAATATTTCTCAAAATCTAGTTTTTCATAATTTTTCCCAAATCTAGGGTTTGAGCAAAAGAGGGTTTTCCCTTCATTTTCAAGATATTATCCTCCATACAATTCCTTGAGGTTCACAAGTTCATAAAACCATTTTATTTGAATTTTATCACAATAAAAGTCACTTTTCAACATTTCCAAAATCCCACATTCAAATCCTAAACCCTCTACACAAAATCTTAGCAAACACAAAGAAGACATTCTCAAGCTATATATATAACTCAAAATAACTCCTTACCTCAAGTCTTGGGAAAAAAAAGATGAGAAGAGCTTCAAAATTGACAGTGTTGAAATCCGATCTTTACCGCACACAATGTAGCCCTTGATGAGCTCTCTAATATTAATGAAGACACAAGGGTCAAAGCTCCAATAGATTTGGAGGGATCAAGGAATTTATGAAGGTTGGTAGGTGTATTCTAGAGAGAGATGAGAGAAATGAGAGAGAAAAGAAATGTAGAGAGAGAGATTGTCGAAGTGAAAAGTTTGGAAGAGATGAGTAATGGTTCAACTTTTAAGAGATTGGACACATTTTTTGGAGCAGACTGCGGATAGACCGCTTGAGTAGTGAAACCTGCGCTCGAGTTGTGAATTTAAATTCTCAAAATCTCTCTCCTTTGCAAACAGATCTCTCGAGCGGTAGAACCTTCGCTTGAGCAGTGAAAGCATACTTCCAATATTTTAGAATTCAAAACAAAAGTTCTGGAAGGATGACATTACCGCTCGAGCGGTCTCAACTCAAAAGTGAGGCAAAACAACCTTAAAGCATTCCCACCATTCTCGGATTCACTCTAACACCCAAAGATATAAAATGACACCTTGAAACACACTAGAATGCCTATGAACAACCACAAAGAAAAGAATAATAACATAAAACTCAAAGGGCTTAACGGTGACAAGGACAATTAAAGAGACATAAATTACAAATTAATAGACTCAAATTGCATTTTTAGTGGCCTTTAAAACAACTTGATATCTCAAATGCTTTACTTCATGGAAAGCTCGAAGAGAAGGTTTTCATGCTTCAACCTCCTGGTTTTGTTAATTCTGCTACTCCCACCATGTTTGTAAGTTAAAGAAAACTCTTTATGGTCTTAAGCAGGCCCCAAGGGCTTGGTATTGTACCTTCTCCAGCTTTCTCCTCTCTCAAGGTTTTCTTAAAGCCACTCAGATTCATCCTTGTTTGTCAGAAAAACTGCTACACACATTACCATTCTTCTCATCTATGTGGATGATATTCTTCTTACTAGAAGTGATTTTGCTGTCCTTGATAAACTTCAACATCATATGCATCAAGCTTTTTCCATGAAGGAATTTGATATCTCTTATTTCCTTGGCATCTTTGTCCAAGCTTAGGATCATGGATATTTTTTTATCTCAACACAAGTATGCTGTTGAATTACTCTCCAAAGTAGGAATGGTTAACTGCAAACCATGTGCCACTCCTCTTTCTCTAAAGCCCTCTTCTCCAAATTCTAGTACCTTACCATTTGCCAATCCCTCATTTTATAGAAGTATAGTTGTCGGTCTTTAGTATCTTACAATCACTAGGCCAGATTTGGCTTTGGCTATTAATCAATGTCAACACATGCACTCTCCCACCAATGGTCATTTTTGTGCTGTCAAAAGATTGCTAGGGTATATCAAGGGTACTTTTTCTCACGGGCTGACTTTTTCCTCTGGTCCTCTGGTTCTTTAAGCATTTTCAGATTCAAATTGGGTCGGTGACCTCTCTGATAGAAGGTCTACCTTTGGGTTTTGCATTTTTTTGGCTCCAATTTAGTTTCTTGGTCTGCTAAGAAACAAAATACTGGGTCTCGATCTTCCACTGAAGCTGAACATCATTCCTTAGCTCATACTGCCGTAGAGATTTGCTGGCTTCAGCAACTGCTCAAAGACTTGTTTGTGCCATTCTCCATTCCCACACTTCATTGTGACAACCTCTTTTCCATGGCCTTAGCCACTAATCCAGTTTTCCACTCTCGCTCCAAACACATTGAAATCGACCATCATTTTGTTTGTGCGAGAGTTATTGCTAAGCTTCTTGATCTTCAATTTTTCCCCACTGAGCATTAGCTTGCAGATTTATTCACCAAGCCTTTGGCTTCCCCTCAATTTCATTTTCTAAAAAACAAGCTCATGGCGCAACCTCACCCCATTAGCTTGATGGGGGATGATGAGAATATTAGCAAATCAACTCCTATATCAGTAACGCAATCCAAGTTCCAGTATGCACAACAGTCACAACTCAGGAAGGATAGCAACTCCAAATGTTACAGTTATAGTACTTGCACACATGTAACAGTTAGGTAGGTAGGTAGATAGTTTGTTATACGTGTATCAGTCAAGAGAGTTAGTTAGAATAGGAGTATTTTGATTACAAGATCTAGTATGTAGAGCAATTCGTTTTGATGTATGAAATAAGAGTTTCATCATCTTTGGACTTCTAGAATTACGTCACTTTTTTATTTTCTTTGAACACTCATCGTAATCCCAACAATAACTTTTCCGGACACCCTCTTCTCATCCCACCACCCAACTTTTTTTCCTGTTGCCCTCCACCGAACCCTATGTATTTCCTTTGCACCAAAAAAGGAAAAAAAGGAACGAAGAAAATTTACATGGATATCATGAGCTTTGATTTGGGTGGGACTCAACTACAAATGTTTTTTTGTTTTGTTCTTTTAATGTTACATGAGACGGTTGTTAAATTTGATCACCTAAACATTACTGTTCATTAAATGCCGTTTAAGTCATAAATCGCTGTTTCAGTCTGTACTAGGATGCATACAGCAGCCCTTGTCAACTATAAGAAAAGGGCATAAACTTAAAAAATGGCCTTCATTTATTTATAGACAAGCCAATGTTTGAACAAATGTTCTTTTGTGTAAGTGGATATTGTGTAATGTACAATATTGATAGACAAGAAGGATGAATGTAAACTGTAAGCAGTGATCTTGTGAATGTATAATGTAATAATTTTGTATTGAATGTAATGTACAAACACTAACAACAGATCACCCAAGAACAGGGTAGATCCCCACATAGCTGTTGATGAAAAAACAAGAAAAATTCTAAAAACAGCTCAAACTAAGCCATAAATAAAAAAGCCACAATCCAATAAATAATATATATAGCCTTGCCGATTGCTAAAAATAAAAGATCGGGCAAGACCTGTACAAATCAACCACCCCGCCCCACCCCCCCCCCCCAAAAAAAAAAAAAAATTCCATCTATTGCACTAAATGTTACAAAAATGAGAAACCGCAAAAAGCTGAAACGTGCAAGAGGAAAGCAGTGATGATGATTGGTATCAATTTGCAAGGTGTGTTTTGTGGTGAGCTGCTCTGACCAATCTGTCCAGCGTTGACGAATTCACTTGTACCGGTACTAGTTGTTGCAGAGACGTTTACAGTTAATGAACCTAACAAGAAAAATTCAAACACATCAACATTGGTGTAAAACTTCAATTCCCCATATCATCTGAATGATTTTAGTTGAATTTGTGTTCTCTAGGATTACAACAAAAACCTTCGTCTTAATCTTGTAAGATTAGTTTTGCAACAAATTAAATTGAATGACGAGAAAGATTGTTGAATTGAAACTAGGGATAAAATCATTTCAATTTAAAGGGTATCAAAATGTTCCTTTATAAATTGGGATAGCCTGAACTTACAGTCATAATTAGCCCATCCGATCCGTTGGCCAGCCAGATCATAAACTACGATTTTGTCTTTCAGTACAAGGTCTGCAAACAATTTAAAAAAAATAATTAAAATAATGATTCCAATGTTTTAAGCTCTCAAGACAAACTATATAGAGCAATAAAAAGGAAAATAAAATTCCTGGGCTCTTGCAATTTAGAAAAGTTAAAGTGAATATTGCGATATAATTTACCCAACCAGAATCCCATGTTAACAGAGAGCTAGCATAGAGAGTTCATCACATGTTTAAAAAAAAAAAAAAAAAAAAAAACTTATAAGAGTAATGGCCGACAGTATAGAACAAGCAAATGCTTCTAAAAGAAAAAGTAATCCAATTTAAACTTAAATTTATCACTTGCAAATTTTAAACAAAAGAACCAGGGTAGATGCATTTGGAAATAAGTTACAGATAATAATATTACGTCAACAGCAAAAGTACCACTGCAAATCATGTTGATGGTTACATATACGGAGATATATAGACACTTGTGCACATTTAGGGGTGAATGTGTGTGTGTGTGTGTGTGTGTGAGAGAGAGAGAGAGGGAGATGCAAATAATAATAACAAAAATGGTTGTGCATGGAATTACTCTGTATTATTGTGAAGCGCATTTTCAACTTAACTCTACCAAGTATATATGAGGTTTGCTTTTCTTCCTTTCCATTTCTATGAATTTTTATTCTCTAATCAAGAAAAGCCTTTTAGTATTCTTACCTCCTAAAATTGTTATCCCTTGGCCTTTAATTTTCTGGAATCCAATGCACCACACTGCAGCACCACCCTGTAGAAACGAAGTTGGCCGTTCAAGTTTTAGTATTCTCTTAGAAAATTCACAATAGAAAAGTATTTTGAGGAAAGGGAAACTCAATCATACCACCACCACCGGAAAATAAGGAGAAATAAAAGAAGAGTAGAAACTCACAATAGAATTTTGCTGTAGAAGGTAGTCCTCGGGTTTGAGAATCATGGATGCACCACCAGCAAAGTTTAAACTAACTGTTGGAAATATCATAGAGATGCTGAAAAAAGAAAAAGGTACACCTCCGATGTCAACACAAACAAAAAAATGAGTCGCGTTAAAGGACTACGCATTTGGAGCAAACTAAGATATTAAAACTTCGAAAAAGACCTGGATGCGATTAGATAACACTGAATTCCTTGGGAAAGAAAAGGGCGTGCAGATTGTGAAACAGCATTTGTAATCTGCACAGATGAGCAGATCATAAATTTCAAGCATCCCACAAGTTCTATATACAGATTCAACAAAAACATAACAAATCGATCCATTGTGCAACTTACAGCACCAACAAAAGGACCATAGGCTTCTTCTGCAAGGTATGCCAAAGTTGTTCCAGAATCGACTATGGTTCCTCGGTTATTTGATGTCGTAAACACTGATGGATCTATGGACAATGTCTGCCCATCGACAGCAATACTTTGCAGATCCAAATTATAGTGTGGCCTACAAGTTTGGACATACTTCCAACCATCAAGCTTCTCTAAACAATCAAACAGCGAGATATGACCCCATACTATTTGTACATATTAACAACTAAACTGGAACTGAAATATAATATGACAGTGTAGTCATGCCAAAATTCACAAACACATAAATATTCTGTGCTCCGAAATCCAGTGGGTTCTAGATTTTTCCCTAGGTTTAGTTAGTTTCTAAAAACATTGTTCCTTGGCAACTAGATAGAAATATGAGTTGAATTCATCTCAAAAAGTGAGTTTGTACGTTGGTTTTTCAGCCCTTTAACTCCAAAAAATTTGAGTCATTAAATGGTTGGTTAGACTAAGCAGCTTCCTACAACTTATACAAGTTAAACACCATATCAAAGCAAAATATGCCGTATCAAACTTTCCAAGGTCACCAGTCCTGTAGCCAAATTCTATTTCAACTGTCAATCTGAGCCTGGTGTCGCACAGCCAAAATTTTGAGTAACCAACATGAAACTTACAAGTCTACTTGAAATTCAACTCCAACTTTTGATTGTTTATGCTGATCAATGAACTTAAAGAAACCAATTAACTAATTGAGATAGATCTGTTCACACGTATCCTGTACATTTCTCAGCCCATATGCTAAATTAAATAATTGTTCCTCTCAATTCATTAACCTACAAAGCAAGCTTTGTGAAGTTTTAGCTCTTCTCAGTTTTCACTATGAATGGAGTCCAAAATCCAGGCTTATTTAATTAGCCAGTGTGACCAAACGAGCCTCTTTCGGCCGATTTGGATCAAGCTCAAGAGCAATTTCAGTTTTGAAAAACCTGTTAGTAACAAATATCTAGGTGTTTAATGGGCAGTAATGCGTACCAAATTGAGTTCCAATCCTTCTTGAGGAGATCAATTGATCAGGAAAACAAACAATTGCCCCAATTCATAGTAAATAGTAATTGATGCATCTTGAATTCTAGTTTTAGAACTAACGCAGCATGTTTCAGCCTTCTTTCACAAATTTACACCAACCGACCATGTGGTTCAAAGTATCTTCTTGGTTATTAAACCATGACTTGATATTTTGTATATTACCATAGACTGATGTTATCACCCAACAAATGATGAGTAAAAGCATCAGTAGATCAATGCATTTGGAAAAGTTTTACTTTACAGAGTCCTTGTAAAGTTGTTTAATGTCAGACTTAGGCAATGACCTAGAATTTCAAAGCAACTGAATGAGCATATAAAGCCCAATTTTGAAGCAACTGAATGAACATATAAAGCCCTGATCATATATGAATTTCATATTCTATCAGATTGCGATCCATATCTCCAGCATATAAGTACAGAACCTGATCCAAGAAATTGTTGAGGCAACTCTAACATGCTAAAAGAATCAAACCATGCATGCATGCTCATTTCCATTCTCAACTGCATGATATCAAGTCTTCTTTTTCTCTTTTGATTATCTTAGTTCTTAAGAAGCTCGCCTCACAAACAAGCAATATACAAATAGATTGTATGGAGTATACCACAATATGCAATGTCTGCAAGGTGAAGCTATATGGATTATGGAAAAGGTATTTTTCATGTAAGAAACCTATCACGTCCAAGATGGTGCTTATAAAATTTCAAATATCGTGATAATTGAAAAGAAAAAAAAGAGGATTGAGGAAAGAAATAGAGAGAACAGCTTTGCACAAGCAGAATGAAAACTTACTGTGATGGTACGAGGGGACTATAAACCATATTTGGCTCCACAATCTCACCAAGAACCAATATACCACCACCACCATTATTTGACTTCAAGCAATGAGAGAAGGCATTTGGGGATACTCCCTGTGAGAAAAGCTGTGAGATGATAGACAATCCCTGTTGTCCAAATCCAAAAATCCCATCAACCGCTCTTTCTGCCTTTGTCAAATCCCCAGTCTGTGATGTGCTACATCTGTTTTCATAATCCACCAAACATTAACCGATGAAGTCAATGAATTACCAACAATTACCATCTCCAATTTGGAAGGTTCATGCGAGCTCACCCGAAGACCACAGGGGCTGTAGAGTTTGTGGTCAATGAATTCCCAACAATTGTGTCGAGATGCATCACATCTGACACGTAATAACCTGATGTCCCACTGCCATCTCCGTATTGGAATGTGTAAGCGCACTGATTATTCTGACTAGAACAGCCAGAGTCTGAAGATTGAGCTCCTAGAGCGCATCTTTGGTCTGAACAAGAAATCAGTGAAGCTGTTGAAGAGCTTGTAGGATCGAAGAAGTTAAGAGGAATCTACAAGGAAAGAAGAAAAAAAAAATCGCTCAAATTCAGAATTTAACAACAAATTGATTAGAGAGGTGAGAAAAAATTGATTACTTGGAGACCGCTTGACGTGGGGCAACCATTGCAAGAATAACAACTGACCCACAAGACATCACTTCCAGTATCAATCTGAACATAGAAATCCTTTGGAGGAGAACCCAATTGAACTTCGGTAAAATAAAGCCTAAAACAAGACCATGAGCCACAATAAGAAACACTATAGTCAAAGTAAATTTTATGATCATATATATAACTATCAATCCAATCAAAAGTGAATGTGAAAAAGAACAAAAATTAAATGCAAAACCAATGGAAGAAATAAGAAAACAAACAAAACCCATAGTCCACCAAATCAATTCATTTCCCAAAAGATGAAATTGATAACATAAGAGGTAGAAATTAAGAACACCCATTAACCAACACCAAACAAGAAAGGAACACCAAAACCAACAATGAAAACAACAACAACAACAATAACACAAAAACCCAAATTTGGAGAACAAGATTTCCAAAATCAAATCTAAACCCATAAACTGCTACATTAAAAATACCAAAAAAAAATCAAAATCCATAATTCCAATCAACACAATATATTCATATTGCCCGAAAAAGAGTGAGAATTGATAAAAATTACCCAACAACGAAGGGATCGTAGGTGCCTGCGACTGGGAAATCGACGACACCTGAAGAAGAAGAAGATTGCAAGATTCGACGGTGCCTTACCCTGTCTCGCTCTCTGAGTTTGCTCAATTCGATTCGGTGACTCGTTGGAAAAGCTCTCTCCAGCTTCAGAGCAGCCGGAAAACCGCCGCCAACCACCGCCGCCGGCAAAATCACTGCCGAAAATGCCACCAAGATCGAAAATCCCGCAGCAACTGAAAGAAAACGCGGCATTTTCTTTGTTTTGCCTCTGTTTTTTTTCTCTCTCTCTTGCCTTTTTTCACTTTCTTCAACTACCAAAACAGCAACGTCCGAATAGTTGACAAATCATATCTATATATATATATATATGATATATGGGTGTATACCTGATATTGTTATATATATTAATTAATAATACTATGAGATTGGAAGAGAATGAGGAGGCAGAGATGGAGAGAGAAGCGTGTGTTTCCGCGTCTATCTGGACAAAAAGATTTTTAGAGAGAGAAAAGAGTCCGGCAGATGGCATAACAGAAGATTCAAAAATTGGAAGTTACATATATATATATAATTTTACTACCGGGATAAAATGATTGCTATATATAGATATATTATCAGAAAATTTCACCAAATCTAGGGCCTTAATTTTATTTTTGTAATTACTTTATTTAATTTTAATAAATTTTGAAATGTGTTTAAATTTAATTAATTTATTTTTTGAATTAATTTAAAAGATCTTTACTTGAGTTGAGTATAAATAATTTAATTTTTTATAATATATATAATTAAGCCGAGTTGACCGTGAAGTTCGTTAAATTTTAACTTAAAAAATTAACGAATTTGTGACAACAAGTTTCCTTGCACAATTTTTTCGATTTGTATATATTTATCTCTTTTTTTCTTTTCTTTTTTTTCTGTGTTATGTCTCTTTCATTTTTCTCCGTTCTCTCTATATTGCATAATGAAAGTTCAAAAATTTTATTAAGCGGAATTTATCTGACCGAGACAATAAGTGAGAATTTACTTAAAATTCATAATTTCAGAACACTAAATTTGAATTTTTTACAAGTAAATTTGAAATTAGGGACCTAATTTTTGTAATTGATTCTCAAATTTATAATTTTTTTAATAAAAATTTCTCTGAGTTTGAACAGCCCGTGAAAATGTCATTTGTTTTTTCATTGACTTTCACCAGTTTTTTTTTTTTAAATTCTTTTTATTTTAAATTTACATTGATTATGGATTTTATTTGACAAATTTTTATAAAATGATTATAAAAATAAAAATTTGGAAAAAATAGAAATATAAATCAAAATTTATTAAATTTAAAATTTTTCAAATCACCTAAAAAGTTAAAAACGTTTATTACTGTGGTGTTTTCGTCCAGAGCATTTTTGAGGACCTTGACTAGTTTGAAAAATTTATTGTCCTTACTCTTCTAATAACTTAGAACAGGGGAACTGAAAAAAATTTCCCTATATAATTAATTATAAAATTTTCACTAATCTATAATTTTTTTTTTTTTTTATTTGTATCATATTAGACTGTCTTTAAAACTAATAACAAGGCCAATATAAACAAGATTATGTTCTTATATTATTATCTTGCATTTTTAATGTTTTAAAACTCTTTTCCTCATGTCTATCCCACTTGCTAATAACAATAATATAAACAAGATCATGATTCATGTGCGTATTTCAAACGCCTTTTTTTCTTTTATACTTTTGCTTTTTTATTATTCTTTTGCACTTTTAATTTAATTTTATTTACAACTTCAAGGCCCTCTTGAGGAGGAGTCATCTCATTAGAATTGGACATTGCATGCCTACTTTGGTTATTTTACCTTTTTCTTGCTGGATATTTGTGGTCTTAGTGGCTAATGTAGAAAACATAGATGGGTTCAAAATTATCACTATGAAAGTGCAAAAGTATGTTTAAGGGTGCAAACTCTCATAATTTTAAATTTTTTAGTATAATATACGATATTTTTAAAATTTTTGTGGTATGATCGGACACTCCCTCCACCCCTAGATCCATCCTTTGGTAGAAACCCTAGCTTGTTTTAGATTTGCATGTCCCTTGATGACAAAATGATCATAAATGTAGGATAGAATTCTTGGATCACATGATAAAAAGAAAAAAATAACACTTTTATCCCTTATGCTTTAGGCTTGGTTTGGGAAGTGGGTTGACTTTTTGGCTTTTTGGCTTTTTTGGCTATTTTAGCCTGGGCTAAAAAGCTTGGTTTGGGAAGGGCTTTTTGGCTTTTTGGCTTTTTTGACTTTTTTTGTGAGAGAAGAATGTAATGATTATGGGTTGGATGTGATGTTTTGTTTGTTATGGCTAAAATAGCCTATTTTGTTTTTTGTGGCTAAAATAGCCAAAAAAGCCTGAAAACTAACTTGTCAAACAGAGGCTTAAGCAATTTGCACGCATACTTGTAATTTTTTTGTATTAAAGTAGGATTGATTGTAAATGAACTAAAATGTTCATGAACAATTTGAATCATTTTGTTTAAAACTTATTCACGCTCTACTCGTTTGTTAAATGAATGAGCTCAAGCCGAGCTAGAGTAGACCTAACCTAACTGCATCTAAATAGGTTTGTGAACACAAAAAATATAAATTAATATTTTTTTTATGTATCTATCAAATATATTTTTAATAATTTAATTATGTCTTTAGATATATTTGGTATTTATGTAATTTATATATTTGGTGGATGAAATTTATTATAATACAAGTTTTTTTAATATATATTTTTATTTTTTTCTTTTGGTATGCATATTAATTAATTTTTTTTTCCTTTCAAAATCGACTCGCTTATGTAATTAAGTTGACTCGAGACAAGTTCGAGCTCAATTACTTAGGGATGTTTTAAAAAAATAGTTAAAAGTTATTGTTTGACTTTTTTTTGACTTTGTTGTGAGAGAGAGAAGTAGGTTAAAAGCTAAGAAGTGACTTTTAACCTACTTCTTAATCTCAAACTCGACTAATCTTTAGTGGTTGTTTGAGGTGTTCTAAATAGTGTACTTTATGACTTTTTAGACTAAAAAGTTGAAGAAAAAAATATGGTTGTTTAGGATAACTTTTTGAATTTTTACGAAAAAATGTGTATTAAAAAATTGTATAAATTAGTGTATAGGAGAAGCTTGGGCAGAGTAGACAGTACGGTGGGCTGAGTAGTATATAGGAGAAGCTTGCCTTCTTTTTGAGCATTAAATTAGACAGTGCTGTTCGGTCCGTGGGGACTCACCACAGGTTTCGTTTTACTAATCGGAACCGTTAAATGTGTAAAACTCGTTAAGTACTATATGTTTATAAAAAATCACGTTAATCGGATATCGATAGCTATCTGATCGGATAAGTTTTTTGTCAACCGTTAACTATGACACCATCCATTTTTTATACAAAACTGATTTGATCATATAGTTAGCGATATCCGATCAACGTGATTTTTTATAGGCATATATTACTCGACGAGTTCTACGTATTGAATGATTCAGATTATCAAAACGGGATCTGATGGGCCCCCGCTGGCCGAACAACACCATCTTGTTTGCTTCTCCGCCCGTTCCTTTTGTACAAACGGTGGGCAACTAAAATACAACTCACGTGACATGTGAGTTATACTTTTTTTTTTAAAATTATTTTTTTTTATATTTTTTTAGTGAATAGTGATAACTTTTTAACTTTTTAATAATTTTTTAATTTTTTTAATTTTTTTAATTTTTTTGAGATATCCTAGACCAGACCTTAATCAATCAAAGCTTGAACACCCCAAAACTCCACTCAACTTATGGCCCTGGACGAAAGTGTAAGTTCCATTCAAATTAATATACGTAGAATGAATAAAAAAACTTACGCAAAAATATCCTCGTAATTCTTTAAAATTAAAATATATATATATATATATATATTTTTTTTTTCAGAACCAAACCCATTCATATCCATGACATTAACAGAGTCATATAAAATATCATATCAAATGATATTTAAATATGATCACTTTAGTATTATGCCATTTAAGGTTGTTTTATACTCTTTTTGTCGTATCTTTTAACATTTTCATATTTTAAATTTTCTCACAGAGTTCTTATTAATTTTATAAAGCACTTAGAGCATCTCTAACAGTAGTAGATATTTTACCTATCTAAATATTACTATAAAGTATATATTTTATTTTGCCTATCAACTGTTTTATGTTTTTACTCTAACCATGCTCTTTATTTTAGCTATTTATCCAAATACTATTAATTTTATAGAATGTCACGTCAATAATAAAGATGGAGGTAAATGATCCTAATGATTGAATACATTTTGCCTAGCGTTGAAGGCTAGCTAGCTACATGTAGCTAGTGAATGTAAGTTGAGCCAAAATGCCTAATCATATGCCTAGTGCATTGGAATTGAAAAAAGTGAATCACACTAGGCATTTTAATTAACAAGTATTATATATCTAGTATATTGGAGATGCTCTTAACATTCAATTTATATAAGCACAAAATTTCTGGAAGCTGAGGTTTACAATTATTGGTAATTATTAACTGTTTTTTTACTTTTTTTTTAAAAAAAAGAGGCATGTTTCTAGTACACCTTTGATGACATTTGTATCATCTCATTGTCAAAGTCAGAACTTGACACCTTTGAAACAATAACATGCTTGCGCATATGATATACATAATTTCGTATTTTAAAGCTTAGGGCAACAATTTATATAATATAATATGTATATGCTGACATTTAATTTGTCTCATTTCACATCCACACATTTAAAGATTAGGGGAAAAATTTAAATAACAAATTTCTTATAGGGCGGACATTTATTTTGTCCCATATAACATTTTCAACTTCTTCTTTTTTATTTTTTTTTATTTTCATCTTATTAATGAGTTTTACGTTATTGGTAATATTGTAACACAAATATTTCTTTCGATTGGATTCCTAGGGAAGCTAATGGAATTGCTCACTGGTGACCAAATTCGGTATTAAGGCTAAGTTTGGCATCTATTAAATAATACAGAAAGTCAAAAAGTCACTATCCTACTTAAGTCACATAATCTTATTTAAATCACATCACCAATCTAACACATCACATTAAACCTAATCCAAACCCAATCCATATAAGTCAATAAGTCAAAAAGTACACTTTTTTAGAACATTCCAAATCAACCCTAAATTTTGAATGTTGTACAATGTGTCACCAATGTATTAATATAAAAAATGATGAATGAACACATTTTAATTTTAAAAGTAGTGACACAATAGATAATATTTTAATTTAATCACTGCAATGTTTACTATTTTTAAACGCCACAAGAAATTGAGACATCGTTTGAAAATATCTAAAAAAGCTAACTTTTTGTTAAAAAAGGTCAAAAAATTTATTTGTTATTACTTAAAAAAGTCAAATATTACATCAATTTTTCACTCACAAAAACTAACTATTGCAATCTTTCGACCACAATTTTTTTAACTTTATAAAAAAATCTAAAAAAAATCTAAAAAAAATAAATGCCTAATGAGACTTGAATTTTCATTGATAAACAGTAAAAGCAGTGACCCCTCCCAAACATTCTAATAATTGAGTCACAATCTCTCATGTGTATTTTTTGAGATGCTAAAGTATTCATGCACTTTCTTCTTTATTTTTAATTTTAGTACTTTGACCAAACAATGTTTTTAATGCAATTTCCGGGCTTTGATTTTGCACATTTTTTTTTTTAAAAGCTCAATTATTTGAAGTTTTAATCATTTTTTTTTAATGATCGGTTAGGGTGGCCATATCCATTTGCTTTCTTTACTTTCTAAAAAGTAAATCAGACTCAAAAAGCATAGTGAACTTGCTTTTGTTTTATTTTATTTTTTTATAGACTGACTTGTATGCCCTAAGCCTTTTGTTGATGGTTATTAGTCTCCTATTTGCATAAGTACTTTTTTTTTAAAAAAAAATCTAAAAAATCTAATATTACCCAAGCCAATTTTTTTTTGTTTTTATTTTTGCTTTTGTTTTTATTTTGTTTTGTTTTTGTTTTTTGGATTACTGAAAACTTCATAATCCTTAACCTTATAACTCTCCATTGTCACATGTTATGTGTACGTGCGCTAGCTGAACTAAAAATTCATATTTTTGTGATATATTATTCATCAAGAAACTAACTTAAATAAACCATTTAACAACAACAACAATAAAGCATTCAATGCGTCGGCTATATTTGTCAACACTTTTTGATGGATGGTGAGCCTTTAAGATATGCAATTAATATCTTATAAAAATAATATCACAAATTTTTTTAATGTTTGTTCTTAATGCATTAAAGTGTTATTATGAGCGATAATAATTATATGTGTTGGGATTTTTCAAGGAATTCATGTGTTGGATTTCAAAGAATTTTTTTCATACTTGTACTTAATGCATTAAAGTATTATTATGAGGGTAAGACTTGGGGGTTGTGAGAAGTTGATAAATGCTAATGTTTTTGTTTTTTTAAAATCAAAAAATCAAGAAATTTAGATTGAGATATTGGAGCTCCCACAAGCCTTGGGGTTGAAAACCCCCTTTTACTTAATATATAGTATAGATAAATGTTTGAGAATTCTAATGCAACTTCAATGATATGAAGAGTACCCATGTGAAGGTGAGGCCCACACTCCTCTCTTTATCTCTCTCTCTTTCATCTCACTAGAGTTCCATTTAGAGCTATCAAATTAGAGTAATGTATCATTACACTTTGCAATAATATATTGATTAATGTTATTCAAAGGGAATTTTTGTACAAATTCCTTGAAGGATACATGTGATTTTTTTTATTTCAAAACATCAATTATTGTGAATAATAATTTTAAAAATATTACTATCACATCATTTTGATAAATTTTCTATATAAAAATGTTATTTGTGAAATAATATATTTTTGTGAGGATTATTAATGCAAAATAAATACATAAGTAAATAATTTTTTTTATATATAAATTTTAAATCAAGCCTTAGAAAAGGGTTTTTTAAAATAAAAACAAAAATAGAAAATGATTCAGCCCACCATTTTCAAAAAGGTTACGGCATCTGTCTGTTGGGCCCGTGGAGGCCCACCACGGGTTTCGTTTTGATAATCTAAATCGTTCAATGTGCAGAACTCGTTGAGTATTATATGCCTGTAAAAAATCACGTTGATCGGATATCGATAGCTATGTGAACAAAACAGTTTTTTTATCAACCGTTAATTTTTTCACCGTCCATTTTTTTTTTATACAAAACTGATTTGATCACATAACTATCGATATCCAATCAATGTGATTTTTCACAGGCATGTAGTACTCGACGAATTCTATATATTGAACGGTTCAGATTTTCAAAACGGGATCCGTGGTGAGCTCTCACGAGTCTAACAACACGGTCTAGTTCGATCTCAAATTGGACATAAGCCGGACCCTTTCAAAAACTACCGGTGGGAGTATCATATTTTGCAACGAAAAGGATGGGTGAAAGTGATGGCTGAATTAATTATTTGTCAGTGTTGCCGTATAAGTTCTCTAAAAGAGGGGTTGTTTGAGATGTTATAAATAAGTATATTTTTTAATTTTTTGAATTAAAAAGTTTAGGAAAAAAGATATGTTGTTTGGGATAATTTTTTGAATTTTTACGAAAAAAATATGTATTAAAAAATTGTATAAATTAGTGTATAGGAGAAGCTTAGGATGAAAGAGGCAGTACGATGAATAGAATAGTGTATAGGAGATGGTTGTCTCATTTTCAAGCATTGAATTGGACGGTGTTGTTCGGCTTGTGGGAGTTCACCACGAGTCCCGTTTTGCTAATTGGAACCGTTCAATGTGTAAAACTCGTCGAGTACTATATGCTTGTAAAAAATCAAGTTGATTGAATATCAATAGCTATCTGATCGAATTAATTTTTTGTCAACCGTTAACTATAACACCATCCATTTTTATGCAAAACTATTTGATCATGTAGTTAGCGATATCCGATTAACATGATTTTTTTTAGGCATATAGTACTCGACGATTTCTACACATTAAACGATTCAGATTATTAAAACAGTATCCGTGATGGGTCCTTACGGGCCGAACAGCACCGTCGTGTTTGCTTCTCCGCCTGTTCCCTTTGTACAAACGGTGGACAGCTAAAGTACAACTCCACGTGGCATGTGAGTTGTACTTTTTTTTAGTAAAATTAATTTTTTTATATTTTGTTTTGGGTAAATAGTATAACTTTTTAACTTTTTAAGTAACTTTTTGACTTTTTAACTTTTTTCAGATATGCCAAACTAGCCTTAAAATTCAAAATGTTATAATTTTGGTCTTGGAAAAATTATATCTACATAAATGAAATAAAAAATTGTATTATGCCATGTAAAAATCAATCAAGTTATAATAGGTGCTGCTGGCTCAATAGAACCCAATAATTTCATATGTCATCAAAACACGTTATTTGTATTAAGAACTTGCATCGTCATTGCATATGTTAAAACACTCGAAGATACTATAACATACGACAATAATGTGGTTATGACATAAATAAATTAGAATCGTCTATTTATGTAAGATTTATATAAGATCTGCATAAATAGATAGTTTAAATGTGTTTGTAATATTATTATATATGATATGAAATTTTTTTTTTAAAAGTATTATATTTTTTATAATTATGCGTTTGTCTAATAATATAGAGATTATTTTGAGAAGGAAGTGTGGCCGGCCACCTATCATTGATGTATCACATTACGTAGGATATGAGTGGACTTTGTTTTAATTTTTCTTTTATTAAGGTGAATTTGTACTACTAACGTGAGGTGTTTTATATATTTTTTAGTATTTAAAAAAGGTTAATACATTTGATAAATGTTAAAAATGTTATTTTTTATTAACGATAAAATTAAATTAGTTCTTAAACTTTTTTTTTTTAAAACTAACTTTTTTAGTTAAAAACAAATAATATATATATATATATATATATTTACTTATTTAGTCGAATGATCTTGTTAGTGTATGTCCTCAAGCCACTTGTTAAAATTATTTAAAAGGTTGTACATTTTTTCATTTACACTTTTAAATGTTTTAACATGTGTCTTAACATCATACTTAACAAAATATAATTATTTTTTAGAATTAGCAAAATAGGAAACCAAGTTTAGTTTTAAAGTCAATTTTATCATTAATTTTTACACCACTATGTCAGTGTCAAAAACAAGAAAAAAAAGAAAAAAGATAGTAATGGTTGTTTCAATTTATGAAGGGCATATGTATGTGTGAAATAAATAATTTGTTATTGTTTGAGTGGTGTTCAAGCAAAGTGAGGACACCAAGTCAGAGGTCCTTGGAATGAGTTTTGCGATAGTTCAACAACAAACAACAATCTTTTTTTCTTTTCTTTTTTTTTTTTCTTTTTTTTTTGGATGGAAAAAGGGAAGCCATTTGGGGACATCATTGCTTTCGCAGGTTATGATTTCGAGATAAGCGATTGCCAGTCAAATTTAACTCAATTCATAAGAAGAGACCTCTCATTAAGACACTAATAAATGACAACTATCCTATCACAACAGACGTCCCAAACTATTATATGACACAAATATAATACGACTGCAAACACACTCCAATATCAATCTTAAAATCTTCTGCTAAGTGAGGAGTTGACTCACCACCCGGATGACCACCCCCGGTGGTGACAAACAACAATTTGAGGCCATTTTTTTTGTCCACTTTTAGATGTGAAGATTGACATTGCCAGTTGGCATCAATTACACATACACCTAGAAGATAAAGAAAAGGAAGCTTCCTAATAGAATTACATATTTTCTAACACATTTTTGCATGCATGAAATGAAAGCCTTGAAAAAAAAATTACTATATTTAATTTTCATTAAATTTGAGCTTAAGAAAAATCAGCTAGATTTTTTTTTATTTTAAATTTTTTACATAATTAACTTGGTTTCAATAAATTTCACCTTGCTAGTATATTCAATAAATAGCTTAACGTGTCTTTATTTGAATTACAAATTAAGGAGAGATTTAAAAAAAATATATAAAAAAAAGATATATAACAAAAGATAATGAGATAGAAGCCAATTTTTTTATTACTTTTCCTTCTCCTCTACAAATCTCTATTTAAATCCTAAATGCAATGACAGCCTAAAAACCTTATCAATTCTCTCTTAATCTCCTGCCACATCATAGGAATCATCTCCTTTTTAAAAATGTTTTAAATTTCCTCTATCAAATTTGTTACAAGTTAGTATTATTATTTAAAAAAATTTTAATTTTATTTTATTGGAAGTTTGTAACAGTCAAGTTGAATGGCCTGGTCCACCTTCATCAACAGATGATCATATCTACCTTTACTTCTATATATATATGTATATATACACGTGTGTGTGTGTGTATACAACACACCATTTGGAGGTTAACTTACACCTTTGAAGCATATTAGAGGTTAATTATAGAACAGAGTCACAAGAGAAAATATTTTTTTCTCCACTTAAAGTTGTTTGATAACATAATTCAACATTTAAAATTGATTTAATTAAGTAATAATTAATTAAATTTGTTTAATAATAATAATTGATATTACTTAAAAATTTAAATATCTTGTAAAATGTAGATTAAGATTTAAGAAAATTTCAAGTCATATAAAACTTACTTAATTCTGATTGAATTTATAAATATCAAACATAAATATCGATATACACTATTATGAACTTACTACCAACACTGCTACCAATACCACTATCACCACCACCACAGCCATCATGCCACTGTCACTGCCACTGCCACTGCCATTGCCATTGCCATTGCCACTGTCGCCACTGCCACCATCGCTACCACTACCACCACCACAACCACCACCACCACTATCATGTCACCACCACCACCACCAGCATGCCACCGCTATCGCTACCGCTACTGCCGCTGCTAGCACCACCATCACCACCGCCGCCACCACTACTATCATCACCTTCAGCACTATTGTCATTATTGCTACAAAAATCACCATCATTTTACTACTATTATCATCGCTACCACTACCACCATGCTACTGCCATCACTACCACTACCACTACCACTACCACCACCACTATTACCACTATGCCACTCCACCACCACCATCATCATAATATAAAAATTCAAATATACAATTTAAAAATAATAAATTTCAAATTTTATCTTACACATATCAAATAATTTATTTTTAATTTAACAATTAAAATTTTTATCAAACAACTTTTTAATTTAAAAAATTCAACATTCAATTTTTAATACTTAATTTTCAGTTTTCAATTTTCAATTTTCAATTTTCAATTTGAGCTTTATCAAACACTACCTTATTATTTTAAAAATAAGTATAGTATTTGCATGGTCAGTGGCGATTCTAAGAATTTATTTCAGTGGTGACATTTATAAAAATAATTTCTACAATTTCTTAAGAAAATTTATAAAAAATTATTAAATACTTTTAGAATAATACTTCACATTATTTATCAACTGCCGCATACTATGTTAGCTACTAAAATGATAACACAAAAACAAATTACTATCAAAATAGGATATGACATGTACTTGATCTAAGAACTGTGAATAATTTTTTTTTTTTGTCTTTATCATATCCATCACTTATTTCCATTCAACAAACTAATATGAATTTAAACCTTTCAATTAATAAATTAAAGAAAATATGAACATATTGAAACTATTATTTTAATAATTTTATTATATAAATATATGAATTTTTATGATCAATTTTAATAAATTTTTATAGTTTGAAATCATTGCATAATAACTTTTAAAATGAAATGATGAACGCTTATCAAAGCGGGAAAAATGATTAATAGAAAAGCTTCTTTTACAAAGCAAAATAGTGTACATCATATGAGAATTATTATTTTTTTTGATAAAAATTATGATTATTTATGATGTGTTATAACATTTTATGATAAAATTATGAATAGTGAATTTATGGTTAACACTCAAAAGTTAGGGATAATAATGTTATAATACTTTGTCATTTTTATTATGATACTTTGTGATTTTTGTTATGGCATTTATGCTGAAAAAATGTATGGTGCTTGTAGTAAAAAAAGTTATGATTTTTATGGTTTATATTATGAAATTTTATGAAAAAGTTATGAAGAATATACCACATGCACTTTTTTGAGGGTGCAATTTACATACAAAGTGGATACAAAAGTTAGCAACACATCTTATTTTTTTTTAGGATTTGACTTGTCTCTAATTGAAAGTTGAACTGGACTAAACAGTTGAGGTCATTGACCGGTAAAAATTATTAAACGGAATACTCTTACCAGTAAGAGTTGTTAAATGAAAGACTTTTACTGATCAGAGTCTTCAAAAAAAAAATTCAACTGGATCATGTTTACCAATAAAAGTTTTCCGTTTAATAACTCTTACTGATCAGAAATTTCAACTGTCTAATTCAGTTAAAATTTTGACAAGAGACAAGTCATTTTCATTTTCGTGTTATTATTGTGCATAATTTCTTAGTCCTTGTTAAATTCACCCAATAGAGACTCAGAGAGTTACGTGTGTATATATACAATACTTCATTGACAAATTGATTATATCCGGGCCTGATTATATCTGGGCCTATGAGTGAGGGTTCATCCTGTTCAAAAATAAAATAAAATATTCAAACAACGGAAAAATGCAAACAAAAAAATGATAACATTGTTATACTATAAGCCAAATGGGCAAAAATAAACCAATAAGTTGGGCTCTTAGATATGCCGAATTGAAGCCTAAGTCGATTAATCACATGTTTATTCATTTATTTATTTAAAAATTTTGCAATTTTAATTGCATTTCAATAATTGATATATTTTCTAGTTGGTGACTAGCCAAAGGAAAAACAAATAGTTTGTATCATATTATATGGGAAGGGTGAATAAGTAGTATTTTTTTCCTAGTTTGTTGACTTCTTGTTGAGGTTAGGACACCGGTCCCTAATAAAAGATGAGTTTTTCTAAAAGCACAATTGTACACTTCTTTGGGATAGTTCCAAGTTCCAACAACAAACAACAATCTGAATCCATTTTGTATTTTTCAGAATTCATATGTGAACATAATTACACAGCTATTTTGCAACAAGTACCCCACCTAGATATCCTAGATATTGAAAAGGAAGCTTCCTATTCTTTTTCAATAATACAATTACTATTTATCACAACCAAGCCAAAACTGAACTTTCAGATATTCAGGAATGAGAAAGACCTCCTAGTTACCTATCATAGCATTAGGAATGTAAAAATGATCCGTGGTCCATGAGTGATTTGGGATAGGCCCGGCCCAGCCCGATTAGATCCGGTTAGGTTCGGATTCGAGCTTAGCCCGAACCCATAGGCCTGTGCTTGAGCCATCATTTTGAAACCTGACTCGGCTTGTGGCCCAACCCATCAGTCCGCTCAAGGCCCACTCAAAACCCCGCTCGAGACCCAGTATTATTTTAGGTGGAAAAAAATAAAATTTTGATGAAAAAAATAGAAACAAATAAAAAAAAATGTTCAAGCCCTAGCTCAGGCCCAGACCCACCGACCTATCCCGAGGCCCGAATACCCTTGGGACTGGGCTTATTTTTTGGCCCGTGGGACGTCTTGGCCCGAATTTTGGAGGGAGCCTGCAAAGCCCGACATGGGCTGGCCCGAGCCTAGGCTCGAGTAGGTCGGACTGGGTCAAATTTACACCCCTACATATCATATGCAATGCTCTGCTAATAATTTTGTTTGATTTTATTTTCAAAATTTGTTTTTTAAAAAATATTAAAAATTGTTAGAAAATGACCTTAATATTTCACTTTATAAAATATAGGAAAGTATTTTGATTTTTGGTTCGAGTAGGGACGAGAGACGGTGAGTGAGGGGAACATGGGAGGCTATGATCAGTCTGGGCCAATACTGCAATACGTTAAATAAATAAATAAATAAATAAGTAGAAAAGATAAAAATAAATACACCTTAGAGTCTTATTGTCAAATCCAAATGTAACATTTCTTGGGCAAGAGGTGATATTCTATTATTATTTATATTGATTTGAATAATTTTTATAAATACTTTTAAGTATATATGTAACATTTCTTGGGCAAGAGAAGAAATAAGGTCTCATTTGAAAATATGTTATTTTAATAATTTTTTAATTTTTTATAAAAAGATATGAAGAAAATTAGAGAGAATGATATAACAACTTATAATAACCTTTTAACTTTTTAACTAAAATGTATAGTTAACAAACGAGACCTTATTTCTCCCTACATTTTTCCTTCTCCATCTCTTTTACAAGTAGAGATTTGGGAATTAACTTCATTTGCAACTCATCTTTTTGAGTGGTATTTTAGATTTTTAAGAATAGGTAACGACCCATTTAAGGGTATGTAAATAAAAGGGGAATTACCACTACAGGGTAGTTTTTTAAAATTATTACATATTTATAAAAAAGTTTATGTTTTTTATTATTAATATTTATAATGTTTACCACTTATTTGTAATTATTTCTTCTGAACACTACTGTCATGTTATTTGTGCTAAATAAAAAGGGATTACTATTCACACTCCATATTTGATAATTTTAATACTTCAAATTTTGTCATGCATTAAAAATTGTATCATGTATAATTCTTAAAATTTTGTAACGAGTACCCTAAAAGTATTTGTTAAAAAATTTAAAATGGTTATACATTTTTTTCTAAAAGTATGTCTCATAAATAATGTCTAACTATTTTAAATTTTGTTCACCAATGTTTTTACACACTCATTAATCAAACCCTATTTTATTTTTATCTTTTTATTTATGGAATGTATTCATAAAAAGGTTATACTAATAACAATCTTATGAGGTGCCTTTAAAATGTAAGAAATGACAAACTAGTTACAATTTCAATTAATTTTTTTATATATTCTTAAACACTTATATATATATATATATATATATTTTACACTTTCTATACAATTTATTACATTTTTTATATGTATATTGATTAATATTTATCTTTATAAAAGAAGTGTGAATATAATTTTTTTTAAATATATAAAAAGGAGAAAAAGTCAATAGGTAGATAAGGAAAAGTTCCACCAAGACATATAAATAAATAAATAAATAAATAAATAAATGGAGAAAAATTATGACATGCGAAACAACTGAAAAGTAAGCATTGGGACTATTTTATTTCCTTCCAAAGAATTTTGGTGCGTTCGGAAAAAAAAATTAAAAGTTTATAGAAATTTTAAAGAGAACTATTACTTCAATAAAATCTTACCAGAGTTAATTGAGCCCACTAGGAAATCATATGCACCTCTGCCTACAAGGAAATTGAAAAGAAAATTAAGTAGTTATTTGTAAAAAAAAAAAAAAAAAAAATTTTAAATTTGATAACTCCAATATATATGTGATGTCCCAAATCCTTTTTAAAACAAATTTAGTATTTCAATTTAGAATTTTCATTGCCTGTTGATCATACTTTCTATTTTGATACCTTATGAGTCTTTTGTTATTGTCTATTCTTTTCTCTAAAGTTATTAGGATACATCCTAGTGTGTTTCGGGGTGTTGTTTTGCATTCTTGGGTGTTGGAGTGATTCCAAAAATGGTGGGAATGCATTTAGGTGGTTGATGTGTCTATTCTGAGTTGGGACTGCTTGAGCGGTATTTTCATCGTTCGAGCGGTAACGTCGACCTTTCAGTATCTCGTTTTGTAGTCTGAACTACTGGGAGTGTGTATTCTTCGCTTGAGCGAATGTTTCATAGCTCGAGCGGTCTTTTGCAGTGAAGAGAAAGATTCTGGGAGTTGGTATTTTTTTCGCTCGATTGTAGGATTGTTCGCTTGAGCGGTCTTGGAATTTGAATTGTTCGCTCGAGCGCAGGTTTGTTAGCTCGAGCAGTCTATCTGCAGTCAGCTTTGGAAAATGTGTCCAATCACTTAACTTGAGCCTTACACACTTCCCTCCTCATTTTTCACTTTACTCTCTCTCTCTCTCTCTCTCTCTCTCTCTTTACATTTCACTTTCTCTTATTTCTCTTTTCTATCTCCAAACATACACCCACCAACCCTCATAAATTCCTTGATCCCTTCAATCCAAATCCATTGAGTTTTTGACCCTAGTACCTTTATTATTATTGGAGAGCTCACCAAGGACTACGTGGTGTATGGTGGAGATCGAATTTCGATATTGTTGATTTTGAAGCTTATCTCACTTTTTCTTTCCAAATCTTGAGATAAGGAGTTTCTTTGAGTTATATATATGATTTTTGCATGTCTAGTCCATTTTCCTACGATTTTGAATGTAGGGTTTGGGATTTGTAGTGTGGATTTTGAAAATGTTGAGGAATGGTTTTTCTTGTGAAGATGTTCAAATAAAAAATGTTTTATGAATTTATACAACTCTTGGAAGTACCTTGTCAGGAGAATCTATGAAAAATGAAGGAAAAACCCTTTTGGATCTAGTTTTGAAGAAATTTGGAAAAAAGTGGGTTTTGTAAAATATCCATGAAATTGATAAGAACCCTTCTTATGTTGTTGTGTAGTGAGATATCCATGGGATGGATAAATGTTGTTGTTAGAAAATGTTGAAGATCATGAAATGGTATAAGTTTGGACTATGAAATGAATATTGATTGTGAACGTGAAATGGCAACATATGTCACATGGATTTGTTTTGCCATGATTTTGAGAACTATTGACCAATAGAATTTCACTTTGAGTAAGTGTTGATGTAGATATCCTATTTTGACCAGCCTTAAGACTTGGGCACTTTGTTTTGATTACCCAATAATAAAAATAAGAATGTGTTTCTTGAAAAATTCTTAGTAAGAAATATGAAATTTGTGTTTCATTTCCAACCCTAAGCCTGCTTTGGCCAAGTGTTTAAGTTTCGTTCAAAACTTTCTTTCAAAACCTTCTTTCCGCGCTTTGTTCCGAATATTTTCGTATTGTTCGAAGACTCACTTTAAAACTTCAAAATGAAACTTTTTCGAGCAAAGAACAGTGTAAAAAAAGAGAAAATGATGATAATTTTGTCAAAAAGTGTTATTTCGTGCAAAATAATCAAGCCACGGCCAATATTTTTGGCTAGCTAACCAATTTGCCCAGAAGTAGAGCAGTTTCAGTAGAATTCTTTTTAAATGCATGTGGGTCATGCCAATTCAGATATTACTGATACATTTAGTGCACAAGATACACACCCACCCCCTTCCATTATCCTCCTTTGGCTTCTATTGTCAAAAGGGTGTTTTGTCTCTTACCCAAAAGAGAGCATCCATTTCACCTACCCTTGTCATCCTATCGTCCATGTCTCCCACCTTGTCTCCTATCTCCTTGACTTTGCTTCCATTCATTATCTATATGAAGGATCAGAATGTATCAATAAGAGGAGATAAATGAATTAAGAGAAGAGAGTTAGGGAGGAAAAGAGAGAGAAAAGAGAGAACTTGAAGTTTTGAACCAAAACTTCCATTTCTTCAACATACATTGATATACCAAGTTCTATATATCCAAAACCATCCCAAAAATTCTGATATAGCTATATTCAAGTAGCCTTGATCAAAAGAGAGTGATTGTTGTTGAAAAGAGAGAAAAACAAAGAGTTAGAACAACTCCCCCCACACATTGTTAAACAACGCAAAAATACCGTTCCAATAAGAATTTTGAATTGTCAAACTGAGAATTGAGAACACACTTCCTAAACTTGAGAGTGATCAAAAGGAAGTTTAAAAATCAAATCCTACATTAGAAGGTAAATTTTGCATACTTTTCATTTCTTTTACTTTCTTGCTTTTTATTTCTTATATTATTTTTCTTGCTTCAATTTTATGTTATAAACCTGTTGTAAGCTAACTGGAAGTGGTTTGTTGAGCTACTTACATATTTTCTGTTTGTTTTTTTCCTGGTGTTTGAAACAAAACAGTGTTTTTGGCCTGGCCTGATTGGTCGACCGACTATCTTTTTGGCCAGCCAGCTCATTTGTTGGCCAACCAGCCACTTCCTTTTGGACAAAACCCATCAGTCCCCCAGATATCGAGTAGAATAGTCTCTAATGGTTTCCGAGTGCCCCTAAAGCTTATGTTTTTGTTTATTTATTTTAATTAGAGAGAGTTTGTGAGGATTTAATTTTTTTGTAATATTTTTATTCATCTCCTCTCTTATTCAGATTTATAATATTTAAAGTGATGTAAAAATTTCCCACTCCTGCTTCTTTCTATCCCATTCTTTTATTTGTTTTCCTTATTTGTATGTAGTATATCATGCTTATTATCATATACATACTTTACATCCATGTTTTTTGCTTTAAGAGCCGATTAAATTTGCATCTGTGAGTTTAATCGATTATTATGTGATTTTGTACACTACCTCATGTCTTGAGATGATTTACATGTCATATATTTTAGAAGTTGGATCTTTAGTTGCATTTCATAAGTTAATTGCATTAGGATCTTGTATATAGGATCATGCATGCTTTACTAATTTTGTTTTGTAATTATTTGCGGGAAAATATATAAGTTTTCGTGCTTTAGTATCCCGCTTGTGCGTGTTTTTCTACTATGTTTAGCATCCTACCATGTGACTAGTTGCTTATTTGATATAACTCTATGCATGCTGGTGGCTGAAGATTGTGTTATTTAATTTGGAATAAAATTGATTTTCATGATTGCACTATTCAAAACATTTTCGAAATAATGACATCAAATTGTTCCAAAATGAACGACACAGTTTATATTTGTTTACTTCACATAGTAAATTTTAGGATTTGTTAATAATCAGAATATGAACATATAAAGTTAATTAAAATCATATCATGGCTTAATAGAGGTCGATCTTTTGATCGGGTGAGCAGGGGTGCGCAATTAATGACATTCCCCTTTTATACTTAAGGTTCTGAGTCAAGTATCCTTAGTAACGACAAATAGTGGCCTTGGCATGAGTCACTGGTTTCCTAATTTTCCCAAAATATTAGGTAGCGACTCTAAGATCTGGTGACGCAGTTTATTTCTGGCAAAGAATTTGTAATAAAATAGATTTTCTATAAAAGTTGTCAAATTTAGAATCTCATCTACGTTTCACATTGCACTCATCAGACTTGATCGAAGAAATCGAGGGTCCGAACTGTTAACTCACGCAGGTACCCCCTCGGCATGGCTACAGTTTCTGCCAACTCTGCTTGCGATATTAAGAAATCTTGACTTAAAGTCCATGGTATGATTTTTATTTTCAATTATATGTTCATTGCATTTCATGCATTGGTGTACCTAAGTCCCATACTCATCACCTGTTATCTTGGACGACTATTTGGCTACGGGCGGATAGACGGTCATGGGCTCTAATATAGTGGGTGCACAAGCCTTGGAATTGGATTGTAGCGATCCTAGTTTTGCCACTTCGCTAAGTATGTCGGGGGTCGAGCTGCCCGGTCAGCTCGCGGGGGTCCAGGGGGCAGTGCTCCTTGACGGTCCAAGGGCAGCGCCCTGGCGAGGGTCGAGCTGCCCGGTCAGCTCGCGGGGGTCCATGGGGCAGTGCCCCTTGGCGGGTCCTAGGGCAGTGCCCTGGCGGGAGTCGACCTACTCGGTCAGCTTGCGGGGGTCCAAGGGGCAGTGCCCCTTGGCGGATCCTAGGGCAGCGCCTTGGAGAGGTTGAGGGGCAGCGTCCTCAAAACAAAAATGCAAAATACATTCGAAGTTGCTTGTCTGCTCGAGCGGGAGAACAAGTCGCACGTGCAGATTTTAGGGGAGAGCAGCTTGCACACTGCTAAAAAGGCAGGTGCGGGAGTGAGGTGTAGTGGGTTGGTGAGATTCGAAAATTTTCCCCTTTTCTTCTCTCTTTGGGCTGAAGTTGAATCACTTTTGTATATCTCTCTCTATCTCTAAAAACATTTCCTCTTCCTTCTCTCTACATTTCCTACCAAAAATCTCACAAGATCTTTGATTTCTTCAAATCCTTTGGGATTTGGATCTAAGTTCTACATCAAAGTTGGTTAGCTCCTCGAGGGCTTCGTTGTGTGCGGTGAAGATCAAGTTTGGACACTGTTGATTTTTGGGGTTTCATCTCATTTCTTCTTCAAAACTTGAGGTAGGGATTTTCTTAGAGTTATATATTTATTTTTGTAAGATCTAGATGATTTTCAAAATATCCTTTGATAGCTTTGAAAATTGATTGTTAATTCAAGAAGTTGAGTGATTTTGAAAGTGGGTTTGTCTCTTGTTCTTTTAAAATGATCTTATGGGTTTTGATCTTCGTTGATTGAAAAAAGATGATTTTGGAAAGTTTTCTTTCAAAAGATTTGAGTTGTATAGTTTTTGTGAGAAAACCTAGAATTTGGGAATTTTTTTTAAAGAGACTGAAAATCCATAAATGATATTGTTATATTTA
The DNA here is from genome assembly GCF_055761805.1 of Camellia sinensis. Taxonomy (NCBI): domain Eukaryota; kingdom Viridiplantae; phylum Streptophyta; class Magnoliopsida; order Ericales; family Theaceae; genus Camellia; species Camellia sinensis. Next base: position 81,734,402 of record NC_138974.1, read on the forward strand.
TTTTGTGTGTCAAATTAAATGGATGTTTGGAAAATTTCTTATTTATATTTATATAAATGATGAATTTCAGGGAATATGAGAATTGTTGTTCATTTTGGAAATTATTGTTCAAAATGTTGAAATAGTCTTGAAATGACTAATTATTGAGGATACTTGAGAAGAGGAAATTGTGTTATTCATTGGATGATGAATTGGAATAAAAGTATTTCTATTCATCTCGTATTATTGGCATATCAATTCATTTGATTATATTAAAGTTTGAAAGTTGATTTGAAAACTTGCATTGAGAAAAGAATGTTGAGAAACAAGTTTTCATGAATTAGTTTTGGGGTAAATACGGTGGTAAGTCTTGACAGGTGGTGTAGATGAAATTGAATAGGTGTCAAGCCTTGTAATTAATACTGGAAAAAATGACAGATTTATGTGTCAAACCTTCCAGTCAATGCTGGTAAAAATGACAAATTAGTAGTACTTGTATAGTCTACTTGCAGACACTAACCTGGGGATTACCAGAGTCGTATTTACAACCCTTGAAATAAATTGTTAAGTTTTGAACAATTAAAATTGCATGATATCATTGAGCAAGATGGTTTTCAAAAGATGAAAATGTGATTTATCTTAAAAAAGGGCAGAGCATGGCATGTGCATTTCATCTCTTAAGACTTGTATACAATGTATATACTTTGTTAAGAATTTCCTACTAGGCTTTATGGTCACCCTACGGGATTTTTGTGCAGGAAAAGATGTGGTGATCCCACCCAACTAGGGGCGTGGAAATATATGTGTTGGGAGTGCAATGCTCTCATTTTGCTGTGACTCTGTGTGTAAGCCAATGGCTGTGTTTGTGTGGGTTTGAATAACTGTTTTGTGTAACCAGACCCAAGTCTTGGAAACTTGTAAACTCCTTGGGGGTATTTATTTGTTTACTTGCTTGTTATTGGATTAATGTATTGTTGTATGAAGAACTATTGTATCATGTAATGTAAGTTTGGAGATTTATATTCGGTTTTCTTTGAAAGAGCCATGATTGTTGTATTTTCATTTGGACTAGAAATTTGGGGCGTTACATGGATCACCACGTATCGTTTGATCTACCGGATTGGGTGCGCGTATCGGTGTCTTACTGAGGTATCCTTTTTGACCAAGATTGACCTAGTGCATATAGTAAGCTCTAGCAACTTCCAAAATTAGGGTAGGATGCTACCCAATGCTTGGATGTATGATGCCACTTGTGTGAATAGTGAAATCCTAGACCATTTCAAAGCTAGGACAGGGTAACCCTACCCTCTATAGGGGTATTTGTTCTCTTTCCTGCTATGTGCAATATATGGGATCTGGGGTTCTCAAATTTGATCACTGGGTCAGGCATATCATTTTGAGGGATTGAGTTTAGTGTGCATAATGATCAGTTGAGTTGAAATGCTACCGAATTTCTGATTGGGAGTTTCGTTTTGTTTTTGCTAGTTAGTCATAGCATTATAGCTTCAGAACAGTCTAATATTCCTTAAGTTTTGTGGACTCGAGCTGGTAAACTTAGTAGAACCACGGGTTTGGTTTAAGGACAACTAGTGTTAGTTTCTCTACCGCTAGTTATAAGAAAAAAACTTGAAACCTCATTGTTAGAACCTCGCCAGTTAGAATTTCTAGGATCTGTGATGGACCAACTTTCAGTGGTGAGGGACCCACTTCCAGTAGTGACGGACCCACTTCCAGTAGTGACGGACCCACCTCCAGTAATGACGGACCAACCTCCAATAGCAATGGACCAACTTTCGGTAGATATAGCAAACATGCTTTTATCTTTTCAACGAAGCATGGATGCTATTACTAACAAGGTTGCCGCCAACAAGGAGGCTCTTGCCACCTGCTTGGGACATCTACATCTTATCGACCTCCAGTGGTTCATCTGGTTCTGGAACCACCTCTGCCAACTGAGGAACTTCCTGAGCCCAACTTGCAAGAAGACTTGAGGGTTCTCACACAACCAATAAGAGAACTATTCTCCACGGATATCGATGGAGTTGACTCGACTATGCTAAAATTAGCCAAGTTGGAGAAGATGTTCGAAAAATCATAAAGGATCAACTCCGTTCTAGGCATCGAGGATGGGTCTACGGACATAAATGTGAGGTTGCCTGAGTGGTTCAAAATGCCTCACATGGATAGATTCAATGGGTCTGGTGATCCTATGGTTCATATCTGCCTCTTTTCAGACATTTTGAAGCACATGAGCCTATCTCGGGCTCAAAACCTTTCCTTGTTAGGAAGAACCATGTCAGGAGTGGCTGTCATTTGGTATGCTAAGTTGGGGGACTCAATAAAATAGAGTTCGGAAGAATTAGTTGAGGCTTTCGTTACCCAGTATTTCTATAATACCCAGATCGAAGTAACCACTCAGGAACTGGAGGTGACTTGACAAGAGCCCAATGAGAGCATCATAGCATTCATCACTAGGTGAAGGGAAAAAACAGTTATCATAATAAGCTGGCCTTTGGAAAAAGATCAAGTTTGTATGGTGGTCAAAAATTTGTGTGGAAGATTGCTACAGAAAATGATAGTTCTTCCTCTCTTCAACTTCAAGGACCTCTATGAGATTGAGGTTCAAATTGAGGATGCTATCAGATAAGGTATCATTACGGAAGGAAATGAGCCCGTGAGAAAGATATTCACTCACAGTTCCATTGCTACTCCCAGTAGTAATACAGCTGCCAATGTCATACCCTCAGAGCTCAACATTGTCACCACTACCAAAATAGCCAATCCCTTCGTCAACTTAGCCCGAAACTTAACTAGAATCTTTAACCCTATCCGTATGTCCCTTACCAAAGCCATGAGGATCTTGATGGAAAGAGGGTATCTCAAACCTCTTAACCCTCGACCATTTCCTGATCCACTCCCAGCTAAACATGACCCTGCTAAACACTATGCCTTCCACCAGTAGCCTAGACATGACACTGATCGTTGTTATCGCCTTCATTATGAGATTCAAGATCTTATTGACAATAAAGCAATAGCTCCACCTCAAATGCCCAATGTCACCACAAATCCATTGCTATCCCATGACAGAATACCACCCCATCTCCAACCTCAACCTAATCCATACACTACCATCCATATTCAACCCCAGCATATACATCACACCTTCCCATTAGCCCAAGCCCGAGGTGTTTATTCTAGAAAGTGTTGGTTTATTCATGATATATACACCTCGATTTCAGCCAAAACCCTAATACCTCGTGGTGGCAGATGATTTGGAGCCAAAATTGGGCATTATGGTAGATAATCTCACGGGCATGCGCTTCATTCTTTATGAATGTATGATAGATCTTGAGACTAGCGTGGGGCTAGTAAACTCAAGGGATATTGTGACCATTTCTGTGGTCAAGGATGGACCACCTGTTGATTGCACACATCTCGTTCCAGACATGGTGGATGGCACACATTGTATTTAGAAATTTGAGAATGATTTTATTTTACTTTATGAATTTAACATTAAGTTAGAGTTTGGGGATTTCGGGGGTGATAACTTGGACATCACTGTCCTTTTTGTGTCTGTCTTTTCTTTTTCTTTTGAGTCTGTTTCAACCATTGAGCTAGAAGTTCTGAATGAAAATACAGTAATTTTCGCCTACTTCTTTGTGCCTTTAAATAATTACATTGACCAAAATTTTCAAAAACTTTTTTCCAAAATTTTGATAAAAACGAAAAGGAAGGAATTCCTTGGGATTTGTAAAGTTCGGTCGATTGAGAGAAAGAGAGGTGTGCAAAGCCCAAAGGATGAGATCATTGCTGTCAATGTGGATATTGAGAAAGATTCTGGCTTGGTCCAGATTGGTTCTACATTGTTTTCATAGGAGCATGAGCGACTAGTCGCTTAAGATTTCAAAAAATATTTTTGTGTGGTCCTGCGAATGTATGCTTATAATTGATCTTGAGATTATACAACATATGATTACTCTCGACCATGAGACCCGACTCCTTAGTTGTCAAACCTTGCTTCAGAATGTTCAATGATCAACCAAAGTATGAGGTTTGCATAGTCGGATTGGAAGCAACCATTGAACTAGGGGCACAAAGGTCGAATGTGATCGATGACAGCTTGCATAGCCGGATTGGAAGCAACCCTTAAACTAGGGGAAAAAATGTCAGATTTTATTAGAGATTCAAGATGGGTCGTTTCTCAAGCCATTGGAGACCAGAAAAGAAAGTCAAATCCCATAATCTGAGAGAAGAAGATTTATTGCTGCCAAACAATCGGGTTTCTATCCACGACCCTAAAGGCAAATTTAGACCCAATTGGATGGGTTCCTACATCATCAAATCTATCAGGTCAAGAAGAACAATCATTCTCATGGATTTATATGGCCTAGAATATAACCAATCAATATGGACAAACTGAAAAAGTGCTATCCTTGAAAGGCTCGCTAGACCGAAAACCCGAAAAGGGTGACCTAGACAAAAGTGAGAACAAAAAAACAAAAAAAAGAGTAAAAAATGAAGAAAAATGAAAATGAAAAAAATATAAAATATAAAATAAAAAAATGAAGAAAAATGAAAGCATGAAGAAAATGAAAAAAGCTCGCAAGGTCAAAAATCCAGAAGGGCGATTTTGGCAAAAGTTAGAGTACAAAAGGAAAGTGTTAATACTCGAGTGAACCTTATTCTCGGAACTTCGTAAGGTTTGATTCTTGTCTTTGGGATACGTAAACGGCTTCATCTTAAAGTTCGACCCCAACCATTTTTAACTCACTCGTCCCGTCCATGTTTGATCGGTATATTTTTACTTGACTCGGCTGTTTTGTCCATGTTCAATTGGCTCATCTCTATTCAATTTAGTTGTCCTATTTTTTCTTTACGGCGGATTCAACTACAAGACAAATGAAGTTGGATTTGAGATTATGTATCTCAAAGGGTTGACTCCATATTGGTCGTGTAGTAGCCATTTGCGAAACAAATTTTGATGAATTTTAATGAAGTTGACTAATTTTCTCGAAAAGTATTCCATTTTTGCAAAACCCAAACCATTCTTTGGACCAAAATGAAAATTTTCAGTGGTCACAGGTTGACTTACATGATGTCAAAACATAGAATGGAACAAGCATGCTAATCTAACTCTCGTGTTGATCAAAATCTTTTTACTAGAAAATAAAAAAGAAAAGTCAAAGCAATGAATTAGGGGCATAGTCGAGTCAGGAATTTTGTCTTTTCCCTGCACTCTTGAGTCTCATGTTCATGTTTCAGCCGGTCAGTTAACAATTCTGTCAGTCATCCAAGTTGTTAGTTGACTCCAGGTGTTTCTTGTTTGTTTCAACCAGCCAACCACTTGTTTAGCCAGTCAGCCAATTTTCCAGCTAGTTCATTAGTTCATTCAGCTGGTTGGTTAATGAGTTAGTCGACCTGTTGATTTTTTAGCTAGTTGGACAACTAATTAGCCGACCGGTCAATCAATTGGTCGGCCGGCCAATTTTTGAATCTAGAATGGAAAACTGCAGAATTTGTGTAGGCTCAATGGTTTTTATTTTATAGTTTTTTTTTGAGTGTCTTTCATTCCGACAAGTGTGAATAGGTGCGTTTGGATTGATTTTGCTTTGTTTTGAGTTATTCTTTGTTTTTTGGTCAGTTGAGGGCTCAATATCCTATTAAGAATTCATTAAGATTCAATCATTCTCAGATTCAAATTTGAAATAAAATGTTTGCATACTTAAGTGATGTGCCATTCATGCCATGATGTGTAAACAACATAACTCATTTTACTAAACTTCAGGGTGAAGCCTTGATTAGCATTACAAAAAAAAAAAGAGAAGAAAATTTTGAAACAACAAAAGAGAAATTTTGAAGCATTTCCTAAGCAAAATAGAAAGGAAAAACAAAAGAACAAAAGAACAAAAGGAAAAAAATTGAGAAACAAAATACAAAAGGAAAAAAAGAGAGAGAAAAAAAAATAGAGGGACTTTTTCTTAGATTCCGAAGATAACCAACTTTCTTGGTAGAGAACTTCATCATTCGATTCTACTGTCAATTGCCTTGCCATATCTTCACTCTCGGGAAGCCTTTAAAGACACTGCCTCGGCATTGGCAGAGCTTTCGAAAGAAATTACTCCTCACTGGCCATCAAATAAGGAATACGAAGGAACTCCGAATTGGGCCACAGAGGTGGCCTGTAGGTTTAGCTATTTGTTTTGCTTTTTCAGTGTGCTAATCTCTTCTCGAGCATCCTTGTACATATGCTAGAGCAGAAAGAGTTGTGCGTTTAACCGATGTACTTGCTTGTCCTGTTTTGTAATCGGTGAGACAAATTGGAGACCACGGTCACAGTCTCTACACAAGACTTCAATGTGAAGTGGTTGACATCGATATTAGGCTGCATTGCTATCAGTTGCTCGATTGACAGCGTAGGAAAGCTGAGAACATAGGTAGGGGTAGGGGCATTCTGTCGAGGCTCAGAAGAGCTAGTAATCTCGATTGGGGAATTGTTAAGGTCAGGGAAGAGAATGAGAAGATGACGATAAGAGGCCATGTTAGGAGGAGTATAATGCCAAAGGGAAAATTTGTAGAGTAATGGCAAAGGGAGTTTGCATCTTTCTGCTCTGTCTCTCTCGTAAGCCTCAGTTTAAGAAGAAGCTGGAAGAGAACAAGAAGCTAAGGAAGAAGGATTGTTGAGGCAATATTTGACAATCAAGGCCGGTCCAGTTATTGTCGGTTAGGCACGTCATGATTGTCGAAATCACGCACTAGACACGACACTCGACGAAGACGAACATGGTAGAGAGAGAGAGAGACAAAAATAGGAAAGGAGTGTGTATATGTATTTGTTCGTGTATTCGTATCCAAATGTCTGTGTATCCGTATTTGTATGTCTGTGTCCGTATATATATATATATATATATGTGCGTGTGTGTGTGTGTATGTATGTATGTATGTATGTATGTATGTATTCGTAATGTATATGGTTTGTATGTATATATTTTGTCTGTGTGTATGTATGTAGTACGTATTTTGTATATTATTTGTATCTGTATGTGTATATGGTATGCATATAGATTTTCAAAAAGACATTTTCAACCAAAAAAAAAAAATTCAAAAAGAAAAAATTTTTAGGGAAAAAATCAAAAAAAAAAAAAAGAAAAGAAAAGAAAATTCATTATCTTTTTATTGTGCATTCATCACATTGCATATTGTATATCTCACGTTGTTCTTTCGTGTTTTTTCATTCACCGCTACACTTGCACTGTCTATTACATTTTTCATGCATGGTTACAATTCATTCACATCACTTCAAACATTTGGTTGCGACTTTTCTCTTTTACCTAGTTGAAAACCATCCCCTATTTCATATTGAGGTATGGTCTAGGTCTCGCTTTCTGGTCAAGACCCTTTTCTCTTTTACTCGGTTGAAACCATCGCCCTATTTTATAATTAGGTACGGTCTAGGTCTCATATATTGGTTAAGACCCCTTTCTCTTTTACTTGGTTAAAATCATCACCCTATTTCGTATTGAGATACAGTAGGTCTCGTATATTAATTAAGACCCATTTCTCTTTTATCCGATTAAAAACCATCGACCTATTTCGTATTGAGGTACGGTCTAGGTCTCGTATATTGGTTAAGACCATTTTCTCTTTTATTCGGTTGAAATCAATCCCTTAATACAGTCTAGATCTCACTATTTGATTAAAACCTTCTTTTCTCCTCTCATGTGAGTGTGTTTAGACTGTATCCTTTTGTTTTGCATCATTTGCATGAGGCTTGCCTCACCATATATTACATCTTGCATTGCATAAATCATACACTTTATCATTTACATGGTAACAACTATCATTGTTGCATCACTTGGCTACAATCTATTCAAATTAACATTTGATTACAACCTTTTCCATTAGTTAATGCTGGGCCCTCTACAGGATGACGATATTATCATTTTCTTGGGTTGTCGGTTCAAACCATCTTCAGTTAATACCTCTCATATTTTGGGTTGTACGTTCAAACTATTCATCGTTTACATTTTCTTCTCTTATGTGAGTGTGTTTGGATTGTATCCCTTGTTTTGCTGCATTGTACATCAAGAATTTTCAAGGAAAAAAAAAAAACTTGGCTTCGTGAAGCTTGCAAGTCCAGTTTTCAATTGCACTTTGAGCATGTCATTTGCATTCTATCCCTGAACTACGTTGGCTTGATTCCTTATAAAGGGATACGTAGGCAACCTTCAGGTTCAACCAACTGCATTTGCACTTTGTTTGTTTGCCCAAGTCTTACGGTCTTGTCAAAAGGGTCGTCTTCAGGCTTTGAAATTCATTCACGTCAAGAAATGACTTCGAGTTCTGTCAAAGAAGGGAAATTGTAGACACTTCATTTTGACCGGCCCTAAGACTTGGGAGCTTTCTTTTGATTATCCGATGATGAAAACAAGAATGTGTTTCTTGCATAATTCTCATTAAGAAATATGGAATTTGTGTTTCACTTCTACCCCTAAGCCTGCTTTGGCCAAGTGCTTAAGTTTCATTCAAAACCTTCTTTTCGCACTTGGTTCCGAATATTTTCGTAGTGTTCTGAGACTCAATTTTAAAATTCAAAATGAAACTTTTTCTAAGAAAATCGAGCAAAGAACAATGTGGAAATAGGAGGCAAGGATGATAATTCTGTCAAAAAATCCTATTTCGTGCAAAATAGTCAGGTCACAGCCGATATTTTTGACCGGCTAGCCAAGAAATTGGCCGGCTAGCCAAGAAATTAACTGACCGGCTAATTCGTCTAGGAGCAAGGCAATTTCGGCAGAATTCTTGTTGAATGCTTGTGGGTCATGCCAATTCAGATATTATTGATACATTCAGTGCACGAGATACACACCCACCCCCCCTTCATTATCCTCCTTTGGCCATCATTGTCAAAAGGGTGTTTGTCTCTTACCCAAAAGAGAGCATCTAGTTCACCCACCCTTGTCATCCTATCATCCATGTCTTCCACCTTGTGTCCCACCTCGTTGACTTTGGTTTCTATTTATTATCTATATGGAGGATCATAATGTATCAATAAGAGGAGAGAAATAAATTAAGAGAAGAGAGTTAGGGAGGAGAAGAGAGAGAAAAGAGAGAACTTGAAGTTTTGAACCAAAACTTCCATTTCTTCAACATACAGTGATATACCAAGTTCTATATATTCAAAACCATCCCGAAAATTCTGATATAGCTATATTCAAGTAGCCTTGATCAAAAGAGAGTGAGTGTTGTTGAAATGAGAGAAAAACAGAGAGTTAGAACAACTTCCCCCCTCACATTGTTAAACAACCCGAAACACCATTCCAATAAGAATTTTGAATTTTCTGACTGAGAATTGAGAACACACTTCCTAAACTTGAGGGTGATCAAAATGAAGTTTAGAAATCAAATCTTTCATTGGAAGATAAATTTTGCACACTTTTCATTTTTCTTTTGCTTTCTTATATTAATTTTCCTACTTCAATTTCATATTAGAAACCTGTTGTAAGCTAACTGAAAGTGGTTAGTTGAACCACTTGCATATTTTTCGTTTATTTTTTTTGGTGTTTGAAGCAAAACACAATTTTTGACCTGGCCTAATTGGCCGACTGACCAATTTAATTGGCCAGTCGGCTACCTTTTTTGGCCGGCCAGCTCATCTTTTGGCTAGCCAGCCACTTTCTTTTGGACAGAACCTAACAGTCCCTCAGATGTCGAGCAGAACAGTCTTCGATGCCCCTTAAAGCTTCTAATTTTGTTTACTTATTTTAATTAGAGAGAGTTTGTGAGGATTTAATTTTATTGTAATATTTTTATTCCTCTTCTCCTTTATTCGGATTTGTAATATTTAAAGTGATGTAATAATTTCCCACTCCCACTTCTTTCTATCCCGTTCTTTTATTTTCTTTCCTTATCTGTACATATGTAGTATATCGTGCTTGTTATCACATCTATACTTTGCATCCATGTTTAATGCCATAAGATCCAGCTAAATTTTCATCTGTGAGTTTAATCGATTATTATGTGATTTTGTGCGCTACCCCATGTCTTGAGATGATTCACATGTCATATATTTTAGAAGCTGGATCTTTAGTTGCATTTCATGAGTAAATTGCATTAGGATCTTGTATATAAGATCATGCATTGCAGGACTTCAATATGTAAGTTTTCACGATTTAACATCCTGTTTGTGCATGTTTTTCTACTATGTTTAGCATCCTACTATGTGGCTAGTTGCTTATTTGATATAACTCTATGCATACCGGTGGGCGAAGGTTGTGTTATTTAACTTGGAATAAAATTGATTTTCATGATTGCACTATTCAAAACATTTTCAAAATAATGAAATTAAATTGTTTTAAAATGAATGACACAGTCTATATTTGTTAGCTTCATATAGTAAATTTTAGAATTTATTAATAATTAGAATATGAACACATAAAGTTAATAAAAATCATATCATGGCTTAGTAGAGGCCAATCTTTTGATTGGGTGAGCGGGTCAATTAATGACCTTCCCCCTTTATACCTAAGGTTCCGAGCCAAGTATCATTGGTTATGACGAATAGTGGCATTGGCACGAGTTACGAATTTCCTAATTTTTCTAAAATATTAGGTGGCGACTTTAAGATTTGGTGATGCAGTCCATTTTTGGCAAAAAATTTGTAATAAAATGAATTTTCTATAAAAGTTGCCAAATCTGAACTCTCATCTACGTTTCACATTGCACTCGCGAGACTAGATCGAAGAAATCGAGGGTCCAAACTGTTATTGTGCACGGGTACACCCTGGGCATGGCTACAGTTGAGAATTATGAAAATATTGTACAAATGAGATACATATATGTAATTATTTCTCATTTCACTTATTTGTATCACTTTGAATATTGTTCATTACGGCTATGCCTTGGAAATTAATTCATTGTTTTAAGGAAAAAAATGTTGTTATTGAAATGTTTTAGGATAAATGCGTTTGGTAAGTCTGGATAGGGGGTATAGTTGGTATTGTTTAAATTAGCCTGGGTGTTTAGGGTGAAAGACAGAAAACAAAGGCGGAGGAGATACCACGTGCCTTCTAGTTAGGAGTTGTTAAAGTAAAAAAATTGACAGTGCTTGTTATGCTTACTTGCAGACACTAACCTAGGGATTTGTTGAGTCATATTTATCACCCATTATCATTATTACAATTTTGTGGAGATAATTAGCTTTTTGAAAGAAACATTGCATGTGTTTTAAAAAGATGGAAAACTTATGACGTTGGGATATGGCATGGCATTTGTATTCATGTCTATGAGACTGCTTAAACATATATATACTTTGTTAAGATATTTTTACTAGGTTTTGTACTCTCACCCCTAGTGGATTTGTCACGCCCCAAAAACTAATACAATAAAGATAACACATATGCGGAACAAATATGAGAAACAACATACTTTCATACATCAGAGTTTACTGTTTAGCAACCAGTTAAATGTCATGTAGGCTTACATCTTTCCAAGTCATTACTTGGTTACACAAATTGAGTCTTGCACATTACATCTTAAGACCTCGGCTTTACAAATAACAAACATATACACATAAGGCATAAATAAGAAGCCCTTGCTTCCCGAAAGTCCACCCATGCTATTGCCTTGGAAGAAACATCTCACCTACACCTGAAAATAATATTCCCGTATAGGGTGAGCCAACAGCCCAGTAGAAATAATCTAACTCAATTTATGAAGTTTAGCAAATGTATAAATATCATGTACATAAACAATACTGACATAGAAGCATCCACAAAGGCCCGCATATTCATATGCCACTAAGACCAACCGTATTCCATTTTCCTTCAATTCATTTCCAGTTCATATATATACTACTCAATTCATGAGTTAAATTCATTATCTTTCAACAACCAAAATGAGACTACAACTCAATGGTTTTCTATTTATGCAAAACACACATAAACACTTCAAACTTGCCATTTTACGGATATTTCATCCATGGGAATCGGCACCCATTTTTATATAAAATTTCGGGTCTTTCACCCAGGACACTCTGGCCAACTTGCTTTAAATGGAGTCTATCCTCCTTCTCCTCCCAAACAAATATACATATGCAATGCATTTATAAATATAATCATATATGGAGTACATCCCCTATTTCCTCCCAATAAACATACATATACAATGTAATTATAGTACGGTCATATTCAATGACAACCAATCAATAGATTAGCATTATTAAATCGCCTAATCCTCATACAATTTCTACAACAATCATGACTATCCTCCACCGATAGCCCAATACATTCATCTCTAGACATATATTAAATCTCATGATAAATAATTATTTAAAACTTCCAAAGGTGTGAGATAATACATATCCAATTTCACCACCTATATAAATAACCATCCAATTTAACATATTTAATGTTAATTCTAACTATTTATACAAAATAATCATTTTATCAAATTAGAGCAAAAATCTCCTTTTTTTCAATATTGACTCAAACACCCAAAATCAACTATTTTGGTATACCAAGATCTTATATTTAAACCACATACTCATTTATCTCATATTCATAAAAAATATTTCTTTTCATTTTACACTCAAATCTTAGATTTAGCTCATCATCTATATACACTAACAAATAACTAAACTAAAAATCATATTAAAATGTAAAAAATCTCTACCTCAAGCTAGAAGATGAAACAAGCAGAAATCCCAATTTCCAACTTCTCAAACTTCTCTTCTCTTTTTTTTGGGTGAATACACTTCGGATTAAACTTCTCTTCTCTTATGTCAACACTATTTGTAAAGTGGAGTTCCTTCGGATTAATTTCATACTCTGGGACTTGACGAGCATTTTTGACATGCATAGGTCCCCATCAGAGGCTTTGTACCATGTTTCTCCAAAATTTTGATCACATCATGATTTTTTTTAGTGTATTGCATCTGCAAGAGGCGTGATCCTTGGGGTCAATCTCAGCACCATTGTTGAGCAAAAATTCCACAACATCAGTAGACCCGTGGCAAGCGGCCATATGAAGAGCAGTCCGATCATCGATATCCCAGTAATTGACATCGGTGCCTTAGAGGGTAATTTATATGCAAAATTGGGCCGAGCTGGGCCTTTATGGGCCTCAGTTCGAAGGGCTGAGTAAGGAGGCCATAAAGTTACTCCGGTCTTGAAGAGGCGTAAAGTTAGCTCGATCTCAAGCCCAGAAAGTAGACCGGTCTGAGTTACTCTTGATGTTAGTCCGGTTGAAGGATGCTTTGTAGTTGGACCGGTTTAAGGATGCGTTGAACTTATATGGGTTAAGGCACAGTATGGTTAGTTCGGTCTAAAAGCCTTACTAGAAGTTAGATCGGTTTAGACTTAACACTGTTGACAATGGAGGAACTGGAGTAAGAACACTGAAGGTAGAACCGAACTAACGATAGTTCGGTCTACTTTATGGCTCGGCGTGATCATGATTACTTCGGTCATATTGGAGTTCGGCCATGGTAAAAACCATCTCACTTGGTTTAAGCAGCGAGGGGGGTGTTGAAGGATAAGCATTATCTTTCAGGAGTATGAATCCTAAGAGGACTCTGCATGGAGGAGTAGAAGTCCTACTAGGATTATGCAACGCAAAACCTATAAAAGCTCACAAACATCACCTTTGGAGAGGTAACACAACTTTGTTTTCTGAATACACAGAGCTTTTGTCTATTTGTCAAGCTTACTGACTTAGGCATTGGAGAGGTTTCCAGCACACACCCGCTGGCTAGCTCACGCCTGTGTTTTCAGGTGATAAAGCGACGACATATGGAGGAGCACAGATTTGATCAACAGGATTATACGAGAAGGTTTATTTCTTTCCCGTACAATTGGCGCCGTCTGTGGGAACTACAGACAGGACAAAACCTCTTGATCAAGCTTTACCTCTTTAGGAACAATGGCGCACAATGAAGAATTACCACTGTCCGCCATTGACGGGCAAACACCAGATGGGGGTGCAAGGCGCGAAGGACTACCTTCTATCTCTCCCATGGCGGACTTGGAGCCCCAACGACATAGCTCCAGAAGGGATACTAGGGGGAGGTGGACTAACAACCCTCATCACACTCATTTACAAAGTCCTAACAGGCAAAGGCGGAGGATTGATCCTCAAGTTCTGGAGGACCGCGTGAAGGAGCAAGACGAATTAATAAGGAATATGGTGGCGGACATGGAGGCCTTGAAGCGCCAGATGAAAGGAAAAGGAGTGGCGACAGGAGAGGGGCGCAAAAACAAGACACCCCCTCGCCGTTCAGAAGACCATGGAAGGCATTCCACACCATCACAAGCAGAGAGTAGAAGCCTCAGGACAGGCGATACTCAGTCTAGAACCTCCAGAACTCGTTACTTCAGGTCTGAGAGAACGAGATCATTGAGGTCTTACACAGAGGGAAGTATCTATCGACCCTCACACTTACACCAAACATCATCCAAACAGACAGAGTTGCCCAGATCATCCGATTTGCGGATCATGCTGGAAGAAAAGGCACGATGGAAGGAGGACACCAGGGCGCGTGACCCTCGCAGAGTTTCTGCCCTTCAACGATTGGCTCCTCGATCGCATGGAAGCGTTGAGGTTGGAATGCCATTACTACGCCCTGCCTACGAACCGACGGACAAAGCATTAGCGAGGTTGCAGACCTCGCCGTTCGTTCCGGCAATTGAAAATGCGCCCCTACCTACAGGCTTCCTTCAGCCCAAATTCACCACGTACGAGGGGAAGACGGACCCCTACATTCACCTAAGCCACTTCTGCCAAGTTATGGCGGTATATCGGCGAAACGAGGCTCTAATGTGCATCCTCTTCCCGTCAAACCTTGGCGATCTAGGCTTAACTTGGTTTGAAAAACTTTCAGAAGGCATCATAGCCTTCTGGGCACAATTGGCGGAGGCATTTGTCACAAGATTCAGAACAAACACCAAAACCCCGGTGGAGATTGACCAGCTACTCTCTATCGACATGGGCGAAAAAGAGACATTAAGGTCCTACAATAGTCGCTACTGGGAGACATTCAACCAGATTGGGGACTGCCCCACCAATCTCGCCATTGCACAATACAAAAAAGGCCTACCAATCGGGAATAGGCTAAGGGACTCAATCACCATGACACCGCCCCTCACCATGGAAGCCCTGATGGAAAGAGTGCATCAGCACATCAGGGTGGAGGAGGATGGCGCACGTGCCAAAGCAAAATCTAGCGCGACCACAGCACCAGAAAAGAAGACCTCAGCAAAGGTCAACGCGGTAGATCGTCTGAACAGAAACGGACGTGGCAGACGAGACAACGGAGAGGACCAGGATAAAAGATGGTTGAGGGTCCGCACGGCCATAACCACGGTATTCAAGAAACCGATCTACCGAATTCTAAGTGAAATAAGAGATGAGCCTTTCGTCAGATGGCCAGCCAAACTAGGGGAAGCGCAGAAGGACTATGACGAAAGATCACGGTGTACCTTCCACAAAGAAAAGGGGCACCGCACTGAAAATTGCACGCCATTGAGATAGCACTTGGAGGAGTTGGTGGCAGCAGGACACTTGGATAAATACATTGAAGGAGGGACGCAACCAGCCCCCCAGGACCATAATAACCCCAACAGGATGCCAGTCGATGCCCCACCTCAAGGCATTATCAATGTGATACATGGAGTCTTTGAACCTGAGCGTGTATGCGAGCTCAGGGGATCAATCAAAAAGGCTGAACACTTTAGAGAGGTGCGAAGTGCCCAACCAGCCATCAAGAAGGGGAAGACAGAGGCCAAAAAAGTCATGTCTTTTTCGGATAAAGACTTGGAACGGATATATTGCCCTCACAATGATGCCCTGGTCATCACTCTCCGAGTCAAGGATTTTGACGTCAAGCGGATTCTGATTGACCAGGGTAGTTCATGTGAAATCATGTACTACGAAACATTTAAACAATTAAAGCTACAAGACAAAGACTTGGTGCCTGCTGTATCTCCCCTAATTGGATTCAACTCCATGCCAGAATGGCCCGTCAGCAAAATAATTCTTCCAGTCACAGCAGGAAGCGTGACGAAACAAGTGGAGTTCTGGGTATTGAAGGTCTCCTCCACTTACAATATCATCTTGGGCAGAACATGGCTGCATGCCATGCGATCGGTGGCATCATCCTACCACCAAGTAATGCGGTTCCCCAACGATATCGGGTAATTAAAGAAGTCTATGGGGATTAGATCATGTCGAAGCAATGCTTCGTCACGGTGAATAGCAGCCGCGCTGCCAAAGGATACGTTCATTCGGTGGAAGAACCTGAGAGCAATGAGCTATTCATAGATGTCGGCAAAGCGGCTGATCAGAAAGCGGTGGAGGACTTGGTAGAGGTAAGAATAGATGAAAAGAACCCGGATAAGTTCTTTTTGCTCGGTTCATCGTTGTCCAGCATTGAGAGATTAGAGGTGTTGGAATTTTTGACCTCTAACATTGAAGTGTTCGCCTGGACGCCATACGACATGCCAGGTATTGATCCCAACTTCATCTGTCACCAACTCAATGTCCACCCATCCACCAGACCAATCATCCAACGCACACGTAGATCGGCACTCCACCATGCCGAGATAGTGGCGGAAGAAGTAGGTAACCTGCTAGAGGCAGGAGCAATTAGAGAAGTGCACTACCCAAGATGGATCTCCAACACAGTCGTAGTGCCAAAGAAAAATGGCAAGTGGCGTGTCTGTGTCGACTACAAAACAGTCAACAAGGCATGTCCAAAAGACAGCTTTCCTCTATCGCGGATAGATCAACTGGTAGACCTAACGGTGGGGCACAACCGACTTAGCTTTCTGGATGCATACAGAGGCTACCACCAAATCGCCATACATGAACCAGACCAGGAGGTCACATCCTTTATAACCCCAAGAGGACTGTATTGTTACAAGGTCATGCCCTTTGGCCTAAAGAACGCAGGGGCAACATTCCAACGAATGGTCACCAAGATGTTTGAACCATTGTTAGGCAGAACAATGGAGGCTTACATCGATGACATGGTGGTCAAGAGCAAGGATGAGAATGACCATCTCAAGGACCTAGGAGAGATGTTCGAAATCCTGAAGAAGCACAAGTTGCGCCTCAATGCATCCAAGTGTGCATTCGGAGTAGGATCTGGCAAATTCTTGGGCTTCCTTGTGACCAACCGGGGTATAGAAGCAGACCCCTCCCAGATCAAAGCAATCCAGGATTTGGAGAGACCAAACTCAGTGAAAGAAGTGCAGCATCTCACCGGCATGGTAGCAGCGCTCAATCGGTTCATAAGCCGGTCATCAGACAGACTACGACCATTCTTCCATGCACTAAAAGCCAAGTTCGAATGGGACGAAGAATGCGACCAAGCTCTGGAAAGCTTGAAAGAATACATGTCTTCTCCACAATTGCTGGTCACCCCAATACCTGGAGAAGAACTCTTCCTGTACCTGGCAGTCTCTCAGCACGCAATTAGCGCAGTGTTGGTCCGTGCGGAAGGAATTCAACATCTGCCCATCTATTATGTCAGCAAGACATTGCTAGGAGCCGAAACAAGGTATTTGCCATTGGAAAAACTGGCATTGGCCTTGATGATGGCCTCAAGGAGGTTATCGCACTACTTTCACACCCACACCATAGTCGTCCTCACAGTTTTCCCATTAAAAGTTTTATTTGAGAGGGCAAACTTTTCTGGACGAATCTTAAAGTGGGCAGTAGAGTTGGTACAATTTGACATCAAGTTCCAACCCAGAACTGCAGTAAAGGCCCAATCTTTGGTAGACTTCGTCACAGAGTTTACTCCTGGAAGTCATCATATCTGCCCAGTCGACCTAACTGACACAACCGAACTAGGGATAGAAGTTGACGCCAGAATAGCGCAACCCCTAGCAAGAGGTACTCAGTTAGACTCCAAGGCAGACCAGACTAAAGACAGCAAGGAAGAAGCAAACCAAGCTACACCAAACCAAGACTCACCAACAAATAAAGACATGGTACAATCAGATAGCGAGGGGCAGACAGCAAACGTGGACCTTGAAGAAACCACCAGCAACATTCTTGACCCCACGACATCGTATGACCCCTCCACTTGTTGGAAGTTGTTCATTGGAGAGATGTGGAAGCTCTTTGTGGATGGAGCATCCAACCGGCATGGTGCAGGACTTGGCATAGTCCTCATCTCACCAGACGGCCTGGTTATGGAGCAAGCAATCAACCTTGGCTTCCCAGCATCAAACAACGAAGCGGAATATGAAGCACTTCTTGCAGGTCTCAAAACAGCGTTCTACATGAAGGCCACCGAACTAATGATCTACAACGACTCACAGCTGGTGGTAAACCAAATTTCTGGCGACTATGAAGCAAATGATGATAGAATGGCCAAGTACTAAGAATTGGTCAGAATAGAGATCAAGAAATTTGAAGTAGTGAGGATTGAACAGATAGGCAGGGAAGAGAACGGCAGAGCAGACGAACTAGCAGGCTTTGCTTCAATGGCAGATACATCCATCCCTCATCCATTGCTCATCGACTACTTACCAAGACCAAGCATCGAAGACCCAGAAGCAAAAGAAGTATGTTGCGCCGATCTAGGCCCCTCATGGATGGATCCTATCATACTATTCTTGAAAGATGGCGTCCTACCGGAAGAAAAGAAAGAAGCCAACAAAATTAGAGCAAAGTCACAGCGATTTTGGCTCTCCCTATCTCTGGCATTATACAAAAAGTCGTTCTCAGAACCCTATCTAAAGTGTGTCCACTCCAGCAAAGTGGAAGCATTCTTATACGAGATACACAAAAGGGTGTACGGAAGCCATCAAGGAGGAAGATCGCTAGCTTATAGGGCCATTTTGCAAGGATACTGGTGGCCATACATGCAGGCAGACTCAGAGAAATATGTGAAGAAGTGCGAGAAATGCCAAAAATTCACACACCAAATACATCAACCAGCTAGAGAATTCCTACTATTGACTAGCCCATGGCCTTTCGCAATGTGGCGCTTGGACATAGTAGGACCACTTCCCACAGCACCCGGCAACAGGAAGTTCTTTCTCGCAGCTACAGACTACTTCACAAAGTGGGTGGAAGCAGAAGCATTGGCATCAATCAAGGAAAAAGATGTGAAGAAGTTCGTCTGGTAAAATATCATTACTCGATTCGGCATACCTAAAGCCCTCATATCAGACAACGACACCCAGTTTGATGGCAAAGTCTTTAGAAGCTTTTGTGAAGAATACAAGATAGAGTTCTACAATTCGACACCAGCATATCCTCAAGCAAATGGCCAAGCAGAAGCATCAAACAAGGTTGTCTTGGATGGACTGAAGAAAAGGTTAGCGAAGGCAAAAGGCAAGTGGGCGGAAGAACTTCCTCATGTTTTATGGGCTTACCGCACCACACCTCGACGATCAATAGGAGAAACACCATTCTCCTTAGCCTACGGAATGGAAGCAGTAATCCCATTGGAAGTTGGCCTCCCCACAATTCGAAGCAAAAATTTTGATCCCGACTTGAATGAAGAAGCCATAGCATTGGAGCTCGACCTCGCCGAAGAAAGAAGAGAAAGAGCACTAGTCCACATTGCCTCATATCAACAAGAGTTATCTAGGAAATACAACAAAACAGTGCATCCAAGGCAATTCAAGATCGGAGATTGGGTGCTACGCAAAGTGATGGGAAACACCCTAGTGCTAGGAGATGGCAAGCTAGGGCCTAATTGGGAAGGTCCTTACAAAGTGGTTGGGTTAGCAGGCAAAAGGGCATACCACCTAGAAGACAAGGACGGCAAAGCAATCCCTAGACCATGGAACACCGCCAATCTCAAGTTATTTTATTTTTAGCTTTCCTCTTTCAAACATATGTAATTTTTTCTTTCCTCAATAAAACAAGTCGATTCTTTTCAGCATAGTTGTTCTCTGTAAAATTTAGTTTTAGTGAAGTTAGGAACATTGCAAACATTTTATTCTAAGCTGGCTGGAAAAACTAACTTAGAGGTTGGCTGGATTAAACCAACACCCTTCCTAAGCCTAGGATAAGGATCCAGGCTGCAGGACGTTTGGTCGGAATAACCAAACACTTTACTTTAGGTTGGCTGGAAAAACCAATCTAAAGGTTGGCGGGAAAAACCAACACCCTTCCTAAGCCCAGGATAAGGATCCAAGCTGCAGGACGTTTGGTCGGAATAACCAAATATTTTATTCTAAGTTGGCTGGAAAAACTAACTTAGAGGTTGGCTGGATTAAACCAACACCCCTCCTAAGCCCAGGATAAGGATCCAGGCTGCAGAACGTTTGGTCATTCTAAGTTGGCTGGAAAAACTAACTTAGAGGTTGGCTGGATTAAACCAACTTTTGTTACTCTTCAGCCAAAGTAAGGGCATGGCTGAAGACGTGGTTGGCTGGATTAAACCAACTCTTATTACTCTTCAGCCGAAGTAAGGGCATGGCTGAAGAAGTGGTTGGCTGGATTAAACCAACTCTTAGTACTCTTTAGCCAAAGTAAAGACATCGACTAAAGAGTGGTTGGCTAATAAGGTCAGTCAGATTGCTCAGCTGAGACCAGAATAAAGTATCTCGGCCACACTACTATTAGAAAGCAAGTTCAAACAGGAATTTAAACCGAGATAACAGTTGGAAGTGAAAAGATCATGGAAAAGTCATTACAAGTATAAGCATACAGTTCAAACCGAAAAAAAGTGTTGTAACAGAAAAGATGATTTTCATTGATCAAGTTCAGAGCAATTACAGGGGAAGGGCTCCCAGCCCGGTTACAAGTCGAAGTAAAAAGAAGAAAAAGAAAAAATACAAATTAATTAAAAAGGTCATCAAGATCGGCTTCAATATCAACCTGAACATCGGTTGCAGATGGAAGATCAGTCTTAGTAGCAACTGGCAACACGGTGTCAGTCGGCGGCTCAACAGTCAGGTCTTCAAACGTTGGCTCCAACCGAGCTGGTTGATCGTTGCCTTGCTCGTTGACTACCGGAGTGTCAGTTGGCTCATTCTCTTCATTGTCGTCTTCAGACGCTTCAAGGAATTGTTTCTGTAGATCGGCTGCATACTCCGCCAGTGTGGCCGGAATAAAATACTGAGGAGCATTGAAGACCTCGGTGTCGGGACCACAACCGAGCTGCTCCACGGCACCCCTCCAGTTGCACTTGAAGAACAAGTCCTTCGCAGCTTCACACTGCTGAATGTATGCAGCTTCGCCTTCCTTGAAGCCCTTCACCTCGGCATCTTCAGCTTTCTTCTTCAAAACGTTTATTTCGACGTCCTTGACACCCTCAAGTTTCGCCAGTTCCCGCAAATACTTATCTTTCATCTCGGTTAGGGCTCTCTGTCTGTCAGCATCGACCGAAGCAACTAGGCCGGTCAGACGAGTCACCTCGGCCTCCAGCTCGTCCGTCCTCACTTGTTCTTGTTTGAGCTCGGCGGTTTTGGATTCGGCCTCTGCCATGGCCTCCATTGATGTTCTCCTGAGCTCCAACACCCGCTTGTGTGCAATGTGGTTCTTCTGAATGGCCTACAATAGAATAGAAACTTTCCTTTTTAGCCGAGCTGAAAGTAGGAAAAATTAGAAAGGTACAAAAGCAAAAGAGAGTGCTACCTACCAGAATCATGGATTTTGTTGAAGACCGGATGGCCTTCAGCTCAGTGTTTAGCTGATTGTGGTGCTCCATGTCCTTTGGAAGGCACACACTTTTGGCAAGGTTGAAGGCCAGTATGTGATCCTTCTCAGCAACCACCGAATCAGTTTCCTCAATATCTTGGTTCTGATAAGTGAGCTTTGGTGCCCACTTGGAGGTAGCTCAGTCAGATGGCTCTGGTTGCGGACTCGGTGGGTGGCTCGGTGGTAGGGTGGTTTCGTCTTCATCAACTAACCGTTGTTCGGTCTTCGTAGTCCGGGCGCGTTTAGTTCGGTGTGATGAAGAAGGCTGTTGAGAAGGAAGGGCCACCACGGTCTCTTGAGTTGGGTTTGGTGGTGGTACCTCGGCCTTGTTTGTCTCGGTCAAGAGGGCCTTGACTCTGTTTCTCTTGGCCATTTCTTCTTCAGCGGTTAGTGGAATTAGTCTAATTTGTGGCAACGTTGGGTTCGGTTCGGGGGCCTCTTCTAGCAGAAAGTCGGTCACTCTCGCTTTTCGGCGGCTGCTGTATCTGTATGTCGGTTCAAAATTTAACAGCTTGGCCCAACTCCGTTCTGGATACCGCAGTGCGACGCGGAGAGTGCCTAGATTGGGGTAGCTGTAAAGTGATTGAAGATGGGCTGAATCTGCATAAAGAAGACAACCTGTTAGTTCGGTTCAGGAGCAGGTAACCGAAATACAGTAAAGCATAAACAAAAACCGAAGTAATTATACCAGGTTCTCCTTTATTCCAGTTTATACTTCGGCCAGGGATCTGGGCTTGCTGGTCTTCAAAGTTGCCAGACACCCAGAAAAAGTCATCATCGTTTAAGTCCTTATCCGGCGTATCTTTTATTATTTTTTCTTTGCGACGGTGTATCCTAAGGTAGTAGACCCAGCCGTCATCTTTGGAGCCAATGGAGTATTGGTGGAATATTTCGGCTAGACCGAGGTTAAGACCGGCTCGGCGGTTTAGTTCGGCTATACCCATTATTATACGGTAAGAATTGGTGGAAAGCTGAGTTGGGCATATTCTGGTTTGTCTTAGGAATTCACAAATCAAGGGCTGAACGGGGAATCTTAGTCTGGTTTCTATTATTGATAGGAGGGTGAAAGGTACATAGCCCTGTTTTCCCCATGGAAGGGTGTCTTGTTCGGCTAGAATAAGCTGGACGTCGTCAGGAATGTTGTAATCCCTTCGGAATTCGGCCAGGTCACCAGGGGTTTCTATCAAAAACCTATACTTCCCCATTTATTTTTTAAGTTAAGGATAAATTAGTTCGGTCGCAAAATTGTGCTCAGTAGCTCGGTTGAGCGCGCAGTGGAGTGCTTAGGCAACCTAAGTCTGCAAAGTGGAAAACAAAGGGGTTAAGCACAGATCATTAGACCTTGCTACAAAATAAAAGCAAGAATAGGAGTCCTACTTTGGCTATGTGGATGCTATAGGTTCTGTCTCGGTTTCAGCAAGATGCTTAGTAGCTCGGATTAAGCAGGGGGTTCGATAGCTCGGTCTTGGCAAGCGATTCGTTATCTCGGTTAAAGAGAAGGCTCAGTCAGACCGGTTGAGCCTCTAGGGGCAGCTTTCTGAGTTCAGTCTAAAAACTTAGAAAACTGGCTTAGCCCCAAAGACCTAGCTCAGTCGAAAGATAAGGTTTCAGTATGCCACGTTCGGACTTAGTTCGGTTCGTTTACCTCGGCTAAGGTCTATCAAGAAGTGGTTTGACTTATTGAAATTGCTAGTATGAGTATGAAGTGCTAGCTCGGTCGCATAGATAGATTAATGTGGCATTGACTATAAACTACTTTTTAGTTCGGTTATATGGTAATTGTGGATCAAACACTGTTTTATAGATTACTTCATGAAGTTCATGAGGTTCTTATGAAGTTTTTCCTAGAAAACGCAAGGTGGAGAAAGAATATATGTTTTGCAAAAACAGAAACAGTGTGCCAAGAATGAAAGAAAGCAAATGCAAAGACCACAAAACAAAGTACGAAAACAAGGAAAGCAAGATAGAGGTGCAGTGCTTACTAGATGAAGAGGCAAGAACTGGAGATGAGAGTAGCAGCAATGGAGAACACAAGCTCAGAGGTTGAAGAGCAATGGAGGCAAAAAGAGAAAGAAGAGCTTGAAAATAGTAAAAATGATCGCTGAGGGTGATTCAAATGATGAAAGGGTTGTTTTGTGGAAAGAGAAGGGGCAAAAGACGGGAACTGTTCAAATTTTGTGGAGTACGAGGGCGGCGCGACAGCTGCAGTAAGCCAATATCAGCATGCCACGTGTCATAGGGATAAAAATCGATTCAATTTCTGTGATTGAAGGGACGTTGTGACCGGACAAGTACAACTCGGCTTAGGTTTAGCTCGGCTGAGAGAGTTTTAGCTCGGTTGGAAAGGCTAAAGGGTTTTTTTAGCTCGGTTGAAAAGGTAAAACTTTAGCCTGGTTTATAGACAGGTAATCCCTATCATGCTACACAGATGGAATTAAGGGGCAATTGAGAGGGTAATTTATATGCAAAATTGGGCCGAGCTGGGCCTTTATGGGCCTCAGTACGAAGGGTTGAGTAAGGAGGCCATAAAGTTACTCCGGTCTTGAAGAGGCGTAAAGTTAGCCTGATCTCAAGCCCAGAAGGTAGACCGGTCCGAGTTACTCTTGATGTTAGTCCGGTTGAAGGACGCTTTGTAGTTGGACCGGTTTAAGGATGCGTTGAACTTATATCGGTTAAGGCATAGTATGGTTAGTTCGGTCTAAAAGCCTTACTAGAAGTTAGATCGGTTTAGACTTAACACTGTTGACAATGGAGGAACTGGAGTAAGAACACTGAAGGTAGAACCGAACTAACGATAGTTCGGTCTACTTTATGGCTCAGCGTGATCATGATTACTTCGGTCATATTGGAGTTCGGCCATGGTAAAAACCATCTCACTTGGTTTAAGCAGTGAGGGGGGTGTTGAAGGATAAACATTATCTTTCAGGAGTATGAATCCTAGGAGGACTCTGCATGGAGGAGTAGAAGTCCTACTAGGATTATGCAACGCAAAACCTATAAAAGCTCACAAACATCACCTTTGGAGAGGTAACACAACTTTGTTTTCTGAATGCACAGAGCTTTTGTCTATTTGTCAAGCTTACTGACTTAGGCATCAGAGAGATTTTCGGCACACACCCGCCGGCTAGCTCACGCTTGTGTTTTCAGGTGATAAAGCGACGACATACGGAGGAGCGCAGATTTGATCAACAGGATTATACGAGAAGGTTTATTTCTTTCCCGTACAGTACCCAACTCCAAGTGCTCCTTGATCCCCTCCAAGTCACCCTCATTTGCCAAGTACATCAGCCTCACACTCGCATCAATCTCCCTTTCCTCAAACTCGCCATCGCTGCCGTTATCGTTGCCTTTGCGAAATCCCGGCTCCAGCGACGACTGCCTTCCCAACGTGAACCTCACCGTCGCCTTCATCATTGGCGGAGAGGACATGGGAGACAATCAAACCGTGGACAGAGCGAAGACCGGGGCTAAGGCCGGCAGCAATCATGTCGTAAATGACTTCGGAAACTCCATAGACGTCATGGTTTCTGGCGCGGCCCATGAGTTCCTCCATGAACACCAACCTTGGACCTTTCTCCGCCGTCATTGAGGCAACGTCGTCATTCGGATGCTGCTGCTGCTGTTTCTTCCTCCTAGTCTTCCTTCCCGGAGACGATACCACTGATGCCAATATTATCACATTTCGGGAGGCCGAAAATGCGAACTATGCAGAGGAAGAAGGGTAAGAGAAGCTTAGAGGCAGGGGTGAAGAGGTTAAAAGGTTCGGCATGATTTTTAATGAAATCCAATTATGCATTTTCTGCAGTGTAGCTTCAGCATACATATCAAGTTTTACTAAAACTAAACGGTACATTGAGAGAGTGTGAACCTGTGATGCGAGAGAGAGATAAGTATTATTTTTTTAATAACCCATCCATGTGTGTCTTCTTTAGCTTTAACAAATGCTATTTATCCACACACATCATCATAATTTATATTTTATCTTTTGTTTATTTTATTTCCACCACCGAAACACCATAATGCATATATTCCCTTCCTTTATTTATATATATATATATATATATATTTTGAGTCATTACAGGATTTGTGCAGGAAAGGATATGATGATTTTGCCTAGTTGAAAGTGTGGAACACAATGAGAGCATTTTTGTGACCTTTGGCAAGCCAAGGGCCTAATCTGTATGGATTTGACAACCATCTTTGTGTAATTAGGTTTAAACCTTGAAACTAAGCTTTGGACATTTACTTTGATGTTATTTATTTATTTATTTTTTATACGATCACACATGCTATGAATTCATCCTTTTAGAAGATTGAATATGTATTGTATATGGATGCTTTTGTATATCTCTTTTATGAGTGAAATATTAATTGAGAGAATTGATTAACCAAATGAAGATCGTTTATTGGAAGGAACAGTCCGGTCTTTACAATATATAGTGATTTGGGTAATTATTATTATTAATTAATTAATTAATTTACAAGTCAAGAAAAGTGATCTGAAAAATGCAATTTGAAAACAACATGAATTGTATTACAACAAATTAAAAGAAATATTAAGGTTAATCCACAAAATCAACCAAAAAATGGGATCATCAAGGTGAACTCGAAGTAAATTTAAGGGTTGATTACACCAAGGCCACCATAACTAATAACAAATATTATTTTATCCTTCTCATTTATAAATACGTACATATTAACTTCTTCAATTAAAAAAATATATCATTTTCACACGCTCCAAATCACCTCTAAAAATGATGTATCTGTATAATTTTCATAATTGAGGGGATCTTGGTGTAATTAATCCTAAATTTAAGTATATTTAAAATCTTTATAAAATAAAACATAAATGTGAGACAAAGTGACAAATCTTACCTTTAGTGAATTTCACATATGAGATCATCCTTCATCTCACATTTATTTTTATGTATTTTTTTTTCAAGCCAAAGATCAATCATGCTTGTTTACTTCTTCAAAGACAAAGAGCCCATGTGATTAGTCATCAATGCTTAGCTATACAGAAACCCTTTTGTGTCAAACTCAAAATGTTGAGGGATACTTTCCTTAGATTCTTCCATTGTTCTTGTTTTTTAAGGTTCTATAATTGTCCTTTGCTCTCCATTGTTTTTCCACTCTTCCTTTTTCTAATTTGTATTTAGTTAGGCTTGTTCTGGTTTAATGTTTGCGTCGCAGAAACAAATAAAAATCAATTTTTTTTTTTTTTCCACTTTTAATTTTTCATTCACCCTACAAATTTATGTATAAATAGTGCAAGGACACAATAAAAGAAAAAATAGCAACCATATGTATAACTAAAAAATTTGTTTTGCACGTGTGAAATACAATATATCAGTTTCTATTAACAAAAAATATCACAAAATTATTTTATTAAAAATTTCTAGTCTACATACATAATTATAAAAACATGATTATAATACAATAAATTATATGACTAGGTAAAATAATATATAGGAGCCGAACTATTTTTCTACAGCCAAATGTGAGATGAGCATGCATCAGTAGAATAAACCTCCAATCTCCCTTACTAGTAGGGATCAGTATGAGCTTTCAGTACGTATTATATCAAGAACGGAGCAAATTGGGAAAGTAGCGAGAGCTGAGCAAGAATATATTAATTTTGTAACTTTATGAATGTCGACACTAACAAAAATGTAAGATAATATGATATATCATGAATAATGATTTATGATAAGAAATATAAAAGTGATAATAAATATTAAATGTAATATTTTAGTATTTTAATTTTATTATATTTTTTAAAAAATAAATCATATATATCTTTTATATATGTATATAATATTTAATAAATATAAGCAGGCCAGAGCAGGAAAGCAAAATCAATTTCTGATCCGCTTCCACATCAAGGGCAAGGGATGTAAAGGTTGAGTAGGACAATAAAAAATGGAAAAATAACACATTGGTCGAATCAGTAAAAATTATTTTTAAAAAATGAAAAAAATTATGATTTTAATTATTAATATCTATAATAATTTTCACTTTTTTGTAAATATTTTCCACCGATACAATGTCAGTGTAATTTTCTTATAAAAAATTATCATACCTTACTTCTTGAGAGATATTATTTTTCATGTACGTAGATGGAGTTCATCATATTTAAAAGTGAGAGATTTGATCAAAATCCTCTTATAATAAAATTTTAATGTATCAAGGACAAGCACAATTTTTTTTTTTTTGAAAAGTCTAATACATACTATTATTATCAAAATATTAAATTTTAAAATTATATAACTTTTGATGTAGATGTCAGTTTTTAATAAAATTAATCACTGTGTTTGATTTGAATTTTCTAGATTAAGTTTTTTTAAAATTGACTTTTTTGATTTTTGTATTTTTTTTTTGTTTTTAGTAAATATTTTTTAAATTTTAAACATTTTTTTTTTTACTTTTTTTAGATGCACCTTACTTAGATGTATCTAAAAAGTAAAAAATTTGTGAAAAAATATTTTAAAAAATTAATAAATACATAAAAATATAAAAAATATACTAATTTTTGTATTTTTTTGTATTTTTGGTATTTAGTGAATTTTTAAAAGATTTTTTTATAATTTTTTTACTTTTTAGGTGTATTTATGTTAGGTGTGTCTAAAAAGTACAAAAAATGTTTAAAATATTAAAAAAAATTTAGTAAAAATAAAAAAAACACGAAAAATAAGAAAGTAGAATTTTCTGAAAAGTGTTTTGAAAAATTGGAAATCAAGCAAGGTGAATATTTTTAAAAGTCTCTCATTAAGATCTATCAAATACGATCTATGTTGACTATGAAATTCTTAAAAAAAAAATAAAAATTTATGATCGTCAAAATTGATGTAAATAGTAACAGTAACATGTTACTCTGTTTAACAGCAACATGTTACTTTGGCTCACAGTAACATGTTACTCTAGCAATATTGTCCAAGAAAAAAAAAGATATTTTACTTGATCCTTACTCAATTATATGTTTTTTCTTTAAAGAATTTATGAAACAAAATAAATTAAGCTATTTTTTTCACTAAATGAAGGTTCAATGGAGGATTTTGACTAAAGTTCCCTTTAAAAAATGATATTATCCATCATATCACATGAGTAGTCACATAGGTCCTGTTTGGTAAGCTGAAAATAATAAAGCAAAAGTTTAAAACACTTTTTTCCTAACTTTTAAGTAATCAATTTTTTATTTTATTAAACTATTTCTCTTTATTAACAAAAATTCTACCAAATAATCTGATATAAACTCTCAAATTAAAATAAATCATATTCACATATTTTAAAATGTAACAAACAACCCCATAACAAATGATAAGTTTTGATCTAATATTTAAGTTATATTTAATAGTCTCAACCCTTTTATAAAACAAATCCATGACAGCCATGGCGGGATGGTGGGAATAAGTGGGCCTTGCTTTTGCAGGGCTTGTCATTTGAATTTATTCATTGGGCCCTCACTATTACTTGTTAGATCGGGGAAATTGGGCTGGTAGACCGCTAAATATTTTGGCCGAATAAAACTTGCCTCAGAAAAATCGTTGGTAACTAAATAGAATTCAATCAAAAATAAATGAATCATTTTTAAATTGCCCTATAAAGCATATATAACTTAGATGGGGCTATTATTTTTTAAAGTATAAAGCATATAATTTTTAAAATATGAATTGGGTCAAACATTCAATTTATTCAAAAGGCCCATGGGCTAACCTAAAAACCTAAGTATATTTATGTGTTATTTAGGGTTCACTTAGGCCTCGTTTGGGAACAGGCTATTTTAGTAACTTTTTGACTTTTTACGAAAAGATGTGCTGAAAAGTAGAGAGGTGATGCGACTAGTTTTAGTTGACTTTTTGGCTAAAATAGCCACTCCCCAAACGAGGCCTAGAGCAGTTACTCTCCACATTTCTCTCTCTAACATTTCAAAACTTCAAAGGATGTCGTCAATATTTTCTGCATTTTGAGCTTATCTCTCAAATGGAGAAAGGCTGAACTGGCATGCGATTTTCATTACATTGTTACATATGGTCGATTCTATGGGCAAGAAAGCATATTAATGGGTGTATGCAAATGAGTACCCCATACGTTACATTGCTCTCATTAGGGCTATTCATACAACCGAACCACTTGAAAAATCTGAACAATCCAACTGAAAAATGATTGCCATGGATGGTTTTGTTAAACTGAACGGTCGGTTGCGGGTCATCAAATTCTAAGAATTTAAGTCTCGGTTGGTGGTCGGATGCATCACTTAGAAAACCATTGAAACTAACTAACTGACATATTGTCAAATAATATATTTTGAGATAGACGTGGCTTTATATTATCAACAATGCTAGAGGGCCACAATTTTTGTGGCCACAATGGCTTAAAACTGGCCCTCAAAATTTTCCTTATATTATTTTCTCTCTCACACGCACGCACGCATTGGGAAAAATTTTCAGAATCCCAAACGTTTAGACTTCTCTATCACACATATTGGGAACACACAACCAGAATCCTAAACGATCATCCTCTCTCTCTCTCTCTCTCTCTTTCTGTCCATTAATTTTCTATTTCAACAAACGATACAAATCTTCAAAGATCTTTGAAAGTGTTAGGCTGATGTTAATGATGGTGTTTTTGGGTAGATTCTTTGCTTTCGATTCATAGAGATTGGTGGGCGTGTTCAAATCTTTTTTCTTGGTCATCATCTACAATTACTCTTCTCTTTAGGTTTTGGTTTTGTTCGTGTGGTATTGTTGCTGCTGCTTAGTGATTGTGAAACGAATCAACAATCGGTTGGTTTTCCTCACTTTGTTAAAAATTGGGGATTTTGAAAGTATGTTGATTTTAACTTGCAATCAAAGATTTTGTGATAAAAATAGGGTTTTCGATTTTTAATTTTAATTTGAAATTTAAGATTTTATGTTTCTATTTTAGCTTATTGTACATGTGTTGTTGTTCTTCTCGACTTTGCCATTCGATTTTTTTCTAAAAGTGTTCCACCCGTCATTCGACCATTACTGACCCACTAAATCGAATTCCAGTGGCAGTCAATTTTGACAACACATTCGGTCGACATCGATCTTGAATGTATCCAACCCGTTTGAGGTCAGTCGGGTGTTGGGTCAATGACAAACCCAGTTCGACTCGACCTGTGAACAGCCTTAGCTCTCATCAAAGTTGTAACGAAGAATTTGTAGAGCGACACCGTGCTGATTCGGTCCATTATGGTTGGTCTGGACCCAACAATGTCGATTCATTCTACTTGATTATCTCTAGCGATAGAGAAAGTGGATAAGACCATTTTAAATTAGAGGATTACCCATCTGCTGCTTGTTTGCATGAGGGAAATGTTTGCTAAGGAGAAATTGGTTGCAAATTCTTCCAAAGAGAATGTATGATTGTTTGTGTTTGCTTTGTTGGTTTTATTTACTTTGTTGTGTTGTTTTGCTTATTTTGTTTTATGTTCTTAGGTTAGGTTGAGCTATATCTGATTTATACGTCGTGGTAGAGTTGCTTGTTATTGCCTAGTAAATAAGGTATATAGGATTGCTAATATTGTAGGTTATGCAACTATGTTATATGAATATGAAATCATATCAGTTTGTAATTGCATAGTTTTACGCATAGTTTATATGGTTTGTTTTTCAATTTCAAATATATATGATTTCATATGCATATAACAAATTTGCATAACCTACGGTATTACCAATCATATATACCTTATTTACTAGGCAGGAGCGAGCAACTCTACCACGACGTATAGGTATGATATAGCTCAACCTAAGCCTAAGAATAGAAAACAAAATAAGAAAACCAAGTAAATAAAACCAACAAAGCAAATGCAAACAATCATACCTTCTGTTTGGAAGGATCTGCAACTGGTTTCTTCCTAACAAACATTTCCCTCATGAGGTGGAGAAAAAGGAGAAGGCCATTTCAAATCAGAGGGTTCCCTATTTGCTTCTGGTTCGAAATGGCCTTATCCATTTTTTCCATCACATGAGGGAAATGTTTGCCAGGGAGAAATTGGTTACAGATCCTTCCAAATAGAAGGTATGATTGTTTGCATTTGCTTTGTTGGTTTTATTTACTTTGTTGTGTTGTTTTGCTTATTTTGTTTTATGTTCTTAGGTTGAGCTATATCCAATCTATATATCGTGGTAAATAAGGTATATAGGATTAGTAAGACCGTAGGTTATGCAACTCTATTATATGCATATGAAATCATATCAATTTGTAATTGCACAAGTTTACGCACAGTTTATGCGGTTTGTTTTTCAATTACAAACATATATGATTTCATATGCATATAACATAATTGCATAACTTACGGTATTACCAATTCTATATGCCTTATTTACCAGGTAATAATGAGCAACTCTACCACGATGCATAGATCTGATATAGCTCGACCTAAGTCTAAGAACAGAAAACAAAATAAGTAAACAAAGTAAATAAAACCAACAAAGCAAATGCAAACAATCATACCTTATATTTGGAAGGATTTGCAACCGGTTTCTTTCTAGAAAACATTTCCCCCACGCGAACCAGAAGTGGATGAGGAACCCTTTGATCTAAGATGTCCTTATCCACTTTCTTCATAGCTAGAGATGACTGAGTAGACTAAATCGGTGCTGCCAGGTTCGGACCAACCATAACTGACCGAATCAAACAAAATAAGCAAACGCAACAAAATAAACAAACAAAGTAAATAAAACCAACAAAGCAAAAACAGATAATCATACATTTTCTTTGGAAGGTTCTGCAACCGGTTTGTCTCTAACAAACATTTCCTTTACGTTATCCAGAAGTGGATGGAGAACCTTTTGATCTTAAATGGCTTTATCCATTTTCTCCATCTCTAAAGACAACCACGTAAGACTGAATCGGCACTGTTGGGTCCAAACTAACCATAGCGGACCGAATCTGCATGGTGTCGCTCTACAAATTCTTTGTGGCAGCTTTGATGAGGGCAATGCCACGCATGGTGTACTTATCTGCATACACCCATTGATATGCTTTCCCACCTATAGAGCTGACCATATACAGCAACGTCATGAAAAATGCATGCCGACTCAATCTTTATTCATTGGAGAGATAGGCTCAAAATATAGAAAACATTGATGACATGCTTCAAAGTTTGGAAATATTAGAAAGAGAAATGTGGGGAGTGACTGCTCTAAGTAAATAACATATATATACACACACACTTAGGTTTTTAGGTCAGCCCATGGGCTTTTTGAATAAAAGGAATTTTTACTAGCCGGTCCTAATACGTGAATATATTACTCATCAGGTCTTGAGATTCTATCTGATGGATGCATAAGTCCTATTGTATTTTTTTAATCCCGATTGTGCCCTTTTTTGTTCTATCTCGCGTGTTAGTTTGAAATTGCTTTGTTTTAGCTTACGCATTGATTTGAAATTGATATACAAAATATCAATTGCTGAAACTAATTAGAGATTATTGCTAAATGAAATTGGTTCGTGAGTTGTAGATCATCCCTGAGTTGTGTTTGTGACTTGGAGATTATCGTTGAATTCTTCAACTTGATATCATTGCGGTTTGAAGACATATTTACATATATGTATATATATTCGATTATGTGATTTTGGTTTGTGATACATATATATATATATATATATATATATATGTATGCATACATGTCCGTGTATATATGCAATTCTGTGATTTGTTGTGATTCATTGTAAGAAACAATGTATCGTTGTGTGAAATATATGTAAATAGATATGTATACTGAGTAATATACTTTTTGTTTGAGTTGGTGATTTTGATTTGGTTTTTGATATTATTATTACGATGTTGTTTCTAAGATTGAATTTGTGTTTTGATCATGATATTGAAAGGTTTAAGCTATGTATATGTGATGAATATTGAATTTTTTTGTTGCAAAATTGTTTTGGTTGATCATAGTTGCTGGTTTGTTATTTTCTACAGTGATAAATTTATCAGTGAGTTTGGGAATAGGGGATGAAAAAGGTGCATAGTGGTCTAATTGTGTAGGTAGGGGTGCTATTTTAAGTCATTATAATCTAGAAGATGAGAATAGTATCCTTAATATACTTATTGGGAAATTTTTTTATGATATGGCAAGTCTACACATTGAATTTTCTAGATTCAATGTAAAATTGTGAATAAGATGCTATGTAAGATTAAAATGATTTTGTGATTTTGGGAAAAACTTTTCACAGAAAAGAATTTTCAAAATTGGATTGTGCTATATTTGGTGGTGCAAATTATAAAACACATAAGCTATAACTTCAAAACTTTTCACAGAGAAGAATTTTCAAAATTCGATTGTGCTATATTTGGTGGTGCAAGTTGTAAAACACATAGGCCCCGTTTGGTAGAGCTGTGGAAAAGTGATTATAACTTATAGCCTAACAGCTTATAGCTTATAGCTGTGAACATAAGCTGATTTTTAACTTATAAATTAAGCTTCTCCTCCCCCACTCAAAGAATAAGTTGATTTTTGACTTACAAAAAATTATAAGCTGTATTGTTAAGTTGAACCAAACACATCAAAATAGTTTAAATTAAGCTAAAAGCTGAAATAAGCTGGACATAAACTCTACGAAACAGGGCCATAGGCTATAGGTTCAAAGCTTTCGGAAGTCAAGCATGAAAATGTGAGATTGAGTCTATAGGTAGTCAGTTTATACAAATAATGCCAAGTTTGTTCTACGTTGGTCCATCCATCGTATTACAGTTAAACCAACACTGGTAATGGCCTTTTTATTATTATCATAGATATATAATCGATACATTTGTTAAATGAGGCTATAAAGGTGAGAGCAATGGCAAATCTTCTTTGTTCCCTTGTGATAAATATATATCAAAATTGAGTGATAATTATAAACTACCAAAGACGATTCATACATAAAAATATCCATAGTTTGTTAATTTTTGTCCACAAGAGGCTCTAATCTTTTATATTTATGTTGTTATTGGATTGTGTTGCTTATTTTACTATGGTTTAGTTTGGTCATCATATTATTTAATTTGTAATTTAGGTTTTACAATTGAAGGTATTCATGTTTTTGAATATGTTGGTGTAACAAGCCCGCGGGGGACCTCGCTACAGCTCGGACTCTCAATGTTGTCACGGTTCCTAATCTGAACCAGAGAGTCCAAATCTGGCAAATCGTTTTGAGAAAACTGATTTTTGAAAAAAAGTAGTACCAAACATGGACTGCTTTGCCAGATACAGAGTCGCCACCTAAATATTTTATTTTGGGAAATTTAGGAAACCCTGACTCGGTGCCAAAAGGCCACGTGTCCGTCATCACCAAAGTTGCCTCGGCTCGGGAACTTGGGTACGATTGGAGAGGTCACTTCGTGAGCACCCCCGCTCGTCCGGTCATAGACCGGCCTCTACTAACCATGATATCAATTTTTGAAAACATTGTGAGTTCTTATTCCGGTTATTAGCCTAGGTTACTATGTGATGCTCACAGCATATAAGTATAGACCGGGTCGCCCGAATTGGAACAAAACATTTTATGTTTGTTTTTGAAAATGGTTTGCTAACCGCAGGTAGGTTTGAAACATTTTGATGATTCATTCCAATTCAGATAACTCAACCTTCACCCACAGGCATTCAGGCAGTTATGTCAGAT
This sequence comes from Camellia sinensis, assembly GCF_055761805.1. Taxonomy (NCBI): domain Eukaryota; kingdom Viridiplantae; phylum Streptophyta; class Magnoliopsida; order Ericales; family Theaceae; genus Camellia; species Camellia sinensis. The sequence continues at coordinate 81,769,676 of NC_138974.1, forward strand.
AAGCAAATAGCCTCATGGTAAGCATGCTATCATGGCATTCACTCACACGCATGCAAGGATGCTAAAGCATAAAAACTCACCGAGTACTCCAAGCCAAAATAGAAATTTTGTTAGAAATCATGCATGATCTTAAATATACAGAAATGCCTAATGCGACACATGCAAAATGCAATTCACAGTAGGCTCGGCTATTCTAAGGTGGTATGTGAAATGCTACAACTATCATGTATTCAACTTGGAATTGAAATACAAATGCAGTTAGTATGATGCGCCGAGCCCGATGTATGCAAAACAGATGAATGAATGCAAACATGCTATCATACTGTATGCTAATTTAAATATGCCCTAATCTAACCAACAAAAGCGGGTAAATAAAAGGGAGAAAGACGTGGGATTGGAAGACATACATCACACTCACCCACACTTATTACAGTTGTGCCCTCACTCGGAGGGTCCGAATAAATAATACAGTCTAAATATTACAGTCCCGAATAAGAGAATATTACAGATTTCTAATTAATTAATGAATTGACTAAGAAAGCAAATAAAACTGGCGTGCAAGCCAGGGACTGTCTTGCTTCTGATGGATGATGCATGTCCGGATCGTCTTGCGCGGAAATCCACCGGAATGCCCCAATTAGCCTCTGTTTAGCAGTTATCCTCGAAATGCGTGCCGAATCCCGAAAAATTGCTGATTCCTGATTTTGCTGCAACAGAGAGCAAGAAAGGGGCACAGCAATGTATTTGCACAGATATATGCATGTCTCGATCCTCGTGCCACCAATCACGCATACCGAGGCATGATGGCCGAAGAGTCGAAATGCACCACTCAATATAGGATGAATGCACATGAAACTACAGCTAAAACCTAACTCCATCATGGATGATCCGGAGTGTCGGTGATTGGGGAATTGAGACACATTCCGTTACTCGGAGTACGAAATGTACCTCGTTTCCCGTGCCCGGGTTAACTCCTATTCCGGACATGATGCAATATGCATGATATGTATGAAATGTAACTAATATACAATCCTAACATACACAATGCTATGGAATGACGTGCCTCGAAATGCGTGCACACGGGCACGCGGACCGAGAAAATGACGGAATGCTAAAAATGAGATGCCTCGAAATGCGTGCATACGGGCGCGCAAAACGAGGTGATGACAGAATGAAAATGAGGTGCCTCGAAGTACGTGCACATGGGCACGCAAACCGAGGCGATGACAGATACAATGAAAATGAGATGCCTCGAAATACGTGCACACGGGCACGCAAACCGAGGCGATGCTAAAATGACATGGAAATGACAAATGGGCTTATACCAACATGAGTGAGCCTCAGCCACACTCACATCGGATGCCGTCGGATAAAAATGGAGTGCCTCGAAATACGTGCACACGGGCACGCAAACCGAGGCGATACTAAAATGACATGGAAATGACAAATGGGCTTATACCAACATGAGTGAGCCTCAGCCACACTCACATCGGATGCCGTCGGATAAAAAAGGAGTGCCTCGAAATGCGTGCACACGGGCACGCAAACCGAGGCGATACTAAAATGACATGGAAATGACAAATGGGCTTATACCAACATGAGTGAGCCTCAGCCACACTCACATCGGATGCCGTCGGATAAAAATGGAGTGCCTCGAAATGCGTGCACACGGGCACGCAAACCGAGGCGATACTAAAATGACATGGAAATGACAAATGGGCTTATACCAACATGAGTGAGCCTCAGCCACACTCACATCGGATGCCGTCGGATAAAAATGGAGTGCCTCGAAATGCGTGCACACGGGCACGCAAACCGAGGCGATGCTAAAATGACATGGAAACATGGAAGAAATGATATGCAAGCATGCTAATGGAATTTCAGCAACAAAATATGGGAAAACAGTCCCGAAATGAAGCGAAATGATATGAAATGCAAGGAAATGTCCCGAAATGCAACATCAGGCACCCGAAATGGCCTATAGCCGTGCTAAACATGCACAACATGGACATGCAATGCAAAGACAGAAGCTAGACAGCCCCAAGATAAGCACTTTTCCAGTTATAAACATGGCCAAACAGCAAATATAGGTATGGCAAAAATAGCATACAAGAATAGGGGCCAAGATAGGGGTAATGAAGCAAGTGATATAAGCTAAACCCAAACTGAAAAATTTCCTTCTACAACACTGAAGATGGACCAAAAATATGAACATTTACAATATATGGCAGCCTCAAAATCAGTATACAAATATGCTAAACATGTGATGCAAAATGAGGCTCAAAAGGTGCTAAAACATGAAGTATATAAAATAATCACCAAACAGAAAAAAAGTGTGAATGAAACATGAAGTATAGGCCAAAACAAGGCCACTTTCAGTTCAGACCAAGGTCCAAAAACAGAATCCAAGAGGGCTATCAACTCATGCAAAAATGGGGCCAAATAAGGGATTGAACTACAAGTGACACATGGAGACACCAAACAATGTTGAGCCCTTCTCTAATGTTGAAGAGGGGCTCAAAATAAGCCCTATGTCAGTTTACAATATGCTCGAAAATAAATTGCTCATGGGTCAAAAATAGCATGCAAAACTATGACATACAAGATGGTCAATGAAGCAAGTGTATTATGGAGGGCTCAAACAGGGTTGAGCCCTTAATGAGAAGTGAAGACGAGCTCAAAATATGGCCCTTTTCAGTTAGGGCCGAAGCTTGAAACCAAAAAAAAATGAGGTTTAGAAATGGAACAAGATAAAGGGTCAAAAGGGTAAAAGTGTAACTTACCCTTGAAGATTCGAGATTTTGTTGCTTCTTGGGTTGATTTGCAGCTTCTTTAGCCTTCAAGAATCCTCCCTTGCTGCTGGAAATGAGATGGTGGTGGTAGAGCTTGGTGGTGTAGAAGGAATGAAGGTTAAGAAGTTAGGGTTTTTTGGAGAATTGAGAAGGATGACAATGGAGTTTAGGGTTTGTGCTTGGAGAGGAATTTTTCTAACCCCCAAGAAGAAGACCCTCAGCTGGCTATATGGTCAAGAAAGGGGTGTAAAAGGGGGATGAATTGGAGAGCATAACTCTCTCCCAAAATATCCCCCGGATACAGAAAATATCTGGGGGATATTGCCCCACAGCTGGAAAGGGTACAGTGAGGAGAACACGGCCGGCCTCTCACTTTGGCTGGAGGTGGCCGGCCGGCCACACCCCCTAGCCGGCCGGCTAGGGGTCAAAAGGGTCAACAAGCTTTTCTGGCCGGCCAGATATTGGGGAGGTAGCCCTATGTGTGTACAACACAACCATGTAATTGAAGTTCCAAGAAAGTGGGCCCAAGGGGTTCAACAATGGCTCGGAAAGAGGGGGTCAAAAGGGTCAAGTTGACTTACTGGCCGGCCATGAACTTTTAGGGGCCTCTCAGGTGTGTACATCACAGATATGTGGTTCAAAGTTCAAGAAAAAAGGTCCAAGGGGTTCAACATTAGCCCGGAAGAAAGGGGTCAAAAGGGTCAGGTGACCTTAATGGCCGGCCACCAACTTTTAGTGGCCTCCCAGATGTGTAGATCACAGATATGTGGTTGTAAGTTGGCAACACTACCCCTAAGGTATTCAACATTAGCCCGGAAGTTGCAAAAACGGGCGCCGGGAGGCTCCGGAGGAGAGATAACTGGTTGCTGCAACAATTGCTGGTCTCCCACCCTTCAGTGACCTTCCTTGTGATAAAACAGAGGTACCTGCCAAAAATGAACGAAAACCGTTGCAAAACGAACGTTCCGGGGCCAAAACACGCAGTTCGGGGTCCCGAAAATGGGCTGTTAAGCACCGAAAATGGTATTCGACCTCGAAGTGGGTTTCTCAGCCCCCAGTGTCCCTCAAAAGGGAGAAAATAAGATGTATGCCAAAAATCAGAGCAATAGGAGATGGTTAAGCGGTCCCGAACCGAGGCACACGGCCTGACGGCTCCGAAAACCGGGAACCGGACTCCGAAATGGGCAAAATGGCCTACGGCCACCAAATGTAGCCTACGGACATTGAGAAATGGTCTACGAGACCTCTTCCTCCCTTCAGGAAAAGAAATAGAGAAAACCGAGTCTGGTTCGCAAACCGAGACAAGGCACAGAAAAGGGTTCGGAAGTCCGGAGGCAGGGCTTACGGCCGCGACTCTGAAACTTCTGAACGAGCACATTATGCAACACATCAAGCGCTCAAACAGTAACGTCTGAGTCTTAAGGCCGGTCAAAAATGGGGTGTCTACAGTTGCCCCTCTTTGACAGAACTCGGAAGTCACAAGTGACGGGAGTGAATGTCAAAGCCCCGAGACGACCTATTTTTGACAAGGCCGAAGACTCAGACAAACATACAAGATAGACAGAGATGTGCCCGCAGGCATGCCCGCAGGCAGGGGGCAAAATGCAAATGATATGCAAGAAGCCGAAGGTAGCCCAATGATTATGCAAATACAGCAAGCTGTAATGAAGCAAGTATTCGCAAATAGATGCAACAATTTTAAGTAAGAATGCAAAGCAACAACTACATTTCATGCAGTTAAGAGTGCGGAGGATTATTCAATCTCCGCCATGTTTCACACGGAGAAGATACGATACCTGCGCGATTCGTCTGGTCGCGCCAGCCTCAATTGAACCGTACATACAATACCGTGCCTGCAAAAGAGAGAAATTGCAACAAGTACAATATGCTAACAACAAATATTTAACGCGATTCCGAAAGTTTCGACACACGCGGCGTCGGTGAGTGTATGCATCGCAATGCAAGAGTGGAACATGCGCGACAACGCATGCTCAAACACAGAGGTATACAAATAACAAGAAATGTACATGACAATGTGAGTATGCCCATGAGAACGCAAGATATGTGTATGAAAGTACAAAACGAGTATGAATCAGGGTGTTCATTCGTCGTGAAATAACGAGTACGGAAACGCGTGTTTCGGCGAAGGTAACTCGACCACGGCCTCCGATCTGCTTCTTTGAAAGGTTACAACTCATTCAAAAAGGATACACTTTGATTTTGATAAATGATGATGAGACATATGTCAGAACTTGAGACCGAAGTCCCGACGGAGCAATTTCGCGACCGGAAGTGTACTTTTCTTGAACTTTTTCAGGTCCCGGGAACTCCGATCTTCCTCAAAATTTGCAGAGAGCTAGGTGAGCATGTGGGGAGCATGGCCGGCCACTTATCTTCCCAAGGGGGGGTGTCCAACCGGTTTCCACAAAAGCTAATGGCTGGTCGGCCATTTCTGCAAAAAGCAGATGGCTGGCCAGCTAGAAATAGGGGCCGGCCGGCCATGCCCTTTTCCCGGGGGCATTTTGGTCTTTTTGCCTCCTTTTTGATGCTCTTTCAAACCAAGGCTTGAGGCCTATAAATGGCAGCCGAACCTCACTTCATTTCTCGCCTCTTTCAACACTTTTCTCTCCGGTTTTGAGTTTTACGCGCGTTTTCCAACGCCTCGCGCAAATTGTTTTTCGTAAAAACACTTAGTTTTAAACACTTTGGAGCGATTAAATTCCGGCTTCGGAGCTTCTTTTTGCATTTTCACCACTTGAGGTAAGTTCATCTTAATATTTAGAATATTTTCTCGGGAGTTGACTTTTGTTGACTTTTTATTTCCCGAGAGTTGACTTTCGTTGACTTTTTCCAATTTTGCTCATTTTGCTCATTTTTGCAGATTCCTGAAAATGGCGGGTACTTCTTCTCATGGTGGAGGTTTTTCAGGTGCCGGTGATGACTTCGATCCCATGACCTTACCCCCGAGGACTCGCCCTTTCATTCCCGGGAGGTACCGTCCGGCAACGCACGTCCTCCCTCGTGCCGTTTTCCGTCATTTTACCAATTTTGACGAGAGAGCACCCACGGATCTGCTTCTCAGAGAGCCGGAGCAGCATCTCTCTCATGAGGCTCGAGAGGTATTTACCTCATCTTCTGTATTTTACATTTCGCACCCTTGCCATGCTAGCTTGTGACATAGTACTTTCCTTACATCTTGAACATGTAATTCCCACACTTGAATTTCTGAACACTCGGCTCATTGATTAATTGCGAACACACAGCTCTCATTAGAATACACGGTTCAAACACTGATTTGTTGAACACATAGCCCGAATTCGAAAGTGAACACACAGCCCACACTTTAAATTTTCTGAACACGCAACCTTCTGATAGATAGTGAACATGCAGCCCATAATAGTTGGAAGTTGAACACGCAGCCCAAACTTCAAAATTTCTGAACACGCAGCCCAGGTAGATAGTGAACGCGCAGCCCACAATTATACTGAAAGTTGAACACGCAGCCCAAAATTCAAATTCTCTGAACACGCAGCCCAGATAGATAGTGAACACGCAGCCCACAATTTAACTGAAAGTTGAACACGCAGCCCAAAATTCAAATCATCTGAACACGCAGCCCAGGTAGATAGTGAACACGCAGCCCACAATTAAACTGAAAGTTGAACACGCAGCCCAAAATTCAAATTTTCTGAACACGCAGCCCAGATAGATAGTGAACACGCAGCCCACAATTAAACTGAAAGTTGAACACGCAGCCCAAATTTCAAATTCTCTGAACACGCAGCCCAGGTAGATAGTGAACACGCAGCCCACAATTAAACTGAAAGTTGAACACGCAGCCCAAAATTCAAATTTTCTGAACACGCAGCCCAGATAGATAGTGAACACGCAGCCCAAATTTCAAATTCTCTGAACACGCAGCCCAGGTAGATAGTGAACACGCAGCCCACAATTATACTGAAAGTTGAACACGCAGCCCAAATTTCAAATTTTCTGAACACGCAGCCCAGATAGATAGTGAACACGCAGCCCACAATTTAACTGAAAGTTGAACACGCAGCCCAAATTTCAAATTCTCTGAACACGCAGCCCAGATAGATAGTGAACACGCAGCCCACAATTAAACTGAAAGTTGAACACGCAGCCCAAAATTCAAATCATCTGAACACGCAGCCCAGATAGATGGTGAACACGCAGCCCACAATTAAACTGAAAGTTGAACACGCAGCCCAAAATTCAAATTCTCTGAACACGCAGCCCAGATAGATGGTGAACACGCTGCCCACAATTAAACTGAAAGTTGAACACGTAGCCCAAAATTCAAATTCTCTGAACACGCAGCCCAGATAGATGGTGAATACGCAGCCCACAATTAAACTGAAAGTTGAACACGCAGCCCAAAATTCAAATTCTCTGAACACGCAGCCCAGATAGATAGTGAACACGCAGCCCACAATTAAAATGAAAGTTGAACACGCAGCCCAAAATTCAAATCATCTGAACACGCAGCCCAGATAGATGGTGAACACGCAGCCCACAATTAAACTGAAAGTTGAACACGCAGCCCAAAATTCAAATTCTCTGAACACGCAGCCCAGATAGATGGTGAACACGCAGCCCACAATTAAACTGAAAGTTGAACACGCAGCCCAAAATTCAAATTCTCTGAACACGCAGCCCAGATAGATAGTGAACACGCAGCCCACAATTAAACTGAAAGTTGAACACGCAGCCCAAAATTCAAATTCTCTGAACACGCAGCCCAGGTAGATTTCGCATGTAGCTTATTTCACTTCATCGGTACACAGCCCATTTCATCTCTTTGGCACACAGCCCATTCATTTCATTGGCACACAGCCCATTCATTTCATTGGCACACAGCCCATTTCATCTCATTATTGACACATGTATTCATTCTGAATGCAGGGTGGTTCCCGCAGTGTGCGAGGGTATGGCTCCACCATGGCACGGGATTGGTATGCTGAGCTGCCGGAGGGCGTCCGGGATTTGATAGATGCAGCAGGGTTCGGGCCCTTTTGCGTCGGGTTGTCACGCTGTCCTGCCAGGAGGACATTGATGGCAGCTTTGGTAGAGAGATGGTGGGACACCACCAATTCCTTTCATTTCTCTGCTACCGGGGACATGACCATGACCCCTTTTGACTTTGCTGTATTGACCGGCCTTGATGTCGGAGGTTGGCCCATCCCTTATGATGAGGATATGGGCGAGTGGGAGGCTGCCTGGATGTATCTACTGGGGGCTCGCCCACCCGTTGACAGGGTCTCTGGGAGAGTCCGATATACTTGGTTCTCTTCCCATTTTCGGCGGGCAGAGATGGTGCCCGAGACTCCCGAGGAGACGGAGCAGTACGCCCGTGGTTTCCTTATGTTCCTCTTCGGGACTACCCTGTTCGCCGACAGAGGGAACACCATTGGGCTATACCTGTTGAGCGCTCTGGTTGACCTATCACAGGTCAGTAGATATGATTGGGGTGGCGCTGGCCTGGCTACCCTCTACTTTTACATGAGCGCGACCTCCCGCGGGCGGGGCGATTTGCTTGGTGGCTACTGGAGAGCTTGGGAGGTATTTTCTGTCCCCTCGATTTACATTTCTGCTCTTCATTACTTGTACATTGCACACACAGCGCACTTTTACAGTCTGCATTTTGATCTCAGCATTTCGTACTTATATTCTGTACTGCTTTTCTCAGCTATGGGCTTATGTATACTTCCCATCGTTAGACCCAGAGCTGGAGGTGGTGGGGATTCCCGTGACCCCATATTCATTGATATTTGAGGGCCCGCACCGGGCGAGGCCTCGAGAGACCCTGGTTCGCCTGCGGCAATACTTCGACACCGTGCGACATTCAGAGGTACTTCAGAACTTTCAGTTCTTTTCATTTTCATCTTTGACTTGCTCTGTACATTCTCGTTTTCTGATTGGTTTATACATTTATCATCCGCAGATTACTTGGCAGCCTTGGGCACCTCTGGGTGATGATCTCCTACTTCAGTATACCGGAGCGTCAGGCATCTCCCGGTATAGGGTCTTGCTCGAAGGGCCAGTTGGCAGAGTCTGGTTCCTGGGGGAGCGCTTTCTGCGCCAGGTACGGGGGTATCTTTCTCAGGATGTTCCCGCGGTACCTCCAGCTAGTATGCGGACTGCTGACAGGCTCTCTTATTCAGAGGTAGTCGGCGCCATGCTGGGCAGCGATGCTTTGCTATATGTTGCGGAGGGGGACTACGCCACCTATCGTCACATATATTTGATGCCTCCATTGACAGAAGCTCGTATTCCGATGATGAGACCTGCCGGTATGTCATCCTCGGATCAGGCTCAGGCTCGAGCTACAGACATCCCTTCTTCTAGCAGGGCTGGCACATCTAGAGGTGGGAGTAGACCGTTTCCTCCGACCCCGTCGATTCATCCTCATCTGGGATGGCCAGATATGCCTACTGAGTTGATGGCGTGGCAGTATGGGACTAGCTCTCCGATTCCGATTCCACTAGAGCCTCCGATGCCCAGCGATCGATACGCCATTGATCCGGACTCACCGCCGGTATGCTCCACTTTTGTCATTCATCATTTCAGATGTTTAGACACTCATTTGTTCACTGATGATTACGAACTCATTTTTGCAGCCATCGCGAGGGTACATAGAGGAGGTGGTTGGGCTGGTAGCCACACTCGAGGGCATGGTCTTGCGCAGGGAGGCACATTTGTCTGTCGCGGGCATTCAGGTACCCTTTAGTTTTCTGGCATTTATCATACTTCGGATGACATGCTGATTTCTACTGCATCGATAGACTGCTTGTGTAGAGCACATCTGACACACACCCCACTTGTACACTGTATTTACATGCACCCACTTTATGTAGCTTTTGCTTGTATCTGCGTCTGATATACATATTTGGACTGATGCATTTGAATTGAACTCTTTGTTTTCAGATGCCTTCATGGTCCGGTCAGCCGCAGACTAGGCCACCTGGGCCTCATTGGGGAGCTGGGCCATCCGAGCCTTTTCAGGGGGCGGGGTCATCTCGGCCTTCCCGAGGAGTCGGGCCATCTAGGCCTTATCGAGGAGCTCGAGGAGGGCCTGTCCGCAGACGCAGGGCTCATGTTGTGGAGGTGGAGCCTGATGGGGAGGAGGAGGAGGAGGAGGAGGCTACCGACCGTCAGTTCGAGACATCTGTTGAGGAGGGAGGCTCCGGTTTTGGCTCAGGGAACAGAGGCGAGGCTGAGGAGGATCCTGAGGATGACAGCTCCGACTCTGATGGTGGTGTGGAGGTTGTCCCACAAAAGAGGACCAGGCGTGCTTCTCGTTCCTGTTCCCGAGGATTTTGATGCTGCTATTTCCTGCTTTATTTTTCTTTTTGCTAGTAGTTTGTAGCACTTTGCACATCGTTAGGCAGTTTCATTTTTTGTAAAACTTGTACCTTTGTTTATTGTAAAGCGTGATGAAATGAAATAGCTTTTGAAAAGGTATTTGTATTTTAAACTTCTAGCATCATATCGCATCAATTTATTTCGCATGAGAATGAAATTGAATAGTAATGCGCATTGTGTAATCACCAAGTCAGGTAGTGAACCGACGCAACAAACTAAACAAACTCAACTTACTAAGATATAACAGGACCTTAGAAAGTTTTACAACTCGATAAGCAAAATGCAACACTGTAAATAAAACAAGACTGTAACAAAGATTGCTTAAACAGAGAGCAATGACCCAAAAACACGAAACACGTCCGCTCGACAAACAACTCGATAAGCAAAAACAACAACTCGATAAACAAGACTCAACAACAACAAAGTGTATTTTTGACGATCTGGGCATCGGAACGCGTCTGAAATGAAGGCCTTCGACTCTCCCGTTGCATGGAAATGCTTGGAGTTCTCCTTCGAAGAGTAAAACAGGGCCGAGGAGACACACTGCAGCATTGCCAGCCATCCCTGGGAGCTGGCCGGCCATTTTTGCAAAAAGTGAATGGCTGGCCAGCCATTTCTGCAGAAAGTAAATAGCTGGCCAGCCAGAAAAAGTAGCTGGCCGGCCATTCAGTCCTGCAGCCACCAGATTTTTGACACGTGTTCCCGTGAATAGTGTTTTTCCTTCTATAAAAGCCTCAACTTCGGGAACATTCATTTCATCTTAGTTTTAGCCAAAGATAGAGGCGTTTCTCGCAGAAAATGTCACATCTTGGATTTCTTCTTTAGATGGCTCGGAAAAGCTAAATTTCCGGGGTTTCGGCTTGAATGCACTATTCACGTTGAGCCGTACTCCGCTACAACTTCCTTTTCTCCATGCTGCGGCAAGGTTCTGGAATCCAGTGACGCATGTTTTTAGCTTTGGCGGTCAAGAGATGTGTCCCACTTTCGAAGATTTTCAGGTTTTAATGGAGTCCGAGTGCTCTGAAGTGATCTTGCCTCAGCTCCGTTTTGGTCACGCCCAGGCTTTAGGGCGGATGTGTGGGCTTACAGCGCGCGACGCTCGATCTCTGATTTGCAGTGGGGAACTGGACATCCTCGGCTTGATCCACCGTTTTTCCGACGCTGGTGACCGCAGCAACCATTATTGGCAGGGTTTCCGGCAACACGCCCTCTGCTTATGCCTGTTGTCTCACTTTCTGCTTTCCTCGGGCTTCGGCGGGGCTAGCATTCGCCTGATTGAAGTCGCCCAAGGTTTGAGAGAAGAAAAGAGCTGTATTGCCATGACCTTGGCCGAGACATTGATGGGTTTAGATGCTTTCCATCGCCGAGAAACAACCAGATTTGCTGGGAGTCCACTATTACTGCAGGTAATGTTTCCCACCCAACCTTACATATATATTTGCTCACGTCACTCGGCTCTCAGGCTCGGTTTTTCTCACAAAACCCTTGTCTTACTTTTCTCTCATCGTACATCTCTCTATTCTTTAATCTCTCATTTTCCATCCCTCCCCTAGGTATGGTTAATGGATAAGTTGCAGGTTGTGGACTCTTGCCCGGCTTATTCAGCTCAAGGCTACTTCTTTCGGCAGAGCCTTGTCAATGCTCTTGACGAAAGGTGGTGGTTTGATTGGATGTGCAATTTGTCCGCAGACGGCATTGCTTGGCGTTGTCCTTGGCTCAACCTCCCGGCAATGAGCTATAGTATGTCTCGGCAGATTGGGATCCAACTGATTGGTCTAACCCACTGCGTATTCTATTTTCCGTTCCGGTTCCTGCGTCAGTTTGGCCATGATCAGACCTGTCCACCGGAGGGGATTGAGTACCCAGCCACTTTCCCGATCTGGGGTGCACAGCTTGCCCGATATGCCACGGCATGGAGGACTAGAGAGCTTCTGGCCCCTGCTTCGACTTTCAGTTGCACTTTGTCCGATGAGTGCTTGGATTGGCTTAATGAGGAGGCACAGGTTGGGCCTAGCTTGGCAACAGATGCTCTGTCCAGCTCCAGGAGGGGACGCGGAGATACTTGATTCAATTATGCCCCCAAATTTATTGCTTATTTAGCATTTTCAAGTTTTCTTTATGAATGTACTAAGATAAGCAACCTCGATTGTAATGCAAGAGCAGGAGAACTCTATTTTGAAATCAATGAAATTGAAAGTTATGGTACTGAAAATTTTCCGCTTTTGGTCCAAAAATGGTCTAAGTCGTAAAAAGATTGATTTGAACAAAGTCAACTTTTATTAAAACTTTTCAAAACTATTTTCGATGTGGATCAGAACTGGACAAGCCGAAAATCTGTCACTTGAGATGCACAACCCCAGATCCCCGCAACTGGAAAGTTGCCCCTAGTCTGAAGAACAAAGCGGCATTCCGAAGCAACGGAAAGTTGCCCCTAGTCTGAGTAACTTTGCACCGTCGCGGCAACGGAAAGTTGCCCCTAGTTTGAACAGCACTGTACCGGAGATCGTGATAAATGCTGATGGATAAAGATGACTGAGATGATTAATATGGACAGAGTTGATCGGGGAAAAGTTTACGGCTGAACTTCGAGGCGAAGTTGCCTACGTATCCCGAAGATGGGAATCAAGCCTTACGTAGTTCAGGCTAAGGTTCACTCGAGTATTTTCACTCTCCTTTTGCGCTCTAACTTTTGCCAAGGTCGCCCTTTGCGGGTTTTCAAACTTGCGAGCTCAGTTTTTATATTTTCTAATTTTTTTGTGCTCTGAATTCTGCCTAGGTCGCCCTTTCGGGTTTTCGGCCTAGCGAGCCTCTCAAGGATAGTATTTCTTCAACTTGTCCATATTGATCGGTTGTGAGAACTCCAAGCCATCTAGATCCATCAGAACCACAGCTCCACCTGACCAGATAGCTTTGATGATGTAAGGACCAGTCCAATTGGGTTTGAACTTGCCCCTTGGGTCGTGGATGGGAGCTCGGTTGTCTTTGAGTACCAAATCTCCTTCTTTCAGATTCCTAGACTTAACCTTCTTGTTGAAAGCCCGGGCAATTCTGCGTTGATAGCCTTGGATGTGGTACAGTGCTTTCAGTCTTCTTTCATCAAAGAGCATGAGTTCTTCGAATCTGCTTTGCTGCCAATCTGTTTTGGCTATCTGGCATTCAGCCAACACTCGTAATGATGGGACCTCAATCTCAATGGGTAGAACAGCCTCCATTCCATAGACCAACGAATATGGAGTTGCTCCAGTAGAAGTTCTGATTGAAGTCCTGTAGCCCCACAAAGCAAATGGCAGCTTGTCTGGCCAATCTCGATAGGTTTCCACCATCTTCTGTAGTATATGCTTGATATTCTTGTTGGCGGCCTCAACCGCTCCGTTGGTCTGTGGCCTGTATGTAGATGACTTATGAAAAGCCACATTGTATTTCTCCAACAAGTCTATCACTTCTTTCTTGAAGTGGGAACCATTATCTGAAATTATTTCGTTTGGCACCCCGTAGCGACAGATGATGTTGTTCCTGATGAACTTTGCGACATGCGACGCCTTCAACACTGCGTATGATTGGGCCTCGACCCACTTTGTAAAATAATCTATCGCTACTAGGATAAACTCATGCCCGTTTGACCCCTTCGGGGTAACAGCTCCGATCACATCAATTCCCCAAACTGAAAAAGGCCATGGCGAAGTCATGTTGTACAGCTTTGACGGCGGGATGTTCATGCGATTTGCATGGATTTGACATTTGTGGCATCGCCGAACAAAACCAATGCAATCCTCCTCCATGGTTGACCAGTAGTAGCCCTGTCTGAGGATCTTTCTGGCCAGCATTACTCCATTCATGTGTGCACCGCACTCCCCCCCATGGATGGCTTCCATCAGGCGTTTTGACTCTTCAGCTTCTACACAGAGCTTATGCATTCCCAGATGACCCCTTTTGTACAGTTTTCCTCCGCAGATATTGAACTGAGCAGCCATTCTTCTGACAGCCCTCTTATCTTTGGCATTTGCCCCTAGTGGATATGTCTCCTTTTCCAAGAAGTTCCAGATGTCGTAATACCAGGGGTTGCCATCTTGAACCTCATCTATGGCGGAAATCGACTCGTATGCTGGTGTAAACTTTTGATCAATAATGACTGGACGCATCCGGACTCCGGACGGGATGTCTATCATAGAAGATAGAGTTGCTAATGAATCTGCAAACCTGCTGTTTTCTCTTACGAGGTGGGTGAAATTTAGCTTCTCAAACCGAGGAATTAACAGATCCAAGGTTTGGTGGTAGGTTATCATCCTTTCCTCCTTAACCTTCCAATCTCCTTTTGCTTGAGACACAACAAGGTTCGAGTCCCCAATGACGTCCAACCGTTTTGCCCCTAGTTCCAGGGCAGCTTCCAGGCCAGCAATACATGCCTCATACTCTGCTTCATTGTTGGAAACCTTGAACCGGAGCTTGAATGCTAAAGGGATACGGGAATCATCAGGCGCTATCAGCAACACCCCTATCCCATACCCATACTGGTTTGACGCTCCGTCAAAATACATTGTCCAAGTTTCATTTTCGACGTGCAGAATGGCTTCATCTGGGAATAGATACTCAACCGCTTCATCCCCCTCAACCGGGTGGTCGGCAAGGAACTCCGCTACCGCTCTGCCTTTTACTGATTTGCGCGTTACATACTTCAAATCAAATTCGGAGAGCAACAGCAACCAACGAGCTAGCCTACTCGTAAGTGCTGGTTTCTCAAAGAGATATTTGATGGGATCCAAACGCGAAACCAACATTACAGAGTGGGCTAACAGGTAGTGCCGCAGCTTCCTGGTTGCCCATACCAAGGCCAAACAGGCCTTCTCCAGCGGTATATAGCGGGTCTCGTAATCCAACATCTTTTTGCTCAGATAGTATATGGCCCTTTCCACTTTGTCTTCTGACTCCTGCGCGAGCATGCAGCCCATGGTAGTCTCAGTTACCGAAAGGTACAGTATCAACGGTCTCCCTGGTTCTGGCGGTGACAACACAGGTGGGTTCTGTAGATATTCTTTGATCTGCTCAAAAGCTGCTTGACATCGGCCATCCCATTGGAATTTCTTTCCTTTCTTCAGGAGACCAAAAAGTGGTTCACAAGTCAAGGTTAATTTAGAAATAAACCGTCTTATGAATTGCACTTTACCCAGAAAGCCTCGCACTTCCTTTTCAGTCCTTGGTGGTGGCATTTCTAAGATGGCCTTGATTTTGGAAGGGTCGACCTCGATGCCCCTTTGTGTGATCAGAAACCCTAACATCTTCCCTGCTGTAACACCAAACGTGCATTTCTGGGGATTCAGTCGCAGCCGAAACTCTTTGATCCTTTGAAAGAATTTTTGTAAGGCGGTGTAGTGGCCCTCTCTATCTTTGGACTTGACAATCATGTCGCCCACATACACCTCGACCTCCTTATGGATCATATCATGCAATATTGTAGTCGCTGCCCGTTGATACGTAGCTCCAGCATTTTTCAACCCGAATGGCATCACTCTATAACAATATGTCCCCCACGGGGTAGTGAACGCAGTCTTCTCCCGGTCTTCGGGTGCCATCACTATCTGATTATAGCCTGAGAAACCATCCATAAACGAAAGCAAGGCGTGTCCTGCCGTGAAATCCACCAATTCGTCGATGTGCGGCAAGGGGAAGTCGTCCTTCGGACTGGCCCTGTTCAAATCTCTGAAGTCTACACAGACCCGAATCCTGCCGTCCTTCTTTGGCACCGGAACTATGTTGGCCAACCAAGTTGGATATTCAGATACTAGCAGGAATCCTGCGTCAATTTGCTTGGTGACCTCTTCCTTAATCTTGAGGGCCCAGTCCGGGCGAATCCTTCTGAGCTTCTGTTTGACAGGGCGGGCCTCTGGATCAAGAGGGATCCGGTGCTGTACAATCTCAGGATCGATTCCAGGCATGTCTTCATAGGACCACGCGAAAACATCTTTGAAATCTTTTAATAAAGCGACTAAGCGCTCGCGCTCCTCTGAAGACAACGTGGACCCGATCTGGACCAGCCGTGGGTCCTTCTCAGTACCAACATTCACAGTAGTGATTTCATCCATTAAAGGTTTAACAAATCTTTCCTGCTCTTGATTGATTAATCGTTGCAAAACTGGGGGAATTTCTTCCTCGCTGTTTTCATCAAAATTTTGAAAATCCTGATTTAAGCAATAAATCAAAGGCACAGAAAAATACTCAGAAAACACATCCGTATCATTCTCATTAAATACTTCCAAGCCGTCAGATTCCTCTGTTACAACAGACTCAAAAGAAAATGAAAAAGACGACCTAGACAGGACTGTGGTATCTGGGTTATCACCCCCAAGAATACCGGACTCAGACTCAGTCGAGCTGGAATCTGATTCCGACGCAAAAGATTCGGTAGAATCAGATTCCGGCTCACTACCTGACCCGGAACTGCTAGATAAAAAGCCTTCTTCATACTGCCAGATGAGAGAAGGTGCGATAGATGCATCCAAGATCGGCGCTGGAAAGCCCGCAGCTATTTCATCTCCAATCACAGAAACCGAAGAGTTATCCCCCAAGCACTCTTGGCCGATCGGAGGATCTGATAGTAGACTCGCCAGTGCTACCCCCATTTCCAGCTCTGTACTCTCAGGATCCACTGTTTCACATTGCTCAACCTCAGTTGGTGGGTCTGTCTGCGCTTCGGCAACGTCATCCCCAGATAATTGTATGTCGAAGAAGATTTCAAAACCAGGTACGCGCTTCCTCTCCGCGTTTTGCCATGGCTCCGGGAAGCCGCAGAATGGAAAATCTTCCCCCTCCCGGACGAAACGTCCGTTTAGGGTACCCCAGATGGGCCTGTGTATTAAGTCAAATGGCTTCCCAGCCCTCTTTGCCTTGGCTCTTCCGGCCATTTCTTTTCCTTTCCTCAACCAGTCCTCTTTGGTGGGCAGATAACCCAGTCCAAAGGTGTGAGGGTTGTGTGGCACTTCGGCCAACACTGAGACGCCTTTCCGGCCACTTCTCCCTAATCCCATCCCAGGGGTATGTTTTAGCTTGTTCATGAGGTAGATGGATTGTGCGCTGACATACATGCCCTCATTCGCAGCCATGACATTCTGCACCACTTGAGCCTCGGCCAAAGTGAACCCCGACAAAAATACATCCTCCGTGCCGTGCTCGATCTCCAAGACAGGTGTAGACACTTCCGGCGGCGGATGGATTGATGAATTCCTAAAAACGATCGCTACCCCTTTCCCGTGAGGGTATTTCAGCATTTGATGTAGGGTGGAAGAGACTGCTTTGACCTGGTGCAACCACGGTTGCCCCAATAGTAAGTTAAAGGTTGCGGGAACGTCCAGGATATGAAATTCGATGCTGTGTTGTCCTGGACCAACCTTAGTTTGAATTTTAACAGTCCCCATCACTTCTCTGCTAGTATTGTCATATGCCCTGATCACTTGGGTGGTTGGGATGAAGTCCGCGGGTTTTAACCCGATTGCATATGCCGTTCTGGTTGGGCAGACATTAATCGCAGACCCGATATCAACAAGTACCACCGGTATCCACTTATCTCTACATTCCACAGAGATGTAGAGAGGCTTGTTATGATTTGTGCCTTCAGGCGGTAGCTCCTTGTCCGAAAAAGTTAATGCCGGGGAACCTCCTCCCGGAAAAACCAGCCCAACCAGCTGTTCAGGCGTGGTGTCTATGGAAAGTTTCGACTTGTCCATGGCAGATAGGACAGCTTCTCTGTGCACTCGTGATGCCATTAGCAGTCCCCAGATGGAGATGTCTGCTTGTATCTTTTTTAACTGTTTCAGCACAGCTTCATCCTCAATCTGCTTCTCCTTCTGTCTCTCCGCTTCTCTGTCTTTCCCGGATGCTTCGGGTTGGTCCAGGTGTGGGGGTTTGAAGTACCGCCCACTTCTTGTCATGTGGTCCACTTCATCAAGATACCAAGTATCATCTGGCTGGCCATTTCCCCAGTCTTCATCGGTGTGGGCAAGACACAAATCGTCATCTTCCCACCACATTCCGCTGGCAGCCAACAGACATCTGTCCGGCTCCAGTCTACTCGCACTCTCAGTGCTCTCTGTCCAAATACTCGCAGCATTGTCTGTCTTTGTGCACACAGCACTTTCGGTCCCCTCAGGGCCCTTCGCCTTTCTGGCTCTCTCAGCTTCCTCAAACTTTCCTTGTTCCAACTGCGTCAGTACAGTTGTTTGTTCAACAGTTCCCACATCCGTAATGCCCATGTCCTGAGCGGAATTCTTAACACCGGCGCTTTCCGGCGATACAACTTGATTTTCGGCCGTTCCGGCCACAAGTGATGTTTCTGCCCCTGCCGGGCTCTGTTCTGGTTGGGCTTCCCCCACTGCATCCGGTTGATCTTCAAGCCATCCAGTGGCCTCCTCTGATCCCTCATAATCATTCCAGTTAATGGATGCATCCTCCAGCTCCTGATCATCGAGAAATTGCAAGTTAGCAAAGTCCTCTTCTACGGTTGTCGGCTCATCTGCCCATAACCCAGATCCATCCCCTCGGATCATGCACAGTTCTCCTGTCTCGGGAAATTCTACACTTAGCCCACTTCGGCTTGTTGATAGGATGTACCTGCTCGGATCATAAGCTCCCTCAGCAAAATTCTGCCTAGTCCCAGATTTAACAGACTCATTCTCTCCTAAAATCTGCCCTGCCTTGTCTTCGACGGTCACCACCACCGGCTCCGGTTGGGTTTTGGAGACGTTCACCATGCACAAAAGGTCAGTGCAGGCGAGGAGGAGCACCTCCGGCTTGGGTAGGTGGGTGGGCGTAATATAGATGCTAGGATCGTAAGACACGACCCCAGTCTGGATGAAATTAATTCTGTTGGGAGGGGGAGGTTGGTTATGTGGTGGAAGAGGGTTAGTTATGACATTAGGTTTATCAGGAGGCGCAATTACCTGTTTGTCAATAAGATCTTGGACCTCATGACGTAATCTGTAACAACGGTCGGTATCATGACCGTGTTGTTGGTGGTATGCGCAGTACTTTGACGGGTCATAAGAGGGGGGGAGTGGATTTGGTAATGGCTTTGGTTCCAGGGGTTTCAAATGATTTTTCCTGATCAATATTCCCAGAACCTTGGACAGGGGCATGTATAGTTGGGTGAAGGTTCTTTGGCCCCGAGGTTGGAATCGGTTGTTTTGTGAGTTGCTTCCGGACGAGCCGGAGAATGGTGTGGCAGTCATGGGCCTTGGAGGGGGAGGGGGAGTGGTGGTGACCATGCCAACTTCCGAGGTTCTTGTATTAGCAGCGCCGCTCGGGCCTGCATTGTTGTTACGGTTAAAGGTCCTCCTCGGTTGTTCTCTGTCCTGGTCAAACAGGCCTTGCCTCATAGCATCTTCTATTTGCACCCCCATATCATGTAAATCTGCGAAAGTAGGGAAGGGGACCACAATCATTCTTTGCATTAACTTGGGGTGGAGATTGCGCACAATCATCCGGATTTGATCTCTGTCAGTGGGCCTTAAAGTCATCGTCGACGCCTTTGCCCTCCATCGGATCACAAAGTCCGAGAAAGATTCCTTAGGCTCTTGTCTTGTTGTTTCAAGATCACGGGTTGTGATCTCGATCTGAGTGTTATACGAATATTGTGTGACAAAGGCCTCAGCCATCTCGTCCCAATTCTTCTTCACCTCATCCGATAATCTTGCGTACCAATGGGAGGCCACACCCGACAGGGTTCGGCCGAATAGTGAGAGCTTCTGTTGTCGTGTTAGGCCCATTGGCCGCAAGACATCCGCAAACAGTCGGATATGGACCATGGGGTCACCAGTCCCGTCAAAACGGTCTATTTGTGGCATTTTGAACCTATCGGGGAGTGTTACGGCCTCCTCGGTATATCCATCTCCAATATCCGGCATAGCCTTAGCCCCTTGGGATTTTTTGAAAAGCTTCTCCAGTTTGCTCAATTTCAGAGCTGTTTGATCAACCTCGACCTCGGATGGAGAGTCCGGGTGATTGGATGTGTGGACCTTGGACAGTTGTGGTGGAATCGGGGGCGGGACAGGCCCCGTTGGAAGACTCGTGTCCTCTTGCAGAATTTGGACAGCCGGTACGGTATTCTGGGTGTTAGGAGGGACGTCCTGAATAACAGGAGCCTTCTCAGGTAATGGGGCTCCTGCTGGAGGAGGAATCTGGTGTGAAGCAGATGCTGTACTCTGTTGTTGCAGTCTAGTAATCAGTTCGGCCTGCTGAGTCATAATTTCAGCTTGCTGCTTAGCGAGTTCATCTCGGCGGACGGCATCTTGTTGCATAGCCCGCATGGTTTCCTGCATCTGGCGTATCATATCCTCAACCCCTGTCGGTGTCGTCATATTGTTTCGATTTGTCTGAACTACCGGTAGATCTGTCTCAATGGGGACCTCAATCCAACTATCCACTGATGGGGGATACCACTGTTCTGGTGCTCTCTGTTCAGATGCACTGCGCTTTCTCTGTTTCCTTCTTGTAACAGGGGGTAGAGAATGGAACACTGGCTGTCCGTCGATTAGATCCTCAGATCGGTGGAGTCGACGACCTCGTGTCCAAGGTGCTTGGGGAATGCCTGTTGGGTTGGAAGCAATCGTGCTAAAACTGACCCTAGCAAAAGATAAATAAAGCGAAAAGGAAATAAATAAACAGATAAACGGACAGCACAACAGCTTAAAATAAAATGCAAGACACACAGTCGGGCACACAGTCAAAAAGCTGAATAACATACTGTCCTCAAACATTGGTTATTATCCCTGTATCACTGTCCCCTAACACAGAATCTGATATCCGCAGATAACTAATCTTCAAATACTGGCTGATGCCCGCAGGCCTAATACCGTCAATACTGAACTGATGCCCGCAGGCTTGATACTCAAACTTGTATACTGATCTGATGCCCGCAGGCCTGATACTGTCAATACTGAACTGATGCCCGCAGGCTTGATACTCAAACTCATATGCTGATACATGCATTCCTGTAGAGACGCACTCTAAAGCACATAACAGATAAGTGAGAGCCAAAACACCCCTATGTTGGGGTAGGGTTTCCCTGTCCTATTTTGTCAGGAGCTAGGGTTTCACTATGCACACAGCGGTTTCAAACAACCTATAAACGGGTAAGCAACCTGTCCTAATTTAGAATGGTCACTATGGATCCGAATATGGACTAGGTCGAATGGTCAAAAAGGGTGCCCCGGTAAAACCGGGGTTTGTGTTCCCATACTGGCAGAGCCCACAACCGGTCAGCCTTATGGTCATGCCTTGACAAGACAAGCCTCTGGCAAACCGTTCAGGAATAGCAGATGGCAAACACGGTGTCCTAGGCGCACCAATGTAAATGCAATGCAAAGAAACACACAAGTGTAGTCAAAAATAGATATCATGAGTTCGAGTCAAGTTCTCTAAATCCCCAGCAGAGTCGCCAGAAACTGTAACAAGCCCGCGGGGGACCTCGCTACAGCTCGGACTCTCAATGTTGTCACGGTTCCTAATCTGAACCAGAGAGTCCAAATCTGGCAAATCGTTTTGAGAAAACTGATTTTTGAAAAAAAGTAGTACCAAACATGGACTGCTTTGCCAGATACAGAGTCGCCACCTAAATATTTTATTTTGGGAAATTTAGGAAACCCTGACTCGGTGCCAAAAGGCCACGTGTCCGTCATCACCAAAGTTGCCTCGGCTCGGGAACTTGGGTACGATTGGGGAAGGTCACTTCGTGAGCACCCCCGCTCGTCCGGTCATAGACCGGCCTCTACTAACCATGATATCAATTTTTGAAAACATTGTGAGTTCTTATTCCGGTTATTAGCCTAGGTTACTATGTGATGCTCACAGCATATAAGTATAGACCGGGTCGCCCGAATTGGAACAAAACATTTTATGTTTGTTTTTGAAAATGGTTTGCTAACCGCAGGTAGGTTTGAAACATTTTGATGATTCATTCCAATTCAGATAACTCAACCTTCACCCACAGGCATTCAGGCAGTTATGTCAGATAAGCAAATAGCCTCATGGTAAGCATGCTATCATGGCATTCACTCACACGCATGCAAGGATGCTAAAGCATAAAAACTCACCGAGTACTCCAAGCCAAAATAGAAATTTTGTTAGAAATCATGCATGATCTTAAATATACAGAAATGCCTAATGCGACACATGCAAAATGCAATTTACAGTAGGCTCGGCTATTCTAAGGTGGTATGTGAAATGCTACAACTATCATGTATTCAACTTGGAATTGAAATACAAATGCAGTTAGTATGATGCGCCGAGCCCGATGTATGCAAAACAGATAAATGAATGCAAACATGCTATCATACTGTATGCTAATTTAAATATGCCCTAATCTAACCAACAAAAGCGGGTAAATAAAAGGGAGAAAGACGTGGGATTGGAAGACATACATCACACTCACCCACACTTATTACAGTTGTGCCCTCACTCGGAGGGTCCGAATAAATAATACAGTCTAAATATTACAGTCCCGAATAAGAGAATATTACAGATTTCTAATTAATTAATGAATTGACTAAGAAAGCAAATAAAACTGGCGTGCAAGCCAGGGACTGTCTTGCTTCTGATGGATGATGCATGTCCGGATCGTCTTGCGCGGAAATCCACCGGAATGCCCCAATTAGCCTCTGTTTAGCAGTTATCCTCGAAATACGTGCCGAATCCCGAAAAATTGCTGATTCCTGATTTTGCTGCAACAGAGAGCAGGAAAGGGGCACAGCAATGTATTTGCACAGATATATGCATGTCTCGATCCTCGTGCCACCAATCACGCATACCGAGGCATGATGGCCGAAGAGTCGAAATGCACCACTCAATATAGGATGAATGCACATGAAACTACAGCTAAAACCTAACTCCATCATGGATGATCCGGAGTGTCGGTGATTGGGGAATTGAGACACATTCCGTTACTCGGAGTACGAAATGTACCTCGTTTCCCGTGCCCGGGTTAACTCCTATTCCGGACATGATGCAATATGCATGATATGTATGAAATGCAACTAATATACAATCCTAACATACACAATGCTATGGAATGACGTGCCTCGAAATGCGTGCACACGGGCACGCGGACCGAGAAAATGACGGAATGCTAAAAATGAGATGCCTCGAAATGCGTGCATACGGGCGCGCAAACCGAGGTGATGACAGAATGAAAATGAGGTGCCTCGAAGTACGTGCACATGGGCACGCAAACCGAGGCGATGATAGATACAATGAAAATGAGATGCCTCGAAATACGTGCACACGGGCACGCAAACCGAGGCGATGCTAAAATGACATGGAAATGACAAATGGGCTTATACCAACATGAGTGAGCCTCAGCCACACTCACATCGGATGCCGTCGGATAAAAATGGAGTGCCTCGAAATGCGTGCACACGGGCACGCAAACCGAGGCGATACTAAAATGACATGGAAATGACAAATGGGCTTATACCAACATGAGTGAGCCTCAGCCACACTCACATCGGATGCCGTCGGATAAAAAAGGAGTGCCTCGAAATGCGTGCACACGGGCACGCAAACCGAGGCGATACTAAAATGACATGGAAATGACAAATGGGCTTATACCAACATGAGTGAGCCTCAGCCACACTCACATCGGATGCCGTCGGATAAAAATGGAGTGCCTCGAAATGCGTGCACACGGGCACGCAAACCGAGGCGATACTAAAATGACATGGAAATGACAAATGGGCTTATACCAACATGAGTGAGCCTCAGCCACACTCACATCGGATGCCGTCGGATAAAAATGGAGTGCCTCGAAATGCGTGCACACGGGCACGCAAACCGAGGCGATGCTAAAATGACATGGAAACATGGAAGAAATGATATGCAAGTATGCTAATGGAATTTCAGCAACAAAATATGGGAAAACAGTCCCGAAATGAAGCGAAATGATATGAAATGCAAGGAAATGTCCCGAAATGCAACATCAGGCACCCGAAATGGCCTATAGCCGTGCTAAACATGCACAACATGGACATGCAATGCAAAGACAGAAGCTAGACAGCCCCAAGATAAGCACTTTTCCAGTTATAAACATGGCCAAACAGCAAATATAGGTATGGCAAAAATAGCATACAAGAATAGGGGCCAAGATAGGGGTAATGAAGCAAGTGGTATAACCTAAACCCAAACTGAAAAATTTCCTTCTACAACACTGAAGATGGACCAAAAATATGAACATTTATAATATATGGCAGCCTCAAAATCAGTATACAAATATGCTAAACATGTGATGCAAAATGAGGCTCAAAAGGTGCTAAAACATGAAGTATATAAAATAATCACCAAACAGAAAAAAAGTGTGAATGAAACATGAAGTATAGGCCAAAACAAGGCCACTTTCAGTTCAGACCAAGGTCCAAAAACAGAAGCCAAGAGGGCTATCAACTCATGCAAAAATGGGGCCAAATAAGGGATTGAACTACAAGTGACACATGGAGACACCAAACAATGTTGAGCCCTTCTCTAATGTTGAAGAGGGGCTCAAAATAAGCCCTATGTCAGTTTACAATATGCTCGAAAATAAATTGCTCATGGGTCAAAAATAGCATGCAAAACTATGACATACAAGATGGTCAATGAAGCAAGTGTATTATGGAGGGCTCAAACAGGGTTGAGCCCTTAATGAGAAGTGAAGACGAGCTCAAAATATGGCCCTTTTCAGTTAGGGCCGAAGCTTGAAACCAAAAAAAAATGAGGTTTAGAAATGGAACAAGATAAAGGGTCAAAAGGGTAAAAGTGTAACTTACCCTTGAAGATTCGAGATTTTGTTGCTTCTTGGGTTGATTTGCAGCTTCTTTAGCCTTCAAGAATCCTCCCTTGCTGCTGGAAATGAGATGGTGGTGGTAGAGCTTGGTGGTGTAGAAGGAATGAAGGTTAAGAAGTTAGGGTTATTTGGAGAATTGAGAAGGATGACAATGGAGTTTAGGGTTTGTGCTTGGAGAGGAATTTTTCTAACCCCCAAGAAGAAGACCCTCAGCTGGCTATATGGTCAAGAAAGGGGTGTAAAAGGGGGATGAATTGGAGAGCATAACTCTCTCCCAAAATATCCCCCGGATACAGAAAATATCTGGGGGATATTGCCCCACAGCTGGAAAGGGTACAGTGAGGAGAACACGGCCGGCCTCTCACTTTGGCTGGAGGTGGCCGGCCGGCCACACCCCCTAGCCGGCCGGCTAGGGGTCAAAAGGGTCAACAAGCTTTTCTGGCCGGCCAGATATTGGGGAGGTAGCCCTATGTGTGTACAACACAACCATGTAATTGAAGTTCCAAGAAAGTGGGCCCAAGGGGTTCAACAATGGCTCGGAAAGAGGGGGTCAAAAGGGTCAAGTTGACTTACTGGCCGGCCATGAACTTTTAGGGGCCTCTCAGGTGTGTACATCACAGATATGTGGTTCAAAGTTCAAGAAAAAAGGTCCAAGGGGTTCAACATTAGCCCGGAAGAAAGGGGTCAAAAGGGTCAGGTGACCTTAATGGCCGGCCACCAACTTTTAGTGGCCTCCCAGATGTTTAGATCACAGATATGTGGTTGTAAGTTGGCAACACTACCCCTAAGGTATTCAACATTAGCCCGGAAGTTGCAAAAACGGGCGCCGGGAGGCTCCGGAGGAGAGATAACTGGTTGCTGCAACAATTGCTGGTCTCCCACCCTTCAGTGACCTTCCTTGTGATAAAACAGAGGTACCTGCCAAAAATGAACGAAAACCGTTGCAAAACGAACGTTCCGGGGCCAAAACACGCAGTTCGGGGTCCCGAAAATGGGCTGTTAAGCACCGAAAATGGTATTCGACCTCGAAGTGGGTTTCTCAGCCCCCAGTGTCCCTCAAAAGGGAGAAAATAAGATGTATGCCAAAAATCAGAGCAATAGGAGATGGTTAAGCGGTCCCGAACCGAGGCACACGGCCTGACGGCTCCGAAAATCGGGAACCGGACTCCGAAATGGGCAAAATGGCCTACGGCCACCAAATGTAGCCTACGGACATTGAGAAATGGTCTACGAGACCTCTTCCTCCCTTCAGGAAAAGAAACAGAGAAAACCGAGTCTGGTTCGCAAACCGAGACAAGGCACAGAAAAGGGTTCGGAAGTCCGGAGGCAGGGCTTACGGCCGCGACTCTGAAACTTCTGAACGAGCACATTATGCAACACATCAAGCGCTCAAACAGTAACGTCTGAGTCTTAAGGCCGGTCAAAAATGGGGTGTCTACAGTTGGGGTTGGTTTTTGTTTAGTCCATTTGTTAGATTGATAAATTTATCACTGTTGGTTTTTGGATGTGTTTGAATTGGTTGATAATTTTATCACTGTATTAGAATTTTGTTTTAATTTGTTCGAGTTGTTTTGCTGAAATATAATTGTTGTTTGTGGCAGAATTTATAGTAATGGAAAATTCTTTGTTTCTTATGTGCAAGTTTAAAGGTGTGACATTGGTTATCAAGTATAATGATGGATTTAATTTCAAGAAATTAGTAATTAAATTGTGTGCAAAGTGGAGTGAGTTAGTTAGTTGGCAATTCTTTGAATATTTCATATTCAATGCCTAAACATTCTTGTTATGGTCTAGAAAATGAAGAGGATTTGGGGGTTATGGTTGGACTTGCATTTTCTTGTGATATTTGCCGTATAGATGTTTTTGTTAAGTGTTGATTTTTGGGTGATGGTTTTATGATTTGTGATGGTGAAACTAGTAGTAATAGTAGTGTTGTTTGTGAAATTGAATGCTTTCCTTAATTTTACTCAAATCAACGGAAACTTTTGCTCTTCGATGATTAGGTTAATTGTATGAAAGGAGTGGAACCAAGGTTTGCTCAAGGAGTTGAATTTCGGGATGCATTGTCAAAGTATTCTATTTATTTCAGTTTTGATTTTGATTTCGTTAAGAATGATAAGGATCGTACTGTTCATTGTAAGAGAAAGGTTGATTTGGAATGTTTGTGGAGTATGCATGCTAGAGTGAAAAATTCTAGTAAAACTTTTATTATTAAACAATTTGATGATGTCCATACGTGTGGATCTTCTCTTCGTACAGTTAAGCATGCTAGGATGACTTCTAGTATGATTGGTGGGTTAAGTTTAGGTGAAGTGCATAATAAGCCTTTGACATTGGTTATTGAGGTGGTTTGTGATTTCAAGGACTACTATGGAACAAAAGTTTCTTATCGGCAAGCATAGATGGGTGTTGAAAAAGCAAAGAGTGTTGTTTTTGGTGATTATTCATCGTTATTTGACGATCTTTGTTGGTATGTTGATGCCACTAATTATGCTAATCTGGGGAGTGTTTTTGATATGAAATTTGATATTGATAGTAAAGGAAGACATTTCAAAATGTTGTTTTTTGCTTTTGAGGCATGTATTCATGGTTTCAAGTATTGTTGGCCTACGTTGATACTTGATGGAACATTCTTGAAAGGAAGGCAGCAAAAGACGGTAACTAACGTATATTTTGTGTCATTTGTTATTTTTTTTAAAACAATGATAATTTTATCATTTTTGTTACTGGAGAGTGTTGAATATGAAGTATGACCAATCTATTAGTAATAAATTTATCATTGGTTGGCTGAGCATGTTGTATACTTTTTGTTGAATTTTTATATTTATACACTAATAAATTTATTTGATTGATTCTATATGCTGTATGCTGCTATTAAATTTTTATAGTTATACAGTCATAATTTTATCATTGGTAGTTGCTATATGATATAAACTTTGCATTTTGATATTATTAATTTTGCCTTTTGTTTTGTAATTTTTTTTTTAATTGTTACTGACAAAGTGCATTTTTTTTTGTATTATCCGTTATGTTTTTCCATTATTGATAGTGAAAGTTACAACAGTTGACATTGGTTCTTGTTAAAGTTATTAGCTAATTTGACTCCGATGAGGGATACTGCGTTTGTAATCAATCGACATAGAGGTCTATTGAAAGCTTTAATTGATGTGTTTTCGTTTTCTTCTAATTCTTTTTGTCTAATGCATTTGAAGACAAACTTAAAGACTTATTTGTCAGTGAAGAGTCGTGAATCTAAAAAGTATTTGCATATTCTTTTTAGTGGATGTGCATATGCTCCTATTATTGAGTTGTTTAATGAATTATTTGAAGAATTTCAGGGTCGTTGTGGTCGTAGTGTTCAAAAGCTTTTTAAGGATTTGCCTAATGAGTTTTGATGTAATGCTCAGTTTCAAGGCAAGAGGTATGGTAAAATGTGCACAAATGCTGCAGAATCTTTTAATTCATGGATTAAGGATGAGCGTCATTTGTTTTCAACTAGTCTTGTTGATACTTTACGGGTGAAACTAATTGAGCAATTTTCAAATAGGAGAGAAGTTGGGAATAAGTGGAATTGTATTGTTTGTCCTTTTGTAGATAAAAAGCTGGAAGAAACTTTTAATGATACAAATGCATGGATAGTTAAGAAATGTAGCGATAATATTTATGAAATCCAATTAGATCATTCAAATATAGCTTCTATTTTTTTTTTTTGGTTCCTCTTTTTTTTCTCTTTGTTTTGCTATTTTTTTTTCTTCACTTTGTTGTGTATGTAATGGCTCTGATACACACTCAATTATGTCACTCCCTCATGCTTTGTGTTGCTGTGCATTTGTTTCAGTTGCTACTGCTTGCTCCCTTCATTGCCACTATTATATTCACATTCAACTTCTCCTTGCTTTTCACTTTCATTTGCAGGTTCATCATTTTTTTCTTTCAATCGTTACTTAGCTTTAATCTTTTTATTGTTGATCTGTTCATTCTTTTTGTCCTGCTACTTTTTATCATTATGTTGTGTATGTAATGGCCTTGATACACACTGAACTATACCATTTTTTTGCTTCTTTGAGGAACTTGTTTCTAGATAACGTACTGTTCTACGGTGACTATGAACATCTGTATAAAAATATTGAGTATAAACATTGATGAATTTATGATTATATAGCCAAATTTAGATCATTGTATAGTGTATGTGTCCCGGGGGTACTCGAGCTCGCCTGATATTTCCGACTCTCCCGATTTCTGATCTGATATCACTAGTGCAGTGTGAAACAAAAAATGAGAGTCTAGATCTGACAACTTTATAGAAAATTCATTTATTACAAAATATGCCAGAAATGGGTTGCATCACCAAATCTCAAAGTTGCCACCTAATCTTTTGAAAAAATTAGGAAATTTGTGACTCGTGCCAAAGGCCACTGACTATTACAAACAAAGATGTCTTGGTTTAGGACCGTAGGTATGAGAGGGAAAGGTCATGAATTGAGCACTCCACTCACCCGATCAAAGGATTGGTCTCTACTAAACCATAATATGAGTTTTATAGACAATATATGCTTATGTTTAAGTTATTTAATAATGCTAACATTACTATGTAAAGCAAACAATTATAGAGCGTGTAATTCATTTTAGAATGTTTTGATATGATGAAACAAATAGATATAGAGTGTGCCATTCATTTTGAAACGTTTTGATCTCATGTAGTTTGAAAGAATTTTGAAATGTGTGACACTCAAATAAAACTAAGCCCACATGCATAAGAATCAACATTATTCCAAATTGAACGACATAACCTCTATCCACTAACAATTATAGAGATATATTAGTTAAGCACGTATCCACATGGTGAGCTACTAGACATAATAAGAAAACCATGCACAGACGGGATGCTAAAGCCATAAATGCTCATGTAGTATCTGCTAGCTTCCAACCAAAGAATGAAAAAAAATTAACAAAATATGCATGATCCTATATGCAAATAGTTAATGCAGCACATACACAAGAATGCAACTAAAGACTCGGTTACTAACACATGTCATGTGAGTCATCTCAAAGCATGAGATAACGCACAAAATCATGTAAGAAATGATAAGCCCATAAATACAAATGTGCCAAATCCGAATGCACGACATATGGATACAAAGCATGGTTATGATAAATAAAACATGATGCTTAACAACATATATGGAAAGCATAGAAATAAAAGAGATGGAAAGACATTGGGTTGGAAGTTATTACAACAATTGAATTAACAAGAAAGAGAGAGGAGGGGGAGAGAGAGAGAGAGAGAGAGATTATTTCAATAATCAATTGATTCAGCCAACCTATTGCTGGATCTAACAAATCATTTTAAAATAATGAACTTTACATAGCAACTCCAAAATGCCCAGGAGAACACTCTTCATAAACTGTTATGTTCTGCTCTAGAAAAAACATCTGGCCATAGATATGTTTATCCAGCCGATTAAAAAAGGTGTCCGGTCGAACATATCCTATGGGAGAAACTCTTATTGGTGTAGAAGTTCCAGAATAGAAACAAAATATATTTTCTAAGAGGTGCTCATCCCTTTTACCTCTCTCTTATGCAAAGAACATTCAAGGGAGATGTAGATAGGCCTCAACCCTTAACAAACTCACAAATGGTTATATACAACAGATATTCTACAACAATTCATCAAATGAAATAGAAATTGAGGTTGGAAAAAATTCAAGCGCAAGAAATAAATGGAAACCATCTCTTTGTAAATAAGGATAGATTAATAACCAGATTCATGCTATTAAATAGAGAGAGCATATTGTCACCATTTCCAAGGTGAAGCCTCATAAAGCTTATAAAAACTCTATACGGCTTCTAAGAAAGTAGAGAAAAAGATAATAGAAATACATATAACTCATCAAAATAGTTGATGATTCATATTCTTGGTCATGAAATGAGGATGTAAAATCCATTTCCATGTTAAAAGTTGGGTGAGAAGAGAGCTTTCAACACTTTTGATGAGGAAACTCTAATAGCTTCAAAGAAAAAGAAGAGACAGAGAAAGATAACACAGGATCATCCAAGGGATTCTATGAAATAACCATAAATACTTATTAGAATTGTGTATAGGTTAGATCACATGAACCAAAACACTTGGATGATGAAAAAGAGTTAAGAAAGTGCAATAAAGTAAAGAGATTATACTATCTAACAGTTCTATAGGGGGTGGTTGAGCCATCTACATCCCAAATCTAAAATACATATTTAAATACAAGAAAGTAAGAAATTAGAACATTTATGGGGGTGGCTGAGTCATTCACATCCTAAAGCTAAAAGATTACATTGAAATAAAGAGGAATTATACTACAACTCTATGGGGGATGACTGAGCCATCCACATCCGGAAAAAGATCACATGCTAGAACAAATATATATATATATATATATATAGAAAAAAGAGAAAGAAATGAGAAAAGGATAAGAAAAGTTCAAACACTTACCTTTCAAAGTAAGGAAGAGATTTTGATTACCAAACTTGCTTCCAAACACCCTCAAGGTCCTTGGATGTAGCTTGAACACTTGGCAAGAAGCTTTCAGATCAAGCTTTAGTGGTGTTTTGGTTGCGTATGTATCAAGGAAAAAGGTGGAGAGTTAAGAAGATGGAGGTTCAAAGGTGGTGTGATGAACAATCTCTTAGAATTGCTCTCTAACTCTTAGAAAGTATTTCTTAACCTTTTGAAATGAATTGCTAACCCCTTGAAATGAGGTGGAGAGGTTGTAAATTTATACTTTTGAGGCAAAGCTTGTCGAGGAAGCCAATGCAAAATATCTAAGATATTTGTGTGAAGCTTGAATAGGAAGCCAATTGGCAAAATATCTAAGATATTTGCAAAAAAAACCAAAATCCTAAAAATACTTTGTACCCAGACAATTCAGCCACCCGTATCATTATTCATCCAGCCGACTACATTTTTCATCCGACCATAAATTGTTGTATGGCTAGATGCAAAATATATTGTTAGATCAATAGGGTAAAGCTAGCATGATTTGAAAAGAGAAACAGGTATTTTAGAGGATTTCACCCTTTTTTATTTATTCCCACTATATCCTTTACTCGGTCTACCAAAAAAAACAACATTTGGAGTTTGAAGGTGAGCCCCAAGACATTGTAGAAATGTTTCGAATTGCACAACCAAAAGATTTAAAAAACAAAGGTCAAAAACAGTTTGGCAAAAATGGGTGTAAGGTTGGGATTAAAACTTGAACCCAGTTCTTCTGCTGAGAAATTTGTAAGATAGTATATTCCAACTTTCATCATCGGGTGTTTAAAAAAAAGTACCCAAGTCTTTGGGTAGGCTAAAATGGGTTGTTTGCATATAGCATATTTTATGACTCAGTTAAGCAAACAAATGTTATATACTAATGAATAAAGTTAAGCAAACAAAGGTTATACACTGAAGATTAAGAATAATTTATCACTGAACTAGGCAAATTAAGAAGAATTTATCTCTAAATTAGGCAAATTAAGCAAATTTACCATTGTATAGCAAAATTTAGATTCCAAATTGCAAATGAATATGAAGATATCACGATGAAGATGAATATGACTGATAATTTAACATTGTATAATATACAAAATCAAGAAGAGACACCATAAAGATTTATTAGTCAATTAAGTTGAGCAAACAAAGATTATACACTAAAAATTAAGAAGAATTTATCACTGAACTAGGCAACCTATGAAGAATTTATCTCTTAATTAGGCAAATTAAGCAAATCTATCACTGTATAGAAAAATTTAGATTTCAAATTGCAAATAAACATGAAGATATCATGATGAAAATGAATACGACTGATAATTTATTATTATATAATATAGAAAATCAACATAGGTTCAAGTTAAAAAGTTATTTGAAACACTATTTACTTCTAAGATATATTATTATTTTAATAAAAGACATTTTGGTGCACAATATGGTTTTATCTTCAACAAGATAAAAATTTTGCTCACTCTATCTTTTGTTTAAAACTTATCATTACTTATTTGTGTTAGTCAAGAAGTTTGTTGAAATGTGGTCTAACTGTAGTAAAATAAGCTCAATTTTGTTACACAAGTTTTGATTAAATTACTAGAACATGTGTCTAATAACCATCAAAATTCGAACTAACAAACCACAATCCAGCTTGAGTGGTGAATTTGACCAACTTCTTCACAAAATTCTCTATGTGCTTTTAACTTTAACCTGTTCACATTTTATGTATGTAAGAAATTCATATCAAATGAGTGTCTCCTACCACCCCCTTAGGGTCTTAACGTAATCAAAACTAATATCACTTATGCTCCAAAAAGTAAAGAAAATTTAGAATGAATTTGTATTAAAACTTACTGAATTGCTTTGAAACCATGGAATCCTAATCCCATTCAATTCACCAACAATGAACTCAACTTTACAATATAAACAAAAATGCATAAATAAATAATTTCCTACTATAGATGAGACGCCGTGAAGATTTATCAGTCAATTAAGCTAAGCAAACAAAGGTTACACATTGAAAATTAATCTTATTTATCACTGAACTAGGTAAATTATGAAGAATTTATCACTCAATTAGGCAAATTAAGCAAATTAAGCAAATCCATCACTGTATAGCAAAATTTAATTCCAAATTGCAAATGAACATGAAGACAGCATGATGAAGATGAATATGACTGATAATTTATTATTGTATAATACAGAAAATCAACATAAGTTCAGGTCAAATTTTAATTTACGTAATTAGGGTTATAAAAGATGAAGGGAAGATGAGTATGACTCACGTTTTATTTGCATGATTGTCAGAGATCAACTAAACCGGGAGAGATGAGTATGTCAGAATCAGAAATTGGATCACAATTGTGGGAGATTTGTTTTTTATCTGGATCAAAATGCCGAAGATGTCTTCAGAATATCGATCAAAACGTGGGAGATTTCTTCAGAATCTGGATAAAAACGACAGAGATCTCTTTAGTATTTCAATTTCTACGAAATCTGGATCAAAGCTATGGGAGATTTCTTCAAAATCTTGATAAAGACGTCGGAGATCTCATCGATTGTTCAAAATCGCCAAAAAAACCTAAGAAATCACGTGTGAGAGTTGTTGAGAAATCATGTGTGTTTCACACGCGCGTTTGGGGGAGAGTGAGGTCGTGAGGAACAACGTGTTTGACGTGTGTGATAACTAGGGGTAAAATGGGAGGACTTGATGGGTATTAAGACCAGTCCATGGGATCATCCCATAACTTTCCCTTGAATAAATTGAATGTTTGGCCTCACTGGAGCATCCATATTTTAAAAAATTATATGCTTTATATTTTAAAAAATAATAGCTCCATCTAAGTATATATTCTTTATAGGGTAATTGAAGAATAACATATATGATTTCATATGCATATAATAGAGTTCATAACCTACGACATTACCAATCTTATATGTTTTATTTACCAAACAATAACGGGCAACTTCATCGTGACGTATAGGTCGGATATGGCTCAACTTAAGATTAAGAACAAAAAACAATGTAAACAAAATGGGACGTGTGTATAAATTGTCACGACCTTGGTTTTTTTCCAAACCAACTGTGCGGCCTTAGATACTTGACACCCGCTTGATTTACACCTAAGTAAGTGTTCTTGGAAGAGAGTTAGGAGAGATTCACACATTCTTGAGGAATTCTAGAGAGAGAAACTCTTGGAGAATGCTTGTGATTGCATTAATTTTGATAGATTACAACTTGGATGGTTTGGCCAAATGAGACCTCACTCTTTATATAGGTAACCTAGGAACATTCTAGAGTATACAATTAATGCTTTGTGTTGAATCCTCTTAGAGCCTTCCACAATCTTCCTAGAACTATCTAAAACATATTCTTGAATCCTCGATACAAGCTCTAAAATTATGTGCAATACTCCTACAATTTCTCAAGTCTTTCGAAAGGTTCTGAAATCCTCCATTAGTCGCTATTGTTTGAGCCTTCCTTTGGTGGGGATTTTCTATATGCAACTCAGCGGGTCGTGACAAAATGCCCCTTTGTTTTCATGAAAGAGCATTATTATTTAAGACTAAAAATTAGAGTCAATTTTCAAGCTTAGTGATGTGATATTCAATTAGGATATTAAATATAATGCTTTCTCTCATACCTTCTCTAATCATCAACCAATCATATCACTTATCCATCATTAAATTTATAAAATGGGTCTAAAAAGTGAGTTTGTATATTATTTTATTTTTATCAAATTTTATTTTCGGCCAAATAGAATGCAACAATGGGGAAGAAAATAATTAGTAGTATACAAAATAGTTGAAAACAAAATATACAATCAAAGTCTATAATTTTCCCATTTCAATTGAGCTTGGCTAATGAGGGTTGTTCATCCTCATTGTACTCACATCGGGTGTTTAGGATTTTGCTTTTTCAGTAAATTTTGTTTTTGTTTTTAATGATTTTTTTAAAAAGAATTTAGATTTTTTAGTCTTACTCGACCAAACAGATTAGAATTTTTTTTAAGGACAAATTATACTCACCTCTCTTCTTTTTCTGATATTGTCAAGATTTAATTTAAGCCAAGCGGTGTTAACTTAGTTGTGCAAATGACTATAATACCCTTTAATTATAATTTACCTATTTATTAAATTATCATTTTATTTCTCGCAATATATATATATATTTTTTTGTGTTCTGACTTTGTATTTTTTTGTTCCACTATAAGTTTTGAACTTTTATTACTGACAAAAAAAAAAAAAAATCAACCATTAATGAAAATAAGAAAGAATATCGATGTTTCTTGTTTGAATTAATTTTGAAATTAATAAAAATTATTTAAGTGAAAGACACAAAGATTTATAGATTTTAGATGTAATAATAAATTATTTGAGTATTTTGTTATTTTCAAATAATTTATTTCTTCAAGTAAAATTCTATTTTAATTAGATGTAAAAAATGAAAATTTTAAATA
Source organism: Camellia sinensis (assembly GCF_055761805.1). NCBI lineage: Eukaryota > Viridiplantae > Streptophyta > Magnoliopsida > Ericales > Theaceae > Camellia > Camellia sinensis. The sequence goes on from NC_138974.1 coordinate 81,805,617, forward strand.
GTTTATTATTCTCAAATAATTTTTTTATCTTTCAATCCCTATCATTCTAATTTTAATTTATTGTAACGTGATTAGATATTTTTTCACTTTTATACTTATTTTTAAAATTTTTATTATTAAGGTGAGAAATTTTGACTTATTTTTTTTAATGATAATTAAAATTTGAGAATAATATAGGATTGCGAAAGGATAAAATGATAATTTTTTTTATATATATTTATGAGGTAACATTTGGTAATTTTTATAATTCATTTTTTTATTATTATAAATATGAAATGTTATTATGTTTATTTTTCTTAAAAAAAAAAATAATATACAAATACGTTTACAAAACAAAAGAAAAATTCATGTTTCGTAAGTTGCTATGGTATTGGGTGATGCTAGCTAACATTGATGAAAGAGGAAAAAAAAATGATGAAAAAAATTGAGGAAAAAATATAGAGCAAAAAACAAATAATAATAATAATTATAATTATTATAATAAATTATATGGTGTTGTTAATTGATGCAGCGACACTATGAAAAAATGAATGAGAAAATAAATAGAAAGAAAAATGAAAGAAATAAAATAAAGAAAATGGAAAGAGAGGGATAATTTCTCCAAATATATATATTTTTCATACGGGAAAAAAATACTTATATGTATTTTTAAATTTTTATTCAAACTCTAATTTCTCAAAATAATGATTTATAAAATTGGTGGTCTTTTTTTAAAAAATAAAACATCTTTTATACTTTATTTTTGTCATTTTCAAATAAATGATTGTATTTAATCTAGTATAAGGTTTAATGGTGATCAATTTATTAGATCTTCTTTTTTTTTTCTTTTTTTTTTTTAAATTTTTAAAATAAGGTAATGTTTGGTTATTCTACTATACATATGCTTGTCTTAAAATTTTATATATTTTTTTAAATATTGTATAGAATTTAATAATTTTGTTTAACATTATTAAAATAATGTATGTGTCTTTATTAATTTTTTGTAAAATCTCAGGGGAGTTGAGTGAAATTTACTTTTTGAATATATAAGGACAATCTTGAAATTTTTTACTCATAGTACATGACATCAACATGATGTCATCATATTCTGTTAAATAAATTAATAGAAGATTAACAGTAGGAGAATTTTAATAATAATTTCAAAAGTAAGAGTGATTTTTGTAATTATTAAAAGTACAGTGGAGATTCCTGTAATTGTCAAAAATCTCAGAAGAGATGAGTGTTATTTACCCTTTATTTTTAAAAAACAGTTGACTTTTTGGTTTATTTCATATTTTTTAATTTTGTTTTTTTTTTTTTAAATTTGTCAACACAAAACAGACTGAAAATTTGACATAATTTAAAGAAGAAAGTATATTAAAAACAAAGTTTTTTTTATTTTTTTGAAAAGAACATAAAAAAGAAAGCCGAACGCCCAAGGGAGCAAAAAGTCATCTTCCGAAACGTCCAAGTCAATATGAACTTGGCATAGTCAAAATAAGAATGCAACTTGCATAATTAAAAAAAAGTGTGACACCAATATCATAGTACAGTTAATAATAAGAGTATTACTATTCAAGTTTAATAATTAGATTTACATTCTATTAAAATATTTAAATCAAATATTTCTCTAGGAATGCTAATAAAAATATAGATATGTTCTTGATCATCACCATTATTGGAAACTAGAACTCCAACCTACAACTTCAGTTTTGCGACTCTTCATCGTCAACTTTTTCTTTATTTTGTGCAAGAGGCTCCACAAAATATCGCAGAACGACAATGCAAATGCAAGCAAATAAAACAAGTCATGTGTGACCATTGAACCCGAAAAGACTCCACGCCTTGTTCAAAGAGGCACCGAAGAAGAAAACCCAGAATCCCAAAGTCGGTGTAAGGTTGAATGACACATAGCACGCAGTGCCAGTAAAAGGCAAGAAGCAGGAAGAACAACATGCAAGCAATGGTATTCTCAGTGACATAGTGGATCAGAATGTTTCCGAATAACATCACCGTACCTCCAACAATTTTCCCGAGGCGTTCGTAGCCATGAAAAAGATTATTACTTCTTTTTTGTATTTTGGACGCCAAGTATACGACCATGACGTTGCTAGCTACGAGCAAGAAGATTAAGAAGAAGCTGAGGATGACTAGGTTGTGGTATTCTAATTTTGCAAAGAAATGCATCAGGTAAACTGTCATCCACCATAGAGGTGAAGTCGGCGACGATGAACCAGAACGTCGTAGTCGGCCAAACAGGACAGGACGCAACATTGGGTTGGACTGGACTGGCTTGGCTTGGAGGAGGGACATATGAGCTAGGGTTGGGTTTTAGGATGAAGATGGACCTTTTAATACTTGATCCCAAATTCCAATTTATATGTATTGTATACCTCTATATATTTTATTTTTTTCAAGTGTGAATTCGAACTGTGAATTGGCAGAAGACACTGACTTTATTTATTTATCATCAATTTTATTTTATTACCTTATTTAGGGGGCGTGTGGAAATGCCTATTTTTTGATTTTTTTTGAAAAAATAAAAACTATTTTGATAAAAAATAAATATAAAAAATATATTTTTAAAAGTTTTAAGATTATTTTTTTTTATCAAAAAGATAAAACTATATAAAAATCATAAATGCTTTGATTTTTTTTTTTCATTTTTTTATCAAATTAATTTTTAATTTTTTTAAAATTTTCTGAAAATCAAATCAAACATGACCACTTTAGTGATATTTTTTCAAAATTATGTTAAACATTTTTAACTTTGTAGTCCGTTTTACATAGACAAATCTAAAAAATAAATGAAATAAAAAATCCAAAATATACATAGCCAAAAAGAAGGGGAGAAGGGGCATAAGTTCAATGTATCTGTAAAATCTTTCTTAAAACTGCCATAAACATTTTTTTTTTTCAAATTATCATTGAGTGGTAATTTTTTCATATTGAAATGGAAAAATTAGTGAAACATCCATTTATAACTTTGGTTTTAGGATAGGTCCATATGTTTTTTTCTTATTAATTAAGATCCCTTAATGATATTATTAAAAAAATTTCAGTTTATCAGAAATCTTTTTTAGAGAAATTTAAAATTTCTCTATAAGGAGTTAAACTTTCTCTATAAAAAAAATTTCTCTACAAAGAATTGTGAAAATATTAAGAGATCCTAAATATAATGAAAACGTCATTATCTTATGAAAATCTACTATCAAAACCTTAAACTTAAAATCCCTATTTAAATAGGAATCCAAGTTGCAAAATTAAAAAAGTGTGACAATTCACACAATCACATTTTTATATAATAATATTAGCAGTACAGAGATAATGATACAGATATTAGTCATTTTTTTATATTTTATATTTTATATTTTTTATGTTCTCAATCATCATCACCATTGTTGACTTTGCCTCTTGGGTCTTCAGCTGCCTCCACTCTGCAACTTTGCTTTCTACTCTTCATCTTCATGATCATCTTTTGCAAGAGGCTCTATCGAAAAGCGCAGTGTGACGATGAAAATGCAAGCAAACAAAACAAGCCATGTATAACCCTTGAACCTGAAAAGACTCCAAGACTTGTTCAAAGAGGCACCGAGAAGGAAACCCAGAATCCCAAAATCGGTGTAAGGTTGGATGACACATAGCACGCAATGCCAGTGAAAGGCAAGGAACAAGAAGAACAACATGCAAGCAACGGAATTCTCAGTGACATAGTGGACCAGAATGTTTCCGAATAACATGACCGCACCTCCAACGATTTTGCCGAGGCGTTCGTAGCCATGAAATAGATTAGTAGGTTCCTTTTCTATTTTGGCCCCCAAGTATATGACCATGACGTTGCTAGCATAGAACGAGAAGACTAAGAACAAGTTGAAGACGATGTCGACTAGGAAATAGCCTTTTTTGAAGATATCCATCTGGTAAGCTGTAATCCACCATAGATAAGAGGCCCAAAAGCCGATCAAGACCCAGACCATCACACTCGGCCAAACAGGACGTATCATTGGACTGGACTCGGCCGGAATGGACTGGAAGAGGAAAATACGAGCAAGGGTTCGGTTTTAGGACCAAGATAGTCCTTATTTATTACGGATCCGGATGTATTCTTCTATATATTTTATTAAACAGGTAATTATTAAATAAATTTGGAGTATGAACACGTGATATTTTATAATGCTTTGATTTGTGAAAAAAGTGAGTAAATAAAATATTGTATTGGATGATTGAAAAACATGAGAGTATATATTGAAGGATGATTGATTAGGCAGTACAAACGTAATACTCTGAAAATATTTAATAATTTCTCTTATTAAACACCACCTAAGCCTCACACTATTTAATAAATAATGACACTTACCATATTACATAAGAAATCACAAAACATGAAGAAAAAAAAAATCCGGTAAACAAGGCCAAAGATGATGAGTTCTATTTTAAAAATGGGACTAGTTCTCCTCCCATTTATGATCTAAATTGGTGGTATTGTCTGAGATCTTGTAGATCACTATAAGTCTCATTTCAATAATTAGAATCGTTTATTTTGTCAAGTTTCTTGTGTATATCATGCACAAAAAAATAAAAATAAAAATAAAAAAAATAAAAAATTAAGTCGATTCGATAATCATAACCTATCTAATTTATCACGTTTGCCATTAAAAAAATGGATGATCTATTTTTGAAACACACTTTTCGTGTATTTTTTTTGAGATAAATGTTATAATTTGAATATGCTATGATTACTGGATCAACTTAAATATATATATATATATATATATATATTTATGGATGATATACATAAAGGACCTGACAAAATAAATAGTTTAAATTATCAAAATGAGATCCGTGATAAGCCCCACATGTTTGAACAGTATCTGTAGACGTCCCCGAACGCACCGGGAGGATGAATCTCGTTTTGTTCATATGGGCTCACTACAGTTCAGGATTCAAATGTCACAGTTCTGTATCTAATCTCGCAGAGTGTAATGCAAGACCGATGACTCATCAAAGAGTCCAAATTCGGCAAATTGTTTTGGAAAACAGATTTTTTAGAAAGAAGTGCCAAAGATGGACTGCTTTGCCAGATACAGAGTCGCCACCTAAATATTTGTTTTGAGGGAATTTAGGAAACCGTGACTCGTTGCCTAAGGCCACGTGTCCGTCATCACTAAAGTTGCCTCGGCTTGGGAACTTGGGTACGATTGGGGAAGGTCACTTCGTGAGCACCCCCGCTCGCCCGATCAAAGATCGGCCTCTACTAACCATGATATCTATTTTTGAAAACATTATGCGTTCTTATTCCGGTTATTAGTCTAGATTTACTATGTGATGCACACAACATACAAGTGTAGACTGGATCGCCTGAATTGGAACAAAACATTTCATGTTTGTTTGTTTGAAAATGGTTTGAGGGTGCTACCCGCAAGTAGGCTAAGACGTGAATTTGCCACCCTCGGGTGGACTTAGAAAACATGATTTTGCCACTATCTAGTGGGCTTAAAACTTGCAGTCGATGAATTGTTCCAATCCAAATAACCCAACCTTCACCCACAGGTATTCAGACAGTTGTATCACATAAGCAATTAGCCTCATGGTAAGCATGCTACCATGGCAGTCACTCACACACATGCAAGGATGCTAAAGCATAAACACTTACCGAGTACTCCAAGCCAAAACAGAAGCTATGGTAGAAATCCATGCATGATCCTAACTATACAGAAATGCCTAATGCAACACATGCGAGAATGCAACTATAATAGGCTCAGCTATTCTAAACATAGCATATGATGATGCTACAGCTAACACGTATTCAATTTGGAATTGAAATACAAATGCAGTTAGTATGATGCGCCGAGCCCGGTGTATGCAATACAGATGAATGAATGCAAACATGCTATCATACTGTATGCTAATTGAAACATTCCCTAATCTAATCATCATAAGCAGGTAAATAAAAGGGAGAAAGATGTGGGGTTGGAAGACATACATCACACGCACGCACACTTATTACAGTTGTGCCATCGCTCGAAGGGTTCGAATAAATAATATATAGTCCGAATAAATAGTACAGTCCGAATAAATACAAAAATTCTAATTAATTAACAGATTAATCTAGGAAAGCAGATAAATTAGCACGCAAATCCACGGACTGCCTCAGCTCTTAATCCGAATGATGAATGATGCATGCTTGAATTGCCTGGCGCGGAAATCCATTGCGATGTCCCGATTCGCCTCTGTTTACAATTGTTTTCGGAATATTGCGCAACGCTCCAGAAGGCCACTGATTTCTGATTTGCTGTGACAGAGAGCAACAAAGGGGCATGGCAAAGTATTTCATATATGTATGCATGACTACTCTTCAGGGAGTGTAGTCCTCGATCCTTGTGCCACCAATCACGTATCTCGATGCATGATGGCTGAGGAGTCGAATTGCGCGACTCGATGTGAAATGAATGCACATGAAAACACAACAAGACCTAAACTCCATCATGGGTAATCCGGAGTGTCGGCGACGGGGAATTGAGACACGTTCCGTCACTTGGAGTACGAAACGTCCCTCGTTTCCCGTGCTTGGGCTAACTCCTATCCCAAACACAATGCGAATGAGATGTCATACACAATGAGACTAACATACAACCTAGCATATGCAATGCTATGAAATGGCATACATAATGCACGGCGCAACATGACATACACAATGTTCTAACATACGCAATACTATGAAATGGCATACACAATGCATAATGGACTTACACCAACATGAGTGGACCTCAGCCACACTCACATCAATGGCCATTAGATGAAAATGAGACGACCGAAATGCGTGCACACATGCACGCATACCGAGGACCGAACCTAAGGCATCAAATGCCACTCTACCAAAGCATGGCAAGGGATAAAAGATGGCATACAAACATATAATTTTCAGCACTGAAACATGATGCTAAATGATCCCGAAACATGGAAATATGGCACCCGATGCATGGAATAAGCCTCGAAACTCAAAACATAGGCACGTGTATTGAACTACAAGTATACAAAGTAAGCATTATTTGATCATGAAGTCAAAAGACAGAGCCAAGGTAGTCCCAAAACATGCACATTTCCAATTTAGAACATGGCCAAAAGATGCTAACATGATGGACTAAAATAGCATGCAAATTTGGCTAGCAAGCATGGTTTACATGGCATGTATATGAAGCAAATGAGAACTCATCAAACCAGCCAAAAACAATGAATAAAATATGTCAAAATATGCCCAAATAATCACTGAAATGCAGCCAATGCATGCAAAAATGAGAGACTACTTTGGAAGGCCATTCAAGGGGTTGTTAAGCACATATAAGATAGACACTTAGCATGACCAAACCAACTCTGGAAATGAGTTATGATAGCCCTAAAACTCACAAAATTGGCTCTGAAATCAGTTTAGGAAACATGCAAAGAAAGGCTCTTTTGAAGAGCCTTGGATGGGATTGCTCTACACATGCATTGTAGACATAAAATATGATCAAAAGGGCAACTGAAAGACTTAAGGCAGACCTTAAAACCCACCAAATTGGGCCCAAAAAGTGACTCCAATGCATGCAAAATAGAGCCCCTTTGGAAAGCTAATGATGCTAGTAAAGAAAATGAGGGGTGAGAGGGTCACCCCTCTATGATTTCAAAGCTCAAAACTTTATCAAAGCCACTAAAAATCCCCTGGATTTCAGTGGCCAAGAGGCCAAAACAAGTCCAATGCAAATGCTCTAATGCATAGCCCTAATCATGAAGAGATGAAGCATGCAAGGAAGGAGATGACTCCAAAAGGAAAAGTGACCTCAAGAAAAATTAAAGAGGAGGTCAAAACAAAGCTTTTTCTAGTTTATAAAAAATCTCGAAAATGTTCACAAGTAGGGCTAAAGTATGATGCAAAAACAACCCTAAAAGAGAGATAGAGGGTAAGGGGAAGTAGATGACCTCAAAAAGCAAAGTGCCCTTAAACAAAGTTTAAGAGGAGCTCAAAATATGATACTTTCTAGTTTATCACAAAGCCCAAAAATACTTGCAAGTGAAGCTAAGTAATGAAGCAAAAAAATACAAGTTTAAGGGAAATAGACACTTACCCTTGAAGAGCCGACCTCCAGCAACTTTTGGACCAAGTTGGTGAGCTTTCAACCTCTGAAAATGACTTCCAAGGTGCTGGAATGGATGATGGAGGTGTGGTGCTAAGGGTTGTAGTGCAAATGGACCAAGAAAATTAGGGTTTTGGAGCTTGGAATAGTGACAATGGAGGTTTGTGTGTATATATCTCAGCCCAAAGCTTCTAACCTTTGCAAATGGAGGTGGAGTGTGTTATATAGAGGGAGAAGGGTGAGGCTTCTTGGAGAAGCCAAGAGAAGGGTTCAAAGCTTCTAAAGGAAGCTTAACCAAAGGGTCAAGCTTCTTGAAGAAGCTAGACCAAAAAGGGTCAAGCTTCTTGAGGAAGCTTGACCAAAGGGGCCAAATCATCCTTCTCTCTAAGCAAAGGGGTCAAAACCCCCTTTTAAGGACCAAAACAGGGACAAAACCCTCAGACAGTGGGTCAAGTGCAAAACAGCTGGCACAGCTGTGTTGCACTGGAGAAGAACAAAAAACAGGAAGCTGGCCGGCCAGTCCCCCTGGTCGGCCGACCAGGGGTCAAAAGGGTCAACAAGAAATTCTAGGCGGCCACCCCAAAAAGGTGGCCTCCTAAATGAGTGCAACACAGTTGTATAGAGAAAAACCCGAAAATGTGACCCAAGAGAGAGAAAAGCTAGCTTTTAGAGGGGGTTCAAAAGGGTCAAGAAGAATTTCTGGCCGGCCTATCCATATTGGTGGCCTCCCAGATGAGCACAACACAATGGTGGTATGAAAAGTCAGAAAATGTGGCTCAAAAGTGGGAAAAACCAACTTTCGGTCAGAAAAATCGGCTTTTGGAGAGAGAAATGAGAAAACTAGCTTTTCAGGGAAAAAAGTGGCCGGCCACCATACTACCCCCTCCCTAACAGTGAAAATAGGGTCTCTACCAAAAACGGGCCAAAATGGATGCAAAACGAAGGTTCGGGGGCCAAAATGCGCTGTTCGGGGTCCCGAAAACAGGCTGTTAGGCACCGAAAGTGGCGTATGACCACGAAGGTGGTCTCTCGGGCCACAGTGTCCCTCTAAAGGGAGGAAATAAGGTGTGTGCCAAAAACTGGAGCAAACAGAGGTAGTTAAGCGGTCCCGAACCGAGGCACACGGCCGACGGCTCCGAAAACCGGAAACTAGGCTCCAAACGGGAAAAATGGCCTACGACCACGAAACGTAGCCTACAGCCACTGAGAGATGGTCTACGAGACCTCTCCCTCTCTTTGGGAAGAGAAAACGGAGAAAATAAGACCTGGTTTGCAAACCGAGACAAGGCACAAAAAGAGCCCCGAAGTCCGGAGGCAAGGCTCGCAGCCGAGACTCTGAAACCTTAGAACGAGTACAAAATGCAACATCACCGAGCGCTCAACTGGTGACGTCTGAGTCTTAAGGTCGGTCAAAAATGGGGTGTCTACAGTATCCTCCAGTTCAAATCACAAGTCCTTTTAAAATATGTTACTCAAGAAAATATATATTTTTTTAATGTCAATTCAAAGAATATGTGATGGCCCTCTCTTTCTCTCTCAACTCAGATCATCTCTCTCTAAGCCTCCCTCTATGAACCTTCTATTGGGTGTGCCATTGGAGGTGGGGTTCCAGCCACTGGCTTCATCTCTCCTCCTTTCACTTTTTTTTTTCCTTTTTGCTTAATAATATTAGAAACTTGTCATTCCAACCATTTTCAGCGCTGCCGCTACCAAATCTGCTACCTTCCCACCTCCATGGATCCACTTTCACTAGATCTGTCACATTTTCTTCAGATTTTCCTTTAACGCATCTCTAACGTTAATAGGCATTTTACCTATTTAAACATTACTATAAAGTATACATTTTATTTTATTTATCATCTATTTTATATTTCTACTCCAACCATACTCTTTATTTTAGCTATTCAGCTAAGTACTATTAGCTTTATAGAATGTCACATCAACAACAAAAGATAGAGAAAAATAATCTTAATGATTAAATATATTTTGCTCAGCCTTTGAAAACTAGCTATATGTAGCTAGTGAATGTGAGTTAAGCTAATGCCTAATCATATGCCTAGTGTATTAGAGTTGAAAAAAGTAAGTCACACTAGGCGTCTTGACTAACAAGCATTACATGTAGCTACTGGTGTTGGCGTTGCTTCTCTCTCTTTCTGATCTTTCGGATCTGAGAATTCAAAATGCAAATTGAAAGATGACATTTCGTAGTCACTACTTTTATTTTGTCAAAACAGCCAAAGATATGTTTGGTATGATTTTAAAAAATTAATCTTGTTAGAAAAAAAAAAAAAAATTAAAAGTACATATTATTTTGGACAAAACTCACTTTACTCCTTTGTGGTTTAAGATTGGAGCACTTTACCCCATACAGTTTAAAAATATGCAGAGATCTCTCCTGTAATTTTGGATTAAATTGCAATTCAATCTTTGTTAACAGAATGCATGAAATGACCATAATACCCTTTAGACTTTTCTTTTTCATTTGTGTACTTCTCTTTGTTTCTTCCCCTCTCTTTTATTATACACAAATCTAACTTAGACAACATTTCATTTCTCATCAAAAAACACATTGATTCAATTAAATCAGAAATTAACCTTAAGTGCCTAATTATTTTTAATCTATCTCTAACCTTTATCCTAATTTAAATTTAATTATAATATACATACATGTATAATGTATATATAATATGTATATATGAAGTATGTAAGTTGTAAACGTATCAATGAATTATTTTGGAAAAAAAAATTAATATATATATACATATATACATATACAGTAACACAACAATTGATGGAGCCTAGTGAAAAAAACCAAAAAATAAAAAACCTTAGATATATATATACATATACATATATATGTAAATTTACAATAGGAGAAAGCATCAATGGATTCAATGGAGCCCAGAAAAAAACGTAGAATCATTTGGGCATAATCTGTTGAACAATTAGTCTTGAATTTTTCAATTGGTGGTCTTTGGAATTTCAAAACTTGGCAATGATATTGTTTATGTAGAACAGAAATTTGGTGTTTCAAGTTGCGTTACTTAGCCACTTTTCTAAAGATAATATTTACACCCACCAAAAGATGTGTAAGGAGTTACAACAAATTCGCCTCGAGGATACAATGAAGCACGATCTAAGGATTAAGTCTACTGACATCTGCATTGACGACAGTAGATCAGAATACTCTTGACATAATCAAGAAAATCAAGACACTGATAATCAAGTCTGCAGAATTTGATTACCAGTAAAAAGAGCAGAAACTTGCTTAAGAAGCTTTTGGTCGAAAAATCTAAATCAAGAGGGAGAAAGAGAATTGTAAAAATGCTGTAAGGATTTTGGAATGATTAAAATGGCTGAATTCACTACCTATTTATAGACCTTGATGCACATGATCGAATGGTCATGTCTTTTGATCACATCTGATTGTTGGATCGACGATCTATAGTATTACATATATATTTTGAGAAAATATATTATTATAGGAGGTATTACATATATATTATTCTCAGATTTTGTTGGAGTAATTTTTGGAAGAAACATTATCTAAAAATGTTAAGAACATTGGTATTTTGAAATTGATTTAGAAAAATCATCTTGTGTTGGTAATATTTGTTAAAAAAAAATCGAAAATAAATTTAATAGTTGTATGGTTTGTATCTACATCATATTATGATAGATAATTTATTTTTAGAAAATATAAAGTTGAAATATTATCTTACCTTTGATTTTTTTTTGAGATATATTTTTGAGAAAATAAATTGATATTAATGAATATTGTGTAAATTATTAAGTTGGGATTATAGAGTTGTTTTGAGATTAAAAACTCTAAAAGTGTTATATTCATGATATATTATGAAACGTGACATGTTGATAGATTAAGTTTTGTTCATTTTTGTGAAAATAAAAATATGAAATGAGGACTTTTGAACTCCCAACTTTAAAAAGTGTACTCTTGGACTTATTTCTAGATTTTTGATGTAAATATCATGTTAATTAGTTAATTTTAGAAAAGTTGTGAGTTATTTGTAGAGAATTTGAGAAAATTAACTATTTAAGTAGCTTGCTATGACATATGGTTATGTTTGAAGGATAAGACATGTTAAGTCATGTTTGGTATTATTTCTTTTGGAAAAATGTGAATAGAATAAACTTACTAATTTAGTGGATTAAATTAGTTTGGTTAAAAGTTTATGTCCTTTATAATTAAAGTGTGTTATTGAGATTATACCATAACTTTTAATATAATAGGATGTAAATGGTAATATTCAATAAGTATGGGATTTGGTGAAAATTATATTGGGTTATCTTGGTTGAGGTAGAACAAAATTGATTGAAAGTTTTGTGTGAGTCAAACAATTGGAAAATTGATTATTAGTTTTAACAGTTGGAGCATGCTAAAATGTTATTTTTGTACATCAAATTCATAGATGAAATATTTGAATTATAGATTGAGGGTTTGGTTAAATTGAGAGTTGATTACCTATAATCTTGCTATGTAATGTGTTTTCTGTATATAAATTGCATGTGGGTTTTTGAAAGTGAGAAAGCCCCAATTTGTGAATAATCCTAAATGTTAATGTTTTGGAAGTTGTTAGATTATTGAAAAAAGATTTTGTTTAGTTTTAAAATTGAGGATTTGATTGGCAAAAAGTTATGAAACCTTTGGAATATCGAGCATTGGTTACTCCTTTGGAATGCTGAGTTTAATAGAAAGTTATATAAGTCTTGAAAATTTATCTTTAAAATGTGGAATACAGATTATTTCCAAATGTTAGGAATCATGGGAAATTTCAAGTTATGGTTGTATGTTGGATTGTATATCCATATTGTTATCTTTTAATGAATACATTAGAGATAACTATTTTGGCTATCGGTGGAGAATTATCATGTTTGCATTTAATGAAGGATTTTTTAGGAGGATGAGAAATGCTGGAACTTTGAAAGTTTGATATATAGTATGTTATAGATTTGTCTTGAAATGATTAAATTGGAAATGATGTTTAACATATAGAGAATACATGAATGTTGATATTGTTGTATTATCTCTTGGGATTATATTATGATATTACATTGATAAGAGATGGAAATTGATTACAATGGAGGATTGTGTGGTGGAAATTGAAAATGGAATAAAATAAATGCTTATACATTTTACATTGTCATTCCTTTGAGTCACTACTGAAATTGATTTTAAACCTTGCATTGGAAAGTTATTTCTTTGAAAGATGAATTATTTTGTGAAATAAGACCATTTGATATGTTTTGGGCAAATATGGTGGGAAATCCTGTTACGGGGTTGTCACGACCCATACCCGCTCCTAAAAGTTTGGATCATAACCGGCTAGTAATCACTTGATTACCTACGACCTCGAATGAACATACAGAATAATTATAATAATAGGGCCATAAGCGGAAGCAAATAATAAATGAAGAAGTCCATTGAGCTGTGCCAATATAAGCAAAATTATATAGCTTACATAATAACACATCCACACATATACATGTCCATGCAAAAAATTATGTACTATAAGAAATTTCATATGTATAGTTTACATAACCCAAGACCATAAGCAAAAGCAAAACAAATGTCATAGCATGATGTGAGTCAAAAGTGAAAAGCTCCAACTTGGAAGCATGATTCGACAGGTTCACAAAATAGCTCTTGAAGTTGACCTTAAGGTTGGGCTCCATGTTGCTGATCATCTACATGTGCATACATAATATAGAGTGAATGAAGCTCAATGAATAATAGTAGAGTAAAGAGAATTGAATGAATAATCTTGAATTAACAGAAAGCATATTATGTGAACACCCTACTTTTCCAAATTTCATCCTTCATAACAGTAACCATAATCCTTCATAACATTATCCATAGTCACATTTACGGAACAACCTTGGGCTTAACATATCAAAACGGTCTCGGGCCTAATATATCAAAACAGCCTCAGGCCCATCATATCAAAACGGAATGACCTTGAGTCCTTATTGCACATGTCATATAACGTTCACAAAAATCGTTCACTTCAATCAAAACATAATATTAGAATAAGTTATCATACCTGGATCAAAATAATCAATTAACAACATATCTTTACAATACTACTACTCATAGTGCATTTGGTCTTGCGGCGTTGCCTTCGGCACACGACCTACACAAAACATGTCACATACACATTCGATAAATCATTTGTTTCACTTTTTACACCTTTCTTTAATTTCTCTCTAGTGTTTAATGCTAATCTTTTCTACATGTGAATCACGTGCAAAGCATGTGCCAAAGATATACTTTAAACGGCTGTAAATGTTCATGACTTAAATTAATGTTTCCTACAACAATTTCATATGTTTTTCATTGAAAATATCATGTTTGCTTATTTGAAGTTTAAGGAAACAACAAATAGCGAAAGGAACTAAGTTAGGGTAGGAAATGGCATAAAACGGTTAAAAGAAAATAAACAGCCTTCACTAATTTTAGCATATCTATTTGTGTACTTGGAATTTGGATTTGAGACCACCACCATTGGAAACTAGACTTTCAGGGATTGAATTTAGGCTTAAGAATGGCTTATGTCACGACCTAAATCCGCTCCTAAAAGTTTGGTCTATGACCGACCTGTACTTAGGCCTTAAAACAAAATTTCAAAATAATATTTATTCAAATACGGGGCCATAAGCGGAAGCAGATACCACAAAATAAAAACAAAACGTCCATTGAGCAGTGCTTAAATACCAGGATCTTAAACATTACATCATATAAACAAATATCACATACGCCGTTCATGTATATACAGTCCAAGTCATATAGGTATAGGAAAAGTTCACAACCTAAAATCTACATCTGAACTTAATGTGCAACAAAAGCCACCATAGCCCGAACAAAACTAAGCTCGGTAAATTATACTACGTCTTTATATGGAGACACTTCCTGGGTGGCTTGACAGAGAGGCGGACCTTGATACAACTTTAATGTTGATCCTCGATGGCTCACCTACATATATATAAAATAAAAGGATGAGCTAACGCCCGGTGAGTAATATTAAAGTAAAGAGGTTAATGAATGATGTCCCTAACATTAAGAAAATATATTTCACAATTCTAAAACATGTCTTAAATCATGTTAAAACAAACATTTATTGTATCTAAATTTATGCTTTTGCAAATGGAATACATATCTGCAACCTTTACAAAACATTTTACGTGGTACGTGGTATGCCCATTTATACAAATGTTCGAAATCATCTTTCAAAATAGGACATCCATTCATTCATATAAAATAACACTTCGTAACATGATTTATATAGCAATGTAAAAACATTTGTATTGATATCATGTTTCCTGAACCACCTTGGGTCCACGTATAACAAAACGACCTTGGGCCCAATCATATATCAAGACGAACTTAGGTCCAAACGTATCATATGATATCACTGTATCTTGTCGTGGAGTAGATGGAACATCGACATGTCTCCACCTCTCTTTGGGCCCAATTCATGTGTGTATGGATCTAAGAGGTGTCTCGTACGGATCCTAAAGATGACTCACACTGTAGCACTTAGTTCCGTACAACACTTTGTTCCATACCAAAATCAATAGGTCTTAAAGACCAAACAATGCATATCACGTCATAGCATAACAGAATAACCTTGGGTCTACCATATCATATTTCAAACAATCTACACATCTTGTTCATAAATCATTTCACATTTCTTGGAAACTTGCCCATTTTGACAAAATACGATACGTAGAGAATCATGTCATACATAAAATAAAATAGATAATGAAAAACATATCTTTACTATACTATGACTCACAGTGATGGGCTTCTGGTAGCAGTTGGACTATGTCCTCGTCTTGACCTACAACCACAATTACATAACACAACATATGAATATAATTGATACATTTCTTTGCTCTTTAATTAATTAATTATGTTGGATCTAAACTCATTAGTCCTCAATAGGTCATAATCTGTGTCTAGGAAAATAAGAGGAAACAAAAGGAAATTGGGTAGAAGAAGAAATAGTATGAAACCGGTAGACAGAAAGTGAACAACCTTCACTAATTTGAGCATATCTATTTGTGTACTTAGAATTTAGATGTGAGACTACCACCATTGGAAACTAGACTTCCGGGCTTGAATTTAGGTTCAAGAATCACTTAAAACGGAGTCCGAATAAGAGAGACATGCTTATTTAAAGTTGAACTGAAACAGGGGAGTGCCGCACGTGCTGGACCAAATAGTACGTGCGGGAAATCCAGGGCACGTGCGAGGGCACGTGCTTTTATTTCAGAATAAAAAATGTTGCCGGAAGAAGGCTTCTGCACGTGGGGAAAGCCCCGCCGCACGTGCGGCTCTGGGTAAAAACTGCTGCTCGAAAATACCAGTTGGTTCTAACACTTGTTCTCTCATTTTCTAAGCTAGGTTTCAACTTAAATCATTCAAAAACATGTAAAACTAATAGAAAACATGAGGTTATGGTTGTTTTCTAAATCAAAACACCAAAAGTACCATGAATCTTTAAGCAAGAAAGATCAAAATCCTTGTTTTGTTCTTTATCAAACTTTTCCAAAATTTCTTCTTTTGAACTCATGTAGATCTTCAATTCATATATGATTAACCATACAAAACATCAAGATTAAGGCTTAATATCTCATAATCAACTTCAAGATAAGCAAATGTAGGGAAATTGACTCTTAAATCAAACAAATCTAATGAATCAAAGTTCAATTCCATGAAGAGAGCCCATTTAAACTTATACTTCTCAACCCCAACTCAATTAGGTGTTTACTCTTCATCTTAGGTCATGAATTCAAACAAATAATGGGTCAATCTCAAGAGGTTAAGTTGATTACACATACCTTGAGCTAATCTCTTAAATTATACTTTAATTCCATCAATTTCCCCATCTTTCTTCTTCATTCTTAAGCTTTCTCTTCTTCTCTTGCTTCTCTCTTGCTCTCTCCAGATATTTCTTTCCCTTATCTCTTTTGTTGAGTCTCTCTCTCAACCAAGACATGTATATATATATAAGATAAAATATTAATAAAATCAATTTAATTCATTCCAAATCAAATTTTTACAAAACTTCATACCAGGCTCTAAAAATCATACTGATCGTAAATATATAGTCAGTTTTGGTTTATCGCACATCTAAAGCTTTCAATTTTCAGTCCAAAGGTCATAATTTCAACAGATTTTCTTATAACTGATAGATAAAACTTCAAATCCTTATAATTCACATCCTTAAACGTGCAATTCCACATCAACAACATAAAATCATAACTAATCACAAGTCCCACATAATTTAATTAACCTAATTTGACTTCCATTAGAGCCCAATGAATTATATTTAAATTTATCAGTCCAAATCATATTTTTAATCAAACTCCCAAAAGGCTTCAAATATCGAATTAAGTTTATTTCCATCATCAATTGTGAAATCTCACATCAGTAAGGCCTTCAATTTTAGGTCAACTCAAGGTCTCTGGTAATAAATTATATACTCAGATTAAATACCTCATAAATAAATTTAATCCACAATAACCTTAATTCCCAGTCCTCATAACGTAATTAACTCCAATTCGGACCTAATTAATCAAATCTCAATTTTATAAATCTGAATCGAATATTTAATCAAACCTCCATATGGCTTGATATTCGAATTTAAAATAATTCAGCTCATTAATTATTCTTTCTTGAGCCACTTAGGCTTTCAAGTTCTAATTCCAAAATAAATCTCCCATAAAATCGTATACAAATCAGTCTTTATGATTTTCATAATTCCCAAATTAAATCAGAACAGTAGGCCACAAAATTCAAATCTCCGCCATTAATTAAATATAAGGTATTATGCGATAGGGTTTTTATAGCTTAAAACGAAGTCCATATGAAGGAGATATGTCTTTTTGAAGTTATCAAGTATAAGCTAAAATAGGGTTGGCCGCACGTGGGCCCACTTTGACCGCTCGTACAGTGACTAGACTGCTCCAGCGGTGGCTTTGGTCGCTCAAGTGGTGGTTTAAGCAGAATGCAAACCTCTTTTTTTTTTTTCTTCATATTTTGCTTGTGCAGAGCCTGTGGCCACTCGTGCGGTCTGAGCAAAATTAGACAGTTCAAAAATGGTTCAAAGTGTGAGCATTCAAACCCAAACCCAAATCCAAGTCAAGATCTCAAGTAAAACATGAAATACTAAGCTTATACAAGTGTAATCACAACTTAAACACATCAATCTTGCTTAGAGTTCAAAATCAACGTCTCATATTTTCATAGATACATGAATTTCATATACAAGTTCCATATATATACAACAAATCTTGGGTGTATGAACCATCTAGAGTCTATTTCATGGACTAATCACAAGAATAAACTCAAAACAAACAAAAATGTAGAGATTAGGGCTCAATTTCTTGTATTTAGTTTTAACTATTACATATCTCAAACCCTAACTCATAATTCTCAATTTCTTCTTGATTTCAAGGAAAATGTGAGATACATACAAAGATTATCATACCTTAGTTCAAATATAGGGTTTGCCCCTTGAATTTCTTCCAAATCCCTAGCCTTTCCTCTTCCTCTCTCTCTAACTCACTCTCTAGAGCTCTTAACAAAAAAGATGAACCCAAGAGCTAGAGATATATAAATTAGGCTAATTAAAGCATTACGAATCAGAATTTTACAAAATTTCACTGTAGGCTCTAAAAATCATGCTGATCACAAATATGAAGTCGGTTTTGATTTATTGCGCTTCTAAGGCTTTCAATTTTCAGTTTAAGGTTCCAATTGTAACAGATTTTCCTACATTCAATAGATATAAATCCAAAATCACATAATTTACATACTTAAACTTGCAAATTTACATCAAACACATAAACACATGTATAATTAAGCATAATATGGGTTAGGTTATCACAGAGGTGTAGTTTGAGAATTAAGTTGGCTTAAGTGTCTTTGATATAAGACTAGAAACATGCGCGTGTGGATGCCTAAGCCCTCCGGTTAGAAGTCGATAAGGTAGGATTTGGTAGAGCTTGATAAGCCTACTTGTAGGCACTAGCCCTGGGGATTTGCTTGGGTCGTATTTTTCACCTTTGAAATTATATTGAAATGGTTGGATTAATGTGTTTTCAAATTGACATTGTGTACAAGATTCTCAAAAGTTGAGAAAAATATTTTGAATATGGCATACCATATGCATTTATCTCATAAGACTATATAAAATGTATTTGATGCTTTGTTGGATGTCATTATGAATTGTTCAACTATTTGATTTAACGGGCAATGGGGTAATTGAATAGATTGAAAAGGATGTGCTGTTGTCATTGAAACATGTTTATTCATTTAAGTTAGCTAGTTATGGCTAATTAAATAAATTGAATTTAAGGGATTAGATAATAAAATCTTAAGGTTATGGCATAATATGATTTTGTATATGTGTATGGTAACATTGTATCACTATACTCGTATGTCTTTTAACGTTATAATATGAGATTGTTTAGTGAGCTAGTGGTTTGCTCACTCCCTACCTGTACACGTGTACAGGGAATGTTTTCAGACTTGAGGATCAAACAGCAGGTTTATCTTGACATTGTAATAAAGTGGTGATGAGTCGCAGTGAACTTTATTTGTTTCTTTGGTTGAGTACTATACTTTGTAAAGGGTAACACCCTCTTATTTATTGTAAGCCTTTGGGGAATTTTGTTTGTGAAAGAATATGGTATATTCAATGTAATATACAGAGAGTGGGGGGTTAATGGCTTTTATCAATAGTATTTCTTGTATTGACTTGTGAAGAGTAAAGAAAATGTTTAATGAAAAATGATTTTGATAATTAATTGAATAAGAATGGGTTTTCTTTCAAAAACCTCACGCTTAGGTTAATTAGTTTCCGCCTAATTAATTTTTGAAAAATCGAGACGTTATAACTTGGTCTTAGAGCTAACCGAGTTTGAATTCCTTGGTTTGTGGGAAGTGGTTTTGACCACAATAGGGTTTTACCTTGAAATTGTGAGCAACGTTTGTAGTCTATGTAATAACATGCTTATGTGCTAAGATGTTATATGTCTATGAAATAACATGCTTGTTAGTCGTTCATTGAAGTGGGTTATCATCAATAATGTATGGTGTCCTAGTGTTCTAAGGGGTCGTTTTGCAAAATTTTTTGTTATGCTTAAGGAATTAGATACTCTTTTGTTGTTTTGGATTATCGATGTGGATAGAAGAATCATTTAATGGTTACTAGTAAAGGTTTTTATAATCAATTGTTGTGCAAATGTAATGTTTTAGTTCATTGCCGGTGTGACTTGTTGAGGCTTATGCAGTAGTCAAAATTTTGTTGATGCATTGGTAAGTACTTAAGTGAGTTTGTGAGTAATTGTAAAATGCATTTCATTACTTAAGTTTAATTTTGAGAAAAAAATTTCTTTAAGGAGGGTAGGTTGTAATGACTAATTTTTTTTTTTGTAAAATTTTGTATGAAAATGTTCCGATTATATATATATATTTTTTGTTCCCTATCTCAGAAAATTGTGAAATTTTTATATGTTATTCCCATATGAGTTTAGCATGTTGTGTTAAAATTTCAAAATAAAGGACAAGTATTTATTTTCTAAAAATTCATGGATTGAAGGGCGTTTAGTTTAGTTTACAGCAAAATTTGATTTTGAGTTTTGGGTGTTTAGACCAAAACTTGAGATAAAGTTTGTCGGGTCTACTTTGATATATAATTGGGTGATGTTTAACTTATGAGTGAGAATTTAATTTAAGACCCATTACTTAAAATCAATTTAATTTGAGTTTGTTTATTACTCCTGTTAGATTGTTTGATCATTTTAATTGTGAGATTGGTAGTAACTATATTGAGAGTTATTATTATTTATTATATAAGATTACAATAACTATTTGAAGTTAAAATTATAGTGTACCATACGAGGAAAAATTATAAATTTTTGTGGTGAACAAAAGATTATATTTTATAATATATAAAAATATTACATTTTGTAGTGAGATAAAATTATAACATTTTATAATTTATGTTATAAAATTTTAAGGCATTAATATAAATTTTAAATAATATCATTGTCAAAGTGAGTGACAATCCACATGGGGTTGTCCTCCCGCATCCCGTCTTTGCTTGCTTGCTACTATTTTCTTCTTCTACTTTTGCTTTTTCTTTATATTAAAAGCAAAGATTTTTTTTTTTATTTTATTTATTTTTATTTATTTTAATTTTTTTTTTTGGGTGAACAAAAAAGAAAAAAACCAAACAAACAAAAAGCCGAACGTCCAAGGGAGCAAAAAGTCTCATCTTCCGAAACGTCCAAGTCAATATGAAGTTGGCATAGTCAAAATAAGAATGCAACTTGCATAATTAAAAAAGTGCGACACCAATATCATATTATAGATAATAATTAGAGTATTACTATTCAAGTATAACTAGATTTACTTTTTAAATCTAATTATGTGTCATTTTATTAAAATATTTAAGTCAAATATTTCTCTAAAAAATAGGTTTATAAAGTAGACTTATATTATGGGTTGGTTTGAGATGTTCTAAAAAAATATACTTTTTGACTTATTGACTTATATGAGTTGAGTTTGGGTTGGGTTTGATGTGATGTGTTAGAGAAGTGATGTGATTTAAATAAGATAATGTGACTTAAATAGGATAGTAACTTTTTGTATTATTTAGTTTATGCCAAACCAATCCTATATATCATTTTGCTAATAAAAATATTGATTTGTGCTTGATCATCACCATTGTTGGAAACTGGAACTCCAAACTACAACTTCAGTTTTGCGACTCTTCATCTTCAACTTTTTCTTTATCTTGTGCAAGAGGCACTACAAAATATCGCAGGGTGACAATGAAAATGCAAGCAAATAAAACAAGCCATGTGTGACCATTGAACCCGAAAAGACTCCACCCCTTGTTCAAAGAGGCACCGGGAAGAAAACCCAGAATCCCAAAATCGGTGTAAGGTTGAATGACACATAGCACGCAGTGCCAGTAAAAGGCAAGAAAGAGGAAGAACAGCATGCAAGCAATGGTATTCTCAGTGACATAGTGGATCAGAATGTTTCCGAATAACATCACCGTACCTCCAACAATTTTCGGGAGGCGTTCGTAGCCATGAAAAAGATTTTTCGTATTTTGGACGCCAAGTATACGACCATGACGTTGCTAGCTATGAGCAAGAAGATTAAGAAGAAGTTGAGGATGACTAGGTTGTGGTATTCTAATTTTGCAAAGAAATGCATCAGCTAAACTGTCACCCACCATAGATAAGTGGTGAAGTAGGCGACGATGGTCTTTTGGGAAGAGGGTAAAAAGTCAACTTTTAACTTTTTATCTATTTTGGATCGCATCACTTCTTACAATTTTTTACTTACAAAAAGACGAAGTAGAATAAAAAAGTTAAAAAATTAATTTTTCACCAATTTATCAAAACACTCCGTAGTACTCGGCCAAACAGGACGCAACATTGGGTTTGACTAGACTGGCTTGGCTTGGAGGAGGAACATATGAGCTAGGGTTGGGTTTTAGGATGAAGATGGTCCTTTTAATACTTGATCCCAAATTCCAATTTATACGTATTTTATACCTTTAAATATTTTATTTTTTTCAAGTGTGAGAAGACATTGACTTTATTTATTTATTATCAATTTTATTTTATTACTTTATTTAGTGGGTGTGTGGAAATGCCTATTTTTTGAATTTTTTGAAAAAATAAAAACTATTTTGATAAAAAATAAATATCAAAAATATATTTTTAAAAGTTTAAGATTATTATTATTTTTTTAATCAAAAAGATAAAACTACATAAAAATTATGAAGCACGGATACTTCAAAAAGGGTGATGTATCCGTATCGGATACTTATCGGATACCGATACTCCTCGGATACTCGCGGATACGTATCGGATACTTCTTAATTAATTTTTTATTAATTTTGAAGTATCGGATACTTAATTTTGAAGTATCGGATACTCGAAGTTACATATTACTTATAATATTTTGTTTAATTCTTTCATAAAAGGAATATAGTGAGAGCTTAAGTAATAGAATTTGTCAAATTGATGTATCTTTGTTGTCTCTCTCACTTCTCTCTCGCTTTTTCACTCTCTCACATTTCTTTTCTCTACTCTCATTCTTTTTTAGGTGTTGGCATGTAAGGATTATGTTTAATTTGCATTTGCATTTGCATTTGCTTTTGCTTTTGCTTTTAGTTTTGGATGTTTTATGAATGTTTGAACACTTTTAGGTTAATAGGAATCCATCTCTTTATTTATTAATTTACTTTAAGTTTTATTTTCATGCATATTACATTATTAAAATCACAAAAAAAAAAAAAATTATGAATGTATTCCCGCTGTACCCGTATCATATTTTTTCAAATTTTGACATATCGCCATATCCACATCCCCATATCACCATATTCGTATCCGTGCTTCCTAGGCTATCGTTGATGACTTAAAAAAGTATATTTTCTGAAATTTTTATTTAAGAATGGTTTTTTAGCTTTGGCTTTAGCTAAGGTCTTGTGATATTCACTGATGAAGGGGAACAAGTTGAAGCTATTGACCTTGAAGACTCTTAATTTTGTAGGAATCTTTCTTCTTTATCAAGTTGTCTTTTGCTTTAAGTTTTATTTTTATGCATACTGTATTACTAAAAAATGTTAAAATAATATTTTTTACGAACGTATCCCCGCCGTACCCGTATCCTAGTTTTTCAAATTTTGTCGTATCGCCGTATCGTATCGTATCCGTATCCGTATCCCGTATCCGTATCCGTGCTTCCTAGCATAAAAATCATAAGTGCTTTGATTTTTTTCATTTTTTATCAAATTAATTTTTAATTTTTTAGAAATTTTCTTAAACAAGTTTTTGAAAATCAAACCAAACATGATTACTTTAGTGATATTTTTTCAAAATTATGTTTATCATTTTCAACTTTCTAGTCCGTTTTATATAGACAAATCTAAAAAATAAATAAAATAAAAAATCCAAAATATATATAGCCCGAGACGCGGGGGGGGGGGGGGGGGGGGGGGGTTGGTGGGGGTGGGATTATAGATAAGTGTAATTCTAAAAAAATAATTAAAGACATAAGTTTTTCAATGTATCTGTAAAATCTTTCTTAACAATGCACTAAACATTTTTTTTTCTTTCAAATTATCATTGAGTGGTAATTTTTCCATATTGAAATCGAAAAATTAGTAAAACATCTATTTCTAACTTTGGGTTTTAGGAGATGTCCACATGTTTTTTTTCTTATTACTTAATGTCTTTCAATAATATTATTAGAAAAATCCCAGTTTGTCAGAGAAAAAATTTTAGAAAAATTGAAAATTTTTCTATAAAGAGTTGAAATTTTTCTATCAAAAAAAATTTCTTTATAAAGAGCTGCGAAAATATTGAGGGATCCCAAATAATATGACGTCATTTATCTTGTTAAAATCTAATATCAAAACCTTAAACTAAAAATCCCTACTGCAAGTTACATAATTAAAAAAGTGTGACAATTCACACAATAACATTTTTATATAACAATAATAGTATAATGATACAGATATTAGTCATTTTTTTTTTAATGTTCTTATCATCTTCGCCATTGTTGACTTTGCCTCTTGGGTCTTCAGCTTCCTCCACTCTGCAACTTTGCTTTCGACTCTTCATCTTCATGATCATCTTTTGCAAGAGGTTCTATCGAAAAGCGCAGTGTGACTGTAAAATAAATTGATGTATATTATTGATTGAATGTTGTATATTACAACTATATATTACAAATGGTGGTGAGGGGCTCCTTATATAGGAGATGTAGTGGAGTAGGTGGTAGTGGAGGTGGTAGGTGGAGTGGGTGGTAGTGGAGGTGGTAGGTGGAGTGGGTGGTAGTGGTGATTTACAATTTACATTTACAATTTACATTAACAGCCCCCCTCAAACTCAAGGAGGATAGGTACTAATCAACTTGAGTTTGGAGAGAGTAACAAAACAGGAAAGTAAACTGATAAATAAAATAAAATAGGAGAGGAGACACTGTATGGTTGTGTCAAATTGGTGTTGAAGACACGGTATGATCGTGTCGGACCGTTGTAGCAGGACAGTTTACGAGGTCATGCCGGACCGATGTAGCAGACACTATGTGGTCGTGTCAGACCGTTGTTGTAGAAGCTAACCGAAATAAATGTCGGGACAGTTTACGGGGTCATGTCGGACCGATGTAGAAGCTGACCGGAATCAATGTCGGGACAGTTTACGGGGTCATGTCGGACCGTAGTAGAAGCTGACCGGAATCAATGTCGGGACAGTTTATGGGGTCATGTCGGACCGTTGTGGTGGTGCACCAAGGGGGCGACTTAGGGAGTGCGCCATGAGCGACTTATACATGATACTGTGTATAACCCCCCCTCAAACTCAAATAGGTGTGAAGATAGAAACCTATTTGAGGTTGAAACAAAGGGATTGATAAAGCTGACCGGTGTAGAAGACACTGTATGAGTGTGTATATAGGCTGCCCAAAAGATATACATGGATATAGATATCGAGCCCTTAAAAGTCGTGCCCTCAAAAAGGTGTGCCCAATCTTTCAAAAGGCGTGCCATCAAAAGGCGTGCCCGCCATCAAAAGGCGTGCCCAGTTTGTCGTCGAGCGCCGAGCGGCGCATGATGCGCGTGTCTGCCTTGGCTATAAGACGGAGGCTGAGACTGAGTTGAAGACAAACAACTTGCGAAGAAAAACTTCTGAAAAAAAAAGTCTGCGTTTGCGGAGAGAGAAACTCTGTAACACTCTGTAACACTCGGTTGCCCAGAACATGGCCTCGTCTTCTCGTTCAGCTACCTAGAATATGGCCTCTTCGTCCCGTGGTCTGCTCACTCTCTTTCCCGACCTCAACGAGTCAAGAAGAGAGATAACTGGTGCGGTGGCCAGTGAACCTCAACCAAGCGCCTCTGGTTTTGCTCCGTTGAACTTTCCGATGCGGTCGGTGAAGCAAAAAATGGCGGTGCAAACTGATATTGAGGTCAATCAGTATACTTTGAAGTCATGTGTGGAGACCATGACGGCGGTCACAAACCTGTCGCACCGGCTGCAGAGTAGGACAAATGAGGTGCAGCAGTTAAACGCCCAACTGGCTCTGCTCCAGCGCATGTATAAGGATGCGCGAGCAGAGATAAGTGTGCTAAAGGCGGAAAATAAGGAACTGAAGCGGAAGGCCACCGTTATGTTCCGATTTGGAGGTCCACCATATGCTGCAGTGGAGGAGCAGGGAGTAGTGATCATGCCCAGTGGAGTGGGAAACACGGAGGCAGCACCGTCAAGAGCCGCTCAGGACGGAGGCAAAAAGAAGAGACCTGCAGTAGAGTAGAGAAGAAAAATCCCGCCTGTGGATGTGGTTGTTTTGTTTATGTGATTTTTTTTTTTTTTTTTTTTTTTTTTGTTTTTGTTTTTGTTTTTGTTTTTTGATGTAAAATGGTGAACGGGGTGAGCCCTGACATGAATAAAAGGAGTTAGTGTGCAGGTCATCTTCGTCTGTATTTTTTTTTTTTTTTTTTTTTTTTTTTTTTTATGTGTGTGAATGGTAAAGGAATAAAAAAAGAAAAAAAAAAGAAAGGTGATATTCAAATCGGTAGAGAATAGTAAAATAAAAAGAAACGAAAAGAGGGGGACAAAACCCATGTGATAAAGTGGAGAGAAGGGGAGAGAGAGAAACTCTGTTTCCCGCATGTGAGTGAGAGAGAGTGAAAGAGAGATGGTGACTCAATGTATGGACCATGATTTGATATATATATTATATATCTGTTTTGCAGCATGGCACGGGTGTTGTGAAAAACCGCAATGGGTGTGGTATTTGTTTGTGTATATATATATATATATATATTTTGTTTTGTTTTGTTTTTTGTTTTAAATAATAATAATAAGAATATATTAATGGCGAAAGCATGGGCCTCGGTGGGTTGGAAAGTGAAAAAATGAGAGAGAGAGAGAGGGGTACATGATGATGAGGAGGATAATAAGAAGAAAACGAATAAAAAAATGGTTTTGGTGGAAGGTGGTGGCTTTATTTGAAAGACAAAAGGTAGTGGATGTAAATATTAAAAGAAAAAGAAAGGAAAAGAGAGGGCCTTGAGTTTGCAGGTATGGAGCAGAGAAGAATAGCTGTTGTTGCTGCACCATCTGTTTTGGCAACTGTTGTTGTATTTGAGACTTTGTTCCAGTGCTTGAAGAGGTAATATGGGGGTTGCCAAGTATTGATGGAATACTTCTGACACCAACCGGAGATGATTTCCGGCTTGGCACTGATGTGGAGTTCTTGGGCTGCTGAGAAGACAATGAAGAAGGTTGGGCGGTGGGTTTATTGCCAGGTTGTGAAGTGGAGGTCGATGTCCTCGGGCTTCCACTGGCACCACCACCCTTGGAGATGGAAGTTATGGGAGACCCAACCACCATTGGAGGAGATGCAGAGGACTGATGGCTATGGCTATGGCTATTCGGACCTTGTTGCTGTCCTTGTGGAACTGTCGATGATGATTTTTGGCTAGCCCCGAAAGATATCTGAGTGTGACTTTGCTGGGTTCTAGCCTGCTGCTGCTGTTGGGTAAGGTTTTTTTTCAAAGATGATGTGGTTGATGAGGCTAACGAAGACGGAACTTGTGAGGTAGTAGTAGCTCTTGATGAATTCTTCCACTGATGAGACTGAGATGGATATGTGTAGAGGTCCGGCGGACTAGGTTGAGGTCCGGCGGGCAGCTAAGGTGAGGTTGCCGCCCGCCGGGGAAGCAAAAATATTAGGTTCTAAACCTGCTCTGATACCATGTAAAATAAATTGATGTATATTATTGATTGAATGTTGTATATTACAACTATATATTACAAATGGTGGTGAGGGGCTCCTTATATAGGAGATGTAGTGGAGTAGGTGGTAGTGGAGGTGGTAGGTGGAGTGGGTGGTAGTGGAGGTGGTAGGTGGAGTGGGTGGTAGTGGTGATTTACAATTTACATTTACAATTTACATTAACAGTGACGATGAAAATGCAAGCAAACAAAACAAGCCATGTATAACCCTTGAACCTGAAAAGACTCCAAGACTTGTTCAAAGAGGCACTGAGAAGGAAACCTAGAATCCCAAAATCGGTGTAAGGTTGGATGACACATAGCACGCAGTGCCAGTGAAAGGCAAGGAACAAGAAGAACAACATGCAAGCAACGGAATTCTCAGTGACATAGTGGACCAGAACATTTCCGAATAACATGACCGCACCTCCAACGATTTTTCCGAGGCGTTCGTAGCCAGGAAATAGATTAGTAGGTATATCTTCTACGAATGCCATGAATAGGACTATGACGTTGCTGGCATATAACGAGAAGGCTAAGAACAAGTTGAAGACGACGTCGACTAGGAAATAGCCTTTTTTGAAGATACCCATCTGGTAAGCTGTAATAAACCATAGAGAAGAGGCGCAAAAGCTGATGAAGAGCCAGAACAACGTACTCGGCCAAACAGGACGTATCGTTGGACTGGACTCGGCTGAAATGGACTGGAGGAGGAAAATATGAGCAGGGGTTCGGTTTTAGGACCAAGAGCATCTCCAACGGTAATAGGCATTTTACCTATCTAAACATTACTATAAAGTATACATTTTATTTTGCCTATCACCTGTTTCATATTTCTGCTCCAACCATGCTCTTTATTTTAACTATCCATCCAAATACTATTAATTTTATAAAATGCCACATCAGCAACAAAGATGGAGGGAAATAATCCTAATGATTAAATACATTTTGCCTAGCCTTGAAGGCTAGCTACATGTAGCTAGTGAATATGAGTTGAGCTAAAATGCCTAATTACATGCCTAGTGCATTGGAGTTGAAAAAAGTGAGTCATACTAGGCATTTTACCTAACAAGCATTATATGCCTAGTGCATTGGAGATGCTCCAAGATGGTCCTTATTTATTACGGATCGGGATGTATTCTTCTATATATTTTATTAAACACCACGTAAGCCTCACACTATAATAAAAGGAAATTTGATTATAAAACCCTTTTATTTTTCTTTTATGGTTAAAATGACTAAGAAAAAAAATTTTACTTTCTAAACTCCCTTATAATTATAAAGTCTTATATAAAGGACAAAATTTATTATTTAAATATTTTATCAAACTATTATAGCCTCAACTAAATCTTTCCTCTTTCTCCACCCACTCACTCCCCATCTTCTCCGTCTCTCTCCTCCCCCTCCAAACACAGCTTCTCTTCATAGCCATGTCAGAGGCCACCCGTCGATCTCTCCCCTTGTCACCGCCACTATCCGTCGGTCTCACTCCCTCCATCGCTGCCCCTCGTCGATCTCTCTCTATCCGTTGCCGCGGTGCTACTCCTCTTAGTTTCTCTGCCACACCACCACCGGCACCGTCACCACCTTCAAACATCGCAGTTGTTCTCTCTCTCTCTCTGCTCCATCTCTCTTTTTGTCAGCGTTCGCAGTTACGATGACGTACCTCCTCCATCCTCGCAATCTCTGGCGATGAGATCTAACCACTACTAGACAAGATTTGGTCGTGTAGTGAATAGATCTGGTCCTGCCGCTGCTCTGCTCTTCCTCCGTCATTGATGGCGCTGAACAATCGTCGCACAAGATAAATAAATACATATATATAGACATACATTCTGTATAAAGGTGTAGACACCCCATTTTTGACCGTCCTCGGGACTTGGTTGTGCTTGCAGGTACACTCAACAACTAGTTCGACTGCTCGCCGAGTACTCGACTGTTGCGGCGGAACGTCACCGGTTCGAGCTTCCCGGACCCTGTATCCTTTCTGCCTCATTTTGGGACCCTGACTTGGTCCTTTCGAAGTGACCCTTTTGATGCATTGCCGGCCATGGCATGGAACTGCCGGCCATGTCTTTGCTTCTGCCGGCCATTTATGAGGCCCTACCGGCTATCAATGAGCCACTGCCGGCCATTGATGATGGCCGGCACCCCCCTTGTCTCAGCTGATTTTCCTCCAGATCTTTTGAGCCAGCTGATTTTTTATTTGCTCCCCTCCATACACGTGTATGGAGGGATGAAGGCCTTGCAAAGCTTCTTGAAGAAGCTTTGGCTTTTCATTCCTCTATATAAGGAAGAGGCTTCTTCCTTAGAGAGGGTTCTGAACTTTTGAAGAGGAAAAACTCCCTTTCTCTCTATATTGCTTGAGTTTAGTGCTTAGAAATTGGATTTCCTTGCACTTTTACACTACAACACATAGAGACACACCACCACCATTGAACCAAGCTTCTTGGGGGGTCTTCTTGAGGTCTGAAAGCAAGCTTCCACCCCCTGAAATTGCTGGTTTCGAAAAGGGTCTTCAAGGGTGAGCATTTCTCCAATTTTTGCACTATTTTGCACCTTGCTTTTGCCCTCTTTGCATATTTATTTAGGCTTTGCTTATAACTGAAAAAAAGGTCTTGTTTTTAAGTTCTTTTAAAGTTTGTTTAAGGTCATTTTGCTGTTTGGGGTGTGTAGCCCCCTTGCATGCTTTGTTTGGCTTTGTTTTAAGCCATATCTTGAGGCCTCCGAGCCAACCTTGGTTTGGCCTTCCTACCACTGAAATCTAGTGAGATCTTGGTGGTAGAGGTGTGGTTTTGAGGTCCTAAATCAGGGGGGGTAGTCCCCTCTCTTTGTATTCCTCTTTGTTTGCATTTTTGAGCCTTCCAAAGGACCATCCCTCTATGCATTTTTAAGGCTTGGTCCAAGCCTATTTTTGTGACTTTTAGGACCTGCCTTGGCCCAATCCATGGCTGGTTTGGTCATATTCTACTTGCATCTACCATGTGTAGTGTAACTCCATTCATAGCTCATCAAAGTAGCATGTGTGCTTAGCTTGTGTTGAGTCCATTTCAGTAGGTTTTTGGTGATGTTTTACCATGCCATGAATCTGTTTTGAGTTGGTTTTGTCACTCCATGCTTGCATAATACACTTGTAGTGTAATTTTGCTCTCTAGCCATAGCTTGTTTCATGTTTTAGCCTATCTTCCTAACATGTGCTAGCTTAACTTTAGCCTGCAATAGTCCGTATTTTGCTGTGATTAAGCTCTATTTTGAGGTTGTTAATGTAGCTTGTGCATTGCTTTGCATGGTTGTGGTTTAAATGCTTAGAATGGCCTAAAGGAGAGCATGCTTTTCTAGTTTGTTTTGACTATTTTCCAGCATGTTTTAGGCCCTAAATTAACATGTAGAAACTCTGTTTTGGGCTGGATAAAACTCTCATGCATTGTATTACATAGTTGTAGTTCATGTGCTTCAAGAGTCCATTGTTTGGGCATATCATTTGAGCTTGTTTTGGTGTACGATCATGGCATTTTCAGCATCAATATGGCATGTAGGGTGACTGTTTTGAGGTGTTTGAGACCTGCATCATATAGCTCTAGTTTATGTGCTTCATTGGCCTCTTGCATGAACATGCTTAATCAGCTTGTTTTGGCCTTGCTTCCTTGCACTTTGGCCACTGTTTTGGGATGGGCTGAGGTCTGCCCCTTTATGGTTTAAGCCCACCAATGCATATTTGACATGTTGCATTACATTGGTCGCATGCTTGCATCATATCATGTTCGCACGTTTGCACGTCATTTAGCTAGTTGCATTGTGTATCCTTGTTGCATACTTAGTGTGTTTGCATTACATTAGCTTAGTTTGCACACTCGCATGCTTAGTTGCGTAGCATTTGGCTTGCCTTGCATATTTGAGCCTCATATTGCATATTTGAGCTACATAAAGCATACATGCATTGCATTGCTTGGATTAAGTATTAATCTGAGCACGAGGAACAAGGGGCGTTTCATACTTCAAGTGATGGAACGTGTCTCAATTCTCGGTCGCCGAAGCTCTTGATGATTCATGATAGAGTTCTAAGCTTTACTTGCTTTATTTGCGCATTCATTTTCATATTAATTTGTACAAGTTGGATCTTTGGCCATCATGCATCGGGATGCATGATTGATGGTCGTGGATCCAACTAGGCCTCTCCCTTGACGTTTTGAGGTGATTTAGAGTGCCATGGTGCGTACATGTCCTTGGGAAACCCTCCATTTTCTCTATTTTGTGCTTCGTTGCAGTTTGGTGTCACAGCACACCAGTGGCCGGCAGCCTGCCATTGATGGTCGGCAGTGTGCCACCCTTGGCCGGCAATGGACCATCTTTGGCCAGCAAGTCTCCTTTCCTGGCCGGCAGGTCACTGGTGACTTCCCCTGCAGTGCTTTGGTAAGGTCCAACAACAAGCACTGGAAGACACCCTGCAAACAGAGCCTCTAAAGAGCAACCTGAAGGCCTTCCAAAGCAAGGAACCGAAGCGAGCATGCATGCCTCCCTTCTTCAAACAGATCTGGAATAGCACCGTTTACTGCTTTCTCTACTTGCTTGTTGTCATTCATTAATTAGTTAATTGATTCGTTAATTAATTAAGTTGTGTAATAATTAGTTGTAGCTAGTTATTCAATTTGGTTCTGTAATAATTAATTAGCTTGTGAGTTAGTTAATTATGTGGCTTGTAGTATTTATTCGGACCCTCCGAGCGAGGGCACAATTGTAATAAGTGTGCGTGCGTGTGATGTATGTCTTCCAACCCCACGTCTTTCTCCCTTTTACTTACCTACTTTCGTTGGTTAGTTTTAGGTCATTTTTCAATTAGCATACTTATGCTTGCATGTTTGCATTATTCGTCTGTCTTGCATGCACCGGGCTCGGCGCATCATACTAACTGCATTGTATTACAATTCCGAGTTGAATACTTGTTAGTTATAGCATTTCACATGCCATTGTAGAATAGCCGAGCCTATAGTTGCATTTTGCATGTGTTGCATTAGGCATTTCTGTATAGTTAGGATCATGCATGGATTTCTAACATAACTTTTGTTTTGGCTTGGAGTACTCGGTAAGTTTTATGCTTTAAGCATCCTTGCATGCGTGTGAGTGACTGCCATGATAGCATGCTTATCATGAGGCTAACTGCTTATGTGATATACCTGCCTAAATGCCTGTGGATGAAGGTTGGATTATCTGAGTTGGAATAATGCATTAACTGTGAGTTTTAAGCCCATTAGATAGTGGCCAAACCATGTTCTCTAAGCCCACCCGAGGGTGGCAAAATCTGCATTTTAAGCCTACTTGCGAGTAGCAAACCGCTTTCAAAAACAAACATGAAATGTTTTGTTCCAATTCGGGCGATCCAGTCTATACTTGTATGCTGTGCGCATCACATAGTAAATCTAGGCTAATAACCGGGATATGAACGCATAATGTTTTCAAAGCTAGATATCATGGGTAGTAGAGGCCGATCTTTGATCGGGCGAGTGGGGGTGCTCACGAAGTGACCTTCCCCAATCGTACCCAAGTTCTCGAGCCGAGACAACTTTGGTGATGACGGACACTGTAGACACCCCATTTTTGACCGTCCTCAAGACTTGGACGTCACCGCTCGAACACTCGGTGATCATCCATGTTTGTGTTCGTTTGGAGTTCCCGGAGTTCTCGGCTACGCGCCTTGCCTCAGGATCTCCGAACTTGACCGTTTTGTGTCTGGTTTTGTACCAAACACTTGTGTTTTTCCTTGGAAGGGCAGGGAATGCCTTGTGAGGCATCTCCACACTCCACCGGCAGCGGCTAGAGGTCACCGGCTGGTTTTTGCGGCCATCGGCAATGTACATTGCCGGTCGGCACTCTTTGCTGCCGGTCGGCACTAAATTTTGTCAAAATGACATTTTTGGATGGCCGACTACTGTGCATCTGCTTTTTCAGATATTTTATCACAGCTGTCTTGCTTTTGGCTCCCCTCCATACACGTGTATGGAGGGATTTCCCTCTTTGGAAGCTTGTCTTGTAAGCTTTACAAGATAAAAGGCTCTATAAGAGAGAGCCTTGTCTCTTGTTGCAAGGGTTGGACACTTGAGAGACTTGAGATATTTTTAGACAGCCATTTTTAGGGTTTTGAGTTCTAGGGTTAGAAACCATACACTTTCTATCTCTATATCTCCCTCTTGTGTGTGTTTAAGTGCATTTGTGTCTTACAATTGCACACAAACACATAGTGTTTCACCTTCACTTAGCTACTGAGGTTCTAAGAGGTTGGTTTTGAGTTTTGGAGCTGTTTTCAACCTAGAAGGAGCTGTTGGAGCACCATTGTTGAAGGGGTCTTCAAGGGTAACGATTTTGCCTCTTTATTCCCCAATCTTGCATTGTATTTTTACCTGTCTTAAAATCATTTTTGAGCTTAGTGTATAATACAAAAAAGTTCTGTTTTTTAGCCCTCTTGATTGTTTATTAAGAGTGTTTTGTGGTTTGGAGGTGTTTGACCCCTCTTAGGCCTTGAAAGGCCCCATTTTGTGCTATTTTGTGCAAGTTTCGAGACTTTGGTGTTTGGGCCTCTTCACCACTAAAATCTTGAGGGATTTCAGTGGTGGAGATGGTGCTTTGAAGTCTCCAAAAGGGGAGGGCCACCCCCTCTCCTTGTTGTCCTTGAAACGGACCCTTTTTGGCCTCTTGAGAGAGCACCATGTTAGAATGTGTATTGATCATATCTTGGCTGTTTTCCATGCTTATTATGCCATGATATAACCTTGTGGTGTGTTGGTTTTGGTACACCATGCATGCTTAGCATACCTACCTTGTAATGCCATGTTATTGCCTTAATATGCCTTAGATTGTTAGCCTTTGTTCTAGCATGCTTTAGGCTTAGATTTGTGAAGCTTTTGTGCATATTTTACCATGCTAGAGGTCTGTCCTAGGTTGTTTGGGTCAGCTATGGCATGCATTATATACCCCCTTTGCATTTTGGCTTGTTGGCCTCAAGTGTGTGAGTATATAGCATGCATTACTTGCTTTATTCTAATGATTTGGCATCATTTATAGCATAATTTCAGACCTTACAGCATGCTTGCATGCTTACTTTGGATACCTCTTTGAAGCTTTGAAAGCTTGTGTAGCATGTTCCATGTTTTGGCCATTATACATGCCTTTGATTTTGAGCCACTTAGATGCCATCTAGGGGGGTCCCCTTTGCATGGTCTAGGTCTGCCTTGAACCTATTTTAAGCCCCCTTAGCCTTGTGAGGCTTGGTTGGCTTGGTCATGGTTCAAGCCCCTTTGATTTGCTTCAAACACTTAGGCCATTTGTTACATGTATGGCTTGATTTGTTGCTTGGTTTGGTACCATGTTTTGACATGATTTTCAAGGCTTATAATGCATGTCATATGTCCATAATCATTCCCTTCTAAGTGTGCTTAGGAGTAGTCTTTTGATGCTTAAGCATTTAGGCCTTAACATGTGCATGTGTGTATGTGTTTAGTCCTTTGTTTTGGTCATTTTGGCGATTGTTTTAGGCCTAATTAGAGTTGCCTAAATTATGTGTAAGTCCACCTTTCCATCAATTTGCATTGCCTCATGTTTGCTTGTATGCTTGCATAAGTGTCTTGCCATGCCATGTTGCATCCTTAGCTTGCATGCCTAGGTTGCATTACATCTTGCATGCATGCCTTATTCCTTGACTTGGTGATAGGAATTAGGCCTTGGTTTGTTTGTTTGGTTTGCATTTCATTTGACATGAAAGTTGCACACTTGATCCTTTGGGCCATCATGCATGGAAATGCGTGATTGGTGGTCCGAGAATCGAGGCATATGTCCCTTTGAGTCACAAAAATGATAGGGGGCATGATTAGTGCATACATTGCTTGAATTGTTTTGCCATGCAAGTTCTGTCCTCTGCTGTTGTGAGTTGCAGGTTCTGCGGGCATTCTTTGCCGACCGGCAGTACACATTGCCGACCGGCAATTATTCTCCAGCCGATAGCTTCATTTTGTGCCAGTGACCACATGCCACTGCCGGTGGCAATTCTATTCAGCCGGTGGTGATCTCCAGTATCCAGAGGAGCATCTTTGAGACTTTGGCAGTCTTCAGAGGGGCAGAACAGGGAAAACAGAGGCAGACTATGCATGGCGGTGCACTTCCGAGCAAGACCCGAGCACGCGCTGCATCTGGCCCTCCTCCCGAGGCGGTTTACTGCTTGTCCTAGCTTAATTAGTTTGCTAGCTGATTAGGAAATTTGTAATATTTAATTAGCTTGCGTAGTTAATTAATTTGTATTATTTATTTGGTCCCTCCGAGCGAGGGCAAATCTGTAATAAGTGTGGGTGAGTGGTGTGTATGTCTTCCAATCCCCACTTCTTTCTTCCCTTTTATTTACCTGCTTATGATGGTAGACTAGGGCATTTTTAAAATTAGCATACCTTATGCAATGCATGCGTGCATTCATACATTTGCTTTGCATGCACCGGGCTCGGCGCATCATTCTAACTACATCTGTATTTCAAATTCCAAACTGAATACATGTTAGTTGTGCATTTTCACATGTCATTCATAGACTAGCTGAGCCTACTCTAGTGACATTTTGTATGCGATGCATTAGGCACTTAACATGGACTTGGATCATACATTGATTGCTAATATGTTCCTATTTTTGGCATGGAGTACGATGTAAGTATTTATGCTTTAGCATCTCGCATGTGTGTGAATGTTGCCATGACAGTATGTTTGCCATGCGGCTAGATGCTTATATGAGATAAACTGTTTGAATGCCTGTGGGTGAAGGTTGGATTGTTTGAGTTGAAAAAACTCGTTGAAATCCGTGTTTTTAGCCTACTTGCGAGTAGCAAATTCCAAAGCGCTTTTCAAAACAAACGGATATGCAATGTTTGTTTCCAAATTAGGCAATCCAGTCTATACTTGTTTGCTGTGCGCATAACATAGTAATCCTAGGCTAATAATTGGAATAAGAACACATAAAGTTTTCAAAAACGGATATCACGGTTAGTAGAGGCCGATCTTCGGATTGGGCGAGAGGGGGTGCTCATAGCTGACTTTCCCCAATCGTACCCTAGCTCCCGAGCCGAGACAACTCCGGTGATGACGGACATGTGGCCTTCGGCATCGAGTCAGGGTTTCCTAAATTTCTCCATAAAAAATATTTAGGTGGCGACTCTGTATCTGGCAAAGCAGTCCATGTTTGGCACTTCTTTTCAAAAAATCTGTTTCTCAAAACGATTTCCCGGATTTAGACTCTTTGGTTCAGATTTAGAACCGTGACAACAAATCGAGTCCGAGCTGTAGTGACCCCAAAAATGAACAGAACGGGACTCACCCTCCCAGGGCGTTCGGGGACGTCTACGTGACCTTAGGCACGAGTCAGGGTTTCCTAAATTCCCCCCAAAATAAAATATTTAGGTGGCGACTCTGTATTTGGAAAAGCAGTCCATGTTTGGCACTTCTTTAAAAAAAAAATCTGTTTTCAAAAACGATTTGCCAGATTTGGACTCTTTGGTTCAGATTTAGAACCGTGACATTGAGTTCGAACTGTAGTGAGCCCAAATGAACAAAACGGGGGGATTCCCTCCCAGGACGTTCGGGGATGTCTACAGTTTCTGGTGACTCTGCTGGGGAGTTAGAGAACTTGACTCGAACTCATGATATCTAGTTTTGACTACACTTGTGTGTTTTTTGCATTGCATTTGCATTGGTGTGCCTAGGACACCGTGTTTGCCGTATGCTATTCTTGAACAGTTTGCCGGAGGCTTGCTTTGCGAAGTGTGACATAAGGCTGACCGGTTGCGGTCTCTGGCACGACGGGAACACAAAGCCCGGTTTTACCGGGGCACCCTTTTGACCATTCGACCTAGTGCATATTCGGAATCCATAGTGACCATTCCAAACTAGGACAGGTTGCTTACCCGTTTATAGGTTGTTTGAAACCGTTGCGTGTGTAGTGAAACCCTAGCTCCTGACAAAATAGGATAGGGAAACCTTACCCCAACATAGGGGTGTTTTGGCTCTCACTTGTTTGTTATGTGCTTTTAGAGTGCATCTCTATACGAATGCGTGTATCAGTTAGCAAGTTTGAGCATCAGGCCTGCGGGCGCCAGTTTAGTATTTTGGGTATCAGGCCTGCGGGCACCAGTTTAGTATTTTCGAAATCAGTTATCTGCAGGTATCAGATTCAGCTTCGGGAACAGTGATTTGGGAATAATGATCAGTCTTTGAGAACGGTGTATCAATTGCGTGTTAATTATACCCGACTGTGTGTTGTGTTTATTTACGCCGTTATGCTGTCCGTTTGTCTGCTCGTTTATTTCCTTATTATTGCTTTATTTATCTTTTTGCTAGGTAGTTTAGCACAATTGCTTCAGACCAAGCAGATATTCCCCAAGCACTCTGGACAAGAGGTCGCCGACTCAATCAATCTGAGGATCTGGTCGACGGACAACCAGTGTTCCACTCTCTACCCCAGTTATCAGACGGAGGCCAAGAAGACGCAGTGTATCCGAGCAGAGATTGCCAGATCGGTGGACTTTGAACAGTCAGGTTAAGCTTTCTGAGGTTACTCCAGAGTTAGACCTTCCGATATTTCAGAGAGATCAGGGCAGTATGGCAATACCGACAGGAGTTGAAGAAATGATGCGTCAGATGCAGGAGACCATGAGAACCATGCAGCAGGACGCTGCTCGCCGAGATGAGTTTGCTGAACAACAGGCTGAGATCATGGCCCAGCAGGCAGAGTTGATTGCCAGGTTGCAACAACAAACCGGGGCGTCTGCTTCCCACCAAGTTCCTCCCCCTCCAGGAGTCCCGGCACCCGGGGAGGCACCGAATGTCCAGGTAGATACGGACATCTCGACGGGGCTGGCTCCGCCCCCGATTCTACTTCAGTTATCCAAGGCACTTACGCCTGTCAATCAACCAGACTCTCCCTTTGAGTTCGAGGTAGACCACACAGCATTGAAATTGAGCAAGCTTAAGAAGTTGTTCAAGAAATCGCAGGGGGTGAAGTCCATTCCAGACATCGAGGATGGATATACCGATGTGCCTGTGACGCTGCCAGATAGGTTCAAAATGCCACAAATCGACCGTTTTGACGGATCCGGGGTTCCCATGGTCCATCTTTGGTTGTTCTCAGATATACTGCGACCGATGGGCCTCACCAGACCACAGAAGCTTTCATTATTCGGCCGGACCTTGTCAGGGGTGGCTGCTATCTAGTATGCAAAATTAGAAGATGATGTTAAGCGGAACTGGGATGAGATGGTCGAGGCTTTCATTGCACAGTACTCCTATAACACTCAGATCGAGATTACAACCCATGATCTTGAGACAACAAGGCAGGAGCTTAAAGAGAGCTTTTCGGATTTTGTGGCGCGATGGAGGGCGAAGGCCTCAATGATGACCCTAAGGCCTACAGATAAAGATCAAATCTGGATGATTGTGCACAATCTCTAGCCAAAACTGATGCAGAAAATGATTGTGATCCCCTTCCCTACCTTTTCAGATTTGCACGAGATGGGAGTACAAATAAAGGATGCTATGAAACAAGGTCTGATTGACCAAGATAGAGAGCAACCCCGAAGAACTTTCAACTGCAACAACAACACAGGCACCAGCAATGTTGCAAATGCTAGAGCTTCAAAAGTAAGCGTGGTCACCGCCATCCCCCTTCCCAGACCCATGGCAGCTACACCTTTCTCCGGCTCGTCCGGAAGCAACACACAAACCACCTGATTCCAACCCAAAGGCCAAAGAACCTTCGCCCCACTGTATATGCCCCTGTCCAAGGCTCTAGGGGTATTAATCAGGAAAGGGCACTTGAAGCCCCTGGAGTCGAGGCCATTGCCAGAAAAACTTCCCCCTTCCCATAATCCTGCCAAATACTGCGCGTATCACCAACAATACGGTCATGACACCGACCAATGTTATTGATTGCGTCACGAGATTCAGGATCTCGTTGACAAGCAGGTGATTGTGCCTCCAGAAAAACCCAATGTCACAACAAACCCTCTCCCACTGCACAACCAAGCTCCACCTCACAAAAGAATCAACTTTATCCAGACTGGAGTCGTGTCTTACGATCCCAGCATATATATTACCCCAACCCACCTACCCAAGTTGGAGGTGCTCCTTCCTGACTGCACTGACTCTTTGTGCATGTTGGACATCTCCAGAACCCAACCCGAGCCAATAGTGGTGACTGGCAAAGACAGAACATATGAGATTTCAGAGGAGAATGGAATTGTTCAATCAGGGTTTGAGCAGTCTGGGAGTGTCGCTGGGGAAGCCTACGATCCGAGTGATTACATTCTTCCAATAGGTCAGTTTGAGCCTAATATTGAATTGCCAGAGAGGGCAGAGCTGTGTGTGATCTGAGGGGATGGATTTGAGTAGGGGACAGATGGTTTGACGGTTGTGGAAGAAAACTTGGCCAACCTCCAGTATTTCAACGACCAAGATCAAGGAGACGCGACAGTCAACTGGTTTGATTATGAGGAATTGGTAGAGTCTGCTGGGTGGCTTGATGACCTGCCAGACATTGTTGACGAAGCTCAGTTGGAACAGGGCCTGGCAGGGGCAAGAATATCAGTGGTGGCCGGAAGGGCCGAAAATCAGAATGAATCGCCAAAGAGCGCCGGTGCTAAGAATTTCGCTCGAGACTTGGGCATTATGAATGCGGGAATTGTTAAACAGCCAGCTGTACTGACGTAGTTGGAACAAGAAAGGTTTGAGGATGCCGAGAAAATTAGGAAAGCTAAGGGCCCTGAGGGGATTGAGAGTGCTGTGTGCACGAAAATAGAGAATGCTGCGAGCATGTGGACGGAGAGTACTGCGGGTGTAATTGAGCCGGAGCCAGACAGGTGTCTGTTGGCTGCCGACGAAATGTGGTGTGAGGACGATGATTTATGTCTTGCCCACACGGATGAGGATTGGGGGAGTAATCAGCTAGATGATACCTGGTATATTGGTGAGGTCGATCATATGACGAGAAGTGGGCGGTATTTCAAGCCCTCGCACCTAGACCAGCCAGAGGCATCTGGGAAGGATAAGGAAGCTGAGAGACAGAAAGAGAAGCAAATCGAAGAGGAGGCTGTACTGAAGCAGTTAAAGAAGATACAAGCAGACATCTCCATCTGAGGACTACTTATGGCATCGCGAGTGCATCGACAAGCTGTCTTATTGGCCATGGACAAGGCCAAGCTTTAAATAGACACCACGCCCGAACAGCTGGTGGGCTTAGTTTTTCCGGGAGAAGCTACCCCGATGTTGACCTTTTCTGACAAAGAACTGCCACCTGAGGGTGCGAACCATAACAAGCTACTCTACATCTCCGTGGAGTGCAGGAACAAATGGATACCCGTGGTGCTAGTCGACATAGGGTTCGCCATCAATGTGTGTCCAGCGAGGACTGCTTATGCAATCGGTTTAAAGAATGCGGACTTTGTGCCGATAGCCCAGGTAATTCAGGCATATGACAACACAAGCAGAGAAGTCATGGGAACAACAAAAATTCAAACCAAGGTTGGGCCGGGGCAGCATGAGATAGACTTCCACGTCTTAGAAGTTCTGGCAACTTTCAATATGCTCTTGGGGCGGCCGTGGCTGCACCAGGTGAAAGCAGTGTCATCCACCTTGCATCAGATGGTGAAATACCCCCATGGAAAGGGAGTAGCCATCGTTTTTGGGAATTCACCGATCCATCCACCGTCGGAAGTGTCTACGCCAGTCCTGGAAATTGAGCACGGCATGGAGGATGTGTTTATGTCGGGTTTTACCCTAGCTGAGGCCCTGGTCGTGCAAAACATCTTAGCTGTTAATGAGGGGGTGTACATCAGTGCTCAATCTGTATACCTCATGAACAAGCTTCAACATATCCCCGGGATGGGATTGGGAAAGAGCGGCCGAAAGGGCGTCGCAGCATTGGCCGAGGTGCCACACAACCCACATACCTTTGGCTTGGGTTATCTGCCCACCAAAGAGGATTGGATAAGGAAGGGTAAAGAGATGGCTGGGAGAGCCAGAGCGAAGAAGGCGGGGAAGCCTTTTGATTTAATGCACCAGCCCATTCAGGGTACCCTAAACGGACGCTTCATCTGGGAGGGGGAGGACTTTCCATTTTGTGGCTTCCCAGAGCCATGGCTGAATGCGGAGAGGAAGCGTGTGCCTGGTTTCGAGATCTTCTTTGATCTGCAGTTATCCGGGGATGACATTGCCGAAGAGCAGACGGACCCATTGGCTAAGGCTGAGCGGAGTAAGAAAGTGCAGTCTGAGGACGCTGAAAATGAAATGGGGGTAGCGCTGGCGTGTCTACTTTCAGATCCTCCGATTGAACAGAAGTGCTTGGGGGATAACTTCTCGGTATGCATGATCGGGAATGGAACGGCTGCGGGCCTACCAACAAACATTTTGGATGCATCTATCGCACCCTCTCTTATCTGGCAATATGAAGAGGGATTTTTGTCAAGCAGCACCGGGTTAGGTAGTGAGCTGGAATCTGATTCCACCGAGTCTTGTGAGTCGGAATCAGGTTCCAGCTCGACTGAGTCTGAGTCCGGTATTCCTGGGGGTGATAACCCGGATACCACAGTCCTGTCCAGGTCATCTTTTTCTTTCTCTTTTGAGTCTGTTGTAATCGAAGAATCGGACGATTTGGATGTGCTTAATGAGAATGATGTGGCTGTGGTTTCTGAGTACTTTTCTGTGCCCTTGATTTATTGCATTAAGTCAGACTTTCAAAATTTTGATGAAAACGACGAGGAAGAAATTCCTTCGATTTTGCAACGCTTAATTGAACAAGAGCAGGAAAGATTTGTTAAACCCTTAATAGATGAAATCACTACTGTGAATGTGGGTATTGAGGAGGACCCACGGCTGGTCCAGATCGGGTCCACATTGTCTTCGGAGGAATGCGAGCGCTTAGTCGCTTTATTAAAAGATTTCAAAGATGTTTTCGCGTGGTCCTACAAAGACATGCCTGGAATCGATCCTGAGATTGTACAGCACCGGATCCCTCTTGACCCCGAGGCTCGACCCGTTAAACAAAAACTCAGAAGAATCCGCCCGGACTGGGCTCTCAAGATCAAAGAAGAGGTCACCAAGCAAATTGACGCGGGTTTCCTGCTGGTATCCGAATACCCAACTTGGTTGGCCAACATCGTTCCGGTGCCGAAGAAGGATGGTAGGATCTGGGTATGCGTGGATTTCAGGGATTTGAATAGAGCTAGTCCGAAGGACGACTTTCCCTTGCCGCATATTGACGAGTTGGTAGATTTCACAGCGGGCATGCTTTGCTTTCGTTTGTGGATGGCTTCTCGGGCTATAACCAGATAGTGATGGCACCTGAAGATCGGGAAAAGACTGCATTCACCACCTCGTGGGGGACCTACTACTACAGAGTGATGCCATTTGGGCTAAAGAACGCTAGAGCTACATATCAATGAGCCGCGACCACAATATTGCACGATATGGTCCACAAAGAGGTTGAGGTGTATGTGGACGACATGATTATCAAGTTCAAGGAAAGAGAGGGCCACTACACCGCCTTGCAAAAGTTCTTTCAAAGGATCAGAGAATTCTGGTTGCGGCTGAATCCTCAGAAGTGTACGTTCGGTGTTATAGCTGGGAAAATGCTGGGGTTTCTGATTACACAGAGAGGTATCGAAGTCGACCCTTCCAAAATCAAGGCCATCTTAGAAGTACCACCACCAAGGACTGAAAAGGAGGTGCGAGGCTTTTTGGGTAAAGTGCAATTCATAAGACGGTTTATCTCAAAATTAACCTTGACTTGTGAACCACTTTTTGGTCTCCTAAAGAAAGGAAAGAAATTCCAATGGGACGGCCGATGCCAAGCTGCTTTTGAACAGATTAAGGAATATTTACAGAACCTACCCGTGTTGTCACCGCCAGAGCCGGGGAGACCGTTGATATTGTACCTTTCGGTAACTGAGACCACAATGGGCTGCATGCTTGCACAGGAATCAGAGGACAAAACGGAAAAGGCCATTTACTATCTGAACAAGAAGATGCTAGAATATGAGACTCGCTACACACCATTGGAGAAGGCTTACTTAGCCTTGGTATAGGCTACCAGGAAGCTGCGGCACTACCTGTTAGCTCACTCTGTAATGTTGGTTTCGCGGTTAGATCCCATCAAATATCTTTTCGAGAAACCGGCACTTACGGGTAGGCTAGCTCGATGGTTGCTATTGCTTTCCGAATTCGATATAAAATATTTGACGCGCAAGTCGGTCAAGAGAAGAGCAGTAGCAGAGTTCTTAGCCGATCATCCAGT
This sequence comes from Camellia sinensis, assembly GCF_055761805.1. Taxonomy (NCBI): domain Eukaryota; kingdom Viridiplantae; phylum Streptophyta; class Magnoliopsida; order Ericales; family Theaceae; genus Camellia; species Camellia sinensis. Next base: position 81,849,843 of record NC_138974.1, read on the forward strand.
GGAAGGGAGTGAAGCAGTTGAGTACTTATTCCCATATGAGGCCATTTTGCATATCGACGACGAGTTTTGGACAATGGACTTTGACAGAGCGTCAAATCAATACGGGTATGGGATAAGAGTGTTGCTGATAGCACCCGACAATTCCCGTATCCCTTTAGCATTCAAGCTCCGATTCAAAGTCTCGAACAACGAAGCAGAATATGAGGCATGCATTGCCGGTTTAGAAACAGCCCTTGAACTAGGGGCAAAACGGTTGGACGTTATCGGGGACTCGAACCTTGTTGTATCTCAAGCGAAAGGAGATTGGAAAGTCAAAGAAGAAAAAATGATGATGTATCACCAGACCTTGGATTTGTTAATTCCTCGGTTTGATAAGTTAAACTTCGCTCATCTGTTAAGAGAGAACAACAGGTTCGCAGATTCACTAGCAACTCTATCTTCTATGATAGACATCCTATTTGGAGTCCGGATGTGTCCAGTCATCATTGATCAGAAGTTTACGCCAACATATGAATCAATCGCTACTATAGATGAGGTTCAAGATGAGAACCCCTGGTATTACGATATTTGGAATTTCTTGGAGAAAGAAGGGTATCCACCAGGGGCAAATGCCAAGGATAAAAGGGCAGTTAGAAGAATGGCCGTTCAGTTCATCATCTGTGGAGGTAAATTGTGCAAGAGAGGTCATCTGGGAATGCATAAGCTGTGCATTGGAGCTGTAGAATCAAAACGCCTGATGGAGGCCATCCATGGAGGGGAATGCGGTGCGCATATGAATGGGGTAATGCTGGCACGAAAGATCCTCAGACAGGGTTACTACTGGTCCACCATGGAGGAGGATTGTATCAGCTTTGTTCAGCGATGCCACAAGTGTCAGATCCATGCAAACCGCATGAACATCCCGCCGTCGAAGCTGTACAATATGACTTCGCCATGGCCATTTTCAGTTTGGAGAATCGATGTGATCGGGGTTGTCACCCCGAAGGGGTCGAATTGGCATGAGTTCATCCTGGTCGCGATAGATTATTTCACGAAGTGGGTTGAGGCCCAATCCTATGCGGTGTTAAAGGCGTCACATGTTACAAAATTCATCAGAAACAACATCATCTGTCGTTATGGGGTCCCAAATGAGGTTATTTCAGATAATGGTTCCCACTTCAAGAAGGAAGTGATTGACTTGTTGAAAAAATACAACGTGGCTTTTCATAAGTCATCCATATACTGGCCACAAACCAATGGAGCGGTCGAGGCCGCCAACAAGAATATCAAGCACATATTGCAGAAGATGGTGGAAACCTACCGGGATTGGTCAGACAAGCTGCTGTTTTCTCTGTGGGGGTACCGGATTTTAATTAGAACTTCTACTGGGGCGACTCCGTATTCATTAGTTTATGGGATGGAGGCCGTTCTACCTATTGAAATTGAGGTTCTATCTTTGCGAGTGCTGGCTGAGTGTCAGATAGCCGAAGCAGATTGGCAACAGAGCAGATTTGAAGAACTCATGCTTTTTGATGAGCGCAGACTGAAAGCACTGTACCATGTTCAAGGCTATCAGCGCAGAATTGCCTGGGCTTTTAACAAGAAAGTTAAGTCCAGGAATCTAAAAGAAGGAGATTTGGTGCTCAAGGACAACCGAGCTCCCATCCACGACCTTAGGGCAAGTTTAGAGCCAATTGGACTGGTCCCTACATCATCAAGTCCATCTGGTCAGGTGGAGCTGTGGTTCTAATGGACCTAGATGGCCTAGAGTTCTCGCAACCGATCAACATGGACAAGTTGAAGAAATATTACCCCTGAGAGGCTCGCTAGGCTGAAAACCCGAAAGGGCGACCTAGGCAAAAGCCAGAGCACAAAAAATTTGAAAATATAAAAACTGAGCTCGCAAGGTTGAAAACCCGCAAAGGGCGGCCTTGGCAAAAGTTAGAGCGTAAAAGGAGAGTGAAAATACTCGAGTGAACCTAAGCCTAAACTACGTAAGGCTTTATTCCCATCTTTGGGATACGTAGGCAACTACATCCTGAAGTTTAGCCATAAACTTTTCCCCGATCAACTTTGTTCATTTGATCATCTTGGCTATCTTTGTCTATTCAGCATTCAAGAGTTCAGTTATGATCTCCGGTGCAGTGCTCTTCAGACTAGGGCCAATTTTCCGTTGCTGTGCAGTGTTGCGGTACTATTTAGACTAGAGGCAACTTTTTGTTGCTGTGCAGTGCCACGGTACTCTTCAGACTAGGGGCAACTTTCTAGTTGCAGGAATCCGGGGTTGTGCACCTCAGTGACAGATCTCAGGCATGTCCAGTTTTGATCCATATCAAAAACGGTTTTGAAAAGTTTTAATAAAAGTTGACTTTGTTCAAAATTAGTCTTTTTACAACTTAGACCATTTTTAGACCAAAGCGAAAAATTTTCAATACCCACAACCTTCAATTTCATTTGATTTCAATACAGAGTTCTCCTGCTCTTGCATACAAATTGAAGTTGCTTTTTATTACAATCATAAAGAAAACTTGAAAGTACGAATAAAGCAATAAATTCGGGGCATAGCTAAGTCAGGTGTTCCTGCGCCCCCTCCCAGAGCTGGTCGAAGCCTCTGATGCTAAAGTGGGCCCTTCCTGTGCCTCTTCATTAAGCCAATCTATGCACTCATCAGACAAAGTGCAACTAAAAGTGGGAGCGGGGGTCAGGAACTCTCTAGTCCTCCATGCTGCGGCATACTGGGCAAGCTGTGCGCCTCGAACCGGGAATGTAGCAGGGTACTCTATCCCCTCTGGCGGGCAAGCCTGATCATGGCCGAACTGGAGCTGGAACCGGAACAGAAAATAGAAGACACAGTGTGTCATGCCAATCAGTTGAACCCCAGGCTGGCGGGTCATGCTGTAACTCATTGCTGGCAGGTTGAGCCAAGGACAACGCCAAGCAATGCGGTCTGCGGAGAAATTGCACATCCAGCTGTACCACCACCCCTCATCCAGGGCATCGACCAGGCGTTGTCGAAAAAAGTAGCCGCGAGCTGAGTATGCGGGGCAAGACTCCACAATCTGTAACTTGTCCATCAACCACACTTGGGGAAGGATTGAAAAATGAGAGAATAAAGAATAGAGAGATGTGCAGTGAGAGAAAAGTAAGAAAAGGGTTTTGCGAGAAAAACCGAGCCTGAGGACCGAGTGATGTGAGCAATACATATGTAAGATTGGGTGGGAAACCTTACCTGCATTAGTAGTGGACTCCCCGCAAATCTAGTCATCTCTCGGTGATAGAAGGCGTCTAAGCCCATCAATGTTTTAGCCAATGTCATGGCAACGTAGCTCTTGCCCTCCTTCAAGCCTTGGACAATCTCGATCAACCGGACATTGAATCCTCCGAAGCCTGGGGCAAACAAGAAATGAGATAGCAAGCATAGGCAAAGCGCGTGTCGTCGATGGCCCTGTCGATAATGGTCGCCGTGGTCTCCAGCATCAGAAAACCGGCAAACCAAGCTTGGGATGTCCAGCTCCCCATCATGAATCAATGATCGAGCATCATACAAAGTGAGGCTGCACATTTGTCCTAGGGCTTGGACGTGGCCGAATCGGAGTTGAGGCAAGATTTCCTCGTTACGCTCGTATTCCATCAAAGCTTGGAAATCCTCGAAGGTAGGACACATCTCTTGCCCGCTAAAGCTAAAGACATGTGTTACCGGATTCCAAAACCTTGTCGCGGCATGGAGGAAATGAAGATGCAGCGGAGTACAGCCCAGCGTGAATAGTGCATTCAAGCCGAAGCCCCGGAAGTTCAACTTTTCCGAACCATCTAGAGAAGCGATCCAATTTGTGAGGTTTTGGGCAAGGAGTGCTTCCATTTGGTGCAAATTTGAGCTGAAATGAAGAGAATCCCGAAGCTGGAACTCATATAGAAGATAAGGAAGTGAGTGGAGGACAAATGTCGTCATTTCGGAGAGTCTGCCATCGATGGCCAGCAGTGGCTCATCAGTGGCCGGCAGTGGCACACTGATGGCCGGCAGGGATCCATTGATGGCCGGTAGCACTTCCCTCTTGCTCATTGGCTCCCTCACTGAAGACCCAGTTGTCCGTTGCAGTGGAGTCTTATCCCTTGTGTCTTTCAAGGTCTTGTTTTGTCCTGTTGGACTTTGTCGTGTCTTGTTTAAGGCGTATTATTTTATTTTTCTGTATTAGGTCGTAATTATCTTCCTTTCATTTATCGAGTTGTTGCAATTTGCTTATCGAGTTGTAAACTTGCTAGGCTTTGTTTTGTTTATCGAGTTGTTTTGTTATTAGTCAATTCACTACCTGATTAGTGCAATTTGAGCGTTTGGTTTTCAAAACAAAAACTTTGATTTCATTTACATTATTGTGTAAAGTAATGCTATGCGATGCGGTGCATGTACAAACAAAACAATTCTTCGACAAAAAGGCTGTTTTCATTTCGTCATAGTTTCTTTCACAAAAGAGATTGGTTTTAAACCAAATCTGCCTAACCCAGTACAATGTGCAAAACTACTAGTAAAAAGGAAAACAAAACAAAAGAAGATCAACATCTGAAGTAGAAAAATGTCTGGATCAGTGCCGGCGGCCTCAACCGCGAGAATCCGTCTTGGTCCTCTTCCTGGATGAAGGTCCAGGATCTCCACCATCAGCATCTAACTCTGACTCTGACTGCGGACTCATCGCCTCCTCATCAGACTCATCATCGACTGGGGCAGGCCTCCGTGAACTAGTCCCTCGTCCTGCTCCCTCTGCTGTTTGAGGAGGTGCTGAAGAACCCGCCCCCGCTCCTGCTGGAACACCCGATGGGCCTGGCGGCAAGAAAGGAATCTGAAGAAGGGATAATCCACGAAAATGCATTAGTAATCAGAATGTATCAGAAGTAGGAAAAGGATGCACTGTGAATAGTGAATGATTTGCAGTGAATGTGTACCGTGAGTGAGGTATGGGAACAATGTATCAGATCAATGTAGTGTGCAAGCTATACAAATAATGGTGTGCTAAGAAAAGACTTCATGGCGCGAAGTGCAGTTTGATCGAACTTACCGGGATGCTGTAGATATTGAGTAGGTCCATGCTCGTCTGTAGCATTCCTATCACTGAAGCTGTGTTTGCCAGGGACTGACGAGTGTACTCAATAGGAGCCTGCAAAAAAATGGTTGGAAATCATTAGTACTCTGCAGGATATTAAGTGAAATCAAATGACTGTACAAGGGATGACAGTGTAGTACATACTGGAGTCGGGCTGCAACCTCTGATAAGCTCGTGATCAGCTGGAGAAGGAGCAAATGGAACCTGATAAATCTCTCCAGCTCGCCCTTGGAGTGTCATAGTAGCAGGCAGCACTGTCCATCTGGACCCCTGCCTCTCCTCAGGACCTCTCCTCCTACGAGATCTGGTCGCTCCGCCCCTGCCTCTCATAGCTGGAGCCCTCGCTCCTTTTCCTCCTTGGACACCAGTCAAAGGCGGCATCAGATGTGTCTAAATGAAGGTCGCGTAGTCGCCCTCGGCACGGAAGTAATTTGTCTCCAGCCCTACCATGAACTGGATCACCTGGTTGGCAGATAACATATGTGTCTCCCTCATCGATGGTGGAGGCACCATCGGTACAAATAGGGCAGGTAACCCTAAAGTCTGACGCACAAAGCGCTCACTCAGAAACCAGGCTCGACAGATCGGCCCCTCGAAGAGGATATGGTACTGAGACATAATTTGGGCAACGTGATATTGATCCCGGAGTCCTGACGGAATCACCTCCCATGGTCGCCATGTAATCTGAGAAAGAGAATCAATAAGATGATCAGTCGTCAAATAACTAAGGCAGGTGCATTGGTTTAATTGAAATAATCCTATTGCAGACTTACCTCGGCCGCCGCAACCGTGTCAAAATACTGTCAAAAGTACATGAAGCCCTCCCGCGTCCTACGACGGAGCGGACCATCACATACATCAGAGAACGGGACCATCACTGCAGTCTCCTCCACCGGATCTGGAGCAAGCACTGAGAAGTATGCATATACCCAAAGCTGTTGAGCAGATGTGATCAGTACAGGGTATGAACAAGAATGCAGAAAGCAGAATGTAGAATGTAGTACAGTACATAACAGGGGCAGGCCTAGAAAAGCGGACACTAGATCCAGTGTGCAGTGTATGGTGTGCAGTGTGCAGTGTATGGTGTACAAAAAATGCAAAGTAGAAAGCATACAGTGTGATAGTGAGTACGGAAGGTACAAATATTGAACAAAGCAAAATGTACAAATGCTAAGCAAAGTAATGAAAAGGGGAAATTAGGTTGTGCACCTCCCAAGCTCGCTAGTAGCCTCCAATCAATCTCCCACGCATCCGAGAAGTGGAGCTCATGTATCCATAAAGAGTGGTGAGGCTGGCTGCACCCCAGTTGTAGGAGCGGACCAGCGGAAGCACCACCAGGGCGCTCAAGAAGTATAAGCCCACGGTATTCCACCTGTTCGAAAACAAGGTGGTGCCAAAAAGGAATAGGAGGAAGCCCCTGGCATACTGCTCTACCCCCTCATCTGTCTCGGGATCCTCCCCACGGTAGTGCTCCTCGAACCAAGAGTATCTAACCATACCCGCTCGTGCAAAGGGTGGACGTGCTCCAAGCAATACATCCCATGCAGCCACCCACTCCCCCATGTCGGGATCTAGGGGAATAGGATCCCCTCCCATGTCCAGACCAGTGATCATAGCAAAATCAAAAGGAGTCATGGTCATCTCCCCCGCCATGGAAAAGTGGAAGGAATTGGTGATGTCCCACCACCTCTCCACAAGAGCCCCCAAGAGAGGGTGACTCACTATGATCCGCGTCAGGCTGCAGCAAAATATGCCGAAGCTGGTCTCGTCGACAATCCGGCGGACCCCCGTGGGGAGCACATCGTACCAGTCTCGAGCGGTCGTAGTGCCATAGCCTCGAAAGGAGCGAGATCCCTCCTGTTAAAAATGCAGGTCAAATCAAATCAGCAGTGTACTGAAAATGCAGGTCAAATCAAATCAGCAGTGTATTGAAAATGCAGGTCAAATCAAATTAGCAGTGTATTGAAAATGCAGGTCAAATCAGGTCAGCAGTGTATTGAAAATACAGTTCAGATCAGATCAATGATGTATTGAAAATATGGTTATATCCAGAGCAGTGATATGTCAAAGATGTATTTGAATTCAGAGTAGTGACGCATGTGATGCAGGTGTGTACAGTACATACAGGGTAGTGATGTGTAAAGTACAATCAGGTACAGACCAGCAATGTATGAAATACAGTTAGATCAAAGCATGCGACACAATCAGATTGAAACAGTGCAAGAAATACAGGTATTTGAAAGTGATACTACAGAAAAACAAAGGTGGTACCTCCACGGCAATGGCCGACAAGTGAGACATTGGCTCTCTCAATAAGAGGTTGCTTGGTATGTCCTCATCAAAATCGGTGAAAGTATGGATGCCTCCCGCCACCGGAATGATGTGAGTCTCCGGATGATACACTGCGGGGTCGAAGGGACGTACGTCCAATGGTAACGGCTGAGGCTCAACCTCTGGCTCAGCCGCAAACTCTGCCGCTAACTCTACTGGGGGAAGTGTGGGGAAGCCCTCACCATGAGGCACATCGTCAGCCATCTGAGATGGATGCACAAGAATGATGCGAAAATGAGCAAAATGAGCAAAATGTTGAAATTTAGAATAAACTCAAACCCTAGGAGAGAGAAAATTCAAGAAAAGTTGAAAAACCCGGGAAAGTGAACTAACCTCGAGAGAAGATCGGGGGAAATGAACCTTGAATACGGGAAATGATGAAAGAAGCCTCAGATGCAATTTCTGATCGGTTCAAATCGAAGAAAACCAAGAATCCTTAGTGACGCAAGGTTGTATAGGGTGTTGGGAAACGCGTAAAATGCGCGAATCTAGAGAGAAGGCACACCTAGGAAGGAAGGAAGTTGATTTCTATGGGAGGGTTTGTGAGGAAATGGTTTGGTTTTAAGCCTATTTAAAGACCCACGGCTTGAAAGCCCCTTTTGCCCCAATCTGCCACCGATGGCTGGCAGGGGTACATCGGTGGACGGCATGATGTCATCGATGGCCGGCAGTGGATGCAGATGGCCGGCGATGGCTGGCAGTGGATGCAGATGGCCGGCGGTGGCCGGCGGTTATCCCTAGTGACCACCAAACCTTTTCCAGCTTTCCTGATCTATTTGATCTTGGAATATGTTCCCGGGTCCCAACAATCCCGCGGAATGCTCCAAACTTAATTCAAAATGCCTCCGGGGGAACTCGGGAATCATGTCCTCAACATACGATGGTAGACATCCATCAATGCGCGCTAGGTGTATCCTTTTTACGCATCCCAAACCCTCCGAGAGGTAAACCGGAGGTCTCCTTTTAAGATGTCTTTATTGAACATCTTTTTCTTTTGTTGATGTCAACTAGTATTCATCTGTTACGATAAACATCCATCTAGTTCATATGCATTGTTATGCATTTTCCTTATCGCGCATTGTCATGCGCACCTTATATGCATTGTCATGCATTTTCTTATCTCTATTATGCATTGTCATGCATTTTCCGTATCGCGCATTGTCATGCGCACCTTACATGAATTGTCATGCATTTTCTTATCTCTATTATGCATTGTCATGCATTTTTTTTTATCATGCATTGTCATGCATGTCCTTGTCACACATCATTATGCACTTCCTTATCATGTGTTGTTACCTTTGCTTGCATTACACATTGCATGCGTTTCCACGTATGCTTTACTTACATGTGTTTATGCATCTCACAGGAGGTTACTCATTGTATGCGTTACTGCATACTTTACTTACATGTGTTCTTTCCTTCTATACACATTGCCTGCGTTAATCTCGCATGCTTTACTTACATGTGCATATGTATTCTTAGGTGGTTACACATTGTATACGTTTCGATGTGTGCTTTACTTACATGTGTTCATACCTTGCTTGCTTACACATTGCATGCGTTTCCACGTATGCTTTACTTACATGTGTTTATGCATCTCACAGGAGGTTACACATTGTATGCGTTACTGCATACTTCACTTACATGTGTTCATTCCTGCCATACACATTGCCTGAGTTAATCCCGCATGCTTTACTTACATGTGTATATGTATTCTTAGGCGGTTACACATTGTATACGTTTCGACGTGTGCTTTACTTACATGTGTTCCTACCTTGCTTGCATACACATTGCATGCATTTCCACATATGCTTTGCTTACATTTGTTTATGCATCTCACAGGAGGTTACACATTGTATGCGTTACTGCATACTTTACTTACATGTGTTCATTCCTACCATACACATTGCCTACGTTAATCCCGCATGCTTTACTTACATGTGTATATGTATTCTTAGGTGGTTACACATTGTATACGTTTTGACGTGTGCTTTACTTACATGTTTTCATACCTTGCTTGCTTACACATTGCATGCGTTTCCACGTATGCTTTACTTACATGTGTTTATGTATCTCACAGGAGGTTACACATTGTATGCGTTACTGCATACTTTACTTACATGTGTTCATTTCTGCCATACACATTGCCTGCGTTAATCCCACATGCTTTACTTACATGTGTATATGTATTCTTAGGTGGTTACACATTGTATACGTTTCGACGTGTGCTTTACTTACATGTGTTCATACCTTGCTTGCTTACACATTGCATGCGTTTCCACGTATGCTTTACTTACATGTGTTTATGCATCTCACAGGAGGTTACACATTGTATGCGTTACTGCATACTTTACTTACATGTGTTCATTCCTGCCATACACATTGCTTGCGTTACTGCATGCTTTACTTACATGTGTATATGTATTCTTAGGTGGTTACACATTGTATACGTTTCGACGTATACTTTACTTACATGTGCTCATTCCTGCCAGACACATTGCATGCTTTTCCACGTATGCTTTACTTACATGTGTTTAGGCAACCTCCCATATTGTTATGCTTGTTTCGAATCGCATTGTTATGCACCCACTTCTACCTGCATTGTCATGCATCCCCTCACTTGCGTTGTCACGCACTTTCCATTGCATTGTTATGCACACTTCTAACAAAATTGTACCTGTTAAGTTTTGTTTCTCTTTCAGGCACGAAATTGTAAGTACGATTCATTTGAAGCTGGCATGGCCAGACGAACCGCACAGCTATTGTATGCATGCCGCGTGAAATGTGGTAAGAATTGCATAATTTTCTTACATCCTTCCCGTCGGAATATATAGGACTGTTGTTCACATGCTTAAAATTGTTGCATGATTTGCTTCATTACAGCTTTCTTGGCATGATTACTAGTCATGCTCTTACATCTTGCATATCATTTGCATTATGCCCCAGCCTCCGGACGCATTTCCGCATGCCTATATTGATTGATTGTCTAAGTCTTCGACCTTGTCAAAAATGGGTCGTCTCTGGGCTTTGACACTCACTCCCGTCACTCTGTGATCGTTGAGTTCTGTCAAAGAGGGGCAACTGTAGACACCCCATTTTTGATCGTCCTCAGGACTTGGTTGTGCTTATAGGTACACCCAACAACTAGTTCGACTGCTCGTCGAGTACTTGACTGTCGCGGCGGAACGTCACCGGTTCGAGCTTCCCGGACCCTGTATCCTTTCTGACTCATTTTTGGACCCTGACTTGGTCCTTTCAGAGTGACCCTTTTGGTGCACTGCCGGCCATGTCTTTGCTCCTGCCGGCCATTTATGAGGCCCTGCCGGCCATCAATGAGCCACTGCCGGCCATTGATGATGGCCGGCACCCCCCTTGTCTGAGCTGGTTTTCCTCCAGATCTTTTGAGCCAGTTGGTTTTTTGTTTGCTCCCCTCCATACACGTGTATGGAGGGATGAAGGCCTTTCAAAGCTTCTTGAAGAAGCTTTGGCTTTTCATTCCTCTATATAAGGAAGAGGCTTCTTCCTTAGTGAGGGTTCTGAACTTTTGAAGAGGAAAAACTCCCTTTCTCTCTATATTGCTTGAGTTTAGTGCTTAGAAATTGGATTTCCTTGCACTTTTACACTACAACACATAGAGACACACCACCACCATTGAACCAAGCTTCTTGGGAGGTCTTCTTGAGGTCTGAAAGCAAGTTTCCACCCCCTGAAATTGCTGGTTTCTAAGAGGGTCTTCAAGGGTGAGCATTTCCCCTATTTTTGCACTTTTTTGCACCGTGCTTTAGCCCTCTTTGCATATTTATTTAGGCTTTGCTTATAACAGAAAAAAGTCTTTTTTTTAAGTTCTTTTTAAGTTTGTTTAAGGTCATTTTGCTGTTTGGGGTGTGTAGCCCCCTTGCATGCTTTGTTTGGCTTTATTTTAAGCCATATCTTGAGGCCTCTGGGCCAGCCTTGGTTTGGCCTTCCTACCACTGAAATCCAGTGGGATTTTGGTGGTAGAGGTGTGGTTTTGAGGTCCTAAATCAGGGGGGGTAGTCCCCTCTCTTTGTGTTCCTCTTTACTTGCATTTTTGGCCTTCCAAAGGACCATCCCTCTATGCATTTTTGAGGCTTGGTCTAGGCCTATTTTTGTGACTTTTAGGACTTTCCTTGGCCCTGTCCATGTCTGGTTTGGTCATATTCTACTTGCATCTAGCATGTGTAGTGTAACTCCATTCATAGCTCATCAAAGTAGCATGTGTGCTTAGCTTGTGTTGAGTCCATTTCAGTAGGTTTTTGGTGATGTTTTACCATGCCATGAATCTTTTTTGAGTTGGTTTTGTCACTCCATGCTTGCATAATACACTTGTAGTGTAATTTTGCTCTCTAGCCATAGCTTGTTTCATGTTTTAGCCTATCTTCTTAACATGTGCTAGCTTAACTTTAGCCTGCAATAGTGCGTATTTTGCTATGATTAAGCTCTATTTTAAGGTCTTAAGGTAGCTTGTGCATTGCTTTGCATGGTTGTGGTTTAAATGCTTAGAATGGCGTAAAGGAGAGTATGCTTTTCTAGTTTGTTTTGACTATTTTCCAGCATGTTTTAGGCCCTAAATTAACATGTAGAAACTCTGTTTTGGGCTGGATAAAACTCTCATGCATTGCATTACATAGTTGTAGTTCATGTGCTTCAAGAGTCCATTGTTTGGGCATATCATTTGAGCTTGTTTTGGTGTATGATCATGGCATTTTCAGCATCAATATGGTATGTAGGGTGACTGTTTTGAGGTGTTTGAGACCTGCAAGCATTGTATCATATAGCTCTAGTTTATGTGCTTCATTGGCCTCTTGCATGAACATGCTTAATCAACTTGTTTTGGCCTTGCTTCCTTGCACTTTGGCCACTGTTTTGGGATGGGCTGAGGTCTGCCCCTTTATGGTTTAAGCCCACCAATGCATATTTGACATGTTTCATTACATTGGTCGCATGCTTGTATCATATCACGTTCGCACGTTTGCACATCATTTAGCTAGTTGCATTGTGTATCCTTGTTGCATACTTAGTGTGTTTGCGTTACATTAGCTTAGTTTGCACACTCGCATGCTTAGTTGCATAGCATTTGGCATGCCTTGCATATTTGAGCCTCATATTGCATATTTGAGCTACATAAAGCATACATGCATTGCATTGCTTGGATTAAGTATTAATCCGAGCACGAGGAATGAGGGGCGTTTCATACTTCAAGTGATGGAACGTGCCTCAATTCTCGGTCGCCGAAGCTCTTGATGATTCATGATAGAGTTCTAGGCTTTACTTGCTTTATTTGAGCATTCATTTTCATATTAATTTGCACAAGTTGGATCTTTGGCCATCATGCATCGGGATGCGTGATTGATGGTCGGGGATCCGACTAGGCCTCTCCCTTGATGTTTTGAGGTGATTTGGAGTGCCATGGTGCGTACATGTCCTTGGAAAACCCTCAATTTTCTCTATTTTGTGCTTTGTTGAAGTTTGGTGTCACAGCACACCAGTGGCCGGCAGCCTGCCATTGATGGCCGGAAGTGTGCCACCTTTGGCCTACAATGGACCATCTTTGGCCGGCAGGTCTCCTTTTCTGGCCGGCAGGCCATTGGTGACTTCCCCTGCAGTGCTTTGGTAAGGTCCAGCAACAAGCACTGGAAGACACCCTGCAAACAAAGCCTCTAAAGAGCAACCGGAAGGCCTTCCAAAGCAAGGAACCGAAGCGAGCATGCATGCCTCCCTTTTTCAAACAGAGCTGGAATAGCACCGTTTACTGCTATAGACACCCCATTTTTGACCGACCTTAAGACGCAGACGTCACTGATTGAGCGCTTGGTGATGTTGCATATTGTGCTCGTTTAGAAGTTTCAGAGTCTCGGCTGCGAGCCTTGCCTCCGGACTTTCGGACTCTTTTGTGCTTTGCCTCGATTTGCGAACCAGGCTCTGTTTTCTCTGTTTTCTCTTCCCAAAGGGAGGGAGAGGTCCCGCAGATCATCTCTCAGTGGCCGTAGGCTACGTTTCGTGGTCGTAGGCCATTTTTGCCCGTTTGGAGTCCGGTTCTCGATTTTTCGGAATCGTTGGCTGTGTGCCTCGGTTCGGGGCCGTTTAACCATCTCCGTTTGCTCCAGTTTTTGGCATACATCTTATTTTCTCCCTTTTGAGGGACACTGTGGTCCGAGAGACCGACTTCGTGGTCGAACATCACTCCCGGTGCCTAACAGTCAGTTTTCGGGGCCTCGGGCTACGCGTTTCGGCCCCCGAACCTTCATTTTGCATCGGTTTGAGTTTACCATTGGCAGGGACCTCTCTTTCATTGGTAAGAAGGCCGTAGAAGGGTGGGAGGCCAGTAATTGTTCTGTCAGCCAACTTTATCCCTTCATCGCCCTCCGTCGCCCGATTTTCCTCACTTCAAAGCCAATGTTGACCATCCTTGGGCCATTTTCTTGCACCCTAAACCCCATATTTGTGATGTACACATCTGGGAGGCCACGAATATTTGGTGGCCGGCCAGTAATTGTTGTTGAACCTTTTGAACCCCTTTGAAAAGTGGGTTGTTCTCTCTCCTGGTTCACTATTTCCAGTGTTTAACCACAGGGTTGTGTTGTGCACACATCAGAGGCTCTCTTTTTGGGGTTGCCGGCCACTAATTCTCACTAAACCTTTTGACCCTTGGCCGGCCGGCCATGGGAGGTAGCCGGCCGGCCACCTGCAACCTCAATAGTTGGCCGGTCATGATCTTTGCACCCTGTTCCTTACAGCTGTATATTCTATTTCCCCCCAGATTGTGTATCCGGGGGGGTGCATTTTTGGGGGGAAACTTGATTCATTTCCCTCCATTTTCCCCCCCTTTTTGGTCTATATAACAGAAGCTCCAGCTCTGTTATTAGGGTTTCAAAATTTCCCTTTAAGCTCTCTTGTTGTATCTCTCTCTCTATATACTTCCAAGCACTAAACCTCTCAAGTTCCTACACCCCTCTCTTCACCAACCCATAGCCCCACCCTTCCATCCTTCATTCCAGCAGCTTGAGGTTGTTCTCCAAAGCTAAAGAGCCACCAAACGCAAGCCAAGAGTTGCCAAAAGTTTGGTCTACAAGGGTAAGCTCCATTTCCTCCTTTTGGTCCATATTTTGCATGCTTTCTTAGCCACACTTTCTTGCTGTTTTGGGCTCCGACCCTAACTGAAACTAGGCTTATTTTGAGCTATTTTTCATGTTTGTTTAAGGGTATTTACCTGTTTGAGGTCTCCTTGTTACACTTGCTTCATTATCTCCCTTGTATGCCATCTTCTTGTGTAGTATTTTTGGCCTATGTATAAACTGTTTTGAGCTCTGTCATGAACTGAAAAGTTGCTTATTTTGAGCCCTTATTCAACATTTTTGAAGGGTTCATCATTGTTTGAGGCTTCTATTTACCACTTGCCTTTATATCTCTCTTTTGGCTCCATTTTTGCATGATTTGTTAGCCTCTTATGCTTCTTTTTTTGGGTTCTGGTCCGAACTAAAAATGACCTTATTTTGACCCCATATTCATGTTTCATTAGGGGTCTTTCATTGTTTGAGGCATCCTTTTTATACTTTGTGTTATAACTCTATTTTTGGCCTTATTTTGCATAGCATTTTGAGCATTCTTGTACACTGTTTTGGGTCTGGCCATCAACTGTAAAATATCATATTTTGGGCCCCTCTTCAACATTGTTGAAGGGCCCTCATCTGTTTGAGGCCTGCATCTGTGACTTGCTTCTTTATCTCACATTTAGGGCCATTTTTGCATGCTAGTTTTTCCCTATTTGTGTTTATTGTTTGACCTTGCTTAGAACTGCGAATGTGCTTATTTTTGGGCTTTCTTGACTCTATATTTACACTCTATGTTCAAATAATGCATGTTTTGTATAGCTATAGGGCAATGCACGTGCCTAATTTCATGTTTCGGGTCACATGTCATGCATCGGGTGCCATCTTTCCATCTTTTGGGGCTGTTTTGCATCACTTATTGCCCCTGAAATTTTCATGTTTGCATACCATGTTCCATGCCTTGCCATGCTTTGGTAGAGTGGCATTCGTGCCTTAGGTTCGGTCCTCGGTTTGCGTGCACGTGTGCACGCATCTCTAGTTGTCTCATTTCCATCTAATGGCCTCCTATGTGAGTGTGGCTGAGGTCCACTCATGTTGGTGTAAGTCCATTGTGCATTGTGTGTGACATTTCATTTCATAGCATTGCGTATGCTAGGTTGTATGTTGGAGCATTGTGTATGCCATGTTACCTCGTGCATCGTGTATGCCATTTCATAGCATTGCGCATGCTAGGTTGTATATTAGTTGCATTCATGCATATCATGCATATTGCATTGTGCTTGGGATAGGAGTTAGCCCGAGCACGGGAAACGAGGTACGTTTCGTACTCCGAGTGACGGAACGTGTCTCAATTCCCTGTCGCCGACACTCCGGATTATCCATGATGGAGTCTAGGCCCTGTTGTGTTTATGTGTGCATTCATTCCATATTGAGTCATGCAAATCAACTCCTCGGCTATCATGCATCGATATGCGTGATTGGTGGCGCGAGGATCGAGGCATGCATACATTTGTGAAAATACATTGCTATGCCCCTTTCCTGCTCTCTGTTGCAGCAAATCAAGAATTAGCAACCTTCCGGAGCTTGGTGCGCTTTCCAAGAATAATTGTAAAACAGAGGCTAATTGGGGCATCCCAGTGGATTTCCGCACAAGGCAGCCTAGACATGCATCATCCATCATCCGAAGAAGAGTCAAGGCAATCCCTGGCTTGCATGCCAGTTTATTATTTTTCTTAGTTAATTTGTAAATTAAATAGGAATTTGTATATATTTGGACTGTACTATTTATTCGGACCCTCTGCGCGAGGGCACAACTGTAATAAGTGTGCGTGCGTGTGATGTATGTCTTCCAACCCCACGTCTTTCTCCCTTTTATTTATCTGCATATGATGGTTAGATTAGGGCATGTTTCAATTAGCATACAGTATGACAGCATGTTTGTATCAATCATCTGTTTTGCATGCACCGGGCTCGGCGCACCATACTAACTGCATTTGTATTTCAATTTCAAAGTTGAATACTTGTTAGCTGTAGCATTTCATATGCCATGTTTAGAATAGCTGAGCCTGCTATAGTTGCATTTTTGCATGTGTTGCATTAGGCATTTCTGTATAATTAGGATCATGCATGGATTTCTAATGAGCTTCTATTTTGGCTTGGAGTACTCGGTAAGTTTTATGCTTTAGCATCCTTACATGCGTGTGAGTGACTTCCATGAATAGCATGGTTACGATGAGGCTATTTGCTTATGTGATATAACTGCCTGAATGCCTGTGGGTGAAGGTTGAGTTATTTGGATTGGGACGAATCATCAACTGTGAGTTTTAAGCCTACTAGATAGTGGCAAAACCATCTTTTCTTAAGCCCACCTGAGGGTGGCAAAATCTGCATCTTTAAGCCTACTTGCGAGTAGCAAACCATCTTTCAAAAAACAAACATGAAATGTTTTGTTCCAATTCAGGCGATCCAGTCTATATTTGTATGCTGTGCGCATCACATAGTAAATCTAGGCTAATAACCGGAATAAGAACGCATAAGATTTTCAAAATTAGATATCATGGTTAGTAGATGCCGATCTTTGATCGGGCGAGCGAGGGTGCTCACGAAGTGACCTTCCTCAATCGTACCCAAGTTCCTGAGCCGAGGCAACTTTGGTGATGACGGACACGTGGCCTTAGGCAAACGAGTCAGGGTTTCCTAAATTCCCCCAAAATAAAATATTTAGGTGGCGACTCTGTATCTGGCAAAGCAGTCCATGTTTGGCACTTCTTTCAAAAATCTGTTTTCTCAAAACGATTTGCCGGATTTGGACTCTTTGGTTCAGACTTCGAACCGTGACAATTTGAGAGTCCTAAGCTGTAGTAACCCCAAATGAACAGAACGGGACTCATCCTCCCGGGGCGTTCGGGGACGTCTACAGTTTCTGGCGACTCCGCTGGGGATTTAGAGAACTTGACTCGAACTCATGATATCTGTTTTTGACTACACTTGTGTGTTTCTTTGCATTGCATTTGCATTGGTGCGCCTAGGACACCGTGTTTGCTATCTACTATTCCTGAACAGTTTGCCGAAGGCTTGTCTTGTCAAGGCATGACCATAAGGCTGACCGGTTGTGGGCTCTGCCAGTATGGGAACCAGTATGGGAACACAAACCCCGGTTTTACCGGGGCACCCTTTTTGGCCATTCGACCTAGTGCATATTCGGATCCGTAGTGACCATTCCAAACTAGGACAGGTTGCTTACCTGTTTATAGGTTGTTTGAAACCGCTGTGTGCGTAGTGAAACCCTAGCTCTTGACAAAATAGGACAGGGAAACTCTACCCCAACATAGGGGTGTTTTGGCTCTCACTTATCTGTTATGTGCTTTTAGAGTGCGTCTCTACAGGGAATGCATGTATCAGTGTACGAGTTTGGGCATCAGGCCTGCAGGCATCAGTCAGTATTTGAGAATCAGTTATCTGCGGGTATCAGAGATTCAGTTTTTGGGGACAGTGATTCAGGGATAATAATCAGTGTTGGAGGACAGTGTGTATTCAGCTTGTCGACCGTGTGTTGTTATGACCGGCTGTGTGTCATGCATTTACTTTAAGCTGTTATGCTATCCGTTTATCTGTTTATTCCTTATTTGCTTTATTTATCTTTTTTCTAGGGCAGTTCTAGTACAATTGCTTCCAACCCAGTAGATATTTCCCAAGCACTTTGGACACGAGGTCGTCGACTCAATTGATCCGAGGATCTAATTGACGGACAGCCGGTGTTCCATTCTCTACCCCCCGTTGTCAGAAGAAAGCCAAGAAAGCGCAGTGTGTCAGAACAGAGGTTGCTGGAACAGTGGGTTACTCCATCAGAGGACAATAGGACTGAGGTCTCGATTGTTGCTATAGAAATAGACATACCAGTTAGTCAGATGGATCAGCAAAATACATCAGGGATGGAAGCCTTGATGCGCCAAATGTAGGAGAGCATGAGACAAATGCAGGAGGATGCCGCCCGTCAAGCGAAATTCTCCAAACAGCAAGCCGCGATCATGGCCCAGCCAGGCCGAGCTAATCACTAGACTACAACAGCAGAATGCGGCATCTGCTTCATATCAAGTTCCCCCTCCGCCAGGGGCTCCATTACCCGAGCAGGCACCTACTGTCCAGAATGCTCTGCCAAACACCCAGAACACCGTGCCAAATATCCAGAACATACAAGAGGACACGAACCTTCCAACGGGGCTAGCTCCGCCCCCGCTTCCGCTTCAACTGTCCAAGACCCACACACCCAACCACCTGGACTCCCCTTTCGAGTTCGAAATAGACCATACATCTCTGAAACTGAGCAAGCTTCAGAAGCTCTTCAAGAAATCACAAGGAGTAAAGGCTATTCCGGATATCGAGGACGGATATACCGATGTGGCCGTAACATTGCCCGATAGGTTCAAGATGCCGCAAATTGACCGCTTTGACGGGTCCGGGGACCCCATGGTCCATCTTCGGCTATTCTCAGACATCCTGCGGCCAATAGGCCTAACCCGACCACAAAGGCTTTCGTTGTTTGGCCGAACCCTGTCGGGTGTGGCCGCTATCTGGTACGCGAAGTTAGAAGACGAGGTAAAGAGGAGTTGGGATGAAATGGCCGAGGCCTTTGTCGCACAGTACTCGTACAACACCCAGATCGAGATTACAACTCGTGATCTCGAAATGACGAGGCAGGAGCCCAAAGAGACTTTCTCAGATTTTGTAACTCGATGGAGGGCGAAAGCATCGATGATGACTTTGAGGCCCACAGATAAAGACCAAATCAGGATGATTGTGTGCAATCTCCAACCGTAACTGATGCAGAAGATGATTGTACTCCCCTTTCCCACCTTCTTAGATTTACACGAGATAGGGGTACAAATTGAGGACGCGATGAAGCAAGGTCTGATTGACCCGGACAGGGAGCAACCCCGGAGAACATTCAACCGTAGCAACAATGCAGGCCCGAGTGGCGCTGCAACCGCAAGAGCTGTAGAGGTCAGCATGGTCACCACCATTCCCCCTCCCCTTCCAAGGCCCATGGCAGCCACACCCTTCTCCGGTGCATCCGGAAGCAATACTCAAACCTCTAAATACCAGCCCCAGAGGCCAAAGAACCTTCACCCCACTATACATGCCTTTGTCTAAGGCTCTGGGGGTCTTGATCAGAAAGGGGCATCTAAAACCCCTAGAGCCGAGGCCATTGCCGAATCCACTCCCTCCCTCTCACAACCCAGCCAAGTACTGTGCATATCACCAGCAGCACGGTCATGATACTGACCAATGTTTCAGGCTGCGTCACGAGATTCAAGACCTCGTTGACAAAAATGTGATTTTGCTGCCAGAAAAACCCAACGTCACAACCAACCCCCTCCCTACACACAACCAAACTCCACCTCCCAAAAGAGTCAATCTTATCCAGACTGGGGTCGTGTCTTACGATCCTAGCATCTATATTACTCCTACCCATCTACCTGAGCCGGAGGTGTTCCTTCCCGACTGCACTGACTTCTTGTGCATGTTGGACATCTCCACAACCAAACCAGAACCGATGGTGGTGACCATCGAAGATTGGGGCAGGGCAGACTTCGGGAAAGAATGAGATTATTGAGTCTGGGATTGAACAGAGTTTTGCTGGGGAACCCTACGATCCAAGTGAGTACATCTTGTCAACAAGCCAGATTGGGCTGGGTATAGAATTGCCAGGAAAGGAAGAACTGTGTATGATCCGGGGGGATGGATTTAGGCAAGGGGCAGATGATCTGACAGCTGTAGAGGAGGACTTTGCCAACCTGCAATTTTTCGATGATCAAGAATCAGGAGACGCGGCAGTCAACTGGTTTGACTATGAGGAATCGGCAGAGGCCACTAGATGGCTCGATGATCAACCAGATGTGGTGGGAGAATCCCAACCAGAACAGGGCCCGGTAGGGGCGAGAGTATCAGCTGTGGCCGGAAGGGCCGGAAGTCAGGTTACATTGCCGGAGAGCGCCGGTACGAAGAATTTCGCTCGGGACGGAAGCATTGTGAATGCAGGGAAAGTTGAACAATAAACTGCACTGACGCAGGTAGAACAACAGGGTTCTGAGAGAACCGGGAAAGCCAAAATCCATGAGGGGATCGAAAGTGCCGTGCGCACAAGAACAGAGGATGCTGTGGGCATGCAGACTGAAAGTGCTGTGAGTACAAACATGCCCGAACCAGACAGGTGCCTTTTGAATGCCAGGGGAATGTGGTGGGAAGACGATGACTTATGTCTTGCCCACACAGACGAAGACTGGGGAAGCAATCAACCGGATGACACTTGGCACCACGATGAGGTTGATCACATGACGAGAAGCGGGCGGTACTTCAAGCCCCCGCACCTAGACCAACCGAGGCATCCGGGAAGGATAAAGAAGCTGAGAAACAGAAGGAGAAGCAGATCGAAGAGGAAGCTGTGCTGAAACAGCTAAAGAAGATACAAGCAGACATCTCCATCTGGGGACTGCTTATGGCGTCGCGAGTACATAGACAAGCTGTCTTATCTGCTATGGACAAGTCCAAACTCTCCATAGATACTACACCAGAACAGTTGGTTGGGCTGGTTTTTCCGGGAGGAGGTTCCCCGGCATTAACTTTTTCAGACAAAGAACTACCGCCTGAGGGCACAAATCACAACAAACCACTCTACATTTCCGTGGAGTGTAGAGACAAGTGGATACCGGTGGAACTTGTTGATACCGGGTCCGCCATCAATGTCTGCCCAACCAGAACAGCGTATGCAATCGGGTTGAAGCCCACGGACTTCGTGCCGACTACCCAAGTGATCAGAGCATACGATAATACTAGCAGGGAAGTGATGGGGACTGTCAAAATTCAGACCCAGGTTGGTCCCGGACAACACAACATTGAATTCCATGTCTTGGACGTTCCCGCAACCTTCAACCTACTTTTGGGGCGATCGTGGTTGCACCAGGTCAGGGCAGTCTCTTCCATTTTACATCAAATGTTGAAGTACCCTCACGGGAAGGGGGTGGCTATTGTCTTCGGGAATTCATCAATCCATCCGCCGCCGGAAGTGTCCACGCCAGTCTTGGAAATCGAGCATGGCACTGAGGATGTGTTCTTATCAGGGTTCACTTTGGTTAAGGCTCGAGTGGTACAGAATGTTATGGCTGTAAATGAGGGGGCGTACGTCAGTGCTCAATCCGTCTACCTCATGAACAAGTTACAACACATCCCCGGAATGGGATTGGGAAAAAGCGGCCGGAAAGGCGTCACAGCATTGGCCGAAGTGCCACACAACCCTCACACCTTTGGCTTGGGTTATCTGCCCACCAAAGAGGACTGGGTGAGAAAGGGTAAAGAGATGGCTGGAAGAGCCAGAGCAAAGAAGGCTGGGAAGCCTTTTGAGTTAATGCATCAGCCCATTTAGGGTACCCTAAACGGACGCTTCGTCCGGGAGGGGGAGGACTTTCCGTTTTGCGGCTTCCCAGAACCATGGCTGAACGCGGAGAGGAAGCGCGTGCCTGGTTTCGAGATCTTCTTCGACTTGCAACTACCCGGGGATGATGTTGCCAAAAAGCAGACAGACCCATCAGCTGAGGTTGGGCAGTGTAAGGCAGTGGATTCCGAGAGCACCGAACTTGAGATGGGAGTAGCACTGGCATGTCTACTTTCAGATCCTTCGATCGGCCAAAAGTGCTTGGGGGATAACTCCTCGGTTTCCATGATTGGGGATGAAACGGCTGTGGGCCTTCCAGCGATTATTTTGGATGCATCTATCGCACCCTCTCTCACTTGGCAGTACGAGGAGGGATTTTTGTCCAGCAGCACCGGGTCAGGTAGTGAGCCGGAATCTGATTCCACCGAGTCCTGTGAGTCGGAATCAGGTTCCAGCTCGACTGAGTCTGAGTCTGGTAATCCTGGGGATGATAACTCGGATGCCACAGTTATGTCCAGGTCGTCTTTTTCTTTCTCATTTGAGTCTGTTGTAATCGAGAACTCGGACGATTTGGATGTGCTTAATGAGAATCAAGTAACTGTGGTTTCTGAGTACTTTTCTGTGCCCTTAATTTATTGCATAAACTCAGACTTTCAAAATTTTGATGAAAACGACGAGGACGAAATTCCTTCGGTTTTACAACGTTTAATTGAGCAGGGGCAGGAGAGATTTGTCAAACCCTTAATGGATGAAATCATTACCGTGAATATTGGTACTGAGGAGGACCCGCGGCTGGTCCAGATCGGGTCCACGCTGTCTTCGGAGGAACGCGAGCGTTTAGTCGCTTTACTAAAAGATTTCAAAGATGTTTTCGCGTGGTCCTACAGAGACATGCCTGGGATCGATCCTGAGATTGTACAACACCGGATCCCCCTTGACTCCGAGGCCCGACCTGTCAAGCAGAAACTCAGAAGGATCCGCTCGGACTGGGCTCTCAAGATTAAGGAAGAGGTCACCAAGCAGATTGATGCAGGCTTCCTGCTGGTATCCGAATACCTGACTTGGTTGGCCAATATCGTTCCAGTTCCGAAGAAGGACGGCAGGATCCGGGTATGCGTAGATTTCCGGGATTTGAACAGAGCTAGTCCGAAGGACGATTTCCCTTACCGCATATTGATGAGTTGGTGGACTTCACAGCAGGGCATGCTTTGCTTTCATTCATGGATGGCTTCTCAGGGTACAATCAGATAGTAATGGCACCAGAAGACAGAGAAAAGACTGCATTTACGACCCCGTGGGGAACATACTGCTATAGAGTAATGCCGTTTGGGTTGAAGAATGCCGGAGCTACTTATCAACGGGCCGCGACCACAATATTGCACGACATGATCCACAAAGAGGTTGAGGTGTACGTGGACGACATGATTGTCAAGTCCAAGGAAAGAGAGGGCCACTACACCGCCTTGCAAAAGTTCTTTCAAAGGATCAGGGAATTCCGGTTGCGGCTAAATCCTCAGAAATGTACGTTCGGCGTTACAGCGGGAAAAATGCTGGGATTTCTGATTACGCAAAGGGGCATCGAGGTCGACCCTTCAAAAATCAAGGCCATCTTAGAAATGCTACCACCAAGGACTGAAAAGGAGGTGCGAGGCTTTCTGGGTAAAGTGCAATTCATAAGACGGTTTATCTCAAAATTAACCTTGACTTGTGAACCACTTTTTGGTCTCCTGAAGAAAGGCAAGAAGTTCCAATGGGACGGCCGATGCCAAGCTGCTTTTGAACAGATCAAGAAATATTTACAGAACCCGCCCGTGTTGTCGCCACCAGAGCCGGGGAAACCGTTGATATTGTACCTTTCGGTGACTGAGACTACGATGGGCTGCATGCTCGCACAAGAATCAGAGGATAAGGTGGAGAGGGCCATCTACTATCTGAGCAAGAAGATGTTGGACTATGAGACCCGCTACACTTCGCTCGAGAAGGCTTGCTAAGCTTTGGTATGGGCTACTAGGAAGCTGTGGCACTACTTGTTAGCTCACTCTGTAATGTTAGTTTCACGACTGGATCCCATCAAATACCTTTTCGAGAAACCGGCACTTACAGGTAGGCTAGCTCGTTGGCTGTTGTTGCTCTCCGAATTCGATCTGAAATATGTGACACGCAAGTCAGTCAAAGGAAGAACAGTGGCAGAGTTCTTGGCCGATCATCCAGTCGAAGAAGGTGAAGCAGTGGAGTACTTATTCCCAGATGAAGCCATTTTGCACATCGACGACGAATATTGGACGATGTACTTTGACGGAGCATCAAATCAGTACGGATATGGGATTGGGGTGTTGCTGATAGCACCCGACAATTCCGTATCCCTCTAGCCTTCAAACTCCGGTTCAAAGTCTCGAACAACGAAGCAGAATGTGAGGCGTGCATTGCCGGCCTAGAAGCGGCCCTGGAACTAGGGGCAAGACGTTTGGACGTCATCGAGGATTCAAACCTTGTTGTATCTCAGGCAAACGGAGACTGGAAAGTCAAAAAAGAAAAGATGTTGATGTACCATCAGACCTTGGACTTGCTAATCCCTCGGTTTGAAAAACTAAACTTTGCTTATCTTCCAAGAGAGAACAACAGGTTCGCAGATTCTTTAGCAACTCTATCTTCCATGATAGACATCCCATTTGGAATCCGGATGCGTCCAGTCGTCATTGACCAGAAATTTGCACCAGCCTATGAGTCGATCGCTGCTAAAGATGAGGTTCAGGATGAAAACCCCTGGTATTATGACATTTGGAATTTCTTGGAAAAAGAAGCATACCCGCTAGGGGTAAATGCCAAGGATAAAAGGGCAATCAGAAGAATGGCCGTCTAGTTCATCATCTGTGGGGGTAAGCTGTATAAGAGAGGTCATCTGGGAATGCACAAGCTGTGTGTTGAAGCCGAGGAATCAAAGCGCCTGATGGAGGCCATCCATGGAGGAGAATGCGGTGTGCATATGAACGGAGTAATGCTAGTACGGAAGATCCTCAGACAGGGTTACTACTGGTCCACCATGGAGGAGGATTGTATTAGTTTTGTTCGGCGATGCCACAAGTGTCAGATTCAGACAAACCGCATGAACATCCCGCCGTCGAAGCTGTACAACATGACTTCGCCATGGCCATTTTCAGTTTGGGGAATCGATGTGATCGGGGCTGCCGCTCCAAAGGGGTCGAATGGGCATGAGTTCATCCTGGTTGCGATAGATTATTTCACGAAGTGGGTCGAGGCCCAATCGTATGCGGTGTTGAAGGCGTCACACGTTGCGAAGTTTATCAGAAACAACATCTTTTGTCGCTATGGGGTCCCGAACGAGATCGTTTTAGATAATGGTTCCCACTTCAAGAAGGAAGTGATTGACTTGTTGGAAAAATACAACGTGGTTTTTCATAAGTCATCCACATACCGGCCGCAAACCAACGAAGCGGTCGAGGCCGCCAACAAGAATATCAAAACACATACTGCAGAAGATGGTGGAAACCTACCGGGATTGGCCAGATAAGCTGCCATTTGCTCTGTGGGGCTACAGGATTTCAATCAGAACTTCTACCGGAGTGACTCCGTATTCATTGGTTTATGGGATGGAGGCCGTTCTACCTATCGAGATTGAGGTTCCATCATTACGAGTATTGGCTGAGTGTCAAATAGCCGAAGCAGATTGGCAGCAGAGCAGATTTGAGGAACTCATGCTTTTTGACGAGAGAAGACTGAAAGCACTGTACCATATTCAAGGCTATCAGCGCAGAATTACCCGGACTTTCAACAAGAAGGTTAAGTCCAGGAATCTAAATGAAGGAGATTTGGTGCTCAAGGACAACCGAGCTCCCATCCAAGACCCAAGGGGCAAGTTCAAACCCAATTGGACTGGTCCCTACATCATCAAAGCTATCTGGTCAGGTGGAGCTGTGGTTCTGATGGATCTAGATGGCCTAGAGTTCTCTCAACCGATCAACATGGACAAGTTGAAGAAATATTACCCCTGAGAGGCTAACTAGGCCGAAAACCCGAAAGGGCGACCTAGGCAAAAGTTAGAGCACAAAAAATTGGAAAATATAAAAACTGAGCTCGCAAGGTTGAAAACCCGCAAAGGGCGACCTTGGCAAAAGTTAGAGCAGAAAAGGAGAATGAAAATACCCGAGTGAACCTAAGCCTGAACTACGTAAGGCTTGATTCCCATCTTTGGGATACGTAGGCAACTTCACCCCGAAGTTCAGCCATAAACTTTTCCCTGATCAACTTTGTCCATTTTGACCATCTCGGTCATCTTTATCCATCAGCATTTATCGCGATCTCCGGTGCAGTGATATTCAGACTAGGGGCAACTTTTCGTTGCCGGGCAGTGCCGCGGTACTCTTCAAACTAGGGGCAACTTTCCAGTTGCAGGGATCTGGGGTTGTGCATCTCAGTGACAGATCTTAGGCGTGTCCAGTTCTGATCCATATCGAAAATAGTTTTGAAAAGTTTTAATAAAAGTTAACTTTGTTCAAATTAATCTCTTTATAACTAAGACCATTTTTGGACCAAAGCGGAAAATTTTCAGTACCACAACCTTCAATTTCATTGATTTCAAAACAGAGTTCTCCTGCTCTTGCATACAATCGAAGTTTCTTTTTATTACATTCATAAAGAAAACTTGAAAGTACTAATAAAGCAATAAATCCGGGGTATAGTCAAGTCAAGTATCCCTGTGCCCCCTCCCAGAGCTGGTCGAAGCCTCTGACGCCAAGCTAGGCCCAACCTGTACCTCCTCATTCAGCCAGTCCAAGCACTCGTCAGACAAAGTGCAATTGAAAGTGGGAGCAGGAGCCAGAAGCTCTCTAGTCCTCCATGCTGTGGCATATCGGGCAAGCTGTGCACCTCGGATCGGGAAAGCAGCCGGGTACTCAATCCCCTCTGGTGGGCAAATCTGATCATGACCGAACTGGCGCAGGAACCGGAACGGAAAGTAGAACACACAGTGGGTTAGACCAATCAACTGGATCCCGATCAGCCGGGACATGCTATATCTCATAGTCGGGAGATTGAGGCAAGGACAACGCCAAACAATGCGATCTGCGGACAAATTGCACATCCAATCAAACCACCACCTTTCATCAGGGGCATCGACTAGGCACTGTCGAAAGAAATAGCCTCGAGTTGAGTAGGCCGGGCAAGAGTCCACAACCTGCAATTTGTCCATTAACCATACCTGGGGAGGGATGAAAAATGAGAGAATAAAGAATAGAGAGATGTACGGTGAGAGAAAAGTGAGAAAAGGGTTTTGTGAGAAAAACCGAGCCTGAGGGCCGAGTGATGTGAGCAAATACATATGTAAGATTGGGTGGGAAACATTACCTGCAGCAGCAGTGGACTCCCAGCAAATCTAGTCGTCTCCCGGCGATAGATAGAATCCAAGCCCATCAGCGTCTCGGCCAAGGTTATGGCGATGCAGCCCTTCCTTCCTTCAAGCCTTGAGCAACTTCAATCAGACGAATGCTAAACCCGCCAAAGCCTGGGGAAAGCAGAAAGTGAGACAGCAGGCACAAGCAAAGGGCGTGTTGCCGGAAACCTTGCCAATAATGATTGCTGCGGTCACCGGCGTCAGAAAAGCGATGAATCAAACCAAGGATATCCAGTTCCCCATTGCAGATCAGAGATCGAGCATCATGCGCCGTGAGTCCACACATCTGCCCTAAAGCTTGGGCGTGGCCAAAGCGGAACTGGGGCAAGATCTCTTCATGACATTCAGACTCCATCAAAACTTGAAAATTTTCAAAAGTTGGACATACCTCTTGACCGCCGAAGCTAAAGACATGCGTCACTGGGTTCCAAAACCTCGCCACGGCATGGAGGAAAGGGAGATGTAGCGGGGTGCGGCTCAGCGTGAATAGTGCATTCAAGCCGAAACCCCGGAAATTCAACTTTTCTGAGCCATCTAGAGAAGCGATCCAAGCTGTGAGATTTTCAATGAGAAACACCTCCATTTTTTGTGCAAAACTAAGGTGGATTGAATCAAAACACGGAGCTAAGGCTTTTAAAGAGGAAAAGACACTATTCAGGGGGACAAGTGTCAAAAATTGGGCGGTTGCTGAGTTAAGTGGCCGGCCGGCCATCTTTTCTGGCAGGCCGGCCATTTCTTGTTTCAAAACTGGCCAGTGACCCCCTAAATCTGGCCGGTCGGCTCCCAAAAGTGGCCGGCCATGCTCCAGTGTGTGTCTTCAGCCCTGTTTTACCCTCCGAGGGAAAGTTTCAAGCATTTCCATGCAACGGATGTGTCGAAGGCCGCTATTTCCCTCTGTTTCGGATGCGTTCCGTTGCCCAGATCGTCCGAAGTACACTTCGTTTTGTTAAGTTTTGTTTATCGAGTTGTTGTTTTGTTTATCGAGTTGTCGTTTTGCTTATCGAGTTGTTTGTCGAGCTGTCATGTTTCGTGTTTTTGAGTTGTTACTCTTTGTTCAAGCTTTTGCTTGAGTCTTGTTTATCGAGTTGTCAACATTATTGTGTTTTTCTTATTGAGTTGTAAACTTGCTAAGGTTTTTTTATATCTTAGAAAGTTAAGTTGTTGCGTCGGTTCATTACCTGACTGGGCAAAATGCACAATACACATTTCCATTCAATCTCATTATGATGCCAAATGATGCGATATGATGCTAAATGTTTGAAATACAATACTTTTTTCATCCCATCATGCATCGCTTGTTACAACATTTTACAGAGAATAAAACTGTCCGATAATGTACAATGTGCTACAACTACTAGCAAAAGATAAATAAAACAGGAAACAGCCGCATCTGTGCTCTCAAGAGCAGTAATAAGAGGCCCTCTTCGTCCTCTTCTGCGGAATAGACTCTCCGCCACCATCGCCATCGCCATCATCTGAATCGGAACCGTCATCCTCGGGATCCCCCTTAGCCTCGCCTCCACTCCTGGAACCAAGGCCGGAGTCGTCCTCTCCATCAGCAGATGTCTCCGACTGACGGTCTCCAACCTCCTCCTCCTCATCCTCACCAGGCTCCTCCTCCACAATATGTGCTCTGCGTCTGTGAGACGACCCCTCCCCTCGAAAAGGCCCGGATGGCCCAGCTACCTGGAAAGGCCTGGATGGCCCAGCTCCGTGAAAAGGCCTGGATGGCCCAGCTCCCCAAGAAGGCCCAGGTGGCCCAGCCTGCAGCTGAGCATATACCGGAGGCATCTGAGAACAAAGAGTTCAAATTAAACACATCAGTCCAAATATGTACATCAGATGCGGATACAAGCAAAAACTACATGAAGTGGGTGCATGTAAACACAGTGTACAAGTGGGGTGTGTGTCAGATGTGCTCTACACAAGTAGCCTATTAATGCAGTAGAAATCAACATGTCATCAGAAGTATGATAAATGCCAGAAAACTAAAGGGTACCTGGAAGCCCATGATAGACAACTGTGCCTCCCTCCACAGGACCATCCCCTCAAGTGAGGCTACTATCTCGAGCACCTGATCCATATACTCAACAGGGGGCTGCAGATGCAAAGACAAGGGTATCAGTAAAGGAATGAATATCCAAGTATTTGAGTAATGAATCAAAGCCGTAAAACATACCGGTGGCGAGTCGGGGTCTCTAACATATCGATGACCGGGCATCGGAGGCTCTATCGGGATCGGAATCAGAGAGGTAGTCCCACACTGCCACCCCATCAGCTCAGTCGGCATGTCCGGCCACCCAGGATGAGGAAAAGTCGGAGGAATCAGGGGAACCGATCCACCCCCACCTCTAGATGTACCAGCCCTACTGGTGGAAGGGGCGTCTGCAGCCCGAGCTCGGGCCTGGCTCGGAGATGGCACACCCGCAGGCCTCATCGTTGGAGTGCGAACTCCCGTCAATGGAGGCATTAGGTATGTGTGACGGTAAGTGGCGTAATCCCCCTCCTCAAGATATAGCAAAGCATCAGTACCCAGCATAGCATTAACAACATCCCGGGAAATGAGCACATCAGCAATCCGCATATCGACTGGGGGTGCTGAGGGAGGGTCTTGAGAAGTGTACCCCCAGACTTGACGCAAGAAACGCTCCCCAAAAAAGAAGGCCCTACCAACCGGCCCTTCGAACAGGAGCCTGTACCGGGAGGCACCCCACCCTCCGGCAAACTGGAATCGGAGACCCTCACCTAAGGGCGCCCAGGGCTGCCATGTAATCTGCAGATAATAGGTGCATAAACCAAGCAGAAATTGAAGATGTACAGGACAAATAAAAAACAGAAAGAATTGAGAGTTCAGAAGTACCTCCGATGAGCGCACCGTGTCGAAATACTGTCGCAGGTAAAGGAGAGACTCCCGAGGTCTTGGCCGGTGCTGGCCCTCAAACACAAGTGAGTACGGGGTCATGAGAGGTCCCGCTACCATCAACTCCGGAGCCAATGTCGGGAAATATACATAGACCCACAACTGTAGAAAACAAAGCAGAATATGAAATGCTGAGGGCAAAATGCACGACACAGAGTATAAAGTGCGCCGTGTGTGCGATGTGCAGGTAATGAGGAGCAGAAATGTAAATCAAAAGGGCAGAAAGTACCTCCCAGGCTCTCCAATAGCCGCCAAGTAAGTCCCCCCGTCCGCGTGAGGTTGCGCTCATGTAGCAATAAAGGGTGGCCAAGCCGGCACCACCCCAGTCATACCGCCTGACCTGTGACAGGTCCACCAAGGCACTCAGCAGATAAAGCCCAACAGTGTTCCCTCTATCAGCAAACAGAGTGGTCCCGAAAAGGAACATCAAAAAGCCGCGGGCATACTGTGCTACCTCCTTAGGGGTCCCGGGCTCCATCTCCACCGGCCGGAAATAGGAAGAGAACCAGGTATATCGGACTCTCCCCGAAGCTCTGTCAACAGGCGGGCGAGCCCCCAGCAGATATATCCAAGCGGCCTCCTACTCGCCTATGTCCTCATCATATGGGATCGCCCAGCCTCTCACATCAAGGCTGGTCAATACAGCGAAGTCAAAAGGGGTCATAGTCATGTCCCCAGTGGCAGAGAAATGGAAAAAGTTGGTGGTGTCCCACCATCTCTCCACCAGGGCGGCCATCAGTGTCCTCCAGGCAGGACAACGAGATAGCCCAGTGCAGAAGGGCCCGAACCCCGCTAAGTCAACCAAATCCCGAGCGGCCTCCGGGAGTTCAGCATACCAATCTCTTGCTACGGTAGAGCCATACCCCCGCGCGGTGCGAGAAGTCACCTGCATTCAGAAGGAACACATGTTTCAGCATTAAATGAATAAAGCTGCGTGCGAATAAAATGAATAGGCTGCGTGCAAAGTAAAGTAAGTGTGTGCCGTGTGTTCACCTTCAGTCTGGGCTGTGTGTTCAGAAAATCAATTTGGGCTGTGTGTTAAGAAAACTAGTGTTTGGGCTGCGTGTTCAACTCTCAATCAGTCTGGGCTGTGTGTTCAGAAAATCAATTTGGGCTGTGTGTTCAGAAAACTAGTGTTTGGACTGCGTGTTCAACTCTCAATCAGTGTGTGCTGCGTGTTCACCATCAGTCTGGGTTGTTTGTTCAGAAAATCAATTTGGGCTGTGTGTTCAGAAAATTAGTGTTTGGGCTGCGTGTTCAACACTCAATCAGTCTGGGCTATGTGTTCAGAAAATCAATTTGGGCTGTGTGTTCAGAAAACTAGTGTTTGGGCTGCGTGTTCAACTCTCAATCAGTTTGGGCTGTGTGTTCAGAAAATCAATTTGGGCTGTGTGTTCAGAAAACTAGTGTTTGGGCTGCGTGTTCAACTCTCAATCAGTGTGTGCTGCGTGTTCACCATCAATTTGGGCCGCGTGTTCAGAAAATCAGTGTTTTGGACTGTGTGTTCAGAAAATCAATGTTTTGGGCTGTGTGTTCAAATCTCAATCAGTGTGTGCTGCGTGTTCACCATCAATTTGGGCTGCGTGTTCAAATCTCAATCAGTGTGTGCTGCGTGTTCACCATCAATTTGGGCTGCGTGTTCAACCCTCAACCGATGTGTGCCGTGTGTTCATAATCAATTTATGGGCGGAGTGTTCAGGAATTCAAGTGATTGGACCGTGTGTTCAGAGCGCAAACAGAATGCAAGAAAAATTCGTAATACGTTACAGAAAAAGTAGGAATGAAGTAAATACCTCTCGTGCCTCATGGGAGAGATGATACTCTGGCTCCCGCAGGAGGAGATCCCCGGGTGCTCGCTCGTCGAACTTGGTGAAATGATGAAAAACAGCCCGAGGAAGAACGTGTACTGGTGGGTCATACCTCTCGGGTATAAAGGGGAGAACCCTCGGAGACAGAGACATGATGTCAGGCTCGCCTCCGGCACCTGGAGAACCTCCGCCGTGGGGAAATTGACCCGCCATTTC
The DNA here is from genome assembly GCF_055761805.1 of Camellia sinensis. Classification (NCBI taxonomy): domain Eukaryota; kingdom Viridiplantae; phylum Streptophyta; class Magnoliopsida; order Ericales; family Theaceae; genus Camellia; species Camellia sinensis. The sequence goes on from NC_138974.1 coordinate 81,882,093, forward strand.
AAGAAATCTGCAAAAAGGGGCAAAAATAAGCAAAAATGAGCCAAAATTGGAAAAAGTCAACAAAAGTCAACCCCCGGGAAATGAAAAAGTCAACAAAAGTCAACTCCCGAGAAAATCTTCAAAATATTGAAACAAACTCACCTCAAGTGGCGAAAATGAGAAAAGAAGCCCCGAAACCAAAATTTAATCGGTTCAAAGTGCTTGAAACTAAAAGATTTCGCGAAAACAACTTGCGTGGGAAGTTGGAAAACGCGTATAGAGCCCAGATCTGAGGGAGAAAATGGTTTGGGAAGCTAGAGAGAAGGATTTCGGAGCTGCACTTATGAGCTCAAAGTGTTTGGATAAGTGTATTTATAGAAAAGAGGCTAAAAGGACAAAATTGCCCCTGGATTTGGCAAAGTGGCCAGCCGGCCACTTTTTCTGGCAGGCCGGCCATTCACTTTTCAAGAAATGGTCGTTGGCCTCCCTCTCCCAATAAAACTGGCCGGTGGTGTTCCCCACATGCCCCCCAAGGTCCCTGCAAATTTTGAGGAGGATTGGAGTCCCCGAGACCTGAAAAAGTACAAGAGAAGTGCACTTTCTGTCACGAAATCGCTCTGCCGAAACTTCAGCTTCAACTTCCGATGCATGTCTCATCGTTTACTCATCGAAAGTGAGATATATCCTTCTGAACATATTATAACCTCTCTGGTAGGTGGACCGGAGGCCGCGATCGAGTCACCCTCGCCGAAACGCGCGTTTCTTCCCGCATTGCGATGCACTTTTCTATCAACACCGTGATTGTTTGCATTCGATATCACATTGAACGTATGCTGTTAGATATGTTGTGCTTGTTGAGTTTCTTTATTTTGCAGGCACGATATTGTATGTACGGTTTATTTGAGGCTGGTGCGACCAGACGAATCGCGCAGGTATCGTATCTTCTCCGGGTGAGACGCAACGAGAATTGGTTAATTCTCTGCATTCCTAACTGCGTGAAATGTAGTTGTTACTTTGCATTCTTGCTTAAAACTGTTGCATCTATTTGCGAATACTTGCTTCATTACAGCTTGCTGCATTTACACGATCATTGAATTACCTTCGGCTTCTTGCATTGTCAGTTGCATTTTGCCCCTGACTGCGGGCATGCCTGCGGGCACATATCTGTTTATCACGCCTGTTTGTCTAAGTCTTCGGCCTTGTCAAAAATGGGTCGTCTCTGGGCTTTGACATTCACTCCCGTCACTTATGACTTTCGAGTTCTGTCAAAGAGGGGCAACTGTAGACACCCCATTTTTGACCGACCTTAAGACTCAGACATCACTGATTGAGCGCTTGGTGATGTTGCATATTGTGCTCGTTCAAAAGTTTCAGAGTCTCGGCTGCGAGCCGTGCCTCCGGACTTCCGGACTCTTTTGTGCTTTGCCTCGATTTGCGAACCAGGCTCTGTTTTCTATTTTCTCTTCCCGAAGTGAGGGAGAGGTCCCACAGATCATCTCTCAGTGGCCGTAGGCTACGTTTCGTGGTCGTAGGCCATTTTTGCCCATTTGGAGTCCGGTTCTCAGTTTTTCGGAATCGTTGGCCGTGTGCCTCGGTTCGGGACCGCTTAACCATCTCCGTTTGCTCCAGTTTTTGGCATACATCCTATTTGCTCCCTTTTGAGGGACACTGTGGTCCGAGAGACCGACTTCGTGGTCGAACATCACTCCCGGTGCCTAACAGTCAGTTTTCGGGGCCTCGGGCTGCGTGTTTTGGCCGCCGAACCTTCATTCTGCATCGGTTTGAGTTTATTTTTGGCAGGGACCTCTGTTTCATTGGTAAGAAGGCCGTAGAAGGGTGGGAGGCCAGTAATTGTTCTGTCAGCCAACTTTATCCCTTCATCGCCCTCCGTCGCCCGATTTTCCTCATTTCAAAGCCAATGTTGACCATCCTTGGGCCATTTTCTTGCACCCTAAACCCCATATTTGTGATGTACACATCTGGGAGGCCACGAATATTTGGTGGCCGGCCAGTAATTGTTGTTGAACCTTTTGAACCCCTTTGAAAAGTGGGTTGTTCTCTCTCCTGGTTCACTATTTCCAGTGTTTAACCACAGGGTTGTGTTGTGAACACATCAGAGGCTCTCTCTTTGGGGTTGCCGGCCACTAATTCTCATTGAACCTTTTGACCCTTGGCCGGCCGGCCATGGGAGGTAGCCGGCCGGCCACCTGCAACCTCAATAGTTGGCCGGTCGTGATCCTTGCACCCTGTTCCTTACAGCTGTATATTCTATTTCTCCCCAGATTGTGTATCCGGGGGGGCGCATTTTTGGGGGAAAACTTGATTCATTTCCCTCCATTTTCCCCCCCTTTTCCCCCCCTTTTTTGTCTATATAACAGAAGCTCCAGCTCTGTTATTAGGGTTTCAAAATTTCCCTTTAAGCTCCCTTGTTGTATCTCTCTCTCTATATACTTCCAAGCACTAAACCTCTCAAGTTCCTACACCCTCTCTTCACCAACCCATAGCCCCACCCTTCCATCCTTCATTCCAGCAGCTTGAGGTTGTTCTCCAAAGCTAAAGAGCCACCAAACTCAAGCCAAGAGTTGCCAAAAGATTGGTCTACAAGGGTAAGCTCCATTTCCCCCTTTTTGGTCCATATTTTGCATGCTTTCTTAGCCATACTTGCTTGCTGTTTTGGGCTCCGACCCTAACTAGAACTAGGCTTATTTTGAGCTATTTTTCATGTTTTTTAAGGGTATTTACCTGTTTGAGGTCTCCTTGTTGCACTTGCTTCATTATCTCCCTTGTATGCCATCTTCTTGTGTAGTATTTTTGGCCTATGTATAAACTGTTTTGAGCTCTATCATGAACTGAAATTGCTTATTTTGAGCACTTCTTCAACATTGTTGAAGGGCTCATCACTGTTTGAACCTTCTATTTACCACTTGCCTTTATATCTCTCTTTTGGCTCCATTTTTGCATGATTTGTTATCCTCTTATGCTTCTATTTTTGGGTTCTGGTCCGAACTAAAAATGACCTTATTTTGACCCCCTCTTCATGTTTCATTAAGGGTCTTTCATTGTTTGAGGCGTCCTTTTCATACTTTGTGTTATAACTCTATTTTTGGCCTTATTTTGCATAGCATTTTGAGCATTCTTTTACACTGTTTTGGGTCTGGCTACCAACTATAAAATATCATATTTTGGGCCCCTCTTCAACATTGTTGAAGGGCCCTCATTTGTTTGAGGCCTGAAGCTGTGACTTGCTTCTTTATCTCACATTTAGGGCCATTTTTGCATGCTAGTTTTTCCCTATTTGTGTTTATTGTTTGACCTTGCTTAGAACTGTCAATGTGCTTATTTTTGGGCTGTCTTGACTCTGCCTTTACATTCCATGTTCAAATAATGCATGTTTTGTATAGCGATAGGCCAATGCACGTGCCTAATTTCATCTTTCGGGTCGCATGTCATGCATCGGGTGCCATCTTTCCATCTTTCGGGGCTGTTTTGCATCACTTATTGCCCCTGAAATTTGCATGTTTGCATACCATGTTCCATGCCTTGCCATGCTTTGGTAGAGTGGCATTCGTGCCTTAGGTTCGGTCCTCGGTTTGCGTGCACGTGTGCACGCATCTCGAGTTGTCTCATTTCCATCTAATGGCCTCCTATGTGAGTGTGGCTGAGGTCCACTCATGTTGGTGTAAGTCCATTGTGCATTGTGTATGCCATTTCATTTCATAGCATTGCGTATGCTAGGTTGTATGTTGGAGCATTGTGTATGCCAAGTTACCTCGTGCATCGTGTATGCCATTTCATAGCATTGCGCATGCTAGGTTGTATATTAGTTGCATTCATGCATATCATGCATATTGCATTGTGCTTGGGATAGGAATTAGCCCGAGCACGGGAAACGAGGTACGTTTCGTACTCCAAGTGACGGAACGTGTCTCAATTCCCTGTCGCCCACACTCCGGATTATCCATGATGGAGTCTAGGCCCTGTTGTGTTTATGTGTGCATTCATTCCATATTGAGTCATGTAAATTGACTCCTCGGCCATCATGCATCGATATGAGTGATTGGTGGCACGAGGATCGAGGCATGCATACATTTGTGAAAATACATTGCTATGCCCCTTTCCTGCTCTCTGTTGCAGCAAATCAAGAATTAGTAACCTTCCGAAGCTTGGCGCGCTTTCCAAGAATAATTGTAAAACAGAGGCTAATTGGGGCATCCCAGTGGATTTCCGCACAAGGCAGCCCAGACATGCATCATCCATCATCCGAAGAAGAGTCAAGGCAGTCCCTGGCTTGCATGCCAGTTTATTATTTTTCTTAGTTAATTTGTAAATTAATTAGGAATTTGTATATATTTGGACTGTATTATTTGGACTGTACTATTTATTTGGACCCTCTGCGCGAGGGCACAACTGTAATAAGTGTGCGTGCGTGTGATGTATGTCTTCCAATGCCACGTCTTTCTCCCTTTTATTTATCCGCTTATGATGGTTAGGTTAGGGCATGTTTCAATTAGCATACAGTATGACAGCATGTTTGCATCATTCATCTGTTTTGCATGCACCGGGCTCGGCGCACCATACTAACTGCATTTGTATTTCAATTTCAAAGTTGAATACTTGTTAGCTGTAGCATTTCATATGCCATGTTTAGAATAGCCGAGCCTGTTATAGTTGCATTTTTGCATGTGTTGCATTAGGCATTTCTGTATAATTAGGATCATGCATGGATTTCTAATGAGCTTCTGTTTTGGCTTGGAGTACTCGGTAAGTTTTATGCTTTAGCAACCTTACATGCGTGTGAGTGACTGCCATGAATAGCATGCTTACCATGAGGCTATTCGCTTATGTGATATAACTGCCTGAATGCCTGTGGGTGAAAGTTGGGTTATTTGGATTGGGACGAATCATCAACTGTGAGTTTTAAGCCTACTAGATAGTGGCAAAACCATCTTTTCTTAAGCCCACCTGAGGGTGGCAAAATCTGCATCTTTAAGCCTACTTGCGAGTAGCAAACCATCTTTCAAAAAACAAACATGAAATGTTTTGTTCCAATTCAGGCGATCCAGTCTATATTTGTATGCTGTGCGCATCACATAGTAAATCTAGGCTAACAACCGGAATAAGAACGCATAAGATTTTCAAAATTAGATATCATGGTTAGTAGAGGCCGATCTTTGATCGGGCGAGCAGGGGTGCTCACGAAGTGACCTTCCCCAATCGTACCCAAGTTCCCGAGCCGAGGCAACTTTGGTGATGACGGACACGTGGCCTTAGGCAAACGAGTCAAGGTTTCCTAAATTCCCCCAAAATAAAATATTTAGGTGGCGACTCTGTATCTGGCAAAGCAGTCCATGTTTGGCACTTCTTTCAAAAATCTATTTTCTCAAAACGATTTGCCGGATTTGGACTCTTTGGTTCAGACTTAGAACCGTGACAATTTGAGAGTCCTAAGCTGTAGTGACCCCAAATGAACAGAACGGGACTCATCCTCCCGGGGCGTTCGGGGACGTCTACAGTTTCTGGCGACTCTACTAGGGATTTAGAGAACTTGACTCGAACTCATGATATCTGTTTTTGACTACACTTGTGTGTTTCTTTGCATTGCATTTGTATTGGTGCGCCTAGGACACCGTGTTTGCCATCTGCTATTCCTGAACGGTTTGCCGAAGGCTTGTCTTGTCAAGGCATGACCATAAGGCTGACCGGTTGTGTGCTCTGCCAGTATGGGAACACAAACCCTGATTTTACCGGGGCACCCTTTTTGACCATTCGACCTAGTGCATATTCGGATCCGTAGTGACCATTCCAAACTAGGACAGGTTGCTTACCCGTTTATAGGTTGTTTGACACCGCTGTGTGCGTAGTGAAACCCTAGCTCCTGACAAAATAGGACAGGGAAACCCTACCCCAACATAGGGGTGTTTTGGCTCTCACTTATCGGTTATGTGCTTTTAGAGTGCGTCTCTACAGGGAATGCATGTATCAGTGTACGAGTTTGGGCATCAGGCCTGCGGGCATCAGTCAGTATTTGAGAATCAGTTATCTGCGGGTATCAGAGATTCAGTTTTTGGGGACAGTGATTCAGGGATAATAATCAGTGTTGGAGGACAGTGTGTATTCAGCTTGTCGACCGTGTGTTGTTATGACCGGCTGTGTGTCATGCATTTACTTTAAGCTGTTATGCTGTCCGTTTATCTGTTTATTCCTTATTTGCTTTATTTATCTTTTTTCTAGGGCAGTTCTAGCACAATTGCTTCCAACCCAGTAGATATTCCCCAAGCACTTTGGACACGAGGTCGTCGACTCAATCGATCCGAGGATCTAATTGACGGACAGCCGGTGTTTCATTCTCTACCCCCCGTTGTCAGAAGAAAGCCAAGAAAGCGCAGTGTGTCAGAACAGAGGTTGCCGGAACAGTGGGTTACTCCATCAGAGGACAATAGGACTGAGCTCTCGATTGTTGCTATAGAAATAGACATACCAGTTAGTCGGATGGATCAGCAAAATACATCAGGGATGGAAGCCCTGATGCGCCAAATGCAGGAGAGCATGAGACAAATGGAGGAGGATGTCGCCCGTCAAGCGGAATTCTCCAAACAGCAAGCCGCGACCATGGCCCAACAGGCCGAGCTAATCACTAGACTACAACAGCAGAATGCGGCATCTGCTTCACATCAAGTTCCTCCTCCGCTAGGGGCTCCATTACCTGAGCAGGCACCTACTGTCCAGAATGCTCTGCCAAACACCCAGAACACCGTGCCAAATATCCAGAACATACAAGAGGACACGAACCTTCCAACGGGGCCAGCTCCGCCCCCGCTTCCGCCTCAACTGTCCAAGACCCACACACCCAACCACCCGGACTCCCCTTTCGAGTTCGAAATAGACCATACAGCTCTGAAACTGAGCAAGCTTTAGAAGCTCTTCAAGAAATCACAAAGAGTAAAGGCTATTCCGGATATCGAGGACGGATATACCGATGTGGCCGTAACATTGCCCGATAGGTTCAAGATGCCGCAAATTGACCGCTTCGACGGGTCCGGGGACCCCATGGTCCATCTTCGGCTATTCTCAGACATCCTGCGGCCAATGGGCCTAACCCGACCACAAAAGCTTTCGCTGTTCGGCCGAACCCTGTCGGGTGTGGCCGCTATCTGGTACGCGAAGTTAGAAGACGAGGTAAAGAGGAGTTGGGATGAAATGGCCGAGGCCTTTGTCGCACAGTACTCGTACAACACCCAGATCGAGATTACAACTCGTGATCTCGAAATGACGAGGCAGGAGCCCAAAGAGGCTTTCTCAGATTTTGTAACTCGATGGAGGGCGAAGGCATCGATGATGACTTTGAGGCCCACTGATAAAGACCAAATCAGGATGATTGTGCGCAATCTCCAACCGAAACTGATGCAGAAGATGATTGTACTCCCCTTTCCCACCTTCTCAGATTTACACGAGATAGGGGTTCAAATTGAGGACACGATGAAGCAAGGTCTGATTGACCCGAACATGGAGCAACCCCGGAGAACATTCAACCGTAATAACAATGCAGGCCCGAGTGGCGCTGCAACCGCAAGAGCTTCGGAGGTCAGCATGGTCACCACCATTCCCCCTCTCCTTCCAAGGCCCATGGAAGCCACACCCTTCTCTGGTGCATCCGGAAGCAATACTCAAACCTCTAAATACCAGCCCAGAGGCCAAAGAACCTTCACCCCACTATACATGCCTTTGTCTAAGGCTCTGGGGGTCTTGATCAGAAAGGGGCATCTAAAACCCCTAGAGCCGAGGACATTGCCGAATCCACTCCCTCTCTCTCACAACCCAGCCAAGTACTGTGCATATCACTAGCAGCACGGTCATGATACTGACCAATGTTTCAGGCTGCGTCACGAGATTCAAGACCTCGTTGACAAAAATGTGATTTTGCTGCCAGAAAAACCCAACGTCACAACCAACCCCCTCCCTACACACAACCAAACTCCACCTCCCAAAAGAGTCAATCTTATCCAGACTGAGGTCGTGTCTTACGATCCTAGCATCTATATTACTCCTACCCATCTACCTAAGCCGGAGGTGTTCCTTCCCGACTGCACTGACTTCTTGTGCATGTTGGACATCTCCACAACCCAACCAGAACCGATGGTGGTGACCATCGAAGATGGGGCAGGGCAGACTTCGGGAAAGAATGAGATTATTGAGTCTGGGATTGAACAGAGTTTTGCTGGGGAACCCTACGATCCAAGTGAGTACATCTTGTCAACAGGCCAGATTGGGCTAGGTATAGAATTGCTAGGAAAGGAAGAACTGTATATGATCCGGGGGGATGGATTTGGGCAAAGGGCAGATGATCTGACAGCTGTAGAGGAGGACTTTGCCAACCTGTAATTTTCGATGATCAAGAATCAGGAGACGCGGCAGTCAACTGGTTTGACTATGAGGAATCTGCAGAGGCCACTGGATGGCTCGATGATCAACCAGATGTGGTGGGAGAATCCCAACCAAAACAGGGCTCGGCAGGGGCGAGAGTATCAGCTGTGGCTGGAAGGGCTGGAAGTCAGGTTACATTGCCGGAGAGCGCCGGTACGAAGAATTTCGCTCGGGACGGAAGCATTGTGAATGCAGGGAAAGTTAAACAACAAACTGCATTGACGCAGGTAGAACAACAGGGTTCTGAGAGAACCGGGAAAGCCAAAATCCATGAGGGGATCGAAAGTGCCGCGCGCACAAGAACAGAGGATGCTGTGGGCATGCAGACTGAAAGTGCTGTGAGTACAAACATGCCCGAACCAGACAGGTGCCTTTTGAATGCCAGCGGAATGTGGTGGGAAGACGATGACTTATGTCTTGCCCACACAGACGAAGACTGGGGAAACAATCAACCGGATGACACTTGGTACCTCGATGAGGTTGATCACATGACGAGAAGCGGGCGGTACTTTAAGCCCCCGCACCTAGACCAACCCGAGGCATCCGGGAAGGATAAAGAAGCTGAGAAACAGAAGGAGAAGCAGATCGAAGAGGAAGCTGTGCTGAAACAGCTAAAGAAGATACAAACAGACATCTCCATCTGGGGACTGCTTATGGCGTCGCGAGTACATAGACAAGCTGTCTTATCTGCTATGGACATGTCCAAACTCTCCATAGATACTACACCAGAACAGCTGGTTGGGCTGGTTTTTCCGGGAGGAGGTTCCCCGGCATTAACCTTTTCAGACAAAGAACTACCGGCTGAGGGCACAAATCACAACAAACCCCTCTACATTTCCGTGGAGTGTAGAGACAAGTGGATACAGGTGGTACTTGTTGATACCGGGTCCGCCATCAATGTCTGCCCAACCAGAACAGCGTATGGAATCGGGTTGAAGTTCGCGGACTTCGTGCCGACTACCCAAGTGATCAGAGCATACGATAATACTAGTAGGGAAGTGATGAGGACTGTCAAAATTCAGACCCAGGTTGGTCCCGGAGAACACAACATTGAATTCCATGTCTTGGACGTTCCCGCAACCTTCAACCTACTTTTGGGTCGACCGTGGTTGCACCAGGTCAGGGCAGTCTCTTCCATTTTACATCAGATGTTGAAGTACCCTCACGGGAAGGGGGTGGCTATTGTCTTCGGGAATTCATCAATCCATCCGCCGCCGGAAGTGTCCACGCCAGTCTTGGAAATCGAGCATGGCACTGAGGATGTGTTCTTATCAGGGTTCAGTTTGGCGAAGGCTGGAGTGGTACAGAATGTTATTGCTGTAAATGAGGGGGTGTACGTCAGTGCTCAATCCGTCTACCTCATGAACAAGTTACAACACATCCCTGGAATGGGATTGGGAAAAAAGCAGCCGGAAAGGCGTCGCAGCATTGGCCGAAGTGCCACACAACCCTTACACCTTTGGCTTGGGTTATCTGCCCACCAAAGAGGACTGGGTAAGAAAGGGTAAAGAGATGGACGGAAGAGCCAGAGCAAAGAAGACTGGGAAGCCTTTTGAGTTAATGCATCGGCCCATTCAGGGTACCCTAAACGGACACTTCGTCCGGGAGGGGGAGGACTTTCCGTTTTGCGGCTTCCCAGAACCATGGCTGAACGCGGAGAGGAAGTGCATGCCTGGTTTCGAGATCTTCTTCGACTTGAAACTACCCGGGGATGACGTTGCCAAAGAGCAGACAGACCCATCAGCTGAGGTTGGGCAGTGTAAGGCAGTGGATTCCGAGAGCACCGAACTTGAGATGGGGGTAGCACTGGCATGTCTACTTTCAGATCCTTCGATCGGTCAAAAGTGCTTGGGGGATAAGTCCTCGGTTTCCATGATTGGGGATGAAACGGCTGCGGGCCTTCCAGCGACTATTTTGGATGCATCTATCGCACCCTCTCTCACTTGGCAGTACGAGGAGGGATTTTTGTCCAGCAGCACCAGGTCAGGTATTGAGCTGGAATCTGATTCCACCGAGTCCTGCGAGTCGGAATCAGGTTCCAGCTCGATTGAGTCTGAGTCTGGTAATCCTGGGGATGATAACCCGGATGCCACAGTTATGTCCAGGTCGTCTTTTTCTTTCTCATTTGAGTCTGTTGTAACTGAGAACTTGGACGATTTGGATGTGCTTAATGAGAATCAAGTAAATGTGGCTTCTGAGTACTTTTCTGTGCCCTTAATTTATTGCATAAACTCAGACTTTCAAAATTTTGATGAAAACGACGAGGACGAAATTCCTCCGGTTTTACAACGTTTAATTGAGCAGGGGCAGGAGAGATTTGTCAAACCCTTAACGGATGAAATCATTACCGTGAATATTGGTACTGAGGAGGACCCGCGGCTGGTCCAGATCGGGTCCACGCTGTCTTCGGAGGAACGCGAGCGTTTAGTCGCTTTACTAAAAGATTTCAAAGATGTTTTCGCGTGGTCCTACGGAGACATGCCTGGGATCGATCTTGAGATTGTACAACATCGGATCCTCCTTGACCCCGAGGCTCGACCTGTCAAGCAGAAACTCAGAAGGATCCGCCCGGACTGGGCTCTCAAGATTAAGGAAGAGGTCACCAAGCAGATCGATGCAGGCTTCCTGCTGGTATCCGAATACCCGACTTGGTTGGCCAACATCGTTCCAGTGCCGAAGAAGGACGATAGGATCCGGGTATGCGTAGATTTCAGGGATTTGAACAGAGATAGTCCGAAGAACGACTTTCCCTTACCGCATATTGATGAGTTGGTGGACTTCACAGCAGGGCATGCTTTGCTTTCATTCATGGATGGCTTCTCAGGGTACAATCAGATAGTAATGGCACCAGAAGACAGAGAAAAGACTGCATTTACGACCCCGTGGGGAACATACTGCTACAGAGTAATGCCGTTTGGGTTGAAGAATGCCGAAGCTACTTATCAACGGGCCGCAACCACAATATTGCACGACATGATCCACAAAGAGGTTGAGGTATACGTGGACGACATGATTGTCAAGTCCAAGGAAAGAGAGGGCCACAACACCGCATTGCAAAAGTTCTTTCAAAGGATCAGGGAATTCTGATTGCGGCTAAATCCTCAGAAATGTACGCTCGGCGTTACAGCGGGAAAAATGCTGGGATTTCTGATTACACAAAGGGGCATCGAGGTCGACCCTTCAAAAATCAAGGCCATCTTAGAAATGCCACCACCAAGGACTAAAAAGGAGGTGCGAGGCTTTCTGGGTAAAGTGCAATTCATAAGACGGTTTATCTCAAAATTAACCTTGACTTGTGAACCACTTTTTGGTCTCCTGAAGAAAGGCAAGAAGTTCCAATGGGACGGCCGATGCCAAGCTGCTTTTGAACAGATCAAGAAATATTTACAGAACCCGCCCGTGTTGTCGCCACCAGAGCCGGGGAAACCGTTGATATTGTACCTTTCGGTGATTGAGACTACGATGGGCTGCATGCTCGCACAAGAATCAAAGGATAAGGTGGAGAGGGCCATCTACTATCTGAGCAAGAAGATGTTGGACTACGAGACCCGCTACACTCCGCTCGAGAAGGCTTGCTTAGCTTTGGTATGGGATACCAAGAAGCTACGACACTACTTGTGAGCTCACTCCGTAATGTTGGTTTCACGACTGGATCCCATCAAATACCTTTTCGAGAAACCGGCACTTACGAGTAGGCTAGCTCGTTGGCTGCTGTTGCTCTCTGAATTTGATCTGAAATATGTGACACGCAAGTCAGTCAAAGGAAGAACAGTGGCAGAGTTCTTGGCCGATCATCCAGTCGAAGAAGGTGAAGCAGTGGAGTACTTATTCCCAGATGAAGCCATTTTGCACATCGACGACGAATATTGGACGATGTACTTTGACGGAGCATCAAATCAGTACGGATATGGGATTGGGGTGTTGCTGATAGCACCCGACAATTCCCGTATCCCTCTAGCCTTCAAACTCCGGTTCAAAGTCTCGAACAACGAAGCAGAATATGAGGCGTGCATTGCCAGTCTAGAAGAAGCCCTGGAACTAGGGGCAAGACGTTTGGACGTCATCGGGGATTCAAACCTTGTTGTATCTCAGGCAAACGGAGACTGGAAAGTCAAAGAAGAAAAGATGATGATGTACCATCAGACCTTGGACTTGCTAATCCCTCGGTTTGAAAAGCTAAACTTTGCTCATCTTCCAAGAGAGAACAACAGGTTCGCAGATTCTTTAGCAACTCTATCTTCCATGATAGACATCCCATTTGGAATCCGGATGCGTCCAGTCGTCATTGACCAGAAATTTACGCCAGCCTATGAGTCGATCGCTGCTATAGATGAGGTTTAGGACAAAAACCCTTGGCATTATGACATTTGGAATTTCTTGGAAAAAGAAGCATACCCGCCAGGTGTAAATGCCAAGGATAAAAGGGCAATCAGAAGAATGGCTGTCCAGTTCATCATCTGTGGGGGTAAGCTGTATAAGAGAGGTCATCTGGGAATGCACAAGCTGTGTGTTGAAGCCGAGGAATCAAAGCGCCTGATGGAGGCCATCCATGTAGGAGAATGCGGTGCGCATATGAACGGAGTAATGCTAGCACGGAAGATCCTCAGACAGGGTTACTATTGGTCCACCATGGAGGAGGATTGTATTAGTTTTGTTCGGCGATGCCACAAGTGTCAGATTCATGCAAACCGCATGAACATCCCGCCGTCGAAGCTGTACAACATGACTTCGCAATGGCCATTTTCAGTTTAGGGAATCGATGTGATCGGGGCTGTCGCTCCAAAGGGGTCGAATGGGCATGAGTTCATCCGGGTTGCGATAGATTATTTCACGAAGTGGGTCGAGGCCCAATCGTATGCGGTGTTGAAGGCGTCACACGTTGCGAAGTTTATCAGAAACAACATCATTTGTCGCTATGGGGTCCCGAACGAGATCGTTTCAGATAATGGTTCCCACTTCAAGAAGGAAGTGATTGACTTGTTGGAAAAATACAACGTGGCTTTTCATAAGTCATCCACATACCGGCCGCAAACCAACGGAGCGGTCGAGGCCGCCAACAAGAATATCAAAACACATACTGCAGAAGATGGTGGAAACCTACCGGGATTGGCCAGATAAGCTGCCATTTGCTCTGTGGGGCTACAGGACTTTAATCAGAACATCTACCGGAGCGACTCCATATTCATTGGTTTATGGGATGGAGGTCGTTCTACCTATCAAGATTGAGGTTCCGTCATTACGAGTATTGGTTGAGTGTCAAATAGCCGAAGCAGATTGGCAGCAGAGCAGATTTGAGGAACTCATGCTTTTTGACGAGAGAAGACTGAAAGCACTGTACCATATTCAAGGCTATCGGCGCAGAATTGCCCGGGCTTTCAACAAGAAGGTTAAGTCTAGGAATCTAAAAGAAGGAGATTTGGTGCTCAAGGACAACCGAGCTCCCATCCACGACCCAAGGGGCAAGTTCAAACCCAATTGGACTGGTCCCTACATCATCAAAGCTATCTGGTCAGGTGGAGCTGTGGTTCTGATGGATCTAGATGGCCTAGAGTTCTCTCAACCGATCAACATGGACAAGTTGAAGAAATATTACCCCTGAGAGGCTCGCTAGGCCGAAAACTCGAAAGGGCGACCTAGGCAAAAGTTAGAGCACAAAAAATTGGAAAATATAAAAACTGAGCTCGCAAGGTTGAAAACCCGCAAAGGGCGACCTTGGCAAAAGTTAGAGCGAAAAAGGAGAGTGAAAATACCTGAGTGAACCTAAGCCTGAACTATGTAAGGCTTGATTCCCATCTTTGGGATACGTAGGCAACTTCACCCCGAAGTTCAACCATAAACTTTTTCCCGATCAACTTTGTCCATTTCGACCATCTCGGTCATCTTTATCCATCAGCATTTATCACGATCTCCGGTGCAGTGCTATTCAGACTAGGGGCAACTTTCCGTTGCCATGCAGTGCCGCAGTACTCTTCAAACTAGGGGCAACTTTCCAATTGCAGGGATCTGGGGTTGTGCATCTCAGTGACAGATCTTAGGCGTGTTCAGTTCTGATCCATATCGAAAATGGTTTTGAAAAGTTTTAATAAAAGTTGACTTTGTTCAAATGAATCTCTTTACAACTAAGACCATTTTTGGACCAAAGCGGAAAATTTTCAGTACCACAACCTTCAATTTCATTAATTTCAAAACAGAGTTCTCTTGCTCTTGTATACAATCGAAGTTGCTTTTTATTACATTCATAAAGAAAACGTACTAATAAAGAAATAAATCCGGGGCATAGTCAAGTCAAGTATCCCTGCGCCCCCTCCCAGAGCTGGTCGAAGCCTCTGATGCCAAGCTAGGCCCAACCTGTGCCTCCTCATTCAGCCAGTCCAAGCACTCGTCAGACAAAGTGCAATTGAAAGTGGGAGCAGGAGCCAGGAGCTCTCTAGTCCTCCATGCTGTGGCATATCGGGCAAGCTATGCACCTCGGACCGGGAAAGCAGCCGGGTACTCAATCCCCTCTGGTGGGCAAATCTGATCATGACCAAAATGGCTCAGGAACCGGAACGGAAAGTAGAACACACAGTGGATTAGACCAATCAACTGGATCCCGATCAGCCGGGACATGCTATAGCTCATTGCCAGGAGATTGAGGCAAGGACAACGCCAAGAATTGCGATCTACGGACAAATTGCACATCCAGTCAAACCACCACCTTTCATCAGGGGCATCGACTAGGCGCTGTCGAAAGAAATTGCCTCGAGCTGAGTAGGCCGGGCAAGAGTCCACAACTTGCAATTTGTCCATTAACCATACCTGGGGAGGGATGAAAAATGAGAGAATAAAGAATAGAGAGATGTACGGTGAGAGAAAAGTGAGAAAAGGGTTTTTGTGAGAAAAATCGAGCCTGAGGGCCGAGTGATGTGAGCAAATACATATGTAAGATTGGGTGGGAAACATTACCTGCAGCAGCAGTGGACTCGCAGCAAATCTAGTCGTCTCTCGGCGATAGATAGAATCCAAGCCCATCAGCGTCTCAGCCAAGGTTATGGCGATGCAGCCCTTTCCTTCCTTCAAGCCTTGAGCAACTTCAATCGGACGAATGCTAAACCTGCCAAAGCCCGGGGAAAGAAGAAAGTGAGACAGCAGGCACAAGCAAAGGGCGTGTTGTCGGAAACCTTGCCAATAATGGTTGCTATGGTCACCGGCGTCAGAAAAGCGATGAATCAAACCAAGGATATCCAGTTCCCCATTGCAAATCAGAGATCGAGCATCATGCGCGGTGAGTCCACACATCCGCCCTAAAGCTTGGGCGTGGCCAAAGCGGAAGTGGGGCAAGATCTCTTCATGACATTCAGACTCCATCAAAACTTGAAAATCTTCAAAAGTTGGACATACCACTTGACCGCCGAAGCTAAAGACATGCGTCACTGGGTTCCAAAACCTCGCCGCGGCATGGAGGAAAGGGAGATGTAGCGGGGTGCGGCTCAGCGTGAATAGAGCATTCAAGCCTAAACCTCGGAAGTTTAACTTTTCTGAGCCATCTAGAGAAGCGATCCAAGCTGTGAGATTTTCAACGAGAAACGCCTCCAGTTTTTGTGCAAAACTAAGGTGGATTGAATCAAAACACGGAGCTAAGGCTTTTAAAGAGGAAAAGACACTATTCAGGGGGACAAGTGTCAAAAATTGGGCGGTTGCTGAGTTAAGTGGCCGGCCGGCCATCTTTTCTGGCAGGCCGGCCATTTCTTGTTTCAAAACTGGCCGGTGACCCCCTTAATCAGGCCGGCCAGCTCCCAAAAGTGGCCGGCCATGCTCCAGTGTGTGTCTTCAGCCCTGTTTTACCCTCCGAGGGAAAGTTTCAAGCATTTCCATGCAACAGATGTGTCGAAGGCCGCTATTTCCCTCTGTTTCGGATGCGTTCCATTGCCCAGATCGTCCGAAGTACACTTCATTTTGTTAAGTTTTGTTTATCGAGTTGTCGTTTTGCTTATCGAGTTGTTTGTCGTGCTGTCGTGTTTCGTGTTTTTGAGTTGTTACTCTTTGTTCAAGCTTTTGCTTGAGTCTTGTTTATCGAGTTGTCAACATTATTGTGTTTTGCTTATCGAGTTGTAAACTTGCTAAGGTTTTTTTATATCTTAGAAAGTTAAGTTGTTGCGTCGGTTCACTACCTGACTGGGCAAAATGCACAATACACATTTCCATTCAATCTCATTATGATGCCAAATGAAGCGATATGATGCTAAATGTTTGAAATACAATACTTTTTTCATCCCATCATGCCTCGCTTGTTACAACATTTTACAGAGAATAAAACTGTCCGATAATATACAATGTGCTACAACTACTAGCAAAAAGATAAATAAAACAGGAAACAGCTGCATCTGTGCTCTCAGGAGCGGTAATAAGAGGACCTCTTCATCCTCTTCTGCGGAATAGACTCTCTGCCACTATCGCCATCGCCATCATCTGAATCGGAACCGTCATCCTCGGGATCCCCTTTAGCCTCGTCTCCACTCCCGGAACCAAGGCCGGAGCCGTCCTTTCCATCAGCAGATGTCTCCGACTGACGGTCTGCAACCTCCTCCTCCTCATCCTCACCAGGCTCCTCCTCCACAATATGTGCTCTGTATCTGCGAGACGACCCCTCCCCTCAAAATGGCTCGGATGGCCCAGCTCCCCGGAAAGGCCTGGATGGCCCAGCTCCGTGAAAAGGCCTGGATGACCCAGCCCCCCAAGAAGGCCCAGGTGGCCCAGCCTGCGGCTGAGCATATACCGGAGGCATCTGAGAACAAAGAGTTCAAATTAAATACATCAGTCCAAATATGTACATCAGATGCGGATACAAGCAAAAACTACATGAAGTGGGTGCATGTAAACACAGTGTACAAGTGGGGTGTGTGTCAGATGTGCTCTACACAAGTAGCCTATCAATGCAGTAGAAATCAGCATGTCATCAGAAGTATGATAAATGCCAGAAAACTAAAGGGTACCTGGAAGCCCATGATAGACAACTGTGCCTCCCTCCGCAGGACCATCCCCTCAAGTGAGGCTACCATATCGAGCACCTGATCCATATACTCAATAGGGGGCTGCAGATGCAAAGACAAGAGTATCAGTAAAGGAATGAATATCCAAGTATCTGAGTAATGAATCAAAGCCGTAAAACATACCGATGGCGAGTCGGGGTCTCTAATATATCGATGACCGGGCATCGGAGGCTCTATCGGGATCGGAATCGGAGAGGTAGTCCCATACTGCCACCCCATCAGCTCAGTCGGCATGTCCGGCCACCCAGTCAGAGGAAAAGTCAGAGGAATCGGGGGAACCGATCCACCCCCACCTCTAGATGTACCAGCCTTGCTGGTGGAAGGGGCATTTGCAGCCCGAGCCCGGGCCTAGCTCGAAGATGGCACACTAGCAGGCCTCATCATCGGAGTGCGAACTCCCGTCAATGGAGGCATCAGGTATGTGTGACGGTAAGTGGCGTAATCCCCCTCCTCAAGATATAGCAAAGCATCAGTACCCAGCATAGCATTAACAACATCCCGGGAAATGATCACATCAGCAATCCGCATATCGACTGGGGGTGCTGAGGGAAGGTCCTGAGAAGTGTACCCCCAGACTTGACGCAAGAAACTCTCCCCCAAAAAGAAGGCCCTACCAACCGGCCCTTCGAACAGGAGCCTGTACCGGGAGGCACCCCACCCTCCGGAAAATTGGAATCGGAGACCCTCACCTAAGGGCGCCCAGGGTTGCTATGTAATCTGCAGATAACAGGTGCATAAACCAAGCAGAAATTGAAGATGTACATGACAAATCAAAAACAGAAAAAACTGAGAGTTCAGAAGTACCTCCGATGAGCGCACCATGTCGAAATACTGTCGCAGGTAAAGGAGAGACTCCCGAGGTCTTGGCTCCATCTCCACCCGTCGGAAATGGAAAGAGAACCAGGTATATCGGACTCTCCCTGAAGCTTTGTCAACAGGCGGGCGAGCCCCCAGCAGATATATCCAAGCGGCCTCCCACTCGCCTATGTCCTCATCATATGGGATCGCCCAGCCTCCCACATCAAGGCCGGTCAATACAGCGAAGTCAAAAGGGGTCATAGTCATGTCCCCAGTAGCAGAGAAATGGAAAGAGTTGGTGGTGTCCCACCATCTCTCCACCAGGGCGGCCATCAGCGTCCTCCTGGCAGGACAACGAGATAGCCCAGTGCAGAAGGGCCCGAACCCCGCTAAGTCAACCAAATCCCGAACGGCCTCCGGGAGCTCAGCATACCAGTCTCTCGCCACGGTAGAGCCATACCCCCATGCAGTGCAAGAAGCCACCTGCATTCAGAAGGAACACATGTTTCAGTATGAAATTAATAAAGCTGCGTGCGAATAAAATGAATAGGCTGCGTGCAAAGTAAAGTAAGTGTGTGCCGTGTGTTCACCTTCAGTCTGGGCTGTGTGTTCAGAAAATCAATTTGGGCTGTGTGTTCAGAAAACTAGTGTTTGGGCTGCGTGTTCAACACTCAATCAGTCTGGGCTGTGTGTTCAGAAAATCAATTTGGGTTGTGTGTTCAGAAAACTAGTGTTTGGGCTGCGTGTTCAACTCTTAATCAGTGTGTGCTGCGTGTTCACCATCAGTCTGGGCTGTGTGCTCAGAAAATCAATTTGGGCTGTGTGTTCAGAAAACTAGTGTTTGGGCTGCGTGTTCAACTCTCAATCAGTTTGGGCTATGTGTTCAGAAAATCAATTTGGGTTGTGTGTTCAGAAAACTAGTGTTTGGGCTGCGTGTTCAACTCTCAATCAGTCTGGGCTGTGTGTTCAGAAAATCAATTTGGGCTGTGTGTTCAGAAAACTAGTGTTTGGGCTGCGTGTTCAACTCTCAATCAGTGTGTGCTACGTGTTCACCATCAATTTGGGCTGCGTGTTCAGAAAATCAGTGTTTTGGATTGTGTGTTCAGAAAATCAATGTTTTGGGCTGCGTGTTCAAATCTCAATCAGTGTGTGCTGCGTGTTCACCATCAATTTGGGCTGCGTGTTCAAATCTCAATCAGTGTGTGCTGCGTGTTCACCATCAATTTGGGCTATGTGTTCATAAAATCAGTGTATTGGGCTGCGTGTTCAACCCTCAACCGATGTGTGCCGTGTGTTCACAATCAATTTATGGGCTGAGTGTTCAGGAATTCAAGTGATTGGACCGTGTGTTTAGAGCGCAAACAGAATGCAAGAAAAATTCGTAATACGTTACAGAAAAGGTAGGAATGAAGTAAATACCTCTCGTGCCTCATGGGAGAGATGATATTCTGGCTCCCGCAGGAGGAGATCCCCGGGTGCTCGCTCGTCGAACTTGGTGAAATGATGAAAAACAGCCAGCAGAAGAACGTGTACTGGTGGGTCATACCTCTCGGGTATAAAGAGGCGAACCCTCGGAGACAGAGACATGATGTTAGGCTCACCTCCAGCGCCTGGAGAACCTCCGCCGTGGAAAATTGACCCGCCATTTCAAGAAATCTGTAAAAAGGGGCAAAAATGAGCAAAAATGAGCCAAAATTGAAAAAAGTCAACAAAAGTCAACCCCCGGGAAATGAAAAAGTCAACAAAAGTCAACTCCCGAGAAAATCTTCAAAATATTGAAACAAACTCACCTCAAGTGGTGAAAATGAGAAAAGAAGCCCCGAAACCAAAATTTAATCGGTTCAAAGTGCTTGAAACATAAAGATTTCGCGAAAACAACTTGCGTGGGACGTTGGTAAACACGTATAGAGCCCAGATCTGAGGGAGAAAATGGTTTGGGAAGCTAGAGAGGAGGATTTCGGAGCTGCACTTATGAGCTCAAAGTGTTTGGATAAGTGTATTTATAGAAAAGAGGCTAAAAGGACAAAATCGCCCCCGGATTTGGCAAAGTGGCCGGCCGGCCACTTTTTCTGGCAGGCTGGCCATTCACTTTTCAAAAAATGGTCGGTGGCCTCCCTCTCCCAATAAAACTGGCCGGTGGTGTTCCCCGCATGCCCCCTAAGCTCCCTGCAAATTTTGAGGAGGATTGGAGTCCCTGAGACCTGAAAAAGTACAAGAGAAGTGCACTTTCTGTCGCGAAATCGCTCCGCCGAAACTTCATCTTCAACTTCTGATGCATGTCTCATCGTTTACTCATCGAAAGCGAGATATATCCTTCTAAACATATTATAACCTTCCGGGAGGTGGACCGGAGGCCGCGATCGAGTCACCCTCGCCGAAACGCGCGTTTCTTCCCGCATTGCGATGCACTTTTCTATCAACACCGTGATTGTTTGCATTCGATATCACATTGAACGTATGCTGTTAGATATGTTGTGCTTGTTGAGTTTCTTTATTTTGCAGGCACGATATTATATGTACGGTTCATTTGAGGCTGGTGTGACCAGACGAATCGCGCAGGTATCGTATCTTCTCCGGGTGAGACGCAACGAGAATTGGTTAATTCTCTGCATTCCTAACTGCATGAAATGTAGTTGGTACTTTGCATTCTTGCTTAAAACTGTTGCATCTATTTGCGAATACTTGCTTCATTACAGCTTGCTACATTTACACGATCATTGAATTACCTTCGGCTTCTTGCATTGTCAGTTGCATTTTGCCCTTGCCTGCGGGCATGCCTGCGGGCACATCTCTGTTTATCACGCCTGTTTGTCTAAGTCTTCGGCCTTGTCAAAAATGGGTCGCCTCTGGGATTTGACATTCACTCCTGTCACTTATGACTTTTGAGTTCTGTCAAAGAGGGGCAACTGTAGACACCCCATTTTTGACCGACCTTAAGACTCAGACGTCACTGATTGAGCGCTTGGTGATGTTGCATATTGTGCTCGTTCAGAAGTTTCAGAGTCTCGGCTGCGAGCCTTGCCTCCGGACTTCCGGACTCTTTTGTGCTTGGCCTCGGTTTACGAACCAGGCTCTGTTTTCATTGTTTTCTCTTCCCAAAGGGAGGGAGAGGTCCCGCAGATCATATCTCAGTGACCGTAGGCTACGTTTCGTGGTCGTAGGCCATTTTTGCCCGTTTGGAGTCCGGTTCTCGATTTTTCGGAATCGTTGGCTGTGTGCCTCGGTTCGGGACCGCTTAACCATCTCCGTTTGCTCCAGTTGTTGGCATACATCTTATTTTCTCCCTTTTGAGGGACACTGTGGTCCGAGAGACCGACTTCGTGGTTGAACATCACTCCCGGTGCCTAACAGTCAGTTTTTGGGGCCTCGGGCTGCGCGTTTCGGCCCCCGAACCTTCATTCTGCATCGGTTTGAGTTTATTTTTGGCAGGGACCTCTGTTTCATTGGTAAGAAGGCCGTAGAAGGGTGGGAGGCCAGTAATTATTCTGTCAACCAACTTTATCCCTTCATCGCCCTCCGTCGCCCGATTTTCCTCACTTCAAAGCCAATGTTGACCATCCTTGGGCCATTTTCTTGCACCCTAAACCCCATATTTGTGATGTACACATCTGGGAGGCCACCAATATTTGGTGGCCGGCCAGTAATTGTTGTTGAACCTTTTGAACCCCTTTGAAAAGTGGGTTGTTCTCTCTCCTGGTTCACTATTTTCAGTGTTTAACCACAGGGTTGTGTTGTGCACACATCAGAGGCTCTCTTTTTGGGGTTGCCGGCCACTAATTCTCATTGAACCTTTTGACCCTTGGCCGGCCGGCCATGGGAGGTAGCCGGCCGGCCACCTGCAACCTCAATAGCTGGCCAGTCATGATCTTTGCACCCTGTTCCTTACAGCTGTATATTCTATTTCCCCCCAGATTGTTTATCCGGGGGGGTGCATTTTTGGGGGGAAACTTGATTCATTTCCCTCCATTTTTCCCCCCTTTTCCCCCCCTTTTTTGTCTATATAACAGAAGCTCCAGCTCTGTTATTAGGGTTACAAAATTTCCCTTTAAGCTCCCTTGTTGTATCTCTCTCTCTATATACTTCCAAGCACTAAACCTCTCAAGTTCCTACACCCCTCTCTTCACCAACCCATAGCCCCACCCTTCCATCCTTCATTCCAGAAGCTTGAGGTTGTTCTCCAAAGCTAAAGAGCCACCAAACTCAAGCCAAGAGTTGCCAAAAGATTGGTCTACAAGGGTAAGCTCCATTTCCCCCTTTTTGGTCCATATTTTGCATGCTTTCTTAGCCATACTTGCTTGCTGTTTTGGGCTCCGACCCTAACTGTAACTAGACTTATTTGGAGCTAATTTTCATGTTTGTTTAAGGGTATTTACCTGTTTGAGGTCTCCTTGTTTCACTTGCTTCATTATCTCCCTTGTATGCCATCTTCTTGTGTAGTATTTTTGGCCTATGTATAAACTGTTTTGAGCTCTTTCATGAACTGAAAAGTTGCTTATTTTGAGCCCTTATTCGACATTGTTGAAGGGTTCATCACTGTTTGAGGCTTCTATTTACCACTTGCCTTTATATCTCTCTTTTGGCTCCATTTTTGCATGATTTGTTAGCCTCTTATGCTTCTGTTTTTGGGTTCTGGTCCAAACTACAAATGACCTTATTTTGATCCCCTATTCATGTTTCGTTAAGGGTCTTTCAATGTTTGAGGCATCCTTTTTATACTTTGTGTTATAACTCTATTTTTGGCCTTATTTTGCATAGCATTTTGAGCATTCTTGTACACTGTTTTGGGTCTGTCCACCAACTGTAAAATATCATATTTTGGGCCCCTCTTAAACATTTTTGAAGGGCCCTCATCTTTTTGAGGCCTGCAGCTGTGACTTGCTTCTTTATCTCACATTTAGGGCCATTTTTGCATGCTAGTTTTGCCCTATTTGTGTTTATTTTTTGACCTTGCTTAGAACTGTGAATGTGCTTATTTTTGGGCTGTATTGACTCTTTATTTATATTCCATGTTCAAATAATGCATGCTTTGTATAGCTATAGGCCAATGCACGTGCCTAATTTCATCTTTCGGGTCGCATGTCATGCATCGGGTGCCATCTTTCCATCTTTCGGGGCTGTTTTGCATCACTTATTGCCCCTGAAATTTGCATGTTTGCATACCATGTTCCATGCCTTGCCATGCTTTGGTAGAGTGGCATTCGTGCCTTAGGTTCGGTCTTCGGTTTGCGTGCACGTGTGCACGCATCTTGAGTTGTCTCATTTCCATCTAATGGCCTCCTATGTGAGTGTGGCTGAGGTCCACTCATGTTGGTTTAAGTCCATTGTGCATTGTGTATGCCATTTCATTTCATAGCATTGTGTATGCTAGGTTGTATGTTGGAGTATTGTGTATGCCATGTTACCTCGTGCATCGTGTATGCCATTTCATAGCATTGCGCATGCTAGGTTGTATATTAGTTGCATTCATGCATATCATGCATATTGCATTGTGCTTGGGATAGGAGTTAGCCCGAGCACGGGAAACGAGGTACGTTTCGTACTCTAAGTGACGGAACGTGTCTCAATTCCCTGTCGCCCACACTCTGGATTATCCATGATGGAGTCTAGGTCCTGTTGTGTTTATGTGTGCATTCATTCCATATTGAGTCATGCAAATTGACTCCTCGGCCATCATGCATCGATATGCATGATTGGTGGCATGAGGATCGAGGCATGCATACATTTGTGAAAATACATTGCTATGCCCCTTTCCTGCTCTCTATTGTAGCAAATCAAGAATTAGCAACTTTCTGGAGCTTGGCGCGCTTTCCAAGAATAATTGTAAAACAGAGGCTAATTGGGGCATCCCAGTGGATTTCCGCACAAGGCAGCCCAGACATGCATCATCCATCATCCGAAGAAGAGTTAAGGCAGTCCCTGGCTTGCATGCCAGTTTATTATTTTTCTTAGTTAATTTGTATATTAATTAGGAATTTGTATATATTTGGACTGTATTATTTGGACTGTACTATTTATTCGGACCCTCTGCGCGAGGGCACAACTGTAATAAGTGTGCGTGGGTGTGATGTATGTCTTCCAACCCCACGTCTTTCTCCCTTTTATTTATCCGCTTATGATGGTTAGATTAGGGCATGTTTCAATTAGCATACAGTATGACAGCATGTTTGCATCATTCATCTGTTTTGCATGCACCGGGCTCGGCGCACCATACTAACTGCATTTGTATTTCAATTTCAAAGTTGAATACTTGTTAGCTGTAGCATTTCATATGCCATGTTTAGAATAGCCGAGCCTGCTATAGTTGCATTTTTGCATGTGTTGCATTAGGCATTTCTGTATAATTAGGATCATGCATGGATTTCTAATGAGCTTCTGTTTTGGCTTGGAGTACTCGGTAAGTTTTATGCTTTAGCATCCTTACATGCGTGTGAGTGACTTCCATGAATAGCATGCTTACCATGAGGCTATTCGCTTATGTGATATAACTGCCTGAATGCCTGTGGGTGAAGGTTGGGTTATTTGGATTAGGACGAATCATCAACTGTGAGTTTTAAGCCCACTAGATAGTGGCAAAACCATCTTTTCTTAAGCCCACCTGAGGGTGGCAAAATCTGCATCTTTAAGCCTACCTGCGAGTAGCAAACCATCTTTCAAAAACACAAACATGAAATGTTTTGTTCCAATTCAGGCGATCCAGTCTATATTTATATGCTGTGCGCATCACATAATAAATCTAGGCTAATAACCAGAATAAGAACGCATAAGATTTTCAAATTAGATATCATGGTTAGTAGAGGCCGATCTTTGATCGGGCGAGCAGGGGTGCTCACGAAGTGACCTTCCCCAATCGTACCCAAGTTCCCGAGCCGAGGCAACTTTGGTGATGACGGACACGTGGCCTTAGGCAAACGAGTCAGGGTTTCCTAAATTCCCCCAAAATAAAATATTTAGGTGGCGACTCTGTATCTGGCAAAGCAGTCCATGTTTGGCACTTCTTTCAAAAATCTATTTTCTCAAAACGATTTGCCGGATTTGGACTCTTTGGTTCAGACTTAGAACCGTGACAATTTGAGAGTCCTAAGCTGTAGTGACCCCAAATGAACAGAACGAGACTCATCCTCTTGGGGCGTTCGGGGACGTCTACAACTGCTTTCTCTACTTGCTTGTTGTCATTCATTAATTAGTTAATTGATTCGTTAATTAATTAAGTTGTGTAATAATTAATTGTAGCTAGTTATTCAATTTGGTTCTGTAATAATTAATTAGCTTGTGAGTTAGTTAATTAGGTGGCTTGTAGTATTTATTCGGACCCTCCGAGCGAGGGCACAATTGTAATAAGTGTGCGTGCGTGTGATGCATGTCTTCCAACCCTACGTCTTTCTCCCTTTTACTTACCTGCTTTCGTTGGTTAGTTTTAGGTCATTTTTCAATTAGCATACTTATGCTTGCATGTTTACATCATTCGTCTGTCTTGCATGCACCGGGCTCGGCGCATCATACTAATTGCATTGTATTACAATTCCAAGTTGAATACTTGTTAGTTGTAGCATTTCACATGCCATTCTAGAATAGCCGAGCATATTGTTGCATTTTGCATGTGTTTCATTAGGTATTTTTGTATAGTTAGGATCATGCATGGATTTCTAACATAACTTTTGTTTTGGCTTGGAGTACTCGGTAAGTTTTATGCTTTAAGCATCCTTGCATGCGTGTGAGTGACTGCCATGATAGTATGCTTACCATGAGGCTAACTGCCTATGTGATATACCTGCCTGAATGCCTGTGGGTGAAGGTTGGATTATCTGAGTTGGAATAATGCATTAACTGTGAGTTTTATGCCCACTAGATAGTGGCAAAACCATGTTTTCTAAGCCCACCCAAGGGTGGCAAAATTTGTATTTTAAGCCTACTTGCGAGTAGCAAACCGCTTTAAAAAACAAACATGAAATGTTTTGTTCTAATTCGGGCGATCCAGTCTATACTTGGATGCTGTGCGCATCACATAGTAAATCTAGGCTAATAACCGGGATAAGAACGCATAATGTTTTCAAAGCTAGATATCATGGTTAATAGAGGCCGATCTTTGATCGGGCGAGCGGGGGTGCTCACGAAGTGACCTTCCCCAATCGTACCCAAGTTCCCGAGCCGAGGCAACTTTGGTGGTGACGGACACGTGGCCTTAGGCACGAGTCAGGGTTTCCTAAATTCCCCCCAAAATAAAATATTTAGGTGGCGACTCTGTATCTGGAAAAGCAGTCCATGTTTGACACTTCTTTCAAAAAAAATCTGTTTTCAAAAATGATTTGCCGGATTTGGACTCTTTGGTTCAGATTTAGAACCGTGACATTGAGTCCGAACTGTAATGAGCCCAAATGAACAAAACGGGGGGATTCCCTCCCGGGACGTTCGGGGACGTCTACAAAAGGTATGTATGTATATGTGGATATATATATATATATATATATGTATATGTGTGTGTGCGTGCGTCTGTGTGTGTGTGCACGCGCGCGCATGTTTGTATGTATATATGACTCATACATACATGTGTATATGTATATATATCGGTAAGTGAGTGTATGTATGTATACTTGTGAGTATATGAATGTATATCTTCGAGTAAGTGTATGTATGTATATTTGTGAGTATGTGAGCATATGTATGTATATCTGTGAGCGAGCGAGTGTATGTATACATGTGAACGTGCGAGTGCATGTATGTATATTTGTGATTGTATGTATGTATGAGATAGATTTGGAACAGTAAAATTTTACTCTGGTTAAAATCATGTTGATTTTCTCAGCAACCAAACTATATTTGGTTTTCTTGTTATGTTTCTGTGATTTTCTCAGCAACCAAACACGCAAGGTTATTAATACATGACACTTAGTGTGATTAAAAGTGGATACTCTCCTTAGATCATAATAAAATTGCATTTTTAGAGTAAAATTTTAATCTAAATCAGAGTAAAATTTACTATGATTCAAAGTAAAATTATACTCTGAAATTTTACTCTAGTTAAAACATGTTGATTTGCTTAACGATATAAAATTTTACTTTGAATCATAGTAAACTTTAATCTGATTCAGAGTAAAATTGTACTTTCACAGTTCAAGGTAAAATTGTACTTTCAGAGTAAAGTTTCCTATGATTCAAAGTAAAATCAGAGTAAAATTTACTATGATTCAAAGTAAAATTTTACTCTGAAATGTACTATAAAGATGACTTAATAGGAGAGCTAATAGATATGAGGGTAATATAGTAAAAGAAACAAGTTTTAAAATATTATGGGGTTTTGAAAGTACTTATATAATTCTTGTTCTTTTGAAAGATAAATTAGACAGTGAGGGGTCTATTACCAAATCCCCCTTTAATAAATAATAACACTTACCATATTACATACCAAATCATAAAACATGAAAAAATATCCGGTAAACTATTTTGGTGATATATCTAAAAAAAGGATAAATTACAAATACACCTCTTGAGATTTATTTAATACAAATTACCTCATGTGATTCTAGAAATTACATTATGTCCCCTAAGGTTTCTAATTTCATAACAAATAAGTCATTTTATTAATAAATTATCAAGTTGATTAACAGTTTTTAATAATGTTAAAATTTTATTTTAATTAATAATTCAGATAATTTTATTATTGTATGGGTGAACAGTTAGAAATTTCATTTTTTTACTTAATTCTGTTAAATAAAAAATTATGACAGGAAGGTATTTATAATTTTCCAAACCACAAGGGACAATTCGTATTTTAAGCAAATCTCAGGGGGTGTATTTATAATTTACCCTAAAAAAAATTTAGGTATTCACAACTTTTTATTTTCTCAACAAGGCTAAAGATAATGAGTTCTATTTTAAAAATGGAATTAGATCCCCTCCAATTTATGATTTGAATTGGTGGTATTGTCTGAGCTCGTGTAGTTCATCATAAGTCTCATTTCGATGATTAGAATTGTTCATTTTGTCGAGTTGTTTGTGTATATCATACATAAAAAAATTAAGTTGATTTGATAATCGTAACCTATTTAATTTATCACGATTGCCATTAAAAAAATGGATGGTCTATTTTTGAAAAACACTTTTCCTTCATTATTTTTTTGGAGATAAATGTTATAAACTGAATAGGTTGTAATTATTGAATCGACTTAATTTTTTTTTTAAATTTTTTTTATGGATGATATACATAAAGGACTTGACAAAATGAATAATTCAAATTATTAAAATGATATCCATGATAGGCCTCACATATCCAAACAGTATCCTCTAGTTCAGATCATAAGTCCTTTTAAAATATGTACTTTAGAACATATATTTTTGTTTATGTCAATTGAAAGAATATGTGATGGCTCTCTCTCTCTAAACTCAGAGCATCTCTCTCTACACCTATTCTTCTCTCTCCTCCTTCCACCATTTTTTTCCCTCATTTTCTTTGTCTTCTTGCTTAATAATATTAGAAACTTGTTATTCTAACCATTTTCAGCGCCACCACCACCATACCTCTACCAAATCTGCTACCTTCCCGCCTCCATGGATCCACCCTCACCAGATCTCTCGCATTTCCTTTAGATCTGCCTTTAGAGTATGTCCAACGGTAATATGTGTTTTACCAATCTAAACATTACTATAAAGTATACATTTTATTTTTCCTATCAACTGTTTCATGTTTCTACTCCAATCATGCTCTTTATTTTAGCTATTCATCCAAATATTATTAACTTTATAGAATGTCACATTAGCAACAAAAGATAGAAGGAAATAATCTTAATGATGAAATATATATTGCCTAGCCTTTGAAGGCAAGTTACATGCAACTAGTGAATGTTAGTTGAGCTAATGGCTAATCATATGCCCAGTATATTTGGGTTGAAAAAAGTGAGTCATAGTAGGCATTTTGATTAAGAAACATTATGCCTACTGGGTTGGAGATACTCTTAGCCATTGGTGTTGGCGTCACCTTTTCCTCTTTCTGATCTTCTAGATCTGAGAATTCAAAATGCGAATTGAATGACGACATTTCGTAGTCACTATTTGGTACGATTTTTTAAAAAAAAAATTAAGAATTAATTTTTTTGGAAAAATTAAAAAAAAATAATTAAAAGTACTTATTATTTTGGGCAAAATTCACTTTACTCCTTTATGGTTTAGACTTGGAGCACTTTACTCCATATAGTTTAAAAATAGCCAGAGATCTCTCCTGTAATTTTGGATTAAATTGCAATTCAAACTTTGTTAATAGAATACTTGAAATGACCATAATACCCTTTAGACTTTTCTTCTTCATTTGTGTACTTCTCTATCTAACTTAAACAACATTTAATTTCGCATAAAAAAGACATTGATTCAATTAAATAAGAAATTAACCTTAAGTGCCTAATTATTTTTAATCTATCTCTAACCTTTATCCTAATTTAAATTTAATTATAATATACATACATGTATAACGTATATATATATATATATAAATATAATATGTATATACAAAGTATGTACACTGTAAACATATCAATGAATTATTTTGGGAAAAAAAAATCAATATACATATATACATATACAATAAGAAAGCAATTGATGGAGCCTAGTGAAAAAAACCAAAAAACAAAAAACCTTAGATATATATACATATACATATATATGTATATTTAAAGTAAGAGAAAACATCAATGGATTCAATGGAGCCCAGAAAAAAATGTAGAATCATTTGGGCATTATCTGTTGAGCAATTAGTCTTGAATTACTCAATTGGTGATCTTCAGATTTGCAAAACTTGGCGACGATATTGTATATGTAGAATAGAAATTTAGTGTTTTAAGTTGCATTACTTAATCGCTTTTCTAAAGACAATATTTGTACCTACCAAAAGGTGTGCAAGGAATTACAACAAATTCATCTCCAAGATACAATGAAGCCTGATCTAAGGATTAAACCTACTGGTATCTGCATTGACGACAGTAGATCAGAATACTCTTGACATAATCAAGAAAATCAAGACACTAACAATCAAGTCTGCAGAATTTGATTACCAGTAAGAAAAGCAGAAACTTGTTTAAGAAACTTGAATACTCTTGACATAATTAAGAAACTTGCTTAAAAATCTAAATCAAGAGAGAGAAAGAGAATTGTAAGAATGCTCTAAGGATTTTTAGAATGATTGAAGTGGCTGAATTCACTGCCTATTTATAGACCTTGATGCACTTGATCGAATGATCATGTGTTTTGGTCACATTTGATTAAATCTGACTGTTGAATTGACAATCTATGGTGCAGATCAATCTCACACCGAATAAATGCCTTGACTGATCACACCTGATCATAATCGAGTGATATCTCAACCGTGCGACCGCGCGCACCTCTAATCAACGACTATTATCAAACTGCTTTAGATTGAACACGTAACTGTTCGATCGGTTGGTTGACTTATCGCCAATAGATGCCACATGACTGCCACGTGGAGTTGACTATATTCCACATCACCTGTGCCATGTTGAATTCCACGTCGAACTTGTCTGATGCAAATAGAAAAGTGCCATTATGGCACTTTGCATTGATGCGTCCGTATAGCGATTTTGGTTTAGACCCAACCTATTTGGTATTCTGGACTCGAGTTTCACGGTCCTGTATTGTTGTTCTTGTCTTATTCCTCTTTTCCCTCCTTGGGTTTGGCTATTAGGATGTGTTGGTTGTGTTTGGAATAGGTTGGCACCTTATTTTTCAAAACCCTTGTTGCCCAGAATTTTGCCTCTATGCTCGAGCGTCACTTCTTGCGCTCGAGCGGCCTTTGTGGACTTTTAGTAGTTTTGCAAGCCTGCAAAACTACTTGGAGAGTGTATTCTATGCTCGAGCGGTGTTTCCTACGCTTGAGTGGTCGTGAGCTCGAGCGGCCATTCTTGCGCTTGAGCGATGGTCTTCTGTTTGTAAAACTATTAGGAGTGTGTAATATACGCTCGAGTGTTACTTCTTGTGCTCGAGAAGAACAACTTATTTTGTTTGGATGCTTGAGCGGGCTGTGTGTATATCAGTTTGTAAAGGTTACTTTTTACATCACCTTTTCATCTCTCTATCTCTCTAAAACATTTCAAAAACCTAAATCTAGAGCCTCTTTTTCTAGCACTTGCTCTCTTTCTCTATAAGTACACTTAGATCTACCCATTTCTCCACCCTACTTCCTCGTTGAATAGGTAGAGCTCATCTAGAGCTTCGTTTTCATCTGAATAGAGTTGGGTTTCAGTTTCATCCAAGTTTATCTCATCTTCTAGCTTTGAGGTAAAGATATTCTATACTCTTTTATGGTTTTTAACTTAGCTATTTGTTTTTCATAAATAATATCATGATTTTGAAGGATTTTGAACAAATCTAGGGTTTTGGTTTAAAATCAAAAGAAGGGTTTTCAAATAGATGTATGGAAAATGGTTATGGGAGTGGAAATGTAGATGAGTAGTGGCTAAAGTATTGATTTCGTGCTTGAAAATGAACTTTTGGAAGAAAGATAGATTTTACCCTAAATGTCTCAAATATTTATTTTGTATAAATAAATGGAATTAAAGTTAGAAACATGAAATTAGATGGATATTGATATAGATGGTGGAGTTTGATATGTATTATCACTGACCTCGAAAATTCAGAAAGCTTATCTATATTAGAGATTTTATATCTATTTAGAAATATATGTTTTAGACTATCTGTGGAGAATAGCTATGATTGTTGTAGAAATTGCATGAGGATTAGGTGAATTGAAACTAATTTCCTATCCATGTCCATTAAACATTGTTGCTCACTTAATACATTGCAAATGTATGTGATTTTGAGAAAAAAAAGGGTAAAAGTTAAAAAGAGTTGTGTATTACCAAACTAAGTTGGTCTGTGTGTCCATGGTGGAAGTCCCGAAAAATGCGCGTATATATGGGAACCGATTCTAGCAGACGAAATATTCGTAAAATGGCAACAATAGCGCTTGTATAGGCTAAGTTTACATGGGTGCTGTTTGACAGTTTCTTGCGGACGAAATATCCGTGAAAGGTTGTACTAGTTTGAGAAATCCCCCGTGTTTCCTATGGTAAAGGATATGATTTGAGAATTGTGATATAATTTGAGCACGGCATGATTTTGAGAAAGAAATGTAAACCGTTTTAGCATGGGCATTGCATATGCATTTCACTCTTTTATCTTCATTAAGATTCATATATTGTGTTGGATTATTTCTACTGGGTTTTGGCTCACCGTATTTAGGGAAAACCATTTTTAAGTGCTCGTGATAAGCCTCCACGAAAGACTTAGCTTGGGAGGACTGTGGAGCTGAAGGCTCATTTTTGTTATTGTGTATTTGATTTTGTACAAGCTTAGGGCTTTAATTGTATTAAGCTTAAGACTTACTTTTGATGTAACCAAGCAGTGTCTTAGAAAGTTGTAGCCTTTAGGGCATTTCTATTATCTGTTTAACTACTATTTCATATTTTTGTTGTTGTCACATGATATAGATTCAGGGTTAGGACTTATGAATGTATATTCGCATGTGTCACCTCCTTTGTACAACTAAATCTTATGAAAAGAAAAGATATTATACTCTGGTTTATATTGTTATTTACTCATCATTATGATTGGTTTATCATATAATTTTGGGGCATTACAACTTTGTATTAGAGCGTACCGAGTTTGAATAGTTTGAGTACGTGGAAAGTGGTTATTACCACAATGGGTTTGTCTTGCTTAACAGAAATGTTTGTATGTATAGTATGCTTGCATGATTACGTGCTTATATGATTATATGGGTATGAGATTTAATTTCTAAGATATTGATTGGGTCTACGGGTTTTTAGGAGTTCTATTAGAAGAGTACTTGATCACTGCCGTTTCTAATTAGAACTCTGGCAACGTCGCGGGATGGTCATTATCTAGGAAGGAAATTCGTATGTGTTTATGTGACTATGAACTTATGTGGAGTGAATTACTGTTGTCCACCACATTAGGACGCCAGTGAGTTAGCTTCGGCACATTTGTAAATATGTTAATCTCTTTCGTTACCTTTATTAGGATGTTAGGACGTGGTCGTAGTGGTAGGAATGGTAGGCCTAGACGGTAGGAGGTACAGATACCAGATTATATTCTGGCGCAAGAAGAAGGAGTTGGTTAGGCCAATATGGCTGAACCAGTTGGTCAGCAGGTCATGGGTGCTTTGGCCTGCGAAATGGCCGGAGCATTGCGGGAATCCATGGACATTCTCAAGGCTGAGAATATAGTGATTTTGGTTTTAGACCAGACCCATTTGATATTCTGGACTCGGGTTTCATGGTTTTGTATTGCTATTCTTGTCTTATTCATCTTTTCCCTCATTGAGTTTGGCTATTGGGTTGTATTGGTTGTGTTTGGAATAGGTTAGTAACTTGGTTTTCAAACTTTTGATACCTAGAATTTTACTCCTCCGCATGAGCATCACTTCTTGCGCTCGAGCAGGCTTTGTGAATTCTCAGTACTTTTGCAGGTCTGCAAAACTATTGGAGAGTGTATTCTATGCTCGAGTAGTGTTTCCTATGCTTGAGCGACCTCGGCTCGAGTGTCACTTCTTGCTCTCAAGCAGACTGTGTGTATATCAACTCATAAAAGTCACTTTTTACATCACTTTTCTTTATCTCTTTCTCTCTCTAAACGTTTCAAAACCCTAAAGTTGAGACCTTCTCTCTCTAGAACTTATACACCAAGATCTACCCATTTCTCCACTCTACTCCCTTTGTTAAAAAGGTAGAGCTTATCTAGAGCTTTGTTTTCATGCAAATAGAGTTGGATTTCGGCTTCCTTGAGGTTTCTTCACTCTCTCCTTGGTCTCCTAGCTTCGAGGTTGGAATTTTCTACACTTTTTTATGATTTTTAAGTTAGCTATTTGTTTTTCATAAATAATCTCGTGGTTTTGGAGGATTTTGAACAAACTTAGGGTTTGGTTTAAAATCAAAAAAAAAAAAAAAAAAGGGAGGGGGGGTTTTCAAATGGATATTTGGAAAATGGTTGTTGGAAGGGAAATGAGGTTGAGTTGTGAACAATTGTTAATTTTGACCATTGGGTTGGATTTTGGAAGAAAAATGGATTTTGGCCTTAATGTCCCAAATATTTATTTTGTATAAATAAATATTATTGATGTTAGAAACGTGAAATTGGATGCATATTAATATGGATGGTAGAGTTGGATATGTATTATCGCTCACATCTTGAATTTTGGAAAGTTTACCTGTATTAGGAATTTTATATCTATTTAGAAATAATTGTTTTGGGCTATCGGTGGAAGATAACTATGATTGTTGTAGAAATTGTCGGAGGATTAGGTGAATTGAAATAATTTCTCATCCATGTGCATTGAACATTTGTGGCTCATTTAATACATTGTAAATGTATATGATTTGAGAAAAAAGAGTGAAAGTTGGAAAGAGATGTGTATCACCAAATTAAGTTGGCCTATGTATCCATGGTGAAAGTCTTGAAAAATGTGCGTATACATGGGTGCCGATTCCCACGGATGAAATATTCGTAAAATGGCAATAGTAGTGCTTGTATAGACTACGTTTACATGGGTGTCGTTTGATGGTTTCCCACGGATGAAATATCTGTGAAAGGTTGTATTGGTTTAAGAATTTCCCTCTTGTTTCCTGCAGTAAATGACATGATTTGAGAATTGTGATATAATTTAAGCATGGCATGATTTTGAGAAAGAAATGTAAACCGTTTTGACATGGGCATTGCATATGCATTTCACCCTTATATGTTTGTTAAGATTCATATATTGTGTTAGATTATTCCTACTGGGCTTTGGCTTACCCTATTTTCAGACACTGGTGATATGCCTCTACCAAGGACTTAGCTTGGGAGGACTGTGGAGCTGAAACCTCAGTTTTGTTCTTTTGTATTCATTTTTGTACAAGCCTAGGGCTTTATTTGTATTGAGCTTAAGACTCACTTTTGACGTATCCAAGCCTTGACTTGGAAAGATGTAAGCCTTTAGGGCATATGATTATTTGTTTAGCTTTTATTACATTATTATTGCT
Source organism: Camellia sinensis (assembly GCF_055761805.1). NCBI lineage: Eukaryota > Viridiplantae > Streptophyta > Magnoliopsida > Ericales > Theaceae > Camellia > Camellia sinensis. Next base: position 81,917,356 of record NC_138974.1, read on the forward strand.
TCGTATCACACGCTGTAGATTTAAGATATACTATTTATGAATGTATATCGCATGTGTCACCCTTTTGTACAACCGAATCTCATGTAATAGAAGGATTTCATACTTTGATTCGTATTGTTATTTACTTATCATCTTGGATGGTTTATTACATTTATTTCGGGGCGTTACAACTTGGTATCAGAGCGTATTGGGTTTGAATACTTTGGGTTTGTGAGAAGTGGTTATTGGCACAATGGGTTTGTCTCACTTGATAGAGATATTAGTATATATGATATGCTATGTGATAACATGCTTATGTGGTTGTATAGGTATGAGACTTAATTCTTAAGATATTGATTGGGCCTATGGGTTTCTAGAAGTCCTATTAGAAGAGCACTTGATCACTGTTGTTTCTAATTGGAACTCTAGCAATGTTGCAGGACGGTCATTATATAGGAAGAAAATTTGTATGTGTTTATGTGACTGTGTGCTTATGTAGAGTGAATTATAGTTGTCCACTGCATTAGGACGTGACTGAGTTAACTTCGGAATATTTGTAAATGTGTTAATCTCTTTTGTTACCTTTATTAGAATGTCAAGACGTGGTCGTGGTGTGTAGACACCTCATTTTTGATCGTCCTCAAGACTTAGATATGCTTGTAGGTACATCCAGTGCCAAGTTTAATTGCTCGTCGAGTATTCGAATTTCGCGGCAGAACGTCATAGGTTTGAGCTTTCCAAACCCTGTATTCTTTCTGTCTCATTTTTGGACCATGTGTTGGTCTTTTCAGCATGCTTCTTGTGAGGCGCTGCCGACCACCTTTTGGCCATGCCGGCCACGAAATTGTCCCTGCCTGCCATTGATGAAGCTTGCCGGCCATCAATAAGGCACTGCCGACCACCACTGATGGCTGGCAGAACACCTTGTCTCAGCAGATTTTGTGCTAGATCTTTTGAGCCAGCTGGTTTTCACTAAGCCCTCCTCCATACGCATGTATGGAGGGATGAAACCCATTTCAAGCTTGTTTAACAAGCTTTGCATTGCATGCCTCTATATAAGGGGAGGCTCCTTCCCCTTTACAGAGGTTCAGCAACTTTAGAGACAATATATATATCTCTTTCTTTCTTTATTTCTCACACTCTCTCTCTGTATTGTGTTAGTTTGTGCCTTAAAGTGTAATTTCTCTTCACTTTTGTACTACAACACCTAGTAACACACCACCATCTTTGAGCTGAGGTTCTTGGGAGTGTTATTTGAGCTCTGAAAGTTGGTTTTTGCCTTAGAAGTTGCTGGTTTTGAAGTTGTGCTCCAAGGGTGAGTATATTCCCCTTTTAAGCCTTTGTTTGTATACCATATTGGCCATCTTTACATATTGTTTTAGGCCTTGCTTTCAACTGACAAAAGTTATGTATTTTAATGCTTATGATGGTTGTTTGAGGCCTTTTTGGTGTTGAGGGTGTTCTACCATCTTGTGTGCCTTATTTGCTTAGGCTTGGAGTCATCTCTTAAAGCCTTTGAGTTCATCTTGGTTTAGCCTTTTAGCCACTAAAATCCAGTGGATTTTCAGTGATAGAAATGTGGTTTTGAGGCCTCAAATGAGAGGGGGTGGTCCCCTCTCCTCTTGTCTTGTTTGTTTGTGTTATTGGCCTATCAAATGAGCATGTATTTCTATTATCTTGAGGCTTAGTCTGAGCATGTTTTTGTGAGTTTTTAGGTCTAATATAACTATGTTCATGGCTAGTTTGGTCACCTCATGTATGCTTTTTAGACTTGTAGTGTAAATATGCCATTTAGCCTTGTGTGTTTAATGTCATGATCCATTATGCTAGCCTATTTTGGGTCTATCTCAGCATGTTTTTGGTGTTATTTTGGTATGGCACAACTCTGTTTTTGGTTGGTTAGAGCATCTCTCATTTGTTTCTTACACTCGTAGTGTAAACCTTGCTCACTAGCCTAGTATACTTGGTGTTTTGACCCATTATTCTAGCATGTTTTGACCCCTTGCTCACTCATGTTTTAACATGTTTTAGCTCTATTTTGAGGCTTCTTGGTCGTATGATGCTTGTTATGCATGCTTGTAGTGCAATAGCTTTGATTAGCTTTGAGTTTTGAGGTATCTTGTATGCTTGACTTGAGGTATTTGCATGTTTTGGCACCATTTGGAATGATATTTCAGAGCATATAGTGTTGTTACACTTCCATGCTTTTCACTCTTTAAGTGCTCTTGAGAGTTGTACCTTTATGCCTTATTTGTGAGCCATTGCATTAGCCTCACTTTCTTGCCTTTCAAGCTATCATCTCAGTCTATTTTGGCTACTGTTTTGGCCTGCATAAGGTCTGTTTGGGGCTGGTTTGGCCATTTGAGCATTGTCTTGCATGCCTCTAGTGTAATACACTTCACTAGCTTTGATGCTTAAGCCTTGCAACATGCATTACATGGGCTGTTTGCATGATTTTAAGTCATTTAGCATGACATTTCAGTGCTGAAACATATGCCATTGTACTCCATGTTTCACTCTTTCAATGCCTTTGGAGAGCTGTGTCTTGTACCTTAATCTTGAATTAATATGTATGCATGCTTGTCTAGTCCTTTGAGTCTCCATTTCACCATGTTTTGCCACTGTTTTGGGTATGATGTAACTCTGTTTTGGGCTGGTTTGAATGTTTGAGCACTGTAATGCATGCTTACAGTGTTGTCCTCTTCACTAGCCTTGGTGTTCTTGGCCCCTTAACATGTTTTGCATGAGTGTTTGAATGATAGAGTCTTGCATGCCATCTTAACATGTCAAGATTAGCATGAGAGTTTTGCATGTCATGTTGTTTGTGTGCATTGCATTGTGTTCAACCTGGTGTTGTGTTTGAACACAAGATGGATTAGCTCATTTCATACTTGAAGTGATGAAATGAACCAATCTCTCTTGGTCTCCATTGCCTTTGATTTATCATGATAAGGAGATGGTCTTGGTGGCTTGTTTGTCATGCATTTATTGAATTTGCACGTGTTGGATCTTTGGCCATCATGCATCGAGATGCGTGATTGATGGTCTTGGATCCAATGATGCCCACCCCATTGATGTTTTGAAGTGATATGGAGTGGCATAGTGCGTATATACCCTTGGGAGACCCTCTATTTTCTCTATTTTTTGCTCTGCTGCAGCTTGGTGTCACAGCACACCAGTGGCCGGCACCCTCTTATTGTTGGCCGATAGCTCTTCGTTTGTGGCCGGCAGTGTACACTCTTGGTCGGCAGGGGGGTCGGCAGCAGATCCTCATGGTCGGCAGGTCACTGGTGCACTCCTCAGCACTGTTTTGGTGAGATCCAACAACTAGTTCTCAGGAACACCCTGCAGACAGAGCCTCTAAAGAGGATTTGGAGAGCTTTTCGAGACGGGAATCGAGAGCATGCATCCTTCCTTGTTCAAGGCAGAGCTAAGGTAGCCTGATTTAGTGCTTTACTTGTTAATTAGCATTCGGTGTTGTAACTTAATTAATTCGTTTGATTAGTTAAAGTTTTGTAATAATTAGTTGTAGCTAGTTATTCAATTTGGTTGTGTAATAATTAGTCTAATTAGTTTAATTAGATTAGTTAGTTTAGCTTAGCTTAGATTGGCTTAGCTTTCATTCGGACCCTCCGTCGAGAGGGAAAATGTTGTAATAAGCGTGCGTGCGTGTGATGCATGTCTTCCAACCCCCATTTCTTTCTCTCTTTTACTTATCAGCTTTCGATGGTTAGTTTTAGGGCATGTTTTAATTAGCATCCTTATGCTAGCATGTTTGCATTCATTCATTCGTCTTGCATGCACCAGGCTCGGCGCATCATTCAAACCGCATTGTATTTCAATACATATTTGAATACATGTTATGAAGTGTTGCATTCGTATGCCATCTTAGATAGCCGAGCTGGTTTAGTTGCATATTTTCATGTGTTGCATTAGGTATTTTAACATAGTTAGGATCATGCATGATTACTAACTAGCTTTTGTTTTGGCTTGGAGTACTCAGTGAGTGTTTATGCTTTAGCATACTGCATGTGTGTAAGTGACTGCCATGATAGCATGCTTGCCACCAGGCTATCTGCTTAATTGATATAACTGCATGAATGCCTGTGGATGAAGGCTTCATTGTATGAATTGGAACAATTCATCAAAATGCGAGTTTTAAGCCCACTTGAAGTGGCAAAATCATGTTTTTCTAAGCCCACTCGAGGGTGGAAAATCCACATCTTAGCCTACTTGCGAGTAGCATTTTCAAACCATTTTCAAGCAAACAAACATGAGATGTTTTGTTCCAATTTAGGCGATTAAGTCTATACTTGTATGCTATGCGCATCACATAGTAAGCTAGCTAATAAATCAGAATAAGAACACATATGTTTTCAAAAACAACATATCATGTTAGTAAAGGCCGATCTTTGATTGGGCAAGCGGGGGTGCTCATTGCATGACCTTCCCCTCTCGTACCCAAGTTCCCGAGCCGAGACAACTTTGGTGATGACGGACACGTGGCCTTAGGCACGAGTCAGGATTTTCTAAATTTTCCAAAAATAAAATATTTAGGTGGCGACTCTGAAATTTGGCAAAGCAGTTCATGTTTGGCACTTTTTGATAAAAATCAATTTTCCAAAACGATTTGCCGGATTTGGACTCTTTGGAGATTTATTAGTCTTACATTGCACTTTGTAAGATTAGATTCAGAACCGTGACATGAGTCTGAACTGTAGTAGCTAGAACCACGATTTGCACCCTCGTGCGTGGAACAGAGTTTGGGACGGTCTACATGGTGGTAAGTGTGGTAGGCCTAGAAGGCATGAGGTGCCTTTACCGAATGATATTTTGACGGAAGATGAGGGAGTTGGTTAGGCCAACGTGACTGAGCTAACTGGTCAGCAAGCCATAGGTGCCTTAGGCCACAAAATGGCTGGAGCATTGCGAGAATCTACAGACATTCTCAGTGTTGAGAATCAAGTCCAGGCCCAAGTAGCTGAGGTAGGGCCGTCATTCTTGAAGCGAGAGTTTTTCCGGTCGAATCCAGATGAGTTTTTGCGTGATCCCAAGGAGCCACTGAAGGCAGATGAACGGCTAGAACAGATAGCGAAGACGTTTGAGATGCTTGGTATCGAGGACGACAGACCGAGAGTGACCTTGGCATCCTTTTAGCTAAAGAGAGATGCGGGTCAATAGTGGAAGTATGCGTGTGGACGCATTGGGGTGACTTGGGAGGCTTTGCTCAATGCTTTCTAGGACAAGTTTTTACCTCCCACTATTAAGGAGAAGATGAGGGATCAATTTTCTCAACTCAAGCAATTGAACACATCGGTGGCCGAGTTTGAGGTCGTATTTACTTTTCTGTCAAGGTTTGCACTGAAGCTCGTGGCGATTGAGGAGCGCCGTTGTTTAGAGTTCGAGAAGAGGTTGAGGACCGGGCTCTTGTTCGAAGTAGCCGGGTCAATGATTAGAGATTAGGGACACCTTGTGGAGGCGACGGCTCACCTTGAGACCGTGATGCAGATGGACGAAGAGTAGATGAGGGGCTCTAGGAGGAGTCACGATGTTGAGGAGGACAGTTAGAAGCAAAAGGATTCTAACCTACAGCAGTTCTAGGGAGCTCAGTCAAGGTCCACTTTTCTAGTCTCGAGCTTGGGTTCTGGGAGAGGTGGTCAGGGAGATTTCACTTGTTTCAAGTGTGGTCAGTTGGGTCACAAGTCTCCAGCTTGCTCATAGAGGCAAGGTGGGCAGTGGTCTGTACTATTTACAACTCGTTCTTAGAGCCAGAGCTGGGGGAGAGGATAGCTGCTCACTTGTTATCAGTATGGGCAAGCAGGGCACATGACGAGGTTTTGCCCTTAGTTGGGTGGCACACCTGGTATGTCTGGTTCGAGGCAGACACAAAGCCACCAGCCTGCACAGTCAACACAGGCCTCAAGGGCCAATCAGGGAGCCTCAATGTAGCGGGCTTATGCTCCGAGGGTTAAGCAGGTTGAGCAGAGACCTACAGGGCGTGTGTATGCTGTTACCGTGCTAGACCTAGTACCAGGGCCTTCGGTAGTGAGAGGTACTTTCTTGTTATGCAATTCCGTTGCTAATGTGTTGATTGACATGGGTACATCCCATTCATTTATCTCGTCTGCATTTGCATTGGCTTTGGAGTTAGAGTTGGCTCAGTTAGCATCTCCTCTCAATGTAGAGTCACCTATTGGTGGTGAGATTGTTTTGGAGAAGGGGTGTCATGGTTGTTACATAGAGGTTGTCAGTCGCCGACTTCTTTTTGCATTTGTGTTGATTGACATGTCTAGGTTTGATGCTTGTGGAGAAGTGGTTTGGAAATACTCTTCCGATCCTGGGGAACGCTCGTAATCCTCAGCTAGCCACCTGACAAAAAAAATTAACATTCCAGTCGGGGGTGCTGGAATTAGCACTCCGACGGGCAAGTCAGTCTGTACTCTCTGAATTACTTGTATTTTAAGTTAAGTGTAATGGTTCTCACGTACCTCTTTCTGGATGATGTTCTTTTATTTATATCTTTTCTTTTTTGGGCCTTGGGATTAGGTCCACTTTTAATTCGTTATTCGGCATCTTTTGTAGCAACCCACTTTTCACTCGGCCCCTTGCTTAACCAGCTATTTGGCCGAGTAGGATTGGATTCGAGCGTACGATACGACGCCGAGTGCTATATATTTCGACTCTCTGAGTTCGACTATTCGGAATCTCTACGACTCCCAATACTCGGCCCCCACAATTGCCCCCCGAGCACTCCACTAACGACAGTTGGCTGGAGTGTTTGGCTTCGAACTCAAAAAGTTAGAGCCAAAATTTGGCAGCTGACCTCATTCCAATGCAAATGTCTGAACACATGCTTCTCAGTTATCATTTCAACTTCCTGCCGCTTCGTACACTTTTATTTATTGTGATTTAAAATTTCGACATCTTTTCAAATACATACACAATTTTAGACGTTCGTCGCTGGACTACCTTCCGAATTACCTCTACAACTTCCTTTTCTTCACTGCTCTCTTTGCCTCTTGCAAGTTCTCTCCCTCTCTGCTTTGAATCTTTTTTCTTGCTTTGTTTTTGGCTTAGCATATTCCTATAGGCTGGGGGAAATGGCAAAACATTTAAAAGATCTCCTTTCTTCGGATCGAATTTCTGGATTCCGACGCCATTTCTCCATTCTTGATGACGTCTGTCTATCACTTGTGACAGACGGGACCCTCGATATGGAGAGGGCTGATGAAACCACGATCATCTTCCCTCTCCTATCAATCATAGAGGGTGGAGTCCGTTTCCCCCTTCACCAATTCCTTAGGGCTGTGCTCTGCCATTGGGGCTTAATCCCTTCCCAACTCAATGTCAACTTCTTTAGAATCGTAATGGGGATTATCGCACTAAACCGTCGCCTTAGGCTTAACCTTGGCATTCCTGCTATTCGGCATTGTTATGCCTTGGCCAAGTCTTTTGGTCGACATGAGCGTTATTTCCTTAGGGCCAGGGACACTGACCATCAACTAGTGACTATGCTTTCCAGTTCTGGGAAGCGAGTCGATGATGTTATGGTCGTCGTCCAAGGTAACTGGGAATTCGGCGAAGGCGAGGATCGCCTCGATCCTATTCCTAGATCGAGGGGGAGAACTAGGTAGCCGTATAGCTTCTTTTATTTATTTTTTGTTATATTTATAAAGCTTCATTTTCGAGACCTCATGGTTTTGCTTGTGCAGGAAACGATTTGAAGAAAGTCCTGACCTCAACCGATGATGCTGTTCTTTCGAAAATCAAGGTTGTGCTCAAATATTTTGGCTGGTCGAGTCTTCAGAAACAGGGAAGGGCGGCCCACGTTCTACTCTACTACGAGCCGACTTATACGACCTTTTTAGCGGCAGAAAACATCCCAATTTCGAAGGGTGAGGAGTTTCTTACCGCTCTTATCTTGACTGATTTCAAAAATTTGAGGCAAGTCGGTTTCGAGGGGTCAGATTCGCAGCGACTGGAAGTAGCTGAGGTCGCCGGGTTAGATAAGTCTGAAGCCGAAGTCGACGAGGCTTTGAAGTTAGCGTTTGAAGAAGTTAAATTAGCCTCAATTCAGCCGACCTTCCATCCACTTCGGGCCGAGAGGACCTTCCACTTGACGACATTTTTCATGGTCTAGAGGGCCTTCCCGGCACGTACCCCGAAGATATGGCTGGGTTAAGCCTCACTCAGCTTGCCAAGAAGGCGAACGCAGAATGGATGGCCGCGCGGCGAAGAGCAAAGGCCATTCGAGCTGCCGAATCTCAGCCCTCCTTGCCTATTGGCGAATCTCAGCCCTCCTTGCCTATTGGCGAATCTCAGCCCTCCTTGCCTATTGGCGAATCTCAGCCCTCCTTGCCTGTTATTGAGGAGGGAACGGAAAAAAACCGAAGTGCCAAGGCCGAGTTGGTTGTGCAGGCTGGTCAAGAGGCTGAGCAAAGGGCAAAGAAGCGCCCTGCCGAGGTCGACGCTGGGTCAGAAGAAGACCGCGCTGACAAACGACCTCGTTTGGAGGAATCGGATGTAATTGTACCTTTTGTTATTCAACCAAAGATAAAAAACACATCGATCCCCTCCGATGCTTTGGTAATTAAAGATCCAGCGGTCGCACTCAGCATGGTTACATCCGTTTCACTGCCGGTTGACAAGGCGGCTTTTCGGGCAGAGCTGGATCTGGTTGCAATAGCATTGGCCACGCAATCGGCTCTTTTGGTATATATCTTGACTTTGTCTTTTCACTTTACGCAAATACTATTTTGGTCTTAATTTCTTATTTTGCAAACTGTTGGAAGGATAGCTGAGATGGGCCATCGCCATCATAACGCTGTCGAACAACTTGGCCGTTTACAAACGGAAGTTGAGGGCCAAAGGAGCAGGGCTGAGTTCGAGGCTTTAAGGGCGAAGATGGAAGGTGTGCGGGCCGAGGCTGAGATGGAGAGAGCCCGTAACGCTGATCAGCTGAGATTGGCCGCCGAGAAGAGGACGGATGCGAGCGAAGACGCGCTTAAATTGGCCCAGGAGGCGATCTCCAAACTGGAGGCTGAGTTGGAAGAAATAAAGGCGGCGAAGGAAGCAGTCGACCTGGAGGCTTCCAAGGCATTCGAGGTCGGGAAAAGTGCTGCTTTGCCGAATACGTAGACGAAGTCCCCAAATTTGAAAATCGGGGATTCAAACACGGCTGGCTCAAAGCCCTTGCTGCTGCTGATGTGACATTGGCTATGCCGATTCCATACGAGCAAGTGGATGTTGAGCCACTGGAGTTTGACTCCGAGGACTAATTTGGGTGACAATTGTTTTTGTTTTAGGATTTCAAATGTATTTTCATAGCTTTTCGTTTAGTAATTTTCATGTATTGCTACAGTCATAGTTCTTTTTTACTAGGCATTTTCATATGAACTTGTAGCTTTTTATTTAGTAATTTTCGTATGTAAAATGGCTACAATTGGTGCCCAATTTACTAATGAAAATTTCCATTTTGCCTTGCTATTATTTGTGCTAAATTTTGTTATTGATGAATGGTATTGCTTTCAATTGTGAAATGACTGCATTTTGTTTTCAATGCCAAGTATCATAATTTGATCGACATTGGGTTTAGATACTTGGCCGATCAGATTAATAAATCTGCCCTTGTCCCAGCCAGTGCATGAACTTCAGAAACCGAATAGGACTAGTTCGTGGAGTGGCTGAGGCATAAAACGATCAGCATTGGGTTTAGATACTTGGCCGATCAGATTAATAAATCTGCCCTTGCCCCAGCTAGTGCATGAGCTTCAGAAGCTGAATAGGACTAGTTCATGGAGTGGCTGAGGCATAAAACGATCGGCATTGGGTTTAGATACTTGGCCGATCAGATTAATGAATCTATCCTTGCCCCAGCCAGTGCATGAGCTTCAGAAGCTGAATATGACTAGTTCGTGGAGTGGCTGAGGCATAAAACGATCGGCATTGGGCTTAGATACTTGGCCGATCAGATTAATGAATCTGCCCTTGTTCCAGCCAGTGCATGAGCTTCAGAAATCGAATAGGACTAGTTCGTGGACTGGCTGAGGCATAAAACGATCGGCATTGGGTTTAGATACTTGGCCGATCAGATTAAGAAATCTGCCCTTGCCCCAGCCAGTGCATGAGCTTCAAAAGCTGAATATGACTAGTTCGTGGAATGATCCGATCAGCGTCCGGCTTTTGGCATTTGGCATTAAAGATGCCACATCGGGGGCGCTGCATGCATTAAGAATAAATGGGGTGAGCTCGCGCCAGTGATTCCATTTATTCTTATTCATACTCGATTTAAACTAGCTTGGGGTAAGTGCGAATGTCAAACAGACTGTTCTTCAACAGTAGAGGAGAAAGACGAACATTAGCTGAGCTAGACACTGCAATGAATCGCAGTGGCGAGCCTACACGCACGAGAGGAAGGATGTCCAAGGAACGGGAAAAACGTCAGCCCCTAAGTCGTCGAAGCAGATCACCCCGAAAATAAAAGCAACAACGGGGAAGCTCCCCGCGACCGCGACCGAGGAACGAGCTAGACGCGACACCATGACCATTGAGTTTTGCAATTTTTGTGGGGAATAAATCGATGATAGAGGCGGATTCCATCATTAAGGATCCAGGCGTGGCGGTCGAGTTTGCTTGACAGATCTTTCCACTGGAAGTTTAGCAATCGATGGTTGGACGACAAGATTTCGAAGTATTTCGAGAAGGTATCCATGAGGCCGTGAAGGGGCTATACACCGCTTATGAAGTCGGCATGCACCTGCGCGCCCCGCGACGAGAAATAGAGAAGAAGGACGAAAGAATTCGCAGTTTGGAGGCATGTGCAGAGAAGGCCGAGCGTGAGCTCAAGGAACTTAGGAACACTCAAACCACCGAGCCGCGTGCGGCGGGTCAATCCAACTCGATCGTGGAGAAGAGGGTGACTCAACGGCTTTTAAGTCACGCCATCGCCGACAGAGATACGACAAGCATGTTCGCCGCAGAGAATGTGAGGACCATGGGTTATGAACAAGGCTGCCATACGGCCTGGAAGGTTGGGATTGACAAAACCAAAGAGAAACTTGTGGAGGAGGTCTGCCGATGTGAGAACTAGGGATTTAGGCACGGTTGGATCGAGGCACTTCAGGCCGCGAAGACTCTTCAAGCAAAGGGTACTGATTTGGCGTTGTGTAGACACCCCATTTTTTATCGTCCTCAAGACTTGGACGTCACCGTTTGAACACTCGGTGATTATCCGTGTTTGTGTTCGTTTGGAGTTCCCGGAGGTCTCGGCTCGCGCGCCTTGCCTCAGGATCTCCGAACTTGACTGTTTAGTGTCTGGTTTTACACCAAACACTTGTGTTTTGCCTTGGAGAGGCAGGGTAGGGCTTGTAGACCATCCCCACCCACCACCGGCAGTGGCTAGAGGCCACCGGCTGGTTTTTTCTTCCATCGGCACTTTTTATTGTCGGCCGGCACTTTTTGTTGCTGGTCAGCACTATTTAGTGCCGGTCGACACTCCTTTTGGCCAAGATGGCATTTTTGGCCGGCCGACTACTGTGCATCTGCTTTTGTAGATATTTTAAGACAGCTGTATGGAGGGATCTCCCTCTTATGAAGCTTGTCTTGTAAGCTTTACAAGACAAAGGCTTCTATATAGAGAGGGACTCTCTCTTGTTGCAAGAGGTTAGACACTTGAGACACTTGAGAGAGCTTAGACAGCCATTGTTAGGGTTTGAGTTCTAGGGTTAGGGTTTGATACACCTTATCTCTCTCTTTTTCCCTCTTGTGTGTGTTTTAGTGTGTTTAGTCCATACTATTGCACACAAACACCTAGTGTTTCACCTTCACTTAGCTACTGAGGTTCTAAGGGACTGATTTTGAAGTTTTGGTGTTGGATCCAAGCCAAGGAGAGCCATTGGAGCATCATTTGTAAAGGGGTCTTTAAGGGTGAGAATCTAGTCCCATTATTCCCCATTTTTCCATTGATTTTCTACCTGTCTTAGAGCTATTTTCGTGCTTATTGTATAACACAAAAAAGTTCTTTTTTTAGGCCCTCTTGATTGTTTATTAAGAGTGTTTTGTGGTTTGAGGGTGTTTGACCCCTCTTAGGCCTTGAAAGGCCTCATTTTGTGCTATTTTGTGCTAGTTTTGGGACTTTGGTGTTTGGGCATCTTCACCACTGAAATCTTGAGGGATTTCAGTGGTGGAGATGGTGCCTTGAAGTCTCTAAAAGGAGAGGGCCACCCCCTCTCCTTGTTGTCCTTGAAAAGGGTATGTTTTGGCCTCTAAAGGGAGCCTACGTTTGAGTGTGTATTTGAGCATGTGTAGACTGTTTTTCATGCTTATATTTCCATAATATAACATGATTTTAAATTGGTTTTGGTACTCCATGCATGCTTAGCATAGTTGCCATGTAATGCCTTGTGATTCCTTAATATGTCTTAGGTCGTGTGCCTTTGTTTCTAGCATGTTTTAGGCTTACATTTGTGAAAATTTTGTGCTTATCTTGACATGTTTTAGGTTTGTCCATAAGTGTTTGGGTTGATTTTAGCATGCTTAGTATAGCCACTTTGCATTCCGGCTTGTTAGCCTTAAGTATGTGCATGTATAGCATGACATCTTTGCATTGATTTGGTGATTTGGGGCCCCCCTACATGTTATTTCAGTCCCAATTTCATGCTTGCGTGACTGCCTTGCATGCCTCTTTAATGCTTTGGAAGCATGTGTTGCATGCTCCTTTTTTTGACCATCGTGCATGCCTCTAAATTTGAGCCACTTAGATGCCATCTAAGTAGTCCTTTAGCCTTGTTTTACCATGCTAAAAACCTGTTTTTAGTTGTTTAATGCATGCCATGATTGTTGTGATAAATGTGCTTCAAAGCTTCATGACTTGCCTCAAGTATTTAGACCATGCTTGCATGCATTTGCTTGTCTTGTTTAACGTGATTGGGCATCATTTTATAGCATGATTTTAGAGCTCATGTTGCATGCTAATCGTCCATGAAATCTCTTGTCAAGTGTGCTTGAATGTTGCTTGCTTAATGCTTGAGGTTTGGACCATAACATGTGCATGTGTGCATGTGTGTTTAGCCTCCATTTTTGGGCATTTTGGCTACTGTTTTGGGCCTTATTAGAGCTGCCCAAGTCTTGTATAAGTCCATCTTTACATCCATTTGCATGGTCCCATGTTTGCTTGTATGCTTGCATAAGCTTGTTGCCATGTCATGTTGCATCCTTAGCTTGCATGCTTAGGTTGCATTGCATCTTGCATGCATGCCTTGTTCCTTGACTTGATGATAGGAATTGGGCCTTGGTTTGTTTGATTGGTTTGCATTTCATTTGACATGAAAGTTGCATACTCGATTCTTTGGGCCATCATGCATGGAAATGCGTGATTGGTGGTCCGAGAATCGAGACACATGCCCCTTTGAGTCATTACCATGATAAGGGACATGGTTGGTGCATATATGCCTTGAATTGTGCTGCCATGCTTTGCCTTGCCCTCTGTTGCTGTCATTTGCAGATTCTGCAGGAACACTCTGCCGACCGGCAGTGTAAAGTGCCGACCGGCAATCATTTCTCTGCCGACAGCTTCGTTTTGTGCCGGTGGCCATACCACACTGCCGGTGGCAATTCCATTCAGCCGGTGGCACTCCTCATTGTCCAGAAAAGCCGTCCTGAGGTTTTGGCAACCTCCAGAGGAGTGAAGGAAGGAAAACAGAGGCAGCTCACGCATGGCGGCGCATTTCCCGAGGTGATTTACTATTTTCTTAGTTTAATTAAATTTGCTTAGTTGATTAGGCAATTTGTAATATTTAATTAGCTTGCGTAGTTAATTAATTTGTAATATTTATTTGGTCCCTCCGAGTGAGGGCAAATCTGTAATAAGTGTGCGTGGGTGGTGTGTATGTCTTCCAATCCCCACTTCTTTCTTCCCTTTTATTTACCTGCTTATGATGGTAGATTAGGGCATCTTTAAAATTAGCATACCTTATGCTATGCATGCGTGCATCCATACATTTGTATTATATGCATTAGGCTCGGTACATCACGCTAACTGCATTTGTATTTCAATTCCAAATTGAATACGTGCATCGATTGATTGCATTTCACATGCCATGTTTAGGATTAGCCGAGCCTATCTAGTTGCATCCTGTATGTGTTGCATTAGTCAAATTGACATGAACTAGGACATGCATGTTTGCTAACTAGTTTATTGTTTTGGCACGGAGTACGATGTAAGTATTTTCCTGCTTTAGCATCTCGCATCCGTGTGAATGCTATCATGACAACATGTTTACCATGTGGCTAGATGCTTATGTGATAAACTGTTTTAATGCCTGTGGATGAAGGTTGGATTGTTTGAGTTGGAAAAACTCGTTGAAATCCGTATTTTAGCCTACTTGCAAGTAGCAAATTCCAAAGCGCTTTTCAAAACCGAACGGATATGCAATGCTTATTTCCAAATTAGGCAATCTAGTCTATACTTGTTTGCTGCGCGCATAACATAGTAATTCTAGGCTAATAAATGGAATAAGAACACGTAATGTTTTCAAAATCGGATATCATGGTTAGTAGAGGCCGGTCTTCGGACCGGGCGAAAGGGGGTGCTCATAGCTGACCTTCCCCGATCGTACCTAAGCTCCCGAGCCGAGACAACTCTGGTGATGACGGACATGTGGCCTTCGGCACTGAGTCAGGGTTTCCTAAATTTCCCCATTAAAAAATATTTAGGTGGCGACTCTGTATCTGGCAAAGCAGTCCATGTTTGGCACTACTTTTTCAAAAATCTGTTTCTCAAAACGATTTGCCAGATTTAGACTCTTTGGTTCAGATTAAGAACCGCGATAACAAAATCGCGAGTCCGAACTGTAGTAGCGAAGCCCCCCTGCGGGCGCGTCTACACGTTGCCGCTGTACCAGCGTGATCATTTTCCCTTTTTCGCTTTTGAAGTCGAAAAGAGTGACGATGAGGGAGACGCCGGATAAAAACATTGATTGTGATGCTCAAAACGTAGATTGCGTTAAAAACTATGTAATCATTGGCTGATTGAATAAAATGTTTTGTTTTCAATGTTTGTGTTTCTTTAGAATTTTTGTTCGGCACACACATGTTTGCATGTTTTCTGTTTCATTGTATAAATGTTTGAATAAATGTGTTTTAAATGATTAGATAGACATTGATCGTCCGGAGTTCATTTCAAATGTATAAATGCCTGGCTCTAAATGATTGAATAAATGTGCAATTTGCCGGCTTGTCATAACAGAGTGCTCTTCGTTAAATATTTATTTGGCATACACGTGTTACGCACGGCCCTGGCTTTAAATCCGGAAGCTTTTTCGGCCAAAAGGCGTCATGCGCCGATGAGGCTCCGAATTCGGAGGCTTTTTCGGCCCAAAGGCTTCATGCACCGATGAGGCTCCGAATCTGGAGACTATCTGGCCAATCATGATATCCATGAAGGGCGCTTCGAATTCGGAGGCTTTATCGGCCCCAAAGACGTCATACGCCAATGGGGCTCCAAATTCGGAGACTTTATTTGGCCAATCATGATATCCACAAAGGGCACTCCGAATCTCGAGGTTTTATCGGCCCAAAGATGTCATGCGCTGATGGGGCTCCAAATCCGGAGACTTTATTTGGCCAATCGTGATATCTACGAAGGGCGCTCCGAATCCGGAGGCTTTATCGGCCCAAAGACGTCATGCGCCGATGGGGCTCCGAATCCGGAGACTTTATTTGGCCAATCGTGATATCCACGAAGGGCGCTCTGAATCCGGAAGCTTTATCGGAACACTTTTGAACTGGATTTGGCAGTGAGTAAACAAGGATCTTTGCATTACAAAAGTGATGCATGTATAATTTGAACCATTCAGAACTAGTATCATTCCCCACAAGTCAAGTTTAATGATAGAATTTTCGTAAGTGCGTTGAATTCCAAGACCGTAGTAGACTCTTTTCAGACATGTTTTTAAGCCGATACGCCCCTACCCCTGTGATCGAATCGACCTGATAGGGGCCGTCCCAGTTGGGGTCCAATTTTCCATCAGCCGGTTTCTTGGCCGCCAGAAGTACTTTCTTTAGGACCAACTCTCCTGGTGTATAGTGGCGCAGCTGAACACGTTGATTGTATGACTTGGCATGCTATTGCTGGTATCGTGCCATGGAGGCAAGGGCACGGTCTCTTTGTTCTTTGATTAGAATCAAATCCAAAGCCAGCATCATGTTATTTCAACCTATATCAAAAACTTGCGATTTCAGGGTTGGGTAGCTGATTTGCAGGGGTATGATCGCTTGGGTTCCAAAACATAAAGCAAATGGCATTTCTCAAGTGGATCGCCTCGGCGTAGTTCGATGTGCCCACAATACACTCAGTAATTCTTTCAGCCATTTGCCCTTAGCTTTCTCTAGCTTCTTCTTGATGCCGTCTAAGATGGATTTGTTAGAGGCTTCAGCTTGACCATTGCTCTGGGGGTAAGTCGACGTGGAAAAGTAGGGCCGGATACCATACTTGCTGCACAGCTTCCGGTAGACGCCACAATTAAACTGGGTGTTGTTGTCTGAGATAAGAGCTCTTGGAATGCCGAATCGTGTTATGATATTTCTCCACACAAAGCGCTTGACATCAGCATCTCGAATGTGCGTTAATGCCTCCTCTTCAACCCATTTTGTGAAGTAGTCTGTGGCGACGATCAAGTATCGCTTGTTGCCCGGGGCCCTCAGCAATGGTCCTACGATATCAAGCCCCCACTGGGAAAACGGCCAGGGACTGGTGATAGAGCTTAACTTTTCAGCAGGCAGATGGGTTAACGGGGAGAACTTCTGGCACTGTTCACATTTTTTCACATAGCATTCGGCATCAGATCTCATTGTCGGCCAATAATACCCCTGTGTTATAGCTCGATGGGCCAAAGAGCGCCCGCCAGAATGTGTACCGCAACTGCCTTCATGTATTTCGGTCAGAAGCTCTTCAACATTGTCCGGATGCACGCATTCTAGGTATGGGCCAGAAAGGGACTTTTTGTAATGCTTTCCTTGCGGATCCAAGTAGCAACGCATGGCTTTGTTTCACAGCTTGTGCGCTTCTTTCTTGTCCTCTAGGAGCTGTTCCAAAGACAGGAATGCGGCGATGGGATCCATCCAACTCGGTCCCGATTCTATGATATTGACCTGGACTTCCTCCGAAGGACCAATGCTTGGCTCTGGGACAAAACCCATCTCGATGGTCCGTTTGATCTCTGAGTTAATGGCGGAGGCTAGGCAGGCCAGGGCGTCTGAATGTGTGTTCTGATCACGTGTTATCTGATTCAATTCATGATGGTCAAATTTTACTAGCAAGGAGTTAGCCGTTTTCATGTAAGCCGCCATACGGTCATTTCTTGCCGCGTACTCCTCCTTCAGCTGATTGATTGCCAGTTTTGAATCGCAAAATACAAGCAAACGCCGAGCACCCAGAAGATGTGCATTCCGCAAACTGGTTAGAAGGGCTTCGTATTCGACTTCGTTATTTGACGCTTCAAAGCCGGGTTTGACGGCCTGCTCAATTATTGCGCCATCAGGAGCCATGATTACTACTCCGGCTCCAATGCCCCACTGATTGGATGACCCATCACAGCACAACTGCCAAATGTCCCCAACATAGATTCTCCAGTTCGGCTTAGGTCAAATTTCTTCAGACTTGAAATCGGCAAGACCCCCGGTAAATTCAGCTACAAAGTCGGCAAACACCTGCCCCTTGATTGAGGTTCTAGGTAGAAACTGAATGTCGTATTGGCCAAGTTGAAGCGCCCACTTTGAAACGCATCCTAATGCTTTCACACTGCGTAGTACTGATCGGAGGGGGTAATCTGTTAGCACCCCAATGCTGTGCCCCTGGAAGTAATGCATCAGTTTTCTTGCCGCCATGACTAAGGCTAAGATGAGTTTCTCCAGCGGCAGGTAACGTGTTTCAGCGTCAACCATTGCCTTGCTCACATAATACACTGGCCGCTGCTCCCCTAGCTCTTCTTTAATCAGTACGGTGCTAACGGCCCGGTCAGAAACTGCCAGATACAAGATGAGCTGGCCGCTTGCCGAAGGTATTGTCAAGAGGGGAACTAATCGAAGGGAGGTTTTGAGACCGTTGAAAGCGGCTTCGCACTCGGCGGACCATTCGAAAGACTTGCCCTGCCGTAGTGTATGGAAGAAGTGTCGGCAGCGATCTGTGGACCGACTGATGAACCTGTTGAGTGCGGCGGCCATCCCCATCAACTTTTTAACCTCTTTTACCGAACGAGGGGAGCCGAGTTCCAAGATTGCTGTGATTTTCCTCGGGTTGGCCTCGATTCCTCGGTGGTTGACAATGTAACCCAAGAACTTCCCAGAGTTGATCCCAAATGCACATTTGGAAGCATTCAGCTTCATTTTGTATTTGCATAGAATGCCGAATGTCTCCTCCAGATCGGTTATATGATTCTGCTCTTCCTTGGATTTGACCACCATGTCGTCAATGTATACTTCCATAGTGTGGCCGAGTTGCTCTTTGAACATGGTGGTGACTAGTCTCTGGTAAGTTGCCTCTGCATTCTTCAGCCCAAAAGGCATAACCTTGTAGCAATAGGTTCCTCTTAGGGTGAGGAATGCAGTCTTGTCTTGGTCCTCTGGATGCAAGGAAATTTGACGGTAGCCTCTGTAGGCATCGAGGAAGCTCATACGCTGATGATGTGCTGTAGGATCTACCAGTTGGTCTATCCTTGGGAGAGGAAAATAATCTTTGGGGCAGGCTTTGTTTAGGTCCGTGAAATCAATGTAGACTTACCAGGTCCCATTCTTCTTCTTTATAACCACAGTATTAGAGAGCCATGTAGGGTAGGTCACTTCCCTGATTGCCCCGGCGTCAAGCAACCGGTCAACCTCTTCAACGACTGCGGCAGTGTGCTCTGCGGCTGATCCCCGGATTTTCTAAATGATCGGCTTGCATTTAGGGTCAACATTTAAACGGTGTTGCGAAACAAACGGATCTACACTCGGCATCTCATATAGAGTCTACGTAACTACATTAAGGTTGCCGAGTAGGAAGGAAAGTAGCTGCTGTTTGTCGGCTTGATTGAGGGAGGTGCCGACCATAAAGAACTGTATAGGTTGCTGTTAATTTCAACTCGATCTAGGTCTTCCGTCGCCTTTTCATTTGGGAGCCGCCCAACGTCGTCGAGGCTCTCCTGATCTGTTACCTCAATAGAGTTCACTTGCAACTCCTTTGGCATCTTTTGAGTAAGGAGATAACATGCTTGTGCCGATTTCTGAGAGCCACGGATTTGCTCAATGTCGCGTTCTGTCGGGAAGCGTAGCAGCTGATGATAGGTGCTTGGCACGGCCTCCATAACATGCAACTAGGATCGCCCCATGATGAGATTATACGGCGATGGCAGCCTGACGGCCAAGAATTCCACATCCACTGTTCAGGAGCCCGCTCGGACTGGTAGTGTGATTTTTCCCAATAGGTATTCTGGATTGGCATTGAAGCTGAATAATGGATAAGGACCCAGAGAGAGATTCGATTCTGAGAAGCCGAGTTTGGTGAATGTCTTGTAATACATAACCTTTGATGTGCTCCCCGAATCAATGAGTATGCGCTCAACGATGAATCGGTTTATGCGTAACTCAATTACCAAGGGATCGATGTGGGGAAGTATCACTCTGGCCAGATCTGAATCATCAAAAGAAATGCTTGCAGCTTCATGGGGCCGTTTAGCCGGAGTGAGTTAATTGTGAGGGTCAGGATTCGACTGAATCGTATGCACCACGGATGAAATTGGTAGGCTGTATATCATGTGGATCACGCCGAGTGGAGGGGAATCCTGTCTTAAGGCTATTGCTTTGGTTGAGTTGCCCTTTCGGACGTACTGTTGTA
Source organism: Camellia sinensis (assembly GCF_055761805.1). Lineage (NCBI taxonomy): Eukaryota > Viridiplantae > Streptophyta > Magnoliopsida > Ericales > Theaceae > Camellia > Camellia sinensis. The sequence goes on from NC_138974.1 coordinate 81,937,202, forward strand.
GCCGACCATCCTGTACTAATTCCTCCAGGTGATCCTTCAATGCATAACAACTCTCAGTTTCATGGCCATGATCCTTGTGATACTCGCACCGCCTATCCCGTCTTTGAGTATCGGGAGGTCCCACCATCTTTGACAGCCATTTGAAGAGCGGAAGATGTTGGATTCTGGACATGACCGTGCTGATCGGCTCTGACAACTCAGTATATTTCTTGTCGACACGCCTTGTGCGCCTGCTGTCGATTTGCAGCTGTTCATTCGCTCGGTGGGAGCATTGGTCACTTGATCAGCGAGAATCTCGTCTCTTATCTTGTTTCTCCCGATGCCGTTGTTCTGGGCTCTGAGGTGCTACAGAATTTAACAGCTGAGCAATTTCAGCAGGAGCCGTCTTATTGGTCACATTTCCGGCTTTAACCCGCAAGGCATCATCTTCAACTTTACAGTATTCTTTAACTTTCTTCATCAACGACCAAACTGTTTTGGGGGGCCGTCTAGTCAAAGAGCTGCGGAGGGCACTGTCGGGATGTAGCCCCATCTTGAAGGCAGTGATGGCCATGGAGTCATTGCAAGTATCGTCTACCAGATTGAAACATTCCCAATACCGCGCCGAATACGTACGAAGGGTTTCCCCCGGTTGAATCTGCATTGCCCAGAGGGAATCAACTTGCTTTGGCTGGATCTCATTAGTGATAAAACTTGCCCTGAAGGATTTTTGGAGTTGGTGGAAGATTTTAATCGAACCCGGCTCCAGCTTATGATACCACCTGACAGCTAGTGGTCCCAAACTGCTCGGAAATATTCTGCACATGAGAGCCTCGTCATCTGCATGCAACGTCATGGCTTGCATGTAATGGCGGATGTGATCGGTTATAATCACATTGGTTCTTTATGTCGGTTGTAATCCAATTTTGACCAATTTTATTAGCCTTTTTTATTACCTTTCCATTTATTTATCTTTTCTTCTGTTTGTGCAAAAGTGATATTTATGTCCACTAAGTCCAAAAATGCAATAAAGAGAAACAAGTATCAACTTAACCCGAGAAAATTTTCTTTAGGGGAAATTACAAAGGAAAAGTCAAACTTATTTACAAGCAATAAGGGATTCCAAGTCAAACTCAAGATGTGCAACAAGGACTAGTCAAACTCAAAAGAGTGATAATGACTTAGAAAAATCCAAACTTGAGTGATAACGACTTGAAATCCAAACTTGATAATAAGTGATAATGACATTTTCCTTGGTGATTTCCAAGGGTCAATTAGTCCCTTAAAAGTAAACACACTGATGAATAAAGAGAAATGAAAAATAAAAGATTGTGCTTTAGTATAAGAACATGTATACATTTGGGGTAGTGAACCTCCAAAGAATTTAAACCATTAGGTATAGAACGTTTTATGCTTTTGGTAGTAAATCCCCTAAGAAATTAAAGCAGTAAGCATAAAACGTTGTATACTTTTGGTAATGAAACTCTTAAGCATAAAACATTTTATGCCTTTTGTAATGAATCTCCAAAGAGATTAAACCATTAAGCATAGAGCGTTTTATACCTTTGGTAATGAACCTCCTAAGTATAAAACGTTTTATGCCTTTGGTAGTGAATCTCCAAAGAGATTAAACTATTAAGCATAGAGCGTTTTATACTTTTGATAATGAACCTCCTAAGTATAAAACGTTTTATGCCTTTGGTAGTGAATCTCCAAAGAGATTAAACTATTAAGCATAGAGCGTTTTATACTTTTGGTAATGAACTTCTGAAGAGATTAAGCCATTAAGCATGGAAGAGTTCCTTTCTTATATTTGAACCACAATCTTAATTTTTCACAACTTTTTAATCGAAATAAGCAAAGAATGAAGGGAGGTTGCAGAAATGATTATGCGAAATTGATTAATTGGTTAGTACAAACAAACTTGATATTTAAAACATAAATCATTAAAATAAATTAAACAGGCCCCTAAATAGCATATAATAGTGCTGAAATTAAGCTACGGAAAGCAAGTAAAATTAAATAGTCGGAGGTACTATTTACCGCCGGAGGTACTATTTATCGGCGGAAGTACTATTCACCGCCGGAGGTTACTATTCATTCGGTGGGGTAGATTATTTAAAGTAATAAATTACAACAGTTTATATACAATATTTAAATTACAGCAGATATGTGGGTGGTGGAGCTATCCCATTAAAGCGACAAAAAAAAAAAAGTTATGAAAAGAAGTAAATGAAGTATTTAAACAAATTATATCACATTTTTAAATTAAATAAAAATTTGCGAAAACTCACCTTTTGAGAAAATGATGAATTTTCTGAGTCACAAACTTTCTTTTAATTACTCTCAAGTCTGTGGAATGTGTTCTCAATTTTCAGTCCAAAATTTTGAATTGAAGCTTTAGTGGTTGGTTTTTGAATGGTGTATTGGTGAAATAGAAATAAAAATATCAAAGAAAATATTTTATTTTCACTCTCTTTTTCTTTCTTGATTAGCCTTTCCTCCCTTTTTTTTTTTCTTCTGCTGAGCCCTTCTCTTCCTTTCCATTTTTTTCTTCTACTGAGCCTTGATTGCCTTTATATAGGCAAATAATAATAATAATAATAATAATAATAATAAAATAATAATAATAATAAATATTATAGTATAATAATATAAATATAATAATAATAATATAAATATATATATACAATCATAATGTTTGATGTCGGTAGACCGACATCAAACGAATAATCATTATTATTGTAGAATATATATAATATAATATATGAAATATATATAATATATAATTTATATCATATAATATAATAATATTAAAATATAATATAATAATATAAATTTTTTTATTAATTTCTTTTATATATATACAATACACCAAAAATATGAACAAACACATAAAATTAAGAAAAATTATAAAAATATTAAACTAATGAAATATTCAGTATTTTAAAATAATTTGGCCATAATGGTGAAGGTTGGGATTAAAGTTCGAATTCCATCTCTCTTACTGAGGATTATGTGAGAAACACATTCTAGTTGTCATCATCGGGTAATCAAAAGAAAGCCCCCAAGTCTTAGGGCTGGTCAAAATGGGGTGTCTACAGTTGTCCCTCTTTGACAGAGCTCGAAGTCATTTCATGACGTGAGTGAATGTCAAAACCCGAAAGACGATCCTTTTGACAAGGCTGTAAGACTTGGGCAAACAAACAAATGTGCAAATGCAAGTGGTTGAACCAAAAGGTTGCCTACGTATCCCGTTTGCAAGGATTCAAACCTGCGTAGTTCAGGGGCAAGATGCAAAATGATATATAAAACATAACTTATGGTCATGCAATTAAATGCAAAACATAACTTATGATCATGCAATGAAATGCAATCAAGACAATGATGTGATACTGTATGAAAGCATAAATGTTGAATGTAGTGAATGTGAGATCCAAACGCTTCGTCCGCAAGAGGAGAAAAGTGAACTTGAGATCCAAACGCGTCTTACACGAGAGGAGTATGTGGACTTGAGATCCAAACGCGTCTTACGCGAGACGAGTATGTGAACTTGAGATCCAAATGCATCTTACGCGAGAGGAGTATGTGGATTTGAGATCCAAACGCGTCTTACGCGAGACGAGTATGTGAACTTGAGATCCAAACGCGTCTTACGCGAGAGGAGTATTTGAGATCCAAACGCGTCTTACGCGAGAGGAGTATGTGAACTTGAGATCCAAACGCGTATTACGCGAGAGGAGTATTTGAGATCCAAACGCATCTTACGCGAGAGGAGTATTTGAGATCCAAACGCGTCTTACGTGAGAGGAGTATGTGAACTTGAGATCCAAACGCGTATTACGCTAGAGGAGTATGCAAACTTGAGATTCAAATGCGTCTTACACGAGAGGAGTATGTGAACTTGAGATCCAAACGCGTCTTACGCGAGAGGAGTATTTGAGATCCAAATGCGTCTTACGCGAGAGGAGTATGTGAACTTGAGATCCAAACGCATCTTACGCGAGAGGAGTATTTGAGATCCAAATGCGTCTTACGCGAGAGGAGTATGTGAACTTGAGATCCAAACACATCTTATGCGGGAGGAGTATGTGAACTTGAGATCCAAACGTGTCTTACGCGAGAGGAGGAATATGCTTTCCGTTTTATACGAGAGGAGGAAAGATGCTTTCCAAACGCACCTTACGCGAGAGGAGGAATATGCTTTCCAACTGTGTTTTACGCGAGAGGAGGAAGATGCTTTCCAAACTCGTCTTACGCGAGAGGAGGAAGATGCTTTCCAAATGCGTCTTATGTGAGAGGAGAGGAGAAAGGTTTTGACCAAGTAAATATCACATCCTAACACGTTTCACGTGAAAGGAGTAAAAGTAAATTCGAAGTCCAAACGCGTCTCATGCGAATGGAAGAAGGTATGGTAGAATGATTTCTTGCTAACAAGGGGTAATCTCTACATGTAGAAGTCACAGATGCCTTTTTTAATTTTTTTTTTTAATTTTTTTTTGATCATATTCACAACTTTCCCTATTCTCTAACGGGGTGATAGACTAGGTTGGTTCATTATCTAGAATTGAGGCGTATACACGCTACCTCAACCTATGGGGCTGCCATATAGATTTCAAGCCTGGGATACACCCCTGGGTATTTAAATCAGACTTTAGTCTTGGAAATTCCAAACCTTTGCATTCTAGGCATCGCCATTCAAACTCTAGTTTCCACCGTCGCAATTGGTCTCTTAGGAACTCATTGCAAACACAGGCAGGTGGCTATACCAGACCACCTGAAGTCGTTCGGACACGACAAACACCAAAGGCATTGCACCTCTAGAGGATTTAAGGTTTCCTAGACCTCAGGAGTGCATAAGGTACGATGTTCAAAATAGCGTGATTGATTTGAGATGCACAAGACAGTGCGATGCGCAAGATAGCGCAATTGAATTGGAAATTGCACAAGACAGTGCGATGTGCAAGACAGCGCGATTGAATTGAATTGAATTGTGACTGTAATACACAAAATAAATTACGACCTATCGGGACAAAAGAAACGAAAACAAAACAAAACAAAAATAAAATGCCTTTTTTTTTTATTCATTTTTTTTTAGATAAATAAAAACCCTTTCTTTTTTTTTTCTTTATATTCATTATTTTTTAGATAAATAAAAACCTTTTCTTTTTTTTTCTTCTTACTTTAGATAAACTAAAATTCTAACCAACCCCCCCCCCTCTTTTTTAATTATTTATTTATTTTTAATATTTGCTTTGTAGTTTAAACACTAGCTTCAGATAGACTCTTTTCTTCTTGAAAGACTTTTCTTTTGTTTTTTTATTTTGCAAAACAATGATCGGGGTTGGACCCGCTAGTTTTGTCAAGTGTTATTGTGGATGATCTCTTCTTGCAAATATCTTGTACTGTGTTTGCATATGATGACTGGATAACACTTGCATGATAATCTTTGAAGAACACTTGCGCTTGAATTGGTTCATGAATCGGATAATAATATCGACCAGACAAAATGAAAAAACTACAACTTGATAATAAAATAAACATAATGAAAACAACTTGAACATACTAAAACAAAAGACTTGGTAATAAAACAAGACTCAAAATACAACCACAACACAAGAGGACAAAAGGACACAAGAGGACGAATCCATAACTACAACACAATGTTTGGCCCACCCACCACTAAAGGCTATCATCACTACTCCATCTAAATTCTATAAATGGTACTCCCATAATGTTGTTTCTGGCAGAAGAGCAAGGTTTTACATTTTGCTCTCAACATGGAGATGTTGCCCACCAATAGGCTCCAAGACTAGATGACCACTTTGGATGGCTCGGAAAAGATGAACTTTCGAGGTTTCGGCCTAAATGCTCTTTTTTCGTTGAGCCGCACTTCACTTTGCTTTCCATTTTTCCATGCTACTACTCAGTGCTGGAATCCAATCACACACATATTTCGTTTCGGTTCACAAGAGATGTGTCCGACACTCGAAGAATTTCAAGCATTGATGGAATCTCAACGTGATAAATAAATCATGCTTCAACCCTGTTTTGGCCATGCTCAAGCTTTAGGACAAATGTGTGGGCTTACCTTACATGAAGCTCGATCCTTGGCTCACAATGGGGAACTAGATATTCTAAATTTGATTCGTCAGTTTTCCATCACCAGTGACAAATATGACCTCCTTTGGCGAGGTTATCATCAGTTTGCCCTTTGCTTATGCTTACTCGCACACTTCTTTCTTGCCCTTAGTCGCGGTAGAGTTAGCATTAAACTGATTGAAGTAGCCCAATGCCTTAAGAAGGGTAAGAGTTGTATGGGCTTAGTGTTGGTCTTGATTTTGACGGGCTTGGATGCTTTTCAATGGGGAGAGACTACTCGATTTGTAGGGAGTTCATTACTTCTCTAGGTATTGTTTCCCACCCTCCTTATTTATGATCCTTACATCACTCGGCATTCAATCTCTTTTTTTTTTTTTTTTTTTTGCTCTCAAAACCCTTTTCTTACTTTTCTCTCAACGTATATCTCTCTATTCTTTTATCTCTCTTATTTTTCATCCCTTTCCCCATATATGGTTGATGGATAAGCTGAAGGTGGTGGATCCTTGCCCCGAGTACTCGGCCAGGACTTACTTTCTTCGTCCACAGCTAGTGGAGTTCTCCTCAGAGGGAATGTGGTCTGAATGGATGCTGTAGACGTCCCCGAATGCCCCGGGGAGGAACGAGCCCCCCCCCCCCGGTTCCATTCGATATTGGGCCCACTATAGTTTGGACTCTCAAATTGTCACGGTTCTAAGTCTGAACCAAAGAGTCCAAATCCGGCAAATCGTTTTGAGAAAACAGATTTTTGAAAGAAGTGCCAAACATGGACTGCTTTTCCAGATACAGAGTCGCCACCTAAATATTTTATTTTGGGGAAATTTAGGAAACCCTGACTCGTTTGCCTAAGGCCACGTGTCCATCATTACCAAAGTTTCCTCGGCTCGGGAACTTGGGTACGATTGGGGAAGGTCACTTCGTGAGCACCCCCGCTCGCCCGATCAAAGATCGACCTCTACTAACCATGATATCTATTTTTGAAAACATTATGCATTCTTATTCCGGTTATTAGCCTAGATTTACTATGTGATGTACACAGCATACAAGTATAGACTGGATCGCCTGAATTGGAACAAAACATTTCATGTTTGTTTGTTTGAAAATGGTTTGAGGGTGCTACCCGCAAGTAGGCTAAGACGTGGATTTTCCACCCTCGGGTGGGCTTAGAAAACATGATTTTGCCACTATCTAGTGGGCTTTAAAACACACATTTGATGAATTGCTCCAATTCAAATAACCCAACCTTCACCCACAGGCATTCAGGCAGTTATATCACATAAGCAATTAGCCTCATGGTAAGCATGCTATCATGGCAGTCACTCACACGCATGCAAGGATGCTAAAGCATAAAACTTATCGAGTACTCCAAGCCAAAACAGAAGCTAATTAGAAATCCATGCATGATCCTAAATATGCTGAAATGCCTAATGCAACACATGCAAGAGTGCAACTATAGCAGGCTCAGCTATTCTAAACATGGCATATGAAATGCTACAGCTAACATGTATTCAACTTGGAATTGAAAATACAATGCAGTTAGTATGATGCGCCGAGCCCGGTGCATGCAAAACAGATGAATGAATGCAAACATGCTATCATATTGTATGCTAAGGAAAACATGCCCTAATCTAACCATCATAAGCGGGTAAATAAAAGGGAGAAAGACGTGGGGTTGGAAGACATACATCACACACACGTACACTTATTACAACATTGCCCTCGCGCAGAGGGTCTGAATGAATAATATACAGTCCCAAAAAATTACAGCCCAAATAATTACAAAAATCCTAATTAATTATCAAATTAACTAAGAAAACAATAAACTGGCATGCAAGCCAGGGACTGCCTTGACTCTTCTTCAGATGATGGATGATGCATGTCCGGGTCGCCTTTGCACGGAAATCCACTGTGACACCCCAATTAGCCTCTGTTTCGCAATATTTTTTTGGAAAGCGTACCAAACTCCGGAAGACTACTGATTCTTGATTTGCTGCAACAGAGAGCAGGAAAGGGGCATGGCAATGTATTTTCACACATGTATGCGTGACTACTCTTCAAGGAGTGTAGTCCTCGATCCTCGTGCCACCAATCACGCATATCGATACATGATGGCCAATGAGTCGATTTGCATGACTCAATATGGAATGAATGCATACATAAACACAACAAAACCTAAACTCCATCATGGATAATCCGGAGTGTCGGTGACTGGGAATTGAGACACGTTCCGTCACTCGAAGTACGAAACGTCCCTCGTTTCCCGTGCTCGGGCTAACTCCTACCCTAAACACAATGCGATATGCATGACATGCATGAATGCAACTAATATACAACCTAGCATGGACAATGCTATGGAATGGTATACACGATGCACGAGGTAGCATGGCATACACAATGCGCTAACATGCAACCTAGCATACACAATGCTATGAAATGAAATGGCATACACAATGCACGATGGACTTACACCAACATGAGTGGACCTTAGCCACACTCACATAAGAGGCCATGAGATGAAAATGAGACAACTCGGAATGCGTGCACACATGCACGCAAACCGAGGACCGAACCTAAGGCACGAATGCCACTCTAACAAGACATGGCAAGGCATGCAATATGGCATACTAGCATTCAAATTTCAGCACTAAAATATGACCCAAAAAAGCCCCGAATCATGAAAACATGGCACCCGATGCATGGAATGAACTCGAAACACGAAACTAGGCATATGCATTGGCCTATAGCTATACAAAACATGCATTATTTGATCATGAAATGTGAAGACAGATTCAAGACAGCCCCAAAAAAAGCATATTTACAGTTTTAATCAAGGCCAAAAAATGAACACAAATAGGGCTATACTAGCATGCAAAAATGGCCCTGAAAGAGAGGTAATGAAGCAAGTGGCAGCTTCTGGCCCTAAATGGCTAAGATCCCTTCAACAAAGTTGAAGAGGGGCTCAAAATGAAGCACTTTATAGTTTATAACCGAGCCCAAAATAGTGAATAAATAAGCTTAAAATACCATGCAAAATAAGGCCTAAAAAGAGGTTTAAACACAAAGTGTAAAAAGGGAGCCTCAAACAAAAAAAGACCCTTGATTAAACATGAAGAGGGGGTCAAAATAAGGCCATTTACAGTTCAGACCAGAGTCGAAAAATGCAAACCACAAGGGGGTAACAAATCATGCAAAAAAAAGGCCAAAAGAGGGATATAAAGGCAAGTGGCAAATGGAAGCCTCAAAAAGTGATGAGCCCTTCAACAATGTTGAATAAGGGCTCAAAATAAGCTACTTTATAGTTTATGATAGAGCTCAAAACAGTTTACATATAGGCGTAAAATACTATGCAAGAGAGAGACACACAAGAGGGGTAATGGAGCAAGTGGTAGCTAGGGACCTTAAACATGGAAGGACCCTAAAACAAACATGAATAAGACCTCAAAATAATGCTATTTTCAGTTAGGGTTGGAGTCCAAATATGCAAGCATGTGTGGCTTAGAAAGGATACAAAAATAAACTTAAAAGAGAGGAAATGTTGCTCACCCTTGAAGACCAAACTTTAGCAGTCTTTTGGCTTGAGAAAAGGTGCCTCCAAAGCTCTGAGAAGGCCCTCCAAGCTGCTGGAATGGAGTGGTGGTGTGGTGTTAGGTGGTGGTGTAGAAATAAGTGTAGGACTTGAGAGGTTCGAAGCTTGGAAGTGTAAAGGGAGAGAGATACAATATGGGAGCTCAAAGGCAAAATTTCTAACCCCTAAACCAGAGATGGGAGGCTAATTTTATAGGCAAAAGAGGGGGAGAAAAGGGGGGAAAAATGGGGGGGGAAATGAATTCAAGTTTCCCCCCAAAAAGTTGGCCCCCCGGATACAAAATCTGGGGGGAAAAGAGATGCATATTTGAAATGTACCTGCAGCAAGGAGCAAGGCCGGCTGGTTATCCAGGTTGCAGGTGGCCGGTCGGCTACTTCCCATGGCCGGTCGGCTAGGGGTCAAAAGGTCCAAGAACAATTGCTGGCCGGCCACCACATACTGGTGGCCTCCCATGTGTGCTCAACACAATCATGTGGTCAAAAACTGGATAAAGTGAACCAGGAGAGAGAACAACCCACTTTTCAAAAGGGTTCAAAAGGTTCAAAAGCAATTACTGGCCGGCCACCACATATTGTTGGCCTCCCATGTGTGTACATCACAAATATGGGGTTTAGGGTGCAAGAAAATGGCTCAAAGGTGGTCAACATTGGCTTCTAAGTGAGAAAAAAATGGGCGACGGAGGGCGATGGAGGAATAAAACTGGTTGTCTGAACAATTGTTGGCCTCCCACCCTTTTACGACCTTCTTACCAATGAAATAGAGGTCCCTGCCAAAAATGAACCCAAACCGATGCAAAATGAAGGTTCGAGGGCCAAAACGTGCAGCCCGAGGCCCCGAAAACTGACTGTTAGGCACCGGGAGTGGTGTTCGACCACGAAGTCGGTTTCTTGGACCACAGTGTCCCTCAAAAGGGAGGATATAAGACGTATGCCAAAGACCGGAGCAAACAGAGATGGTTAACCGGTCCCGAACCGAGGCACACGGCGAACGGCTTCGAAAAACCGGAAACTGGACTCCAAACGGGCAAAATGGCCTACGGCCACGAAACGTAGCCTACGGCCACTGAGAGATGATCTACGAGACCTCTCCCTCCCTTCGGGAAGAGAAAACAGAGAAAACAGAGCCTGGTTCGTAAACCGAGGCAAAGCACAAAAGAGTCCGGAAGTCCGGAAGCAAGGCTCGCAGCCGAGACTCTGAAACCACTGAACGAGCACGATATGCAACATCACCAAGCGCTCAATCGGTGACGTCTAAGTCTTAAGGTCGGTCAAAAATGGGGTGTCTACAGTTGCCCCTCTTTGACAGAACTCGAAAGTCATAAGTGACGGGAGTGAATGTCAAAGCCCAGAGACGACCCATTTTTGACAAGGCCGAAGACTTAGACAAACAGGCAAGATAAACAGGGATGCGCCCGCAGGCACGCCCGCAGGCAGGGGGCAAGATGCAAAATGATATGCACAAAGCCGGACGTAGCTCATGATCATGCAAATGCAGCAAGCTGTAATGAGGCAAGTATTCGCAAATAGATGCAACAGTTTTAAGAAAAAATGCAAAGCAACAACTACATTTCATGCAGTTAGGAATATAGAGAATTATTCAATTCTCGTCGCGTCTCACATGGAGAAGATACGATACCTGCGCGATTTTTCTGGTCGCACCAGTTTCAAATGAACCGTACATACAATATCGTGCCTGCAAAATAAAGAAACTCAACGAGCACAACACATCTAACAACATATGTTCAATGTGATATCGAATACAGACAATCGCGGTGTTGATGGAAAAGCGCATCGCGATGCGGGAAGGAACGCGCATGACAACGCGAGTTTAAGCATGGAGGCTCGGTGATATCAAAGAGACGTGCATGAAAATGCAAGCATGTGCATGAGAATGCAAGTTATGTGCATGATAATGCAGAACAAGCGTAAACCAGGATGTATGTTTGTCAGAAAACAACGAGCCAGGAAATGCGCGTTTCGGCGAGGGCGACTCGATCGCGGTCTCCGGTTCACCTCCCGGAGAGGTTACAACATGTTCAAAAGGATATACCTCACTTTCGATGAGTAAACAATGAGACATGCATCGGAAGTTGAAGCTGAAGTTCCGACGGAGCGATTTCACGATAGAAAGTGCACTTCTCTTGTACTTTTTCAGGTCTCGGGGACTCCAATCCTCCCCAAAATTTGCAGGGACCTTGGGGGGCATGTGGGGAACACCGCCGGCCACCTTTATTGGGAGAGGGAGGCCACCGGCTAGTTTTTGAAAAGTGATTGGCCGGCCTGCCAGAAAAAGTGGCCGGCCGGCCACTTTGCCAAATCCGGGGGCAGTTTTGTCTTTTCAGCCTCTTTTCTTTAAATATACTTATCCAAACACTTTGTGCTCACAAGTGCAGCTCTGAAATCCTCTTCTCTAGCTTCCGAAACCATTTTCTCCCTCAGATCTGTACTCTATATGCGTTTTCCAACGTCCCATGTAAGTTGTTTTGTCAAAATCTTTCAGTTCTAAGCACTTTGAACAGATTAAATTTTGGTTTCGGGGCTTCTTTTCTCGTTTTGGCCACTTGAGGTGAGTTTGCCTCAATATTTGGAAGATTTTCTACGGGAGTTGACTTTTGTTGACTTTTTCATTTCCCAAGAGTTGACTTTTGTTGACTTTTTCCAATTTTGGCTCATTTTTGCCCCTTTTGCAGATTTCTTGAAAATGGCAGGTCAATTTCCCCACGGTGGAGGTTCTCCAGGTGCCGGAGGCGAGCTTGACATCATGTCTTTGCCTTTGAGGGTTTGCCCCTTCATCCCCGAGAGGCATGACCCACCAGTACACGTTCTCTTGCGGGCTGTTTTCCATCATTTCACCGATTTTGACGAGCGAGCACCCGGGGATCTGCTTCTGCAGGAGCCAGAGTATCATCTCTCCCATGAGGCACGAGAGGTATTTACTTCGTTCTTACCTTTTCTATAACGTATTATGAATTTTCTTGCATTCTGTTTGCACTCTGAACGCACGGTCCAATCACTTTAATTCCTGAACACTCAGCCTATAAATTGATTGCGAACACACGGCACACATCGGTTGAGGGTTGAACACGCAACCCAACACATTGATTTTCTGAACACACAACCCAAATTGAAGGTGAACACACAGCACACACTGATTGAGGGTTGAACACGCAGCCCAAAACACCGATTTTCTGAACACACAGCCTAAATTGAAGGTGAACACGCAGCATACATTGATTGAGAGTTGAACACACAGCCCAAAACATTGATTTTCTGAACACACAGCCCATAACACTGATATTCTGAACACACAGCCCAAAACACTGATATTCTGAACACACAGCCCAAATTGAAGGTGAACACACAGCACACACTGATTGAGAGTTGAACACACAGCCCAAAACATTGATTATCTGAACACACAGCCCAAAACACTGATATTCTGAACACGCAGCCCAAAACACTGATATTCTGAACACACAGCCCAAATTGAAGGTGAACACGCAGCATACACTGATTGAGAGTTGAACACACAACCCAAAACATTGATTTTCTGAACACACAGCCCATAACACTGATATTCTGAACAGACAGCCCAAAACACTGATATTCTGAACACACAGCCCAAATTGAAGGTGGACACATAGCACACACTGATTGAGAGTTGAACACGCAGCCCAAAACGTTGATTATCTGAACACACAGCCCAAAACACTGATATTCTGAACACACAGCCCAAAACACTGATATTCTGAACACATAGCCCAAAACACAGATATTCTGAACACACAGCCCAAATTGACGGTGAACACACAGCACACACTGATTGAGAGTTGAACACGCAGCCCAAAACATTGATTTTCTGAATACACAGCCCATAACACTGATATTCTGAACACACAGCCCAAAACACTGATATTCTGAACACACAGCCCAAATTGAAGTTGAACACACAGCATACATTGATTGATAGTTGAATAAACAGCCCAAAACATTGATTTTCTGAACACACTGCCCAAAACACTGATATTCTGAACCATGGCCCAAAACACTGATATTCTGAACACATAGCACAAATTGAAGGTGAACACGCAGCATACACTGATTGAGAGTTGAACACACAACCCAAAACATTGATTTTCTGAACACACAGCCCATAACACTGATATTCTGAACACACAGCCCAAAACACTGATATTCTGAACACACAGCCCAAATTGAAGGTGAACACACAGCACACACTGATTGAGAGTTGAACATGCAGCCCAAAACATTGACTATCTGAACACACAACCCAAAGCACTGATATTCTAAACACATAGCCCAAAACACTGATATTTTGAACACACAGCCCAAATTGAAGGTGAACACACAACAGACACTGATTGAGAGTTGAACACGCAACCCAAAACATTGATTATTTGAACACACAGCCCAAATTAAAGGTGAACACGCAGCACACACTGATTGGGAGTTGAACACGCAGCTCAAAACACTGATTTTCTGAACACACAGCCCAAAACACTGATATTCTGAACACACAGTCCAAAACACTGATATTCTGAACACACAGCCCAAATTGAAGGTGAACACACAGCACACACTGCACACACTGATTGAGAGTTGAACACGCAGCCCAAAACATTGATTATCTGAACACATAGCCCAAAACACTGATATTCTGAACACACAGCCCAAAACACTGATATTCTGAACACACAGCCCAAATTGAAGGTGAACACGCAGCATACACTGATTGAGAGTTGAACACACAGCCCAAAACATTGATTTTCTGAACACACAGCCCATAACACTGATATTCTGAACACACAGCCCAAAAGACTGATTTTCTGAGCACACAGCCCAAAACACTGATATGCTGAACACACAGCCCATTTTGATTGTGAACACGCAGTACACACTTGTTGAGAGTTGAACACGCAGCCCAACTTACTTTACTTTGCACGCAGCCTATTTTATTTGCACGCAGCTTATTCATTTTATGCTGTAATATGTATTCATCCTGAATGCAGGTGACTTCTCGCACTGTGCGGGGGTATGGCTCTACCGCGGCACGAGACAGGTACGCCGAGCTCCCAGAGGCTGTTCGGGATTTGGTTGACTTAGCGGGGTTTGGGCCCTTCTGTACTGGGCTATCTCGTTGTCCTGCCAGGAGGACGCTGATGGCCGCCTTGGTGGAGAGATGGTGGGACACCACCAACTCCTTCCATTTTTCTGCCATGGGGGACTTGACTATGACCCCGTTTGACTTTGCTGTGCTGACTGGCCTTGACGTGGAAGGTTGGCCTATCCTTTACGACGAGGACATGGGCCAGTGGAAGGCCGCTTGGATATATCTGCTGGGGGTTCGCCCGCCTGTTGACAGAGCTTCGGGGAGAGTCCGATACACCTGGTTCTCTTCCCATTTCCGGCGGGTGGAGATGGAGCCCGGGACTCCTGAGGCGGTAGCATAGTATGCCCGCGGCTTTTTGATGTTCCTCTTCGGGACCACCTTGTTTGCCGACAGGGGGAACACTGCTGGGCTTTATCTGTTGAGTGCCTTGGTAGACCTGTCACAGGTCAGGCGGTATGACTGGGGTGGCGCTGGCTTGGCTACCCTTTATTGTTACATGAGCGCGACCTCCCGCGGACAGGGGGACTTACTTGGCGGCTATTGGAGAGCCTGGGAGGTACTTTCTGCCCTTTTGATTTACATTTCTGCTTCTCATTACCTGCACATCGCACACACGGCGCACTTCATACTCTGTATCGTGCATTTTGCCCTCAGCACTTCGTATTCTGCTTTGTTTTCTACAGTTGTGGGTCTATGTATATTTCCCGACATTGGCCCCGGAGTTGGTGGTAGTGGGACCTCTCGTGACCCCGTACTCACTTGTATTTGAAGGCCAGCACCAGCCAAGACCTCGGGAGTCTCTCCTTTACCTGCGACAGTATTTCGACACGGTGCGCTCGTCGGAGGTACTTCAGAACTCTCAGTTCTTTCTGTTTTCATCTTTGATTTGTCCTGTACATCTTCGATTTCTGCTTGGTTTATGTGCCTGTTATCTGCAGATTACATGGCAGCCCTGGGCGCCTTTAGGTGAAGGTCTCCGATTCCAGTTTGTCGGAGGGTGGGGTGCCTCCCGGTACAGGCTCCTGTTCGAAGGGCCTGGTTTTTGGGGGACCGCTTCTTGCGTCAGGTCTGGGGGTACACTTCTTAGGACCCTCCCTCAGCACCCCCAGTCGATATGCGGATTGCCGATATGCTCTTTTCCCGGGACGTTGTTAATGCTATGCTGGGTACTGATGCTTTGCTACATCTTGAGGAGGGGGGTTACGCTACTTACCGTCACATATACCTGATGCCTCCGTTGACGGGAGTTCGTACTCCGACGATGGGGTCTGCTGGCATGCCATCTTCGAGCCAGGCCCGGGCTCGGGCTGCAGACGCCCCTTCCACCAGTAGGACTGGTACATCTGGAGGTGGGGGTGGATCGGTTCCCCCGATTCCTCCGACTTATCCTCATATTGGGTGGCCGGATATGCCGACCGAGCTGATGGGGTGGCAGTATGGGACTACCTCTCCGATTCCGATCCCGATAGAGCCTCTGATGCCCGGTCATCGATATGTCAGAGACCCCGACTCACCACCGGTATGTTTTACGGCTTTGATTCATTACTTAGATACTTGGACTTTCATTCCTTTACTGATGCCCTTGCCTTTGCATCTGCAGCCCCCTGTTGAGTATATGGATCAGGTGCTCGAGATGGTAGCCTCACTTGAGGGGATGGTCCTGCGGAGGGAGGCACAATTGTCTATCATGGGCTTCCAGGTACCCTTTAGTTTTCTGGCATTTATCATACTTCTGATGATATGCTGATTTCTACTGCATTGATAGGCTACTTGTGTAGAGCACATCTGACACACACCTCACTTATACATTGTGTTTACATGTACCCACTTCATGTAGTTTTTCTTGTATCTTCATCTGATGTACATATTTGGACTGATGTATTTAAATTGAACTCTTTATTCTCAGATGCCCCCGGTATATGCTCAGCCGCAGGCCGGGCCACCTGGGCCTTCTCGGGGAGGTGGACCATCCGGGTCTTTTCGAGGAGCTGGGCCATCCAGGCCTTTCCGAGGAGCTGGGCCATCTAGGCCTTTTCGAGGGGAGGGGTCATCTCGTAGACGCAGAGCACACATTGTAGAGGAGGAGCCTGGTAAGGATGAGGAGGAGGAGGAGGCTGCAGACCGTCAGTCAGAGACATCTGCTGACAGAGAGGACGGCTTCGGTCTTGGTTCCGGGAGTGGAGGCGAGGCTGAGGGGGATCCCAAGGATGACGACTCCGATTCAGATAATGGTGATGGCGATGGTGGCGGAGAGTCTATTCCGCAGAAGAGGACGAAGAGGGCCTCTTATTATTGCTCTTGAGAGCACAGATGCGGCTGTTTCCTGTTTTATTTATCTTTTTGCTAGTAGTTGTAGCACATTGTACATTATTAGGCAGTTTTATTCTTTGTAAGACTTGTGCCTTAGCCTGTAAAATGTTGTAACGAGCGAGGCATGATGGAATGAAACAGCTTTTAAAAAAGTGTTGTATTTTAAACTTTTAGCATCATATCGCATCATTTTGCATCATAATGAGATTGAATGGAAATGTGCATTGTGCATTTTGCCCAGTCAGGTAGTGAACCGACGCAACAACTTAACTTCCTAAGATATAACAAAACCTTAGCAAGTTTACAACTCGATAAGAAAAACACAATAGCGTTGACAACTCAATAAACAAGACTCAAACAAAAAATGCTTAAACAAAGAGTAACAACTCAAAAACACGAAACACGACAGCTCGACAAACAACTCGATAAACAAAACTTAACAAAACGAAGTGTACTTCGGACGATCTGGGCAACGGAACGCATCCGAAACAGAGGGAAATAGAGGCCTTCGACACATCCGTTGCATGGAAATGCTTGAAACTTTCCCTCGAAGGGTAAAACAGGGCTGAAGACACACATTGGGGCATGGCCGGCCACTTTTGGGAGCCGGCCGGCTAGATTTATTGTAGAGGGGAGGCCGCCGGCCAAGTTTTGAAAAAAGAAATGGCCGGCTTGCCAGAAAAGGTGGCCGGCCGGCCGGCCACTCAGCTCAGCAACCGCCCAATTTTTGACACTTGTCCCCCGAATAGTGTCTTTTCCTCTTTAAAAGCCTTAGCTCCGTGTTTTGATTCAATTCATCTTAGTTTTTCACAAAAATGGAGGCGTTTCTCGTTGAAAATCTCACAGCTTGGATCGCTTCTCTAGATGGTTCGGAAAAGTTGAACTTCCGGGATTTCGGCTTGAATGCACTATTCACGCTGAGCCGCACTCCGCTACACCTTCCTTTCCTCCATGCTGCGGCGAGGTTTTGGAACCCGGTGACGCATGTCTTCAGCTTCGGCGAGCAAGGGGTATGTCCAACTTTTGAAGATTTTCAAGTTTTGATGGAATCTGAATGTCATGAAGAGGTCTTGCCCCTGTTTCGCTTTGGCCATGCCCAAGCTTTAGGGCGGATGTGTGGACTCACCGCGCATGACGCTCGGTCTCTGATCTGTAATGGGGAACTGGATATCCTCGGTTTGATTCATCGCTTTTCTGACGCTGGTGACCGCAGCAACCGTTATTGGCAAGGTTTCTGGCAACACGCCCTTTGCTTGTGCTTGCTGTCTCACTTTCTGCTTTCCCCGGGCTTTGGCGGATGTAGCGTTCGTCTGATTGAAGTTGCTCAAGGCTTAAAAGAAGGAAAGAGCTGCATCACCATGACCTTGGCCGAGACGCTGATGGGCTTGGATGCTATCTATCGCCGGGAGACGACTAGATTTGTTGGGAGTCCACTGCTGCTGCAGGTAATGTTTCCCACCCAATCTTACATATGTATTTGCTCACATCACTCGGCCCTCAGGCTCGGTTTTTTCTTACAAAAACCCTTTTCTCACTTTTCTCTCACCGTACATCTCTCTATTCTTTATTCTCTCATTTTTCATCCCTCCCCCAGGTATGGTTGATGGACAAATTGCAGGTTGTGGACTCTTGCCCAGCCTACTCAGCTCGAGGCTATTTCTTTCGACAGCGCCTAGTCGATGCTTCTGATGAAAGGTGCTGGTTTTACTGGATGTGCAGTTTGTCTGCAGATCGCATTACTTGGCGTTGTCCTTGGCTCATTCTCTCGGCAATGAGCTATAGCATGTCCTGGCTGATCGGGATCTAGTTGATTGGTCTGACCCACTGCGTGTTATACTTTCTGTTCCGGTTCCTGCGCCAGTTCGGTCATGATCAGATTTGCCCACCAGAGGGGATTGAGTACCCAGCTGCTTTCCCGGTCCGAGGTGCACAGCTTGCCCGATATGTCACAGCATGGAGGACTAGAGAGCTCCTGGCTCCTGCTCCCACTTTCAGTTGCACTTTGTCTGACGAGTGCTTGGATTGGCTCAATGAGGAGGCACAGGTTGGGCCTAGCTTGGCATCAGAGGCTTCGACCAGCTCTGGGAGGGGGCGTAGGGATACTTGACTTGACTATGCCTCGGATTTATTGCTTTATTAGTACTTTCAAATTTTCTTTGTGAATGTAATAAAAAGCAACTTCAATTGTATGCAAGAGCAGGAGAACTCTGTTTTGAAATCAATGAAATTGAAGGTTGTGGTACTGAAAATTTTCCGCTTTGGTCCAAAAATGGTCTTAGTTGTAAAGAGATTAATTTGAACAAAGTCAACTTTTATTAAAACTTTTCAAAACCATTTTCGATATGGATCAGAACTGGACACGCTTAAGATCTGTCACTGAGATGCACAACCCCGGATCCCTGCAACTAGAAAGTTGCCCCTAGTCTGAAGAGTACCGCGGAACTGCATGGCAACGGAAAGTTACCCCTAGTCTGAATAGCACTGCACCGTTGTGGCAACGGAAAGTTGCCCCTAGTCTGAACAGCACTGCACCGGAGATCACGATAAATGCTGATGGATAAAGATGACTGAGATGGTCAAAATGGACAAAGTTGATCGGGGAAAAGTTTATGGCTGAACTTCAGGGTGAAGTTGCCTACGTATCCCAAAGATGGGAATCAAGCCTTACGTAGTTCAAGCTTAGGTTCACTCGGGTATTTTCACTCTCCTTTTACGCTCTAACTTTTGCCAAGGTCGCCCTTTGCGGGTTTTCAACCTTGCGATCTCAGTTTTTATATTTTCCAATTTTTTGTGCTCTAACTTTTGCCTAGGTCGCCCTTTCGGGTTTTCGGCCTAGCGAGCCTCTCAGGGGTAATATTTCTTCAACTTGTCCATGTTGATCGATTGGGAGAACTCTAGGCCATCTAGATCCATCAAAACCACAGCTCCACCTGACCAAATAGCTTTGATGATGTAGGGACCAATCCAATTGGGTTTGAACTTGCCTCTTGGGTCGTGGATGGGAGCTCGGTTGTCCTTGAGCACGAAATCTCCTTCCTTTAGATTCCTGGACTTAACTTTCTTGTTGAAAGCCCGGGCAATTCTGTGCTGATAGCCTTGAACATGGTACAGTGCCTTCATTCTTCTCTCGTCAAAAAGCATGAGTTCCTCAAATCTGCTCTGCTGCCAATCTGCTTCGGCTATTTGACACTCAGCCAATACTCGTAATGACGGAACCTCAATCCCGATAGGTAGAACGGCCTCCATCCCATAAACCAATGAATACAGAGTCGCTCCGGTAGAAGTTCTGATTGAAGTCCTGTAGCCCCACAGAGCAAATGGCAGCTTATCTGGCCAATCCCGGTAGGTTTCCACCATCTTCTGCAGTATGTGTTTGATATTTTTGTTGGTGGCCTCGACCGCTCCGTTGGTTTGCAGCCGGTATGTAGATGACTTATGGAAAGCCACATTGTATTTCTCCAACAAGTCAATCACTTCCTTCTTAAAGTGGGAACCATTATCTGAAACGACCTCGTTCGGGACCCCATATCGACAAATGATGTTGTTTTTGATAAACTTTGCAACGTGTGATGCCTTCAACACTGCATACGATTGGGCCTCAACCCACTTCGTGAAATAATCTATCGCAACCAGGATGAACTCATGCCCATTCGACCCCTTTGGAGTGACAGCCCCGATCACATCGATTCCCCA
This sequence comes from Camellia sinensis, assembly GCF_055761805.1. Lineage (NCBI taxonomy): Eukaryota > Viridiplantae > Streptophyta > Magnoliopsida > Ericales > Theaceae > Camellia > Camellia sinensis. Next base: position 81,957,999 of record NC_138974.1, read on the forward strand.
AACTGAAAATGGCCATGGCGAAGTCATGTTGTACAGCTTTGACGGCGGGATATTCATGCGGTTTGCATGAATCTGACATTTGTGGCATCGCCGAACAAAACTAATACAATCCTCCTCCATGGTGGACCAGTAGTAACCCTGTCTGAGGATCTTCTGTGCTAGCATTACTTCGTTCATATGCGCACCGCATTCTCCTCCATGGATGGCCTCCATCAAGTGCTTCGATTCCTCGGCTTTAACACACAGCTTATGCATTCCCAGATGACCCCTCTTATACAGCTTACCCCCATAGATGATGAACTAAACGGCCATTCTTCTGATCGCCCTTTTATCCTTGGCATTTACCCCTGGCGGGTATGCTTCATTTTCCAAGAAATTCCAAATGTCGTAATACCAGAGGTTTTCGTCCTGAACCTTATCTATAGCAGCGATCGACTCATAGGCTGGCGCAAATTTCTGGTCAATGACAATTGGACGCATCCGGATTCCAAACGGGATGTCTATCATGGAAGATAGAGTTGCTAAAGAATCTGCAAACCTGTTGTTCTCTCTTGGAAGATGAGCAAAGTTTAGTTTTTCAAACCGAGGAATTAACAAGTCCAAGGTTTGGTGTTACATCATCATCTTTTCTTCTTTGACTTTCCAGTCTCCTTTTGCTTGAGACACAACAAGGTTCGAGTCACCGATGACGTCCAGCCGTCTTGCCCCTAATTCCAGGGCCGCTTCTAGACCAGCAATGCACGTCTCATATTCTGCTTCGTTGTTCAAGACTTTGAACCGGAGTTTGAAGGCTAGAGAGATACGAGAATTGTCGGGTGCTATTAGCAACACTCCTATCCTATACCCGTATTGATTTGACGCTCCGTCAAAGTACATCGTCCAATACTCGTTGTCGATGTGCAAAATGGCTTCATCTGGGAATAAGTACTCGACTGCTTCACCCCCTTCGACTGGATGATCGGCTAAGAATTCTACTACTGCTCTTCCCTTGACTGACTTGCGTGTCACATATTTCAGATCGAATTCGGAGAGCAACAGCAGCCAACGAGCTAGCCTACCCGTAAGTGCCGGTTTCTTGAAAAGATATTTGATGGGATCCAGTCGTGAAGCCAACATTACGGAGTGAGCTAACAAGTAGTGCCGCAGCTTCCTGGTAGCCCATACCAAAGCTAAGCAAGCCTTCTCCAGCAGAGTGTAGCGGGTGTCGTAATCCAACATCTTCTTTCTCAGATAGTAGATGGCCCTCTCCACCTTATCCTCTGATTCTTGTACGAGCATGCAGCCCATTGTAGTCTCAGTCACTGAAAGGTACAATATCAACGGTTTCCCCGGCTCTGGTGGCGACAACACGGGCGGGTTCTGTAAATATTTCTTGATCTGTTCAAAAGCAGTTTGGCATCGGCCGTCCCATTGGAATTTCTTGCCTTTCTTCAGGAGACCAAAAAGTGGTTCACAAGTCAAGGTCAATTTTGAGATAAACCGTCTTATGAATTGCACTTTACCCAGAAAACCTCGCACCTCCTTTTCATTCCTTGGTGGTGGCATTTCTAAGATGGCCTTGATTTTTGAAGGGTCGACCTCGATGCCTCTTTGTGTAATCAGAAATCCCAGCATTTTTCCCGCTGTAACACCGAACGTACACTTTTGAGGATTTAGCCGCAACCGAAATTCTCTGATCCTTTGAAAGAACTTTTGCAAGGCGGTGTAGTGGCCTTCTCTTTCTTTAGACTTGACAATCATGTCGTCTACGTACACCTCAACCTCTTTGTGGATCATGTCGTGCAATATTGTGGTCGCGGCCCGTTGATAAGTAGCTCCGGCATTCTTTAACCCAAACGACATTACTCTGTAGCAGTATGTTCCCCACGGGGTGGTAAATGCAGTCTTTTCTCTGTCTTCCGGTGCCATTACTATCTGATTGTACCCTGAGAAGCCATCCATGAATGAGAGCAAAGCTTGCCCTGCGGTGAAGTCCACCAACTCATCAATATGCGGCAAGGGGAAGTCGTCCTTCGGACTAGCTCTGTTCAAATCCCTGAAATCCACGCACACCTGGATCCTGCCATCCTTCTTCGGCACTGGAACGATGTTGGCCAACCAAGTCGGGTATTCGGATACCAGCAGGAAGCCCGCATCGATTTTCTTGGTGACCTCTTCCTTAATCTTGAGAGCCCAGTCCGGGCGGATCCTTTTGAGTTTCTGCTTGACAGGTCGGGCCTCGGGGTCAAGGGGGATCCGGTGCTGTACAATCTCAGGATCGATCCCAGGCATGTCTTTGTAGGACCACACGAAAACATCTTTGAAATCTTTTAGCAAAGCGACTAAGCGCTCACGTTCCTCCGAAGACAACGTGGACCTGATCTGGACCAGCCGCGGGTCCTCCTTAGTACCAATATTCATGGTAATGATTTCATCCGTTAAGGGTTTGACAAATCTCTCTTGCTCCTGCTCAATTAAACGTTGCAAAATCGGAGGAATTTCCTCCTCGTCGTTTTCATTAAAATTTTGAAAGTCTGAGTTTATGCAATAAATTAAGGGCACAGAAAAGTACTCAGAAACCACAGTTACTTGATCCTCATTAAGCACATCCAAATCGTCCAAGTTCTCGGTTTCAACAGACTCAAATGAAAAAGAAAAAGACGACCTGGACATAACTGTGGCATTCGGGTTATCATCCCCAGGATTACCAGACTCAGGCTCAGTCGAGCTGGAACCTGATTCCGACTCACAAGATTTGGTGGAATCAGATTCTGGCTCACTACCTGACCCGGTGCTGCTAGACAAAAATCCCTCCTCATACTGCCAAGTGAGAGAGGGTGCGATAGATGCATCCAAAATAGTTGCTGGTAGGCCCGTAGCCGTTTCATCCCCAATCATGGAAACCGAGGAGTTATCCCCCAAGCACCTTTGGTCGATCGAAGGATCTGAAAGTAGACATGCCAGTGCTACCCCCATCTCAATTTCAACGCCTTCGAAATCCAACGCCTTACACTGCCCAATCTCAACTGATGGGTCTGTCTGCTCTTCGGCAACGTCATCCCCGGGTAGTTGCAAGTCGAAGAAGATCTCAAAACCTGGCAAGTGCTTCTTCTCCGCGTTTAGCCATGGCTCTGGGAAGTCGCAAAATGGAAAGTCTTCCCCCTCCCAGACGAAGCGTCCGTTTAGGGTACCCCGAATAGGCCGATGCATTAATTCAAAAGGCTTCCCCGCCTTCTTTGCTCTGGCTCTCCCAGCTATCTTTTTACCCTTTCTCACCCAGTCCTCTTTGGTGGGCAGATAACCCAAGCCAAAGGTATGAGGGTTGTGTGGCACTTCGGCCAATGCTGCGACGCCCTTCCGGCCGCTCCTTCCCAATCCCATTCCGAGGATGTGTTGTAACTTGTTCATGAGGTGGACGGATTGAGCACTGACGTACACCCCCTCATTCACAGCCATAATATTCTGCACCACTCGAGCCTCAGCCAAAGTGAACCCTGATAAGAACACGTCCTCAGTGCCATGCTCGAATTCCAAGACTGGTGTGGACACTTCCGGCGGCGGATGGATTGATGAATTCCTGAAGACAATAGCCATCCCCTTCCCATGAGGGTACTTCAACATCTGATGTAAAGTGGAAGAGACTGCCTTGACCTGGTGTAACCACGGTCGCCCCAAAAGTAGGTTGAAGGTTGTAGGAACGTCCAAGACATGGAATTCAATGTTATGTTGTCCGGGACCAACCTGGGTTTGAATTTTGACAGTCCCCATCACTTCCCTGCTAGTATTATCGTATGCTCTGATCACTTGAGTAGTCGGCACGAAGTCCGCGGGCTTCAACCCGATTGCATACGCTGTTCTGGCTGGGCAGACATTGATGGCGGACACGGTATCAACAAGTACCACCGGTATCCACTTGTCTCTACATTCCATGGAAATGTTGAGGGGTTTGTTGTGATTTGTGCCCTCAGGCGGTAGTTCTTTGTTTGAAAAGGTTAATGCCGGGGAACCTCCTCCCGGAAAAACCAGCCCAACCAGCTGTTCTGGTGTAGTATCTATAGAGAGTTTGGACTTGTCTATAGCAGATAAGACAGCCTGTCTATGTACTCGCGACGCCATAAGTAGTCCCCAGATGGAGATGTCTGCTTGTATCTTCTTTAGCTATTTCAGTACAGCTTCCTCTTCGATCTGCTTCTCTTTTTGTCTTTCGGCTTCTTTGTCCTTCCCAGATGCCTCGGGTTGGTCTAGGTGCGGGGGCTTGAAGTACCGTCCGCTTCTTGTCATGTGATCAACCTCATCGAGGTACCAGGTGTCATCTGGTTGATTGCTTTCCCAGTCTTCGTCTGTGTGGGCAAGACATAAGTCATCGTCTTCCCACCACATTCCGTTGGCATTCAAAAGGCACCTGTCTGGCTCGGACATGTTTGTACTCACAGCACTTTCAGCCTACATGCTCACAGCATCCTCTGTTCTTGTGCGCGTGGCATTTTCGATCCCCTCATGGATTTTGGCTTTCCCGGTTCTCTCAGAACCCTGTTATTCTACCTGCGTCAGTGCAGTTTGTTTTTCAACTTTGCCTGCATTCATAATGTTTCTGTCCTGAGCGAAATTCTTTGTACCGGCGCTCTCCGGCAATGTAATCTGACTTTCGGCCCTTCCGGCCATAGCTGATACTCTCGCCCCTACCGGGCCTTGTTCTGGTTGGGATTCTTCCACCACATCTGGTTGATCATCCAGCCATCCAGTGGCCTTTGCTGATTCCTCATAATCGAACCAGTTGACTGTCGCGGCCCCTGATTCTTGGTCATCGAAAAATTGCAAGTTGGCAAAGTCCTCCTCCACAACTGTCAGATCATTTGCCCCTTGCTCAAATCCATCCCCCTGGATCACACACAGCTCTTCCTTCTCTGGCAATTCTACACCCAGTCCAATCTGGCTTGTTAACAGGATGTACTCACTTGGATCATAGACTTCCCCAGCAAAACTCTGTTCAATCCCAGACTCAACAACCCCATTCTTTCCTGAAGTCTACCCTGCCCCATCTTTGATGGCCACCACCGTCGGCTCTGGTTGGGTTGTGCAGATGTCCAACATGCACAAGAAGTCAGTGCAGTTGGGAAGGAGCACCTCCAGCTTAGGTAGATGGGTGGGGGTAATATACACGCTAGGATTGTAAGACACGACCCCAGTCTGGATAAGATTGACTCTTTTGGGTGGTGGAGTTTGGTTGTGTGTAGAGAGGGGGTTGGTTGTGACGTTGGGTTTTTCTGGCGGCAAAATCACATTTTTGTCAACGAGGTCTTGAATCTCGTGACGTAGCCTGAAACATTGGTCAGTATCATGACCGTGCTGCTGGTGATATGCACAGTACTTGGCTGGGTTGTGAGAGGGAGGGAGTGGATTCGGCAATGGCCTCGACCCTAGGGGTTTTAGATGCCCCTTTCTGATCAAGACCCCCAGAGTCGTAGACAAAGGCATGTATAGTGGGGTGAAGGTTCTTTGGCCTCTGGGCTAGTATTTAGTGGTCTGGGTATTACTTCGGGATGCACTGGAGAAGGGTGTGGCTGCCATTGGCCTCAGAAGAGGATAGGGAATAATGGCGACCATGCTGACCTCCGAAGCTCTTGCGGTTGTAGTGCCACTCGGGCCTGCGTTATTGTTGCGGTTAAATGTTCTCCGGGGTTGCTCCCTGTCCTGGTCAATTAGACCTTGCTTCATCGCATCCTTGATTTGTACCCCCATCTCATGGAGATCCCAAAAAGTGGGGAAGGGGAGTATAATCATTTTCTGCATCAATTTTGGTTGGAGATTGCGCACAATCATCCTGATTTGGTCCTTATCAGTGGGCCTCAAAGTCATCATCGATGCCTTCGCCCTCCACCGAGTTACGAAATCTGAGAAAGTTTCTTTGGGCTCCTGCCTTGTTGTTTCGAGATCATGAGTTGTAATCTCGATCTGGGTATTGTATGAGCACTGTGCGACAAAGGCCTTGGCCATTTCATCCCAACTTCTCTTTACCTCATCTTCTAACTTCGCGTACCAGATAGCGGCCACACCTGACAGGGTTCGGCCGAATAGCGAAAGTTTTTGTGGTCGGGTTAGGCCCATTGGCCGCAGTATATCTGAGAATAACCGGAGGTGGACCATGGGATCCCCGGATCGGTCAAAACGATCAATCTGCGGCATCTTGAATCTATCTGGCAATGTTACGGCCACATCGGTATATCCGTCCTCAATATCCGGAATAGCCTTTACCTCTTGTGATTTCTTGAAAAGCTTCTCGAGCTTGCTCAGTTTCAGAGCTGTATGGTCTATTTCGAACTCGAAAGGAGAGTCCGGGTGGTTGGGTGTATGGGTTTTGGACAGTTGAGGCGAAAGCGGGGGCAGAGCTGGCCCCGTTGGAAGGTTCGTGTCCTCTTGGATGTTCTGGATATTGGGTAAGGTGTTCTGGGTGTTTGGCAGAGCATTCTGGACAGTAGGTGCTTGCTCGGGTAACGGGACCCCTGGTAGAGGAGGAACTTGATGTGAGGCCGATGCTGCATTTTGCTGTTGCAGTCTAGTGATTAGCTCGGCTTGCTGAGCCATGACTGTGGCCTGTTTTCTAGAGAACTCTGCTTGGCGGGCGGCGTCCTCATGCATTTGTTTCATGCTCTCTTGGAGCTGGCGCATCATTTCCTCCATTCTGGCTACACTCTGTTGATCCTGCTGACTGACGGGTATGTGTATTTCTATGGCAGCAACTAAAACCTCAGCCCGACTGTTCACTGCTAGGGTAGACCACTGTTCTGGTAACCTCTGCTCAGACACACTGCGTCTTCTTGGCCTTCTTCTGACAATTGGGGGTAGAGAATGAAACACTGGCTATCCGTCAACCAGATCCTCAGATCGATTGAGCCGGCGACCTCTTGTCCAAAGTGCTTGGGGAATATCTACTGGGTCGGAAGCAATTGTGCTAAAACTGCCCTAGTAAAAAGATAAATAAAGCAATAAGGAAATAAATAAACAGATAAGCAGACAGCATAACAGCTTAAAGTAAATGCATGACACACAGCCGGGCATAACAACACACGGTCGATAAGCTGAATACACACTGTCCTCAATCACTGATCATTATCCCTGAATCACTGTCCCCAAAACTGAATCTCTGATACCCGCAGATAATTGATTCTCAAATACTGACTGATATCCACAGGCCTGATGCCCCAAACTCATAAACCGATACATGCATTCCCTGTAGAGACAAACTCTGACAGCACATAACAGATAATGGAGAGCCAAAACACCCCTATGTTGGGGTAGGGTTTTCCCTGTCCTATTTTGTTAGGAGCTAGGGTTTCACTACGCACGCAGCGGTTTCAAATAACCTATGAACGGGTAAGAAACCTGTCCTAGTTTGGAATGGTCACTATGGATCCGAATATGCACTAGGTCGAATGGTCAAAAAGGGTGCCCCGGTAAAACCGGGGTTTGTGTTCCCATACTGGCAGAGCCCATAACCAGTCAGCCTTATGGTCATGTCTTGACAAGACAAGCCTTCGGCAAATCGTTCAGGAATAGCAGATGGCAAACACGGTGTCCTAGGCGCACCAATGCAAATGCAATGCAATGAAACACATAAGTGTAATCAAAACCAGATATCATGAGTTCGAGTCAAGTTCTCTAAATCCCCAGCAGAGTCGCCAGAAACTGTAGACGTCCCCGAACGCCCCGGGGAGGAACGAGCCCCCCCCCCGGTTCCGTTCGATATTGGGCCCACTACAGTTCAGACTCTCAAATTGTCACGGTTCTAAGTCTGAACCAAAGAGTCCAAATCTGGCAAATCGTTTTGAGAAAACAGATTTTTGAAAGAAGTGCCAAACATGGACTGCTTTGCTAGATACAGAGTCGCCACCTAAATATTTTATTTTGGGGAAATTTAGGAAACCCTGACTCGTTTGCCTAAGGCCACGTGTCCGTCATTACCAAAGTTGCCTCGGCTCGGGAACTTGGGTACGATTGGGGAAGGTCACTTCGTGAGCACCCTCGCTCGCTCGATCAAAGATCGGCCTCTACTAACCATGATATCTATTTTTGAAAACATTATGCGTTCTTATTCCGGCTATTAGCCTAGATTTACTATGTGATGCGCACAGCATACAAGTATAGACTGGATCGCCTGAATTGGAACAAAACATTTCATGTTTGTTTGTTTGAAAATGGTTTGAGGGTGCTACCCGCAAGTAGGCTAAGACGTGGATTTGCCACCCTCGGGTGGGCTTAGAAAACATGATTGTGCCACTATCTAGTGGGCTTTAAAACACATATTTGATGAATTGTTCCAATTCAAATAACCCAACCTTCACCCATAGGCATTCAGGCAGTTATATCACATAAGAAATTAGCCTCATGGTAAGCATGCTATCATGGCAGTCACTCACACGCATGCAAGGATGCTAAAGCATAAAACTTACCGAGTACTCCAAGCCAAAACAGAAGCTAATTAGAAATCCATGCATGATCCTAAATATGCTGAAATGCCTAATGCAACACATGCAAGAGTGCAACTATAGCAGGCTCAGCTATTCTAAACATGGCATATGAAATGCTACAGCTAAAATGTATTCAACTTGGAATTGAAAATACAATGCAGTTAGTATGATGCGCCGAGCCCGGTGCATGCAAAACAGATGAATGAATGCAAACATGCTATCATACTGTATGCTAATGAAAACATGCCCTAATCTAACCATCATAAGCGGGTAAATAAAAGGGAGAAAGACGTGGGGTTGGAAGACATACATCACACACACGCACACTTATTACAACATTGCCCTCGCGCAGAGGGTCCGAATAAATAATATACAGTCCCGAATAATTACAGCCCAAATAATTACAAAAATCCTAATTAATTACCAAATTAACTAAGAAAACAATAAACTGGCATGCAAGCCAGGGACTACCTTGACTCTTCTTCAGATGATGGATGATGCAGGTCCGGGTCGCCTTTGCACGGAAATCCACTGTGACGCCCCAATTAGCCTCTGTTTTGTAATATTTTTTTGGAAAGCGTGCCAAACCCCGGAAGACTGCTGATTCTTGATTTGCTACAATAGAGAGCAGGAAAGGGGCATGGCAATGTATTTTCACACATGTATGCGTGACTACTCTTCAGGGAGTGTAGTCCTCGTTCCTCGTGCCACCAATCACACATATCAATGCATGATGGCCGAGGAGTCGATTTGCATGAATCAATATGGAATGAATGCACACATAAACACAACAAAACCTAAACTCCATCATGGATAATCCAGAATGTCAGTGACTGGGAATTGAGACACGTTCCGTCACTCGAAGTACGAAACGTCCCTCGTTTCCCGTGCTCGGGCTAACTCCTATCCCAAGCACAATGCGATATGCATGACATGCATGAATGTAACTAATATACAACCTAGCACACACAATGCTATGAAATGAAATGGCATACACAATGCACGAGATAACATGGCATACACAATGCGCTAACATACAACCTAGCATACACAATGCTATGAAATGAAATGGCATACACAATGCAATATGGGCTTACCCCAACATGAGTGGACCTCAGCCACACTCACATAAGAGGCCATGAGATGAAAATAAGACAACTCGGAATGCGTGCACACATGCACGCAAACCGAGGACTGAACCTAAGGCACGAATGCCACTCTAACAAGACATGGCAAGGCATGGAATATGGCATACTAGCATGAAAATTTCAGCGCTAAAATATGACCCAAAACAGCCCCGAATCATGAAAACATGGCACCCGATGCATGGAATGAACCCGAAACACGAAACTAGGCATATGCATTGGCCTATAGCTATACAAAACATGCAATATTTGATCATAAAATGTGAAGACAGATTCAATCCAGCCCCAAAAGAAGCATATTTATAGTTTTAATCAAGGCCAAACAATGAACACAAATAGGGCTATACTAGCATGCAAAAATGGCCTTGAAAGAGAGGTAATGAAGCAAGTGGCAGCTGCTGGCCCTAAATGGCTAAGATCCCTTCAACAAAGTTGAAGAGGGGCTCAAAATGAATCACTTTAAAGTTTACAACCGAGCCCAAAACAGTGAATAAATAAGCTTAAAATACCATGCAAAATAAGGCCTAAAAAGAGGTTTAAACACAAAGTGTAAAAAGGGAGCCTCAAACAAAAAAAGACCCTTGATCAAACATGAATATAGGGTCAAAATAAGGCTATTTACAGTTCAGACCACAGTCCAAAAATGCAAAAACAAGGGGGTAACAAATCATGCAAAAATAAGGCCAAAAGAGGGATATAAAGGCAAGTGGAAAATGGAAGCATCAAATAGTGATGATCCCTTCAAAAATGTTGAAGAAGGGCTCAAAATAAGCCACTTTATAGTTTATGACAGAGCTCAAAACAGTTTACATATAGGCCTAAAATACTATGCACGAGAGAGGCACACAAGAGGGGTAATGGAGCAAGTGGTAGCTAGGGACCTGAAACATAGAAGGACCCTAAAACAAACATGAATAAGACCTCAAAATAATTCTTTTTTCAGTTAGGGTCGGAGTCAAATATGCAAGCAAGTATGGCTTAGAAAGGATACAAAAATAAGCTTAAAAGAGAGGAAATGTTGCTCACCCTTGAAGACCAAACTTTAGTAGCCTTTTGGCTTGAAAAAAGGTGCCTCCAAAGCTCTGAAAAGGCCCTCCAAGCTTCTAGAATGGAGTGGTGGTGTGGTGTTAGGTGGTGGTGTAGAAATGAGTGTAGGACTTGAGAGATTTGAAGCTTGGAAGTGTAGAGGGAGAGAGATACAATATGGGAGCTCAAAGGAAAATTTTCTAACCCCTAAACTAGAGCTGGGAGGCTGGTTTTATAGGAAAAAGAGGGGGAGAAAAGGGGGGAAAAATGGCGGGGAAATGAATTCAAGTTTCCCCCCAAAAAGTTGGCCCCCCGGATACAAAATCTGGGGGGAAAAGAGATGCATATTTGAAATGTACCTGCAGCAAGGAGCAAGGCCGGCTGGTTATCCAGGTTGCAGGTGGCCGGTCGGCTGCTTCCCATGGCCGGTCGGCTAGGGGTCAAAAGGTCCAAGAACAATTGCTGGCCGGCCACCACATATTGGTGGCCTCCCATGTGTGCTCAACACAATCATGTGGTCAAAAACTGGATAAAGTGAACCAGGAGAGAGAACAACCCACTTTTCAAAGGGGTTCAAAAGGTTCAAAAACAATTACTGGCCGGCCACCACATATTGGTGGCCTCCCATGTGTGTACATCACAAATATGGGGTTTAGGGTGCAAGAAAATGGCCCAAGGGTGGTCAACATTGGCTTCTAAGTGAGAAAAAAATGGGCGACGGAGGGCGATGGAGGAATAAAACTGGTTGTCTGAACAATTGTTGGCCTCCCACCCTTCTACGACCTTCTTACCAATGAAACAGAGGTCCCTGCCAAAAATGAACCCAAACCGATGCAAAATGAAGGTTCGGGGGCCGAAACGCGCAACCCGAGGCCCCGAAAACTGACTGTTAGGCACCGGGAGTGGTGTTCGACCACGAAGTTGGTTTCTCGGACCACAGTATCCCTCAAAAGGGAGGATATAAGACGTATGCCAAAAATCAGAGCAAACAGAGATGGTTAAGCGGTCCTGAACCGAGGCACACGGCCAACGGCTCCGTAAAACCGGAAACCGGACTCCAAACGGGCAAAATGGCCTACGGCCACGAAACGTAGCCTATGGCCATTGAGAGATGATCTACGAGACCTCTTCCTCCCTTCGGGAAGCGAAAACAGAGAAAACAGAGTCTGGTTCGCAAACCGAGGCAAAGCACAAAAGAGTCCGGAAGTCCGGAGGCAAGGCTCGCAGCTGAGACTCTAAAACCTCTGAACGAGCACGATATGCAACATCACCAAGCGCTTAATCGGTGATGTCTAAGTCTTAAGGTCGGTCAAAAATGGGGTGTCTACAGATGCACAGTAGATCTGCGGTTGACATTGCTTGGTGTAGCCCCTGGCTTAATATGGCTAAGATGAGTTACAGCATATCCCGACAACCGGGTATACAATTGATTGGCCTTACACACTGTGTATTCTATTTTCCATTCAAGTTCAGACGCCAGTTTGGACATGATTAGATTTGTCCGGATGAAGGGATAAAGTACCCAACTTCATTTCCCGTTCGTGGTTCGTACTTGCCTCGGTACCTCAGTGCTTGGAATACGAGAGAATTCCTGGCCCCTGCCCTTACTTTCAGTTCCAACCTTCTTGATGAATACTTGGTTTGGCTCAAGGATGAGGAATAGATTAGGCCGACCTCGGTTACAGAAACTTCCACAGGCATGAAAAAGAGACGAAGAACTGACACTTGACTCATCTATGCCCCTAGTTTATTGCTTTGTCTTTTCTTTTCAAGTTTTTGTGTAAAACCAACTTTGGTTTGGAGAATGTACTAGTGATAAATCAATAAAATTAAAGTGAGTATTGAAAAGTTTCCTTTTGTGTTGTAAACGGTAAAGTTTTGAGAAGAAAAACAAAAATTGAATTAAAACTTTTCAAAACATTTTTTTGTTTTTGTTTTTGTTTTTTTTTTCCGGAAATGGTCACCATCGGATACATACGGAATTAATCCCAAATCCGAAGATCGTAACCAAGTCGACAAACGGTGGAGAATGACGAATTGACTAAACCAGATGAACAGGACAATTGGGTTGAAAATTATTGATGGCTGAACTTTGGGATGAAGTTGCCTTCGTATCCCAAAGATGAGAATCAGGCCTTACGTAGTACGGAGAGGGTTCACTCGAGTATTTATTCTCTCTTTTTGCGCTCTAACTTTTACCAAGGTAGCCCTTTCGGGTTTTTGGCCTTGCGAGCTCAGTTTTTCTTTATTTATACTTTTTTTTTGTTTTTTTTTTATGCTCTAACTTTTGCCTAGGTTGCCCTTTCAGGATTTTGGCCTAGCGAGCCTCTTAGGGATAATATTTCTTCAACTTGTCTATGTTGATCGGTTGAGAAAACTCCAGGCCATCCAAATCCATAAGAATAATTGCTCTTCCGGACCAGATTGACTTGATGATATAAGGGCCAGTCCAATTGGGTCTGAACTTGCCCCTAAGGTCATGGATGGGGGCTCGGTTGTCTTTGAGCACCATGTCTCCTTCCTTGAGATTTCTGGACTTGACTTTTTTGTTAAAAGCCCTCGCAATTCTACGCTGGTAACCTTGGATATGATACAATGCCTTCAACCTCCTGTCATCAAACAATGTCAATTCTTCAAATCTACTTTGTTGCACACTCAACCATAATTCTTAGCGATGGTATTTCAATCTCGATTGGTAGAACAGCTTCCATCCCATAAACAAGAGAATAAGGGGTTGCTCCTGTAAATGTTCGGATCGACGTTCTGTAACCTCAAAGTGCGAATAGAAGTTTCTCCGGCCAGTCCCTATAGGTTTCAACCATTTTCTGCAAAATTCTCTTGATATTTTTGTTTGCAGCCTCAACAGCTCCATTGGTCTGCGGCCTATATGTTGATGACTTACGGAAAGCCACGTTATATTTCTCAAGCAGGTCTATCACCTCTTTCTTAAAATGCGAGCCATTATCTGAGATGATCTTGTTGGGCACCCCATACCGACAAATGATGTTGTTCTTGATGAACTTAGCCACATGCGACGCCTTTAGAACGACATAGGATTGGGCCTCCACCCGCTTTGTGAAGTAGTCGATTGCTACCAAAATGAACTCATGCCCGTTTGACCCCTTTGGTGTGACTGCACCGATAATGTCAATTCCCCAGATTGAGAAAGGCCATGGTGAAGTCATATTATAGAGTTTTGATGGCGGAATGTTCATGCGATTGGCATGGATTTGACATTTGTGGCACCACCGTACAAAGCCAATACAGTCCTCCTCCACGGTTGACCAGTAGTAGCCTTGCCTAAGGATTTTCCGAGCTAGCATCACACAATTCATGTGAGCTCTGCACTCTCCTCCGTGGATAGCTTCCATAAGGCGGCTTGATTCTCCTTCCTCAACACACAACTTATGCATTCCCAAATGGCCTCTTTTGTACAACTTGTTTTCGCAGATGATGAATTGGATGGCCAGACGCCATATTCCCCTTTTGTCTTTGGCACTTGCCCTTAGTGGGTATGCGTCTTTGTCCAGGAAATTCCAGATGTCATAATACCAAGGGTTCGTGTCTTGAACCTCATCTATCACGGCAATGGTCTCATACGCTGGCATATACTTTTATTCAATGATGATCGGGCGCACCTTCACTCCAAGCGGAATGTCCACCATGGAGGATAAAGTTGCCAATGCATCAGCAAATTTGTTGTCTCTCTGAGCAAATGCGTGAATGTCAATTTCTCAAACCTCGAAATTAACACATCTAGGGCCTGATGATAAACCTTCATTTTCTCTTCCTTAACCCGGCAATCTCCATTAGCTTGAGACACAACCAAATTCGAATCTCTGATAACATCCAATCTTATTGCCCCTAGTTCCAGGGTAGCTTCCAAACCAGCAACACATGCTTCGTATTCTAGTTCATTGTTGGATACTTTAAACCGGAGTTTGAAGGATAGAGGTATGTGTGAATCATCAGGTGCTATGAGCAACACACCGATCCCATAGCCATACTGATTAGACGCTCCGTCAAAGTACATTGTCCATGGTTCCTCTTCTATCTGCAAGATGTCTTCATCTGCGAATAAATATTCCACTGCTTCATCATCTCCTTCTACTGGGTGATCCACCAGAAATTCCACTACAGCTCCCCCTTTGACTGATTTGCGTGTAACATACTTGAGGTCAAACTCGGAGAGAAGAAGCAACCAACGAGCTAGCTTACCCGGAAATGCTGGTTGCTCAAAGAGATATTTGATGGGATCTATGCTTGAAACCAAAATTACAGAATGAGCTAACAGGTAGTGTCTCAACTTCCTCGTTGCCCAAACCAAAGCTAAGGAAGCTTTCTCGAGAGGAGTGTAGCACGTTTCATATTCTAGCATCTTCTTGCTTAGATAATAGATAGCCTTCTCCACCTCCTCTTTTGATTCTTGCGCTAGCATGCACCCCATGGTTGAATTTGTTATTGATAAATACAAGATCAGTGGTTGGTTCTGGTGGCGACAATACATGAGGATTCTGAAGGTATTGCTTAACCTGCTCGAAGGCGAATTGACACCGATCATCCCTTTGGAATTTCTTTCCTTTCTTCAGCAGACCAAACAGTGGTTCACAAGTCAAGGTTAATTTTGAGATAAACCGTCTTATGAATTGCACCTTACCCAGAAAGCCGCGCACCTCCTTTTCAGTCTTTGGTGGTGTCATTTCTACGATGGCCTTGATTTTGGAGGGATCTACTTCAATTCCCCTTTGTGTAATTAGAAATCCCAACATTTTTCCTGTAGTGACCCCGAAGGTGCTTTTCTGTGGGTTTAACCTCAGTTTATACTCCTTGATCTGCTCAAAGAATTTTTCCAGTGCGGTGTAGTGACCTTCTCGCTCTTTAGACTTGACGATCATATCGTCCACATACACCTCAACCTCCTTGTGGATCATGTCATGCAAAATGGTGGCTGCAGCCCGCTGATATGTAGCCCCAGCATTTTTCAGTCCAAAAGGCATAACTCTATAACAGTAGGTACCCCACAGCGTGGTGAAAGCAGTTTTCTCTCTATCCTCCAGTGCCGTCGAAATCTGATTATACCCAGAAAATCCATCCATGAATGAAAGCAAAGCATGGCAAGTTGTGAAGTCTACCAGTTAATCTATGTGTGACAATGAAAAATCATCTTTCGGACTTGCTCTATTTAGATCCCGGAAGTCGACGCAGACCCTAATTCTGCCGTCTTTCTTTGGAACCGGAATGATATTAGCCAACCAAGTCGAGTATTCAGATACCATCAAGAAACCTGCACCAATCTATTTGCTGACCTCCTCTTTGATCTTTAATGCCCAATCTGGGCAAACTCTGTGCAGTTTCTGTTTGACTGGTCAGGCCTTGGGATTAAGAGGGATTCGGTTTTGTACAATCTCAGGATCTATTCCAGGCATGTCTTCGTAGGACCACGCGAAAACATCTTTAAAATCTTTTAATAAAGTGATTAAACGCTCGCGTTCCTCCGAAGACAACGTGGATCCGATCTGGACCAAATGGGGATCCTCCTCAGTACCCACATTTATTGCAGTGATTTCATCTGTGTAGGGCTTAATGCGCCTCTCCTCCTCTTGGTCAACCAAATTTTTCAAAGCCCGAGGAATTTCTTCCTCTTCGTTTAAGTCAACATTTTGAAAATCGAGATCAGTGCAACAAACTAAAGGCACAGAGAAGTAAGCAAACTCTACGACATTCCCATTAGTAAAGTCTGGGTCCTCGGTCACAGTTGACTAAAAAGAAAAACTAAAAGAAGACTTTGACAGGACTTTGGCATCCAGGTTACCACTCCCGGAAATACCAGACTCAGAAGAACTCGAATTTGACTCCGACTCAACAGACTCGATGGAATCAGATTCGGACTTATTATCCGATTCAGAACTGCTGATGATGCCTTTTTCAAATTTCCAAATTAGGTGTGGAGCCTCACATGCATCCACAATAAGTTTAGAGAAATCCGTTTCTGGTTTATCCCCGATCATTGAGATAGTAAAACTATCCCCCAAGTTGTCAAACTCAGTTCCGACAGTAGAATTTGCTAGTAGGTCAGTCAGTGTTTTTCCCAACAGCTCTTCTTCTTCAATGTTCATAGTTACAGTCCTGCCTTGACCTGTATTAGTACTCAGGTCCAGCTGCTCATCTTCCTCTTCTGGTAACTGGTGCCTGAAGAAGATCTCGAACTCGGGATAGATTGTCTTCATCTCCTGGTCAAACCAAGGCTCTGGAAATCCAAAAAAGGGGGAGATCTTCCCCTTGGCGAACAAAGCGTCCGTTCAAGGTTTCCCGTATTGGTTTGTGAACTAACTCATATTGTTTTCCATCATTCTTTGCTTTAATTCTTCCTCTCAACTCAGCCGACTTCCTTCGCCAATCCTCAGCAGTAGGTTTGTATCCCAGCCCAAAAGTGTGGGGGTTGTGAATCAGCTCCTTGGCAATAGCGCCTCCTTGCCTGCCACTCTTGCCTAGTCCTGATCTAGGCATATGCCCCTGTTTGTTCATCATGTAGACGGACTGAGCACTCACATAGGTTCCGTCAGCTTCTGCCATGATAGATTGGACTACCCGAGCTTCTGTTAGTGAGAAGCCAGAGAGGAATACATCTTCTTCCCCGTATATGATTTCCAACACTGGTGTGGCAGTTCCTTGGGGAGGGTGGATCGACGAATTACCGTACACCGTAGCAATCCCACCTATGAAGGGCTATTTCACCAACTGATGGACTGTTGATGACACAACTTTTATCTGATGCAGCCAAGGCCTTCGCAACAATATATTGAAGGTAGCTGGAACATCCATTAAATGGAATTCTACCTCATGTTCGGACGGGCCGATCAGGATATGGCTCTTGAATGTTCCTATGACATCCTGGCTTGTATTGTCAAAAGCTCAGATGGCTTGAGTTGTGGGTGTGAAGTCAACAGGCCTCAAACCGATGGCATAAGCAGTCCGTGCCGGACACACATTGATCGTCGATCCAGTATCTACTAACACTACCGGAATCCACTTTTTTCGGCTCTCCAGAGTTATATACAAGGACCGGTTGTGGTTGGCACCCTCAAGTGGAAGCTCTTTATCCATGAAAGATATCACTGGTGTAACATCGTCGAATGTGACTAACGACACCAGTTGATCAGCGGTAGTGTCGATAGGCAGTTTGGTGCGATTCATTGTCTCTAGTAATGCTTGCCTATGCTCCCGGGAAGCCATTATCAATCCCCAGATTGAAATATCTGCCTGAATCTTCTTGAGCTGTTTTAAGACCAAGTTGTCTTCGTAGTCCTTCTCTCTGGTGTTATCAAGCTCTTTGTTCAAGGATTCTGGTTGGTCTACAGCCGCAGGTTTGATATACCGACCACTCCAGGTCATGTGATTGATTTTGTCCGTATACCACATATCGTCGGGGGTATTGGATTTCCACCTTCGTCCGTGTATGCATGACTCAGATCATTATCTTCCCACCACTCTCCGGCAGTCATGGCCAAGCTTTTATCAGACTTTACTTGGAGCATGTTCACATCATGCCCCTCAGCAACAAACCTTTCCTTTCCCACTATGGTTTTGGTTTCTGGCAAGGCCTTCTTCCTTTGACTTTCTTTCATTCTCTCCTATTGGAATTGTTCCAGCACTTGTTCTGTACTAGTAATGGATGTGGTCTCGGCTCTTTCGTCCTTGACCCCTTTTTTCTGTTCCACCTCATCTAGCTCTTCGTCACCAAACCAACCGTTGTTTGTTTCTGGCTGACTTGAATCCAATCAGCCTATCTGGACACTGCTTGTTTCCTCTTCTTCAAAGAAGTAGAGGTTGGCTAGGTCTTCTTCTATCTGAACTAGATCCTCTTCCAGTTCGGCCAAGTTATTTCGGCCTTGTTCAGGCCAATCGTTCTGATGTTGCCCTAACTGGCCTTCCCCGATATAGCATTGACGCTGAGCACATCTGGCAATAGGACCACTGGTTTTGGTTGACCAATGGCCACAATGTATAAACTAGGATCATACTCCTCTGCAAGTGAGGCCCATTTTCTATGCCATAGGTATTAGACAGCCCAGTCTTTGGTGTATTCTTCCCTTTCTCTGTTCTTGCTGCCACATGCTTGGGTTAGATTTGTGGGGTTAAGTCTATCATGCACATGTTCATGCTTTCTAGAATAACCACCTCCGGTTTTGGTAGGTGGGATGAGGTAATATATGTGCTGGGGTTGAAGGTAGGTGGTAGTGTTTGGATATGGTTAATATATCTGGGGAAAGGAACTTGGTTGTGTGTAGGAAGTGGGTTGGTTGTCACATTTGGTTTAGGAGGGGCGATGACTTTGTTGTCAATGAGATTCTGAATCTCATGATGTAGACGATAGCATGAATCTATGGCCATGTTGTTGGTGGAAAGTACAATATTGGGTTAGGTCGTGCTTAGCTGGCAGTGGGTCTGGGAGAGGGCGAGGATCAAGAGGCTTGAGATGCCTCTTGTCCATCAACACCTTGAGGGCGCGTGTTGGACTCATATGGAGGGGGGTAAAAGATCTTCGGTTCCAAGGTTGACTATTTTGTGCGGTTTATGAGTTTGTGGCAGCAGAAAAGGGATCGACCATCTTAGCCGATGATGTAGCAATGGTACTGACATTTGCAGACCACGGAATAGTGCTAGTACTAACATTGGTACTCCGAGTGAATGGCTTTTTTGCAGGTTCACTTGTTCTGTGGATGATGCCCTTTTTGAAGGCGCTCTCAATTTGGACCCCTAACTCATGTAAGGAAGCAAATGTTGACAACGGTGCCACTATCATTCTCTACAACATGTCTGGCTCGAGGTTTTGGACCACTAACCTGACTTGTTCTCTTTCAGAAGGTCTGCTCGTCATTTTATCTGCCTTTGCCCTCCATCTTGCCACAAAGTCAATGAAGGGTTCTTTATGGTTTTGAGTGGTTGCTTCCAGCTCACTGATTGTTACTTCTATCTGAGTATTGTATGAGTATTGGTTAACAAACCCCTCAGACAGTTCTACCCAATTCCGCTTCGTTGAGTCCTCCAGTTTGGCGTACCAGATGGCCGCTACATCTGACAGGGTCCTTCCAAATAATGAGAGTTTTTGTGCCCTAGATAAACCCATGGGCCTTAACACATCTGAATATAGGAGGACATGCATAATCGGATCCCCGCTCCCATCAAATCTGTCGATGTGAGGCATTTTGAATTTTTCTGGCAACCTTACTAAAGCCTCAGTGTACCCGTCTTCAATGTCAGGAATTGAATTGAAACCTTGGGATTTCTTCAAGGCTTTCTCAAGCCTAGCAATTTTGATCATGGCTAGATCAAATTCATTGATATCGAAGGGAATGGTTCCCGTAGGAGGTTGTACCGGAGGTCTGTAAGCTAAAGCTGTTGGAAACATCTCTTGAGGATTTAGGACCTGAGGAGTTTCCAGTAGTGGAGGGAGATCAAGATTTGGCTAGGCAGCCAGGACCGGATGTACGGTAGATGCAGATGCCTCAGATGGGCATCGCAGATCAGCGACGACTTCATCCTGTGCGGCCAACCTTTGATCCATGGTTCTCAAAGTTGCCATCATGGTAGCAATCTCTTCTGTGTTCTGTGCCATTCTTATAAGTGGGTGAGATATTGGTGAATTGCGGATACGAATAGGTGTTTGTGGAGTGTTTTGTACCGGTGCTGATGTCTATTTGTTCTTTCTTCGTCGAGTGACCGACGGGAGAGAAACTAACACTGGCTGACCGTCAACAAGATCTTACGTTTTGCAAAGCCTACGAGAACGAGTCCAAACAACTTGGGGGATATCGAGTCTTTCTGAACCTATGATGAAAAACTACCTAGCAAAAAGAAAGAAAGAAAACATTTAAAAAAAAAAACGAACAACACTTTGGCCCCAATTCTCAATTAGTCATAATACGCAGCTGAACTGTGATCCCCACTAAACTTTGTTCTCAGACTGATTGCTCATTTGTACCACTGTTATGAACCACCTTGTATATTTCACTGTAAAAGCACATACCACATAAAAGAACCAAAACACCCCTATGAGGGGGGTAGAGTTACCCTGTCCTAGATTTTGACATGATCTAGGTTGCACTATTTCAAGCAAGTGGTTTCATAACATCCTGTACGGGTAGCATCCTGTCCTAATTTGAATGGTCACTAGAGCGTACTATATGCATTAGGTCAAATAGTCACAAAGGGTACCTCAACAAGACTACCTAATATACCTCTCACACCTAACACCGAAAAGTGAAAGGAGGATCAAGCAGTACATCGGTAATCCAGATCCAAGGGTTGTGTTCCCAACTTGACAGAGCCCATGACCGGTCAGCCTTTTGGCAAGCTTTGTAGGCAAGCCTCCGGCAAACCGTCCACGAATAACAGATGGCAAACACAGGGACTTAGGCACACCAATGCAAATGCAATGCAAAGAACATATAAATGTAGTTAAAATTCACATCATGAAATTTCAGTCAAGTTCTCTAATTCCCCAGCAGAGTCGCCAGAAACTGTAGCTTGGCTTTTCGCGCTCCCTTTCGGAAGAATGAAATAGCCCTTACAGTTCGGGCCCCACTCGTGTGTTGGTTCGGATTCTGATTTCACCAGTGTAATGTGAAACAGTGGAAACACAAAAAGAGTCCAAATCTGGCAAATTCTTTTGAAAAATTGATGTTTGAATCAAATGCCAAAAATGGATTGCTTTGCCAGATATCATAGTCGCCACCTAAATATTTATTTTTGGAAAATTTAGGAAACCCATGACTCGTGCCAAAGGCCATTAGTCCGTCATTCCCAAAGTGTCTTGGTTCGGGAACTTAGGTATGAGAGGGGAAGGCCAATAATTGAACACTGCACTCACCCGATCAAAGATCGGCCTCTACTAATCAAGATGTGGTTTTTGTGTACAATATATGCTCTTGTTCTGATTATTCAACATACAAGTATAGACTAATTTCGCAAAAAGTTGGAACGTTTGATTCCATGTTTGTTTTGAAAAAAATGTTTTGAATATGTATCACTGAAAATGGTGATCTCATATATACATGAATGAAAGTATCCCAATTCAAGTGATTAGCCTTCATCCACAGGCATTCAAACAGGTATATCAAATAAGCAGTTAGCCTCATGGTAGTATGTTTGATATGACAGCAATCACACTTATGCAATATGTTAAAGCATAAAAACTTACCTTATGTCCAAAGGCGAGTCAAAAAAAAGTAAGTAGTTAGTAAAAATGCATGATCCTAATTAATGCGATATGGCTAATGCAACACATACAACGTGCAAGTAATAAGCTCGGCTACTAACATGGCATGCGAGTCAATTCAAGGCATGTGATAGAGCATGTATTCAAGCAAAGAGTTTGAATTTGAAATTTGAATAATATGATGAGCCGAATTTTTATGCATGCAAAACGAATGGATGCAAGTCATGGAAATGCTAATTTGAAAATATGATGTCCCTAACCTAACCATCAGAAGCAGTGAAATAAAAGGGAGAAAAAATGGGGGTTGGAAGACATACAACTTAGTACATATTTGTCCTCACGAAGGAGGGTCTGAATGTCCAAATGTCCGAATAAATAATTATTACAAAACCGAATGAATAATAAATGAAAGGGGCTGTCTAATTTATTACAAGAATTGATGTAAGGCAAGCCTTCACACAATAAACTCGGTATAACGTCCGACCGAATTCAATTAATCATATTGGTTCTTTATGTCGGTTGTGATCCAATTTTAACCAATTTTATTAGCCTTTTTTTTTATTACCTTTTCATTTATTTATCTTTTCTCCTATTTGTGCAAAAGTGATATTTACGTCCTCTAAGTCCAAAAATGCAATAAAGAGAAACAAGCATCAACTTAACCCGAGAAAATTTTCTTCGAGGGAAATTACGAAGGAAGAGTCAAACTTATTTACAAGCGATAAGGGATTCCAAGTCAAACTCAAGATGTGCAACAAGGACTAGTCAAACTCAAAAGAGTGATAATGACTTAGAAAAACCCAAACTTGAGTGATAATGACTTGAAATCCAAACTTGATAATAAGTGATAATGACATTTTCCTTGGTGATTTCCAACGGTCAATTAGTCCCTTAAAAGTAAACACACTGATGAATAAAGAGAAATGAAAAATAAAAGATTGTGCTTTAGTGTAAGAACATGTATACATTTGAGGTAATGAACCTCCAAAGAATTTAAATCGTTAAGTATAGAACGTTTTATGCTTTTGGTAGTAAATCCCCTAAGAGATTAAATTAGTAAGCATAGAATGTCGTATACTTTTGGTAATGAACCTCTTAAGCATAAAATGTTTTAAGACTTTGGTAATGAATCTCCAAAGAGATTAAACCATTAAGCATAGAGCGTTTTATACCTTTGGTAATGAACCTCCTAAGTATAAAACGTTTTATGCCTTTGGTAGTGAATCTCCAAAAAGATTAAACTATTAAGCATAGAGCATTTTATACTTTTGGTAATGAACCTCCTAAGTATAAAACGTTTTATGCCTTTGGTAGTGAATCTCCAAAGAGATTAAACTATTAAGCATAGAGCGTTTTATACTTTTGGTAATGAACCTTTGAAGAGATTAAGCCATTAAGCATGGAAGAGGTTCTTTCTTATATTTGAACCACAATCTTAATTTTTCACAACTTTTTAATCGAAATAAGCAAAGAATGGAGGGAGGTTGTAGAGATGATTATGTGAAATTGATTAATTGGTTAGTACAAACAAACTTGATATTAAAAACATAAATCATTGAAATAAATTAAATAGGCCCCTAAATAGCATATAATAGTGCTAAAATAAAGCTCCAAAAAGCGAGTAAAATTAAATAACTAGAGGTACTATTCACCGCCGGACGTACTATTCATCGTCGAGGTTACTATTCACCATCGGAAGTACTATTTACCGCCGGAGGTTACTATTCATCCAGTGGGGTAGATTATTTAAAGTAATAAATTACAACAGTTTATATACAATATTTAAATTACAACAGATATGTGGGTGGTGCAACCATCCCAATAAAGCAAAAAAAAAGCAGTTACGAAAAGAAGTAAATGAAGTATTTAAACAAATTATATCACATTTTTAAATTAAATAAAAATTTACGAAAACTCACCTTTTGGGGAAATGATGAATTTTCTGAGTTACAAACTTTCTTTTGATTACTCTCAAGTCTATAGAGTGTGTTCTCAATTCTCAGTCTAAAATTTGGAATTACAGCTTTAGTGGTTGGTTTTTGAATGGTGTATTGATGAAATGAAAATAAAAATATCAAAGAAAATATTTTATTTTCTCTCTCTTTTTCTTTCCTGATTAGCCTTTACTCCATTTTTTTTTTCCTTCTGCTGAGCCCTTCTCCCCCTTTTCGTTTTTTTTCTTCTACTGAGCCTTGATTGCTTTTATATAGGCAAATTATAATAATATAATAATAATAATAGTAATAATATAATAATATAAATATAATAATAACAATATAAGTATATATATATACAATCATAATGTTTGATGTCGGTAGACCGACATCAAACGAATAATTATTATTATTTTATAATATATATAATATAATAATATTAAAATATAATATAATAATATAACTTTTTTTATTATTTTCTTTTATATATATACAATACACCAAAAATATGAACAAACACATAAAATTAAGAAAAATTACAAAAATACTAAACTAATGAAATATTTAGTATTTTAAAATAATTTGGCCATAGTGGTGAAGGTTGGGATTAAAGTTCAAAGTGGAGAAAGCTATCTACTACCTGAGCAAGAAAATGCTGGATTACGAGACCCACTACACTCTGCTGGAGAAGGCTTGTCTAGCCTTGGTATGGGCTACCAGGAAGCTGAGGCACTACCTGTTAGCTCACTCTGTAATATTGGTTTCGAGATTAGATCCCATCAAATATCTCTTCGAGAAATTGACACTTACGGGTAGACTAGCCCATTGGTTGCTTCTGCTTTCCAAATTTGATCTAAAGTACATGACGCGCAAGTTAGTGAAAGAGAGAGCGGTAGCAAAGTTCCTAGCAGATCACCCAATTGAAGGGGATGAAGCAGTTGAATATCTGTTCCCAGACGAGGCCATTCTGCATGTCAAAGAAGAGACTTGGATGATGTACTTTGACGAAGCGTCAAACCAATACGAGTATGGGATAGGAGTGTTGCTGATAGCACCTGACAATTTCCGCATACCTTTAGCATTCAATGAGGCAGAATATAAGGCATGTATTGCTAGACCATAAGTTGCCCTCGAACTAGGGGCAAAACGGTTGGATGTCATCGGGGACTCGAACCTTGTTGTATCTCAAGCTAAAGGAGATTGGAAAGTTAAAGAAGAAAAGATGAGAATCTATCACCAGACCTTGGACGTTCTGATTCCTCAGTTTGAGAAACTGAATTTCGCTCATCTGTTAAGAGAAAACAACAGGTTTGCTGATTCATTAGCAACTCTATCTTCTATGATAGACATCCCTTTCGGAGTCCGGATGCGTCCGAACATCATTGAACAGAAATTCGTGATGGCTTACGAACTGATTGCTACCATAGATAAGGTACAAGATGAGAATCCCTGGTATTACAACATCTGGAACTTCTTGGAAAAGGAGGCGTATCCACCAGGGGCAAATGCCAAAGATAAGAGGGCAATTCGAAGAATGGCTGCTCAGTTCATCATCTGTGGGGGTAAACTGTACAAGTGGGGTCATCTCGGGATGCACAAGCTGTGCGTAGCTATTGAAGAATGCAAGCGCCTGATGGAGGCCATCCGTGGAGGAGAGTGCGGAGCGCACATGAGCGGGGTGATGCTAGCCCGGAAAATCCTTAGACAGGGTTATTATTGGTCCACCATGGAGGAGGATTGTATTGGCTTTGTTCGGCGATGCCACAAATGTCAGATCCATGCAAACCGCATGAACATTTTGCCGTCGAAGCTGTACAACATGACTTTGCCATGGCCATTTTCAGTCTGGGGGATTGATGTGATTGGGGCTGTCACTCCGAAGGAGTCCAAGGGCATGAGTAAATTCTGGTAGCGATAGACTACTTCATGAAGTGGGTTGAGGCCCAATCTTATGTGGTGTTGAAGGCATCGCATGTCGCTAAGTTCATTAGGACCAACATCATCTGTCGCTATGGGGTCCCGAATGAGATTATTTCGGATAATGGTTCCCACTCCAAGAAGGAGGTGATCGACTTGTTGAAGAAATACATTGTGACTTTTCATAAGTCATCTACATATCGGCCACAAACCAACGGAGCAGTTGAAGCCCCCAACAAGAACATCAAGCACATTCTGCAGAAGATGGTGGAAACTTACAGGGATTGGCCATATAAGCTGTCATTTGCTCTTTGGGGCTACCGGACTTCAATTCAAAACTTCTACTGGGGCAACTCTGTATTTCTTAGTTTATGGGATGGAGGCTGTTCTGCCTATCGAAGTTGAGGTTTCGTCATTACAGGTATTGGCCGAGTGTCAGATAGCTAAAGCAGATTGGTAGCAAAGCAGGTTCGAAGAACTCATGCGCTTTGATAAAAGAAGGCTAAAAGCATTGTATCATGTCTAGGGTTATCAACGAAGAATTGCTAGGGCTTTCAACAAGAAAGTTAAGTCCAGCAATTTGAAAGAGGGGGATCTAGTGCTCAAAGACAACCGAGCTCCCATCCACAACCCTAGGGGCAAGTTCAGACCTAATTGGACTGGTCCCTACATCATCAAGTCTATCTGGTCAGGTGGAGTTGTCGTTCTGATGGACCTAGATAGCCTAGAGTTCTCCCAGCCGATCAACATGGACAAGTTGAAGAAATACTATCCCTAAGTGGCTCGCTAGGGCAAAAACCCAAAACGGCGACCTAGGAAAAAGTTAGAGCCAGAAAAATTTGAAATAATAAAAACTGAGCTTGCAAGATTGAAAACCCAGAAAGGGCGGCTTTGGCAAAAGTTAGAGCACAAAAGGAGAGTGCTAATAGACAAGTGAACCTGAACTAAACTACGCAAGGTTTGATTCCCATCTTTGGGATACGTAGGCAACTTCATTCTGAAGTCCAGCCATAAACACTTCCAAATGAACTTTGTCCATGTGATCATGTTGGTCATCTTTGTCCATTCGGCATTCAAGAGCTCGGTTGTAATCTCCAGTGCAGTGCTATTCAGACTAGGGGCAACTTTCCAATTGCTGGGATCCGGGGTTGTACATCTCAGTGATAGATCTCGAGCGTGTCTAGTTGTGATTCGTATCGAAAATGGTTTTGAAAAGTTTTAATAAAGTTAATTTTGCTCAAATTAATTTTTTTACGACTTAGACCATTTTTGGACCAAACGAAAAATTTTCAGTACCCACAACCTTCAATTACATTGATTTTAGTATAGAGTTCTCCTACTCTTGAATACAAATTGAAGTTGCTTTTTATTACATTCATAAAGAAAACTTGAAAGTACAGATAAAGCAATAAATTCGGGGCATAGCCAGGTGTTCCTGCGTTCCCTCCCAGAGCTTGTGGAAGCCTCTGATGCCAAAGTAGGCCTAACATGTGCCTCTTCATCAAGCCAAGCTACGCACTCATCAGAAAGGGTGCAACTAAAAATAGAATCGGGGGCCAGAAGCTTTCTTGTCCTCCATGTTGTGGCATATCGAGCTATCTGTGCGTCTCGGACTGGAAATGTGACAGAGTACTCTATCCCTTCTTCCGGACAAGTCTGATCATGTCTGAACTAGCGCTGGAATCGAAACGGAAAGTAAAAGACACAATGTGTCAGGCCAATCAACTGAATCCCGGGCAGGCGAGACATGCTGTAACTCATCGCCGGCGGATTAAGCCAGGGGCAGCGCCAAGCAATACTGGCAGCAGATAGACTGCACATCCATTCACACCACTATCCCTCATCTGGGGTATCGACTAGACGTCGCCGGAAGAAATAGCCGCAAGCTGAATATGCTGGGCATGAGTCCACAACCTTCAACTTATCCATCAACCATATCTAGGGAGGGATGAAAAATGAGAGATTAAAGAATATAGAGGTATACGTGGAGTGAAAAGTAAGAAAAGGGTTTTGAGAGAAAAATTGAGCCTGAGGGCCAAGTGATGTGAGAAATATACGTGAGATAGGGTGGGAAACATTACTTACAGCAGTAGTGGACTCCCCGCGAATCTAGTCGTCTCCCGGCGACGAAAAGCATCCAAGCCCATTAATGTCTCAGCTAGCGTCATGGCAATGCAGCTCTTGCCCTCTTTTAAGCCTTGGGCAACCTTAATCAAATGGACGCTAGACCCTCCAGAGCCCGGAGCAAGCAAGAAATGAGACAACATGCACAAGCAAAGCGCATGTCGCCGAAAACCCTGCTAGTGATGATCGCCGCGGTCACCGGCGTCAGAAAACCGACAAATCAAGCTTGGAATGTCCAGCTCTTCGTCGCGAATCAAAGACCGAGCGTCATGCAAAGTGAGCCGGCACATTCGTCCTAAGGCTTAGATAAGGCCAAAACAGAATTGAGGCAAGATTTCTTCCTCACGCTCGGACTCCATGAAAGCTTTGAAGTCTTCAAAAGTGGGACACATCTCTTGTTCGCCAAAGCTAAAAACGTGGGTTATCGGATTCTAACACCTTGTCGTGGCATGGAGGAACGGAAAACGCAGCGGGGTATGACTCAGTGTGAATAGTGCATTTATTTCGAAGCCCCGGAAATTCAGCCTTTCCGAGCCATCCAAGTTAGTAATCCAATTTGTGAGATTTTAGGCAAAAAAATGATTCCATTTGGTTCAAAAATTGAGTTGAAATGGAGAAACTACGAAGCTGGGGCTTTTGTAGAAGATAAGGTGTTGAGTGGAAGACATGTGTCAACAATCTGGGCACTTTCTGCATTACTGGCCGATCGGCCAATTTGATGGCTGACTGACCATCTTTGTAGCCGATCGGCTAGTTTTTGTGGCCCGATAACTATTTATGGTAGCCGATGGTCTCCCACCTTGGCCAATGGCCTCTTCCTTGGCTCTCTGAGCTGTCCATGCCTTGGAAGTGTTGAGAACTTGTGTCTTGTTCCACTTCAAATGCCTTTTGGTGATGATTTTGTGAAGTCACGCCTGTGTTACTTCAATTTGTTTATCGAGTTGTATATTGCATTGATTGTTAAGTTCTTGTCTTGCTTATCGAGTTGTATTTACATTTGGTTAGCATGTCAAGTCCTTGTTTTGCTTATCGAGTTGTTTTGTTCTTTCAGTTGTTAGTTGGCTCACTACCTGATTTAGGCAATGCAATTCGAGTGTGTAGTTTTCAAACAAAGTTCAATCTCATTTACATGCTATGCGATGTGATGCGATGCGATGTGATGCGATGCTTAGAATACAAATGTAACATTTTTTCAATCAAAAAGCTATTTTTTATTCCATCATGTTTTCTTTTGCAAAAGTACAAAGTTTTAAAGAATATAAACTTGCCTGAGGCAGTACAATGTGCAAAAACTACAAGCAAAAAAGAAAAATAAAGCAAAAAACAAAACATCTGAAATCGGCGCCAGTCGCCTTAAGAGCGGGAAGCCCTCTTCATCATCTTCCTCGACGAAGGCCTAGGACTATCACCGTTAACTCCACTACCAGAGTCTGAACCTTAGCCATCTTCAGCCTCATCTCCATCTTGAGACGACTCTGACTGTGGACTCACTGCCTCCTCATCAGCCTCGTCATCATCTGGGGCAGGCACCCGTGAACTACTCCTGGTCTGAGTACGCCCAGCTCTGCTCCAGCTGTGCATTGGAGTCCCTCGCCTCACTCCCCCTGCTGCTCAAGAAAGCACTGATGGTCCCGCTGAGGCACCAGCTGTGGCTGGTATCTGGAATGGGACCTCAAAAGAACAAATTGGTAAATGCATCAGTTATGCTATGCGAAGCTGAGTATGGTATCAAATGCAGTATATGATTACAGTGTATGAATATCGTGAGCAGTGTATGATTACAGTGTATGAATGTTGTGAGCAGTGTATGAACACCGTGAGTGGTGAATGATTACAGTGTGTGAGCGTCGTGGCCAGTATATGAGATGCAGTGTATCGGTGCCATGAGTGGTATATGAGTGTGGCGTATCAAATGCAGTATTGGCAATGTGATGCATCAGATCAGTATGGAGCAGTTTATGCAGGGTTTTGGGACGGAAGTTGAAAAAACTTACCGGAATACCATAGATACTGAGTACATCCATGCTCCTCTGCAGCATCCCCATCACCGAAGCCGACAGCTCCAGAGCTTGCCCAGTGTACTCTATGGAAGCCTGCAAAAGTGTTGAGGTAATTAATAATCTGCAGAATATCAACTGAAATAAAATGAATGTACAGAATGTAAAGTATAGCATATACCGGGGTCGAGCCTCGAACTCCGACAAGCTTATGATTAGTCGGGAGAGAAGCGATGGGTATATGATAAGTCTCTCCAGCCCGTCCTCGACATGTCATGGTAGTGGGCAGCTCTTGCCACTCTGCCCTCTGTCCCCTCCGGGAACCCCGCCTGCCATGGGCCTGAGTCATCCTCGATCCTCCAGCTCCTCCTGCTGTGGCCACAGGTCTCTCTCTCTCACCTCGCCGAACACTAGCTAGAGGCGACATGAGATATGTCTGAATGAAGATGGTGTAGTCGCCCTCGAGCCCGAAGAAGTCAGCATCCCAACAGATCGTGAAATTGGTCATCTTGTAATAACTCGACCCTCGCACATGATTTCTATTATATTCTCGGTCCTTGATTGGTACTTTTAAATGCTTACTGTAAAATTCCATGAAAAATTATGATTAAGTGAAATTTATGTTTATGGATGCCTATCTGTTTCTTAAGAAAACTATCTGTTACCACTAAAACGTTTGAATTAGAAATTGGAAGCCTTAACGGCTTAATTATCTGAAATTGATAATATATTTATGATCAGCATAATTTTTAAGTAATATTAAGCATGTTTACGAAATTTCAATTTTGGAATGATTAAACGATTAAATTTTGTCCTATATGTCTTTATTTATGAATATATATACTTAAGTTCTCTTGAGCTTTGATAAAAAAACATGAAGCATCTTTTGGAGAGAATAAGGGTTTGAAAAGAAGAGAAAAAAGAACAAAGACAAGGTACAACAAGGAAGAGAATTGGGATCAAGTTAGGAGAATCATTGAATTTTTCAAGCTTAAGATATATTAAAAATTATTGTACATGAAACTTCTCCTTTTAATTGTGAAGAAGGGCTTGTTTATGATTTATGTTTGGTGATTTAGGGTTATGGAGAATTGTTCATGATTTATGTTTGCTTCAAGAGGATACTCATCAATTGGTTGTTTTGACATGAAATTATGCCTCAATCTTTGTTTCTCATGTTAAAGTCATGAAAATATATTTATATAATGTGTGATGTTTTAATAAACTTGAGGAACTTGAATTAAAGATGGAATTTAGAAGGTTTGTAACTTGAATAAGCTTCTTCTCATGTGTATTTTATGATGCTCAAGTTCTAGTACATGCTATGGTGAAATTTATACTTCAATCCTTGGTTTTATGCCATGTACCATGTGTTATGATTTATGAACATAAATAACTTAAGTTAAAGGATGGAATTTGGAAAAAAAAAAAGTGACTTGATCAAGCTTTGAATCATGTTACTTTGTGATATTCAAATGGTAATTCATGTTATAGTGAAGTTGGGTCCAATATTGTATGAATTTCATAGTGAATTGCATGTAAAATGAAGTGGTGATGTGTAATTGTGAGTTAAAACCGAGCTGCCCCAAAACAGGGCCATGGCCGCTCGAGCGGAGAAAGAAGAAAAACCTGGAGATGGCTACTGTCTACGGCCACTCGAGCGGAGGAGTATGACCGCACGTGCGGTGCATGGCCGCTCGAGCGGAGGGTACGGCCGCACGTGCGGCCCGGGCTGGAAACATGGTTCGCTTTGTTTTGCATGCTTGACTCGCTGGTATTTTTAGAATATTTTTCTATTGATTTTAAGATAGTTGTACATTCATGCAAAGTGTAATGACTCTGGGAATGACTTAAGAAAGAGAAGGGAACTAAGGTGCAATTTTAATGTGTGCAGGACACACTCCGGGAGGAAATAACACGTCATCTCAACCCTGTGAGTAGTAGTACACTTTACTACAGATAATGATTGCCCTTAGCATTCTATTGATGATAATTATTCACATGTTCTTAATGTTAATGCATGAATGTTCTTAATGTTAATGTATGAACGTTCTTAATATTAATGCATGATGATGAGAAGGTGAACATTTTGCCTACTCTCATAAGTTTCAAGCATGTTTCAAGGGCCTCGTGCCATATGTTTCAAGGGCCTAGTGCCATAAGTTTCAAGCATGTTTCAAGGGCCTCGTGCCACATGTTTTAAGGGCCTCGTGCCATCACGTTTCAAGGGCTTATAGCCACATGCTTATGTTGCAGGATTGGACCTAAGGCCATTATGTACTTAACACAGAATCAGACTCACCGTGTGAACTCTACATCTTATTATGTATTGATGTATTTCATATTTCAAGTTATACATCATTTATTATGTATTACTATTCACTAAGCCTAGCTCACTCTCTATTATGTCTGTTTCTATAGGCCATCAATCCGGAGGTCAGTCTTAGCCTTGATGCCGTCTTCTTTTGTCAACCTTTACGTGTTCAAGCACTATACAAAGCCATTCATTTTGTGAAGTTGTTATGATGTTGGCTTGCTATTTAAGCGTCCATCTAAGGTTGATGTACATAACTTCATGTTTTTTTTTTTTTGTATACGCCCAATCATGGGGCTGGAACTGTAAACATATGTGGATATAACCGATGTCCAGGGATATAGTTTTAAACTTTGTCCGCCTTTGATGGTGTATGTGATGTATGAGATCCTGGCATATTAGAAATAGCTCAATGGAGTAGTTTGTATCTATATTATGTTTGTATTTTATGCTTCCAATAAGGCCCCGTAGGTTATGTATACCAGGTTATACGTTCATTTCTGAATAGGTCATGCCCAAACTTTTAGGGGCAGATTTGGGGTGTGACAAGTGGTATCAGAGCACGAGTTGCTATCTCACACACGGATCCATTGAGCTGTAGGGTGTCTAGAAAAGATTTAGACATCATGCATGACATCCTAAAAGTATAAGACAAGTTCGATGGCAACATTACGTGTACTCTGATAATGCTAACAATTTTCCATTGAGCTGTAGGGTGTCTAGAAAAGATTTAGACATCATGCATGACATCCTAAAAGTATAAGACAAGTTCGATGGCAACATTACGTGTACTCTGATAATGCTAACAATTTTGAACTATGTCTATTGTATATAATTGATTGTTGTGTAGGTCATGGTGAGAACAGGGACAGAAGATGTGGAAGATGCTACCTCAGCACGACTGGATAGGATGGAGAGGATGATTATGGAAATGGCGGAGACTCTACGTCAACAACAGCAACTGCCTCAACAACAGCTGCCACCGCCACCGGTACCTCCACTAGCAGCACAAGATTTTCATGCTGAAGACCGGACTATTACCCTTACTAAGGAGTTTAAAAAGATGAAACCGCCGTCTTTCAAAGGGGCAATAGAGCCAATGAAAGCTGAAGCCTGGGTGTTGGGAATAGAGAAGTTATTCAAAGTTTTCCCTTGTACCGAAGCTCAAAAGGTGCAACTAGCTGCCTTCACTCTTGAGGACGAGGCCCGGAGGTGGTGGATGCTTATGAGAACAATCCATCCAGGGTTAACATGGGACAGATTTTTGGAGCTGTTTTATGATAAATATTTCCCTCAAAGCATGCGGGATAAAAAGGTGACTGAATTCGAAACTCTCAGACAAGGGAACAAGACTGTTGCTGAATATGAGGCCCAATTTGCAGAGTTAGCCCGGTTTGCACCGCACATGGTGGACACGGACTACAAGAAGGCACGAAAATTTGAAGGGGGATTACGGGGAGCAATTCTGGATCGAGTCAATATGTTGAAGTTACATACCTATGTAGACGTACTGGAGAGGGCTGTTATAGCTGAGGGAAACCTTGTTGCTTAGAATCAGATCACCAAGTGGAAAGGAAAAAGGCTGAATAATCAATGGTCAAAGGGGCCAAGTATTCCACCAAACAAGAAACAAAATTTAGGGACTTCAAATACTTCGGCCCCTAGTCAAGGTACGATTCCTGCTTGTTCGAAATGTGGAAAGAGGCATCGTGGGACATGCCAATGGAAGTCTGGAGCCTGCTATCAGTGTGGTAAAACAGGTCATTTGATAAAGGATTGCCCTCAGAGGAATCAACGAAATGGCGATAGGGCTGCTAGCAGTTCAGCAGGGTCTGCACCAACTGCCAACACCAAGTCAGCTGGTAAATCTACTAACAATAAAAACACAGCGAGACAAGGCAGAGTGTTTGCATTGGTTCCAGGAGATGTGCAGAACGCAGCAACAGTGGTGTCAGGTACATTTATGGTTCACGGTCATTCTGCTTCTGTCTTATTTGACTCTGGCTCTACTCATTCCTTCGTGTCAAAATTATTTGCACAAAATTTAGATAAAACTGAGGAAACACTGTCTTATATGTTATGTGTGTCTTCACCTATGGGAGACTCTATGTTTTGCACTTCTGTCTATTTTGGTTGTGAACTCGAGCTTGGGAATGTCCGGGTATACGCCAATCTGTTACCTCTTGACATGACCTATTTTGATATTATTCTGGGAATGGACTAGTTGGGTGAATATGGTGCAACTATAGATTGTCTAACTAAACAAATC
Organism: Camellia sinensis; assembly: GCF_055761805.1. Classification (NCBI taxonomy): domain Eukaryota; kingdom Viridiplantae; phylum Streptophyta; class Magnoliopsida; order Ericales; family Theaceae; genus Camellia; species Camellia sinensis. Next base: position 81,992,387 of record NC_138974.1, read on the forward strand.
AGTTTCCACCCTCCGAGACAATTAGAGTCTACCTTACAGGGGCATGGCGTAATTTCTCCACCTTATTTGGTCTCGGCAGCGAAGGCTTGTAAATTAATTCAAAAAGGGTGTCAGGGGTATTTATGCAGTGTTTTGGAGGGGCAAGTGAATGGAAATATCGACATGATCCCAATTGTGTGTGAATTTATGGATGTCTTTCCTGAAGAATTGCCAGGGTAGTTGATAGACCATGAAATTGAGTTTACCATTGAAGTAGCACTGGGAACCCAACCCATTTCGAAGACTCTGTATAGAATGTCGCCAGTTGAGATGAAGGAATTGAAAATGCAGTTGCAAGATTTATTAGACAAGGGATTCATCCGTCCAAGTGTGTCTCCGTGGGGTGCACCAGTACTGTTTGTAAAGAAGAAGGATGGAACACTTCAGCTTTGTATCGATTACAGGGAACTTAATAAAGTCACAATCAAGAATAAGTATCCATTGCCAAGAATTGATGACCTATTTGATCAGCTGTAGGGGGCACAAGTCTTTTCCAAGATTGATCTATGGTCTGGATACCGTCAATTAAAGGTCAAGGTTGATGATGTTGAGAAGACAGCTTTTCGAACCCGGTATGGTCATTATGAATTTTTGGTTATGCCCTTCGGAGTCACTAATGCACCAGCAGCTTTTATGGATTTGATGAACCGTGTTTTCAAGCCCTATTTGGATGAATTTGTGGTGGTTTTTATTGACGATATTCTCATCTATTCGAAGAATGCAGATGCTCACGAGAATCATCTTCGTTTGATCCTTCAAACCCTCCGGGAAAAGAAATTGTATGCAAAGCTGAAGAAATGTGAATTCTGGCTACTAGAGGTGGCATTTCTGGGGCATATCATCACAAAGGAAGGAGTTTCTGTTGACCCACACAAGATTGAGGCAATCATAAATTGGCCAACTCCTACTAATGTGACTGAGGTGCCTAGTTTTATGGGGTTAGCTGGTTATTACCGGAGATTTGTTCAAGATTTTTCTAAAATTGCTGTGCCACTTACACAACTGACTCGAAAGGGAGTTGCATTCAACTGGTCAGAAGAGCGAGAATCTGCTTTTCAGGAATTGAAGACAAGGTTGACAACAGCACCAGTTTTGGCCTTACCATCCGGTATAGAGGGATTTGTAATCTACAGTGATGCTTCGCACAAAGGGCTTGGTTGTGTACTGATGCAAAATGGAAGAGTCATCGCTTATGCTTCTCGGCAGTTAAAACCCCACGAGAAGAATTATCCCACGCATGATCTTGAGCTGGCAGCAGTAGTTTTTGCTTTGAAGATATGGAGACACTATTTGTATTGCACCACTTGCAAAGTATATATTGACCACAAGAGTCTCAAGTACCTTTTTACTCAAAAAAAGTTGAATATGCGGCATCGACGGTGGTTGGAACTTCTTAAAGATTATGATTTGCAGATTCATTATCATCCTGGTAAAGCCAACACAGTTGCAGATGCGCTCAGTTAGAAAAGTATGGGGACTTTGGCAAGTTTAGTTACAGGGCAAAAGGAATTAGCAATTGAATTGGATAACATGGAAGTAGACTTGGTGCTACATGGATAGGAAGCTTTAATGGCAGCAGTGATGGCCCAACCAACCTTACTTGAGGAAATTAAATTGCATCAGATAGAAGATGAAGCTCTAAAGAAGATATGTGATGAGTTAGGAACAAAATCAAAACTGGGATTCAGTTTGGTAGACTCAATGCTCAAATTTCAAAACCGAATATGTGTCCCCAATGTGTTAAACCTTAAGCAAAAGTTGATGGAAGACGCACATACCTCAAGGTTTTCAATGCATCCAGGGAGTACCAAAATGTACCGAGATTTGAAGCGAAATTTTTGGTGGCCAAGTATGAAGAAGGAGGTCGCGGAGTTTCTCTCTAAGTGTTTGCAATGCCAGCAAGTAAAAGCGGAGCATCAAAGACCTGCCAGTTTGTTGTAACCTCTTCCCATCCCGGAGTGGAATGGGAACATTTGACCATGGACTTTGTTGTGGGGTTACCACGGACTCCCCGAGGTATGAATTCAATATGGGTTATTGTAGACCGATTAACGAAATCTGCTCACTTCCTACCAGTAAAGACTCAGTATAACGCGGACAAATTGGCGGCAATTTATGTGAATGAAATTGTGAGACTTCATGGTGTTCCGATCTCAGTTGTGTTTGATAGGGATCCGAAGTTTGTTTCCAGATTCTGGCAAAGTTTACAAGAAGTAATGGATACCGAATTAAAGTTCAGCACAGCTTTCCATCCCCAGATCGACGGTCAATCCGAGAGAACGATACAGACTCTAGAGGATATGCTCCGAATGTGTGTGCTAGATTTTCAAGAAAGTTGGGAAACCCACCTACCATTGGTAGAATTTGTGTACAATATAGCTACCATGCGAGTACTGATATGGCGCCCTATGAAGCTTTGTATGGAAGACCATGTCGTTCTCCCATGTGTTGGGCTGAAGTTGGGGACAAATCCTTGTTAGGGCCTGAAATTGTTCAGTTGACAACTGAAAAAGTTCAAGTTATTCGGGAAAGATTGAAAACTGCTCAAAGTAGACAGAAAAGTTATGCGGATAACCGACAGAGGGATTTGGAATTTGGAATTTGAAGTGGATAGTCATGTCTTCGTGAAAGTTACTCCGATGAAAGGACACCCAAGATTCGGAAAGAGGGGTAAGTTATCACCCTGTTATATTGGTCCCTTTCAGATTCTAGAAAGAGTAGGTCCGGTAGCTTACCGAGTTGCCCTTCCGCCACGTATGAGTCAAGTGCATAATGTGTTTCATGTTTCTAGGCTTCGCGGATACCTTCCGGATCCGACACATGTCATTGATTACCACCAAATTGAGTTGGAGGACAAGCTCATTTATGAGGAAAAACCAATCCGCATTTTGGACCGACAAGTGAAACACTTACGAAACCGAGAAATTCCAATGGTAAAAGTAGAATGGCAAGAACATTACGGAACTGACGCAATGTGGGAAAGGGAGGAGGAAATGCAACACCAATACCCACATTTGTTTCAATCCTAAGGTAAAACAAGTTTGGTGGACCGAACTTATTTAAGGGGGGGAGAGTGTAATAACCCGACCCTCGCACATGATTTCTTTTATATTCTCGGTCCTCGATTGGTACTTTTAAATGCTTACTGTAAAATTCCATGAAAAATTATGATTAAGTAAGTGAAATTTATGTTTATGGATGCCTATCTGTTTCTTAAGAAAACTATCTGTCACCACTAAAACGTTTGAATTAGAAATTGGAAGCCTTAATGGCTTAATTACCTGAAGTTGATAATATATTTGTGATCAGCATAATTTTTAAGTAATACTAAGCATGTTTACGAAATTTCAATTTTGGAATTATTAAACGATTAAATTTTGTCCTATATGTCATTATTTATGAATATATATACTTAAGTTCTCTTGAGCTTTGATAAAAAACGTGAAGCATCTTTTGGAGAGAATAAGGGTTTGAAAAGAAGAGAAAAAGAGAACAAAGACAAGGTACCACAAGGAAGAGAATTGGGATCAAGTTAGGAGAATCATTGAATTTTTCAAGCTTAAGGTATATTAAAAATTATTGTACATGAAACTTCTCCTTTTAATTGTGAAGAAGGGCTTGTTTATGATTTATGTTTGGTGATTTAGGGTTATAGAGAATTGTTCATGATTTATGTTTGCTTGAAGAGGATACTCATCAATTGGTTGTTTTGACAAGAAATTATGCCTCAATCTTTGTTTCTCATGTTAAACTCATGAAAATATATTTATATAATGTGTGATGTTTTAATAAACTCGAGGAACTTCAATTAAAGATTGAATTTAGAAGGTTTGTAACTTGAATAAGCTTCTTCTCATGTGTATTTTATGATGCTCAAGTTCTAGTACATGCTATGGTGAAATTTATACTTCAATCCTTGGTTTTATGCCATGTACCATGTGTTATGATTTATGAACATAAATAACTTAAGTTAAAGGATGGAATTTGGAAAAAAAATAGTGACTTGATCAAGCTTTGAATCATGTTACTTTGTGATATTCAAATGGTAATTCATGTTATAGTGAAGTTGGGTCCATATATTGCATGAATTTCATAGTGAATTGCATGTAAAATGAAGTGGTGATGTGTAATTGTGAGTTGAAACTGAGCTGCCCCAAAACAGGGCCATGGCCACTCGAGCGGAGGCCTTGGGCGCTCAAGCGGAGAAAGAAGAAAAACCTAGAGATGGCTACTGTCTACGGCCGCTCGAGCGGAGGGGTATGACCGCACGTGCGGTGCATGGCCGCTCGAGCGGAGGGTCTGGCCGCACGTGCGGCCCAGGCTGGAAACATGGTTCGCTTCGTTTTGCATGCTTGACTCGCTGGTATTTTTAGAATATTTTTCTGATGATTTTAAGATAGTTGTACATTCATGCAAAGTGTAATGACTCCGGGAATGACTTAAGAAAGAGAAGGGAACTAATGTGCAAGTTTTAATGTGTGTAGGACACACTCCGGGAGGAAGTAACACGTCACCTCAACCCTGTGAGTAGTAGTACGCTTTACTACAGATAATGATTGCCCTTAGCATTCTATTGATGATAATTATGCACATGTTCTTAATGTTAATGCATGAATGTTCTTAATGTTAATGTATGAACGTTCTTAATATTAATGCATGATGATGAGAAGGTGAACATTTTGCCTACTTTCATAAGTTTCAAGCATGTTTCAAGGGCCTCGTGGCACATGTTTTAAGGGCCTCGCGCCATCACGTTTCAAGGGCTTATAGCCACATGCTTATGTTGCAGGATTGGGCCTAAGGCCATTATGTACTTAACACAGAATCAGACTCATCGTGTGAACTCTGCATCTTATTATGTATTGACGTATTTCATATTTCAAGTTAAACATAATTTATTATGTATTACTATTCACTGAGCCTAGCTCACTCTTTATTATGTCTGTTTCTGTAGGTCATCAATCCGGAGGTCAGTCTTAGCCTTGATGCCGTCTTCTTTTGTCAACCTTTACGTGTTCAGGCACTATACAAAGCCATTCATTTTGTGAAGTTATTATGATGTTGGCTTGCTATTTAAGCGTCCATCTAAGGTTGATGTACATAACTTCATGTTTTTTTTTTTTTGTATACGCCCAATCATGGGGCTGGAATTGTAAACATATGTGGATATAACCGATGTCTAGGGATATAGTTTTAAACTTTGTCTGCCTTTGATGGTGTATGTGATGTATGAGATCCTGGCATATTAGAAATAGCTCAATGGAGTAGTTTGTATCTATATTATGTTTGTATTTTATGCTTCCGATAAGGCCCTGTAGGTTATGTATACCAGGTTATACGTTCGTTTCTGAATAGGTCATGCCCAAACTTTTAAGGGCAGGTTTGGGGTGTGACACATCTCCTACGGGGTGTACGTCGCTGTATGCCTCATGTGCGAGGGAGGCGTCATCGGGACTATCTGCTCAGGAAAACCGAGGCTCTGTCAGAAGAAGTGCTCACCCAGGTACCACGCTCGATAGACTGGAGCCTCAAGCAAAACCCGGAATCAGGCAGTCTCCCGAGTGCCCATATACTGGTCTCTGATTGCGTCAGGCAGCACTGCCCAAGGCTGCCATGTGATCTGCAAATGATGGATATACAGGTTATTATCTGCTATTGAAAGTGCAATATAAAGCAAAGCCTAAATGAACTGCAAGGTTTGAAATACCTCCGCTGCGGCTACAGGAAAAGAATGAGAAAGACTCTCGTGGCCTCCGCTCGCATCTCCCATCGAACCTATGTGACTATGGAACCGTGTGGGGCATCTCTACCTCCGGCTGTGGAGCAAGCCTCGGGAAACAGGCACATACCCACAACTACAGAATGTGAAAGGGGTAATAATGAGTATGTTTATCAATAAAGTAGTACTGTAAGGCAGAAGGTAAAGATGTACCTCCCAGGCTCACCAGTAGCCTCTTAGCTGGTGCCCGCTTCGACGAGATGAGGAACTCATATATCCATACAGTGTGACCAAGCCTACGCCACCCCAGTCATAGCACCGGATGCGAGTCACGTCCACCAGTGCGCTCAAGAGGTAGAGGCCAACGGTGTTTTCCCGATCGGCGAATAGAGTAGTGCCCAACATGAACATGAGGAACCCCCGGCGTAGTGCTCGACCTCCTCTCGGGTCATCGGCGACTGTCCCCTGAACTGGTCCGCGAACCATGAATATCCCACGAACCCTGGTTGGGAGAGAGGAGGGCGAGTCGCTAGCAAAAAGATCCGGGCAGCATCCCACTCGCCCATGTCAGTGTCGAAAGGGATCGGATTACCCCTTACTTCGATGCCGGTGAGCATGGAGAAGTCGAAGGGAGTCATCGTCATCTCCCCTGCTATAGAAAGGTGGAAGGAATTGGTGGTGTCCCACCACCTCCCCAGTGAAGTGCCTAGAAGAGGCTGACTCGCAGTGAGGCGCGAGAGTCCCATGCAAATATGCCGAAACTGGCCTGATCGACAATGTGGCGTACATCATCAGGTAACTCCATGTACCAATCTCGTGCGATGGTGTTCCCATACCCCTGAAAGACATAAGAATCTCCCTGTGTTCAAGACAAACAGATGCGAAGCAGTGTCAGGAAATACAGCGTATGCATGTGTTCAGAATTGATAGAAATGCAGTGTGTATATATGTTCGAGTTGACAGAAGTATCATGAATTTGTTAAGAATGAACTAGGCATGTGATATACAAGTGTGTTTAGGTTAATCAAATGAAGAGTGATGTTGGCTATCAAAAACATATGATCTACATTGCAGAAAGTAAAGGGGAAGAGTATACCTCAACGGCACCATAGGATAAGTGTGACTCCGACTCGCATAGCAGGAGGTCCTCCGGAGCACCTCGCGCAAAGCTCCTGAATTGGCGAATACTGTCGGGAGGCAACACGTGTACGTCACGGTGATAAAATGATGGGTCGAAAGGCCGAATATTGAGCGGCAAAGGCTCAAACTCGGGATCCATCCCCATCCCTGGAGGAGCCCCACCCTGTGGAATATCATCCGCCATCTCGAGAAGTGTGAGAAAATGGTCGAAGGTATGGAAAATGGGCAAGAATGCCAAAAGTCAACCAAAAGTCAACTCCGAAGGGTGAAAAATGGAAGAAAATGTCAAGGCTCGAAAGAGGGCATGGAAACCAAGGGTAACTCAGGGGAAACAAACCCCAAGTGGTGGAAATCGAGAAAGAGGCACCGAAATTACTTTTCAATCGGTTCAAAGTGTGTAAAACAACGAGGGTTTCGCGAATCAAATGTTTTTGGGACGTTGAAAAATGCATTTGGATCTAAGGGGCAAAGTGATCTAGAGCAAGAGGAGAAAGGTTTTCGGCCTTGGAGAAGTGAAAGAATAGGGTTTGGAACCCTATACTTAAAGACCCGAGGCAAATGGACAAAACTACCCCAAATCTGTCATTTTTGGCCAATCAGCCAAATTTTTGGCCAATCGGCCAAATTGTTGGCCGATTAACTTTTCTGTGGCTGATGGGTGGCCGATGGCTCCCTCTTGTGGCCGATGGACCCCCAATGCCCTTGTTTGGGGTTTTTCTATTGATTTGTATCCTCATCTCTCAAGAAAGTGCAAGAAAATACACTTTTGAAGCGTGAACAGCCTCCGTGGTGACCTCAAACCGTGTTTTCTAGTTTGTAGCACTCAGTATGCACAAAATGTATCCTTTTCGTATCCTTTTCATATCCTTTTGTATATCGCAAGATTTGAAAATTGCTTTTGAGAATGTTATATTCCAATGTCCTTGTCACTTTTGCGAGGTTGGCATTTGTTATATACTTTTTACTCTTGCATTGGATGCGCATCAACTCGTTTTGAGGTTGTATCTTGATATTGTGTAAAACATACCTTTACCATGCTTTTATTGAATATGTGCATCCCTATGTCGTTGCGTGGAACATGTATTTTGCATCATCGCATAGAACATGCATCATCGAGCTTACATAGCATGTGCATTTTTTGTATTGAATATGTATTCATGATTATATTGCATAGAGTATGCATGCCATGTTAAACATGCATTTTTGTTATTCCATATAGAATATGCATCGCTCATTTTTGCATAGAATACGTGTCTTGATATGGCATGGAAGATGCATTCGCTACATTTGCATAGAATTTGTATTTCTCACGCTTGCATAGAATATGCACCCCTTATATTCGCATGGAACATGCATTTGGAAGTTAGCATAGGATATGCTGTTGATTTTGCATGGAACATGCATTCTTATTGCATTGTCCCTGTGAAGCTTCTTTCATTTGCAGGCACGATATTGTATGTACGGTTCGCTTGAAGCTGGCACAACCTGACAATATGGTATGTACGGTTCATTCAAAGCTAATACATACCGTTCATTCAGAAAGGTCCCACACAAGATCATTTATGTCTCGGTAAGAGAACGTCTTTGCTCACTTTGTGTATCTATCACACGTTCGTTTGGTGTATCTATCACACATGCTCATTTTGTGTATCTATCACACTTTTCTTCACTTACTGTATCTATCACACATGCTTGGTTTGTATATCTATCACACTTTGCTCACTTTGTGTATCTATCACACATGTTCGCTTTTGTGTATCTATCACACTTTGCTTCGCTTTTGTGTATCTATCATACTTTGCTTTGCTTCTGTGTATCTATCACACTTTGCTTCACTTAGTGTATCTATCACACATGCTTGCTTTGTATATCTATCACACTTTGCTCACTTTGTGTATCTATCACACTTCGTTCCCTTTTGTGTATCTATCACACATGTTCACTAAGTGTATCTATCACACATGTTCACTTAGTGTATCTATCACACTTTGTTCATTTTGTGTATCTATCACACTTTGTTCATATAGTGTATCTATCACACTTGGATCGCATTGTGTATCTATCACACTTTGTTCATATAGTGTATCTATCACACTCTGTTCATATAGTGTATCTATCACACTTGGATCGTATTGTGTATCTATCACACTTTGTTCATATAGTGTATCTATCACACATGCTTGCTTTGTGTATCTATCACACTTTAGTCACTTTGTGTATCTATCACACACGTTCGCTTTGTGTATCTATCACACATGCTCATTTTGTGTATCTATCACACGCTCACTTTGTGTATCTATCACACACTCACTTTGTATATCTATCACACGTTCTCTTTGTGTATCTATCACACGCTCAATTTTTGTATCTATCACACGTCGTTCGCCTTGTGTATCTATCGCATGTGTTCGCTAAAATTGCATAATTTTCTTACATCCTTTCTGCATGAAAGGTAGCTTAGTCTGTAATTCCCACACGTGGCGTGTTTACTTATTTGCTTGTGTACAAGTTTGCTATATCATTTCTTTGCATAACATTTGCATCTAGATGTTTCATTACAACCCTCTTTGCATAATCATAAGTTATGTTCTGCATTGTGCATATCATTTGCATCTTGCCCTTGCCTGCAGGCGCATCCATATTCTTATCTTGTATGTTTGTCTAAGTCTTCGTCCTTGTCAAAAATGGGTCGTCTCTGGGCTTTGACATTCACTCCCGTCATTTCATGACTTCCGAGTTCTGTCAAAGAGGGGCAACTATGGACACCCCATTTTTGACCATCCTTAAGACTTGGACGTCATCGTTTGAACACTCGATGATCATTTATGCTCATGTTCGTTTTGAGTTTCTGAAGGTCTCAGTTGTGCACCGTGCCTTGGAGCCTCTCAACTTGTCTGTTTTGTGCTTGGTTGTGGACCAAGAGCTTGTGGCTTTGTTTCTGAGGGAAGAGGGTGGCTTGTTAGCCGGCCCTGCAACCATCGGCCAGGCCTCATGCCTATCGGCCATTCCTTCTTTCCATCGGCCATCAGTGGTGGCCGGTCGACACCATTTATGGTTGGTCATGTTTGTTGGCCGAGGCCTTTTTATTTGCTTTTGCAGATATTTTGTTGCCAGCTGTGACAGCTGGTGAGCATTGAACTCATCCTCCATACACGTGTATGGAGGGATTGAACCAAGCCTGTAGCCTGTTCAACAAGCTTGAGACTTGGATTTCTATGAGGGGAGGTCCCTCTCCCTTTCCAGAGGTTCTGAAAAATTGATATAGAGTTATACATATCTCTCTCTCTCTCTATATATATATCTCCCTCTCTCTCTCTATTTGCACTTGTTTGTGCTCAAAAGTGTGTTTTCTCTTCACTTTTGCACTACAACACCTACTAAAGCACCATTGCTTTGTTGCTGAGGTACTAGAGGACCTTGTTTGGACTCTCAAAGTTTGCTTTGTTGGCTCAGAAGTTGCTGCTTGGCTGTGGTTCTTCAAGGGTGAGTTGTTACCCCCTTTAAGCCTTGTTTTGCTTAAGTACCTAGCCCTATTTGTATGCTTCTTTTGGCTTAACTTTAAACTGTAAAAGCTTAATTTTCAAGTTTTGAAATGTTTTGTTTGAGGCCTCTTTAGTGTTGGGGGTGGTCTACCCCCTTTTATGCCTTGCTTGGCCTTGTTTTAAGCCATCTCTTTTAGGCGTTTGGATCACCTTTGCTTGGCCTCTTCACCACTGAATTCCAAAGGAATTTCAGTGGTGGAAAGTGTGTTTTGAGACCCAAAATAGGTGGGGGTGGTCCCCCCCCCCTTTTGTATCTTGTGTGCATGTGTTGAGGACTCACCAAGTTAGTATGTTTTTGTACCTCCTTGAGGCTCCATTTCAACATGTCTTAGACCTTGTTTTGCCATGATATAGCTCTGTTTTGGCTTGGTTTGGTTACCTCATGCATGCTTTTTACACTTGTAGTGTAATCCTTACAAACTAGCCTTGTATGCTTAAGGTTTTGGCTCATCTTTCTGGCATGTGTTGGTTCCATTCTAGCATGTTTTTGGTCATTATTTAACATGCCTTAACTCTGATTTTAGTTGGTGAAGTCATCTCATGCTTGGCTTTGGTAGGTGTAGTGTAATCCTCTTTCTTGGCCTAGTATGCTCCATGCTTCATGCCTTTAATTCTAGCATATGTTGGCTATGTTCAAGTATATTTTTGGCCTTGTTTTGACCTTCCTTGGGAATGCGTTGAGTCACCTTGGCCCTTTGAGGCTTGCTTGATATGGCTATGGTGCAAGTACCATTGCTAGCCTTAAGCTTTAAGCCTCGTAGCATATCTCATTTGTCATATGTGCATGTTTTGGCATCATTTGGAATGATATTTCAGAGCATGTAGTGTTGTCACACTTCCATGTTTTTCACTTCGCTTTGAAGAGTTGACCCTTATGCGTAGTTGATGAGCCATCATATGAGCATGTGTTCTTGCCCCTTTTGTGCCAAAGTTTTGGTGTGTTGGCCACTGTTTTGGAGCCTCTTAGGTTTGTCCATATGTGGTTTAAGTCCATGGAGCATTGTATTGCATGCTTCTTGTATGACGCTCTTTACTAGCTTTGATGTTCTTGGCCTCTGAACATGTCTCGCATGCATTGTTTGCATGGTAGAATCTTGTGCATGTCATTTGAGCATTGGTAGAATTGCATGTTGTTTGCATGTTGTCTTTGCATTGTGTTTGGATTGGATATTAATCCAAACACAGGAAACGAGGGGCGCTTCATACTTGAAGTGATGAAACGCGCCTCATTTCTTTGTCGCCGACTCTCTTGGTCAAAGCATAGTAGAGGCATAGGCTCATCGAGTCCTGTGTGTTACTTGTGCATTCATCGAAATTGTGCAAGCTTGACTTTTTGGCCATCATGCCTTGAAATGCGTGATTGGTGGCTCAAGAGCCGAGCACTACACTCCTTTGAGCTTGAGACATGATAAGGAGTGTGGTTGTACACACATTTCCTTGCAAATACATTGCCATGCCTCCGTTTGTGCTCTGTTGCAGCAAAAGGAGAAATTGCAGGAAGTAGCGGCCGACTGGCCACGAGAGCTGCCGACCGGCCACCAAGTCTTCCGATCAGCTATCAAAATTGGCCGATAGCCATGAACTCTGGATGATGGCCATTCCTCTTGGCCGACCACCCCTCAGCATGGTCATAAGGTGGATCAGAAGGATCTTGGAAGTTGGCACAATTTTCAAAAGTCTAAAATAGTGCAAACAGAGGCATCATGAGGCACGGTAGTGGATTTCCAAGCGAAGCCGATCGAGCATGCATACACCCCTCGCTCGAGGCTCCTTTTAACTGCTTTGATTAGCTAGTTAACTATTTGGTTCTGTACTTAAGTAGTTAATGCACTTAGCTATTCATTTGCGTTTGTAATTAGTTAACTTGTTAGTTAATTAGTTTCAGTTTGTAATTAATTAGCTTAGCGTAGCTAGTTAGTTGATTTATTCGGACCCTTCTACGAGAGGGCGTATTGTTGTAATAAGGGTGCCTGTGTGTGTGCATGTCTTCCAACCCCACTTCATTCTCCTTTTTATTTACCAGCTTTTGATGGTTAGTTTTAGGGCATATTTCAATTAGCATACTTATGCTTTGCATGCGTGCACCATTCATCTATCTTGCATGCACCGGCCTCGGCGCATCATACAAACTGCATTGTATTTCAATACCAATTTGAATACATGTTATCTAGTTGCATTCACATGACATCTTAGAATAGCTGAGCCTATCTTAGTTGCATTTTTGCATGTGTTGCATTAGGCATTGTTAACATAACTAGGGTCATGCATGATTACTAACTAGCTTCTGTTTTGGTTCGGAGTACACTGTGAGTGTTTACGCTTTAGCATTCTTACATGTGTGTAAGTGACTGCCATAATAGCATGTTTGCTATGAGTCTATTTGCTTAATTGCTATAACTGCATGAATGCCTGTGGATGAAGGTTTCATTGCTTGAATTGGAATAATTCATCAAAATGCGTGTTTTAAGCCCACTTTGCAGAGTGGCAAAATCATGTTGTTTTCTAAGCCTACTTGAGGGTGGCAAATCCGCGTCTTGGCCTACTTGAGGGTAGCAACTTCAAACCATTTTCAAAAGATAAACATAAGATGTTTTGTTCCAAATCGAGTGATTTAATCTATACTTGTATGTTGTGCGCATCACATAGTAAGCTAGCTAATAAACTAGAATAATAACACATGTATTTAAAAAAAAACAACATATCATGTCAGTAGAGGCCGATCTTTGACGTGCCCGAACTCACGGCTCTGCGCGCGAATGGCGTGAAATCCATTTCGTTCATTAGCTACTACAGTTTGGACTCAGTGTCACTGTTCGGAATCTAATCTCGCAAAGTGCAATGCAAGACCGATAAATCACCAAAGAGTCCAAATCCGGCAAATCGTTTTGGAAAACTGATTTTTATAAAGAAATGCCAAACATGGACTGCTTTGCCAGATACAGAGTCGCCACCTAAATGTTTTTGTTTTGGGAAATTTAGGAAATCCTGACTCGTACCTAAGGCCACGTGTTCATCATCACCAAAGTTGCCTCGGCTCGAGAACTTGGGTACGAGAGGGGAAGGTCATGCAATGAGCACCCCCGCTCGCCTGATAAATGATCGGCCTTTACTAACATGATATTTTGTTTTTGAAAACACATGTGTTCTTATTCCGATTTATTGGCTAGAATTACTATGTGATGCGCACAGCATATAAGTATAGACTAGATCGCCTAAGTTGGAACACAATATCTCATGTTTGTTTGTTTGAAAATGGTTTGAAGGTGCTACTCGCAAGTAGGCTAAGACGTGGATTTTGCCACCCTCAAGTGGGTTTAGAAAACATGATTTTGCCACCTTCAAGTGGGCTTAAAACTCACAATTCGATGAATTGTTCCAATTCAAGTAATCCAATCTTCACCCATAGGCATTCAGACATTTATATCATATAAGCACATAGCCTCGTGGCAAACATGCTTTCATGGCAATCAATAACACACATGCAGTATGCTAAAGCGTAAACACTCATAGTGTACTCCGAGCCAAAACAGAGAACTAGTTAGAAATCATGCATGATCTTAGTTCATGTTAAGATGGCTGATGCAACATATGCAAAATGCAACTAGAAATAGGCTCGGCTATTCTAAGATGTCATATGAAATGCAACTTGATAACATGTATTCAAATCGGATTTGAAATACAATGCGGTTAGTATGATGCGCCGAGCCTGGTGCATGCAATACGAATGAATGGATGCAAACATGCAAACATAAGGAATGCTAATTGAAATATAACCTAGAACTAACCATCGTAAGCGGTTAAATAATAAGGAGAAAGACGTGGGATTGGAAGACATTCACACACTCACGCACACTTATTACAAAATTCGCCCTCTCGACGGAGGGTCCGAATGAATAATACAAACTAGCTACGCTAAACTATTCTAACTAATCTAATTAGACTAATTATTACATAACCAAATTGGAAATTAGCTAACACTAAGCTAATTAAGAATTTACAACAATGAATTAAATTAGCTAACACATTAACTAATTAATTACAAATTAACTAACTATACAAAGCAGTTAAAACAGCCTCGAGAAGAGGGGCATATGCATGCTCGGTCGGCTTCGCTGGGAAATCCGTTGCCATGCCTTATGTGTGCCTCTGTTTGCACTATTCTGCACCTCTGAAAATTATGCTAACTTCTATGATGCATCTGACCTACCTCATGGACATTCTGAGAGGTCATTGGCCAAATGATATGGTCATCGGCCAAGGGATAAGAGTCATCGACCACTTTTGAGGCTATCGGCCAAACATTGTTAGCTGATCGGCACACTAGATAGCCGATCGGCCATCTCTTCCTGCAAACTCTCCTTTTTGCTGCAACGGAGCATAAACAGAGGCATGGCAATGTATTTGCAAGAAAATGTGTGTGCAACCACACTTCTTATCATGCTTGAAGCTCAAAGGAGTGTAGTGCTCGACTCTCGAGTCATCAACCACGTATTTCGATGCATGATGGCCAAAGAGGCCGAGTTGCACAAATCAATATGGATGAAATGCACAAAAACACATAATTGCCTTAAACTCTATCATGTTGGATCAAGAGTGTCGGCGACCGAGAATTGAGACATGTTTCATCACTTCAAGTATGAAACATCCCTCGTTCCTCGTGTTTGGTTTAACACCCCAAACCAAACACAATGCAATGCATGCAACATGGAGATGCTATGCAATGCAAGATAAGCATGCCAAATGCAATGTAACTCAAGCATGCACACATGATACAACCTAAACATGCAAACATGCAATGTACCAAGCATGCAACAACATGCAATCTAACAAGCATGCAACAACATGCAATCTATCAAGCATGCAACAACATGCAAAATGGACTTAAACTAAAATGGACAGACCTCAATCATGCCCAAACTAGTAGCCAAAAACACCAAGACTAAGGCACCAAAAGGCAAAACATGCATGCACACATATTGGTCCATAAGCTAGGCAACAATGCACAATCCTCGAATATGATGAAGAAGTGACAAGTATGAAAGTATGACAATGGAGTAAGCTCTGAAATCATGTGAGGAATGATGCCAAATCATGCACATAATACAAGCATAGCATGCTAGGAGGTTCAAAGCTTAAGATTAGCCAAGGAGTTTGTACCAAGGCCACATGAATCAAACCCCAAAGGGCCAAAGACAACCAAAACAGTCCTAGATCATGCCAAAATGAGTCTAAAACATGCATGGACCAAAGCTAAAACAAGCCAACATGAAGGGCATAAGGCATGATGCATGCAAGGCCAATGAAGATGGTCACACTACACCTATGAAAACCAAGCATGGCATGACTTTGACAACATAAAACAGAGTTACATCATGGTACAACAAGGCCAAAAATGCACTAAAATGATAGCCCAAAGGCCTAAGTATGGTGGCATGCACAATGGCTCACTCTTAAGGCATAAAACATCAACTCTTTAAAGCATTGAAAGAGTGACAAAGGCAAGTGTATGACCATGAAACATGCACTGAAATAACATTTCAAATGATGCCAAATCATGAAAATAGCCCAAGCAATGCATGCTAGTGGCTTGGAAACTCAAAGCTAACAAGCTAGAATGCACTATGGCTATACAAAGCATGGCATGCATGACCAAGACAACACAAATCAGAGCTTAAGCATGGTAAAACAAGGCTAAAAGCTTCTTTGAGTTGAGCCAAAACATGCAAAAATGATGATCCAAATACAAGATGCATGTTAAGGAAGTAGAGAGGATTGCACTACAAGTGCATGGAGCATGCAAGAGGCCATCAAACCAACCTTAGACAGAGGTATAACATGCTGAAATAAGGTCTAATACATGCTAAGATGGAGCCAAAACAAGCTTAACAAACATGTTACTTTTATGAGCCATCAATACAAGCATATGAGACATGAGGAGAGGGGATGACCCTCTCTTATTTGGGACCTCAAAACACACTTTTCACCACTGAAATTCCTCTGAGTTTTAGTGGGTGAGAAGACCAAAACAAGGTGGTCCCAATAGCTTAAAAAGGAAGGCACAAAACAAGGCCAAACAAGGCCTAAGAGGGGGTAGACTACCCCCAACACAAAAGTGACCTTAAACAAACATGTTAAGCATTCAAAATCAAAACTTTTTATAGTAGAAAGTTAAGCTTAAATCAGCATGAAAATAGGTCCAAAAGCTTAAGCCAAAATAAGGGTCTAAAAGCTAGTTAACTCACCCTTGAAGAACACCTTCAAGAACACTACTCCAGCACTCTTTTCTGACCAAAACCAACCCAAAAACACTAACACCAACTCCTCAGTACCCCAACAACAAAAGGATGGTGTTCTGGTAGGTGTTTGTGTGCAATAGTATGAAGAATTTACATTTTTGAGCACAAACAAGAGCAAATGTAGAGAGAGAGAGGTAAAATATAGAGAGAGAGTGATATATGTTTTGTATATCAACTTTTCAGAACCTCTGGAAAGGGAAAAGGGCCTCCCTTCTTCTAGAAAATCAATTCTGAAGCTTGTTAAACAAGCTTGAGTCTTGATTCAATCCCTCCATACACGTGTATGGAGGATGAGAATTGGGCTCACCAGTTGGCACAGCTGGAACAAAAATATCTACAAAAGCAGGTGGAAAGGTCTCGGCCAAGAAATATAGCCGATTGACTAAAAAGAGTGCCTATAGACAACCCATTTTTGACTGTCCTCAATACTTGGACGTCATCGTTTGAACACTCGATGATCATCCATGCCTGTGTTCATTTTGAGTTCCCTGAGGCCTCGGTAGCGCGTCTTGCCTCAAGATCTCTCAACTTGTCTATTTTGTGCTTGGTTGTGGACCAAGCACTTGTGTTTTTTCTTTTGAGGGAAGAGGGTGGCTTGTTTGCCATCCCCTCAACCCATCGGCCAAGGCTTGAGGCCATCGACCTTGTTTTCTTTCCATCGGCCAAAAATTTTGGCCGATCGACACTATATTTGGTTGGCCGGGACTTACGTTGGTCGATCGACCATTTTTTTCTGGCCAAACCCTGTTCATCTGCTTTATGCAGATATTTTATGCCAGTTGGCACAGCTGGCGTGCATAATTGCCCCCCTCCATACACGTGTATGGAGGGATTTGCACCCTTTGCTTAGCTTCTCCTAGAAATCTTGGAATTGAATTCCTATAAGAAGGGAGCTCCTCCTCCCTTCTCAGAGGTTTAGAAAAATTAGGTTAGAGTGATAGATTTAGTTTTGTATCTATCTTACCTTGTTTGATCTTGTTTTGTGCTCTAAAGTGTTGTTTTGTCTTACTATTGTACACAAACACACACTAGAGCACCATCCTCTTGGAGCTGAGGTTTCTTGAGGTTGATTTTAGAGTTCTTGGACTAATTTTGATTAGGGAAAGTAGCTGGAGTGGTGTTCTTGAAGGTGTTCTTCAAGGGTGAGCATTCTTGCTTTTCATACCCCATTCTTGCTTAAGCTTTTAGCCCTTCTTGCTTATTGTTTTAAGCTTAGCTCTTAACTGATAAAAGTTCTAATTTTTTATGCTTTAGATCTTTGTTTAAGATCATGTTTTGGTTTGGGGTTGTTTTAGCTTCATTTTAGTATGTATTAGGTTTTGTTTTGCCTTGATATAACACTATTTTCACTTGGTTTGGACATACCATGTATGCTTCTTATGCTTGCCTTGCAACCCTCTTATTTGCCTTAATATGCTTTATGCTTTAAGCCATGTTTTTAGCATGATTTTGGCTCGACTCCATGAAGCTTTTAGCCTTGTTGTAGCATGCTTAAGCTCCGATTTGAGTGGTATTAGTCATATATGCCATGCTTTGTATAGCTACCATGTATTCTAGATTGTTAGCTTTGGGTGTCCAAGTCACTATCATGCTTTACTTGGCTCATTTCAATGATTTGGCATCATTTGTAATGTTATTTCAGCCCATATTTCATGCTTATATGCTTGCACTTATCGCTCCTTTAATGTTTTAAAGAGTTGATGTTATATGCCTCATGAATGGACCATTGTGTATGCCTCCATGTTTAGGCCTCTAGGATGCCATTTCAATATGTTTTGGGGCTTATTTTGACATGTCCTAACTCTGAGTTTGATTGTTTAAATCATGCCATGTTTGGTTTTGATAGGTGTAGAGTAACACCCCTTTTGTGGCCTTGCATGCTTCACGCTTTTGGTCCTTCGTTCTAGCTTATTTTGGCTTTGGTCCTTGCATGTTTTAGGCTCATTTTGACATGATCTAGGACTGTGTTGGATTATACTTGCCATTAGCTTCATGTTTTGCATAGCCATGGTTTGACTCATTTGGCTAGCTTCAAGCTTTAAGCTTTCCCGCATGCTTTGCTTGCCTTATTTGGTTAATTTGGCATCATTCCTAGCATGATTTCAGAGTTTAAAATGTTTGTCACATGTGCATATTTGTCTCCTTTTAAGTGTTATTGAAAGTTGCTCTCCCATGCTTAAGTGTTAGGCCATCAAATGTGCATTTTGTATATGTACTTCACGCTTTTGTTTCATCATTTTGGCCACTGATTTGGATATGTTTAAGAGTTGTCCTTTTAGTTTAAGTTCATCCCTTGCATGTTGTTGCATGCTTGCTTCATTTTGCATGTTGTGACATGTTATATAGGTTCATAAGTTTAGGTTTGAATGCTTATTGCATATTGCTAGCTTGCATGCTCATATTGCATTAGCTTGCTTGCATGCTTAGGTTGCATTGCATTGTGTTTGCGTTCCCTTACCTCTTGACCAAGCATGATAGAGGTTGGGGCCCCTTATGTGTTTTTGTGCATTTCATTCCACATTGGATTGCACACTTGGCCTCTTTGGCCATCATGCATCGAAATGCGTGATTGATGGTCCGAGGGTCGAGGATTACACTCCTTTGAGTCTCAAACATGATAAGGGGTGTGGTTGTACAAACATTGTCTTGCAAATGTATTGCCATGCTCTGTCTGTCCACTATTACAGTAAAAGGAGCATTCAACAGGAAATGATGGCCGATCGGCTACAAATGGTTGGCCGAGAGCCCCATTTTTGGTCGATGACCAGTTTGCCTTGGCCGATGGCCCTATATTTTGGCCAATGGCCTCTCAACTTGCCCACAAAGTGGTTCAGAAGTGTCACAAAAGTTGGCACAGTTTCCAGAGGTACAGAGCAGTGCAAACAGAGGCAACATGACGCATGGCAACGGATTTCCGAGTGAAGCCAACCGAGCATGCATTCATCCCTCTTCCCAAGGCTGTTTTACTGTCTTCGTAGCTTAATTAATTTGTTTAATTAGTTAAGAGTTGTGTAATAATTAATTATCTTGTTAGTTAGTTAATTAGTTAATTTGCATTATTCTTTCGGTTCCCCCGTCGAGAGGGCACAATTATGTAATAAGCATGCATGTGTGTGATGCATGTCTTCCAACCCCCATTTCTTTCTCCCTTTTACTTAACCGCTTATCATGATTAGTTCTAGGGCATGTTTAACTTAGCATACCTTATTCTTGCATGTTTGCATCCATTCATCTGTATTGCATGCACCGGGCTCGGAGCATCATACTAATTGCATCGTATTTCAATTCCTACTTGAATACATGTATCGAGTTGTCACACCTCATATGCCATCTTATATTAGCTGAGCTTATTCTAGTTGCATTTTGCATGTGTTGCACTAGCCATTCTCAACATGAACTAGGATCATGCATAATTACTAACTAGTTTCTTGTTTTGGCTCAGGGTACACTATAAGTGTTTATGCTTTAGCATCTTGCATGTATATGAGTGTTAACATGACAGCAGGCTTGCCATGAGGCTAATTGCTTATGTGATATAACTGCCTGAATGCCTGTGGGTGAAGGTTGGATTACTTGAATTGGAACGATTTGTTGAAATCCGTGTTTTAGCCTACTTGCGAGTATCAAACTTCAAACCATTTCCAAAAAAACGGATATGCGATGCTTTGTTCCAAATTAGGCGATTTAGTCTATACTTGTGTTGTGTGTGTCAACTAGTAATTCTAGCTAATTAACTGGAATAAGAACGCATGTGTTTTCAAAAACAAGATATCATGTTTAGTAGTGGTCGATCTTTGATCGGGCGAGCGGGGGTGCTCATTACATGACCTTCCCCAATCGTACATAAGTTCCAGAGCCGAGGCAACTTTGGTGATGACAAACACGTGGCCTTAGGCATGAGTCAGGGTTTCTTAAATTCCCCCCAAAAAATAAAATATTTAGGTGGCGACTCTGTATCTGGCAAAGCAGTCCATGTTTGGCACTTATTTCTTAAAAATCAGTTTTCCAAAATGATTTTCCGGATTTGGACTCTTTAGTGATTTATCGGTCTCGTATTGCATTTTGCGGGATTAGATACAGAACCATGACATTTGAGTCCGAACTATAGTAGCAAGACCCAATGGCGCGTCTACAGTTTCTGGCGACTCTGCTGGGGACTTAGAGAACTTGACTTGAACTCATGATATCCTGTTTTGTTCACACTTATGTGTTTCTTTGCATTGGATTTGCATTGGTGTGCCTAGGACACCGTGTTTGCCGTATGTTACTCTTGACCGGTTGCGGGCTCTGCCACGACGGGAACACAAACTCTGATTTTTACCGGGGCACCCTCTTTTTCCATTCGATCTAGTGCATATTCGGAATCCATAGTGACTATTCCAAACTAGGATAGGTCTTTACCCGATTATAGGTTGTTTGAAACCACTGCGTGTGTAGTGAAACCTAGCTCCTAACAAAATAAGACAGGGAAACCCTAACCCAACATAGGGGTGTTTTGGTTCTCATTTGCTTGATATGTGCTTTTAGAGTGTGCCTCTACAGGGAATGCATATGTCGGTTTGCAAGTCTGGACATCAGGCCTACGGGCATCAGTGTTTTGAGAATCAGTTATGTCTGCGAGTATCAAATTCAGATTTGAGGCAGTGATTTTTTGGAACAGTGATCAGTGGTTGAGAGCAGTTCGTTCAGCTTATGTTTACCAACTGTGTGTTGTCTTTATTTAAGCTGTTATGCTGTTTGTTTTTCTGTTCATTATTTCCTTATTATGCTTTATTTACCTTTTTGCAAGGTAGTTTAGCATCATTGCATCCGACCAGGTAGATATCCCCCGAGCACTCTGGGTTAGAGGTCGTAGACTTCATTGATCTAGGGATCTGATAGACGGCCAAGCACTATTCCTTTCTTTATCCCGATTACCAGACGGAGGTCAAAAGGCGCAGTGTATCGGTACAACGGTCGCCAGATCAGTGGTTTACCCCATCAGTGGACAGTCAGGCTGAGGTCTTAGTTTCTACTGTAGGAACAGATATACCAGTTGTTCAGATAGATCAGCACGATATGGAAGGTATAGAGGAGATGATGCGTCAGCTCCAGGAAAGTATGAGAACCATGCAGCAGGATGTTACCCATCAAGCAGAATTTGCCAAGCAACAGGCCGAGGTCATGGCCCAACAAGAAAAGTTAATTGCCAGGCTACAACAGCAAACTAGAGCATCCTTTTCACACCAAGCTCCTCCCCCACCAAGAGTTCTAATACTCAGGGAGACAGCACCCATCCAGGATGATACGGACGTTCCGACAGGGCCAGCTCTGCCCTCAATCCTACCCCAGCTATCCAAGGCACCTACCAACTTGCCGGATTCCCCCTTTGAGTTCGAGGTGGACCCCACAGCATTAAAAGTGAGCAAGCTTGAAAAGCTGTTCAAGAAATCCCAGGGTATGAAGTCTATTCCGAATATTGAGGATGGATACGCCTACTCGGCCGTGACGCTGCCGGACCGATTCAAGATGTTGCACATAATCGTATGGTACATTTGCGGCTGTTTTCGGATATATTGAGGCCAATGGGCCTCTCCAGATTACAGCAGCTTTCTTTGTTTGCTGGACACTGTCGGGTGTAGCGACCATTTAGTATGCAAAACTAGAGGATTCCGTCAAGAGGAACTGGGAGGAGATGGTCGAGGCCTTCATAGCTCAATACTCCTACAATACACAGATCGAGATTATAACCCGTGATCTTGAGACAACTAGGCAAGAGCCAAAGGAGAGTTTCTCTGATTTTGTGACCCGTTGGAGGGCCAAGCCCTCGATGATGACCATCAGGCCCATGGACAAGGATTAAATCAGGATGGCTGTGCGCAACCTCCAGCCCAAGCTCATGCAGAAGATGATCGTCCTCCCCCTTTCTACCTTTGCAAATTTACATGAGATCGGAGTTCAGATCGAGGACGCCATGAAGCAGGGCCTCATTGACCATGATAGAGAGCAGCCCAGGAGGGCATTCAACCGCAGTACGAATGCAGGCACAAGTAGTGTTGCAGCTGCCAGATCTTCAGATGTGGGCATGGTCACCATCACCACTACAAAAACCCTTACAGCCACACCATCCACCGGTGCATTTGGAAGTAGCTCACAAACCGCCAGGTATCCACCCCGAGGCCAGAGAACCTTTACCCCGCTGTACATTTCTCTGTCCAAAGCTTTCAGGGTCTTGATCAAGAAAGGGCACTTGAAGCTGCTGGAGCCACGACCACTACCGGACAAACTCCCTTCCTCTCAAAACCTAGCTAAGTACTGTGCCTTTCACCAACAGCATGGTCATGACACTGACCAGTGTTATAGATTGTGTCATGAGATTCAAGATCTCGTTGACAACAGGGTGATTGTGCCTCTAGAGAAACCGAATGTCACAACCAACCCTCTCCAACCACATAACCAAGCTCCACCACCCAAACGCATCAACCTGATCCAAACTGGGGTTGTGTCATACGACCCTAGTATATATATCATGCCCTCCCACCTACCCAAGCCGGAGGTGTTCATTCCTGACAGCACTGACTTGTGCATATTGGACATCTCCCAAACCCAACCTGAATCGGTGGTGGTGACCATCGAAGATAGAATTGGGATGACTTCGAAGGTAGAGGGAAATGATGATTCAGAGCCTGATGGGTCTGCAGACTTTGAGTACAACCCGAGTGGTTATATCACATCAACGGATCAGTTTAAGCCAAGAATAGAATTGCCAGTGAGGGCAGAGATCAGCAAGGTACGGGAGGATGGACCTAGTCAGGGGCTAGATGACCTAGCGAAATTGGAAGAGGATATGGCCAACCTTCAATTCTTCAACGAACAAGATCCGGGGGACATGACTGTCAACTGGTTTGATATGGAAGGGTCAGCGGAAGCTACTAGGTGGCTCAGCGATGAGCCAGATGTTGTTGAGCAGTCTTAGCCAGAACAGGGTTCATCAGAGACAGGGACATCAACAGTGGCTAGAAAGGCCGGGAATCAGGATGCACCGCCAGAGAGCGCCGTTGTTAAGAATTTCACTCGGGACCTGGGCAGTTTGAATACATAAGATATTGAATAGTAAGTTGTATTGAAGTAGTTTGAGTAGGAAAAGTTCAAAGATTTTGAGAGAGCCAAAAAGACCAAAGCCCCTGCGGGGACGGAACGTGCTGTGAGCACAGGAATAGTTACAACAGAACCGGACAGGTGTCTGTCGGTTGCCGATGGTATGTGGTGGGAAGACGACGACTTATGTCTTAGCCACACTAACGAAGATTGGGGACAAAACCAACCGGATGATACCTGGTATGTGGGAGAGGTGGACCACATGATGAGGAGTGGGCTGGATTAACCAGAGGCATCCGGGAAGGACAAGGAGACAGAGAGGCAGAAAGAAAAATTACTCGATGAGGAGGTTGTACTGAAACAGGTCAAGAAAATCCAAGCAGACATCTCCATCTGGGGATTGCTCATGGCCTCAAGAGTTCATAGACAGGCTGTCCTTTCTGCCATGGATGAAGCCAAACTTTCAATAGACACCACGCCTGAGCAGCTGGTAGGACTGGTTTTTCCAGGAGGAGCTTCCCCGACGTTGACATTTTCTAACAAAGAACTGCTGACTGAGGGTGCAAACCATAACGAACCCCTCTACATCTCCGTGGAATGCAGAAACAAGTGGGTACCGGTGGTTCTTGTTGACATAGGATCCGCTATTAACGTATGCTCGTCAAGAACAACATATGCAATCGGTTTGAAGCCCACGGACTTTGTACCAACTGCCCAGGTGATAAGGGCCTACGACAATACTAGCAGAGAAGTGATGGGGACTGTGAAGATCCAGACACAGGTCGGTCCAAAACAACACGAGATTGACTTTCATGTCTTGGATGTTCCCGCAACCTTTAATCTACTCTTGGGGTGGCCATGGTTGCACCAGGTAAAGGCGGTCTCTTCCACCCTGCATCAGATGTTGAAATACCCCCACGGGAAAGGGGTGGCTATAGTTTTCGAGAATTCGTCAATTCATCCGCCGCCAGAGGTGTCTACACCAGTTCAAAAAATCGAGCATGGCACGAAGGATGTGTTCCTGTCAGGATTTACCCTAGCTGAGGCCTGGGTTGTTCAGAACATTTTGGCAGTTAATGAGGGGATGTATGTCAGCGCACAGTTTGTGAATCTCATGAACAAGCTTCAGCACATCCCTCGGATGGGACTAGGAAAAAGTAGCTGGAAGGGCATTGCAGTATCGGCCGAAGTGCCGTACAACCTGCATACCTTTGGCTTGGGTTATCTGCCCACCAAAGAGGACTGGGAGAGAAAGGGCAAAGAGATGGCCAGAAGAGCCAGAGCCAGAGCCAAGCAGTCCGAGAGGCATTTTGATATGATGCATCAGCCTATTCAGGGCACCCTGAATGGACGCTTTGTCCGGGAGGGGGAAGACTTTCCATTTTACGGCTTTCCAGAGCAATTGTTGAACACAGGGAAAAGGCGCCTGCTGGGGTTTGAGATCTTCTTCGACTTACAGTTATCTGGGGATGATGTTGCCGAGAAGCAGACAGACCCATCAGCCGAGACTAAGCAGTATAAGAAAGTAGATTCCGAGAGCACTGAGATTGAAATGGGGGTAGCACTAGCCTGTCTACTATCAGATCCTCCGATTGTACATGAATGCTTAGTGGATAATCTCTCAGTGTCTATGATTGGAAATGAAATGGCTTTGAGCCTATCTTCAAGTATTTTGGATGCATCCATCGCACCCTCCCTCGTCTGGCAGTACGAGGAGGGATTCTTATCGAGCAGTACCGGGTCAGGTAGTGAGTTGGAATTAGATTCCACCGAGTCTGTAGAGTCGGAATCAGGTTCCAGCTCATCTTAGTTTGAGTCCAGTATTCCTGGGAGTGATACCCGGATGCCACAGTCTTGTCCAGGTCGTCTTTTTTTTTCTCTTTTGAGTCTGTTGTAACAGAGGAATCAGATGGACTGGATGAAGTACTTAATGAGAATTTTGCGGTTGTGGCCTTCGATTACTTTTCTGTACCCTTGATATATTACATTAATTCAGACTTTCAAAACTTCGATCAAAACGATGAGGAAAAAATTCCTCCGGTTTTGAAATATTTGCTTGAACAAGAGCAGGAGAGGTTTGTAAAACCGTTGGTTGATGAAATCACCCAAATTAATGTTGGTACTGAGAAGGACCCGCGGCTGGTCCAGATCGGGTCCACGTTGTCTTCGGAGGAGCGCGAGCGCTTAGTCACTTTATTAAAAGATTTCAAAGATGTTTTCGCGTGGTCCTACGAAGACATGCCTGGAATCGATCCTGAGATTGTACAGCACCGGATCCCTCTTGACCTAGAGGCCCGACCTGTCAAACAGAAACTCAAAAGGATCCGCCCGGACTGGGCTATCAAGATCAAAGAAGAGGTTACCAAGCAAATTAACGCAGGGTTCCTGCTGGTATCTGAATACCCAACTTGGTTGGCCAACATAGTTCCAGTGCCGAAGAAGGATGGCAGAATTTGGGTATGTGTGGATTTCAGGGATTTGAACAAATCCAGTCCGAAGGATGACTTTCCTCTACCGCATATCGATGAGTTAGTGGACTTCACAGCAGGGCATGCATTGCTCTCATTTATGAATGGCTTTTCAGGCTACAACCAGATTGTAATGGCACCTGAAGACCGGGAGAAGACTGCTTTATCACCCCTGGGGGACCTATTGTTATAGGGTGATGCCGTTTGGGCTGAACAATGCTGGAGCTACATATCAACGAGCCGCGACCATGATATTGCACGACATGATCCACAAAGCGGTTGAGGTGTACGTGGACAACTTGATTGTCAAGTCCAAAGAAAGAGAGAGCCACTACACCGCCTTGCAAAAGTTCTTTTAACAGATCAGAGAATTTTGGTCGCGGCTGAATCCTCAGAAATGCACGTTTGGTGTTACAGCAGGGAAAATGCTGGGGTTTTTTATTACATAGAGATGTATCGAAGTCGACCCTTTCAAAATCAAGGCCATCTTAGAAATGCCACCACCAATGACTAAAAAGGAGGCATGAGGCTTTCTGGGTAAAGTGCAATTCATAAGACGGTTTATTGCTAAATTAACCTTGACTTGTGAACCACTCTTTGGTCTCCTGAAGAAAGGAACAAAGTTCCAATGGGACAGCCGATGCCAAGCTGCTTTTGAACAGATCAAGCAATATTTATAGAACCCACCTGTGTTGTCACCGTCTAAGCCGGGGAAACTGTTGATTTTGTATCTTTCAGTGACTGAAACTACAATGGGCTGCATGCTCGCGCAAGAGTCTGAGGACAAAGTGGAGAGAGCTATCTACTACCTGAGCAAGAAGATGTTGGGTTATGAGACCCGCTACACTCCACTAGAGAAGGCTTGTTTGGCCTTGGTATGGGCTACCAGGAAGCTGCGGCACTACCTGTTAGCTCACTCCGTAATGTTGGTTTCAAGATTAGATCCCATCAAATATCTCTTCGAGAAACCAGCACTTACGGGTAGGCTAGCCCGCTGGTTGCTTCTGCTTTCCGAATTCGATCTGAAATATGTGACGCGCAAGTCAATAAAGGGGAGAGCGGCAGCAGAGTTCCTAGCCGATCACCCAGTGGACGGGGATGAAGCAATTGGTTACCTATTCCCAGACGAGGCTATTTTGCATGTTGAAGACGAAACTGGGACGATGTACTTTGACAGAGCGCCAAACCAATACAGGTATGGGCTAGGGGTGTTGCTGATAGCACCCGACAATTCTCGCATACCCCTAGCATTCAAACTCCAGTTCAAAGTCTCGAATAATGAGGCAGAGTATAAGGCATGTATTGTCGATTTAGAAGCAGCCCTAGAACTATGGGCAAAACGGTTGGATGTCATCGGGAACTTGAACCTTGCTGTATCTCAAGCTAAAGGAGATTGGAAAGTCAAAGAAGAAAAAATGAGAATTTACCACTAGACCTTGGACATACTGATTCCTCGGTTTGAGAAGCTGAACTTCGCTCATCTGTTAAGAGAGAACAACAGGTTCGCAGATTCATTAGCAACTCTATCTTCTATGATAGACATCCCTTTTGGAGTCTGGATGCATCCGATCATCATTGACCAGAAATTTATGCCGGCCTACGAGCTGCTTGTTGCCATAGAAGAGGTACAAGATGAGAACCCCTGGTATTATGATGTTTGGAACTTTTCAAAAAAAGAGACGAATCCACCAGGAGAAAATGCCAAAGATAAAAGGGCAATTTGAAGAATGGTTGCTCAGTTCATCATCTGTGGGGGTAAACTGTACAAGAGAGGTCATCTCGGGATGCATAAGTTGTGTGTTGATGCCGAAGAATCAAAGCGCCTGATAGAGGCCATCCATGGTGGAGAGTGCGAAGCGCATATGAACAGGGTGATGCTAGCCCGAAAGATCCTTAGACAGGGTTACTACTGGTCCACCATGGAAGAGGATTGTATTGGTTTTGTCCGACGATGCCACAAATGTCAGATCCATGCAAACCGCATGAACATTCCGCCGTCGAAGCTATACAACATGACTTCACCATGGCCATTTTCAGTCTAGGGGGTTGACGTGATTGGAGCTGTCACTCCGAAGGGATCCAAGGGGCATGAGTTCATTCTAGTCGTGATAGACTATTTTACAAAGTGGGTTGAGGCCCAGTCTTATGCGGTGTTGAAAGCTTCGCATGTTGCAAAGTTCATCAGGAACAACATCATCTGTCGCAACGGGGTCCCAAACGAGATCATTTTAGATAATGGTTCCCACTTCAAGAAGGAAGTGATCGACTTGTTGGACAAATACAACATGGCTTTTCACAAGTCATCTACATATCGGCCGTAGACCAATGGAGCAGTTGAGGCCGCCAACAAGAACATCAAGCACATACTGCAGAAAATGGTGGAAACCTACCGGGACTGGCCAAATAAGTTGCCATTTCTGTGGGGCTACTGGACTTCAATCCGAACTTCTACTGTGGCGACTTCATATTCCTTAGTATATGGCATGGAGGCTGTTCTACCTATTGAAATTGAAGTTCCGTCATTACGAGTATTGGCTAAGTGTCAGACAGCTGAGGCAGATTGGCAGCAGAGTAGGTTCAAAAAACTCATGTTGTTTGACGAAAGAAGGCTGAAAGCACTGTACCATGTTCAGGGTTATCAATGCAAAATTGCCAGGGCTTTCAACAAGAAGGTTAAATCCAGGAATTTGAAAGAGGGAGATCTGGTGCTCAAAGATAACCGAGCTCCCATCCACGACCCTGGGGGCAAGTTCAGACCTAATTGGACTGGTGCTTACATCATCAAGTCTATCTGGTCAGGTAGAGCTATCGTTCTGATAGACCTAGATGGCCTAGAGTTCTCCCAACCGATCAACATGGACAAGTTGAAGAAATACTTTCCCTGAGTGGCTCGTTAGGCCGAAAACCCGAAAGGGCGACCTAGGCAAAAGTTAGAACACAGAAAATTTGAAATTATAAAACCTGAGCTTGCAACGTTGAAAACCCGCAAAGGGCGGCCTTAGCAAAAGTTAGAGCGTAAAAGGTGAGGGTTAATACACGAGTGAACCTGAGCCGAACTACGTAAGGCTTGATTCCCATGTTTGGGATACGTAGGCAACTTCATCTTGAAGTCCAGCCATAAACACTTCCCCGATCAGCTTTGTCCATTTGATCACCTCGGTCATCTTTGTCTATTCAAGCATTCAAGAGCTCGGTTGTGATCTCCGGTGCAGTGCTACTCAGACTAGGGGCAACTTTCCAGTTGCTGGAATCCGGGGTTGTGCATCTCAATGACAGATCTCAAGCGTGTCCAGTTCTGATCCATATCGAAAATGGTTTTGAAAAGTTTTAATAAAAGTTGATTTTGCTCAAATTAATCTTTTTACAACTTAGACCATTTTTGGGCCCAAACGAAAAATTTTCAGTACTCACAACCTTCAATTTCATTGATTTCAATACAGAGTTCTCCTGCTCTTAAATACAAATTGAAGTTGCTTTTCATTATATTCATAAAGAAAACTTGAAAGTTCTGATTAAAGCAAATAAATCCGGGGCATAGTCAGGTGTTCCTACGTCCCCTCCTAGAGCTGGTCAAAGCCTCTAATGCCAAAATGGGCCCGATCTGTGCCTCTTCATTGATCTAATCTATGCACTCATCAGAAAGGGTGCAGCTGAAAGTGGGAGCGGGGGCTAGAAGCTCTCTTGTCCTCCATGTTGTAGCATACCGAGCTAGCTGCGCGCCTCGGACCGAAAATGTAGCAGGGTACTCATTCCCCCTCTTCTGGGCAAGTCTGGTCATGTCTGAACTGGTGCCAGAACTAGAACGGAAAGTAAAACACGCAGTGTGTCAGGCCAATCAACTAGATCCCAGGCTGACGAGCCATTCTGTAACCCATGGCTGGCAGATAGAGCCAAGGGCAGCGCCAAGCAATGCGGTTTGCGAACAAACTGCACATCCAGTCATACCACCATTCCTCATCCGGAGCATCGACTAGACGTCGTCGGGAGAAATAGCTGCGAGCTGAATATACAGGACATGAGGCTGCGACTCTCAGTTTGTCTATCAACCATACCTGGGGAGGGATGAAAAATAAGAGATTAAAGAATAGATAGGTGTACGTTGAGAAAAAAAAGTAAGAAAAAGGTTTTGAGAGAAAAACCGAGCCTGAGGGCCGAGTGATGCGAACAATATATATGTGAGATGGGATGGAAACATTACCTACAATAGTAGTGGACTCCCTGCAAACCTGGCCATCTCCCGATGATGAAAAGTGTCTAAACCCATCAATGTTTCGGCTAGCATCATGGTGATGCAGCTTTTTCCCTCTTTCAAGCCCTCGGCAACTTCGACCAAACGAGTGTTGAACCCACCAAAGCTTGGAGCAAGTAAGAAATGAGATAGCATGCACAAGCAAACTACATGTCGCCGATAACCCTACCAATGATGGTTGCCGCGGTCACCGGCATCAGAAAATTGACAAACCAAGCTCAGAATGTCCAACTCTCCATCGTGAATCAACGACCGAGAGTCGTGCAAAGTAAGGCCGCACATCCGTCCTAAGGCTTGGACGTGGCCGAATCGGAGTTGAGGCAAGATTTCTTCATCGCGCTCAGATTCCATTAAAGCTTGGAAATCCTCGAAAGTGGGACACATCTCTTGTCTGCCAAAGCTAAAGACGTGTGTTACCGGATTCCAAAACCATGCCGTGGCATAGAGGAACGGAAAACGCAGCGGGGTGCGACCCAATGTGAATAGTGCATTTATGCCGAAATCCCAGAAATTTAGCCTTTCTGAGCCATCCAAGTTGGCAATCCAATTTGTGGGATTTTGGATAAGAAGCTCTTCCATTTGGTGCAAATCAGTGTTGAAATGAAGAAAACTACGAAGTTGGGGCTTTTGTAGAAGATAAGGTGTTGAGTGGAAGACAGGTGTCAACATTCTAGAGGTGCTTGCCATTTTTGGCCGATCGGCCAAAACTAGTGCCGACCGACTATTCCTTTTGGCCGATCGGCTAAAAATGTTGGTCGATGGCCATTTCTTGTGGCCGATGGCCTTTCCCTTTGGCCGATGGCCTTTTCCCTTGTTCCACGAGTAGTTTATTTGTTGAAAATGCTGAGAACTTGTGGTTGGTACGACTCCCAATGCCTTCTAGTGATGATTTTGCGAAGTCACGCCAGGGTTACTTCAATTTGCTTATTGAGTCGTTGTACATTTGTTTATCGAGTTGTTTTCGTATTCTAAGTCATTGTTTTGCTTATCGAGTTGTAATTACACTTGGTTAGCTTGTCGAGTTCTTTGTTTTGCTTATCGAGTTGTTTTGCCGTTAGTTGGTTCACTACCTGATTGATGCAATTCGAGTGTTTGGTTTTCAAGACAAAAGTTCTATCTCATTTACATTGTTATGTAATGCGATGCGATGCATAGAATGTACAAATGCAACTTTTTTGAACAAAATAACTGTTTCATTTCATCATATGTTTCTTGCAAAGGTACATAGTTTTGAGAAAAATAAAACCTGCCTGAGGCAGTACAATGTGCTTCAAACTACTAGCAAAAAGAAAAGTAAAGCAAAAAAGGAGAAAAGCAATAAAATGTCTGAACAAAGCAAAGAAAAAGAAAAGCAGTAATGTCTGGATCAACATCAAATGGTCTCAAGCATGGGAGTCGGTCCTGGTCCTCTTCCTGGACAAGGGTCCAGGATCACCACCGCCAGCTCCGTAGTCAGAGTTCAAGCTATCTCCGACTTCACCCTGGGACGATACTGTCTCCTCATCAGAACCATCGGGGGAGGGCACTCGTGAACTACTCTCAGCACGAGTGCGCCTGTGCCTACCTCAGCTGTGGATAGTCATCCCTCACCTAACTCTCCTTCCTCCTCGAGCAGGTGCATAAAGTCCAGCTGGAGCACCTCCTACGGCCGAAATCTGAAATGGGGCCTGAAAAGAACAAATGGCAAACGCATCAGTTATGCAACGCAAAGCCGAGTATGAATACCGAATGCAGTGTATCAGTATAGTGTATGAATGCCGTGGGCAATGTTGTGAGCAGTATATGAATACCGTGAGCAATGCTGTGAGCAATGTGTGATTACAGTGTATCAGTGCCGCGAGTGCTCTGTATCAAGTGCCATATCGACAATGTGGTATATCAGATCATGTATGGAACAGATTGAACAACGTTTGGGGCTATGACTGACAGAACTTACCGAGATGCCGTAAATGGTCAACAAGTCGATGCTCCGCTGTAGCATCCCTATCACAGAGGCCATCAACTCCAGAGATTGGCGAGTGTACTCGATCGAAGCCTACAAAAGGGTTGAGGGCATTAGTACTCCGCGAGATATCAAATGAGATGAAATGACTGTACAAAATGCAAAGTTTAGTAGTACATACCAGGGTCGAACCGTAAACTCCGACAAGCTCATGATCAGCTGGAGGAGGAGCGATGGGTATCTGGTAAGTCTCCCCACCCTATCCTCAGCATGTTATCGTCGTGGGCAGCTCTGGCCATCCAGCTCCCTGTCCTCTACAGGACCCACTCCTACTACGGGACTGAGTTGCTCTTGATGCTCCTGCTCCCGCTGCTGGCGCCGCAGGCTTTTTTAACTCCACTCGGCGAGCACCGATCAGAGGTCGTATCAGATAGGCCTGGATGAACTCAATGTAGTCGCCGTCATCTCTGAAGGGCTCAGAGTCCCAGCCGATCTTTAAGTCTCTTATCTCCGCCAAGGTGTATCTCTCTGTATGCCTCATATGTGCGGGAGGAGGCGCCGGGACCACCTGCTCCGGCAAACCCATGGTCTGGCGCAGGAAGTGCTCGCCCAGGTACCAAGCCTAATAGACCGGGCCCTCCAGCACAATTCTGAACTAGGCAGTCTCCTGACCGCCCGCATACTGGTCCCTCACCGTGTCCGGCAATGGATCCCAAGGCTACTAGGTGATCTGCAAATGATATATAGATTGTTATCTACTGTTATTGAAAGTACAATGTAAAGTGAAGGTTGAATAAACTGTGAAGTTTGACATTCCTTGGCTGAGGCGATGGTGTTGAAATATCGGCGGAAGAACACAAAAGACTCTCATCGCCTCCGCTCGCATCTCACATCGACCCAATGAGAGAATGGAATGCTAAGGCAGATCTCCACATCCGGCACTAGCGCAAGCCTAGGAAAGTAGGCGTACACCCACAACTGCAGAGTGTAACAAGGTGAATATGAGTGTGCTTATCAGATAAAGA
This sequence comes from Camellia sinensis, assembly GCF_055761805.1. Taxonomy (NCBI): domain Eukaryota; kingdom Viridiplantae; phylum Streptophyta; class Magnoliopsida; order Ericales; family Theaceae; genus Camellia; species Camellia sinensis. Next base: position 82,025,884 of record NC_138974.1, read on the forward strand.
AGAATTCAGAATGAAGTAGAAATCAAAAAACTGTGTGCAGTGTGTGTTGTGTACAGTTAGTGTAAAACAGATTGCAGGTGTGCGCAATGTGTGTGGTGTACAGATAATATAAAACAGAACTATAAAGAAAAAAGGGAAAGTGTACTTCTCAAGCTCACCAGTATCCTCCGAGCAGGTGTCCGCTGCGGCGGGACGATGAGCTCATATATCCATAAAGTGTGGCCAGGCCGGTGCCACCCCAGTCATAGCAGCGGATCATGGTCACATCCACCAGTGTGCTCAGCAAGTAAAGGGCAACAGTGTTCGCCCGGTCGGCGAAGAGTGTGGCCCCCAGCAGGAACATGATGAAGTCTCAAGGATACTGCTCCACCTCCTCGCAGGTCGTGGGCGCCTGAATTTGAAAGTGGTCCTCGAACCACGAGTACCTCATGAACCCTGGTCAGGAAAGAGGTGGCTGAGTGCCGAGCAAGTGTATCTGGGCGGTGTCCCACTTATCCATATCTGTATCAAAGGGGATCGGATCACCCACTACCCCGATGTCGGTGAGCATCGAGAAGTCGAAGGGAGTCATCGTCATCTCCCCTGTAACAGAAAGGTGGAAAGAGTCGGTGGTGTCCCACCACCTCTCCACCAAAGCAGCAAGAAGGGGCCTACTCGCAGTGAGGCACGAGAGTGCCATGCAGAAAGGGCCAAAGTCGGCCTGGTTGACGATGTGACGGACCGCGTCGGGCAACTCCATATACCTACCGTGAGTGATAGTGTTCCCATACCCCCGGAAGGCATGAGAATCTCTCTGTGTTCAAAGCAAATAGTTGCGAAGCAATGTTAGAAATACAGTGTTGAATGCATTCAGAATCGATGAAAATGCAGTGTGTGTGCATGTGTTTGAGTCCACGCAGATATCGGGTGTGGGTGTGCTCGCAGTGAACTACGCATATGATGTATCAGTGTGTTCAAGTTATTCAGTTTGAATATGCAATGTGTGTGCATGTGTTCAAGTTTACGCAGATATCGGGTGTAGGTGTGCTCACCATGAAATAGAGAAGGGGTGTACCTCAGCGGCGCCGTAAGACAGATATGACTCTGGCTCGTGCAACAAAAGCTCCAATGGTGCACCCCGCGCATAGCTCATGAAGTGGTGGATGCTATCAGGAGAAAGCACATGTATCGCCGGCCTATAGGTCGCTGGGTCAAATGGTCGGATGCGAAAAGGTAGGAGCTCGAGCTCAGGGTCCACATCCATCTCTAGGGGACTCCTGCCCTGTGGAATGTCGTATGCCATCTCAAAAAGAGTGCGAAAATGGCCAAGGAGGTGAAAAATGAGCAAGAATGCGAAAAGTCAATCCAAAAGTCAAACCCGAAGGGGTGAAAAATGGGAGAGAAGGTCGGAGTGTGGAAAAGGCACAAAGATCGAGTGTAACTTAGGGGAAACAAACCCCAAGTGGTGGATACCAAGAAAGGGACACCGAAACCAAGTTTTGTTCGGTTCAAAGTGTGCGAAACGGGAAGGGTTTCGCAAATTGAACGATGGAAAAGGGTCGAAAACAAGAGAAAACGAGGATTGAAGCGAAGAAAATCACCTAGGGAGAGAGAGGAAGGATTTTCGAGCTAGGGTGAAGTGAAAATATAAGGTTTGGAACTTTATATTTAAAGACCCGAGGCCAAAAGACAAAACTGCCCCGAAACTGCCATTTTTGGTCAGTCAGCTAAATTGTTAGCCGATCGGCTAAATATTTGGCCGATGAGCTTATTTTGTGGCTGATGGATGGCTGGTAGCCTCCCCTTGTGGTCGATGCACCTCCAACACTCTTCTTTGGATCAGTCATGTTGTTTGGGACCTTCACTTCTCAAGATAGTGCAAGAAAGTAGACTTTTGACGCTCAACTGGCCTTCATGTTGACCTCAAATCATGCCTTCCGAGGGCGGCACTTGATACGTACGAGATGTATCCTTTTTCGTATCCTTTTGTCTCTTGCGAGATTCAGAAATTCCTTTAAATACATTACATTACAACGTTTTGTCGTGTTTATAATGAGCATGCATTGGTTGTACGTCATTTCGCCCTTGCATTGTTATGCACGTAGTATATGCGTTGTAGTGCACATCATGCTCGCATTGTTATGCACATCTCTTATGTATTGTCGCACACGCCAAGCTTGCATTGTCATGCACCTCCCTTAGGTCGCATTGTCTTGCGCCCCTCCATCCACGTTGTTTCGCGTATCTCATTTGCATCATCATGCATCTTATCATGTTACATGCATTGTCAGGCACACGTCATTTGCATTGTCATGCATTCCCACATAACATGGATTGTCATGCACACGTTATTTGCATTGTCATGCATTCCCACAGTACATGCATTGTCACACACACGTCATTTGCATTGTCATGCCTTCCCACATAATATGCATTGTCATGCGCACATCATTTGTATTGTCATGCATTTTCCTAACATACATTGTCATGCACATCTCATTTGCATTGTCATGCATTTCCTCATCTGCATTGGCATGCACATCTCATTCACATTTCCTTACCTCGCATTGTCATGCACGCCTCTTTCACATTGTCTTGCATGTTTCATATAACTGGCATTGTTTTGCTTGTTATTTGCATTGTTTTGCATTTTCATATAACTTGCATTGTCTTGCTCGTTATGTGCATTGTCTTGGACCCCCCTATAACTTGCATTGTCTTGCTCGTTATGTGCATTGTCTTGCACCCCCACTAACTTGTGCATTGTCCTGCACCCCTACTAACTTGTGCATTGTCTTACACTCCCTACTAACTTGTGCATTGTCTTGCACTCCCACTAACTTGTGCATTGTCTTTTACTCCCACTAACTTGTGCATTGTCTTGCACTTCCACTAACTTGTGCATTGTCTTGTAGCCCTACTAACTTGTGCATTGTCTTGCACCCCTACTAACTTGTGCATTGTCTTGCGCTCCCTACTAACTTGTGCATTGTCTTGCACCCCTACTAACTTGTGCATTGTCTTGCACTCCCTACTAACTTTTGCATTGTCTTGCACCCCTACTAACTTGTGCATTGTCTTGCACTCCCCACTAACTTGAGCATTGTTTTGCAATCTATCTAACTTGTATTGTTAAGTTTCTTTCTTTTGCAGGCACGATATTGTATGTACGGTTCATTTGAGGCTGGCGCGACCAGACGAACCAGACAGGTATTGTACATTCTCCGCGTGAGACGTAGCGAGAATTGAATAATTCTCTTGCATCCTTTCTGCAGGTAATGTAGTTTGGTTCGAATTCACTTGCTTAAAACTATTGCATGTTATGCTTCGTTACAACCCCCCTCTGCATAATCACAAGTTATGTTAGGCACCGTGCATGTCATTTGCATTTTGGCTCTGTCTTCGGACACATATCATTGTTATCTTGTATGTGTGTCTAAGTCATCAGCCTCGTCAAAAATGGATTGTCTCTGGGCTTTGACATTCACTCCTGTCATCTTTATAACTTTTGAGTTCTGTCAAAGAGGGGCAACTGTAGACACCCCATTTTTGACCGTCCTCAAGACTTGGATGTCATCGTTTGAACACTCGATGATCATCCATGCCTGTGTTCGTTTTGAGTTCTCGGAGGCCTCGGTCGCGCACCTTACCTCAAGATCTCTCAACTTGTCTGTTTTGCGTGGACCAAGCACTTGTGTTTTTGCCTTTGAGGGAAGAGGGTGGCTTGTTTGCCATCCCCTCAACCCATCGACCAACGCTTGAGGCCATCGGCCTTGTTTTCTTTCCATCAGCCAAAACTTTTGGCTGATTGGCACTATATTTGGTCGGCCGGCACTTATGTTGGTCGATTGGCCAGTTTTTTTGGCCGAACCCTGTTCATCTGCTTTATGTAGATATTTTATGCCAACTGGCACAGCTGGCATGCACAATTGCCCCCCTCCATACACGTGTATGAAGGGATTTGCACCCTTTGCGTAGCTTCTCCTAGAAGCCTTGGAATTGAATTCCTATAAGAAGGGAGCTCCTTCTCCCTTCTCGGAGGTTCAGAAAAATTAGGTTAGAGTGATAGATTTAGTTTTGTATATATCTTACCTTGTTTGATCTTGTTTTGTGCTTTAAAGTGTTGTTTTGTCTTACTATTGTACACAAACACACACTAGAACACTATCCTCTTGGCGCTGAGGTCCCTTGAGGCTGATTTTAGAGTTCTTGGACTGATTTTGATCAGAGAAAGTAGCTGGAGTGGTGTTCTTGAAGGTGTTCTTCAAGGGTGAGCATTTTTGCTTTTAATACCCCATTCTTGCTTAAGCTTTTAGCCCTTCTTGCTTATTATTTTAAGCTTAGCTCTTAACTGATAAAAGTTTTTATTTTTGATGTTTTAGAACTTTGTTTAAGATCATTTTTTGGTTTTGGGTTATTTCACCCCTCTTAGGCCTTGTTAGGCCTTATTTTAAGCCATCTCTTTCAGCCTTTGTTCTTGTCTTTGCATGACCTTTCTACCACTGAAATCCAGAGGATTTTTAGTGGTGGAAAGGTGGTTTTGAAGTCCCAAATAGGAGAGGGTCATCCCCTCTCCTTGTTGTCTTGTATGCTAGTATGAATGGCTTATATTGGCAGCATGTTTGTTTGGCTCGTTTTAGCTTCATTTCAGTATGTATTAGGTTTTGTTTTGCCATGATATAACACTGTTTACACTTGGTTTGGACATACCATGTATGCTTCATATGCTTGCCTTGTAACCCTTTTATTTGCCTTAATATGCTTTATGCTTTAAGCCATGTTTTTAGCATGATTTTGGCTCGACTCAATGAAGCTTTTAGCCTTGTTGTAGCATGCTTAAACTCTTATTTGAGTGGTATTAGTCATATATGCCATGCTTTGTATAGCTACCATGTATTCTAGCTTGTTAGCTTTGGGTGTCCAAGTCACTAGCATGCTTTACTTGGCTCATTTCAATGATTTGGCATCATTTGTAATGTTATTTCAGTCCATGTTTCATGCTTATATGCTTGCACTTATCACTCCTTTAATATTTTAAAGAGTTGATGTTTTATGCCTCGTGAATGGACCATTGTGTTTGCCTCCATGTTTAGGCCTCTAGGATGCCATTTCAATATGTTTTGGGCCTTATTTTGACATGTCCTAACTCTGATTTTGGTTGTTTAAATCATGCCATGTTTGGTTTTGATAGGTGTAGAGTAACACCTCTTTTGTGGCCTTGCATGCTTCATGCTTTTGGTCCTTCGTTCTAGCTTATTTTGGCCTTGGTCCTTCTATGTTTTAGGCTCATTTTGACATGATCTAGGACTGTTTTAGATTATACTGGCCATTAGCTTCATGTTTTGCATAGCCATGGTTTGAGTCCTTTGGCTAGCTTCAAGCTTTATGCATTCTCGCATGCTTTGCTTGCCTTATTTGGTTAATTTGGTATCATTCCTAGCATGATTTCAGAGTTTAAAATGTTTTTCACATGTGCATATTTGTCTCCTTTTAAGTGTTCTTGAAAGTTCCTCTCCTATGCTTAAGTGTTAGGCCATCAAATGTGCATGTTTGTATATGTACTTCACGCTTTTGTTTCATCATTTTGGCCACTGATTTGGACATGTTTGAGAGCTGTCCTTTTAGTTTAAGTCCATCCCTTGCATGTTGTTGCATGCTTGCCTTGCTTGTTGTTGCATGCTTGCTTCATTTTGCATGTTGTGACTGGTTATATAGGTTCATAAGTTTAGGTTTGAATGCCCATTGCATATTACTAGCTTGCATGTTCGGTTGCATTGCATTGTGTGTGCATTCCCTTGCCTCTTGACCAAGCATGATAGAGGTTGGGGCCTCTTTATGTGTTTTTGTGCATTTCATTCCACATTGAATTGCACACTTGGCCTTTTCGGCCATCATGCATCGAAATGCGTGATTGATGGTCCGAGGGTCGAGGACTACACTCCTTTGAGTCTCAAACAAGATAAGGGGTGTGATTGTGCAAACATTGTCTTGTAAATGTATTGCCATGCTCTGTCTGTCCACTATTATAGTAAAAGGTGCATTCAATAGGAAAGGATGGCTGGTCGGCCATCTTCAGTGCCAGTCGGCTACAAATGTTTGGCCGAGAGCCTCATTTTTGGTCGATGACCAGTTTACCTTGGCCGATGGCCCTATATTTTGGCCAATGGCCTCTCAGCTTGCCCATAAAGTGGTTCAGAAGTGTCACAAAAGTTGGCACAGTTTCCAGAGGTAGAGAGCAGTGCAAACAGAGAGAACATGAAGCATGGCAATGGATTTCCGAGTGAAGCCGACCAAGCATGCATTCTTCCCTCTTCCCGAGGCTGTTTTACTGTCTTCGTAGCTTAATTAATTTGTTTAATTAGTTAAGAGTTGTGTAATAATTAATTATCTTGTTAGTTAGTTAATTAGTTAATTTGTATTATTCTTTCGGTCCCTCCGTCGAGAGGGCGCAATTATGTAATAAGCGTGCGTGTGTGCGATGCATGTATTCTAACACCTGTTTCTTTTTCCCTTTTACTTAACCACTTATCGTGGTTAGTTCTAAGGCATGTTTAACTTAGCATACCTTATGCTTACATGTTTGCATCCATTCATCTGTATTGCATGCACCGGGCTCGGCGCATCATACTAATTGCATCGTATTTCAATTCCTACTTGAATACATGTATCGAGTTGTCACACATCATATGCCATCCTAGATTAGCCGAGCCTATTCTAATTGTATTTTGCATGTGTTGCATTAGCCATTCTCAACATGAACTAGGATCATGCATAATTACTAACTAGTTTCTTGTTTTGGCTTAGAGTACACTGTAAGTGTTTATGCTTTAGCATCTTGCATGTATGTGAGTGTTAACATGGCAGCATGCTTGCCATGAGGGTAATTGCTTATGTGATATAACTGCCTGAATACGTTTGGGTGAAGGTTGGATTACTTAAATTGGAACGATTCATTGAAATCCGTGTTTTAGCCTACTTGCGAGTAACAAACTTCAAACCATTTCCAAACAAACGGATATGCGATGCTTTGTTCCAAATTAGGCGATCTAGTCTATACTTGTGTGTTGTGCGCATCGCATAGTAATTCTAGCTAATTAACTGGAATAAGAACACATGTGTTTTCAAAAACAAGATATCATGTTTAGTAGTGCCCGATCTTTGATTAGGCGAGTGGGGGTGCTCATTGCATGACCTTCCCCAATCGTACCCAAGTTCCCGAGCCGAGGCAACTTTGGTGATGACAGACACGTGGCCTTAGGCACGAGTCAGGGTTTCCTAAATTCCCCCAAAAAAAATAAAATATTTAGGTGGCGACTCTGTATTTGGCAAAGCAGTCCATGTTTGGCACTTCTTTCTTAAAAATCAGTTTTCCAAAATGATTTGCCGGATTTGGACTCTTTGGTGATTTATCGGTCTCGTATTGCACTTTGTGAGATTAGATTAAGAACCGTGACATTTGAGTCTGAACTGTAGTAGCAAGGCCCAAGGGTGCGTCTATAGTGTCGATCGACCAAAAAGAGTGCCGATCGGCCAACACTTATGGCCGATGGCAAAGAAGCAAGGCCAACAAGCACAAGGCTTGGCCGACGGGTTGTAGGGATGGCCAACAAGCCACCATCTTCCCTCAGAAGCAGAACCACAAGTGCTTGGTCCATAACCAAGCACAAGATAGGCAAGTTGAGAGATCCTAAGGCAAGGCGCGCAACCAAGACCTTTGGGAACTCAAAATGAACACGAGCATGGATGATCATCGAGTGTTCAAATGATGACGTTCAAGTCTTGAGGACGGTCAAAAATGGGGTGTCTACAGGTACACTAATCTAGAAGATTCTGTAAAGCAGAATTGGGAGGAATTAGCCGAATCTTTCATGGCTCAATAATCTTATAATACGCAGATTGATGTCACAAGTCGTGATCTCGAGGCGACGCGTCAAGAGCCAAAAGAAGTTTTCTCTTAATTTGTGACAAGATGGAGGGCTAAAGCCTCAATGATAACCACTCGACATTCGAAGAAAGATCAGATTAGAATTGTTTTTTGAAACCTACATGGCAAGTTATTACAAAAATAATTATTTTTCTATTGTTCACATTACAGAGCTTCATGAAATGGGGGTGCAAATTGAGGATGCTATGAAGCAGGGGCTTATTACTGATGAGAAGGAGCCGGCTAAGAGGCCGTTTGTCCACAGTTCCAATGCTGCCAGTGGTAGCACAGTTGCAAGGCCATCGAATGTAAGTGTTGTCACCACCACCACAAAATCGGTTGATCCCTTTGCCAACATAGGCCCACAAACATCATCTAACCCTACTCGACCTCATGGTAGGACTTTTAACCAACTGTATATGACCCTACCCAAAGCCATGTAGGTATTGGTCAAGAAAGGGCACCTGAAGCCCTTAGAACCTCGCCCACTTCCTGACCCTCTTCCACCCAAGCATAACCCTACAAAGTACTGTGCTTTTCAATAGCAGCATGGTCTTGACACCGACCGATGCTTCCGATTACATCATGAGATTCAAGATCTCATTAACAACAAGGTTATCGCTCCACCTCAAAAACCAAATGTAACCACAAACCCACTCCCAGCCCATAATCAAGTCCCCCCACCTCGAAACCTTAACCTTCTCCATACACTGATTGCCTCTTATGACCCCAGCATATATATTACCCCCTCCCACCTACCAAAACCGATGCTGTTCCTTCTTGAGAGCACAGACTTGTGCATGATGGACGCATCTAACCTACAAATCGAGCCTCATAATGTGGTGACAACACTTGCAATAAAGGAGGTTTTGACATCGGAGGGAGCTACTGGCCTATCAACGAAGTGTTCCGGGGACCTATTCGAAAGGGTATATGTTCCGAGTTGCTATATTATGCCAACTACTCAAACCAGGCCCGAAGTAGTACTACCAATCGTGGTGGAGATTAATGTGGTTAGGGAGGATGCCTTGAGCCAACGGTTGAATGACCTTGTAGATCTCAAAGAAGATCTAAATAACCTGTAATTTTTCAATGAGCAACATCAAGGAGATGTACAGATCGGGTGGTTTAACCTGAACAGCTCGACTGATAATACCGGATAGCTGAGTGATAAACCAGACAGGGAAGAAGAAACTGCGATGAAACCAAAAGGAAAGGAAACATAAATAGCTGTAGTGGCTGGGAAGGCTGATGTGGAAGGAAAGCTGCCGGAAGACATATGTGTGGGAAATCCAAATCCAAAAGTGGGTGTTGTGAATACTATAGATACTAAACAGGAAGTTGCACTGAGGCAGTTTGAGAGAGAAAGAGTTGAAGACAGCTTGAAAATAGCAACTGCATGTCGCCCTGAGGGGGACACATGCTCTGTAAAAATGATTCAGATGGAGCCTAACAATTACTTGTTGACAGCTGAGGGCGAGTGGTGGGATGACAATGATTTGTGTCAAGCCCATACCAATGAAAACTGGGAGGGCTGTACTGAGGAGATAGACCATCTTACCCGTTGCCACACCTGGATCAAGCAGAGCCATCGGGAGATGACAAGGAGATCGAGAAACAGACAGAGAAATAGTTAGAGGAGGAGTTAGTTTTGAAGCAGCTCAAGAAAATCCAAGCTGATATCTCTATTTAGGGACTTCTCATGGCATCACGGGTGCAGCAGCAGGTGGTGTTGTCAGCAATGGACAAAGCTAAATTGTCCATTAATACTATGCCCGAGCAACTTGTAGGCTTGGTCTTTCCGGGTGTTGCCAAGCCAACGCTCACTTTCTCTGACAAAGAGCTGTCACCGAAAGGCTCGGCTCACAACAAGCCATTATACATATCTGTGGAATGTAGGGAGAAGTGGATACCTGTGGTGTTAATAGATGCCGGTTCTACAATTAATGTCTGTCCTTCCCACATCGCCTACGCAATTGGCCTGAAACCTGCAAACTTCATCCCTATGGCCTAGGTCATACGGGCATATGATAACGCAAGTAGAGAGGTCATAGGTATGGTGAAAGTGCGGGTCTAGGCTGGCCCATCAGAGCAAGAAATCGAGTTTCATGTCCTGGATGTACCAGCTACATTTAATCTATAGTTGGGGAAGCCTTGGTTACATCACGTGAAGGTTGTGTCCTCCACCCTCCATCAACTGTTGAAGTATCCTCGTGGGGAAGGAGTAACAATTATTTTTAGGAACTCATCTATCCCTCCACCTCCGAAGGTGACTGCGCTAGTGCTAGAGATCAACCATGGTGACGAGGATGTATTCCCCTCAGGATTCATTATGCATGAAGCCCGAGTAGTGCAGACAATTTGGGCCGCAGACGAAGGCATGTAAGTCAGTGCCTAGTCCATCTACTTCATGAACAAACTGCGACACATTTCGAGAATGGGGCTTGGATAGAGTGGTTGGACAGGTGTTGTGGCACTAGTAGATATGCCAAACAACCCGCATGCCTTTGGACTGGGCTATGTGCCTACCAAAGAGGATTGGATAAGGAAAGGAGAAGAGATGAAGGGTAGAGCCAAGGTCAAGAGATCTGGGAAGCACTATGAGCTTGTCCACCGGCCAATCCGGGGGATACTGAATGGCTGTTTTGTTAAAGAGGGAGAGGATTTCCCCTTTTGTGGTTTCCCTAAGCCTTAGGTAAATTCCTCGAAAAAGCGCGTCCCCAGGTTTGAGATTTTCTTTGATTTGCAGTGGTAGGATAGTGATGAGAAAAGGGATGAACCAAACATGAAAGCTAGCCAAAGCATAGAAGATGACTCAAACAACATCGAGGTTAAAGTAGGGGCAGTATTGTCCAATCTCCTTACAGATCCCGCGACTGACCTAGAGAATTTGGGGGATAACTTTATTGTCTATATGATCAGGGAAGAATCGGATGTGGACCCAACCACTGGAATTTTTGATGCGTCGAGGACACCACGTCTTACCTGGCAGTTGGAGCAAGGCTTTCTTTCTAGTTTTGAATCGGGTGGTAAGCCAAAATCTGATTCCACTGAGTCTGTGGTGTCAGAATTAGATTCAAGTCAGTCTGGGGAGTCTGAGTCTGGCATTCCCAAGGGTGGTAACCCTAATGCCAAGGTCTTGTCGAGGTCCTCCTTTTCTTTTTCTTTCGAGTCGGTTGCAATCAAGGAAACGAAGCTTTTCAATGAAATTATTGCAGATTCTGTGTACTTCTCTATGCCGCTTGTTTATTGCATTGACCAAGATTTTTCAGAATTTTAACGAAAATGAAGAGGAAAAAATTCCTCTGGCTTTGAAAAACTTGATTAATCGAGAAGAGGAAAGGTATGTTAAGCCTCGTGTTGATGAAATCATTGCTATTAATGTAGGTACTGAGAAAGATCCGCGCTTGGTCTAGATTGGGTCCATGTTGTCTTCGGAGGAACGCGAGCATTTAATCACTTTATTAAAAGATTTCAAAGATGTTTTTGCAAGGTCTTACGAAGACATGCCTAGAATCGGCCTTAAGATTGTATAGCACCGGATTCCTCTCGACCCCGAGGCCTGACCAATCAAGCAGAAACTGCACATAATTCATCTGGATTAGGCACTAAAAATCAAGGAAAATGTCACCAAGCAGATTGATACAGGATTCTTGTTAGTGTCCAAGTATCTGACTTGGTTGGCCAATATCGTCCTAGTGCCGAAGAAGGATGGCAGCATCTGGGTTTGTGTTGACTTTCAGGATTTGAATAGAGCCAGTCCAAAGGATGACTTTCCACTACCGCATATTGATGAGTTGGTAGAATTCACCGCGGGCCATGCCTTGTTTTCATTTATGGATGGATTTTTGGGTATAACCGGATTCTGATGGCACCCGAAGACAAAGAAATGACCATATTCACTATGCCATGGGGTACGTACTGCTACTGAGTCATGCCATTTGGGCTGAAAAATGCTGGGGCTACCTATCAAAGGGCTGTGACTATCACCCTACATGACATGATCCATAAAGAGGTTAAGGTGTATGTGGATGACATGATTGTCAAGTCCAAAGGGCAAAAAGGCCACTATAACGCATTGGAGAAATTCTTTCAACAGATCAGGGAATACAGATTGAGGTTGAACCCACAAAAGTGTACCTTTGGCGTGATAGCAGGAAAAATGTTGGGATTTCTGATCACACAGAGGGGAATTGAAGTAAATTCTTCCAAAATCAAGGCCATCTTAAAAATGCCACCATCGAGGACTGAAAAGGAGGTGCACGACTTTCTGGGTAAAGGGCAGTTCATAAGACGATTTATTTCAAAATTAACCTCGACTTGTGAACCACTGTTTAGTCTTCTAAAGAAAAGAAAGAAATTCTGATAGGACGATCGATGTTAGTTGGCCTTCGAACAGGTCAAGCAGTACCTCCAGAATCCACCTGTGTTGTCACCACCGGAGTCGGGAAAGCCTCTGATCCTATACTTATTGGTAATGGATACAACCATGGGGTACATGCTCGTTCAAGAATCTGAAGATAGGGGTCGAGAAGGCCATTTACTACTTGAGCAAGAAGAGCCAAACTATGAGACCCGCTACACTCCCCTAGAGAAAGCTTGCCTAGCCTTGGTGTGGGCCACTAGGAAGTTGAGGCACTACTTGTTAGCTCACTCTGCAATCCTGGTTTCAAGATTAGATCCCATCAAATATCTCTTTAAGAAACCAACACTTACAGGTAGGCTTGCCCGTTGGCTGCTACTTCTGTCCGAATTTGATCTCAAGTTTGTTACACTCAAATCCTTTAAAGGAAGAGTTGTAGCGAAATTCCTGGCAGACCACCCGGTAGAAGGAGATGAGGCAATGGAATACCTGTTCCCAGATGAAGACATTCTGCATGTAGAAGAGGAAACGTGGACGGTGTACTTTGATGAAGCGTCCAATCAATACGATTAGGGGATTGGGGTGTTACTGATAGTGCTCGATGATTCCAATATACCTTTAGCCTTCAAACTTCGGTTCAAAGTGTCCAACAATGAAATAGAATACGAGGCATGCATTGTTGGTTTACAAGCTACCCTAGAACTAGGGGCAATAAGGTTGGATGTCATTGGGGACTCAAACTTAATTGTTTCTCAGGCAAATGGAGACTGGAAAGTCAAAGAAGTAAAAATGAAGGTTTATCACCAAACCTTGGATGTGCTGATTCTAAGGCTTGAAAAGCTGACATTTACGCATCTGTTAAGAGAGAACAACCAGTTCATTGATGCACTGGTAGCTCTATCTTCTATGGTAGACATCCTGCTGGGGTAAAGATACATCCAATCATCATCGAATAGAAGTACACGCCGGCTTACGAGACCATCGCCACGATAGATGAAGTTCCAGACAAAAACCCCTAGTGTTATGACATTTGGAATTTCCTAGAAAAAGAGACGTATCCACCAGGGCAAGTGCTAAAGAAAAATGGGGAATACGGTGTCTGGCCGTCCAATTCATCATCTGTGGGGGGTAAGTTATTCAAAAGAGGTCATCTAGGAATGCACAAGACGTGTGTTAAAGAAGATGAGTCAAAATGCATCATGAAAGCCATCCACAGAGGAGAGTGTGGAGCACACATGAATGATGTGATGTTAGCCCGAAAGATTCTCAAACAAGGTTATTACTAGTCTCCTGTGGACGAGGATTGTATTGGTTTTGTGTGGCAATGCCACAAATGTCAAATTCATGCCAATCGCATGAATATTTCGCCGTCAAAGCTTTACAACATGACTTTGCCATGGCCTTTCTCAGTCTGGGGCATTGACGTTATCGGTGTGGTCATGCCAAAAGGGTCCAATGGACATGAGTTCATCTTAGTGGCGATTGACTATTTTACGAAGTGGGTGGCAGCTCAGTCATATGTTGTGTTGAAAGTGTCGCATGTGGCCAAGTTTATCAGAAACAACATCATCTGTCGATATGGGGTTCCAAACGAGATCATATTAGATAATGGCTCACACTTCAAGAAAGAGGTGGTGGATGTAGTTGCAAAATACAACGTGACTTTCACAAGTCATTGACGTATAGACCACGGACTAATGGATCTGTTAAGGCCACAAACAAGAATATTAAGAACATCTTGCGACAGATGATGGAAATTTACAAGGACTGGCTGGATAAACTACTGTTTGCACTTTGGGGCTACAAAACATCAATTCAAACATCTATAGGGGCAACCCCCTATTCTCTCGTCTAAGAGATGGAAGTTGTTCTGCCAATTGAATTGAAGTACTGTCGTTGCGAGTTATGGCCGAGTGTCAGATAACAGAGGCGGACTGGCAATAGAGCAAGTTCGAGGAATTGATGTTGTTTGATGAGAGAAGTCTGAAAGCATTGTATCATGTCCAGGGCTTGCTAGGGCTTTCAATAAAAAGGTTGAGTCCAGAAACCTCAATAAAGGAGATTTGGTGCTGAAAAACAACTGAGCTCCTATTCATGACCCTAGGGGCAAGTTCAGACCTAATTAGACTGGTCCATATATCATCAAGTCTATCTGGTCAAGAGGGGTGATCATCCTTATGGATCTAGATGGCCTGGAATTTTTGCAGCTGATCAACATGGACAAATTACAGAAGTATTACCCTTGAAAGGCTCGCTAGGCCGAAAACTTGGAAGGATGACCTAGGCAAAAGTTAGAGGATGGAAAATTACAAATAAAGAAAAACTGAGCTCGTAAGGTCAAACACCTAGAAGGGCGACGCTGGCAAAAGTTAAAGTGTAAAAGGAGAGAGTTCATACTTGAGTCAACCTAAACCAAACTACGAAAGGCCTGATTCCCATCTTTGGGATACGTAGGCAACTTCATCCTGAAGTTCGACCTTACCATCTCCAGCTCAACTGTCCTGTTCATTTACTTGATCGGGCCATCTTTTTCCATTATTTTCTAGCTTGGTTATGTTACCTTGGTTCAGCAGAAGGGCCAGTTGGAATGAAGAGCAGTAATGATAAATGCAGTTGCAGGTAGTTGCAATTTGTTGATTTGGAGTTGTACATCTTTAGGGACTGATTCTGTGCATGTTAGGCAGTGATCATTTCCGAAATTGGTTTTGAAAAGTTTTAATAAAAGTTGATTTTTTCTCAAAATTTTACCTTTTTACAACTTAGACCATTTGGGACCAAGAGGAAAAATTTTACTGCTCACAACTTCAATTCCATTGATTTCAATACAAGTACATTCTCCAACTCTCTGATTTGAATCAAAGTTGCTTTTGCATCATAAAACTTGAAAGAAAAAAAATTCAAAGCAATAAACTAGGGGCATAGATGAGACGGGTGTTCCTGCGTCTTCTGCTCGTGCTTGCGGAAGCCTCTGCAGACAAAGTCGGCCCAACCTGCGCCCTCTCGTCGAGCTAAACCAAACACTCGCCAGAAAGGGCAGAACTGAAACTAAGGGCAAGGGCCAAAAGCGCTCTTGTCCTCCAAGCAGTGAGGTACTGAGACAGGTTTTGAAGCACGGATTGGGAATGAAGCCCGGTATTCTATCTCCTCTTCTAGCCGGGTCTGATCATGCCCAAACTGTCGTCTGAACCGGAAAAGGGAAGTAGAATACGTAGTGCGTGAGGCCAATCAATTGTATGCCCGGTTGACGGGTCATGTCGTAGCTCATCTCAGCCAAGTTAAGCCATGGGCAACATCAGGCTATGTCAGCTGTGGATCTGCTGCACATCCAGTTGCACCACCATTTCCCTATGGAAAAGTCCACTAGCCACTGACGGAAGAAGTAGGCCCAGGCTGAATACTCGGGGCAAGGGTCCACTACTTTCAGCTTATCCATTAGCCACACCTGGGAAGGGATAAAAAAATAAAGAGAGATTAAAGAATAAAGAGATGTGCGCTAATAGAAAAGTAAAGGAAAGGGCTTTGAGAGAAAAAATAGAGTGTGGGTGCTGAGTGATGTGACAATCATATATAAGAAAGGGTGGGAAACAATACCTGAAGAAGAAGTGGGCTTACCGCGAACCAAGTGGTCACTCACCAATGAAAAGCGTCCAAACCCATCAAGGTCTTGGCTAGTACCAAACCAATGCAACTCTTGCCCTCTTTTAGGCATTGGGCTACTTCAATCAACTGAATATTGGCTCTAGCGCTACTAGGGGCAAGAAGAAATTGTGTATGCATACATAAACAAAGGGCATGTTGTCGAAAGCCTCACCAGAGAAGGTCACCCCTGTCGCCGTTGTCCGAAACATGATGAATCAAGCCGGGTATATCTAGCTCTTCGTCATGACCCAAACACCGGGCTTTGCGTAAAGTAAGCCCACACATCTATCCCAAAGCATGGGCATGCCTAAAACGGGGCTGATGTATGATCTCCTCGTCGCGACGGGATTCCATCAGTGCTAGAAATTCTTCAAGGGTCGGGGCACATTTCTTATGCTCCGAACCAGAATACATGTGTAATTGCGTCCCAACACCGGACCGTGACATAAAGGAATGGAAAACAAAGTGGAATACTACTCAATAGAAAAAGTGCATTTATGCTAAAACCTCAGAAATTTACCTTTTCCATGCCGTCTAAAGTGACTATCCATTCTTTGAGTTTCTCGGTAAGGAATGTCTCTATTTTCAAGAAACGCAGTAGTTAAAATGAGGTTCTGGTGAAGAATTTGCGAATGAAGACCTTTTGTAGAAGATAGGGCAGTGAGTGTAGACCAGCTATTAACCAACTGATGGATCACCACAAGTGGTTGGCCATCCACTTTTAGTGGCCAGCCATATACTATTTGTGGTCGACCGTCCACTTTTATGTCTTGGCAGTTTGGTATTTTGGTTTTGTCCTGGTCTTTGTGTCTTGGGGTCTTGTTTTGAGTTTTTTGTTTTTAATAGGTGTAAATAACTGTGTTTAGGTTGTTTTTACAGCATTTTCCATTTATTAAGTTGTATTTTGTATTTTAGTCGGTTGTTGACTCAATACTCAGTTAAGATTATTGTTACAATACAAACATTTTCAGTTTTAAATACCACTCCATTTTCATTTTATGTGAATGTGGTGCTCATAATGCAAAAACAATAACTTTTTTTCATAAAACTGCGAAGTTTTACTCCGATCATAGTTTTTAGAAAAAGGTACAAGTCTTTTCAAAAGCAAAAAGTAAAAAAAACCTATCTGAAGTTGTACATGTGCTAAGTTACAAAATAAAAGAAACTAAGGAAAAAAGTACAAAAATCTTCGCCTGTCACATTAAGCTTGAGAGGTCCTCTTTGTCCTCTTCCTCGGAAGGGACTCAGAGGCACTATCTCTGTCAGTGCCACTGTCAAATTCGGACTCTGAGCCAGAACTAGTGTTGCCATCTCTACTTTCTGACTCAGAGCTAGTGTCGGCACTTTCCTCGCTCTTAGATAACTCAGAGCGTCGACTTACTGCCTCCTTGGTGCCGTTGGTCTCAGCATCGTCGTCACTCAAAATCGGCTTAGAGGAAGAGGAGGTCTCCTCTGTCTGAGACTCGCTAGTCCGATCCCGAGCACCTCTACCTCTACCTCAACCTCAACGCTCGTCTCGGCTGCGTGCTGGGCCTATCTACCTCTCCTCCCAATCGCTGAAGAAGGTACCGCCGGTGCTGTCGCTAGTGCCCTCAGTGTAGGTGGGATCTGAAAAACAAATATCAGAGTATTAAATACAGTACGTATGTTGCAGAATGTAGTATGCAATATGAGTATCATTTAGAAGATAGTGCAGTGTGTTAATGCAGCATGAGTAGTGCCAGAATGCATGTTAGTTCACAGTATGAGTATCGTGTATCAGTGGGAATATGATAGTGTGGTGCACGATAGTGTGAATCAGTAATGAAATGCACGAAAAGAAATAGGGATAGTACCTGGATACCGTGGAGACCAAGCAGCGTCTCTCTCCTCTTCACCATGCTGACTAGAGAAGTAACACGCTGGAGAAGGCCCCCTGTGTACTCTGTGGATGCCTACAAGTGAATTTGAATACTCAGTATCTGAAAAAGGAAAAGCACGGGATGCAAGTTATAAAGTGTGGTCCATACCTGAGGTGCACCTGGAGCTCTAATATACCCGTGCCCTGCCTCTGGTGGCTCTATCGGAATCTGATAAGCTGTCCCGCCTGGCCGCCAATAGGTAAGTATAGTAGGGATCGCTGACCAACTGGCAACCTGCACTACGGAAGGGGCCTCTCCACCACCAGCCTCATCCTCCTGGGCAGCCTCTTTAGCCAAAGGAGGACCTGTTGCCTTGCCCACGCAAACTTCGGTCAAGGGTAGCATGAGATGAGTCTAGATGAAAGTCATGTAATCTCCGTCCCCTCGGAAGTAATTGGCATCCAGTGCCACCATATGCTGAATAATAGCCTGGGAGGCCATCAACTATCCTCATAGATGCTGGGGATGGCATAGGAACAACTGGGGTTAGCATACAAACCGCTCTCCCAAGAACCAAGCCCGGCAGAATGGACCCTCCAGTAGGATTTGATACTGGGAGGTAGTCCAAGTCCTGGCATACCAGTCCCTGATCTCGACTAGCATCATCGTCCACGGCTGCCACGTGATCTGTCAATGGAGAATTTACAGGTTGTTAGTTGTTGTCAATTGTAAGAAAGCAATAGAAATAAAGAAGAAATGACTGTGAGTTGCGGACTACCTCGCAACCACCTTGTCGAAGTATTGGCGATAGAAGGTGAATGTCTTATCATCACGGCTCCGGCGGTGGCACCTGCCATCATACCATTGCGCATAAGGCACGGCTGGAATGATCTCATCCATCAGCTTTGGGGCAAGAGCTGGGAAATAGGCATAAACCCACAGCTATAAAGAAAAGATTAAAAGCAGAAAGCACGATGCGTGAACAGATATTGAACAAAAAGTGTAAAGTATAGGGCATACTGTGTGAATAGATATCAAACAGAAAATGCAAAGTAGAAAGCATAAGAAACCAACAGAACTAAAAATGTAGTGCATACCTCCCAGGCTCTCCAGTAGCCTCTGCCATTGTTCCCCTTCATGCGGGAACTGGAGCTCATATAGCCATAAAGGGCGGTAAGGCCGGCTCCACCCCAGTCATAAAATCGGACCCGAGGCAAGGTCACATGGGCGCTCAACAGGTATAAGCCCCTGGTATTCCACTTGTTCGCAAACAAGGTGTTACCAAGAAGGTATATCAAAAAGCCCCGGGTATACTGCTCTGTCTCCTCATGTGTCTCTGGTTGGCTCCCGCAAAAGCACTCGTAAAACCAACTGTATCGCACCGTAGCTGGCCTGTATAGTGGTGGGCTTGCTCCAAGTAGATGTATCTAGGCCGCCTGCCACTGGCCCATGTCCATATCGAAGGGGATCGGATCACCCCCTAGTCCTAAGCATGTGATCATCGAGAAGTCGTAAGGGGTCATCATCATCTCCTCGGTGGACGAGAAGTGGATGGAGTTGGTGGTATCCCACCACCTCCTAACTAATGCTCCGAGTAAGGCCTGGCTAGCCATATGCTGTAAGAGCCCGGTGCAAAAGAGGCCAAAGCCAGCCTCGTCAACAAGGTCATGGACTCAGGCGGGTAGCTCATGGTACCAGTCTCTGGCCGTCACGGTCCCATAGCCTCTCCATGAGCGAGAGTGCTCCTGTGACAAAGAAAGAGGGAATCAGACGAAAGAAAAGTTAGTTGACATATAGTAATGAAAAGCAATACTGAAAAGGCAAAACAAACAGTATATGAAACCACAGTTTGTACCTCAGTAGCGTTGTGGGAAAAGTAGGAGTCTAGCTCCCTCAGCAGAACATCCTCTGGCACGTTGGTAGCGAAATCATCGAACCACAGCATGCCGCCGGGGACCAGTGCGTGTGCCTGGGGGTGGTAAGTGGCCGGATCAAATGGCCTCAATCTCAATAGTAGCAACTCAGGCTCGGGAGCATAGACCTTCTCGGCCTCAAAATCAATGGCAATGTCTTCTGCCGCCTCGTCGGCCCAGGCTACCGCCAGCTCCTCAACCTCTGCAGGGGGTAGAAGTATAGGTGGAACCTCAGGAGGGGCATCATCGTGAGGAATGTCATTTACCATCTAGAAAGTGTGTGAAAACTGGTGAAAAATGGAGAAAATGAGGAAAATTAGGGAAAACTTAGAAAAAGTCAACCCTAGAAGAGAGAAAATAGGAGAAAAGTCAAAACTCGAGAAAGTTCACAAAACCCAAGAAAAAGTAAAGGGAAACAACCCCAAAGTAATGAAAACTCAAAAAAATCAACAAAAACAAAATCTAATCTATTCAAAGTGTAGAGGATCAAAGAGGTTTTGAGAATAAAGTTTACGTGGGGCGTTGGAAAACGCATACAAAGCACAAATCTAGAGAGAGGAAGCACAAATCTAGAGAGAGAAAGAGAAACTGATTTCGATGGTGTGGGTATGTGCCAAATGGTTTTTGGGTGGTGTCTTTTAAATACCCAAGTCGAATTGACCGAATTGCCTCCGAAATTGCATTAGTGGCCGGCTGTACACCATTAGTGACCGGCCGGTCACTTTTGTGGCCCAGTGCTGGTTTTGTTGCTCTCATCCCCAAGCAGTGTGTGAAAGGTCCTGTTTTGGGTCTAGAAAGAAGGATTGAGGTATTTGAAGTGGAATTGATTTACGAGAATCTCGAACCTATGTTCTAGTTGTGCCGTTCCAATGCTCGCTATACTCTGGCATGCGAACGTGTTCTAATTTCAAATGTGAGCAAGTTATATCCTTTGTTGGGCATGTTGTAGAGCCTCTGAGGAGTAAGGTGGAGGTTATTGTTAAGTATCTATTTTGTTCGTCTTATCGATTTACATATCTGTTGCATGGAATGTGCAATCTCACGTACCTCTTACATTGCATGTGTGCATTGCATCGTAACTCATATGCTTATCCTGTGTGAATGGAACGTGCCTTACATCTTATTTTTGTTATCTATTCTCTTGCATGCAACATGCCTTCTATTCTCTTACATGGAACGTGCTTCCTATTCCCTCACATAGAACATGTCATAGAATTTGCATGCACATTATCTTGCCTATAACATGCTTTCGATTAACTTGCATAGAATGTGTATGGCACTTTATTGATGTTATCTTGTGTTACATGGAACATGTCTTGTCATTTACTTGCATTCACTTACTTTCGCTCTGTCTTGTGCATCCTCAATCACACTGTCTTGTGCGCGTACATAGCATTGTTTTGCGCATTCACTTACATTCACTTATATGTTCATTTTATGCATCTATCGCACATGTTCATTTTGTGCGTCTATCACACAAGTTCATTTTGTGCATCTATTACTATAGACACCCCATTTTTGACTGTCCTCAAGACTTGGACGTCATCACCTGTGCATTTGATGATTATGGTTGCATGTGTTCGTTTTGAGTGCCCGAAGTCCTCGGCAGAACGCCCTGTCATTGAACCTTTAAACCTTGTCCTTTTTGTGCCTTGTTTTGGATCAAAACTAGGTGTTAGTCGGCCATTAGTGTGGCTAGTCGGCCACCAGTCTCTTTTTCCAGATATTTGTTGACAACTGTGCCAGCTGTTAGAATATTGAGCTGCATATCCCTACACGTGTATGGTAAGAAGTTTCTAAGCTCAGTTCTTGTTTTTCTACATATAGGGGGGTTCCTCCCCCATTTTAAAAGGTTAGAAAATTTAGAGCAAAAATCTCTCTCTCTCTCTCTCTCTCTCTCTCTCTCTCTCTCTCTCTCTCTCTTACAATTTTGTGCCTAATTGCTTGTTTTCTCCACACTTTTGCATACACATCCTAAATCAAATCCTCTTACCTTTGAGCTGAGGTTACTTGGGGTCTTCTTGGAGCTCTTGAAGGTGGTTTTAGCTTTGTTTTGTGCCTAGAATTGCCTTTTGCTTGAAGAGGTAGTTTACTTGCCTTGTTTACTTTGTTTTGCAAGCTTGTTTTACCATCTTTTCTTGTTGTTTTGGGGCTAGTTTTGAACTGTAAAAAGTTCTTTTTTGTGGCCTAAAAGTGCTGGTTTGAGCCCCTTTTTTTAAGTTAGGGAGTGGTTCACCCTTCTTGCTTATTAGTTTGTAAAGCTTTTCTGCCTTTATTCATCACTTTTAAATCAACGTTTTTGGGCTTTTTAACCACTGAATTTTAGAGGTTTTTCAGTGGCAAAAAACTTATTTTGAGGTCCAAATTTGGAGGGGTTAGCCTCTCCTCCTTGTGTCTTGTTTGCATGCCTAGTTAGCTTCACATGTTAGCATGTTTTTCTAGCTTAACTTAGCTCAAGTCCAGCATGTTTTAGCCTTTGAAATAACCTATTTTAGCTTTGTTTTGGGCTGGTTAGTTCATTTGAGTCTTGTTTTGCATAGTTGTAGTGTAACCCCTTTCATTAGCTTAGTGTTTTAAGGCTTTAACCATCATTGGTGTGAGTGGATTACATGTTTTAGTACTTTTTCTACTTCGTTTCAGCACTTATAATCTCTGCATTCTCCCTCATTTCTTCACTTTTCATTTTGCTTTGAAAGTGGTTTCAAACCACTTGTTTGCCTAAGTGTGAAATGGAGGTGCTACACCTAATGGTTTAATCCCTTAGAGGGTTCATTACCGACAATGTAATGCCTCTTTCATGCCCATAGCAACTTGGGGTTTGAGCCCTTCTTCCATTAGAGGACACTCACCAATGGACTCAATTGATTAATGAATGATTTGACAATTAAAATGTGTAAACAAAATTGGCAAGTAAAAGTGGCCAGATAAGCATCTCTATGTGTTGCATTGCATGTGTTCAAATCGGATGTTAATTTGAACACGAGGAAAATGGGACATTTCATACTCAAAAGTGATGAAATGTGCGATTTTCTTAGGTCTCCATCGCCCTTGATCATGTATGATTGGGTGATGGTCTCTTTGGTCACATTTTGCATTTATTGAACTTGCACAATTGGTTTCACAAGCCATCATGCAATGAATTTGCTTGATTGATGGTTTTTGAACCAAAGCTGGTCCTTCCTTTGATTTCCCCATTAAAATGAGGGGCAAAGTGTGCAAACAACTCTTGAGAAATACACATTTTGCTCTGTTTTTCTCTCTGTTGCAACAAGGAAGTTCAAACCAGCAATGGCCAACAGCCACCACCAATGGCCGACCATCATATGGGTGGAACCTGAAAAGATAGTTGTCATATGTCAGCCACAGTATGCGTATCAGATGCAAGTATGATGTGCAGAATGAGCGTATGCAGGAGTTAGATACAGTGTATGAATACTATATGGAGGTGCAATGTATCAGTGCAGCGTGGGGATGTTCTCATTTCAGTTTCACCATGCCAGCAGAAATTTGATGACTAGAATGCAATAAAACTGAAGAAATGACCTGAATGTCGTGGAAATCAAGGCTTGCAGTAGCAAAACGATGGCTTCTCGGGTGGAAACCGAGCATGCATGGGCCTCCCTTGCTTCCTGGGTTTAGCTAATTAGTTTAATTAGCAATAAATCAAATACGTGTTACAATTAATTAGTTGTAGCTAATTAAGTGTTGTAAATAATTAGTTAGTTTAACTAGTCATTCGATTTCGGTTTGTAATAATTATAATTAATTCGAGTTTTGTAATAATTAGTTAGTATTAATTAGTTAACTAGAATAGTTAATTAACTGGTTGGTTAGCTTATTCATTCGGACACTCCTTCGCGAGGGCGTAATGTTGTAATAAGTGTGCGTGCGTGTTTGTATGTTTTCCATCCTCACGTCTTTCTCCCTTTTATTTAATCGCTTTTGATGGTTAGATTAGGGTCATTTTTAATTAGCATATCACATACTTTCATCCATTTGTCTTGTCTTGCATGCACCAAGGCTCGATGCATCATTCAAACTGTATTGTTATTTCAATACCTTCTTTGAATATGTGCTTAATCGCATGTTGTTCAAATCAATCCATATGCCATATTAATAGCCGAGCCTATTTAATTTCATTTTTCGCATGTGTTGCATTAGACACTTAACATAGTTAGGAATCATGCATATTTTACTAACTCAGATTTTCCTAGCTTGGAGTACTAGGTGAGTTTTTATGCTTTAGCATACTTGCATGAGTGTGAATATTGCCATGATTAGCATGCTTGCCATGAGTCCATGTGCTTAAATGCTAAACTGCAGGAATGCTTCTGGATGAAGACTTGTTGTTTGAATTCGAGCAATTCAATGAATGTGCGTTTTAAGCCCTCTTTGTTGAGTGGCAAATGATGTTTTAAGCCTACTATGTTTGGTGGCAAATCTGCAAACTTTAAGCCCACTTGAGGTGGCAAATTCAAAACGTTTTCGCAAACAAACATGAGTTGAATTGTTCCAAATTGAGCAAACTAGTTTGTACTTGATTGTGCGCATCACATAGTAAAGCTAGTTTAATAACCGGAATAAGAACGCATAATATTTATGAAACATCATATCATGATGAGTAGAGGCCAATCTTTGATCGGGCGAGCGGAGGTGCTCAATTCATGACCTTCCCCTCTCGTACTCAAGCTCTCGAGTCGAGGCAACTTTGGTGATGACGGACCCGTGGCCTTTGGAATGAGTCATGGGCTTCCTAAATTTCTCCAAAAATAAAATATTTAGGTGGCGACTCTATATTTGGAAAAGCAGTCCAATTTTGACATTATTTGATTTAAAATTGATTTTCTAAAAAGATTTGCCGGATTTGGACTCTTTGGTGTTTATCAGTTTCACATTGCACTTGTGAGATTACATTCAGAACCGCGGGAGTCCGAACTGTAGGGCTTTCTTTCAAACCTTTCGAGAGGGGGCGCGAAAAAGGTGAGCCATAGTTTTTGGCGACTCTGTTGGGGATTTAGAGAACTTGACTCGAACTCATGATATGACTTTTTATCTGCCCATGGGAAATGGGTAACTTTAGTCTTTGGGAATTCATCTATAAATCCTCCGCCAGAGGTCACTATGCTTGTGCTGGAGATTGTGCATGGCAAAGAGGATGTCTTCCTTTTGGGGTTTACCTTGGCTAAGGCTCAAGTAGTGCAGAATATCCTGGTTATCGATGAAGGCTTGTATGTCAGCGCCCAATCTGTGTACTTCATGAACAAACTTCAACACATACAAGGAATGGGATTAGGAAGAAACGACCGGAAAGGCGTCGCTGCATTGGCCAACGTACCACATAACCCTCATGCCTTTAGTCTTGGCTATACGCCAACCAAAGAGGACTAGGTGAGGAAAGGGAAAGAAATGGCCGGAAGAGCCAGAGCTAAGCAGACTGGAAAGCGTTACGAGCTTGTGCACCGACCAATTCGAGGAACCATGAATTGTTATTTTGTTTGGGAGGGTAAAGACCTCCCATTCTATAGTTTCCCTGAACCATGGTTCAACTCTGAAAAGCAGCGGGTTCCCGGCTTTGAGATTTTCTTTGACTTGCAGCTGCAAGAGAGTGAAATAGAGGAACAGACTGAACTGACCGCCAAGGCTACAAAGAGCACAGAAAGTGATTCCAATAGCAACGAGCTTCAAATGGGAGCAGCACTAGCATGTCTCCTTTCAGATCCTCAGATCAACCTACAGAGCTTGGGGGATGACCTAACCGTTTCCATGATCGAGGACCAACCAGGTGTGAACCCTTCAAGCGGTATTCTAGATACATCTGACGCACCATTCATCACTTGGCAGCTGGAAGAGGGCCACCTGTCTAGCAGTTCTGAGTTAGGTAGTGAACCAGAATCTAATTCCACAGAGTCTGTGGAGTCGGAATCAGATTCCGGTTCTTTTGAGTTTGGGTACGGTATTCCTCGGGTTGATAACTCGGATGCCGAGGTTTTGTCCAGGTTGTCTTTTTCCTTTTCCTTTGAGTGGGTGGTAACTGAGGAACTAGATGAGCTGTATCTTTTGAATTAGAATGCCATTGCAGATTCTGAGTACTTTTATGTGCCTCTTGTTTTTTGCATTGGTCATGATTTTCAAAATTTTGATGAAAACGATGAGGAAGGAATTCCTCTGGTTTTGAAACATTTGATTAATCAAGAGGATGAGAGGTTTGTGAACCCCCTTGTTGATGAAATCATTCCAATTGATGTGGGTGCTGAGAAGGATCCGTGTCTGGTCCAGATAGGGTCCACGTTGTCTTCAGAGGAGCGCGAGCACTTAGTTGCTTTATTAAAAGATTTCAAAGATGTTTTCGTGTGGTCCTACAAAGACATGCCTGGAATTGATCTTGAGATTGTACAGCATCAAATCCCTCTTGACCCCGAGGCCCGACCCATCAAACAGAAGCTGAGGAGGATACGCCCGGATTGGGCTTTGAAGATTAAGAAAGAGGTCACCAAGCAGATAGATGCAGGGTTCTTACTAGTATCTGAGTATTTAACTTGGTTGGCCAACATTGTTCCAGTGCCAAAGAAAGATTATAGAATTTGAGTGTGTGTGGATTTCAAAGATCTGAATAAGGCCAGTCCAAAAGACGACTTTCCTCTACCGCACATCGATGAACTGGTGGACTTCACCGTAGGCCATGCATTGCTCTCCTTCATGGATGGATTTTCCAGGTATAACCAAATTCTGATGGCACCTGAGGATAGAGAGAAGACTGCTTTCACTATGCCATAGGGAACCTATTATTATAGGGTGATGCTGTTTGGGTTGAAGAATGCTGGGGCTACCTATCAACAGGCTGCAACTACAATTCTGCATGATATGATCCATAAAGAGGTCGAGGTGTGCGTGGACAACATGATTGTCAAGTCCAAGGAAAGAGAGGGCCACTACGCCACCTTGAAGAAATTCTTTCAACGGATCAATGAATACAGATTGAGGTTGAATCCACAGAAGTGTACTTTCGGTGTAACGGTAGGGAAAATGCTGGATTTCTTGATTACACAGAGGGGCATCGAGGTAGGTCCTTCTAAAATCAAGGCCATCTTAGAAATACCACCAACAAGGACTGAAAAGGAAGTGCGAGGCTTTCTAGATAAAGTGCAATTCATAAGACGATTTATTTCAAAATTAACCTTGACTTGTGAACCACTATTTGGTCTCTTGAAGAAAGGAAAGAAATTCCGATGGGATGACCAATGTCAATTTGCTTCTGAGCAGATCAAGCAATACCTTCAAAATCCACCTGGGTTGTCATCGCTAGAGCCAGGGAAGCCGTTGATTCTATATCTATTAGTAATGGACACAACGATGGGATGCATGCTTGCTCTAGAATCTGTGGATAGGGTGGGGAGAGCCATTTATTACCTGAGCAAGAAAATACTGGATTATGAGACCCGCTACACTCCGCTAGGGAAAGGTTGCCTAGCCTTGGTATGGGCAACCAGGAAGTGAAGGCACTACTTATTAGCACACTCCGTAATTCTGGTTTCGAGGTCAGATCCCATCAAATATCTTTTTGAGAAACTAGCACTTATGGGTAGGCTAGCTCGTTGGTTGCTTCTCCACTCCGAATTTGATTTGAAGTATGTTACTTGCAAGTCTGTTAAGGGGACAACGGTAGCAGAGTTCCTGGCAGATCACCCAGTAGAAGGGGATGAAGCGGTAGAATACCTGTTCCCAGATGAAGCTATTCTGCAAGTCGAGGAAGAGATTTGGACAATGTACTTTGATGGAGCGTCTAACCAGTACAGTTATGGGATAGGGGTGTTGCTAATAGCACCCGACAATTCCCATATACCCTTAGCCTTCGAACTTCGGTTCAAAGTATCCAACAACGAAGCAGAATACGAGGCGTGTATCGCTGGTTTAGAAGTCGCCCTGGAACTAAGGGCAAAAAGGTTTGACGTCATTGGGAACTCGAACCTAGTTGTGTCTCAAGGAAAAGGAGAGTTGAAGGTCAAAAAAGAAAAGATGAAGATCTATCACCAGACCCTGGATGTTCAAATTCCTAGGTTTGAGAAACTGACCTTCACGCATCTACTAAGAGAGAACAACAGGTTCGCTGACACCATATCAACTCTATCTTCCATGATAGACATCCCTTTTGGGGTCCGGATGCGTCCGATTATCATTGAGCAGAGATATACGTCGGCATACGAGTCTATCGTCGCAATAGATGAAGTTCAAGATCAAAACCCTTGGTTTTATGATATCTGGAACTTCTTGGAAATGAGGTTTATCCACCAGGGGCGATTGCCAAAGATAAGAGGGAAATATGGAGAATGGCCGTTCAATTTATCATATGCGGAGGTAAACTGTACAAAAGGGGTCATCTGGGAATGCACAAGCTGTGTATTGACGCAGAAGAGTCAAAGCGCCTAATGGAGGCTATCCATGAGGGAGAGTGCGAAGCGCACATGAACAGAGTAATGTTAGCCAAGAAGACTCTCAGGCAAGGCTACTACTGGTCTACCATGGAGGAGGATTGTATTGATTTTGTTCGGCGATGCCAAAAATGCCAAATTCATGCCAATTGCATGAACATTCCACCATCGAAGCTGTACAACATGACTTCACCATGTTTTTTCTCAGTTGGGGAATCGACGTCATCGGTGCAGTCACACCGAAAGGGTCAAATGGGCATGAATTCATTCTGGTGGCAATTGATTACTTCACAAAGTGGGTGGAAGCTCAGTCTTATGCAGTGTTGAAAATAGTGCATGTGCCTAAGTTCATCTGAAATAATATCATTTGCCGATATGGACTCCCAAACGACATCATTTCAGATAATGGCTCCCATTTCAAGAAAGAATGATCGACTTATTAGAGAAATAGAACGTGGCTTTTCATAAGTCATCCACATACCGGCCACAAACCAACGAAGTTGTTGAGGCTGCCAACAAGAACATCAAGCATATTTTGGAAAAAATAGTTGAGACTTATAGGGACTGGCCAGACAAATTTCCATTTGCACTCTGGGGTTATAGGACTTCAATTCAGACGTCTACTGGGGCAACTCTTTACTCTCTAATTTATGGGATGGAGTTATTCTGCCGATTGAAATAGAAGTTTCGTCGCTGCTAGTTATAGCTGAGTGTCAGATAGCAGAGGTGGATTGGCAACAAAGCAGGTTCGAAGAACTAATGATGTTCGATGAGAGAAGGCTGAAACCACTATACCATGTTCAAGGTTATGAACGTAGGATCGCCAGGGCTTTTAACAAAAAAGTTAAGTCCTGGAATCTCAAGAAAGGGGATTTCGTGCTGAAGGACAACCGAGCTCCCATCTATGACCCTAGGAGCAAGTTCAGACCCAATTGGGCTGGTCCTTACATTATCAAAACTATTTGGTTGGGTGGAGCCGTTATTCTTATGGACCTGGATGGTCTAGAATTTTCCCAACTAATCAACATGGACAAGTTGAAGAAATATTACCCTCGAGAGGCTCGTTAGGCCGAAAACCCAGAAGGGCGACCTAGGCAAAAGTTAGAGCACAAAAAGTTTGAAATAAAGAAAAACTGAGCTCGCAAGGTTGAAAACCCTAAAGGGCGGCCTTAGCAAAAGTTAGAGCGCAAAATAAGAGAGTTAATACTCAAGTGAACCCGAACCGAACTACGTAAGGCCTGATTTCCATCTTCGGGATACGTGGGCAACTTCATCTTGAAGTTCGGCCGTAAACACCTCCAACTCAACTGTCCTGTCCATGTGATGATTAGGTCATCTTTGTCTATTCTTTATCTGAATGTTCGGCTGTGATCGCCTCTGAGAATTGGTTACAGTGCTAAGCAGTGCTATTCAGACAAAGGGCAATTTGGTGTCTTTAGCTCCGGGGTTGTACATCTCGAGGACAAATTTTGTGCATGCCAAGTTGTGATTCTTATCGAAAATGGTTTTGAAAAAGTTTTGATAAAAACCGATTTTGTTCAAATTAATCCTTTTACAACTTAAACCTTTTTTGGACCAAAACGAAAATTTTCAGTACTCACAACTTCAATTTCATTGATTTCAATACAAAGTTCTCTAACTCTCGATACAAATCAAAGTTGTTTTTATTACATTCAAAAAGAAAACTTGAAAAGTAAGATCAAAGGAAATAAACTCGGGGCATAGATGAGTCAAGTGTTCCTGCGTCCCCTCCCTGTGTTTGTGGAAGCTTCTGATGCTAAAATGGGCCCGGATTGCGCCTCATCTTTAAGCCAGGTCAGGCACTCGCTAGAAAGTGCGCAGTTGAAAATAGGGACAGGAGCCAAAAGTTTTATCGTCCTCCACGCTGTTAGATATCTAACCAATCGTGAACCTGGGATTAGGAATGAAGCTGGGTACTCTACGCCCTATTCTGGGCAAGTCTAGTCATGTCCAAACTGACGTCTGAACCGGAACAGAAAGTAGAATACACGGTGTGTCAGGCCAATCAGTTGAATGCCAGGTTGCCGAGCCATGCTGTAGCTCATCTCGGGCAGATCAAACCAGGCGCAACACCAAGCAATGTCAGCAGCAAACCTGTTGCACATCCAATGGCACCACCACCCTTCGTTCGGGAAATCAACAAGTTGTTGGCGAAAAAAAGTATGTTTGGGCTGAGTATATAGGGTAAGAGTCCATTACCTTCAACTTGTCCATAAGCCATATCTGGGAAGGGATGAAAAAAAAATAGAGATTAAAGAATAGAGAGGTGTATGTTGAGAGAAAAGAGTGAGAAAAGGGCTTTGAGAGAAAAACAGAGCATGAATGCCGAGAGATGTTAGAAATACATATTAGAAAGGGTAGGAAACATTACCTGCAGAAGTAATGGACTCCTCGCAAATTTGTTTGTCTCCCACCGATGGAAGGCGTCCAAACCGATCAAAGTCTCAGCCAATGTCAAACCAATACAACTCTTGCCCTCTTTCAGGCCTTGGGCCACTTCAACTAGCCGAATGTTAGACCCTTTGAAACTAGGGGCAAGAAGGAAATGAGCTAACATGCACAAACAAAGGGCGTGTTGTCAAAAACCCCGCCAAAGAAGGTTGCCTCGGTTGCCGGCTTCAGAAAATCGATGACTTAGACTGGAGATGTCTAGCTCTCCGTTGTGAACAAAGGATCTGGCCTCATGTAGAGTAAGCCCGCACATCCTTCCCAAAGCTTGGATGTGACCAAAACGGGGCTGAGGCAAGATTTCCTCGTCACGCCGGGATTCCATTAGCACTTGAAATTCTTCGATTGTCAGGCATATCTCTTGTCCCCCAAAGTAAAAGACGTGCATAATTGGGTTCCAACATCTAGTTGTGGCATGTAGGAACAAAAAACAAAGTAGAGAACGACTCAGCAGGAATAGTGTATTTATGCCGAAACCCCCAAAATTCAGCTTTTCCGAGCCATCTAAAGTTGCAATCCAATTCGAGAGTTTTTCGGCAAAGAATGGATTCATTTGTGAAGAATTTGTAGCTGAAATAAAGAAAATACGAGGTCCAAACCTTTTGTAGAAGATAAGGCAGTGAGTGGAAGCCAGGTGTCAACATTCTGGAAGTTCCTCACATTGATGACCAACCAGCCACTGGTGATGGCCGACAGGCCACTTTGGTAGCCGACCAACCACCACTAGTGGCTGATATCGTTTATTCATGGCTAACCCATGGCCGACGGCTGTTTTGTCTGTCCTCTTATTTACCTGTGTGCTAACAATGCTGAAGACATATGTTTTGTTTTGTTTTTATGTCTTGTAAGGTCTTGTTTTGAGCCCTTTTAACTTTAGCAAGTTTGTCGAGTTGCATTTGAGTTGTTTTGTTTTGTTTATCGAGTTGTTTTGTTCATCGAGTTGTTTATCGAGTCGTTTTGTTATATATCGAATTATTTTGTTGTTTATCGAGGTATTGTTATTTTGATAATTTAGTTGTATTACTTTGATTATTTCAGTTGTTGGTCAGTTCGTTACCTAATTCAGACTATTGTGACAATACAAGTATTTGGTTTTCAATATCAAATTCAATCTCATTTTCATGCAATACGGGGCTCATGATGCAAAGTACAACCTTTTTTTAAAAATACACTTGTTTTCATTCCGATCATAGTTGTTTTTACAAAAGTGCAGTGCAAGTTTTCAAAGCAAATAAAACTCGTCTGAAGTTGTACAATGTGCTAACGCTACTAACAAAAAGAAACTAAACAAAAGCTACAAAAAAATCAGGGCCAGTCGCCTCAAGCTCGAGAAGCCCTCTTCGTCCTCTTTCTAGGAGGAGAGGACTCTGCGGTACTGTCTCCATCAGCGCCACTATCTGAACCAGAATCAGAGTCTGAATCGAAGCCGTCTCCGCTCTCCGCCTCGGAGCCCTCCTCAACATCAGCACTCTTACGCTCAGAACCTGAGCCAACGTCATCGTCTCCACTCTCAAATGACTGAACATGCTGACCCGCTGCTTCCTCAGCATCGCTAGTCTCAGCCTTATCATCTCTCAGAATGGACTCTAAAGGGCCACTCTCATCTCGGGTGCCCCTGGTTCTGTTTCATGCGTGTCGGAGCCTGTCTCTCTTTCCTCCATGCCTCCAGAAGAGGCACCGTTGGTGCTGGTGCTGGTGCTGCAGCTGCCGTCGGTGCTATCAGTATGGGTGGAACCTGAAAAGGTAGTTGTCATATGTTAGCCACAGTATGCGTATCAGATGCAAGTATAATGTGCAGAATGAGCGTATGTAGGAATTAGATACAGTGTATAAATACTGTATGGAGGTGCAGTATATCAGTGTAGCGCAGGGATGTTCTCATTTCAGTTTCAGCATGCCAGTAAAAATTTGCTGACTGGAATGTAAGAAAACTGAAGAAATGACCTGAATGTCATGGAAGCCGAGTAGTGCCTCCCTTCTCACTATCATACCCTCAAATGAGGCTAATAGCTCCAGTAGATCCTCGGTGTATCCTGGGGGTGCCTGCAAATGCATTGGGAATGATCAATGTCCAGAATGAACAAATATCAAAAAGAGATGAGAAAACTAAAAATGTGATACATACCGGAGGTGCGTCATGAGCTCTGACATATCTATGCCCTGCTGCAGCAGGCTCTTTCGGAATCTGATATGCCTCCCCAGTATACCGCCAACAGGTAAGAGTAGTAGGTAGCTCCGGTCAATCGGTCCTCTGCCTCGTCTAAGAAGCCCCTCTCCCACGGGCCCTGGCTGTCCTGGTCACTGTAGGCCCCGCCCTCGTAGTAGGAGCTCTTGCCCCTGCACCTCCACAAACACCAGTCAAAGGTGGCATAAGGTGTGTCTGAATGAAGACCGTATAATCGCCCTCGACTCAGAAGTATTCTGCCTCCAAGCCCACCATGAACTGGATAACCTCGTCAACTGATAGGTTGTCTACTGACCTCATGGACTTTGGTGACGTCATCGGTATGAACCGAGCAAGCAAACCCAGAGACTGACGCACGACTCTCTCACCTAGGTACCAGGCTCGGCAAACTGGACCCTCAAGTAGAATACGGTAGTGCGAAATGCCCAAGGCCACAGTGTACCGACTTCGAGCCCTCGTTGGTATCGTGGCCCATGGCAGCTACATGATCTGCAAATAAAAGATGAATAGATTATTAGTCATCGTTAGTTGCTAATATGTGAATCAGAACAAATGTGGAGCATAAAGGATGATCGTGTTTTAGGTTACCTCATGGATAGCTACGGTGTCAAAGTAATGCCTAAAGAAAGTGAAGGGCTCACGAGTCTTGCGGCGTAGCTAACTGTCGTACACCCACGAACAAGGGACCGTCAATGGAACCTCCACTGCAGGCTTTGGGGCAAGAGTCGGGAAGTATGCATGCACCTATAGCCGTGGAGAAAGCGCAGTGATATGTGATCAATACAATATGAATAGATACAGAAAACACAAAGCAGAAAGCATACAGTGCATGAACAGATATAGAAAATGCAAAGCAAAAAGTACATGTGTTGAACAAATGTAAAGCAAGAAATGCTGAATAGAAAATGCAAACTGTAAAGAGGGAACTGAGATGTGTACCTCCCAAGCTCACCAGTAGTCTCCGATCAGGTATCCACTCCCACGGGAGGTCGACCTCATATAGCCGTATAGAGTGACGAGGCCAACACCGCCCCAATCATAGAAACTCACTCAAGGAAGGACCACCAGTGTGCTCAGGAAGTATAACCCTACGATGTTCACCCTGTTCGCAAACAGGGTGGTACCAAGGAGGAACATCAGAAAACCCCGAGCATACTGCTCTATCTCCTCTATTGTCTCTGGCTCAGTCCGCCGAAACTGCTCCTCGAACCAACTATATCTGACCATAGTTGTCTGAAACAAAGGTGGGCGCACCCCTAGTAGCTCAATCCAAGCACCCTCCCACTCCCCCATATCAGGATTGAGGGAAATCAGATCACCCCCTACGCCTAGGCCTATGATCATGGCGAAGTCGTAAGGAGTCATCGTCATCTCTCTGGCAGTGGAAAGGTGGAGAGAGTTGGTGGTGTCCCACCATCTCTGCACTAGCGCTCCAGGAAGTGGACGGCTCGCTATAACTCGTGTCAATCCAGAGCAGAATAGGTCGAAGCCGGCCTCATCAACAATGTCTCGTACTCCTACGGGGAACTCGTCATACCAATCTCTAGCCGTCGTGGCCCCATAGCCTCTGTATGTGCGAGAGTCACCTTGTGGCAGAGGACAGGTGAACGACTGTAAATACAGTTAGATGAAAAGGAAGTGCAAAACAAATGCGATGGTAGTGATGAAAGTACAGTTAAGGGGAGAGACATCGCAAGAAATGCAAGTAAAGAACATCAGATGTGCAAGTGAATAGAGTTTGTACCTCAACGGTAACAGCTAAAAGATGGGAATTTGGCTCCCTCAGCAGGAGATCCGCTCGCGCGTCAGTAGCAAAATCAGTGAAGTGCCCAATGCCTCTAGCAAGCTGAATATGCATCCGAGGATGATATCTCGCCGAATCAAAAGGCCTCACTCCCAGTGGTAATGGCTCTCGCTCCGCCTCAAAATCAAACTCTGCCTCGAACTCTGCCTCTGGGGGAGCTCCATCATGTGGTATGCCGTCTGCCATTTGGAATATGGGTGAAGAGTCGATGAATAGTGAAGAAAATTGAGAAAATAGGATAAACTTTGAAAATGTGAAAAAGTCAAACCCTGGGAGGGAGAAAATGGAAAAAAAAGTCAAAGCCCGGAAAAAGGCACCAAATCCTAGAGAAACTCGAGGGAAACAAGCCTCAAGTGATGAAACTCCAAGAAAAAACACCGAAATCAAATTTCAATCGGTTCAAAATGGAGTAAACTAAGAGGGTTTAGCAAAGAAAATGTGCGTGGGGCAATAGAAAATGCATACAAAGCTCGGATCTAGAGAGAAGGAAGGTCTAGAGAGAGTAAGTGAGGATTTTCGACTTTGGAGGAGTGAAGAAATGAAGTATGGGTGAGTATATTTAAAGACCCGAGGTGAAAAGACAATCTTAGCCCCGATCTGCCATCGGTGGCTGACAATCTTAAAGGATGGCCGACAGGTGGCCGTCACCCTCATCTGGTGGCCGTCTAGTGCCCGGTGCTCCTATTTTGTGTCTTCATGTTGTGGTTGTCCCTGTTTCCCGAGAGGTGCAAGCGAAGGTCACTATTGAGTTCAAATTCTCTCTGCGGAAGCTTGAAATTTTGTTTTCGGTGATCGTTGTTCGTCACTTGTTGAACGAGGTATATCCTTTTTGCATGCCGTAACTCTTCCGAGAGGTGAATCAGAAAGTTGCTATTGAACTTGTTTCGTTAGAATACACTTTCATTCTTACGTCGACTATGCATTCCCTCATCACATATGTAGAACGTGCATTTTACATATGCTGTTGCACAGAATACATGTTTCAATTTTGCATAGAACATGCATTTTACTATTTAGCATGAAACATGTTGTTAATCGCGCATGGAGCATGCATTTTGTACTTTGTATAGAACATGCATTTTGCTATTTAGCACGGAACATGCTGTTAATCGTGCATGGAGCATGCATTTTGCACTTAGCATAGAACATGCATTCAATACTTTGCATAGAACATGCCTTACCATTATTGTAATTGTGCATAGAACATGCACCCTTAATATGTGGTACTTGTTGAGTTTTTCTTACGCAGTCACGAAATTGTATGTACGGTTCATTCAGCGAAGCCAGCCCAGTCAAATGATATAGTATGTACGGTCCGTTCAGAGGGGTTCCAGGTGAAGTCATTCGTGTCCTTCAAATCACATCCTTTTACTAATTCTCCTCACACGTGAGACACATTAGGATTACTCCTTTTGGTTAAAAGCCTTCAGGTGCGTCCCGGTGTTTATACCACTCCTTTTGGTTAAAAGCATTCGGGTGCGTCCCCGTGTTTACACCACACCTTTTGGTTAAAAGCATTCGGGTGCGTTCTGGTGTTTACACCACTCCTTTTGGTTAAAAATATTCACGTGCATCCCAGTGTTTACACTACTCCCTTTGGTTAAAAACATTTAGGTGCGTCCCGGTGTTTACACCACTCCTTTTGGTTAAACACATTCGGGTGCGTCCCGGTGTTTACACCACTCCTTTTGGTTAAAAAACATTCGGGTGCGTCCTGGTGTTTACACTCCTTTTGGTTAAACACATTCGGGTGTATCTCGATGTTCACACCACCCTTTTCCTTCTATGTGTAACACATTAGGATCTCGATTGAGACCTCAGGTGCGCTCGGCGGTCGCTCTTCACCTTTCTTGTGCGTTGCATGTTTGAGTTTGCTTAATTTTCTTACATTCTTTCTACATGAAATGTGGTTTGGTTCGTATTTCCCCCGTGTGGCGTGTTTATTTACTTTTGTGTTTGAGGTTGTTATACCTTGTTTCGGTCTGTTTGAATGTGGCATTTTCATTGCATAGCGTTTGCATTTAAATGTTTCATTACAATCTCATTACATGATCATAAGTCATGTTCCTGCATCATGCATATCACTTGCATCTTGCCCTAGAACTACGCTAGTTTGATTCCTTGCAAAGGGATACGTAGGCAGCCTGCAGGCCCATCCGTTTTTGTCTTGCTTGTTTGTTTGTCCAAGTCTTCGGCCTTGTCAAAAGGGGTTGTCTCTGGGCTTTGACATTCACTCCTGTGATTTCATGACTTCTGAGTTCTGTCAAACAGTGGCACCTGTAGACACCCCATTTTTGACCGTCCTCAAGACTTGGACATCATCACTTGTACATTTGATGATTATGGTTGCATGTGTTCGTTTTGAGTGCCCGAAGTCCTTGGCAGAATGCCCTGTCTTTGAGCCTTTAGACCTTGTCCTTTCTGTGCCTTGTTTTGGATCAAAACTTGGTGCTTAGAACTTGTGGTGACCTATTGGCCACCACCAAAGGCTCTCGACCATGGCCCTTGGTTGTCAGCCATTGGTGTGGCTAGTCGACCACCAATGGTGGCCAGTTGGCTACCAATGGTAGTCGACAGCCACCGGTCTCTTTTTCTAGATATTTGTTGACAGTTGTGCCAACTGTTAGCACATTGAGCTGCATCTCCCTACACATGTATGGTAGGATGTTTCTAAGCTCAAGATTTGTTTTTCTATATATGGGGAGGTTCCTTCCCCATTTTAAAAGGTTAGAAAATTTAGAGCAAAAATCTCTCTCTCTCTCTTGATTTCTCTCTCTCTCTCTCTTACAATTTTGTGCCTAATTGCTTGTTTTCTCCACACTTTTGCATACACATCCTAAATCAAATCCTCTTACCTTCGAGCTGAGGTTACTTGGGGTCTTCTTGGAGCTCTTGAAGGTGGTTTTACCTTGGTTTTGTGCGTAGAATTGCCTTTTGCTTCAAGAGGTAGTTTACTTGCCTTGTTTACTTTGTTTTGTAAGCTTATTTTACCATCTTTTCTTACTGTTTTGGGGCTGGTTTTGAACTGTAAAAAGTTCTTTTTTGTGGCCTAAAAGTGCTGGTTTGAGCCCCTTTTTTTTAGTTAGGGAGTGGCTCACCCTTCTTGCTTATTAGTTTGTAAAGCTTTTGTGCCTTTATTCGTCACTTTCAAATCAATGTTTTTGGGCCTTTTAACCACTGAATTTTTTAGAGGTTTTTCAATGGCAAAAAAATTATTTTGAGGTCTAAATTTGGAGGGGTTAGCCTCCCCTCCTTGTGTCTTGTTTGCATGCCTAGTTAGCTTCACATGTTAGCATGTTTTTCTAGCTTAACTTAGCTCAAGTCCAGCATGTTTTAGACTCTGAAATAACCTATTTTAGCTCTATTTTGGGCTAGTTAGTTCGTTTAAGTCTTGTTTTGCATAGTTGTAGTGTAAACCCTTTCATTAGCTTAGTGTTTTAAGGCTTTAACCATCATTGGTGTGAGTTGATTGCATGTTTTAGTACTTTTTCTACTTCGTTTTAGCACTTATAATCTCTGCAATCTCCCTCATTTCTTCACTTTTTGGTTTTGCTTTGAAAGTGGTTTCAAACCACTTGTTTGTTTAACTGTGAAATGGAGGTGCTACTCCTAATGGTTTAATCCCTTAGGGGATTCATCACCAATAGTGTAATGCCTCTTTCATGCCTAAAGCAACGTGGGGTTTGAGCCCTTTTTCCATTAGAGGACACTCACCAATGGATTTAATTGATTAATGAATGATTTGGTAATTAAAATGTGTAAACAAAATTGGCAAGTAAAAGTGGCAAGATAAGCATCTGTTTGTGTTGCATTGCATGCGTTCAAATTGGACGTTAATTTGAACACAAGGAAAATGGGACATTTCATACTCAAAAGTGATAAAATGTGCGATTTTCCTAGGTCTTCATTGCCCTTGATCATGCATGATAGGGTGATAGTCTCTTTGGTTCCATTTTGCATTTATTAAACTTGCACAATTGGTTTCACAAGCCATCATGCAATAAATTTTCTTGATTGATGGTTTGTGAACTAAAGCTTGTCCCTCCTTTGATTTCCCCATGAAAAGGAAAGGCAAAGTGTGTAAACAACCCTTGAGAAATACACTATTTTGCTCTGTTTTGCTTTCTGCTGCAGCAAGGAAGTTCAAACTAGCAGTGGCTGACTGCTACCACCAGTGGCCGATCGGCCACCAATGGTAGCCGACCGGCCGCCATTGGTAGCCAACCAGCCCCCTGTCGGCCACCAATGAAATTTGCACAGTGTATTGGTATGGTGGAGCAGAGGTGTTCTGGAAGTGGACAGCTTTGTTGGTGTTCAAATGTGAAAACAGAGGCTTGCAGCAGCAAAACGGTGGCTTTTGAAGTGGAAACAGAGCATGCATGGGCCTCCCTCACTTCCCAGGATTAGCTAATTAGTTTAATTAGCAATAAATCAAATACGTGTTGCAATTAATTAGGTGTAGCTAATTAAGAGTTGTAAATAATTAGTTAGTTTAACTAGTTATTCGATTTCGATTTGTAATAATTAGTTAACTAGAATAGTTAATTAATTCGAGTTTTGTAATAATTAGTTAACTAGAATAGTTAATTAACTAGTTGGTTAGCTTATTCATTCGGACCCTTGTTCGTGAGGGCATAATGTTGTAACAAGTGTGCGCACGTGCGTGTGCGTGCATGCATGTGTGCATGTTTTCCAACCCCACGTCTTTTTCATTTTATTTAATCACTTTTGATGGTTAAATTAGGGTCATGTTTTAATTAGCATATCACATGCTTGTATCTATTCATCTTATCTTGCATGCACTAATGCACTAAGGCTCGGTGCATCATTCAAACTGCATTGTTATTTCAATACCTTCTTTGAATACGTGTTTAATCACATGTTGTTCAAATCGATCTATATGTCATACTGTAACCAGCCCGCGGGGGGACCTCGCTACAGCTCGGACTCGACTTTCGTTAGTCACGATTCTAAGTCTGAACCAAAGAGTCCAAATCCGGCAAATCGTTTTGAGAAAACTGATTTTTGAAAGAAGTGCCAAACATGGACTGCTTTGCCAGATACAGAGTCGCCACCTAAATATTTTATTTTGGGAAATTTAGGAAACCCTGACTCGGTGCCAAAAGGCCACGCGTCCGTCATCACCAAAGTTGCCTCGGCTCGGGAACTTGGGTACGATTAGGGAAGGTCACTTCGTGAGCACCCCCGCTCGCCCGGTCATAGACCGGCCTCTACTAACCATGATATCAATTTTTGAAAACATTGTGAGTTCTTATTCCGGTTTATTAGCCTAGGTTACTATGTGATGCGCACAGCATACAAATATAGACTGGATCGCCTGAATTGGAACAAAACATTTCATGTTCGTTTTTGAAAATGGTTTGCTACCCGCAGGTAGGCTTTAAAACATTTGATGATTTATTCCAATTTACGTAACCCAACCTTCACCCACAGGCATTCAGGCAGTTATATCAGATAAGCACATAGCCTCATGGTAAGCATGCTATTCATGGCAGTCACTCACACGCATGCAATGATGCTAAATCATAAAACTCACCGAGTACTCCAAGCTAAAAAAAGAAGTTTATTAGAAATCATGCATGATCCTAAATATACAGAAATGCCTAATGCAACACATGCAAAATGCAATTATAGCAGGCTCGGCTATTCTAAGATGGCATATGAAATGTTACAATTATCATGTATTCAACTTTGAAATTGAAAGTACAATGCAGTTAGTATGATGCGCCGAGCCCGATGCATACAATACAGATGAATGAATGCAAACATGCTGTCATACTGTATGCTAATTTAAATATGCCCTAATCTAACCATCATAAGCGGATAAATAAAAGGGAGAAAGACGTGGGGTTGGATGACATACATCACACTCACGCACACTTATTACAGTTGTGCCCTCGCTCAGAGGGTCCAAATAAATAATACAGTCCCGAATAAAAGAATATTACAGTCCGAATAATGTACAAATTTCTAATTAATTAATGAATTAACTAAGAAAACGGTAAAACTGGCATGCAAGCCAGGGATTGCCTTGCTTTTGATGGATGATGCATGTCCGGGTTGTCTTGTGCGGAAATCCACCGGAATGCCCCAATTAGCCTCTGTTTACACCTGTTCTTGAAATGCGTGCCAAGCCCCAAAAAGTTGTTGATTCTTCGTTTTGCTGCAACAGAGAGCAGGAAAGGGGCATAGCAATGTATTTTCACAAATGTATGCATGCCTCGATCCTCGTGCCACCAATCACGCATACCGAGGCATGATGGCCGAGGAGTTGAAATGCACAACTCAATATAGGATGAATGCACATGAAACTACAACTAAAACCTAACTCCATCATGGATAATCCGGAGTGTCGGTGACTAGGGAATTGAGACACGTTCCGTCACTTGAAGTACGAAACGCACCTCGTTTCCCGTGCCCGGGCTAACTCCTATCCCGAACACGATGCAATATGCATGATATGCATGAAATGCGACTAAGATACAATCCTAACATATACTATGCTATGAAAGTGAGATGCCTCGAAGTGCGTGCACACGGGCACGCAAACCGAGAAAATGACAGAATGTGATCTAAGATACAACCTAGTACGCACTATGCTGTGAAAATGAGATGCCTCGAAATGCGTGCACACGGGCACGCAAACCGAGAAAATGACAGAATGCAATCTAAGATACAACCTAGTATGCACTATGCTATGAAAATGAGATGCCTCGAAATGCGTGCACACGGGCACGCAAACCGAGAAAATGGCAGAATGTAATCTAAAAAACAACCTAGTATGCACTATGCTATGAAAATGAGATGCCTCGAAATGCGTGCACATGGGCACGCAAATCGAGAAAATGGCGGAATGTGATCTAATGATATGGAAATGTGATATGGGCTTATACCAACATGAGTGAGCCTCAGTCACACTCACATAGGATGCCGACGGATAAAAACGAAGTGCCTCGAAATGTGTGCACACGGGCACGCAAACCGAGACAATGGCGGAATGCGATGCAATGGCATGGAAATGTGATATGAGCTTATACCAACATAAGTGAGCCTCAGCCACACTCACATAGGATGCCGTCGGATAAAAATGAAGTGCCTCGAAATGCGTGCACATGGGCACGCAAACCGAGGCAATGGCGGAATGCGATGCAATGGCATGGAAATGTGGTATGGGCTTATACCAACATGAGTGAGCCTCAGCCACACTCACATAGGATGCCGTCGGATAAAAATGAAGTGCCTCGAAATGCGTGCACATGGGCACGCAAACCGAGGCAATGGCGGAATGCAATGCAATGGCATGGAAATGTGATATGGGCTTATACCAACATGAGTGAGCCTCAGCCA
This sequence comes from Camellia sinensis, assembly GCF_055761805.1. Taxonomy (NCBI): domain Eukaryota; kingdom Viridiplantae; phylum Streptophyta; class Magnoliopsida; order Ericales; family Theaceae; genus Camellia; species Camellia sinensis. The sequence goes on from NC_138974.1 coordinate 82,067,795, forward strand.
CACTCACATAGGATGCCGTCGGATAAAAATGAAGTGCCTCGAAATGCGTGCACACGGGCACGCAAACCGAGGCAATGGCGGAATGCGATGCAATGGCATGGAAATGGCATGCAATCATTCTAATGGAATTTCAGCACTAAAATATGGGGGAAAACAGTCCCGAAATGAGGCGAAATGACACCAAATGCATGGAATTGTCCCGAAATGCGAATTTAGGCACCCGAAATGGCCTATAGCTATGCCAAACATGCACAACATGGACATGCAATGCAAAGACAGAAGCTAGACAGTCCCAAAAAAGGCACTTTCACAGTTATAAACATGGCCAAACAGCAAGCATAGGTATGGCAAAAATGGCATGCAAGAATAGGGGCCAAGAGAGGGGTAATGAAGCAAGTGATATAAGCAAAACCCAAAATGAAAAATTTCCTTCTACAACATTGAAGAGGGACCAAAAATATGAATATTTACAGTATATGGAAAACCTCAAATCAGTATACAAACATGATAGAAATGTGATGCAAAATGAGGCTCAAAAGTGGCTATAACATGAGGTATGAAAAATATTCGCCAAACGGCCAAAGACCCTTAATAAAACATGTATAATGGGCCAAAATAAGCACTTTTTCAGAACTGTAAAATGGCCAAAAACAAAAGCATGGTAGGCTAACTAAACATGCAAGAATGGGGAATAAAAGAGAGATATAACATGAAGTGGCATATGGAGGCCCCAAACCATGAAAGGACCTAAATGAAATATGAAGAATGGACCAAAATAAGCACTTTTTCAGAACTGTAAAATGGCCAAAAACAAAATCATGGTAGGCTGCCATTGCATGCAAGAATGGGGAAGAAAAGAGGAATATAAAGGTAGGTACAACATGGAGGTCCCAAATGGTGTTGAGTCCTTCTTCAATGATGAAGAGGGGCTCAAAATAATCCTAATATCAGTTTACAACATGCTCAAAAACAGATTGCTCATGGGCCAAAAATAGCATGCAAGATTATGACATATAAGAGGATCAATGAAGCAAGTGCATCATGGAGAGCTCAAACAGGGTTGAGCCCTTAATGAAAAGTGAAGATGAGCTCAAAAGAGGGCCCTTTTCAGTTAGGGCCGGAGCTAGAAACAAAAAGCATAAAAGGCTTACAAATGGATCAAGAAAAAGGGTCAAAGAGGAGAAAAGTTACTCACCCTTGAAGACTAAGACTTTTGTTGCTTCTTAGACCAATTTGCAGCTCCTTTGGCCTTTGAGAAGTCTTCCTTGTTGCTGGAAATGAGGTGGTGATGGTAGAGCTTGGTGGTGTATAAGAAATGGTGCTTAAGGACTTAGGAATTTTCAAGGAAATGAGAGGTATAGAGATGGAGTTGTGTATGGAAGCTTGAAGAAGAATTTTTCTAACCCCAACATGTGATATAGCTTGCTTGTTATAAAGGCCAAAAAGGGGGTGCAAAGGTGGGGGAAAAGGAGAGCAACTTTCCCCCACAAAATATCCCCCGGATAAAGATCTTTTCTGGGGGATAAAGCCCCACAGCTATAAAGGGAACAGTGCAAGGAGCTCGGCCGGCCTGGTACTTTTGCTGCAGGTGGCCGGCCGGCCACACCCCCTAGCCGGCCGGCTAGGGGTCAAAAGGGTCAATCAGATTTTCTGGCCGGCCACCAATTGATGGTGTCCTCCTATGTGTGTACAACACAACCCTGTGGTTAAAAGTCCAAGAAAGTGGGTCCAAGGGGTTCAACATTAGCCCGGAAAGAGGGGTTCAAAAGGGTCAAGTGGAATTAATGGCCGGCCACCATTTTTTAGGGTCCTCCCATGTGTGTACATCACAAATATGTGGTTCAAAGTTCAAGAAAATGGGCCCAAGGGGTTCAACATTAGCCCGGAAGGAGGGGTCAAAAGGGTCAAGTAGCATTAATGGCCGGCCACCATTTTTTAGGGTCCTCCCATGTGTGTACATCACAAATATGTGGTTCAAAGTTCAAGAAAATGGGTCCAAGGTGTTCAACATTAGCCCGGAAGTGCGAAAAACGGGCGCCGGAGGGCGTCGGAGGATGTATAACTGGTTGCTGCAACAATTACTGGCCTCCCACCCTTCAGTGACCTCCCCGGTGATAAAACAGAGGTACCTGCCAAAAATGAACGAAAACCGTTGCAAAACGAATGTTCGGGGGCCAAAACGCGCAGTTTGGGGTCCCGAAAATGGGCTGTTAAGCACCGAAAGTGGCATTCGGCCACGAAGTGGGTTTCTCAGACCCCAGTGTCCCTCAAAAGGGACTAAATAAGATGTATGCCAAAAATCAGAACAAACGGAGGTGGTTAGGCGGTCCCGAACCGAGGCACACGGCCAACGGTCCCGAAAAACCGGAAACCGGACTCCGAAATGGGAAAAATAGCCTACGGCCACCAAATGTAGCCTACGGCCACTGAGAGATGGTCTACGGGACCTCTCCCTCCCCTCAGGAAAAGAAACAAAGAAAACCGAGCCTGGTTCACAAACCGAGGCAAAGTACAAAAGAGGGTTCGGAAGTCCGGAGGCAGGGCTCACGGCCGCAACTCTGAACTTCTGAACGAGCACATTATGCAACATCACCAAGTGCTCAATCGGTGACGTCTGAGTCTTAAGGTCGGTCAAAAATGGGGTGTCTACACATACTAATAGCCGAGCCTATTTCATAACATTCTTCGCATGCGTTGCATTAGACACTTAACATAGTTAGGAATCATGCATATTTTACTAACTCATATTTTCCTAACTTGGAGTACTAGGTGATTTTTTCCACTTTAGCATACTTGCATGAATGTGAATATTGCCATGAGTCTATGTGCTTAAATGCTAAACTACATGAATGCCTGTGGATGAAGGCTTGTTGTTTGAATTGGAACAATTCAACGAATGTGCGTTTTAAGCCCTCTTCGTTGAAAGGCAAATCACGTTTTAAGCCCACTATGTTTGGTGGCAAATCCTCAAACTTTAAGCCCACTTGAGGTGGCAAATTCAAACCATTTTTACAAACAAACATGAGTTGAGTTGTTCCAAATTGAGCAAACTAGTCTGTACTTGATTGTGCGCATCACATAGTAAAGCTAGTTTAATAACCTGAATAAGAACGCATAATGTTTATAAAAAACCATATCATGATTAATAGAGGCTGATCTTTGATCGGGCGAGCAGGGGTGCTCGATTCATGACCTTCCCCTCTCGTACCTAAGTTCCCGAGTCGAGGCATCTTTGGTGATGATGGACACATGGCCTTTGGCACGAGTCATGGGTTTCCTAAATTTCTCCAAAAATAAAATATTTAGGTGGCAACTCTATATCTGGCAAAGCAGTCCAATTTTGGCCTTATTTGATTTAATATCAATTTTCCAAAAAGATTTGTCAACTTTGGACTCTTTGGTGTTTATCAGTTTCACATTACACTTGTGAGATTAGATTCAGAACCGCGGGAGTCCAAATTGTAGGACTTTCTTTCAAACCTTCCGAGAGGGGGCACGAAAAAGGCGAGCCACAATTACACACCCCATACCATATTGGGCATCTATCGCACTTGCTCACTTTGTGCATCTATTGCACACGCTCACTGTGGTCTTTTGCATTGGCTTGCATGATTACAATTTTTTGTTTGTTTTTGTTTTTCAAAAAAATTGGCTTCACGAAGTATGTAAGTCCAGCTTTCAACTGTATCCTTTGTGCATATCATTTGCATCTTGCCCCTGAACTATGCTGGTTTGATTCATTGCTAAAGGATACGTAAGCAGCTTTCGAGTTCAACCAATTTAATTTAATGTCTTGATTGCTTGCCCAAGTCTTACGGCTCTATCAAAATGGGTCGTCTCTGGGCTTTGACATTCACTCACGTCATGGCATGACTTCGAGCTCTGTCAAAGAGGGGCAACTGTAGAGACCCCATTTTCGACTACCCTCAAGAATTGGGCGCCACCGATTGATCACCCGATGATGAATGTTATATGCTTGTCAAACGCTTAATTTCCTTAGCAAAAAGCCCCAAATTTGAGCCTCAGAAACCTACAAACTTTGTGCCATTTTTGGACAAAAACAGCAGTTTTTCAAACCTGACCATCTAGAGACCTACAGACCCACTAGTGGCCCGCTGGCCACTAATGGTGTACAGTCATCCCCTATTAATGGCCAGCAGGCCACCTGTGTCACATACTATATATTTTTGCCAACTGTCTCCACATATGCATGCACCATACCAACTGTGTATGTATGGATATTTCTGAGAGTCTAACATATTTTTATATATATATAGATGATCTCCTCTCAAAAAATAAGGTTGGAAAAATTTGGTAGAGCAAAGTTTTGAAAAATATTTCTCTCTCCCTTGTAACTTGCATACCTTACCTACACTCTCTAAACAAAACTTGGAAGGTTCTTTGCTGAGGTGTTTGAGCTTGCATTTTAGCTCTTGAGGGTGTGAACTTGGTGGTTTATAACTCAAAAAGGTCATTCCTCTTCAAGAGGTATACATCCTAGCTCATTTGTACCCTTTCTCTTCTATCTTTTTGTTGTTGTTTTTGGGCTGTTTTTCAACAGTGTTTATGGGCTGAAACTTGTGGTTAAAAGCTATCCAAGGTAGAGGGTGGACCATCTTTCTTTGCGCCTTGCATTCCAAGCTTTTGCCCTTGTGTTTCCCATCCTTTCAGTAGCTTTTTTTGAGCTTTTTATCACTGATTTTCAGAGGTTTTCGGAGGCTAAAAAATGATGTTTTGAAGTCACAAAAATAGAGGGGTTAGCCTCCCCTCCTTATACTTGCTTATAAGCCTAGTTTCCATAATATTGTAGCTTGTTTTTCTAAGCTATTTTTGTCTTAATTCTAGCACTACTTTTGACTGTTTTAGGACTATTTTAGGTTGTCCATATCATTTGTGCTTTGTAAAGCATGCTTATAGTGTAATAGTCCTCATAGGTTTGGTGTTTTAGACATTAGACACCAACCTATTTGAGTTGATAACATTTATTTAGTGCTTTCTATACTTGTGATCATTTTTAATCACCTCTGCCCTTCCTTCATTTCTTGGTTTTCTTTTTTATTTTATTTCCATGAGAGTCGTTTCAACCGATTGATTGTTTAAGCTTGGGATATAGATTATTGTGCTTAATGGTTTAATCTCCTTGGAGGTTCATTACCAATGGCATGACATCTCTTTTATGCCCAAAACAATCCTTTGTTTGATACTCCTCTCCATTAGTGGACTCAAACTTCATTATTGGACTAAAATGACTAATGAATGGAAAGATAATTAAAAGAGGCTAAGAAAATTGGGGCTAAAATGGAACAAGATAATAAAATGGTTTAGGGTTCAATCGGACGTTAGTTGAACCCATTGAGTCTTAAGTCATTTCATATTTGTTAGTGATGATAATGGTTTGAGAGTCAATGTCAACCACTTCCTTTGATTAATCACATGATAGGGAGGAGGTTTTGTTGGTCATTTATTTCCCCTCAATGAGCTCTTGTCCAATCGAGTCATAGATCATCATGCAACAATTTTGCAATTATTGATGATTTGCGACTTGGTTCTACCCCTCCTTTAAGCAATTTCATGATAGGGATAGGTAGGGAGGATGAATATCCCCTAGAAATACTCTATTTCTACTCTGTTCTTTTTCTATTACAACAGGGCAGTATTTATAATAGTGGCCGTCCAGCCACAATTTGCAGTCGGCTGTACACTTCTTCTGGCCGGCCAGCCACTTTTGTGTTAGCAGGCAGTGTCATTTTCTTGCAATGCAAAGCAGAAGTAGAGGCAAAACAGGAGCCTTTTTTGCAGATAAAACAGTCCTGGCAGCAAAACACAAGTGTTTCCCGGAGGATATTCGAATTAGCATGCTTGGCTCACTACTCCCACTTGAATTCAATTAGTTTACATAAGCACTTAATTAATTTGTAAATTAACTTAGTTGATTCCTTTGAACTTGTAATAGTTAATTAATTCCAATTTGCAACTAATTAGTTAATGTAATTAATTAGCTAGCTTCAATTCATAATAATTAGCTAGGGCATTTATTTGGACCCTCTTTCATGAGGAAAAATATGTAATGTGTGTGTGTCTTCCAACCCCACGTCTTTCTCTCTTTTATTTACTTGCTTATGATGGACAGGATATTCCATCATGTTTCTTTTAGCATTCTCCATGTACCATGTATCCATTCGTATTGCATGCATAAGGTTCGGTTCATCAGTCTAACTGCATTGTCATTTATTCCTTTTTTGAATACATGCTTAAACCGCATGCTATCAAAGTGATTCACTTGACATGTTAAACAAACCGAACCTATTAGTTGCATTATTGCATGTGTTGCATTAGTCATATTGCATTAGTTAGGGGCATGCATGTTTTCTAATTCTTTTTCTTTTTTCTTTTTTTTGTTTGGCTTGCCTTGGAGTACTAGATAAGAGTTTATTGCTTTAGCAGATTGCATAAGTGTGACTATTAACATATCGAGCATGATTACCATGAGGCTAATTGCTTAACTGATATATTTGTTTGAATGCTCGTGGATAAAGGCTAATTGCTAATTGGAATAATTTGATTAATGTACATACGAGGTCATTTTTGCAAGTGGCACGTGTTCAAAACAATTTTCAAAGTAAACATGAAATCAAAGTGTTCCAAATTTTGCAAATTAGTCTATACTTGTGTGCAACACATAGTAAAGTTAGCCTAATAATCGGAACAAGAGCATATAATGTAAATAAAAATCACATCATGATTAGTAGAGGCTGATCTTTGATCGGACAAGTGGGATGCTCAATTCATGACCATCCCCTCTCGTAACTAAGTTTCCGAGCCGAGACACTCTTGGTGATGACAGATAAGTGGCCTTTGGCACGAGTCCCAAGTTTCCTAAATTTTTCCAAAACATTTAGGTGGCGACTCTGTAATCTGGCTAAGTAGTCCATTTTTTGCATTTTGATTCAAAATTGATTTTTTAAAAGATTTGCTAGATTTGGACTCATTTGTGTTTATCTATTTCACATTGAACTTGTGAGATCAAATTCAAAACCACGAGAGTCCGAACTATGGGGCTAGTTGTCTCCGAAAGGAGCACGAAAAGTTAGCCCACACTAGGGTTTTGGTTTAAAATCAAAATAGGGATTTTCGAATGGATGTATGGAAAATGGTTATGGGAGTGGAAATGCGGATGAGTAGTGGCTAAAGTATTGATTTCATACTTGAAAATGGACTTTTGGAAGAAAGAGGGGTTTTGCTCTAAATGTCTCAAATATTTATTTTGTATAAATAAATGGAATTGAAGTTGGAAACGTGAAATTGGATGGGTATTAGTATAGATTGTGAAGTTTGATATGTATTATCACACACCTCAAAAAATTGGAAAGCCTATCTGTATTGGAGATTTTATATCTATTTTGGGCTATCGATGAAGGATAACTATGATTGTTGTAGAAATTGCATGAGGACAAGGTGAATTGAAACTAATTTCCCATCCATGTGCATTGAACATTGTTTCTCACTTAATACATTGCAAATGTATGTGATTTTGAGAAATATGGGTGAAAGGTTGTATCAGTTTGAGAAATCCCCCTTGTTTCCTATGGTAAAGGATATGATTTGAGAATTGTGATATGATTTGAGCATGGCATGATTTTGAGAAAGAAATGTAAACCGTTTTGGCATGGGCATTGCATATGCATTTCACCCTTATATCTTTGTTAAGATTCATATATTGTGTTGTATTATTTCTACTGGGCTTTGGCTCACCCTATTTGAGGATAACCATTTTCAGGTGCTCGTGATTTGCCTCCACCAAGGACTTAGCTTGGGAGGACTATGGAGCAGAAGGCTCAGCTTTGTTATTGTGTACTGGATTTTGTACAAGCCTAGGGCTTTAATTGTATTGACCTTAAGACTCACTTTTGATGTAATCAAGCAGTGTCTTGGAAAGTTGTAACCTTCAAGGAATTTCTATTATCTATTTAACTTCTATTTCATATTTTTGTTGTTGTCACATGCTATAGATTCAGGATTAGAACTTATGAATCTATATTCGCATGTTTTACCTCCTTTGTATAACTGAATCTTATGAAAAGGAAAGATATTATACTCTGATTTATATTGTTATTTACTCATCATTATGATTGGTTTATCGTATAATTTTGGGGCGTTATAGTCCGTGCTAAGTGCAAAGTGCGCCATCAAGTGCCACACAACCCACTGCTTACGTCCGCGCTTGTGTGCGTGCGGATGGTGCGAAACACCATCCTTGCTATGTGAGTGCATGCACACTAGCATCCATTTCACAATTCCATATTCAAAGGAATATTCCATGTAGCACTTTATTAAGTACTCCGTGTTTTCCTCTCTTTCTAATGTGGGACAAAGTCTTCAAACTTATTTCAAACTTTCTAAAGAAAAACAAGGTTTGAAAACACCCAAAAACTAAATCATAAATTTTAAAAACCATTTTGAACATTCCCCCACCATTTTCAAAATACCAGATGATGATTCTTGATTCACTTGGTAGCTTTATGCATAGGCAAAGATATCTTACAATTTGAATCATTCACTTAGTGAAGACACTTCAAAGTTAGCCAAGATAGCATAGTAAACTTGTCTTTGAACTAACGATCTTATACGACTAATCGGACGTGTCTCACGCACAATATAGGTTACCTCAAATATTTAAATAAACCAACACGTGGATTGGCCTTGTGCCTATATTTTGTTTCATGAGCACTCTGGAGTCAAGCCATTGTACTCATAGGAGGCAACACCATGTCCTGCACTCATATAGGTAAGCTTACTCAGAGTGCCCCTGTAATTTACAGTACCCTAACAACCTAGTTGTAAGCTTATTAAGAGTTTGTTAACTCATCCTCTTCTTTTTACATTACAGGTACCAAGCACTTCAACCTTGGGATGAAAATGAAATAAAACTAAGTGCTTGCAATCACGACATATAGTGTACTTGGGCTTATTGAACTCAAGACTTGATGTTTCTTCAAGCGTTGAGTCGAGTTTCCACCAGGAGTGATTATGTAAAATGGGCTTAAGACCCATTCCCTTTGATGTTTTCCACACCAAATCCCTTGCAAGTCCCTCTGTTAAGGGGTCAATAAAGTTTTTACTTGACTTTATATAACTAATGGTAATCACACCTTCTGTGATTAACTTCCTAACAGACTTATGTCTTAGTCCTATATGCCTGGACTATCCATTATAAACATGGCTATAGACTCGTGATAGAGTTGTTTGCAAAGATATTAGTGGTAGAGGTTTTGGCCATATCTTAATCTCTAACAAGAGATTCCTTAGCCACTCTGCCTCTTTGCTACAAGAAACCAATGCTACAAACTCAGACATCATGGTTGAGTCTGTTGTGCATGTTTGCTTCTTAAAACCCTAGGAGATAGCTCCTCCTCCAAGAGTAAAAATCTAACCACTAATGGACGAGTGATCTTCGCGGTTAGTTATCCAACTGGTATCTATGAATCCTTCTAGCACTACTGGATAGCCATTATAGACTATTCCATAGTCTATTGTTTTCCTCAAGTACCTAAGTACTCGGTTAAACTAGGATTACTAGTGTATCTACTAAGTTTTCCCACTGTAAATGCAATTTTAAGTCTAGTGCAAGTCATGGCATACTTTAGGCTACCTATTACTCTTAAGTATTCCAGCTGATCAACAGTTTTTCCAGTATTAGGAAACAATTTCAAATTTGAATCAAAAGGCGTAAACATGGGTGTACAATTATATTAATTAAATTTCTTAAGAATTTTCTCAATATAGTGTGATTGGATAGGAATCAAATTATTGTCCTCTCGTTTGATCTTAATACCTAGAATTACATCAACCAAGCCCATGTCTTTCATACTAAAGTTAGACAACAAGAAATGTTTAGTACTTGACACTATTACTTTGTCAAATTTCTCATGTCATTGCTTTAGAGCTTGTTGTAGTCCATATAGGACTTAGCGAGTTTACACACTTTGTGTTCTTGACCCTGTACAACAAATCCTTCCGGATGTTGCATGTAAATTTTCTCATCTAACTCTCCATTTAGGAAAATGGTCTTAACATCCATTTGATGGATTTCAAACTTGTAGATTGAGGCTAAGGCAATCAATACTTGAATGGTGGCAATTCTGGTTACTGGAGCATATGTATCAAAATAATTGATTTCTCATTTTGAGTAAAGCCCTTAGTAACTAATCTTGCATTGAACTTGTTGATTATGCCATCAACTTTGATTTTCCTTTTGAAAATCCATTTACAACCAATAGGTTTGGATCTAGTTGGCAAATTAGCAAATATCCAGGTATTGTTACCCATGATAGAATCCATTTTATCATTTATTGCTTCTTTCTAGAAAGCAACATCTTGAGACTTCATAGCCTCTTCAAAAGTTAATGGATTTGAATCCATGTTCTATGAAATCATTGTTTGCTTACAATAAGATATCCTAGTTCCTTCTACAAGGTAAACAATGAAGTCAGGGCCAAAGGACTTCTTAATCCTAGCTCTCTTACTCCTTAGCTCAACAAACTCATTAGGTTCATTAGGCTCAATAGGCTCAATGGGTTCATTTCGTTCACTTTCCTCTGTAGATGTCAAAGTAGTTGATTCATTTCATTGATTAGAATCCAACCTAGGAATGGTTGTGAAATGATTCTCATAAAATATGGCATCATGTGATTCAATGATGGTATTTGTTTCTACTTAACCATTGGGCTCTACTACCAGAAACCTATATGCTTTGCTATGTATAGCATAGCCAAGGAATATGCATTCAGTTCCTTTTTCACCTAATTTCTTCCTTTTAGGTTCAGGCAATCTGACTATTACTCTACAGACCCGAGTTTTTAAGTAACCTAAATTAGGTTTCTTGTTTTTCCAAAGTTCATAAAGAGTAACATTTCTCCTCTTGAGAGGAATTGTATTGTGTATGTGACAGGCAGTGAACAAGGCTTCACCCCAAAACCCATAACTTAAACTGGAGTAAGAAAGCATAGTACTAATCCTTTATGTTAATGTCCTATTCTTTCTTTCAGCTATTCCATTTTGTTGTGGTGTATAGGGTGCAGACTTCTCATGAATAATACCAAAATTTTCACAATATTCTAAAAAATGCTATTCACCGCCTCTATCAGACCTAAGTCTCTTTATTTTGACATTAAACTGATTTTCTACTTGTGTCTTAAAAATCTTGAATTTATCAAGCACCTTATCTTTTGAATGCAAAAGATAGATATGACAATACTTAGAAAAATCATTACAAAATATTTTTTACCACCTCTAGTGGGGGTACTATGCATGTCACATACATCACTATGCACAAGTTCAAGCAGAGATGTAGTTATATCTAGTTAATGGAATGCAAGTAATTTTAGATTGCACACAAATTTGCATTTTTCAAACATATCAATATCATACTTAGGAATTAAATCTAAATTAACTATATCATGCATTTTCATAGTATTAACATGACCTAAATGAGCATGCCATAAAGAAAAAGAATTAACAATATAAGTAGAAATAGATGTATTGTTGATAACGTTAAATTTGAACATTCTCTGATACATATAGCCCTTCCTAACAAAAATCCCACCCTTAGACAAGACAAATTTGTCCGACTCAAATACGAACTTGAAACATGCTTATTAAACAGGCTTCTAGATACAAGGTTTTTCCTGACATCAAGCACATGATAAACATCATTAAAACTTAAGCCCTTTTCAGATGTGAACTCCAAATCCACTATCCATTTGCCTTTGATAACAACAGTCAAAGAATTGCCCATGTAGAGAGCTGTTCTATCATTCACTTGTTTATAAGTAGTGAAAAGGCTCTTGTTGTTGCAAATGGTACCTCATTGCTCTTAAGTCAATCCACCAGTCACCAACATCTTTGAGCATGTTCACCTCGGATACAACAGCCATGAACTTGTTCTTGGCATTTGATGCTTATGGCTTCTTCCTGTATGACTGGCATTCATTTCTGAGGTGCCCTAACTTGCCATAGTGCCAGCAAGTGCCTTTCGGCTTCTTAGCATCTTTCTTATGGGGGTCTGTCACGACCCAAACTTGCCCCTATAGGTTTAGCGTCGTAACTGGCCAGTAATCTTGGGATTACAAAAGGCCTCTGAACAGAATAACAAAATATAAGGGGTTGCGAAAGCAAATATACAAAATACAATGTCCATAGAGCTGTGTAGACATACTTGAGACAGAAAAGATTTAAAACTTATATATATAATGTAAAACTTCCATACGTCATGTATCACCATACAGATACAAATAGTGTTATAGTGGACTTAGCCCAAAGTACAGATAGACAAAAACAAAACAAAACATCCTTTACATGATTCGCAAAACTTGACTTGGCAAACTGGAACCTCCCAGGCACGGTGGCAGGTTGACAAAACAAAACTCTCCAGGCAGCAGCTTAGGCCTGGTCACCTACATACATAATATAAATAGCTAGCGAAAACCCAGTGAATAATAACAGAGCAAACGGTTTAATGTATGTTGTCCATAACAGTTACAGAAGACGGAATTTGTAATCATGTTCAGAAATCGGAGTTCACATCAGAAATAGATTTAGAGTCATACTCATAATCAGAATTTGCCGTTAATCATACATGGTACATCCATTAGCACTAGTAGAAACAGTTGACCCATAAAGGGCCGACCATAAAGGCATACAGTTGACTCACGTGCACGGAGACAGTACCGTTGGCTCATGAGACGTACAGTTGACCCATAAAGGGACGTATACAGAAGAATCCATAACAGTTGGCTCATGAGACGTATAGTTGACCTATAATTGGGACGTAACATAATAGATAACAGATGTCATTTGAAGCTAAAAATGCCATGAATACATTTCAGCAACATTGGACAACCATTCATTCATACAAAAAATAATATTTCAGAAACAGATCATCTTATATCATTCAGAAAATACTTATATATTGAACATAGCTTTACAAAGTTATTACTCAGAGATGGCTCCAGATGCAGGCAGACAGAGCAAACTAAGCCAATAGCTTACAGCGTGTGACCTACATAAATATAACAGATACATATAATGAAACGCACACTTAGATAATACATAACTTATTTCATATCGGTCTTAGTGTGTTTCTAAGTTTTCTCCTCATTATTGTGTCTTAATCTTGGCCTTGAAATATCAAGGATGCAATGAGGATGCTAAAATGTACCTGAAAACATTTAACAAAACTTGTTGAAAACAGGGGTCTCGCTCGAGCGCAACTTCCTTCGCTCGAGCGGACATGCAAAAATGTGAGTGGCCACTCGAACGCAACCTCTGTCACTCGAGTGATCTGTAAACTTTGAAAAAGTACTGGTTGCTTGATTTTTCCGCTCGATGGTCGCTCGAGCATAAGACTGAGGTCTTCGCTTGAGCACAACCCTTGTCGCTCGAGCGGTCTGCAAAATGTGTCCACTTTTGGGAGCATGTAATTTACACTCGTGCCAACTTTTGGTCGCTCAAGCGGAGGTTCAAAACACCGAGTGGTCGCTTGAGCGCAGGATCTATCGCTCGAACGGTGAGACAGAATCTAGAATTTTTAGATTGCTCTTCCAAGTTTAAAACTTAAATTCAAAGCTACAAATCATGGTGTTTTGGGCCAAAAACTTGAGGAAACACTTTTAAACAAACAAAACATGGTGAATTCAAAATCATTTCACAAAATCAAGGCCCAAAAGCATGCCAATTATGTAAAATCAACCTTGGTATGTCATGAACACAACATGCATGAAGTGTCTTGGCTTCAAAACTTCCAAACTTGTTCCAATGAGGTATTAAAGTGCAAAATCACAAAGCTCAAAACTCATGAATTATGCATGCAATGCATGACTTGATCTCAATTCTAGCTCTTAAGCTCAATTCTCATGTTAGACACTAAAACCTCTTGAATCAATGGTTTACTTAGCTCAATTACATAGCCAAGGGTTAAATTCTTACCTTAGATGCCTTAATTCCCTTGAATTCTAGCAAGTCTTGCTCAATGTTACTAAATTCTTTCAATTTCCCTAGCAATTCCTAGCTTGATCTCCCTTCACCCTCTCTCTCTCTCTTTCTCTCTCGCTCTCTCTCTCTCTCTCGTTTTTGTCTTTCAGAAGATGAGGAATGGAAGTCTAAAGTGTATGCAAGGTGTTAGGGTGGCCTTATATAAGCTTGGTTAGGGATTTAATTAAACTTAACCTAAGTTAATCAATTGACATTAATTATTCTAATTTAATTTGTTTCAAATTGAATTTCAATTCAACCTACCAAAAACTTCTAAAAATTCCAAATAGCATAAAAACCAAGTCGATTTCATGATCGGATGCCGATAAGGCCTTCAATTTGCAAAACAAAACAGAAACTCAAACAGATATTCCTACAGTAGACAGATATAAACACAAATAATGCAATGCACAAGTAATTAACTCTGGATTTCATCTTAATTACTTATTAGGCATACTTAATCATGGCTTAATAGTTAATCATGGGTCGGGGTTGTTACACAGCGCACTTACGCTTTCTTTTGTCAAAACCTCTTGCCATCATTTACCATGTAGATTTTTGAAGTCTGAGCCAATTGGTTATCTTTATTTTCAAGAAGCCTTGACTCTTTCTCAACTTAGAGGTGTTGAGCCAATTCCTCTAAAATAAGATCTTCCTTGACAGTTTCTTAAAATCCTTCCATGAATATGACAGTTTTCTTAAAAGCCTTCAGAGTTCTCTTAAAATCCTTTCAAGAATAAGACAGTTTCTCTATTATAGATGAAACTACAATGGATTCATCCATGTTCATATTCTTTTGTTGAAACTGACTCAGAATATGCTGGTTCTCATGGAATTGTTCTATAATAGGCTTTGTATCAATCATAGTAAAACACATAAAATTACTAACAAGAAATTTCTTACTAGTGGCATCATCGGTGAGGTATTTTGACTGCAATACGTCCAGAGTTGCTTTGCCGTTTCAAATGTTGATACACATCGAACAAAGAGTCTGACAGTGCATTCAGAATGTGTCCTCAACAAATGTAGTCATCATTCTCCCATTTGGTTTTGTTATGGGTTTGCTCCACCGTTTCATCTTCTTGCTCCGCCAAATAAGGGGTAGTCAACACGTATACCACTTGAGAGTGGTGAAGAAGAAGTGCATTAGCGTCGGAAATTTCCTCCATCAAATCGGTCAAGCTTCATGAAATCTTGAGTCATTTTTCAAATAGACATCGCTGCATCTAAATATTGTCTTTAGATTGTTGGAACAATTAGTCTTGAATTCTTCAATCGGTGATCATCGAGTCTTCAAAACTTGGCGAAGATCTTGTCTCTATGGAATAGAAATTTGGTGCTTCAAGTCGCGTTACTTAGTCGCTTTCCTAAAGATAATATTTGCACCCACCAAAAGGTGTGTAGGGGTTACAGCAAATTCGCCTCTAGGATAAAATGAAGCATGATCTAAGGATCAGGTCTATTGGCGTCTACACTGACAACAGTAGATTAGAATAGTCTTGATATAATCAAGAAAATCAAGATACTGATAATCAAGTTTGCAGAATTTGATTTCTATTAAGAAAAATAGAAACTTGCTTAAGAAACTCTTGATCAAAAACTCTAAATCAAGAGGGAGAGAGAGAATTGTAGGGTGCTCTAAGGACTTTTAGAATGATTGCAATGGCTGAATTCACTGCCTATATATAGACCTTGATGCACCTGATTAAATGGTAATGTCTTTTGATTGCATATGATCATATCTTACTGTTAGATTGATGATCTATGGTGCAGATTAGTCTCACACTGAATAAAATTCACTGCCTATTTATAGACCTGATGCACCTGATTGAATGGTAATGTCTTTTGATTACATCTGATCATATCTGACTGTTGGATCGATGATCTGTGGTGCAGATCAGTCTCACACTGAATAGATGCCTTGACTGATCACACCTGATCATGATTGGGTGCCATCTCAACCGTACAACCACGTTTACCTCCAATCAGTAACTATGATCAAATGGCTTCAGATCGGATATGCATCTGTTTAATTGGTTGGTTGACTCATTGCCAATGGTATCTTCTGATTGCATTTGATCATATTTGACTGTTGGATCGACGATCCATGGTGTAGATCAATCTCACATCAAATAGATGCCTTGACTAATGACACTTGATCATGATCGGGTGCCATCTTAACCATACGACCACGCGTACCTCCAATCAACGGCTATGACCAAACAACTTCATATCAAACACGCAACCATTAGATCGGTTGGTTGACTCATTGCCAACAAACTCCACATCACTGCCATACGAAGCTGATTATATTCCACATCACCCATGCCATGTTGGATCTACGTCATCGTTCTAACTTATCTGATGCAAATAGAAAAGTGTCCTCATGGCGCCTTGCGCTGATGCGTCCGTATTAAGTGCAAAGTGTGCCATCAAACGCCACACGACCCACTGCCTATGCCCGCGCATACATGTTTCTGCGTGTGTGTAGATGGTGCGAAACACCATCCTTTCTTTGTAAGTGCATGCACACTAGCATCCAGTCCACAATTCCATATTCAAATGAATATTCTATGTAGCACTTTATTAAGTGTTTCATGTTTTCCTCTCTTTCCAATGTGGGACTAAGTCTCCAAGCTTATTTCAAACTTTCCAAAGAAAAACAAGGAATGTTTTGAAAACACACAAAAACTAAATCAAAAATTTTGACAACCATTTTGAAAATTCCCCAACATAATCAAACCTATAGCATTGTAGAATCATTTGGCCAAAATTATTTATTGAAATCTTGCTTCTTGATAAGAGGAAAAGTGGTGACAGTAGCAATGGTCGAGTATGGAAGACAGGGAAACAGTGATGGTCGGGCATGGGAGAGAAGGAGAAAATAAAGGTTAGGGATGGGAAAGAAGGCAACGACAATGGTTTGGAAAGGAAGGAAAATGGGTAGCTGGTTAGCGTAAGGGAATGGGATGACTGGATAATGTTTTAGGTTTACAGGAAGAGAGGTGTGGATGATGAAGATGAGGGTACAGAGGTCATTTTAAATTTTAATTTCATATTAATTAAAATAATTAAAAAAAAAAAGCCCACTCTCAAAATTCCGCACATCTACCAAACTTTTCGTTAATTTGGATGAAAATTATAATAGTTACAATTTAGTCCAAAATTACAGGAGAGGTCTTTACCTATTTTTAAACTATAAGGGTGCGTTTGATTCAAGGGATTAGGAGGGGAGGGGGGGACTAATTACTATTCGAATTGTGATCTATTGGAAAACCTTTATTCGGTGTTTGTTTTTGTTTTTTTTTAGTCTGCCGTATATGGAGTCCAGCTGGACTCCTTATCCCTTATATGTGGGATTACACTGTTCGGCGACTGCCAAGGTAGGAGGGTGTGGGACAATTTTCATGGAATAACAATCTCACAGGATTAGGTAGTGAAATGATCATTTTGACCCTCTACTATTTAATTATGTATTATATTTAGTAAAATTCAATAAAATTTAAATGTCTCAATTTAAAAATAAAATAATTTTATTAACTTTTTATTGATGTTTTATTTATTTAATTTTTTAAAATATTTTTTATAGATATTTTATTGATGTTTTATTTAAAATTTTTGTTTATAATTTATTTAAATTTTAATAGATGTTTTATTTAATTATTATTATTTTTTAAAATAAATATATTTAAAATTTTAATTAAAAAAAGGGGGATGCACCAATAAATCCCAAATTAATAACTTATACATTGTTTAGTCCTAAAAGTTTTCTTATAGACTGAAAGGTCCCATTACAATGTTTCAAATATCAGATTAATGTTTTGAACATTAGATTTCGAACATCAGATTAATGTTTTGAACATTAGATTGATGTGCAAATGGGACTAAATGGAGCATAAGAAAACTTTTAGGACTAAATGGCTCAACTTTTCAGAAACTAGGACTTATGGGTAAATTTTCTTTAAAAAAATAACATATATTTTTATTGATATTTTATTTATTTAATTTAAAAAAATAAATTTATTTAATTCTGCAAAAAATAAAATAAAATAAATTTTTATTTAATCTAACTAAAACTAATTAAAATATTAAAGATATGTTTAATATTGCTATTACTTAGTAAATAATTTAAAAAATGGTAAAATAGTCTTTTTCTCATTTATCATTATCTAGTCTGTCCAACCAAATATTAGATTCACTAAAAATAGTCAATTCCAGATATCTAATCCCATAAGAAAACAAACACGGGATATACATTAAATCCATCCAAATAGTCCGAAGGATTCACAGTCCTAAGATTCAAGTCCGATGGATTTTAATCTCTCTTATCCAGTCCGTCCAATCAAACACACCCAAAAGGGATAAAGTGCTCTGAGCCTAAATCACAAGGGCTAAACTGAAATTTAAATATATATTTTTTATATTTATTTTTGTCAAATTATTTTTTATGTTTTCAAAAAAAAAATCAAAAAATGATTTCAAAAACTCGAGCCCAATCTATTTTTCAAATTTTATTTCCCATGACTTTATTTACATTTTTTTTTATAAAAATAATTCATTTGGTTTTATTTTTTTAATTATTTTATCACTTTTAGATACAAGTGAGTCTCGTCTTGTCTCATCTCATCTCATGTGTATTTATTAGTGGGAGGTGGATTCTCTCATGTCCATAATTTGAATTGGAGACTGTTGTCATTACAGATTTTATTTTGATGATCCGAACTGTTCATTTAATCTAGAATTTCGTATATTCCATCTAAAAAAATTTAGGTCAATTAAATAATTTATTAGATGTGCCTTCAAAAAAATAGACGACATGCGTGTTTTTAAAAATAAATCATTTTTTTATGACAAATGTGATAAAATGAATAAATTATAATTATCAAATCAACTTACCTAAGAGATGAACTTCTCTCAAATTTAAAAATTATTTGATTATCTTAAAATAAATAATAAAAAAAAAACTTAGTGGTAAAATATGCCAGCTAACGTTCATTGACAAACACTACGCATTTACAAATAAAATAAAGTGAAGGAAACTTCTTGACGCCCTCGGCCATCGGAGCAAGCTGCATTTACATATGCAAGCTTCGTTTACAAAGCCTTTGCATTTACTAAATAAATAAACATAATTAATTGATTCAATCATGCCAAAGACGATTGGCACAGGCAATCTTAACTAACAACCTTATTTTATTTTATTTTTTTCTAATGAACAAGGGTGTGTTTAGTTTGAATTCTACAAATCTTATTATAAGGGACTCTTTTTTGATAAATCCTATTTGTAACAGTTTTATTCCATAAAACTTAAACTATTTCTGAATATTCCATTAGGTCCATTAATTGTAAAAGGATGAAAGACCCCTCCTCTGCCTCGCCCGCGTGTAACCGATTCTGCAAAAACCCATTCCCATTCCAACTATTTAATTCACAAAATTTCTCGAACAAAAACTGAATTCACGAAACCAGATTCACATCGCCTCTAGTAACCCTAAATTCACTTCGCCTCACCAACGTCGTCGTCGTCCACCGTCCACCGTTGACCCCAGATTCCTCTTCATCTCATCGCTGCGAAGGTTCACATCGGAAGGAGGGTGCTTCTTCATCGTTGGATTGAGTTTATTTCATCTACTAAGAGTGACCATACCCACCCACCATGAGGAACAAAAGTAAGCAATACCATTCTCCTTTCTGCTTTTCAATCATAATGTCATCACCGATGTATACATCCACCTTCTGATTTTCGGATTTGAATTTGTAAACATAGATGTTTTCGGAATTGATTTTGTAAACACAGATGATGTGAACATTCCCATTAGTGTTGATTACTGGGTAAACTTACATTAGTAGACACTGATGTGAACATTCACATCTGCGTATAATGATGTGAATGTTCACATTAATGTCGCTGTTGATATTGTTGATTGTTGATGTCCACAAAACCCCCAAACTTCACTCAACAATGTGATGGAATACGATGTAAAAATTCACACTGTGACATCAATGTCAGACTTGTTTGTGTTGTTTGGTGTTGTTTGGTGCTGTTGGTTCCACCCTTTGATTTTCAGCAAATTATAACATAATGTTATCACGCATGTAAACATTTACATTGCCCTGTAACTGTTGTTGTTTTCAGAATTGATTTTGCAAACACAGATGATGTAAACATTCTCATTAGTGTTGATTACTGGGTAAACTTACATTAGTAGACACTGTTGTAAACATTCACATCTGGGTATAATGATGTGAATGTTCACATTAATGTCACTGTTGATATTGTTGATTGTTGATGTCCACAGAACCCCCAAACTTCACTCAACAATGTGATGGAATATGATGTAAATATTCACATTGTGACATCAATGTCAGACTTGTTTGTGTTGTTGGGTGTTGTTTGATGTTGTTGGTAACACCCTTTGATTTTCAAGAAATTATAACATAATGTGATCACCCATGTAAACATTTACATTGCTGTGTAACTGTTGTTGTTTTTGGAATTGATTTTGTAAACACAGATGATGTGAACATTCACATTAGTGTTGATTACTGGGTAAACTTACATTAGTAGACACTGATGTGAACATTCACATCTGTGTATAATGTTGTGAATGTTCACATTAATGTCGTTGTTGATATTGTTGATTGTTGATGTCCACGGAACCCCCAAACTTCACTCAACAATGTGATGGAATATGATGTAAATATTTGCATTGTGACATCAATCTCAGACTTGTTTGTATTGTTGGGTGTTGTTTGGTGTTGTTGGTTCCACCCTTTAATTTTTAGCCAATTATAACATAATGTGATCACCCATGTAAACATTTACATTGCCCTATAACTTTTGTTGTTTTTTGAATTGATTTTGCAAACACAGATGATGTGAACATTCACATTATTATACTGGGTAAACTAAAATTAGCATACACTGATTTGAACATTCACATAAGTGTACAATGATGTGAATGTTGAGATTACTGTCACTGTTGATTGTTGAATGTTGTTTGGTGCTTTTGGTTCCATTCTCTGTTTTTCAGCCAATTAAATGTTCTTATTTGAACACCCAAGTCTTCTCCATAGATTTGATGGCAAGCGAAAGAGAGAGGAATCCCGTGCCAAAGCCAAACCTGATCAAGCAGCTGTTCCTGAAGAAGTGAACATAAAAAAAGTTAACTACCGGTCAAATTTAACTGGATTGGTCAAACTGTTAAAGGATACAAAATTTACAAGTGGCCAATTGAAGTGCCTTAGAAAAACACCGTTTTGGCCATTATTTGACTGCTTGATCAGTAATGAAGTTGACCTCAACCACTGCGTGAAATATAATGATGTCAGTGTACGTATAGTGCAGACATTCAAGCCATCTAGTGGGAGGTTTTACATTGAGGATAAGAATATCCAGATTTTTAGAAGCGATGTATCACTGATTTTTGGGGTGGACTACGGCACCAAGTCGATGGACCTCTCTTATGGTGCAAAACCAACAACTAGCATCATACACCGGATGTGCAAGGATGTTAGTTGGTTAAGTGCTGCCAAAATACGAGAAATTCCGAGCGACGCATTAAAGGGCACCAAGAAACAAGACAATGAAGAGGTCGCAAGATTAGTTTGCATGTATGCATGCGTCAAGTTATTCTTCTCTACGTCCGGAGAAACAATTGGATGGGCTTTCTACTCATACATGGACCCATTAGCCAACATGATCGAGTATGATTGGGCTGAGAGAATCCGGGCAACCCTAATGGGTTCATTGGGCCAAAACTGTGGAAAACCAGGACGAGTCACCGGATGTGTGATGTTGTTAATGGTAAATCTCATAAAACTTATTCTATATTTAATATGAACATTTACGGGATTTGCCCACTCTAATGTGAATGTTCACATTTCGGGGCAATGGTGTGGAAGTTGACATCAGTGATGTAAGCATTCACATTACTGTACAATAATGTACAAACACACAGTAGTAGAAGTTGGTGTAAATATTCACATCAGTGTAGGTTGATGTGATGTTAGCACCAAAACAAATGTGAACATTCACATTACTGATGCGAATGTTCACATTACTGGGCAATTGTGTGGAAGTTGACATCACTGATATAAACATTCACATTACTGTTCAGTAATGTACAAATACACATTAATAGACACTGCTGTAAATATCCACATCAGTGTAGATTGATGTGATGGTAGCACCAAAACAAATTTGGAACATTCACATAACTCAGGTGAACATTTACATTACTAGGTAATGGTGTGGAAGTTGACATCAATAATGTGAACATTCACATTACTGTTCAATAATGTATAAACACACATTATTAGCCACTGGTGTACACATTCACATCAGTGTTAATTGATGTAAACATTCACATTACTGGCCACTGGTGTGAACATTCACATCATTGTTAATTGATGTGAACATTCACATTACTGATATTTGTTATTTGTTTCAGTACTGGTTGTGTGAACATACAACAATCTTACAACCCCGCAACACTGATGCCATTCCACGATGTGTAAAGTGGGACCTCATAGCCTTACATAGCAACATGAAGTCCATATCTTTGGCTAAGCTTGGTTTAAATGAGGTAGTAGTACAACCAAAAATATTGTTCCCATTCACATAGTGAGACAAGGAACTATCTAACTAACATAATGTCTCCAACTGCAGGCATATGGCGGCGAGCAAATGGCATCCCCAACTGAAGCAAACATGTACCATCATACAAAATTGAATGTGGAGCCCAAACCTGAGATTTTTTCAAGTGCACCAGCAAAGAAAGATGAAAGCAATGATAATGAAAACAAAGACAGTCAACGCAGTGACGACAAGGACGAATTTTCTATCGATGCAATGGACCTGAATGAAGTTGGACATGATATCAACGCCAGCTGTAACACCCCCAATGCTGAGAGAGGTATCATCGTAACACAACCAACTGAACCGAACATTGTGGATGTACTTATAAAAGAAAATCAAAAAGCTTGGGGCCTTGTACGACAATGGGAAGCGAAATACAAATAGTTAGAAGAATCATGGGAGTTGAGGGCAAGGGTGATTGCTGCCCTTGAAGCCAAACTATTTAACCAATCAGGCCCATCCAATATGGACATGGACATGAAGAATTGCATAGAGTGGAAAGATAAAGAAATTCAGCGGCTGACAAAGTTGGTCGTGAACTTGGAATGTGAAAAAATAATTCTTCAAGACCTTTTTGACGATCAGTCCGTCCACATTATCACTCAAGTTGAAGCACAAAAGGCTCATGATAGCCTTAAGAAGCATCCCACATTAGCATTGGAACACATTATCAGCCCACCATCGAGGGTAAAGCGCATCAAGCAGAAAGTAAGGAAAGAGCACCGGTTGGATAAGTTGGAATACCCCAACTTGCCTGGTCAAAAGAAAGGGAAAGAGAGAGCCGAAGAGCAATCCTATGCAATCCAAATTACACAAGATTTAGACAAGCATCCACAGAAAAAGCAACCTACAAAGTACAAGAAGTTAACCTTAAACAACAAACTGAAGGTTTGGGCCAACATGAGCAAACTCAACAAGCAACAGGTCCAAAATTTGCACAAGAACGGCGGTGATGAGTAAGTGATCTTACGTATCCCCAACTGAATTTTTTTTTTTTTAGCTCATGTTCAGTTCACATGCATACTTAATAAATTAGATCATTTCATAAATGTGCAATGTTGACATTAAAATTTTCTGTAATCACACTGCACAGGTTACTAGTGTGGCGAAGGGACTCAAAGACTAAAGATGTGTATTTTGATGACATCATACACATCATCAAGGAAGAATCAATAACCAACAACGTATGGCAACTGTAAATGTGTACAAAACACACACACACACACACACACACACACATACACACGCAAACACACTGTAAAGACACTGTAAAAAATGTACTGCCACCCCTTTGTTTCTGCAGGTGATAGATGCATATGGTGAAATTCTATTTGAACTACAAGGGCTAGTCAACCTAAGCTTAGAGGATTCAGCATTCATCTTTACAAGCACATGTTCGGTAACCACTAGACTTTTGCTTTGTTTATGTTTCAATAGATGTGAATGTTCATCTCAGCATTATATGCTTATATTGTTAACTTAAATGATAGGCAGATGTGAATGTTAATAACAACATAAAAATGACAGATGAGAAGATGCACATTGACAGATGTGAACATTAACATCATTCGCGCGAAAATTATATGCTTATTATGTTGTTAACTTAAATGATACACAGATGTGAATGTTAACAACAACATAATATAACAGGTGTGAACATTCACATCTGTAATACATTGCATGACTGTTTCACAAATTAACAGATGTAAACATTCACATCATTCACATCACTAATCAGTAACAGATGTGAACATTCACATCAGTAACATCACTCACCATTAGTAGATGCGAACATTCACATCATTCAAATCGAACATTGATATAAATACTTAGTACATCATTGTATGCCCTTTGTGTGCAGAAAATCATGCAAGAGTACCCCCCCACAAGAGAAATAAACTGATTGATGTACACATCAAGGAGTATCAAGGCCAGAGATTCTTAATCTTCCTAATACATGACAACTTCCACTGGACAATTGTTGTGTACGACGTGAAAGAGAATGTATGGAGGCATTATAACTCACTGCGCCCAAGAGAAGGTATACATGACCCACATATTGACAAAGCACAAATAGTGGTAAGTGGCTGACACATATAATACTTGTATGATGTGTAATATTGGAACTTGGACATATGCACTATGTTGGTCGGTGCCTAATATGAAATTTCATTGTTTGTAGAGGGACTACATCGAGGCTTTGGTGCGCAACATTGGACCATCATCACCATTATGGACCAAATTATCAAGCCAAAATACTTCGCAAACAATCATATCAGTAGACATCTGTCCTCAGCAAGCATCAATTTGTTAGCCTAAAATCGATTTGTACACATGTTCCACAACCATTACCCACCTAATTTTCAAAATCTAACAAGAATTTTGCGTTTTCAGGGTGGATTGCGGACCTGTAGTTTGTTACATCATGAGGGCGCATGTATACCGTGAAAACATTGTTGCCAGCCTAGATCGCTTTGAATGGTGTCAAATAAGAGACTCATTAGTACACCTTTTTCTGAACCATAGAAAGACAGTGCAATGTGAAAACCTATAGGTGGGGGGTGTCCACCTATCATTACCCAAATCTGTTATCCACATTTAAGACAAGTGTCAATAAGTTTTACATATTGAAGCAGACTAGCTTAATTGTAAATCAAGTCTATATCACTGCTTATATAGATATTTTTCAGTCAATATAGGTATATCAGCCCTTTTTTTCTTTGGTCATGCACATTGAGATTGTATTTTCTTTTTTTGTTCTTTGACAAATGACATGATGTGAATGTTCACATCACAGAATGATCATACACTTTCTTATGTTTTAAACCATACTACATGGATATGAATATTGCTTAAAGTGCTCATGTAACACAATATGACAGGTGTGAATATGATATTTCTTAACACAAGTCAATATTCACATCTATTAATTTGATGATGTGAATATTCACGTCATAACTTCTGATTATTTGAATGGCAGCAACGATGTCATGAATATTCACATCTTATGAGTTGATGATGTGAATGGTTACATTGATGTAAACGTTCATGTCATCTACTTTGATACTGTTAACAGTAACAAGAAAGTGAACATTCACACCACAAAAATATTTAAAAGTTCAATCCATGTGCAATTATTCACATAATGTGATTGTATTACACAAGTGTGAAAGTTAACATCATGCATTCATCCAAAACACAACAACATAAATGTCAAATTGGTACCTTAAAAAATAAAAAACAAAACACAAATCACATACTAATGCATTATTATGTTTGTCAACGCAACGTAATCTTATTGCAACACAATCTTTGCCAACCGACACAATCTTATTTCAAAAATGAATACAAGAATCCAATGTAAAAAATAATTTTCAAATGAAAAATGTACATCCTATATCGGTTCCGTGCTTGATTTCCGATTATGGCTCCCCAACTCACATCTCCCGCACCTTAATTGCTTCAATTTCTCACCCCTTGATGGGATCCTATTCTTTTTCGACATTCTGGGTGGTCTTTTCACAGTTGGTGGGTATATAGTGAAGTCCGTGGGATCCAAAGGCGGCTTCTCCACCGATGGTATAGGGAATATGGCACCCGAATAGGCTGCACGATATGTCTCTACATGAAAGTAATGTTCCACACAATCATTGAGATTGTAGCGGCTCTTCTGAATGGCAATAACAGCATGGTCACATGGGAATCCGTTGATTTGCCATTTGAAGCAAGAACATGTACACCTCGCAACATCAACTGTAATAGATGGTATCAAATGAACTTCAAACACATCCTCATTGGCTTTGCTAACTTGCTAAGACCTGCTGTCATTGAACGAATCCATCAGCCTTGTTTCGAATGTAGGACAAATAAGCTCATTCCATTTGTTTGCTTGGTCACGCCGTGCAGACATTTGCTGCATCAACTGAGTACGAATTGCGTCCACCATTTGAGTGATAGGAAGATTACGTGCTTCTTTAATCCAATTATTAAATGACTCCGCCGCATTGGATGTCATCTCCCCATAATGCATGCCCCTGCACAATATCACAAACATTGTACAATACGGAACAAGTCTGAACATTCACGTTGATAGATGTGAACATTAACATCATTCACAGTGAACATTATATACTTATTATGTTATCAACTTAAATGATAGACAAATGTGAATGTTAACAACAACAAAATATGACAGGTGTCAACATTCAAATCTGTAATACACTGCATGACTGTTTGATAAATTAACAGATGTGAACATTCACATCATTCACATCAGTCATCTTTAGCAGATGTGAACATTCACATCATTTACATTGAACATGAAACACAATTAGCAGATTACTACCATTCTAAACTAAAAATTCACATCGCTATCATTCTAAACTTCACAAATGGAACACCTTAGGAAACTATTATTACCTGAAGTACGAATTTTCCCAGTGCTCAGGTGCCAAGTCCTTGAAAAAATTATGAGTTTGTTGTTTACCCTCCTCTTTTAATTTTGCAAGCTTTTCATGGAACCCTACCACAGTTGGCTCGTAAGCACAGTCATCCAAACTACTTACTAGGTGATCCCTGAATCCATTATCAATTCTTTTCATCCGGTCTCTTAAATTGCTCTTCAAGTATTGTAAGCAATAACCATGAGGAGCCGATGGGAACACCTTTGGCATAGCTTCTAACAGACCAAGGTTACGATCCGAAATAAAATTAATCTGGCGCTTACCATCAATAACCTTCCCAAGTTCATGCAAGAACCACAACCAATTGGCCATGGTCTCTGAATCAACAATCGCAAATGCAACAGGAAACAGACTTACAACACAACACCAATACACAACTGTTCACAATATCCCAAAGTGAATAGAAAACAGTATAAACGAAACAGGTCATGTGAATGTTTATATCTACATTGCCCTATTACTACTGCTATTTTTGGATTCGGGTTCGTAAACATCAACGATGTGAACATGCAGATTAATGACCATTAATAATTCATTGTTGATTGTTGAGTCATTGATAATGTGAACAGTCACAGTAATGTTCATTAATGGATCAACTGACATTAGTAGACACTGATGTGAACATTTACATCAGTGTATACTAATGTGAATGTTCACATTACTGTCATTAGTAGACACTGATGTGAACATTCACATCAGTGCATACTAATGTCAATGTTCACATTACTTATAATTTCTCAATCACTCATTTGTCCAGACTATGCTGCAGAGAATGAATATTGACATGAATAGACAGCTAAAAAAAATACTAACCATTGTTTCCGTCTTTCGCCATTGCCGCAAGTAGCTGACCTTTGTACTTTCCTTTAAGGAATGTGCCATCCAGGAATAATAAAGGCCGACAAGAATTGAACCCAGAAATACACGCAGCGAATGAAACAAACAAACGGCAAAACTGTTGACTACTCGCATCATAGTCAATATTGACATAACTCCCCGGATTGTACCGCATCACAGCATCCGAATACCACCGCAACTGGTCAAACGATAATGAATGATCTCCATGAATACCAGCCTTTGCTTTCTCCACACCCAACCATACGACATGGTAACTCACATCTAGCCCATAATCCCTCTTCAAAATAGTCACCACCTCACACGGTCGAGTCAATGGCTTATCCCTCACAATTTCAGATATGGTACTCAACACCAAATCCGAACTAACTCGCGGATTCTTCTTTGTTCGAACATCCATACCACAACTATGCACATCACTAAACCTCTTGATGTAGAAAAAACCATTTGCTCTTTGTGCTCTACAATGTATAGCCCACAAGTAGCATCTCTCCTCACGCATCGCACACACAGCAGTAACTCTTGTTGTCTCGTTCTTGACATACGTAAACTGAAACCCACATTGGATGGCATTCTTACATAAAACATCACGAAATTCTCGTGCACCTCCAACAAACCGTTGTCCCACATGTGTAATACCATTTGTCCAAGTGGCTGACAATAACACCTTCTCCTTATGGTGGCAAAATCTCTGTAGTGCATCAATATCTTCCTCAACCCCCACACGCAACGATCCCGAGCTACTTGACTGACCAATATCACTTTTCAACTCAACCACAACTTCTACATGTTGTACCCCCATTGATTTAGCAAGCAGTAACATGTTCTAAAATTCTTCCTCATTGTCCAAATCACACCTATTAATCCCAGGTAACTGACAGAACAATGAAATAGAACCAGCAGACAACTCCCCCCATTTTTCACACAAACAGTCCACCAAACGCGAATAACAAAATGCGCGGGCAGCATTTATTACAATGGTACTGCAACCATATGTACACACCAACATCATAAAGGTATCCATCTCCTATACAAATACAACAATACAACAATCAACAATAATCCAAACCGATATGAAAATTCACATTGTGCAAAATTAGATGAATACGTGTACAGTTCAAGTGTTAAATCCATAATTCGTATTAACAAGATGTGAATATTCACATTGATACATATACTATGAATTATATCACCCACACAAAGCCTCATTAAGAAAACATCAAAGTAAAGTGAGAACATCCACATTATTCACATAATATTAACACGATGTAAACATTTACATTGACACATATACTCTTAATTATATCACCCACACAGAGCCTCATTAAGCAAACATCAAAGTAAAATGCAAACATCCACATTCTTCACGTAATGCTAACATTATGTAAACATTCACATTGTTCCACAAACTCTGAATTATAGCAGATCCACATTCATCACTAATCTGATGACCTCCCCTCCACAGGACCACGATGTAAAACATTCACATTGATCCATATACTCTGAATTATGTCACTTACACAGAGCCTCATTATGGATACATCAAATTAAAAGGAATATTATAACATTCTTCACAAAATCTGAATGACCTCCCCTCCACAGAACCACATATGATGCATGTAATTGAAAAAATAGAGCATCCGATCCATAGCAATCAAAAAACAAAGTATCTGATCCATCCTAAAAATTAAACCATAAAGTGAACATGTATTCATAACCAAAATGATACTAACCTTAATCATGCAATCCTACAATCGTTCAAAAACTCGAAAACAACCGCTTTGAAGTAGTTATACTCCAGAAAATGTGAGAACTGAACAATATGAAAGTCGTCATCTTCACTTGAAAATCACCGAACTAGAGCAACAATGAAACCCTAGCACATCAAAGCCTCAAAACGATAGAACGATAGCATGCAAGATAGAAACGTATCCATTTGAATTAGAATGATAAAACTGCCAAAACTGAATCACGAAATCACAGGAACGTGTTATGTATTAACACAGTATATATATATATATATATAAGGGCATAATAGTCCATGTAAAAATATAAAATTAGAAAAATGGACTTTATGGAATAAAAAGAAAAGTATATGGGACTTATCAGGTTATAATATTCCTTTGTGGACTTAATGGATTATAACAACTCTAAGATGGATTTATCAATAAAAAAAACCCAATTATAAGAGGTTAGACCATATCTAATGTGTACTTAAATCTTTTATCGAATTTAAATTTGATAAACAACAATTTAAAAAGTGAGTTTCAACCCTATCATGAAAGTGATATGAAATAAAGGAAGAAGCAAATATTTTATCAAATGGAAGGAGGTTTGATCGTTCATCAAATTTAAATTGTTACCGTTAGGACGGACATTCTTTCAGATGCCCACCTAAGAATAGCTTTGACAATTTTTTTGTTCATGTTCGGACAACTAGGGATTTTAAAAAATCTGATGAAAATTTTAGTTCATCATTGAAGTGGACGATATTAAATCAAAATTTTACTCAAGTTTAATGAAAATTTTGATTTAACATTAGAGATGTTCTTACACAGCACAAACTGTCAATCAATTTTACCTTGGATTTTGAAATGCATTTACACATAGGGAAAATTGTACCAATAATAGCTGTCAAAAAATTTTCAAAGAAATTATAAATATTAATTACTAAAATTATAAACTTTTCCACAGTGTAATAAATTTCAAAAATCACCTTGAAGGGTAATTTTCACTTTCACATATCATTTAACATGGAAACAGTGCAAAAGTACATCCTTCTTGGATCTTCAACTTCCACCCTGCAACTTACAATAACTCTAGGCGTCTTGAAAAAATTTCACCAAAAAAATTCGTCTTGCAACTGTGCTAGATGACCGGCTGGTCTATTAGTGAGCTATCGGAAGACGAGTGCACATGGCTTTGGGACGACAACAAGTGCACGTGGCTTTGTGACGACAAGGGTACACGCTTTTGTGCTGGTATGAACACACAGTTCGGTGTCAAATTTAGTGAAATATTAGGGGGACTTATGTGTACATTCTAATAAGTGAACTTATTGTCTGTAGCTGGTTTTTCATGCTTCGGGGTTTAGTTTCCTCGGGTACGACTCCCGTGGTTTTGAATCTGGTTTCATTAGTGTAATGTGAAACAGAAAAATTAATGAGAGTTCAGATCTAGCAAATCTTAAAAAAAACCCATTAATCACAAAAGATACCAAAAATGAACTGTATTGCCAGATTTCAGAGTCGCCACCTAATATTTTTGAGAAAATTAAGAAACCCGTGATTCGTGTCAAATGCCACTTGTTAATCATAACTAAAGTGTTTCGGTTCAAGAACTTAGGCATGAGAAGAGAAGGTCATAAATTGAGCACCCCACTAACCCGACCAAAGATCGGCTTCTACTAAGTCATGATGTGAATTTTATAGACATTATATACTCATATTCTGATTTATTAATAATGCTAACATTACTATGTGAAGCAAACAAGTATAGACTACGTTACTTACTTTAAAATGCTTTGATCTTATGTGATTTTGAAAGAGTTTTGAATATGTATAATTGAAAGGAAAAATGAGTTCATATATACAACAATCAAAGTCATTCCAACTTAAGCGAAATAACCTCAATCCACAGGCATTGATAAAGTTATTTCAAGTAAGCAAGTAGCCTTATGGTAGTATGGTCGACATAATAACACAAATATACATATGATATGCTAAAGTAAAAAATGTTCACCTAGTACTCATCCGCGGCAAGTCAAAGAAAAGAAGATAGATAGAAAAATGCATGATCTTAAAAATGTATGATCCTAAAAATGCACATGACTAATACAATACATACAAAATGCAACTACTAGATTCAGCTATTAACATTACATGTGAATCAACTCAAAGTATAAGGTAGCGCACATATTCAAGTAGGAAATGATAACAACATCAAGTATGATGAGTTCAACCTTAATACATGCAAAAAATGAATACAAAGCATGGAAGTGATAAAGGAAAACATGATGTTTTGTACAGCTATGGTAAGCGTAAATAAAAGGAAAAAAGAAATGGAGGTTGGAAGACATCATCAAGTGTTACAAATTTTTCCTCTTTACAAGAGGGTTCGAATGGCCTAGTTAACTAATTATTACATCCCTAAATGAATTAAATAATTATTACATATACAAATTGCAGTTACAAACAGCAGCTAATCTAAAGGAGCTGAATAAAGGGCGGGAAACTGCGTGTGTGCAAACGAGAACATCGTCCAGAAACCGCTCAGCCTGTCGCCAGAAATTGCTCTATTCGTAGCTAGAAAATAGTTCTGTTTTAATCTCGAGATCTGCTCTACTTGGTTAAATAAACACACTGGCCGTACAAATGAGTTGGTCAGTCGTACATCTAATTTGGCCGGCTGACCAAATGAATTGGTTGGCCATACACTTGACTAGTCAGCCGTACAATCATGCTGGAAAACCTGCTACAACAGAACTAGAACAGAGCAAACAGAGGGTTTCTAAAGGATATTCGTCCTTCCTACTCCCTCCTATGATATTCAAGGAAGAAATAGGTTTTCTTCACAAATCATCAAGCATCCCAAGGGTATTACATGATGATTAATGAAGCAATGGGATGAAAGATCTAATGAGTACGAAAGTAAAATTAGAAAATCATTCAAAAGAATGGTTGGATCCTACTACATCTCATAATGAATAAGAGTAAATGAGTACTCAAATTTGGAGAGAATAGGTTAAAGAAAAGCATCTTTGAAAAAAAAACTTGTAAAAAAGAGGTTACATCATTGACGAAAGAAATTAGAGACTCCTCTCCCTACTCATAGAACATGGATTGACATTTATTTCCATACTTCAAAATGGAACTAGAAGAGAGTTTCAAATACTTTCGATGACAGAGCTCTTATTTGGCTTCAAAGAAAAACTAAGAAAATATTAGAAAATTATAAAAAGTTGTTGCACACTCATCTTCCTACTCATGGAATAAGGATGAGACATCCATATCCAAGCTTCAAAATGGAGCTAGAAGAGAGTTTACAACACTTTAAAGAAGACAAGAGAGAAAATCAAAATCAAGCTACCTACTAAAACTTAAACACACTACTCGTCAAAGTTGTTGGCAACTCCTCTTCCTACTCATGGAATAAGGATGAGATGTCCATTTCTATGTTTTAAAATGGTTGAGAAGAGAGATTTTCAACACCTTTGACACGGAAGTTATCACCTAGCTTCAAGGTAAACAACAACATCATGGAAGTCATGCATCGGGGAGGATGAGGACCCTTTTATAAGTCCATATTCAGTTCATATCACACAAAAACAACCTAAAAATAGTGCTAAAAATTAACTAAAAGAAGTGAAAAATAAGAGCAAAAATGAAAGAGAACAAATGTATTACAACTGGTGAACAAGCCTACGGAAGGGTGGCTAGCCTTTCCACTTTTAACAAAGCTCAATCACATTTTTAAGCCTAAAATATTTCTAAAAATTAGCATATGAAAAGAATGAAGAGCAAAAGAGTAAAAGAGAAGTTGATGAAAGGAGTTTAAAGGTTAACCTCTTAGAAAGAGGAAGAGCTTCTTAGTTGACAAACTTCAATCAAAATATCCTCAAGTATCTGAAAAATGGTTTAAAACTTTAGCAAAAAGATTTAATCTTGAACTCCAATGGTATATCTATAGTGTATCTATAGCCAAGAGAGTTTGAAGATCAATAGAAAAGCTTTGAAGTTCAAGTGTAGTTCTAAGCTCTAAACAATCTCCTAAGCCTTTTGAAAAATTTTCTAACCCTAAATTCTAAAGGGAGATGGTTTATTTATAGAATTTCATCCCTTTTTCGTCAAAAATATCTTCAAAAATCGATAGGTGGCCAAATTCCATGCATGGGAGCAGCCTGTGTTGTAAATACAGAATATGTCGCTATATATAGCCGGCCGGCCAAATGATTATACGGTCAACCAAATTAATTGGCTCTTCCATTCTCTGTGTAGTCAGGTTAGAAAATAGAGTTTTGATCAGGGTTTGGGCTTGGAGCTCGAATCCAAATTCCTTTATTGAAGATTCAAAAGATTGCACAGCGTCACGTTTCATCATCGGGTGTTCGGAATGAAGCGCCTAAGTGTTAAGGATGGTCAAAATGGGGTGTCTACATTGTCCAATAGCTCCTATGATAATTAATGGTATTTTTCATCAAACATTATTAAAAAAATGTTGCCAATTGTTAATTTTTAACAACAGTTTAAAAATTGTCACAAAAAGTCACTAATTATAAGTTTTAGTTACAGTTTAAAAAAAAATTATCACAAAAAAATGTTACTAATTTTTAATTTTGAGCAATAGTTTGAAAATTTTGGCGCATAAAAATGTCACTAATTGTATGTTTTAGTGAGAATTTATAAAAACTGTGACAAAAAAAAAGTCATTAATTATTAATTTTTAACAGTGTATGTAAAAAATTATTTTTAATGATAATTTCACTAAAATTTATTTTTAATAAAACTTGATAAGAATTAAATCAAACTATTAGTACCTATTGATACTTTACCCGAAATAAATAATATTGGTGATTCCTGTTATTGCTATGCTACTAACGTTCGGACTGACAATTTGTCTAGGAGGTAGCACTGGCTCTAGCTAATATTGCAGTCCAGGAATGACAATGTAAGCAACTAAAACAAGCCACGTCTAGTAGATTCGAAGCCCTAAAAGAGTCAACGACCGGTTCAAAGAGACACAAAAAGGCAAGAAAGAAGAATGTCAACATGCAAACAATTCAACTTGGTTTTAGTTTTTTGAAAATACTTTTAAGAAAGGTTTTTGTTGGACTTATTTATTTAATTATGTTTTAATTTATTTGAAAGAGAAAAATAGAATCCAAAATTTATTTTGATGATTTATTTAATTATATTTTAATTTATTTGAAAAAGAAAAATAGAATCCAAAATTTACTTTAATGATTTATTTAATTATGTTTTAATTTATTTGAAAGAGAAAAATAGAATCAAAATTTATTTTGTCTCATTATTTCTCACCTAAACCTTTATCCTAAATGTTGTTAGAATGTATTTAATATTTGATTAAATCAGGAGTTTAAATAGCCCAAAACAGAGGTTCAAACAGCCCAGCAAAGCAGCAGCCCAAAAGGTTCAAATGGAAGATATTCAAATTAGTAATGACGGAATGGAAGATATTCAAATTAGTAATGATGGAATACAACAGCTATAAACGGCTATAAATTCAAATAAATACAACGGCTATAAACGGCTATAAATTCAAATGAATACAACGGCTATAAACGGCTATAAGTTTCATTATATATACCAAAACCTCTAATGTAAACAAGTTACAAAAAAAAACCAGAAAATATTATTTGATCTATAATCACTCACATCTATTTTCTGAAAAATTCTCTGAGAAGTGTTCTTCAATTTTTGTTTACATCCTCTTTCAGAAATTATACACTGAACCTTATAGCATTAAGCTCATCTTGCCTGTGTGAGATTTACAGAAAAATCAAAGCTTCATTTTATATATCTATCTTTGAGAGATAATTTTTGTAACTTTCTGTGAAAGCAAAAACACATTCTTTTCAATCTTGTAAGAGTGTAGTACACTCAGTGTTCTTGACTTAGAAAGTCTGTGTAAAATCTGTGAAGGATTGCTCCATTTGTAAAGAGGTTGCTAGCACCCTCGTAAAGTTAGAGCATAGCAAAAAATCTCAAGTGAAGCTTGAGGAGTGGACGTAGGCCGAGTTGAAGCCGAACCACTATAAATTTGTTTGCCTTTCTCTTCTTTATCTTTTTATTTTATTTAAATTGCTGTAGCTATATTTCACATTTTTACTGTGTTAAAATCATTAACTGACATAGTTATTAGAACACTTGTTTTAATTATTTTTATTTCATTAACTATATTTATCTATTGTGCTAGTCAATTTTTATTAAGGTATTATTAATTTTTAATTGTAAAAGCCTAATCCACCCCCCTCTTAGGTTGTCTTTTGGGTAACAATTGGTATCAGAGCCTGGGGCTCTTGTTTAGATTTAGCAATCTTGAGTTTTTGATCCATGACAACCATGTATTCTACAATAGGTCACCTCTCTTTGATGGTAGTAATTACATTCATTGGAAAGAAAAAATGACTTTATATCTTCAAGTTGCCAATTATGCTTTGTGGCTCATTATCACTAAAGGTTCTAAAATCCCTACCAATGTAGTAGACCATATTAGTGTACCTACACTTGAGGATGAATTTGATGAGCGTGATTATAAACTCCTTCAAGCTAATGCTAAAGCCAAGCTTATTCTTGTGTGTGGACTAGATGCAAATGAGTACAATAGAATTTCTAGGTGTATTACCATTAAAGAGATTTGGGATAAACTTGAAATCACCTATGAAGAAACTAGCCAAATAAAAGAGTCTCGGATTAACATGTTTATTCATAATTATGAACACTTTATTATGGAATCATTTGAATCTATTTCTGAGATGTTTTATAAATTTACTAATATTATTAATGCTCTAAAATCTCTTGGTAAATCTTATACTAATGGTGAACTTGTAAGAAAAATACTTACGTCTTTGCCAAATGAATGGAAAGCTAAGGTTACCGCTATCCAAGAAGCAAAAAGACTTAACAAAATTAGGCATTGAAGAACTCCTAGGCTCACTCATGGCTCATGAACTTTCAATGATGGATGACAACAAAAAGGAAGCCATTTGGAGAGAAAATGATGGAGTAGCCAACCTGTGTCTCATGGCTCTTGGAGAAAAAGAATCCACTCAAGATGATGTAATTTCTAATTATGTAGAACTTGAAAGTGCTTTCAATGAATTACATGACATATTTAAAAATGTTTGTGTTAAGAATTCTAAATTAAAGAAATTAGTTACTTCTCTTTCAAATGATGTGGGTGTTTTAAAAATGGAAAATGCTAATTTGAAAAATGACTTTACGTCTATTGCCAATGAGAAAAATATTTTGAAAAATAATGTTGAGGATTTAAGCAAAACTCTTGAAAATTTTGTAAAAGCAAAAGAAAACCTCAACAAGCTTCTTGGAAATAAAAGATGTGTTTTTCACAAAGTAGGCATTGGTTTTGATCCTCATAAACCTTTTATGAGATTAAATGTTCTTGAGACTAATCCCCATGGATCGAAGAAAGTATGGGTACCAAGAAAGAAATCAAGATATTTTGTAGGTGGAATCTCAAAGAATACCAAGGACTTCAAGAGGAAATGCACAACAAGAGTGTTCAATCTAAAGAGCAAAATCAGCTCCTACAAGAAAAAGAATGATGAAATGAAAATCACCAAAATGAACAAAAGAGGTAAATGAAGGTATAACTCCTAACACACCTTTAAACTTAAAGTTCTATATTCTTTAAGGTGTGATTTGTGTACAATAGGTTGTGTCTAATCATTGCTTCCATGTAACCTAATTGTACTAAGTTTGCTAAGTCATGTTCTGCTAGTTTCTTTCAAACATTCATTGAACTCAAAAATGAGAATTATATTATTTTAATGAATGCCTATTAGAATATGAATGATTCATGTATTCATTAACATTTTATATCATGGCATCCATTGCTATGAAAAAGAGATAAGAAGTGATAAATTTTTTTTGTGAGCATACTTTTCACATCTTATATATGACTTCATACTAATATGTTAATTCCTTTTTGAGTCATATCTTTGTAGAATCAATTTTGATGTCATAGCATGTTTTTGAGATGTATACTATCTATATTTTGAATTCTACATTTGTGATCTCAAGAATATGCTCAATATGAAAATTTCATGCTTATATGCTTTACATTGGAATATTTGAATGAGTTGTGAAATTCCTTGATTATGATCCATCAACAATGTCTAAATGAAAAGAAGTATCATACGTTTGTAGAGACATTGCATCTATCCTATTGAATATCTTTTGAATATAGATTAAATTGGCATACATCTCATGAAATGCTTTTGATTGATAAATTGTTGAATTAATTCTTTATAACATTCATGTTATGTTCCACATTAAGTAAAATGTTTTATCACACTTGAGTATGTGGATTGAATTGATGAAAATGCCTCTTGATAATGCTATGTGATTAAATGAGATTGTTGCATCATTTCTTAATAAAACAAAGAGTATAACACTATTTTCTCATGCATATTATGCTATGTGCTACAACTTGAAAATTCTGAAAAATAGCATTCCAAACTCTTGTTTTACCTTGAATTATTTTTCACCTTTTGAGTTTGTGATAAGAAGTGATTTGTGCTGTATTTTTATTGAGTAATAGTGATTGTTGTATGAATGCTATATTTACAAAAAAAATCATATTAGAAAAGGGTAACACCAACTTAGGGGGAGAAATCATTTTGCTAATATACTTGTTAAACCCTTTTGAGATGAACTCCTCATGAAAGAAAATTGAATATTGAAAAGCTTCTAACTCATGAACCAAAGGTATGCCTCTTACACTCTCTTAAGCTTTTGAGGTAAAAATTCTATCTTATATCCTTCAAGCTAATACTGTTATTACTTTGATATGAAAAAGATTGATTATGCTTCATATGATTTGCAATGTATACTCTTTGATGATGCTCTTGCCTAAGAATCATGCCTATGCTTAAATGTGTGCTATATATTGAAATTCATGATTTTTCTTGGCTTGTGGATTGCTCTACCTTGAACATGCTTCATTTTTTGGAATTACATTAGCACCTTGAGATTATATTGAGTTTAACCTATTATGAGCAATATTTGGTATTCTACATAATGCTTGAGCTACGATTGTTAAATCTTCTAGGCTGCATATTGGTATCCTCGGTAGATTGCATGTTGGTATCATTTTTGCATCCTTATTGGTAATATTTCGCATCCTATTTGATATTATTGAAGAGAACATTTCAGTTATGAGCTTTCATTTATCATATCTACTATTGATTTTGCCAAATAAAATAAGAGAAAGAATTTAAATTAGATTA
The DNA here is from genome assembly GCF_055761805.1 of Camellia sinensis. Classification (NCBI taxonomy): domain Eukaryota; kingdom Viridiplantae; phylum Streptophyta; class Magnoliopsida; order Ericales; family Theaceae; genus Camellia; species Camellia sinensis. The sequence goes on from NC_138974.1 coordinate 82,106,772, forward strand.
TTTTTTTATTAAAAAAAAAATCCCCTCAGATTCCATTCTATTTTTGATATCACACTTATGAGCTTACGCCTCACATATTTTTTTTAATTATCTTGTATAAAGTATGTACGCTCTTGCTCAAATCGATTGTTAGATCATGCTCAACTGCTTCACATATACTTTTAACAATTTAGTATCTCCTTGGCTCTTGCTTGAAAGTAGATTGAAATATCATGAATTCTTCATAATGGATAAGCTCATTGATTCATTGTTACCATATTATCTTCCTACAACAGCATGTGTGTCCCAGTCTTGACCTTTGGAACTTCTCATTAATGCACCCATGGCATTTATCTAAACTTGATACTACATTGTGATAATACTAGTGCCATCAATTTAAGCAAAAATCCGATTCAACACTCACGAACAAAACATATTGAAATTCGACATCATTTTTTAAGAGATCATGTTCAAAAGTGGATATTGTACTTGAATTTGTAAACACCGACAAGCAATTGGCGGATATTTTCACAAAAGCCCTAGGCGAGGATCGTGTCAATTTTATTTGTGGCGAACTTGAAATGTCAATTTCTACTTAAAAAGTTTTGTTATGACTGTGAAACTTGAATTTTTGTTAAAATGATATATGTGTATTGCTACATTGATATGGAAACATTTATGTCAGTTGAATGCTCATAAGTCCTTCATACATTTATTCTCCTTAACAGTTTGCTATTCTGCATCTTGAGGTAAAATTAACTTTGCATACATTGGTTTTTTTTAAACCCTCATGGTATGTTTTTTGCATTACCATTCCAGCAACACCAACGTCCCATTAAGTTTAATTTTTGTTGGTATTATTTTATTTTATTTTATTTTTTTTGCTATGAGGCTTAATTTCTTTTATTTTTATTTTTTTTCTCATTATTATTTTTTGTTTAGGCTTAATTTTCTTTCTTTTTTTTTCTCTTCTTTTTAATTTCATTTTTCAATCCTTAAACATAAACACAACAACAAATCAAAATACAAATATTTGCATAAAAAAAAACACCCATCATTTTTTCATGGCCATACGCCGATCAAAATAAACATATTTACGTAAAAAAAATAAAAAAAAAACCTTCATTTTTTTTACAACCATACGTCAATCTTACTTTGTCGTCTCTTCAATCACTTTCTTCTTCTTTTTATCACATTGGGCGACACTTGACATCCCTGCCCCCGTGCTTTCGTCGGGAACGAGCACTCCCTACCCACTATCAAAAGCCAAGAATGACGTTGCTCCAAATCGGGCCATGGAGGTGGTCTTCCGTTTAAGCTCTTTATTTTCGGCCTTTAGTGCGCCTATCTCTGCTCGTGCATCCTTGTACATGCACTGAAGCAGAGAAAGTTGGGCATTGACCTGATGGAGCTCACTCATCCTGTTCTGTAGTCAGTAAGCCAATTTTGTGACTGCAGTCACCATCTCCATACAAGACGTCAGTGTGAAATGATTGGCTTTAATATCTGATTGGGCTGCTATTATTTGCCCAATCAACATCATAGGAAGGTTGGGAAGAGTAGGAGCTAGGACCCTTGGCCCAGCAGAGCTTATGGGATCGTTCAAGTCCGAAAACAGAGTGAGGGGACGGGATGAGGAAGCCATGGATTAGAGGTGAGAGGTGTCAAAGAAATGAGTTGCAAAGAAATAGAAGTGAACAGACTGAGGTTTGGCCTCTTCCGTTCAGTTTCTTTTTTTTTTTGTCTCTCGATGAGGAAGAATAAATAGAAGAGAATGGTGAAGAAGAAAATGGAAGAGTGTGTGATTAAGAAGAAGGCAAAAGAGAAGAAGACAAGGAGGGAAAGGGAGGCGAGTACAAATCGAGGCCTGCTTTTGTCAGCCAATGACACAAAAGTGAGGCCACGTGTCAAACATGTTTATCGAAGGAAAAAGAGAGACGCGTGAGAGTTGTATGTGTATGCATATATGTATATATATGTTTTGAATTGTGTAGATGTCATTTATCCCTATCATTTTCCTCCTCCTCCTCCTCCTCCAGCTTCTGATCCATGATTTCCTTTTGATAATGTCACAAGGGGAGAAATTATATGATGTTATGTATTATGGTATTATTTTCAAACTAATCTGATGTTATGTATTTATAGTTTGATATCTTAATCTTATATCATGTTGTTGATTAAAGCTTATTTATTACACATGTGCTAACCTATGTATTTAGAAATGAATTCAGGGAGCATGACTTGAGGGGGAGCTTTTCTTACTCAGAAATCAAATCAAAACATCGTTGTGTGCCATCATAAAAAAAGGAGAGATTGTTAGACTTATTTATTTTGATGATTTATTTAATTATGTTTTAATTTATTTGAAAGAGAAAAATAGAATCCAAAATTTATTTTGATGATTTATTTAATTATATTTTAATTTATTTGAAAGAGAAAAATAGAATCCAAAATTTATTTTGATGATTTATTTAATTATGTTTTAAATCCAAAATTTATTTTAATGATTTATTTAATTATGTTTTAATTTATTTGAAAGAGAAAACTAGAATCAAAATTTATTTTGTCCCATTATTTCTCACTTAAACCTTTATCCTAAATGTTATTAGAATGTATTTAATATTTGATTAAATCAGGAGTTCAAATAGCCCAAAATAGAGGTTCAAACAGCCCAGCACAGCAGCAGGCCAAAAGGTTCAAATGAAAGATATTCAAATTAGTAATGATGGAGTACAACGGCTATAAATTCAAATGCATACAATGACTATAAACAGCTATAAATTTAAATGAATACAATGGTTATAAACGGGTATAAGTTTCATTATATATACCAAAGCTTCTAATGTAAACAAGTTACAAAAAAAACCATAAAATATTCTTTAATCTATAATCACTCACATCTATTCTCTGAAAAATTCTCTGAGAAGTGTTCTTCAATTTTTGTTTACATCCTCTCTCAGAAATTATACACTGAGCCTTATAGCATTAAGCTCATCTTTCTTGTGTGAGATTTACAGAAAAATCAAAGCTTCATTTTATATATCTATCTTTGAGAGATAAATCTTGTAGCTTTCTGTGAAAGCAAAAACACATTCTTTTCAATCTTGTAAGAGTGTAGTACACTCAGTGTTCTTGACTTCGAAAGTCTGTGTAAAATCTGTGAAGGATTGCTTCATTTGTAAAGAGGTTGCTAGCACCCTCGTGAAGTTAGAGCATAGTGGAAAAATATCAAGTGAAGCTTAAGGAGTGGACATAGGCCGAGTTGAAACCGAACCACTATAAATTTGTTTGCCTCTCTCTCCTTTATCTCTTTGTTTTATTTAAATTGCTGTAGCTATATTTCACAATTTCATGGTGCTAAAATCATTAACTGACATAGTTGTTAGAACACTTGTTTTAATTATTTTTATTTCATTAACTATATTTATCTATTGTGCTAGTCATAATTTTATTAGGGTATTATTAATTTTTAATTGTAAAAACTTAATTCAGTCCCCCTTTTAGGTTGTCTTTTGGGTAACATTTTTTTCTTATTTTTTGTATTTTTTTAGTTTTATTGAATTTTTTTAATTTTTAGACAGTAGGTGTTTGGGTAGACCTAAAAAAGGCAAAGAGTCAAAAAGTCACTACAAAAGCCAAAAAGTTTATACTATTCACATTTTCTTTGGTGAGAAAACAAAAACATTGGTCAGAGGCCAAAAAGATCAAAATGCCCTTGTTTTTGTCCTTTCCTCGCTGAATAGGGGAATAATATATATAGCTGGGGCACATATCACCTTCTCACATCAACATCTTCTCTTGTTCTCCATATACACGCATACACAGTCGGCATTGAAAGCACGACAGTCCATGACGCATACACCGTCGATTGCCGAACCTTCACCATAACCTCTCCCTTACAGCATTACCAAAGCCGTGCCAACACGCGACTGTCCGTCACGCTCACACCTAAGTTCCACCACCACCACCCCTTTACAACATCACCACTACCGGACGGGAAGGACCAGCCGGCATCCAGATCTGCACCACCGCTGAACAGATCTTGATCATTTCAACCCGTCCCCCCCCCCCAAGTAGAAGGTAACAATTCCGTTTGTGACTCTATTTTTCCCCATGTACAAAATTCGTAACAAATCCCCCTTTTGTTAACATTGTTTACCTTTTTTTTGCCTTACATACTTCAGATTGGCATATGAATTTGTGTTTGCACTTATTTGGGTTTGCCAACCATTATCTGTCCTCTTTGCCCTTTTTTGTTCACTCTTGTGGTGAAATATGTGGCCTCTGTTTTGTATTTCTCGCATCTTTTCCCCCAAAATTTGTGGCCTCTGTTTTCATGAATTTTGTAGTAATTTTTACTGAAATTGATAATTGAAACACAGAATTGTTCTACTCCTCAGCAATTAGAATAACAATCCTTGTTATTGTGAAGTATGAAATTACCTACAATTTGAAGTACAAACTATAAAAGGTCACAACTACCTCACCTTAAAGTGTAAACGGCATGACATATTTGTCTTCAACTAGACAATGAATTTTGTGAATGAGTGTATCCAAACACTTGTAAAAGAGGGAAAAAAAATTAATAAGACAATTTGTTGTGTGCAAAATAATTACAATGATTGTTTATTAAAAGGCACTTTTTTTTTTTTTTTTGTTCTTTCATGTTTTGCAAAAGACTTTTCACCTCTAAAAACAGTTGTTGAAATTAATGTTTAAGAATTATTAGATTATATTTATACATTCTTGTTTCTGCTAATATGTACATCAGTCCCATTTGTGATAATAAGAAATCTAAACTGTTGGCCACTGAAAACAACAACATTTGATTACCTATTAAATTAATCGCACACACACTTACAATATAATCAAATTACCGGCGCCACTTGAAAGTCTTTATTTGAAAATTTCCATTATTGTAAGAGTAAGGTATTATAAAAAAATACAGTACATTAACAAATTAATGTCACACATAATTGCACGCAAACACTATGTCCATCGAAGGCGAATTTGATATATAAGAGAACTTGTAAACCATGTCCATGTTGTCATTTCATTGTTTTCATTTATGGTTGTTCCCAAAACAGACAATGGCTTCATTTGTTTCCTCTACCACATCAGTCCGTACAGTGCCATTCTGTGCCTGTGGCTTTGGGATGTGTGTTGTGAAGATTTCAAGTTCTTCAAGAAATTCGAGTCGTGCCTACTACCAATGCCCTCGTGCAGTGGTGAGTATTCACATGCACAAGTCTGTTTACATGTTTTATAACTACCCTAATACATGTGTCTATTCGGCCATGTCGTTCTTGGATTGGCTGGTGTGATAAATTTGGCCAAACATCCGTGCCTGGCACTCAACAATCACTTAAGGACATGGTCGTCCAGTTAAGGGCTGACATCATCAACCTGCAGCACTTTTTGCTTCTCCTACAAATTGTTACATTTGTCTTGTCTGTTGTTGTTGTTATTTTGTTGTTTCGTACTTGATTTGATTCGATTCGTAGGGAATATGTATGTATTTCACACGTGATACTTTTCATGTTTTCTGACTACTACAATGTCTAGTATGCTTGTTTCATGTTGACAATGCAATCTTCTCTTTATTCACTTTGCTATTATTTGCTTATTCTTCTGTTGTCGTTCGTTAATTCCGATTGTGCATGTTATGTTTGACATTATATGATGCACGTATGCCACAATCATTGCTCCAATGTTGTAGCCACATGGATCAATCCCAAACGCTGTCTACGCCGTCCAAAAAATTTGCATAAGCAGGGCAGTAGTCAGTCGCACCCACAGTCCGAATATGTGCACAAAGCAATTTGGGACTCCAACGCAGTCATGCTATTCTTAGAACTTGTTGTGAAGGAGTTGGAATCCAATTACAAGGGATGTGTCCATACGATGACAATGCACAGCTATAGGGCTGTGTCCAAGGCCTTCCAGGAATGTACGGGTAGGTTCCATGAGGTGAAGCAACTCCAAAACATGTACAACTTGCTGAAAAAGGACTAGCAGTCGTAGGCACACCTTATGGACACAAGGCACGGCCCAACTGGCATTAGTTACAATGAAGCTGAAAAAGGACTGGCAGTCGTAGGCACACCTTATGGACACAAGGCATGACCCAACCGGCATAAGTTACAATGAAGAAACCGGCTGATACAAGCATCGGACGATTGTTGGGCCAAATATGAGAAGGTAACGTTTCTAAGTCTTGTTTTTTCCTTACAAGCACAATTCCATGTCAAACTTTATGCACGTTAGGTTCAATCATGCACTGTAATTGTTTTTTTTTTTTTCCCGTACAAGTTTGACAAGAAATTTTCTATGAAGCACAATGACTAAACTGACAAATATTTACAAACAAAAACACAAACATAGCCTGTCATTTGTTGCTTGAATTATATGTTTTTGCCATTGTAGTATGGGTATAATTTGTCTGTCTTGGTGCATGATTTGCCATATGGGTCTAATTTGTCATAAAATTAAATAGAACACTAAATCATGAGCATATCAACAAGATTACATATTTAGAACAGTAATTAATATTCTATATTGTGTGATTCATATCCCATTAGCATGAAATCTACATCCCACATCAGGTAAGATAGGCTGTATAGAACTATAATCAGAGTGGGTGGGGAAGAGGAGAAACAGAGATGTGCTTGAGGGCACAATGGATAAAACTTGTAAAAGATGTCAACAGCAATAAACGTAAACAAGAAAGGTACATTGTGCGGGGAGCAAATATTCAGGTAAGCCCGCACTCCTTTCTTCCAAGCTCCTGTCTGTCCGATCAACCTGCGACCACAACGGCAGTGAGCTACCAAGCGGTGTGTGGCCGGAAAACCCCTCCGACGATCAAGTTAGACACACACACAGGGATAGAGAGAGAGATAGGACTGAGTTGTGTTTTGTGTTTATCTCACCAAAAATGTGTCATCACGATATGGGGGGCGCAGACATGCTTATATACCTTCTGCGCCCCAAACCTACTCCCAGTGATCTCTCGACACGTGGTGCTGCTATCTCATCTGTCAGCACAAATCTTGCTGAACATCACCTAACCCAACTGCCAACCCACTCTACTGGGAGCTCGGCAGCCGAGTTACAGCATCTCGGCTGTAAACAGCCATGCTGTGCTTCATGCCCAAGTGCTCCTATAATTGAGCTGCTTTCCAGCCGTGCTCGATTGCATTCCGGCGAAGCCAAGCTTGAGATTGGTCATACCGGTCAACCAAAGGCCTTCCTGCCAAGCTTCAGGCATGAACCTTCATGCCGAGCTATGGATGCGCGCTTTCCAACCGCGCAACGCATAAACCATGGAACCCTTACTTGACCGGCCTCCGTGCTGACAAGGTCAAGCAGCTCGGTTCCACACGCCCTTGCCATTACCGAGCAAAAATTACTTCTGGGTGGACCCAGGATACCACGGCCCAAATGTGTTCGACCCACAATATGTCCGGTATTACCATGGCCTAATCCAGATCATACTTCTCCCTCTCAATTGTGTAGACGCGCCCGTGGGCCTCATGCTACAGTTCGGACTCAATTTGTGTCACGGTTCTTAATCTGAACCAAAGAGTCCAAATTCGGCAAATCGTTTTGGAAAACAGATTTTTAGAAAGAAGTGCCAAGCATGGACTGCTTTGCCAGATACAGAGTCGCCACCTAAATATTTTTATGGGGGAATTTAGGAAACCCTGACTTGGTGCCAAAGGCCACGTGTCTGTCATCACCAAAGTTGCCTCGGCTCGGGAGCTTGGGTACGATTGGGGAAGGTCAGCTATGAGCACCCCCTCTCGCCCGATCCGAAGATCGGCCTCTACTAACCGTGATATCTGTTTTTGAAAACGTTATGTGTTCTTATTCCGGTTATTAGCCTAAAATTACTATGTTATGCGCACAGCAAACAAGTATAGACCAAATTGCCTAAATTGGAACAAAACATTTCATGCTTGTTTTGAAAATGGTTTGCTACTCGCAAGTAGGCTGAAATGTAGGTTTTGCCACCCTCAAGTGGGCTTTAGAAAAGATGGTTTTGCCACTATCTAGTGGGCTTAAAACTCATAGTTTTAATGCATTATTCCAATTTAGGTAATTCAACCTCCATCCACAGGCATTCAAGCAGTTATATCACATAAGCAGCTAGCCTCATGGTAATCATGCTATTGTGGCAGCACTCACACGCATGCGGTATGCTAAAGCATAAATGCTTACCTAGTACTCCGTGCCAAAACAAGAACATGTTAGCAATCATGCATGATCCAAGTCCATGTTTAAATGCCTAATGCAACGCATGCGGAATGTCACTAGAGTAGGCTCGGCTAGTCTATAAATGACATGTGAAAATGCACAAGTAGCATGTATTCAAGTTAGATTTGAAATACTTATGCAATTAGTATGATGCGCCGAGCCTGGTGCATGCGATACTGATGAATGATGCACGCAATACTGATGAATGATGCACGCATGCATAGCATAAGGTATGCTAAAGTAAACATGTCCTAATACTAACCATCAAAAGCAAGTAAGTAAAAGGGAGAAAGAAGTGGGGGTTGGAAGACATGCACACACGCACCCACACTTATTACAAATTCACCCTCGCTCGGAGGGGCCAAAAGAATAATACAAATTAATTAACCTACAAGCTAATTAATTATTACAGACCAATTAATTAATTAACAAATTAACTAATCTAATGAAAGCAGTAAACGACCTTGGGAAGAGGGCCCAATGCAATGCGCGCTCGCCTCCGCTCGGAAAGTCACTGCCATGCACAAGTTTGCCTCTGCTTTGACTGTTCTGCTTCTCTGAAAATTGCACAACTCCCAAGGTTGCTTCTCTGAGTGTTGTGGGACACTACCGGCTGAGTGAGATCATCACCGGCCATTTAGAATGGTCATCAGCTAAACATTATGCTCTCAGCCAAACCCATTTTGCCGGTCGGCACCCGGCCGGCCAATTCTTCCTGCTGAAACCTGTTTCACAGCAGCAAAGGGCAGACAAGGCATGGCAATGTATTTCAAGCAAATGTATGCACCAACCACACTCCCTATCATGCAATGGACTCAAGGGAGCATGGCCCTCGACCCTCGGGCCATCAATCACGCATTTCAATGCATGATGGCCCAAAAGTCAAGTATGCATTTCAATGTCAAATGCAATACACACAAAACATACAAGGGACCCAACCTCAATCATGGTTGATCAAGAGGCGAGGCAATGCACAACGATTCACATGCGACCTAAGCATGCAAGCAAACATACAAACATGCAATGCAACTACATGGCGCACACAATGCTAACAACATAACATGTACAACGCATTGAAACATGGCATACATAATGCAGGATGGACTTACACTAACAGGAATGGACCTCAGCCACACTCACATCAGTAGCCATTAGATGAAGAATGAGACTCTCGAAATACGTGCACGCATGCACGCAAATCGAGGACCAAACCTAAGGCATAGTATACAACTCTAACAAGGCATGGCAAGGCATGAAATGTGGCATACAAGCATGTAATTCCAGCATTGAAATATGATGCTAAACAGGCCCAAAACATGGAAAGATGGCACCCGATGCATGCAATGAACCCCAAAACTCGAAACTAGGCACACGGAATGACTTACAGCTATACAAAGCATTCATTATTTGATGATGAAGCATGAAGAAAGATGTAAGACAGTCCCAAAACATGCATATTTCCAGTTTATAACAAGTCTCAAAAATGAACACAAATAGGGCTAATCTATCATGCAAAAATGGCCCTAAAAGAGAGATTAAACACAAAGGGACAGCAGCTGACCCCAAATGGAAAAGATCCCTTAAACAAAGTTGAAGAGGGGCTCAAAAAAAGATATTTCACATTTTATGTCAAGCCACGAAAATAATCACAAATAAGGCTAAACTATCATGCAAGAAAAGGGCTAAAAGAGGGGTAAAGAGACAAGTGGCAGCTGTTGTTCTTAAACAGAGGAGAGCCCTTCAACAATGTTGAAGAGGGGCTCAAAATAATTTATTTTACAGTTTATGTCAGAGTCCAAAACAACTCACAAATAAGCCTAAAATACTATGCAAAAATAAGGCCTAAAAGAGAGATAATGAGGCAAGTGGTAGTAGGAGACCTCAAACAGTAGGAGGTCCTTGATCAAACATGAAAAGGGGATCAAAATATGACTATTTACAGTTTGGGTCGGAGCCCAAAAAATCTTGCAAGTATGGCTTAGATACAAAGCAAAATAAGGCAAGAAAAGAGGAGAAGAGGACTTACCCTTGAAGACCAATGAACCAGCAGCTCTTGGACCAATTTTCTGAGCCTTTAACCTCTCCAAAACAATCCCAAAGTGCTGGAATGAAGGATGGAGGCCTTGTGCTATGAGGTGTAGGGTAAATGGTGCAAGGTCAAGGGTGTTTGGAGGCTTGGATGAGAGACATGGGGAGGGTTGTATGCATATAGCTCTAGCTGGTTTTTCTAACCTGGTATAAGGAAGAGGAGAGCTTCCTTTATAGAGCCAAGAGACTAAAGCTTCTCTCAGAAGCTTCAAACCAAAAGCAAAGATCCTCCATACACGTGTATGGAGGATCCAGTCTGTGCCCTCCAACGGGCATAGCTGGCATCCACTCAATCTGGAGAATACTCCGGAAGGTCATCGGCCAGCAAAATTGGTCGGTCGGCTATTTTAAATGGTCGATCAGCCATCTATTTGGCCGGTCGGATAAATTGATGGCCTGTGGTGGCTGCCAAGGCCAAAAAGTGGCCGGTGGTGTCCAAATTGAAGCCTCGGAAGTTAGCTTTCCAATGGCGCAAACCTTGCATTAAAATTCCTCCTGTGGAAAAAGTTATGCCCATTTTGGTGAAGTCGCGCAGATTCGATCCAACTGGGATGATACCCAACTTCAACCAATCATATCTCCCCCACCCGGACATGGTTCTAGGATATTCTTAAGTGCAAAATGAAGCCCCGGAATTAAGCTTTCCAACGGTGGTGGCCTCATAGCTAAAATCTAAGTATGCAAATGAATAAGCCCGATTCAGCGAGGGCTGCTCAACTCTCTCTTACCCGGATTCATGCCGAACTTTTCCCAAACTAGTTTTCTCCTCTCCTTTCCTCTTTTCTTCAACTCCAAACCCCTAAACAAAGTTTTTTGAAAATTTTTTCAAAGATTTCATCTCTTTTTCATTCATCTCCAACTTGTCCTTGCTCGGTTTACCAAAAAGCGCAACATTTACCGAAATGTGAGCGTCGGAACATCATAGGAATTTTATTTTCAAAACGTTTTGAAAGAGAGGGTCCTAAAGTCTAAAAACCCTCCAAAATAACTTTGGTCCAAAATGGGGTGTGAAGTTGAGATTTGTCTCTCTCCTTGCCGAAGAAACTGAACCTTTGCCCTGTACACCTTTCTCCACCAAGTAAACCATCAGTAACGCCCAAGTCTTAAGGGCGGTCAAAAATGGGGTGTCTACAAATTGCCCCTTAATTCCGTCCGCGCTAGCGTGACCGGGATTACCTGTTCCGACTGGGATGAACTCTTCCTCGGTTCACAATTTGCAAGAGGCAAACCGGGCTAATTTCCGTGCTCGGTTCCTTGTCTTGCTTGGTCGACGCCTCGTCTGACCTTCCTGTCTCTTGACTTGCTCGGCCGATGCCTCATCTGACCTTCATGTCTCTTCACTCTGACACTGCGTTAATGGGGGGACACGTGTAGCGTGCTGATTGGCCTCGAGCAGCTAACCGTCCCTTCTCATTCAAATTTTGGCGGCTTTTCAAACTCATAAGCGTGCCCAGCCTCCTTCATTCCACTCTTCTTGCCTTTCCTTTCTCTTTGACGTTCTGAGCTCGTGCCATTCCTCCCTTGCCATTTCAGAGTTTGTGTTCGAAGAAGGAGCCACTACCCTCAACTGGTAAGTCCTTCAACTCTTCTTATTGTCATTTCATTTGATATTTCTCCTTTTAGGGCACCAAATCCGTAGGTTTTAGGACATAACCCCCCCAAAACCCATATTCGCCCCTATTCTCTTCGTTGTTCTTCAATCCCAGTGATGAACATATGAATACGCGAAGAACTAGGGTGGACCGAGCTCCAGGTCACTTTTTGATCCCAAAATACAATAAGACCGAGCAATTCACTAGTTTACCAAAACCTTTGGCAGAAACTGGGGTAGGCAGGGAGCTTGGACGCTCGACCAGGCTAACATCTGGTCCGCTTGAGTGGCCGAGTTCCTTGGTTTGCCTTCAAGACCGAGGTGGTTGGCACTCTTCATAACCGAGCTAAAGTCAAGCTCGTTTTGCGCAACCGCGCTCACACTTACCATTGCCATCCTTTTCCTGCAGAGTCCAAGGGCACCACTGACCAAATATTGAGGCTCTCAAAGACCGAGCAACCATCAAGACACCAGTCTGTGCCAAACCACCTAGCCGAGCTAAACCAGTCGGCTACACATGGGGGCGCTTCCGCTTCCTTGTCGACACCCCGGCTGCCTTGGCCGTATTCCGGGAAGACTACGGCATCCCGGCAGATGTTCACCTAGAGCTCGTTGAGATCGAGACAACCCCTTGGGGCAAATTAGACCAGTGCCCCTTCACCGTTCTTTCCATCGTTGAGGGAGGCCTCCGCTTCCCGGTCAACCCTCTGCTAACCGAATTCCTGCGCCGTACTGGGCTAGCACCCACACAAGTATCAACCAACACCTACCGAATAATCAACGGCATTCACGAGCTAAATAACCGTCTAGGGACCAACTTAGGTTTAGCTGAGATACTGCGACAGTACACACTTGGGCACACGGGCGACAACCTCGCCTATTACTTAAAAATTCGACCAGGCAAAGAAAAGATAGTGACCGGTACCCCAGACAAGGACTTACATGATGACGACTTTTTCTAGGTGTCTGGCAACTATGAAACGGCTGACGTACCGGGCTGGTTCATTAGCAAGAATTTTGGTACCACGTGTAAGCCGTGCCAACTTGCTTGGTTAATTGCCTTTGTTTCATATTCTGTATTTTAACACTTCTCTTCTTTCCTTTTGCAGCAATCCAAGCCTTACAAGCCAACTACCACTATCCCAATGAAGAAGCCATCAGGGCCGTGCTCCGTTATAGCAACCGGGATTGCAACGAGCTGCTCGGTTACACCCCAGCCTACCGGTACTCTGCTCCACACCGGAGTAAAGTCACAGACTTTCTCCGTGCTTCATCACCTCCTCCAGACCTAACACTACCGGACGTGCCCCTAATCCGGTTAACCGAGGCAGAAGAGATGGCAAAGAGAAGCCGCATCAAGAACCTACTCACAGCGACTTCCACTGAGATCCCAAGCATCCAAACCCGCCCAACTGCTACCGGTCAATCCAGTGGGGCCGTGGTTGCCTTGGCTTCTCCGGCTGTCGGTCAAGCCAGCGGAGAGACACGCCGTGCTGGCAAAAGACCACGTGCGGACCCTTCTGCCGAGCTGGTGACCAAGCTCAGCACCGAGCAACCTGCCATCACCGTTGACCCAACGCCGGCATTGGGGCCCCAACTCAAACACCAGGGTAAAGACATCCCGGCAACCGCTTCCGTCAAGGGCGACAAAGAGCATCTGCTCGCATTTGACCTTTCAAAAGCACTCCTTCTATCGAGCGACGTGGTTGGCAGCGACCACGTGCCAGACACCCGGTTGGTGAAATCCGCAGTGAAGTCCATGACCAGGGTAAGTCCCAACTTATAATTAAATTTTCGCAAGTGTTTGCACGGTTTCTTCTCTGATCAAGCTTTCTTCCCTCAGGCCATCCAGAAGCAACACTTGGTCATGGAGAGAATTCACCGATTGCGGCAGAAGGCAAACGACACTGCCAGCCAAGTCCAAAGTCTTCAAACCGAGCTCGGCCGAGCAAAGTCTTCACTGCAGATTGCCAACGCTGACAACACCAAGTTGCTCGGCCAGCTTGGCGACGCCGAGAAAAAGAGGGATGAGCTCCAGGCCGAGCTGGACGCACTCAAAGAGTCATGGGAGAAGGAGTGCGAAAACGCCAACAACGCCAGCTTTAAGGAGGCCGAGGACAGTTATAAGAAGCAGGTCTTTGCTACCCAAGACATCTATTTCAAAGCGGGTTAGAAGTCTGCCTGCGAACAGCTCGGTCAAGGTCCTGATACCGACGTCTTCGCCTCTCCGCCAGCTGTCTTCCTACCGACCTATCTCATGCCATATGCCAACGACATCTTCAACGCGTTGCAGGCTGAGTTTGAGGAAGGACTTAAAGGAGCAACCGAGGCAGATGCTGAGGCAGAGGACCGCCAAGAGCAGGAGCAGCCCGGCCAAACAGAAACCGGTGTCCAAGACCAATCTCCAACGGTCAACTTGGAGGCAACCGAGGATGAATTCACCAACCTATCCCCCTTAGCCTAGTTTTCTTTTTACTTGCTTTTTCTCTGAACATGTAACTGGGCTAAGTTCCCCACCTTTTGTATTTACTTTCACATCAATGAAAAAGCTCTAATTTCATCAAGTGTTTGTGCGGTTTTCAAGCCTTATAACTTCAGCCGAACAAAATACTTCGGTGAGACAAACCACATTAATTAACTGATATAGCCGGAAAAGACATCTCGGTTTGAATCATAATTGAACAAGTCATCAACTCTTTCGACCGGAATAAGCACCTCGGTTGCGGTTGAGAACACCTAAGTTGAGCAAACCATCAACTCTTTCATCCGGAATAAACATCTCGGTTGAGACTAACTAAGTTGAGCAAAACATCAACTCTTTCAACCGAAATAAATATCTCGGTTGAGAATCACAGTTGAACAAATCATCAACTCTTTCAACCGGAGTAAACATCTCGGTTTGAATCATAGTTGAACAAATCATCAACTCTTTCAACCGGAATAAGCACCTCGGTTGAGAACATCTAAGTTGAGCAAGCCATCAACTCTTTCAACCGGAATAAGCATCTCGGTTGAGACTAACTAAGTTGACCAAAACATCAACTCTTTCAACCGGAATAAATATCTCGGTTTGAATCATAGTTCAACAAATCATCAACTCTTTCAACCGGAGTAAACATCTCGGTTTGAATCATAGTTGAACAAATCATCAACTCTTTCAACCGGAATAAGCACCTCGGTTGAGAACACCTAAGTTGAGCAAGCCATCAACTCCTTCAACCGGGATAAACATCTCGGTTGAGAATAACTAAGTTGAGCAAAACATCAACTCTTTCAACCAGAGTAAACATCTCGGTTTGAATCATAGTTGAACAACTCATCAACTCTTTCAACCGGAATAAGCACCTCGGTTGAGAACACCTAAGTTGAGCAAGCCATCAACTCTTTCAACCGGGATAAACATCTCGGTTGAGAATAACTAAGTTGAGCAAAAACATCAACTCTTTCAACCGGAGTAAACATCTCGGTTTGAATCATAGTTGAACAAATCATCAACTCTTTTAACCAGAATACGCACCTCGGTTGAGAATGACTAAATACAAAGCAACAATAAAAATGCCAAGGCAAAGATGTGACACTTCTATATATTGAAAAAAAGAATATTACATCTTGAAGTGTAAGGAAAAAAGTTCCTTTGCACAAAAAGAAAGCAAAAGCTAGAAATAATACAGTTTGAGGTTGGCTGCATTCCACAGTCGGGGTATTCCTCTACCATCCAAGTCCTCTAAGTGGTATGCCCCCTTACCCGCCAGACCGGCTATCTTGTAGCGTCCTTCCCAATTTGCCCCATAGTTCGCCTTCACCTGGCACCAGGATATTACCCATGACTTTCCTCAAGACCCAATCACCTACTTTGAACGGTCTGGGGTGCACCGTTTTGTTGTATTTCCTTGAGAGCTCTTGTTGGTAGGCGGCCACATGGATGAGAGCCTTTTCTCGGCGTTCGTCCACGAGGTCCAATTCCAGGGCAATGGCTTCGGTGTTCAGCTCGGGTTCAAAACTTTCACTTCTGAGGGTGGGCATTCCAACTTCCAAAGGTATGACCACCTCCATGCCATATGCCAAAGCAAAAGGAGTTTCCTCGGTAGATCGCCGCGGGGTTGTTCGGTATGCCCAAAGGACGCTAGGGAGTTCCTCAGCCCACTTTCCCTTTGCCTTCTCCAGCCTTTTCTTCAACCCATCAAGGATGGTCTTGTTTTGACGCTTCGGCTTGACCATTAGATTGCGGGTAAGCCGGGGTGGGGTTATAGAATTCTATCTTCAGGTCTTCACAAAATCCTCTGAAAAGGCGTCCGTCAAATTGGGTGCCGTTGTCAGAGATTAGAATTTTGGGGACGCCAAACCGCATTACCACATTCTGCCAGACAAACCGCTTGACGTCTTTCTCTTTGATTGTTGCGAAAGGTTCTGCTTCAACCCACTTGGTAAAGTAGTTTGTGGCCGCGATGAAGAACTTCCGGTTTCCTGGTGCGGTTGGGAGTGGCCCCACTATATCTAGCCCCCACATCGCAAAGGGCCAAGGGCTGGTGAGGGGAAGAAGTTCCCTGGCCGGCTGGTGGATCTGGTGGGCAAATTTTTGGCACTTCTCACACTTGCGAACATACTTCTGTGCATTGGCTTGCATGCACGGCAACCAATAGCCTTGCGAAATAGCTCGGTAGGCCAAGGACTTGCCCCCTATGTGACTGTCACAAATGCCTTCGTGAATTTCGTACAAGAAGGCTTCCACGTTGCTCGGATGCACACACTTCAGGTAGGGACTGGTAAAAGACTTCTTGTATAAAGCGCCCGATGGAGAGAGCCAAAACCGCTCTGACTTCACGCACACTTTATATGCTTCTTTCTTGCCAACTGGAAGGGTTCGCTCTCTGAGAAAAAGGATGATAGGGTCCATCCAAGAAGGACCTAGCTCGGCACAGAGTACTTCTGTCTGCCCGGTTTCCTCAATGCTGGGCCTCGGAAGGAATTCAATCAAAGGAGGGTTGGAGGACGCGCTGTCGACCATGGAAGCAAGGCCGGCCAACTCATCTGCTCGGTTGTTTTTTTCTCGGCCGATCTGTTGGACCCTAATCGCCTGAAATCACTTGACGTGGTCCCAGACCAGAGCTTGGTACTTCATCATTCGGCCATCCTTTACTTCGTAAACTCCAGAAACTTGGTTAACCATAAGCTGGGAATCACTATATACCATTAGCTCGGATGCTTGCATCTGAAGCGCGCTCTTGAGCCCGACCAAGAGCACTTCGTACTTGGCCTCATTGTTGGATGTTGGGGAGCCAAGGGTGATAGAATGTTCAATAGTCAGTCTGTCTGGCGAAATCAGAACTATGCCCATTCCGGCACCGTGACGGTTCGAGGCTCCATCAACAAAACGTTTCCACATCTCGCCAACAAAGAGCTTCCAACACTCTGAGGGGTCCTGAGAGACTTGGTGGGTGATGGGATCACGGTTGCTCGGCTATTTGGCTTTCAGTTCCGTGCTGAGCGGTTCCACTTCAACCCCCATTGGTGATTCGGCGCCGGACTCAGCAAGTTGATACATAATGCCTAAGTCCGTAGGCGAATCACCAGGTTGTGGTATTATGATGACAACAGGCTTTGTGCTGAGCGGTTCCACTTCAACCCCCCTTGGTGATTCGGCGCCGGACTCAGCAAGTTGATACATAATGCCCAAGTCCATAGGCGAATCGCCAGGTTGCAGTATTATGCCGGCCGCAGGCTCTGTGCTGAGCGGTTCCATTTCTTCCCCCTTTGGTGATGCGGTACCGGACAGAGCAGGTTGGGCGATTATACCCAACTCCGTGATCGCATCGCCGGGTAGTATCGGATTATCTGAAGGTGCCTCGACGAGGCGCGCAAGTTCCGTGGTGCCAACATTGCCAAGCTGTGGTATTTCGGTCAGGCTGATATTCACCTCTTCATCTGCCGCGACAATAGTGACCGGGCACACCGGATGAGTTCCGGGTGAGAATTCAGCAACGAAGTCGGCCAAAGTCTAGGCTTTTATGGCAGTGCGCGACTGGAACTTGACGTCAAACTGTCCCAACTCGACCACCCACTTAAGAATTCGACTGGAGAAGTCCGCCCGCTCGAATAAAGCTTTGAGGGGGAACTCGGTCAAAACGATTATAGTATGCACATGGAAATAGTGCGCCAACTTCCTTGAGGCCATCATTAATGCCAAAGCAAGTTTTTTCAGCGGCAAGTACCGCGACTCCGCCGGTAACAAGGTTTTGCTGACGTAGAAGATAAGGAGATGCCTGATTCCTTCCGACCGGACAAGCACTACACTGACTGCATGCTGCGAAACGGCCAGATAAAGGTATAGTTCTTCACCAGGCTTCGGCGTTACCAACAGTGGCGCCGAAGACAGATACTCCTTTAGCTCGGCCAAAGTCTGGTCACACTCTTCATCTCACGAGAACTTTGATTTCAATGCTTGAAAGAAAGGACGGCAGGGATCTGATGACTGACTTATAAATCGATTAAGCGCGGCGGCCATTCCGGCCAGATGCTGTACGTCCTTAGCCGAGCTAGGCTGTTTCAATTCTTGTACGGCTTTGATCTGTGTGGGGTCTGCTTCGATGCCTCGGTTTGTGACTTGGAAGCCTAGGAATTTTCCGGATCCCACTCCAAAGGCACACTTAGACGCATTCAGGCGTAGCATGTGTTTTTTGAGAATGGCGAACATCTCGGCTAAGTCGGACAAGTGGTCTGCTTGATGCCGGCTTTTAACCACCATATCATCAATGTAAGCCTCCATTGTCCGGCCCAGCAAATGAGCAAACATCTTCGTCACCATTCTTTGGAAAGTCACCCCAGCGTTCTTCAAACCAAAAGGCATGACTCGATAGCAGAAGAGCCCCCTTGGTGTAGTGAATGAGGTGATCTCTCGGTCCGGGCCATGCATGGCATTCTGATGGTAGCCGCGGTAGGCATCCAAGAAACTGAGCCTGTTATGTCCAACCGTTAAATCCACAAGCTGGTCAATTCTGGGCAGAAGGAAGCTGTCTTTCGGGCAAGCTCGGTTGACGGTCTTGTAATCCACACAGACTCGCCACTTCCCATTTTTCTTGGGCACCATGACCATGTTCGAAATCCACCGAAGATACTGTACTTCTTGAATTGCGCATGCCTCAAGCAAGTTCTTCACTTCCTCTGCAACTACCTCGGCATGATGCAGCGACGATCTCCTTGTTCGCTGAATGACCGGCTTGGCTCTAGGAAAGATGTTGAGGTGATGGAAAATAAAACTCGGATCGAGGCCGGGCATGTCGTAAGGTGACCATGCGAAGACTTCGATATTAGTCATCAAAAACTCAACCATCTCGGTTCTTTCTTGGGCAGTAAGGCTTGAACCGAGCAAGAAGAACTTGTCTGGATTCTCTGTATCAATTCGCACTTCCACCAATTCCTCAACGGCTTTGTCCTCGGCCTTGGTACCCATATCATCAAGGACTCCCCGGTGTTCCAGTCCCTCAATCATTTGGATGAAGCCCTTGGCAGCCCAGCTCCCGTTCACTGCCACGAAGCATTGCTTCGACATGACTTGATCGCCCCAAATCTCCTCAATTGCCCCCATAGCCGAGGGAAATCTCATTACCTGGTGGTAGGTTGATGCCACGGCTTGCATAGCGTGAAGCCATCCTCTTCCAAGGATCAAGTTATAAGTAGATGGCACCTGCAACACCCAGAACTCCACCTGCTTGACCACGGATCCCGCTTTGACCGGCAGGATAATCTTTCCCAAAGGCCACTCCAGTTGTGAGTTGAAACCAACCAGTGGCGAAGTTGCCGGAGCCAAATCTGTATCCCGGAGCTTGAGCTGCTTGAATGCGTTGTAATACATGATCTCGACCGAGCTTCCCTGATCGATCAAGATCCGTTTGACATCAAATTCTTTGACGCGGAGTGTAACCACTAGGGCATCGTTGTGCGGCGCTTGAATGCGCTCTAGGTCCCTTGAGGAGAAACTGATCACATCTTTCTCTTCGCTCTTCCCCCTCTTGATTGCAGGTTGAACCGACAAAAATTCCCTCATGTGTTCTGCCTTCTTGATCATACCGCGGAGCTTGCATACACGCGCCGGTTCCACTATGCCGTGGATGACATTAACAACCCCTTGTGGAGGCGCATCCCGGTCATCCGATCCCCGGGGATCAACCGGAGCTTGATTTGCCTTCACGCCCCCATCAATGTAAAGGTCCAGGTGTCCGGCTGCGACTAGCTCTTCCAAGTGTTGCCTCAAAGGCAAACAGTCCTCTGTCCGATGGCCTCGCTCCCGATGAAACGTGCAACGGTACCGCGGATTGAAGCCCTTCTGTCCGTCGCCCAACTTAGCAGGAAATCGGATATACTCTTCGTCACGGATTTCACTAAGTATGCGATAGATTGGAATCTTAAAGACCGTGGTGATACCTGTCCTGGCCTTCAACCTTCTATTTGCATCGGCTACGTCATCCCGGGGGTAGTCATCCCGGTCATTCCGACGTCCTCTACCCCGACTTTTGCGATTTGAACCACGGTCCGATTCTTCAGCGCGGTCATTTGAACGGCCGGACTCTTGTCCGACCGCGTGCACTTTGCCAGCCGACCTCTTGTCTACTGCTACCGGAGTTGCCTTCATGGTAGATGTCGACGCATCATCCTCCACTTGGATGTGCTCATTGATGCGCTGCATTAGCTGGCCTATGGATGTCGGCTGGTGCATTGTAAGCAAGTCCCACAATCTATGTCCGACCGGGAGGCCACGCTTGTATTGTGTGATTGCAAGGTTGACCGGGCAATCCAGGATCTCGTTGAAGGTCTCCCAATATCTAGAGTTGTATGCTTTCAATGTGTCGCTCGGTTCCATCTTGACACTCAGTAGGTGGTCAACTTCCTTCAGTGTTTTGGGGTTTGTTTTGAAGCGCGTCACAAAGGCTTCGGCCAACTGATGCCACCTTTCTATGCTCCCCTCCGGCAACCTCTCAAACCATTTTAAGCCTAGCTCGCCCAAGCTTGACGGGAAGATTAGGCACATAAGGGCGTCATTTCACCTGTGTCCGGCCATGACCTGTCGGAAGTGGCTTACATGCATATAAGGATCGGTTTTACCGTCGTAGAGTGTGAACTTTGGCTGGTGGAACTCTGCCAAAAGCGGTGTTGTTTCTATCTCCAGGGAAAAAGGAGTGGCGCTCAGCCTAGCCAAGTCTGTGTCTAAAGGGAGAGGTGCAACTAGGCGGGGTGGAGGCATTCCGACCTCTTCACTGGGGTGAACCCCATAGGACAGCAGCTGGGACGCCGGCACCCTCTGAGCCTCCCATCGGCGAGCCCGTTCCTTCAAGACTGCCCGCAAATCCTCTGAATGAGCGGAATAAGAATACCTCGATGTCGTCGCCGGACGTGAGGGTCGGTAAGTGCTGTCTTGCACGCTGGACTTCGCTCCGTGCGCGTCGGAATCTCCAACCTTGTAACTTCTGGTGATTGAGATAGACGAAGTACGCCGCTGGATCTGGCTGCCTGAACGGCGTGGTTGGGTGCGCTCACTATGGTCGCCCATTCCAGCTACACCCTTTCCTTTGACATGCCGCTTAAGATCCTCCATCTCCGTCGCCATTCGCCGGATGACGGCGTCTTGGTCCCTTAGCTTGTGTTTCAGTCGTTTGGCGTGCGATTCTCTCTGTCGCCGATGACCGTCTGGACTCCATGAATGACCAAAGCTTCTTCCGCGCTTATCCTACGCATCTCTTAAATGTCCTCCTGGAGAAGTCTCCAGGTCCGCCATCGGAGGGATGATGGTGGGATGTCCTTCTCTCTGTCTACCTGACTCTAGGGTAACTCCGTCGATAGCAGACAACGGAATCTCGTCGTTGTTCGCCATGGACGGTGATTAGATGAGCCTGGAAGACAAGGTTTTGTCTGTCAAGATTCCCACAGACGGCACCAATTGTGCGGGGAGCAAGTATTCAGGCAAGCCCGCGCTCCTTTCTTCCAAGCTTCTGTCTGTCCGATCAACCTGCGAGCACAACGGCGGTGAGCTACCCGGCGGTGTGTGGCCGAAAAATCCCTCCGACGATCAAGTTAGACACACACACAGGGATAGAGAGAGAAATAGGACTGAGTTGTGTTTTGTGTTTATCTCACCAAAAATGTGTCATCATGATATGGGGGTCGCAGACATGCTTATATACCTTCTGCGCCCCAAACCTACTCCCAGTGATCTCTTGACAAGTGGTGTTGCTATCCCATCTGTCAGCACAAATCTTGCTGTGGGGAGGTGGTTTGGAAATACTCTTCAGATCCTGGGAGACGCTAGCGATCCTCAACTAGTCACCTGAAAAGATACAAGCACTCCGGTCGGTGATGCCGGAATTAGCACTCCGACGGACAAGTTAGTTCAGACACTCAAGATAGCTTACTTTCTAAGTCTTTGTGAAGTGATTCTTACATACCTTTCTATAACCGTTGTTCCTGTATTTATACCTGTTCTTCTTGATCCTCGGGGCCAGGGCCTACTTTTTAATCATTGTCCTTTCCTTTATTCGGCCCTAAGTACTTATACTTTATTCGGCACATATATTCTATTCGGCTCTCGCTCTCGTAGGATATAGCCGATTAATATCAGTCATCCAAAGATACATACCATCTGATCTTTCCATTATTCGGCCCCCACAATTGCCCCCCGAACTCCCCATTGACAGAAGTTAATCGGCGTGTTTGGTCTTGAATTGGAAAGGTTAAAATAGGTCAGGCGGCTTCGCGTACCCCAATATAGATGTCAGGATGCACACACCTTTTTGTTCATCATTACACTTTCCCACCTCAACCTTGTGTCTCGCATTTATTGTGATTTGAAATTTCAGTCCTTTCGAATGCACAGTTCGTCGAGTATTCGAGACTCTTAGACCGCCAGCAGATATCCCTTCTCTGACTCGCATTCTCTACAACTCTTCTCCGTCTACCCTCGTCTCCCTTGTTCCTTGTAAGTCTTCTTCTCTTTTCTTTGCAATCTTACTTTTTATTTATCACTTTCATTTTGGTGAACCCTTTATTCCCCGTGAAAATGGCCAAACACTTGAAAGACCTCCTTTCTGAGGGTCGTGTCCCCGAATTTCGGCGATACTTTTCCATCCCCGACGATATTCATCTATCTCTAGTGACGGCCAACAGTCAGGATATGGAGGGAGAGGATCAAAATTCAATCGTCTTTCCTTTCCTATCCATTGCAGAGGGCGGGGTCCGCTTTCCCCTACATCCATTCCTTAGGGCCGTCCTCCGCTATTGGGGTCTGATTCCTACTTAGCCCAACATGAACTTTTTTCGGATCGTAATGGGGATCGTAAAGTTGAACCGGCGCCTCAGGATCGACCTTGGGGTTCCAGCCATTCGGCACTGCAATGCTTTAGCCAAATCCTCCGGTCGGCTTGGGCGGTACTTTCTTAGGGCCAAGGATACTGACCATCATTTGGTAACCATGCTCGCCAGTTCTGGCAAGCGTGTGGATGATGTAATGGTCAATATCCGAGGGAACTGGGAATTTGGCGAAGGCGAGGATCGCCTAGACCCTATTCCCAGATAGAGGGGTGAACCAGGTTGCCGTGTGCCTCCTTGTATTTTACTGAACTTTTTTTTTACTCGGCTTTCTCCTTGTGTCTAACCCCTTGCCTTTGTTGGCAGTAATTTGAAGAAGATTCTGATTTCTGCCGACGACGCGGTCCTTCCGCAGGTTGCGACTGCACTTGGATACTTCGGCCATCCGAACTTACAGAAGCAAGGGAGAGCGGCCCACATACTCCTTCGATACGAGCCTACTTACACTACTTTTTCGGCCGCTGACAATATTCCAATTCCATCTGGCGATCGACAGCTTGCGACTCTTATTTTCCCTAGCTTCAAGAGTCTCAGATAAGCTGGCCTCGAAGCCTCTAACTCGGGGCAAGACGTCGAGCTGGTGGTAGAGGTAGTCGGCGAACCAGACAGAGAGTTCGCTGAGGAGGCCGCAGAGGTTGACGAGGCCCCAAACTCGGCGTTTGAGGCAGCCAGACGTAGTCAGCCTTCCTCGCTGTCCACTTTAGGTCCGGCCGAGTTTTCTTTTGGAGATATTTTTGGAGGTTTGGGAGATTTACCCGGCGATTTTTTTGAAGGTATGGCTGGGGAAAGCCTCACGCAGATGGCTCGAAAGAAAAATGCCGAGCGTATGGCCGCCCGTTCTGGACCTGCCTTGGTTGAGTCTTTCGAACCTATTATTGAAGAGCCGGCTAAGATTGTTGAGGCCGAAAAGGCGAAAGAGGTCGAACAACCGATCATCAATGAACGGTTGATTCCGGAAGAGCGGGGCAAGAAGCGTAGCATCGAGGAAGAGGCCGGTTCAGAAGATAGTCTTGCCGACAAAAGGCCTCGCTTAGAAGAATCGGACGTGGTTGTTCCTTTTATTGTTCGGCCAAAGATTAAAGACACGCCGTTTCCTTCTGATGCATCCATTATTACCGACCCGGCAGTAACCTGGAGCCTGGCGGCGTCAGTCTCCCTACCAGCTGATAAGGCGTCCTTTCATGCCGTGCCAGATTTGGTGGCCATAGCTCTATCTGCACAGTCGGCCCTTTTGGTAGGTGAACTTTGACTTGTTTTGATTTTGGTTGCCTATGGCATCTAACGATCGCAACTCGTTTTTGTAGAAGTCGGGCTGCTGCCTACACGACGCCCTTGAGAGGATTGACCGTTTGCAGTCGGAAGTGGTCGATCAAAAGAGCAGGTCTAAGTTTGAGATGATGAGGACCGCTATGGAGACTGCGCGAGCCGAAACCGAAGTGGAAAGGGCTCGGGCTACCGATCAGCACCATTCTGAAGCCGAAGATAGGGCAAACGTGAGCAAAGAATCGCTTAGGCTAGCCGAGGAGGCGCTTACCAAGATGGAGATTGAGTTAGCAGAGTTGAAGGCGGCCAAGGAAAAGGCAGAATCTGAGGCTTCTGCCGCATTAGAAGCAGGAAAAGGCACCGCCTTCAAAGAATACGTAGATAAAGTCCCCAGGTTTGAGAATCGGGGGTTCAAACACGAGTGGCTCAAGGCCCTTGGTGCCGCTGGGGTTACATTGGCCTTGCCAATTCCTTATGAGCAGGTGGACGTTGAGCCACTTGAGTCTGACCCCGTGGATTGATCTGGGAGTCAGTCGAATTTTATGAAATACTTTCCCATTTAATGTATGTTTTTGTTTTTAGGACTTTTGTTGGTTTCGAGTAGTTTTCATGTATAAATTGGCTATTGTATGCGCTCAATTTATTAATGAAAATTGTCTTCTTGTGTCACTACTAATACGCAGTTTGTAATGTTATGTTGGTGTAGAATTTTTGCCTTTCACTACTTTGGTTAAAATGACTACTCTGTTGACCTTTCTATGATTGAATATCATGATTAATTTGTCCTTGCCCTAGGCGGTGCATGATCATTCGGGCGCCTGAGGAGGCAAACTTAGTTTTGTTGTCGATTCATGGGCCGGCTGGGGCACTTAAGCCGAATGTATTGATAAATCTATCACGCCCTTGCCCCAGGCGGGCATGATCATTCTGAAGTCGATTCGTGAGCCGGCTAGGGCACATAAGCCGAATAGATTGATTAATCTATCACGCCCTTGCCCCAGGCGGGGCATGATCATTTTGAAATCAATTCACGAGCCGGTTGGGGCACCTAAGCCGAATGGATTCATTAATCTATCCCGCCCTTACCCCAGGCGGGCATGATCATTCTGAAATCAATTCACGAGCGGCTGGGGTACATAAGCCGAATAGATTCCTTGCCCTAGGCGGGGCACGATCATTCTGGCCGAGGAGTCGAAATGCACAACTCAATATAGGATGAATGCACATGAAACTACAGCTAAAACCTAACTCCATCATGGATAATCCGGAGTGTCGGTGACTGGGGAATTGAGACACATTCCGTCACTCGGAGTACGAAATGTACCTCGTTTCCCGTGCCCGGGCTAACTCCTATTCCAAACACGATGCAATATGCATGATATGCATGAAATGCAACTAAGATATAATCCTAACATACTCAATGTTATGGAAATGAAATGCCTCGAAATGCGTGCACGCAGGCACGCAAACCGAGAAAATGCACGAATGTAATGAAAATGAGATGTCTCGAAATGCGTGCACACGGGCACGCAAATCGAGAAAATGTAGAATGTGCTATGAAAATGAGGTGCCTCGAAATACGTGCACAGGGCACGCAAACCGAGGAGATGATATGTGTCTCGAAATACGTGCACGTGGGCACGCAAACCGAGGCGATATGATATGTGTCTCGAAATGCGTATACGCGGGCACGCAAACCGATACGGTGATACGTGTCTCGAAATGCGTGTACGCGGGCACGCAAACCGAGCCGATGATACGTGTCTCGAAATGCGTGCATACGAGTACGCAAACCGAGGCGATGATATGTGTCTCGAAATGCGTGCACGCGGGCACGCAAACCGAGGCAATGATATGATGTTATGAAATACGTGCACGCGGGCACGCAAACCGAGCCGATGATACGTGTCTCGAAATGCGTGCACACGGGCACGCAAAACGAGGCGATGATATGTGTCTCGAAATGCGTGCATGCGGGCACGCAAACCGAGGCGATGATATGATGTTATGTAATGAAAATAAGATGCCTCGAAATGCGTGCACACGGGCACACAAACCGAGAAAATGACAGAATGCTATGAAAATGAGGTGCCTTGAAATGCGTGCACACGGGCATGCAAACCGAGGCAATGGTATATGCAATGCAAATGACATGGAAAATGCAACATGGACTTATACTAACATGGGAGAGCCTCAGCCACTCTCACATAAGAAGCCGGCAGATAAAAATGAGGTGCCTCGAAATGCGTGCACACGGGCACGCAAACCGAGGCGATGGAATGCGATGAAATGACATGGAAACATGATATGGGCTTATACCAACATGGGTGAGCCTCAGCCACACTCACATAGGATGCCGGCAGATAAAAATGAGGTGCCTCGAAATGCGTGCACACGGGCACGCAAACCGAGGCAATGGCAAAATGCGATGAAATGACATGGGAACATGATATGGGCTTATACCAACATGAGTGAGCCTCAGCCACACTCACATAGGATGCCGGCAGATAAAAATGAGGTGCCTCGAAATGCGTGCACACGGGCACGCAAACTGAGGCGATGGCAAAATGCGATGAAATGACATGGAAACATGATATGGGCTTATACCAACATGAGTGAGCCTCAGCCACACTCACATAGGATGCCGGCAGATAAAAATGAGGTGCCTCGAAATGCGTGCACATGGGCACGCAAACCGAGGCAATGATGAAATGTGATGAAATGACAAATGGGCTTATATCAACATGAGTGAGCCTCAGCCACACTCACATCGGATGCCGATAGCAGAAAATGAGGTGCCTCGAAATGCGTGCACACGGGCACGCAAACCGAGGCGATGCAAAAATATGATGAAATGACATGGAAATGACAAATGGGCTTATACCAACATGAGTGAGCCTCAGCCACACTTACATAGGATGCCGTCGGATAAAAAAGAAGTGCCTCGAAATGCGTGCACACGGGCACGCAAACCGAGGCAATGATGAAATGCAATGAAATGGCATGGAAATGACAAATGGGCTTATACCAACATGAGTGAGCCTCAGCCACACTCACATAGGATGCCGTCGGATAAAAAGAAGTGCCTCGAAATGCGTGCACACGGGCACGCAAACCGAGGCAATGATGAAATGCAATGAAATATGGAAAAAATGATATGCAAGCATGCTAATGGAATTTCAGCAACAAAATACGGGGGAAAACAGTCCCGAAATGAAGCGAAATGACATGAAATGCAAGGAAATGCCCCGAAATGCAACATAAGGCACCCGAAATGGCCTATAGCTATGCCAAACATGCACAATATGGACATGCAATGCAAATACAGAAGCTAGACAGTCCCAAAAGATGCACTTTCACAGTTATGAACATGGCCAAACAGCAAGTATAGGTATGGCAAAAATAGCATGCAAGAATAGGGGCCAAAAGAGGGGTAATGAAGCAAGTGGTATAAGAAAAACCCAAACTGAAAAATTTCCTTCTACAACACTGAAGATGGACCAAAAATATGAACATTCACAGTATATGGAAGCCTCAAAATCAGTATACAAACATGATAGAAATGTGATGCAAAATAAGGCTCAACAATGGCTATAACATGAAGTATACAAAATATTCACCAAACAGAAAAAAAGTGTGAATGAAACATGAAGTATAGGCCAAAATAAGACCACTTTCAGTTCGGACCAAGGTCCAAAAACAGAAGCAAAGAGGGTTGCCAATTTATGCAAAAATGTGGCCAAATAAGGGATATAACTACAAGTGACACATGGAGACACCAAACAATGTTGAGCCCTTCTCCAATGTTGAAGAGGGGCTCAAAATAAGCCTCATATCAGTTTATAACATGCTCAAAAACAGATTGATCATGGGCCAAAAATAGCATGCAAAATCATGACACATAAGAGGATCAATGAAGCAAGTGTATTATGGAGGACTCAAACAAGGTTGAGCCCTTCATGAAAAGTGAAGATGAGCTCAAAAGGGGGCCCTTTTCAGTTAGGGCCGGAGCTTGAAACAAAAATCAAATGGGGCTTAGAAATAGATCAAGAAAAAGGGTCAAAAGGGTAAAAGTGTTACTTACCCTTGAAGATTCAAACTTTTGTTGCTTCTTGGATGGATTTGCAGCTTCTTTAGCCTTCAAGAATCCTTCCTTGTTGCTGGAAATGAGATGGTGGTGGTAGAGCTTGGTGGTGTAGAAGGAATGATGGTTAGGGGCTTAGGGTTTTTTGAAGAATTGAGAAGGAAGAAGATGGAGTTGGCTATGGAAGCTTGAAGGAGAGTTTTTCTAACCCCTCTAATGCATGTTGGCAGCTGGTTATATGGACCAAAAGGAGGGTGTAAAGGTGGGGCATAAAGGAGAGCAAAATTCCCCCAAAAGGGTCCCCCCGGATGTAGATATTTTTGGGAGAAAACCAAGGCACAGCTGGAATGCACTCAACCTGAAGAAGCAGGCCGGCCTATCACTTTTGTTGCA
This sequence comes from Camellia sinensis, assembly GCF_055761805.1. Taxonomy (NCBI): domain Eukaryota; kingdom Viridiplantae; phylum Streptophyta; class Magnoliopsida; order Ericales; family Theaceae; genus Camellia; species Camellia sinensis. The sequence continues at coordinate 82,135,781 of NC_138974.1, forward strand.
GGTGGCCGGCCGGCCACTTAACATAGCCGGCCGGCTAGGTCAAAGAAAAAAATGGCCGGCCGGCCAGAAAAAATGGCCGGTCACCCCCTAGGATGAAGCCCCAGAAGTTAGCTTTCCAATGGCGCAAACCTTGCATTAAAATTCCTCTTATAGAAAAAGTTATGCCCCTTTCCGTGAAGCCGCGCAGATTCAGTCCAAGCGGATTTCAACCAACCACATCTCTCCCCCCCCCCCGGACTTGGACTTGGGAGATTCTTGAGTGCAAAATGAATCCCCGGAAGTAAGCTTTCCAATGGTGGTGACCTCATATCTTAATTCCTCTTGTGCAAAGAGTTACGCCCGTTTCGGTGAAGCCGCGCAGCTTTTTCTCCTTCCCGGATTCATGCTGAAACACTTTGACCAAAAAGAAGTTGGCTTTTCGGCAAAATTACTAGCCTCCCACCAACTTTTGGTGTCCTCTCATGTGTGTAGATCACATATATGTGGTTTGGGGTTGGCAACAGTGACTCCAGGGTGTTCAACATTGCATTTGAAGAGGAGGGGCAAAAATGGAAAGAAAAATTAATGGCCGGCCATAAACTTTTAGGGTCCTCCCAAGTGTGTACATCACAGATATGTGGTTCAAAGTTCAAGAAAGTGGGCCCAAGGTGTTCAACATTGGCCCGGAAGAGGAGGGGCAAAAATGGAAATAACAATTAATGGCCGGCCATGACTTTTTTGGGTCCTCCAAGGTGTGTAGATCACAGTTATGTGGTTGAAAGTTGGCAACACTACCCCTAGGGTGTTCAACATTAGCCCGGAAGTTGGAAAAACGGGCGCCGGGAGGCTCCGGACGAGAGATAACTGGTTGCTGCAACAATTACTAGCCTCCCACCCTCCAGTGACCTTCCTGGTGATAAAACAGAGGTACCTACCAAAAATGAACGAAAACCGATGCAAAACGAATGTTCGGGGGCCAAAACACGCAGTTCGGGGCCTCGGAAACTGCCCGTTAAACACCGAAAGTGGCGTTCGGCCACGAAGTGGGTTTCTCAGACCCCAGTGTCCCTCAAAAGGGAGAAAATAAGATGTATGCCAAAAATCAGAGCAAACGGAGATGGTTAGGCGGTCCCGAACCGAGGCACACGGCCTGACGGCTCCGAAAACCGAAAACCGGGCTCCGAAATGGGAAAAATGGCCTACGGCCACCAAATGTAGCCTACGGACATTGAGAGATGGTCTACGGGACCTCTCCCTCCCCTTAGGAAAAGAAACAGAGAAAACCGAGTCTGGTTCGCAAACCGAGGCAAGGCACCGAAGAAGGTCCGGAGGCGGGGCTCGCAGCCGCGACTCTGAAACTTCTGAACGAGCACATTATGCAATATCACCAAGTGCTCAACTGGTGACGTCTGAGTCTCAAGGTCGGTCAAAAATGGGGTGTCTACAGCGGTAATCCTCGCTTTTGAAATTCGATGACATGAATATCTATTCAAGAAAAAATAATATTATTTGTTAACTTTAAACTAAATTTAACAAATCTAATTGACCAGTTCAAATAAAAACAAACCTGCAATTATTTTGCCAAAGAATTTTCGGTTCTTGAAATATGCCATCAGTTGTTTCAATTTAATTCGAAAAACTCTCGCAAGTATATCCGGTATATCCTCTGTGCGTCGATTTGAAATGCGTGCTACCTCCTGTTGAATTTCTGACCAATTTGGGTTACATGTGAATGTGACAAAAAGGTCAGGAAATCCCATCTTTCGACATATTGCGATCGCATCTTGGTAATGCTGAACCATATTTTGTGGGCCGCCTGTAAAAGATGATGGCAGTATAAATCTCCTACCAATGGCTGATGCATCACTGTCACCCGCAGTCACAGCATCTTCTAAACCTCTGTACAAATCAGTCCGCAACACATTCTGTTTATGCCTAATGAAGTTTAGTCTATCTTGCTCAATAGCTGCATAACAATCAACAACAAATTGTTGAAACAAACGTCCCCCTTGCAATAGCGTTTTCCCTTCTCCAACTCGAAATTGAAGTCTAAATGCATAAAACTCTCTCATTGACACTCCTTCTCGTTTGTTGTTTGTACCCAGAGTAAAACTTATAGACCTTCTCCATCCATCAGTCCCATAGGGAAAAAGTAATGGATATTGAAGTGGCATGTATGAAGGATGTGTTTCATTAATCCTTTGTAAATGTCCATCTAATTTTCTAACAATTATGTCACGATTTGTAGTGCTTTCAGACCCATCACCAACAATTAATGCAGCAATTTCAGTTGTAGTGGGTCTAGTGTACTGTCTTCCATCCCTCGAACTCAAAATGCGAATATGCAATTCCTGAGCACCATTTTCACGAATCATGTCTCGAGCAGTACGAAAAATTGATACATATGGATTGATGACATTCAACATTGACTGTAAACCTTCTAATGTGGACGTTTCAATTCCCGATGTGCCACCACACCTATTCATAGCGTCCATTCTATTGCGAATTTCATGCTCAGTGTCATAAATATAGAGTTGTGCAAATTTAGGCCTTGTTCCAGGTTCCGGCAGTAGAGAACCAATTTTATGAAAATTTGCTCCACTAATACGAAAAACATAAGGACCCCTTCCATCTAACACTGACTGATCAATTTTCCCACCCATGGATGTGAAGGATAATAGAGAGTTATATGTCCTTATGTGTTCCCTGAATCTCACATGAGTAAACTGTTGTTGTAAAAATTCAGGAGTTTCTGGCAATAAAGGCAACATCACTTGTCCACTTTGACAACATAGACTAAATTTTGGTCGACTCAATGGACTATCTCTTACTTTTTCTTCCATCCACATCATTGCTTGACATCTAGAGCATGTTACTGTTCTCCCACCAAAGTTTGAGCGGTCTGAAATTTTTCTCCTTCTAGAACGTGTGGTAAATGTACTACCTGAAATTATTTAGATTTAGATTATAATTATGAATTTCTATTGTCTATAAGAAATTTGTATAGAGTACATAGTTGGCTAAATGTTTATTACCAGGTGGATGTGCTCTACTCGAAGTTGGTGGTACAATATTAGGAGCTCGTACTTCTGATTCATTTGTATCTAATTCATTAGATATAGGAATCTGAATTCCAACATGACTAACATCAGGAGCATTGTCATTATTGGGACTCCATGTTTGTCTGAAAGCACCACGTTGCATTCTTTTGAGTCTCAAGACTGTGATCCTCAAATGTTGATTCTCCTTTTCTATTTTCCGAAGGCGATCCTTTAATGTAGGATCATTACGATCATATCGTGTTAAAAGTAATCTTCTTCTTGCCACCAGTCGTGCCAACTTGGAGGAAAGATATTTTCGATATCGATTTTCATATTCTTTATCAACACCTAATATATAATATAAGATCATATTATTATTTTTGTGATTCTTAAAAGATTATTGAAAATGTGAAGGTCTCACTAATAAGATTGTAAGAAAATTTGAAATGTAACATTATTGTGTAGAAGTCAATAGATTACCACTATGATGGGCACTACTTCGTAATCTTTTTAAACGCAAAACGATGGTTCTCAAACGTCGAGCCTCCTTTTCTATATTGAGAAGACGAATCTTCAAGGTTGGATCATTACGATCAGAATGCCGTGTCAAAAACAGTCTTCTTTTGGCTACCAATCGAGCCATCTTGGACTTAAGTCGTGTTTGATTAATTTCTCGATTAAAAATCATATCCATCCTGAATAGAGTATTAAGTTAAAGCTTATATAACTCATGCTATTAGTTTATAGTATAGATAATGACTTAAGGATGTGTAACATATGACTTTCATATTAAAAACATGATAATCTATAATTGTTTGTAGTTAATTTTACACACTGAAATGATTAACTCCTACATGATAACATCTACTGTAGAATCCATATAAATAGAATGTATCAAAGATCTAAAATCATGCAGGTTATATATTTATTATATATGTAGGTATGATAGTCAGTAATTGTTTCTAGTCATATTAAAATCTGCTAAAAAAACCCACAAGCATGGTAGTCTATAATTGTTTGTAGTTAATTTTTCACAACGAAATCATCAACTCCTACATGATAACATTTGCTATAGCATTCATAAAAATAGTATGTAACCAAAGATCTAAAAATTTGTAATTCAAACCTGGAAATGTCAAATGGTTAACCAATTGTTGCTGATTTATTTGGAATTTACCTTAAGTTTGCTTGTCTTATTCTTCAATAGAATTCAAACTGGAATACAAAAGATAAAGAATACAAAATCTCAATAAGTACCGTTATTTGTTGTAAGTACGTAAAAAAAAATAAAAATCTATTATACAACATGGATCTACTAAGGAGCTAATGTAATTATTTGTAAAGAAATTATAATACAATAGTTTTATAGTAAGCAAAGATAACGTAATCAAATTATTGTTATACATGGGAAAAACAAAAACACAAAGGAAAAAGAGGATTTATTTTGATTTATTGTTAGATTTTTTTTTGAAGATTTTGTAAATTACAAAATAAACACAAAGCGGTGTCTTTTTGTGGATGGTAGGAATAAAAAGTTGTGGGTTTTTATTTTTATTTTTAAAATAACGTGATAATCTAAGATGGTAGAATTTTTATTGTAGGAATAAAAATTGTGTATTTTTTTATTAATTTATTTAATTGAGAGTGAGATTTATTTAATTGATTTAAGTTATAGATATTACTAAATTTTATGTGATATACGTCTCATTCAATGAATTGTGAGTGTTGGATATGCATGAGTAAATTATAGGAATAAAAATTGGGGTTTTTTTTTTTTAAAAAAAAAAAAAATAACGTGATAATCTAAGATGGTAGAATTTTCAAAAAAAAAAATAACGTGATAATCTAAGATGGTAGAATTTTCATTTGAAAACATAATATTTCCGATTTTCAAACCAAGTATGTACATATATATTTTGGATTTTGTAAAACAAAATAAAACATGAAAGATTAAATTTTGATTGGAACACTCATAGTACCATCCACAGTAGCACCCTTATAAACCATTTCATACCATATCTCAAAGTAAGACATGTTAAAAAAAAAAAAAAAAAAAAAAAAAGGAACAATACTACAACCAAAAGAATTTATATGAACACAATTTAAATTACAATCTGTCAAAAATCAAATGTATATGAACACTATTTAAATTTCTAATGCAAATCAAACCCATACTTTTCTCAATAAATACAAAAATGTGTCTTTGTGAAAGTGTATTCAAGGACAAATAAATCTGATTACCATACACTCACCTTTATGTATGAAAAAAAATTGAAATATAAGATATATATAATATCTAATTTAACCCATTATATCGAAAATCAAACGGACCTAAAAGAAAACACAAAAAATAAATGAGTTTAACTTTTTCACTACTCAATTGTAAAACACTGATTTACGAAGGGTCAATTGAAAGGTTCCACATCAACATTTTATTGAATTTTATAAAAGTTTTACATCCATTACCATACACTCACCTTTATGTGATCACTCCTCTCTTCCTCTTTCACACATTAATCTCTATTTTTCAAAATCTGCAGTGGCTTTTCAAAATCTGCATTCGGTAACAAAAAGAATAAAAATTGTGTATTTTTTTTATTAATTTATTTAATTGAGAGTGGGATTTATTTAATTGATTTAAGTTATAGATATTACTAAATTTCATCTGATAGACGTCTGATTCAATAAATTGTGGGTGTTAGATATGCATGAGTAAATTGTAGGAATAACAATTGTGGGTTTTTTTAAAAAAAAAAAAAAATAACGTGATAATCTAAGATGGTAGAATTTTCATTTCAAAACATAATATTTCCGATTTTCAAACCAAGTATGCACATATATGTTTTAGATTTTGTAAAACAAAATAAAACATGAAAGACTAAATTTTGATTGGAACACTCATTGTACCATCCACAGTAGCACCGTTATGAACCAATCGCATACCATATCTCAAAGTAAGACATGTAAAAAAAAAAAAAAAAAAAAAAAACAATACTACAACCAAAAGAATTTATATGAACACAATTTAAATTACAACCTACCAAAAATTAAATGTATATGAACACTATTTAAATTCCTAATGCAAATCAAACCCATACTTTTCTCAATAAATACAAAAATGTGTCTTTGTGCAAGTGTATTCAAGGACAAATAAATCTGATTACCATACACTCACCTTTATGTATGAAAAAAAATTGAAATATAAGATATATATAATATCTAATTTAACCCATTATATCGAAAATCAAATGGGCCTAAAAGAAAACACAAAAAATAAATGAGTTTAACTTTTTCACTACTCAATTGTAAAACACTGATTTACGAAGAGCCAATTGAAAGGTTCCACATCAACATTTTATTGAATTTTATAAAAGTTTTACATCCATTACCATATACTCACCTTTATGTGATCACTCCTCTCTTCCTCCTTTACACATTCATCTCTATCTTTCAAAATCTGCAGTGGCTTTTCAAAATCTGCATTCGGTAACAAAAGAAAAACTAAAACAAAAACAGAGACATCTTCAATGGAGATGAGGGAGGTTTTTAATATTTTTTGCATATTTTCAAAATCTGCAGTGGCTTTTCAAAATCTGCAAAAATTGAAATATAAGATATATATAATATCTAATTTAACCCATTATATCAAAAATCAAATGGGCCTAAAAGAAAACACAAAAAATAAATGAGCTTAACTTTTTCAGGACTCAATTGTAAAACACTGATTTTCGAAGAGCCAATTGAAAGGTTCCACATCAACATTTTATTGAATTTTATAAAAGTTTTACATCCATTACCATACACTCACCTTTATGTGATCACTTCTCTCTTTCTCCTTCACACATTCATCTCTATCTTTCAAAATCTGCAGTGGCTTTCAAAATCTGCATTTGGTAACAAAAGAAAAACTAAAACAAAAACAGAGACATCTTCAATGGAGATGAGGGAGGTTTTAAATATTTTTTGCATATTTTTAAAATCTGCAGTGGCTTTTCAAAATCTGCATTCAGTAACAAAAAGAAAAACTAAAACAAAAAAAAAAAAACAGAGACATCTTCAATGGAGATGAGGGAAGGAGAAGATTGGGTTATATATATATAAATTATTAGAGCAAAACAAAAAGAAAAACAAAAACAGAGACATGGAGATTACAATACCGAGACTTGCATTCGATGGCCTACTGTGGATTGCTGCCGTTCACTGTTGATGAAGCAAGTTGATGTAGTGGATTGTTAGAAGTAATGGTTTGAGGGACTGAAAGTGTTTGAGGGTATGAGAGATTTGTAATGGTGTTTGAGGGTAGGAGAGATTTGTTTGAGGTGGGAGAGTAACAGATTTGTTTGGATAAGTTTTTTTTTTTTTTTTTTGTTGACAGCTTGATTTGTTTGACGTGGGAGAGTGAGAGTAACAGATTTGTTTGGATTTTAGTTTTTTATGGATAAGTGTTGGGAATAGGAGTTGTAGATAGTGGGAGAGTGGGAAGGTGGAAGAATAGGAGTTTTTATTGTTATGAAAGTCTTTGGGAGGGAAGGAAAAGAGTTATAAAGTCAGAAAAGACTTGCCACGTATTTTTCAGATTTATGAGAATTTTAGAATGGCATTTTCAAGCCTTGTAAAACACAGCACTACATTCTAATATATATATATATAGTATAGATTGTGAATGTTAATACAAGATACACTTTTGAGCATTCCTCTGTTATGGTATCAAAGCTGTAACCGATCAGTTGATCCTTATTGCAATCATTGGCTCCCTCTCACCAACCATCATTTCATTCATAGCTCAAGCCAAAACCTCTACACAAGCCTGGACCATTCTCACCAATACCTATGCTAAACTGTAACGTCCTCAAAATAATAACATTAAAACCCATCAACTTAGGCATGCATTGATACAAAGAAACCAACCATCTTTCTATTTATCAGAATAGTTCTTACAAAAGTATTACATGTTAACAACAAAAGCAAATACCCTACGGGCTTACAGCTTTCCAAGTTAACACTTGGTTACAAAAAAAAAAAAGAGTGTTAACTCAATACATCTTAAGCTCTTGGCTTGAATTTATATGTAATACATCAAAAGAAAGCAAATAACAAGCAGTTTGTCTGCCTCTAGCCCAACCTATGTCTTTGGAGGTGGCATGCTACCTGTACCTGAAAATGATGTCCCATAAAGGGTGAGCCACAGCCCAGTAGAAATACACTAAACCAGCCATGAACAATGACTAAAAGATTAGCAGTTGATAGATGGTCAACACAGATACATCCATATATATCACATTTCGATTTCATGACATTAAGTCCATGTTACATTTCATTTCCCATGTCTTTTCCAACTTTGAGTTTGAAAACGAAACTCAACACCTAGCCAAATAACTAAATGAGATTTAGACTCATCTTTAAAACACTTTCAAAATTCATGAGGGATACACATTTTAATGCTGTATCAATAACACATAAACCATTCCCACACTTTGCGAAAGATACACATTTCGGTGCTGTATCAACATAACATAGAATCACTTCTATACTTTACAATTGATAACGATATACATTTTAGTGCTATATCAAATCAATTCAAACTCTTCCATAATCAACACTTGATACACATTGTAGTGCTGTATCAATGTCACACAAAATCCGGTTTAGAGGTCCATCCCCTATCTTCTCCTAAACCGTGGAGTACATCCCCCATCTCCTCCCACACAACACATGTATATAAACATAGATCATATACAATCAATCAATACATAGAGTTAATGTATTATTCCAGTTGCTATATTCAATAGCATACTCAATCGATTAGTTTTAGTTTGCCTAAAGTGTCTACAACAATCAAGACTATCCTCCACCGATAATCCAAAGCAGTTATTTTTATACTGAAAATAAATGCACCAAATGGATATATAATCAACATTTCAACTAGGTGAGCGATGAACGAATCAAACTACACCCTTTAATCCCATACACCTCAAATTCCAACATTCTCAATTTAATTCATCCTTTCTTCAAATTAATTATACCAATTAATTTATCAATGTAATTAGAGCATTTCCCATAATTAACATCACAACCCTAACGTTCCATTTTCATCAATAAACCAATATTGATCTCATTTCTCTATGCCAAACATGCATATAAGTTTATATAAACAAAACCCCAACTTTTGTAAAATTACACAAAGGTCCAAACTTTCTCAAAATTACCCGACAACCCCTAACTCATCAAAATACTAAAATTCAAAGACAAAACTCATGAGAAGGAGTAGGATATCCCTACCTCGAAGTTAGAGCTCAAACGGGGAGGTTGAAGAAAACTAAAATGCTCCAAACTCAAAGATTCACGGATCAAAATGGAGCCCTCGACGATCCATACACTTTTTACAAAGGCTGGAGGATAGGAAGACACTCTAACTAGATCAAACCCTAGAGAGAAGGGAGTTTCTAGAGAGAGGAGCTCTCAAAATAATTTTTTAGAAAGTAAGAGAGAGAGAGAGAGAGAGAGAGAGAGAATGTAAAAAGTGATTTTAAAATGCCCAGCTGCCAACTGATATACGACATTCCCGCTCGAGCGGAGAACACAACGCTTAAGCGTCAAGAACAAAAAACTAGGTACGCTCGAGCGCAAGAAGGCCCACTCGAGCGCCAAGACACAAGAATAAAGTACATCCGCTTGAACGCGAAAACCAGTCCGCTCGAGCGTAGATTTCCCCCTCCCAGAACTTACATAAAAAAGTACTACCCGCTCGAGCGCCAGAGTACCCGCTCGAGCACTACCGCTCGAGCGTAAAGAAACCTGCTCGAGCGTAAAAATCACACCTGCAGGAGTTTTGCAGGGACACGAAATACTGGGAGTGTACAATCTCCGCTCGAGTGCAACAAGGCTCGCTCGAGTGGAACGACCAAAAACCTGGCAACAAGATTTTAGACCAAGGTTTAACCCACCTGTTCGAAACATGCCAAACACATCCTCAAACTCAAAAAAATGGAATTAAAGTACGACAACAAGATAGATACAACTACCAACTCCACGGAACCGAGTCTGGAATACAACAGAACAGTAAAGGGACAACCAGGATCGCTATAACCCTCTCGTGGCCGCAGCAAACAAGCCAAAAATCAACTCAAAAATAACATCAAAGGTTCCCTTACCATCGCTGAATTTATGCAAACAATCAAAACCAAAGCAGATGATCTTGTTCTTCTTGGAGCCCTAATTGATGAAGAAGAAATCATCGATAAAATTCTCGATGGCCTCAGTGATGACTACAAAGAATTAGTCCATGCTGTCCAAGCACGTGATAACTCCATTACCTTTGAAGAACTCCATGAAAAACTTCTAAACTTCAAAGTCTCTCTTCAATCAAACATACCCGAGCAGCACCAATTTCCAGCCACTGCCAATCTCACATCCAAATTCAGCAAACATTGGCACCCCTTCAATCCTCAACACAATACCACCACCAATTGGCGTACACCATACCCTTCTGCCTAACGTCCACCTACTGCTACCAATACAGGTTCCTCCACCCCACAAGGCCCTCGACCTCCTCCCAGACCATATCTTGGTCACTGTTAGATTTGCAAACTCCAAGGCCACACAGCCAAGCAGTGCCCTTCCTTTCGGCTAGTCCCCGTCCAGATGTCTCCCATATCCCACACATCTCTTGCCACTACTCCATGGTAACCACAAGCCCATCTTGCCACCAATCCTTCCACCAATCCATCATGGCTCCTGGATTGCGGTGCATCTCACCATGTCACTTCTAACCTCAGTAACATCTCGCTGCATACTCCTTACATAGGCACTGATGATATCATGATCGGCGATGGCTCCAATCTTCCCATCACTCACACTGGTTCCACCTCTCTACATACTCCTCAGAATACATTTACATAGACAATGTTCTCTGTGTACCCTCTATGCAGAAGAATCTAATTTCTATATCTCAGTTTTGCAGCTCTAACAAAGTTTCCATAAAGTTCTTACCAAATTCTTTTCTTGTGAAGGAACTTCGCACAGGGACAACCCTGCTGAGAGGACACACTTGAGATGATGTTTATGAGTGGCCAACATCCTTTTCATTGATTGCTTTTTCCACAATAAAGACCACCTCCTTCGACTGGCATCGTAGACTAGGACATCTTGCTTTTCCAATTCTCAAACACATTGTTTCTAGCAATAATTTAGGATTATCTTCTTCATTATCTCATGATTTTTCTTGTAATGCTTGTCTCTGCAATAAAAGCCACAAATTGTCTTTTTCCAGCTCTACAATTGTCTCTACACAACCCCTTGACATCATATTTTCAGATGTTTGGACCTCTCCAATTTTATCAACCAATGGCTTTAAATACTACGTCATTTTCCTTGATCATTTCACTAAATACATCTGGTTTTATCCAATTATACACAAATCCGAAGTCAAGGAAGTTTTTATCAGATTCAAAGCTATTACAAAAAATCACTTCCATTCATCCATTAAAACTCTATACTCTGACAATGGTGGTGAGTACATCGCTCTAGCTAATTTCCTCTCCACCTCTAGTATCTCACATCTAACCACTCCACCCCATACACCTGAACGTAATGGATACTCTGAGAGAGGGCATCTCCATATCGTTGAAACAAGCCTTGCTTTACTCTCTCATGCTTCCTTACCCTTTTCTTACTGGCCTTATGCCTTTGCTACAGCCGTAAATCTCATAAACCGAATGCCCACACCCACCTTAAATCTCTTCTCCCCTTTACAAAAAATATTTCAAACTCCACCCAATTACTCCAAATTAAAAATCTTTGGCTGCCTCTGCTATCCTTGGCTTAGATCTTATACATCACAGAAGCTAGAGTCACGGTCCAAGCCTTGTGTTTTCATTGGCTACTCTATCACTCAAAGTGCCTACTACTGTCTAGATCCATCAAACTTCAAAATCAATGTCTCTAGACATATCAAATTTGTTGAGTCTCACTTTTCATATGCCTCACTGTCTAGTATGCCCCCTACTCCTACATCCAGTCCCATTACCACCTGGATACGTCCACTTATTCGGGTTGTGTCATCTAATCCCCAACCGCCACTCACATTGCCATTTGAAGTTGTCGTCCCTCAGCACCTCGACGCTTCCACATCATCTGCCATGCCAATTCTATCCTCCAATCCATCACCAGTTGCCCAAACCGACGCCACTAACCTGTCATCATCATCCACTCCTAACCAATCCATAACCAACCCAACCTCTCCATAACCTGAACCAACTACACCTAATCCCATTCCAACTCACTTTAAGACCACGCGAGCCAAGAACCACATTCATAAGCCCATCCAGAAACTGAATCTTAATACCCAACTCACAAAATTCAATGAACTTAAACCAACCTCGGTGACTAAAGCACTTACTGATCCTAAATGGCGTCAGGCTATGTTTGTTGAGTATGATGCTTTAGTTCGCAATGGCATATGGGACCTTTTACCACCTACTTCCCAACAGAAGCGAGCTATAAATGGATTTTTTGTATTAAACATAACTCTGATGGCTCTATGACAGGTTCAAGGCACGTTTGGTAGCAAAACGTTTTCATCAACGCCCAGGGGTTGATTATCTAGACATTTTCAGTCCCGTTGTCAAACTAACAACAGTGCGGGTTGTTCTTAGCCTTGTTGTTTCTTGGGGTTGGCCATTACGGCAACTTGATGTGAATAATGCATTTCTTCAAGGACACCTCTCCGAAACTGTTTTCATACAACAACTACCTAGCTTTGTTGATCAAGATCATCCATCCTATGTCTATAGCCTTCGAAAGACAATCTATGGTCTCAAACAAGCACCTCGGGCCTGGTATCATGAACTTCACACTTTTCTTCTTCAGTCAGGCTTCAAAAATTCTCATGCTGGCACTTCTCTGTTTATTCTCACTCTTGCTGGTCATATTATTTACCTCCTTGTTTATGTGGTTGATTTAATCATCACTGGTGACAATACTCTGCTAGTTGACTCTTTTGTTACTGCTCTTGCTCATCGATTTTCAATCAAAGATCTCAGTTCGTTAACCTATTTCTTGGGTGTGGAAGTAGTACCAAATCAGCATGGCATCTTGCTCTCTCAACGACGATACATCTTGGATATATTGGCTCGAACTAAGATGACTGACGCCAAACCTGTGCTCACTCCCATTCCGACAAGCCCACCTCTGATGTTAAAATCGGGTACCTCCTTAACTGATCCCACAGAGTACCGAGCAATTATTGGTAGCCTCCAATGTCTTCTGATTACAAGGCCTGACCTTGCCTTTGTGTTAACAAGCTCTCTCAATATATGCACAAACCAATGACTGCCCACTGGACTTTTGTTAAACGTCTACTACGGTATCTCTGTGGAACTATCAATGAAGGCCTACAACTACATTGCCAGTCCCCATTACAACTTCATGCTTTTCCCTATCATGTTCATCGTGACTTTCCACAAGATTTACAAGCCTTTTCCGATGCAGACTGGGTAGGAGACAAGGACGATTATTCTTCAACTAGTGCCTATGTCATATACCTTGGTCGCAATCCTGTCTCCTGGAGCTCTAAGAAGCAGCACACTGTTGCTCGCTCTTCCACTGAAGCTGAATACATGTCAGTGGCTCATGTAGCAGCAGAACTCAACTGGCTCTGTTATCTTCTCACTGATCTTGGCATACAACTCCCTTGCTGTCAATTTATATACTATACTATGACAATGTTGGTGCCACTCAGCTCTGTTCCAATCACGTGTTTCACTCCAGAATGAAACATGTTGCAATTGATTTTCATTTCATTCGAGATCAAGTCCAAAATGGTGTTCTTCGTGTTGCTAATGTGTCTTCTGCAGACCAACCTGCTGATGCACTCACCAAACCTCTTCTACGTGCTCGTTTTCTTGAACTCAAATCCAACATTGGACTTCTCTCTTGAGCTCCATCTTGAGGGGGCATATTAGAGGCTTATCATAACATGTTGTAACCGCCATTAACTTGGTTAAAAGAGAGATCTCATTCAAACTTGTTATCCTTTAGATTTAAGAGCCAGTTGTTATCTCGTTATTGTATTATTATTCTTTATTTTTAAGAATTAGTTGTTATCTCATTCTTGTATTTAACTATTGTGAATGTTAATAGAAGATACACTTTTGAGCATTCCTCTGTTACCACACCCATATTAAAAATTTGATAAAAAATTTAATAAATTATTTAAAATCTAGCATCACTCAATTTTTTAACGTATTGTATATTATTATTACTTTTTTTTAGCTCCATGGCAAACGAAGCTGTATGTGGAGATTTGCTCGAGCGAGTCACTTCAGTCATAGCAAGAAGGAGCTCTGTGATGTGATCGGAGCATCGTGGATTCCTCGCCCGCTCTGGTCGAGATCTTCTCTTTCGATCCCAATTCCACTTCTCTCTCTTATCAACCCTTGCTATTCATTCCTTCCCTCTCCCTCTCCCTCTCTAAATTTATCTGATTTTTTGAATCCTGGACTATATTGCTGCCATTTACAGGCAAAGTATGTGTTTGAAGAAGGAGACCCTGTAAGCCTAGCTGTCCATCCAAATGGAGACGACATAGTTCTCTCTCTCTCTCCCTCTCCACCAGCGACTGCAAGTAATTTTCCATTTCTCTCTCTAATCTTTCGTTTTCTTTTTTCTCCTTTTTTCTCTAATTGTGAATTTTGGTATGATTTCACGAGTATAATTGTGCATTTGCAGAAATTGCGATAGTTTAGTTTAGTTTTTTATTTTATTTTATTTTATTTATTTAATGCATTTGAACAATTGTTTTCCTGTAACTAGCAATTTTTAAGGGAAACTACATGGGAAAGAGAAAAAAAAAAAACCAAAACATGGAGGGCACCCCCATGGACAGACACACTTGCACCCATGTGATGTAATTTTTTTCTCCTTCTCCTACATGTAATTCCCCTAATTTTTATGCTGTCCCGTGTTAAAAAGGTGAGTAAAGGTTTTATTTGATATGAAGTACTTCAATGGACAAACTCAGATTAAAACATAAATTGGAGTAAAAGCTTCAGTAATGGCAGAGCCGTAAATTTGAACGCTACAAAAGGTCTAGAAAAATTTGAGTAAACATTTGAGTCTCGCTTGATTTAGGTAAAAAAAATGGGGGAATAACAACTCATTTTGATATAATAAGATACAATAAGACTGACTCTATGTCTGGCCTATATCATTCGTTTTCTTTAATTTTATGCCTAAGATGTCTCAAATTAACTTCTATATTCATACAGATACTTATTTGCTGAAAGATTGGTAAGCTAGTTGTGTAAGTTTGGAAGATTAGATCATTTCAACATGTAACTAACATTTAATAATGTACTTGTTTTTACATGCAGATTTTGAGTTATATGGCCAGAAAGCAAGTACCGAGTTGTTAGCCAAAGAACATTCTCTTCAAGGTGTTGGTCCTCCACTAGGGCTGCAAATGAACCGAGCCGAGCCGAGCCGAGCTTTGCTGAGCTCGAGCTCGGCTCGTTTACTTATCGAGCTCGTTTATTGAGCTCAAGCTCGGCTCGATAAGGAGCTGGGCTCGGCTCGATAATTTTTTTTTAATATTATTTATATTATTTAATATATAAAAAATGTATTTATATATTTTTTATGGAGGAACACAATGAAGAAGATTGTGTGTCGATTATGAAGTCCCTTGTTAAGAAAGAAGATATTGAAGTTGAGGCAAGAGAGTTAACTGCCACACCTCTTAAAAGATATGTAACAATGGTTGTAGATAATGGATGTGCTAAAGTGGATATGCAATTATGGGTGCAAATCAGAGCCCTATACGGAGACGTATTCCCGAATTAGGGCCCACTTGATTGGGTTGTTACCCAGACAAAAATCTCAGGGAGTGGCCTTATGCTCAAAAGTAAGCAAGGAAGAGGGGGGAAAATTGAAAAAGGAAGAAGATGAAGCCAAAAGAGTTTTTGGTGGTTGCACCCGCTGAACACCTATTTTTGGTGTTCCAGTTGTTTCACAGGGACACAGAACAACCACAAATGTGTCTATGCACAAAGGGAAAGACTTCTCTGATAAGTACAAAGTATCCTCCAAAGATGAGGCAGATGGGTCAGTTGCATGTTTTTTCTACGGCTGTGGAATACCCATAAACATAGCAAAGTCTCCGTTCTGGGTTGATATGGTTCGCGCTATCAATGAAGCACCCAAAGGATATGAGCCACCGAGCTCAGAGAAGATAAAGACTACGCTTCTTGAGAAGGAAAAAACTAAAGTTGATCAATCATTAGTGTTTATTAAGCAACAGTGGCTGACATATGGGGTTTCTATTATAGCCGATGGTTGGATGAGTGTCAAGAATAAATCGTTTATCAAAGTAATGGCAGTTTCAGAGCATAAGGCTATGCTCATTAGTGGACT
This sequence comes from Camellia sinensis, assembly GCF_055761805.1. Classification (NCBI taxonomy): domain Eukaryota; kingdom Viridiplantae; phylum Streptophyta; class Magnoliopsida; order Ericales; family Theaceae; genus Camellia; species Camellia sinensis. The sequence continues at coordinate 82,152,211 of NC_138974.1, forward strand.
GGATTGTTCCAGAGACAATGTCTCAAGTGAATTTATTGCTGAGATTTTGTTAAAAGCAGTTGAATCTGTGGGCACCTTTAATGTTGTGCAAATTTTAACTGATAATGCACCGACTTGTAAAGCTGCTGGGTGAATCATTGAAACAGCATATCCTCATATTTTTTGGTCAGGTTGTGTAGCTCATACTCTCGGTCTCTTGTGAAAGATATGGTGAAGTGAGTGCACCCAAGTTTAGCCTTTGTTGCTAATTGTTACAAGAATGTGAAAGGGGTCACCGACTATTTGAAAAATCATTGTTTGTCATTGTACATATTCCGTACATTTCCTGAACTTGATGGTTTTCAAGTAAAAAAGAAAAGATACGGGCAACATTTTTTAGTACTAGATCGTATTCTGCGGGTGAAGAATGCTTTGATCAATATGGTTTTGAGTGAGGAATGGGATAAACTCCAGAGAGGTAGGTCAAATGCAAAGATGCAGCATGACACGGTGAGAAAAACCATTCTGGATGATGATTTCTGGAAGAAGTTGAAGACCATTGTGACATTCACAAGACCCATAATGGGATTTGATATGTTATAGTGATTCAGATAGAGCTTGTATTGGGGAAGTTTATCAAAGATTTGATGATATGTTGGGATCCATTAAAACGACATTGCCGGATAATGCTGATCTCCAAAATCTTGCTGAACGATGGAACAAGATGGATGTACCGCTACATACTGTTGCCTATGTACTTACTCCACGTTACTATTCAGATCATTGGTTAAAAAAATTGGCTCCGGGTGGAAAGAAAAGAAAGAAACCTCATGCTGATCCCGATGTTCAAAAAGTCTATTTAGATGTTGTCGATGGGCTTGTGACGGACTCCAAGGAAGCATCTTTAATTCGTCAGCAACACAGAGTGCTCCGGAGCTTTACAGTTTGTCAATTAAAGTTTTATCCCAATGCATTAACCCGACGTGTGCTGAAAGAGAATTGGCTACCTGTGAATACATACGTGACGTGAAGAAAAACAAAATGAATGCTGGCCGCGCAGAGTCTTTGGTCTATGTTCATTATAACCATCGATTGTTGACAAGGAACCGAGAGGATTATGAGGGGCCATATTGGAACTGGGATAATTTTCTTACTGACGATAATTTGGAGATTGACTTAGAAGCAATTGAAGATAAAGAATATGCAATGCTTCATGGTAATGAAATTAAGGCAGCTCAGTCCTCGCCATTTGGAACAACTTCCACGCGTTATCAAACTTCGACTCGAGGATCTTCCAAATTGCGAGTGAAAGAGATTGTCAGCAGTAAAAGGCCACGCATGAGGTAATTAGTCTAGTCTTTTTCCGTCTTGCTTGCGATGAGAAAAAAGATCAGTTAGATGGGGTTGTCGTGGCGGTTGTATTTTTGAATGATCTTGTAAATAAACTATTATGTAGTGAAATTTTCATTAACTTGTTTGTTTTGAACTGAGCTTTTGGATGGGGGTAGAATTTCAAAGTGAAGTCTGCTTTGTATTTTACTTCTTACATGCATGACTGTTCCGAGGAAGGCAACTTTTGGTATCATTTTCATTTTATGGATTTATATTTTGACGAACAGAAAAATTGTTTATCAAACTATTTATGAAAATTATATTCATGAAAATTTTCTGAAAACCGACTTTCTAAACAAAACAATTGTTTTCACACAGAAACAAAAACAATGGTTATTTTCAAAGTTTTTATTATTTTTGTTTCAGAAACCCAAAAAAAAAAAAAAAACAAATTGTTACCAAGAAAGTACTATTTAGTAGGTCTATCTTTTGTTTCTGTCACAATTCCGAAAATGTAGGTAGTATTTTTTTACAGGAAACAATCCAGAAACAAATAGAAGGAAAAAAAAGCAGTGTCATCTTCAATGTTATTCAATCTTCTGAATATAAATCTGAGACGTATTCATGTATTGATGAGGCAGAAGGTTTAATACACAAGATTGAGGGATTAAATTTCCATTTTTTTGGTCAAAACAAAATTTATTCTGCTACAAATCAGCTTACTTTAATTGGCATTGTCGGCTTCAATGGTTTCTTTTGCTATCTCGTTCCAGCTTATCAGATGCCAGTCACATTACTGTCAAAAAAACACTAGGCAATCGACTCATTTAAATTTCTGAAAATGAACAAATTTCTTTTTCAAAATATCTAGAATACAAAAAGCAACCATAAAATATTCTCACTTCACTCAACCCTGTTAATCTGCTTTGGCTATATCATTCCTCTTCTCTTCTAATAGAAGTGACGTGCAAGACAACAGTGACGACAACTCTTCTTGCGTTGCCAATCCAAAACCTTGCCACCGTACTCTACCAAAATTGTCGAGCATGAATATGTACCTGTGGAGTACCAAACACGAAATCAAGCTTCAGAACTACCAAATCTCATATGGGCTAATAATGGTGGAAATTACAAAACAAAGAATGATTCGTACCCAGTGAGAAGGTTCAATATTTTAAGCTCTTTTCTTAAGTAATAATGGTCCCCAAATGAATAAACAATCTGTCTCTGCAGCACATTATCCTTTCCATCAGGTTTAGATTTCTTCATTATCCGAAGGAGTAGCCGCTTAATTGGATTAAGCGACAGTAGCCATGAGTCTATTAAGGAGACCTAAACATGCAATTACTTGCTTATCAATAATGTTACTGCATATCATTATAATGTATCTTAAATGTACCAGCTAAAAATTGTGCTCTGTTTTTCATTTCCCCAAAATTTTCTTCCTAAGGATAATAACAATATAGGTAAATTACTGAAATAAATAATCCAGGTTTTCAACAATGGCCTCCAGCATAAGCAAATGTTCAAAGAATTAAATGAGTTTTCATTTTAAGAAGCTAGTAAGGTATGTAATAAGGGGGCTTTTGTTTTCAAATTTAAAACTATAAGCTGGAAACAAATGCAAATAACTGAACCAGTCTTCCAATTTAGCAATAAAAATCTAGTACCTCGTATAACTTAATTTTTTCTGAGTTACTGAAAGCCTCAAGAAAAGGCACACTCCAAGAATCAACCATTGCCTGTCAAAGAAGATAAATTTAAGGACAGCAACTATACAGGAAAGCTGAACTTCCAGCAAATTGTCTTTAAAATATTTATTGGCATAACTGAAAACCTTAAACAATGCTATGTTTTTTTGAACAACGCCATTTTTATAACAAGCCAAGTCTGCAAATTAGGGCTGTTCATGGAACCCGGAGACCCGACAAACCCGTCCGGTCCGAACCAATCCGATGAGCTATGGACAGTTTTATTTATAGAGATGGTCGGCTGCGGATGTAACTTCTCCATTTTTTCAATTTTACGGTTGGTCAAGGGTGGTACACATAAAAATCCGATAAATCCGATCCGACCGATAAAATATTTAAAAAATATATTTACCCTCCACGTGTTTAGATTGAACTCATATTTTATATGCTAGAGAACTGTAAAGACAGCCTAGGGAACTCAAATTCCCTTCAGAAAAAAAAAAATATATATCCTAGGCAACTCTAAAGACAGCCTAGAGAACCCAAAACCCTTTCAACTATCTCTCTCTCTCTGGTATAGTTTTTCACAAAAGGATGGTGATGGTGGCTCTTCCCCCAACTTGTCTCACAGTAGTGAAGATGATGGTGGTGATCAAAATGGCAGTAGCAGTGGCAGACTCGTGGTGGTAATGGCGCAAGCAGATTGGTGATGATGATAAGTTCCTTTTTTCAATGTATCATATCTCCTCTCTTTTAGATCCTTCTCTCTCCATGTGAATACTTTTCTTCATTCTCTGAGGTCTGTGTGTGTGATTTTATTATTTGTATTCGAAAACTCTGAATTAATTTCTTAGATTTGATTGAGTGAATGGTAAAGTTTCTGTGTTGTTTGAGCTCTCTGCGAAACCGTTGAAATCGACCGACAATACCGAATCAGTGTGCGGTCGAGTTTCAGCACACTGGCGGTCGACATCGGATGAAAAAAGCGTTGAACCAAAAGGGTCGGTTCGAGTGATGGTTTAAACACTGAATCCGAGCCGACCGACCTGTGAACAGCCCTACTACAAATATTGTAAATTTTACTTCTATGTATTCCCATGTTTTGGTTCTCGAGTCCCAACAAATGGAGCACTTGAACATCATGAAGATCAAAGTCAAACACAATAGAATATGTGATGCGAAATGTGGCATGGAAATTTTATTTCTTTTGTAATTTTGTATTTATATTTATTCATTTTTTTATCGATGGTTTATTTCGGATCTTAGTATATTTAATTACTAATTTTATTAGTGATTTAAGTTTCCAATAATGTTATGATTTAGTTACCTATTTTAAATTAGGGTTTCGAGCTTATAAGTACTAGGTCTTTACATTGTAGTCTATAGCTTCAAAAAATATATGGTGTGTTTAAAGGTTGTGGCCGTTTGTGTTAGGGCTTGGTTTGGTTTGGTTCGGTTTGGTTCGGTATTCTTCTTGATATATATATATATATATATATTTATCTTCCCATTGGATCAATTCTCCATACAGATTTAGAATCAATTGAAAAGTTAACGAATTTCTTAATAGCTGTGCTACATCAATATGACTCAAGTCCAAGCTTAGAGAGACCAGCCATTAGCTCATTTAAAAAACTATCATCCACTCTTTATTTTCGCTTTTGAACTTCTGCCTTGTGATTTGGGCCTATTGAAAACATTATCCAACGATTCTTCTCTTCCCTTTTCTTTTTTGGGCACAAAAAAATGAGAGAGAGAGAGAGAGAGGCAACCTAGGAAATAAAAATGTCATTGTCTTTAGAGCATAAGAAAGTTAAATGTTAGCATTTACCATAAACCTACCACCACTACCACCTCACCTACTCCACTAAACCTAACCCACTACACCACTACCACCTCCACCTCCACTAAACCTAACCCACTACACCACTACCACCTCCACTTCACCTACTCTCCACCTACTCCCAAACACACTCCTATATAATAGGAATCCTTGTAATTGTAATAAACACAACAATCAATATATATCAATCAATAATACATACAATTAATTCTCTCTCTATTTCTCTTTATACATAAAATTCTACATGGTATCAGAGCGGGTTTAGAACCTAGTATTCTCGCTTCACCGGCGGGCGGCAACCTCACCTTAGCCGCCCGCCGGACCTCAACTTAGTCCGCTGAATTTTCTAGACATACCTTCACTCCGCTGCCACATTTCTTGCTGCCACTTTGTTACAACATACATCTTACCCACGTCGTCGAGCACTCCGTCGCCACCAACACCGGCCACTGCCTCGGCGTCGTCTCCATCGCCACTCATCCCTCCGGCGTCATCGTCGCCTCAGCCTTAATCCTCACCAGAATTCTCTGGTATAGGATCCATGGCAGACAACTTAGAAGAGATTGCAGCTGGTTTATGTAAAGTAAAACAAAAAAAAAAATCACTTTTTGGGTATCAGAAAATATTTCATCTTTACTGTCAGCAAGTGCAACAGCATGGTCATTATGGGCATCACTAAGTTCATCGTTCGCTGACAATAAATCTGTTTCTGCTTCAGCATGTAACTTGCGAAGAGTAAGCAAAACAGGAGTGGGAAGAACTGGACCCACAAAACCAGTACTAGGCGGCACCTTCTGCGACCACTTACCAGTGCCCTCCCCTCTAGCGCCTCCATCGCTGCTGCAACTCCACAACCGAGCCATCATCACCGACAGCCCGAGTCTGCCACGCCTGCGCCTTCGTGAAGATCGCTCGGCTTTGCGCCATGCCGCCTTCTGTCGTCGAATAACTCGTCCGGTGACTCAGCGGATTATCCCTCTTTCAAGTGCTTCTCTGTTTCGGATTTGAAGAAGAAGGTCATGGCTGGTCTCTGTAAAAACTGCGACAAAGAAGGGCAATGGAGGTACTTGGTTCTGGGTGAAGCCTGTTGCCACCTGGGTCTGATGGACGACGACAGCTTCTCCTTCTCCACCTCCGATTTCCCTACTGTCACTGCTTTCTGCTACCTTGTTGCTGCTTTAGGCTTGCGAAGTTTGTGGAGTTTTTCGCTAGCTGCAGTTGATATACACACCCATTTTCAGAGACATCCATCCACACCACACCACACCACAGATTCATTATTACGCATCCCACTATCCCTTTTATATTATTTTATATTATTTTATTTTATCTTTCTTCTTTCAATTAAAAAAAAAAAAAACAAAAAAAAAAAAAAAAAACAAAAAAAAATACACCGCCCATGACAGCAATCATGCTGTTCTTATCTCCTTTCACTTTCTTTATTTATTTATTTTTTAACAGCACCTTTTGTCCACACCATTTCACGCTTTTCTTTTATTTTTCTATATTACCATCATGCACCCTACAATCAACACCATGTGCTGGTTCCACCCACTTTTCTTTTTTTTTTTTTTTTTTATTATTATTATTATTATTATTATTATTCTTATTAAAAAAAAAAAAAAACAAAAATACCAAACCCCATTGCACCCATTTTACAAATTTGCACAACCAACCATATTTTATTCATCTCAGGGATCAACCCCGATTACACTTTTACACAAAAAAAAAAAAAAAAAAAAAAAAAAAAAAAAAAAAAACCAAACAAACACATCCACAGGCGGGATTTGTTTTTCTTATCTACTCTGCCGCCGGTCTCTTCTTCTTGCCTCCGTCCTGGGCGGCCCTTGACGGTGCTGCCTCCGTGTTTCCTACGCCGCCGAGCACGTTCACTCCTCCATACTCCTCCACTGCAGCATATGGCGGACCTCCAAATCGGAACATCACGGTGGCCTTCCGCTTCAGCTCCTTGTTTTCTGTCTTTAGCACACTTATCTCTGCTCGCGCATCCTTATACATGCGTTGGAGCAGAGCCAGCTGGGAGTTTAACTGTTGCACCTCATTTGTCCTGCTCTGCAGCCGGTGCGACAAGTTTGTGACCGCAGTCATGGTTTCCACACATGACTTCAGAGTATACTGATTGGCCTCAATATCAGTTTGCACCGCCATTTTTTGCTCCACCGACCGCATCGGAAAGTTCAATGGAGCAAAACCAGAGGTGTTTGGTTGAGGTTCACTGGCCACCGCACCAGTTATTTCTCCTGTGGGCTCGTTCAGTTCTGGAAAGAGAGTGAACAGGTTCTGGGTAGCTGGACGGGAAGAAGAGGCCATGTTTTGGGTTGCTAAGTGTTTCCGAGCAGGGTTTACAGAGTATTTCAGACTGCCAAAATTCAGAGGTTTCAAACTGGTTTGCACAGCCTCTGCCTTCGTCTTGGTTATATAGCCAAGGCAGCCACGCGCATCGCGCGCCTCTTGACGCCCGACAAACTGGCACGCCTTTTCATGGCACATCTTTTGATAAAGTGGGCACGCCTTTTGATGGCACGCCTTTTTATGAATTGGGCACGCTTTTTGATGGCACGCCTTTTGAAAAATTGGGCGCACCTTTTGAGGATGCGATTTTTTAAGGGGTCCGACAAGACTCTGTAAACTGTCCCGACATTGATTCCGGTTAGCTCCTTTAAGGGTCCGACAAGACTCTGTAAACTGTCCCGACATAGATTCCGGTTAGTTTCTACAAGGGTCCGACAAGACTCTGTAAACTGTCCCGACATTGATACCGGTTAGCTTTTTCAAGGGTCCGACAAGACTCTGTAAACTGTCCCGACATTGATTCCGGTTAGTTTCTACAAGGGTCCAGCAAGACTCCGTAAACTGTCACAACAACTGTCACAGCATTGTCTGCTACAACGGTCCGACATGACCCCATAAACTGTCTTCTACATCGGTCTGACACCGCCATCCAGTGTCCTCTACACCGTTATGACACCACCATACAGTGTCCTCTACAACGTTATGACACCCCCATACAGTGTCCTCTACAACGTTATGACACCACCATCCAGTGTCTTCACCAATGGTCTGACACGACCATACAGTGTCACCTATCCTCTTTTATTTTTATGTATTTTCTTGTTTTGTTCCTCTCTTCAAACTCAAGTTGGTTAGTTTCTATCCTCCTTGAGTTTGCGGGGGGCTGTTAGCATTTACCATAAACCTACCACCACTACCACCTCACCTACTCCACTAAACCTAACCCACTACACCACTACCACCTCCACCTCCACTAAACCTAACCCACTACACCACTACCACCTCCACTTCACCTACTCTCCACCTACTCCCAAACACACTCCTATATAATAGGAATCCTTGTAATTGTAATAAACACAACAATCAATATATATCAATCAATAATACATACAATTAATTCTCTCTCTATTTCTCTTTATACATTAAATTCTACATTAAATATGCTTGATGACGAAGTTTTGACAAACAATTTATCCATAGGTGACCATATGGATCTTCTATTGAGGAACACAGGTAAACTGTCAATGTAAATCTACAAGAAGGCTCACGAATGGCAAATTTTTACATGTTATGCACTTTGAATGGGCAATTGACATAGATCTGCTTTTTATTTTTTCCCAGCTTCATATATATGATTTTTTTACCTAAGATCTAAAATATTCTTTTGCAAAAGGATTACTATGCCTTCTTAAAATAGGATAAAATATTATATTGAGATATAGTCAAAAAAATGTAAAGCATTTGAGCAATAATGAAAACTACGATGATAAATCATAACAGACAACTATATATTTTAAACCTGAGAACTTGCTCGGAATGAAAGACATAGTAAGGTTGCCTTTGGGACAACTGACTTGTATGCATCAACACCATTCCCACTAGAAGTCATCGGCAGCTTAAGAGTTGTACCATCCGAATAATTCACTTCTAGTGCTGGAAACTTCACAGCTGCCATTGCCGGAATTATAATCTTATTTGCCAATGCAATCTATACAAAGCAATATCACTAAATTCCAATCACAAATTAACAACAACAAAAAAAAATCCAAAATCAAACAATAAACTCAATAATAATTCCACAAAAAGTACATTACAACAATTGATATTCAATACCTTACCACCATGTTGCTTCATCTCAGAAATGTCAGCAAAGTAACCCCTATTCATCTCATCTGCACTGCCCTAGATAACATTACATTAAGTAGTATAACAGTTCAAATTCAATTCATGGACTATACAAGGAGGAATTGAGAAAGTGTACAAAATACAATATAGATATCGAAATGTACAGTCGAGCACGCTCTTTCTCGATCGCAGCTTTGTTTCCAATCTGTAATCAAAAGAGTTTTCAATACAGAATACCAATAATTACACGAAAATTTGAGTTATATGTTTGTGTATTGTTTTAGGCTTAAAATGACGGAGAATTTAAGATTTAACACTTCTAAATGAAACTTTTTCTTATCCATTTTGCTATTCATTTATTTATTTTCTCGGAAAGCAAACAAAAGGAAAACGAACCAGACCTGGTAAATGTCGAGGAAGCGATTTGAGGACCTTTGTGATGGATTATGTGAAGGTATGAGAAAGATCGGTTTGTCTTCCATTGTGAAGAAGATTCGAGAACTGAGAATTCTTGGTGCCCTAGAGCTCAACCGCTTCAACCGCAACATCTTCGACCTGATTTCCTCTCTCTCTCTCTCTACTCTCGTCTGGTGTCTGAGACTCTCTCTCTCTCTCTCTCTCTCTCTCTCTCTACCTCGCATCTCAAGCAGGACGTTTGGGCCTAGGCCCAGTTACGACTACACGGAGAAATAGTGACGCTAACTGGGTCGTAATTGAGCCTATTTCAATAAGACCACGTTTGAAGTAACCCACGGACACGAATTCGAAAGGGAAAATTACTCGTTGGACCGGTTTGAAACATGTGTATACTATTTTACTTAATAACGTTTTGAGTAGACTCAAAAATTCTATACTTTCTCTCTCTCTCTCTTTTCTGTATGTTTCTCTCATTTTCTTTGTCATATCTGACGACTGGTGATCACACCTTCTTTATTCTCTTTCTCTTTCTAATATATAGTCGTCGGTGACTGACGATCATCATTGGTTGGGGTTCACCGGCAACCACCAACTACCGACATCAACTCGTTATTTCATTTTCATCGATGGCGAAGAAGATGAGTAGATCTATATCAAATCTGAGTAGATCTGCATGTGATCCAACTAGATCTAAACAAAAAATAGTTGCCATAGTACAATATTCTTTCTATATCTATTCTTTTATTTGATTTTTTCAATTTTTCTACCTTTTCTTTGTTACACATGTCTATTTTTATGTTTTAATGGAGAAAAATTTCAAATTCTGAATAAGTTGTTTTCAGTTTTAGTTACAGTTTCAGCTTCAGTTTTTTTTTGGTGTTGAAATGAATCATGCTTTAAAACTGTAAAATTTTACAGTTTCATAACATTCTTTGGAACTGTAAAATTTTACAGTTTCATAACATGCTTTCCAGCTTAATAGATTAATACTATGAAACTGTAACATTTTATAGTTTTAAAGCTTACTTTTCAATTTGATCAACATTACAGATTATTTGCTTAGTTGTTTGTTGTTGTTATGTTTTTTAACTATAATTTCTCCATATATATGTATATATATATTTCCTGGCAATATTCTGAATATTTCGGTGAGTTTTCGATGATATTTTTGACATTTTCCAATAACGTTCAAAACACTCCGCGCGAACTTTCGACGATGCTCAAAACACTTTGGTGAACTTCCGGTGATGCTTCGGCGATTTTCTGGTGATGTTGAATATTCTGGCGAGTCTTCGGTGAGTCTGACGGAAGTCGTTGGATGTATCAATATTTTTAAAGTGATAAAAAAAAAATTGGTAACAATTAAAAATATGTAAGACTAATTGGTGCAAGTATTTTGTTTTGGAATTAGATGGATTTTGAACTTTGTGTATTGGTAAGTGCCCCAATTCAAAACAACATGACACAACATGATAAAGTGAAAGACAAATATGTTAGAGCATTTCCAATATTTGTCTTTTTTTTATAATTTTTTTATTTTTATATATTTTTTATATCAAATTTGAGTATAGATTTGGGTAAAAGGTTTTATTTTATATCAAACATTCTAACGTTAAATTTTTAATTTTTATCGAACAACCGGTTCACCGGGAGGATGTCCGGGGTGGTCGTCCGGTCTAGTGTAAATTTTCTTCTAATTTTCTCCAATTAAGTTGTCCACCCAATTGTCTGGCTGGTTGTTTATTTGATTGACCGATCGGTCATCTATCCAATCGTCTACCAATGGTCATTTATAAAATTTGATGAAAGGTTAAACGATCTCTTGATTTGAAGAAAAAGATAGGGCTCATTTCATTTGATACTAATTTGGTAAAACAGTTGAAACATCACTTTTATTAATTTTTCATCAAATTTAAATTTAATGAAAGATTTGAATATGAGTTGGAGAGGGTCTTGTGTAGTTTACCCTAATTAATTTTATGAACAAAAATAAGACAAACAAGACTTCTATGTAATTTTGACTATAAAAATTTCAAAGCGAGAAATGTTTTTTCCAGTAATGATATTTCATTTTAATTGTGTGATATAAACATAATTTCACATAAATCACGAATGCACGTAACTTAATAAAATATTATTTTGTAATTAACTTTACTGTTGATTTTATTATGTCTTCACTACAGGAAAAAGGGGTTTAGGCGACGTTTTTTTCACGACGCATTTTTAAACGTCAGGCTTTTTAATATTTAACGACGTTTTTATAAAACGTCGCATATTTGTTTAACAAAACGGTACCGTTTTATAATAGGAAACGCCTCCAAATGTGTTGTGCCTCACGCGCTTGGTCTCCTCCTCTTTTCAAAACCTAATTTTGAATCTGACACTCACTTAAGACCCAAATCTCGAGCGCTCTCTCTCTCTCTGAGCGATTTCGAAGCTCTACCGCTTGTTCATTCTCAAAGCAAGGTAGCGAGCACCAACGAAGGTTCAAAATCTCTCGGTGATTTCATCGCTAAATCTACTCTCTCTCTCTCTCTCTAAATCTCTCTCTCTCTCAACCCTCTCTAAACCTTTATCAGAGAGATTCAGAGATTCATCTCAGTGATTTCATCGCAAAGATTCAGAGCGATTTCATCTTAGTGATTTCATTGCAGAGATTCAGAGATTCAGATCGGTCTACACCATCGTCTACTAAGGTGAGCTCCACCGTCTCTCTCTCTCTGAAGCTCTTCCTCACCCCCCTCCCCCTCTCTTTCTATTTTAGTGATTGATGAGTTGTATGTGATCTGTTTCAGTAATTGTTTTTCACTGATGAGTTGTATATGCTCTGTTTCATTGCCTTTTCTTTGTTTTTTGTTGGTAAATATACATTATAGTGTTGAGAAGGAACTAAAAGGACAGAGTAACATATTAGGGCTTGTTTGGCAGTATTTATTTATTTTTATTTCTCATTTCAAGATGTTCTTTTGTTCTTTTGGGCTGATTTTTATTTATTTTTCCTTCGAGTAATACTTTACAAACAGAAATGAGAAGGATATGGTTGATTTGGCTCCTAGCAGTCCAAAATGATAATCAAAAGTGCTTATTTTCATCGTTTTGAGAGAAGATTCGACAAAAATTTACCATTTTTAACGTTTCCTTTGAGATCACTTTCATTTCATTTTAGCAAATCTGCACATAACTACACATTTTTCTAATTTTTCTTCTTATTTTTTTTTCTTTTTCCTGTGTCAAATTTGCCTTCATAGTTCAGGTGGTACCTTTGCATTGTACTCCCTACTCTGTAGACATGCAAGACTTACCAGTCTACCAAATCAACAAAGATCAGATGAGATGCTGTTTGCATATGCTGTAGAAAGATCAGAAGAAACGTGGTAGAGTTCATTTCTGAAGTCATTATTTGAGAAGAAGCCAAAGGAAAAAGAACAATGCAAAATAATCTTTCGAATATATTCTATTGAATTTACTGCTATAAGGATGAAACATGTCACTGTATTGTGCATAAATTATTTAACTCCAAGTTTGGAAGGGATCAAGGGCAAGGTTCAGTCCAGCTTGACTTGATGTATTTCCGACTGAATTACTACTATTTGACTCAAGTTTGAATGTTACATATAAAGTTCAACCCATGTCATTGTAATGTTACCACATCATCTCACACTTTTTTTGCTTTTCTGCTGGTCTTAGTAGCTTGTTGAAGATGTCCCGAAGCCTATTTAACTTTATTTTGTGCATATCTGGCCATCTCTGTTCATCTATATCTTAATTTACCTTCATTTCTTGCCACTCGTCCAACTCTAGCTAAGCATATTTTGAAGTAAACTATTGGTCCAAGCAGTTCTCGAACTTTTTGATCTAGAAAATGGAAAAAGAAAGAACTTTTCTTCTTTCCTAGAGGGGAAGAAATGGATCCAAGTGAAGCTGGTTGATTTATATATATATAAATATATGTAAAGAACTTTTATTCACTATCTGAAATAGTGTGCTTTGAATGCTTGTCGCATAATAAACTATTTTTGAGGATTGATTTAGCATGCTGTAAACTACAAAAAGAAAATATTTTAATTATTTTGAGGAGTTATTTTTTTGATTAAATGTTCTTTACATTGCTAGCATTTTTAGTTATGGGTGTGATTGTAGTAATTTTTTTATTACCATTACTTAAGTTCTTTTTAAACTTTATGATAAGATTTTAGTTGATGGTAACAGAGCACAGACATGTTGGTTCCACAAATTTCAATTTACTGAGTAGCAGAAGCCATACAATATTTACACTGGTATGCTGTTTTGTATAACTTCTTCCTTTTATTTTTATTTTTATTTTTTATTTTTTGATATATTTATTGATCATTACATTTCAGCGCTTTTCTTCTAGCTATTAACTAACTTATATTATTGCTTTCAGATTATATGGTATGTTTAAGTTAAATTTGTTAAAAATATGCATGTAAATATTTCTTTATGACACAAGCAATGGTCAGACACACACATGAGCATATGAAAGTATATGTTGATTGATTCTACTTTTATTTTATCAAAATTTATTCATATAATGATTTGATCTTACTCATTCTCGAGTGACTTGGACATTTATCACTTAGTTCGGCTAACTTTCAAGAATTCAGTGGCCCATTTGGAAGAATATCTCACTTGTTGGGGATGAAGTGTAATTGTTCAATGCATGTCTCATTTAATAGGTTAAGAAGAGTACTTTCTATTTTGATTGACAAATTTGTCACAAAATCCATATTTCTTTTTTCTTGAAAACCATTTTTTCTAGGTTAGGAAATTCAATATGTCATAAAATTGGTCCTACAAAGGTTTTTTTGCATGCAAGTTCTTCAATGTAGAATGTTGAAATGAGGTCTTGAGAAAATTTAGCTTGGATCAAACTAGGCAAAAGTCTTGATTGAATATTCTTATCCTGTGTCAAATACTATTTGCTTTTTTGCTTTTTCATTTTTATTTTTTATAATTATTTTCTCTACTGATCAATTTTTCCTTTGTTACATATTTGACAGACAATAGAGGGTAGACCTTGTGGTGATAATTGTGAAGGTGGAGCGGTAAACTTGTCACAACTGGTATATTTCTGTGGCTTTTAATTTTAGAATTATTTTGTGCCAACTGCTTTCGGATTTTATTTCCTTATGGATAAGTAACTGCTTTAGGCTTTTATGTGATGCCAACATTGTTTCTTAATTTGGCCTCTCTGTGTTTTACTTCTGCAGAACCTCATCGATATGGCAGGTTCTGAGAGCTCCAAGGCTGAAACTATCGGTGTGCGTCGAAAGGAAGGATCCTATATTAATAAAAGTCTACTAACTCTTGAAACTGTGAGGCCTCAACCATTTTTATTTTATCAGCAATTGCATTCCATGTCGTTGAATAAGTTGTAAGTTCAACTAAAACCATTAAACTATCCATGTCATAGACATAGTACTTTCTTGTTTCTCGCATTATCTGATATCAATAATGGATGTGAACTCCCTAATTCAATAATTCAATTTAGTCAATCACCCTCCTCAAGAAAGGATAGACTTGATATCAACAATGATTGCACTTAAATAATATAATTATTTATTTGCTCAAAATCTTGTGTTTATGTAACCTATGCATAATACATGTAATTGAGAGAAGGATGTTTGTACCTTCTATGAGTTTTCCATTATGTTTGTTGCATACTGCATAAATACCTTTTCAAAAATCCTACTACTGCTGAATGGCATCTCATAATTTCTTCTTCTTCTTCTTCTTCTTTTTTTTTTTTTTTGAAAAGTTGCCTCTCATAATGTTTTACTAACTCTCTTGCATTCACCCTCTTAACCTCTTCCCATTTTGTCCAGAGCTTCTCTCTTTACCTTTTCGTTTATTCTTAAAACAATTAACTAATCATCCATTTTGGTATTTCATTTGCAAGCTCAATGCCATGTGTGTGGATTCGATTTGTTTTCTTCCTTCTTATTAGCCAGTTCGGCGGGGTACAAATGGTGGTGTGACAAAAGCAGGACTCCTAGCAGCTGCTGTGGCAGGCAACATCATTGGACTGACATTCGTTCTCATAGGCTTTTTCACAACAAGATGCGCTTATGACGTGGCTCTGAAGCAGCTACTAGTAATACCTATTTCTGCTTTGGCGAGGCTTTGTGGAAGTGTCATAGACTCTCTGTTGGGAGCAACACTGCAGTTCAGTGGATTTTGCAGTGTCCGTAACAAAGTAAGTTCCACATATTATTTGAGATAATTATAAGAAATTGAAATGCATTAATGAATGATTTGATTAATTCTTGTGCTTTTTACACCTTCAATTCATATGGATGCTGCACATATCATTGGATTTACTCTCAAAATATAACAATCCTTATGTGATTGTATTTCTTCTACTCAAAAATGGCAAACCTATTAGGTGGCCTACACCAACTCAACAATGTGATTGGATGTTTTTCTTTTGTTTCAAATATGTAATAACCCAAAGAATTGTTTTCAAACGTGGAAACTTGGTTGGAGATGACCATCCTCTGCCTGCTGTAGCAGAAGTGGGACTGTCGCTTAGATGCAGCTTTCCTTCCACTATTGTACTAATAGCTGATGAACCTGGTATGAGGATGATACCCTTTCATCAATATGGATGCAAGCATATTCTTTTAATCTTACTGTCTTTCAAATCAATGATATGAATCTTATTTTAATTTGTTGGAATTAATTGTTCTCTTATTTGAATAAATTTGTTCCATGCTTTTAGCGAATAAACTTGATGTTATTTGGAGTGCAATTCAAGCCGACCGTGGTCTAGGGCGAGTGCGTGCTACTCCTATCACTGTAGCAAATGGGCGCACTGTTCGAGTATCTTCAGTAGGTAGGTATAAGTGATTCTGGAAAAGCTTTTGGAAACTCATCTGTTCTCCATTTAAGTTGGGAACTCAGCAATTGTGATGGTTTGGCATCTTGGGGTGATGCCTATGATTTAGCAACATCCAAATCCAGCTGGGAGAGGTTTTTGTTTTTGCAGAATGCGTCAGGATTGGTACTGCCAAAACTTTGATTTGTTTAAATTTATTTTATATCATTGTATTTAATCAAGGTTTAGTTTTCTATGTTGCCAGGTAATTTGTTACTGACAGTTTTTCATTTGCTATATTTTTAATTGCACGTTTACCATTGGATTTGTGCCTGTTGTGTTTTGTGTGCATGCTAAGTAAATCTCAAATATGTATCCCATTTTTGTAGATTATTATCTACATGGCTTATGACTTTAAGGTCAAAATAACTTTTCGACTTGGTTTCAAAATAGTCTCACTATCATCAAACATTATTTCAAGAACATAAGGGGTCAATAAAGTTTACTCTCTTGGCAGACAAGCTGTAAGATGTCCGTTTCATCTGCGGCTATCTTATTTCAACACATTGGTAATTTAATATTTGTAGAGTATTTGGCTGAAAGCATTCATTTAAGTTTCCAAAAGTGAGTCTGACAACTGTAGTCGGTGCTATATTATGAAATGGTCTGCAATAGTCACTTTGGAATTAGGAGGAGCATGATTCTGTATTATTTGTGTTGCACTTGTTTTTCAGAAGGATTACCAATCTAAATCATATAGATTCACTTATGCTGACCTTTTTTTTCCCCTTCCTCTGAATTTTCTTGTACTGAACAGGGTATGAATGACAGAGTTGTCCCACCCTCAATGACAGATTTTGTGCAGCGGCTTCTACCAGGGGCGATGGTGCATAAGCTCCTTTACGACGGCCATTTCACCTATTATTATTTCTGTGACGAATGCCATAGACAGATTTTCACTACCATTTTTGGAAACCCACAAGGGCCACCTGCCGCTAAAGTAGATAGTGAAGAGATAATGGAAGAGGAAAACCTTGGTGATTCTGTCATGGACTGAGAGCATTTTCTGGTTCAGTAGATCAGATTCTGATGTACATACTACAGGTTTGCTCCATTACTCGTCCATCAAATTAGTCTATAAAGCCATTAGTTTTGTTTGGAGTTTTGTATTAGCACAGATAGGGGTTGGCAACTTGAGGGGGGAAATTTTGACTGAAGAGAGAGAGAGAGAGAGAGAGAGAGAGAGAGAGAGAGAATATAAAAAACACAAACTGCAAATGATTTCCCACCAAATTTCATTATTTTTAGAACTCTAGCAGAATGCCGAAGTCATCCTGAAATAGAAAGGAATAATCCTTCACTTACCATTTCCAAAGCTCTTTTCTTTCTTTATCAGACAAAGTGACATATTATCTTCATTTCAGGTGCCTGCCTATGAGCGGATGAATAGAGTCTACAATTATACACTTGACCCATGTGGTCCTATTTACATAACAGTTGGAGATGGTGGAAACATAGAAACAGCTGATGTTGATCATGCAGATGACAAATGTCCACCACAGAATACTTACCAGAAATTGAAGGGGTATGCCATTTGAATTTCTCGCCTGGCCCTGCAAAAGGCAAATTTTGTTGGGACAGACAACCAGAGTGGAGTGCATTTAGGGAGAGTAGTTTTGGACATGGAATACTTGAGGTAAGATAGCTATTAATGCCATTTACTTGATTATGGGGCATTCTTGATAAGCATTCAAGCACTGAGAAATATCCTTGAAATGACTATTTGTCTGTCATAGCATTATTGACAAATCTTCTTCTACACAATCATATCATTTCATCAAACTACTTTCTAAAAGGCTGTTTATTGTTTTGATTAGGGTTGTGGAAACATTTCTTAAATGTACCAGAAACATTTAATAAAGATAAGGGAAACAAGAACAACAAAAAGAAATTAGAAATACATGAAAATGGTTGGGAAATGTAAACTAAACCTCACGCAGTAATTGATTAATTGAGCATTGTTGAGATTTATATATTCATTCACATGAGGGAAAGTATAGAATCCAAAATTTAATATTAGATCCAAAAGTCATTTAATATAGTTTTGATTTTTGTAAATTCTCCTAATCTTATGAATACTGTATTTGATATACTTCCTACGTCGATGTTTGTATATCTTTATCTTATGTCACCTAGCATGCACAATATGAAGGATTATAAACTTAAGGGATTGCAGTAATGGGATTCACTGCTCTAAATTTGTCCTTGTTAACACCTATTTTGGTGAATGCTTGGCAGGTGACAGCACAAGATGTGTCAACAATGCTGAGATGTGAACAAAGGACCATCATCTTCCTTATAGAACCCGGGAATTTTTGTTTCTTAGTAGATGCTTTCATAGTACTTGTATGTATAATTAGTTTGAATTGCATCTATTGTGCGGATTTGTTTTGTAATAACTTTCAACTTACTACTAGGTACTAGTTTAACTTTATTTCATTTTGGAATTGAAATATTTTTGCGTATTGAGAAGCATGAATTGATCTACTATTATGTTTACCTAAATTTAGTCAATATATTGTATATTTTTCATCTTTATAAAAGGTATTTTTTTGGTTTAAATCTCACAGAATTAGCACAATTTATTATTATTTTGTTTAAAAAAATGAAGTTATAACGGCGTTTTTAAACGCCACTGTAGAATACTAACGGTTATATTTTTAAAATAAAAATGACCTATCACGGCGTTTTTAAAACGTCACTAAATCTGGAGTGACATCATTGTATCATTATGCAGCACATTTAGTATTAAACGTTTAGCGGCGTTTGGTATTAAACGTCACAAAAACAATTAGCGGCGTTTTTGATAGTTATAGCGGTGTTTTTTAAACGCCACTAAAAGCTTAATTTCCAGCAGTGCTTGGACCGCCATATACGCCTTGTTAGCGGCCAAACAATGGTTGACCATTATTGAAGGTAATAATAATAAGAAGAAAAAATTAATTCTCTACTTTTTGTATTTTCTTTAAGAGAAAATTAGTCTAAAATTTCTCTTCTATTTTAATAATGGGAGAGGTCCACAATATTATTTTATGATGTCTAAGATCCCTCATACACTACCATACATCTCCCTCCATATCCAATCTTCCTGGAGAGAAGAACACATAGACCGATCTTCGAATTCGAGATTTCAAAGTTTGGTCTTCTTCCTCGCCAGATAATCTGACAAAGGCTTCCAGCTTCGGACCCACCACTATATATACATACACAAACTCCTCATCCATCTATTTTCTAGGGTTCGCAGAGATTTCGAGCCTAGACCTCTTTCTTCATGGGGAGGAGTAAGTGCCTTTTCGCTCTATCTATCTATATCTATATCTATATATATGCATATGTTTGTGGTTGCTTAGATTTGTATCTATCTGAATTTTTTACTGTATGATTTTCTATATATTCATAGATCCATTGAAGATTTGAATTTTCTGATCTAAAAATATTTTATTCTTTGTGCTTGTTGTTTCATTGAGACTTCAATTGATATTTGTAATTCAATTTTCCATGTGGTGCTGAGAAATCTGAGAAATGTGTGTGTGTGTGTGTGTGTTTTTTTTTTTTTTCTTATGACCCAAATAGCACCCCTGTTGATTTCTGATATTCTTATTGGATTTCATTTTACATCTTGAATCGATTTTTCCTTTCAATTTCAATTATGTTTTCATTCATTTTTCTATCAACCCTGTTTCTTTGCTACAGAAAATTCTCTGGTTTAAAATTGTGAACAAACAAGTGAAGAAAGTCAGAAAAATTTTCTGTGAACAAAATTAGAGAAATTTCAATTTTCTCTAGATTTCTCTGGAAAAAGAAATTCTCTGGGAAGTCCAGAGAAATTGGAGAGAATTTCTCTAGGAAGTCCAGAGAAATTCTTTGAAAAATCTAGAGAAATTCTCTGAAAAGCCAGATAAATTCTTTGAATTGAATTTTCTCTAGATCGATGTTAAGGAACCTTAGACATTATAAAAATATTAGATGTCCTTTATGTTATAAAATCTTAATACCATGGATCTTAAAAAAAGGAGGTACTTACGTGTAGGTCCTAATAAGTGGACTTATTGTCTAATAGGTCCTATGAGAAAAATTTATCATAAAAAAGTCACTAATCGTAAGTTTTAGCGTCAATTTATAAAAATCATGACAAAAAAAGTCACTAATTGTCAATTTTTAGTGACATAAAAAAATTGTCACAAAAATATTATTTTTAGCGACATTTTTACCAAGACTTATTTTCAATAGGACTTTACGGGAATTAAGTTCAACTATTAGGACCTATTGATAGTTTACCCTATAAAAATCCCTCCCCCCCTCCCTCTTTTATAAACATTTCAAAATTGTTTATAAATAAATAAATTTTTATAATCTCATAATTAATTAAAAAATTATTAAATAAAGTCACTTCTCAAATAAACTAATATGTGATGCACTCCACATAAATGTATGTTCCATAATTGTGGGCTCTACATATTTTTGAGAGAAAATTATAAACCGCCATCTTAAATGTTACACAAAGTAACCATGTTTGATAGATTTTAGAAAATTTTATTGACAGGTTACTCAAAAAATTTTAACTATACAAATTTTATTAATTTTTTAAAACTAATTAGCCTTTGAACCTGTTCTATTTTGGTAGGATCAGTTTAGGAATATTTTCACAAAATTTTGGTGTAGTCTAGAGCCTAAAAACAGGCTCAATTCGTGTAAGACAAAATTAGTCTCCAGAGAAACAAGATTCAGTTTTGGTTGATCTCTCTCTCTCTCTTTCTCTCTCTCTCTCTCAATGTTCTCTTTCTGCTCCTATATCATTCCTATAATCTATGAAAACAAGATCTCTATATTTATTGGTCAATCACATGTTCGAAGAAAATCTCACAGGCAGCATCTCTGTGAATAGGAGAAAGATGGGTTAAAAATCATCACAACTTTACAAAGCAGTTCCAGGATAGTTACAAGAAATATAGGACTTACAATACCAATGACAGGAGGAAGCCAGCCTTAATACAAAGCCTGTGGGCCTTCCTCCCGTAGCACAGTGGATAAAGCATGGAACATTCCTCTGTACTGATAAGAAGACTTCTCTGTCTGCAAAAGTAAGTCAAAACGAAATATGCAGTTATTCCAATGGAAACACACCATGAGAAGCTACCCAATATTCACAAAGAAAACCTTCAACACTTCCAAGTTCCAAAGAGATAAGCGTCCTTGAGGAGCAAAAAATACCTATGCCACGAACCATGTCCATAGGGTATGTTGCGGACATGGCAATTATTCCCGCACAGGTTCCAGCTCCAAGGCATAATACAGGAGTGAGCTGAGCATCTTCTGCAATCGAATAATGAATGCAACGTATCAGATAGTCCACATATTCTTTGTAAATTGCCATTTATGAGAATATTTCAACAAATCAAAGAAAAGTTTTGGATTAGAATTTCAATTGTTTAAAACCAAAATAACAACTGGCCTCCTACAATATCCATAAACCAATAAATGACACGTCAAATCTACATAAATGAGTTTCTGGCCCCAGACGATAGACAATAATAAAACAGAAAGCAAAAGATGGGCACACCATTGCCAGTTTGCTGCTGGTATAGAGTTAAGGTACCCCTATTGCATTATAACAAGAAACTGTCAGCAAAAGAATATATGCTGAATAAATAGTTGAAAAGTGCGGTGAGCAATGTGAGGAAAATAAAATTATAATTTCTGTAAGCCTCTAATGTGGTTTTTATAAGACCTTCAAAAACTATTGTAAGTTCTGCGGCAATGACATCACCCACAAATACCTTTGTCCATGCATTCCCAAATACAAATTTGAACCAGATTAACAAGTGAACAACCAAAAGAATTCATTAAATGTTTATCCAATTTGCAGAAGTTCACTAGTGTTTAGAACCACATGAGATGCAACAAAAGATAACCCCGCCTCCAGTATGCTTAAAAATGCAGAACAATAATGTTCCTGGTCTTATTATGCATATAGTAACATAAAGTTCTTCATGCTTCCTGAGACCAAATTAAAATTCTTGGCCTCTTGTTAGCAAAAATCTGGTTTGGGTCAAATTGATAGAGGACATTCGACAGAGAAACCAAACTTTCACAAACAATTGTGGTTGGTGTTCTATACCTTGACTGTTTCAAGGACTTCTTTGGAGTTTGTAATGTAAAGAACCTAGTGTACATAAACTGAAATTTGATTGAAGAACAAGTAAACTTGCCACTTAATTACAAAAATTAAATTACAAGTTTAAAATGCATAACAATCGACAGAGGAAAACCTGGACACAAAGGCGAACTACAAACAAACTACTCCTAAGTACAAAAGCTACTTCTAGTTAAGTTATGTTACTCCTAATTCCACATCGGTTGTGAATTTTGTTGAAGGTCCTTTTCTCTTTGAACTTCCACATTTTATATGACTTTCAATGGCCATGCTGTGCTGCCACGTGCCCATTTGCCATGCTCCTATAACTGCCCATGAATTGCAACTGCCTTTGAATTCCCTTTTTTCCTACTACTGCCATGTACTGACTCACCATTCCTCTTTCTTGGGCCACTAACTTTACCTCCTTTATTCTTGGCCCTCTTCTGAATGTGAAATTTTAAATTTTTGGTGTCAACAATGCCCCCTTCATTCAGGATAAAACTAGTTTTTTTCTTGAATGAATACCTTTTTTTTTTTTTTTTTTTTTTTTTTTTTTTTACAAAAGATGGACTTTCAATATTAATGTGACTCCACTCAATACTAATATGAACCATTTATCAAAATAATTGGGCCTTAGCCCAAAAACTTAGTATAGCCTAATGCGGAGATACCCACTCAATATAAACTTGAGAATTTGAATCTCTAATCTCTATTCCTACCTTTTCACTTCTTGCACCATCTCCTGTATCCTTTCAATTTCCGCAAAACAAACCCTAACAATGGCACCCAAGAAATCGAAAGCCGAACAACTAGAGAATTCGAAACCTCAACCAGTGTTTCGTTTTCCCCCTAAGATTAGAGAGAAAATTCGAGCTCACAAATTCAACAACTGCATAAATCCTGGGGACTCCTCTGCTAAAGGGGAATTGGGACCAACCTTTTTTCATAATAATATTCCTGATGAGGTAGCCCCTTATTGCTCAGACAGAAACTCTGTTGCTCGACAGAGCCAAGCTAACCTGGAACTAATGGGAAACTGGTCGCAATCCTCGGCGATCATGGATAAAACCTAGTGTAGACTGGAAGCTTTGGGTTAGTAGAATCATGAAATATGACCTGGACCTCTGGCAAGCCCTTGGCATCTATGATGCCATACGTCTATCAACCTTTGCCTTTGATATGGACAAATGGACAGTCAGTGCTGCCACCTGCTTTTGGTCTACTTCTTGCAATTTCTTATTGCTGAAATGTGGTATGATCTCCCCTACTATTTTAGATGTTGTACATCTGACTAGACTCCCTGTGAGTGGCCAACAAATCAGTGCCCTTTTGACTCCTCAGAAGGCTGACTTCAATATTGCTATCAACATTAGCTATGGGAGTTTTATGAAGAAATACCAAAAATTCGATTTGAAGAGAGGACAACCTTTTATCTTTTGTGGTTGAACTAGTTCTTTTTTTGTATCCCTAGTTTTAAGGTAACTAGAGAATATTTGCCTCTTTCTATTTGTATTCAAGAAGGCATTGAACTAGCTTTTGCTCCATTTTTGCTGGTCATATTATATAGGGGCCTCTTTATCTTAGCCACCAAAGAAATAGATGTCAATTGTGGTGCTCCTTTCTAGCTCTTTCAAGCCTGGCTTTATGCATATTTTCCTGAAGTCAGGCCTTCCAAACACACACCATACTCTTCTCTTTGTGGGTGTTATGCTGAACATTTCCTCTTTTTTCGAACCTCAACTGATATGTCCTTCACTAGAGCCTTTTCTTTTTCCATGGACTCTTTGTTGACAGAGAGGAACTTTATTCATACCTTTTAATGGTTTCCACTTCAAATCCTCAACTCTCACATACGTTCTTGCAGTCAAACTTTGGATAATACATGGGAAAACAAACAAAAATCCTTTTGGGCTTAAGTTCTTACTTCTAGGTATATCTTAGTTGGGGGTTCAATTGCCAGCAATAGATTATCTAATTGCATCTTTCAAAGTTGTAAGCCATGCCAATGGGCAGGCAATTTGGGTTCATTCGAGTTTTACCTTGCCCTTATTTTCATCCCACTATTTCTGAATATGTGGAGTTAAGACATCAATTTAAAATAAAGGAAGATGTTGAATTCATCCTTGCTACCAATCAAGAATTATTTAATCAATTCAGCTTATACTTCTGCAACATTTACCCATATCCTTCCAAAAAATTCCAAGATTGGTGGTTGCTTATGAATGCTATCATTTTCCATAAAGACTTGGCTGCTTACCTTTGGGATCTCCATCCTGACAACAACAAAGGCATGGAAAGAGTTGTAGGTCAGTTTTTCAACCAATTCTATCAAATGCTCTTTCTTTCTTTCGTTTTCTTAATGTTTCATTTTTACAGGCCCCTTCCCATTGGTTCTGGAGCCTTTGGCCACTGAAAAACTAGACTCTAAGGGCAAAGGAAAAATAAGCTATACCAAGAAAGCTAAAAAGAACCCTATGGATGAATCTCTTGCCAACATCCAAGAAGGAGACAGTTCCAAAGCTCTTCCTCTAGTGGCCATATCTGAGCCAACTCAAACTGCTACCAACCCAACTTCCCCTTCATCGTCTTCAGATTAGGACATGCCTATTGGCCAAATCTTTTGCTCTTCAACCGAAAAACCTACTAATCAGAGCCCAGTAAGAACTTCTAAAGTACAATACCAGGTTCTTTACTTCAGCTTTTCCTGACATTTTCCAAATTTTCTTGACATTAAACTGTTAAATTTTAAATATCATCTCTTTGCCTTGACAGAGAAAAAGGAAAAAACTCATCTACCCTTCCACCAGCTCAGATGACCAAGAAGTCCCAGCCAAATCATTTCCTCAGCTTGCCAAGGAGAAACCACCATCTTCCCTTGGTTCTCTACTTGTTGAGGCTGGGATCCCTCATGTCATAGTTCTTGGGGATCTCCTTGCTTTCCTTGTTAGAGGTGCTGCCCCAGGCTCAAATGAAACCATTGACTTCCCAAGAATAGATGACATCATAAGTGAGTCAGAGAGTGATAAGGAAGACAATGTACCACCAATTAGAGAATATCAACTTGGAGAAACCCCTGTGGATTTGGTAACCAAATCTCCAGAGAATCTGCCACTTATGACTTCTCCTGGGATGAACCAGACCCAAACACAAAGCCATGCTTCCACTTTTAGCCCTTCCCAGTCTATGCCTATACATTCCCCAAATGATGCCTTGCAAAATAACACAGCTCCTTCGGTTGACCCACTCTTGGCATCTTCCTTACCACCATCTAAGGCTGTAATTCTTTCTTCTGCTACCGTTGAGACAAACAAAGACTCAACACTTCCTTCTTCAGAAACTACACCATTACCATCCACCATTGCCACTGATGTTACTGGCTTGGCAGAGTCAGTGACTCTTTTTACTAATCCTCACCAGAAGGTAAATCTTCCTAACACAAGTTACATTTGTGATTAGATCTTCATATGACTAAACTTTGAATTTTGACAGGTTGGAGGTACATCCCATACTCCTACCAGTGCTGAAATGGGTGTGCAAACAACTCCACCTCATAGTCCTCCTCAAGGAGCCAAATCAACATCTTCTTCCCAAACAGGGCTCCTTCCTATGGAGGTAACTTTTCTTGACTTGTAACAACACATAACAATTCTCTTCAACTTATTAACCTTGGCCTATCCATTCAAGTAGAATCAACTCCAATCACAACTTCATCTCCTCTTACTTTTGGGACCACCTTTGAGGCTTTACTGATGGAAGCCTTTTAACTTCAACAATCCCTCACAAATCTGAGTTTTGAGGAAAAGCTCAAATAACTTACTCAAAAAGAGCAGCGGATGGTCAATCAGTTCTTCCAGCTCCTAGAACTCTCATTTGATGACCTGGCTCTTGCAAGATCTGTAGAGCTTCTCAGTTGTTTTGAGGCCATTCAAACTTTAATGCCAAAGCTTTTTGACTCAGATCAAATACAAGTCTTTCAAGATTTCTTGACTGCCCTTCCCCAACACATAGTTGCCATCAACCAGTATCATGCTGAAACTGAAACCAACAAAGCTTAAATTGATCAATTGAGATCAGTGACTGCTTCTCTGACTGGTGCTTCTCAAGCCTTCCAAGACACCATTACTCAAGACAACCTACTCTCAGCAAGAGAAGCTCACTTGGAGGCTCAATTGGTACAAGTCAAAGCTGAAAGAGCCCTCCTCAAACAAGAACAGTCCAGAACCAAAGCCAATATGCAAGATATATTAACTTAAGCAGAAGATGGTCCTACTAGTATCAAGTCTGCCTAGGCCAATCTCCAACAAAGTAAAGCAAAACATAGAAGTGTGCTACAAGCCTGGAACAATTTTATCTTGCATTTTTTTTTTAAACTTTTGCTTTGCAACTCTGGCTGTACATACTTGATTTATATGAATGAATGTGTCATTTTTCTTTATCTCACGCTTTCCCACATTGTAGGATAAAATTTTTTTAAATATTTTCCATTGATTATTTTTCTATGTGGTTCTCCTTCCAAAGATGCTAGGTGATATGCCCCTCATTTTCAAACCTTGTATATCTTGAAAGCTCCTTTCCGGTTAGGAGACCAATTCTTATATTCTAGGCTTTTTGTTCCAAGAGGCAAAATAGTTTTCTAGACTAATTCTCTCTCAGAGAACACTTTATGCTTTACTTTCTTGTTATAACTCCTTTCTATCTTCTTCTTTTGTGAATTAAGTAATTGAAAGAAAAACTCCTTTTATGTTCCAAATCTTATAACTCAATTGTCATGGCTTCATTATATTCATCCATTGGAATGTTCAACTGTTGAGCCATCGATTAGATCTTACAGTTACTTCTAATGGAAGAACAACATCATGCCCATACACCAACTCATATGGGGTTGTTCCTGTACTATTTCTCCTAGAATTCCTATAAGCCTATAATGCCTCGGACAAAAGATTGTGCCAATCTCTAGGATTATTCTCAATCATTCTCTCCAAAGTATTCTTTACAATTTTGTTTGTTGCCTCAACTTGCCCATTTGCTTAAGCATAATAGGGGGAAGAGTTTAAGATCTGAATGCCATACTCTGTGGCAAACTCTTTTATTTCATCCCTATTCAACATGGTCCCTTGATCGACAGTAATGGTTTAAAGCAGACCAAATCTATGGATCACATTCTTTTTAAGGAACTCAATAACCTGGGACTGCTTTAATGAAGGTGTGAATATTTGTCCTACCAAATCCATTGCCCAACCTCTGAAAGGCCAATGCTTTACTATTGAATTCAAGCTTGTAGCTGGGACCCTTTGGACACTACCATGTTTCGGGCAACTTTGACACCCCTTTTCATACATGTTACAATCCTTTCGTATAGATGGCCAAAAATATCCATATCTGCTAATCAGTCATCTCATCTTATCCCCAGCTTGATGGGCTCCACATATGCCCTCATGGGCTTTTGCCATTGCTTTCATTTGATCTTCTTGGTCTATACATAATAAGGTCAAGCCATCATGTGCTTTTCTAAACAAATCATCCCCCATTATGACATAATTTAAAGCTTGGTATTTTACTTGCCTATTACAAACATTACTAGGGTTGAGCAAGTATTTAATCAAAGAATACCTCCAATTACTTTCGGACACTTTAAGTGTCATTATTGGTAAGAAATCTCTATGCCTGTCCTTAGAAGTCAGAAAGTTCCTCTTCTGGATTCTTATAATCCTTTCTTGGGCTCTTTTAAGAATTCTTAACCGTGATGCTGATTGAGCCATCTCATTAGCTTCTTTATTCTCTATTCTATACATGTGTGTGTGAAAGACACATGGTCAAAAATGTTTGTCAACCATTTTGCCTCAATTAAATATTCTTCCAATGTTTTGTTCACACATTTGAATTCTCTTACCATTTGCTTGATGACTAATTGAGAGTCACCAAAAACTTGCAGCTTTCGAATCTTGAACTCTATGGCCAACTCAAGTCCAATTTTTAAAGCCTCGTACTCAGCTTGATTACAAGACTGCACATGTTGCTCATCCAACTGATTAGCAAACTGATACATCAACTGATTAGGAGCAATCAAGACAATACTAGCTCCAACTCCCTCATTTGTTTTAGATCCATCAAACATTAACCTCCAAGGCTTAGTATCTATCACATGAACCTCAAACAAATCTGGTTCAACAGGCAAGCATGGATGCTCTACCAAAAAATTCACCAATGCCTGTCCCTTTATAGCTTTCTGTGGCACATACTTAAAGCAGTATTCAATTAAGACCAACACCTATTTACCTTGCCTATGTCTCAACACAAGTCTAGACAACATATATTTTATTACATCAGTTTGTGCTACAACAAACACTTCTGAAGGGAGCATGTAATGTCTAAGTTTTATGGTAGCAAAATGTAAAGCCAAACATAACCTTTTGACAGAAGTGTACCTAGTTTCAACATCGTTCAACCTCTTACTCAAATAATAAATAGCCTGCTTATGAGCCATATCATTTTCCTGGGCCAATAGACATCCAATCGACAGGTCACATGCTGAACTATAAAGCTTCAAAGGCTTTCCATAAACAGGTGGCATAAGAACTGGAGGATTGGTCAAATACTTCTTGATCAGATCAAAAAGCCTTTTGATGAAATTCCTCCCATTTAAACTCACCATCTGACTTTATCTTCACCAAAGAAGAAAGCACCAAAGTCTTCCTGGCTAAATTGGCTATGAATCTTCTTAAGAAATTAATCTTACCTAAGAAACTTTGCAATTCTTTCTTATTGCTTGGGGATTTAGCTGCCAATTTTGCCTGGGCTTTGTCAGCATCTACCTATATTCCTTTGTGATGCACTAGAAAGCCTAGAAACTTCCCAGCAGTTACCCCTAAAGGCACATTTTATAGGGTTCATTTTTAACTTGTGGCTTCCCATCTTCTGAAATGTCTGTCTTAAATGCTTTAAATGCTCTTCAAATGTGTTAGATTTGACAGCCACATCATCAATATATACCTCTAAAAACTTTCCTATCAAGTCATGAAATATAAGATTCATTGGCCTCTGATAGGTGGCTCCAACATTTTTCAAACCAAAAGGCAAGACCACCCATTCAAATATACCTAGAGCCCCAGGACACCTGAATGCAGTTTTATGAATGTCATCTGGATTGATGAAAATTTGGTTATATCTAGCACGCCCATCCATGAATGATAAGACCTGGCTTTTAGCTGCTGAATCAACTAGCAAATCAGCCACTGGCATAGGACACTCATCTTTTGGAGTTGTTAGATTTAAATTCCTAAAATCTATGTAGACTCTCAATTTTCTATTTTTCTTCATGAGAGGCACAATATTTGACAGCCATTCCACATACGTGGTTGTCTAACAAAGTTACTTCATTAGTCATTCTCCTTAGGGGTTGTTTATTTGGAGTGAAGTTATTTTTTATTGGCAGCCTATGTTATACTAAAGTCCTATCCAAACCAGGCATTTCTTCATAACTCCAAGCAAAGCAATCCACATACTCAAATAGCAAGTCAATCAACTTGCCTTTACTTTAATTAGATAAACTAGCATTTACATAGATTGGCCTTTTACAGGCCTCAATACCCAAGTTGAATTCCTCTAAAGGATCTTGAACATCTACTTTAAGGTCATCCAACTTGGCAGGAGCAGCTCTCAAATGTTCTAATTGCACCTCTTTATAACTCATAGGACTATTGTCTATTACACATTCTGCCCATGAATAAATAGGCATTGACTTAAACTTAAACATACTTACAAGAAAGAAATTAAAAAGTCTAACAAAAGTAGACCTAATTACAAGGGTTGTGGTTGTCTCATCCAGCTTGTCTTTTTCACATATCTGCATCTATATCTCTAACTTCTGTCACTTCCTTAATCACAAGCCCTCTCTGTATCTTCATTAGGCTTGGTTTGGCCAATTCTTAGCCTATTTGCTTGAACCCCTTTTCTATGATGTCCTTGAGCTCTTCATTAGTCAAGCTTTTACCTTGGGATCTAACCTCATCTTCAACCACTTCCACTAGTCCAAAATCTTCATCATAGAGTACAGCCTCTATGTTGTGAACATCTGCTACAAAAGGGTTGGCACCTGCTCAGCAAATTTCCAATCCATTCTGCTCTTTTTACCCATTACTGGTTATGAAAATTAGATCTTGATGCAAAGAAGATGGTACACACCCATTAAGGTGTATCCAATCCCTTCCTAGCAGCACATTGTAGTTAAAAGTGGAATCAATCACAAAGAAAGTGGTTCCCATTAACCTTGAACCAATTTGAAGTTGGATAGCAACAACTCCCATTGCTTCAGATGGTCCCCCCAACAAAATTACTTATATTAATATCAGTAGGCAACAAATCTTCCACTAACTTACTGATTGTCCTCAGAGTTTTGGAAGGGAGAATATTGACAATTGCTCCATTGTTCACCCGCACTATGTCGACTGGAACTCCATCTAGATAGGCTCTCACATACAATGGTCTTAAGTGCCTGATCAACTTTTCTTCAGGCTTCTGTAACACCACATTCTCACCATCGATAGACTTAACTACTTCTATTGACCTTAGTGACTTAACCTCTACCTTAGTCACTATCACTGGTACAACTGGCTCTGCCCAGTCTTTTATATCCCTTGCTAATATGTTTGGCTGGTCTGGCTTGGCCTGAAACTTATTTGGAATGGCCATAATCATATTACACTCTTTTGGATTAGGTAAAGAACCAAATTGGAAAGCAGCCAACTTTTCCCCAAAGTCACCACCAGAACTGTCTGACTTGACTTTTTCTCCTTTAGCTTCCTCACTAGAATGTACCATATTATCCATGGCCAATTCCTGGCCTTGAATCTCTTGCATTGTCACATCTTCCCCATCCTTATTATCTTCATCAGACATGAAATCCTTTTCTAGCTCTTTCAATTTCTGTCTTAACAAAGCTTTTCTAGAAAGTTTCTCAACAGGCTTGTCAGCTAATTTTTCTGGCTCCATTTCTCTCTTTAAAATTTGAATTGGATGCACTGGATGAGCTCTAGAAGTTGAAGTTAACCCCTTCATTTCCCTAACTGAAAAAGTAGGAATCAAACCATCTCTAGTCCACACTAAATCTTGCTTTTCAATTCTTTTATCTACTGCAGCTTTAGACATCATGGTATTGAACTTCCTTTGTTCTCTTCTTCTTTGAGCCCTTGTCTCTCCTATAGATCTCTAGCCACCCGCAGGAAATTTTGGGGGAACTACCTTTTGCCATCCTAAAATAGGTGGCACTCGAGGCTTCACCATTCTGGATTGGGCTGGTTACAAACTGTTGTTGTCCCCCATGTGGCCTTCCAATATGTTTTTGGCCACTATGAGGCTTCAGAAAATGTTGTTGCTGGCCATTGTATGGCCTTGTCAATACCTTTGGAGTTCCATATGGTTTAGAACCTTTTTGCTGTTTTAGCATTGCTCTAATATTACTTGATCCACCAAAACATGGATGGACATGAGCTCTTTGAAACAAGATTTAGTGTGGAGGGCCAAATATTCCTGGATCTAACCCATCATAAAACACACTTCTGTTATCAAATATCTATAGATCAACACTTCCCATAGTATTGAACCTAAGGACAACATTCTTTCCAATCTTTTGAAGTCCATCTATCACAATGGCCATTGTTTTTTCTTTTTCAGTACCACATCTAAAGCAGATGAACCTTTCTTTAGGCTCCTCTTGAACTATTTTCCCTCTCGCTTCTTTAGTAGCCTTTTGCATTCTTTCTTTGCGCAATCTCTCTAGTTCTACTAGGAGAACTCCAAGATTTTTCCCCTTTTTCTGGTCAGTCGATTGGAGGCCAGTTGCCACCATATTAATGCCTACCACCTCTGAAAAAGGATCACTATCTACTGTCATCACACCTTTGTTTTTCTTAGCATACTTCAACATTCCTTTTTGAATTAGAGCCTGCACACAATTTTGAAATGTGACATAGTTGTTAGTAGAATGCCTAAAAGAATTGTGCCATTTGCAATATTCTTTTCCAATTCTATCTCTTTTTTAGGGATATTATGGCCAGGAGTTAAAGTTAAAAATTTATTGGCTATTAATTCATCAAACAAAGCATCTGCTTATGATAAATCGAATGAATACTGTTTACTAGCTGTAGTCACATTCCTTTTTGCTGGCTAAATTCTCACATACCATAGGTTTCTTGCCAATAATTTGTGCTACATCAATGTCTATATCAAAATCACAACCAACTTCTTGGTAATAAGTACCAAATGAGGTTGCCTTCCTTTGTTGTTCTTCTGTAAGGATTGACTCATAACTGGTTGCCCTAGAAGACAATTCATAGAAATCTCTAAATATCATTCCTTCAAATTTCTTTCTCAGTTCGAAATCTAAACCATTTTGAGCTAATCTTATAACTTCTATCTCAGGAATGTATGCATAACATCTGTTTTTCGCTCTCTAAAACTTGTCGATATATTGTTCTGCAATCTTCCCTTTCTTCTGTTTGAATTTCAACAGATCTACTAAGGTAACTTCAAGCTCAGTTCTAAAGAATTGAGCATGAAATTGACTTTCCATCTCTTGCCAAGTATGCACAGAATTTTTTGGCAAGTTGATGAACCAAGTGAACATAGTCTTAGACAATGAATTAGGGAATAATTTCATTTTGAAAAGATCATTTTGTCCTCCTTCTCGACACTGCAACACTAATCTCCCTATATGTTTAATGTTGGACTGCCTCTCTTCTCTTGTAAACAGGGAAAATTTAGGCACCCAAAAATTCCTTGGGAGAGGCATATTATCCACATTTGGAGGATATGGACTCCTAAACATAGGTCTGTCTCGTCTCCTTAAGCCTGGGCCATACATTTCTTGAATCAAGTTCATTATTTGCTGTCTGTTATTAATATGAGGGTCTAAGTATTGTTGTTAAAGTATTGTAGTTGATGTCCCCCCTTCTTGGACTTCTGGTTGGAAGTAAGGAAAAGGGGGGCCAGGCCCTTTAGGCCTTAGGTTCATCATCTTGGGTTCATAGTATGGTTGTTGTATGGCATGATCCTGCATATTCTGAGGCCTTACTTGATTGATTGGCCTATTTCTTTGTTCTTCCATAGCATGATAACCTACTACAAGCCCATACAATGCATGTATACCATACATTTATGTCCTTGGTTGCCGCCCAAGTCTCATTCCCATATCATTTAAGTTGTGATTAGACACTGGGTTTGCGAGGTACTCCCTCTCAAACACAGGATTTACAATCATTCCCTCCTCATATCTTTCTTGGAGTGTGGGAGATCTATAAAATGATACAGTTTCATTTACATTTGTATGTTGTAGAGGGACCACTAGAGTTATGAATTGTGTTTTATTTACCATGAGTCTCCTCCCTAACCCTTCTTGATTGGCTGGGCTTGATGTTAGCCTTCTCAAACAAAACCAGTAAGTCATCTACCATCACTTGGTTCTCATATGCAGACATAGAGCCAATTGCTTGCTGAGTGTGCAGTAGAAGAGCCCTTCTTGGATCAGCAGGAGGGCAATTGGATTGGCCATTTTTGGCCATTTCTTGAATGATTTCCTGTCTGGCCATTGAATGGCCATCACCTACGTTGTCTTGCACTCCTTCAACACCAACATCCAACTCTTCTCCATCTTCAACCCTTTTCTTAGGGTCTTCAAAAACTTTGTGTTGTTTCTTCCTAGCCATCACTCCAAATTAGAAAGGTCCCACTGGACATGCCAAAATCTATTTGTAAAAATCTGATTTGGGTCAAATTGACTGAGAAACCAAACTTCCACAAACAACAACAGATCAGACAATTATGGTTAGTGTTCTATACCTTGGCAATTTCAAGGACTTCTTTGGAGGTTATAATGTGAAGAAACAAGTGTAAATAAACTGAAATTTGATTGAAGAACAAGTAAACTTGCCACTTAATTACAAGAATTAAATTACAAGGTCAAAATTCATAACAATCGGCAGAGGAAAACTTGGCCACAGAGGCTAAATTACAAACAAACTACTCCTAAGTACAAAAGTTACTTCTAATTAAGTTATGTTACTCCTAATTCCACATGGGTTGTGAATTTTGTTGAAGGTCCTTTTCTCTTTGAACTTACACCTTTTATATGACTTTCAATGGCCATGTTGTGTTGCCACGTGCCTATTTGCCATGCTCCTATAACTGCCCATGAACTGCAACTGCTTCTGAATTCCCTTTTTTCTTGCTACTGCCATGTACTGCCTTCTCATTCCTCTTTCTTGGGCCACTAACTTTACCTCCTTTATTCTTGGCCCTCTTCTGAACATGTTCGAGCCTCTGTCGATAGAAAATTTTAAACTTTTGGTGTCAACACCTCCTTAACAGCTTGCTTACGCATGCGTTAGCAACAAAGATTCTTTCTTTCTTGTCATTTTCTCCTATGCTTCTTGCAAATGTTGCCTGAGCTTTTATCATGCTAATTATGGATTTCAATAGTTTGCAGGGCAAACTTTTTACATTCTTCTCTTTTAGTTCATTCTTATTGGAATGAGTATTAGATAATCACCACATAATGAGTTACAGATAACCATGTTTCAAAGGTACTTCAATCCTGCACTTGCCACATTTCTGTATGCCACTAGAATCTTGTCTCGAGGTTTGGTATGGACAGAAAGTAGAATGAAATTCTTACCCCCAGCCTTCCATACCAGCAAAACAAACGTGCCACTAAGGCATCAAATAAGGGGAGAAGATAATGGTAACGACTAAACAATTTTATAGATGCCTCAGATTCCAAAATCTATTTAATATAGAATTTACTATTTCCTCTCGGTTTGCCTTCTCACCAAACTATTAATTTCCAATGCAAAGAAGGGATCAATTCAAACTATTTTTTTCTTTCCTCAAATGTATTAGACACACTTTTCACTACAACTAACTTAGTAATAGTATTGTTCTAAGAAAAAAAAAAAACTTAGTAATAGTAGGTATAACCTAGATAGCTAATATGCTGAAAAGATAGTCCAGTAAATCATATAGAAGGCCTGAATAGAGCCATTTAGCATGAATACATAGATACATATATTTACACACATAAAACTCATCAAAGCCATAACCAAAAAAATTAAATTCACTAAACAAAACATGTTCCACAAACACAGTAAGTACCATTTAAATTAAATTTTGGAATCACTTGTCAAATTAAAAAGAAAAAAAATAATCAGAACCAAAGAAGAACATCCAACACTAGAAATCTAATCAATGTACTTTTATATTTGTGAAGGAACTATAGGTAGAAACCATCATACTTAGAAGCCTGCTCATTGCTAAAGAACTTGACTGCTGAATTTGGAACAATACGTGCACAATTAGTACCATTGCCTTTAAATAATCCTCTGGAGCCCTCAGTTCTCCATATATACTGCAGGCCTAATGGAATCCAAATTTTTAACAAAAATTTGAAAGGAAAAAAAATCCCAAAAATAGTTTTAGGAGCAAGTCATCAAACAAGATTTCATGTTTCTTAAAAAATAAAAACAAAAGCCAAAAACGATGCCAAACAAGCAAATTTGAGGGTGACAAAATATTTCTTTGAAACATAATCCAATGGATTGGGATGTTGACAAACTTATCGAGTTGAGTTAGATTGAGATCTGAGTTTATAAAACCTAATTACAATCTAATTGCATAAAAGCCGGTTCCTAGTGCAAATTGGTTGCAACAAAACCTTTTGAGTTGGGAGAAAATTTACAGTGAATGAGAGAAAGATCACCTAGAGATAGTCTGTCAACACAACAACAACAGCAAAGAAAAGTTATGGACTTGGAATCAAGGATCATCATCATCAACATCATCACCAACGTTATCTTTATCTTTTTCTTCATCATCATCATCATTCTTGAAGTATGCATGCGCAAGCGCATCAAGAGTTGATATTCTTTTAGCTGGATTTAGGTAGAGCATTTCCTACATGAAAGTAGGCAAATTTAACATATACTAGATGGTCTAAGAGAGTGAGAGAGAAAAAAAAAAAAAAAAAAGAAGAAGAAGAAATAAGGATCTTTTTAATATATAGAGATCAACACATACTCAAATTACAAATAGAAACATCATTTTCATTAGACATTAGCAAGATCAGTAGCCATGAA
Organism: Camellia sinensis; assembly: GCF_055761805.1. Lineage (NCBI taxonomy): Eukaryota > Viridiplantae > Streptophyta > Magnoliopsida > Ericales > Theaceae > Camellia > Camellia sinensis. Next base: position 82,188,788 of record NC_138974.1, read on the forward strand.
GTGCAATAAAGAATCAAATCAAGTATAACTAATATAATGTAACATTTTCATGGACGCAAAAGTTGGCACATCACCATATTGAGGGGAAGAGGGATAGAAGTTGATTATTGACCTCCATAGGCAAACAATTTGGCCTCTGCTGGTACCCAACTTCTAGATGAGGACATTGAGTATGTTGGATGACAAACCCATAAATCTCTGTAAAGTACTCAACAACATACTTCATTGTACCTCTTTCATTAACTGGGAATCTAATAAATATGAACAATAAACCAGTCAGACAAGGAACATGCGAAAAGAATCTCAAGAGATGTGTGAAGTTGCATAATACAAAGGTGATTTCTTCCATTAAGAATCACAAACTAGACCTTTACAATGAAGTCAAACCATATGTATGACATTTTCTACACATATTTCCTTGGTTTGTGACTTCAAACTTTACTCCTCCCAAAGCTTTCTTCACCTGTTACACAAATAATGCCAAATTACCCAGATAGATTACTCAAATTTTCTACTTAACTGCATGCAAGATGCATGAAATTGCCTTGACTGAGCCACATTACCACGAGGAAAAAAAAATTTGTAGAAGATGAGGAACTTTGAAATAGAAACCAACATTGACTAAATAACATTATAATAAGCCCCCTTAAAATTCTAATTGTACATTTTTTGTCATCAAAGGTTGTAAGAGAGTATCCTATGGCTGATGAAGTTCTAATTTCTACTTACAATTTCAAGTCGAAGCTCCATCTTTCCAATACCCAAACTGTCTGACATTGTTCTGACCAGTTCAGCTGCACTATTTGCTTCTACACCATCATTCGGTTCCTCTTCTTCTTCTTCTTCTTCTTCTTCTTCTTCTTCTTCTTCTTCTTCTTCTTCTTCTTCATCATCATCATCAGCAAGAGAGGGGCTAGCAATATCAACAGCTCCTGCAACCTGCTTTCCATATATCGAAACAGCTGAAAATGTAAATCATAGAAAAACACATTTATGAAAAGAAGACAAAAAAAAAAAAAAAAAAGAGAGAGAAAGGAAATCAAGTTGGAAAAATAGATTACCAACATCAATGCCATTAACGAACGAGATCAAATAAGTGTGAACCAAATCTCGGTCAGATATGGTAAGACTAAAATTTCGCGGTATCTCAGCTAGAACAATCATAACCCGACCTATCTCTGCATCCATCTACAAAAATAGTTACAAAACATTATAATTTAGCTTTATTTTCCAAAGCTCAGTTGGAAAGTTCTCAACAACGGAAATAACTTGTGGGCTGAGGTCCTTAAAACCAAGTACTTGAAAAGAACATTGTTGTTCAAGACAAAAAAATAAGACTCACTTTTCAAGCCCAATATGTGGCAATCAATTAGGACATTAAAGGTAATACTCTCTCTCATATCTTCTCTAATCAACCAATCATATGACTTACACATCATTGGGTCTAGAAAATGAATCTAAACAATGGGCTTAGATATCATTTGCCATTTGAAAAATACTAACTTCCTTAACTACAAGAAGAGAATGAGGGCTTCTCATGTGTGATGTATGTTGAAAACCAGAAACACCTGGAGAAAAGGTATAAAATGGTCCATTGGGGATGGAAATAAAGTTAACATTTGGATCTTGTAGCTCGCCTTTTTTGCGCCCCCTTTCAGAAGTTCGAATTAAAGCCTTACAGTTTAGACTCCTGCGGTTCTGAATCTAATCTCACAAGTGCAATGTGAAATTGATAAACACCAAAGAGTCCAAATCTGGAAAATCTTTTGAAAAATCGATTTTTTGAATAAAATATGCCAAAATTGGACTGCTTTCCCAGATACAGAGTCGCCACCTAAATATTTTTTGGGAAATCTAGGAAACCCATGACTCATGCCAAAGGCCACATGTCCGTCATCAACAAAGTTGCCTTGGCTCGGGAACTTAGGTACAAGAGGGGAAGGTCATGAATTGAGCACCCTCGCTAGGCCGATCAAAGATCGGCCTCTATTAATCATGATATTATTTTTATCAACATTATATGCTTTTATTCCGATTTATTAGGCTAGCATTACTATGTGATGCACACAAGCAAGTATAGACTAGTTTGCTCGAATTGGAACAATTCAATTTCATGTTTGTATTGCGAAAAGGGTTTGATTTTGCCACCTCAAGTGGGCTTAAAGTTTGCGAATTTGCCACTCAACAAAGTGGGCTTTAAACGTACATTCATTAAATTATTCCAATTCAAGTAACAAGCCTTCATCTACAGGCACTCAAGTAGTTTATCAAGTAAGCATTTAGGCTCATGGCAAGCATGCTAGACATAGCAATCACTCACACTCATGCAAGTAAGCTAAAGCGTTAAAAACTCACCTAGTACTCCAATCTAAGATAAAACAAAAGAGTTAGAAAAATGCATGTTCCTAACTATACAAGATGACTAATGCAACACATACAAAGAATGCAATTAATAGGCTCGGCTACTAATATGGCATGTGATTCAATTTGATAACATGCGGTTAAACACGTATTTAAAGAATGTATTTAAACAACAATGCAGTTAGAATGATGCGCTGAGCCTCGGTGCGTGCAAGACGAGATGAATGTATGCAAGCATAAGGTATGCTAATTGAAATGTGATGCTCCGAATTTAACCATAAAAAATGGATAAATAAAAGGGAGAAAGACGTGGGGTTGGAAGACATATACATTATTACATTACGCTCTCATGAAGAAGAGTCCGACTGAATAAACTAGCTAATTAACTAACTAATTAAAGCTAAGCTAATTAAGCTAATTATTACAAAACCGAATGAATGACTAGCTAAACTACTTAACTAGTTATTACAACACTTGAATTAACTAACTAGCTATTCTAAATAATTAAATAATTACAACACAAATGCAATTAAAATAAGTAATTAAACTAAGCAACTAACTACTCTGCCTCTGGAAATGAGGGATGTGCATGCGCATGCTCGGTTTCCACCCGAAAAGACCACCGTTTTGCTCCTAAATGCCTCTATTTGCACAGTTGAACATTTCCAGAACAAATTTGCTCCACCTTACCAACACTCTGCTAAGATTTGCACCAGTGGCTAGCCGGCCAAAGATGAAGGTTACCGACCACCAGCCGGCCATGGATGAAGGTTGCCGGCCATGGATGGTGGTCTGTCGGCCATGGAAAATGGCCTGCAGGCCACTGATACACAAGTTTATCATTCTGTAACAGAGGACAAACAGAGCATATACAGGGTATTTTTAAAGGTTGTCTGCATAACTCACCCCTCATTTTCATGAACAAATCCAAGGAGTGGTGAACCTAAGCCATAAACCACCAATTGAAGCAATTTCATTGCATGATGGCTTGTGAACCCAAGTTTGCAATTTCAACAAATGAAAAATAAGATACAAACCTCTTCCTTTTTATGAATGATCAAGGGAAGTGGTGACCTTGGAGCCTTGAATAATTTCATCACTAATGAGTATGAAATGGTTCAAGCTTGCATGTGTTCAATTAACGTTCAATTGAACACAACAAGTTATTATCTTGCACCATTTTTAGTCCCAATTTTAGTTACTCATTTTAGTTTGCCAACCATCCTTTAATTCATTAAGTCCAATAATGAATTTGAGTTCTCTAATGGAGTGAAGTACCAAACCAAGAGTTAACTTAAGACATGAAAGAGATGTCATGCCGTTGATAATGAACCCCTAAAAGGGATTAAACCATTAAGCACGACAACCTCAATCTCATGCTTAAAAGAACAAGAGGATTGAACAACTCCCAAAACAAAACAAAACAAAAATTAAGAAAGGAGGAAGCTTGCAGAGATTATTAGTGCTGAAAATAAGTGAGAAAAGCATAAATAAATGCTATCAACTCAAATAAGTGATGTCTAAGACCTAAAACATCAAGTTTATGAGGACTATTACACTATACGCATACAAAACAAAGCTAAAATGCAAATAACAGCCCAAAACAGTGCTTAAATAGTCTAAAATAAGCCCTAAAACATGCTAGAATTGAGCTAAAAAAAGCTAGATTAACATGCTAAAACATAGCACTAACTAGGCTAATAAGCAAGATACAAGAGAAGGGGGGGGGGAGGCTTACCCCTCTAATTTTGGACTTCAAAAAGTGTTTTTAGCCATTGAAATAACTCTGAAATTCAGTGTTTGAAACCTCAAAAAAGATAGTAAAAGGGTAGAAAACATAAGGGTAAAGTCCTCCAAAACAAAGTACAAAGAAAGATGAACCACCCGTTAACCTTTAATGGCCTTAAAACCTATGTTTTAGCCCCAAAATGCAGAGTTTTTACAGTCCAAAAATAGCCCAAAAATAGTACAAAAAATGTGCTAGAATGAAGACAAAAACATAGAGCAATTCAAACAAGTAAACAAGCCAAACAAGGGGTGGCTAACCCCTCTATTTTTGGGACTTCAAAACCACTTTTTTAGCCTCTAAAAACCTCTGAAAATCAGTGGTAAAGAGCTCAAAAAATGTTGATGAAAGAATGGGAAACACAAGTGGAAAGGCTTAGAGGACAAGGATCAAAGAAGGGTGATTAACCCGTCTACCTTTAATATCCTTAAACCACAAGCTTCAGCCCATAAAAGCAGTTGAAAAACACTTCAAAATCAACAAGAAAAGATCGAAAAGTAGTGCAAAGATGGTACAAAAGCAAGAGAAGGTATACCTCTTGAAGAGGAATGCCTCTTTGAGTTATATACCACTAATTTCACACTCTCAAGTGCTTTAAGAGCTCAAATTCAAGCTCAAATCATCTCAGCAAGAAGTCCTCTAGGTTTGGTTTGGTGTGTTTGGGCATAGGCTATGCAAGTTGCAAAATAGAGAGAGAATTGTAGAGAGAGGATTTTTCCAAAAATATCTTCACTCCTAAATGTTTTCTAACCTTGAAAGCAAGAAGAGAGGTCTTTTATATATAGAAATATATGAGCTTTGGTCGAAAATATCTAAAAAAGAACAGCTGGAGCAGTGTGGAAACAGTTGGAGGAAAATATCTAGTTTTTACACCGATGGCCGGAAGGCTAGCAGTGGTGGCCGGCCGACCATCACTAATGGCCGGCAGGCAAAAAATGGTGGCTTGTTGGCCATGAAAGGTGGCTGCCGGCCACCTGCCAGCCATGCCTCTAGCCTTGACTTCAAATCAGCATATCTCTCTCATTTGGACTTGGTTTTAGATCATTTTTAAGTCTAAATTGAAGCCCCGGAAGTCTAGTTTCCAATGGTGGTAGACTCACATCTAAATTCTAAGTGTATAAAGAGATATGCCTATTTTAATGAAGGTTGCTCAGTTTTGTCTTAACAAGATTGATGCCTAACTTCAAACGGCCATATCTCTCTCATCTGGACTCGGTTTTAGGAGATTCTCGAGTGTAAATTGAAGCCCCAAAAGTTCACTTTCCAATGGTAGTGGCCTCATCACAACTAAAACCAAAGTGTACAAAAAGATAGTCCTGATTTAGTGAGGCTGCCCAGTTCTCTCTTAACAGTTTCACGCTCAACCACTTCCCCAACTAGTTTTCTTCCCTCCACTCTTATTTTCTTGAACTCCAAACCTCTAAACAAGATGTTTAAATGGATTTTTTTAAAGAGTTCACCTCTCTTCCATTTATTTCCACTTTGTCGTTGCTCGGTTTACCAAAAAGTGCAACTTTTAAAGAAATGTGAGCCTCGGAACACCGTAGAAAATTTTTGAAATTTTTTTTGAAAGAGAGGGTTTTACGGTCTAAAAAATTTTTTGGTCAAAATAGTTTTGGTCCAAAATAGGGTGTGAGGTTGGGATTTAGAGCTTTTCTTGTAGAAGAAATCGAACATTTGCATAGCACAACTTTCATCATCGAGTGATCAATCAGTGGCGCCCAAGTCTTAAGGGCCGTCAAAAATGGGGTGTCTACAGATCTACACTAAACCATTGAAACATACATACCATTAACATCTAAAATGAAATCAACAGCCTGTCAGGTAGTTGTCTCAACTTCTCTATTAAGAAAGAAGACGAAAAGAGAAATCAAAGCCACTGGAGGATAATCCAAAGATGCTGTGATCTAGAAATTTTCAATTAGACCAGAATTTTAAGATTATTATACCTTTTGTACTAGTGAAAAAGATCATCAAAAATGTTAACTCTCAAACTTTAATTACTCATGAAAAAATCAACAAGGCAAAAAAAAAAAAAAAAAAAAAACAAACAAACAAACAAACAAGCTTAAACAAGTTGCTCATATGCAAAGAACAGAAACAGGGAAAAAAACCCTCTAATTATATGATAGATTGATCCTACGATGCATAAAGCTCTGCCTCCCACGAATGGGAGATAGTAACGTGATATTCAAAAAACATAACATCTTAAATAACATATTTGTGTAAATGTAGAAATTTGTATATCAATTGATATTCATCTATCAAGAACTGAATATATATATATATATATATGTATAATTAAGAAAAATAAAAACACTCAGGAACAAGAAATCAAGAATTCTGAAGAAAACTTCAAGAAGTAGAGTCATGAATATTCAAGGGGAAAACAATTCAATAAATATATGATAGATTGATTCTAGAATGCATAGAGCTTCGCCTTCCAATAATGCGAGAAAACAAAACTCGGCATTTGTTAAATTCCCAAACACAAATTATCGAGTGATAATCTCAGACTAACAATGTATATGTAGAGAATTGTATATATATATGAATTGAAACAGAGAGAGAGAGAGAGAGAGAGAGAGAGAGAGAGAGAGATTGAATTTTAAAACTGAACTAGCTCTTCTCGAAGTAAATTGAATTTGGTAAATACAGAGGTGCCAAGAAACATATATGTATCAAAATATGCATTTATCTCCATCAAGGATTTATGAAAAAACATCACAAAAAAATAATAATTTGAAAACAATATTTTCACAGAGAGAGCGAGAGAGAGAGAGAGAGGAGCTTGATGAAATTACTTCTCTAGCTCTGTTCATAGTTGAATTTCAAATTGTGTAATATATATGTATATATATATATAGAGAGAGAGAGAGAGAGAGAGTGAGTGAGTGAGTGAGAGAGGATGTTGGTTGGAGCACAAAACGAGATGAAACGGAATTTCCCTCCAAATATGTTTGTTTTTCGTTTTCAAAAAACTGTTTTCTAGTTTTCTTTTTCTTTTTCTTTTTTCTCATTATTAAATAAGTTTATAGTTTAGGCAATTTTTTTAGCTTAGCTCGTTTGGGAATTAGCTATTTTAGTTAAATTTTGACTTTTTGTGAAAAAATGTGCACAAAAATAGCGAGAATGATGTGACAATTTGTGATAACTTTTTAGTTTTTTGGGTTATATTAACCACTTTCCAAACAAGGACAACCTAAATATATTTAAAAGTAAAGTATATGTAAATAAATATCTAAAATAAAAAATATTTGCACATTCGTTTTGTTTTGTGTCTTTAATTAGTTTTTTAATATATATGTTTCACATATACTTTTTAAGTGCATCTAAAATTTAAAAATAAAATGAAAATCAAATCAAACAAGTTACATAGTTTAAAAGAACACATTAAAATTGTGAGAAAAATAATCGAGAATATTTTTTAGGAAGATCGTTGAAAAGTGGCCTAATGGAAGCCATTTTTTAACTAAAATTTGAAGGGGAAAAGTGGCCTAATGGAATCTATTTCTTCCTCTTCTTGTTTTTCATCATCATCATCATCATCATCATCATCATCATCTTCTTCTTCTTCTTCACAAAATGACGTAAGTTGTGTCACAAAACTCAGAGTAAGTCACGTAAGTTCTTCTTCTTCTTCTTCTTCTTCTTCTTCTTCTTCTTCTTCTTCATGGAATAAATTTTCACAAAGTCATGTAAGTTGTGTCACAAAACACAGAGTAGTTAACACAAATGACACATAAGTTTTTACCTAAAAATTTTTAACCACAGAAAAATACGAAGTGTTCACAACTAATGTAAGTGATTTCTGAAAAAATCCGTAAGTGATCACAAATACGAATAAGTCTTTAAAGAACACTTTTGTTTCAAAAAATTGCGTAAATTTTCACAAAGTCAAGTAAGTTGTGCCACAAAAGTCAGGGTAGTTAAAACAAAATGACGCATAAGTTTGTTCATAAAAATTTTCAACAACACAAAAATACGTAAGTTTTCACAAATGACGTATGTGAATTCCCAAAAAATGAGTAAGCGATCACAAATACCAGTAAGTCTTTGGAGAGCACTTTTATTTCACAAAATTGCATAAGTCTTCACAACTTACGTAACTGATTTTCCAAAAAATACGTAAGTGATCACAAATACTAGTAAGTTTTTGGAGAACACTTTTATTTCAAAAAGTTGCATAAGTTTTCACAAAGTCACGCAAGTTATGTCACAAAACTAAAGGTGGTTAACACAAAATTTGCATGTGAGTTTGTGCCTAAAATTTTTCAACAACACAAAAAAATGCATAAATTTTCACAACTAACGTAACTAATTTCCCAAAAAATATGTAAATGATCACAAATACGGGTAAGTTATTGGAGAACAATTTTATTTCACAAATTCAATTTACTTGTATCGGGGATTCTTAAAGTAAAATGAAAAGATTGAAGACCATTGGCCAACAACAAATCAACATGTCTGGCACGATCGATGCCTCTCGTCGAAAGCTGCCAATTGCACTATTCATTTTTTTACAGGTACTACTGGTTTATTTTCACAATCTGTAATTACATTTTTCATACTCAAAAAATGAGCCTCATCCAATTTCAGTTACTAATGTTACAAATTTCTTTGGGTCCCCATGTATTTTATTTTTTATTTTTTATTATTATTACTTTTTTTAAATCTTGTTGATTGCATCTCGGATGTAGGATATGTGTTTTATGTAGAATTTGGGGCCAGATTGACATAATACTCATATTTTAATTTTAGGACCAACAATGTAATTAACCCTTAATTTATGTCATTTGATTATATATACCTATATATATATAGGTATGTATTCATATTTTAGATTTGCTGATGACAAACTTCATGATGTTTGCAGCCTGCAACAATTCAAGGAAATGCAAGAAGCAGACAACACTGGAGCGAAATTGGTGAGTGTGCAAATCTGTATTCTCTGTGATACACAATGATGGAAACACAAGACTGGGTTACTATCCACAAGTTGTATTGAATGGTCACGCTGGCCTTCTCATTCTTTCACATTTATTGACTTGTAGCATGTAATAAGGTCAACGTCCTAGTGTTTTTCTAAATTTTGATTCTTTACAAAGCGCCATAAATCACGGTTTGTCTTTGGCTTTGTTTGTGCAATTGTGATTTCTATTTGCAATCATAATTTAATTACCAACAATGCACCCGCAATGCACAGACATTGCGTTTGCTAGAACATGTACTTACAATTATTTTGGACTTGTGATTCTTACTTGTTTCTGATGTGTATAACTTTCGTGTAACGCTTATAGAGCATAAAGTAGATTGGGGAGAGGTGGAAGGCACTCCCCTCTGATGAGAGGAAGAGGTTTGAGGACATGTGTAAGGCGAGTGCCAACGAACATGCCAAAGAAGTTGTTGCACATGCACCGAAATCTGAAAAGGTTATTACGTACTTCATGTTTTCATCAATGTAGTTGGGTAGGTGTTGTTTTCCACACATTGTTGGTTCTATTTTTTTTTATTAATTTAAACTTATAAAAATTGCAGAGTAGAGTTCAAGTCCGCATATCATTGAAGTCAATTGTTGATCTAGTCAATCGGTTTAATGAAGCACAAAACTACACAGTCATTGATATTGGGTTTGATGGCCTCTTGGGGTTGAAGTGTACACGTATAGATCACGGCTTGTGTGAATGGTTGGTACAAAACTTCAAGCCTGGCACTAGTTCATTGAATGTTCATGGTCATCAACTGAGGCTGACCTATGACGCAATTAATGTTTTGTTGGAAATATGGTCAGAAGACGGTGATGTGCAATTGAATGGTTCATTAGACGCATATCCCAATATCTATCAAGAGGTTAGAGTTGTTAAGGGAGTCATTCCTTTGAACCGGTTAAGGCTTTATCTAACTCAGACTGATGATGGGGAGGATGAGTTTAGGAGGAAATTTGCACTGTATGTGTTGGGGGCCATGTTGTGTCCTACGACAATGGTTTCCTTGACTCCATCGTTCATTCATGCTGTAATGGACGTCAATGGTATACGAGCTTCTAATTGGGCAAAGTTGACACAGCAATTCCTTGTGAAAGGTGTTCGCAAGTATATGACCAATGGTCATCGTGATGCAACTGGACGTGTTTTCTTACTAATGGTATGGTAATGAACCAATGTTTTTACCATTCCTCCTTCATATGTTGCATGAGTTGTTCTGTTATGGTTCAGGAAATTAGCCTTCATTAGGAAATACAATGTAACATGTTATGTCAATACAAGAAATAATACTCTTACCGACCAAATATCCTCGTCGCAAAAAGAGCTTATCTGGTTGCAAGCGTCATGAATTTAACAATAAAGAGTACAGAACAACAATTTTTTATCGACCTCAATGGAGGGACCAATTTTCCTACTTTGTGAAGAAGAGAACAAAATTCACTGTTCTTCATCCATTTTGAATATTCAATCAAACAGAGAACTTGAACACAAAAATTTTATACACATTTGTAGGCAGACTTGACGAACAATATAGAGAAGAAACCTTCATAGGACTATTCAGGAAGCAAACACATGTTAGGGAAAATATATGATTCCCCACAAGTAAATCAATCAATGGGAATAAAAACTAATGCCGAAAAATTAAATCAAAAGCAACACAAGAGTTTTTACGTGGTTCCCTCAATGTGAGGTACGTCCACGGGATCGAAATTTGATTCCACTATCAACCAAAGAGTTTCCAAATGATTAGAAATGAGACACGAATGGTTTCACAAAACCACCCTTAGGTGAATTCCAAATAATTACAAATAAATAAGAGGAAAGACCTCACCAAATAGATGAACTAAAGTCTTCGAAACCAGAGTTATAGAAGACCCAAAATAATATCCCAAATCAAATGCACAACGGCTGCCGAAACAAATCCATAAAGTTGAATTCAAGCACTGCCACTCAAAACCAAAAACCCATCAAAGATAAATCAATGAGCACAGACCCCGAAAAAGAATGTACTAGCCGTTGTGCCTCTACTTTTTCTGACCCCCAGAAAAAAACAAACAATACAAATATATATATATGGTAAACTTGTGGGCTTTTTTTTTTTTTTATCAAACCCTAGTTGTAACCAAATTAAATTGGGTCTCCGCAAATTAGATATAATATATAAAAATATATTATAACTAATACCAAACCAAATTAAACTCTTTTAATAAACCATTGGGACCCATACTCCAATAAGGAGATATACCCCAACAATTCTCCCCCTATCGACTTAGGTGGAGACATCAACCATACCCGCCAAAATTCGACACTTTAAATGTTTGTCCCTTGACAAAGTCTTAGTCAACATATTTGAAATATTATCATCTATGTGAACCTTTTCAAGTTGTAACAATTTCGAATGTAACACATCACGAATCCAATTGTATCTCACATCAATGTGTTTCGATCTCGAATGAAAAGTAGAATTTTTACTCAAATGAATAGCACTTTGACTATCACAATAAAGCACATACTTTTTTTGCTTTAAATCCAACTCTTGCAAAAAAATTCTTCAACCATAACTCTTCTTTGCAAGCTTTCATAACGGAAATAAATTCAGCTTCGGTAGTTGAGAGAGCAATACATTTTTGTAATTTAGATTTCCATGCCACAGCTCCCCCTGCAATGTCATCAAATACCCCGAAGTAGATTTTCTAGAATCAACATCACTAGCCATATCAGAATCTGTGAACCCATCAAGTATCGGCTTACCATCTCCAAAACACAAACACACCTTTGAAGTCCCTCGAAGATATTTGAGAATCCATTTTACCGCTGCCCAATGTTCTTTACTTGGATTAGAGAGAAACCGACTCACCACACCAATGACGTGAGCAATATCCGGCCTTGTACAAACCATGGCGTACATCAAAGAACCAACTGCTGAAGAATAAGGAATTTTCAACATCTCTTCTTTGTCTTTCTCACTTGTAGGACATTGATTCAAACTAAGTTTGAAGTGACCCGCATGTGGACAACCAACCAGCTTTGCTTTATTCATGTTGAACCTCTCAAGAACTTTCTCAACGTAGCTTTCTTGAGACAACCAAATCAGTCCCTCTTTGCGATCACGAACAACTTTCATACCAAGAATTTGCTTTGCCGGCCCAAAATCTTTCATAGCAAAAGACTTGCTCAACTCCAATTTCAACTTGTTTATCATGGTAGAATCTTGACCCACAATTAACATGTCATCAATGTAAAGCAAAAGAATAATAAATTTGCTATCTAGAAAATTTTTCACAAACACACAATGATCCGAAGTGGTTTTAGAAAAACCATTATTCATCATGAAAGAGTCAATTTTTTTTACCATTGCCGCAGAGCTTGCTTGAGACCATACAAACTTTTCTTCAATTTGCAAACAAACTTCTCTTTCCCTTTCTCCACAAAACATTCTGGTTGCTCTATGTAAATTTATTCTTCAAGATCACCATGAAGAAATGTGGTCTTTAGATCAAGTTGCTCAACTTCAAGGTTCATACTTGCAGCCATGCTAAGTACAACCCGAATAGAAGACATCTTCACAACCGGTGAGAAAATCTCATCAAAGTCAATACATTTCTTTTACCCAAAGCTTTTCACAACAAGACGTGCTTTGTATCTCAGATTTTTGCCATCATTCTTCAATTTGAAAACCCATTTATTTTTCAAAATTTTCCTCCCCTAGGAAACTTCACTAAATCGTAAGTGTGATTTTCAAGTAAGGAATTCAATTTCTGTTCCATGGCCTTTTTGTAATCATCTTTCTTTGTATGCTCAATTGCTTCTTGGTAGCTCTTAGGCTTTCCTTGATCGGAAATCAACACAAATTCATTGGGAGGATACTTTCTTGAAGGTTGTCGGTCCCTTGTAGATTTCCTCAACTCAAGTTGTAGTGGCGGTTCTTGAGTTGGATGCTCTTCCTCAATTTCTGGCTCAACTTTATTAGGATTAACATCATCCTCTACATCTTCATGGGTGGCTGCACATCTCCCCCATTTTCATTATCAATTGAAGATGAAAGAGATGGATCCATGTCAATGAGATCACTAGTTTTTGGCTCCGTTGATCACCTTGGCCAAAGTCTTCAATTGTTTGGTCTTCAAGAAACACAACATCACGGCTTCGAATGACTTTCTTGTCAACCGGATCCCACATTCTATACCCAAATTCATCATGCCCATAGCCAAGAAAAATACATTGTCTTGACTTATTATCAAGCTTGGACCTCTCATCTTATGGAATGTGAACAAAGGCTTGACAACCAAACACTCTCAAGTGCTCATAAGATACATCTTTGCCGGTCCAAACTCTTTCAAGAACATCACCATTCAAAGGATAAAAAGGAGACAATTTGATTACGTCAACCACTGTCTTCATTGCCTCACCCCAAAAGGATCTTTCCATTTAGCTTGTGAAAGCAAACACCTTGTTCTTTCCACAATGGTGCGATTCATCCTCTCGGCAACGCCATTTTGTTGAGGAGTCTTCTTAACTGTCTTTTGGTGCCGACTACCTTGGCTGTGACAATACTCATCAAATGGCCCAATGTATTCACCACCATTGTCTGATTGGATACACTTCAATTTCTGCCCTGTTTCTCTTTCAACCATGGCCTGAAAATGCTTAAATACTTCTAGAACTTGATCTTTAGTTTTTAGTAGAAAAGCCCAAACTTTCCTTTAATAAACATCAATGAAAGTAACAAAATAAAGTGCACCACTATGTGTTTTAACTTTCAAAGGACCACAAACATCTGAATGAATCAACTCCAAAACATTTTCTTTTCTAGAAGCAAAATTTTTATGAAAAGAAACTCTATGTTGTTTACCCGCCAAACAATGAACACAAGTTTTGAGATGTGTATCTTTCAAACCGGGTAGAAGCTCTTTCTTGAACAAAACTTGTAGCCCCTTTTCACTCATGTGCCCAAGTCGCTTGTGCCACAATTCAGTAGAAGTATCATCTTCAAACCTTTACAAATTTTTCCTTGCATCGAATAAAGTGTATGAGTCTTCTTGCAATTAGCCACCGCCAAAGAGCCCTTTGTGAGCTTCCATATTCCATCACCAAATTTGTTGTTGAAGCCTTCATCATCTAGCTTCCTAGTAGAGATCAAATTGAGGCGAATGTCGGGAACATGCCTCACTTCTTTAAGCAACAACTTGCAGCCCAAATTTGTTTCTAAGCAAACATCACCCATGCCAATAATCTTGGACAAACCTTCATTACCCATTTGAATAGAACCATAATCTCCTTTGGTGTAGGTAGTGAAGAAAACAACTCGAGAAGTCACACGAAAAGAAGCACTGGAATCAATCACCCAATTGCTCTCTTGGCCCACAAAATTGATACAATCATCTTCACAAACAACCATGAGATCATCGGTAGTAACTTTCGTTGTGTCTTCTTGCTTCTTATCCACACTTTTGTCACGTCTTTTCTACTTGTTCTTGAGCTTTCGGCATTCCCGCTTCATGTGCCCTTTCTCATGGCAATAATAGCACTCAATGTCTTTCTTTGAAAAAGAGCCATCTTTTGATTTGTCATGGCTTTGATCACGACCATGAGGAGTCTTACTCCTCCCCCTCATTTTACTTTGGCCTCTCACAACAAATGCTTCCGAATGAGAGGAACCAGCTGATTTTCTTCTAGTTTCTTCATTTAACAAGCTACTAGTGACTTGGCCCATTGTGACAGCTCCATCGGGCGTCGAATTACTAACTATCACAACCAAAGTCTCTCAACTTTCAAGCAAAGAACTAAGTAGCATCAAAGCCTACAACTCATCATCAAAAACAATTTTCATAGAAGCAAGTTGGTTAACAATACTCTTTATTTCATTCAGATGTTTCGGTATAGGGCTGCCCTCTTTATATTTTAAATTGACCAACTTACGAAACAGAAAAGCTTTATTTGTGGCTGATTTCCTATCATAAAGGCCTTCTAATTTTTTTCCATAAATCATGTGCTGAAGTTTCAGTAGCAACATGATGAAACACACTGTCATCAATCCATTAACGGATAACACCAATGGCTTTTCAATTAAGCCTCTTCCATTCATCTTCTTTCATATCATCAGGTTTGCTACTGTCACCCTTAATAGGCCCATACAAATCTTTACAAAATAATAGGTCCTCCATTTTAGTTTTTCAAGTTACCCAATTGCTTCCATTGAAGCTAGACATATGACCCACATTCCCTTCCATTGATTTACACAAATAAATAGACCCAAATAAATCGTAATCTCAGATACCAGTTTTTAAGGAAAATATGTGATTCCCCGCAAGTAAATCAATCAATGGGAATAAAAACTAATGCGGAAAAATTAAATCAAAAGCAACACAAGAATTTTTACGTGGTTCCCTCAATGTAAGGTATGTCTATAGGATCGAAATCCGATTCCACTATCAACCAAAAAGTTTCCAAACGATTACAAACAAGGCACGAATGGTCTCACAAAACCACCCTTAGGTGAATTCCAAATAATTACAAATAAACAAGAGGAAAGACCTCACCAAATAGATGAACCAAAATCTTCGAAACCAGAGTTTTAGAAGACCCAAAATAATATCCCAAATCAAACGCACAACAACTGTCGAAACAAATCCACAAAGTTGAATTCAAGCACTGCCACTCAAAACCAAAAACCCATCAAAGATGAATCAATGAGCACAGACCCTGAAAAAGAATGTACTAGCCGTTGTGCCTCTACTTTTTCTAATCCCCAGAAAAAATAAACAATACCAATATATATATATATGGTAAACTTGTGGGCTTTTTTTATCAAACCCTAGTTGTAACCAAATTGAATTGGGTCTCCACAAATTAGATATAATATATAAAAATATATTATAACTAATACCAAACCAAATTAAACTCTTTTAATAAACCATTGGGACCCATACTCCAATAAGGAGCTATACCCCAACAACGTATTCATTCTGGCAAAGGTCATCCATTCATATACAAAAACATGTACATAACTTTTGTATCTTGTTTTCATCAATAATATTTATTGCATCAAATGTGTCAATAAAGTTCACAACATAATATAGAAAATCGGATCTCTATGTACGCTTGCTTCAAAATTGACAAGAATAAATGTCATTGTTATTGAATTTAGTTGATTTTCGTGGGAAGAGCAAATTAATTATCATGTCACCCTTACTGTCGATAGTTATTGTACTTGGATTCCGTTTGTCCGAGCTCCACAAGTACCTCGGCTACAGTACACTCCATCCTTTGCCTTTATGATTGGGGTGATATTGAAATACGTGAGACGCTGCGATGTATTTGAAGGAAGCAAAATTTCATAAGAGATGAGGTAAGCAACCCAAGCATTATGCACATTTGACACCATTAACCCACTTGTCTTCAACATACAATGTGAGACTTCATTTATGTGTTTGTATGATTAGGTGCTGTTTCATTGCACTAACAACAAAGATACGACGATGATGACGAAATGGATGCACACCATGTCGATAAGCAACAAAACCCACAGTACGATGAAGTTCGTATGACCAAAGTAAAGTTGGACATTTGTGAACTGAAGGGAATCACGCAGCAAATTCTTTAGAACCAAACCGATATAATGGAGATGTTACGACATTTTAAATGCAAGCAAGTTATTGACAATGAGAAGGTAATCTATGCAATCATTATGCATGCTTCACACAGTTGACCCAAATCATTTGGAGATGAATTATGAGACTAAGTTAATATATGTATTTCTATGATTAGGTGCAAGGCAATGATGTTTGTATGATGAACCTCTCCTCCAATGTTGCTGATCTCAAGGAATTGCTGATGCAACTGCTTGAAGGTTTTAGTTTAGGCAGTAAACAACCATTGACTCAATAGACCAATTATGCTGAATTGAAGCAAATGATACAGCACATGGTTGAAGGTATATTCTGTAGACCACAATCGACAGGTGTGGAGAAAAATGGTGTGGACCCTTTTGTTCGAGTGGAGGCGCATGATGATGCCATGGTCAAACTAATTGATGAAGTTAACCTAATGGAGTGTGAAGTTGCAGATGTACGGGGGGTGGATCACCAAGAACAGAATGTCAAGGGAGACTTGGACAGTGACAAAACTGATTTGGGTGATAGACAGAAGCTGATTATAGAAAATGGTGGGGACAACCAAAAGATGGGGGGCCTTCACTTTGGGTAAAGATATGAAACTGAAGATAAATACAGTCTTGAGCTTGAGTTAGTGGTCGTGCAGAAAATGGCGTGTGATGTGTATACTTCTGCTAGTAAGATTGGTGAACCATTGGGAGCAAGTGTAATCGTTAGAGAAAGAGGAGAGGGAAGAGGCAGAGGAAAATGAAAAAGAAGAGGAAGCGGAAGAGGAGTTCAACCCATTGAGGTCAGGGATAAGCATTTGTGCAACGATAGCAAAATAAGTACTCGATTTGCAGAAGAAAAGTTTTGAAGTCCCTACATCACCTCACCTTTTGTTGGTAAGGGTGCGAATAAGGCGAACATGGTACAAATACTGCCTTCTGCCTCACACGTTGTGAATTCTACCGCTTCCTGCCGACATCAATAATGGGTTAACTAAATTTTCAATGATTTGTGTTGTATTGTAATAGTTGTCAAACAATTGCATGATTGAAAATATTTTTTAAACATTTCTAACAAACTCCAGATCAAGCTTCACAAGTTGGCCACACTGTGAGGTTCAGAGATTATACATCGCTTTACGTTATTTTTTATGAGTAACAACTAAAGAACTAACCTCGGATAAGATAATGGGTCCACCTTGGAATGCATAGAGTTTTCTTGCTTCATCATTTCCACAATCAATTTATAATTGGTGCACAAAAGGACCATAAAATAGGGAATAAGCTCTTTCTAGCCTGATTGGGCTGGAGTGTGTTATTGGGCTCTGTGGGCCCACCATAAAACCTATATTAATAATCCAAACTATTCAATGTGTAGTCCTCGTTGAGTACTTTATCCCTGCAAAAAATAACGTCGATCAGATATCGATAGCTACTTAATCAGATCAAATTTGTGTCAATGGTAATTATAATTTTAAAAATAAATTGATAATACAAATGTGATCGGATCAAGTGGCTATCGATATTTGATCAATGTGATTTTTTATAGGGATAAAGTACTCGATGAGTCGTATGTATTGAACAGTTCAGATTATTGACGTGAGCTCCGTACTAGGCGAGCAGAGACCCAACAATATGCTTCAATTATAAAACCCAACTGAAGAGAAGCCTAAACCTATAAAAATATACTCAAGAGTCGTCTACTTTTGTTTGTGCATATATGAACGAAGAATGGAAAAAAACAAAAAAGGCTGCTACTTGTATAAAACCTAACCTGATAAGTGGACAGTTTGTCTACGGATTAGAGTATGCTGTTATGTTTTTATCTGTTTGTACAACCACTGGGTTGTCAAACACAGTTGATTGAGAGAGAATGTGATCAACTATTTGGTTATGAAATCCAAAACAGTGTGGGTAAAATTAACTCTGATTGATAAAATGCCAAATGAAGTAAACGTCTATTAGTGTACTAAGAGAGATTTGAAATACTGGAAATGCCTTAGGGTTATCTTATTTGTATTGATCGGTGCTATTGTTTCTTTTGGGTTAATTAAGTTATTTGTTTCTTGATTAATTTTAGAATGCTATTTTTCTTTTTCCTTTTTTTGGGATAAAAAAAGAGCGAAAACTTTGCTACTTACAAAATGAAGGTTCCATAAAAGAGGAAGTTATCCAATTAGTTGTTAGATGATTATCATGCAAAGTCCTTGGAGGTTTAGATTGTGACTCCTTTATATGAGATCGGTGGAAACAAGGAGTCGTATCCATTGCATAACAGATATTAATGCTCCTTGGATCCTAAGGGATATGAATTATTTCTGATACTCTACCTAATGTATTTATAATTTGAAAATATTTTCTTTAATTTTGAAGGACTATAGGTCATATATCGAAATTTTTATGAAATTGAAGAATGTGGCATTTCTTGAATAGAATTGGAGGCTAATTGTTAGAATAATAAAAGAATGGTTTTCTAATATTTGCTTACTTTTTTTTAAAGAAGAAAAAAATAGTGAGATTGTTGTAGTATCTTATCATTTCAGAACGTGTTGAATTGACATATCTTTATTGTGTCTATTTTGTTTGTGATGTTGTTATCTATGACGTGCTTCATAGAAGCAAGATAAGAATTAGTAAAAGAATATAACGATACTAAAATTGGAAATCAACAATTAAACAAGTAAACTTGTGGACAACAATTTTTCATGCAACACTTGTGCAAAAAAGAAGAGCATAGGGGTAATCCATGGAATGTTCTGTTTATTATGATATAAAAAATATAGGCTTGATATTGTAATGAATCTTTTGCAGTAGTGTGGCTATGAGCTTTTAAACTATTACTTAATTATTAAAGAAAATTGTAGCGGTTTCTCACAGTTTTTTTTTTCTTTTTTTCTTTTATAGTACAATATTAAATTATATAAATATTTCTTTTACAAATGCATCCTTAGCTTATTGATATCTTATTTTTTTGGGGATAAACTACCAATAGGTTGTAATAGTTAGACTTAATTCCTACAAAGTCTTATTGAAAATAAGCCTTAGTAAAATCGTGGCTAATTTATTTTTTTTATTTTAATTTTTTTTTTTGTGACGATTTTTTGCAAGTCGTTAAAAATTAACAATTAGTGACTTTTTTTTTGTCACGGTTTTTATTAATTGTTGCTAAAAATTACAATTAGTGATGTTTTTCTATGACGAATTTTTGAAACTATCGTTGAAAGTTGAAAATTAGTAACTTTTTTTGTGATGATTTTTTTAAACTATAGCTAAAACTTATAATTAGTGACAATTTTTTTTGACAAAATGTTCAAACTGTCATTGAAAATTAACAATTAGTGACGATTTTTAATAGTGTTTGATGAAAACACCATTAATTCTCACAAGACCTATTGGACAATAAGTCTACTTATTAGGACCTACACGTAAGTCTCCCTTATTTTTTTAGGTTTTATCATGTTGCTATATAAAAATCGTATTATATATGTATCCTATATTTGTATATGCGCTACATAGGTGGATGGATTCATTGTTTCTAGAATTTGGACACCTTAATTTGTTCATTGTCGTCAAAATGTTGTTTTGCACTTGGGTAAAAATATTGCTTGAAAGGGAAAAGTAGAAAATTGTGATACTTGGGGTGTGTTGTGGGACATTCTAGCATCTTGGATTTCAGATGTGCTAATTTCATTTTATTTTTTATGTATATTAGGCTTCGTTTGGAATAAGAGTATCGTACTTTGTGCATAGAAATTGAAGGAAGTCCTTTATCCTTATAGTATAAATGATGTCCTTAAATGGTGCCAGGTTATAAAGACTTATAGTATGTGTATTTGCTCCAATGATACTAGTAAATCTATCATAAATCTATAGAGTTCTCTGAAATACCTCACTCTTGTAAAATCCCTAAATCAAAATCCCTAATTTAGAGATGTATTGATTTGTACTTAGGGTTTCTATTCAAAATTCAACCAAATGAACAATTCATAATAGATCAACAATCAATCACAATTAGATCTAATCTAATTGAATGAAAACTAAATCAGATCTAAACAAAATTAAGACAATTAAGGACAAGATTAATTTTATGTAGAAAAACCACAATTGGACTCCACCAATTGTGGTTAAAAAAAAAAAAAAAAACAACATGGGCGAACGCCACCAATGCCACAAACAAAATTAAATTCTATTTCTAGCACTTTTGATTATGAGATGTTCGTCATCAAGTACATGCAGCGACCTGATATACCCGCCGGTCTATACAAGGTACATTCTATTGCTTCATTTGCAATTGTCAAACTAATCCTTACTTGTATTTACTACAATTGTACTTGATTTGTGTTCTGATCGTTCTGTACAAAGTTGTATCTCTCTGTGCATCGTAAGTTGTTGGTTGACTTCCTTATGAATGTCAATAATTCAAAGATTGCAAAGTACCTTCAGTGCCTTGATATGAGCAATGCCATAAAATAGGGCAGTGATGGGAATGGGCTGCTAGTACGACCCTAATTTGGGCGGCAACACGACTTCACAAATTTTGTATTCATTGATTTCAAGCTGGATATGGCTCCACAATAATTTTTTACTGAAGGATGTAAAGATGGATGAATTGTTCTGTTGTGCTCATATGTAAAGATGGATCAATAAGCTATTGGGCATAATTTCGATGTGGCTGTTGTGTTATTACAATTTTTTTACGCATGTTTTTTTGTACGCATAATTTGGATGATTGCGAGTGAAACAAATATATTTTACGATTGTTTTTTATTCATATTTTGAGGAATGTACTTGCTAAGCAAATTCTAAGCATAATTTCAACGTTGCAACTGTAAATGTCAGTATTAACATATGTATGCTTGGGTGGAATGATGTACATTGTCTTCATGATGTTGTTACCCAAAAAATTATTAGGTCTTATATAATTCGAAATTGATTTGACACATCTCTTAAGTATTCAATATTGATTTGTCTATGTATGCGTTGGTGAAAATTTGTAAAAAAGTCAAATCTACCGAAGTGATTGGCTAGGGAGAACAAGTTGACAGGTTGACAACATTAAAACAATATGTTGTGGTTGGTGTCCTTTATCTTGCGAGATTCAATTACTTCTTTGGAGGTTGTAATGTGAAGAATCAAGTACAACCAAACTCCTAATTAGATTAATAACAACCGAATTTCATGAAGTTAGAAAGTACAATTATAGAGATTCCACTCCTAAATTACCAATTGATGAACTCCTAAGTCTAAAACCGAAGTGTTGTTCAGTTGTGCATGTCCCTCGTTGCAAAATCCATGGCTTTTATATCTTCTCCCTTGTTTTGTGGCCAACGATCACATGACTCTGAATCTAAAACTGCCCCTACCTCAAATGCTTCCATAACTGCCTCCTTACTCCAAGGCTTGCAAACTCCTCCAAATCTTTTATTCTGCCTGTTGATCTAATCTCTCTGTATGATTCCATGTGTCCCTCAACCCTTTTAATTTCTGATCGACAGATAAAAGCCTTTATTCTGTACTTGATCACTTATGTAATAACCTACTAAGTCCATGACTCAACGTAGTAACTACTCCGTCACTTCGACCACTTGCTACATTCCAGCCATTCTTATGATGCCATCTGTCCGTTTGACTAATAAAATACTCTCAGTTATGTACTTAATGCCACTTGTCACCATCTGGTTCATCCACCTGTCGACAAGAATCTGACATAAACGGGAGCACCCAATGCCTACCTTGTTTAATTTTAATGTAACTAGTGAGTGGCACACACGATGCGTGTGCTATTCAGATAAGTAAGCATAAAATCAAATAATAAAGAAATTAAGAGTGCTCGTAATGAAACCCAAGGTGTTTGGTTCAACTTAATCTTCTTTTTACTAATATTTTTGGAATTTAGGATAGAACATTTGCTCTAACTTGGCAGAAGGAGAACCCACCACACTTTAGGACACCAAATTAGTGCTCACATATATAATAGTATTGAAGATAAAATGATTTTAACTTAAACAAAACCCCTTCTTCAGCCTAGGTAAACATTTACATAATTCAAATCAAACAAGCAATGGGCCCAACAAAAGCATTGAATGTTCACCTCTTTAACTTCAACTTACTTCAGACTACGGGTACGTGCTTCATAACCTTCATAGCAACTCTTACACAACTTATAACCCTAAATGGATCCCAAGAGATCAAAGGCTACTTAATAAGATGAGCCCAATGAAGAACTCCTTCAATTTCCACACTCCATTACAAAGCTGTTTGTACCCTTTTTTGAGGGGGTTCTTGTCGACAGGTGGATCAATAGGGTGGTGACACATGGTACAGGCAAGGCAAGATTCTTGCATCAATTACAAGGACAAGTGGCCTTCAAAGATGGAGCATATGCATTGGATGGCTTCGATAATGTGGCGGTTATGAAGTCAAGTCATGGACTTGATGGGTGCATTGGAAGAAGAGTCACGTGTCAGTCAAAGGTTTTCTTTGCCGACAGGAACGCACCCTAAACATATGGCTCCAAGTCCTAAACCAATGGTTGTTGTTCCTGTACCAATGTCTATAACAATTTTAAAGGCTTGCTCTTGTCCAAAAACATGATTTTGGGATAAGTACTGCACAAGAAGGATGACACCTACAACAGAGAAATTCTAAAGATATTGGACAGAGAGAACATCTAATCAAATAAGCAAATGCAAACAAATAGAGAAAAATACATAACTAAACGTAATAAGAAATTACTTTTCCATAGACCATACTATAACACCCGCATCCTTTAATCTATTAGAGAGTGTATTTAATTTCCTTGTTTTCGTTTTTGGGAGTCTTTGGAGCTGTTGAATGTTGGTTTTGGAGCAGTGTGATCCAATCTAAACTCGTTGGGTTTGTTTGTTTGCGCTTGTTCTCAACAAAAACTTCCTTGGGAACCTAGAAATTCCATTCTGGGGTCGACACCAGCCTTCCTAAGGGTCGACCCTTACCTGTTGGTGAAGTTTCTAGAAGTGTTGCTGGAAAATAAGGTAGACACCAGTCTGGGGAGGGTCGACCCTCTTATGTTGTAGAATTTGTGTGTTAGTTGCTGGAAAATAGGGTCTACCCTCTTTGCTTGTGCCAGAATGTCTTTTCTGCCCGAAGGGATGACCCCTGCGTGTTTTTTTTTTTTTTTTTGGGGGGGGGGGGTTTGTATGGGCCCTACCTTTGGGGGGTTTTCGGCCTATTATTTTATTGACTTAAGGGCTACTTTTCTACTACTTTAAATAGGCTCCAAACATAGTTTCATTTGACTTTTCCTCTTTTTCCTCTCTCTCAAACCGTGAGTTCTCCTCTCTCTCTAAACTCAAGCTTTTGGCACTAAGATCTCTAGATCTACTCACCTAGAGTGATCTTTTCACCATGGTCCTTTGAGAAAAAGTGTAGATCTCGTCCAGGGCATCCTTTTGGTCCGAATGGTTCGTGGTTTCATCGCCATTGATTTTTAGGTCGTCATCTCTTGGCTTTAAGAGGTAGGGGTTTCTAGTTCTCTTTCAATACCGTCGTTTATGGATATGGTATTTCCTTTATATAAATACAAAAGTTTATATTTTTATGCATATTGTGATGAATCACGAGATTAGGGGTGAGGGTATGAAGAGAGTTGGGTTTATTTGTTGGGTTATGATCTTGGGTCATGAGTTTGGGTGTAAAAGTAATAGAAGGGTTGGAATAAAATGTGCTTTTGTGAAAGGCTTTAATTTCTCTTAAAACCTTAGTTTGGCTCATGAAGATGGTTAATGGTTTTGCTTCAATTAATATGAATTTTGTTGAAGGTCCTTTTCTCTTTAAACTTCCACTTTTTATATGACTTTCAATGGCCATGCTGTGCTGCCATGTGCCCATTTGCCATGCTCCTAACACTGCCCATGAACTGCAACTGCCTTTGAATTCCCTTTTTTCCTGCTACTGCCATGTACTGCCTCATCATTCCTCTTTCTTGGGCCACTAACTTTACCTCCTTTATTCTTGTCCCTCTTCTGAATGTGTTAGAGCCTTTGTCGATAGAAAATTTTAAACTTTTGGTGTCAATAATGCCCCTTTCATTCAGGATAAAATTGGGTTTTGTCTTGAATGAATACATTTTTTTTTAATTTTTTTTACAAAATATGGACTTTCAATGTTAATATGACTCCACTCAATACTAATATGATCCATTTATAAAAATAATTGGGCCTTAGCCCACAACTTAGTATAGCCTAATGCGGAGATACCCACTTAATATAAACTTGAGAATTTGAATCTCTAAGCTCTATTCTTGCCTTTTCACTTCTTGCACCATCTCCTGCATCCTTTTAATTTCCGCAAAACAAACCCTAACAATGGCACCCAAGAAATCGAAAGCCAAACAACCAGAGAATCCGGAACCTCAACCAGTGCTTCGTTTTTCCCCTGAGATTAGAGAGAAGATTCGAGCTCACAAATTCAACAGTTGCATAAATCCCGGGGACTCCTGATGAGGTAGCCCCCTATTTCCCCATTGCTCAGACAGAAACTATGTTGCTTGACAGGGCCAAGCTAACCTGGAACTAATGGGAAACTGGCCGCAACCCTCTGCGATCATGGATAAAACCTAGTGCAGATTGGAAGCTTTGGGTTAATAGAATCATGAAATATGACTTAGACCTCTAGCGAGCCCTTGGCATCTATGATGCCATACATCTATCAACTGAGATCAGTGGCTACTTCTCTGATTGGTGCTTCTCAAGCCTTCCAAGACACCATTACTCAAGACAACCAACTCTCGGCAAAAGAAGCTCACTTGGAGGCTCAATTGGCACAAGTCAAAGCTAAAAGAGCCCTCTTCAAACAAGAACAGTCCAGAATCAAAGCCAATAAGCAAGATTTGTTAATTCAAGCAGAAGATGGTCCTACCAGCATCAAGTCTGACCAGGTCAATCTCCAATAAAGCAAAGCAAAACAAAAAAGTGTGATACAAGCCTGGAACAATTTTATCTTGTATTTTTGAAAAGAATTATATTTTTTGTAATTTTTTTTCCCAACTCTGGCTTTACATACTTGATTTATATGAATGAATGTGTTGTTTTTCTTTATCTCATGCTTTCCCACATTGTAGGTTAAAATTTCTTTAAATATTTTCCATTGGTTATTCTTCTATGTGGCTCTCCTTCTAAAGATGCCAGGTGATATGCCCCTCCTTTTAAAACCTTGTATATCTTGAAATCTCCTTCCCAGTTAGGAGACCATTTCCTATATTTTGGGCTTTTTGTTCCAAGAGGCAAAATAGTTTTCCACACTAATTCTCCCTCAAAGAACACTTTATGCTTTACTTTCTTGTTATAACTCCTTTCTACCTTCTTCTTTTGTGCAATTAAGTGATTGAAAGCAAAAATCCTTTTCTCTTCCAAATCTTGTAACTCAATTGTCATGGCTTCATTATATTCATCTATTGGAATGTTCAACTATTGAGCTAATCGATTGGATCTTACAGTTACTTATAATGGAAGAACAACATCATGCCCATACACCAACTCATATGGGGTTGTTCCCGTACTATTTCTTCTAGAATTCCTATAAGCCAATAGTGCATTGGACAAAAGATTGTGCCAATCTCTAGGATTATTCTCAATCATCCTCTCCAAAGTATTCTTTACAATTTTGTTTGTTGCCTCAGCTTGCCTATTTGCTT
This sequence comes from Camellia sinensis, assembly GCF_055761805.1. NCBI lineage: Eukaryota > Viridiplantae > Streptophyta > Magnoliopsida > Ericales > Theaceae > Camellia > Camellia sinensis. Next base: position 82,215,193 of record NC_138974.1, read on the forward strand.
GAGCATAATAGGGGGAAGTGTTTAAGATCTGAATGCCATACTCTGTGGCAAACTCTTTTATTTCATCTCCATTGAACATGGTCCCTTGATCGACAGTAATGGTTTAAGGCAGACCAAATCTATGGATCACATTTTAAGGAACTCAATAACCTGGGACTGTGCGGCAACTTTCAATGGGATAGCTTCTACCCACTTGGTAAAATAATCTGTTGTTGCCAACAAATATGAATGAGCCTTTGATGAAGGTGAGAATATTTGTCCTATCAAATCCATTGCCCAACCTCTGAAAGGCCAAGGCTTTATTATTGAATTCAAGTTTGTGGCTGGGACCCTTTGGATACTACCATGTTTCTGGAAACTTTGACACCCCTTTGCATACATGTTACAATCCTTTCTTATGGATGGCTAAAAATATCCATATCTGCTAATCAGTCATCTTATCTTATCCCTAGCTTGATGCGCTCCACATATGCCCTCATGTGCTCTGCCATTGTTTCCATTTGATCTTCTTGGCCTATACATAATAAGGTCAAGCCATCATGTGATTTTCTAAACAAATCATTCCCCATTATGACATAATTTAAAGCTTGGTATTTTACTTGCCTATTACAAACATTACTAGGGTTGAGCAAGTATATAATCAAAGAATACCTCCAATCACTTTCAGACACCTCAAGTGTCATTATTGGTAAGAAATCTGTATGTCTGTCCTTAAAAGTCAAAAAGTTCCTTTTTCTAGGTTCTTATAATCCTTTCTTGGGCCCCTTCAGGAATTCTCAACCCTGATGATGCTTAAGCTATCTCATTGGCTTCTTTATTCTCTATTCTATACATGTGTGTGTGAAAGACACATGGCCAAAAAAGTTTGTCAATCATTTTGCCTCAATTAAATATTCTTCCAATGTTTTGTTCATACATTTGGGGCTTGTTTGGTTTGTTTTTGGGAGAGTTGTTTTTGAAAAAAATTTTGGGGAGAGAGTTTAGAAATTTTTTTGGTTTGTTTAGTTGTATATTTTGGGAGAGTTATTTTTTTAGGAGTTTGGGATGATTTGATATTTTGGGAGAATTTGAGTAGATGTGTGTAAGAGAAAAAGTGATTGAGAAGGAGAGAGGAGAGAGGAGAGAGAAAAAGTGATTGATTGATGTGTAAGAGAGAGAAAGTGATTTTAGAAATTTTTTGAGAAAAACTCAAACCAAACAATTTTTTAGAATTTTTTTTCTAAAACTCATCTCCCAAATGCAAACCAAACATACCCTTGAATTCTCCTACCGTTTGCTTGATGACTAATTAAGAGTCACCAAAAACTTGCAGCTTTCGAACCTTGAACTCTATGGCCAACTCAAGTCCAGTTATTAAAGCCCCGTACCCAGCTTGATTACAGGACTGCACAAGTTACTTATCCTACTGATAAGCAAACTAATACATCAACTGATTAGAAGTAATCAAGACAATACCAGCTCCAACTCCCTTATCTATTTTAGATCCATCAAACATTAACCTCCAAGGCTCAGTATCTATCACATGAACCTTAAACAAATCTGGTTCAACAAGCAAGCATGGATGCTCTGCCAAAAAATCTGCCAAGGCCTGTCCTTTACAGTTTTCTGTGGCACATACTTAAAGCAATATTCAATTAAGGCCAACACCCATTTACCTTGCCTACCTCTTAACATAGGACTAGACAACATATATTTTATTACATTAGTTTGTGCAACAACAAACACTTCTGAAGGGAGCATGTAATGTCTAAGTTTTATGGCAGCAAAATATAAAGCCAAACATAACTTTTCGACAAAAGTGTGCCTAGTTTTAGCATCGTTCAACCTCCTACTCAAGTAATAAATATCCTGCTCATGACCCATATCATTTTCCAGGACCAATAGAGATCCAATCAAAAGGTCACATGCTGAAATATAAAGCTTCAAAGGCTTTCCATAAACAGGTGGCTTAAGTACTGGAGGATTGGTCAAATACTTCTTGATCAGGTCAAAAGCCTTTGGTGACATTCATTCCATTTAAAATCACCATCTAACTTTATCTTCACCAAAGTCTTCCTGGCTAAATTGGCTATGAATCTTCTTAAGAAATTAATCTTCCCCAAGAAACTTTGCAATTCTTTCTTATTGGTTGGGGGTTTAGTTGCCAATATAGCCTGGGCTTTGTTAGCATCTACCTTTATTCCTTTGTGATGCACTAAAAAGCCTAAGAACTTTCCAGCCGTTACCCTAAAGGCACATTTTAGAGGTTTACTTTTAACTTGTGGCTTCCCATCTTTTGAAATGTTTGTCTTAAATGGTTCAAATGCTCTTCAAACGTGTCTGATTTGACAGCCACATCATCAATATATAACCCTAAAAACTTTCCTATCAAGTCATGAAATATAAGATTCATTGCCCTCTGATAGGTGGCTCCAGCATTTTTCTAACCAAAAGGCATGAGCACCCATTCAAATGTACCCAGAGCCCTAGGACACCTGAATGAAATTTTATGAATGTCATTTGGATTGATGAAAATTTGGTTTTACCAGCACGCCCATCCATGAATGATAAGACCTTGTTTTTAGCTGCTGAATCAACTAGCAAATCAGCCACTGGCACAGGATACTCATCTTTTGGAGTTGCTAGATTTAAATTCCTAAAATCTATCCAAACTCTTAATTTTCCATTTTTCTTCATGACAGGCACAATATTTGACAGCCATTCCACATACCTGGCTGTCCTAATAAAACATGCCTTTAAAAGCCTCTCAATTTCTTCTTTGACTGACAAAGTTACTTCATTAGTCATTCTCTTTGGGGGTTGTTTATGTGGAGTGAAGCTATTTTTTATTGGCAGCCTATGTTCTACTAAAGTCCTATCCAAACCAGGCATTTCTTCATAACTCCAAGCAAAGCAATCCACATACTCAAATAGCAAGTCAATCAACTTGCCTTTACTTTCATTAGATAAACTAGCATTTACATAGATTGGCCTTTTATAGGCCTCAGTACCCAAGTTGAACTTCTCCAAAGGATGTCGAACATCTGCTTTAAGGTCATCCAACTTGGTAAGAGCAGCTCTCAAATGTTCTAATTGCACCTCTTTATAACTCATAAGGCTATTGTTTATTACACATTCTGCCCATGAACAAATAGACATTGACTTAAACTTAAACTTACTTGCAAGAAAGAACTTTAAAAGTCTGACAAAAGTAGACCTAATTACACGGGTTGCGGCTATCTTATCCAACCCGTCTTTTTCATATATCTGCATTTGCATCTCTAACTTCTGTCACTTCCTCAATCACAAGCCCTTTCTGTTTCTTCACCAGGCTTGGTTTGGCCAATTCTTGGCCTATCTGCTTGAACCCCTCTTCTATGATGTGCTTGAACTCTTTATTAGTCAAGCTTTTCCCTTGGGATCTGACCATGTCTTCAACCATTTCCACTAGTCCTAAGTCTTCATCATAGGGAACCGCCTCTATGTTATGGACATGTGCTACAAAAGGGTTGGCATCTGCCCAATAAATTTCCCTTCCCTTCTACTCATCTTGCCCATTACTGGTTATGAAAATTAGAGCTTGATGCAAAGAAAATGGTACACACCCATTAAGGTGTATCCAATCCCTTCCTAGAAACACATTGTAGTTAGAAGTGGAATCAATCACAAAGAAAGTGGTTCCCATTAACCTTGAACCAATCAGAAGTTGGATAGCAACAACTCCCCTTTCTTCAGATGATCCCCTAGCAAGATTGCTTATATTAATATCTATAGGCAACAAATCTTCCATTGACTTACCTATTGCCCTCAGAGTTTTGGAAGGTGGCAATTGCTCCATTGTCCACCAACACTTTGTCTACAGGAACTTCATCTAGATGGGCTCTCATATACAATGGTCTTAAATGCCTCATAAACTTTTCTCCGGGCTTCTATAACACCACCTTCTCACCATCGACAGACTTAACTACTTCTATAGACCTTGGTGGCTTAACCTCTACCTTAGTCATTGCCACTAGCACAACTGGCCCTGCCTAGTCTTCTACATCCCCTGCCAATATGTTTGGCTGGTCTGGTTTGGCCTGAAACTTTTTTGGAATGGCCATAATCATATTACACTCTTTTGGATAAGGAAAAGAACCAAATTCGATAGCAGCCAACTTCTTCCCAAAGTCACCATCAGAACTGTCTGACTTGACTTCTTCTCCTTTAGCTTACTCACCAGAATGTACCATATTATCCATGGGCAATTCCTAGCATTGAATCTCTTGCATTGTCACATCTTCCCCATCCTCATCATCTTCATCAGATATCAAATCCTTTTCTAGCTCTTTCAATAGTGGACTGCCTCTCTTCTCCTATAAATAGGGAAAATTGAGGCACCCAGAAATTCCTTGGGAGAGGCATATTATCCACATCTAGAGGATATGGAGTCCTGAACATAGGTTTGTCTGGCCTCCTCAAGCTTGGGCCATACATTTCTTGAATCAAGTTCATTATTTTCTCCATGTTATTAATCTGAGGGTCTAAGTATTGCTGTTGATGTCCCCGTCCTTGGACTTCTGGTTTGAAGTAAGGAAAAGAGGGGCCAAACCCTTTAGGCCTTGGGTTCATCATGTTGGGTTCATAGTATGGTTGTTGTATGGCATTATCCTGTATATTCTGAGGCCTTACTTGATTGATTGGCTTATTTCTATGTTCTACCATAGCATGATAACCTGCTATAGGCCCATCAAATGCATGTATACCATACATTTGTGGCCTTAATTGCCCTCCAGGTCTCATTCCTATATCATTTAAGTTGTGATTAAACACTGGGTTTGCAAGGTACTCCCTCTCAAACATGGGATTTACAGACATTCCCTCCACATGTCTTTCTCGGAGTGTGGGAGGTCTATAAAATGATACAAGTTCATTTACATTTGTATGTTGTGGGGGGGACCACTGGAGTTATGAATTGTGCTTTATTTACCTGAGTCTCCTCCCCAACCCTTCTTGATTAGCTGGGCTTGATGTTAGCCTTCTCAAACAAAGCCAACAAGTCATCTACTATCAATTGGTTCTTACATGTAGACACAGAGCCAATTGCTTGTTGAGTGTGCAGTAGAAGAGCCCTTCTTGGATCAGTAGGAGGGCAACTGGATTGACCAGTTTTCGCCATTTCCTTGACCTATTTCCTATCTGGCCACTTAATGGCCACCACCTAGGTTGTCTTGTACTCCTTCGACCCCACCATCTAACTCTTCTCCATCTTCAACCCTTTTCTCAGGGTCTTCAAAAACTTCGTGTTGTTTCTTCCTAGCCATCACACCAAATTAGACAGGTCCCTTTGGGCATGCCAAAATATGTTTGCAAAAATCTGGTTTGGGTCAAATCGACAGAGAAACCAAACTTCCATAAACAACAAGAGATCAGACAATTGTGGTTGGTGTTTTATGCCTTGACAATTTCAAGGACCTCTTTGGAGGTTGTAATGTGAAGAAACAAGTGTAAATAAACTGAAATTTGATTGAAGAACATGTAAACTTGCCACTTAATTACAAGTTCAAAATGCATAACAATCGACAGAGGAAAACTTGGCCACAGAGGCTGAATTACAAACAAACTACTCCTAAGTACAAAAGCAACTTCTAATTATGTTATGTTTCTCCTAATTCCACATGGGTTGTGAATTTTGTTGAAGGTCCTTTTCTATTTGAACTTCCACCTTTCATATGACTTTCAATGGCCATGTTGTGCTGCCACGTGCTCATGAACTGCAACTGCTACAATTGTCTTTGAATTCCCTTTTTTCCTACTACTGCCATGTACTACCTCCTCATTCCTCTTTTTTGGGCCACTAACTTCACTTCCTTTATTCTTGGCCCTCTTCTAAACGTGTTCGAGCCTCTGTCAATGGAAAATTTTAAGCTTTTGGTGCCAACACCTCCTTAACAGCTTGCTTACGCATGCGTTGGCAACAAAGATTCTTTGTTTCTTGTCATTTTCTCATATACTTCTTGCAGATGTTGCCTGAGCTTTTATCATGCTGATTGTGGATTTCAATAGTTTGCAGGGCAAACTTTATACATTCTTCTCTTTTAGTTCATTCCTATTGGAATGAGTATTAGATAATCACCACATAGTGAGTTACAAATACCCATGTTTTAGTGGTACTTCAATCCTGCAATTGCAACATTTCTGTGTGCCACTAGAATCCTCTCTCGAGGTCTGGTATGGACAAAAAGAAGAATGAAATTCCAACCTCCAACCTTCCACACCAGCAAAACAAACGTGCCACTAAGGCATCAAATAAGGAGAGAAGATAATGATAACGACGAAACAATTTTATAGATGCCTCAGATTCCAAAATCTATTTAATATAGAATTTAATATTTCTTTTCGGTTTGCCTTCTACCAAACTACTAATTTCCAATGTAAAGAAGTGATCAATTCCAACTATTTTTTCTATCTCAAATGTATTAGACAAACTTTGCACTGCAACTAACTTAGTAATAGTATTGTTCTAAGAAAAAAAAAAAACTTAGTAATAGTAGGTATAACCTAGATAGCTAATACGCAGAAAAGTTAGCCCAATAAATCATATAGAAGACTTAAATATGGCCATTTGGCATGAATACATACATACATACATAGATTTACACACATAAAACTCATCAAAGCCATAACCAAAAAAATTAAATTCACTAAACAAAACATGTTCCACAAACATAGTAAGTACCATTTAAAATTAAATTTTGGAATCTCTTGTCAAATTAAAAAAGAAAACAAAATCAGAACCAAAGAAGAACATCCAACACTAGAAATCTAATCAATGCGCTTTTATATTTGTGAAGGAACTATAGGTAGAAACCATCATACTTAGAAGCCTGGTCATAGCTGAAGAACATGACTGTTGAATTTGGAACAATACGTGCACAATTAGTACCGTTGCCTTTAAATAATCCTCTGAAGCCCTCAATTCTCCATATATACTTCAGGTCTAATGAAATCCATTTTTTATCTAAAATTTGAAGGGGAAAAAATCCCGAAAATAGTTTTAGGAGCAAGTCATCAACCAAGATTACATGTTTCTTAAAAAATAAAAATGAAAAACAAAAATGATGCCAAACAAGCAATTTAAGGGCCACAAAATATTTTTTTGGTACCAAATCCAATGGATTGGAATGTTGACACACTTGTCGAGTTGAGTTAGATTGAGATATGAGTTTATAAAACCTAATTACAATCTAATTGCATAAAAGCCGGTTCCTTGGACAAATTGGTTGTAAAAAAACCTTTTGAGTTGGGAGAAAATTTAAAGTGAATGAGAGAAAGATCACCAAGAGATAGTCTGTCAACATAACAACAACAGCAAATAAAAGTTATGGACTTGGAATCAAGGACCATCATCATCAACATCATCACCAACATTATCTTGATCTTCTTCTTCTTGTTCTTCTTCTTCAGCAGCAGCAGCAGCAACAACAACATCATTATCATTCTTGAAGTATGCATGTGTAAGCGTATCAACAGGTGATACTCTTCTAGCTGGATTTAGGCAGAGCATTTCTTGCATGAAAGTAGTCAAATTTAAGATAAACTAGATGATCTAAGAGAGTGAGAGAGGGAAAAAAAAAACAAGTATAAGAAGAAATAAGAATCTTTTTAATATATAGAGATCAACACATACTCAAATTACAAATAAAAACATCATTTTCAGTAGACATTAGCAAGATCAGTAACAATGAAGTGCAATAGAGAATCAAATCAAGTACAACTAATATAATGTAACATTTTCATGGGCGCAAAAGTTGGCACATCACCACATAGGGGGGAAGAGGGATAAAAGTCGAGTATTGACCTCCATAGGCAAACAATTTGGCCTCTACTGGTACCTAACTTCTAGATGAGGACATTGAGTATCTTGGATGAGAAACCCATAAATCTCTGTAAAGTACTCAACAACATACTTCATTATACCCCTTTCATTAATTGGGAATCTAATAAATATGAACAATAAACCAGTCAGACAAAGAACATGCGAAAAGAATCTCAAGAAATGTGTGAAGTTGAATAATAAAAAGGTAATTTCTTCCATTAAGAATCATAAACTAGACCCTTACAATGAAGTGCAACAAGATGTATGACATTTTCTACACGTATTTCCTTGGTTTGTGACATCAACCTTTACTCCTCCCAAAGCTTTCTTCACTTGTTACACAAATAAAGCCAAATTACCCAGATAGATTACTCAAATTTTCAACTTAACTGCATGCGAGCTGCATGAAATGGCCTTGACTGAGCCCCATTACCACAAGAAAAAAAAAATATATATATATAGGAGATGAGGAACTTTGAAATAGAAACCAACATTGACTAAATAACATTATAATAAGCCCCCTTAAAAATCTAATTGAACATTTTTTGTCATCAAAGGTTGTAGGAGAGTATCCTATGGTTGATGAAGTTCTAATTTCTACTTACAATTTCAAGTCCATGCTCCATCTTTCCTGTACGCAAACAGTCATACATTGTTCTGACCAATTCAGCTTTACTATTTGCTTCTACACCATCATTCGGTTCTTCTTCTTCTTCTTCTTCTTCTTCTTCTTCTTCTTCTTCAGCAAGAGAGGGGCTAACAATATCAACAGCTCCTGCCACTTGCTGTCCATATATCGAAACAACTAAAAATGTAAATCATAGGAAAACACATATATGAAAATAAGACAAAAAATAAAAAAAAAAAAAGAAAAGAGAAAAGAAATCAAGTTGGTAGAATTACTTACCTCCTCTCCATCAAAGCCATCTTCACCGTTTGAGTCATTATCAGAGTTGTTGGGGTTCACATCATCATCACCATCATAAACAATTCGCTAAAACATATTCTAATAAATTCGTATTAACTTCCAACTCAATTTCGGATTCGATTGATTATTGTTTTGTGCTAACTGATGTTGCTCAATTCCAAGATGAGTAGCTCAATACACTTTCATCAACCAATTTGTCTTTCTTTCTTCATGCCTATCAAAGTGATAGTATGTGATGGACTGAGTTGAGATTGTTACGACTTGTGTTCCAATTACAACATCATTCACTAACGAGCATTGATGCCACTCATATTTTCCTGGAATATGAATAGCCGGGTCATGCGCAAACAAGAAGTAGAAGTTTCCTACCCGGTTATAAATATCAACCATTGCTTGATTCAGGTGTGTAGGGTTCATAGGCAAATCTAGTGACAAAACCCTAAAGATGGGGGTGTTCTCAAGTTCATTGATGTTGATGTTCAAAACTCTATTGAAAAAGTATGTCGTGATCAATTGTATTAAGTCCACTTGTCCAATCACTCCCCATCCAAAGTGTATTGTGTGTAACAGCCCCAAAATCCTTTGTGTTTCGACTTGAATGTCAAAACCTTGATCATCAGCTCCTTGAATGTTTTCGCTTTGTAATGGTGTCATTATATAAATTTTCAAAATTTTCCAACCTTTTGGAATATTTGCATTTGGACCTGAGTTACTACCCTAAAGACATCCATATACCAATCAGTTTTTCGAATCTCCATTTGAATATACATGTCGTTCTCTCCTAGCAGATGATCCCTCTCATAACCTACCCCAACGTCACGGGTTGTTCTCCCTTTTATGCAAATCTGCCATTTATAATTTTGTCAATCAGGTTTCAAATCTATTTCACCTTGTAAGCAAAAATATAGTGCACCTACTCTTACAAAAATAGTACGTAAGTCTAGGTCCAGTTGATGAGGATCTAACTGCAACTCATGTGGTGCAATCCACAATAGTGGAGATTCGAAAAATAGATTACCAACATCAATGCCATTAACCAACGTGACCAAATAAGTGTGAACCAAATCTTAGTCAGATATGGTAAGACTAAAATTTCGTGGTATCACAGTTGGAACAGTCATAACCCGGCCTATCTCTACATCCATTTACAAAAATAGCTACAGAACATCATAATTTAGCTTTATTTTCCAAAACTCAGTTGGAAAGTTCTCAACAATGGAAATAACTTGTGGGCTAAGGTCCTCAAAACCAAGTACTTGAAAAGAACATTGCTATTAAAAAATAAAAAAAATTAGACTCACTTTTCAAGCCCAATATGTGGCAATCAATTAGGACATTAAAAATAATACTCTTTCTCATATCTTCTCTAATCATCAACCAATCATATGACTTACACATTAGTGGGTTCAGAAAATGGATCTAAGAAGTGGGCTTAGGTATCATTTTCCATTTGAAAAATACTAACTTCCTTAACTAGAAGAAGAGAATAAGGGCTTCTCATATGTGGAGAAGTATGCTGAAAACCAGAAACACCTTGAGAAAAGGTATAAAATGGTCTATTGGTGTAGACACCCCATTTTTGACCGACCTTAAAACTCAGACGTCATCGATTGAGTGCTTGATGATGGTGCTTGTTGTGCTCATTCTAAGGTTTCGGAGTTTCGACTGAGAGCCTTACCCCCAGACCTCGGGACCCTTTTGTGCTTTGCCTCGGTTTGCGAACCAGGTCTTGTTTTCTCTTCCCGAAGGGACGGAGAGGTCTTATAGACCATCTCTCAGTGGTCATAGGCTACTTTTTGTGGTCAGAAGCCATTGTTCCCGTTTGGAGACCAGTTTCTGGTTTTCGGAGCCGACGGCCGCGCGCCTCGGTTCGGGACCGCTTCACATTCTCCGTTTGTCACGGTTTTTGGTACACACCTTGTTTCCTTTGTCTAGAGGGACACTGTGGCCCAGGAGACCACCTTTGTGGTCGCACGCCACTTTCAATGCTTAACAGCCTGTTTTCGGGGCACCCGGCTGCGCGTTTTGACCCCCGAACCCTCGTTTTGCATCCGTCTTGGTTCATTTTTGGCATGGACCTTGTTTTCATTGTTTGGGAGGTGGTACAAGGGTGGGAGACCACCTTTTCTCCTTGGGGACCACTTTTCTCCCACCAGTCGATTTTCTTGTCAGGAAGCTGGTCTCCTTGGTTTTTGAGCCACATTTGCTGGTCTCTCACCATACCATTAGCTTGCTTTCAGTTGGAAGACCACCAAATGGGCTGGCCGACCAACTTTTTTGAGGTTGAACCTTTTGAATTGGTTGGCCGACCAGGGGAAGTGGTCGGCCGACCACCTGAACTGGTCGGCCTACCTCCCTCAGCTTTGTCTCTGTGAGTTGTTGCCAGCTGTGCCAGCTGGAAGGCACAGAATGCGTCCTCAATACAAGTGTACGGAGGATCTTTGGCCTTGGTTTTTAGCTTCTTTGAGAAGCTAAGGCCTTGTATCTCTATAAAGGAGGGCCACCCCCTCCTTCGTGAGGGTTCAGATTTTGTTTGAAGGCATACAATGTATCTCTCCCTATATCTCACCATTTTGGCTCCAAAGTGCATAGTTCTTGACCCTTTTACACTACACCTCATAGCCATACACTTCCACCATTGCTTTGGGGCCCTTGGAGGTCATTTTCAGAGGTTAAAGGTTTGGTTTTGGGCTGGAGAAGTTGCTGTCTTGCTGAGCTTCAAGGGTAACACACCTTTTCCCTCTTTTTAGCATTTTTTTGATCCATCTCTTAGCCTTATTTTCATGCATATTTGAGCTTTGTTGTCAACTGAAAAAAGTTTTATTTTGAGATCCTTTTGATGTTTGTTTAAGGTCATTTTGTTGTTGGGGGTCATCTACCCCCTTGCATGCTTCATTTTGCCTTGTTTTGAGCCATGCCCTAAGGCCTTTGTGTTGACCTTTGCTTGGCCTTTTAACCACTGAAATCCAGCAGATCTTCAGTGGTTGGTATGTGTTTTGAGAGCCAAAATCAGAGAGGGGTGACCTTCTCCCTCTTTGTCTTGTTCACTAACATTTTTGGCCTTACAAAGGAGCCTTCATTTGCACACCTCCAAGCCTTGTTTCAGCCCCTTTTCAGTGACTTTTAGGGCCTTCCTAGGCTCTTTCCAGAGTTGGTTTTGTCACCTAGGGTGTGTCTCTTGCATGTGTAGAATAACCCCTCTGGTAGCCTATGAAAGGAGCATGTCATTCTTGCATGCATGGATCATGTTTCAGTGGGTTTTTGGGCTTTATTTGGCATTTCATGTCTCTAAATTTTTCTGGTTTAGTGGCCTCTTGAATGCTTCATATGCTTGTAGTGTAATCCATGTTCACTAGCTCACATTGCACGTTGTTTCGGCCCTGGATTCTAGCATATTTTGGCCATGTTCCAAACTGATTTTATTCATGATTTGGGCTGCCTTAGCTCTATTTTGAGGTCCCATGGTCGAATGACCCTTGTCATGCATGCTTGTAGTGTAATACCCTTGTCTAGCTTCGAGTTTTGAAGCCTCTTGCATGCTTAACTTGAGTTATTTTCATGCCTTGGCATCATTGAGCATAATATTTCAGAGCATATAAGGTTGCCATATTCTCATGTTTATCACTCCTTCCATGTGTTTGAGAGTTGTGCTTGTATGCCTTATTTTTGAGCCTTAGCATGAGCTTCATTTTTGTGCATTGGAAGCCATCATTTTAGTCCATTTTGCCACTGTTTTGGGTCTGCATACGGACTGTTTGGGGTTGGTTTGGTCATTTGGGCATCGCTCTGCATACCTCCAGTGTAATGCCCTTCACTAGTTTCGGTATTTGTGCTATCCAACGTGCATCGGGTGAGTTGTTTGCATGATTCGTGACCATTTTGTATGCCATTCCAGAGTTGAAATATATGCCATTGTGTTCCATGTTTCATCCTCTCCATGTTCTTGAAAAGTTGCATCTTGTGCCTTTAGCTTGGCGCCTTTGCATTGTGCATGTTTGTGTGTGTCTTGTCGCTTTGATTTCATCATCCATTGACCACTGATTTGGGTGTGGCTGAGGCCCATCCATCTTGGTTTAAGTCCATCTTGCATTGTGTATGCCCTATAGTCCATGCTATCGCATGTTTGATCATTGCATTGTGTATGCCTCGTTCATAACATTGCGTATGTTAGTGCATTGTGTATGCATGCCACATAATTCATGTGCATTGAGTATGCCATTGATTAATTCATAGCATTGTGTATGCCATTTGCATGCTTGCATATCATCCTTTGCATGTTTGCATCACTTAGTCGCATTGCATTTAGATCGCATGCTGGAGTTGCATTTGTCCATACATTATTTGTTGCATTGTGTTTGGAGCAGGGTTTAGTCCAAACACGAGAAACGAGGGACATTTCGTACTCAAAGTGACGAAACGTGCCTCAATTCTTGGTCACCGACACTCTTGACCATCCATGATGGTGTTGTTGGTTTTAGTTGCTTATATGTGCATTCATGTCCCATTGAGTCGTGCAAATTTGACTCCTCGGCCATCATGCATCGGGATGCGTGATTGGTGGCCCAAGGACCGAGAACTACACTCCCTAGAGCTTATGCAATGATGGGGAGAGTGGTCGTGCACACATGTGTTGCAAATACCTTGCTTTCTCTCTTTCTTGCCTTTGTTGCAGAAAATCCAAAAACCAAGGCAGAAACTGGTCGGCCGACCAGCTTTTCTGGCAGGTCGACTACCCTTTTTGGTTTCTCCCACAGAAGGTGGTTGGTAGGTGGTCTCCCATGCCCATAAGCTGGTCAACAGCCTTCCCACAGATTCCCAGGGTGGAGTTTCAGCCTTCTGGAGCTTTGTGCAAGTTTCTGAGATCAATTGCAAACAAAGGCGAGCCGGGGCATCGCAATGGATTTCCCGACAAGACGACTCGAGCATGCATGCATCCTTATCATTCGGAACAGAGCTAAGGCAGTCCATTTCATGTAGCTTGCATGCTATTTTATTTGCTTCCTTAGTTTAATTTGTCAATTAATTAATGTTGTGTAATATTTAGCTGTAATTCATTATTCATTTCGGTTGTGTAATAACTAGTTTAATTAGCTTAGATTAGCTAGTTATTAGCTTAGATTAGTTAGTTGATTCTGTATTATTTATTCGGACCCTCCGAGGAGGGCAATGTTGTAATAAGTGTGCGTGTGTGTGATGCATGTCTTCCAACCCCACGTCTTTCTCGCTTTTATTTACCTGCTTATGATGGTTAGTTGTAGGGCACGTTTCAATTAGCATCCTTATGCTCGTATGTTTGCATCCATTCATCTGTTTTGCATGCACTGGGCTCGGCGCATCATACTAACTGCATCATAGTTCAATTCCAAGTTGAATACATGTTACCTGTAGCATCTCATATGCCATCTTAGAATAGCCGAGCCTATCTTAGTTGCATTCTTGCATGTGTTACATTAGGCATCTCAGCATAGTTAGGATTTATGCATGATTTCTAATTAGCTTCTTTCTTTGGCTCGGTGTACTCGGTGAGTGTTTATGCTTTAGCATCCTTGCATGCGTGTGAGTGACTGCCATGACAGCATACTTACCATAAGGCTATGTGCTTATGTGATATAACTGCCTGAATGCCTGTGGGTGAAGGTTGGGTTGCTTGAATTGGAATAATTCGTCAAAACCCGTGTTTTAGCCTACTTGCGAGTAGCAAACTTCAATCCATTTTCAAAACAAACGGATATGCGATGCTTTGTTCCAACTTAGGCAATCTAGTCTATACTTGTTTTGCTAAGCCTATCACATAGTAATTCTAGGTTAATAACCGGAATAAGAGCACATATGTTTTCAAAAACAAGATAACATGTTTAGTAGTGGCCGATCTTTGATTGGGTGAGTGGGGGTGCTCATTGCATGACCTTCCCCAATCGTACCCAAGTTCCCGAGCCGAGGCAACTTTGGTGATGACGGACACGTGGCCTTAGGCAACGAGTCAGGGTTTCCTAAATTCCCCAAAAATAAAATATTTAGGTGGCGACTCTGTATCTGGGAAAGCAGTCCATGTTTGGCACTTCTTTCTGAAAATCTATTTTTTCAAAACGATTTGCCGGATTTGGACTCTTTGGTGATTTATCGGTCTCGCATTGCACTTTGCGGGATCAGATTCAGAACCGTGACATTTCAGTCCGAACTGTAGTAAACCCAATGAACAAAACGGGATTTCTCCTGGGACGTTCGGGCCTACATTTGGGGATGGCAATAAAGTTAACATTTGTATCTCCACTAAACCACTGAAACACCCACACCATTAACATCTAAAATGAAATCAACAGCATGTGAGGAAGTTGTCTCAACTTCTCCATTAAGAAAGAAGACGAAAAGAGAAATCAAAGCCACCAAAGGATAATCCAAAGATGCTGTGATCTAGAAATTTCAATTAGACCAAAATTTTAAGATTATTATGCTCATTTTGTACTAGTGAAAAAGATAATTAAAAATGTTAACTCAATCAAACTTTATTAGACAAGAAAAAATCGACAAGACAAAAAAAAAAAATTTGCAAACAAGTCGCTCATATGCAAAGAACAGAAATAAGGAAAAATCCTCTAATTATATGATAGACTGATCCCAGGATGTACAAAGCTTCGCCTCCCAAGCATGGGAGATAGTAGTGTGATATTCAGAAAACATAACATCTTAAATAACATATCTGTGTAAAAGTAGGAATTTGTATATCAATTGATAGTCATCTATCAATTGATAGTCATCTATCAAGAACTAAATATATATATATATATATATATATATATATATAATTAAGGGAAATGAAAACACTTAGGAACAAGAAATCAAGAATTCTGAAGAAAACTTCAAGAAGCAGAGTCATGAATATTCAAGGGGAAAAAAATTCAGTAAATATATAATAGATTGATTCCAGAATGCACAGAGCTTCGCCTTCCAATATTGCGAGAAAACACAATTTAAACTCGACGTTTGTTAAATTCCCAAACACATAAATTATTGAGTGATAATCTTAGACTAACAATGTATATGTTGGGAATTGTATATATATATATATATATGTATTGAAACCCAATTTAAATTCTGTTCTATTAGGAAAGTGATTCAGAGTCAGAGCAATTCTAGAGAAAGAGAGAGATAGAGAGACAGAGAGATTGAATTTTAAAACTGAACTAGCTCTTCTTAAAGTAAATTGAATTTGGTAAATATAGAGGTGCCAAGAAACATATATGTATCAAAATTTGCATAAATCTCCATCAAGGATTTATAAAAAAAAACAAAAAATAAAAATAAAAATTGAAAATGATAGTTTCAGAAAGAGAGAGAAAGATAGAGAGAGAGAGAGAGGAGCTTACTTGATGAAATTGCTTCTCTAGCTCTGTTCGTAGTTGAGTTTCAAATTGTGTAATATATATGTATATATATATATATATAGAGAGAGAGAGAGAGAGAGTGAGAGAGAGAGAGAGAGAGAGTGAGAGAGGATGTTGGTTGGGGCACCAAACGAGATGAAACGGAATTTCCCTCCAAATATGTTTATTTTTTGTTTTCAAAAAACTATTTTCTAGTTTTCTTTTTTCTCATTATTAAATAAATTTATATTTTAGGAAATTTTTTTTTATTTTTTTATTTTTAAACTTAGCTTATTTGGGAATTAGCTATTTTAGTTAAATTTTGACTTTTTGTGAAACTATACGTAGAAAAATAGTGAGAATGAGTGACAATTTGTGATAACTTTCTAGTTTTTTGGGTTATATTAACCACTTTCCAAACAAGGACAACCTAAATATATTTAAAAAGTAAAGTTTATGTAAATAAATATCTAAAATAAAAAAAAAATTGCACATTCATTTTGTTTTATGTCTTCAATTAGTTTTTTAACATATATGTTTCACGTATACCTTTTAAGTGCATCTAAAATTACAAGAAAAAAAATGAAATTCAAATCAAACAAGTTACATAGTTTAAAAGGACGCATTCAAATTGTGAGAGAAATAATCGAGAATATTTTTTAGGAAGATCATTGAAAAGTGGCCTAATAGAATCCATTTTTTAACTAAAATTTGAAGGGAAAAAAGATACTTAATGGAATCCATTTCATCATCATCATCATCATCATCATCATCATCTTCTTCTTCTTCTTCTTCTTCTTCTTCTTCTTCACAAAATGGCGTAAGTTGTGTCACAAAACTCAGAGTAAGTCACGTAAGTTGTGTCACAAAACTCAGAGTAAGTCACATAAGTTCTTCTTCTTCTTCTTCACAGAATAAATTTTCACAAAGTCATGTAAGTTGTGTCACCAAACTCAGAGTAGTTAACACAAAATGACACATAAGTTTGTACATAAAAATTTTTAACCACAGAAAAATATAGAAGTGTTCACAACTAACACAAGTGATTTCCAAAAAAATCCGTAAGTGATCACAAATATGAGTAAGTCTTTAAAGAACATTTTTTTTCCCACAAAATTGCGTAAATTTTCACAAAGTCACGTAAGTTGTGCCACAAAAGTCAAGGTAGTTAACACAAAATGACGCGTAGGTTTGTTTCTAAAAATTTTCAACAAGACAAAAATACGTAAGTTTTCACAACTGACGTATGTGATTTCTCAAAAAAAATGCGTAAGAGATCACAAATACCAGCAAGTCTTTGGAGAGCACTTTTATTTCCCCAAATTGCATAAGTCTTCAGAACTTACGTAACTGATTTTCCAAAAAATACATAAGTGATCACAAATACTAGTAAGTCTTTGGAGAACACTTTTATTTCAAAAAGTTGCGTAAGTTTTCACAAAGTCCCGCAAGTTGTGTCACAAAACTCAAGGTGGTTAACACAAAATTTATGCGTGAGTTTGTTCCTAAAATTTTTCAACAACACAAAAAATGAATAACTTTTCACAACTAACGTAACTAATTTCCCAAAAAATACATAAATGATCACAAATACGAGTAAGTTCTTGGAGAACTCTTTTATTTCACAAAATTGCGTAAGTTTTCACAACTTATGTAATTGATTTTCCAAAAAATACGGAAGTGATCACAAATATGTGTAAATATTAGGGGAAAATTTTTATTTCACAAAATTGCGTAATTTTCACAAAGTTACGTAATATTTTTGAGAAAGAAAATGATAATTATAACAAATAAATAAATAGTCATATTAAGTAATTATTCAATACTTTTAGAGTAAATTTAAGTGATGTTTCACATTAATAATTATTGATTTAAATTGAGAGCCGTTATTCTCATCTCACTTTACTCAAAATACATTTCATTTTTTGTTCTTATTATATATATATAGTTACATTAAACACTCTTGAAATTTTGATTTTTTTTTAGGGAGAGGGAATAGTGGCTCATTTAAATTATTTGGCCGAAAGCAGTGGATAGTTTCTCTAGCAAGCTATTGAGTGGCATAATCTGATTGGTTGCATTGACAAAGATCAACAACACCTGCTAACAAAAGAGAACTGAAGTAACAGAAAGAAAGAGAAAGAGAAGTTTCTCTATCTCTCTCTCTCTCTCTCTCTCTCTCTCTCTTACAGAACAGTCACCACCAAACCTCACGCCCGCTCACCAACCCACCGTCGCACATCGTCACCGCCACAATTTTATAATATCTACCAACCAAACTAGCCAAACCAATTATTATAATTTTTTCCTGCAAGAGAAGAAATTATTACGAGAAAACTAAGAAATTATGTATATATAGAGAGAGAGCATACCAACTGTTACAATGGTGGATGAGGTAGTAGAGACTGTAATCACATTGGCTTTTCTTTTTTCTGGACTTGAGCCACAAAAAGCTAAAACATTAAGCTAATACATGAGGCTAATTAGGCATGCAAACAAGACGCACAGAGGGAAGGCTAACCCCTCGAACTTTGGACTTCAAAATAAGGTTTTTGCCACTGACAAACCTTTGAAATTCAGTGGTTAAAAGGTCTAAAAAAGTTGGTTTGAAAGTGATGAAAAATGGTACAAAAGCTTTGCAAGAAAATAAGCAAGAAGCGTGAACCACCCCTTAATTGAAAATGGCCTCAAACTAACACTTTTAGGCCACAAAAACAGAGTTTTTTACAGTTCAAAATCAGCCCAAAAATAGTTTGAAAAGATGGCAAAACAAGCTTAAAGGACAAGTGTTATACCTCTTGAAGCAAAGGATAATTCTAGGCACAAATGAGGTACTAAATCAAGCCAAGATCACCTTCTAGAGCTCAAAGAGGGTCCCAAGTAACCTCAGTCCAAAGATAAGAAGCTTTGATTAAGGGTTGATAGGCAAACTAGAAGCATATCTCTACTTGTATGCACAAAAGTTCAAGAGAGAAAGAAATCTAGAGAGAGAATTATAGAGAGAGAGAGGCTCCCAAAATTTTTCCAACCTTGAAAACAATAGACAAGGTCCTCTATATATAGAAATATAAGGCTTCAGGTCAAAAATATCCATATAGGATAGCTGGAGCAGTGTAGAACAGCTGGATGGAAAATATCTGCACAAAAATTACTTTTTGTGCACTAGTAGCCGACCGGCCACCATTAGTGGCGGACAAGAGTCACCCTTGGACGACACGTGGCCGAAAAATCCCATTCATGGCCGATACATGACTGTCAAATCCCATCCATGGCCAGCAAACTCCACCACTGGCTGGCCAGAAAAATCAGCTCTGCAGGTCCAACTTCAAATGGGCATATCTCCTGCATCCGGACTCCTTTACAGGTCATTATTAAGCCTAAATTGAAGCTCCGGAAGTCTTATTTCTAATGGTGGAAGCCTCACATCAAAATTACAAGTGTGTAAAAATATATTCCTATTTTAGTGAAGATTTCTCAGTTTTGGTCCTAACCGGATTGATGCCTAACTTCTCCTCAACTAGTTTCTTCCCTTCACTCTTATTTTCCTCAACTCCAAACCTATAAATACGATGTTTTGAAAGATTTTTCAAGGAGTTCACCTCTCTTTCAATTATTTCCACTTTGTCCTTACTCGGTTTACTGAAAAACGCAACATTTAACGAAATGCGAGCCTCGGAACATCGTAAAAACTTTATCAAAAATATTTTGAAAGAGAGGGTTTAAAGGTGTAAAAATCATTTTCGTCAAAATAGTTTTGGTCCAAAATGGGGTGTATAGTTGGGATTTGAAGCTCCCTTTGTCGAAGAAATTGAACCTTTCCATATCACAGCCTTCATCACCAAGTGATCAACCTGAGGCCCCCAAGTCTTAAGGGCGGTCAAAAATGGGGTTTCTACAGTTGCCCCTTTTTGACAGAGCTCGAAGTCATGAAATGACGTGAGTAAATGTCAAAGCTCAAAGATGACCTATTTTGACAAGGCCATAAGAGTTGGGCAAACAAACAAATTGCAGATGCAGTTGGTTGAACCCGAGGGTTGCCTACGTATCCCATTGCAAGGAAATAAACCAGCGTAGTTCAGGGGCAGAATGCAAAATGATACACAATTGTAACGAAATCATGCAAATGATATACAACGTATGTATATAATGAAATAATCAAACCACAAGCAGTGCCTTTCACACAAATACCATAAAGGGATGAGGATGCAAAATAAACTACGTTTAACACAAAAAGGTGCCGGAACCCTCAAACCACAATTCCTATAGAATAGGCGTGTGCACATGCAGAACTATGTGTTTCGTAGAAAGAGTACAAGTAATTGGGTGGTATGATATAAGTGAGGAATGATCTACTGAGAAAAGATAATGATCCTAAATGCTGAATGCAACAAGACAAAGTATGACGCAATGGATGCAATGGATGTAGTGAATAGGCCGAACCACATTTTACCTAGAAAAGGTATGGACACAAAACAGACCACGTCTAGCACAGAAAAGGTGCCGAAACACTCAGACCACAATTCTTATAGAATAGGCGTGTACACATGCAGAGCTATGTTTTAACATGAAACGTATGGGCAGCTGCCACAACAAGCTTAATATGGAAAGGATGTAGACAGTAAAATTGTGATACCCCTGTTCCGTTGTATGCTAATTGGCCCTTTATTTGAGTATGATTATGTGTTTAGCATGATTTTATGTGCCATTATATGAATATATGTGATTTTGAAGTTTTATCTGTTCAACATAGGAATATCTGTTTGAGTAATCTGCTTTGGAAATTAAATTGAAGGCCTTATCGGCCACAGAACCCGAAATTAATTACGCCATTGTGATTAGCATAATTTTTAGAGCCTACGGTGAAATTTAATTGAAAAATTGGTTCGGGTCAGATTAAGTCGATTTAATTGATAAATTAGAGCCCAATTACTTTATTAATATTATTTGGCCTTAGTGGGTTTTGTTGTAAGTCTCTATACTCCCTACTCTCTCTTATTCACCTTATTTGACTGAACTTGGGACTCAAAAACATAGAGAGAGCCGGCTGTAGAGACGGGGGAGGAGAGAATTGTGTAATTGTTGGCCCAATCTTTGGAATTTGAAGATTTAGCTCAAGAATTGACTAGAGCTTAGAAGATCAAAGCTTTTAGGTGAGTAATTCTTGGATTATAGTTTGTAATTTTGTGTGTTCAAGCTAATTTGGTGATCAAGAGTGAGATTGAAATGAAATTGTGTTGGATTTGTTGAATTGAAGCTTAATATGTGCATGCATGTAAAGACTTACTTTGAAATTGCATGTTTGAACACAAATGTGTATAATCCATGTGAAATGTTAATGGAAACTCATGTTTTGATCACCATTTGTGTTATCTAAGTTGAGAATATGGCTAATTCATCACATGCATGTACAATTTGAGAAGATATGAGCTTGAATGCATGAGTTCGCTATGTTGGTGTTGGGTTTGACATATTTTGGGACATGCATGTAGATAAATCAAGAGATTGAGCTTCATAATGTTATAATCTTGCATTGGTGCCATGTTAGTATGATTATATTTGAGATTTGAGCTATTGCATGCAAGTAATGTAGCTGGAAAATCGATTTGGAGCTCAAGAACACAACCTGGAATTTCTAGAATTTTGACTTTCGCTCGAGTGGGGGAAGGGCCGCTCGATCTAAGAAATCGTGCTCCCAACACTTTTTGCAGAGTTGGATGTCCGCTCGAGCGGGCAATCTCACGCTCGTGTGGGGAGTTTTTGTAGACAGGCCTTCCGCTCGAGCGCTCTATTCCATGCCCGAGCGTATTTTTCATGCAACCAGTACTTTTGCAGGCCTTAAGGGTCCGCTCGAGCGGGGAAGTCGACGCTCGAGCGGGGAGCCTGTTCTCTGAAATTTTGTATGCTCGTTCTGTGTTTTGTTTTCTGTTCTCTTTCACTTGTAAGCACTCTTAGGCATGTGTTAAGCATTGATAAGAATAAAGCCTAAAGAAGAATATGTCAATTAAGGAACGGGTTGAATTGTTAATGACCCTTTTGTGTTCATGGAATGTGTAGGGTCAAGCTCCAGGACGAATCCACAAGCCGATCACTGTGAGTAATATCGATATTTGAAAGCTTATCAATGTCCAATTGTGCATTCCCTTATAAGCTTTATGAGTTGCTAATTGGGATTGTGGACAAAAGTCTAACATGAATGGATAATTGGACCAAAGGTCGTTTTGATAATGATAAATGGACCAAAGGTCGTTTTGAAAATGATGAATGGACCAGAGGTCGTTTTGATAGAAATGAATGGACCGAAGGTCGTTCTGACATATATGAATGGACCGAAGGTCATTTTGATATGAATGAGTGGGCCGAAGGCTGTTTTGACATGAACGAGTGGACCGAAGGCCGTTTGACACAAACGAATGGGCCGAAGGCTGTTTTGACATAAGTGAATGGGCCGAAGGCCGTTTTCCCATGAATGAAAACCTGAATGGGCCAAAGGCCAGAATGTTTAGAACCACAGTTACTTGATTGAATTTCGCATAGTTATATATATCTGTTAAATAGAAGTATGAATTGGGCCCAAGGCTGTTTGGAGCATGTTGTTCTACATATTGTTATGTAACTTCTGTATTTGATATTATTCACTGGGCTATCGCTCACGCTCATTCATGTGTTTGTAGGCGAGTCGAGAGAGGCCCAAACCCAGCCCTAGTGAAGTCTGTCAGGAACAACAAAGGTTTTGGAGAGTCAGCCCTTGTGTCTCACGCATGAGACCCATCCTTGCCATTTTGTTATATATATTGTATTTTGTTATGTTGGCGAGGGCTTGGGTATATTTGTATATATTCTGTTATGGGTTGACTCAGTTTGAGTGATCCTGTCTGTAAAGAATTTTATGGTATTGTACTTTTGATGTGGGTTATTAACGTATATGTAAGTGGTTTGTTTTGATGTGCATATAAGCACGACTCTGTGGACAAAGTTTTAAATTTGTGCTTCCGTTTGGCCCCTTTACTCTATTGAGTTACGTTTGTTTTAGTTGAGGCCATAGGTAATCTCAGGATTACTGGCCGGTTGTGTCCTTAACCCATAGGGGCGGGTTCGGGTCATGATAGAGTGGTATCAGAGCATGAGTTAATAACTCACACACTTGTCCAAAAAGAGCAATAAACGTCTAGATAAGATCTAGGATGCATTCATGAGATAAATATGAATTTGGAAGCATTGATTATATGCCTAAATGTTTTGATATGAACAATTGTATGTCGTAAGTTGTGTACTACTTGCATTGCAAATCATCTGAATATATGTGCTTCTTAGTATACGCATACTTGTGTACCTTTCATATGAAATATAATGCAAGTTTAATCAGATAGTGAGAACTAGAGGTGATGAGATAGAGGAATCTTCCATTGCCAGAATGGACAGAATGGAAAGACTGATACAGGAAATGGCAGAAGCTTTGAGACAGCAACAGGAGTGGCAACAGCAGTGGCAGCAACCACATCCGCCACCTCTACCTCCGGCACCACCCGTGCCAGATAATCAGAATGATGACCGGATTATAGCTCTTACCAAGGAATTCAAGAAAATGAAACCACCACAGTTTCATGGGGGATTAGATCCGTTGACAGTCGAAGTGTGGGTCCTCGGCATTGAGAAATTATTTGAAGTGTTCCCCTGTTCAGAGACTCAGAAAGTGTTTCTAGCCACTTTTATGCTAGAAGACGAAGCAAGAAGATGGGGGATGTTGATGCGAGAAAATCATAAGGATGTTTACTGGGTAAAGTTTCTAGAAATATTCTATGACAAGTACTTCCCGCAGTGTGTCCGGGATAGGAAAGTGGCAGAGTTCGTAGAACTCAAGCAAGATAGCATGACTGTAGCTGAGTATGAGGCCAAATTCACTGAATTGGCCAGGTTTGCACCACATGTAATTGACACGGACTATAAGAAGGCAACACATTTTGAAGGTGGACTCCGCAGTGACATCCTAGAGAGGGTGAATGTCCTGAAGTTGGAGACCTACATTGGGGTGCTTGACAGAGCCATCATATCAGAGGCTAACATAGCTAGACAAGCTAAGCCAGTAATAGAATAGAAAGGCAACAAAAGACAAGACTTTTTTTCGAAGAAGAAATTTCTGAAAAGGCAAAACACGGGCTCCTCAAATACTTCGAGTTCTTCCCAAGACATAGCTCCCATGTGCAATATTTGTAGCAAAAGGCACCATGGAGTCTATTACCGTGCATCAGGAGCCTATTTCAAATGTGGGAAGCAAGGGCACATAGCCCGAGAATGTAATCAAAACAGTGGAAAACTAGTTGCTAGTTCCACTGCATCGATCCCGAAGCCGGGGAAAACTTTGAAATCTGCTACTACTGGGGATACAGTGAGACAAGGGAGAGTTTTTGCACTTGTTTAGGGCGATACACGGAATGCCAATGCCGTTGTCTCAGGTACTATTTCAATATGTAATCAGGATGCCTTTGTATTAATTGATTCTGGATCAACGCACTCATTTGTGACATATACATTTGCATCTAGACTGAATAGACCCCTAGAGTTATTGCCATATTTGTTATGTATGTCTGCTCCATCGGGGGAATCTGTGGTATGTGATTATATATATCGGTTTTGTGACATGCATATCGAGGATACTACCCTATTTGTAGATTTGTTGCCCTTGAACTTTAGACATTTCGATGTAATTTTGGGCATGGATTGGTTGACCAAGTATTGTGCAACCATAGACTGTGTGACAAAAAGGGTTGTATTTAACCCACCAGAACAGAAAGAGATTGCGTTTGTGGGAAATGGGGTAGTGCCTCCACCTTATTTGATATCTGCAATAAAAGCATGTAAACTGATCAGGAAAGGGTGCCAGGGTTATTTGTGCTATGTGTTGTCTGAACAATCTGAGAATGTTGAATTGAATAATATTCCTATTGTTAGAGAATTTCCGGATGTGTTTCTGAATGAATTACCAGGGGAATTGGTAGACAGGGAGATCGAGTTTACCATCGAAACTGTGCCAGGCACCCAACCTATTTCTAAAACTCCCTACAGAATGGCTACTGCCGAAATGAAAGAATTAAAGGAACAGTTGCAAGACCTTCTTGATAAAGGGTTTATCCGGCCTAGCACTTCGCCTTGGGGTGCACCATTGTTATTTGTAAAGAAGAAGGATGGTACTTTGCGCCTGTGCATTGATTACCGGGAATTGAACAAGGTAATGATAAAGAACAAATATCCCTTACCCCGTATTGATGACTTATTTGACTAGTTGCAAGGATCACAGGTGTTTTCTAAGATTAATTTGAGATCCGGGTATCATCACCTGAAAGTTAAGGCAGAGGATGTTGAGAAAACCGCATTCAGAACGAGGTATGGTCATTTTGAGTTTCTTGTTATGCCGTTTGGAGTGACTAATGCTCCGGCAGCATTTATGGACTTAATGAATAGAATTTTTAAAACCTACCTTGATGAGTTTGTTTTAGTCTTCATCGATGATATTTTGATATACTCTAAAGATAGACTTGAACATGAGCATCATTTGAGGACTGTTTTACAAATACTTCGGGAAAGAAAATTATTTGCTAAACTAAAGAAATGTGAGTTTTGGTTGGATGAAGTTGTTTTCTTACGGCATGTGATCAACAAGGAAGGAATTTCAGTGGACTCGTAGAAAATAGAGGCAATTGTGAATTGGTCTACACCGAGAAATGTGACAGAAGTTCACAGTTTCATAGGCTTAGCTGGGTACTACAGGAGGTTTGTGAAGGACTTTTTGAAATTAGCAGTACCTCTTACCCAATTGACACGTAAAAGGCAACCATTTGAGTGGAATAGTGAAAGAGAATCAGCCTTTCATGAATGGAAAACAAGATTGACCACGACACCAATTTTGACACTACCTTCAGGTGCGAAAAATTTTGTGATTTTCAGTGATGCATCTTATAAAGGTTTGGGTTGTGTGTTAATGTAGAACGGAAAAGTTATTGCTTATGCCTCCAGGCAGTTGAGGCCACATGAGAAGAACTATTCAACACATGACCTAGAATTCGCCGCAGTCGTTTTTGCCTTGAAAACTTGGCGACATTATCTGTATGGAGCAAAATGTGAAGTCTATACGGATCATAAGGGCCTGAAATACTTTTTCACACAGAAAGAGTTGAATATGCGTCAGAGAAGATGGCTGGAACTGATAAAAGATTACGACCTAGAAATTCAGTATGACCCTGGGAAAGCTAATACAGTTTCTGATGCCTTGAGTAGAAAATCAATGGGAAGTATGGCCTGTTTGCTTACTGAACAGAGCGAGATCTTGCAAGATTTTGAGAAGTCTGAAATTGAAGTGGTAATGTGTGAACAGGACGGATTGATAGCCGCTATTACACCCGAGCCGGTGATCATTGATGAAATCAAGCAGAAACAGAAAGAGGATGAGTACCTCAAGAAAGTGATTGACGAATTCGAGGCAAGCCCTAAAGCAGAATTCAGTATTTAGAATGAAATGTTGAAATTCTGAAACCGAATATGTGTCCCAGATATCCCGAAACTAAAGAAGAGGGTTTTAGATGAAGCCCACATGTCTGTATTTGCTATGCATCCGGGTAACAATAAAATGTATCGGGATTTGAAACAAACCTATTTGTGGCCTAAAATGTAGAAAGAGATTGCAGAATATGTGTCCAAGTGCCTTCAGTGTCAGCAAGTTAAGGCTGAACATCAGAAACCAGGCGGTCTACTTCAACCTCTCCCTATTCCGGAACGGAAGTGGGAACATGTGACTATGGATTTTGTTGTTGGCCTACCTCGGACTTCTCGAGGTATGGATTCTGTTTGGGTTATAGTTGATAGACTGACTAAATCTGCACACTTTCTGCCTCTGAAAACTACATTTACTACTTATAGATTGGCTACTATTTATGTTGATGAAATTGTCCGTTTACACGGAGTTTCGGTATCTATTGCGTCGGATAGAGATCCGAAATTTGTATCTAGATTGTGGAAAATTTTGCAGGAAGCTATGGAAACAGAACTAAGGTTCAGTATTGCATTCCACCCACAGACAGATGGGCAGTCAGAATGAACGATACAGACTTGGGAAGATATGCTTCGCATGTGTGCTTTGGATTTTTAGGGGAGTTGGGAAGATTATTTGCCATTTACGAAATTTGCTTATAATAACAGCTTCCACTCCAGCATCGGTATGGCACCATACGAGGCTTTGTATGGTAGGAGGTATAGATCACCTATCTGTTGGACATAGGTCGGGGATAGAGCTTTGCTTGGGCCAGAAATTGTACAAGACACTTCAGAGAAAATCAGGACTATTCGTCAAAGGCTCAAAACAGCTCAGGACCGACAAAAGAATTATGCAGACGTTCGGAGAAGACCTCTTGAGTATGAGGTTGGTCACCATGTGTTCATTCGTGTTTCTCCGATGAAAGGCCAAGTCAGATTCGGGAAAAAGGGCAAGTTGTTGCCCCGTTACATTGGGCCGTTCCAGATTTTGGAGAGACTCGGTCCAGTTGCTTATAGAGTTGCTTTGCCACTAGGATTCGAGCAAATCCATAACGTGTTTCATGTGTCAATGTTGAGGGGTTACCTCCGAGACCCGTTACATGTGATTGATTATCACCGGGTTACTATTGATGAAAATATGGAATATGCTGAATGGCTGGAAAGATTTGTTGACCGACAAGTGAAAAATTGAGAAACAAATCCATTCCAATGGTGAAAGTGGAATGGAAGGAACACTATGGGACAGATGCTACATGGGAAAAAGAGGAGGAAATGCGTCTACGCTATCCACATTTGTTTCCCGACGAAGGTAAATTAAGTTTGGAGGACCAAACTTCCTAAAGGGGGGAAAACTATGATACCCCTGCTCCGTAGTATGCTAATTGGTTCTTAATTTGAGTATGATTATGTGTTTAGCATGATTTTATGTGCCATTATATGAATATATGTGATTTCGAAGTTTTATCTGTTCACCGTAGGAATATTTGTTTGAATAATCTGCTTTGGAAATTAAATTGAAGGCCTTATCGGCCACAGAACCCGAAATTAATTACGCCATTGTGATTAGCATAATTTTTAGAGCCTACGGTGAAATTTAATTGAAAAATTGATTCGGGTCAGATTAAGTCGATTTAATTGATAAATTAGAGCCCAATTACTTTATTAATATTATTTGGCCTTAGTGGGTTTTGTTGTAAGTCTCTATACTCCCTACTCTCTCTTATTCACCTCATTTGACTGAACTTGGGACTCAAAAACATAGAGAGAGCCGGCTGTAGAGACGGGGGAGGAGAGAATTGTGTAATTGTTGGCCCAATCTTTGGAATTTGAAGATTTAGCTCAAGAATTGACTGGAGCTTAGAAGATCAAAGCTTTTAGGTGAGTAATTCTTGGATTATAGTTTGTAATTTTGTGTGTTCAAGCTAATTTGGTGATCAAGAGTGAGATTGAAATGAAATTGTGTTGGATTTGTTGAATTGAAGCTTAATATGTGCATGCATGTAAAGACTTACTTTGAAATTGCATGTTTGAACACAAATGTGTATAATCCATGTGAAATGTTAATGAAAACTCATGTTTTGATCACCATTTGTGTTATCTTAGTTGAGAATGCGGCTAATTCATCACATGCATGTACAATTTGAGAATTTATGAGCTTGAATGCATGAGTTTGCTATGTTGGTGTTGGGTTTGACATATTTTGGGACATGCATGTAGATAAATCAAGAGATTGAGCTTCATAATGTTATAATCTTGCATTGGTGCCATGTTAGTATGATTATATTTGAGATTTGAGCCATTGCGTGCAAGTAATGTAGCTGGAAAATCGATTTGGAGCTCAAGAACACAACCTGGAATTTCTAGAATTTTGACTTCCGCTCGAGCGGGGGAAGGGCCGCTCAAGCGAAGAAATCGTGCTCCCAACACTTTTTGTAGAGTTGGATGTCCGCTTGAGCGGGTAATCTCACGCTCGAGTGGGGAGTTTTTGTAGACAGGCCTTCCGCTCGAGCACTCTATTCCACGCCCTAGCGTATTTTTCATGCAACCAGTACTTTTGTAGGCCTTAAGGGTCCACTCGAGCGGGGAAGTTGACGCTCGAGCGGGGACTTTGTTCTCTGAAATTTTGTATGCTCGTTCTGTGTTTTGTTTTCTGTCTCTTTCACTTGTAAGCACTCTTAGGCATGTGTTAAGCATTGTAAATGAGTTAATGAGATAAGAATAAAGCCTAAAGAGGAATATGTCAATTAAGGAATGGGTTGAATTGTTAATGACGGTTTTGTGTTCATGGAATGTGTAGGGTCAAGCTCTAGGGCGAATTCACAAGCCGATCACTGTGAGTAATATCAATATTTGAAAACTTATCAATGTCCAATTGTGCATTCCTTTATAAGCTTTATGAGTTGCTAATTGGGATTGTGGACAAAAGTCTAACATGAATGGATAATTGGACAAAAGGTCATTTTGATAATGATAAATGGACCAACGGTTGTTTTGAAAATGATAAATGGACCAGAGGTCGTTTTGATAGAAATGAATGGACCGAAGGTCGTTCTGACATATATGAATGGATCGAAGGTCATTTTGACATGAATGAGTGGGCCAAAGGTTGTTTTGACATGAATGAGTGGGCCAAAGGCCATTTTGACATGAACGAGTGGGCCGAAGGCCGTTTGACACAAACGAAAGGGCCGAAGGCCATTATGACAGAAATGAATGCGCCAAAGGCCGTTTCGACATAAGTGAATGGGCCGAAGGCTGTTTTGCCATGAATGGAAACCTGAATGGGCCAAAGGCCAGAATGTTTAGAACCATAGTTACTTGATTGAATTTCACATAGTTATATATATCTGTTAAATAGATGTATGCATTGGGCCCAAGGCCGTTTGGAGCATGTTGTTCTACATATTGTAATGTAACTTCTGTATTTGATATTATTCACTGGGCTATCGCTCACGCTTATTCATGTATTTGTAGGCGAGCCGAGGGAGGCCCAAACCTAGCCCTAGTGAAGTCTGTCAGGAACAACAAAGGTTTTGGAGAGTCAGCCCTTGTGTCTCACGCATGAGACCCATCCTTGCCATTTTGTTACATATATTGTATTTTGTCATGTTGGCGAGGGCTTGGGTATATTTGTATATATTTTGTTATGGGTTGACTCAGTTTGAGTGATCCTGTCTGTAAAGAATTTTATGGTATTGTACTTTTGATGTGGGTTATTAACGTATATGTAAGTGGTTTGTTTTGATGTGCATATAAGCACGACTCTGTGGACAAAGATATAAATTTGTGCTTCCGTTTGGCCCCTTTACTTTGTTGAGTTACGTTTGTTTTAGTTGAGGCCATAGGTAATCTCCGGATTACTGTCCGGTTGTGTCCTTAACCTATAGGGGCGGGTTCGGGTCATAACAAAAATGGTATGATGCAATAGATGTATGCAATAAATTCTATATGCAATAGAAGTGATAGATGTGATGCAATAGATAATAAATGCGATATAGCAGCTAGGAAGTGAAAGTATCTTATAGAGGCAATTGGTGATGACTCCCCTTATGCTGTTGGGGATCTTTTGCTTTTCCTTGGTTCATCTACAGGTACTACTTTTCTCCCTGGCTATGTTCGCAACTTTCCCTATTCTCCAACAGGGTGACAGACTAGGTTAGGTCATCATCCAAAATTGAGGCGCATACAAGCTACCTCAACCTATGGGGCTGCCATATAGATTTCAAGCTGAGGATACACCCTTGGGTATTTAAACTAGACTTTAGTCTCAGAAATTCCGAACCTTTGTGTTCTAGGCCTTAGCCATTCGGACTCTAGTGGAGATGCAGGATTTAAGGTCTCCTAGACCGAGAGTGCACAGGAGAGTGAGATGCACAAGAGAGTGCAAGTGGAGATGCAGGATTTAAGGTCTCCTAGATTGAAGGCATGCACAAGAGAGTGCGAGTGATACAAAAATACAAGGTGCACAAGACAGTGCGAGTGAGGGTGAATGAATGCACAAAATAGTGCTATACAAAATGCAATGCACAAAATAGTGCGATGAATTGCAGAAGACAGTGCTATGTAATACACAAGACAGTGCTCTGTAAAGTGAAATGCACAAGAGAGTGTGATGTAGGTGCACAAGATAGTGCGAGTGTAAGTGCACAAAATAGTGCAATGAAATGCACCAAATAATGCAAGAAAGATGCTCAAAATAGTGCGAGTGAAATGCATAAAATAGTGAAACGAAATGCACAAACATAATGCAAGTAAGGTGCACAAAATAGTGCGATGTTTGAAATATAAGATGAATGCACAAAACAGTGCGTTGTAGGTTGAAATGCACAAGATAGTACGATTGATTTGAAATGCACAAAATAATGCGAGTGATACAAAGTGAAATGCACAAAATAGTGCGAGTGAGTTGAAATGGTGCAGTATGCACGCAGTGATTTGTGCAATGATGCACAAATGATTGATTGTGCGATTCATGCATGAAGTAAGATTATTGTATGATAGATGCATAGAAGCGAGATTATTGTGTGGTAGATGCACATAATGATTGGTTTACAAAGAAATACATTGACAATGGATGTTCCATGCAAGATAAACAACCGATGCATGATGTTAATTGAAAGCATGTTCTATGCAAGAGACAAGAGCATATTCTATGCATGAGACAAGAGCATATTTTATGCAACATTGAAAGCATGTTCTATGCATGAAACAAGAGCATATTCTATGCAACATTGAAAGCATGTTCTGTGCATGAATCATAAGCGATGCAAAGCACACGTGCAACATAAGTATACGTAAAAATGCACATTCTATGCAACAAAAGAGAACAAATATATAATTTGACAGAACGACAGATCAAACAAAAGGTGTTGTTTGGCGACAACCTCTGATTTACCCCTTGGAGACTTTGCAGCATGCTCAAAAAAGGATACATCCTATTCATATCGGCAAGGGGTAACATTTACATGCCGCTTTGATCGCCATTCTGACTTGAAGCAGGCTTGAACTTGGGGTCGAAGGACACTTATACTCTAGAGAAATGGTGAGGCCTGAGAAGGTGCACTTGGAATGTAGTCTCGGAATTTGCTGAAGTTGAAACAAACTCAGATGCTCTGATTTTCCCTCTTTTCTTTTGCTTTGTAGTCCAGAACCTACATAGCTTTAGATAGGTCTTGGTTCGGTTGCTCCCTCATGATCGGGGTTGAACCTTGTAGTTTATGAAAGAAAGAATCCTGTTTTGTACACCATGTTGAGAATAGCATAACACTCTCAGCAAAAAATGATTTTTCTTGAAATTGAGATTGAGAATGAGTTTTAGACTGGGGTATCGAGCCTACGACCGACCATAGTCAAAATGACTGAACAAAGGGAAAACAAAGTAAAATAACACATCTATTGATACTCAAAATGACTTAAACAAGAATCGAAACAAACAAAAACAACAAACACAACGCTCGGATATGTTCCAATGATGAGAGACCTCTCGATTCATGGGGAGCCTACTCCTCCAGGTATTGTTTCCCACCTTTTCTTATTTGTGATTCTCACATCACTCTGGCACTCAATCTCTTTTTCTCTGAAAAGCCCTTTTCCTCACTTTTTCTCTCAGTGCACATCTCTTTATTCTTTAATATCTCTTATTTTTTTTTATCCCTTCCCCGAGTGGTTGATGGATAAGCTAACAGTTGTGGGATCTTGCCCTTAATATTCTACTAGATGCTCTTTCTTTGGCTCACAACTAGTGAGCTTTCCCTCAGAGGGGTCGTAGCAAATCTG
Source organism: Camellia sinensis (assembly GCF_055761805.1). Classification (NCBI taxonomy): domain Eukaryota; kingdom Viridiplantae; phylum Streptophyta; class Magnoliopsida; order Ericales; family Theaceae; genus Camellia; species Camellia sinensis. The sequence goes on from NC_138974.1 coordinate 82,248,116, forward strand.
CAACTGACATCGGTTGACGATGCCCTTGGCTTAACTTGATCGAGATGAATTATAGCATGTCCCACTGGCCAGGTAAACAATTGATTGGTCTCACACATTGCGTTTTCTACGTCCCCATTCTGGGTCAGATGCCAATTTGAGCGTGATCGTCTAGCTTCATTTTCAATTCGTGCTTTGTACTTGGCTTAATACCTCAGTGTTTGGAGGATGAGAAAGCTTTTGGTCCTTTGCTGTTAGCTTTAGTTGTGCCCTTTCTGGCGAGTACATTGACAAAAGGGGAAAAGATAGAAAACCTGACTCGACTGTGCCTCTAGTTCATCATTTTGACCATTTTTTGTTTTTTGACTTTCTGCTAAAACAATTTTGACCAATATCAGAGCTAGATTAACATGATTGTTCGACTTTCTGCATTGAAATCATGTAAGTCAGGTTGTGAGCACTGAAATTTTTTCTTTTTTTGGTCTAAGAAACGGTCCAATTTTGGAAAAATAGAATAATTTTCGAGAAAATTAGTCAACCTCACTAAATATCTTCAAAATTGTTTTTGCAAATGGCCATTGCTCAACTAACACGGAATCTACTCTTGAGATGCACAATCTCAGATCTGAACTTGAATTGTCTCGCAGTTGAATCTTGTAACGGAACAGGGCGCCCGGATTTGAACAGAGACAAGCCAATTTGCACATGGATAAGATAGCCGAGTTTGGACAAGGATAAACCAATCAACATGGATGAGCTAAATACGCTGAAAATGATGGGGGCCGAACTTCAGAATGAAGTTTCCTATGCATCCCAAAGATGGGAATCATGCTATACGTAGCTTCGGGTTAAGGTGCACTCGGGTGTTGACACTCTCCTTTTGCGCTCTAACTTTTGCCAAGGCTGCCCTTTTAGGTTTTTAACCTTACGAGCTCTATTTTTCTTTTCTTCTTTATTTTTTTATTTTCTTTTCTTTTCTTCTTTCTTTTTTTTCCTTTTTTCATTTTTGTTCTTTTTCTTTTCTTTGCTTAACTTTTGCTTGGGTCGCCTTTCAGGGTTTTCGGCCCAATGAGCCTCTCAAGGATAAAAAAGTTTAAATTGGTCCATGTTGATTGGTTATAGGATCTCTAAGCCATCTGAATCTAGGAGAATGGTTGTTGTTCGCTGATGATGTAGTCTTGATGATGTAAAAGTCCATCCAATTGGGTCTGAATTTTTCCTTAGTGTTGTGGATAGGAACTCGATTATCCTTTCAGCAAAAATTTTCTTTTCTCCACTCGTGGGATTTTAGCATTCTTGCCGATCTCCATTGGTTTGCGGAAAGATCCATCTTGGAATCTTCGAGCACATCTGACCTTTTTGCCCCTAGTTCAAGGGATGCTTGTCATCCAGCTTTGCAAGCTTTGTTTGATGATATCTGACCTTATTATCCCTAGTTTAAGAGCTGCTTCCGATCCGACCATGCAAGCCTTATATTGTGGTTGATCGTTAAACATTCTGAGTCAAGGTTCAAGGTTTGAAAGGAAAAGGGGTCGAGTCTCGAGGCCGAGAGCGATCCTATGCTGCACAATCTCAAAATCAATTCCATGCATGTCTTCGTAGGACCACGCAAAACATTTTTTGAAATCTTTAAAAAAAGCGACTAGTCGCTCAAGCTCCTCTGAAGACAATGTAGAACCAATCTGGATCAAGCCAGGATCCTTCTCAGTACTCGCATTAACAAACATGATGTCATTCATTAAGGGCTTAGCATACCTCTCTTTCTCTCAGTTGATCAAATTTTTACAAATCCCGAGAAATTTCTTCCTCTTTGTTTTCATCATAGTGTTAGAAAAAAACTTAGGTCAACGCAATGATTTCAAGGCACAGAAAAGTAGGTGAAAATCACTACCGTTTCATTCAGATCTTCTAGCATAACTGGCGCAATGGCATAAACAGACGCAAAAGAAAGAGTGTAAAAGACAAACACAAAACAAGATAGCGATGTCCGAGGTAACACCCCCCGAAATCACCCGACTCTAACACAACAGGACAGACTCCATACAAAAAGATTGACTCAATATGACACGACTGACTTAATACAAAAGACTGACTCAATACCCAATCCTGAAAGCAAAATAAACAACATTTACAAATTGCTCAAAACAGTACCATATCTGGAGTAAAAATGAGCGCCATCAGCAGGTGGTTCATCTCTTTATCACATAGTCACATTATCCCACCAATTCATTGATCCGGTGCCGATAGACTTTGTAGGACCTGGTGCGGCGATGACCTTGTTGTCATTCAGATCTTGTATTTTATGGAGAAGACGAAAACAACTGCTAGTGTCATGACCGGTTTATTGAAGGAAAGCATAGTACTTGGTAGTATTGTGCCTGGCTGGAAGGGGATCTGGGAGAGGCCGAGGGTTAAGGGGTTTGAGATGGCCTTGTCCTACGAGGATTTGGAGAGCTTTGGATAAGGTCATGTAAAGCGGGGTGAAGACCCTCTGGCCTCGGGCCTGATGGCTTCAGGTTTGTGAAGTTGTGTTGGATGTACTGGCAAAGGGTAGGTTTGATAATCTCTTCCGAGTGTAGGATTAGAGCTGAAAGGGGTGTTTCTGGTACGACAGCCTTTTTCCTGGCTTGCCCCTTGATTCAAAATGCCCCCAACTTAGGCGACAAAAGTGTCATCCACAGCTTTTACAACAACTGCGAGCAGTTTCTATTTGTTCAGTCCTTTAGCCTTCAAAGCCTCAACAGCCCACTGAAGATGTTCGTAGGGACCAATGCCTGCCCTTACCTTGTTCTTGCCATTTGCCTCCACTTTGCCAAAGGATTGGCCTTCTTTCAATGTAGCCCGTCCCAAGATTGGGGAGCCCTTTGACATGAAATTCTTGGCATGTGATGTGGTTGATGACGGAGCTAAAATCCCAAAGGCCAGATCTAGCATTGTTCTTTGAAGATCTTCAATCATGCTCATCAGCTCAGAAGTAGTTGGTTCATGGGTTTGAGATGATTGGGGTTCGAGTGCATCCATCATGCACAAGTCAGTGCTTTCTAGAATGAATGCCTCAGGCTTGGGTAAATGAGCTGGGGTGATGTATACACTGGGGTTGTCGGTAGGAAGTAGTGTATGGATGAGGTACTTGGTCATTGGGGTCTTGAGGTGGAGCTATCGTTTGGTTGTTGATGAGATTCTAGACCTCACGACGAAGGCGGTAGCAACAATCGGTGCCATGACCACGTTGTTGATGGTACACACAGTATTCGGTGGGGTTATGTCTGGCAGGGAGTGGGTCAGGAAGAGGTTGGGGATGAAGGGCTTTGAGATACCCTTTTTTTCATCAGGACTTTTAGTGTGCTGGTTAGGCTCATATAGAGGGGGTGAAAGTTCTGCCTTGAGCTCGGGTTGGGCTAGCTTTTTGTGAGTTGGATTTGGTAAATGGGTCGGCAATTTTGGGAGTGGCGATGGTGTTGATTTCGGTGGGTTTGGGAATAGTGCTGCTACAAGCATTGGTATTCCCAGAAAACACCCCCTTGTTGGTTCGTTTGTTCTGGGAATAATCCCTTTGTTAAATGCACTCTCAATCTGAACCCCTAATTCATGCAAAATTTTGAAAGTGAATAGTGGAGCAACTATTAACTTTTGCAGCATATCAGGCTCAAGGTTCTGCACCACTCTTCGCCCTTACCCTATCAGAAGGTCGATCTGTTATCTGTGCTGCCTTTGCTCTCTACCTTGCAACAAATTCCACAAAAGGTTCTCCAGGATTCTGACGGATTGCTTCAAGATCTTGAATGGTCATTTCAAGTTAGGTATTGTAAGAGTACTGATTGACAAATGCCTCAGCCATCTCTTCCTAGTTCTGCTTCACTGTATCCTCTAACTTGGCATACCAAGTGGCTGTAATAGCCGACAGGGTTCTTCCATACAAAGAGAGTTTCTGATTCTTAGTCAGACCCATCGATTTTAGAATGTCCAAGAAAAGCCGGATATGTACCATAGGATCTCCAGACCCGTCGAAACGGTCAATGTGTGGCATTTTGAACCTATCTGGGAGTCTTATAGTAGTCTCGGTGTACCTATCCTCAATGTCAGAAATGAAGTTAAGGCCCTATGCCTTTTTGAATTGCTTCTCAAGGTTCGTAATTTTCACCGAGGTCGGATCGAGATCATTAATATCAAGGGGATAAAAGCCTCTCATTAGGCTGCACCAAGGGTCTGAAAACTCGAGCTTAAGCCAACCTTCTCGGGGATCTGGACCATGCGAATCTTCAGCTAGCGGAAGTGGGTCAAAGTTTGGCTGGGGTCCCGAGACTGGATATGTGGTAGGTGCCCCAGATGGGCATTGCATTTTAGCATTGGTCTTATCCTGCATGGCGATTCCTTGGTTTAATGCCGCTATCATGCCCAAAACTTCTTCTGGACTCTGTGCCATCACGGATCTACTGAGTTTGAAAATAAATGTGATCTAATTGGTGAATGTTGAACCTACGAAACCAGTGAGCCCTGTTTGGCCCTCTTTTTACTTGCCATCGGCGAAGGAAACACTAGTTGCTCTTGATTTGACAAAGTCTATGACGCTAGTCCTAAATACCTGGGGGATATCAGAGCCTTCTGAAGCTATAGTTCTAGGACTACCTAGCAAAAGAGAAAACATACAGCACCTCAGCCTGGTTTGACTAGAACAGATATGAGCATAGCTGAATGCCTGTACTCTTTACTGAATTCGGCCCTAAAATCAGATACCAAACTTGCAACTAATATGCACATTCTTGTACAATTTCACTGTAAAGCACATACCAGTTAAAGAGAGCCAAAACACCCTTATGATGGGGTAGGGTTACTCTATCCTACTTTCGTCAGGAGCTAGGGTTCACTATCAAAACAAAGTGTTTCACACAATCCTGAATTTGGGTATTCAACCTGTCATAGTTTGGAACAGTCTCTATGGCTTTCGATATGCAACTACGTTAGTTGGTCAAAAAGGGTACCTAAGTAAGACTACCTAATATACCTCTCACAGCTAACACCGAGAAGTGAAAGAAGGATCAAACGGTACAACAGTAGTCCAGATCCAAGGGTTGCGTTCCCATTATGGCAAAGCCCGCAACCAGTCAACCTTTTGGCAAGCTTTTCCAAGCAAGCCTTCGGCAAACCGTTTAGGAATAGTAGATGGCAAACACTGTGACTTAGGCGCACCAATGCAAATGCAAATGCAAAGAAACACATAAGTGTAGATAAAAAAAACATATCATGAGTTCGAGTCAAAGTCTCTAAATCCCCAGCAGAGTGGCCAGAAACTGTGGACATGCCTTTTTTCAGGCCTCGCCTTTCGGAAGGGCTTGAAAGAAAGGCCTCACAGTTCGGACTCCCGTGGTTCTGAATCTAGTCTCACAAATGCAATGTGAAACTGATAAACACCAAAGAGTCCAAATCCGGTAAACCTTTTTGGAAAATCGATTTTAAATCAAATAATGACAAAATTGGACTGCTTTGCCAGATACAGAGTAGCCACCTAAATATTTTGTTTTCGGAAAATTTAGGAAACCCTGGCTCATACCAAAGGCCACGTGTCCGTCATCACCAAAGTTGCCTCAGTTCAGGAACTTAGGTACGAGAAGGGAAGGTCCTGAAACGAGCACCCCTTGCTCGCCCGATCAAAGATCAGCCTCTACTAATCATGATATGATTTTTTATAAACATTATGTGTTCTTGTTTTGGTTATTAGATAACATTACTATGTGATACGCACAAGTAAGTATAGATTAGTTTGTTCAATTTGGAACAATTCAACTCATGTTTGCTTGCGAAAATGGTTTGAATTTGCCACCAAACATAGTGGGCTTAAAGCATGATTTGCCACTCAACAAAGTGGGCTTAAAACTTACATTCGTTGAATCGTTCCAATTCAAACAACAAGCCTTCATCCATAGTCATTCATGCAGTTTAACATTTAAGTACATAGCCTCATTGAAAGCATTCTAATCATGGAAACATGGCAATCACACTTATGCAAGTATGCTAAAGCATAAAAACTTACCGAGTACTCCAAGCCAAAACAGAAACTAGTTAGAAAGATGTATGATCCTAACTATGCAAGATGCCTAATGCAACATATGCAATATGCAATTAATAGGCACGACTACTAATATGACATATGAATTGATTTGAATAACATGCGGTTAAACACGTATTCAAAGAAGTACTGAAATTGCAATGCAGTTTGAATGATGCGCTGAGCCTCGGTGTATGCAATACAAGATGAATGGACGCAAGCATGCGATATGCTAATTGAAACATGCCTCTAATCTAACCATTGAAAGCGATTAAATAAAAGGGAGTAAGACGTGGGGTTGGAAAACATACACACGCGCACGTACACTTATTACAACATTATGCCCTCGTGAAGTAGGGTCCGAATGAATAAGCTAACCAACTAGCTACGCTCATTAAGCTAACTAATTATTACAAAAATTGAAACTAATTAACTATTCTAGTTAACTAATTATTACACACCGAAATTGAATAACTAGTTAATATAACTAATTATTTACAACACTTAATTAGCTACAACTAATTAATTACAACACGTAGTTAAGCTAGATATTTAAACATTAAATAAGCTTGAAATGAAAGAGAGGTTCATGCACGTGCTCGATTTCCACTCGAAAAGCCACCGTTTTGCTGCTGTAAGCCTCTATTTGCATATTTGAACACTGACAATGCTACCCACTTCCAGAATACCTCTGCTTCATCTTACCAACACATTGTGCAAAAATCACTGATGGCCGAAAAGAGGAACAACTGGCTGGTCGGCTACCAATGGTGGCTGGTCGGTTACCATTGGTGGCCGGTCGGCCACTGGTGGTGGTTGTCGGCCATTGCTGGTTTAAACTTCCTTGCTGCAACAAAGAGCAAAATAGAGCAAAACAGTGTATTCTCACAGGTTGTTTGCACTGTCTACCCTCCTTATCATCACACAAGCTCAAAGGAGAGAAACTCTTGGCCCTCAAACCATCAATCAAGCAATTTCCATGCATGATGGCTAAGGGGCCAAGTTTGTACAAGTTCAATAAATGCACAAACAAGACCAAAAAGACCACTACCCTATCATGCATGATCAAAGGCAATGGTGACCTAGGAAAATGAAACATTTCATCACTTTTGAGTATGAAATGTCCCATTTTCCTTGTGTTCAAATTAACGTCCGATTTGAACACATGCAATGCTATACAGAAAATGCTTATCTTGCACACTTTTACTTTCCAATTTTGTTTACTCATTTTAATTACCAAAACATTCATTAATCCATTAAGTCCATTGATGATTGTCTTCCAAAGTGAAAGAAGTGTCAACCAAGGGGTAGTTTACGGCATGAGAGAAGCTTCATACCGTTGGTAATGAACCCTCAAATGAGGATTAAACCATTAAGCATGAGCCTCAACCTCAAGTTTAAACAACCCTATGGTTGAAACAATCCTCAAAGCAAATGAAAAAGTGAAGAAATGAGGGAGATTGTAGAGATTGTATGTGCTGAAATTAGATGAGAAAAAGCACTAAAACATGCAACCAACTCAAACCAATGGTGATTAAAGCCTTAAAATGCCACTAAAAAACCTCTGAAATTTAGTGGTTAAAAGGCCCAAAAAAGTTGGTTTGAAAGTGGTGAAAAATGGTACAAAAGCTTTACAAGCAAAGAAGCAAGAAGGGTGAACCACCCCTTAACTGAAAATGGCCTAAAAATAACACTTTTAGGCACAAAAATAGAGTTTTTTAAAGTTCAAAATCAGCCCAAAAATAGTGTGAAAGGATGGCAAAGCAAGTGTACAAAACAAGCTTAAAGGACAAGTGTTATACCTCTTGAAGCAAAGGACAATTCTAGGCACAAATGAGGCACTAAATCAAGCCAAGACCACCTTCTAGAGCTCAAAGAGGGTCCCAAGTAACCTCAGCCCAAAGATAAGTAGCTTTGGTTAAGGGTTGATAGGCAAACTAGAAGTATATCTCTACCTGTATGCACAAAAGTTCAAGAGAGAGAGAATTATAGAGAGAGAGGATTGTAGAGAGAGAGGCTCCCAAAATTTTTCCAACCATGAAAACATTAGAGAAGGTACTCTATATATAGAAATATATGGCTTCAGGTTGAAAATATCCATATAGGACCGCTGGAGTAGTATAGAACAACTGGAGGGAAAATATTTGCACAAAAACTGCCTTTTTTGCACCAGTGGCCGACAGCCATCACTGGTGGCAGACAAGAGTCACCCCTAGATGACACATGGCCGACACATGGCCATCAAAGGCCATCCATGGCTAGCAAACTCCACTAGTGGCCGCCCAGAAAAATCTGCTCTCTAGGTCCAACTTCAAATGGGCATATCTCCTACATCCGGACTCCTTTGTAGGTCATTCTTGAGCCTAAATTGAAGACTCGGAAGTCTTCTTTCCAATGGTGTAAGCCTCATATCAAAATTACAAGTGTGTAAAAATATATGCCTATTTTAGTGAAGATTTCTCAGTTTTGGTCCTAACCGAATTGATGCCGACTTCTCCTCAACTAGGTTTCTTCCCTCCACTCTTATTTTCCTCATCTCCAAACCTCTAAATAAGATGTTTTGAAAGATTTTTCAAAGTGTTCATCTCTCTTTCATTTATTTCCACTTTGTCCTTGCTCAGTTTACCAAAAAGTGCAACATTTAATGAAATGCGAGCCTTGAAACATCGTAGAAACTTTTTCAAAAATATTTTGAAAGAGAGGGTTTTAAGATCTAAAAATCATTTTGGTTAAAATGGTTTTGGTCCAAAATGGGCTGTAAGGTTTGGATTTGAAGCTCCCCTTGCCGAAGAAATTGAACCTTTACGTAGCACAACCTTCATCACCGAGTGATCAACCTGAGGCCCCCTAAGTCTCAAGGGCAGTCAAATATGGGGTGTCTACATAGCCTTTTATATTTTGTGGTTGAACTAGTTCTTTTTCTGTATTCTTGGTTTTAAGGTAACTAGGGAATATTTGCCTTTTGGCATTTGTATTCAAAAAATTGAACTAGCTTTTGCTCCATTTTTGCTGGCCACGTTATATAGGGGCCTCTTCACCTTAGCCACCAGAGAAATAAATGTCAATTGTGGCGGTCCTTTCTAGCTCTTTTAGGCTTGGCTTCATGCATACTTTCCTAAAGTCAGCCCTTCCAAACACACACCATACTCTTCACCTTGTGGGTGTTATGCTAAACATTTCCTCTCTTTTCGACCCTCAACTGATATGTCCTTCACTAGAGCCTTTCCATGGCCTCTCTGTCGACAGAGAGGCAACTTTATTCGTACCTTTTAATGATTTCCACTTCAGATCCTCAACTCTCACATACATTCAAGCTGGCCCTCAAACGCAAGATGATACATGGAAAAACAAAGAAAATCCTTTTCGGCTCAAGGTCTTACTTCTAGGTATATCTTAGTTGGGGGTTCAATTGCCGACAATACATTATCCAACTGCAGTTTTGAAAGTTATAACCCTTGCCAATAAGTGAGGCAATTTGGGTTCTTGTAAGTTTTACCTTGCCCTTATTTTCATCCCACTATTTTTGAATATGTGGAGTTAAGACATCAATTTAAAATAAAGGAAGATGTTGAACACATCCTTGCCACCAATCAAGAATTATTTGATCAATTCTGCTTATACTTTTGCAACTTTTACCCATATCTTTCCAATAAATTCCAAGATTGGTGGTTGCTTATGAATGCTATCATTTTCCGTAAGGACTTGGCTGCCTGCCTTTTGGATCTCCATACTGACAACAAAAAAGGTGTGGAAAGAGTTGTAGGTCAGTTTTTTAACCAATTCTATCAAATGCTCTTTCTTTTGTTTTGTTAATGTTTCATTTCTACAAACCCCTCTCCATTGGTTCTGGAGCGTTTGGCCACTGAAAAAGCAAACTCTATGGGCAAAGGAAAAATATGCTATACCAAGAAAGCTAAAAAGAACCCTATGGATGAACCTCTTGCCAACATCCAAGAAGGAGATAGTTCCAAAGCTCTTCCTCCAGTGGCCATATCTGAGCCAACTCAAATTGCTGCCAACACAACTTCCTCTTCATCTTCTTCAGATTGGGACATGCCCGTTGGCCAAACCTTTCACTTTTCAACCGAAAAACCTACAAATCAGAGCCCAGTAAGGACTTCTGAAGTCTTGTCTTCTTCTTCTTTCTATCTTTTTTTTTTTTTTTTTTTTAACTTTTGCTGTACATCTTGATTTATTTGAATGAATGTGCTGTTTTTCTTTATCTCATGCTTTTCCACATTGTAGGATAAAATTTCATTAAATATTTTCCATTGATTATTCTTCTATGTGGCTCTCCTTCTAAAGATGCCAGGTAATATGCCCTTCCTTTTAAAACCTTGTATATCTTGTAAGGTCCTTCTTAGTTAGGAGACCATTTGCCATATTCTAGGCTTTTTGTTCCAAGAGGCAAAATAGTTTTCCAGACTAAATCTCCCTCAGAGAACACTTCATGCTTTACTTTCTTGTTATAACTCCTTTCTACCTTCTTCTTTTGTGCAATTAAGTGATTGAAAGCAAAATCCTTTTCTCTTCTAAATCTTGTAACTCAATTGTCATGGCTTCGTTATATTCATCCATTGGAATGTTCAACTATTGAGCCAATCAATTGGATCTTACAGTTACTTCTAATGGATGAACAACATTATGCCCATACACTAACTCATATGGGGTTGTTTTTGTACTATATCTCCCAGAATTCCTATAAGCCCATAATTCCTCGGACAAAAGATTGTGCCAATCTATAGGATTATTCTCAGTCATCCTCTCCAAAGTATTCTTTAGATTTTTTTTTTTTTTTTTTTTTTTTTTTTTTTGTTGCCTCAGCTTGTCCATTTGCTTGAGCATAATAGGGGGAAGAGTTTAAGATCTGAATGCCATACTCTGTCGCAAACTGTTTTATTTCATCCCCATTGAACATGGTCCCCTGATCGACAGTAATGGTTTGAGGCAGACCAAATCTATAGGTCACATTCTGTTTAAGGAACTCAAAATCAGGGACTGTGTGGCAACTTTCAATGGGATAGCTTCTGCCCACTTGGTAAAATAATCTGTTGCCACCAGCAAATATGAATGAGCCTTTGATGAAGGTGGCAATATTTGTCCTATCAAATCCATTTTCGAACGTCTGAAGGGCCAAGGCTTTGCTATTGAATTCAAGCTTGTGGCTGAGACCCTTTGGACACTACCATGTTTTTGGCAACTTTGACACCCCTTTGCATACATGTTACAATCCTTTCTTATGGATGGGCAAAAATATCCATGTTTGCTAATCAGCCATCTCATCTTATCCCCAGCTTGATGGGCTCCACACATGCCCTCATATGGTTCTGCCATTGTTTTCATTTGATTTTCTTGGCCTATACATAATAAGGTCAATCCACCATGTGCTTTTCTAAAAAAATCATCCCTTATTATGACATAATTTAAAGCTTGGTATTTTAGTTGCCTATTAAAAACATTACTAGGGTTGAGCAAGTCTTTAATCAACGAATACCTCCAATCACTTTCAGACACCTCAAGTGTCATTATTAGTAAGAAATCTCTATGCCAGTCCTTAAAAGTTAGAAAGTTCTTCTGGATTCTTATAATCCTTTCTTGGGCTCTTTTAGGAATTCTCAACCCTGATGTTGCTTGAGCCATCTAATTGGTTTCTTTATTCTCTATTCTATACATGTCTATGTGAATGACACATGGTCAAAAAAGTTTGTTAACCATTTTCCCTTAATTAAATATTTATCCTAGAATCTTGAATTCTATGGCCAACTCAAGTCCAATTATTGAAGCCTCGTACTCAACTTGATTACAAGAATGCACACGTTGCTCATCCAACTGATAAGCAAACTGATATGTCAATTGATTAGGAGCAATCGAGACAATACCAGCTCCAACTCCCTCATTCGTTTTAGATCCATGAAACATTAATCCCCAAGGCTTAGTATCTATCACATGAACCTCAAAGAAATCTGATTCAACAGGCAAGCATGGATACTCTGCCAAAAAATCTGCCAAGGCCTGTCCCTTTACAGCTTTCTATGGCACATACTTAAAGTAGTATTCAATTAAGGCCAACAGCCATTTACCTTGTCTACCTCTCAACATAGGTCTAGAAAACATATATTTTATTACATTAGTTTGTGCCACAACAAACACTTCTGAAGGAAGCATGTAATGTCTATGTTTTATGGCTGCAAAATATAAAGCCAAACATAACTTTTCGACAGAAGTGTACCCAGCTTAAGCATTGTTCAACCTCCTACTCAAGCAATAAATTGCCTGCTCATGACCCATATCAATTTCCTGGGCCAATAGACATCCAATCGATAGGTCACATGCTGAAATATAAAGCTTTAAAGGCTTTCCATAAACATGTGGCATAAGTACTGGAGGATTGGTCAAATACTTCTTGATCAAATCAAAAGCCTTTTGATGACATTCCTCCCATTTAAACTCGCCATCTGACTTTATCTTCACCGAAGAAGAAAACACCAAAGTCTTCCTGGCTAAATTAGCTATAAATCTTCTTAAGAAATTAATCTTACCTAAGAAACTTTGCAATTCTTTCTTATTGCTTGGGGGTTTAGCTACCAATATAGCTTGGGCTTTGTTAGCATCTACCTCTATTCCTTTGCGATGCACTAAAAAGCCTAAGAACTTCCCAGCAGTTACCCCAAAGGCACATTTTAGAGGGTTCAATTTTAACTTGTGGCTTCTCATCTTCTGAAATGTTTGTCTTAAATGGTTCAAATGCTCTTCAAATGTGTCTAATTTGACAACTACATCCTCAATATATACCTCTAAAAACTTTCCTATCAAGTCATGAAATATAAGATTCATTGCCCTCTAATAGGTGGCTCCAACATTTTTGAAACCAAAAGGCATGACCACCCATTCAAATGTACCTAAAGCCCCAGGACACCTGAATGTAGTTTTATGAATGTCATCCGGATTGATGAAAATTTGGTTATATCCAGCATGCCCATTCATGAATGAAAAGACCTTGCTTGTAGTTGCTGAATCAACTAACAAATCAGCCACTAGAATAGGATGCTCATCTTTTGGAGCTGCTGGATTTAAATTCCTAAAATCTATGTAAACTCTCAATTTTTTATTTTTCTTCATGATAGGCATAATATTTGACAGCCATTCCACATACCTAGCTGTCCTAATAAAACATGCCTTTAAAAGCCTCTCAATTTCTTTATTGACTAACAAAGTTACTTCATTAGTCATTCTCCTTGGGGGTTGCTTATGTGGAGGGAAGTTATTTTTGTTAGCAGCCTATGTTCTACTAAAGTCCTATCCAAACCAGGCATTTCTTCATAACACCAAGCAAAGCAATCCACATACTCAAATAGCAAGTCAATCAACTTTTCTTTACTTTCATTAGATAAACTAGCATTTACATAGATTGGCCTTTTACAGGCCTTAGTACCCAAGTTGAATTCCTCTAAAGGGTCTTGAACATCTGCTTTAAGGTCATCCAACTTGGTAGGAGCAACTCTCAAATGTTCTAATTGCACCTCTTTATAACTCAGAGGGCTATTGTCTATTACACATTCTGCCCATGAACAAACAGGCATTGACTTAAACTTAAACTTACTTGCAAGAAAGAAATTAAAATGTTTGACAAAAGTAGACCTAATTACAAGGGTTGTGGCTATCTCATCCAGCCTGTGTTTTTCAAATATCTGCATCTGCATCTCTAACTTCTGTCACTTCCTTAATCACAAGCCCTTTCTATTTCTTCATCAGGCTTGGTTTGGCCAATTCTTGGCCAATCTGCTTGAACCCCTCTTCTATGATGTGCTTGAACTCTTCATTAGTCAAGCTTTTCCCTTGGGATCTGACCTCATCTTCAACCACTTCCACTAGTCCTAAGTTTTCATCACAGAGTACAACATCTATGTTATAGCATCTGCTACAAATGGGTTGGCATCTGCCCAAGAAATTTCCATTCCCTTCGACTCATCTTGCCTATTACTGGTTAGGAAAATCAGAGCTTGATGCAAAGAAGATGGTACACACCCATTAAGGTGTATCAAATTCCTTCCTAGCAGCACATTATAGCTAGAAGTGGAATCAGTCACAAAGAAAGCGGTTCCCATTAACCATGAACCAATATAAAGTTGGATAGCAACAACTCCCCTTACTTCTGATGATCCCTCAGCAAAATTACTTATATTAATATTAGTAGGCAACAAATCTAGATGGGCTCTCATACACAATGGTCTTAAGTGCCTTATCAACTTTTCTTCGAGCTTTTGTAACACCACCTTCTCACCATCGACAGACTTAACTACTTCTATAGACCTTGGTGGCTTAACCTCTACCTTTGTTATCTCCATTGCCACTGGCACAACTGGCCCTGCCTAGTCTTCTACATCCCCTGCCAATATGTTTGGTAGGTCTGGCTTGGCCTGAAACTTCTTTCGAATGGCCATAATCATATTACACTCTTTTGAATCAGGCAAAGAACTAAATTGGATAGCAGCCAACTTCCCTCCAAAGTCACCACCAGAACTGTCTAACTTGACTTCTTCTCCTTTAGCTTCCTTGCCAGAATGTACCATATTATCCATGGCCGATTCTTGGCTTTGAATCTCTTGCATTGTCATATCTTCCCCATCCTTATCATCTTCATCATACATCAAATCCTTTGCTAGCTCTTTTAATTTATGTCTTAACAAAGCTTTTCCATATAGTTTCTCAATAGGCTTGTCAGATGCTTTTTCTGGCTACATTTCTCTCTTTAAAATCTGAATTAGCTGCACTGGATGAGCTCTAGAAGTTGAAGTTCACCCCTTCATTTCCCTGACCGAAAAAGCAGGAATCAAACCATCTCTAGTCCACGCTAAATCTTTCCTTCCAATTCTTTTATCTCCTGCAGCTTTAGACATCACAGTATGGAACTTCCTTTGTTCTCTTTTTTTTGAGTCCTTGTCTCTGCCATAGTTCTCCTGCCACCTATAGAAAATTTTGGGTGAACTACTTCTTGCCAACCTAAATTAGGTAGCACCGGAGGCTTTACCCAACTAGGTTAGGTTGGTTGCATATTTGGCCGCTATGAGGCTTCACAAAATGTTGTTGTTGACCAATATATGGCCTTGTCAATACCTTCAAAGTCCCATATGATTTAAAACCTTTTTGCTGTTTTAGCATGGTTCTAATATTACTTGATCCACCAAAACATGGATGGACAGGAGCTCCTTGAAATAAAAATGAAGCTTCATCCTCCCCATAATTCTCTGCAGGGCCAAATATTCATGGATCTGACCCATCATAAAACACACTGTTGTTATCAAATATTTGTAGATCACCACTTCCCATAGTATTAAACCTAAGGCCAACATTCCTTCCAATCTTTTGAAGTCATCTATCACAAT
Organism: Camellia sinensis; assembly: GCF_055761805.1. Lineage (NCBI taxonomy): Eukaryota > Viridiplantae > Streptophyta > Magnoliopsida > Ericales > Theaceae > Camellia > Camellia sinensis. The sequence goes on from NC_138974.1 coordinate 82,263,521, forward strand.
GGCCTTTGCTTTTTCTTTTTTAGTACCACATCTGAAGTAGATGAACCTTTCTTCAGGCTCCTCTTGCACTTTTTTCCCTCTTGCTTCTTTGGCAGCTTTTCCATTCTTTCTTTGCACAATCTCTCCAGTTCTACTAGGAAAACTCTAGGATGCTTTCTGTTTTTCTGGTCAGTCGATAGGAGGCTAATTGCCACCATATTAACACCTACCACCTCTGGAAAAAGCATCACTGTCAACTGCCATCACACCTTTGTTTTTCTCAGCATACTTCAATATTTCTTTTTGAATTAGATCTGCACGCAATTTCGAAATGTGACAAAGTTGTTAGTAGAATGCCTAAAAGAATTATGCCATTTACAAAATTCTTTTCCAATTCTATCTCTCTTTAGGGATATTATGGCCAGGAGTTAAAGTTAAAAATTTATTGGCCATTAACTCATTAAACAAAGCATCTTCTTGTGATAAATCACTGTTTACTAGCTGTAGTCACATTCCTTTTCGTTGGCTGTGTCGATGGCATGTCTATAGGTTTTTCTACCTTTTTTAAAGTCTTACATACCATAGGTTTCTTGCCAATAATTTGTTCTACATCAATGCCTATGTCAAAATCATAACCAACTTCTTGGTAAGAAGTACCAAATGAGGTTGCCTTCCTTTGTTGTTCTTCTCCAAGGATTGACTCATAACTAGTTGCCCTAGAAGACAATTCATATAAATCTCTAAACATCATTCCTTCAAATTTCTTTCTTAGCTCAAAATCTAAACCATTTCGAGCAAATCTTATAACTTCTATCTCAGGAATGTATGCATAACATCTGTTTTTTGCTCTCTTAAACTTGTTGATATATTGTTCTATAGTCTCTCCTTGCTTCTGTTTGAATTTTGACAGATCTACTAAGGTAACTTCAGGCTTAGTTCTAAAGAATTGAGCATGAAATTGACTCTCCATCTCTTGCCAAGTATGCACAGAATTTTCTGGCAAGTTGATGAACCAAGTGAATGCAATCTTAGGCAATGAATTAGGGAACAATTTCATTTTGAAAAGATCATTTTGTCCTCCTCCTCCACACTGCAACACAAATCTCCCCATATGTTCAATGGTGGACTGCCTCTCTTCTCCTGTAAATAGGGAAAATTGAGGCACCCGAAAATTCCTTGGGAGGGGCATATTATCCACATCTGGAGGATATGGACTTCAGAACATAGGTCTGTTTAGCCTCGTCAAGCCTGGGCCATACATTTCTTAAATCAAGTTCATTATTTGCTCCCTATTATTAATCTGAGGGTTTAAGTAATGTTGTTGATGTCCCCCTCCTTGGACTTCTGGTTGGAAGTAAGGAAAAAAGGGGCCAAGCCCTTTAGGCCTTGGGTTCATTATGTTGGGTTCATAGTACAGTTGTTGTATGGCATGATCCTGCATATACGTGCATGATCCTGTACTGTTCTGATTAGCCTATTTCTTTATTCCACCATAGCATGATAACCTGCTACAGGTCCATCAAATGCATGTATACCATACAATGTGTGGCCTTGGTTACACCCCATAACCAAAAATAATACGTGCACAATTAGTACCATTTGGAACAATGTGTGCACAATACGTGCATTATTCGTACCATTGTCCTTAAATAATCCTCTGAGGCCCTCAGTTCTCCATATATACTTCAGGCCTAATGGAATCCATTTTTTAACTAAAATTTGAAGGGGAACAAATCTCAAAAATAGTTTTAGGAGCAAGTCATCAGACAATATTACATGTTTCTTAAAAAATAAAAATAAAAAAACAAAAATGATGCCAAACAAGCAATTTAAGGGCCACAAAATATTTCTTTGAAACCGAATCCAATGGATTGGAATGTTGACAAACTTGTCAAGTTGAGTTAGATTGAGATCTGAGTTTGTAAAACCTAATTACAATCTAATTGCATAAAACCTGGTTCCTAGCACAAATTGGTTGCAACAAAACCTTTTTGAGTTGGGAGAAAATTTGCAGTGAATGAGAGAATGATCACCTAGAGATAGTCTGTCAACATAACAACAACAGCAAAGAAAAGTTATGGACTTGGAGTCAAGGATCATCATTATCAACATCATCACCAACATTATCTTTATCTTCTTCTTCAACAATAACAACAACATCATCATCTTTATCATCATTCTTGAAGTATGCATGCGCAAGCGCATCCAGAGGAGATATTCTTCTAGTTGGATTCAGGCAAAGCATTTCCTACATGAAAGTAGGCAAATTTAACATAAACTAGATGGTCTAAGAGAGTGAGAGAGGAAAGAAAAAAGAAAGAAGGATCTTTTAAATATATAGAGATCAACACATACTCAAATTACAAATAAAAACATCATTTTCATCAGGCATTAACAAGATCAGTAGCCATGAAGTGCAATAGAGAATCAAATCAAGTACAACTAATATAATGTAACATTTTCATGGACGCAAAACATGACACATCACCACATAGGGGGGAAGAGGGATAGAAGTCGAGTAATGATCTCCATAGGCAAACAATTTGGCCTCTGCTGGTACCCAACTTTTAGATGAGGACATTGAGTATGTTGGATGACAAACCCATAAATCTCTGTAAAGTACTCAACAACACACTTCATTGTACCTCTTTCATTAATTGGGAATCAAATAAATATAAACAATAAACCAGTCAGACAAGGAACATGCAAAAAGAATCTCAAGAGATGTGTGGAGTAGCATAATATAAAGGTAATTTCTTCCATTAAGGATCATAAACTAGACCCTTACAATGAAGCCAAACCAGATGTATGACATTTTCTGCACATATTTCCTTGGTTTGTGACTTCAACCTTTACTCCTCCTAAAGCTTTCTTCACCTATTACACAAATAAAGCCAAATCACCCAGATAGATTACTTAAATTTTCAACTTAACTGCATGCAAGTTGCATGAAATTGCCTTGATTGAGCCCTATTTCCACGAGAAAAAAAAAGGAGATGAGGAACTTTGAAATAGACACCAACATTGACTAAATAACATTATAATAAGCCCCTTTAAAAATCTAATTGTACATTTTTTGTCATCAAAGGTTGTAGGAGAGAATTCTATGACTTGTGAAGTTCTAATTTCTACTTACAATTTCAAGTCCAAGCTCCATCTTTCCTGTACCTAAACAATTTGACATTGTTCTGACCAGTTCAGCTGCACTCTTTGCTTCTAGACCGTCATTCAGGTCTTCTTCTTTTTCTTTTTCTACATCATCTGCAAGAGAGCGGCTAGAAATATCAACAGCTCCTGTGACTGGCTTTCCATATATCGAAACAACTAAAAATGTAAATCATAGAAAAACACATATATGAAAAGAAGACAAAAGAATAAAAATGAAAAAAAAAAAGAGAAAAGAAATCAAGTTGGTAGAATTACTTACCTCCTCATCATCAAAGCCATCTTCACTGTCTGAGTCATTATCAGAGTTGTTGGGGTTAACTTCTAACTTAGTTTCGGATTCGGTTGATTATTGTCTTGTGCTAATTGATGTTGCTCAATTCCAAGACGAGTAGTCGATACACTTTCATCAACCAATTTGCCTTTCTCCCTTCATGCCTATGAAAGTGATAGTATGTGATGGACCAAGCTGAGCTTGTTGTGACTTGTGCTCCAATTACAACATCATTCATTGACAAACAATGATGCTGCTCATATCATCCTGGAATATAAAGAACCGATTCATGCCCAAATAAGAAGTATACGCTTCCTACTCGGTTATAAATATCAACCATTGCTTGATTCAGATGTGTAGGGTTCATAGGCAAATCCAGCGACAAAACCCTAAAGATTGGGCTGTTCTCAAGTTCATTAATGTTAAGGTTCAAAACTCTATTGAAAATGTACGTTGTGATCAATTGTCTTAAGTCCACTTGTCCAATCACTCCCCATCCAAAGTGTATTGTGTGTAACAACCCCAAAATCCTTTATGGTTCGACTTGAATGTCAAAACCTTGATCATCAGCTCCATGAACATTTTTGATTTGTAATGGTGTCATCATATAAATTTTCAAAATTTTCTAACCTACTAGAATATTTTCATTTGGAACCTGAGGTACTGCCCTAAAGGCATCCATCTACCAATCAGTTTTACAAATCTCCATTTGAATATACATGTCTTTCTCTCCTAGCAGATGATCCTCCTCATAAACTACCCTAGGTCACGGGTTGTTACCCCTTTTACGCACATCTGCAATCTATAATTTTGTCCATCGGGTTTCAAATCTATTTCACCTTGCAGGCAAAAATACAGTCCACCTGCTCTTTCAAAAATAGTACGTAAGTCTAGGTCCATTTGACGAGGATCTAACTGCAACTCATGTGGTGCAATCCTCAATAGTGGAGATTAGAAAAATAGATTACTAACATCAATGCCATTAACCAACGGGACCAAACAAGTGTGAACCAAATCTCGGTCAAATATGGTAAGACTAAAATTTTGTGGTATCTCAGCTAGAACAATCATAACCCCGCCTATCTCCGCATCCATCTACAAAAACAATTACAAAACATCGTAATTTTGCCTTATTTTCCAAAACTCAGTTGGAAAGTTCTCAACAATGGAAATAACTTGTGGGTTGAGGTTCTCAAAACCAAGTATTTGAAAAGAACATTATTATTCAAATAAATAAAATTAGGCTCTTTTCAAGGCCAATATGGGGCGATCAATTAGGACATTAAACATAATGTTGTTTCTCATATCTTCTCTATTAATCAACCAATCATATGCCTTACACATTGTTGGGTCCAGAAAATGGACCTAAAAATTAGATATCATTTTCCATTTGAAAAATACTAACTTCCTTAACTACAAGAAGAGAATGAGGGCTTTTAATGTGTGGAGAAGTATGCTGAAAACCAGAAACGCCTTGAGCAAAGGTATAAAATGGTCTATTGGGGATGGCAATAAAGTTGACATTTGGATCTCCACTAAACCACTAAACCACTAAAACACCCACACCATTAACATCTAAAATGAAATCAACAGCATGTGAGGAAGTTGTCCAAACTTCTACATTAAGAAAGAAGACGAAAAGAAAAATCAAAGCCACCGGAGGATTTGTGATTTAGAAATTTTCAGTTAGACCAGAATTTTAAGATTATTATGCTCATTTTGTACTAGTGAAAAAGATCATTAAAAATGTTAACTCAATCAAACTTTAATTTGACAAGAAAAAATCAACAAGACAAAAAAAAAAAAAAATGCAAAAAAGTCGCTCATATGCAAATAAAAGAAACAGGGAAAAATCCTCTAATTATATGATAGCTTGATCCCAGGATGCACAAAGCTTCGCCTCCCAAGAATGGGAGACAATAACGTGATATTCAGAAAACATAACATCTTAAATAACATATGTGTGTAAATGTAGAAATTTCTATATCAATTGATATTCATCTATCAAGAACTGAATATATATATATATATATATATAATTAAGGGAAATGAAAACACTCAGGAACAAGAAATCAAGAATTGGGAAGAAAACTTCAAGAAGCTGAGTCATAAATATTCAAGGGGAAAAATATTCAGTAAATATATGATAGAATAATTCCAAAATGCACAGAGCTTCGCCTTCCAATATTTTGAGAAAACACAATTTACACTCGGCTTTTGTTAAATTCCCAAACATAATCTCAGACTAACAGTGTATATGTTGAGAATTGTATATATATGTATTCAAACACAATTTCAATTTTGTTCTATTAGTAAAGTGATTCAGAGTTAGAGCAATTCTAGAGAGAGAGAGAGAGAGATTGAATTTTAAAACTGAACTAGCTCTTCTTGAAGTAAATTGAATTTGGTAAATACAGAGGTGCCAAGAAACATATATGTATCGAAATATGCATATATCTCCATCAAGGATTCATGAATTTTTATTTTTTTTGAAAATGATAGCTTCAGAGAGAGAGAGAGAGAGAGAGAGAGAGCGTGGGAGAGGATGTTGGTTAGAGTACCAAACGAGATGAAACGGAATTTCCCTCCAAATATGTTTACTTCTTGTTTTCAAAAGACTGTTTTCTTGTTTTCTTTTTCTTTTTTCTCATTATTAAATAAATTTATAGTTTAGGAAATTTTTTTAACTTAGCTCGTTTGGGGATTATCTATTTTAGTTAAATTTTGACTTTTTGTGAAAATATGTGCAGAAAAATAGTGAGAATGATGCGACAATTTGTGATAACTTTTTTGTTTTTTGGGTTATATTAACCACTTTCCAAACAAGGACAACCTTAATATATTTAAAAACTAAAGTATATGTAAATAAATATCTAAAATAAAAAATATTTTCATATTTTTTTTTGTGTCTTTAATTAGTTTTTTAATATATATGTTTCACATATACTTTTTATGTGCATCTAAATATTTAAAAAAAAATGAAAATCAAATCAAACAAGTTTACATAGTTTAAAAGAATGCATTCAAATTGTGAGAGAAATAATCGAGAAAATTTTTTAGAGAGATCGTTGAAAAGTGGCCTAATAGAATCCATTTTTTAACTAAAATTTGAAGGGGAAAAAGTGGCCTAATGGAATCCATTTGTTGTTCTTCTTCTTCTTCACAAAATGACGTAAGTTGTCTCACAAAACTCAGAGTAAGTCTCGTAAATTGTGTCACAAAACTCAGAGTAAGTCACGTAAGTTCTTCTTGTTCTTTTTCACAGAATAAATTTTCAAAAAGTCATGTAAGTTGTGTCACCAAACTTAGAGTAGTTAACACAAAATGACACATAAGTTTGTACCTAAATATTTTTAAGCATAGAAAAATACAGAAGTGTTCACAACTAACGTGAGTGATTTTCGAAAAAATCCATAAGTGATCACAAATACGAGTAAGTTTTTAAAGAACACTATTGTTTCACAAAATTGCATAAATTTTCACAAAGTCACGTAAGTTGTGCCACAAAAGTCAGGTTAGTTAACATAAAATGACACGTAAGTTTGTTCCTAAAAATTTTCAACAACACAAAAATATGTAAGTTTTCACAAATGACGTATGTGATTTTCCAAAAAATGCGTAAGAGATCACAAATACCAGCAAGTCTTTGGAGAGCAATTTTATTTCCCAAGATTACATAAGTCATCACAACTTACGTAACTGATTTTCCAAAAAAAAAAAGTGATCACAAATAATAGTAAGTCTTTGGAGAACACTTCTATTCAAAAAGTTACGTAAGTTTTCAAATAGTCACGCAAGTTGTGTCACAAAACTCAAGGTGGTTAACACAAAATTTATGCGTGAGTTTGTTCCTAAAATTTTTCAACAACACAAAAAATGCATAAATGATCACAAATACGGGGTAAGTTCTTGGAGAACACTTTTATTTTACAAAATTGTGTAAATTTTCACAACTTATGTAATTGATTTTCCAAAAAATACACAAGTGATCCCAAATACGTGTAAATATTCGAGGAACATTTTTATTTCAGAAAATTGCGTAATTTTCACAAAGTTATGTAATATTTTTTAGAAAGAAAATGATAATTACAATAAATAAATAAATAGTCATATCAAGTAATTATTTAATATATTTAGAGTAAATTTAAGCGATGTTTCACATTAATAATTATCGATATAAATTGAGAGCCGTTATTCTCATCTCGCTTTACTCTTAAGTACATTTCATTTTTTGTTCATTATTTATATAGTTACATTAAATACTCTTGAAATTTTGGTTTTTTTTTAGGCAGAGGGAATTAAATTATTTGGTTGAAACCGGTGAATAGTTTCTCTAGCAAGCTATTGAATGGCATAATCTGATTGGTAGCATTGACGAAGATGAACAACACCTGCTAACAAAAGAGAACTGAAGTAACCAAAAGAAAGAGAAAGAAAAGACTCTCTCTCTCTCTCTCTCTCTCTCTCTCTCTCTCTCTCTCTCTCTCTCACAGAACAGTCACCAACAAACCTTAGCCCTGCTCACCACCGCACCGTCGCACACCGCCACCGCCACCGCCACAAATCACAGGTTTTTCTCTCTTTGTCTCTGTCGCTCTCGATCTCTCTCCCTCTCTGTCAATCTCTTTCTCTCTATCTTTGTCTCTGTCAATCTTGGTCTCTTTTTCTCTCTCTCTCTCTCTCTCTCTCTCTCTCTCTCTCTCTTTCTCTCTCTCCCTCTCTCTTTTCCCCCATGACCTACTTTCCCTGCTACCAAACACTCGTGGAATTTTTAAAAAAATGAAAAAAAAAAGTGTAAGACTGATAAAGATGAGAAAAAAAATTACGTAGCCTGTTGGAAAATATATATATATATATATGGTATAGATTGTTACCCAATATGCGTATATATGTATGAGTCTTTGTATCAGTTGGAAAATTAAATTTAAATGTCACAACTGTAGATGAACAAAATTTTGAGGGGTTAAAAAATTGTGACATGTTTAAATAAGAGTGTTGCTATTAGCACCTCATAAATTATCTTGGATCCCTTAATTTTTAATGGGTGATTCTACTTACAACACTATTTAACCTCTTTACACCCTCAGCTTCATTACACCACTAAAAAAAAATGTAATTTTCATTACACCCCCAATATATTACCAAAACTAACCCTAAATTAAGTATTTCATCTCTTTACACCACTGATTTTTGTAACACGGTACTAAACAACTTACATTATTCCAGTGTTATGCTACCGGAAAAATAGATCTCTTCAGCATTTTGTTACTATACATTTACAGAGACACTTTCTTCCAAACACTGAATTTTATATTTGTGGTGGGCCTGTTTGGTAATACAACGCTAATTAATTTGAATTACTCCAGTGCCATGTTGTTGGACAATATTTTTTTTTCCTAGCATTATGTTGCCGTCCAATTAGATGATAACAAGAAATTAATTTTGGCCACTTGTGAAGTGCATGTTCAGTGATACATTGTTATACAAATGGGATTACTCTAATGTCATGTTGCCAAACTACAATAGAGTTGTCTAGACCCCTGTCGTTGTACATTGAAAGAATTACTTTTTGCTTGAAGCATCCATAAAAAAATTCATAAATCAAGCACGCATCTATAAAATCATACATCAAAAGTATCCATAAATTATTCATAAAAACATCAAGTGTACGAATATCCATAAAGTATCAATCAAACATGCTATCACAATTCGTCTTGGTAATTTGTAGGTAATTTTTCCTTCCTTAATAGAAATAGACATCCATACTTTTTAGAACCTGTCAACCTTAATTGTTCCCCCATGATCTTCCTGTTGTCTCTATAGTAACCACTTCTTTTACAAGCGAGTGTAAGTCTTGGTTTCTGCCATTACCTCCCGCATTTGATGTCTTTATGACAATGACAAATCCAGTCTTCTTCCCAACGTCAGAAGTCCATTTAATTAATGCTCTCTCTCTCTCTCTCTCTCTCTCTCTCTCTCACATAGAACAGTCACCACAAAACCTTACCCCCACTCACCAGCCCACCGTTGCACATGGCCACTGCCACCGTCGCAAATCACAGGTTTTTCTCTCATTGCCTTTTGTCGCTCTCAGTCTCTCTCCCTCTCTTTCGATCTCTTTCTCTCTATCTCTATTTCTATCGATCTTGGTCTCTCTCTCTCTCTCTCTCTCTCTCTCCCCATCACCTACTTTCCCTGCTACCAAACACTCGTGGAATTTATAAATAAAAAAAAACAAAGAAAAAAAAAAGTGGAAGACTGATAAGATGCAAAAAACAATTAGGTACCCTGTTGGAAAATATGCATGTATATATGGTTCAGATTGTTGTCCAATATGCGTATATATATGTATGAGTCTTTGCATCTGTTGGAAAATTAAATTTAAATGTCATAATTGTAGAGGAACAAAATTTTGAGGGGTTAAAAAGTTATGACATGTTTAAATAAGAGTGCTGCTATTAGCACCTCATAAATTATCTTGGATCCCTCAATTTTTAATAGCTGATTCTACTTACACCAATATTTAACCTCTTTACACCCTCCATCTCATTACACCAACAAAAAAAAAAATGTAATTCTCATTACACCCCCAATATATTACCAAAACTAACCCTAAATTAACTATTTCATCTCTTTACATCACTAATTTTCGTAACACAGTACTAAACAATTTACATTATTCCAGTGTTATGTTGCCAGAAAAATTGATCTATTTAGCATTTTGTTGTTATACATTTATAGAGACACTTTCTTTCAAACAAAGAATTTTTAATTTGTAGTGGGCTTGTTCGGTAATACAACGCTAATTAATTTTAATTACTCCGGTGCCATGTTACTAGGCAATATTTTTTTTCCCAGCATTTTGTTGTCGTCCAATTAGATGATAACAAGAAATTAATTTGGGCTACTTGTAAAGTGCATGTTCAGTGATACATTGTTATAAAAACGGGATTACTCCAATGTCATGTTGCCAAACTACAATAGAGTTGTCTAGGACCCCGTCGATGTACGTTGAAAGATTTACTTTTTCCTTGAAACATCCATAAAAAAATTCATAAATCAAACACGCATCCATAAAATTATTCATAAAAAATCAAGTGTACGGATATCCATAAAGTATCCATAAAATCTGTAATTGTTTGTATCCATCAATCAAATATGTTATCACAATTTGTCTTGGTAATTTGTAGGTAATTTTTCCCCCCTTAATAGAAATAAACATCCACACTTTTTAGAACCAGTCAACCTTAATTGTTCCCCTTTGATCTTCCTGTTGTCTCAATAGTGACCACTTCTTTTACAAGCGAGTGTAAGTCTTGCTTTTCTGCCACTACCTCCCGCATCTAATGTCTTTATAACAATGACAAATCTAGTTGTCTTCCCAACGTCAAAAGTCCATTTAATTAATGTTTCACGACTACTAAAAAACTAAAGATAATAAATACATTTATACGTCAAATTATTAGTGAGACTCAATAGAAATTAAAAATAAGAAAAAATGGTATACATAAAAAAAACTTAACAAACCTCGTCTGTAATGAATTCATGACTAGAGTCCACTAATATTGCAGTACTTGCATTGTAGCAATGTGTAGTGATCTTGGTTTTGATTCTTCTTTCATGTTTTGCCACTTCGACTAGGCCAGTTGTTGACCCTCGTAGTAGGAGCAAGCTTAGTGGCCTTCTTGCAACTCTCTTGGATAGTGAGAGTAACGGGGATCGTGTTGAGTTACCAAGGGTAGTTTGTGAATACCCGGATGTCTTTCCAGAAGTTCTTACTAGTTTACCACCTCACTGGGAGATCGAGTTCTCTATTGAATTAGTGTCTAGTACGGCATCAATTTCCATGTCACTGTATAGATTTGGACCAGCCGAATTGCATGAGTTGAAGATTTAACTCCAAGAAATTTTAGACAAGGGCTTTATTCGCCCTAGTACATCACCTTGGGGAGCACCGGCTCTCTTTGCGAAGAAGAAGGATGGGTCTTTGCGGTTGTGTATTGATTACCGCAAGTTGAATCAGGTTACCATTAAGAACAAGTATCCTCTGCCTAGAATTGATGATTTGTTTGACCAACTTAGAGGGTCTCGCTACTTCTCCAAGATAGATTTGAGATCGGGGTACCATTAGTTGAGAGTCCGGGAAGAGGACATCCAGAAAATGGCCTTTCGTACGCGTTATGGCCACTATGAGTTCCTAGTAATGCCTTTTGGGTTGACTAATGCACCAGCTTCCTTTCTGGACTTGATGAACTGAATCTTTCGTGAGTACTTGGACCTTTTTGTGGTCGTCTTTGTGGACGACATCTTAATCTATTCGACCTCTGAGGAGGAACATGAGGCTCACTTACGGGTAGTGCTTGAATTGCTTAAGGAGCACCGTTTGTACGCCAAGTTTGATTTCTGCGAGTTTTGGGTCACCGAGGTGAAATTTTTGAGACATGTAGAGTCAAGTGAGGGGGTGACTGTAGACTCTTCAAAGATAGATGCGGTACAGGATTGGAAACAACCGAAGAATGTTTTTGAGATCCGAAGTTTCTTGGGGTTAGCGGGGTACTATCGACACTTCGTAAGGGACTTCTCTAAACTAACTGCACCTTTGACTAGGTTGACTAGGAAGGGTATCAAGTTTGACCACCACACCGGTCATTCCAAGAACTTAAGACTAGATTGACCACCACACCGGTCTTGATAATTCCAGAAATGGGTTTGGATTACACCGTTTGTTATGATGCATCCGGGGATTGTAACAAGTCCGCGAAGGACCCCGCTACAGTTCGGACTCGATTTGTGTCACGGTTCTTAATCTTGAACCAAAGAGTCCAAATCTGACAAATCGTTTTGAGAAAACAGATTTTAGGAAAGAAGTGCCAAACATGGACTACTTTGCCAGATACAGAGTCGCCACCTAAATATTTTTTATGGGGGAATTTAGGAAACCCTGACTCGGTGCCGAAGGCCACATGTCCGTCATCACCAGAGTTGCCTCGGCTCGGGAGCTAGGGTACAATTGGGGAAGGTCAGCTATAAGCACCCCCTCTCGCCCGATCCGAAGATCGGCCTCTACTAACCGTGATATCCGTTTTTTTGAAAACATTATGTGTTCTTAAACCATTTATTAGCCTAGAATTACTATGTTATGCGTACAGCAAACAAGTATAGACTAGATTGCCTAATTTGGAAAGAAACATTGCATATCCGTTTGTTTTGGAAAATGTTTTGGAATTTGCTACTCGCAAGTAGGCTAAAATGCGGATTTCAACGAGTTTTTCCAACTCAAACAATCCAACCTTCACCCACAGGCATTCAAATAGTTTAACACATAAGCATCTAGCCACATGGTAAGCATGCTATCATGTTAACATTCACACGCATGCGAGGTGCTAAAGCATAAATACTTACATAGTGCTCCAAGCTAAAACAATAAACTGGTTAGCAATCAGTGCATGGTCCAAGGCCATGTTAAGTGCCTAATGCAATGCATACAGAATGCAAGTAGAATAGGCTCGGCTAACCTAAACATGGAATGTGAAATGCAATCAATTAATGCACGTATTCAATTTGGAATTGAAGTACAAATGCAGTTAGCATGATGTACCGAGCCCGGTGCATGCAAGGCAAATGTATGAATGCACGCATGCATAGCATAAGGTGTGCTAATTTAAACATGCCCTAATCTACCATCATAAGCAGGTAAATAAAAGGGAAGAAAGAACTGGGGGTTGGAAGGCATTCACACACTCACCCACACTTATTACAAATTTACCCTCGCTCGGAGGGACCAAAAGAATAATACAGATAATTAACCTACAAGCTAATTAATTATTACAAATTGCCTAATTAGCTAACAAACTAACTAAGCTAGGAAAAATAGTAAACCGCCCCGGGAAGAGAGCTCGATGCAATGCACGCTCGGGTCTTGCTCGGAAGTGCACCACCATGCATAGGCTGCCTCTGTTTTCCTTGATGTACTCCCCTAGAGGCTGCCAAAACCTCAGGATTGCTTCTTTGGAGACTGGAGAATGTCATCGGCTGGGTAAAATGCTTACCGGCAGTGGCATGTGATCACCGGCCATTGGTGAAGCTATCGGCAGAGGGAGGATTGCCGGTCGGCACTTAGCACTGTCGGTCGGCAGAAAGCTCCTGCAGAATCTGCAATTTGACAGCAACAGAGGGCAAGGCAGAGCATGGCAATGCAATTCAAGGCATATATGTACCAATCATGTCCCTTATCATGTTAGTGACTCAAAGGGACATGCTCCTTGGTTCTCGGACCATCAATCGCGCATTTCCATGGGTGATGGCCCAAAAGACCAAGTGTCCACGTTTTGATGTCAAATGCAATGCAAACCAACAAACCAATCAGACTGGACCTCCATCATGACTTGGTCAAGAGGTAGAGCATGCATAGCAATGCAATGCAATCCTAATCATGCGAGCTAGCATGCAACATAGCAATGCAATGCGAGTGATGTAAACTAGGCATACAAACTATGCAAACAAGCAAACAAGCATACAAGGCATGAGATAATGCCACCAACAAATATGCAAGGCATAATGTGGGTGTTTAAGCATGTAAACAAACTTGTGACTTCATTCAATCATGAAAGTTCAATTATTCAACGACTCACCAATATGCTACAACATACAAGGAGTACATGCAACAAACCAAGAGATGGACTTAAAAATGATTTGGGCAGCTCTAATAAGGCCCAAAACAGTGGCTAAAGTGACCAAAATAAAGGACCAAATACACATGCACATGTTAAAGGGCCAACACTTAGGCACAAAAGGGGAACTCTCAAGCACACTTGAAAGGGGCATAATGTGGACTAATGGCATGCAAGATGAACATTGAAAATCATGTTAAGATGGTGCCAAACCAAGCAAATAAAATAGACTAAGCATGCAATAAATGGCCCAAATACTTGAAGCAAGTCAAAGGGACTTGAACCATGACCAAGTCAACCAAGCCTCACAAGGCTAAGAGGACTTAAAATAGGTTCATGATAGACCTAGGCCATGCAAAGGGGGGCTCCCTAGATGGCGTCTAAGTGCCTCGAATTCAAAGGCATGTACAATGGCCAAAACATGGAACATGCTACACAAGATTTCAAAGCATTAAAGAGGTGTCCAAGGCAAGCATACAAGCATGTCAAAGGGACTGAAATTTCATGACAAATGGTCCCAACCCACTCAATTAAGGCAAGGATGCATGCTATACATTCACGCACTTAAGGCCAACAAGCCAAAAATGCAAAGGGGCTATACAATGCGTGCCATGGCCGACCCAAACAACTATGGAAAGACCTCTAGCATGGTAAAATAAGCATAGAAGCTTCACAAAACATGACCTAAAACAAGCTTGAACAAAGGTTTACAACCTAAGGCATGTTAAGGCAATAAAGTGGCATTACAAGGTAGGTATGCTAAGCATGCATGGTGTACCAAAACCAACAATAAACAGAGGCATATTATGATATAATAGGCACAAAAAACAGCCAAGGCATGGTCAACATGAAGCTTAGCTATATGCTCCCTCAAGAGGCCAAAAATGGTCCATTTCAAGGACAATAAGGAGAGGGGGTGGCCCTCTCCTTCTTGGGACCTCAAGGCACCACCCTCACCTCTGAGATCCCTCAAGATTTCAGTGGTGAGGAGGCCCAAACACCAAGGTCTCGGAGCTTACACAAAATAGTACAAAATGAGGCCTCTCAAGGCCTAAGAGGGGTCAAACACCTCCAAACCACAAAAACACTCTAAACAAACTATTTAGAGGGCCTAAAAACAGAACTTTTTTATATTATACACCAAGCTCAAAAACAATTTTAAGATAGGTAAAAATACAATGCAAAAATGGGGAATAAAGGGACTAGTTTCTTACCCTTGAAGACCCCTTCAACAATGGTGGACCAGTAGCCCCTTTCAGGTTGAAACCAGCTCCAAAACCTCAAAAACAACCTCTTAGAACCTCAGTAGCTAAGGGAAGGTGAAACACTATGTGTTTGTGTGCAATAGTAAGACACAAACACACTTAAACACACACAAAGGTAAAAAGAGAGAGGTATAGAGATAGAATGTGTATCAATCCTAACCCTAGAACTCAAAACCCTAATATGGCTGTCTAAAATCTCTAAAGTGTCTAACCCTAAGCAAGGGAGAGAAGGGCTCCTCTTATAGAGCTTTTTGTCTTGTAAAGCTTACAAGACAAGCTTCTAAAGAGGGAGATCCCTCTATACACGTGTATGGAGGGGAGCCAAATACAAGACAGCTGTAATAAAATATCTGCAAAAGCAGATGAACAGTAGTCGGCTGCCCAAAAATGCCATTTTGGCAAAAGGGAGTGTCGACCGGCAACAAAGAATGCCGATCGGCAATATAGATTGCCGATGGCATCAAAACACTAGCCGGTGGCCTCTGGTCATGGCCGGTGATGTGTTGGGATGCCTCACAAGGCATTCCCTGCCCCTCCAAGGCAAAACACAAGTGTTTGGTGCAAAACCAGACACTAAACAGTCGAGTTCGGAGATCCTGAGGCAAGGCACGCGAGCCGAGACCTCCGGGAGCTCCAAACGAACACAAACATGGATGATCACCGTGTGTTCAGACGGTGACGTCCAAGTCTTGAGGACGGTCAAAAATGGGTTGTCTACAGTTGCCCCTCTTTGACAGAACTCGAAAGTCATAACAATGACGGGAGTAAATGTCAAAGCGCAGAGACGACCCATTTTTGACAAGGCCGAAGACTCAGACAAACATGCAAGACAAATAAGGTATGCGCCCGAAGGCAGGGGCAAAATGCAAGACAATGCACGAAGCCGAGCATAACTTATGATCATGCAAAGAACAACTATAACGAAGCATAACATGCGACAGTTTTAAGCTAGCATACACCAGACTACACTACGATGCAGAAAGGATGTAAGAGAATTATGCAATTCTCAATACGTCTCACTCGGAGGATACAATACCTGTGCGGCTCGTCTGGTTGCACCAGCCTCGAATGAACCGTACATACAATATCGTGCCTGAAAAGAAAGCAAACTTAACAGGTACAATATTGTTAGCAGCATGCATGATAATGCAAAAATGGATGCAAGATGATATGTAGTATATACAAAACAATGTATAAATAATGCAAATGAAGATGCAATGCGATTGAATCATGATCCAATCGTGAGCGGTTCAAAACCCTACCTATGTCAAATAGATTGATGGAGGTAACAAGTCTGTCTACCATAGAACGGTCTACTGAACTATGAGCAACGTAGACAGACACAAGAACAAGTATTGGGGGGAATTGACACAAGTGGGGAAATGATCCGCTGGAGAAAGGACAATGATCCTAATGCTGGATGCAAAAAATTACACTACAATACAATATATATATATGGATATGCTGGGGAGGTGGCAATGGATATGGCACGCGGGCCAAACCAAATCTTGCCTAGGTAAGGCATGTACACATACAAGCCACGTCTAACATAGAACGGTCCACTGAACTATGCTTCGACATGAGAAGTATGGGCACATACCAGACCAAGCTCAACATGGAAAGGTGCAAGCCATAGGTGGAAGTGATGCAATGAATGCATGCGATCTAAAATGCAATGGAAATGGCATTCGGGCCAAACCAAATCTTGCCTAGGCAAGGCATGTACGCGTACAAGCCAGATCTAACATAGAACGGTCCACTGAACTATGTTTTGACGTGAAAAGTATGGACACATACCAGACCAAGCTCAAACATAGAAAGGCGCAAGCCATAAAGCTACAATGCAATGTGCACAAATATACAATGGAATGGAAATAATATGATGGATAAGGCACGCATGGCCAAACCAAATCTTTGCCTAGGAAAGGCATGTACACGTACAAGCCGCGGCTAACATAGAACGGTCCACTGAATTATGCTTTGACATGAGGAGTATGGGCACATACCAGACCAAGCTTAATCATGGAAAGGCGCAAGCCATAAATGGTGGTGATGCAGTGGATGCATGCGAGCTACAATGCAGTGGATATGGCACGCGGGCCAAACCAAATCTTGCCTAGGCAAGGGCATGTACACAAACAAGCCGCGTCTAACATAGAACGGTCAACTGAACTATGTTTTGACGTGAAAAGTATGGGCACATACCAGGCCAAGCTCAACATGGAAAGGCACAAGCCATAGACGGGGGTGATGCAATGAATGCATGCAATCTGAAATGCAATGGAAATGGATACAATGGATATGGCCTGCGGGCCAAACCAAATCTTGCCTAGGAAAGGCATGTATGCATACAAGCCACGTCTAACATAGAACGGTCCACTAAACTATGCTTCGATACGAGAAGTATGGGCACATACCAGACCAAGCTCAATCATAGACAGGCGCAAGCCATAAATGGAAAGTGATGCAATAAATGCATGCAAACTACAATCCAATATCTACGAATATGCAATGGAATGGATATTTACAAACATGCATGACAATGCAGTATGCACTATGTTCTAATGATGCATGACAATGCAACTATTTACGATGATGTGTGACAACGCATGTGTTTTTTGTTTTTTTTTTTGAAATGCAAGTGATGTATAAAATGCATGTTGCATGGAATACGCGACAACACGCGGCTGTAAGATACACGACAATGCAACTTATTGAAAGTCGTTCGGGCACGACAAACACCGAAGGACTCGCACCTTCAGAGGATTTAGGGTCTCCTAGACCGTCGTAGATATACCTGTGTGGATCGTCTGGTTGCACCAGCCTCAAATGAACCGTATATACAATATCGTGCCTGCAAAGAAAACAAACTTAACAGGTACAATGTGATTAACAATATGCGTATTAATGTATTTTGAAAATGTGTGACAACGCAAAGCAAATGGGAAGCAAAACAATGCTGTGAAAACACAGACATGTAAGTGGAGCACGCGGTCTACGCAGGCAACGAAATTGATCATGAGCATGCAGTCTACGCAATTAGTGAAATTGATCATGAGCATGCAGTCTACGCAAGCAGAACATGTGGTCTACGCAGGTAATGAAGTTGGTTTCAAGCATGCGGTCTACGCAAGCAATATATGCGGTCTACGCAGGTAATGGAATTTGAACAATTATGCGGTCTACGCAAACAAAACATGCGGTCTACACAGGTAATGGAATTTTGAATAAACATGCGGTCTACGTAGGTAATGAAATTGAACAATCATGCGATCTACGCAAGCAATACATGCGGTCTACGCAAGTAATGAAATTGAACAATCATGCGGTCTACGCAAGCAATACATGCGGTCTACGCAAGTAATGAAATTGAACAATTATGCGGTCTACGCAAACAAAACATGCGGTCTACGCAGGTAATGAAATTGAACAATCATGCGGTCTACGCAAACAAAACATGCGGTCTACGCAGGTAATGAAATTGAACAGTCATGCGGTCTACGCAAACAATACATGCGGTCTACGCAAGTAATGAAATTGAACAATCATGCGGTCTGCACAAGCAATACATGCGGTCTACGCAAACAAAACATGCGGTCTACGAAAGTAATGGAATTGAACAATTATGCGGTCTACGCAAGCAAAACATGCGGTCTACGCAGGTAATGAAATTGAACAATTATGCGGTCTACGCAAGCAAAACATGCGGTCTACGCAGGTAATGAAATTGAACAATTATGCGGTCTACGCAAGCAAAACATGCGGTCTACGCCTGTAATGAAATTGAACAATTATGCGGTCTACGCAAGCAAAACATGCGGTCTACGCAGGTAATGAAATTGAACAATTATGCGGTCTACGCAAGCAAAACATGCGGTCTACGCAGGTAATGAAATTGAACAATCATGCGGTCTACGCAAACAAAACATGCGGTCTACGCAAGTAATGAAATTGAACAATCATGCGGTCTACGCAAATAGTGAATTTAACATGCGGTCTACGCAGTTGATGAATTGATTAGATATGCAAAATGCAATGAGATGCGCAAAACAGCGCGAAGCGTTAGACAACGCGAGTGCACAAGACGGTGCCATGGTTTGAAATGCACAAGACAGTGCGATTGATTTTGAAATGCACTAAACAGTGCGATTGATATGTGATGCACAAGACAGTGTGATAATTTGAAATGCACAAAACAGTGCGATGATATGCGATGCACAAGACAGTGCGATTGATATGTGATGCACAAAACAGTGTGATAATTTGAAATGCACAAAACAGTGCGATTGATATGCGATACGCATGGGGCAACTTTTGAATTTCGTAAAAGCCAAAAGGATACGAAAAGGATACACCTTGCGTGAATTCGAGCGCCACGCACAGAAGACACGACCCGAGGTCAAAACGGAGGCCGGCTGAGCATCGGAAGTGCACTGTTTTGCACTGTTTTGAGCACTAAAGGCCCTGGACCCCACACATAACTCAAACAATGGTTCAGGAGGCTCCAAAATCACTGTAGGAGGTCACCGGATGTCCACCGGCCATCAAAATGTATCACCCGCCGTCCACCGGCCATCATTCAATTCTATCGGCACAATATTTTACCGACCGGCAAAGAGTGTGGCCAACCGGCAAAGAATTGCTGTATCGGGGCAGTTCTGTCATTTCGGCACGAGTCTTTTAAAATAGGGTTTCTAACCCTATTTTCTTACTTCTCCTTGGTCGAAAAACGCCTCTCTCTCTCTCTCTCTCTAGAGTGTTTTCCTCCCTCGATTCTCTCTTTTTCTTGCGTTCTAGCTCCCGTTTCTTTGTTTGATTCGCGATCTCCTTCGCGTGTCGGACATTTTCAACCGAACGAAACTTCGTTTCGGTGTTTCTTTCTTGATTTTCGCCACTCGGGGCTTGTTTCCCTCCAGTTTTTCTCGATACCCGTGCCTTTTTCGTATTCCTGCTTTTCTGGCCTTTTCCGACCCTCTCGGGGTTTGACTTTTCGGTTGACTTTTCACATTTTCGCCCGGTTTTCCTTTTTCGGCTATTTTCTCACCATTTTTGACATGGCCGACGATATTCCACAGGGCAGGACTCCCCCGGATCACGAGATGGATCCCCGGGGTTGAGCTTCTCCCGCTGAGTGTCCACCCGTTCGACCCGGCGACCTATCGGCCGGCGATTCATGTGCTCCCTCCTGACGGACTTCGCCAGTTTCGGAGCTTTGAGAGGCACGTGCCACCCGAGCTATTTCTGCGTGAGCCTACCTCCCACCTGTCCTTCGGCGCTTCCGAGGTAACTCTCTTTTCTCTGCTTTACTTTCTGCAATGTAGGACACAAAACTGCCGCAGCTGGTTGTGCTTTTTAACTGCTTTAGCTCAGATACCTTGTATACTGTAGTTGATTGTAAACATACGTGCAACTGATATCTGCTTGAGACTGACACATGCACACACACTGCACTAGCCCTGAATCACCCAAACACACGGCGCACACTGTATTTCACTGCATGCACACTGGTACCCAGTATTTGCTTGAGTCTGGAAACACGCACACATGTTATACTGTACTGAACCACCCGAACACGCTGACGCATCACACGTTGTAGTTCACTATAAGCACACCAGCACCCGGTATTTGCTTGAGTCTAAAAATATGCACACATGCTATACTGTACTGAATCACCCGAACACGCTGACGCATCACACGTTGTAGTTCACTGTAAGCACACTGGCACCCGGTATTTGTTTAAATCTGTTAAACTTGCACACATGCTGTATACCTATATGCTTCTTAGAACTGCATTTTGAATATTGCCTCGCAATTGCTGTTTTTTTTTTGTTTGTTTACAGGAGGATTCCCATACCATTCGTGGGTATGGGAACACCGGCGCTCGGGACTGGTATGCCGAGCTTCCCGATGCAGTTCGCCACATCGTGGACCAGGCGGGCTTCGGCGCTTTCTGCAGGGGACTATCCAGACTCACGACCTGCAGGCCCTTGCTCGCCGCTCTAGTGGAGAGGTGGTGGGACACCACCGACTCGTTCCATTTATCTGCGACGGGAGACATGACGATGACTCCCTATGATTTCTCGATGCTCACAGGCATCGGGGTAGGGGGTGATCCGATCCCCTTCGATACTGACATGGACGAGTGGACTGCCGCTCAGATCTATCTGCTTGGTGAGGTGCCACCTCTCGCCCGTCCAGGCTTTGTTCGTTACTCCTGGTTCGAGGTGCAGTTCAGGGTCCAGCCCGCGTTGGTGGAGGAGGCGCAGATGACTCAGGAGGCCGTGGAGAGGTATGCGCGTGGCTTTCTCATGTTCCTGCTGGGGACGACCATTTTCGCCGACCGGGCGAACACCGTGCCCCTCTGCCTGCTTAGTGCTTTGGTAGACGTCAGGAAGATCTTGCACTATGATTGGGGTGGCGCCGCTCTGGCCACACTCTACGGTATATGAGGTCGGCTTCCTGTGGCAGTGGACAGTTGCTCGGAGGCTACTAGCGTGCTTGGGAGGTACGTTTCTTTCCCGCTTTTCATTTTTGTATTTCTATCTTTTGTACTTTGTACTCTATTCTGTATTGCACATACTATAGTCTGCTTTTCACTAACTATATACTGCACACGCAGCACACACATACACTCTGCTTTATACTGACTGTACACTGCTCACACTATACACAATATACTATCTACGCAACACATTGTACAACATGTGGCCCTATTATTCCCGTTTTATCTTGCATTCTGCTCTTATTTGATAATCATATTGATGTTTTCTCTGCAGTTGTGGGTTTACGCCTACTTTCCCAGGCTTGCACCCGTGCCAGACACGGAGACCCCCCTCGTCGTCCCATTCTCGCGACGCTTCGATGGGAGATGCGTGCGGAGGCCACAGGAGACATTTAGCTTCTTTCGCCGCTACTTCGACACTATCACCCCTGCCGAGGTATGTTTTATTTCAGAATTTATCTAAGCGTTGCTTTTCACTGCATACTTCAATAACGATAGATAACAAACTGTATGTCACTTTCAGATCACATGGCAGCCTTGGGCTCCGTTGCCGGCGACGATTCGGGACCGATTTATCGGTGCTGAGGAGACCTCGCATTTTCGGATCTTACTGGAGCGCCCGGTCTGTCGGGCTTGGTACCTGGGTGAGCGTTTCCTACGCCAGACCCTAGGGTTACAAGAGCAGATAGTCCCGGTTCACCCTCCTGAGGACATGAGGGAGACCGAGAGGCTCACTATCGAGCAGATGGCCAATTATACTATTGGCTGGGAGGCGACCCGCTTCAGAGGCATCGGCGACTACCGAGAGTACGTGCAGATGTACATTATGCGGTCTCTGAGCAGTGGGCGTCGAGCTGAGGGAGTTAGGCCCGTGGCGCCAGCAGTTAGGGCAGGAGCAGGAGCTGGAGCAGGAGCATCGAGGAGGGCTCGAGTCCGTGGCAGGGGTGGAGTTCAGGGAGGACGGGGGACCGGTTGGCCTGCTCTGCCCACTTTACTGACATACAGAGGGCAGGATGGGGCGACCTACCAGATCCCCTTTGCTCCTCCCCCGGCTGGTCATGAGTTAGCTGGCATCCCCGACTTGCCTCCGGTATGTATTACTTCATTTTGCATCTTGCATTGGCATTTCATTTCAGTTTGTTTGATATTCCACGGAATACTGATATATCTTGTACTTTTGCAGGCGTCCTCCGCGTATACCCGGTAGTCCGTGGAGCTGAATGCCTCCATGATGGGGATGCTACAGCGGACCTTTGACCTCCTGGCCCTCTACAGCATTCCGGTATGTTCTTCTGATCACGGCCTCAAATCACTCATACACTGATTCACGTAATCTGCTGCACGACACAACACCTGACACACTGATCTCACAGCGCCTGATACACTGCATACACTGCATTCTGCACTGTACTCTGCACTGATAAACTACTCACGTCATTCATACATTGTACTCATACACCGCATTCTACACTGATAAACTGTCCACAGTATTCACACACTGTACTCATACACTGCATTCTGCACTGTACTCTACACTGATAAACTGCTCACGGCATTCACACACTGTACTCATACGCTGCATTCTGCACTGATAAACTGTCCACAGTATTCTGATGCATTTGCCTTTTATGTACTTTTTCAGCCTCCCTTCCAGATTCCCGTGGTAGGAGGCCCTCCAGTTGGACCTTTCGTCCCCGTCCGAGGGAGAGATGAGGAGGGCAGAGTATTCCCCCGCACCAAGGCGGGGCGCACTCATGTCGGGAGTAGTTTGCGGGCTCCCGTCCCTGATAATGACAATGATGATGATGACGAGTCGGAGGCAGAGGCAGAGTCGGAGGCGGAGTCATCGGAGGAGGAGACCGGAGGCGGCACTAGCTCGGGCTCTGACGACGATGCTGATGATGCTCCTGGACCTTCGTCCAAGAAGAGGACTAGGATAGACCGTTAGCCCTCGGAGTCGCTTGACATGGATACAGATTTTTGTTGTTTTTCTTCTTTTTTTGTACTTTTCCCTTTTGTTGGTAGTTAGATTACCTTGTACTGCCGCAGGCAGATTTTTGTTTCCAAAACTTGTGTACTTGAAAAGATGATGAAATGAAATAGGCCTTTTTTTTATCTGAAAAAGTGTTTACATCCGTATATCTTTACATTTCATACTTTGCATTGCATCACACCATGTTACACCTCAATGTAAATGAAATATGATTTGTGGTCTGAATGTTGAACACTTGCATGGTAATAATCAGATAATTAAACAGCCAACGGAAAAATAAACCCAAGCAACCCACTGCCTGATTCTGGACACACACAGCCTTTTACTCTACTGGGGATTAATCTGCATACAGCCCGTGATACAGCATTTGGTTCATTCTGCACACAGCAAATCCTGAGTGAACTGCTCAATCTGACAAGACAGAGCTCAACGATGGAACCGATTGGAGTTGAAGCACGCTCAAATATAGATAATGGCACAACATTCTGAGTATAAACGATTTTTGAAATTGAATAAGGGTTTTTCAAACCGGGGTATCGAGCCTACAACTGAACACAGTGGGGAAAGACTCAAACAAAAAGGTATACGACCCAAACACAACGAGACACGCTCGGAAGAAACCTAAAACAAAGGTTGAGGTAAACAAAACAAAAGACACGACATACCGACGGGTTAACGAAGACGGGGGACCTCAGATCACGAGGAGCCAGTTCCTCTGGGTATTGTTTCCCACCCCCTTCTCATTTGTGATTCTCACATCACTCTGGTACTCAAGTTCGGATTTTCTCTCAAAACCCTTTTCCTCACATTTCTCTCAACTCACACCTCTCTATTCTTCATTCTCTCATTTTTCGTCCCTTCCCAAGGTGATCAATGAATGAATAGGAAGTTGCGGGTTCATGCCCAATGCCGTTAGCTCACAGCTATTTCTTCTGGCGGGTAGAGTGCTCTTCTGGCAAGTACGTTGACGACGGGGGGGAGACAGAGCGCCTGGCTCAACTGTGCCCCTAGTTCATCATTTTAACCATTCTTTGTTTTTGCTTTCTACTAAAACAGTTTTGATCAAAATGAGAGTCGGATTAACGTACTTGTTTGATTTTTGATTTGAAGACCATGCAAGTCAGGCTGTAAGCACTGAAAATTTTCCCTTTTGGGTCCAAGACAATGGTCCAGTTTTGGAAAGTGGAATAGTTTTCGAGAAAATAGTCAACCTTAGTAAAAATTTTCAAAAACTATTTTGCAAACAGTCAACGCTCAACGAGCATGGAACTTACTCTTTGAGATGCGCAACCTCGGATCGGAGGCAATGGAGAATTGCCCCTGGCTTGAAAGGGGTGGATGGCAACAGAAAGTTGCCCCTGGTTTGAATGGCGGCTCACGACGACTCGTGGCAACGGAAATTTGCCCCTTGTTTGGATGGTGCCGCAACAGTCCGCAAACAGTCTTCATTGGCGGTGGTTGAGCTCTTGGACACAGAGATGACGAAGATGGTTACAACAAATATATGGACACAGTTACCTTGGAAGGTGTTGGCGACTGGACTTTGGGATGAAATTGAAACCATTGTATGGACTGAGACGCTATGAAAGCGTTGGGGGCTGGACTTCAGGATGAAGTTGCCTACATATCCCAAACATGGGAATCAAACCTTATGTAGTTCAGGTTAAGGTACACTCGGGTATTTTAACCTTCACTTTTCAGGCTCTAACTTTTGCCAAGGCGCCCGATGCGGGTTTTCGACCTTGCGAGCTTCTTTTTATTCATTTTCTTTTGTTCATTTCTTTTTCTTTTCTTTTCCGCATTTTTTTTTCTTTTCTTTTCTTCTTTTTTTTTTTTGTTTTTCTTTTTTGTTTTTTTTTGCTTTTTTGTATTTTTCTCTTGCTCTCACTTTTGCCTGGGTCGCCCTTCCGGGTTTTCGGCCCAGCGAGCCTCTCAAAGGGTAAAAGTGTAACAAGTCCATGCCAAATGGTTTTTGAAGTTGAAGCCTCTCTGTGTCTTGGAGAACGGCTGTTGCACTGATTTGCGGAAGAATCCATCATGGTTGCTCCACGAGCTTCTTTTGGTGAGATCTAATCTTTTGATTTGGCTTTGGTGCCTCTCGCTCGAAGGCTGCTTCAAAACTGGTCATACAGACCTTCTCTGACAGTTGACTATTGAACATTCCAAATGAGTTCGAGATTCAAGATAACAGGTCAAATCTTGAGGCTAAGAGCGATCCTAGGCTGCGCGATCTCAAGAGCGATTCCACACAGGTCTTCACAGGGCCGTGTAAAACATTTGTTTTTGAAAGTTTTTAAGAAGGCGATAAATTGCTCGTGCCGAAGATAGTGTGCGACCAATCTGGATCAAGCCAGGATCCTTCTCAGTACTCACGCCGACAAGCATGATTTCATTCATTAAAAGGCTTAGCATGCCTCTCTTTCTCTCAGTTTGATCAAAGTTTTGCAAAACCCGAGGAATTCCTTCCTCTTCATTTTTATCACCGCAGTGTTCAAAAGGGGTTTTTTGAAAAACTTAGGTTAATGCAATGAGTTTGGCGTGCAGGAGAGCAGGCGAGATGTACTGTCAGCCCAATCAAATTCTCTGGCACTTATACTGAAAGCAAGCATGAAAGTGAGATAGCAACATCTGTTTCATTCAGATTTGTTGGTATAACTGGCCCCTCGGCAGAAACAGACTCAAAAACAAAAATGGGTAATTACAAGACAAAATGGTGTTCGAGGCAACAACCCCGGAATCACCTGGTATTCTATACAAAGGGGATTGACTCGCTACAACAAGACAGACCCTTAAGCAAAAAGACAGACTCAAGACAAAGAGACAGACTCAAAACAAAATACTGACTCGATACCCGAACCAGATTTTAGAAAGCCAGCGTTCACAGACGCTCAAAATGCGTGCTAGACGCCACATTCAAAATAAACCAGATGCCGCCCGCAGGTGGTTCACTTTCTGATTACATACTTGTAGTATCTGTGTCCTCAAAATCCAATAACTAGGTGGTGACGGACTTGGCTGAGGTAGGCGGGAGGATAACCTCGTTGTCAATCAAATCTTGCACCGCATGACGGAGGCGGAAGCAATTGTCGGTAGCATGGCCTGTCTGCTGGTGGTACGCGCAGTATTGAGCAGCATCATGCGTAGCGGGGAGATTCTTCGGGAGAGGCCGAGGCTCCGAGGGTTTAAGGTGCCCCCTCTCGGTAAGGATCTGAAGTGCCTTAGACAAAGGCATGTAGAGAGCATGAAAGGTCCTGCGCCCCCGGAGCAGGTACTTTGGAGTCTGAGCGCTCTTACTAGCCGCACAAGCGAAAGGGTCGGCAGGTGCCACCTTAGCTTTCTGATCTTTCCCAGGTGCAGGGGCGGGAATAGGAGGAACTGTTCTGGCATGACGGGGCCATCCCAATTTTCCGACTGACTTGAACTACCCTCAGGTGGAGTGGGGAAAGCATCCTCCATAGTTTTTGCCACAACTGCGGATACCTGTTACTTATTCATCCCCCCGGCTTTCAAAGCCTCGACTGCCCGCAACAGTTGTTCAATGGGATCGGCATCTGCCTTCATTTTGTCTTTTCCTCTGGTCTCAGCCTGATCGAGGGTTTGAGTTGATGTTGATATGTCATTACCATAGCTGGAGGCCATCTCCAGTTGGCTAAGTTCGATCACAATTCGCCCCAACAACGGGGGTTCCTGGGGTCCAAAACTCTCGGCATACGGTGCGGCTGGAGGTGAAGCTGACATTCCGTAGGCGAGATCTGCCACAGACCTCTGGAGATCACCTATCATCCCCATTAGTTCGAATGTAGTAGGCTCGCGAGCCTGGTATAGTTGGGGGGCCCAAACCGGGTGCGCAACAGGGGACCTGGGTGGATGTGGCACATCAATGTTGGCCTCACTTTGCAGAGTGATCCCTTGATCTAATGCAGCTGTCATAACTACGATCTCTTCTGAATTCTGCGTCATCATATGTCCTGCCTCAGCAAGGGGAACACTGGCTATTCTGTACCAGCTGTCCGAACTGAAAGAGACAACAAACAACATTTCAGCCCAAACAGATCAAACACGGGTGCAGCTGAACAACTGTACTCTACTGCTGATCACTGTTCCCAGAAATCACTGTCCCCAAAAACTGAACCTGATACCCGCAGATAACTAATTTCTCAACAACACTGATACTGGTGCTCTCAGGTCCGATACTCAAACTTGCAAACTGATATGTACTTTCCTATAGAGATACATTCTAAAAGCACATAGCAAGTAAAGAGAGCCAAAACACCCCTATGTCGGGGTAGGGTTCCCCTGTCCTATTTTGTCAGGAGCTAGGGTTCCACTATGCACGCAGCAGTTTTCAAACAACCTAACGTCGGGTAAGCAGCCTTTCCTAACTTGGAATGGTCACTATGGATCCGAATATGCACTAGGTCGAATGGTCGAAAAGGGTGCCCCGGTAAAACTGGGGTTTGTGTTGCCATACTGTCAAAGCCCATAACCGGTCAGCCTTATGGTCATGCCTTGACAAGACAAGCCTCCGGCAAACCGTTCAGGAATGGCAGATGGCAAACACTATGTTCCTAGGCGCACCAATGCAAATGCAATGCAAAGAGACACATAAAGGAAATCAAAATAGGATATCACGAGTTCGAGTCAAGCTCTCTAAATCCCCAGCGGATTCGCCAGAAACTGTTACAAGTCCGCGAGGGACCCCGCTACAGTTCGGACTCGATTTGTGTCACGGTTCTTAATCTTGAACCAAAGAGTCCAAATCTGACAAATCGTTTTGAGAAAACAGATTTTAGGAAAGAAGTGCCAAACATGGACTACTTTGCCAGATACAGAGTCGCCACCTAAATATTTTTTATGGGGGAATTTAGGAAACCCTGACTCGGTGCCGAAGGCCACATGTCCGTCATCACCAGAGTTGCCTCGGCTCGGGAGCTAGGGTACAATTGGGGAAGGTCAGCTATAAGCACCCCCTCTCGCCCGATCCGAAGATCGGCCTCTACTAACCGTGATATCCGTTTTTTTGAAAACATTATGTGTTCTTAAACCATTTATTAGCCTAGAATTACTATGTTATGCGTACAGCAAACAAGTATAGACTAGATTGCCTAATTTGGAAAGAAACATTGCATATCCGTTTGTTTTGGAAAATGTTTTGGAATTTGCTACTCGCAAGTAGGCTAAAATGCGGATTTCAACGAGTTTTTCCAACTCAAACAATCCAACCTTCACCCACAGGCATTCAAATAGTTTAACACATAAGCATCTAGCCACATGGTAAGCATGCTATCATGTTAACATTCACACGCATGCGAGGTGCTAAAGCATAAATACTTACATAGTGCTCCAAGCTAAAACAATAAACTGGTTAGCAATCAGTGCATGGTCCAAGGCCATGTTAAGTGCCTAATGCAATGCATACAGAATGCAAGTAGAATAGGCTCGGCTAACCTAAACATGGAATGTGAAATGCAATCAATTAATGCACGTATTCAATTTGGAATTGAAGTACAAATGCAGTTAGCATGATGTACCGAGCCCGGTGCATGCAAGGCAAATGTATGAATGCACGCATGCATAGCATAAGGTGTGCTAATTTAAACATGCCCTAATCTACCATCATAAGCAGGTAAATAAAAGGGAAGAAAGAAATGGGGGTTGGAAGGCATTCACACACTCACCCACACTTATTACAAATTTACCCTCGCTCGGAGGGACCAAAAGAATAATACAGATAATTAACCTACAAGCTAATTAATTATTACAAATTGCCTAATTAGCTAACAAACTAACTAAGCTAGGAAAAACAGTAAACTGCCCCGGGAAGAGAGCTCGATGCAATGCGCGCTCGGGTCTTGCTCGGAAGTGCACCACCATGCATAGGCTGCCTCTGTTTTCCTTGATGTACTCCTCTGGAGGCTGCCAAAACCTCAGGATCGCTTCTCTGGGGACTGGAGAATGTCATTGGCTGGGTAAAATGCTTACCGGCAGTGGCATGCGATCACCGGCCATTGGTGAAGCTATCGGCAGAGGGAGGATTGCCGGTCGGCACTTAGCACTGCCGGTCGGCAGAAAGCTCCTGCAGAATCTGCAATTTGACAGCAACAGAGGGCAAGGCAGAGCATGGCAATGCAATTCAAGGCATATATGCACCAATCATGTCCCTTATCATGTTAGTGACTCAAAGGGACATGCTCCTTGGTTCTCGGACCATCAATCGAGCATTTCCATGCGTGATGGCCCAAAAGACCAAGTGTGCACGTTTTGATGTCAAATGCAATGCAAACCAACAAACCAATGGGACTGGACCTCCATCATGACTTGGTCAAGAGGTAGAGCATGCATACCAATGCAATGCAATCCTAATCATGCGAGCTAGCACGCAACATAGCAATGCAATGCGAGTGATGTAAACTAGGCATACAAACTATGCAAACAAGCAAACAAGCATACAAGGCATGAGATAATGCCACCAACAAATATGCAAGGCATAATGTGGGTGTTTAAGCATGTAAACAAACATGTGACTTCATTCAATCATACAAGTTCAATTATTCAACGACTCACCAATATGCTACAACATACAAGGAGTACATGCAACAAACCAAGAGATGGACTTAAACATGATTTGGGTAGCTCTAATAAGGCCCAAAACAGTGGCTAAAGTGACCAAAATAAAGGACCAAATACACATGCACACATGCACATGTTAAAGGGCCAATACTTAGGCACAAAAGGGGAACTCTCAAGCACACTTGAAAGGGGCATAATGTGGACTAATGGCATACAAGATAAACATTGAAAATCATGTTAAGATGGTGCCAAACCAAGCAAATAAAATAGACTAAGCATGCAATAAATGGCCCAAATACTGGAAGCAAGTCAAAGGGGCTTGAACCATGACCAAGTCAACCAAGCCTCACAAGGCTAAGAGGACTTAAAATAGGTTCAAGACAGACCTAGACCATGCAAAGGGGGGCCCCCCTAGATGGCGTCTAAGTGGCTCGAATTCAAAGGCATGTACAATGGCCAAAACATGGAACATGCTACACAAGATTTCAAAGCATTAAAGAGGTGTCCAAGGCAAGCATACAAGCATGTCAAAGGGACTGAAATTTCATGACCAATGGTCCCAACCCACTCAATTAAGGCAAGGATGCATGCTATACATTCACACACTTAAGGCCAACAAGCCAAAAATGCAAAGGGGCTATACAATGCATGCCATGGCCGACCTAAACAACTATGGAAAAACCTCTAGCATGGTAAAATAAGCATAGAAGCCTCACAAAACTAGACCTAAAACAAGCTTGAACAATGGTTTACAACCTAAGGCATGTTAAGGCACTAAAGTGGCATTACAAGGTAGGTATGCTAAGCATGCATGGTGTACCAAAACCAACAATAAATAGAGGCATATTATGATACAATAGGCACAAAAAACAGCCAAGGCATGGTCAACATGAAGCTTAGCTAGATGCTCCCTCAAGAGGCCAAAAATGGTCCATTTCAAGGACAATAAGGAGAGGGGGTGGCCCTCTCCTTCTTGGGACCTCAAGGCACCATCCTCACCTCTGAAATCCCTCAAGATTTCAGTGGTGAGGAGGCCCAAACACCAAGGTCTCGGAGCTTACACAAAATAGCACAAAATAAGGCCTCTCAAGGCCTAAGAGGGGTCAAACACCTCCAAACCACAAAACACTCTAAACAAACTATTTAGAGGGCCTAAAAACAGAACGTTTTTATATTATACACCAAGCTCAAAAACAATTTTAAGATAGGTAAAAATACAATGCAAAAATAGGGAATAAAGGGACTAGTTTCTTACCCTTGAAGACCCCTTCAACAATGGTGGACCAGCAGCCCCTTTTAGGTTGAAACCAGCTCCAAAACCTCAAAAACAACCTCTTAGAACCTCAGTAGCTAAGGGAAGGTGAAACACTATGTGCTTGTGTGCAATAGTAAGACACAAACACACTTAAACACACACAAAGGTAAAAAGAGAGAGGTATAGAGATAGAATGTGTATCAATCCTAACCCTAGAACTCAAAACCCTAATATGGCTGTCTAAAATCTCTAAAGTGTCTAACCCTAAGCAAGGGAGAGAAGGGCTCCTCTTATAGAGCTTTCTGTCTTGTAAAGCTTACAAGACAAGCTTCTAAAGAGGGAGATCCCTCCATACACGTATATGGAGGGGAGCCAAATGCAAGACAACTGTAATAAAATATTTGCAAAAGCAGATGAACAGTAGTCGGCTGCCCAAAAATGCCATTTTGGCAAAAGGGAGTGCCGACCGGCAACAAAGAATGCCGACCGGCAATATAGATTGCTGATGGCATCAAAACACTAGCCGGTGGCCTCTGGCCATGGCCGGTGATGTGTGGGGATGCCTCACAAGGCATTCCCTGCCCCTCCAAGGCAAAACACAAGTGTTTCATGCAAAACCAGACACTAAACAGTCGAGTTCGGAGATCCTGAGGCAAGGCACGTGAGCCGAAACCTCCCAGAACTCCAAACAAACACAAACATGGATGATCACCGGGTGTTCAGACGGTGACGTCCAAGTCTTGAGGACGGTCAAAAATGGGGTGTCTACAGGGATGGACTTGGTTGTGTCTTGATGTAAGAGGGAAAAGTTGTGGCCTACGGATCACGACAATTGAAATTCATGAGAAGAATTACCCAACCCATGATTTGGAATAAGCAGCGGTACCTTTCGCCTTGAAAATTTGGAGGCATTACTTGTATGGTGAGAAGTTCGAGGTCTTCTCCGATCATAAGAGTCTTAAGTATTTGTTTTCTCAAAAAGATTTGAATCTACATCAGTGGAGGTGGATGGAATTTATGGAGGATTATGACTTTGAGTTACACTATCATCTGGGGAAGACCAATGTGATGGCCGGTGCTTTGAGTCGGAAATTTGTGAGTAGTTTTCCAAGTGTGGCCATTCGGGAATAGGTTATGCCAGGTGAAATTGGCAAGTTTGATTTGCACCTGGGTGAGTCCAGTGAGAGTGCTACCTTGTTCACAATAAATGCTCAACCTACCTTGATTAGTAAGATCATAGAGGCACAACAAGGGGACCATGAGGTAGAGTCTATCTGGGTTAGAATTTCCAATGGGAAGGTAGAGAAAGGCTTGAACGTCCACTCAGATTTGAGTGTGCGTTACCTAGATCGGTTGTTTGTACCAGAATCTTGTAGAGAGGAAGTACTTTGGGAGTTCCATCACTCACGCCTTGCGGTACATCCGGGACGCACCAAAATTTATCACGATCTTAGTCGTCAGTTTTGGTAAAGGGTTATGAAACGGGATGTCGCTTTATTTGTATCGAAGTGTCTTACTTGTCAACAAGTGAAGGCCGAACACCAAAGACCAACGGGTTTGCTACAACCCTTACCAATAGCTGAGTGGAAATGGGAGCGTGTTCCCATGGATTTTGTAGTTGGGCTTCCTAGAACACAACAAGGCAATGACACCGTTTGGGTGATTGTTGATAGGTTGACTAAGTCTACCCATTTCATTCTGATGTGCACCGGCGACTCAGTTGAACGCTTGGCGGAGTTGTACATTAGAGAGATAGTTCGACTTCATGGAGTCCCTGCGACTATTGTTTCAGATAGGGATCCTCGTTTTACTACGCGGTTATGGCAAAACCTTCAAAAGGCATTGGGAACTAAGTTGACTCTTAGCACTACTTATCATCCTCAAATCGATGGACAGTCAGAGCGTACTATTCAGATTTTGGAAGACATGCTTAGAGCTTGTGTCCTTGATTTTAAGGGGCCTTGGGAAAGGCACTTATCATTGATTGAGTTTGCTTACAACAATAGTTACCAATCTAGTATTAGAATGGCAACATTTGAGGCCTTGTATGGCTAACCTTGTAGATCACCGATTTGTTAGGCCGAAGTGGGTGATGCACCGTTACTGAGTCTGGAAATTATTAGAGAGACAACTGAGAAAGTTATTCTTATTTGGAAGAGGTTAGCCACAGCCCAAAATCGACAAAAGAGTTATGCCAAAAAGAGGAGACGACCTTTATCTTTTGAAGTTGGTGACCATGTGTTTCTAAAAATCTCACCAAGGCGGGGTTTGATGAGATTTGGTAATAGTGGTAAATTATCTCTAAGGTTCATTGGGCCTTTTGAGATCTTAGAGCGAATTGGAGAAGTGGCATACCGGTTAGCTTTACCGCCACAACTTTCGGGAGTTCACAACGTATTTCATGTATCTATGCTTAGGAAGTATGAACCCGACCCTTTTCATGTTCTTGATTGG
Organism: Camellia sinensis; assembly: GCF_055761805.1. Lineage (NCBI taxonomy): Eukaryota > Viridiplantae > Streptophyta > Magnoliopsida > Ericales > Theaceae > Camellia > Camellia sinensis. The sequence goes on from NC_138974.1 coordinate 82,297,648, forward strand.
GTTGACTTGGGGGTAGATGAGGATGCCTCTTACGAAGAACGACCGGTTCAAATATTAGATACCCGGGGGCAAGTGCTACGGGGCAAAACTATACCGTTGGTAAAGGTATTATGGAGACACCATGGGGTTGAAGAAACAACGTGGTAACGGGAGGCGGAAGCCCACTCCAAATATCCAGATTTGTTTGAAAATGCTTAAGTTGCTTTTCTTTGTAATATTCCCTAGTGTTGAGGGAAACGTATTTAAAGTTGTTAACCACATGTTGATATGTGCGTTGTTGTTTTAAGCAAAAGGTTGTTGAGAGTTGCCATTACATTTTAGGAAATTTCATGTTTATGCATATTTGGAAGGTTGTTGTTAATAAGATAACCATAGTGGGAATGGTGGAATTTAGTTGAGAGTTAGTATTGTGATTTGAAAATGAAATAGTGTGGCTTTGATCGCTAAAAACCCCTTTGTTAGGGTAGTTTGATTTGAAATTTTGGGGACGAAATTCTTTAAGGGGGGAAGGTTGTAGCGATCCCGGTTTTGATCCTTCTTTCATGTTTTGCCACTTCAACTGGGTCATTTATGCGCTCGAGCGGACTTCACAAATTTTGTTCCACGCTCGAGTGGGAAGTCGGGCACTCGAGCGGGGCTTTTGTCTGCAAAACAGCTAGGAGGTTACATTCTACGCTCGAGCGGAGATTTCCACGCCAGAGCAGGAGCCTGTGTCTTACGCTCGAGCGGGGAGTTCCACGCTCGAGCGGACCATGTTATATTAGTCCTTAAAGTTGATGTTTTAGATCATTTTTTCAGATCTCTCTCTCTAAAACTCTCCAGAATTTCAGATCTAGATCTTCTCTCTCTAGAAGTCATCTTCTCTCTTTGATTTCTTCAAATCCATTTGGTTTTAGACCTAAGTTCTTCACCAAAGTTGTATAACTTCTCGAGGGCTTCGTTGTGTGCGATAGAGATCGAGTTTCGACACCGTAAATTTTGGGGTTTTATCTCTATTCTTCCTCAATACTTGAGCTAAGGATTTTCTACACTCTAATATGGTTTTTAGCTTAGTTATTTGCTGTTGTGTATAGATGATGAGATTTGGTTATGGTTTGCACAAATTTAAGATTTGGGTGTTATGTGGAAAAGAGGGATTTTTGATGAATATGTGGTAAATGAGTGTGAGGCTGGAATATAGGATCATGTTATACCAATGTAGTTGTTTTGGGTATTTGGGTTGATATTTGGTAAAAGGGGGATTTTTGTCCTAATTTGATTAAATCATTATTTTGCATGAATAATCGGGATTAACACTGAAAACATGAAATTGGAAGGTGGTGATTATAAATGATGACATTGGATATGTATTATCTCACCTATGAAAGTTTTGAATAAATTTTGATATTGAACATCTCTTTAGAAATAATTGCATTGGGCTATCGGTGGAGGATAGTTATGATTGTTGTAGAAATTACATGAGGATTAGGCAATTTAATGCTAATCCATAGTTGGTGTCATTGAATATGACCATGTTATAAATACATTGTATATGTTTGTTTATTGGGAGGAGAAAGGGGATGTACTCCATATGTGATTATGTTTATAAATACATTACATATGTATATTTTTTTGGGAGGAGAAAGGGGATGGACTCCAATTAAAGAAAGTTGGCTGGAGTGTCCTGGGTGAAAGACCCAAAATTTTATATATAAATGGGTGCCAATTCCTTCGGACGAAATATCTGTAAAATGGCAGGTTTGAAGTGTTTATGTGAGTTTTGCATAATTGGAAAATCATTGAGTTGTAGTCCCATTTTGGTTCTTAGAATTTAACTCATGAATTGAGTAGCATATATGAACTGGAAATGAATTAAAGGAAAATGGAATAAGGTTGGTCTTAGTGGCATATGGATATGTAGGCCTTGTGGATGTTTCAGGATCGGTACTGTTCATGTACGTGGTATTTATACCTTTGCTAAACCTCATAAATTGTGTTAGATTATTTCTACTGGGCTGTTGGCTCACCCTATATGGGAATACCATTTTCAGGTGTAGGTGAGATGTTTCTTTCAAGGAAAAACTGTGGATGGAGTTTTGGGAAGCAAGAGCTTCTTAATTATGTCTTGTTGTGCGTATGTTGTATTATTTGTAAAGCCAATGGCTTAACATGTAACGAGCGAGACTCAATTTGTGTAACCAAGCAATGACTTGGAAAGATGTAAGCCTACATGGCATTTAACTGTTTGTTAAACACTGAACTCTGATGAATGCAAGTATTGTATTTCTGTTATATTCTTCCGCATGGTAGATAGGGTTATTATATTGTTTTGGGGGCGTTACACAATGAGTGTAACAACCCTCATTTTGACTTAGTCATACTTGCATACATTTATGGATGATCTCGTTTTAATATGTGCATTTGCAAATCTTGTCTTGTTTTGTTTGAATGATTGCTTGCATGCTTTGTTCTCGTCTGGTGCGTTGCCGAGGTCATCTTAAGCCTAGACACCTTCGAGACCTTTGTCACTTAGAACTATCTTGGAACCCCGTTGCCGAGATGTCACCATCTAGGCCGAGGGCGCGTCGCCTAGGCCGAGATGTGCATCATCTGGGCTGAGATGTTAATATCTAGGCGTTCTAGATCCTTGATCCTTGCATGAATGATTTTGTTCCTGGAATGGTATGACCTAGACCGAGGTGTGGCGCATCTAGGCCAAGGTGTGGCACAGTTTAGTCAAGTGTTGTCCTTCCAAGCCAATGTCCTTGCCCCTTGATTGCCGGAGTCTTGTTGTTAGCCGATGTCATTACTTGCTGGTGTGTTCTTGCCGCCTAGCTTGTTGGGTACACTTTGTCTTGGTCTTGTCTCGTCATGTCAGTTACCTTTTTGGATAGAGCCAATCAGCCGACACCACGTGTCCCGGCAAAGGGATTTAGTCAGTGATTGTCGAGAGGAGCATATCTTTTTGTATCAAGTCTTGCCTTTTAGAGAGAGAAACTCTAGGAAGAAGGATGAGAAGTTTAAGCTAGAGAGAGTGAACTTCCAAGCTTGATTGTTGGAGCTTGAACCGCTAGATTCGAGTTTTGAGGTTAGAATCGTAACCTATTCTTGTTGTTCTTATTGATCATCTAGCTGCATTACACGATCAAACCTGTTCGGCACGTCATGCATTGATTTAAAGTTGGTTTTAGAAAGAGAAAATGGTTTTCATGTGTTCTTGAAGAAAAGCCTCATTTGATCCGAAAGTTTACACTAAGGGTCATGTTTTTGTGTTTGTTTTGATAAGATCCTTGTGTATGGGTACCCAGGTCCACGTTTTTGAATTCATAGCATGAAATCTTAGCTTTCGCTATAGCAAGTTTTGATCTTTGCATTCATTTTCCCCGTGTTCATGTTCTTCATGCTCTTCATGCTCATGTTCTTTATGTTGTCAAGAGGGAAACCCAGTTTTTCCCGACTTCGCTTTTGAATGTGGCCATCGAGGCCACACCTCGGCAAGGAGGTGTGAGACCTCGGCCTAGACCTGGTAGTTGCCCAGCGTGTTTTCCAAAATAAGAAACTGTGTTTTGATTTGATTTGACTTAGTTTTGAAGAATGCCAAGGCCATTTGCATGTATGCTAGACTTGTTTTGAGTAGTGCATTCAATGGACTTTGCCATGCGTTTGTAGGACTTGAACTTGCTTTGCCCCCGACGTTCGAAGAACTATGTGAGTGGTATTTTTAATAAAGCTATGTTATACGTTTTGATAAAGACTTTGCTTTGCTTGTTTTGAAAGTGTTTGTTAAGCATGAATAATTGTCCCTGTTTTGTATATCAAGTATGATCTTGTTGTGATGACCTTCTCGGAAAGTCTCTTGTGCTGGAGGACTTTAAACTTTCACAGCACATCTCGTTTGAAAGTCCCTTGTGCTGGAGGACTCTAAACTTTCGCAGCACACCTCGTTTTTGAAGTCCCTCGTGCTGGAGGACTCTAAATTTCGCAGCACCCAAGTGTTAAAGGACTACGGGCCTTTGTAACATAGGTCCCTTGTGCTGGTGGACTCTAAACTTGCGCAGAACCCAAGTGTTAAAGGGCTACAGGCCTTTGTAACATAGGTCCCTTGTGCTAGAGGACTCTAAACTTTTGTGGCACCCTTGTTTGAGATGCCCCTCTGCTTTGTCTTGTTTTGCCACGGACGGTTTATCGCGTGGATATGTTTGCCGGAATGTTATTATTTGTAATATGTGATGCTAGTAAGTATCCCTTGAAACTTTGAAGATTTGTTAGATGGACGAGGTCCATTCCTTGTTATATATAGAGTTTTGTCTTGTATTGTTTTGAAAGGATTTCGGCTGTTATTCATACAAACCCCCTTATTATTTACACCATTCACTGAGTATCCAAGCTCACCCTCTCTATATATATGTAGGTGATGAACAAGAAGGCGGTGACGCCTGGATGTGATTCTGGAGCTTATTTTGGGTTTTTGATTATGTTGGCTTAACCTGTATTAACGTCGGCATTCTTGAAAATTATGCTTCTCGATTTGTACTGCTCGTATGTTGCATACGTCATCTTGAGAAGCCTTTTGATCAAGACGTGTGTTTTGTATGATTGTTATGTCGGCAAGGAAGATGTCGGCAATCTGGCAGACTGTGTTCTTAGACCTGTAATTCGTACAATTTGTTTATGTCGGCTTGTGGAGCCCTTTGCTAATATGAAAAATGTAATTTGTACCTTGCTTGGTTTGTAATTAAGTTATAACCCATATGTAAATGGTTGCTAGTTCATTTAACTTATGCACAGCTCTTATGGACTAATCTGATTGTATGTATCGCTTTCGTACTTGTGAGCCCCATATATTTATACTGTGTTGTGTGTGAATTTTGAAAGTTGGCCTTCGGTGATCTCGGATTACTGGCCATAACGGCACCAAACTACTAGGGGCGATTTGGGGTCGTGACAGAATGGTATCAGAGCACAAGTTCCTTGGTATACGTTATTCACACACTTTGAGTCCTAAAGTGCATAGGATTTTCCCTTAGAAAGATGTTAGGATTGCATCATATTGCTTGCTATGTGGTCAAGGTGTGTATCATCTCGGCATGCTTAATTGTTACCTGCCTACGTGATTATTTGTTCGTCTTGTTCAAAAGTCACATTTTGCATACTCATAGCATCATGAGGAGTGGTAGACCTCCAGTTGGCCGAGATCAGTCCGAGGACAGATTGGACAGACTGGAGAGGTTAGTTGAAGGTTTGGCCCGCGAGTTAAGGCAGACAAGGCAGCAGTATGCTAGTGCTACATCGACTCAGGCCGAGCAGATAAACGGCCGAAATGCAGTTCCACCTCCACCTCCTCCAGTACCACAAGTGCCCCCACAGCCAGCTTTATACGGGGACGGCACGATAGCTCTGATCAGGGAGTTCAAGAAAATGAAGCTACCAAGATTCCAAGGGGGTATTGAATCGATGAAGGCCGAAGCTTGTGTTTTGGAAATGAAAAAGCTGTTCGAGATCTTTCCCAGCACTGACACCTAGAAGGTGACATTAGCAGCTTTTACACTAGATAATGACGCCCGCAAATGGTGGATGATGGTTCGAGAAAGCAATCCAGACTTGACCTGGACCTGATTTTTAGAATTGTTCTACACCATGCATTTTCCTTTAAGTGTTCGGAATCGCAAGGCTACCGTGTTTTAGAGTTTGACGCAAGGCAGTAGAACAGTAGCTGAATATGACCGTGCCTTTACCGAGTTGGCAAGGTACGCACCCCACATGGTCAATGATGAATATATGAAGGCTAGGAAGTTCGAAAGTGGGCTCCATGGACCGATACAAGACCAGGTTAACATGCTCAACATGCCGACTTATGCCAGAGTGTTGGACAAAGCTATTCCGGCCGAAGCTAACTTGAACAGATACCAGGGTTCAGGAGGGAGCCAGAGGAAGAGGTAGAGTTATGACAATCACCGAGCACAGTTTGGTACCAAGAAGAAAGCGAACGTCGGCAGTTCAAGCAACCTAGGACAAGAGAGTGGTACTAAGCCAATATGTTCCAGTTGTGGAAAGCCACATTTCGGGGTCTATCATCGGGCGTCTGGGGCTTGTTACGAATGTGGTGAAGTAGGTCATTTTGTGAGGGACTGTCCAAAAACGAAGGCTAGGGAAAGTAAGAAAGATGAGAGTACTTCGGGCTCCGTGCAGAAAGGTAACGCTGGAAAAGGACCAATGAGACAAGGCAGATTTTTTGCACTAGTACCAGGGGACACTCAAAATGCCGAGACAGTGGTGTCAGGTATGCTTTCAATTTGCTCTCAAAGTGCATATGTATTGATTGATTCGGGTTCTACGCATTCATTCATTTCTGCTAAGTTTGCCGAAAAGATTAATAGGAAACTAGAACCCCTTGATTATGTATTATCTGTATCTACTTCATCTGGGAGATCTATGAATGTTGCATCCATCTATCGAGCATGTGTTGTTGTGATTGGGAATGTTGAACTGTTAGCTAATTTAATGCCATTGGACATAACTCATTTTGATGTCATATTGGGGATGGATTGGTTAGTGGCAAATCACGCGTCCATAAATTGTGTTTCAAAGAGTGTCACGTTAAAACCCCCAAACCTAGCCGAGGTCACGTTTCAGGGAAAAGGGGTAGTATCCCCACCTTACTTAATTTCAACCATGAAAGCCTATAAATTGATCCAAAAAGGGTGTCACGATTATCTGTGTAGCATATTAAGTAATTTGAATGGAAGTGTTGAGTTAGCCGACGTCCCAGTGGTTAATGAATTCCCCAACGTCTTTCCAAATGATTTGCCTGGTCACTTAGTTGATAGAGAGGTAGAGTTTACGGTTGACATCATGCCGGGAACCTAGCCTATCTCTAAAACACCCTATAGGATGGCCCCCGCCGAGCTTAAGGAATTGAAACTTCAACTACAGGAGTTGCTAGATAAGGGTTTTATTAGGCCGAGCACTTCACCTTGGGGAGCACCCATTTTGTTTGTTAAGAAGAAGGATGGACCACTTCGTCTTTGTATTGATTACCGGGAGCTGAATAAGGTAACCATTAAGAATAAGTACCCGTTGCCGAGGATAGATGATTTGTTTGATCAGTTGCAAGGAGCACGAGTCTTTTCCAAAATTGACCTTAGGTCGAGTTATCATCAGCTTAAGGTTAAAGCCGAGGATGTTGAGAAGATCGTTTTTCGGACGAGGTATGGCCACTACGAGTTTTTAGTAATGCCTTTTGGAGTGACCAATGCCCCTGCAGCATTTATGGATTTGATGAACTGAGTGTTTAAGCCATATCTAGACGAGTTTGTGGTTGTCTTCATCGATGATATATTGATTTACTCTAGAAGTAAAGCCGAACACGAGGAGCATTTGAGACTTACCTTACAGACTTTGAGGGATCGAAAATTGTATGCTAAATTTAACAAGTGTGAGTTTTGGCTTTCCACTATTTCATTTTTGGGTCATGTAATTGATGAAGAGGGTATTTCGGTCGATCCTAGTAAGATTGATGCTGTTGTGAATTGGCCGAGGACGGTTAATGTGACCGAGGTTTGTAGCTTTCTGGGATTGGCTGGTTATTACAGAAAATTCGTAAGGGATTTCTCAAGGATTGCAATTTCATTGACACAACTGACTAAGAAGGGAGTGGCTTATGAATGGACTAAGGATAGAGAAACAGCTTTCCAGGAGTTGAAGACGAGATTAGTCGCGACACCAATTCTTGTACTACCATCCGGTAATGAAGAGTTTCATGTCTACAGTGATGCGTCGCACAAGGGTCTGGGTTGTGTATTAATGCAAAAGGGTAGGGTTATAGCATATGCCTCTCGTCAGTTGAAGCCACATGAAAAGAACTATCCCACCCATGATTTAGAATTAGCAGCCGTGGTATTTGCCTTGAAGATTTGGCGCCACTATTTGTATGGAGCTTCTTGTCAGGTTTTCACAGATCATAAAAGCTTGAAGTACTTGTTCACTCAGAAGGAATTGAATATGAGGCAAAAAAGATGGCTTGAGTTGTTGAAAGATTACGATATGCAGATCCAATATCATCCAGGTAAAGCTAACACCGTGGCCGACGCTTTGAGCAGAAAGATGGTTGGAAATTTGGCATGTCTAACCGCAATCTTAGTGGAGCCGACTATTGTTGAGGAAGTAAAGACAAGACAGATGGAGGATGAATTTTTGAAGAAAGTAACCGATGAGATTATCACGAAGTCAAGATCAGGGTACACCATAGAGAATCAAGTGCTCAAGTTTGAAGGAAGGTTGTGTGTAGCCGACATCCTAGAGTTGAAACGAAAAATTCTGCAGGAAGCTCATGGTTCCAAGTTTGCTGTTCACCCCGGGAACACCAAGATGTATCAGGATGTGAAGCAGACGTTTTGGTGGCCAAATATGAAAGGAGAGATAGCCGAGTTCGTGTCCCAGTGTCTGTATTGTCAACAAGTAAAAGCGGAACATCAAAGGCCAGCAGGACTTCTTTAACCTTTGCCAATTCCTGAGTGGAAATGAGAGCACATCTCCATGGACTTTGTGGTTGGTTTGCCGAAGACACAAAAGGGTATGGATTCGATTTGGGTTATTGTGGATAGACTAACTAAGTCAGCGCACTTCTTGCCTGTTAAGACCACGTTCAACGCTGATAAACTTCCTTTGCTGTATGTGAATGAGTTTGTTAGACTTCATGGAGTGCTGATGTCAATTGTGTCAGACAGAGATCCGAAGTTGGTTTCCAGATTTTGGCAGAGCCTACAAAGAGCTTTCGGAGCCGAGTTGAGGTTTAGCACAGCTTTTCATCCCCAGACTGATGGGCAAACAGAGAGGACGATTCAGACACTTGAAGATATGCTTAGACTATGTGTATTAGACCTCCAAGGAAGTTGGGGAGTACATTTGCCTTTGGTGGAATTTACCTACAACAACAGCTATCAAGCTAGCATTGGCATGGCACCATATGAGGCACTGTATGGAAGAAAGTGCAGGTCACCGATATGTTGGACCGAGGTAGGAGACAAAACTCAGCTTGGTCCCGAGTTAATTCAAGTAACAACCGAGAAGATTAAGCTTGTTCAGCAAAGAATCAAAACCGCACAGAGTCGACAGAAGAGTTATGCTGACCAAAGAAGAAGAGAGTTAGAATTTGAAGTCGGGGACCACGTGTTCCTAAAGATTTCGCCGATGAAAGGAGTTACAAGATTTGGGAAGAAGGGTAAGTTAGCACCCCGTTACATCGGGCCTTTTGAAATTCTTGAGAAGGTTAACCTCGCTGCCTACAGACTTGCTTTGCCGCCAGGATTGAGCCAAGTCCATAATGTATTTCATGTTTTGATGTTGAGGAAGTATATTCGTGATCCGCTACATGTGATCGACTATTTCGGAATTGTAATTAATGAAGATTTAGGCTACGAAGAGAAGCCGATACGGATTGTCGATAGGCAAGTGAAGCAGTTGAGAAGCAAGTCGATACCAATGGTGAAAGTTGAATGGAAGGAGCATTACGGAGAGGATGCTACATGGGAAATAGAACAGGAAATGAAATTCCGACATCCAGAATTGTTTTTGGAATAAGGTAACTCAAGTTTGGGGACCAAACTTCTTTAAGGGGGGTAGGATGTAACAACCCTCATTTTGACTTAGTCATACTTGCATACATTTATGGATGATCTCGTTTTAATATGTGCATTTGCAAATCTTGTCTTGTTTTGCTTGAATGATTGCTTGCATGCTTTGTTCTCGTCTGGTGCGTTGCCGAGGTCATCTTAAGCCTAGACACCTTCGAGACCTTTGTCACTTAGAACTATCTTGGAACCCCATTGGTTGACCTCCACCTTTACCCTGACATATTGGCCGAGATGTCACCATCTAGGCCGAGGGCGCGTCGCCTAGGCCGAGATGTGCATCATCTGGGCCGAGATGTTAATATCTAGGCGTTCTAGATCCTTGATCCTTGCATGAATGATTTTGTTCCTGGAATGGTATGACCTACACTGAGGTGTGGCGCATCTAGGCCAAGGTGTGGCACAGTTTAGTCAAGTATTGTCCTTCCAAGTCGATGTCCTTGCCCCTTGATTGCCGGAGTCTTGTTGTTAGCCGATGTCATTACTTGCCGGTGTGTTCTTGCCGCTTAGCTTGTTGGGTACACTTTGTCTTGGTCTTGTCTTGCCATGTCAGTCACCTTTTTGGATAGAGCCAATCAGCCGATGCCACGTGTCCCGGCAGAGGGATTAAGTCAGTGATTGTCGAGAGGAGCATATCTTTTTGTATCAAGTCTTGCCTTTTAGAGAGAGAAACTCTAGGAAGAAGGAGGAGAAGTTTAAGCTAGAGAGAGTGAACTTCCAAGCTTGATCGTTGGAGCTTGAACCGTTAGATTCGAGTTTTGAGGTTAGAATCGTAACCTATTCTTGTTGTTCTTATTGATCATCTAGCTGCATTACACGATCAAACCTGTTCGGCACGTCATGCATTGATTTAAAGTTGGTTTTAGAAAGAGAAAATGGTTTTCATGTGTTCTTGAAGAAAAGCCTCGTTTGATCCGAAAGTTTGCACTAAGGCTCATGTTTTTGTGTTTGTTTTGATAAGATCCTTGTGTATGGGTACCCAGGTCCACATTTTTGAATTCATAGCATGAAATCTTAGCTTTCGCTATAGCAAGTTTTGATCTTTGCATTCATTTTCCTCGTGTTCATGTTCTTCATGCTCTTCATGCTCATGTTCTTTATGTTGTCAAGAGGGAAACCCAGTTTTTCCCGACTTCGCTTTTGAATGTGGCCGTCGAGGCCACACCTCAGTAAGGAGGTGTGGGACCTCGACCTAGACCTGGTAGTTGCCCAGCGTGTTTTCCAAAATAAGAAACTGTGTTTTGATTTGATTTGACTTAGTTTTGAAGAAAGCCGATGTCATTTGCATGTATGCTAGACTAGTTTTGAGTAGTGCATTCAATGGACTTTGCCATGCATTTGTAGGACTTGGACTTGCTTTGCCCCCGACGTTCGAAGAACTATGTGAGTGGTATTTTTAATAAAGCTATGTTATACGTTTTGATAAAGACTTTGTTTTGCTTGTTTTGAAAGTGTTTGTTAAGCATGAATAATTGTCCCTGTTTTGTATATCAAGTATGATCTTGTTGTGATGACCTTCTCGGAAAGTCCCATGTGTTGGAGGACTCTAAACTTTCGCAGCACAGCTCGTTTGAATGTCCCTTGTACTGGAGGACTCTAAACTTTCGCAGCACACCTCGTTTTTGAAGTCCCTCGTGCTGGAGGACTCTAAACTTTCACAGCACCCAAGTGTTAAAGGGCTACGGGCCTTTGTAACATAGGTCCCTTGTGCTGGAGGACACGAAACTTGCGCAGCACCCAAGTGTTAAAGGGCTACGGGCCTTTGTAACATAGGTCCCTTGTGTTAGAGGACTCTAAACTTTTGTAGCACCCTTGTTTGAGATGCCTCTCTACTTTGTCTTGTTTTTCCACGGACGGTTTACCGTGTGAATATGTTTGCCGGAATGTTATTATTTGTAATATGTGATGCTAGTAAGTATCCCTTGAAACTTTGAAGATTTGTTAGATGGACGATGTCCATTCCTTATTATATATAGAGTTTTGTCTTGTATTGTTTTGAAAGGATTTGGGCTGTTATTCATGCAAACCCCTTTATTATTTATACCATTCACTGAGTATCCAAGCTCACCCTCTCTATATATATGTAGGTGATGAACAGGAAGGCGGTGACGCCTAGATGTGATTCTGGACCTGTATTAACGTTGGCAGTCTTGAAAATTATGCTTCTCGATTTGTACTGCTTGTATGTTGCATACGTCGGCTTGAGAAGCCTTTTGATCAAGACATGTGTTTTGTATGATTGTTATGTCGGCAAGGAAGACGTCGGCAATCTGGCAAACTGTGTTCTTAGACCTATAATTTGTACAATTTGTTTATGTCGGCTTGTGGAGCCCTTTGCTAATATGAAAAATGTAATTTGTACCTTGCTTGGTTTGTAATTAAGTTATAACCTATATGTAAATGGTTGCTAGTTCATTTAACTTATGCACAGCTCTTATGGACTAATCTGATTGTATGTATCGCTTCCGTACTTGTGAGCCCCATATATTTATACTATGTTGTGTGTGAATTTTGAAAGTTGGCCTTCGGTGATCTCGGATTACTGGCCATCACGACACCAAACTACTAGGGGCGGTTTGTAGTCATGACAATGAGTATGAGTATAATCCTTTTAGGAAAAAAAAAATAAAAAAATAGAAAAATGAAACTGAAAATACATGGTAATGAGAAGCCGAACAAATTTAAAAAATTTGGTTTGGGGTTACCGGAAATGTATATTTTATTTTGTAGTTGGTTACCAGACTTATATTTTTTGTTTGACAATGTCATGCCAGAGTATTTTATTTTGTTTAATTTCGAACCACCGAACAAAAGTCGAACACTAGTCCAGAAAAACCAAACAAAAGCCTACCAAATAAAAAAAAAGACTCGCCATTTCAATTTTTTGATGGTTCTTCACCACTGTTTCTTCATCCATTGCTTTATTTAGTGATCAAAACACTATGATTCTCACTTTTTGAAAAGAGATGTGTAAGAGAAAAGAAAAAATAAGAAAGAAACAAGAGGAGTAGGGATTGAAGACCAAGGGGCGTAAGGAGATAACAAAATATATTTAATTTTAGTGTTTTATCCTTAAAGGTAATTCCACACATGGATAAATTTGGGGAGGAAAAAAAATAAAAAAAATTAAAATAAATAATCACGTGGAGAGTGTAAAGAAGTACAGTAGTAGTGTAAGTAGAATCACCCATTTTTTTATTTTTTTTATTAAAATAATAACCTCAAATAAAATTATTAAAAATGACATCATTAATTTTGGGACATCCCATCTCACAATTAAACTTACACACTCACTACATCATGAATTAAGGTTTATGAGAGCACTCATCTCTATCACCACCCATCTATCTTCCCCAAATCACACCATCGAAACCTACCCACCTTCAAAATCTTGAAAACCCTTTGGCGGCAATATTCTGGTGGTGTAAACACCCCATTTTTGACGGACTTCAAGACTTAGACATCATCGTTTGTGCACTCGATGATTTTGGTTGTTTTGAGCGCCCGAAGTTGTCGACGGAATGCCTTGTCTTTGAGCCTCTAAACCCTTTTTGTTTTGTGCTTTTTTTTGGGCCAAACCTTGGTGCCTCTTGCCTGGAAGGAGGAGGGGCCTTGTCAGCCACTTTTTGGCCTTGTCGGCCACTTTTCCCTCTTGTCGACCACTTGAAGTGGTCGGTCGGCTAGTTAAGGTGGCCGGTCGGCTACCTAAAGTGGCCGATGGCCATTTTTCTCCCTCTTTTAGATATTTCTTTGCCAGCTGTGCCAGCTGTTGTTCACTGAAGGCCATCTCCATACACGTGTATGGAGGGATGAATGCAAGCCTTTAGCTTGATTTTCTATATAATGAGGGCTCTCTCCCTCATTTGAGAGGTTGGATAATTTTGGATCAAAATTTCTCCCTCTCTCTCTAGAATTCTCTCTCTCTCCTCTTGTTTATGCTTGATAGTTAGAATTCTCTACCCATTTGCACACTAGCCCGTAACCAAATTGGACCACCATGGAGTTGAGGCCTCTTGGAACCTATTTTGGACTGTTGCAGGGTTGTTTGATACTAAGAGAGTGGTTGTTTAGTGCTGTGCTTCAAAGGTATAAGACTTACCTCATTTGAGCTCTTTATACATACTTGTTTTGCCATCTTTTTATACTATTCTAAGGCTAGTTTTCAACTACAAAAAGTTATGATTTTTGAGCCTTAACATGTTGGTTTGAAGCCATTTTGTGCTAAGGGGTTAAAGTCAAACTTTTTGGGCCTTTAAACCACCAAAATTTAGAGTTATTTTAGTGGTAAAAAGTATTTTTTGAAGTCAAAAAATGATGGGGTTAGCCTCCTCTTCTTGTGTCTCACTTCTATGCCTAGTTAGCATTATATAGTATCATATTTTTGTAGCTTGTGTTAGCTTAATTCAAGCATGTTTTAGGCTCTGTTTTTACATGTTTCAACTTTGTTTTGGGTTGGTTGGAGCATTTGTTGCTTGTTTTTTGTACTTGTAGTGCAATTGTGCTTACTAGTCTAGCATGCCTAATGGTTTAGCCTATTATTCTAGCTTGTGTTAGCTTAACTCCAGCATGTTTTAGCTACTATTTTAGCCTACTTTAACTCTTCTTTGGGCTAGTTAAGTATTTTGAGGCTTGTATTGCATGGCTATAGTGTAATGGTCTTCACTAGCTCATTGTTTGAGGCCTCTAAACGTGAAGTGTTTGAGCTGTTTGCATGTTATAGCATCATTTTACATGTAATTTTAGTGTATAGACCTCTATCACATGCTCATTTATTTCACTCTTTCACTGTTTTTGAGAGTTGTGTTTTGAGTCTTGTTTGCAAGCTAGCATGTGAGCATTTTTTCTAGCCTTTTGTGCCAAAATCTCAGCATGTTTTAGCCACTATTTTTGCATGTATTAACTCTATTTTGAGTTGGTTTGGCCCTTTAAGGCTTGTATTATGTGGTTGTGGTGAAATCTCGTTCACTAGCTTAATATTTTAGGCTCTTAGCAAGACTCGCATGTGTTGTATTCATGTTTTAATGTCCTTTAGCATGCCATTTCAGCATTGAAATATCTGCAACCTCCCCTATTCTTCACTCTTTACTTTGTTTTGAAAGTGGGTTTTAGCCTCCTGTTGGCTTGAGTATGGAATTGAGGCTCTCATGGCTAACGGTTTAATTCCTTCGGGAGTTCATTACCAAAAGCATGAGGCCTCTTTCATGCTCAAGGTACTTGCGGCTGAAGCCCTCTTTCCAATTAGAGGACTCTCACTTTGGACTTAACCGGTTAAAGGACTAATCGGTAATGTAAAATGTGTAAATAAAACATGACAAGTAAAACTTGAGCAAGCTAAGCATGTTGTGTTGCATTGCATGTGTTTGGATCGGACGTTAGTCCAAATGCAAGAAAAATGGGACGTTTCATACTCAAAGTGATGAAACGTGCCACTTTTCTCAGTCACTGTCGCCCTTGATCATACACCCTTGATCATACATGATAGGGTGGCGGTCCTTTGAGTCTTGTGTGTGCATTGATTAACCTTGTACAAGCTTGGTTCTCTAGCCATCATGCATTGAAAGTGCTTGGTTGAAGGCTTGAGAGCCAAGAGCTACAATCCTTTGAGCTTGTGAAATGATAAGGAGGGTAGCAGTACATACATTTCTTGAAAATGCATTGCTTTCCCTCTGTTTGCTCTCTGTCGCAACAAAAGAAGAAGTCTAGAAAAGGGGGTGGCCGACTGGCCACTTGAAGTAGCCGACCGGCCAATTGAGGTGGCCGATAGCCACTTTTTGTGGCCGATCGGCCACCAGTGAAATTTTGCACAAATGTGTTCCTGTGTCGGAGCAAAGGTAATCTGGAAGTCGGTACAATTTCTAGAGATCAAACGAGTGTAAACAGAGGCATCCGATGGCAAGGCAATGGCATTTTCGAGTAGGGCAACCGAGCATGCATGCATCTCTTGCCCCGAGGCCATTTATTCACTTTATTCATACAAGTGTCAAGTGTTGTAATTATTCAATTAGCTTAGATAGTTAATTAGTTTAATTACTTAATTAGTTAGTGTAACTAATTCTTCAATTTTTGGTTTGTAATATCTTAATTAGCTTAGAATAGTAAGTTAATTTATTTCAATTGTTGTAATAATTAGTTAACTAGAATAATTAATTAGTTCTGGTTTGTAATAATTTGCTTAATTAGCGAAGCTAGTTAGCTTATTTATTCGGACCCTCCTTCGAGAGGGCGTAATGTTGTAGTAAGTGTCCGTGCGTGTGTGCATGTCTTCTAACCCCACGTCTTTCTCCCTTTTATTTAACCGCTTTCGATGGTTAGTTTAGGGTCCTGTTTCAATTTGCATACCTTATGCTCGCATGTTTGCGTCCATTCATTCGTATTGCATGCACCAAGGCTCGGCGCATCATTCAAATTGCATTGCAATTTCAATACTTTTTCTTTGAATACGTATTTAAAAGCATGTTATCAAATTGTATCATATGCCATATTAGTAGTCGAGTCTATTAATTTCATATCGCATGCGTCGCATTAGGGATCTTGTATAGTTAGGATCATGCATTTTTCTAACTAGCTTTTGTTTGGCTTGGAGTACACGGTAAGTTTTATGCTTTAGCATGCTTGCATGAGTGTGATTTCCATGTTGCCATTATAACATGCTTGCCATGACGCTATTTGCTTAAATGATTAATTGCATGAATGCCTGTGGATGAAGGCTTGATTGTTTGAATTGGAACGATTCGATGAATGTATGTTTTAAGCCCACTTGAAGTGGCAAATCATGTTTTAAGCCCAGTTGAGGTTGCAAATCCGCAAACTTTTAAGCCCAATTGAGGGTGGCAAATTCAAACCATTTTCGAAAACAAACATGAGTTGAGTTGTTCCAATTCTTGGAATTCTAGTCTATACTTGATTGTGTGCATCACATAGTAAAGTTAGCTAATAATCGGATAAAG
This sequence comes from Camellia sinensis, assembly GCF_055761805.1. Taxonomy (NCBI): domain Eukaryota; kingdom Viridiplantae; phylum Streptophyta; class Magnoliopsida; order Ericales; family Theaceae; genus Camellia; species Camellia sinensis. Next base: position 82,314,203 of record NC_138974.1, read on the forward strand.
AACACAAGGTTTATGAAATAACATATCTTGATTAGTAGACGCTGATCCTTTGATCGAGTGAGCGGGGGTGCTCATTTCAAGACCTTCCTCCCTCGTACCCAAGTTCCCGAGTCGAGGCAACTTTGGTGATGACAGACACATGGCCTTTGGCACGAGTCAGGGTTTCCTAAATTTCCCCAAAACAAAATATTTAGGTGGCGACTTTGTAATCTAGCAAAGTAGTCCAATTTTGACATTATTTGATTTAAAATCAAATTTCCAAAAAGATTTGCCAGATTGGACTCTTTGTCGTTTATTAGTTTCACATTGCACTTCGTGAGATTAGATTCAGAACCGTGACAGGAGTCCGAACTGTAGGACCAATTGGGGCTCTCCGAAAGGGGGCGCGTAATAGTCGAGCTACAGTTTCTGGGGACTCGGCTGGGGATTTAGAGAACTCGACTCGAATTCATGATATGTTGTTTTATTTACACTTATGTGTTTCTTTGCATTGCATTTACATTGGTGCGCCTAGGTCATAGTGTTTGCCATCTGCTATTCCTGAGCGGTTTGATGGAGGCTTGCCTGGGAAAGCTTGCCAAAAAGCTGACCGATTACGGGCTCTACCACGATGGGAACACAAACCTTGGATCTAGACTACCGCTGTACCGTTTGATCCTCCTTTCACTTCTCGGTGTTGGGAGCAAGAGGTATATTAGGTGGTCTTTTTGAGGCACCCTTTTTGACCAATTGACCTAGTTTCATATCGAAAGCCTTAGAGACTGTTCCAAACTAGGACATGTTGCTCACCCGAATGTAGCTTGTTTGAAACCATTTGCTTGTGTAGCGAACCCCTAGTTCTTGACGAAATTAGGACAGGGAAACCCTACCCCGCCATAGGTGTGTTTTGACTCTCACTTGCTTGATATGTGCTTTTAGAGTGTGACTCTACAAGAATGCATGTATCAGTTGCAAGTCTGGGTATCAGTTCGGGGGTTTCAGTTTTTAGGCAGAAATTTGGGGACAGAAATCAGGATTTAAGTACAGATTGTCCAGCTTGTGATTATGGCTATGTGTTGTCTCTGTCTAAGCCGAGGTGCTGTGTGTTTGCTGATTGTTGTTTCTTTTTTTGATTTATTTTCTTTTTGCAAGGTAGTATTTCACAATTGGTTCCGACGAGGCAGGTACCCCCCCAAGCACTCTAGACCAAAGTAAGGCGGCTTTCTCGATCTAGGGATCTTGTGAAAGGATAACCAGTGTTTGCTTCGTTACCCCCGGTTACAAGACGGAGGAGAGTTCGGCATAATTCACCAGTTCGTCAGTCACCTGTGATCAGTGAAGTCCAGTTTTTTGCTTCCACTTCAAAAAGAGAATATATACCGTTTCTGATAAATCAACACCCCGTAGACAGTATGGAGGATATGATGCACCAACTCCAACAGACCATTGAGGCCATACAGCGGGACGCTGCTCGCCAAGCGGAAGTTACCGCTCGCCAAACAGAGGTTGTAGCCCAGCAGGCTGAATTGATTACTAGGCTTCAACAGCAACAACACCCACAACAAGCAGCAGCTTCTACTTCACACCCATCCCCAGTCAAGGTTCCAACACCCGGGGTTACTACTAATGTCCAGGCAAATGCGAACATTCAGGCAGAGCCGGCTCTACCCCAAACTTCCAAAACACCAGTCTACCCAACAGAGACCCCCTTTGAGTTTGAGGTCGACCCCACCACTCTAAAAGTGAGCAAGCTTGAGAAGCTTCTTAAGAGGGCTCAGGGCGTCAACTCGATCCTGGACATAGAGGACGGCTACACAGATTCGGCGGTGACATTACTGGATAAATTCAAAATGCCACACATAGACCGCTTCGACGGCTCAGGTGATCCCATGGTCCATTTGTGGCTGTTGTCTGATATTATGCAGCTAATAGGCCTGTCTAGATTGCAGAAGCTATCCCTCTTTGGCTGGACCTTGTCGGGTATTGTGGCCATTTGGTATGCTAAGCTGGAAGATTCTGTTAAGAGGAGCTTGGAAGAGATGGCTGAGGCCTTTATTGCCCAATATTCTTATAACACTCAAATAGGGGTCACAACTTATGATCTTAAGGCTACTCATCAATTGCCGAAGGAGGGCTTCTCCAATTTTTTCAGTCGATGGAGGGCCAAGGCCTCCATGATGACAACTGGACCAGCTGAAAAAGACAAAATCCGGATGGTGGTCCGTAACTTGTAACCGAGGCTGCTGTTGAGAATGATTGTCCTACCCTTCCCTACATTTGCTGACTTCTATGAGATAGGGGTGCAGATAGAGGATGCAATGAAACAGGGTTTGATTGACCATGAAAAAGAGCAGCCCAAGAGGGCTTTTACACACAGCTCAAATGCAGCTACAAGTAGTAACGTAGCTGCAAGGACTTCTGATGCTGGTATGGTCACCACCACACCGAAAATAGCCACCCCCTTTATCGGTGCATCCGGAACCACCTCACAACCTGCAAAGTACCCACCACGGGGCCAGAGGGTTTTCACCCCACTCTACATGTCTCTATCAGCGTCTTTGAGAGTCTTGATCAGAAAGGGGCACCTAAAGTCCCTGGAGCCACGTCCATTGCCTAATCCCCTCCCTCATACACACAACCCGGCCAAGTACTGCGCTTTCCACCACCAGCATGGTCATGATACCGACCTATGCTTTAGACTCCATCATGAGATTCAGGATCTCATTGACAACAAAGTGATAGCACCTCCTGAGAAGCCTAACGTCACTACAAACCCCCTTCCACTACATAACCAAGCCCCTCCACCCATTCAAATAAACCTTATCCAAACACTGACCATCCCGTACGACCCCAACATATACATCATTTCCTCCCACCTACCCAAGCTGGCGCTATTCATCCGAGAAAGCATAGATTTGTGCATGATGAGCGCATCCATATCCCAACCCGAACCCTTGGTGGTGGATGTGGTAGAAGAAGGCATGCTTTAGGGCCCTGTGAGCTTAATTGAGGAAGCATACAACCCTTGCTGCTATATTGCGCCAGCCGATCAAGCCAAGTCGGAGGTGAAATTGCCGAGGGGAATGAATGTTAATGTAGTCCGGGAGAACGGATCGAGCCAGGGAATAGATGACTTAGCTGAGCTTGAGGAGGACATCGCTAATCTGTAATTCTTCGATGAACAGGATCTAGGGGATATGCACATTAATTGGTTTAACTTGAACGGATCAGCGGATAACATGGGATGGCTTAGTGATGAGCCAGATGTTGATGAAAGGTCTCCAGAAAAGCTGCAATAGCAGGAAGTAAGGACTACTGCAAGGGCCAGAACAGCCGAGGATGAGAAGAAGTTGCTGGAGAGCATCGGTACTAAGAATTTTGCACGAGAATTAAGCAGTGTTTGTATAGCTGATACAGAATAGGTGGCCACACTGAAGCGGTTCAAACATGAGAGAAATGAGAATGATCAGAAGGTTAGAAAAGCCAAGGGCCCTGTGGGGATTGACTGTGTTGTGGACACGAGAATAATTACAGTGGAACCAGATATGTGCTTGTTGTTTACCGTAGGAACATGGTGGTAAGACAATGATTTGTGTCTTGCTCATACTGATGAGGACTGGGGACAGAATTTGCCAGATGATACTTGGTATACCGAAGAAGTGGATCACATGACCCAGAACAGGCGGTACTTAAAGCTCCCACACCTGGACTAATCGGAAGCATCTGGGAAGGATAAGGAGGCAGAGAAACAGAAAGAAAAACTTCTAGAAGAAGAGGTTGTACTGAAGCAGCTGAAGAAGATTCAGGGGGATATATCCGTTTAGGGGTTACTCATGGCTTCGTGTGTGCATCGCCAAGCCGTCCTATCTACAATGTACAAAGCCAAGCTTTCTATTGACACAACCCCTGAGCATTTGGTGGGATTGGTTTTCCCGGGGGGAGCCTCACTAACTTTAACCTTTACAGATAAAGAATTGCCACCTAAGGGCTCTGAGCAAAATAAGCCATTATACATCTCTGCCGAATGCAAAGAGATATGGATATCTGTTGTCTTGGTTGATACCGGGTCTGCAATCAATGTGTGCCTGTCACGCAGGGCCTACACTATTGGCTTGAAGCTAGCAGACTTCATACCAAGAAGTAGGGGTGCAACTCGGGCGGGTTCGGTCGAGTTCGGAGGTTGTTCAAGCCTAGCCCAAGTTGTGCTGAGATCTGCCTAGGTCCGCCCAAGCTCGAATTGTAACCCGAGGTTGCCTGCCGACCCGAGTTAAACCCAAATTGCCCGAATTGCCTGGTTTTTTTTTACATTATTAAATTATCAAAATTTGACTCTATTTACATTATATATATATATATAGAAAATCATTAATACATCAAAACAAATAATTTTTATAATGTAAGAGAGATGTCGCTATATTAGTTTTCACAATTTGTGAGTGAAGAACATAAAAAAGTAGGATTTTATATTATTTGTATATATAATATATATTCAATATGATTTAATAATCTAAATTACTTTAATATCATGTAATGGATAATAATTTATATATATATATATATATTTAATATTTTTATAGATCTATATATGTATAATTCGGGCTTCGGGTTGCTTGGGTTGTTTGATGTCTTTGCCAGAGCCCGTCCAAATTTAATTCGGGCTTTGGAATTTTTTCCCAAGCCCATACCGAATTTGAAAATATCTTGTCCAAGCCCTAAAAAAATTTGGGTTGGGTTCAGGTTGCTCGGGTTGAGCCCGTCCAAGTTGCACCCCTACCAACAAGCCAAGTGATTCGGGCTTATGATAATACAAGCCCGGAAGCGATGGGGACAATCCAGATCAGAACGCAGGTTGGCCCGGCGCAACAGGACATTGAGTTTCATGTCCTAGATGTTTCGGCCACCTTTAACTTACTCCTTGGACAGCCGTGGTTGCACCATGCGAATGTTGTCTCGTCCACTCTGCATCAGATGCTGAAATACCCTCATGGGAACGGGGTAGCCATTGTTTTTGGGAATTGTTCCATACATCCTGCGCCGGAAGTCTCTACGCCGGTATTGGAAATTGCCCATGGTGATGAGGATGTCTTTTTGTCTGGGTTCACCTTGGCTGAGGCCCAGGTGGTGCAACATATTTTGGCTGTTGATGAGGGATTGTACATCAGTGCTCAATCAGTCTACCTCATGAATAAGTTACAGCATGTACCCGGAATGGGATTGGGAAGTAGTGGCCAGAAGGGCGTTGCTGCATTGGCCGAAGTGCCACACAACCCTCATACCTTTGGTTTAGGTTACACGCCTACCAAAGAGGATTAGGTAAGAAAGGGAAAGGAAATGGCCGGAAGAGCCAAGGCAAGGCAGAGTGAGAAGCACTATGAGCTAGTGCATAGACCAATTCAAAGAACCCTAAACGGTCACTTTGTCTGGGAAGATTTCCCATTTTTGCAGCTTTCCTGAGCCATAGATGAATTCCAAGAAGCGGCGTTTGCCCGGCTTTGAGATTTTCTTCGACTTACAACTACAAGGGGATAAAGTCGCAGAAGAATAGATTGACTTACCTACTGAGGCAGAACAGAATGCTGAGGATGAGTCCAATGGTAATGAATTCGAGATAGGAGCAGTGCTGGCTTGTCTCCTCTTGGATCCTCAGATCGAATCAGAGAGCTTGCGGGATGACTTCACTGTTTCCATGATTAGGGCAGACCCAGGTGTGGACCCTTCTACCGGCATTCTGGATGCATCTATACACCCTCCCTTGTTTGGCAGTTCGAGGACGGCTTTTTGTCCGGCAGTTTCGAATCAGGTAGTGAGTCGAAATTTGATTCCACAAAGTCTATGGAGTAGAAATCAGATTCCAATTCTTCTGAGTTAGAGTCTGATATTCCTAGGTTGATAAACCAGATGGCGTTATGTTGTCCAGGTCATCTTTTTCTTTTTCCTTTGAGTCGGTTATAACCGAAGAATTGGACAACTTGGAAGTTGTGAATGAGAATGGTACCACTGCTATTTCTGAGTATTTTTTTGTGCCATTAGTATATTGCATTGATCATGACTTTCAAAATTTTGATGAAAATGACGAGGAAAGAATTCCTCTGGTTTTAAAATATTTGATTGATCGAGAGGAGGAGAGGTTTGTAAAACCCCTGGTTGATGAAATCATTTCAATTAATGTGATCACTGAGAAGGATCCGCTTCTAGTCCAGATCGGGTCCACGTTGTCTTCGGAGGAACGCGAGCGCTTAGTTGCTTTACTAAAAGATTTCAAAGATGTTTTCGCGTGGTCCTACGAAAACATGCCTGGAATCGATCCTGAGATTGTATAGCACCGGATCCCTCTTGACCCTGAGGCCTGACCCGTTAACTAGAAGCTTCGGAGAATACGCTCAGATTGGGCTTTGAAAATTAAGGAAGAGGTCACCAAGCAGATGGACACAGGGTTTTTGCTAGTATCTGAGTATCCCACTTGGTTGGCCAATATCGTTCCGGTGTCGAAGAAAGATGGCAGAATTCAGGTATGTGTGAATTTCAAGGATCTGAACCAAGCTAGTCCGAAGGACGACTTTCCTTTACCGCATATCAACGAATTGGTGGACTTCACAGCAGGGCATACGTTGCTCTCCTTTACGGCTGGATTTTCTAGGTATAACCAGATATTGATGGCACCTGAAGACAGAGAGAAGATAGCCTTCACCACGCCGTGGAGAACCTATTGCTATAGGGTGATGCCGCTTAGTTTGAAGAATGCTGGGGTTACTTATCAACGGGCTGCAACCACTATCTTGCACAATATTATCCACAAAGAGGTTGAGGTGTACGTAGACGACATGATTGTCAAGTCCATGGAAAGAGATGGCCACTACACCGCCTTGAAGAAAATTTTCCAACGGATCAGAGAATATCGGTTGAGGCTAAATCCACAAAAATGCACTTTTGGTGTCATAGTAAGGAAAATGCTAGGGTTCTTGATTACACAGAGGGGCATCGAAGTCGACCCTTCCAAGATTAAAGCCATCCTAGAAATGCCAATACCAAGGACTAAAAAGGAGATGCAAGGCCCTCTAGGTAAAGTGCAATTCATAGGACGGTTTATTGCAAAATTAACCTTGACTTGTGAACCACTATTTGGTCTCCTGAAGAAAGGAAAGAAATTCCAATGGAATGACCAATGCCAAATTGCTTTCGAGCAGATCAAGCAATATCTACAGAATCTGCCTATGTTGTCACTGCTAGAGCCGCAGAAACCGTTCATTTTGTATCTGTCAGTAACTGACACGACAGTGGGTTGCATGCTTGAGCAGAAATCTGAAGATAGGTGGAGAAAGCCATCTATTACCCGAACAAGAAGATGTTGGACTATGAGACCCGTTATTCCCCTTTGGAAAAGGCTTGTTTAGCTTTGGTATGGGTCACCAGGAAGTTAAGGCACTACCTGTCAGCTCACTCTGTAATACTGGTTTCGAGATTAGATCCCATCAAATATCTCTTCGAGAAACCAGCACTTACGGGTAGGCCAGCTCGTTGGTTGCTTCTTCTCTCTGAATTTGATTTGAAGTAGGTGACTCGCAAGTCTGTGAAAGGGAGATTGGTAGTGGAGTTCTTAGTCGATCACCCAGTGGAAGGGTACAAACCAGTAGAGTACTTATTCCCAGATAAAGCCATTCTGCAAGTTGAGGAAGAAACCTGCACAATGTACTTTGACGGAGCATGTAATCAGTACAGGTATGGGATAGGGGTGTTGCTGATAGCGCCCGACAATTCCCATATACCCTTAGCCTCCAAACTCCGGTTCAAGGTATCGAACAACGAAGTAGAATACGAAGCATGTATCACTGGATTACAAGCTGCCCTGGAACTAGGGGCAAAAAGGTTGGACGCCATTGGGGACTCGAACCTAGTTGTATCTCAAAGAAAAGGAGATTGGAAAGTTAAAGAAGAAATGATGAAAACCTATCACCAAACCTTGGACGTTCTAATTCCTAGGTTTAAGAAGCTGACCTTCACCCATCTATTAAGAGAGAATAATAGGTTCGCCGATTCTTTAGCAACCCTATCATCAATGATAGACATCCCTTTTGGAGTCCGGATGCGTCCGATCATTATTGAACAGAGATAAACGCCGGCCTATGAGTTGATCGCTGCAATTGATGAAGTACAAGATCAGAACCCTTGGTATTATGATGTCTCGAACTTCTTGGAAAAGGAGGCTTATCCACTAGAGGCAAATCCCAAAGTAAAAGGGCAATACGGCGAATGGCTACTCAGTTTATCATCTGCAAGGGTAAGTTGTACAAACGAGGCCATTTGGGAATGCACAAGCTGTGTGTTGATGGAGAAGAGTCGAAGCGCCTAATGGATGCCATCCACGGCGGAGAGTACGGATCGCACATGAACGGAGTGATGCTAGCTCGAAAGATTCTCAGGCAGGGTTACTACTGGTTAAGCATGGAAGAGGATTGTATCGGTTTTGTTCGGCGATGCCACAAGTGTCAGATCCATGCCAATCGCATAAATATTCTGCCGTCGATGCTGTACAACATGACTTCTCTGTGGCCATTTTCAGTCTGGGGAATTGATGTTATTGGGGCAGTTACGCCAAAAGGTTCAAATGGGCATGACTATATCCTGGTGGCGATAGACTACTTTACAAAGTGGGTCGAGGCCCAATCCTATGCGGTGCTGAAAGCGTCACTTGTAGCCAAGTTCATCAGGAATAACATCATTTGCCGTTATGGGGTCCCGAATGGGATTATTTCAGACAACGGTTCCCATTTCAAGAAGGAAGTGATCGACTTGTTGGACAAGTACAACATGGCTTTTCATAAGTCATTAACATATCAGCCGCAAACAAACGGAGCCGTTGAGGCTGCCAACAAGAACATCAAGCACATTCTACAGAAAAATGGTGGAAACCTACAGGGACTAGCCAGACAAGCTGTCATTTGCTCTTTGGGGCTACAGAACATCAATTCCAATGTCAACTGGGGCAACTCCGTATTCTCTAGTTTATGGGATGGAAGCTGTTCTACCGATTGAAGTTGAAGTTCCATCGCTGCGGGTTATGGCTGAGTGTCAGATAGCAGAAGTGGATTGGCAGCATAGCAGGTTCGAGGAACTAATGTTGTTCAACGAGAAGAAGCTGAAAGCACTATACCATGTTCAAGATTATCAACGTAGGAATGCCAGGGCTTTTAACAAGAAAGGTAAGTCTCAGAATCTTAAGAAACGGGATTTGGTGCTCAAAGACAATCAAGGTCCCATCCACGATCCTAGGGGCAAGTTCAGACCTATTTGGACAGGCCCTTACATCATTAAGTCTATTTGGTTGGGTGGAGCTATCATTCTTATGGACTTAGATGGCCTTGAATTCTCCCAACCAATCAACATGGCCAAGTTGAAGAAATATCACCCCTGAGAGGCTCGTTAGGCCAAAAACCCGAAAGGGCGACCTAGGCAAAAGTTAGAGTACAAAAATTGGAAAAAAGAAAAACTGAGCTCCCAAGGTTGAAAACCCAGAAAGGGCGGCCTTGGCAAAAGTTAGAGCACAAAAGGAGAGCGTTAATACCTAAGTGAACCCGAACCGAACTACGTAAGGCTTGATTCCCATCTTTGGGATATGTAGGCAACTTCATTATGAAGTCCAGCCATAAACACTTCCAAATCAACTATGTCCATGAGATTGTTCTGGTCGTCTTTGGCTTTTCTACATCTTGTGACCTTCAGTATGAGAGCTGGTTACAGTACAGTGCAGTGATATGTAGACAAAGGGCAATTTTCCAGTTACTGGATTCAGGGTTGTACATCTCAAGGATAGATTTCAAGTGTGTCCAGTTGTGATCCTCATCGAAAATAGTTTTGAAAAGTTTTAATAAAAGTTTATTTTGTTCAAATTAATCTTTTTACAACTTAGACCATTTTTAGACCAAATGAAAAATTTTCAGTGCCTACAACTTCAATTTCATTGATTTCAATACAGAGTTCTCTACCTCTTGATACAAATCAAAGTTACATTTTATTACATTCAAAAGAAAAACTTGAAAGTTAGATCAAAGGAATAAACTTGGGGCATCGATAAGTCAGGTGTTCCTGCGTCTCCTCCTAGAGCTTGTGGAAGCTTCAGATGCTAAAGTAGGCCCGGTTTGCGCCTTACCTTCAAGCCAAGCTATACATTCTCCTTAAAGGGCACAATTGAAATTAGGAGCAGGAGCCCGAAGTTCTCTTGTCCTTCATACAGTAGGATACCGAGCTAGTTGTAAACCTCGGATTAGAAATGAAGCCGGGTACTCTACCCCATTTTTTGGGCAAGTCTGGTCATCTCCGAATTGATGCCTGACCTGGAATGGAAAATAGAAGACACAATGTGTCAAGCCAATCAACTGAATGCCGAGTTGCCGGGTCATGCTGTAGCTCACCTCTGGCAGATCAAACCAGGGGCAACACCAAGCAATCTCAGTAGCAGAACGGTTGCACATCCAATGGCACCACCACCCCTCGTTCAGGAAATCAACTAGTCGTTGGTGAAAGAAATAGCCTCGTGCTGAATATACAGGGCAAGAGTCCACTACTTTCAACCTGTCCATGAGCCAAATCTGGATAGGGATGAAAAACAAGAGAGATTAAAGAATAGAGAGGTGCATATGGAGAGAAAAGTGCGAAAGGGTTTTGAGAGAAAAACTGAGTCTGAAGGTCGAGTGGTGTGAGAAGCACATGTGATATAGGGTGGGAAACATTACCTGTAAAAGTAGCGGCCTTCCTACGAACTTGGTTGTCTTCTAGCGATAAAAAGCATCCAAGCCCATCAAAGTCTCGGCTAGTGTCAAGCCAATGCAGCTCTTGCCCTCTTTCAAGCCTTGGGCCACTTCGATCAAGCGAATGCTAAACACTCCAAAGACTGGGGAAAGCAGAAAATGAGCTAACATACACAAGCAGAGGGCATGTTGCCGAAAACTTTGCTAGAGACGATCGCCGCGGTCGCCAGCATCATAAAATCAATGAATAAGACTAGGAATGTCTAGTTCTCCGTTGTGAACCAAAGATCAAGCATCGTGTAAAATGAACCCACACATCCTTTCTAAAGCTTAGATGTGACCAAAACGCGACAGGGGAAGGATTTTCTCGTCACGTTGGGATTCCATCAGAATTTGGAATTCTTCAAATGTGGGGCACATCTCTTGTCCCCAAAAGTTGAAAACATGAGTAATCGGATTCCAACATCTAGCCACAACATGAAGGAATGGAAAACACAGTGGAGTACGACTCAGCGGGAATAGTGCATTTATCCCGAAACCCCGAAAATTCAGTTTTTCTGAGCCATCTAAAGTCGCAATCCAATTGTAGAGTTTTTCGGTGAAGAATGACCCCATTTGAAGCAAAAACAGAGCTGAAGTAAAGAAACTACGAAGCTGGAGCTTTTGTAAAAGATAAGGTGCTGAGTGGAAGATAGGTGGCAGTAATCTGGAGACCCCCTGCATCACTGGCCGACCGGCCACTTTAGTGGCCAACAACCATCACTAAGTGGCCAACAGCCCCTATTTGTGTCCAGAAGAATGCCTTTGGTGTTCCTGTGTGTTGAGCATGCTGAAAACCTGTGTTTTGTTCTACTCTGGATGCATTCTGTTGTTTTGTTTTAGTAGTTTTGTTGAGTCACTCCCAAGTTTGTTTCAATTTGTTTATCAAGTTGTTGCAATTTGTTTATCGAGTTGTTTTGTTGTTACTCATCGAGTTGTACTTGTTTTATTTATTGAGTTGTTGTTTTGTTTATCAAGTTGTTGCATTAGTTGCTCTTTGAGTCGTTTTACTCTGTTTGTTATGTTGTGGTCGGTTCACTACCCGATTTAGCAATTGTCAAGACAATGTACAATATTTATTTTCCATCAAATCCCGCTTTTGTGTAAAATGGCGCAATGCGATGCTCAGAATATAAAATGCAACATGTTTTCATCAAAAGTTATTTTCAATCCAATCATGGTTTCTTTTTACAAATGGTACAAGTTTTCAAGAAAATAAAACTGTCTAAGCTGTACAATATGCTAACACTGCTAGCAAAAAGAAGCAAAGCAAAAGCATATGAATCAGTGCTGGCTATCTCAAGCTCTAGAGGTCTTCTTCGTCCTCTTCCTCAGCCGAACGGACTCTGCAGAACTATCTTCATTTGCGCCACTGCCTGAATCTGATGCAGAACCGGAACCGAAGTCGTCATCATCTGCATCTAAACCTGGCTCAACCTCGTCTCCACTAGCGAAACCCGACCCGGCATCATCATCTCCGTTCTCAGATGACTCAATGTGCTAATCCCCGGCCTCCTCGGTCTCAGCCTCACTGGTCTCATCATTGTCATCGGGTACGATGGGCTCCTGACGTCTCCCTCGGCCGCATGCCGGAGTCTCTCTATCTCTCCCTGCTACTGGAGAGGGCACTGATGGTCCTGTTTCTGTTGCCGTCGGTCCTGTCTGTAGAGGTGTGACCTGAAAGGGGCAGTTTAAAGATATCAACCATAGTATGTGTATCAGATGCAAGTATGGTGTGCAGAGTGAGTACATGCAGAAGTCAGATACGATACGTGAATACAATGTGTCAGATGTGATCTATACATGTAGTGTATCAGTGCAGATGTGATCTATACATGTGATCTACACATGCAGTGTACCGGTGGTGAGTCAGGTATCCTGACATATCAGTGACCAGGCAACGGAGGCTCAATCGGGTTCTGATAAAGCTCTCCAGAGTACCGCCAACCCGTCAGCTCAGTCGGAAGATCTGGCCATTCAACACTTTGCCTAGTAAGGGGCATCCCTGTAGCCCTGCCCTACGCTGCTCGGGCCCTGCTCGTCGAAAGGACATCGACTTCCCTTCCTGTATGAGCACGAACACCTATCAAAGGAGGCATGAGGTACATCTGCATGTAAGTCGTATAGTCCCCCTCCTCAATGAAGAAGTCTGCATCTCCACCCCGCATGAAGTCAATGATCTCCTGAGTGAGAGACTCTCTCTGGCTCGCAGGAGACCCATCGTCAAGCGTATGAAGCGCTTTCCTAGAAACCAGGCTCAGCCTACTGGTCCCTCAAGCACGATCCAATACCGAGAAGCGCCCCAAGCTCCGACGAACTGGAATCTAACACCCTCTGGAATCATCGCCCAAGGCTGCCACGTGATCTATAGACATCAAGTGCATAGATTGATAAGTTGCCATTAGATATGTAAAATGAATTAGAGCTGAAAGCAGAAAGAACTATGAGGTTTGAGTTACATCTACTACTCTCACTGTATCGAAATACTAGCGAAGGAATGAGAGGGTCTCCCGGGTCCTCAGCTGGCACCTCCCGTTATATCAATGAGAATATGGCACTCCAAGGGGCATCTCTACCTCCGATTCTGGAGCAAGTGTCGAGAAATAGGCGTACACCCATAGCTGTAAGAAAACAAGAGGGCGACAGTGAGAATACAAATAAACACAGAAAATACGAAAAGCAAAGTGTGTAGTACAGTGTATAAAAGTACAAGTGCAGAGATTAGATTATGTCTGTGCAGTGTACGGTGTGTGCAGTATATAGAAAGTGCAAAGCAGAAAGCACGGAAGAGAATGTAAAACAGAAAAGTAAAGCATACCTCCCAGGCTCTCTAATAGCCGCCAACTCTGTTCCCGCTCCTGCGGGAGGTCGAGCTCATATAGCAGTACAGAGTGGCGAGGCCGATGCTGCCCCAATCATAATGTCGAACCTGAGATAAGTCCATCAAGGCACTCAAAAGATATAGCCCGACTGTGTTTGTCCTGTCGGCGAATAAGGTAGTACCGAAGAGGAACATCAGGAAACCTCTGGCATACTGCTCGATCTCCTCAACAGTCACTGGGGCTGTCCCTCTGTAGTGGTCTGCGAACCAGGTGTATCGGACCATCCCTGATCGGAAGATAGGTGGGTGTGCTCCTAACAAATAGGTCCAGGCGGTCTCCCACTCACCCATGTCGGTGTCATATGGGATCGGTCGGCCTCTTACCTCAAGGCCCGTCAACATGGAAAAATCATATGCAGTCCTCGTCATATCTCCAGCAGTAGAGAAATGGAAAGAGTTGGTGGTATCCCACCATCTCTCTACCAGCACGCCCAAGAGGGTCCTACTCACCATGACGTACGACAGCCCTATGCAAAACAAACCAAACCCTGCCTCATCAACGATCTGGCAGACACCATCAGGGAGGTCCATATACCACACCCTCGCTGAGGTGGACCCATATCCTCTGGTAAAACGGGAGTCTACCTGTGTTCAGAATGAGCAGAAGAAATACAGTGTGTGAATGTGTTCAGAATGAGCAGAAGAAATACAGTGTGTAAATGTGTTAAGAATGAGATGATGAAATACAGTGCAAAAAGTGCGAGATATGCAGGAAATGTAGAGTACATCGCAGAAAATGTAAGAATGCAGTGTATACCTCAGAGGCACCATGAGACAAGTGAGACTTTGGCTCCCATAGCAGGAGATCTGCTAGGGCGCCCCGTGCAAATCCGCTGAAATAACGGACTATGTTGGGCGGTAGTGCATGCGCCTTGGGGTGGTACCTCTCCGGGTCGAAAGGTCAGACTCTAGGTGGCAATGGTATGTACTCCGGCTCTCCCTCCATCCTTGGAGAACCTCCATCGTGAGGAACATCGTCTGCCTTCAGGAAAGAAAGTGAGAAGTAGGCGAAAATGAGCAAAATAGGTGGAAAGTGCCAAAAATCAACAAAAGTCAGCTCTCGAAGAGAGAAAATGGGAGAAAAAGTCAAACCCCGGGAAAAAGCACCAACTGAGGGAAACAAACCACAAGTGGCGAAAATGGAAAAAAAAGCTCCGAAAGAAAATTTTAATCTGTTGAAAACGGAGGAAATCGAAGGGTTTTAGCCAATCAACTTCGCGTGGGGCATTGGAAAGCACGTGTGAAGCCCGGATCTAGGAGGAAAAAGTGTTTAGGAAGGAAGAGCAAGTAATTTCGGCACTGTGGGTGTGAGGAAATGTGATTTGGAAATGTGTTTTTAAAGATCTCCTTGCAAAAAGACCGAAAATAGCCCAGATTTTCCATAACTGGCCGACCGGCTAGTTTTTGTGGCCGACAACATTTGCAACTGGCCGACAATGCTTCAGGGTGGCCGGCAGGTGTCTAGTGTTCTCCCTGTGTGTTTTTATGCTGTTTTGAGTCCTTGGCTCTCGATAAAGTGCAAGAAAAATTCACTTTTCAGCTCAAAGTGTCTCTACAGAAGTTTCGAATCATGTCTTCAATGCATGACTCATCGTTAGCCGGCATGAACGAGGTGTATCCTTTTGAAATATGTTGTAACTCCTCCAAGAGGTAAATCAGAGGTTGCAACTGAATTGGCTCTATTAAGGCATGTTCTTTTTTTTTTATCATAGCATAGAACACGTGTTTCTTTATTCGGTGTTTTGCATCGAACATGCTATTGATGTTGCATTGAATATGCATTGTTATCATTGTGCACAGAATGTGTAAGTTTCATTGTATTGCATTACACATGTTCTTATATTTGCATAGAATATACATGTCACATTGCATTGCATTGTACACGCCCTTACATATGCATAAAAAGTGTTCGTACCTATTGCATTGAACATGCATTTTGGTGTTGTAAAGAATATGCTCTTGCTTGCATTGCATATAATATGCTTCTGTTTTGTTCCTTGCATGACGTGCATGAAACATGACTCCAAGCATTGTGTCATGGTTCTTTGTCTTGCATAGAAGATGCATTCTTATTGTATTGTACCTGTTAAATTTCTTTCTTATACAGGCACGATATTGTATGTACGGTTCATTCAAAATTGGTGCAACTAGACGATATTGTATGTACGGTTCATTCTGAGGAACTCTAGGTAAGATCATTCCTGTCCCTTGAACACCCCATTTTGGTTAGAAACACTCGCGTACGCCCGGTGTTTACACTGACTTTTTACTTCGATTAGAAGCGTTTGGAACGTGCTTCGATGCTTATACCACCTTATTGGTTAGAAACATTGGGACATGTGCCCGATGCTTGTACCACCTCCCAGTTAGAAGCATTTCAGATGTGTGCCCGACGCTTATACCTTACTTTGGTTAGAAATATTGGGACATGTGCCCGATGCTTATACCCCCTCCCGGTTAGAAGCGTTTGGGATTTTTGCTGGACGCTTATACCTTGCTTTGGTTAGAAACATTGGGACGTGTGCCCAATGCTTATTCCACCTTTCGATTAGAAGCGTTTGGGATGTGTGTCCGAAGCTTATACCTTGCTTTGGCTAGAAACATTGGGCATGCCCCTGATGCTTATACCACCCTTCTGGTTAGAAGCGTCTGGAATGTGTTCCAATGCTTATATCACTCTGTTTTGGTTAGAAACATTGGAACGTGTTTCGATGTTTATACGACCCTCCGGTGTTTGCACCGCTCTCTTTTCCCTCTCGCGTGTGGCGTGTTAGGACGCTTTGGTTAAATGCATCTGGATAGATTCCAATGCTTATACCACTTTTGTTTTGGCTGCATAATGTTTGGGTGTGTTTCAATTGTTATCACCCTTGTCTGTGGTTCGGAACCATAGGGTGTGTCCCTGGGTTCACATCATGTCTCTCATCGCGTGTGCCACACGTTGGGTTGTTGTGCCACGCGTTGGGTGCGCCCGATGGTTGTGTTGTTCTTTGCCTTTCCTGCGTGATGCGTAGTTATGATTGCATAATTTTCTTACATCCTTTCCAAATGAAATGTGGGTTGATTCATGTTTACTCGCTTGTGTATGAGTTTGCTGTAGCGTTTCTTTGCATAACCTTTGCATCTAGATGTTTCATTACAACCCTCATTACATGATTATAATTTATGTTATGCATCGTGCATATCATTTGCATCTTGCTGCAGAACTACGCAGGTTTGATTCCTTGCAAAGGGATACGTAGGTAGCCTGTCGGCACAACCGTTCTTTGTTTGGTTTGCTTGTTTGTTTGAGTCTTCGGCCTTCTTAAAAATGGGTCGTCTCTAGGCTTTGACATTCACTCCCGTCATTTCATGACTTCCGAGTTCTGCCAAAGCGGGGCAACTGTAAACACCACATTTTTGATCGACCTCAAGACTTAGACGTCATCGTTTGTGCACTCGATGATTGTGCTTGTTTTGAGCGCCCGAAGTTCTCGGCAGAACACCTTGTCTTTGAGCCTCTAAACCCTTTTTGTTTTGTGCTTTTTATGGGCCAAACCTTGGTGCCACTTGCCTGGAAGGGGGAGGGGCCTTGTCGGCGACTTTTCCCTCTTGTCGACCACTTGCAGTGGTCGGTCGGCTAGTTGAAGTGGCCGGTCGGCCACCTAAACTGGCCGATGACCATTTTTTACACTCTTTTAGATATTTCTTTGCCAGTTGTGCCAGTTGTTGTTCACTGTAGGCCATCTCCATACATGTGTATGGAGGGATGAATGCAAGCCTTTAGCTTGATTTTCTATATAATGGGGGGTCTCTCCCCTATTTGAGAGGTTGGATAATTTTGGATCAAAATTTCTCCCTCTCTCTCTAGAGTTCTCTCTCTCCCTCCTGTTTATGCTTGATAGTTAGAATTCTCTACACATTTGCGCACTAGCCCTTAACCAAATTGGACCACCTTGGAGTTGAGGCCTCTTGGAACCTATTTTGGGCTATTGGAGGGTTGTTTGAGCCTAAGAGAGTGGCTGGTTAGTGATGTGCTTCAAAGGTATAAGACTTGCCTCATTTGAGCTCTTTGTACATACTTGTTTTGCCATCTTTTTATGCTATTTTGAGCCTAGTTTTCAAGTACAAAAAGTTCTGATTTTCGAGTAATAACATGCTGGTTTGAAGCCATTTTGTGCTGAGGGGTTGTCTACCCTTTTTGTTGCAAATTTGTATGAGCCTTTGCGCTATCTTTTAGCATGTTAAAATCAATTTTTTTGGGCTTTTGAACCACTGAAATTCAGAGTTATTTTAGTGGTAAAAAGTTTGTTTTGATGTCCTAAAATAGAGGGGTTAGCCTCCTCTCCTTGTGTCTCACTCTCCTTGTGTCTCACTTCCATGCCTAGTTAGCATTACATAGTGGCATGTTTTTGTAGCTTGTGTTAGCTTAATTCAAGCATGTTTTAGCCTCTATTTTTACATGTTTCAACTCTGTTTTGGGCTGGTGGAGCATTTGTTGCTTGCTTTTTGTACTTGTAGTGCAATTGTGCTTAC
Organism: Camellia sinensis; assembly: GCF_055761805.1. Classification (NCBI taxonomy): domain Eukaryota; kingdom Viridiplantae; phylum Streptophyta; class Magnoliopsida; order Ericales; family Theaceae; genus Camellia; species Camellia sinensis. The sequence goes on from NC_138974.1 coordinate 82,332,359, forward strand.
TAGTCTAGCATGCCTGATGGTTTAGCCTATTATTCTAGCTTGTGTTAGCTTAAATCCAACATGTTTTATCTACTATTTTGGCCTACTTTAACTCTATTTTGGGCTAGTTATGTCCTTTGAGGCTTGTATTGCATGGCTATAGTGTAATGGTCTTCACTAGCTCATTGTTTGAGGCCTCTAAACATGAAGTGTTTGAGTTGTTTGCTTGTTATAGCATCATTTTACATGTAATTTCAGTGTATAGAGCTCTGTCATATGCTCATTTATTTCACTCTTTCATTACTTTTGAGAGTTGTGTTTTGAGTCTTGTTTGCAAGCTAACATGTGTGCATGTTTTTCTAGCCTTTTGTGCCGAAATCTCAACAAGTTTTAGCCACTCTTTTGGCATGTTTTAACTCTTTTTTGAGTTTTTTTGGCCCTTTGAGGCTTGTATTGTGTGGTTGTGGTGAAATCTCCTTCACTGGCTTAATGTTTTGGGCTCTTAGCATGACTTGCACGTGTTGTTTTCATATTTTAGTGCCCTTTTGCAAGCCATTTCAGCACTGAAATATCTGCAACCCCCCCCCCCCCCTCTATTCTTCACTCTTTACTTTGGTTTGAAAGCGGCTTTCGGCCTCTTGTTAGCTTGAGTATGGAATTAAGGCTCTCATGCCTAATAATTTAATTCCATTGGGAGTTCATTACCAAAAGCATGAGGCCTCTTTCACGCTCAAGGTACTTGTGGCTGAAGCCCTCTTTCCAATTAGAGGACTCTCACTTTGGACTTAACCGGTTAAAGGACTAATCGATAATGTAAAATGTGTAAATAAAACATGACAAGTAAAACTTGAGCAAGTTAAGCATGTTGTGTTGCATTGCATGTGTTTGGATCGGACGTTAGTCCAAGCGTAAGAAAAATGGGACGTTTCATACTCAAAGTGATGAAACGTGCCACTTTTCTCAGTCACCATCACCTTTGATCATACATGATAGGGTGGCGGTCCTTTGAGTCTTGTTTGTGCATCCATTAACCTTGTACAAGCTTGGTTCTCTAGCCATCATGCATTGAAAATGCCTGGTTGATGGCTCGAGAGCCAAGTGCTACACTCCTTTGAGTTGTGAAATGATAAGGAGGGTAGCTGTACATACATTTCTTGAAAATGCATTGCTTTGCCACTATTTGCTCTTTGTTGCAACAAAAGAGGAAGTCCAAAAAAGGGGGTGGCCGACCGGCCAGTTGAAATAGCCGACCGGCCAGTTGAGGTGGCCGACAGTGAATTTTTGCCCAAATGTGTTCTTGTGTTGGAGCAGAGGCAATCTGGAAGTTGGTACGATTTTTAGAGATCAAACGAGTGCAAACAGGGGCATCCGATGGTAAGGCAATGATATTTTCGGGTGGAGCAACCGAGCTTGCAAGCATCCCTCGGCCCGAGGCCATTTATTCACTTTATTCATACAAGTGTCAAGTATTGTAATTATTCAATTAGCTTATATAGTTAATTAGTTTAATTACTTAATTAGTTAGTGTAACTAATTCTTCAATTTTTGGTTTGTAATATCTTAATAAGCTTAGAATAGTTAGTTAATTTTATTTCAATTGTTGTAATTAGTTAACTAGAATAGTTAATTAGTTTTGGTAAGTAATAGTTAGCTTATTCATTCGGACCCTACTTCGTGAGGGCGTAATGACGTAATAAGTGTGTGCATGTCTTCCAGCCCCATGTCTTTCTCCCTTTTAGTTAACTGTTTTCAATGGTCAGTTTAGGGCCATGTTTCAATTAGCATACCTTATGCTCGCATGTTTGCATCCATTCATTTGTATTGCATGCACCGAGGCTCAGCGCATCATTCAAATTACATTGTCATTTCAATACTTTTTTTGAATACGTGTTTAAAAACATGTTATCAAATTGTATTATATGCCATATTAGTAGCCGAGCCTATTAATTTCATATCGCATGCGTCGCATTAGGCATCTTGTATAGTTAGAATCATGCATTTTTCTAACTAGTTTTTGTTTGGCTTGGAGTACATGGTAAGTTTTATGCTTTAGCATGCTTGCATGAGTGTGATTTCCATGTTGCCATTATATCATGCTTGCCATGACGCTATTTGTTTAAATGATTAATTGCATGAATCCCTGTGGATGGAGGCTTGATTCTTTGAATTGAAACGATTCGACGAATGTATGTTTTAAGCCCACTTGAAGTGGAAAATCATGTTTTAAGCCCACTTGAGGTGGCAAATCCGCAAACTTTCAAGCACACTTGAGGGTGGCAAAGTGAAACCATTTTCGAAAACAAACATGAGTTGAGTTGTTCCAATTCTTGCAATTCTAGTCTATACTTGATTTTGTGCGTCACATAGTAAAGTTAGCTAATAATCGGTTAAAGAACACATAAGGTTTATGAAATAACAAATCATAATTAGTAGAGGCCAATCCTTTGATCGAGCGAGCGGGGGTGCTTATTTCAAGACCTTCCTCCCTCATACCCAAGTTCCCGAGCCGAGGTAACTTTGGCGATGACGGACACGTGGCCTTTGGCACGAGTCAGGGTTTCCTAAATTTCTCCAAAACAAAATATTTAGGTGGCAACTTTGTAATCTGGCAAAGTAGTCCAATTTTGACATTATTTGATTTAAAATCAATTTTTCAAAAAGATTTTCCGGATTGGACTCTTTATCGTTTATCAGTTTCACATTGCACTTTGTGAGATTAGATTCAGAACTGTGACAAGAGTCCGAACTGCAGAACCAATTCGAGCTCTCTGAAAGGGGACGCGTAATAGTCGAGCTACAGTTTCTGGCGACTCTGTTGGGGATTTAGAGAACTTGACTTGAACTCATGATATGTTGTTTTATTTACACTTATGTGTTTCTTTGCATTACATTTGCATTGGTGCGCCTAAGTCATAGTGTTTGCCATCTGCTATTCCTAAGCGGTTTGTTGGAGGCTTGCTTGGAAAAACTTACCAAAAGGCTAACTGGTTGCAGGCTCTGCCATGATGGGAACACAAACCTTCGATTTGGACTACCGTTGTACCGTTTGATCCTCCTTTCACTTCTCTGTGTTGGGAGTGAGAGGTATATTAGGTGGTCTTGCTGAGGCACCCTTTTGGACCAATCGACCTAGTTGCATATCGAAAGCCTTAGAGACTATTCCAAACTAGGACAGGTTGCTCACCCAAATATAGGTTTGTCTGAAACCATTTTCTTGTGTAGCGAACCCCTAGTGCTTGACGAAATTACGACATGGAAACCCTACCCCACCATAGGGGTGTTTTGGCTCTCACTTGCTTGATATGTGCTTTTAGAGTGTGACTCTACAGGAATGTATGTATCCGTTGCAAGTCTGGGTATCAGTTATCAGGCAAAAATTTGGGGGCAGGAATTAGTATTTGAGCACAGATTGTCCAGCTTCTGATTACGACTGTGTGTTGTCTCTATCTAAGCTGAGGTGCTGTGTGTTTGTTGATTGTTATTTCGATTTTTGCTTTATTTTCTTTTTGTAGGGTAGTATTTCACAATTACTTCCGACGAGGCAGTTACGCCCCAAGCACTCTGGACCAGAGTAAGGCGGCTTTATCGATCTGGGCATCTTGTGAGAGGACAACTAGTGTCTGCTTCGCTACCCCTGGCTATGAGACGAAGGAGAGTTCGGCAAAATTCACCAGTTCGTCAACCACCTGTGCTCAGCGAAGTCTAGTTTTCTGCTTCCACTTCAGAAAGAGAATATACACCGTATCTGATAGATCAGGAGCCCATTGATAGTATGGAGGATATGATGCGCCAACTTCAACAGACCATCGAGGCCATACAGCGGGGCGCTACTCGCCAAGGGGAAGTTACCACTTTCCAAACAGAGGTTGCAGCCCAGCAGGCTGAATTGATTGCTAGGCTTCAACAGCAATAACACCCACAACAAGCAACAACTTTTGCTGCACACCCACCCCCAGTCAGGGTTCAAACACCAAGGGTTACTACTGATGTCCAGGAGAATGTGGACATTCAGGCAGAGCCGGCTCTACCCCAAACTTCCAAAGCACCAGTCTACCCAACAGAGGCCCCCTTTGAGTTCGAGGTCGACACCACCGCTCTAAAAGTGAGCAAGCTTGAGAAGTTTTTCAAGAGGGCTTAGGACGTCAACTCGATCCCAGACATAGAGGACGGCTACACAAATTCGGCGGTGACATTGCCGGATAGATTCAAAATGCCACACATAGACCGCTTCGACGGCTCAGGTGATCCCATGGTCCATTTCCGACTATTCTCAAATATTCTGCAGCCAGTGGGCCTGTCTAGGTTACTGAAGTTATCCCTCTTTGGTCGGACCCTGTCGGGTATCGTGGCCGTTTGGTATGCTAAGCTGGAAGATTCTGTGAAGAGGAGCTGGGAAGAGATGGCTGAGGCCTTTATTGCCCAATATTCTTATAACACTTAAATCAAGGTCACAACTCGTGATCTCGAGGCTACTCATCAAGAGATGAAGGTGGGCTTCTCCGATTTTGTCACTTGGTGTAGGGCCAAGGCCTCCACAATGGCAACCCGATCAGCTGAAAAGAACCAAATCCGGATGGTGGTCCGTAACTTGCAACCGAGGCAGCTGCAAAAAATGATTATCCTACCCTTCCCTACATTTGCTGACCTCCAAGAGATAGGGGTGCAGATAGAGGATGTGATGAAACAAAGTCTAATTAACCATGAAAAAGAGCATCCCAATAGAGCTTTTACACGCAGTTCAAATGCAGCTAAGAGTAGTAACACAGCTGCAAGGACTTCTGATGTTGGTATGGTCACCACCACACCGAAAACAGCCACCCCCTTTACCGGTACATCCGAAACCACCTCACAACTTGCAAAGTACCCACCTAGGGCCAGAGGGTTTTTCACCTCACTCTGCATGTCTCTATCAGCGGCATTAAGAGTCCTGATCAAAAAGGGGCATCTAAAGCCACTGGAGCCGCACCCATTGCCTAATTCCCTCCCTCATACACATAACCTGGCCAAGTACTGCGCCTTCCACCAGCAACATGGTCATGATACTAACCTATGCTTTAGACTCCGTCATGAGATTCAGGATCTCACTGACAACAAAGTGATAGCACCTCCTGGGAAGCCTAACGTCACTACAAACCGCCTTCCACCACATAACCAAGCCTCTCCACCCAGGCAAATAAACCTTATCCAAACACTGGCAATCCTGTACGACCCCAGCATATACGTCACTCCCTCCCACCTACCCAAGCCGATGCTATTCATCCCAAAAAGCACAGATTTGTGCATGATGAGAGCATCCATATCCCAACCCGAACCCTTGGCAGTGGATGTGGTAGAAAAAGGCATGCTTGAGGGCCCTGTGAGCTTAATTGAGGAAGAATATAACCCTTGCCGCTATATTACGCCAGCCGATCAAGCCAAGTCAGAGGTGAAATTGCCGAGGGGAATGGAGGTTAATGTAGTCGGGGAGGATGGACCGAGCCAGAGAATAGATGACTTAGCTGAGCTTGAGGAGGACATCGCTAATCTGCAATTCTTCGATGAACAAGATCTAGGGGATATGCACATTAATTGGTTTAACTTGAACGGATCAGTGGATAACATGGGGTGGCTTAGTGATGAGCCAGATGTTGATGAAGGGTCTCCAGAAAAGCTGCAACAGCTGGAAGTAAGGACTACTACAAGGGCCGGAACGACCGTGGATGAGAAGAAGCCACCGGAGAGCACCGGTACTAAAAATTTTGCTCGAGAATTGAATAACGTTTGTATAGCCGATACAGAATAGGATGCCGTACTGAAGCGGTTTGAACATGTGAGAACTGAGAATGATCAGAAGGTTAGAAAAGCCAAAGGCCCTGTGGGGATTGACTGTGTTGTGGACACGTGAATAATTACAGCAGAACCAAACATGTGCTTGTCAGTTACCAGAGGAACATGATGGGAAGACGATGATTTGCGTCTTGCCCATACTGATGAGGACTGGGGAAAAAATTTTTCGGATGATACTTGGTACACCAAAGAAATGGATCACATGACCAGGAACGGGCGGCACTTCAAGCCCCCACACCTGGACTAACCGGAAGCATCTGGGAAGGATAAGGAGGTAGAGAAACAGAAAGAGAAACTGCTAGAAAAAGAGGTTGTACTGAAGCAGCTGAATAAGATTCATGCGGATATATCCATTTAGGGGTTACTCATGACTTCGCGCGTGCATCGGCTAGCCGTCCTGTCTGTAATGGACAAAGCCAAGCTTTTTATTGACATAACCCCTGAGCAGTTGGTAGGACTGGTTTTCCCGGGGGAAACCTCGCCGACTTTGACCTTTATAGATAACAAATTGCCGCTTGAGGGCTCTGAGCATAATAAACCACTATACATCTCCATCGCATGCAAAGAGAAGTGGATACCTGTCGTCTTGGTTGATACCGAGTCTGCAATCAATGTGTGCCCGTCACGCACGACCTACGCTATTGGCTTGAAGCCAGCAGACTTCGTACCAACAAGCCAGGTGATTCAAGCATATGATAATACAAGTCGAGAAGTGATGAGGATAGTCCAGATCAGAAAGCAGGTTGGCTTGACGCAATAGGACCTTGAGTTTCACATCTTAGATGTTCCGGCCACCTTTAACTTACTCCTTGGACGGTCGTGGCTGCACCAAGTGAAGGCTGTCTCTTCCACTCTTCATCAGATGGTGAAATACCTCTATGGGATGGGGGTAGCCATTGTTTTTGGGAATTCTTTCATACATCCTCTGCCAAACGTCTCTACGCTGGTACTGGAAATTACACACGGTGATGAGGATATCTTTTTGTCTGGGTTTATCTTGGTTGAGTCCCAGGTGGTGCAAGAAATTTTGGCTATTGATGAGGGATTGTACATCAATGCTCAATTAGTCTACCTCATGAATAAGTTAAAGCATGTACCTGGAATGGGAATGGGAAGAAGTGGCCGGAAGGGCGTTGCTGCATTGGCCGAAGTGCCGTATAACCCTCATACCTTTGGTTTAGGTTACACGCCTAACAAAGAGGATTGGGTAAGAAAAGGAAAGGAAATGACCGGAAGAGCCAAGACAAGGTAGAGTGGGAAGCACTATGAGCTAGTGCATAGACCAATTCAAGAAACCCTGAACGGCTGCTTTGTCCGAGAAGGGGAGGATTTCCTATTTTGCAGCTTTCCTGAGCCATGGATGAATTCCGAGAAGCGACGTTTGCCCGGCTTTGAGATTTTCTTCGACTTATAACTACAAGGGGATGAAGCCTCAGAAGAACAGATTGACTTGCCTGCTGGGGTAAAACAGAATGTAGAGGACGAGTCCAATGGCAATGAATTCGAGATAGGAGCAACGCTGGCTTGTCTCTTCTCGGATCCTCAAATCGAACCAGAGAGCTTGGGGGATGACTTCACCATTTCCATGATTGGGGCAGACCCAGGTATGGACCCTTTTACTGGCATTATAGATGCATCTATCACACCCTCCCTCGTTTAGCAGTTTGAGGAGGGCTTTTTGTCCAGCAGTTCCGAATCGGGTAGTGAGTCGGAATCTGATTCCATAGAGACTGTGGAGTCGGAATCAGAATCTAGTTCTTCTAAGTTAGAGTCTGGTATTCCTAGGGTTGATAACCCAGATGTCGTTGTGTTGTCTAAGTCGTCGTTTTCTTTTTCCTTTGAGTTGGTTGTAACCGAAGAATTGGACAACCTGGAAGTTGTGAATGAGAATGGTACCACTGCTTCTGAGTACTTTTTTGTGCCATTAGTATATTGCATTGACCATGACTTTCAAAATTTTAATGAACACGACGATGAAGGAATTCCTCTAGTTTTAAAACATTTGATTGATCGAGAGAAAGAGAGGTTTGTAAAACTCCTGGTTGATGAAATCATTTCAATTAACGTGGGTACTGAAAATGATCCGCGTCTGGCCCAGATCGGGTCCACGTTGTCTTCAGAGGAACGCGAGTGCTTGGTTGCTTTATTAAAAGATTTCAAAGATGTTTTCGCGTGGTTCTGCGAAGACATGCTTGGAATCAATCTTGAGATTGTACAGTACCGAATCCCTCTTGACCCTGAGACCCGACCCGTCAAGCAGAAGCTTTGGAGAATACGCTCGGATTGGGCTTTGGAAATTAAGGAAGAGGTCACCAAGCAGATAGACGCAGGGTTTTTGCTAGTATCTGAGTATCCCACATGGTTGGCCAATATCGTTCCGGTGCCGAAGAAAGATGGCAGAATTTGGGGTATGTGTGGATTTCAGGGATCTGAACAAAGCTAGTTCGAAGGATGACTTTCCTCTCCCGCATATCGACGAATTGGTGGACTTCACAGCAGGGCATGCGTTGCTTTCCTTTATGGATGGACTTTCTGGGTATAACCAGATCTTAATGGCACCCGAAGACAGTGAGAAGACTGCCTTCACCACGTCGTGGGGAACCTACTGCTATAGGGTGATGCCGTTTGGTTTAAAGAATGCTGGGGCTACTGATCAATGGGCTGCAACCACTACCTTGCACGATATGATCCACTATCTTGCACGATATGATCCACAAAGAGGTTAAGGTGTACGTGGATGACATGATTGTCAAGTCCAAGGAAAGAGAGGGCCGCTACATCGCCTTAAAGAAAATTTTCCAACAGATTAGAGAATATCGGTTGAGGCTGAATCTACAGAAATGCACTTTTGGTGTCACAGTAGGGAAAATGCTGGGGTTCTTGATTACACAGAGGAGCATCAAAGTTGACCCTTCCAAGATTAAGGCCATCCTAGAAATGCCACCACCAATGACTGAAAAGCAGATGGAAGGCCTTCTAGGTAAAGTGCAATTCATAAGATGGTTTCTTGGAAAATTAACCTTGACTTGTTAACCACTATTTGGTCTCCTGAAGAAAGGAAAGAAATTCCAATGGGATGACCGATGCCAAGTTGCTTTCGAGCAAATCAAGCAATATCTACAGAATCCGCCCGTGTTGTCACCGCCAGAGCTGGGGAAACAATTGATTTTGTATCTGTCAGTAACTGACACGACAATGGGTTGGATGCTTAGAAATCTGAAGATAGAGTCAAGAAAGCTGTCTATTACCTGAGCAAGAAGATGATGGACTATGAGACCCGTTATACCCCTTTGGAAAAGGCTTGTTTAGCTTTGGTATGGGCCATCAGGAAGTTGAGGCACTACCTATTAGCTCGCTCTGTAATACTGGTTTCAAGATTAGATCCCATCAAATATCTCTTTGAGAAACCAACACTTACGGGTATGCTAGCTTGTTGGTTGTTTCTTCTCTCCGAATTCCACTTGAAGTATGTGACTCGTAAGTCTGTAAAAGGGAGAGCGGTAGTGGAGTTTCTAGCCGATCACCTAGTAGAAGGGGATGAAGCAGTAGGGTAGTTATTCCCAAATGAGGCCAATCTACAAGTTGAGGAAGAAACATGTACAATGTACTTTGACGGAGCGTCTAATCAATACAGGTATAAGATAAGGGTGTTGCTAATAGAACCCGACAATTCCCATATACCCTTAGCCTTCAGACTCCGGTTCAAGGTATCGAACAACCAAGTAGAATACCAAGCATGTATCACTGGATTGGATACTGCCCTGGAACTAAGGGCAAAAAGGTTGGACGTCATTGGGGACTCGAACCTGGTTGTATCTCAAGCAAAAGGAGATTGGAAAGTTAAAGAAGAAATGATGAATACCTATCACCAAACCCTGGACATTCTAATTCCTATGTTTGAGAAGCTGACCTTCACCCATCTGTTAAGGAGAAAAACAGGTTCACCGATTCTTTAGCAACTCTATCATCAATGATGACATCCCTTTTGGAGTCCGGATGCATCCGATCATTATTGAACAGAGATACATGCTGACCTATGAGTTGATTGCCATAATTGATGAAGTACAAGATCAGAACCCTTGGTATTATGATGTCTGGAACTTCTTGGAAATGGAGGCTTATCCACTAGGGGCAAAATGCCAAAGATAAAAGGGCAATACGGTGAATGGCTACTCAGTTTATCATCTGCAGGTGTACGTTGTACAAACGAGTCCATTTGGGAATGCCCAAGCTGTGTGTTGATGAAGAGGAGTCGAAGTGCCTAATGGAGGCCATCCACGGTGGAGAGTGCGGATCGCACATGAGCAGAGTGATGCTAGCTCGGAAGATTCTTAGGCAGGGTTACTACTGGTCAACCATGGAGGGGGATTGTATCGGTTTTGTTCGGCGATGCCACAAGTGTCAGATCCATACCAATCGCATGAATATTCCGTCGTCGATGCGGTACAACATGACTTCTCCATGGCCATTTTTAGTTAGGGGAATTGATGTTATTAGGGCAGTTACCCCAAAAGGTTCAAATGGGCATGAGTATATCTTGGTGGCGATAGACTACTTTACGAAGTGGGTCGAGGCCCAATCCTATGCGATGTTTAAAGCGTCACATGTAGCCAAGTTCATCAGGAATAACATCATTTGCCGTTATAGGGTCCCGAATGAGATTATTTCAGACAACAGTTCCTACTTCAAGAAGGAAGTGATCGACTTGTTGGACAAATACAATGTGATTTTTCATAGGTCATCCACATATCGGTCACAAACCAACGGAGTCGTTGAGGCCGCCAACAAGAACAGCAAGCACATTCTATAGAAAATGGTGGAAACCTACAGGGACTGGCCAGACAAGCTACCATTTGCTCTTTGGGGCTACAGAACATCAATTCGAAACGTCTACTGGGGCAACTGCGTATTCTCTGGTTTATAGGATGAAAGCTGTTCTGCCGATTGAAGTTGAGGTTCCGTTGCTGCGGGTTATGGCTGAGTGCTAGATAGCAGAAGCGGATTGCAGCAGAGCAGGTTCGAGGAACTAATGTTGTTCGACGAGAGGAGGCTGAAAGCACTGTACCATGTTTAAGATTGTCAACGTAGGATTGCTAGTGCTTTTAACAAGAAAGTTAAGTCTCGGAATCTTAAAGAAGGGGATTTGGTGCTCAAAGACAACCGAGCTCCCATCCATAACCCTAGGGGCAAGTTCAGACCTAATTGGATTGGCCCTTACATCATTAAGTCTATCTGGTCGGGTGGAGCTGTCATTCTTATGGACTTAGATGGCCTCGAATTCTCCCAACCATTCAACATGGACAAGTTAAAGAAATATCACCCCTAAGAGGCTCGCTAGGCCAAAAAGCCAAAAGGGCGACCTAGGACAAAGTTATGACAAAAAAATTGGAAAAAAGAAAAACTGAGCTCGCAAGGTTGAAAACCCAAAAAGGTCTGCCTTGGCAAAAGTTAGAGTGCAAAAGGAGAGCGTTAATACCCGAGTGAACCTGAACCGAACTACGTAAGGCTTGATTCCCATCTTTGGGATACGTAGGCAACTTCATTCCGAAGTCCAACCATAAACACTTCCAAATTAACTGTGTCCATGAGATTGTTCTGGTTATCTTTGTCTTTTCTACATCCAAGAGTTTGGTTATGACCTTCACTATGAGAGTTGGTTATAGTACAGTGTAGTGCTATGCAGAGAAGGGACAGTTTTCCAGTTATTGGATTTGGGTTTGTACATCTCAAGGATAGATTCCAAGTGTGTCCAGTTGTGATCCTCATCGAAAATGGTTTTGAAAAGTTTTAATAAAAGTTTATTTTGTTCAAATTAATCTTTTTACAACTTAGACCATTTTTGGACCAAACAAAAAAATTTCAGTGCCCACAACTTCAATTTCGTTGATTTCAATACAGAGTTCTCTACCTTTTGATACAAATCAAAGTTATTTTTTATTACATTCAAAAGAAAAACTTGAAATTTAGATCAAAGCAATAAACTTGGGGCATCGATAAGTCAGGTGTTCCTGCGTCCCCTCCCAGAGCTTGTGGAAGCATCAGATGCTAAAGTAGGCCCAGTTTGCACCTCGTCTTCAAGCCAAGATATGCATTCGCATGAAAGGGCACAACTGAAATTGTGAGCAGGAGCCAGAAGCTCTCTTGTCCTCTATAAAGTGGGATACCAAGCTAGTTGTGAACCTCAGATTGGAAATGAAGCCGGGTACTCTACCCCCTCTTCTGGGCAAGTCTAGTCGTGTCCGAATGGACGCCTGAACCGGAATGGAAAATAGAAGACACAGTGTGTCAAGCTACTCTATTGAATGTCGAGTTGTCGGGTCATGCTATAGCTCATCTTAGGCAGGTCAAACTAGGGGCAACGCCAAGCAATCTCAGTAGTAGAACGGTGGCACATCCAATGGCACTATCACCCCTCGTTTGGGAAATCAACTAGCCATTGGCAAAAGAAATAGCCTTGTGCTGAATATGCAGGGCAAGAGTCCACTACTTTCAACCTGTCCATGAGCCAAATCTGGGGAGGAATAAAGAATAAGAGAGATTATAGAATAGAGAGGTGCATGTGGAGAGGAAAGTGAGAAAGGGTTTTGAGAGAAAAACAGAGTTTGAGGATCGAGTCGTATGAGAAGCACATGTGAGATAGGGTAGGAAACATTACCTGTAAAAGTAGCAGGCTTCCTGCAAACTTGGTTTTCTCCCGGCGATAAAAAGCGTCCAAGCCCATGAAAGTCTTGGCTAGTGTCAAGCCAATGCAGCTCTTGCCCTCTGTCAAGCCTTGGGCCACTTCAATCAAGCGAATACTAGACCCTCCGAAGCCTAGGGCAAGCAGGAAATGAGCTAACATACACAAGCAGAGGGCATGTTGCTGAAAACTTTGCCAGAGATGATTGCCGTGGTCGCCAGCATCAGAAAATCAGTGAATGAGACTAGGAATGTCTAGTTCTCCATTGTGAACCAAAGATCGGGCATCGTGTAAAATGAACCCGCACATCCTTCCTAAAGCTTCGATGTGACCAAAATGCAACTGGGGTAGGATTTCCTCGTCATGCTGGGATTCCATCAGAAATTGGAATTGTTTAAATGTGGGTACATCTCTTGTCCCCCGAAGCTAAAAACATGAGTAATCGGATTCCAACATCTAACCGCAGCATGAAGGAATGGAAAACATAGTCGAGTACGACTCAACGAGAATAGTGCATTTATCCCGAAATCCTAGAAATTCAGTTTTTTCAAGCCATCTAAAGTCGCAATCCAATTGGAGAGTTTTTCGGTGAAGAATGGCTCCATTTGAAGCACAAATATAGCTGAAGTAAAGAAATTACGAAGTTGGAGCTTTTGTAATTGATAAGGTGTTGAGTGGAAGACAGGTGGCAGCAATCTGGAGACCCCCTGCATCACTGGCCGACCAGTCAGTTAAGGTAGCCGACCGGCCACTTTAGTGGCCGACAACCATCACTAAGTGGCCAACAGCCCCTATTTGTGTTCAGAAGAATGCCTTTGGTCTTCCTGTGTGTTGAGAATGCTGAGAACCTGTATTTCGTTCTACTCTGGATGCATTTTGCTATTTTGTTTTAGTAGTTTTGTTAAGTCGCTCCCAAGTTTGTTTCAATTTGTTTATTGAGTTGTCTCAATTTGTTTATCGAGTCGTTTTGTTGTTACTCATCGAGTTGTACTTGTTTCATTTATTGAGTTGTTGTTTTGTTTATCGAGTTGTTGCATTTAGTTGTTCTTTGAGTCATTTTACTTTGTTTGTTATGTTATGGTCGGTTCACTACCCGATTTAGCAATTGTCAAGACAATGTACAATATTCAATTTCCCTCATATCCTGTTTTTGTGTAAAATAGTGCAATGCGATGCTCAGAATATAAAATGCAACATGTTTTCATCAAAAGCTGTTTTCATTCCAATCATGGTTTCTTTTTACAAAGGGTACAAGTTTTTAAGAAAATAAAACTGCCTAAGCTGTACAATGTCCTAACACTACTAGCAAAAAGAAACAAAGCAAAAACACATGAATCAGTACTGGCTATCTCAAGCTCTAGAGGCCCTCTTCATCCTCTTCCTCTGCAGAACGGACTCTGTAGAACTCTGTCCATCTGCGCAACTGTCTGAATCAGATGCAGAACCAGAACTGGAATCGTCATCCTCTGCATCTGAACCTGGCTCAGCCTCGTCTCCACTAGCGGAACCCAAGCTGGCATCATCATCTCTCCTCTCAGAAGACTCGGTGTGCTGATCCCTGGCCTCCTCGGTCTCGGCCTTGCTGGTCTCATCATCATCATCGTGCACGATGGGCTCCCGACGTCTCCCTCGGCTCTGTGCCAGAGCCTCTCTATCTCTCCCTGCTGCTGGAGGTGGCACTGATGGTCCTGTTTCTGTCGTCGCCGGTCCTGTCTGTAGAGGTGTGACCTGAAAAGGGCACTTTGAATATATCAACCATAGTATGCGTATCAAACGCAAGTATGGTGTGCAAAATGAGTACAAGCAGAAGTCAGATATGGTATGTAAATACAATGTGTCAGATGTGATCTATACATGCAGTGTATCAGTGCAGTGTGGCGAAATGTTTAGTTAAGATGATAGTTTCAGTATATCAGCAGAAATATGATAACCGAAATGCAAGAAAGCTGAAGAATTGCTTGAATATCGTGGGAGCCGATGATCGACTCCCTCCTTAAGATAATGTCCTCAAATGAGGCCAACATCTCAACTAACCCCTCGATGTACCCTATGGAGGGCTACAAATGCAAGTTGAAATGACCAGTGTTTGGAATGAATGTCTGAGTATCTGAGTGAGAATGAAAAAAATGAAAGTTGGGGTGCATACCGGTGGTGATTCAGGTGTCCTGACATATTGGTGATTAGGTAACGGAGGCTCAATCAGGATCTGATAAGGCTCTCCAGAGTACTGCCAACCCATCAACTTAGTCAGAAGATCTGTCCATCCAACACTCTGCCTAGTAGGGGCTATCCCTCTAGCCCTATCCCTCGCTGCTCGGGTCCTGCTCGTCGAAGGGGCGTCTACTATTCGGGCCTTGCTCGTCGAAGGGACATCAACTGCCCTTCTTGTATGAGCACGGACACCTATCAAAAGAGGTGTGAGGTACGTCTGGATGTAAGTTGTATAGTCCCCCTCCTTAATAAAGAAGTCTGCATCTCCACCCCGCATAAAGTCAATGATCTCCTGAGGGGAGAGGCTCTCTGTGGCTCGCATGGTAGGCAGAGGTAGTAAGGGAACTGAATGTAATGAGAGACCCAGCGTCTGGCACATGAAGCACTCACCTAGAAACCAGGCTCAGCCTACTGGTCCCTCAAGCATGATTCGATACCAAAAAATGCCCCTAGCTCCAGCGAACTGGAATCTGACACCCTCTGGCATTATCGCCCAGGGCTGCCATATGATCTGCAGACAGCAAGTGCATAGATTGATAAGTTGCCATTAGATATGTAAAATGAATTGGAACTGAAAGCATAAAGAACTGTGAGTTTTGAGTTACCTCTACCGCCCTCACTGTATCGAAATACTGGCGAAGGAATGAGAGGGTCTCCCAGGTCCTCGGCTAGCACCTCATGTCGTATCGATGAGAATGTGGCACCCCAAGGGGCATCTCGACCTCCGGCTCTGGAGCAAGCGTTGGGAAATAGGCGTACACCCATAGCCGTAAAAAAGCAAGAGGGCGGTAGTGAGAATACAGATAAACACAGAAAATACGCAAAGCAAAGTGTTTAGTACAGTGTATAGAAAGTACAAGTGCAGAGATTAGACTATGTTTGTGCAGTGTACGGTGTGTGCAGTATACAGAAAGTGCAAAGCAAAAAGAATGGCAGAGAATGTAAAATAGAAAAGTAAAGCATACCTCCCAGGCTCTCCAATAGCCGCCAACTCTGTTCCCGCTCTTGCAGGAGGTCGAACTCATGTAGTAGTATAGGGTGGCGAGGTCAGCGCCGCCCTAATCATAATGTCGAACCTGAGATAAGCCCACCAAGACACTCAAAAGATATAGCCCGACTGTGTTCGCCCTGTCGGTGAACAAGGTAGTACCGAAGAGGAACATCAGGAAACCTCGAGCATACTGCTCGATCTCCTCTACAGTCGCTGGGGTTGTCCCTCTGTAGTGATCTACGTACCAGGTGTATCGGACCATCCCTGATCGGAAGATAGGTGGGTGTGCTCCCGACAAATAGGTCCAGGAGATCTCCTACTCGCCCATGTCGGTGTCATATGGGATCGGCCGGCCTCCTACCTCGAGGGTCATCAACATGGTAAAATCGTATGGGGTCATCGTCATATCCCCAATAGTAGAGAAATAGAAAGAGTTAGTGGTATCCCACCATCTCTCTACCAGCTCACCCAAGAGGGTCCTACTCGCCATGAGGTGCGATAGCCCCATGCAAAACCAACCAAACCCCGCCTTATCGAAGATATGGCAGACACCACCAGGGAGGTCCATATACCATTCCTTCGCTGAGGTGGACCCATCTCCTCCGGTAAAACGGGAGTCTACCTGTGTTTAGAATGAGTAGAAGAAATACAGTGTGTGAATGTGTTTAGAATGAGTAGAAGAAATACAGTGTGTACATGTGTTCAGAATTAGTGGATGAAATACAGTGTAAAAAGTGCGAGCTGTGCAGGAAATGTAGAGTACATCGCAGAAAATGTAAGAATGCAGTACTTACCTCGGAGGCACCATGAGACAAGTGAGACTCTAGCTCTCGTAGCAAGAGATCTCCTGGGGCGTCCCATGCAAATCCGCTGAAATGACGGACTGTGTTGGGCGGTAGTGCATGCACTTTGGGATGGTACCTCTCTGGGTCGAAAGGTCAGACTCTAGGCGGCAATGGTATGTACTCAGGCTCTCCCTCCATCCTTGGAGAACCTCCATCATGAGGAATGTCGTTTGCCATCTATAAAGAAGGTGAGGAGTAGGCGAAAATAAGCAAAATAGGTGGAAAGTGCCAAAAGTCAACCCTCAGAAAGAGAAAATGGGGGAAAAAGTCAAAGCCCGAGAAAAGGCGCTAAACTCAAGATAAACTTGAGGGAAACAAACCTCAAGTGGCAAAAATGAAAAAAAAAAGCTCCAAAAGCAAATTTTAATCGGTTTAAAACAGAGGAAATCAAAGGGTTTTAGCGAACCAACTTCGCGTGGGGCATTGGAAAACCCGTGTGAAGCATGGATCTAGGAGGAAAAAGTGTTGAGGAAGGAAGGGCAAGTAATTTCGGCACTGTGGGTGTGAGGGAATGTGATTTGGAAATGTGTTTTTAAAGATCGTCATGCAAAATGACCAAAATAGCCCAGATTTACCACAACTGGCCTACCGGCTAGTTTTTGTGGCCGACAACATTTGCAACTAGCCAACAATGCTTCAGGGTGGCCGGTAGGTGCTAGTGTTCTCCTTGTGTGTTTCAATGTGTTTTTAAGTTTACTTTTCAGCTCAAAGTGTCTCCGCGGAAGTTTGAAATCATGTCTTCGATGCATGACTCATTGTCAGCCGGCATGAACGAGGTGTATCCTTTTGAAATATGTTGTAACTCCTCCGAGAGGTAAATCGGAGATTGCAATTGAATTAGCTCTATTAAGGCATGTTCTTTTTTTTCTTTTTTTTTTGTAGCATAGAACACGCGTTTCTTTATTCGGTGTTTTGCATCGAACATGTTATTAATGTTGTATTGAATATGCATTGTTATCATTGTGCATAGAATGTGTATGTTGCAGTGTATTATATTACACATGTTCTCATGTTTGCATAGAATATGCATGTCGCATTGTATTGCATTGTACATGCCCTTGCATAAGCATAGAAAGTGTTCGTACCTATTGCATTGAACATGCATTTTGGTGTTGTAAAGAATATGCTCTTTCTTGCGTTGCATAGAATATGCTTCTGTTTTGTTCCTTGCATGATGTGCATGAAGCATGCCTCTATGCATTGTGTCATGGTTATTTGTCTTGCATAGAACACGCATTCTTATTGTATTGTACCTGTTAAGTTTCTTTCTTATGCAGGAACGATATTGTATATACGGTTCATTCAAAGCTGGTGCAACCAGACGATATTGTATGTACAGTTCATTCAGAGGAATTCCAGGTAAGATCATTCTTATCCCTTGAACACTCCGTTTTGGTTAGAAACACTTGGGTACGCCCGGTGTTTACACCAACTTGTTGCTTCGGTTAGGAGCATTTGGAACGTGTTTTGATGTTTATACCACCTCGTTGGTTAGAAACATTGGGATGTGTGCCCGATGCTTCTACCACGTCCCGGTTAGAAGCGTTTGGGATGTGTGCCCGATGCTTATACCTTGCTTTCGTTAGAAACATTGAGATGTGTGCCCGAATCTTATACTAACTCCCTGTTAGAAGCGTTTGGGATGTGTACCTGACACTTATACCTTGCTTTGGTTAGAAATGTTGGGGCACGCCCCTGATGTTTATACCACCCTTCTGGTTAAAAGCATCTTGAATGTGTTTCGACGTTTATATCACTCTGTTTTGGTTAGAAACATTGGAACGTGTTCCGATGTTTATACCACCCTCTGGTGTTTGCACCGCTCTCTTTTCTCTCTCGCGTGTGGCACGTTAGGACATTTTGGTTAAATGCATCTGGACAGATTCCAATGCTTATACCGCTTTTGTTTTGGCTGCATAATGTTTGGATGTGTTTCAATTGTTATCACCCTACTCTGTGGTTCAGAACCATAGGGTGTGTCCCTGGGTTCACACCATTTCTCTTCTCCTGTTTGCCACGCATTGGGTTGTTGTTTCACGCCTCGGGTGCGCTTGATGGTTGTGTTGTTCTTTGCCTTTCCTGTGTGATTCATAATTAAGATTGCATAATTTTCTTACATTATTTCCACATGAAATGTGGTTTAATTCATGTTTAATCCCTTATGTACGAGTTTGCTGTAGCGTTTCTTTGCATAACCTTTTCATCTAGATGTTTCATTACAACCCTCATTGCATGATCATAAGTTATGTTCTACATCGTGCATATCATTTGCATCTTACCCCAGAACTACGTTGGTTTGATTCCTTGCCAAGGGATACATAGGCAGGCTGCAGGCGCAACCGTTCTTTGTTTGGTTTGCTTCTTTGTCTGAGTCTTCGGCCTTGTCCAAAATTGGTCGTCTCTGGTGTTTGACATTCACTCTCGTCATTTCATGACTTCTGAGTTCTGTCAAAGAGGGGCACATGTTAACACCCTATTTTTTATTGACCTCAAGACTTAGAGGTCATCGTTTGTGCACTCGATGATTGTTCTTGTTTTGAGCGCCCAAGGTTCTCGGCAGAACGCCTTGTCTTTAAGCCTCTAAACCCTTTTTGTTTTGTGCTTTTTTTTGGGCCAAACCTTGGTGCCACTTGTTTGGAAGGAGGACGGGCCTTGTCGGTCACTTTTTGGCCTTGTCAGCCACTTTTCCCTCTTGTCGACCACTTGAAGTGGTCGGTCGGCTAGTTGAGGTGGCCGACGGCCATTTTTCTCCCTCTTTCAGATATTTCTTTGCCAGCTGTGCCAGTTGTTGGTCACTAAAGGCCATCTCCATACACGTATATAGAGGGATGAATGCAAGCCTTTATCTTGATTTTCTATATAGTGGGGGGTCTCTCCCCCATTTGAGAGGTTGGATAATTTTGGATCAAAATTTCTCCCTCTCTCTCCTCTTGTTTATGCTTGACAGTTAGAATTCTCCACACATTTGCACACTAGCCCTTAACCAAATTGGACCACCTTGGAGCTGAGGCCTCTTGGAACCTATTTTGGATTGTTGGAGGGTTGTTTGAGCCTAAGAGAGTGGCTGATTAGTGATATGCTTCAAAGGTATAAGACTAACCTCATTTGAGCTCTTTGTATATACTTGTTTTGCCATCTTTTTGTACTATTTGAGCCTAGTTTTCAACTATAAAAAGTTCTAATTTTTGAACCTTAACATGTTGGTTTGAAACCATTTTTTGCTAAGGGGTTGTCTACCATTTTTGTTGCATATTTGTATGAGCCTTTGCACCATATTTTAGCATGTTAAAGTCAAACTTTTTGGGCCTTTAAACCACTAAAATTCAGAGTTATCTTAGTGGTAAAAAGTATGTTTTCAAGTCCAAAAATGGAGGGGTTAGCCTCCTCTCCTTGTGTGTCACTTCCATGCCTAGTTAGCATTACATAGTAGCATGTTTTTGTAGCTTGTGTTAGCTTAATTCAAGCATGTTTTAGGCTCTATTTTTATATGTTTCAACTCTGTTTTGGGCTGGTTGGAGCATTTGTTGCTTGCTTTTTGTACTTGTAGTGTAATTGTGCTTGCTAGTCTAGCATGCGTAATGGTTTAGCCTATTATTTTAGCTTGTGTTAGCTTAACTCCAGCATGTTTTAGTTACTATTTTGGCCTACTTTAACTCTGGTTTGGGCTGGTTAAGTCCTTCGAGGCTTGTATTTCATGGCTATAGTGTAATGGTCTTCACTAGCTCATTATTTGAGGCCTCTAAACATGAAGTGTTTGAGTTGTTTGCATATTATAGCATTATTTTACATGTAATTTCTGTGTATATAGCTCTGTCATATGCTCATTTATTTCACTCTTTCATTGCTTTTGAGAGTTGTGTTTTGAGTCTTATTTGCAAGCTAACATGTGAGCATGTTTTTCTAGCCTTTTGTGCCTAAATCTCAGCATGTTTTAGCCACTGTTTTGGCAAGTTTTAACTCTGTTTTGAGTTGGTTTGGCCCTTTGAGGCTTTTATTGTGTGGTTGTGGTGCAATCTCTTTCACTAGCTTAATGTTTTAGGCTCTTAGCATGGCTTGCATGTGTTGTTTTCATGTTTTAGTGTCCTTTTGCATGCCATTTCAGCACTAAATGATCTGCAACCTCACCCTATTCTTCACTCTTTACTTTGTTTTGAAAGTGGCTTTTAGGCTCTTGTTAGCTTGAGTATGGAATTAAGGTTCTCGTGCCTAATGGTTTAATTCCTTTGGGAGTTCATTACCAAAAACATGAGGCCTCTTTCATGCTCAAGGTACTTGTGGCTTAAGCCCTCTTTCCAATTAGAGGACTCTCACTTTGGACTTAACCGGTTAAAGGACTAATCGATAATGTAAAATGTTTAAATAAAGTATGACAAGTAAAACTTGAGCAAGTTAAGCATGTTGTGTTGTATTGCATGTGTTTGGATCGGACGTTAGTCCAAACGCAAGAAAAATGGGACATTTCATACTCAAAGTGATGAAACGTGCGACTTTTCTCAATCACCGTCACCCTTGATCATACATGATAGGGTGGTGGTCCTTCGAGTCCTGTTTGTGCATTCATTAACCTTGTACAAGCTTGGTTCTCTAGCCATCATGCATTGAAAATGGTTGGTTGATAGCTTGAGAGCCAAGAGCTAGACTCCTTTGAGCTTGTGAAATGATAAGGAGGGTAGCAGTACATACATTTTTTGAAAATCCATTGCTTTGCCTCTGTTTGCTCTCTGCTGCAGCAAAAGAAGAAGTCCAGAAAATGGGGGTGGCCGATCGGCCAGTTGAAGTAGCCGACCTGGCCAGTTAAGGTGGCCGACCTGGCCAGTTAAGGTGGCCGACAACCACTTTTTGTAGCCGACCGGCCACCAGTGAATTTTTGCACAAATGTGTTCCTGTGTTGGAGCAGAGGCAATCTGGAAGTTGGTACAATTTTTAGAAATCAAACGAGTGCAAACAGAGGCATTTGATGGCATGGCAATGACATTTACGGGTGGAGCAACCGAGCATGCTTGCATCCCTCACCCCGAGGCCATTTATTCACTTTATTCATACAAGTGTCAAGTGTTGTAATTATTCAATTAGCTTAGATAGTTAATTAGTTTAATTACTTAATTAGTTAGTGTAACTAATTCTTCAATTTTTGGTTTGTAATATCTTAATTAGCTTAGAATAGTTAGTTAATTTGTTTCAATTGTTGTAATAATTAGTTAACTAGAATAGTTAATTAATTTTGGTTTGTAATAGTTAGCTTAATTAGCAAAGCTAGTTAGCTTATTCATTTGGACCCTCCTTCGAGAGGGCGTAATGTTATAATAAGTGTGCGTGTGTGTGTGCATATCTTCCAACCCCACATCTTTCTCCCTTTTACTTAACTGCTTTCGATGGTTAGTTTAGGGTCATGTTTCAATTAGCATACCTCATGCTCGCATGTTTGCATCCATTCATTCGTATTGCATGCACCGAGGCTCAGCGCATCATTCAGATTGCATTGCAATTTCAATCCTTTTTTTTGAATACGTGTTTAAAAGCATATTATCAAATTGTATGATATGCCATATTAGTAGCCGAGCCTATTAATTTCATATTGCATGCATTGCATTAGGCATCTTGTATAGTAAGGATCATGCATTTTTCTAATTAGTTTTTGTTTTGGCTTGGAGTACTCGATAAGTTTTATGCCTTAAGATGCTTGCATGAGTGTGATTGCCATGTTGCCATGATAGCATGTTTGCCATGATGCTATTTCCTTAAATGATTAATTGCATGAATGGCTGTGGATGAAGGTTTGATTGCTTGAATTGGAATGATTCAACGAATGTATGTTTGAAGCCCACTTGAAGTGGCAAATCATGTTTGAAGCCCACTTGAGGTGGCAAATCCGTAAACTTTCAAGCACACTTGAGGGTGGCAAAGTCAAACCATTTTCGAAAACAAACATGAGTTGAGTTGTTCCAATTCTTGCAATTCTAGTCTATACTTGATTGTGTGCGTCACATAGTAAAGTTAGCTAATAATCGGATAAAGAAAACATAAGGTTTATGAAATAACATATCATGATTAGTAGAGGCTGATCCTTTGATTGGAGGAGCGGGGGTGCTCATTTCATGACTTTCCCCCCTCATACCCATGTTCCCAAGCCAAGGCAACTTTGGTGATGACGGACACGTGGCCTTTGGCATGAGTCAGGATTTCCTAAATTTCTCCAAAACAAAGTACTTAGGCGGTGACTCTGTAATCTGGCAAAGTAGTCCAATTTTGGCATTATTTGATTTAAAATCAATTTTTCAAAAAGATTTGCCGGATTGGACTCTTTGGTGTTTATCAGTTTCACATTGCACTTTGTGAGATTAGATTCAGAACCGTGACAGAAGTCCGAACTATAGGACCAATTCGAGCTCTCCGAAAGGGGGCACGAAAAGTCGAGCTATAGGCGGTAACAGTAGCAACCATTTGACTACCTACACTTCTCTGGTAATGACAATGAGTGGAACGTTTTCTGGTAACCACAACTCTATAAGACAAAAGGAGTACAACAATAAAAACTTAGAGGAGGTTCATATCATTGATGTTGTTCTTAGCTCAGGGGAGATTGGCCTTGTAAGGGTAAGTTTCTTTACAAAAAAAACAATGGAAAAAATAATAAAATATGTTCGTCATTTTTTCGGGACTAAACTCCCGAACATATGATCGAAATTCGGGAACACGGGTCCGAACATTACATATTTGTTCGGGAAGACATTCCCGAACAAATAGGTAATGTTCAGGAATGTAGGTTCGAGCATGAAAATTTCTTAACACATTGAATGGTCAAAATTTTTAACAGTTGCAGAAGTTATCGGAAGTAGCCCAAATCCATTATCAGGTTGAAAAGTTATTCCTTCATCACGTAGCTTTGATAATATTGCCGCGTAGTTCTCTACTGAACTCACGTAGCACAGTAGAGACAGTAATCACATTGGCTCTTATTCTTCTTGGTGGGTTTTGTTGGGGTTTTTTGGAAGAGGGGTTTTTGGGGGTGCGGGTGTGTGGCGGTGTGCATTCAATAGGTGAAATGTTTTCACATGGATAATTTTGGTATTATTTAGGGAAAGGGGAGAAGAAATTTTGAGGGTTTCAAAATTTATAAGTGGGGTCTAAAGAAATGGGGGGTCCAAAATAATTTATGGGGTGCTAATAGCACCACTCTTAAATAAAGAGGGGATAGCCTTTTATCTTTTGTGATTGAACCAGTTCTTTTTCGGTATCCCTGACTTTAAGGTAACTAGGGAATATTTGCCTCTTGCTATGTATTCAACAAGGCATTGAACTAGCTTTTGCTCCATTTTTGCTGGCCACATTATATAGGGGCCTCTTCACCTTAGCCACCAAAGAAATAGATGTCAACTTGTGGTGGTCCTTTCTAGCTCTTTCAAGCCTGCCTTTATGCATACTTTCCGGAAGTCAAGCCTTCCAAACAGACACAATACTCTTCTTCATGTGGGTGTTATGTTGAACATTTCTTCTCTTTTCAACCCTCAACTAATATGTCATTCACTAGAGCCTTTTCTCTTTTCCATAGACCCTCTGTCGACAGAGAGGAAACTTTATTCATACCATTTAATGATTTCCACTTTAGATCCTCAACTCTCACATGCATTCATGATGACCCTTAAACTTAGGATGACACATGGAAAAACAAACAAAAATCCTTTTGGGCTCAAGTTCTTACTTCTAGGTATATCTTAGTTGGGGGTATAATTGCCAACAATAGATTATCCAACAGCACTTTTGAAAGTTATAACCCATACCAATGGGCTAGACAATTCATAGATTGCTGGTTGCTTATGAATGCTATCATTTTCAATAAAGACTTGGCTGCCTGCCTTTGGGATCTCCATCCTGACAACAAAAAAGCCATGGAAAGAGTTGTAGGTCAGTTTTCAACCAATTCTATCAAATGCTCTTTCTTTCTTTCATTTTGTTAATGTTTCATTTCTAGAGACCCCTCCCCATTGGTTCTGGAGCCTTTAGCCACTGAAAAACCTGACTCTAAGGGCAAAGGAAAAATAGGCTATACAAACAAAGCTAAAAAGAACCCTATGGATGAACCTCTTGCCAACATCCAAGAAGGAGACAGTTCTAAAGCTCTTCCTCCAGTGGCCATATGCGGGCTAACTCAAACTACTGCCAACCCAAGTTCCTCTTCATTTTCTTTAGATTGGGGCATGCCTATTGGCCAAATCTTTTGCTTTTCAACCGAAAAGCCTACTAAACAGATGCCAAGTAAGGACTTCTAACGTACAATACCAGGTTCTTTAGTTAAGCTCTTCCTGACATTTTCCAAATTTTCTTGACATTAAATTGTTAACTTTTAAATATCATCTACTTGCCTTGACAAAGAAAAAGGAAAAACTCATCTACCCTTCCACCAGCTCATATGACTAAGAAGCCCCAGCCAAATCATCTCACCAGCTTGCCAAGGAGAAACCACCATCTCCCCTTAGTTCTCCACTTGGTGAGGCTGGGATCCCTCCTGGCATATCTCTTGGGGATCTCCTTGCTTTCCCTGTTAGAGGTGTTGCCCCAAGCTCAAGTGAAAACTTTGCCTTCCGAAGAATAGATGACATCATAGGTGAGTCAGACAGTGATAAGGAAAACAATGTACCTCCAATCAGAGAAGATCAACATAGAGAGATACCTGTGGATCTGACAACCAATTCTCCAGAGAATCAACAACCTATGACTTCTCTTGGGATGAACCAAACCCAAACACAAAGCCATGCTTCCTTTTCTGGCCCTTCACAGTCTATGCCTATACATTTCCCAAATGATGCCTTGCAAAATGACACAGCTCGTTCTATTGACTAACTCTTGGCATCTTCCTTACAACCACCTAAGCCTGTAATTCTTCCTTCTGCTACTGTTGAGACAAACAAAGATTCAACACTTCCTTCTTCAGAAACTACATCATTACCATCCACCATTACCACTGATGTTACTGGCTTGGTAGAGTTAGTGACTCCTTTGGCTAATCCTCACCAGGAGGTAAATCTTCTTAACACAAGTTGCATTTGTGATTAGATCTTCATATGACTAAACTTTGAATTTTGATAGGTTGGAGGTACATCCCATACTCCTACCAGTACTGAAATGGGTGTGCAACGACTCCGTCTCACAGTCCTCCTCAAGAAGCCAAATCAACAACTTCTTCCCAAACAGGGCTCCTTCTTATGGAGGTAACTTTTCTTTACTTGTAACAACATATAACTATTCTCTTCAACTTATTAACCTTGGCCTATCTATTCAGGTAGAATCAACTCCAGTCGCAACTTCATCCCCTCGTACTTTTAAGACCCCCTTTGAGGCTTTAGTGATGGAAGCCTCTTATCTTCAACAATCCCTCACCAATCTGAGCTTTGAGGAAAAGCTCAAACAACTTACTCAAAAAGAGTAGCAGATGGCCAATCAGTTTTTCCAGCTCCTAGAACTCTCATTTGATAACCTGGCTCTCACAAGATCTGTAGTGCTTCTTAGTTGTTTTCAGGCCATTGAAACTTTAATGCCAAAGCTTTTTGATTCAGATCAAATACAAGTCTTTCAAGATTTCTTGACTGCCCTTCCCTAACACATAGCAGCCATCTATAGCTCGAATTTTTCGCACCCCCTCTCGAATGCTCTAAAAGAAGCCCTACAGTTTGAACTCTCGTGGTTCTGAATCTAATCTCACAAGTGCAATGTGAGAGTGATAAACACCAAAGAGTCCAAATCGAGCAAATCGTTTTGAAAAATTGATTTTGAATAAAAAATGTCAAAATTGGACTGCTTTGCCAGATAGAGAGTCGCCACCGAGATATTTTATTTTGGGAAAATTTAGGAAACCTATGACTCGTGCCAAAGGCCATGTGTCCGTCATAACAAAAGTTGGCTCAGCTCGGGAACTTAGATACGAGAGGGGAAGGTCATGGATTGAGCACCCCCACTCACCCGATCAAAGATCAGCCTCTACTAATCATGATATGATTTTTTATAAACATTATGTGCTCATATTCCGGTTATTAAACTAGCATTACTATGTGTTGCGCACTAGCAAGTATACACTAGTTTGCACAATTTGGAACAATTCAACTCATGTTTGGTTTTTGCAAAAATGGTTTGAATTTGCCACCTCAAGTGGGCTTAAAGTTTGCGGATTTACCACTAAACATAGTGGGCTTAAAACGGGTTTGCCACTTAACAAAGTGGGCTTAAAACACACATTTGTTGAATCATTCCAATTCAAACAATAAGCCTCCATCCACTAGCATTCAAGCAGTTTATCAAATAAGTATTTAGCCTCATGGCAAACATGCTAGACATGGCAACATTCACATTCATGCAAGTATGCTAAAGCATAAAACTCACCTAGTATTCCAAGCCAAGAAGATATGAGTTAGAAAAATATGCATGATTCCTAACTATGCCAAATGTCTAATGTAACACATACGATATGCAATTAATACGCTCGACTACTAATATGGCATATGAAGCAATTCAAGACATGCGGTCTAAGCATGTATTCAACGAAGTATTGAAATGACGATGTGGTTAGAATGATGCGCTGAGCCTTGGTGCATGCAATACAAATGAATGGATGCAAGCATAAGGCATAAGGTATGCTAATTGTAATATGATGCCCCTAATCTAACCATCAAAAGTGGATAAATAAAAAGGAAAAGTACGTGGAATTGGAAGACATGCACTCATGCACGCACACTTATTACAATATTACGCCCTCGCGAAGGAGGGTTCGAATGAATAAAAGCTAACTAACAAGCTAAACTAAGCTAATTAAACTAATTATTACAAAACTTGAATTAATAACAAGCTCACTCCAGGCTAGTTAATTAAAAAAATTAAATAATTAACTATCTAAGTGAATTAAATATTACAAAGCAAACTAATTAGCTAAATACTTAACTAATTAATTACAAAGCGACTAAACTAATTAATTACAATATGAATTAATTAACTACTCTACTTAAATAATTAAAAAATTAATTATTTACCTACAACTAATTAACTAATCAATTTAAACAAATGGTCTCGAGAGGCAAGGGATGCCCAATGCATGCTCGGTTTCCACCCAAAGAACGCCCGTTGTTTTATTTCCAATTGCCTCTGTTACATACCCTATGCACTGGTCCTCCTTCGCCAGAATAACTCGACTCTGCTTGACAAGCTTTCTGCCAAATTTTCATTGGTGGCCAATAGGCCAGAAGTTGTGGTCGGCCGGCCACGAGCAAAGGGTGTCGTCCAACAGTGGTGGCCTACTGGCCAGTGGCAGTGGCCAGCCGGCCACTGGTGATGCTCCGTTTCTTGCTACAACAGAGACCAAACAAGATAAAGAAGAGGCATTCTCATAGGTTGTCTGTACTATGTATCACCCCTTATCATCAACATAAGCTCAAAGGAGTGACACATTTGGCCCTCAAACCATCAATCAAGCAATTTCCATGCATGATGGCTAAGGGACCAATTTGTACAAGTTTAATGAATGCTAAACAAGACTCAACAGCTCATCACCCTATCATGCATGATCAAGGGCAACGGAGACCTAGGAAAGTGGCACATTTCATCACTATTGAGTATGAAATTAACATCTGATTCAAACACATGCAATGTAACACAAAGAAATGCTTATCTTGCCACTTTTACTTGCCAATTTTGTTTACACATTTTAGTTACCAAATCATGCTTTAATCAATTTGTCCATTGGTGAGTGTCCTCTAAGATGAAATAAGTGTCAACCAAGGGACGATGTATGGTAAGAGAGAGATCATGCCATTGATAATGAACTCTCAAAGAGAATTAAACCATTAAGCATGACCTCAATCTCAAGCTTAAAGGATCCCAAGCTTGAAACAACCCTCAAAAAGAAAATGAAAGAGTGAAGCAAAGAAGAAGGTTGCAGAGTTCATAGTGCTGAAATGCAATGAAAAATAACACCAAAAGATGCTATCAACTCAAACAAGAGGTGTTTATGACCCTAAAACACCAACTTGTGAGGACTATTGCACTACAACCATTCAAAACAGGACTCAAATGAACTAACCAGCCCAGAACAGAGCTAAAGCAGGCTATTTCAGAGGCTAAAACAAGCCGGACTAGAGCTAAGTTAAGGTAGAAAAACATGCTAATAGATGGAGCTAACTAGGCATGCAAACAAGGCATAAGGAGGCTAACCCCTTCAAATTTGGACTTTGAAATGAGTTTTTTTCCACCGAAAAACATCTAAAATTCAGTGGTTAAAAGACCCAAAAAAGTTAGTTTGAAATTGGTGAACAAAGGTACAAAAGCTTTATAAGCAAAGAAACAACAAGGGTGAAGCACCCCCCATAGACCCCTAATTTTTTACCGTCCCCAAGACTTGGATGTCATCGTTTGTGCACTCGATGATTATGCTTGTTTGTGTTAGTTTTGAGTGCCCAGAGTCCTCGACGGAACGCCTTGTCTTTGAGCCTCTAAACCTTGTCTGTTTTGTGCTTGGTTTTGGACCAAGAACTTGTTGCCTCTAGTCTGGAGGAGTCCATGACCTGTCGGCCAGACCCCTGGCCTATCGGCCATGTCTTGTTCTTGTCAGCTACCAGTGGTGGCCGACTGCCACCAGTGATGGCCGACGACCATTGGTCTCATTTTCTAGATATTTGTTGCCAGTTGTGCCAGTTGTTGCTCACTGAGCTGCATCTTCATACACGTGTATGGTAGGATGTATCTAAGCTCAAGACTTGTTTATCTATAAATAGGGGGATTCCTTCCCCATTTTTAAGGGTTAGACATTTTAGAATAAAAATCTCTCTCTCTCTCTCTCCCTCTCTCTCTCTCTAGCTTTCTCTCTATTGTTATTTTGTGCCTTAAAGTCCAGTTTCTTTACACTTTTGCACATCAACCCTTAATAAAACTTGACTACCTTGGAGCTGAGGTCTCTTGGAGTCTTGTTTGAGCTTTGGAAGATGGTTTGAGCTTGGATTTGTGCCTAAATTGTTCTTTGCTTCAAAGGTAGAACACTTACCTTATTTAAGCTTATTGTGCATTCTTATTTTCCTATCTTTTTCAATTGTTTTAAGTCAATTTTTTTAGTATAAAAAAACTCTGTTTTTGAGGCTTAAAAATGGTGGTTTGAGCCTTTATGAGTTGGGGGGTTGTCCACCATTTTGGCTCCTAGCTTGTTAAGCTTTTTGTGCTATTTTTCATCACCTTCAAATCAAACTTTTTGGGCCTTTAAACCACTGAAATTTAGAGATTTTTCAGTGGCCAAAAACTTCTTTTGAAGTCCAAAATTGGAGGGGTTAACCTCCCCTCCTTGTGTCTTGTTTGCATGCCTAATTAGCCTCGTATGTTAGAATGTTTTTCTAGACTAACTTGGCTTTTGTCTAGCATGTTTTTGCCACTATTTTGGCTGATTTTTGGGCTGGTCAATTCATTTGAGGGTTGTTTTGCTTAGTTGTAGTTTTATTTCCTTCACTAGCTTGATGTTTAATGCTTTAATCATTATACTCTTGAGTTGAGGGTATATTTTAGTGTTGTTTTGCACGTAATTTCAGCACTTTAATCTTTGTAATCTCCCTCTTTGCTTTACTCTTTTATTTGCTTTTGAGAGTTGCTTCAACTTTAGGGTTGTTTAAGCTTGAGGTCAAGGCTCATGCTTAATGGTTTAATCCTCTTTTGAGAGTTCATTACCAACGGCATGATGCTTCCCTCATGCCTTGAACTACCCCTTGGTTGACACTTCTTTCGCTTTAGAAGACGCTCACCAATGGACTTAATCGATTAAAGAATGAATCGGTAACTAAAATGAGTAAACAAAAAATGAACAAGTAAAAGAGGCAAGATAAGCATCTTTCGTGTTGCGTTGCATGTGTTCAAATCGGACGTTAATTCGAACACAAGGAAAATGGGACATTTCATACTCAAAGCGATGAAATGTGCCACTTTCCTTGGTCACCATCACCCTTGACCACGCATGACAGGGTGGTGGTCTTTTTTAGTCTTGTTTTGCACTCATTAAACTTGTACAAACTTGTTTATTTGGCCATCATGCATAGAAATTGCTTGATTGCTGGTTTGAGAGCCAAGAGTTACACTCCTTTGAGCTTGTGTGATGACAATGAGGGTAACAGTACAAATAACCCTTAAGAATACACTGTTTTGCCTCGGTTTGCTCTCTATTGCAGCAAAAGGGGAAGTTCTAGATTGGGGTAGCCGACCGGCCACTAGCAGTGGCTGACAGCTACTAGTAGTAGCCGACCGGCCATTAATGGTAGCCAACGGCCACCATTGGTAATCGACCAGCCATCAATGAAGAAAGTTGCTCAATGTGATAGAAAAGTGGAACAGAGGTGTTCTAGAAGTTGGCACAATTTTCAGTGTACAAATATGTGCAAACAGAGGCACTCGGCAGCAAGGCAGTGGCTTTTCAAATGGAGAAGCCGAGCATGCATGCATCCCTCGTCTCCCAAGGCCGTTTAATTAACTTGCTTAGTTAACTAGTTGTAGTCAATTTTCGCAAATGTTGTAATTTTAGTTGATTAATTCATATTGTAATTAATTAACTTAGTCATTTTGTAATTAATTAATTAAGTGTTCAGCTAGTTAATTTGATTTGTAATATTTAATTAGCTTAGAATACTTAGTTAAATATTTTGTTGTAATAATTTAGCTTAGCTTTTATTCATTCGGTCCCTCCTTCGCGGGGGCGCAATCTTGTAATAAGTGTGCGTGCGTGTGTGTATGTCTTCCAACGCCACGTCTTTCACCCTTTTATTTAATTGCTTTTGATGGTTAGATTAGGGACATTTTCAATTAGCATACCTTATGCTTGCATGATTGCATCCATTCATTTGTCTTGCATGCACCGAGGCTCGGCGCATCATTCAAACTAGATTGTTAGTTTAAATACTTCTTTGAATACGTGTTTCAAAGCATGTTATCAAAGTGTTGCAAATACCATGATTAAGTAGCCGAGCCTATTTAGTTTCATTATTGCATGTGTTCCATTAGTCATTTAACATAGTTAGGAATCATGCATTTTTCTAACTTTGTTTTTGTTTCCCAGCTTGGAGTACTAGGTGAGTTTTACCCTTTAGCATATCTCATACGTGTTGACGTTGCCATGATTAACATGCTTGCTATGAGGCTATGAGCTTAGATGCTAAACTGCATGAATGCCTGTGGATGAAGGCTTTGTTGTTTGAATTGGAACGATTCAACAAATGTATATTTTGAGCCCACTTTGTCGTGGCAAAATCATGTTTTAAGCCCACTTGAGGTGGCAAAACCACATCCTTTAAGCCCACTTGAGAGTGGCAAATTCAAACCATTTTCATAAACAAACGTGAATTGAATTGCTCCAAGTCTTGTGACTAGTCTATACTTGCTTGTGCGCATCACATAGTAATGTTAGCTAATAGCCGGAATAGTAACACATAATGTTTATAAAAGAACATATCATGATTAGTAGTGGCCGATATTTGATCAAGCGAGTAGGGGTTCTCAATTGATGACCTTTCCCCCTCGTACCCAAGTTCTCAAGCCGAGGCAACTTTGGTGATGACAAACACGTGGCCTTTGGCACCAGTTAGGGTTTCCTAAATTTTTCCAAAACAAAATATTTAGGTGGGGACTTTGTATCCAACAAAGCAGTCCATTTTTGGCATTATTTGATTGAAAATCGATTTTCCAAAAAGTTTGTCGGATTTCGACTCTTTGGTGATTATCAGTTTCACATTGCACTTGTAAGACTAGATTCAGAACCGCGGGAGTCAGAACTGTGAAGCCTTCCTTTCTAACCCTTTCCGAAAGGTGAAAAAAGGCGAGTCCATACCCTCAACTGAAAATGGCCTCAAATCAACACCTTTAGGCCATAAAAACAGAGTTTTTTTCAGTTCAAAAATAGGTCTGTGCGAAACAAGTATAAAAGGGAAATGTTATACCTCTTGAAGCAAGCAACAATTCTAGGCACAAATTCAAGCCAAAAACACATTCTAAAGCTCAAAGAGGGTCTCAAGTAACCTCAGCCCAAAGATAAGCAACTTTGATTCAGGGTTGATAGGCAAACTTGAAGTGTATCTACACTTGTATGCACAAAAGTTCAAGAGAGAGAGAGAGAATTTTGTTCCAAAATTTTTAACCCTTTGCAATGGGGGAGAAGGTCCCATATTTATTGAAAAACAAGCATTTGGCTGAGTTATATCAATCCACACACGTGTATGGTGATCAAGCCCATTGTGCTAACAGTTGGAACAGTTGTCAAGAAAATATCTGCAAAAAAGTCATCAATGGCCGCTAGGCCACTAATATGGTCTGCCGGCCACCAGTGATGGCCGACAGCCTCAATTAGTGGCTGGTAATCACCAGGGGTTGCAGGCTTGAAGATTTTTGTCCAAAACAGGGCACAAAATGGGTGGGGTTTGAAGGCTCAAAGAGAGGGCATTCCGTCGAGGACTTCGGGAACCAAAATGAGCACAAACAATCACAATCATCGTGTGCACCAACGATGACATTCAAGTCTTCAAGACGGTCAAAAATGGGATGTCTATAGTTGCTCCTCTTTGACAGAACTCGGAAGTCATGAAATGACGAGAGTGAATGTCAAAGTCGAGAGACGACCCATTTTTGACAAGGTCGAAGACTTGGACAAACAAATAAGTCAAAAACAAATGGTTGCACCTGTAGGAAGTGTACGTATCCATTTGCAAAGAATCAAACCAGCATAGTTCTTGGGCAAGATACAATTGATATGGATGATGCAAGAACGTAACTTATGATCATGCAATGAGGCTATAATGAAACATTTAAATGCAAATGCAATGCAATGAAAATGCCACATTCAAACAAACCGAAACAAGGTACAGCAATCCCAAACATGAAAAGAAGTAATCAAATAAACACGCCACGCATGGGAATCACGAGCCAAACCACCCTTCATGCAGAAATGACGTAAGAAAATTATGCAAGCTTAACTACGCGATGCGCAGGAAAGGCGAAGAGCGGCGTAACCGTTGGGCGCACCCGAGGTCTCAACCAAGAGTCTAACGCGACTTACGTGGAAGAAGAAAAAGAATGGTGTGAACACCGGGCGCACTTGAGTGTTTTTAACCAAAGGGTTGGTGTGATCACCGGGACTCACCCGAATGTTTTAACCGAAGGGTTGGTGTGAACACCGGGACACGCTCGAATGTCTTTAACCGAAGGGGGGTGTGAACACCGGGTGTACCTGAATATTTTTAACCGAAGGGTGGAGTGAACACCGGACGTACCCAAGTGTTATTTTAACCGAAGGGTGTTGTGAACATCAGGACGCACCCGAATGTTTTTAACTAAAGGGTTCGTGTGAACACCGGGACGCACCCGAATGTTTTTAACCGAAAAGTAGCGTGAACATTGGGCATACCCGAATGTTTTTAACCGAAGGGTGGTGTGAACACCGGGTGCACTTGAATGTTTTTAACCGAAGGTTGGTGTGAACGTCGGGCATACTCGAATGATTTTTTTAATAGAGGAGGGTGGTGTGAACATTGGGACACACTAGAATGTTTTTAACCAAAGCGTGGTGTGAACACTGGGACGCACCCGAATGTTTTTAACTGAAATGTGGTGTGAATTTTTTTAACCGAAGGGTTGGTGTGAACACCGGGACACACCCGAATGTTTTTAACTGAAGGGTGGTGTGAACACCGAGTGTACCAGAACATTTTTAACCGAAGGGGGTGTGAACACCGGGCGTACCCAAATGTTTTTAACCGAAGGGTGGTGTGAACATCGGGACACACCCAAATGTTTTTAACCGAAAGATTGGTGTGAACACCGAGATGCACCAGATTGTTTTTAACCAAAGCATTGGTTTCAACACCGGGACGCACCCGAATATTTTTAACCGAAGAGTGTTGTGAGCACCGGGACGCATCCGAATGTTTTTAACAAAAGGGTTGGTGCGAACACCGGGATGCACCAGAATGTTTTTAACCGAAAGGTGGTGTGAACACCGCGATGCACTTCAATGGTTTTAGCTGAGGGGGTGGTGTCAACACCGGGCGTACCCGACTATTTGTAACCGAGAGGCATGTGAACACCGAGTGTACCCAAATGTTTCTTACCGAAGGGTTAGTGTGAACATTGGAATGCACCCAAATATTTTTAACCGAAGAGTGGTGTGAACACGGGGACGCACCTGAATGTTTTTAACTGAAGGGTGGTGTGAACACCGGGACGCACCCGAATGTTTTCAACTGAAGAGTGGTGTGAACACCGGGACGCACCCGAATGTTTTTAACTGAAGGGTTGGTGTGAACACCAGGGCACGCTCGAATATTTTTAACCGAAGCAATCCTAACGCATTGCACGTGACAGGAGGAAAGGATGAAATGATACCGTCCGAAGGATATGAATGATTCAACGTGGAACTCCTCTGAATGAACCGTACATACAATATCGTGCATGTGAAGGAAAGATGCTTAACAAACGCGACAGTATGAATGCATATTCCATGCGCGATAAACAACCGAGATACAATGTTAATGGCATATTCTATGTAAGAAACAAAAGCATAAGCATATTCTATGCATGATTGAAAAGAACATTCAAGATGCGCACGTAATTCCCGTGAGATACACATTTTAGGACAACATATGTGAAATGCATATTCCATGCCACAAAATGTTCTATGCGACAACGAAAAAGGAATGCATATTCTATACAGGATAACAAAGCATGATTTGACAAAATAAACTCAAAGGCAACTTCCAATTCACCTCTCGAAAGAATTGCAATGTATTTAAAGGATACACCCCGTCCACGTTGAGAAGTGACGAACATCGCGCACCGAAAACACAGTTTCGAGCTTCCGTAGAGACATTCTGAACCAAACAATGAACAAACCCTTCAGTTCTTCAATACCAATGACACCAAGAAGCATTAGGATCCAACGGAAACCTTAGAACATTTTCCAGCCGCTAGAGGGGGCGGCCGGCCACCTGCTGGCCACCAGTGCTCATTGTCAGCCACCAATGTGGCCTGTCGGCCACCTGTGATAGATTTAGGGAAAATTGGTAAATTTGCCTCGGGTCTTTAAGTATGGGGCATGGGGTTTCATTTCCTCATTACGCCATGCTCGAAATTGCTCCTCCTTTCTCTTTAGGTGCTCATTCTCTCTAGATTCGCGCTTTCCACTCTTTTTTCAACACCCCACGCAAAGTTTATTCATTAAACCCTCTTTGTTTACTCCGTTTTGAACGGATTGAAATTTGATTTCGGGGTTTTTTCTTGGAGTTTCACCTTTTGAGGCTTATTCCCCTTTAGTTTCTCTTGGGTTTTGCTTCGTTTCCTGGGCTTTCACTTTTTCCTCCACTTTCTCTCTCTTAGGGTTAACTTTTTCTAAGTTTTTCCTTTTTTTTTCTCCATTTTCGACCACTTTCTCATATTCTTTCCAGATGGCAAACAACATACCTCATGACGGGGCTCCCTCCGGAGATGCCACCCCAGTTATCTCCAGAGATGGAGGCAGAGCCTGGGCTAATGTTGCTACCACTCAGGATTCGACCCTTTGAGCCGAGGACATATCATCCTCAGACGCATGTGCTACCCCCTGGGGATATCAGGCACTTTAGATCATTTGGTGGAAAGCATAATATTTGGTCGGGTTGTGTTTTAGAGGGAGAGGATCGGGCAGTGGGCGTTGTTCTAATAGCTTCAGATGCCCTTTTCTAATCAAGACCCCTAAGGCTTTGGATAAGAACATGTAAAGCGGGGTGAAGACCCTCTGGCCTCGGGCTTGATGGCTTGAGGTTCGTGAAGTTGTATTGGAGGTGTTGGCAAATGGGTTGGCAGTCTTGGATGTGTTGGTGACCATGCTTACATCTGAAGGCCGCGCAGAGGTGCCACTAGTCGTGGTTGCAATGGAGTTGCGTGTAAAGGGCCTTTTGGATTGTTCCTTCTTGTGGTCTATCAAACCCTGCTTCATGGTGTCCTCTATCTGCACCCGTATTTCATGGAGCTCAACAAATGTAAATAAAGGCAACACTATCATTTTTTGTAATAATCTTCCTTGCAAGTTACAAACCACCATTCTAATCTGGCCCTTTTTAGAAGGCCGGATAGTCATCATAGAGGCCTCAGCCTTTCACTAGGTCACAAAATCTGAGAACCCTTCTTTCGGCTCCTGACGGGTCGCTTTAAGATCACGAGTAGTGACCTCAATCTGTGTATTGTAGGAGTACTATGCTATGAAGGCCTCGGCCATTTCCTCCCAGTTTCTCTTCACAGAGTCTTCAAGCTTGGCATACCAGATGGTCGCTATACCTGACAGGGTCCAGCCAAAAACGACAACTTCTGTAGTCTAGAGAGACCTATTGGGCGTAGTATATCTGAAAATAGCCGCAGATGGACCATAGGATCCCCGGAGCTGTGAAATCGGTCTATATGTGGCATCTTGAATCTATCCGGTAGAGTTACTGCCGAGTCAGTGTATCCATCCTCAATATCAAGGATTGAATTCACGCCATGAGCCTATTTGAAGAGCTTTTCTAGCCTGTTGACCTTCAGTGCAGTGGGATCAACCTTGAATTCAAATGGTGCCTCCATTTGATAAACTGGTGCCTTGGAGGACAGAGGTGGGATTGGATCTGCTTGAATGCCCGTATTTTCCTAGACATTAATTGTGACCCCGAGTACTAGAATTCCTACTAGGGGTGCATGAGATGCTGAGGCTACTGTCGATTGTGGCTGTCGTTGTTGAAGCCTGTCTATCAATTTTGTTTAGCGGGCTACAACCTCGGCTTAGCGGGCTATGGTCTCAGCTTGTTGGCCAACATCCAGCAGCATGTTCTCAATAGTCAGTTGGAGCTAACGAAGCATATCTTCCATGCTGACTGAGGGATGTTGAGTTATCAGAACTGGTGTATACTCTCTTTCCAGAGTAGAAGCGGATGACTAGGCTTGAAAAGGTGACTGCTGAATCGGTGACCGCTGAATTGGGGAGTTATGCCTGACCCTTCTCCGTCTAGTAACCAGGGGGAGTGAAGCAAACACTGGCTGTCCTCTTACAAGATCCCCGGATTGGTAAAGTTGCCTCACTCGGGTCTAGAGTGCTTGGGAGGGTAGCAGAATCATCTGAAGCAATGGTGAAAAACTACCTTCCCAAAAGAAAATAAAGCAAAAGAAACAGAAAATCATAAACCGCACAACACCTTAACCAGACACAAACAACATGCAGTTGCAATCATAAGCTGGAGAACTATACTCAAACATTGATTTCTGCCCCAAAACTAATACCCAGACTTGCAACTGATACATACATTCCAGCAAATTTTTACTCCAAAAGCACATATCAAGCAAGTGAGAGCCAAAACACCTCTATGACGGAATGGGGTTACCCTGTCCTAATTTTGTCAGGAGCTAGGGATTCACTATGCAAAACAAGCGGTTTCACACAATTCCTGCATTCGGGCGAGCAACCTGTCCTAGTTTGGAACAGTCTCTATGGATTCTGATATGCAACTAGGATGATTGGTCCAAAAGGGTACCTCAACAAGACTACCGAATATACCTCTCACACCTAACACCGAGAAGTGAAAGGCGGATCAAATGGTACAGTAGTAGTCCAAATCCAAGAGTTATGTTCCCATCGTGGCAGAGCCCGCAACCGATCAGTCTTTGGGCAAGCTTTTCCAAGCAAGCCTCCAGCAAACCGCTCAGGAATAGCATATGGCAAACACCATGATTTAGGCACACTAATGCAATTGCAAATGCAAAGGCAAAGAAACACATACGTGTACATAAAATAACATATCATGAGTTTGAGTCAAGTTCTCTAAGTCCCCAGCAGAGTCGCCAGAAACTGTGGACTCGCCTTTCTTCGCGCCCCATTTCGGAAGGTTTGAAAAGAAAGGCCTCACAGTTTGTACTCCTGCGGTTCTGAATCTAGTCTCACAAGTGCAATGTAAAATTGATAAACACCAAAGAGTCTAAATCCTACAAATCTTTTTGGAAAATCGATTTTAAATCAAATAATGCCAAAATTGGACTGCTTTGACAGATAGGTCTGCTTTGACAGATATAGAGTTGCCACAGAAATGTTTTATTTTTGGGAAATTTAAAAAACCCTGACTCCTGCCAAAGTGACGTGTTCGTTATCACCAAAGTTGCCTCGGCTCTGGAACTTGGGTACAAAGGGGGAAGGTCATGAATTGAGCACCCCCGCTTGCTCGATCAAAGATCGGCCTCTACCAACCATGATATGATTTTTTATAAACCTTATGTGTTCTTGTTCTGATTATTAAGCTAGCATTACTATGTGATGCGCACAATTAAGTATAGACTAGTTTGCTCAATTTGGAACAATTCAACTCATGTTCGTTTGCGAAAATGGTTTGAATTTGCCACCTTAAGTGGGCTTAAAGATGCGGATTTGCCACTCAACAAAGTGGGCTTAAAACACACATTTTTTGAATTGTTCCAATTCAAACAACAAGCCTTCATCCACAGGTATTCAAGCAGTTTAGCATTTAAGCATATAGCCTCATGGCAAGCATGCTAATCATGGCATCAGTCAGACTTATGCAAGTATGCTAAAGCGTAAAAACTCACCTAGTACTCCAAGCCAAAATAGAAACTAGTTAGAAAGATGCATGATCCTAACTATGTTAAGTGTCTAATGCAGGACATGCAATAATGCAATTAATAGGCTCGGCTCTGAGGTTCACATTTGGCTAGATACCTCACTACTTGGAGGACAAGAGAGCTTCTGGCTCCTGCCCCTAGTTTCAACTGTGCCCTTTCTGACGAGTGCCTGTCTTGGCTTGAAAATGAGGCACAATCTGGACCCACTTTAGCATCAGAAGCTTCCACAACTGCAAGTAGGGGATGTAGGAACACCTGACTCATCTATTCCCCTAGTTTATTTACTTTGATCTTACTTTTCAAGTTTTGTAATAAAAGAAAATTTGATTTGTATCGAGAGTTAGGGAACTTTGTATTGAAACCAATGAAATTAAAGTTGTGAGCACTGAAAGTTTTCCATTTGTTCAAAATGGTCTAAGTTGTAAAAGGTAAATTTTGAGCAAAAATCAACTTTTATCAAAACTTTTCAAAACCATTTTCAATACGGATCACATCTTGACATGCATGGAATCAATCTTCAAGATGTACAACGCCGAATCCAAAGATCACAAATTGCCCATTGATTGAATAACACTGCTCAACATTGTAACCAGTTCTCTGAGAGTAAGGATCACAACTGAACCCTCAGGTAAAAAAAAGAAACAAGGATGACTTGATCAGAGACATGGACATGACGGTTGATTTGGAGGTGTTTACGGCCGAACTTCAGCATGAAGTTGCCTACGTATCTCGAAGATGGGAATCAGGCCTTACGTAGTTTGGTTTGGGTTCACTCGAGTATTAATGCTCTCCTTTTACGCTCTAACTTTTGCCAAGGCCGCCCTTTAGGGTTTTCAACCTTGCGAGCTCAGTTTTTCTTTTTTCTAATTTTTTGTGCTCTAACTTTTGCCTAGGTTGCCCTTCTGGGTTTTCGGCCTAGCGAGCCTCTCATGGATAGTATTTCTTCAACTTGTCCATGTTGATCGGTTGGGAAAATTCTAGGCCATCTAGGTCCACGAGAATAACAGCTCCACCCAACTAGATAGTTTTGACGATGTAAGAACCAGTCCAATTGGGCCTGAACTTGCCTCTAGGGTTATGGATGGTAGCTCGGTTGTCTTTCAACACCAAATCCCCTTCCTTGAGATTCTGGGACTTAACTTTCTTGTTACAAGCCCTAGCAATCCTGCGCTGATAACCCTGAACATGGTACAGTGCTTTCAGCCTTCTCTTATCAAACAACATTAGTTCTTCAAACCTTCTCTGCTGCGAATCCGCCTCTACTATTTGACATTCAGCCATAACCTGCAAGGACGAGACTTCTATTTCGATTGGAAGAACCGTTTCTATCCCATAAACGAGGGAGTAAGGGGTTGCCCTAGTAGATGTTCGAATTGAAGTTCTATAACCCCAGAGTGCAAATGAAAATTTGTCTGGCCAGTCCATGTAGGTCTGAACAAGTTTCTATAGAATATGCTTGATGCTCTTGTTGGCGGCCTCGAAAGCTCTATTGGTTTGCGGCCGATATGTGGATGACTTATGAAAAGCCACATTGTTATTCTCCAACAAGTCAATCACTTCTTTCTTGAAATGGGAGCCAATATATGAAATAATCTCGTTTGGGACCCCATAATGGCAAATGATGTTGTTTCGAACAAACTTAGCCACATGCGCTGCCCTCAACACTGCATAAGACTGAGCTTCGACCGACGTAGTGAAGTAATCAATTGCCACCAGAATGTATTCATGCCCATTTGACCCTTTCAATGTGACTGCACCGATGACGTCGATTCCCCAGACTTAAAAAGGCCACGGTGAAGTCATGTTGTACAGCTTCGATAGCGGGATATTAATACGATTAACATGAAGTTGGTATTTGTGGCATCGTTGAACAAGACCGATACAATCCTCCTCCATGGTAGACCAACAATAACCTTGCCTGAGAATCTTTTGGGCTAACATTACTCCATTCATGGGTGCTCCGCACTCTCCCCCATGGACGGCCTCCATTAGGTGCTTTGATTCCTCTGCGTCGACACACAACTTGTGCATTCCTAGATGACCCCTCTTGTACAGTTTACCTCCACAGATGATAAATTGAACGACCGTCCACCGTATTGCCCTTTTATCTTTGGCATTTGCCCCTAGTAGATAAACCCCATTTTCCAAGAAGATCCAGATATCATCGTACCAAGGGTTTTGATCTTGCACTTCATCTATTACGGCGATAGACTCGTAGACCGGCGTATATCTCTGCTCAATGATGATCGGACGCACTCGGACTCCAAACGGGATGTCTATCATGGAAGATAGAGTTGATAAGGCATCAGCGAAC
Source organism: Camellia sinensis (assembly GCF_055761805.1). NCBI lineage: Eukaryota > Viridiplantae > Streptophyta > Magnoliopsida > Ericales > Theaceae > Camellia > Camellia sinensis. The sequence continues at coordinate 82,373,824 of NC_138974.1, forward strand.
CTGTTGTTCTCTCTTAGTAGATGCGTGAAGGCCAGCTTGTCAAACCTAGAAATCAGAACATCCAGGGTCCGGTGATAGATCTTCATCTTTTCTTCTTTGACCTTCCAGTCTTCTTTTGCTTGAGACACAACTAGGTTCGAGTCCCCAATGACGTCCAACCTTTTTGCCCTTAGTTCCAGGGCGGCTTCCAAACCAGCGATACATGCCTTGTATTCTGCTTCGTTATTAGATACCTTGAACTGGAGTTTGAAGGCTTAGGTCATATGGGAATTGTCGGGTGCTATCAGTAACACCTCTATCCCATAACCGTACTGATTAGACGTTCTGTTAAAGTACATTGTCCAAATCTCTTCCTCCACTTGCAGAATAGCTTCATTAGGAATAGGTATTCTACCACTTCATGCCTTTCCACTGGGTGATCTTCCCGGAACTCTGCTACTGCTCTTCCTTTGACAGACTTCCAAGTAATATATTTTAGATCAAATTCGGAAAGGAGAAGCAACCAATGAGCTAGCCTACAGGTAAGCCCCGGTTTCTCAAAGAGATATTTGATGGGATCTAATCTCGAAACCAAGATTATAGAGTGAGCTAACAGGTAGTGCCTCAACTTCCTAGTAGCCCATACCAAGGCCATGCAAGGTTTCTCTAGCAGGGTATAACGGGTCTCATAATCTAGCATTTTCTTGCTCAAATAATAAATGACTTTCTCCACCCTATCCTCAGATTCCTGAGCAAACATGTATCCCATTGTTGTGTCTGTGACTGACAGATGCAAAATCCAGAGCTTCCCTGGCTCCAGAGGCGACAACACAGGTCGATTCTGAAGGTACTGCTTGAGCTGCTCAAAAGCAAATTGACATCGGCCGTCCCATCGGAATTTCTTTCCTTTCTTCAAAAGACCAAATAGTGGTTCACAAGTCAAAGTTAATTTTGAAATAAACCATCTTATGAATTGCACTTTACCCAGAAAGCCTCGCACCTCCTTTTCAGTCATTGGTGGTGGCATTTCTAGGATGGCCTTGATTTTGGAAGGATCTACCTCGATGCCCCTCTGCGTGATCAAGAAACCCGGTATTTTCCCTACTGTTACACCAAAAGTATACTTCTGTGGATTCAACCTCAGTCTGTATTCTTTGATCCATTGAAAGAATTTCTTCAAGGCGGTGTAGTGGCCCTGTCTTTCCTTGGACTTGACAATCATGTTGTCCATCTGCAACTCGACCTCTTTATGGATCATATCATGCAGAATTGTGGTTGCAGCCCATTAATAGGTAGCCTCGACATTCTTTAGCCCAAACAGCATCACTCGATCACAGTAGGTTCCCCATGGTGTAGTGAAAGCAGATTTCACTCTGTCCTCAGGTGCCATCAGAATCTAGTTATACTCGGAAAATCCATGCGTAAAGGAGAGCAATGCATAGCCCGTGGTAAAGTCCACTAATTCATCAATGTTCGGCAGAGGAAAATCATCCTTCGAACTGGCTCAGTTCAGATCCTTGAAATCCACACACCAAATTCTACCATCTCTCTTCGGCACTGCCACAATGTTGGCCAGCCAAGTTGGATACTCAGATACTAGCAAGAATCCTATATCTACTTGCTTGGTGACCTCATATTTAATCTTCAAAGCCTAATCCGAGCGTATTCTTCGCAACTTTTGTTTGATGGGTCAAGCCTCAGGGTTAAGAGGGATCCGATGCTGTACAATCTCAGGATCGATTCCAGACATGTCTTCGTAGGACCATGGGAAAATATCTTTCAAATCTTTTGCAAACCTCATATCCTCTCGATTAATCAAATTTTTCAAAACCAGAGGAATTCCTTCTTTATCGTTTTCATCAAAATTTTGAAAATCATGATCAATGCAATAAACAAGAGGCACAGAGAAATACTCAGAATTTGCAGTGGCATTCTCATTCACAAGATCAAGCTGATCTATTTCCTCGATTACAACCAACTCAACGGAAAAAGAAAATGATGACCTAGACAAAGCCTCAGCATCCGGGTTATCAACCCCAGGAATACCGAACCTAGACTCAAAAGAACCAGAATCTGATTCCAACTCCACAGACTCTGTGGAATCAGATTCTGGTTCACTACATGACTCAGAACTGTTAGACAGGTAGCCCTCCTCCAGCAGCCAAATGAGGGATGGTGCATCAGATGTATCCAAGATGCTGCTTGAAGGATTCGCACCCGGTTGGTCTTCGATCAAGGAAATGGTTAGGTTATCCCCCAAGCTCTATGAGTTAATCAGAGGATTCGAAAGGAGACTTGCTAGTGCTGCCCCTACTTTAAACTCATTACTGTCAGAATCACTTTATGTGCTCTTCACAGCATCAGCAGTTGGTCCAGCTATTTCCTTTGTGTCATTGTCTTGCAGCTGCAAGTAAAAAAAATGTTGGACATTGACAGTGACCCCGAGTGCTGGAATACCCGCTGGGGGTACATGGGATGTATAGGCTACTGTCTGTTGTGGTTGCTATTGCTGAATCCAATCTATCACTTCTGCTTGGCGGGTTGTGACCTCAACTTGGCGGGCAGCATCTAGCTGCATAGTCTCAGTGGTCTGCTAGAGCAGACGAAGCATATCTTCCATGCTGACTTGGGGATATTGAGCTATCTGAATTGGAGAATACTCTCTTTCCAGAGTAGAAGTAGAAGACTAGGCCTGACTGGGCGCAGGTGAAGTAAAAGGTGACTGCTAGATTTGTGAATTCTGCCTGATCCTCCTTCGTCTGGTAAACCGATGGGAGTGAAACAAACACTGGCTGGCCCCTAACAAGATTCCCGGATCTACAATTCCTTCTCACATGGATCCAGAGAGCTTGGGGGGTAACAGAATCGGCCGAAGCAATGATGAAAAACTACCATGCAAAAAGAAGTAAAGCAAAAAGAGAACAAAAATCAAAGGCCGCACAGCACCTCGGCTCAGATACCAACAACATGTAGTTGCAATCGTAAGCTGTAGAACTATACGCAACACTGATTTCTGCCCCCAAAACTGATACCCAAACTTGCAATTGATACATACGTTCTTGTAGAGTTTCACTCTAAAAGCACATACCAATTAAGTGAGCAAAAACACCCCTATGATGGGGTAGGGTTACCCTGTCGTAGTTTTGTCAGGAACTGGGGTCCACTACTCAAGCACAGTGTTCACACAATCCTGAATTTAGGTAAGCAACTTGTCCTAGTTTGGAACAGCCTTTATGGCTTCCAATATGCAAATAGGCCAATTGGTCAAAAGGGTACCTTAGCAAGACTACCTAATATACCTCTCACACCTAACACCGGGAAGTAAAAGGAGGATCAAACGGTACAACGATAGTCCAGATCCAAGGGTTCTGTTCCCATCGTGGCAGAGTCCGCAACTGGCCAACCTTCTGATAAGTTTTTCCAAGCAAGCCTCCAGCAAACCGTTCAGGAATAGCAGATGGCAAACACTGTGACCAAGGTGCATTGATGCAAATGCAAATGCAAAGAAACACATAAGTGTAGATAAAATAACATACCATGATCAGTTTGAGTCAAGTTCTCTAAATCCCCAACAGAGTCACCAAAAACTGTAGCTCGACTTTCTCGAGCCCCCTCTTGGAAGCTCGAAAAGAAGCTCTACAGTTCGGACTCCTGTGGTTATGAATCTAATCTCACAAGTGCAATGTGAAACTGATAAACACCAAAGAGTCCAAATCCAGCAAACTATTTGAAAATTTGATTTTGATTCAAAAATGCCAAAATTAGACTACTTTGCTAGATACAGAATCGCCACCTAAATATTTTATTTTGCGGAAATTTAGGAAACCCATGACTCGTGCCAAAGGCCACGTGTCTGCCATCATCAAAATTGCCTCGAATCGGGAACTTAGGTACGAGAGAGGAAGGTCATGGATTGAGCTACCCCGCTCGCCCGATCAAAGATCGGCCACTATTAATCATGATATGATTTTTAATAAACATTATGTGCTCTTATTCCGGTTATTAAACTAGCATTACTATGTGATGCGCACAAGCAAGTCTAGACTAGTTTGCTCAATTTGGAACAATTCAACTCATGTTTGCTTTCTACGAAAATGGTTTGAATTTGCCACCTCAAGTGGGCTTAAAGTTTGCGGATTTTCCACCAAACATAATGGACTTAAAATGGGTATGCCACTCAACAAAGTGGGCTTAAAACATACATTTGTTAAATCGTTCCAATTTAAACAACAAGCCATCATCCACAGGCATTTAAGCAGTTTATCAAATAAGTATTTAGCCTCATGGAATGCATGCTAGACATGGCAACGTTCACATTTATGCAAGTATGCTAAAGCGTAAAACTCACCAAGTACTATAAGCCAAGAAGATATGAGTTAGAAAAATACGCATGATTCCTAACTATGCCAAATATCTAATGCAACACATGCGATATGAAATTAATAGGCTCGGCTACTAATATGGAATATGAAACAATTGAAGACATGCCGTCTAAGCACGTATTCAACGAAGTATTGAAATGACGATGCAATCAGAATGATGTGACGAGCCTTAGTGTATGCAAAACTAATGAATGCAAGCATAAGGCATAAGGTATGCTAATTGAAATATGATGCCCCTAATCTAACCATCAAAAGTGGGCAAATAAAAAGGAGAAAGACGTGGGGTTAGAAGACATGAACTCATACACGTACACTTATTACAATATTACGCCCTCGTGAAGGAGGGTCTGAACGAATAAAAGCTAACTAGCTAGCTAAACTAAGCTAATTAAACTAATTATTACAAAACTTGAACTAATAACAAGCTTACTCTAGGCTAGTTACTTAAAACAATTAAATAATTAACTATCTAAGCTAATTAAATATTACAACGCAAACTAATTAGCTAAATACTTAACTAATTAATTACAAAGCAACTAAGCTAATTAATTACAATATGAATTAATTAACTACTCTACTTAAATAATTACAACATTAATTATTTAGCTACAACTAATTAACTAATCAATTTAAACAAATGGTCCCGGGAGGCGAGGGATGCCCAATGCATGCTCGGCTTCCACCCGAAAAACGCCCGTTGTGTTGCTTCCAATTGCCTCTGTTACACACCCTATGCACTGGTCCTCCTTCTCCAGACCAACTCTACTCTACTTGACAAGCTTTCTGCCAAATTTTCATTGGTGGCCAGCAGGCCAGAAGTGGTGGCCAGAAAGGGGTGTCCTCTAACAGTGGCGGCCTTTAGAGAGCAAACAGGGCAAAGAAGAGGCATTCTCATAGGTTGTTTGTACTATGCATCATCCTTTATCATCCACACAAGCTAAAATGAGTGATACATTTGGCACTCAAACCATCAATAAAGCAATTTCCATGCACAATGGCTAAGGAACCAATTTGTATAAGTCCAATGAATGTTAAAAAGACTCAAAAGGCCATTACCTTATCATGCATCATCAAGGGCAACGAAGGCCTAGGAAAGTGGCACATTTCATCACTATTGAGTATGAAATGTCCCATTTTCCTTGTGTTCAAATTAACGTCCGATTCGAACACATGCAATGCGACACAAAGGAATGCTTATCTTGCCACTTTTACTTGCCAATTTTGTTTGCACATTTTAGTTACCAAATCATGCTTTAATCAATTTGTCCATTGGTGAGTGTCCTCTAAGATGAAAGAAGTGTCAGCCAAGGGATCATGTAAGGCAAGAGAGAGATCATGCTGTTGATAATGAACCCTTAAAGAGGATTAAACCATTAAGCATGACCTCAATCTCAAGCTTAAAGTATCCCAAGCTTGAAACAACCCTCAAAAGCAAATGAAAGAGTGAAGTACAGAGGAAGGTTGCAGAGTTCATAGTGCTGAAATGGAAAGAAAAATAACACCAAAAGATGCTATCAACTCAGACAAGAGGTGTCTAAGACCGTAAAACACCAACTTGTGAGGGCTATTGCACTACAACCATGCAAAACAAGACTCAAATGAACTAACCAGCCCAAAACAAAGCTAAAGCAAGCCATTTTAGAGACTAAAACAAGCTAAACTTGAGCTAAGTTAAGCTAGAAAACATGCTACACTACAAGAAAATGGGGTGTAAAAGATGGAACTTTTTGCGACGGCACATTTGCCGTCGCAAAAAATTTGACTTCTTGAGACGGCACAACTTGCCGTCGCAAAAAATAGAGTATTTGTGATGGCATAAAATGTTGTCGCGAATAAGGAGAGTATTTGCGATGGCAGAGATTGCTGTCGCAAAAAAAAAATAGAGTTTTTGCGACGACACCAACTGCAATTGCAAAAAAAAAAAGAGTTTTTTGCGACTGTAATAGGTACCGTTGCCAAAAAAAAAGTAAAAAAAAATACATATACATATATATATATATATATATATATATTATGGCTTTGGGACGGCTTTATATATATAGTCACAAAATGGTTTACATAAATGCAACGGTATTTTTCTGTCACAAAAAAATAAAAAAATAAATAAAAAAAAGACGTCGTCTTACTCTTTTAAACATTTCTCTTTTCACACATTTTTTCATCTTCCTATCTCTCTGTCTTTGTTTCTATCTCTCTTCTCTTTTTCTCTTTCACTCATCACTCTTCTTTGTCTCTCTCTCTTTCTCTCACTCTCTATGTGTCTCTGTCTCTCTTCTCTTTCTCCCTCTCTCACTCATCACTCTTCTCTATCTGTCTGTTTCTCTCTTTCTCTTTGTGTCTCTGTCTTTGTCTCTCTTCTCTTTCTCTCTCTCACTCATCACTCTTCTCTGTCTGTCTGTCTGTCTCTCTCTTTCTCTCTGTGTCTCTCGGCCATCTCTCATCTCTCTTCTCTCTATCTCTCTCATCTCTCTTCTCTCTTTGTCTCTCTTCTCTTTAGCTCTCTCGTTCATCTCTCTCTGTCTCTCTCTTGTTTATCTCTTTTCGCTCTTTCTCTCTCTCTCTCTCTCTTTGTCTATCTCTTTTCACCCATTTTTTCATCTTCCTCTCTCTCTCTCACTCATCACTCTTCTCTCTTCTCTCTCTGACTGGTTGTCTCTCTCTCTCTCTCTCTCTCTCTCTCTCTCTCTCTTTATGTCTCTCACTCATCTATCTCTTCTTTCATCTCTTTTCTCTCTTTCTCTTTTGCTCATCTCTCTTCTCTCTATGTCTCTCTCGCTCATCTCTCTTCTCTCTATATCTCATCTCTCTTCTCTCTATGTCTCTCTCGCTCATCTCTCTTCTCTCTATCTCTCTCTCTATCTTTTTCCCTCTATCTTTCCCCCATTTTTTTCCCTCTCTCTCACTCATCACTCTGCTCCTTTGGAAGGCCAAAAATGCAAGCAAACAAAAACCAAAAGAGAGGGGGCCACCCCCTCTGATTTGAGGCCTCAAAACCACATGCCTACAACTGAAAACCCACTGGGTTTTAGTGGTTAGAAGGCCAAACCAGGGCTAGCTCAGAGGCCTTATGGCATGGCTCAAAACAAGGCCAAACAAGTCCAACAAGAGGGTTGAAGACCCTCAACAGCCAAAAGACCTTAAACAAACTTCAAAAGAACTTAAATACAAGACTTTTTTCAGTTGAAAGGAAGGCCTAAAACAATATGCAAGTATGGCCAAAATAAGGTGTAAAAAAGTGCCAAAAAGGGAAAGAAACTTACCCTTGAAGATCCACTCTGAAACCAGCAACTTCAGGAGGTAAAACCTCACTTTCAGAGCTCAAGAAGTCCTCCCAAGAACCTCAATCTAATGGTGGTGGTGTATCTCTAAGTGTTGTAGTGTGAAAGTGCAAGGAAAATGGAGTTCAAGGCACAAATCAACAACAATATAGAGAGAGGGAGAGATTTTTCTTCTCAAAAATGCTGAACCTTTGCTAAGGAGAGAGGCTCTCTCCTTATATAAAAGAAAAGTAATGCAAAGCTTCTTCAAGAAGCTTAGCAAGAGCTTCATCCCTCCATACACGTGTATGGAGGGCAGATAAAAGGATTCCAGCTAGCTCAAAAGATCTAGAGTGAAACCTGCTAAGGCAAGGGGGCCGGCAGTGGCTCATTGATGGCTGGCAGGCTCAATCAATGGCCGACATCAACAAGGTGAAAGCCGGCAAGGCCAAAAGGTGGCCGACAGTGCACCAAAAAACACATTCTGAAAGGACCAAGTCATGGTCCAAGAATGGGGCAGAAAGGATACACGGTCCAGAAAGCTTGAACTTGTGACATTCCTCTGCGAAAGTCAAATACCCGACGAGGAATCGAACTTGTGTCTGGATGTACCTGCAAGCATGACCGAGTCTGGAGGATGGTCAAAAATGGGGTGTCTACAGGTGGTCCTCCATATATAGACAAACATCAAACTCCCTCAGAAATATCATTAAATACACGCATAAGCAAGTGCAGGCATATGTGACAACAGCTGGCAGAAAATATCTGCAAAACACACTTGTGGTCAGCATGCAACTAATTCTGGTCGGCAGGACACACAAGTGGCCGGCAGCCAAGATCAGTGGCCGACAACCAACCGTGGTGGCCGGCAAGTCCCAAGGTTTTTCAGGTTTGAAGGACTATGGTTGTGGCTCAAAACAAGGCAAAAGGTGTATAGGGTTTGTAATGCCCCGAAATAATACAATAGTCCATCCACCATAAGCACTATATGATAACAATAACAATAAAGTTATCTTCCATTAGTTCAATATGACAAACAAAAGAAAAACACATGCATCATACATTCATAAAGCCTAACTCTAAATCTATAGCATATGTTTTCAAATAAAAGAGAGGAAGAAAAATAAACGGATAAAAATGCCCTACAGGCTTACAACATTCCAAGACGATGTTTAGTTACAACAACATGAGTCAAAAGCTCAATAAAGGTAAAGCCCTAGGCTTGTACAAAAGCAAATAAATACAAATAAACAAAGGTGGGCTCTTAGCTACATAATTCTCCCAAGCTAAGTCATTGGTAGAGGCATATCACCAGCACCTGAAAATGTTTTTCCCAAGTAGGGTGAGCCATTGCCCAATAGAAATCATCTATCACAATATATGAGTCTTAACAAAAGTATAACTATGGTGTGCATATGCAATGCCTATGACAAATCATTCATGATGTTACAAGATCATACTATGCCAAGTTTACATCTCAAGCTATTTTAGTCTTACTTTAGTTCATGGCAATTCATTTCATCTCAATCCATGAGTTAAATTCCTTGTTATCCAAACAATCCAACTGAGATTACATCCCAATAATTTTCTACCAATACAATTATCACATGGACAATTCAACCAGTCATTTTACAGAAATTTCATCCACGGGAATCAGCACCCATGTATATACACACGGTTTTTGGGACTTTCACTCTAGACACACAAGCCAACTTAATTCAATGCAGTGCATCCCCTTTCTCCTCCCAAGCATGGAGTACATGCCTTTTCTCATCCCAAATATGATACATATACAATGTACTAACACAGTCATATTCAATGACAACCAATATGAGATTAGTTTCATTTCACCTAATCTTCATGCAATTTATATAACAATCGTAGTTGTCCTCCACCAATAGCCCAAAATAGATATTTCTAAGCAGTTATACAAACTTCACAATAGATAAACTATTCATATGTCCATCGATGAGAAACGACAATTTTCCAACTCCACCATTAACATACACATCTAACCAATTTCACCTTTAATGAACCAATTCCATGATTTATACAGAATAACCATTTGAAACATTTTAGGGCAACACCCCATTTCCTCCCAACTACTACCTGTTTACCAAAATCAATAAGTTTGACACAACACAACATTATATCCATATCCATAAGCATTTCAACAGCTTCATATTGAAAACTCCTCTTTTGATTTTAAACCAAAACTCTAGGTTTGTCTAAAATCATCCAAATCCTAACCTTTATTTGCACTATCATCAAATACCCAAGTTAAAAATCATAGAAGAATATAAAAAGTCCCTACCTCAAGCTTAGAAGAGGGAGAAGGAAGAAAGGCCCAAAAGTCGACGGAGGAGGAACGACATTTTGCTCTAATCAAAATGAAGCCCTTGACAAGCTCTACAATTAATCTCAAAGAAGTAAGGCGAGGAGAGAACTTCAAGCGAGTAGATCTAAGGATCTTTGAGTGAAAAAGTGTTTTTTGAGAGAAAGAGAGAGTTTCATGGTTTAAAGGGAGAAAGGAAAAGGTAAAGTAAAGAAAAGATCAAGTGGTGGACCTATTTATAGTACTAGTCAGAATAAAATTAAACCCCAAAGTCAATCCAAAATATCTTGTCAAAATCCCCAAAAAGTAGGGCCCAAACCGACTGGAAATCTAGGAAAACGTTCGGAGCTGTCCACCTCTGCAGCAGAGGTGTCGACCTTTATGAAGAAAAGCTAGAACACTTATGTTTGACAGCATGCAAGGTGTTGACCCTTCCCAAACTGGTATCGACACCATATTTTAGCAAGCAATCCTAGGACAAGGGTCGACCCTTCCTAGACTGGTGTCGACCCTTGAGGCCAATAACGAAAGGCAGGTGTTGACACCACCAATACCGATCTCAACCCCAGAACAAGATTTTTAAGTTCCCAAACAACTTTTCAACGTAATCAAGCGTGAATGAGAAATCCCAACAAGTTTAAATCGATTTGTGCTCCTCCAAAACTAAGATACAACAACACCAAAGATTCCCATAATAAAATAAAGGATTCAAATACACTTCCCCAAAGCTTTGAAGGATACAAGTGCTACAACCTCCCCACCTTAGGAAATTTCGTCCCCGAAATTTTAAAGCAAGTTTTAAAGCCATGATTAGACCAATCCCAACAATCATAATCAATCAATTTCATCACCATGACCTATTCTCCCGTCATCGATTTTCATCAACTCGATACACAACTTCCAACATTGAACGTACAATTCACATTTTCTGAAACACATACAATGTTTTTATATAAAATCCATGTTTTCCAAAACATATATAGCATATACAATGTTTTCATGTTTCATTAACATAATCAACACTTCGATACATGCTCAAACATCAACAACTAAGTCCAAATACTTCTCATGGACTTCCAACTCACGTTCCCAAGTTACTTCCTCAACCCTGTGATGTTTCCATAACACTGTAACCAAGGGAATTGTCTTTCCCTGAAAGACTTGGTCCCGGGTGTCCAAGACCCTCACCGGTCTTTCTTCGTATGAGGCATCCTCATCTACCTCTAAGTCGGTCCAATCCAACACGTGCAATGGATCCGACTCATACTTCTGAAGCACGCTAATATGGAACACATCATGAACCCTGGAAAGTTGTGGCGGCAAGGCTAAATGGTACGCTACCTCTCCGACCCGCTCAAGGATCTCAAAAGGGCCAATGAATCGAGGGGATAACTTTCTACTCTTTCCAAACCATATCAAACCTCTCCTAGGTGATATTTTCAAGAACACGTGATCTCCTACCTCAAAAGGCAAAGGTCTCCGTCTACGGTCGGCGTAACGTTTTTGATGACTTTGGGCAGCAGCCAACCTCTTACGGATAAGTGCAACTTTCTCTGTCATTTTTCGAACTAAATCTGGACCCAACATAGGTGCATCACCCACCTCGGCCCAGCACGCAGGAGATCTACACGGTCGGCCAAACAAGGCCTCAAATGTTTCCATGCCAATACTCAATTGGAAACTATTGTTATAGGAAAACTTCACCAAAGACAAGTGCCTCTCCCGTGAACCCTTAAAATCAAGAACACTGCCTTGAAGCATATCCTCAAGAATCTGAATAGTACGCTCAGACTGCCCATCAGTCTGAGGATGATACGTAGTGCTAAAGGTTAATTTTGAACCCAAGGCACTCTGTAAGCTCTGCCACAATCGGGCCATGAAGCATGGATCTCTCTCCGAAACAATCGTCACAGGGACTCCGTGCAACCTCACTCTATCCCTAATGTAAAGGTCGGCAAGGTAATCTACCGAATCACTTACGCGCATAAGAATAAAGTGCGCCGACTTGGTCAACCGATCAATTATCACCCAAATTGCATCACTACCCCGTTGATTCCTCGGAAGGCCCACAACAAAATCCATTATGACATGCTCCCACTTCCACTCGGCTATAGGCAAGGGTTGCAACAAACCTACAGGCCTTTGATGCTCGGCCTTCACTTGTTGACTAGTTAGACATTTTGATACAAACATGACCACATCCTTCTTCATTCCCCTCCACCAAAACTGGCGGCTAAGGTCATGATACATCTTTGTGCCTCTCGAATGTATCGCAAGGCATGAATGGTGAAACTCTCGGAGTACTTCCTCTCAGTAAGACTCCAACACAAAGACACGATCACGGTGCCTAATACTCAAATCAAGATACACATTCAAGCCTTTCTCCACCTTCCCATTGGAAATCTTCTTCCGGAGGGATTCTATTTCAAGGTCACCCTCCTACGCTTCTATTACTCAGTTCACAAGTGTAGGCTGTGTAACTACTGAAAACAAGGCTGCAGACTCAGCAGACTCATCAAGATGCAAGTCAAACTCCCCAATAGCACCTGTAGACACCCCATTTTTGACCGTCCTCAAGACTTGGATGTCACCGTTTGAACACTCGGTGATTATCCATGTTTGTGTTCGTTTGGAGTTCCCGGAGGTCTCGGCTCGCGCGCCTTGCCTCAGGATCTCCGAACTTGACTGTTTAGTGTCTGGTTTCACACCAAACACTTGTATTTTGCCTTTGAGAGGCAGGGTAGGGCTTGTAGACCATCCCCACCCACCACCGGCAGTGGCTAGAGGCCACCGGCTGGTTTTTGCTGCCACCGGAAATGTTTATTGCCGGCCGGCACTATTTGTTGCCGGTCAGCACTATTTAGTGCCGGCCGGCACTCTTTTTGGCCAAGATGGCATTTTTGGCCGGCCGACTACTGTGCATCTGGTTTTACAGATATTTTAAGACAGCTGTCTTGCCTTTTGCTCCCCTCCATACATGTGTATGGAGGGATCTCCCTCTTATGAAGCTTGTCTTGTAAGCTTTACAAGACAAGAAGTGCCATATAGAGAGAGGTTGGTCTCTTGGCTTAAGAGGTTAGACACTTGAGATATTTTGAGAGCTTAGACAGCCATTGTTAGGGTTTGAGTTCTAGGGTTAGGGTTAGATACACCTCCTATCTCTCTTTCCCTCTCTTTTGTGCTCTTGTGTGTGTTTTAGTCCATACTATTGCACACAAGCACCTAGTGTTTCACCTTCCTCTTGGAACTGAGGTTCTAAGGGACTGATTTTGAAGTTTTGGTGTTGGATTCAAGCCAAGGAAGGCCATTGGAGCACCATTGTTGAAGAAGGCTTCAAGGGTAAGAATCTCACCCCTTTTTACCCCATTTTCGCATTGTATTTCTACCTATCTTAAATTTGTTTTTGAGCTTAGTGCATAATACAAAAAAAGTTCTATTTTTAGACCCTCTTGGTTGTTTGTTAAGTGTGTTTTGTGGTTTGGGTAAGTTTGAATACCCTTAGGCCTTGAAAGGCCTCATTTTGTGCCCTTTTGTGTGAACTCCGGGATTTTGGTGTTGGGGTCTCATCACCACTGAAATCTTGAGGGATTTCAGTGGTGAAAGTGATGCCTTGAAGTCCCACAAAGGAGAGGCCCACCCCCTCTCCTTGTTGTCCTTGAAAAGGCCATGTTTTGGCCTCTTGAGGGAGCACCATGTTAGAGGGTGTATTGACCATGACTTGGCTGCTTTTTTATGCTTAATATGTCAGGTTATGCCTCTGTTTTTACTTGGTTTTGGTACTCCATGCATGCTTAGCATAGTTCCCATGTAATGCCTTGTTATGCCTTAACATGTCTTAGGTTGTGTGCCTTTGTTTCTAGCATATTTTAGGCTCACATTTGTGAAGATTTTGTGCTTATCTTGACATGTTTTAGGTCTGTCCGTAAGCGTTTGGGTTGATTTTGGCATGCTTGGTATAGCTCCTTTGCATTTGGGCTTGTTGGCCTTGAGCATATGAATGTATAGCATGACATTTTTGCATTGATTTGGTGATTTGGGGTCACCTTATATGTCATTTCAGTCCCATTTTCATGCCTATGTGTTTGCCTTGAATGCATCTTTAATGCCTCATAAGCTTGTGTAGCAATGCTCCTTGTTTTGGTGTTTATACATGCCTTTGTTTTTGAGTCACTTGGATGCCATCTAAGTGGTCCTTAGGCCTTGTATTAAAGTCCCAAAACTCTGTTTTTGGTCAATGAGTCCATGCCATGTTTGGTCTTGCTAAGTGTAGTTCAATACTCTATTGGTTTGCTTTGAGCATTTAGGCCATTTGGTGCATGCTTGGCTTGATTTATTGCTTGGTTTGGCACCATGTTTTAGCATGATTTCAATGCTTATGTTGCATGCTAATTAGTCCATGATTCCCCCTTTCAAATGTGTTTGAGAGTTGTTCAATTTATGCCTAAGTGTTGGCCTTTCAACATGTGTATGTGTGCATGTGTATTTGGTTCCTCATTATAGCACTTTGGCCCTTGTTTTAGGCCTTGTTAGAGCTGCCTAAAATCATGCTTTAGACCACCTTTGCATTGGTTGGCATTGCCTCATGTTTGTTTGCATGCTTGCATAAGTTTGTTGCCATGCCATGTTGCATCCTTAGCTTGTGTGCCTAGGTTGCATTGCATCTTGCATGCATGCCTTGTTCCTTGAATTGGTGATAGGAATTGGGCCTTGTTTGTTTGATTGGTTTGCATTTCATTTGACATGAAAATTGCATACTTGGTTCTTTGGGCCATCATGCATGGAAATGCGTGATTGGTGGTCCGAGAATCGAGGCACATGCCCCTTTGACTCATTATCATGATAAGGGACATGGTTGGTGCATATATGCCTTGAATTGTGCTGCCATGCTTTGCCTTGCCCTCTGTTGCTGTCATTTGCAGATTCTGCAGGAACACTCTGCCGACCGGCAGTGTAAGGTGCCGACCGGCAACAATTTCTCTGTCGGCAGCTTCATTTTGTGCCAATGGTCACACACCACTGCCGGTGGTAATTCCACTCAGCCGGTGGCACTCCCCAGTGTCCAGGGATGCAGTCCTGAGGTTTTGACAGCCTCCAGAGGAGTGAAGGAAGAAAAACAGAGGCAGCCTATGCATGGTGACGCATTTCCCGAGGCATGTTTCCTGTTTTCTTAGTTTTAGTTAATTTGCTTAATTGATTATGCAATTTGTAATTATTAATTAGCTTCCGTAGTTAATTAATTTGTAATATTTATTTGGTCCCTCCGAGTGAGGGTAAATATGTAATAAGTGTGCGTGAGTGTGTGTATGTCTTCCAACCTCACGCCTTTCTTCCCTTTTATTTACCTGCTTATGATGGTAGATTAGGGCACGTTTAATTTAGCATACCTTATGCTATGCATGTGTGCATCCATGCATTTGTATTGCATGCATTAGGCTCGGTACATCACGTTAACTGCATTTGTACTTCAATTCAAAAATTGAATATGTGATAGTTGATCGCATTTCATATGCCATGCTTAGGTTAGCCGAGCCTAACTAATTGCAACCTGTATGTGTTGCATTAGGCAATTTAACATGAACTAGGACACGCATGTTTGCTAACTAGTTTACTTTTTTGGCACGGAGTGCGATGTAAGTATTTTCGCTTTAGCATCTCGCATGCGTGTGAATGTTAACATGACAGTATGCTTGCCATGCGGCTAAATGCTTACGTGAGATTAAATTGTTTGAATGCCTGTGGGTGAAGGTTGGATTGTTTGAGTTGGAAAAACTCATTGAAATCCGTGTTTTAGCCTACTTGCGAGTAGCAAATTCCAAAGCATTTTCAAAACAAGCGGATATGCAATGTTTCTTTCCAAATTAGGCAATCTAGTCTATACTTGTTTACTGCGCGCATAACATAGTAATTCTAGGCTAATAAATGGAATAAGAACACATAACGTTTTCAAAATCGGATATCATGGTTAGTAGAGGCCGGTCTTCGGACCGGGCGAAAGGGGGTGCTCATAGCTGACCTTCCCGAATCGTACCCAAGCTCCCGAGCCGAGACAACTCCGGTGATGACGGACATGTGGCCTTCGGCACCGAGTCAGGGTTTCCTAAATTTCCCCATTTTAAAAATATTTAGGTGGCGACTCTGTATTTGGCAAAGCAGTCCATGTTTGACACTACTTTTTCAAAAATCTGTTTCTCAGAACGATTTGCCAGATTTGGACTCTTTGGTTCAGATTAAGAACCGCGACAACAAAAATCGCGAGTCCAAACTGTAGTAGCACCGAGGCCCCCTCTGCAGGCGCGCCTACAGTTTCTGGCAACTCCGCTGGGGATTTTAGAGAGCTTGACTCGAACTTGTGATATCCTGTTTTGATTTCGCTTATGTGTTTCTTTGCATTGCATGTGCATTGGTGCGCCTAGGAACACAGTGTTTGCCATCTGCCATTGCTGAACGGTTTGCCGGAGGCTTGTCTTGTCAAGGCATGTCCATAAGGCTGACCGGCTATGGGCTCTGACAGTATGGGAACACAAACCCCGGTTTTTATTGAGGCACCCGTTTCGACCATTCGACCTAGTGCATATTCGGATCCATAGTGACCATTCCAAATTAGGACAGGCTACTTACCCGATGTTAGGTTGTTTGAAAACTGCTGTGTGCGTAGTGAAACCCTAGCTCCTGACAAAATAGGACAGGGAAACCCTACCCCAACATAGGGGTGTTTTTGTTCTCTTTACTTGCTATGTGCTTCTAGAATGTATTTCTACAGGGAAAGTACATATCAGTTTGCAAGTTTGAGAATCAAACCTGAGGACACCAGTATCAGTATCAGTTATAAGAATCAGTTATCCGCGGGTATTAGAGTTCAGTTTTCGGGAACTGTGATTTCTGGGAATAGTGATCAGCAGTAGGGTACAGTTGTTTGGCTACACCCGTGTTTGATCAGTTTGGGCTGAAATGCTGTCTGTTTTTCCTTTCAAGGGGGTTCAGAGAGTTGCAGAGTTGATACAGAATAGCCAGTGTCTCCCCTTGCTGAGGCAGGATTTATGGCGGCACAAAATTCAGAAGAAATTGTGGTTATGATGGCTGCATTGGAGCAGGGAATCGCTCCGCAGAGTGAGGCCAGTATCAATATGTCACATCCACCCAGGTCGCCCGTTGTGCACCCGGTCTGGGCTCCCCAGTTATATCAGGCTCGTGAGCCCACCACCGTTGAATTGATGGGGATGATAGGTGACCTCCAGAGGTCTGTGGCCGATCTGGCCTATGGAATGTCGGCTTCACCGCCAGCGGCGCCATATGCCGGGAATTTCATACCACAGGAGCCCCCGCTACTGGGGCGGATTGTGATAGAGCTCAACTAGCCAGAGGTGGTTTCCAGCTACAGTCGCGACATGCCAGCACCAACCTAGACCCTTGATCAGGCTGAGGCCAGAGGGAAAGACAAGGCAAAGCTAGACGCCGATCCTATTGAACAACTGCTGTGGGCAGTCGAGGCTCTGAAAGTCAGAGGGATGAACAAGCAACAAATATCTGCGATCGTGATCAAAGTTGTGGATGATGCTTTCCCCACTCCAATCAAAGGCAGTTCAAGCCAGGTAGAAAATCGGGATGGGCCCGTCATGCCCAGACAATTCCTGTTGTTCCCAACTCTACACCGGGAAAGGGTCAAAAAGCCAAGGCAGCGCCAGCCGACCCTTTCGCTAGCGTATCTGGCAAGAATCCTCAAACTTCAAAGTACCTGCCCCGAGGGCGCAGGGTCTTTCACGACCTCTACATGCCTTTGTCTAGGGCATTACTAATATTGGCGAAAAATGGGCATCTTAAACCTTTGGAGCCTCGGCCACTCCCGAAGAATCTCCCCGCCACTCATGATGCTACCTTGTACTGCGCGTACCACCAACAGTCCGGTCACAGTACCGATGGATGTTCCCGCCTTCGTCATGAAGTGCAGGATTTGATCGATAACAAGGTTATCCTCCCACCCACCTCAGCCAAGTCCGTTACCACCCAGTTGTTGGATTTCGAGGGCTCGGATACTGCGAGTATGTAAAGTGAACCGCCTACGGGCGACGTTTGGTATATTTTGGATGTAGCGTCTGGCACGTATTTTTGAGTGAATCGCGAGTATGTAAAGTGAATCGCTCTCAAGATTGCACAGCCTAGGATCGCTCTCAGCCTCAAAATTCAACCCATCCGTCTCAAACTCTGAACCCGTTCAGAACGTTCAGAAGTTCAACGGTCAAACGCCATAAGAGGTCTGTATGGCCAGTTTCGAAACAGCCCTCAAGGAAGAGGCACCAAAGCCGAATTGGAAGGAGTAGATCTCGCCGGAAGAAGCTCATGGAGCAGCCATGACGGATTCTCCTATAAATCATTGCAACAGCCGTTCTCCTAGACACAGGGGGGCTTCCAATTCAGGAACCATTTGGCATGGACTTGCTACACTTTTACCCTTTGAGAGGCTCGCTGGGCCGAAAACCCGGAAGGGCGACCCAGGCAAAAGTTAGAGCAAGAGAAAAATACAAAAAAGCAAAAATACAAAAAAGAAGAAAAGAAAAGAAAAAGAAAAATACGAAAAAAAAAAGAAATAGAAAATGAAAAGAAGCTCGCAAGGTCGAAAACCGGCATCGGGCACCTTGGCAAAAGTGAGAGCCTAAAAAAGTGAAGGTTAAAATACCCGAGTGTACCTTAACCGGAACTACGTTAGGCTTGATTCCCATGTTTGGGATACGTAGGCAACTTCATCATGAAGTCCAGCCCTCAGCGCTTTCATAGCGTCTCAGTCCATGCAATGGTTTCGATTTCATCCCAAAGTCTAGTCGCCAACGCTTCCAAGGCGACTGTGTCCATATATGTGTTGTGACCGTCTTCGTCATCACTGTGTCCAAGAGCTCGACCACCACCAATGAAGACTGTTTGCAGGTTGCTGCGGCACCATCCAAACAAGGGGCAACTTTCCGTTGCCGCGAGCCGGCGTGAGACGCCATTCAAACCAGGGGCAACTTTCCGTTGCCTCCCACTCCCTTCAAACCAGGGGCAATTTTCCATTGCCTCCGATCTGAGGTTGCGCATCTCGAAGAGTAAGTTCCATGCTTGTTGAGCATCAGCTGTTTGCAAGAATAGTTTTTGAAATTTTTTACTGAAGTTGACTATTTTCTCGAAAACTATTTCATTTTCCAAAACTGGACCATTGTCTTGGACCCAAAAAGGAAAATTTTCAGTGCTTACAGCCTGACTCGCATGGTTTTCAAATCAAAAATCGAACAAGTACGTTAATCCGACTCTCATTTTGATCAAAATTGTTTTAGTAGAAAGCAAAAACAAAGAATGGTTAAAATGATGAACTAGGGGCACAGTTGAGCCAGGCTTTCTGTCTTTCCCCCATCATCGACGTACTTGCCAGAAGAGTGCTCTACCCGTCAGAAGAAATGGCCGTGAGCTAACGGTGTTGAGCATGAACCCACACCTTTCTATTTATCCATCGATCACCCCGGGGATGGATGAAAAATGAGAGGATGAAGAATAGAGAGGTGTAAGTTGAGAGAAAAGTGAGGAAAAGGGTTTCGAGAGAAAATCTGAGCTTGAGAGCCGAGTGATGTGAGAATCACAAATCAGAAAGGGTGGGAAACAATACCCAGATTGAACTGGCTCCTCGTGGTCCGAGGTCCCCCCATCTTCGCTAATGCGTCTGTATGTCGTGTCTTTGGTTTTGTTTACCTCAACCTTTGTTTTAGGTCTTTTTCGAGCGTGTCTCGTTGTGTTTAGGTCGTGTACCTATATTTGAGTCCTCCCCGCTGTGTTCAATTGTAGGCTCAATATCCCGGTTTGAAAAACCCTCATTCGATTTCAAAAATCATTTACACTCGGAATGCTATGCCATTCTCTACATTTGAACGTGTTTCGACTCCAACCGGTTCCATCTTTAAGGTTCGTCTTGTCAGATTGGGCTGTTTGTTTGGGAATTGCCATGTGCAGAATGAACCGAATGCTGTGTTATGGGCTGTATGCAGATTAATCCCCAACAGAGTAAGGGCTATGTATCCAAGAATCAGGCAGTGGGTTGCTTGGGTTATTTTGCTGTTGGCTGTTTAATTATCTGATTATTAAAATTGCAAGTGTTCAATTTTCAGATAACCAATCAATTTCATTTACATTGAGGTGTAACATGATGGAATGCGATGCAATGCATGAGATGTGTAAATGTAACACTTTTTAAGCAAAAATCTGTTCATTTCATAATTTTTCTCGAGTACAAAGTTTCGAACAAAACAAAATCTGCCTGCGGCAGTACAAGGTAATATAACTACCAAAGAAAAGAGGAAAAGTACAAGAAAGAAGAAAAATGACAAAAATCTGCATCTGTGTCGAACACTCCAGGGGCCATCAGTCGGTCCTGCTCCTCTTCCTGGACGAGGGTCCAGGAGCATCATCAGCATCGTCGTCAGAGCCCGAGCTAGAACCGCCTCCGGTCTCCTCCTCCGATGACTCGGACTCCGCCTCTGCCTCCGCCTCTGACTCCTCGTCATCATCATCATCCGGGACTGGAGCTCGCGAGCTGCTCCCGACATGAATGCGCCCTGCTTTGGAGCGGGGGAATACTCGGCCCTCCTCATCTCTCCCCCGGGCAGGGACGGAAGGTCCGGCTGGAGCACCTCCTGCCATGGGAATTTGGAAAGGAGGCTGAAAAAGTACATCAAAGGGAAATGCATCAATATACTGTAGACAGTCTATCAGTGCAGAATGCAATACAGAGTGCAGTGTATGAATGCCGTGAGCAGTCTATCAGTGCAGAATGCGATGCAGAGTACAGTGTATGAATGCCGTGAGCAGTCTATCAGTACAGAATGCGATCCAGAGTACAGTGTATGAATGCAGTGAGCAGTCTATCAGTGCAAAATGCAGTATATGAGTACAGTATGAGAATGCCGTGAGCAGTTTATCATCGCAGAGTACAGTGCGGAATGCAGTGTATGCAGTGTATCAGATGCTGTGTGATCAGTGTATCAGGTGTTATGCTGTGCATCAGATTATGTGAAGCAGTTTGAGGCCAGTGTCAGAAGGACATACCGGTATGCTGTAGAGGGCTAGGAGGTCAAAAGTCCGCTGAAGCATCCCCATCATCGAGGTATTCATCGCCATCGACTGACGGGTATACCCAGAAGAAGCCTGCAAAAGTGTCAGATGCATTAATATTCTGTGGAATATCAAATAAACTGAAATGAAATGACTATACAAAAATGCAGTAATATGTACCGGTGGTAAGTCGGGGACGTCGATGAACTCGTGACCAGCCGGTGGAGGGGCGAAGGGGATCTGATAGGTCGACCCACCCTGCCCCCAGAAAGTCAGTACAGCGGGCAGGGCAGGCCAGCCAGCTCCCCGTCCTCCCTGCACTCCGCCCCTGCCACGGACTCGGGCCCTCCTCGCAGCCCCTACTCCAACTCCCGCTCCGGCCCCAGCCGCCGATGCCACAGGCCTGGCCCCGTCTGCTCGACGGTCGCTCAGAGGTCGCATCAGGTATGTCTGCACGTACTCCTGATAGTCTCCGGTACCTCTAAAGCCGGCCTCCTCCCAGCCAATGGTGTAGTCATCCATCTGCTCGCTGGTGAGCCTCTCGGTCTCCCTCATATCCGCAGGAGGGTGAACCGGGACTATCTGCTCAGGTAACCCCAGGGTCTGGCATAGGAAACGCTCACCTAGGTACCAAGCCCGACAGACCGGGCCCTCCAGCAAGACCCGGAAATGTGAGGTCACATCGGCACCAGCGAACCGATCTCGAGTCACAGCTGGCAACGGAGCCCACGGCCGCCAAGTTATCTGAAAGTGACAGACAGATTGTTATCTAATGTTATTGAAATATGCAGTGGGAAAGCGAAGCTTAAATGAACTGCAAATAAAACATACCTCAGCCGGGGTAATGGTGTCGAAGTATCGGCGGAAAAACCCGAAAGTCTCTCGCGGCCGCCGAGTGCATCTCCCGTCAAAGCGCTGTGAGAAGGGGACGACCAGCGGGGTCTCCACGACAGGTACGGGGGCAAGCCTAGGAAAGTAGGCGTAAACCCACAGCTGCAAGGTAAATACCAGTGCATTTATCAGAAAAAGCAGAAGATGCAGAATAAAGCAGAAATGACAGAGCCGTGTGTTGTGCAGTGTATTGTGTGCAGTGTACAGTGTGAGCAGTGTATAGTCAGTGTGAAGCAGAATGTATGTGTGTGCCGTGTGTACAGTATACAGCAAGTATAGAGCAGACTACAGTGTGTGCAGTGTACAGAGTACAGAAAATATAGGGCAGAAATGAAAAACGGAGAAGAAATGTACCTCCCAAGCCCGCCAATAGCCCCCGAGCAACTGGCCGCTGCCGCGCGAAGCCGAGCTCATGTACCCGTAGAGAGTGGCCAGAGCGGCGCCACCCCAGTCATAGTGCAGGATGTCCCGGACGTCCACCAGTGCGCTGAGAAGACAGAGAGGCACGGTGTTCGCCCGGTCGGCGAAGATGGTAGTCCCGAACAGGAACATGAGGAAGCCGCGAGCATACCTCTCCACGTCCTCCTGGGTCATCTGCGCCTCCTCCTCCAACACGGGCTGAACCCGAAACTGTACCTCGAACCAGGAGTACCGCACGAAGCCTGGACGAGCAAGAGATGGGGCCTCCCCCAGTAGATGGACCTGAGCGGCGGTCCACTCATCCATGTCGATGTCAAAAGGGATCGGATCCCCCCTACCCCAATGCCAGTGAGCATCGAGAAATCGTAAGGGGTCATCGTCATGTCCCCTGCAGCAAAAAAGTGAAACGAATCGGTGGTGTCCCACCATCTCTCCGCCAAAGCGGCAAGGAGAGGTCTGCATGTGGAGAGCCTGGAGAGTCCTCGGCAGAAGGCGCCGAAACCCGCTCGATCCACGATGCGTCGGACTGCATCAGGGAGCTCATCGTACCACTCCCGAGCACCAGTATTCCCATACCCGCGAATGGTATGGGAACCCTCCTCTAAACAGAAAATAACAATTGCAAGACAACATTCAAAATGCAGTTTTGAAAAAGCAGATGAAGCATGTGTGCAAGTTTGTCAGATTCAGGCAAATACCGGGTGCCGGTGTGCTTACAGTGAAATACGTGTGATGTGTCAGCGTGTTTGTGTGTTTCAGAACAGATATAGCATTGTGTGCAAATTTAACAGATTCAGACAAATACCGGGTACCGGTGTGTTTGCGGTGAAATACAGTGTGCGCCGTGTGTTTGAGTGATTCAGGGCTAGTGCAGTGTGTGTGCATGTGTCAGTCTCAAGCAGATATCAGTTGTATGTATGTTTACAGTCAACTACAGTCTACGGTATATCAGATTCAAGCAGTTAAAGAGTACAACTAACTATGACAGTTTTGTATCCTACATTGCGGAAAGTAAAGCAGAAGAAAGAGAGTTACCTCGGAAGTGCCGAATGAAAGGTGGGAGATAGCCTCGCGCAGTAGTAGCTCAGGTGCCACGTGCCTCTCGAAGCTCCGGAACTGACGTAGGCCGTCGGGGGACAGAGCATGGATCGCCGGTCGGTAGGTCGCCGGGTCGAACGGGCGCTCGCTCAACGGTAGGAGCTCGACCCCGGGATCCATCTCGTGGTCCGGGGGAGTCCCACCACGTGGAATGTCGTCCGCCATATCGAAAATGATGAGAAAATGGCCAGAGGAAGGAAAACCGGGCCAGAATACGAAGAGTCAACCGAAAAGTCAACTCCCGAGAGGGTCGAAAATGGCCGGAAAGGCCGGAATGTGAAAAGGCACGGAAATGAAGAGGAAAGCAAGGGGAACAAACCCCGAAAAGGCGGGAACGCCAAACGAGGCGCCGAAACAAAAATGTGATCGGTGGAAAATGTCCGAAACGCGAAGAAAATCGCGGATCCGACAACGAAACGGGCGTAGAACGCGAAGAAACGGAGAAACGAGGAGAGGGAAACGCTCTAGAGAGAGTGTGTGAAGGATTTCGGCGGAAGAGGAATGAGAAAATAGGGTTTTGAAACCCTATTTTAAAACACCCAAAGTGAAAAGTCGAATCTGCCTCGACTCAGTGACTGTTTGCCGGTCGGCAATATTTTGTGCCGGCCGGCAGTATTTTGTGCCGATGGACTTATTCTGCAGCTGGTGGACAGCCGGTGGCCTCCCCTTCCAGCCGGTGATGTTCCCACAGCCTTGTTTAGGCCATATGAGAATTTTTTGGTCTTCATAGCTCAAGAAAGTGCAAGAAAGTGCATTTTTGATGCTCAACCAGCCTCTGTTTTGACCTCGGGTCGTGTCTTCCATGCGTGGCACTCCAATTCATACAAGGTGTATCCTTTTCGTATCCTTTTGACTTGTACAAGGTCCAAAAGTTGCCCCATGTGTATCGCATATCAATCGCACTGTTTTGTGCATTTCAAATCGTCGCACTGTTTTGTGCATTTCAAGCCGACACACTGTTCTGTGCATTTCAAATCGTCACACTGTTTTGTGCATTTCAAACCGTCGCACTGTTTTGTGCATTTCAAACCGTCGCACTGTTTTGTGCATTTCAAACCGACGCACTGTTTTGTGCATTTCAAATCGTCGCACTGTTTTGTACATTTCAAGCCATCGCACTGTTTTGTGCATTTCAAACCGACGCACTGTTTTGTGCATTTCAAATCGTCGCACTGTTTTGTGCATTTCAAACCGACGCACTGTTTTGTGCATTTCAAATCGTCGCACTGTTTTGTGCATTTCAAACCGTGGCACTGTTTTGTGCATTTCAAACCGTCGCACTGTTTTGTGCATTTCAAATCGTCGCACTGTTTTGTGCATTTCAAATCGTCGCACTGTTTTGTGCATTTCGAACCGTCGCACTGTTTTGTGCATTTCAAACCATCGCGCTGTTTTGTGCATTGCATTCCGTTGCGCGGTTTTGCGCATCTCATTACATTACCTGCGTAGACCGCATGTTTGTAATCGTTTCTTTACTTGCGTAGACCGCATGTTAATTACATTACCTGCATAGACCGCATGTTTGTAATCGTTTCTTTACTTGCGTAGACCACATGTTAATTACATTACCTGCGTAGACCGCATGTTTGTAATCATTCTTCACTTGCGTAGACCGCATATTTATTGTTCAATTTCTTTACCTGCGTAGACCGCATGTATTGCTTGCGTAGACCGCATAATTGTTCAATTTCTTTCCTTGCGTAGACCGCATGTTTTGATTGCGTAGACCGCATCTTTACTAATTTCATTACCTGCGTAGACCGCATGCTTTGATTGCGTAGACCGCATCGTTGTTCAATTTCATTACTTGCGTAGACCGCTTGTTTTGCTTGCGTAGACCGCATGATTGTTTAATATCATTACCTGCGTAGACCGCATGTTTTGTTTGCGTAGACCGCATATTTCTTAATTTCATTACCTGCGTAGACCGCATGTTTTGATTGCGTAGACCGCATATTAATTTCATTACCTGCGTGGACCGCATGTTTTGATTGCGTAGATCGCATGTTTTGATTGCATAGGCCGCATTATTAATTTCATTACCTGCGTAGACCGCATGTTTTGATTGCGTAGACCGCATTATTTCTTTACCTGCGTAGACTACATGTATTGCTTGCATAGACCGCATAATTGTTCAATTTCTTTCCTTGCGTAGACCGCATGTTTTGATTGCGTAGACCGCATCTTTACTAATTTCATTACCTGCGTAGACCGCATGCTTTGATTGCGTAGACCGCATCATTGTTCAATTTCATTACTTGCATAGACCGCATGTTTTGCTTGCGTAGACTGCATGATTGTTTAATATCATTACCTGTGTAGACCGCATGTTTTGTTTGCGTAGACCGCATATTTCTTAATTTCATTACCTGCGTAGACCGCATGTTTTGATTGCGTAGACCGCATATTAATTTCATTACCTGCGTAGACCGCATGTTTTGATTGCGTAGACCGCATTATTAATTTCATTACCTGCGTAGACCGCATGTTTTGATTGCGTAGACCGCATTATTTCTTTACCTGCGTAGACCGCATGCTTTGATTGCGTAGACCGCATCTTTATTAATTTCATTACCTGCGTAGACCGCATGTTTTGATTGCGTAGACCGCATCTTTACTAATTTCATTACCTGCGTAGACCGCATGCTTTGATTGCGTAGACCGCATCATTGTTCAATTTCATTACTTGCGTAGACCGTATGTTTTGCTTGCGTAGACCGCATGATTGTTTAATATCATTACCTGCGTAGACCGCATGTTTTGTTTGGGTAGACCCCATATTAACTTCATTGCCTGCGTAGACCGCATGTTTTGATTGCGTAGACCGCATTACTATTTTCATTACCTGCGTAGACCGCATGTTTTGATTGCGTAGACCACATTATTAATTCATTACTTGCGTAGACCACATGTTTTGATTGCGTAGACCGCATTTTTGTTGATTTCATTACTTGCGTAGACCGCATGCTTATGATCAATTTCGTTGCCTGTGTAGACTGCATGTTCCACTTACATGTCTGTATTTTCGCAAGCATTGTCATGCTCCCCACTTGCTTTGCGCTGTCACGCATTTCAAGTACACCACTATTCTTGCATTGTCATGCATGTTGCTAACGATATTGTACCTGTTAAGTTTGTTTCCTTTTCAGGCACGATATTGTATGTACGGTTCATTTGAGGCTGGCGCAACCAGACGAGCCGCACAGGTATTGTATCTCCCGAGTGAGACGTATTGAGAATTGCATAATTCTCTTACATCCTTTCTGCATTGTAGTGTAGTTTGGTGTACGCTAGCTTAAAACTGTCGCATGTATGCTTCGTTACAGCTTTCTTTGCATGATCATAAGTTATGCTTGGCTTCGTGCATTGTCTTGCATTTTGCCCCTGCCTTCGGGCGCATATCTTAATTGTCTTGCATGTTTGTCTAAGTCTTCGGCCTTGTCAAAAATGGGTCGTCTCTGGGCTTTGACATTCACTCCCGTCATTGTTATGACTTTCGAGTTCTGTCAAAGAGGGGCAACTGTAGACACCCCATTTTTGACCGTCCTCAAGACTTGGACGTCACCATTTGAACACTCGGTGATTATCCATGTTTGTGTTCGTTTGGAGTTCCCGGAGGTCTCGGCTCGCGCGCCTTGCCTTAGGATCTCCGAACTTGACTGTTTAGTGTCTGGTTTCGGACCAAACACTTGTGTTTTGCCTTTGAGAGGCAGGGTAGGGCTTGTAGACCATCCCCACCCACCACCGGCAGTGGCTAGAGGCCACCGGCTGGTTTTTGCTGCCACCGGCAATGTTTATTGCCGGCCGGCACTATTTGTTGCCGGTCAGCACTATTTAGTGCCGGCCGGCACTCTTTTTGGCCAAGATGGCATTTTTGGCCGGCCGACTACTGTGCATCTGCTTTTGCAAATATTTTAAGACAGCTGTCTTGCCTTTTACTCCCCTCCATACACGTGTATGGAGGGATCTCCCTCTTATGAAGCTTGTCTTGTAAGCTTTACAAGACAAGAAGTGCCATATAGAGAGAGGTTGGTCTCTTGGCTTAAGAGGTTAGACACTTGAGATATTTTGAGAGCTTAGACAGCCATTGTTAGGGTTTGAGTTCTAGGGTTAGGGTTAGATACACCTCCTATCTCTCTTTCCCTCTCTTTTGTGCTCTTGTGTGTGTTTTAGTCCATACTATTGCACACAAGCACCTAGTGTTTCACCTTCCTCTTGGAACTGAGGTTCTAAGGGACTAATTTTGAAGTTTTGGTGTTGGATTCAAGCCAAGGAAGGCCATTGGAGCACCATTGTTGAAGAAGGCTTCAAGGGTAAGAATCTCACCCCTTTTTACCCCATTTTCGCATTGTATTTCTACCTATCTTAAATTCGTTTTTGAGCTTAGTGTATAATACAAAAAAAGTTCTGTTTTTAGACCCTCTTGGTTGTTTGTTAAGTGTGTTTTGTGGTTTGGGTAAGTTTGAATACCCTTAGGCCTTGAAAGGCCTCATTTTGTGCCCTTTTGTGTGAACTCCGGGATTTTGGTGTTGGGGTCTCATCACCACTGAAATCTTGAGGGATTTCAGTGGCGAAGGTGATGCCTTGAAGTCCCAAGAAGGAGAGGGCCACCCCCTCTCCTTGTTGTCCTTGAAAAGGCCATGTTTTGGCCTCTTGAGGGAGCACCATGTTAGCGGGTGTATTGACCATGACTTGGCTGCTTTTTTATGCTTAATATGTCATGTTATGCCTCTATTTTTTCTTGGTTTTGGTACTCCATGCATGCTTAGCATAGTTGCCATGTAATGCCTTGTTATGCCTTAACATGTCTTAGGTTGTGTGCCTTTGTTTCTAGCATGTTTTAGGCTTACATTTGTGAAGATTTTGTGCTTATCTTGACATGTTTTAGGTCTGTCCATAAGCGTTTGGGTTGATTTTGGCATGCTTGGTATAGCTCCTTTGTATTTGGGCTTGTTGGCCTTGAGCATATGAATGTATAGCATGACATTTTTGCATTGATTTGGTGATTTGGGGTCACCTTATATGTCATTTCAGTCCCATTTTCATGCCTATGTGTTTGCCTTGAATGCATCTTTAATGCCTCATAAGCTTGTGTAGCAATGCTCCTTGTTTTGGTGTTTATACATGCCTTTGTTTTTTAGTCACTTGGATGCCATCTAAGTGGTCCTTAGGCCTTGTATTAATGTCCCAAAACTCTGTTTTTGGTCAATGAGTCCATGCCATGTTTGGTCTTGCTAAGTGTAGTTCAATACTCTATTGGTTTGCTTTGAGCATTTAGGCCATTTGGTGCATGCTTGGCTTGATTTATTGCTTGGTTTGGCACCATGTTTTAGCATGATTTCAATGCTTATGTTGCATGCTAATTAGTCCATGATTCCCCCTTTCAAATGTGTTTGAGAGTTGTTCAATTTATGCCTAAGTGTTGGCCTTTCAACATGTGTATGTGTGCATGTGTATTTGGTTCCTCATTATAGCACTTTGGCCTTTGTTTTAGGCCTTATTAGAGCTGCCTAAAATCATGCTTTAGACCACCTTTGCATTGGTTAGCATTGCCTCTTGTTTGTTTGCATGCTTGCATAAGCTTGTTGCCATGCCATGTTGCATCCTTAGCTTGTGTGCCTAGGTTGCATTGCATCTTGCATGCATGCCTTGTTCCTTGAATTGGTGATAGGAATTGGGCCTTGTTTGTTTGATTGGTTTGCATTTCATTTGACATGAAAATTGCATACTTGGTTCTTTGGGCCATCATGCATGGAAATGCGTGATTGGTGGTCCGAGAATCGAGGCACTTGCCCCTTTGACTCATTATCATGATAAGGGACATGGTTGGTGCATATATGCCTTGAATTGTGCTGCCATGCTTTGCCTTGCCCTCTGTTGCTATCATTTGTAGATTCTGCAGGAACACTCTACCGACCGGCAGTGTAAGGTGCCGACCGGCAACAATTTCTCTGCCGGCAGCTTCATTTTGAGCCGATGGTCACACACCACTACCGGTGGTAATTCCACTCAGCCGGTGGCACTCCCCAGTGTCCAGGGATGCAGTCCTGAGGTTTTGACAGCCTCCAGAGGAGTGAAGGAAGGAAAACAGAGGCAGCCTATGCATGGCGACGCGTTTCCCGAGGCGTTTTTCCTGTTTTCTTAGTTTTAGTTAATTTGCTTAGTTGATTAGGCAATTTGTAATTATTAATTAGCTTGCGTAGTTAATTAATTTGTAATATTTATTTGGTCCCTCCGAGTGAGGGTAAATATGTAATAAGTGTGCGTGAGTGTGTGTATGTCTTCCAACCTCACATCTTTCTTCCCTTTTATTTACCTGCTTATGATGGTAGATTAGGGCACGTTTAATTTAGCATACCTTATGCTATGCATGTGTGCATCCATGCATTTGTATTGCATGCATTAGGCTCGGTACATCACGCTAACTGCATTTGTACTTCAATTCAAAAATTGAATATGTGATAGTTGATCGCATTTCATATGCCATGCTTAGGTTAGCCGAGCCTATCTAATTGCATCCTGTATGTGTTGCATTAGGCAATTTAACATGAACTAGGACACGCATTTTTGCTAACTAGTTTACTGTTTTGGCACGGAGTACGATGTAAGTATTTTCACTTTAGCATCTCGCATGCGTGTGAATGTTAACATGACAGTATGCTTGCCATGCGGCTAAATGCTTACGTGAGATTAAATTGTTTGAATGCCTGTGGGTGAAGGTTGGATTGTTTGAGTTGGAAAAACTCATTGAAATCCGTGTTTTAGCCTACTTGCGAGTAGCAAATTCCAAAGCATTTTCAAAACAAGTGGATATGCAATGTTTCTTTCCAAATTAGGCAATCTAGTCTATACTTCTTTGCTGCGCGCATAACATAGTAATTCTAGGCTAATAAATGGAATAAGAACACATAACGTTTTCAAAATCGGATATCATGGTTAGTAGAGGCCGGTCTTCGGACCGACCGAAAGGGGGTGCTCATAGCTGACCTTCCCCAATCGTACCCAAGCTCCCGAGCCGAGACAACTCCGGTGATGACGAACATGTGGCCTTCGGCACCGAGTCAGGGTTTCCTAAATTTCCCCATTTTAAAAATATTTAGGTGGCGACTCTGTATCTGGCAAAGCAGTCCATGTTTGGCACTACTTTTTCAAAAATCTGTTTCTCAAAACGATTTGCCAGATTTGGACTCTTTGGTTCAGATTAAGAACCGCGACAACAAAAATCGCGAGTCTGAACTGTAGTAGCACCGAGACCCCCTCTGCGGGCGCGCCTACAGCACCCAATAACTCACATTCTCGAATGGCAATACAAGCTACATTGCTAATAGACTTTCTACTCAAGGCATCGGCTACAACATTGGCCTTCCTCGGATGATAATGTAACTCAAGGTCATAGCCTTCTATGAACTCCATCAACCTCTGTTGCCTTAGATTTAACTCTTTCTGTGTAAATAGATATTTCAGAATCTTGTAGTCAGAAAACACGTTAAACTTCTCACCATACAAGTAATGCCTCCAAATCTTTAAGGCAAAAATCACCGCCGCTAATTCTAGGTCATGAGTGGGGTAGTTCCTCTCATGTGTTTTCAACTGTCGTGAGCCATAGGCCACTACCTTTCCCTCTTCTATCAAAACACAGCCCAAACCTTCTCGTGAAGCTTCACGATACACTGAATAACCCAAACCTCTCTCCGGAATAATCAAAACTAGAGTAGTAGTAAGTCTAACCTTAAGCTCTTGAAAAGATTTCTCGCAAGCCTCACTCCATACAAATTTAATCCCTTTTCTTGTCAGTCTAGTCAATGGTGAGGCTAATCTAGAGAAATCCTTCACAAACCAACGGAAGTGCCCCGGCCAACCCCAAGAAACTATGGATCTCGAAAGCATTCTTAGGTGGCTCCCAATCTTGCACTGTCTCTATTTTGGATGAATCTACAATCACCCCTTCCTAGAATACCACATGGCCTAAGAACTTAACTTCTCCCAGCCAAAATTTGTATTTCCCAAACTTAGCATACAGTTTATGGGTTCTAAGCAACTCAAGTGCTACCTGTAAATGCCCCTCGTGCTCCTCCTCAAAAGGTAAGTAAATCAAGATGTTGTCCATAAACACAACCAGAAAACGGTCTAGGAACTCCTACAAGATCTGGTTGATCAAATCCATAAACATAGGTGGGGCATTGGCTAGCGCAAAGTGCATCACTAGAAACTCATAATGGCCATACTGCATACGAAATGCCGTCTTCGGGATATCCTCCTCCCTTACTCTCAACTGGTGATAACCCGATCTCAGGTCTATCTTAGAAAAACAACAAGATCCTTTCAATTGATCAAACAAATCATCTATACGAGGCATAGGATACTTGTTCTTAATGGTCGCCCAGTTTAACTTCTGGTAATCAACACATAATTGCAATGCACCATCTTTCTTTTTGGAAAAAAGGGCCAGTGCTCCCCAAGACAAAGTACTAGGGTGAATAAAACCCTTATCTAACAATTCCTGGAGTTGAATCTTCAACTCACTCAACTCGGCAGGTGCAAATCTATACGGTGCCATAAAAATTGGTGTTGTGCCAGGCACTAAATCAATAGAGAACTTGATCTCTCAGTGAGGTGGTAAACTAGTAAGATCCTTCAAAAAAACATCCGAGTACTCACAAGCCACCCTCGGCAACTTAACCTGGACTTCATTACATTCAGTACTCAAGAATTTGGCAAGGAGGCAACTAAGCTCACTCCGTCCATGCTGATTATACACCGGTGATGTGACTCAATCAACCCGGTCCCCCCAGAAATGAAAGGAATCACTGCTCAGGGTACATACAGTAACCCTCTGACAGTAGCAATCTATAATAGCCTGATATGATGACAACCACCCCATACCCAATATAACGTCAAAGCTAGACATATCAATCAATACAAATGCAAAAAGAAGTCGACGACCGGTAACTTCTATCTCACAGCCCTGACACCCTTGTTTCAAAACAACCTCACCACCAATAAGTGATTCTACACAGATATGAGATGCTAACTGAGCCATCTCTAACCCCAAAACTGATGCAAAAGAAGATGAAATAAATGAATGGGATGCACCTGTATCAATCAACACATTAGCAACTGAATTGCAAAAAAAGAAGGTACCTCTCACTACCAACAGTGCTGGTACAAGATTCGGGGTGGTAACAACATACATGTGCCCTGTAGGTCTTTGCTTAACCTACTCACCCCTCAGAGCATAAGTCTGATGCACTTACTGAGCCGAAGAGGCTTCCTGATTGGCCCTCGAGGCCTGTGCTGACTGTGCAGGCTGGCGGCTCTATGTCTATCTCGAACCAGACGTATTGGGTGTACCACCCAACTGAGGAAAAAATCTCTTCATGTGCCCTGCCTGCCCACACTAATAACAAGTGAGCAGTTTCCCTCTCCCCAGTCCCGAGCTCTGAGAACGAGTCAAAGACGATGCAGACCGTTGCCCTCCTCTTCTCTGAGGGCAAGTTGAAGACTTGTGGCCTCACACACTTGCAACAAGTGAGATCTCCCTGACCACCTTTCCCAGAACTTGAACTTGGCACTGGAAAAGTGGACCTCGACTGAGCTCCCTGGGACTGTTGTGGGTTAGCATCTCTCTACCTCTTACTGTCCCCTTGAACATCCTGACTCCTTTTGGAGCCTCACATCCTCTCCTCCTCCATCTGCATCATGGTCTCCAGATGAGCCGCTGCCGCCATGAGGTGTCCATACTCCCTAATCATCGACCCGTCCACCTTGAACATTAGCCTGGTCCTCAATCTCTTCTCGAACTCTAAACAATGGTGATCTTTACTCGCCACGAGTTCTGGTGCAAACCACGATAAACTAGTGAAGGTGGTCTCAAACTCAACCACCAGAGTGTTCAGCTACACTAGCTTAGAGAACTAGTCCCTTAATTTCTCCCAAATCATGGGAGGTAGAAACTTGTCCTAGAAAGCACTGACAAAAGCCTTCCAAGTCACTTCAATATGCTCGTGCGTATACTTCTACCACTAACCCGCATCTCCCTTCAATTGGAAGGATGCCAAGGTCACTCTCAACTGGTCATCCTCGATGCCAAGCATCTCGAACGTTTTCACAATCTGCTCTAGCCACTCATCCGCCTTCAGTGGCTCCTTGGGATCACCCAACAATTCGTCCGGATTCGATCGAAAAAACTCCCGTTTTAAGAAAGATGGCCATGTCTCAATAACATGGGCCTGAACTTGATTTTCAGCCTTGAGAATGTCCATGGATTCTCGTAACGCTCAGGTTATTTCCCAGGCTAGGGTGCCCATGGCCTGTTGAGCAACTGGTTCAGTCACATTGGCTTGGCCAACCCCTTCTTCCTGTGCCGAAATTTCATCCAATAAAGGTACCTCATGCCTCCTAAGTCTACCACGCCTACCACCACTACGTCCACGTCCTGACATCCTAATAAAGGTAACAGAAACGATTAGCACATTTACAAATGTACCGAAGCTAACTCACTCGCGTCCTAAAGCGGTGGACAACAATAATTCACTCCACATAAGCATATTGTCACATAAACACATACGAATTTCATTCCCGGATAATGACCGTCCCATAACGTTGCCAGAGTTCCTAGTAGAAACAGTAGTGATCAAGTGCTATTCTAATAGGACTTCTAGAAACTCATAGACTCAATCAACATCCTAGAAATTTAATCTCATACTCATATAATCACGGAAGCATGTTGTCATACAGGTACACATTATTCATACAAAATCTCTATCAAGCAAGACAAACCCATTGTGGTACTAACCACTTCAAATGTACCCAAAGTATTCAAACCTAGTACGCTCTGATACCAAATTCTAACACCCCGAAAATAGTACAATAGTCTATCCACCATAAGCATTATATGATAACAACAATAATAAAGTTATATTCCATTAGTTCAATATGACATACAAAAGAGAATCATATGCATCATATATTCATAAAGCCTAATTTTGAATCTATAGCATATGTTTCCAAATAAAAGAGAGGCAGAAAGATAAACAGATAAAAATGCCTTACAGACTTACAATATTCTAAGACGACGCCTAGTTACAACAAAATGAGTCAGAAGCTCAATACAAGTAAAGCCTTAGGCTTGTACAAAAAGCAAATAAATACAAACAAACAAAAGTGGGCTCTCAGGTCCAATATTCTCCCAAGTTAAGTCCTTGGCGGAAGCATATCACCAGCACCAGAAACTGTTTTTCCCAAGTAGGGTGAGCCAAAGCCCAGTAGAAACCATCTATCACAATATATGAGTCTTAACAAAAGTATAACTACGGTGTGCATATGCAATGCCTATGACAAATCATTCATGATGTTACAAGATCATACTATGCCAAGTTTTACATCTCAAGTCGTTTTAGTCTTACTTTAGTTCATGGTAATTCATTTCATCTCAATCCAAGAGTTAAATCCCTTGTTATCCAAACAATCCAACTGAGATTACATCCCAATAATTCTCTACCAATACAATTATCACATAGACAATCCAATCTGTCATTTTATGGAAATTTCGTACGCGAGAATCGGCACCCATGTATATACACGCGATTTTCAGGACTTTCACCTTAGACACACAGGCCAACTTAATTCAATGGAATCCATCCCCTTTCTCCTCCCAAATATGATACATTTACAATGTATTAACACAGTCATATTCAATGACAACCAATACAAGATTAGTTTCAATTCACCTAATCTTCTTGCAATTTCTACAACAATCATAGCTATCCTCCACTGATAGCCCAAAACAGAGATTTCAAAGTAATTATACAAACTTCACATTATTAAACTATTCATATGTCCATCAATGAGAAAAGACAATTTTCCAACTCCACCATTAACATACTCATCTAACCAATTTCACTTTTAGTGAACCAATTGCACCTTTAGTGAACCAATTCCATGACTTATACAAAATAACCATTTGAAAAATTTTAGGGTAGCACCCCATTTCCTTTCAAATACAACGCGTTTACGAAAATCAATAAGTTTGACTCAACACAACCTTATATCCATATCCATAAGCATTTCAACACCTTTATATTGAAAACCCCTCCTTTTGATTTTAAACCAAAACCCTAGGTTTGTCTAAAATCATCCAAATCCCGACCTTTATTTGCACTATCATCAACTACCCAAGTTAAAAATCATACAAGAGTGCAGAAAGTCCCTACCTCAAGCTTAGAAGAAGGAGAAGGAAGAAAAGTTCAAAAGTCAACGAAGAAGGAACGGTGTTTTCCTCCGATCAAAATGAAGCCCTCGACAAGCTCTACAATTAATCTCAAAGAAGCAAGGCGAGGAGAGGCCTTCAAGTGAGTAGATCTAAGGATATTTGAGTGAAAAAGTGCTTTTTGAGAAAAAGAGAAAGTTTCATGGTTTAGATGGAGAAAGGAAAAGGAAAAGTAAAGAAAGATTAAGCGGTGGACCTATTTACAGTACTAGATCAAAATAAAAATAATCCCCAAAGTCAACCCAAAATATCTAGTCAAAGTCTCCATAAAGTAGGGCCCAAACCGACTGAAAATCTCGAAAAAAGTTCGCATGTCTCGACCCCTGCAGTAGGGTCGACCCTTATGAAGAAATACTGGAACACTTATGTTTGACAGCATGAAAGGTGTCGACCCTTCCAAGACTGATGTCGACACCAAATTTCAACAAGCAATTCCAGGACAAGGGTCGACCCTTCCCAGACTGGTGTCGACCCTTGAGGCCAACAACAAAAGGTAGGTGTCGACACCACCAAGACGGTATGCAAGCAGTGGTGTCCAAGTCGTAAGGGCGGTAAAAAATGGGGTGTCTACACTATCTTTCTTATTGAGGATTTGTGACATAGCACATTCTAGTTTTCATCATGAAGTAATTAAAAGAAAGTGCACCAGTCTTAGTGCCAGTCAAAATGGGGTGTCTACACCTAGATATGGTATTGGTCGCTAATAACTCATATAGTATTGAATGAAATGTTTTGAAAAGAACGAAAACCCATTGTTGAACCGTGGTGCGTGGAGCACATTTTGCAAGAATGGGTTGATATATCTAATTATTAGAGGTTGTTGATGTGTTGATTAGATTAAGTGTATGTATTATACTCGTATACTAGTTATGTATCTTGCTTGTTGTGATATTATTTCGAGGTCTGTTTCCCTCCCGTTAAGCCGATAAAGCATGGCGCTTTGACAGAGATTCTACTCCCTTCCGGTTTACACCCTGTAAAGTATGAATGGAGGTCCATTTCTCTCTAGGTGGGGCCGGTAAAGCGTAGCACCTTGTGATAGGTTTCTCTCCCTTCCGGTTTGCTCCCGATAAAGTGTGACCTTGTGGTCGTTCCCCTCTGGATGAGGCCAGTAAAGCGTTATCTGTTATTTTGGGTTATGTCATTTGTCATCTGTGTTGTATGCTGGTAAAAATGGGAATGGAAGTATGTATTACATTCAGATCTTCATGTTTAGAAATATATGTTCTCGGTTCCATATTGTGGGTGTCCTTTGCCCTTGGGCCTATGGCTAGGAAAGGTAGTTGAGGTATTGATGTGTAAGTATGTATAGTGTGTTGGCATGTAGGGCTGGGTTAAGGCTGGTATGTGTGAACATGTTTTCAAAGCAAATTTTTATATGAATTCTTTTATGTCAACATGGAGCGTTCAAGCAAGAAGAAAATGGGGAAATGTAATGTTTTTGAGCTAAAATGGGAGTTTAAAAAGAAAAAGAAGTAATTTTACATTATGTTGTGTTAAGAGGATGGTTTCGGAAAAACTATAGTTATAACAGTATATATTTTGGATATCAATTGCCACAGTACTTATAAGGTATGTTTGGTGCATGCACAATCATATCTAACTATATGTTGTGATTGGTTAGGATGATTGGTTAGGATCTTTGTGATCTCTACAGGGCTTTGTGTTCATTCCACGTGTTGACAAACTTTTTAGGTACTTGGCTAGAAGGACTATTCGGACTTGATGTCTTTTGTTATGTTTGGCCATGGGGCCTTTTATTTGTTCGCTGAATGCCACATATTGTATAAGGGTAAATCCCTTTTATTTATTGTTATTCAATGTAAGCCTAAGGGCATTGTACCAGATTTTATCTATATATCATCACATCGAGAGAGAATGTTATTATGTATTGATCATTTGTGTTGGCACGTGTTTGATATTATTGAAATTGGTGATAATATAACGGCTTTGGTAAGGGATTTGAGTAATAAAAATTGGGGTGTTACAAATTTCTGGCTTTCATGGTGATTTCTATAGCCGAGAGACGGATGGATTATGCTGAGGGACAAGTTGAGTATGCTCATGACCAGAATGTTTTCACTCCTCCTTACTTTGATGGATCTAAATACCCGTATTGGAGTGTTCGAATGAGGGTGTACTTGTTGGCATTTAATACGAGCCTAAGGAAAATCATAGAGGAAGAATTAAAGATGCCTTATGAACTTGACTTGGCAACAAACTTGAGAAATTTGAAGCCTCAAGAGCAATAGAGTGAACTTAAGTTGCAACACTTTGGATACAACTCAAGAGCATTAAAGTTAATACAAGGTGCTATCTTAAAAGGTGAGTGATGTAAGCTGAAAGGTACCACATTGAGTCCACTTAAGTTATATTTATAGTCTTTGAATTTTTTTTGTTTGGTGGAGATAATGTGTTTTGTGCCCTTGTACTGATTTGGAAAGCAACACACAAGTTCAAGCAAAAAATTGGCGCAAAAGCAGATTCTCCGTGCGAGCAGTGAAAATTCCTGGCCTGCCACCTCACCGCACATGTAGCCAGGCACTGCCGTACGTGTAGCCCACCACCGCTCGAGCATAAATTAGGGCCGCTCAAGTAGTCCACCTAGGGTTGCGTGCATAAAAATTTCAGTATATTCTGCTGGGAATAAAAAGGAAGAGAAGAGGCTGCTCTTGGTTTCAAAAATATTTAAGAGAAAAGAGAGAGGCTAGTGTTTGGAAGGAAAAGAACTTGAAGTTTGAAGAATGTCCCCCATGGTGGCATATTCTCCCTCAATCTCTTTCCACTCCTCCATGAGTGGTTACGTTTGTCTTTCTAGGGTTTTGATGAAACCCTAGCCAAGCAAACAGGGTTTTCTCTTTGCTTTTTGATTGTGTAAAGGTTTGAACAAATTATATGGTGTTTAAGAAGTTTCAAAGATATATTTTCCATTATCTCTTTAAGTATTCTTCTTTCTGTGATTGTTGAATGCTTTCCATACAATGGTTTTCTTTTCTTTCATATTCAAGGTATGAAACGAGCCATACTACGAGGGACAATTCGTTTTGCTACCCTAGTTTAGAGCAAACGACTCGTACTACTTGAGATGGTTTGTGCCTATACATTGAACGTGAGAATTCTTTTGATCAATGATTCAAACTTGTAGTTGCAAAGTATTATTTTGTTCAAACTGTAACATAATTGATTTGCAAATTTAAACCTTATTTATCTAACTAGTGGTGAATTCATTACCCTAGGTTTTCCCACAATCAAAAATTTCAATTTCATTTTTAATCGCTAGTTTAGTCGCTTTGTTTAATTTAATTAGCATTAGGTTACGAACAACTATCTCTTTCATCAGAATTAATTTAGAAATTTAACAATTAAATTAGTTTAATTTCACAACTGTCCCTGTGGATCAATACCTGGACTTACTAGTATTCTAAGGAATTTGGTACAGTTTAGTGTTTATTATTGGTGTGTGAAATGACCCATCAGTGAGTGAACACATATTTCTCATTGTGAGACGGCCAAAAAAGCATGTGATTTGTTGAAGTCTATTTATGAGGATGTAAGTTATAATGTTGAGTCTCGAAGCAACTTAAATCCTCATGCATCGAGTGTTGATTCTTAGGATGGAAATTCATCTTTGGACGAGAGTAAGAATGAAAGCTCCACTTCTAGGTCTTCAAATGGTGGTAGAGAGTCTTCAAGAACAAAAGAAGAAATTGATGGTGTAACTCTTCATGAAGCATATGAGAAATTGTATAAGCAAAGTTACACCTTGACAAAGATGAATATCATGGTGTCCACCAAGCTCAAGCTAAGTATAGAGGGAAAGAGAAAGTAGAGAAAGAGCTCATGAAAGCTCAAACAGAAGTAAGTGTTCCCTCAAATGAGATAGAGTCTTTGATAGACAAGTTATCCACATGTGAGATAGATAGAACTCAATTGCGTCATGCTCATGATGAATTAAAAGAGAAGAATGGAGTGTTTATGACTTGTTCAAATTCCAAGAAAGAGTTTGAGGCTAAGATTACCTCTTTGGAGTTGGAGCTCAAAAGTGTCAAAGCTAGTAGTGCACAATGTGTAGATGCGACTCTTAGTACTCAACACATGATCAAAGAAAAAGGAGGAGTTGGCATCATCACCGGTAGGGGTGTGCGCAGTGCGGTTCGGGCGGTTTAAGAGTAAAATTACAAACCGAATGGCGGGTTGGTGGATTAACGTATTGACAATTTACGGTTTGGGCGATTTTTGGTGGATTGGCGGATTGAAAAATATTCTAACTAATTATCATACATTTGCATAATATATAATACTAATTTGTATAATATTTTTTAGATATATAACACAATATAATTTTAAATAATATGTTTCATATATATAACCACTAATTTATAATAAATTTTATATCTTAAATTTCTCTCACACTCATTTTTACATTGATATTTTATTGGAGATTAAAAAATATATATGTATTAACTATAGCGGAACGGAGCGGTTCGGTTGGCGGATTATGAAATTTAAAGTTTAAACCGCGGTTAGCGGTTAAAGCGGTGCCGATAGATGCGGATCGGTGCGGTTTTAGCGAATTGGGCGGTATTTTGCACAGCCCTAATCACAGGACATGTCTCACCATCCAAAGCCTCAACTTCCATACATGAGAGCACTCAAGATTTCAAGGCTAGGGGTAATATCACTTCATCTTCTTCTTTGTCTCATAATTGTGTGACCAAGAATAAATTCATTCCTATTTGACATCATTGTGGGCTTAAGGGTCACATTATACCTCATTATTTTGATTGCTTGAGACCAAATATGAAGCAAGGTTGAGGTTGCGTAGACCTTGGAATAAGAGGTTTGAAACCAAGTCGAGACGGGTTCCTATTGAAGGGGAAGGGAACCACAATGTCAAGATGCCACCCAAGAACCGCAACTCACATAGCTTTGTCTTAGGTGAGAAAGCTTGACTTGGGTTCACTTGTTGATTGTTCGTTTGTTTATTTGTGTTTTTTGGTTTTCTTTCTTATTTTTTTTCAGTCTTTTGTGCTTATGTTGCCTGTTATTTTCTTGTTTTGTTTATCAAAAATTCAAAAAGATTTCCCTTGTATGGTTTTGCAAGTTTGAAATTTTTGAGAAGTTCTTGGTGCATATTGGAATTGATGAGAATATCCATTACTTGTTAATGAGTAGGGGTGAAATCTATGCGGTTCGGCCGGCTTTTTCGTAGTTTTTTAACCGAGCTAAAGTACTCTGTTTTATTTTTATTTTTTGAAACCAAACAAACCGCAATACACCCACAAACCGAACCAAACCGTTTTTTTCGGTTTCGGTGTGGTGCGATGCTATGGTTTTGGGCCTCACATTTTAGGCCTACTTTTGTCCTTTACAAAAATGAATTTAGGCCCTGGAAACTAAAGTTGAACACCTAAGCATAATTTTTACATATGCTTGCTTTATCAAATTAAATTAGGCTTTATTTACCAAAAATAAAAATTTTTGAATTGGGCTTTGAAATCCTTGTCCAGTAAGAGCTAAAAAATTAAAAAATAAAAATGCATCCTACAAGCATCAAAGATATACAACAAACCAAACATATAAAATTTATCAAAATATATCCAACAACTATTTTTGTGTTCAAAACAAATAGGAACCATATATCAAGCAAGTCTTTCATATCTGTTCAAAACTAAATAAGAACCAAATATCATATTCACCCCCAAAAAAAAAAGAGAAAAAAACGAACCATATATCCATAACCAAATATTACAAACTATTAATATAAAAAAAACTAAAAATAAAATATAGATAGAGTTTGCATTTTCTAACCAACCAAGCAAAAGAGGTCCTACTAAAATAAATAAATAAAATTATTATCATCATAATTGAATTTAACATTAAAAAAAATTCTAAATGAATTATGCAATTTCTTACCTTTCTAACTATTAATACTCAATCTCAAAAATCAAAAACTAAAATATGCAGAAATTTGACATATTTTCCAACCAACAAAACAAAAGAAGTCTTGCAAAAACAATAAAAATATTCTCATAAGAATTGAATTTAACATAAATATATATATATATATATATATATAAAATAGATCAAATATTCAACTTGTTACCATTGCTTTCTAACATCAATCAATGATGTTGACATCCTTGCTGCTTGATCCTTCCAAAAGCACTAAAAAACAATGAAAGAAGAAAAACATAAGAAATTCAAGTGTTAAACATATAACTCTCATAAAATATAAAAGAAAGAAAATAAGAAATATTTATTGATCAAGGAATGTACCTAATTCAATCTCTTCCAATTCATCCAATTGATCTCTAAGACTGATTTAAGATGGGGAACGTAACCAATTTTGTGTACAAATGAGGTCCTCGGCTGTGATGGGTGATAAAGAGCTACAGAATGGATCAAGCACACGACCTCCTGTGCTAAAAGCATATTCTAAGGCAACTGTAGACACGGGGATAGCTGGAACATCCCGAGCTATGAGAGAGAGGATGCAATACTTAGTGGAGTTACCCATCCACCAACCGAAGATATCAAAATCATCATTATCTTCTTCACAGTTATCCACCAAAAACTTCTCCAACTCAGATTTGTTAACCATGTTACTTTGTTTCTCTAAACAAATCTTATACTTGGATTTCATTTTTGCTCGAACATCCATGTCATGCTCTTCATCCAAATCCATTGGCCTTGATGAATCCCTCATAGTTTGTGTTTGCACACT
The DNA here is from genome assembly GCF_055761805.1 of Camellia sinensis. Classification (NCBI taxonomy): domain Eukaryota; kingdom Viridiplantae; phylum Streptophyta; class Magnoliopsida; order Ericales; family Theaceae; genus Camellia; species Camellia sinensis. The sequence goes on from NC_138974.1 coordinate 82,416,248, forward strand.
ACCACTTTCAACATTCAAAGCATACCAATCATATAATCGTGTCAACTCATTCTTTAGTTTCATCATCAAATCTTCAACATGCTTAGCTTCATAAATTTCTTCCAAGCACCATTGAATATAATTGAGTTTGTAACGGGGATCAATAACAATCGCACAAACAATAGCAACTTAACCTTGTCAAATTTACCCCAATACTTATCAAACTTGGAACTCATGCCACGTGCCATTACAAGCTTACATCTTCATTCTCACACAATTCAATGATTGCATTTTTCATCAACATAATCTCAATAAAAAATGCATTGCAAGTGATATATAAAGAACCTGAAAAGCATAATGTGGCATTGTAAAATAATTTTAGGAACTTGACATACAATCTCGCCTTCTTCCGATCATGTTTTGTAGGCTACCCGGTTGTCTTCCTTCTCTCTTTTCCTTTCCTATTATTAATTAAAGAAACTTCATCTTCTTCACTAATGTCACCAACTTCTCCCTCCTCACCAACCTCATCAATCTCACCAACCTCATTCTCTCTAAGATTCGAGCGGAAGTAAGTGTCATCATCATCTAATCGCTCAAAAGCTTTTTGCAATTGTGTAGCTCGTTCTAACGTGAAATACATAGAGTTCCACTGGGTAGCCACATCCAAACAAGATTTACCATTAAACTCAATGCCCTCTTTTTCAACACAAAATTTGAACTTGGCCATTCCAGATGGATAGGATGTCACAAATTTTATAACACACCGAATCTTGTTATCAAATCATCAATTTCTTTCAATCCCTCGCAAACAATTAGATTCAATAAGTGAGCACAACACCTCATATGTCAAAAGTCATGCTCTAATATGGTATTCTTTCTTCTCTTCGTCTTTCACTTCAAAACGTTAATTAGACCATTAGTTGAGCTTGCATTATCAACTGTGATTGTGAGAAACTTATTAATTCCCCATGCTACCAAACAATCCTCAATCACCTTACCAAGTGTGTCACCTTTGTGATTTGGAACTATACAAAAATTCAGAATTTTTTTATGAAGTTTCTAATCATATTCAATAAAATGTGCAGTGAGAGACATATAATTCAAGTTTTGAACGGATGTCCAAGTGTCTGTAGTAAGACGTAGTCGTTGATCTCTAAGTGCATTCTTCAAAGCCTTCTTCTCACTCACAAATATTGACATACATTCTTTGGCAATGGTAATCCCAGATGGAATTTTTAACCACTTGGGTTGCACCACACGCATAAATTGCCTAAATCCTTCACCCTTCATAAATTTAAATGGCAATCATCTACTATTATCATCTTTGCTAGGGCCTTTCTATATGCATCAACACTAAAGCTTATAGCCACAAGATTACCAACTATTTCCCCATCAGCAGTTTCATTTTTTGGTTTAAAACCTAGTGTAGTATGCTTTTCATCTTGTCTTAGGGGATACTTCTTACACTTTGATTCTATATGAGCTCGCATTGATGTTGTCCCATTAATTTTTGGATCACATGCATAAGTTGTACCCCAATAGCTACAAGAGGCCCTAGGTCTTTTACCAAATTTACACTTCAATTTCGTGAAATGATCCTAAACCAAAGATCTTTCTCTTTTATCCCTGACACTGTTAGACTGATTTTTTGTGCTTTCATTCTCATGTTCTTGTGTTGTAGGTTGTTGAGTAGCGATTTCACTGGGCTCTTGTGTAGGGGAAATTAAATCATCCATCTAAACATAATAACAGCAATAAATATTTGATTTATCAAAAAAAAAAATTACAAGAAGAAATAGTAACTAATAAAATAATAATAAGAAGAAGAACAACAAATTTTAACTAATACAAAAGTACATTGTCAAAGTTTTTTTTTTATAATAATAATAATAACAAGAACAAATTTTAACTAACAGAATTTAAATCATCCATCTAAACATAACAACTGACAGAAAAAATCCTAATCCTCCTATTTATTAACATAAAAAATATATTACCACCACTAAAAGAAAAAAACAATAATAATAATAACAAGAACAAATTTTAACTAAAAGAAAAAAATATATATTTTAACGAACAAAAATTAAATCATCATTTTTTTTTTTTCATTTTCATGTTAAGAGTAGTGTGTCAAAAATAATGTCAAACATTATTATCTTTTTATAGATCCAAAACACTATCAAAATAAAGTGATTCACAAACATTAAAAGCCTTTTGAAAACATCATAAATATTATACATATATATATATATATATATATAAACAAGGTCAAAAACAGGGTTTACTTTGACACAAAAGTCAATCTACACTAGGGCTTTTGGAAAGTGTTAAAAAAATAGGGTTTGTTCAAAAAGTAAAACAATAAAAAATAGGGTTTTCAAAATAAAAAACTAGGGAAGAAATTTACCTGGTACCAAGACTTTGCTTCAAGATTTTGAGTAATGGATGATAGTGGTGGTGAATCTGAGAGCGCCATAGCAAAAAACCCCAATTATTTGAACTTTGAAGTGCAAGAAGACAAAGAGTAAGAGACGGAGAGAAAAAAATAAGTGAAAGAGAACCAAAAAGGGTTTCAACTTTTTGTTTTCACCGTGGGACTTGGAAGGCCAAAAGTGTTGTCCTTATGTTATATATTATTGAGTGGACTTCTATGATTAAAACACGTGGATGGCTAAGATGGAAGTCTAATTCGGTGTGGTGCGGTGCGGTGTAAAATTCACATAAACCAAACCAAAAATTGAAAATTTTGAAAATTTGTACCAATCAACCGAATTAAAATAAAAAATAAATAAATAAAGGCCATAAGCCGACGGTTCAGTGTGGTCGGTCGGTTCAATTTCAGTGATCATTCTTTGATCCTTGTTAATGAGTGTATGCTATATGTGGTTATTACTCATTACTAATTGTGTTAAAATTGATTAGTATATCTCATTTTGTACACACTCTTGAATTAGCTAATATCGGACTCTTTCATATAAGTGATCAAAGTTCTTTATAGACTTCTAGCAACGTTTCTTGTCTTTTTCTTGAGTAATTGACCTATGTTAGCATATCTTAGGTGATGTTGAGCCTTTTACGCCCCCCTCCCCCCTTCCATCTCTTAGCACTCCCATTGCTTACCCCTCTATGTTTGTCTCTCATGGCATGATGAAAAGGCTACCTTAGAGTCACCAACCAGACATCACTATTTTTTTCATCCTTCTCTGGTTTGGTTTCCATACTCTTGAGCGTGAAAGTCGTAGGTGAGTGCACAAGAATATGTTGCATTATTTTAGGGGTTGCATTTGCTCAACAAATATCCCTTGATCACTAGAGGTTTGACTTTTCTCAGTCATTCGCAGATTCTCTTACCCGAGGTCCAGCCATCAGATCACTATCAATATTTGACTCTAGTATTTGTCGAACTCCAAGAGACACACACACATTTTTCTCATGAGATCTATGTTTTTCACGTGTTGCACCACATTCATTCATAGGAAATCTTCTACAGATTGTGCACATTGTGCTTTCAAGTAATTGTGTTTCTTGGATGTTCTTATGTGTATTGATGTACTAATCTGAAATTCCTTGCTTCATCTTTCATATTGCTTTTGTCTTTTTTTATTTTATTCTTTGTTTTCTAGAGCTTATTATTCTCTGATGAGGAGGTTATTTGTTGAGGAGGAGTTTTTTGATCATGGACTTACGTTGATGGTTTTGAGAGGATGCTTGTTGGTTTGCATGTTGCTATGTGTTGATTATTTATTGCATGCTATTGGTTATTACGTCATCATGTCCTTACTTATGTGCCTTTTGTCCTTGGTTTTGTTGATTGAGCTTCCTTTGACAATTCATGACAAAAAAGGAGAGTATGTTTGAAAGAAGGGAGATTTTTGAGGTGATGTTGTTGCTTGATAGCATCATGCATGCTATCATATACTCTTGTGGCACTAATAGTTGTTTTGTAGATTATAACCTTGAGAAAGTTGTCTATGTTGGTTGTAATGGGTTGGGGTGATCAAGATTTTTTTTGTTGGACATGTTTTGTCACAAAATTGCCAAAAGGGAAGATTGTTAGGTTTTTTTGCAATTGGCAATCCCATTGGATAGAAACACCATTCAATTGTAATTACTTTTGTTTTGTTTTGTTTTGTCTTCTTTTTTTTTTTTTTTTTTTTTGTATCTGTGAGGTTATGAGAGTTTAGATGTTAATCCAACCCGTATTGTGCAGGAATAGAGGAGTTTGTACTGACATTCCGTATCTTGACTTGAGTAGTCCGTGTTTGCTTCTTCACTGTCAAAGTTTATGAACCGCTCAAGCGGTCTTTCGTGCACTCAAGCGGTGAAGTAGTTCATTCAATGTCTCTACCTACGTTCTAAAGTTCTAGGAAATGTGTTTTACCACTCGAACGGTAGATGTTATGCTTATGCAGTTTGTAATGCCCTGAAGAAATAACACAAATAAGTACTCATTAACTTCCAATTACATTGATTTGTTTCCAAATTAACCTTTCCAATGCTTAATATATATAAGGAATATAAAGCCTCAACATAGACATCATCATCAATCTCTAACATGTGTATTCATTAAAATCTAGAGATTTACAAAAAAATATATTCCACATGCAATTATACATTCAACATTCCTAAAACATGAATCTATAGCATGTGGCACAATCTATCAACTGCAATTCAATGCCCTCGAGGGCTACAATTTCCAAGGGTTAAGCCCAATTACACAAAAGTGATTTTTGAACCCATACATATAAAGCCCTTGGCTTATGAAAATAATTACAACAAAATAAAAAGAGCCTTGTGCTCTCAAATTATGTTCCATGCCTTTAACTCGATGGGATCACAACATTTTTTCCTGCACAAAATCCCATAGGGTGAGCAAAAAGCCCAGTAGGAAAATATTAATAAAGTATATGTGACGCCCTAAAAATCGGGAACATTAGAGAATATATTAACAAATAAATACAGGATTTATCTAAGGTTACAAGAGTAGGAAATGTCACTAATGAGTTCTTTGGCTAATGACCATGTAAGATCCCAGGAATGTCAGAGGAGTCAATATAGCATCCCTTCTAAGTTCAACCACCTTAGATAATAAAGCTATTTTTTTAACAGATCTTTACAAAGTATTAACACAAGGCTTACATGAGTTGACGGAATATAAGGATAGGTTACAAATGATATACATAATAATTACAAAATCATGTCTTAAGTACAACAAGCAATTAATCACTTACAATCTCAAAACGTGTTTACAAAACTAGTTCCTAACTCTCATAGGGTGGCCATACATCTTTAAATACTTCAGCTTTGCCTTTGACCGATCTAATAGTCTTTAATAGCTAGCATGAAACGCCATGAGCTTAGAATGCTCTGTAAACACACACACACGCCGTCCCTTTTTCCCAATCCAATACACCATCACAATTATAACAAGCAAGTAATGAATCATGATAATCATTCAATAATAAAAGATTACAAGGTTAGATGTTAGTATTCTAGAAATCCCCCAAAGAGATTCCATCCTCCCAACCCCAAGAACTGGACTCGGATTATTCAGTATGCCCCATCTTTTACTGTTTTGCAGACCTTACCTTAGATGCCTACTAACGGTTACATACCGTGTAGCGCCAATCGAGGACCTCAAAAGAGACGGTAAAATAATAAGGGCCTTGCTCAAAACCTCCTCCAACCTTATCCATCATAAACACCTAGGGTCTGAATATAACCGATCCATTCAAGAGTTTCGATATAACCACTTGTGCAAGACTTCAACTTTCGAAAGGGAACACATCCCACTAATCGATTCAATTTGAATATAATCTTATCTTATAACAATACTCGTGTGATCTAAACCCCATTAGCCAACCCATTAAGTTTTGCATTTAGATTAACATTTTAAGTTAGTTAGTACAAGCAAGTAACAAAAGAATAAATTTGCATAAGTATGAGCATCTATTAAGAGGAAATATGAATAGAAGAAGGATTAAAACCCAAGTCACGAACTTTGAACACATGAACACTATTACACAGGAAGGTAAGCCAAGAGGAGGGGGAATTGGGTTATTAAAAAATATGACCAGAAAATAGATTTCAAATGACTAAGTGAGTAAATACAGCAGACAATCAATTAATACACAGAAAATAAAAGAGAAGGAAAGAAGAGCTCAAACACAAGGATTTATAGTGGTTTGGCTCACCGGCCTACGTCCACTCCTCAAGATACCTCCTTGAGAATTTCTTCACTATGAATCAATGCACCACCAAGTTTCACCTAGCTTGTGGATTTCTTCACTATGAATCAATGCACTTACTTCTATCTGTTGAGGAACTCTCAACTAAAATGCCTCACTTTACAAGTGTTTCTCTCAGAAAATGGGAATAAGAATTAGAGGTACAACTGTCATCTTTTAAAAATTTTCTCTCTCAAAAGATGGATACAAAAATGTAAGCACAGAGGGAATTTAAGACTCACTCAAATATGAAAATGGAAGTACAAGAAAGTATATTAAAAGCTCTTGAATGCTCTAGTGTTCTTGTGTTGAAGAGTTGTGTTGTTCGAACAAGAAGAGCTTCTTCTTTATAGCATAGGCTTCTAGCTTTTAGAGAGAAGCAATTTTGAATCTTCTAGTCATTGGAGCAAATCATAGAGGATATCTTCCAACTGCATTGATCAGAGCATGGATGTATACAGACTGCAATAAGGTCTTTGGGAGATGAGCTTCATTAAATGCCCAAGCTTTTCATTAAATGCTTATCTTCATAAGTCAACTCTTGGTAGAAGATATAGTGTCAGAAAATCTGCTCAGGGAACAAAAATGATGACATATTCTGTACATAGATCCAAAAAAGTGGCTCAGAAATGAGTTGTGTCAGTCTAAATCTAATTTGACAGCTAGATTTTTGAAACCCAGATTTTAAGGGTGTTGACCCCTGCAGATTGGGGGTTGATCCTTTACTCTCTTTTCTTCTCTGAGTAGATTTCCAAGTATTTTAGGTGTCAACCTTTTTGTTTGCTAGAAGTCTAAACTTTGTTTGATGAGTTTTAGTGTCAACCCTTGTCATTGTGGGTGTCGACCCTTGCTACTAGATTATGTTCTGAAATTTAGTGTCGACCCTTTGTTGTCTTGGTGTCGATCCTTGCAGCTAGAATGAGTTCTGAAATTTAGTGTTGACCTGTAAACTGCCCGAACGTCCCCCACGCGCCCCCCCCTTTCGGAGAGGGCGCGGATTTGGTTCTTAGCTACTACAGTTCGGACTCCTGTCACGGTTTTGAATCTAATCTCACAAAGTGCAATGTAAGACTGATAAGCCACCAAAGAGTCCAATCTGGCAAATCTTTTTGGAAAATCAGATTTTGAATCGAAAATGCCAAACTGGACTGCTTTTCCAGATTACAGAGTCGCCACCTAAATATTTGGTTTTGGAAAATTTAGGAAACCCTGACTCGTGCCAAAGGCCACGTGTCCGTCATCACCAAAGTTGCCACGGCTCGGGAACTTGGGTACGAGAGGGGAAGGTCATGAAATGAGTACCCCCGCTCGCCCAACCAAAGGATCGGCCTCTACTAACATGATATGTTGTTTTAAAGACACATGTGTTCTTATGCCGGTTATTTAGCTAACTTAGTACGTGATGCGCACAGTAAACAAGTATAGACTCAATCACGAGAATTGGAACAAAACAACTCATGTTTGTTTTTCGAAAACGGTTTGAAAGTGCTACTCGCAAGTAGGCTAAAGCGTGAATTTGCCACCCTCAGGTGGGCTTAAAACATGATTTCCCTCAAGTGGGCTTATAACTCACAATCATCGAATTGTTCCAATTCAGGAAATCAAGCCTCCACCCATAGGCATTCAAGCCGTTAATCACTTAAGAAAATAGCCTCATGGCAAGCATGCTAACATGGCAACATTCACACTCATGCAAGGATGCTAAAGCATAAAACTTACAGTGTACTCCAAGCCAAAAACAAAAAGCTAGATAGAAATCATGCATGATCCTAGCTATGTTAAGATGCCTAATGCAACACATGCAAAAATGCAACTAAATAGACTCGGCTATCTAAGATGGCATATGAATGCGACAATTTGATACATGTATTCAAAGTGGTATTGAAATACAATACAGTTTGAACGATGCGCCGAGCCTGGTGCATGCAAGACAAATGAATGATGCACACATGCGAGCATACAATATGCTAATTGAAACATGCCCTAATCTAACCACTGAAAGCGGATAAATGAAAGGGAGAAAGACGTGGGGTTGGAAGACATTCACACACACGCGCACACTTATTACAACATTTGCCCTCTCGACGAAGGGTCCGAATGAAATGAAAGCTAACTAGCTACGCTAATTAAGCTAACTATTACAAATCACAACTAATTAACTAATTAGTTAACTAATTACAAACACAAATGAATAGCTAAACACATTGACTATTTAAGTACAGAATCAACGAGTTAACCGTCTAAGTAGAGCAGTTAAAAGGAGCCTCGGGGCAAGGAATGTATGCATGCTCGGTTGCTTCATCTTCAAATCTCGTCGCCTTGCCACCGGTTGCCTCTGTTTGCATTTGCTTTGATTCCTAAACACTGAACCAATTCCCAGACTGCTTCTACTCCAGAACCAGAATCACTTTGAACCATCTTCAAGCTGGTGGACTGTCGGCCACCAGGGGAGGCTGTAGGCCACTTGTTGACCACTTCAGGAGGCTGTAGACCACTTAAAGTGGCCGGTCAGCCACTTACTTCTGCACACTTCCATTTTGCTACAAACAGAGTTCAACAAGGGCAAAGCAAGGCATTTGCAGGGTATACGTGTACAACCACCCTCCTTATCATTTCTCAAGCTCAAAGAAGTGTGGTACTCGACTCTCGGGCCACCAACCGAGCATCACAATGCACAATGGCCGAGAAACCAAGTTTGTGCAAGTTAATGAATGCACAAGTAACACACAAGACTCAAGAAGCCTCCACCCTATCATGCACAATCAAGGGGGACGGTGACTAAGAAATGAGGTACGGTTCATCACTTCAAGTATGAAACGTCTCTCATTTCTCGTGTTTGGATTAATGTCTGATCCAAACACATGCAATACAACACAAACATGTTATCTTGGCATGTTTGACTTTGATTCGTTTTGTTTGCTTGTTTTAGATTACCTATCCATCATTTAGCTGGTTAAGTCAAAAAGTGAGAAATCCTCTAATTGGAAAGATAGACCAAGCCACAAGCTTCTTGAGCATGAAAGAAGCATCATGCCATTGGGCATGACCGCCTCAATTTCGTGCTCAAACCAAAAAAAGGGCTTAAGACCTCTTTCAAAGCGATACAACAAATGAAAGATGGCATGTAATCACACATATTCCAGCACTGAAATGACATGCTACACAACATAAAATCATGCAAACACTGTACGCAAGACATGCTAAGGGGCCAAGAGCACTAAAGCAAGTGAAGGACATTACACATGAGGCATGCACTATCAATCTCAAATGGTCAAACCCCATATGGATAGACCTAAAATGCTCCAAAACAATGGCCGAATCATGCTAGAAATGAAGCACCAAAAGCTACAACAACATGCTCATGCATTGGCTCGTAAGCTAGACATTTAAACACAACTCTCAAACACAATGAAAGAGTGATAAATAAGAGAGTATGGTAGAGATATAGGCACTGAAATCATATGACAAATGATGACATATCATGCAAACAACACAAGTATATCATGCAAGAGGGTTTTATGCATTAACGCTAGTGAAGTACACAACATTAGGACTATGCAATACATTGCTCAATAGACTAAACCAACCCTAAACAGACCTCATGCATGCCAAAGCAGTGGCCAAAATGATCCAAACTAATAGCATAAAATGCAAGGAAATGATGTTCATGCATTGGCTCACAAGCGAGGCATAAGGCTCAATTCTCAAACACAATCAAAGAGCGATATAAATGAGTGTATGATGGAAGTATATGCTCTAAAATTTCATACCAAATGATGCTGCTGTAGATGTCCCCGAACGTCCTGGGAGGAAATCCCTCGTTTTGTTCATTGGGCTCACTACAGTTCAGGACTCAAAGTCACGGTCCTGTATCTAATCTCGCAGAGTGCAATACAAGACCGATGAATCATCAAAGAGTCCAAATCCGACAAATCGTTTTTGAAAACAGATTTTTTTGAAAGAAATGCCAAACATGGACTGCTTTGCCGGATACTGAGTTGCCACCTAAATATTTTATTTTGGGAAATTTAGGAAACCCTGACTCGTTGCCTAAGGCCACGTGTCCGTCATCACCAAAGTTGCCTCGACTCGGGAACTTGGGTACGATTGGGGAAGGTCACTTCGTGAGCACCCCTGCTCGCCCGATCAAAAATCAGCCTCTACTAACCATGATATCTAGTTTTGAAAATATTATGCGTTCTTATTCCTGTTATTAGCCTAGATTTACTATGTGATGCGCACAACATACAAATATAGACTGGATCGCCTGAATTGGAACAAAATATCTCATGTTTGTTTATTTGAAAATGGTTTGATGATGCTACTCGTAAGTAGGCTAAGATGTGGATTTGCTACCCTCGGGTGGGCTTAGAAAACAAGATGATTTGCCACTCTCAAGTGGGCTTGAAACTCACAATCGATGAATTGTTCCAATCCAAATAACCCAACCTTCACCCGCAGGCATTCAGGTAGGTATATCACATAAGCAAATAGCCTCATGGTAAGCATGCTATCATGTCAGTCACTCACACGCATGCAAGGATGCTAAAGCATAAAACTTACCGAGTATTCCAAACCAAAACAGAAGCTGATTAGAAATCATGCATGATCCTAAATATACAGAAATGCTTAATGCAACACATGCAAAATGCAACTACAGTAGGCTCGGCTATTCTAAGGATGGCATGTGAAATGCTACAACTAACAAGTATTCAACTCGGATTTGGAATACAATGCTGTTAGTATGATACGCTGAGCCTAGTGCATGCAATATAGATGAATGATGCAAACATGCAACCATAAGTATGCTAATTGAAAAATGCCCTAATCTAACCAACATAAGCAGGTAAATAAAAGGGAGAAAGACGTGGGGTTGGAAGACATACATCACACGCACGCACACTTATTACAATTATGCCCTCGCTCGGAGGGTCCGAATAAATAATACAAGCTGCCTAATTAACTAGCTAACAAGCTACTTAATTATTACAAAACCCTATGAATAACTAGTTACAACTAATTACTACACAACTTAATTAATTAACAAATTAATTATTACAAATAACAAATGCTAACTAACTAGTAAGCAATAAAAGAGAATTGCTCCAACTCTGTTTGAAGAAGAGGAGGGTATGCATGCTCGCTTCGGTTCCTTGCCTCGAAACGCCTTCCGGTTGCTCTTTAGAGGCTCTGTTTGCAGGGTGTCTTCCAGTGTTTGTTGCTGCAACTTACCAAAACACTGCTGGGGAATTCACCAGTGGCCTGCCGGCCATGAAAGGAGAGATGCCGGCCAACAACAGGGCACTGCCGGCCAAGGGTGTGACACTGCCGGCCATCAGTGGTGCACTGCCGGCAACTGGTGTGCTGTGACACTAAACTGCAACAAAGCACAAAATAGAGGGATGGGAGGGTCTCCCAAGGGTATATACGCACTATGCCACCCCAAATCACCTCAAAACATCAAGGGAGAGGCCTAGTCGGATCCACGACCATCAATCACGCATCCCGATGCATGATGGCCAAAGATCCAACTTGTGCAAATCAATATGGAAATGAATGCACAAATAAAGCAAGTAAAGCCTAGAACTCTATCATGAATCATCAAGAGCTTCAGCAACTGAGAATTGAGACACGTTCCATCACTCGGAGTATGAAACGCCCCTAGTTCCTCGTATTCGGATTAACACTTAATCCAAACAATGCAACGCGTAAGGATGGCAAACATGCAATGTGAATAACCTAACAAGGCTAATGACATGCAACAAGCACATAGGCATGATGTGAGGTGACAACCTTGAACAACATGGAAAAATACAACATGGATATGCAAACATGCAAGGCACGCAAAGGTGGACAAGTATGCAACAACATACAAGATGAAACAAGCATGCGACAGCATGGTAAGATGGGCTTACACCAAAGATGGACAGCTCTCAAATAGGTCCAAATCTGGAGCCATAAGTAATGAATTGATGGCATGAAAAGCATGAAATGGCAAGGCAAACATGCATGCCAAGTGGCTCAAGTATTAAGGCAAAAAGAGGACAACTATTAAGCACACTTAAAGAGCAACAAACACGGATGTATGACAATGAGGTAAGATCTGAAATTTCATGTAAAGTGATGCCGAATCAAATCAACCATGCAAGCGTAGCATGTCATGATGCTCAAAACTCAAGGTAAGCAAAGGGACTTAAGCCACGGCCATACAAGGCAAGCCCCAAGGGGCCGAGGGGACCTAAAATAGTCCTAGGGTAGGTCCAAACAAGACCAAAACTAAGCTCAAAGCTAGCCAACAAAGGCTAGAACACAAAGCCAAAAACATGGAGCATGCAAGGCTTTAAAGAGGCAATGCACTACACCTATTGAAACCAAACATGGCATGACTTGGGCGACATAAAACAGAGTTACATCATGGTATAATAGGACCCAAAATGCGTTGAAATGCTGAGCCAAAGGCTTAGGCTTAATGGCATGCACAAAAGCTCATTCTTGAGGCATAAAGCACAAGCTCTATAAAGCATTCAAGGCATGTCAAATGCAAGTGTATGACAACATTTCATGGACTAAAATAGCATATGGAATGAGGGAAAAGCATGCAAACATCACATGTATGGCATGGTAGGGGCCTCAAAACCCAAGACTAGCCTAAGCATTTACACTATAGCTATACAAAGCACGAGTGATATGGCCATGGCAGCCCAAAAAAGTCCTAGAACACTTCAAAATAAGCATAAAATCAAGTTTGAGTAAAGGCAAAATATGCTAGTATGATGAGTCAAAACATCATGCACAAATGGCTAGTAAACAAGATTTGTTCTACACCTATATGGAGCATGCAAAGGATGATCGAACCAACTATGGATAAGGTCATAACATGCCAAATGATGACCAAATATATATGCTGAAATGTAAACCAAACAAGCTAAAATGACATGGCATGACATGGATCATATGAAGCTAGTTTAGGAGATTTACACTACAAGTGCATCATGCAAGCATGAAGTAACAAAACCAACCATGGCATGGTAAAACATCACTAAAAACCCACTGAAATGGACTCAACACAAGCTAAGCACACATGCTACTTTGATGAGCTATGGATGGAGTTACACTACACATACTATATGCATGCAAAATATGACCAAACCAGCCATGGACAGGGCCAAGGCAGGTCCTAAAAGTCACAAAAATAGGCCTGAACCAAGCCTCAAAAATACATAGAACGATGGTCCCTTGTAAGGCCAAAAATGCAAGCAAAGAGGAACCAAAAGAGAGGGGGCCACCCCCTCTGATTAAGGACCTCAAAACCACACCTTTACCACTGAAAATCTGCTAGATTTTAGTGGTAGGAAGGCCAAACCAAGGCTAGCTCGGAGGTCCCAAGATATGGCTTAAAACAAAGCCAAACAAAGCATGCAAAAGGGCTACACACCCCTAACAACAAAATGACCTTAAATAAACTTAAAAAGGACTTAAATACAAGACTTTTTTCAGTTATAAGCAAAGCCTAAATCAATATGCAAAGAGGGCTAAAGCAAGGTGCAAGAAAGTGCAAAAATGGGGAAAATATTTACCCTTGAAGACCCTCTCGAAACCAGCAACTTCAGGGGTAGAAACTCACTTTTAGACCTCCCAAGAAGCTTTGTCCAATGGTGGTGGTGTATATCTAGGTGTTGTAGTGTAAAAGTGCAAGGAAATCCAACTCCAAAGCACAAGACACAAACAATATAGAAAGAAAGAGAGGTTTTTTCTTCCAAAGTTACAGAACCCCTGGCAAAGAGGGAGGTCTCTTGCTTATATAGAGGAATGCAAAGTCAAAGCTTCTTCAAGAAGCTTTACAAGGGCTTCATCCCTCCATACACCTGTATGGAGGGGAGCAAACAAAAAACCAGCGGGCTCAAAAGATCTGGAGGAAAACCAGCTGAGACAGGGGGGGTGCCAGCCATCATCAATGGCCGGCAGTGGCTCACTGATGGCCAACAGGAATAAGGCAATGGCCGGTAGTTCCATGCCATGGCCGGCAGTGCACCAAGAAGGTCACTTTGAAAGGACCTAGTCAGGGTCCAAAAAAAGGCAAACAGGATACAGGGTCTGGGAAGCTCGAACCGGTGACGTTCCACCGCGACAGTTGAGTACTCAGCGAGCAATTGAACTAGTTGTTGGGTGTACCAGCAAGCACAACCAAGTCTTGAGGACGGTCAAAAATGGGGTGTCTACAGCTGCATCATGCCCACATCACAAATATAGCATGTTAAGGGCCTCAAAACTCAAGACTAGTAAAGCCATCTATGCCATAGCTATACAAAGCAAGCCCCCAAAGGCCAAGAACACTCAAAACAATCCTAAGGTAGGTCAAAACAATCTAGAAACATGATGGAGTATAGCCAACACATGCTAGAATGGTAAGCCAAAACACTAAGCATGGGAAGCCAAAGAGTGGGATTACACTACACATACCAAAACCAAGCAAGAGGTGACTCCACTAACAAAAATCAAAGTTGTAACATGGCAAAATAAGACCAAAAAAATGCTGAGATGGTAGCCCAAAAGCTTAGGCATTCATGCATGCATACAAGTTAGGCCATGATCAAGGCATAAAGCATAACTCTCCAAAAGCATTGAAAGAGTGAAGCATGAGAGAGTATGGCCACACTTTATACCCTAAAATCATGTGAGAAAATAGGCTAAGGTATGCAAACACTCAAGTAAAGCATGCTAGAGACTTTGAAACTCAAAGCTAGTCAAAGGCCTTTACACTGCAACAATGCACAACAATCCTCACATGGCCAAGACCACTTAAAACAGAGCTTAAGCATGTTAAAATATGAGTAAGAGCCTATTGGAGTGGAGCCAAAACATGCTAGAATGGTGGTCTAAAGCATGAAGCACGTTAGGCTAGCAAGGAGGATTGCACTACAAATACATGAAGCATGCAACAAGTGATCAAACCAACTAAAAACAGAGATCTAACATGTTAGAAAAGTCACAAAAACATGCTAAGATAGAGCCTCAAGAAGGTAGAAAAACATGCCAAAGGGTTAAGCCAACAACACATGCAAACAAAACACAAAAGGGGGGAACCACCCCGATTCATTTTTGGTCACAAAACACACTTTCCACCACTGAAATTCCTCTAGAATTCAGTGGTGAAAAGGCCAAACAAAGGTGATTTCAAAGGCCTTCAGAGATGGCACAAAGCAAAGCAAACAAGCCACCAAAGGGGGTAGATCACCCCTAACTCAAACAAGGCCTCAAACAACCATTCTCAGCACTTAAAAATAGAACTTTTTGTAGTTACAAGTTAGGCCTAAAAGAGCATGCAAAGATGGCCAAATAGGAAATGAAAATAAAGCTTTAAAGAGGCTATTATTCACCCTTGAAACACAACTTCAAAAACAACAACTTCTAAGGCAAAACCAAGTCAAAACCACTCAAATAAGGCTCTTGAGTACCTCGACAACAAGATGAACGTGCTTGAGTAGGTGTTTGTGTGCAAAAGTATGAAGAAACAACACTTTAAGGCACAAATGTAGAGAGAGAGGGAGAATTCTAGAGAAAGAGGGAGATGTTTTTGCTCTTCCAAAAATCTGAACCCTGAAAGGGAGAGAAAGCTCCCTTCTTATAGAATTCCAAGTCTCAAGCTTGTTGGACAAGCTAGAAGCTTGGTGCAATCCCTCTATACACGTGTATGGAGGATGCCTTCTATGCCCAATAGCTAGCATGGCTGGCAATAAAAATATCAGCAAAGGAAGAAAAATGGTCGTAGGCCATTTCAACTGGCCGACCAGCCACTTCAACTAGCCTACAGGCCACTTAAAGTGGCCTATAGGGGGAGAAAGTGGCCTATAACCACCAAAGATGGCCGACAGGCCTTCCCCTCCCTCTCGTGTATAATTCATTTGACTTCTTAGTAGATTGTTTTGTGATTTTGGCCTGTGATTTTTTATCACAATTAGAGGTGCTCCAATTGTGGTTTTTTTCCACATTATGTTGTTATGTTAATTTGTCGATATTTGTTTGGTAAATATAGTTCAATTCTCTTTTAATTGAATTAAATCTATTTGTATTTGATTGAGGATTGTTATTCATTGATAAAATTTAATTTTAATTACAAATCATTATTGAAAAATCTAGAAATCCCCTAGATATTGATTTGTGATTACGTATCAATTTCAAACAGTTAATAACAATCCCAATCAAACAATCAAAGATAAGTCGACACAAAGATTTTACATGGAAGAACGACAATTGAAGCGCCTCCAATTGTGATAAAAAAAAACCACAAAACAATCCACTAAGAAGACATAAAGGAAATACACAAGTGTACTCTCAATTACCTAACGAATCCACGTCTGAATCGAACTGACCCCTATGTGCCTCTTCCAGCCCCGTCTTCACCTCGTAATTGTCTTGCCCAACATTGATTCCACAACGCCGATGTTGAATCATGATGATGAGCCACTTCAGAATCCACTAAAGCTTCAGGCTCGAATTCCACGGAATCCACTGAAGAACAACTCTATCTTTCGTATTGAATGAAACAAACAATCCTTTGATGTATATTTCTCAAACCATGCGTGTGGGGGCCGAATAATGGAAAGATCAGATAGTATGTATCTTTGGAAGACTAATATTAATCGGCTATATCCTACGAGAGCGGGGAGCCGAATAGAATATATGTGCCAAATAAAGTATAAGTACTTAGGGTCGAATAAAGGAAAGAACAATGATTAAAAAGTAGGCCCTGGCCCCGAGGATCAAGAAGAACAGATATAAATATAGGAACAACGGTTATAGAAAGGTATGTAAGAATCACTTCGCAAAGACTTAGAAAGTAAGCTATCCTGAGTGTCTGAACTAACTTGTCCGTCGGAGTGCTAATTCCAACACCCCCGACCGGAGTGCTTGTATCTTTTCAGGTGACTAGCTGAGGATCGATAGTGTCTCCCAGGATCCGAAGAGTATTTCCAAACCACTTCCCCACAATGCATTAAACTCAAAGAAGCTAGCAAAGAAGCTCCAGATATAAACCCTAATATCCAAGAAGAAGATATGGAATCCATACCCTAAAATCGGACTGAAACACATATTTATAGAAAACAGATCTGTATCTCTGCTTGAGCACAAGAATGGCCGCTCAAGCGAATCTACGCTCAAGCGCATGAATGGCCGCTAGAGCGGAAAAAAACAACTCCCAGTACTTTTGCAGGCGGGTGAAACATCTAACCCTCGCAAGCTGACCGAGCAGCTCGATCTTCGACATACTCAGCGAAGTGGCAAACATGAAAGAATTGTAGCACTTATATCCTTCAAAGCTTTTGGGAAGTGCATTTGAATCCTTTATTTTATTTTAGGAATCTTTGGTATTGTTTTATCTTAGTTTTGGAGGAGTACAAATCAATTTAAACTCATTGGGATTGCTCGTTCACGCTCGTTTACATTGAAAAGTTGTTTAGAAACATAAAAGTCTTGTTCTGGGGTCAACACCGGTCTTGGTGGTGTCGACACTTGCCTTTTGTTGTTGGCCTCAGGGGTCAACACTAGTCGGGGAAGGGTTGACCCTTGTCTTGAGTTTGCTTGCCAAAATTTCATGTCGACACCAGTCTGGGAAGGGTTGACACCTTGCATGCTGTCAAACATAAGTGTTCCTGCTTTTCTTCATTAGGGTCGACACCTGCGAACTTTTTCCCAGATTTTCAGTCAGTTTGAGCCATACTTTTGGGGGATTTTCACTAGATATTTTGGGTTGATTTTGGGGTTTATTTTTATTTTGACGTAGTACTATAAATAAGTCCACCACTTGATCTTTTCTTTACTTTTCCTTCTCCTTTCTCCCTCTAAACCATGAAACTCTCTCTTTCTCTCAAAAAGCACTTTTTCCATCAAAGATCCTTGGATCTACTCACTTGAAGGCCTTTCCTCGCCTTGCTTCTTTGAGATTAATCATAGAACTTGTCGAGGGCTTCATTTTGATCGAAGCAATTCCTCCTCCGTCGACTTTTGTGCAGTTCTTCCTTCTCCCAGTTTTAAGCTTCAGGTAGGGACTTTCTCTACTATTTTATGATTTTTAACTTGGGTAGCTGATGATAGTGCAAATAAAGATTGGGATTTGGATGATTTTAGACAAACCTAGGGTTTTGGTTTAAAATCAAAAAGAGGGGTTTTCACTATAAAGGTGTTAAAATGGTTATGCATATGGATATGAGGTTGTGTTGTGTCAAACTTGTTGATTTTGGTAAACGGGTTGTATTTGAGAGGAAATGGGGTGTTGCCCTAAAATGTTTCAAATGGTTATTTTGTATAAATCATGGAATTTGTTCACTAAAGGTGAAATTGGTTAGATGTGCATGTTAATGGTGGATTTGGAAAATTGTCGTTTCTTATTGATGGACATATGGATAGTTTATCTATTATGAAGTTTGTATAATTGCTTAGAAATATCTGTTTTGGGCTATTGGTGGAGGATAGCTATGATTGTTGTACAAATTGCATAAAGATTAGGTGAATTGAAACTAATCTTGTATTGATTGTCATTGAATATGACTATGTGTTAATAAATTGTATATGTATCACATTTGGGAGGAGAAAGGGGATGTACTCCATGTTTGGGAGGAGAAAAGGGCTGGACTCCTTTGAATTAAGTTGGCCCATGTGTCTAGGGTGAAAGTCCCAAAAATCGTGCGTATATACATGGGTGTCGATTCCCGCGAACAAAATTTCTGTGAAATGGTAGATTCAATTGTCTATGTGGTAATTGTATTGGTAGAGAATTATTAGGATGTAATCTCAGTTGGATAGTTTGGATAACAAGGGATTTAACTCATGGATTGAGATGAAATTAATTGCCATGAACTAAAGTAAAACTAAAACGGCTTGAGATGTAAAACTTGGCATTGTATGATCTTGTAACATCACAAATGATTTTTCATAGGCATTGGATATTCGCACAATACTTACTTTTGTTAAGACTCATATATTGTGATAGATGGTTTATATTGGGCTTTGGCTCACTCTACTTGGGAAAAACATTTTCAGGTGCTGGTGATATGCCTTCGCCAAGGACTTAGCTTGGGAGAATTATGGAGCTGAGAGCCCATTTTTGTTTATTTATTTTTATTTGTTTTTTGTATAAGCCTAGGGCTTTACCTGTATTGAGCTTCTTACTCATTTTGTTGTAACCAGGCGTCGTCTTGAAATGTTGTAAGCCTGTAGGGAATTTTTATCCGTTTATCTTTCTTCCTCTCTTTTATTTGGAAACATATGCTATAGATTCAGGGTTAGGCTTTATGAATGTATGATGCATATGCTTCTCTTTTGTATGTCATATTTAACTAATGGAAGATAACTTTATTGTTGTTGTTATCATATAATGGTTATGGTGGATGGATTATTGTATTATTTTCGGGGCGTTACAACTTGGTATCAGAGCGTACCGTGTTTGAATACTTTGGGTACGTATGAAGTGATTAGTACCACAATGGGTTTGTATCGCTTGATAGAGATTTTCATATGAATGAAGTGTTCTTGTATGATAACATGCTTACATGATTATATGAGTATGGGAAACAATTTCTAGGATGTTCATTGAGTCGACAGGTTTCTAGAAGTCCAATTAGAAGAGCACTTGATCACTGCTGTTTCTACTAGGAACTCTGGAAACACCGTGGGACGGTCATTATCCGGGAATGAAATTTGTATGTGTTTATGTGACAATATGCTTATTTGGAGTGAATTATTGTTGTCCACTGCTTTAGGATGCGAGTGAGTTAGCTTCGGCGCATTTGTAAATGTAACGCCCTCAAAATAATAACATTAAACCCATCAAATAAAACATTCATTGACATATGAAATATTCACAATCTTCTATTCATCAGAGTTTCATTACAAAAGTATTACATGTTAACAACAAAAGCAAGATGCCCTACGGGCTTACAGCTTTCCAAGTTAACACTTGGTTACAACAAAAGAGTACTAAGTCATCTACACATTAAGCCCTTGGCTTGAATATACATGTAATATATCAAGAAATAAAACAACAAAAGTCCGCTTGCCTCTAGCCTCCCAAGCTACATCCTTGGAGGTGGCATGCTACATGTACCTGAAAATGATATTCCCATATAGGGTGAGCCACAGCCCAGTAGAAATATACTAAACCAAATATGGACAATGACTAAAAGATTAGCAGTTGATAGATGGCCAACACTGATACTTTCTCTTATCACACTTTACACTTTCATGACATACAAGTCCATATAACAACTCATTTTCCAATTTCTTTCGATTCTCAAATTACAACCATGGCTCAGAACCTGGCCAAACAACTCATATGAGACAGTAACTCATATCAAACACTTCCTATTTCATATTAGATAAGCATACTAGCTATATCATACAACAACAGATAAGCATACAAGCTATATCATCACTTCCACAAATATGCATATGAGCACTATCACACTTCCAATGACAAGCATATGAGCTCTGTCAACACATTAATAGATAAGTATATGAGCTCTATCTATGGAGTCCATCCCCTATCTCCTCCCAACACATCCGGTTTAGAGGTTCATCCCCTATCTTCTCCTAAACCGTGGAGTACATCCCCTATCTCCTCCAACACACACAATGCATACAAACAATAATTATACACATCATCGCACAACACATAATTTTAACGTGTTCTTTCAATCATCATACTGAGTGACTCATTCCAGTGATTAGTTCCCGTTTGCCTAATCCTCATGCATTGTCTACAACAATCACGACTATCCTCCACCGACAGCCCAAAGCAGTTATTTCTAAATAGAAAATAAATGCACAAATGGATATTTAATCAACATTTCAATTCGGTGAGTGATAAATAATTCAACTACACCCTTTAACCCCATGCATTCCCAATCTCAACAATTCCATTTCATTTCCTCATTTCTCACAATTAATTATCCCAATTAATCAAACAATGTAATTAGGTCATTTCCCATAATTAACATTACAACTCTTAGGCCTCATTTTCATCAATGATTCAACATTTATTCCATTTCTCTATGCCAAACATGCATCTAGGTTTATTATAAATAAAACCCCAACTTTTGTAAAATAACACAAAAGTCCCAAACTTTCACAAAATTACCAAACCAACCCCAACATCTCAAATACTAAAATTTAAAGACAAAATCCATAGAGAGGAGTAGGATATCCCTACCTCAAATCCGGAGCCCCAAGGGAGAAGATGACAAAACCCAACGTGCTCCAAATCCCGAAATTTTCAGATTAAAATGTAGCCCTCGACGATCAACAATTTTTTTGTAAAGGCCAAGATGAGCAAATCACTTCTACTAGATCAAAACCTAGAGAGAAGGTAGAGTTCTAGAGTGAGAGGCTCAACAATGGTGTTTTTGGAAAAGTAGGAGAGAGAAGAGAAAGTGGAAAAGTGATTTGAAAAGTCAAAACACGGAGCTTTAACCCAGTCGCCCCGCTCGAGCGGCCAATCCCCCGCTCGAGCTCCGGATACATACTCCCAGGACTTTTGCAGACAGGTCTCCCGCTCGAGCTTCCAACTCCCCGCTCGAGCGTCACTCACACAAACCCGCTCGAGCAGCCAATCCCAAGCTCGAGCGTCGAACACTGCACAGGAAATACTGGATGGGTGAAACTCCCGCTCGAGCGCCAAAACCCCCGCTCGAGCGGACAGGTCAAAATCTGGGCAACTAGTTTTGGTTTCTAATCTCAACCAACCTGTAACAAATCTGCCCAACACATCCTATAACTCCAATACAAGGAAAGAAAGGATGCACACCAGGTAATAATCAACTACTATCATCCACAGACACATATCCGGATCCCTGTACAACAAGGGTAAACCCGGGATTGCTATAACCTCCTCCTCTTAAAGAATTTCGTGCCCGAAATTAAACACAAGTTTCAAAAATAGGTTTTCCTCCATTTTAACAATGTTACATTTTAACATTCAAAAACTCGACCCATTACCGGTCATCCCATCCCTTTAACAAAAGGCATTTCACAATATGTAAACAACAAATGTACTTTCAACATGCATCAACATTATGCATTTCCTTTCCAATTTCAACAATATATTCAACATATATAATGTTACATTCAACTTCCATATGAGGCAAGTTCCAGAACATTCTTCCAATAAACCAAAACATTTTCAATGTTTCACAACTTAAGACATATATAAAAGCTCTTAAGTTCAACAATAGTTCAAAATCTAAATACAAGATTACATATCAACAAACAAGTCTGGATATTTCTCACGGACTTCCAACTCACGTTCCCAAGTGGCTTCCTCCACTCCGTGATGTTTCCACAATACTTTCACCAAAGGAATGGTCTAGCCACGCAGGGCCTGATCCCGCCTATCCAAGACCCGAACCAGTCTCTCCTCATACGAGGCATCCTCATCTACCTCTAAGTCGGTCCAATCCAATACATGTGATGGATCCGGCTCATACTTCCGAAGCATACTCACATGAAACACGTCATGAACTCCGGACAACTGCGGCGGTAAAGCTAACCGATAAGCAACCTCACCAATCCTCTCAAGGATCTCAAAAGGGCCAATAAACCGAGGGGATAACTTCCCACTCTTCCCAAATCTCATCAAACCTCGCCTAGGTGATATCTTCAGAAAGACATGATCACCTACCTCAAACGCCAAAGGCCTCCTCCTACGGTCAGCATAAGATTTCTGACGACTCTGGGCTGTAACAAGCCTCCTACGGATAAGTTCAACTTTCTCCATCGTCTCCCTAACCAACTCCGGACCCAACAAAGGTGCATCACCCACCTCGGCCCAACACACTGGAGACCTACACGGTCGGCCGTACAAGGCCTCAAACGGTGCCATACCGATACTAGACTGAAAGCTGTTGTTGTAGGCAAACTCTACCAATGGCAAGTGCCTCTCCCACGTCCCACTAAAGTCAAGGACACAACCTCGAAGCATATCCTCAAGGATCTGAATAGTACGCTCGGATTGCCCGTCAGTCTGCGGATGGTAAGCCGTACTAAAGGTCAACTTAGTGCCCAAGGCACTCTGCAAACTCTGCCATAACCTAGCAGTAAAACGAGGATCTCTATCTGAGACAATCGTCACTGGGACCCCGTGCAATCTCACTATGTCCGGAATATACAAGCCGGCAAGATGATCTACCGAATCTCTCACGCGCATAGGAATAAAGTGCGCCGACTTAGTCAACCGGTCTACAACCACCCAAATAGCATCACTACCCCGCTGAGTCCTCGGAAGACCCACGACGAAGTCCATAGTGACATGCTCCCACTTCCACTCGGCAATAGGCAAGGGTTGCAACAAACCCGCTGGCCTCTGATGCTCGGCCTTCACTTGCTGGCAAGTAAGGCACTTCGATACGAAAACAACCACATCTCTCTTCATACCCCGCCACCAAAACTGGCGACCCAAATCCCGATACATCTTAGTACCTCCGGGATGCACCGCAAGACGTGAATGGTGAAACTCTCGGAGTACTTCCTCTCGGCAAGACTCCGGCACAAACAAACGGTCTCGGTATCTCACACTCAGGTCGGGATACACCGTCAAACCCTTCTCAACCTTCCCACTGGAGATCCTCTCTCGGAAGGACTCTACCTCAAGGCCACCTCTCTGTGCCTCCAACACTCTAGTCACAAGTGTAGGCTGCGCAATAACAGAAAACAAGGCCGCAGCCTCAACAGATTCGCCCAGTAGCAAATCATACTCGCCAAGTGCTCCCAGCATCCCCCATTCTCGGATGGCAATACAAGCTACATCGCTAATGGATTTCCTACTAAGGGCATCGGCCACAACATTGGCCTTTCCCGGGTGATAGTGCAACTCAAAGTCGTAGTCCTCAATGAACTCCATCCATCTCCTCTGTCTCAAATTCAAGTCTCTCTGTGTAAACAGATACTTCAAACTCTTGTGGTCCGAGAACACCTCGAACCTCTCACCATAAAGGTAGTGCCTCCAGATTTTCAAGGCAAAGATCACTGCTACTAACTCTAGGTCGTGTGTAGGGTAATTCTTCTCGTGAATTTTCAACTGATGTGAGCCATAAGCTACCACTTTCCCTTCTTGCATCAACACACAACCCAAACCCTCTCGTGAGGCATCACAGTAAACCGCATAACCCAACCCTCTCTCCGGAATAATCAAAACCGGAGCGGTGGTCAATCTAACCTTCAACTCTTGGAACGACCTTTCACAAGCCTCACTCCATACAAACTTGACCCCTTTCCGTGTCAATCTAGTCAACGGCGAAGCTAGCCTGGAGAAATCTTTCACAAACCGATGGTAATACCCAGCTAATCCCAGAAAACTGCGGATCTCAAACACATTCTTAGGTTGTGCCCAATCTTGCACTGCCTCAACCTTGGATGCATCAACAGACACCCCTTCTTCGGATACTACGTGGCCTAAGAATTTGACTTCCCTCAGCCAGAACTCACACTTTCCAAACTTGGCATACAGCCTATGGGCTCTAAGCAACTCAAGCACCACTCTCAAGTGTTCCTCGTGCTCCTCCTCTGAAGGCAAGTAAATCAGGATGTCATCCACGAAAACCACTACAAAACGGTCTAAAAATTCCCGGAAGATCCAGTTCATCAAGTCCATAAAGACTGCCGGTGCGTTGGTAAGCCCAAATGGCATCACCAGAAACTCATAATGGCCATACCGCGTACGGAATGCCGTTTTTGGAATATCTTCCTCCCTGACCCTCAACTGTTGGTAACCCGATCTCAAGTCTATCTTAGAGAAACAACAGGAACCCTTCAACTGGTCAAACAAATCATCTATACGGGGCATAGGGTACTTATTCTTGACCGTAGCCCGATTCAAGTTCCGGTAGTCGATACACAATCTCAAGGCACCATCTTTCTTTTTAGCAAAGAGGGCCGGTGCTCCCTACGGCGAAACACTAGGGCGAAAAAAACCCTTATCTAATAACTCCTGAAGCTAAGTCTTCAACTCACTCAACTCGGCTGGGGCAAAACGATAAGGTGCCATAGAAATCGGCGCCGTGCCGGGTACTAAATTAATAGAGAACTCTATCTCTCAGTGGGGTGGCAAACTAACAAGGTTCTCGGGAAAGACATCCGAATACTCACAAACCACCCTCGGCAATACAATCTGGGTCTCATCACACTCACCACTCTCAAAGCTAGCAAGTAGACCACTAAGCTTACTCCGCCCTCGCGGATCATACATCGGTGGCAACACACTACCAACCCGATCCCCCAAGAAATGGAAACACTCTCCGCTCAAGGTACAAACTGTGACCCTCTGGTGGTAGCAATCAATAACAGCCCGGTATGACGATAGCCAGTCCATACCCAAAATAACATCAAAGCCCTTCATGGGCATGACAACAAACGGAAAAGGAAGCCTATGGTCGGCGACCTCTATATCACAACCTCTAACACCTTGTTTCAAGATCAGTTCACCCCCAAGAGGTGACACTACACAAATAGGAGATGCTAACTGTGCTAACTCCAACTCCAAAACAAATACAAATGCAGCAGATACAAAAGAATGAGATGCACCTGTGTTAATCAACATACTAGCAACCGAGTTGCAAAACAGAAAAGTACCTCTCACCACTGATGGAGCTGGTACTAAATCCTGCGCGGTAACAGCATGCGCGCGCCCTGTAGGCCCCTGATCTACCTGCTCACCTCTAGGACCAAAAGACTGCTGCACAGACTGGGATGACGAAGCTCCCGGATTGGCCCGCGAGGCCTGCACAGATTGAGCTGGCTGAAAACCCTGTGTCTGCCTAGAACCAGACACTCCCGAAGTAGCACTCAATTGCGGGCAATACCTCTTCAGGTGCCCAGGCTTACCACACTGATAACAAGACAAAGGCTGGCCTCTGCCCTGACTCTGGCCCTAAGGTCTAGCTGATGAAGAAGCAGCTCGCTGACCCCCTCCCTTCTGCGGACAAACTGAAGACTTGTGACCCAACTGGCCATACGCAAAACAAGTCAGGCCTCCCTAACTACCTCTCCCCGAGCCTGCACTCGGCACCGGAAAGGTGGATCTAGTAACTCCACCCTGAGACTGCTGAGAGTAGGAACCTTTCTGCCTCCTGTCATCACCCTGACCATCTTGGCTCCTCTTGGAGCCTCTCTGCCCCTCATCCTCCTCCTGCATCATGAACTCCATATGAGCTGTAGCATCCACTAAGTGTTTATACTCTCGGATGTAAGACCCACCAACTCTCAGCTTGAGGCCCTGCCTCAACTTCCGCTCAAACTCATAGCAACGGCGTTTTTCGGACGCCACCAACTCAGGTGCAAACCTGGACAAACTAGTGAATGTGGCCTCAAACTCAGCCACAGACATACCTTGCTGATTAAGCCGACTAAACTGATCTCTCAACTTCTCCCTAGCCACTGCAGATAAGAACCTCTCCTGGAAAGCATTTACAAACGCCTCCCATGTACCACCAACACGAGCCTTCTCGTACTTCCACCACTGACCCGCAACTCCCTTCAGCTGGAAGGATGCCAAGGTCACTTTCAATGCTCCTTCCTCGATGCCAAGCATCTCGAACGTCTTACTCATTTGTTCCAACCACTCGTCAGCCTTCAGTGGCTCCTTTGGATCCCCAACAAACTTATCCGGGTTAGACCGGAAGAACTCGCTCTTCAAGAAAGAAGGCCCTACTCCAGCTGCCTGATTCCCAGCCCTGAGAATACCCAAAGCCCCTACTATCTCCCGAGCCAAGGCACTCATAGCCTGCTGACCCGCTGGCTCGGCCACTTTGGCCTGACCAACTCCCTCTTGTACTGACGGAACCTCCTCTGGTAACGGCACCTCCTGCCTCGCAGGCCTACCACGCCTAGCACCTCTTCCCCGTCCTGACATCCTAATAAAGGTAATACAGAACGTTACCACATTCACAAATGTGCCAAAACTAAACACTCACGTCCTAATGCATGGACAACTGTAATTCACTCCATGTAAGCACATAAACACATAAGCACTTACGAATTTCATTTCCGGATAATGATAGTCCCGAGGCGTTACTAGAGTTCCGGTTAGAAACAGCATTGATCAAGTGCCTTTCCAACAAGACTCCCAGAAACCCAAGGATCCAATCAACATCCTAGAAACTACATTCCATACCCACATAGTCATATAAGCATGTTATCAATTAAGCATGTAGCATATAACACTACGTCCAAGTCTATCAAGCGAGACAAACCCACTGCGATCCTAATCACTTCCCACGTACCCAAAGTATTCGAACCAGGTACGCTCTGATACCAAGTTATAACGCCCTCAAAATAATAACATTAAACCGATCAAATAAAACATTCATTGACATATGAAATATCCACAGTCTTCTATTCATCAGAGTTTCATTACAAAAGTATTACATGTTAACAACAAAAGCAAGATGCCCTACGGGCTTACAGCTTTCCAAGTTAACACTTGGTTACAACAAAAGAGTACTAACTCATCTACACATTAAGCCCTTGGCATGAATATACATGTAATATATCAAGAAATAAAACAACAAAAGTCCGCCTGCCTCTAGCCTCCCAAGCTACGTCCTTGGAGGTGGCATGCTACCTGTACCTGAAAATGATATTCCCATATAGGGTGAGCCACAGCCCAGTAGAAATACACTAAACCAAATATGGACAATGACTAAAAGATTAGCAGTTGATAGATGGCCAACACTGATACTTTCTCTTATCACACTTTACACTTTCATGACATACAAGTCCATATAACAACTCATTTTCCAATTTCTTTCCATTCTCAAATTACAACCATGGCTCAGAACCTGGCCAAACAACTCATATGAGACAGTAACTCATATCAAACACTTCCCATTTCATATTAGATAAGCATACTAGCTATATCACACAACAACAGATAAGCATACAAGCTATATCATCACTTCCACAGATATGCATATGAGCACTATCACACTTCCAATGACAAGCATATGAGCTCTGTCAACACATTAATAGATAAGTATATGAGCTCTATCTATGGAGTCCATCCCCTATCTCCTCCCAACACATCCGGTTTAGAGGTTCATCCCTATCTTCCCCTAAACCGCGGAGTACATCCCCTATCTCCTCCAACACACACAATGCATACAAACAATAATTATACACATCATCGCACAACACATAATTTTAACGTGATCTTTCAATCATCATACTGAGTGACTCATTCCAGTGATTAGTTCCCGTTTGCCTAATCCTCATGCATTGTCTACAACAATCACGACTATCCTCCACCGACAGCCCAAAGCAGTTATTTCTAAATAGAAAATAAATGCACAAATGGATATTTAATCAACATTTCAATTCGGTGAGTGATAAATAATTCAACTACACCCTTTAACCCCATGCATTCCCAATCTCAACAATTCCATTTCATTTCCTCATTTCTCACAATTAATTATCCCAATTAATCAAACAATGTAATTAGGTCATTTCCCATAATTAACATTACAACTCTTAGGCCTTATTTTCATCAATGATTCAACATTTATTCCATTTCTCTATGCCAAACATTCATCTAGGTTTATTATAAATAAAACCCCAACTTTTGAAAAATAACACAAAAGCCCCAAACTTTCACAAAATTACCAAACCAACCCCAACATCTCAAATACTAAAATTTAAAGACAAAATCCAGATAGAGGAGTAGGATATCCCTACCTCAAATCCGGAGCCCCAAGGGAGAAGATGACAAAACCCAACGTGCTCCAAATCCCGAAATTTTCATATTAAAATGTAGCCCTCGACGATCAACAACTTTTTTGTAAAGGCCAAAGATGAGCAAATCACTCCTACTAGATCAAAACCTAGAGAGAAGGTAGAGTTCTAGAGTGAGAGGCTCAACAATGGTGTTTTTGGAAAAGTAGGAGAGAGAAGAGAAAGTGGAAAAGTGATTTGAAAAGTCAAAACACAGAGCTTTACCCCAGTTTCCCCGCTCAAGCGTCCAACGCCCCGCTCGAGCATCACTCACAGATTCCCGCTTGAGCGGCCAATCCCCCGCTCGAGCTCCGGATACATACTCCCAGGACTTTTGCAGACAGGTCTCCCGCTCGAGCTTCCAACTCCCCGCTCGAGCATCACTCATACAAACCCGCTCAAGCGGCCAATCCCAAGCTCGAGCGTCGAACACTGCACAGGAAATACTGGATGGGTGAAACTCCCGCTCGAGCGCCAAAACCCCCGCTCGAGCGGACAGGTCAATATCTGGGCAACTAGTTTTGGTTTCTAATCTCAACCAACCTGTAACAAATCTGCCCAACACATCCTATAACTCCAATACAAGGAAAGAAAGGATGCACACCAGGTAATAATCAACTACTATCATCCACGAACACATGTCCGGATCGCTGTACAACAAGGGTAAACCCGGGATCGCTATAGTAAATGTGCTAATCATTTCTGTTACCTTTATTAGGATGTTAGGATGTAGACATGGTGGTGGTAGGCGTGCTAGACCTAGGAGGCACGAGGTCCCTTTACTGGATGAAATTCTGGCACAGGAAGAAGGGGTTAGCCAGACCAATGCGACCGAACCAATTGGTCAATAGGCCATGGGCACCCTAGCCAGGGAAATGGCCGGAGCGTTATGGGAATCCATGGGCATTCTTGGGGCTGAGAATCAAGTCCAAGCCCATGTTGCTGAGACAGAGCCATCTTTCTTGAAACAGGAGTTTTTCCGGTTGAATCCTGACGAGTTTGTGGGTGATCCCATGGAGCCACTGAAGGCGGATGAGTGGCTAGAGGAGATTGTGAAAACGTTCGAGATGCTTGGCATCGAGGATGACCAGTTGAGAGTGACCTTGGCATCATTCCAATTGAAGGGAGATGTGGATCAGTGGTGGATGTATACGCGTGGGCGTATTGGAGTGACTTGGGAGGCTTTTGTCAGCGCTTTCCAGGACAAGTTTCTACCTCCCATGATTCGAGAGAAGTTGAGGGACCAGTTCTCCAAGCTAGTACAGTTAAACACTCTAGTGGCTGAGTTTGAGGCCACATTTACTAGTTTATCGGGGTTTGCACCAGAACTCATTACGATTGAGGAACGCTGTTGTTTAGAGTTCGAGAAGAGATTGAGGACCAGGCTAATGTTCAAGGTTGCCGGGTCGATGATTAGAGAGTATGGATGCCTCATAAAGGCAACGACTCATCTGGAGGCCGTGATACAGATGGAGGATGAGAGGATGAGGGGCTCTAGAAGGAGTCAGGATGTTTAGGGGGACAGTAAAAGGCAGAGATGTGCTCACCCGCAGCAGTCCCAGGGAGCTCAGTTGAGGTCCACTTTTCTAGTGCCAAGTTTAGGTTCTAGGAGAGGTGGTCAGAGAGATCTCACTTGTTACATGTGTGGCCAGCTAGGCCACAAGTCTCCTGCTTGCCATCAGAGAAGAGGAGGGCATCGGTCTGCATCGTCTTCAGCTCGTTCTCAAAGCTCGGGACAGGGGAGAGGGTAGCCGCTCACTTGTTATTAGTATGGGCAAGCGGTGTACATGAAGTGAGTTTGTCCTCAGTTGGGTGGTACACCGGTGCGTCTGGTTTGAAACAAACACAGAGCCACCAGCCTACAGAGTCAGTACAGGCCTCGAAGGCCAATCAGGGAGCCTTTTTGGCTCATTAAAGGGGTGAGTAGGTTGAGCAGAGACCTACAGGGCATGTGTATGCTGTTACCGCGCCGGATCTTGTACAAGCGTCGTTGGTAGTGAGAGGTACCTTCTTGTTTTGAATTCAGTTGCTAATATGTTGATTGATACAGGTGCATCCCATTCATTTATTTCGTCTGCTTTTGCATCAGTTTTGGGGTTAGCGTTGGCTCAGTTAGCATCTCATAGCTATGTAGAATAGCCTATTGGTAGTGAGGTTGTTTTGAAACAGGGGTGTCGGGGCTGTGTCATAGAGGTTGTCGGTCACCGACTTTTCTTTGCATTTGTATTGATTGATATGTCTAGCTTTGACGTTATATTAGGTATCAGCAGTTGTCATCATATCGGGTTATTATAGATTGCAACCGTCAGAGGATTACTGTATGTACCCTGAGCGGTGATTGTTTTTATTTCTTGGGGGACCGAGTTGATCGAGTCATATCACCGGCGTATGATCCGCGTGGGCGAAGTGAGCTTAGTTGCCTTCTTGCCAACTTCTTAAGTACTGAGTGTAATGAAGTTCGGGTTGAGTTGTCGAGGGCAGTTTGTGAATACCTAGATGTTTTTCTAGAGGATCTTACTAGTTTACCACCTCACCAAGAGATTGAGTTCTCTATTGATTTAGTGCCTGGCACGGCACCGATTTCCATAGCATCGTATAGATTTGCACCTGTCGAGTTGAGTGGGTTGAAGATTCAACTCCAGGAATTGTTAGATAAGGGTTTTATACGCCCTAGTACTTCGCTTTAGGGAGCACCGGCTCTTTTTTCCAAAAAGAAAGATGGTGCGTTACGATTGTGTATTGATTACCGGAAGTTAAACCGGGTGACCGTTAAGAACAAGTATCCTATGCCTCGTATAGACAATTTGTTTGATTAGTTGAAAGGATCTTGTTGTTTTTCTAAGTTAGACCTGAGATTGGGTTATCACCAATTGAGAGTAAGGGAGGAGGATATCCCGAAGATGGCATTTCGTATACGATATAGCCATTATGAGCTTCTAGTGATGCCCTTTGGGCTAACCATTGCCACAGCTATATTTATGGATTTGATGAACCAGATCTTCCGGGAGTTCCTAGGCCGTTTTGTGGTTGTCTTTGTGGACGACATCTTGATTTACTCACCCTCTGAGGAGGAGCACAAGGGGCATTGGCGGGTAGTACTTGAGTTGCTTACAACCCACAAACTGTATGCTAAGTTTGGGAAATGCTAATTTTGGCCAAGAGAAGTTAAGTTCTTAGGCCATGTGGTATCCAAGGAAGAGGTGACTGTAGATTCATCCAAAATGGAGGCAGTGCAAAATTGGGAACCACCTAAGAATGCTTTCGAGATCCATTGTTTCTTGTGGTTCGTCGGGTACTACCGTCGGTTTGTGAAGGATTTCTCTAGATTAGCTTCACCATTGACTAGATTGATGAGAAAAGGGATTAAATTTGGGTGGAGTGAGGCTTGCGAGAAATCTTTTCAAGAGCTTAAGGTTAGACTTACCAGTGCTCCATTTTTTATTATTCCAGACAGAGGTCTGGGTTATTCAGTGTATTGTGATGCTTCACGAGAAAGTTTGCGCTGTGTTTTGATGCAAAAGTGAAAGGTAATGGCCTATGGCTCGCGACAGTTGAGAACACATGAGAGGAACTACCCCACTCATGACCTAGCATTAGCGGTGGTGATTTTTGCCTTAAAGATTTGGAGGCGTTACTTGTATGGTGAGAAGTTTGAGGTGTTTTCTGATCACAAGAGTTTGAAATATTTGTACACAGAAAGACTTAAATCTGAGGTAGCGGAGGTACATGGAGTTCATAGAAGACTATGACTTTGAGTTACATTATCAGCTGGGGAAGGCCAATGTTGTAGCCGATGCCTTGAGTAGAAAGTCTATTAGCAATGTAGCTTGTATTGCCATTCGAGAATAGGAGATGTTGGGTGCTATTGGGGAGTTTGACTTGCATCTTGACGAGTTTGCTGAGTCTACAGCCTTGTTTTCGGTAGTTGCATAGCCTACACTTGTGAATCGAGTAATAGAAGTGCAGGAGGGTAACCTTAAAATAAAATCCCTCCGGGAGAAGATTTCCAGTTAGAAGGTGGAGAAAGGCTTGAATGTGTATCTTGATTCGAGTATTAGATACCATGATCGTCTCATTGTGACGGAGCCTTACCGAGAGGAAGTACTTTGAGAGTTTCACCATTCATGCCTTGCGGTACATTCGGGAGGCACAAAGATGTATCATGACCTTAGCCGCCAGTTTTGGTGGAGGGGAATAATGAAAGATGTGACCGTGTTTGTATCGAGATGTCTAACTTCTCAACAAGTAAAGACCGAGCATCAGAGGTCAGCGAGTTTATTGCAACCCTTGCCTATAGCCGAGTGGAAGTGGAAGCAAGTCACAATGGATTTTGTTGTGGGCCTTCCAAGGACTCAACAGGGTAGTGATGCAATTTGGGTGGTAGTTGATCGGTTAACCAAGTCGGAACACTTTATTCCTATGCGCGTAAGTGATTCGATAGATTACCTTACTGACCCTTACATTAGGGACATAGTGAGGTTGCACGGAGTCCCTCTGACAATTGTTTTGAATAGAGATCCACGTTTCATGGCCCGATTGTGGCAAAGCTTATAGAGTGCCTTGGGTACGAAATTGACCTTTAGCACTACGTATCATCCTCAAACTAATGGGTAATCCGAGCATACTATTCAGATCCTTAAGGATATGCTTCGAGGTTGTGTTCTTGATTTTAAGGGCTCATGGGAGAGGCACTTGCCCCTGGTGGAGTTTGCCTAGAACAATAGTTTCCAATCGAGTATTGGCATGTCACCGTTTGAGGCCTTGTATGGCCGACTGTGTAGATCTCCTGTGTGTTGGGCCGAGGTGGATGATGCACCTATGTTGGTTCCAAAGTTAGTTCGGGAAACGACAAAGAAAGTTGCACTTATCCGTAAGAAGCTGGTCGCTGCCCAGAGTCGTCAGAAAAGTTACGCTGACTGTAAGAGAAGACCTTTGTCTTTTGAGGTGGGAGATTACGTGTTCTTGAAAATATCACCTATGAAAGGTTTGATGAGGTCTGAAAAGAGTGGGAAGTTATCCCCTCGATTGGGCCTTTTGAGATCCTTGAGCAGGATAGAGAGGTAGCTTACCGTTTAGTCTTGCCGCCACAACTTTCTGGGTTCATGATGTGTTTCATATTAGCATGCTTCAGAAGTATGAGCTGGATCCATTGCACATGTTGGATTGGACCGGCTTAGAGGTAGATGAGGATGCCTCGTACGAAGAAAAATCGGTGAGGGTCTTGGACACCCAGGACCAAGTCTTGTGAGGCAAGACAATTCCCTTAGTTAAATGTTGTGGAAACATCACGGGGTTGAAGAAGCAACATGGAAGTCCGTGAGAAGTCTTTGAACTTATTTGTTAATGTTTGAGCATGCATTGAAGTGCTGATTATGTTAATGAAACATGAAAACATTGTATATGTTAATATGTTTTAGAAAACATGGATTTTATATAAAAACATTGTATGTGTTTTAGAAAATGTGAATTGCACATTCAATGTTGGAACCTGTGTATCGAGTTGATGAAAATGGATGACCGGAGAATGGGTCATGCTGATGAAATTGAATGATTATCATTGTTGGGATTGGTCTAATCATGGCCTTAAAACTTGCTTTAAAATTTCGGGGAGGAAATTTCCTAAGGTGGGGAGGTTGTAGCACTTGTATCCTTCAAAGCTTTTGGGGAGTGTATTTAAATCCTTTATTTTATTTTGGGAATCTTTGGTGTTGTTGTATCTTAGTTTTGGAGGAGTAAAAATCGATTTAAACTTGTTAGGATTGCTTGTTCTTGCTTATTTATGTTGAAAAGTTGTTTGGAAACTTAAAAATTTTGTTCTGGGGTCTACACTGGTCTTGGTGATGTCGATACTTGCCTTTTGTTGTTGGCCTCAAAGGTCGACACCAGTTTGGGAAGGGTCGATACCTTGCGTTATGTCAAACATAAGTGTTCCAGCTTTTCTTCATAAGGGTCGACACCTCTGCTGCAGGAGTCGGCACCTGCGAACCTTTTCCCAGATTTTCAGTCGGTTTGGGCCCTACTTTTTGGGGATTTTGACTAGATATTTTGGGTTGACTTTGGGGTTTATTTTTATTTTGACCTAGTACTATAAATAAGTCCACCACTTGATCTTTTCTTTACTTTCCCTTCTCATTTCTCTCTTAAAACCGTGAAACTCTCTCTTCTCTCAAAAGCACTTTTTCACTCAAAGATCCTTAGATCTACTCACTTGAAGGCCTTTCCTCGCCTTGCTTCTTTGAGATTAATTGTAGATCTTATCGAGAGCTTCATTTTGATCAGAGAAAAACGTTGTTCCACCTCCGTCAACTTTTGGGCTTTTCTTCCTTCTCCCTCTTCTAAGCTTGATGTAGGGACTTTCTATACTCTTGTATGATTTTTAACTTAGGTATTTGATGATAGTGCAAATAAAGGTTGGGATTTGGATGATTTTAGACAAACCTAGGGTTTTGGTTTAAAATCAAAAAGAGGGGTTTTCAATATAAAGGTGTTGAAATGGTTATGGTTATGGATATGGATATGAGGTTGTGTTGTGTCAAACTTGTTGATTTTGGTAAACGGGTTGTATTTGGGAGGAAATGGGGTGTTGCCCTAAAATGTTTCAAATGGTTATTTTGTATAAATCATAGAATTGGTTCACTAAAGGTGAAATTGGTTAGATGTGTTGGTTAATGGTGGAGTTGGAAAATTGTCGTTTCTCATTGATAGACAGATGGATAGTTTATCTATTGTGAAGTTTGTATAACTGCTTAGAAATATCTATTTTAGGCTATCGTGGGAGGATAGCTATGATTGGTGTAGAAATTGCATGAAGAATAGATGAATTGAATCTAATCTCGTATTGATTGTCATTGAATATGACTATGTGTTAATACATTGTATATGTGTCATATTTGGGAGGAGAAAGGGGATATACTTCATGTTGCGCAAGAGAAAGGGAATGGACTCCATTGAATTAAGTTGGCCTGTGTGTCCAGTGTGAAAGTCCCGAAAACCACACGTATATATATATGGGTGCTGATTCTCGCGGACGAAATTTCCGTAAAATGGCAAATTGAATTGTCTATGTAATAATTGTATTGGTAGAGAATTATTGGGATGTAATCTCAGTTGGATTGTTTGGATAACAAGGGATTTGACTCATGGATTGAGATGAAACGAATTGTCATGAACTAAAGTAAGACTAAAACGGCTTGAGATGTAAAACCTGGCATAGTATGATCTTAAAACATCACAAATGATTTGTCATAGGCATTGCATATGCACTCCATACTTATACTTTTGTTAAGACTCATATATTGTGATAGATGGTTTCTACTGGGTTTTGGCTCACTCTATTTGGGAAAAATGCCCACTTTTGTTTATTTGTATTTATTTGCTTTTTGTACAAGTCTAGGGCTTTACCCGTATTGAGCTTCTGATTCATTTTGTTGTAACCATGCGTCGTCTTGGAATGTTGTAAGCCTGTAGGACATTTTTATCTATTTATCTTTCTTCCTCTCTTCTATTTGGAAACGTATGCTATGGATTTAGAGTTATGCTTTATGAATGTATGATGCATATGCTTCTCTTTTGTATGTCATGTTGAACTAATGGAAGATAACTTTATTATTGTTTTTGTCATATAACGCTTACGGTGGATGGACTATTGTATTAATTTTGGGGCATTACAATAGACATCACAAACTTCTCTGCAAGGCACAAGTCGGATTGGATTCGTATCTAAAACTCATAGCCTCACATAAATAAAAGATCTAATAAAATTATAACTGAAAGAAGTTTTGTCAAACGAGATTGTCAAGATTAAAAATCTAACAACTATCTTGGGATTTTTAAGGATTTTCAATTTTATCACATTTGTCGTTAAAAAGTAAACATTTTAGTTTCAGAATTGTATATTGGTCATCTATTGCTTTGAAAGCAAGTATGATGAATTATTTTGCTTCGATTATTTAATTAATTTGATTTGTTTTTATATAGATGATATATATATATATATATATATAAGGGGCCTACAAAATGAAAGAATCAAATTATCAAATTAAAAACCGTTATTAGTTCCACTAACCCAAATTTTAGTGTCCAGTCCAGCGAAATCATTCTTCAAACATATAAGTATTCAACAATGGTTGTAAACATTATAGATGATATATATATATATATATATATAAGGGGCTTGCAAAATGAAAAAAATCAAATCATCAAAATAAAAATCGTTATTAATCCCGCTAACCCAAATTTTAGAAAAAAAAATATAATAAATTTTATAAGGATGTAATTATTTCTCCCTTTTAGGAAAAATAAAACGAATAAAATTTAATGGCAAATAGACAATTAATAATTAAGGGAAAGATATATATTTTGTTGTTAAATGAATGATAATATTATTTTTATGTTAATACAACTAATGAATGACTAATAAAATAAAAAATAAAAAAAACTGACAAAAGTGAATTAAAATTTTAGGATAGACTGTAATTTATGCAAAAATTTGAGACTTTGTGGGTTTTTTTTTTTTTTAAATCTCGAAGAATTTGTAATTTACCCAAATAATAAAGTTATCATTCTCTGTCTCAAACATTTACACTTTTAAATGAATTAGAAGTGAAAATTTTAATGTGACTTCAAAACATGCAATTCATCATATAGTTTGAATAACCTCACCCCGTATTCGATAACTTAAAATACTTGCACGTATTTGTCCAAAGCTTATTTGTGCCCTGGTCCACAATGTAACACCACTGAAAAAAAATAAATATCGTCAATATGTACACCGACCATAGTTCTTACCTAAGAAAATTATTTTTTGGTATCAGTAAAATAAATTTTATTAAAAATTAATTGCAAAGTGTACTCTCAAAGAGATTTTTTTTTGTCAAACAAAATAAAAAAAAAACATAATTATTCACAAACTTGACGCAGAAGGTATTTTGTAAAATTATTCTATATCTGTAGCACAACTTTTTTTTCTCAGACTTAACGCTAAATTAAGTCTCTCATTATCATTTTACAACATTAAGTTTAGTTTTGCAAGTACCTAAATTTCCTTCTCAAATTTATAATAATAATGTTTTAAGAAGAAATGAAAAACAGAGTTGTCACGCCCCAAAAGTTGGACAATTAAATGTTAAATTAGGACTAAACCCCAATTAATATTCCATCATCCAAATCTTAGGGGTGAAACAAAAAAAACTAAAACGCCAACCAAACCATCGACCATAAATTCATAACTGCTTAGAATAAACTCAACCACCAAAATAAACTAGCTAACCTATGTTTCCACAATCCGAGGATCACCTAAACTCTCACAAGTTTAGGGTATCCTAGAGCTCTGATACCATTCTTTGACCGCAACAACTTTTTCAGGATCTACCGCTATCCCCTGATTGGACACAACATGTCCCAAAAATCGAACTTCTTTCTCTTAAAAGTGACAATTACTGAACTTAGCGTATAACTGTTGCTCCCTTAAAGTTTGCAACACGACCTTCAAGTGTTCTCCGTGTTCCTCCTCATTCTTAGAATACACCAGGATATCATCTATAAAGATAATCACAAACTTATCTAATACTGTTGAAAAATTCTGTTCATCAAGTCCATGAAATAGGTAGGAGCATTGGTCAAATCAAAAGGCATTACAGGAAATTCGTACAACCCATACCGGGTCCGAAAAGCAGTAAGCAGTATACTTTCCTCTGACACACCCATCTGATGGTAACCCGTTCTGAGGTCAAACTGAGAGAAAATGGCTGCCCCTTTCAACTGATCAAACAAATCATCAATTCTAGGTAGTGGATACTTGTTCTTGATAGTCACCTTGTTCAGCTCTCTGTAATCTATGTACATACGGAGAGTGCCTGTAGACACCCCATTTTTGACCGTCCTCAAGACTTGAACGTCACCGTTTGAACACTCGGTGATCATCCATGTTTGTGTTCGTTTGGAGTTCTCGGAGGTCTCGGCTACGCGCCTTGCCTCAGGATCTCCGAACTTGACTGTTTAGTGTCTGATTTTGCACCAAACACTTGTGTTTTGCCTTGAAAGGGCAGGGAATACGTTGTGAGGCATCCCCACACATCATCGGCCATGGCCAGAAGCCACCGGCTGGTGTTTTGTTGCCATCGGCAATATATATCGCCGGTCAGCAGTCTTTGTTGCCGGTCGGCACTCCTTTTTTACAAAATGGCAATTTTGAGCAGCCGATTACTGTTCATCTGCTTTTGCAGATATTTTAAGACAGCTGTATGTCATTTTGTTCCCCTCTATAAGAGGAGCCCTCCCCTCTTGGCTCTAGGTTAGAGATTTTGGAGAGAAAATTGTTGAGAGCTCTGGTTTTAGGTTTAGGGTTTGATATATATATTCTATCTCTATACCTCTCTCTCATTTAGCCTTTGTGTGTGTTTAAGTGTGTTTGTGTCTTACTATTGCACACAAACACATAGTGTTACACCTTTGCTTGATTTCTTGAAGGACCAGAGGTTGTTCTTGAGGTTCTTGAGCTGTTTTGAGCTCAAGGAAGCTGTTGGAGCTTCATCTTTGAAGAAAGTCAACAAGGGTAAGAAACTAGTCCCATTTTACCCCATTTTTGCAATGTATTTTTACCTATCTTGAAATTGTTTTTTGGCTTTGCATATAATACAAAAAAGTTCTATTTTTAGGCCCTCTAAATAGTTTATTTAGGGTGTTTTGTTGTTTGAGGTTGTTTGACCCCTCCTAAGCCTTGTAAGGCTCCATTTTGTGCTATTTTGAGTGAGCTCCTAGACCTTGGTGTTTGGGCCTCCTCACCACTGAAATCTTGAGGGATTTCAGAGGTGAGGATGGTGCCTTCAGGTCCCAAGAAGAAGAGGGCCACCCCCTCTCCTTGTTGTCCTTGAAATGGACCATTTTTGGCCTCTTAAGGGAGCACCAAGCTAAGCTTCATGTTGACCATGCCTTGGCTGCTTTTTGTGCTTATTATGTCATAATATGCCTCTATTTTTTGTTGGTTTTGGTACACCATGCATGCTTAGCATACCTATCTTGTAATGCCACCTTGATGCCTTAACATGCCTTAGGTTGTAAACCCTTATTCTAGCATGTTTTAGGCTTAGTCTTGTGAAGCTTTTGTGCATATTTTGCCATGTTTAAGGTCTGTCCATAGTTGTTTGGGTCGGCTTTGGCATGCTTAGTATAGCCCCTTTGCATTCCGGCTTGTTGGCCTCAAGTATTTGAGCGTATAGCATGCCATTCTTGCATTGATTCAGTGGTTTGGAACTATCCACCATGTCATTTCAGTCCACTTAGCATGCATATATGCTTGCATTTCATGGCCCTTTTGATGTTTCAAGAGTTGATGTTTCATGCTCCATGTTTATGCCATTGTGTATGCCTCTAGGATTAGGTCACTTAGATGCCATCTAAGTGGTTCTTGAGGCTTAATTTTGCATGATTTGGGACTGTTTTGATTCAATTTGGTCATTTGCTTCGTGAGTCATATGGCCATGTTTTAGGTACTTGGGTTTGGTTGCATGTATAGCTTGCATTGGTAGGTTAATTTGGCATCATTTCCTACATGTTTTCAAGGCTTATAATACATGTCATATGCCCATGATTACCCCCTTTTAAGTGTGCTTAAAAGTAGTCCTTCGATGCTTAACCGTTTAGGCCTTAACATGTGCATGTGTGTATGTGTGTTTGGTTCCATTTTCTTAAGCTTTTGGCCACTGTTTTGGGCCTAATTAGAGCTGCCCAAATCATGTTTAAGTCCAATCTTTACATGTTGTTACATGTCTTACACTTTGCATGCTTTGATTGCACCATGTCTTGCATGTCCACTAGCTTGCATGCTTGTTCATTGCTTGCTTGTTTGCATTGCCATGTTGCATCCCTTGCTAACATGCCTAGGTTGCATTGAACATGCATATCTTGTCCCTTGATTTAGTGATAGGGATTGGACTCCTTTGGTTTGTTGGTTTGCATTGCACTTAACATCAAAATGTGTATACTTGGTCACTTGGGCCATCACGCATGGAAATGCGCGATTGGTGGTCCGAGAACCAAGGAGCATGTCCCTTTGACTCACTCACATGATAAGGAACATGATTGGTGCATATATGGCCTGAATTGTATTACCATGCAAAGTCCTGTCCTCTGCTGCTGTCAAACAGGTTCTGCAGGCATTCTCTGCCGATCGACTCCATAGAGTGCCGACCGGCAATAAACTTTCAGCCGATGGATTCATTATGTGCCGATGACCACATGCTATAGCCGGTGACCACTATACTCAGCCGGTGGTGTCTCCCAATGTCCAGAGAAGCAACTCGGAGACTTTGAAAGTCTTCAGAGGAGCAGAGCAGGGAAAACAGAGGCAGATTGCGCATGGCGGTGCACTTCCGAGCAAGACCCGAGCACGCATGCATCGAGCTCTCTTCCCGAGGCGATTTACTGTTTTTCCTAGCTTAGTTAGTTTGTTAACTAATTAGGTAATTTGTAATAATTAATTAGCTAGGATAGTTAATTCATTATTCGATTTGTATTATTCTTTCGGTCCCTCCGGGCGAGGGCGAACTTGTAATAAGTGTGGGTGAGTGTGTGCATGTCTTCCAACCCCCACTTCTTTCTCCCTTTTACTTACCTGCTTTGATGGTTAGTAATAGGTCATGTTTAAATTAGCATACCTTATGCTGCGCATGCGTGCATCCATGCATTTGCCTTACATGCACCGGGCTCGGTACATCATGCTAACTGCATTTGTATTTCAATTCCAAATTGAATACGTGCATCAATTGATTGCATTTCACATGCCATGTTTAGGTTAGCCGAGCCTACTCTAATTGCATCCTGTATGTGTTACATTAGTCAATTTGACATGAACTAGGACCATGCATGTTGGCTAACTAGTTTATTGTTTTGGCACGGAGTACAATGTAAGTATTTTATGCTTTAGCATACCGCATGCGTGTGAGTGTTGCCATAACAGCATGATTACCATGTGGCTAGATGCTTATGTGATAAACTGTTTGAATGCCTGTGGGTGAAGGTTGGATTGTCTGAGTTGGAAAAACTCATTGAAATCCGTATTTTAGCCTACTTGAGAGTAGCAAATTCCAAAGTACTTTTTAAAACAAACGGATATGCAATGCTTATTTCCAGATTAGGCAATCTAGTCTATACTTGTTTGCCGTGCGCATAACATAGTAATGCTAGGCTAATAATTGGTTTAAGAACACATAATGTTTTCAAAAACGGATATCGCGGTTAGTAGAGGCCGATCTTCGGATCGGGTAAGAGGGGGTGCTCATTGCTGACCTTCCCCAATCGTACCCTAGCTCCCGAACCGAGGCAACTCTGGTGATGACGGACATGTGGCCTTCGGCACCGAGTCAGGGTTTCCCAAATTCCCCCATAAAAAATATTTAGGTGGCGACTCTGTATCTGGCAAAGCAGTCCATGTTGGCACTTCTTTTCAAAAAGTCTGTTTCTCAAAACGATTTGCCAGATTTGGACTCTTTGGTTCAAGATTAAGAACCGTGACATCAAATTGAGTCCGAACTGTAGAGAGGCCCCACGCGGGCGCGTCTACAGTTTCTGGCGACTCTGCTGGGGATTTAGAGAGCTTGACTCGAACTCGTGATATCCTATTTTGATTTCATTTTTGTGTCTCTTTGCATTGCATGTGCATTGGTGTGCCTAGGACAGAGTGTTTGCCATCTGCCATTCCTGAACGGTTTGCCAGAGGCTTGTCTTGTCAAGGCATGACCATAAGGCTGACCGGTTATGGGCTCTGACAGTATGGGAACACAAACCCCGGTTTTACCGGGGCACCCTTTTCGACCATTCGACCTAGTGCATATTCGGATCTATAGTGACCATTCCAAGTTAGGACAAGTTGCTTACCCGATGTTAGGTTGTTTGAAAACTGCTGCGTACATAGTGAAACCCTAGCTCCTAACAAAATAGGACAGGGAAACCCTACCCCAACATAGGGGTGTTTTGGCTCTCTTCACTTGCTATGTGCTTTTAGAGTGTATCTCTACAGGGAAAGTACATATCAGTTTGCAGGTTTGAGTATCAGGCCCAAGCGCACCAGTATCAGTGTTGTTAAGAAACCAGTTATCTGCGGGTATCAGGTTCAGTTTTTGGGACAGTGATTCCAGGGGAACAGTGATCAGCAGTAGAGTACAGTTGTTCCGCTACACCCGTGTTTGATCTGTTTGGGGTGAAATGCTGTTTGTTGTCTCTTTCAGTTCGGACAGCTGGTACAGAATAGCTAGTGCTCCCCCTTTGCTGAGGCAAGACTTATGATGACACAGAATTCGGAAGAGATAGTGATTATGACGGCTGCATTAGAGCAAGGGATCACTCTATAAGGTGAGACCAATACTGATATGCCACATCCACCTAGGTCGCCTGTTGCGCACCCGGTTTGGGCCCCCCAGCTATACCAGGCTTGCGAGCCTACTACATTTCAGCTAATGGGGATGATAGGTGATCTCCAGAGGTCTGTGGCGGATCTCGCCTACGGGATGTCAGCTTCACCGTCAGCTGCACCATATGCCGGGAGTTTTGTACCCCAGGAGCCCGCGCTGTTAGGGCGAATTGTGATTGAACTTAGCCAACCAGAGATGGCCTCCAGCTATGGCAATGACATGCCGACATCAACCCAAACCCTCGATCAGGCTGAGGCCAGAGGAAAAGACAAAATGAAGGCAGATGCCGACCCCATTGAACAACTGTTGTGGGGAGTCGAGGCTTTGAAAGCCGCGGGGATGAACAAGCAACAGATATCCGCAGCTGTGGCAAGAGCTGTGGAGGATGCTTTCCCCACTCCACCTGAGGGGAGTTCAAGTCAGTCGGAAGATCGGGATAGGCCCCGTCATGCTAGAACAGTTTCTCCTATTCCCGCCCCTGCACCTGGGAAAGATCAGAACGCCAAGGCAGCTCCTGCCGACCCTTTTGCTTGTGCGGCTAGTAAGAACACTCAGACTCCAAAGTACCTGCCCCGAGGGCGCAGGACCTTTCATGCTCTCTACATGCCTCTATCTAAGGCACTTTAGATCCTTGCCGAGAGGGGACACCTTAAACCCTTGGAGCCTCAGCCTCTCCCGAAGAATCTCCCTGCTACGCATGATGCTGCTCAGTACTGCGCATACCACCAGCAGACAGGCCATGCAACCGACAATTGTTTCCGCCTCCGTCATGAGGTGCAAGATTTGATTGACAACGAGGTGATCCTCCCGCCCACCTCAGCCAAGTCCGTTACCACCCAGCTATTGGATTTTGAGGACACAGATACTGCAAGTATGTAATCAGAAAGTGAACCACCTGCGGGCGGCATTCGGTATATTTTGAATGTGGCGTCTGGCACGCATTTTTGAGCATCTGTGAATGCTAGCTTTGTAAATTCTGGTTCGGGTATCGAGTCAGTCTTTTGTTTTAAGTCTGTCTCTTTGTCTTGAGTCAGTCTTTTTGCTTAAAGGTCTGTCTTGTTGTAGCGAGTTAGTCCCCTTTGTATAGAATACCAGGTGATTCTGGGGTTGTTGTCCCGAACATCGTTTTGTCTTGTAATTACCTGTTTTTGTTTTTGAGTCTGTTTCTGCCGAGGGGCCAGTTACACCAACAAATCTGAATGAAACAGCTGTTGCTATCCCACTTTCATGCTTGCTTTCAGTGTAAGTT
The DNA here is from genome assembly GCF_055761805.1 of Camellia sinensis. NCBI lineage: Eukaryota > Viridiplantae > Streptophyta > Magnoliopsida > Ericales > Theaceae > Camellia > Camellia sinensis. The sequence continues at coordinate 82,460,863 of NC_138974.1, forward strand.
AGTTGTACTAGAGGATTTGATCGGGCTGACAGTACATCTCGCTTGCTCTCCTGCGCGCCAAACTCATTGCATTAACCTAAGTTTTTCAAAAAAAAAAAAACCCTTTTGAACACTGCGGTGATAAAAACGAAGAGGAAGGAATTCCTCGGGTTTTGCAAAACTTTGATCAAATTGAGAGAAAGAGAGGCATGCTAAGCCTTTTAATGAATGAAACCACGCTTGTCAACATGAGTACTGAGAAAGACCCTAGCTTGATCCAGATTGGTTCCACACCATCTTCGGCACGAGCGATTTGTCGCTTTCTTAAAAACTTTCAAAAACAAATGTTTACACGACCTTGTGAAGACCTGTGTGGAACCGCTCTTGAGATTGTGCAGCCTAGGATCGCTCTCAGCCTCAAGATTCAACCCGTTCATTTTCGAGCCTTGAACCCGTTCAGAAAGTTCAACGGTCAAATGTCATGCAAGGTCTGTATGGCCAAATCAGGAGTAGCCCTCGAACAAGAGGCACCAAAGTCGAATCAAAAAGATTAGATCTCACCAGAAGAAGCTCGTGGAGCAACCATGATGGATTCTTCTACAAATCAGTGCAACGGCCGTTCTCCTAGATATAGAGAGGCTTCAACTTCCAAAAACCATTTGGCATGGACTTGTTACACTTTTACCCTCTGAGAGGCTCGCTGGGCCGAAAACTCGGAAGGGTGACCCAGACAAAAGTTAGAGCAAGAGAAAAATACAAAAAAAGCAAAAAATACAAAGATGCAAAAGAAAAGAAAAAGAAAGAAAAAATGCAAAAGAAAAGAACAAAAAAAAAAAAGAAAGAAGAAAAGAGAATTAAAAGATACAAAAGAAAGAAAATAAAAATGAGCTCGCAAGGCTGAAAACCCGCATCGGGCACCTTGGCAAAAGTTAGAGCCTGAAAAGTGAAGGTTAAAATACCCGAGTGTACCTTAACCGGAACTACGTAAGGCTTGATTCCCATGTTTGGGATACGTAGGCAACTTCATCATGATGTCCAGCCCCCAACGCTTTCATAGCGTCTCAGTCCATACGATGGTTTCGATTTCATCCCATAGTCCAGTCGCCAACACCTTCCAAGGTGACTGTGTCCATATATTTGTCATAACCGTCTTCGTCATCTCTGTGTCTAAGAGTTCGACCACCACCAATGAAGACTGTTTACGGACTGCCACGGCACCATCCAAACAAGGGGCAACTTTCCGTTGCCACGAGTCGTCGCGAGTCGCCATTCAAACCAAGGGCAGCTTTCCGTTGCCATCCACCCCCTTTAAGCCAGTGGCAATTTTCCATTGCCTCCAATCCGGGGTTGCGCATCTCAAAGAGTAAGATCCATGCTCATTGAGCATTGACTGTTTGTAAAATAGTTTTTGAAAATTTTTACCGAGGTTGACTATTTCCGCGAAAACTATCCCATTTTCCAAAGCTGGACCATTTCCTTGGACCCAAAAAGGAAAATTTTCAGCGCTCATAGCCTGACTCGCATGATTTTCAAATCAAAAACCGAACAAGTATGTTAATCTAACTCTCATTTTGATCAAAACTATTCTAGTAGAAAACCAAAACAAAAAATGGTCAAAATGATGAACTAGGGGCACAGTTGAGTCAGGCTTTCTGTCTTCCCCCCGTCGTCAACATACTTGCCAGGAGGGCATTCTACCCACCAGAAGAAATAGCTGTGCGCTAACGGCGTTGGGCATGAACCCGCAACTCCCTATTCATCCATTAAACACCCAGGGAGGGATAAAAATGAGAGAATAAAGAATAGACTGGTGTAAGTTGAGAGGAAAAAGCGAGCCAAAGGGTTTTGAGAGAAAAACCGAGCTTGAATGCCAGAGTGATGTGAGAATCACAAATGTGAAAAGGGTGGGAAACAATACCCAGAGAAACTGGCTCCTCGTGATCTGAGGTCCCCCGTCTTCGTTAACGCGTCTGTATGTCATATCTTTTGTTCTGTTTACCTCACCCTTTGTTTTAGGTCTCTTCCGAGCGTGTCTCGTTGTGTTTAGGTCGTGTACCCTTTTGTTCGAGTCCTTTTCCGCTGTATCCAGTTACAGGCTCGATACTCTGGTTAAGAAAACCCCTTTTCCAAAAATTAGTCATTTATGTTCAGAGTGCTGTGCCATTCTCTACATTTGTGCGAAGCAAAAGAATGAAGGGAAAATTTGGGGCATCCGAGCATGTTTTAACCCTAGTCGGTTTCACCTTTGAAGGCCGTCTTGATTGGGCTGTTTTGTTTAAAGTTTGCCGTATGCAGAATAAACCAAGTGCTGTGTTACGGGCTGTATGCAGATTAATCCCCAGTAGAGTAAGGGCTGTGCGTCCAGAATCAGGCAGTGGGTTGCTTGGGTTATTTTTGCTGCTGGCTGTTTAGTTATCTGATTATTACAGTGCAAGTGTTCAATTTTCAGACAACCAATCAATTTCATTTACATTGAGGTGTAATATGGGGTGATGCAATGCAAAGTATGAAATGTAAAGATATACGGATATAAACACCTTTTTTAGATAAAAAGCCTGTTTCATTCCATCATCTTTTCAAATACACAAGTTTTGGAGACAAAATTCTGCCTGCGGCAGTACAAAGTATCCTAACTACCAACAAAAAGAAAAGTACAAGAAAGAAGAAAAATAACAAAAATCTGTATTCGTGTCAAGCGGCTTCGGGGGCTATCAGTCTGTCCTAGTCCTCTTCCTGGACGAAGGTCTAGGAGCATCATCAGCATCGTCATCAGAGCCCGAGCTAGAACCGCCTCCGATCTCCTCCTCAGATGACCCGGCCTCTGCCTCCGCCTCGGACTCAACATCGTCATCATCATCATCATCAGGGGTCGGCGCCCGAGAACTACTCCCGACATGAGTACGCCCTCCCCTGGTGCGGGGACGTGCAGCGTCTCCACGCCCTCCTCGAGCAGGGATAGAGGGCCCAGCCGGAGCACCACCCACCGGAGGAATCTGGAAGGGAGGCTGAAAAGCATAAAAGGCAAATACATCAGAATACAGTATATGCAGTGTATCAGTGCATAATGCAGTGTACAGTGTAAGAACGCCGTGAGCAGTTTATCAGTGCAGAATGCTGTGTACAGTGTGTGAATGCCGTGGGCAGTTTATCAGAGCAGAGTACAGTGCAGAATGCAGTGTATGCAGTGTATCAGATGCTGTGAGATCAGCGTGTCAGGTGTGGTGTCGTGCATCAGATAATGTGAAGCAGTGTATGAGTGGTTTGAGACCGTCATCAGAAGGGCATACCGGAATACTGTAGAGGGCTAGGAGGTCAAAGGTCCGCTGCAGCATCCCTATCATGCAGGCATTCAGCTCCACGGACTGCCGGGTATACTCGGAGGACGCCTGCAAAAGTATAAGATACATCAGTATTCTGCGGAATATCAAATAAACTGAAATGAAATGCAGATGCAAGATGCAAAATGAAGTAATACATACCGGAGGCAAGTCGGGGATACCGGCTAACTCATGACCAGCCGGGGGAGGAGCAAAGGGGATCTGGTAGGTCGTCCCATCCTGGCCTCTATATGACAGCACAGTGGGCAAGGCAGGCCAGCCAACCCCCCGTCCCCTCTGAGCTCCGCTCCTGCCATGCCCTTGAGCCCTCCTCGATGTGCCTGCTCCAGCCCCAGCTCCCGCTCCAACTGCTGGCGCCACTGGCCTCTCCCCCTCAGCTCGGCGACCACCGCTCAAGGGTCTCATAATATAGGTCTGGACGTACTCTGCGTAGTCGCCCTCGCCTCTGTGATGCTCCTCACTCCAGCCGAAGGTGAAGTCCCTCATCTGCTCAAGAGAGAACCTCTCCGTGTGCCTCATATGCGTAGGAGGCGGACCTGAAACTATCTGCTCTGGTAAACCCAGGGTCTGACGTAAGAAGCGCTCGCCCAGGTACCAAGCCCGACAGACCGGGCCCTCCAACAAGATCCGACAACGGGCAGTCTCCTCTGCGCCCTCATAATGGTCCCTCACCACAGCCGGTAACAGAGCCCAGGGCTGCCAGGTGATTTGAAAATGAAATGTAGTTTATTATCTACCGTTATTGAAAACATGTGGTGCGAAGCAAAGCCAAAAAATAAACTCTAAAAGTTGAACATACCTCCGCGGCGGTGATGGTATCAAAGTATCGGCGGAAGAAAGTAAGAGACTCCCGTGGTCTCCGCACATATCGCACGTCGAAGCGATGAGAGAAGGGGACGCCGAGCGGGATCTCCTCGTCGGGTACTGGGGCAAGCCTAGGAAAGTAGGCATACACCCATAACTGCAGAACAGATATCAGTATGACTATCAGATAAGGCAGAAAACAGAATAAAGCAGAAATAGCAGAACCGTGAGTTGTGCAGTATATTGTGCAGAATGTGCAGTGTGTGCAGTGTACAGTCAGTATAGGGCAGTGTACAGTATATGTGCAGTGTACAGAATACAGAAAGAAGAAACGTAAAAAGGGAAGAGGGCGTACCTCCCAGGCTTGCCAGTAGCCACCAAGGAGCTGTCCGCTGAGGCGGGAAGAAGAGCTCATATAACCGTATAAAGTGGCCAGAGTGGGGCCACCACAGTCGTAATGGCGGATCTGTCTGACGTCCACCAGCGCGCTCAGCAGGCATAAGGGCACGGTGTTCGCCCGATCGGCGAAGAGAGTCGTCCCGAAGAGGAACATGATGAAGCCCCGCGCATACTGGTCCACCTCATCTGGGGACATCTGCGCCTCCTCTGCCAAGGCCGGCTGGACCCGAAAGTGACTCTCAAACCACGAATACCTGACGAACCCCGCTCGAGCGAGGGGAGGCTGCATACCAAGCAGGTATAGCTGGGCAGCATCCCACTCATCCATATCCATGTCGAAGGGGATCGGATCGCCCCCCACCCCAATGCCAGTAAGCATCGAGAAGTCGTAAGGGGTCATCGTCATATCCCCTGCGATGGAGAAGTGAAACGAGTCGGTGGTATCCCACCACCTCTCCGCAAGAGTAGCAAGCAAGGGTCGGCAGGTAGTCAGTCGAGAGAGCCCCCTGTAGAAAATGCCAAAGCCGGCCTCGTCGACGATGTCACGAACCGCATCTGGCAGCTCGAGGTACCACTCCCGAGCGACGATGTTCCCATACCCGCGGATGATATGGGAATCCCCCTGTAATCAAAACAAAACAACAACAAATGCAAGGCAATATTCAAAATGCAGTTCTAAGAAGCATATAGGTATACAGCATACGTGCATGTTTTCAGATTCAAACAAATACCGGGTGCCGGTGTGCTTACAGTGAACTATAGCGTGTGATGTGTCACCGTGTTTGGGAGGTTCAGAGCAGATGTAGCATGCGTGCGTGTTTTCAGACTCAAGCAGATACTGGGTACTAGTGTGTATGCAGTGAAATACAGTGTGCGCCGTGTGTTTGGGTGATTCAAAGCCAGTGCAGCGTATGTGCATGTGTCAGTCTCAAACAGATATCAGTTGCATGTATGTTTACAATCAACTACAGTATACAGGGTATCTGAGCAAAAGCAGTTAAAGAGCACAACCAGCTACGGCAGTTTTGTATCCTACATTGCAGAAAGTAAAGCAGAGAAGGAAAGTTACCTCGGAAGCGCTGAAGGACAGATGGGAAGTAGGCTCACGCAGTAGTAGCTTGCGTGGCACGTGCCTCTCGAAGCTCCGAAACTGGCGTAGTCCGTCGGGGAGCATCTCATGAACTGCAGGCCTGTAGGTCTCCGGATCGAACGGCCGGATACGGAGTGGCAAAGGCTCAGCCTCGGGATCCATCTAGAGCTCTGGAGGAGCCCCGCCCTATGGAAGATCATCCGCCATCTTGAAGAGAGTGTGAAAATGGCCGGAAGGCAAAAAATCGGGCGAGAAGGCAAAAAGTCAACAAAAAGTCAAACCCCGAGAGGGTCGAAAAAGGCCGAAAAAGCCAAAATGCGGAAAAGACACGGGTATCGAGAAAAACTCGAGGGAAACAAGCCCCGAGTGGCGAAAATCAAGAAAGAAACACCGAAACGAAGTTTCGTTCGGTTGAAAATGTCCGAAACGCGGGAGATCGCGAATCGAACAACGAAATGGGAGCTAGAACGCAAGAAAAAGAGAGAATCAAGGGAGGAAAATGCTCTAGAGAGAGAGAGAGGGGATTTTCGACCAAATAGAAGTGAGGAAAATAGGGTTAGAAACCCTATTTTAAAAGACCCGTGCCGAAATGACAGAACTGCCCCGATACAGCAATTCTTTGCCGGTCGGCCACACTCTTTGCCGGTCGGCAAAATATTGTGCTGATGGAATTGAATGATGGCCGATGGACGGCTGGTGATGTATTCTGATGGCCGGTGGGCATCCGGTAACCTCTTACAATGATTTTGGGGCCTCCCACGCCCTTATTTGAGTTATGTGTGGGGTCCAGGGCCTTTAGTGCTCAAAACAGTGCAAAACAGTGCATTTCCGACGCTCAACCGGCCTCCGTTTTAACATCGGGTCGTGTTTTCTGTGCGTGGCACTCGAATTCGTGCAAGGTGTATCCTTTCCGTATCCTTTTGGCTTTTACGAAACTCAAAAGTTGCCCCCATGTGCATCACATATCTATCGCACCGTCTTGTGCATTTCAAATCAATCGCGCGGTTTTGCGCATCTTGTTGCGCAGACCGCATGTTTATTCAAATTCATTACCTGCGTACACCGCATGTTTTGCTTGCGTAGACCGCATGCTTGTTCAATTTCATTACCTGCGTAGACCGCATGTTTTGCTTGCGTAGACCGCATGATTGTTCAATTTCATTACCTACGTAGACCACATGTTTTGCTTGCGTAGACCGCATAATTCTTCAAATTCATTACTTGCGTAGACCGCATGTTTTGCTTGCGTAGACCGCATGATTGTTCAATTTCATTACTTGCACAGATCGCATGTTTTGCTTCCGTAGACCGCATGATTGTTCAATTCCATTACCTGCGTAGACCGCATGTTTTGCTTCCGTAGACCGCGTAATTGTTCAAATTCATTACTTGTGTAGACCGCATGTGTTTGCTTGCCTAGACCGCATGATTGTTCAATTTCATTACTTGCGTAGACCGCATGTTTTGCTTGCGTAGACCGCATAATTATTCAATTTCATAACTTGCGTAGACCGCATGTTTTGCTTGCGTAGACCACATGATTGTTCAATTTCATTACTTGCGTAGACCGCATGTTTTGCTTGCGTAGACCGCATGATTGTTCAATTTCATTACTTGCGTAGACCGCATGTTTTGCTTGCGTAGACCGCATGATTATTCAATTTCATTACTTGCGTAGACCGCATGATTGTTCAATTTCATTACTTGCGTAGACCGCATGTTTTGCTTGCGTAGACCGCATGATTGTTCAATTTCATTACTTGCGTAGACCGCATGTTTTGCTTGCGTAGACCGCATGATTGTTCAATTTCATTACTTGCGTAGACCGCATGTTTTGCTTGCGTAGACCGCATGATTGTTCAATTTCATTACTTGCGTAGACCGTATGTTTTGCTTGCGCAGACCGCATGATTGTTCAATTCCATTACCTGCGTAGACCGCATGTTTTGCTTGCGTAGATCGCATAATTGTTCAATTTCATTACTTGCGTAGACCGCATGTTTTTCTTGCGTAGACCGCATGATTGTTCAATTCCATTACCTGCGTAGACCGCATGTTTTGCTTGCGTAGACCGCATAATTGTTCAATTTCATTACTTGCGTAGACCGCATGTTTTGCTTGCGCAGACCGCATGATTGTTCAATTCCATTACCTGCGTAGACCGCATGTTTTGCTTGCGTAGACCGCATAATTGTTCAATTTCATTACTTGCGTAGACCACATGATTGTTCAATTCCATTACCTGCGTAGACCGCATGTTTTTCTTGCGTAGACCGCATAATTATTCAATTTCATTACTTGCGTAGACCGCATGTTTTGCTTGCGTAGACCGCATAATTGTTCAATTTCATTACCTGCGTAGACCGCATGTTTTGCTTGCGTAGACCGCATAATTGTTCAATTTCATTACTTGCGTAGACCGCATGTTTTGCTTGCGTAGACCGCGTATTTGTTCAATTTCATTACCTGCGTATACCGCATGTTTTGACTTGCGTAGACCGCATGCTTATGTTCAATTTCATGGCTTGCGTAGACCGCATGCTTACAATCGATTTTATTGCCTGCGTGGACCGCGTGCTCCACTTACATGTCTGTGCTTTCACAGCATCGTTATGCTTCCCACTTACTTTGCATTGTCGCACATTTTCAAATACATTAATATGCGTTGTACCTGTTAAGTTTGTTTTCTTTTCAGGCACGATATTGTATGTACGGTTCATTTGAGGCTGGTGCAACCAGACGAGCCGCACAGGTATATCCATGGTCTAGGAGACCTTAAATCCTTGGAAGGTGTAAGACCTTTAGTGTTCGCATTGTCGTACATCTCGAAAGCCACGTGTTGTCGCGCATTCCATGCAACATGCATTTTATACATCATTTGCATTTCAAAAACAAAAAAACATGCATTGTCATGCATCATTGTAATATAGTGTTTATTGCATTGTAGGTCGCATGCATTCATTGCATCGCCCCCGTCTATGGCTTGCGCCTTTCCATGATTGAGCTTGGTCTGGTATGTGCCCATACTTCTCGTGTCAAAGCATAGTTCAGTGGACCGTTCTATGTTAGCCGCGGCTTGTACGTGTACATGCCTTTCCTAGGCAAGATTTGGTTTGGCCCGCGTGCCATATCCACTGCATTATAGGTCGCATGCATTCATCGCATCGCCTTCCATTTATGGCTTGCGCCTTTCCATGATTGAGCTTGGTCTGGTATGTGCCCATACTTCTCGTGTCAAAGCATAGTTCAGTGGACCATTCTATGTTAGCCGCGACTTGTACGTGTACATGCCTTTCCTAGGCAAGATTTGGTTTGGCCCGCGTGCCATATCCACTGCATTATAGGTCGCATGCATTCATCGCATCGCCTTCCATTTATGGCTTGCGCCTTTCCATGATTGAGCTTCGTCTGGTATGTGCCCATACTTCTCGTGTCAAAGTATAGTTCAGTGGACCGTTCTATGTTAGACGCGGCTTGTACGTGTACATGCCCTTCCTAGGCAAGATTTGGTTTGGCCTGCGTGCCATATCCATTATATTGCATTTCCATTCCATTGCATATTTATATATATTGCATTGTAGTTTGCATGCATTCAATGCATCGCCCCCGTCTATGGCTTGCGCCTTTCCATGTTGAGCTTGGTCTGGTATGTGCCCATACTTTTCACGTCAAAACATAGTTCAGTGGACCGTTCTATGTTAAACGCGGCTTGTACGTGTACATGCCCCTCCTGGGCAAGATTTGGTTTGGCCCGCAGGCCTTATCCATTGTATCCATTTCCATTCCATTGCATATTTGTAGATATTGCATTATAGCTTGCATGCATTCAATGCATCACCTCCGCCTATGGCTTGCGCCTTTCCATGTTGAGCTTGGTCTGGTATGTGCCTATACTTCTCGTGTCAAAGCATAGTTCAGTGGACCGTTCTATGTTAGACGCGGCTTGTATGCGTACATGCCTTGCCTAGGCAAGATTTGGTTTGGCCCACGCGCCATATCCATTGCCATCTCCCCAGCATATCCATATATATATTGCATTGTAGTGTAATTTTTGCATCCGGCATTAGGATCGTAGTCCTTTCCCCAGCGGGTCGTTTCCCCACTTATGTCATCCCCCCCCCCAATACTTGTTCTTTCGTCCGTCTACATTACTCATAGTTCAGTAGACCGTTGTATGGTAAACGGACTTGTTACCTCCATCAATCTATTTGACATAGGCGTGGTTTCGAACCGCTCATGTTTGGATCATGATTCAGTTGCTTTGCATATAGTTTGCATTGTTTCAATTCCATTGCATCTTTATTTGCATTGTTTTGCATATATTGCATATCATTTTGCATCTATTTTTACATTGTCATGCATGTTGCTAACAACATCGTACCTGTTAAGTTGTTTTCTTTGCAGGCACGATATTGTATGTACGGTTCATTTGAGGTTGGTGCAACCAGACAAGCCGCCCAGGTATTGTATCCTCCGAGTGAGACGTATCGAGAATTGCATAATTCTCTTACATCCTTTCTGCATTGTAGTGTAGTTTGGTGCATGCCAGCTTAAAACTGTTGCATGTTCGCTTCATTATAGCTTTCTTTGCATGATCATAAGTTATGTTTGGCTTTGTGCATTGTCTTGCATTTTGCCCCTGCCTTCGGGCGCATACCTTGTTTGTCTTGCATGTTTGTCTAAGTCTTCGGCCTTGTCAAAAATAGGTCGTCTCTGGGCTTTGACATTCACTCCCGTCATTGTTATGACTTTCGAGTTCTGTTAAAGAGGGGCAACTGTAGACACCCCATTTTTGACCGTCCTCAAGACTTGGACGTCACCGTTTGAACACCCGGTGATCAACCATGTTTGTGTTCGTTTGGAGTTCTAGGAGGTCTCGGCTACGCGCCTTGACTCAGGATCTCCGAACTTGACTGTTTAGTGTCTGCTTTTGCACCAAACACTTGTGTTTTGCCTTGAAAGGGTAGGGAATACCTTGTGAGGCATCCCCACACATCACCAGCCATGGCCAGAAGCCACCGGCTGGTGTTTTGTTGCCATCGGCAACACATATCGCCGGTCGGCAGTCTTTGTTGCCGGTCGGCACTCCTTTTTTACAAAATGGCAATTTTGAGCAGCCGATTACTGTTCATCTGCTTTTGCAGATATTTTAAGACAGCTGTATGTCATTTTGTTCCCCTCCATACACGTGTATGGAGGAATGGACCCCTTGTTAGCTTACCTTGTAAGCTTTACAAGATTGGCTCCTCTATAAGAGGAGCCCTCCCCTCTTGGCTCTAGGTTAGAGATTTTGGAGAGAAAATTGGTGAGAACTCTGGTTTTAGGTTTAGGGTTTGATATATATATTCTATCTCTATACCTCTCTCTCATTTAGCCTTTGTGTGTGTTTAAGTGTGTTTGTGTCTTACTATTGCACACAAACACATAGTGTTACACCTTTGCTTGATTTCTTGAAGGACCAGAGATTGTTCTTGTTCTTGAGCTCAAGGAAGCTGTTGGAGCTTCATCTTTGAAGAAAGTCAACAAGGGTAAGAAACTAGTCCCATTTTATCCCATTTTTGCAGTGTATTTTTACCTATCTTGAAATTTTTTTTTGGCTTTGCATATAATACAAAAAAGTTCTTTTTTTAGGCCCTCTAAATAGTTTATTTAGGGTGTTTTGTTGTTTGAGGTTGTTTGACCCCTCATAAGCCTTGTAAGGCTCCATTTTGTGCTATATTGAGTGAGCTCCGAGACCTTGGTGTTTGGGCCTCCTCACCACTGAAATCTTGAGGGATTTCAGAGGTGAGGATGGTGCCTTGAGGTCCCAAGAAGGAGAGGGCCACCCCCTCTCCTTGTTGTCCTTGAAATGGACCATTTTTGGCCTCTTAAGGGAGCACCTAGCTAAGCTTCATGTTGACCATGCCTTGGCTGCTTTTTGTGCTTATTATGTCATAATATGCCTCTGTTTTTTGTTGGTTTTGGTACACCATGCATGCTTAGCATACCTATCTTGTAATGCCACCTTGATGCCTTAACATGCCTTAGGTTGTAAACCTTTATTCTAGCATGTTTTAGGCTTAGTCTTGTGAAGCTTTTGTGCATATTTTGCCATGTTTAAGGTCTGTCCATAGTTGTTTGGGTCGGCTTTGGCATGCTTAGTATAGCCCCTTTGCATTCCGGTTTGTTGGCCTCAAGTATTTGAGCGTATAGCATGCCATTCTTGCATTGATTCAGTGGTTTGGAACTATCCACCATGTCATTTTAGTCCACTTAGCATGCTTATATGCTTGCATTTCATGGCCCTTTTGATGTTTCAAGAGTTGATGTTTCATGCTCCATGTTTATGCCATTGTGTATGCCTCTAGGATTAGGTCACTTAGATGCCATCTAAGTGGTTCTTGAGGCTTAATTTTGCATGATTCGGGACTGTTTTGATTCAATTTGGTCATTTGCTTCGTGAGTCATATGGCCATGTTTTAGGTACTTGGGTTTGGTTGCATGTATAGCTTGCATTGGTAGGTTAATTTGGCATCATTTCCTACATGTTTTCAAGGCTTATAATACATGTCATATGCCCATGATTACCCCCTTTTAAGTGTGCTTAAAAGTAGTCCTTTGATGCTTAAGCGTTTAGGCCTTAACATGTGCATGTGTGTATGTGTGTTTGGTTCCATTTTCTTAAGCTTTTGGCCACTGTTTTGGGCCTAATTAGAGCTGCCCAAATCATGTTTAAGTCCAATCTTTACATGTTGTTACATGTCTTACACTTTGCATGCTTTGATTGCACCATGTCTTGCATGTCCACTAGCTTGCATGCTTGTTCATTGCTTGCTTGTTTGCATTGCCATGTTGCATCCCCAGCTAACATGCCTAGGTTGCATTGAACATGCATATCTTGTCCCTTGATTTAGTGATAGGGATTGGACCCCTTTGGTTTGTTGGTTTGCATTGCACTTAACATCAAAATGTACATACTTGGTCACTTGGGCCATCACGCATGGAAATGCGCGATTGGTGGTCCGAGAACCAAGGAGCATGTCCCTTTGACTCACTCACATGATAAGGAACATGATTGGTGCATATATGGCATGAATTGTATTACCATGCAAAGTCCTGTCCTCTGCTGCTGTCAAACAGGTTCTGCAGGCATTCTCTGCCGATCGACTCCATAGAGTGCCGACCGGCAATAAACTTTCAGCCGATGGATTCATTATGTGCCGATGACCACATGCTATTACCGGTGACCACTGTACTCAGCCGGTGGTGTCTCCCAATGTCCAGAGAAGCAACTCTGAGACTTTGAAAGTCTTCAGAGGAGCAGAGCAGGGAAAACAAAGGCAGATTGCGCATGGCGGTGCACTTCCGAGCAAGACCCGAGCACGCATGCATCGAGCTCTCTTCCCGAGGCGGTTTACTGTTTTTCCTAGCTTAGTTAGTTTGTTAACTAATTAGGTAATTTGTAATAATTAATTAGCTAGGATAGTTAATTCATTATTCGATTTGTATTATTCTTTCGGTCCCTCCGGGCGAGGGCGAACTTGTAATAAGTGTGGGTGAGTGTGTGCATGTCTTCCAACCCCCACTTCTTTCTCCCTTTTACTTACCTGCTTTGATGGTTAGTAATAGGTCATGTTTAAATTAGCATACCTTATGCTGCGCATGCGTGCATCCATGCATTTGCCTTACACGCACCGGGCTCGGTACATCATGCTAACTGCATTTGTATTTCAATTCCAAATTGAATACGTGCATCAATTGATTGCATTTCACATGCCATGTTTAGGTTAGCCGAGCCTACTCTAATTGCATCCTGTATGTGTTACATTAGTTAATTTGACATGAACTAGGACCATGCATGTTGGCTAACTAGTTTATTGTTTTGGCACGGGGTACGATGTAAGTATTTTATGCTTTAGCATATCGCATGCGTGTGAGTGTTGCCATAACAGCATGATTACCATGTGGCTAGATGCTTATGTGATAAACTGTTTGAATGCCTGTGGGTGAAGGTTGGATTGTCTGAGTTGGAAAAATTCGTTGAAATCTGTATTTTAGCCTACTTGCGAGTAGCAAATTCCAAAGTGCTTTTTAAAACAAACGGATATGCAATGCTTATTTCCAAATTAGGCAATCTAGTCTATACTTGTTTGCCGTGCGCATAACATAGTAATGCTAGGCTAATAATTGGTTTAAGAACACATAATGTTTTCAAAAATGGATATCACGGTTAGTAGATGCCGATCTTCGGATCGGGCGAGAGGGGATGCTCATAGCTGACCTTCCTCAATCGTACCCTAGCTCCCGAACCAAGGCAACTCTGGTGATGATGAACATGTGGCCTTCGGCACCGAGTTAGGGTTTCCTAAATTCCCCCATAAAAAATATTTAGGTTGCGACTCTGTATCTGGCAAAGCAGTCCATGTTTGGCACTTCTTTTCAAAAAATCTGTTTCTCAAAACGATTTGCCAGATTTGGACTCTTTGGTTCAAGATTAAGAACCGTGACATCAAGTTGAGTCCGAACTGTAGAGAGGCCCCACGCAGGCGCGTCTACAGTGCCATATTTCTTGGAGAAAAGATCGCGGGTGCTCCCCACGAGGAGTTACTTAAATGAATGAACCCTTCCTAAAGCATCTCTTCCAACTGCTTCTTCATCTCCACAAGCTCTTTAGGCGCGGTTCTGTATGCCGTCTTAGAAATTGGTGTAGTTCCTAGCACTAGGTCAATGCGAAATTCTACTACCCGTCGAGGAGGAGGTCCAGGTATCTCCTGAAATACATCTTCAAACTCACGCACTACATCTACCTCACTAATATCCTGCTTAGGAATTTCTACCGAGCACAGAAAACTCGTCATCACCGACTCTTCTCCATTGCTAGAAGTGTGGGTAAGCCGTGACATACCGGGAATGTCTATATTATAGTCTTTCCAGCACAATCTAGAGTCACAAAGTGTTTTCGTAGCTAAGCCATACACAAAATAATTACAAACCCCTCAAACCCTAACATAATTAGGTCTGTATACAAGACTTTGCCTGCAAAGTCAATCTCAAAATCTTTACACATCTCATAAAGAGTAACTGCCCCTCCTAAAGGGGTCTCAACACGAATAGGTCTAGACAATGAGGTAGTTACAATATGTTCTCTTTCTACAAACTGTCTAGATATAAAAGAATGAGAGGCACCCGTATCCAAAAGAACTCTAATGGGTTCTCAAAAAAGGTTAAAGGTACCTTCCAGCCATCACCTTCAAGTTAAACACACCAAAAAGAATTCATTCATGAATACTTAGACTCAACCACCAAAATAAACTAGCGAACCCATGTTTCCACAATCCGAGGATCACCTAAACTCTCATAAGTCTAGGGTAACCTAGAGCTCTGATACCATTCTGTAACGCCCAACTTCTGGGCCATTAATAAATCAATTCAACCTCAAATTTATAATTGCAGATAACTCATAATCTCAAATATACAAATCGTCTCCATAAATAATTAACTCAAATGTCTCCAAAACATAAATTATACAAATCTCCAAAAAAAACTATATAGCGGTGGACCCAAAAATCTCCAACTCAACAATTCTTTAAATGATTCAACTCCAATCGCCACTAGATTTGCTCCACACCTAAAAAATAAATTGATTCGGGAAGTATACAATACAATAGGAATAACAAGGGTCGGATAGAAAATAAATCAACAGAGATCAAACAACTACACAACCGATTAGATTCGATAATCAGGCAATTTACCAAATTACACAAACAAGTCAACCCGACATATGATACTTTTTCCAGAACCAAATACCCGGTCCTACTCGGTACATGACCAGTGACCCGCCTCACCCACTTCACCCAAGCACAACCGTTTATCCGGGCTATTGGTCCAAGCTATTGGCAAGGTCTACTCGATCCATGTACGAAGCATTTCCACGTCATTTAGCCAGACAAATCAACACTGACTACACAAAACAACTTCATAGAATTTATCAAATGATCAGAGTACTCAAACGTGTCAATAGAATGATTTCACAGGATTTATCAAATGATCACAATAATCAGGAGGATTACAAATTGGAAGTAATTAAAATAAACTCTTTGCAAAGAGATTTAAAGGAATCATATTGTATACCACCGAATTACCTCAAATCAATCTCCTCCATCTCCAACACTCGAACCTCAATATTTCTCCATGAATCTCCAAAGTGGCATAAACTATGTAAGGTTTCAAAAAATCTACAACTCTCCTCATTTACGAAAATGCTTACTCTCACTCTATACACCCTTAATCTAAACTCAAAATTTCTATAATTTAAGAGAGAACAATATGAGAGAGATAAAGATATGGATGGACCAAGAAGAAGAATGATAGAAATGGTTGAGAGGTGAGCTCAATTTATAGGCAAGGATACTTGAGATAAAAAAAAAAGGAAGAATAATAAAATAAAGTTTACTTGGTGGGCAAGAAAGGGGTGTGCTTGGAGAAAAAGAAAAATAACTTTCCTTGGAGACAAAGTAAC
The DNA here is from genome assembly GCF_055761805.1 of Camellia sinensis. Taxonomy (NCBI): domain Eukaryota; kingdom Viridiplantae; phylum Streptophyta; class Magnoliopsida; order Ericales; family Theaceae; genus Camellia; species Camellia sinensis. Next base: position 82,476,971 of record NC_138974.1, read on the forward strand.
TTGGAGAGAAAAGAAGATTAAAGAAATTTAAAAATAAAAGATTACTTGGTAAGCAAGGAAATGATGGAAAAATAATAAAATAAAATTTACTTGGTGCCTAAGAATAATGAAAAAATATATATTAGAAAACAAAGGAGATGAATAATAATGAGGTGGAGAGAAAAATAAAATAAAATAAATAGAGAAAAATAAGTTAGATTTTCATCTAAAAATTTCACCACCAAACTACCACCAATACCTCTCACTAAAATATTAATACCTCAAAAATATGGGGTTTCACAATCTATCCCCCTTAAACAAATTTCGTCCTCAAAATTCACAATCCCTAATACTCCAAAATATTTAAAAACTACTATCTCCTTAAATAACACGCTTTCGCTACGCACTCTGAAATAAACAACGATTTTTTTTTTTATACCTAAAATATCAATCTTTTTTTTTTTTTTACCTCAAATATTGAACCCAATTATCAATCACCCAAAAGAAAGAAAACCTAAACCTTGTATACACACCTAACCAAAACAATTAAAATCAATCAATCATCTATAAACCCTAAATCTTACATCTACAACTAATCAAAATAATTAAAATTAATCTATCATCTTTATGTAAAAATAAAATCAAACTAACATCAAACAAATAAAAATAAATAAATAAATAAAAACAATGAATTAAAAATAAATCAAGGGAAGTGGGTTTTGTACTCACAATATTATTTTGAAGGCCAAAGAAATATTTGAAAGATTAATGGAGCCATCAAAACAAAACCCTAATCTTTTTTTTCTTTCTTCTCCTCTTTTTTTCTTGATGCCGCCCCGTTCTTTGTCTTCTTTGATTTCTCTCTCTCTCTCTCTCTCAACTTGGTCTCTCTCTCTTTTCCTTTTGATCTCCTAAACCTAGTTAAATACTTCTATGTTATTAAATATATAATAACCTAAGAGCTAGTATAACCGAATAATATTATACTTGTACGGGAAAGAAATAAATCTTCTCGTATAATCCTGTTGATCAAGTCTGCGCTCCTCCATACATCGTCGCTTTAGTCCCTGAAAACACAAACGTGAGCTAACCAGCGGGTGTGTGCCGAAAACCCCTCTGATGCCTAAGTCAGCAACTAGACAATAGACAATATGCTCTGTGTATTCTAGAGTAAGAATTAGGATACCTGTCCATAGGTCTGGTCAGGAGTTTTTATAGACTTTACTTTGGCACAATCCTAGTAGGATTCCAACTCTCCCTATGAGAGTCCTCCCAGGAATCACACACCCTACTCACTACCAACCAAGTGAGATGGTTTTGCACAATCCTAGTAGGACTATGCTCTCCTTAGCAGAGTCCTCCTAGGAGTCATACTCCTACTCACTACCAACCAAGTGAGATGGTTTATACAATCCCAGTAGGACTCTTACTCTCCTTAGCAGAGTCCTACTAGGAGTCTCATCACTGCAAGCCAAGTGAGATGGCTGAACCTTTTACCTCAGTTATACATTCCTGCCCGAACTGATTTATCTCGGTCCCTTGCCCTTCGGACCGTGTGATCGAAAGCCGATCTAACGGATGCCACCCTGCCGAGCTATACACAGCTCGGCCCTCGCCATTGATGCTACCTCCTTTTAATAAGCTGCTGCAACCACACCGAGCTAAGTTACCTCAGTCACACGCTTAAGTAATGATGTAGATGGCGCCCGGCCGAGTTATACCAAGACCGACCGAGCTATACCAAGCTCGACATCCTTTCTCACCAATACCTCGGCTAACCACCAGGCCCACTTATTTCGACTGACATCTTTACCTCGGCTAACATTGCGGTCAACTAAGTTACTTCGGCTCTGTGATACTTTAAGCACTACTATCAGTCTTGACTTCGAGATGACACCCTGCAGAGCTATCCTTTAGCTCGGTCCTCTTTCTACCGATACCTCGGTCCATAGTTCGGCCCAAACCCAAAATATGAGATGTTTTCTTGGCGTAAGACCGAGCTACACCAGCCCTTATCTCAGCCCATTACGCGGTCCAACTCCTAAAAAAGACTCTTCCTAGCTCGGCCCAAATTATTTTTTTACAAATTACCCTCTCAATTGCCCCTTAATTCCATCTGCGTAGCATGATTGGGATTATTTTTCCTCCAGCCGAGCTAAGAAGTTGTTCGGTTTCACGGCTTTTTCGGTCTCAATAAGCCTTGTCAGTTGCTTAGCATGTCCTTCCACTAATCTGGTACGACGTTATTCCCAAGATACATGGCGTGCCCCCAATATCCTTGTTCTCCTTGTTACCATCGTCATGCCAAAAATTTGAATTGCCCTAATTTTTTGCCTTTAATGCATGTATCCTTCAAGTTTGTATACGTCAAGTCGTTCTTTCTGTGTCTTGCCGAACAGACTAACTCGGTTTATACGAACCTTGCTAACCTGTTTTGGCCGAGGTAACCATCATCCCGGCCAAAGAGTTTCAGAAATTTTGTTGGACATACCTGCTAACTTCCTGCAGCCTAGATCTTTATCTCAGCTTAGGAGAAGTAAGTGTTGATTTTTCAAGTCAATCACTCTTTAGCCGATATCCTTACTTTGGCTAAAGAGTACCAAGTGTTGGTTTAATCCAGCCAACCACTCTTTAGTCGATATCCTTACTTCGGCTAAAGAGTACCAAGAGTTGGTTTAATCCAGCCAACCACTCTTTAACCGATGTCCTTACTTCGGCTGAAGAGTACCAATAGTTAGTTTAATCCAGCCAACCACTCTTTAGCCGATATCCTTACTTCGGCTAAAGAGTACCAAGTGTTGGTTTTTCCAGCCAACCTCTAAGTTGGTTATTCCGGCCAACCTAGAGTAAAGTGTTTGGTTATTCCGACCAAATGTCCTGCAGCCTGGATCCTTATCCTGGGCTTAGGAGGGGTGTTGGTTTTTCCAGCCAACCTCTAAGTTGGTCATTTCGGCCAACCTAGAGTAAAGTGTTTGGTTTTTCCGACCAAACATCCTGCAGCCTGGATCCTTATCCTGGGCTTAGGACGGGTGCTGGTTTTTCCAGCTAACCTCTAAGTTGGTTATTCCGGCCAACCTAGAGTAAAATATTTGGTTATTCCGACCAAACGTCCTGCAACCTGGATTCTTATCCTGGGTTTAGGAGGGGTGTTGGTTTTTCCAGCCAACCTCTAAGTTGGTTATTTCGGCCAACCTAGAGTAAAGTATTTGGTTATTCCGACCAAACGTCCTGCAGCCTGGATCCTTATCATGGGCTTAGGAGAGGTGTTGGTTTTCCAGCCAACCTCTAAGTTGGTTATTCCGGCCAACCTAGAGTAAAGTATTTGGTTATTCCGACCAAACGTCCTGCAGCCTGGATCCTTATCCTGGGCTTTAGGAGAGGTGTTGGTTTTTCCAGCCAACCTCTAAGTTGGTTATTCCGACCAACCTAGAGTAAAGTGTTTGGTTATTCCGACCAAACGTCCTGCAGCCTGGATCCTTATCCTGGGCTTAGGAGAGCTAAATGTTGGTTATTCCGGCCAACATAGAGCTAAGCGTTTGGTTATTCCTGCCAAACTTCTTGGTTGCCCCCCAAGTCGGGCAAAGACTTGTTGGTCAAACCTGCCAACTTCCTGCAGCCTAGATATCCTTATCTCGGCTTAGGAGAGCTAAATGTTGGTTATTCCGGCCAACATAGAGCTAAGCGTTTGGTTATTCTTGCCAAACTTCTTGATTGCCCCCCAAGTCAGGCAAAGACTTGTTGCGCTTGGTTAGTCATTCTTTCCAACAGTGCTAACTTTTGCCGAAGGTGTTCTGTCCGATATCACTGTTTGTATCGAACTCTACCTTGGTGTGCATCCCATCTTCCTCTACCAAGATGTGTTTGTGCACTCGCTCCATCAGGGCTTCCATAGAAAGAGGTGGCGTCATTGTTATTGAATCTCTCAATTTTTGACCCACTAACAGACCTTGCTTGTACTGTGCAATAGCTAGGTTTGTAGGACAATCTGTTACATGGTTGAAGGTCTCCCAATACCGATTGTCGTAAGACTTCAATGTTTCCTTCTTGCCCATGCTGATGGAGAGAAGCTGGTCAATCTCCACTGGCGTCTTGGTGTTTGTTCTGAATTTGGTTACAAATGCCTCCGTTAGTTGTGCCTATGAGGCTATACTACCTTCTGGTAACCTTTCAAACCATGCTAAACCCATGTCGCCAAGGCTGAACAGAAACATGATACACATTAAGGGCTCATTTCGTCGATACACGGCCATAACCTGGCGAAAGTGGCTTACGTGTATGTAGGGGTCTGACTCCCCCTCATAAGTGATGAATTTAGGCTGATGGAAGCCTAAGGGTAATGGTACGTCCTCAATTGTCGGGATGAACGGTGAGCTCTGCAACCTTGCTAATGCTTTGTCTGCTGGTTCATAGGCGAGACGTGGTTCTGGAATTCCAACCTCGACACTCTTATGTGTTCTAGGAGCCAATCGTTGTAGTGTGGAGACTCTGCGAGGGTCACGAGCCTGAGTGTCTTCTCTCCTTCGAGCCCTTTCAGTCTTCTTTCTCTCAGGTCTGGAGTAGCGTGTCCTGGAAGTCTTTGATTGTGTATCACCCGACCTGAGGCTTCTACTTTCAGTTTGTGATAGTGTGACTTGTCTGTCATGATCTTTTGAGTGGCAAGAGTGTGTGTTGCCTCTGCTCCCCTCTTTTGTTGCCACCCTTTTTCTTTTTATCTCTCTCTTCATAAACTCTATGTCAGCCGCTATTCTTCTTATTACTTCGTCTTGTTCCCTTACGCGATCTTCGAGAACCTGATGATCCATCTTCTGCCTCTGTCTATCAGGGCTCCGAGAGCGGTGTGGACTTGAGCCCTGTCTTCTTCTTGCTTCTCTCTGCGGATTCCTTCGCTGGGGATCTAATTCCACCATGGGTGGGATAGAAGGTAAACCTTTGCGCCTCCCACCCCCTTCCGGAGTTTGCCCATCTATAGCAGATTGCGGCAAGTCTTCATTGTGAGCCATTGCTTTCAACTAGAGAGGAAACTTGATCAAGAGGTTTTGCTCTTCGTGAATTTCCCACAAACGGCACCAATTGTACGGGAAAGAAATAAATCTTTTCTTATAATCCTGTTGATCAAGTCTGCGCTCCTCCGTACGTCGTCGCTTTACTCCCTAAAAACACAAACGTGAGCTAACCAGCGGGTGTGTGCCGGAAACCCCTCCGATGTGTAAGTCAGCAACTAGACAATAGACAATATACTCTATATATTCTAGAGTAAGAATTGGGATACCTGTCCATAGGTCTGGTCATGAGCTTTTATAGACTTTACTTTGGCACAATCCTCGTAGGATTCCAACTCTCCCTATGAGAGTCCTCCTAGGAATCACACACCCTACACACTACCAACCAAGTGAGATGGTTTTGCACAATCCTAGTAGGACTATACTCTCCTTAGTAGAGTCCTCCTAAGAGTCATACTCCTACTCACTACCAACCAAGTGAGATGGTTTATACAATCCCAGTAGGACTCTTACTCTCCTTAGCAGAGTCCTAGTAGGAGTCTCATCACTGCAAGCCAAGTGAGATGGCTGAACCTTTTACCTCGATTATACATTCCTGCCCGAACTGATTTATCTCGGTCCCCTGCCCTTCGGACTGTGTGATCGAAAGCCGATCTAACGGATGCCACCCTGCCGAGCTATACACAGCTCGGCTCTCGCCATTGATGCTACCTCCTTTTAATAAGCTGTTGCAACCACACCGAGCTAAGTTACCTCGATCACACGCTTAAGTAATGATGTAGATGGCGCCCGGCCGAGTTATACCAAGACCGGCCGAGCTATACCAAGCCCGACATCCTTTCTCACCAATACCTCGGCTAACCACCAGGCCCACTTATTTCGGCTGACATCTTTACCTCGGCTAACATTGCGGTCAGCCAAGTTACTTCGGCTCTGTGATACTTTAAGCACTACTATCAATCTTGACTTCGAAATGACGCCCTGCAGAGCTATCCTTAGCTCGGTCCTCTTTCTACCGATACCTCGGTCCATAGTTTGGCCCAAACCCAAAATATGAGATGTTTTCTTGGCCTAAGATTGAGCTACACCAGCCCTTATCTCAGCCCATTACGCGGTCCAACTCCTAAAGAAGACTCTTCCTAACTCGGCCCAATTTGTTTACAAATTACCCTCTCAATGCTATAAACCTAAATCTCAATATATAATAGCTTAATAAATTATAATATGCAGTAAATTTATTAATTACAACTTTAAATGCCTTAGATATCACATTAAATCTTATGTAACCACCCAATTAATAATTACATCATTAAATCCAGTAAATATCACATTAAATCTCATGTAACTACACAGTTAATAAAGTCAAAAATAAAATAAGATAATAATAACCATAATAATAATAAATAATGACTAAAGAAAATTAGAATCGCTACATGAGTGATAGTGGTTTTAGTAGACAAAAAGGACCACCCTAATCACCACAGGGAATTGGGCAAGTGACATCCTTATTGGAAGAGGCATATATACCTATCATTAACTTGTCTGTTCACGAGGAAAAAGCTATTGAGCCTTTGTTTTTTTTTTTGGGGGGGGGGGGGGTTGAATAAAGCTATTGAGCTTTTGCTTTCATATAAATAGAGAACAAATTATTTTTAAAAATAGATATAATTACAACAACAATAAAAATGAGAATTTTATCCTTATAATAAAATAAATTTTTATTTTATCAGTTTAAACTTTAATTTTTTTTGATTTATTTTCAATTTAAACCATTTTCATATTTTTGTTAAGTAAAATTAATGAAAAAATGATATTTTAGTCTTAAACTCAATAAAAATGAGTATATATCTAAAATACTCATTTTCATTGAATTTAATGCCCAAAATATCATTTTTCTATCAATTTTACTTAACGAAAATAAGTAAATAGTTTGGATTAAAAACAAATTAAAAATATTAAATTTTAAATTGATAAAATTAAAAATAAAAAATTTATTTTATTATAAGAGTCAAATTTTAAATTTTTTTTTTATATAATTACTCCCAAAAAAGCACATATAATAGTGTCACCCCATCTATTTCGATAAGAGTGTAAGTAGCGTCTAAAATGGATGCAGTGGCACATTTGGTGCACTAATATCTATTCTTGGTCCCCAAGTACTATAAGTCGTGGGAAACAAAGGGTGTTTGTCATTTCATTGGCCACATTTGACCAAAATATGAAATATAAGGAAAATGTTACATAAGCTAATAAATATTATTACAAGAAATTTACTAATTAATTTAAGGATAAATTACAAAGACATCTCTGAAGTTTGTTTAAAACACAACTCACTCCTTATAATTTTAAAAATTACATTTCGTCCTTTGAAAATTTTAATTTGATAACAAATGACTCATTTTATTAATAAGTTATTAAGTCAGTTAACACTTTTTAATGGTATTAGAAATATATTTTAATTAATAATTAAGATATTTTTATTATTGTATTGGAAAGTAGTTGGGATTTCATTTTTTTCAGTTAATTCTATTAAATAAAAAATTATAATAATGGGATATTCGTAATTTTTCAAATCACAAGGGATAATATGTATTTTAAGAAAATCTCAAGGGATGTATTTATAATTTACTCCTAATTTAATAAGCAAGAGTTAAATTTTAGAATCTAAAATTGGACCACTTTTTCTTTTCTTTTCTTTTTCTTTTTCTTTTTTGAACAGCGAAAAAAAAAATTATTGATAAGCTTTAAGAACCAAAGATACATCAAAAGAAAGGGTTTGCAAAACTGAACCCCTTGAATAATGAAATCAGTATCACATCACAGTAATAAATAAAAAAAATTATAAAATTTATTAATTTGTATAATAGCCAAAATAGAAATATGGTTGCAATGTGCTATATTTTGGATGATAACAATGGCTCAATCACTGAAAATAGGATGAGGAACATAAAATGACACAGCCCATTTAAATTCAACAACATTGGAGTAGTCTCAACAATTATTAATTTATTTTTTGAACAAAAGAAGATCCTCATAATACTTTGTAGTCCAATTTTCAATGATTTTGACCTCTCTCTTCCTTTGCATTACCAACCATTGTGGATCACTTTGCTTTGCTGGCAGAATATCCAAGCAATGGGACCCTGAAATATCAAAACTATGTGAATTATCATTTTGGCAATGTCATCTTATAAAAATCCAGTATCTAATCACTTGACACAATTTAAAATCACATTTGGTCATCAGCTTATTAGAATTTCTTTCGGTTAAATTCATTTTACAACTCCCTTTTAGTTTGAGGTTGGAATACTTTATTCCCTTATCGTTCAAATATAATCAAAAAAACTCTTATATGATTTGGATTAAAGTGTTTCTGATAGTTTTTCCATCCAAATTAACAGAAATTGTATTACATATACTATTTTTTAGAGTGAGTTTTATTTTCTGAAAAATTAGAGTGAAATTAATACAACAAAATGATAATTTTACCTCCATTTTGTCCAAACCTAAAATTAAATTAATATGTTAATTAAAATATAATATAATAGAATTAAGAATTGAACTAAAATATAATATATAATTAAGAATTGATTTCAAATATAATTAAATAAAATATAAAATAAACAATAAATAAGAATTGATCTAAATTGTAATTAAATTAAAATTAGATTAAAAAGTTAGTAATTACAATAAATAGTTAAATATTTAGGATTAATTGTGATAAAAAATATAATTAGAATAAAGATTTAATAATTACAATAAATAATTAAGAATTTATAATTAATTGTGATTTAATTGAATTAATATTAGGCATTATAAATTATGTGTATAAGACATGACAAAAAAAGAAATAACAAAAAATATAGGTTTGATGATATCATAATCATTTCACGTCTATAGTTAACGGTATTAACAGTTGCATTTTAGTCTAAAATCACATGGGAGACATATAGCTATTTTTAAAAGGTAGGGGATAAAGTACTATCAAGTCATACCACAGGTAAGTAAAATAAATTTTGCCTAATTTCTTTTTACAAATGTTAAAAATAGAGCACTTTTATAAATAAATAAATAATTAATTAATTAAAAGAAATTCATATAGAATGATATGATAATGACCCTCCTAAAAGGAACTAGTAAATTCATTGAATTGTACCAAAAATAAAAAGGTCATTTCATTCAGTAGAATTTCTTCCTAAAATCACGTCTTCTATTGACCCACCAAATTTCACGCAATTCTGAACCCTTTTCGTTTTTGGGTTTTACATTGCTTGTCTGTTTGACCCGAGAATTATATGGCCATGCGTGCTATATGATCATGGATCCGTTCTAAAATCACATTTTCGATTGACCCACCAAATTTCCCACAATTCCGAACTCAGACCGTTTTTGGCATTTGCATTGCCTGCATGTTTGATCTGAGAATTGTTTTGCCATCATGCAACAACATCTTGAATACTTCCTAAAATCACATTTTCTATTGACCCACCAAATTTCATGCGATTCTAAACCTGGCTCGTTTTTGGTTTTTGCATTGCTTATTCGTTTCATCCTTGAATTGTATGTTGATGCAAGCTACATACTGATGGATCCATCATAAAGTAACAGTTTCCATTGACCTACCAAATTTCACGCGGTTCCGAGCCCGACCGATTTTTTGCTTTTGCATTGATTGTTCGTTTAATCTGAGAAATGTATGGCCATGCATGCTATATCATCATGGATTCGTCTTAAAATCATTTTTCTATTGACCCACAAAATTTCATGCGATTATGAACCCGGTCCGTTTTTGGCTTTTCTATTGCCTATCCGTTTAATCAAACAATTTTATGGCCATGCATGCTACATTATCATGGATCCGTCGTAAAATCACGTTTTCTATTGACACACCAAAATTCATTCGATTCTGAGCCCATCCCGTTTTTGGCTTTTATATTGCATGTTCGAAGCATCCAAGAATTGTATGGCCATGCATGCTACATCATCATGGATCCTTCTTAAAATCACATTTTCTATTGACCCAACAAATTTCACTCGATTCTGAGCCCGACCTATTTTTGGCTTTTGCATTGCATGGCCGTTTGATCTGAGAATTATATTGGCATGCATGCTACATCATCATGGATCCTTCTTAAAATCACCTTGCTATGGATCCACCAAATTTCAGGGGATTCCGAGCCTAGCCCGTTTTTAGCATTTACATTTCCTGTACATTTGATCCGAGAATTGTATGGCCATCCAAGCTACATCATCGTGGATCCTTCCTAAAATCAAGTCTTCTATTGACCCATTAAATTTCACGCAATTCTGAAGCCTTTTCGTTTTTTGGGTTTTGCATTGCTTGTCTGTTTGATCCTAGAATTGTATAGCCATGCATGCTATATCAACCTGGATCTGTCCTAAAATATCACATTTCAATTGACCCACCAAATTTCACGCGATCTCGAACCCGACTCGTTTTTGCCTTTTCTGTTGCATGTCCGTTTGATCCGAGAATTATATTGGCATGCATGCTACCTCATCATGGATCATTCCTGAAATCACGTTTTCAATTGAACCACCAAATTTCATGCGATTCCAAGCCCATCCCATTTTTTTTTTTTTTTTTGTATTGCTTATTCGTGTGATCCTAGAATTGGGTGGCCATGCATGCTATATTATCATGGATCTGTCTTAAAATCACGTTTTCAATTGACTCACCAAATTTCATGTGATACTGAGCACGACCCATTTTTGGATTTTACATTGCTTCTCTGTTTGATCCGAGAATTGTATGCCCATGCAAGCTGTATCATCATGGATCCGTCCCAAAATCACATTTTCTATTGACCTACCAAATTTCACGTGATTCCGACCATGACCCATTTTTGGCTTTTACATTGCCAGTCCATTTGATGCGAGAATTGTATAGCCATCTTTGCTACATCATCATTGATCCTTTCTAAAATTAAATTTTTTATTGAAACACCAAATTTCACGCGATTCTAAGCCTTGCCCGTTTTTGGCTCTTATTTTGCCTGTCCGTTTGAACTGAGAATTGTATGGCCATGCATGCTGCATCCTCAAGGATCATTCCTAAAATGATGTTTTCTGTTGACCCTCTAAATTTCGTGCTATTTTGAGCCCGGCCCATTTTTGACTTTTGCATTGCATGTCCCTTTGATCCGAGAATTGTATGGCCATGCATGCTACATTATCCTGGATCTATCCTAAAATCACGTTTTCAATTGACCTACCAAATTTCATGGAATTTTGAGCACGCCCCATTTTTGGCTTTTTCATTGCCGGTCCGTTCAATCTAAGAATTGTATGGCCATGCATGCAACATCATCCTGGATCTTTCCTAAAATAACATTTTCTATTGACCCACCAAATTTTACGCGATTCTGATTCTAGCCCATTTTTTATTTTTCATTGCCAGTCTATTTGATCCGAGAAATGTATGGCCATACATGCTACATCATCATGAATCGTACTTAAAATCACGTTTTCTATTGACTCGCCATAGTTCATGTGATTCCGACTCTAGCCTCTTTCTGGATTTTGCATTGTCTATCCGTTTGATACAAGAATTGTATGGCCATGTATGCTACATCCTCATGGATCCTTCCTAAAATCATGTTTTCTATTGATCCACCAAATTTCGCGCGATTCCGAGCCCGGCCCGTTTTTTGCTTTTGCGTTGCTTGTCTGTTTGATCTGAGAATTGTATGACCGTGCATGCTATATCATTATGGATCCATCCTAAAATTACATTTTCTATTGACCCACCAAATTTCACGTGCTTTTGAGCCCGACCTGTTTTTGGCATTTGCATTTCCTGTCTGTTTGATTCGAGAATTGTATGGCCATGCATGCTACATCATCATGGATCCGTCCTAAAATCGTGTTTTCTATTGAGCCACCCAATTTCAAATGATTTCGAGCCCGACCTGTTTTTGGCTTTTGAATTACATGTCTGTTTGAACCGATAATTGTATCGCCATTCATGCAACATCATTGTGCATCCTTTCTAAAATCACGTTTTCGATTGACCCACGAAATTTCACGCAATTTCGAGGTCATCCTGTTTTTTGCTTTTGCATTGCCTGTCCGCTTGATCTTAGAATTGTATGGCCATCCTTGCTATATCATCAGGGATCCGTCATAAAATCATATTTTCAATTGACCCACCAAATTTCATGCGATTTCGAGCCCGGCTTGTTTTTAGGTTTTGCATTGCCTGTCTGTTCAATGCAAGACTTGTATGGCTATGCATTCTACATAATCATGGATCTTTCCTAAAATAAAGTTTTCTATCGACCTACCAAATTTCACGCGATTCCGAGACCGGCCCATTTTTGGCTTTTACATTGCCTGTCCGTTTGATCCAAAAATTGTATAGCCTTGCATGCTACATCATCATATATTCTAGCTAAAATAACGTTTTCTATGGACCCACCAAATTTCACGCAACTTCGAGCTTGGTCCATTTATGGCTTTTGCATTGCCTGTCCGTTCGATCAAAGAATTGTATGTCCATGCATGTTGCATCATCATGGATCTTTCCTAAACTAACGTTTTCTATTGACCCACCAAATTTCAAGCGAGTCTGAAGTTGGCCCATTTTTGGCCTTTGCGTTGGCTGTTCATTTGATCCGAGAATTGTATGGCCATCCATGCAACATCATCATGGATTCTTTCTAAAATCACGTTTTCTATTCACTTACCAAATTTCATGCGGTTACGAGCCTAGCCCGTTTGTTTTCTTTTGCATTGCCTATCCGTTTGATTTGAGAATTGTATAGCAATGCATGTTACATCCTCATGGATCCTTCCTAAAATGACGTTATCTATTGACCCACCAAATTTCACGCGATTTCAAACTCGGACTATTATTGTCATTTGCATTGCCAGTCTGTATGATTTGAGAATTGTATGGCCATACATGCAACATCCTCATTGATCCTTCCTAAAATTACGATTTCTATTAACCCACCAAATTTCACGCGATTCCAAGCCCATCACGTTTTTTGCTGTTCCATTGCTTGTCCATTTGATTCGAGAATTGTATGCCCATGTGTGCTATATCATCATGGATCCGTTCCCAAATCACTTTTTTATTAACCCACCAAATTTCAGGCGATTCCGAAACCGGCCCGTTTTTGCCTTTTGGATTGCCTGTCCATTTGGTCCAAGAATTGTACTGCCATGCATGCTAGATCATCGTGAGTCCATCCTAAAATCATGTTTTCTATTGACCCTCAAATTTCAAGCTATTTCGTACCCAGCCCATTTTTGGCTTTTGCATTGCATGTCCACTTGATTCGAGAATTATATGGCCATGCATGTTACATCATCACGGATCCTTCCTAAAATCACGTTTTCTATTGACCCACCAAATTTCACGCGATTCGGAGCCCGGCCCGTTTTTCGTTTTCTATTGACCCACCAAATTTCACGCGATTCCGAACCTGGCCCATTTTTGGGTTTTGCATTGTTTGTCTGTTTTATCTGAGAATTAAATGCCCATGCATGCTATATCATCATGGATCCGTCCAAAAATCACATTCTCTACTGACCCACCAAATTTCACGTGATTCCAAACCCGGCCTGTTTTTCTCTTTTACATTGCCTATCCGTTTTATCCAAGAATTGTTTGGCCATGCATGCTACATCATCATGAATCCGTCCTAAAATCACGTTTTCTACTAACCCTTCAAATTTCATGCGATTTCGAGCCCGTCCTGTTTTTGGCTGTTGCATTTCCTGTCCATTTCATCAGATTAATGTATAGCCATGGATGTTACATCATCATGGATCCTTCCTAAAATCACGTTTTCTATTGACACAGCAAATTTCACGTGATTTCGAGCATGACCTGTGTTTCACTTTTGCATTGCCTGTCTGTTTGATCCAAGAATTGTATAGCCACACATGCTACATCATCACGGATCCATCCTAAAATCACGTTTTCTATTGACCCACCAAATTTCATGCGATCCCAAACCTGGCCCGTTTTTAGCTTTTGCATTGCCTGTCCATTCGATCCGAGAATTCTATGGACATGGATGCTACATCATCGTGGATCTTTCCGAAAATAACGTTTTCTATTGGCCCACCAATTTTCTTGTGATTTTGAGCCCAACCAATTTTTGGCCTTTCCAATGCCTGTCCGTTTGATTTGAGAATTGTACAGCCATGTATGCTACATCATCGTGAATCCTTCGAAAATAATGTTTTTTATTGACACTCCAAATTTCACACAACTTCGATCCTGTCCCGTTTATGGTTTTTCCATTGCCTATCCATTTGATCTGAGAATTTCATGGCCATGCATGCTATATCCTCATGGATCCTTCATAAAATCACGTTTTCTATTGACCTATCAATTTTCACTCGATTCTGAGCCCGTCCCATTTCGGGCTTTTGCATTGCTTGTCCGTTTGGTTTGAGAATTGCATGCCCATGCATACTATATCATCATCGATCCGTCCTAAAATCACATTTTCTAGTGACCCACCAAATTTCACGCGATTCCAAACCCAGACCGTTTTTGGCTTTTGCGTTGCATGTCCGTGTGATCCGAGAATTGTATGGTCGTCCATGCTACAATATCATGGATCTTTCCTAAAATCACGTTTTCTATTCACCAACCAAATTCGACACGATTCCGAACCTGGCTCGTTTTTGGCTTTTGCAATGCCTGTCGGTTTGATCCGAGTATTGTATGGCCATGCATGCTACATCCTCATGGACCCTTCCAAAAATGACATTTTCTAATGACCCACCAAATTTCACGCAATTCCGAGCCCAACTCATTGTCGGCTTTTGCATTACTTGTCTGTTTGATCCGAGAATTGAAGGGCCATACATGCTATATCATCATGGATCCATCCTAAAATGACTTTTTCTATTGACCCCCCAAATTTCACGTGATTCCAAACCCAGCCCCTTTTTTGGCTTTTGCGTTGCTTATTCGTTTGATCCTAGAATAGTATTGCCATGCATGCTACATCATCATGAATCCTTCCTAAAATCACGTTTTCTATTGACCCACCAAATTTCACACGATTTCGAGCCTAGTCAGCTATTGGCTTTTGCATTGCTTGTCTGATTGATCCAAGAATTGTATGGCCAGGCATCCTACATCCTGATGAATCATTCCTAAAATCAAGTTTTCTATTGACCCACCAAATTTTAAGATTCTGAACCCGGCCCATTTTTCGCTTTTGCATTGCTAGTCCGTTTGATCTAAGAATTGTATGCCCATGCATGCTATATCATCATGGATCCGTCCTAGAATCACGTTTTCTATTGACCCACCAAATTTCATGCGATTTTGAACCTGGCCCCTTTTTTGCTTTTGCATTGCCTGTCCGTTTGATCCGATAATTGTATGGGCATGCATGCTACATCATCATGGATCCTTCCTAAAATCACGTTTTCTATTAACCCACCAAATTTCACCTGATTCTAACCCCGACCCGTT
This sequence comes from Camellia sinensis, assembly GCF_055761805.1. Lineage (NCBI taxonomy): Eukaryota > Viridiplantae > Streptophyta > Magnoliopsida > Ericales > Theaceae > Camellia > Camellia sinensis. Next base: position 82,492,421 of record NC_138974.1, read on the forward strand.
TTTCGCTTTTGCATTGCCATTCAGTTTGATCCGAGAATTGTATGGCCACACATGCTACATCATCATGGATCGGTCCTAAAATCGCGTGTTCTATTGATTCACCCTATTTCAAGGGATTTCGAGCCCAACCCATTTTTGGCTTTTGTGTTTCCTGTCCGTTTGATTCAAGAATTGTATGGCCATACATGCAACATCATCATGGATCGTTCCTAAAACCTCGTTTTCTATTGACCCACCAAGTTTCTCGCGATTCCAAGCCCGACCCATTTTTGGCTGTTGCAGTGCTTGTCTATTTGATCTGAGAATTATATGGCCATGCATGCTACATCATCATGGATCCGTCCTAAAATCACGTTTTTTATCGACCCACCAAATTTCATGTGATTCCGAGCTCAGCCCGTTTTTGGCTTTCGCATTGCCTGTCCATTTGATCCGAGAATTGTATGGCCATGCATGCTACATCCTCATGGATCCTTTCTAAATCACATTTTCCATTAACCCACCATTTTTCACGTGATTCCAAGACCGACCTGTTTTTTGCTTTTGCATTGCCTGTACGTTTGATCCGAGAATTGTATGGCCATGCATGCAATATCATCATGGATCCCTCCTAAAATTACATTTTTCAATTAACCCACCAAATTTCTCACGATTCCGAGCCCTACCTATTTTTCGCTTATGCATTGTATGTCCGTTTGATCTTATAATTATATTGCCATGGATGCTATATAATCATGGATCCTTCCTAAAATCACGTTTTCTATTGACCCACCAAATTTCACGGGATTTCGAGACTGGCATGTTTTTGGCTGTTGCATTGCCTATCCATTTGATCCGAGAATTATATGGCCATGCATGCCACATCCCCACGGATCCACCTTAAAATCACATTTGCTATTGACCCACTAAATTTCACTCAATTTCGAGACTGACCCGTTTTTGCTTTTGCAGTGCTTGTCCGTTTGATCCAGGAATTGTATGCCCATGCATGCTATATCATCGTGGATCCTTCCTATATTCCCCTTTTCTTTGACTAATACTTGTTGAATTATATGAAATATTAGACTATTATAAACAACGTCATAATTTTTGGTTTACTGTTGATAATCGCCATTTACAGTCTGTAGGAACACAGCAATTATAGAACATTAATAATCAAATACAGTTAATTGAGCAGTAGATCCAAGTGCAGATCTACTTGTTGGCAGTGGCCGTCCGACCACCACCCCCTCTATAGTAAACATTATGAAACCATATATAGCATAATTTGAATTTAATATAGTAGCAATATGAATATTAGTGTTCCTGGGTTTGTGCTAATTGAGGGTAGAACTGTGTTAGGTTAAGTGGGACGTCATCCAAGTCGCGTAGTGGGAGACTGGTTAGCAGTGATTGCGGTTAGGTCGCAACCTTGTAAGTCGTTGACAGACGTGTTTAGCTTTACCATATACCAAGCACATCACATTGGTATTAGAGCCATGTTTATTATAATTATATTTTATTTAAATTATACATATATGGTCCCCATACACCTGTATGAGTACTGTACATATAGAAGATACAATTACTACAGTAGCCAATACAGTAGCTTCTACATCAGAAGCAGTTGAATTTGTAGCCTATCAGGATGCTAGGGAAGCCTTAGACAAATGGATTATCCCAAAAGTCAAACCAGATACTATATACAGGATAGGAGCCTTTGGCTTTACCAGTAGAAAAATAATCAAAACTTTTTAACATGTTGTACCCATACAGAATGATTATGAGGTTATGTATCTCCTTCATATACAAGACTTATACCCATTTGTATAAAAGTATAAGTATGTTGATATAGGACTAGTATAGATAACATTCAAGCTTTTAACCTTACTTGGGCAAAATACCAATATACAATGAACTCTTCGAGATGGAAGATGTCTTGATTGGCGAGCTTCTGTAATGGGAGCCATAGAAACCAGTCTCTCTCATGGTCCAGTATACTTTAATATATATCCAATCTAAGCACCACACTTATTGACCCTAATCTGTCAAAAGTATTAGAGCTTAGGATCCTTTCCCATGGATATCAGTATTTACTAGGATCACCACCTTTTACAATAATATCTAGGATTCATCTAAAGGTTTTAGCCACTCTGAATCCTTATAGCAAAAAGCAGAGTGAATTAGGACACACAGTTCTAATTGATACCAACCTTTTTAGTAGCCAAGTTGCTATCCCGAGAATGATACCTTGGCAGAATATAACTTTTCCAGAAAAATGGCATATTACTAATGCTGTTCCAGTGCGACCCATTGTGAGACAAACTTTACATGATGTCATACAGACACAAGGAGGTAATGTTTATCTCACTTTTAATAGGCCAAATAGGCCATTATCCATAAGCATGTCAAGTGCTAGCTTTAGAACTGCTCCATCTTATAGAGTAGATCTACCAGAATCTTCTAGACAATCCACTTCAGTAGAATTTGTATTACAAGGCATGTCCTCCAGACCTCCAAGTGATACAACTCCTGAAAATCCTATTGATCCAGTTGTGCAAGGGATCTAGGGAATCCGATTTTCAGAAAACCAAATACATCATGGCGTATATGAATCCAAAAGGCCATATAGTCCAAGGGCCAGTGATATGAATTTTGAAGTTTAATGGATTTTAAACCAAGTAGTGAAAATAGAAAAATCCTAAATCAGGATTTTTTCCAGAATCAATATAATGAATTTAGGGCATGGTATTTTAAAAATCATAGTCCTCTCCAACTTGAATAGCTTAAAAATCAATATTATTCTCATTTAGAGGATGAACAGAAACTTCAATCTTTTCCTTTATGGTATATGGAAAATACCACCATTCCAGAAGCACAAATTAATGTCTTAGAAAATATGCAGAAGACATGGATTATCACAGATGGACAAAAGTATCAGCGTTGTCCATCCACCACCACGGTCATTAGAATTAGAACCTAGTGACACTACATCCAGTAAACCTTTAGTCATTACAACTTTTGTGGAAACTCCTAACAGATTATCTCAAAGAGAAATCGTATTAGTCAAAGATATTATACCTTTGATTAAACAGAATAATTATACCAATCTTTACTGCCAAACAGTAGGAAAACAATTAACCAGAATTGAAGAAACCGTCACACAAATAAATGACAGTTATAAAATTCAACCTAAGGTTGAACCTATATTTCCAGTAAATGTAAAACCAGCATTAGAAGTGCAAAAATTTAATCTCAAGTCTCATAAACAGGATAATGAATTTATGGAAGCCCTAGTTAAAAAGATTAAAGATATTAAAATAGGGGATTCCTCACAAACAAATATGTTGTCCAGACAACAAAGTTCCCACAATTCATAACAACACGAAGATAGTGATCAAGCTATATCACCATCTCAAATTGCAGAAATCCAAAATAATTTTTAGGATGCCCTCTCAATTAATAAGATTAATTATGGAAAAGGCACCAATAGGATGGCCTTAACAGGACCTAGTAGGCATTACTACCCAAGGTCTACTCTTATGGATACCCTTTATGAAGAAGATTTCATTCAAACTCAAAGGTCTTACCGCGGTAAAACTATTTATGAATGGAATCTGGATAGGATGTCCGAATACCAGTTATTTGAACTGCTACATCAAATGATGATGTACTCTATAGTAAGTCAACAGAATGACAATACAGACCATCAAATAGCCATATTTATTGTTAATGGCTTTACAGGAGTCCTTAAAGGATGGTAGGATAATATCCTAACTGTTACCCAACAAAATGAAATTTTAAATTCAGTTAAAATCCATATCGATCCTTTAACAGGACATTCAGAACAAAGACAAGATGCAGTGTATACACTTATCCACACTATCGTACATCATTTCGTAGGATATGATGATGGTGCTAATGATAGGAGCAGAGAACTTTTACAGAATCTTAGATGTCCATCTCTAACCCATTTCAAATGGTATAAAGATGTTTTCCTAATGAAAGTAGTGTGTCAATCTGATGCTAACAGTGAACATTGGAAAGCTAAATTTATTGACAACCTTCCTAGTCTCTTTGCTGAAAGAGTTAGAAAGAAATTACGGGGTTATTATAATAGAATGACCATACCGTATGCAGAATACACCTATGGCCAGCTAATAGGCATAGTAACCGAAGAAGGTCTTCCTTTATGTAATGATCTCAAACTCCAGTATTAAATGAAAAAGCAAAATCTTACAGGCAAAAAGGAATTAGGTGAATTCTGTGAACAATTTGCCTATGATACTAAAATCCAGTATCCTACTAAATCTAGAAAGCAAAAATTTGGAAAACCTTCAAAATATTATTCCAAAAAATACATAAAATATAAAACTCCCAAACAAAGCTATCAGCCAAATCCGCCTCACAAATCTTATAAAGGCAAATAGAGAAAATCTTATAAAAAGAAAGATAAATCCACAATAACATGTTACAAATGTAGACAAACAGGTCACTATGCTAATCGCTATAAAGAAGAAATCTAGCAAAAACTAAATGAGATGGCACGTGATGATCATCTCCAACAGTAGATTCTTCAAGCAATCTCTGAAGAAGAATCAAGCAAACGTTCAGATGATGGACTTGCTGAACTCTATTCACCACCAGAGTCTGATTCAGAATCTGACTCTTCTCCCGAACTTTGCCCTTGCAAACAAATTAATATAAAACAACTTTCAGAAGCTAACTATTGGAAAGCAATAGTAAAAATGAATGGACTTGACTTAAGGGGAGCTGGACCAAGTATTAATGTCCTAACAGATAATGAGAAAAATACGTTGAATATGGCTGTAAACACCCCATTTTTGACCGCCCTTAAGACTTGGGCGCCTCAAGTTGGTTACTCGAGGATAAAAGTTGTGCTATGCGAAGGTTCGATTTCTTCGGCAAGAGGAGCTTCAAATCCCAACCTTACACACCATTTTGGACCAAAACTATTTTGACCAAAATGATTTTAGACCTTAAAACCCTCTCGTTCAAACTATTTTTGAAAAAGTTTCTACAATGTTCCCAGGCTCGCATTTTGTTAAATGTTGCGCTTTTCGGTAAACCGAGCAAGGACAAAGTGGAAATGAATGAAAGAGAGGTGAACTCTTTGAAAAATATTTCAAAACATTTTATTTAGAGGTTTGAAGTTGAAAATAAGGGTGGTGGGAAGAAACCTAGTTGCGGAAGAAGTTGGGCATGAACCGTTAAGAGAGGGAGTCGGGCAGCCTCACTAAATCAGGTCTATCCTTTTGTATAGTTGGACTTTAGTTGTGAGGCCACCTCCATTGGAAAGTGGACTTCTGGGGCTTCATTTTACACTCAAGAATCTCCTAAAGCCGAATCTGCATAAGGGAGATATGGCTGTTTGAAGTTAGGCATCAATCTAGTTAGGACCAAAACTGAGCAGTTTTCACTAAAATAGGAATTTCTTTTTGCACACTTGGAATTTTGATGTGAGGCTACACCATTGTAAAGAATACTTCTAGGGCTTCAGTTTAGACTCAAGAATAACCTGCAAAGGAGTTCGGAAGAAGGAGATATACCTGTTTGAAGTCGGGCCCAAAAAGCAGATTTTCTGTCCAGCCACTGAATGATGCTTGCCGGCTATTGGTGATTTTTTCCAGCCACAAATGAAGCTTGTCGGCCATCAATGACGCCTTGCCGGCCATTGGTGTCGAAGATCAGATTTTTTACAGATATTTACCTCCAACTGTCTCCACACTGCTTCAGCTATTTTTGGATGGATATTTTCGACCAAAGCTCATGGTTTTCTATATATATAGAGACCCTTCTCTATTGTTTTGAAGGTTGGAAAAATTTTGGGAGTCTCTCTCTCTACAATTCTCTCTCTCTTTTGAACTTTTGTGCATACAAGTGTGGATACACTTCAAGTTTGCCTATCAACCCTTAACCAAAGTTGCTTATCTTTGGGCTGAGGTTGCTTCGGACCCTCTTTGAGCTCTAGAAGGTGGTCTTGGCTTGGTTTATTGCCTCATTGGTGTCTTCCCTTCAAGAGGTAAAACACTCTCCTTTTATACTTGTTTTGCACACTTGCTTGGCCATCTTCTTCTATTGTTTTTGAGTTGTTTTGGGGCTGGTTTTGACTGTCAAAAGTTCTATTTTTGTGGCCTAAAAATGGTGGTTTGAAGCCATTTTCATTTGGGGGGTGGTTCACCCTCCTTGCTCCTTTGCTTGTCAAGCATTTTGTACCTTTGTTCAACACTTTCAAACCAACGTTTTTGGGTCTTTTAACCACTGATTTTCAGAGGTTTTTAGAGGCTTAAAAAGTGGCTTTGAAGCCCCAAAAGTGGAGGGGTTAGCCACTCCTCCTTTGGCTTGTTTACTAGCTTAAATTGTTCCATGTTTTAACTTTCATTCCAGTACATTTTTGTACTGTTTTTGTGCTGTTTTTGGACTGTAAAAGCTTTGCATTTTTGTGTTGAAACTTGTGATTTAAGGCCAATAAAGGTTGAGGGGTGGTTCACCCTTCGTTGTACCTTGTTTTTGAGGCCTTTGCCCTTGTGTTTCCCACCTTTTTACTATCTTTTTCTAAGCTTTTAAACACTGTTTTCAAAGTTAATTCAGTTGTTAAAAACATGTTTTGAAGTCCAAAAATAGAGGGGGTAGCCTCCCCTCCTTGTGTTTTGTTTACTAGCCTAGCATGCTCTATGTTTTAGCCTGTTAATCTAGCTTGTTTTAGCTCAAGTTCAACATGTTTTTGCCTTTGTTTTAGACTACTTTAGCTCTGTTTTGGGCTATTTGAGTCAGTAGAGACTTGTTTTGTGTAGTTGTAGTGTAAGTCCTTGCACTAGCTGCTTGTTTTAAGGCCTTAAGCATCATTGGTGTGACTTGGTTACATGTTTTTAGTGCTTTTATCACTTAATTCTGGCACCTAAATCTCTACAACCTCCCTCTTTGCTTCACTCTTTCATTTGCTTTTGAGGGTTGTTTTAAGCTTGGGATCCTTTAAGCTTGAGATTGAGGTCATGCTTAATAGTTTAATCCTCTTTGAGGGTTCATTATCAAAGGCATGATCTATCTATTTCCTCACACAACCCCTTGGTTGACACTTCCTTCACCTTAAAGGACATTCACCAATGGACAAAACAATTAAAGATTGATTTGGTAATTAAAATGAGTAACCAAAAATGACAAGTAAAAGAGGCAAGATAAGCATGTCTTTGTGTTGCATTGCATGTGTTCAAACCGGACGTTAGTTTGAACACAAGGAAAATGGAACATTTCATACTCAAAAGTGATGAAATGTGTCATTTTCCTTGGCCTCCATTGCCCTTGATCATGCATGATGGGATGGTGGTCATTTGAGTCTTATTTGTGCATTGATCGAAATTGTACAACTTGGATCTTTGGCCATCATGCAATGAAATTGCTTGATTGGTGGTCTTGGATCCAAGGGTGTTACTCCTTTGAGATTTTGAGATGATAAGGAGGGATACAGTACAAACAAACCCTTGGAAAAATCCCCCTTTTGCTCTGTTTGTGCTATATTGCAGCATGGTGATCCAATGCATCAGTGGCCAACAGTGCCTCATTAATGGCTGGCAAGGCTTCATTTCTGGCCGACAGTACACCCTTTTGGCTGGCAGATGGCCGACAGACCATTGATGTCAACCTTAGGGAATATTTGGTAAGGTGGAGCAAAAAGGTTCTGAAGTATGCTCAACCCTGCAAACAGAACCTTTCAAGAGTAAAACGGAAGACTTTTCGGGGCGAAAACCGAGCATATGCATCTTCTGCTTCCCGAGGTGGAGTAGTGGCAACGTAGTTTAATGTCTCACATGTTTAGTTAGTGTACATTTGTTTTAATTAATTAGTTTACTACATGATTAAAGTATCATAATAATTAGTAATTAGTTTGCTAGTTATTCGATTGGTTTGTAATAATTAGTCTAGTTAGTTTAATTAGCTTAGCTTAGATTAGCTTAACTTATTCATTCGGACCCTCTTTCATGAGGGTATGATGTTGTAATAAATGTGCGTGCGTGTGTGTATGTCTTCCAACCCAGCATCTTTCTCCATTTTATTTAATCGCTTTTGATGGTTAGATTAGGGACATGTTCAATTAGCATACTTTATGCTCACATGTTTGCATCCATTCATTTGTCTTGCATGCACCAAGGCTCGGCGCATCATTCAAACTGCATTAGCATTTCAATACTTCTTTGAATACGTGTTTCAAAGCATGCTATCAAAGTGTTGCAAATACCATGATTAGGTAGCCGAGCATATTTAGTTGCATTATTGCATGTGTTGCATTAGATACTTAACATAGTTAGGAAACATGCATTATTTCCTAACTCGGAGTACTAGGTGAGTTTTAAGGGATTCATTATTTCCTAACACAAGGGATTCAACCTTGCCTTAATAACCATGGATTGATATAGCACATTATCGAGATCCACCATTATAAAATATGATCACTAATTTAAATTTAGTCTAAATGGCAAGAGTTAGAAAGGTCACCTAAGATAGTGTTTGGTTCATTAGATGAAATAAAATGAAATGATCATTACATCAAAATATTTATTCTCATATTTGATTGACAAACAAAAATAGTGAAAAATACGTTGTAAATAGAACATCATATACCAATGTAACGGATTGATCATTCCGTAAGGAAGATTAAGGAATAATCATTCTATTCCATTCTATCTCATCCCAAGATTAAGGAATAGATTGGGAACATATAGAAGCAATAAACAATTAAACATGCTTCAATAATAAATAATAATAATATAATCCAAAAATTAAATATTGATCAAGAACACGAATTATAGTATGAGCACACTAGATCTTATTTTTCAATTCTATATCCAATCAAAGAAAAGGGTTTCGTGGAACCCAACCAGGTCTTCTTCATGTATACATACATATGCAAATTCAATACATCCCATAAAGAATATCCAAAAATCAACATCCACACATCAATTCGCACCTAGAAAATGAAAGGAAAAAAAATACTCACAATTTGATTCTCGAATTGTTTCTTCTCTCTATTTCACTTGAGATTGGTTGATGATTTTTAGAGGCTTCCTATCAAAACAAAACTAATAAGTATATAGATGTGTTTATACGTATATAAATCGAGCGATATAGATAGAGAGAGAATTACCTTCAACTTGTATCGAAGCCCTAGCACTGTGATTGCTCACAGTCCATAATGAGCGAAATTAGGAACCTGACTTGTAGTAGGTTTCTATCTCTAATCTAGGTGTGCGATATTTTCGCGCCGAACTTTTTTGGTTTTTCAATATAATGTTTTTTTTATGGGTTCAATATAACTTTTTTTTTTTTTGTATATATTATCCCAACGACAACATTTTTTAAATGCCATTAATCCTTAATCTGTGTAATTTTTCACAACATTTATAAAAGGTTATTAAAAATTACAATTCAATGCTACAAATATCTAATGTTAGCACCTCAAGTCATTTAATCACAAAATGCTATAAATGCTCCATAATTAATAACATTTTAATAAAAAAAAGGCTATAAAAATATGCTATTAAAAGTACTATTTGTTGTAATGGCTGGTAAAAGAAAAAAAGAAAAAGTGTGATAAAGGAATAAATCAAATCAAACAAACCATATAGATCAAAGTTCTTCCTCTCTGGAAGTAGACAGAGAAGAAATTGAGGAGCCCCAGGAAGTTTGGATTGTATATCTTCAAACATTTTTTCCACTCTAACAAGAGGTGGGGCCCGCCTATATTGTGGACTCTCTTCAAATGCATCGAACAGAGCATCAATTTGCTACAAAAACAAAACAAAAAAGATTTATATTTTAAATCATATAGTACTGAACCTAATTTAAGCTAGCATAAATGACAGGACATACAATTCCCTTCATGTCTCCACATTTGATCAAATCCCTAACAAGGCCATGGATATCGCAGCGAGCTGAAAAGTTCACGACAGCCTAGCGATCGATCTTTGTTGGGTCCACTAGTTTCTACACCAGCAAAGAAAAAATTTGTAAGAACACAAAATTAAGGTTGATCTGTGCCAAGTTTTAAGAAAACTAAATAAATTAATTAGAGAGCCATGCAGAACCCAATGCCGTTGATCTAAATGAACCGAAAGCCATTGGTTTGGAGAGAACAATGAAGCCATTGATCTAAATGCCAACTTCAATTAAGAGATCTATGGCTTTATTGAAGTGTAAATTAAAAGCCCCAGTTCTACACAAAATCTTACAATCTGTCTCCCTGAAAATTCAGAAGAAAAAAAAGAAGAAAGAAAGAGAGAAATAATAAGATACCTGACCAAAAATAACAGCTGTATCAGTGCTCTTTAAGAGATCTATGGCTTCATTACACTTCAATGAAGCCATTAATTTACACTTCAATGAATGTAAGAGTTGTAGGCTGAGATGGTTCAACCAATTGGACCCAAGGATCAACAGAAAAGCTTTTAGTGAAGAGGAAGAAGAGAGACTAATGGCTGCTCATAGGTTGTATGAAAACAAGTGGGCCATGATTGCTAGGCTTTTCCCAGGAAGCACTGACAATGCAGTGAAGAACCATTGGCATGTTATTTTATCATCTAAAATTGCACCTAATAACATCTCATGAACAGGTAATTAAAAAAAAATTGAAATTCAATCTCAAACTGAAAAAAACTGAATTCAATCTCATGAGCATTGTACCTAATAACAGCTCATGAAACTGGAAAAAAAAATGAAATTCAATCTCAAACTGAAATTGCACCTAATAAGAGCTCATGAACAGGTAATTGAAAAAAACAATTAAATTCAATCTGGGCACTACCAAACCTCATAAACAGATGTCAAACACATGAGCATTGTCCAGTTTCATTTGAACATTTCGTCAAACACATGGTGAGCAAAAGGGTCAGAAGACAACAACAAATGCAAGCATGGACGAAACAGGCCAAGTTAGAGCGGTAAGTAGAGAAAAACAAACAAGCAAGAGCAATAGTTAGAAAAAAAAAAAAAAAAAAAAAAAAAAAAAAAAAAAACAAACAAACAAACAAACAAACAAACAAACAAAGAAAACAGGCCAAACACCAACTGCACCCTAAAACCTCTCACCGCTGCCAAGTTAAACACTAGACCATTCACCGCAAAGACCACATCCTTGCACTTATATTTGACCCACAAAGCAATTCTGAAGCAAAGATTCCCATCTGACTTGAATTCCATTAAACTTGAGGTCATTACGAGCCTTCCAAATTGACCAAACCATGGCCTCCACATCTTCTTTTCCAGCTACCCAAATTTAAACCCAACCCCCAGTGTGACAAATTTGAAAAAGCTTATGGTGCAACCCAACGAACATTCCACCATTCTAGTAATTCAACCCATATCCTCCATATCCAAGGACAATGAAAGAACAGATGCCTCAACCTTAACATGGGTCAATTTGGGGTTGGGTTTGGGTGAAGGTATGCAAATGAAAGAAGAAAACCTTAGAGGCTGAAATTAGGGAAATAGAGACTATAGAGAGGACATACCTGGGGTAATGCTCCAATGGTGGATTGAAGGTGCTGCTCGTGTGCGATGGCGGTGATGCTCCGTTAACGATGGAGACAAAAGCGAGAGAGAGAGAGAGAGAGAGAGAGAGAGAGAGAGAGAGAGCCGGAGGAGAGCAGAGGCGTGAGAGAGAAAGAGAGAGTCACAGAGTGAGAGACAGACATAGATGTATGAGAGAGTTAGAGCGTGTGGGAGTGTATTTCTTAAACCTAGTTTATTTTCTTTCCCGACTAACTTTTTTTAGTCGCCAATAATAAATAAAGGCCTTTCCTCCGACGAAATATTTAGTAGCCAATTAATTTCCTCCCCCCCCCCCCAAAAAAATCTATCTGAAGTCCAATTTTTAAAATTTTTAATTATAATTGCCGACTAAAATTTAGTCGCTAAAAGTAAATTAAATACCGACTAAATTGTTTTTAGTAGCTAAAGATAGTACATTTAGGGACCAATTTTTTTTTAGTAGCCTATAGGGTAATTTTCAGTTCTTTGGCGACTAAAATATTTTTTAGTCACTGAAAATTAATTTTTGGAGACCAAACTTTTGGTCGCAAAAAGATAAAAAGTAAATTTTTATTTTTCATTTGACGACTAAATAATTTCGTAGCCAAAACTAACTATATAGCAACTAAAATATTTTTTAGTCACCAATTATGGCATTTTTAGTGACTAAAATATTTTTTAGTAGCCAATTGTTGCATTTTTACCGACTAAAATTTTTTTTAGTAGCCAATTGTTGCATTTTTACCGACTAAATTTCTTTTAGTCGCCAATAATTAATATACCCCGAACTAAAAAAAAAATTAGTAGCTAAATGTTGTAACTAATATAATTTTTGGTCGCCAATTCCACAACTTTTGGCTACTAATTTTTTTTTAGTAGCCAAATTTAGTCACCAAAAGTGTAATTTCCTGTAGTGATAAAACTCAAATTATTAGCTATGTGGACAAGCCAGCTGTTGTGAATGAGCTTGTGATTGTTATGAGGTACTTTTATAAGAAATGTGACTCCTCAAATGTTGGAATTATAGAGATCCGAAATCACATTCACATTCTCATTCCTTCCAAGATTACTATCATTCAAATATAGACTAAGATTAAGGGTTAAGATAATCTAAGCCAGCATCCTAAATAGAAAATAAACATACTATAACAATGTATCACTTAAACATGATAATTTTCACATTACTTGCAAAATTACTAATCAAGTTTGTTTTATTCAATTTGTCAATCAAATCCATTTAAGTTTTATCATTATATAGTTAACTTAATACAAGATTTGATCAATATCAATTTTGAAAAGTTTCTTTTATAGAAGCAATTTTAACAACTATGGTCAATAGTATTCTATACATAATTCATACATTTGAGAAACAATTATCTATTAGTTTTAAAAAGTTCACTACATCAATTAACTTTTTGATTTATTTTTAGGAGGCCCTTTATATATATATATATATATATATAAACAAATATAATGACATAAATTTTTTAGGAGTATTTTTTTTCACTAATTTTTAAGGACTTAAAGCGACGACTTGCCCGAGTTGTCTCCAAATCCAGCGGCCTTGATAATAACGAATTGGCTAGCAACCAACCAAATAAGAACAAGAAAAAGAAAGAAAACAGAACATGAAACAACACCACTCCAGCTGCTAACACACACCTAGCTAACAGCGCAACAATAAATATTATAAAATTAGAACTAATGGAACAATACAATAGTGACAAAAAGGTCAAAAGAATGGTTATTAGAACTAAATTCCAAAAGGGAGAAAATGTATTCTATTTTTAACTAGGACCCATCCTGAGTTATTAGGGGTCTAAGTCAAATTTTTTAAAGAGAAAATTTCATTTTTTATTGAGAAAATTGCCTTGATAATCAATTACACCCCCAAAATTTTGAATAATTTCAATTTTACTCCAAAAGTTTTTAAAATCATATCAATTTTGTCCTTGCCGTTATATTTGAAATGGAAAAAGTTAAAAAAAAATATATTTTGACCTCAAATTTTAAAAGAAAGATGCAGATCCATCCTCTCCTACCCAAATTCACAATCTCATCTTCTTTCAATTCTTCCATCTCTTCTCCGCTCTTACAAGCATTGCTGCCACCACCAACCACCACAACAATTACTCAATCCTCCAACCAAACTTCTCTCAATCTCCACTAATAATAATCTCATCACAAACCCCTAAAACTAGTCACACAGCACAACCACCAAACAGGGCCAAAAATGGACTCCTCCTCCTCCTCTTCCTCATATTCTTTTTCCTCACAAGCCGTCGTGTCATCGTCCATGGACGTTGCATTGGCTACATTGTTCAGAGCTTCAGTAATGGTGTTTGGAGCTTGCAAGGGTGGAGAAGGGGGGGAAGAATTAGAGGAAGAGGAGAGAGGGTGAGTTATAGAAGAGGATGGGTCTGCATCTTTCTTTTGAAATTTGGGGCCAAAATGTATTTTTTTTTTAACTTTTTTTCATTTTAAATTTGACGGTAGGGACAAAATATGCTTTGAAAATTTTTTAGGGTAAAATTGAAATTATTTGAAGTCTGGGAGTGCAATTGATCATCGAGGCAAAGTATAGGAGTAAAAACGAATTTTTCTCCTTTTTAAAATGGGCCCTTCATATATGATTACCCACAAAAAAAAAAAAAAGGATAAAAATTTATTTCTATTTCTTTACGATTTAACAAAATTTAGATAACAATATATATATAATAGTTGAATTCCAATTAGTTGAATCGAATCTTTATTTTTTGGATTATCCATGTTATGAGAGTTAAATTAATTGGGGGTAAGAATGAATTTTTTTGATTTAACTCAAGCAATATATAAAATTAGCAAGTTAGGGTTGACTATTTTTCGACATGAATCCAACTATGACACGACTCAATAGCATAATTATTATATTTTAATGTTCATTAAGGGATGTCATGACAATTTTTAAATTTTTTTATTTAACTCCATCTAACTGAATAAAAAAGGATATAAAATAGTAATTTAAGGCTGATATCTTTTTTTTCATCGAAGATATGTATTTTTTGTTACCTATTTTAGAGTCAATCTAGTAAAAAATATATAGTAATAAGGCACAATTTTTTTAATTAGAAAAATCCAATTGAGTTTAAATCAAACATTTTATGAATAATTTCATTTAGTAGAAATAAATTTTATAAAATTTAACTTATGGGAAAATTTTTAATCTTGTCAGACTCTTGCTAAGTTATTTTTAATTAAAAGTGAAAGTTTTCGCATTAAATATCAATCAGACACAAATCAAAATAGAAACATACGACAATATGAAAATAAATGAATTGGGCTAATATTGAAGTAATTATGAAATAATACGACATGATACACATTCCTAGTTGGGCCTCCTAAATTTTGTTCAAAATTGAGAGCCCAAGGCCATTGCCTTAATCTCCTCATCTCAGGGTCGACCCTATTTTTAATCCTCCAAGCCAATCAAGTTGAGCATGACTAAAAAGGATAATTCTATATATAAACAAAATTAATGATATGATGATTTCTTTCATGGTGTTTTTTTTATTATTTAATTTTAAAACCTCCAGTATTATGGTTTATAATTTTGTTTATAAATCAATTTCAAAATTATTTTGAATCTTTTAAAATCATTTTACCCAAGTGATATGAGGCCAGAGTACTTTGTCCCTTTATAATTTAATTGGAGACTTACGTGTATTTCCTAATAGCTGAACATATTGTCCAATAGGTCCTGTGAGAATTAGTGACGTTTTTTATCAAACACTATTAAAAAACGTCACTAGTTGTTAATTTTCAACGACAATTTAAAAATTGTCACAAAATATGTCAGTAATTATAAGTTTTAGTGAGAGTTAAAAAAAACGTCATTAAGTTTTAACTTTCTGTAACAATTTGAAAAACTTGTCATAGAAAAATTTCACTAATTGTAAGTTTTAGGGATAATTTATAAATACCATGACAAAAAAAAGGGTCATTAATTATCAATTTTTAGCAGCATATACAAAAAAATCATCACAAAAAATTATTTTTAGCAACAATTTGACTAGAACCTATTTTTAATAGGACTTGATTTGAATCAAGCTTATAGCAATCCCGGTTTTTCCCACCAAGTATTGTGTTCTTGACTCGGGTCTTGTGGTTGTTGTTGTTGTCTTATTCTTGTTTTCATCCTTTAATTCCTTATATTTTGGGTTTTGGGATGTGTTAGGTAAGATTGGAACAGGTTGGTTGGGTGTTGGAACATATGGTTGCTGTCCAGATTTTTGTTCCTTCGCTCGAGCAAGACTTTTGTCGCTCGAGCGAGATATCTTGCACTCGAGCGTGCGTCTCCGTCCAGTTTGGACTTGAAGGTTGTCATTCTTGGCTCAAGCGAGCTTTCCTTTGCTCGAGCAAGCGAACCCTATGTTTTGAATTTCTTCGCTCGAGCGAGCGGTCCTTCGCTCGAGCGTGCTTTTGGGTTGCAGACCTAAAGCTTTGCATTGTTCACTCGAGCGACGCTTCTTGTGCTCGAGCGAGGTATTTGTGTCTAGTCGCTCGAGCGACCAATCCTTTCCTCGAGCGAGCCTCGAGTGTATCAGTTGTAGCAGCGTGTTTCTTCTTCACTTTTTCGTCTCTTTTTACTTCCAAACCCTAGATCCGACTCTCTCTCTCTACATGCACCTTCTCTCTACAAATATCCTTGGTTCTTGGGTGTGTCTACCCTAATCTCTTTGTAAGAAAGGTGGACCTTGGTGCGGGCTACACTTTGATCCAAAAAAGTTGTACTTTGGAGCACTTTCGAGTTTCTTCATCTTTTCCTTTGGGATCTTAACTTTGAGGTAGGGATGATCTACTCCTTCTTATGAGTTTTAACATAAATAGTAGTCATTTAGTATAAATGTTAAGATTTGGTGATTTGGGAAGTTAGGGTTTGAGGTTTGTGGTATATAAGAGAGGGGTTTTGTGTTTTTAAGCTCCATATGTACACGAGGTCTTGAAAATGAGGTTTTGTGGGTTTGATAGGTGAGGTTTGGTCTTAGGATCAATGTTTGAGAAAATGGGGGAAATGCCCTAATTGGATGTAAATAATTAATTTTTATAATTAATTTGGTAATTGTGAGGAATATGAAACTGATTTGAACATCATGAAATTGGATGGAATTGGGACTAGTTAGTGTAGTCGGTTTGATAAACCACTCACCTATGGAAAATGTGATAATTTATCTGTTTGGTAAATTCATTTATCTATCTAGAAATAACTGCTTTGGGCTATCCATGAAGGATAATCTTGATTGTTGTAGAACCGCATGATGATTAGGTAAATTGAAACTAATCAATCGAAATATGTCATTAAACATGATAGTGGGAAGAACACATTGAGTATGTGCCTTAATTGATCATGGTATAAGATAAAGACTTTAATACATTGTATATGTATCTTGTTTGGGAGGAGATATGTGATGTACTCCGTATATGATTATGTGCTTTAATACATTGTATGTGTATCTTGTTTGGGAGAAGATAGGGTATGTACTCCATTTGTGCTTATATGTATTCTTTGTTTGGGAGGAGATAGGGGATGCACTCCATACATGTGATTATACGCTTTAATACATTGTATATGTACCTTTGTTTGGGAGGAGATAGGGGATGTACTCCATAGGTGATTATATGTTTAAATACATTGTATATGTATCTTTGTTTGGGAGGAGATGGAGGATGTACTCCATAAATAATTAAGTTGGCCGGAGTGTCCACCAACAACAGTTCCTATAGCAGTTGCAGCTGTAGCTATAGCAAATCCACTTGCTTCTATCACAGGGACGAAAGTGCCCAACGTATGTGTAAAGGCACCTAAACCTGTGGCAATAGATGGAGCAACTAACCCTCTTCCATTTCTTGTCTGCATGACAAAGGAAACTGCAAGTAGGATACCTTAAAATTAACTCCATGAATTACTTAAATTCAGAAAGACAAGAAATCAAAGAAAAACTAAGTCATATTTCCAATAATATAATACCCTCTTTTTTCTTTTTTCTTTTTTCTTTTTTTTTTCTTTTTTTTTTTGTAAAATAAGCACCAAATTGAAGAATCAAGAAGCAACAAAGTAAAACCACTGAAAATTAACCTGTTGACATAGTGAAAAGCTAAAATCATACCAATGGTGATCTTCCATCATAATTTGTCTTCTTATGATCAACTTCAGCTCAGATCAAACTTTTGAGTTGATACAGATCTCCATGATAAGCTGCACTATTAACTCTTAAAGCAAGTTCAGCTTCTTGCTTTCCAATATGAAATGTGATATCAGATTCCAATTGCTTCACACAAACATTTGATTCTTTTCTCTGTCAACTTATACTATTTTAGGCATTTGATGCATACAAATTAATTAATTCGATAAAGTTTACACAAAACAAATGAATATGCATTTGTAGGTACTGATGCCATGAGAGAAAAAGAAGTGCAAGAAACAACATAAGAGAGGCAATAACATTTTAGCACAATTGAATTACCTCTAGAAGGTTGATCAAGATTCTTCGCCCATCATGAAAATATATGTCAAGGATATTTGAGAATGATTGTTTACCAAGGAGCAGAATCCTACATAGCTCACAAACTCGAACAGTATAAGGCTGACATATGTTGCAAAGAATAGAAACTTCACCAAATAAATTGTTAGGTTCCAAATTAGAAACAGTCTCTTCTGATCCATCTACCTCTACATGGTCCTCCTCTTGTACATAAATAGTCTTTTATCAACATTAAAATTTGAGAAACTAGAAACCACTTCCCTAGGGAACTACTTAGAAATACTCTAATTCAACATAATGGTTATGTTTCTAGAAATGTAAATGGCAATAGCAAGTAGGTGGGTTCAAGATAGGCATTTCTTTCGCAACCCTGTCTACAATAAACAAAAATTTTCAACCATGACGATCCCTGAGCCCCTTTTTTAATGTTTGTTCTTCAAGTAGGTGTAATGAGAAAGAAAAGAAAGGTGAGAAAAGACCCAATTGGTGTTAAGTAGTAGTTAAATGTTTCATTTTGGGAGTGTTATGATTCAGATTAATCAGGATTAACCTCACACTCCAAACCACAGGAGCTGATGAATAGTACTGATGTCCTCCAATAATAAGACTATATTTTGAAGACAACAAGACTAAAGTAAAATTAAATAGAGTTCCGTCTATGTATTTTTGTTTAAATAAACAACTAATTTATGGTGGCATCAGGACATGCAACCGTAAATCAAAAAATAAATTAGTATACCATGCATAAGAATAAGGAACTGAAAAGTATATATCTAAAAGAAACAGAAGAAGATAAAGAACAAATAAAAAGACACTAACTCATGATAATCAAATAAATATTAATAAACAAAAGTCAATACAAGATAGTATCACACCAGCATACCATGATAGACAAAATAAAATTGATCCACCACATTTCCCTATTCCATTATCACTTCTCTTGGGAGAAAAAAAAAAAGAACTCCGAAATGGACTCTGATTACCAGCAAGAACAAAAGAATGATTGAGAACAACTCCATCAACTTATGTAAATCCACATTTGCTTATTCAAAAAGGACAATCTTAATTTTGTAGTTGTAAACCAACACATACCAAATACCATGTTGACCACCAAGACTAGTTTCACAGGTAATGCAATTTTTTATTCATTTACTCATGATGAAACTGGAAGGCACATGAGTGCACACATACCAGGTTCCTAGATTAGATGAAATGATGAAAAACTTAATCCCCTTCCCCTCCTATGCAAAATCTACTACCAATTTTCCAAGTGAAATCAAATTATAATCATGAACACTGGTAAGTAAAAGTTTTAAACTATCTTTGCTCAGACCTACTCAATTCATGAAATAAATTTATTAACAAAAACAAACAGAGAATGACAATTGGTAAAAAGAAGTCAATTATGTAAAGAATGACAGAAAATTATGGTTTGTGTGCAAATCAATATGTAGATATTATATATTATGTGTATGTATAAACAACAATCCACAAAAAAATCAAAATCAAAATCAAAATCAAAATCAAAATCAAAATCAAAAAAAAAAAAAAAAAAAAAAACAGAAAAAAGCAGAGAAAAAAACCCCAAAAATGTAGATAGATATAGAAGGTGTATGTATGTATGTATGTATGTATAGAGAGAAGAGAAGAGAAAAACAAAGAACAGAAAAATAGAGAAGAGAAGGGAGGATGGGATATAAATATATAAATATATATATACCGAGAGAGAGAGAGAGAGACGAAATAAGGGTTTAAGGAAGAAGGAAGAGAAGAGAGAGTGCCTTACCAGCATGTCTCTTTGACGAACCTCGAAAGGGCCTACGCAAATAGCACATATTACAAATTGATTCAATTGAACAGATGGAATCAGAAATTGAAGCCAAGTCCAAGTCGAAGTAGTCGAAGCAGTTGAAGCAATCGAAGTAGATCACAAATTAATTCAATGGAAAGTGTAATTACTTTGTTGAGGAAGGAAGCGGACTGCGTCAATGGACTGCCATGTTTCTCAATCTCCACTGATTCAATTGATTGAAGACCAAGTGTTTGAAGAACCCTTTCCCCTTCACCTACGTCTTTCTTCTCCCTCTCTTCTTAGAAACTCGGTTTTTTTTTTTTTTTTTATTATTATTATTTAAGTGGCGCCACAATATTGGGTTTTGACGCCCAAAATATTTTGGACGTACCATTCACGACACATGTGGTAAGTCGTAAGAAATGACTAATTTTTAACGATTGGCATACGTGTGTCGTATATAACTGATGTATTAACGGCACGCCATATGTATGTCGTATAAAGTTTTATTAATTACGACTAAAATTGGAAGCTGTAAAAAATTATCATTTTTACCATTAACGGCTTGCGCAATAGACATGCCATGGTTAATATATTATTTACGACAAGCAAAAAAAACAAGTCGTAAAAGTGAGAAATTACGGCTTGCATTAATTGTATGTCGTTGATGTGGTGCCGTAAAAAGCCAATTTGTTGTAGTGAAGAAGATAATGATAATGTTGGTGATGATGTTGATGATGATGATTCTTGACTCCAAGTCCATAACTTTTCTTTGTTGTTGTTGTTATGTTGACAGACTATCTCCAGGAGATCTTTCTCTCATTCATTGTAAATTTTCTCCTAAATTAAAAGGTTTCGTTGCAACCAATTTGCGCTAAGAACCGACTTTTTTTCAATTAGATTATAATAGGTTTTATAAACTCATATCTCAATTTAACTCAACTCGACAAGTTTGTCAACATCCCAATCCATTGGATTTGGTTTCAAAGAAATACTTTGTGGCCCGTAAATTGCTTGTTTGGCATCATTTTTGTTTTTTGTTTTTATTTTTTAAGAAACATGTAATCTTGTTTGATGACTTGCTCCTAAAACTATTTTCGGGGATTTTTTTCCCCTTCAAATTTTAGTTAAAAAATGGATTTAATTAGGCCTGACGTATATATGGAGAACTGAGGGCTTCGAAGGATTATTTATAAGCAATGGTACTAATTGTGCACGTATTGTTCCAAATGGAACTAATATAGCACGTATGGTGCATGTATTGTTCCAAATGGTACTTTTTGTGCACGTATCATTTTTGGTTATGGCTTTTGATGAGTTTTATGTGTGTAAATATATGTATGTATGCATTCATGCTAAATGGCCATATTCAAGTCTTCTATATGATTTACTGGGCTAACTTTTCTGCGTATTGGCTATCTAGGTTATACTCACTGCATACAAACCAAAGGGGTTATAGAAGTTCTTCAATGCACGGATAGACACTAGTGACAGGTCTATCGACATATTTCGAACCCTAAAGTGTTTCGCGAATTCCCCACACCCAGAATTAGAGATCAGTGATTTTTGCTCACTAATAGTTACCCCTAATTCTTTAAGGACTCGTCTGTACATAGTGGCTACGTCCTTGTTGGCGATGATAACATCGTCACCAAGAACAGCGTAACCTGTAAAGTGTTGACTAGGACGAACTCTTTTAGCACAATAGCACACCACTAAATGATGTGATAGTGCGAATAAGGGCCAAGACGAATAGTATCCAAGCGGTTGTGCACAAATGAACGACAAACCCCACCCTCGTTTGACAAAGGAGACCTAAAACCTATTGCAAGCCAGGATGGAGTTTACCGCAACAGATGAAAACTATTATTTTTATTTATTTTTTTTTTTGTCTAATACATTTGAGGATAGAAAAAATGGTTTGAATTGATCACTTCTTTGCATTGGAAATCCGTAGTTTAGTGAGAAGGCGAACCGAGAGGAAATAGTAAATTCTATAGTAAATATATTTTGGAATCTGAGGCATCTATAAAATTGTTTAGTCGTTACCATTATTTTCTCCTCTTATTTGATGCCTTAGTGGCACATTTGTTTTCTTGGTGTGGAAGGTTGGAGGTAAGAATTTCATTCTACTTTCTGTCCGTACCAGATCTTGAGACAGGATTCTAGTGGCACACAGAAATGTGGCAAGTGCAGGATTGAAGTACCTCTTAAACATGGGTATCTGTCACTCATTATGTGGTGATTATCTAATACTCATTCCAATAGGAATGAGCTAAAAGAGAAGAATGTAAAAAGTTTGCCCTGCAAACTATTGAAATCCACAACCAGCATCATAAAAGCTCCAACAACATCTGCAAGAAGTATAAGAGAGCTAGAGAAGCAATTGCACCAAGTAAGCTCACTCTCTCTCTCTCTCTCTATATATATATATATATATATGTGTGTGTGTGTGTGTGTGTGTAAATATATATTACACAATTTGAAACTCAACTACGAACAGAGCTAGAGAAGCAATTTCATCAAGTAAGCTCCTCTCTCTCTCTCTGAACTACCGTTTTCAAATTTTTTTTGATGTTTTGTCATAAATCCTTGATGGAGATATATGCATATTTCGATACGTATGTGTTTCTTGGCACCTCTGTATTTACCAAGTTCAATTTACTTCAAGAAGAGCCAGTTTCGTTTTAAAATTCAATCTCTCTCTCTCTCTCTCTCTCTCTATAGAATTGCTCTGACTCTGAATCACTTTCCTGATAGAACAAAATTGAAATTGTGTTTCAATGCATATATATACAATTCTCATCATATACATTTTTAGTATGAGATTATCACTCAATAATTTATGTGTTTGGGAATTTAGCAAACGCCTTGTTTAAATTTTGTTTTCTCGCAATATTGGAAAGAGAAGCTCTATTCATTCTGGAATCAATCTGTCATATATTTACTGAATTTTTTTCCCCTTGAATATTCATGACTCTGCTTCCTGAAGTTTTCTTTAGAATTCTTGATTTCTTGTTCTTGAGTGTTTTCATTTCCTTTAATTATACATATATATATATATATATATTCAATTCTTGATAGATGAATATCAATTGATATGCAAATTTCTACATTTACACAGATATGTTATTCAAGATGTTATGTTTTCTGAATATCACGTTACTATCTCCCATTCTTGGGAGGCGAAGCTTTGTGCATCCTGGTATCAATCTATCATATAATCAGAGGATTTTTCCATGTTTCTGTTCTTTGCATATGAGTGACTTGTTTGTAAAAATTTTTTTGTCTTGTTGATTTTTTCTTGTCTAATTAAAGTTTGACTGAGTTAACTGTTATAGCAATCTAGGTTTTATCTTGGCCTTTGTTGTGTTCCGGACTCGGGTTCTGTGCTTGTTTGTTATTATCATTGTTTGTTTATCCCTTTAATTCTTTGAAATTGAGTTTTGGGACTTGTTGGGTGAGTTTGGAACAGGTTGGTTGTGAGTTGTTACAGTTGGTTGCTGCCCAGGTTTTGGCTTCTTCGCTCGAGCGAGGCTTTTTGTGCTCGAGCGCGCCTTGAGTGTTTGCTTCTTCGCTCGAGCGAGGGTTGTTGCGCTCGCGCAAGGATTGAGAGTTTTCAGGTTTCTTTCTTAGACGCAGCTTTCGCTTGAGCGAGAACTTTTGCGCTCGAGCGAGACGCATGTTAATTGTTCCTTCGCTCGATCGAACACTCTTATGCTCGAGCGTGCATCTGCGTTGGTGGCAGACCTGAAGCTTCGCATTGTGCGCTCGAGCGACAACTCCTTCGCTCGAGCGAGCTTCGCATATATCAGTTCGCAGCAACGTGGTTTTATATCACTTTTTGGTCGCTTCTTCACTTAAAACCCTAGATCGGCTATCTCTCTCTCTAAAATTCCCTCTCTCTCTACAAATACTCCACGATTTTTAGTCCTTCTACCCTACTCCCATTGTCAAAAAGCTAGAGTTTGGCGTGGTCTCCCTTTTGATCCGAAAAAGTTCAAGTTTGGAGCATCTTCAAGTTTTTCCCACTTTCTCTTTGAGCTTCTTCATTTAAAGTAGGGATGTTCTACTCATTATTATGAGTCTTAACCTAGATGCGTGTCATCTTTGCATAAATGGTGGAGTTGGGAAGTTTGGGAGAAATTAGGGTTTGGGTCTTGATTTGTGAAAGAGGGGCTTTCTATTTTGAACTGCATATGAGTTTGTGAGGTCTTGAAAATGGGGTCATTTATGTATAATGGGTGGAATTTGGCCTTGGGTATAATATTTGGGAAAGGGAGAAAAGTGCCCTAGTTTGAATTAAATAAACTATTTTGTATAAATAGTGAAATCAATGTGGAAATATGAAATTGACTTGGAAATTATGAGATTGGAGGAAATTGTAAATGGTGTAGTTGGATTGGTAAATCACTCACCTACGGAAAGTTTAATAAATTATCTGTTGGTAGATTTATTTATCTGTTTAGAAATACCTATTTTGGGCTATCGGTGGAGGATAGATATGATTGTTGTAGAAATACATGAGGATTAGGAAAATTGAAACTAATCAGTTGTATTATGTCATTGAATATGACGATTTGAGTAAATCATTGAATATGTGAATTGATGAGTCATTATCTATGACATGTGTTTAAATACATTGTATATGTATTATTGTTTGGGAGGAGATAGGAGATGTGCTCCATTGTTTGGGAGGAGATAGGGGATGGACTCCATTAATAATTAAGTTGGCTGGAGTGTCCAGGGTGAAAGTCCCAAAATCTTATATTTATGGGTGCTGGTTCCCTCGGACGTGGTTCCGTAAAATGGCAAGAAATAGAAGTGTTGAATTGATGAGTGTGTTAAATTGTGAACCATTGAGTTGTAGTCTTATATTGGTTGTTTTGATAATAATGAACTTGGTTAATCGATTTACCCAACACGGGAAAAATGGAAACGAAACGAGATATTGGCTATCTGTGTTAACTGATCTTGAAAAGAATACGTATTGGTTAAGAATGTTGCACCTTTATCTGATGCTCATATTTTAATTATTTCTCATATTTGGTTTAGCATATCTCTACTGGGCTTTGGCTCACCCTACTTAGGACACCATTTTCAGGTACAGGTGACATGCCACCTCCAAGGACATAGCTTCGGAGGTTAAGGGTTTGAAGACTCCATTTTGTATATTTTGTTGGGTGTTTAATGTAAAATTTCAAGCTGAGGGCTTTATTTGTAAAAGAGTTAGAACTCTTCTTTTGTTATAACCAAGTGATAACTTGGAAAGCTGTAAGCCCATAGGGCATTATTTATTTGTTATCAGTTATGAACTTTCGTGAATATGTAATGTACATAATTCATTTTGTAAGGAAGACTCTGATGGATGAAAATGTAATGTCTCTACTATGCTTATAGACTTTATGAATGGTTTATTTGTATAATATTTTGAGGGCGTTACATAACATTTTTAATGATCTTTTTCACTAGTACAAAATAAACATAATTATCTTAAAATTCTGGTCTAATTGAGAATTTCTACATCACAGTATCTTTGGATTATCCTTCGGTGGCTTTATTTCTCTTTTGTCTTCTTTCTTAATGAGAAGTTGAGACAACTTCCTATGTGTTGTTGATTTCATTTTAGATGTTAATGGTGTGGGTGTTTCAGTGGTTCAGTGGAGATCCAAATGTTTACTTTATTGCCATCCCCAATAGACCATTTTATACATTTTCTCAAGGTGTTTATGGTTTTCAGCATACTTCTCCACACATGAGAAGCCCTCATTCTCTTCTTCTAGTTAAGGAAGTTAGTGTTTTTGAAATGGAAAATGATATCTAAGCCCACTTTTTAGATCCTTTTTCTGGACCCAATGATGTATAAGTCATATGATTGGTTGATGATTAGAGAAGATATGAGAGAGACTATTACCTTTAATGTCCTAACTGATTGCCACATCTTGCGCTTGAAAAGTGAGTCTAATTTTTTTGTCTTGGATAGCAATGCTCTTTTCAAGTACTTGGTTTTGAGGACCTCAGCCCACAAGTTTTTTTCGTTGTTGTGAACTTTCCAATTGAGTTTCAGAATATAAAGCTAAATTATGATGTTTTGTAACTGTTTTTGTTGATGGATGCGGAGATAGGTCGGGTTATGATTGTTCTAGAAGAGATACCGCGAAATTTTAGTCTTACCATATCTAACCGAGATTTGGTTCACACTTATTTGGTCCCATTAGTTAATGGCATTGATGTTGGGAATCTATTTGTCTAATCTCCACTATTGAGAATTGCACCACATGAGTTGCAGTTAGATCCTCGTCAAATCGACCTAGACTTACGTGCTATTTTTGTCAGAGCAGGTGCATTGTATTTTTGCCTGCAAGGTGAAATAGATTTGAAACCCGAAGGACAAAATTATAGATGGTAGATGTGCATAAAAAGGGGAGCAACCCATGACCTAGGGGTAGTTTATGAGGGGGATCATCTGCTAGGAGAGGAAGACGTGTATATTCAAATGGAGATTCGAAAAACTGATTGGTATATCGATGTCTTTAGGGCAGTACCTCAGGTTCCAAATGCAAATATTCCAAAAGGTTAGAAAATTTTGAAAATTTATAGGAAGACACCATTACAAATCAAAAATGTTTAAGGAGCTGATGATCAAGGTTTTGGCATTCAAGTTGAAACACAAAGGATTTTGGGGTTGTTACACACAATACAGTTTGGATGGGGAGTGATTGGACAAGTGGACTTAATACAATTGATCACGATGTACCTTTTCAATAGGGTTTTGAACATCAACATCAATGAACTTGAGAACACCCCCTTCTTTGTGGTTTTGTCACTAGATTTGCCTATGAACCCTACACACCTGAATCAAGCAATGGTTGATATTTATAACCTGGTAGAAAGCTTATACTTCTGGTTTTCGCGTGAACCGACTCTTCATATTCTAAGACGATATGAATGGCATCAATGCTCGTATATATATTTTTTTTCTCGTGGTAATGGGGCTCAGTCAAGGCAATTTCATGCAGCTTGCATGCAGTTAAGTTAAAAATTTGAGTAATCTATCTGGGTAATTTGGCTTTATTTGTGTAATAGGTGAAGAACGCTTTGGGAGGAGTAAAGGTTGAAGTCACAAACCATGGAAATTTGTGTAGAAAATGTCATTCATCTGGTTTGACTTCATTGTAAGAGTCTAATTTATGATTCCTAGTGGAAGAAATTACCTTTGTATTATGCAACTTCACACATGTCTTGAGATTCTTTTCGAATGTTCCTTGTCTGACTGGTTTATTGTTTATATTTATTAGATTCCCAGTTAATGAAAGGGGTAAAATGAAGTACGTTGTTGAGTACATCACAGAGATTTATGGGTTTGTCATCCAACATACTCAATGTCCTCATCTGGAAGTTGGATACCAGCAAAGGCCAAATTGTTTGCCTATGAAGGTCGATACATGACTTCTATCCCACTTCCCCCCCCCCCCAATGTGGTGATGTGCCAACTTTTGCCTTCATGAAAATGTTACATTATATTAGTTGTACTTGATTTGATTCTCTATTGCACTTCATGGCTACTGATCTTCCTAAAGTCTAATGAAAATGATGTTTCTATTTGTAATTTGAGTATGTGCTGATCTCTATATATTAAAAAAATCCTTCTTTCTTCTTCTTCTTGTTTTGTTTTGTTTTGTTTCTTTTTTTTTTTTGTTTTTTTTTTTTGTTCCTTCTCACTCTCTTAAACCATCTAGTTTCTGTTAAATTTGCCTACTTTCATGCAGGAAATGCTCTGCCTGAATCCAGCTAGAAGAATATCATCTCTTGATGCGCCTGCACATGCATACTTCAAGAATGATGATGATGATGATGATGATGAAAAAGAAGAAGAAGAAGAAGATGAAGAAGAAGAAGAAGAAGAAGAAGAAGAAGAAGAAGATAAAGGTAATGTTGGTGATGATGTTGATGATGATAATCCTTGATTCCATGTCCATAACTTTTCTTAGCTGTTGTTGTTACGTTGATAGACTATCTCTAGGTGATCTTTCTCTCATTCACTGTAAATTTTCTTCCAACTCAAAAGGTTTTGTTGCAACCAATTGGTGCTAGGAACCAGCTTTTATGCAATTATATTGTAATTAGGTTTTATAAACTCAGATCTCAATCTAACTGAACTCGACAAGTTTGTCAACATCCCAATCCATTGGATTCGGTTTCAAAGAAATATTTTGTGCCCTTTAAATTCCTTGTTTGGTATCATTTTTGTTTTTTATTTTTATTTTTAAGAAACATGTAATCTTGTTTGATGACTTGCTCCTAAAACTATTTTCGGGATTCTTTCCCCCTTCAAATTTTAGAGAGAGAGAGGGAGCTCAAATTGAAAATTGAACTAAAGGCTTGAGAATTGGAGGTTAAACTCAAAGAATTAGCCAGAATTTGTGAAGATTAAAGCTCCTAGGTGAGTAAATTCACGAGTTAAGTTTGTAATTTTGTGAATTCAAGTGATATGGTAGCTCATGGCAAAGGTTGAGTTGAATGTGAAGTTAGAATTTACATGCATGCCTAAAATTACTATGTATCACCAGGAATTGCCATGCAATTGTATAAGCTAGCATGAATAATGTTGAATATGGAGAATTGGGCACCAATCTTCACATGCATGCATAATTTTCATAGGTTTCATAATAATAAGTGTCATTTGTAAGATTTGAAATAGAAATGAAGTCAAAAATTGGCATGCATGTTTGATTGTTGAAGATATGGAGCTTATATGAGGTTTGAATGCATGAGTTTTGATTATACAAAAGAAATGAGGATTTATTTGAGACTTGGATTATGATTTTGAGCAATTGGCCTCATATTGTTTGTATACTCATGATATATAATGTGTTTCCCTATTTTTGGTGCCTTAATTCGAGCTTTAAAGCCCTTGAATGTTGAATTTGAGCCTCAAGAACAGTTCCGGAAAACCCAGAATTTGGCATGTCCGCTCAAGCGGGGAAAGCGCCGCTCGAGCATGAAATGCGAGCTCCTAGAACTTTTTGCAGACATTGATGTCCGCTCGAGCGGAAAGTTCACGCTCGAGTGGGGAGCTATGTGGAATGACTTTCAGCTCGAGCGTTCGAAGTCACGCTCGAGCGTAAAAATGAGGCAACTAGTACTTTTGCAGACCCACGGGGTCCGCTCGAGCAGGGGAACCCACGCTCGAGCGGGGACCCCTGTTTCAGAAATTTTGTAAATGTGTTATGTGTTTCATTTTCCGTTCTCTCTCACTTCTAAGTACTCTTAGGCATGCATTGAGCATCATGAATGAATTAAAAGGATAAGAAAGGAGCCTAAGAGGGATATATGAATTAAGAACGAATTGAATCGTTTGTGACCCATATGTGTTATATAATGTGTAGGGTTGAGCTCAAGGGTGAATCCGAATCCACCGGCAGAACACTGTGAGTAATATCTTAATAAAGATATTTTGAAGTATGTTATTTGTCCAATTGTTTATTTGCATATAAGTTTGTTAATTTGAATAGTGGACAAATGTTTAGTATGACATAAATGAATGGGCCAAAGGCCATATGAGATAAATGGATGGGCCAAAGGCCGTATGACATAAATGCATGGGCCAAAGGCCGTATGACATGAATGAATGGGCCTAAGGCCGTATGACATGAATGAATGGGCCAAAGGCCGTATCACATGAATGGATGGGCCAAAGGCCGTATGACCTGCATGGATGGGCCAAAGGTCGTATGACATGAATGGTCCTAACGCTGTCATATATGAATGAATTGGGCCCGAGCTCGTTTGATGTGCTTGGAACCGCAGTCACTTGACGTATATGTATATATATATATATATATATATTAGATAGAAATATGAATTGGGACCAAGGCTGTCTGATGTATGTTTTTCTAAATACCGTTTGTGTACCTTCTTTATTTGATATTATTCACTGGGCTTTTGCTCACGCTCATTCATGTGTCTGTAGGTGAGCGAAGGGAGGTTCAAACCTAGCCTCAGTGAAGTTTGTGTGAAACGGTCAAGGTTTTGAAGAGTCAGCCCCTACGTCTCACGCACGAGACATGTTTTTGCCCTTTTGCCATTTTCTTATATTTTGTCATGTTGGTGAGAACTTTGGATTATAGTTGTATATAGTTTTGATTGGCTGGCCCTGACTCGAATGATCCGGTTGTGTAAAGATTATATGTTAACTTTCCTTGATGTGAGTCATTAATGTATGTTTTGGTGAAATCTTACGACGTGCCATGTAAGCACAACTCTGTGGACAAAAGTTTGAAATTGCTTCCGTTTGGCCCCCTTAACTTTGTTAAAATATATCTGATTTGGTTTAAGGCCATAGGTGATCTCGCGATTATTGGCCGGCTATGTCCTTAACCCATGGGGGCGGGTTCGGGTCATGACAGAGTGGTATCAGAGCATGAGTTAATAACTCACACACTTGTCCAAAAGAGCAATAAGTGTCTAGAAGAGATCTAGGATGCATTCATGTGATAAGTATGAATCTGAAAGCATCTAGAATGCGCTTAAACGTTTTAATGCAAACGATTATGTGTTATAACCTTGTGATTTACTTGCATTGTAAAATTATTTGAATACGTATGCTCTTTAGTATATGCATACTTGTGAAACTTTTGTGTAGAGAATAATGCAAGTCTAACCAGATGGTGAGAACAAGAGGTGATGAGATAGAGGAGTCCTCTACTGCCAGAATGGATAGAATGGAAAGATTAATTCAGGAAATGGCAGAAACATTGAGGCAACAACAACAGTGGCAACAACAGTGGTAGCAACCACATCCTCCACCTCCACCCGTGCCAGACTTACAGAATGATGATCAAATAATAGCTCTCACCAAAGAGTTTAAGAAAATGAAACCGCCACAGTTCCATGGTGGATTAGATCCATTGAAAGCCGAAGCATGGGTTCTTGGCATTGAAAAGCTATTTGAAGTGTTTCCTTGTACAGAGACACAGAAAGTACTTCTAGCCACTTTTATGCTAGAAGACGAAGCAAGAAGATGGTGAATGTTAATGCGTGAGAATCATAAAGATACTGGCTGGGCAAAATTTATGGAAATCTTCTATGATAAGTACTTCCCTCAGTGTGTCCGTGACAGGAAAGTATCAGAGTTCATGGAACTTAAACAAGATAACATGACAGTAGCTGAGTATGAGGCCAAATTCACTGAGTTGGCTAGGTTTGCACCACATGTGATCGATACCGACTACAAGAAAGCAAGACATTTTGAAAGTGGGCTACAAAGTGATATTTTAGAAAGGGTGAATGTCCTAAACCTGGAAACCTATATTGGGGTGCTAGACCGGGCCATAATATCAGAGGCTAACATAGCTAGACAAGCAAAACCGACAACAGACTGGAAAGGCAGTAAAAGACAAGGCTTCTTTTCGAAAAAGAAATTTTTGAAGAAGCAGAATACAGGCTCCTCGAGTACTTCGAATTCTTCCCAAGATATATCCCCAATGTGTAATATATGTAGCAAAAGGCATCGTGGGGTTTGTCACTGTGTGTTAGGAGCCTGTTTTAAATATGGTAAACAAGGGCATATGGCCAGAGATTGTAACCAAAGCAGTGGGAAATTAGCTGCTAGTTCAACAACATCAATCCCAAAACCAGGAAATACTATGCGATCTACTACCACCGGAGATGCCGTGAGGCAAGGGAGAGTTTTTGCACTTGTTCCGGGCAATACACGGAATGCTAACGCAGTTGTCTCAGGTACTATTTCTATATGTAATCAGGATGCTTCTGTGTTAATTGACTCCGGATCAACACACTCTTTCGTAACATGTGCATTTGCATCTAGACTAAGTAGACCTTTAGAATTATTGCCATATCTGCTATGAGTATCTGCTCCATCTGGGGAATCTGTATTGTGTGAATCTGTATATCGTTTTTGTGACATACGAATTGGGAATGCTATTTTATATGTGGATTTGTTGCCCTTGAACTTTAGGCACTGGGCATGGATTGGTTAACTAAATATTGTGCCACCATTGATTGTGTGACAAAACGGGTTGTGTTTAGACCACCAGAACAGGAAGAAATTGTGTTTGTAGGTAACGGGGTAGTACCTCCACCTTATTTAATATCTGCAATAAAGGCATGTACACTGATCAGGAAAGGGTGCTAGGGTTATTTGTGTTATGTGTTGTCTAAACAATCTGTGAATGTTGAATCGAACAGCATCCCTATTGTTAGAGAATTTGCAGATGTGTTTCCAAACGAATTACTAGGGGAATTGGTGGACAGGGAGATAGAGTTTACGATTGAAATTATGCTAGGCACCCAGCCTATTTCTAAAACTCCCTATAGAATGGCTACTGCTGAAATGAAAGAACTGAAAGAACAGTTGCAAGACTTGCTTGACAAAGGCTTTATCCGGCCTAGCACTTCATCATGGGGTGCACCAGTGTTGTTTGTGAAAAAGAAAGATGGAACCTTACGTCTGTGTATCGACTATCGAGAGTTGAACAAGGTAACAATAAAGAATAAATATCCCCTACCTCGTATTAATGACCTGTTTGACTAGTTGCAGGGATCACAAGTGTTTTCCAAAATTCATTTGAGATCCGGGTATCATCAGTTGAAAGTGAAAGCAAAAGATGTTGAGAAAACCGCGTTTCGAACAAGGTATGGCTATTATGAATTTCTTCTTAGGCTATTATGAATTTCTTGTTATGCCATTTGGGGTAACTAATGCTCCGACAGCATTTATGGACTTAATGAACCAAATTTTTAAAACCTACCTTGATGACTTTGTTGTCGTTTTCATCGATGACATTTTGTTATACTCCAAGAATAGACTTGAACATGAACAACATCTGAGGACTGTTTTGCAAACACTTAGAGAAAATAAATTATTTGCTAAACTAAAGAAATGTGAATTTTGGTTGGATGAAGTCTTGTTTTTAGGACATGTGATCAGCAAAGAGGGGATTTCAGTGGACCCACAGAAAATAGAGACAATTGTGAATTGGCCTACACCGACAAACGTAACGGAGGTTCGCAGTTTTATGGGCTTAGTTGGGTACTACAGGAGGTTTGTGAAAGAATTTTCAAACATAAATGTGCCTCTTACCCAACTGACACGCAAAGGGTAACCGTTTGAGTGGGATAACGAAAGGGAAACTGCATTTCATGAATTAAAATCGAGATTGACTACTCATCGGTATTGACATTGCCCACAGGTACGGAAAATTTTGTGATTTTCAGTGATGCATCTTATAAAGGTTTGGGTTGTGTGTTAATGCAGAATGGAAGGGTAATTGCTTACGCCTCCCAGCAGTTGAGACCACATGAGAAAAACTACCCAACACACGATTTAGAATTGGCCGCAGTTGTTTTTGCTTTGAAAATCTAGTAGCATTACTTGTATGGGGTGAAGTGTGAAGTCTACATGGACCACAAAAGTCTGAAATACTTCTTTACACAGAAGGAGTTGAACATGCGACAAAGGAGATGGCTTGAATTGATAAAAGACTATGATCTTGAAATCCAGTATCACCCCAGGAAAGCCAATACAGTTGCTGATGCCGTGAGCAGAAAATCGATGGAAAATATGGCTTGTTTACTTACTGGACAGAAAGAAATCTTGCAAGATTTTGAGGAATCGGAGATTGAAGTGGTATTGTGTGAACAGGGTGGATTGATAGCCGCAATTTCAATTGAACTGGCAATCATTGATGAGATTAAACAGAAACAAAAAGAGGATGAATTTCTCAAGAAAGTGACTGATGAATTTGAGACAAGTCCAAAAGAAAAGTTTAGTGTTGAAAATGAAGTGTTAAGGTTTCGAAACCGAATGTGTGTTCCAGATATTTCGAAACTAAAGAAAAGAGTTCTAGATGAAGCCCACAAGTCAGTATTTGCTATGCATCCGGGCAATAGCAAAATGTATCCGGATTTGAAACAGAGTTATTGGTGGCCTAAAATGAAGAAAGAAATTGCAAAGTATGTGTCCAAATGCCTTCAGTGTCAGCAAGTACAAGCTGAACATCAGAAACCAGGCGGTCTACTTTAGCCTCTCCTTATTCCTGAATGGAAGTGGGAACATGTGACTATGGACTTTGTTATTGGTCTACCCCGAACACCTCGAGGTATGGATTCTATTTGGGTTGTAGTTGATAGACCGACTAAATCTGCACATTTTCTACCTGTTATAACTACATTTGATGCTTATAGACTAGCTACAGTATATGTTGATGAGATTATCCGTTTACACGGAGTTCCGGTATCTATTGTGTCGGATAGAGATCCGAAATTTGTGTCTAGATTGTGGAAAAGTTTGCAAAGGGCTATGGGGACAAAATTGAGGTTTAGTACTGCATTCCACCCATAGACAGATAGGTAATTAGAACAGACTATACAGATGTTAGAAGATATGCTCAAAATGTGTGCTTTAGATTTTCAAGGGAGTTGGGAAGATTATTTGCTACTGGCAGAGTTTGCATACAATAACAGCTTCCACTCCAGCATCGGTATGGCACCATACGAGGCTTTGTATGGTAGAAGGTGTAGATCACCAATTTGTTGGACAAGAGTCGAGGATAGAGCTTTACTTGGGCCTCAAATTGTGCAAGAGACTTCTGAGAAAATCAAGGTAATCCAACAGAGGCTCAAAACAGCTCAGGACCGGCAAAAGAATTATGCAGACGTTCGAAGAAGACCTCTTGAGTATGAGGTTGGTGACCATGTGTTCATCCGTGTGACTCCGATGAAAGGCCAAGTCAAGTTTGGAAAGAAGGATAAGTTGTCGCCCTGTTACATTGAGCTGTTTCAAATTCTAGAAAGGGTTGGTCCAGTTGCTTATAGAGTTGCTTTGCCACCGGGATTCGAGCAAATCCATAATGTGTTTCATGTGTCAATGTTAAGGGGTTATCTTCGAGACTTGTTTCATGTGATTGATTATCATCGGTTAGCTCTTGATGAAAATATGGAGTACGCCGAATGGCCGGAACGAATCATTGACCGGTAAGTGAAACAATTGAGAAACAAGTCCATCCCGATGGTGAAAGTGGAATGGAAAGAACACTATGGGACAGATGCTACTTGGGAAAAAGATGATGAAATGCGACAACGCTATCCACATTTGTTTCCCGACGTAGGTAAAATAAGTTTAGAGGACCAAACTTCCTAAAGAGGGAGAAGACTGTGATAACCCTGTCCCGTATTATGCTAATTGATCTTTATGACGAATATGATTATGTGTTTGATATGATTTTTGGTGTCATTTATATGAATATATGTGGTTTTGAATTTCTATCTGTTCACCGTAGGAAAATTTGTTTGACTTTCTGCTTTGGAATTTAAATTGAAGGCCCTATCGGTCATAGATACCGAAGTTGACTACCCCATCGTGATTGGCGTAATTTTTACAGTGTACGGTGAAATTTAATTAAAAATTAATTCGAATCAAATTAAATAGATTAAATTAATGAAATAGTGCTCAATTAATTAGTACTAATGAAATGTGATTAAGGGAGCTTATAAAAAAGGCCAATTTACACTCTTATTCAATTATTTTGAGCCCAAATCAAATTTTTCTCTCTAGAGAGAGAGAGAGAACCGAACTTAGAGAGAGAAAGATGGAGCTCCAATTAAAGATTGAACTAAAGGCTTGAGAATTGGAGGTTAAACTCAAAGAATTAGCTAGAATTTGTGAAGATTCAAGCTCCTAGGTGAGTAAATTCATGAGTTAAGTTTGTAATTTTGTGAATTCAAGTGATATGGTAGCTCATGGCAAAGGTTGAGTTGAATGTGAAGTTAGAATGTACATGCATGCCTGAAATTACTATGTATCACCAGTAATTGCCATGCAATTGCATAAGCTAGCATGAATAATGTTGAATATGGAGAACTGGGCACCAATCTTCACATGCATGCATAATTTTCACAGGTTTCATAATAATAAGTGTCATTTGTAAGATTTGAAATAGAAATGAAGTCAAAAATTGACATGCATGTCTGATTGTTGAAGATATGAAGCTTATATGAGGTTTGAATGCATGAGTTTTGAGTATACAAAAGAAATGAGGATTTATTTGAGACTTGGATTATGATTTTGAGCAATTGGCCTCATATTGTTTGTATACTCATGATATATAATGTGTTTCCCTATTTTTGGTGCCTTAATTCGAGCTTTAAAGCCCTTGAATGTTGAATTTGAGCCTCAAGAACAATTCTGGAAAACCCAGAATTTGGCATGTCTGCTCGAGCGGGGAAAGCGCCGCTCGAGCGTGAAATGCAAGCTCCCAGAACTTTTTGTAGACATTGATGTCTACTCAAGCGGTGAAGTTCAAGCTCGAGCGGGGAGCTATGTAGAAGACTTTCAGCTCAAGCGTCTGAAGTCACACTCAAGTGTAAAACTGAGGTAACCAGTATTTTTGCAGACCCACGGGGTCCGCTCGAGTGGGGGAACCCACGCTCGAGCGAGGACTCCTGTTTCAGAAGTTTTGTAAAAGTGTTGTGTTTCATTTTCCGTTCTCTTTCACTTCTAAGTACTCTTAGGCATGCATTGAGCATCATGAATGAATTAAAAGGATAAGAAAGGAGCCTAAGAGGGATATACGAATTAAGAATGGATTGCATCGTTTGTGACCCATATGTGTTATGTAATGTGTAGGGTCGAGCTCAAGGGTGAATCCGAATCCACTGGCAGAACACTGTGAGTAATATCTTAATAAAGATATTTTGAAGTATGTTATTTGTCCAATTGCTTATTTCCTTGTAAGTTTGTTAATTTGCATTGTGGACAAATGTTTGGTATGACATAAATGAATGGGCCAAAGGTCGTATGACATGAATGGATGGGCCAAAGGGCATATGACATAAATGAATGGGCCAAAGGCCGTATGACATGAATGGATGGGCCATAAGCCGTTTGACGTGAATGAATGGGCCATAGGCCGTTTGACGTGAATGAATGGGCCAAAGGCTGTCGGACAGGAGCGATTGGGCCAAAGGCCGTCGGATATGAATGAATTGGGCCCGAGGTCATTTGATGTGTTTGGCATCACTGTCACTTGACCTATATGTATATATATATATTAGATAGAAATATGAATTGGGCCCAAGGCCGTCTGATGTATGTTGTTCTAAATACCGTTCGTGTATCTTCTTTATTTGATATTATTCACTGGGCTTTCGCTCATGCTCATTCATGTGTCTGTAGGTGAGCCAAGGGAGGTCCAAACCCAGTCTCAGTGAAGTTTGTGTGAAATGGTCAAGGTTTTGAAGAGTCAACCCCTACGTCTCACGCACGAGACATGCTTTCGCCCTTTTGCCATTTTCTTATATTTTGTCATGTTGGTGAGAACTTTGGATTACGATTGTACAAAGTTTTGATTGGCTAGCCCTGACTCAAATGACCCTGTTGTGTAAAGCTTATATGTTAACTTTCCTTGATGTGAGTTATTAATGTATGTTTTGGTGAAAGCTTATGACGTGCCATGTAAGCACAACTCTATGGACAAAAGTTTGAAATTGCTTGCGTTTGGCCCCCTTAACTCTGTTAAAATATATCTGATTTGGTTTAAGGCCGTAGGTGATCTCGCAATTACTAGCCGGTTATGTCCTTAACCCATGGGGGCGGGTTCGGGTCCTGACAAACTCATTATGTGGTGGTTATCTATTACTCATTCCAGTAGGAATGAGCTAAAAGAGAAGAATATACAAAGTTTGCCCTGCACACTATTGAAATCCACAACGGGCATAACAAAAGCTCAGGCAACAACTGCAAGAAGTATAGGACAAAATGACAAGAAACAAAGAATCTTTGTTGCCAACACATGTGTAAACGAGCTATTCGCATCCATACTTCAAGAATGATGATGATATTGCTACTGCTGCTGATGCTGCTGCTGAAAAATAAGAAGAAGAAGATGGTGATGATGATGATGATGATGATGATAAACAAGAATAAGAAGAAGAAGATAAAGATAATTTTGGTGATGATGTTGATGATGATGATCCTTGATTCCAAGTCTATAACTTTTCTTTGTTGTTGTTGTTATGTTGATAGACTATCTCTAGGTGATCTTTCTCTCATTCACTGTAAATTTTCTCCCAACCCAAAAGGTTTTGTTGTAATCAATTTGTGCTAGGAACCGGTTTTGTTGCAATTAGATTTTAATTAGGTTTTATAATCTCAGATCTCAATCTAACTCAAGTTGACAAGTTTGTCAACATCCCAATCCATTGGATTCGGTTTCAAGGAAATATTTTATGGCCCTTAAATTGCTTGTTTGGCATCATTTTATTTTTTTGCTTTTATTTTTTAAGAAACATGTAATCTTGTTTGATGACTTGCTCCTAAAACTATTTTCGGGATTTTTTCCCCAGCAAATTTTAATTAAAAAATGGATTCCGTTTGGCCTGAAGTACGTATGGAGAACTGAGGACTTCCGAGGATTATTTACAAGCAATGGTACTAATTGTGTACGTATTGTTCCAAATGGTACTAATTGTGCACGTATTATTTTTGGTTATGGATTTTGATGAGTTTTATGTGTGTAAATATATGTATGTATGTCTTCATGCTAAATGGCCATATTCAAGTCTTCTGTATGATTTATTGGGCTAACTTTTCGGCGTATTAGCTATTTAGGTTATACTCACTGCATGCAAACGATAGGGGTTATAGAAGTTTTTCAATGCATGGATAGACACTGGTGACAGGTCTATCGACATATTCCGAACCCCAAAGCGTTTCGCGAATTCCCCACTTCCAGAATCAAAGATCAGTTATTTTTGCTCACTGATAGTTACCCCTAGTTCCTTAAGGACTTGTCTGTACATAGTGGCTATGTCCTTGTTGGCGATGATAACATCATCACCAAGAACAGCATAATTTGTAAAATGTAGACTAGGACAAACCCTTTCAGCATAATACCACACCACCAAGTGATGTGATAGTGTAAATAAGGGCCAAGACGAATAGTATCCAAGTGGTTGTCCACAAATGAACGACAAACCCCACCTTCATTTTGCAAAGGGGACCTGAAACCTATTGCAGGCCAGGTAGGAGTTTACCGCAGCAAATGCAAACTATTATTTTATTTTTTGTTTTTTTGTCTAATACATTTGAGGATAGAAAAAATAATTTGAATTGCTCACTTCTTTGCATTGTAAATCAATACTTTGGTGAGAAGGCGAACCAAGAGGAAATAGTAAATTCAATATTATGTAGATTTGGGAATCTGAGGCGTCTATAAAATTGTTTAGTCGTTACCATTATCTTCTCTCCCTCTTTGATGCCTTAGTGGCACGTTTGTTTTGTTGGTGTGGAAGGTTAGGGGTAGGAATTTCATTCTACTTTTTGTCCATACCAGATCTCGAGACAGGATTCTAGTGGCACATAGAAATGTGGCATGTGCAGGATTGAAGTACCTCTTAAACATGGGTATCTGTAACTCATTATGTGGTGATTATCTAATACTCATTCCAATAGGAATGAGCGAAAAGAGAAGAATGTACAAAGTTTGCCCTGCAAACTATTGAAATCCACAACCAGCATGATAAAAGCTCAGACAACATCTGCAAGAAGTATATTAGAAAATGACAAGAAACAAAGAATCTTTGTTGCCAACGCATGCATAAACCTGCTATTAAGTCCTTGAAACTATCCTTGAAACTATTTATTTACACTTGTTTCTTCACATTACAACCTCCAAAAAAGTCCTTGAAACTATCAAGGCATAGAACACTAACCACAATTGTCTGATTTGTTGTTGTTTGTGGAAGTTTTGTTTCTCCGTCGATTAGACCCAAACCAGATTTTTGCAAACATATTTTGGCATACCCAGTGTGACCTATCTAATTTGTAGTCATGGGTAAGGAGAAACAACATGAAGTTTTTGAAGACATTGAGAAAAGGGTTGAG
The DNA here is from genome assembly GCF_055761805.1 of Camellia sinensis. Classification (NCBI taxonomy): domain Eukaryota; kingdom Viridiplantae; phylum Streptophyta; class Magnoliopsida; order Ericales; family Theaceae; genus Camellia; species Camellia sinensis. The sequence goes on from NC_138974.1 coordinate 82,532,157, forward strand.
GATGGAGAAGAGTTGGATGGAGGGGTTGAAGGAATGCAAGACAACCTAGGTGATGGCCATTCAGTGGCCAGACAGGAAATAGGTCAAGAAAATTTCCAAAATGTGGCCAAAACTGGCCAACCTAATTGCCGTCCTACTGATCCAAGAAGGGCTCTTCTACTGCTCACTCAGCAAGCAATTGGCTCCGTGTCTGCATGTGAGAATGAAGTGACGATAGATGACTTGCTGGCTTTGTTTGAGAAGCCTAACATCAAGCCCAGCCAATCAAAAAGGGTTGGGAAGGAGACTCAGGTAAATAAAGCTCAATTCGTAACTCTAGTGGTCCCTCCACAACATACAAATGTAAATGAACCTGTATCATTTTATAGACCTCCCACACTCTAAGGAAGATATGAGCAGGGAATGACTATAAATCTTGTGTTTGATAGGGAGTACCTCGCAAACCCAATGTTTAATCACAACTTAAATGATAAGGGAATGAGACCTGGGGGGCAACCAAGGCCACAAATGTATGGTATACATGCATTTGATGGTCCTGTAGCAGGTTATCATGCTATGGCAGAACAAAGAAATAGGCCAATCAATAAAGTAAGGCCTCAGAATATGCAAGATCATGCCATACAACAACCATAAGATAAACCCAGCATGATGAACCCAAGGCCTAGAGGGCCTGGCCGCCCTTTTTCTTACTTCTAACCAGAAGTCCAAGGAAGGGGACATCAACAACAATACTTAGACCCTCAGATTAATAACAAAGAGCAAATAATGAACTTGATTCAAGAAATGTATGGCCCAAGCTTGAGGAGGCTAGACAGACCTATGTTCAGGAGTACATATCCTTCAGATGTGGATAATATGCCTCTCCCAAGGAATTTTCGGGCTGCCTGAATTTTCCCTGTTTACCGAAAAAAAGAGGCAGTCCACCATTGAACATATGGGGAGATTTGTGTTGCAGTGGTGAGAAGGAGGACAAAATGATATTTTTAAAATGAAATCACTCCATAATTCATTGTCTAAGAATGCATTCACTCCATTCATCAACTTGCCAGAAAATTGTATGCATACTCGGCAAGAGATGGAGAGTTAATTTCATACTCAATTCTTTAGAACTGAGCCTGAAGTTACCTTAGTAGATCTGTCGAAATTCAAACAGAAGCAAGGAGAGACTGCAGAACAATATATCGATAGGTTTCAGAGAGCAAAAAATAGATGTTATGCATACGTTCCTGAGATAGAAATTATTAGATTAGCTCAAAATGGTTTAGATTTCGAGCTGAGAAAGAAATTTTAAGGAATGATGTTTAGAGATTTATATGAATTGTCTTCTAGGGCAACCAGTTATGAGTCAATCCTTAGAGAAGAACAACAAAGGAAGGAAACCGCATTTGGTATTTATTACCAAGAAGTTGGTTATGATTTTGATATTGACATTGATGTAGCACAAATTGTTGGCAAGAAACCTATGGTATGTGAGACTTTAAAAAAGGTAGAAAAACCTATGGACATGCCATCGATACAGCCAGGAAAAAGGAATGTGACTACAGCTAGTAGACAACATTCATTCGATTTATCACAAGCAAATGCTTTGTTTGATGAGTTAATGGCCAATAAATTTTTGACTTTAACTCCTGGCCATAATATCCCTAAAGAGAGAGATAGAATTGGAAAAGAATATTGCAAATGGCACAATTCTTTTAGGCATTGTACTAACAACTGTGTCACATTTCGAAATTGTGTGCAGGATCTGATTCAAATAGGAATGCTAAACTATGCTAAGAAAAACAAAGGTGTAATGGCAGTTGACAGTGATCCTTTTTCCAGAGGTGGTAGGTATTAATATGGTGGCAACTGGCCTCCAATCGACTGACTATAAAAAGGGAAAGAATCCAAGAGTTCTCTTAGTAGAACTGGTGAGATTGTGCAAAGAAAGAATGGAAAAGGTTGCCAATGAAGCAAGAGGGAAAAAAGTGCAAGAGGAGCCCGAAGAAAGGTTCATCTGCTTCAGATGTTGTACTGAAAAAGAAAAAGCAATGGCCATTGCGATAGATAGACTTCAAAAGATTAGAATGAATGTTAGCCTTAGGTTCAATACTATGGGAAATGGTGGTCTACAGATATTTGATAACAACAGTGTGTTTTATGATGGTTCAGATCCAAGAATATTTGGCCCTGTAGAGAATTAAGGGGAGGATGATGCTTCATTTTTGTTTCAAGGAGCTCCTGTCCATCATTGTTTTGGTGAATCAAGTAATATTAGAGCCATGCTAAAACAACAAAAAATGTTCTAAACCATATGGAACTCCGAAGGTATTGACAAGGCCACACAATGGCCAATAACAACATTTTGTGAAGCCTCATAGTGGCCAACAATAGATTGAAAGACCATATATGGGACAACAATAGTTTGTGAGGCCATTTTAGGGGTCTCAATAGCAGCATCATGGCCCAAGAGTAAGGCCAGATATGCAACTAGCCTAACCCAGTTGGGTGACGCCTCCAGTGATACCCAATTTAGGATGACAAGGGGTAGTTCACCCAAAATTTCCTATAGGTGGCTGGAGACCTATGGGAGAGACAAGGACTCAAAAAAGAAGAGAACAAAGGAAGTTCCTTATCACGATGTCCAAAGCTACAGGAGATAAAAGAATTGGAAGGCAAGATTTAGTGTGGACTAGAGATTGTTTGATTCCCGCTTTTTTAGTCAGGGAAATGAAAGGGTGAACTTCAACTTTTAGAGCTCATCCAGTGCAGCTAATTCAGATTTTAAAGAGAGAAATGTAGCCAGAAAACGCAGCAGACAAGCCTGTTGAGAAACTTTCTAGAAAAGCTTTGTTGAGACAGAAATTAAAAAGCTAGATAAGAATTTGATGTCTGGTGAAGACAATAAGGATGGGAAAGATGTGACAATGTAGGAAATTCAAAACCAAGAATTGGCCATGGATAATATGGTACATTCTGGTGAGGAAGCTAAAGGAGAAGAAGTCAAGTTAGACAGTTCTGGTAGTGACTTTGGGAAGAATTTGGCTGCTATCTAAATTGGTTCTTTGCCCGATCCAAAAGAGTGTAATATCATTATGGCCATTCCAAAGAAGTTTCAGGCCAAGCCAAACCAGCCAAAAATATTTGCAAGGGACTGGGCAGGGCCTGTTATGCCAGTGGCAATGACTAAGGCAGAGGTCAAGCCACCAAGGTCTATAGAAGTAGTTAAGTCTGTCGATGGTGTGAAGGTGGTGTTAGAGAAGCCCGAAGAAAAGTTGATGAGGCACTTAAGACCATTGTATGTGCGAGCCCATCTAGATGGAGTTCTAATCGACAAAGTGCTGGTGGGCAATGAAGCAATTGTCAATATTGTCCCTTCCAAAACTCTGAGGGCAATAGGTAAGTCAATGGAAGATTTGTTGCCTACTGATATTAATATAAGTAATTTTGCTGGGGGATCATCTAAAGCAAGGGGAGTTGTTGCTATCCAACTTCAGATTGGTTCAAGGTTAATAGGAACCACTTTCTTTGTGATTGATTCCATTTCTAACTACAATGTGCTACTAGAAAGGGATTGGATACACCTTAATGGGTGTATGCCATCTTCTTTGCATCAAGCTCTGATTTTTCTAACCAATAATGGGCAAGATGAGTAAAAGGGAATAAGGGCAGATGCCAACCCTTTTGTAGCATATGTCTACAACATAGAGGTTGTGAAGACTTAGGACCAGTGGAAGTGGTTGAAGATGAGGTCAGATCCCAAGGGAAAAGCTTGACTAATGAAGAGTTCAAGCACATCATAGAAGAGGGGTTCAAGCAGATAGGCCAAGAATTGGCCAAACCAAGCCTGATGAAGAAACATAAAGGGCTTGTGATTGAGGAAGTGGCAGAAGTTAGAGATGCAGATGCAGATATATGAAAAAGACAGGCTGGATGAGTCAACCACAACTCTTGTAATTAGGTGTACTTTTGTTAGACTTTTTAATTTCTTTCTTGCAAGTAAGTTTAAGTTTAAGTCAATGCTTGTTTCTTTATGGGAAGAATATGTAATAGACAATAGCCCCCCGAGTTATAAAGAGGTGCAATTAGAACGTTTGAGAGCTAGTCTTGCCAAGTTGGATGACCTTAAAGTTGATGTTGAAGATCCTTTGGAGGAATTCAACTTGGGTACTAAGGCCTATAAAAGGCCAATCTATGTAAATGCTAGTTTATCTAATGAAAGTAAAGGCAAGTTGATTGACTTGCTATTTGAGTATGTGGATCTTTTTTCTTAGAGTTATGAAGAAATGCCTGGTTTGGATAGGACTTAATTAGAACATAGGCTGTTAACAAAAATAACTTCACCCCACATAAACAACCCCCAAGGAGAATGACTAATGAAGCAACTTTGTTAGTCAAAGAAGAAATTGAGAGGCTTTCAAAGGCAGGTTTTATTAGGAAAACCATGTATCTGGAATGGATGTCAAATATAATGCCTATCATAAAGAAAAATGAAAAATTGAGAGTCTACATAGATTTTAGGAATTTAAATCTAGCAACTCCAAAAGATGAGTATCCTCTTCCAGTGGCTGATTTGTTAGTTGATTCAGCAGCTACAAGCAAGGTCTTATCATTCATGGATGGGCATGCTAGATATAACCAAATTTTCATCAATCCAGACGACATGAATAAAACTGCATTCAGGTGTCTTGGGGCTCTAGGTACATTTGAATAGGTGGTCATGCCTTTTGGTTTGAAAAATGCTGGAGCCTCCTATTAGAGGGCAATGAATTTTATATTTCATGACTTGATAGGAAAGTTTTTAAAGGTATATATTAAGGATGTGGATGTCAATTCTGACAGATTTGAAGAGCATTTGAACCATTTAAGACAGACATTTCAGAAGATGAGAAGCCGCAAGTTAAAAATAAGCCCTCTAAAATGTGCCTTTAGGGTAACTGCAAGGAAGTTCTTATGCTTTTTAGTGCATCACAAAAGAATAGAGGTAGATGCTAACAAAGCCCAGGCTATATTGGCAGCTAAACCCCCAAGCAATAAGAAAGAATTTCAAAGTTTCCTAGGTAAGATTAATTTCTTAAGAAGATTCATAGCCAATTTAGCAAGGAAGACTTTGGTGTTTTCTTCTTTGGTGAAGATAAAGTCAGATGGCGAGTTTAAATGTGAGGAATGTCATCAAAAGGCTTTTGATCTGATCAAGAAGTATTTGACCGATCCTCTAGTACTTATGCCACCTGTATATGGAAAGCCTTCGAAGCTTTACATTTCAACATCTGACATGTCGATTGGATGTCTATTGGCCCAGGAAAATGATATGGGTCATGAGTATGCAATTTATTACTTGAGTAGGAGGTTGAACGATGCTGAAACTAGGTACACCTCTGTCGAAAAGTTATGTTTGGCTTTGGCCCTGTTTGGTAGAGCTGTGGGAAAGTGATTATAGCTTATAGCTTAACAGCTTATAGCTTATAGCTGTGAACATAAGCTGATTTCTGACTTATAAATTAAGCTTCTCCTCCCCCACTCAAAGAATAAGTTGATTTTTGACTTATAAAAAGTTATAAGTTGTATTGTTAAGCTAAACCAAACATATCAAAATACCTTAAATTAAGTTAAAAGCTAAAATAAGCTGGAAATAAGCCCTACCAAACAGGGCCTTTATATTTTGTTGCCATAAAACTTAGACATTACATGCTCCCTTCAAAAGTGTTTGTTGTGGCACAAACTGATGTAATAAAATATATGTTGTCTAGACCTGTGTTCAGAGGTAAGCAAGGTAAATGGGTGTCGGCCTTAATTGAATATTGCTTTGAGTATGTGCCACAGAAAGCTATAAAGGGACAGGCCTTGGCAGATTTTTTGGCAGAGCATCCATGCTTGCCTGTCGAACCAGATTTGTTTGGGGATCATGTGATAAGTATTGAGCCTTGGAAGTTAATGTTTGATGGATCTAAAACAGATGAGGGAGTTTGAGCTACTATTGTCTTGATTACTCTTAATCAGTTGATGTATCAGTTTGCTTATCAGTTGAATGAGCAACATGTGCAGTCTTGTAATCAAGCTGAGTACGAGGAACTAATAATTGGACTTGAGTTGGCCATAGAGTTCAAGATTCGAAAGCTAGAAGTTTTTGGTAACTCTCAATTAGTCATCCAGCAAATGGTATGAGAATTCAAGTGTGTGAACAAAACATTGGAAGAATATTTAATTGAGGCAAAATGGTTGACAAACTTTTTTGACCATGTGTCTTTCACACACACATGTATAGAATAGAGAATAAAGAAGCCAATGAGATGGCTCAAGCAACATTAGGGTTGAGAATTCCTAAAGGAGCCCAAGAAAGGACTATAAGAATCCAGAAGAGGAACTTTTTGGCTTTTAAGGACATGCGTAGAGATTTCTTACCAATAATGACACTTGAGGTGTCTGAAAGTGATTGGAGGTATTCTTTGATTAAACACTTGCTCAACCCTAGTAACGTTTGTAATAGGCAAATAAAATACCAAGCTTTAAATTTTTTCATAATAGGGTATGATTTGTTTGAAAAAGCCCATGATGGCTTGACCTTATTATGTATAGGCCAAGAAGATCAAATAAAAACAATGGCAGAAGCACATAAGGGCATATGTGGAGTCCATTAAGCTGAGGATAAGATGAGATGGTTGATTAGCAGATATGGATATTTTTGGCCATCCATAAGAAAGGATTGTAACATGTATGCAAAGGGATGTCAAAGTTGCCAGAAACGTGGTAGTGTCCAAAAGGTCCCAACCACAAGCTTGAATTAAATTGTAAAGCCTTTGCCTTTCAGAGGTTGGGCAATGGATTTGATAGGACAAATATTTCCACCTTCATCAAAGGCTCATTCATATTTGTTGGTGGCAACAGATTATTTTACCAAGTGGGTAGAAGCTATCCCATTGAAAGTTCCCACACAATCCCAGGTAATTGAGTCCTTTAAAAGAATGTGATCTATAGATTTGGTCTGCCTCAAACCATTACTGCCGATCAAAAGACCATGTTCAATGGGGATGAAGTAAAAGAGTTCGCCACAGAGTATGGCATTCAGATCTTAAACTCTTCCCCCTATTATGCTCAATCAAATGCGCAAGCTGAGGCAACAAAAAAATTGTAAAGAATACTTTGGAGAGGATGACTGAGAATAATCCTAGAGATTGGCACAATCTTTTGTCCGAGGCATTATGGGCTTATAGGAATTCTACGAGATATAGTACAGGAACAACCCCATATGAGTTGGTGTATGGGCATGATGCTGTTCTTCCATTAGAATTAACTGTAAGATCCAATCGATTAGCTCAACAGTTGAACATTCCAATGGATGAATATAATGAAGCCATGACAATTGAGTCACAAGATTTGGAAGAGAAAAGGATTTCTTTTCCTTCAATCACTTAATTGCACAAAATAAGAAGGTAGAAAGGAGTTATAACAAGAAAGTAAAGCATGAAGTGTTCTTTGAGGGAGAATTAGTCTGGAAAACTATTTTTCCTGTTGGAACAAAAACCCCAGAATATGGGAAATGGTCTCCTAACTGGGAAGGACCTTTCAAGATATACAAGGTTTTAATGGCGGGGCATATCACCTGGCATCTTTAGAAGGATAACCACATAGAAGAATAATCAATGGAAAATATTTGAAGAAATTTTATCCTACAATGTGGGAAAGCATGAGATCAAGAAAAACAACACATTCATTCATATAAATCAAGTATGTAGAGTTGCAAAGCAAAAGTAAAAAAAAAAAAAAAAAAAAAAAAAAAGAGTTACAAAAAATTTCAATCTTTTTTAAAATACAAGATAAAATTCCTCCAGGCTTGTAGCATACTTCTATGTTTTGGTTTTCATTGTTGGAGATTGGCATGGGCAGACTTGATGCCAGTACGGCCATCTTCTAATTGAGTTAATAAATCTTGTATGTTGGCTTTGATTTTGGACTAATCCTATTTGAGGAGGGCTCTTTCATCTTTGACTTGTACCAATTGAGCCTCTAAGTGAGCTTCTCTTGCTGAGAGTAGGTTGTCTTGAGTAATGGTGCCTTGGTAGGCCTGAGAAGTACCAGTCAGAGAAGCAACCACTGATCTTAGTTGTTCAATTTGAGTTTGTTGGCTTCAGTCTCAGCATGATACTGATTGATGGTGTAGACACCCCATTTTTGACCGTCTTCAAGACTTGGATGTCTTCGTTGGTGCACACAATGATTGTGATTGTTTATGCTCATTTTGGTACCCGAAGTCCTCAGCGAAATGCCATGTCTTTGAGCCATCAAAGCCTATCCAGTTTGTGCCCTATTTTGGACCAAAATCTTCAAGCCTGCAACCCTTCGTGATTGCCGGCCACCAATTGAGGTTGCCGGCCACCCAAGTGGCCTGTCGGCCATCACCGGTGGCCTGCTGGCCACATTAGTAGCCTGCTGGCCATTGATGACTTTTTTGTAAATATTTTCTTGACAGCTGTTCCAGCTATTGGCACAATGGGCTTGATCACCATACACGTGTATGGATTGATATAACTCAGCCAAAAGCCTATTTTTCTATAAATATAGGACCTTCTTCCCCATTGCATAGTGTTGGAAATTTAGGAACAAAATTCTATCTCTTGAACTTTTGTGCATACAAGTGTAGATATACTTCAAGTTTGCCTATCAACCCTTAATCAAAGTTGCTTATCATTGGACTGAGGTTACTTGAGACCCTCTTTGAGCTTTAGAAGGTGTTTTTGACTTGAATTTGATCCTAAAATTGTTGCTTGCTTCAAAAGGTATAACACTCCCCTTTTACACTTGTTTTGCACACTTGCTTTGCCATCTTTTTCAACTGTTTTTGGCCTATTTTTGAACTGGAAAAAAAAAAGAACTCTATTTTTATGGCCTAAAGGTGGTGGTTTGAGGCCATTTTCAGTTAGGGGGTGGTTCACCCTTCTTGCTTCTTTGATTGTAAAGCTTTTGTACCTTTGTTCACCACTTTCAAACTAACTTTTTGGGCCTTTTAACCACTGAATTTCAGAGGTTTTTCAATGGCAAAAAACTCATTTTGAAGGCTAAATTTGGAGGGGTTAGCCTCCCCTCCTTGTGTCTTGTTTGAATGCCTAGTTAGCTCCATGTCTTAGCATGTTTTTCTAGCATAACTTAGCACAAGTCCGACATGTGTTGGCCTCTGAAATAGCCTGCTTTAGCTCTGTTTTGGGCTAGTTAGTTTATTTAAGTCTTGTTTTGCATGGTTGTAGTGCAATAGTCCTCATAAGTTGGTCTTTTAGGGTCTTAGACACCTCTTGTTTGAGTTGATAGTATCTTTTGGTGTTATTTTTCATTCTGTTTCAGCACTATGAACTCCGCAACCTTCGTCTTTGCTTCACTCTTTCATTTGCTTTTGAGGGTTATTTCAAGCTTCGGATCCTTTAAGCTTGAGATTGAGATCATGCTTAATGGTTTAATCCTCTTTGAGGGTTCATTATCAACGGCATGATGTCTCTCTTGCCTTACATCATCCCTTGGTTGACACCTCTTTCATCTTAGAGGACACTCACCAATGGACAAATTGATTAAAGCATGATTTGGTAACTAAAATGTGTAATCAAAATTGGCAAGTAAAAGTGGCAAGATAAGTATTCCGTTGTGTTGCATTGCATGTGTTCGAATCGAACGTTATTTGAACACAAGGAAAATGGGACATTTCATACTTAATAGTGATGAATTGTGCCACTTTCCTAGGTCTCCGTTGCCCTTGATCATGCCTGATAGGGTGATGGCCTTTTGAGTCTTGTTCAGCATTCATTGAACTTGTACAAATTGGTCCCTTAGCCATCATGCATGGAAATTGCTTGATTGATGGTTTGAGGGCCAAATATATCACTCATTTGAGCTTGTGTTGATGATAAGGGGTGATACATAGTACAAACAACCTATGAGAATGCCTCTTCTTTGCCATGTTTGCACACTATTGCAGCAAGAAACGGAACATCACCAGTGGCTGACCAGCCACTGCCACTGGCCGGCAGGCCACCACTATTGTACGGCACCTTCTGGCCCGCTGGCCACCAATGAAAATTTGGTAGAAATCTTGTCAAGCATAGCAGAGTTGATCTGGAGAAGGAGGACTAGTGTATAGGGTGTGTAATAAAGGCAACTGGAAGCAAAACAGCAGGCGTTCTTCTGGTGGAAACAAAGCATGCATTGGGCATCCCTCGCCTCCCGGGACCTTGTTTAAATTGATTAGTTAATTAGTTGTTGCTAAATAATTAATGTTGTAATTATTTACGTAGATTAGTTAATTAATTCATATTGTAATTAATTAGCATAGTTGCTTTGTAATTAATTAGTTAAGTATTTAGCTAATTAGTTTGCTTTGTAATATTTAATCAGCTTAGATAGTTAATTATTTAATTGTTTTAATTAACTAGCCCAAAGTAAGCTTGTTATTAATTCATGTTTTGTAATAATTAGTTTAATTAGCTTAGTTTAGCTAGCTATTTAGCTTTTATTCATTCGGACCCTCCTTCGCGATGGCGTAATACTGTGATAAGTGTGCGTGCAAGAGTGCATGTCTTCCAACCCCACGTCTTTCTCCTTTTTATTTACCAACTTTTGATGCTTATATTAGGGGCATCATATTTCAATTAGCATACTTGATGCCTTATGTCTGCATCCATTCATTCGTATTGCATGCACCAAGGCTCGGCGAATCATTCTAACTGCATCGTCATTTCAATACTTCGTTGAATACGTGCTTAGACCGCATGTCTTGAATTGCTTCATATGCCATATTAGTAGCCGAGCCTATTAATTGCATATCACATGTGTTGTATTAGACATTTGGCATAGTTAGGAATCATGCATATTTTTCTAACTCATATCTTCTTGGCTTGGAGTACTAGGTGAGTTTTATGCTTTAGCATATTTGCATGAATGTGAATGTTGCCATGTCTAGCATGCTTGCCATGAGGCTAAATACTTATTTGATAAACTGCTTGAATGCCTATGGATGAAGTCTTGTTGTTTAAATTGGAACGATTCAACAAATGTATGTTTTCAGCCCACTTTGTTGAGCGGCAAACCCGTTTTAAGCCCACTATGTTTGGTGGAAAATTCAAGCTATTTTCGTAAAAAACAAACATGAGTTGAATTGTTCCAAATTGAGCAAACTAGTCTATACTTGCTTGTGCGCATCACATAGTAATGCTAGTTTAATAACCGGAACAAGAGCATATAATGTTTATAAAAAATCATAACATGATTAGTAGAGGTCGATCTTTGATCGGGGGAGCGGGGGTGCTCAATCCATGACCTTCCCTTCTCGTACCTAAGTTCTCGAGCCGAGGCAACTTTGGTGATGACGGACACGTGGCTGGCATGAGTCATACGTTTCCTAAATTTTTCCAAAATGAAATATTTAGGTGGTGACTTTCTATTTGGCAAAGCAGTCCAATTTTCGCATTTTTGATTCAAAATCAATTTTCCAAAACGAGTTGTCAGATTTGGACGATTTGGTGTTTGTTAGTTTCACATTGCACTTGTGAGATTAGATTCAGAACCACAGGAGTCTGAAATGTAGGGCTTCTTTTCGGGCTTCCGAGAGGGGGCGTGAAAAAGCCGAGCTACAGTTCTGGCGACTCTGCTGGGGATTTAGGGAACTTGACTCAAACTCATGATATATTATTTTATCTACACTTACGTGTTTCTTTGCACTTGCATTTGCATCGGTGGGCCTAAGTCACAATGTTTGCCATCTGCTATTCATGAACGGTTTGTCAGAGGCTTGCTTGGAAAAGCTTGCCAAAAGGACGATCGGTTGTGGGCTCTGCCACAATGGGAACCTAACCCTTGGATCTGGACTACCGCTGTATCGTTTGATCCTCCTTTCACTTCTCAGTGTTAGGTGTGAGAGGTATATTAGGTAATCTAGTTAAGGTACCCTTTTGATTAATTGGCCTATTTGCATATCGGAAGTCGTAGAGACTGTTTCAAACTAGGACAGGTTGCTTACCTAAATTCAGAATTGTGTGAAACGCTTTGCTTGAGTAGTGAACCCTAGTTTGAAACTAGGACAGGGTAACCCTACCCCATCATAGGGGTGTTTTGGCTCTCACATAACTAATATGTGCTTTTAGAATGAAATTCTACAGGAATGTATGTATCAGTTGCAAGTTTGGGTAACAATTTTGGGGGCAGAAATCAGTGTTGAGTATAGTTCTATATCTTATGATTGCAACTACGTGTTGTTGGTATCTGAGCCGAGGTGTTGTGCGGTTTCTGATTTTTGTTCTCTTTTTTTTTTTTACTTCTTTTTGCAAGGTAGTTTTTTATCATTGTTTCGAATGATTCTGTTACGCCCCCAAGCACTCTGGACCCGTGTGAGAAGGATTTGTAGATCCGGGTATCTTGTCAACGGACAACCAGTGTTTGTTTCACTCCCATCAGTTTACCAGACGGAGGAGGATCAGGCAGAATTCACCAATCCAATAGTCACCTTTTACTTCACCTGCGCCCAGTTTTCTACTTCTACTCTGGAAAGAGAGTATTCGCCAGTTCTGATAGCTAAACATCCCCCTAGTCAGCATGAAAGATTTGCTTTGTCAGCTCTAGTAGACCACCGAGACTATACATCTAGATGTTGCCCGCTAAGATGAGGTCACAGCCCGCCAAGTAGAAGTGATAGATAGGCTTCAGCAATAGCAACCACAGTCGATAGTAGCCTATGCATCCCATGCACCCCCAGCGGGTATTCCAGCACCCGGGGTCACTGTCAATGTCTAACACTTTTTACGACTTGCAGCTGCAAGACAATGAAATAGAGGAAATAGTTGGACCAACTGTTGAAGCTGTGAAGAGCAAAGAAATTGATTCCGACAGCAATGAGTTTGAAGTAGGGGTAGCACTGGCATGTCTCCTTTCAGATCCTCGGATTGACATAGAGAGCTTGGGGGATAAGCTAACCATTTCCATGATCGGAGGCCAACTGGGTGCGAACGCTTCTAGCATCATCTTGGATGCATCTGACGCACCATCCTTCATTTTTCAGTTGGAGGAGGGCTACCTATCTAGCAGTTCTGAGTCAGGTAGTGAACCAGAATCTGATTCCACAAAGTATTTGGAGTTGGAATCAGATTCTGGTTCTTCTGAGTCTGGGTCCGGTATTCTTGGGGTTGGTAACCCAGATGCCAAGTTTTTGTCTAGGTCGTCATTATCTTTTTCCTTTGAGTCAGTTGTAATCGAGGAACTAGATCAGCTTGATCTTATGAATGAGAATGCCATGCAGATTCTGAGTATTTCTCTGTGCCTCTTGTTTATTGCACTAATCATGTTTTTCAAAATTTTAATGAAAACGAAGAGGAAAGAATTCCTCTAGTTTTGAAAATTTTGATTAATCGAGAGGAGGAGAGGTTTGCAAATCCCCTCGCTGATGAAATCATTGTTTCTAATGTTGATACTGAGAAGGATCCGCGTCTAGTCCAGATCGGGTCCATGTTGTCCTTAGAGGTGCGTAGGCGCTTAGTCGCTTTATTAAAAGATTTCAAACATGTTTTCCCATGGTCCTACGAAGACATGCCTGGAATCGATCTTGAGATTGTACGGCATCAGATCCCTCTTAACCTCAAGGCCCAACCCATCAAGCAGAAGTTGCGAGGAATACGCCCGGATTGGGCTTTGAAGATTAAAGAGGAGGTCACCAAGCAGATAGACACAGGATTCTTGCTAGTATCTAAGTATCCAACTTCACTGGCCAACACTGTTCCAGTGCTGAAGAAAGACGGTAGAATTCGGTTGTGTGTGGACTTCAGGGATCTAAGCAGAGGCAGTCTGAAGGACGATTTTCCTCTTCCGCACATTGATGAATTAGTGGACTTTACCGCGGGCCATGCATTGCTCTGCTTTATGGATGGATTTTCTGGGTATAACCAATTTCTGATGGCACCGGAGGATAGAGAGAAAATCGTTTTCACTACACCGTGTGGAACCTACTGCTATCGAATGATGCCATTTGGGCTGAAGAATGCCGGGGCTACCTATTAATGGGCTGCAACCACAATTCTGCATGATATGATCCATAAAGAGGTCGAGGTGTACATGGACAACATGATTGTCAAGTCCAAGGAAAGAGAGGGCCACTACACCGCCTTAAAGAAATTCTTTCAATAGATCAGAGAATATAGACTGAGGTTGAATCCACAGAAGTGTACTTTTGGTGTAACAGCAGGGAAAATGCCGGGTTTCTTGATCACACAAAGGGGCATCGAGGTAGATCCTTCCAAAATCAAGGCCATCCTAGAAATGCCACCACCAAGGACTAAAAATGATGTGCGAGGCTTTCTGGGTAAAGTGAAATTCATAAGACGATTTATTTCAAAATTAACTTTGACTTGTGAACCACTATTTGGTCTTCTGAAGAAAGGAAAGAAATTCTGATGGGACGACCGATGTTAGTTTGCTTTTGAGCAGATCAAGCAGTACCTTCATAATCCGCTTGTGTTGTTGCCGCCGGAGCCGGGGAAGCCCGTGATTCTGTATCTGTCAGTCACAGACATAACAATGGGATGCATGTTTGCTCAAGAATCTGAGGATAAGGTGGAGAAAGTCATCTATTATTTGAGCAAGAAAATGCTAGATTATGAGACCTGTTACACCCCGGTGGAGAAAGCTTGTTTAGCCTTAGTATGGACTACCAGGAAGTTGAGGCACTACCTGTTAGCTCACTCTGAAATCCTGGTTTCGAGATTAGATCCCATCAAATATATCTTTGAGAAGGTGGCGCTTACGGGTAGGTTACCCTTCGGTTGCTTCTCCTTTTCGAATTTGATCTGAAGTATATCACTTGGAAGTCTGTCAAAGGGAGAACGGTAGTAGAGTTCATAGTAGATCACCTAGTGGAAGGGGATGAAGTAGTAGAATACCTGCTCCCAGATAAAGCTATTCTGCAAGTGGAGGAAGAGATTTAGACAATGTACTTTGACGGCGCGTCTAATCAGTACGGTTATCGGATAGGGGTACTGCTGATAGCACCCGATAATTCTCATATACCCTTAGGCCCCGTTTGTTTTGGGTGAAAGAGAGGGTATTGGGATTGCTAATACCAAGGTATTAGTAATAGTCTTGTTTGTTTTGGGAGAAGGCCTTGGGACTATTAGTCCCTTGGTATTACTAATACCCTTGGAGAGGGGATTGGTAAGGAGGAGGTAGAGATGGTATTAGAAAAATAGTGAGGGGATTAGAAATTTTTTTATTTTTTTTTATTTTTTATATATGGGAAATTTTTTTTAAAATATAATTTTTAATTTTTTATATTTTTTTATTTGTTTTATTATTTTATATAAAAATAATTTAATAATTCCTCACTACTAATCCCCTCCCTATCAATCCCCTCACTACTAATCCCCTCACTATCAATCCCCTCATTAATAATCCCCTCACTATTAATCCCCTCACTATCAATCCCCTCTATTCTATCTCCCAAAACAAACGGGCCCTTAGCCTTCAAACTCCAGTTCAAGGTATCTAATAATGAAGCAGAATACGAGACGTGTATCGCTGGTTTGGAAGCCGCCCTGGACCTAGGGGCAAAAACGTTGGACGTCATTGGGGACTCGAACCTAGTTGTGTCTCAAGCAAAAGGAGATTGGAAGGTCAAAGAAGAAAAGATGAAAATCTATCACCAGACCCTGGATGTTCTGATTCCTAGGTTTGAGAAGTTGACCTTTACGCATCTACTAAGAGAGAACAAGAAGTTCGCTGATGCCTTACCAACTTTATCTTCCATGATAGACATCCCGCTTGGAATCCAGATACGTCCAATCATCATTGGGCAAAGATATACACTGGCCTACGAGTCTATCGCCGCAATAGATGAAGTACAAGATCAACACCCTTGGTACGATGATATCTGGAACTTCTTGGAAAAAGAGGTTTATCCACTAGGGGCAAATGCCAAAGATAAAAGGGCAATATGGTGGATGGCCATTCAATTTATCATCTATGGAGGTAAACTGTACAAGAGGGTCATCTAGGAATGCACAAGTTGTGTGTCGACGTAGAGGAATCAAAACGCCTAATGGAGGCCGTGCATAGAGAAGAGTGCGGAGCGCATATGAATGGAGTAATGTAAGCTCAAAAGATTCTCAAGCAAGGTTACTATTGGTCTACTATCGAGGAGGATTGTATCGGTTTTGTTCGGCAATGCCACAAATGCCAAGTTCATGCTAATCGTATGAATATCCCGCCGTCGAAGCTATACAACATGACTTCACCATGGCTTTTCTCAGTCTGGGGAATCGACATCATCGGCGCAGTCACACTGAAAGGGTTAAATGGGCATGAATACATTCTAGTGGCAATTGATTACTTCGCTAAGTGGGTGGAAGCTCAGTCTTATGCAGTGTTGAAGGTAGCGCATGTGGCTAAGTTTGTCCGAAACAATATCATTTGCCGTTATGGGGTCCCAAACGAGATTATTTCAGATAATGGATCATATTTCAAGAAAGAAGTGATTGACTTATTGAAGAAGTACAATGTGGCTTTTCATAAGTCATCTACATATCGGCCGCAAACCAATGGAGCTGTTGAAGCCGCCAACAAAAACATCAAGCATATTCTGTAGAAAATGGTTGAGACCTACAGGGACTGGCCAGACAAATTACCATTTGCACTCTGGGGTTATAGAACTTCAATTCGAACATCAACTAGGGAAACCCCTTACTCCCTTGTTTATGGGATGGAAGCGGTTCTGCCTATCGAAATAGAAGCCCCGTCCTTGCGGGTTATGGCTTAATGTCAGATTGTAGTGGCAGATTGGCAGCAGAGCATGTTTGAAGAACTGATGCTGTTTGATGAGAGAATGATGAAAGCACTGTACCATGTTTAGGGTTATCAATGCAGGATGGCTTGGGCTTCTAACAAGAAAGTTAAGTCTTGGAATCTCAAGGAAGGGGATTTGCTGCTGAAAGACAACCGAGCTCCCATCCATGACCCTAGGGGCAAGTTTAAACCCAATTGGATTGGTCTTTACATCATCAAAACTATCTAGTCGGGTGGAGCTATTATTCTCATGGACTTGGATGGCCTAGAATTTTTCCAACCGATCAACATGGACAAGGTACAGAAATACTATCCCTAAGAGGCTCGCTAGGCCAAAAACCTGGAAAGGCTACCTAGGCAAAAATTAGAGCACAAAAAATTAGAAAAAAGAAAAACTGAACTCGCAAGGTTGAAAACCCTAAAAGGCGGCCTTGGCAAAAGTTAGAGTACAAAAGGAGAGTGTTAATACTCGAGTGAACCGAAACCAAACTACGTAAGACCTGATTCTCATCTTTGGGATACGTAGGCAACTTCATCATGAAGTTCGGCCGTAAACACCTTCAAACCAACTGTCCTGTCCATGTGTCTAATCGGGTCATCCTTGTTTCCTTTTTCTACCTGAGGGTTCGGTTGTGATCCTCACTCTGAGAGAAGAACTGGTTACAATGTTGAGTAGTGTTATTCAGTCAAGGGGGCAATTTGTGATCTTTGGATTCGGCGTTGTACATCTCAAGGATTGATTCCATGCATGTCAAGATGTGATCCTTATCGAAAATGGTTTTGAAAAGTTTTGATAAAAGTTGAGTTTTTCTCAAAATTTACTTTTACAACTTAGACCATTTTTGGACAAAAAGGAAAACTTTCAGTGCTTGCAACTTTAATTTCATTGGTTTCAATACAAAGTTCCCCAACTCTCGATACAAATCAAAGTTGCTTTTATTACAAAACTTGAAAAGTAAGATCAAAACATATAAACTAGGGTTATAGATTAGTCAGGTGTTCCTGCGTCCCTTGCTTGCGCTTATGGAAGCTTCTGATGCTAAAGTGGGCTCGGATTGTGCCTCATCTTCAAGCCAAGACAAGCACTCGCCAGAAAAGGTGCAGTTGAAACTAGGGGCAGAAACCGGAAGCTCTCTCGTCCTCTAAGCAGTGAGGTATCTAGCCAAATGTGAACCTCGAATTGAGAATGAAACCGGGTATTCTACCCCACCCTCTGGGCAAGTCTAATCATGTCCAAATTGACACCTGAACCAAAACAAAAAGTAGAATACACAGTGTGGTAGGCCAATCAGCTAAATGCCAGGTTGTCGGGCCGTGTTGCTTATTTCAGTCAGATTAAACCAGGGGCAACGCCAAGCAATGTCGGCAGCGGATCTGTTGCACATCCAATGGCACCACCATCCCTCATTTGGGAAGTTGACTAGCTGTTGATGGAAAAAGTATGCTCGGGCTGAGTGTGTAGGGTAAGAGTCTGCTACCTTCAGCTTGTCCATAAGCCATATTTGGAGAGGGATGAAAAAAAAAGAGAGATTAAAGAATAGAGAGATGTATGTTGAGGGAAAAGTGAGAAAAGGGCTTCGAGAGACAAATAGAGCATGAGTGCTGAGAGATGTGAGAAACACATATTAGAAAGGGTGGGAAACATTACCTATAGAAGTAGTGGACTCCCCGCGAATTTGGTGGTCTCTCACCGATGGAAGGCGTCTAAGCCAATCAAAGTCTCTGCTAAGACCAAACCAATGCAATTCTTTCCCTCTTTCAAACCTTAGGCCACTTCAACTAGCCGAATGCTAGACCCTCTGAAACTAAGGGCAAGAAGAAAATGAGCTAACATGCACAAACAAAGGGCGTGTTGCCAAAAACCCCACCAAAGAAGATCGCTGCACTTGCCAATGGCAGAGAATCGATGAATCAGATTGGGGATGTCCAACCCTCCACTGTGAACCAAGGATCGGGCCTCGTGTAGAGTAATTCCGCACATCCATCCCAAAGCTTGGATGTGACCAAAACGGGGCTGAGGCAAGATTTCCTCATTGCGCCCGGACTTCATTAGCACTTGCAATTCTTTAATTGTCGAGCATATCTCTTGTCCCCCAAAGCTAAAGACATGTGTAATCGAGTTCCAACATCTAGTCGCGACATGAAGGAACGGAAAATAAAGTGGAGAACGACTCAACAGGAATAGTGTGTTTATGCCAAAACCCCTAAAGTTCACCTTTTTTGAGCCATCCAAAGTTGCAATCCAATTCGAGAGCTTTTCAACAAGAAATGGCTCCATTTGTAAAGAATTTGCAGTTGAAATGAAGAAACTATGAGGTCCAAGCTTTTGTAGAAGATAAGGCAGTGAGTGGAAGCCAGCTGTGAACAATCTGGAGGTTTTTCACATTAGTGGCCAGCCTATGAGTTTCTAGTTACCTCATCAGCTACCACCGTGTCGAGGTATCGACAGAAGAAGGCGTAAGTCAAGTCATGTTGTCTCGGGTTCGACGCTAACACTGACCGTCATACTGTCATAAATACGGTACCATGGGGGGAATCTCCTCCATAGGCTCCGGAGGGCTGGGAAGTGGCCATAAACACACAACTGTAAGGAGAGGGCAGTGGTGTTAATGCATGAACAAATATGATATAGAAAGTGCAAAGTAGAAAGCACAATGCATGAACAGATATCATATATAAAGTACAAAGCAGAAAGCACAATGCATGAACATATATGATATAAAAAGTGCAAAATAGGAAGCACAAGTTTTGAATAGATATTGAACAGAAAATACAAAATTAGAAAAGTGTGGTGCATACCTTCTAGGCTCTACAATAACCCCCGACTCGCTCTTCCCTCATCTGGGAAGTGGAGGTTATGTAGCCGTAAAGGGTGGCTAGGCCAGATCCACCCCAATCATAGAATCGCACTCGGGGCAGGGTTACTAGGGCGCTCAGCAGATATAAGCCTACGGTGTTCCACATGTTTGAAAACAAGGTGGTATAGAGGAGAAAAATTAAGAAGCCCCGGGCGTACTACTCCACCTCCTCTGGTGTCTCAACCTCGCTCCCTCGGAACTACTCGGTGAACCAACTGTATCTCACCGTGGCCGGCCAGTATAGAAGTGGGCGTGCTCCAAGCAGGTGAATCCATGACGCCTCTCACTCGCCCATGTCCGTTTCAAAGGGGATTGGATCACCCCTTACTCCTAAGCCTATGAGCATGGCGATGTCGTAGGGAGCCACCATCATCTCCCCAGCGAAAGAGAGGTGGAAAGAGTTGGTGGCATTTACCCATCTTTCCACCAATGCCCCGAGAAAAGTCTGGCTCGCTATATGTCGTGAGAGCCTGGAGCAGAATAGGCCGAAGCCAGCATCATCGATAATATTGCAAACCTCGGCGAGGAGCACATCATGCCAGTCTCTCACCGCCGTAGCTCCATATCCCCTATAAGAGCAAAAGTGCCCCTGTGGCAAAGAAAAGTTGAATCAGATGAAAGACAGTAATAAAAGAGCATTCAGATGAAAGGTAATGCAAGAAATGCAGTTAAAAGAAATGTAGGAATGCATGAAAATAGAGTTCATACGTCGGTAGCGCTGGAAGAAAGATGGGAGTCTAGCTACCTCAGTAAGAGGTCTTCTGGCACACCATGAACGAAGTCACTAAAACGCCTGATGCCTCAAAGTAGCAATATATGTGTGCGGGGATGATACATCATCGTATGAAAGAGGCGCACCATCAGTGGTAATGGCTTTGGCTCGAGCCCTGGCATAAACTCTCCCTCCAGATTAGCTATAATGTCCTTTGCCGCGGGCTCCTCGATCTCGGCAACAGGTGATAATGGAGGTGGAACCTCGAGAGGAGCCCCGTCATGAAGAATCTCATCCGCCATCTGGAAAGTGGGTGAAAATGAAGAAAACTGGAGAAAAAAGGCTAAACTTGGAAAAACTCAACCCTAGGAGAGAGAAAGTGGAAGAAAAAAGTCAAAACCCGAGAAAGTTCGCAAAACCCGAGAGAAACTTGAGGAGAATAAGCCTAAAGTGGTGAAAATACTGAAAAAGTGACGAAATCAAAATTTGATCAGTTCAAGTGTAGAGAATCAAGAGGGTTTTATGAAAAAAGTTTGCATGGGGCATTGGAAAACGCGTATAAAGCACAAATCTAGAGAGAGGAAGCACCTACACACACACACACACACACACACACAGAGGGTGTTTTCGGATGTGTGGAAGTGAGGAAATGAAGTGTGGAGATGTATACTTAAAGACCCGAGGCTAAAAAGACCTTTTTGCCATGAAGAAAGCACGGATGATCGACAGGTGGCCGGCAGCCTTCCCTTGTGGCCGGCGGGTGGCTGGTGGTCCTCACTTGTGTCCTGGTACTGTTTGGTGCCTCTGTTCCCCGAGAAGTGTATGAGAGGTTCACTGTTGGATCCATGTGGATTCTAAGGGATCTCGAAACTTCGTTTTGGTGCGCAAATGTGCCCTACTTGCCAATATGAACGAGGTGTATCCTTTTCGAACATGTTGTAAAGTCTCCGAGAGGTAAATCGGAGGTTGTCACCGAATATCATTTTTATTCGTCTTGTCAAAATTACATCTTTGTCCTCTTCTGTTGCATAGAATATGCATTTGCATAGTATGTGCATTTTCACATATACTTATATTGCACGTGTCCTGCATCATTCATGATTTACGCAT
The DNA here is from genome assembly GCF_055761805.1 of Camellia sinensis. Classification (NCBI taxonomy): domain Eukaryota; kingdom Viridiplantae; phylum Streptophyta; class Magnoliopsida; order Ericales; family Theaceae; genus Camellia; species Camellia sinensis. The sequence goes on from NC_138974.1 coordinate 82,553,613, forward strand.
AGAATATGATTTCAATTTTGTGTAGAATATGCTTTTGTTTCTTGCATCGAACATGTTTTCAATTAACATCATACGTCAGTTGTTTATCTTGTATGGAATATGCATTGTCACTGTATTGATTTGTAATCTTGTTCACTTTGTGCATCTATTGCACTTGTTCATTTTATGCATCTATCGCACTTGTTCACTTTGTGCATCTATCGCACTCGCTCTCTTTTTGCATCTGTCGCACACGCTCATTCCTCTTTGCATCTTTTTTTTTTGTTTCTCAGGAGACGTGAAGCGCGGCCCTGCATGTGTTTTTTCTCAGGACGCGTGAAATGCGAGCTCAAGCGGTCTTTCTTTTTTCTCAGGATGCTTGAAGCGCAGCCCTGGGCGTGTTTTATCTTGGGACACGTGAAACGTGAGCCCCAACGGTCTTTCTTTTCTTAGGACTCGTGAAGCGCGGCCCTAGGCGTGTTTTATCTCGAGATGCGTGAAATGCGAGCCTGAGCAGTCTTTCTTTCTCAAGACGCGTGAAGCGTGGCCTTGGGATTATTTTATCTCAGGACACGTGAAATGCGAGCCCAAGCAGTTTTTTTTGTTTTATCTTGGGACGCATGAAACGCAAGCCCGAGTAATTTTTCTTGTATCTCAGGACGCGTGAAGCAGGGCCCTAGGCAGACGCTAGCCCGAGTGGTCTTTTTTCTTTCTCTGGATGCATGAACCGCGGCCCTGGGCATGTTTTATCTTAGGATGCATGAGACGCGAGCCCTAGCAATTTTTCTTGTTTCTCAAGATGCGTGAAGCATAGCCCCGGGTGTGTTTTATCTCGGGACGTGTGAAACGCAAGCCCGAACGATTTTTTTTTATTTTGGGACACATGAGATGCGAGCTCGAGCAGTTTTTCTTTTATCTCAGGATTCATGAAACACGACCCCGAGCTGTTTTTCTATTATTCTCACAGTTTTAGCGTGATTAGAGTATCTCAAGACATGTGAAACGTGACCTTGAGCAGTTTTGTCTCTAACTCAGGATGTGTGAAACACAACCCCGAGCGGATTTCGTTTCTCAATTTCTTAGAACATGTGAAACGCAACCTTGAGCTGTGTTTTCTTTCCTCGTCCCACGTTTTAGCGTCGTTAGAGTGTGTTTTAGATCCTTTTGCATGGAACTTGTGTTGGTTTTAAGCTTGAAGCTGCTCATTTATATCTTGTTATTGCTTAATGAATTATGTTATTGCTTATTGCATTATCCTACATGATCATGAGTTTTCAAAATAGTCGGCTTCGCGAAGCATGTGAGTCCAACTTTCAAAGTATCTTTGTGCATATCATTTGCATCTTGCCCTCAAACTATGCTAGTTTGATTCCTTGCAAAGGGATACATAGGGAGCTTGCAAGCGTAACCATTTAATTTATGTCTTGATTGTTTGTTGAAGTCTTATGGCCTTGTCAAAATGGGTCATTTTCGGGCTTTTACAATACTCACGTCATTTCATGACTCTGAGTTCTGTCATAGAGGGGCAACTGTAGACACCCCATTTTTGACCGCCCTTACAGCTTAGAGGCCACCGCTTGTGTACCCGATGATGAAGTTGTATATGTTTGTCAAGTGCTCGGAGTCCTCAACAGAATGCCACAGCTTTAAGCCTTCAAACCCTATACACCTCTTGCCTTGTTTTGAGCCACAACTATAGTCCTTCAAACCTGAAAAACCTTGGGACCTGCCGACCACCACTGTTGGCTATCGGCCACTGATCTTGGCTGCCGACCACTTGTGTGGCCTGCTAGCTAGAATTAGTGGTCTGCCGGCCACAAGTTTGTTTTGTAGATATTTTCTGCCAACTGTGCCAACTGTTGTCACAGATGCATGCACTTTCTTACACATGTATGTATTGATATTTCTGAGGGAGTTTGATGTTTGCCTATATATAGAGGACCTCCCCTCTTGCTAAAAAGGTTACAAAATTTTGGAGTAAGTTATTTTCTCCCTCTCTACAATTCTCTGTCTCTGTTACTATTTCTTGAGCATTTGCCTATACACTCTAAACCAAACCTTGCTATCTTTGAGCTGAGGTACTTTTGAGCCTACTTTGAGCTATTGAGGGTGTATATGTGTTGAATTGTTTCTTAGAAGTGTTCTCCTCTTCAAGAGGTGTAAAGTTGATTTGTTTCCTTGCTTTGTTTGCTATTTTTCCTACTATTTTTCTATTTTTTCGGACTGTATAAACTCTGTAATTTTGGGCTGAAAGTTATAGTTTAAGGCCTTAAAGAGTGGATGGGTGGTTCACCTTTCTTTCCACCTTACTTCTCTAGCCTTTACCCTTGTGTTTCCCACATTTACACCATCTTCTTTTGAGCTTTTAAACACTGAATTTCAGAGTTTTTTTAGTGGCTAAAAATGTTGTTTTGAAGTCCAAAAATGAAGGGGGTAGCCTCCTCTCCTTATTCTTTGTTTACTAGCTTACATATCTCCATATTTTAGCTTATTGTTGTAGCCATTTTTGTCATAATTCCAGCATGTTTTAGAACTGTTTTAGCACTATTTTAGGACAGTTTTTAGCAATTCATTGCATTTGAGCCTTGTATTGCATGCTTCTAGTGTAATAGCCCTTCTAGGTTGGTGGTTTAGGCTTTAGCCACCAACCTATTTGAGTTGAAAGCATTTGTTTCTATAAAGCACGGATACTCCGAAATGGCCCTTGTATGCATATCGAATACGTATCAGATACAGATACGCGCCTGATACGGCGGGATACATATCAGATACGGAAAAAAGTATCCTATTTTTTATTTTTTTTTGAATTTCGGATATGTTTGGGATATGTGAGGATACGGTCGGATACTTTTGGGATACAGCGAGGCAAGAAAATAACTTCAAAAACATAAAATGAGGGTCAAAGTATAAAATATCAAAATAAGGTAAAATAAAACAAGAAAAAACAATCAACCAAACCTACTTAGATTGAACAGTAGCGGCAAAGGAGGAGAGGAGTTCGGCATCGTCTCTTGCTCAGGTTCACGAATAGTAGTTCGACGCTCGTCGATCAGGTTCGTCCCTCTCTCTCTCCCTTTCACTCCCTCCCTCCCTCTCTCTCTCTCTCTCTCTCTCTCTCGATCTATCTGGTCTGTCTGGTCTGGAGATAGACAAATCACTCGATCTCATCTCCCCCCTCTCGGTCGATCTATTCCTCTCCCTTTATCTATCGTCTCTCGCTCTCTCTTTCCAGTCACATTTTTTTTTTGTTTTTTTTTGGTATGTATACTCTGTAAAATAAAATAAATCAAATAAGATTGAAAAAAAAAAAGAACTTTGTATGTATTACGGTATTGCCTGTATGATAAAATAAAATAAATCGAATAAGGTAAAAAAAAACTTATTAATAAATAAATAAATAAACTTATTAATGAACTTTGTAAACTTATAAACTCTGTCTGGTCTGGATAAATAAATAAATAAACTGATTGATAAATAAATGAACATTGTAAATTTTTTCCCCCTTAATTTGAATTACATTGTGGTTGTTATGGCTGATGCTATATTGTTGAAATTGCTGAAATTGAATTGAATTGATGAATTTTTTGTTATGGGTGATGCTATATGATTGCTATGGGTGATTTAGTTTTATTTTTATGTATGCTACATTACTAAAAATTGTAAAAATAATATTTTTTATGAATGTATCCCCGCCGTATCTGTATCCTATTTTTTCAAATTTTGTCGTATCGCCGTATCCGTATCGTATCATACCTCCATCCCGTATCCATATACGTGCTTCCTAGATTTGTTTCTGGCTTTTCATACTTGTTTTCACCCTTAATCACTTCTGCAACCTCCCTCATTTCTTGGCTTTTGCTTTGTTTTGAAAGTTGGTTCAAACTAGTTGCTTGTTTAAAACATGTGGTTGAGGTCATGTGCTTAATGGTTTAATCCCTTTAGGGATTCATTACCAATGGCATGACACTTCTCCCATGCCTAAAACAACTCTTACTTTGAGGCTTCTTTCCATTTCCATTAGAGGACTTAAAACTCATCTTTGTACTTAATTTACTTAGGAATGGTTGGTAATTAAAATGGAGTTTTAAAATGAGGACTAAAAATGATGCAAGATAATAACTTGGTTTGGGTTCAATCGGATGTTAATTAAATCCTTGAGTCTTGAATCGTTTTATACTTGTTCGTGATGTAAACGGTTTAAGAGTCATTGTCAATCGCTTCTCTTGATCAATCTATGATAGAGAGGTGGTTTGAGTGTCTTTATTTGTTGCATTTATTGAACTTGCAGGCTTTGGTTAATAGGCCATTATGCAATGAAACTGTATCAATTGATGGCTTGTGAATCAAATTTGCTACTCCTTTGAACTGTTTGATGATAAGGAGGGGTAAGTTGTCCAAATAACCCTTGAGAATACCTTGGTTGTGCTTTGTTTGCTCTCTGTTGCAGTGGGAAGAACTAAGCATCAATGGCCGACAGGCCACCTTTTCTGGACGGTAGGCCATCACTTTTGGCCTACCAGCCACCTTTGCAAAATCCAGTAGTGGATTTTTGAAATGGAATAGAGTTGGTTTTGAGGTGAAAAACAGTGCAACTGTTCTAACTATGCAACATTGGCTTCTTAGCAGCAGAACAGTGACCTTTTTGGGTGCAAATCTACTCACATGCATGGGCACTCCTTGCTTCTTGGGGCTATTTTATCTAATTACTTAGCCTAAGATATCTCCGATTTACTCATAACATTGGGCTAAATTATACTAGATATCCAGCAACACTTGAAGGATATTGTGATGCAAATTAGATATCAGATACTAGAGACTCAAAATCCACCAGTGGGTATGTCTTTACTCTTGGTGGGGCAGTTGTATCTTGGAAATCTTCCAAACAGACTTGCATTGCTAGGTCTACTATGGAATCAGAATTTATAGCTTTAGATAAAGTTGGGGAAGAAGAAGAATGGCTTCGTCACTTCCTTGAAGATATTCCAATGTGGCCAAAACTAGTGCCTACTATATGTATACATTGTGATAGTCAATTAGCAATAGGTAGAGCACAGAGTCATATGTATAACGGTAAGTCACGACACATTCGTCATCGACATAACACCATGAGACAACTACTCTCTAATGAAATTATTTCCATTGAATATGTAAAGCCTAAAGACAACATAGCGGATCCACTAACCAAAGGATTAGCAAGAGAGTTAGTTAAGAATTCATCAAGGGATTGGGACTTAAGCCTATTAAATAAGAGTTACCACAATCGCAACCCAACCTAGTTGACTGGAGATCCCAAGATCTAGGTTCAAAGGGATAACCGAGTTGTGTATAACTTAGTAGCATCACTGGGGAGTCAAATTCCTACCCATTTCTATGATGAAATAGTGATGTTTGCAATGTTTTAGGTTGAGTAATATTTTTATTGATTCTTATATCTAGAAATACCAAGTGGAGTATGGCCAGATACTCTTCATAAGAATCACCTATATGAGTGTGAACTGCGCCGATTCTATGAGATTTTGTAAAGAGCTACAATTCTCTAGAGCACTTATGAAAGGCCAGGTTGTTCAAGGCCAAAATGAACACAATAGAGAGAACTAAACTATGTCTGGTAATATACTGTGCGAGTTCTATTGTCTTGGTTCACACAAATGACTAAACAATTCAAGACATAAATGTGGCTCGCTTTTTTCGCGCCCTCTATTGGAAGGTTTGAAAAAAAAGGCCTTATAGTTCAAACTCCCATGATTCTAAATCTAATCTCACACATGCAATGTGAAACTGATAATCGCCAAAGAGTCTAAATCCGGCGAATCTTTTGAAAAATTGATTTTAGGATAAAAAAAAATTCCAAAATTGGACTGCTTTGCCAGATATAGAGTCATCACCTAAATATTTTATTTTTGGAGAAATTTAGGAAACCCTAACTCATGCCAAATGCCACGTGTCCTTCATCACCAAAGTTGCCTCAGCTTGGGAACTTAGGTACGAGAGGGGAAGGTCAGAAATTGAGCACTCACGCTCGTCCGATCAAAGATCGATCTCTACTAATCATGATATGATTTTTTTTATAATCATTATGTGTTCTTGTTCTGGTTATTAAACTAGCTTTACTATGTGTAGACACCCCATTTTTGACCGACCTTAAGACTCAGACGTCACTGATTGAGCGCTTGGTGATGTTGCATAATGTGCTCGTTCAGAAGTTTCAGAGTTGCGGCCGTGAGCCCTGCCTCCGGACTTCCGAACCCTCTTTTGTGCTTTGCCTCGGTTTGCGAACCAGGCTCGGTTTTCTTTGTTTCTTTTCCTGAGGGGAGGGAGAGGTCCCGTAGACCATCTCTCAGTGGCCGTGGGCTACATTTGGTGGCCGTAGGCCATTTTGCCCATTTCGGGGCCCGGTTCCCGATTTTCGGAGCCGTCAGGCCGTGTGCCTCGGTTCGAGACCGCCTAACCATCTCCGTTTGTTTTGATTTTTGGCATACTTCCTTTCTACTCCCTTTTGAGGGACACTGGGGTCTGAGAAACCCACTTCGTGGCCGAATGCCACTTTCGGTGCTTAACAGCCCATTTTCGGGACCTCGAACTGCGCGTTTTGGCCCCCGAACATTCGTTTTGCAACGGTTTTCGTTCATTTTTGGCAGGTACCTCTGTTTTATCACCGGGAAGGTCATTGAAGGATGGGAGGCCAGTAATTGTTGCGGCAACCAGTTATATATCCTCCGACGCCCTCCAACGCCCGTTTTTCACACTTCCGGGCTAATGTTGAACACCTTGGGCCCACATTCTTGAACTTTCAACCACATATTTGTGATGTACACACTTGGGAGGATCCTAAAAGTTGGTGGCCGGCCAGTAATTCCACCTGACCCTTTTGAACCCCTCCTTCCGGGCTAATGTTGAATACCTTGGGCCCACTTTCTTGAACTTTGAACCACATACTTGTGATGTACACACTTTGGAGGATCCTAAAAGTTGGTGGCCGGCCAGTAATTCCACCTGACCCTTTTGAACCCCTCTTTCCGAGCTAATGTTGAACACCCTTGAGCCACTTTCTTGGACTTTTAACCACAGGGTTGTGTTGAGGACACATGGGAGGACACCATCATGTGGTGGCCGGCCACTAAACCAGCTTGACCCTTTTGACCCCTAGCCGGCCGGCTAGGGGATGTGGCCGGCTGGCCACCTGCAACAAAAATACTTGGCCGGCCATGATCCTCACACTGTTCACTTTACAGCTGTATGTCTTTATCCCCCAGAAAATATCTATATCCGGGGGATATTTTGTGGGGGAAAGTTGGCCTCCTTTTTCCCCCACCTTTACACCTTCTTTTGTTCCATATAACCAAGGGCCAACACTTATTTTTGGGGTTAGAAAAAATTGCTTCCAAGTCTTGCATTGCTTCCTCTCCTTCTCTCATTTCTACCCTAAAACATTCAAGTTCCACACTTCATTCCTTCATCACCACCAAGCCCCACCATCACCACTTCATTTCCAGCAACAAGGAGGGCTTCTCAAAGGCTAAAGTTGCTGCAACTTGGTCCAAGAAGCAACAAAAGGCTTGTCTCCAAGGGTGAGTTGCCATTTCCCCTTTTTTGAACTTTTCTTTGCAACATTTCTTAGCCATCTATGCTTTTTTCTTTGAGCTCCGGCCATAACTGAAAGTGGCCTTATTTTGAGCTCATTTTCATGTCTCATTAAGGGCTCAACCCTGTTTGAGCCCTCCATCTTGCACTTGCTTCATTATCCCTCTAAAATGTCATTTTCTTGCATGATATTTTTAGCTTGTGTGTGATTTGTTTTGGAGCATGTTGTAAACTGATAATAGGCTTATTTTGATCCCCTCTTCAACATTGAAGAAGGGCTCAACACTGTTTGGGACTTCTATGATGTACTTGCCTTTATACTCCCTTTTTGGTCCCATTTTTGCATGCTTTGGCAGCCTATTGTGCTTTGGTTTTTGGCCATTTTACAGTTCTGAAAATAGTCTCATTTTGGTCCATTCTTCATGTTTCATTTAGGGCCTTTCATGGTTTGGGACCTCCATATGCCACTTCATGTTATATCTCTCTTTTGGTCCCCATTCTTGCATGTTTTGTTAGCCTATCATGCTTTTGTTTTTGGTCTTTTTATAGGCCAAGAAATAGTCTTATTTTGACCTTCTTAACATGTGTTTATTAAGGGTATTTGGCTGTTTGTGGAATATTTTGCATACCCCATGTTATAGCCTCTTTTGAGCCTTATTTTGCATTGCATTTCTAGCATGTTTGTATATTGTTTTGGAGTTTTTACAGTTCTGTAAATATGCTTACTTTTGGTCCCTCTTCAATGTTGTAGAAGGGAATTTTTCAGTTTGGGCTTTGCATATACCACTTGCCTCTTTGGCCACCTTTTGGCCCTTTTTCTTGCATGGGAATGCAGCCATACCTGTGTTTGTTTTTGGGGTTTTTACAGTTCTGGAAAACAACATATTTTGGGCTCCTCTTCAACTTTGTTGAAGGGCCCTAACCTGTTTGAGGACAGCAGCTATGAGTTGCTTCTTAATCCCATGTTTAGGGTCATTTCTTGCCTGCTAGTTTTGCCCTATCTTTGCTTGCTGTTTGGCCATGTTTTGAACTGGAAAAATGCTTATCCTGGGATTCCCTTGCTTCTGTATTTTCATTGCATGTGCCAATTATGCATGTTTGGTATAGCTATAGGCCATTTCGGGTGCCTAATTTTGCATTTCGGGAGAGATTCCATGCATCGGGTGTGTTTTCACCTCATTTCGGGGCTGTTTTCCCCCACATTTCATTGCTGAAAATCCATTAACATGTTTGCATATCATTTTTCATGTCATTTGCATTGCATATGCCATTGCCTCGGTTTGCGTGCCCGTGTGCACGCATTTTGAGGCACTTCATTTTCATTCACCGGCATCCTATGTGAGTGTGGCTGAGGCTCTCTCATGTTGGTATAAGCCCATATCATATTTTCATATCATTTGCATTGCATATGCCATTGCCTCGGTTTGTGTGCCCGTGCGCACGCATTTCGAGGCACTTCATTTTCATTCACCGGCATCCTATGTGAGTGTGGCTGAGGCTCTCTCATGTTGGTATAAGCCCACATCATATTTTCATGTCATTTGCATTGCGTATGCCATTGCCTCGGTTTGCGTGCTCGTGTGCACGCATTTCGAGGCACTTCATTTTCATTCATCGGCATCCTATGTGAGTGTGGCTGAGGCTCTCTCATGTTGGTGTAAGCCCATTATTGCATTGAGTATGCCATTGCCTCGGTTTGCGTGCCCGTGTGCACGCATTTCGAGGCACTTCTTTTCATCCATCGGCCTCTTATGTGAGCGTGGCTGAGGCTGTCTCATGTTAGTGTAAGCCCATATCACATTTCCATGTCATTTGCATTGCGTATGTCATTTTCTCGGTTTGCGTGCCCGTGTGCGCGCATTTCGAGGCATCTCATTTTTATAGCATAGTGCATACTAGGTTGTATCTTAGGTCGCATTCTGTCATTTTCTCAGTTTGCGTGCCCGTGTGCACGCATTTCGAGGCATGTCATTCCATTGCATTGTGTATGTCAGGATTGTATCTTAGTTGCATTTCATGCATGTCATGCATATTGCATCGTGTTCGGAATAGGAGTTAGCCCGGGCACGGGAAACGAGGTGCGTTTCGTACTCCGAGTGACGGAACGTGTCTCAATTCCCAGTCACCGACACTCCGGATCATCCATGATGGAGTTAGGTCTTGTTGTGTTTTCATGTGCATCCATTCTATATTGAGTTGCAATTCGACTCCTCGGCCATCATGCCTCGGTATGCGTGATTGGTGGCACGAGGATCGAGGTATGCATGTATTTGTGAAAATACATTGCTATGCCCCTTTCCTGCTCTCTGTTGCAGCAAAATGAAGAATCAGAAAACTTCTGGAGTTTGGCATGCTTTCCAAGAATAACTGCTAAACATAGGCTAATTGGGGCATCCCGGTGGATTTCCGCGCAAGACAACCCGGACATGCATCATCCATCAGAAGCAAGGCAGTCCCTGACTTGCACGCCAGTTTTACAACTTTCTCATTTAATTTGTAAATTAATTAGGAATTTGTATATTATTTGGACTGTACTATTCTTTCATTTGGGACTGTATTATTTATTCGGACCCTCTGCGCGAGGGCAATGCTGTAATAAGTGTGGGTGAGTGTGATGTATGTCTTCCAACCCCACGTCTTTCTCCCTTTTATTTATCCGCTTATGATGGTTAGATTAGGGCATATTTCAATTAGCATACAGTATGACAGCATGTTTACATCATTCATCTGTTTTGCATGCACCGGGCTCGGCGCATCATACTAACTGCATTGTATTTCAATTCCAAGTTGAATACATGTTAGCTGTAGCATTCCACATGCCGTGTTTAGAATAGCCGAGCCTGCTATATTTGCATTTTTGCATGTGTTGCATTAGGCATTTTTGTATACTTAGGATCATGCATGATTTCTAATGAAGTTGCTATTTTGGCTTGGAGTACTCGGTAAGTTTTATGTTTTAGCATCCTTGCATGCGTGTGGATGACTGCCATAAATAGCATGCTTACCATGAGGCTAATTGCTTATATGATATAACTGCCTGAATGCCTGTGGGTGAAGGTTGGATTATTTGGATTGGAACAAATCATTGACTGTGAGTTTTAAGCCCACTAGATAGTGGCGAAACCATCTTTTCTAAAGCCCACTCGAGGGTGGAAAAATCTGCATTTTAAGCCTACTTGCGAGTAGCAAACCATCTTTCAAAAACAAACATGAAATGTTTTGTTCCAATTCAGGCGACCCAGTCTATACTTGTATGCTGTGCGCATCACATAGTAACCTAGGCTAATAACCGCAATAAGGACATACAAAGTTTTCAAAAATAGATATCATGGTTAGTAGAGGCCGGTCTATGACCGGGCGAGCGGGGGTGCTCACGAAGTGACCTTCCCCAATCGTACCCAAGTTCCCGAGCCGGGCAACTTTGGTGATGACGGACACGTGGCCTTTGGCAACGAGTTAGGGTTTCCTAAATTTCCCAAAATAAAATATTTAGGTGGCGACTCTGTATTTGGGAAAGCAGTCCATGTTTGGCACTTCTTTCAAAAATCTGTTTTCTCAAAACGATTTGCCGGATTTGGACTCTTTGGTTCAGACTTAGAATCGTGACTACAAGTCGAGTCCGAGCTGTAGCGAGGTCCCCCGCGGGCTTGTTACACTATGTGATGTGCACAAGTAAGTATACACTAGTTTGCTTAATTAAGAACAAATTCAACTTATGTTTGTTTGTGAAAATGGTTTGAATTTGCCACCTCAAGTGGGCTTAAAGTTTGCAGTTTTGCCACCAAACATAGTGGGCTTAAAACATGATTTTCCACTCAACAAAATGGGCTTAAAACGCACATTCGTTGAATCGTTCCAATTCAAACAACAAGTCTTCATCCACAGGAATTCAAGCAATTTAGCATTTAAGCACGTGCCTCATGGCAAGCATGCTAATCATGGAAAGATTCACACTTATGCAAGTATGCTAAAGCGTAAAAAAACTCACCTAGTACTCCAAGCTAGGAAAACATGAGTTAGTGAAAAATATGCATGATTCCTAACTATGTTAAGTGTCTAATGCAACACATATAATATGTAATTAATAGGCTCGGCTATTGATATGGCATATGAATCGATTTGATAACATGCAGTTAAACACGTATTCAAATAAGATATTGAAATAACAATGCAGTTTGAATGATGCACCGAGCCTGGTCACATGCAATACAAATGAATGGATGGAAGCATAAGGTATGCTAATTGAGACGTGACCCTAATCTAACCATCAAAAGCGGGTAAATAAAAGAGAGAAAGACATGGGGTTGTGTAGACGTCCCCGAACGCCCCGGGAGGATGAAGTCCCGTTCTGTTCATTTGGGGTCACTACAGCTCAGGACTCTAAAATTGTCACGGTTCTAAGTATGAACCAAAGAGTCCAAATCCGGCACATTGTTTTAAGAAAACAGATTTTTGAAAGAAGTGCCAAACATGGACTGCTTTGCCAGATACAGAGTCGCCACCTAAATATTTTATTTTGGGAAATTTAGGAAACCCTGACTCGGTGCCAAAAGGCCACGTGTCCGTCATCACCAAAGTTGCCTCGGCTCGGGAACTTGGGTACGATTGGGGAAGGTCATTTCGTGAGCACCCCCGCTCGCCCGGTCATAGACCGGCCTCTACTAACTATGATATCAATTTTTGAAAACATTGCGAGTTCTTATTCCGGTTTATTAGCCTAGGTTACTATGTGATGCGCACAGCATACAAATATAGACCGGGTCGCCTGAATTGGAACGAAACATTTCATGTTTGTTTTTGAAAATGGTTTGCTACCCGCAGGTAGGCTTGAAACATTTGATGATTTATTCCAATTCAGATAACCCAACCTTCACCCACAGGCATTTAGGCAGATATATCAGATAAGCACATAGCCTCATGGTAAGCATGCTATCATGGCATTCACTCACACGCATGCAAGGATGCTAAAGCATAAAACTTACCGAGTACTCCAAGCCAAAAACAGAAACTACATTAGAAATCATGCATGAATCCTAAGTATACAAAAATGCCTAATGCAACACATGCAAAATGCAACTATAGCAGGCTCGGCTATTCTAAGATGGCATATGGAATGTTACAACTAACATGTATTCAATTTGGAATTGAAAGTACAATGCAATTAGTATGATGCGCCGAGCCCGGTGCATGCAATACAGATGAATGAATGTAAACATGCTGTCATACTGTATGCTAATTTAAATATGCCCTAATCTAACCATCATAAGCGGATAAATAAAAGGGAGAAAGACGTGGGGTTGGAAGACATACATCATACTCACGCACACTTATTACAGTTGTGCCCTCGCGCAGAGGGTCCGAATAAATAATACAGTCCAAATATTACAGTCCCGAATAAAAGAATATTACAGTCCAAAATATTACAAAATCCTAATTAATTAACAAATTAACTAAGAAAATAAATAAAACTGGCATGCAAGCCAGGGACTGCCTTGCTTCTGATGGATGATGCATGTCCGGGTTGTCTTGCGCGGAAATCCACCGGAATGCCCCAATTAGCCTCTGTTTACACCTGTTCTTGAAATGCGTGCCAAGCCCCAAAAAGTTGCCGATTCTTCGTTTTGCTGCAACAGAGAGCAGGAAAGGGGCATAGCAATGTATTTTCACAGATATATGCATGTCTCGATCCTCGTGCCACCAATCACGCATATCGAGGCATGATGGCCGAGGAGTCGAAATGCACAACTTAATATAGGATGAATGCACATGAAACTATAGCTAAAACCTAACTCCATCATGGATAATCCGGAGTATCGGTGACTGGGGAATTGAGACACATTCCGTCACTCGGAGTACGAAATGTACCTCGTTTCCCGTGCTCAGACTAACTCCTATTCCGAACATGATGCAATATGCATGATATGCATGAAATGCAACTAAGATATAATCCTAACATACACAATGCTACGGAATGACATGCCTCGAAATGTGTGCACGCAGGCACGCAAACTGAGAAAATGACAGAATGCAATCTAAGATACAACCTAGTATGCACTATGCTATGAAAATGAGATGCCTCGAAGTGCGTGCACACGGGCACGCAAACTGAGAAAATGATAGAATGCAATCTAAGATACAACCTAGTATGCACTATGCTATGAAAATGAGATGCCTCGAAGTGCGTGCACACGGGCACGCAAACCGAGAAAATGATAGAATGCAATCTAAGATACAACCTAGTATGCACTATGCTATGAAAATGAGATGCCTCGAAATGCGTGCACACGGGCGCGCAAACCGAGGCGATGGCATACACAATGCGAATGACATTAAAATGTGATATGGGCTTATACCAACATGAGTGAGCCTCAGCCACACACATAGGATGTCGGCAGATAAAAATGAAGTGCCTCGAAATGCGTGCACATGGGCACGCAAACCGAGGCAATGATAGAATGCGATGTAATGACATGAAAACATGATATGGGCTTATACCAACATGAGTGAGCCTCAGCCACACTCACATAGGATGCCGGCAGATAAAAATGAAGTGCCTCGAAATGCGTGCACACGGGCACGCAAACCGAGGCAATGATAGAATGCGATGTAATGACATGAAAACATGATATGGGCTTATACCAACATGAGTGAGCCTCAGCCACACTCACATAGGATGCCGTCGGATAAAAACGAAGTGCCTCGAAATGCGTGCACACGGGCACGCAAACCGAGGCAATGACGGAATGTGATGTAATGACATGAAATGAATAGCAATCATTCTAATAGAATTTCAGCACTAAAATATGGGGGAAAACAGTCCCGAAATGAGGCGAAATGACATGAAATGCATGGAATTGTCCCGAAATGCGAATTTAGGCACCCGAAATGGCCTATAGCTATGCCAAACATGCACAACATGGACATGCAATGCAAAGACAGAAGCTAGACAGTCCCAAAAAAGGCACTTTCACAGTTATAAACATGGCCAAACAGCAAGCATAGGTATGGCAAAAATGGCATGCAAGAATAGGGGCCAAGAGAGGGGTAATGAAGCAAGTGATATAAGCAAAACCCAAACTGAAAAATTTCCTTCTACAACATTGAAGAGGGACCAAAAATATGAATATTTACAGTATATGGAAAACCTCAAATCAGTATACAAACATGATAGAAATGTGATGCAAAATGAGGCTCAAAAGTGGCTATAACACGAGGTATGCAAAATATTCGCCAAACAGCCAAAGACCCTTAATAAAACATGTAGAATGGGCCAAAATAAGCACTTTTTCAGAACTGTAAAATGGCCAAAAACAAAAGCATGATAGGCTAACTAAACATGCAAGAATGGGGAATAAAAGAGAGATATAACATGAAGTGACCTATGGAGGTCCCAAACCATGAAAGGACCTAAATTAAGCATGAAGAATGGACCAAAATAAGAACTTTTTCAGAACTGTAAAATGGCCAAAAACAAAAGCATGATAGGCTGCCATTGCATGCAAGAATGGGGAAGAAAAGAGGAGCATGAAGGTAGGTACAACATGGAAGTCCCAAATGGTGTTGAGCCCTTCTTCAATGTTGAAGAGGGGCTCAAAATAAGCCTAATATTAGTTTACAACATGCTCAAAAACAGATTACTCATGGGTCGAAAATAGAATGCAAGATTATGACATATAAGATGATCAATGAAGCAAGTGCATCATGGAGGGCTCAAACAAGGTTCAGCCCTTAATGAAAAGTGAAGATGAGCTCAAAAGAGGGCCATTTTAAGTTAGGGCCGGAGCTTGAAACAAAAAGCATAGGGGCCTTACCAATGGATCAAGAAAAAGTGTCAAAGTGGAGAAAAGTTACTCACCCTTGAAGACTAAGACTTTTGTTGCTTCTTGGACCAATTTGCGGTTTCTTTTGCCTTTGAGAAACCTTCCTTGTTGCTGGAAATGAGGTGGTGGTGGTAGAGCTTGGTGGTGTAGAAGAAATGGTGCTTAGGGACTTAGAGATTTCAAAGAAATGAGAAGGATGAAGATGGCTTTGTGTATGGAGGCTTGAAGGTGAAGTTTTCTAACCCCAACAAAGGATATATCTTGCTTGCTATATAGGCCAACAAGGGGGTGTAAAGGTGGGGGAAAAGGAGACAAACTTTCCCCCACAAAATATCCCCCGGATAAAGATCTTTTCTGGGGGATAAAGCCCCACAGCTGTAAAGTGCACAGTGCCAAGATTTCGGCCGGCCAGTTACTTTTGCTGCAGGTGGCCGGCCGGCCACACCCCCTAGCCGGCCAGCTAGGGGTCAAAAGGGTCAATCAGATTTTCTGGCCGGCCACCAACTGATGGTGTCCTCCTATCTGTGTACAACACAACCCTGTGGTTAAAAGTCCAAGAAAGTGGGTCTAAGGGGTTCAACATTAGCTCGGAAAGAGGGGTTCAAAAGGGTCAAGTGGAATTACTGGCCGGCCACCAACTTTTAGGGTCCTCCCATGTGTGTACATTACAAATATGTGGTTCAAAGTTCGAGAAAATGGGCCCAAGGGGTTCAACATTAGCCCGGAAGGAGGGGGTCAAAAGGGTCAGGTAGCATTAATGGCCGGCCACCATTTTTTAGGGTCCTCCCATGTGTGTACATCACAAATACGTGGTTCAAAGTTCGAGAAAATGGGCCCAAGGTGTTCAACATTAGCCCGGAAGTGCGAAAAACGGGCGTCGGAGGGCGTCGGAGGATGTATAACTGGTTGCTGCAACAATTACTGGCCTCTCACCCTTCAGTGACCTCTTCGGTGATAAAACAGAGGTACCTGCCAAAAATGAACGAAAACCGATGCAAAACGAAAGTTTCGGGGCCAAAACACGCAGTTCGGGGTCCCGAAAATGGGCTGTTAAGCACCGAAAGTGGCGTTCGGCCACGAAGTGGGTTTCTCAGCCCCCAGTGTCCCTCAAGAGGGAGTAAATAGGAAGTATGCCAAAAACCGGAGCAATAGGAGATGGTTAAGCGGTCCCGAACCGAGGCACACGGCCTGACGGCTCCGAAAACCGGAAACCGGACTCCGAAATGGGCAAAATGGCCTACGGCCATCAAATGTAGCCTACGGACATTGAGAGATGGTCTACGGGACCTCTCCCTTCCCTCAAGAAAAGAAACAGAGAAAACCGAGTCTGGTTCGCAAACCGAGGCAAGGTACAAAAGAGGGTTCGGAAGTCCGGAGGCAGGGCTCACGGCCGCGACTCTGAAACTTCTGAACGAGCACATTATGCAACATCACCAAGCGCTCAATCGGTGACGTCTGAGTCTTAAGGTCGGTCAAAAATGGGGTGTCTACAGGTTGGAAGACATACACACACACACACACACACTTATTACAACAATACGCCCTTGCGAAGGAGGGTCCGAATGAATAAGCTAACCAACTAGCTATGCTAATTTGGCTAACTATTACAAACCGAATTAATTAACTATTCTAGTTAACTAATTATTACAAACCGAAATTGAATAACTAGTTAAACTAACTAATTATTTACAACACATATTTGAGCTAGATATTTAAGCATTAAATAAGCTTGAAATGCAAGGAAGGCTCATGCACGTACTCAGTTTCCACCCGAAAAGCCGTTATTTTGCTGCCGCAAGCCTCTATTTCACATATGAACACCAACAAAGCTGTCCACTTCCAGAACACCTTTGCTCCACATTACCAATACACTACGCAAATTTCATTGGTGGCCGACAGGGGGCCGGCCGGCCGCTGGTGATGGCTGTCGGCCACTGCTGGCTTGAACTTCCATGTTGCAATAGAGAGCAAAACAGTGCAAAACTGTGTATTTCTCAAGGGTTGTTTGCACACTTTGCCTCTCCTTTTTATGGGGAAATCAAAGGAGGGACAAGCTTTGGTTCACGAACCATCAATCAAGAAATTTCATTGCATGATGGCTTGTGAAACTAATTGTGAAAGTTTAATAAATGCAAAATGTAACCAAGATGACCATCGCCCTATCATGCATTATCAAGGGCAATGAACACCAAGGAAAGTGGCACATTTCATCACTTTTGAGTATGAAATGTCCCATTTTCCTTGTGTTCAAACTAACATCCAATTTGAACACATGCAATGTAACATAAAGAATGCTTATCTTGCCTCTTTTACTTACCAATTTCATTTACTCATTTTAATTACCAAATCATTAATTAATCCATTAAGTCCACTGGTGAGTGTCCTCTAATGGAAAGAGGGCTCAAACCACACATTGCTTTGGGCATGAAAGAGGCATTATAGTGTTGGTAATGAACCCCCTAAGGGATTAAACCGTTAGGTGTAGCACCTCCATTTCACACATAGGCAAACAAGTGGTTTGAAACCACTTTCAAAGAAAAACCAAATGGTGAAGAAATTAGGGAGATTGCAGAGATTATAAGTGCTGAAATGATGTAGAAAAAGCACCAAAACATGCAATCAACTCACACCAATGATGGCTATAGCTTTAAAACACTAAGCTAGTGAAAAGGGTTACACGACAACTATGCAAAACAAGACTCAAATGGACTAACCAATCCAAAACAGAGCTAATACATGTTATTTCAGAGGCTAAAACATGCTAGACTTGAGCTAAGTTAAGCTAGAAAAACAAGCTAACATGTGAAGCTAACTAAGCATGCAAACATGACACAGGGAGGGGAGGCTAGCCCCTCTAAATTTGGACTTCAAAATAAGTTTTTTTCCACTGGAAAACCTTTGAGATTCAGTGGTTAAAAGGCTCAAAAACTTTGATTTGAAAGTGATGAATAAAGGCACAAAAGCTTTACAAATTAATAAGCAAGAAGGGTGAACCACCACCTAGCTAAAAAGGGCTCAAACCAACACTTTTAGGCCACAAAAATAGAGTTTTCCTAGTTCAAAACCAGCCCCAAAACAATAAGAAAAGATGGTAAAACAAGCTTGCAAGACAAAGTAAACACGGCAAGTAAACTACCTCTTGAAGCAAAAGGCAATTCTAGGCACAAAACCAAGCTAAAACCACCTTCAAGAGCTCCAAGAAGACCCCAAGTAACCTTAGCTCAAAGGTAAGAGGATTTGATTTAGGATGTGTATGCAAAAGTTTAGAGAAACCAAGCAATTAGGCACAAAATTGTAAGAGAGAGAGAGAGAGAGAGAGAGAGAGAGAGAGAAATATTTTTGCTCAAAATTTTCTAACCTTTAAAAATGGGGGAGGAACCCCCCTATGTATAGAAAAATAAGTCTTGAGCTTATAAACATCCTACCATACACGTGTAGGGAGATGCAGCTTAATGTGCTAATAGCTGGCACAGCTATCAACAAATATCTGGAAAAGAAGACTGGTGGCCGACCAGCCACACCAATGGCCGACAAGCACAATCCATGGCCGACAGCCTATGGTGGTGCCCGGCAGGTTACCAAGAGGTTCCAGACACAAACAACAAGATTTGGTTCATAACCAGGCAAAGAAAAGGCAAGGTTTAGAGGCTCAAAGACAGGGCGTTCTGCTGAGGACTTCAGGTGCTTAAAACGAACACAAACAAACACAATCATCGAGTGAACAAGCGATGACGTCCACGTCTTGAGGACGGTCAAAAATAGGATGTCTACAGTTGCCCCTCTTTGACAGAACTTGGAAATCATGAAGTGACGGGAGTGAATGTCAAAGCCTAGAGACGACCCATTTTGACAAGGCCGAAGACTTAGACAAACAAACAAGCAAGACAAAAATGGTTGCGCCCGTAGACTGCCTACATATCCCTTTGCAAGGAATCAAACCAGCGTAGTTCTGGGGCACGATGCAAGTGATATGCATGATGCATGAACATAACTTATGATCATGCAATAAGGTTGTAATTAAACATTTAAATGCAAACGCTATGCAATGAAAATGCCACATTCAAACAAACCAAAACAAGGTATAGTAACCTCAAACACAATAAGTAAACACGCCACACGTGGGAATTACGAACCAAACCACATTTCATGTAGAAAGGATTTAAGAAAGTTATGCAAACTCAAAGACGTAATGCACAAAAAAGACGAAGAGCGACTGTTGGGCGCACCTGAGGTCTCAACCGAGATCCTAATGTGTTACACACAGAAGGAAAAGGTGGTGTGAACACTGGGATGCACCCGAATGTGTTTAACTAAAAGCAGTGCTGTAAACACTGGGACGCACCCAAATGCTTTTAACCAAAGGAAATGGTGTAAACACTGGGACAGACCCGAATGCTTTTAACCAAAGGAAGTGGCGTAAACACTGGGACGCACCCGAATGCTTTCAACCAAAGGGAGTGGTGTAAACACCGGTACACACCCGAATGCTTTTAACTAAAAGGAGTAATCCTAACGCGTCTCACGCGCAAGGAGGAGTAAAAGGATATGATTCGAAGGACATGAATGACTTCACCTAGAAACCCTCTGAACGGACCATACATACAATATCGTTTGACTGCGCTGGCTCCACTGAATGAACCGTACATACAATATCGTGCCTGCGTTGGCTCCACTGATTGAACCGTACGTACAATATCGTTTGACTGCGCTGGCACTGTAAATACAATATTGTTTGACTGCGTTGGCTCCGCTGAATAAACTGTACATACAATATCGTGCCTACGTAAGAAAAAAAAAACTCAACAAGTAAAACATATTAACGGTGCATGTTCTATGCACAATTACAATAATGATAAGGCATGTTCTATGCAAAGTACAAAATGCATGCTCCATACATGATTAACAGCATGTTCCATGCTAAATAACAAAAATGCATGTTCTATGCAAAATTGACAGCATCTTCTATGCAAAGTACAAAATGTATGCTCCATGCGCGATTGAAATACGTATTCTATGCAACAGCATATATAAAATGCACGTTCTATATGCGCAATAAAGGGATGCTTAGTCTACGTAAGAATGAAAGTGTATTCTAACGAAACAATTTCAATAGCAACTTTCTGATTTACCTCTAGGAAGAGTTGCGACATGTAAAAAGGACACACCCCATTCAACAAGTGACGAACAACGATCACCGAAAACACAATTTCAAGCTTCCGCAGAGAGAATTTGAACTCAACAGTGACCTTCCCTTGCACCTCTCGAGAAACAGGGACAACCACAGCATCAAGACACAAAATAGGAGCATTGGGCACTGGACGGCCACCAGATGAGGGTGACGGCCACCTATCGGCCACCCTTTAAGACTGTCGGCCACCGATGGAGAATCGGGCCAAAATGGTCTTTCATCCATGGGCCTTTAAGTAGAGGTCATGGGACCTCATTTGCACACACCCTTATGTTCAAAATTTCACTCTCTCTCTCTCTTTAGACCCTTCTTCTCTCTAGATCTGATCTTTATAGGCATTTTCCAGCGCCCCACGCATATTTTCTTCGCTAAACCCTTTTAGTTTACTCCGTTTTGAACCAATTGAAATTTGATTTCGGCACTTTTTCTTGGAGTTTCACCACTTGAGGCTTGTTCCCCTCGAGTTTGGTGCCTTATTCCGGGCTTTGACTTTTTCTTCCATTTTCCCTCTCCTAGGGTTTGACTTTTTCAAAATTTACCTTATTTTCTCCATTTTCTTTACTGTTCATCAACTCTTCACCCATATTCCAGATGGCAGATGACATACCACATGATGGAGCTCCTCTAGAGGCGGAGTTCGTGGCGGAGTTTGATAGGCAGAGCCAGAGCCAGAGCTAGAGCCATTACCATTAGGAGTGAAGCCTTTTGGTCCGACGAGGTATCATCCTTGGACGCATATTCTGCCTGCTGGAGGCGTTAGGCATTTCACTGATTTTGCTACTGACGTGCCAGCGAATCTCCTACTAAGGGAGCCAGATTCCCATCTTTCAGTCGTTGCCGTCGAGGTACAAATTCTATTCACTTGCACATCTGATGTTCTTTACTTGCATTTCTTGCGCTATTTCTCATCTGACTATACTTTCATCACTGACACCACATTTGTTTTGCACTTCCTTTTCAACTAATTGTATTTACACTGGTTCACCTGTCCTCTGCCATAGGGTGACTCTCGCGCATACAGGGGCTATGGGCCCACGACGACTAGAGATTGGTATGACGAGCTCCCCGCAAGAGTACGAGACATTATTGACGAGGCCGGCTTCGGCCTATTCTACTCTAGATTGACACGAGTTATAGTGAGTCGTCTACTTCTTGGAGTGCTAGTGGACAAATGGTGGGACACTACCAACTCTCTTCACCTTTCCACTGCCGAAGAGATAACGACGACTCCTTACAACTTTGCCATGATCACAAGCCTAGGCATAGGGGGTGATCCGATTCCTCTCGATCCTGATATGGGGGAGTGGGAGGCTACCTGGATTGAGCTACTGGGGGCGCGCCCACCTTTGTTCCGGATAGCTGTGGTTAGATACAGTTGGTTCGAGGAGTAGTTCCGGGGGACTGAGCCAAAGATAGTAGAGGAGATAGAGCAGTACGCTCAGGATTCTTAGATGTTCCTCCTCAGTACCACCTTATTTTCAAACTGGGTGAACACCATAGGGTTATACTTTCTGAGCACACTGGTGGCCCTTTCCCGAATAAATTTCTATGATTTGAGTGGGACCGGCCACGCCACTTTATACGGCTATATGAGCTCGACCTCCCATGGGAATGGACACTTGATCGAAAGCTACTAGCGAGCCTGGAAGGTACACATCTCAGTTTCGTCTTTACACTTTTCATTTTCTGTTCAGCATTTCTTGTTTTACATCTAGTTAACACATGTACTTTCTGCTTTGCATTTTCTATATCTATTCATGCACTGTATGCTTTCTACTTTGCATTTTCTATATCTGTTCAAATTTTATTGATCACATATCACTGCGCTTTCCCCATAGCTATGGGTGTATGCATACTTCTCGACTTTAGCCCCAGAGCCTGTAGTGGAGGTTCCGTTGATGGTCTTCTATTCATGGCGGTACGATGGTCAGCTTCGCCGCAAAACTCACGAGCCCTTCACTTTCTTCAGACATTACTTTGACACCGTAGCTGCCCATGAGGTAACCTAAAACACGGTCATCATTTATGCTCTACTTCTGTTCTGATTCACATATTCGTAACTAACGGTGGCTAATAATCTATTCATCTTCTATTTGCAGATCACGTGGCAGCCATGGGCTACAATACCGATGGGGGTTCGAGGCCGGTACATTATGGCCTTGGGCATTTCGCGCTACCGTATCCTACTTGAGGGTCCGATTTGCCGAGCCTGGTGCCTAGGCTCCGTTCATACCGATGACGCTGCCAGAGTCCATGAGGTTAGCAGACAGCCTATCTGTTGACGAGGTTACCCAGTTCATGGTGGGCTTGGAGGCAGAGTACTTCCAAGTCGAGGGTGATTATACGGTCTTCATTTAGACACACCTTATGCCATCTCTGATCGATGTTCATGGAGTTGAGGGGGCGAGAGCTCTTATTGCGAGGGCAAGACCTGGAACGACCATGGCAGCCAGGGCCCATGGGAGAGGGGCTTCTTAGGCGAGGCAGAGGACCGGCTAGCCGGAGCTGCCTACTGCTCTCACCTGTTAGCGATATACTGGGGAGGCATATCAGATTCTGATTGAGCCTGCCATAGCGACGCATAGATATGTCAGAGCTCATGACGCACATCCGATATGTACCACATTTTTAGTTTTCTCATCTCTTTCTGATATTTGTTCCTTATGGAAATTAATCATTCCCAATGCATTTGCAGGCACCCCCAGGATACACCGAGGACCTGCTGGAGCTACTATCCTCATTCGAGGGCATGATATTGAGGAAGGAGGCACTGCTCGACTTCCACGGCATTCAGGTCATTTTTTTAGTTTTCTTACATTACAGTCATCAAATTTCCACTGACACATTGAAATTGACATTTCAACTGAAAACTTTCCCACACTGCACTGATACACTGTGTGTAAAACACTGCACTTCCCTGCTGCATTCATACACTGCATCTAAAATACTGCATTTACTCATTCTACAAACCATACTTGAATCTGATACCCATATTATGGCTGACATATGACAACTTTCTTTTCAGGTCCCACCCATACTAACAGCACCAGCAGTAGCTGCAGCACCTGCACCAGTGATGCCTCCTCCAACAGCAGGGAGGAGAGAGAGACAGGCTCCAGCACGCAGCCGAGGCAAAGCCAGAGGTACCCGAGATGAGAGTGGCCCTTCAAAGCCCATTCTAACCAATGATGAGGCTGAGATTAGCGAGGCCGAGGAGGCAGTGAGTCAGCATGCTAAGTCATCCGAGAGTGGAAACGATGACGCTGGCTCGGGTTCTGAGAGTATGAGTGTTGATACTGAGGAAGGCACCGCAACAGGGAGCGGAGACGGCTCCGATTTAGACTCTAATTCTGGTTCAGATAGTGGCGCCAACGAAGACAGTACCACAAAGTCCTCTCCTTCGAAGAAGAGGACGAAGAGGGCTTTTTGAGCCTGAGGCGGCCATCACTGATTTTCTGTAGTTTTTGCTTTTCTTCTTTTTGTTAGTAACGTTAGCACATTATACAACTTTAGACGAGTTTTATTTGTTTTAAAAAAAAAAAAAACTTATACTGCACTTTTGTAAAAACAACGATGATCGGAATGAAAAACAATGAATTTTTTAAAAAAGTGTTGTATTTTGCATCATGAGCACCGCATTGCATGAAAATGAGATTGAATTTGATATTGAAAACCAAATACTTGTATTGTCACAATAGTCTAAATCAGGTAACGAATCGACCAACAACTGAAATAATCAAAGTAATACAACTCGATAATCAAAATAACAAAAACTCGATAAACAACAAAACAATTTGACATACAAAAAAACAATTTGATAAATGACAAAACGACCCAATAAACAACTCGATGAACAAAACAACTCGATAAACAAAAAAGAAAAAAAAACAACTCAAATGCAACTCGACAAACTTGCTAAAGTTAAAAGGGCTCAAAACAAGACCTTACAAGACTTAAAGAACAAAACAAAACACATATCTTTAGCATTCTCAGCACACCGGTGAACAAGAGGACAAGCAAAATAGCCGTCGGCCATGAATAGAGAATGTCGACAACCAATGGTGGCCGGTCGGCTACCAAAGTGGCCTGTCGGCCATCACCAGTGGCCAGTCGGCCATCAATGTGAGGAACCTCTAGAATGTTGACACCTGGCTTCCACTCACTGCCTTATCTTCTATAAAAGGTTTGGACCTCATATTTTCTTCATTTCAGCTGCAAATTCATCACAAATGGAACCCTTCTTTGCCGAAAAACTCTCGAATTGGATTGCAACTTTAGATGGCTCGGAAAAGCTGAATTTCTGGGGTTTCGGCATAAATGCACTATTCCTGCTGAGTCGTTCTTCGCTTTGTTTTCTATTTCTACATGTCGCAGCTAGATGTTGGAACCCGATTACGCACGTCTTTGACTTCAGGGGACAAGAGATATGCCCAACAATCAAAAAATTTCAAGCGCTAATGGAGTCCTGGTGTGATGTGGAAATCTTGGCTCAACCCCATTTTGGTCACATCTAAGCTTTGGGAAGGATGTGCGGGCTTACTCTACATGAGGCCCGATCCTTTGCTCACAACGGAGAGCTAGACATCCCCATTCTAATTCATCAATTTTTTGAAGCCGGCAACTGAGGCGACCTTCTTTGGCAGGGTTTTTAACAACACGCCCTTTGTTTGTGCATGTTAGCTCATTTCCTTCTTGCCCCCAGTTTCAGAGGGTCTAGCATTCAATTAGTTGAAGTGGCCCAAGGCCTGAAAGAGGGCAAGAGTTGTATTGGCTTGACATTGGCTGACACTTTGATGGGTTTGGAAGTTTCCCCACCCTTTCTAATATGTGTTTCTCATATCTCTCAGCATTCATGCTCGTTTTTCTCTCAAAACCCTTTTCTCACTCTTTTCTCTCAACATACACCTCTCTATTCTTTAATCTCTATTTTCTTTCATCCCTTCCCAAATATAGCTTATGGACAAGCTGAAGGTAATGAACTCTTGCCCTGCATACTCAGCTCGAGCATACTTTTTTCGCCAACAGCTAGTTGATTTCTCGAACGAAGGGTGGTGGTGCCATTGGATGTGCAACAGGTCTGCTACTGATATTGTTTGGCAGTGTCCCTAGTTTGATCTGCCCGAAATGAGCTAGAGCATGGCTTAGCAACCTGGCATTCAACTGATTGGCCTGACACATTGTGTATTCTACTTTTCGTTCTGGTTCAGGCGTCAGTTTGGACATGACCAGACTTGCCCAGAGGAGGGGGTAGAATACCCAGCTTCATTACCAATCTAAGGTTCACAATTGGATAGATATCTCACTGCGTGGAGGATGAGAGAACTTCTGGCTACTGCCCCTAGTTTCAACAGCTCACTTTTTGGCGAGTGCCTGACATAGCTGGAAGATGAGGCGCAATCCAAGCCCATTTTATCATCAGAAGCTTCCACAAGCACAAGGAGAGGACACAGGAAACCTGACTCATCTATGCCCCGAGTTTATTTGCTTTGATCTTACTTTTCAAGTTTTCTTTTTGCATGAAATAAAAGCAATTTTGATTTGCATCGAGAGTTGGAGAACTTTGTATCGAAATCAATGAAATTGAAGTTGTGAGTACTAAAGATTTTCCTTTTGGACTAAAAATGGTCCAAGTTGTAAAAAGATTAATTTGGACAAAAATCAATCTTTATCAAAACTTTCCAAAAATCATTTTCGATAAGGATCACAACTTGACACACACAGAATTTGTCCTTGAGATATACAACCCCGGATCGGAAGACAACAAGTTGCTCCTTGTCTGAATAGCATTGCTCTACACTGTAACCAGTTCTCAGAGGCGATCGCAACCAAACATTCAGATAAAGAATAGACAAGGATGACCTGATTAACACATGGATAGGACAGTTGAGTTGGAGGTGTTACGGCCAAACCTCAGGATAAAGTTGCCTACGTATCCCGAAGATGGGAATCAGGCCTTACGTAGTTTGGTTCGGGTTCACTCGAATATTAACACTCTCTTTTTGCTCTCTAACGTTTTCCAAGGCCACCCTTTAGGGTTCTTAACCTTCTTGTTAAAAGCCCTGGCAATCCTACGTTGATAACCCTGAACATGGTATAGTGCTTTCAACCTTCCCTCATCGAACAACATCAGTTCTTCGAACCTACTCTATTGCTAATTTGCCTCTGCTATCTGGCACTCAACCATAACTCGCAGCGACGGAACTTTTATTCCAATTGGTAGAACAGCTTCCATCCTATAAACAAGAGTATGGAGTTGCTCCAGTAGACGTCCGAATTGAAGTCCTATAGCCCCAGAGTGCAAATGGCAACTTGTCCACCCAGTCCCTGTAAGTCTCAACCATTTTCTGCAAAATGTGCTTGATGTTCTTGTTGGCCGCCTCAACAGCTTCATTGGTTTGTGGCTGGTATGTGGATGACTTATGAAAAGCCACGTTGTATTTCTCTAACAAGTCGATCACTTTTTTATTGAAATGGGAGCCATTATCTAAAATGATCTCATTCGAGACTCCATATCGGCAAATGATGTTATTTCGGATGAACTTAGCGACATGCGCTGCCTTCAACACTACATAAGATTGAGCTTCCATCCACTTTGTGAAGTAATCAATTGCCACCAGAATGTACTCATGCCCATTTGACCCTTTCGACGTAACTACCCCGATGACATCAATTCCCCAGACTGAGAAAGGCCATGGCGAAGTCATGTTGTACAGCTTCGACGGTGGGATATTCATGCGATTAGCATGAATTTGGCATTTGTGGCATCGCCGAACAAAACCGATACAATCTTCCTTCATAGTAGACCGGTAGTAACCTTGCCTGAGAATCTTCTAGGTTAATATTACCCCGTTCATATGCGCTCCGCACTCTCCCCCATGGACTGCCTCCATTAGGCACTTCGACTCTTCTGCGTCAACACACAGCTTGTGCATTCCCAGATGACCCCTCTTGTACAGTTTACCTCCGCAAATAATAAATTGAACGACCATCCGCCGAATTGCCCTTTTATCTTTGGCATTTGCCCCAGGTGAATAAACCTCCTTTTCCAAGAAGTTCCAGATATCATAGTACCAAGGGTTTTGATCTTGAACTTTATCTATTGCGGCGATAGACTCGTAGGCTGGCGTATATCTTTGCTCAATGATAATCAAACACATCCAGGCTCCAAAAGGAATATCTATCATAGAAGATAGAGTTGATAAGGCGTCAGCAAACCTGTTGTTCTCTCTTAGTAGATGTGTGAAAGTCAGTTTCTCAAACCTAAGAATAAGAACATCTAGGGTCTGGTGATAGATCTTCATCTTTTCTTCTTTGAACTTCCAATCTCCTTTTGCTTGAGACACAACCAGGTTCGAGTCCCCAATGACGTCCAACCTTTTTACCCCTAGTTCCAAGGCGGCTTCCAAACCAGCGATACACGCTTCGTATTCTGCTTCATTGTTGGATACTTTGCACCGAAGTTTGAAGGCTAAGGGTATAAGGAAATTGTCGGGTGCTATCAACAACACCCCTATCCCATAACCATACTGGCTAGACGCTCCGTCAAAGTACATTGTCCAAATCTCTTTCTCGACTTGCAAAATAGCTTCATCTGGGAACAGGTATTCTATCGCTTCATCCCCTTCTACTAGGTGATCTACCAAGAATTCTACTACAGCTCTCTCCTTGACAGACTTGCGAGTAACATACTTCAAATTAAATTCAGAGATGAGAAACAACCAATGAACTAGCCTAACCGTAAGCACTGGTTTCTCAAAAAGATATTTGATGGGATCTAATCTCAAAACTAGAATTACGGAGTGAGCTAACAGGTAGTGTCTCAACTTCCTGGTAGCCCATACCAAGGCTAGGCAAGTTTTCTCTAGCGAAGTGTAGCGTGTCTCATAATCCAACATTTTCTTGCTCAGGTAATAGATGGCTTTCTCTACCCTATCCTCAGATTCTTGAGCAAGCATGCATCCCATCATTGTGTCTGTTACTGACAGATATAAAATCAAGGGCTTCCCCGACTCTGGCAGTGACAACACAGGTGGATTCTAAAGGTACTGCTTGATTAGCTCGAAAGCAAATTGACATGGATCGTCCCATCAATCAAAATTTTTTTCCTTTCTTCATAAGACCAAATAGTGGTTCACAAGTCAAGGTTAATTTAGAAATAAACTGTCTTATGAATTGCACTTTACCTAGAAAGCCCTGCACCACCTTTTTAGTCCTTAGTGGTGGCATTTCTAAGATGGCCTTGATTTTGGAAGGATCTGCCTCGATGCCTCTCTGTGTGATTAAGAAACCTAGTATTTTCCCTGCTATCATACCAAAAGTACATTTTTGCGGATTCAGCCTCAACCGGTATTCTCTAATCTGTTGAAAGAATTTCTTCAAGGCGGTGTAGTGGCCCTCTCTTTCCTTGGACTTGACAATCATGTCGTCCACATACACCTCCACCTCTTTATGGATCATATCATGCAAAATCATGGTTGCATTCCGTTGATAAGTAGCCCCAGTATTCTTCAACCCAAATGGCATCACCCTATAGCAGTAGGTTCTCCACGGCGTAGTGAAAACTATTTTCTTTCTATCCTGGGGTGCCATCAGAATCTGGTTATACCTGGAAAATCTATCCATGAAGGAGACCAATGCATGGCCTGCGGTGAAGTCCACCAATTCATCGATGTGCGGTAGAGGAAAGTCGTCCTTCGGACTGGCCTTATTCATATCTCTGAAATCCACACACACCCGAATTTCGCCATCTTTCTTCGGCATTGGAACAATGTTGGCCAAACAAGTCGGATACTCAGATACTAGCAAGAACCCTGCGTCTATCTGCTTGGTGACATATTCCTTAATCTTCAAAGCCCAATTTGGGTGTATTCTCCAAAGCTTTTGCTTGATGAGTCGGGCCTCGGGGTCAAAAGGGATCCATTGTTGAACAATCTCGGGATCAATTCCAGGCATGTCTTTGTAGGACCACGTGAAAACATCTTTGAATTCTTTTAATAAAGTGACTAAGCGCTCGCGCTGCTCCAAGGACAACGTGGACCCGATCTGGACTAGATGCGGATCCTTCTCAGTACCCATATTAATTGGAATGATTTCATCAACCAGGGGTTTCACAAACCTCTCCTCCTTTCGATTAATCAAATGTTTCAAAACCAGAGGAATTCTTTCCTCATCATTTTCATCAAAATTTTGAAAATCATTATCAATGCAATAAACAAGAGGCACAAAGAAGTATTCAGAATCTGCAGCGGTATTCTCATTCAAAAGATCCAGCTCGTTCAATTTCTCGGTTACAACTGACTCAAAAGAAAAGAAAAAAGACGACCTGGACAAAACTTCAGCATCCAGGTTATCAACCCCAGGAATATCGGACCCAGACTTAGAAGAACGACTCCACAGACTCTGTAGAATCAGATTTTGGTTCACTACCTGACTTAGAATTGCTAGACAGGTAGCCCCCTTCCGACTGCCAAGCGAGGGATGGTGCGTCAAATGCATCCAAGATACCGCTAGAAGGGTTCGCACCCGATTGGTCTCTGATCATGGAAACGGTTAGGCTATCCCCCAAGCTCTCTGAGTTGATCTGAGGATCTGAAAGAAGACATGCCTATGCTGCTCCTACCTTAAGTTCACTGTTGTCGGGGTCATTTCCTGTACTCTTTGTAGCCTCAGCGGTCAGTTTAGTCAGTTCCTCCATTTCACTCTCTTGTAGCTGCAAGTCAAAGAAAATCTCAAAGCCGGGAACCCACTGCTTCTCAGAGTTGAACCAAGGTTCGGGGAAACCGCAGAATAGGAAGTCTTCACCCTCCCGAACAAAATAGCCTTTAAGGGTTCCCCGAATTGGTCGGTGCACAAGCTCGTACCGCTTCCCGTTCTACTTAGCTTTGGCTTTTCTGGCCATCTCTTTCCCTTTCTTTACCCAGTCCTCTTTGCTAGGCGTATAACCAAGACCAAAGGCATGAGGGTTATGTGGTACGTTGGCTAATGCAGCGATGCCTTTCCGGCCACTTCTTTGTAATCCCATTCTTGGTATATGTTGGAGTTTGTTCATGAGGTATACAAATTGAGCGCTGACATATAAGCCCTCATCAACAGCCAAGATATTCTACACTACTCGGGCCTCATCCAAGGTAAACCTCAAAAAGGAAGATATCCTTTTCGCCATGCACAATCTCCAGTACTAGCGTATTGACCTCTGGCGCAGGATGAATAGATGAATTCCCGAAGACTATGGCTTGGTAAAGGGTAAAAGAGACAACTCTTACTTACTGTAGCCAAGGTCGCCCAAGTAGCAGGTTGAAAGTGGCTAGAACATCTAGGATGTGAAATTCAATATCCTATTGAGCGGGTCCAACTTGCACTCTAATCTGTACCGTTCCCATTACCTCTCAGCTCGTATTGTCGTACGCCCAAATAACCTGGGCCGTAGGCACGAAATCTATCTGTTTCAGGCAAATAGCATAAGTTGTGCGGCATGGACAGACATTGATTGCTAACCCGGTGTCGACTAATACGACTAGCACACACTTTTCCCAGCACTCTACGGATATGTATGGAGGCTTGTTGTGTGCAGAGCCTTCCGACGGCAGTTCTTTGTCTGAAAAGGTCAAAGGTGGCGTAGCGCCTTCCAGGAAGACTAATCCCACCAGTTGTTCTGGGGTAGTCTCAATGGACAACTTGGCTTTATCCATCGCCGACAGTACAACTTGTCTGTGCAGTCGCGAAGCCATAAGTAGCCCTTAGGTAGATATATCATCTTGAATCTTCTTCAACTGTTTCAGCACAGCCTCTTCCTCCAACAGTTTTTCTTTCTGTTTCTGCACCTCTTTGTCCTTCCCAAATGCCTCAGGTTGGTCCAGATGTGGGGGTTTGAAATATCGGCCACTTCTTGTCATGTGGTTGACTTCTTCCACATACCAGGTATTGTTAGGAAGGCTTTCAGCCCAATCCTTGTTAGTATGGGCAAGATGCAGATCATCATCTTCCCACCACATACCTCTGGCAACCGACAAGCAATTGTTCGGTTCCAGTCTAAGTGTTCTCTCAGTAGAAACATTCCCCGCAGGCCGTTGAGCTATTCCAGCTTTCTGATCACTTTCACTCATTTCTTGCCCAAACCACTCCAGCACGGCTTCTTGGTCTGTATGTACAGTGCTAACAATTCCTAGTTCCTGAGCCAATTGTTTTTCACCGGTGCTTTCTGGTAGTTTACCCTTTCCATTAGTCGTTCCGACCATTGTTGCAGTTCTCGCTTTCTATTCTTCATGCTCTGATTCAGTTCCCTCATCTATATCAAGTTCATCACTCAGCCATCCAGAATTGTCTGTTGACCCATTTAGATTGAACCAATCAATATGCCCGTCCCCTTGATCTTGCTTATCAAAGAACTGTAAATTGTTTATGTCCTCCTTCAGGTCGGCCAGATCATCTAATCCCTGACTTGGTCTATCTTCTCAAACTACACTGACCCCCATCCCAGTTGGCAACACCACTTATGGCTTAGCTTGATTGATTGGCAGTACGTCCCTTCAAATAAGTCCTCAAAGCCCTCGGGCAATAGACTGATATTCTCTACCAAGGCTGACCTCCATTCATCTTCCACTGCCACCACCACTGGTTTGAGTTGGAATGTGGACGTGCTCGTCATGCATAAGTCTATGCTCTCAGGGATGAACAACGCAGGCTTAAGTAGGTGGGAAGGGGTGATGTATATGCTGGGGTCATAAGGGATGGCCAGTGTATGGATGTGGTTTATATGCCGGGGTAGAGGGACTTGGTTATGTGGTGGGAGAGGATTTGTAGTATTGTTTGGTTTTTCAAGAGGTGCTATCACCTTATTGTCAATGAGATCTTGAATCTCATGATACAGCCTGAAGCACTGATCAGTATCATGACCATAATGATGGTGAAAAGCACAGTATTTTGCCGGATTGCGTTTCAAAGGGAGAGAATTGGGTAGCGGGCGTTGTTCCAATGGCTTAAGATGCCCCTTTTTTATTAGAACCCTCAGGGCTGTAGATAAGGACATATAGAGCGGGGTGAAGGTTCTTTGGTCTCGGGCTTGATGGCTCGAGGTTTGCGAAGTTGTATTAGATGTACTGGTAAAAGGGGTGGCATTTTTGGGTGTGGTAGTGACCATGCTCACATCCGAAGGCTGTACAAAGGTGCCATTAGTCGTGGTTGTATTGGACCTGCGTGTAAAGGGCCTTTTGGGTTATTCCTTCTCATGGTCTATCAGCCCCTGCTTCATCACATCCTCAATTTGAACTCCTATTTCATGAAACTCAGCAAATATAAACAAAGGCAAGACTATCATTTTCTGTAATAGTCTTCCTTACAAGTTACGAACCACCATTCTGATTTGCTCTTTTTCAAACGGCCAGATAGTCATCATAGAGGCCTTAGCCCTCCATTGGGTCACAAAATCTGAGAAGCCCTCCTTCGGCTCCTAGCGAGTTACTTTGAGATCACAAGTACTGACATCGATCTAAGTATTGTAAAAGTACTGTACTATGAAGGCTTCAGCCATTTCCTCCCAATTTCTCTTCACAGAGTCTTCAAGCTTGGCATACCAAATAGCCGCTATACTCGACAGGGTCTGACCAAAAGCGACAATTTTTGTAATCTAATGAGACCCATTGGTCGTAGGATATCATAGAAGAGCCGTAGATAGACCATAGGATCCCCGGAGCCGTCGAACCAGTCTATATACGGCATCTTGAATCTGTCCGGCAGAGTCACTGTCGAGTTACTATATCTATCCTCAATATCAAGGATTAAATTCATGCCCTGCGCCTGTTTGAAGAGCTTTTCTAGCTTGTTCACCTTCAGTGTAATAGGGTCAACCTTGAATTCAAATGATGCCTCCATTTGGTAAATTGGTGCCTTGGAGGTCTGAGGTGGAATCAGATCTGCTGGGATGCCCATATTTTCTTGGACATTGATTGTGACCCTGAGTGCTAGAATTCCCGTTGGGGGTACATGGGATGTAGAGGCTACTGTCGGTTGTGGTTGCTGTTGCTGAAGCCTATCTATCACTTCTTCTTGGCGGGCTTTAACCTCAGCTTGGCAGGCTATGACCTCAGCTTGTCGAGTAGCATCTAGTTGCATAGTCTCAATAGTCTGCTAGAGCTGACAAAGCATATCTTCCATGTTGATTAGAGGATGTTGGGTTACCGGAACTGGCAAATACCCTCTTTCTGGAGTAGGAGACTAGGCCTAACTGGGCGCGGGCGAAGTGAACGGTGACTGCTGGATTGGTGAATTCTGCCTAATCCTCCTCCGTTTGGTAACCGGTGGGAGTAAAACAAACACGGGCTGTCCCCTAACAAGATCCCCAGATCTGTAAATCCTTCACACTCAAGTCCAGAGTGCTTGAGGGGTAACAGAATCATCTGAAGCAATGGTGAAAAAAACTACCTCTTGAAAAAGAAAAATAAAGCAAAGAGAAAACAAAAATCAGAAACCACACAGCCCCTCTGCTCAGATTCTAATCAGTACATTGATGTAATCAAAGTTGTAGAACCATGATCAAAACTGAATTCTGCCTTCCAAAAACTAATACCCAGACTTGCAACTGATACATACATTCCTGCAGAGTTTCACTCTAAAAGCACATATCAAGCAAGTGAGAACCAAAACACCCTATGGTGGGGTAGGGTTACCCTATCCTAGTTTCATCAAGAACTAGGGTTCACTACTCAAGCAAAGTGTTTCACACAATCCTGAATTCGGGTAAGCAACCTGTCCTAGTTTGGAATAGTCTCTATGGCTTCCGATATGCAACTAGGTTGATTGGTCAAAAAGGGTACCTTAGCAAGACTAACTAATATACCTCTCACACCTTACACCAAGAAGTGAAAGAATGATCAAACGGTACAACGGTAGTCCAAATCCAAGGGTTGTGTTCCCATCGTGGCAGACCCCGCAACCGGTCAGCTTTTTGGCAAGCTTTTCCAAGCGAGCCTCCGGCAAACCGTTTAGGAATAGCAAATGGCAAACACTGTGACTTTAGGCGCACCAATCAAATGCAAATGCAAAGAAACACATAAGTGTAGATAAAAAAGTCATATCATGAGTTCAAGTCAGGTTCTCTAATTTCCCCAGTAGAGTATCCAGAAACTGTGGCTCGCCTTTTTCATGCCCCCTTTCGAAAGGTTTGAAAGAAAGGCCTCACAGTTCGGACCCCCGTGGTTCTGAATCTAATTTCACAAGTGCAATGTAAAACTGATAATCACCAAAAAGTCCAAATCCTGTAAATCTTTTGAAAATTTGATTTTAGGATCAAAAATGCCAAAATTGGACTGCCTTGCCAGATACAGAGTCACCGCCTAAATATTTTATTTTTGGGGAAATTTAGGAAACCTTGACTCGTGCCAAAGGCCACGTGTCCGTCATCACCAAAGTTGCCTCGGCTTGGGAACTTAGGTACGAGAGGGGAAGGCCATGAATTGAGCACCCTGCTCGTCCGATCAAAGATCGGCCTCTACTAATTATGATATGATTTTTTATAAACATTATGTGTTCTTGTTCCGGTTATTAAACTAGCTTTATTATGTGATGCGCACAAACAAGTATAGACTAGTTTGCACAATTTAGAACAATTCAACTCATGTTTGTTTGTGAAAATGGTTTGAATTTGCCACCTCAGGTGGGCTTAAAGTTTGCGATTTTGCCACCAAACATAGTGGGTTTAAAACATGATTTGCCACTCAACAAAGTGGGCTTAAAACACACATTCGTTGAATCATTCCAATTCAAACAACAAGCCTTCATCCACAGGCATTCAAGCAGTTTAGCATTTAAGCACATAGCCTTATGGAAAGCATGCTAATCATGGCAACATTCACACTTATGCAAGTATGCTAAAGCGTAAAATAACTCACCTAGTACTCCAAGCTAGGAAAACATGAGTTAGTGAAAAATATGCATGATTCCTAACTATGTTAAGTGTCTAGTGCAACACA
Organism: Camellia sinensis; assembly: GCF_055761805.1. Classification (NCBI taxonomy): domain Eukaryota; kingdom Viridiplantae; phylum Streptophyta; class Magnoliopsida; order Ericales; family Theaceae; genus Camellia; species Camellia sinensis. Next base: position 82,589,144 of record NC_138974.1, read on the forward strand.
TGCAATATGCAATTAATAGGCTCATCTACTAATATGACATATGAATCGATTTGATAACATGCAGTTAAACACGTATTCAATTTGAAGGTATTGAAATGACAATGCAATTTGAATTATGCACCAAGCCTCGGTGCATGCAATACAAATGAATGGATGCAAGCATAAGGTATGCTAATTGAGATGTGACCCTAATCTAACCATCAAAAAAGGGTAAATAAAAGGGTGAAAGACGTGGGGTTGGAAGACATACACACACGCATGCACACTTATTACAACATTACACCTTCGCGAAGGAGGGTCCGAATGAATAAGCTAACCAACTAGCTACACTAATTAAGTTAACTATTACAAACTAAATTAATTAATTATTCTAGTTAACTAATTATTAAAAACTGAAATCGAATAACTAGTTAAACTAGCAAATTATTTACAACTCTTAATTAGCTACAACTAATTAATTACAACACATATTTGAGTTGGATATTTAAGCGTTAAATAAGCTTGAAATGCAAGGGAGGCTCATGCACGTGCTCAGTTTCCACCCGAAAAGCCGCTGTTTTGCTGCTGCAAGCCTCTATTTGCACAAATGAACACCAAGAAAGCCATCCAGTTCCAGAACACTTCTGCTCCACGTTACCAATACACTGTGCAAATTTCATTGGCGGTTGACAGGGGGCCGGTCGGCTACCATTGGTGGTCGGTCAGCCACTGGTGATGGCTATCAGCCACTGTTGGCTTGAACTTCCTTACTGTAATAGAGAGCAAAACAGTGCAAAACAGTGTATTTCTCAAGGGTTGTTTGCGCACTTTGCCTCTCCTTTTCATGGAAAAATCAAAGGAGGGACAAGCTTTGGTTCACAAACTGTTAATTAAGCAATTTCATTGCATGATGGCTTATGAAACCAATTGTGCAAGTTTAATAAATGCAAAATGAGACCAAGATGACCATCACCCTATCATGCATTATCAAGGGCAATGGAGACCAAGGAAAGTGGCACATTTCATCACTTTTGAGTATGAAATGTCCCATTTTCCTTGTGTTCAAACTAACGTCCGATTTGTACACATGCAATGCAACATAAAAGAATGTTTATCTTGCCTCTTTTACTAGCCAATTTTGTTTATTCATTTTAATTACCAAATCATTCAGTAATCCATTAAGTCCATTGGTGAGTGTCCTCTAATGGAAAGATGGCTCAAACCACATGTTGCTTTCGGCATGAAAGAGGCATTACACTGTTGGTAATGAACCCTCTAAAGGATTAAACCATTAGGTGTAGCACCTCCATTTCACACTTAGGCAAACAAGTGGTTTGACACCACTTTCAAAGAAAAACCAGAAGGTGAAGAAATAAGGGATATTGCAGAGATTATAAGTGCTAAAATGAAGTAGAAAAAGCACTAAAACGTGCTATCAACTCACACCAATGATGGCTAAAGCTTTAAAACACTAAGCTAGTGAAAGGGGTCACACTACAACTATGCAAAACAAGACTCAGATGGACTAGCTAGCCCAAAACCGAGCTAAAACAGGTTATTGCAAAGGATAAAACATGCTAGACTTGAGCTAAGTTAAGCTAGAAAAACATGTTGACATATGAAGCTAACTAAGCATGCAAACATGACAAAAGGAGGGGAGGCTAACCCCTCCAAATTTGGACTTCAAAATAAGTTTTTTTCCACTAGAAAACCTCTGAAATTCAATGGTTAAAAGGCCGAAAAAAATTGATTTGGAAGTGATGAATAAAGGTACAAATGCTTTACAAACTAATAAGTAAGAAGGGTGAACCACCACCTAAGGGCTCAAACCAATACTTTTAGGCCACAAAAACAGAGTTTTTCTCAGTTCAAAACCAGCCCCAAAATAGTAAGAAAAGATGGTAAAACAAGCTTGCAAAACAAAGTAAACGAGGCAAGTAAACTACCTCTTGAAGCAAAGGGCAATTCTAGGCACAAAACCAAGGTAAAACCACCTTCAAGAGCTCCAAAAAGACCCCAAGTAACCTCAGCTCAAAGGTAAGAGGATTTGATTTAGGATGTGTATGCAAAAGTGTAGAGAAAAAAAGCAGTTAGGAACAAAATTGTAAGAAAGAGAGAGAGAGAGAGAAAGACATATATTTTTGCTCAAAATTTTCTAACCTTTAAAAATGGGGGAGGAACCCCCCTATATATAGAAAAACAAGTCTTGAGCTTAGAAACATCCTACCATACACGTGCAGGGAGATGCAGCTCAATGTGCTAACAGCTGGCACAACTGTCAACAAATCTCTGGAAAAAGAGACTGGTGGCCGTCGGCCACCACTGGTTGCCGACCGGCCACACCAATGGCCAACAAGCACAATCCATGGCCGACAGCCTATGGTGGTGGTTGACAGGTCACCAAGAGTTTCCAAACACAAAAACAACAAGATTTGGTCCAAGACCAGGCAAAGAAAAGACAAGGTTTAGAGGCTCAAAGACAGGGCATTCTGCCTAGGGCTTCAGGCGCTTAAAACGAATACAAACAAACACAATCATCGAGTGAACAAGTGATGACGTCCAAGTCTTGAGGATGGTCAAAAATGGGGTGTCTACAATAATGTTCACTAGTTAGCTAGTAATTCCGATAATGTCTCACAAGGGAAAGTTCGAAGCCAAAAGCTACCTATCATTTGCAAAATATTTTCGATTTCTGTACTCTCTGTAATAAGATCATGTTGTTGCATTTTCTCTCCATCAATTCCATTCATGTGGGGGATTGTTGGAAATTATGGTTTTTATAGGCATATTTTGGGCCAACTTTCAGCCTAAATTTGAGTGGGGCCCACACGTCTTTTGGAGTGGGTCCAAAGATGTGACATGTTCCTTGCCGCATGGCAAGTCACACGGTGCAAACAGTTCATCAAAACCATTTATGAGTAATTGGAAAATTGACATCATTTTCAGGGTTCGTGGAATGGGAAACTAAAGAGTCAAATGTGAGTTTCCTTGAAATGGTTGTCCCACATTGAAAACTTAAGAGAACTTATGTGTGTGTACAAGTTCTAGGCGGCAATACTTGGATTGGGCCCCAAAGGGCACCCCAAGTTTTGTGAAAGGAGGAGTTAGAAACAAAGTGGGCTTTGGCCAAAACCACCACATGCGCGCGCGCTGCAGCTGTCCATCCGTCTGTTCGACTGGTCGGCGGAGCCAAGCGTTGCCAGGCACGGGTGTGGGTTGTGGATCGGGTCAGTCCTAATATTAATTTTTTGGACAAAATTTATTTGTATTTTTTTTCAAAAATTTTTTGATTGGAATTTTCATTTTTTCAAATTTCAAATATGAAAATTCAAACTCCAACCAGTTTGACTTTTTATACCAGCCAAAATTCTCTTCCTTCTCTCAAACAGATTCAAACTGTTTTTTGCCACACTTGTTCAGTTTGAATTGAACCTGTTCGGTTCATATTTCAGACCTGTTTGGACTGTCCAAACAAGTACCACTTACCTATATATATACTGCCTTCCAGCAGTCCGAAAATTCATTCAATTGTTTTGCAATCCAGAAAATTATATCGTTTTTCCCATTTTGCTCTCTTACATTGATATTATTCATAGTAGTTTTTTTTTATAAAAATTTTTGAGAGCGTAGAACATAGGTTTTGGTTCGCCGAATAGATTGTTTCGAGTGCTACTATAATCTGTGTAAGATCATTGTATCTTGGAAGATAAATGCCATTTATCTGTAAGCACCGAAGCAGGGCGAATCTGTCTTAAGGACAGAGTGTCACACACTCGACTTAATAATTTTTTGTACTTATTCGTTTTGGTAAATAAATTATGTAAGTAATTTATTTTTATTTATTTGATTTGTTTCACATTATTTGCTCTTACACAATAGATCGTTCCTATAATTTCAAGGTTAAAGTCGTGTTTTCAAATTTTAAAAAATTTATTGTAACAATTTTAAAGTATTTTTAAAATACAAACAACGTGTATTAGAAAAATAAATGTAAAGTTGATAATTCTATTTTATAATAACTTGCATTTGGTAAAAAAAGTCTTATATGGTTGGCGCTATGACTTGATATGGCTGGGTTAAGGGAAACGTTTCTCTTCAGTTCAAATTAGATTGAAGGGTGTTATTAAGCTTCCGTAAGCTCATTACAGGGCCCGTATCATTAATTCGAATTGTTCAATGTGTAGGACTCGTTTTGTATTTCACTCTATAGAAAATCACGTTGATCAGATATTGATAGCCACTTGATCAAATCACATTTGTGTCAACAGTAAGTATAATTTTTAAAATAAATAGTTGGTACAAATGTGAACTGATCAAGTGACTATCGATATTCAATCAATATGATTTTTATAGGAATGAAGCACTGGACAAGCTCTACATGTTGAATAGTTTGGATTATTGATGTGAACTTCGTGATGGGCCTATGAAAACCCAACATCACCCTCCAATTTGGAAACCAACTGGAGAGAATCCTCCCCTTTAACCAATCAGATTCATCATACGTATTAGTATTTTGACCAATATGCAATGATTGGTTTAGTTGTGTCCCTCTCTCATGAATAAGTCTAGGTACCAGACTAATGCATGTAGATATTTTTGAGTGGGTGGTTGTGTGATAGATATTAAATTAATATAATATGGAGTTTATATGTAAAATAAATCTGAATCATAAAATGATAATTTTGAATAATTTGTGAGTAGGTAAGTCTAGATTTGTAGTATTGTTGCTATTTCATTTTACTATATATTTTCTTGTCATTTATATTTTTAAAAGCAAATTAAAAATACACACCTTGAGATTCATTTAAAACATGAATTGTCCTCTATAGTTCTGAAAATTATAAATACCCCCTAAACATAATTTTTTGTTTCACAGAATTAGAAAAAAAAAATTAAATTCTTAACTATTCTCTCATGCAATAATAAAATTACCAAAATTATAATTGAAATACATTTATAATATCACTACAAGAAATCAGCTTTTTAGAGACAAATTTATTCTATCCCTAAAAATGTAATATTTGTCGAAAAAAACTTTAGCCAACTAATTTTTTTCGTTGCAAGGTTTGTCCCAAATGGTGTGTCCGAAAAAGTCAAAAATTGACTTTTAGAGACAAAATTTGCATTTGTCACTATAAACAGACTTTTAGAGACAAAAATATGTGGTTGCAAAATGTTTTTGTTTTGAGACAACCAAGATTTGTCTCTAAATGTCTATTACAACTCTATGGTAAAAAATTAGTTTTTGAGACAATAAAAGTTAGTCTCTAAAAGTTTTAATTTTTGAGACAATCAAAAGTGGTCTCTAAAAGTTTTACCTTTCTAAAAGTGGTAGTTATAATTTTTTTGAGAAAACTAAAATTGGTCTGTAAAAGTTTTATTTTGCAACTTTTGTAATAAAATTGTTTCTCTTAGAAAAAATTGTAAAAAAAATTTTTTTGATCAGCAAAACACGAAGCTATATTGATTGCAACAACATACAACATAAGATTCAAATGATATTTTCTATATTTTTCCTCCTATTTCTTAGCAAGCAAACAAATCTCAAATAACCAAATACCATAACAACTTTCGTTCACATCCACTAATTTATTATCAACAATTATTCTAATATATCATCACAAACATCCAAAAGAAAGCAATTTGCATTGACATTGATATTTCCAACAAAAAATAAATAATCAAAAGCATAACAATTATATATATATATATATATATATATTCCCTTTTTGATTTTGTAACATTTCTCATATATAACTTTTGCAATAACATTGTTTCTCTTAGAAAAAAATTGTAAATCTTTTTTTTTTTTTTTTTATCAGCAAAACAAGAAGCTATATTGATTTCAACAACATATAACATAAAGATTCAAATGATATTTTCTATATTTTTCCTCCTAGTTCTCAACAAGCAAACAAATCTCAAAGAACCAAATACCATAACAACTGTCATTCACATCCACTGATTTATTATCAGCAATTATTCTAATATATCATCACAAACATCCAAAAGAAAGCAATTTGACATTGACATTGATATTTCCAGCAAAAAATCAAATAATCAAAAGCATAACAATAATATCAGAATTAGCAATTTAAAGACAAGTCATTTCTTTCATCCTTCTATTTTCTATGTCTGGGATAATGTTGAAGTATATCAAGCTATGTCCGAAACCAACCTAATCTCGATCTACCCAACTCTTCCTTGTTTCCACCATCTGATTCATGGTTTTAAGTGTGGCTCTTGAAGCCCAGATCCAAATTTAAATGGCTTGTGTTTGAATGTTGAATCATTTCTTGTTTGCTGCCTACAACACAAACCAGTTAAGCATATCAAGAACTAGTAATCATGAATAATCCAACATATGGAAATCTTTAATTCAATAGCCAAATCCTTTCAAACTTTCTTGTTTGCTGGATAGTAAGTGACAAACGAAAAAGGAACCAAAAAGAGGGAAAAAAATTAATTTGAACCAAATATCAAACATGGTAATTTAACTAAACATCTTCCAACATAAGGAGTCGAGCGGGGAAAACATATAATTATTATAAAGAATAAAAAAAATCAGTCATTCCTCCCAATCTAGGCTCAAATTTCATCAACAATGACAACCAAAGCTGAAATCTGTGATTTTAATCAATAATAAGCATACTTGTAACCAACATATACTTTGGGGCGATTCACTTGAAAATGAAATATGTGCATTAAATCTTCATTGGTTTTATTTATTTCTTATACCAATATGGCATTTTGAAGTTGCCCCAAAACACCTCACATGCAGATCTACAAACTAAATTGCTAAGGAAACTATTGTCTAAAACTCGGGATACATTCTACTTTCTATTGAAATTGGAGTGTAAGAATTATGCTTTCATTTTATTTTTGGTAAATAGGAATGTAAGAATTCTGATTAAGATGTATATTTCAAATGTATGTACAAAACTCTACTTGGCTGATTTTTGATAAACAAATGTCTAAAGAAAAGCATGAATTGCGAATATCTATATCTAAATCGTGTCATAACCAAAAAATTAAGGCTACATAAGTATATTCTGACCTCGGGTGCCAACCAGTAAGGGCTTCCATTAAATGATAATGGACATGATTGTCCAGCGATCTACAAATTTAAAGGATGCCATTATATTTTCTAGGAGGATAGATTTTAACAAGCGATCTCATGGTTTAATGCTAAGCATTGGTTGACACTTGCTATGAAATATCTAGCAGCCAGAGATACTTAATTTAATTCAAAGTATATGACATGCTATAATAGTAAATGGCAAAGCATACTATGTCCATTTTTTTTTATAAAAAAAAAATCTCTGATTGTGTAAACTCAACGAATGATAATATTCACACACAAACATACAATTTAGAACTCAACTCAAACATGACTAATACTCAGTTGGTTTGATTACATTTCATGAGTATATACCTATTGCTGCATAGACTTACATGCTTTGTCATTCCAAAATCAGCCAATTTGATATGGCCATTTAGGTCCACAAGGATATTTGCTCCTTTAATATCCCTACACACAAGATATAGCTAAATTATAAGTTTAGAGATAGTGTTAGATCAAAAGACCTCTAGAAATGACAAATGAAAAATATACTTCTCTGTAAGATGCAATATCAAATGTGTAGTACAGCTTATCAATTAAACAATTTCCATAAATGCCCAAAATTACGGTCCACGGGAAACTATATCAAATTTTTTTTTTCATAATTAGCATCACTTAATGAGTCTTCTATTTCAGAACATCAAAATAACTTTTGGAAATAATGACAACAACAAAATACATGTTACAACAAAAACAAAAGCATTGCCCATTTTTTAAATCAACAAAAGTAAATGGAAGGCATAAAACTTACTCATTCATACCAATATACTGCACAATATTAGGATACCTTAACCGGCTCAATAAAGCAATTTCCTATCAGAAACACTCAATATAAGAACTTCCATCCAATAGTTAATAGAAATTAGACCAAAACGAGCAAAAAGAGAACTAATTTCTAATGAAAAACAAGAAGCCTTCTCATGCAGATAACCTCAATTAAATTTATGACTACCAAACTTACTTGTCCCAGCTACTTTGCACTTTCCTTTGACTTTGCATCATCCAAGAATAATGTAACCTCCTTCATTGCACACATTTCACCACTTTCCCTATAATGGTGAGGATAAGGCAAGATATAAAAAAAACTCGATCAGTGAACAAAATTTGAGAGAATGCATTAGAAAAACTATACATGCAACTGTAATCAAATGGATTTGATGGTAGGAAGCACACCACATTATGACAAGGTAATACAATCTCTTCCATCATCAATCTCTAACTGATCTACATCATCGCCAATTTCGCCATCTCTTCCTTGAGGCACGATCACTTTGGCTCATTACACAATTTACATTAATCAAGTTGATTGAGATGCCACCAAAAACATCTAATATTGAAGATGAATCATCAATGCTTAGCAACTTCATCCCAAATTGTCACAAGGAGTAGTAGTCATACATGTATAAATTTTATTTATTTATTATTTATTTTGTGTCAAATAGCCATGCAGCTCAAAAATTACAAAAATTGCAGAGAGATAAAAAGATTGAAATTCTTAGGATCTGTTTGAACGGATGTGGATTTAAAATGTGTGTATTTAACATTGTGTACCACAGACCTAGATCAAAAGTGGATCTAACTGCTCACAAATTGAAAGGCTCTTAGTAGACTATTTAACTGCATAAAATTTAAAGGTTCTAATATTGTTAACCTAGCATTTTGGTCAGGCCTCAAAATTGAGGTGCAAAAACCAGCATTTTGGGACCTGCTACAAATATTGTTAACCCAATCTGCAATGAGAAGCCAAGTAAAAGTGAAACCAACAAAAAGAAACTAGGCCAAGAGGAAGAGTAGGCCATTCTTTTTTTCTCTCTTTCTCAATGCTTCAGCTACTAATGAAGGCACTCTGATCTTATACAAGTGCATGCTTCAATACAAACGCAAATAGGGATATGATATGATAAGATAGAAATCTAATTATTTATGGCTCAAGAGTTAAAAATTAGCCGATTTGTCTTTTGACTCATTGAGGTAGTAGTTAGGTAGTTGATTCAATACAACTTAGGCATTGGATTCACTTGTTGGTTGATTTGGTGGCTACTTATTATGCTCTCTGTTTCTCTCTTTTTAGTCGCTCTGTTTAGACTTGATGCATACCAAGTGTTCCATTTTTTTTTGTTAAATTACAAATACACTCCCTAATAGAGGTCACCTGACCCAAAACCTATTAATTACAATAATATAAAATCTTATATCATTGTAATAGACATCAATCTCATAATTCCAATCACAATTATGGCCATCTCATAAAATTTAAGCTAAACTAGTCATAGTATATCAAATTCGGACTATCAAATCATTACATATAACAAACTTAACATTTCAACTTCTCATTCTGCAATTCTTTTTTCTTTCTGGAAATGAACTCGACATTACAAATTGTGCGGGGGCGAAATATCCTCTGCTTTCCGTACTCCTTGGACGTCAAGCTTCTCGTGACGGCGTCTATCTCTGCAACACAGAAATGGTGAGCTGCTCGGCGGTGGTGTGCCGGATAGACCCTCCGACGATCAAGTCAGACCACTGGAGGAAGAAGAAGGCTATCAGAGAGAGAGAGAGTGTTGGCGATAGAGTGAATTTTGCATACCTCTAACATTCCTCTTTCCTTCTATTTCTAGGCTGGTCATGTAGCCTCAAGATTATGCGCGCACTACCTCTGCTGTCCTTCCCTGGACAGGTGACAGTGCTCACCTCTCACCACCTTACGCGTGTAAAGGCTTAGTCCTCCACCAGTACAAGCAGAACTGTCCAACGGTATTGATGCGCGCGTGGAGTAGATGTCCTCTCCCTCACGCCATTGGCCCAGGTGGCACACCTAACCGGAGTACCACGACCGGCCTATCCCTTGTGGAGAACTGTCACCACATGCACGCAACCGAGCTATGTGTCGCCGGCCTGCCCCTTTGGCAAAGGGGCCAAGGGGTGATGCTCATGACCGGGCTGATATTGACCGGTTTATTGTGGCTTACCAGTTCCGAGGCATGCCGGCATCCATCCGTTCTACCTTTATCCGAGGTTATCTGGAATCTGTCCATCTCGGCTAACCATTCAAAGGCATGCCGGCCTTCACCTCGTCCTCGGTTTAGGCCAAGCTATTCGTAGCCTGGTCTCGCCACTCGACTGCGTGCCCTGCCAAATGTCTACAAGTCACAGTTCGGCCGGGCGTAGTTCACGTCTGGTCTGCCGATCTCCTTGACCGAGCAAAACAGATCCACCGGCCGTCTCAGTAGAGGAAATAGCACGGCGCCGTAAAGTTTGTCACGACCGGCACTATCGTAGCTCGGCCGTACTAATGGTGCATATCTCCCCTTTCAATTGCCCCTTAATCCCATCCAAGCTAATCGTGATTGGGGTTACCCCAGTGACCGAGCTAATGGTCCGTGATTTGCACTATTTCTGAGCTGAGCATGACGGCATCTCTTCCAAGCCGAGCATGATTGCATCATTTCCAAACCGAGTAAGTCGAGCATGATTGAATCATTTCCGAACCGAGCAAGATTGGGGTCAAACGGTGTCGCCGAGCAATCCCATTTGATCGGTAATTACTTCAGCAATCTTATCGAGGGCCATACAATCGTACTGACAGCCGTCCTTTCGATGCCACGTGGCTTTATCCCGTGCGGCCCCAAAGCTATCTTTTCATGCGCGAAATTCAAACGGCGTAGCCGTTTGGTTTTTCCCCCCCTCTTTTATGCACAAACGAAGGGTCACTTCAACCCTTACTGCTCATCGCTCTCAAGCCCAAAAACCCTTGCTGTCAAAACCCTCGTACCTTTACCATTACTGCCATTGCTGCCTTTCCGATTCCTCTACACCCGTTTTCGTTCCTTCTGAGGCTATAATCGAGCTCTTGGTCGATTGATCTCTTTGGAGTCCGTCGCTGGTAAGTCTCTTCACCAATCCACCCTATTTTCTGTCCATGTTCTTCACGTTTTCCATCTTGTGTTCTTCGTATTTTTGCTTGGAAATGCTAGGCACCTACCAATACCTCCTCCATGGGGTAGTATTGGCACACCTTAGGGTAAACTGGAACTGGAAAGGTGAATGGGGCCTTCGTGCCCCTGTTTCTCCTTAGTTTGAATGGATGGGCTTTGAACTTAGGATGAACCGGATGAACACTGGACAGAACCGAGCTAAATGCTCATTTAGATCCGTAAATCAGATTTAACCGAGCTAAAATTTGTTTGAGGTCTCTACTTGGGGCCTTGACCGAGCTGAACACCCAATTAGATCCGTAAATCAGATTTAACCGAGCTAAAATTTGTTCGAGGTCTCTACTTGGGGCCTTGACTGAGCTGAACACCCAATTAGATCCGTAAATAAGACTGAACCGAGCTATAACTTGTTCGAGTTTTCTTCTTGGGCCCTTACCGAGCCGAAAATAGAAAATCAGAACCGAACTAGAAAGGCCAAATCGGCCAAGTTGTCTAGCCGAGTTAGGATCGAACCGGTTGAACACCCAAAAACCCTTCGTCGAGCTAAAAAATCCTCATTGAAGTCGTGCAATTTATGTCGTGCTAACCCTTGGACTTGTTTCTTAACAATGCAGAACAAACTAGGACCGACCAGGCCCGTCCAGAACCATCACTGGTGGAGCTCAAAGTCCGAGCAAATACACCAAAATTTTTCACCGAGATACAAATTAAATCACCGAATAAAACCAAGATAGATGGGGAAGTACCGATTCATGGTGAGCTCGCTCGGTGCGCTTGCCGAGTTTCGTAGGGAGTACAATATTCCAGACGATGTCATTTTAGAGCTAGCCAAGAAGGGAGATACCCCTTGGGGTGACCTAGACCGGTGCCCCTTCACGGTCGTGTCCATAATCGAAGGAGGACTTCGCTTCCCAGTCTAACCCTTGATCTGCGAATTCTTGAGGCATACAAGGCTTTGCCCAACCCAAGTGTCGAACAACACATACAAGATAATAAACGGCGTGACTGAGCTAAACAGGAGGCTCGGTCTCAATCTCAGTCTTGCTGAAATATTCCACCAGTACACCCTTAGTAAAAATAAAAGTGGGCTTTGCTGGTATCTAAAAGTAAAGAAGGGCCGAGCAAAACTTATCGAGGGCAACTCGGACAAGGAGACCAATGATGACGACTTCTTGTGGGTGTCAGGTAATTATGAGGACACCAAGGCGCCCATACCGGGCTGGTATATTAGGAAAGATTTTGGAAGTGCTGGTGAGTAGCTCGGCTAACCGCACTATTTTCCTTCGGCATGAGTTTCTCTAAGTGCCGGTCTAACACTTCTATTTGCAGATTACAAGCACTTGGCGAAAGACTACCACCGGGCTAACCAGGAGGCCATAAGAGTCTTACTGCGCCATCCAGAAGAAGAAAGAGAGTCAGCAAAGCTGCTCAGCTTTGAACCGACCTACACTTACAAAGCGCCGCGCAAAAGCCGGGTTACTGACTTCCTCCGTGCTCCTTCCCCAGAACCTAACCCAAATCTTCCGCCGATCAAACTCGTTCACCTCACTGCCATGCAAGAAATGGCGAAGATCCAGGCAATCAAGTCCCTGATCACCGGTGAGGAAAGCGAGTCCCAACCGCCGGAAGCAATCGGGGGAACATCTTCCACTGTAGCTGGGCAAAAGGAAGGGGCTGTGCTGGCTCTTGCCAGCGAACAACCAGCTGGCCGGTCGAAGAAGCGACCGAGGAAAGACCAGAGAGATCAGTATCTCGTTGACGAGGACTCCACTGAGCATGCCTCCACCGAGCTGGGGGACCAAACCGAGCAACAACCAACCGGGCCTTCCAAGAGCCGATCCTCCCCTCCAGTCTAGGTTCCCGAGATCAAGTACAAGGGCCGGGCTGTCTCTGAGGCCGATTCAATGTACGCGGACAAGGATTACTCTCTCGGTTTCAACATGACCAAGGGGCTTATCCTTCCCGCTGACATGAAGAAGCACGACGAGCTGTCCGACCTGAAGGTGCTTCGCTCGGCAGCAAAATCGATCGTTTTGGTAAGTTCCACTCTTTTTGCTACAAGTTGTTGACCGGTTTTTGCTTGGTTTTATGAACATTTATAATCTTGCATATGTTTTCAGGCCGCGCAAAAGAACTATTTAGCGCATGATCGAATGATTGCAGTGCGGCAGAGCCTGTGGGATGCCATAGCTGAGAACAAGGCCCAAAAGGCCGAGATAGTGAAGCTTAAGGCCGCGCAGGAAGTAGTTGAGGCCGAACGAGATAACCTGAGCCAAAAGGTTGACCGAGCTGAAGCGGACAAACAGCAGGCCGTGAAGTCGACCAAAGCCCGGTATCTCGCCGAGCTGAGGAAGCTGCGCGATGCGCATAAAGAGGAGAAAGACAAGGCGGTTAGCGACGCCGAAGACAGGGGCTATGCTCAAGGCAAAAAAAACGTATGAACGGCAGGCGCAGGCGACCAAGGACATCTTTTTCCAGTGCGGTTGGAAAGCTGCCGTGGAGAAAGTTGGCCTTGGTCAGGATGCTGACATGTTCTTTCATCCATCTGCGGCCTTCATACCGCACTATATGCAGGCCTATGCAAGCGCCATGCAGAAGAGGCTCATAGAGGAGGCCAAAAAGAAAGCCGCGGAAGAAGCCGCCGCCGCGCAACAAATCGAGCAAACTTCTCCTGAAGCATCTCAGGATGCCAAAGATCAAGTAGCTGATCAGGAGGTTGTCATAGTGAAGGACGCGGATGATGAGTTGGAAGAAGGCTTGCCCGAGCACAGTGCGGAGGTGGCCGAGCAGACTCTGGAGGTCGCCGAGCAGACGGTTGACCTAGAATTGGACTGAAATGCCCCCTCCTATTTCCTGCTTCATTTTCGTCTCTTTTCTTTCTTTGTTTAATGTAACCGGGCTAGGGCCCCACAGTTGTAATGCAATTTCTTCAATCAATGAAATTGGAACTTTTTGCCCGCTGATCTTCTCTTTTTGTTCGGTTGCAACATGCAAAATGTCCTGATTCAAACTTTAATGTGCCACAACTGATAGGTCAGCAATGCCGCGCAATATGCCAAGCTAAAATCAAAATTTCTTTAACTGAAATGCCTACGAATCAACTAGCAGCTCGGTTCTTTGATTTTTCGAAAGAACCCAAAATTTTCATTCGGCCGAGCAAAAATTACCACTGCCGCTTTGGCTTTGACAACAGTTCAAGACCTGTTTTTGGGCGGGCAAAAATCAGCTCGGCCCTAAAAGAAGTTAGACAAATCACAATTATTTCACTTCGGCCGAGCAAAACCAGCTCGGCCTTTAGATCAGACGAAACACCAACATTCCGACATGGCCGAGCAAAATTCGCTTGGCCTAGGAGTTGGATAGAACGTCAACATTTTTTTCCTCCGAGCAAAGTCAGCTCGGCTTCTTGTAAGTTGGACAAGGCACCAACATATCGCTTGGCTGAGCAAAGTCAGCTCTGCTATTATCGGTTGGGCAAAACACCAACATTTCGTTTTGGCCGAGCAGAATCAGCTCGTCCTTAACATTGGGAAAAACACCAATATTTCATTTAAGTTGGACATGACGCCAACATCCCAATTGGGCGAGCAAAAAACCAGCTCGGCCCTTATGTGAATTGGACCATACGCCAATCATTTCATTGGACAATACACCAACTGTTTGTGCAGTCCACTTAGATACTGGCGAGAGAAAATCAGTCCGGTCCTATTCAGGTCGGTCTCTCTGCCCCTGGCATCCACTGTGGCCTTGTATCCTTGCAGTGTCATTGCACAGAAAGGTGTGAAACAAAACAATAAGAGGGCTATTTTTCATTACAAAAAGCAGTGCTATCTTTACATCAAATGCCAAAAGGCTAAAGGTCTAAAAAGCTAAGCAATTACATTTTAAAAGTAAAAGATCTTAAGGTTGGCTGCATTCCACGCTCTGGGGACAGCCTTGCCATCTAAATCTTCCAGATGGTATGCCCCTTTTCCAGTGAGACCAGTCACTCTGTATGGTCCTTTCCAATTTGCACCGAGCTTTCCTTCGCCAAGGACCACCGTGTTGCCCAACACTTTCTTAAGACCCCGTCCCCGATCTTGAACAGCCTGGGGTGCATAGCCTTGTTGTATTTCTTGGAGAGTTCTTGCTGATAGGCCGCTATGTGGATTAGGGCCCGCTCCCTCCTTTCCTCGGCAAGGTCTAGCTCCAATGCCACTGCTTCATTGTTCAAATCTGGCTGGAAGGTTTCGGACCGGATGGTTGGCATGCCAATTTCCAGCGGGATAACGGCTTCCATGCCATAGGCCAAGGCAAACGGAGTCTCTCCGGTCGACCGTCTTGGCGTAGTGCAGTACGCCCAGAGTACGCTAGGGAGTTCTTCAGCCCACTTCCCCTTGGCCTTCTCAAGCCGCTTCTTCAGCCCGTCCAGGATGGTCTTGTTTGAGGCCTCTGCTTGACCATTTGACTGCGGATAGGCCGACGTTGAATTACAGAATTCGATCTTCAGCTGTTCGCAAAATCCGCGAAAGAGTTTCCCATCGAATTGAGTGCCATTATCAGAGATGAGGGCCTTGGGTATACCGAAGCGAGTAATAACATTTTATCAAACAAACTTCTTCACATCCTTTTCCTTTATGGTCGCCAGTGGCTCAGCCTCAACCCACTTTGTGAAGTAATCGGTGGCGGCGATGAAGAATTTGCGATTGCCCGGGGCTGCTGGGAGTGCCCCACTATATCCAATCCCCAGAGTGCGAACGGCCAAGGACTTGTAAGGGGGAGCAATTCTCTCGCTGGCTGGTGGATCTGGTGAGAAAATTTTTCGCAATTTTCACATCGGCGAACGTATTTCTGCGCATCTGCCTGCATGCACGGCCACCAATAACCTTGGGAAATTTCTCTGTAAGCCAGTGACCTACCCCTAGTATGGCTGCCGCAGATGCCTTCATGGATCTCATAAAGGAAGGCTTCCACCTTAGCAGGGTGAACGCACTTCAGATACGGCCTGGTAAAAGACTTCTTATACAAGGCTCCGGATGGGGAGAGCCAAAACCGCTCTGACTTGGCCCGGATCTTGTTGGTCGCCTTCTTCTCTTCTGGTAGAACCCTATCTTTCAGGAAGACGATGATGGGGTCCATCCAGGAAGGACCCAAGTCGACACAGAGCACCTCGGTCATTTCCAGTTCCTCAATGCTTGGCCGAGGTACAATTCTATCATCAAGGGGTTAGGAAAAGCTGTCTGAGCAGAAGCAAGTCCGGCCAATTCATCAGCCGCACTGTTTTCCTCTCGGTCGATTTGTTCCATCCTTATTGCAGCGAACTTCTTGATCTCTGCGCGTACAAGCGTCTGATACTTGGCCATTCTTTCGTCCTTTGCCTCATACTCCCCCGAGACTTGATTGACCACCAGCTTGGAATCGCTGAAAACCATCAGGGCTAACGCCTTCATTCTCAATGCGCTTCTTAGCCCGGTAAGGAGGGCTTCGTACTCCGCTTCGTTGTTGGATGCTGGGAAGCCGAGCGTAATTGCCTGCTCGATAATCAGCCCATCCGGTGAAGTCAGTACGATACCCAACCAGGCTCCATGCTTGTTGGATGCCCCATCAATGAAGAGCTTCCACATCTCGCCAATGAACAGCTTCCAGCAATCAGACGGGTTTTGGGAGGTTCTCAGTTCCAAGTCTCTGGTCGGCCCATTCTGGTCTTTCTCCTTGCCTTGGTTAGGTTCTTCTTCGCCAGACTGTGTTAGTTCGGTCGTGCTTTGCCCTTCTCCTACTTGCGAGCCAACACTTGTTTTTGTTGCCAGAACCATGGCTTGTGCTAAATCCGCACCAACCAAATCAATCGGGCAGACTGGATGCATCCCAGGGGCAAATTCCACCACAAAGTCAGCAAGTGCTTGAGCCTTGATTGCGGTGCGCGGTCGGAACTTGATGTCATATTTCCCTAATTCCACGGCCCATTTCAAAATTCTCCCAGTGAAGTCTGCCTTTTCAAAAAGCACCTTGAGCGGGAACTCGGTTAACATAACTATTGTATGGGCATGAAAATAGTGTGTCAGCTTTCTTGACGCCATCATTAGGGCCAGCGCCAATTTTTCCAAGGGAAGATGTCTTGTTTCGGCTGCGAGCAGAGTCTTGCTTACATAGAAGATCGGTAGGTGCTGGATGCCTTCAGCACGAACCAATACCACGCTGACCGCGTGTTAAGAGACAGCCAAGTAGAGATACAACTCTTCGCCCGGTTGAGGTGTGACCAAAATAGGGGCTGAGGAGAGATATGCTTTCAGGTCTGCTAGTGCGCGGTCGCACTCATCATCCCAGAAGAACTTGGACTTCAAAGTTTTAAAGAAGGGCCTGCAATGATCCGAAGACCGACTGATAAATCTGTTTAACGCGGTTGCCATCCCAGCAAGATGTTGCACGTCCTTCGTGGAGTTACGACGCTACAGCTCTTGTATTGCCTTGATTTATGATGGATCGGCTTCGATTCCCCACTTTGTAACCAGAAAACCCAAGAACTTCCCAGTGCCAACTCCGAAGGCGCATTTGGAGGCGTTCAGACGAAGCTTGTGATGCTTTAGGATGGCAAACATTTTTGCTAGGTCGGCGAGGTGTTGAGACTTCTCCCTACTCTTCACCACCATGTCGTCGATATAGGCCTCCATTGTTTGGCCCAAAAGAGGAGTGAACATCTTTGTTACCATCCTCTGAAAAGTCGCCTCGGCGTTCTTTAGTCCGAACAGCATGACTTTGTAACAATATAAGCCCCTGGAGTGGTGAACGATGTGATCTCTCGGTCCGGTCTATACATAGCTATTTGGTGGTAGCCGCGATATGCGTCCAGGAAGCTAAACCTCTAATGGCCAGCAGTTAAGTCCACCAGCTGGTCAATTCGAGGGAGGGGAAAGCTATCCTTTGGGCAAGCACGATTGACAGTCTTGCAGTCAACGCAGACCCGCCACTTGCCATTCTTCTTTGGAACCACCACCGTATTGGATATCCATCGAGGGTATTGCACTTCTTCTATGGCCGCAGCTTCTAACAGGTTCTTCACTTCTTCCGCTACCACCTTAGCATGGTGCAAGGCTGAGCGGCGTGTCCTTTGGATGACGGGCCGTGCATCAGGGAAGACATTCAACTGATGGCAAATGAAGCTTGGGTCAACGCCAGGCATATCGTAAGGCGTCCACGCAAAGGCCTCCAAATTAGAAGTCAAGAATTTGACGTAATCTCACCGCTCGGCGCTCGACAAGGATGATCCCAAGAGGAAGAACTTAGTCGGGTCGTCCTCGTCGATGCGCACTTCAACCAAATCCTCTACCAATTTTTCCTCGGCCTTCCTTCCTACGTCTTCAAGGACCTCCTTCCCCACGGGCCCCTCAATCATCTGGACGAACCCTTTGGCTGCTCGGCTGCCATTTATCGCAACGAAGCATTATTTTGCCATCACCTGGTCTCCCCAAACCTCTTCGATTTGCCCGGTGGGCACCGGAAAGCGCATAACTTGATGGAAGGTAGACGCAATTGCTTGCATGGTGTGGAACCACCCCCTGCCCAAAATTAAGTTGTATGTGGATGAAACTTTCAGCACCCAGAATTCCACCTGCTTTACTACAGAACCCGCTCTGACCGGCAAAATGATCTTTCCGATCGGCCACTCTGGTTGAAAGTTGAAACCAACCAAGGGGGACGTCGCGGGAGCCAAGTCTTTGTCCTCCAGCTTCATTTGCTTGAAAGCATCATAATACATAATTTCGACCGAACTTCCCTGGTCGATCAAAATTCTTTTAATGTCAAAGCCTTTGACGCGAAGAGTTACCACTAAGGCATCATTGTGGGGCATCTGGATCCTTTCTAATTCCTTGCTTGTAAAGGTAAGGACGTCTTTTGTCTTGGTTTTCCCCCTCTTCATAGTGGGCTGAACAGAGAGCACTTCCCTCATATGCTCGGCTTTCTTGATCATCCCTCTCAGCTCGCAGACCTTGGCTGGTTCAATGATACCATAGATAACGTTGATTACACCTTGCAGGGCCGCATCCAGGGCGGCTAGGCCGTTTGGCTCGGCTTGCCCTGATGGTGCGGCCTTTATTCCCCCATCTATGTATTGGTCAAGATGTCCAGCCGCCACCAACTCCTCCAAGTGTTGTTTGAGCGGCAAGCAGTCCTCCGTTCGGTGGCCTCGTTCTTTATGGAAGGTGCAGCGATATTTCGAATTGAAGCCCCTCTGCGCACTCCCCAACTTGGCCGGCCAACGGACGAAGGGTTCACCTCGAATCTCGCTCAAAATACGGTAGATGGAGATTTTAAAGACCGTGGTGATTCCAGTCCGTGCCTTCAATTTTCTTTTGGCATCCTCCGCTACATCACTGGGAGTGTCAGCCCAGTCGTTTCGGCGGCCCTTGTTTCTGTCATCACGGTTTGAACCATAGCGCTGATCTTTTGACCGGTTGTTTGGGCGGTTATCCTCCTGTCCAACTAAGTGAACTTTCCCCGCCACCCTTCTGTCTGCCGCGACCGGATTAGCCTTCTCGGTCGCGGAGGCGGCATCATCCTCCACGCGAATGTGCTCATTGATCCGCTGCATCAATGAATCCATGGTTGTGGGTTGATGCATCGTGAGTGAATCTCGCAGCCTATGTCCGACTGGGAGACCCCGTTTGTATTGAGTGATCGCCAGATTGGTGGGGCAGTCGAGGATCTCATTGTAAGTTTCCCAGTACTTCGTGTTGTATGCCTTCAACGATCCCCCCGACTCCATCTTAACGCCCAGAAGATGATCAACCTCCTTCGGCATTCGAGTGTTGGTTTTGAATCTGGTGACGAAGGCTTCCGCTAGTTGCTGCCACCCCTCAATACTCCCCTCCGGGAGCCTTTCAAACCACTTCAAACCCAGCTCTCCCAAGCTTGCTGGGAATATGAGGCACATCAAGGCGTCGTTGCGCCGGTGGCCAGCCATTACTTGCCAGTAATGGCTCACATGCATGTACGGATTCGTCTTGCCGTCGTACAAAGTGAACTTTGGCTGGTGGAATCCGGCGGGGAGTGGTGTACTCTCAATCTCTGGAGACAGCGGCGTGGCTGTAAGTTGCGCCAGCTCTTTGTCCACTAGCTCAGGGGCTATCGCTTTGGGGGCTAGCATCGCCACTTCCTCACTACAACGAACTAGAGCGCTCAACCTCTGCAATGCTGGCACTCTCTGAGCCTCCCGACGGCACGCCCTCTCCTCCAATACATCCCTCAAGTCCCTGGAACGTGTGGAGAAAGAGGATCGCGACATTGGCGTCGGGCGTGAGGGGCGGTAAGTGCTGTCGCGAGAGAGGGACCTGCCCTCTCTTGGGTCAGAATCTCCAACCCCATAGTTCCTGGTGATGGAGAAAGAGTGAGTCCTCCCCTGGCGGCGACTGCCACAACGAGGGAATGGGGTGCGCTCACTGAGGTTGCCCTCTCCAGCAACACCTTTCCCTTTAATCTGGCGTTTCAGTAGCTCCATCTCCGCCGCCATCTTGCGAATGAGGGCATCTTGGTCCTTGAGTTTGTGCTCCAGGCGCTGCGTATGGGACTCCCCTCGGCATCGGCGGCCCTCTGGACTCTGCGAGCTATTAGTACTCCTCTCGTGTTTGTCTCGCGCACCTCGCGAAGAAGTCTCTAGGCCCGCCATGGCTGGAATATTCGGGGGGCCTTCTCTCAAGCGGACATACTCAGGTGTGACGCCATCGACAACGGACAGTGGGGCTTCGTCGTTGTTGGCCATGGAAATGGTCGAAGAAGCTCAAAGAACAAGGGTTGAGTACCAAAGAATTCCCACAGACGGCGCCAATTGTACGGGTGCGAAATATCCTCTGCTTTCCGTACTCCTTGGACGTCAAGCTTCTCGTGACGGCGTCTATCTCTGCAACACAGAAATGATGAGCTGCCTGGTGGTGGTGTGCCAGATAGACCCTCCGACGCTCAAGTCAGACCACTGAAGGAAGAAGAAGGCTATCGGAGAGGGAGAGAGAGTGTTGGCGATAGAGTGAATTTTGCACACCTCTAACGTTCCTCTTTCTTTCTATTTCTAGGCTGGCCATGCAGCCTCAAGATTGTGCGCACACTACCTCTGCTGTCCTTCCCTGGACAGGTGACAGTGCTCGCCTCTCACCACCTTATGCGTGTAAAGGCTTAGTCCTCCCACCAGTACACGCAGAACTGTCCAACGGTATTGATGCACACGTGGAGCAGATGTCCTCTCCCTCACGCCATTGGCCCAGGTGGCACACCTAACCGGAGTACCATGACCGACCTATCCCTTGTGGAGAACTGTCACCACATGCATGCAACTGAGCTATGTGTCGCCAGCCTGCCCCTTTGGCAAAGGGGCCAAGGGGTGATGCTCATGGCCGGGCTGATATTGACCGATTTATTGTGGCTTACCAGTTCCGAGGCATGTCGGCCTCCACTGTTCTACCTTTATCTGAGGTTATATGGAATCTGTCCATCTCGGCTAACCGTTCAAAGGCATGCCGGCCTTCGCCTCGTCCTCGGTTTAGCCCGAGCTATTCGTAGCCCGGTCTCGCCACTCGACTGCGTGCCCTGCCAAATGTCTACAAGTCACAGCTCGGCCGGGCGTAGTTCACACCTGGTCTGCCGATCTCCTTGACCGAGCAAAACAGATCCACCGGCCGTCTCAGTAGAGAAAATAGCGCGACGCCGTAAAGTTTGTCACGACCGGCACTATCGTAGCTCGGCCGTACTAACGGTGCAAATCTCCCCTCTCACAAATATTAATAATAATAACAATGCAGAGGAGCACGCACTCGTGCGTGCTCACACAGAGATAGAGACATAACCATCAAAACTCAACTTGTAGTTCTATGGTGAAATTTCGATCAAGCAATTAGAGCACATCACAATAAAATTTCAGAGAGAGAGAAAGAGACCTTTAATCGTTTATGGAGACGAGAGAGAGAGAGAGAGGCCTCGAGGTCTTTGAGGATCTCCTAATGCAAGCGATCAAGGTGGTGCTTGGCGGAGTCCAAGAGCGAAGAGGCCAATTCCTTCAGTTCCGCGATCGGACTTAGGGTTTTCTAACGAAGAGATGTAGATGATGCTACAACGTTCTTGCTCTTGTTGCCATTGGTGTTGTTCCTCGAAGATAGAGTCGATGTTGAAGAGGCCGTTGTTGATACTACATAATCAACACAAATATTAATTGATAAACAAGCATTTTCAAAGAACAAATGCAAACAACAAATCGAAAACCAAGTCAATGAGACTGAAATTGATTAATCGAACAAACATGGATACTAAAATCGCTGTCAAGAGAGACACTATGAGATTCCTTAGGGTTGAAATCAACAATCCATCGATTAGAGGTGTAGATCAGGAGTCTTTGAGATCAGATTAGGGATCGAAATCAATAAACCACAGATTCAATGGAGAAGGAAATTAGGGATTCGATAGATCGATCGATCGATCGATTGAGAGAGAGAGAGCCATTCTTCAAAAAATGAATCCCGACTATTGAAGTTCAAAGAATGAAAATAATGTATAAGTTGAGTTTATTGGGGACCAACTAAAATTGTAGGCAAAAAACATTAACCCTTTTGCAACCAAATAGACTTGTTTAAAAAATATAATAACATAATTAAATATATATATATATATATATATATATTTTAAATTTCTTCATTTTATTTTTAAAAGTATAATTTTTTCTGACAAATTATTTTGTTCCTAAAAATTTATTTCTAAAACCTTAATTTCTTGTAATGAATTATTAAAAAAAATTAATTGACTTATGAATTATTAAAAAAAATTAATTGACTTATGATTTATTAATAAAGAGATAATTTGTTTTATGATTAGAAATTTAAAGGAATATAATATAATTTTCAAAAATATAAGAAGTATTTTGTATTTAAAGAAAAAATCTCCAAACGTGTATTTATAATTTATCCTATTTTTGATGGTGGAAGGATCTGTTTGCAAGCCATGTCTGATCTTATCAAGGTAAAGGTTGCATTATGGGTGAAGAGCATGGATAGCACCAGTGCACTCTTTAAATGACCTCATTTTGAACTTAGAGAAAGCTAACATATCCTAGACAAATAGATTCGAGGGTTATACATAAAACAATTTTTCCAGTTCAACCCAAACTTTTTTTTTTTTACAAGAAAATCCTCTTCATCTCCCGCAGGTCCAAGGCAGCGCCCCCCTTGCACAGATCAGCAAAGTGTCCTGTTATCCATTTCGAGTAGGGGTGGGCGCGGGTCGGTTGCGGCCACGAAACCTCCAATCCGCCATCCGTCCGCCAGATTGGCGGATTGAAGAAAATCAATCCGCATCCGTCCGCCAATCCGGCGGATGTGGATTGAGCGGATTGGCGGTTTGGCGGATGGATGCGAATCGGTTTGGCGGTTTAAAATTTTATAAATTTTCAACATAATTCAACTTGTGCACTTCCTTAAAAAAAAAAAGAAAAAAAAATATTACAGTCAATGACTTAAAAAAGTATTACAATCACTGTATGCCTTATCCAAAGAAAGAAAGTTTGAAACTTTAGAATATCACGATCACTGTATGCTTCATCCACATATTACAATTACAGCATGATTCATCCCTATAAAGTATTACAATCTGTGATTCTTAAAATATAATAACAATTCAAACCACCAAAACCATAAACAGAGCAGTAGTAGAGATTGAATGTCTCTATATTGTTACATCTACATATGTTTTTGAAAACAAAAACCAACCAGCATATATCATATTTTTTATTTATTATTTTTAGAGTTAGATTTAAAAACTAAAAAATATAGATGAATAATATGTTTATTTTTTTCAATTCAAAAATATATTCAAGTTGAAAACTTTTTTTCAACAAAATATTTAAACTCTTTTTCAATTGAAAACACAAACATAATATTTAAACAAATTGAAAATACAAAGTCTTATAAATTACTACAGGTGCTCGCGATTTGGCGGTTTGGCGGTTCGGTTGCGGCCAAAAAATCTCAAATCCGCCATCCGTCCGCCAAATTGGCGGATTGGAGAAAATCAATCCGAAACCGTCCGCTCATCATCACGCATCCGTCCAAAATGTGGCGGATCGGTTCGGTTCGGTCGGTTTTGGCGGATCGGTATATCCGCTGCTCACCCCTAATTTCGAGTAAGAAACTATAACCTGAGAACTTATCTCGACCTCTCAAGACAAATTCCGCTTACGTTAGGACTCGCACAGTAAGGGAGTATTGAACCCACACCAAATGCTGTGGTAAGTTGGTAACAGCAACTTGAGACATAGGCCTCGTTTGGCAAGTAGTTGTTTTGGGCTAAAAGCCAAAAAAATTACTAAAAAAATCAAAAAGCTTATAACCTATACTAAAAAGTCAAAGATTTATTTTTCTCTCTACTTTTTGCACATGTTTTCGTAAAAAGCTAAAAAAACTATCCCAAGCATACTATTTTTTTTACCTCATATTTTATCCAAAAAGTCAAAAAGTTATTAAAATAATATATTTCCAAACGAGGCCTTAATCTCTTAACTAACTGCGCCACGCCTAAGAAGTTGGGTGAAGAAATTTCGAACTTGAGACCTGGGTCTTAACCCCCAGCCTTTACCAAGTGCGCTAAATGCCTTGGGTTAACCCAAACTAATATGTTGAGGATGGTGAGGGGTCTATAAATGTGTACTTTTCTGACAACTTTAATGCCCAAGCTGAAAGTTTCCCACATAATTTTCCTACAAACTTTTCCATGAGCTTTCTTGCTTTTTCAGCACAATGGCTTCCATTGTGTCTTCTAATCCTCTTCAATTCTGTTTCTGCAATACCACACAATAATATTCCAAGGCTAAGTGTACTCGGCCAAAAATTCCTTAGAGACCCTTCTGTCACAGTTTCGGCGTCTGTTTGGAAGGACTTGAAAACCTATTTTTACAACCAAACACTTGATCACTTCAACTACAATCCTCAAAGTTATGCCAAATTCAAGCAAAGATATTTAATGAATTCTAAGTATTGGGGTGGTGCAAATGCAAGTGCTCCAATCTTTGTTTATCTTGGTGCAGAGGAACCAATAGATGGTGATATTGAAGTCGTTGGGTTTCTCCCCGAAAACGCCCCTCGTTTCAATGCTCTCATGGTTTACATAGAGGTACTTACATATAAATTGTGACATTCGTTGCTAAATACTCGAATTTTTTCAACACAAAAAGCATATCTTGAAAAACTTTGGACATTTTTGAGTTTCTTCTAAGAGTTTTGTCGTTGTTTTTCTAAGTAAATCTTTTCATTTTTTTTAAATACAAGTACAATTAGATAGTGTGGCTATCGATATACTATCCCACTTAATTATTTATTTTTATTTGATTGATGAGTTTTAAAAATAAAACGATTCAAATAATCTCAATAAACTTGAAGTGAGCCCTACCCAAATACCCCTAGTCTTAAAAAATGTGGATAGGTGAACCATTTTGCATGAATGAAGATTTTTCCTTAAATGCCAACTGTATTGAAATGTCAGGATTAAAGCTCCAATATTGTACGGGTTATCAAAATTTTACAGTTTTTTTTTTTTGTTTTTTCAGCACCGGTTCTATGGAAAGTCAATTCCATTTGAAACAATGGAAGAAGCCATGACCGCTCAAGGTTATTTCAACTCGGCTCAAGCTATAGCAGATTATGCAGAGGTGATCTTGTACTTGAAGAAAAAATTATCTGCACACAACTCTCCCATTATCGTTATTGGAGGATCATATGGGGGAAGTAAGTTTCTATATTGTTTACAGCCATTGTTGAATACTTATTTGTTGGAAGAAGGATTCCTCTGGTCTAAATATGGATTGTACAGTAACTAATAACCCGCCTTATTTTGATGATTTGATTATTTCATTTTGTGGGCCTCTTGTGTTTATCATTTATAGAAAAAAAAAAAAAATCAAATTAATTAGATAATCGAAACTACATGATTCATCATACTTGTCTTTAAAGCAATGGATGACCAGTATAATTTTCAAACTAAAATGTTCACTGCTCAACAGCAAATGTGATGTAATATGATTTACCACTATCGGATCAATTTGTTTTCTTTTCTTTTTTTCCATGAACGATAAACACATTTTAGTTTCAAAATAAAGAAATCAGATAATCAAAGTGGGCCCGTGGTAAGCTCCAGGAACCTCAACACACTGTCTGATCCACATTATGGATTGGAGTGAAACCCAATCCATTTATTTTTAAAATTGATAATGTAGCTTGTTTAATTTGTGTTTAATTAAAACTTACAGTGCTTGCTGCATGGTTTCGGCTGAAGTATCCTCACATTGCTCTGGGAGCTCTGGCTTCATCCGCTCCTATCCTTTACTTTGATGACATCACTCCCCAAGATGGATACTATTCAATTGTCACCAAGGATTTCAAAGTAAAAAAAAAAAAATCTTCAGTAATTTAAGTTTTTTAGAGTATTTTTCACCAAAATAATTTTTTGGAGAAAACAATTTTTTTTTTTTTTTGCAGGAAGCTAGTGAGACTTGCTATGAAACAATAAAGCAATCATGGTCTGTAATTGATGAAGTGGCTTCCCAGCCAAATGGCCTCTCAATCCTCAGTCAAAGATTCATGACATGCTCGTAACTGACATAATTCACACTTACTTTTTTGTTTTTGTTTTTGTTTTTGTCATTTTTTTTTTAAAATTCCAAAACAATTACCAAAAACAGTAGTTGTTTGGAATAATATAAATAAGTGCACTTTTTGTCTTTTTACGAAAAGATATGCAGAAAAATAGAGAAGTGATGTGATGAAAAAAAGATAAAAAGATTGATTATTTATAGGATGCCAAACCACCCCTAACTTATTTTCTTAATCTAAATTATTTCATGATTAAAGTCGTGTTTTCAAATTATAATATGAATAATGACTTGGACCCCCTTTTTCCCCCACCCCATTGACCACCTCTTCACTTGATTGGTTACTTTTTCTTTTCTTTTTTTTTTTATTCTTTCTCTCCCAATCACCACCCGCCACGTGTCTGTGGGGAGGGGGGTGGTGATTGGAGAGGGTCTCAATCATCACCCTTATAATATATTTGTTGTAAAAAAATTTAAACTAATGATTTCATGGTTGAAGTTGTGTTTTATTGTGTAAATTTTAAAATCATGTTCTTAATATATGATTTCAACAACACTACATAAGAACTCACTTGGACCAAGGAGGTTATTGGTTCAATTTCTTTTAGGAGGTTGAATTAAGGGTGTGCAAGCACTTAGTGCTTTGTCAAGGGTGGAGAGATTTTTTCTTATAAGTGTTAATCTAACAACTAACATTTGTCAATAAAAAAAAAAAAAAAAAAAACCGCTTGGACCAGGAACAAAAAATTTAAAATTGCTCGGGCTCAAGAATTCTATTTTACAACAAATTGCAATTGGTAAAACAACAATGATTCATCCCCCTTTTCTCCCCACCCCCTTTGACCCCCTCTCTCTCTCATTGGTTATATTTTCTTTTTCTTTTTCTTTTTTTTCCTACTCCTCCAATCACCACCCGCCACGTGGCAAAGGGGGGGGTGAGGAGGTGACCCCAAAAGGGGGTCTCAAGCATTATTCTTGGTAAAAAAGTCATATATGGTTGGCGCTATAGCTTGACTGGTTTAAACAATAAGATCCATAATATGTGTTAGCCCGTTCAAAAAAAAAAAAAAAAAAAGAAAAGAAAAAAAAAAGAAAAGAAAAATGTGTTAGAATTTTGACCAATATGCAATGAGGTGTCCTTTGTTAATTGGCAAGGACAGTTGGCAACTTTGACGTAATCCACACCATATGTACCAAGCATAAAACTACATAATTCATTTAAAATTTTCATTGAACAATTTATGAATATTTTAGCTGAGTATATTTTTTCTATATACACGACATTTTTGTACTGTTTGGTTTTGAGATTCACGAATTCTGTTTTTGAATTTTTTGCTTTTTGTATTTTTTTTTTTGGTTTTTAGTGAATATATTTTAATATTTTAATTAATAATTTTATTTTAATTTTTTTAATTCACTTAATTTAGATGAACTTAAAAACATATTTGTCAAGAAATATTTAAAAAAAAAATCCAAAATTCCAAAAATGTAATGAATTAATTTTTATTTTATATTTAGTGAATTTTTAAATATATTTTTATAAATATTTTAATAGGCAAACTTCACTTTACTCCTTGTGATTTGGGCAGGGTGCGAATTATCTCCCTGATATTCGAAAATTACCACATAACCCTCATGTGGATACTGGATTGAAATGCACACTAACTTTTGTTAACAGAAGTTGTAAATTAACAATTATACTCTCATCTTCATCTCTCTCTCTCTCTCTCTCTCTCCCTCTCTATACATATAGCAGATACAAAAACAAAATCAATTTTTTTTTTTTAAACATAACACAGATATATATATATATATATATATGGATAAAGCATGACCATATATATACATACATACATACATACATACGATTCAAAATGACTTGAAATATACATATGTGTGTGTATCTATATGATTCTAGATGATTTGATGATGATGTTTTATGAATTAAAAATTCGAAATTGTGTTTTTCACTATGTTTATATACATGTATATATATATATATATATATATATATATATCTTTGATTTGATGATTATTAAAAAAAAATTAAAGAGAGAGAGAAGATGTTGATTCAAAAAATATATAACTGAGATATATATATATATATATATATAAATCTATGCATATATATATATGTGTGTGTGTGTGTGTGTGTGTGTGTGTTTGTGTGTCAAAATCATGCACATACATATATATGTGTGTATGAGCGCATGTCAATCTTCACTAGATGATTTGATGTATATTTATATATATATATCTTTGATTGGAAAACATTATATAAAACAAAAAATAAAGAGAGAGAGAGAGAGAAAAAAGATGTTGATTCTAGCAAAACATATATATATATATATATATATATATAATGATATATATGTATATGGATGTATATGATTCTAGAAAATAAATATCTAATAATATATATATATATATATATATATGAATGTAAATATATTTGTATAACTAGCTGCTAATGGTTGAAAAATAGAAATAGGAAAAGAATGGCATCCTTTGTAAATTTGAAGAGGTACAAAGGGTATTTTCGTCATAAAAATCGACTCGCTCTCTATAAAGAAGCGTGTCTTTCACATTCTGATATCTTAGGCAGAAAAACTAACAGTGTGTTTTAGTCCACAAATCACATGGGTTTATGTGGTGAATTCCGAATGTCTAGAGAGTAATTCGCACTCAACCCAAACCACAGTGGGTAAAGTGAAGTTTGCCTATTTTAATTTTAAGTAAATTACAAATATACTCCCTGAGGTTTGTTTAAAATACGAATTGCCTCCTGTGATTTGAAAAATTACAAATATCTCCCCGTCAAAAATTTTTATTTAACAAAATCATTTGAAATATTGAAATTATAACTGTTCACTTATACAATAATAAAATTATCTGAATTGTTAATTGAAATAAAATTTTAACATTATTAAAAACTATTAATTAACTTGATGATTTATTAATAAAAGACCTATTTGTTATGAAATTAGAAACCTTAGGGGGCATAATGTAATTTCTTAAATCACGGGGGTAATTTGTAATTTAAGTAAATCTCAAGAAGTGTGTTTGTAATTCATCCTTTAATTTTTTTTATGTATATATAAATTAAGTGAATTTGAAAAGTTAAAAAAAATATTAATAAAAATATTAAAAAAGTTATTGAAAAAACAAAAAATTTAAAAATTATTTTTGAAAACTCAAAAAAAAAAAAAAAAAAGCAGATAGTAATTTTATTTATTTATTTATTAATTACTCTTATCCATCTATATCCTATATTATTTTTTTAGGAAGTTGAATAACACGATTGGGCTGAAGAACTACTTGGAGTTAATATATTGCCAAGCAGCTCAGTATAACAGCCCACCGGAATATCCAGTGACAGTGGTCTGCGGCGGCATCGACGGAGCATCTCAAGGCACTGATATTCTCGATCGCATATTTTCCGGCGTCGTTGCTTACACAGGAAACATATCCTGCTATATGATCGATGACACTTCTAATATTGAAACAGCTTTGGGGTGGCATTGGCAAGTAAGTAATCACATATTTATCATTCCGGTTAATAACAATACTATAAATTTACCGTTATTAATCCAAAATTTATCCCTAAAAAGAAAATCAGTGGCTGAGATTCATTTTATATGTGGACCTCACACTTCATAAATTCAATTTTTACCACATAAACACATTCGGGATAAATTCAAGATCCGTAAGAGATGGTTCCTAGCATTTTTCTTACGATTAATTAAACTTTTAGGCAAATTACATTGGTCGTTGTTACATTTTATTTCTTGTGTCATTTTAATTTTTGAAATTTCAATTAACTCAATTTTAATATTTAATTTTAAATTTTGTGTCAATTTAGTTTAATTGATAACACCGATTACGATTTTCGAAGAAAAATAATCATTAAGTTGATTGAGATTAACTCATTAAGTTGAACAAATTTACAATTTTATTTTTAAAAACATAACAAATGCCGTTTATGCATACATTTCTAAAAATAAAAAAAAAAAAAAAAAAAACAATAATGGTTGTAATCTTTTTTTGGTCAATAGATAAGAGAGTAGTCACATTATCAAAACACCAATGCTACATTACCTTAAGATATCACCCCTAAATGACCTCTAATGATGTGGCATTGTGCTTAGACCTCACATGATGAAATATTTGACAAATCAAATTTTGACATTTGTCATACACATTATTAGGAGTGATTTTTGGAGATGATAAATTAAGTGTCTAAAGTATTTTTCTTCTGAAAAATGTTTATATCATCAAATAGACCATTAACCCATAATAACTCGAAAGTCAGCAAAGTGTAACCAATCTACGAAGCGCCAAACAACTATTACTAATCACATAAAATCTTCATAATAGGGGAGAAATAAACCAATTATCACAAAGGATACCGGACTCCTCTCTATAGGAGTTGAACCCGAAACCTCACACTACAAATGGTGCTATACAACCATTAGGCCAAATGCCTTCGTTAATAACGGTTGTAATCAATTAGATCATATTTAAATAAAATCATAAATTTATGATCAAAATCAATTTAATTAAATTATAAATATCAAAATAACACAAGAATCAAAATATAGAGACTACTAATGTAATTTTTTTTATATTTTTATGTCTTAGAGTATTAGTCTTGTGTTATTTTATCTTCAAAAAAAAAAAAAAAAAAAAAAAAAATCCATTTAATACCTAATATAACAAGTGTTTTAATTCAATCTCTCAACATTACAGTTGCATCTAAAAACACCATTATTGAGGACAACTAATTGGTACATCCTCACCATCAAAATTTCAACGCACAAACTTCATTATTGTTGCAATCACTTTCTGGAATTGTGTGATCGTTAAAATTCTCTAATTAAAGATTAGAATAATGCTTGGGACCCCTTTTTGGGGGTCACCCCCTCACCTCCTTTGTCACGTGGCGGGTGGTGATTGGAAGAGCAGGAAAAAGAAAAAATAACCAATGAGAGAGAGAGGGGGTCAAAGGGAGTGGGGGAAAAGGGGGGGATGAATCATTGTTGTTAAAGATTATTGAATTTATATATATATATATATATATTTTTTTTTTTTTATCGGCAAAAAAATCTTTATTAATGAAAGCATGTTAAGGGAAACGCAGTACATTAATAAAGAGAAGCTTGGAGCTAACTCAAGCTCCAAGCTCCAGTTGTGTGTGTGTGTGATCTTTAAAAATCTTTATTGTGTGTGTGTGTGTGTGTGTGTGTGTGTGTAGAAATGTAGTGAAATGGTGATTCCCCTTGGCCGTGGCAGCAACGATACTATGTTTTTCGCAAAACCTTTCATTCTTAGCAGCTTCATTGAGGATTGCAAAAGTATGTACGGAGTCCCACCAAGGCCTCATTGGGTCACTACCTACTATGGAGGCCATGTATGTCCTTTTCATTATTCTTCTCCATTTAATTTAATTTACTACTATTTTTCTATGCAGTCTCTACCACATATTTATGAAGTCAAAATAGATTAGTGCCTATTGTAATTTATTTCTTGTGTTAATTTAATTTTTGTAAATTCTATTTTATTACAAAAATGAAGGTTAAATTTGTTCATAACCCTTGAATTTTATCAATTTTTTTTTTAAACACATTATCAATTTGATTAAATTGACACAATATAAAAAAAATTAAAAAACAAAATTGATGGAATTGAAACTGAAAGACTATATTGGCACTATAAGCAAATTGCAGGTTCAATTGTGTAATTTTTTTCTATTTATAATTCCGGATTCTAACTTTTAAAATTGGGTGTTCTCTATTTTTGTTGCTGACCTTTCTAATAAATTTGTTGCCTTCATCAATTTTTTTTTTTTTTCTTCTTGAATGCATCGTACAAATTTAAATATTTTCAAATGCAATTTGCAGGATATAAACATGGTTCTCAAGAGGTTTGCTAGCAACATCATCTTCTCCAATGGTTTGAGAGATCCTTACAGCAGTGGAGGGTAAATAAAAAAGATGTGTCTTTTTTCAAAAATAGAAAAAACCAAAGTAAAATTGAACAAAAATTACCTGATTGACCCTAGTTTAATTCTGTTTGCGTGATTAATTGTAGGGTATTGAAAGACATATCAGATAGTGTTGTTGCTGTTCATACGGTTAATGGTATGTGCTTACCTATATCTCTACAATAAACAATCAATACATATGTTTGCTTGTGTATGTTTGTTGTGGATTTACATGGCAAATGTTAGTGCAGATATAGAACTCATTATATCATAAAAAAATAGGAGCCAACATTATTTTCTAGATATATGCAGCTTTGTCTTGAACCGTTTTTGGTGTAGATCATTCATTAAAAAATAATTAAAAAAATTAAAAAAATTAATTAAATTAATTTGATAATTCTAATGATATAATTTCATCATTTAAAAAAAAATATTAAATAGATGGCAATATTTTTAAAATAATGTTTGCTGTCTATTTTTTGAAAAAAAAATGATAAAATTATATGGTTATAATTTTCAGATAATTTGATTAACTTTTTTTTTAAAAAATTGAATAGATAATTTGCACTTAACAACTTACAAAATGAACATGTTTGATTGTTAGAGTGAGACTCCCGGTGGATCCAAAACTGGAGATGGCAATCCGTTCCCTTTGAATATATAATATTGGCCCTTATATGTGTACATGACATATGTTGTATGGAGTCACGCAAATGATGAAAAAAAATGTCAGTGAAATTTATCTGGTGATATATAACAAGTATCTGTTCTCAAATATTTGGTGAAATATAACTTTGCAGGATCCCATTGCTTGGACATTCTTTGGAAAAGCCGAAGTGATCCAAAATGGTTGACAAATCAACGGAAAGAAGAGGTCAAGATCATCAAAGGGTGGATCAAGAAGTATTATGACGATCTTCTATCATCTTCCAAAAATTAGATCAATATTGATTTTCTTCCAGATCTAAAAAAAAATATAAATAAATAAAAAATAAAAACTTAAGAGATCACTTCAAATTTATCAATAATAGAAGGATATAATTCGATTGAAGATTGTACCCACAATTATGCCTCCAAAGTTGGACTCAAAATCCACTACAAGAAAAAGCACAAATGGCGACTAAAATGAAGAATTTCGTCGCTGAAAGTTGACCAAATGGCGACTAAACTTGATTTAGTCGCCAAAAATGAAGCCTTTTGCCGACTAAAATGAATTAGTCGCCGAATACCAAGGATTTAGCGACTAAACTGTTTGTTGGTCGCCGAATGTAACAGTTTTGCCGACTAAAGGGTGTTTGGTAGCCAAAAGCGACGGTTTTTGGCGACTAAATTAATTTAGTAGCCAAAAGTTATGGTTTTGGCGACTAAAAACCATTTTAGTCGCCGATTATGGGTCTTTTGCCGACTAAAAAAAGATTAGTCGCTGAAAATGAAGATTTTTGGCTACAAAAAAAAAATTAGTAGCTAAAAACAGTGAATTGGCGACTAAATTTCAATTTAGTAGCCAAAACGGGACGTTTTTGGCGACTAAAAACAGATTTAGTCGCGAAAAGTGCTATTTTTAATTTAAACATATTTTTTTAGCGACAACAAATTAATTAGTAGCCCAAAAATCATAGAATTGGCGACTAAATAATTGATTTAGTCGCCAAAAGTGGCCTACATTTTTTTTTAATAAATAATTTATTTTTTACATAAATTATATTCAATAAAAATAATTATATTTACAGATATGGTTTTGTATAAATACCGGTCAAAATAGTATATAAATAATATATATTGCATATATAATCATGTGAGGTTCAAGTGGCATAGTGGGGGGAGTATGTTGGTAAAGGTGTTGGCACTTGGAATGGTTCACGGTTCGAATCTCAGAAAAACCAAAGAATTTGTTTTTTTTTTTTTTTACGGAAGAACCTTTGGCGACTAATCTTTTAGTCGCCAAAGGTGTTATTTTGGGCGACAAAATTGTTTAGTCGGCGATTCATGGACTATTGGCGACTAAAATATTAGTCGCCAAATGTGTGCTTTTAAAATGTGTAATGCACCAA
Organism: Camellia sinensis; assembly: GCF_055761805.1. Taxonomy (NCBI): domain Eukaryota; kingdom Viridiplantae; phylum Streptophyta; class Magnoliopsida; order Ericales; family Theaceae; genus Camellia; species Camellia sinensis. The sequence continues at coordinate 82,623,804 of NC_138974.1, forward strand.
TGACGACTAAACATTTGGTCGCTAAAGAGCTATTTTTTGCCGACTAAAAAAAGTTTAGTCGCCGATACCTCTCGCGACCATTTATGCGCGACAAAAGGGGCGACTAAAAAAATTAGTCGCTGAAAGCAAAAACTCGACTTTCGGCGACTAAAAGTGGACTTTTGGCGACTAAAAATTTAGTCGCCAAAAGTGATTTTTCTTGTAGTGATCATTGTAGTGTTTAAAAATGCTCTCTTTCATATATATGTTCTCCTTGTCTAGTTTTATTTTTTATTTTTTTTTGATTGTCAAAAGAAATGGTAGATGGAAGAGATGCGATGCTGTAACGGTAGATGGAAGTGTTAGGGGACGGGCTAGGCTTAGATTAACATTGACTAGCGTTTCAAATAGAGATATGAATCTATTTAATTTGACTAATGAAATGGCCTTTGATAGGGCCGCGTGGAGAAGAAGGATTCATGTAGTCGACCCCATTTGATGGGACTCAACGCTTGGTTTGATTGGTTGGTTGGTTGGTTGGTTGGTTGCTCAAAAGAAAAAGTATTTTATTGATAAAATCAATAGACATTAGATATGAAAGTACATCAATAAATGAGATGATCAAGAAGTATTATGAAATCTCTTGTCTAGTTCATCAATAAAGTCCTTTATTGATGAAATCTCTTGTCTAGTTGATGGAGTCATGAACCATACATGGCTTTGAATGTGATCAATGAAATGTCAAAAGTCCCTAATAATTTTTTTCCTCTTTTTGTATGTGTGTTGATTTACTGCACACAAAAAAATAAATAAATAAATAAATAAATAAAAAATTAAATAAATGAGGAAAAAAATGTGGCGGTATTTCTAGTAATATGAAATACCAGTTTTTAGTCCAACATATATTTGAAACAGAACAAAGTTATCATCATTATTCAAATATAAAAAATCAGGCACATTGACTCATAAGCTAGAAAAGACCAAAAGGAAAAATACATGAATGAAAGGTATTTTTTTCCATGATTCTGTTTTTTTTTGGCACAAGTAATTTCATAGGGAACTTACTTTCTGGTTCAATGGCCGTCCCTCTTTCATTTTACTATTATTTTCTTATCTTTTATATTTTTAAGGGTTAATTACAAATATACCCCTTGAGATTTGCTTAAAATACGAATTGTTCCCTGTAGTTTAAAAAATTACAAAAATCTCCCTGTCATAATTTTTTATTTAACAAAATTAATTGAAAAAATAAAATTTTTAACTGTTCACCTATATAATGATAAAATTATCTGAATTATTAATTGAAATAAACTTTCAACATTATTAAAAACTATTAATTAATTTGATAATTTATTAATAAAATGATCTATTTGTAATGAAATTAAAAACCTTAGGGGACATAATGTAATTTCTAGAACCACAAAAGATAATTTGTAATTTAAATATATCTCAGGGAGTGTGTTTATAATTTGCCCTATTTTTAATGGTGGAAGCATCTCTTTCGGAGCCTTGTCTGATCTTATCAAGGTAAAGGTTGCATTTTCGGTGAAGAATAAGGATAGCATCAGTGCACTCTCTCTAAGACTGTATTGGTTGGAAGATTTGATGAGCGAAATGAAAATGAAAATAAAAAATGAAATAGAAAGAAAAAGAAAAAGGAGAAAGAACTAATCAGTGTGTTTGGTTTGATTTTTTTTAAATAACTTTTTTGAAAATTAAGTTTTTTTATTTTTGTTTTTAGTGAATATTTTAAAAATTTTAAACATTTTTTATTACATTTTTAGATGCATCTTACTTAGATGCATCTAAAAAGTAAAAAAATTGTGAAAAAATATTTTAAAAAATTAATAAATACATAAAAATATAAAAAAATGTACTGAATTCTCATATATATATATATATATTTGGTATTTAGTGAATTTTTAAAAGGCTTTTTCAAAAAAAATTTATTTTTTAGATACATCTAAGTCATGTATGTTTAAAAATAAAAAAAAAATGCTTAAAATATTAAAAAAACTTCAGTAAAAACAAAAACACACAGAAAATAAGAAAGTAAAATTTTCTGAAAAGTGTTTTTGAAAAAGTGAAACCAAGCAAAGTGATAGGATTTGAATTCCAAGCAATGTTTGGTTGAGTTGGGAAATGGAGAAAGGAAAGAGCATAAGTGAACTCAAAAGACAAAAAGTGAGATTGCATTTTCCTCTCCCTTTCTTTTCTCTTGTATTTTCCATTATAGCCAAATAAAGTGAGAATACATTTCTTTTTTCTTTCCATTTCTCCCTTCAAATCTTTTAACCAAATGCAACCTAAATCATCTCATTTTTAAATTACATCACGTGGTGTCAAATTAAATTGGAATTCATTTGTCTAGGATATTTAGCTTTCTGGTTGTTTTGTTGTTGTATGGTCCATGGCATCTTGCCATTGCCAACTTCTTAGGGTTGCTCCTTGTTCATGCTAGTGATTGCATATGATTGGCTTGATTTGTATGTACCAAGTCGGCAATAATGCAGTTTACTACCTTAGCTTTTTAATGTATTGATTCCATAATTTTTAAAAAATTTTTTATCATTAATAAAATTAGATTTTTTGCTGTTAAAAAAAAGAGGTAGTTACACCCCAGTGGAAGGCAGAAACAAAAAAAATACAAATTTATAAATTTAATTATTAATATTTCCAAAGAATAATATTAGGAATTGTGAAAAAATATCATGAAATGTATTTTAAAAAAATTTCATCCTTTGATTAATGTGTGGTGTTTTATTATATGTGTAATACAAATGTAAAAATATTTCATGATCATTGTCATGATATATTTTTTTTTATGATTCTTAATATTACTCTTTGCAAAAATTTTCATTGATTGCAATTATTTTTTTAAATAGCCACTGATGTGATATTTTTCCTTACTGCAACCACCCAACCATAATAATAATGACGACGATGATGGCCATCCTCCTAACAATGACAGATATAATAAATGTGGCTAAAACTAACTGAGTTGAAGGTTTTACCAAGGGGCTTGGACAACTTGAGAGAACAATTGAGGCCCTGTTTGGGAGCGGGAATTTTGGCTAAAATAATCAATAAATATAAGAAAAATTAAAACAGTCAATAAGGCAAAATATTACATTTTACAAATCAATCAATTAAAAGGCAAAAAAATCAAGTTGCCAAATTCCCAAACGGTGCCTTTGTGCAGTGGGACCAATAGATGGCGACGTTGAATTCACACTGCAAGAAAAGAGGGCAAAAAACGCGGAAGTATTTGCGACGGCGCGTTCCCCGTCGCAAAAAATGGTCTTTTGTGACGGCAAAATTAACCGTCACAAAAAATAGTTTTAGCGACGGCGTTTAACCGTCGGTAATAAAACTGCACGGGCAGGTATTAAAATGCGGAAGTGTTAGCGACGGCGTGTTGAACCGTCGCAAAAAAAAAAAATGTTTGAGACGGCATAAGTTTGCTGTCGCAAATACTCGACAATTTGCGACGGCAAATGTCCGTCGCGAAAAAAGGATTACCAAAATGACATCGGTTTATTAATAATTATGTATCATTTGCGACGGTGTAAAGGTCCCGTCGCAAAAAGTAAAAAAAAAATTCCCCCCCCCCTCTTCCCTTTCATCTTGTCGCTCAGTTGGATCGAAATCCCTAAAATTGTTTGAAACAAAATTTCTTTCCCCCAAATCCAAACGAGCTACGGGCGACGAACGGCGAAGGGCTAGCGGTGGTGCAGTGGTGCTTCGACGACGATAGCTACTCAGGTATGCTCTCTCTCTCTCTGTATATATATATATATATGTATGTATTACCTGTTCAAAAAAAATGAAAAATATATACATGAATATAATTTTTTTTTTCTATTTGTAAATTTATTTATTTACTATTATTATTTTTTAATAAAAAAATGACTTTGAAATATCTAGTTGAGGCCCTTTATAATTACTCATAATCTAATTTTATTTTTTTAATACTGTAAATTTTATTTAAAATTTATAACAATATCTCCAACTTTCACAATTAAAATTATTTTGATAAAGAGGCATTCAATATGTATTAAGGCATGGTTTGGGAACACTCAAATAAGTTATTTAATGATTTATTTTTTATCATATTACCCCTCATTTCCATTGAACACACCCCTCTGAGACTATAGTTTACTCCTTCCAGACCCCATTAACAAGACTAATTTTGGTGTAAATCTTGCTTATATTTTTAGTGATGTGAGAAAACTAAATAAATCTTGCTGTATATTTGTGCTTGATTTATTTATTATTTTTGTGTGTTTTCAATTATGTTTAGTCTCAACTCTCACACTGTGGTTTCTTTGGGTGGTGTCTCATATTGAATGGCTTGGTGAAGAACCGAGACTGAGACCAAACAATAGTGAAAAACCGAAACTGAGACCAAACATATCTGTATTCATTTACCTTTATTAAACCTTCTTTTTAATATCATTTAATAAATATCTGTGTGTGTTTGTTTTTTTATAGCAAAATAGGCACGTTAACCTGACCGTGAAATCTTGATTGGAGAGGGATGAGTCGTTCTGAGAATTTATATAGTCCTATATATGTATTTGATTATATTTTGGTTTTCAAACTTGATATCTGCAAACTACAGGAGGGCTTAAGCCTCTGCCCTCTGGTTTTCTTTTATAACTCTGCACCTGTTTGTTTTTTACTTCATTTGATTTTTTTTTAAAAAAAAAGATTGTATTTTGGTTTTCATTTTTGTTTTTCTTCTAAAAAATTTGAAAATTTTGTTCGTCATAGTTGTTGAAAGTGGTGACTGGTGACAGTGGTTAGAGGGGTTGCCAATGGGTGACGGAGCATAGATGAGTTTTGAGTTTGCTAAAAGGATCTCTTGATTTTGGGTAATAATAAAAAAAAAAGAGTAGAATTTAATTTTGAATCGGTTTGAGTTAAAGAGCATAGATGAGTTTTGAGTATTTTTTAGACAAACTTAAATAGATGAGTTTTGAGTATTTTTTTGAATAGGTTTGAGTTAAAGGTATTATATTTAGAGTTACTTTGATGAGATATTTTTGTGGATGTGTACAGATGATGGATAAGAGTTGGATTGATTTGCCAAATAGGATGTCGAGCGAATACATTAATGGGATTGATGAATTCCTTGTGTTTGCCTACACCAATAGGGTTGAAGGATCGATGATCAGTTGTCCGTGTAGGAAGTGCGAGAATCGATACTATTTTGTACGAGAGGGTGTACGTGAGCATCTGATTTTGAATGGTTTTTTAAAAAAATACAAACATTGGATTAATCATGGGGAATCTTACGTATCTCTGCATCGTAATCGAGAGAATGAAACATTAGCTAATTTAGACATTGGGGATGATATGATTGGAATGATACAAGGGGCTATGGGAAATCCACATGCCGGTACAAGTGTTGAGGGTAATGAACCACAGGGGCCAGATCCCTATGCATCTGAACCCCAGCTCGGTCCAAATACAGAGACTGCAAAGTATTTCAAACTTCTTCAAGATGCACAAAGTGAATTGTATCTGGGTTGTCAGAAGTTCACATCCTTGTCATTCATTGTTCAACTTTTACATTTGAAGGTGCTTAATCAGTGGACAGACAAGTCTGTTGACATGTTTCTTGAGTTATTGAATGAGGCGTTCCTGTTGGGTGTGAAACTCCCGGACTCATATTATAAAGCTCAAAAGGTCACAACAGATTTGGGCATCACGTATGAGACGTGGGATACATGTCCCAACAGTTGCATGTTGTTTCGAAACGAGAACGCCAATCTTGATAAATGTGTCATATGCAACAGTTCTAGATGGAATTCAAATGGTGATGGTGGTTCAAATGGTCCTAACAAAGGTGGCAAACGAATAGCTGCAAAACAGATGAGGTATTTTCCTTTAAAGCCAAGGTTGCAGAGGTTGTTTATGTCATCCAAGACGGCCAAGTTAATGAGATGGCATGCAGAGGAACGAACTGATGATGGTGTCTTCAGGCATCCTGCTGACTCCCCTGCATGGAAAGATTTTGACCGTCGGAATCTTGACTTTAGTAATGACTGCCCAAGTGTAAGGCTTGGCTTAGCATCCTATGGTTTTAACCCATTCAGAACGATGAACATAGTTCATAGCACTTGGCCTGTTGTGCTCGTTCCATACAACTTGCCGCCATGGATGTGCATGAAGCAACCATTTCTAATTTTAGCCGTGCTTATTGATGGCCCAAAAGGACCTGGTGACAAGATTGATGTGTATATGCAACCGTTGATTGAGGAGTTTAAAGAACTATGGAACGAGGGTGTGTCAACATTTGCTGCATCAACAAATCAAATGTTTCAAATGCATGCAGCTTTACTGTGGACAATTAGTGATTTTCCTGCATACGCAAACTTGTCAGGATGGAGCACTAAAGGCGAATATGCATGTCCTTGTTGCAATAAGGAAACTACATCGTGTTGATTGAAACATAGTAGGAAACAATCATACTTGGGTCATCACAGATTTTTACCTACTGGCCATAAATTCCGGAAGGATAAAGTATCATTTGATGGTAGTCGGGAAGTCAGACTCAAACCAAAATTGTTGTCTGGAACTGAGATGTTGCTACAATTAGAATCTGAGGGTATTTTAACCCAATACAAGAGGGATGACCTTATGGAGAGGCATAGGAGACAGGTAGAGAAGGAGAAAGCTGGACATCGCACCCACAGTTGGAAGAAAAAGAGTATCTTTTATGAATTGCCATATTGGGAGCACAATCTAATAAGACACAACCTCGATGTGATGCATATAGAGAAGAATGTTTGTGACAATGTGTTGTGGACAATATTAGGGGTTGCAGGAAAATCGAAGGATGGTGTTAATGCTCGGCGTGATTTACAAGATATGAATATTAGAAAACCACTACATTTGCAGTTAAGAGGGTCGAATAAAGCCTATTTACCACCAGCACAATTCACGATGACCAAGGATGAGAAAGATTTGTTCTTGAAAGTGTTGAAGGAAGTAAAAGTTCCCGACGGGTATTCATCCAATATATCACGTCATGTGCGCTCACATGATAGAAGTGTTGGGGGTCTTAAGAGCCACGATAGTCATATTCTGATGCAAAAACTTATTCCATTGGCTATTCGAAGATTGTTACCGAAGAATGTAATTGAACCCTTGATTGAATTGAGCAATTTCTTTAGACAATTGTGTTCAAAAGTGAATCGTGTGACGGATTTGCAATATATTCAAGATCGTATCGCTATAACACTTTGTCATCTAGAGAAAATATTTCCTCTGAGTTTTTTTGATATAATGGAGCACTTGCCTATACATCTAGCTGATGAAGCCTTATTGGATGGAGCGATTCAGTTTCGATGGATGTATCCAATTGAGATGTATCTTCTTACTTTGAAACAATACGTGCGTAATAGAGCTCATCCTGAAGGATCAATTGCTAAAGGATATATTATGGAAGAATGCATGAATTTTTGTGCACAATATCTCAATGATGTGGAAACCAAATCTAGTCGACCCGTGAGGAACTATAGTGGTGCTGATAATTTGGGTCATGCTATTGGTGAAAACACAAGCTTTTATCTTGATAATACTTCTTGGGTACAAGCTCATCGATACATCTTATTCAATACAAGTGCGGTTCAACCATTCATAAAGTAGATTAAGTCACTCACTCAATATTTTATTATGTTTTATTGAATTTTCAACTAAATTTTTTGTATTGCTAAAATTTCAATCTACACAGCAAACACCTTGAAGTACTTAAGCTCAAAATGCCTCGTGTCGACGATCATCAACTTCGGCGTGAACATTTTGAAACTTTTCACATTTGGTTCAAGGAACATGTATGTATTTAACTCTATAGATTCTAGTTACTTAAGTCAATCTACATTTTAAATTTTACATTTTCGTGTTAAATAGGTCCAAACTTTGCGAAGGACTACTGATGTCATATTTTTTGAAGAAATTATTCTATTGGCAAATGGTCCTCATAACCTGGCAAGGAGGTTCAACGGGTATATACTGAATGGGTTTCGGTATCGAGTAAAGGCCATGGATGATCGTCGAGCCACACAAAATTGTGGTGTAGCTTGCAAGGTAGATACCATAAGTTATGCTAGTCGAAAAGACAAGAATCCTCGTTTGGGGTCTGTGTACTATTATGGACAATTGACAGATATTGTTGAGATTCGATATTCCAATGAGAAGAAACATGTGTTGTTTAAGTGTGATTGGATTGACAACATTTATGGAAAGAAAGAAGATGTCTTCAATTTCATGTTGGTGAACTTCAATCATTTGTTGTATCGAGATGATCGAATTACCAATGAACCTTTCATCTTGGCGTCCCAAGCAGAGCAAGTTTGGTATGTTGTAGACCCGTTATAGCCAGACTGGCAAGTCGTGGTGAAGATGTCTCAAAGAGGTTTATTTGATATGAGTTCGACTGATCCACAAATCGAGCCATACATGAGCCAACAATTGGAAGAAAATATAATGCTTCGTGATGAAGAAGTTGGTTGGGTGAGGGAAGCCACAGAAGGGGAAACAGTGATGTTCAAATAGGCTGATATTTAATCAATATTAGTAATTCAATTAAGGCCAAGGTTGTAGTTAATTATCAATTTCTTAATTTACTTTGTCTTTGTAATTGTATTAGTTCAAGTAATCCATATTATAGTTGATGACAAACCATTGTCTATGTTTCTAATGTCAATTAATGTTATGTTGCTTGCAGATTATTATGGGAAGGAAGAGGAAGCCTGATCATCCCCGGCGCATGATGTCTGATGTGCTACATAACAGGACATCAGTAACACCACCATCAGAGGAGGCATCACATCGGCCAACATCGGAGGGGCCATTAGTGCCACCACCATCTGAGGGGCCATTAGTACCACCGTATCGACCACCATCAGTGGCACCACAGCAGCTACCATGTACTCAGCCTCCACGCCTATCATCGGTGCGTCCACCATCAGTGGCACCACAGCAGCTATCATCATCAGCTTATGAGCCATCCGCAGGTATGTAAATTTGCTTTGATTTGTATGAAAATTATTTACACATACATTTATTTATGCTCATTATATATAACTTGTTTATTCTCATTGTATTTTGCAGACCCTTCGACTTCTTCACAGCCCACCTCAGGTTTATTTGATATGATTTGTATTCACATTATTTAAATTTGCATTTGTTTATTACCATTGCATATTGTTTATTATTATTGTATATCGCAGGTCATGTTAGTTCTTCATCAACCTCGACTAGGCGTGGTAGAGGATGTGCCAAGGGAATTAAAGAGTGGGGTACTGGTAAAAAGCTGGACATATAATTTGATGGAAATTACTGCCCAATAGGGGATAACGTGGCCAAGTTAACTACTCAACTTGGCATTATTGTGCGGAATGGTAACATTGTTCCTCTTACTTTTCTTGACTGGAACAATGTGCCTGATGATATTGTTGATGCTATCTGGAAGGATGTGAAGGTAAAAGTATATTTTTGTCCACAAATTCGAATTCCAAATTTGTGTTATACTTAGCCTTAAACTTTGAAATTGTGTTTTATAGGACAATTTGAATATATGTCCAGAGGAGTACAAGCCAATCTGCATGAAAAATTGCAACAACATATGGAAGGATCACAAGAACAAGCTTAAGGCTAAATATTTCAAGCCTAGAAGCTCTGATCCTAATCTGAAGGATGATGTTCCTATGAACATTGTGCCAAGCCAGTGGGAACAACTTTTGGAGTATTGGCGTACTTCCGATGCTGAGGTATACAATTACGTTATATTTATGATATGTAAACATACAAATCATATTTACATACTTACATTTGTTGAACCTGTTATAGAAAATTGCAAGTAGGAACGCTAAAAATCGGCGAGCTCACGGCATAGCTCATACCATAGGGCGTACTACTTTCTCTCAGATACGGCATGAGGTTTACATTTTATTGTTTTATTTTTGTATATAAATAAACATTGTATATTTTCAAATTATTTGGATTCTAATTTTCATATTTCTAAAAAAAATGTAGATGACCAGTAAGGGGGAGTCTACTGATAAGATGAATGTTTGGCTTATGACACGTAGAGTAGATGACCCAGAGGTTATCCAGACCTTGGTAGTTTCCAAACACCTTTGATTGTATTTAAAGTTTATTTTTTGTGTGTCAACCATCTTAATTTGGCATATACTTGTATGTCTTATTCAATACAAGATGAGTTTAATCGTCAACTCTCTATGCTACCTGAGGATGGTCGGACTTTGGAGGCTAGGAATGCCATTTTCCATGAGTTGATAGGTCATGACGGACATGGATATTGTTGCACATACGGGAGAATTGTGCCTCGGAGAGCGGTGTATAAAGATGGTGCTGGGCCATCACAGTCAACACCCCAGCCATCGACTATTGATCAGATCACGCAGCAGGTTCGTGCAGAGCTAAGGGATGAGTTGAGGGAGGAGCTGTGAGCAGAGTTCTCTACACATTTGCAGCAGATCAGAGCTGAGATGATGGCCCTTGTGTCACAGGGGGCGAGTGTGGATCCCAACAGACAGGTTCCATATAAATTAAATTGTTTGATAGTTCAATTTTCACTCAAGATTATGTATAAAATTCGAATATGATTAACACATTATCCATCGACTAACATAGGTTCCTGACGCATCGAGTGGCCACCGGGCATTTAGGGAATCTGCAGAAGACGAGAATCCATATACACAACCACCAGAAGATCAGGTATAAAATGTATCTTTGCATTCTAAGCTAAAATGTATCTTTGCATTCTTTACATTCTAAGTTAAGAGACTTGTGGGAGAAGACAGGACTAGTTAGAGTCGAATTTAGCACGAAACTTGGCACATACGACCACCTAGGCACGAGAGACTTGTGGGAGAAGACAGGGCTCGAATTGGGATCCCGGTTTGGGAGTTAGAGCCGGATTTCACTTTAGGCAAACTAGTTCCTTAAGAAACTTAAATTCAAGGAGTTAATGCCCCAAATTCACCAAACCACGTCGGTTTAGCATGAAACTTGGCACACACGACCTCCTAGGCACGAGAGACTTGTGGGAGAAGACGGGGCTCGAATCGGGTTCCCGGTTTGGGAGTTAGAGCTGGATTTCACTTTAGGCAAATTAGTTCCTTAAGAAACTTGAATTCGAAGAGTTAATGCCCAAAAATCACCAAACCGCGTCGATTTAGCACGAAACTTGGCACACACGACCTCGTAGGCAGGAGAGACTTGTGGGAGAAGACGAGGCTCGAATCGGGTTCCCGGTTTGGGAGTTAGAGCCGGATTTCACTTTAGGCAAACTAGTTCCTTAAGAAACTTGAATTCGAGGAGTTAATGCCCCAAATTCACCAAATGGCGTCAGTTTAGCACGAAAATTGGCACACACGACCTCCTAGGCACGAGAGACTTGTGGGAGAAGACGGGGCTCGAATCGGGTTCCCGGTTTGGGAGTTAGAGCCGGATTTCACTTTAGGCAAATTAGTTCCTTAAGAAACTTGAATTCGAAGAGTTAATGCCCCAAAATCACCAAACCACATCGGTTTAGCACGAAACTTGGCACACACGACCTCCTAGGCAGGAAAGACTTGTGGGAGAAGACGGGGCTTGAATCGGGTTCCCGATTTGGGAGTTAGAGCCAGATTTCACTTTAGGCAAACTAGTTCCTTAAGAAACTTGAATTCGAGGAGTTAATGCCCCAAATTCACCAAACGGCATCAGTTTAGCACGAAACATGGTACAAATGACCTCCTAGGCACGAGAGACTTGTGGGAGAAGACGGGGCTCGAATTGGGTTCCCGGTTTGGTAGTTAGAGCCGGATTTCACTTTAGGCAAACTAGTTCCCTAAGAAACTTGAATTCGAAGAGTGAATGCCCCAAAATCACCAAACCGCGTCGGTTTAGGACGAAACTTGGCACACACGACTTCCTACGCACGAGAGACTTGTGGGAGAAGACGGGGCTCGAATCGGGTTCCCGGTTTGGGAGTTAGAGCCGGATTTCACTTTAGGCAAACTAGTTCCTTAAGAAACTTGAATTTGAGGAGTTAATGCCCCAAAATCACCAAACCACGTCAGTTTAGAACGAAACTTGGCACAGACGACCTCCTAGGCACGAGAGACTTGTGGGAGAAGACGGGGCTCGAATTGGGTTCCCGGTTTGGGAGTTAGAGCCGGATTTCACTTTAGGCAAACTAGTTCCTTAAGAAACTTAAATTCGAGGTGTTAATGCCCCAAATTCACCAATCGGCGTCGGTTTAGCACGAAACTTGGCACACACGACCTCCTAGGCACGAGAGACTTGTGGGAGAAGACGGGGCTCGAATTGGGTTCCCGGTTTGGGAGTTAGAGTCGGATTTCGGTCTAGTCAAAATTATTTACTAAACTATCTTTCTAATTATATAGTAGTTAATTTTTTTATATTTTTCTGTAATTAAAATATTAACACCATTATATTGTTATTGATTATTTTTATTTTTTTTTCCAGATATTTCCTAAGTAGCAGTTTGCTTCGTGTGGAATGTGGGCATGTAAAGATTATGACCAACTTCTGTTTTTGTAACCCACGAAAGAATCTGGACGAAAACTTTTGGTTTTGGTTTTGATTTTGATTTTGATTTTGATTTATGTTATTTAAATTTGTGAACAACATTATGTATGTATCATGTGACCAACATTATGTATTTTCATCAGTTGCCAACTTTTGTTTATGTATGTATTTATATTATTATGTAATTTTTGGATTTTTTTGTAGTTATTTTTCATTTGCCAACATTTGCCAACATTACATCATTTGCCAACTTTAGTTATTTTATTTATGTATTTATATTATTATATCATTTGCCAACATTACAGGTTATTTTTATATTTTTAATAATTGTAAAATAGGGTTTTTTTTATAATTTTTTTTGAGACGGCAGCACACCCCGTCACCAAAAAAAAAGTGCCAGGCTTTTTGCGACGGCAGCCATACTGTCGCAAAAGGTATGGAATTTATTGAAAAAGAAGGCTTTAGCGACGGTATAATTGCCGTCGCCAATAGTCATTAGCGACGGCTCAGGTTGCCGTCTACAATAGTCAAAAGCGACGACATTTTTTAGCGACGGGATTTTTGCCGTTGCACAAACCTATTTTAGCGACGGAAAGCTTGTGCCGTCGCAAAAAAACCCAGATTTTCATCCAATATTGGCGACAGAAAATTGCCGTCGCAAAAAAGAAAATTTCCCGTCGCAAATACAATGGCGATGGCAGTTGCCGTCGCTAAAGCTCTTTTGCAACCCCCTTTCTTGCGACCCCCACTTGCCGTCGCAAAAAGAAAATTACCGTCGCAAATAGCTTTTGAGACGGCGTGCGGGAGTATTTGCGACGGCGTTTTGCCGTCGCAAAAAACAATTTTTTTTGTAGTGTCATCGGGTTTCTCCACGAAAGCACCTCTCGTTTCAATGCTCTCACGGTCTACATGGAGGTACTTACCACATATATTGTGACATTTATTAAATATTCGTTGCTAAATACTTGAATTTTTCCAACACAAAAATATATGTTCTTCACAAAAAGCATATCCTGAAACGCTTTTTGACATCTTTTGAGTGTTGGCAAAGAGTTTTGCCGTTTGTTTTTTGGACTAAACCCTCTCATGTATGTTATTGCAATAGTAGTACGGGTACTTTGGTCATTGTGTCATTTTGATCCTTATAATTTTAATTGACTCGATTTTGACATTGAATTTATAATTTTATTTCAATTTAGTCCAATTAATTACAACTTTTATATGCATATAAGTGGTATGCGTCATATTTTTAAGAATATATTATAAATTTACTAATCTCATGAGTTAATCTCAACTAATTTAGTTATTATTTATGGTAAAAAAACATTAACGGTATTGTCATTAGACCAAATTGACACAAAATTTAAAATTAGCGGTCAAAATTGTACTAATTGAAAGTGTAGAGATCAAATGATATACAAGGGGCAAAACGCAAGGACCACTAATGTAATTTATCCTTTCTTTAAATACAATTAAGATTAGATAATGTGACTATTGATACATTATCTAGCTTAATTATTTTTGTTTTATCTGATTGGTGAGTGATAAAAATTAAGCGATTTAAATAATCTAAAAAAACTCAAAGTAAGCCCTACCCAAGTACCCCAATTCTTAAAAAATGTGGATATGTGAACCATTTTGCATGAATGAAGCTTTGGTCTTAAATGCTAACCGTAATCACCACAAAATATCAAGGTTTTAGAGACTAAAATTTAGGAATAAATTATTTTTTAGTGATCTAATATTTTTGTTATGAAAAATGCTGTTATTATATTTTTAGTAACAAAAATTTGACATTAGTGATGAATTATTATCTTTTTGGGACCAAATTTTTTGTCTCAAATAATAAATCACTTTGAGACCAAATTATTTTGTTCCTAAAAAACTATTTACTAGTAACATTTTCAAAATTTTGTTGCTAAAAGTCGTGTTTTTAACTTTTTGAGACGACCTTTTAGTGACTATCCCCACGACGATAGAAATTAGTCCCTAAATGTCTTTTGTAACACAAATTTTTACTTTTAGAGATCAACACATTTGATTTCTAAAACTCTTATATGTCGTAGGAATGACAACGAGGCGGGGCGGGGCCGGGACTACACTCCTCGTCCCCGATGGCTAAAAAATTCCCGTCCCCGCCCCCGATCCCCGGCGAGGGAACCCATCGCCTCCCCGTCCCCGTCCCCCGGCGGGGGAGCTCATCACCTCCCTGTCCCCGTCCCCTAACAGGGATCGGGTTTCCCTGACCCTGAAAAATCCTTGAGCTTCAACACAAGAACAACAAATTAACATATTTATCACCATGTTTTATCGTCATCAACAAATACAGATTTAAACTTAAAAAAAAAAAAATTAAACACAGATCAGATCACACACACACACATATATTGCCATCCCCACAAACAGATCAGATCACACACACACACACAGAGACAGATCTAACACAGACAGATCCATCGTCTGGCACAAATCTGAGCGACGCCGTCAGTGGCTTCGGTGGTGGTGACAGAGATCGAGATTGAGAGTAGCTGGTGCTGGTGTTGGCGGTGGGTTCGGTGGTGGTGACAGAGAGACAGACGTTGTGCGGCGGTGGTGGTGATGTCGCTGTTGGTGAGAGAGATGAGGGGTCGGGGCCAGCGGTGGTGGTGACGTCGCCGTCGGTGATTGCGAGAGAAAGAGTTGACAGTGAGCAGAACGAGAGAGTGAGAGAGAGTTGAGATGAGAGTGAGTGAGAGAGAGAGAGATATATATCTGAGTTGAGTGAGTGTGAGAGCAACACAGGAAGCGATATACAAATCTAATACATTGGTTTGGTTTATTATAAATATAATATACGGTTTGGTTTGTTATTATTATTATTATATATAAGGGGTATAAAAGTAATTTCACTTCGGGAAAAGTTGGGAACGGGGCCGGGGACGGGGCCAGGGATTGGGCCAGGCCGAGGCTTAAACACTGATCACCGTCCCCGGCCCGTGACAGATCGGGGATTGATTTTCAAATACCGTCTTCTCCCCGTCGGGGGTATTTTTCGGGGAAAAACTGCTCAAATCGGAGTTGGGATCGGGGATCCCCATCGGGTCGGTTTCAAATTGCCATCCCTAATATATCGTAGAGATTCAAATGTCAGGATTAAAGCTCCAATATTCCAATATGGTATGGGTTATCAAAATTTTACAAATCTTTTTCTTTTCAGCACCGGTTTTATGGGAAGTCAATTCCATTTGGAACAATGGAAGAAATCTTGAACAATGGCCCCGTTTGTTTTTAAAGGTAGAATGGAGTGGATTGATAGTGAGGGAATTAATAGTGAGGGATTGTTAAATTATTTTTATAGAAAATAATAAAACAAATAAAAAAATACAAAAACATTCAACATTAATGTTTTTAAAAAAATGCCCAACATTTAAAAAATTCTAAAAAAATAAAAATAAAATAAAATAATTTCAAAAAAAAAAATACAAAAACATTCAACATTAATGTTTTTAAAAAAATGCCCAACATTTAAAAAATTCTAAAAAAATAAAATAAAATAAAATAATTTCAAAAAAAAAATAAAACAAATAAAATAATGATTTTTACTTAACCAAAAATACAAAAAATTAAACATTAATGTTCAAAAAAAAAATAGCCGACATGTTAAAAATAAATAAATAAATAAAAATAAAAAAATTTCTAGTTCGCAGGACTATTTTTCTAATACCAAGTCCGAATCCCCTTAGGGAGGCCCATCCGAATTCTCTTAGGGAGGCCTATCCTAATCCGGAGCTCACTATTAATCCCCTCTCCATCTCTCAAAATAAACACAATATTAGTTGGTCCCACGTCACTATCAATTCCAATCCCTCCTCTAACTCTCCAAACAAACGGGGCCTGAGACAACTCGAGGTTATTTTAACTCAACTCAAGTTATAACAGATTATGCAAAAGTGATTTTATACTTGAAAAAAAAATTATTTGCACACAAAAATCCAGTTATCGTTATTGGAGGATCATATAGGGGATTTACTATAATATTTACAGCCATTGTTGAATACTTACATTTTGGAAGAAGGATTCCTTCGGTCTAACAATGGATTGGATAGTAATATCTGGGTCAGTGGTGTTAGTGAAAATGTATGATTTTTCACAAGTAAATCAATCAATGAAAATAAAAATTAATGCGGAAAAATTAAATCAACGATGACACAAGAATTTTTATGTGGTTCCCTCAATGTGAGGTACGTCCATGAGATCGAAATCCGATTTCACTATCGACCAAAAAGTTTCCAAACGATTACAAACTAGACACGAATGGTCTCACAAAACTATCTTCAAGTGAATTCCAAATAATCACAAATAAACAAGAAGAAAGATCTCACCAAATAAATGAACAAAAGTTTTCGAAACAGAATTGAAGAAGACCCAAAAATAATAACCCAAATCAATCCACACACTGCCTCTACGTCCAAACAAACTTCCAAGCATCAATCAGAATCAAACCATCTACCGAAAGAAAAGCAATGCTATAGCTGCTGCAACACACCCACCCACGGGAAAAGCAAAACAATATCAATCAAACATTGTTAATTCTTGAGTTTTATATCAAAATCCTAGTTGCAACCAAATTGATTATAAAATACCTATTGGGCCTTCGAAAGTTAGATATAATATATTAAAAATATATTATAACCAACACCAAACCAAATTAAATTCTTTTAATAAACCAATTGGGTCCCATACTCCACTAAGGAGGCATACCCAACAATTTTTCCCCTACCGACTTAGGGGGAGACATCAACCATACCCTCCAAAGTTTGATACTTTAAATGTTTGTCCCTCAACAAAGCCTTAGTCAACATATTCGAAATATTATCATCTGTGTGAACCTTTTCGAGTTGCAACAATTTCTAATCTAACATATCATGAATCCAATGGCATCTCACGTCAATGTGCTTTGATCTTGAATGAAAAGTAGAATATTTGTTCAAATGAATAGCACTTTGACTATCACAATAAAGCACATACCTTTCTTACTTCAAACCCAACTCTTGCAAAAATTTCTTCAACCATAACTCTTTTTTACAAACTGCTGTAATGGCAATTATAGCACTCAATGTCTTTCTTTGAAAAAGAACCGTCTCTTGATTTGTCATGGTTTTGGTCACGACCATGAAGAGTCTCACTCCTCCCTATTGTTTTACTTCGGCCTCTCATAATAAATGCCTCTGAATGAGAAGAACCCATTAATTTTCTTCTAATTTCTTTATTCAACAAGCTACTAGTGACTTGGCTAATTGTGACAACTCCATCGAGTGCCGAATTACTAACCGTCACAACCAAAGTCTTTCAACTTTCAGGCAAGGACTAAGTAGCATCAAAGCCTGCAACTCATCATCAAAAATAATTTTCATAGAAGTAAGTTGGTTAACAATACTTTTTATTTCATTCATATATTCTGGAATAAGGCTACCATATTTATATTTTAAATTAACCAACTTTCGAAACATAAAGGCTTTATTTGTGGCAGATTTTCTTTCATAAAGGCCTTCTAATTTTTTTTTCCATAAATCATGTGCTGAAGTTTCAGTAGTAACATGATGAAACACACTGTCACCAATCCATTAATGGATAACACCAATGGCTTTTCAATTAAGCCTCTTCCATTTATTATCTTTCATACCCTTAGGTTTGCCACTATCACCTTCAATTGGCTCATACAAATCTTTACAAAATAATAGGTCCTTCATTTTAGTTTTCTAAGTAATCCAATTGCTTCCATTGAAGCTAGACATACGACTCATATACCCTTCCATTGATTTACACAAAAAAATAAATACAAATAAACCGTAAGTTTTGATACCAGTTGTTAGGAAAAATATATGATTTCCCATGAGTAAAGCAATCAATAAAAATAAAAATTAATGCGGAAAAATTAAATCAACAATGACACAAGAATTTTTACGTGGTTTTCTCAATGTGAGGTATGTCCATGGGATCGAAATCCGATTCCATTATCAACCAAAAATTTTCCAAACGATTACAAATGAGACACGAATGGTCTCATAAAACCACCCTAAAGTGAATTCCAAAGAATCATAAATAAACAAGAGGAAAGATCTCACAAAATAAATGAACAAAAGTCTTTGAAACAGAATTGAAGAGGACCCAAAAATAATAACCTAAATCAATCCACACGCTACCGCTCCATCCAAATAAACTTCAAAGCATCAACCGGAATCAAAGCATCCACCGAAAGAAAAGAAATGTTATAGCTCCGGCAACACACCCACGGGAAAAGAAAAACAATACCAATCAAATATGATTAATTCTTGAGTTTTATGTCAAAATCCTAGTGTAGACACCCCATTTTTGACCGTTCTCGAGACTTGGACGTCATCGTGTGAACACTTGATGATTATCCATGGTCGTGTTCGTTTTGAGTTCTCAGAGGTCTCGGCTACGCGCCTTGTCTCAAGATCTCTCAACTTGTCTGTTTTGTGCTTGGTCATGGACTAAACACTTGTGCTTTTGCTTTTGAGGACAGGGAATGGCTTGTTGGCCACCCCCATACCTCACCGGCCATGGCATGACGCCACCGGCCTTGTTTCCTTGCCATCGGCCAAAGGTTGTGGCCGGTCGACACCTTTTATGGTTAGTTGGCCACCTTTGTTGGTCAATTGGCCATTTTGGTTGGTTGACCCCCTTCCATCTGCTTTTGGCAGATATTTTGTACCAGCTGTCACAGCTGGCATCCACATTTAACCCCCTCCATGCACGGGTATGGAGGGATTTGTCTCTTGCTTAGCTTGTTTTGGAAGCTTTGCAAGAGAGAAATTCTATAAAGAGGGAGCTTCTCCTCCCTCCTCAAGGGTTCCAGAGGTTTGAAAATTAGGGTTAGAAGTTTATATCTATCTATCTCTATATCTCCCTCTCTTTACATATTTATGTCTGTATAAGGTTGTTTTGTTCATACTTTTGCATACAAACACCTAGCATTACACCATCCTCTTGGAGCTGGGATCCTTGGAGGTTGATTTTGGTGTTCTTGGGTTGCTTTGAACTCAAAAAACCTACTGGACCACTGTTCTTGAAAAAGGTCTACAAGGGTGAGTGTTCTTGGTTTAGTTTCCCCATTTTTGCTTAAGGTTTTAGACCTATTTTCTTATTGTTTTGAGCTTGACTATAAACTAAGAAAAGTTCTGTTTTTACTTGCTTTTGATCTTTGTTTAAGGTCTCGTTGAGGTTTGGGGTTATTTCCCCCTTTCAAGGCCTTGTTAGGCCTTGTTTTAGGCCATCCATTTTGGCCATTGTTCTTAGCTTTGCATGACCTCTCTACAACTAAAATCCAGAGGATTTTCAATGGTGGAGAGGTGGTTTTGAGGTCCTAAATGGGAGAGGGTCACCCCCTTTCCATGTTGTCTTTAATGCTTGCATGAATGGCTTGTGTTGTAGCATGTTTACCTAGCTTGTTTTAACTCCATTTCAATGCATATTAGGCTTTGTTTTGCCATGATATAGCACTTTTTTAAGTTGGTTTAGACATGCCTTGTATGTTCCATACACTTGTCTTGTAATGCCATGAAATTGCCTTAACATGGATCATGTTGTAACATGTGTTTTTAGCATGATTTTGGCTTGGCTCCATGAAGCTTTTACGCATATTTTGGTATGCTTGAGGTCTTATATTGGTTGTTTGGGTCATCCACGACTTGCTTTGTATAGCTACCATGCAATCTAGCTTGTAGGTTTTGAGTGTTGAACCCTCTAGCATGCTCTACTTGCATCATTTCAGTGGTTTGGCACCACTTATAATGACATTTTAGTCCATATAGTATGCTTAAATACTTGCATTTATCACCTATTCCGTGCTTTGGATAGTTTGGGTTTTATGCTTCATAAATGTGACATTGCGTATGCCATTATGTGTAAGCCTTTGGATTGCCATCTAAGCGGGTTTTTGGGCTCATTTTGGCATGCCATAACTCTGATTTTGGTCGCCTAAATCATGCCATGTTTGGTTGTCTTAGGTGTAGTGTAACACCTCTTTGGTGGCCTTGTATGCCTCATGCCTTGCCCCTTTTGTTTTAGCTTGTTTTAGCTTTGGCCATTGCATGTTTTAGGCTTACTTTGGCATGGTTTGGAACTGTTTTGGTCCAGTTTGGTCATTTGCTTCATGTGTCACATGATCATGGTTTAAGCCTTGTGGCTAGTTTCAAGCTTTTGTGCATGACTTGTTGGAATTATTAGGTTGATTTGGCATCATCCTTTGTATGTTTTCAGAGCATTAAAATGCTTTCCATATGCCCATGTTTATCCCTTTTAAGTGTCCTTAAAAGTTGTCATTTTATGCTTAAGTGTTGGACCATTATGCATGCTTGTTTGTATGTGACTTTGTCCCTTATCCCTTAGCATATTGGCCGCTGATTTGGGCCTATTTGAGAGATGCCCATATTGGTTTAAGACCATCCTTTGCATGTTGTTACATGCTTGCCTTGCATGTTGTCGCATAGTTGGCCCTTTTGCATGTTGTTGCATGCTATATATGTTTGTACGTCTAGATGATAGGACTACTAACATGTTGTTGCATGTTTAAGTGATATTGCATTTGGCATGCATCTTTGATTAAGTTGCTTAACATGTTGCTACATGTCTTGCATGTTTGCATGTTCAAATTGCATCTTGCATGCTTGTTAGCTTGCATACTTGTTACATACTTGCATGGTTGCATGCTTGTTCAAATGCTCATATTGCATTAGATGTGTTGCACACTTGAGTTATTTGCATGCTTGCTTGTTTGTCTAGGTTGCATCGCATTGAGCATGCATTCCCTACCTCTTGACCAACCATGATAGAGGTTGGGATCTATTGTATGATTGTATGCATTTCATTTGATATCAAATTGCATACTTGGCTCCTTGGGCCATCATGCATTGAAATGCGTGATTGATGGCCCGAGGATCGAGGCCTACACTCTTTTGAGTCTCAAACATGATAAGGAGGGTAGTGGTACAAACATTGCTTCGAAATGCATTGCCATGTCTTGTCTGTCCTCTGCTGTAGCAAAACAGGGTTCTACATGAAGGGATGGCCGACCGACCACACTTAGTGCCGATCGGCCAAACATTTGTGGCCGGTAGCCATATCCATGGTTGATGACCAATTCGCCATGGCCGGTGGTGTTCCCTCTTGGCCGGTGACTTCCCACAACCCTCAGGGAGTATTTCAGAAGCAATTTTAAGACCTGTGCAGTTTTCAGAGGAGAAAAATAGTGCAAGCAGAGGCAGTAAGAGTATGGTGGTGGATTTCCTAGTGGAGCCGAACGTACATGCATTCATTCCTCTTCTCGAGGCTGCTTTACCGCTTTATTAGTTTAGTTAATTTGCTTAATTAGTTAAGTGGTCTGTAATAATTAATTAGCTGGAGTAGTTAATTATTTATTTGGTTTGTACTATTCTTTCGGTCCCTCCGCGAGAGGGAGAACTTTTGTAATAAGCGTGCGTGTGTGTGATGCATGTCTTCCAACCCCCACTTCTTTCTCCCATTTACTTACCTGCTTTCAATGGTTAGTTCTAGGGCACGTTTCAATTAGCCTCCTTATGCTATGCATGTTTGCATCATTTATCTGTATTGCATGCACCGAGCTCGGCGTATCATACTAATACTTGCATCATTCATCTGTATAGTATGCACCGGGCTCGGCGCATCATACTAATTGCATAAGTATTTCAATTCCAACTTGAATACGTGTTGAATTGTTGCATTTCATATGCCATTGTAGCTTAGCTGAGCCTATTCTAGCTGTATTTTGTATGCGTTGCATTAGCCATCTTGACATGGACTTGGATCATGCATTTGATTACTAACATGTTCCTTGTTTTGGCTCGGAGTACATTGTAAGTGTTTATGCTTTAGCATCTTGCATGTATGTGAGTGTTAACATGACGGCATGCTTGCCATGAGGCTAATTGCTTATGTGCTATAACTGCCCGAATGCCTGTGGGTGAAGGTTGGGTTGCTTGAATTAGATCAAATTCATTGAAATCCGTGTTTTAGCCTACTTGCGAGTAGCAAACCTCAAACCATTTTCCAAACAAACAGATATGCGATGCATTGTTCCAAATTAGGCGATCTAGTCTATACTTGTTTTGCTGTGCACATCACATAGTTAAAGACTAGCTAATAACCGGAATAAGGACGCATAATGTTTTCAAAACGAGATATCATTGTTAGTAGAGGCCGATCTTCGGATCGGGCGAGCGGGGGTGCTCATAGATGACCTTACCCAATCGTACCCAAGTTCCTGAGCCGAGGCAACTTTGGTGATGACGGACACGTGGCCTTAAGCAACGAGTCAGGGTTTCCTAAATTCCCCCAAAACAAAATATTTAGGTGGCGACTCTGTATCTGGCAAAGCAGTCCATATTTGGCACTTCTTTACAAAAATCTGTTTTTCAAAACGATTTGCCGGATTTGGACTCTTTGGTGATTTATCAGTCTTGCATTGCACTTTGCAAGACTAGATTCAAAACTGTGACAATTTGAGTCCGAACTGTAGCGTGAGGCCCACGGGCGCGTACACACCTAGTTGTTACTAAATTGATTATAAAATATCCATTCGATCTCCAAAAGTTAGATATAATTATTAAAAATATATTATAACCAACACCAAACGAAATTAAATTCTTAATAAATCAATTGGGTCCCATACTTCACTAAGAAGTTTTATTTTGATGGTTTAATTCTTTTATTTTGTGGGCTCCTTAAAAAATCAAATTAAATAGATAATCGAAACCAAATGATTCATCATACTTCACTATAAGAGTTTTCACTCTTGGCAACTAAATTATTTGGTCACGAAAGCAGTCGCCAAAAAATTGTCGGTAAATGTAATTAGCAACTAAAATTATTTTAGTCGCCAAATGTATACAATTCCCAACTAAAATTTTAGTCGCCAAAAGGTTGGACATTAAATTAAATTAAACCCTTTTTGGCGACTAAACTTTTAGTCGCCTAATGTCCCACTTTTTTAGCTACTAAAATTTTAGTTGGCAAAGAGTTCTTTTTTGACTACTAAAAATTTAGTCGCCGAAAGTCCCCATCTTTGGCTATTAAATGTTTAGTAGGCAAAGAGTTCCTTTTTTGGCTACTAAATATTTGGTCGCCTAAAGTTCTACATTTTTGGCAACTAAAATTTTAGTCGGCAAAAGTGTTTTTACAATTTAGACTTTGTTTTTAGTTACGAAAAATTTTAGTCGCCAAATTTTTGATTTTCTTTTGGCTACTAAACTTTTAGTCGCCAAATGTCTTTTTTTTTTTGCTACAAAACTTTTAGTCACCAAATGTCTTTTGCCAATTTCTTTTTACCTACTAATTGTTTAGTCGCCAAAAACATGATATTATATTTTATTGCAAAATTATAATTTCTCTACAACATGTCTATATACAATGCAACTTGTAATATGTATATAAACAAAATGATACATACTATCAATCATTCCACAATCTGCATCCATATACCCAAAATAAATAACATTAAATATCAAAGTCCATACAAATCAACTATTGTCCAAACTAAAATAATAATTTCATACAAAATATATCATACAAAAATCAAAGCCCTTCGTGTACAAAAAATACATTTCCTACCAAGCGAAATTACCATTTGGCATGGTACTAATTACCATCGTAATCTGTACCACAACAAAAGGTGATATATGTGCCACGACAAAAGTTTTATACGGACCATGACAAAACGTCCTATATGTACGCTGACAAATGGTATATATGTACATGACAGAAGGTGATCTATGTACCACGACAATCATTATCTGTTGATTCCCAAAAGTTTTCTGTATCAGTAATAATGAACTACACAAAAGTTGAGGACGACAAAAGTATTATATTAGTTCTACACAAAAGCGAAAATTCGTCTCCATACACCAATATGGATTATCCACAAGTCCACGCAACAAAGCCATCTACAAAGAAAAACAAAAAACGAAACATTAGAATTAGTTACAAAATATCAATTCAGTTAGTCATATGCAACATGTTCTAACAGGCATTTAAGGTAGAACAATCAAGAAATGTCTTCTTGGAAATAAAAGAAAGTGTATATATATATATATATATATGTATCATGCAATATTTATTCCAACCAACACAAACAATGTAATATGTAATTTCTTCATCTTATAAATATATAAAGGCAATTATTAGAATATGTAGATGTTACTTTAATAAAGTTGTTGCTTTTTGAACTAAGTGTTGCAAGTTTTTCGACTAAGTGTAAGGTGTATTTAGGGGCTGTTATGAATTTTTGCCCCCGGAAATCCCCTTTTATGTTATGTTGGATCTCACAAGTCCTATTTGTCATGGCGAAGCTATCCGTGTGAGCCAGACCGTCGTTCGGGGGCTGTTTTGAATTTTTGCCCCCGAAACGCCTTTTTTCGACTATGTTTATGGCGTATTCGACTCTAACTCCCAATCTATGAGTTCGGATTACATTCCATTAGTTGTCACAAGTCCTATTTGTCATGGGGAATTGTTTGTGTGAGCCACACAGTGGCTCGGGGCGTGCTTTGAATATTCACCCCCGAAACGCCTTTTTTCGACTAAGTTTAGCGTGTATTCGGCTCTAACTCCCAACCTACGGGTCTGAATTACATTCCGTCAGTTCTCACAAGCCCTATTTGTCATGGGGGAACTGTTCGTGTGAGCCACACGGTCGCTTGGGGGCTGTTTTGAATTTTCACCCCCGAAATGTCCTTTTTTGACTAAGTTTAGTGCGTATTCGGCTCTAACTCCTAACCTACGGGTCCGAATTACGTTCAATCAGTTCTCACAAGTCCTGTTTGTCATGGTGAAGCTATCTGTGTGGGCCACATGGTGATTCGGGGGCTGTTTTGAATTTTTGCCCCCAAAACGCCATTTTTTGACTAAGTTTAGGGCGTTTTCGGCTCTAACTCTTTACCTACGGGTCCGGATTACATTCTGTCAGTGGTCACAAGTCCTATTTGTCACAGGGGAACCATCTGTGTGAGCCACATGGTGGTTCAAGGGTTGTTTTGAATTTTTGCCTCCGAAATGCCCTTTTTCAACTAAGTTTTGGACGTATTCGGCTCTAACTCTCTACTTACGGGTCCGAATTATGTTCCGTCAGTTCTCACAAATCCTATTTTTCAAGGTGAAGCTATCCATGTGAGCCACATGGTGGTTCAGGGGGTGTTTTGAATTTTTTCTCCCGAAACGCCCTTTTTTGACTAAGTTTAGGGCGTATTCGGCTCTAACTCCCAATCTACGGGTCCACCCTTCCGTTAGTTCTCACAAGTCGTATTTGTTATGGAGAAACTATCCGTGTCAGCCGCATGGTCGTTCGGGGGCTGTTGTGAATTTTCGCTCTCAAAATGTCATTTTTTCGACTAAGTTTTGGACGTATTTGGCTCTAACTCTTTACCTACGGGTCCGAATTACGTTCCGTCAGTTCTCGCAAGTCCTATTTGTCATGGCGAAGCTATCTGTGTGAGCCACATGGTGGTTCGAGGGCTGTTTTGAATTGTCGCCCCCAAAACGCCCTTTTTCGACTAAGTTTTGGACGTATTCAGCTCTAACTCTCTACCTACGGGTCCGAATTACGTTCCATTAGTTCTCACAAGTCCTATTTGTCATGGAGAATCTATCCGTGTGAGCCACATGGTCGTTCGGGGGCTTTTTTGAATTTTTGCCCCCGAAATGCCATTTTTCGACTAAGTTTGTACGTATTCGGCTCTAACTCTCTACCTACAGGTCTGAATTACAATTTGTTAGTTTTTAGTAGTCCTATTTGTCATGGAGAAGCTATTCGTATGAGCCATACGGTCGTTCGGGGGCTATTTTGAATTTTCGCCCCTGAAGCGCCCTTTTTCAACTAAGTTTAGGGCGTATTCGGCTCTAACTCCCAACCTGCGGGTCCAGATTACATTCTGTTAGTTCTCACAAGTCCTATTTATCATGGCGAAGCTATCTGTGTGAGCCACATGATGGTTCGGGGGCTTTTTTGAATTTTCGTCCCCAAAATGCCCCTTTTCGACTAAGTTTTGGACGTATTCGACTATAACTCTTTACTTATGGGTCGAAATTACGTTCTGTTAGATCTCACAAGTCCTATTTGTCATTGCGAAGTTATCTGTGTGAGCCACACAGTGGTTCAGGGGTTGTTTGAATTTTTGCCCCTGAAACGCCATTTTTTGACTAAATTTTGGACGTATTCGGCTCTAACTCCCAACCTACAGGTCCAAATTACATTCCGTTAGTTCTCACAAGTCCTATTTCTCATGGGGAAGCTATCCATGCGACCCACACGGTCGTTCGGAGGCAGTTTTGAATTTTCACCCCGAAACGCCCTTTTTCAACTGAGTTTAGGGCGTATTCGGCTCTAACTCCCAACCTACATGTGCTAATTACATTTAATCTATTGTCATAGTTCCTATTTGTGATGAAGACGGTGGCTGTGACATCTATACGATGGTTTGGAGGTTCTTTCACATTTTTGTCCCCTCTACGTCATTTTTCGGTTAAGTTTAATGCGTTTTCAGCTTTAACTCCCAAACTATGTGTGGTAATAACATTTCGTCTATTGTGACAGGTCCTATTTGTCACAGGGAAGGTGGTCATGATATTCGTACTGTGGTTCAGGGGATGTTTCCCATTTTCGCTCCCTTATCGCCCTTTTCGGTTAAGTTTAAGGGTGTTTGCGGCTCTAACTCCCAACCTCCACGTGCCAATTACATCCCGTCTATTGTCATAGGTCCTATTTGTC
Source organism: Camellia sinensis (assembly GCF_055761805.1). NCBI lineage: Eukaryota > Viridiplantae > Streptophyta > Magnoliopsida > Ericales > Theaceae > Camellia > Camellia sinensis. Next base: position 82,651,135 of record NC_138974.1, read on the forward strand.
ATGGAGAAGGTGGCCGTGACATCCGTACGGTGGTTCGGGGGCTATTTCGCATTTTCGCCCCTATAACACCCTTTTTCAGTTAAGTTTAATACATTTTCGGCGTTAATGATATAAACTCAAAATAATTACAAAGAGATGGAAGTACAAGACCTACTTACACAATTCAAGGCATAAATTCGTTGTATTTGCAATTCTCCCATCTTATTTCATGGCCTTCAAAAAATATGAGACTTTCACCAATAAGAATTTTTAAAAATTTTAAGCAATAGACTAAGTGGTCTAATGATTGAGTCATCTCTAATTTTAAATATGTGGAGTTTATTTGTGTAAGAAGGTGCACCTGTTACATATGATAATTTCACTTGCTAATGCCAATATGTACATTTTCACCGTATTTAAATCATGAGTTTAGAGACTAAATTAAAAATAAAATGGAAATAGAAATGAAAAATAAAAATTAACTTACATTTCATTCTTGAAGGGATGTGTTTGGTGATAATAATTTCGTGTGTTTTGTTTTGTATTCGATTCTATGTCTTTAGACTTCTTGTTAATTTAATAGTAAGTTTCAAGACATAGATCTGACCACATAAGCAACACCATCAAAATAGATGGAACAACAATTTGAGTGAAACTATTTTTGTATGGCAAGAGATCATTTAAATGTTTCAATGTACTGAGAGATCATTGAAATGCTTCAGGAGCTGCTTTGCATTTTCGCCCCCTGAACGGCCTTTTTCAACTAAATTCAAGCCGTTTTTCACTCCAACTCTCAACCTACGTGTGATAATTGCATCATGTCTATCCCCATAGGTCCTATTTGTCACGGTGAAGCTACCCGTGACATCCATAGAGTGGTTCAGAGGCTACTTTGCATTTTCGCCCCCCGAACGGCCTTTTTCGACTAAGTTTAATGCTTTTTTCACTCCAACTCCCAACCTACACGTGCTAATTACATCCCGTCTATCCCCACAGGTCCTATTTGTCACGAAGAAGCTACCCATGACATCCATAGAGTGGTTCAGAGGCTAATTTGCATTTTTGCCCCCAAACGGCCTTATTCGACTAAGTTTAAGGCGTTTTTCACAACCTACGTGTGCTAATTACATCCTGTCTATCCCCACAGGTTCTATTTGTCACGAGGAAGCTACCCATGACATCTATAGAGTGGTTCGGGGGCTGCTTTGCATTTTTGGCCCTCGAACGACCTTTTTTGAAGTTTAAGGCATTTTTCACTCCAACTCCCAACCTACATGTGCTAATTACATCTTGTCTATCCCCACAAGTCCTATTTTTCATGAGAAAGCCGCCCATGACATCAATAGAGTGGTTCAGGAGCTGTTTTGTATTTTTATCTCATGAACGCATTTTTTCAACTAAGTTTAAGGCATTTTTGACTCTAACTCCCAACCTAAGTATGCTAATTACATGCCATCTGTCCCCACATGTTCTATTTGCCATGAGGAATCTGCTTGTGACATCCATAGAGTGGTTCAAGGGCAATTTTGCATTTTTGCCCCCAGAATGCCTTTTTTCAACTAAGTTTAAGGCATTTTCGACTCTTACTCCCAACCTACGTGTGCTAATTATATGTCATCTGTCCCTATGGGTTTTATTTTTCATGAGAAAGTTGCTCGTGACATCCATGGAGTGGTTCGGGGGCTGTTTTGTATTTTTGCCCACCCCCAAATGCCTTTTTCCGACTAAGTTTAAGGCATTTTTGACAAAGTAAACCAATTGTTTGGTTTGCTTTTTTTTTTCTTTCTTAGAACAACTAAAGAAATCTTGGTTTGATTGAATTCAATGTTGTAAAAAGCTTTGTTTGTACTTTCAGAAGCTCAAAGTAAAAAAGTAAGCAAAATAAAATAGTAACTATTGTCTGAATTCTGAAAACAAAGCGGAGGAACGTGCCAACTTGAAGATTGTCTGCTATCTCGTTTTCTATTTTTGTTTACTCTCAATTTCATATCATTCAGCACTTACAAAAGGGACAAAGCATTTTAGGAATTAAGATTAAACAAGAAGTTCAAAAATACTAGAGCTTCATATAAACAAATAGTCTTAAGGGCATTATATAGCATGAAGATTAATTGGGCACAAACATTTTGATGAACAACAATCAAGATAGTTTAAAGAGAGCTACACATCCAATCAACATGAACAATTAACTACATAAGAATGATGCAATGAGAAGAGGAAGATATAATGATACATAGTACTTTAAGTTTACCAAAATTCAAATGCACTCCAAATTGTTATCAATTCATATGAAATCTTGTAAAAAGAGAAATATGATGTAGAGATTAAACCAAACTCAATGACAAGTACAACAAGAAGAAACATAGTACTCCAAATTGTTCCACAAAATCCACATACAATCCAAATTGTAATCAAATATCAATTAAAATGAAATCCTGCAACAAGATAAATGGGATGCAGAGATAAACCACCTGGGCTTTTTTTTAGTTGAATTTGAAGAAGTTTTAGATACAGCAAATGCCTTTTCCCGTGTCACCCACCTGCCTATGTCATTTCATGCAAGTAAATATTATATCATAAGAACACATAACCAAGAAGGATATTTTGGGAGGGGCAACAAAAAATGACTAAAAGTAAATCTACAAGAACAATCAAATATGAAACACATCACTACTTTTTAAATGCAATTGGTAGCTTATTGTCGGAGCTGAGTATTAGGGGATATGAAGAGGCCGAATATTATTTTTAGAGAATCAAGATGTATACATTGCATTCGGCTCCGTCGTATATAAATTCAGGGGGTATCCTAATCGGCCATAGAACCAGCTGAGCAAGGAGCCGAGTAGAGGTTGGTCAGCAATAGAAGGAGCTGAGTAAATAATTGCATGGTGGATTAAAGGTGGGCCCAACTCTGAGGCCCAGAGAAAAAATATATAAATAGAGGGACATCAACCAAAGAGGTATGTGAGAACTAGTAAGCTTAACTTAAGATAGAAGTAAACAAGAGAGTACACACTGTCTTGTCCGTTGGAGTGCTAATTCCAGCACCGTCGACCAAAGTATTCATTCATTTTCAGGTTGCTAGCTGAGGATCTTGAGCGTCCCATTGGATCCAAAGAGTATTTCCAAACCACTTCTCCATAATTGGCGCCGTCTGTGGGAATACCCTAGCACATCCATGGCGGGCGTAACGGAAGATCTTCCGGTACGCCACGAGTTGATACCACTCCAAGCACCATACTGGGACCAAAAAACATTATTGCACAAAGAGCCTTGAACATCGATTCAGCTGATGAAACAATGTAAGCGATAATGGATTAGGCAAAACAAAACGAACAGAGGTTGAAAAACATGATGGCTAAGAACAAGCGCCTTCGACAGGATTTGGCCTTGGAGGTGGCAAAATTCCAACAGGCCGTACGCCAAGATCTTATACAACCCCTGAGAAAGGATGGTCGATGACCTTGAGTTCGAAGACAAGATACTGGCATTGATTCTGACTGCTCATCCCTAGAACCCGAAAAGAAGGGGCGAGTCGAAGTCTCCAGTTCTTCTGAAGGAAGTCCACGAGCACAGAGTAAAAGAAGAAGAAATGATTCAGACGAAGAGGACCAACATGACCCCTTTGTGTGACGGATTGCGAGGGCAGTACTACCCAAAACGTTCAAGGCTCCATCGTTCACCCTATACGATGGAAAATTGGATCCCACTGACCATATCCATCATTATAAGCAAGCCATGACACTGCATGCAGACGACGAGGCTCCCATATGCCGGATATTTCCAAGCAGTTTGGGACCATTGGTTGTCCGATGGAATTATAAGTTGGAACCAGCATCGATTAAGAGTTTCCATCAATTACAGAAATCCTTCAAGGCAAGATTCATCACCAATGAGGTCCAGCCAAAGCAAGTCGACTCTCTCTGGGCATTGCAAATCCAACCAGGGGAAACCTTACGAGCATGTTCGATGCGCTATTGGGAATGCTTTAATCTTGTGGGTGACGCCTGCAACGACTCCATGGCCATCACCGCCTTTAAAATGGGGTTGCATCCTGATAGTGCTCTCCGCAGTTCCTTGACCACAGGGCCCCCTAAAACAGTCTGATCGTTAATGAAGAAAGTCAAGAAATACTGCAAAGTGGAAGATGACGCTCTGCGAGTTAAAGTCGGGAACAAGGCCAACAAGACGACCTCATCCGAAATTGTTCAGCCGATAACTTCTGTACCATCGCGAAGCCCTGAACCATGAAATCAGACTAAATGAAACAAAAGGCGGGATTCGTGCCGATCAAATGACCAGTGTTCCCACTGAGCTAATGAACAACTTCAGGTGGATGGCAAGCGCACGAGGCGCGCGAACAAGAAATATATGGAGCTGTCGGAGTCAATCGACATGATTATGTCTAAAGTTCAACACCTTTCGTTCTTCAAATGGCCATCCAAAAAGGTGGGACCTCCCGACCCGAGGAGACAGGATAGGCGGTGCGAATACCACAAGGACCACGGACATGATACCAAGAGCTGTTATGCGTTGAAGGATCACCTTGAGGAATTGGTACAAGACGGTCAGCTTAAGCAATACGTCCGTAAATACAATGTAACCAAAACAATAGCTTTGAGGCAGGATTCACCTCCACTCGGTGTAATCCATATGATTTACAGCCTGCCGATGACACTTGCGATTCATACAATTCAGTCGAATCCTAACCCCCAAAAGCAAGTCACACCAGCCAAATGGCCCATGAAGCTCCGAGTATTACCTTTGACAATTCTGATTTGATCAGCGTAACGCTCCCCTACATTGATCTATTGGTCATCGAATTATGCGTAAGCCGATTCATCGTTGAACACGTTCTTATTGACTAAGGGAGTACTTCAGAAGTCATGTACTACAAGACCTTCATCAAACTTGGGTTCACTGAGTCAAACTTGTCTCCAGCTCATTATCTGTTATTCGGCTTCAACGCTAATCTAGAATACCCATTGGGCAAAATCACACTACCAATTCGAGCGGACTCTCGAACAGTGGATGTGGAATTCTTGGTTGTCAAGCTGCCTTTGCTGTATGATCTCATCATGGGACGAACTTGGCTGCTTGCCATGCATGCCGTACCAAGCACCTATCATCAACTGCTCCGCTTCCTGACTGAACGCGGCATTAAAAAAATCTGTGGTTCCTAGAAATCGACACAAGCATGTTATCTTCTTGCCGCAAAGACACCAAGAGAGTTGGAGATGAATTCTATTGAGGTGTCGGATCGAGAGAGCCTCGACGATGTTGGACGACTCCCAAGTGAAAAGGCCACGGAAGCCCTAGATCTAGTTGAAATTGATGGGGATCCTAATAAGTTCTTCATGGTCGGCGCATCCTTAAACAAAATTGACAGGCAACAGCTAATTACCTTCTTACTTGGAAACCTTGATGTATTTGCATGGTGATCGTATGAGATACCGGGGGTAGATCCATCTGTTTCTCAGCACCGTTTAAATGTCGACCCCAAATGTAAGCCGATTATTCAGAAAAGCCGACGGTTAGCCGCAGAGCACATTGCTGTAGTTGCCGAAGAAGTTGACCGACTGCTTGATGCCGGGGCAATCCGAGAAGTGACCTATCCTACATGGCTGTCGAATACTGTGGTGGTAAAGAAGAAAAACGGGACTTGGCGTATCTGTGTGGACTTCACGGACTTAAATAAAGCTTGCCCCAAGGATTGTTTTCCTCTTCCCAGAATTCACCAACTCGTAGGCGCCATGACTCGTCATCAACGTATGAACTTCCTCGATGCCTACAGAGGCTACCATCAAATTGCCATGCATCCGAAGGGCCAAGACAAAAATGCATTCCTCACGCCAAGAGGAACCTATTGCTATAAGGTTATGCCTTTTTGGCTGAAGAATGCAGGGGCAGCTTACCAAAGACTAGTCACTGTCATGTTTAAAGAGCAATTCGGCCGTACTATGGAAGTGTACATTGACGATATGGTGGTCAAATCCAAAGAAGGGCAAACTCATCTAGCCGATCTGGAAAAGACATTCGACATTTTATGCAAGTACAAAATGAAGCTGAACGCTTCCAAATGTGCATTTGGGATCGGATCCGGTAAATTCCTTGGCTACATTGTCAACCACCGAGGTATCGAAGCCAACCCTAGGAAAATCACAGCAATCTTGGAACTTGGCTCCCCTCGATCAGTGAAGGAGGTTCAGAAGTTGATGGGGATGGCCCCCGCACTCAACAAGTTCATCAGTCATTCCACAGATCGTTGTTAACAATTCTTTCATACTGTACAGCAGGGTAAAGCTTTTGAATGGACCTCTGAATGCGAAGCCACTTTCAACGGTCTGAAGACTTACCTCCAATTAGTTCCACTCTTGACAACACCTTCGGCAGGCGACCCGTTGATTTTATATCTGGTAGTTTCCGATCGGGTCGTCAGCGCCGTACTATTAAAGGAAGAGCTTGGGGAGCAGTGTCCAGTGTATTATGTGAGTAAGGGAATGGTTGACGCCGAAACATGTTACCTTCCGTTGGAAAACTCATCCTAGACCTCGTCATGGCAGCAAGAAAACTGATGCATTACTTTCAAGGGTATACCATGGGGGTACTAACGGATTGCCCCCTCCGGTCAGTACCCCGTAGTGCAGAAGTATCAGGGCACATTTCAAAGTGGGCTCTTGAACTCGGCCAATATGATATTCTGTTTCTTCCTAGAATCTCAATCAAGGGGCAAGTTCGTGCCGACTTCGTGGTGGAATTCACTAGGGGTCTTGCAGACTTCAAGTCTGATCAAACTTGACCTAAGCTGAACTGGAGAATTTATGTCGGGGACACATGGCAGTTGTACTGTGATGGATCGTCCAACCAACAGGGCAGTAGGGCCGGAGTAGTAATCATGGCTCCCAACGGAGGAATTATCGAGCAGGTTGTCAAACTCGGCTTCGAAGCATTGAACAATGAGGCCGAATACGAAGCCTTACTAACCGGCTTATGGAACACACATCTCCTGGGTGCTCAGCATTTGCTTATATTTTATGATTCAAAACTGGTGATCAATCAGCTAAAGGGGGAGTACGTGGCCAAAAACGACCGTATGGCAGCTTACATGAAAACGAAAAATTCTTTGCTGGCAAAATTTGACCATCGTGAATTAACCAAATAACCCGTGATCAGAACACACATGTAGATGCCCTGGCTTGCCTAGCCTCTGCCATTAACTTAGAGATTAAACGGACAATTGAAGTGGGTTTCATCCTTAAGCCGAGCATTGGCCCGTCAGAAGAAGTCCAGATCAATGTCATAGAGTCAAGTCCGAATTGGATAGACTCCATTGCTGCATTCCTATCTTCCAAACAACTCCTCCCAGATAAGAAAGAAGCGCACAAGTTGCGAAACAAAGCTCTGCGATACTACTTGGATCTGCAAGGAAAGCTTTACAAAAAATCCCTTTCTGGTCCATACCTAGAATGCGTTCATCCGGATAAAGTCGAGGGACTCCTGACTAAAATACACGAAGGTAGCTGTGGTTCCCACTTTGATGGGCGCTCTTTGGTTCATCGAGCTGTGACATAGGGTTATTATTGGCCGACAATGAGATCTGATGCCGAGTGTTATGTGAAGAAATGCGAACAGTGCCAGAAGTTATCTCCTTTAACTCATATGCCTGCTGAAGAGTTAAGCTCGATAACTAGTCCTTGGTCGTTCGCCCAATGGGGACTTGACATCGTCAGACCATTGCCTCACGCCCTGGGCAACAAGCGATTTTTGATTATCGCGACATATTATTTTACAAAATGGGTAAAAGCGGAGGCACTAATGCACATTCGAGATACTGACGTGAAGCGTTTTGTATTGAGAAATATCATAATGCGATTCGGCATTCCAAGAGAACTTATTTCAGACAACGGCACCCAGTTTGATTACGGTGTCTATCAAGAACTGTGCATCAAGTATGGTATCCGACCCTATTTCTCCATCCCGGCTTATCCACAGACCAATGGCCAAGCTGAAGTTTCCAACAAAGCCATTTTGGACGGCATCAAGAAGTGGCTGGAGAAAGCTAAAGGCAGATGGGTCAAAGAATTGCTGAGTGTGCTATGGACTCATCGCACTATTCCGAGGCGGTCCATTGGGAAAACGCCATTCGCTTTATACTTCGGAACGCAGGCAATCATCCCCTTGGAGATCGGCCTCCCAACCTTGAAATCAAAAGTTTTTGATATGGGCCAAAATGACATGATACTGGCCTTGGATTTGACTATGATTGAAGAACAAAGAGACCATGCCCTTACATCCGTGGCACAATACCAGCAGCACCTTGCTAAGCCATATAATCAACGTGTTCAGCCACGTCGCTATGTACCAGATGAATTGGTCCTGAAAAAAGTGCTTCCAACTGCTAGGAATCCGGTTAATGGAAAATTGGGTCCTAATTGGGATAGCGCCTACCAGATCGACTCAATCGCAGGAACATGGGCATATTGGCTCAAAGACATCTCTAGGAGGAGTCTGCTATGCCCTTGGAATTCCACGCATTTGCGTAAATTTTATCATTAAATCCGACTTGTGGGGCATGATCCTTGTTTTAAAAGATTCACCATGTACAGATTTCACTTTTGCAATGCAAAGTTTCTTAATTGCTTATTGTGAGATTCAGTTAAAAAATATTCCGATTAAGCCTCCGGATTCGGAGCGCCCTACGTGGATATCACGATTGGCCAAGATAAAAAAGCCTCCAAATTCGGAGCCCCATCTGTGCAGGTCACGTTTGGGCCGAATAAGACTCCGGATTCGGAGTGCCATTTGTGGATATCACGATGGGCCAAGTTAAGCCTCTGAATTTGGAGCCCCATACGTGTAGATCACGATTGGGCCGAATATGCCTCCAAATTCGGAGCGCCCTTTATGGATATCACAATTGGCCAAGTTAAGCCTCTGAATTCGGAGCCGAATCCGTGCAGGTCACATTTGGGCCAAATAAGACTTCCGATTCGGAGTGCCCTTCATGGATATCACAATTGGCCAAGTTAAGCCTCTGAATTTGGAGCCCCATCTGTGCAGGTCACGATTGGGCCAAATAAGCCTCCGGATTCGGAGCGCCCTTTGTGGATATCACGATTAGCCAAGTTAAGCCTCCGAATTCGGAGTCGAATCCGTGTAGGTCATAATTGGGCCGAATAAGCCTTTGGATTTGGAGCGCCTTTCGTGGATATCACGATTGGCCAAGTTAAGCCTCCGAAGTCAGAGCCCCATCCGTGCAGGTCACGATTGGGCCGAATAAGCCTTCGAATTCGAAGCGCCCTTTGTGGATATCACGATTGGCCAAGTTAAGCCTCCGAATTCGGAGCCTTATCTATGCAGGTCACGTTTGGGCTGAATAAGACTCCATATTTGGAGCGCCCTTCATGGATATCATGATTGGCCAAGTTAAACCTCTGAATTCGGAGTCCCATCCATGCAGGTCACATTTGGGCCAGATAAGACTCCGGATTCGAAGCGCCCTTCGTGGATGTCACGATTGGCCAAGATAAAAAAGCCTTCGAATTTGGAGCCTCATCTGTGCAGGTGACGTTTGGGCCGAATAAGACTTTGGATTTGGAGTGCCCTTCGTGGATATCACAATTGGCCAAGTTAAACCTCCGAATTCGGAGCCCCATCCGTGTAGGTCACGTTAGGGCCGAATAAGACTCTGGATTCGGAGTGCCCTTTGTGGATGTCATGATTGGCCAAGATAAAAAAGCCTCTGAATTTGGAGCCCCATCCGTGCAGGTGACATTTGGGCCGAATAAGACTCTGGATTCGGAGCACTCTTCGTAGGTCTCACGACTGGTGCAGATAAAAGCCATGGATTCGGCGCACCTCTCATGAGTATTACTATTAAAAAGCGCGCGTAGTTTGCGAAAGTTGAAACATGCAAGCATTGAAAATGAAATGTTTCATTACATTAACTGACTGGCTCATAATGTATAAATTGAGACATGCAAACATTTAAAACAGAGTGTTTTATTAAATTAACCAGTAAATACATAATTTGCTCCCAATCTGTTGGAGCGTTTACAATATCTAGTCTAAATCGGCACCTCCCTCATCATCACTCTTCTCAACTTCGAAGGCCACGAAGGGAAAATGCTGACTCTAATATAACGGCGACGCCAAATCAATGCCAGTTGCTCCGAGAGCGTCCGAGGCCTGTAGTCCATCCGTGCTTGAATCCACGATTCTCACATCGATAGACCTCCTTAGCGAGTTTTTCCTTAGTCTTGTCTATCCCGACCTTTCGACTGTTGTGGAAGCCTTTTTCATAAGCCCTGGTCTTGGCAGTCTCAATGGCAAACATGCTAGTCGTATCTTGATTGGTAAGCGCATGACTTATTAGCCGTTCGGTCACACTATCTTCCATGATCGGGTTCGATTTGCCGACCGATTGAGCCTCGGCAGCCTTGACCTCTCTTAGCTCACACTCAGCCTTCTCTATGTAAGCTTCTAAGCTTCGAATGTATTCGTCTCTCTGCCCTATATCCCGCCGTGTGGCACGTAGACGTATGTTGATGTCATAGGCGGTGTACTGCCCCTTCACCACCCCATGGATACCCCCCCGAAACACTTCGAAATCCTATTGACCAACCATCAACTGCTGGACTTCTGGTGGAAAAATCTGTCGAGCAAACTCGACTGCCACATTCGGGTCGTGAACAATTGAATCCTCTTCCATCATCGGTCTGTTCCCCACAAAGACCGCAAAACTCAACGGGCACGATGTTACAGCGGATTCTCCTCTGGAGCGCAGTTGCGGGGATTTGTCCTACTGCTGCTTTTCCCTTCTGGGTGACATACTTTGACGATGAGGGGACTGGCATCTCTCCCGCTCCCTCGTCACCCTACTGCTCGTGCGCATAGGCTCGCCACTTTGATTCATCTCCGCGTCCAGTTCATCCAATGTCCTCTTTTCTTCTCTACTGTTAAAGAATAGTCTATTTGACATTCGCACATGTCTAACCTTCCTCTACAGACTGGGTTAGGATACTAAGTCTGAGCACACTTATGGGACCCACGTGCATAAAGCACTCATCCCATTTATTCCTTACAGATGCAGTACCCCCGAGGCGATCTCATTAACGATAAACTTCAACAGCCTCACGCCATGAACTAAAAGTATCTGGCGTTCCAGTTCAAGCATTGGCTAGGGCGATAGCAGATTCAATAATCTAATCAGCCGAATATCTAAGCATGGCGCCGATCTACTCATGCACAACAACCACTCCATAAACTAAGATTATTCGGCCTTCCAATTCATACTAGCTGGGGCAAGGGCAGATTCATCAATATATTCGGCTTAATTATCAGAGCGCAACAGAATTACCATTGTGCCCCAGCAAATCCCTGAACTGCCATTTTTATGATGACTAGTTCATTCACTTGCTAGGGCAAAGGCAGATTCATCAATCTATTTGGCTTAACTACCAGAGCGCAATCGAATTACCATTGTGCCCCAGCAAATCCCTAAACCGCTGTTTTTACGCTGACCGATTCATTAACTTGCTGGGGCAGGGGCAGATTCATCAATCTATTCGGCTTAACTATCAGAGCGCAGCCGAATTACCATTGTGCCCCAGCAAATCCCTGAACTGCTGTTTTTATGTTGACTGGTTCATTCACTTGCTGGGGTAAGGGCAGATTCATCAATCTATTCGGCTTAACTATCAGAGCGCAACTGAATTACCATTTTGCCCTAGCAGATCCTTGAACCGCCGTCTTTACGCTGACTGGTTCATTCACTTGCTGGGGCAAGGGCAGATTTATCAATCTATTCGGCTTAACTATCAGAGCATAGCCGAATTACCATTGTGCCCCAGCAAATCCTTGAACCGCCATTTTTAGGTTGATTGGTTCATTAACCTGCTAGGGCAAGGGCAAATTCATCAATCTATTTGGCTTACCTATCCGAGCGCAGCCAAATTACCACTGTGCCCCAACAAATCCCTGAACTGCCGTTTTTACACTGACTGGTTCATTCACTTGTTCGGGTAAAGGCAGATTCATCAATCTAATCGGTTTAACTATCAGAGCACAGCCGAATTACCATTATGCCCCAGCAAATCCCTGAATCGCCATTTTTACGCTGACTGGTTCATTCACTTGCTGGGGCTAGGGCAGATTTACCAGTTTATTTGGCTTAACTATCAGAGCACAACCGAATTACCATTGTGCCCTAGCAAATCCCTGAACTACCGTTTTTACGTTGACTGGTTCATTCACTTGCTGGGGCAAAGGCGTATTCACTAGTATATTCGGCTAAGTTGCAGCACTTCATAGTTACGTTTAATTCGGTAGCTTGTTCCATTCATTTCATAATTTTACATCTCACTTAGCTGCTAACAAGCATATAAACTGAACACAAAGAGCAAAAATAATTTTCATTCGTAAATTGAGCACAATTACAATTCATTTTACAAATGAAAACTACCCAACATCAGCTTCTTACAACAATGATTAACCAAAAACCTAATACATTTAGTAAAACCTACATACACCTAGTACCAAAGACAAAATGGAAAATATTCAACTCAAGTCTTCGGGGTCAGACACCAGCGGCTCAACATCTACTTGCTCGTAAAGAATCGGTTGTTCCGATACCACGTTAATAGCAGCCAAGGCTTTGAGCCAGCCATGTTTGAACCCCATATTTTTGAATTTCGGCACCTCTTCTACGTAGTCTACCAAGGCCGCATCCTTGCCAGCCTTGAACGACTCGGAAAGCATGAACTCGGCGTTAGCCTTCGCCCGGTTTAACTCTTCCAGGTCGGCCTCCAGCTTGGCAATCATCTCGTTGGCCAATCTGAGTACTTCTTCATTCGTTTTCGCCTTTTCCTCAACGGCCACTTTCAGTTTGCTGGCAATCTTGGCCTTATTTGCTTCAGCATCGGTCCTAGCTCTCTCTGCCACCGCTTTCGCGGCGTTAGACTCGGCTCAAAGAGAAGCCTTAGCTGTTTTCCCCTACTAGATTTCCAACTTGGCTGTAAGAAAGTCGATCTGTTTGATAGCGTCGTGTTGGCGACGTCCAATCTCAACTATCCTCCCTGCTGCCTGCAAAACAAAGGATCAGTAGGCTAATATAGAAACTTTTTTGGTCAGCCTCGCAAAACTATAAAGGATCACGTACCAATATCGCCGATTGAGTGGCCAATGCGATGGCTAGAAGATTGGCCTCTGCCCTAAAAGTTGCTCTGTCTGCCGGCATAGAAATGGAGGAAGCCAGGCTCAAAGCCACAGCTGGATCTCTTACAGCCAATGTATCAGAGCCAATCGACATGTTTTTTTATCCTTGGTTGTACTATGAATGGCACAACCAAGTTCGATTCTTCCAAACGTGGCCATTTGTCCATTGGGTCTTCTGAATAAACGACTTGGTGTTTGGCCAGGCATTTTTTACCGCTGTGCTCCACCACTTGACCTCCCGTTCTTCGACAATAGGTTCATTTTTAGCCACTTCATTCTGGACCACCTCTTCAACGGGAACAGGTGGAGGAGTTTCTTCCCTAACGACAGGTGGAGGGGGTAGAGGTTGGTTTTGTTCGATTTCAGCCCTTTTTCGGGCAGCCACCCTCTCGGCATTTTTTCGTTTAGCCAATTGGCTGAGCGACTCTCTGGCCATGTTATCAGGGTAGGAGCCGGGTAAGTCCCCTAAGTTTGTAAAACTATCTTCGAAGGAGACGTCCCCTTGGCCTGAGGTGGATAGAGGGTCCGACAAATTAAGTCAGGCTTCCTCAAAGGCCAATTTTGAAGCCTCGTCTACCTTGGCTTCATACTGGCTTGACTCTTCAGCGACCTCTTCAGCTACTTCCACCTACTCCAAATCGGTTGCCTCCAAACCAACTTGCCTCAAGTTTTTGAAGTTGGTTAAGATAAGGGCCGTAAGATACTCTTCACCCCTCAGAACTGGAATGTTGTCCGCCGCCTAGAACGTCGTGTACATTGGCTTGTATTGAAGAAGAATATGAGCCGCCCTTCCTTGTCTCTGAAGGCTTGGACGGCTGAAGTATTGGAGCACGACTTTGATTTTCGCAAGAACGGAGTCGTCGATTGAAACCAAAACTTTCTTCATATCGTTTCCTATACAAGTAAAATCATAAGAACACGAAAATAAAGTTGAATACATATAAGGAAAATAAGTGCAAGGAGCTATATGGCCACTTGGTTCGCCTCTCTGTCTGGGAATTGGATCATGGTGGTCTTCGCCTTCGCCGAATTCCTAGTCACCTCGAACAACGACCATGACATCATCAACTCGCTTACCAAAGCTGACAAGCATAGTCACTAATTGATGGTCGGTGTCCTTGGCCCAGAGGAAATAGCACCCATGTCGGCCAGAAGACTTGGCCAAGGCATAACAATGCTGAATAGCAGGTATGCTGAGATTGATCCTAAGGCGACGTTTTAACTCTATAATCCCCATTATGATTTAGAAGAAATTTACATTGGGTTGTGAAGGGATTAGACCCCAATGGCGAAGGACGGCCCTAAGAAGTGGGTGAAGGGGGAAACGAACTCCATCCTCAGCAATTGATAAGAAAGGGAAGACGATTGTGCTTTGATCCTCCCTCTCCATATCAAGGGTGCTATCTGTCACGAGCGACAGATGGACGTCGTCGGGGATGGAAAAATGGCGTCGAAAGTCAGAAATTCGATCCGTAGAAAGGAGGTCTTTCAAATGCTTTTCCATTTTCGTAAGTGTATGGAATGCGCTGAATTGAAAACAAACAAGGAAATGGGATTCAAAATAAAGAGGAAGAGAACTTACAAGAGACGGAGAAGACAATGAAGAATGGACAGAGGTTGGAGAGGTGCATCGAAAGGCAGACCAAGAGCTTCAAGCATTCAAAACAATATACACGCATTTGAAAAGACAACAAAATTTTAAATCATGATAATAAATGAAAAGAAGTGTACGAAAGGGCGGAAAGTTGTAATGATGACCGTAAAGCGCGTGCGTTCTGACACTCACGTTGGAATGAGGTTAACCGTCAAATTTCGGCTCTGACTTTTCAAGTTCGAAACCAAACACACCAGCCAACTGTTGTTAGTGGAGTGTTTGGAGGGCAATTGTGGGAGTCGAGTATTAGGGGATATGAATGGGCCGAATATTATTCTTAGAGAATCAAGATGTATACATTACATTCGGCTCCGTCCTATATAAATTCAAGGGGTATCCTAATCGGCCATAGAACCAGCTGACCAAGGAGCCGAGTAAAGGTTGGTCAGCAACAGAAGGAGCTGAGTAAATAATTGCATGGTGGATTAAAGGTGGGCCTAACTCTGAGGCCCAGAGAAAAAATATATAAATAGAGGGACATCAACCAAAGAGGTACGTGAGAACTAGTAATCTTAACTTAAGATAGAAGTAAACAAGAGAGTACACACTGACTTGTCCATCGGAGTGCTAATTCTGGCACCCTCGAGCGGAGCATTCATTCCTTTTCAGGTTGTTAGCTAAGGATCTCGAGCATCCTATTGGATCCAAGGAGTGTTTCCAAACCACTTCTCCACACTTATGAGTTCAGAAACAAAATCATAATTGTGTATCCAAGTGAAATTTCAGAAATATTACCTAATGATTATCTTACATTGTAGACACCCCATTTTTGACCGTCCTCAAGACTTGGACGTCACCGCTTGAACACTCGGTGATCATTCATGTTCGTGTTTGTTTTGAATTCCTGGAGGTCTTGGCTACGCGCCTTGCCTCAGGATCTCTCGACTTGCTTGTTCTATGCTTGGTTTTACACAAAGGACTTGTGTAACAACGTCCACGAGGGACCCCGCCACAGTTCGGACTCGATTTGTGTCACGGTCCTTAATCTAAACCAAAGAGTCCAAATCCGACAAATCGTTTTGAGAAACAGATTTTTGAAAAGAAGTGTCAAACATGGACTGCTTTGCCAGATGCAGAGTCACCACCTAAATATTTCATTTTTGGGGGAATTTAGGAAACCCTGACTCGGTGCCAAAGGCCACGTGTCCGTCATCACCAAAGTTGTCTCGGCTCGGGAACTTGGGTACGAATGGGGAAGGTCAGCTATGAGCACCCCCTCTCGCCCGATCCGAAGATCAGCCTCTACTAATCATGATATCCGTTTTTGAAAACGTTATGTGTTCTTATCCCGATTATTAGCCTAGAATTACTATGCTATGCTCACGGTAAACAAGTATAGACTAGGTTGCCTAACTTGGGAATAAGCATTGCATATCCGTTTGTTTTGGAAAATGTTTTGGAATCTATTACTCGCAAGTAGGCTAAAACATGGATTCCAATGAGCTATTCCAACTCAGACAATCCAACCTTCATCCACAGGCATTCAAGTAGTTATATCACATAAGCAGCTAGCCTCATGGTAATCATGCTATCATGGCAACACTCACACGCATGCAAGGATGCTAAGGCATGAATACTTACATCGTACTCCGTGTCAAAACAAAGAACTCGTTAGCAATCAATGTATGATCCAAGTCCATGTTCAAATGCCTGATGCAACGCATACGGAATGTCACTAGAGTAGGCTCGGCTAGTCTATGAATGACATGTGAAAATGCACAAGTAGCATGTATTAAAGTTGGATTTGAAATGCTAATGTAGTTAGCATGATGCACCGAGCCCGGTGCATGCAATACTGATGAATGATGCACGCATGCATAGCATAAGGTATGCTAGATTAAACATGACCTATTACTAACCATCAAAGCAGGTAAGTAAAAGGGAGAAAGAAATGGGGGTTGGAAGACATGCACACACTCACCCACACTTATTACAAATTCGCCCTCGCTCGGAGGGACCAAAAGAATAATACAGTTCGAATAATGAATTAACTAACCTAGCTAATTAATTATTACAGACCAACTAAATTAATTAAACCAATTAATAAATTTAAGAAAGCAAGAAAAAGGGCCTCGGGAAGAGAGCTCAGTGCACGCGTGCTCGGGTCTTGCTCGGAAGTCCACTGCCATGCGCAAGCTGCCTCTGTTTTCCCTGCTCTGCCCCTCTGAAAACTTCCAAAGTCTCAGAATTGCTTCCCTGGACATTGGGAGACACCACCGGCTGAGGAGAATGGCCACCGGCAGTAATATGTGATCATCGGCTGTTAATGAAGCTATCGGCCACAGATGGATTGCCGGTCGGCACTATGTGCAGTCGGTCGGCAAAAAGTTCCTGCAGAATCTGTTTGACAACAGCAGAGGACAGAGCTTTGCATGGCAATGTAATTCAAGCAATGTATGCCCCAAGCATATCCCTTATCATGCTTATAACTCAAAGGGACATGGTCCTTGGTTCTCGGACCATCAATCGCGCATTTCATTGCGTGATGGCCCAAAGAATCAAGTATGCATTTTTGATATGGAATGCAATGCACATAAACAAACCAATGGGACTCAACCTCCATCACAAGCATTTCAAGAGGGCAAGCATGCATGCAAATGGAATGCAATCCTAAGCATGTGAGCTAAGGATGCGGCATGGAAATGCATGGATGCTACCAAGATGCATGCAATGTGTAGTGCCAATGTGCACACATGCAAGACATACAACAAGTTAGACAACTTGACAAGGAATGCATGCTAAATGTACTACCACCTAAGAATGTAACAACATACCAAAGGGGCCAAATGTATTACAACATACAAGGTAAGCATGCTACAACATGCAAGAGTGGTCTTAGACTAAGTTGGGCAGCCCTCAAACTAACCTAAAACAGTGACCAAAGTGCCCAAAAATGAAGAACTAATGGCATGCAAACATGCATGCAAATGATCTCCAACACTTCAAGCATTAAAGAGCAATTCTGAAGCACACTTAAGAGGATGCAAACATGGACATATAGCATGCAAATTAAGCTCTGAAAATCATGTTAAAAAATGGTGCCATACCAATTAAACAAGGACAAGCCAAGCATGCGACATGGTCCAAAACTTAAGGCTAACAAGCCAAAATGCAAAGGGGCTATACAATGCATGCCAAAGTCGACCCAAACAACTAGGGACAGACCTTAATCATGACAAAATAAACATGAAAGCTTCACAAAGCCAAGCCTAAAACATGCTAGAACAATAGTTTACAACCTAAGGCATGTTAAGGCAACAAAATGGCATTACAAGGCATGTATGCTAAGCAAGCATTGTGTACCAAAACCAACTAAAAACAGAGGCATATTATGACATAATAAGCACAAAAATTAGCTAGGGCATGGTCAACATGAGCCTAAACATGGTGCTCCCTCAAGAGGCCAAAATTGTTCCTTTTCAAGGACAACAAGGAGAGGGGGTGGCCTTCTCCTTCTTGGGACCTCAAGGCACCATCCCCACCTCTGAAATCCCTCAAGATTTCAGTGGTGGGGAGGCCCAAACACCAAGGTCTCGGAGCCCACTCAAAATGGCACGAAATGGAGCCTTACAAGGCTTAAGAGGGGTCAAACAACCCCAAAGCTTGAAGCAACCTTAAACAACTATTTAGAGGGCCTAAAAACAGAACTTTTTTATGCTATACACTAAACACAAAAACAGTTGTAAGGTAGGCAAAAATACAATGCAAGAAAGGGGTAAAAAGGAGCAAGTTTCTTACCCTTGAAGACCCTGAAACCAGCTTCAAAACCTCCAAAACAACCCTTTTGCCCTCAATAACCAAGAAAAGGTGTAGTAGTGTGTGTTTGTGTACAATACTATGAACAAACACACCTAGAACACTCAAGAAAGAGAGGTATAGAGATAGAATATATATAAATTCCTAATCCTAATATCAGAGCTCTCTAACTATGTTGTCTAACCTAAATCCAAGAGAGGAGACTCTCTCTTATAGAGCTCTGTCTTGTAAAGCTTGTCAAATAAGCTTGTCAAGAGAGATATCCCACCATACACGTGTATGGAGGGGAGAAAAGGTGGGTGCCAGCTATCACAGCTGGCACAAAATATCTACTAAAAGTAGATGAACAGTGATCGGCCATTCAAAATTGCCATTTTGGCAAAATAAATGGCCGACCGACAACAAAGAGTGCCGACCGGCAATATACATTGCCGATGGAACAAAATCACTAGCCGGTGGCCTCAAGCCATGGCCAGTGATGTGTGGGGATGCCTCACAAGGCATTCCCTGCCCCTCTAAGGCAAAACACAAGTGTTTGGTGCAAAACCAGACACAACACGGTCGAGTCGAGAGATCCTGAGGCAAGGCGTGCAACTGAAACCTCTGGGAACTCAAGACGAACACAAACAAGGGTAATCACCAAGTGTTCCAATGGTGACGTCTAAGTCTTAAGGACGGTCAAAAATGGGGTGTCTACAGTTGCCCCTCTTTGACAGAACCCGAAAGTCATAACAATGACGGGAGTGAATGTCAAAGCGCAGAGACGACCCATTTTTGACAAGGCCGAAGACTCAGACAATCATGCAAGACAAGCAAGATATGCGCCCGAAGGCAGGGGCAAAATCCAAGACAATGCACAGAGCCGGACATAACTTATGATCATGCAAAGAAAGCTGTAATGAAGCACACATGCGACAGTTTTATGCTAGTATACACCAAACTACACTACAATGCAGAAAGGATGTAAGAGAATTATGCAATTCTCGATACGTCTCATTGAGAGGATACAATACCTGTGCGGCTCGTCTGGTTGCACCAGCCTCAAATGAACCTTACACACAATATCGTGCCTGCAAAGAAAACAACTCAACAGGTACGATGTTATTAGCAACATGCATGACAATGCAAAAATGGATACAAAATGATATGCAATATATACAAAACAATATATAAACAATGCAAATGAAGATGCACTGTAATTGAAACAATGCAAACTATATGCAAAGCAATTGAATCATGATCCAATCATGAGTGGTTCGAAACCACACCTATGTCAAATAGATTGATGGGGGTAACAAGTCCGTCTACCATAGAATGATCAACAGAACTATGAGTAATGTAGACGGACACAAGAACAAGTATTAGGGGGGGGGGATTGACATAAGTGGGGAAACGACCTGCTGGGGAAAGGACTACGATCCTAATGCTCGATGCAACAATTACACTACAATGTAATAGATAATGAAAATGTTGGGGAAATGGCAATGGATATGGCACGCGGGCCAAACCAAATCTTGCCTAGGCAAAGCATGTAGGAATACAAGCCACGTCTAACATAGAACGGTCCACTGAACTATGCTTCGACACGAGAAGTATGGGCACATACCGGACCAAGCTCAACATGGAAAGGCACAAGCCATAGACGGGGGGTGATGCAATAAATGCATGCAAATTACAATGTGATATCTACTGGGGTGGAAAAGATACGATGGATATGGCCTGCGGGCCAAACCAAATCTTGCCTAGGAAGGGCATGTACACGTACAAGCCGCGTCTAACATAGAACGGTCCACTGAACTATGATTCAACACGAGAAGTATGGGCACATACCGGACCAAGCTCAATCATGGAAAGGCGCGAGCCATAGATGGAAGTGATGCATTGAATGCATGCAAGCTACAATGCAATGTGCACTGGGATAGAAAAGATATGATGGATAAGGCACGCAGGCCAAACCAAATCTTGCCTAGGAAAGGCATGTACGCATACAAGCCGTGTCTAACATAGAACGGTCTATTGAACAATGTTTCAACGTGAAAAGTATGGGCACATGCCAGACCAAGCTCAACATGGAGAGGCGCGAGCCATAGATGGAAGTGATGCAGTGAATGCACGCAAATTACAATGCAATATGCACTATATTACAATGAAATGGAAATAGAAACAATGGATATGGCCAGCGGGCCAAACCAAATCTTACCTAGGAAAGGCATGTATACATAGAAGCCGTGTCTAACATAGAACGGTCTACTGAACTATGTTTCGACGTGAAAAGTATGGGCACATACCAGACCAAGCTCAACATGGAGAGGCGCAAGCCATAGATGAAAGGTGATGCAGTGAATGCATGCAAATTACAATGCAATATGCACTATATTACAATGATGCATGGCGATGCAATTATATATTTTTTTGTTTGTTTTTTGAAATGCAAATGCATGATGATGCATGATTTTGAAGTGCGCAACAACGCGCGGCTTTTGAGATGCACGTGAACTTGAATATGCGACGACGCGAGTCGCTTGAAATACGTGTATAATGCAACTTATCAAAAGTTGTTCGGGCACGACAAACACCGAAGGAGTTTTCAACAATGGCCTCCAGCATAAGCAAATGTTCAAAGAATTAAATGAGTTTTCATTTTAAGAAGCTAGTAAGGTATGTAATAAGGGGGCTTTTGTTTTCAAATTTAAAACTATAAGCTGGAAACAAATGCAAATAACTGAACCAGTCTTCCAATTTAGCAATAAAAATCTAGTACCTCGTATAACTTAATTTTTTCTGAGTTACTGAAAGCCTCAAGAAAAGGCACACTCCAAGAATCAACCATTGCCTGTCAAAGAAGATAAATTTAAGACATCAACTATACAGGAAAGCTGAACTTCCAGCAAATTGTCTTTAAAATATTTATTGGCATAACTGAAAGCCTTAAACAATGCTATGTTTTTTTGAACAACGCCATTTTTATAACAAGCCAAGTCTGCAAATTAGGGCTGTTCATGGAACCCGGAGACCCGACAAACCCGTCCGGTCCGAACCAATCCGATGAGCTATGGACAGTTTTATCTATAGAGATGGTCGGCTGCGGATGTAACTTCTCCATTTTTTCAATTTTACGGTTGGTCAAGGGTGGTACACATAAAAATCCGATAAATCCGATCCGACCGATAAAATATTTAAAAAATATATTTACCCTCCACGTGTTTAGATTGAACTCATATTTTATATGCTAGAGAACTGTAAA
Source organism: Camellia sinensis (assembly GCF_055761805.1). Classification (NCBI taxonomy): domain Eukaryota; kingdom Viridiplantae; phylum Streptophyta; class Magnoliopsida; order Ericales; family Theaceae; genus Camellia; species Camellia sinensis. The sequence goes on from NC_138974.1 coordinate 82,672,983, forward strand.
GACAGCCTAGGGAACTCAAATTCCCTTCAGAAAGAAAAAAAAAAAAAAAAAAAATCCTAGGCAACTCTAAAGACGGCCTAGAGAACCCAAAACCCTTTCAACTATCTCTCTCTCTGGTATAGTTCTTCACAAAAGGATGGTGATGGTGGCTCTTCCCCCAACTCGTCTCGCAGTAGTGGAGATGATGGTGGTGATCAAAATGGCAGTAGCAGTGGCAGACTCGTGGTGGTAATGGCGCAAGCAGATTGATGGTGATGATAAGTTCCTTTTTTCAATGTATCATATCTCCTCTCTTTTAGATCCTTCTCTCTCCATGTGACTATTTTTCTTCACTCTCTGAGGTCTGTGTGTGTGATTTCATTATTTGTATTCGAAAACTCTGAATTAATTTCTTAGATTTGATTGAGTGAATGGTAAAGTTTCTGTGTTGTTTGAGCTCTCTGCGAAACTGTTGAAATCGACCGACAATACCGAATCAGTGTGCGGTCGAGTTTCAGCACACTGGCGGTCGACGTCGGATGAAAAAAGCGTTGAACCGAAAGGGTCGGTTCGAGTGGTGGTTTAAACACTGAATTCGAGCCGACCGACCTGTGAACAGCCCTACTACAAATAGTGTAAATTTTACTTCTATGTATTCCCATGTTTTGTTTCTCGAGTCCCAAAAAATGGAGCACTTGAACATCATGAAGATCAAAGTCAAACACAATAGAATATGTGATGTGAAATGTGGCATGGAAATTTTATTTATTTTGTAATTTTGTATTTATATTTATTCATTTTTTTATTTATGGTTTAATTCGGATCTTAGTATATTTAATTACTAATTTTATTAGTGATTTAAGTTTCCAAATAATGTTATGATTTAGTTACCTATTTTAAATTAGGGTTTCGAGCTTATAAGTACTAGGTCTTTACATTGTATAGTCTATAGCATCAAAAAATATATGGTGTGTTTAAAGGTTGTGGCCGTTTGTGTTAGGGCTTGGTTTGGTTTGGTTTGGTTTGGTTTGGTTCGGTATTCTTCTTGATATATACATATATATATATATTTATCTTCTCATTGGATCAATTCTCCATACAGATTTAGAATCAATTGAAAAGTTAACGAATCTCTTAATAGCTGTGCTACATCAATATGACTCAAGTCCAAGCTTAGAGAGACCAGCCATTAGCTCATTTAAAAAACTATCATCCACTCTTTATTTTCGCTTTTGAACTTCCGCCTTGTGATTTGGGCCTATTGAAGACATTATCCAACGTTTCTTCTCTTCCCTTTTCTTTTTTGGGCACAAAAAAATGAGAGAGAGAGAGAGAGAGAGGCAACCTAGGAAATAAAAATGTCATTGTCTTTAGAGCATAAGAAAGTTAAATATGCTTGATGACGAAGTTTTGACAAACAATTTATCCATAGGTGACCATATGGATCTTCTATTGAGGAACACAGGTAAACTGTCAATGTAAATCTACTAGAAGGCTCACGAATGGCAAATTTATACATGTTATGCACTTTGAATGGGCAATTGACATAGATCTGCTTTTTATTTTTTCCCAGCTTCATATATATGATTTTTTTACCTAAGATCTAAAATATTCTTTCGCAAAAGGATTACTATGCCTTCTTAAAATAGGATAAAATATTATATTGAGATATAGTCAAGAAATGTAAAGCATTTGAGCAATAATGAAAACTACGATGATAAATCATAACAGACAACTATATATTTTAAACCTGAGAACTTGCTCGGAATGAAAGACATAGTAAGGTTGCCTTTGGGACAACTGACTTGTATGCATCAACACAATTCCCACTAGAAGTCATCGGCAGCCTAAGAGTTGTACCATCCGAATAATTCACTTCTAGTGCTGGAAACTTCACAGCTGCCATTGCCGGAATTATAATCTTATTTGCCAATGCAATCTATACAAAGCAATATCACTAAATTCCAATCACAAATTAACAACAAAAAAAAAAATCCAAAATCAAACAATAAACTCAATAATAATTCCACAAAAAGTACATTACAACAATTGATATTCAATACCTTACCACCATGTTGCTTCATCTCAGAAATGTCAGCAAAGTAACCCCTATTCATCTCATCTGCACTGCCCTAGATAACATTACATTAAGTAGTATAACAGTTCAAATTCAATTCATGGACTATACAAGGAGGAATTGAGAAAGTGTACAAAATACAATATAGATATCGAAATGTACAGTCGAGCACGCTCTTTCTCGATCGCAGCTTTGTTTCCAATCTGTAATCAAAAGAGTTTTCAATACAGAATACCAATAATTACACGAAAATTTGAGTTATATGTTTGTGTATTGTTTTAGGCTTAAAATGACGGAGAATTTAAGATTTAACACTTCTAAATGAAACTTTTTCTTATCCATTTTGCTATTTATTTATTTATTTTCTCGGAAAGCAAACAAAAGGAAAACGAACCAGACCTGGTAAATGTCGAGGAAGCGATTTGAGGACCTTTGTGATGGATTATGTGAAGGTATGAGAAAGATCGGTTTGTCTTCCATTGTGAAGAAGATTCGAGAACTGAGAATTCTTGGTGCCCTAGAGCTCAACCGCTTCAACCGCAACATCTTCGACCTGATTTCCTCTCTCTCTCTCTACTCTCGTCTGGTGTCTTCGACTCTCTCTCTCTCTCTCTACCTGGCATCTCAAGCAAGACGTTTGGGCCTAGGCCCAGTTACGACTACACGGAGAAATAGTGACGCTAATTGGGTCGTAATTGAGCCTATTTCTATAAGACCACGTTTGAAGTAACCCATGGATACGAATTCGAAAGGGATAATTACCCGTTGGTCCGGTTTGAAATATGTGTACACTATTTTACTTAATAATTTTTTGAGTAGACTTAAAAGTTCTTCTCTCTCTCTCTTTCTCTTTTCTGCATTTTTCTCTCATTCTCTTTGTCATATCCGACGACCGGTGATCACACATTCCTTATTCTCTTTCTCTTTCTAATATATAGTCGCCGGTGACTGATGATCATCATTGGTTGGGGTTCACCGGCAACCACCAACTATCGACATCAACTCGTTACTTCATTCTCACCGACGGCGAAGAAGAAGAGTAGATCTACATCAAATCTGAGTAGATCTGCATGTGATCCAACTAGATCTAAACAAAAAATAGTTGTCAGAGTACAATATTCTTTCTATATCTATTCTTTTATTTGATTTTTTCAATTTTTCTACATTTTCTTTGTTACACACGTCTATTTTTCTATTTTAATGGAGAAAAATTTCAAATTCTGAATAAGTTGTTTTAAGTTTTAGTTATAGTTTTGGCTTTTTTTTGGTGTTGAAATGAATTATGCTTTAAAAATGCAAAATTTTACAGTTTCATAGCATTCTTTAGAACTGTAAAATTTTACACTTTCATAACATGCTTTCCAGCTTAACAGAATAATGCTTTGAAACTGTAACATTTTATAGTTTTAAAGCTTACTTTTCAGTTTGATCAACATTACAAATTATTTGCTTAGTTGTTTGTTGTTGTTATGTTTTTTAACTATAATTTCTCCATATATATGTATATATATATTTCCCGGCAATATTCTGAATATTTCGGTGAGTTTTCGATGATATTCTTGACATTTTCCAATGACGTTCAGAACACTCCGCGTGAACTTTCGACGATGCTCAAAACACTTTGGCGAACTTCCGGTGATGCTTTAGCGATTTTCCGGTGATGTTGAATATTCTGGCGGGTCTTCGGTGAGTCTGACGGAAGTCGTTGGATGTATCAACATTTTTAAAGTGATAAAAAAAAAAAAAATTGGTAACAATTAAAAATATGTAAGACTAATTGGTGCAAGTATTTTGTTTTGGAATTAGATAGATTTTGAACTTTGTGTATTGGTAAGTGCCCCAATTCAAAACGACATGACACAACATGATAAAGTGAAAGACAAATATGTTAGAGCATTTCCAATATTTGTCTTTTTTTTAAAATTTTTTTATTTATGTATATTTTTTATATCAAATTTGACTATAGATTTCGGTAAAAGGTTTCATTTTATATCAAACGTTTCAATGCTAAATTTTAATTTTTATCGAACAACCGGTCCACCGGGAGGATGTCCGGGGTGGTCGTCTGGTCTAGTGTAAATTTTCTTCTAATTTTCTCCAATTAAGTTGTCCACCTGATTGTCTGGCTGGTTGTTTATTTGATTGACCGATCGGTCATCCATCCAATCGTCTACCAATGGTCATTTATAAGATTTGATGAAAGGTTAAACGATCTCTTGATTTGAAGAAAAATATAGAGCTCATTTCATTTGATACCAATTTGGTAAAACAGTTGAAACACCATTTTTATTAAATTTTCATCAAATTTAAATTTAATGAAAGATTTGAGTATGAGTGGAGAGGGTCTTGTGTAGTTTACCCTAATTAATTTTATGAACAAAAATAAGACAAACAAGACTTTTATGTAATTTTGACTATAAAAATTTCAAAGCGAGAAATTTTTTTTTCCAGTAATGATATTTCATTTTAATTGTGTGATATAAACATAATTTCACATAAATCACGCATGCACGTAACTTAATAAAATATTATTTTGTAATTAACTTTACTGTTGATTTTATTATGTCTTGGACCGCCATATATGCCTTGTTAGCTGCCAAACAATGGTTGACCATTATTGAAGGTAATAATAATAAAAAGAAAAAATTAATTCTCTACTTTCTGTTTTTTCTTTAAGAGAAAATTAGTCTAAAATTTCTCTTCTATTTTAATAATGGGAGAGGTCCACAATATTATTTTATGATGTGTAAGATCCCTCATACACTACCATACATCTCCCTCCATATCCAATCTTCCTGGAGAGAAGAACACAGAGACCGATCTTCGAATTCGAGATTTCAAAGTTCGGTCTTCTTCCTCGCCGGATAATCTGACAAAGGCTTCCAGCTTCGGACCCACCACTATATATACATACACAAACTCCTCATCCATCTATTTTCTAGGGTTCGCAGAGATTTTGAGCCTAGACCTCTTTCTCCATGGGGAGGATTAAGTGCCTTTTCGCTCTATCTATCTATATCTATGTCTCTATATATGTACATGTTTGTGGTTGCTTAGATTTTTATCTATCTGAATTTTTTACTGTATGATTTTCTATATATTCATAGATCCATTGAAGATTTGAATTTTCTGATCTAAAAATGTTTTATTCTTTGTGCTTGTTGTTTCATTGAGACTTCAATTGATATTTGTAATTCAATTTTTCATGTGGTGCTGAGAAATCTGAGAAATGTGTGTGTATATGTGTATTTTTTTTCTTTTTCTTTTTCTTATGACCCAAACAACACCCCTGTTGATTTCTGATATTCTTATTGGATTTCATTTTACATCTTGAATCGATTTTTCCTTTTAATTTCAATTATGTTTTCATTCATTTTTCTATCAACCCTGTTTCTTTGCTGCAGAAAATTCTCTGGTTTAAAATTGTGAACAAACATGTGAAGAAAGTCAGAAAAATTTTCTATGAACAAAATTAGAGAAATTTCAATTTTCTCTAGATTTCTCTGAAAAAAGAAATTCTCTGGGAAGTCCAGAGAAATTGGAGAGAATTTATCTAGGAAGTCCAGAGAAATTCTTTGAAAAATCTAGAGAAATTCTCTGAAAAGCCAGAGAAATTCTCTGAATTGAATTTTCTCTAGATCGATATTAAGGAACCTTATACATTATAAAAATATTAGATATCCTTTATGTTATAAAATCTTAATACCATGGATCTTAAAAAAAGGGAGTACTTACGTGTAGGTCCTAATAAATAGACTTATTATCTAATAGGTCCTATGAGAAAAATTTATCATAAAAAAGTCACTAATTGTAAGTTTTAGCGACAATTTATAAAAATCATGACAAAAAAAGTCAATAATTGTCAATTTTTAGTGACATAAATTTTTAGTGACATAAAAAAATTGTCACAAAAATATTATTTTTAGCTACAATTTTACCAAGACTTTACGGAAATTAAATTCAACTATTAGGACCTATTGATAGTTTACCCTAAAAAAAATCCCTCCCCCCCTTCTTTTATAAACATTTCAAAATTGTTTATAAATAAATAAATTTTTATAATCTCATATTTAATTAAAAAATTATTAAAAAAAGTCACTTCTCAAATAAACTAATATGTGATGCAGTCCACATAAATGTATGTTCCATAATTGTGGGCTCTACATATATTTGAGAGAAAATTATAAACCGCCATCATAAATGTTACACAAAGTAACCATGTTTGATAGATTTTAGAAAATTTTATTGACAGGTTACTCAAAAAATTTTAACTATACAAATTTTATTAATTTTTTAAAACTAATTAACCTTTGAACCTGTTCTATTTTGGTAGGATCAGTTTAGGAATATTTTCACAAAATTTTGGTGTAGTCTAGAGCCTAAAAACAGGCTCAATTCGTGTAAGACAAAATTAGTCTCCAGAGAAACAAGATTCAGTTTTGGTTGATCTCTCTCTCTCTCTCTCTCTCTCAATGTTCTCTTTCTGCTCCTATATCATTCCTATAATCTATGAAAACAAGATCTCTATATTTATTGGTCAGTCACATGTTCGAAGAAAATCTCACAGGCAGCATCTCTGTGAATAGGAGAAAGAAGGGTTAAAAATCATCACAACTTTACAAAGCAGTTCCAGGATAGTTACAAGAAATATAGGACTTACAATACCAATGACAGGAGGAAGCCAGCCTTTATACAAAGCCTGTGGGCCTTCCTCCCGTAGCACAGTGGATAAAGCATGGAACATTCCTCTGTACTGATAAGAAGACTTCTCTGTCTGCAAAAGTAAGTCAAAACGAAATATGCAGTTATTCCAATGGAAACACACCATGAGAAGCTACCCAATATTCACAAAGAAAACCTGCAACACTTCCAAGTTCCAAAGAGATAAGCGTCCTTGAGGAGCAAAAAATACCTATGCCACGAACCATGTCCATAGGGTATGTTGCGGACATGGCAATTATTCCAGCACAGGTTCCAGCTCCAAGGCATAATACAGGAGTGAGCTGAGCATCTTCTGCAATCGAATAATGAATGCAACGTATCAGATAGTCCACATATTCTTTGTAAATTGCCATTTATGAGAATATTTCAACAAATCAAAGAAAAGTTTTGGATTAGAATTTCAATTGTTTAAAACCAAAATAACAACTGGCCTCCTACAATATCCATAAACCAATAAATGACACGTCAAATCTACATAAATGAGTTTCTGGCCCCAGACGATAGACAATAATAAAACAGAAAGCAAAAGATGGGCACACCATTGCCAGTTTGCTGCTGGTATAGAGTTAAGGTACCCCTATTGCATTATAACAAGAAACTGTCAGCAAAAGAATATATGCTGAATAAATAGTTGAAAAGTGCGGTGAGCAATGTGAGGAAAATAAAATTATAATTTCTGTAAGCCTCTAATGTGGTTTTTATAAGACCTTCAAAAACTATTGTAAGTTCTGCGGCAATGACATCACCCACAAATACCTTTGTCCATGCATTCCCAAATACAAATTTGAACCAGATTAACAAGTGAACAACCAAAAGAATTCATTAAATGTTTATCCAATTTGCAGAAGTTCACTAGTGTTTAGAACCACATGAGATGCAACAAAAGATAACCCCGCCTCCAGTATGCTTAAAAATGCAGAACAATAATGTTCCTGGTCTTATTATGCATATAGTAACATAAAGTTCTTCATGCTTCCTGAGACCAAATTAAAATTCTTGGCCTCTTGTTAGCAAAAATCTGGTTTGGGTCAAATTGATAGAGGACATTCGACAGAGAAACCAAACTTTCACAAACAACAACAGATCAGACAATTGTGGTTGGTGTTCTATACCTTGACTGTTTCAAGGACTTCTTTGGAGTTTGTAATGTAAAGAACCTAGTGTACATAAACTGAAATTTGATTGAAGAACAAGTAAACTTGCCACTTAATTACAAAAATTAAATTACAAGTTTAAAATGCATAACAATCGGCAGAGGAAAACCTGGACACAAAGGCGAACTACAAACAAACTACTCCTAAGTACAAAAGCTACTTCTAGTTAAGTTATGTTACTCCTAATTCCACATCGGTTGTGAATTTTGTTGAAGGTCCTTTTCTCTTTGAACTTCCACATTTTATATGACTTTCAATGGCCATGCTGTGCTGCCACGTGCCCATTTGCCATGCTCCTATAACTGCCCATGAATTGCAACTGCCTTTGAATTCCCTTTTTTCCTACTACTGCCATGTACTGCCTCACCATTCCTCTTTCTTGGGCCACTAACTTTACCTCCTTTATTCTTGGCCCTCTTCTGAATGTGAAATTTTAAATTTTTGGTGTCAACAATGCCCCCTTCATTCAGGATAAAACTAGTTTTTTTCTTGAATGAATACCTTTTTTTTTTTTTTTTTTTTTTTTTTTTTTTTTTTTTTACAAAAGATGGACTTTCAATATTAATGTGACTCCACTCAATACTAATATGAACCATTTATCAAAATAATTGGGCCTTAGCCCAAAAACTTAGTATAGCCTAATGCGGAGATACCCACTCAATATAAACTTGAGAATTTGAATCTCTAATCTCTATTCCTACCTTTTCACTTCTTGCACCATCTCCTGTATCCTTTCAATTTCCACAAAACAAACCCTAACAATGGCACCCAAGAAATCGAAAGCCGAACAACTAGAGAATTCGAAACCTCAACCAGTGTTTCGTTTTCCCCCTAAGATTAGAGAGAAAATTCGAGCTCACAAATTCAACAACTGCATAAATCCTGGGGACTCCTCTGCTAAAGGGGAATTGGGACCAACCTTTTTTCATAATAATATTCCTGATGAGGTAGCCCCTTATTGCTCAGACAGAAACTCTGTTGCTCGACAGAGCCAAGCTAACCTGGAACTAATGGGAAACTGGTCGCAATCCTCGGCGATCATGGATAAAACCTAGTGTAGACTGGAAGCTTTGGGTTAGTAGAATCATGAAATATGACCTGGACCTCTGGCAAGCCCTTGGCATCTATGATGCCATACGTCTATCAACCTTTGCCTTTGATATGGACAAATGGACAGTCAGTGCTGCCACCTGCTTTTGGTCTACTTCTTGCAATTTCTTATTGCTGAAATGTGGTATGATCTCCCCTACTATTTTAGATGTTGTACATCTGACTAGACTCCCTGTGAGTGGCCAACAAATCAGTGCCCTTTTGACTCCTCAGAAGGCTGATTTCAATATTGCTATCAACATTAGCTATGGGAGTTTTATGAAGAAATACCAAAAATTCGATTTGAAGAGAGGACAACCTTTTATCTTTTGTGGTTGAACTAGTTCTTTTTTTGTATCCCTAGTTTTAAGGTAACTAGAGAATATTTGCCTCTTTCTATTTGTATTCAAGAAGGCATTGAACTAGCTTTTGCTCCATTTTTGCTGGTCATATTATATAGCGGCCTCTTTATCTTAGCCACCAAAGAAATAGATGTCAATTGTGGTGCTCCTTTCTAGCTCTTTCAAGCCTGGCTTTATGCATATTTTCCTGAAGTCAGGCCTTCCAAACACACACCATACTCTTCTCTTTGTGGGTGTTATGCTGAACATTTCCTCTTTTTTCGAACCTCAACTGATATGTCCTTCACTAGAGCCTTTTCTTTTTCCATGGACTCTTTGTTGACAGAGAGGAACTTTATTCATACCTTTTAATGGTTTCCACTTCAAATCCTCAACTCTCACATACGTTCTTGCAGTCAAACTTTGGATAATACATGGGAAAACAAACAAAAATCCTTTTGGGCTTAAGTTCTTACTTCTAGGTATATCTTAGTTGGGGGTTCAATTGCCAGCAATAGATTATCTAATTGCATCTTTCAAAGTTGTAACCCATGCCAATGGGCAGGCAATTTGGGTTCATTCGAGTTTTACCTTGCCCTTATTTTCATCCCACTATTTCTGAATATGTGGAGTTAAGACATCAATTTAAAATAAAGGAAGATGTTGAATTCATCCTTGCTACCAATCAAGAATTATTAATCAATTCAGCTTATACTTCTGCAACATTTACCCATATCCTTCCAAAAAATTCCAAGATTGGTGGTTGCTTATGAATGCTATCATTTTCCATAAAGACTTGGCTGCTTACCTTTGGGATCTCCATCCTGACAACAACAAAGGCATGGAAAGAGTTGTAGGTCAGTTTTTCAACCAATTCTATCAAATGCTCTTTCTTTCTTTCGTTTTCTTAATGTTTCATTTTTACAGGCCCCTTCCCATTGGTTCTGGAGCCTTTGGCCACTGAAAAACTAGACTCTAAGGGCAAAGGAAAAATAAGCTATACCAAGAAAGCTAAAAAGAACCCTATGGATGAATCTCTTGCCAACATCCAAGAAGGAGACAGTTCCAAAGCTCTTCCTCTAGTGGCCATATCTGAGCCAACTCAAACTGCTACCAACCCAACTTCCCCTTCATCGTCTTCAGATTGGGACATGCCTATTGGCCAAATCTTTTGCTCTTCAACCGAAAAACCTACTAATCAGAGCCCAGTAAGAACTTCTAAAGTACAATACCAGGTTCTTTACTTCAGCTTTTCCTGACATTTTCCAAATTTTCTTGACATTAAACTGTTAAATTTTAAATATCATCTCTTTGCCTTGACAGAGAAAAAGGAAAAAACTCATCTACCCTTCCACCAGCTCAGATGACCAAGAAGTCCCAGCCAAATCATTTCCTCAGCTTGCCAAGGAGAAACCACCATCTTCCCTTGGTTCTCTACTTGCTGAGGCTGGGATCCCTCATGTCATAGTTCTTGGGGATCTCCTTGCTTTCCTTGTTAGAGGTGCTGCCCCAGGCTCAAATGAAACCATTGACTTCCCAAGAATAGATGACATCATGAGTGAGTCAGAGAGTGATAAGGAAGACAATGTACCACCAATTAGAGAATATCAACTTGGAGAAACCCCTGTGGATTTGGTAACCAAATCTCCAGAGAATCTGCCACTTATGACTTCTCCTGGGATGAACCAGACCCAAACACAAAGCCATGCTTCCACTTTTAGCCCTTCCCAGTCTATGCCTATACATTCCCCAAATGATGCCTTGCAAAATAACACAGCTCCTTCGGTTGACCCACTCTTGGCATCTTCCTTACCACCATCTAAGGCTGTAATTCTTTCTTCTGCTACCGTTGAGACAAACAAAGACTCAACACTTCCTTCTTCAGAAACTACACCATTACCATCCACCATTGCCACTGATGTTACTGGCTTGGCAGAGTCAGTGACTCTTTTTACTAATCCTCACCAGAAGGTAAATCTTCCTAACACAAGTTACATTTGTGATTAGATCTTCATATGACTAAACTTTGAATTTTGACAGGTTGGAGGTACATCCCATACTCCTACCAGTGCTGAAATGGGTGTGCAAACAACTCCACCTCATAGTCCTCCTCAAGGAGCCAAATCAACATCTTCTTCCCAAACAGGGCTCCTTCCTATGGAGGTAACTTTTCTTGACTTGTAACAACACATAACAATTCTCTTCAACTTATTAACCTTGGCCTATCCATTCAAGTAGAATCAACTCCAATCACAACTTCATCTCCTCTTACTTTTGGGACCACCTTTGAGGCTTTACTGATGGAAGCCTTTTAACTTCAACAATCCCTCACAAATCTGAGTTTTGAGGAAAAGCTCAAATAACTTACTCAAAAAGAGCAGCGGATGGTCAATCAGTTCTTTCAGCTCCTAGAACTCTCATTTGATGACCTGGCTCTTGCAAGATCTGTAGAGCTTCTCAGTTGTTTTGAGGCCATTCAAACTTTAATGCCAAAGCTTTTTGACTCAGATCAAATACAAGTCTTTCAAGATTTCTTGACTGCCCTTCCCCAACACATAGTTGCCATCAACCAGTATCATGCTGAAACTGAAACCAACAAAGCTTAAATTGATCAATTGAGATCAGTGACTGCTTCTCTGACTGGTGCTTCTCAAGCCTTCCAAGACACCATTACTCAAGACAACCTACTCTCAGCAAGAGAAGCTCACTTGGAGGCTCAATTGGTACAAGTCAAAGCTGAAAGAGCCCTCATCAAACAAGAACAGTCCAGAACCAAAGCCAATATGCAAGATATATTAACTTAAGCAGAAGATGGTCCTACTAGTATCAAGTCTTCCTAGGCCAATCTCCAACAAAGTAAAGCAAAACATAGAAGTGTGCTACAAGCCTGGAACAATTTTATCTTGCATTTTTTTTTTTTTAACTTTTGCTTTGCAACTCTGGCTGTACATACTTGATTTATATGAATGAATGTGTCATTTTTCTTTATCTCACGCTTTCCCACATTGTAGGATAAAATTTTTTTAAATATTTTCCATTGATTATTTTTCTATGTGGTTCTCCTTCCAAAGATGCTAGGTGATATGCCCCTCATTTTCAAACCTTGTATATCTTGAAAGCTCCTTTCCGGTTAGGAGACCAATTCTTATATTCTAGGCTTTTTGTTCCAAGAGGCAAAATAGTTTTCTAGACTAATTCTCTCTCAGAGAACACTTTATGCTTTACTTTCTTGTTATAACTCCTTTCTATATTCTTCTTTTGTGAATTAAGTAATTGAAAGAAAAACTCCTTTTATGTTCCAAATCTTATAACTCAATTGTCATGGCTTCATTATATTCATCCATTGGAATGTTCAACTGTTGAGCCATCGATTAGATCTTACAGTTACTTCTAATGGAAGAACAACATCATGCCCATACACCAACTCATATGGGGTTGTTCCTGTACTATTTCTCCTAGAATTCCTATAAGCCTATAATGCCTCGGACAAAAGATTGTGCCAATCTCTAGGATTATTCTCAATCATTCTCTCCAAAGTATTCTTTACAATTTTGTTTGTTGCCTCAACTTGCCCATTTGCTTAAGCATAATAGGGGGAAGAGTTTAAGATCTGAATGCCATACTCTGTGGCAAACTCTTTTATTTCATCCCTATTCAACATGGTCCCTTGATCGACAGTAATGGTTTAAAGCAGACCAAATCTATGGATCACATTCTTTTTAAGGAACTCAATAACCTGGGACTGCTTTAATGAAGGTGTGAATATTTGTCCTACCAAATCCATTGCCCAACCTCTGAAAGGCCAATGCTTTACTATTGAATTCAAGCTTGTAGCTGGGACCCTTTGGACACTACCATGTTTCGGGCAACTTTGACACCCCTTTTCATACATGTTACAATCCTTTCGTATAGATGGCCAAAAATATCCATATCTGCTAATCAGTCATCTCATCTTATCCCCAGCTTGATGGGCTCCACATATGCCCTCATGGGCTTTTGCCATTGTTTTCATTTGATCTTCTTGGTCTATACATAATAAGGTCAAGCCATCATGTGCTTTTCTAAACAAATCATCCCCCATTATGACATAATTTAAAGCTTGGTATTTTACTTGCCTATTACAAACATTACTAGGGTTGAGCAAGTATTTAATCAAAGAATACCTCCAATTACTTTCGGACACTTTAAGTGTCATTATTGGTAAGAAATCTCTATGCCTGTCCTTAGAAGTCAGAAAGTTCCTCTTCTGGATTCTTATAATCCTTTCTTGGGCTCTTTTAAGAATTCTTAACCGTGATGCTGATTGAGCCATCTCATTAGCTTCTTTATTCTCTATTCTATACATGTGTGTGTGAAAGACACATGGTCAAAAATGTTTGTCAACCATTTTGCCTCAATTAAATATTCTTCCAATGTTTTGTTCACACATTTGAATTCTTTTACCATTTGCTTGATGACTAATTGAGAGTCACCAAAAACTTGCAGCTTTCGAATCTTGAACTCTATGGCCAACTCAAGTCCAATTTTTAAAGCCTCGTACTCAGCTTGATTACAAGACTGCACATGTTGCTCATCCAACTGATTAGCAAACTGATACATCAACTGATTAGGAGCAATCAAGACAATACTAGCTCCAACTCCCTCATTTGTTTTAGATCCATCAAACATTAACCTCCAAGGCTTAGTATCTATCACATGAACCTCAAACAAATCTGGTTCAACAGGCAAGCATGGATGCTCTACCAAAAAATTCACCAATGCCTGTCCCTTTATAGCTTTCTGTGGCACATACTTAAAGCAGTATTCAATTAAGAGCAACACCTATTTACCTTGCCTATGTCTCAACACAAGTCTAGACAACATATATTTTATTACATCAGTTTGTGCTACAACAAACACTTCTGAAGGGAGCATGTAATGTCTAAGTTTTATGGTACCAAAATGTAAAGCCAAACATAACCTTTTGACAGAAGTGTACCTAGTTTCAACATCGTTCAACCTCTTACTCAAATAATAAATAGCCTGCTTATGAGCCATATCATTTTCCTGGGCCAATAGACATCCAATCGACAGGTCACATGCTGAACTATAAAGCTTCAAAGGCTTTCCATAAACAGGTGGCATAAGAACTGGAGGATTGGTCAAATACTTCTTGATCAGATCAAAAAGCCTTTTGATGAAATTCCTCCCATTTAAACTCACCATCTGACTTTATCTTCACCAAAGAAGAAAGCACCAAAGTCTTCCTGGCTAAATTGGCTATGAATCTTCTTAAGAAATTAATCTTACCTAAGAAACTTTGCAATTCTTTCTTATTGCTTGGGGATTTAGCTGCCAATTTTGCCTGGGCTTTGTCAGCATCTACCTATATTCCTTTGTGATGCACTAGAAAGCCTAGAAACTTCCCAGCAGTTACCCCTAAAGGCACATTTTATAGGGTTCATTTTTAACTTGTGGCTTCCCATCTTCTGAAATGTCTGTCTTAAATGGTTTAAATGCTCTTCAAATGTGTTAGATTTGACAGCCACATCATCAATATATACCTCTAAAAACTTTCCTATCAAGTCATGAAATATAAGATTCATTGGCCTCTGATAGGTGGCTCCAACATTTTTCAAACCAAAAGGCAAGACCACCCATTCAAATGTACCTAGAGCCCCAGGACACCTGAATGCAGTTTTATGGATGTCATCTGGATTGATGAAAATTTGGTTATATCTAGCACGCCCATCCATGAATGATAAGACCTGGCTTTTAGCTGCTGAATCAACTAGCAAATCAGCCACTGGCATAGGACACTCATCTTTTGGAGTTG
The DNA here is from genome assembly GCF_055761805.1 of Camellia sinensis. NCBI lineage: Eukaryota > Viridiplantae > Streptophyta > Magnoliopsida > Ericales > Theaceae > Camellia > Camellia sinensis. The sequence goes on from NC_138974.1 coordinate 82,688,160, forward strand.
TTAGATTTAAATTCCTAAAATCTATGTAGACTCTCAATTTTCTATTTTTCTTCATGAGAGGCACAATATTTGACAGCCATTCCACATACGTGGTTGTCTAACAAAGTTACTTCATTAGTCATTCTCCTTAGGGGTTGTTTATTTGGAGTGAAGTTATTTTTTATTGGCAGCCTATGTTATACTAAAGTCCTATCCAAACCAGGCATTTCTTCATAACTCCAAGCAAAGCAATCCACATACTCAAATAGCAAGTCAATCAACTTGCCTTTACTTTCATTAGATAAACTAGCATTTACATAGATTGGCCTTTTACAGGCCTCAATACCCAAGTTGAATTCCTCTAAAGGATCTTGAACATCTACTTTAAGGTCATCCAACTTGGCAGGAGCAGCTCTCAAATGTTCTAATTGCACCTCTTTATAACTCATAGGACTATTGTCTATTACACATTCTGCCCATGAATAAATAGGCATTGACTTAAACTTAAACATACTTACAAGAAAGAAATTAAAAAGTCTAACAAAAGTAGACCTAATTACAAGGGTTGTGGCTGTCTCATCCAGCTTGTCTTTTTCACATATCTGCATCTATATCTCTAACTTCTGTCACTTCCTTAATCACAAGCCCTCTCTGTATCTTCATTAGGCTTGGTTTGGCCAATTCTTAGCCTATTTGCTTGAACCCCTTTTCTATGATGTCCTTGAGCTCTTCATTAGTCAAGCTTTTACCTTGGGATCTAACCTCATCTTCAACCACTTCCACTAGTCCAAAATCTTCATCATAGAGTACAGCCTCTATGTTGTGAACATCTGCTACAAAAGGGTTGGCACCTGCTCAGCAAATTTCCAATCCATTCTGCTCTTTTTACCCATTACTGGTTATGAAAATTAGAGCTTGATGCAAAGAAGATGGTACACACCCATTAAGGTGTATCCAATCCCTTCCTAGCAGCACATTGTAGTTAAAAGTGGAATCAATCACAAAGAAAGTGGTTCCCATTAACCTTGAACCAATCTGAAGTTGGATAGCAACAACTCCCATTGCTTCAGATGGTCCCCCCAACAAAATTACTTATATTAATATCAGTAGGCAACAAATCTTCCACTAACTTACTGATTGTCCTCAGAGTTTTGGAAGGGAGAATATTGACAATTGCTCCATTGTTCACCCGCACTATGTCGACTGGAACTCCATCTAGATAGGCTCTCACATACAATGGTCTTAAGTGCCTGATCAACTTTTCTTCAGGCTTCTGTAACACCACATTCTCACCATCGATAGACTTAACTACTTCTATTGACCTTAGTGACTTAACCTCTACCTTAGTCACTATCACTGGTACAACTGGCTCTGCCCAGTCTTTTATATCCCTTGCTAATATGTTTGGCTGGTCTGGCTTGGCCTGAAACTTATTTGGAATGGCCATAATCATATTACACTCTTTTGGATTAGGTAAAGAACCAAATTGGAAAGCAGCCAACTTTTCCCCAAAGTCACCACCAGAACTGTCTGACTTGACTTTTTCTCCTTTAGCTTCCTCACTAGAATGTACCATATTATCCATGGCCAAATATTCCTGGATCTAACCCATCATAAAACACACTTCTGTTATCAAATATCTATAGATCAACACTTCCCATAGTATTGAACCTAAGGCCAACATTCTTTCCAATCTTTTGAAGTCCATCTATCACAATGGCCATTGTTTTTTCTTTTTCAGTACCACATCTAAAGCAGATGAACCTTTCTTTAGGCTCTTCTTGAACTATTTTCCCTCTCGCTTCTTTAGTAGCCTTTTGCATTCTTTCTTTGCGCAATCTCTCTAGTTCTACTAGGAGAACTCCAAGATTTTTCCCCTTTTTCTGGTCAGTCGATTGGAGGCCAGTTGCCACCATATTAATGCCTACCACCTCTGAAAAAGGATCACTATCTACTGTCATCACACCTTTGTTTTTCTTAGCATACTTCAACATTCCTTTTTGAATTAGAGCCTGTACACAATTTCGAAATGTGACATAGTTGTTAGTAGAATGCCTAAAAGAATTGTGCCATTTGCAATATTCTTTTCCAATTCTATCTCTTTTTTAGGGATATTATGGCCAGGAGTTAAAGTTAAAAATTTATTGGCTATTAATTCATCAAACAAAGCATCTGCTTATGATAAATCGAATGAATACTGTTTACTAGCTGTAGTCACATTCCTTTTTGCTGGCTAAATTCTCACATACCATAGGTTTCTTGCCAATAATTTGTGCTACATCAATGTCTATATCAAAATCACAACCAACTTCTTGGTAATAAGTACCAAATGAGGTTGCCTTCCTTTGTTGTTCTTCTCTAAGGATTGACTCATAACTGGTTGCCCTAGAAGACAATTCATAGAAATCTCTAAATATCATTCCTTCAAATTTCTTTCTCAGTTCGAAATCTAAACCATTTTGAGCTAATCTTATAACTTCTATCTCAGGAATGTATGCATAACATCTGTTTTTCGCTCTCTAAAACTTGTCGATATATTGTTCTGCAATCTTCCCTTTCTTCTGTTTGAATTTCAACAGATCTACTAAGGTAACTTCAAGCTCAGTTCTAAAGAATTGAGCATGAAATTGACTTTCCATCTCTTGCCAAGTATGCACAGAATTTTTTGGCAAGTTGATGAACCAAGTGAACATAGTCTTAGACAATGAATTAGGGAATAATTTCATTTTGAAAAGATCATTTTGTCCTCCTTCTCGACACTGCAACACAAATCTCCCTATATGTTTAATGTTGGACTGCCTCTCTTCTCTTGTAAACAGGGAAAATTTAGGCACCCAAAAATTCCTTGGGAGAGGCATATTATCCACATTTGGAGGATATGGACTCCTAAACATAGGTCTGTCTCGTCTCCTTAAGCCTGGGCCATACATTTCTTGAATCAAGTTCATTATTTGCTGTCTGTTATTAATATGAGGGTCTAAGTATTGTTGTTAAAGTATTGTAGTTGATGTCCCCCCTTCTTGGACTTCTGGTTGGAAGTAAGGAAAAGGGGGGCCAGGCCCTTTAGGCCTTAGGTTCATCATCTTGGGTTCATAGTATGGTTGTTGTATGGCATGATCCTGCATATTCTGAGGCCTTACTTGATTGATTGGCCTATTTCTTTGTTCTTCCATAGCATGATAACCTACTACAAGCCCATACAATGCATGTATACCATACATTTATGTCCTTGGTTGCCGCCCAAGTCTCATTCCCATATCATTTAAGTTGTGATTAGACACTGGGTTTGCGAGGTACTCCCTCTCAAACACAGGATTTACAATCATTCCCTCCTCATATCTTTCTTGGAGTGTGGGAGATCTATAAAATGATACAGTTTCATTTACATTTGTATGTTGTAGAGGGACCACTAGAGTTATGAATTGTGTTTTATTTACCATGAGTCTCCTCCCTAACCCTTCTTGATTGGCTGGGCTTGATGTTAGCCTTCTCAAACAAAACCTGTAAGTCATCTACCATCACTTGGTTCTCATATGCAGACATAGAGCCAATTGCTTGCTGAGTGTGCAGTAGAAGAGCCCTTCTTGGATCAGCAGGAGGGCAATTGGATTGGCCATTTTTGGCCATTTCTTGAATGATTTCCTGTCTGGCCATTGAATGGCCATCACCTACGTTGTCTTGCACTCCAATACCAACATCCAACTCTTCTCCATCTTCAACCCTTTTCTTAGGGTCTTCAAAAACTTTGTGTTGTTTCTTCCTAGCCATCACTCCAAATTAGAAAGGTCCCACTGGACATGCCAAAATCTATTTGTAAAAATCTGATTTGGGTCAAATTGACTGAGAAACCAAACTTCCACAAACAACAACAGATCAGACAATTATGGTTAGTGTTCTATACCTTGGCAATTTCAAGGACTTCTTTGGAGGTTATAATGTGAAGAAACAAGTGTAAATAAACTGAAATTTGATTGAAGAACAAGTAAACTTGCCACTTAATTACAAGAATTAAATTACAAGGTCAAAATTCATAACAATCGGCAGAGGAAAACTTGGCCACAGAGGCTAAATTACAAACAAACTACTCCTAAGTACAAAAGTTACTTCTAATTAAGTTATGTTACTCCTAATTCCACATGGGTTGTGAATTTTGTTGAAGGTCCTTTTCTCTTTGAACTTACACCTTTTATATGACTTTCAATGGCCATGTTGTGTTGCCACGTGCCTATTTGCCATGCTCCTATAACTGCCCATGAACTGCAACTGCTTCTGAATTCCCTTTTTTCTTGCTACTGCCATGTACTGCCTTCTCATTCCTCTTTCTTGGGCCACTAACTTTACCTCCTTTATTCTTGGCCCTCTTCTGAACATGTTCGAGCCTCTATCGATAGAAAATTTTAAACTTTTGGTGTCAACACCTCCTTAACAGCTTGCTTACGCATGCGTTAGCAACAAAGATTCTTTCTTTCTTGTCATTTTCTCCTATGCTTCTTGCAAATGTTGCCTGAGCTTTTATCATGCTAATTATGGATTTCAATAGTTTGCAGGGCAAACTTTTTACATTCTTCTCTTTTAGTTCATTCTTATTGGAATGAGTATTAGATAATCACCACATAATGAGTTACAGATAACCATGTTTCAAAGGTACTTCAATCCTGCACTTGCCACATTTCTGTATGCCACTAGAATCTTGTCTCGAGGTTTGGTATGGACAGAAAGTAGAATGAAATTCTTACCCCCAGCCTTCCATACCAGCAAAACAAACGTGCCACTAAGGCATCAAATAAGGGGAGAAGATAATGGTAACGACTAAACAATTTTATAGATGCCTCAGATTCCAAAATCTATTTAATATAGAATTTACTATTTCCTCTCGGTTTGCCTTCTCACCAAACTATTAATTTCCAATGCAAAGAAGGGATCAATTCAAACTATTTTTTTCTTTCCTCAAATGTATTAGACACACTTTTCACTACAACTAACTTAGTAATAGTATTGTTCTAAGAAAAAAAAAAAAAACTTAGTAATAGTAGGTATAACCTAGATAGCTAATATGCTGAAAAGATAGTCCAGTAAATCATATAGAAGGCCTGAATATAGCCATTTAGCATGAATACATAGATACATATATTTACACACATAAAACTCATCAAAGCCATAACCAAAAAAATTAAATTCACTAAACAAAACATGTTCCACAAACACAGTAAGTACCATTTAAATTAAATTTTGGAATCACTTGTCAAATTAAAAAAGAAAAAAAATAATCAGAACCAAAGAAGAACATCCAACACTAGAAATCTAATCAATGTACTTTTATATTTGTGAAGGAACTATAGGTAGAAACCATCATACTTAGAAGCCTGCTCATTGCTGAAGAACTTGACTGCTGAATTTGGAACAATACGTGCACAATTAGTACCATTGCCTTTAAATAATCCTCTGGAGCCCTCAGTTCTCCATATATACTGCAGGCCTAATGGAATCCAATTTTTTAACAAAAATTTGAAAGGAAAAAAAATCCCAAAAATAGTTTTAGGAGCAAGTCATCAAACAAGATTTCATGTTTCTTAAAAAATAAAAACAAAAGCCAAAAACGATGCCAAACAAGCAAATTTGAGGGTGACAAAATATTTCTTTGAAACATAATCCAATGGATTGGGATGTTGACAAACTTATCGAGTTGAGTTAGATTGAGATCTGAGTTTATAAAACCTAATTACAATCTAATTGCATAAAAGCCGGTTCCTAGTGCAAATTGGTTGCAACAAAACCTTTTGAGTTGGGAGAAAATTTACAGTGAATGAGAGAAAGATCACCTAGAGATAGTCTGTCAACACAACAACAACAGCAAAGAAAAGTTATGGACTTGGAATCAAGGATCATCATCATCAACATCATCACCAACGTTATCTTTATCTTTTTCTTCATTATCATCATCATTCTTGAAGTATGCATGCGCAAGCGCATCAAGAGTTGATATTCTTTTAGCTGGATTTAGGTAGAGCATTTCCTACATGAAAGTAGGCAAATTTAACATATACTAGATGGTCTAAGAGAGTGAGAGAGAAAAAAAAAAAAAAAAAAGAAGAAGAAGAAAGAAGGATCTTTTTAATATATAGAGATCAGCACATACTCAAATTACAAATAGAAACATCATTTTCATTAGACATTAGCAAGATCAGTAGCCATGAAGTGCAATAAAGAATCAAATCAAGTATAACTAATATAATGTAACATTTTCATGGACGCAAAAGTTGGCACATCACCATATTGAGGGGAAGAGGGATAGAAGTTGATTATTGACCTCCATAGGCAAACAATTTGGCCTCTGCTGGTACCCAACTTCTAGATGAGGACATTGAGTATGTTGGATGACAAACCCATAAATCTCTGTAAAGTACTCAACAACATACTTCATTGTACCTCTTTCATTAACTGGGAATCTAATAAATATGAACAATAAACCAGTCAGACAAGGAACATGCGAAAAGAATCTCAAGAGATGTGTGAAGTTGCATAATACAAAGGTGATTTCTTCCATTAAGAATCACAAACTAGACCTTTACAATGAAGTCAAACCATATGTATGACATTTTCTACACATATTTCCTTGGTTTGTGACTTCAAACTTTACTCCTCCCAAAGCTTTCTTCACCTGTTACACAAATAATGCCAAATTACCCAGATAGATTACTCAAATTTTCTGCTTAACTGCATGCAAGATGCATGAAATTGCCTTGACTGAGCCACATTACCACGAGGAAAAAAAAATTTGTAGAAGATGAGGAACTTTGAAATAGAAACCAACATTGACTAAATAACATTATAATAAGCCCCCTTAAAATTCTAATTGTACATTTTTTGTCATCAAAGGTTGTAAGAGAGTATCCTATGGCTGATGAAGTTCTAATTTCTACTTACAATTTCAAGTCGAAGCTCCATCTTTCCAATACCCAAACTGTCTGACATTGTTCTGACCAGTTCAGCTGCACTATTTGCTTCTACACCATCATTCGGTTCCTCTTCTTCTTCTTCTTCTTCTTCTTCTTCTTCTTCATCATCATCATCAGCAAGAGAGGGGCTAGCAATATCAACAGCTCCTGTAACCTGCTTTCCATATATCGAAACAACTGAAAATGTAAATCATAGAAAAACACATTTATGAAAAGAAGACAAAAAAAAAAAAAAAAGAGAGAGAAAGGAAATCAAGTTGGAAAAATAGATTACCAACATCAATGCCATTAACGAACGAGATCAAATAAGTGTGAACCAAATCTCGGTCAGATATGGTAAGACTAAAATTTCGCGGTATCTCAGCTAGAACAATCATAACCCGACCTATCTCTGCATCCATCTACAAAAATAGTTACAAAACATTATAATTTAGCTTTATTTTCCAAAGCTCAGTTGGAAAGTTCTCAACAACGGAAATAACTTGTGGGCTGAGGTCCTTAAAACCAAGTACTTGAAAAGAACATTGTTGTTCAAGACAAAAAAATAAGACTCACTTTTCAAGCCCAATATGTGGCAATCAATTAGGACATTAAAGGTAATACTCTCTCTCATATCTTCTCTAATCAACCAATCATATGACTTACACATCATTGGGTCTAGAAAATGAATCTAAACAATGGGCTTAGATATCATTTGCCATTTGAAAAATATTAACTTCCTTAACTACAAGAAGAGAATGAGGGCTTCTCATGTGTGATGTATGTTGAAAACCAGAAACACCTGGAGAAAAGGTATAAAATGGTCCATTGGGGATGGAAATAAAGTTAACATTTGGATCTTGTAGCTCGCCTTTTTTGCGCCCCCTTTCAGAAGTTCGAATTAAAGCCTTACAGTTTAGACTCCTGCGGTTCTGAATCTAATCTCACAAGTGCAATGTGAAATTGATAAACACCAAAGAGTCCAAATCTGGAAAATCTTTTGAAAAATCGATTTTTTGAATAAAATATGCCAAAATTGGACTGCTTTCCCAGATACAGAGTCGCCACCTAAATATTTTTTGGGAAATCTAGGAAACCCATGACTCATGCCAAAGGCCACATGTCCGTCATCAACAAAGTTGCCTTGGCTCGGGAACTTAGGTATAAGAGGGGAAGGTCATGAATTGAGCACCCTCGCTAGGCCGATCAAAGATCGGCCTCTATTAATCATGATATTATTTTTATCAACATTATATGCTTTTATTCCGATTTATTAGGCTAGCATTACTATGTGATGCACACAAGCAAGTATAGACTAGTTTGCTCGAATTGGAACAATTCAATTTCATGTTTGTATTGCGAAAAGGGTTTGATTTTGCCACCTCAAGTGGGCTTAAAGTTTGCGAATTTGCCACTCAACAAAGTGGGCTTTAAACGTACATTCATTAAATTATTCCAATTCAAGTAACAAGCCTTCATCTACAGGCACTCAAGTAGTTTATCAAGTAAGCATTTAGGCTCATGGCAAGCATGCTAGACATAGCAATCACTCACACTCATGCAAGTAAGCTAAAGCGTTAAAAACTCACCTAGTACTCCAATCTAAGATAAAACAAAAGAGTTAGAAAAATGCATGTTCCTAACTATACAAGATGACTAATGCAACACATACAAAGAATGCAATTAATAGGCTCGGCTACTAATATGGCATGTGATTCAATTTGATAACATGCGGTTAAACACGTATTTAAAGAATGTATTTAAACAACAATGCAGTTAGAATGATGCGCTGAGCCTCGGTGCGTGCAAGACGAGATGAATGTATGCAAGCATAAGGTATGCTAATTGAAATGTGATGCTCCGAATTTAACCATAAAAAATGGATAAATAAAAGGGAGAAAGACGTGGGGTTGGAAGACATATACATTATTACATTACGCTCTCATGAAGAAGAGTCCGACTGAATAAACTAGCTAATTAACTAACTAATTAAAGCTAAGATAATTAAGCTAATTATTACAAAACCGAATGAATGACTAGCTAAACTACTTAACTAGTTATTACAACACTTGAATTAACTAACTAGCTATTCTAAATAATTAAATAATTACAACACAAATGCAATTAAAATAAGTAATTAAACTAAGCAACTAACTACTCTGCCTCTGGAAATGAGGGATGCGCATGCGCATGCTCGGTTTCCACCCGAAAAGACCACCGTTTTGCTCCTAAATGCCTCTATTTGCACAGTTGAACATTTCCAGAACAAATTTGCTCCACCTTACCAACACTCTGCTAAGATTTGCACCAGTGGCTAGCCGGCCAAAGATGAAGGTTACCGACCACCAGCCGGCCATGGATGAAGGTTGCCGGCCATGGATGGTGGTCTGTCGGCCATGGAAAATGGCCTGCAGGCCACTGATACACAAGTTTATCATTCTGTAACAGAGGACAAACAGAGCATATACAGGGTATTTTTAAAGGTTGTCTGCATAACTCACCCCTCATTTTCATGAACAAATCCAAGGAGTGGTGAACCTAAGCCATAAACCACCAATTGAAGCAATTTCATTGCATGATGGCTTGTGAACCCAAGTTTGCAATTTCAACAAATGAAAAATAAGATACAAACCTCTTCCTTTTCATGAATGATCAAGGGAAGTGGTGACCTTGGAGCCTTGAATAATTTCATCACTAATGAGTATGAAATGGTTCAAGCTTGCATGTGTTCAATTAACGTTCAATTGAACACAACAAGTTATTATCTTGCACCATTTTTAGTCCCAATTTTAGTTACTCATTTTAGTTTGCCAACCATCCTTTAATTCATTAAGTCCAATAATGAATTTGAGTTCTCTAATGGAGTGAAGTACCAAACCAAGAGTTAACTTAAGACATGAAAGAGATGTCATGCCGTTGATAATGAACCCCTAAAAGGGATTAAACCATTAAGCACGACAACCTCAATCTCATGCTTAAAAGAACAAGAGGATTGAACAACTCCCAAAACAAAACAAAACAAAAATTAAGAAAGGAGGGAGCTTGCAGAGATTATTAGTGCTAAAAATAAGTGAGAAAAGCATAAATAAATGCTATCAACTCAAATAAGTGATGTCTAAGACCTAAAACATCAAGCTTATGAGGACTATTACACTATACGCATACAAAACAAAGCTAAAATGCAAATAACAGCCCAAAACAGTGCTTAAACAGTCTAAAATAAGCCCTAAAACATGCTAGACTTGAGCTAAAAAAAGCTAGATTAACATGCTAAAACATAGCACTAACTAGGCTAATAAGCAAGATACAAGAGAAGGGGGGGGGAGGCTTACCCCTCTAATTTTGGACTTCAAAAAGTGTTTTTAGCCATTGAAATAACTCTGAAATTCAGTGTTTGAAACCTCAAAAAAGATAGTAAAAGGGTAGAAAACATAAGGGTAAAGTCCTCCAAAACAAAGTACAAAGAAAGATGAACCACCCGTTAACCTTTAATGGCCTTAAAACCTATGTTTTAGCCCCAAAATGCAGAGTTTTTACAGTCCAAAAATAGCCCAAAAATAGTACAAAAAATGTGCTAGAATGAAGACAAAAACATAGAGCAATTCAAACAAGTAAACAAGCCAAACGAGGGGTGGCTAACCCCTCTATTTTTGGGACTTCAAAACCACTTTTTTAGCCTCTAAAAACCTCTGAAAATCAGTGGTAAAGAGCTCAAAAAAAGTTGATGAAAGAATGGGAAACACAAGTGGAAAGGCTTAGAGGACAAGGATCAAAGAAGGGTGATTAACCCGTCTACCTTTAATATCCTTAAACCACAAGCTTCAGCCCATAAAAGCAGTTGAAAAACACTTCAAAATCAACAAGAAAAGATCGAAAAGTAGTACAAAGATGGTACAAAAGCAAGAGAAGGTATACCTCTTGAAGAGGAATGCCTCTTTGAGTTATATACCACTAATTTCACACTCTCAAGTGCTTTAAGAGCTCAAATTCAAGCTCAAATCATCTCAGCAAGAAGTCCTCTAGGTTTGGTTTGGTGTGTTTGGGCATAGGCTATGCAAGTTGCAAAATAGAGAGAGAATTGTAGAGAGAGGATTTTTCCAAAAATATTTTCACTCCTAAATGTTTTCTAACCTTGAAAGCAAGAAGAGAGGTCTTTTATATATAGAAATATATGAGCTTTGGTCGAAAATATCTAAAAAAGAACAGCTGGAGCAGTGTGGAAACAGTTGGAGGAAAATATCTAGTTTTTACACCGATGGCCGGAAGGCTAGCAGTGGTGGCCGGCCGACCATCACTAATGGCCGGCAGGCAAAAAATGGTGGCTTGCTGGCCATGAAAGGTGGCTGCCGGCCACCTGCCAGCCATGCCTCTAGCCTTGACTTCAAATCGGCATATCTCTCTCATTTGGACTTGGTTTTAGATCATTTTTAAGTCTAAATTGAAGCCCCGGAAGTCTAGTTTCCAATGGGGGTAGAATCACATCTAAATTCTAAGTGTACAAAGAGATATGCCTATTTTAATGAAGGTTGCTCAGTTTTGTCTTAACAAGATTGATGCCTAACTTCAAACGGCCATATCTCTCTCATCTGGACTCGGTTTTAGGAGATTCTCGAGTGTAAATTGAAGCCCCAAAAGTTCACTTTCCAATGGTAGTGGCCTCATCACAACTAAAACCAAAGTGTACAAAAAGATAGTCCTGATTTAGTGAGGCTGCCCAGTTCTCTCTTAACGGTTTCACGCTCAACCACTTCCCCAACTAGTTTTCTTCCCTCCACTCTTATTTTCTTGAACTCCAAACCTCTAAACAAGATGTTTAAATGGATTTTTTAAAGAGTTCACCTCTCTTCCATTTATTTCCACTTTGTCGTTGCTCGGTTTACCAAAAAGTGCAACTTTTAAAGAAATGTGAGCCTCGGAACACCGTAGAAAATTTTTGAATTTTTTTTTGAAAGAGAGGGTTTTACGGTCTAAAAAATTTTTTGGTCAAAATAGTTTTGGTCCAAAATAGGGTGTGAGGTTGGGATTTAGAGCTTTTCTTGTAGAAGAAATCGAACATTTGCATAGCACAACTTTCATCATCGAGTGATCAATCAGTGGCGCCCAAGTCTTAAGGGCCGTAAAAAATGGGGTGTCTACAGATCTACACTAAACCATTGAAACATACATACCATTAACATCTAAAATGAAATCAACAGCCTATCAGGTAGTTGTCTCAACTTCTCTATTAAGAAAGAAGACGAAAAGAGAAATCAAAGCCACTGGAGGATAATCCAAAGATGCTGTGATCTCGAAATTTTCAATTAGACCAGAATTTTAAGATTATTATACCTTTTGTACTAGTGAAAAAGATCATCAAAAATGTTAACTCTCAAACTTTAATTACTCATGAAAAAATCAACAAGGCAAAAAAAAAAAAAAAAAAAAAAACAAACAAACAAACAAGCTTAAACAAGTTGCTCATATGCAAAGAACAGAAACAGGGAAAAAAACCCTCTAATTATATGATAGATTGATCCTACGATGCATAAAGCTCTGCCTCCCACGAATGGGAGATAGTAACGTGATATTCAAAAAACATAACATCTTAAATAACATATTTGTGTAAATGTAGAAATTTGTATATCAATTGATATTCATCTATCAAGAACTGAATATATATATATATATATATATATGTATAATTAAGAAAAATAAAAACACTCAGGAACAAGAAATCAAGAATTCTGAAGAAAACTTCAAGAAGTAGAGTCATGAATATTCAAGGGGAAAACAATTCAATAAATATATGATAGATTGATTCTAGAATGCATAGAGCTTCGCCTTCCAATAATGCGAGAAAACAAAACTTGGCGTTTGTTAAATTCCCAAACACAAATTATCGAGTGATAATCTCAGACTAACAATGTATATGTAGAGAATTGTATATATATATGAATTGAAACAGAGAGAGAGAGAGAGAGAGATTGAATTTTAAAACTGAACTAGCTCTTCTCGAAGTAAATTGAATTTGGTAAATACAGAGGTGCCAAGAAACATATATGTATCAAAATATGCATTTATCTCCATCAAGGATTTATGAAAAAACATCACAAAAAAATAATAATTTGAAAACAATATTTTCACAGAGAGAGCGAGAGAGAGAGAGAGAGAGGAGCTTGATGAAATTACTTCTCTAGCTCTGTTCATAGTTGAATTTCAAATTGTGTAATATATATATATATATATATAGAGAGAGAGAGAGAGAGAGTGAGTGAGTGAGTGAGAGAGGATGTTGGTTGGAGCACAAAACGAGATGAAACGGAATTTCCCTCCAAATATGTTTGTTTTTCGTTTTCAAAAAACTGTTTTCTAGTTTTCTTTTTCTTTTTCTTTTTTCTCATTATTAAATAAGTTTATAGTTTAGGCAATTTTTTTAGCTTAGCTCGTTTGGGAATTAGCTATTTTAGTTAAATTTTGACTTTTTGTGAAAAAATGTGCACAAAAATAGCGAGAATGATGTGACAATTTGTGATAACTTTTTAGTTTTTTGGGTTATATTAACCACTTTCCAAACAAGGACAACCTAAATATATTTAAAAGTAAAGTATATGTAAATAAATATCTAAAATAAAAAATATTTACACATTCGTTTTGTTTTGTGTCTTTAATTAGTTTTTTAATATATATGTTTCACATATACTTTTTAAGTGCATCTAAAATTTAAAAATAAAATGAAAATCAAATCAAACAAGTTACATAGTTTAAAAGAACACATTAAAATTGTGAGAAAAATAATCGAGAATATTTTTTAGGAAGATCGTTGAAAAGTGGCCTAATGGAAGCCATTTTTTAACTAAAATTTGAAGGGGAAAAGTGGCCTAATGGAATCTATTTCTTCCTCTTCTTGTTTTTCATCATCATCATCATCATCATCATCATCATCATCATCATCTTCTTCTTCTTCTTCTTCTTCTTCTTCTTCTTCTTCACAAAATGACGTAAGTTGTGTCACAAAACTCAGAGTAAGTCACGTAAGTTCTTCTTCTTCTTCTTCTTCTTCTTCTTCTTCTTCTTCTTCTTCTTCTTCATGGAATAAATTTTCACAAAGTCATGTAAGTTGTGTCACAAAACACAGAGTAGTTAACACAAATGACACATAAGTTTTTACCTAAAAATTTTTAACCACAGAAAAATACGAAGTGTTCACAACTAATGTAAGTGATTTCTGAAAAAATCCGTAAGTGATCACAAATACGAGTAAGTCTTTAAAGAACACTTTTGTTTCAAAAAATTGCGTAAATTTTCACAAAGTCAAGTAAGTTGTGCCACAAAAGTCAGGGTAGTTAAAACAAAATGACGCATAAGTTTGTTCATAAAAATTTTCAACAACACAAAAATACGTAAGTTTTCACAAATGACGTATGTGAATTCCCAAAAAATGAGTAAGCGATCACAAATACCAGTAAGTCTTTGGAGAGCACTTTTATTTCACAAAATTCCATAAGTCTTCACAACTTACGTAACTGATTTTCCAAAAAATACGTAAGTGATCACAAATACTAGTAGGTTTTTGGAGAACACTTTTATTTCAAAAAGTTGCATAGGTTTTCACAAAGTCACGCAAGTTATGTCACAAAACTAAAGGTGGTTAACACAAAATTTGCATGTGAGTTTGTGCCTAAAATTTTTCAACAACACAAAAAAATGCATAAATTTTCACAACTAACGTAACTAATTTCCCAAAAAATATGTAAATGATCACAAATACGGGTAAGTTATTGGAGAACAATTTTATTTCACAAATTCAATTTACTTGTATCGGGGATTCTTAAAGTAAAATGAAAAGATTGAAGACCATTGGCCAACAACAAATCAACATGTCTGGCACGATCGATGCCTCTCGTCGAAAGCTGCCAATTGCACTATTCATTTTTTTACAAGTACTACTGGTTTATTTTCACAATCTGTAATTACATTTTTCATACTCAAAAAATGAGCCTCATCCAATTTCAGTTACTAATGTTACAAATTTCTTTGGGTCCCCATGTATTTTATTTTTTATTTTTTATTATTATTACTTTTTTTAAATCTTGTTGATTGCATCTCGGATGTAGGATATGTGTTTTATGTAGAATTTGGGGCCAGATTGACATAATACTCATATTTTAATTTTAGGACCAACAATGTAATTAACCCTTAATTTATGTCATTTGATTATATATACCTATATATATATAGGTATGTATTCATATTTTAGATTTGCTGATGACAAACTTCATGATGTTTGCAGCCTGCAACAATTCAAGGAAATGCAAGAAGCAGACAACACTGGAGCGAAATTGGTGAGTGTGCAAATCTGTATTCTCTGTGATACACAATGATGGAAACACAAGACTGGGTTACTATCCACAAGTTGTATTGAATGGTCACGCTGGCCTTCTCATTCTTTCACATTTATTGACTTGTAGCATGTAATAAGGTCAACGTCCTAGTGTTTTTCTAAATTTCGATTCTTTACAAAGCGCCATAAATCACGGTTTGTCTTTGGCTTTGTTTGTGCAATTGTGATTTCTATTTGCAATCATAATTTAATTACCAACAATGCACCCGCAATGCACAGACATTGCGTTTGCTAGAACATGTACTTACAATTATTTTGGACTTGTGATTCTTACTTGTTTCTGATGTGTATAACTTTCGTGTAACGCTTATAGAGCATAAAGTAGATTGGGGAGAGGTGGAAGGCACTCCCCTCTGATGAGAGGAAGAGGTTTGAGGACATGTGTAAGGCGAGTGCCAACGAACATGCCAAAGAAGTTGTTGCACATGCACCGAAATCTGAAAAGGTTATTACGTACTTCATGTTTTCATCAATGTAGTTGGGTAGGTGTTGTTTTCCACACATTGTTGGTTCTATTTTTTTTTATTAATTTAAACTTGAAAAATCTAGAAATCCCCTAGATGTTGATTTGTGATTATGTATCAATTTTAAGCAGAATATAACAATCCCAATCAAACAATCAAGACAAAGAGACACAGCGATTTAACGTGGAAAAAACCACAATTGGACACCTCCAACTGTGATCAAAAAACCACGGGCAACAGCCACAAGAACAATCCACTAAGAAGATTTAAAGGAATTACACAGGTATACTCTCAATTACCTAGCGAATCCACAACGCCTAATTGAACCAACCTTTATGTGCCTCTTCCAACCCCATCTTCACCACGGAATTGTCTTTCTGATGAGCCACTCTGGATTCCACCACAGCTTCAGGCTCGAATTCTTCAGAATACACAACTGAAGAACAACACTCTCTTTTGTAGAACAAAACACAACCTTTGATGTACTCTCTTTAGAACATGAGTTGAATACTCAATAAAACATCAAAGAAAACTCCCAAAGTATCCCCAGATATAAACCCTAGAAACCAAAAAGAAGATCTGGAGCAGTTATCCTAAAATCTGACCCAACACGCGAATTTATAGAATCTGTCCCGCGATCTCCGCTCGAGCTCAACACAGCCCGCTCGAGCGGACTGACCAAAAACTGCGTGCGAACAAACTGAGATGCGCTCGAGCGTAGGAGAATCCGCTCGAGCGTAAAATCACACCTTCCAGTATTTTTACAGGCGACTGCAGAGATGCTGAGAGCTTCCAATCCCCGCTCGAGCGTCACTTTCCCCGCTCGAGCGGGAAGGCCAAAAATGGAAAAACTGGAAAAATATATCATGCTCGGACAGGCAACTTTGAATGCATTTTTGCATTTTGCTTCGGGGGCGCTGCCCCTCGACCCCGCCGTGGCGCTGCCCCGGACCCGCCAAGGGGCGCTGCCCCCTGGACACCCGCGAGCTGACCGGGCAGCTCGATCCCCGTCATAATCAGCGAAGTGGCAATCTTGAAAGCATTATCAACACAAACTTCTCTGAAAGGCTTGATTCGGGTTGAATTCGCATCTAAACACTCAAAGTCTCACTGAAATAAAAATGCGAATAAAATTACAACTCAAAGGAGTTTTGTCAAACGGGTTTGCCAAGAAATAAAACCTAACAAAACTTATAAAAATTGCAGAGTAGAGTGCAAGTCCGCATATCATTGAAGTCAATTGTTGATCTAGTCAATCGGTTTAATGAAGCACAAAACTACACAGTCATTGATATTGGGTTTGATGGCCTCTTGGGGTTGAAGTGTACACGTATAGATCACGGCTTGTGTGAATGGTTGGTACAAAACTTCAAGCCTGGCACTAGTTCATTGAATGTTCATGGTCATCAACTGAGGCTGACCTATGACGCAATTAATGTTTTGTTGGAAATATGGTCAGAAGGCGGTGATGTGCAATTGAATGGTTCATTAGACGCATATCCCAATATCTATCAAGAGGTTAGAGTTGTTAAGGGAGTCATTCCTTTGAACCGGTTAAGGCTTTATCTAACTTAGACTGATGATGGGGAGGATGAGTTTAGGAGGAAATTTGCGCTGTATGTGTTGGGGGCCATGTTGTGTCCTACGACAATGGTTTCCTTGACTCCATCGTTCATTCATGCTGTAATGGACGTCAATGGTATACGAGCTTCTAATTGGGCAAAGTTGACACAGCAATTCCTTGTGAAAGGTGTTCGCAAGTATATGACCAATGGTCATCGTGATGCAACTGGACGTGTTTTCTTACTAATGGTATGGTAATGAACCATTGTTTTTACCATTCCTCCTTCATATGTTGCATGAGTTGTTCTGTTATGGTTCAGGAAATTAGCCTTCATTAGGAAATACAATGTAACATGTTATGTCAATACAAGAAATAATACTCTTACCGACCAAATATCCTCGTCGCAAAAAGAGCTTATCTGGTTGCAAGCGTCATGAATTTAACAATAAAGAGTACAGAACAACAATTTTTTATCGACCTCAATGGAGGGACCAATTTTCCTACTTTGTGAAGAAGAGAACAAAATTCACTGTTCTTCATCCATTTTGAATATTCAATCAAACAGAGAACTTGAACACAAAAATTTTATACACATTTGTAGGCAGACTTGACGAACAATATAGAGAAGAAACCTTCATAGGACTATTCAGGAAGCAAACACATGTTAGGGAAAATATATGATTCCCCACAAGTAAATCAATCAATGGGAATAAAAACTAATGCCGAAAAATTAAATCAAAAGCAACACAAGAGTTTTTACGTGGTTCCCTCAATGTGAGGTACGTCCACGGGATCGAAATTTGATTCCACTATCAACCAAAGAGTTTCCAAAAGATTAGAAATGAGACACGAATGGTTTCACAAAACCACCCTTAGGTGAATTCCAAATAATTACAAATAAATAAGAGGAAAGACCTCACCAAATAGATGAACTAAAGTCTTCGAAACCAGAGTTATAGAAGACCCAAAATAATATCCCAAATCAAATGCACAACGGCTGCAGAAACAAATCCATAAAGTTGAATTCAAGCACTGCCACTCAAAACCAAAAACCCATCAAAGATAAATCAATGAGCACAGACCCCGAAAAAGAATGTACTAGCCGTTGTGCCTCTACTTTTTCTGACCCCCAAAAAAAAACAAACAATACAAATATATATATATGGTAAACTTGTGGGCTTTTTTTTTTTTTTTATCAAACCCTAGTTGTAACCAAATTAAATTGGGTCTCCGCAAATTAGATATAATATATAAAAATATATTATAACTAATACCAAACCAAATTAAACTCTTTTAATAAACCATTGGGACCCATACTCCAATAAGGAGATATACCCCAACAATTCTCCCCCTATCGACTTAGGTGGAGACATCAACCATACCCGTCAAAATTCGACACTTTAAATGTTTGTCCCTTGACAAAGTCTTAGTCAACATATTTGAAATATTATCATCTATGTGAACCTTTTCAAGTTGTAACAATTTCGAATGTAACACATCACGAATCCAATTGTATCTCACATCAATGTGTTTCGATCTCGAATGAAAAGTAGAATTTTTACTCAAATGAATAGCACTTTGACTATCACAATAAAGCACATACTTTTTTTGCTTTAAATCCAACTCTTGCAAAAAAATTCTTCAACCATAACTCTTCTTTGCAAGCTTTCATAACGGAAATAAATTCAGCTTCGGTAGTTGAGAGAGCAATACATTTTTGTAATTTAGATTTCCATGCCACAGCTCCCCCTACAATGTCATCAAATACCCCGAAGTAGATTTTCTAGAATCAACATCACTAGCCATATCAGAATCTGTGAACCCATCAAGTATCGGCTTACCATCTCCAAAACACAAACACACCTTTGAAGTCCCTCGAAGATATTTGAGAATCCATTTTACCGCTGCCCAATGTTCTTTACTTGGATTAGAGAGAAACCGACTCACCACACCAATGACGTGAGCAATATCCGGCCTTGTACAAACCATGGCGTACATCAAAGAACCAACTGCTGAAGAATAAGGAATTTTCAACATCTCTTCTTTGTCTTTCTCACTTGTAGGACATTGATTCAAACTAAGTTTGAAGTGACCCGCATGTGGACAACCAACCGGCTTTGCTTTATTCATGTTGAACCTCTCAAGAACTTTCTCAACGTAGCTTTCTTGAGACAACCAAATCAGTCCCTCTTTGCGATCACGAACAACTTTCATACCAAGAATTTGCTTTGCCGGCCCAAAATCTTTCATAGCAAAAGACTTGCTCAACTCCAATTTCAACTTGTTTATCATGGTAGAATCTTGACCCACAATTAACATGTCATCAATGTAAAGCAAAAGAATAATAAATTTGCTATCTAGAAAATTTTTCACAAACACACAATGATCCGAAGTGGTTTTAGAAAAACCATTATTCATCATGAAAGAGTCAATTTTTTTTACCATTGCCGCAGAGCTTGCTTGAGACCATACAAACTTTTCTTCAATTTGCAAACAAACTTCTCTTTCCCTTTCTCCACAAAACATTCTGGTTGCTCTATGTAAATTTATTCTTCAAGATCACCATGAAGAAATGTGGTCTTTAGATCAAGTTGCTCAACTTCAAGGTTCATACTTGCAGCCATGCTAAGTACAACCCGAATAGAAGACATCTTCACAACCGGTGAGAAAATCTCATCAAAGTCAATACCTTTCTTTTACCCAAAGCCTTTCACAACAAGACGTGCTTTGTATCTCAGATTTTTGCCATCATTCTTCAATTTGAAAACCCATTTATTTTTCAAAATTTTCCTCCCCTAGGAAACTTCACTAAATCGTAAGTGTGATTTTCAAGTAAGGAATTCAATTTCTGTTCCATGGCCTTTTTGTAATCATCTTTCTTTGTATGCTCAATTGCTTCTTGGTAGCTCTTAGGCTTTCCTTGATCGGAAATCAACACAAATTCATTGGGAGGATACTTTCTTGAAGGTTGTCGGTCCCTTGTAGATTTCCTCAACTCAAGTTGTAGTGGCGGTTCTTGAGTTGGATGCTCTTCCTCAATTTCTGGCTCAACTTTATTAGGATTAACATCATCCTCTACATCTTCATGGGTGGCTGCACATCTCCCCCATTTTCATTATCAATTGAAGATGAAAGAGATGGATCCATGTCAATGAGATCACTAGTTTTTGGCTCCGTTGATCACCTTGGCCAAAGTCTTCAATTGTTTGGTCTTCAAGAAACACAACATCACGGCTTCGAATGACTTTCTTGTCAACCGGATCCCACATTCTATACCCAAATTCATCATGCCCATAGCCAAGAAAAATACATTGTCTTGACTTATTATCAAGCTTGGACCTCTCATCTTATGGAATGTGAACAAAGGCTTGACAACCAAACACTCTCAAGTGCTCATAAGATACATCTTTGCCGGTCCAAACTCTTTCAAGAACATCACCATTCAAAGGATAAAAAGGAGACAATTTGATTACGTCAACCGCTGTCTTCATTGCCTCACCCCAAAAGGATCTTTCCATTTAGCTTGTGAAAGCAAACACCTTGTTCTTTCCACAATGGTGCGATTCATCCTCTCGGCAACGCCATTTTGTTGAGGAGTCTTCTTAACTGTCTTTTGGTGCCGACTACCTTGGCTGTGACAATACTCATCAAATGGCCCAATGTATTCACCACCATTGTCTGATTGGATACACTTCAATTTCTGCCCTGTTTCTCTTTCAACCATGGCCTGAAAATGCTTAAATACTTCTAGAACTTGATCTTTAGTTTTTAGTAGAAAAGCCCAAACTTTCCTTTAATAAACATCAATGAAAGTAACAAAATAAAGTGCACCACTATGTGTTTTAACTTTCAAAGGACCACAAACATCTGAATGAATCAACTCCAAAACATTTTCTTTTCTAGAAGCAAAATTTTTATGAAAAGAAACTCTATGTTGTTTACCCGCCAAACAATGAACACAAGTTTTGAGATGTGTATCTTTCAAACCGGGTAGAAGCTCTTTCTTGAACAAAACTTGTAGCCCCTTTTCACTCATGTGCCCAAGTCGCTTGTGCCACAATTCAGTAGAAGTATTATCTTCAAACCTTTACAAATTTTTCCTTGCATCGAATAAAGTGTATGAGTCTTCTTGCAATTAGCCACCGCCAAAGAGCCCTTTGTGAGCTTCCATATTCCATCACCAAATTTGTTGTTGAAGCCTTCATCATCTAGCTTCCTAGTAGAGATCAAATTGAGGCGAATGTCGGGAACATGCCTCACTTCTTTAAGCAACAACTTGCAGCCCAAATTTGTTTCTAAGCAAACATCACCCATGCCAATAATCTTGGACAAACCTTCATTACCCATTTGAACAGAACCATAATCTCCTTTGGTGTAGGTAGTGAAGAAAACAACTCGAGAAGTCACACGAAAAGAAGCACTGTAATCAATCACCCAATTGCTCTCTTGGCCCACAAAATTGATACAATCATCTTCACAAACAACCATGAGATCATCGGTAGTAACTTTCGTTGTGTCTTCTTGCTTCTTATCCACACTTTTGTCACGTCTTTTCTACTTGTTCTTGAGCTTTCGGCATTCCCGCTTCATGTGCCCTTTCTCATGGCAATAGTAGCACTCAATGTCTTTCTTTGAAAAAGAGCCATCTTTTGATTTGTCATGGCTTTGATCACGACCATGAGGAGTCTTACTCCTCCCCCTCATTTTACTTTGGCCTCTCACAACAAATGCTTCCGAATGAGAGGAACCAGCTGATTTTCTTCTAGTTTCTTCATTTAACAAGCTACTAGTGACTTGGCCCATTGTGACAGCTCCATCGGGCGTCGAATTACTAACTATCACAACCAAAGTCTCTCAACTTTCGAGCAAAGAACTAAGTAGCATCAAAGCCTACAACTCATCATCAAAAACAATTTTCATAGAAGCAAGTTGGTTAACAATACTCTTTATTTCATTCAGATGTTTCGGTATAGGGCTGCCCTCTTTATATTTTAAATTGACCAACTTACGAAACAGAAAAGCTTTATTTGTGGCTGATTTCCTATCATAAAGGCCTTCTAATTTTTTTTCCATAAATCATGTGCTGAAGTTTCAGTAGCAACATGATGAAACACACTGTCATCAATCCATTAACAGATAACACCAATGGCTTTTCAATTAAGCCTCTTCCATTCATCTTCTTTCATATCATCAGGTTTGCTACTGTCACCCTTAATAGGCCCATACAAATCTTTACAAAATAATAGGTCCTCCATTTTAGTTTTTCAAGTTACCCAATTGCTTCCATTGAAGCTAGACATATGACCCACATTCCCTTCCATTGATTTACACAAATAAATAGACCCAAATAAATCGTAATCTCAGATACCAGTTTTTAAGGAAAATATGTGATTCCCCACAAGTAAATCAATCGATGGGAATAAAAACTAATGCGGAAAAATTAAATCAAAAGCAACACAAGAATTTTTACGTGGTTCCCTCAATGTAAGGTATGTCTATAGGATCGAAATCCGATTCCACTATCAACCAAAAAGTTTCCAAACGATTACAAACAAGGCACGAATGGTCTCACAAAACCACCCTTAGGTGAATTCCAAATAATTACAAATAAACAAGAGGAAAGACCTCACCAAATAGATGAACCAAAATCTTCGAAACCAGAGTTTTAGAAGACCCAAAATAATATCCCAAATCAAACGCACAACAACTGTCGAAACAAATCCACAAAGTTGAATTCAAGCACTGCCACTCAAAACCAAAAACCCATCAAAGATGAATCAATGAGCACAGACCCTGAAAAAGAATGTACTAGCCGTTGTGCCTCTACTTTTTCTAATCCCCAGAAAAAACAAACAATACCAATATATATATGTATGGTAAACTTGTGGGCTTTTTTTTATCAAACCCTAGTTGTAACCAAATTGAATTGGGTCTCCACAAATTAGATATAATATATAAAAATATATTATAACTAATACCAAACCAAATTAAACTCTTTTAATAAACCATTGGGACCCATACTCCAATAAGGAGCTATACCCCAACAACGTATTCATTCTGGCAAAGGTCAGCCATTCATATACAAAAACATGTACATAACTTTTGTATCTTGTTTTCATCAATAATATTTATTGCATCAAATGTGTCAATAAAGTTCACAACATAATATAGAAAATCGGATCTCTATGTACGCTTGCTTCAAAATTGACAAGAATAAATGTCATTGTTATTGAATTTAGTTGATTTTCGTGGGAAGAGCAAATTAATTATCATGTCACCCTTACTGTCGATAGTTATTGTACTTGGATTCCGTTTGTCCGAGCTCCACAAGTACCTCGGCTACAGTACACTCCATCCTTTGCCTTTATGATTGGGGTGATATTGAAATACGTGAGACGCTGCGATGTATTTGAATGAAGCAAAATTTCATAAGAGATGAGGTAAGCAAACCAAGCATTATGCACATTTGACACCATTAACCCACTTGTCTTCAACATACAATGTGAGACTTCATTTATGTGTTTGTATGATTAGGTGCCGTTTCATTGCACTAACAACAAAGATACGACGATGATGACGAAATGGATGCACACCATGTCGATAAGCAACAAAACCCACAGTACGATGAAGTTCGTATGACCAAAGTAAAGTTGGACATTTGTGAACTGAAGGGAATCACGCAGCAAATTCTTTAGAACCAAACCGATATAATGGAGATGTTACGACATTTTAAATGCAAGCAAGTTATTGACGATGAGAAGGTAATCTATGCAATCATTATGCATGCTTCACACAGTTGACCCAAATCATTTGGAGATGAATTATGAGACTAAGTTAATCTATGTATTTCTATGATTAGGTGCAAGGCAATGATGTTTGTATGATGAACCTCTCCTCCAATGTTGCTGATCTCAAGGAATTGCTGATGCAACTGCTTGAAGGTTTTAGTTTAGGCAGTAAACAACCATTGACTCAATAGACCAATTATGCTGAATTGAAGCAAATGATACAGCACATGGTTGAAGGTATATTCTGTAGACCACAATCGACAGGTGTGGAGAAAAATGGTGTGGACCCTTTTGTTCGAGTGGAGGCGCATGATGATGCCATGGTCAAACTAATTGATGAAGTTAACCTAATGGAGTGTGAAGTTGCAGATGTACGGGGGGTGGATCACCAAGAACAGAATGTCAAGGGAGACTTGGACAGTGACAAAACTGATTTGGGTGATAGACAGAAGCTGATTATAGAAAATGGTGGGGACAACCAAAAGATGGGGGGCCTTCACTTTGGGTAAAGATATGAAACTGAAGATAAATACAGTCTTGAGCTTGAGTTAGTGGTCGTGCAGAAAATGGCGTGTGATGTGTATACTTCTGCTAGTAAGATTGGTGAACCATTGGGAGCAAGTGTAATCGTTAGAGAAAGAGGAGAGGGAAGAGACAGAGGAAAATGAAAAAGAAGAGGAAGTGGAAGAGGAGTTCAACCCATTGAGGTCAGGGATAAGCATTTGTGCAACGATAGCAAAATAAGTACTCGATTTGCAGAAGAAAAGTTTTGAAGTCCCTACATCACCTCACCTTTTGTTGGTAAGGGTGCGAATAAGGCGAACATGGTACAAATACTGCCTTCTGCCTCACACGTTGTGAATTCTACCGCTTCCTGCCGACATCAATAATGGGTTAACTAAATTTTCAATGATTTGTGTTGTATTGTAATAGTTGTCAAACAATTGCATGATTGAAAATATTTTTTAAACATTTCTAACAAACTCCAGATCAAGCTTCACAAGTTGGCCACACTGTGAGGTTCAGAGATTATACATCGCTTTACGTTATTTTTTATGAGTAACAACTAAAGAACTAACCTCGGATAAGATAATGGGTCCACCTTGGAATGCATAGAGTTTTCTTGCTTCATCATTTCCACAATCAATTTATAATTGGTGCACAAAAGGACCATAAAATAGGGAATAAGCTATTTCTAGCCTGATTGGGCTGGAGTGTGTTATTGGGCTCTGTGGGCCCACCATAAAACCTATATTAATAATCCAAACTATTCAATGTGTAGTCCTCGTTGAGTACTTTATCCCTGCAAAAAATAACGTCGATCAGATATCGATAGCTACTTAATCAGATCAAATTTGTGTCAATGGTAATTATAATTTTAAAAATAAATTGATAATACAAATGTGATCGGATCAAGTGGCTATCAATATTTGATCAATGTGATTTTTTATAGGGATAAAGTACTCGATGAGTCGTATGTATTGAACAGTTTAGATTATCGACGTGAGCTCCGTACTAGGCGAGCAGAGACCCAACAATATGCTTCAATTATAAAACCCAACTGAAGAGAAGCCTAAACCTATAAAAATATACTCAAGAGTCGTCTACTTTTGTTTGTGCATATATGAACGAAGAATGGAAAAAAACAAAAAAGGCTGCTACTTGTATAAAACCTAACCTGATAAGTGGACAGTTTGTCTACGGATTAGAGTATGCTGTTATGTTTTTATCTGTTTGTACAACCGCTGGGTTGTCAAACACAGTTGATTGAGAGAGAATGTGATCAACTATTTGGTTATGAAATCCAAAACAGTGTGGGTAAAATTAACTCTGATTGATAAAATGCCAAATGAAGTAAACGTCTATTAGTGTACTAAGAGAGATTTGAAATACTGGAAATGCCTTAGGGTTATCTTATTTGTATTGATCGGTGCTATTGTTTCTTTTGGGTTAATTAAGTTATTTGTTTCTTGATTAATTTTAGAATGCTATTTTTCTTTTTCCTTTTTTTGGGATAAAAAAAGAGCGAAAACTTTGCTACTTACAAAATGAAGGTTCCATAAAAGAGGAAGTTATCCAATTAGTTGTTAGATGATTATCATGCAAAGTCCTTGGAGGTTTAGATTGTGACTCCTTTATATGAGATCGGTGGAAACAAGGAGTCGTATCCATTGCATAACAGATATTAATGCTCCTTGGATCCTAAGGGATATGAATTATTTCTGATACTCTACCTAATGTATTTATAGTTTGAAAATATTTTCTTTAATTTTGAAGGACTATAGGTCATATATCGAAATTTTTATGAAATTGAAGAATGTGGCATTTCTTGAATAGAATTGGAGGCTAATTGTTAGAATAATAAAAGAATGGTTTTCTAATATTTGCTTACTTTTTTTTAAAGAAGAAAAAAATAGTGAGATTGTTGTAGTATCTTATCATTTCAGAACGTGTTGAATTGACATATCTTTATTGTGTCTATTTTGTTTGTGATGTTGTTATCTATGACGTGCTTCATAGAAGCAAGATAAGAATTAGTAAAAGAATATAACGATACTAAAATTGGAAATCAACAATTAAACAAGTAAACTTGTGGACAACAATTTTTCATGCAACACTTGTGCAAAAAAGAAGAGCATAGGGGTAATCCATGGAATGTTCTGTTTATTATGATATAAAAAATATAGGCTTGATATTGTAATGAATCTTTTGCAGTAGTGTGGCTATGAGCTTTTAAACTGTTACTTAATTATTAAAGAAAATTGTAGCGGTTTCTCACAGTTTTTTTTTCTTTTTTTCTTTTATAGTACAATATTAAATTATATAAATATTTCTTTTACAAATGCATCCTTAGCTTATTGATATCTTATTTTTTTGGGGATAAACTACCAATAGGTTGTAATAGTTAGACTTAATTCCTACAAAGTCTTATTGAAAATAAGCCTTAGTAAAATCGTGGCTAATTTATTTTTTTTATTTTAATTTTTTTTTGTGACGATTTTTTGCAAGTCGTTAAAAATTAACAATTAGTGACTTTTTTTTTGTCACGGTTTTTATTAATTGTTGCTAAAAATTACAATTAGTGATGTTTTTCTATGACGAATTTTTGAAACTATCGTTGAAAGTTGAAAATTAGTAACTTTTTTTGTGATGATTTTTTTAAACTATAGCTAAAACTTATAATTAGTGACAATTTTTTTTTGACAAAATGTTCAAACTGTCATTGAAAATTAACAATTAGTGACGATTTTTAATAGTGTTTGATGAAAACACCATTAATTCTCACAAGACCTATTGGACAATAAGTCTACTTATTAGGACCTACACGTAAGTCTCCCTTATTTTTTTAGGTTTTATCATGTTGCTATATAAAAATCGTATTATATATGTATCCTATATTTGTATATGCGCTACATAGGTGGATGGATTCATTGTTTCTAGAATTTGGACACCTTAATTTGTTCATTGTCGTCAAAATGTTGTTTTGCACTTGGGTAAAAATATTGCTTGAAAGGGAAAAGTAGAAAATTGTGATACTTGGGGTGTGTTGTGGGACATTCTAGTATCTTGGATTTCAGATGTGCTAATTTCATTTTATTTTTTATGTATATTAGGCTTCGTTTGGAATAAGAGTATCGTACTTTGTGCATAGAAATTGAAGGAAGTCCTTTATCCTTATAGTATAAATGATGTCCTTAAATGGTGCCAGCTTATAAAGACTTATAGTATGTGTATTTGCTCCAATGATACTAGTAAATCTATCATAAATCTATAGAGTTCTCTGAAATACCTCACTCTTGTAAAATCCCTAAATCAAAATCCCTAATTTAGAGATGTATTGATTTGTACTTAGGGTTTCTATTCAAAATTCAACCAAATGAACAATTCACAATAGATCAACAATCAATCACAATTAGATCTAATCTAATTGAATGAAAACTAAATCAGATCTAAACAAAATTAAGACAATTAAGGACAAGATTAATTTTATGTAGAAAAACCACAATTGGACTCCACCAATTGTGGTTAAAAAAAAAAAAAAAAAACATGGGCGAACGCCACCAATGCCACAAACAAAATTAAATTATATTTCTAGCACTTTTGATTATGAGATGTTCGTCATCAAGTACATGCAGCGACCTGATATACCCGCCGGTCTACACAAGGTACATTCTATTGCTTCATTTGCAATTGTCAAACTAATCCTTACTTGTATTTACTACAATTGTACTTGATTTGTGTTCTGATCGTTCTGTACAAAGTTGTATCTCTCTGTGCATCGTAAGTTGTTGGTTGACTTCCTTATGAATGTCAATAATTCAAAGATTGCAAAGTACCTTCAGTGCCTTGATATGAGCAATGCCATAAAATAGGGCAGTGATGGGAATGGGCTGCTAGTACGACCCTAATTTGGGTGGCAACACGACTTCACAAATTTTGTATTCATTGATTTCAAGCTGGATATGGCTCCACAATAATTTTTTACTGAAGGATGTAAAGATGGATGAATTGTTCTGTTGTACTCATATGTAAAGATGGATCAATAAGCTATTGGGCATAATTTCGATGTGGCTGTTGTGTTATTACAATTTTTTTACGCATGTTTTTTTGTACGCATAATTTGGATGATTGCGAGTGAAACAAATATATTTTACGATTGTTTTTTATTCATATTTTGAGGAATGTACTTGCTAAGCAAATTCTAAGCATAATTTCAACGTTGCAACTGTAAATGTCAGTATTAACATATGTATGCTTGGGTGGAATGATGTACATTGTCTTCATGATGTTGTTACCCAAAAAATTATTAGGTCTTATATAATTCGAAATTGATTTGACACATCTCTTAAGTATTCAATATTGATTTGTCTATGTATGCGTTGGTGAAAATTTGTAAAAAAGTCAAATCTACTGAAGTGATTGGCTAGGGAGAACAAGTTGACAGGTTGACAACATTAAAACAATATGTTGTGGTTGGTGTCCTTTATCTTGCGAGATTCAATTACTTCTTTGGAGGTTGTAATGTGAAGAATCAAGTACAACCAAACTCCTAATTAGATTAATAACAACCGAATTTCATGAAGTTAGAAAGTACAATTTATAGAGATTCCACTCCTAAATTACCAATTGATGAACTCCTAAGTCTAAAACCGAAGTGTTGTTCAGTTGTGCATGTCCCTCGTTGCAAAATCCATGGCTTTTATATCTTCTCCCTTGTTTTGTGGCCCACGATCACATGACTCTGAATCTAAAACTGCCCCTACCTCAAATGCTTCCATAACTGCCTCCTTACTCCAAGGCTTGCAAACTCCTCCAAATCTTTTATTCTGCCTGTTGATCTAATCTCTCTGTATGATTCCATGTGTCCCTCAACCCTTTTAATTTCTGATCGACAGATAAAAGCCTTTATTCTGTACTTGATCACTTCTGTAATAACCTACTAAGTCCATGACTCAACGTAGTAACTACTCCGTCACTTCGACCACTTGCTACATTCCAGCCATTCTTATGATGCCATCTGTCCGTTTGACTAATAAAATACTCTCAGTTATGTACTTAATGCCACTTGTCACCATCTGGTTCATCCACCTGTCGACAAGAATCTGACATAAACGGGTGCACCCAATGCCTACCTTGTTTAATTTTAATGTAACTAGTGAGTGGCACACGCGATGCGTGTGCTATTCAGATAAGTAAGCATAAAATCAAATAATAAAGAAATTAAGAGTGCTCGTAATGAAACCCAAGGTGTTTGGTTCAACTTAATCTTCTTTTTACTAATATTTTTGGAATTTAGGATAGAACATTTGCTCTAACTTGGCAGAAGGAGAACCCGCCACACTTTAGGACACCAAATTAGTGCTCACATATATAATAGTATTGAAGATAAAATGATTTTAACTTAAACAAAACCCCTTCTTCAGCCTAGGTAAACATTTACATAATTCAAATCAAACAAGCAATGGGCCCAACAAAAGCATTGAATGTTCACCTCTTTAACTTCAACTTACTTCAGACTACGGGTACGTGCTTCATAACCTTCATAGCAACTCTTACACAACTTATAACCCTAAATGGATCCCAAGAGATCAAAGGCTACTTAATAAGATGAGCCCAATGAAGAACTCCTTCAATTTCCACACTCCATTACAAAGCTGTTTGTACCCTTTTTTGAGGGGGTTCTTGTCGACAGGTGGATCAATAGGGTGGTGACACATGGTACAGGCAAGGCAAGATTCTTGCATCAATTACAAGGACAAGTGGCCTTCAAAGATGGAGCATATGCATTGGATGGCTTCGATAATGTGGCGGTTATGAAGTCAAGTCATGGACTTGATGGGTGCATTGGAAGAAGAGTCACGTGTCAGTCAAGGGTTTTCTTTGCCGACAGGAACGCACCCTAAACATATGGCTCCAAGTCCTAAACCAATGGTTGTTGTTCCTGTACCAATGTCTATAACAATTTTAAAGGCTTGCTCTTGTCCAAAAACATGATTTTGGGATAAGTACTGCACAAGAAGGATGACACCTACAACAGAGAAATTCTAAAGATATTGGACAGAGAGAACATCTAATCAAATAAGCAAATGCAAACAAATAGAGAAAAATACATAACTAAACGTAATAAGAAATTACTTTTCCATAGACCATACTATAACACCCGCATCCTTTAATCTATTAGAGAGTGTATTTAATTTCCTAGTTTTCGTTTTTGGGAGTCTTTGGAGCTATTGAATGTTGGTTTTGGAGCAGTGTGATCCAATCTAAACTCGTTGGGTTTGTTTGTTTGCGCTTGTTCTCGACAAAAACTTCCTTGGGAACCTAGAAATTCCATTCTGGGGTCGACACCAGCCTTCCTAAGGGTCGACCCTTACCTGTTGGTGAAGTTTCTAGAAGTGTTGCTGGAAAATAAGGTAGACACCAGTCTGGGGAGGGTCGACCCTCTTATGTTGTAGAATTTGTGTGTTAGTTGCTGGAAAATAGGGTCTACCCTCTTTGCTTGTGCCAGAATGTCTTTTCTGCCCGAAGGGATGACCCCTGCGTGTTTTTTTTTTTTTTTTTGGGGGGGGGGGGGGGTTTGTATGGGCCCTACCTTTGGGGGGTTTTCGGCCTATTATTTTATTGACTTGAGGGCTACTTTTCTACTACTTTAAATAGGCTCCAAACATAGTTTCATTTGACTTTTCCTCTTTTTCCTCTCTCTCAAACCGTGAGTTCTCCTCTCTCTCTAAACTCAAGCTTTTGGCACTAAGATCTCTAGATCTACTCACCTAGAGTGATCTTTTCACCATGGTCCTTTGAGAAAAAGTGTAGATCTCGTCCAGGGCATCCTTTTGGTCCGAATGGTTCGTGGTTTCATCGCCATTGATTTTTAGGTCGTCATCTCTTGGCTTTAAGAGGTAGGGGTTTCTAGTTCTCTTTCAATACCGTCGTTTATGGATATGGTATTTCCTTTATATAAATACAAAAGTTTATATTTTTATGCATATTGTGATGAATCACGAGATTAGGGGTGAGGGTATGAAGAGAGTTGGGTTTATTTGTTGGGTTATGATCTTGGGTCATGAGTTTGGGTGTAAAAGTAATAGAAGGGTTGGAATAAAATGTGCTTTTGTGAAAGGCTTTAATTTCTCTTAAAACCTTAGTTTGGCTCATGAAGATGGTTAATGGTTTTGCTTCAATTAATGTGAATTTTGTTGAAGGTCCTTTTCTCTTTAAACTTCCACTTTTTATATGACTTTCAATGGCCATGCTGTGCTGCCATGTGCCCATTTGCCATGCTCCTAACACTGCCCATGAACTGCAACTGCCTTTGAATTCCCTTTTTTCCTGCTACTGCCATGTACTGCCTCATCATTCCTCTTTCTTGGGCCACTAACTTTACCTCCTTTATTCTTGTCCCTCTTCTGAATGTGTTAGAGCCTTTGTCGATAGAAAATTTTAAACTTTTGGTGTCAATAATGCCCCTTTCATTCAGGATAAAATTGGGTTTTGTCTTGAATGAATACATTTTTTTTTTAATTTTTTTTACAAAATATGGACTTTCAATGTTAATATGACTCCACTTAATACTAATATGATCCATTTATAAAAATAATTGGGCCTTAGTCCACAACTTAGTATAGCCTAATGCGGAGATACCCACTTAATATAAACTTGAGAATTTGAATCTCTAAGCTCTATTCTTGCCTTTTCACTTCTTGCACCATCTCCTGCATCCTTTTAATTTCCGCAAAACAAACCCTAACAATGGCACCCAAGAAATCGAAAGCCAAACAACCAGAGAATCCGGAACCTCAACCAGTGCTTCGTTTTTCCCCTGAGATTAGAGAGAAGATTCGAGCTCACAAATTCAACAGTTGCATAAATCCTGGGGACTCCTGATGAGGTAGCCCCCTATTTCCCCATTGCTCAGACAGAAACTATGTTGCTTGACAGGGCCAAGCTAACCTGGAACTAATGGGAAACTGGCCGCAACCCTCTGCGATCATGGATAAAACCTAGTGCAGATTGGAAGCTTTGGGTTAATAGAATCATGAAATATGACTTAGACCTCTAGCGAGCCCTTGGCATCTATGATGCCATACATCTATCAACTGAGATCAGTGGCTACTTCTTTGATTGGTGCTTCTCAAGCCTTCCAAGACACCATTACTCAAGACAACCAACTCTCGGCAAAAGAAGCTCACTTGGAGGCTCAATTGGCACAAGTCAAAGCTAAAAGAGCCCTCTTCAAACAAGAACAGTCCAGAATCAAAGCCAATAAGCAAGATTTGTTAATTCAAGCAGAAGATGGTCCTACCAGCATCAATTCTGACCAGGTCAATCTCCAATAAAGCAAAGCAAAACAAAAAAGTGTGATACAAGCCTGGAACAATTTTATCTTGTATTTTTGAAAAGAATTATATTTTTTGTAATTTTTTTTCCCAACTCTGGCTTTACATACTTGATTTATATGAATGAATGTGTTGTTTTTCTTTATCTCATGCTTTCCCACATTGTAGGTTAAAATTTCTTTAAATATTTTCCATTGGTTATTCTTCTATGTGGCTCTCCTTCTAAAGATGCCAGGTGATATGCCCCTCCTTTTAAAACCTTGTATATCTTGAAAGCTCCTTCCCAGTTAGGAGACCATTTCCTATATTTTGGGCTTTTTGTTCCAAGAGGCAAAATAGTTTTCCACACTAATTCTCCCTCAAAGAACACTTTATGCTTTACTTTCTTGTTATAACTCCTTTCTACCTTCTTCTTTTGTGCAATTAAGTGATTGAAAGCAAAAATCCTTTTCTCTTCCAAATCTTGTAACTCAATTGTCATGGCTTCATTATATTCATCTATTGGAATGTTCAACTATTGAGCTAATCGATTGGATCTTACAGTTACTTATAATGGAAGAACAACATCATGCCCATACACCAACTCATATGGGGTTGTTCCCGTACTATTTCTTCTAGAATTCCTATAAGCCAATAGTGCATTGGACAAAAGATTGTGCCAATCTCTAGGATTATTCTCAATCATCCTCTCCAAAGTATTCTTTACAATTTTGTTTGTTGCCTCAGCTTGCCTATTTGCTTGAGCATTATAGGGGGAAGTGTTTAAGATCTGAATGCCATACTCTGTGGCAAACTCTTTTATTTCATCTCCATTGAACATGGTCCCTTGATCGACAGTAATGGTTTAAGGCAGACCAAATCTATGGATCACATTTTAAGGAACTCAATAACCTGGGACTGTGCGGCAACTTTCAATGGGATAGCTTCTACCCACTTGGTAAAATAATCTGTTGTTGCCAACAAATATGAATGAGCCTTTGATGAAGGTGAGAATATTTGTCCTATCAAATCCATTGCCCAACCTCTGAAAGGCCAAGGCTTTATTATTGAATTCAAGTTTGTGGCTGGGACCCTTTGGACACTACCATGTTTCTGGAAACTTTGACACCCCTTTGCATACATGTTACAATCCTTTCTTATGGATGGCTAAAAATATCCATATCTGCTAATCAGTCATCTTATCTTATCCCTAGCTTGATGCGCTCCACATATGCCCTCATGTGCTCTGCCATTGTTTCCATTTGATCTTCTTGGCCTATACATAATAAGGTCAAGCCATCATGTGATTTTCTAAACAAATCATTCCCCATTATGACATAATTTAAAGCTTGGTATTTTACTTGCCTATTACAAACATTACTAGGGTTGAGCAAGTATATAATCAAAGAATACCTCCAATCACTTTCAGACACCTCAAGTGTCATTATTGGTAAGAAATCTCTATGTCTGTCCTTAAAAGTCAAAAAGTTCCTTTTTCTAGGTTCTTATAATCCTTTCTTGGGCCCCTTCAGGAATTCTCAACCCTGATGATGCTTAAGCTATCTCATTGGCTTCTTTATTCTCTATTCTATACATGTGTGTGTGAAAGACACATGGCCAAAAAAGTTTGTCAATCATTTTGCCTCAATTAAATATTCTTCCAATGTTTTGTTCATACATTTGGGGCTTGTTTGGTTTGTTTTTGGGAGAGTTGTTTTTGAAAAAAATTTTGGGGAGAGAGTTTAGAAATTTTTTTGGTTTGTTTAGTTGTATATTTTGGGAGAGTTATTTTTTTAGGAGTTTGGGATGATTTGATATTTTGGGAGAATTTGAGTAGATGTGTGTGAGAGAAAAAGTGATTGAGAAGGAGAGAGGAGAGAGAAAAAGTGATTGATTGATGTGTAAGAGAGAGAAAGTGATTTTAGAAATTTTTTGAGAAAAACTCAAACCAAACAATTTTTTAGAATTTTTTTTCTAAAACTCATCTCCCAAATGCAAACCAAACATACCCTTGAATTCTCCTACCGTTTGCTTGATGACTAATTAAGAGTCACCAAAAACTTGCAGCTTTCGAACCTTGAACTCTATGGCCAACTCAAGTCCAGTTATTAAAGCCCCGTACCCAGCTTGATTACAGGACTGCACAAGTTACTTATCCTACTGATAAGCAAACTAATACATCAACTGATTAGAAGTAATCAAGACAATACCAGCTCCAACTCCCTTATCTATTTTAGATCCATCAAACATTAACCTCCAAGGCTCAGTATCTATCACATGAACCTCAAACAAATCTGGTTCAACAAGCAAGCATGGATGCTCTGCCAAAAAATCTACCAAGGCCTGTCCTTTACAGTTTTCTGTGGCACATACTTAAAGCAATATTCAATTAAGGCCAACACCCATTTACCTTGCCTACCTCTTAACATAGGTCTAGACAACATATATTTTATTACATTAGTTTGTGCAACAACAAACACTTCTGAAGGGAGCATGTAATGTCTAAGTTTTATGGCAGCAAAATATAAAGCCAAACATAACTTTTCGACAAAAGTGTGCCTAGTTTTAGCATCGTTCAACCTCCTACTCAAGTAATAAATATCCTGCTCATGACCCATATCATTTTCCAGGACCAATAGAGATCCAATCAAAAGGTCACATGCTGAAATATAAAGCTTCAAAGGCTTTCCATAAACAGGTGGCTTAAGTACTGGAGGATTGGTCAAATACTTCTTGATCAGATCAAAAGCCTTTGGTGACATTCATTCCATTTAAAATCACCATCTGACTTTATCTTCACCAAAGTCTTCCTGGCTAAATTGGCTATGAATCTTCTTAAGAAATTAATCTACCCCAAGAAACTTTGCAATTCTTTCTTATTGGTTGGGGGTTTAGTTGCCAATATAGCCTGGGCTTTGTTAGCATCTACCTTTATTCCTTTGTGATGCACTAAAAAGCCTAAGAACTTTCCAGCCGTTACCCTAAAGGCACATTTTAGAGGTTTACTTTTAACTTGTGGCTTCCCATCTTTTGAAATGTTTGTCTTAAATGGTTCAAATGCTCTTCAAACGTGTCTGATTTGACAGCCACATCATCAATATATAACCCTAAAAACTTTCCTATCAAGTCATGAAATATAAGATTCATTGCCCTCTGATAGGTGGCTCCAGCATTTTTCAAACCAAAAGGCATGAGCACCCATTCAAATGTACCTAGAGCCCTAGGACACCTGAATGAAATTTTATGAATGTCATTTGGATTGATGAAAATTTGGTTTTACCAGCACGCCCATCCATGAATGATAAGACCTTGTTTTTGGCTGCTGAATCAACTAGCAAATCAGCCACTGGCACAGGATACTCATCTTTTGGAGTTGCTAGATTTAAATTCCTAAAATCTATCCAAACTCTTAATTTTCCATTTTTCTTCATGACAGGCACAATATTTGACAGCCATTCCACATACCTGGCTGTCCTAATAAAACATGCCTTTAAAAGCCTCTCAATTTCTTCTTTGACTGACAAAGTTACTTCATTAGTCATTCTCTTTGGGGGTTGTTTATGTGGAGTGAAGCTATTTTTTATTGGCAGCCTATGTTCTACTAAAGTCCTATCCAAACCAGGCATTTCTTCATAACTCCAAGCAAAGCAATCCACATACTCAAATAGCAAGTCAATCAACTTGCCTTTACTTTCATTAGATAAACTAGCATTTACATAGATTGGCCTTTTATAGGCCTCAGTACCCAAGTTGAACTTCTCCAAAGGATGTCGAACATCTGCTTTAAGGTCATCCAACTTGGTAGGAGCAGCTCTCAAATGTTCTAATTGCACCTCTTTATAACTCATAAGGCTATTGTTTATTACACATTCTGCCCATGAACAAATAGACATTGACTTAA
The DNA here is from genome assembly GCF_055761805.1 of Camellia sinensis. Taxonomy (NCBI): domain Eukaryota; kingdom Viridiplantae; phylum Streptophyta; class Magnoliopsida; order Ericales; family Theaceae; genus Camellia; species Camellia sinensis. Next base: position 82,724,987 of record NC_138974.1, read on the forward strand.
ACTTAAACTTACTTGCAAGAAAGAACTTTAAAAGTCTGACAAAAGTAGACCTAATTACACGGGTTGCGGCTATCTTATCCAACCCGTCTTTTTCATATATCTGCATTTGCATCTCTAACTTCTGTCACTTCCTCAATCACAAGCCCTTTCTGTTTCTTCACCAGGCTTGGTTTGGCCAATTCTTGGCCTATCTGCTTGAACCCCTCTTCTATGATGTGCTTGAACTCTTTATTAGTCAAGCTTTTCCCTTGGGATCTGACCATGTCTTCAACCATTTCCACTAGTCCTAAGTCTTCATCATAGGGAACCACCTCTATGTTATGGACATGTGCTACAAAAGGGTTGGCATCTGCCCAATAAATTTCCCTTCCCTTCTACTCATCTTGCCCATTACTGGTTATGAAAATTAGAGCTTGATGCAAAGAAGATGGTACACACCCATTAAGGTGTATCCAATCCCTTCCTAGAAACACATTGTAGTTAGAAGTAGAATCAATCACAAAGAAAGTGGTTCCCATTAACCTTGAACCAATCAGAAGTTGGATAGCAACAACTCCCCTTTCTTCAGATGATCCCCTAGCAAGATTGCTTATATTAATATCTATAGGCAACAAATCTTCCATTGACTTACCTATTGCCCTCAGAGTTTTGGAAGGTGGCAATTGCTCCATTGTCCACCAACACTTTGTCTACAGGAACTTCATCTAGATGGGCTCTCATATACAATGGTCTTAAATGCCTCATAAACTTTTCTCCGGGCTTCTATAACACCACCTTCTCACCATCGACAGACTTAACTACTTCTATAGACCTTGGTGGCTTAACCTCTACCTTAGTCATTGCCACTAGCACAACTGGCCCTGCCTAGTCTTCTACATCCCCTGCCAATATGTTTGGCTGGTCTGGTTTGGCCTGAAACTTTTTTGGAATGGCCATAATCATATTACACTCTTTTGGATAAGGAAAAGAACCAAATTCGATAGCAGCCAACTTCTTCCCAAAGTCACCATCAGAACTGTCTGACTTGACTTCTTCTCCTTTAGCTTACTCACCAGAATGTACCATATTATCCATGGGCAATTCCTAGCATTGAATCTCTTGCATTGTCACATCTTCCCCATCCTCATCATCTTCATCAGATATCAAATCCTTTTCTAGCTCTTTCAATAGTGGACTGCCTCTCTTCTCCTATAAATAGGGAAAATTGAGGCACCCAGAAATTCCTTGGGAGAGGCATATTATCCACATCTAGAGGATATGGACTCCTGAACATAGGTTTGTCTGGCCTCCTCAAGCTTGGGCCATACATTTCTTGAATCAAGTTCATTATTTTCTCCATGTTATTAATCTGAGGGTCTAAGTATTGTTGTTGATGTCCCCGTCCTTGGACTTCTGGTTTGAAGTAAGGAAAAGAGGGGCCAAACCCTTTAGGCCTTGGGTTCATCATGTTGGGTTCATAGTATGGTTGTTGTATGGCATTATCCTGTATATTCTGAGGCCTTACTTGATTGATTGGCTTATTTCTATGTTCTACCATAGCATGATAACCTGCTATAGGCCCATCAAATGCATGTATACCATACATTTGTGGCCTTAATTGCCCTCCAGGTCTCATTCCTATATCATTTAAGTTGTGATTAAACACTGGGTTTGCAAGGTACTCCCTCTCAAACATGGGATTTACAGACATTCCCTCCACATGTCTTTCTCGGAGTGTGGGAGGTCTATAAAATAATACAAGTTCATTTACATTTGTATGTTGTGGGGGGACCACTGGAGTTATGAATTGTGCTTTATTTACCTGAGTCTCCTCCCCAACCCTTCTTGATTAGCTGGGCTTGATGTTAGCCTTCTCAAACAAAGCCAACAAGTCATCTACTATCAATTGGTTCTTACATGTAGACACAGAGCCAATTGCTTGTTGAGTGTGCAGTAGAAGAGCCCTTCTTGGATCAGTAGGAGGGCAACTGGATTGACCAGTTTTCGCCATTTCCTTGACCTATTTCCTATCTGGCCACTTAATGGCCACCACCTAGGTTGTCTTGTACTCCTTCGACCCCACCATCTAACTCTTCTCCATCTTCAACCCTTTTCTCAGGGTCTTCAAAAACTTCGTGTTGTTTCTTCCTAGCCATCACACCAAATTAGACAGGTCCCTTTGGGCGTGCCAAAATATGTTTGCAAAAATCTGGTTTGGGTCAAATCGACAGAGAAACCAAACTTCCATAAACAACAAGAGATCAGACAATTGTGGTTGGTGTTTTATGCCTTGACAATTTCAAGGACCTCTTTGGAGGTTGTAATGTGAAGAAACAAGTGTAAATAAACTGAAATTTGATTGAAGAACATGTAAACTTGCCACTTAATTACAAGTTCAAAATGCATAACAATTGATAGAGGAAAACTTGGCCACAGAGGCTGAATTACAAACAAACTACTCCTAAGTACAAAAGCAACTTCTAATTATGTTATGTTTCTCCTAATTCCACATGGGTTGTGAATTTTGTTGAAGGTCCTTTTCTATTTGAACTTCCACCTTTCATATGACTTTCAATGGCCATGTTGTGCTGCCACGTGCTCATGAACTGCAACTGCTACAATTGTCTCTGAATTCCCTATTTTCCTACTACTGCCATGTACTACCTCCTCATTCCTCTTTTTTGGGCCACTAACTTCACTTCCTTTATTCTTGGCCCTCTTCTAAACGTGTTCGAGCCTCTGTCAATAGAAAATTTTAAGCTTTTGGTGCCAACACCTCCTTAACAGCTTGCTTACGCATGCGTTGGCAACAAAGATTCTTTGTTTCTTGTCATTTTCTCATATACTTCTTGTAGATGTTGCCTGAGCTTTTATCATGCTGATTGTGGATTTCAATAGTTTGCAGGGCAAACTTTATACATTCTTCTCTTTTAGTTCATTCCTATTGGAATGAGTATTAGATAATCACCACATAGTGAGTTACAAATACCCATGTTTTAGTGGTACTTCAATCCTGCAATTGCAACATTTCTGTGTGCCACTAGAATCCTCTCTCGAGGTCTGGTATGGACAAAAAGAAGAATGAAATTCCAACCTCCAACCTTCCACACCAGCAAAACAAACGTGCCACTAAGGCATCAAATAAGGAGAGAAGATAATGATAACGACGAAACAATTTTATAGATGCCTCAGATTCCAAAATCTATTTAATATAGAATTTAATATTTCTTTTCGGTTTGCCTTCTACCAAACTACTAATTTCCAATGTAAAGAAGTGATCAATTCCAACTATTTTTTCTATCCTCAAATGTATTAGACAAACTTTGCACTGCAACTAACTTAGTAATAGTATTGTTCTAAGAAAAAAAAAAACTTAGTAATAGTAGGTATAACCTAGATAGCTAATACGCAGAAAAGTTAGCCCAATAAATCATATAGAAGACTTAAATATGGCCATTTGGCATGAATACATACATACATACATAGATTTACACACATAAAACTCATCAAAGCCATAACCAAAAAAATTAAATTCACTAAACAAAACATGTTCCACAAACATAGTAAGTACCATTTAAAATTAAATTTTGGAATCTCTTGTCAAATTAAAAAAGAAAACAAAATCAGAACCAAAGAAGAACATCCAACACTAGAAATCTAATCAATGCGCTTTTATATTTGTGAAGGAACTATAGGTAGAAACCATCATACTTAGAAGCCTGGTCATAGCTGAAGAACATGACTGTTGAATTTGGAACAATACGTGCACAATTAGTACCGTTGCCTTTAAATAATCCTCTGAAGCCCTCAATTCTCCATATATACTTCAGGTCTAATGAAATCCATTTTTTATCTAAAATTTGAAGGGGAAAAAATCCCGAAAATAGTTTTAGGAGCAAGTCATCAACCAAGATTACATGTTTCTTAAAAAATAAAAATGAAAAACAAAAATGATGCCAAACAAGCAATTTAAGGGCCACAAAATATTTTTTTGGTACCGAATCCAATGGATTGGAATGTTGACACACTTGTCGAGTTGAGTTAGATTGAGATCTGAGTTTATAAAACCTAATTACAATCTAATTGCATAAAAGCCGGTTCCTTGGACAAATTGGTTGTAAAAAAACCTTTTGAGTTGGGAGAAAATTTAAAGTGAATGAGAGAAAGATCACCAAGAGATAGTCTGTCAACATAACAACAACAGCAAATAAAAGTTATGGACTTGGAATCAAGGACCATCATCATCAACATCATCACCAACATTATCTTGATCTTCTTCTTCAGCAGCAGCAGCAACAACAACAACATCATTATCATTCTTGAAGTATGCATGTGTAAGCATATCAACAGGTGATACTCTTCTAGCTGGATTTAGGCAGAGCATTTCTTGCATGAAAGTAGTCAAATTTAAGATAACCTAGATGATCTAAGAGAGTGAGAGAGGGAAAAAAAAAACAAGTAGAAGAAGAAAGAAGGATCTTTTTAATATATAGAGATCAACACATACTCAAATTACAAATAAAAACATCATTTTCAGTAGACATTAGCAAGATCAGTAACAATGAAGTGCAATAGAGAATCAAATCAAGTACAACTAATATAATGTAACATTTTCATGGACGCAAAAGTTGGCACATCACCACAAAGGGGGGAAGAGGGATAGAAGTCGAGTATTGACCTCCATAGGCAAACAATTTGGCCTCTACTGGTACCTAACTTCTAGATGAGGACATTGAGTATGTTGGATGAGAAACCCATAAATCTCTGTAAAGTACTCAACAACATACTTCATTATACCCCTTTCATTAATTGGGAATCTAATAAATATGAACAATAAACTAGTCAGACAAAGAACATGCGAAAAGAATCTCAAGAAATGTGTGAAGTTGAATAATAAAAAGGTAATTTCTTCCATTAAGAATCATAAACTAGACCCTTACAATGAAGTGCAACAAGATGTATGACATTTTCTACACATATTTCCTTGGTTTGTGACATCAACCTTTACTCCTCCCAAAGCTTTCTTCACTTGTTACACAAATAAAGCCAAATTACCCAGATAGATTACTCAAATTTTCAACTTAACTGCATGCGAGCTGCATGAAATGGCCTTGACTGAGCCCCATTACCACAAGAAAAAAAAATATATATATATATATAGGAGATGAGGAACTTTGAAATAGAAACCAACATTGACTAAATAACATTATAATAAGCCCCCTTAAAAATCTAATTGAACATTTTTTGTCATCAAAGGTTGTAGGAGAGTATCCTATGGTTGATGAAGTTCTAATTTCTACTTACAATTTCAAGTCCATGCTCCATCTTTCCTGTACGCAAACAGTCATACATTGTTCTGACCAATTCAGCTTTACTATTTGCTTCTACACCATCATTCGGTTCTTCTTCTTCTTCTTCTTCTTCTTCTTCAGCAAGAGAGGGGCTAACAATATCAACAGCTCCTGCCACTTGCTGTCCATATATCGAAACAACGAAAAATGTAAATCATAGGAAAACACATATATGAAAATAAGACAAAAAATAAAAAAAAAAAAGAAAAGAGAAAAGAAATCAAGTTGGTAGAATTACTTACCTCCTCTCCATCAAAGCCATCTTCACCGTTTGAGTCATTATCAGAGTTGTTGGGGTTCACATCATCATCACCATCATAAACAATTCGCTAAAACATATTCTAATAAATTCGTATTAACTTCCAACTCAATTTCGGATTCGATTGATTATTGTTTTGTGCTAACTGATGTTGCTCAATTCCAAGATGAGTAGCTCAATACACTTTCATCAACCAATTTGTCTTTCTTTCTTCATGCCTATCAAAGTGATAGTATGTGATGGACTGAGTTGAGATTGTTACGACTTGTGTTCCAATTACAACATCATTCACTAACGAGCATTGATGCCACTCATATTTTCCTGGAATATGAATAGCCGGGTCATGCGCAAACAAGAAGTAGAAGTTTCCTACCCGGTTATAAATATCAACCATTGCCTGATTCAGGTGTGTAGGGTTCATAGGCAAATCTAGTGACAAAACCCTAAAGATGGGGGTGTTCTCAAGTTCATTGATGTTGATGTTCAAAACTCTATTGAAAAAGTATGTCGTGATCAATTGTATTAAGTCCACTTGTCCAATCACTCCCCATCCAAAGTGTATTGTGTGTAACAGCCCCAAAATCCTTTGTGTTTCGACTTGAATGTCAAAACCTTGATCATCAGCTCCTTGAATGTTTTCGCTTTGTAATGGTGTCATTATATAAATTTTCAAAATTTTCCAACCTTTTGGAATATTTGCATTTGGACCTGAGTTACTACCCTAAAGACATCCATATACCAATCAGTTTTTCGAATCTCCATTTGAATATACATGTCGTTCTCTCCTAGCAGATGATCCCTCTCATAAACTACCCCAACGTCACGGGTTGTTCTCCCTTTTATGCAAATCTGCCATTTATAATTTTGTCAATCAGGTTTCAAATCTATTTCACCTTGTAAGCAAAAATATAGTGCACCTACTCTTACAAAAATAGTACGTAAGTCTAGGTCCATTTGATGAGGATCTAACTGCAACTCATGTGGTGCAATCCACAATGGTGGAGATTCGAAAAATAGATTACCAACATCAATGCCATTAACCAACGTGACCAAATAAGTGTGAACCAAATCTTAGTCAGATATGGTAAGACTAAAATTTCGTGGTATCACAGTTGGAACAGTCATAACCCGGCCTATCTCTACATCCATTTACAAAAATAGCTACAGAACATCATAATTTAGCTTTATTTTCCAAAACTCAGTTGGAAAGTTCTCAACAATGGAAATAACTTGTGGGCTAAGGTCCTCAAAACCAAGTACTTGAAAAGAACATTGCTATTAAAAAATAAAAAAAATTAGACTCACTTTTCAAGCCCAATATGTGGCAATCAATTAGGACATTAAAAATAATACTCTTTCTCATATCTTCTCTAATCATCAACCAATCATATGACTTACACATTAGTGGGTTCAGAAAATGGATCTAAGAAGTGGGCTTAGGTATCATTTTCCATTTGAAAAATACTAACTTCCTTAACTAGAAGAAGAGAATAAGGGCTTCTCATGTGTGGAGAAGTATGCTGAAAACCAGAAACACCTTGAGAAAAGGTATAAAATGGTCTATTGGTGTAGACACCCCATTTTTGACCGACCTTAAAACTCAGACGTCATCGATTGAGTGCTTGATGATGGTGCTTGTTGTGCTCGTTCTAAGGTTTCGGAGTTTCGACTGAGAGCCTTACCCCCAGACCTCGGGACCCTTTTGTGCTTTGCCTCGGTTTGCGAACCAGGTCTTGTTTTTTCTTCCCGAAGGGACGGAGAGGTCTTATAGACCATCTCTCAGTGGTCATAGGCTACTTTTTGTGGTCACAAGCCATTGTTCCCGTTTGGAGACCAGTTTCTGGTTTTCGGAGCCGACGGCCGCGCGCCTCGGTTCAGGACCGCTTCACATTCTCCGTTTGTCACGGTTTTTGGTACACACCTTGTTTCCTTTGTCTAGAGGGACACTGTGGCCCAGGAGACCACCTTTGTGGTCGCACGCCACTTTCAATGCTTAACAGACTGTTTTCGGGGCACCCGGCTGCGCGTTTTGACCCCCGAACCCTCGTTTTGCATCCGTCTTGGTTCATTTTTTGCATGGACCTTGTTTTCATTGTTTGGGAGGTGGTACAAGGGTGGGAGACCACCTTTTCTCCTTGGGGACCACTTTTCTCCCGCCAGTTGATTTTCTTGTCAGGAAGCTGGTCTCCTTGGTTTTTGAGCCACATTTGCTGGTCTCTCACCATACCATTAGCTTGCTTTCAGTTGGAAGACCACCAAATGGGCTGGCCGACCAACTTTTTTGAGGTTGAACCTTTTGAACTGGTTGGCCGACCAGGGGAAGTGGTCGGCCGACCACCTGAACTGGTCGGCCTACCTCCCTCAGCTTTGTCTCTGTGAGTTGTTGCCAGCTGTGCCAGCTGGAAGGCACAGAATGCGTCCTCAATACAAGTGTACGGAGGATCTTTGGCCTTGGTTTTTAGCTTCTTTGAGAAGCTAAGGCCTTGTATCTCTATAAAGGAGGGCCACCCCCTCCTTCGTGAGGGTTCAGATTTTGTTTGAAGGCATACAATGTATCTCTCCCTATATCTCACCATTTTGGCTCCAAAGTGCATAGTTCTTGACCCTTTTACACTACACCTCATAGCCATACACTTCCACCATTGCTTTGGGGCCCTTGGAGGTCATTTTCAGAGGTTAAAGGTTTGGTTTTGGGCTGGAGAAGTTGCTGTCTTGCTGAGCTTCAAGGGTAACACACCTTTTCCCTCTTTTTAGCATTTTTTTGATCCATCTCTTAGCCTTATTTTCATGCATATTTGAGCTTTGTTGTCAACTGAAAAAAGTTTTATTTTGAGATCCTTTTGATGTTTGTTTAAGGTCATTTTGTTGTTGGGGGTCATCTACCCCCTTGCATGCTTCATTTTGCCTTGTTTTGAGCCATGCCCTAAGGCCTTTGTGTTGACCTTTTCTTGGCCTTTTAACCACTGAAATCCAGCAGATTTTTAGTGGTTGGTATGTGTTTTGAGAGCCAAAATCAGAGAGGGGTGACCTTCTCCCTCTTTGTCTTGTTCACTAACATTTTTGGCCTTACAAAGGAGCCTTCATTTGCACACCTCCAAGCCTTGTTTCAGCCCCTTTTCAGTGACTTTTAGGGCCTTCCTAGGCTCTTTCCAGAGTTGGTTTTGTCACCTAGGGTGTGTCTCTTGCATGTGTAGAATAACCCCTCTGGTAGCCTATGAAAGGAGCATGTCATTCTTGCATGCATGGATCATGTTTCAGTGGGTTTTTGGGCTTTATTTGGCATTTCATGTCTCTAAATGTTTCTGGTTTAGTGGCCTCTTGAATGCTTCATATGCTTGTAGTGTAATCCATGTTCACTAGCTCACATTGCACGTTGTTTCGGCCCTGGATTCTAGCATATTTTGGCCATGTTCCAAACTGATTTTATTCATGATTTGGGCTGCCTTAGCTCTATTTTGAGGTCCCATGGTCGAATGACCCTTGTCATGCATGCTTGTAGTGTAATACCCTTGTCTAGCTTCGAGTTTTGAAGCCTCTTGCATGCTTAACTTGAGTTATTTTCATGCCTTGGCATCATTGAGCATAATATTTCAGAGCATATAAGGTTGTCATATTCTCATGTTTATCACTCCTTCCATGTGTTTGAGAGTTGTGCTTGTATGCCTTATTTTTGAGCCTTAGCATGAGCTTCATTTTTGTGCATTGGAAGCCATCATTTTAGTCCATTTTGCCACTATTTTGGGTCTGCATACAGACTATTTGGGGTTGGTTTGGTCATTTGGGCATCGATCTGCATACCTCCAGTGTAATGCCCTTCACTAGTTTCGGTATTTGTGCTATCCAACGTGCATCGGGTGAGTTGTTTGCATGATTCGTGACCATTTTGTATGCCATTCCAGAGTTGAAATATATGCCATTGTGTTCCATGTTTCATCCTTTCCATGTTCTTGAAAAGTTGCATCTTGTGCCCTTAGCTTGGCGCCTTTGCATTGTGCATGTTTGTGTGTGTCTTGTCGCTTTGATTTCATCATCCATTGACCACTGATTTGGGTGTGGCTGAGGCCCATCCATCTTGGTTTAAGTCCATCTTGCATTGTGTATGCCCTATAGTCCATGCTATCGCATGTTTGATCATTGCATTGTGTATGCCTCGTTCATAACATTGCGTATGTTAGTGCATTGTGTATGCATGCCACATAATTCATGTGCATTGAGTATGCCATTGATTAATTCATAGCATTGTGTATGCCATTTGCATGCTTGCATATCATCCTTTGCATGTTTGCATCACTTAGTCGCATTGCATTTAGATCGCATGCTGGAGTTGCATTTGTCCATACATTATTTGTTGCATTGTGTTTGGAGCAGGGTTTAGTCCAAACACGAGAAACGAGGGACATTTCGTACTCAAAGTGACGAAACGTGCCTCAATTCTTGGTCACCGACACTCTTGACCATCCATGATGGAGTTGTTGGTTTTAGTTGCTTATATGTGCATTCATGTCCCATTGAGTCGTGCAAATTTGACTCCTCGGCCATCATGCATCGGGATGCGTGATTGGTGGCCCAAGGACCGAGAACTACACTCCCTAGAGCTTATGCAATGATGGGGAGAGTGGTCGTGCACACATGTGTTGCAAATACCTTGCTTTCTCTCTTTCTTGCCTTTGTTGCAGAAAATCCAAAAACCAAGGCAGAAACTGGTCGGCCGACCAGCTTTTCTGGCAGGTCAACTACCCTTTTTGGTTTCTCCCACAGAAGGTGGTTGGTAGGTGGTCTCCCATGCCCATAAGCTGGTCAGCAGCCTTCCCACAGATTCCCAGGGTGGAGTTTCAGCCTTCTGGAGCTTTGTGCAAGTTTCTGAGATCAATTGCAAACAAAGGCGAGCCGGGGCATCGCAATGGATTTCCCGACAAGACGACTCGAGCATGCATGCATCCTTATCATTCGGAACAGAGCTGAGGCAGTCCATTTCATGTAGCTTGCATGCTATTTTATTTGCTTCCTTAGTTTAATTTGTCAATTAATTAATGTTGTGTAATATTTAGCTGTAATTCATTATTCATTTCGGTTGTGTAATAACTAGTTTAATTAGCTTAGATTAGCTAGTTATTAGCTTAGATTAGTTAGTTGATTCTGTATTATTTATTCGGACCCTCCGAGGAGGGCAATGTTGTAATAAGTGTGCGTGTGTGTGATGCATGTCTTCCAACCCCACGTCTTTCTCGCTTTTATTTACCTGCTTATGATGGTTAGTTGTAGGGCACGTTTCAATTAGCATCCTTATGCTCGTATGTTTGCATCCATTCATCTGTTTTGCATGCACTGGGCTCGGCGCATCATACTAACTGCATCATAGTTCAATTCCAAGTTGAATACATGTTACCTGTAGCATCTCATATGCCATCTTAGAATAGCCGAGCCTATCTTAGTTGCATTCTTGCATGTGTTACATTAGGCATCTCAGCATAGTTAGGATTCATGCATGATTTCTAATTAGCTTCTTTCTTTGGCTCGGTGTACTCGGTGAGTGTTTATGCTTTAGCATCCTTGCATGCGTGTGAGTGACTGCCATGACAGCATACTTACCATAAGGCTATATGCTTATGTGATATAACTGCCTGAATGCCTGTGGGTGAAGGTTGGGTTGCTTGAATTGGAATAATTCGTCAAAACCCGTGTTTTAGCCTACTTGCGAGTAGCAAACTTCAATCCATTTTCAAAACAAACGGATATGCGATGCTTTGTTCCAACTTAGGCAATCTAGTCTATACTTGTTTTGCTAAGCCTATCACATAGTAATTCTAGGTTAATAACCGGAATAAGAGCACATATGTTTTCAAAAACAAGATAACATGTTTAGTAGTGGCCGATCTTTGATTGGGTGAGTGGGGGTGCTCATTGCATGACCTTCCCCAATCGTACCCAAGTTCCCGAGCCGAGGCAACTTTGGTGATGACGGACACGTGGCCTTAGGCAACGAGTCAGGGTTTCCTAAATTCCCCAAAAATAAAATATTTAGGTGGCGACTCTGTATCTGGCAAAGCAGTCCATGTTTGGCACTTCTTTATGAAAATCTATTTTTTCAAAACGATTTGCTGGATTTGGACTCTTTGGTGATTTATCGGTCTCGCATTGCACTTTGCGGGATCAGATTCAGAACCGTGACATTTCAGTCCGAACTGTAGTAAACCCAATGAACAAAACGGGATTTCTCCTGGGACGTTCAGGCCTACATTTGGGGATGGCAATAAAGTTAACATTTGTATCTCCACTAAACCACTGAAACACCCACACCATTAACATCTAAAATGAAATCAACAGCATGTGAGGAAGTTGTCTCAACTTCTCCATTAAGAAAGAAGACGAAAAGAGAAATCAAAGCCACCAAAGGATAATCCAAAGATGCTGTGATCTAGAAATTTCAATTAGACCAAAATTTTAAGATTATTATGCTCATTTTGTACTAGTGAAAAAGATAATTAAAAATGTTAACTCAATCAAACTTTATTAGACAAGAAAAAATCGACAAGACAAAAAAAAAAAAAAATTTGCAAACAAGTCGCTCATATGCAAAGAACAGAAATAAGGAAAAATCCTCTAATTATATGATAGACTGATCCCAGGATGTACAAAGCTTCGCCTCCCAAGCATGGGAGATAGTAGTGTGATATTCAGAAAACATAACATCTTAAATAACATATGTGTGTAAAAGTAGGAATTTGTATATCAATTGATAGTCATCTATCAAGAACTAAATATATATATATATATATATATATATAATTAAGGGAAATGAAAACACTTAGGAACAAGAAATCAAGAATTCTGAAGAAAACTTCAAGAAGCAGAGTCATGAATATTCAAGGGGAAAAAAATTTAGTAAATATATAATAGATTGATTCCAGAATGCACAGAGCTTCGCCTTCCAATATTGCGAGAAAACACAATTTAAACTCGACGTTTGTTAAATTCCCAAACACATAAATTATTGAGTGATAATCTTAGACTAACAATGTATATGTTGGGAATTGTATATATATATATATATATATATATGTATTGAAACCCAATTTAAATTCTGTTCTATTAGGAAAGTGATTCAGAGTCAGAGCAATTCTAGAGAAAGAGAGAGACAGAGAGACAGAGAGATTGAATTTTAAAACTGAACTAGCTCTTCTTAAAGTAAATTGAATTTGGTAAATATAGAGGTGCCAAGAAACATATATGTATCAAAATTTGCATAAATCTCCATCAAGGATTTATAAAAAAACAACAAAAAATAAAAATAAAAATTGAAAATGATAGTTTCAGAAAGAGAGAGAAAGATAGAGAGAGAGAGAGGAGCTTACTCGATGAAATTGCTTCTCTAGCTCTGTTCGTAGTTGAGTTTCAAATTGTGTAATATATATGTATATATATAGAGAGAGAGAGAGTGAGAGAGAGAGAGAGAGAGAGAGTGAGAGAGGATGTTGGTTGGGGCACCAAACGAGATGAAACGGAATTTCCCTCCAAATATGTTTATTTTTTGTTTTCAAAAAACTATTTTCTAGTTTTCTTTTTTCTCATTATTAAATAAATTTATATTTTAGGCAAATTTTTTTTATTTTTTTATTTTTAAACTTAGCTTATTTGGGAATTAGCTATTTTAGTTAAATTTTGACTTTTTGTGAAACTATACGTAGAAAAATAGTGAGAATGAGTGACAATTTGTGATAACTTTCTAGTTTTTTGGGTTATATTAACCACTTTCCAAACAAGGACAACCTAAATATATTTAAAAAGTAAAGTTTATGTAAATAAATATCTAAAATAAAAAAAAAATTGCACATTCATTTTGTTTTATGTCTTCAATTAGTTTTTTAACATATATGTTTCACGTATACCTTTTAAGTGCATCTAAAATTAAAAGAAAAAAAATGAAATTCAAATCAAACAAGTTACATAGTTTAAAAGGACGCATTCAAATTGTGAGAGAAATAATCGAGAATATTTTTTAGGAAGATCATTGAAAAGTGGCCTAATAGAATCCATTTTTTAACTAAAATTTGAAGGGAAAAAAGATACTTAATGGAATCCATTTCATCATCATCATCATCATCATCTTCTTCTTCTTCTTCTTCTTCACAAAATGGCGTAAGTTGTGTCACAAAACTCAGAGTAAGTCACGTAAGTTGTGTCACAAAACTCAGAGTAAGTCACATAAGTTCTTCTTCTTCTTCTTCACAGAATAAATTTTCACAAAGTCATGTAAGTTGTGTCACCAAACTCAGAGTAGTTAACACAAAATGACACATAAGTTTGTACATAAAAATTTTTAACCACAGAAAAATATAGAAGTGTTCACAACTAACACAAGTGATTTCCAAAAAAATCCGTAAGTGATCACAAATATGAGTAAGTCTTTAAAGAACATTTTTTTTCCCACAAAATTGCGTAAATTTTCACAAAGTCACGTAAGTTGTGCCACAAAAGTCAAGGTAGTTAACACAAAATGACGCGTAAGTTTGTTTCTAAAAATTTTCAACAAGACAAAAATACGTAAGTTTTCACAACTGACGTATGTGATTTCTCAAAAAAAATGCGTAAGAGATCACAAATACCAGCAAGTCTTTGGAGAGCACTTTTATTTCCCCAAATTGCATAAGTCTTCAGAACTTACGTAACTGATTTTCCAAAAAATACATAAGTGATCACAAATACTAGTAAGTCTTTGGAGAACACTTTTATTTCAAAAAGTTGCGTAAGTTTTCACAAAGTCCCGCAAGTTGTGTCACAAAACTCAAGGTGGTTAACACAAAATTTATGCGTGAGTTTGTTCCTAAAATTTTTCAACAACACAAAAAATGAATAACTTTTCACAACTAACGTAACTAATTTCCCAAAAAATACATAAATGATCACAAATACGAGTAAGTTCTTGGAGAACTCTTTTATTTCACAAAATAGCGTAAGTTTTCACAACTTATGTAATTGATTTTCCAAAAAATACGGAAGTGATCACAAATATGTGTAAATATTAGGGGAAAATTTTTATTTCGCAAAATTGCGTAATTTTCACAAAGTTACGTAATATTTTTGAGAAAGAAAATGATAATTATAACAAATAAATAAATAGTCATATTAAGTAATTATTCAATACTTTTAGAGTAAATTTAAGTGATGTTTCACATTAATAATTATTGATTTAAATTGAGAGCCGTTATTCTCATCTCACTTTACTCAAAATACATTTCATTTTTTGTTCTTATTATATATATATAGTTACATTAAACACTCTTGAAATTTTGATTTTTTTTTTAGGGAGAGGGAATAGTGGCTCATTTAAATTATTTGGCCGAAAGCAGTGGATAGTTTCTCTAGCAAGCTATTGAGTGGCATAATCTGATTGGTTGCATTGACAAAGATCAACAACACCTGCTAACAAAAGAGAACTGAAGTAACAGAAAGAAAGAGAAAGAGAAGTTTCTCTATCTCTCTCTCTCTCTCTCTCTCTTACAGAACAGTCACCACCAAACCTCACGCCCGCTCACCAACCCACCGTCGCACATCGTCACCGCCACAATTTTATAATATCTACCAACCAAACTAGCCAAACCAATTATTATAATTTTTTCCTGCAAGAGAAGAAATTATTACGAGAAAACTAAGAAATTATGTATATATATAGAGAGAGCATACCAACTGTTACAATGGTGGATGAGGTAGTAGAGACTGTAATCACATTGGCTTTTCTTTTTTCTGGACTTGAGCCACAAAAAGCTAAAACATTAAGCTAATACATGAGGCTAATTAGGCATGCAAACAAGACGCACGGAGGGAAGGCTAACCCCTCGAATTTTGGACTTCAAAATAAGGTTTTTGCCACTGACAAACCTTTGAAATTCAGTGGTTAAAAGGTCTAAAAAAGTTGGTTTGAAAGTGATGAAAAATGGTACAAAAGCTTTACAAGAAAATAAGCAAGAAGCGTGAACCACCCCTTAATTGAAAATGGCCTCAAACTAACACTTTTAGGCCACAAAAACAGAGTTTTTTACAGTTCAAAATCAGCCCAAAAATAGTTTGAAAAGATGGCAAAACAAGCTTAAAGGACAAGTGTTATACCTCTTGAAGCAAAGGATAATTCTAGGCACAAATGAGGTACTAAATCAAGCCAAGATCACCTTCTAGAGCTCAAAGAGGGTCCCAAGTAACCTCAGTCCAAAGATAAGAAGCTTTGATTAAGGGTTGATAGGCAAACTAGAAGCATATCTCTACTTGTATGCACAAAAGTTCAAGAGAGAAAGAAATCTAGAGAGAGAATTATAGAGAGAGAGAGGCTCCCAAAATTTTTCCAACCTTGAAAACAATAGAGAAGGTCCTCTATATATAGAAATATAAGGCTTCAGGTCAAAAATATCCATATAGGATAGCTGGAGCAGTGTAGAACAGCTGGATGGAAAATATCTGCACAAAAATTACTTTTTGTGCACTAGTAGCCGACCGGCCACCATTAGTGGTGGACAAGAGTCACCCTTGGACGACACGTGGCCGAAAAAGCCCATTCATGGCCGATACATGGCTGTCAAATCCCATCCATGGCCAGCAAACTCCACCACTGGCTGGCCAGAAAAATCAGCTCTGCAGGTCCAACTTCAAATGGGCATATCTCCTGCATCCGGACTCCTTTACAGGTCATTATTAAGCCTAAATTGAAGCTCCGGAAGTCTTATTTCTAATGGTGGAAGCCTCACATCAAAATTACAAGTGTGTAAAAAGATATTCCTATTTTAGTGAAGATTTCTCAGGTTTGGTCCTAACCGGATTGATGCCTAACTTCTCCTCAACTAGTTTCTTCCCTTCACTCTTATTTTCCTCAACTCCAAACCTATAAATACGATGTTTTGAAAGATTTTTCAAGGAGTTCACCTCTCTTTCAATTATTTCCACTTTGTCCTTACTCGGTTTACTGAAAAACGCAACATTTAACGAAATGCGAGCCTCGGAACATCGTAAAAACTTTATCAAAAATATTTTGAAAGAGAGGGTTTAAAGGTGTAAAAATCATTTTCGTCAAAATAGTTTTGGTCCAAAATGGGGTGTATAGTTGGGATTTCAAGCTCCCTTTGTCGAAGAAATTGAACCTTTCCATATCACAGCCTTCATCACCAAGTGATCAACCTGAGGCCCCCAAGTCTTAAGGGCGGTCAAAAATGGGGTTTCTACAGTTGCCCCTTTTTGACAGAGCTCGAAGTCATGAAATGACGTGAGTAAATGTCAAAGCTCAAAGATGACCTATTTTGACAAGGCCATAAGAGTTGGGCAAACAAACAAATTGCAGATGCAGTTGGTTGAACCCGAGGGTTGCCTACGTATCCCATTGCAAGGAAATAAACCAGCGTAGTTCAGGGGCAGAATGCAAAATGATACACAATTGTAACGAAATCATGCAAATGATATACAACGTATGTATATAATGAAATAATCAAACCACAAGCAATGCCTTTCACACAAATACCATAAAGGGATGAGGATGCAAAATAAACTACGTTTAACACAAAAAGGTGCCGGAACCCTCAAACCACAATTCCTATAGAATAGGCGTGTGCACATGCAGAACTATGTGTTTCGTAGAAAGAGTACAAGTAATTGGGTGGTATGATATAAGTGAGGAATGATCTACTGAGAAAAGATAATGATCCTAAATGCTGAATGCAACAAGACAAAGTATGATGCAATGGATGCAATGGATGTAGTGAATAGGCCGAACCACATTTTACCTAGAAAAGGTATGGACACAAAACAGACCACGTCTAGCACAGAAAAGGTACCGAAACACTCAGACCACAATTCTTACAGAATAGGCGTGTACACATGCAGAGCTATGTTTTAACATGAAACGTATGGGCAGCTGCCACACCAAGCTTAATATGGAAAGGATGTAGACAGTAAAATTGTGATACCCCTGTTCCGTTGTATGCTAATTGGCCCTTTATTTGAGTATGATTATGTGTTTAGCATGATTTTATGTGCCATTATATGAATATATGTGATTTTGAAGTTTTATCTGTTCACCGTAGGAATATCTGTTTGAGTAATCTGCTTTGGAAATTAAATTGAAGACCTTATCGGCCACAGAACCCGAAATTAATTACGCCATTGTGATTAGCATAATTTTTAGAGCCTACGGTGAAATTTAATTGAAAAATTGGTTCGGGTCAGATTAAGTCGATTTAATTGATAAATTAGAGCCTAATTACTTTATTAATATTATTTGGCCTTAGTGGGTTTTGTTGTAAGTCTCTATACTCCCTACTCTCTCTTATTCACCTTATTTGACTGAACTTGGGACTCAAAAACATAGAGAGAGCCGGCTGTAGAGACGGGGGAGGAGAGAATTGTGTAATTGTTGGCCCAATCTTTGGAATTTGAAGATTTAGCTCAAGAATTGACTAGAGCTTAGAAGATCAAAGCTTTTAGGTGAGTAATTCTTGGATTATAGTTTGTAATTTTGTGTGTTCAAGCTAATTTGGTGATCAAGAGTGAGATTGAAATGAAATTGTGTTGGATTTGTTGAATTGAAGCTTAATATGTGCATGCATGTAAAGACTTACTTTGAAATTGCATGTTTGAACACAAATGTGTATAATCCATGTGAAATGTTAATGGAAACTCATGTTTTGATCACCATTTGTGTTATCTAAGTTGAGAATATGGCTAATTCATCACATGCATGTACAATTTGAGAAGATATGAGCTTGAATGCATGAGTTCGCTATGTTGGTGTTGGGTTTGACATATTTTGGGACATGCATGTAGATAAATCAAGAGATTGAGCTTCATAATGTTATAATCTTGCATTGGTGCCATGTTAGTATGATTATATTTGAGATTTGAGCCATTGCATGCAAGTAATGTAGCTGGAAAATCGATTTGGAGCTCAAGAACACAACCTGGAATTTCTAGAATTTTGACTTTCGCTCGAGTGGGGGAAGGGCCGCTCGATCTAAGAAATCGTGCTCCCAACACTTTTTGCAGAGTTGGATGTCCGCTCGAGCGGGCAATCTCACGCTCGAGTGGGGAGTTTTTGTAGACAGGCCTTCCGCTCGAGCGCTCTATTCCATGCCCGAGCGTATTTTTCATGCAACCAGTACTTTTGCAGGCCTTAAGGGTCCGCTCGAGCGGGGAAGTCGACGCTCGAGCGGGGACTGTAACGCCCTCAAAATAATAACATTAAACCCATCAGATAAGACAAGCATTTACATATTAACTAACCACATTCCTTTATTCATTAGAGTTCCGTCACATTAGTATTACATGTAAACATCAAAACAAAATGCCCTACGGGCTTACAGCTTTCCAAGTCAACACTTGGTTACAACAAGAGTTCTAACTCGTTTACACATTAAGCCCTTGGCTTGAAGTTACACATATAATACATCAAAAGTGAAACGACAAAACTATGCCCGTCACAAGCCTCCCAGCTATGTCCTTGGAGGTGGCATGCTTCCTGCACCTGAAAATGATATTCCCATATAGGGTGAGCCACAGCCCAGTAGAAATACACTAAACCAACCATGGACAATGACTAAAACATTAGCAATTGATAGTTGGTCACCACTGATTCAATCACATAAATTACATATTTATGTCAACGACTTACAAGTCCCAATTACTTTTCATTTTCCCTTTTTCAACAGATAAGCATGCTAGCTCTATCATCATTTCCACAGATATGTATAAAAACTATATCTCACATTCAGATAAGCATAAAAGCTATATCCACATTCTCAAGAGATATGTATATCAACAATATCCACAGATAAGCATACAAGCTGTATCCACACTTTACAACAGATATGTATATCAACAATATCCACAGATAAGCATACAAGCTGTATCCACACTTCATACTTCACAAAGATAAGCATATGAGCTCTATCTTCACTTCTCTAGACAAGCATATGAGCTCTGTCTACGGAGTACATCCCCTATCTCCTCCAAATACCTATCCGGTTTAGAGGTCCATCCCCTATCTTCCCCTAAACCGCGGAGTACATCCCCTATCTCCTCCTCTACACATAACGTATATAAACACATTGGTTCTATATACAATCACACAATACAAACAATTAATGTATTCTAGCAACTGTTAAGTTCCATAACACATTCCATTGATTAGTTTCAGTTTGCCTAATCAACATACATTGTCTACAACAATCACGACTATCCTCCACCGATAGCCCAAAGCAGTTATTTCTAAAACAGAAAATAAATGCACAAATGGATATTCAATCAACATTTCATTTCCTCATTTATCACCAATTAATTATCCCAATTAATTAACCAATGTAATTAGACCATTTTTCATAATTACCATTTCAACCCTTAGGTCCCATTTTCGTCAATGATTCAACAATCATTCCATTTTTCTATGCCAAACATGCAACTAGGTTTATTATGAATAAAACCCCAACCTTTGTAAAATTACACAAAAGCCCCAAACCTTTACAAGATTACCAAACCAAGCCCAACATCTCAAAATACCAAAATTTAAAGACAAAACCCATAGAGAGGAGTAGGTTATCCCTACCTCAAATTCGGAGTCCCAAAGGAGAAGACGACAAAACCCAACGTGCTCCAAAACCCGAGATTTTCAGATTAAAATGAAGCCCTCGACGATCAACAACTTTTTTGTAAAGGCCAAAGGTGAGTAAATCACTCCTACTAGATCAAAACCTAGAGAGAAGGTAGAGTCTAGAGTGAGAGGCTCAACAATGGTGATTTTGGAAAAGTAAGAGAGAGAAGAGAAAGCAAAAAGTGATTTGGAAAGTCACAACTTCGGGTCTTTAACCCAGGTCTCCGCTCGAGCGTAAAACACCCCGCTCGAGCGGCCACTCACAGACTTACGCTCGAGCGGCCAACCTCCCGCTCGAGCGCAGAATGCACTCGCTCAGCACTTTTGCAGAAACAGACCTACGCTCGAGCTCCCAACCCTACGCTCGAGCTCACAACACTGCACAACAAGATACTGGATGGATGTATTCCCCGCTCGAGCGCCAACACCTCCGCTCGAGCGGACAGGCCAAAAATCTGGGCAACTAGTTTTGGTTTCTAAACTCAACCAACCTGTAACAATCCCGCTCAACACATCCTATAACTCAAATACAAAGTAAGAAAGGATGTAAACAAGATAATAAACAACTACCAACATCCACGGACACATGTCCGGATCGCTATACAACAAGGGTAAATCCGGGATCGCTATAACCTCCCCCCCTTAAAGAATTTCGTCCCCGAAATTAAGCACAAGTTTTCAAAACGAGTTTTCCTCCATTTTAGACAATGTTACAATTTAACATTCAACAATTCGACCCATTACCGGTCATCCCATCCCTTTAACAAGAGACATATCACAATATGTAAAGAACATATGTACCATCAACATGCATCAACATTATGCATTAACTTTCCAATTTCAACAATATAATCAACATATATAATGTTATATTCAACTTCCATATGAGGCAAGTTCCCAAAACATATTTCCAATAACCAAAACATTTTCAATGTTTCACAACTTAAGACATATATAAAAGCTCTTAAGTTCAACGAAATGTAAAATTTAAATATAAGATTACATAACAACAAACAAGTCCGGATATTTCTCTCGGACTTCCAACTCACGTTCCCAAGTGGCTTCCTCCACTCCGTGATGTTTCCACAAGACTTTCACCAAAGGAATGGTCTTGCCACGCAGGACCTGATCCCGCCTATCCAAGACCCGAACCGGTCTCTCCTCATACGAGGCATCCTCATCTACCTCTAAATCAGTCCAATCCAACACATGTGATGGATCTGGCTCATACTTCCGGAGCATACTCACATGAAACACGTCATGCACTCCGGACAACTGCGGCGGTAAGGCTAACCGATAAGCAACCTCACCTATCCTCTCAAGGATCTCAAAAGGACCAATAAACCGAGGGGATAACTTCCCACTCTTCCCAAACCTCATCAGGCCTCGTCTAGGTGATATCTTCAGAAAGACATGATCACCCACCTCAAACGCCAAAGGCCTCCTCCTACGGTCGGCATAACTCTTTTGTCGACTCTGGGCTGTAACAAGCCTCCTACGGATAAGCTCAACTTTCTCTGTCGTCTCCCTAACCAACTCCGGACCCAACAAAGGTGCATCACCCACCTCGGCCCAACAAACTGGAGACCTACACGGTCGGCCATACAAGGCCTCAAACGGTGCCATACCGATGCTAGACTGAAAACTGTTGTTGTAGGCAAACTCTACCAATGGCAAGTGCCTCACCCACGTCCCACTGAAGTCCAGGACACAACCCCGAAGCATATCCTCGAGGATCTGAATAGTACGCTCGGACTGCCCGTCAGTCTGAGGATGATAAGCCGTACTAAAGGTCAACTTAGTGCCCAAGGCACTCTGCAAACTCTGCCACAACCTAGCAGTAAAACGAGGATCTCTATCTGAGACAATCGTCACTGGGACCCCGTGCAATCTCACTACGTCCCGAATGTACAAATCGGCAAGATGATCTACCGAATCTCTCACGCGCATAGGAATAAAGTGCGCCGACTTAGTCAACCGGTCTACAACCACCCAAATAGCATCACTACCCCGCTGAGTCCTCGGAAGACCTACAACGAAGTCCATAGTGACATGCTCCCACTTCCACTCGGCAATAGGCAAGGGTTGCAACAAACCCGCTGGCCTCTGATGCTCGGCCTTCACTTGCTGGCAAGTAAGGCACTTCGATACGAAAACAGCCACATCTCTTTTCATACCCCGCCACCAAAACTGGCGACCCAAATCCCGATACATCTTAGTACCTCCCGGATGCACCGCAAGGCGCGAATGGTGAAACTCTCGGAGTACTTCCTCACGGCAAGCCTCCGGTACAAACAAACGGTCTCGGTATCTCACACTCAGGTCGGGATACACCGTCAAACCCTTCTCAACTTTCCCACTGGAGATCTTCTCTCGGAGGGATTCTACCTCAAGGTCACCTCTCTGTGCCTCTAACACTCTAGTCACAAGTGTAGGCTGCGCAACAACAGAAAACAAGGCCGCAGCCTCGACAGATTCGCCCAGTAGCAAATCAAACTCGCCAAGTGTTCCCAACATCTCCCATTCCCGGATGGCTATACAAGCTACATCACTAATGGTCTTCCTACTAAGGGCATCGGCCACAACATTGGCCTTTCCCGGATGATAATGCAACTCAAAATCATAATCCTCGATGAACTCCATCCACCTCCTCTGCCTCAGATTCAAGTCTCTCTGTGTAAACAGATACTTCAAACTCTTATGATCCGAGAATACCTCGAACCTCTCACCATAAAGGTAGTGCCTCCAGATTTTCAAGGCAAAGATCACAGCTGCTAACTCTAGGTCGTGTGTGGGGTAATTTTTCTCGTGTATTTTCAACTGACGAGAGCCATAAGCTACCACTTTTCCCTCTTGCATCAACACACAACCCAAACCCTCTCGTGAGGCATCACAATAAACCGCATAACCCAACTCTCTCTCCGGAATAATCAACACCGGAGCGGTGGTCAATCTAACTTTCAGCTCTTGGAACGACTTTTCACAAGTCTCACTCCACACAAACTTGACTCCCTTCCGAGTCAGTCTAGTCAACGGTGACGCTAACCTGGAGAAATCTTTCACAAACCGACGATAATACCCAGCTAATCCCAGAAAACTGCGGATCTCAAACACACTCTTAGGCTGTGCCCAACCTTGCACTGCCTCAACCTTGGATGTATCAACAGACACCCCTTCCCCGGATACCACATGGCCTAAGAATTTGACTTCCCTCAGCCAGAACTCACACTTCCCAAACTTGGCATACAGCCTATGGGCTCTAAGTAATTCAAGCACCACTCTCAAGTGTGCCTCGTGCTCCTCCTCAGAAGACGAATAGATAAGGATATCATCCACGAAAACAACCACAAAGCGGTCTAAGAACTCCCGGAAAATCCGGTTCATCAAGTCCATAAAGACTGCCGGTGCATTGGTAAGCCCGAATGGCATCACCAGAAACTCGTAATGGCCATACCGCGTACGGAATGCCGTCTTAGGAACATCTTCCTCCCTGACCCTCAACTGATGGTAACCCGATCTCAAGTCTATCTTAGAGAAACAACGGGAACCCTTCAACTGGTCAAACAAATCATCTATACGGGGCATAGGATACTTATTCTTAACCGTAGCCCGATTCAACTTCCGGTAGTCTATACACAATCTCAAGGCACCATCTTTCTTTTTAACAAAGAGGGCCGGTGCTCCCCACGGTGAAACACTAGGGCGAACAAAGCCCTTATCGAGCAATTCCTGGAGCTGAACTTTCAACTCAACCAACTCTGCTGGAGCAAAACGGTAAGGTGCCATAGAAATCGGCGCCGTACCAGGCACTAAATCAATAGAGAACTCTATCTCTCGGTGAGGTGGCAAACTAACAAGATCTTCGGGAAAGACATCCGAATACTCACAAACCACCCTCGGTAATACAACCTGGGTCTCACCACTCTCACCACTCTCAAAACTGGCAAATAGACTACTAAGTTCACTTCGCCCTCGCGAATCATACCCCGGTGGCAAAACACTACCAACCCGGTCTCCCAAGAAATGGAACCACTCCCCGCTCAAGGTACACAATGTAACCCTCTGGCGGTAGCAATCAATAACAACCCGGTATGACGATAACCAGTCCATACCCAAAATAACATCAAAACCCTTCATGGGCATGACAACAAACGGAAAAGGAAGCCTATAGTCGGCGACCTCTATATCACATCCTCTAACACCCTGTTTCAGAATCAACTCACCACCCAAAGGCGATACCACACAAATAGGAGATGCTAACTGTGCTAACTCCAATTCCAAAACAGATGCAAATGCAGCAGATACAAAAGAATGAGATGCACCCGTGTCTATCAACACATTAGCAACTGAGTTGCAAAACAGAAAAGTACCTCTCACTACTGATGGAGCCGGTACTAAATCCTGCGCGGTAACAGCATACACGCGCCCCGTAGGCCCCTGGTCTACCTGCTCACCTCTCGGAGCAAAAGACTGCTGCACAGACTGGGATGACGAAGCTCCCGGATTGGCCCTCGAGGCCTGCACAGACTGAGCTGGCTGAAAACCCTGCGTCTGCCTAGACCCAGACGCTCCCGAAGTGGCACTCAACTGTGGGCAAAACCTCTTCATGTGCCCAGGTTGTCCACACTGATAACAAATCAAGAGCTGCCCCCTGCCCAAACTCTGACTCGGCGGTCTAGCTGAAGAAGAAGCAGCTTTCTGACCCCCACCCTTCTGCGGGCAAACAGAAACCTTGTGACCCAGCTGGCCACACTTGTAACAAGTGAATTCTCCCTGACTGCCTCTCCCCGAGCCTACACTAGGCACTGGAAAGGTCGATCTAGAGACTGCACCCTGAGACTGCTGAGGGTTAGAACCCCTCTGCCTCCTGCCATCACTCTGACTATCCTGGCTCCTCTTGGAGCCTCTCTGACCCTCATCCTCCTCCTGCATCATAAGCTCCATATGAGCTGCAGCATCCACTAGGTGTCTATACTCTCGAATATAAGACCCACCAACTCTCCACTTGAGGCCCCGCCTCAACTTCCGCTCAAACTCATAGCAACGGCGTTCCTCAGACGCCACCAGTTCAGGTGCAAACCTGGACAGACTGGTAAAAGTAGCCTCAAACTCGGCCACTGACAAGCCCTGCTGATTAAGCCGGCTAAACTGATCCCTCAGCTTCTCCCTAGCTGCTGCTGATAAAAACCTCTCCTGAAAAGCATTCACAAACGCCTCCCAAGTACCACCAACACGAGCTTTCTCGTACTTCCACCATTGACCCGCATCTCCCTTCAGTTGGAAGGATGCCAAGGTCACTTTCAGTGCTCCGTCCTCGATGCCAAGCATCTCAAACGTCTTCGTTGTCTGTTCGAGCCATTCATCTGCCTTAAGCGGCTCTTTAGGATCCCCGATAAACTCGTCCGGATTACACCGGAAGAACTCCCTCTTCAAGAAAGAAGGCCCTGCCTCAGCTACCTGATTCCCAGCTCTAAGAATACCCAAAGCTCCTGCTATCTCTCTGGCCAAGGCACCCATAGCCTGCTGACCCACTGGCTCGGCCACATTGGCCTGCCCAACTCCCTCCTGCACAACCGGAATCTCACCCTGTAACGGTACTTCCTGCCTTGCAGGTCTACCACGCCTAGCACCTCTTCCTCGTCCTGACATCCTAATAAAGGTAGCACAGAACGTTAGCACATTCATAGGTGTGCCGAAACTAAACACTCACGTCCTAATGCGTGGACAAGTGTAATTCACTCCACATAAGCACATAAACACATAAGCACTTACGAACTTCATTTCTGGATAATGATAGTCCCGAGACGTTACTAGAGTTCCGGTTAGAAACAGCATTGATCAAGTGCTTTTCCAACAAGACTCCCAGAAACTCAAGGATCCAATCAACATCCCAGAAATTAAATCCCATACCCACATAGTCACACAAGCATGTTATCAAATAAACACATAGCATATGGTACTACATCTACGTCTCTATCAAGCGAGACAAACCCATTGTGATCCTAATCACTTCCCACGTACCCAAAGTATTCGAACCCGATACGCTCTGATACCAAGTTGTAACGCCCTCAAAATAATAACATTAAACCCATCAGATAAGACAAGCATTTACATATTAACTAACCACATTCCTTTATTCATTAGAGTTCCGTCACATTAGTATTACATGTAAACATCAAAACAAAATGCCCTACGGGCTTACAGCTTTCCAAGTCAACACTTGGTTACAACAAGAGTTCTAACTCGTTTACACATTAAGCCCTTGGCTTGAAGTTACACATATAATACATCAAAAGTGAAACGACAAAACTATGCCCGTCACAAGCCTCCCAGCTATGTCCTTGGAGGTGGCATGCTTCCTGCACCTGAAAATGATATTCCCATATAGGGTGAGCCACAGCCCAGTAGAAATACACTAAACCAACCATGGACAATGACTAAAACATTAGCAATTGATAGTTGGTCACCACTGATTCAATCACATAAATTACATATTTATGTCAACGACTTACAAGTCCCAATTACTTTTCATTTTCCCTTTTTCAACAGATAAGCATGCTAGCTCTATCATCATTTCCACAGATATGTATAAAAACTATATCTCACATTCAGATAAGCATAAAAGCTATATCCACATTCTCAACAGATATGTATATCAACAATATCCACAGATAAGCATACAAGCTGTATCCACACTTTACAACAGATATGTATATCAACAATATCCACAGATAAGCATACAAGCTGTATCCACACTTCATACTTCACAAAGATAAGCATATGAGCTCTATCTTCACTTCTCTAGACAAGCATATGAGCTCTGTCTACGGAGTACATCCCCTATCTCCTCCAAATACCTATCCGGTTTAGAGGTCCATCCCCTATCTTCCCCTAAACCGCGGAGTACATCCCCTATCTCCTCCTCTACACATAACGTATATAAACACATTGGTTCTATATACAATCACACAATACAAACAATTAATGTATTCTAGCAACTGTTAAGTTCCATAACACATTCCATTGATTAGTTTCAGTTTGCCTAATCAACATACATTGTCTACAACAATCACGACTATCCTCCACCGATAGCCCAAAGCAGTTATTTCTAAAACAGAAAATAAATGCACAAATGGATATTCAATCAACATTTCATTTCCTCATTTCTCACCAATTAATTATCCCAATTAATTAACCAATGTAATTAGACCATTTTCCATAATTACCATTTCAACCCTTAGGTCCCATTTTCGTCAATGATTCAACAATCATTCCATTTTTCTATGCCAAACATGCAACTAGGTTTATTATGAATAAAACCCCAACCTTTGTAAAATTACACAAAAGCCCCAAACCTTTACAAGATTACCAAACCAAGCCCAACATCTCAAAATACCAAAATTTAAAGACAAAACCCATAGAGAGGAGTAGGTTATCCCTACCTCAAATTCGGAGTCCCAAAGGAGAAGACGACAAAACCCAACGTGCTCCAAAACCCGAGATTTTCAGATTAAAATGAAGCCCTCGACGATCAACAACTTTTTTGTAAAGGCCAAAGGTGAGTAAATCACTCCTACTAGATC
Source organism: Camellia sinensis (assembly GCF_055761805.1). Lineage (NCBI taxonomy): Eukaryota > Viridiplantae > Streptophyta > Magnoliopsida > Ericales > Theaceae > Camellia > Camellia sinensis. The sequence continues at coordinate 82,752,776 of NC_138974.1, forward strand.
AAAACCTAGAGAGAAGGTAGAGTCTAGAGTGAGAGGCTCAACAATGGTGATTTTGGAAAAGTAAGAGAGAGAAGAGAAAGCAAAAAGTGATTTGGAAAGTCACAACTTCGGGTCTTTAACCCAGGTCTCCGCTCGAGCGTAAAACACCCCGCTCGAGCGGCCACTCACAGACTTACGCTCGAGCGGCCAACCTCCCGCTCGAGCGCAGAATGCACTCGCTCAGCACTTTTGCAGAAACAGACCTACGCTCGAGCTCCCAACCCTACGCTCGAGCTCACAACACTGCACAACAAGATACTGGATGGATGTATTCCCCGCTCGAGCGCCAACACCTCCGCTCGAGCGGACAGGCCAAAAATCTGGGCAACTAGTTTTGGTTTCTAAACTCAACCAACCTGTAACAATCCCGCTCAACACATCCTATAACTCAAATACAAAGTAAGAAAGGATGTAAACAAGATAATAAACAACTACCAACATCCACGGACACATGTCCGGATCGCTATACAACAAGGGTAAATCCGGGATCGCTATAGGGACCCTGTTCTCTGAAATTTTGTATGCTCGTTCTGTGTTTTGTTTTCTGTTCTCTTTCACTTGTAAGCACTCTTAGGCATGTGTTAAGCATTGTAAATGAGTTAATGAGATAAGAATAAAGCCTAAAGAAGAATATGTCAATTAAGGAACGGGTTGAATTGTTAATGACCCTTTTGTGTTCATGGAATGTGTAGGGTCAAGCTCCAGGACGAATCCACAACCCGATCACTGTGAGTAATATCGATATTTGAAAGCTTATCAATGTCCAATTGTGCATTCCCTTATAAGCTTTATGAGTTGCTAATTGGGATTGTGGACAAAAGTCTAACATGAATGGATAATTGGACCAAAGGTCGTTTTGATAATGATAAGTGGACCAAAGGTCGTTTTGAAAATGATGAATGGACCAGAGGTCGTTTTGATAGAAATGAATGGACCGAAGGTCGTTCTGACATATATGAATGGACCGAAGGTCATTTTGATATGAATGAGTGGGCCGAAGGCTGTTTTGACATGAACGAGTGGACCGAAGGCCGTTTGACACAAACGAATGGGCCGAAGGCTGTTTTGACATAAGTGAATGGGCCGAAGGCCGTTTTCCCATGAATGAAAACCTGAATGGGCCAAAGGCCAGAATGTTTAGAACCACAGTTACTTGATTGAATTTCGCATAGTTATATATATCTGTTAAATAGAAGTATGAATTGGGCCCAAGGCTGTTTGGAGCATGTTGTTCTACATATTGTTATGTAACTTCTGTATTTGATATTATTCACTGGGCTATCGCTCACGCTCATTCATGTGTTTGTAGGCGAGTCGAGAGAGTCCCAAACCCAGCCCTAGTGAAGTCTGTCAGGAACAACAAAGGTTTTGGAGAGTCAGCCCTTGTGTCTCACGCATGAGACCCATCCTTGCCATTTTGTTATATATATTGTATTTTGTTATGTTGGCGAGGGCTTGGGTATATTTGTATATATTCTGTTATGGGTTGACTCAGTTTGAGTGATCCTGTCTGTAAAGAATTTTATGGTATTGTACTTTTGATGTGGGTTATTAACGTATATGTAAGTGGTTTGTTTTGATGTGCATATAAGCACGGCTCTGTGGACAAAGTTTTAAATTTGTGCTTCCATTTGGCCCCTTTACTCTGTTGAGTTACGTTTGTTTTAGTTGAGGCCATAGGTAATCTCAGGATTACTGGCCGGTTGTGTCCTTAACCCATAGGGGCGGGTTCAGGTCATGATAGAGTGGTATCAGAGCATGAGTTAATAACTCACACACTTGTCCAAAAAGAGCAATAAACGTCTAGATAAGATCTAGGATGCATTCATGAGATAAATATGAATTTGGAAGCATTGATTATATGCCTAAATGTTTTGATATGAACAATTGTATGTTGTAAGTTGTGTACTACTTGCATTGCAAATCATCTGAATATATGTGCTTCTTAGTATACGCATACTTGTGTACCTTTCATATGAAATATAATGCAAGTTTAATCAGATAGTGAGAACTAGAGGTGATGAGATAGAGGAATCTTCCATTGCCATAATGGACAGAATGGAAAGACTGATACAGGAAATGGCAGAAGCTTTGAGACAGCAACAGGAGTGGCAACAGCAGTGGCAGCAACCACATCCGCCACCTCTACCTCCGGCACCACCCGTGCCAGATAATCAGAATGATGACCGGATTATAGCTCTTACCAAGGAATTCAAGAAAATAAAACCACCACAGTTTCATGGGGGATTAGATCCGTTGAAAGTCGAAGTGTGGGTCCTCGGCATTGAGAAATTATTTGAAGTGTTCCCCTGTTCAGAGACTCAGAAAGTGTTTCTAGCCACTTTTATGCTAGAAGACGAAGCAAGAAGATGGGGGATGTTGATGCGAGAAAATCATAAGGATGTTTACTGGGTAAAGTTTCTAGAAATATTCTATGACAAGTACTTCCCGCAGTGTGTCCGGGATAGGAAAGTGGCAGAGTTCATAGAACTCAAGCAAGATAGCATGACTGTAGCTGAGTATGAGGCTAAATTCACTGAATTGGCCAGGTTTGCACCACATGTAATTGACACGGACTATAAGAAGGCAACACATTTTGAAGGTGGACTCCGCAGTGACATCCTAGAGAGGGTGAATGTCCTGAAGTTGGAGACCTACATTGGGGTGCTTGACAGAGCCATCATATCAGAGGCTAACATAGCTAGACAAGCTAAGCCAGTAATAGAATAGAAAGGCAACAAAAGACAAGACTTTTTTTCGAAGAAGAAATTTCTGAAAAGGCAAAACACGGGCTCCTCAAATACTTCGAGTTCTTCCCAAGACATAGCTCCCATGTGCAATATTTGTAGCAAAAGGCACCATGGAGTCTATTACCGTGAATCAGGAGCCTATTTCAAATGTGGGAAGCAAGGGCACATAGCCCAAGAATGTAATCAAAACAGTGGAAAACTAGTTGCTAGTTCCACTGCATCGATCCCGAAGCCGGGGAACACTTTGAAATCTGCTACTACTGGGGATACAGTGAGACAAGGGAGAGTTTTTGCACTTGTTTAGGGCGATACACGGAATGCCAATGCCGTTGTCTCAGGTACTATTTCAATATGTAATCAGGATGCCTTTGTATTAATTGATTCTGGATCAACGCACTCATTTGTGACATATACATTTGCATCTAGACTGAATAGACCCCTAGAGTTATTGCCATATTTGTTATGTATGTCTGCTCCATCGGGGGAATCTGTGGTATGTGATTATATATATCGGTTTTGTGACATGCATATCGAGGATACTACCCTATATGTAGATTTGTTGCCCTTGAACTTTAGACAATTCGATGTAATTTTGGGCATGGATTGGTTGACCAAGTATTGTGCAACCATAGACTGTGTGACAAAAAGGGTTGTATGTAACCCACCAGAACAGAAAGAGATTGCCTTTGTGGGAAATGGGGTAGTGCCTCCACCTTATTTGATATTTGCAATGAAAGCATGTAAACTGATCAGGAAAGGGTGCCAGGGTTATTTGTGCTATGTGTTGTCTGAACAATCTGAGAATGTTGAATTGAATAATATTCCTACTGTTAGAGAATTTCCGGATGTGTTTACCATCGAAACTGTGCCAGGCACCCAACTTATTTCTAAAACTCCCTACAGAATGGCTACTGCCGAAATGAAAGAATTAAAGGAACAGTTGCAAGACCTTCTTGATAAAGGGTTTATCCGGCCTAGCACTTCGCCTTGGGGTGCACCATTGTTATTTGTAAAGAAGAAGGATGGTACTTTGCGCCTGTGCATTGATTACCGGGAATTGAACAAGGTAATGATAAAGAACAAATATCCCTTACCCCGTATTGATGACTTATTTGACCAGTTGCAAGGATCACAGGTGTTTTCTAAGATTAATTTGAGATCCGGGTATCATCACCTGAAAGTTAAGGCAGAGGATGTTGAGAAAACCGCATTCAGAACGAGGTATGGTCATTTTGAGTTTCTTGTTATGCCGTTTGGAGTGACTAATGCTCCGGCAGCATTTATGGACTTAATGAATAGAATTTTTAAAACCTACCTTGATGAGTTTGTTTTAGTCTTCATCGATGATATTTTGATATACTCTAAAGATAGACTTGAACATGAGCATCATTTGAGGACTGTTTTACAAATACTTCGGGAAAGAAAATTATTTGCTAAACTAAAGAAATGTGAGTTTTGGTTGGATGAAGTTGTTTTCTTACGGCATGTGATCAACAAGGAAGGAATTTCAGTGGACTCGTAGAAAATAGAGGCAATTGTGAATTGGTCTACACCGAGAAATGTGACAGAAGTTCGCAGTTTCATAGGCTTAGCTGGGTACTACAGGAGGTTTGTGAAGGACTTTTCGAAATTAGCAGTACCTCTTACCCAATTGACACGTAAAAGGCAACCATTTGAGTGGAATAGTGAAAGAGAATCAGCCTTTCATGAATGGAAAACAAGATTGACCACGACACCAATTTTGACACTACCTTCAAGTACGAAAATTTTTGTGATTTTCAGTGATGCATCTTATAAAGGTTTGGGTTGTGTGTTAATGTAGAACGGAAAAGTTATTGCTTATGCCTCCAGGCAGTTGAGGCCACACGAGAATAACTATTCAACACATGACCTAGAATTGGCCGCAGTCGTTTTTGCCTTGAAAACTTGGCGACATTATCTGTATGGAGCAAAATGTGAAGTCTATACGGATCATAAGGGCCTGAAATACTTTTTCACACAGAAAGAGTTGAATATGCGTCAGAGAAGATGGCTGGAACTGATAAAAGATTACGACCTAGAAATTCAGTATGACCCTGGGAAAGCTAATACAGTTTCTGATGCCTTGAGTAGAAAATCAATGGGAAGTATGGCCTGTTTGCTTACTGAACAGAGCGAGATCTTGCAAGATTTTGAGAAGTCTGAAATTGAAGTGGTAATGTGTGAACAGGACGGATTGATAGCCGCTATTACACCCGAGCCGGCGATCATTGATGAAATCAAGCAGAAACAGAAAGAGGATGAGTACCTCAAGAAAGTGATTGACGAATTCGAGGCAAGCCCGAAAGCAGAATTCAGTATTTAGAATGAAATGTTGAAATTCTGAAACCGAATATGTGTCCCAGATATCCCGAAACTAAAGAAGAGGGTTTTAGATGAAGCCCACATGTCCGTATTTGCTATGCATCCGGGTAACAATAAAATGTATCGGGATTTGAAACAAACCTATTTGTGGCCTAAAATGTAGAAAGAGATTGCAGAATATGTGTCCAAGTGCCTTCAGTGTCAGCAAGTTAAGGCTGAACATCAGAAACCAGGCGGTCTACTTCAACCTCTCCCTATTCCTGAATGGAAGTGGGAACATGTGACTATGGATTTTGTTGTTGGCCTACCTCGGACTTCTCGAGGTATGGATTCTGTTTGGGTTATAGTTGATAGACTGACTAAATCTGCACACTTTCTGCCTCGGAAAACTACATTTACTACTTATAGATTGGCTACTATTTATGTTGATGAAATTGTCCGTTTACACGGAGTTTCGGTATCTATTGCGTTGGATAGAGATCCGAAATTTGTATCTAGATTGTGGAAAATTTTGCAGGAAGCTATGGAAACAGAACTAAGGTTCAGTATTGCATTCCACCCACAGACAGATGGGCAGTCAGAATGAACGATACAGACTTGGGAAGATATGCTTCGCATGTGTGCTTTGGATTTTTAGGGGAGTTGGGAAGATTATTTGCCACTTACGAAATTTGCTTATAATAACAGCTTCCACTCCAGCATCGGTATGGCACCATACGAGGCTTTGTATGGTAAGAGGTATAGATCACCTATCTGTTGGACATAGGTCGGGGATAGAGCTTTGCTTGGGCCAGAAATTGTACAAGACACTCAGAGAAAATCAGGACTATTCGTCAAAGGCTCAAAACAGCTCAGGACCGACAAAAGAATTATGCAGACGTTCGGAGAAAACCTCTTGAGTATGAGGTTGGTCACCATGTGTTCATTCGTGTTTCTCCGATGAAAGGCCAAGTCAGATTCGGGAAAAAGGGCAAGTTGTTGCCCCGTTACATTGGGCCGTTCTAGATTTTGGAGAGACTCGGTCCAGTTGCTTATAGAGTTGCTTTGCCACTAGGATTCGAGCAAATCCATAACGTGTTTCATGTGTCAATGTTGAGGGGTTACCTCCGAGACCCGTTACATGTGATTGATTATCACCGGGTTACTATTGATGAAAATATGGAATATGCTGAATGGCTGGAAAGATTTGTTGACCGACAAGTGAAAAATTGAGAAACAAATCCATCCCAATGGTGAAAGTGGAATGGAAGGAACACTATGGGACAGATGCTACATGGGAAAAAGAGGAGGAAATGCGTCTACGCTATCCACATTTGTTTCCCGACGAAGGTAAATTAAGTTTGGAGGACCAAACTTCCTAAAGGGGGGAAAACTGTGATACCCCTATTCCGTAGTATGCTAATTGGTTCTTAATTTGAGTATGATTATGTGTTTAGCATGATTTTATGTGCCATTATATGAATATATGTGATTTTGAAGTTTTATCTGTTCACTGTAGGAATATTTGTTTGAATAATCTGCTTTGGAAATTAAATTGAAGACCTTATCGGCCACAGAACCCGAAATTAATTACGCCATTGTGATTAGCATAATTTTTAGAGCCTACGGTGAAATTTAATTGAAAAATTGATTCGGGTCAGATTAAGTCGATTTAATTGATAAATTAGAGCCCAATTACTTTATTAATATTATTTGGCCTTAGTGGGTTTTGTTGTAAGTCTATATACTCCCTACTCTCTCTTATTCACCTCATTTGACTGAACTTGGGACTCAAAAACATAGAGAGAGCCGGCTGTAGAGACGGGGGAGGAGAGAATTGTGTAATTGTTGGCCCAATCTTTGGAATTTGAAGATTTAGCTCAAGAATTGACTGGAGCTTAGAAGATCAAAGCTTTTAGGTGAGTAATTCTTGGATTATAGTTTGTAATTTTGTGTGTTCAAGCTAATTTGGTAATCAAGAGTGAGATTGAAATGAAATTGTGTTGGATTTGTTGAATTGAAGCTTAATATGTGCATGCATGTAAAGACTTACTTTGAAATTGCATGTTTGAACACAAATGTGTATAATCCATGTGAAATGTTAATGAAAACTCATGTTTTGATCACCATTTGTGTTATCTTAGTTGAGAATGCGGCTAATTCATCACATGCATGTACAATTTGAGAAGTTATGAGCTTGAATGCATGAGTTTGCTATGTTGGTGTTGGGTTTGACATATTTTGGGACATGCATGTAGATAAATCAAGAGATTGAGCTTCATAATGTTATAATCTTGCATTGGTGCCATGTTAGTATGATTATATTTGAGATTTGAGCCATTGCGTGCAAGTAATGTAGCTGGAAAATCGATTTGGAGCTCAAGAACACAACCTGGAATTTCTAGAATTTTGACTTCCGCTCGAGCGGGGGAAGGGCCGCTCGAGCGAAGAAATCGTGCTCCCAACACTTTTTGCAGAGTTGGATGTCCGCTTGAGCGGGTAATCTCACGCTCGAGCGGGGAGTTTTTGTAGACAGGACTTCCGCTCGAGCGCTCTATTCCACGCCCTAGCGTATTTTTCATGCAACCAGTACTTTTGTAGGCCTTAAGGGTCCGCTCGAGCGGGGAAGTTGACGCTCGAGCGGGGACTTTGTTCTCTGAAATTTTGTATGCTCGTTCTGTGTTTTGTTTTCTGTCTCTTTCACTTGTAAGCACTCTTAGGCATGTGTTAAGCATTGTAAATGAGTTAATGAGATAAGAATAAAGCCTAAAGAGGAATATGTCAATTAAGGAATGGGTTGAATTGTTAATGACGGTTTTGTGTTCATGGAATGTGTAGGGTCAAGCTCTAGGGCGAATTCACAAGCCGATCACTGTGAGTAATATCAATATTTGAAAGCTTATCAATGTCCAATTGTGCATTCCTTTATAAGCTTTATGAGTTGCTAATTGGGATTGTCGACAAAAGTCTAACATGAATGGATAATTGGACAAAAGGTCATTTTGATAATGATAAATGGACCAACGGTTGTTTTGAAAATGATAAATGGACCAGAGGTCGTTTTGATAGAAATGAATGGACCGAAGGTCGTTCTGACATATATGAATGGATCGAAGGTCATTTTGACATGAATGAGTGGGCCAAAGGTTGTTTTGACATGAATGAGTGGGCCAAAGGCCATTTTGACATGAACGAGTGGGCCGAAGGCTGTTTGACACAAACGAATGGGCCGAAGGCCATTATGACAGAAATGAATGCGCCAAAGGCCGTTTCGACATAAGTGAATGGGCCGAAGGCTGTTTTGCCATGAATGGAAACCTGAATGGGCCAAAGGCCAGAATGTTTAGAACCATAGTTACTTGATTGAATTTCACATAGTTATATATATCTGTTAAATAGATGTATGCATTGGGCCCAAGGCCGTTTGGAGCATGTTGTTCTACATATTGTTATGTAACTTCTGTATTTGATATTATTCACTGGGCTATCGCTCACGCTTATTCATGTATTTGTAGGCGAGCCGAGGGAGGCCCAAACCTAGCCCTAGTGAAGTCTGTCAGGAACAACAAAGGTTTTGGAGAGTCAGCCCTTGTGTCTCACGCATGAGACCCATCCTTGCCATTTTGTTACATATATTGTATTTTGTCATGTTGGCGAGGGCTTGGGTATATTTGTATATATTTTGTTATGGGTTGACTCAGTTTGAGTGATCCTGTCTGTAAAGAATTTTATGGTATTGTACTTTTGATGTGGGTTATTAACGTATATGTAAGTGGTTTGTTTTGATGTGCATATAAGCACGACTCTGTGGACAAAGATATAAATTTGTGCTTCCGTTTGGCCCCTTTACTTTGTTGAGTTACGTTTTTTTTAGTTGAGGCCATAGGTAATCTCAGGATTACTGTCCGGTTGTGTCCTTAACCCATAGGGACGGGTTCGGGTCATAACAAAAATGGTATGATGCAATAGATGTATGCAATAAATTCTATATGCAATAGAAGTGATAGATGTGATGCAATAGATAATAAATGCGATATAGCAGCTAGGAAGTGAAAGTATCTTATAGAGGCAATTGGTGATGACTCCCCTTATGCTGTTGGGGATCTTTTGCTTTTCCTTGGTTCATCTACAGGTACTACTTTTCTCCCTGGCTATGTTCGCAACTTTCCCTATTCTCCAACAGGGTGACAGACTAGGTTAGGTCATCATCCAAAATTGAGGCGCATACAAGCTACCTCAACCTATGGGGCTGCCATATAGATTTCAAGCTGAGGATACACCCTTGGGTATTTAAACTAGACTTTAGTCTCAGAAATTCCGAACCTTTGTGTTCTAGGCCTTAGCCATTCGGACTCTAGTGGAGATGCAGGATTTAAGGTCTCCTAGACCGAGAGTGCACAGGAGAGTGAGATGCACAAGAGAGTGCAAGTGGAGATGCAGGATTTAAGGTCTCCTAGATTGAAGGCATGCACAAGAGAGTGCGAGTGATACAAAAATACAAGGTGCACAAGACAGTGCGAGTGAGGTTGAATGAATGCACAAAATAGTGCTATACAAAATGCAATGCACAAAATAGTGCGATGAATTGCAGAAGACAGTGCTATGTAATACACAAGACAGTGCTCTGTAAAGTGAAATGCACAAGAGAGTGTGATGTAGGTGCACAAGATAGTGTGAGTGTAAGTGCACAAAATAGTGCAATGAAATGCACCAAATAATGCAAGAAAGATGCTCAAAATAGTGTGAGTGAAATGCATAAAATAGTGAAACGAAATGCACAAACATAATGCAAGTAAGGTGCACAAAATAGTGCGATGTTTGAAATATAAGATGAATGCACAAAACAGTGTGTTGTAGGTTGAAATGCACAAGATAGTACGATTGATTTGAAATGCACAAAATAATGCGAGTGATACAAAGTGAAATGCACAAAATAGTGCGAGTGAGTTGAAATGGTGCAGTATGCACGCAGTGATTTGTGCAATGATGCACAAATGATTGATTGTGCGATTCATGCATGAAGTAAGATTATTGTATGATAGATGCATAGAAGCGAGATTATTGTGTGGTAGATGCACATAATGATTGGTTTACAAAGAAATACATTGACAATGGATGTTCCATGCAAGATAAACAACCGATGCATGATGTTAATTGAAAGCATGTTCTATGCAAGAGACAAGAGCATATTCTATGCATGAGACAAGAGCATATTTTATGCAACATTGAAAGCATGTTCTATGCATGAAACAAGAGCATATTCTATGCAACATTGAAAGCATGTTCTGTGCATGAATCATAAGCGATGCAAAGCACACGTGCAACATAAGTATACGTAAAAATGCACATTCTATGCAACAAAAGAGAACAAATATATAATTTGACAGAACGACAGATCAAACAAAAGGTGTTGTTTGGCGACAACCTCTGATTTACCCCTCGGAGACTTTGCAGCATGCTCAAAAAAGGATACATCCTATTCATATCGGCAAGGGGTAACATTTACATGCCGCTTTGATCGCCATTCTGACTTGAAGCAGGCTTGAACTTGGGGTCGAAGGACACTTATACTCTAGAGAAATGGTGAGGCCTGAGAAGGTGCACTTGGAATGTAGTCTCGGAATTTGCTGAAGTTGAAACAAACTCAGATGCTCTGATTTTCCCTCTTTTCTTTTGCTTTGTAGTCCAGAACCTACATAGCTTTAGATAGGTCTTGGTTCGGTTGCTCCCTCATGATCGGGGTTGAACCTTGTAGTTTATGAAAGAAAGAATCCTGTTTTGTACACCATGTTGAGAATAGCATAACACTCTCAGCAAAAATTGATTTTTCTTGAAATTGAGATTGAGAATGAGTTTTAGACTGGGGTATCGAGCCTACGACTGACCATAGTCAAAATGACTGAACAAAGGGAAAACAAAGTAAAATAACACATCTATTGATACTCAAAATGACTTAAACAAGAATCGAAACAAACAAAAACAACAAACACAACGCTCGGATATGTTCCAATGATGAGAGACCACTCGATTCATGGGGAGCCTACTCCTCCAGGTATTGTTTCCCACCTTTTCTTATTTGTGATTCTCACATCACTCTGGCACTCAATCTCTTTTTCCCTGAAAAGCCCTTTTCCTCACTTTTTCTCTCAGTGCACATCTCTTTATTCTTTAATATCTCTTTTTTTTTTTTATCCCTTCCCCGAGTGGTTGATGGATAAGCTAACAGTTGTGGGATCTTGCCCTTAATATTCTACTAGATGCTCTTTCTTTGGCTCACAACTAGTGAGCTTTCCCTCAGAGGGGTCGTAGCAAATCTGCAACTGACATCGGTTGACGATGCCCTTGGCTTAACTTGATCGAGATGAATTATAGCATGTCCCACTGGCCAGGTAAACAATTGATTGGTCTCACACATTGCGTTTTCTACGTCCCCATTCTGGGTCAGATGCCAATTTGAGCGTGATCGTCTAGCTTCATTTTCAATTCGTGCTTTGCACTTGGCTTAATACCTCAGTGTTTGGAGGATGAGAAAGCTTTTGGTCCTTTGCTGTTAGCTTTAGTTGTGCCCTTTCTGGCGAGTACATTGACAAAAGGGGAAAAGATAGAAAACCTGACTCGACTGTGCCTCTAGTTCATCATTTTGACCATTTTTTGTTTTTGACTTTCTGCTAAAACAATTTTGACCAATATCAGAGCTAGATTAACATGATTGTTCGACTTTCTGCATTGAAATCATGTAAGTCAGGTTGTGAGCACTGAAATTTTTTCTTTTTTGGGTCTAAGAAACGGTCCAATTTTGGAAAAATAGAATAATTTTCGAGAAAATTAGTCAACCTCACTAAATATCTTCAAAATTGTTTTTGCAAATGGCCATTGCTCAACTAACACGGAATCTACTCTTGAGATGCACAATCTCAGATCTGAACTTGAATTGTCTCACAGTTGAATCTTGTAACGGAACAGGGCGCCCGGATTTGAACAGAGACAAGCCAATTTGCACATGGATAAGATAGCCGAGTTTGGACAAGGATAAACCAATCAACATGGATGAGCTAAATACGCTGAAAATGATGGAGGCCGAACTTCAGAATGAAGTTTCCTATGCATCCCAAAGATGGGAATCATGCTATACGTAGCTTCGGGTTAAGGTGCACTCGGGTGTTGACACTCTCCTTTTGCGCTCTAACTTTTGCCAAGGCTGCCCTTTTAGGTTTTTAACCTTACGAGCTCTATTTTTCTTTTCTTCTTTATTTTTCTATTTTCTTTTCTTTTCTTCTTTCTTTTTTTTCCTTCTTTCCTTTTTGTTCTTTTTCTTTTCTTTGCTTAACTTTTGCTTGGGTCGCCTTTCAGGGTTTTCGGCCCAATGAGCCTCTCAAGGATAAAAAAGTTTAAATTGGTCCATGTTGATTGGTTATAGGATCTCTAAGCCATCTGAATCTAGGAGAATGGTTGTTGTTCGCTGATGATGTAGTCTTGATGATGTAAAAGTCCATCCAATTGGGTCTGAATTTTTCCTTAGTGTTGTGGATAGGAACTCGATTATCCTTTCAGCAAAAATTTTCTTTTCTCCACTCGTGGGATTTTAGCATTCTTGCCGATCTCCATTGGTTTGCGGAAAGACCCATCTTGGAATCTTCGAGCACATCTGACCTTTTTGCCCCTAGTTCAAGGGATGCTTGTCATCCAGCTTTGCAAGCTTTGTTTGATGATATCTGACCTTATTATCCCTAGTTTAAGAGCTGCTTCCGATCCGACCATGCAAGCCTTATATTGTGGTTGATCGTTAAACATTCTGAGTCAAGGTTCAAGGTTTGAAAGGAAAAGGGGTCGAGTCTCGAGGCCGAGAGCGATCCTATGCTGCACAATCTCAAAATCAATTCCACGCATGTCTTCGTAGGACCACGCAAAACATTTTTTGAAATCTTTAAAAAAAGCGACTAGTCGCTCAAGCTCCTCTGAAGACAATGTAGAACCAATCTGGATCAAGCCAGGATCCTTCTCAGTACTCGCATTAACAAACATGATGTCATTCATTAAGGGCTTAGCATACCTCTCTTTCTCTCAGTTGATCAAATTTTTACAAATCCCGAGAAATTTCTTCCTCTTTGTTTTCATCATAGTGTTAGAAAAAAACTTAGGTCAACGCAATGATTTCAAGGCACAGAAAAGTAGGTGAAAATCACTACCGTTTCATTCAGATCTTCTAGCATAACTGGCGCAATGGCATAAACAGACGCAAAAGAAAGAGTGTAAAAGACAAACACAAAACAAGATAGCGATGTCCGAGGTAACACCCCCCGAAATCACCCGACTCTAACACAACAGGACAGACTCCATACAAAAAGATTGACTCAATATGACACGACTGACTCAATACAAAAGACTGACTCAATACCCAAGCCTGAAAGCAAAATAAACAACATTTACAAATTGCTCAAAACAGTACCATATCTGGAGTAAAAATGAGCGCCATCAGCAGGTGGTTCATCTCTTTATCACATAGTCACATTATCCCACCAATTCATTGATCTGGTGCCGATAGACTTTGTAGGACCTGGTGCGGCGATGACCTTGTTGTCATTCAGATCTTGTATTTTATGGAGAAGACGAAAACAACTGCTAGTGTCATGACCGGTTTATTGAAGGAAATCATAGTACTTGGTAGTATTATGCCTGGCTGGAAGGGGATCTGGGAGAGGCCGAGGGTTAAGGGGTTTGAGATGGCCTTGTCCTACGAGGATTTGGAGAGCTTTGGATAAGGTCATGTAAAGCGGGGTGAAGACCCTCTGGCCTCGGGCCTGATGGCTTTAGGTTTGTGAAGTTGTGTTGGATGTACTGGAAAAGGGTGGGTTTGCTAATCTCTTCCGAGTGTAGGATTAGAGCTGAAAGGGGTGTTTCTGGTACGACAGCCTTTTTCCTGGCTTGCCCCTTGATTCAAAATGCCCCCAACTTAGGCGACAAAAGTGTCATCCACAGCTTTTACAACAACTGCGAGCAGTTTCTATTTGTTCAGTCCTTTAGCCTTCAAAGCCTCAACAGCCCACTGAAGATGTTCGTAGGGACCAATGCCTGCCCTTACCTTGTTCTTGCCATTTGCCTCCACTTTGCCAAAGGATTGGCCTTCTTTCAATGTAGCCCGTCCCAAGATTGGGGAGCCCTTTGACATGAAATTCTTGGCATGTGATGTGGTTGATGACGGAGCCAAAATCCCAAAGGCCAGATCTAGCATTGTTCTTTGAAGATCTTCAATCATGCTCATCAGCTCAGAAGTAGTTGGTTCATGGGTTTGAGATGATTGGGGTTCGAGTGCATCCATCATGCACAAGTTCGTGCTTTCTAGAATGAATGCCTCAGGCTTGGGTAAATGAGCTGGGGTGATGTATACACTAGGGTTGTCGGTAGGAAGTAGTGTATGGATGAGGTACTTGGTCATTGGGGTCTTGAGGTGGAGCTATCGTTTGGTTGTTGATGAGATTCTAGACCTCACGACGAAGGCGGTAGCAACAATCGGTGCCATGACCACGTTGTTGATGGTACACACAGTATTCGGTGGGGTTATGTCTGGCAGGGAGTGGGTCAGGAAGAGGTTGGGGATGAAGGGCTTTGAGATACCCTTTTTTTCATCAGGACTTTTAGTGTGCTGGTTAGGCTCATATAGAGGGGGTGAAAGTTCTGCCTTGAGCTCGGGTTGGGCTAGCTTTTTGTGAGTTGGATTTGGTAAATGGGTCGGCAATTTTGGGAGTGGCGATGGTGTTGATTTCGGTGGGTTTGGGAATAGTGCTGCTACAAGCATTGGTATTCCCAGAAAACACCCCCTTGTTGGTTCGTTTGTTCTGGGAATAATCCCTTTGTTAAATGCACTCTCAATCTGAACCCCTAATTCATGCAAAATTTTGAAAGTGAATAGTGGAGCAACTATTAACTTTTGCAGCATATCAGGCTCAAGGTTCTGCACCACTCTTCGCACTTACCCTATCAGAAGGTCGATCTGTTATCTGTGCTGCCTTTGCTCTCTACCTTGCAACAAATTCCACAAAAGGTTCTCCAGGATTCTGACGGATTGCTTCAAGATCTTGAATGGTCATTTCAAGTTAGGTATTGTAAGAGTACTGATTGACAAATGCCTCAGCCATCTCTTCCTAGTTCTGCTTCACTGTATCCTCTAACTTGGCATACCAAGTGGCTGTAATAGCCGACAGGGTTCTTCCATACAAAGAGAGTTTCTGATTCTTAGTCAGACCCATCGATTTTAGAATGTCCAAGAAAAGTCGGATATGTACCATAGGATCTCCAGACCCGTCGAAACGGTCAATGTGTGGCGTTTTGAACCTATCTGGGAGTCTTATAGTAGTCTCGGTGTACCTATCCTCAATGTCAGAAATGAAGTTAAGGCCCTATGCCTTTTTGAATTGCTTCTCAAGGTTCATAATTTTCACCGAGGTCGGATCGAGATCATTAATATCAAGGGGATAAAAGCCTCTCATTAGGCTGCACCAAGGGTCTGAAAACTCGAGCTTAAGCCAACCTTCTCGGGGATCTGGACCATGCGAATCTTCAGCTAGCGGAAGTGGGTCAAAGTTTGGCTGGGGTCCCGAGACTGGATATGTGGTAGGTGCCCCAGATGGGCATTGCATTTTAGCATTGGTCTTATCCTGCATGGCGATTCCTTGGTTTAATGCCGCTATCATGCCCAAAACTTCTTCTGGACTCTGTGCCATCACAGATCTACTGAGTTTGAAAATAAATGTGATCTAATTGGTGAATGTTGAACCTACGAAACCAGTGAGCCCTGTTTGGCCCTCTTTTTACTTGCCATCGGCGAAGGAAACACTAGTTGCTCTTGATTTGACAAAGTCTATGACGCTAGTCCTGAATACCTGGGGGATATCAGAGCCTTCTGAAGCTATAGTTCTAGGACTACCTAGCAAAAGAGAAAACATACAGCACCTCAGCCTGGTTTGACTAGAACAGATATGAGCATAGCTGAATGCCTGTACTCTTTACTGAATTCGGCCCTAAAATCAGATACCAAACTTGCAACTAATATGCACATTCTTGTACAATTTCACTGTAAAGCACATACCAGTTAAAGAGAGCCAAAACACCCTTATGATGGGGTAGGGTTACTCTATCCTACTTTCGTCAGGAGCTAGGGTTCACTATCAAAACAAAGTGTTTCACACAATCCTGAATTTGGGTATTCAACCTGTCATAGTTTGGAACAGTCTCTATGGCTTTCGATATGCAACTACGTTAGTTGGTCAAAAAGGGTACCTAAGTAAGACTACCTAATATACCTCTCACAGCTAACACCGAGAAGTGAAAGAAGGATCAAACGGTACAACAGTAGTCCAGATCCAAGGGTTGCGTTCCCATTATGGCAAAGCCCGCAACCAGTCAACCTTTTGGCAAGCTTTTCCAAGCAAGCCTTCGGCAAACCGTTTAGGAATAGTAGATGGCAAACACTGTGACTTAGGCGCACCAATGCAAATGCAAATGCAAAGAAACACATAAGTGTAGATAAAAAAAACATATCATGAGTTCGAGTCAAAGTCTCTAAATCCCCAGCAGAGTGGCCAGAAACTGTGGACATGCCTTTTTTCAGGCCTCGCCTTTCGGAAGGGCTTGAAAGAAAGGCCTCACAGTTCGGACTCCCGTGGTTCTGAATCTAGTCTCACAAATGCAATGTGAAACTGATAAACACCAAAGAGTCCAAATCCGGTAAACCTTTTTGGAAAATCGATTTTAAATCAAATAATGACAAAATTGGACTGCTTTGCCAGATACAGAGTAGCCACCTAAATATTTTGTTTTCTGAAAATTTAGGAAACCCTGGCTCATACCAAAGGCCACGTGTCCGTCATCACCAAAGTTGCCTCAGTTCAGGAACTTAGGTACGAGAAGGGAAGGTCCTGAAACGAGCACCCCTTGCTCGCCCGATCAAAGATCAGCCTCTACTAATCATGATATGATTTTTTATAAACATTATGTGTTCTTGTTTTGGTTATTAGATAACATTACTATGTGATACGCACAAGTAAGTATAGATTAGTTTGTTCAATTTGGAACAATTCAACTCATGTTTGCTTGCGAAAATGGTTTGAATTTGCCACCAAACATAGTGGGCTTAAAGCATGATTTGCCACTCAACAAAGTGGGCTTAAAACTTACATTCGTTGAATCGTTCCAATTCAAACAACAAGCCTTCATCCATAGTCATTCATGCAGTTTAACATTTAAGTACATAGCCTCATTGAAAGCATTCTAATCATGGAAACATGGCAATCACACTTATGCAAGTATGCTAAAGCATAAAAACTTACCGAGTACTCCAAGCCAAAACAGAAACTAGTTAGAAAGATGTATGATCCTAACTATGCAAGATGCCTAATGCAACATATTCAATATGCAATTAATAGGCACGACTACTAATATGACATATGAATTGATTTGAATAACATGCGGTTAAACACGTATTCAAAGAAGTACTGAAATTGCAATGCAGTTTGAATGATGCGCTGAGCCTCGGTGTATGCAATACAAGATGAATGGACGCAAGCATGCGATATGCTAATTGAAACATGCCACTAATCTAACCATTGAAAGCGATTAAATAAAAGGGAGAAAGACGTGGGGTTGGAAAACATACACACGCACACGTACACTTATTACAACATTATGCCCTCGTGAAGTAGGGTCCGAATGAATAAGCTAACCAACTAGCTACGCTCATTAAGCTAACTAATTATTACAAAAATTGAAACTAATTAACTATTCTAGTTAACTAATTATTACACACCGAAATTGAATAACTAGTTAATATAACTAATTATTTACAACACTTAATTAGCTACAACTAATTAATTACAACACGTAGTTAAGCTAGATATTTAAACATTAAATAAGCTTGAAATGAAAGAGAGGTTCATGCACGTGCTCGATTTCCACTCGAAAAGCCACCGTTTTGCTGCTGTAAGCCTCTATTTGCATATTTGAACACTGACAATGCTACCCACTTCCAGAATACCTCTGCTTCATCTTACCAACACATTGTGCAAAAATCACTGATGGTCGAAAAGAGGAACAAATGGCTGGTCGGCTACCAATGGTGGCTGGTCGGTTACCATTGGTGGCCGGTCGGCCACTGGTGGTGGTTGTCGGCCATTGCTGGTTTAAACTTCCTTGCTGCAACAAAGAGCAAAATAGAGCAAAACAGTGTATTCTCACAGGTTGTTTGCACTGTCTACCCTCCTTATCATCACACAAGCTCAAAGGAGAGAAACTCTTGGCCCTCAAACCATCAATCAAGCAATTTCCATGCATGATGGCTAAGGGGCCAAGTTTGTACAAGTTCAATAAATGCACAAACAAGACCAAAAAGACCACTACCCTATCATGCATGATCAAAGGCAATGGTGACCTAGGAAAATGACACATTTCATCACTTTTGAGTATGAAATGTCCCATTTTCCTTGTGTTCAAATTAACGTCCGATTTGAACACATGCAATGCTATACAGAAAATGCTTATCTTGCACACTTTTACTTTCCAATTTTGTTTACTCATTTTAATTACCAAAACATTCATTAATCCATTAAGTCCATTGATGATTGTCTTCCAAAGTGAAAGAAGTGTCAACCAAGGGGTAGTTTACGGCATGAGAGAAGCTTCATACCGTTGGTAATGAACCCTCAAATGAGGATTAAACCATTAAGCATGAGCCTCAACCTCAAGTTTAAACAACCATATGGTTGAAACAATCCTCAAAGCAAATGAAAAAGCGAAGAAATGAGGGAGATTGTAAAGATTGTATGTGCTGAAATTAGATGAGAAAAAGCACTAAAACATGCAACCAACTCAAACCAATGGTGATTAAAGCCTTAAAATGCCACTAAAAAACCTCTGAAATTTAGTGGTTAAAAGGCCCAAAAAAGTTGGTTTGAAAGTGGTGAAAAATGGTACAAAAGCTTTACAAGCAAAGAAGCAAGAAGGGTGAACCACCCCTTAACTGAAAATGGCCTAAAAATAACACTTTTAGGCACAAAAATAGAGTTTTTTAAAGTTCAAAATCAGCCCAAAAATAGTGTGAAAGGATGGCAAAGCAAGTGTACAAAACAAGCTTAAAGGACAAGTGTTATACCTCTTGAAGCAAAGGACAATTCTGGGCACAAATGAGGCACTAAATCAAGCCAAGACCACCTTCTAGAGCTCAAAGAGGGTCCCATGTAACCTCAGCCCAAAGATAAGTAACTTTGGTTAAGGGTTGATAGGCAAACTAGAAGTATATCTCTACCTGTATGCACAAAAGTTCAAGAGAGAGAGAATTATAGAGAGAGAGGATTGTAGAGAGAGAGGCTCCCAAAATTTTTCCAACCATGAAAACATTAGAGAAGGTACTCTATATATAGAAATATATGGCTTCAGGTTGAAAATATCCATATAGGACTGCTGGAGTAGTATAGAACAACTGGAGGGAAAATATTTGCACAAAAACTGCCTTTTTTGCACCAGTGGCCGACGGCCATCACTGGTGGCAGACAAGAGTCACCCCTAGATGACACATGGCCGACACATGGCCATCAAAGGCCATCCATGGCTAGCAAACTCCACTAGTGGCCGCCCAGAAAAATCTGCTGGGAAAGAGTGGTCCAACTTCAAATGGGCATATCTCCTACATCCGGACTCCTTTG
Source organism: Camellia sinensis (assembly GCF_055761805.1). NCBI lineage: Eukaryota > Viridiplantae > Streptophyta > Magnoliopsida > Ericales > Theaceae > Camellia > Camellia sinensis. The sequence goes on from NC_138974.1 coordinate 82,772,577, forward strand.
TAGGTCATTCTTGAGCCTAAATTGAAGACTCGGAAGTCTTCTTTCCAATGGTGTAAGCCTCGTATCAAAATTACAAGTGTGTAAAAATATATGCCTATTTTGGTGAAGATTTCTCAGTTTTGGTCCTAACCGAATTGATGCCGACTTCTCCTCAACTAGGTTTCTTCCCTCCACTCTTATTTTCCTCATCTCCAAACCTCTAAATAAGATGTTTTGAAAGATTTTTCAAAGTGTTCATCTCTCTTTCATTTATTTCCACTTTGTCCTTGCTCAGTTTACCAAAAAGTGCAACATTTAATGAAATGCGAGCCTTGAAACATCGTAGAAACTTTTTCAAAAATATTTTGAAAGAGAGGGTTTTAAGATCTAAAAATCATTTTGGTTAAAATGGTTTTGGTCCAAAATGGGCTGTAAGGTTTGGATTTGAAGCTCCCCTTGCCGAAGAAATTGAACCTTTACGTAGCACAACCTTCATCACCGAGTGATCAACCTGAGGCCCCCTAAGTCTCAAGGGCAGTCAAATATGGGGTGTCTACATAGCCTTTTATATTTTGTGGTTGAACTAGTTCTTTTTCTGTATTCTTGGTTTTAAGGTAACTAGGGAATATTTGCCTTTTGGCATTTGTATTCAAAAAAATTGAACTAGCTTTTGCTCCATTTTTGCTGGCCACGTTATATAGGGGCCTCTTCACCTTAGCCACCAGAGAAATAAATGTCAATTGTGGCGGTCCTTTCTAGCTCTTTTAGGCTTGGCTTCATGCATACTTTCCTAAAGTCAGCCCTTCCAAACACACACCATACTCTTCACCTTGTGGGTGTTATGCTAAACATTTCCTCTCTTTTCGACCCTCAACTGATATGTCCTTCACTAGAGCCTTTCCATGGCCTCTCTGTCGACAGAGAGGCAACTTTATTCGTACCTTTTAATGATTTCCACTTCAGATCCTCAACTCTCACATACATTCAAGCTGGCCCTCAAACGCAAGATGATACATGGAAAAACAAAGAAAATCCTTTTCGGCTCAAGGTCTTACTTCTAGGTATATCTTAGTTGGGGGTTCAATTGCCGACAATACATTATCCAACTGCAGTTTTGAAAGTTATAACCCTTGCCAATAAGTGAGGCAATTTGGGTTCTTGTAAGTTTTACCTTGCCCTTATTTTCATCCCACTATTTTTGAATATGTGGAGTTACGACATCAATTTAAAATAAAGGAAGATGTTGAACACATCCTTGCCACCAATCAAGAATTATTTGATCAATTCTGCTTATACTTTTGCAACTTTTACCCATATCTTTCCAATAAATTCCAAGATTGGTGGTTGCTTATGAATGCTATCATTTTCCATAAGGACTTGGCTGCCTGCCTTTTGGATCTCCATACTGACAACAAAAAAGGTGTGGAAAGAGTTGTAGGTCAGTTTTTTAACCAATTCTATCAAATGCTCTTTCTTTTGTTTTGTTAATGTTTCATTTCTACAAACCCCTCTCCATTGGTTCTGGAGCGTTTGGCCACTGAAAAAGCAGACTCTATGGGCAAAGGAAAAATATGCTATACCAAGAAAGCTAAAAAGAACCCTATGGATGAACCTCTTGCCAACATCCAAGAAGGAGATAGTTCCAAAGCTCTTCCTCCAGTGGCCATATCTGAGCCAACTCAAATTGCTGCCAACACAACTTCCTCTTCATCTTCTTCAGATTGGGACATGCCCGTTGGCCAAACCTTTCACTTTTCAACCGAAAAACCTACAAATCAGAGCCCAGTAAGGACTTCTGAAGTCTTGTCTTCTTCTTCTTTCTATCTTTTCTTTTTTTTTTTTTTTTAACTTTTGCTGTACATCTTGATTTATTTGAATGAATGTGCTGTTTTTCTTTATCTCATGCTTTTCCACATTGTAGGATAAAATTTCATTAAATATTTTCCATTGATTATTCTTCTATGTGGCTCTCCTTCTAAAGATGCCAGGTAATATGCCCTTCCTTTTAAAACCTTGTATATCTTGTAAGGTCCTTCTTAGTTAGGAGACCATTTGCCATATTCTAGGCTTTTTGTTCCAAGAGGCAAAATAGTTTTCCAGACTAAATCTCCCTCAGAGAACACTTCATGCTTTACTTTCTTGTTATAACTCCTTTCTACCTTCTTCTTTTGTGCAATTAAGTGATTGAAAGCAAAATCCTTTTCTCTTCTAAATCTTGTAACTCAATTGTCATGGCTTCGTTATATTCATCCACTGGAATGTTCAACTATTGAGCCAATGAATTGGATCTTACAGTTACTTCTAATGGATGAACAACATTATGCCCATACACTAACTCATATGGGGTTGTTTTTGTACTATATCTCCCAGAATTCCTATAAGCCCATAATTCCTCGGACAAAAGATTGTGCCAATCTATAGGATTATTCTCAGTCATCCTCTCCAAAGTATTCTTTAGATTTTTTTTTTTTTTTTTTTTTTTTTTTTTTTTGTTGCCTCAGCTTGTCCATTTGCTTGAGCATAATAGGGGGAAGAGTTTAAGATCTGAATGCCATACTCTGTCGCAAACTGTTTTATTTCATCCCCATTGAACATGGTCCCCTGATCGACAGTAATGGTTTGAGGCAGACCAAATCTATAGGTCACATTCTGTTTAAGGAACTCAAAATCAGGGACTGTGTGGCAACTTTCAATGGGATAGCTTCTGCCCACTTGGTAAAATAATCTGTTGCCACCAGCAAATATGAATGAGCCTTTGATGAAGGTGGCAATATTTGTCCTATCAAATCCATTTTCGAACGTCTGAAGGGCCAAGGCTTTGCTATTGAATTCAAGCTTGTGGCTGAGACCCTTTGGACACTACCATGTTTCTGGCAACTTTGACACCCCTTTGCATACATGTTACAATCCTTTCTTATGGATGGGCAAAAATATCCATGTTTGCTAATCAGCCATCTCATCTTATCCCCAGCTTGATGGGCTCCACACATGCCCTCATATGGTTCTGCCATTGTTTTCATTTGATTTTCTTGGCCTATACATAATAAGGTCAATCCACCATGTGCTTTTCTAAACAAATCATCCCTCATTATGACATAATTTAAAGCTTGGTATTTTAGTTGCCTATTAAAAACATTACTAGGGTTGAGCAAGTCTTTAATCAACGAATACCTCCAATCACTTTCAGACACCTCAAGTGTCATTATTAGTAAGAAATCTCTATGCCAGTCCTTAAAAGTTAGAAAGTTCTTCTGGATTCTTATAATCCTTTCTTGGGCTCTTTTAGGAATTCTCAACCCTGATGTTGCTTGAGCCATCTCATTGGTTTCTTTATTCTCTATTCTATACATGTCTATGTGAATGACACATGGTCAAAAAAGTTTGTTAACCATTTTCCCTTAATTAAATATTTATCCAAGAATCTTGAATTCTATGGCCAACTCAAGTCCAATTATTGAAGCCTCGTACTCAACTTGATTACAAGAATGCACACGTTGCTCATCCAACTGATAAGCAAACTGATATGTCAATTGATTAGGAGCAATCGAGACAATACCAGCTCCAACTCCCTCATTCGTTTTAGATCCATGAAACATTAATCCCCAAGGCTTAGTATCTATCACATGAACCTCAAACAAATCTGATTCAACAGGCAAGCATGGATACTCTGCCAAAAAATCTGCCAAGGCCTGTCCCTTTACAGCTTTCTATGGCACATACTTAAAGTAGTATTCAATTAAGGCCAACAGCCATTTACCTTGTCTACCTCTCAACATAGGTCTAGAAAACATATATTTTATTACATTAGTTTGTGCCACAACAAACACTTCTGAAGGAAGCATGTAATGTCTATGTTTTATGGCTGCAAAATATAAAGCCAAACATAACTTTTCGACAGAAGTGTACCTAGCTTAAGCATTGTTCAACCTCCTACTCAAGCAATAAATTGCCTGCTCATGACCCATATCAATTTCCTGGGCCAATAGACATCCAATCGATAGGTCACATGCTGAAATATAAAGCTTTAAAGGCTTTCCATAAACATGTGGCATAAGTACTGGAGGATTGGTCAAATACTTCTTGATCAAATCAAAAGCCTTTTGATGACATTCCTCCCATTTAAACTCGCCATCTGACTTTATCTTCACCGAAGAAGAAAACACCAAAGTCTTCCTGGCTAAATTAGCTATAAATCTTCTTAAGAAATTAATCTTACCTAAGAAACTTTGCAATTCTTTCTTATTGCTTGGGGGTTTAGCTACCAATATAGCTTGGGCTTTGTTAGCATCTACCTCTATTCCTTTGCGATGCACTAAAAAGCCTAAGAACTTCCCAGCAGTTACCCCAAAGGCACATTTTAGAGGGTTTAATTTTAACTTGTGGCTTCTCATCTTCTGAAATGTTTGTCTTAAATGGTTCAAATGCTCTTCAAATGTGTCTAATTTGACAACTACATCCTCAATATATACCTCTAAAAACTTTCCTATCAAGTCATGAAATATAAGATTCATTGCCCTCTAATAGGTGGCTCCAACATTTTTGAAACCAAAAGGCATGACCACCCATTCAAATGTACCTAAAGCCCCAGGACACCTGAATGTAGTTTTATGAATGTCATCCGGATTGATGAAAATTTGGTTATATCCAGCATGCCCATTCATGAATGAAAAGACCTTGCTTGTAGTTGCTGAATCAACTAAAAAATCAGCCACTAGAATAGGATGCTCATCTTTTGGAGCTGCTGGATTTAAATTCCTAAAATCTATGTAGACTCTCAATTTTTTATTTTTCTTCATGATAGGCATAATATTTGACAGCCATTCCACATACCTAGCTGTCCTAATAAAACATGCCTTTAAAAGCCTCTCAATTTCTTTATTGACTAACAAAGTTACTTCATTAGTCATTCTCCTTGGGGGTTGCTTATGTGGAGGGAAGTTATTTTTGTTAGCAGCCTATGTTCTACTAAAGTCCTATCCAAACCAGGCATTTCTTCATAACACCAAGCAAAGCAATCCACATACTCAAATAGCAAGTCAATCAACTTTTCTTTACTTTCATTAGATAAACTAGCATTTACATAGATTGGCCTTTTACAGGCCTCAGTACCCAAGTTGAATTCCTCTAAAGGGTCTTGAACATCTGCTTTAAGGTCATCCAACTTGGTAGGAGCAACTCTCAAATGTTCTAATTGCACCTCTTTATAACTCAGAGGGCTATTGTCTATTACACATTCTGCCCATGAACAAACAGGCATTGACTTAAACTTAAACTTACTTGCAAGAAAGAAATTAAAATGTTTGACAAAAGTAGACCTAATTACAAGGGTTGTGGCTATCTCATCCAGCCTGTGTTTTTCAAATATCTGCATCTGCATCTCTAACTTCTGTCACTTCCTTAATCACAAGCCCTTTCTATTTCTTCACCAGGCTTGGTTTGGCCAATTCTTGGCCAATCTGCTTGAACCCCTCTTCTATGATGTGCTTGAACTCTTCATTAGTCAAGCTTTTCCCTTGGGATCTGACCTCATCTTCAACCACTTCCACTAGTCCTAAGTTTTCATCATAGAGTACAACATCTATGTTATAGCATCTGCTACAAATGGGTTGGCATCTGCCCAAGAAATTTCCATTCCCTTCGACTCATCTTGCCTATTACTGGTTAGGAAAATCAGAGCTTGATGCAAAGAAGATGGTACACACCCATTAAGGTGTATCAAATTCCTTCCTAGCAGCACATTATAGCTAGAAGTGGAATCAGCCACAAAGAAAGCGGTTCCCATTAACCATGAACCAATATAAAGTTGGATAGCAACAACTCCCCTTACTTCTGATGATCCCTCAGCCAAATTACTTATATTAATATTAGTAGGCAACAAATCTAGATGGGCTCTCATACACAATGGTCTTAAGTGCCTTATCAACTTTTCTTCGAGCTTTTGTAACACCACCTTCTCACCATCGACAGACTTAACTACTTCTATAGACCTTGGTGGCTTAACCTCTACCTTTGTTATCTCCATTGCCACTGGCACAACTGGCCCTGCCTAGTCTTCTACATCCCCTGCCAATATGTTTGGTAGGTCTGGCTTGGCCTGAAACTTCTTTCGAATGGCCATAATCATATTACACTCTTTTGAATCAGGCAAAGAACTAAATTGGATAGCAGCCAACTTCCCTCCAAAGTCACCACCAGAACTGTCTAACTTGACTTCTTCTCCTTTAGCTTCCTTGCCAGAATGTACCATATTATCCATGGCCGATTCTTGGCTTTGAATCTCTTGCATTGTCATATCTTCCCCATCCTTATCATCTTCATCATACATCAAATCCTTTGCTAGCTCTTTTAATTTATGTCTTAACAAAGCTTTTCCATATAGTTTCTCAATAGGCTTGTCAGATGCTTTTTCTGGCTACATTTCTCTCTTTAAAATCTGAATTAGCTGCACTGGATGAGCTCTAGAAGTTGAAGTTCACCCCTTCATTTCCCTGACCGAAAAAGCAGGAATCAAACCATCTCTAGTCCACGCTAAATCTTTCCTTCCAATTCTTTTATCTCCTGCAGCTTTAGACATCACGGTATGGAACTTCCTTTGTTCTCTTTTTTTTGAGTCCTTGTCTCTCCCATAGTTCTCCTGCCACCTATAGAAAATTTTGGGTGAACTACTTCTTGCCAACCTAAATTAGGTAGCACCGGAGGCTTTACCCAACTAGGTTAGGTTGGTTGCATATTTGGCCGCTATGAGGCTTCACAAAATGTTGTTGTTGACCAATATATGGCCTTGTCAATACCTTCGAAGTCCCATATGATTTAAAACCTTTTTGCTGTTTTAGCATGGTTCTAATATTACTTGATCCACCAAAACATGGATGGACAGGAGCTCCTTGAAATAAAAATGAAGCTTCATCCTCCCCATAATTCTCTGCAGGGCCAAATATTCATGGATCTGACCCATCATAAAACACACTGTTGTTATCAAATATTTGTAGATCACCACTTCCCATAGTATTAAACCTAAGGCCAACATTCCTTCCAATCTTTTGAAGTCATCTATCACAATGGCCTTTGCTTTTTCTTTTTTAGTACCACATCTGAAGTAGATGAACCTTTCTTCAGGCTCCTCTTGCACTTTTTTCCCTCTTGCTTCTTTGGCAGCTTTTCCATTCTTTCTTTGCACAATCTCTCCAGTTCTACTAGGAAAACTCTAGGATGCTTTCTGTTTTTCTGGTCAGTCGATAGGAGGCTAATTGCCACCATATTAACACCTACCACCTCTGGAAAAAGCATCACTGTCAACTGCCATCACACCTTTGTTTTTCTCAGCATACTTCAATATTTCTTTTTGAATTAGATCTACACGCAATTTCGAAATGTGACAAAGTTGTTAGTAGAATGCCTAAAAGAATTATGCCATTTACAAAATTCTTTTCCAATTCTATCTCTCTTTAGGGATATTATGGCCAGGAGTTAAAGTTAAAAATTTATTGGCCATTAACTCATTAAACAAAGCATCTTCTTGTGATAAATCACTGTTTACTAGCTGTAGTCACATTCCTTTTCGTTGGCTGTGTCGATGGCATGTCTATAGGTTTTTCTACCTTTTTTAAAGTCTTACATACCATAGGTTTCTTGCCAATAATTTGTTCTACATCAATGCCTATGCCAAAATCATAACCAACTTCTTGGTAAGAAGTACCAAATGAGGTTGCCTTCCTTTGTTGTTCTTCTCCAAGGATTGACTCATAACTAGTTGCCCTAGAAGACAATTCATATAAATCTCTAAACATCATTCCTTCAAATTTCTTTCTTAGCTCAAAATCTAAACCATTTCGAGCAAATCTTATAACTTCTATCTCAGGAATGTATGCATAACATCTGTTTTTTGCTCTCTTAAACTTGTTGATATATTGTTCTATAGTCTCTCCTTGCTTCTGTTTGAATTTTGACAGATCTACTAAGGTAACTTCAGGCTTAGTTCTAAAGAATTGAGCATGAAATTGACTCTCCATCTCTTGCCAAGTATGCACAGAATTTTCTGGCAAGTTGATGAACCAAGTGAATGCAATCTTAGGCAATGAATTAGGGAACAATTTCATTTTGAAAAGATCATTTTGTCCTCCTCCTCCACACTGCAACACAAATCTCCCCATATATTCAATGGTGGACTGCCTCTCTTCTCCTGTAAACAGGGAAAATTTAGGCACCCGAAAATTCCTTGGGAGGGGCATATTATCCACATCTGGAGGATATGGACTTCTGAACATAGGTCTGTTTAGCCTCGTCAAGCCTGGGCCATACATTTCTTAAATCAAGTTCATTATTTGCTCCCTATTGTTAATCTGAGGGTTTAAGTAATGTTGTTGATGTCCCCCTCCTTGGACTTCTGGTTGGAAGGAAGGAAAAAAGGGGCCAAGCCCTTTAGGCCTTGGGTTCATTATGTTGGGTTCATAGTACAGTTGTTGTATGGCATGATCCTGCATATACGTGCATGATCCTGTACTGTTCTGATTAGCCTATTTCTTTATTCCACCATAGCATGATAACCTGCTACAGGTCCATCAAATGCATGTATACCATACAATGTGTGGCCTTGGTTACACCCCATAACCAAAAATAATACGTGCACAATTAGTACCATTTGGAACAATGTGTGCACAATACGTGCATTATTCGTACCATTGTCCTTAAATAATCCTCTGAGGCCCTCAGTTCTCCATATATACTTCAGGCCTAATGGAATCCATTTTTTAACTAAAATTTGAAGGGGAACAAATCTCAAAAATAGTTTTAGGAGCAAGTCATCAGACAATATTACATGTTTCTTAAAAAATAAAAATAAAAAAACAAAAATGATGCCAAACAAGCAATTTAAGGGCCACAAAATATTTCTTTGAAACCGAATCCAATGGATTGGAATGTTGACAAACTTGTCAAGTTGAGTTAGATTGAGATCTGAGTTTGTAAAACCTAATCACAATCTAATTGCATAAAACCTGGTTCCTAGCACAAATTGGTTGCAACAAAACCTTTTTGAGTTGGGAGAAAATTTGCAGTGAATGAGAGAATGATCACCTAGAGATAGTCTGTCAACATAACAACAACAGCAAAGAAAAGTTATGGACTTGGAATCAAGGATCATCATCATCAACATCATCACCAACATTATCTTTATCTTCTTCTTCAACAATAACAACAACATCATCATCTTTATCATCATTCTTGAAGTATGCATGCGCAAGCGCATCCAGAGGAGATATTCTTCTAGTTGGATTCAGGCAAAGCATTTCCTACATGAAAGTAGGCAAATTTAACATAAACTAGATGGTCTAAGAGAGTGAGAGAGGAAAGAAAAAAAAGAAAAGAAAAAAGAAAGAAGGATCTTTTAAATATATAGAGATCAACACATACTCAAATTACAAATAAAAACATCATTTTCATCAGGCATTAACAAGATCAGTAGCCATGAAGTGCAATAGAGAATCAAATCAAGTACAACTAATATAATGTAACATTTTCATGGACGCAAAACATGACACATCACCACATAGGGGGGAAGAGGGATAGAAGTCGAGTAATGATCTCCATAGGCAAACAATTTGGCCTCTGCTGGTACCCAACTTTTAGATGAGGACATTGAGTATGTTGGATGACAAACCCATAAATCTCTGTAAAGTACTCAACAACACACTTCATTGTACCTCTTTCATTAATTGGGAATCAAATAAATATAAACAATAAACCAGTCAGACAAGGAACATGCAAAAAGAATCTCAAGAGATGTGTGGAGTAGCATAATATAAAGGTAATTTCTTCCATTAAGGATCATAAACTAGACCCTTACAATGAAGCCAAACCAGATGTATGACATTTTCTGCACATATTTCCTTGGTTTGTCACTTCAACCTTTACTCCTCCTAAAGCTTTCTTCACCTATTACACAAATAAAGCCAAATCACCCAGATAGATTACTTAAATTTTCAACTTAACTGCATGCAAGTTGCATGAAATTGCCTTGATTGAGCCCTATTTCCACGAGGAAAAAAAAAAGGAGATGAGGAACTTTGAAATAGACACCAACATTGACTAAATAACATTATAATAAGCCCCTTTAAAAATCTAATTGTACATTTTTTGTCATCAAAGGTTGTAGGAGAGAATTCTATGCCTTGTGAAGTTCTAATTTCTACTTACAATTTCAAGTCCAAGCTCCATCTTTCCTGTACCTAAACAATTTGACATTGTTCTGACCAGTTCAGCTGCACTCTTTGCTTCTAGACCGTCATTCAGGTCTTCTTCTTTTTCTTTTTCTACATCATCTGCAAGAGAGCGGCTAGAAATATCAACAGCTCCTGTGACTGGCTTTCCATATATCGAAACAACTAAAAATGTAAATCATAGAAAAACACATATATGAAAAGAAGACAAAAGAATAAAAATGAAAAAAAAAAGAGAAAAGAAATCAAGTTGGTAGAATTACTTACCTCCTCATCATCAAAGCCATCTTCACTGTCTGAGTCATTATCAGAGTTGTTGGGGTTAACTTCTAACTTAGTTTCGGATTCGGTTGATTATTGTCTTGTGCTAATTGATGTTGCTCAATTCCAAGACGAGTAGTCGATACACTTTTATCAACCAATTTGCCTTTCTCCCTTCATGCCTATGAAAGTGATAGTATGTGATGGACCAAGCTGAGCTTGTTGTGACTTGTGCTCCAATTACAACATCATTCATTGACAAACAATGATGCTGCTCATATCATCCTGGAATATAAAGAACCGATTCATGCCCAAATAAGAAGTATACGCTTCCTACCCGGTTATAAATATCAACCATTGCTTGATTCAGATGTGTAGGGTTCATAGGCAAATCCAGCGACAAAACCCTAAAGATTGGGCTGTTCTCAAGTTCATTAATGTTAAGGTTCAAAACTCTATTGAAAATGTACGTTGTGATCAATTGTCTTAAGTCCACTTGTCCAATCACTCCCCATCCAAAGTGTATTGTGTGTAACAACCCCAAAATCCTTTATGGTTCGACTTGAATGTCAAAACCTTGATCATCAGCTCCATGAACATTTTTGATTTGTAATGGTGTCATCATATAAATTTTCAAAATTTTCTAACCTATTAGAATATTTTCATTTGGAACCTGAGGTACTGCCCTAAAGGCATCCATCTACCAATTAGTTTTACAAATCTCCATTTGAATATACATGTCTTTCTCTCCTAGCAGATGATCCTCCTCATAAACTACCCTAGGTCACGGGTTGTTACCCCTTTTACGCACATCTGCAATCTATAATTTTGTCCATCGGGTTTCAAATCTATTTCACCTTGCAGGCAAAAATACAGTCCACCTGCTCTTTCAAAAATAGTACGTAAGTCTAGGTCCATTTGACGAGGATCTAACTGCAACTCATGTGGTGCAATCCTCAATAGTGGAGATTAGAAAAATAGATTACTAACATCAATGCCATTAACCAACGGGACCAAACAAGTGTGAACCAAATCTCGGTCAAATATGGTAAGACTAAAATTTTGTGGTATCTCAGCTAGAATAATCATAACCCCGCCTATCTCCGCATCCATCTACAAAAACAATTACAAAACATCGTAATTTTGCCTTATTTTCCAAAACTCAGTTGGAAAGTTCTCAACAATGGAAATAACTTGTGGGTTGAGGTTCTCAAAACCAAGTATTTGAAAAGAACATTATTATTCAAATAAATAAAATTAGGCTCTTTTCAAGGCCAATATGGGGCGATCAATTAGGACATTAAACATAATGTTGTTTCTCATATCTTCTCTATTAATCAACCAATCATATGCCTTACACATCGTTGGGTCCAGAAAATGGACCTAAAAATTAGATATCATTTTCCATTTGAAAAATACTAACTTCCTTAACTACAAGAAGAGAATGAGGGCTTTTAATGTGTGGAGAAGTATGCTGAAAACCAGAAACGCCTTGAGCAAAGGTATAAAATGGTCTATTGGGGATGGCAATAAAGTTGACATTTGGATCTCCACTAAACCACTAAACCACTAAAACACCCACACCGTTAACATCTAAAATGAAATCAACAGCATGTGAGGAAGTTGTCCAAACTTCTACATTAAGAAAGAAGACGAAAAGAAAAATCAAAGCCACCAGAGGATTTGTGATTTAGAAATTTTCAGTTAGACCAGAATTTTAAGATTATTATGCTCATTTTGTACTAGTGAAAAAGATCATTAAAAATGTTAACTCAATCAAACTTTAATTTGAAAAGAAAAAATCAACAAGACAAAAAAAAAAATGCAAAAAAGTCGCTCATATGCAAATAAAAGAAACAGGGAAAAATCCTCTAATTATATGATAGCTTGATCCCAGGATGCACAAAGCTTCGCCTCCCAAGAATGGGAGACAATAACGTGATATTCAGAAAACATAACATCTTAAATAACATATGTGTGTAAATGTAGAAATTTCTATATCAATTGATATTCATCTATCAAGAACTGAATATATATATATATATATATATATATATAATTAAGGGAAATGAAAACACTCAGGAACAAGAAATCAAGAATTGGGAAGAAAACTTCAAGAAGCTGAGTCATAAATATTCAAGGGGAAAAATATTCAGTAAATATATGATAGAATAATTCCAAAATGCACAGAGCTTCGCCTTCCAATATTTTGAGAAAACACAATTTACACTCGGCTTTTGTTAAATTCCCAAACATAATCTCAGACTAACAGTGTATATGTTGAGAATTGTATATATATGTATTGAAACACAATTTCAATTTTGTTCTATTAGTAAAGTGATTCAGAGTTAGAGCAATTCTAGAGAGAGAGAGAGAGAGAGAGATTGAATTTTAAAACTGAACTAGCTCTTCTTGAAGTAAATTGAATTTGGTAAATACAGAGGTGCCAAGAAACATATATGTATCGAAATATGCATATATCTCCATCAAGGATTCATGAATTTTTATTTTTTTTGAAAATGATAGCTTCAGAGAGAGAGAGAGAGAGAGAGAGAGAGAGAGAGAGAGAGAGAGCGTGGGAGAGGATGTTGGTTAGAGTACCAAACGAGATGAAACGGAATTTCCCTCCAAATATGTTTACTTCTTGTTTTCAAAAGACTGTTTTCTTGTTTTCTTTTTCTTTTTTCTCATTATTAAATAAATTTATAGTTTAGGAAATTTTTTTAACTTAGCTCGTTTGGGGATTATCTATTTTAGTTAAATTTTGACTTTTTGTGAAAATATGTGCAGAAAAATAGTGAGAATGATGCGACAATTTGTGATAACTTTTTTGTTTTTTGGGTTATATTAACCACTTTCCAAACAAGGACAACCTTAATATATTTAAAAACTAAAGTATATGTAAATAAATATCTAAAATAAAAAATATTTTCATATTTTTTTTGTGTCTTTAATTAGTTTTTTAATATATATGTTTCACATATACTTTTTAGGTGCATCTAAATATTTTAAAAAAAATGAAAATCAAATCAAACAAGTTTACATAGTCTAAAAGAATGCATTCAAATTGCGAGAGAAATAATCGAGAAAATTTTTTAGAGAGATCGTTGAAAAGTGGCCTAATAGAATCCATTTTTTAACTAAAATTTGAAGGGGAAAAAGTGGCCTAATGGAATCCATTTGTTGTTCTTCTTCTTCTTCACAAAATGACGTAAGTTGTCTCACAAAACTCAGAGTAAGTCTCGTAAATTGTGTCACAAAACTCAGAGTAAGTCACGTAAGTTCTTCTTGTTCTTTTTCACAGAATAAATTTTCAAAAAGTCATGTAAGTTGTGTCACCAAACTTAGAGTAGTTAACACAAAATGACACATAAGTTTGTACCTAAATATTTTTAAGCATAGAAAAATACAGAAGTGTTCACAACTAACGTGAGTGATTTTCGAAAAAATCCATAAGTGATCACAAATACGAGTAAGTTTTTAAAGAACACTATTGTTTCACAAAATTGCATAAATTTTCACAAAGTCACGTAAGTTGTGCCACAAAAGTCAGGTTAGTTAACATAAAATGACACGTAAGTTTGTTCCTAAAAATTTTCAACAACACAAAAATATGTAAGTTTTCACAACTGACGTATGTGATTTTCCAAAAAATGCGTAAGAGATCACAAATACCAGCAAGTCTTTGGAGAGCAATTTTATTTCCCAAGATTACATAAGTCATCACAACTTACGTAACTGATTTTCCAAAAAAAAAAAAGTGATCACAAATACTAGTAAGTCTTTGGAGAACACTTCTATTCAAAAAGTTACGTAAGTTTTCAAAAAGTCATGCAAGTTGTGCCACTAAACTCAAGGTGGTTAACACAAAATTTATGCGTGAGTTTGTTCCTAAAATTTTTCAACAACACAAAAAATGCATAAATGATCACAAATACGGGGTAAGTTCTTGGAGAACACTTTTATTTTACAAAATTGTGTAAATTTTCACAACTTATGTAATTGATTTTCCAAAAAATACACAAGTGATCCCAAATACGTGTAAATATTCGAGGAACATTTTTATTTCAGAAAATTGCGTAATTTTCACAAAGTTATGTAATATTTTTTAGAAAGAAAATGATAATTACAATAAATAAATAAATAGTCATATCAAGTAATTATTTAATATATTTAGAGTAAATATAAGCGATGTTTCACATTAATAATTATCGATATAAATTGAGAGCCGTTATTCTCATCTCGCTTTACTCTTAAGTACATTTCATTTTTTGTTCATTATTTATATAGATACATTAAATACTCTTGAAATTTTGGTTTTTTTTCAGGCAGAGGGAATTAAATTATTTGGCTGAAACCGGTGAATAGTTTCTCTAGCAAGCTATTGAATGGCATAATCTGATTGGTAGCATTGACGAAGATGAACAACACCTGCTAACAAAAGAGAACTGAAGTAACCAAAAGAAAGAGAAAGAAAAGACTCTCTCTCTCTCTCTCTCTCTCTCTCTCACAGAACAGTCACCAACAAACCTCAGCCCCGCTCACCACCGCACCGTCGCACACCGCCACCGCCACCGCCACAAATCACAGGTTTTTCTCTCTTTGTCTCTGTCGCTCTCGATCTCTCTCCCTCTCTGTCAATCTCTTTCTCTCTATCTTTGTCTCTGTCAATCTTGGTCTCTTTCTCTCTCTCTCTCTCTCTCTCTCTCTCTCTCTTTCTCTCTCTCCCTCTCTCTTTTCCCCCATGACCTACTTTCCCTGCTACCAAACACTCGTGGAATTTTTAAAAAAATGAAAAAAAAAGTGTAAGACTGATAAAGATGAGAAACAAAATTACGTAGCCTGTTGGAAAATATATATATATATATGGTATAGATTGTTACCCAATATGCGTATATATGTATGAGTCTTTGTATCAGTTGGAAAATTAAATTTAAATGTCACAACTGTAGATGAACAAAATTTTGAGGGGTTAAAAAATTGTGACATGTTTAAATAAGAGTGTTGCTATTAGCACCTCATAAATTATCTTGGATCCCTTAATTTTTAATGGGTGATTCTACTTACAACACTATTTAACCTCTTTACACCCTCAGCTTCATTACACCACTAAAAAAAAAATGTAATTTTCATTACACCCCCAATATATTACCAAAACTAACCCTAAATTAAGTATTTCATCTCTTTACACCACTAATTTTTGTAACACGGTACTAAACAACTTACATTATTCCAGTGTTATGCTACCGGAAAAATAGATCTCTTCAGCATTTTGTTGCTATACATTTACAGAGACACTTTCTTCCAAACAATGAATTTTATATTTGTGGTGGGCCTGTTTGGTAATACAACGCTAATTAATTTGAATTACTCCAGTGCCATGTTGTTGGACAATATTTTTTTTTCCTAGCATTATGTTGCCGTCCAATTAGATGATAACAAGAAATTAATTTTGGCCACTTGTGAAGTGCATGTTCAGTGATACATTGTTATACAAATGGGATTACTCTAATGTCATGTTGCCAAACTACAATAGAGTTGTCTAGACCCCTGTCGTTGTACATTGAAAGAATTACTTTTTGCTTGAAGCATCCATAAAAAAATTCATAAATCAAGCACGCATCTATAAAATCATACATCAAAAGTATCCATAAATTATTCATAAAAACATCAAGTGTACGAATATCCATAAAGTATCAATCAAACATGCTATCACAATTCGTCTTGGTAATTTGTAGGTAATTTTTCCTTCCTTAATAGAAATAGACATCCATACTTTTTAGAACCTATCAACCTTAATTGTTCCCCCATGATCTTCCTGTTGTCTCTATAGTAACCACTTCTTTTACAAGCGAGTGTAAGTCTTGGTTTTCTGCCATTACCTCCCGCATTTGATGTCTTTATGACAATGACAAATCCAGTCTTCTTCCCAACGTCAGAAGTCCATTTAATTAATGCTCTCTCTCTCTCTCTCTCTCTCTCTCTCTCTCTCTCTCACATAGAACAGTCACCACAAAACCTTACCCCCACTCACCAGCCCACCGTTGCACATGGCCACTGCCACCGTCGCAAATCACAGGTTTTTCTCTCATTGCCTTTTGTC
This sequence comes from Camellia sinensis, assembly GCF_055761805.1. Lineage (NCBI taxonomy): Eukaryota > Viridiplantae > Streptophyta > Magnoliopsida > Ericales > Theaceae > Camellia > Camellia sinensis. Next base: position 82,789,134 of record NC_138974.1, read on the forward strand.
GCTCTCAGTCTCTCTCCCTCTCTTTCGATCTCTTTCTCTCTATCTCTATTTCTATCGATCTTGGTCTCTCTCTCTCTCTCTCTCTCTCTCCACATCACCTACTTTCCCTGCTACCAAACACTCGTGGAATTTATAAATAAAAAAAAACAAAGAAAAAAAAAAGTGGAAGACTGATAAAGATGCAAAAAACAATTAGGTACCCTGTTGGAAAATATGCATGTATATATGGTTCAGATTGTTGTCCAATATGCGTATATATATGTATGAGTCTTTGCATCTGTTGGAAAATTAAATTTAAATGTCATAATTGTAGAGGAACAAAATTTTGAGGGGTTAAAAAGTTATGACATGTTTAAATAAGAGTGCTGCTATTAGCACCTCATAAATTATCTTGGATCCCTCAATTTTTAATAGCTGATTCTACTTACACCAATATTTAACCTCTTTACACCCTCCATCTCATTACACCAATAAAAAAAAAAATGTAATTCTCATTACACCCCAATATATTACCAAAACTAACCCTAAATTAACTATTTCATCTCTTTACATCACTAATTTTCGTAACACAGTACTAAACAATTTACATTATTCCAGTGTTATGTTGCCAGAAAAATTGATCTATTTAGCATTTTGTTGTTATACATTTATAGAGACACTTTCTTTCAAACAAAGAATTTTAAATTTGTAGTGGGCTTGTTCGGTAATACAACGCTAATTAATTTTAATTACTCCGGTGCCATGTTACTAGGCAATATTTTTTTTCCCAGCATTTTGTTGTCGTCCAATTAGATGATAACAAGAAATTAATTTGGGCTACTTGTGAAGTGCATGTTCAGTGATACATTGTTATAAAAACGGGATTACTCCAATGTCATGTTGCCAAACTACAATAGAGTTGTCTAGGACCCCGTCGATGTACGTTGAAAGATTTACTTTTTCCTTGAAACATCCATAAAAAAATTCATAAATCAAACACGCATCCATAAAATTATTCATAAAAAATCAAGTGTACGGATATCCATAAAGTATCCATAAAATCTGTAATTGTTTGTATCCATCAATCAAATATGTTATCACAATTCGTCTTGGTAATTTGTAGGTAATTTTTCCCCCCTTAATAGAAATAAACATCCACACTTTTTAGAACCAGTCAACCTTAATTGTTCCCCTTTGATCTTCCTGTTGTCTCAATAGTGACCACTTCTTTTACAAGCGAGTGTAAGTCTTGCTTTTCTGCCACTACCTCCCGCATCTAATGTCTTTATAACAATGACAAATCCAGTTGTCTTCCCAACGTCAAAAGTCCATTTAATTAATGTTTCACGACTACTAAAAAACTAAAGATAATAAATACACTTATACGTCAAATTATTAGTGAGACTCAATAGAAATTAAAAATAAGAAAAAATGGTATACATAAAAAAAACTTAACAAACCTCGTCTGTAATGAATTCATGACTAGAGTCCACTAATATTGCAGTACTTGCATTGTAGCAATGTGTAGTGATCTCGGTTTTGATTCTTCTTTCATGTTTTGCCACTTCGACTAGGCCAGTTGTTGACCCTCGTAGTAGGAGCAAGCTTAGTGGCCTTCTTGCAACTCTCTTGGATAGTGAGAGTAACGGGGATCGTGTTGAGTTACCAAGGGTAGTTTGTGAATACCCGGATGTCTTTCCAGAAGTTCTTACTAGTTTACCACCTCACTGAGAGATCGAGTTCTCTATTGAATTAGTGTCTAGTACGGCATCAATTTCCATGTCACTGTATAGATTTGGACCAGCCGAATTGCATGAGTTGAAGATTTAACTCCAAGAAATTTTAGACAAGGGCTTTATTCACCCTAGTACATCACCTTGGGGAGCACCGGCTCTCTTTGCGAAGAAGAAGGATGGGTCTTTGCGGTTGTGTATTGATTACCGCAAGTTGAATCAGGTTACCATTAAGAACAAGTATCCTCTACCTAGAATTGATGATTTGTTTGACCAACTTAGAGGGTCTCGCTACTTCTCCAAGATAGATTTGAGATCGGGGTACCATTAGTTGAGAGTCCGGGAAGAGGACATCCAGAAAATGGCCTTTCGTACGCGTTATGGCCACTATGAGTTCCTAGTAATGCCTTTTGGGTTGACTAATGCACCAGCTTCCTTTCTGGACTTGATGAACTGAATCTTTCGTGAGTACTTGGACCTTTTTATGGTCGTCTTTGTGGACGACATCTTAATCTATTCGACCTTTGAGGAGGAACATGAGGCTCACTTACGGGTAGTGCTTGAATTGCTTAAGGAGCACCGTTTGTACGCCAAGTTTGATTTCTGCGAGTTTTGGGTCACCGAGGTGAAATTTTTGAGACATGTAGAGTCAAGTGAGGGGGTGACTGCAGACTCTTCAAAGATAGATGCGGTACAGGATTGGAAACAACCGAAGAATGTTTTTGAGATCCGAAGTTTCATGGGGTTAGCGGGGTACTATCGACACTTCGTAAGGGACTTCTCTAAACTAACTGCACCTTTGACTAGGTTGACTAGGAAGGGTATCAAGTTTGTGTGGAATGAGGCTTGTGAAAAGTCATTCCAAGAACTTAAGACTAGATTGACCACCACACCGGTCTTGATAATTCCAGAAATGGGTTTGGATTACACCGTTTGTTATGATGCATCCGGGGATTGTAACAAGTCCGCGAAGGACCCCGCTACAGTTCGGACTCGATTTGTGTCACGGTTCTTAATCTTGAACCAAAGAGTCCAAATCTGACAAATCGTTTTGAGAAAACAGATTTTAGGAAAGAAGTGCCAAACATGGACTGCTTTGCCAGATACAGAGTCGCCACCTAAATATTTTTTATAGGGGAATTTAGGAAACCCTGACTCGGTGCCGAAGGCCACATGTCCGTCATCACCAGAGTTGCCTCGGCTCGGGAGCTAGGGTACGATTGGGGAAGGTCAGCTATGAGCACCCCCTCTCGCCCGATCCGAAGATCGGCCTCTACTAACTGTGATATCCGTTTTTTTGAAAACATTATGTGTTCTTAAACCATTTATTAGCCTAGAATTACTATGTTATGCGTACAGCAAACAAGTATAGACTAGATTGCCTAATTTGGAAAGAAACATTGCATATCTGTTTGTTTTGGAAAATGTTTTGGAATTTGCTACTCGCAAGTAGGCTAAAATACGGATTTCAACGAGTTTTTCCAACTCAAACAATCCAACCTTCACCCACAGGCATTCAAACAGTTTAACACATAAGCATCTAGCCACATGGTAAGCATGCTATCATGTTAACATTCACACGCATGCGAGGTGCTAAAGCATAAATACTTACATAGTGCTCCAAGCTAAAACAATAAACTGGTTAGCAATCAGTGCATGGTCCAAGTCCATGTTAAGTGCCTAATGCAACGCATACAGAATGCAATTAGAATAGGCTCGGCTAACCTAAACATGGCATGTGAAATGCAATCAATTGATGCACGTATTCAATTTGGAATTGAAGTACAAATGCAGTTAGCATGATGTACCGAGCCCGGTGCATGCAAGGCAAATGTATGAATGCACGCATGCATAGCATAAGGTGTGCTAATTTAAACATGCCCTAATCTACCATCATAAGCAGGTAAATGAAAGGGAAGAAAGAACTGGGGGTTGGAAGGCATTCACACACTCACCCACACTTATTACAAATTTACCCTCGCTCGGAGGGACCAAAAGAATAATACAGATAATTAACCTACAAGCTAATTAATTATTACAAATTGCCTAATTAGCTAACAAACTAACTAAGCTAGGAAAAATAGTAAACCGCCCCGGGAAGAGAGCTCGATGCAATGCACGCTCGGGTCTTGCTCGGAAGTGCACCACCATGCATAGGCTGCCTCTGTTTTCCTTGATGTACTCCTCTAGAGGCTGCCAAAACCTCAGGATTGCTTCTCTGGAGACTGGAGAATGTCATCGGCTGGGTAAAATGCTTACCGGCAGTGGCATGTGATCACCGGTCATTGGTGAAGCTATCGGCAGAGGGAGGATTGCCGGTCGGCACTTAGCACTGTCGGTCGGCAGAAAGCTCCTGCAGAATCTGCAATTTGACAGCAACAGAGGGCAAGGCAGAGCATGGCAATGCAATTCAAGGCATATATGTACCAATCATGTCCCTTATCATGTTAGTGACTCAAAGGGACATGCTTCTTGGTTCTCGGACCATCAATCGCGCATTTCCATGGGTGATGGCCCAAAAGACCAAGTGTGCACGTTTTGATGTCAAATGCAATGCAAACCAACAAACCAATGGGACTGGACCTCCATCATGACTTGGTCAAGAGGTAGAGCATGCATAGCAATGCAATGCAATCCTAATCATGCGAGCTAGCATGCAACATAGCAATGCAATGCGAGTGATGTAAACTAGGCATACAAACTATGCAAACAAGCAAACAAGCATACAAGGCATGAGATAATGCCACCAACAAATATGCAAGGCATAATGTGGGTGTTTAAGCATGTAAACAAACTTGTGACTTCATTCAATCATGAAAGTTCAATTATTCAACGACTCACCAATATGCTACAACATACAAGGAGTACATGCAACAAACCAAGAGATGGACTTAAAAATGATTTGGGCAGCTCTAATAAGGCCCAAAACAGTGGCTAAAGTGACCAAAATAAAGGACCAAATACACATGCACATGTTAAAGGGCCAACACTTAGGCACAAAAGGGGAACTCTCAAGCACACCTGAAAGGGGCATAATGTGGACTAATGGCATGCAAGATGAACATTGAAAATCATGTTAAGATGGTGCCAAACCAAGCAAATAAAATAGACTAAGCATGCAATAAATGGCCCAAATACTTGAAGCAAGTCAAAGGGACTTGAACCATGACCAAGTCAACCAAGCCTCACAAGGCTAAGAGGACTTAAAATAGGTTCATGATAGACCTAGGCCATGCAAAGGGGGGCTCCCTAGATGGCGTCTAAGTGCCTCGAATTCAAAGGCATGTACAATGGCCAAAACATGGAACATGCTACACAAGCTTTCAAAGCATTAAAGAGGTGTCCAAGGCAAGCATACAAGCATGTCAAAGGGACTGAAATTTCATGACAAATGGTCCCAACCCACTCAATTAAGGCAAGGATGCATGCTATACATTCACGCACTTAAGGCCAACAAGCCAAAAATGCAAAGGGGCTATACAATGCGTGCCATGGCCAACCCAAACAACTATGGAAAGACCTCTAGCATGGTAAAATAAGCATAGAAGCTTCACAAAACATGACCTAAAACAAGCTTGAACAAAGGTTTACAACCTAAGGCATGTTAAGGCAATAAAGTGGCATTACAAGGTAGGTATGCTAAGCATGCATGGTGTACCAAAACCAACAATAAACAGAGGCATATTATGATATAATATGCACAAAAAACAGCCAAGGCATGGTCAACATGAAGCTTAGCTAGATGCTCCCTCAAGAGGCCAAAAATGGTCCATTTCAAGGACAATAAGGAGAGGGGGTGGCCCTCTCCTTCTTGGGACCTCAAGGCACCACCCTCACCTCTGAAATCCCTCAAGATTTCAGTGGTGAGGAGGCCCAAACACCAAGGTCTCGGAGCTTACACAAAATAGCACAAAATGAGGCCTCTCAAGGCCTAAGAGGGGTCAAACACCTCCAAACCACAAAAACACTCTAAACAAACTATTTAGAGGGCCTAAAAACAGAACTTTTTTATATTATACACCAAGCTCAAAAACAATTTTAAGATAGGTAAAAATACAATGCAAAAATGGGGAATAAAGGGACTAGTTTCTTACCCTTGAAGACCCCTTCAACAATGGTGGACCAGCAGCCCCTTTCAGGTTGAAACCAGCTCCAAAACCTCAAAAACAACCTCTTAGAACCTCAGTAGCTAAGGGAAGGTGAAACACTATGTGTTTGTGTGCAATAGTAAGACACAAACACACTTAAACACACACAAAGGTAAAAAGAGAGAGGTATAGAGATAGAATGTGTATCAATCCTAACCCTAGAACTCAAAACCCTAATATGGCTGTCTAAAATCTCTAAAGTGTCTAACCTTAAGCAAGGGAGAGAAGGGCTCCTCTTATAGAGCTTTTTGTCTTGTAAAGCTTACAAGACAAGCTTCTAAAGAGGGAGATCCCTCTATACACGTGTATGGAGGGGAGCCAAATGCAAGACAGCTGTAATAAAATATCTGCAAAAGTAGATGAACAGTAGTCGGCTGCCCAAAAATGCCATTTTGGCAAAAGGGAGTGTCGACCGGCAACAAAGAATGCCGATCGGCAATATAGATTGCCGATGGCATCAAAACACTAGCCGGTGGCCTCTGGTCATGGCCGGTGATGTGTTGGGATGCCTCACAAGGCATTCCCTGCCCCTCCAAGGCAAAACACAAGTGTTTGGTGCAAAACCAGACACTAAACAGTCGAGTTCGGAGATCCTGAGGCAAGGCACGCGAGCCGAGACCTCCGGGAGCTCCAAACGAACACAAACATGGATGATCACCATGTGTTCAGACGGTGACGTCCAAGTCATGAGGACGGTCAAAAATGGGTTGTCTATAGTTGCCCCTCTTTGACAGAACTCGAAAGTCATAACAATGACGGGAGTAAATGTCAAAGCGCAGAGACGACCCATTTTTGACAAGGCTGAAGACTCAGACAAACATGCAAGACAAATAAGGTATGCGCTCGAAGGCAGGGGCAAAATGCAAGACAATGCACGAAGCCGAGCATAACTTATGATCATGCAAAGAACAACTATAACGAAGCATAACATGCGACAGTTTTAAGCTAGCATACACCAGACTACACTACGATGCAGAAAGGATGTAAGAGAATTGTGCAATTCTCAATACGTCTCACTCGGAGGATACAATACCTGTGCGGCTCGTCTGGTTGCACCAGCCTCGAATGAACCGTACATACAATATCGTGCCTGAAAAGAAAGCAAACTTAACAGGTACAATATTGTTAGCAGCATGCATGATAATGCAAAAATGGATGCAAGATGATATGTAGTATATACAAAACAATGTATAAATAATGCAAATGAAGATGCAATGCGATTGAATCATGATCCAATCGTGAGCGGTTCAAAACCCTACCTATGTCAAATAGATTGATGGAGGTAACAAGTCTGTCTACCATAGAACGGTCTACTGAACTATGAGCAACGTAGACAGACACAAGAACAAGTATTGGGGGGGAATTGACACAAGTGGGGAAATGATCTGCTGGAGAAAGGACAATGATCCTAATGCTGGATGCAAAAAATTACACTAAAATGCAATATATATATATATATATATGGATATGCTGGGGAGGTGACAATGGATATGGCACGCGGGCCAAACCAAATCTTGCCTAGGTAAGGCATGTACACATACAAGCCACGTCTAACATAGAACGGTCCACTGAACTATGCTTCGACATGAGAAGTATGGGCACATACCAGACCAAGCTCAACATGGAAAGGTGCAAGCCATAGGTGGAAGTGATGCAATGAATGCATGCGATCCAAAATGCAATGGAAATGGCATTCGGGCCAAACCAAATCTTGCCTAGGCAAGGCATGTACGCGTACAAGCCAGATCTAACATAGAACGGTCCACTGAACTATGTTTTGACGTGAAAAGTATGGACACATACCAGACCAAGCTCAAACATAGAAAGGCGCAAGCCATAAAGCTACAATGCAATGTGCACAAATATACAATGGAATGGAAATAATATGATGGATAAGGCACGCATGGCCAAACCAAATCTTTGCCTAGGAAAGGCATGTACACGTACAAGTCGCGGCTAACATAGAACGGTCCACTGAATTATGCTTTGACATGAGGAGTATGGGCACATACCAGACCAAGCTCAATCATGGAAAGGCGCAAGCCATAAATGGTGGTGATGCAGTGGATGCATGCGAGCTACAATGCAGTGGATATGGCACGAGGGCCAAACCAAATCTTGCCTAGGCAAGGGCATGTACACAAACAAGCCGCGTCTAACATAGAACGGTCAACTGAACTATGTTTTGACGTGAAAAGTATGGGCACATACCAGGCCAAGCTCAACATGGAAAGGCGCAAGCCATAGACGGGGGTGATGCAATGAATGCATGCAATCTGAAATGCAATGGAAATGGATACAATGGATATGGCCTGCGGGCCAAACCAAATCTTGCCTAGGAAAGGCATGTATGCATACAAGCCACGTCTAACATAGAACGGTCCACTAAACTATGCTTCGATACGAGAAGTATGGGCACATACCAGACCAAGCTCAATCATGGACAGGCGCAAGCCATAAATGGAAAGTGATGCAATAAATGCATGCAAACTACAATGCAATATCTACGAATATGCAATGGAATGGATATTTACAAACATGCATGACAATGCAGTATGCACTATGTTCTAATGATGCATGACAATGCAACTATTTACGATGATGCGTGACAACGCATGTGTTTTTTGTTTTTTTTTTTGAAATGCAAGTGATGTATAAAATGCATGTTGCATGGAATGCGCGACAACACGCGGCTGTAAGATACACGACAATGCAACTTATTGAAAGTCGTTCGGGCACGACAAACACCGAAGGACTCGCACCTTCAGAGGATTTAGGGTCTCCTAGACCGTCGTAGATATACCTGTGTGGATCGTCTGGTTGCACCAGCCTCAAATGAACCGTATATACAATATCGTGCCTGCAAAGAAAACAAACTTAACAGGTACAATGTGATTAACAATATGCGTATTAATGTATTTTGAAAATGCGTGACAACACAAAGCAAATGGGAAGCACAACAATGCTGTGAAAACACAGACATGTAAGTGGAGCACGCGGTCTACGCAGGCAACGAAATTGATCATGAGCATGCGGTCTACGCAATTAGTGAAATTGATCATGAGCATGCAGTCTACGCAAGCAGAACATGTGGTCTACGCAGGTAATGAAGTTGGTTTCAAGCATGCGGTCTACGCAAGCAATATATGCGGTCTACGCAGGTAATGGAATTTGAACAATTATGCGGTCTACGCAAACAAAACATGCGGTCTACACAGGTAATGGAATTTTGAATAAACATGCGGTCTACGTAGGTAATGAAATTGAACAATCATGCGATCTACGCAAGCAATACATGCGGTCTACGCAAGTAATGAAATTGAACAATCATGCGGTCTACGCAAGCAATACATGCGGTCTACGCAAGTAATGAAATTGAACAATTATGCGGTCTACGCAAACAAAACATGCGGTCTACGCAGGTAATGAAATTGAACAATCATGCGGTCTACGCAAACAAAACATGCGGTCTACGCAGGTAATGAAATTGAACAGTCGTGCGGTCTACGCAAACAATACATGCGGTCTACGCAAGTAATGAAATTGAACAATCATGCGGTCTGCGCAAGCAATACATGCGGTCTACGCAAACAAAACATGCGGTCTACGAAAGTAATGGAATTGAACAATTATGCGGTCTACGCAAGCAAAACATGCGGTCTACGCAGGTAATGAAATTGAACAATTATGCGGTCTACGCAAGCAAAACATGCGGTCTACGCAGGTAATGAAATTGAACAATTATGCGGTCTACGCAAGCAAAACATGCGGTCTACGCAGGTAATGAAATTGAACAATTATGCGGTCTACGCAAGCAAAACATGCGGTCTACGCAGGTAATGAAATTGAACAATTATGCGGTCTACGCAAGCAAAACATGCGGTCTACGCAGGTAATGAAATTGAACAATCATGCAGTCTACGCAAGTAATGAAATTGAACAATCATGCGGTCTACGCAAATAATGAATTTAACATGCGGTCTACGCAGTTGATGAATTGATTAGATATGCAAAATGCAATGAGATGCGCAAAACAGCGCGAAGCGTTAGACAACGCGAGTGCACAAGACGGTGCCATGGTTTGAAATGCACAAGACAGTGCGATTGATTTTGAAATGCACTAAACAGTGCGATTGATATGTGATGCACAAGACAGTGTGATAATTTGAAATGCACAAAACAGTGCGATGATATGCGATGCACAAGACAGTGCGATTGATATGTGATGCACAAAACAGTGTGACAATTTGAAATGCACAAAACAGTGCGATTGATATGCGATACGCATGGGAAAACTTTTGAATTTCGTAAAAGCCAAAAGGATACGAAAAGGATACACCTTGCGTGAATTCGAGCACCACGCACAGAAGACACGACCCGAGGTCAAAACGGAGGCCGGCTGAGCATCGGAAGTGCACTGTTTTGCACTGTTTTGAGCACTAAAGGCCCTGGACCCCACACATAACTCAAACAATGGTGCAGGAGGCTCCAAAATCACTGTAGGAGGTCACCGGATGTCCACCGGCCATCAAAATGTATCACCCGCCGTCCACCGACCATCATTCAATTCTATCGGCACAATATTTTGCCGACCGGCAAAGAGTGTGGCCAACCGGCAAAGAATTGCTCTATCGGGGCAGTTTTGTCATTTCGGCACGAGTCTTTTAAAATAGGGTTTCTAACCCTATTTTCTTACTTCTCCTTGGTCGAAAAACGCCTCTCTCTCTCTAGAGTGTTTTCCTCCCTCGATTCTCTCTTTTTCTTGCGTTCTACCTCCCGTTTCTTTGTTTGATTCGCGATCTCCTTCGCGTGTCGGACATTTTCAACCGAACGAAACTTCGTTTCGGTGTTTCTTTCTTGATTTTCGCCACTCGGGGCTTGTTTTCCTCGAGTTTTTCTCGATACCCGTGCCTTTTTCGTATTCCTGCTTTTCTGGCCTTTTCCGACCCTCTCGGGGTTTGACTTTTCGGTTGACTTTTCACATTTTCGCCCGGTTTTCCTTTTTCAGCTATTTTCTCACCATTTTTGACATGGCCGACGATATTCCACAGGGCAGGACTCCCCCGGATCACGAGATGGATCCCCGGGGTTGAGCTTCTCCCGCTGAGTGTCCACCCGTTCGACCCGGCGACCTAACGGCCGGCGATTCATGTGCTCCCTCCTGACGGACTTCTCCAGTTTCGGAGCTTCGAGAGGCACGTGCCACCCGAGCTATTTCTGCGTGAGCCTACCTCCCACCTGTCCTTCGGCGCTTCTGAGGTAACTCTCTTTTCTCTGCTTTACTTTCTGCAATGTAGGACACAAAACTGCCGCAGCTGGTTGTGCTTTTTAACTGCTTTAGCTCAGATACCTTGTATACTGTAGTTGATTGTAAACATACGTGCAACTGATATCTGCTTGAGACTGACACATGCAAACACACTGCACTAGCCCTGAATCACCCAAACACACGGCGCACACTGTATTTCACTGCATGCACACTGGTACCCAGTATTTGCTTGAGTCTGGAAACACGCACACATGTTATACTGTACTGAACCACCCGAACACGCTGACGCATCACACGTTGTAGTTCACTATAAGCACACCAGCACCCGGTATTTGCTTGAGTCTGAAAATATGCACACATGCTATACTGTACTGAATCACCCGAACACGCTGACGCATCACACGTTGTAGTTCACTGTAAGCACACTGGCACCCGGTATTTGTTTAAATCTGTTAAACTTGCACACATGCTGTATACCTATATGCTTCTTAGAACTGCATTTTGAATATTGCCTCGCAATTGCTATTTTTTTTTTGTTTGTTTACAGGAGGATTCCCATACCATTCGTGGGTATGGGAACACCGGCGCTCGGGACTGGTATGCCGAGCTTCCCGATGCAGTTCGCCACATCGTGGACCAGGCAGGCTTCGGCGTTTTCTGCAGGGGACTATCCAGACTCACGACCTGCAGGCCCTTGCTCGCCGCTCTAGTGGAGAGGTGGTGGGACACCACCGACTCGTTCCATTTATCTGCGACGGGAGACATGACGATGACTCCCTATGATTTCTCGATGCTCACAGGCATCGGGGTAGGGGGTGATCCGATCCCCTTCGATACTGACATGGACGAGTGGACTGCCGCTCAGATCTATCTGCTTGGTGAGGTGCCACCTCTCGCCCGTCCAGGCTTTGTTCGTTACTCCTGGTTCGAGGTGCAGTTCAGGGTCCAGCCCGCGTTGGTGGAAGAGGCGCAGATGACTCAGGAGGCCGTGGAGAGGTATGCGCGCGGCTTTCTCATGTTCCTGCTGGGGACGACCATTTTCGCCGACCGGGCGAACACCGTGCCCCTCTGCCTGCTTAGTGCTTTGGTAGACGTCAGGCAGATCTTGCACTATGATTGGGGTGGCGCCGCTCTGGCCACACTCTACGGTATATGAGCTCGGTTTCCTGTGGCAGTGGACAGTTGCTCGGAGGCTACTAGCGTGCTTGGGAGGTACGTTTCTTTCCCGCTTTTCATTTCTGTATTTCTATCTTTTGTACTTTGTACTGTATTCTGTATTGCACATACTATAGTATGCTTTTCACTAACTATATACTGCACACGCAGCACACACATACACTCTGCTTTATACTGACTGTACACTGCTCACACTATACACAATATACTATCTACGCAACACATTGTACAACATGTGGCCCTATTATTCCCATTTTATCTTGCATTCTGCTCTTATCTGATAATCATATTGATGTTTTCTCTGCAGTTGTGGGTTTACGCCTACTTTCCCAGGCTTGCACCCGTGCCAGACACGGAGACCCCCCTCGTCGTCCCATTCTCGCGACACTTCGATGGGAGATGCGTGCGGAGGCCACGGGAGACATTTAGCTTCTTTCGCCGCTACTTCGACACTATCACCCCTGCCGAGGTATGTTTTATTTCAGAATTTATCTAAGCGTTGCTTTTCACTGCATACTTCAATAACGATAGATAACAAACTGTATGTCACTTTCAGATCACATGGCAGCCTTGGGCTCCGTTGCCGGCGACGATTCGGGACCGATTTATCGGTGCTGAGGAGACCTCGCATTTTCGGATCTTACTGGAGCGCCCGGTCTGTCGGGCTTGGTACCTGGGTGAGCGTTTCCTACGCCAGACCCTAGGGTTACCAGAGCAGATAGTCCCGGTTCACCCTCTTGAGGACATGAGGGAGACCGAGAGGCTCACTATCGAGCAGATGGCCGATTATACTATTGGCTGGGAGGCGACACGCTTCAGAGGCATCGGCGACTACCGAGAGTACGTGCAGATGTACATTATGCGGTCTCTGAGCAGCGGGCGTCGAGCTGAGGGAGTTAGGCCCGTGGCGCCAGCAGTTAGGGCAGGAGCGGGAGCTGGAGCAGGAGCATCGAGGAGGGCTTGAGTCCGTGGCAGGGGTGGAGTTCAGGGAGGACGGGGGACCGGTTGGCCTGCTCTGCCCACTTTACTGACATACAGAGGGCAGGATGGGGCGACCTACCAGATCCCCTTTGCTCCTCCCCCGGCTGGTCATGAGTTAGCTGGCATCCCCGACTTGCCTCCGGTATGTATTACTTCATTTTGCATCTTGCATATTTCATTTCAGTTTGTTTGATATTCCACGGAATACTGATATATCTTGTACTTTTGCAGGCGTCCTCCGAGTATACCCGGTAGTCCGTGGAGCTGAATGCCTCCATGATGGGGATGCTACAGCGGACCTTTGACCTCCTGGCCCTCTACAGCATTCCGGTATGTTCTTCTGATCACGGCCTCAAATCACTCATACACTGATTCACGTAATTTGCTGCACGACACAACACCTGACACACTGATCTCACAGCGCCTGATACACTGCATACACTGCATTCTGCACTGTACTCTGCACTGATAAACTACTCACGGCATTCATACATTGTACTCATACACCGCATTCTGCACTGATAAACTGTCCACAGTATTCACACACTGTACTCATACACTGCATTCTGCACTGTACTCTACACTGATAAACTGCTCACGGCATTCACACACTGTACTCATACGCTGCATTCTGCACTGATAAACTGTCCACAGTATTCTGATGCATTTGCCTTTTATGTACTTTTTCAGCCTCCCTTGCAGATTCCCGTGGTAGGAGGCCCTCCAGTTGGACCTTTCGTCCCCGTCCGAGGGAGAGATGAGGAGGGCAGAGTATTCCCCTGCACCAAGGCGGGGCGCACTCATGTCGGGAGTAGTTCGCGGGCTCCCGTCCCTGATAATGACAATGATGATGATGACGAGTCGGAGGCAGAGGCAGAGTCGGAGGCGGAGTCATCGGAGGAGGAGACCGGAGGCGGCACTAGCTCGGGCTCTGACGACGATGCTGATGATGCTCCTGGACCTTCGTCCAGGAAGAGGACTAGGATAGACCGTTAGCCCTCGGAGTCGCTTGACATGGATACAGATTTTTGTTGTTTTTCTTCTTTTTTTGTACTTTTCCCTTTTGTTGGTAGTTAGATTACCTTGTACTGCCACAGGCAGATTTTTGTTTCCAAAACTTGTGTACTTGAAAAGATGATGAAATGAAATAGGCCTTTTTTTTTATCTGAAAAAGTGTTTACATCCGTATATCTTTACATTTCATACTTTGCATTGCATCACACCATGTTACACCTCAATGTAAATGAAATATGATTTGTGGTCTGAATGTTGAACACTTGCATGGTAATAATCAGATAATTAAACAGCCAACGGAAAAATAAACCCAAGCAACCCACTGCCTGATTCTGGACACACACAGCCTTTTACTCTACTGGGGATTAATCTGCATACAGCCCGTGATACAGCATTCGGTTCATTCTGCACACAGCAAATCCTGAGTGAACTGCTCAATCTGACAAGACGGAGCTCAACGATGGAACCGGTTGGAGTTGAAGCACGCTCAAATATAGAGAATGGCACAGCATTCTGAGTATAAACGATTTTTGAAATTGAATAAGGGTTTTTCAAACCGGGGTATCGAGCCTACAACTGAACACAGTGGGGAAAGACTCAAACAAAAAGGTATACGACCCAAACACAACGAGACACGCTCGGAAGAAACCTAAAACAAAGGTTGAGGTAAACAAAACAAAAGACACGACATACCGACGGGTTAACGAAGACGGGGGACCTCAGATCACGAGGAGCCAGTTCCTCTGGGTATTGTTTCCCACCCCCTTCTCATTTGTGATTCTCACATCACTCTGGTACTCAAGTTCGGATTTTCTCTCAAAACCCTTTTCCTCACATTTCTCTCAACTCACACCTCTCTATTCTTCATTCTCTCATTTTTCGTCCCTCCCCAAGGTGATCAATGAATGAATAGGAAGTTACGGGTTCATGCCCAATGCCGTTAGCTCACAGCTATTTCTTCTGGCGGGTAGAGTGCTCTTCTGGCAAGTACGTTGACGACGGGGGGGAGACAGAGTGCCTGGCTCAACTGTGCCCCTAGTTCATCATTTTAACCATTCTTTGTTTTTGCTTTCTACTAAAACAGTTTTGATCAAAATGAGAGTCGGATTAACGTACTTGTTTGATTTTTTATTTGAAGACCATGCAAGTCAGGCTGTAAGCACTGAAAAGTTTCCCTTTTGGGTCCAAGACAATGGTCCAGTTTTGGAAAATGGAATAGTTTTCGAGAAAATAGTCAACCTTAGTAAAAATTTTCAAAAACTATTTTGCAAACAGTCAACGCTCAACGAGCATGGAACTTACTCTTTGAGATGCGCAACCTCGGATCGGAGGCAATGGAGAATTGCCCCTGGCTTGAAAGGGGTGGATGGCAACAGAAAGTTGCCCCTGGTTTGAATGGCGGCTCACGACGACTCGTGGCAACGGAAAGTTGCCCCTTGTTTGGATGGTGCCGCAACAGTCCGCAAACAGTCTTCATTGGCGGTGGTTGAGCTCTTGGACACAGAGATGACGAAGATGGTTACAACAAATATATGGACACAGTTACCTTGGAAGGTGTTGGCGACTGGACTTTGGGATGAAATTGAAACCATTGTATGGACTGAGACGCTATGAAAGCGTTGGGGGCTGGACTTCAGGATGAAGTTGCCTACGTATCCCAAACATGGGAATCAAACCTTATGTAGTTCAGGTTAAGGTACACTCGGGTATTTTAACCTTCACTTTTCAGGCTCTAACTTTTGCCAAGGCGCCCGATGCGGGTTTTCGACCTTGCGAGCTTCTTTTTATTCATTTTCTTTTGTTCATTTCTTTTTCTTTTCTTTTCCGCATTTTTTTTTCTTTTCTTTTCTTTTTTTTTTTTTGTTTTTCTTTTTTGTATTTTTTTGCTTTTTTGTATTTTTCTCTTGCTCTCACTTTTGCCTGGGTCGCCCTTCCGGGTTTTCGGTCCATGCCAAATGGTTTTTGAAGTTGAAGCCTCTCTGTGTCTTGGAGAACGGCTGTTGCACTGATTTGCGGAAGAATCCATCATGGTTGCTCCACGAGCTTCTTTTGGTGAGATCTAATCTTTTGATTCGGCTTTGGTGCCTCTCGCTCGAAGGCTGCTTCAAAACTGGTCATACAGACCTTCTCTGACAGTTGACTATTGAACATTCCAAATGAGTTCGAGGTTCAAGATAACAGGTCAAATCTTGAGGCTGAGAGCGATCCTAGGCTGCGCGATCTCAAGAGCGATTCCACACAGGTCTTCACAGGGCCGTGTAAAACATTTGTTTTTGAAAGTTTTTAAGAAGGCGATAAATTGCTCGTGCCGAAGATAGTGTGCGACCAATCTGGATCAAGCCAGGATCCTTCTCAGTACTCACGCCGACAAGCATGATTTCATTCATTAAAAGGCTTAGCATGCCTCTCTTTCTCTCAGTTTGATCAAAGTTTTGCAAAACCCGAGGAATTCCTTCCTCTTCATTTTTATCACCGCAGTGTTCAAAAGGGGTTTTTTGAAAAACTTAGGTTAATGCAATGAGTTTGGCGTGCAGGAGAGCAGGCGAGATATACTGTCAGCGCAATCAAATTCTCTGGCACTTATACTGAAAGCAAGCATGAAAGTGAGATAGCAACATCTGTTTCATTCAGATTTGTTGGTATAACTGGCCCCTCGGCAGAAACAGACTCAAAAACAAAAATGGGTAATTACAAGACAAAATGGTGTTCGAGGCAACAACCCCGGAATCACCTGGTATTCTATACAAAGGGGACTGACTCGCTACAACAAGACAGACCCTTAAGCAAAAAGACAGACTCAAGACAAAGAGACAGACTCAAAACAAAATACTGACTCGATACCCGAACCAGATTTTAGAAAGCCAGCGTTCACAGATGCTCAAAATGCGTGCTAGACGCCACATTCAAAATAAACCAGATGTCGCCCGCAGGTGGTTCACTTTCTGATTACATACTTGTAGTATTTGTGTCCTCAAAATCCAATAACTAGGTGGTGACGGACTTGGCTGAGGTAGGCGGGAGGATAACCTCGTTGTCAATCAAATCTTGCACCTCATGACGGAGGCGGAAGCAATTGTCGGTAGCATGGCCTGTCTGCTGGTGGTACGCGCAGTATTGAGCAGCATCATGCGTAGCGGGGAGATTCTTCGGGAGAGGCCGAGGCTCCAAGGGTTTAAGGTGCCCCCTCTCGGTAAGGATCTGAAGTGCCTTAGACAAAGGCATGTAGAGAGCATGAAAGGTCCTGCGCCCCCGGGGCAGGTACTTTGGAGTCTGAGCGCTCTTACTAGCCGCACAAGCGAAAGGGTCGGCAGGCGCCACCTTAGCTTTCTGATCTTTCCCAGGTGCAGGGGCGGGAATAGGAGGAACTATTCTGGCATGACGGGGCCATCCCGATTTTCCGACTGACTTGAACTACCCTCAGGTGGAGTGGGGAAAGCATCCTCCATAGTTTTTGCCACAACTGCGGATACCTGTTGCTTATTCATCCCCCTGGCTTTCAAAGCCTCGACTGCCCGCAGCAGTTGTTCAATGGGATCGGCATCTGCCTTCATTTTGTCTTTTCCTCTGGCCTCAGCCTGATCGAGGGTTTGAGTTGATGTTGATATGTCATTACCATAGCTGGAGGCCATCTCCAGTTGGCTAAGTTCGATCACAATTCGCCCCAACAACGGGGGTTCCTGGGGTCCAAAACTCTCGGCATACGGTGCGGCTGGAGGTGAAGCTGACATTCCGTAGGCGAGATCCGCCACAGACCTCTGGAGATCACCTATCATCCCCATTAGTTCGAATGTAGTAGGCTCGCGAGCCTGGTATAGTTGGGGGCCCAAACCGGGTGCGCAACAGGGGACCTGGGTGGATGTGGCACATCAATGTTGGCCTCACTTTGCAGAGTGATCCCTTGATCTAATGCAGCTGTCATAACTACGATCTCTTCTGAATTCTGCGTCATCATATGTCCTGCCTCAGCAAGGGGAACACTGGCTATTCTGTACCAGCTGTCCGAACTGAAAGAGACAACAAACAACATTTCAGCCCAAACAGATCAAACACGGGTGCAGCTGAACAACTGTACTCTACTGCTGATCACTGTTCCCAGAAATCACTGTCCCCAAAAACTGAACCTGATACCCGCAGATAACTGATTTCTCAACAACACTGATACTGGTGCTCTCAGGTCCGATACTCAAACTTGCAAACTGATATGTACTTTCCTATAGAGATACATTCTAAAAGCACATAGCAAGTAAAGAGAGCCAAAACACCCCTATGTCGGGGTAGGGTTCCCCTGTCCTATTTTGTCAGGAGCTAGGGTTCCACTATGCACGCAGCAGTTTTCAAACAACCTAACGTCGGGTAAGCAGCCTTTCCTAACTTGGAATGGTCACTATGGATCCGAATATGCACTAGGTCGAATGGTCGAAAAGGGTGCCCCGGTAAAACTGGGGTTTGTGTTGCCATACTGTCAAAGCCCATAACCGGTCAGCCTTATGGTCATGCCTTGACAAGACAAGCCTCCGGCAAACCGTTCAGGAATGGCAGATGGCAAACACTGTGTTCCTAGGCGCACCAATGCAAATGCAATGCAAAGAGACACATAAAGGAAATCAAAATAGGATATCACGAGTTCGAGTCAAGCTCTCTAAATCCCCAGCGGATTCGCCAGAAACTGTTACAAGTCCGCGAGGGACCCCGCTACAGTTTGGACTCGATTTGTGTCACGGTTCTTAATCTTGAACCAAAGAGTCCAAATCTGACAAATCGTTTTGAGAAAACAGATTTTAGGAAAGAAGTGCCAAACATGGACTACTTTGCCAGATACAGAGTCGCCACCTAAATATTTTTTATGGGGGAATTTAGGAAACCCTGACTCGGTGCCGAAGGCCACATGTCCGTCATCACCAGAGTTGCCTCGGCTCGGGAGCTAGGGTACGATTGGGGAAGGTCAGCTATAAGCACCCCCTCTCGCCCGATCCGAAGATCGGCCTCTACTAACCGTGATATCCGTTTTTTTGAAAACATTATGTGTTCTTAAACCATTTATTAGCCTAGAATTACTATGTTATGCGTACAGCAAACAAGTATAGACTAGATTGCCTAATTTGGAAAGAAACATTGCATATCCTTTTGTTTTGGAAAATGTTTTGGAATTTGTTACTCGCAAGTAGGCTAAAATGCGGATTTCAACGAGTTTTTCCAACTCAAACAATCCAACCTTCACCCACAGGAATTCAAATAGTTTAACACATAAGCATCTAGCCACATGGTAAGCATGCTATCATGTTAACATTCACACGCATGCGAGGTGCTAAAGCATAAATACTTACATAGTGCTCCAAGCTAAAACAATAAACTGGTTAGCAATTAGTGCATGGTCCAAGGCCATGTTAAGTGCCTAATGCAACGCATACAGAATGCAAGTAGAATAGGCTCGGCTAACCTAAACATGGCATGTGAAATGCAATCAATTAATGCACGTATTCAATTTGGAATTGAAGTACAAATGCAGTTAGCATGATGTACCGAGCCCGGTGCATGCAAGGCAAATGTATGAATGCACGCATGCATAGCATAAGGTGTGCTAATTTAAACATGCCCTAATCTACCATCATAAGCAGGTAAATAAAAGGGAAGAAAGAAATGGGGGTTGGAAGGCATTCACACACTCACCCACACTTATTACAAATTTACCCTCGCTCGGAGGGACCAAAAGAATAATACAGATAATTAACCTACAAGCTAATTAATTATTACAAATTGCCTAATTAGCTAACAAACTAACTAAGCTAGGAAAAACAGTAAACTGCCCCGGGAAGAGAGCTCGATGCAATGCGCGCTCGGGTCTTGCTCGGAAGTGCACCACCATGCATAGGCTGCCTCTGTTTTCCTTGATGTACTCCTCTAGAGGCTGCCAAAACCTCAGGATTGCTTCTCTGGGGACTGGAGAATGTCATTGGCTGGGTAAAATGCTTACCGGCAGTGGCATGCGATCACCGGCCATTGGTGAAGCTATCGGCAGAGGGAGGATTGCCGGTCGGCACTTAGCACTGCCGGTCGGCAGAAAGCTCCTGCAGAATCTGCAATTTGACAGCAACAGAGGGCAAGGCAGAGCATGGCAATGCAATTCAAGGCATATATGCACCAATCATGTCCCTTATCATGTTAGTGACTCAAAGGGACATGCTCCTTGGTTCTCGGACCATCAATCGAGCATTTCCATGCGTGATGGCCCAAAAGACCAAGTGTGCACGTTTTGATGTCAAATGCAATGCAAACCAACAAACCAATGGGACTGGACCTCCATCATGACTTGGTCAAGAGGTAGAGCATGCATACCAATGCAATGCAATCCTAATCATGCGAGCTAGCATGCAACATAGCAATGCAATGCGAGTGATGTAAACTAGGCATACAAACTATGCAAACAAGCAAACAAGCATACAAGGCATGAGATAATGCCACCAACAAATATGCAAGGCATAATGTGGGTGTTTAAGCATGTAAACAAACATGTGACTTCATTCAATCATACAAGTTCAATTATTCAACGACTCACCAATATGCTACAACATACAAGGAGTACATGCAACAAACCAAGAGATGGACTTAAACATGATTTGGGCAGCTCTAATAAGG
Organism: Camellia sinensis; assembly: GCF_055761805.1. Taxonomy (NCBI): domain Eukaryota; kingdom Viridiplantae; phylum Streptophyta; class Magnoliopsida; order Ericales; family Theaceae; genus Camellia; species Camellia sinensis. The sequence goes on from NC_138974.1 coordinate 82,810,067, forward strand.
CCCAAAACAGTGGCTAAAGTGACCAAAATAAAGGACCAAATACACATGCACACATGCACATGTTAAAGGGCCAATACTTAGGCACAAAAGGGGAACTCTCAAGCACACTTGAAAGGGGCATAATGTGGACTAATGGCATACAAGATAAACATTGAAAATCATGTTAAGATGGTGCCAAACCAAGCAAATAAAATAGACTAAGCATGCAATAAATGGCCCAAATACTTGAAGCAAGTCAAAGGGGCTTGAACCATGACCAAGTCAACCAAGCCTCACAAGGCTAAGAGGACTTAAAATAGGTTCAAGACAGACCTAGACCATGCAAAGGGGGGGCCCCCTAGATGCCGTCTAAGTGGCTCGAATTCAAAGGCATGTACAATGGCCAAAACATGGAACATGCTACACAAGCTTTCAAAGCATTAAAGAGGTGTCCAAGGCAAGCATACAAGCATGTCAAAGGGACTGAAATTTCATGACCAATGGTCCCAACCCACTCAATTAAGGCAAGGATGCATGCTATACATTCACACACTTAAGGCCAACAAGCCAAAAATGCAAAGGGGCTATACAATGCATGCCATGGCCGACCTAAACAACTATGGACAAACCTCTAGCATGGTAAAATAAGCATAGAAGCCTCACAAAACTAGACCTAAAACAAGCTTGAACAATGGTTTACAACCTAAGGCATGTTAAGGCACTAAAGTGGCATTACAAGGTAGGTATGCTAAGCATGCATGGTGTACCAAAACCAACAATAAATAGAGGCATATTATGATACAATAGGCACAAAAAACAGCCAAGGCATGGTCAACATGAAGCTTAGCTAGATGCTCCCTCAAGAGGCCAAAAATGGTCCATTTCAAGGACAATAAGGAGAGGGGGTGGCCCTCTCCTTCTTGGGACCTCAAGGCACCATCCTCACCTCTGAAATCCCTCAAGATTTCAGTGGTGAGGAGGCCCAAACACCAAGGTCTCGGAGCTGACACAAAATAGCACAAAATAAGGCCTCTCAAGGCCTAAGAGGGGTCAAACACCTCCAAACCACAAAACACTCTAAACAAACTATTTAGAGGGCCTAAAAACAGAAATATTTTATATTATACACCAAGCTCAAAAACAATTTTAAGATAGGTAAAAATACAATGCAAAAATAGGGAATAAAGGGACTAGTTTCTTACCCTTGAAGACCCCTTCAACAATGGTGGACCAGCAGCCCCTTTTAGGTTGAAACCAGCTCCAAAACCTCAAAAACAACCTCTTAGAACCTCAGTAGCTAAGGGAAGGTGAAACACTATGTGTTTGTGTGCAATAGTAAGACACAAACACACTTAAACACACACAAAGGTAAAAAGAGAGAGGTATAGAGATAGAATGTGTATCAATCCTAACCCTAGAACTCAAAACCCTAATATGGCTGTCTAAAATCTCTAAAGTGTCTAACCCTAAGCAAGGGAGAGAAGGGCTCCTCTTATAGAGCTTTTTGTCTTGTAAAGCTTACAAGACAAGCTTCTAAAGAGGGAGATCCCTCCATACACGTATATGGAGGGGAGCCAAATGCAAGACAACTGTAATAAAATATTTGCAAAAGCAGATGAACAGTAGTCGGCTGCCCAAAAATGCCATTTTGGCAAAAGGGAGTGCCGACCGGCAACAAAGAATGCCGACCGGCAATATAGATTGCTGATGGCATCAAAACACTAGCCGGTGGCCTCTGGCCATGGCCGGTGATGTGTGGGGATGCCTCACAAGGCATTCCCTGCCCCTCCAAGGCAAAACACAAGTGTTTCATGCAAAATCAGACACTAAACAGTCAAGTTCGGAGATCCTGAGGCAAGGCACGTGAGCCGAAACCTCCCAGAACTCCAAACGAACACAAACATGGATGATCACCGGGTGTTCAGACGGTGACGTCCAAGTCTTGAGGACGGTCAAAAATGGGGTGTCTACAGGGATGGACTTGGTTGTGTCTTGATGTAAGAGGGAAAAGTTGTGGCCTACGGATCACGACAATTGAAATTCATGAGAAGAATTACCCAACCCATGATTTGGAATAAGCAGCGGTACCTTTCGCCTTGAAAATTTGGAGGCATTACTTGTATGGTGAGAAGTTCGAGGTCTTCTCCGATCATAAGAGTCTTAAGTATTTGTTTTCTCAAAAAGATTTGAATCTACATCAGTGGAGGTGGATGGAATTTATGGAGGATTATGACTTTGAGTTACACTATCATCTGGGGAAGACCAATGTGATGGCCGGTGCTTTGAGTCGGAAATTTGTGAGTAGTTTTGCAAGTGTGGCCATTCGGGAATAGGTTATGCCAGGTGAAATTGGCAAGTTTGATTTGCACCTGGGTGAGTCCAGTGAGAGTGCTACCTTGTTCACAATAAATGCTCAACCTACCTTGATTAGTAAGATCATAGAGGCACAACAAGGGGACCATGAGGTAGAGTCTATCTGGGTTAGAATTTCCAATGGGAAGGTAGAGAAAGGCTTGAACGTCCACTCAGATTTGAGTGTGCGTTACCTAGACCGGTTGTTTGTACCAGAATCTTGTAGAGAGGAAGTACTTTGGGAGTTCCATCACGCACGCCTTGCGGTACATCCGGGACGCACCAAAATTTATCACGATCTTAGTCGTCAGTTTTGGTGAAGGGTTATGAAACGGGATGTCGCTTTGTTTGTATCGAAGTGTCTTACTTGTCAACAAGTGAAGGCCGAACACCAAAGACCAACGGGTTTGCTACAACCCTTACCAATAGCTGAGTGGAAATGGGAGCGTGTTCCCATGGATTTTGTAGTTGGGCTTCCTAGAACACAACAAGGCAATGACACCGTTTGGGTGATTGTTGATAGGTTGACTAAGTCTACCCATTTCATTCTGATGTGCACCGGCGACTCAGTTGAACGCTTGGCGGAGTTGTACATTAGAGAGATAGTTCGACTTCATGGAGTCCCTGCGACTATTGTTTCAGATAGGGATCCTCGTTTTACTACGCGGTTATGGCAAAACCTTCAAAAGGCATTGGGAACTAAGTTGACTCTTAGCACTACTTATCATCCTCAAATCGATGGACAGTCAGAGCGTACTATTCAGATTTTGGAAGACATGCTTAGAGCTTGTGTCCTTGATTTTAAGGGGCCTTGGGAAAGGCACTTATCATTGATTGAGTTTGCTTACAACAATAGTTACCAATCTAGTATTAGAATGGCAACATTTGAGGCCTTGTATGGCTAACCTTGTAGATCACCGATTTGTTAGGCCGAAGTGGGTGATGCACTGTTACTGAGTCTGGAAATTATTAGAGAGACAACTGAGAAAGTTATTCTTATTTGGAAGAGGTTAGCCACAGCCCAAAATCGACAAAAGAGTTATGCCAAAAAGAGGAGACGACCTTTATCTTTTGAAGTTGGTGACCATGTGTTTCTAAAAATCTCACCAAGGCGGGGTTTGATGAGATTTGGTAATAGTGGTAAATTATCTCTAAGGTTCATTGGGCCTTTTGAGATCTTAGAGCGAATTGGAGAAGTGGCATACCGGTCAGCTTTACCGCCACAACTTTCGGGAGTTCACAACGTATTTCATGTATCTATGCTTAGGAAGTATGAACCCGACCCTTTTCATGTTCTTGATTGGGTTGACTTGGGGGTAGATGAGGATGCCTCTTACGAAGAACGACCGGTTCAAATATTAGATACCCGGGGGCAAGTGCTACGGGGCAAAACTATACCGTTGGTAAAGGTATTATGGAGACACCATGGGGTTGAAGAAACAACGTGGTAACGGGAGGCGGAAGCCCACTCCAAATATCCAGATTTGTTTGAAAATGCTTAAGTTGCTTTTCTTTGTAATATTCCCTAGTGTTGAGGGAAACGTATTTAAAGTTGTTAACCACATGTTGATATGTGCGTTGTTGTTTTAAGCAAAAGGTTGTTGAGAGTTGCCATTACATTTTAGGAAATTTCATGTTTATGCATATTTGGAAGGTTGTTGTTAATAAGATAACCATAGTGGGAATGGTGGAATTTAGTTGAGAGTTAGTATTGTGATTTGAAAATGAAATAGTGTGGCTTTGATCGCTAAAAACCCCTTTGTTAGGGTAGTTTGATTTGAAATTTTGGGGACGAAATTCTTTAAGGGGGGAAGGTGGTAGCGATCCCGGTTTTGATCCTTCTTTCATGTTTTGCCACTTCAACTGGGTCATTTATGCGCTCGAGCGGACTTCACAAATTTTGTTCCACGCTCGAGCGGGGCTTTTGTCTGCAAAACAGCTAGGAGGTTACATTCTACGCTCGAGCGGAGATTTCCACGCCAGAGCGGGAGCCTGTGTCTTACGCTCGAGCGGGGAGTTCCACGCTCGAGCGGACCATGTTATATTAGTCCTTAAAGTTGATGTTTTAGATCATTTTTTCAGATCTCTCTCTCTAAAACTCTCCAGAATTTCAGATCTAGATCTTCTCTCTCTAGAAGTCATCTTCTCTCTTTGATTTCTTCAAATCCATTTGGTTTTAGACCTAAGTTCTTCACCAAAGTTGTATAACTTCTCGAGGGCTTCGTTGTGTGCGATAGAGATCGAGTTTCGACACCGTAAATTTTGGGGTTTTATCTCTATTCTTCCTCAATACTTGAGCTAAGGATTTTCTACACTCTAATATGGTTTTTAGCTTAGTTATTTGCTATTGTGTATAGATGATGAGATTTGGTTATGGTTTGCACAAATTTAAGATTTGGGTGTTATGTGGAAAAGATGGATTTTTGATGAATATGTGGTAAATGAGTGTGAGGCTGGAATATAGGATCATGTTATACCAAAGTAGTTGTTTTGGGTATTTGGGTTGATATTTGGTAAAAGGGGGATTTTTGTCCTAATTTGATTAAATCATTATTTTGCATGAATAATCGGGATTAACACTGAAAACGTGAAATTGGAAGGTGGTGATTATAAATGATGACATTGGATATGTATTATCTCACCTATGAAAGTTTTGAATAAATTTTGATATTGAACATCTCTTCAGAAATAATTGCATTGGGCTATCGGTGGAGGATAGTTATGATTGTTGTAGAAATTACATGAGGATTAGGCAATTTAATGCTAATCCATAGTTGGTGTCATTGAATATGACCATGTTATAAATACATTGTATATGTTTGTTTATTGGGAGGAGAAAGGGGATGTACTCCATATGTGATTATGTTTATAAATACATTACATATGTATATTTGTTTGGGAGGAGAAAGGGGATGGACTCCAATTAAAGAAAGTTGGCTGGAGTGTCCTGGGTGAAAGACCCAAAATTTTATATATAAATGGGCGCCAATTCCTTCGGACGAAATATCCGTAAAATGGCAGGTTTGAAGTGTTTATGTGAGTTTTGCATAATTGGAAAATCATTGAGTTGTAGTCCCATTTTGGTTCTTAGAATTTAACTCATGAATTGAGTAGCATATATGAACTGGAAATGAATTAAAGGAAAATGGAATAAGGTTGGTCTTAGTGGCATATGGATATGCAGGCCTTGTGGATGTTTCAGGATCGGTACTGTTTATGTACGTGGTATTTATACCTTTGCTAAACCTCATAAATTGTGTTAGATTATTTCTACTGGGCTGTTGGCTCACCCTATATGGGAATACCATTTTCAGGTGTAGGTGAGATGTTTCTTTCAAGGAAAAACTGTGGATGGAGTTTTGGGAAGCAAGAGCTTCTTAATTATGTCTTGTTATGCGTATGTTTTATTATTTGTAAAGCCAATGGCTTAACATGTAACGAGCGAGACTCAATTTGTGTAACCAAGCAATGACTTGGAAAGATGTAAGCCTACATGGCATTTAACTGTTTGTTAAACACTGAACTCTGATGAATGCAAGTATTGTATTTCTGTTATATTCTTCCGCATGGTAGATAGGGTTATTATATTGTTTTGGGGGCGTTACACAATGAGTGTAACAACCCTCATTTTGACTTAGTCATACTTGCATACATTTATGGATGATCTCGTTTTAATATGTGCCTTTGCAAATCTTGTATTGTTTTGTTTGAATGATTGCTTGCATGCTTTGTTCTCGTCTGGTGCGTTGCCGAGGTCATCTTAAGCCTAGACACCTTCGAGACCTTTGTCACTTAGAACTATCTTGGAACCCCATTGCCGAGATGTCACCATCTAGGCCGAGGGCGCGTCGCCTAGGCCGAGATGTGCATCATCTGGGCCGAGATGTTAATATCTAGGCGTTCTAGATGCTTGATCCTTGCATGAATGATTTTGTTCCTGGAATGGTATGACCTAGACCGAGGTGTGGCGCATCTAGGCCAAGGTGTGGCACAGTTTAGTCAAGTGTTGTCCTTCCAAGCCAATGTCCTTGCCTCTTGATTGCCGGAGTCTTGTTGTTAGCCGATGTCATTACTTGCTGGTGTGTTCTTGCCGCCTAGCTTGTTGGGTACACTTTGTCTTGGTCTTGTCTCGTCATGTCAGTTACCTTTTTGGATAGAGCCAATCAGCCGATACCACGTGTCCCGGCAAAGGGATTTAGTCAGTGATTGTTGAGAGGAGCATATCTTTTTGTATCAAGTCTTGCCTTTTAGAGAGAGAAACTCTAGGAAGAAGGATGAGAAGTTTAAGCTAGAGAGAGTGAACTTCCAAGCTTGATTGTTGGAGCTTGAACCGCTAGATTCGAGTTTTGAGGTTAGAATCATAACCTATTCTTGTTGTTCTTATTGATCATCTAGCTGCATTACACGATCAAACCTGTTCGGCACGTCATGCATTGATTTAAAGTTGGTTTTAGAAAGAGAAAATGGTTTTCATGTGTTCTTGAAGAAAAGCCTCGTTTGATCCGAAAGTTTACACTAAGGCTCATGTTTTTGTGTTTGTTTTGATAAGATCCTTGTGTATGGGTACCCAGGTCCACGTTTTTGAATTCATAGCATGAAATCTTAGCTTTCGCTATAGCAAGTTTTGATCTTTGCATTCATTTTCCCCGTGTTCATGTTCTTCATGCTCTTCATGCTCATGTTCTTTATGTTGTCAAGAGGGAAACCCAGTTTTTCCCGACTTCGCTTTTGAATGTGGCCATCGAGGCCACACCTCGGCAAGGAGGTGTGAGACCTCGGCCTAGACCTGGTAGTTGCCCAGCGTGTTTTCCAAAATAAGAAACTGTGTTTTGATTTGATTTGACTTAGTTTTGAAGAATGCCAAGGCCATTTGCATGTATGCTAGACTTGTTTTGAGTAGTGCATTCAATGGACTTTGCCATGCGTTTGTAGGACTTGAACTTGCTTTGCCCCCGACGTTCGAAGAACTATGTGAGTGGTATTTTTAATAAAGCTATGTTATACGTTTTGATAAAGACTTTGCTTTGCTTGTTTTGAAAGTGTTTGTTAAGCATGAATAATTGTCCCTGTTTTGTATATCAAGTATGATCTTGTTGTGATGACCTTCTCGGAAAGTCTCTTGTGCTGGAGGACTTTAAACTTTCACAGCACATCTCGTTTGAAAGTCCCTTGTGCTGGAGGACTCTAAACTTTCGCAGCACACCTCGTTTTTGAAGTCCCTCGTGCTGGAGGACTCTAAATTTCGTAGCACCCAAGTGTTAAAGGACTACGGGCCTTTGTAACATAGGTCCCTTGTGCTGGAGGACTCTAAACTTGCGCAGCACCCAAGTGTTAAAGGGCTACAGGCCTTTGTAACATAGGTCCCTTGTGCTAGAGGACTCTAAACTTTTGTGGCACCCTTGTTTGAGATGCCCCTCTGCTTTGTCTTGTTTTGCCACGGACGGTTTATCGTGTGGATATGTTTGCCGGAATGTTATTATTTGTAATATGTGATGCTAGTAAGTATCCCTTGAAACTTTGAAGATTTGTTAGATGGACGAGGTCCATTCCTTGTTATATATAGAGTTTTGTCTTGTATTGTTTTGAAAGGATTTCGGCTGTTATTCATACAAACCCCCTTATTATTTACACCATTCACTGAGTATCCAAGCTCACCCTCTCTATATATATGTAGGTGATGAACAAGAAGGCGGTGACGCCTGGATGTGATTCTGGAGCTTATTTTGGGTTTTTGATTATGTTGGCTTAACCTGTATTAACGTCGGCATTCTTGAAAATTATGCTTCTCGATTTGTACTGCTCGTATGTTGCATACGTCATCTTGAGAAGCCTTTTGATCAAGACGTGTGTTTTGTATGATTGTTATGTCGGCAAGGAAGATGTCGGCAATCTGGCAGACTGTGTTCTTAGACTTGTAATTTGTACAATTTGTTTATGTTGGCTTGTGGAGCCCTTTGCTAATATGAAAAATGTAATTTGTACCTTGCTTGGTTTGTAATTAAGTTATAACCCATATGTAAATGGTTGCTAGTTCATTTAACTTATGCACAGCTCTTATGGACTAATCTGATTGTATGTATCGCTTTCGTACTTGTGAGCCCCATATATTTATACTGTGTTGTGTGTGAATTTTGAAAGTTGGCCTTCGGTGATCTCGGATTACTGGCCATCACGGCACCAAACTACTAGGGGCGATTTGGGGTCGTGACAGAATGGTATCAGAGCACAAGTTCCTTGGTATACGTTATTCACACACTTTGAGTCCTAAAGTGCATAGGATTTTCCCTTAGAAAGATGTTAGGATTGCATCATATTGCTTGCTATGTGGTCAAGGTGTGTATCATCTCGGCATGCTTAATTGTTACCTGCCTACGTGATTATTTGTTCGTCTTGTTCAAAAGTCACATTTTGCATACTCATAGCATCATGAGGAGAGGTAGACCTCCAGTTGGCCGAGATCAGTCTGAGGACAGATTGGACAGACTGGAGAGGTTAGTTGAAGGTTTGGCCCGCGAGTTAAGGCAGACAAGGCAGCAATATGCTAGTGCTACATCGACTCAGGCCGAGCAGATAAACGGCCGAAATGCAGTTCCACCTCCACCTCCTCCAGTACCACAAGTGCCCCCACAGCCAGCTTTATACGGGGACGGCACGATAGCTCTGATCAGGGAGTTCAAGAAAATGAAGCTACCAAGATTCCAAGGGGGTATTGAATCGATGAAGGCCGAAGCTTCTGTTTTGGAAATGAAAAAGCTGTTCGAGATCTTTCCCAGCACTGACACCTAGAAGGTGATATTAGCAGCTTTTACACTAGATAATGACGCCCGCAAATGGTGGATGATGGTTCGAGAAAGCAATCCAGACTTGACCTGGACCTGATTTTTAGAATTGTTCTACACCATGCATTTTCCTTTAAGTGTTCGGAATCGCAAAGCTACCGTGTTTTAGAGTTTGACGCAAGGCAGTAGAACAGTAGCTGAATATGACCGTGCCTTTACCGAGTTGGCAAGGTACGCACCCCACATGGTCAATGATGAATATATGAAGGCTAGGAAGTTCGAAAGTGGGCTCCATGGACCGATACAAGACCAGGTTAACATGCTCAACATGCCGACTTATGCCAGAGTGTTGGACAAAGCTATTCCGGCCGAAGCTAACTTGAACAGATACCAGGGTTCGGGAGGGAGCCAGAGGAAGATGTAGAGTTATGACAATCATCGAGCACAGTTTGGTACCAAGAAGAAAGCGAACGTCGGCAGTTCAAGCAACCTAGGACAAGAGAGTGGTACTAAGCCAATATGTTCCAGTTGTGGAAAGCCACATTTCGGGGTCTATCATCGGGCGTCTGGGGCTTGTTACGAATGTGGTGAAGTAGGTCATTTTGTGAGGGACTGTCCAAAAACGAAGGCTGGGGAAAGTAAGAAAGATGAGAGTACTTCGGGCTCGGTGCAGAAAGGTAACACTGGAAAAGGACCGATGAGACAAGGCAGATTTTTTGCACTAGTACCAGGGGACACTCAAAATGCTGAGACAGTGGTGTCAGGTATGCTTTCAATTTGCTCTCAAAGTGCATATGTATTGATTGATTCGGGTTCTACGCATTCATTCATTTCTGCTAAGTTTGCCGAAAAGATTAATAGGAAACTAGAACCCCTTGATTATGTATTATCTGTATCTACTTCATCTGGGAGATCTATGAATGTTGCATCCATCTATCGAGCATGTGTTGTTGTGATTGGGAATGTTGAACTGTTAGCTGATTTAATGCCATTGGACATAACTCATTTTGATGTCATATTGGGGATGGATTGGTTAGTGGCAAATCACGCGTCCATAAATTGTGTTTCAAAGAGTGTCACGTTAAAACCCCCAAACCTAGCCGAGGTCACGTTTCAGGGAAAAGGGGTAGTATCCCCACCTTACTTAATTTCAACCATGAAAGCCTATAGATTGATCCAAAAAGGGTGTCACGATTATCTGTGTAGTACATTAAGTAATTTGAATGGAAGTGTTGAGTTAGCCGACGTCCCAGTGGTTAATGAATTCCCCAACGTCTTTCCAAATGATTTGCCTGGTCACTTAGTTGATAGAGAGGTAGAGTTTACGGTTGACATCATGCCGGGAACCTAGCCTATCTCTAAAACACCCTATAGGATGGCCCCCGCCGAGCTTAAGGAATTGAAACTTCAACTACAGGAGTTGCTAGATAAGGGTTTTATTAGGCCGAGCACTTCACCTTGGGGAGCACCCATTTTGTTTGTTAAGAAGAAGGATGGACCACTTCGTCTTTGTATTGATTACCGGGAGCTGAATAAGGTAACCATTAAGAATAAGTACCCGTTGCCGAGGATAGATGATTTGTTTGATCAGTTGCAAGGAGCACGAGTCTTTTCCAAAATTGACCTTAGGTCGAGTTATCATCAGCTTAAGGTTAAAGCCGAGGATGTTGAGAAGATCATTTTTCGGACGAGGTATGGCCACTACGAGTTTTTAGTAATGCCTTTTGGAGTGACCAATGCCCCTGCAGCATTTATGGATTTGATGAACTGAGTGTTTAAGCCATATCTAGACGAGTTTGTGGTTGTCTTCATCGATGATATATTGATTTACTCTAGAAGTAAAGCCGAACACGAGGAGCATTTGAGACTTACCTTACAGACTTTGAGGGATCGAAAATTGTATGCTAAATTTAACAAGTGTGAGTTTTGGCTTTCCACTATTTCATTTTTGGGTCATGTAATTGATGAAGAGGGTATTTCGGTCGATCCTAGTAAGATAGAAGCTGTTGTGAATTGGTCGAGGCCAGTTAATGTGACCGAGGTTTGTAGCTTTCTGGGATTGGCTGGTTATTACAGAAAATTCGTAAGGGATTTCTCAAGGATTGCAATTTCATTGACACAACTGACTAAGAAGGGAGTGGCTTATGAATGGACTAAGGATAGAGAAACAGCTTTCCAGGAGTTGAAGACGAGATTAGTCGCGACACCAATTCTTGTACTACCATCCGGTAATGAAGAGTTTCATGTCTACAGTGATGCGTCGCATAAGGGTCTGGGTTGTGTATTAATGCAAAAGGGTAGGGTTATAGCATATGCCTCTCGTCAGTTGAAGCCACATGAAAAGAACTATCCCACCCATGATTTAGAATTAGCAGCCGTGGTATTTGCCTTGAAGATTTGGCGCCACTATTTGTATGGAGCTTCTTGTCAGGTTTTCACAGATCATAAAAGCTTGAAGTACTTGTTCACTCAGAAGGAATTGAATATGAGGCAAAAAAGAGGGCTTGAGTTGTTGAAAGATTACGATATGCAGATCCAATATCATCCAGTTAAAGCTAACACCGTGGCCGACGCTTTGAGTAGAAAGATGGTTGGAAATTTGGCATGTCTAACCGCAATCTTAGTGGAGCCGACTATTGTTGAGGAAGTAAAGACAAGACAGATGGAGGATGAATTTTTGAAGAAAGTAACCGATGAGATTATCACGAAGTCAAGATCAGGGTACACCATAGAGAATCAAGTGCTCAAGTTTGAAGGAAGGTTGTGTGTAGCCGACATCCTAGAGTTGAAACGAAAAATTCTGCAGGAAGCTCATGGTTCCAAGTTTGCTGTTCACCCCGGGAACACCAAGATGTATCAGGATGTGAAGCAGACGTTTTGGTGGCCAAATATGAAAGGAGAGATAGCCGAGTTCGTGTCCCAGTGTCTGTATTGTCAACAAGTAAAAGCGGAACATCAAAGGCCAGCAGGACTTCTTCAACCTTTGCCAATTCCTGAGTGGAAATGAGAGCACATCTCCATGGACTTTGTGGTTGGTTTGCCGAAGACACAAAAGGGTATGGATTCGATTTGGGTTATTGTGGATAGACTAACTAAGTCAACGCACTTCTTGCCTGTTAAGACCACGTTCAACGCTGATAAACTTGCTTTGCTGTATGTGAATGAGATTGTTAGACTTCATGGAGTGCTGATGTCAATTGTGTCAGACAGAGATCCGAAGTTGGTTTCCAGATTTTGGCAGAGCCTACAAAGAGCTTTCGGAGCCGAGTTGAGGTTTAGCACAGCTTTTCATCCCCAGACTGATGGGCAAACAGAGAGGACGATTCAGACACTTGAAGATATGCTTAGACTATGTGTATTAGACCTCCAAGGAAGTTGGGGAGTACATTTGCCTTTGGTGGAATTTACCTACAACAACAGCTATCAAGCTAGCATTGGCATGGCACCATATGAGGCACTGTATGGAAGAAAGTGCAGGTCACCGATATGTTGGACCGAGGTAGGAGACAAAACTCAGCTTGGTCCCGAGTTAATTCAAGTAACAACCGAGAAGATTAAGCTTGTTCAGCAAAGAATCAAAACCGCACAGAGTCGACAGAAGAGTTATGCTGACCAAAGAAGAAGAGAGTTAGAATTTGAAGTCGGGGACCACGTGTTCCTAAAGATTTCGCCGATGAAAAGAGTTACAAGATTTGGGAAGAAGGGTAAGTTAGCACCCCGTTACATCGGGCCTTTTGAAATTCTTGAGAAGGTTAACCTCGCTGCCTACAGACTTGCTTTGCCGCCAGGATTGAGCCAAGTCCATAATGTATTTCATGTTTTGATGTTGAGGAAGTATATTCGTGATCCGCTACATGTGATCGACTATTTCGGAATTGTAATTAATGAAGATTTAGGCTACGAAGAGAAGCCGATACGGATTGTCGATAGGCAAGTGAAGCAGTTGAGAAGCAAGTCGATACCAATGGTGAAAGTTGAATGGAAGGAGCATTACGGAGAGGATGCTACATGGGAAATGGAACAGGAAATGAAATTCCGACATCCAGAATTGTTTTTGGAATAAGGTAACTCAAGTTTGGGGACCAAACTTCTTTAAGGGGGGTAGGATGTAACAACCCTCATTTTGACTTAGTCATACTTGCATACATTTATGGATGATCTCGTTTTAATATGTGCATTTGCAAATCTTGTCTTGTTTTGCTTGAATGATTGCTTGCATGCTTTGTTCTCGTCTGGTGCGTTGCCGAGGTCATCTTAAGCCTAGACACCTTCGAGACCTTTGCCACTTAGAACTATCTTGGAACCCCGTTGGTTGACCTCCACCTTTACCCTGGCATATTGGCCGAGATGTCACCATCTAGGCCGAGGGTGCGTCGCCTAGGCCGAGATGTGCATCATCTGGGCCGAGATGTTAATATCTAGGCGTTCTAGATCCTTGATCCTTGCATGAATGATTTTGTTCTTGGAATGGTATGACCTACACTGAGGTGTGGCGCATCTAGGCCAAGGTGTGGCACAGTTTAGTCAAGTGTTGTCCTTCCAAGTCGATGTCCTTGCCCCTTGATTGCCGGAGTCTTGTTGTTAGCCGATGTCATTACTTGCCGGTGTGTTCTTGCCGCTTAGCTTGTTGGGTACACTTTGTCTTGGTCTTGTCTTGCCATGTCAGTCACCTTTTTGGATAGAGCCAATCAGCCGATGCCACGTGTCCCGGCAGAGGGATTAAGTCAGTGATTGTCGAGAGGAGCATATCTTTTTGTATCAAGTCTTGCCTTTTAGAGAGAGAAACTCTAGGAAGAAGGAGGAGAAGTTTAAGCTAGAGAGAGTGAACTTCCAAGCTTGATCGTTGGAGCTTGAACCGTTAGATTCGAGTTTTGAGGTTAGAATCGTAACCTATTCTTGTTGTTCTTATTGATCATCTAGCTGCATTACACGATCAAACCTGTTCGGCACGTCATGCATTGATTTAAAGTTGGTTTTAGAAAGAGAAAATGGTTTTCATGTGTTCTTGAAGAAAAGCCTCGTTTGATCCGAAAGTTTGCACTAAGGCTCATGTTTTTGTGTTTGTTTTGATAAGATCCTTGTGTATGGGTACCCAGGTCCACGTTTTTGAATTCATAGCATGAAATCTTAGCTTTCGCTATAGCCAGTTTTGATCTTTGCATTCATTTTCCTCGTGTTCATGTTCTTCATGCTCTTCATGCTCATGTTCTTTATGTTGTCAAGAGGGAAACCCAGTTTTTCCCGACTTCGCTTTTGAATGTGGCCGTCGAGGCCACACCTCAGTAAGGAGGTGTGGGACCTCGACCTAGACCTGGTAGTTGCCCAGCGTGTTTTCCAAAATAAGAAACTGTGTTTTGATTTGATTTGACTTAGTTTTGAAGAAAGCCGATGTCATTTGCATGTATGCTAGAATAGTTTTGAGTAGTGCATTCAATGGACTTTGCCATGCATTTGTAGGACTTGGACTTGCTTTGCCCCCGACGTTCGAAGAACTATGTGAGTGGTATTTTTAATAAAGCTATGTTATACGTTTTGATAAAGACTTTGTTTTGCTTGTTTTGAAAGTGTTTGTTAAGCATGAATAATTGTCCCTGTTTTGTATATCAAGTATGATCTTGTTGTGATGACCTTCTCGGAAAGTCCCATGTGTTGGAGGACTCTAAACGTTCGCAGCACAGCTCGTTTGAATGTCCCTTGTACTGGAGGACTCTAAACTTTCGCAGCACACCTCGTTTTTGAAGTCCCTCGTGCTGGAGGACTGTAAACTTTCACAGCACCCAAGTGTTAAAGGGCTACGGGCCTTTGTAACATAGGTCCCTTGTGCTGGAGGACACGAAACTTGCGCAGCACCCAAGTGTTAAAGGGCTATGGGCCTTTGTAACATAGGTCCCTTGTGTTAGAGGACTCTAAACTTTTGTAGCACCCTTGTTTGAGATGCCTCTCTGCTTTGTCTTGTTTTTCCACGGACGGTTTACCGTGTGAATATGTTTGCCGGAATGTTATTATTTGTAATATGTGATGCTAGTAAGTATCCCTTGAAACTTTGAAGATTTATTAGATGGACGAGGTCCATTCCTTATTATATATAGAGTTTTGTCTTGTATTGTTTTGAAAGGATTTGGGCTGTTATTCATGCAAACCCCTTTATTATTTATACCATTCACTGAGTATCCAAGCTCACCCTCTCTATATATATGTAGGTGATGAACAGGAAGGCGGTGACGCCTAGATGTGATTCTGGACCTGTATTAACGTCGGCAGTCTTGAAAATTATGCTTCTCGATTTGTACTGCTTGTATGTTGCATACGTCGGCTTGAGAAGCCTTTTGATCAAGACATGTGTTTTGTATGATTGTTATGTCGGCAAGGAAGACGTCGGCAATCTGGCAGACTGTGTTCTTAGACCTATAATTTGTACAATTTGTTTATGTCGGCTTGTGGAGCCCTTTGCTAATATGAAAAATGTAATTTATACCTTGCTTGGTTTGTAATTAAGTTATAACCTATATGTAAATGGTTGCTAGTTCATTTAACTTATGCACAGCTCTTATGGACTAATCTGATTGTATGTATCGCTTCCGTACTTGTGAGCCCCATATATTTATACTATGTTGTGTGTGAATTTTGAAAGTTGGCCTTCGGTGATCTCGGATTACTGGCCATCACGACACCAAACTACTAGGGGCGGTTTGTGGTCATGACAATGAGTATGAGTATAATCCTTTTAGGAAAAAAAAAAAATAGAAAAATGAAACTGAAAATACATGGTAATGAGAAGCCGAACAAATTTAAAAAATTTGGTTTGGGGTTACCGGAAATGTATATTTTATTTGGTAGTTGGTTACCAGACTTATATTTTTTGTTTGACAATGTCATGCCAGAGTATTTTATTTTGTTTAATTTCGAACCACCGAACAAAAGTCGAACACTAGTCCAGAAAAACCAAACAAAAGCCTACCAAATAAAAAAAAAGACTCGCCATTTCAATTTTTTGATGGTTCTTCACCACTGTTTCTTCATCCATTGCTTTATTTAGTGATCAAAACACTATGATTCTCACTTTTTGAAAAGAGATGTGTAAGAGAAAAGAAAAAATAAGAAAGAAACAAGAGGAGTAGGGATTGAAGACCAAGGGGTGTAAGGAGATAACAAAATATATTTAATTTTAGTGTTTTGTCCTTAAAGGTAATTCCACACATGGATAAATTTGGGGAGGAAAAAAAATAAAAAAAATAAAAATAAATAATCATGTGGAGAGTGTAAAGAAGTAAAGTAGTAGTGTAAGTAGAATCACCCATTTTTTTATTTTTTTTATTAAAATAATAACCTCAAATAAAATTATTAAAAATGACATCATTAATTTTGGGACATCCCATCTCACAATTAAACTTACACACTCACTACATCATGAATTAAGGTTTATGAGAGCACTCATCTCTATCGCCACCCATCTATCTTCCCCAAATCACACCATCGAAACCTACCCACCTTCAAAATCTTGAAAACCCTTTGGCGGCAATATTCTGGTGGTGTAAACACCCCATTTTTGACGGACTTCAAGACTTAGACATCATCGTTTGTGCACTCGATGATTTTGGTTGTTTTGAGTGCCCGAAGTTGTCGACGGAATGCCTTGTCTTTGAGCCTCTAAACCCTTTTTGTTTTGTGCTTTTTTTTGGGCCAAACCTTGGTGCCTCTTGCCTGGAAGGAGGAGGGGCCTTGTCAGCCACTTTTTGGCCTTGTCGGCCACTTTTCCCTCTTGTCGACCACTTGAAGTGGTCGGTCGGCTAGTTAAGGTGGCCGGTCGGCTACCTAAAGTGGCCGATGGCCATTTTTCTCCCTCTTTTAGATATTTCTTTGCCAGCTGTGCCAGCTGTTGTTCACTGAAGGCCATCTCCATACACGTGTATGGAGGGATGAATGCAAGCCTTTAGCTTGATTTTCTATATAATGAGGGGTCTCTCCCTCATTTGAGAGGTTGGATAATTTTGGATCAAAATTTATCCCTCTCTCTCTAGAATTCTCTCTCTCTCCTCTTGTTTATGCTTGATAGTTAGAATTCTCTACCCATTTGCACACTAGCCCGTAACCAAATTGGACCACCATGGAGTTGAGGCCTCTTGGAACCTATTTTGGACTGTTGCAGGGTTGTTTGATACTAAGAGAGTGGTTGTTTAGTGCTGTGCTTCAAAGGTATAAGACTTACCTCATTTGAGCTCTTTATACATACTTGTTTTGCCATCTTTTTATACTATTCTAAGGCTAGTTTTCAACTACAAAAATTTATGATTTTTGAGCCTTAACATGTTGGTTTGAAGCCATTTTGTGCTAAGGGGTTAAAGTCAAACTTTTTGGGCCTTTAAACCACCAAAATTTAGAGTTATTTTAGTGGTAAAAAGTATTTTTTGAAGTCAAAAAATGATGGGGTTAGCCTCCTCTTCTTGTGTCTCACTTCTATGCCTAGTTAGCATTATATAGTATCATATTTTTGTAGCTTGTGTTAGCTTAATTCAAGCATGTTTTAGGCTCTGTTTTTACATGTTTCAACTTTGTTTTGGGCTGGTTGGAGCATTTGTTGCTTGTTTTTTTGTACTTGTAGTGCAATTGTGCTTACTAGTCTAGCATGCCTAATGGTTTAGCCTATTATTCTAGCTTGTGTTAGCTTAACTCCAGCATGTTTTAGCTACTATTTTAGCCTACTTTAACTCTTCTTTGGGCTAGTTAAGTATTTTGAGGCTTGTATTGCATGGCTATAGTGTAATGGTCTTCACTAGCTCATTGTTTGAGGCCTCTAAACGTGAAGTGTTTGAGCTGTTTGCATGTTATAGCATCATTTTACATGTAATTTTAGTGTATAGAGCTCTATCACATGCTCATTTATTTCACTCTTTCACTGTTTTTGAGAGTTGTGTTTTGAGTCTTGTTTGCAAGCTAACATGTGAGCATTTTTTCTAGCCTTTTGTGCCAAAATCTCAGCATGTTTTAGCCACTATTTTTGCATGTATTAACTCTATTTTGAGTTGGTTTGGCCCTTTAAGGCTTGTATTATGTGGTTGTGGTGAAATCTCGTTCACTAGCTTAATATTTTAGGCTCTTAGCATGACTCGCATGTGTTGTATTCATGTTTTAATGTCCTTTAGCATGCCATTTCAGCATTGAAATATCTGCAACCTCCCCTATTCTTCACTCTTTACTTTGTTTTGAAAGTGGGTTTTAGCCTCCTGTTGGCTTGAGTATGGAATTGAGGCTCTCATGGCTAACGGTTTAATTCCTTCGGGAGTTCATTACCAAAAGCATGAGGCCTCTTTCATGCTCAAGGTACTTGCGGCTGAAGCCCTCTTTCCAATTAGAGGACTCTCACTTTGGACTTAACCGGTTAAAGGACTAATCGGTAATGTAAAATGTGTAAATAAAACATGACAAGTAAAACTTGAGCAAGTTAAGCATGTTGTGTTGCATTGCATGTGTTTGGATCGGACGTTAGTCCAAATGCAAGAAAAATGGGACGTTTCATACTCAAAGTGATGAAACGTGCCACTTTTCTCAGTCACTGTCGCCCTTGATCATACACCCTTGATCATACATGATAGGGTGGCGGTCCTTTGAGTCTTGTGTGTGCATTGATTAACCTTGTACAAGCTTGGTTCTCTAGCCATCATGCATTGAAAGTGCTTGGTTGAAGGCTTGAGAGCCAAGAGCTACAATCCTTTGAGCTTGTGAAATGATAAGGAGGGTAGCAGTACATACATTTCTTGAAAATGCATTGCTTTCCCTCTGTTTGCTCTCTGTCGCAACAAAAGAAGAAGTCTAGAAAAGGGGGTGGCCGACTGGCCACTTGAAGTAGCCGACCGGCCAATTGAGGTGGCCGATAGCCACTTTTTGTGGCCGATCGGCCACCAGTGAATTTTTGCACAAATGTGTTCCTGTGTCGGAGCAAAGGTAATCTGGAAGTCGGTACAATTTCTAGAGATCAAACGAGTGTAAACAGACGCATCCGATGGCAAGGCAATGGCATTTTCGAGTAGAGCAACCGAGCATGCATTCATCTCTTGCCCCGAGGCCATTTATTCACTTTATTCATACAAGTGTCAAGTGTTGTAATTATTCAATTAGCTTAGATAGTTAATTAGTTTAATTACTTAATTAGTTAGTGTAACTAATTCTTCAATTTTTGGTTTGTAATATCTTAATTAGCTTAGAATAGTAAGTTAATTTATTTCAATTGTTGTAATAATTAGTTAACTAGAATAATTAATTAGTTCTGGTTTGTAATAATTTGCTTAATTAGCGAAGCTAGTTAGCTTATTTATTCGGACCCTCCTTCGAGAGGGCGTAATGTTATAGTAAGTGTCCGTGCGTGTGTGCATGTCTTCTAACCCCACGTCTTTCTCCCTTTTATTTAACCGCTTTCGATGGTTAGTTTAGGGTCCTGTTTCAATTTGCATACCTTATGCTCGCATGTTTGCGTCCATTCATTCGTATTGCATGCACCAAGGCTCGGCGCATCATTCAAATTGCATTGCAATTTCAATACTTTTTTTTTTGAATACGTATTTAAAAGCATGTTATCCAATTGTATCATATGCCATATTAGTAGTCGAGTCTATTAATTTCATATCGCATGCGTCGCATTAGGGATCTTGTATAGTTAGGATCATGCATTTTTCTAACTAGCTTTTGTTTGGCTTGGAGTACACGGTAAGTTTTATGCTTTAGCATGCTTGCATGAGTGTGATTGCCATGTTGCCATTATAACATGCTTGCCATGACGCTATTTGCTTAAATGATTAATTGCATGAATGCCTGTGGATGAAGGCTTGATTGTTTGAATTGGAACGATTCGATGAATGTATGTTTTAAGCCCACTTGAAGTGGCAAATCATGTTTTAAGCCCAGTTGAGGTTGCAAATCCGCAAACTTTTAAGCCCAATTGAGGGTGGCAAATTCAAACCATTTTCGAAAACAAACATGAGTTGAGTTGTTCCAATTCTTGGAATTCTAGTCTATACTTGATTGTGTGCGTCACATAGTAAAGTTAGCTAATAATCGGACAAAGAACACAAGGTTTATGAAATAACATATCTTGATTAGTAGACGCTGATCCTTTGATCGAGTGAGCGGGGGTGCTCATTTCAAGACCTTCCTCCCTCGTACCCAAGTTCCCGAGTCGAGGCAACTTTGATGATGACAGACACATGGCCTTTGGCACGAGTCAGGGTTTCCTAAATTTCCCCAAAACAAAATATTTAGGTGGCGACTTTGTAATCTAGCAAAGTAGTCCAATTTTGACATTATTTGATTTAAAATCAAATTTCCAAAAAGATTTGCCAGATTGGACTCTTTGTCGTTTATTAGTTTCACATTGCACTTCGTGAGATTAGATTCAGAACCGTGACAGGAGTCCAAACTGTAGGACCAATTGGGGCTCTCCGAAAGGGGGCGCGTAATAGTCGAGCTACAGTTTCTGGGGACTCGGCTGGGGATTTAGAGAACTTGACTCGAACTCATGATATGTTGTTTTATTTACACTTATGTGTTTCTTTGCATTGCATTTACATTGGTGCGCCTAAGTCATAGTGTTTGCCATCTGCTATTCCTGAGCGGTTTGTTGGAGGCTTGCCTGGGAAACCTTGCCAAAAGGCTGACCGATTACGGGCTCTACCACGATGGGAACACAAACCTTGGATCTAGACTACCGCTGTACCGTTTGATCCTCCTTTCACTTCTCGGTGTTGGGAGCAAGAGGTATATTAGGTGGTCTTTTTGAGGCACCCTTTTTGACCAATTGACCTAGTTGCATATCGAAAGCCTTAGAGACTGTTCCAAACTAGGACATGTTGCTCACCCGAATGTAGCTTGTTTGAAACCATTTGCTTGTGTAGCGAACCCCTAGTTCTTGACGAAATTAGGACAGGGAAACCCTACCCCGCCATAGGGGTGTTTTGACTCTCACTTGCTTGATATGTGCTTTAGAGTGTGACTCTACAAGAATGCATGTATCAGTTGCAAGTCTGGGTATCAGTTTGGGGGTTTCAGTTTTTAGGCAGAAATTTGGGGACAGAAATCAAGATTTGAGTACAGATTGTCCAGCTTGTGATTATGGCTATGTGTTGTCTCTGTCTAAGCCGAGGTGCTGTGTGTTTGCTGATTGTTGTTTCTTTTTTTGATTTATTTTCTTTTTGCAAGGTAGTATTTCACAATTGGTTCCGACGAGGCAGGTACCCCCCAAGCACTCTAGACCAAAGTAAGGCGGCTTTCTCGATCTAGGGATCTTGTGAAAGGATAACCAGTGTTTGCGTCGTTACCCCCGGTTACAAGACGGAGGAGAGTTCGGCATAATTCACCAGTTCGTCAGTCACCTGTGATCAGTGAAGTCCAGTTTTTTGCTTCCACTTCAAAAAGAGAATATATACCGTTTCTGATAAATCAACACCCCGTAGACAGTATGGAGGATATGACGCACCAACTCCAACAGACCATTGAGGCCATACAGCGGGACGCTGCTCGCCAAGCGGAAGTTACCGCTCGCCAAACAGAGGTTGTAGCCCAGCAGGCTGAATTGATTACTAGGCTTCAACAGCAACAACACCCACAACAAGCAGCAGCTTCTACTTCACACCCATCCCCAGTCAAGGTTCCAACACCCGGGGTTACTACTAATGTCCAGGCAAATGCGAACATTCAGGCAGAGCCGGCTCTACCCCAAACTTCCAAAACACCAGTCTACCCAACAGAGACCCCCTTTGAGTTTGAGGTCGACCCCACCACTCTAAAAGTGAGCAAGCTTGAGAAGCTTCTTAAGAGGGCTCAGGGCGTCAACTCGATCCTGGACATAGAGGACGGCTACACAGATTCGGCGGTGACATTACTGGATAAATTCAAAATGCCACACATAGACCGCTTCGACGGCTCAGGTGATCCCATGGTCCATTTGTGGCTGTTGTCTGATATTATGCGGCTAATAGGCCTGTCTAGATTGCAGAAGCTATCCCTCTTTGGCTGGACCTTGTCGGGTATTGTGGCCATTTGGTATGCTAAGCTGGAAGATTCTGTTAAGAGGAGCTTGGAAGAGATGGCTGAGGCCTTTATTGCCCAATATTCTTATAACACTCAAATAGGGGTCACAACTTATGATCTTGAGGCTACTCATCAATTGCCGAAGGAGGGCTTCTCCAATTTTTTCAGTCGATGGAGGGCCAAGGCCTCCATGATGACAACTGGACCAGCTGAAAAAGACAAAATCCGGATGGTGGTCCGTAACTTGTAACCGAGGCTGCTGTTGAGAATGATTGTCCTACCCTTCCCTACATTTGCTGACTTCTATGAGATAGGGGTGCAGATAGAGGATGCAATGAAACAGGGTTTGATTGACCATGAAAAAGAGCAGCCCAAGAGGGCTTTTACACACAGCTCAAATGCAGCTACAAGTAGTAACGTAGCTGCAAGGACTTCTGATGCTGGTATGGTCACCACCACACCGAAAATAGCCACCCCCTTTATCGGTGCATCCGGAACCACCTCACAACCTGCAAAGTACCCACCACGGGGCCAGAGGGTTTTCACCCCACTCTACATGTCTCTATCAGTGTCTTTCAGAGTCTTGATCAGAAAGGGGCACCTAAAGTCCCTGGAGCCACGTCCATTGCCTAATCCCCTCCCTCATACACACAACCCGGCCAAGTACTGCGCTTTCCACCACCAACATGGTCATGATACCGACCTATGCTTTAGACTCCATCATGAGATTCAGGATCTCATTGACAACAAAGTGATAGCACCTCCTGAGAAGCCTAACGTCACTACAAACCCCCTTCCACTACATAACCAAGCCCCTCCACCCATTCAAATAAACCTTATCCAAACACTGACCATCCCGTACGACCCCAACATATACATCATTTCCTCCCACCTACCCAAGCTGGCGCTATTCATCCGAGAAAGCATAGATTTGTGCATGATGAGCGCATCCATATCCCAACCCGAACCCTTGGTGGTGGATGTGGTAGAAGAAGGCATGCTTTAGGGCCCTGTGAGCTTAATTGAGGAAGCATACAACCCTTGCTGCTATATTGCGCCAGCCGATCAAGCCAAGTCGGAGGTGAAATTGCCGAGGGGAATGAATGTTAATGTAGTCCGGGAGAACGGATCGAGCCAGGGAATAGATGACTTAGCTGAGCTTGAGGAGGACATCGCTAATCTGTAATTCTTCGATGAACAGGATCTAGGGGATATGCACATTAATTGGTTTAACTTGAACGGATCAGCGGATAACATGGGATGGCTTAGTGATGAGCCAGATGTTGATGAAGGGTCTCCAGAAAAGCTGCAATAGCAGGAAGTAAGGACTACTGCAAGGGCCAGAACAGCCGAGGATGAGAAGAAGTTGCTGGAGAGCATCGGTACTAAGAATTTTGCACGAGAATTAAGCAGTGTTTGTATAGCTGATACAGAATAGGTGGCCACACTGAAGCGGTTCAAACATGAGAGAAATGAGAATGATCAGAAGGTTAGAAAAGCCAAGGGCCCTGTGGGGATTGACTGTGTTGTGGACACGAGAATAATTACAGTGGAACCAGATATGTGCTTGTTGTTTACCGTAGGAACATGGTGGTAAGACAATGATTTGTGTCTTGCTCATACTGATGAGGACTGGGGACAGAATTTGCCAGATGATACTTGGTATACCGAAGAAGTGGATCACATGACCCAGAACGGGCGGTACTTAAAGCTCCCACACCTGGACCAATCGGAAGCATCTGGGAAGGATAAGGAGGCAGAGAAACAGAAAGAAAAACTGCTAGAAGAAGAGGTTGTACTGAAGCAGCTGAAGAAGATTCAGGGGGATATATCCGTTTAGGGGTTACTCATGGCTTCGTGTGTGCATCGCCAAGCCGTCCTATCTACAATGTACAAAGCCAAGCTTTCTATTGACACAACCCCTGAGCATTTGGTGGGATTGGTTTTCCCGGGGGGAGCCTCACTAACTTTAACCTTTACAGATAAAGAATTGCCACCTAAGGGCTCTGAGCAAAATAAGCCACTATACATCTCTGCCGAATGCAAAGAGATATGGATATCTGTTGTCTTGGTTGATACCGGGTCTGCAATCAATGTGTGTCTGTCACGCAGGGCCTACACTATTGGCTTGAAGCTAGCAGACTTCATACCAAGAAGTAGGGGTGCAACTCGGGCGGGTTTGGTCGAGTTCGGAGGTTGTTCAAGCCTAGCCCAAGTTGTGCTGAGATCTGCCCAGGTCCGCCCAAGCTCGAATTGTAACCCGAGGTTGCCTGCCGACCCGAGTTAAACCCAAATTGCCCGAATTGCCTGGTTTTTTTTTTACATTATTAAATTATCAAAATTTGACTCTATTTACATTATATATATATATATATATAGAAAATCATTAATACAACAAAACAAATAATTTTTATAATGTAAGAGAGATGTCGCTATATTAGTTTTCACAATTTGTGAGTGAAGAACATAAAAAAGTAGGATTTTATATTATTTGTATATATAATATATATTCAATATGATTTAATAATCTAAATTACTTTAATATCATGTAATGGATAATAATTTATATATATATATTTAATATTTTTATAGATCTATATATGTATAATTCGGGCTTCGGGTTGCTTGGGTTGTTTGATGTCTTTGCCCAAGCCCGTCCAAATTTAATTCGGGCTTTGGAATTTTTTCCCAAGCCCATACCGAATTTGAAAATATCTTGTCCAAGCCCTAAAAAAATTTGGGTTGGGTTCAGGTTGCTCGGGTTGAGCCCGTCCAAGTTGCACCCCTACCAACAAGCCAAGTGATTCGGGCTTATGATAATACAAGCCCGGAAGCGATGGGGACAATCTAGATCAGAACGCAGGTTGGCCCGGCGCAACAGGACATTGAGTTTCATGTCCTAGATGTTTCGGCCACCTTTAACTTACTCCTTGGACAGCCGTGGTTGCACCAAGCGAATGTTGTCTCTTCCACTCTACATCAGATGCTGAAATACCCTCATGGGAACGGGGTAGCCATTGTTTTTGGGAATTGTTCCATACATCCTGCGCCGGAAGTCTCTACGCCGGTATTGGAAATTGCCCATGGTGATAAGGATGTCTTTTTGTCTGGGTTCACCTTGGCTGAGGCCCAGGTGGTGCAACATATTTTGGCTGTTGATGAGGGATTGTACATCAGTGCTCAATCAGTCTACCTCATGAATAAGTTACAGCATGTACCCGGAATGGGATTGGGAAGAAGTGGCCAGAAGGGCGTTGCTGCATTGGCCGAAGTGCCACACAACCCTCATACCTTTGGTTTAGGTTACACGCCTACCAAAGAGGATTAGGTAAGAAAGGGAAAGGAAATGGCCGGAAGAGCCAAGGCAAGGCAGAGTGAGAAGCACTATGAGCTAGTGCATAGACCAATTCAAAGAACCCTAAACGGTCACTTTGTCTGGGAAGATTTCCCATTTTTGCAGCTTTCCTGAGCCATAGATGAATTCCAAGAAGCGGCGTTTGCCCGGCTTTGAGATTTTCTTCGACTTACAACTACAAGGGGATAAAGTCGCAGAAGAATAGATTGACTTACCTACTGAGGCAGAACAGAATGCTGAGGACGAGTCCAATGGTAATGAATTCGAGATAGGAGCATTGCTGGCTTGTCTCCTCTTGGATCCTCAGATCGAATCAGAGAGCTTGCGGGATGACTTCACTGTTTCCATGATTAGGGCAGACCCAGGTGTGGACCCTTCTACCGGCATTCTGGATGCATCTATGCACCCTCCCTTGTTTGGCAGTTCGAGGACGGCTTTTTGTCCGGCAGTTTCGAATCAGGTAGTGAGTCGAAATTTGATTCCACAAAGTCTATGGAGTAGAAATCAGATTCCAATTCTTCTGAGTTAGAGTCTGATATTCCTAGGTTGATAAACCAGATGGCGTTATGTTGTCCAGGTCATCTTTTTCTTTTTCCTTTGAGTCGGTTATAACCGAAGAATTGGACAACTTGGAAGTTGTGAATGAGAATGGTACCACTGCTATTTCTGAGTATTTTTTTGTGCCATTAGTATATTGCATTGATCATGACTTTCAAAATTTTGATGAAAATGACGAGGAAAGAATTCCTCTGGTTTTAAAATATTTGATTGATCGAGAGGAGGAGAGGTTTGTAAAACCCCTGGTTGATGAAATCATTTCAATTAATGTGATCACTGAGAAGGATCCGCTTCTAGTCCAGATCGGGTCCACGTTGTCTTTGGAGGAACGCGAGCGCTTAGTTGCTTTACTAAAAGATTTCAAAGATGTTTTCGCGTGGTCCTACGAAAACATGCCTGGAATCGATCCTGAGATTGTATAGAACCGGATCCCTCTTGACCCTGAGGCCTGACCCGTTAACTAGAAGCTTCGGAGAATACGCTCAGATTGGGCTTTGAAAATTAAGGAAGAGGTCACCAAGCAGATGGACACAGGGTTTTTGCTAGTATCTGAGTATCCCACTTGGTTGGCCAATATCGTTCCGGTGTCGAAGAAAGATGGCAGAATTCAGGTATGTGTGAATTTCAAGGATCTGAACCAAGCTAGTCCGAAGGATGACTTTCCTCTACCGCATATCAACGAATTGGTGGACTTCACAACAGGGCATACGTTGCTCTCCTTTACGGCTGGATTTTCTAGGTATAACCAGATATTGATGGCACCTGAAGACAGAGAGAAGATAGCCTTCACCACGCCGTGGAGAACCTATTGCTATAGGGTGATGCCGCTTAGTTTGAAGAATGCTGGGGTTACTTATCAACGGGCTGCAACCACTATCTTGCACAATATTATCCACAAAGAGGTTGAGGTGTACGTAGACGACATGATTGTCAAGTCCATGGAAAGAGATGGCCACTACACCGCCTTGAAGAAAATTTTCCAACGGATCAGAGAATATCGGTTGAGGCTAAATCCACAGAAATGCACTTTTGGTGTCATAGTAAGGAAAATGCTAGGGTTCTTGATTACACAGAGGGGCATCGAAGTCGACCCTTCCAAGATTAAAGCCATCCTAGAAATGCCAATACCAAGGACTAAAAAGGAGGTGCAAGGCCCTCTAGGTAAAGTGCAATTCATAGGACGGTTTATTGCAAAATTAACCTTGACTTGTGAACCACTATTTGGTCTCCTGAAGAAAGGAAAGAAATTCCAATGGAATGACCAATGCCAAATTGCTTTCGAGCAGATCAAGCAATATCTGCAGAATCTGCCTATGTTGTCACTGCTAGAGCCGCAGAAACAGTTCATTTTGTATCTGTCAGTAACTGACACGACAGTGGGTTGCATGCTTGAGCAGAAATCTGAAGATAGGTGGAGAAAGCCATCTATTACCCGAACAAGAAGATGTTGGACTATGAGACCCGTTATTCCCCTTTGGAAAAGGCTTGTTTAGCTTTGGTATGGGTCACCAGGAAGTTAAGGCACTACCTGTCAGCTCACTCTGTAATACTGGTTTCGAGATTAGATCCCATCAAATATCTCTTCGAGAAACCAGCACTTACGGGTAGGCCAGCTCGTTGGTTTCTTCTTCTCTCTGAATTTGATTTGAAGTAGGTGACTCGCAAGTCTGTGAAAGGGAGATTGGTAGTGGACTTCTTAGTCGATCACCCAGTGGAAGGGTACAAACCAGTAGAGTACTTATTCCCAGATAAAGCCATTCTGCAAGTTGAGGAAGAAACCTGCACAATGTACTTTGACGGAGCATGTAATCAGTACAGGTATGGGATAGGGGTGTTGCTGATAGTGCCCGACAATTCCCATATACCCTTAGCCTCCAAACTCCGGTTCAAGGTATCGAACAACGAAGTAGAATAAGAAGCATGTATCACTGGATTACAAGCTGCCCTGGAACTAGGGGCAAAACGGTTGGACGCCATTGGGGACTCGAACCTGGTTGTATCTCAAAGAAAAGGAGATTGGAAAGTTAAAGAAGAAATGATGAAAACCTATCACCAAACCTTGGACGTTCTAATTCCTAGGTTTAAGAAGCTGACCTTCACCCATCTATTAAGAGAGAATAATAGGTTCGCCGATTCTTTAGCAACCCTATCATCAATGATAGACATCCCTTTTGGAGTCCGGATGCGTCCGATCATTTTTGAACAGAGATAAACGCCGGCCTATGAGTTGATCGCTGCAACTGATGAAGTACAAGATCAGAACCCTTGGTATTATGATGTCTCGAACTTCTTGGAAAAGGAGGCTTATCCACTAGAGGCAAATGCCAAAGTAAAAGGGCAATACGGCGAATGGCTACTCAGTTTATCATCTGCAAGGGTAAGTTGTACAAACGAGGCCATTTGGGAATGCACAAGCTGTGTGTTGATGGAGAAGAGTCGAAGCGCCTAATGGATGCCATCCACGGCGGAGAGTACGGATCGCACATGAGCGGAGTGATGCTAGCCCGAAATATTCTCAGGCAGGGTTACTACTGGTCAAGCATGGAAGAGGATTGTATCGGTTTTGTTCGGCGATGCCACAAGTGTCAGATCCATGCCAATCGCATAAATATTCTGCCGTCGATGCTGTACAACATGACTTCTCTGTGGCCATTTTCAGTCTGGGGAATTGATGTTATTGGGGCAGTTACGCCAAAAGGTTCAAATAGGCATGACTATATCCTGGTGGCGATAGACTACTTTACAAAGTGGGTCGAGGCCCAATCCTATGCGGTGCTGAAAGCGTCACTTGTAGCCAAGTTCATCAGGAATAACATCATTTGCCGTTATGGGGTCCCGAATGGGATTATTTCAGACAACGGTTCCCATTTCAAGAAGGAAGTGATCGACTTGTTGGACAAGTACAACATGGCTTTTCATAAGTCATTAACATATCAGCCACAAACAAACGGAGCCGTTGAGGCTGCCAACAAGAACATCAAGCACATTCTACAGAAAAATGGTGGAAACCTACAGGGACTAGCCAGACAAGCTGCCATTTGCTCTTTGGGGCTACAGAACATCAATTCCAATGTCAACTGGGGCAACTCCGTATTCCCTAGTTTATGGGATGGAAGCTGTTCTACCGATTGAAGTTGAAGTTCCATCGCTGCGGGTTATGGCTGAGTGCCAGATAGCAGAAGTGGATTGGCAGCAGAGCAGGTTCGAGGAACTAATGTTGTTCAACGAGAAGAAGCTGAAAGCACTATACCATGTTCAAGATTATCAACGTAGGAATGCCAGGGCTTTTAACAAGAAAGGTAAGTCTCAGAATCTTAAGAAACGGGATTTGGTGCTCAAAGACAATCAAGGTCCCATCCACGATCCTAGGGGCAAATTCAGACCTATTTGGACAGGCCCTTACATCATTAAGTCTATTTGGTTGGGTGGAGCTATCATTCTTATGGACTTAGATGGCCTCGAATTCTCCCAACCAATCAACATGGCCAAGTTGAAGAAATATCACCCCTGAGAGGCTCGTTAGGCCAAAAACCCGAAAGGGCGACCTAGGCAAAAGTTAGAGCACAAAAATTGGAAAAAAGAAAAACTGAGCTCGCAAGGTTGAAAACCCAGAAAGGGCGGCCTTGGCAAAAGTTAGAGCACAAAAGGAGAGCGTTAATACCTGAGTGAACCCGAACCGAACTACGTAAGGCTTGATTCCCATCTTTGGGATATGTAGGCAACTTCATTATGAAGTCCAGCCATAAACACTTCCAAATCAACTATGTCCATGAGATTGTTCTGGTCGTCTTTGGCTTTTCTACATCTTGTGACCTTCAGTATGAGAGCTGGTTACAGTACAGTGCAGTGATATGTAGACAAAGGGCAATTTTCCAATTACTGGATTCAGAGTTGTACATCTCAAGGATAGATTCCAAGTGTGTCCAGTTGTGATCCTCATCGAAAATAGTTTTGAAAAGTTTTAATAAAAGTTTATTTTGTTCAAATTAATCTTTTTACAACTTAGACCATTTTTAGACCAAATGAAAAATTTTCAGTGCCTACAACTTCAATT
This sequence comes from Camellia sinensis, assembly GCF_055761805.1. Lineage (NCBI taxonomy): Eukaryota > Viridiplantae > Streptophyta > Magnoliopsida > Ericales > Theaceae > Camellia > Camellia sinensis. The sequence continues at coordinate 82,840,161 of NC_138974.1, forward strand.
TCATTGATTTCAATACAGAGTTCTCTACCTCTTAATACAAATCAAAGTTACATTTTATTACATTCAAAAGAAAAACTTGAAAGTTAGATCAAAGGAATAAACTTGGGGCATCGATAAGTCAGGTGTTCCTGCGTCTCCTCCTAGAGCTTGTGGAAGCTTCAGATGCTAAAGTAGGCCCGGTTTGCGCCTTACCTTCAAGCCAAGCTATACATTCTCCTTAAAGGGCACAATTGAAATTAGGAGCAGGAGCCCGAAGTTCTCTTGTCCTTCATACAGTAGGATACCGAGCTAGTTGTAAACCTCGGATTAGAAATGAAGCCAGGTACTCTACCCCATTTTTTGGGCAAGTCTGGTCATCTCCGAATTGATGCCTGACCTGGAATGGAAAATAGAAGACACAATGTGTCAAGCCAATCAACTGAATGCCGAGTTGCCGGGTCATGCTGTAGCTCACCTCTGGCAGATCAAACTAGGGGCAACACCAAGCAATCTCAGTAGCAGAACGGTTGCACATCCAATGGCACCACCACCCCTCGTTCAGGAAATCAACTAGTCGTTGGTGAAAGAAATAGCCTCGTGCTGAATATACAGGGCAAGAGTCCACTACTTTCAACCTGTCCATGAGCCAAATCTGGATAGGGATGAAAAACAAGAGAGATTAAAGAATAGAGAGGTGCATATGGAGAGAAAAGTGCGAAAGGGTTTTGAGAGAAAAACTGAGTCTGAAGGTCGAGTGGTGTGAGAAGCACATGTGATATAGGGTGGGAAACATTACCTGTAAAAGTAGCGGCCTTCCTACGAACTTGGTTGTCTTCTAGCGATAAAAAGCATCCAAGCCCATCAAAGTCTCGGCTAGTGTCAAGCCAATGCAGCTCTTGCCCTCTTTCAAGCCTTGGGCCACTTAGATCAAGCGAATGCTAAACACTCCAAAGCCTGGGGAAAGCAGAAAATGAGCTAACATACACAAGCAGAGGGCATGTTGCCGAAAACTTTGCTAGAGACGATCGCCGCGGTCGCCAGCATCATAAAATCAATGAATAAGACTAGGAATGTCTAGTTCTCCGTTGTGAACCAAAGATCAAGCATCGTGTAAAATGAACCCACACATCCTTTCTAAAGCTTAGATGTGACCAAAACGCGACAGGGGAAGGATTTTCTCGTCACGTTGGGATTCCATCAGAATTTGGAATTCTTCAAATGTGGGGCACATCTCTTGTCCCCAAAAGTTGAAAACATGAGTAATCGGATTCCAACATCTAGCCACAACATGAAGGAATGGAAAACACAGTGGAGTACGACTCAGCGGGAATAGTGCATTTATCCCGAAACCCCGAAAATTCAGTTTTTCTGAGCCATCTAAAGTCGCAATCCAATTGTAGAGTTTTTCGGTGAAGAATGGCCCCATTTGAAGCAAAAACAGAGCTGAAGTAAAGAAACTACGAAGCTGGAGCTTTTGTAAAAGATAAGGTGCTGAGTGGAAGATAGGTGGCAGTAATCTGGAGACCCCCTACATCACTGGCCGACCGGCCACTTTAGTGGCCAACAACCATCACTAAGTGGCCAACAGCCCCTATTTGTGTCCAGAAGAATGCCTTTGGTGTTCCTGTGTGTTGAGCATGCTGAAAACCTGTGTTTTGTTCTACTCTGGATGCATTCTGTTGTTTTGTTTTAGTAGTTTTGTTGAGTCACTCCCAAGTTTGTTTCAATTTGTTTATCAAGTTGTTGCAATTTGTTTATCGAGTTGTTTTGTTGTTACTCATCGAGTTGTACTTGTTTTATTTATTGAGTTGTTGTTTTGTTTATCAAGTTGTTGCATTAGTTGCTCTTTGAGTCGTTTTACTCTGTTTGTTATGTTGTGGTCGGTTCACTACCCGATTTAGCAATTGTCAAGACAATGTACAATATTTATTTTCCATCAAATCCCGCTTTTGTGTAAAATGGCGCAATGCGATGCTCAGAATATAAAATGCAACATGTTTTCATCAAAAGTTATTTTCAATCCAATCATGGTTTCTTTTTACAAAGGGTACAAGTTTTCAAGAAAATAAAACTGTCTAAGCTGTACAATATGCTAACACTGCTAGCAAAAAGAAGCAAAGCAAAAGCATATGAATCAGTGCTGGCTATCTCAAGCTCTAGAGGTCTTCTTCGTCCTCTTCCTCAGCAGAACGGACTCTGCAGAACTATCTTCATTTGCGCCACTGCCTGAATCTGATGCAGAACCGGAACTGGAGTCGTCATCATCTGCATCTAAACCTGGCTCAACCTCGTCTCCACTAGCGAAACCCGACCCGGCATCATCATCTCCGTTCTCAGATGACTCAATGTGCTAATCCCCGGCCTCCTCGGTCTCAGCCTCACTGGTCTCATCATTGTCATCGGGTACGATGGGCTCCTGACGTCTCCCTCGGCCACATGTCGGAGTCTCTCTATCTCTCCCTGCTACTGGAGAGGGCACTGATGGTCCTGTTTCTGTTGCCGTCGGTCCTGTCTGTAGAGGTGTGACCTGAAAGGGGCAGTTTAAAGATATCAACCATAGTATGTGTATCAGATGCAAGTATGGTGTGCAGAGTGAGTACATGCAGAAGTCAGATACGATACGTGAATACAATGTGTCAGATGTGATCTATACATGTAGTGTATCAGTGCAGATGTGATCTACACATGTGATCTACACATGCAGTGTACCGGTGGTGAGTCAGGTATCCTGACATATCAGTGACCAGGCAACGGAGGCTCAATCGGGTTCTGATAAAGCTCTCCAGGGTACCGCCAACCCGTCAGCTCAGTCGGAAGATCTGGCCATTCAACACTTTGCCTAGTAGGGCGCATCCCTGTAGCCCTGCCCTACGCTGCTCGGGCCCTGCTCGTCGAAAGGACATCGACTTCCCTTCCTGTATGAGCACGAACACCTATCAAAGGAGGCATGAGGTACATCTGCATGTAAGTCGTATAGTCCCCCTCCTCAATGAAGAAGTCTGCATCTCCACCCCGCATGAAGTCAATGATCTCCTGAGTGAGAGACTCTCTCTGGCTCGCAGGAGACCCATCGTCAAGCGTATGAAGCGCTTTCCTAGAAACCAGGCTCAGCCTACTGGTCCCTCAAGCACGATCCAATACCGAGAAGCGCCCCAAGCTCCGACGAACTGGAATCTAACACCCTCTGGAATCATCGCCCAGGGCTGCCACGTGATCTATAGACATCAAGTGCATAGATTGATAAGTTGCCATTAGATATGTAAAATGAATTAGAGCTGAAAGCAGAAAGAACTATGAGGTTTGAGTTACATCTACTACTCTCACTGTATCGAAATACTAGTGAAGGAATGAGAGGGTCTCCCGGGTCCTCAGCTGGCACCTCCCGTTATATCAATGAGAATATGGCACTCCAAGGGGCATCTCAACCTCCGACTCTGGAGCAAGTGTCGAGAAATAGGCGTACACCCATAGCTGTAAGAAAACAAGAGGGCGACAGTGAGAATACAAAGAAACACAGAAAATACGAAAAGCAAAGTGTGTAGTACAGTGTATAAAAGTACAAGTGCAGAGATTAGATTATGTCTGTGCAGTGTACGGTGTGTGCAGTATATAGAAAGTGCAAAGCAGAAAGCACGGAAGAGAATGTAAAACAGAAAAGTAAAGCATACCTCCCAGGCTCTCTAATAGCCGCCAACTCTGTTCCCGCTCCTGCGGGAGGTGGAGCTCATATAGCAGTACAGAGTGGCGAGGCCGATGCTGCCCCAATCATAATGTCGAACCTGAGATAAGTCCATCAAGGCACTCAAAAGATATAGCCCGACTGTGTTTGTCCTGTCGGCGAATAAGGTAGTACCGAAGAGGAACATCAGGAAACCTCTGGCATACTGCTCGATCTCCTCAACAGTCACTGGGGCTGTCCCTCTGTAGTGGTTTGCGAACCAGGTGTATCGGACCATCCCTGATCGGAAGATAGGTGGGTGTGCTCCCAACAAATAGGTCCAGGCGGTCTCCCACTCACCCATGTCGGTGTCATATGGGATCGGCCGACCTCTTACCTCAAGGCCCGTCAACATGGCAAAATCATATGCAGTCCTCGTCATATCTCCAGCAGTAGAGAAATGGAAAGAGTTGGTGGTATCCCACCATCTCTCTACCAGCACGCCCAAGAGGGTCCTACTCACCATGACGTACGACAGCCCTATGCAAAACAAACCAAACCCTGCCTCATCAACGATCTGGCAGACACCATCAGGGAGGTCCATATACCACACCCTCACTGAGGTGGACCCATATCCTCTGGTAAAACGGGAGTCTACCTGTGTTCAGAATGAGCAGAAGAAATACAGTGTGTGAATGTGTTCAGAATGAGCAGAAGAAATACAGTGTGTAAATGTGTTAAGAATGAGATGATGAAATACAGTGCAAAAAGTGCGAGATATGCAGGAAATGTAGAGTACATCGCAGAAAATGTAAGAATGCAGTGTATACCTCAGAGGCACCATGAGACAAGTGAGACTTTGGCTCCCATAGCAGGAGATCTGCTAGGGCGCCCCGTGCAAATCCGTTGAAATAACGGACTATGTTGGGCGGTAGTGCATGCGCCTTGGGGTGGTACCTCTCCGGGTCGAAAGGTCAGACTCTAGGTGGCAATGGTATGTACTCCGGCTCTCCCTCCATCCTTGGAGAACCTCCATCGTGAGGAACATCATCTGCCTTCAAGAAAGAAAGTGAGAAGTAGACGAAAATGAGCAAAATAGGTGGAAAGTGCCAAAAATCAACAAAAGTCAGCTCTCGAAGAGAGAAAATGGGAGAAAAAGTCAAACCCCGGGAAAAAGCACCAACTGAGGGAAACAAACCACAAGTGGCGAAAATGGCAAAAAAAGCTTCGAAAGCAAATTTTAATCTGTTGAAAACGGAGGAAATCGAAGGGTTTTAGCCAATCAACTTCGCGTGGGGCATTGGAAAACACGTGTGAAGCCCGGATCTAGGAGGAAAAAGTGTTTAGGAAGGAAGAGCAAGTAATTTCGGCACTGTGGGTGTGAGGAAATGTGATTTGGAAATGTGTTTTTAAAGATCTCCTTGCAAAAAGACCCAAAATAGCCCAGATTTTCCATAACTGGCCGACCGGCTAGTTTTTGTGGCCGACAACATTTGCAACTGGCCGACAATGCTTCAGGGTGGCCGGCAGGTGTCTAGTGTTCTCCCTGTGTGTTTTTATGCTGTTTTGAGTCCTTGGCTCTCGATAAAGTGCAAGAAAAATTCATTTTTCAGCTCAAAGTGTCTCTACAGAAGTTTCGAATCATGTCTTCAATGCATGACTCATCGTTAGCCGGCATGAACGAGGTGTATCCTTTTGAAATATGTTGTAACTCCTCCAAGAGGTAAATCAGAGGTTGCAACTGAATTGGCTCTATTAAGGCATGTTCTTTTTTTTTTATCATAGCATAGAACACGTGTTTCTTTATTCGGAGTTTTGCATCGAACATGCTATTGATGTTGCATTGAATATGCATTGTTATCATTGTGCACAGAATGTGTAAGTTTCATTGTATTGCATTACACATGTTCTTATATTTGCATAGAATATACATGTCACATTGCATTGCATTGTACACGCCCTTACATATGCATAAAAAGTGTTCGTACCTATTGCATTGAACATGCATTTTGGTGTTGTAAAGAATATGCTCTTGCTTGCATTGCATATAATATGCTTCTGTTTTGTTCCTTGCATGACGTGCATGAAACATGACTCCAAGCATTGTGTCATGGTTCTTTGTCTTGCATAGAAGATGCATTCTTATTGTATTGTACCTGTTAAATTTCTTTCTTATGCAGGCACGATATTGTATGTACGGTTCATTCAAAATTGGTGCAACTAGACGATATTGTATGTACGGTTCATTCTGAGGAACTCTAGGTAAGATCATTCCTGTCCCTTGAACACCCCATTTTGGTTAGAAACACTCGCGTACGCCCGGTGTTTACACTGACTTTTTACTTCGATTAGAAGCGTTTGGAACGTGCCTCGATGCTTATACCACCTTATTGGTTAGAAACATTGGGACATGTGCCCGATGCTTGTACCACCTCCCAGTTAGAAGCATTTCAGATGTGTGCCCGACGCTTATACCTTACTTTGGTTAGAAATATTGGGACATGTGCCCGATGCTTATACCCCCTCCCAGTTAGAAGCGTTTGGGATTTTTGCTGGACGCTTATACCTTGCTTTGGTTAGAAACATTGGGACGTGTGCCCAATGCTTATTCCACCTTTCGATTAGAAGCGTTTGGGATGTGTGTCCGACGCTTATACCTTGCTTTGGCTAGAAACATTGGGCATGCCCCTGATGCTTATACCACCCTTCTGGTTAGAAGCGTCTGGAATGTGTTCCGATGCTTATATCACTCTGTTTTGGTTAGAAACATTGGAACGTGTTTCGATGTTTATACGACCCTCCGGTGTTTGCACCGCTCTCTTTTCCCTCTCGCGTGTGGCGTGTTAGGACGCTTTGGTTAAATGCATCTGGATAGATTCCAATGCTTATACCACTTTTGTTTTGGCTGCATAATGTTTGGATGTGTTTCAATTGTTATCACCCTTGTCTGTGGTTCGGAACCATAGGGTGTGTCCCTGGGTTCACATCATGTCTCTCATCGCGTGTGCCACACGTTGGGTTGTTGTGCCACGCGTTGGGTGCGCCCGATGGTTGTGTTGTTCTTTGCCTTTCCTGCGTGATGCGTAGTTATGATTGCATAATTTTCTTACATCCTTTCCAAATGAAATGTGGGTTGATTCATGTTTACTCGCTTATGTATGAGTTTGCTGTAGCGTTTCTTTGCATAACCTTTGCATCTAGATGTTTCATTACAACCCTCATTACATGATTATAATTTATGTTATGCATCGTACATATCATTTGCATCTTGCTGCAGAACTACGCAGGTTTGATTCCTTACAAAGGGATACGTAGGTAGCCTGTCGGCACAACCGTTCTTTGTTTGGTTTGCTTGTTTGTTTGAGTCTTCGGCCTTCTTAAAAATGGGTCGTCTCTAGGCTTTGACATTCACTCCCGTCATTTCATGACTTCCGAGTTCTGCCAAAGCGGGGCAACTGTAAACACCACATTTTTGATCGACCTCAAGACTTAGACGTCATCGTTTGTGCACTCGATGATTGTGCTTGTTTTGAGCGCCCGAAGTTCTCGGCGGAACACCTTGTCTTTGAGCCTCTAAACCCTTTTTGTTTTGTGCTTTTTATGGGCCAAACCTTGGTGCCACTTGCCTGGAAGGGGGAGGGGCCTTGTCGGCCACTTTTCCCTCTTGTCGACCACTTGCAGTGGTCGGTCGGCTAGTTGAAGTGGCCGGTCGGCCACCTAAACTGGCCGATGACCATTTTTTACACTCTTTTAGATATTTCTTTGCCAGTTGTGCCAGTTGTTGTTCACTGTAGGCCATCTCCATACATGTGTATGGAGGGATGAATGCAAGCCTTTAGCTTGATTTTCTATATAATGGGGGGTCTCTCCCCTATTTGAGAGGTTGGATAATTTTGGATCAAAATTTCTCCCTCTCTCTCTAGAGTTCTCTCTCTCCCTCCCTGTTTATGCTTGATAGTTAGAATTCTCTACACATTTGCACACTAGCCCTTAACCAAATTGGACCACCTTGGAGCTGAGGCCTCTTGGAACCTATTTTGGGCTATTGGAGGGTTGTTTGAGCCTAAGAGAGTGGCTGGTTAGTGATGTGCTTCAAAGGTATAAGACTTGCCTCATTTGAGCTCTTTGTACATACTTGTTTTGCCATCTTTTTATGCTATTTTGAGCCTAGTTTTCAAGTACAAAAAGTTTTGATTTTCGAGTAATAACATGCTGGTTTGAAGCCATTTTGTGCTGAGGGGTTGTCTACCCTTTTTGTTGCAAATTTGTATGAGCCTTTGCACTATCTTTTAGCATGTTAAAATCAATTTTTTTGGGCTTTTGAACCACTGAAATTCAGAGTTATTTTAGTGGTAAAAAGTTTGTTTTGAAGTCCTAAAATAGAGGGGTTAGCCTCCTCTCCTTGTGTCTCACTCTCCTTGTGTCTCACTTCCATGCCTAGTTAGCATTACATAGTGGCATGTTTTTGTAGCTTGTGTTAGCTTAATTCAAGCATGTTTTAGGCTCTATTTTTACATGTTTCAACTCTGTTTTGGGCTGGTGGAGCATTTGTTGCTTGCTTTTTGTACTTGTAGTGCAATTGTGCTTACTAGTCTAGCATGCCTGATGGTTTAGCCTATTATTCTAGCTTGTGTTAGCTTAAATCCAACATGTTTTATCTACTATTTTGGCCTACTTTAACTCTATTTTGGGCTAGTTATGTCCTTTGAGGCTTGTATTGCATGGCTATAGTGTAATGGTCTTCACTAGCTCATTGTTTGAGGCCTCTAAACATGAAGTGTTTGAGTTGTTTGCTTGTTATAGCATCATTTTACATGTAATTTCAGTGTATAGAGCTCTGTCATATGCTCATTTATTTCACTCTTTCATTACTTTTGAGAGTTGTGTTTTGAGTCTTGTTTGCAAGCTAACATGTGTGCATGTTTTTCTAGCCTTTTGTGCCGAAATCTCAACAAGTTTTAGCCACTCTTTTGGCATGTTTTAAATCTTTTTTGAGTTTTTTTGGCCCTTTGAGGCTTGTATTGTGTGGTTGTGGTGAAATCTCCTTCACTGGCTTAATGTTTTGGGCTCTTAGCATGACTTGCACGTGTTGTTTTCATATTTTAGTGCCCTTTTGCAAGCCATTTCAGCACTGAAATATCTGCAACCCCCCCCCCCTCTATTCTTCACTCTTTACTTTGGTTTGAAAGCGGCTTTCGGCCTCTTGTTAGCTTGAGTATGGAATTAAGGCTCTCATGCCTAATAATTTAATTCCATTGGGAGTTCATTACCAAAAGCATGAGGCCTCTTTCACGCTCAAGGTACTTGTGGCTGAAGCCCACTTTCCAATTAGAGGACTCTCACTTTGGACTTAACCCGTTAAAGGACTAATCGATAATGTAAAATGTGTAAATAAAACATGACAAGTAAAACTTGAGCAAGTTAAGCATGTTGTGTTGCATTGCATGTGTTTGGATCGGACGTTAGTCCAAGCGTAAGAAAAATGGGACGTTTCATACTCAAAGTGATGAAACGTGCCACTTTTCTCAGTCACCATCACCTTCGATCATACATGATAGGGTGGCGGTCCTTTGAGTCTTGTTTGTGCATCCATTAACCTTGTACAAGCTTGGTTCTCTAGCCATCATGCATTGAAAATGCCTGGTTGATGGCTCGAGAGCCAAGTGCTACACTCCTTTGAGTTGTGAAATGATAAGGAGGGTAGCTGTACATACATTTCTTGAAAATGCATTGCTTTGCCACTATTTGCTCTTTGTTGCAACAAAAGAGGAAGTCCAAAAAAGGGGGTGGCCGACCGGCCAATTGAAATAGCCGACCGGCCAGTTGAGGTGGCCGACAGCCACTTTTTGTAGCCGACCGGCCACCAGTGAATTTTTTCCCAAATGTGTTCTTGTGTTGGAGCAGAGGCAATCTGGAAGTTGGTACGATTTTTAGAGATCAAACGAGTGCAAACAGGGGCATCCGATGGTAAGGCAATGATATTTTCGGGTGGAGCAACCGAGCTTGCAAGCATCCCTCGGCCCGAGGCCATTTATTCACTTTATTCATACAAGTGTCAAGTATTGTAATTATTCAATTAGCTTATATAGTTAATTAGTTTAATTACTTAATTAGTTAGTGTAACTAATTCTTCAATTTTTGGTTTGTAATATCTTAATAAGCTTAGAATAGTTAGTTAATTTTATTTCAATTGTTGTAATTAGTTAACTAGAATAGTTAATTAGTTTTGGTAAGTAATAGTTAGCTTATTCATTCGGACCCTACTTCGAGAGGGCGTAATGACGTAATAAGTGTGTGCATGTCTTCCAGCCCCATGTCTTTCTCCCTTTTAGTTAACTGTTTTCAATGGTCAGTTTAGGGCCATGTTTCAATTAGCATACCTTATGCTCGCATGTTTGCATCCATTCATTTGTATTGCATGCACCGAGGCTCAGCGCATCATTCAAATTGCATTGTCATTTCAATACTTTTTTTGAATACGTGTTTAAAAACATGTTATCAAATTGTATTATATGCCATATTAGTAGCCGAGCCTATTAATTTCATATCGCATGCGTCGCATTAGGCATCTTGTATACTTAGAATCATGCATTTTTCTAACTAGTTTTTGTTTGGCTTGGAGTACATGGTAAGTTTTATGCTTTAGCATGCTTGCATGAGTGTGATTTCCATGTTGCCATTATATCATGCTTGCCATGACGCTATTTGTTTAAATGATTAATTGCATGAATCCCTGTGGATGGAGGCTTGATTCTTTGAATTGAAACGATTCGACGAATGTATGTTTTAAGCCCACTTGAAGTGGAAAATCATGTTTTAAGCCCACTTGAGGTGGCAAATCCGCAAACTTTCAAGCACACTTGAGGGTGGCAAAGTGAAACCATTTTCGAAAACAAACATGAGTTGAGTTGTTCCAATTCTTGCAATTCTAGTCTATACTTGATTTTGTGCGTCACATAGTAAAGTTAGCTAATAATCGGTTAAAGAACACATAAGGTTTATGAAATAACAAATCATAATTAGTAGAGGCCAATCCTTTGATCGAGCGAGCGGGGGTGCTTATTTCAAGACCTTCCTCCCTCGTACCCAAGTTCCCGAGCCGAGGTAACTTTGGCGATGACGGACACGTGGCCTTTGGCACGAGTCAGGGTTTCCTAAATTTCCCCAAAACAAAATATTTAGGTGGCGACTTTGTAATCTGGAAAAGTAGTCCAATTTTCACATTATTTGATTTAAAATCAATTTTTCAAAAAGATTTTCCGGATTGGACTCTTCATCGTTTATCAGTTTCACATTGCACTTTGTGAGATTAGATTCAGAACTGTGACAAGAGTCCGAACTGCAGAACCAATTCGAGCTCTCTGAAAGGGGACGCATAATAGTCAAGCTACAGTTTCTGGCGACTCTGTTGGGGATTTAGAGAACTTGACTTGAACTCATGATATGTTGTTTTATTTACACTTATGTGTTTCTTTGCATTACATTTGCATTGGTGCGCCTAAGTCATAGTGTTTGCCATCTGCTATTCCTAAGCGGTTTGTTGGAGGCTTGCTTGGAAAAACTTACCAAAAGGCTAACTGGTTGCAGGCTCTGCCATGATGGGAACACAAACCTTGGATTTGGACTACCGTTGTACCGTTTGATCCTCCTTTCACTTCTCTGTATTGGGAGTGAGAGGTATATTAGGTGGTCTTGCTGAGGCACCCTTTTGGACCAATCGACCTAGTTGCATATCGAAAGCCTTAGAGACTATTCCAAACTAGGACAGGTTGCTCACCCAAATATAGGTTTGTCTGAAACCATTTTCTTGTGTAGCGAACCCCTAGTGCTTGACGAAATTACGACATGGAAACCCTACCCCACCATAGGGATGTTTTGGCTCTCACTTGCTTGATATGTGCTTTTAGAGTGTGACTCTACAGGAATGTATGTATCCGTTGCAAGTCTGGGTATCAGTTATCAGGCAAAAATTTGGGGGCAGGAATTAGTATTTGAGCACAGATTGTCCAGCTTCTGATTACGACTGTGTGTTGTCTCTATCTAAGCTGAGGTGCTGTGTGTTTGTTGATTGTTATTTCTATTTTTGCTTTATTTTCTTTTTGTAGGGTAGTATTTCACAATTACTTCCGACGAGGCAGTTACGCCCCAAGCACTCTGGACCAGAGTAAGGCGGCTTTATCGATCTGGGCATCTTGTGAGAGGACAACTAGTGTCTGCTTCGCTACCCCTGGCTATGAGACGAAGGAGAGTTCGGCAAAATTCACCAGTTCATCAACCACCTGTGCTCAGCGAAGTCTAGTTTTCTGCTTCCACTTCAGAAAGAGAATATACACCGTATCTGATAGATCAGGAGCCCATTGATAGTATGGAGGATATGATGCGCCAACTTCAACAGACCATCGAGGCCATACAGCGGGGCACTACTCGCCAAGGGGAAGTTACCACTTTCCAAACAGAGGTTGCAGCCCAGCAGGCTGAATTGATTGCTAGGCTTCAACAACAATAACACCCACAACAAGCAACAACTTTTGCTTCACACCCACCCCCAGTCAGGGTTCAAACACCAAGGGTTACTACTGATGTCCAGGAGAATGTGGACATTCAGGCAGAGCCGGCTCTACCCCAAACTTCCAAAGCACCAGTCTACCCAACAGAGGCCCCCTTTGAGTTCGAGGTCGACACCACCGCTCTAAAAGTGAGCAAGCTTGAGAAGTTTTTCAAGAGGGCTTAGGACGTCAACTCGATCCCAGACATAGAGGACGGCTACACAAATTCGGCGGTGACATTGCCGGATAGATTCAAAATGCCACACATAGACTGCTTCGACGGCTCAGGTGATCCCATGGTCCATTTCCGACTATTCTCAGATATTCTGCAGCCAGTGGGCCTGTCTAGGTTACTGAAGTTATCCCTCTTTGGTCGGACCCTGTCGGGTATCGTGGCCGTTTGGTATGCTAAGCTGGAAGATTCTGTGAAGAGGAGCTGGGAAGAGATGGCTGAGGCCTTTATTGCCCAATATTCTTATAACACTTAAATCAAGGTCACAACTCGTGATCTCGAGGCTACTCATCAAGAGATGAAGGTGGGCTTCTCCGATTTTGTCACTTGGTGTAGGGCCAAGGCCTCCACAATGGCAACCCGATCAGCTGAAAAGAACCAAATCCGGATGGTGGTCCGTAACTTGCAACCGAGGCAGCTGCAATAAATGATTATCCTACCCTTCCCTACATTTGCTGACCTCCAAGAGATAGGGGTGCAGATAGAGGATGTGATGAAACAAAGTCTAATTAACCATGAAAAAGAGCATCCCAATAGAGCTTTTACACACAGTTCAAATGCAGCTAAGAGTAGTAACACAGCTGCAAGGACTTCTGATGTTGGTATGGTCACCACCACACCGAAAACAGCCACCCCCTTTACCGGTACATCCGAAACCACCTCACAACTTGCAAAGTACCCACCTAGGGCCAGAGGGTTTTTCACCTCACTCTGCATGTCTCTATCAGCGGCATTAAGAGTCCTGATCAAAAAGGGGCATCTAAAGCCACTGGAGCCGCACCCATTGCCTAATTCCCTCCCTCATACACATAACCTGGCCAAGTACTGCGCCTTCCACCAGCAACATGGTCATGATACTAACCTATGCTTTAGACTCTGTCATGAGATTCAGGATCTCATTGACAACAAAGTGATAGCACCTCCTGGGAAGCCTAACGTCACTACAAACCGCCTTCCACCACATAACCAAGCCTCTCCACCCAGGCAAATAAACCTTATCCAAACACTGGCAATCCTGTACGACCCCAGCATATACGTCACTCCCTCCCACCTACCCAAGCCGATGCTGTTCATCCCAAAAAGCACAGATTTGTGCATGATGAGCGCATCCATATCCCAACCCGAACCCTTGGCAGTGGATGTGGTAGAAAAAGGCATGCTTGAGGGCCCTGTGAGCTTAATTGAGGAAGAATATAACCCTTGCCGCTATATTACGCCAGCCGATCAAGCCAAGTCGGAGGTGAAATTGCCGAGGGGAATGGAGGTTAATGTAGTCGGGGAGGATGGACCGAGCCAGAGAATAGATGACTTAGCTGAGCTTGAGGAGGACATCGCTAATCTGCAATTCTTCGATGAACAGGATCTAGGGGATATGCACATTAATTGGTTTAACTTGAACGGATCAGTGGATAACATGGGGTGGCTTAGTGATGAGCCAGATGTTGATGAAGGGTCTCCAGAAAAGCTGCAACAGCTGGAAGTAAGGACTACTACAAGGGCCGGAACGACCGTGGATGAGAAGAAGCTACCGGAGAGCACCGGTACTAAAAATTTTGCTCGAGAATTGAACAACGTTTGTATAGCCGATACAGAATAGGATGCCGTACTGAAGCGGTTTGAACATGTGAGAACTGAGAATGATCAGAAGGTTAGAAAAGCCAAAGGCCCTGTGGGGATTGACTGTGTTGTGGACACGTGAATAATTACAGCAGAACCAAACATGTGCTTGTCAGTTACCAGAGGAACATGATGGGAAGACGATGATTTGCGTCTTGCCCATACTGATGAGAACTGGGGAAAAAATTTTTCGGATGATACTTGGTACACCGAAGAAATGGATCACATGACCAGGAACGGGCGGCACTTCAAGCCCCCACACCTGGACTAACCGGAAGCATCTGGGAAGGATAAGGAGGTAGAGAAACAGAAAGAGAAACTGCTAGAAAAAGAGGTTGTACTGAAGCAGCTGAATAAGATTCATGCGGATATATCCATTTAGGGGTTACTCATGACTTCGCGCGTGCATCGGCTAGCCGTCCTGTCTGTAATGGACAAAGCCAAGCTTTTTATTGACATAACCCCTGAGCAGTTGGTGGGACTGGTTTTCCCGAGGGAAACCTCACCGACTTTGACCTTTATAGATAACAAATTGCCGCTTGAGGGCTCTGAGCATAATAAACCACTATACATCTCCATCGCATGCAAAGAGAAGTGGATACCTGTCGTCTTGGTTGATACCGAGTCTGCAATCAATGTGTGCCCGTCACGCACGACCTACGCTATTGGCTTGAAGCCAGCAGACTTCGTACCAACAAGCCAGGTGATTCAAGCATATGATAATACAAGTCGAGAAGTGATGAGGATAGTCCAGATCAGAAAGCAGGTTGGCTTGACGCAATAGGACCTTGAGTTTCACATCTTAGATGTTCCGGCCACCTTTAACTTACTCCTTGGACGGTCGTGGCTGCACCAAGTGAAGGCTGTCTCTTCCACTCTTCATCAGATGGTGAAATACCCCTATGGGAAGGGGGTAGCCATTGTTTTTGGGAATTCTTTCATACATCCTCCGCCAAAAGTCTCTACGCTGGTACTGGAAATTACACACGGTGATGAGGATATCTTTTTGTCTGGGTTTATCTTGGTTGAGTCCCAGGTGGTGCAAGAAATTTTGGCTATTGATGAGGGATTGTACATCAATGCTCAATTAGTCTACCTCATGAATAAGTTAAAGCATGTACCTGGAATGGGAATGGGAAGAAGTGGCCGGAAGGGCGTTGCTGCATTGGTCGAAGTGTCGTATAACCCTCATACCTTTGGTTTAGGTTACACGCCTAACAAAGGGGATTGGGTAAGAAAAGGAAAGGAAATGACCGGAAGAGCCAAGACAAGGCAGAGTGGGAAGCACTATGAGCTAGTGCATAGACCAATTCAAGAAACCCTGAACGGCTGCTTTGTCCGAGAAGGGGAGGATTTCCTATTTTGCAGCTTTCCTGAGCCATGGATGAATTCCGAGAAGCGATGTTTGCCCGGCTTTGAGATTTTCTTCGACTTATAACTACAAGGGGATGAAGCATCAGAAGAACAGATTGACTTGCCTGCTGGGGTAAAACAGAATGTAGAGGACGAGTCCAATGGCAATGAATTCGAGATAGGAGCAACGCTGGCTTGTCTCTTCTCGGATCCTCAAATCGAACCAGAGAGCTTGGGGGATGACTTCACCATTTCCATGATTGGAGCAGACCCAGGTATGGACCCTTTTACTGGCATTATAGATGCATCTATCACACCCTCCCTCGTTTAGCAGTTTGAGGAGGGCTTTTTGTCCAGCAGTTCCGAATCGGGTAGTGAGTCGGAATCTGATTCTATAGAGACTGTGGAGTCGGAATAAGAATCTAGTTCTTCTAAGTTAGAGTCTGGTATTCCTAGGGTTGATAACCCAGATGTCGTGTTGTCTAAGTCGTCGTTTTCTTTTTCCTTTGAGTTGGTTGTAACCGAAGAATTGGACAACCTGGAAGTTGTGAATGAGAATGGTACCACTGCTTCTGAGTACTTTTTTGTGCCATTAGTATATTGCATTGACCATGACTTTCAAAATTTTAATGAACACGACGATGAAGGAATTCCTCTAGTTTTAAAACATTTGATTGATCGAGAGAAAGAGAGGTTTGTAAAACTCCTGGTTGATGAAATCATTTCAATTAACGTGGGTACTGAAAATGATCCGCGTCTGGCCCAGATCGGGTCCACGTTGTCTTCAGAGGAACGCGAGTGCTTGGTCGCTTTATTAAAAGATTTCAAAGATGTTTTCGGGTGGTTCTGCGAAGACATGCTTGGAATCAATCTTGAGATTGTACAGTACCGGATCCCTCTTGACCCTGAGACCCGACCTGTCAAGCAGAAGCTTTGGAGAATACGCTCGGATTGGGCTTTGGAAATTAAGGAAGAGGTCACCAAGCAGATAGACGCAGGGTTTTTGCTAGTATCTGAGTATCCCACTTGGTTGGCCAATATCGTTCCGGTGCCGAAGAAAGATGGCAGAATTTGGGGTATGTGTGGATTTCAGGGATCTGAACAAAGCTAGTTCGAAGGATGACTTTCCTCTCCCGCATATCGACGAATTGGTGGACTTCACAGCAGGGCATGCGTTGCTCTCCTTTATGGATGGACTTTCTGGGTATAACCAGATCTTAATGGCACCCGAAGACAGTGAGAAGACTGCCTTCACCACGTCGTGGGGAACCTACTGCTATAGGGTGATGCCGTTTGGTTTAAAGAATGCTGGGGCTACTGATCAATGGGCTGCAACCACTACCTTGCACGATATGATCCACTATCTTGCACGATATGATCCACAAAGAGGTTAAGGTGTACGTGGATGACATGATTGTCAAGTCCAAGGAAAGTGAGGGCCACTACATCGCCTTAAAGAAAATTTTCCAACAGATTAGAGAATATCGGTTGAGGCTGAATCTACAGAAATGCACTTTTGGTGTCACAGTAGGGAAAATGCTGGGGTTCTTGATTACACAGAGGAGCATCAAAGTTGACCCTTCCAAGATTAAGGCCATCCTAGAAATGCCACCACCAATGACTGAAAAGGAGATGGAAGGCCTTCTAGGTAAAGTGCAATTCATAAGATGGTTTCTTGGAAAATTAACCTTGACTTGTTAACCACTATTTGGCCTCCTGAAGAAAGGAAAGAAATTCCAATGGGATGACCGATGCCAAGTTGCTTTCGAGCAAATCAAGCAATATCTACAGAATCCGCCCGTGTTGTCACCGCCAGAGCTGGGGAAACCATTGATTTTGTATCTGTCAGTAACCGACACGACAATGGGTTGCATGCTTAGAAATCTGAAGATAGAGTCAAGAAAGCTGTCTATTACCTGAGCAAGAAGATGATGGACTATGAGACCCGTTATACCCCTTTGGAAAAGGCTTGTTTAGCTTTGGTATGGGCCATCAGGAAGTTGAGGCACTACCTATTAGCTTGCTCTGTAATACTGGTTTCAAGATTAGATCCCATCAAATATCTCTTTGAGAAACCAACACTTACGGGTATGCTAGCTTGTTGGTTGTTTCTTCTCTCCGAATTCCACTTGAAGTATGTGACTCGTAAGTCTGTAAAAGGGAGAGCGGTAGTGGAGTTTCTAGCCGATCACCTAGTAGAAGGGGATGAAGCAGTAGGGTACTTATTCCCAAATGAGGCCAATCTACAAGTTGAGGAAGAAACATGTACAATGTACTTTGACGGAGCGTCTAATCAATACAGGTATAAGATAAGGGTGTTGCTAATAGCACCCGACAATTCCCATATACCCTTAGCCTTCAGACTCCGGTTCAAGGTATCGAACAACGAAGTAGAATACCAAGCATGTATCACTGGATTGGATACTGCCCTGGAACTAAGGGCAAAAAGATTGGACGTCATTGGGGACTCGAACCTGGTTGTATCTCAAGCAAAAGGAGATTGGAAAGTTAAAGAAGAAATGATGAATACCTATCACCAAACCCTGGACATTCTAATTCCTATGTTTGAGAAGCTGACCTTCACCCATCTGTTAAGGAGAAAAACAGGTTCACCGATTCTTTAGCAACTCTATCATCAATGATGACATCCCTTTTGGAGTCCGGATGCATCCGATCATTATTGAACAGAGATACATGCTGACCTATGAGTTGATTGCCATAATTGATGAAGTACAAGATCAGAACCCTTGGTATTATGATGTCTGGAACTTCTTGGAAATGGAGGCTTATCCACTAGGGGCAAATGCCAAAGATAAAAGGGCAATACGGTGAATGGCTACTCAGTTTATCATCTGCAGGTGTACGTTGTACAAACGAGGCCATTTGGGAATGCCCAAGCTGTGTGTTGATGAAGAGGAGTCGAAGTGCCTAATGGAGGCCATCCACGGTGGAGAGTGCGGATCGCACATGAGCAGAGTGATGCTAGCTCGGAAGATTCTTAGGCAGGGTTACTTCTGGTCAACCATGGAGGAGGATTGTATCGGTTTTGTTCGGCGATGCCACAAGTGTCAGATCCATACCAATCGCATGAATATTCCGTCGTCGATGCGGTACAACACGACTTCTCCATGGCCATTTTTAGTTAGGGGAATTGATGTTATTAGGGCAGTTACCCCAAAAGGTTCAAATGGGCATGAGTATATCCTGGTGGCGATAGACTACTTTACGAAGTGGGTCGAGGCCCAATCCTATGCGATGTTTAAAGCGTCACATGTAGCCAAGTTCATCAGGAATAACATCATTTGCCGTTATAGGGTCCCGAATGAGATTATTTCAGACAACAGTTCCTACTTCAAGAAGGAAGTGATCGACTTGTTGGACAAATACAATGTGATTTTTCATAGGTCATCCACATATCGGTCACAAACCAACGGAGTCGTTGAGGCCGCCAACAAGAACAGCAAGCACATTCTATAGAAAATGGTGGAAACCTACAGGGACTGGCCAGACAAGCTACCATTTGCTCTTTGGGGCTACAGAACATCAATTCGAAACGTCTACTGGGGCAACTGCGTATTCTCTGGTTTATAGGATGAAAGTTGTTCTGCCGATTGAAGTTGAGGTTCCGTTGCTGCGGGTTATGGCTGAGTGCTAGATAGCAGAAGCGGATTGCAGCAGAGCAGGTTTGAGGAACTAATGTTGTTCGACGAGAGGAGGCTGAAAGCACTGTACCATGTTTAAGATTGTCAACGTAGGATTGCTAGTGCTTTTAACAAGAAAGTTAAGTCTCGGAATCTTAAAGAAGGGGATTTGGTGCTCAAAGACAACCGAGCTCCCATCCATAACCCTAGGGGCAAGTTCAGACCTAATTGGATTGGCCCTTACATCATTAAGTCTATTTGGTCGGGTGGAGCTGTCATTCTTATGGACTTAGATGGCCTCGAATTCTCCCAACCATTCAACATGGACAAGTTAAAGAAATATCACCCCTAAGAGGCTCGCTAGGCCAAAAAGCCAAAAGGGCGACCTAGGACAAAGTTATGGCAAAAAAATTGGAAAAAAGAAAAACTGAGCTCGCAAGGTTGAAAACCCAAAAAGGTCTGCCTTGGCAAAAGTTAGAGTGCAAAAGGAGAGCGTTAATACCCGAGTGAACCTGAACCGAACTACGTAAGGCTTGATTCCCATCTTTGGGATACGTAGGCAACTTCATTCCGAAGTCCAACCATAAACACTTCCAAATTAACTGTGTCCATGAGATTGTTCTGGTTATCTTTGTCTTTTCTACATCCAAGAGTTTGGTTATGACCTTCACTATGAGAGTTGGTTATAGTACAGTGTAGTGCTATGCAGAGAAGGGACAGTTTTCCAGTTATTGGATTTGGGTTTGTACATCTCAAGGATAGATTCCAAGTGTGTCCAGTTGTGATCCTCATCGAAAATGGTTTTGAAAAGTTTTAATAAAAGTTTATTTTGTTCAAATTAATCTTTTTACAACTTAGACCATTTTTGGACCAAACAAAAAAATTTCAGTGCCCACAACTTCAATTTCGTTGATTTCAATACAGAGTTCTCTACCTCTTGATACAAATCAAAGTTGTTTTTTATTACATTCAAAAGAAAAACTTGAAAGTTAGATCAAAGCAATAAACTTGGGGCATCGATAAGTCAGGTGTTCCTGCGTCCCCTCCCAGAGCTTGTGGAAGCATCAGATGCTAAAGTAGGCCCAGTTTGCACCTCGTCTTCAAGCCAAGATATGCATTCGCCTGAAAGGGCACAACTGAAATTGTGAGCAGGAGCCAGAAGCTCTCTTGTCCTCTATAAAGTGGGATACCAAGCTAGTTGTGAACCTCAGATTGGAAATGAAGCCGGGTACTCTACCCCCTCTTCTGGGCAAGTCTAGTCGTGTCCGAATGGACGCTTGAACCGGAATGGAAAATAGAAGACACAGTGTGTCAAGCTACTCTATTGAATGTCGAGTTGTCGGGTCATGCTATAGCTCATCTTAGGCAGGTCAAACTAGGGGCAACGCCAAGCAATCTCAGTAGTAGAACGGTGGCACATCCAATGGCACTATCACCCCTCGTTTGGGAAATCAACTAGCCGTTGGCAAAAGAAATAGCCTTGTGCTGAATATGCAGGGCAAGAGTCCACTACTTTCAACCTGTCCATGAGCCAAATCTGGGGAGGAATAAAGAATAAGAGAGATTATAGAATAGAGAGGTGCATGTGGAGAGGAAAGTGAGAAAGGGTTTTGAGAGAAAAACAGAGTTTGAGGATCGAGTGGTATGAGAAGCACATGTGAGATAGGGTAGGAAACATTACCTGTAAAAGTAGCAGGCTTCCTGCAAACTTGGTTTTCTCCCGGCGATAAAAAGCGTCCAAGCCCATCAAAGTCTTGGCTAGTGTCAAGCCAATGCAGCTCTTGCCCTCTGTCAAGCCTTGGGCCACTTCAATCAAGCGAATACTAGACCCTCCGAAGCCTAGGGCAAGCAGGAAATGAGCTAACATACACAAGCAGAGGGCATGTTGCTGAAAACTTTGCCAGAGATGATTGTCGTGGTCGCCAGCATCAGAAAATCAGTGAATGAGACTAGGAATGTCTAGTTCTCCATTGTGAACCAAAGATCGGGCATCGTGTAAAATGAACCCGCACATCCTTCCTAAAGCTTCGATGTGACCAAAATGCGACTGGGGTAGGATTTCCTCGTCATGCTGGGATTCCATCAGAAATTGGAATTGTTTAAATGTGGGTACATCACTTTCCCCCGAAGCTAAAAACATGAGTAATCGGATTCCAACATCTAACCGCAGCATGAAGGAATGGAAAACATAGTCGAGTACGACTCAACGAGAATAGTGCATTTATCCCGAAATCCTAGAAATTCAGTTTTTTCGAGCCATCTAAAGTCGCAATCCAATTGGAGAGTTTTTCGGTGAAGAATGGCTCCATTTGAAGCACAAATATAGCTGAAGTAAAGAAATTACGAAGTTGGAGATTTTGTAATTGATAAGGTGTTGAGTGGAAGACAGGTGGCAGCAATCTGGAGACCCCCTGCATCACTGGCCGACCAGTCAGTTAAGGTAGCCGACCGGCCACTTTAGTGGCCGACAACCATCACTAAGTGGCCAACAGCCCCTATTTGTGTTCAGAAGAATGCCTTTGGTCTTCCTGTGTGTTGAGAATGCTAAGAACCTGTATTTTGTTCTACTCTGGATGCATTTTTCTATTTTGTTTTAGTAGTTTTGTTAAGTCGCTCCCAAGTTTGTTTCAATTTGTTTATTGAGTTGTCTCAATTTGTTTATCGAGTCGTTTTGTTGTTACTCATCGAGTTGTACTTGTTTCATTTATTGAGTTGTTGTTTTGTTTATCGAGTTGTTGCATTTAGTTGTTCTTTGAGTCATTTTACTTTGTTTGTTATGTTATGGTCGGTTCACTACCCGATTTAGCAATTGTCAAGACAATGTACAATATTCAATTTCCCTCATATCCTGTTTTTGTGTAAAATAGTGCAATGCGATGCTCAGAATATAAAATGCAACATGTTTTCATCAAAAGCTGTTTTCATTCCAATCATGGTTTCTTTTTACAAAGGGTACAAGTTTTTAAGAAAATAAAACTGCCTAAGCTGTACAATGTCCTAACACTACTAGCAAAAAGAAACAAAGCAAAAACACATGAATCAGTACTGGCTATCTCAAGCTCTAGAGGCCCTCTTCATCCTCTTCCTCTGCAGAACGGACTCTGTAGAACTCTGTCCATCTGCGCAACTGTCTGAATCAGATGCAGAACCAGAACCGGAATCGTCATCCTCTGCATCTGAACCTGGCTCAGCCTCGTCTCCACTAGCGGAACCCAAGCTGGCATCATCATCTCTCCTCTCAGAAGACTCGGTGTGCTGATCCCTGGCCTCCTCGGTCTCGGCCTTGCTGGTCTCATCATCATCATCATGCACGATGGGCTCCCGACGTCTCCCTCGGCTCTGTGCCAGAGCCTCTCTATCTCTCCCTGCTGCTGGAGGTGGCACTGATGGTCCTGTTTCTGTCGTCGCCGGTCCTGTCTGTAGAGGTGTGACCTGAAAAGGGCACTTTGAATATATCAGCCATAGTATGTGTATCAAACGCAAGTATGGTGTGCAAAATGAGTACAAGCAGAAGTCAGATATGGTATGTAAATACAATGTGTCAGATGTGATCTATACATGCAGTGTATCAGTGCAGTGTGGGGAAATGTTTAGTTAAGATGATAGTTTCAGTATATCAGCAGAAATATGATAACCGAAATGGAAGAAAGCTGAAGAATTGCTTGAATATCGTGGGAGCCGATGATCGACTCCCTCCTCAAGATAATGTCCTCAAATGAGGCCAACATCTCAACTAACCCCTCGATGTACCCTATGGAGGGCTACAAATGCAAGTTGAAATGACCAGTGTTTGGAATGAATGTCTGAGTATCTGAGTGAGAATGAAAAAAATGAAAGTTGGGGTGCATACCGGTGGTGATTCAGGTGTCCTGACATATTGGTGATTAGGCAACGGAGGCTCAATCAGGATCTGATAAGGCTCTCCAGAGTACTGCCAACCCATCAACTTAGTCAGAAGATCTGTCCATCCAACACTCTGCCTAGTAGGGGCTATCCCTCTAGCCCTATCCCTCGCTGCTCGGGTCCTGCTCGTCGAAGGGGCGTCTACTATTCGGGCCTTGCTCGTCGAAGGGACATCAACTGCCCTTCTTGTATGAGCACGGACACCTATCAAAAGAGGTGTGAGGTACGTCTGGATGTAAGTTGTATAGTCCCCCTCCTTAATAAAGAAGTCTGCATCTCCACCCCGCATAAAGTCAATGATCTCCTGAGGGGAGAGGCTCTCTGTGGCTCGCATGGTAGGCGGAGGTAGTAAGGGAACTGAATGTAATGGGAGACCCAGCGTCTGGCACATGAAGCACTCACCTAGAAACCAGGCTCAGCCTACTGGTCCCTCAAGCATGATTCGATACCAAAAAATGCCCCTAGCTCCAGCGAACTGGAATCTGACACCCTCTGGCATTATCGCCCAGGGCTGCCATATGATCTGCAGACAGCAAGTGCATAGATTGATAAGTTGCCATTAGATATGTAAAATGAATTGGAACTGAAAGCATAAAGAACTGTGAATTTTGAGTTACCTCTACCGCCCTCACTGTATCGAAATACTGGCGAAGGAATGAGAGGGTCTCCCAGGTCCTCGGCTAGCACCTTATGTCGTATCGATGAGAATGTGGCACCCCAAGGGGCATCTCGACCTCCGGCTCTGGAGCAAGCGTTGGGAAAGAGGCGTACACCCATAGCCGTAAAAAAGCAAGAGGGCGGTAGTGAGAATACAGATAAACACAGAAAATACGCAAAGCAAAGTGTTTAGTACAGTGTATAGAAAGTACAAGTGCAGAGATTAGACTATGTTTGTGCAGTGTACGGTGTGTGCAGTATACAGAAAGTGCAAAGCAAAAAGAATGGCAGAGAATGTAAAATAGAAAAGTAAAGCATACCTCCCAGGCTCTCCAATAGCCGCCAACTCTGTTCCCGCTCTTGCAGGAGGTCGAACTCATGTAGTAGTATAGGGTGGCGAGGTCAGCGCCGCCCTAATCATAATGTCGAACCTGAGATAAGCCCACCAAGACACTCAAAAGATATAGCCCGACTGTGTTCGCCCTGTCGGTGAATAAGGTAGTACCGAAGAGGAACATCAGGAAACCTCGAGCATACTGCTCGATCTCCTCTACAGTCGCTGGGGTTGTCCCTCTGTAGTGATCTACGTACCAGGTGTATCGGACCATCCCTGATCGGAAGATAGGTGGGTGTGCTCCCGACAAATAGGTCCAGGAGGTCTCCTACTCGCCCATGTCGGTGTCATATGGGATCGGCCGGCCTCCTACCTCGAGGGTCATCAACATGGTAAAATCGTATGGGGTCATCGTCATATCCCCAATAGTAGAGAAATAGAAAGAGTTAGTGGTATCCCACCATCTCTCTACCAGCTCACCCAAGAGGGTCCTACTCGCCATGAGGTGCGATAGCCCCATGCAAAACCAACCAAACCCCGCCTTATCGAAGATATGGCAGACACCACCAGGGAGGTCCATATACCATTCCTTCGCTGAGGTGGACCCATCTCCTCCGGTAAAACGGGAGTCTACCTGTGTTTAGAATGAGTAGAAGAAATACAGTGTGTGAATGTGTTTAGAATGAGCAGAAGAAATACAGTGTGTACATGTGTTCAGAATTAGTGGATGAAATACAGTGTAAAAAGTGCGAGCTGTGCAGGAAATGTAGAGTACATCGCAGAAAATGTAAGAATGCAGTACTTACCTCGGAGGCACCATGAGACAAGTGAGACTCTAGCTCTCGTAGCAAGAGATCTGCTGGGGCGTCCCATGCAAATCCGCTGAAATGACGGACTGTGTTGGGCGGTAGTGCATGCACTTTGGGATGGTACCTCTCTGGGTCGAAAGGTCAGACTCTAGGCGGCAATGGTATGTACTCAGGCTCTCCCTCCATCCTTGGAGAACCTCCATCATGAGGAATGTCGTTTGCCATCTATAAAGAAGGTGAGGAGTAGGCGAAAATAAGCAAAATAGGTGGAAAGTGCCAAAAGTCAACCCTCAGAGAGAGAAAATGGGGGAAAAAGTAAAAGCCCGAGAAAAGGCGCTAAACTCAAGATAAACTTGAGGGAAACAAACCTCAAGTGGCAAAAATGAAAAAAAAAAGCTCCAAAAGCAAATTTTAATCGGTTTAAAACGGAGGAAATCAAAGGGTTTTAGCGAACCAACTTCGCGTGGGGCATTGGAAAACCCGTGTGAAGCATGGATCTAGGAGGAAAAAGTGTTGAGGAAGGAAGGGCAAGTAATTTCGGCACTGTGGGTGTGAGGGAATGTGATTTGGAAATGTGTTTTTAAAGATCGTCATGCAAAATGACCAAAATAGCCCAGATTTACCACAACTGGCCTACCGGCTAGTTTTTGTGGCCGACAACATTTGCAACTAGCCAACAATGCTTCAGGGTGGCCGGTAGGTGCTAGTGTTCTCCTTGTGTGTTTCAATGTGTTTTTAAGTTTACTTTTCAGCTCAAAGTGTCTCCGCGGAAGTTTGAAATCATGTCTTTGATGCATGACTCATTGTCAGCCGGCATGAACGAGGTGTATCCTTTTGAAATATGTTGTAACTCCTCCGAGAGGTAAATAGGAGATTGCAATTGAATTAGCTCTATTAAGGCATGTTCTTTTTTTTCTTTTTTTTTTTGTAGCATAGAACACGCGTTTCTTTATTCGGTGTTTTGCATCGAACATGCTATTAATGTTGTATTGAATATGCATTGTTATCATTGTGCATAGAATGTGTATGTTGCAGTGTATTATATTACACATGTTCTCATGTTTCCATAGAATATGCATGTCGCATTGTATTGCATTGTACATGCCCTTGCATAAGCATAGAAAGTGTTCGTACCTATTGCATTGAACATGCATGTTGGTGTTGTAAAGAATATGCTCTTTCTTGCGTTGCATAGAATATGCTTCTGTTTTGTTCCTTGCATGATGTGCATGAAGCATGCCTCTATGCATTGTGTCATGGTTATTTGTCTTGCATAGAACACGCATTCTTATTGTATTGTACCTGTTAAGTTTCTTTCTTATGCAGGCACGATATTGTATATACGGTTCATTCAAAGCTGGTGCAACCAGACGATATTGTATGTACAGTTCATTCAGAGGAATTCCAGGTAAGATCATTCTTATCCCTTGAACACTCCGTTTTGGTTAGAAACACTTGGGTACGCCCGGTGTTTACACCAACTTGTTGCTTCGGTTAGGAGCATTTGGAACGTGTTTTGATGTTTATACCACCTCGTTGGTTAGAAACATTGGGATGTGTGCCCGATGCTTCTACCACGTCCCGGTTAGAAGCGTTTGGGATGTGTGCCCGATGCTTATACCTTGCTTTCGTTAGAAACATTGAGATGTGTGCCCGAATCTTATACTAACTCCCTGTTAGAAGCGTTTGGGATGTGTACCTGACGCTTATACCTTGCTTTGGTTAGAAATGTTGGGGCACGCCCTTGATGTTTATACCACCCTTCTGGTTAAAAGCATCTTGAATGTGTTTCGACGTTTATATCACTCTGTTTTGGTTAGAAACATTGGAACGTGTTCCGATGTTTATACCACCCTCTGGTGTTTGCACCGCTCTCTTTTCTCTCTCGCGTGTGGCACGTTAGGACATTTTGGTTAAATGCATCTGGACAGATTCCAATGCTTATACCGCTTTTGTTTTGGCTGCATAATGTTTGGATGTGTTTCAATTGTTATCACCCTACTCTGTGGTTCAGAACCATAGGGTGTGTCCCTGGGTTCACACCATTTCTCTTCTCCTGTTTGCCACGCATTGGGTTGTTGTTTCACGCCTCGGGTGCGCTTGATGGTTGTGTTGTTCTTTGCCTTTCCTGTGTGATTCATAATTAAGATTGCATAATTTTCTTACATTATTTCCACATGAAATGTGGTTTAATTCATGTTTAATCCCTTATGTACGAGTTTGCTGTAGCGTTTCTTTGCATAACCTTTTCATCTAGATGTTTCATTACAACCCTCATTGCATGATCATAAGTTATGTTCTACATCGTGCATATCATTTGCATCTTACCCCAGAACTACGTTGGTTTGATTCCTTGCCAAGGGATACATAGGCAGGCTGCGGGCGCAACCGTTCTTTGTTTGGTTTGCTTCTTTGTCTGAGTCTTCGGCCTTGTCCAAAATTGGTCGTCTCTGGTGTTTGACATTCACTCTCGTCATTTCATGACTTCTGAGTTCTGTCAAAGAGGGCACATGTTAACACCCTATTTTTTATTGACCTCAAGACTTAGAGGTCATCGTTTGTGCACTCGATGATTGTTCTTGTTTTGAGCGCCCAAGGTTCTCGGCAGAACGCCTTGTCTTTAAGCCTCTAAACCCTTTTTGTTTTGTGCTTTTTTTTGGGCCAAACCTTGGTGCCACTTGCTTGGAAGGAGGACGGGCCTTGTCGGTCACTTTTTGGCCTTGTCAGCCACTTTTCCCTCTTGTCGACCACTTGAAGTGGTCGGTCGGCTAGTTGAGGTGGCCGACGGCCATTTTTCTCCCTCTTTCAGATATTTCTTTGCCAGCTGTGCCAGTTGTTGGTCACTAAAGGCCATCTCCATACACGTATATGGAGGGATGAATGCAAGCCTTTATCTTGATTTTCTATATAGTGGGGGGTCTCTCCCCCATTTGAGAGGTTGGATAATTTTGGATCAAAATTTCTCCCTCTCTCTCCTCTTGTTTATGCTTGACAGTTAGAATTCTCCACACATTTGCACACTAGCCCTTAACCAAATTGGACCACCTTGGAGCTGAGGCCTCTTGGAACCTATTTTGGATTGTTGGAGGGTTGTTTGAGCCTAAGAGAGTGGCTGATTAGTGATGTGCTTCAAAGGTATAAGACTAACCTCATTTGAGCTCTTTGTATATACTTGTTTTGCCATCTTTTTGTACTATTTGAGCCTAGTTTTCAACTATAAAAAGTTCTAATTTTTGAACCTTAACATGTTGGTTTGAAACCATTTTTTGCTAAGGGGTTGTCTACCATTTTTGTTGCATATTTGTATGAGCCTTTGCACCATCTTTTAGCATGTTAAAGTCAAACTTTTTGGGCCTTTAAACCACTAAAATTCAGAGTTATCTTAGTGGTAAAAAGTATGTTTTCAAGTCCAAAAATGGAGGGGTTAGCCTCCTCTCCTTGTGTCTCACTTCCATGCCTAGTTAGCATTACATAGTAGCATGTTTTTGTAGCTTGTGTTAGCTTAATTCAAGCATGTTTTAGGCTCTATTTTTACATGTTTCAACTCTGTTTTGGGCTGGTTGGAGCATTTGTTGCTTGCTTTTTGTACTTGTAGTGTAATTGTGCTTGCTAGTCTAGCATGCCTAATGGTTTAGCCTATTATTTTAGCTTGTGTTAGCTTAACTCCAGCATGTTTTAGTTACTATTTTGGCCTACTTTAACTCTGGTTTGGGCTGGTTAAGTCCTTCGAGGCTTGTATTTCATGGCTATAGTGTAATGGTCTTCACTAGCTCATTATTTAAGGCCTCTAAACATGAAGTGTTTGAGTTGTTTGCATATTATAGCATTATTTTACATGTAATTTCTGTGTATATAGCTCTGTCATATGCTCATTTATTTCGCTCTTTCATTGCTTTTGAGAGTTGTGTTTTGAGTCTTGTTTGCAAGCTAACATGTGAGCATGTTTTTCTAGCCTTTTGTGCCTAAATCTCAGCATGTTTTAGCCACTGTTTTGGCAAGTTTTAACTCTGTTTTGAGTTGGTTTGGCCCTTTGAGGCTTTTATTGTGTGGTTGTGGTGCAATCTCTTTCACTAGCTTAATGTTTTAGGCTCTTAGCATGACTTGCATGTGTTGTTTTCATGTTTTAGTGTCCTTTTGAATGCCATTTCAGCACTAAATGATCTGCAACCTCACCCTATTCTTCACTCTTTACTTTGTTTTGAAAGTGGCTTTTAGCCTCTTGTTAGCTTGAGTATGGAATTAAGGTTCTCGTGCCTAATGGTTTAATTCCTTCGGGAGTTCATTACCAAAAACATGAGGCCTCTTTCATGCTCAAGGTACTTGTGGCTTAAGCCCTCTTTCCAATTAGAGGACTCTCACTTTGGACTTAACCGGTTAAAGGACTAATCGATAATGTAAAATGTTTAAATAAAGTATGACAAGTAAAACTTGAGCAAGTTAAGCATGTTGTGTTGTATTGCATGTGTTTGGATCGGACGTTAGTCCAAACGCAAGAAAAATGGGACATTTCATACTCAAAGTGATGAAACGTGCGACTTTTCTCAATCACCGTCACCCTTGATCATACATGATAGGGTGGTGGTCCTTCGAGTCCTGTTTGTGCATTCATTAACCTTGTACAAGCTTGGTTCTCTAGCCATCATGCATTGAAAATGGTTGGTTGATAGCTTGAGAGCCAAGAGCTAGACTCCTTTGAGCTTGTGAAATGATAAGGAGGGTAGCAGTACATACATTTTTTGAAAATCCATTGCTTTGCCTCTGTTTGCTCTCTGCTGCAGCAAAAGAAGAAGTCCAGAAAATGGGGGTGGCCGATCGGCCAGTTGAAGTAGCCGACCTGGCCAGTTAAGGTGGCCGACAACCACTTTTTGTAGCCGACCGGCCACCAGTGAATTTTTGCACAAATGTGTTCCTGTGTTGGAGCAGAGGCAATCTGGAAGTTGGTACAATTTTTAGAAATTAAACGAGTGCAAACAGAGGCATTTGATGGCATGGCAATGACATTTACGGGTGGAGCAACCGAGCATGCATGCATCCCTCACCCCGAGGCCATTTATTCACTTTATTCATACAAGTGTCAAGTGTTGTAATTATTCAATTAGCTTAGATAGTTAATTAGTTTAATTACTTAATTAGTTAGTGTAACTAATTCTTCAATTTTTGGTTTGTAATATCTTAATTAGCTTAGAATAGTTAGTTAATTTGTTTCAATTGTTGTAATAATTAGTTAACTAGAATAGTTAATTAATTTTGGTTTGTAATAGTTAGCTTAATTAGCAAAGCTAGTTAGCTTATTCATTTGGACCCTCCTTCGAGAGGGCGTAATGTTATAATAAGTGTGCGTGTGTGTGTGCATATCTTCCAACCCCACATCTTTCTCCCTTTTACTTAACTGCTTTCGATGGTTAGTTTAGGGTCATGTTTCAATTAGCATACCTCATGCTCGCATGTTTGCATCCATTCATTCGTATTGCATGCACCGAGGCTCAGCGCATCATTCAGATTGCATTGCAATTTCAATCCTTTTTTTTGAATACGTGTTTAAAAGCATATTATCAAATTGTATGATATGTCATATTAGTAGCCGAGCCTATTAATTTCATATTGCATGCATCGCATTAGGCATCTTGTATAGTAAGGATCATGCATTTTTCTAATTAGTTTTTGTTTTGGCTTGGAGTACTCGATAAGTTTTATGCCTTAACATGCTTGCATGAGTGTGATTGCCATGTTGCCATGATAGCATGTTTGCCATGATGCTATTTCCTTAAATGATTAATTGCATGAATGGCTGTGGATGAAGGTTTGATTGCTTGAATTGGAATGATTCAACGAATGTATGTTTGAAGCCCACTTGAAGTGGCAAATCATGTTTGAAGCCCACTTGAGGTGGCAAATCCATAAACTTTCAAGCACACTTGAGGGTGGCAAAGTCAAACCATTTTCGAAAACAAACATGAGTTGAGTTGTTCCAATTCTTGCAATTCTAGTCTATACTTGATTGTGTGCGTCACATAGTAAAGTTAGCTAATAATCGGATAAAGAAAACATAAGGTTTATGAAATAACATATCATGATTAGTAGAGGCTGATCCTTTGATTGGAGGAGCGGGGGTGCTCATTTCATGACTTTCCCCCCTCATACCCATGTTCCCAAGCCAAGGCAACTTTGGTGATGACGGACACGTGGCCTTTGGCATGAGTCAGGATTTCCTAAATTTCTCCAAAACAAAGTACTTAGGCGGTGACTCTGTAATCTGGCAAAGTAGTCCAATTTTGGCATTATTTGATTTAAAATCAATTTTTCAAAAAGATTTCCCGGATTGGACTCTTTGGTGTTTATCAGTTTCACATTGCACTTTGTGAGATTAGATTCAGAACCGTGACAGAAGTCCGAACTATAGGACCAATTCGAGCTCTCCGAAAGGGGGCACGAAAAGTCGAGCTATAGGCGGTAACAGTAGCAACCATTTGACTACCTACACTTCTCTGGTAATGACAATGAGTGGAACTTTTTCTGGTAACCACAACTCTATAAGACAAAAGGAGTACAACAATAAAAACTTAGAGGAGGTTCATATCATTGATGTTGTTCTTAGCTCAGGGGAGATTGGCCTTGTAAGGGTAAGTTTCTTTACAAAAAAAACAATGGAAAAAATAATAAAATATGTTCGTCATTTTTTCGGGACTAAACTCCCGAACATATGATCGAAATTCGGGAACACGGGTCCGAACATTACTTATTTGTTCGGGAAGACATTCCCGAACAAATAGGTAATGTTCAGGAATGTAGGTTCGAGCATGAAAATTTCTTAACACATTGAATGGTCAAAATTTTTAACAGTTGCAGAAGTTATCGGAAGTAGCCCAAATCCATTATCAGGTTGAAAAGTTATTCCTTCATCACGTAGCTTTGATAATATTGCCGCGTAGTTCTCTACTGAACTCACAATTTTATAATATCTACCAACCAAACCAATTATTATAGTTTTTTTCCTGGAGGAGAAGAAATTATTACAAGAAAACTAAGAAATTATGTATATATATATAGAATACCAACTTTGACAATGTTGGATGAGACAGTAGAGACAGTAATCACATTGGCTCTTATTCTTCTTGGTGGGTTTTGTTGGGGTTTTTTGGAAGAGGGGTTTTTGGGGGTGCGGGTGTGTGGCGGTGTGCATTCAATAGGTGAAATGTTTTCACATGGATAATTTTGGTATTATTTAGGGAAAGGGGAGAAGAAATTTTGAGGGTTTCAAAATTTATAAGTGGGGTCTAAAGAAATGGGGGGTCCAAAATAATTTATGGGGTGCTAATAGCACCACTCTTAAATAAAGAGGGGATAGCCTTTTATCTTTTGTGATTGAACCAGTTCTTTTTCGGTATCCCTGGCTTTAAGGTAACTAGGGAATATTTGCCTCTTGCTATTTGTATTCAACAAGGCATTGAACTAGCTTTTGCTCCATTTTTGCTGGCCACATTATATAGGGGCCTCTTCACCTTAGCCACCAAAGAAATAGATGTCAACTTGTGGTGGTCCTTTCTAGCTCTTTCAAGCCTGCCTTTATGCATACTTTCCGGAAGTCAAGCCTTCCAAACAGACACAATACTCTTCTTCATGTGGGTGTTATGTTGAACATTTCTTCTCTTTTCAACCCTCAACTAATATGTCATTCACTAGAGCCTTTTCTCTTTTCCATAGACCCTCTGTCGACAGAGAGGAAACTTTATTCATACCATTTAATGATTTCCACTTTAGATCCTCAACTCTCACATGCATTCATGATGACCCTTAAACTTAGGATGACACATGGAAAAACAAACAAAAATCCTTTTGGGCTCAAGTTCTTACTTCTAGGTATATCTTAGTTGGGGGTATAATTGCCAACAATAGATTATCCAACTGCACTTTTGAAAGTTATAACCCATACCAATGGGCTAGACAATTCAAAGATTGCTGGTTGCTTATGAATGCTATCATTTTCAATAAAGACTTGGCTGCCTGCCTTTGGGATCTCCATCCTGACAACAAAAAAGCCATGGAAAGAGTTGTAGGTCAGTTTTCAACCAATTCTATCAAATGCTCTTTCTTTCTTTCATTTTGTTAATGTTTCATTTCTAGAGACCCCTCCCCATTGGTTCTGGAGCCTTTAGCCACTGAAAAACCTGACTCTAAGGGCAAAGGAAAAATAGGCTATACAAACAAAGCTAAAAAGAACCCTATGGATGAACCTCTTGCCAACATCCAAGAAGGAGACAATTCTAAAGCTCTTCCTCCAGTGGCCATATGCGGGCTAACTCAAACTACTGCCAACCCAAGTTCCTCTTCATTTTCTTTAGATTGGGGCATGCCTATTGGCCAAATCTTTTGCTTTTCAACCGAAAAGCCTACTAAACAGATGCCAAGTAAGGACTTCTAAAGTACAATACCAGGTTCTTTAGTTAAGCTCTTCCTGACATTTTCCAAATTTTCTTGACATTAAATTGTTAACTTTTAAATATCATCTACTTGCCTTGACAAAGAAAAAGGAAAAACTCATCTACCCTTCCACCAGCTCATATGACTAAGAAGCCCCAGCCAAATCATCTCACCAGCTTGCCAAGGAGAAACCACCATCTCCCCTTAGTTCTCCACTTGGTGAGGCTGGGATCCCTCCTGGCATATCTCTTGGGGATCTCCTTGCTTTCCCTGTTAGAGGTGTTGCCCCAAGCTCAAGTGAAAACTTTGCCTTCCGAAGAATAGATGACATCATAGGTGAGTCAGACAGTGATAAGGAAAACAATGTACCTCCAATCAGAGAAGATCAACGTAGAGAGATACCTGTGGATCTGACAACCAATTCTCCAGAGAATCAACAACCTATGACTTCTCTTGGGATGAACCAAACCCAAACACAAAGCCATGCTTCCTTTTCTGGCCCTTCACAGTCTATGCCTATACATTTCCCAAATGATGCCTTGCAAAATGACACAGCTCGTTCTATTGACTAACTCTTGGCATCTTCCTTACCACCACCTAAGCCTGTAATTCTTCCTTCTGCTACTGTTGAGACAAACAAAGATTCAACACTTCCTTCTTCAGATACTACATCATTACCATCCACCATTACCACTGATGTTACTGGCTTGGTAGAGTTAGTGACTCCTTTGGCTAATCCTCACCAGGAGGTAAATCTTCTTAACACAAGTTGCATTTGTGATTAGATCTTCATATGACTAAACTTTGAATTTTGATAGGTTGGAGGTACATCCCATACTCCTACCAGTACTGAAATGGGTGTGCAACGACTCCGCCTCACAGTCCTCCTCAAGGAGCCAAATCAACAACTTCTTCCCAAACAGGGCTCCTTCTTATGGAGGTAACTTTTCTTTACTTGTAACAACATATAACTATTCTCTTCAACTTATTAACCTTGGCCTATCTATTCAGGTAGAATCAACTCCAGTCGCAACTTCATCCCCTCGTACTTTTAAGACCCCCTTTGAGGCTTTAGTGATGGAAGCCTCTTATCTTCAACAATCCCTCACCAATCTGAGCTTTGAGGAAAAGCTCAAACAACTTACTCAAAAAGAGTAGCAGATGGCCAATCAGTTTTTCCAGCTCCTAGAACTCTCATTTGATAACCTGGCTCTCACAAGATCTGTAGTGCTTCTTAGTTGTTTTGAGGCCATTGAAACTTTAATGCCAAAGCTTTTTGATTCAGATCAAATACAAGTCTTTCAAGATTTCTTGACTGCCCTTCCCTAACACATAGCAGCCATCTATAGCTCGAATTTTTCGCACCCCCTCTCGAATGCTCTAAAAGAAGCCCTACAGTTTGAACTGTCGTGGTTCTGAATCTAATCTCACAAGTGCAATGTGAGAGTGATAAACACCAAAGAGTCCAAATCGAGCAAATCGTTTTGAAAAATTGATTTTGAATAAAAAATGTCAAAATTGGACTGCTTTGCCAGATAGAGAGTCGCCACCGAGATATTTTATTTTGGGAAAATTTAGGAAACCTATGACTCGCGCCAATGGCCATGTGTCCGTCATAACAAAAGTTGGCTCAGCTCGGGAACTTAGATACGAGAGGGGAAGGTCATGGATTGAGCACCCCCACTCACCCGATCAAAGATCAGCCTCTACTAATCATGATATGATTTTTTATAAACATTATGTGCTCATATTCCGGTTATTAAACTAGCATTACTATGTGTTGCGCACCAGCAAGTATACACTAGTTTGCACAATTTGGAACAATTCAACTCATGTTTGGTTTTTGCAAAAATGGTTTGAATTTGCCACCTCAAGTGGGCTTAAAGTTTGCGGATTTACCACCAAACATAGTGGGCTTAAAACGGGTTTGCCACTTAACAAAGTGGGCTTAAAACACACATTTGTTGAATCATTCCAATTCAAACAATAAGCCTCCATCCACTAGCATTCAAGCACTTATCAAATAAGTATTTAGCCTCATGGCAAACATGCTAGACATGGCAACATTCACATTCACATTCATGCAAGTATGCTAAAGCATAAAACTCACCTAGTATTCCAAGCCAAGAAGATATGAGTTAGAAAAATATGCATGATTCCTAACTATGCCAAATGTCTAATGTAACACATGCGATATGCAATTAATACGCTCGACTACTAATATGGCATATGAAGCAATTCAAGACATGCGGTCTAAGCATGTATTCAACGAAGTATTGAAATGACGATGTGGTTAGAATGATGCGCTGAGCCTTGGTGCATGCAATACAAATGAATGGATGCAAGCATAAGGCATAAGGTATGCTAATTGTAATATGATGCCCCTAATCTAACCATCAAAAGTGGATAAATAAAAAGGAAAAGTACGTGGAATTGGAAGACATGCACTCATGCACGCACACTTATTACAATATTACGCCCTCGCGAAGGAGGGTTCGAATGAATAAAAGCTAACTAACAAGCTAAACTAAGCTAATTAAACTAATTATTACAAAACTTGAATTAATAACAAGCTCACTCCAGGCTAGTTAATTAAAAAAATTAAATAATTAACTATCTAAGTGAATTAAATATTACAAAGCAAACTAATTAGCTAAATACTTAACTAATTAATTACAAAGCGACTAAACTAATTAATTACAATATGAATTAATTAACTACTCTACTTAAATAATTAAAAAATTAATTATTTACCTACAACTAATTAACTAATCAATTTAAACAAATGGTCTCGAGAGGCAAGGGATGCCCAATGCATGCTCGGTTTCCACCCAAAGAACGCCCGTTGTTTTACTTCCAATTGCCTCTGTTACATACCCTATGCACTGGTCCTCCTTCGCCAGAATAACTCGACTCTGCTTGACAAGCTTTCTGCCAAATTTTCATTGGTGGCCAATAGGCCAGAAGTTGTGGTCGGCCGGCCACGAGCAAAGGGTGCCGTCCAACAGTGGTGGCCTACTGGCCAGTGGCAGTGGCCAGCCGGCCACTGGTGATGCTCCGTTTCTTGCTACAATAGAGACCAAACAGGATAAAGAAGAGGCATTCTCATAGGTTGTCTGTACTATGTATCACCCCTTATCATCAACATAAGCTCAAAGGAGTGACACATTTGGCCCTCAAACCATCAATCAAGCAATTTCCATGCATGATGGCTAAGGGACCAATTTGTACAAGTTTAATGAATGCTAAACAAGACTCAACAACTCATCACCCTATCATGCATGATCAAGGGCAACGGAGACCTAGGAAAGTGGCACATTTCATCACTATTGAGTATGAAATTAACATCTGATTCAAACACATGCAATGTAACACAAAGAAATGCTTATCTTGCCACTTTTACTTGCCAATTTTGTTTACACATTTTAGTTACCAAATCATGCTTTAATCAATTTGTCCATTGGTGAGTGTCCTCTAAGATGAAAGAAGTGTCAACCAAGGGACGATGTATGGTAAGAGAGAGATCATGCCATTGATAATGAACTCTCAAAGAGGATTAACCCATTAAGCATGACCTCAATCTCAAGCTTAAAGG
Organism: Camellia sinensis; assembly: GCF_055761805.1. Lineage (NCBI taxonomy): Eukaryota > Viridiplantae > Streptophyta > Magnoliopsida > Ericales > Theaceae > Camellia > Camellia sinensis. The sequence goes on from NC_138974.1 coordinate 82,876,903, forward strand.
ATCCCAAGCTTGAAACAACCCTCAAAAAGAAAATGAAAGAGTGAAGCAAAGAAGAAGGTTGCAGAGTTCATAGTGCTGAAATGCAATGAAAAATAACACCAAAAGATGTTATCAACTCAAACAAGAGGTGTCTATGACCCTAAAACACCAACTTGTGAGGACTATTGCACTACAACCATTCAAAACAGGACTCAAATGAACTAACTAGCCCAAAACAGAGCTAAAGCAGGCTATTTCAGAGGCTAAAACAAGCCGGACTAGAGCTAAGTTAAGGTAGAAAAACATGCTAATAGATGGAGCTAACTAGGCATGCAAACAAGGCATAAGGAGGGGAGGCTAACCCCTTCAAATTTGGACTTTGAAATGAGTTTTTTTCCACCGAAAAACATCTAAAATTCAGTGGTTAAAAGACCCAAAAAAGTTAGTTTGAAATTGGTGAACAAAGGTACAAAAGCTTTATAAGCAAAGAAACAACAAGGGTGAAGCACCCCCCATAGACCCCTAATTTTTTACCGTCCCCAAGACTTGGACGTCATCGTTTGTGCACTCGATGATTATGCTTGTTTGTGTTCGTTTTGAGTGCCCAGAGTCCTCGACGGAACGCCTTGTCTTTGAGCCTCTAAACCTTGTCTGTTTTGTGCTTGGTTTTGGACCAAAAACTTGTTGCCTCTAGTCTGGAGGAGTCCATGACCTGTCGGCCAGACCCCTGGCCTATCGGCCATGTCTTGTTCTTGTCAGCTACCAGTGGTGGCCGACTGCCACCAGTGATGGCCGACGACCATTGGTCTCATTTTCTAGATATTTGTTGCCAGTTGTGCCAGTTGTTGCTCACTGAGCTGCATCTTCATACACGTGTATGGTAGAATGTATCTAAGCTCAAGACTTGTTTATCTATAAATAGGGGGATTCCTTCCCCATTTTTAAGGGTTAGACATTTTAGAATAAAAATCTCTCTCTCTCTCTCTCTCTCTCTCTCTAGCTTTGTCTCTGTTGTTATTTTGTGCCTTAAAGTCCAGTTTCTTTACACTTTTGCACATCAACCCTTAATAAAACTTGACTACCTTGGAGCTGAGGTCTCTTGGAGTCTTGTTTGAGCTTTGGAAGATGGTTTGAGCTTGGATTTGTGCCTAAATTGTTCTTTGCTTCAAAGGTAGAACACTTACCTTATTTAAGCTTATTGTGCATTCTTATTTTCCTATCTTTTTCAATTGTTTTAAGACTATTTTTTTAGTATAAAAAAACTCTGTTTTTGAGGCTTAAAAATGGTGGTTTGAGCCTTTATGAGTTGGGGGGTTGTCCACCATTTTGGCTCCTAGCTTGTTAAGTTTTTTGTGCTATTTTTCATCACCTTCAAATCAAACTTTTTGGGCCTTTAAACCACTGAAATTTAGAGATTTTTTAGTGGCCAAAAACTTCTTTTGAAGTCCAAAATTGGAGGGGTTAACCTCCCCTGCTTGTGTCTTGTTTGCATGCCTAATTAGCCTCGTATGTTAGCATGTTTTTCTAGACTAACTTGGCTTTTGTCTAGCATGTTTTTGCCACTATTTTGGCTCAGTTTTGGGCTGGTCAATTCATTTGAGGGTTGTTTTGCTTAGTTGTAGTTTTATTTCCTTCACTAGCTTGATGTTTAATGCTTTAATCATTATACTCTTGAGTTGAGGGTATATTTTAGTGTTGTTTTGCACTTAATTTCAGCACTTTAATCTTTGTAATCTCCCTCTTTGCTTTACTCTTTTATTTGCTTTTGAGAGTTGCTTCAACTTTAGGGTTGTTTAAGCTTGAGGTCGAGGCTCATGCTTAATGGTTTAATCCTCTTTTGAGAGTTCATTACCAACGGCATGATGCTTCCCTCATGCCTTGAACTACCCCTTGGTTGACACTTCTTTCGCTTTAGAAGACACTCACCAATGGACTTAATCGATTAAAGAATGAATCGGTAACTAAAATGAGTAAACAAAAAATGAACAAGTAAAAGAGGCAAGATAAGCATCTTTCGTGTTGCATTGCATGTGTTCAAATCGGACGTTAATTCGAACACAAGAAAAATGGGACATTTCATACTCAAAGCGATGAAATGTGCCACTTTCCTTGGTCACCATCACCCTTGACCATGCATGACAGGGTGGTGGTCTTTTTTAGTCTTGTTTTGCACTCATTAAACTTGTACAAACTTGTTTATTTGGCCATCATGCATAGAAATTGCTTGATTGCTGGTTTGAGAGCCAAGAGTTACACTCCTTTGAGCTTGTGTGATGACAATGAGGGTAACAGTACAAATAACCCTTAAGAATACACTGTTTTGCCTCGGTTTGCTCTCTATTGCAGCAAAAGGGGAAGTTCTGGATTGGAGTAGCCGACTGGCCACTAGCAGTGGCTGACAGCTACTAGTAGTAGCTGACCGGCCATTAATGGTAGCCAACGGCCACCATTGGTAATCGACCAGCCATCAATGAAGAAAGTTGCTCAATGTGATAGAAAAGTGGAACAGAGGTGTTCTAGAAGTTGGCACAATTTTCAGTGTACAAATATGTGCAAACAGAGGCACTCGGCAGCAAGGCAGTGGCTTTTCAAATGGAGAAGCCGAGCATGCATGCATCCCTCGTCTCCCAAGGCCGTTTAATTAACTTGCTTAGTTAACTAGTTGTAGTCAATTTTCGCAAATGTTGTAATTTTAGTTGATTAATTCATATTGTAATTAATTAACTTAGTCATTTTGTAATTAATTAATTAAGTGTTTAGCTAGTTAATTTGATTTGTAATATTTAATTAGCTTAGAATACTTAGTTAAATATTTTGTTGTAATAATTTAGCTTAGCTTTTATTCATTCGGTCCCTCCTTCGCGGGGGCGCAATCTTGTAATAAGTGTGCGTGCGTGTGTGTATGTCTTCCAACGCCACGTCTTTCACCCTTTTATTTAATTGCTTTTGATGGTTAGATTAGGGACATTTTCAATTAGCATACCTTATGCTTGCATGATTGCATCCATTCATTTGTCTTGCATGCACCGAGGCTCGGCGCATCATTCAAACTAGATTGTTAGTTTAAATACTTCTTTGAATACGTGTTTCAAAGCATGCTATCAAAGTGTTGCAAATACCATGATTAAGTAGCCGAGCCTATTTAGTTTCATTATTGCATGTGTTCCATTAGTCATTTAACATAGTTAGGAATCATGCATTTTTCTAACTTTGTTTTTGTTTCCCAGCTTGGAGTACTAGGTGAGTTTTACCCTTTAGCATATCTCATACGTGTTGACGTTGCCATGATTAACATGCTTGCTATGAGGCTATGAGCTTAGATGCTAAACTGCATGAATGCCTGTGGATGAAGGCTTTGTTGTTTGAATTGGAACGATTCAACAAATGTATGTTTTGAGCCCACTTTGTCGTGGCAAAATCATGTTTTAAGCCCACTTGAGGTGGCAAAACCACATCCTTTAAGCCCACTTGAGAGTGGCAAATTCAAACCATTTTCATAAACAAACATGAATTGAATTGCTCCAAGTCTTGTGAATAGTCTATACTTGCTTGTGCGCATCACATAGTAATGTTAGCTAATAGCCGGAATAGTAACACATAATGTTTATAAAAGAACATATCATGATTAGTAGTGGCCGATATTTGATCAAGCGAGTAGGGGTTCTCAATTGATGACCTTTCCCCCTCGTACCCAAGTTCTCAAGCCGAGGCAACTTTGGTGATGACAAACACGTGGCCTTTGGCACCAGTTAGGGTTTCCTAAATTTTTCCAAAATAAAATATTTAGGTGGGGACTTTGTATCCAACAAAGCAGTCCATTTTTGGCATTATTTGATTGAAAATCGATTTTCCAAAAAGTTTGTCGGATTTGGACTCTTTGGTGATTATCAGTTTCACATTGCACTTGTAAGACTAGATTCAGAACCGCGGGAGTCAGAACTGTGAAGCCTTCCTTTCTAACCCTTTCCGAAAGGTGAAAAAAGGCGAGTCCATACCCTCAACTGAAAATGGCCTCAAATCAACACCTTTAGGTCATAAAAACAGAGTTTTTTTCAGTTCAAAAATAGGTCTGTGCGAAACAAGTATAAAAGGGAAATGTTATACCTCTTGAAGCAAGCAACAATTCTAGGCACAAATTCAAGCCAAAAACACATTCTAAAGCTCAAAGAGGGTCTCAAGTAACCTCAGCCCAAAGATAAGCAACTTTGATTCAGGGTTGATAGGCAAACTTGAAGTGTATCTACACTTGTATGCACAAAAGTTCAAGAGAGAGAGAGAGAATTTTGTTCCAAAATTTTTAACCCTTTGCAATGGGGGAGAAGGTCCCATATTTATTGAAAAACAAGCATTTGGCTGAGTTATATCAATCCACACACGTGTATGGTGATCAAGCCCATTGTGCTAACAGTTGGAACAGTTGTCAAGAAAATATCTGCAAAAAAGTCATCAATGGCCACTAGGCCACTAATATGGTCTGCCGGCCACCAGTGATGGCCGACAGCCTCAATTAGTGGCTGGTAATCACCAGGGGTTGCAGGCTTGAAGATTTTTGTCCAAAACAGGGCACAAAATGGGTGGGGTTTGAAGGCTCAAAGAGAGGGCATTCCGTCGAGGACTTCGGGAACCAAAATGAGCACAAACAATCACAATCATCGTGTGCACCAACGATGACATCCAAGTCTTCAAGACGGTCAAAAATGGGATGTCTATAGTTGCTCCTCTTTGACAGAACTCGGAAGTCATGAAATGACGAGAGTGAATGTCAAAGTCGAGAGACGACCCATTTTTGACAAGGTTGAAGACTTGGACAAACAAATAAGTCAAAAACAAATGGTTGCACCTGTAGGATGTGTACGTATCCATTTGCAAAGAATCAAACCAGCATAGTTCTTGGGCAAGATACAAGTGATATGGATGATGCAAGAACGTAACTTATGATCATGCAATGAGGCTATAATGAAACATTTAAATGCAAATGCAATGCAATGAAAATGCCACATTCAAACAAACCGAAACAAGGTACAGCAATCCCAAACATGAAAAGAAGTAATCAAATAAACACGCCACGCATGGGAATCACGAGCCAAACCACCCTTCATGCAGAAATGACGTAAGAAAATTATGCAAGCTTAACTACGCGATGCGCAGGAAAGGCGAAGAGCGGCGTAACCGTTGGGCGCACCCGAGGTCTCAACCAAGAGTCTAACGCGACTTACGTGGAAGAAGAAAAAGAATGGTGTGAACACCGGGCGCACCTGAGTGTTTTTAACCAAAGGGTTGGTGTGATCACCGGGACTCACCCGAATGTTTTAACCGAAGGGTTGGTGTGAACACCGGGACACGCTCGAATGTCTTTAACCGAAGGGGGGTGTGAACACCGGGTGTACCTGAATATTTTTAACCGAAGGGTGGAGTGAACACCGGACGTACCCAAGTGTTATTTTAACCGAAGGGTGTTGTGAACATCAGGACGCACCCGAATGTTTTTAACTAAAGGGTTCGTGTGAACACCGGGACGCACCCGAATGTTTTTAACCGAAAAGTAGCGTGAACACTGGGCATACCCGAATGTTTTTAACCGAAGGGTGGTGTGAACACCGGGTGCACTTGAATGTTTTTAACCGAAGGTTGGTGTGAACGCCGGGCATACTCGAATGTTTTTTTTAATAGAGGAGGGTGGTGTGAACATTGGGACACACTAGAATGTTTTTAACCAAAGCGTGGTGTGAACACTGGGACACACCCGAATGTTTTTAACTGAAATGTGGTGTGAATTTTTTTAACCGAAGGGTTGGTGTGAACACCGGGACACACCCGAATGTTTTTAACTGAAGGGTGGTGTGAACACCGAGTGTACCAAAACATTTTTAACCGAAGGGGGTGTGAACACCGGGCGTACCCAAATGTTTTTAACCGAAGGGTGGTGTGAACATCGGGACACACCCAAATGTTTTTAACCGAAAGATTGGTGTGAACACCGAGATGCACCAGATTGTTTTTAACCAAAGCATTGGTTTCAACACTGGGACGCACCCGAATATTTTTAACCGAAGAGTGTTGTGAGCACCGGGACGCATCCGAATGTTTTTAACCGAAGGGTTGGTGCGAACACCGAGATGCACCAGAATGTTTTTAACCGAAAGGTGGTGTGAACACCGCGATGCACTTGAATGGTTTTAGCTGAGGGGGTGGTGTCAACACCGGGCGTACCCGACTATTTGTAACCGAGAGGCATGTGAACACCGAGTGTACCCAAATGTTTTTTACCGAAGGGTTAGTGTGAACATTGGAATGCACCCAAATATTTTTAACCGAAGAGTGGTGTGAACACGGGGACGCACCTGAATGTTTTTAACTGAAGGGTGGTGTGAACACCGGGACGCACCCGAATGTTTTCAACTGAAGAGTGGTGTGAACACCGGGACGCACCCGAATGTTTTTAACTGAAGGGTTGGTGTGAACACCAGGGCACGCTCGAATATTTTTAACCGAAGCAATCCTAACGCATTGCACGTGACAGGAGGAAATGATGAAATGATACCGTCCGAAGGGTATGAATGATTCAACGTGGAACTCCTCTGAATGAACCGTACATACAATATCGTGCATGTGAAGGAAAGAGGCTTAACAAACGCGACAGTATGAATGCATATTCCATGCGCGATAAACAACCGAGATACAATGTTAATGGCATATTCTATGTAAGAAACAAAAGCATAAGCATATTCTATGCATGATTGAGAAGAACATTCAAGATGCGCACGTAATTCCCGTGAGATACACATTTTAGGACAACATATGTGAAATGCATATTCCATGCCACAAAGTGTTCTATGCGACAACGAAAAAGAAATGCATATTCTATACAGGATAACAAAGCATGATTTGACAAAATAAACTCAAAGGCAACTTCCAATTCACCTCTCGAAAGAATTGCAATGTATTTAAAGGATACACCCCGTCCACGTTGACAAGTGACGAACATCGCGCACCGAAAACACAGTTTCGAGCTTCCGTAGAGACATTCTGAACCAAACAATGAACAAACCCTTCAATTCTTCAATACCAATGACACCAAGAAGCATTAGGATCCAACGGAAACCTTAGAACATTTTCCAGCCGCTAGAGGGGGCGGTCGGCCACCTGCTGGCCACCAGTGCTCATTGTCAGCCACCAATGTGGCCTGTCGGCCACCTGTGATAGATTTAGGGAAAATTGGTAAATTTGCCTCGGGTCTTTAAGTATGGGGCATGGGGTTTCATTTCCTCATTACGCCATGCTCGAAATTTCTCCTCCTTTCTCTTTAGGTGCTCATTCTCTCTAGATTCGCGCTTTCCACTCTTTTTTCAACACCCCACGCAAAGTTTATTCATTAAACCCTCTTTGTTTACTCCGTTTTGAACGAATTGAAATTTGATTTCGGGGTTTTTTCTTGGAGTTTCACCTTTTGAGGCTTATTCCCCTTTAGTTTCTCTTGGGTTTTGCTTCGTTTCCTGGGCTTTCACTTTTTCCTCCACTTTCTCTCTCTTAGGGTTAACTTTTTCTAAGTTTTTCCTTTTTTTTTCTCCATTTTCGACCACTTTCTCATATTCTTTCCAGATGGCAAACAACATACCTCATGACGGGGCTCCCTCCGGAGATGCCACCCCAGTTATCTCCAGAGATGGAGGCAGAGCCTGGGCTAATGCTACTACCACTCAGGATTCGACCCTTTGAGCCGAGGACATATCATCCTCAGACGCATGTGCTACCCCCTGGGGATATCAGGCACTTTAGATCATTTGGTGGAAAGCATAATATTTGGTCGGGTTGTGTTTCAGAGGGAGAGGATCGGGCAGTGGGCGTTGTTCTAATAGCTTCAGATGCCCTTTTCTAATCAAGACCCCTAAGGCTTTGGATAAGAACATGTAAAGCGGGGTGAAGACCCTCTGGCCTCGGGCTTGATGGCTTGAGGTTCGTGAAGTTGTATTGGAGGTGTTGGCAAATGGGTTGGCAGTCTTGGATGTGTTGGTGACCATGCTTACATCTGAAGGCCGCGCAGAGGTGCCACTAGTCGTGGTTGCAATGGAGTTACGTGTAAAGGGCCTTTTGGACTGTTCCTTCTTGTGGTCTATCAAACCCTGCTTCATAGTGTCCTCTATCTGCACCCGTATTTCATGGAGCTCAACAAATGTAAATAAAGGCAACACTATCATTTTTTGTAATAATCTTCCTTGCAAGTTACAAACCACCATTCTAATCTGGCCCTTTTTAGAAGGCCGGATAGTCATCATAGAGGCCTCAGCCTTTCACTAGGTCACAAAATCTGAGAACCCTTCCTTCGGCTCCTGACGGGTCGCTTTAAGATCACGAGTAGTGACCTCGATCTGTGTATTGTAGGAGTACTATACTATGAAGGCCTCGGCCATTTCCTCCCAGTTTCTCTTCACAGAGTCTTCAAGCTTGGCATACCAGATGGTCGCTATACCTGACAGGGTCCAGCCAAAAACGACAACTTCTGTAGTCTAGAGAGACCTATTGGACGTAGTATAAGGCCGCGCAGAGGTGCCACTAGTCGTGGTTGCAATGGAGTTACGTGTAAAGGGCCTTTTGGACTGTTCCTTCTTGTGGTCTATCAAACCCTGCTTCATAGTGTCCTCTATCTGCACCCGTATTTCATGGAGCTCAACAAATGTAAATAAAGGCAACACTATCATTTTTTGTAATAATCTTCCTTGCAAGTTACAAACCACCATTCTAATCTGGCCCTTTTTAGAAGGCCGGATAGTCATCATAGAGGCCTCAGCCTTTCACTAGGTCACAAAATCTGAGAACCCTTCCTTCGGCTCCTGACGGGTCGCTTTAAGATCACGAGTAGTGACCTCGATCTGTGTATTGTAGGAGTACTATACTATGAAGGCCTCGGCCATTTCCTCCCAGTTTCTCTTCACAGAGTCTTCAAGCTTGGCATACCAGATGGTCGCTATACCTGACAGGGTCCAGCCAAAAACGACAACTTCTGTAGTCTAGAGAGACCTATTGGACGTAGTATATCTGAAAATAGCCGCAGATGGACCATAGGATCCCCGGAGCCGTGAAATCGGTCTATATGTGGCATCTTGAATCTATCCGGTAGAGTTACTGCCGAGTCAGTGTATCCATCCTCAATATCAAGGATTGAATTCATGCCATGAGCCTATTTGAAGAGCTTTTCTAGCCTGCTGACCTTCAGTGCAGTGGGATCAACCTTGAATTCAAATGGTGCCTCCATTTGATAAACTGGTGCCTTGGAGGACAGAGGTGGGATTGGATCTGCTTGAATGCCCGTATTTTCCTAGACATTAATTGTGACCCCGAGTACTAGAATTCCTACTAGGGGTGCATGAGATGCTGAGGCTACTGTCGATTGTGGCTGTCGTTGTTTAAGCCTGTCTATCAATTTTGTTTGGCGGGCTACAACCTCGGCTTAGCGGGCTATGGTCTCAGCTTGTTGGCCAACATCCAGCAGCATGTTCTCAATAGTCAGTTGGAGCTGACGAAGCATATCTTCCATGCTGACTGAGGGATGTTGAGTTATCAGAACTGGTGTATACTCTCTTTCCGGAGTAGAAGCGGATGACTAGGCTTGAAAAGGTGACTGCTGAATCGGTGACCGCTGAATTGGGGAGTTATGCCTGACCCTTCTCCGTCTAGTAACCAGGGGGAGTGAAGCAAACACTGGCTGTCCTCTTACAAGATCCCCGGATTGGTAAAGTTGCCTCACTCGGGTCTAGAGTGCTTGGGAGGGTAGCAGAATCATCTGAAGCAATGGTGAAAAACTACCTTCCCAAAAGAAAATAAAGCAAAAGAAATAGAAAATCATAAACCGCACAACACCTTAACCAGACACAAACAACATGCAGTTGCAATCATAAGCTGGAGAACTATACTCAAACATTGATTTCTGCCCCAAAACTAATACCCAGACTTGCAACTGATACATACATTCCAGCAAATTTTTACTCCAAAAGCACATATCAAGCAAGTGAGAGCCAAAATACCTCTGTGACGGAATGGGGTTACCCTGTCCTAATTTTGTCAGGAGCTAGGGATTCACTATGCAAAACAAGCGGTTTCACATAATTCCTGCATTCGGGCGAGCAACCTGTCCTAGTTTGGAACAGTCTCTATGGATTCCGATATGCAACTAGGATGATTGGTCCAAAAGGGTACCTCAACAAAACTACCGAATATACCTCTCACACCTAACACCGAGAAGTGAAAGGCGGATCAAATGGTACAGTAGTAGTCCAAATCTAAGAGTTATGTTCCCATCGTGGCAGAGCCCGCAACCGATCAGTCTTTGGGCAAGCTTTTCCAAGCAAGCCTCCAGCAAACCGCTCAGGAATAGCGGATGGCAAACACCATGATTTAGGCACACTAATGCAATTGCAAATGCAAAGGCAAAGAAACACATACGTGTACATAAAATAACATATCATGAGTTTGAGTCAAGTTCTCTAAGTCCCCAGCAGAGTCGCCAGAAACTGTGGACTCGCCTTTCTTCGCGCCCCATTTCGGAAGGTTTGAAAAGAAAGGCCTCACAGTTTGTACTCCTGCGGTTCTGAATCTAGTCTCACAAGTGCAATGTAAAATTGATAAACACCAAAGAGTCTAAATCCTACAAATCTTTTTGGAAAATCGATTTTAAATCAAATAATGCCAAAATTGGACTGCTTTGACAGGTAGGTCTGCTTTGACAGATATAGAGTTGCCACAGAAATGTTTTATTTTTGGGAAATTTAAGAAACCCTGACTCCTGCCAAAGTGACGTGTTCGTTATCACCAAAGTTGCCTCGGCTCTGGAACTTGGGTACAAAGGGGGAAGGTCATGAATTGAGCACCCCCGCTTGCTCGATCAAAGATCGGCCTCTACCAACCATGATATGATTTTTTATAAACCTTATGTGTTCTTGTTCTGATTATTAAGCTAGCATTACTATGTGATGCGCACAATTAAGTATAGACTAGTTTGCTCAATTTGGAACAATTCAACTCATGTTCGTTTGCGAAAATGGTTTGAATTTGCCACCTTAAGTGGGCTTAAAGATGCGGATTTGCCACTCAACAAAGTGGGCTTAAAACACACATTTTTTGAATTGTTCCAATTCAAACAACAAGCCTTCATCCACAGGTATTCAAGCAGTTTAGCATTTAAGCATATAGCCTCATGGCAAGCATGCTAATCATGGCATCAGTCAGACTTATGCAAGTATGCTAAAGCGTAAAAACTCACCTAGTACTCCAAGCCAAAATAGAAACTAGTTAGAAAGATGCATGATCCTAACTATGTTAAGTGTCTGATGCAGGACATGCAATAATGCAATTAATAGGCTCGGCTCTGAGGTTCACATTTGGCTAGATACCTCACTGCTTGGAGGACAAGAGAGCTTCTGGCTCCTGCCCCTAGTTTCAACTGTGCCCTTTCTGGCGAGTGCCTGTCTTGGCTTGAAAATGAGGCACAATCTGGACCCACTTTAGCATCAGAAGCTTCCACAACTGCAAGTAGGGGATGTAGGAACACCTGACTCATCTATTCCCCTAGTTTATTTACTTTGATCTAACTTTTCAAGTTTTGTAATAAAAGAAAATTTGATTTGTATCGAGAGTTGGGGAACTTTGTATTGAAACCAATGAAATTAAAGTTGTGAGCACTGAAAGTTTTCCATTTGTTCAAAATGGTCTAAGTTGTAAAAGGTAAATTTTGAGCAAAAATCAACTTTTATCAAAACTTTTCAAAACCATTTTCAATACGGATCACATCTTGATATGCATGGAATCAATCTTCAAGATGTACAACGCCGAATCCAAAGATTACAAATTGCCCATTGATTGAATAACACTGCTCAACATTGTAACCAGTTCTCTGAGAGTAAGGATCACAACTGAACCCTCTGGTAAAAAAAAGAAACAAGGATGACTTGATCAGAGACATGGACATGACGGTTGATTTGGACGTGTTTACGGCCGAACTTCAGCATGAAGTTGCCTACGTATCTCGAAGATGGGAATCAGGCCTTACGTAGTTTGGTTTGGGTTCACTCGAGTATTAATGCTCTCCTTTTACGCTCTAACTTTTGCCAAGGCCGCCCTTTAGGGTTTTCAACCTTGCGAGCTTAGTTTTTCTTTTTTCTAATTTTTTGTGCTCTAACTTTTGCCTAGGTTGCCCTTCCGGGTTTTCGGCCTAGCGAGCCTCTCATGGATAGTATTTCTTCAACTTGTCCATGTTGATCGGTTGGGAAAATTCTAGGCCATCTAGGTCCACGAGAATAACAGCTCCACCCGACTAGATAGTTTTGACGATGTAAGAACCAGTCCAATTGGGCCTGAACTTGCCTCTAGGGTTATGGATGGTAGCTCGGTTGTCTTTCAACACCAAATCCCCTTCCTTGAGATTCTGGGACTTAACTTTCTTGTTACAAGCCCTAGCAATCCTGCGCTGATAACCCTGAACATGGTACAGTGCTTTCAGCCTTCTCTTATCAAACAACATTAGTTCTTCAAACCTTCTCTGCTGCGAATCCGCCTCTACTATTTGACATTCAGCCATAACCTGCAAGGACGAGACTTCTATTTCGATTGGAAGAACCGTTTCTATCCCATAAACGAGGGAGTAAGGGGTTGCCCTAGTAGATGTTCGAATTGAAGTTCTATAACCCCAGAGTGCAAATGAAAATTTGCCTGGCCAGTCCATGTAGGTCTGAACAAGTTTCTATAGAATATGCTTGATGCTCTTGTTGGCAGCCTCGAAAGCTCTATTGGTTTGCGGCCGATATGTGGATGACTTATGAAAAGCCACATTGTTCTTCTCCAACAAGTCAATCACTTCTTTCTTGAAATGGGAGCCAATATATGAAATAATCTCGTTTGGGACCCCATAATGGCAAATGATGTTGTTTCGAACAAACTTAGCCACATGCGCTGCCCTCAACACTGCATAAGACTGAGCTTCGACCCACGTAGTGAAGTAATCAATTGCCACCAGAATGTATTCATGCCCATTTGACCCTTTCAATGTGACTGCACCGATGACGTCGATTCCCCAGACTTAAAAAGGCCACGGTGAAGTCATGTTGTACAGCTTCGATAGCGGAATATTAATACGATTAACATGAAGTTGGTATTTGTGGCATCGTTGAACAAGACCGATACAATCCTCCTCCATGGTAGACCAACAATAACCTTGCTTGAGAATCTTTTGGGCTAACATTACTCCATTCATGGGTGCTCCGCACTCTCCCCCATGGACGGCCTCCATTAGGTGCTTTGATTCCTCTGCGTCGACACACAACTTGTGCATTCCTAGATGACCCCTCTTGTACAGTTTACCTCCACAGATGATAAATTGAACGACCGTCCACCGTATTGCCCTTTTATCTTTGGCATTTGCCCCTAATAGATAAACCCCATTTTCCAAGAAGATCCAGATATCATCGTACCAAGGGTTTTGATCTTGCACTTCATCTATTACGGCGATAGACTCGTAGACCGGCGTATATCTCTGCTCAATGATGATCGGACGCACTCGGACTCCAAACGGGATGTCTATCATGGAAGATAGAGTTGATAAGGCATCAGCGAACCTGTTGTTCTCTCTTAGTAGATGCGTGAAGGCCAGCTTGTCAAACCTAGAAATCAGAACATCCAGGGTCCGGTGATAGATCTTCATCTTTTCTTCTTTGACCTTCCAGTCTTCTTTTGCTTGAGACACAACTAGGTTCGAGTCCCCAATGACGTCCAACCTTTTTGCCCTTAGTTCCAGGGCGGCTTCCAAACCAGCGATACATGCCTTGTATTCTGCTTCGTTATTAGATACCTTGAACTGGAGTTTGAAGGCTTAGGTCATATGGGAATTGTCGGGTGCTATCAGTAACACCTCTATCCCATAACCGTACTGATTAGACGTTCTGTTAAAGTACATTGTCCAAATCTCTTCCTCCACTTGCAGAATAGCTTCATTAGGAATAGGTATTCTACCACTTCATGCCTTTCCACTGGGTGATCTTCCCGGAACTCTGCTACTGCTCTTCCTTTGACAGACTTCCAAGTAATATATTTTAGATCAAATTCGGAAAGGAGAAGCAACCAATGAGCCAGCCTACAGGTAAGCCCCGGTTTCTCAAAGAGATATTTGATGGGATCTAATCTCGAAACCAAGATTATAGAGTGAGCTAACAGGTAGTGCCTCAACTTCCTAGTAGCCCATACCAAGGCCATGCAAGGTTTCTCTAGCAGGGTATAACGGGTCTCATAATCTAGCATTTTCTTGCTCAAATAATAAATGACTTTCTCCACCCTATCCTCAGATTCCTGAGCAAACATGTATCCCATTGTTGTGTCTGTGACTGACAGATGCAAAATCCAGAGCTTCCCTGGCTCCAGAGGCGACAACACAGGTCGATTCTGAAGGTACTGCTTGAGCTGCTCAAAAGCAAATTGACATCGGCCGTCCCATCGGAATTTCTTTCCTTTCTTCAAAAGACCAAATAGTGGTTCACAAGTCAAAGTTAATTTTGAAATAAACCATCTTATGAATTGCACTTTACCCAGAAAGCCTCGCACCTCCTTTTCAGTCATTGGTGGTGGCATTTCTAGGATGGCCTTGATTTTGGAAGGATCTACCTCGATGCCCCTCTGCGTGATCAAGAAACCCGGTATTTTCCCTACTGTTACACCAAAAGTATACTTCTGTGGATTCAACCTCAGTCTGTATTCTTTGATCCATTGAAAGAATTTCTTCAAGGCGGTGTAGTGGCCCTGTCTTTCCTTGGACTTGATAATCATGTTGTCCATCTGCAACTCGACCTCTTTATGGATCATATCATGCAGAATTGTGGTTGCAGCCCATTAATAGGTAGCCTCGACATTCTTTAGCCCAAACAGCATCACTCGATCACAGTAGGTTCCCCATGGTGTAGTGAAAGTAGATTTCACTCTGTCCTCAGGTGCCATCAGAATCTAGTTATACTCAGAAAATCCATGCGTAAAGGAGAGCAATGCATAGCCCGTGGTAAAGTCCACTAATTCATCAATGTTCGGCAGAGGAAAATCATCCTTTGGACTGGCTCAGTTCAGATCCTTGAAATCCACACACCAAATTCTACCATCTCTCTTCGGCACTGCAACAATGTTGGCCAGCCAAGTTGGATACTCAGATACTAGCAAGAATCCTATATCTACTTGCTTGGTGACCTCATCTTTAATCTTCAAAGCCTAATCCGAGCGTATTCTTCGCAACTTTTGTTTGATGGGTCAAGCCTCAGGGTTAAGAGGGATCCGATGCTGTACAATCTCAGGATCGATTCCAGACATGTCTTCGTAGGACCATGGGAAAATATCTTTCAAATCTTTTGCAAACCTCATATCCTCTCGATTAATCAACTTTTTCAAAACCAGAGGAATTCCTTCTTCATCGTTTTCATCAAAATTTTGAAAATCATGATCAATGCAATAAACAAGAGGCACAGAGAAATACTCAGAATTTGCAGTGGCATTCTCATTCACAAGATCAAGCTGATCTATTTCCTCGATTACAACCAACTCAACGGAAAAAGAAAATGATGACCTAGACAAAGCTTCAGCATCTGGGTTATCAACCCCAGGAATACCGAACCCAGACTCAAAAGAACCGGAATCTGATTCCAACTCCACAGACTCTGTGGAATCAGATTCTGGTTCACTACATGACTCAGAACTGTTAGACAGGTAGCCCTCCTCCAGCAGCCAAATGAGGGATGGTGCATCAGATGTATCCAAGATGCTGCTTGAAGGATTCGCACCCGGTTGGTCTTCGATCAAGGAAACGGTTAGGTTATCCCCCAAGCTCTATGAGTTAATCAGAGGATTCGAAAGGAGACATGCTAGTGCTGCCCCTACTTTAAACTCATTACTGTCAGAATCACTTTATGTGCTCTTCACAGCATCAGCAGTTGGTCCAGCTATTTCCTTTGTGTCATTGTCTTGCAGCTGCAAGTAAAAAAAATGTTGGACATTGACAGTGACCCCGGGTGCTGGAATACCCGCTGGGGGTACATGGAATGTATAGGCTACTGTCAGTTGTGGTTGCTATTGCTGAATCCTATCTATCACTTCTGCTTGGCGGGTTGTGACCTCAACTTGGCGGGCAGCATCTAGCTGCATAGTCTCAGTGGTCTGCTAGAGCAGACGAAGCATATCTTCCATGCTGACTTGGGGATATTGAGCTATCTGAATTGGAGAATACTCTCTTTCCAGAGTAGAAGTAGAAGACTAGGCCTGACTGGGCGCAAGTGAAGTAAAAGGTGACTGCTAGATTTGTGAATTCTGCCTGATCCTCCTTCGTCTGGTAAACCGATGGGAGTGAAACAAACACTGGCTGGCCCCTAACAAGATTCCCGGATCTACAATTCCTTCTCACATGGATCTAGAGAGCTTAGGGGGTAACAGAATCGGCCGAAGCAATGATGAAAAACTACCATGCAAAAAGAAGTAAAGCAAAAAGAGAACAAAAATCAAAAGCCGCACAGCACCTCGGCTCAGATACCAACAACATGTAGTTGCAATCGTAAGCTGTAGAACTATACGCAACACTGATTTCTGCCCCCAAAACTGATACCCAAACTTGCAATTGATACATACGTTCTTGTAGAGTTTCACTTTAAAAGCACATACCAATTAAGTGAGCAAAAACACCCCTATGATGGGGTAGGGTTACCCTGTCGTAGTTTTGTCAGGAACTGGGGTCCACTACTCAAGCAAAGTGTTCACACAATCCTGAATTTAGGTAAGCAACTTGTCCTAGTTTGGAACAGCCTTTATGGCTTCCAATATGCAAATAGGCCAATTGGTCAAAAGGGTACCTTAGCAAGACTACCTAATATACCTCTCACACCTAACACCGGGAAGTAAAAGGAGGATCAAACGGTACAACGATAGTCCAGATCCAAGGGTTCTGTTCCCATCGTGGCAGAGTCCGCAACTGGTCAACCTTCTGATAAGTTTTTCCAAGCAAGCCTCCAGCAAACCGTTCAGGAATAGCAGATGGCAAACACTGTGACCAAGGTGCATTGATGCAAATGCAAATGCAAAGAAACACATAAGTGTAGATAAAATAACATACCATGATCAGTTTGAGTCAAGTTCTCTAAATCCCCAACAGAGTCACCAAAAACTGTAGCTCGACTTTTTCGAGCCCCCTCTTGGAAGCTCGAAAAGAAGCTCTATAGTTCGGACTCCTGTGGTTATGAATCTAATCTCACAAGTGCAATGTGAAACTGATAAACACCAAAGAGTCCAAATCCAGCAAACTATTTGAAAAATTGATTTTGATTCAAAAATGCCAAAATTAGACTGCTTTGCTAGATACAGAATTGCCACCTAAATATTTTATTTTGCGGAAATTTAGGAAACCCATGACTCGTGCCAAAGGCCACGTGTCTGCCATCATCAAAATTGCCTCGAATCGGGAACTTAGGTACGAGAGAGGAAGGTCATGGATTGAGCTACCCCGCTCGCCCGATCAAAGATCGGCCACTATTAATCATGATATGATTTTTAATAAACATTATGTGCTCTTATTCCGGTTATTAAACTAGCATTACTATGTGATGCGCACAAGCAAGTCTAGACTAGTTTGCTCAATTTGGAACAATTCAACTCATGTTTGCTTTCTACGAAAATGGTTTGAATTTGCCACCTCAAGTGGGCTTAAAGTTTGCGGATTTGCCACCAAACATAATGGACTTAAAATGGGTATGCCACTCAACAAAGTGGGCTTAAAACATACATTTGTTAAATCGTTCCAATTTAAACAACAAGCCATCATCCACAGGCATTTAAGCAGTTTATCAAATAAGTATTTAGCCTCATGGAATGCATGCTAGACATGGCAACGTTCACATTCATGCAAGTATGCTAAAGCGTAAAACTCACCAAGTACTATAAGCCAAGAAGACATGAGTTAGAAAAATACGCATGATTCCTAACTATGCCAAATATCTAATGCAACACATGCGATATGAAATTAATAGGCTCGGCTACTAATATGGAATATGAAACAATTGAAGACATGCCGTCTAAGCACGTATTCAACGAAGTATTGAAATGACGATGCAATCAGAATGATGCGACGAGCCTTAGTGTATGCAAAACTAATGAATGCAAGCATAAGGCATAAGGTATGCTAATTGAAATATGATGCCCCTAATCTAACCATCAAAAGTGGGCAAATAAAAAGGAGAAAGACGTGGGGTTAGAAGACATGAACTCATACACGTACACTTATTACAATATTACGCCCTCGTGAAGGAGGGTCTGAACGAATAAAAGCTAACTAGCTAGCTAAACTAAGCTAATTAAACTAATTATTACAAAACTTGAACTAATAACAAGCTTACTCTAGGCTAGTTACTTAAAACAATTAAATAATTAACTATCTAAGCTAATTAAATATTACAACGCAAACTAATTAGCTAAATACTTAACTAATTAATTACAAAGCAACTAAGCTAATTAATTACAATATGAATTAATTAACTACTCTACTTAAATAATTACAACATTAATTATTTAGCTACAACTAATTAACTAATCAATTTAAACAAATGGTCCCGGGAGGCGAGGGATGCCCAATGCATGCTCGGCTTCCACCCGAAAAACGCCCGTTGTGTTGCTTCCAATTGCCTCTGTTACACACCCTATGCACTGGTCCTCCTTCTCCAGACCAACTCTACTCTACTTGACAAGCTTTCTGCCAAATTTTCATTGGTGGCCAGCAGGCCAGAAGTGGTGGCCAGAAAGGGGTGTCCTCCAACAGTGGCGGCCTTTAGAGAGCAAACAGGGCAAAGAAGAGGCATTCTCATAGGTTGTTTGTACTATGCATCATCCTTTATCATCCACACAAGCTAAAATGAGTGATACATTTGGCACTCAAACCATCAATAAAGCAATTTCCATGCACAATGGCTAAGGGACCAATTTGTATAAGTCCAATGAATGTTAAAAAGACTCAAAAGGCCATTACCTTATCATGCATCATCAAGGGCAACGAAGGCCTAGGAAAGTGGCACATTTCATCACTATTGAGTATGAAATGTCCCACTTTCCTTGTGTTCAAATTAACGTCTGATTCGAACACATGCAATGCGACACAAAGGAATGCTTATCTTGCCACTTTTACTTGCCAATTTTGTTTGCACATTTTAGTTACCAAATCATGCTTTAATCAATTTGTCCATTGGTGAGTGTCCTCTAAGATGAAAGAAGTGTCAGCCAAGGGATCATGTAAGGCAAGAGAGAGATCATGCTGTTGATAATGAACCCTTAAAGAGGATTAAACCATTAAGCATGACCTCAATCTCAAGCTTAAAGTATCCCAAGCTTGAAACAACCCTCAAAAGCAAATGAAAGAGTGAAGTACAGAGGAAGGTTGCAGAGTTCATAGTGCTGAAATGGAAAGAAAAATAACACCAAAAGATGTTATCAACTCAGACAAGAGGTGTCTAAGACCGTAAAACACCAACTTGTGAGGGCTATTGCACTACAACCATGCAAAACAAGACTCAAATGAACTAACCAGCCCAAAACAAAGCTAAAGCAAGCCATTTTAGAGACTAAAACAAGCTAAACTTGAGCTAAGTTAAGCTAGAAAACATGCTACACTACAAGAAAAGGGGGTGTAAAAGATGGAACTTTTTGCGACGGCACATTTGCCGTCGCAAAAAATTTGACTTTTTGAGACGGCACAACTTGCCGTCGCAAAAAATAGAGTATTTGTGATGGCATAAAATGTTGTCGCGAATAAGGAGAGTATTTGCGATGGCAGAGATTGCTGTCGCAAAAAAAAAATAGAGTTTTTGCGACGACACCAACTGCAATTGCAAAAAAAAAAAGAGTTTTTTGCGACTGTAATAGGTACCGTTGCCAAAAAAAAAGTAAAAAAAAATACATATACATATATATATATATATATATATATTATGGCTTTGGGACGGCTTTATATATATATATAGTCACAAAATGGTTTACATAAATGCAACGGTATTTTTCTGTCACAAAAAAATAAAAAAATAAATAAAAAAAAGACGTCGTCTTACTCTTTTAAACATTTCTCTTTTCACACATTTTTTCATCTTCCTATCTCTCTGTCTTTGTTTCTATCTCTCTTCTCTTTTTCTCTTTCACTCATCACTCTTCTTTGTCTCTCTCTCTTTCTCTCACTCTCTATGTGTCTCTGTCTCTCTTCTCTTTCTCTCTCTCACTCATCACTCTTCTCTATCTGTCTGTTTCTCTCTTTCTCTTTGTGTCTCTGTCTTTGTCTCTCTTCTCTTTCTCTCTCTCACTCATCACTCTTCTCTGTCTGTCTGTCTGTCTCTCTCTTTCTCTCTGTGTCTCTCGGCCATCTCTCATCTCTCTTCTCTCTATCTCTCTCATCTCTCTTCTCTCTTTGTCTCTCTTCTCTTTAGCTCTCTCACTCTCTCGTTCATCTCTCTCTGTCTCTCTCTTGTTTATCTCTTTTCGCTCTTTCTCTCTCTCTCTCTCTCTCTCTCTCTCTCTCTCTTTGTCTATCTCTTTTCACCCATTTTTTCATCTTCCTCTCTCTCTCTCACTCATCACTCTTCTCTCTTCTCTCTCTGACTGGTTGTCTATCTCTCTCTCTCTCTCTCTCTCTCTCTCTCTTTATGTCTCTCACTCATCTATCTCTTCTTTCATCTCTTTTCTCTCTTTCTCTTTTGCTCATCTCTCTTCTCTCTATGTCTCTCTCGCTCATCTCTCTTCTCTCTATCTCTCATCTCTCTTCTCTCTATGTCTCTCTCGCTCATCTCTCTTCTCTCTATCTCTCTCTCTATCTTTTTCCCTCTATCTTTCCCCCATTTTTTCCCTCTCTCTCACTCATCACTCTGCTCCTTTGGAAGGCCAAAAATGCAAGCAAACAAAAACCAAAAGAGAGGGGGCCACCCCCTCTGATTTGAGGCCTCAAAACCACATGCCTACAACTGAAAACCCACTGGGTTTTAGTGGTTAAAAGGCCAAACCAGGGCTAGCTCAGAGGCCTTATGGCATGGCTCAAAACAAGGCCAAACAAGTCCAACAAGAGGGTTGAAGACCCTCAACAGCCAAAAGACCTTAAACAAACTTCAAAAGAACTTAAATACAAGACTTTTTTCAGTTGAAAGGAAGGCCTAAAACAATATGCAAGTATGGCCAAAATAAGGTGTAAAAAAGTGCCAAAAAGGGAAAGAAACTTACCCTTGAAGATCCACTCTGAAACCAGCAACTTCAGGAGGTAAAACCTCACTTTCAGAGCTCAAGAAGTCCTCCCAAGAACCTCAATCCAATGGTGGTGGTGTATCTCTAAGTGTTGTAGTGTGAAAGTGCAAGGAAAATGGAGTTCAAGGCACAAATCAACAACAATATAGAGAGAGGGAGAGATTTTTCTTCTCAAAAATGCTGAACCTTTGCTAAGGAGAGAGGCTCTCTCCTTATATAAAAGAAAAGTAATGCAAAGCTTCTTCAAGAAGCTTAGCAAGAGCTTCATCCCTCCATACACGTGTATGGAGGGCAGATAAAAGGATTCCAGCTAGCTCAAAAGATCTAGAGTGAAACCTGCTAAGGCAAGGGGGCCGGCAGTGGCTCATTGATGGCTGGCAGGCTCAATCAATGGCCGACATCAACAAGGTGAAAGCCGGCAGGGCCAAAAGGTGGCCGACAGTGCACCAAAAAACACATTCTGAAAGGACCAAGTCATGGTCCAAGAATGGGGCAGAAAGGATACACGGTCCAGAAAGCTTGAACTTGTGACATTCCTCTGCGAAAGTCAAATACCCGACGAGGAATCGAACTTGTGTCTGGATGTACCTGCAAGCATGACCGAGTCTGGAGGATGGTCAAAAATGGGGTGTCTACAGGTGGTCCTCCATATATAGACAAACATCAAACTCCCTCAGAAATATCATTAAATACACGCATAAGCAAGCGCAGGCATATGTGACAACAGCTGGCAGAAAATATCTGCAAAACACACTTGTGGTCAGCATGCAACTAATTCTGGTCGGCAGGCCACACAAGTGGCCGGCAGCCAAGATCAGTGGCCGACAACCAACCGTGGTGGCCAGCAAGTCCCAAGGTTTTTCAGGTTTGAAGAACTATGGTTGTGGCTCAAAACAAGGCAAAAGGTGTATAGGGTTTGTAATGCCCCGAAATAATACAATAGTCCATCCACCATAAGCACTATATGATAACAATAACAATAAAGTTATCTTCCATTAGTTCAATATGACAAACAAAAGAAAAACACATGCATCATACATTCATAAAGCCTAACTCTAAATCTATAGCATATGTTTTCAAATAAAAGAGAGGAAGAAAAATAAACGGATAAAAATGCCCTACAGGCATACAACATTCCAAGACGATGTTTAGTTACAACAACATGAGTCAAAAGCTCAATAAAGGTAAAGCCCTAGGCTTGTACAAAAGCAAATAAATACAAATAAACAAAGGTGGGCTCTTAGCTACATAATTCTCCCAAGCTAAGTCATTGGTGGAGGCATATCACCAGCACCTGAAAATGTTTTTCCCAAGTAGGGTGAGCCATTGCCCAATAGAAATCATCTATCACAATATATGAGTCTTAACAAAAGTATAACTATGGTGTGCATATGCAATGCCTATGACAAATCATTCATGATGTTACAAGATCATACTATGCCAAGTTTACATCTCAAGCTATTTTAGTCTTACTTTAGTTCATGGCAATTCATTTCATCTCAATCGATGAGTTAAATTCCTTGTTATCCAAACTATCCAACTGAGATTACATCCCAATAATTTTCTACCAATACAATTATCACATGGACAATTCAACCAGTCATTTTACAGAAATTTCATCCACGGGAATCAGCACCCATGTATATACACACGGTTTTTGGGACTTTCACTCTAGACACACAAGCCAACTTAATTCAATGCAGTGCATCCCCTTTCTCCTCCCAAGCATGGAGTACATGCCTTTTCTCATCCCAAATATGATACATATACAATGTACTAACACAGTCATATTCAATGACAACCAATATGAGATTAGTTTCATTTCACCTAATCTTCATGCAATTTACATAACAATCGTAGTTGTCCTCCACCAATAGCCCAAAATAGATATTTCTAAGCAGTTATACAAACTTCACAATAGATAAACTATTCATATGTCCATCGATGAGAAACGACAATTTTCCAACTCCACCATTAACATACACATCTAACCAATTTGACCTTTAATGAACCAATTCCATGATTTATACAAAATAACCATTTGAAACATTTTAGGGCAACACCCCATTTCCTCCCAACTACTACCTGTTTACCAAAATCAATAAGTTTGACACAACACAACATTATATCCATATCCATAAGCATTTCAACAGCTTCATATTGAAAACCCCTCTTTTGATTTTAAACCAAAACTCTAGGTTTGTCTAAAATCATCCAAATCCTAACCTTTATTTGCACTATCATCAAATACCCAAGTTAAAAATCATAGAAGAATATAAAAAGTCCCTACCTCAAGCTTAGAAGAGGGAGAAGGAAGAAAGGCCCAAAAGTCGACGGAGGAGGAACGACATTTTGCTCTAATCAAAATGAAGCCCTTGACAAGCTCTACAATTAATCTCAAAGAAGTAAGGCGAGGAGAGAACTTCAAGCGAGTAGATCTAAGGATCTTTGAGTGAAAAAGTGTTTTTTGAGAGAAAGAGAGAGTTTCATGGTTTAAAGGGAGAAAGGAAAAGGTAAAGTAAAGAAAAGATCAAGTGGTGGACCTATTTATAGTACTAGTCAGAATAAAATTAAACCCCAAAGTCAATCCAAAATATCTTGTCAAAATCCCCAAAAAGTAGGGCCCAAACCGACTGGAAATCTAGGAAAACGTTCGGAGCTGTCCACCTCTGCAGCAGAGGTGTCGACCTTTATGAAGAAAAGCTAGAACACTTATGTTTGACAGCATGCAAGGTGTTGACCCTTCCCAAACTGGTATCGACACCATATTTTAGCAAGCAATCCTAGGACAAGGGTCGACCCTTCCTAGACTGGTGTCGACCCTTGAGGCCAATAACGAAAGGCAGGTGTTGACACCACCAATACCGATGTCAACCCCAGAACAAGATTTTTAAGTTCCCAAACAACTTTTCAACGTAATCAAGCGTGAATGAGAAATCCCAACAAGTTTAAATCGATTTGTGCTCCTCCAAAACTAAGATACAACAACACCAAAGATTCCCATAATAAAATAAAGGATTCAAATACACTTCCCCAAAGCTTTGAAGGATACAAGTGCTACAACATCCCCACCTTAGGAAATTTCGTCCCCAAAATTTTAAAGCAAGTTTTAAAGCCATGATTAGACCAATCCCAACAATCATAATCAATCAATTTCATCACCATGACCTATTCTCCCGTCATCGATTTTCATCAACTCGATACACAACTTCCAACATTGAACGTACAATTCACATTTTCTGAAACACATACAATGTTTTTATATAAAATCCATGTTTTCCAAAACATATATAGCATATACAATGTTTTCATGTTTCATTAACATAATCAACACTTCGATACATGCTCAAACATCAACAACTAAGTCCAAATACTTCTCATGGACTTCCAACTCACGTTCCCAAGTTACTTCCTCAACCCTGTGATGTTTCCATAACACTGTAACCAAGGGAATTGTCTTTCCTTGAAAGACTTGGTCCCGGGTGTCCAAGACCCTCACCGGTCTTTCTTCGTATGAGGCATCCTCATCTACCTCTAAGTCGGTCCAATCCAACACGTGCAATGGATCCGACTCATACTTCTGAAGCACACTAATATGGAACACATCATGAACCCTGGAAAGTTGTGGCGGCAAGGCTAAATGGTACGCTACCTCTCCGACCCGCTCAAGGATCTCAAAAGGGCCAATGAATCGAGGGGATAACTTTCTACTCTTTCCAAACCATATCAAACCTCTCCTAGGTGATATTTTCAAGAACACGTGATCTCCTACCTCAAAAGGCAAAGGTCTCTGTCTACGGTCGGCGTAACGTTTTTGATGACTTTGGGCAGCAGCCAACCTCTTACGGATAAGTGCAACTTTCTCTGTCATTTTTCGAACTAAATCTGGACCCAACATAGGTGCATCACCCACCTCGGCCCAGCATGCAGGAGATCTACACGGTCGGCCAAACAAGGCCTCAAATGTTTCCATGCCAATACTCAATTGGAAACTATTGTTATAGGAAAACTTCACCAAAGACAAGTGCCTCTCCCGTGAACCCTTAAAATCAAGAACACTGCCTTGAAGCATATCCTCAAGAATCTGAATAGTACGCTCAGACTGCCCATCAGTCTGAGGATGATACGTAGTGCTAAAGGTTAATTTTGAACCCAAGGCACTCTGTAAGCTCTGCCACAATCGGGCCGTGAAGCATGGATCTCTCTCCGAAACAATCGTCACAGGGACTCCGTGCAACCTCACTCTATCCCTAATGTAAAGGTCGGCAAGGTAATCTACCAAATCACTTACGCGCATAAGAATAAAGTGCGTCGACTTGGTCAACCGATCAATTATCACCCAAATTGCATCACTACCCCGTTGATTCCTCGGAAGGCCCACAACAAAATCCATTATGACATGCTCCCACTTCCACTCGGCTATAGGCAAGGGTTGCAACAAACCTACAGGCCTTTGATGCTCGGCCTTCACTTGTTGACAAGTTAGACATTTTGATACAAACATGACCACATCCTTCTTCATTCCCCTCCACCAAAACTGGCGGCTAAGGTCATGATACATCTTTGTGCCTCTCGAATGTATCGCAAGGCATGAATGGTGAAACTCTCGGAGTACTTCCTCTCAGTAAGACTCCAACACAAAGACACGATCACGGTGCCTAATACTCAAATCAAGATACACATTCAAGCCTTTCTCCACCTTCCCATTGGAAATCTTCTTCCGGAGGGATTCTATTTCAAGGTCACCCTCCTACGCTTCTATTACTCAGTTCACAAGTGTAGGCTGTGTAACTACCGAAAACAAGGCTGCAGACTCAGCAGACTCATCAAGATGCAAGTCAAACTCCCCAATAGCACCTGTAGACACCCCATTTTTGACCGTCCTCAAGACTTGGATGTCACCGTTTGAACACTCGGTGATTATCCATGTTTGTGTTCGTTTGGAGTTCCCGGAGGTCTCGGCTCGCGCGCCTTGCCTCAGGATCTCCGAACTTGACTGTTTAGTGTCTGGTTTCACACCAAACACTTGTATTTTGCCTTTGAGAGGCAGGGTAGGGCTTGTAGACCATCCCCACCCACCACCGGCAGTGGCTAGAGGCCACCGGCTGGTTTTTGCTGCCACCGGAAATGTTTATTGCCGGCCGGCACTATTTGTTGCCGTCAGCACTATTTAGTGCCGGCCGGCACTCTTTTTGGCCAAGATGGCATTTTTGGCCGGCCGACTACTGTGCATCTGCTTTTACAGATATTTTAAGACAGCTGTCTTGCCTTTTGCTCCCCTCCATACATGTGTATGGAGGGATCTCCCTCTTATGAAGCTTGTCTTGTAAGCTTTACAAGACAAGAAGTGCCATATAGAGAGAGGTTGGTCTCTTGGCTTAAGAGGTTAGACACTTGAGATATTTTGAGAGCTTAGACAGCCATTGTTAGGGTTTGAGTTCTAGGGTTAGGGTTAGATACACCTCCTATCTCTCTTTCCCTCTCTTTTGTGCTCTTGTGTGTGTTTTAGTCCATACTATTGCACACAAGCACCTAGTGTTTCACCTTCCTCTTGGAACTGAGGTTCTAAGGGACTGATTTTGAAGTTTTGGTGTTGGATTCAAGCCAAGGAAGGCCATTGGAGCACCATTGTTGAAGAAGGCTTCAAGGGTAAGAATCTCACCCCTTTTTACCCCATTTTCGCATTATATTTCTACCTATCTTAAATTTGTTTTTGAGCTTAGTGCATAATACAAAAAAAGTTCTGTTTTTAGACCCTCTTGGTTGTTTGTTAAGTGTGTTTTGTGGTTTGGGTAAGTTTGAATACCCTTAGGCCTTGAAAGGCCTCATTTTGTGCCCTTTTGTGTGAACTCCGGGATTTTGGTGTTGGGGTCTCATCACCACTGAAATCTTGAGGGATTTTAGTGGTGAAAGTGATGCCTTGAAGTCCCACGAAGGAGAGGGCCACCCCCTCTCCTTGTTGTCCTTGAAAAGGCCATGTTTTGGCCTCTTGAGGGAGCACCATGTTAGAGGGTGTATTGAGCATGACTTGGCTGCTTTTTTATGCTTAATATGTCAGGTTATGCCTCTGTTTTTACTTGGTTTTGGTACTCCATGCATGCTTAGCATAGTTCCCATGTAATGCCTTGTTATGCCTTAACATGTCTTAGGTTGTGTGCCTTTGTTTCTAGCATGTTTTAGGCTTACATTTGTGAAGATTTTGTGCTTATCTTGACATGTTTTAGGTCTGTCCATAAGCGTTTGGGTTGATTTTGGCATGCTTGGTATAGCTCCTTTGCATTTGGGCTTGTTGGCCTTGAGCATATGAATGTATAGCATGACATTTTTGCATTGATTTGGTTATTTGCGGTCACCTTATATGTCATTTCAGTCCCATTTTCATGCCTATGTGTTTGCCTTGAATGCATCTTTAATGCCTCATAAGCTTGTGTAGCAATGCTCCTTGTTTTGGTGTTTATACATGCCTTTGTTTTTGAGTCACTTGGATGCCATCTAAGTGGTCCTTAGGCCTTGTATTAAAGTCCCAAAACTCTGTTTTTGGTCAATGAGTCCATGCCATGTTTGGTCTTGCTAAGTGTAGTTCAATACTCTATTGGTTTGCTTTGAGCATTTAGGCCATTTGGTGCATGCTTGGCTTGATTTATTGCTTGGTTTGGCACCATGTTTTAGCATGATTTCAATGCTTATGTTGCATGCTAATTAGTCCATGATTCCCCCTTTCAAATGTGTTTGAGAGTTGTTCAATTTATGCCTAAGTGTTGGCCTTTCAACATGTGTATGTGTGCATGTGTATTTGGTTCCTCATTATAGCACTTTGGCCCTTGTTTTAGGCCTTGTTAGAGCTGCCTAAAATCATGCTTTAGACCACCTTTGCATTGGTTAGCATTGCCTCATGTTTGTTTGCATGCTTGCATAAGTTTGTTGCCATGCCATCTTGCATCCTTAGCTTGTATGCCTAGGTTGCATTGCATCTTGCATGCATGCCTTGTTCCTTGAATTGGTGATAGGAATTGGGCCTTGTTTGTTTGATTGGTTTGCATTTCATTTGACATGAAAATTGCATACTTGGTTCTTTGGGCCATCATGCATGGAAATGCGTGATTGGTGGTCCGAGAATCGAGGCACATGCCCCTTTGACTCATTATCATGATAAGGGACATGGTTGGGCATATATGCCTTGAATTGTGCTGCCATGCTTTGCCTTGCCCTCTGTTGCTGTCATTTGCAGATTCTGCAGGAACACTCTGCCGACCGGCAGTGTAAGGTGCCGACCGGCAACAATTTCTCTTCCGGCAGCTTCATTTTGTGCCAATGGTCACACACCACTGCCGGTGGTAATTCCACTCAGCCGGTGGCACTCCCCAGTGTCCAGGGATGCAGTCCTGAGGTTTTGACAGCCTCCAGAGCAGTGAAGGAAGAAAAACAGAGGCAGCCTATGCATGGTGACGCGTTTCCCGAGGCATGTTTCCTGTTTTCTTAGTTTTAGTTAATTTGCTTAGTTGATTAGGCAATTTGTAATTATTAATTAGCTTGCGTAGTTAATTAATTTGTAATATTTATTTGGTCCCTCCGAGTGAGGGTAAATATGTAATAAGTGTGCGTGAGTGTGTGTATGTCTTCCAACCTCACGCCTTTCTTCCCTTTTATTTACCTGCTTATGATGGTAGATTAGGGCACGTTTAATTTAGCATACCTTATGCTATGCATGTGTGCATCCATGCATTTGTATTGCATGCATTAGGCTCGGTACATCACGTTAACTGCATTTGTACTTCAATTCAAAAATTGAATATGTGATAGTTGATCGCATTTCATATGCCATGCTTAGGTTAGCCGAGCCTATCTAATTGCATCCTGTATGTGTTGCATTAGGCAATTTAACATGAACTAGGACACGCATGTTTGCTAACTACTTTACTTTTTTGGCACGGAGTACGATGTAAGTATTTTCGCTTTAGCATCTCGCATGCGTGTGAATGTTAACATGACAGTATGCTTGCCATGCGGCTAAATGCTTACGTGAGATTAAATTGTTTGAATGCCTGTGGGTGAAGGTTGGATTGTTTGAGTTGGAAAAACTCATTGAAATCCGTGTTTTAGCCTACTTGCGAGTAGCAAATTCCAAAGCATTTTCAAAACAAGCGGATATGCAATGTTTCTTTCCAAATTAGGCAATCTAGTCTATACTTGTTTGCTGCGCGCATAACATAGTAATTCTAGGCTAATAAATGGAATAAGAACACATAACGTTTTCAAAATCGGATATCATGGTTAGTAGAAGCCGGTCTTCGGACCGGGCGAAAGGGGGTGCTCATAGCTGACCTTCCCCAATCGTACCCAAGCTCCCGAGCCGAGACAACTCCGGTGATGACGGACATGTGGCCTTCGGCACCGAGTCAGGGTTTCCTAAATTTCCCCATTTTAAAAATATTTAGGTGGCGACTCTGTATTTGGCAAAGCAGTCCATGTTTGGCACTACTTTTTCAAAAATCTGTTTCTCAGAACGATTTGCCAGATTTGGACTCTTTGGTTCAGATTAAGAACCGCGACAACAAAAATCGCGAGTCCGAACTGTAGTAGCACCGAGGCCCCCTCCGCAGGCGCGCCTACAGTTTCTGGCAACTCCGCTGGGGATTTTAGAGAGCTTGACTCGAACTTGTGATATCCTGTTTTGATTTCGCTTATGTGTTTCTTTGCATTGCATGTGCATTGGTGCGCCTAGGAACACAGTGTTTGCCATCTGCCATTCCTGAACGGTTTGCCGGAGGCTTGTCTTGTCAAGGCATGTCCATAAGGCTGACCGGCTATGGGCTCTGACAGTATGGGAACACAAACCCCGGTTTTTACTGAGGCACCCGTTTCGACCATTCGACCTAGTGCATATTCGGATCCATAGTGACCATTCCAAATTAGGACAGGCTACTTACCCGATGTTAGGTTGTTTGAAAACTGCTGTGTGCGTAGTGAAACCCTAGCTCCTGACAAAATAGGACAGGGAAACCCTACCCCAACATAGGGGTGTTTTGTTCTCTTTACTTGCTATGTGCTTCTAGAATGTATTTCTACAGGGAAAGTACATATCAGTTTGCAAGTTTGAGAATCAAACCTGAGGACACCAGTATCAGTATCAGTTATAAGAATCAGTTATCCGCGGGTATTAGGGTTCAATTTTCGGGAACTGTGATTTCTGGGAACAGTGATCAGCAGTAGGGTACAGTTGTTTGGCTACACCCATGTTTGATCAGTTTGGGCTGAAATGCTGTCTGTTTTTCCTTTCAAGGGGGTTCAGAGAGTTGCAGAGTTGATACAGAATAGCCAGTGTCTCCCCTTGCTGAGGCAGGATTTATGGCGGCACAAAATTCAGAAGAAATTGTGGTTATGATGGCTGCATTGGAGCAGGGAATCGCTCCGCAGAGTGAGGCCAGTATCAATATGTCACATCCACCCAGGTCGCCCGTTGTGCACCCGGTCTGGGCTCCCCAGTTATATCAGGCTCGTGAGCCCACCACCTTTGAATTGATGGGGATGATAGGTGACCTCCAGAGGTCCGTGGCCGATCTGGCCTATGGAATGTCGGCTTCACCGCCAGCGGCGCCATATGCCGGGAATTTCATACCACAGGAGCCCCCGCTACTGGGGCGGATTGTGATAGAGCTCAACCAGCCAGAGGTGGTTTCCAGCTACAGTCGCGACATGCCAGCACCAACCTAGACCCTTGATCAGGCTGAGGCCAGAGGGAAAGACAAGGCAAAGCTAGACGCCGATCCTATTGAACAACTGCTGTGGGCAGTCGAGGCTCTGAAAGTCAGAGGGATGAACAAGCAACAAATATCTGCGATCGTGATCAAAGTTGTGGATGATGCTTTCCCCACTCCAATCAAAGGCAGTTCAAGCCAGGTAGAAAATCGGGATGGGCCCCGTCATGCCCAGACAATTCCTGTCGTTCCCAACTCTGCACCGGGAAAGGGTCAAAAAGCCAAGGCAGCGCCAGCCGACCCTTTCGCTAGCGTATCTGGCAAGAATCCTAAAACTTCAAAGTACCTGCCCCGTGGGCGCAGGGTCTTTCACGACCTCTACATGCCTTTGTCTAGGGCATTACTAATATTGGCGAAAAATGGGCATCTTAAACCTTTGGAGCCTCGGCCACTCCCGAAGAATCTCCCCGCCACTCATGATGCTACCTTGTACTGCGCGTACCACCAACAGTCCGGTCACAGTACCGATGGATGTTCCCGCCTTCGTCATGAAGTGCAGGATTTGATCGATAACAAGGTTATCCTCCCACCCACCTCAGCCAAGTCCGTTACCACCCAGTTGTTGGATTTCGAGGGCTCGGATACTGCGAGTATGTAAAGTGAACCGCCTACGGGCGACGTTTGGTATATTTTGGATGTAGCGTCTGGCACGTATTTTTGAGCATCGGTGAAACCGAGTTTTGTAAATCCTGGCTTGGATATCGAGTCAGTCTTTTGTTTTGAGTCTGTCTCTTTGTCTTGAATCAGTCTTTTGCTTAAGGGTCTGTCTTGTTGTATCGAGTCAATCCCCTTTGTATATAATACCAGATGATTCTGGGGTTGTTGTCCCGAACGCCGTTTTGTTTTGTAATTATCTATTTTTGTTTTGAGTCTGTTTCTGCCAAGGAGCCAGTTGCACCAACAAACCCGAGCGAAACAGCTGTTGCTATCTCAACTTCATGCTTGCTTTCAGCATAAGTGCCAGAGAATTTGATTGGGTTGACAGTACATCTCGCCTGCTCTCCTGTGCGCCAAACTCATTGCATTAACCTAAGTTTTTCAAAAAAAAAGAACCTTTTGAACACTGCGGTGATAAAAACGAAGAGGAAGGAATTCCTCGGGTTTTGCAAGATTTTTGATCATTTTGAGAGAAAGAGAAGCGTGCTAAGCCTTTTAATGAGTGAAACCATGCTTGTCGGCGTGAGTACTGGGAAGGATCCTAGCTTAATCCAGATTGGTTCCACACTATCTTCGGCGCGAGTGATTTGTCGCTTTCTTAAAAACTTTCAAAAATAAATGTTTTACGCGGCCCTGCGAAGACCTGTGTGGAATCGCTCTCAGCCTCAAAATTCAACCCATCCGTCTCAAACTCTGAACCCGTTCAGAACGTTCAGAAGTTCAACGGTCAAACGCCATAAGAGGTCTGTATGGCCAGTTTCGAAACAGCCCTCAAGGAAGAGGCACCAAAGCCGAATTGGAAGGAGTAGATCTCGCCGGAAGAAGCTCGTGGAGCAGCCATGACGGATTCTCCTATAAATCATTGCAACAGCCGTTCTCCTAGACACAGGGGGGCTTCCAGTTCAGGAACCATTTGGCATGGACTTGCTACACTTTTACCCTTTGAGAGGCTCGCTGGGCCGAAAACCCGGAAGGGCGACCCAGGCAAAAGTTAGAGCAAGAGAAAAATACAAAAAAGCAAAAATACAAAAAAGAAGAAAAGAAAAGAAAAAGAAAAATACGAAAAAAAAAGAAATAGAAAATGAAAAGAAGCTCGCAAGGTCGAAAACCGGCATCGGGCACCTTGGCAAAAGTGAGAGCCTAAAAAAGTGAAGGTTAAAATACCCGAGTGTACCTTAACCGGAACTACGTTAGGCTTGATTCCCATGTTTGGGATACGTAGGCAACTTCATCATGAAGTCCAGCCCTCAACGCTTTCATAGCGTCTCAGTCCATGCAATGGTTTCGATTTCATCCCAAAGTCTAGTCGCCAACGCTTCCAAGGCGACTGTGTCCATATATGTGTTGTGACCGTCTTCGTCATCGCTGTGTCCAAGAGCTCGACCACCGCCAATGAAGACTGTTTCCAGGTTGCTGCGGCACCATCCAAACAAGGGGCAACTTTCCGTTGCCGCGAGCCGGCGTGAGACGCCATTCAAACCAGGGGCAACTTTCCGTTGCCTCCCACTCCCTTCAAACCAGGGGCAATTTTCCATTGCCTCCGATCTGAGGTTGCGCATCTCGAAGAGTAAGTTCCTTGCTTGTTGAGCATCAGTTGTTTGCAAGAATAGTTTTTGAAATTTTTTACTGAAGTTGACTATTTTCTCGAAAACTATTTCATTTTCCAAAACTGGACCATTGTCTTGGACCCAAAAAGGAAAATTTTCATTGCTTACAGCCTGACTCGCATGGTTTTCAAATCAAAAATCGAACAAGTACGTTAATCCGACTCTCATTTTGATCAAAATTGTTTTAGTAGAAAGCAAAAACAAAGAATGGTTAAAATGATGAACTAAGGGCACAGTTGAGCCAGGCTTTCTGTCTTTCCCCCGTCATCGACGTACTTGCCAGAAGAGTGCTCTACCCGTCAGAAGAAATGGCCGTGAGCTAACGGTGTTGAGCATGAACCCACACCTTTCTATTTATCCATCGATCACCCCGGGGATGGATGAAAAATGAGAGGATGAAGAATAGAGAGGTGTAAGTTGAGAGAAAAGTGAGGAAAAGGGTTTCGAGAGAAAATCTGAGCTTGAGAGCCGAGTGATGTGAGAATCACAAATCAGAAAGGGTGGGAAACAATACCCAGATTGAACTGGCTCCTCGTGGTCCGAGGTCCCCCCATCTTCGCTAATGCGTCTGTATGTCGTGTCTTTGGTTTTGTTTACCTCAACCTTTGTTTTAGGTCTTTTTCGAGCGTGTCTCGTTGTGTTTAGGTCGTGTACCTATATTTGAGTCCTCCCCGCTGTGTTCAGTTGTAGGCTCGATATCCCGGTTTGAAAAACCCTCATTCGATTTCAAAAATCATTTACAATCAGAATGCTATGCCATTCTCTACATTTGAACGTGTTTCGACTCCAACCGGTTCCATCTTTGAGGTTCGTCTTGTCAGATTGGGCTGTTTGTTTGGGAATTGCCATGTGCAGAATGAACCGAATGCTGTGTTATGGGCTGTATGCAGATTAATCCCCAACAGAGTAAGGGCTATGTATCCAAGAATCAGGCAGTGGGTTGCTTGGGTTATTTTTCTGTTGGATGTTTAATTATCTGATTATTAAAATTGCAAGTGTTCAATTTTCAGATAACCAATCAATTTCATTTACATTGAGGTGTAACATGATGGAATGCGATGCAATGCATGAGATGTGTAAATGTAACACTTTTTAAGCAAAAATCTGTTCATTTCATAATTTTTCTCGAGTACAAAGCTTCGAAGAAAACAAAATCTACCTGCGGCAGTACAAGGTAATATAACTACCAAAGAAAAGAGGAAAAGTACAAGAAAGAAGAAAAATGACAAAAATCTGCATCTGTGTCGAACACTCCAGGGGCCATCAGTCGGTCCTGCTCCTCTTCCTGGACGAGGGTCCAGGAGCATCATCAGCATCGTCGTCAGAGCCCGAGCTAGAACCGCCTCCGGTCTCCTCCTCGGATGACTCGGACTCCGCCTCTGCCTCCGCCTCTGACTCCTCGTCATCATCATCATCCGGGACTGGAGCTCGCGAGCTGCTCCCGACATGAATGCACCCTGCTTTGGAGCGGGGGAATACTCGGCCCTCCTCATCTCTCCCCCGGGCAGGGACGGAAGGTCCGGCTGGAGCACCTCCTGCCATGGGAATTTGGAATGGAGGCTGAAAAAGTACATAAAAGGGAAATGCATCAATATACTGTAGACAGTCTATCAGTGCAGAATGCAATACAGAGTGCAGTGTATGAATGCCGTGAGCAGTCTATCAGTGCAGAATGCGATGCAGAGTACAGTGTATGAATGCCGTGAGCAGTCTATCAGTGCAGAATGCGATGCAGAGTACAGTGTATGAATGCCGTGAGCAGTCTATCAGTGCAGAATGCAGTATATGAGTACAGTATGAGAATGCCGTGAGCAGTTTATCATCGTAGAGTACAGTGCGGAATGCAGTGTATGCAGTGTATCAGATGCTGTGAGATCAGTGTATCAGGTGTTGTGCCGTGCATCAGATTATGTGAAGCAGTTTGAGGCCAGTGTCAGAAGGACATACCGGTATGCTGTAGAGGGCTAGGAGGTCAAAAGTCCGCTGAAGCATCCCCATCATCGAGGCATTCATCGCCAACGACTGACGGGTATACCCAGAAGAAGCCTGCAAAAGTGTCAGATGCATTAATATTCTGTGGAATATCAAATAAACTGAAATGAAATGACTATACAAAAATGCAGTAATATGTACCGGTGGTAAGTCGGGGACGTCGATGAACTCGTGACCAGCCGGTGGAGGGGCGAAGGGGATCTGATAGGTCGACCCACCCTGCCCCCGGAAAGTCAGTACAGCGGGCAGGGCAGGCCAGCCAGCTCCCCGTCCTCCCTGCACTCCGCCCCTGCCACGGACTCGGGCCCTCCTCGCAGCCCCTACTCCAACTCCCGCTCCGGCCCCAGCCGCCAATGCCACAGGCCTGGCCCCGTCTGCTCGACGGTCGCTCAGAGGTCGCATCAGGTATGTCTGCACGTACTCCTGATAGTCTCCGGTACCTCTAAAGCCGGCCTACTCCCAGCCAATGGTGTAGTCATCCATCTGCTCACTGGTGAGCCTCTCGGTCTCCCTCATATCCGCAGGAGGGTGAACCGGGACTATCTGCTCAGGTAACCCCAGGGTCTAGCGTAGGAAACGCTCACCTAGGTACCAAGCCCGACAGACCGGGCCCTCCTGCAAGACCCGAAAATGTGAGGTCACATCGGCACCAGCGAACCGATCTCGAGTCACAGCTGGCAACGGAGCCCACGGCCGCCAAGTGATCTGAAAGTGACAGACAGATTGTTATCTAATGTTATTGAAATATGCAGTGGGAAAGCGAAGCTTAAATGAACTGCAAGTAAAACATACCTCAGCCGGGGTAATGGTGTCGAAGTATCGGCGGAAAAACCCGAAAGTCTCTCGCGGCCGCCGAGTGCATCTCCCGTCAAAGCGCTGTGAGAAGGGGACGACCAGCGGGGTCTCCGCGACAGGTACGGGGGCAAGCCTAGGAAAGTAGGCGTAAACCCACAGCTGCAAGGTAAATACCAGTGCATTTATCAGAAAAAGCAGAAGATGCAGAATAAAGCAGAAATGACAGAGCCGTGTGTTGTGCAGTGTATTGTGTGCAGTGTATAGTGTGAGCAGTGTACAGTCAGTGTGAAGCAGAATGTATGTACGTGCCGTGTGTACAGTATACAGCAAGTATAGAGCAGACTACAGTGTGTGCAGTGTACAGAGTACAGAAAATATAGGGCAGAAATGAAAAACAGAGAAGAAATGTACCTCCCAAGCCCGCCAATAGCCCCCGAGCAACTGGCCGCTGCCGCGCGAAGCCGAGCTCATGTACCCGTAGAGAGTGGCCAGAGCGGCGCCACCCCAGTCATAGTGCAGGATGTCCCAGACGTCCACCAGTGCGCTGAGAAGACAGAGAAGCACGGTGTTCGCCCGGTCGGCGAAGATGGTAGTCCCGAACAGGAACATGAGGAAGCCGCGAGCATACCTCTCCACGTCCTCCTGGGTCATCTGCGCCTCCTCCTCCAACACGGGCTGAACCCGAAACTGTACCTCGAACCAGGAGTACCGCACGAAGCCTGGACGAGCAAGAGATGGGGCCTCCCCCAGTAGATGGACCTGAGCGGCGGTCCACTCATCCATGTCGATGTCAAAAGGGATCGGATCCCCCCTACCCCGATGCCAGTGAGCATCGAGAAATCGTAAGGGGTCATCGTCATGTCCCCTGCAGCAAAAAAGTGAAACGAATCGGTGGTGTCCCACCATCTCTCCGCCAAAGCAGCAAGGAGAGGTCTGCATGTGGAGAGCCTGGAGAGTCCTCGGCAGAAGGCGCCAAAACCCGCTCGATCCACGATGCGTCGGACTGCATCAGGGAGCTCATCGTACCACTCCCGAGCACCAGTATTCCCGTACCCGCGAATGGTATGGGAACCCTCCTCTAAACAGAAAATAACAATTGCAAGACAACATTCAAAATGCAGTTTTGAAAAAGCAGATGAAGCATGTGTGCACGTTTGTCAGATTCAGGCAAATACCGGGTGCCGGTGTGCTTACAGTGAAATACGTGTGATGTGTCAGCGTGTTTGTGTGTTTCAGAACAGATATAGCATTGTGTGCAAATTTAACAGATTCAGACAAATACCGGGTACTGGTGTGTTTGCGGTGAAATACAGTGTGCGCCGTGTGTTTGAGTGATTCAGGGCTAGTGCAGTGTGTGTGCATGTGTCAGTCTCAAGCAGATATCAGTTGTATGTATGTTTACAGTCAACTACAGTCTACGGTATATCAGATTCAAGCAGTTAAAGAGTACAACTAACTATGACAGTTTTGTATCCTACATTGCGGAAAGTAAAGCAGAAGAAAGAGAGTTACCTCGGAAGTGCCGAATGAAAGGTGGGAGATAGGCTCGCGCAGTAGTAGCTCAGGTGCCACGTGCCTCTCGAAGCTCCGGAACTGACGTAGGCCGTCGGGGGATAGAGCATGGATCGCCGGTCGGTAGGTCGCCGGGTCGAACGGGCGCTCGCTCAACGGTAGGAGCTCGACCCCGGGATCCATCTCGTGGTCCGGGGGAGTCCTACCACGTGGAATGTCGTCCGCCATATTGAAAATGATGAGAAAATGGCCAGAGGAAGGAAAACCGGGCCAGAATACGAAGAGTCAACCGAAAAGTCAACTCCCGAGAGGGTCGAAAATGGCCGGAAAGGCCGGAATGTGAAAAGGCACGGAAATGAAGAGGAAAGCAAGGGGAACAAACCCCGAAAAGGCGGGAACGCCAAACGAGGCGCCGAAACAAAAATGTGATCGGTGGAAAATGTCCGAAACGCGAAGAAAATCGCGGATCCGACGACGAATCGGGCGTAGAACGCGAAGAAACGGAGAAACGAGGAGAGGGAAACGCTCTAGAGAGAGTGTGTGAAGGATTTCGGCGGAAGAGGAATGAGAAAATAGGGTTTTGAAACCCTATTTTAAAACACCCAAAGTGAAAAGTCGAATCTGCCTCGACTCAGCGACTGTTTGCCGGTCGGCAATATTTTGTGCCGGTCGGCAATATTTTGTGCCGGCCGGCAGTATTTTGTGTCGATGGGCTTATTCTGCAGCTGGTGGACAGCCGGTGGCCTCCCCTTCCGGCCGGTGATGTTCCCACAGCCTTGTTTAGGCCATATGAGAAGTTTTTGGTCTTCATAGCTCAAGAAAGTGCAAGAAAGTGCATTTCTGATGCTCAACCGGCCTCCGTTTTGACCTCGGGTCGTGTCTTCCATGCGTGGCACTCCAATTCATACAAGGTGTATCCTTTTCATATCCTTTTGACTTGTACAAGGTCCAAAAGTTGCCCCATGTGTATCGCATATCAATCGCACTGTTTTGTGCATTTCAAATCGTCGCACTGTTTTGTGCATTTCAAGCCGACACACTGTTCTGTGCATTTCAAATCGTCACACTGTTTTGTGCATTTCAAACCGTCGCACTGTTTTGTGCATTTCAAAC
Source organism: Camellia sinensis (assembly GCF_055761805.1). Lineage (NCBI taxonomy): Eukaryota > Viridiplantae > Streptophyta > Magnoliopsida > Ericales > Theaceae > Camellia > Camellia sinensis. Next base: position 82,915,577 of record NC_138974.1, read on the forward strand.
CGTCGCACTGTTTTGTGCATTTCAAACCGACGCACTGTTTTGTGCATTTCAAATCGTCGCACTGTTTTGTGCATTTCAAATCGTCGCACTGTTTTGTACATTTCAAGCCATCGCACTGTTTTGTGCATTTCAAACCGACGCACTGTTTTGTGCATTTCAAATCGTCGCACTGTTTTGTGCATTTCAAACCGACGCACTGTTTTGTGCATTTCAGATCGTCGCATTGTTTTGTGCATTTCAAACCGTCGCACTGTTTTGTGCATTTCAAACCGTCGCACTGTTTTGTGCATTTCAAATCGTCGCACTGTTTTGTGCATTTCGAACCGTCGCACTGTTTTGTGCATTTCAAACCGTCGCGTTGTTTTGTGCATTGCATTCTGTTGCGCGGTTTTGCGCATCTCCTTACATTACCTGCGTAGACCGCATGTTTGTAATCGTTTCTTTACTTGCGTAGACCGCATGTTAATTACATTACCTACATAGACCGCATGTTTGTAATCGTTTCTTTACTTGCGTAGACCACATGTTAATTACATTACCTGCGTAGACCGCATGTTTGTAATCATTCTTTACTTGCGTAGACCGCATATTTATTGTTCAATTTCTTTACCTGCGTAGACCGCATGTATTGTTTGCGTAGACCGCATAATTGTTCAATTTCTTTCCTTGCGTAGACCGCATGTTTTGATTGCGTAGACCGCATCTTTACTAATTTCATTACCTGCGTAGACCGCATGCTTTGATTGCGTAGACCGCATCATTGTTCAATTTCATTACTTGCGTAGACCGCATGTTTTGCTTGCGTAGACCGCATGATTGTTTAATATCATTACCTGCGTAGACCGCATGTTTTGTTTGTGTAGACCGCATATTTCTTAATTTCATTACCTGCGTAGACCGCATGTTTTGATTGCGTAGACCGCATATTAATTTCATTACCTGCGTGGACCGCATGTTTTGATTGCGTAGATCGCATGTTTTGATTGCGTAGGCCGCATTATTAATTTCATTACCTGCGTAGACCGCATGTTTTGATTGCGTAGACCGCATTATTTCTTTACCTGCGTAGACTGCATGTATTGCTTGCATAGACCGTATAATTGTTCAATTTCTTTCCTTGCGTAGACCGCATGTTTTGATTGCATAGACCGCATCTTTACTAATTTCATTACCTGCGTAGACCGCATGCTTTGATTGCGTAGACCGCATCATTGTTCAATTTCATTACTTGCGTAGACCGCATGTTTTGCTTGCGTAGACTGCATGATTGTTTAATATCATTACCTGTGTAGACCGCATGTTTTGTTTGCGTAGACCGCATATTTCTTAATTTCATTACCTGCGTAGACCGCATGTTTTGATTGCGTAGACCGCATATTAATTTCATTACCTGCATAGACCGCATGTTTTGATTGCGTAGACCGCATTATTAATTTCATTACCTGCGTAGACCGCATGTTTTGATTGCGTAGACCGCATTATTTCTTTACCTGCGTAGACCGCATGCTTTGATTGCGTAGACCGCATCTTTATTAATTTCATTACCTGCGTAGACCGCATGTTTTGATTGCGTAGACCGCATCTTTACTAATTTCATTACCTGCGTAGACCGCATGCTTTGATTGCGTAGACCGCATCATTGTTCAATTTCATTACTTGCGTGGACCGCATGTTTTGCTTGCGTAGACCGCATGATTGTTTAATATCATTACCTGCGTAGACCGCATGTTTTGTTTGGGTAGACCCCATATTAACTTCATTGCCTGCGTAGACCGCATGTTTTGATTGCGTAGACCGCATTACTATTTTCATTACCTGCGTAGACCGCATGTTTTGATTGCGTAGACCACATTATTAATTCATTACTTGCGTAGACCGCATGTTTTGACTGCGTAGACCGCATTTTTGTTGATTTCATTACTTGCGTAGACCGCATGCTTATGATCAATTTCGTTGCCTGTGTAGACTGCATGTTCCACTTACATGTCTGTATTTTCGCAAGCATTGTCATGCTCCCCACTTGCTTTGCGCTGTCACGCATTTCGAGTACACCACTATTCTTGCATTGTCATGCATGTTGCTAACGATATTGTACCTGTTAAGTTTGTTTCCTTTTCAGGCACGATATTGTATGTACGGTTCATTTGAGGCTGGCGCAACCAGACGAACCGCACAGGTATTGTATCTCCCGAGTGAGACGTATTGAGAATTGCATAATTCTCTTACATCCTTTCTGCATTGTAGTGTAGTTTGGTGTACGCTAGCTTAAAACTGTCGCATGTATGCTTCGTTACAGCTTTCTTTGCATGATCATAAGTTATGCTTGGCTTCGTGCATTGTCTTGCATTTTGCCCCTGCCTTCGGGCGCATATCTTAATTGTCTTACATGTTTGTCTAAGTCTTCGGCCTTGTCAAAAATGGGTCGTCTCTGGGCTTTGACATTCACTCCCGTCATTGTTATGACTTTCGACTTCTGTCAAAGAGGGGCAACTGTAGACACCCCATTTTTGACCGTCCTCAAGACTTGGACGTCACCATTTGAACACTCGGTGATTATCCATGTTTGTGTTCGTTTGGAGTTCCCGGAGGTCTCGGCTCGCGCGCCTTGCCTTGGGATCTCCGAACTTGACTGTTTAGTGTCTGGTTTCACACCAAACACTTGTGTTTTGCCTTTGAGAGGCAGGGTAGGGCTTGTAGACCATCCCCACCCACCACCGGCAGTGGCTAGAGGCCACCGGCTGGTTTTTGATGCCACCGGCAATGTTTATTGCCGGCCGGCACTATTTGTTGCCGGTCAGCACTATTTAGTGTCGGCCGGCACTCTTTTTGGCCAAGATGGCATTTTTGGCCGGCCGACTACTGTGCATCTGCTTTTGCAGATATTTTAAGACAGCTGTCTTGCCTTTTGCTCCCCTCCATACACGTGTATGGAGGGATCTCCCTCTTATGAAGCTTGTCTTGTAAGCTTTACAAGACAAGAAGTGCCATATAGAGAGAGGTTGGTCTCTTGGCTTAAGAGGTTAGACACTTGAGATATTTTGAGAGCTTAGACAGCCATTGTTAGGGTTTGAGTTCTAGGGTTAGGGTTAGATACACCTCCTATCTCTCTTTCCCTCTCTTTTGTGCTCTTGTGTGTGTTTTAGTCCATACTATTGCACACAAGCACCTAGTGTTTCACCTTCCTCTTGGAACTGAGGTTCTAAGGGACTAATTTTGAAGTTTTGGTGTTGGATTCAAGCCAAGGAAGGCCATTGGAGCACCATTGTTGAAGAAGGCTTCAAGGGTAAGAATCTCACCCCTTTTTACCCCATTTTCGCATTGTATTTCTACCTATCTTAAATTCGTTTTTGAGCTTAGTGTATAATACAAAAAAAGTTCTATTTTTAGACCCTCTTGGTTGTTTGTTAAGTGTGTTTTGTGGTTTGGGTAAGTTTGAATACCCTTAGGCCTTGAAAGGCCTCATTTTGTGCCCTTTTGTGTGAACTCCGGGATTTTGGTGTTGGGGTCTCATCACCACTGAAATCTTGAGGGATTTCAATGGCGAAGGTGATGCCTTGAAGTCCCAAGAAGGAGAGGGCCACCCCCTCTCCTTGTTGTCCTTGAAAAGGCCATGTTTTGGCCTCTTGAGGGAGCACCATGTTAGCGGGTGTATTGACCACGACTTGGCTGCTTTTTTATGCTTAATATGTCATGTTATGCCTCTGTTTTTACTTGGTTTTGGTACTCCATGCATGCTTAGCATAGTTGCCATGTAATGCCTTGTTATGCCTTAACATGTCTTAGGTTGTGTGCCTTTGTTTCTAGCATGTTTTAGGCTTACATTTGTGAAGATTTTGTGCTTATCTTGACATGTTTTAGGTCTGTCCATAAGCGTTTGGGTTGATTTTGGCATGCTTGGTATAGCTCCTTTGTATTTGGGCTTGTCGGCCTTGAGCATATGAATGTATAGCATGACATTTTTGCATTGATTTGGTGATTTGGGGTCACCTTATATGTCATTTCAGTCCCATTTTCATGCCTATGTGTTTGCCTTGAATGCATCTTTAATGCCTCATAAGCTTGTGTAGCAATGCTCCTTGTTTTGGTGTTTATACATGCCTTTGTTTTTTAGTCACTTGGATGCCATCTAAGTGGTCCTTAGGCCTTGTATTAATGTCCCAAAACTCTGTTTTTGGTCAATGAGTCCATGCCATGTTTGGTCTTGCTAAGTGTAGTTCAATACTCTATTGGTTTGCTTTGAGCATTTAGGCCATTTGGTGCATGCTTGGCTTGATTTATTGCTTGGTTTGGCACCATGTTTTAGCATGATTTCAATGCTTATGTTGCATGCTAATTAGTCCATGATTTCCCCTTTCAAATGTGTTTGAGAGTTGTTCAATTTATGCCTAAGTGTTGGCCTTTCAACATGTGTATGTGTGCATGTGTATTTGGTTCCTCATTATAGCACTTTGGCCTTTGTTTTAGGCCTTATTAGAGCTGCCTAAAATCATGCTTTAGACCACCTTTGCATTGGTTAGCATTGCCTCTTGTTTGTTTGCATGCTTGCATAAGCTTGTTGCCATGCCATGTTGCATCCTTAGCTTGTGTGCCTAGGTTGCATTGCATCTTGCATGCATGCCTTGTTCCTTGAATTGGTGATAGGAATTGGGCCTTGTTTGTTTGATTGGTTTGCATTTCATTTGACATGAAAATTGCATACTTGGTTCTTTGGGCCATCATGCATGGAAATGCGTGATTGGTGGTCCGAGAATCGAGGCACATGCCCCTTTGACTCATTATCATGATAAGGGACATGGTTAGTGCATATATGCCTTGAATTGTGCTGTCATGCTTTGCCTTGCCCTCTGTTGCTGTCATTTGTAGATTCTGCAGGAACACTCTACCGACCGGCAGTGTAAGGTGCCGACCGGCAACAATTTCTCTGCCGGCAGCTTCATTTTGAGCCGATGGTCACACACCACTACCGGTGGTAATTCCACTCAGCCGGTGGCACTCCCCAGTGTCCAGGGATGCAGTCCTGAAGTTTTGACAGCCTCCAGAGGAGTGAAGGAAGGAAAACAGAGGCAGACTATGCATGGCGACGCGTTTCCCGAGGCATTTTTCCTGTTTTCTTAGTTTTAGTTAATTTGCTTACTTGATTAGGCAATTTGTAATTATTAATTAGCTTGCGTAGTTAATTAATTTGTAATATTTATTTGGTCCCTCCGAGTGAGGGTAAATATGTAATAAGTGTGCGTGAGTGTGTGTATGTCTTCCAACCTCACATCTTTCTTCCCTTTTATTTACCTGCTTATGATGGTAGATTAGGGCACGTTTAATTTAGCATACCTTATGCTATGCATGTGTGCATCCATGCATTTGTATTGCATGCATTAGGCTCGGTACATCACGCTAACTGCATTTGTACTTCAATTCAAAAATTGAATATGTGATAGTTGATCGCATTTCATATGCCATGCTTAGGTTAGCCGAGCCTATCTAATTGCATCCTGTATGTGTTGCATTAGGCAATTTAACATGAACTAGGACACGCATTTTTGCTAACTAGTTTACTGTTTTGGCACGGAGTACGATGTAAGTATTTTCACTTTAGCATCTCGCATGCGTGTGAATGTTAACATGACAGTATGCTTGCCATGCGGCTAAATGCTTACGTGAGATTAAATTGTTTGAATGCCTGTGGGTGAAGGTTGGATTGTTTGAGTTGGAAAAACTCATTGAAATCCGTGTTTTAGCCTACTTGCGAGTAGCAAATTCCAAAGCATTTTCAAAACAAGTGGTTATGCATTGTTTCTTTCCAAATTAGGCAATCTAGTCTATACTTCTTTGCTGCGCGCATAACATAGTAATTCTAGGCTAATAAATGGAATAAGAACACATAACGTTTTCAAAATCGGATATCATGGTTAGTAGAGGCCGGTCTTCGGACCGGGCGAAAGGGGGTGCTCATAGCTGACCTTCCCCAATCGTACCCAAGCTCCCGAGCCGAGACAACTCCGGTGATGACGAACATGTGGCCTTCGGCACCGAGTCAGGGTTTCCTAAATTTCCCCATTTTAAAAATATTTAGGTGGCGACTCTGTATCTGGCAAAGCAGTCCATGTTTGGCACTACTTTTTCAAAAATCTGTTTCTCAAAACGATTTGCCAGATTTGGACTCTTTGGTTCAGATTAAGAACCGCGACAACAAAAATCGCGAGTCCGAACTGTAGTAGCACCGAGACCCCCTCTGCGGGCGCGCCTACAGCACCCAATAACTCACATTCTCGAATGGCAATACAAGCTACATTGCTAATAGACTTTCTACTCAAGGCATCGGCTACGACATTGGCCTTCGTCGGATGATAATGTAACTCAAGGTCATAGCCTTCTATGAACTCCATCAACCTCTGTTGCCTTAGATTTAACTCTTTCTGTGTAAATAGATATTTCAGACTCTTGTAGTCAGAAAACACGTTAAACTTCTCACCATACAAGTAATGCCTCCAAATCTTTAAGGCAAAAATCACCGCCGCTAATTCTAGGTCATGAGTGGGGTAGTTCCTCTCATGTGTTTTCAACTGTCCTGAGCCATAGGCCACTACCTTTCCCTCTTCTATCAAAACACAGCCCAAACCTTCTCGTGAAGCTTCACGATACACTGAATAACCCAAACCTCTCTCCGGAATAATCAAAACTAGAGTAGTAGTAAGTCTAACCTTAAGCTCTTGAAAAGATTTCTCGCAAGCCTCACTCCATACAAATTTAATCCCTTTTCTTGTCAGTCTAGTCAATGGTGAGGCTAATCTAGAGAAATCCTTCACAAACCAACGGAAGTGCCCCGGCCAACCCCAAGAAACTATGGATCTCGAAAGCATTCTTAGGTGGCTCCCAATCTTGCACTGTCTCTATTTTGGATGAATCTACAATCACCCCTTCCTAGAATACCACATGGCCTAAGAACTTAACTTCTCCCAGCCAAAATTTGTATTTCCCAAACTTAGCATACAGTTTATGGGTTCTAAGCAACTCAAGTGCTACCTGTAAATGCCCCTCGTGCTCCTCCTCAAAAGGTAAGTAAATCAAGATGTTGTCCATAAACACAACCAGAAAACGGTCTAGGAACTCCTACAAGATCTGGTTGATCAAATCCATAAACATAGGTGGGGCATTGGCTAGCGCAAAGTGCATCACTAGAAACTCATAATGGCCATACTGCATACGAAATGCCGTCTTCGGGATATCCTCCTCCCTTACTCTCAACTGGTGATAACCCGATCTCAGGTCTATCTTAGAAAAATAACAAGATCCTTTCAATTGATCAAACAAATCATCTATACGAGGCATAGGATACTTGTTCTTAATGGTCACCCAGTTTAACTTCTGGTAATCAACACATAATTGCAATGCACCATCTTTCTTTTTGGAAAAAAGGGCCAGTGCTCCCCAAGACAAAGTACTAGGGTGAATAAAACCCTTATCTAACAATTCCTGGAGTTGAATCTTCAACTCACTCAACTCGGCAGGTGCAAATCTATACGGTGCCATAAAAATTGGTGTTGTGCCAGGCACTAAATCAATAGAGAACTTGATCTCTCAGTGAGGTGGTAAACTAATAAGATCCTTCAAAAAAACATCCGAGTACTCACAAGCCACCCTCGGCAACTTAACCTGGACTTCATTACATTCAGTACTCAAGAATTTGGCAAGGAGGCAACTAAGCTCACTCCGTCCATGCTGATTATACACCGGTGATGTGACTCAATCAACCCGGTCCCCCCATAAATGAAAGGAATCACTGCTCAGGGTACATACAGTAACCCTCTGACAGTAGCAATCTATAATAGCCTGATATGATGACAACCACCCCATACCCAATATAACGTCAAAGCTAGACATATCAATCAATACAAATGCAAAAAGAAGTCGACGACCGGTAACTTCTATGTCACAGCCCTGACACCCTTGTTTCAAAACAACCTCACCACCAATAAGTGATTCTACACAGATATGAGATGCTAACTGAGCCATCTCTAACCCCAAAACTGATGCAAAAGAAGATGAAATAAATGAATGGGATGCACCTGTATCAATCAACACATTAGCAACTGAATTGCAAAAAAAGAAGGTACCTCTCACTACCAACAGTGCTGGTACACGATTCGGGGTGGTAACAACATACATGTGCCCTGTAGGTCTTTGCTTAACCTACTCACCCCTCAAAGCATAAGTCTGATGCACTTACTGAGCCGAAGAGGCTTCCTGATTGGCCCTCGAGGCCTGTGCTGACTGTGCAGGCTGGCGGCTCTATGTCTATCTCGAACCAGACGTATTGGGTGTACCACCCAACTGAGGAAAAAATCTCTTCATGTGCCCCGCCTGCCCACACTAATAACAAGTGAGCAGTTTCCCTCTCCCCAGTCCCGAGCTCTGAGAACGAGTCAAAGACGATGCAGACCATTGCCCTCCTCTTCTCTGAGGGCAAGTTGAAGACTTGTGGCATCACACACTTGCAACAAGTGAGATCTCCCTGACCACCTTTCCCAGAACTTGAACTTGGCACTGGAAAAGTGGACCTCGACTGAGCTCCCTGGGACTGTTGTGGGTTAGCATCTCTCTACCTCTTACTGTCCCCTTGAACATCCTGACTCCTTTTGGAGCCTCACATCCTCTCCTCCTCCATCTGCATCATGGTCTCCAGATGAGCCGCTGCCGCCATGAGGTGTCCATACTCCCTAATCATCGACCCGTCCACCTTGAACATTAGCCTGGTCCTCAATCTCTTCTCGAACTCTAAACAATGGTGATCTTTACTCGCCACGAGTTCTGGTGCAAACCACGATAAACTAGTGAAGGTGGTCTCAAACTCAACCACCAGAGTGTTCAGCTACACTAGCTTAGAGAACTAGTCCCTTAATTTCTCCCAAATCATGGGAGGTAGAAACTTGTCCTGGAAAGCACTGACAAAAGCCTTCCAAGTCACTTCAATATGCTCATGCGTATACTTCTACCACTAACCCGCATCTCCCTTCAATTGGAAGGATGCCAAGGTCACTCTCAACTGGTCATCCTTGATGCCAAGCATCTCGAATGTTTTCACAATCTGCTCTAGCCACTCATCCGCCTTCAGTGGCTCCTTGGGATCACCCAACAATTCGTCCGGATTCGATCGAAAAAACTCCCGTTTTAAGAAAGATGGCCATGTCTCAATAACATGGGCCTGAACTTGATTTTCAGCCTTGAGAATGTCCATGGATTCTCGTAACGCTCAGGTTATTTCCCAGGCTAGGGTGCCCATGGCCTGTTGACCAACTGGTTTAGTCACATTGGCTTGGCCAACCCCTTCTTCCTGTGCCGAAATTTCATCCAATAAAGGTACCTCATGCCTCCTAAGTCTACCACGCCTACCACCACTACGTCCACGTCCTGACATCCTAATAAAGGTAACAGAAATGATTAGCACATTTACAAATGTACCGAAGCTAACTCACTCGCGTCCTAAAGCGGTGGACAACAATAATTCACTCCACATAAGCATATTGTCACATAAACACAAACGAATTTCATTCCCGGATAATGACCGTCCCACAACGTTGCCAGAGTTCCTAGTAGAAACAGTAGTGATCAAGTGCTATTCTAATAGGACTTCTAGAAACTCATAGACTCAATCAACATCCTAGAAATTTAATCTCATACTCATATAATCACGGAAGCATGTTGTCATACAGGTACACATTATTCATACAAAATCTCTATCAAGCAAGACAAACCCATTGTGGTACTAACCACTTCAAATGTACCCAAAGTATTCAAACCTAGTACGCTCTGATACCAAATTCTAACACCCCGAAAATAGTACAATAGTCTATCCACCATAAGCATTATATGATAACAACAATAATAAAGTTATCTTCCATTAGTTCAATATGACATACAAAAGAGAATCATATGCATCATATATTCATAAAGCCTAATTTTGAATCTATAGCATATGTTTCCAAATAAAAGAGAGGCAGAAAGATAAATAGATAAAAATGCCTTACAGACTTACAATATTCTAAGACGACGCCTAGTTACAACAAAATGAGTCAGAAGCTCAATACAAGTAAAGCCTTAGGCTTGTACAAAAAGCAAATAAATACAAACAAACAAAAGTGGGCTCTCAGGTCCAATATTCTCCCAAGTTAAGTCCTTGGCGGAAGCATATCACCAGCACCAGAAACTGTTTTTCCCAAGTAAGGTGAGCCAAAGCCCAGTAGAAACCATCTATCACAATATATGAGTCTTAACAAACGTATAACTACGGTGTGCATATGCAATGCCTATGACAAATCATTCATGATGTTACAAGATCATACTATGCCAAGTTTTACATCTCAAGTCGTTTTAGTCTTACTTTAGTTCATGGTAATTCATTTCATCTCAATCCAAGAGTTAAATCCCTTGTTATCCAAACAATCCAACTGAGATTACATCCCAATAATTCTCTACCAATACAATTATCACATAGACAATCCAATCTGTCATTTTATGGAAATTTCGTACGCGAGAATCGGCACCCATGTATATACACGCGATTTTCAGGACTTTCACCTTAGACACACAGGCCAACTTAATTCAATGGAATCCATCCCCTTTCTCCTCCCAAATATGATACATTTACAATGTATTAACACAGTCATATTCAATGACAACCAATACAAGATTAGTTTCAATTCACCTAATCTTCTTGCAATTTCTACAACAATCATAGCTATCCTCCACTGATAGCCCAAAACAGAGATTTCAAAGTAATTATACAAACTTCACATTATTAAACTATTCATATGTCCATCAATGAGAAAAGACAATTTTCCAACTCCACCATTAACATACTCATCTAACCAATTTCACTTTTAGTGAACCAATTGCACCTTTAGTGAACCAATTCCATGACTTATACAAAATAACCATTTGAAAAATTTTAGGGTAGCACCCCATTTCCTTTCAAATACAACGCATTTACGAAAATCAATAAGTTTGACTCAACACAACCTTATATCCATATCCATAAGCATTTCAACACCTTTATATTGAAAACCCCTCCTTTTGATTTTAAACCAAAACCCTAGGTTTGTCTAAAATCATCCAAATCCCGACCTTTATTTGCACTATCATCAACTACCCAAGTTAAAAATCATACAAGAGTGCAGAAAGTCCCTACCTCAAGCTTAGAAGAAGGAGAAGGAAGAAAAGTTCAAAAGTCAACGAAGAAGGAACGGCGTTTTCCTCCGATCAAAATGAAGCCCTCGACAAGCTCTACAATTAATCTCAAAGAAGCAAGGCGAGGAGAGGCCTTCAAGTGAGTAGATCTAAGGATCTTTGAGTGAAAAAGTGCTTTTTGAGAAAAAGAGAAAGTTTCATGGTTTAGATGGAGAAAGGAAAAGGAAAAGGAAAAGTAAAGAAAGATTAAGCGGTGGACCTATTTACAGTACTAGATGAAAATAAAAATAATCCCCAAAGTCAACCCAAAATATCTAGTCAAAGTCTCCATAAAGTAGGGCCCAAACCGACTGAAAATCTCGAAAAAAGTTCGCATGTCTCGACCCCTGCAGTAGGGTCGACCCTTATGAAGAAATACTGGAACACTTATGTTTGACAGCATGAAAGGTGTCGACCCTTCCAAGACTGATGTCGACACCAAATTTCAACAAGCAATTCCAGGACAAGGGTCGACCCTTCCCAGACTGGTGTCGACCCTTGAGGCCAACAACAAAAGGTAGGTGTCGACACCACCAAGACGGTATGCAAGCAGTGGTGTCCAAGTTGTAAGGGCGGTAAAAAATGGGGTGTCTACACTATCTTTCTTATTGAGGATTTGTGACATAGCACATTCTAGTTTTCATCATCAAGTAATTAAAAGAAAGTGCACCAGTCTTAGTGCCAGTCAAAATGGGGTGTCTACACCTAGATATGGTATTGGTCGCTAATAACTCATATAGTATTGAATGAAATGTTTTGAAAAGAACGAAAACCCATTGTTGAACCGTGGTGCGTGGAGCACATTTTGCAAGAATGGGTTGATATATCTAATTATTATACTCGTATACTAGTTATGTATCTTGCTTGTTGTGATATTATTTCGAGGTCTGTTTCCCTCCCGTTAAGCCGATAAAGCATGGCGCTTTGACAGAGATTCTACTCCCTTCCGGTTTACACCCTGTAAAGTATGAATGGAGGTCCATTTCTCTCTAGGTGGGGCCGGTAAAGCGTAGCACCTTGTGATAGGTTTCTCTCCCTTCCGGTTTGCTCCTGATAAAGTGTGACCTTGTGGTCGTTCCCCTCTGGATGAGGCCAGTAAAGCGTTATATGTTATTTTGGGTTATGTCATTTGTCATCTGTGTTGTATGCTGGTAAAAATGGGAATGGAAGTATGTATTACATTCAGATCTTCATGTTTAGAAATATATGTTCTCGGTTCCATATTGTGGGTGTCCTTTGCCCTTGGGCCTATGGCTAGGAAAGGTAGTTGAGGTATTGATGTGTAAGTATGTATAGTGTGTTGGCATGTAGGGCTGGGTTAAGGCTGGTATGTGTGAACATGTTTTCAAAGCAAATGTTTATATGAATTATTTTATGTCAACACGGAGCGTTCAAGCAAGAAGAAAATGGGGAAATGTAATGTTTTTGAGCTAAAATGGGAGTTTAAAAAGAAAAAGAAGTAATTTTACATTATGTTGTGTTAAGAGGATGGTTTCGGAAAAACTATAGTTATAACAGTATATATTTTGGATATCAATTGCCACAGTACTTATAAGGTATGTTTGTTGCATGCACAATCATATCTAACTATATGTTGTGATTGGTTAGGATGATTGGTTAGGATCTTTGTGATCTCTACAGGGCTTTGTGTTCATTCCACGTGTTGACAAACTTTTTAGGTACTTGGCTAGAAGGACTATTCGGACTTGATGTCTTTTGTTATGTTTGGCCATGGGGCCTTTTATTTGTTCGCTGAATGCCACATATTGTATAAGGGTAAATCCCTTTTATTTATTGTTATTCAATGTAAGCCTAAGGGCATTGTACCAGATTTTATCTATATATCATCACATCGAGAGAGAATGTTATTATGTATTGATCATTTGTGTTGGCACGTGTTTGATATTATTGAAATTGGTGATAATATAACGGCTTTGGTAAGGGATTTGAGTAATAAAAATTGGGGTGTTACAAATTTCTGGCTTTCATGGTGATTTCTATAGCCGAGAGACGGATGGATTATGCTGAGGGACAAGTTGAGTATGCTCATGACCAGAATGTTTTCACTCCTCCTTACTTTGATGGATCTAAATACCCATATTGGAGTGTTCGAATGAGGGTGTACTTGTTGGCATTTAATACGAGCCTAAGGAAAATCATAGAGGAAGAATTAAAGATGCCTTATGAACTTGACTTGGCAACAAACTTGAGAAATTTGAAGCCTCAAGAGCAATAGAGTGAACTTAAGTTGCAACACTTTGGATACAACTCAAGAGCATTAAAGTTAATACAAGGTGCTATCTTAAAAGGTGAGTGATGTAAGCTGAAAGGTACCGCATTGAGTCCACTTAAGTTATATTTATAGTCTTTGAATTTTTTTTGTTTGGTGGAGATAATGTGTTTTGTGCCCTTGTACTGATTTGGAAAGCAACACACAAGTTCAAGCAAAACATTGGCGCAAAAGCAGATTCTCCGTGCGAGCAGTGAAAATTCCTAGCTTGCCACCTCACCGCACATGCAGCCAGGCACTGCCGTACGTGTAGTCCACCATCGCTCGAGCATAAATTAGGGCCGCTCAAGCAGTCCATCTAGGGTTGCGTGCATAAAAATTTCAGTATATTCTGCTGGGAATAAAAAGGAAGAGAAGAGGCTGCTCTTGGTTTCAAAAATATTTAAGAGAAAAGAGAGAGGCTAGTGTTTGGAAGGAAAAGAACTTGAAGTTTGAAGAATGTCCCCCATGGTGGCATATTCTCCCTCAATCTCTTTCCACTCCTCCATGAGTGGTTACGTTTGTCTTTCTAGGGTTTTGATGAAACCCTAACCAAGCAAATAGGGTTTTCTCTTTGCTTTTTGATTGTGTAAAGGTTTGAACAAATTATATGGTGTTTAAGAAGTTTCAAAGATATATTTTCCATTATCTCTTTAAGTATTCTTCTTTCTGTGATTGTTGAATGCTTTCCATACAATGGTTTTCTTTTCTTTCATATTCAAGGTATGAAACGAGCCATACTACGAGGGACAATTCGTTTTGCTACCCTAGTTTAGAGCAAACGACTCGTACTACTTGAGATGGTTTGTGCCTAGACATTGAACGTGAGAATTCTTTTGATCAATGATTCAAACTTGTAGTTGCAAAGTATTATTTTGTTCAAACTGTAACATAATTGATTTGCAAATTTAAACCTTATTTATCTAACTAGTGGTGAATTCATTACCCTAGGTTTTCCCACAATCAAAAATTTCAATTTCATTTTTAATCGCTAGTTTAGTCGCTTTGTTTAATTTAATTATCATTAGGTTACGAACAACTATCTCTTTCATCAGAATTAATTTAGAAATTTAACAATTAAATTAGTTTAATTTCACAACTGTCCCTGTGGATCAATACCTGGACTTACTAGTATTCTAAGGAATTTGGTACAGTTTAGTGTTTATTATTGGTGTGTGAAATGACCCATCAGTGAGTGAACACATATTTCTCATTGTGAGACGGCCAAAAAAGCATGTGATTTGTTGAAGTCTATTTATGAGGATGTAAGTTATAATGTTGAGTCTCGAAGCAACTTAAATCCTCATGCATCGAGTGTTGATTCTTAGGATGGAAATTCATCTTTGGACGAGAGTAAGAATGAAAGCTCCACTTCTAGGTCTTCAAATGGTGGTATAGAGTCTTCAAGAACAAAAGAAGAAATTGATGGTGTAACTCTTCATGAAGCATATGAGAAATTGTATAAGCAAAGTTACACCTTGACAAAGATGAATATCATGGTGTCCACCAAGCTCAAGCTAAGTATAGAGGGAAAGAGAAAGTAGAGAAAGAGCTCATGAAAGCTCAAACAGAAGTAAGTGTTCCCTCAAATGAGATAGAGTCTTTGATAGACAAGTTATCCACATGTGAGATAGATAGAACTCAATTGCGTCATGCTCATTGAGAGGGTGATTTATGCTCCGGTGTTGGGCCGAGGTATAGACCGAACAAGTTGAGGGCCCAGCAGAGCATTGGGCCGAGATGATCGACTGTTCACCCGAAGATGGGCTACCAGAAGTTGGGCCGGGCAGAGTTTGGTCTGTGTGCTGCCCCGGACCGTGCAGAAGCTGCTCGGCCAGGAAGTGACCGGTCAGGCTAGGATGCTCGGTCCGAGGATTGTCGAGACCAGACAGACCGAGAGGCCGGCGCTCGGAAAGGCGCGGTCAGCCGAGGTAGTTGACTGACTGGCGAGAAGGCCGACCAAAGGAGGAGCCCGGGCTAAGCTCTGCCGAGATGCCGCCTAGCCCGGTCCTTCATTCGGTTATCCGGTTAGGCGCTTAAGGTATGAAGCATGGTATGACCGAGGTAGGGCAGCTCGGCTGCCGAGCTCCAGCTATGCTGACAGGCTGTTGGGAGCAGGTGATGAATTGCATGGTTTATGCTGACAGATGGGATAGCAGAGCCACATGTCAGGAGATGACAGGGAGTGGATATGGGGCTCAGAAGGTATATAAGCATGTCTGCGCCCCCCATACGCGATAGACGAACACTCTGTAAGAAAATCCTTACACTCAAACACTCTCTCCCTTCTCTCTATTCCCTCTAAGGTGTGTGCTAATTTGATCGTCGGAGGGTGTTTCCGGCCACACACCGCCGGGTAGCTCACCGTTATTTGCTCGCAGGTGATCGGATATTGACGGAACAAGGGAAGAAAGGAATACGGGCACGCCGGAATATTTGCTCCCCGTACAATTGGCGCCGTCTGTGGGAACTTCTCAGACAAAACCTTGTCTTCCAGGTTCATCTGATCGCCGTCCATGGCGAACAACGACGAGTTCCCGTTGTCCGCCGTCGACGGAGCCACCCCGGAGTATACCCGAAGGAGAGAGGGACCTCCTGCTGTCCATCCAATGGCTGACTTGGGGACGCCCACTGGAGGACAGTCAGGAGACGCGCGGGATAAGCGCGGAAGGAGTCATGGGCGTTCACGGAGTCCAGACGGTCACCGGCGGAGAGACTCACACGCCAGGCGACTGGAAAGCAAGTTAAAGGACCAAGACGCTGTCATCAAGCGGATAGCGGCGGAGATGGAGGATCTTAGGCGGCATGTCAAAGGGAAAGGTGTAGCTGGAGTGGGAGACCACAGTGAGCGCACCCCGTCCCGCCGGTCAGGCGATCAGAGTCAGCGACGTACTCAGTCCATTTCCATCACCAGGAGTTACCAGGTTGGTGATTCCGACGTGCATGCAGAAAAGTCTAGCGCGCAAGACAGTACCTACAAACCCTCACGTCCGGCGACGACGTCGAGGTACTCTTATTCTGCTCAGTCAGAGGACCTACGGGCAGTGT
This sequence comes from Camellia sinensis, assembly GCF_055761805.1. NCBI lineage: Eukaryota > Viridiplantae > Streptophyta > Magnoliopsida > Ericales > Theaceae > Camellia > Camellia sinensis. The sequence continues at coordinate 82,932,114 of NC_138974.1, forward strand.
TAAGGGAGCGGGCTCGCCGGCGCGAAGCTCAGAGAATCCCAGCTTTCCAGCGGCTCTCCTACGGGGTTCATGCCAGCGAGGAGGTCGGAATGCCTCCACCCCGCCAGGCAATGCCAATATTCGAAGATACAGACTTGGCAAGGTTGAATGCCACTCCTTTTTCCCTGGAAATAGAAACAACGCCGCTTCCAGCAGGCTTCCATCAGCCTAAGTTCACACTTTACGACGGAAAAACCGATCCGTACATGCATGTGAGCCACTTCCGACAGGTTATGGCCGGACATCGGCGCAATGACGGACTTATGTGCCTAATCTTCCCGTCCAGTTTAGGTGAGCTGGGCTTAAAGTGGTTTGAGAGGTTGCCGGAAGGGAGCATACAACGGTGGCATCAGTTGGCCGAAGCGTTTGTTACGCGCTTCAAAACTAACACAAAAATGCCAAAGGAAGTCGATCACTTGCTGAGTGTCAAGATGGAACCGTGCGACACACTGAAGGCATACAATTCAAGGTATTGGGAGACCTTCAACGAGATCCTGGATTGCCCGGTCAACCTTGCCATCACGCAATATAAGCGTGGTCTCCCGGTCGGACATAGACTGCGGGACTCGCTTACCGTGCACCAACCGACCTCCATGGGCCAGCTCATGCAGCGCATCAATGAGCATATCCGAGTAGAGGATGATGCGTCAGCTTCCACCGTGAAGGCCACTCCGGTCGGAACAGACAAGAAGACAGCTGGCAAAGTGCACGCAGTTGGGCAAGAGTCCAGCCGCTCAAATGACCGAGCAGAGGAATCAGACCGAGGTTCAAATCGTAAAAACTGGGGTAGAGGACGTCGGAATGACCGGGATGACTACCCCCGTGATGACGTTGAGGACGCAAACAGGAGAATGAAGGCAAGGACTGGCATAACCACGGTCTTCAAGATTCCAATCTATCGCATACTTAGCGAAATCCGAGACGAGGAGTATGTTCGGTTTCCTGCTAAGTTGGGCGATGGACAAAAGGGGTACAATCCGCGGTATCGTTGTACGTTTCACCGGGAGAGGGGCCACCGGACTGAGGATTGTTTGCCTTTGCGACAACATTTGGAAGAATTGGTTGCGGCCGGGCATCTGGACCTTTACATTGATGGCGGCGTGAAACCAAATCAGGCTCCGGTCGATCCCAGGGGACAGGATGACCGAGATGCACCACCACAAGGAGTTATTAATGTCATCCACGGCATCGTGGAACCGGAGCGCGTTTGCGAACTCCGGGGCATGATCAAGAAGGAAGAGCATATGAGGGAGGTTTTGTCAGTACAGCCTGCCATCAAAAGGGGGAAGACAGAGGAGAAAGATGTGATTAGTTTCACCTCAAGGGATTTAGAGCGTATTCAGACGCCGCACAACGATGCTCTTGTAGTAACATTACGCGTCAAAGAATTTGATGTTAGACGGATCTTGGTCGATCAGGGAAGCTCGGTCGAGATCATGTATTATGATGCGTTCAAACAGCTCAAATTCCGTGAGACAGACTTGGCTCCGGCCACTTCGCCACTGGTTGGATTTAACTCGCAGCCGGAGTGGCCATTGGGAAAAATTATCCTGCCGGTCAAAGCGGGATCCGTGGTCAAGCAAGTGGAGTTTTGGGTGCTACAAGTGCCTTCAACGTACAACCTTATCCTTGGAAGAGGATGGCTTCACGCCATGCAAGCCGTAGCATCGACCTACCACCAGGTGATGAGATTCCCCTCGGCTATGGGGGCAATCGAGGAGATTTGGGGTGATCAGGTCATGTCCAAGCAGTGCTTCGTGGCGGTCAACGGGAGCAGGGCAGCCAAAGGATTCGTTCAAATGATCGAGGGACCGGAGGACCGGAGTGTCTTGGATGATGTTGGCACCAAAGCAGAAGACAAGGCTGTTGAAGAATTGGTTGAGGTGCGGATTGATGCCGAGCAGCCGGACAGATTCTTCTTGCTCGGTTCAAGTCTCTCGGCCATGGAGAGAACCGAGATGATTGAGTTTTTGATGGCGAACATCGAAGTCTTTGCATGGTCGCCCTACGACATGCCTGGTCTTGACCCAAGCTTTATCTGCCATCACCTCAATGTCTTCCCTGGAGCAAAGCCAACCATCCAGCGAACAAGGAGATCGGCGCTGCATCACGCCGAGGTAGTAGCAGAGGAGGTAAAGAACTTGCTTGAGGCACGAGCAATACAGGAAGTGCACTACCCTCGGTGGATTTCCAACACGGTAGTGGTGCCCAAGAAAAATGGAAAGTGGCGAGTTTGTGTCGATTACAAGACGGTCAACCGAGCTTGTCCGAAAGACAGCTTCCCTTTGCCGCGCATTGACCAGCTAGTGGATTTGACGGCTGGACACAATCGGCTCAGTTTCTTGGATGCGTACCGCGGCTATCACCAGATTGACATGCATGGGCCTGACCAAGAGATCACCTCTTTCACAACTCCAAGGGGACTCTTCTGCTATCGAGTTATGCCCTTTGGTTTGAAAAACGCCGGGGCAACCTTTCAGAGGATGGTGACCAAAATGTTCGCTCCTTTGCTCGGCCGGACAATGGAGGCTTACATCGATGATATGGTGGTAAAAAGCCGACATGAGGCACACCATTTGTCCGACTTAGCCGAGATGTTCGCCATTCTGAAGAAGCACAAGCTGCGCTTGAACGCCTCGAAGTGTGCCTTTGGCGTGGGATCCGGGATGTTTTTGGGATTCTTAGTCACGAACCGAGGCATCGAAGCAGACCCTACTCAGGTCAGAGCCGTGCAAGAATTGAAACAACCCAGCTCGGCTAAGGACGTGCAGCATCTGGCCAGGATGGCCGCCGCGCTTAATCGATTTATAAGCCGGTCATCAGATCGCTGCCGCCCTTTCTTTCAAGCATTGAAGTCAAAGTTCTCATGGGATGACGAGTGTGACCGAGCTTTGGCCGAGCTCAAAGATTATTTGTCTTCTCCGCCGATGTTGGTTACACCAGAGCCCGGTAAGGAACTCTACCTTTACCTTGCCGTCTCCCAGCACGCAGTAAGTGCGGTGTTAGTCCGGGCTGAAGGAATCAAGCACCTCCCAATTTTTTACGTAAGTAAGACCTTGCCGCCAGCTGAGACGAGGTACTTGCCGCTGGAAAAGCTTGCGTTGGCACTGATGATGGCTTCGAGGAAATTGGTACATTATTTTCACGCCCATACCATCGTCGTACTGACCGAGTTCCCCCTCAAGGCCTTGTTTGAGCGCGCAGACTTTTCAAGCCGAATATTAAAATGGGCGGTCGAGTTGGGACAGTTCGATGTGAAGTTCCAGCCGCGCACCGCAATCAAAGCCCAAACCTTGGCCGATTTTGTTGCCGAGTTCTCACCTGGCACTCATCCGGTATGCCCGGTCGACATTGCCGAGGCAGATGATGAGACGCCCACAATGCCAACCGAGGAACTACCAGCTGCAGAAGGTCGCGCCGCGGAGTTAGCGCGCGCCATCGAAATCCCCTCAGTTTGCACGGTCATACCTCCCGGTGCTGCGATGACGGAGTTGTGTATCACCAACCCATCCATTCTCTCCGGTACCGCATCACCAAGGGGGGAAGGAATGGTTCCACACAGCTCAGAACTTGACGATTCGCCTACGGACTTGGGCATTCTGAACCAACTTGCTGAGTCCGGTGCCGAATCCTCAAGGGAGGGAGGAATGGTTCCAGGCAGCTCAGAACTTGCGGCCGGCTTCACACCGCAACCTGGTGATTCGCCTACGGACTTGGGCATTACGGACAAACTTGCTGAGTCCGGTGTTGAATCACCAAGGGGCACTGAATTTGAACCGGTCAACACCAAACTTGACACCGCACAGCCGAGCAGTTGTGATCCCATTGCCCTTCGCAACTCTCAAGACCCATCTGACTGCTGGAAGCTTTTTGTGGGGGACATGTGGAAGCTTTTTGTTGATGGAGCGTCCAACCGCCATGGTGCCGGCCTAGGTATTGTTCTTATATCCCCGGACGGCCTAACCATTGAGCATTCTATCACACTCGGCTTCCCGGCGTCTAACAACGAGGCTGAGTACGAGGCGCTTCTTGCGGGGCTCAAGAGCGCAATTCAAATGAAGGCTGCCGAGCTTCTGGTATATAGTGATTCCCAGCTTGTGGTTAACCAAGTTTCAGGGATTTATGAAGCGAAGGACGACAGGATGGCGAAGTACCAAGCTCTGGTCAGAGAACATATCAAGCTGTTTGAGGCAATCAGAGTCCAACGGATTGGCCGAGAAGAAAACAGCCGGGCTGATGAACTCGCCGGCCTCGCTTCCATGGTCGATAGAACGTCTCCAAACCCCCTGTTGATTGACTTTCTTCCGCGGCCGAGCATTGAAAACGCCGGGCAGACGGATGTGCTCTGCGCCGAGCTAGGTCCTTCATGGATGGACCCCTTGATCTTGTTCCTCAGAGACCGGACTCTTCCAACGGACAAGAAAAAAGCACACAAAATCCGGGTGAAGTCCGAGCGGTTTTGGCTCTCTCCATCAGGCGCGTTGTATAAGAAGTCCTTCACCGGTCCTTATCTCAAGTGCGTGCACCCGAACAGTGTGGAGGCCTTCTTGTTTGAAATTCATGAAGGCAGTTGTGGCAGCCACGTCGGGGGACGGTCCTTGGCCTACCGAGCTATTTCGCAGGGATACTGGTGGCCGTGCATGCAGGCCGACGCCCAAAAATATGTCCGCAAGTGCGAGAAATGCCAAAAATTCGCCCATCAGATCCACCAGCCTGCCAGGGAACTTCTTCCCCTCACCAGTCCTTGGCCTTTCGCCATGTGGGGGCTAGATATAGTGGGACCGTTGCCAACAGCACCGGGCAACCGGAAATTCTTCATCGCGGCCACAGATTACTTCACAAAGTGGGTTGAAGCTGAGCCCTTGGCAACCATCAAAGAAAAAGACGTGAAGCGATTTGTCTGGCAGAACATTGTCACGCGGTTTGGCGTCCCCAAGATTTTGATCTCTGACAACGGTACCCAGTTTGACGGTCGCCTATTCAGAGGATTTTGTGAAGATCTGAAGATAGAATTCTACAACTCCACCCCGGCCTACCCGCAGTCCAATGGTCAAGCCGAAGCATCAAACAAGACTATACTGGATGGGTTGAAGAAATGGTTGGAAAAGGCTAAGGGCAAGTGGGCTGAAGAATTACCGAGCGTCCTTTCGGCATATCGAACAACCCCGCGACGTTCGACCGGGGAAACTCCATTTGCTTTGGCTTATGGCATGGAGGCGGTCATACCCTTGGAAGTTGAAATGCCCACCCTCAGAACTGAGAGTTTTGAGCCCGAGCTAAATGCCGAGGCTATTGCCTTGGAGTTGGACCTAGCGGAAGAGTGCCGGGAGAAAGCCCTCATCCATGTTGCCGCTTACCAACAAGAGCTCTCCAAGAAATATAACAAGACAGTGCACCCCAGACCGTTCAAAGTTGGGGATTGGGTTTTGAGGAAGATTATGGGCAACACGCTGGTGCCAGGAGAAGGCAAACTAGGGGCAAATTGGGAAGGACCCTACAAGATCACTGGTCTGGCTGGCAAGGGGGCTTACCACTTGGAGGATCTAGAGGGAAGAGCCATACCCCGGCCATGGAATGCGGCCAACTTGAAATTGTATTATTTTTAAGCTTTTTACTTTCCTCTTTTTGTAAAGCAATTTTTTGGCTTGCAAAGCAGAATGTAATTCTTTTTGTCAAATTATAGAAGTCATTTTGCATTAGCACTTGGATTGTTCTTTTAATGTTTAAAACCGAGATGATGTACTCCGGTTGGAAGAGTTGGTGATTCGTCCAACTTAAAAATCCCAACCGAGATGGTGTATTCCGGTTGGAAGAGTTGGTGTCTTGTCCAACTTAGGATTCCCAACCGAGATGATTTGCTCCGGTTGGAAGAGTTGGTGTCTTGTCCAACTTAGGATTCCCAACCGAGATGATTTGCTCCGGTTGGAAGAGTTGGTGTTTTGTCCAACTTAGAATTCCCAACCGAGATGATGTACTCCGGTTGGAAGAGTTGGTGATTTGTCCAACTTAAAATTCCAAACCGAGATGGTGTATTCCGGTTGGAAGAGTTGGTGTTTTGTCCAACTTTGGATTCCCAACCGAGATGATTTGCTCCGGTTGGAAGAGTTGGTGTTTTGTCCAACTTAGAATCCCCAACCGAGATGATGTACTCCGGTTGGAAGAGTTGGTGATTTGTCCAACTTAAAATTCCAAACCGAGATGGTGTATTCCGGTTGGAAGAGTTGGTGTTTTGTCCAACTTTGGATTCCCAACCGAGATGAAGTACTCCGGTTGGAAGAGTTGGTGTTCTGTCCAACTTGGGATTCCCAACCGTGATGAAGTACTCCGGTTGGAAGAGTTGGCGTCTTGTCCAACATGGTATCTTGTCCAAACTTAGCTACAACCGAGATGGGTATTTCGGTGCATGAATTTGTTTTGTTATGCTCAAATTGCTTCGACCGTGTTATGGACTCCGGTCGACAAAGTGTTCCAATGATAAGTTATACCGAGATAGTTTGCTGAAGATGGAATGGATTACTACCGGACAAACACTTGGCGAAAATTCAAAATTTTTCATTGATAAAGAAATTCATTACAAGAGGTGGGGACAGAGCCCGGTTACATCAAAAGTATTGAAAGCAAAAATGCAAAGAAAAGAAAACTAAACCAGGGGGGATAGATTGGTGAATTCATCCTCGGCAGTCTCAAGGTTGGTGGTTGGGCTCGCTTCTTGGGCACCGGGCTCAACTTGACCGGGCTGCACTTCCACTACGGCGTCTTCAGCCTCCGAATCTGTCTCATCACTTCCTTCTTCAAGCCCCTCCTCGGCCTCCGCTTGAAGCGCACTGAATACATCATTTGCATATGGCACGAGGTAGACCGGTAGTGAAGCTTTGGGAGGATTGGCAAAAACGTCGGTGTCAGAGCCCTGGCCGAGCTGTTCGCAAGCGGATTTCCAGCCAGCCTTGAAGTATATGTCTTGTGTTGCAAAGACTTGCTTCTTGTAATTCATCTCGGCCTCGTTGAAACCCGCGTTGTTGGCAGCCCGGCAAGCCTTCTTCTTTGCCTTCTTCAAAGTGTCAACCTCGGCCTGGAGCTCCTTTTATTTTTTCTCGGCTGCATTCAGTTGACCGAGCAGCCTGTTATTGTCATGGTTGGCCATCTCGAGAGAAGCTTTAGCCCGGCCGAGCTCGGCTTGAAGGCTTTCAACATAGCTGGCAGTGTCGTTGGCTTTCTGCCTAAGCCGGTGGATGCGCTCCAAGACCAAATGTTGTTTCTGAATGGCCTGCACAAAAAAGCAAAGTACATCAGAAAGGGGACCGAGCAAGAAGGACCGAGCAAACACTTGTGAAATGTTAAAAAGAACGCCGACTTACCCTGGCCATGGACTTCACGGAAGATTTTACCAGCCGGGTGTCAGGGACGTGGTCACTGCCTACCACGTCGCCCGGTAGGAGAAATGCTTTGGAGAGATCGAAGGCAAGCAAATGTTCTTTGTCTGCCTTGATCGAAGCAGTCGCCGGGATGTCCTGTCCCCGGTACTTCAGCTGAGGACGCCAAGCGGGCACGGGAGCAGGAGTTTCAGCAGGATGTTCGGTTGTCAGCTCGGTGACGAGCTCGGCGGAGGGATCTGCCCTTGGTCTTTTTCCAGCCCGGCGCGCTTCTCTGGCAGATTGCACGGCAGCTGGAGCTGGAGATGCAAGGGCTACGACGGCTGCACTCGATTGACCGGCAGCCGGGGAACGGGTGGTGACGCTCGGTATCTCGGCTGAGGTCGCGGTTAGAAGGTTTTTGATCCGAGATCTTTTGGCCATTTCTTGCTCGTCGGTTAACCGGATTAATGGGACGTCTGGTAGGGTTGGATCTGGAGGTGGCGAAGGAGCTCTGAGGAAGTCAGTTACTCTACTCCGGCGCGGAGCAGAATATCTGTAAGTCGGTGTGTAGCCGAGCAATTCGTTGCAGTCTCGGTGACGGTACCTAAGCACGGCCCGAATTGCCTCGACGTTGGGGAATTGGTAGTTGGCTTGCAAGGCTTGGATAGCTGCAAAAGAAACAGGGAAACCGGTTAGTAAAACTAAAGAATAAAGTTAACCGAGCAAGTTTGAGTGGCTTACATGAAGAACCGAAGTCCTTGCTTATGAACCAGCCCGGCACCTCGGCTGTTTCGTAGTTGCCGGACACCCAGAAAAAATCATCATCGTGCATGTCTTTGTCCGGGGTGCCGGTTATGATTTTTTCCTTGCCCGGTCTTATTTTCAAGTAGTAAGCTAGGCCGTCGCCGGTGTGGCCCATTGTGTATTGCCTCAATATCTCGGCTAGGCCTAAGTTGGTGCCCAGCCGTTGATTCAATTCGTGAACGCCGTTGATTATTCTATAAGTGTTGGTGGACACCTGTGTGGGTGCCAGCCCGGTGCGGCGGAGGAACTCGGTTATAAGAGGGTTGAGCGGGAAACGAAGACCCCCTTCAACGATGGATAGCACGGTGAAGGGGCACTCCTCCCTACCCCAAGGTGTGGTCTCCTCTTCTGCGAGCTGCAGGTGGACATCGGCCGGGACGCCGTAGTCCTCCCTAAATGTAACCAGCGCAGCCGGAGTATCCACTAGGAAGCGGAACTTCCCCATTTTTGGCCGGCTTAGTGTATCCCGGCTGAGGGGTTTGGCTCTGGGTATTGGATGTTGCCCGGTCCTGAGAGCCTCAGGAATGACGGTGGTCCCCTTGGACTCTGCAGGAAAAGGATGGCAAGTGTTAGCGCGGTCGCGCGAAGGTGCTGGATTTAGCTCGGCCATTAAGTGTGCCAAACCACCTCGGTTGTCTATTCTATCTAAGGAGCCCGGTCGCCCAAGCGGACCAGATGTTAGCCCGGTTGAACGGCCAAGTCCTTCTGTTATCTCGGTTTTCGCCTTGGTTGAAACAAACATGTTGTTTGCCCGGTTTGTTTGGTTTTTTGGATCAAAAGAAGGCCCAGAGCCCGGTTCACCCCAGTTCTTCAGTGTTCTTCAAGCAGACGAAGAACACCAAGAACAGTGGAAGGTTTGATGCGGATTCTACGACCTATGCCCTAATAGCTATGTTTTTGTACCCTAATGTGTGTAAAATGAAAGAAAATAGCAACTAGGGGGATCGAAAATCTTACCTTTGGAGGTTGGGGGCAGTTCTTCCAAGAGTGAGAAATGGCAATCGAGATCGAGTAGAGGGCTTGAGCTTTGGATCGTCAGGAAGTATAAGGGCAGTAGGAAGAAACGGCTTGAGGAGGGTGTTGTATTTGTAAGGGTGAAAGTCCGCCCAAATTCAAATTCTGGCAAAAACGGCGGGTTGGCTGCCCGATGACCAATGGCAGACCGCCACGTGTCCCCATTTATGGCTTTGGCAGGACTGAAGCGACGGGTTGAAAAGACGAAGATTCAACCGAGCTACTTTCAACAGGAATAAGTCAGCCGAGGAATATAACCGGTCAAATCTGCGGACAATTACGTCAACTAGCTGGGTCGAGGCTTGGCGTCTTGACGACCGGAGAAACGTTATCTCGGACGAGGTGAATAATCCCAGTCACGCTTCCGCGGACGGAATTAAGGGGCAATTGAGAGGGTGATTTATGCTCCGGTGTTGGGCCGAGGTATAGACCGAACAAGTTGAGGGCCCAGCAGAGCATTGGGCCGAGATGATCGACTGTTCACCCGAAGATGGGCTACCAGAAGTTGGGCCGGGCAGAGTTTGGTCTGTGTGCTGCCCCGGACCGTGCAGAAGCTGCTCGGCCAGGAAGTGACCGGTCAGGCTAGGATGCTCGGTCCGAGGATTGTCGAGACCAGACAGACCGAGAGGCCGGCGCTCGGAAAGGCGCGGTCAGCCGAGGTAGTTGACTGACCGGCGAGAAGGCCGACCAAAGGAGGAGCCCGGGCTAAGCTCTGCCGAGATGCCGCCTAGCCCGGTCCTTCATTCGGTTATCCGGTTAGGCGCTTAAGGTATGAAGCATGGTATGACCGAGGTAGGGCAACTCGGCTGCTGAGCTCCAGCTATGCTGACAGGCAGTTGGGAGCAGGTGATGAACGGCATGGTTTATGCTGACAGATGGGATAGCAGAGCCACGTGTCAGGAGATGACAGGGAGTGGATATGGGGCTCAGAAGGTATATAAGCATGTCTGCGCCCCCCATACGTGATAGACGAACACTCTGTAAGAAAATCCTTACACTCAAACACTCTCTCCCTTCTCTCTATTCCCTCTAAGGTGTGTGCTAATTTGATCGTCGGAGGGTGTTTCCGGCCACACACCGCCGGGTAGCTCACCGTTATTTGCTCGCAGGTGATCGGATATCGACGGAACAAGGGAAGAAAGGAATACGGGCACGCCGGAATATTTGCTCCCTGTACACTCATGATGAATTAAAAGAGAAGAATGGAGTGTTTATGACTTGTTCAAAGTCCAAGAAAGAGTTTGAGGCTAAGATTACCTCTTTGGAGTTGGAGCTCAAAAGTGTCAAAGCTAGTAGTGCACAATGTGTAGATGCGACTCTTAGTACTCAACACATGATCAAAGAAAAAGGAGGAGTTGGCATCATCACAGGTAGGGGTGTGCGCAGTGCGGTTCGGGCGGTTTAAGAGTAAAATTACAAACCGAATGGCGGGTTGGTGGATTAACGTATTGACAATTTGCGGTTTGGGCGGTTTTTGGTGGATTGGCGGATTGAAAAATATTCTAACTAATTATCATACATTTGCATAATATATAATACTAATTTGTATAATATTTTTTAGATATATAACACAATATAATTTTAAATAATATGTTTCATATATATAACCACTAATTTATAATAAATTTTATATCTTAAATTTCTCTCACACTCATTTTTACATTGATATTTTATTGGAGATTAAAAAATATATATGTATTAACTATAGCGGAACGGAGCGGTTCGGTTGGCGGATTATGAAATTTAAAGTTTAAACCGCGGTTAGCGGTTAAAGCGGTGCCGATAGATGCGGATCGGTGCGGTTTTAGCGAATTGGGCGGTATTTTGCACAGCCCTAATCACAAGACATGTCTCACCATCCAAAGCCTCAACTTCCATACATGAGAGCACTCAAGATTTCAAGGCTAGGGGTAATATCACTTCATCTTCTTCTTTGTCTCATAATTGTGTGACCAAGAATAAATTCATTCCTATTTGACATCATTGTGGGCTTAAGGGTCACATTATACCTCATTATTTTGATTGCTTGAGACCAAATATGAAGCAAGGTTGAGGTTGCGTAGACCTTGGAATAAGAGGTTTGAAACCAAGTCGAGACGGGTTCCTATTGAAGGGGAAGGGAACCACAATGTCAAGATGCCACCCAAGAACCGCAACTCACATAGCTTTGTCTTAGGTGAGAAAGCTTGACTTGGGTTCACTTGTTGATTGTTCGTTTGTTTATTTGTGTTTTTTGTTTTTCTTTCTTATTTTTTTTTCAGTCTTTTGTGCTTATGTTGCCTTTTATTTTCTTGTTTTGTTTATCAAAAATTCAAAAAGATTTCCCTTGTATGGTTTTGCAAGTTTGAAATTTTTGAGAAGTTCTTGGTGCATATTGGAATTGATGAGAATATCCATTACTTGTTAATGAGTAGGGGTGAAATCTATGCGGTTCGGCCGGCTTTTTCGTAGTTTTTTAACCGAGCTAAAGTACTCTGTTTTATTTTTTTTTTTGAAACCAAACAAACCGCAATACACCCACAAACCGAACCAAACCGTTTTATTCGGTTTCGGTGTGGTGCGATGCTATGGTTTTGGGCCTCACATTTTAGGCCTACTTTTGTCCTTTACAAAAATGAATTTAGGCCCTGGAAACTAAAGTTGAACACCTAAGCATAATTTTTACATATGCTTGCTTTATCAAATTAAATTAGGCTTTATTTACCAAAAATAAAAAATTTTGAATTGGGCTTTGAAATCCTTGTCCAGTAAGAGCTAAAAAATTAAAAAATAAAAAAGCATCCTACAAGCATCAAAGATATCCAACAAACCAAACATATAAAATTTATCAAAATATATCCAACAACTATTTTTGTGTTCAAAACAAATAGGAACCATCTATCAAGCAAGTCTTTCATATCTGTTCAAAACTAAATAAGAACCAAATATCATATTCACCCCCCAAAAAAAAAGAGAAAAAAACGAACCATATATCCATAACCAAATATTACAAACTATTAATATAAAAAAAACTAAAAATAAAATATAGATAGAGTTTGCATTTTCTAACCAACCAAGCAAAAGAGGTCCTACTAAAATAAATAAATAAAATTATTATCATCATAATTGAATTTAACATTAAAAAAAATTCTAAATGAATTATGCAATTTCTTACCTTTCTAACTATTAATACTCAATCTCAAAAATCAAAAACTAAAATGTGCAGAAATTTGACATATTTTCCAACCAACAAAACAAAAGAAGTCTTGCAAAAACAATAAAAATATTCTCATAAGAATTGAATTTAACATAAATATATATATATATATATATATATATAAAATAGATCAAATATTCAACTTGTTACCATTGCTTTCTAACATCAATCAATGATGTTGACATCCTTGCTGCTTGATCCTTCCAAAAGCACTAAAAAACAATGAAAGAAGAAAAACATAAGAAATTCAAGTGTTAAACATATAACTCTCATAAAATATAAAAGAAAGAAAATAAGAAATATTTATTGATCAAGGAATGTACCTAATTCAATCTCTTCCAATTCATCCAATTGATCGCTAAGACTGATTTAAGATGGGGAACGTAACCAATTTTGTGTACAAATGAGGTCCTCGGCTGTGATGGGTGATAAAGAGCTACAGAATGGATCAAGCACACGACCTCCTGTGCTAAAAGCATATTCTAAGGCAACTGTAGACACGGGGATAGCTAGAACATCCCGAGCTATGAGAGAGAGGATGCAATACTTAGTGGAGTTACCCATCCACCAACCGAAGATATCAAAATCATCATTATCTTCTTCACAGTTATCCACCAAAAACTTCTCCAACTCAGATTTGTTAACCATGTTACTTTGTTTCTCTAAACAAATCTTATACTTGGATTTCATTTTTGCTCGAACATCCATGTCATGCTCTTCATCCAAATCCATTGGCCTTGATGAATCCCTCATAGTTTGTGTTTGCACACTACCACTTTCAACATTCAAAGCATACCAATCATATAATCATGTCAACTCATTCTTTAGTTTCATCATCAAATCTTCAACATGCTTAGCTTCATAAATTTCTTCCAAGCACCATTGAATATAATTGAGTTTGTAACGGGGATCAATAACAATCGCACAAACAATAGCAACTTAACCTTGTCAAATTTACCCCAATACTTATCAAACTTGGAACTCATGCCACGTGCCATTACAAGCTTACATCTTCATTCTCACACAATTCAATGATTGCATTTTTCATCAACATAATCTCAATAAAAAATGCATTGCAAGTGATATATAAAGAACCTGAAAAGCATAATGTGGCATTGTAAAATAATTTTAGGAACTTGACATACAATCTCGCCTTCTTCCGATCATGTTTTGTAGGCTACCCGGTTGTCTTCCTTCTCTCTTTTCCTTTCCTATTATTAATTAAAGAAACTTCATCTTCTTCACTAATGTCACCAACTTCTCCCTCCTCACCAACCTCATCAATCTCACCAACCTCATTCTCTCTAAGATTCGAGCGGAAGTAAGTGTCATCATCATCTAATCGCTCAAAAGCTTTTTGCAATTGTGTAGCTCGTTCTAACGTGAAATACATAGAGTTCCACTGGGTAGCCACATCCAAACAAGATTTACCATTAAACTCAATGCCCTCTTTTTCAACACAAAATTTGAACTTGGCCATTCCAGATGGATAGGATGTCACAAATTTTATAACACACCGAATCTTGTTATCAAATCATCAATTTCTTTCAATCCCTCGCAAACAATTAGATTCAATAAGTGAGCACAACACCTCATATGTCAAAAGTCATGATCTAATATGGTATTCTTTCTTCTCTTCGTCTTTCACTTCAAAACGTTAATTAGACCATTAGTTGAGCTTGCATTATCAACTGTGATTGTGAGAAACTTATTAATTCCCCATGCTACCAAACAATCCTCAATCACCTTACCAAGTGTGTCACCTTTGTGATTTGGAACTATACAAAAATTCAGAATTTTTTTATGAAGTTTCTAATCATATTCAATAAAATGTGCAGTGAGAGACATATAATTCAAGTTTTGAACGGATGTCCAAGTGTCTGTAGTAAGACGTAGTCGTTGATCTCTAAGTGCATTCTTCAAAGCCTTCTTCTCACTCACAAATATTGACATACATTCTTTGGCAATGGTAATCCCAGATGGAATTTTTAACCACTTGGGTTGCACCACACGCATAAATTGCCTAAATCCTTCACCCTTCATAAATTTAAATGGAAATTCATCTACTATTATCATCTTTGCTAGGGCCTTTCTATATGCATCAACACTAAAGCTTATAGCCACAAGATTACCAACTATTTCCCCATCAGCAGTTTCATTTTTTGGTTTAAAACCTAGTGTAGTATGCTTTTCATCTTGTCTTAGGGGATACTTCTTACACTTTGATTCTATATGAGCTCGCATTGATGTTGTCCCATTAATTTTTGGATCACATGCATAAGTTGTACCCCAATAGCTACAAGAGGCCCTAGGTCTTTTACCAAATTCACACTTCAATTTCGTGAAATGATCCTGAACCAAAGATCTTTCTCTTTTATCCCTGACACTGTTAGACTGATTTTTTGTGCTTTCATTCTCATGTTCTTGTGTTGTAGGTTGTTGAGTAGCGATTTCACTGGGCTCTTGTGTAGGGGAAATTAAATCATCCATCTAAACATAATAACAGCAATAAATATTTGATTTATCAAAAAAAAAATTACAAGAAGAAATAGTAACTAATAAAATAATAATAAGAAGAAGAACAACAAATTTTAACTAATACAAAAGTACATTGTCAAAGGTTTTTTTTTTTATAATAATAATAATAACAAGAACAAATTTTAACTAACAGAATTTAAATCATCCATCTAAACATAACAACTAACAGAAAAAATCCTAATCCTCCTATTTATTAACATAAAAAATATATTACCACCACTAAAAGAAAAAAACAATAATAATAATAACAAGAACAAATTTTAACTAAAAGAAAAAAATATATATTTTAACGAACAAAAATTAAATCATCATTTTTTTTTTTCATTTTCATGTTAAGAGTAGTGTGTCAAAAATAATGTCAAACATTATTATCTTTTTATAGATCCAAAACACTATCAAAATCAAGTGATTCACAAACATTAAAAGCCTTTTGAAAACATCATAAATATTATACATATATATATATATATATAAACAAGGTCAAAAACAGGGTTTACTTTGACACAAAAGTCAATCTACACTAGGGCTTTTGGAAAGTGTTAAAAAATAGGGTTTGTTCAAAAAGTAAAACAATAAAAAATAGGGTTTTCAAAATAAAAAACTAGGGAAGAAATTTACCTGGTACCAAGACTTTGCTTCAAGATTTTGAGTAATGGATGATAGTGGTGGTGAATCTGAGAGCGCCATAGCAAAAAACCCCAATTATTTGAACTTTGAAGTGCAAGAAGACAAAGAGTAAGAGACAGAGAGAAAAAAATAAGTGAAAGAGAACCAAAAAGGGTTTCAACTTTTTGTTTTCACCGTGGGACTTGGAAGGCCAAAAGTGTTGTCCTTATGTTATATATTATTGAGTGGACTTCTATGATTAAAACACGTGGATGGCTAAGATGGAAGTCTAATTCGGTGTGGTGCGGTGCGGTGTAAAATTCACATAAACCAAACCAAAAATTGAAAATTTTGAAAATTTGTACCAATCAACCGAATTAAAATAAAAAATAAATAAATAAAGGCCATAAGCCAACGGTTCAGTGTGGTCGGTCGGTTCAATTTCAGTGATCATTCTTTGACCCTTGTTAATGAGTGTATGCTATATGTGGTTATTACTCATTACTAATTGTGTTAAAATTGATTAGTATATCTCATTTTGTACACACTCTTGAATTTGCTAATATCGGACTCTTTCATATAAGTGATCAAAGTTCTTTATAGACTTCTAGCAACGTTTCTTGTCTTTTTCTTGAGTAATTGACCTATGTTAGCATATCTTAGGTGATGTTGAGCCTTTTACGCCCCCCTCCCCCCTTCCATCTCTTAGCACTCCCATTGCTTACCCCTCTATGTTTGTCTCTCATGGCATGATGAAAAGGCTACCTTAGAGTCACCAACCAGACATCACTATTTTTTTCATCCTTCTCTGGTTTGGTTTCCATACTCTTGAGCGTGAAAGTCGTAGGTGAGTGCACAAGAATATGTTGCATTGTTTTAGGGGTTGCATTTGCTCAACAAATATCCCTTGATCACTAGAGGTTTGACTTTCCTCAGTCATTCGCAGATTCTCTTACCCGAGGTCCAGCCATCAGATCACTATCAATATTTGACTCTAGTATTTGTCGAACTCCAAGAGACACACACACATTTTTCTCATGAGATCTATGTTTTTCACGTGTTGCACCACATTCATTCATAGGAAATCTTCTACAGATTGTGCACATTGTGCTTTCAAGTAATTGTGTTTCTTGGATGTTCTTATGTGTATTGATGTACTAATCTGAAATTCCTTGCTTCATCTTTCATATTGCTTTTGTCTTTTTTTATTTTATTCTTTGTTTTCTAGAGCTTATTATTCTCTGATGAGGAGGTTATTTGTTGAGGAGGAGTTTTTTTATCATGGACTTACGTTGATGGTTTTGAGAGGATGCTTGTTGGTTTGCATGTTGCTATGTGTTGATTATTTATTGCATGCTATTGGTTATTACGTCATCATGTCCTTACTTATGTGCCTTTTGTCCTTGGTTTTGTTGATTGAGCTTCCTTTGACAATTCATGACAAAAAAGGAGAGTATGTTTGAAAGAAGGGAGATTTTTGAGGTGATGTTGTTGCTTGATAGCATCATGCATGCTATCATATACTCTTGTGGCACTAATAGTTGTTTTGTAGATTATAACCTTGAGAAAGTTGTCTATGTTGGTTGTAATGGGTTGGGGTGATTAAGATTTTTTTTGTTCGACATGTTTTGTCACAAAATTGCCAAAAGGGAAGATTGTTAGGTTTTTTTGCAATTGGCAATCCCATTGGATAGAAACACCATTCAATTGTAATTACTTTTGTTTTGTTTTGTTTTGTCTTCTTTTTTTTCTTTTTTTTTTGTATCTGTGAGGTTATGAGAGTTTAGATGTTAATCCAACCCGTATTGTGCAGGAATAGAGGAGTTTGTACTGACATTCCGTATCTTGACTTGAGTAGTCTGTGTTTGCTTCTTCACTGTCAAAGTTTATGAACCGCTCAAGCGGTCTTTCGTGCACTCAAGCGGTGAAGTAGTTCATTCAATGTCTCTACCTACGTTCTAAAGTTCTAGGAAATGTGTTTTACCACTCGAACGGTAGATGTTATGCTTATGCAGTTTGTAATGCCCTGAAGAAATAACACAAATAAGTACTCATTAACTTCCAATTACATTGATTTGTTTCCAAATTAACCTTTCCAATGCTTAATATATATAAGGAATATAAAGCCTCAACATAGACATCATCATCAATCTCTAACATGTGTATTCATTAAAATCTAGAGATTTACAAAAAAATATATTCCACATGCAATTATACATTCAACATTCCTAAAATATGAATCTATAGCATGTGGCACAATCTATCAACTGCAATTCAATGCCCTCGAGGGCTACAATTTCCAAGGGTTAAGCCCAATTACACAAAAGTGATTTTTGAACCCATACATATAAAGCCCTTGGCTTATGAAAATAATTACAACAAAATAAAAAGAGCCTTGTGCTCTCAAATTATGTTCCATGCCTTTAACTCGATGGGATCACAACATTTTTTCCTGCACAAAATCCCATAGGGTGAGCAAAAAGCCCAGTAGGAAAATATTAATAAAGTATATGTGACGCCCTAAAAATCGGGAACATTAGAGAATATATTAACAAATAAATACAGGATTTATCTAATGTTACAAGAGTAGGAAATGTCACTAATGAGTTCTTTGGCTAATGACCATGTAAGATCCCAGGAATGTCAGAGGAGTCAATATAGCATCCCTTCTAAGTTCAACCACCTTAGATAATAAAGCTACTTTTTTAACAGATCTTTACAAAGTATTAACACAAGGCTTACATGAGTTGACGGAATATAAGGATAGGTTACAAATGATATACATAATAATTACAAAATCATGTCTTAAGTACAACAAGCGATTAATCACTTACAATCTCAAAACGTGTTTACAAAACTAGTTCCTAACTCTCATAGGGTGGCCATACATCTTTAAATACTTCAGCTTTGCCTTTGACCGATCTAATAGTCTTTAATAGCTAGCATGAAACGCCATGAGCTTAGAATGCTCTGTAAACACACACACACGCCGTCCCTTTTTCCCAATCCAATACACCATCACAATTATAACAAGCAAGTAATGAATCATGATAATCATTCAATAATACAAGATTACAAGGTTAGATGTTAGTATTCTAGAAATCCCCCAAAGAGATTCCATCCTCCCAACCCCAAGAACTGGACTCGGATTATTCAGTATGCCCCATCTTTTACTGTTTTGCAGACCTTACCTTAGATGCCTACTAACGGTTACATACCGTGTAGCGCCAATCGAGGACCTCAAAAGAGACGGTAAAATAATAAGGGCCTTGCTCAAAACCTCCTCCAACCTTATCCATCATAAACACCTAGGGTCTGAATATAACCAATCCATTCAAGAGTTTCGATATAACCACTTGTGCAAGACTTCAACTTTCGAAAGGGAACACATCCCACTAATCGATTCAATTTGAATATAATCTTATCTTATAACAATACTCGTGTGATCTAAACCCCATTAGCCAACCCATTAAGTTTTGCATTTAGATTAACATTTTAAGTTAGTTAGTACAAGCAAGTAACAAAAGAATAAATTTGCATAAGTATGAGCATCTATTAAGAGGAAATATGAATAGAAGAAGGATTAAAACCCAAGTCACGAACTTTGAACACATGAACACTATTACACAGGAAGGTAAGCCAAGAGGAGGGGGAATTGGGTTATTAAAAAATATGACCAGAAAATAGATTTCAAATGACTAAGTGAGTAAATACAGCAGACAATCAATTAATACACAGAAAATAAAAGAGAAGGAAAGAAGAGCTCACACACAAGGATTTATAGTGGTTTGGCTCACCGGCCTACGTCCACTCCTCAAGATACCTCCTTGAGAATTTCTTCACTATGAATCAATGCACCACCAAGTTTCACCTAGCTTGTGGATTTCTTCACTATGAATCAATGCACTTACTTCTATCTGTTGAGGAACTCTCAACTAAAATGCCTCACTTTACAAGTGTTTCTCTCAGAAAATAGGAATAAGAATTAGAGGTACAACTGTCATCTTTTAAAAATTTTCTCTCTCAAAAGATGGATACAAAAATGTAAGCACAGAGGGAATTTAAGACTCACTCAAATATGAAAATGGAAGTACAAGAAAGTATATTAAAAGCTCTTGAATGCTCTAGTGTTCTTGTGTTGAAGAGTTGTGTTGTTCGAACAAGAAGAGCTTCTTCTTTATAGCATAGGCTTCTAGCTTTTAGAGAGAAGCAATTTTGAATCTTCTAGTCATTGGAGCAAATCATAGAGGATATCTTCCAACTGCATTGATCAGAGCATGGATGTATACAGACTGTAATAAGGTCTTTGGGAGATGAGCTTCATTAAATGCCCAAGCTTTTCATTAAATGCTTATCTTCATAAGTCAACTCTTGGTAGAAGATATAGTGTCAGAAAATCTGCTCAGGGAACAAAAATGATGACATATTCTGTACATAGATCAAAAAAAGTGGCTCAGAAATGAGTTGTTTCAGTCTAAATCTAATTTGACAGCTAGATTTTTGAAACCTAGATTTTAAGGGTGTTGACCCCTGCAGATTGGGGGTTGATCCTTTACTCTCTTTTCTTCTCTGAGTAGATTTCCAAGTATTTTAGGTGTCAACCTTTTTGTTTGCTAGAAGTCTAAACTTTGTTTGATGAGTTTTAGTGTCAACCCTTGTCATTGTGGGTGTCGACCCTTGCTACTAGATTATGTTCTGAAATTTAGTGTCGACCCTTTGTTGTCTTGGTGTCGATCCTTGCAGCTAGAATGAGTTCTGAAATTTAGTGTTGACCTGTAAACCGCCCGAACGTCCCCCACGCGCCCCCCCCCCTTTCGGAGAGGGCGCGGATTTGGTTCTTAGCTACTACAGTTCGGACTCCTGTCACGGTTTTGAATCTAATCTCACAAAGTGCAATGTAAGACTGATAAGTCACCAAAGAGTCCAATCTGGCAAATCTTTTTGGAAAATCAGATTTTGAATCAAAAATGCCAAACTGGACTGCTTTGCCAGATTACAGAGTCGCCACCTAAATATTTGGTTTTGGAAAATTTAGGAAACCCTGACTCGTGCCAAAGGCCACGTGTCCGTCATCACCAAAGTTGCCATGGCTCGGGAACTTGGGTACGAGAGGGGAAGGTCATGAAATGAGCACCCCCGCTCGCCCAATCAAAGGATCGGCCTCTACTAACATGATATGTTGTTTTAAAGACACATGTGTTCTTATGCCGGTTATTTAGCTAATTTAGTACGTGATGCGCACAGTAAACAAGTATAGACTCAATCACGAGAATTGGAACAAAACAACTCATGTTTGTTTTTCGAAAACGGTTTGAAAGTGCTACTCGCAAGTAGGCTAAAGCGTGAATTTGCCACCCTCAGGTGGGCTTAAAACATGATTTCCCTCAAGTGGGCTTATAACTCACAATCATCGAATTGTTCCAATTCAGGAAATCAAGCCTCCACCCATAGGCATTCAAGCCGTTAATCACTTAAGAAAATAGCCTCATGGCAAGCATGCTAACATGGCAACATTCACACTCATGCAAGGATGCTAAAGCATAAAACTTACAGTGTACTCCAAGCCAAAAACAAAAAGCTAGTTAGAAATCATGCATGATCCTAGCTATGTTAAGATGCCTAATGCAACACATGCAAAAATGCAACTAAATAGACTCGGCTATCTAAGATGGCATATGAATGCGACAATTTGATACATGTATTCAAAGAGGTATTGAAATACAATACAGTTTGAATGATGCGCCGAGCCTGGTGCATGCAAGACAAATGAATGATGCACACATGCGAGCATACAATATGCTAATTGAAACATGCCCTAATCTAACCACTGAAAGCGGATAAATAAAAGGGAGAAAGACGTGGGGTTGGAAGACATTCACACACACGCGCACACTTATTACAACATTTGCCCTCTCGACGAAGGGTCCGAATGAAATGAAAGCTAACTAGCTACGCTAATTAAGCTAACTATTACAAATCACAACTAATTAACTAATTAGTTAACTAATTACAAACACAAATGAATAGCTAAACACATTGACTATTTAAGTACAGAATCAACGAGTTAACCGTCTAAGTAGAGCAGTTAAAAGGAGCCTCGGGGCAAGGAATGTATGCATGCTCGGTTGCTTCATCTTCAAATCTCGTCGCCTTGCCACCGGTTGCCTCTGTTTGCATTTGCTTTGATTCCTAAACACTGAACCAATTCCCAGACTGCTTCTACTCCAGAACCAGAATCACTTTGAACCATCTTCAAGCTGGTGGACTGTCGGCCACCAGGGGAGGCTGTAGGCCACTTGTCGACCACTTCAGGAGGCTGTAGACCACTTAAAGTGGCCGGTCAGCCACTTACTTCTGCACACTTCCATTTTGCTACAAACAGAGTTCAACAAGGGCAAAGCAAGGCATTTGCAGGGTATACGTGTACAACCACCCTCCTTATCATTTCTCAAGCTCAAAGAAGTGTGGTACTCGACTCTCGGGCCACCAACCGAGCATCACAATGCACAATGGCCGAGAAACCAAGTTTGTGCAAGTTAATGAATGCACAAGTAACACACAAGACTCAAGAAGCCTCCACCCTATCATGCACAATCAAGGGGGACGGTGACTAAGAAATGAGGTACGTTTCATCACTTCAAGTATGAAACGTCTCTCATTTCTCGTGTTTGGATTAATGTCTGATCCAAACACATGCAATACAACACAAACATGTTATCTTGGCATGTTTGACTTTGATTCGTTTTGTTTGCTTGTTTTAGATTACCTATCCATCATTTAGCTGGTTAAGTCAAAAAGTGAGAAATCCTCTAATTGGAAAGATAGACCAAGCCACAAGCTTCTTGAGCATGAAAGAAGCATCATGCCATTGGGCATGACCGCCTCAATTTCGTGCTCAAACCAAAAAAAGGGCTTAAGACCTCTTTCAAAGCGATACAACAAATGAAAGATGGCATGTAATCACACATATTCCAGCACTGAAATGACATGCTACACAACATAAAATCATGCAAACACTGTACGCAAGACATGCTAAGGGGCCAAGAGCACTAAAGCAAGTGAAGGACATTACACATGAGGCATGCACTATCAATCTCAAATGGTCAAACCCCATATGGATAGACCTAAAATGCTCCAAAACAATGGCCGAATCATGCTAGAAATGAAGCACCAAAAGCTACAACAACATGCTCATGCATTGGCTCGTAAGCTAGACATTTAAACACAACTCTCAAACACAATGAAAGAGTGATAAATAAGAGAGTATGGTAGAGATATAGGCACTGAAATCATATGCCAAATGATGACATATCATGCAAACAACACAAGTATATCATGCAAGAGGGTTTTATGCATTAACGCTAGTGAAGTACACAACATTAGGACTATGCAATACATTGCTCAATAGACTAAACCAACCCTAAACAGACCTCATGCATGCCAAAGCAGTGGCCAAAATGATCCAAACTAATAGCATAAAATGCAAGGAAATGATGTTCATGCATTGGCTCACAAGCGAGGCATAAGGCTCAATTCTCAAACACAATCAAAGAGCGATATAAATGAGTGTATGATGGAAGTATATGCTCTAAAATTTCATACCAAATGATGCTGCTGTAGATGTCCCCGAACGTCCTGGGAGGAAATCCCTCGTTTTGTTCATTGGGCTCACTACAGTTCAGGACTCAAAGTCACGGTCCTGTATCTAATCTCGCAGAGTGCAATACAAGACCGATGAATCATCAAAGAGTCCAAATCTGACAAATCGTTTTTGAAAACAGATTTTTTTGAAAGAAATGCCAAACATGGACTGCTTTGCTGGATACAGAGTTGCCACCTAAATATTTTATTTTGGGAAATTTAGGAAACCCTGACTCGTTGCCTAAGGCCACGTGTCCGTCATCACCAAAGTTGCCTCGGCTCGGGAACTTGGGTACGATTGGGGAAGGTCACTTCGTGAGCACCCCTGCTCACCCGATCAAAAATCAGCCTCTACTAACCATGATATCTAGTTTTGAAAACATTATGCGTTCTTATTCCTGTTATTAGCCTTGATTTACTATGTGATGCGCACAGCATACAAATATAGACTGGATCGCCTGAATTGGAACAAAATATCTCATGTTTGTTTATTTGAAAATGGTTTGATGATGCTACTCGTAAGTAGGCTAAGATGTGGATTTGCTACCCTCGGGTGGGCTTAGAAAACAAGATGATTTGCCACTCTCAAGTGGGCTTGAAACTCACAATCGATGAATTGTTCCAATCCAAATAACCCAACCTTCACCCGCAGGCATTCAGGTAGGTATATCACATAAGCAAATAGCCTCATGGTAAGCATGCTATCATGTCAGTCACTCACACGCATGCAAGGATGCTAAAGCATAAAACTTACCGAGTATTCCAAACCAAAACAGAAGCTGATTAGAAATCATGCATGATCCTAAATATACAGAAATGCTTAATGCAACACATGCAAAATGCAACTACAGTAGGCTCGGCTATTCTAAGGATGGCATGTGAAATGCTACAACTAACAAGTATTCAACTCGGATTTGGAATACAATGCTGTTAGTATGATACGCTGAGCCTAGTGCATGCAATACAGATGAATGATGCAAACATGCAACCATAAGTATGCTAATTGAAAAATGCCCTAATCTAACCAACATAAGCGGGTAAATAAAAGGGAGAAAGACGTGGGGTTGGAAGACATACATCACACGCACGCACACTTATTACAATTATGCCCTCGCTCGGAAGGTCCGAATAAATAATACAAGCTGCCTAATTAACTAGCTAACAAGCTACTTAATTATTACAAAACCCTATGAATAACTAGTTACAACTAATTACTACACAACTTAATTAATTAACAAATTAATTATTACAAATAACAAATGCTAACTAACTAGTAAGCAGTAAAAGAGAATTGCTCCAACTCTGTTTGAAGAGGAGGAGGGTATGCATGCTCGCTTCGGTTCCTTGCCTCGAAACGCCTTCCGGTTGCTCTTTAGAGGCTCTGTTTGCAGGGTGTCTTCCAGTGTTTGTTGCTGCAACTTACCAAAACACTGCTGGGGAATTCACCAGTGGCCTGCCGGCCATGAAAGGAGAGATGCCGGCCAACAACAGGGCACTGCCGGCCAAGGGTGTGACACTGCCGGCCATCAGTGGTGCACTGCCGGCAACTGGTGTGCTGTGACACTAAACTGCAACAAAGCACAAAATAGAGGGATGGGAGGGTCTCCCAAGGGTATATACGCACTATGCCACCCCAAATTACCTCAAAACATCAAGGGAGAGGCCTAGTCGGATCCACGACCATCAATCACGCATCCCGATGCATGATGGCCAAAGATCCAACTTGTGCAAATCAATATGGAAATGAATGCACAAATAAAGCAAGTAAAGCCTAGAACTCTATCATGAATCATCAAGAGCTTCAGCAACTGAGAATTGAGACACGTTCCATCACTCGGAGTATGAAACGCCCCTAGTTCCTCGTATTCGGATTAACACTTAATCCAAACAATGCAACGCGTAAGGATGGCAAACATGCAATGTGAATAACCTAACAAGGCTAATGACATGCAACAAGCACATAGGCATGATGTGAGGTGACAACCTTGAACAACATGGCAAAATACAACATGGATATGCAAACATGCAAGGCACGCAAAGGTGGACAAATATGCAACAACATACAAGATGAAACAAGCATGCGACAGCATGGTAAGATGGGCTTACACCAAAGATGGACAGCTCTCAAATAGGTCCAAATCTGTAGCCATAAGTAATGAATTGATGGCATGAAAAGCATGAAATGGCAAGGCAAACATGTATGCCAAGTGGCTCAAGTATTAAGGAAAAAAGAGGACAACTATTAAGCACACTTAAGGAGCAACAAACACGGATGTATGACAATGAGGTAAGATCTGAAATTTCATGTAAAGTGATGCCAAATCAAATCAACCATGCAAGCGTAGCATGTCATGATGCTCAAAACTCAAGGTAAGCAAAGGGACTTAAGCCACGGCCATACAAGGCAAGCCCCAAGGGGCCGAGGGGACCTAAAATAGTCCTAGGGTAGGTCCAAACAAGACCAAAACTAAGCTCAAAGCTAGCCAACAAAGGCTAGAACACAAAGCCAAAAACATGGAGCATGCAAGGCTTTACAGAGGCAATGCACTACACCTATTGAAACCAAACATGGCATGACTTGGGCGACATAAAACAGAGTTACATCATGGTATAATAGGACCCAAAATGCGTTGAAATGCTGAGCCAAAGGCTTAGGCTTAATGGCATGCACAAAAGCTCATTCTTGAGGCATAAAGCACAAGCTCTATAAAGCATTCAAGGCATGTCAAATGCAAGTGTATGACAACATTTCATGGACTAAAATAGCATATGGAATGAGGGAAAAGCATGCAAACATCACATGTATGGCATGGTAGGGGCCTCAAAACCCAAGACTAGCCTAAGCATTTACACTATAGCTATACAAAGCACGAGTGATATGGCCATGGCAGCCCAAAAAAGTCCTAGAACACTTCAAAATAAGCATAAAATCAAGTTTGAGTAAAGGCAAAATATGCTAGTATGATGAGTCAAAACATCATGCACAAATGGCTAGTAAACAAGATTTGTTCTACACCTATATGGAGCATGCAAAGGATGATCGAACCAACTATGGATAAGGTCATAACATGCCAAATGATGACCAAATATTTATGCTGAAATGTAAACCAAACAAGCTAAAATGACATGGCATGGCATGGATCATATGAAGCTAGTTTAGGAGATTTACACTACAAGTGCATCATGCAAGCATGAAGTAACAAAACCAACCATGGCATGGTAAAACATCACTAAAAACCCACTGAAATGGACTCAACACAAGCTAAGCACACATGCTACTTTGATGAGCTATGGATGGAGTTACACTACACATACTATATGCATGCAAAATATGACCAAACCAGCCATGGACAGGGCCAAGGCAGGTCCTAAAAGTCACAAAAATAGGCCTGAACCAAGCCTCAAAAATACATAGAACGATGGTCCCTTGTAAGGCCAAAAATGCAAGCAAAGAGGAACCAAAAGAGAGGGGGCCACCCCCTCTGATTAAGGACCTCAAAACCACACCTTTACCACTGAAAATCTGCTAGATTTTAGTGGTAGGAAGGCCAAACCAAGGCTAGCTCGGAGGTCCCAAGATATGGCTTAAAACAAAGCCAAACAAAGCATGCAAAAGGGCTACACACCCCTAACAACAAAATGACCTTAAACAAACTTAAAAAGGACTTAAATACAAGACTTTTTTCAGTTATAAGCAAAGCCTAAATCAATATGCAAAGAGGGCTAAAGCAAGGTGCAAGAAAGTGCAAAAATGGGGAAAATATTTACCCTTGAAGACCCTCTCGAAACCAGCAACTTCAGGGGTAGAAACTCACTTTTAGACCTCCCAAGAAGCTTTGTCCAATGGTGGTGGTGTATATCTAGGTGTTGTAGTGTAAAAGTGCAAGGAAATCCAACTCCAAAGCACAAGACACAAACAATATAGAAAGAAAGAGAGGTTTTTTCTTCCAAAGTTACAGAACCCCTGGCAAAGAGGGAGGTCTCTTGCTTATATAGAGGAATGAAAAGTCAAAGCTTCTTCAAGAAGCTTTACAAGGGCTTCATCCCTCCATACACCTGTATGGAGGGGAGCAAACAAAAAACCAGCGGGCTCAAAAGATCTGGAGGAAAACCAGCTGAGACAGGGGGGGTGCCAGCCATCATCAATGGCCGGCAGTGGCTCACTGATGGCCAACAGGAATAAGGCAATGGCCGGTAGTTCCATGCCATGGCCGGCAGTGCACCAAGAAGGTCATTTTGAAAGGACCTAGTCAAGGTCCAAAAAAAGGCAAACAGGATATAGGGTCTGGGAAGCTCGAACCGATGACGTTCCACCGCGACAGTTGAGTACTCAGCGAGCAATTGAACTAGTTGTTGGGTGTACCAGCAAGCACAACCAAGTCTTGAGGACGGTCAAAAATGGGGTGTCTACAGCTGCATCATGCCCACATCACAAATATAGCATGTTAAGGGCCTCAAAACTCAAGACTAGTAAAGCCATCTATGCCATAGCTATACAAAGCAAGCCCCCAAAGGCCAAGAACACTCAAAACAATCCTAAGGTAGGTCAAAACAATCTAGAAACATGATGGAGTATAGCCAACACATGCTAGAATGGTAAGCCAAAACACTAAACATGGGAAGCCAAAGAGTGGGATTACACTACACATACCAAAACCAAGCAAGAGGTGACTCCACTAACAAAAATCAAAGTTGTAACATGGCAAAATAAGACCAAAAAAATGCTGAGATGGTAGCCCAAAAGCTTAGGCATTCATGCATGTATACAAGTTAGGCCATGATCAAGGCATAAAGCATAACTCTCCAAAAGCATTGAAAGAGTGAAGCATGAGAGAGTATGGCCACACTTTATACCCTAAAATCATGTGAGAAAAGAGGCTAAGGTATGCAAACACTCAAGTAAAGCATGCTAGAGACTTTGAAACTCAAAGCTAGTCAAAGGCCTTTACACTGCAACAATGCACAACAATCCTCACATGGCCAAGACCACTTAAAACAGAGCTTAAGCATGTTAAAATATGAGTAAGAGCCTATTGGAGTGGAGCCAAAACATGCTAGAATGGTGGTCTAAAGCATGAAGCACGTTAGGCTAGCAAGGAGGATTGCACTACAAATACATGAAGCATGCAACAAGTGATCAAACCAACTAAAAACAGAGATCTAACATGTTAGAAAAGTCACAAAAACATGCTAAGATAGAGCCTCAAGAAGGTAGAAAAACATGCCAAAGGGTTAAGCCAACAACACATGCAAACAAAACACAAAAGAGGGGAACCACCCCGATTCATTTTTGGTCACAAAACACACTTTCCACCACTGAAATTCCTCTAGAATTCAGTGGTGAAAAGGCCAAACAAAGGTGATTTCAAAGGCCTTCAGAGATGGCACAAAGCAAAGCAAACAAGCCACCAAAGGGGGTAGATCACCCCTAACTCAAACAAGGCCTCAAACAACCATTCTCAGCACTTAAAAATAGAACTTTTTGTAGTTACAAGTTAGGCCTAAAAGAGCATGCAAAGATGGCCAAATAGGAAATGAAAATAAAGCTTTAAAGAGGCTATTATTCACCCTTGAAACACAACTTCAAAAACAACAACTTCTGAGGCAAAACCAAGTCAAAACCACTCAAATAAGGCTCTTGAGTACCTCGACAACAAGATGAACGTGCTTGAGTAGGTGTTTGTGTGCAAAAGTATGAAGAAACAACACTTTAAGGCACAAATGTAGAGAGAGAGGGAGAATTCTAGACAAAGAGGGAGATATTTTTGCTCTTCCAAAAATCTGAACCCTGAAAGGGAGAGAAAGCTCCCTTCTTATAGAATTCCAAGTCTCAAGCTTGTTGGACAAGCTAGAAGCTTGCTGCAATCCCTCTATACACGTGTATGGAGGATGCCTTCTATGCCCAATAGCTAGCATGGCTGGCAATAAAAATATCAGCAAAGGAAGAAAAATGGTCGTAGGCCATTTCAACTGGCCGACCAGCCACTTCAACTAGCCTACAGGCCACTTAAAGTGGCCTACAGGGGGAGAAAGTGGCCTATAACCACCAAAGATGGCCGACAGGCCTTCCCCTCCCTCTCGTGTATAATTCATTTGACTTCTTAGTAGATTGTTTTGTGATTTTGGCCTGTGATTTTTTATCACAATTAGAGGTGCTCCAATTGTGGTTTTTTTCCACATTATGTTGTTATGTTAATTTGTCGATATTTGTTTGATAAATATAGTTCAATTCTCTTTTAATTGAATTAAATCTATTTGTATTTGATTGAGGATTGTTATTCATTGATAAAATTTAATTTTAATTACAAATCATTATTGAAAAATCTAGAAATCCCCTAGATATTGATTTGTGATTACATATCAATTTCAAACAGTTAATAACAATCCCAATCAAACAATCAAAGATAAGTCGACACAAAGATTTTACATGGAAGAACGACAATTGAAGCGCCTCCAATTGTGATAAAAAAAACCACAAAACAATCCACTAAGAAGACATAAAGGAAATACACAAGTGTACTCTCAATTACCTAACGAATCCACGTCTGAATCGAACTGACCCCTATGTGCCTCTTCCAGCCCCGTCTTCACCTCGTAATTGTCTTGCCCAACATTGATTCCACAACGCCGATGTTGAATCATGATGATGAGCCACTTCAGAATCCACCAAAGCTTCAGGCTCGAATTCCACGGAATCCACTGAAGAACAACTCTATCTTTCGTATTGAATGAAACAAACAATCCTTTGATGTATATTTCTCAAACCATGCGTGTGGGGGCCGAATAATGAAAAGATCAGATAGTATGTATCTTTGGAAGACTGATATTAATCGGCTATATCCTACGAGAGCGGGGAGCCGAATAGAATATATGTGCCAAATAAAGTATAAGTACTTAGGGCCGAATAAAGGAAAGAACAATGATTAAAAAGTAGGCCCTGGCCCCGAGGATCAAGAAGAACAGATATAAATATAGGAACAACGGTTATAGAAAGGTATGTAAGAATCACTTCGCAAAGACTTAGAAAGTAAGCTATCCTGAGTGTCTGAACTAACTTGTCCGTCGGAGTGCTAATTCCAGCACCCCCGACCGGAGTGCTTGTATCTTTTCAGGTGACTAGCTGAGGATCGATAGTGTCTCCCAGGATCCGAAGAGTATTTCCAAACCACTTCCCCACAATGCGTTAAACTCAAAGAAGCTAGCAAAGAAGCTCCAGATATAAATCCTAATATCCAAGAAGAAGATCTGGAATCCATACCCTAAAATCGGACTGAAACACATATTTATAGAAAACAGACATATTTATAGAAAACAGATCCGTATCTCTGCTCGAGCACAAGAATGGCCGCTCAAGCGAATCTACGCTCAAGCGCATGAATGGCCGCTAGAGCGGAAAAAAACAGCTCCCAGTACTTTTGCAGGCGGGTGAAACATCTAACCCTCGCAAGCTGACCGAACAGCTCGATCTTCCATATACTCAGCGAAGTGGCAAACATGAAAGAATTGTAGCACTTGTATCCTTCAAAGCTTTTGGGAAGTGCATTTGAATCCTTTATTTTATTTTAGGAATCTTTGGTATTGTTTTATCTTAGTTTTGGAGGAGTACAAATCAATTTAAACTCATTGGGATTGCTCGTTCACGCTCGTTTACATTGAAAAGTTGTTTAGAAACATAAAAGTCTTGTTCTGGGGTCAACACCGGTCTTGGTGGTGTCGACACTTGCCTTTTGTTGTTGGCCTTAGGGGTCAACACTAGTCGGGGAAGGGTTGACCCTTGTCTTGAGTTTGCTTGCCAAAATTTCGTGTCGACACCAGTCTGGGAAGGGTTGACACCTTGCATGCTGTCAAACATAAGTGTTCCAGCTTTTCTTCATTAGGGTCGACACCTGCGAACTTTTTCCCAGATTTTCAGTCAGTTTGAGCCATACTTTTGGGGGATTTTCACTAGATATTTTGGGTTGATTTTGGGGTTTATTTTTATTTTGACCTAGTACTATAAATAAGTCCACCACTTGATCTTTTCTTTACTTTTCCTTCTCCTTTCTCCCTCTAAACCATGAAACTCTCTCTTTCTCTCAAAAAGCACTTTTTCCATCAAAGATCCTTGGATCTACTCACTTGAAGGCCTTTCCTCGCCTTGCTTCTTTGAGATTAATCATAGAACTTGTCGAGGGCTTCATTTTGATCGAAGCAATTCCTCCTCCGTCGACTTTTGTGCAGTTCTTCCTTCTCCCAGTTTTAAGCTTCAGGTAGGGACTTTCTATACTATTGTATGATTTTTAACTTGGGTAGCTGATGATAGTGCAAATAAAAATTGGGATTTGGATGATTTTAGACAAACCTAGGGTTTTGGTTTAAAATCAAAAAGAGGGGTTTTCACTATAAAGGTGTTAAAATGGTTATGCATATGGATATGAGGTTGTGTTGTGTCAAACTTGTTGATTTTGGTAAACGGGTTGTATTTGGGAGGAAATGGGGTGTTGCCCTAAAATGTTTCAAATGGTTATTTTGTATAAATCATGGAATTTGTTCACTAAAGGTGAAATTGGTTAGATGTGCATGTTAATGGTGGATTTGGAAAATTGTCGTTTCTTATTGATGGACATATGGATAGTTTATCTATTATGAAGTTTGTATAATTGCTTAGAAATATCTATTTTGGGCTATTGGTGGAGGATAGCTATGATTGTTGTACAAATTGCATAAAGATTAGGTGAATTGAAACTAATCTTGTATTGATTGTCATTGAATATGACTATGTGTTAATAAATTGTATATGCATCACATTTGGGAGGAGAAAGGGGATGTACTCCATGTTTGGGAGGAGAAAAGGGCTGGACTCCTTTGAATTAAGTTGGCCCATGTGTCTAGGGTGAAAGTCCCAAAAATCGTGCGTATATACATGGGTGTCGATTCCCGCGAACAAAATTTCTGTGAAATGGTAGATTCAATTGTCTATGTGGTAATTGTATTAGTAGAGAATTATTAGGATGTAATCTCAGTTGGATAGTTTGGATAACAAGGGATTTAACTCATGGATTGAGATGAAATGAATTGCCATGAACTAAAGTAAAACTAAAACGGCTTGAGATGTAAAACTTGGCATTGTATGATCTTGTAACATCACAAATGATTTTTCATAGGCATTGGATATTCGCATAATACTTACTTTTGTTAAGACTCATATATTGTGATAGATGGTTTATATTGGGCTTTGGCTCACTCTACTTGGGAAAAACATTTTCAGGTGCTGGTGATATGCCTTCGCCAAGGACTTAGCTTGGGAGAATTATGGAGCTGAGAGCCCATTTTTGTTTATTTATTTTTATTTGTTTTTTGTATAAGCCTAGGGCTTTACCTGTATTGAGCTTCTTACTCATTTTGTTGTAACCAGGCGTCGTCTTGAAATGTTGTAAGCCTGTGGGGAATTTTTATCCGTTTATCTTTCTTCCTCTCTTTTATTTGGAAACATATGCTATAGATTCAGGGTTAGGCTTTATGAATGTATGATGCATATGCTTCTCTTTTGTATGTCATATTTAACTAATGGAAGATAACTTTATTGTTGTTGTTATCATATAATGGTTATGGTGGATGGATTATTGTATTATTTTCGGGGCGTTACAACTTGGTATCAGAGCGTACCGTGTTTGAATACTTTGGGTACGTATGAAGTGATTAGTACCACAATGGGTTTGTATCGCTTGATAGAGATTTTCATATGAATGAAGTGTTCTTGTATGATA
Source organism: Camellia sinensis (assembly GCF_055761805.1). NCBI lineage: Eukaryota > Viridiplantae > Streptophyta > Magnoliopsida > Ericales > Theaceae > Camellia > Camellia sinensis. Next base: position 82,965,050 of record NC_138974.1, read on the forward strand.
ACATGCTTACATGATTATATGAGTATGGGAAACAATTTCTAGGATGTTGATTGAGTCGACAGGTTTCTAGAAGTCCAATTAGAAGAGCACTTGATCACTGCTGTTTCTACTAGGAACTCTGGAAACACCGTGGGACGGTCATTATCCGGGAATGAAATTTGTATGTGTTTATGTGACAATATGCTTATTTGGAGTGAATTATTGTTGTCCACTGCTTTAGGATGCGAGTGAGTTAGCTTCGGCGCATTTGTAAATGTAACGCCCTCAAAATAATAACATTAAACCCATCAAATAAAACATTCATTGACATATGAAATATTCACAATCTTCTATTCATCAAAGTTTCATTACAAAAGTATTACATGTTAACAACAAAAGCAAGATGCCCTACGGGCTTACAGCTTTCCAAGTTAACACTTGGTTACAACAAAAGAGTACTAAGTCGTCTACACATTAAGCCCTTGGCTTGAATATACATGCAATATATCAAGAAATAAAACAACAAAAGTCCGCTTGCCTCTAGCCTCCCAAGCTACGTCCTTGGAGGTGGCATGCTACATGTACCTGAAAATGATATTCCCATATAGGGTGAGCCACAGCCCAGTAGAAATATACTAAACCAAATATGGACAATGACTAAAAGATTAGCAGTTGATAGATGGCCAACACTGATACTTTCTCTTATCACACTTTACACTTTCATGACATACAAGTCCATATAACAACTCATTTTCCAATTTCTTTCGATTCTCAAATTACAACCATGGCTCAGAACCTGGCCAAACAACTCATATGAGACAGTAACTCATATCAAACACTTCCTATTTCATATTAGATAAGCATACTAGCTATATCATACAACAACAGATAAGCATACAAGCTATATCATCACTTCCACAAATATGCATATGAGCACTATCACACTTCCAATGACAAGCATATGAGCTCTGTCAACACATTAATAGATAAGTATATGAGCTCTATCTATGGAGTCCATCCCCTATCTCCTCCCAACACATCCGGTTTAGAGGTTCATCCCCTATCTTCTCCTAAACCGTGGAGTACATCCCCTATCTCCTCCAACACACACAATGCATACAAACAATAATTATACACATCATCGCACAACACATAATTTTAACGTATTCTTTCAATCATCATACTGAGTGACTCATTCCAGTGATTAGTTCCCGTTTGCCTAATCCTCATGCATTGTCTACAACAATCACGACTATCCTCCACCGACAGCCCAAAGCAGTTATTTCTAAATAGAAAATAAATGCACAAATGGATATTTAATCAACATTTCAATTCGGTGAGTGATAAATAATTCAACTACACCCTTTAACCCCATGCATTCCCAATCTCAACAATTCCATTTCATTTCCTCATTTCTCACAATTAATTATCCCAATTAATCAAACAATGTAATTAGGTCATTTCCCATAATTAACATTACAACTCTTAGGCCTCATTTTCATCAATGATTCAACATTTATTCCATTTCTCTATGCCAAACATGCATCTAGGTTTATTATAAATAAAACCCCAACTTTTGTAAAATAACACAAAAGTCCCAAACTTTCACAAAATTACCAAACCAACCCCAACATCTCAAATACTAAAATTTAAAGACAAAATCCATAGAGAGGAGTAGGATATCCCTACCTCAAATCCGGAGCCCCAAGGGAGAAGATGACAAAACCCAACGTGCTCCAAATCCCGAAATTTTCAGATTAAAATGTAGCCCTCGACGATCAACAACTTTTTTGTAAAGGCCAAGATGAGCAAATCACTTCTACTAGATCAAAACCTAGAGAGAAGGTAGAGTTCTAGAGTGAGAGGCTCAACAATGGTGTTTTTTGAAAAGTAGGAGAGAGAAGAGAAAGTGGAAAAGTGATTTGAAAAGTCAAAACACGGAGCTTTAACCCAGTCGCCCCGCTCGAGCGTCCAACGCCCCGCTCGAGCGTCACTCACATATTCCCGCTCGAGCGGCCAATCCCCCGCTCGAGCTCCGGATACATACTCCCAGGACTTTTGCAGACAGGTCTCCCGCTCGAGCTTCCAACTCCCCGCTCGAGCGTCACTCACACAAACCCGCTCGAGCGGCCAATCCCAAGCTCGAGCGTCGAACACTGCACAGGAAATACTGGATGGGTGAAACTCCCGCTCGAGCGCCAAAACCCCCGCTCGAGCGGACAGGTCAAAATCTGGGCAACTAGTTTTGGTTTCTAATCTCAACCAACCTGTAACAAATCTGCCCAACACATCCTATAACTCCAATACAAGGAAAGAAAGGATGCACACCAGGTAATAATCAACTACTATCATCCACAGACACATATCCGGATCCCTGTACAACAAGGGTAAACCCGGGATTGCTATAACCTCCTCCCCTTAAAGAATTTCGTGCCCGAAATTAAACACAAGTTTCAAAAATAGGTTTTCCTCCATTTTAACAATGTTACATTTTAACATTCAAAAACTCGACCCATTACCGGTCATCCCATCCCTTTAACAAGAGGCATTTCACAATATGTAAACAACAAATGTACTTTCAACATGCATCAACATTATGCATTTCCTTTCCAATTTCAACAATTTATTCAACATATATAATGTTACATTCAACTTCCATATGAGGCAAGTTCCAGAACATTCTTCCAATAAACCAAAACATTTTCAATGTTTCACAACTTAAGACATATATAAAAGCTCTTAAGTTCAACAATAGTTCAAAATCTAAATACAAGATTACATATCAACAAACAAGTCTGGATATTTCTCACGGACTTCCAACTCACGTTCCCAAGTGGCTTCCACCACTCCGTGATGTTTCCACAAGACTTTCACCAAAGGAATGGTCTAGCCACGCAGGGCCTGATCCCGCATATCCAAGACCCGAACCAGTCTCTCCTCATACGAGGCATCCTCATCTACCTCTAAGTCGGTCCAATCCAATACATGTGATGGATCCGGCTCATACTTCCGAAGCATACTCACATGAAACACGTCATGAACTCCGGACAACTGCGGCGGTAAAGCTAACCGATAAGCAACCTCGCCAATCCTCTCAAGGATCTCAAAAGGGCCAATAAACCGAGGGGATAACTTCCCACTCTTCCCAAATCTCATCAAACCTCGCCTAGGTGATATCTTCAGAAAGACATGATCACCTACCTCAAACGCCAAAGGCCTCCTCCTACGGTCAGCATAAGATTTCTGACGACTCTGGGCTGTAACAAGCCTCCTACGGATAAGTTCAACTTTCTCCGTCGTCTCCCTAACCAACTCCGGACCCAACAAAGGTGCATCACCCACCTCGGCCCAACACACTGGAGACCTACACGGTCGGCCGTACAAGGCCTCAAACGGTGCCATACCGACACTAGACTGAAAGCTGTTGTTGTAGGCAAACTCTACCAATGGCAAGTGCCTCTCCCACGTCCCACTAAAGTCAAGGACACAACCTCGAAGCATATCCTCAAGGATCTGAATAGTACGCTCGGATTGCCCGTCAGTCTGCGGATGGTAAGCCGTACTAAAGGTCAACTTAGTGCCCAAGGCACTCTGCAAACTCTGCCACAACCTAGCAGTAAAACGAGGATCTCTATCTGAGACAATCGTCACTGGGACCCCGTGCAATCTCACTATGTCCCGAATATACAAGCCGGCAAGATGATCTACCGAATCTCTCACGCGCATAGGAATAAAGTGCGCCGACTTAGTCAACCGGTCTACAACCACCCAAATAGCATCACTACCCCGCTGAGTCCTCGGAAGACCCACGACGAAGTCCATAGTGACATGCTCCCACTTCCACTCGGCAATAGGCAAGGGTTGCAACAAACCCGCTGGCCTCTGATGCTCGGCCTTCACTTGCTGGCAAGTAAGGCACTTCGATACGAAAACGACCACATCTCTCTTCATACCCTGCCACCAAAACTGGCGACCCAAATCCCGATACATCTTAGTACCTCCGGGATGCACCGCAAGACGTGAATGGTGAAACTCTCGGAGTAATTCCTCTCGGCAAGACTCCGGCACAAACAAACGGTCTCGGTATCTCACACTCAGGTCGGGATACACCGTCAAACCCTTCTCAACCTTCCCACTGGAGATCCTCTCTCGGAAGGACTCTGCCTCAAGGCCACCTCTCTGTGCCTCCAACACTCTAGTCACAAGTGTAGGCTGCGCAATAACAGAAAACAAGGCCGCAGCCTCAACAGATTCGCCCAGTAGCAAATCATACTCGCCAAGTGCTCCCAGCATCCCCCATTCTCGGATGGCAATACAAGCTACATCGCTAATGGATTTCCTACTAAGGGCATCGGCCACAACATTGGCCTTTCCCGGGTGATAGTGCAACTCAAAGTCGTAGTCCTCAATGAACTCCATCCATCTCCTCTGTCTCAAATTCAAGTCTCTCTGTGTAAACAGATACTTCAAACTCTTGTGGTCCGAGAACACCTCGAACCTCTCACCATAAAGGTAGTGCCTCCAGATTTTCAAGGCAAAGATCACTGCTGCTAACTCTAGGTCGTGTGTAGGGTAATTCTTCTCGTGAATTTTCAACTAACGTGAGCCATAAGCTACCACTTTCCCTTCTTGCATCAACACACAACCCAAACCCTCTCGTGAGGCATCACAGTAAACCGCATAACCCAACCCTCTCTCCGGAATAATCAAAACCGGAGCGGTGGTCAATCTAACCTTCAACTCTTGGAACGACCTTTCACATGCCTCACTCCATACAAACTTGACCCCTTTCCGCGTCAATCTAGTCAACGGCGAAGCTAGCCTGGAGAAATCTTTCACAAACCGATGGTAATACCCAGCTAATCCCAGAAAACTGCGGATCTCAAACACATTCTTAGGTTGTGCCCAATCTTGCACTGCCTCAACCTTGGATGCATCAATAGACACCCCTTCTCCGGATACTACGTGGCAGAAGAATTTGACTTCCCTCAACCAGAACTCACACTTTCCAAACTTGGCATACAGCCTATGGGCTCTAAGCAACTCAAGCACCACTCTCAAGTGTTCCTCGTGCTCCTCCTCTGAAGGCGAGTAAATCAGGATGTCATCCACGAAAACCACTACAAAACGGTCTAAAAATTTCCGGAAGATCCAATTCATCAAGTCCATAAAGACTGCCGGTGCGTTGGTAAGCCCAAATGGCATCACCAGAAACTCATAATGGCCATACCGCGTACGGAATGCCGTTTTTGGAATATCTTCCTCCCTGACCCTCAACTGGTGGTAACCCGATCTCAAGTCTATCTTAGAGAAACAACGGGAACCCTTCAACTGGTCAAACAAATCATCTATACGGGGCATAGGGTACTTATTCTTGACCGTAGCCCGATTCAAGTTCCGGTAGTCGATACACAATCTCAAGGCACCATCTTTCTTTTTAGCAAAGAGGGCCGGTGCTCCCCACGGTGAAACACTAGGGCGAAAAAAACCCTTATCTAATAACTCCTGAAGCTAAGTCTTCAACTCACTCAACTCGGCTGGGGCAAAACGATAAGGTGCCATAGAAATCGGCGCCGTGCCGGGTACTAAATTAATAGAGAACTCTATCTCTCGGTGGGGTGGCAAACTAACAAGGTTCTCGGGAAAGACATCCGAATACTCACAAACCACCCTCGGCAATACAATCTGGGTCTCATCACACTCACCACTCTCAAAGCTAGCAAGTAGACCACTAAGCTTACTCCGCCCTCGCGGATCATACATCGGTGGCAACACACTACCAACCTGATCCCCCAAGAAATGGAAACACTCTCCGCTCAAGGTACAAACTGTGACCCTCTGGTGGTAGCAATCAATAACAGCCCGGTATGACGATAGCCAGTCCATACCCAAAATAACATCAAAGCCCTTCATGGGCATGACAACAAACGGAAAAGGAAGCCTATGGTCGGCGACCTCTATATCACAACCTCTAACACCTTGTTTCAAGATCAGTTCACCCCCAAGAGGTGACACTACACAAATAGGAGATGCTAACTGTGCTAACTCCAACTCCAAAACAAATACAAATGCAGCAGATACAAAAGAATGAGATGCACCTGTGTTAATCAACATACTAGCAACCGAGTTGCAAAACAGAAAAGTACCTCTCACCACTGATGGAGCTGGTACAAAATCCTGCGCGGTAACAGCATACGCGCGCCCTGTAGGCTCTTGATCTACCTGCTCACCTCTAGGACCAAAAGACTGCTGCACAGACTGGGATGACGAAGCTCCCGGATTGGCCCTCGAGGCCTGCACAGACTGAGTTGGCTGAAAACCCTGCGTCTGCCTAGAACCAGACGCTCCTGAAGTAGCACTCAACTGCGGGCAATACCTCTTCAGGTGCCCAGGCTGACCACACTGATATCAAGACAAAGGCTGGCCTCTGCCCTGACTCTGGCCCTAAGGTCTAGCTGATGAAGAAGCAGCTCGCTGACCCCCTCCCTTCTGCGGACAAACTGAAGACTTGTGACCCAACTGGCCATACGCAAAACAAGTCAGGCCTCCCTAACTACCTCTCCCCGAGCCTGCACTCGGCACCGGAAAGGTGGATCTAGTAACTCCACCCTGAGACCGCTGAGAGTAGGAACCTTTCTGCCTCCTGTCATCACCCTGACCATCTTGGCTCCTCTTGGAGCCTCTCTGCCCCTCATCCTCCTCCTGCATCATGAACTCCATATGAGCTGCAGCATCCACTAAGTGTTTATACTCTCGGATGTAAGACCCACCAACTCTCAGCTTGAGGCCCCGCCTCAACTTCCGCTCAAACTCATAGCAACGGCGTTTTTCGGACGCCACCAACTCAGGTGCAAACCTGGACAAACTAGTGAATGTGGCCTCAAACTCTGCCACAGACATACCTTGCTGATTAAGCCGACTAAACTGATCTCTCAACTTCTCCCTAGCCACTGCAAATAAGAACCTCTCCTGGAAAGCATTTACAAACGCCTCCCATGTACCACCAACACGAGCCTTCTCGTACTTCCACCATTGACCCGCATCTCCCTTCAGCTGGAAGGATGCCAAGGTCACTTTCAATGCTCCTTCCTCGATGCCAAGCATCTCGAACGTCTTACTCATTTGTTCCAACCACTCGTCAGCCTTCAGTGGCTCCTTTGGATCCCCAACAAACTTATCCGGGTTAGACCGGAAGAACTCGCTCTTCAAGAAAGAAGGCCCTACTTCAGCTGCCTGATTCCCAGCCCTGAGAATACCCAAAGCCCCTGCTATCTCCCGAGCCAAGGCACTCATAGCCTGCTGACCCGCTGGCTCGGCCACATTGGCCTGACCAACTCCCTCCTGTACTGACGGAACCTCCTCTGGTAACGGCACCTCCTGCCTCGCAGGCCTACCACGCCTAGCACCTCTTCCCCGTCCTGACATCCTAATAAAGGTAATACAGAACGTTACCACATTCACAAATGTGCCAAAACTAAACACTCACGTCCTAATTCATGGACAACTGTAATTCACTCCATGTAAGCACATAAACACATAAGCACTTACGAATTTCATTTCCGGATAATGACAGTCCCGAGGCGTTACTAGAGTTCCGGTTAGAAACAGCATTGATCAAGTGCCTTTCCAACAAGACTCCCAGAAACCCAAGGATCCAATCAACATCCTAGAAACTACATTCCATACCCACATAGTCACATAAGCATGTTATCAATTAAGCATGTAGCATATAACACTACGTCCAAGTCTATCAAGCGAGACAAACCCACTGCGATCCTAATCACTTCCCACGTACCCAAAGTATTCGAACCAGGTACGCTCTGATACCAAGTTATAACGCCCTCAAAATAATAACATTAAACCGATCAAATAAAACATTCATTGACATATGAAATATCCACAGTCTTCTATTCATCAGAGTTTCATTACAAAAGTATTACATGTTAACAACAAAAGCAAGATGCCCTACGGGCTTACAGCTTTCCAAGTTAACACTTGGTTACAACAAAAGAGTACTAACTCATCTACACATTAAGCCCTTGGCATGAATATACATGTAATATATCAAGAAATAAAACAACAAAAGTCCGCCTGCCTCTAGCCTCCCAAGTTACGTCCTTGGAGGTGGCATGCTACCTGTACCTGAAAATGATATTCCCATATAGGGTGAGCCACAGCCCAGTAGAAATACACTAAACCAAATATGGACAATGACTAAAAGATTAGCAGTTGATAGATGGCCAACACTGATACTTTCTCTTATCACACTTTACACTTTCATGACATACAAGTCCATATAACAACTCATTTTCCAATTTCTTTCAATTCTCAAATTACAACCATGGCTCAGAACCTGGCCAAACAACTCATATGAGATAGTAACTCATATCAAACACTTCCCATTTCATATTAGATAAGCATACTAGCTATATCACACAACAACAGATAAGCATACAAGCTATATCATCACTTCCACAGATATGCATATGAGCACTATCACACTTCCAATGACAAGCATATGAGCTCTGTCAACACATTAATAGATAAGTATATGAGCTCTATCTATGGAGTCCATCCCCTATCTCCTCCCAACACATCCGGTTTAGAGGTTCATCCCCTATCTTCCCCTAAACCGCGGAGTACATCCCCTATCTCCTCCAACACACACAATGCATACAAACAATAATTATACACATCATCGCACAACACATAATTTTAACGTGTTCTTTCAATCATCATACTGAGTGACTCATTCCAGTGATTAGTTCCCGTTTGCCTAATCCTCATGCATTGTCTACAACAATCACGACTATCCTCCACCGACAGCCCAAAGCAGTTATTTCTAAATAGAAAATAAATGCACAAATGGATATTTAATCAACATTTCAATTCGGTGAGTGATAAATAATTCAACTACACCCTTTAACCCCATGCATTCCCAATCTCAACAATTCCATTTCATTTCCTCATTTCTCACAATTAATTATCCCAATTAATCAAACAATGCAATTAGGTCATTTCCCATAATTAACATTATAACTCTTAGGCCTCATTTTCATCAATGATTCAACATTTATTCCATTTCTCTATGGCAAACATTCATCTAGGTTTATTATAAATAAAACCCCAACTTTTGTAAAATAACACAAAAGCCCCAAACTTTCACAAAATTACCAAACCAACCCCAACATCTCAAATACTAAAATTTAAAGACAAAATCTATAGAGAGGAGTAGGATATCCCTACCTCAAATCCAGAGCCCCAAGGGAGAAGATGACAAAACCCAACGTGCTCCAAATCCCGAAATTTTCAGATTAAAATGTAGCCCTCGACGATCAACAACTTTTTTGTAAAGGCCAAAGATGAGCAAATCACTCCTACTAGATCAAAACCTAGAGAGAAGGTAGAGTTCTAGAGTGAGAGGCTCAACAATGGTGTTTTTGGAAAAGTAGGAGAGAGAAGAGAAAGTGGAAAAGTGATTTGAAAAGTCAAAACACAGAGCTTTAACCCAGTTGCCCCGCTCAAGCGTCCAACGCCCCGCTCGAGCATCACTCACAGATTCCCGCTCGAGCGGCCAATCCCCCGCTCGAGCTCCGGATACATACTCCCAGGACTTTTGCAGACAGGTCTCCCGCTCGAGCTTCCAACTCCCCGCTCGAGCGTCACTCATACAAACCCGCTCGAGCGGCCAATCCCAAGCTCGAGCGTCGAACACTGCGCAGGAAATACTGGATGGGTGAAACTCCCGCTCGAGCGCCAAAACCCCCGCTCGAGCGGACAGGTCAATATCTGGGCAACTAGTTTTGGTTTCTAATCTCAACCAACCTGTAACAAATCTGCCCAACACATCCTATAACTCCAATACAAGGAAAGAAAGGATGCACACCAGGTAATAATCAACTACTATCATCCACGAACACATGTCCGGATCACTGTACAACAAGGGTAAACCCGGGATCGCTATAGTAAATGTGCTAATCATTTCTGTTACCTTTATTAGGATGTTAGGATGTAGACATGGTGGTGGTAGGCGTGCTAGACCTAGGAGGCACGAGGTCCCTTTACTGGATGAAATTCTGGCACAGGAAGAAGGGGTTAGCCAGACCAATGCGACCGAACCAATTGGTCAATAGGCCATGGGCACCCTAGCCAGGGAAATGGCCGGAGCGTTATGGGAATCCATGGGCATTCTTGGGGCTGAGAATCAAGTCCAAGCCCATGTTGCTGAGACAGAGCCATCTTTCTTGAAACAGGAGTTTTTCCGGTTGAATCCTGACGAGTTTGTGGGTGATCCCATGGAGCCACTGAAGGCGGATGAGTGGCTAGAGGAGATTGTGAAAACGTTCGAGATGCTTGGCATCGAGGATGACCAGTTGAGAGTGACCTTGTTATCATTCCAATTGAAGGGAGATGTGGATCAGTGGTGGATGTATACGCGTGGGCGTATTGGAGTGACTTGGGAGGCTTTTGTCAGTGCTTTCCAGGACAAGTTTCTACCTCCCATGATTCGAGAGAAGTTGAGGGACCAGTTCTCCAAGCTAGTACAGTTAAACACTCTAGTGGCTGAGTTTGAGGCCACCTTTACTAGTTTATCGGGGTTTGCACCAGAACTCATTACGATTGAGGAACGCTGTTGTTTAGAGTTCGAGAAGAGATTGAGGACCAGGCTAATGTTCAAGGTTGCCGGGTCGATGATTAGGGAGTATGGATGCCTCATAAAGGCAACGACTCATCTGGAGGCCGTGATACAGATGGAGGATGAGAGGATGAGGGGCTCTAGAAGGAGTCAGGATGTTTAGGGGGACAGTAAAAGGCAGAGATGTGCTCACCCGCAGCAGTCCCAGGGAGCTCAGTTGAGGTCCACTTTTCTAGTGCCAAGTTTAGGTTCTAGGAGAGGTGGTCAGGGAGATCTCACTTGTTACATGTGTGGCCAGCTAGGCCACAAGTCTCCTGCTTGCCATCAGAGAAGAGGAGGGCATCGGTCTGCATCGTCTTCAGCTCGTTCTCAAAGCCCGGGACAGGGGAGAGGGTAGCCGCTCACTTGTTATTAGTATGGGCAAGCGGTGTACATGAAGTGAGTTTGTCCTCAGTTGGGTGGTACACCGGTGCGTCTGGTTTGAAACAAACATAGAGCCACCAGCCTACATAGTCAGTACAGGCCTCGAAGGCCAATCAGGGAGCCTTTTTGGCTCATTAAAGGGGTGAGTAGGTTGAGCAGAGACCTACAGGGCATGTGTATGCTGTTACCGCGCCGGATCTTGTACAAGCGTCGTTGGTAGTGAGAGGTACCTTCTTGTTTTGAATTCAGTTGCTAATGTGTTGATTGATACAAGTGCATCCCATTCATTTATTTCGTCTGCTTTTGCATCAGTTTTGGGGTTAGAGTTGGCTCAGTTAGCATCTCATAGCTATGTAGAATAGCCTATTGGTAGTGAGGTTGTTTTGAAACAGGGGTGTCGGGGCTGTGTCATAGAGGTTGTCGGTCACCGACTTTTCTTTGCATTTGTATTGATTGATATGTCTAGCTTTGACGTTATATTAGGTATCAGCAGTTGTCATCATATCGGGTTATTATAGATTGCAACCGTCAGAGGATTACTGTATGTACCCTGAGCGGTGATTGTTTTTATTTCTTGGGGGACCGAGTTGATCGAGTCATATCACCGGCGTATGATCCGCGTGGGCGAAGTGAGCTTAGTTGCCTTCTTGCCAACTTCTTAAGTACTGAGTGTAATGAAGTTCGGGTTGAGTTGTCGAGGGCAGTTTGTGAATACCTAGATGTTTTTCTAGAGGATCTTACTAGTTTACCACCTCACCAAGAGATTGAGTTCTCTATTGATTTAGTGCCTGGAACGGCACCGATTTCCATAGCATCGTATAGATTTGCACCTGTCGAGTTGAGTGGGTTGAAGATTCAACTCTAGGAATTGTTAGATAAGGGTTTTATACGCCCTAGTACTTCGCTTTAGGGGGCACCGGCTCTTTTTTCCAAAAAGAAAGATGGTGCGTTACGATTGTGTATTGATTACCGGAAGTTAAACCGGGTGACCATTAAGAACAAGTATCCTATGCCTCGTATAGACAATTTGTTTGATTAGTTGAAAGGATCTTGTTGTTTTTCTAAGTTAGACCTGAGATTGGGTTATCACCAATTGAGAGTAAGGGAGGCGGATATCCCGAAGATGGCATTTCGTAAACGATATAGCCATTATGAGCTTCTAGTGATGCCCTTTGGGCTAACCATTGCCACAGCTATATTTATGGATTTGATGAACCAGATCTTCCGGGAGTTCCTAGGCCGTTTTGTGGTTGTCTTTGTGGACGACATCTTGATTTACTCACCCTCTGAGGAGGAGCACAAGGGGCATTGGCGGGTAGTACTTGAGTTGCTTACAACCCACAAACTGTATGCTAAGTTTGGGAAATGCTAATTTTGGCCAAGAGAAGTTAAGTTCTTAGGCCATGTGGTATCCAAGGAAGAGGTGACTGTAGATTCATCCAAAATGAAGGCAGTGCAAAATTGGGAACCACCTAAGAATGCTTTCGAGATCCATTGTTTCTTGTGGTTCGTCGGGTACTACCGTCGGTTTGTGAAGGATTTCTCTAGATTAGCTTCACCATTGACTAGATTGATGAGAAAAGGGATTAAATTTGGGTGGAGTGAGGCTTGCGAGAAATCTTTTCAAGAGCTTAAGGTTAGACTTACCAGTGCTCCATTTTTTATTATTCCAGACAGAGGTCTGGGTTATTCAGTGTATTATGATGCTTCACGAGAAAGTTTGCGCTGTGTTTTGATGCAAAAGTGAAAGGTAATGGCCTATGGCTCGCGACAGTTGAGAACACATGAGAGGAACTACCCCACTCATGACCTAGCATTAGCGGTGGTGATTTTTGCCTTAAAGATTTGGAGGCGTTACTTGTATGGTGAGAAGTTTGAGGTGTTTTCTGATCACAAGAGTTTGAAATATTTGTAGACAGAAAGACTTAAATCTGAGGTAGCGGAGGTACATGGAGTTCATAGAAGACTATGACTTTGAGTTACATTATCAGCTGGGGAAGGCCAATGTTGTAGCCGATGCCTTGAGTAGAAAGTCTATTAGCAATGTAGCTTGTATTGCCATTCGAGAATAGGAGATGTTGGGTGCTATTGGGGAGTTTGACTTGCATCTTGACGAGTTTGCTGAGTCTACAGCCTTGTTTTCGGTAGTTGCATAGCCTACACTTGTGAATCGAGTAATAGAAGTGCAGGAGGGTAACCTTAAAATAAAATCCCTCCGGGAGAAGATTTCCAGTTAGAAGGTGGAGAAAGGCTTGAATGTGTATCTTGATTCGAGTATTAGATACCATGATCGTCTCATTGTGACGGAGCCTTACCGAGAGGAAGTACTTCGAGAGTTTCACCATTCATGCCTTGCGGTACATTCGGGAGGCACAAAGATGTATCATGACCTTAGCCGCCAGTTTTGGTGGAGGGGAATAATGAAAGATGTGACCGTGTTTGTATCGAGATGTCTAACTTCTCAACAAGTAAAGACCGAGCATCAGAGGTCAGCGAGTTTATTGCAACCCTTGCCTATAGCCGAGTGGAAGTGGAAGCAAGTCACAATGGATTTTGCTGTGGGCCTTCCGAGGACTCAACAGGGTAGTGATGCAATTTGGGTGGTAGTTGATCGGTTAACCAAGTCGGAACACTTTATTCCTATGCACGTAAGTGATTCGATAGATTACCTTACTGACCCTTACATTAGGGACATAGTGAGGTTGCACGGAGTCCCTCTGACAATTGTTTTGAATAGAGATCCACGTTTCATGGCCCGATTGTGGCAAAGCTTATAGAGTGCCTTGGGTACGAAATTGACCTTTAGCACTACGTATCATCCTCAAACTAATGGGTAATCCGAGCATACTATTCAGATCCTTAAGGATATGCTTCGAGGTTGTGTTCTTGATTTTAAGGGCTCGTGGGAGAGGCACTTGCCCCTGGTGGAGTTTGCCTAGAACAATAGTTTCCAATCGAGTATTGGCATGTCACCGTTTGAGGCCTTGTATGGCCGACTGTGTAGATCTCCTGTGTGTTGGGCCGAGGTGGATGATGCACCTATGTTGGTTCCAAAGTTAGTTCGGGAAACGACAAAGAAAGTTGCACTTATCCGTAAGAAGCTGGTCGCTGCCCAGAGTCGTCAGAAAAGTTACGCTGACCGTAAGAGAAGACCTTTGTCTTTTGAGGTGGGAGATTACGTGTTCTTGAAAATATCACCTATGAAAGGTTTGATGAGGTCTGAAAAGAGTGGGAAGTTATCCCCTCGATTGGGCCTTTTGAGATCCTTGAGCAGGATAGAGAGGTAGCTTACCGTTTAGTCTTGCCGCTACAACTTTCTGGGTTCATGATGTGTTTCATATTAGCATGCTTCAGAAGTATGAGCTAGATCCATTGCACATGTTGGATTGGACCGGCTTAGAGGTAGATGAGGATGCCTCGTACGAAGAAAAATCGGTGAGGGTCTTGGACACCCAGGACCAAGTCTTGTGAGGCAAGACAATTCCCTTAGTTAAATGTTGTGGAAACATCACGGGGTTGAAGAAGCAACATGGAAGTCCGTGAGAAGTCTTTGAACTTATTTGTTAATGTTTGAGCATGCATTGAAGTGCTGATTATGTTAATGAAACATGAAAACATTGTATATGTTAATATGTTTTAGAAAACATGGATTTTATATAAAAACATTGTATGTGTTTTAGAAAATGTGAATTGCACATTCAATGTTGGAACCTGTGTATCGAGTTGATGAAAATGGATGACCGGAGAATGGGTCATGCTGATGAAATTGATTGATTATCATTGTTGGGATTGGTCTAATCATGGCCTTAAAACTTGCTTTAAAATTTCGGGGAGGAAATTTCCTAAGGTGGGGAGGTTGTAGCACTTGTATCCTTCAAAGCTTTTGGGGAGTGTATTTAAATCCTTTATTTTATTTTGGGAATCTTTGGTGTTGTTGTATCTTAGTTTTGGAGGAGTAAAAATCGATTTAAACTTGTTAGGATTGCTTGTTCTTGCTTATTTATGTTGAAAAGTTGTTTGGAAACTTAAAAATTTTGTTATGGGGTCTACACTGGTCTTGGTGATGTCGATACTTGCCTTTTGTTGTTGGCCTCAAAGGTCGACACCAGTTTGGGAAGGGTCGATACCTTGCGTTATGTCAAACATAAGTGTTCCAGCTTTTCTTCATAAGGGTCGACACCTCTGCTGCAGGAGTCGGCACCTGCGAACCTTTTCCCAGATTTTCAGTCGGTTTGGGCCCTACTTTTTGGGGATTTTGACTAGATATTTTGGGTTGACTTTGGGGTTTATTTTTATTTTGACCTAGTACTATAAATAAGTCCACCACTTGATCTTTTCTTTACTTTCCCTTCTCATTTCTCTCTTAAAACCGTGAAACTCTCTCTTCTCTCAAAAGCACTTTTTCACTCAAAGATCCTTAGATCTACTCACTTGAAGGCCTTTCCTCGCCTTGCTTCTTTGAGATTAATTGTAGATCTTATCGAGGGCTTCATTTTGATCAGAGAAAAACGTTGTTCCACCTCCGTCAACTTTTGGGCTTTTCTTCCTTCTCCCTCTTCTAAGCTTGATGTAGGGACTTTCTATACTCTTGTATGATTTTTAACTTAGGTATTTGATGATAGTGCAAATAAAGGTTGGGATTTGGATGATTTTAGACAAACCTAGGGTTTTGGTTTAAAATCAAAAAGAGGGGTTTTCAATATAAAGGTATTGAAATGGTTATGGTTATGGATATGGATATGAGGTTGTGTTGTGTCAAACTTGTTGATTTTGGTAAACGGGTTGTATTTTGGAGGAAATGGGGTGTTGCCCTAAAATGTTTCAAATGGTTATTTTGTATAAATCATAGAATTGGTTCACTAAAGGTGAAATTGGTTAGATGTGTTGGTTAATGGTGGAGTTGGAAAATTGTCGTTTCTCATTGATACACAGATGGATAGTTTATCTATTGTGAAGTTTGTATAACTGCTTAGAAATATCTATTTTAGGCTATCGTGGGAGGATAGCTATGATTGGTGTAGAAATTGCATGAAGAATAGATGAATTGAATCTAATCTCGTATTGATTGTCATTGAATATGACTATGTGTTAATACATTGTATATGTGTCATATTTGGGAGGAGAAAGGGGATATACTTCATGTTGGGCAAGAGAAAGGGAATGGACTCCATTGAATTAAGTTGGCCTGTGTGTCCAGTGTGAAAGTCCCGAAAACCACACGTATATATATGGGTGTTGATTCTCGCGGACGAAATTTCCGTAAAATGGCAAATTGAATTGTCTATGTGATAATTGTATTGGTAGAGAATTATTGGGATGTAATCTCAGTTGGATTGTTTGGATAACAAGGGATTTGACTCATGGATTGAGATGAAACGAATTGTCATGAACTAAAGTAAGACTAAAACGGCTTGAGATGTAAAACCTGGCATAGTATGATCTTAAAACATCACAAATGATTTGTCATAGGCATTGCATATGCACACCATACTTATACTTTTGTTAAGACTCATATATTGTGATAGATGGTTTCTACTGGGTTTTGGCTCACTCTATTTGGGAAAAATGCCCACTTTTGTTTATTTGTATTTATTTGCTTTTTGTACAAGTCTAGGGCTTTACCCGTATTGAGCTTCTGATTCATTTTGTTGTAACCATGCGTCGTCTTGGAATGTTGTAAGCCTGTAGGACATTTTTATCTATTTATCTTTCTTCCTCTCTTCTATTTGGAAACGTATGCTATGGATTTAGAGTTATGCTTTATGAATGTATGATGCATATGCTTCTCTTTTGTATGTCATATTGAACTAATGGAAGATAACTTTATTATTGTTTTTGTCATATAACGCTTACGGTGGATGGACTATTGTATTAATTTTGGGGCATTACAATAGACATCACAAACTTCTCTGCAAGGCACAAGTCGGATTGGATTCGTATCTAAAACTCATAGCCTCACATAAATAAAAGATCTAATAAAATTATAACTGAAAGAAGTTTTGTCAAACGAGATTGTCAAGATTAAAAATCTAACAACTATCTTGGGATTTTTAAGGATTTTCAATTTTATCACATTTGTCGTTAAAAAGTAAACATTTTAGTTTCAGAATTGTATATTGGTCATCTATTGCTTTGAAAGCAAGTATGATGAATTATTTTGCTTCGATTATTTAATTAATTTGATTTTTTTTTACATAGATGATATATATATATATATATATATATATATATAAGGGGCCTACAAAATGAAAGAATCAAATTATCAAAATAAAAACCGTTATTAGTTCCACTAACCCAAATTTTAGTGTCCAGTCCAGCGAAATCATTCTTCAAACATATAAGTATTCAACAATGGCTGTAAACATTATAGATGATATATATATATATATATATATAAGGGGCTTGCAAAATGAAAAAAAAATCAAATCATCAAAATAAAAATCGTTATTAATCCCGCTAACCCAAATTTTAGAAAAAAAAATATAATAAATTTTATAAGGATGTAATTATTTCTCCCTTTTAGGAAAAATAAAACGAATAAAATTTAATGGCAAATAGACAATTAATAATTAAGGGAAAGATATATATTTTGTTGTTAAATGAATGATAATATTATTTTTATGTTAATACAACTAATGAATGACTAATAAAATAAAAAATAAAAAAAACTGACAAAAGTGAATTAAAATTTTAGGATAGACTGTAATTTATGCAAAAATTTGAGACTTTGTGGGTTTTTTTTTTTTTTTTAAATCTCGAAGAATTTGTAATTTACCCAAATAATAAAGTTATCATTCTCTGTCTCAAACATTTACACTTTTAAATGAATTAGAAGTGAAAATTTTAATGTGACTTCAAAACATGCAATTCATCATATAGTTTGAATAACCTCACCCCGTATTCGATAACTTAAAATACTTGCACGTATTTGTCCAAAGCTTATTTGTGCCCTGGTCCACAATGTAACACCACTGAAAAAAAATAAATATCGTCAATATGTACACCGACCATAGTTCTTACCTAAGAAAATTATTTTTTGGTATCAGTAAAATAAATTTTATTAAAAATTAATTGCAAAGTGTACTCTCAAAGAGATTTTTTTTTGTCAAACAAAATAAAAAAAAAAAACATAATTATTCACAAACTTGACGCAGAAGGTATTTTGTAAAATTATTCTATATCTGTAGCACAACTTTTTTTTCTCAGACTTAACGCTAAATTAAGTCTCTCATTATCATTTTACAACATTAAGTTTAGTTTTGCAAGTACCTAAATTTCCTTCTCAAATTTATAATAATAATGTTTTAAGAAGAAATGAAAAACAGAGTTGTCACGCCCCAAAAGTTGGACAATTAAATGTTAAATTAGGACTAAACCCCAATTAATATTCCATCATCCAAATCTTAGGGGTGAAACAAAAAAAACTAAAACGCCAACCAAACCATCGACCATAAATTCATAACTGCTTAGAATAAACTCAACCACCAAAATAAACTAGCTAACCTATGTTTCCACAATCCGAGGATCACCTAAACTCTCACAAGTTTAGGGTATCCTAGAGCTCTGATACCATTCTTTGACCGCAACAACTTTTTCAGGATCTACCGCTATCCCCTGATTGGACACAACATGTCCCAAAAATCGAACTTCTTTCTCTTAAAAGTGACAATTACTGAACTTAGCGTATAACTGTTGCTCCCTCAAAGTTTGCAACATGACCTTCAAGTGTTCTCTGTGTTCCTCCTCATTCTTAGAATACACCAGGATATCATCTATAAAGATAATCACAAACTTATCTAATACTGTTGAAAAATTCTGTTCATCAAGTCCATGAAATAGGTAGGAGCATTGGTCAAATCAAAAGGCATTACAGGAAATTCGTACAACCCATACCGGGTCCGAAAAGCAGTAAGCAGTATACTTTCCTCTGACACACCCATCTGATGGTAACCCGTTCTGAGGTCAAACTGAGAGAAAATGGCTGCCCCTTTCAACTGATCAAACAAATCATCAATTCTAGGTAGTGGATACTTGTTCTTGATAGTCACCTTGTTCAGCTCTCTGTAATGTATGCACATACGGAGAGTGCCTGTAGACACCCCATTTTTGACCGTCCTCAAGACTTGAACGTCACCGTTTGAACACTCGGTGATCATCCATGTTTGTGTTCGTTTGGAGTTCTCGGAGGTCTCGGCTACGCGCCTTGCCTCAGGATCTCCGAACTTGACTGTTTAGTGTCTGGTTTTGCACCAAACACTTGTGTTTTGCCTTGAAAGGGCAGGGAATACCTTGTGAGGCATCCCCACACATCATCGGCCATGGCCAGAAGCCACCGGCTGGTGTTTCGTTGCCATCGGCAATATATATCGCCGGTCAGCAGTCTTTGTTGCCGGTCGGCACTCCTTTTTTACAAAATGGCAATTTTGAGCAGCCGATTACTGTTCATCTGCTTTTGCAGATATTTTAAGACAGCTGTATGTCATTTTGTTCCCCTCTATAAGAGGAGCCCTCCCCTCTTGGCTCTAGGTTAGAGATTTTGGAGAGAAAATTGGTGAGAGCTCTGGTTTTAGGTTTAGGGTTTGATATATATATTCTATCTCTATACCTCTCTCTCATTTAGCCTTTGTGTGTGTTTAAGTGTGTTTGTGTCTTTCTATTGCACACAAACACATAGTGTTACACCTTTGCTTGATTTCTTGAAGGACCAGAGGTTGTTCTTGAGGTTCTTGAGCTGTTTTGAGCTCAAGGAAGCTGTTGGAGCTTCATCTTTGAAGAAAGTCAACAAGGGTAAGAAACTAGTCCCATTTTACCCCATTTTTGCAATGTATTTTTACCTATCTTGAAATTGTTTTTTGGCTTTGCATATAATACAAAAAAGTTCTATTTTTAGGCCCTCTAAATAGTTTATTTAGGGTGTTTTGTTGTTTGAGGTTGTTTGACCCCTCCTAAGCCTTGTAAGGCTCCATTTTGTGCTATTTTGAGTGAGCTCCGAGACCTTGGTGTTTGGGCCTCCTCACCACTGAAATCTTGAGGGATTTCAGAGGTGAGGATGGTGCCTTGAGGTCCCAAGAAGGAGAGGGCCACCTCCTCTCCTTGTTGTCCTTGAAATGGACCATTTTTGGCCTCTTAAGGGAGCACCAAGCTAAGCTTCATGTTGACCATGCCTTGGCTGCTTTTTGTGCTTATTATGTCATAATATGCCTCTATTTTTTGTTGGTTTTGGTACACCATGCATGCTTAGCATACCTATCTTGTAATGCCACCTTGATGCCTTAACATGCCTTAGGTTGTAAACCCTTATTCTAGCATGTTTTAGGCTTAGTCTTGTGAAGCTTTTGTGCATATTTTGCCATGTTTAAGGTCTGTCCATAGTTGTTTGGGTCGGCTTTGGCATGCTTAGTATAGCCCCTTTGCATTCCGGCTTGTTGGCCTCAAGTATTTGAGCGTATAGCATGCCATTCTTGCATTGATTCAGTGGTTTGGAACTATCCACCATGTCATTTCAGTCCACTTAGCATGCATATATGCTTGCATTTCATGGCCCTTTTGATGTTTCAAGAGTTGATGTTTCATGCTCCATGTTTATGCCATTGTGTATGCCTCTAGGATTAGGTCACTTAGATGCCATCTAAGTGGTTCTTGAGGCTTAATTTTGCATGATTCGGGACTGTTTTGATTCAATTTGGTCATTTGCTTTGTGAGTCATATGGCCATGTTTTAGGTACTTGGGTTTGGTTGCATGTATAGCTTGCATTGGTAGGTTAATTTGGCATCATTTCCTACATGTTTTCAAGGCTTATAATACATGTCATATGCCCATGATTACCCCCTTTTAAGTGTGCTTAAAAGTAGTCCTTTGATGCTTAAGCGTTTAGGCCTTAACATGTGCATGTGTGTATGTGTGTTTGGTTCCATTTTCTTAAGCTTTTGGCCACTGTTTTGGGCCTAATTAGAGCTGCCCAAATCATGTTTAAGTCCAATCTTTACATGTTGTTACATGTCTTACACTTTGCATGCTTTGATTGCACCATGTCTTGCATGTCCACTAGCTTGCATGCTTGTTCATTGCTTGCTTGTTTGCATTGCCATGTTGCATCCCTAGCTAACATGCCTAGGTTGCATTGAACATGCATATCTTGTCCCTTGATTTAGTGATAGGGATTGGACTCCTTTGGTTTGTTGGTTTGCATTGCACTTAACATCAAAATGTGTATACTTGGTCACTTGGGCCATCACGCATGGAAATGCGCGATTGGTGGTCCGAGAACCAAGGAGCATGTCCCTTTGACTCACTCACATGATAAGGAACATGATTGGTGCATATATGGCCTGAATTGTATTACCATGCAAAGTCCTGTCCTCTGCTGCTGTCAAACAGGTTCTGCAGGCATTCTCTGTCGATCGACTCCATAGAGTGCCGACCGGCAATAAACTTTCAGCCGATGGATTCATTATGTGCCGATGACCATATGCTATTGCCGGTGACCACTATACTCAGCCGGTGGTGTCTCCTAATGTCCAGAGAAGCAACTCGGAGACTTTGAAAGTCTTCAGAGGAGCAGAGCAGGGAAAACAGAGGCAGATTGCGCATGGCGGTGCACTTCCGAGCAAGACCCGAGCACGCATGCATCGAGCTCTCTTCCCGAGGCGATTTACTGTTTTTCCTAGCTTAGTTAGTTTGTTAACTAATTAGGTAATTTGTAATAATTAATTAGCTAGGATAGTTAATTCATTATTCGATTTGTATTATTCTTTCGGTCCCTCCGGGCGAGGGCGAACTTGTAATAAGTGTGGGTGAGTGTGTGCATGTCTTCCAACCCCCACTTCTTTCTCCCTTTTACTTACCTGCTTTGATGGTTAGTAATAGGTCATGTTTAAATTAGCATACCTTATGCTGCGCATGCGTGCATCCATGCATTTGCCTTACATGCACCGGGCTCGGTACATCATGCTAACTGCATTTGTATTTCAATTCCAAATTGAATACGTGCATCAATTGATTGCATTTCACATGCCATGTTTAGGTTAGCCGAGCCTACTCTAATTGCATCCTGTATGTGTTACATTAGTCAATTTGACATGAACTAGGACCATGCATGTTGGCTAACTAGTTTATTGTTTTGGCACGGAGTACAATGTAAGTATTTTATGCTTTAGCATACCGCATGCGTGTGAGTGTTGCCATAACAGCATGATTACCATGTGGCTAGATGCTTATGTGATAAACTGTTTGAATGCCTGTGGGTGAAGGTTGGATTGTCTGAGTTGGAAAAACTCGTTGAAATCCGTATTTTAGCCTACTTGAGAGTAGCAAATTCCAAAGTACTTTTTAAAACAAACGGATATGCAATGCTTATTTCCAGATTAGGCAATCTAGTCTATACTTGTTTGTCGTGCGCATAACATAGTAATGCTAGGCTAATAATTGGTTTAAGAACACATAATGTTTTCAAAAACGGATATCGCGGTTAGTAGAGGCCGATCTTCGGATCGGGTAAGAGGGGGTGCTCATTGCTGACCTTCCCCAATCGTACCCTAGCTCCCGAACCGAGGCAACTCTGGTGATGACGGACATGTGGCCTTCGGCACCGAGTCAGGGTTTCCTAAACTCCCCCATAAAAAATATTTAGGTGGCGACTCTGTATCTGGCAAAGCAGTCCATGTTTGGCACTTCTTTTCAAAAAATCTGTTTCTCAAAACGATTTGCCAGATTTGGACTCTTTGGTTCAAGATTAAGAACCGTGACATCAAATTGAGTCCGAACTGTAGAGAGGCCCCACGCGGGCGCGTCTACAGTTTCTGGCGACTCTGCTGGGGATTTAGAGAGCTTGACTCGAACTCGTGATATCCTATTTTGATTTCATTTTTGTGTCTCTTTGCATTGCATGTGCATTGGTGCGCCTAGGACAGAGTGTTTGCCATCTGCCATTCCTGAACGGTTTGCCAGAGGCTTGTCTTGTCAAGGCATGACCATAAGGCTGACCGGTTATGGGCTCTGACAGTATGGGAACACAAACCCCAGTTTTACCGGGGCACCCTTTTCGACCATTCGACCTAGTGCATATTCGGATCTATAGTGACCATTCCAAGTTAGGACAGGTTGCTTACCCGATGTTAGATTGTTTGAAAACTGCTGCGTACATAGTGAAACCCTAGCTCCTGACAAAATAGGACAGGGAAACCCTACCCCAACATAGGGGTGTTTTGGCTCTCTTCACTTGCTATGTGCTTTTAGAGTGTATCTCTACAGGGAAAGTACATATCAGTTTGCAGGTTTGAGTATCAGGCCCAAGCGCACCAGTATCAGTGTTGTTAAGAAACCAGTTATCTGCGGGTATCAGGTTCAGTTTTTGGGACAGTGATTCCAGGGGAACAGTGATCAGCAGTAGAGTACAGTTGTTCCGCTACACCCGTGTTTGATCTGTTTGGGGTGAAATGCTGTTTGTTGTCTCTTTCAGTTCGGACAGCTGGTACAGAATAGCTAGTGCTCCCCCTTTGCTGAGGCAAGACTTATGATGACACAGAATTCGGAAGAGATAGTGATTATGACGGCTGCATTAGAGCAAGGGATCACTCTATAAGGTGAGACCAATACTGATATGCCACATCCACCTAGGTCGCCTGTTGCGCACCCGGTTTGGGCCCCCCAGCTATACCAGGCTCGCGAGCCTACTACATTTCAGCTAATGGGGATGATAGGTGATCTCCAGAGGTCTGTGGCGGATCTCGCCTACGGGATGTCAACTTCACCGTCAGCTGCACCATGTGCCGGGAGTTTTGTACCCCAGGAGCCCGCGCTGTTAGGGCGAATTGTGATTGAACTTAGCCAACCGGAGATGGCCTCCAGCTATGGCAATGACATGCCGACATCAACCCAAACCCTCGATCAGGCTGAGGCCAGAGGAAAAGACAAAATGAAGGCAGATGCCGACCCCATTGAACAACTGTTGTGGGGAGTCGAGGCTTTGAAAGCCGCGGGGATGAACAAGCAACAGATATCCGCAGCTGTGGCAAGAGCTATGGAGGATGCTTTCCCCACTCCACCTGAGGGGAGTTCAAGTCAGTCGAAAGATCGGGATAGGCCCCGTCATGCTAGAACAGTTTCTCCTATTCCCGCCCCTGCACCTGGGAAAGATCAGAACGCCAAGGCAGCTCCTGCCGACCCTTTTGCTTGTGCGGCTAGTAAGAACACTCAGACTCCAAAGTACCTGCCCCGAGGGCGCAGGACCTTTCATGCTCTCTGCATGCCTCTATCTAAGGCACTTTAGATCCTTGCCGAGAGGGGACACCTTAAACCCTTGGAGCCTCAGCCTCTCCCGAAGAATCTCCCTGCTACGCATGATGCTGCTCAGTACTGCGCGTACCACTAGCAGACAGGCCATGCAACCGACAATTGTTTCTGCCTCCGTCATGAGGTGCAAGATTTGATTGACAACGAGGTTATCCTCCCGCCCACCTCAGCCAAGTCCGTTACCACCCAGCTATTGGATTTTGAGGACACAGATACTGCAAGTATGTAATCAGAAAGTGAACCACCTGCGGGCGGCATTCGGTATATTTTGAATGTGGCGTCTGGCACGCATTTTTGAGCATCTGTGAATGCTAGCTTTGTAAATTCTGGTTCGGGTATCGAGTCAGTCTTTTGTTTTAAGTCTGTCTCTTTGTCTTGAGTCAGTCTTTTTGCTTAAAGGTCTGTCTTGTTGTAGCGAGTCAGTCCCCTTTGTATAGAATACCAGGTGATTCTGGGGTTGTTGTCCCGAACATCGTTTTGTCTTGTAATTACCTGTTTTTGTTTTTGAGTCTGTTTCTGCCGAGGGGCCAGTTACACCAACAAATCTGAATGAAACAGCTGTTGCTATCCCACTTTCATGCTTGCTTTCAGTGTAAGTTAGTTGTACCAGAGGATTTGATCGGGTTGACAGTACATCTCGCTTGCTCTCCTGCGCGCCAAACTCATTGCATTAACCTAAGTTTTTCAAAAAACAAAAAAAACCCTTTTGAACACTGCGGTGATAAAAACGAAGAGGAAGGAATTCCTCGGGTTTTGCAAAACTTTGATCAAATTGAGAGAAAGAGAGGCATGCTAAGCCTTTTAATGAATGAAACCACGCTTGTCAACATGAGTACTGAGAAGGACCCTAGCTTGATCCAGATTGGTTCCACACCATCTTCGGCACGAGCGATTTGTCGCTTTCTTAAAAACTTTCAAAAACAAATGTTTACACGACCCTGTGAAGACCTGTGTAGAACCGCTCTTGAGATTGTGCAGCCTAGGATCGCTCTCAGCCTCAAGATTCAACCCGTTCGTTTTCGATCCTTGAACCCGTTCAGAAAGTTCAACGGTCAAATGTCATGCAAGGTCTGTATGGCCAAATCAGGAGTAGCCCTCGAACAAGAGGCACCAAAGTCGAATCAAAAAGATTAGATCTCACCAGAAGAAGCTCGTGGAGCAACCATGATGGATTCTTCTGCAAATCAGTGCAACAGCCGTTCTCCTAGATATAGAGAGGCTTCAACTTCCAAAAACCATTTGGCATGGACTTGTTACACTTTTACCCTCTGAGAGGCTCGCTGGGCCGAAAACTCGGAAGGGTGACCCAGACAAAAGTTAGAGCAAGAGAAAAATACAAAAAAAAGCAAAAAATACAAAGATGCAAAAGAAAAGAAAAAGAAAGAAAAAATGCAAAAGAAAAGAACAAAAAAAAAAGAAAGAAGAAAAGAGAATGAAAAGATACAAAAGAAAGAAAATAAAAATGAGCTCGCAAGGCTGAAAACCCGCATCGGGCACCTTGGCAAAAGTTAGAGCCTGAAAAGTGAAGGTTAAAATACCCGAGTGTACCTTAACCGGAACTACGTAAGGCTTGATTCCCATGTTTGGGATACGTAGGCAACTTCATCATGAAGTCCAGCCCCCAACGCTTTCATAGCGTCTCAGTCCATACGATGGTTTCGATTTCATCCCATAGTCCAGTCGCCAACACCTTCCAAGGTGACTGTGTCCATATATTTGTCATAACCGTCTTCGTCATCTCTGTGTCCAAGAGTTCGACCACCACCAACGAAGACTGTTTACGGACTGCCGCGGCACCATCCAAACAAGGGGCAACTTTCCGTTGCCACGAGTCGTCGCGAGTCGCCATTCAAACCAAGGGCAGCTTTCCGTTGCCATCCACCCCCTTTAAGCCAGGGGCAATTTTCCATTGCCTCCAATCCGGGGTTGCGCATCTCAAAGAGTAAGATCCATGCTCATTGAGCATTGACTGTTTGTAAAATAGTTTTTGAAAATTTTTACCGAGGTTGACTATTTCCGCGAAAACTATCCCATTTTCCAAAACTGGACCATTTCCTTGGACCCAAAAAGGAAAATTTTCAGTGCTCATAGCCTGACTCGCATGATTTTCAAATCAAAAACCGAACAAGTATGTTAATCTAACTCTCATTTTGATCAAAACTATTCTAGTAGAAAACCAAAACAAAAAATGGTCAAAATGATGAACTAGGGGCACAGTTGAGTCAGGCTTTCTGTCTTCCCCCCGTCATCAACATACTTGCCAGGAGGGCATTCTACCCACCAGAAGAAATAGCTGTGCGCTAACGGCGTTGGGCATGAACCCGCAACTCCCTATTCATCCATTAAACACCCGGGGAGGGATAAAAATGAGAGAATAAAGAATAGACAGGTGTAAGTTGAGAGGAAAAAGTGAGCCAAAGGGTTTTGAGAGAAAAACCGAGCTTGAATGCCAGAGTGATGTGAGAATCACAAATGTGAAAAGGGTGGGAAACAATACCCAGAGAAACTGGCTCCTCGTGATCTGAGGTCCCCCGTCTTCGTTAACGCGTCTGTATGTCATATCTTTTGTTCTGTTTACCTCACCCTTTGTTTTAGGTCTCTTCCGAGCGTGTCTCGTTGTGTTTAGGTCGTGTACCCTTTTGTTCGAGTCCTTTTCCGCTGTATCCAGTTACAGGCTCGATACTCTGGTTAAGAAAACCCCTTTTCCAAAAATTAGTCATTTATGTTCAGAGTGCTGTGCCATTCTCTACATCTATGCGAAGCAAAAGAAGGAAGGGAAAATTTGGGGCATCCGAGCATGTTTTAACCCTAGTCGGTTTCACCTTTGAAGGCCGTCTTGATTGGGCTGTTTTGTTTAAAGTTTGCCGTATGCAGAATAAACCAAGTGCTGTGTTACGGGCTGTATGCAGATTAATCCCCAGTAGAGTAAGGGCTGTGCGTCCAGAATCAGGCAGTGGGTTGCTTGGGTTATTTTTGCTGCTGGCTGTTTAGTTATCTGATTATTACAGTGCAAGTGTTCAATTTTCAGACAACCAATCAATTTCATTTACATTGAGGTGTAATATGGGGTGATGCAATGCAAAGTATGAAATGTAAAGATATACGGATATAAACACCTTTTTTAGATAAAAAGCCTGTTTCATTCCATCATCTTTTCAAATACACAAGTTTTGGAGACAAAATTCTGCCTGCGGCAGTACAAAGTATCCTAACTACCAACAAAAAGAAAAGTACAAGAAAGAAGAAAAATAACAAAAATCTGTATCCGTGTCAAGCGGCTTCGGGGGCTATCAGTCTGTCCTAGTCCTCTTCCTGGACGAAGGTCTAGGAGCATCATCAGCATCGTCATCAGAGCCCGAGCTAGAACCGCCTCCGATCTCCTCCTCAGATGACCCGGCCTCTGCCTCCGCCTCGGACTCAACATCGTCATCATCATCATCATCAGGGGTCGGCGCCCGAGAACTACTCCCGACATGAGTACGCCCTCCCCTGGTGCGGGGACGTGCAGCGTCTCCACGCCCTCCTCGAGCAGGGATAGAGGGCCCAGCCGGAGCACCACCCACCGGAGGAATCTGGAAGGGAGGCTGAAAAGCATAAAAGGCAAATACATCAGAATACAGTATATGCAGTGTATCAGTGCATAATGCAGTGTACAATGTAAGAACGCCGTGAGCAGTTTATCAGTGCAGAATGCAGTGTACAGTGTGTGAATGCCGTGGGCAGTTTATCAGAGCAGAGTACAGTGCAGAATGCAGTGTATGCAGTGTATCAGATGCTGTGAGATCAGCGTGTCAGGTGTGGTGTCGTGCATCAGATAATGTGAAGCAGTGTATGAGTGGTTTGAGACCGTCATCAGAAGGGCATACCGGAATACTGTAGAGGGCGAGGAGGTCAAAGGTCCGCTGCGGCATCCCTATCATGGAGGCATTCAGCTCCACGGACTGCCGGGTATACTCGGAGGACGCCTGCAAAAGTATAAGATACATCAGTATTCTGCGGAATATCAAATAAACTGAAATGAAATGCAGATGCAAGATGCAAAATGAAGTAATACATACCGGAGGCAAGTCGGGGATACCGGCTAACTCATGACCAGCCGGGGGAGGAGCAAAGGGGATCTGGTAGGTCGTCCCATCCTGCCCTCTATATGACAGCACAGTGGGCAAGGCAGGCCAGCCAACCCCCCGTCCCCTCTGAGCTCCGCTCCTGCCATGCCCTTGAGCCCTCCTCGATGTGCCCGCTCCAGCCCCAACTCCCGCTCCAACTGCTGGCGCCACTGGCCTCTCCCCCTCAGCTCGGCGACCACCGCTCAAGGGTCTCATAATATAGGTCTGGACGTACTCTGCGTAGTCGCCCTCGCCTCTGTGATGCTCCTCACTCCAGCCGAAGGTGAAGTCCCTCATCTGCTCAAGAGAGAACCTCTCCGTGTGCCTCATATGCGTAGGAGGCGGACCCGAAACTATCTGCTCTGGTAAACCCAGGGTCTGACGTAAGAAGCGCTCGCCCAGGTACCAAGCCCGACAGACCGGGCCCTCCAACAAGATCCGACAACGGGCAGTCTCCTCTGCGCCCTCATAATGGTCCCTCACCACAGCCGGTAACAGAGCCCAGGGCTGCCAGGTGATTTGAAAATGAAATGCAGTTTATTATCTACCGTTATTGAAAACATGTGGTGCGAAGCAAAGCCAAAAAATAAACTCTAAAAGTTGAACATACCTCCGCGGCGGTGATGGTATCAAAGTATCGGCGGAAGAAAGTAAAAGACTCCCGTGGTCTCCGCACATATCGCACGACGAAGCGATGAGAGAAGGGGACGCCGAGCGGGATCTCCTCGTCGGGTACTGGGGCAAGCCTAGGAAAGTAGGCATACACCCATAACTGCAGAACAGATATCAGTATGACTATCAGATAAGGCAGAAAACAGAATAAAGCAGAAATAGCAGAACCGTGAGTTGTGCAGTATATTGTGCAGAATGTGCAGTGTGTGCAGTGTACAGTCAGTATAGGGCAGTGTACAGTATATGTGCAGTGTACAGAATACAGAAAGCAGAAACGTAAAAAGGGAAGAGGGCGTACCTCCCAGGCTCGCCAGTAGCCACCAAGGAGCTGTCCGCTGAGGCGGGAAGAAGAGCTCATATAACCGTATAAAGTGGCCAGAGCGGGGCCACCCCAGTCGTAATGGCGGATCTGTCTGACGTCCACCAGCGCGCTCAGCAGGCATAAGGGCACGGTGTTCGCCCGATCGGCGAAGAGAGTCGTCCCGAAGAGGAACATGATGAAGCCCCGCGCATACTGGTCCACCTCCTCTGGGGACATCTGCGCCTCCTCTGCCAAGGCCGGCTGGACCCGAAAGTGACTCTCAAACCACGAATACCTGACGAACCCCGCTCGAGCGAGGGGAGGCTGCATACCAAGCAGGTATAGCTGGGCAGCATCCCACTCATCCATATCCGTGTCGAAGGGGATCGGATCGCCCCCCACCCCAATGCCAGTAAGCATCGAGAAGTCGTAAGGGGTCATCGTCATATCCCCTGCGATGGAGAAGTGAAACGAGTCGGTGGTATCCCACCACCTCTCCGCAAGAGCAGCAAGCAAGGGTCGGCAGGTAGTCAGTCGAGAGAGCCCCCTGTAGAAAATGCCAAAGCCGGCCTCGTCGACGATGTCACGAACCGCATCTGGCAGCTCGAGGTACCACTCCCGAGCGACGATGTTCCCATACCCGCGGATGGTATGGGAATCCCCCTGTAATCAAAACAAAACAACAACAAATGCAAGGCAATATTCAAAATGCAGTTCTAAGAAGCATATAGGTATACAGCATGCGTGCATGTTTTCAGATTCAAACAAATACCGGGTGCCGGTGTGCTTACAGTGAACTATAGCGTGTGATGTGTCACCGTGTTTGGGTGGTTCAGAGCAGATGTAGCATGCGTGCGTGTTTTCAGACTCAAGCAGATACTAGGTACTAGTGTGTATGCAGTGAAATACAGTGTGCGCCGTGTGTTTGGGTGATTCAAAGCCAGTGCAGTGTGTGTGCATGTGTCAGTCTCAAACAGATATCAGTTGCACGTATGTTTACAATCAACTACAGTATACAGGGTATCTGAGCTAAAGCAGTTAAAGAGCACAACCAGCTACGGCAGTTTTGTATCCTACATTGCAGAAAGTAAAGCAGAGAAGGAAAGTTACCTCGGAAGCGCTGAAGGACAGATGGGAAGTAGGCTCACGCAGTAGTAGCTTGCGTGGCACGTGCCTCTCGAAGCTCCGAAACTGGCGTAGTCCGTCGGGGAGCATCTCATGAACTGCAGGCCTGTAGGTCTCCGGATCGAACGGCCGGATACGGAGTGGCAAAGGCTCAGCCTCGGGATCCATCTAGAGCTCTGGAGGAGCCCCGCCCTATGGAAGATCATCCGCCATCTTGAAGAGAGTGTGAAAATGGCCGGAAGGCGAAAAATCGGGCGAGAAGGCAAAAAGTCAACAAAAAGTCAAACCCCGAGAGGGTCGAAAAAGGTCGAAAAAGCCAGAATGCGGAAAAGACACGGGTATCGAGAAAAACTCGAGGGAAACAAGCCCCGAGTGGCGAAAATCAAGAAAGAAACACCGAAACGAAGTTTCGTTCGGTTGAAAATGTCCGAAACGCGGGAGATCGCGAATCGAACAACGAAATGGGAGCTAGAACGCAAGAAAAAGAGAGAATCAAGGGAGGAAAATGCTCTAGAGAGAGAGAGAGGGGATTTTCGACCAAATAGAAGTGAGGAAAATAGGGTTAGAAACCCTATTTTAAAAGACTCGTGCCGAAATGACAGAACTGCCCCGATACAGCAATTCTTTGCCGGTCGGCCACACTCTTTGCCGGTCGGCAAAATATTGTGCTGATGGAATTGCATGATGGCCGATGGACGGCTGGTGATGTATTCTGATGGCCGGTGGGCATCCGGTAACCTCTTACAATGATTTTGGGGCCTCCCACGCCCTTATTTGAGTTATGTGTGGGGTCCAGGGCCTTTAGTGCTCAAAACAGTGCAAAACAGTGCATTTTCGACGCTCAACCGGCCTCCGTTTTGACATCGGGTCGTGTTTTCTGTGCGTGGCACTCGAATTCGTGCAAGGTGTATCCTTTCCGTATCCTTTTGGCTTTTACGAAACTCAAAAGTTGCCCCCCTGTGCATCACATATCTATCGCACCGTCTTGTGCATTTCAAATCAATCGCGCGGTTTTGCGCATCTTGTTGCGTAGACCGCATGTTTATTCAAATTCATTACCTGCGTAGACCGCATGTTTTGCTTGCGTAGACCGCATGATTGTTCAATTTCATTACCTGTGTAGACCGCATGTTTTGCTTGCGTAGACCGCATGATTGTTCAATTTCATTACCTACGTAGACCGCATGTTTTGCTTGCGTAGACCGCATAATTCTTCAAATTCATTACTTGCGTAGACCGCATGTTTTGCTTGCGTAGACCGCATGATTGTTCAATTTCATTACTTGCACAGATCGCATGTTTTGCTTGCGTAGACCGCATGATTGTTCAAATTCCATTACCTGCGTAGACCGCATGTTTTGCTTCCGTAGACCGCATAATTGTTCAAATTCATTACTTGCGTAGACCGCATGTTTTGCTTGCGTAGACCGCATGATTGTTCAATTTCATTACTTGCGTAGACCGCATGTTTTGCTTGCGTAGACCGCATGATTGTTCAATTTCATTACTTGCGTAGACCGCATGTTTTGCTTGCGTAGACCGCATGATTGTTCAATTTCATTACTTGCGTAGACCGCATGTTTTGCTTGCGTAGACCGCATGATTATTCAATTTCGTTACTTGCGTAGACCGCATGATTGTTCAATTTCATTACTTGCGTAGACCGCATGTTTTGCTTGCGTAGACCGCATGATTGTTCAATTTCATTACTTGCGTAGACCGCATGTTTTGCTTGCGTAGACCGCATGATTGTTCAATTTCATTACTTGCGTAGACCGTATGTTTTGCTTGCGCAGACCGCATGATTGTTCAATTCCATTACCTGCGTAGACTGCATGTTTTGCTTGCGTAGACCGCATAATTGTTCAATTTCATTACTTGCGTAGACCGCATGTTTTGACTTGCGTAGACCGCATGATTGTTCAATTCCATTACCTGCGTAGACCGCATGTTTTGCTTGCGTAGACCGCATAATTGTTCAATTTCATTACTTGCGTAGACCGCATGTTTTGCTTGCACAGACCGCATGATTGTTCAATTCCATTACC
This sequence comes from Camellia sinensis, assembly GCF_055761805.1. Lineage (NCBI taxonomy): Eukaryota > Viridiplantae > Streptophyta > Magnoliopsida > Ericales > Theaceae > Camellia > Camellia sinensis. Next base: position 82,997,631 of record NC_138974.1, read on the forward strand.
TGCGTAGACCGCATGTTTTGCTTGCGTAGACCGCATAATTGTTCAATTTCATTACTTGCGTAGACCACATGATTGTTCAATTCCATTACCTGCGTAGACCGCATGTTTTTCTTGCGTAGACCGCATAATTATTCAATTTCATTACTTGCGTAGACCGCATGTTTTGCTTGCGTAGACCGCATAATTGTTCAATTTCATTACCTGCGTAGACCGCATGTTTTGCTTGCGTAGACCGCATAATTGTTCAATTTCATTACTTGCGTAGACCGCATGTTTTGCTTGCGTAGACCGCGTATTTGTTCAATTTCATTACCTGCGTAGACCGCATGTTTTGACTTGCGTAGACCGCATGCTTATGTTCAATTTCATGGCTTGCGTAGACCGCATGCTTACGATCGATTTTATTGCCTGCGTGGACCGTGTGCTCCACTTACATGTCTGTGCTTTCACAGCATCGTTATGCTTCCCACTTACTTTGCATTGTCGCACATTTTCAAATACATTAATATGCGTTGTACCTGTTAAGTTTGTTTTCTTTTCAGGCACGATATTGTATGTACGGTTCATTTGAGGCTGGTGCAACCAGACGAGCCGCACAGGTATATCCATGGTCTAGGAGACCTTAAATCCTTGGAAGGTGTAAGACCTTTAGTGTTCGCATTGTCGTACATCTCGAAAGCCACGTGTTGTCGCGCATTCCATGCAACATGCATTTTATACATCATTTGCATTTCAAAAACAAAAAAACATGCATTGTCATGCATCATTGTAATATAGTGTTTATTGCATTGTAGGTCGCATGCATTAATTGCATCGCCCCCGTCTATGGCTTGCACCTTTCCATGATTGAGCTTGGTCTGGTATGTGCCCATACTTCTCGTGTCAAAGCATAATTCAGTGGACCGTTCTATGTTAGTCGCGGCTTGTACGTGTACATGCCTTTCCTAGGCAAGATTTGGTTTGGCCCGCGTGCCATATCCACTGCATTATAGGTCGCATGCATTCATCGCATCGCCTTCCATTTATGGCTTGCGCCTTTCCATGATTGAGCTTGGTCTGGTATGTGCCCATACTTCTCGTGTCAAAGCATAGTTCAGTGGACCATTCTATGTTAGCCGCGACTTATACGTGTACATGCCTTTCCTAGGCAAGATTTGGTTTGGCCCGCGTGCCATATCCACTGCATTATAGGTCGCATGCATTCATCGCATCGCCTTCCATTTATGGCTTGCGCCTTTCCATGATTGAGCTTGGTCTGGTATGTGCCCATACTTCTCGTGTCAAAGTATAGTTCAGTGGACCGTTCTATGTTAGACGCGGCTTGTACGTGTACATGCCCTTCCTAGGCAAGATTTGGTTTGGCCTGCGTGCCATATCCATTATATTGCATTTCCATTCCATTGCATATTTATATATATTGCATTGTAGTTTGCATGCATTCAATGCATCGCCCCCGTCTATGGCTTGCGCCTTTCCATGTTGAGCTTGGTCTGGTATGTGCCCATACTTTTCACGTCAAAACATAGTTCAGTGGACCGTTCTATGTTAAACGCGGCTTGTACGTGTACATGCCCCTCCTGGGCAAGATTTGGTTTGGCCCGCAGGCCTTATCCATTGTATCCATTTCCATTCCATTGCATATTTGTAGATATTGCATTATAGCTTGCATGCATTCAATGCATCACCTCCGCCTATGGCTTGCGCCTTTCCATGTTGAGCTTGGTCTGGTATGTGCCTATACTTCTCGTGTCAAAGCATAGTTCAGTGGACCGTTCTATGTTAGACGCGGCTTGTATGCGTACATGCCTTGCCTAGGCAAGATTTGGTTTGGCCCACGCGCCATATCCATTGCCATCTCCCTAGCATATCCATATATATATTGCATTGTAGTGTAATTTTTGCATCCGGCATTAGGATCGTAGTCCTTTCCCCAGCGGGTCGTTTCCCCACTTATGTCATCCCCCCCCCAATACTTGTTCTTGCGTCCGTCTACATTACTCATAGTTCAGTAGACCGTTGTATGGTAAACGGACTTGTTACCTCCATCAATCTATTTGACATAGGCGTGGTTTCGAACCGCTCATGTTTGGATCATGATTCAGTTGCTTTGCATATAGTTTGCATTGTTTCAATTCCATTGCATCTTTATTTGCATTGTTTTGCATATATTGCATATCATTTTGCATCTATTTTTACATTGTCATGCATGTTGCTAACAACATCGTACCTGTTAAGTTGTTTTCTTTGCAGGCACGATATTGTATGTACGGTTCATTTGAGGTTGGTGCAACCAGACAAGCCGCCCAGGTATTGTATCCTCCGAGTGAGACGTATCGAGAATTGCATAATTCTCTTACATCCTTTCTGCATTGTAGTGTAGTTTGGTGTATGCCAGCTTAAAACTGTTGCATGTTCACTTCATTATAGCTTTCTTTGCATGATCATAAGTTATGTTTGGCTTTGTGCATTGTCTTGCATTTTGCCCCTGCCTTCGGCCGCATACCTTGTTTGTCTTGCATGTTTGTCTAAGTCTTCGGCCTTGTCAAAAATAGGTCGTCTCTGGGCTTTGACATTCACTCCCATCATTGTTATGACTTTCGAGTTCTGTTAAAGAGGGGCAACTGTAGACACCCCATTTTTGACCGTCCTCAAGACTTGGACGTCACCGTTTGAACACCCGGTGATCAACCATGTTTGTGTTCGTTTGGAGTTCTCGGAGGTCTCGGCTACGCGCCTTGACTCAGGATCTCCGAACTTGACTGTTTAGTGTCTGCTTTTGCACCAAACACTTGTGTTTTGCCTTGAAAGGGCAGGGAATACCTTGTGAGGCATCCCCACACATCACCAGCCATGGCCAGAAGCCACCGGCTGGTGTTTTGTTGCCATCGGCAATATATATCGCCGGTCGGCAGTCTTTGTTGCCGGTCGGCACTCCTTTTTTACAAAATGGCAATTTTGAGCAGCCGATTACTGTTCATCTACTTTTGCAGATATTTTAAGACAGCTGTATGTCATTTTGTTCCCCTCCATACACGTGTATGGAGGAATGGACCCCTTGTTAGCTTACCTTGTAAGCTTTACAAGATTGGCTCCTCTATAAGAGGAGCCCTCCCCTCTTGGCTCTAGGTTAGAGATTTTGGAGAGAAAATTGGTGAGAACTCTGGTTTTAGGTTTAGGGTTTGATATATATATTCTATCTCTATACCTCTCTCTCATTTAGCCTTTGTGTGTGTTTAAGTGTGTTTGTGTCTTACTATTGCACACAAACACATAGTGTTACACCTTTGCTTGATTTCTTGAAGGACCAGAGGTTGTTCTTGAGGTTCTTGAGCTGTTTTGAGCTCAAGGAAGCTGTTGGAGCTTCATCTTTGAAGAAAGTCAACAAGGGTAAGAAACTAGTCCCATTTTATCCCATTTTTGCATTGTATTTTTACCTATCTTGAATTTTTTTTTTGGCTTTGCATATAATACAAAAAAGTTCTTTTTTTAGGCCCTCTAAATAGTTTATTTAGGGTGTTTTGTTGTTTGAGGTTGTTTGACCCCTCCTAAGCCTTGTAAGGCTCCATTTTGTGCTATATTGAGTGAGCTCCGAGACCTTGGTGTTTGGGCCTCCTCACCACTGAAATCTTGAGGGATTTCAGAGGTGAGGATGGTGCCTTGAGGTCCCAAGAAGGAGAGGGCCACCCCCTCTCCTTGTTGTCCTTGAAATGGACCATTTTTGGCCTCTTAAGGGAGCACCTAGCTAAGCTTCATGTTGACCATGCCTTGGCTGCTTTTTGTGCTTATTATGTCATAATATGCCTCTGTTTTTTGTTGGTTTTGGTACACCATGCATGCTTAGCATACCTATCTTGTAATGCCACCTTGATGCCTTAACATGCCTTAGGTTGTAAACCCTTATTCTAGCATGTTTTAGGCTTAGTCTTGTGAAGCTTTTGTGCATATTTTGCCATGTTTAAGGTCTGTCCATAGTTGTTTGGGTCGGCTTTGGCATGCTTAGTATAGCCCCTTTGCATTCCGGTTTGTTGGCCTCAAGTATTTGAGCGTATAGCATGCCATTCTTGCATTGATTCAGTGGTTTGGAACTATCCACCATGTCATTTCAGTCCACTTAGCATGCTTATATGCTTGCATTTCATGGCCCTTTTGATGTTTCAAGAGTTGATGTTTCATGCTCCATGTTTATGCCATTGTGTATGCCTCTAGGATTAGGTCACTTAGATGCCATCTAAGTGGTTCTTGAGGCTTAATTTTGCATGATTCGGGACTGTTTTGATTCAATTTGGTCATTTGCTTCGTGAGTCATATGGCCATGTTTTAGGTACTTGGGTTTGGTTGCATGTATAGCTTGCATTGGTAGGTTAATTTGGCATCATTTCCTACATGTTTTCAAGGCTTATAATACATGTCATATGCCCATGATTACCCCCTTTTAAGTGTGCTTAAAAGTAGTCCTTTGATGCTTAAGCGTTTAGGCCTTAACATGTGCATGTGTGTATGTGTGTTTGGTTCCATTTTCTTAAGCTTTTGGCCACTGTTTTGGGCCTAATTAGAGCTGCCCAAATCATGTTTAAGTCCAATCTTTACATGTTGTTACATGTCTTACACTTTGCATGCTTTGATTGCACCATGTCTTGCATGTCCACTAGCTTGCATGCTTGTTCATTGCTTGCTTGTTTGCATTGCCATGTTGCATCCCCAGCTAACATGCCTAGGTTGCATTGAACATGCATATCTTGTCCCTTGATTTAGTGATAGGGATTGGACCCCTTTGGTTTGTTGGTTTGCATTGCACTTAGCATCAAAATGTACATACTTGGTCACTTGGGCCATCACGCATGGAAATGCGCGATTGGTGGTCCGAGAACCAAGGAGCATGTCCCTTTGACTCACTCACATGATAAGGAACATGATTGGTGCATATATGGCATGAATTGTATTACCATGCAAAGTCCTGTCCTCTGCTGCTGTCAAACAGGTTCTGCAGGCATTCTCTGCCGATCGACTCCATAGAGTGCCGACCGGCAATAAACTTTCAGCCGATGGATTCATTATGTGCCGATGACCACATGCTATTACCGGTGACCACTGTACTCAGCCGGTGGTGTCTCCCAATGTCCAGAGAAGCAACTCTGAGACTTTGAAAGTCTTCAGAGGAGCAGAGCAGGGAAAACAAAGGCAGATTGCGCATGGCGGTGCACTTCCGAGCAAGACCCGAGCACGCATGCATCGAGCTCTCTTCCCGAGGCGGTTTACTGTTTTTCCTAGCTTAGTTAGTTTGTTAACTAATTAGGTAATTTGTAATAATTAATTAGCTAGGATAGTTAATTCATTATTCGATTTGTATTATTCTTTCGGTCCCTCCGGGCGAGGGCGAACTTGTAATAAGTGTGGGTGAGTGTGTGCATGTCTTCCAACCCCCACTTCTTTCTCCCTTTTACTTACCTGCTTTGATGGTTAGTAATAGGTCATGTTTAAATTAGCATACCTTATGCTGCGCATACGTGCATCCATGCATTTGCCTTACATGCACCGGGCTCGGTACATCATGCTAACTGCATTTGTATTTCAATTCCAAATTGAATACGTCCATCAATTGATTGCATTTCACATGCCATGTTTAGGTTAGCCGAGCCTACTCTAATTGCATCCTGTATGTGTTACATTAGTTAATTTGACATGAACTAGGACCATGCATGTTGGCTAACTAGTTTATTGTTTTGGCACGGAGTACGATGTAAGTATTTTATGCTTTAGCATATCGCATGCGTGTGAGTGTTGCCATAACAGCATGATTACCATGTGGCTAGATGCTTATGTGATAAACTGTTTGAATGCCTGTGGGTGAAGGTTGGATTGTCTGAGTTGGAAAAACTCGTTGAAATCTGTATTTTAGCCTACTTGCGAGTAGCAAATTCCAAAGTGCTTTTTAAAACAAACGGATATGCAATGCTTATTTCCAAATTAGGCAATCTAGTCTATACTCGTTTGCCGTGCGCATAACATAGTAATGCTAGGCTAATAATTGGTTTAAGAACACATAATGTTTTCAAAAATGGATATCACGGTTAGTAGATGCCGATCTTCGGATCGGGCGAGAGGGGGTGCTCATAGCTGACCTTCCTCAATCGTACCCTAGCTCCCGAACCAAGGCAACTCTGGTGATGATGAACATGTGGCCTTCGGCACCGAGTCAGGGTTTCCTAAATTCCCCCATAAAAAATATTTAGGTAGCGACTCTGTATCTGGCAAAGCAGTCCATGTTTGGCACTTCTTTTCAAAAAATCTGTTTCTCAAAACGATTTGCCAGATTTGGACTCTTTGGTTCAAGATTAAGAACCGTGACATCAAGTTGAGTCCGAACTGTAGAGAGGCCCCACGCAGGCGCGTCTACAGTGCCATATTTCTTGGAGAAAAGATCGCGGGTGCTCCCCACGAGGAGTTCCTTAAACGAATGAACCCTTCCTAAAGCATCTCTTCCAACTGCTTCTTCATGTCCACAAGCTCTTTAGGCGCGGTTCTGTATACCGTCTTAGAAATTGGTGTAGTTCCTAGCACTAGGTCAATGCGAAATTCTACTACCCGTCGAGGAGGAGGTCCAGGTATCTCCTGAAATACATCTTCAAACTCACGCACTACATCTACCTCACTAATATCCTGCTTAGGAATTTCTACCGAGCACAGAAAACTCGTCATCACCGACTCTTCTCCATTGCTAGAAGTGTGGGTAAGCCGTGACATACCGGGAATGTCTATATTATAGTCTTTCCAGCACAATCTAGAGTCACAAAGTGTTTTCGTAGCTAAGCCATACACAAAATAATTACAAACCCCTCAAACCCTAACATAATTAGGTCTGTATACAAGACTTTGCCTGCAAAGTCAATCTCAAAATCTTTACACATCTCATAAAGAGTAACTGCCCCTCCTAAAGGGGTCTCAACACGAATAGGTCTAGACAATGAGGTAGTTACAATATGTTCTCTTTCTACAAACTGTCTAGATATAAAAGAATGAGAGGCACCCGTATCCAAAAGAACTCTAATGGGTTCTCAAAAAAGGTTAAAGGTACCTTCCAGCCATCACCTTCAAGTTAAACACACCAAAAAGAATTCATTCATGAATACTTAGACTCAACCACCAAAATAAACTAGCGAACCCATGTTTCCACAATCCGAGGATCACCTAAACTCTCATAAGTCTAGGGTAACCTAGAGCTCTGATACCATTCTGTAACGCCCAACTTCTGGGCCATTAATAAATCAATTCAACCTCAATTTTATAATTGCAGATAACTCATAATCTCAAATATACAAATTGTCTCCATAAATAATTAACTCAAATGTCTCCAAAACATAAATTATACAAATCTCCAAAAAAAACTATATAGCGGTGGACCCAAAAATCTCCAACTCAACAATTCTTTAAATGATTCAACTCCAATCGCCACTAGATTTGCTCCACACCTAAAAAATAAATTGATTCGGGAAGTATACAATACAATAGGAATAACAAGGTTCAGATAGAAAATAAATCAACAGAGATCAAACAACTACACAACCGATTAGATTCGATAATCAAGCAATTTACCAAATTACACAAACAAGTCAACCCGACATATGATACTTTTTCCAGAACCAAATACCCGGTCCTACTCGGTACATGACCAGTGACCCGCCTCACCCACTTCACCCAAGCACAACCGTTTATCCGGGCTATTGGTCCAAGCTATTGGCAAGGTCTACTCGATCCATGTACGAAGCATTTCCACGTCATTTAGCCAGACAAATCAACACTGACTACACAAAACAACTTCATAGAATTTATCAAATGATCAGAGTACTCAAACGTGTCAATAGAATGATTTCACAGGATTTATCAAATGATCACAATAATCAAGAGGATTACAAATTGGAAGTAATTAAAATAAACTCTTTGCAAAGAGATTTAAAGGAATCATATTGTATACCACCGAATTACCTCAAATCAATCTCCTCCATCTCCAACACTCGAATCTCAATATTTCTCCATGAATCTCCAAAGTGGCATAAACTATGTAAGGTTTCACAAAATCTACAACTCTCCTCATTTACGAAAATGCTTACTCTCACTCTATACACCCTTAATCTAAACTCAAAATTTCTATAATTTAAGAGAGAACAATATGAGAGAGATAAAGATATGGATGGACCAAGAAGAAGAATGATAGAAATGGTTGAGAGGTGAGCTCAATTTATAGGCAAGGATACTTGAGATAAAAAAAAAAAAGGAAAAATAATAAAATAAAGTTTACTTGGTGGGCAAGAAAGGGGTGTGCTTGGAGAAAAAGAAAAATAACTTTCCTTGGAGACAAAGTAACTTGGAGAGAAAAGAAGATTAAAGAAATTTAAAAATAAAAGATTACTTGGTAAGCAAGGAAATGATGGAAAAATAATAAAATAAAATTTACTTGGTGCCCAAGAATAATGAAAAAATATATTTTAGAAAACAAAGGAGATGAATAATAATGAGGTGGAGAGAAAAATAAAATAAAATAAATAGAGAAAAATAAGTTAGATTTTCATCTAAAAATTTCACCACCAAACTACCACCAATACCTCTCACTAAAATATTAATACCTCAAAAATATGGGGTTTCACAATCTATCCCCCTTAAACAAATTTCGTCCTCAAAATTCACAATCCCTAATACTCCAAAATATTTAAAAACTACTATCTCCTTAAATAACACGCTTTCGCTACGCACTCTGAAATAAACAACGATTTTTTTTTTTTATACCTAAAATATCAATCTTTTTTTTTTTTTACCTCAAATATTGAACCCAATTATCAATCACCCAAAAGAAAGAAAACCTAAACCTTGTATACACACCTAACCAAAACAATTAAAATCAATCAATCATCTATAAACCCTAAAGCTTACATATACAACTAATCAAAATAATTAAAATTAATCTATCATCTTTATGTAAAAATAAAATCAAACTAACATCAAACAAATAAAAATAAATAAATAAATGAAAACAATGAATTAAAAATAAATCAAGGGAAGTGGGTTTTGTACTCACAATATTATTTTGAAGGCCAAAGAAATATTTGAAAGATTAATGGAGCCATCAAAACAAAACCCTAATCTTTTTTTTCTTTCTTCTCCTCTTTTTTTCTTGATGCCGCCCCGTTCTTTGTCTTCTTTGATTTCTCTCTCTCTCTCTCTCTCTCTCAACTTGGTCTCTCTCTCTTTTCCTTTTGATCTCCTAAACCTAGTTAAATACTTCTATGTTATTAAATATATAATAACCTAAGAGCTAGTATAACCGAATAATATTATACTTGTACGGGAAAGAAATAAATCTTCTCGTATAATCCTGTTGATCAAGTCTGCGCTCCACCATACATCGTCGCTTTAGTCCCTGAAAACACAAACGTGAGCTAACCAGCGGGTGTGTGCCGAAAACCCCTCTGATGCCTAAGTCAGCAACTAGACAATAGACAATATGCTCTGTGTATTCTAGAGTAAGAATTAGGATACCTGTCCATAGGTCTGGTCAGGAGTTTTTATAGACTTTACTTTGGCACAATCCTAGTAGGATTCCAACTCTCCCTATGAGAGTCCTCCCAGGAATCACACACCCTACTCACTACCAACCAAGTGAGATGGTTTTGCACAATCCTAGTAGGACTATGCTCTCCTTAGCAGAGTCCTCCTAGGAGTCATACTCCTACTCACTACCAACCAAGTGAGATGGTTTATACAATCCCAGTAGGACTCTTACTCTCCTTAGCAGAGTCCTACTAGGAGTCTCATCACTGCAAGCCAAGTGAGATGGCTGAACCTTTTACCCCAGTTATACATTCCTGCCCGAACTGATTTATCTCGGTCCCTTGCCCTTCGGACCGTGTGATCGAAAGCCGATCTAACGGATGCCACCCTGCCGAGCTATACACAGCTCGGCCCTCGCCATTGATGCTACCTCCTTTTAATAAGCTGCTGCAACCACACCGAGCTAAGTTACCTCAGTCACACTCTTAAGTAATGATGTAGATGGCGCCCGGCCGAGTTATACCAAGACCGACCGAGCTATACCAAGCTTGACATCCTTTCTCACCAATACCTCGGCTAACCACCAGGCCCACTTATTTCGACTGACATCTTTACCTCGGCTAACATTGCGGTCAGCTAAGTTACTTCGGCTCTGTGATACTTTAAGCACTACTATCAGTCTTGACTTCGAGATGACACCCTGCAGAGCTATCCTTTAGCTCGGTCCTCTTTCTACCGATACCTCGGTCCATAGTTCGGCCCAAACCCAAAATATGAGATGTTTTCTTGGCGTAAGACCGAGCTACACCAGCCCTTATCTCAGCCCATTACGCGGTCCAACTCCTAAAAAAGACTCTTCCTAGCTCGGCCCAAATTATTTTTTTACAAATTACCCTCTCAATTGCCCCTTAATTCCATCTGCGTAGCATGATTGGGATTATTTTTCCTCCAGCCGAGCTAAGAAGTTGTTCGGTTTCACGGCTTTTTCGGTCTCAATAAGCCTTGTCAGTTGCTTAGCATGTCCTTCCACTAATCTGGTACGACGTTATTCCCAAGATACATGGCGTGCCCCCAATATCCTTGTTCTCCTTGTTACCATCGTCATGCCAAAAATTTTAATTGCCCTAATTTTTTGCCTTTAACGCATGTATCCTTCAAGTTTGTATACGTCAAGTCGTTCTTTCTGTGTCTTGCCGAACAGACTAACTCGGTTTATACGAACCTTGCTAACCTGTTCTGGCCGAGGTAACCATCATCCCGGCCAAAGAGTTTCAGAAATTTTGTTGGACATACCTGCTAACTTCCTGCAGCCTAGATCTTTATCTCAGCTTAGGAGAAGTAAGTGTTGATTTTTCAAGTCAATCACTCTTTAGCCGATATCATTACTTTGGCTAAAGAGTACCAAGTGTTGGTTTAATCCAGCCAACCACTCTTTAGTCGATATCCTTACTTCGGCTAAAGAGTACCAAGAGTTGGTTTAATCCAGCCAACCACTCTTTAACTGATGTCCTTACTTCGGCTGAAGAGTACCAATAGTTAGTTTAATCCAGCCAACCACTCTTTAGCCGATATCCTTACTTCGGCTAAAGAGTACCAAGTGTTGGTTTTTCCAGCCAACCTCTAAGTTGGTTATTCCGGCCAACCTAGAGTAAAGTGTTTGGTTATTCCGACCAAACGTCCTGCAGCCTGGATCCTTATCCTGGGCTTAGGAGGGGTGTTGGTTTTTCCAGCCAACCTCTAAGTTGGTCATTTCGGCCAACCTAGAGTAAAGTGTTTGGTTTTTCCGACCAAACATCCTGCTGCCTGGATCCTTATCCTGGGCTTAGGAGGGGTGCTGGTTTTTCCAGCTAACCTCTAAGTTGGTTATTCCGGCCAACCTAGAGTAAAATATTTGGTTATTCCGACCAAACGTCCTGCAACCTGGATTCTTATCCTGGGTTTAGGTGGGGTGTTGGTTTTTCCAGCCAACCTCTAAGTTGGTTATTTCGGTCAACCTAGAGTAAAGTATTTGGTTATTCCGACCAAACGTCCTGCAGCCTGGATCCTTATCCTGGGCTTAGGAGAGGTGTTGGTTTTCCAGCCAACCTCTAAGTTGGTTATTCCGGCCAACCTAGAGTAAAGTATTTGGTTATTCCGACCAAACGTCCTGCAGCCTGGATCCTTATCCTGGGCTTTAGGAGAGGTGTTGGTTTTTCCAGCCAACCTCTAAGTTGGTTATTCCGACCAACCTAGAGTAAAGTGTTTGGTTATTCCGACCAAACGTCCTGCAGCCTGGATCCTTATCCTGGGCTTAGGAGAGCTAAATGTTGGTTATTCCGGCCAACATAGAGCTAAGCGTTTGGTTATTCCTGCCAAACTTCTTGATTGCCCCCAAGTCGGGCAAAGACTTGTTGGTCAAACCTGCCAACTTCCTGCAGCCTAGATATCCTTATCTCGGCTTAGGAGAGCTAAATGTTGGTTATTCCGGCCAACATAGAGCTAAGCGTTTGGTTATTCTTGCCAAACTTCTTGATTGCCCCCCAAGTCAGGCAAAGACTTGTTGCGCTTGGTTAGTCATTCTTTCCAACAGTGCTAACTTTTGCCGAAGGTGTTCTGTCCGATATCACTGTTTGTATCGAACTCTACCTTGGTGTGCATCCCATCTTCCTCTACCAAGATGTGTTTGTGCACTCGCTCCATCAGGGCTTCCATAGAAAGAGGTGGCGTCATTGTTATTGAATCTCTCAATTTTTGACCCACTAACAGACCTTGCTTGTACTGTGCAATAGCTAGGTTTGTAAGACAATCTGTTACATGGTTGAAGGTCTCCCAATACCGATTGTCGTAAGACTTCAATGTTTCCTTCTTGCCCATGCTGATGGAGAGAAGCTGGTCAATCTCCACTGGCGTCTTGGTGTTTGTTCTGAATTTGGTTACAAATGCCTCCGTTAGTTGTGCCTATGAGGCTATACTACCTTCTGGTAACCTTTCAAACCATGCTAAACCCATGTCGCCAAGGCTGAACAGAAACATGATACACATTAAGGGCTCATTTCGTCGATACACGACCATAACCTGGCGAAAGTGGCTTACGTGTATGTAGGGGTCTGACTCCCCCTCATAAGTGATGAATTTAGGCTGATGGAAGCCTAAGGGTAATGGTGCGTCCTCAATTGTCGGGATGAACGGTGAGCTCTGCAACCTTGCTAATGCTTTGTCTGCTGGTTCATAGGCGAGACGTGGTTTTGGAATTCCAACCTCGACACTCTTATGTGTTCTAGGAGCCAATCGTTGTAGTGTGGAGACTCTGCGAGGGTCACGAGCCTGAGTGTCTTCTCTCCTTCGAGCCCTTTCAGTCTTCTTTCTCTCAGGTCTGGAGTAGCGTGTCCTGGAAGTCTTTGATTGTGTATCACCCGACCTGAGGCTTCTACTTTCAGTTTGTGATAGTGTGACTTGTCTGTCATGATCTTTTGAGTGGCAAGAGTGTGTGTTGCCTCTGCTCCCCTCTTTTGTTGCCACCCTTTTGCTTTTTATCTCTCTCTTCATAAACTCTATGTCAGCCGCTATTCTTCTTATTACTTCGTCTTGTTCCCTTACGCGATCTTCGAGAACCTGATGATCCATCTTCTGCCTCTGTCTATCAGGGCTCCGAGAGCGGTGTGGACTTGAGCCCTGTCTTCTTCTTGCTTCTCTCTGCGGATTCCTTCGCTGGGGATCTAATTCCACCATGGGTGGGATAGAAGGTAAACCTTTGCGCCTCCCACCCCCTTTCGGAGTTTGCCCATCTATAGCAGATTGCGGCAAGTCTTCATTGTGAGCCATTGCTTTCAACTAGAGAGGAAACTTGATCAAGAGGTTTTGCTCTTCGTGAATTTCCCACAAACGGCACCAATTGTACGGGAAAGAAATAAATCTTCTCTTATAATCCTGTTGATCAAGTCTGCGCTCCTCCGTACGTCGTCGCTTTACTCCCTAAAAACACAAACGTGAGCTAACCAGCGGGTGTGTGCCGGAAACCCCTCCGATGTGTAAGTCAGCAACTAGACAATAGACAATATACTCTATATATTCTAGAGTAAGAATTGGGATACCTGTCCATAGGTCTGGTCATGAGCTTTTATAGACTTTACTTTGGCACAATCCTAGTAGGATTCCAACTCTCCCTATGAGAGTCCTCCTAGGAATCACACACCCTACACACTACCAACCAAGTGAGATGGTTTTGCACAATCCTAGTAGGACTATACTCTCCTTAGTAGAGTCCTCCTAAGAGTCATACTCCTACTCACTACCAACCAAGTGAGATGGTTTATACAATTCCAATAGGACTCTTACTCTCCTTAGCAGAGTCCTAGTAGGAGTCTCATCACTGCAAGCCAAGTGAGATGGCTGAACCTTTTACCTCGATTGTACATTCCTGCCCGAACTGATTTATCTCGGTCCCCTGCCCTTCGGACTGTGTGATCGAAAGCCGATCTAACGGATGCCACCCTGCCGAGCTATACACAGCTCGGCTCTCGCCATTGATGCTACCTCCTTTTAATAAGCTGCTGCAACCACACCGAGCTAAGTTACCTCGATCACACGCTTAAGTAATGATGTAGATGGCGCCCGGCCGAGTTATACCAAGACCGGCCGAGCTATACCAAGCCTGACATCCTTTCTCACCAATACCTCGGCTAACCACCAGGCCCACTTATTTCGGCTGACATCTTTACCTCGGCTAACATTGCGGTCAGCCAAGTTACTTCGGCTCTGTGATACTTTAAGCACTACTATCAATCTTGACTTCGAAATGACGCCCTGCAGAGCTATCCTTTAGCTCGGTCCTCTTTCTACCGATACCTCAGTCCATAGTTTGGCCCAAACCCAAAATATGAGATGTTTTCTTGGCCTAAGATTGAGCTACACCAGCCCTTATCTCAGCCCATTACGCGGTCCAACTCCTAAAGAAGACTCTTCCTAACTCGGCCCAATTTGTTTACAAAATACCCTCTCAATGCTATAAACCTAAATCTCAATATATAATAGCTTAATAAATTATAATATGCAGTAAATTTATTAATTACAACTTTAAATGCCTTAGATATCACATTAAATCTTATGTAACCACCCAATTAATAATTACATCATTAAATCCAGTAAATATCACATTAAATCTCATGTAACTACACAGTTAATAAAGTCAAAAATAAAATAAAATAATAATAACCATAATAATAATAAATAATGACTAAAGAAAATTAGAATCGCTACATGAGTGATAGTGGTTTTAGTAGACAAAAAGGACCACCCTAATCACCACAGGGAATTGGGCAAGTGACATCCTTATTGGAAGAGGCATATATACCTATCATTAACTTGTCTGTTCACGAGGAAAAAGCTATTGAGCCTTTGTTTTTTTTTTTTTGGGGGGGGGGGGGGGTTGAATAAAGCTATTGAGCTTTTGCTTTCATATAAATAGAGAACAAATTATTTTTAAAAATAGATATAATTACAACAACAATAAAAATGAGAATTTTATCCTTATAATAAAATAAATTTTTATTTTATCAGTTTAAACTCTAATTTTTTTTAATTTATTTTCAATTTAAACCATTTTCATATTTTTGTTAAGTAAAATTAATGAAAAAATGATATTTTAGTCTTAAACTCAATAAAAATGAGTATATATCTAAAATACTCATTTTCATTGAATTTAATGCCTAAAATATCATTTTTCTATCAATTTTACTTAACGAAAATAAGTAAATAGTTTGGATTAAAAACAAATTAAAAATATTAAATTTTAAATTGATAAAATTAAAAATAAAAAATTTATTTTATTATAAGAGTCAAATTTTAATTTTTTTTTTATATAATTACTCCCAAAAAAGCACAAATAATAGTGTCACCCCATCTATTTCGATAAGAGTGTAAGTAGCGTCTAAAATGGATGCAGTGGCACATTTGGTGCACTAATATCTATTCTTGATCCCCAAGTACTATAAGTCGTGGGAAACAAAGGGTGTTTGTCATTTCATTGGCCACATTTGACCAAAATAAGAAATATAAGGAAAATGTTACATAAGCTAATAAATATTATTACAAGAAATTTACTAATTAAGTTAAGGATAAATTACAAAGACATCTCTGAAGTTTGTTTAAAACACAACTCACTCCTTATAATTTTAAAAATTACATTTCGTCCTTTGAAATTTTTAATTTGATAACAAATGACTCATTTTATTAATAAGTTATTAAGTCAATTAACACTTTTTAATGATATCAGAAATATATTTTAATTAATAATTAAGATATTTTTATTATTGTATTGGAAAGTAGTTGGGATATCATTTTTTTCAGTTAATTCTATTAAATAAAAAATTAAAATAATGGAATATTCGTAATTTTTCAAATCACAAGGGATAATATGTATTTTAAAAAAATCTCAAGGGATGTATTTATAATTTACTCCTAATTTAATAAGCAAGAGTTAAATTTTAGAATCTAAAATTGGACCACTTTTTCTTTTCTTTTCTTTTTCTTTTTCTTTTTTGAACAGCGAAAAAAAAAAATTATTGATAAGCTTTAAGAACCAAAGATACATCAAAAGAAAGGGTTTGCAAAACTGAACCCCTTGAATAATGAAATCAGTATCACATCACAGTAATAAATAAAAAAAATTATAAAATTTATTAATTTGTATAATAGCCAAAATAGAAATATGGTTGCAATGTGCTATATTTTGGATGATAACAATGGCTCAATCACTGAAAATAGGATGAGGAACATAAAATGACACAGCCCATTTAAATTCAACAACATTGGAGTAGTCTCAACAATTATTAATTTATTTTTTGAACAAAAGAAGATCCTCATAATACTTTGTAGTCCAATTTTCAATGATTTTGACCTCTCTCTTCCTTTGCATTACCAACCATTGTGGATCACTTTGCTTTGCTGGCAGAATATCCAAGCAATGGGACCCTGAAATATCAAAACTATGTGAATTATCATTTTGGCAATGTCATCTTATAAAAATCCAGTATCTAATCACTTGACACAATTTAAAATCACATTTGGTCATCAGCTTATTAGAATTTCTTTCGGTTAAATTCATTTTACAACTCCCTTTTAGTTTGAGGTTGGAATACTTTATTCCCTTATCGTTCAAATATAATCAAAAAAACTCTTATATGATTTGGATTAAAGTGTTTCTGATAGTTTTTCCATCCAAATTAACAGAAATTGTATTACATATACTATTTTTTAGAGTGAGTTTTATTTTCTGAAAAATTAGAGTGAAATTAATACAACAAAATGATAATTTTACCTCCATTTTGTCCAAACCTAAAATTAAATTAATATGTTAATTAAAATATAATATAATAGAATTAAGAATTGAACTAAAATATAATATATAATTAAGAATTGATTTCAAATATAATTAAATAAAATATAAAATAAACAATAAATAAGAATTGATCTAAATTGTAATTAAATTAAAATTAGATTAAAAAGTTAGTAATTACAATAAATAGTTAAATATTTAGGATTAATTGTGATAAAAAATATAATTAGAATAAAGATTTAATAATTACAATAAATAATTAAGAATTTATAATTAATTGTGATTTAATTGAATTAATATTAGGCATTATAAATTATGTGTATAAGACATGACAAAAAAAGAAATAACAAAAAATATAGGTTTGATGATGTCATAATCATTTCACGTCTATAGTTAACGGTATTAACAGTTGCATTTTAGTCTAAAATCACATGGGAGACATATAGCTATTTTTAAAAGGTAGGGGATAAAGTACTATCAAGTCATACCACAGGTAAGTAAAATAAATTTTGCCTAATTTCTTTTTACAAATGTTAAAAATAGAGCACTTTTATAAATAAATAAATAATTAATTAATTAAAAGAAATTCATATAGAATGATATGATAATGACCCTCCTAAAAGGAACTAGTAAATTCATTGAATTGTACCAAAAATAAAAAGGTCATTTCATTCAGTAGAATTTCTTCCTAAAATCACGTCTTCTATTGACCCACCAAATTTCACGCAATTCTGAACCCTTTTCGTTTTTGGGTTTTACATTGCTTGTCTGTTTGACCCGAGAATTATATGGCCATGCGTGCTATATGATCATGGATCCGTTCTAAAATCACATTTTCGATTGACCCACCAAATTTCCCACAATTCCGAACTCAGACCGTTTTTGGCATTTGCATTGCCTGCATGTTTGATCTGAGAATTGTTTTGCCATCATGCAACAACATCTTAAATACTTCCTAAAATCACATTTTCTATTGACCCACCAAATTTCATGCGATTCTAAACCTGGCTCGTTTTTGGTTTTTGCATTGCTTATTCGTTTCATCCTTGAATTGTATGTTGATGCAAGCTACATACTGATGGATCCATCATAAAGTAACAGTTTCCATTGACCTACCAAATTTCACGCGGTTCCGAGCCCGACCGATTTTTTGCTTTTGCATTGATTGTTCGTTTAATCTGAGAAATGTATGGCCATGCATGCTATATCATCATGGATTCGTCTTAAAATCATTTTTCTATTGACCCACAAAATTTCATGCGATTATGAACCCGGTCCGTTTTTGGCTTTTCTATTGCCTATCCGTTTAATCAAACAATTTTATGGCCATGCATGCTACATTATCATGGATCCGTCGTAAAATCACGTTTTCTATTGACACACCAAAATTCATTCGATTCTGAGCCCATCCCGTTTTTGGCTTTTATATTGCATGTTCGAAGCATCCAAGAATTGTATGGCCATGCATGCTACATCATCATGGATCCTTCTTAAAATCACATTTTCTATTGACCCAACAAATTTCACTCGATTCTGAGCCCGACCTATTTTTGGCTTTTGCATTGCATGGCCGTTTGATCTGAGAATTATATTGGCATGCATGCTACATCATCATGGATCCTTCTTAAAATCACCTTGCTATGGATCCACCAAATTTCAGGGGATTCCGAGCCTAGCCCGTTTTTAGCATTTACATTTCCTGTACATTTGATCCGAGAATTGTATGGCCATCCAAGCTACATCATCGTGGATCCTTCCTAAAATCAAGTCTTCTATTGACCCATTAAATTTCACGCAATTCTGAAGCCTTTTCGTTTTTTGGGTTTTGCATTGCTTGTCTGTTTGATCCTAGAATTGTATAGCCATGCATGCTATATCAACCTGGATCTGTCCTAAAATATCACATTTCAATTGACCCACCAAATTTCACGCGATCTCGAACCCGACTCGTTTTTGCCTTTTCTGTTGCATGTCCGTTTGATCCGAGAATTATATTGGCATGCATGCTACCTCATCATGGATCATTCCTGAAATCACGTTTTCAATTGAACCACCAAATTTCATGCGATTCCAAGCCCATCCCATTTTTTTTTTTTTTTTTGGTATTGCTTATTCGTGTGATCCTAGAATTGGGTGGCCATGCATGCTATATTATCATGGATCTGTCTTAAAATCACGTTTTCAATTGACTCACCAAATTTCATGTGATACTGAGCACGACCCATTTTTGGATTTTACATTGCTTCTCTGTTTGATCTGAGAATTGTATGCCCATGCAAGCTGTATCATCATGGATCCGTCCCAAAATCACATTTTCTATTGACCTACCAAATTTCACGTGATTCCGACCATGACCCATTTTTGGCTTTTACATTGCCAGTCCATTTGATGCGAGAATTGTATAGCCATCTTTGCTACATCATCATTGATCCTTTCTAAAATTAAATTTTTTATTGAAACACCAAATTTCACGCGATTCTAAGCCTTGCCCGTTTTTGGCTCTTATTTTGCCTGTCCGTTTGAACTGAGAATTGTATGGCCATGCATGCTGCATCCTCAAGGATCATTCCTAAAATGATGTTTTCTATTGACCCTCTAAATTTCGTGCTATTTTGAGCCCGGCCCATTTTTGACTTTTGCATTGCATGTCCCTTTGATCCGAGAATTGTATGGCCATGCATGCTACATTATCCTGGATCTATCCTAAAATCACGTTTTCAATTGACCTACCAAATTTCATGGAATTTTGAGCACGCCCCATTTTTGGCTTTTTCATTGCCGGTCCGTTCAATCTAAGAATTGTATGGCCATGCATGCAACATCATCCTGGATCTTTCCTAAAATAACATTTTCTATTGACCCACCAAATTTTACGCGATTCTGATTCTAGCCCATTTTTTATTTTTCATTGCCAGTCTATTTGATCCGAGAAATGTATGGCCATACATGCTACATCATCATGAATCGTACTTAAAATCACGTTTTCTATTGGCTCGCCATAGTTCATGCGATTCCGACTCTAGCCTCTTTCTGGATTTTGCATTGTCTATCCGTTTGATACAAGAATTGTATGGCCATGTATGCTACATCCTCATGGATCCTTCCTAAAATCATGTTTTCTATTGATCCACCAAATTTCGCGCGATTCCGAGCCCGACCCGTTTTTTGCTTTTGCGTTGCTTGTCTGTTTGATCTGAGAATTGTATGACCGTGCATGCTATATCATTATGGATCCATCCTAAAATCACATTTTCTATTGACCCACCAAATTTCACGTGCTTTTGAGCCCGACCTGTTTTTGGCATTTGCATTTCCTGTCTGTTTGATTCGAGAATTGTATGGCCATGCATGCTACATCATCATGGATCCGTCCTAAAATCGTGTTTTCTATTGAGCCACCCAATTTCAAATGATTTCGAGCCCGACCTGTTTTTGGCTTTTGAATTACATGTCTGTTTGAACCGATAATTGTATCGCCATTCATGCAACATCATTGTGCATCCTTTCTAAAATCACGTTTTCGATTGACCCACGAAATTTCACGCAATTTCGAGGTCATCCTGTTTTTTGCTTTTGCATTGCCTGTCCGCTTGATCTTAGAATTGTATGGCCATCCTTGCTATATCATCAGGGATCCGTCATAAAATCATATTTTCAATTGACCCACCAAATTTCATGCGATTTCGAGCCCGGCTTGTTTTTAGGTTTTGCATTGCCTGTCTGTTCAATGCAAGACTTGTATGGCTATGCATTCTACATAATCATGGATCTTTCCTAAAATAAAGTTTTCTATCGACCTACCAAATTTCACGCGATTCCGAGACCGGCCCATTTTTGGCTTTTACATTGCCTGTCCGTTTGATCCAAAAATTGTATAGCCTTGCATGCTACATCATCATATATTCTAGCTAAAATAACGTTTTCTATGGACCCACCAAATTTCACGCAACTTCGAGCTTGGTCCATTTATGGCTTTTGCATTGCCTGTCCGTTCGATCAAAGAATTGTATGTCCATGCATGTTGCATCATCATGGATCTTTCCTAAACTAACGTTTTCTATTGACCCACCAAATTTCAAGCGAGTCTGAAGTTGGCCCATTTTTGGCCTTTGCGTTGGCTGTTCATTTGATCCGAGAATTGTATGGCCATCCATGCAACATCATCATGGATTCTTTCTAAAATCACGTTTTCTATTCACTTACCAAATTTCATGCGGTTACGAGCCTAGCCCATTTGTTTTCTTTTGCATTGCCTATCCGTTTGATTTGAGAATTGTATAGCAATGCATGTTACATCCTCATGGATCCTTCCTAAAATGACGTTATCTATTGACCCACCAAATTTCACGCGATTTCAAACTCGGACTATTATTGTCATTTGCATTGCCAGTCTGTTTGATTTGAGAATTGTATGGCCATACATGCAACATCCTCATTGATCCTTCCTAAAATTACGATTTCTATTAACCCACCAAATTTCACGCGATTCCAAGCCCATCACGTTTTTTGCTGTTCCATTGCTTGTCCATTTGATTCGAGAATTGTATGCCCATGTGTGCTATATCATCATGGATCCGTTCCCAAATCACTTTTTTATTAACCCACCAAATTTCAGGCGATTCCGAAACCGGCCCGTTTTTGCCTTTTGGATTGCCTGTCCATTTGATCCAAGAATTGTACTGCCATGCATGCTAGATCATCGTGAGTCCATCCTAAAATCATGTTTTCTATTGACCCTCAAATTTCAAGCTATTTCGTACCCAGCCCATTTTTGGCTTTTGCATTGCATGTCCACTTGATTCGAGAATTATATGGCCATGCATGTTACATCATCACGGATCCTTCCTAAAATCACGTTTTCTATTGACCCACCAAATTTCACGCGATTCGGAGCCCGGCCCGTTTTTCGCTTTCGCATTGCCTGTCCAGTTGATCCAAGAATTGTATGGTCATGTATGCTACATCATCATGGATCCATCTTAAAATCACGTTTTCTATTGACCCAACAAATTTCAAGTGATTCTGAGCCCGACCCATTTTTGGCTTTTGGCATTGGCAGTCCGTTTGATTTGAGAATTGTATGGACATGCATATTATATCAGCATCGATCCTTCCAAAAATCATGTTTTTTATTGATCCACCAAATTTCACACGATTGCGAGCCCAGCCCGTTTTTGGCTTTTGCATTGCCTATCCGTTTGATCCAAGAATTGCATGGCCATGCATGCTACATCATCATGAATCTTTCCTAAAATCACATTTTCTATTGACCCACCAATTTCACTCGATTCTAAGCCTAGGCCATTTATGGCTTTTGCAATGTCTATATGTTTAATTTGAGAATTGTACGGCCATGCATGCTACATCCTCATGGATCCTTCCTAAAATCATGTTTTCTATTCACCCACCAAATATCATAGGATTCCAAGACCGACCCATTTTTGGATTTTGCATTGCTTTTCCGTTTGATTTGAGAATTGTATGCCCATGTATGCTATATCATCATGGATCTGTCCCAAAATCACATTTTCTACTAACGCAGCAAAATTAACGCAATTCCAAACTCGGCTCGTTTTTGGCTTTTGCGTTGCCTGTCCATTTGATCCGAGAATTGTATGACCATCCATACTACATCATCATGGAATCTTCCTAAAATCAAGTTTTCTGTTCACCCACCAAATTTGACGCGATTAAGAGCTTGGCTCGTTTTCGGCTTTTGCATTGCTTGTCCGTTTGATCCAAGAATTGTATAGCCTTGCATGCTACATCATCATGGATCTATCCTAAAATTACGTTTTCTATTCACCCACCAAATATCATAGGATTCTGAGCCTGACCCATTTTTGACTTTTGCATTGCTTGTCCGTTTGATTCAAGAATTGTACGCCCATGCATGCTATATCATCATGGATTCTGAGCCTGACCCACCAAATTTCACGCGATTCCAAACCCAGACCGTTTTTGGCTTTTGCGTTGCATGTCCGTGTGATCCGAGAATTGTATGGTCGTCCATGCTACAATATCATGGATCTTTCCTAAAATCACATTTTCTATTCACCAACCAAATTCGACACGATTCCGAACCTGGCTCGTTTTTGGCTTTTGCAATGCCTGTCGGTTTGATCCGAGTATTGTATGGCCATGCATGCTACATCCTCATGGACCCTTCCAAAAATGACATTTTCTAATGACCCACCAAATTTCACGCAATTCCGAGCCCAACTCATTGTCGGCTTTTGCATTACTTGTCTGTTTGATCCGAGAATTGAAGGGCCATACATGCTATATCATCATGGATCCATCCTAAAATGACTTTTTCTATTGACCCCCCAAATTTCACGTGATTCCAAACCCAGCCCCTTTTTTGGCTTTTGCGTTGCCTATTCGTTTGATCCTAGAATAGTATTGCCATGCATGCTACATCATCATGAATCCTTCCTAAAATCACGTTTTCTATTGACCCACCAAATTTCACACGATTTCGAGCCTAGTCAGCTATTGGCTTTTGCATTGCTTGTCTGATTGATCCAAGAATTGTATGGCGAGGCATCCTACATCCTGATGAATCATTCCTAAAATCAAGTTTTCTATTGACCCACCAAATTTTAAGATTCTGAACCCGGCCCATTTTTCGCTTTTGCATTGCTAGTCCGTTTGATCTAAGAATTGTATGCCCATGCATGCTATATCATCATGGATCCGTCCTAGAATCACGTTTTCTATTGACCCACCAAATTTCATGCGATTTTGAACCTGGCCCCTTTTTTGCTTTTGCATTGCCTGTCCGTTTGATCCGATAATTGTATGGGCATGCATGCTACATCATCATGGATCCTTCCTAAAATCACGTTTTCTATTAACCCACCAAATTTCACCTGATTCTAACCCCGACCCGTTTTTCGCTTTTGCATTGCCATTCAGTTTGATCCGAGAATTGTATGGCCACACATGCTACATCATCATGGATCGGTCCTAAAATCGCGTGTTCTATTGATTCACCCTATTTCAAGGGATTTCGAGCCCAACCCATTTTTGGCTTTTGTGTTTCCTGTCCGTTTGATTCGAGAATTGTATGGCCATACATGCAACATCATCATGGATCGTTCCTAAAACCTCGTTTTCTATTGACCCACCAAGTTTCTCGCGATTCCAAGCCCAACCCATTTTTGGCTGTTGCAGTGCTTGTCTATTTGATCTGAGAATTGTATGGCCATGCATGCTACATCATCATGGATCCGTCCTAAAATCACGTTTTTTATCGACCCACCAAATTTCATGTGATTCCGAGCTCAGCCCGTTTTTGGCTCTCGCATTGCCTGTCCATTTGATCCGAGAATTGTATGGCCATGCATGCTACATCCTCATGGATCCTTTCTAAATCACATTTTCCATTAACCCACCATTTTTCACGTGATTCCAAGACCGACCTGTTTTTTGCTTTTGCATTGCATGTACGTTTGATCCGAGAATTGTATGGCCATGCATGCAATATCATCATGGATCCCTCCTAAAATTACATTTTTCAATTAACCCACCAAATTTCTCACGATTCCGAGCCCTACCTATTTTTCGCTTATGCATTGTATGTCCGTTTGATCTGATAATTATATTGCCATGGATGCTATATAATCATGGATCCTTCCTAAAATCACGTTTTCTATTGACCCACCAAATTTCACGAGATTTCGAGACTGGCATGTTTTTGGCTGTTGCATTGCCTATCCATTTGATCCGAGAATTATATGGCCATGCATGCCACATCCCCATGGATCCACCTTAAAATCACATTTGCTATTGACCCACTAAATTTCACTCAATTTCGAGACTGACCCGTTTTTGCTTTTGCATTGCTTGTCCGTTTGATCCAGGAATTGTATGCCCATGCATGCTATATCATCGTGGATCCTTCCTATATTCCCCTTTTCTTTGACTAATACTTGTTGAATTATATGAAATATTAGACTCTTATAAACAACGTCATAATTTTTGGTTTACTGTTGATAATCGCCATTTACAGTCTGTAGGAACACAGCAATTATAGAACATTAATAATCAAATACAGTTAATTGAGCAGTAGATCCAAGTGCAGATCTACTTGTTGGCAGTGGCCGTCCGACCACCACCCCCTCTATAGTAAACATTATGAAACCATATATAGCATAATTTGAATTTAATATAGTAGCAATATGAATATTAGTGTTCCTGGGTTTGTGCTAATTGAGGGTAGAACTGTGTTAGGTTAAGTGGGACGTCATCCAAGTCGCGTAGTGGGAGACCGGTTAGCAGTGATTGCGGTTAGGTCGCAACCTTGTAAGTCGTTGACAGACGTGTTTAGCTTTACCATATACCAAGCACATCACATTGGTATTAGAGCCATGTTTATTATAATTATATTTTATTTAAATTATACATATATGGTCCCCATACACCTGTATGAGTACTGTACATATAGAAGATACAATTACTACAGTAGCCAATACAGTAGCTTCTACATCAGAAGCAGCTGAATTTGTAGCCTATCAGGATGCTAGGGAAGCCTTAGACAAATGGATTATCCCAAAAGTCAAACCAGATACTATATACAGGATAGGAGCCTTTGGCTTTACCAGTAGAAAAATAATCAAAACTTTTTAACATGTTGTACCCATACAGAATGATTATGAGGTTATGTATCTCCTTCATATACAAGACTTATACCCATTTGTATAAAAGTATAAGTATGTCGATATAGGACTAGTATAGATAACATTCAAGCTTTTAACCTTACTTGGGCAAAATACCAATATACAATGAACTCTTCGAGATGGAAGATGTCTTGATTGGCGAGCTTCTGTAATGGGAGCCATAGAAACCAGTCTCTCTCATGGTCCAGTATACTTTAATATATATCCAATCTAAGCACCACACTTATTGACCCTAATCTGTCAAAAGTATTAGAGCTTAGGATCCTTTCCCATGGATATTAGTATTTACTAGGATCACCACCTTTTACAATAATATCTAGGATTCATCTAAAGGTTTTAGCCACTCTGAATCCTTATAGCAAAAAGCAGAGTGAATTAGGACACACAGTTCTAATTGATACCAACCTTTTTAGTAGCCAAGTTGCTATCCCGAGAATGATACCTTGGCAGAATATAACTTTTCCAGAAAAATGGCATATTACTAATGCTGTTCCAGTGCGACCCATTGTGAGACAAACTTTACATGATGTCATACAGACACAAGGAGGTAATGTTTATCTCACTTTTAATAGGCCAAATAGGCCATTATCCATAAGCATGTCAAGTGCTAGCTTTAGAACTGCTCCATCTTATAGAGTAGATCTACCAGAATCTTCTAGACAATCCACTTCAGTAGAATTTGTATTACAAGGCATGTCCTCCAGACCTCCAAGTGATACAACTCCTGAAAATCCTATTGATCCAGTTGTGCAAGGGATCTAGGGAATCCGATTTTCAGAAAACCAAATACATCATGGGGTATATGAATCCAAAAGGCCATATAGTCCAAGAGCCAGTGATATGAATTTTGAAGTTTAATGGATTTTAAACCAAGTAGTGAAAATAGAAAAATCCTAAATCAGGATTTTTTCCAGAATCAATATAATGAATTTAGGGCATGGTATTTTAAAAATCATAGTCCTCTCCAACTTGAATAGCTTAAAAATCAATATTATTCTCATTTAGAGGATGAACAGAAACTTCAATCTTTTCCTTTATGGTATATGGAAAATACCACCATTCCAGAAGCACAAATTAATGTCTTAGAAAATATGCAGAAGACATGGATTATCACAGATGGACAAAAGTATCAGCGTTGTCCATCCACCACCACGGTCATTAGAATTAGAACCTAGTGACACTACATCCAGTAAACCTTTAGTCATTACAACTTTTGTGGAAACTCCTAACAGATTATCTCAAAGAGAAATCGTATTAGTCAAAGATATTATACCTTTGATTAAACAGAATAATTATACCAATCTTTACTGCCAAACAGTAGGAAAACAATTAACTAGAATTGAAGAAACCGTCACACAAATAAATGACAGTTATAAAATTCAACCTAAGGTTGAACCTATATTTCCAGTAAATGTAAAACCAGCATTAGAAGTGCAAAAATTTAATCTCAAGTCTCATAAACAGGATAATGAATTTATGGAAGCCCTAGTTAAAAAGATTAAAGATATTAAAATAGGGGATTCCTCACAAACAAATATGTTGTCCAGACAACAAAGTTCCCACAATTCATAACAACACGAAGATAGTGATCAAGCTATATCACCATCTCAAATTGCAGAAATCCAAAATAATTTTTAGGATGCCCTCTCAATTAATAAGATTAATTATGGAAAAGGCACCAATAGGATGGCCTTAACAGGACCTAGTAGGCATTACTACCCAAGGCCTACTCCTATGGATACCCTTTATGAAGAAGATTTCATTCAAACTCAAAGGTCTTACCACGGTAAAACTATTTATGAATGGAATCTGGATAGGATGTCCGAATACCAGTTATTTGAACTGCTACATCAAATGATGATGTACTCTATAGTAAGTCAACAGAATGACAATACAGACCATCAAATAGCCATATTTATTGTTAATGGCTTTACAGGAGTCCTTAAAGGATGGTAGGATAATATCCTAACTGTTACCCAACAAAATGAAATTTTAAATTCAGTTAAAATCCATATCGATCCTTTAACAGGACATTCAGAACAAAGACAAGATGCAATGTATACACTTATCCACACTATCGTACATCATTTCGTAGGATATGATGATGGTGCTAATGATAGGAGCAGAGAACTTTTACAGAATCTTAGATGTCCATCTCTAACCCATTTCAAATGGTATAAAGATGTTTTCCTAATGAAAGTAGTGTGTCAATCTGATGCTAACAGTGAACATTGGAAAGCTAAATTTATTGACAACCTTCCTAGTCTCTTTGCTGAAAGAGTTAGAAAGAAATTACGGGGTTATTATAATAGAATGACCATACCGTATGCAGAATACACCTATGGCCAGCTAATAGGCATAGTAACCGAAGAAGGTCTTCCTTTATGTAATGATCTCAAACTCCGGTATTAAATGAAAAAGCAAAATCTTACAGGCAAAAAGGAATTAGGTGAATTCTGTGAACAATTTGCCTATGATACTAAAATCCAGTATCCTACTAAATCTAGAAAGCAAAAATTTGGAAAACCTTCAAAATATTATTCCAAAAAATACATAAAATATAAAACTCCCAAACAAAGCTATCAGCCAAATCCGCCTCACAAATCTTATAAAGGCAAATAGAGAAAATCTTATAAAAAGAAAGATAAATCCACAATAACATGTTACAAATGTAGACAAACAGGTCACTATGCTAATCGCTATAAAGAAGAAATCTAGCAAAAACTAAATGAGATGGCACGTGATGATCATCTCCAACAGTAGATTCTTCAAGCAATCTCTGAAGAAGAATCAAGCAAACGTTCAGATGATGGACTTGCTGAACTCTATTCACCACCAGAGTCTGATTCAGAATCTGACTCTTCTCCCGAACTTTGCCCTTGCAAACAAATTAATATAAAACAACTTTCAGAAGCTAACTATTGGAAAGCAATAGTAAAAATGAATGGACTTGACTTAAGGGGAGCTGGACCAAGTATTAATGTCCTTACAGATAATGAGAAAAATACGTTGAATATGGCTGTAAACACCCCATTTTTGACCGCCCTTAAGACTTGGGCGCCTCAAGTTGGTTACTCGAGGATAAAAGTTGTGCTATGCGAAGGTTCGATTTCTTCGGCAAGAGGAGCTTCAAATCCCAACCTTACACACCATTTTGGACCAAAACTATTTTGACCAAAATGATTTTAGACCTTAAAACCCTCTCGTTCAAACTATTTCTGAAAAAGTTTCTACAATGTTCCCAGGCTCGCATTTTGTTAAATGTTGCGCTTTTCGGTAAACCGAGCAAGGACAAAGTGGAAATGAATGAAAGAGAGGTGAACTCTTTGAAAAATATTTCAAAACATTTTATTTAGAGGTTTGAAGTTGAAGAAAATAAGGGTGGTGGGAAGAAACCTAGTTGCGGAAGAAGTTGGGCATGAACCGTTAAGAGAGGGAGTCGGGCAGCCTCACTAAATCAGGTCTATCCTTTTGTATAGTTGGACTTTAGTTGTGAGGCCACCTCCATTGGAAAGTGGACTTCTGGGGCTTCATTTTACACTCAAGAATCTCCTAAAGCCGAATCTGCATGAGGGAGATATGGCTGTTTGAAGTTAGGCATCAATCTAGTTAGGACCAAAACTGAGCAGTTTTCACTAAAATAGGAATTTCTTTTTGCACACTTGGAATTTTGATGTGAGGCTACACCATTGTAAAGAATACTTCTAGGGCTTCAGTTTAGACTCAAGAATAACCTGCAAAGGAGTTCGGAAGAAGGAGATATACCTGTTTGAAGTCGGGCCCAAAAAGCAGATTTTCTGTCCAGCCACTGAATGATGCTTGCCGGCTATTGGTGATTTTTTCCAGCCACAAATGAAGCTTGTCGGCCATCAATGACGCCTTGCCGGCCATTGGTGTCGAAATCAGATTTTTTACAGATATTTACCTCCAACTGTCTCCACACTGCTTCAGCTATTTCTGGATGGATATTTTCGACCAAAGCTCATGGTTTTCTATATATATAGAGACCCTTCTCTATTGTTTTGAAGGTTGGAAAAATTTTGGGAGTCTCTCTCTCTACAATTCTCTCTCTCTTTTGAACTTTTGTGCATACAAGTGTGGATACACTTCAAGTTTGCCTATCAACCCTTAACCAAAGTTGCTTATCTTTGGGCTGAGGTTGCTTCGGACCCTCTTTGAGCTCTAGAAGGTGGTCTTGGCTTGGTTTATTGCCTCATTGGTGTCTTCCCTTCAAGAGGTAAAACACTCTCCTTTTATACTTGTTTTGCACACTTGCTTGGCCATCTTCTTCTATTGTTTTTGAGTTGTTTTGGGGCTGGTTTTGACTGTCAAAAGTTCTATTTTTGTGGCCTAAAAATGGTGGTTTGAGGCCATTTTCATTTGGGGGGTGGTTCACCCTCCTTGCTCCTTTGCTTGTCAAGCATTTTGTACCTTTGTTCAACACTTTCAAACCAACGTTTTTGGGTCTTTTAACCACTGATTTTCAGAGGTTTTTAGAGGCTTAAAAAGTGGCTTTGAAGCCCCAAAAGTGGAGGGGTTAGCCACTCCTCCTTTGGCTTGTTTACTAGCTTAAATTGTTCCATGTTTTAACTTTCATTCCAGTACATTTTTGTACTGTTTTTGTGCTGTTTTTGGACTGTAAAAGCTTTGCATTTTTGTGTTGAAACTTGTGATTTAAGGCCAATAAAGGTTGAGGGGTGGTTCACCCTTCGTTGTACCTTGTTTTTGAGGCCTTTGCCCTTGTGTTTCCCACCTTTTTACTATCTTTTTCTAAGCTTTTAAACACTGTTTTCAAAGTTAATTCAGTTGTTAAAAACATGTTTTGAAGTCCAAAAATAGAGGGGGTAGCCTCCCCTCCTTGTGTTTTGTTTACTAGCCTAGCATGCTCTATGTTTTAGCCTGTTAATCTAGCTTGTTTTAGCTCAAGTTCAACATGTTTTTGCCTTTGTTTTAGACTACTTTAGCTCTGTTTTGGGCTATTTGAGTCAGTAGAGACTTGTTTTGTGTAGTTGTAGTGTAAGTCCTTGCACTAGCTGCTTGTTTTAAGGCCTTAAGCATCATTGGTGTGACTTGGTTACATGTTTTTAGTGCTTTTATCACTTAATTCTGGCACCTAAATCTCTACAACCTCCCTCTTTGCTTCACTCTTTCATTTGCTTTTGAGGGTTGTTTTAAGCTTGGGATCCTTTAAGCTTGAGATTGAGGTCATGCTTAATAGTTTAATCCTCTTTGAGGGTTCATTATCAAAGGCATGATCTATCTATTTCCTCACACAACCCCTTGGTTGACACTTCCTTCACCTTAAAGGACATTCACCAATGGACAAAACAATTAAAGATTGATTTGGTAATTAAAATGAGTAACCAAAAATGACAAGTAAAAGAGGCAAGATAAGCATGTCTTTGTGTTGCATTGCATGTGTTCAAACCGGACGTTAGTTTGAACACAAGGAAAATGGAACATTTCATACTCAAAAGTGATGAAATGTGTCATTTTCCTTGGCCTCCATTGCCCTTGATCATGCATGATGGGATGGTGGTCATTTGAGTCTTATTTGTGCATTGATCGAAATTGTACAACTTGGATCTTTGGCCATCATGCAATGAAATTGCTTGATTGGTGGTCTTGGATCCAAGGGTGTTACTCCTTTGAGATTTTGAGATGATAAGGAGGGATACAGTACAAACAAACCCTTGGAAAAATCCCCCTTTTGCTCTGTTTGTGCTATATTGCAGCATGGTGATCCAATGCATCAGTGGCCAACAGTGCCTCATCAATGGCCGGCAAGGCTTCATTTCTGGCCGACAGTACACCCTTTTGGCTGGCAGATGGCCGACAGACCATTGATGTCAACCTTAGGGAATATTTGGTAAGGTGGAGCAAAAAGGTTCTGAAGTATGCTCAACCCTGCAAACAGAACCTTTCAAGAGCAAAACGGAAGACTTTTCGGGGCGAAAACCGAGCATATGCATCTTCTGCTTCCCGAGGTGGAGTAGTGGCAACGTAGTTTAATGTCTCACATGTTTAGTTAGTGTACATTTGTTTTAATTAATTAGTTTACTACATGATTAAAGTATCATAATAATTAGTAATTAGTTTGCTAGTTATTCGATTGGTTTGTAATAATTAGTCTAGTTAGTTTAATTAGCTTAGCTTAGATTAGCTTAACTTATTCATTCGGACCCTCTTTCATGAGGGTATGATGTTGTAATAAATGTGCGTGCGTGTGTGTATGTCTTCCAACCCAGCATCTTTCTCCATTTCATTTAATCGCTTTTGATGGTTAGATTAGGGACATGTTCAATTAGCATACTTTATGCTCACATGTTTGCATCCATTCATTTGTCTTGCATGCACCAAGGCTCGGCGCATCATTCAAACTGCATTAGCATTTCAATACTTCTTTGAATACGTGTTTCAAAGCATGCTATCAAAGTGTTGCAAATACCATGATTAGGTAGCCGAGCATATTTAGTTGCATTATTGCATGTGTTGCATTAGATACTTAACATAGTTAGGAAACATGCATTATTTCCTAACTCGGAGTACTAGGTGAGTTTTAAGGGATTCATTATTTCCTAACACAAGGGATTCAACCTTGCCTTAATAACCATGGATTGATATAGCACATTATCGAGATCCACCATTATAAAATATGATCACTAATTTAAATTTAGTCTAAATGGCAAGAGTTAGAAAGGTCACCTAAGATAGTGTTTGGTTCATTAGATGAAATAAAATGAAATGATCATTACATCAAAATATTTATTCTCATATTTGATTGACAAACAAAAATAGTGAAAAATACGTTGTAAATAGAACATCATATACCAATGTAACGGATTGATCATTCCGTAAGGAAGATTAAGGAATAATCATTCTATTCCATTCTATCTCATCCCAAGATTAAGGAATAGATTGGGAACATATAGAAGCAATAAACAATTAAACATGCTTCAATAATAAATAATAATAATATAATCCAAAAATTAAATATTGATCAAGAACACGAATTATAGTATGAGCACACTAGATCTTATTTTTCAATTCTATATCCAATCAAAGAAAAGGGTTTCGTGGAACCCAACCAGGTCTTCTTCATGTATACATACATATGCAAATTCAATACATCCCATAAAGAATATCCAAAAATCAACATCCACACATCAATTCGCACCTAGAAAATGAAAGGAAAAAAAATACTCACAATTTGATTCTCGAATTGTTTCTTCTCTCTATTTCACTTGAGATTGGTTGATGATTTTTAGAGGCTTCCTATCAAAACAAAACTAATAAGTATATAGATGTGTTTATACGTATATAAATCGAGCGATATAGATAGAGAGAGAATTACCTTCAACTTGTATCGAAGCCCTAGCACTGTGATTGCTCATAGTCCATAATGAGCGAAATTAGGAACCTGACTTGTAGTAGGTTTCTATCTCTAATCTAGGTGTGCGATATTTTCGCGCCGAACTTTTTTGGTTTTTCAATATAATGTTTTTTTTATGGGTTCAATATAACTTTTTTTTTTTGTATATATTATCCCAACGACAACATTTTTTAAATGCCATTAATCCTTAATCTGTGTAATTTTTCACAACATTTATAAAAGGTTATTAAAAATTACAATTCAATGCTACAAATATCTAATGTTAGCTCCTCAAGTCATTTAATCACAAAATGCTATAAATGCTCCATAATTAATAACATTTTAATAAAAAAAAGGCTATAAAAATATGCTATTAAAAGTACTATTTGTTGTAATGGCTGGTAAAAGAAAAAAAGAAAAAAGAAAAAGTGTGATAAAGGAATAAATCAAATCAAACAAACCATATAGATCAAAGTTCTTCCTCTCTGGAAGTAGACAGAGAAGAAATTGAGGAGCCCCAGGAAGTTTGGATTGTATATCTTCAAACATTTTTTCCACTCTAACAAGAGGTGGGGCCCGCCTATATTGTGGACTCTCTTCAAATGCATCGAACAGAGCATCAATTTGCTACAAAAACAAAACAAAAAAGATTTATATTTTAAATCATATAGTACTGAACCTAATTTAAGCTAGCATAAATGACAGGACATACAATTCCCTTCATGTCTCCACATTTGATCAAATCCCTAACAAGGCCATGGATATCGCAGCGAGCTGAAAAGTTCACGACAGCCTAGCGATCGATCTTTGTTGGGTCCACTAGTTTCTACACCAGCAAAGAAAAAATTTGTAAGAACACAAAATTAAGGTTGATCTGTGCCAAGTTTTAAGAAAACTAAATAAATAAATTAGAGAGCCATGCAGAACCCAATGCCGTTGATCTAAATGAACCGAAAGCCATTGGTTTGGAGAGAACAATGAAGCCATTGATCTCCAACTTCAATTAAGAGATCTATGGCTTTATTGAAGTGTAAATTAAAAGCCCCAGTTCTACACAAAATCTTACAATCTGTCTCCCTGAAAATTCAGAAGAAAAAAAAGAAGAAAGAAAGAGAGAAATAATAAGATACCTGACCAAAAATAACAGCTGTATCAGTGCTCTTTAAGAGATCTATGGCTTCATTACACTTCAATGAAGCCATTAATTTACACTTCAATGAATGTAAGAGTTGTAGGCTGAGATGGTTCAACCAATTGGACCCAAGGATCAACAGAAAAGCTTTTAGTGAAGAGGAAGAAGAGAGACTAATGGCTGCTCATAGGTTGTATGAAAACAAGTGGGCCATGATTGCTAGGCTTTTCCCAGGAAGCACTGACAATGCAGTGAAGAACCATTGGCATGTTATTTTATCATCTAAAATTGCACCTAATAACATCTCATGAACAGGTAATTAAAAAAAAATTGAAATTCAATCTCAAACTGAAAAAAACTGAATTCAATCTCATGAGCATTGTACCTAATAACAGCTCATGAAACTGGAAAAAAAATGAAATTCAATCTCAAACTGAAATTGCACCTAATAAGAGCTCATGAACAGGCAATTGAAAAAAACAATTAAATTCAATCTGGGCACTACCAAACCTCATAAACAGATGTCAAACACATGAGCATTGTCCAGTTTCATTTGAACATTTCGTCAAACACATGGTGAGCAAAAGGGTCAGAAGACAACAACAAATGCAAGCATGGACGAAACAGGCCAAGTTAGAGCAGTAAGTAGAGAAAAACAAACAAGCAAGAGCAATAGTTAGAAAAAAAAAAAAAAAAAAAAAACAAACAAACAAACAAACAAAGAAAACAGGCCAAACACCAACTGCACCCTAAAACCTCTCACCGCTGCCAAGT
The DNA here is from genome assembly GCF_055761805.1 of Camellia sinensis. Lineage (NCBI taxonomy): Eukaryota > Viridiplantae > Streptophyta > Magnoliopsida > Ericales > Theaceae > Camellia > Camellia sinensis. The sequence continues at coordinate 83,032,445 of NC_138974.1, forward strand.
TAAACACTAGACCATTCACCGCAAAGACCACATCCTTGCACTTATATTTGACCCACAAAGCAATTCTGAAGCAAAGATTCCCATCTGACTTGAATTCCATTAAACTTGAGGTCATTACGAGCCTTCCAAATTGACCAAACCATGGCCTCCACATCTTCTTTTCCAGCTACCCAAATTTAAACCCAACCCCCAGTGTGACAAATTTGAAAAAGCTTATGGTGCAACCCAACGAACATTCCACCATTCTAGTAATTCAACCCATATCCTCCATATCCAAGGACAATGAAAGAACAGATGCCTCAACCTTAACATGGGTCAATTTGGGGTTGGGTTTGGGTGAAGGTATGCAAATGAAAGAAGAAAACCTTAGAGGCTGAAATTAGGGAAATAGAGACTATAGAGGACATACCTGGGGTAATGCTCCAATGGTGGATTGAAGGTGCTGCTCGTGTGCGATGGCGGTGATGCTCCGTTAACGATGGAGACAAAAGCGAGAGAGAGAGAGAGAGAGAGAGAGCCGGAGGAGAGCAGAGGCGTGAGAGAGAAAGAGAGAGTCACAGAGTGAGAGACAGACATAGATGTATGAGAGAGTTAGAGCGTGTGGGAGTGTATTTCTTAAACCTAGTTTATTTTCTTTCCCGACTAACGTTTTTTAGTCGCCAATAATAAATAAAGGCCTTTCCTCCGAAGAAATATTTAGTAGCCAATTAATTTCCTCCCCCCCCCCAAAAAAAAAAAAATCTATCTGAAGTCCAATTTTTAAAATTTTTAATTATAATTGCCGACTAAAATTTAGTCGCTAAAAGTAAATTAAATACCGACTAAATTGTTTTTAGTAGCTAAAGATAGTACATTTAGGGACCAATTTTTTTTTAGTAGCCTATAGGGTAATTTTCAGTTCTTTGGCGACTAAAATATTTTTTAGTCACTGAAAATTAATTTTTGGAGACCAAACTTTTGGTCGCAAAAAGATAAAAAGTAAATTTTTATTTTTCATTTGACGACTAAATAATTTCGTAGCCAAAACTAACTATATAGCAACTAAAATATTTTTTAGTCACCAATTATGGCATTTTTAGTGACTAAAATATTTTTTAGTAGCCAATTGTTGCATTTTTACCGACTAAAATTTTTTATAGTAGCCAATTGTTGCATTTTTACCGACTAAATTTCTTTTAGTCGCCAATAATTAATATACCCCGAACTAAAAAAAAAATTAGTAGCTAAATGTTGTAACTAATATAATTTTTGGTCGCCAATTCCACAACTTTTGGCTACTAATTTTTTTTTAGTAGCCAAATTTAGTCACCAAAAATGTAATTTCCTGTAGTGATAAAACTCAAATTATTAGCTATGTGGACAAGCCAGCTGTTGTGAATGAGCTTGTGATTGTTATGAGGTACTTTTATAAGAAATGTGACTCCTCAAATGTTGGAATTATAGAGATCCGAAATCACATTCACATTCTCATTCCTCCCAAGATTACTATCATTCAAATATAGACTAAGATTAAGGGTTAAGATAATCTAAGCCAGCATCCTAAATAGAAAATAAACATACTATAACAATGTATCACTTAAACATGATAATTTTCACATTACTTGCAAAATTACTAATCAAGTTTGTTTTATTCAATTTGTCAATCAAATCCATTTAAGTTTTATCATTATATAGTTAACTTAATACAAGATTTGATCAATATCAATTTTGAAAAGTTTCTTTTATAGAAGCAATTTTAACAACTATGGTCAATAGTATTCTATACATAATTCATACATTTGAGAAACAATTATCTATTAGTTTTAAAAAGTTCACTACATCAATTAACTTTTTGATTTATTTTTAGGAGGCCCTTTATATATATATATATATATAAACAAATATAATGACATAAATTTTTTAGGAGTATTTTTTTTCACTAATTTTTAAGGACTTAAAGCGACGACTTGCCCGAGTTGTCTCCAAATCCAGCGGCCTTGATAATAACGAATTGGCTAGCAACCAACCAAATAAGAACAAGAAAAAGAAAGAAAACAGAACATGAAACAACACCACTCCAGCTGCTAACACACACCTAGCTAACAGCGCAACAATAAATATTATAAAATTAGAACTAATGGAACAATACAATAGTGACAAAAAGGTCAAAAGAATGGTTATTAGAACTAAATTCCAAAAGGGAGAAAATGTATTCTATTTTTAACTAGGACCCATCCTGAGTTATTAGGGGTCTAAGTCAAATTTTTTAAAGAGAAAATTTCATTTTTTATTGAGAAAATTGCCTTGATAATCAATTACACCCCCAAAATTTTGAATAATTTCAATTTTACTCCAAAAGTTTTTAAAATCATATCAATTTTGTCCTTGCCGTTATATTTGAAATGGAAAAAGTTAAAAAAAAATTATATTTTGACCTCAAATTTTAAAAGAAAGATGCAGATCCATCCTCTCCTACCCAAATTCACAATCTCATCTTCTTTCAATTCTTCCATCTCTTCTCCGCTCTTACAAGCATTGCTGCCACCACCAACCACCACAACAATTACTCAATCCTCCAACCAAACTTCTCTCAATCTCCACTAATAATAATCTCATCACAAACCCCTAAAACTAGTCACACAGCACAACCACCAAACAGGGCCAAAAATGGACTCCTCCTCCTCCTCTTCCTCATATTCTTTTTCCTCACAAGCCGTCGTGTCATCGTCCATGGACGTTGCATTGGCTACATTGTTCAGAGCTTCAGTAATGGTGTTTGGAGCTTGCAAGGGTGGAGAAGGGGGGGAAGAATTAGAGGAAGAGGAGAGAGGGTGAGTTATAGAAGAGGATGGGTCTGCATCTTTCTTTTGAAATTTGGGGCCAAAATGTATTTTTTTTTTAACTTTTTTTCATTTTAAATTTGACGGTAGGGACAAAATATGCTTTGAAAAATTTTTAGGGTAAAATTGAAATTATTTGAAGTCTGGGAGTGCAATTGATCATCGAGGCAAAGTATAGGAGTAAAAACGAATTTTTCTCCTTTTTAAAATGGGCCCTTCATATATGATTACCCACAAAAAAAAAAAAAAGGATAAAAATTTATTTCTATTTCTTTACGATTTAACAAAATTTAGATAACAATATATATATAATAGTTGAATTCCAATTAGTTGAATCGAATCTTTATTTTTTGGATTATCCATGTTATGAGAGTTAAATTAATTAGGGGTAAGAATGAATTTTTTTGATTTAACTCAAGCAATATATAAAATTAGCAAGTTAGGGTTGACTATTTTTCGACATGAATCCAACTATGACACGACTCAATAGCATAATTATTATATTTTAATGTTCATTAAGGGATGTCATGACAATTTTTAAATTTTTTTATTTAACTCCATCTAACTGAATAAAAAAGGATATAAAATAGTAATTTAAGGCTGATATCTTTTTTTTCATCGAAGATATGTATTTTTTGTTACCTATTTTAGAGTCAATCTAGTAAAAAATATATAGTAATAAGGCACAATTTTTTTAATTAGAAAAATCCAATTGAGTTTAAATCAAACATTTTATGAATAATTTCATTTAGTAGAAATAAATTTTATAAAATTTAACTTATGGGAAAATTTTTAATCTTGTCATACTCTTGCTAAGTTATTTTTAATTAAAAGTGAAAGTTTTCGCATTAAATATCAATCGGATACAAATCAAAATAGAAACATACGACAATATGAAAATAAATGAATTGGGCTAATATTGAAGTAATTATGAAATAATACGACATGATACACATTCCTAGTTGGGCCTCCTAAATTTTGTTCAAAATTGAGAGCCCAAGGCCATTGCCTTAATCTCCTCATCTCAGGGTCGACCCTATTTTTAATCCTCCAAGCCAATCAAGTTGAGCATGACTAAAAAGGATAATTCTATATATAAACAAAATTAATGATATGATGATTTCTTTCATGGTGTTTTTTTTATTATTTAATTTTAAAACCTCCAGTATTATGGTTTATAATTTTGTTTATAAATCAATTTCAAAATTATTTTGAATCTTTTAAAATCTATGAGGCCAGAGTACTTTGTCCCTTTATAATTTAATTGGAGACTTACGTGTATTTCCTAATAGCTGAACATATTGTCCAATAGGTCCTGTGAGAATTAGTGACGTTTTTTATCAAACACTATTAAAAAACGTCACTAGTTGTTAATTTTCAACGACAATTTAAAAATTGTCACAAAATATGTCAGTAATTATAAGTTTTAGTGAGAGTTAAAAAAAACGTCACAAAAAAACGTCATTAAGTTTTAACTTTCTGTAACAATTTGAAAAACTTGTCATAGAAAAATTTCACTAATTGTAAGTTTTAGGGATAATTTATAAATACCATGACAAAAAAAAGGGTCATTAATTATCAATTTTTAGCAGCATATACAAAAAAATCATCACAAAAAATTATTTTTAGCAACAATTTGACTAGAACCTATTTTTAATAGGACTTGATTTGAATCAAGCTTATAGCAATCCCGGTTTTTCCCACCAAGTATTGTGTTCTTGACTCGGGTCTTGTGGTTGTTGTTGTTGTCTTATTCTTGTTTTCATCCTTTAATTCCTTATATTTTGGGTTTTGGGATGTGTTAGGTAAGATTGGAACAGGTTGGTTGGGTGTTGGAACATATGGTTGCTGTCCAGATTTTTGTTCCTTCGCTCGAGCAAGACTTTTGTCGCTCGAGCGAGATATCTTGCACTCGAGCGTGCGTCTCCGTCCAGTTTGGACTTGAAGGTTGTCATTCTTGGCTCAAGCGAGCTTTCCTTTGCTCGAGCAAGCGAACCCTATGTTTTGAATTTCTTCGCTCGAGCGAGCGGTCCTTCGCTCGAGCGTGCTTTTGGGTTGCAGACCTAAAGCTTTGCATTGTTCACTCGAGCGACGCTTCTTGTGCTCGAGCGAGGTATTTGTGTCTAGTCGCTCGAGCGACCAATCCTTTGCTCGAGCGAGCCTCGAGTGTATCAGTTGTAGCAGCGTGTTTCTTCTTCACTTTTTCGTCTCTTTTTACTTCCAAACCCTAGATCCGACTCTCTCTCTCTACATGCACCTTCTCTCTACAAATATCCTTGGTTCTTGGGTGTGTCTACCCTAATCTCTTTGTAAGAAAGGTGGACCTTGGTGCGGGCTACACTTTGATCCAAAAAAGTTGTACTTTGGAGCACTTTCGAGTTTCTTCATCTTTTCCTTTGGGATCTTAACTTTGAGGTAGGGATGATCTACTCCTTCTTATGAGTTTTAACATAAATAGTAGTCATTTAGTATAAATGTTAAGATTTGGTGATTTGGGAAGTTAGGGTTTGAGGTTTGTGGTATATAAGAGAGGGGTTTTGTTTTTTTAAGCTCCATATGTACACGAGGTCTTGAAAATGAGGTTTTGTGGGTTTGATAGGTGAGGTTTGGTCTTAGGATCAATGTTTGAGAAAATGGGGAAAATGCCCTAATTGGATGTAAATAATTAATTTTTATAATTAATTTGGTAATTGTGAGGAATATGAAACTGATTTGAACATCATGAAATTGGATGGAATTGGGACTAGTTAGTGTAGTCGGTTTGATAAACCACTCACCTATGGAAAATGTGATAATTTATCTGTTTGGTAAATTCATTTATCTATCTAGAAATAACTGTTTTGGGCTATCCATGAAGGATAATCTTGATTGTTGTAGAACCGCATGATGATTAGGTAAATTGAAACTAATCAATCGAAATATGTCATTAAACATGATAGTGGGAAGAACACATTGAGTATGTGCCTTAATTGATCATGGTATAAGATAAAGACTTTAATACATTGTATATGTATCTTGTTTGGGAGGAGATATGTGATGTACTCCGTATATGATTATGTGCTTTAATACATTGTATGTGTATCTTGTTTGGGAGAAGATAGGGTATGTACTCCATTTGTGCTTATATGTATTCTTTGTTTGGGAGGAGATAGGGGATGCACTCCATACATGTGATTATACGCTTTAATACATTGTATATGTACCTTTGTTTGGGAGGAGATAGGGGATGTACTCCATAGGTGATTATATGTTTAAATACATTGTATATGTATCTTTGTTTGGGAGGAGATGGAGGATGTACTCCATAAATAATTAAGTTGGCCGGAGTGTCCACCAACAACAGTTCCTATAGCAGTTGCAGCTGTAGCTATAGCAAATCCACTTGCTTCTATCACAGGGACGAAAGTGCCCAACGTATGTGTAAAGGCACCTAAACCTGTGGCAATAGATGGAGCAACTAACCCTCTTGCATTTCTTGTCTGCATGACAAAGGAAACTGCAAGTAGGATACCTTAAAATTAACTCCATGAATTACTTAAATTCAGAAAGACAAGAAATCAAAGAAAAACTAAGTCATATTTCCAATAATATAATACCCTCTTTTTTCTTTTTTCTTTTTTTTTTGTAAAATAAGCACCAAATTGAAGAATCAAGAAGCAACAAAGTAAAACCACTGAAAATTAACCTGTTGACATAGTGAAAAGCTAAAATCATACCAATGGTGATCTTCCATCATAATTTGTCTTCTTATGATCAACTTCAGCTCAGATCAAACTTTTGAGTTGATACAGATCTCCATGATAAGCTGCACTATTAACTCTTAAAGCAAGTTCAGCTTCTTGCTTTCCAATATGAAATGTGATATCAGATTCCAATTGCTTCACACAAACATTTGATTCTTTTCTCTGTCAACTTATACTATTTTAGGCATTTGATGCATACAAATTAATTAATTCGATAAAGTTTACACAAAACAAATGAATATGCATTTGTAGGTACTGATGCCATGAGAGAAAAAGAAGTGCAAGAAACAACATAAGAGAGGCAATAACATTTTAGCACAATTGAATTACCTCTAGAAGGTTGATCAAGATTCTTCGCCCATCATGAAAATATATGTCAAGGATATTTGAGAATGATTGTTTACCAAGGAACAGAATCCTACATAGCTCACAAACTTGAACAGTATAAGGCTGACATATGTTGCAAAGAATAGAAACTTCACCAAATAAATTGTTAGGTTCCAAATTAGAAACAGTCTCTTCTGATCCATCTACCTCTACATGGTCCTCCTCTTGTACATAAATAGTCTTTTATCAACATTAAAATTTGAGAAACTAGAAACCACTTCCCTAGGGAACTACTTAGAAATACTCTAATTCAACATAATGGTTATGTTTCTAGAAATGTAAATGGCAATAGCAAGTAGGTGGGTTCAAGATAGGCATTTCTTTCGCAACCCTGTCTACAATAAACAAAAATTTTCAACCATGACGATCCCTGAGCCCCTTTTTTAATATTTGTTCTTCAAGTAGGTGTAATGAGAAAGAAAAGAAAGGTGAGAAAAGACCCAATTGGTGTTAAGTAGTAGTTAAATGTTTCATTTTGGGAGTGTTATGATTCAGATTAATCAGGATTAACCTCACACTCCAAACCACAGGAGCTGATGAATAGTACTGATGTCCTCCAATAATAAGACTATATTTTGAAGACAACAAGACTAAAGTAAAATTAAATAGAGTTCCGTCTATGTATTTTTGTTTAAATAAACAACTAATTTATGGTGGCATCAGGACATGCAACCGTAAATCAAAAAATAAATTAGTATACCATGCATAAGAATAAGGAACTGAAAAGTATATATCTAAAAGAAACAGAAGAAGATAAAGAACGAATAAAAAGACACTAACTCATGATAATCAAATAAATATTAATAAACAAAAGTCAATACAAGATAGTATCACACCAGCATACCATGATAGACAAAATAAAATTGATCCACCACATTTCCCTATTCCATTATCACTTCTCTTGGGAGAAAAAAAAAAAAAAGAACTCCGAAATGGACTCTGATTACCAGCAAGAACAAAAGAATGATTGAGAACAACTCCATCAACTTATGTAAATCCACATTTGCTTATTCAAAAAGGACAATCTTAATTTTGTAGTTGTAAACCAACACATACCAAATACCATGTTGACCACCAAGACTAGTTTCACAGGTAATGCAATTTTTTATTCATTTACTCATGATGAAACTGGAAGGCACATGAGTGCACACATACCAGGTTCCTAGATTAGATGAAATGATGAAAAACTTAATCCCCTTCCCCTCCTATGCAAAATCTACTACCAATTTTCCAAGTGAAATCAAATTATAATCATGAACACTGGTAAGTGAAAGTTTTAAACTATCTTTGCTCAGACCTACTCAATTCATGAAATAAATTTATTAACAAAAACAAACAGAGAATGACAATTGGTAAAAAGAAGTCAATTATGTAAAGAATGACAGAAAATTATGGTTTGTGTGCAAATCAATATGTAGATATTATATATTATGTGTATGTATAAACAACAATCCACAAAAAAATCAAAATCAAAATCAAAATCAAAATCAAAATCAAAAAAAAAAAAAAAACAGAAAAAAGCAGAGAAAAAAACCCCAAAAATGTAGATAGATATAGAAGGTGTATGTATGTATGTATGTATAGAGAGAAGAGAAGAGAAAAACAAAGAACAGAAAAATAGAGAAGAGAAGGGAGGATGGGATATAAATATATAAATATATATATATATATACTGAGAGAGAGAGAGAGACGAAATAAGGGTTTAAGGAAGAAGGAAGAGAAGAGAGAGTGCCTTACCAGCATGTCTCTTTGACGAACCTGGAAAGGGCCTACGCAAATAGCACATATTACAAATTGATTCAATTGAACAGATGGAATCAGAAATTGAAGCCAAGTCCAAGTCGAAGTAGTCGAAGCAGTTGAAGCAATCGAAGTAGATCACAAATTAATTCAATGGAAAGTGTAATTACTTTGTTGAGGAAGGAAGCGGACTGCGTCAATGGACTACCATGTTTCTCAATCTCCACTGATTCAATTGATTGAAGACCAAGTGTTTGAAGAACCCTTTCCCCTTCACCTACGTCTTTCTTCTCCCTCTCTTCTTAGAAACTCGGTTTTTTTTTTTTTTTTTTTTTTTATTATTATTATTATTATTTAAGTGGCGCCACAATATTGGGTTTTGACGCCCAAAATATTTTGGACGTACCATTCACGACACATGTGGTAAGTCGTAAGAAATGACTAATTTTTAACGACTGGCATACGTGTGTCGTATATAACTGATGTATTAACGGCACGCCATATGTATGTCGTATAAAGTTTTATTAATTACGACTAAAATTGGAAGCTGTAAAAAATTATCATTTTTACCATTAACGGCTTGCGCAATAGACATGCCATGGTTAATATATTATTTACGACAAGCAAAAAAAACAAGTCGTAAAAGTGAGAAATTACGGCTTGCATTCATTGTATGTCGTTGATGTGGTGCCGTAAAAAGCCAATTTGTTGTAGTGAAGAAGATAATGATAATGTTGGTGATGATGTTGATGATGATGATTCTTGACTCCAAGTCCATAACTTTTCTTTGTTGTTGTTGTTATGTTGACAGACTATCTCCAGGAGATCTTTCTCTCATTCATTGTAAATTTTCTCCTAAATTAAAAGGTTTCGTTGCAACCAATTTGCGCTAAGAACCGACTTTTTTTCAATTAGATTATAATAGGTTTTATAAACTCATATCTCAATTTAACTCAACTCGACAAGTTTGTCAACAGCCCAATCCATTGGATTTGGTTTCAAAGAAATACTTTGTGGCCCGTAAATTGCTTGTTTGGCATCATTTTTGTTTTTTGTTTTTATTTTTTAAGAAACATGTAATCTTGTTTGATGACTTGCTCCTAAAACTATTTTCGGGGATTTTTTTCCCCTTCAAATTTTAGTTAAAAAATGGATTTAATTAGGCCTGACGTATATATGGAGAACTGAGGGCTTCGAAGGATTATTTATAAGCAATGGTACTAATTGTGCACGTATTGTTCCAAATGGAACTAATATAGCACGTATGGTGCATGTATTGTTCCAAATGGTACTTTTTGTGCACGTATCATTTTTGGTTATGGCTTTTGATGAGTTTTATGTGTGTAAATATATGTATGTATGCATTCATGCTAAATGGCCATATTCAAGTCTTCTATATGATTTACTGGGCTAACTTTTCTGCGTATTGGCTATCTAGGTTATACTCACTGCATACAAACCAAAGGGGTTATAGAAGTTCTTCAATGCACGGATAGACACTAGTGACAGGTCTATCGACATATTTCGAACCCTAAAGTGTTTCACGAATTCCCCACACCCAGAATTAGAGATCAGTGATTTTTGCTCACTAATAGTTACCCCTAATTCTTTAAGGACTCGTCTGTACATAGTGGCTACGTCCTTGTTGGCGATGATAACATCGTCACCAAGAACAGCGTAACCTGTAAAGTGTTGACTAGGACGAACTCTTTTAGCACAATAGCACACCACTAAATGATGTGATAGTGCGAATAAGGGCCAAGACGAATAGTATCCAAGCGGTTGTGCACAAATGAACGACAAACCCCACCCTCGTTTGACAAAGGAGACCTAAAACCTATTGCAAGCCAGGATGGAGTTTACCGCAACAGATGAAAACTATTATTTTTATTTATTTATTTATTTTTTGTCTAATACATTTGAGGATAGAAAAAATGGTTTGAATTGATCACTTCTTTGCATTGGAAATCCGTAGTTTAGTGAGAAGGCGAACCGAGAGGAAATAGTAAATTCTATAGTAAATATATTTTGGAATCTGAGGCATCTATAAAATTGTTTAGTCGTTACCATTATTTTCTCCTCTTATTTGATGCCTTAGTGGCACATTTGTTTTCTTGGTGTGGAAGGTTGGAGGTAGGAATTTCATTCTACTTTCTGTCCATACCAGATCTTGAGACAGGATTCTAGTGGCACACAGAAATGTGGCAAGTGCAGGATTGAAGTACCTCTTAAACATGGGTATCTGTCACTCATTATGTGGTGATTATCTAATACTCATTCCAATAGGAATGAGCTAAAAGAGAAGAATGTAAAAAGTTTGCCCTGCAAACTATTGAAATCCACAACCAGCATCATAAAAGCTCCAACAACATCTGCAAGAAGTATAAGAGAGCTAGAGAAGCAATTGCACCAAGTAAGCTCACTCTCTCTCTCTATATATATATATATGTGTGTGTGTGTGTGTGTGTGTGTAAATATATATTACACAATTTGAAACTCAACTACGAACAGAGCTAGAGAAGCAATTTCATCAAGTAAGCTCCTCTCTCTCTCTCTGAACTACCGTTTTCAAATTTTTTTTGATGTTTTGTCATAAATCCTTGATGGAGATATATGCATATTTCGATACGTATGTGTTTCTTGGCACCTCTGTATTTACCAAGTTCAATTTACTTCAAGAAGAGCCAGTTTCGTTTTAAAATTCAATCTCTCTCTCTCTCTCTCTCTCTCTCTCTATAGAATTGCTCTGACTCTGAATCACTTTCCTGATAGAACAAAATTGAAATTGTGTTTCAATGCATATATATACAATTCTCATCATATACATTTTTAGTATGAGATTATCACTCAATAATTTATGTGTTTGGGAATTTAGCAAACGCCTTGTTTAAATTTTGTTTTCTCGCAATATTGGAAAGAGAAGCTCTATTCATTCTGGAATCAATCTGTCATATATTTACTGAATTTTTTTCCCCTTGAATATTCATGACTCTGCTTCTTGAAGTTTTCTTTAGAATTCTTGATTTCTTGTTCTTGAGTGTTTTCATTTCCTTTAATTATACATATATATATATATATATATATTCAATTCTTGATAGATGAATATCAATTGATATGCAAATTTCTACATTTACACAGATATGTTATTCAAGATGTTATGTTTTCTGAATATCACGTTACTATCTCCCATTCTTGGGAGGCGAAGCTTTGTGCATCCTGGTATCAATCTATCATATAATCAGAGGATTTTTCCATGTTTATGTTCTTTGCATATGAGTGACTTGTTTGTAAAAAATTTTTTGTCTTGTTGATTTTTTCTTGTCTAATTAAAGTTTGACTGAGTTAACTGTTATAGCAATCTAGGTTTTATCTTGGCCTTTGTTGTGTTCCAGACTCGGGTTCTGTGCTTGTTTGTTATTATCATTGTTTGTTTATCCCTTTAATTCTTTGAAATTGAGTTTTGGGACTTGTTGGGTGAGTTTGGAACAGGTTGGTTGTGAGTTGTTACAGTTGGTTGCTGCCCAGGTTTTGGCTTCTTCGCTCGAGCGAGGCTTTTTGTGCTCGAGCGCGCCTTGAGTGTTTGCTTCTTCGCTCGAGCGAGGGTTGTTGCGCTCGCGCAAGGATTGAGAGTTTTCAGGTTTCTTTCTTAGACGCAGCTTTCGCTTGAGCGAGAACTTTTGCGCTCGAGCGAGACGCATGTTAATTGTTCCTTCGCTCGATCGAACACTCTTATGCTCGAGCGTGCATCTGCGTTGGTGGTAGACCTGAAGCTTCGCATTGTGCGCTCGAGCGACAACTCCTTCGCTCGAGCGAGCTTCGCATATATCAGTTCGCAGCAACGTGGTTTTATATCACTTTTTGGTCGCTTCTTCACTTAAAACCCTAGATCGGCTATCTCTCTCTCTAAAATTCCCTCTCTCTCTACAAATACTCCACGATTTTTAGTCCTTCTACCCTACTCCCATTGTCAAAAAGCTAGAGTTTGGCGTGGTCTCCCTTTTGATCCGAAAAAGTTCAAGTTTGGAGCATCTTCATGTTTTTCCCACTTTCTCTTTGAGCTTCTTCATTTAAAGTAGGGATGTTCTACTCATTATTATGAGTCTTAACCTAGATGTGTGTCATCTTTGCATAAATGGTGGAGTTGGGAAGTTTGGGAGAAATTAGGGTTTGGGTCTTGATTTGTGAAAGAGGGGCTTTCTATTTTGAACTGCATATGAGTTTGTGAGGTCTTGAAAATGGGGTCATTTATGTATAATGGGCGGAATTTGGCCTTGGGTATAATATTTGGGAAAGGGAGAAAAGTGCCCTAGTTTGAATTAAATAAACTATTTTGTATAAATAGTGAAATCAATGTGGAAATATGAAATTGATTTGGAAATTATGAGATTGGAGGAAATTGTAAATGGTGTAATTGGATTGGTAAATCACTCACCTACGGAAAGTTTAATAAATTATCTGTTGGTAGATTTATTTATCTGTTTAGAAATACCTATTTTGGGCTATCGGTGGAGGATAGATATGATTGTTGTAGAAATACATGAGGATTAGGAAAATTGAAACTAATCAGTTGTATTATGTCATTGAATATGACGATTTGAGTAAATCATTGAATATGTGAATTGATGAGTCATTATCTATGACATGTGTTTAAATACATTGTATATGTATTATTGTTTGGGAGGAGATAGGAGATGTGCTCCATTGTTTGGGAGGAGATAGGGGATGGACTCCATTAATAATTAAGTTGGCTGGAGTGTCCAGGGTGAAAGTCCCAAAATCTTATATTTATGGGTGCTGGTTCCCTCGGACGTGGTTCCGTAAAATGGCAAGAAATAGAAATGTTGAATTGATGAGTGTGTTAAATTGTGAACCATTGAGTTGTAGTCTTATATTGGTTGTTTTGATAATAATGAACTTGGTTAATCGATTTACCCAACACGGGAAAAATGGAAACGAAACGAGATATTGGCTATCTGTGTTAACTGATCTTGAAAAGAATACGTATTGGTTAAGAATGTTGCACCTTTATCTGATGCTCATATTTTAATTATTTCTCATATTTGGTTTAGCATATCTCTACTGGGCTTTGGCTCACCCTACTTAGGACACCATTTTCAGGTACAGGTGACATGCCACCTCCAAGGACATAGCTTCGGAGGTTAAGGGTTTGAAGACTCCATTTTGTATATTTTGTTGGGTGTTTAATGTAAAATTTCAAGCTGAGGGCTTTATTTGTAAAAGAGTTAGAACTCTTCTTTTGTTATAACCAAGTGATAACTTGGAAAGCTGTAAGCCCATAGGGCATTATTTATTTGTTATCAGTTATGAACTTTCGTGAATATGTAATGTACATAATTCATTTTGTAAGGAAGACTCTGATGGATGAAAATGTAATGTCTCTACTATGCTTATAGACTTTATGAATGGTTTATTTGTATAATATTTTGAGGGCGTTACATAACATTTTTAATGATCTTTTTCACTAGTACAAAATAAACATAATAATCTTAAAATTCTGGTCTAATTGAGAATTTCTACATCACAGTATCTTTGGATTATCCTTCGGTGGCTTTATTTCTCTTTTGTCTTCTTTCTTAATGAGAAGTTGAGACAACTTCCTTATGTGTTGTTGATTTCATTTTAGATGTTAATGGTGTGGGTGTTTCAGTGGTTCAGTGGAGATCCAAATGTTTACTTTATTGCCATCCCCAATAGACCATTTTATACATTTTCTCAAGGTGTTTATGGTTTTCAGCATACTTCTCCACACATGAGAAGCCCTCATTCTCTTCTTCTAGTTAAGGAAGTTAGTGTTTTTGAAATGGAAAATGATATCTAAGCCCACTTTTTAGATCCTTTTTCTGGACCCAATGATGTATAAGTCATATGATTGGTTGATGATTAGAGAAGATATGAGAGAGACTATTACCTTTAATGTCCTAACTGATTGCCACATCTTGCGCTTGAAAAGTGAGTCTAATTTTTTTGTCTTGGATAGCAATGCTCTTTTCAAGTACTTGGTTTTGAGGACCTCAGCCCACAAGTTTTTTTCGTTGTTGTGAACTTTCCAATTGAGTTTCAGAATATAAAGCTAAATTATGATGTTTTGTAACTGTTTTTGTTGATGGATGCGAAGATAGGTCGGGTTATGATTGTTCTAGAAGAGATACCGCGAAATTTTAGTCTTACCATATCTAACCGAGATTTGGTTCACACTTATTTGGTCCCATTAGTTAATGGCATTGATGTTGGGAATCTATTTGTCTAATCTCCACTATTGAGGATTGCACCACATGAGTTGCAGTTAGATCCTCGTCAAATCGACCTAGACTTACGTGCTATTTTTGTCAGAGCAGGTGCATTGTATTTTTGCCTGCAAGGTGAAATAGATTTGAAACCCGAAGGACAAAATTATAGATGGTAGATGTGCATAAAAAGGGGAGCAACCCATGACCTAGGGGTAGTTTATGAGGGGGATCATCTGCTAGGAGAGGAAGACGTGTATATTCAAATGGAGATTCGAAAAACTGATTGGTATATCGATGTCTTTAGGGCAGTACCTCAGGTTCCAAATGCAAATATTCCAAAAGGTTAGAAAATTTTGAAAATTTATAGGAAGACACCATTACAAATCAAAAATGTTTAAGGAGCTGATGATCAAGGTTTTGACATTCAAGTTGAAACACAAAGGATTTTGGGGTTGTTACACACAATACAGTTTGGATGGGGAGTGATTGGACAAGTGGACTTAATATAATTGATCACGATGTACCTTTTCAATAGGGTTTTGAACATCAACATCAATGAACTTGAGAACACCCCCTTCTTTATGGTTTTGTCACTAGATTTGCCTATGAACCCTACACACCTGAATCAAGCAATGGTTGATATTTATAACCTGGTAGAAAGCTTATACTTCTGGTTTTCGCGTGAACCGACTCTTCATATTCTAAGACGATATGAATGGCATCAATGCTCGTCAGTGAATGATGTTGTAATTGGAGCACAAGTCACAACAATCTTAGCTCGGTCCGTCATATACTGTCACTTTGATAGGCATGAAGGGAGAAAGACAATTTGGTTGATGAAAGTGTATTGGGCTACTTATCTTGGAATTGAGCAACATCAGTTAGCACAAGATAATAATCAACCAAATTCGAATTTGAGTTGGAAGTTAATACGAATTTATCAGAATAACTTTTAGCCAATTGTTTACAACGGTGATGATGATGTTAACCCCAACCACTCTGATAATGACTCAAACGATGAAGATGGCTTTGATTGTAAGAAGGTAAGTAATTCTACCAATTTGATTTCTTTTCTCTCTCTCTTTTTATTTTTTTATTTTTATTTTTTTGTCTTCTTTTCTTATATGTGTTTTTCTATGATTTACATTTTTAGCTGTTTTAATATATGCAAAGCATATCGTAGGAGTTATTGATATTGCTAGCCCCTCTCTTGCTGATGAACTAGAAGAAGAAGAACCGAACGATGGTGTAGAAGCAAATAGTGCAGCTGAACTGGTCAGAACAATGTCAGATTGTTTGGGTACAGGAGAGATGGAGCTTGGACTTGAAATTGTAAGTAGAAATTAGAACTTCATTGGCCGTAGGATACTCTCCTACAACCTTTGATGACAAAAAATGTACAATTAGATTTGTAAGGGGCCTTATTATAATGTTATTTAGTCAATGTTGGTTTCTATTTCAAAGTTCCTCATCTCCTATATATTTTTTTTTTCTCGTGGTAATGGGGCTCAGTCAAGGCAATTTCATGCAGCTTGC
Organism: Camellia sinensis; assembly: GCF_055761805.1. Classification (NCBI taxonomy): domain Eukaryota; kingdom Viridiplantae; phylum Streptophyta; class Magnoliopsida; order Ericales; family Theaceae; genus Camellia; species Camellia sinensis. The sequence continues at coordinate 83,048,918 of NC_138974.1, forward strand.
ATGCAGTTAAGTTAAAAATTTGAGTAATCTATCTGGGTAATTTGGCTTTATTTGTGTAATAGGTGAAGAACGCTTTGGGAGGAGTAAAGGTTGAAGTCACAAACCATGGAAATATGTGTAGAAAATGTCATTCATCTGGTTTGACTTCATTGTAAGAGTCTAATTTATGATTCCTAGTGGAAGAAATTACCTTTGTATTATGCAACTTCACACATGTCTTGAGATTCTTTTCGAATGTTCCTTGTCTGACTGGTTTATTGTTTATATTTATTAGATTCCCAGTTAATGAAAGGGGTAAAATGAAGTACGTTGTTGAGTACATCACAGAGATTTATGGGTTTGTCATCCAACATACTCAATGTCCTCATCTAGAAGTTGGATACCAGCAAAGGCCAAATTGTTTGCCTATGAAGGTCGATACATGGCTTCTATCCCACTTCCCCCCCTCCCAATGTGGTGATGTGCCAACTTTTGCCTTCATGAAAATGTTACATTATATTAGTTGTACTTGATTTGATTCTCTATTGCACTTCATGGCTACTGATCTTCCTAAAGTCTAATGAAAATGATGTTTCTATTTGTAATTTGAGTATGTGCTGATCTCTATATATTAAAAAAATCCTTCTTTCTTCTTCTTCTTGTTTTGTTTTGTTTTGTTTCTTTTTTTTTTTTTTTTTGTTCCTTCTCACTCTCTTAAACCATCTAGTTTCTGTTAAATTTGCCTACTTTCATGCAGGAAATGCTCTGCCTGAATCCAGCTAGAAGAATATCATCTCTTGATGCGCCTGCACATGCATACTTCAAGAATGATGATGATGATGATGATGATGATGATGATGAAAAAGAAGAAGAAGAAGAAGATGAAGAAGAAGAAGAAGAAGAAGAAGAAGAAGAAGATAAAGGTAATGTTGGTGATGATGTTGATGATGATAATCCTTGATTCCATGTCCATAACTTTTCTTAGCTGTTGTTGTTATGTTGATAGACTATCTCTAGGTGATCTTTCTCTCATTCACTGTAAATTTTCTTCCAACTCAAAAAGGTTTTGTTGCAACCAATTGGTGCTAGGAACCAGCTTTTATGCAATTATATTGTAATTAGGTTTTATAAACTCAGATCTCAATCTAACTGAACTCGACAAGTTTGTCAACATCCCAATCCATTGGATTCGGTTTCAAAGAAATATTTTGTGGCCTTTAAATTCCTTGTTTGGCATCATTTTTGTTTTTTATTTTTATTTTTAAGAAACATGTAATCTTGTTTGATGACTTGCTCCTAAAACTATTTTCGGGATTCTTTCCCCCTTCAAATTTTAGAGAGAGAGAGGGAGCTCAAATTGAAAATTGAACTAAAGGCTTGAGAATTGGAGGTTAAACTCAAAGAATTAGCCAGAATTTGTGAAGATTAAAGCTCCTAGGTGAGTAAATTCACGAGTTAAGTTTGTAATTTTGTGAATTCAAGTGATATGGTAGCTCATGGCAAAGGTTGAGTTGAATGTGAAGTTAGAATTTACATGCATGCCTAAAATTACTATGTATCACCAGGTATTTCCATGCAATTGTATAAGCTAGCATGAATAATGTTGAATATGGAGAATTGGGCACCAATCTTCACATGCATGCATAATTTTCATAGGTTTCATAATAATAAGTGTCATTTGTAAGATTTGAAATAGAAATGAAGTCAAAAATTGGCATGCATGTTTGATTGTTGAAGATATGGAGCTTATATGAGGTTTGAATGCATGAGTTTTGATTATACAAAAGAAATGAGGATTTATTTGAGACTTGGATTATGATTTTGAGCAATTGGCCTCATATTGTTTGTATACTCATGATATATAATGTGTTTCCCTATTTTTGGTGCCTTAATTCGAGCTTTAAAGCCCTTGAATGTTGAATTTGAGCCTCAAGAACAGTTATGGAAAACCCAGAATTTGGCATGTCCGCTCAAGCGGGGAAAGCGCCGCTCGAGCATGAAATGCGAGCTCCTAGAACTTTTTGCAGACATTGATGTCCGCTCGAGCGGAAAGTTCACGCTCGAGCGTAAAAATGAGGCAACTAGTACTTTTGCAGACCCACGGGGTCCGCTCGAGCAGGGGAACCCACGCTCGAGCGGGGACCCCTGTTTCAGAAATTTTGTAAATGTGTTATGTGTTTCATTTTCCATTCTCTCTCACTTCTAAGTACTCTTAGGCATGCATTAAGCATCATGAATGAATTAAAAGGATAAGAAAGGAGCCTAAGAGGGATATATGAATTAAGAACGAATTGAATCGTTTGTGACCCATATGTGTTATATAATGTGTAGGGTTGAGCTCAAGGGTGAATCCGAATCCACCGGCAGAACACTGTGAGTAATATCTTAATAAAGATATTTTGAAGTATGTTATTTGTCCAATTGTTTATTTGCATATAAGTTTGTTAATTTGAATAGTGGACAAATGTTTGGTATGACATAAATGAATGGGCCAAAGGCCATATGAGATAAATGGATGGGCCAAAGGCCGTATGACATAAATGCATGGGCCAAAGGCCGTATGACATGAATGAATGGGCCTAAGGCTGTATGACATGAATGAATGGGCCAAAGGCCGTATCACATGAATGGATGGGCCAAAGGCCGTATGACCTGCATGGATGGGCCAAAGGTCGTATGACATGAATGGTCCTAACGCTGTCATATATGAATGAATTGGGCCCGAGCTCGTTTGATGTGCTTGGAACCGCAGTCACTTGACGTATATGTATATATATATATATATATTAGATAGAAATATGAATTGGGACCAAGGCTGTCTGATGTATGTTTTTCTAAATACCGTTTGTGTACCTTCTTTATTTGATAATATTCACTGGGCTTTTGCTCACGCTCATTCATGTGTCTGTAGGTGAGCGAAGGGAGGTCCAAACCCAGCCTCAGTGAAGTTTGTGTGAAACGGTCAAGGTTTTGAAGAGTCAGCCCCTACGTCTCACACACGAGACATGTTTTTGCCCTTTTGCCATTTTCTTATATTTTGTCATGTTGGTGAGAACTTTGGATTATAGTTGTATATAGTTTTGATTGGCTGGCCCTGACTCGAATGATCCGGTTGTGTAAAGATTATATGTTAACTTTCCTTGATGTGAGTCATTAATGTATGTTTTGGTGAAATCTTACGACGTGCCATGTAAGCACAACTCTGTGGACAAAAGTTTGAAATTGCTTCCGTTTGGCCCCCTTAACTTTGTTAAAATATATCTGATTTGGTTTAAGGCCGTAGGTGATCTCGCGATTATTGGCCGGTTATGTCCTTAACCCATGGGGGCGGGTTCGGGTCATGACAGAGTGGTATCAGAGCATGAGTTAATAACTCACACACTTGTCCAAAAGAGCAATAAGTGTCTAGAAGAGATCTAGGATGCATTCATGTGATAAGTATGAATCTGAAAGCATCTAGATTGCGCTTAAACGTTTTAATGCAAACGATTATGTGTTATAACCTTGTGATTTACTTGCATTGTAAAATTATTTGAATACGTATGCTCTTTAGTATATGCATACTTGTGAAACTTTTGTGTAGAGAATAATGCAAGTCTAACCAGATGGTGAGAACAAGAGGTGATGAGATAGAGGAGTCCTCTACTGCCAGAATGGATAGAATGGAAAGATTAATTCAGGAAATGGCAGAAACATTGAGGCAACAACAACAGTGGCAACAACAGTGGTAGCAACCACATCCTCCACCTCCACCCGTGCCAGACTTACAGAATGATGATCAAATAATAGCTCTCACCAAAGAGTTTAAGAAAATGAAACCGCCACAGTTCCATGGTGGATTAGATCCATTGAAAGCCGAAGCATGGGTTCTCGGCATTGAAAAGCTATTTGAAGTGTTTCCTTGTACAGAGACACAGAAAGTACTTCTAGCCACTTTTATGCTAGAAGACGAAGCAAGAAGATGGTGAATGTTAATGCGTGAGAATCATAAAGATACTGGCTGGGCAAAATTTATGGAAATCTTCTATGATAAGTACTTCCCTCAGTGTGTCCGTGACAGAAAAGTATCAGAGTTCATGGAACTTAAACAAGATAACATGACAGTAGCTGAGTATGAGGCCAAATTCACTAAGTTGGCTAGGTTTGCACCACATGTGATCGATACCGACTACAAGAAAGCAAGACATTTTGAAAGTGGGCTACAAAGTGATATTTTAGAAAGGGTGAATGTCCTAAACCTGGAAACCTATATTGGGGTGCTAGACCGGGCCATAATATCAGAGGCTAACATAGCCAGACAAGCAAAACCGACGACAGACTGGAAAGGCAGTAAAAGACAAGGCTTCTTTTCGAAAAAGAAATTTTTGAAGAAGCAGAATACAGGCTCCTCGAGTACTTCGAATTCTTCCCAAGATATATCCCCAATGTGTAATATATGTAGCAAAAGGCATCGTGGGGTTTGTCACTGTGTGTTAGGAGCCTGTTTTAAATATGGTAAACAAGGGCATATGGCCAGAGATTGTAACCAAAGCAGTGGGAAATTAGCTGCTAGTTCAACAACATCAATCCCAAAACCAGGAAATACTATGCGATCTACTACCACCGGAGATGCCGTGAGGCAAGGGAGAGTTTTTGCACTTGTTCCGGGCAATACACGGAATGCTAACGCAGTTGTCTCAGGTACTATTTCTATATGTAATCAGGATGCTTCTGTGTTAATTGACTCCGGATCAACACACTCTTTCGTAACATGTGCATTTGCATCTAGACTAAGTAGACCTTTAGAATTATTGCCATATCTGCTATGAGTATCTGCTCCATCTGGGGAATCTGTATTGTGTGAATCTGTATATCGTTTTTGTGACATACGAATTGGGAATGCTATTTTATATGTGGATTTGTTGCCCTTGAACTTTAGGCACTGGGCATGGATTGGTTAACTAAATATTGTGCCACCATTGATTGTGTGACAAAACGGGTTGTGTTTAGACCACCAGAACAGGAAGAAATTGTGTTTGTAGGTAACGGGGTAGTACCTCCACCTTATTTAATATCTGCAATAAAGGCATGTACACTGATCAGGAAAGGGTGCTAGGGTTATTTGTGTTATGTGTTGTCTAAACAATCTGTGAATGTTGAATCGAACAGCATCCCTATTGTTAGAGAATTTGCAGATGTGTTTCCAAACGAATTACCAGGGGAATTGGTGGACAGGGAGATAGAGTTTACGATTGAAATTATGCTAGGCACCCAGCCTATTTCTAAAACTCCCTATAGAATGGCTACTGCTGAAATGAAAGAATTGAAAGAACAGTTGCAAGACTTGCTTGACAAAGGGTTTATCCGGCCTAGCACTTCATCATGGGGTGCACCAGTGTTGTTTGTGAAAAAGAAAGATGGAACCTTACGTCTGTGTATCGACTATCGAGAGTTGAACAAGGTAACAATAAAGAATAAATATCCCCTACCTCGTATTAATGACTTGTTTGACTAGTTGCAGGGATCACAAGTGTTTTCCAAAATTCATTTGAGATCCGGGTATCATCAGTTGAAAGTGAAAGCAAAAGATGTTGAGAAAACCGCGTTTCGAACAAGGTATGGCTATTATGAATTTCTTGTTAGGCTATTATGAATTTCTTGTTATGCCATTTGGGGTAACTAATGCTCCGACAGCATTTATGGACTTAATGAACCAAATTTTTAAAACCTACCTTGATGACTTTGTTGTCGTTTTCATCGATGACATTTTGTTATACTCCAAGAATAGACTTGAACATGAACAACATCTGAGGACTGTTTTGCAAACACTTAGAGAAAATAAATTATTTGCTAAACTAAAGAAATGTGAATTTTGGTTGGATGAAGTCTTGTTTTTAGGACATGTGATCAGCAAAGAGGGGATTTCAGTGGACCCACAGAAAATAGAGACAATTGTGAATTGGCCTACACCGACAAACGTAACGGAGGTCCGCAGTTTTATGGGCTTAGTTGGGTACTACAGGAGGTTTGTGAAAGAATTTTCGAAAATAAATGTGCCTCTTACCCAACTGACACGCAAAGGGTAACCGTTTGAGTGGGATAACGAAAGGGAAACTGCATTTCATGAATTAAAATCGAGATTGACTACTCATCGGTATTGACATTGCCCACAGGTACGGAAAATTTTGTGATTTTCAGTGATGCATCTTATAAAGGTTTGGGTTGTGTGTTAATGCAGAATGGAAGGGTAATTGCTTACGCCTCCCAGCAGTTGAGACCACATGAGAAAAACTACCCAACACACGATTTAGAATTGGCTGCAGTTGTTTTTGCTTTGAAAATCTAGTAGCATTACTTGTATGGGGTGAAGTGTGAAGTCTACATGGACCACAAAAGTCTGAAATACTTCTTTACACAGAAGGAGTTGAACATGCGACAAAGGAGATGGCTTGAATTGATAAAAGACTATGATCTTGAAATCCAGTATCACCCCAGGAAAGCCAATACAGTTGCTGATGCCGTGAGCAGAAAATCGATGGAAAATATGGCTTGTTTACTTATTGGACAAAAAGAAATCTTGCAAGATTTTGAGGAATCGGAGATTGAAGTGGTATTGTGTGAACAGGGTGGATTGATAGCCGCAATTTCAATTGAACTGGCAATCATTGATGAGATTAAACAGAAACAAAAAGAGGATGAATTTCTCAAGAAAGTGACTGATGAATTTGAGACAAGTCCAAAAGAAAAGTTTAGTGTTGAAAATGAAGTGTTAAGGTTTCGAAACCGAATGTGTGTTCCAGATATTTCGAAACTAAAGAAAAGAGTTCTAGATGAAGCCCACAAGTCAGTATTTGCTATGCATCCGGGCAATAGTAAAATGTATCCGGATTTGAAACAGAGTTATTGGTGGCCTAAAATGAAGAAAGAAATTGCAAAGTATGTGTCCAAATGCCTTCAGTGTCAGCAAGTACAAGCTGAACATCAGAAACCAGGCGGTCTACTTTAGCCTCTCCTTATTCCTGAATGGAAGTGGGAACATGTGACTATGGACTTTGTTATTGGTCTACCCCGAACACCTCGAGGTATGGATTCTATTTGGGTTGTAGTTGATAGACCGACTAAATCTGCACATTTTCTACCTGTTATAACTACATTTGATGCTTATAGACTAGCTACAGTATATGTTGATGAGATTATCCATTTACACGGAGTTCCGGTATCTATTGTGTCGGATAGAGATCCGAAATTTGTGTCTAGATTGTGGAAAAGTTTGCAAAGGGCTATGGGGACAAAATTGAGGTTTAGTACTGCATTCCACCCATAGACAGATAGGTAATTAGAACAGACTATACAGATGTTAGAAGATATGCTCAAAATGTGTGCTTTAGATTTTCAAGGGAGTTGGGAAGATTATTTGCTACTGGCAGAGTTTGCATACAATAACAGCTTCCACTCCAGCATCGGTATGGCACCATACGAGGCTTTGTATGGTAGAAGGTGTAGATCACCAATTTGTTGGACAAGAGTCGAGGATAGAGCTTTACTTGGGCCTCAAATTGTGCAAGAGACTTCTGAGAAAATCAAGGTAATCCAACAGAGGCTCAAAACAGCTCAGGACCGGCAAAGGAATTATGCAGACGTTCGAAGAAGACCTCTTGAGTATGAGGTTGGTGACCATGTGTTCATCCGTGTGACTCCGATGAAAGGCCAAGTCAAGTTTGGAAAGAAGGATAAGTTGTTGCCCTGTTACATTGAGCTGTTTCAAATTCTAGAAAGGGTTGGTCCAGTTGCTTATAGAGTTGCTTTGCCACCGGGATTCGAGCAAATCCATAATGTGTTTCATGTGTCAATGTTAAGGGGTTATCTTCGAGACTTGTTTCATGTGATTGATTATCATCGGTTAGCTCTTGATGAAAATATAGAGTACGCCGAATGGCCGGAACGAATCATTGACCGGTAAGTGAAACAATTGAGAAACAAGTCCATCCCGATGGTGAAAGTGGAATGGAAAGAACACTATGGGACAGATGCTACTTGGGAAAAAGATGATGAAATGCGACTACGCTATCCACATTTGTTTCCCGACGTAGGTAAAATAAGTTTAGAGGACCAAACTTCCTAAAGGGGGAGAAGACTGTGATAACCCTGTCCCGTATTATGCTAATTGATCTTTATTACGAATATGATTATGTGTTTGATATGATTTTTGGTGTCATTTATATGAATATATGTGGTTTTGAATTTCTATCTGTTCACCGTAGGAAAATTTGTTTGACTTTCTGCTTTGGAATTTAAATTGAAGGCCCTATCGGTCATAGAAACCGAAGTTGACTACCCCATCGTGATTGGCGTAATTTTTACAGTGTACGGTGAAATTTAATTAAAAATTGATTCGAATCAAATTAAATAGATTAAATTAATGAAATAGTGCTCAATTAATTAGTACTAATGAAATGTGATTAAGGGAGCTTATAAAAAAGGCCAATTTACACTCTTATTCAATTATTTTGAGCCCAAATCAAATTTTTCTCTCTAGAGAGAGAGAGAGAACCGAACTTAGAGAGAGAAAGATGGAGCTCCAATTAAAGATTGAACTAAAGGCTTGAGAATTGGAGGTTAAACTCAAAGAATTAGCTAGAATTTGTGAAGATTCAAGCTCCTAGGTGAGTAAATTCATGAGTTAAGTTTGTAATTTTGTGAATTCAAGTGATATGGTAGCTCATGGCAAAGGTTGAGTTGAATGTGAAGTTAGAATGTACATGCATGCCTGAAATTACTATGTATCACCAGTAATTGCCATGCAATTGCATAAGCTAGCATGAATAATGTTGAATATGGAGAACTGGGCACCAATCTTCACATGCATGCATAATTTTCACAGGTTTCATAATAATAAGTGTCATTTGTAAGATTTGAAATAGAAATGAAGTCAAAAATTGACATGCATGTTTGATTGTTGAAGATATGAAGCTTATATGAGGTTTGAATGCATGAGTTTTGAGTATACAAAAGAAATGAGGATTTATTTGAGACTTGGATTATGATTTTGAGCAATTGGCCTCATATTGTTTGTATACTCATGATATATAATGTGTTTCCCTATTTTTGGTGCCTTAATTCGACCTTTAAAGCCCTTGAATGTTGAATTTGAGCCTCAAGAACAATTCTGGAAAACCCAGAATTTGGCATGTCTGCTCGAGCGGGGAAAGCGCCGCTCGAGCGTGAAATGCAAGCTCCCATAACTTTTTGTAGACATTGATGTCTACTCAAGCGGTGAAGTTCAAGCTCGAGCGGGGAGCTATGTAGAAGACTTTCAGCTCGAGCGTCCGAAGTCACACTCAAGTGTAAAACTGAGGTAACCAGTATTTTTGCAGACCCACGGGGTCCGCTCGAGTGGGGGAACCCACGCTCGAGCGAGGACTCCTGTTTCAGAAGTTTTGTAAAAGTGTTGTGTTTCATTTTCCGTTCTCTTTCACTTCTAAGTACTCTTAGGCATGCATTGAGCATCATGAATGAATTAAAAGGATAAGAAAGGAGCCTAAGAGGGATATACGAATTAAGAATGGATTGCATCGTTTGTGACCCATATGTGTTATGTAATGTGTAGGGTCGAGCTCAAGGGTGAATCCGAATCCACTGGCAGAACACTGTGAGTAATATCTTAATAAAGATATTTTGAAGTATGTTATTTGTCCAATTGCTTATTTCCTTGTAAGTTTGTTAATTTGAATTGTGGACAAATGTTTGGTATGACATAAATGAATGGGCCAAAGTTCGTATGACATGAATGGATGGGCCAAAGGGCATATGACATAAATGAATGGGCCAAAGGCCGTATGACATGAATGGATGGGCCATAAGCCGTTTGACGTGAATGAATGGGCCATAGGCCGTTTGACGTGAATGAATGGGCCAAAGGCTGTCGGACAGGAGCGATTGGGCCAAAGGCCGTCGGATATGAATGAATTGGGCCCGAGGTCATTTGATGTGTTTGGAATCACTGTCACTTGACCTATATGTATATATATATATATATATTAGATAGAAATATGAATTGGGCCCAAGGCCGTCTGATGTATGTTGTTCTAAATACCGTTCGTGTATCTTCTTTATTTGATATTATTCACTGGGCTTTCGCTCATGCTCATTCATGTGTCTGTAGGTGAGCCAAGGGAGGTCCAAACCCAGTCTCAGTGAAGTTTGTGTGAAATGGTCAAGGTTTTGAAGAGTCAACCCCTACGTCTCATGCACGAGACATGCTTTCGCCCTTTTGCCATTTTCTTATATTTTGTCATGTTGGTGAGAACTTTGGATTACGATTGTACAAAGTTTTGATTGGCTAGCCCTGACTCAAATGACCCTGTTGTGTAAAGCTTATATGTTAACTTTCCTTGATGTGAGTTATTAATGTATGTTTTGGTGAAAGCTTATGACGTGCCATGTAAGCACAACTCTATGGACAAAAGTTTAAAATTGCTTGCGTTTGGCCCCCTTAACTCTGTTAAAATATATCTGATTTGGTTTAAGGCCGTAGGTGATCTCGCAATTACTAGCCGGTTATGTCCTTAACCCATGGGGGCGGGTTCGGGTCCTGACAAACTCATTATGTGGTGGTTATCTATTACTCATTCCAGTAGGAATGAGCTAAAAGAGAAGAATATACAAAGTTTGCCTTGCACACTATTGAAATCCACAACGGGCATAACAAAAGCTCAGGCAACAACTGCAAGAAGTATAGGACAAAATGACAAGAAACAAAGAATCTTTGTTGCCAACACATGTGTAAACGAGCTATTCGCATCCATACTTCAAGAATGATGATGATATTGCTACTGCTGCTGATGCTGCTGCTGAAAAATAAGAAGAAGAAGATGGTGATGATGATGATGATGATGATAAACAAGAATAAGAAGAAGAAGATAAAGATAATTTTGGTGATGATGTTGATGATGATGATCCTTGATTCCAAGTCTATAAATTTTCTTTGTTGTTGTTGTTATGTTGATAGACTATCTCTAGGTGATCTTTCTCTCATTCACTGTAAATTTTCTCCCAACCCAAAAGGTTTTGTTGTAATCAATTTGTGCTAGGAACCGGTTTTGTTGCAATTAGATTTTAATTAGGTTTTATAATCTCAGATCTCAATCTAACTCAAGTTGACAAGTTTGTCAACATCCCAATCCATTGGATTCGGTTTCAAGGAAATATTTTATGGCCCTTAAATTGCTTGTTTGGCATCATTTTATTTTTTTGCTTTTATTTTTTAAGAAACATGTAATCTTGTTTGATGACTTGCTCCTAAAACTATTTTCGGGATTTTTTCCCCAGCAAATTTTAATTAAAAAATGGATTCCGTTTGGCCTGAAGTACGTATGGAGAACTGAGGACTTCCGAGGATTATTTACAAGCAATGGTACTAATTGTGTACGTATTGTTCCAAATGGTACTAATTGTGCACGTATTATTTTTGGTTATGGATTTTGATGAGTTTTATGTGTGTAAATATATGTATGTATGTCTTCATGCTAAATGGCCATATTCAAGTCTTCTGTATGATTTATTGGGCTAACTTTTCGGCGTATTAGCTATTTAGGTTATACTCACTGCATGCAAACGATAGGGGTTATAGAAGTTTTTCAATGCACGGATAGACACTGGTGACAGGTCTATCGACATATTCCGAACCCCAAAGCGTTTCGCGAATTCCCCACTTCCAGAATCAAAGATCAGTTATTTTTGCTCACTGATAGTTACCCCTAGTTCCTTAAGGACTTGTCTGTACATAGTGGCTATGTCCTTGTTGGCGATGATAACATCATCACCAAGAACAGCATAATTTGTAAAATGTAGACTAGGACAAACCCTTTCAGCATAATACCACACCACCAAGTGATGTGATAGTGTAAATAAGGGCCAAGACGAATAGTATCCAAGTGGTTGTCCACAAATGAACGACAAACCCCACCTTCATTTTGCAAAGGGGACCTGAAACCTATTGCAGGCCAGGTAGGAGTTTACCGCAGCAAATGCAAACTATTATTTTATTTTTTATTTTTTATTTTTTTGTCTAATACATTTGAGGATAGAAAAAATAATTTGAATTGCTCACTTCTTTGCATTGTAAATCAATACTTTGGTGAGAAGGCGAACCAAGAGGAAATAGTAAATTCAATATTATGTAGATTTGGGAATCTGAGGCGTCTATAAAATTGTTTAGTCGTTACCATTATCTTCTCTCCCTCTTTGATGCCTTAGTGGCACGTTTGTTTTGTTGGTGTGGAAGGTTAGGGGTAGGAATTTCATTCTACTTTTTGTCCATACCAGATCTCGAGACAGGATTCTAGTGGCACATAGAAATGTGGCATGTGCAGGATTGAAGTACCTCTTAAACATGGGTATCTGTAACTCATTATGTGGTGATTATCTAATACTCATTCCAATAGGAATGAGCGAAAAGAGAAGAATGTACAAAGTTTGCCCTGCAAACTATTGAAATCCACAACCAGCATGATAAAAGCTCAGACAACATCTGCAAGAAGTATATTAGAAAATGACAAGAAACAAAGAATCTTTGTTGCCAACGCATGCATAAACCTGCTATTAAGTCCTTGAAACTATCCTTGAAACTATTTATTTACACTTGTTTCTTCACATTACAACCTCCAAAAAAGTCCTTGAAACTATCAAGGCATAGAACACTAACCACAATTGTCTGATTTGTTGTTGTTTGTGGAAGTTTTGTTTCTCCGTCGATTAGACCCAAACCAGATTTTTGCAAACATATTTTGGCATACCCAGTGTGACCTATCTAATTTGTAGTCATGGGTAAAGAGAAACAACATGAAGTTTTTGAAGACATTGAGAAAAGGGTTGAGGATGGAGAAGAGTTGGATGGAGGGGTTGAAGGAATGCAAGACAACCTAGGTGATGGCCATTCAGTGGCCAGACAGGAAATAGGTCAAGAAAATTTCCAAAATGTGGCCAAAACTGGCCAACCCAATTGCCGTCCTACTGATCCAAGAAGGGCTCTTCTACTGCTCACTCAGCAAGCAATTGGCTCCGTGTCTGCATGTGAGAATGAAGTGACGATAGATGACTTGCTGGCTTTGTTTGAGAAGCCTAACATCAAGCCCAGCCAATCAAAAAGGGTTGGGAAGGAGACTCAGGTAAATAAAGCTCAATTCGTAACTCTAGTGGTCCCTCCACAACATACAAATGTAAATGAACCTGTATCATTTTATAGACCTCCCACACTCTAAGGAAGATATGAGCAGGGAATGACTATAAATCTTGTGTTTGATAGGGAGTACCTCGCAAACCCAATGTTTAATCACAACTTAAATGATAAGGGAATGAGACCTGGGGGGCAACCAAGGCCACAAATGTATGGTATACATGCATTTGATGGTCCTGTAGCAGGTTATCATGCTATGGCAGAACAAAGAAATAGGCCAATCAATAAAGTAAGGCCTCAGAATATGCAAGATCATGCCATACAACAACCATAAGATAAACCCAGCATGATGAACCCAAGGCCTAGAGGGCCTGGCCGCCCTTTTTCTTACTTCTAACCAGAAGTCCAAGGAAGGGGACATCAACAACAATACTTAGACCCTCAGATTAATAACAAAGAGCAAATAATGAACTTGATTCAAGAAATGTATGGCCCAAGCTTGAGGAGGCTAGACAGACCTATGTTCAGGAGTACATATCCTTCAGATGTGGATAATATGCCTCTCCCAAGGAATTTTCGGGCTGCCTGAATTTTCCCTGTTTACCGAAAAAAAGAGGCAGTCCACCATTGAACATATGGGGAGATTTGTGTTGCAGTGGTGAGAAGGAGGACAAAATGATATTTTTAAAATGAAATCACTCCATAATTCATTGTCTAAGAATGCATTCACTCCATTCATCAACTTGCTAGAAAATTCTATGCATACTCGGCAAGAGATGGAGAGTTAATTTCATACTCAATTCTTTAGAACTGAGCCTGAAGTTACCTTAGTAGATCTGTCGAAATTCAAACAGAAGCAAGGAGAGACTGCAGAACAATATATCGATAGGTTTCAGAGAGCAAAAAATAGATGTTATGCATACGTTCCTGAGATAGAAATTATTAGATTAGCTCAAAATGGTTTAGATTTCGAGCTGAGAAAGAAATTTGAAGGAATGATGTTTAGAGATTTATATGAATTGTCTTCTAGGGCAACCAGTTATGAGTCAATCCTTAGAGAAGAACAACAAAGGAAGGAAACCTCATTTGGTATTTATTACCAAGAAGTTGGTTATGATTTTGATATTGACATTGATGTAGCACAAATTGTTGGCAAGAAACCCATGGTATGTGAGACTTTAAAAAAGGTAGAAAAACCTATGGACATGCCATCGATACAGCCAAGAAAAAGGAATGTGACTACAGCTAGTAGACAACATTCATTCGATTTATCACAAGCAAATGCTTTGTTTGATGAGTTAATGGCCAATAAATTTTTGACTTTAACTCCTGGCCATAATATCCCTAAAGAGAGAGATAGAATTGGAAAAGAATATTGCAAATGGCACAATTCTTTTAGGCATTGTACTAACAACTGTGTCACATTTCGAAATTGTGTGCAGGATCTGATTCAAATAGGAATGCTAAACTATGCTAAGAAAAACAAAGGTGTAATGGCAGTTGACAGTGATCCTTTTTCCAGAGGTGGTAGGTATTAATATGGTGGCAACTGGCCTCCAATCGACTGACTATAAAAAGGGAAAGAATCCAAGAGTTCTCTTAGTAGAACTGGTGAGATTGTGCAAAGAAAGAATGGAAAAGGTTGCCAATGAAGCAAGAGGGAAAAAAGTGCAAGAGGAGCCCGAAGAAAGGTTCATCTGCTTCAGATGTTGTACTGAAAAAGAAAAAGCAATGGCTTCAAAAGATTAGAATGAATGTTAGCCTTAGGTTCAATACTATGGGAAATGGTGGTCTACAGATATTTGATAACAACAGTGTGTTTTATGATGGTTCAGATCCAAGAATATTTGGCCCTGTAGAGAATTAAGGGGAGGATGATGCTTCATTTTTGTTTCAAGGAGCTCCTGTCCATCCTTGTTTTGGTGAATCAAGTAATATTAGAGCCATGCTAAAACAACAAAAAATGTTCTAAACCATATGGAACTCCGAAGGTATTGACAAGGCCACACAATGGCCAATAACAACATTTTGTGAAGCCTCATAGTGGCCAACAATAGATTGAAAGACCATATATGGGACAACAATAGTTTGTGAGGCCATTTTAGGGGTCTCAATAGCAGCATCATGGCCCAAGAGTAAGGCCAGATATGCAACTAGCCTAACCCAGTTGGGTGACGCCTCCAGTGATACCCAATTTAGGATGACAAGGGGTAGTTCACCCAAAATTTCCTATAGGTGGCTGGAGACCTATGGGAGAGACAAGGACTCAAAAAAGAAGAGAACAAAGGAAGTTCCTTATCACGATGTCCAAAGCTACAGGAGATAAAAGAATTGGAAGGCAAGATTTAGTGTGGACTAGAGATTGTTTGATTCCCGCTTTTTCAGTCAGGGAAATGAAAGGGTGAACTTCAACTTTTAGAGCTCATCCAGTGCAGCTAATTCAGATTTTAAAGAGAGAAATGTAGCTAGAAAAAGCAGCAGACAAGCCTGTTGAGAAACTTTCTAGAAAAGCTTTGTTGAGACAGAAATTAAAAAGCTAGATAAGAATTTGATGTCTGGTGAAGACAATAAGGATGGGAAAGATGTGACAATGTAGGAAATTCAAAACCAAGAATTGGCCATGGATAATATGGTACATTCTGGTGAGGAAGCTAAAGGAGAAGAAGTCAAGTTAGACAGTTCTGGTAGTGACTTTGGGAAGAATTTGGCTGCTATCTAAATTGGTTCTTTGCCCGATCCAAAAGAGTGTAATATCATTATGGCCATTCCAAAGAAGTTTCAGGCCAAGCCAGACCAGCCAAAAATATTTGCAAGGGACTGGGCAGGGCCTGTTATGCCAGTGGCAATGACTTAGGCAGAGGTCAAGCCACCAAGGTCTATAGAAGTAGTTAAGTCTGTCGATGGTGTGAAGGTGGTGTTAGAGAAGCCCGAAGAAAAGTTGATGAGGCACTTAAGACCATTGTATGTGCGAGCCCATCTAGATGGAGTTCTAATCGACAAAGTGCTGGTGGGCAATGAAGCAATTGTCAATATTGTCCCTTCCAAAACTCTGAGGGCAATAGGTAAGTCAATGGAAGATTTGTTGCCTACTGATATTAATATAAGTAATTTTGCTGGGGGATCATCTAAAGCAAGGGGAGTTGTTGCTATCCAACTTCAGATTGGTTCAAGGTTAATAGGAACCACTTTCTTTGTGATTGATTCCATTTCCAACTACAATGTGCTACTAGAAAGGGATTGGATACACCTTAATGGGTGTATGCCATCTTCTTTGCATCAAGCTCTGATTTTTCTAACCAGTAATGGGCAAGATGAGTAAAAGGGAATAAGGGCAGATGCCAACCCTTTTCTAGCATATGTCTACAACATAGAGGTTGTGAAGACTTAGGACCGGTGGAAGTGGTTGAAGATGAGGTCAGATCCCAAGGGAAAAGCTTGACTAATGAAGAGTTCAAGCACATCATAGAAGAGGGGTTCAAGCAGATAGGCCAAGAATTGGCCAAACCAAGCCTGATGAAGAAACATAAAGGGCTTGTGATTGAGGAAGTGGCAGAAGTTAGAGATGCAGATGCAGATATATGAAAAAGACAGGCTGGATGAGTCAACCACAACTCTTGTAATTAGGTGTACTTTTGTTAGACTTTTTAATTTCTTTCTTGCAAGTAAGTTTAAGTTTAAGTCAATGCTTGTTTGTTTATGGGAAGAATATGTAATAGACAATAGCCCCTCGAGTTATAAAGAGGTGCAATTAGAACGTTTGAGAGCTAGTCTTGCCAAGTTGGATGACCTTAAAGTTGATGTTGAAGATCCTTTGGAGGAATTCAACTTGGGTACTAAGGCCTATAAAAGGCCAATCTATGTAAATGCTAGTTTATCTAATGAAAGTAAAGGCAAGTTGATTGACTTGCTATTTGAGTATGTGGATCTTTTTTCTTAGAGTTATGAAGAAATGCCTGGTTTGGATAGGACTTAATTAGAACATAGGCTGTTAACAAAAATAACTTCACCCCACATAAACAACCCCCAAGGAGAATGACTAATGAAGCAACTTTGTTAGTCAAAGAAGAAATTGAGAGGCTTTCAAAGGCAGGTTTTATTAGGACAACCATGTATCTGGAATGGCTATCAAATATAATGCCTATCATAAAGAAAAATGAAAAATTGAGAGTCTGCATAGATTTTAGGAATTTAAATCTAGCAACTCCAAAAGATGAGTATCCTCTTCCAGTGGCTGATTTGTTAGTTGATTCAGCAGCTACAAGCAAGGTCTTATCATTCATGGATGGGCATGCTAGATATAACCAAATTTTCATCAATCCGGACGACATGAATAAAACTGCATTCAGGTGTCTTGGGGCTCTAGGTACATTTGAATAGGTGGTCATGCCTTTTGGTTTGAAAAATGCTGGAGCCTCCTATTAGAGGGCAATGAATTTTATATTTCATGACTTGATAGGAAAGTTTTTAAAGGTATATATTAAGGATGTGGATGTCAATTCTGACAGATTTGAAGAGCATTTGAACCATTTAAGACAGACATTTCAGAAGATGAGAAGCCGCAAGTTAAAAATAAGCCCTCTAAAATGTGCCTTTAGGGTAACTGCAAGGAAGTTCTTATGCTTTTTAGTGCATCACAAAAGAATAGAGGTAGATGCTAACAAAGCCCAGGCTATATTGGCAGCTAAACCCCCAAGCAATAAGAAAGAATTTCAAAGTTTCCTAGGTAAGATTAATTTCTTAAGAAGATTCATAGCCAATTTAGCAAGGAAGACTTTGGTGTTTTCTTCTTTGGTGAAGATAAAGTCAGATGGCGAGTTTAAATGTGAGGAATGTCATCAAAAGGCTTTTGATCTGATCAAGAAGTATTTGACCGATCCTCTAGTACTTATGCCACCTGTATATGGAAAGCCTTCGAAGCTTTACATTTCAACATCTGACATGTCGATTGGATGTCTATTGGCCCAGGAAAATGATATGGGTCATGAGTATGCAATTTATTACTTGAGTAGGAGGTTGAACGATGCTGAAACTAGGTACACCTCTGTCGAAAAGTTATGTTTGGCTTTGGCCCTGTTTGGTAGAGCTGTGGGAAAGTGATTATAGCTTATAGCTTAACAGCTTATAGCTTATAGCTGTGAACATAAGCTGATTTTTGACTTATAAATTAAGCTTCTCCTCCCCCACTCAAAGAATAAGTTGATTTTTGACTTATAAAAAGTTATAAGTTGTATTGTTAAGCTAAACCAAACATATCAAAATACCTTAAATTAAGTTAAAAGCTAAAATAAGCTGGAAATAAGCCCTACCAAACAGGGCCTTTATATTTTGTTGCCATAAAACTTAGACATTACATGCTCCCTTCAAAAGTGTTTGTTATGGCACAAACTGATGTAATAAAATATATGTTGTCTAGACCTGTGTTCAGAGGTAAGCAAGGTAAATGGGTGTCGGCCTTAATTGAATATTGCTTTGAGTATGTGCCACAGAAAGCTATAAAGGGACAGGCCTTGGCAGATTTTTTGGCAGAGCATCCATGCTTGCCTGTCGAACCAGATTTGTTTGGGGATCATGTGATAAGTATTGAGCCTTGGAAGTTAATGTTTGATGGATCTAAAACAGATGAGGGAGTTTGAGCTACTATTGTCTTGATTACTCTTAATCAGTTGATGTATCAGTTTGCTTATCAGTTGAATGAGCAACATGTGCAGTCTTGTAATCAAGCTGAGTACGAGGAACTAATAATTGGACTTGAGTTGGCCATAGAGTTCAAGATTCGAAAGCTAGAAGTTTTTGGTAACTCTCAATTAGTCATCCAGCAAATGGTATGAGAATTCAAGTGTGTGAACAAAACATTGGAAGAATATTTAATTGAGGCAAAATGGTTGACAAACTTTTTTGACCATGTGTCTTTCACACACACATGTATAGAATAGAAAATAAAGAAGCCAATGAGATGGCTCAAGCAACATTAGGGTTGAGAATTCCTAAAGGAGCCCAAGAAAGGACTATAAGAATCCAGAAGAGGAACTTTTTGGCTTTTAAGGACATGCGTAGAGATTTCTTACCAATAATGACACTTGAGGTGTCTGAAAGTGATTGGAGGTATTCTTTGATTAAACACTTGCTCAACCCTAGTAACGTTTGTAATAGGCAAATAAAATACCAAGCTTTAAATTTTGTCATAATAGGGTATGATTTGTTTGAAAAAGCCCATGATGGCTTGACCTTATTATGTATAGGCCAAGAAGATCAAATAAAAACAATGGCAGAAGCACATAAGGGCATATGTGGAGTCCATTAAGCTGAGGATAAGATGAGATGGTTGATTAGCAGATATGGATATTTTTGGCCATCCATAAGAAAGGATTGTAACATGTATGCAAAGGGATGTCAAAGTTGCCAGAAACGTGGTAGTGTCCAAAAGGTCCCAACCACAAGCTTGAATTAAATTGTAAAGCCTTTGCCTTTCAGAGGTTGGGCAATGGATTTGATAGGACAAATATTTCCACCTTCATCAAAGGCTCATTCATATTTGTTGGTGGCAACAGATTATTTTACCAAGTGGGTAGAAGCTATCCCATTGAAAGTTCCCACACAATCCCAGGTAATTGAGTCCTTTAAAAGAATGTGATCTATAGATTTGGTCTGCCTCAAACCATTACTGTCGATCAAGAGACCATGTTCAATGGGGATGAAGTAAAAGAGTTCGCCACAGAGTATGGCATTCAGATCTTAAACTCTTCCCCCTATTATGCTCAATCAAATGCGCAAGCTGAGGCAACAAAAAAATTGTAAAGAATACTTTGGAGAGGATGACTGAGAATAATCCTAGAGATTGGCACAATCTTTTGTCCAAGGCATTATGGGCTTATAGGAATTCTACGAGATATAGTACAGGAACAACCCCATATGAGTTGGTGTATGGGCATGATGCTGTTCTTCCATTAGAATTAACTGTAAGATCCAATCGATTAGCTCAACAGTTGAACATTCCAATGGATGAATATAATGAAGCCATGACAATTGAGTCACAAGATTTGGAAGAGAAAAGGATTTCTTTTCCTTCAATCACTTAATTACACAAAATAAGAAGGTAGAAAGGAGTTATAACAAGAAAGTAAAGCATGAAGTGTTCTTTGAGGGAGAATTAGTCTGGAAAACTATTTTTCCTGTTGGAACAAAAACCCCAGAATATGGGAAATGGTCTCCTAACTGGGAAGGACCTTTCAAGATATACAAGGTTTTAATGGCGGGGCATATCACCTGGCATCTTTAGAAGGATAACCACATAGAAGAATAATCAATGGAAAATATTTGAAGAAATTTTATCCTACAATGTGGGAAAGCATGAGATAAAGAAAAACAACACATTCATTCATATAAATCAAGTATGTAGAGTTGCAAAGCAAAAG
Organism: Camellia sinensis; assembly: GCF_055761805.1. Classification (NCBI taxonomy): domain Eukaryota; kingdom Viridiplantae; phylum Streptophyta; class Magnoliopsida; order Ericales; family Theaceae; genus Camellia; species Camellia sinensis. The sequence goes on from NC_138974.1 coordinate 83,069,462, forward strand.
TAAAAAAAAAAAAAAAAAAAAAAAAAGAGTTACAAAAAATTTCAATCTTTTTTAAAATACAAGATAAAATTCCTCCAGGCTTGTAGCATACTTCTATGTTTTGGTTTTCATTGTTGGAGATTGGCATGGGCAGACTTGATGCCAGTACGGCCATCTTCTAATTGAGTTAATAAATCTTGTATGTTGGCTTTGATTTTGGACTAATCCTATTTGAGGAGGGCTCTTTCATCTTTGACTTGTACCAATTGAGCCTCTAAGTGAGCTTCTCTTGCTGAGAGTAGGTTGTCTTGAGTAATGGTGCCTTGGTAGGCCTGAGAAGTACCAGTCAGAGAAGCAACCACTGATCTTAGTTGTTCAATTTGAGTTTGTTGGCTTCAGTCTCAGCATGATACTGATTGATGGTGTAGACACCCCATTTTTTACCGTCTTCAAGACTTGGATGTCTTCGTTGGTGCACACAATGATTGTGATTGTTTATGCTCATTTTGGTACCCGAAGTCCTCAGCGAAATGCCATGTCTTTGAGCCATCAAAGCCTATCCAGTTTGTGCCCTATTTTGGACCAAAATCTTCAAGCCTGCAACCCTTCGTGATTGCCGGCCACCAATTGAGGTTGCCGGCCACCCAAGTGGCCTGTCGGCCATCACCAGTGGCCTGCTGGCCACATTAGTAGCCTGCTGGCCATTGATGACTTTTTTGTAAATATTTTCTTGACAGCTGTTCCAGCTATTGGCACAATGGGCTTGATCACCATACACGTGTATGGATTGATATAACTCAGCCAAAAGCCTATTTTTCTATAAATATAGGACCTTCTTCCCCATTGCATAGTGTTGGAAATTTAGGAACAAAATTCTATCTCTTGAACTTTTGTGCATACAAGTGTAGATATACTTCAAGTTTGCCTATCAACCCTTAATCAAAGTTGCTTATCATTGGACTGAGGTTACTTGAGACCCTCTTTGAGCTTTAGAAGGTGTTTTTGACTTGAATTTGATCCTAAAATTGTTGCTTGCTTCAAAAGGTATAACACTCCCCTTTTACACTTGTTTTGCACACTTGCTTTGCCATCTTTTTCAACTGTTTTTGGCCTATTTTTGAACTGGAAAAAAAAAAGAACTCTATTTTTATGGCCTAAAGGTGGTGGTTTGAGGCCATTTTCAGTTAGGGGGTGGTTCACCCTTCTTGCTTCTTTGATTGTAAAGCTTTTGTACCTTTGTTCACCACTTTCAAACTAACTTTTTGGGCCTTTTAACCACTGAATTTCAGAGGTTTTTCAATGGCAAAAAACTCATTTTGAAGGCTAAATTTGGAGGGGTTAGCCTCCCCTCCTTGTGTCTTGTTTGAATGCCTAGTTAGCTCCATGTCTTAGCATGTTTTTCTAGCATAACTTAGCACAAGTCCGACATGTGTTGGCCTCTGAAATAGCCTGCTTTAGCTCTGTTTTGGGCTAGTTAGTTTATTTAAGTCTTGTTTTGCATGGTTGTAGTGCAATAGTCCTCATAAGTTGGTCTTTTAGGGTCTTAGACACCTCTTGTTTGAGTTGATAGTATCTTTTGGTGTTATTTTTCATTCTGTTTCAGCACTATGAACTCCGCAACCTTCGTCTTTGCTTCACTCTTTCATTTGCTTTTGAGGGTTATTTCAAGCTTCGGATCCTTTAAGCTTGAGATTGAGGTCATGCTTAATGGTTTAATCCTCTTTGAGGGTTCATTATCAACGGCATGATGTCTCTCTTGCCTTACATCATCCCTTGGTTGACACCTCTTTCATCTTAGAGGACACTCACCAATGGACAAATTGATTAAAGCATGATTTGGTAACTAAAATGTGTAATCAAAATTGGCAAGTAAAAGTGGCAAGATAAGTATTCCGTTGTGTTGCATTGCATGTGTTCGAATCGAACGTTATTTGAACACAAGGAAAATGGGACATTTCATACTTAATAATGATGAATTGTGCCACTTTCCTAGGTCTCCGTTGCCCTTGATCATGCCTGATAGGGTGATGGCCTTTTGAGTCTTGTTCAGCATTCATATAACTTGTACAAATTGGTCCCTTAGCCATCATGCATGGAAATTGCTTGATTGATGGTTTGAGGGCCAAATATATCACTCATTTGAGCTTGTGTTGATGATAAGGGGTGATACATAGTACAAACAACCTGTGAGAATGCCTCTTCTTTGCCGTGTTTGCACACTATTGCAGCAAGAAACGGAACATCACCAGTGGCTGACCAGCCACTGCCACTGGCCGGCAGGCCACCACTGTTGTACGGCACCTTTTGGCCCGCTGGCCACCAATGAAAATTTGGTAGAAAGCTTGTCAAGCATAGCAGAGTTGATCTGAAGAAGGAGGACTAGTGTATAGGGTGTGTAATAAAGGCAACTGGAAGCAAAACAGCAGGCGTTCTTCTGGTGGAAACAAAGCATGCATTGGGCATCCCTCGCCTCCTGGGACCTTGTTTAAATTGATTAGTTAATTAGTTGTTGCTAAATAATTAATGTTGTAATTATTTACGTAGATTAGTTAATTAATTCATATTGTAATTAATTAGCTTAGTTGCTTTGTAATTAATTAGTTAAATATTTAGCTAATTAGTTTGCTTTGTAATATTTAATCAGCTTAGATAGTTAATTATTTAATTGTTTTAATTAACTAGCCCAAAGTAAGCTTGTTATTAATTCATGTTTTGTAATAATTAGTTTAATTAGCTTAGTTTAGCTAGCTATTTAGCTTTTATTCATTCGGACCCTCCTTCGCGAGGGCGTAATACTGTGATAAGTGTGCGTGCAAGAGTGCATGTCTTCCAACCCCACGTCTTTCTCCTTTTTATTTACCAACTTTTAATGCTTATATTAGGGGCATCATATTTCAATTAGCATACTTGATGCCTTATGTCTGCATCCATTCATTCGTATTGCATGCACCAAGGCTCGGCGAATCATTCTAACTGCATCGTCATTTCAATACTTCATTGAATACGTGCTTAGACCGCATGTCTTGAATTGCTTCATATGCCATATTAGTAGCCGAGCCTATTAATTGCATATCACATGTGTTGTATTAGACATTTGGCATAGTTAGGAATCATGCATATTTTTCTAACTCATATCTTCTTGGCTTGGAGTACTAGGTGAGTTTTATGCTTTAGCATATTTGCATGAATGTGAATGTTGCCATGTCTAGCATGCTTGCCATGAGGCTAAATACTTATTTGTAAACTGCTTGAATGCCTATGGATGAAGTCTTGTTGTTTAAATTGGAACGATTCAACAAATGTATGTTTTCAGCCCACTTTGTTGAGCGGCAAACCCGTTTTAAGCCCACTATGTTTGGTGGAAAATTCAAGCTATTTTCGTAAAAAACAAACATGAGTTGAATTGTTCCAAATTGAGCAAACTAGTCTATACTTGCTTGTGCGCATCACATAGTAATGCTAGTTTAATAACCGGAACAAGAGCATATAATGTTTATAAAAAATCATAACATGATTAGTAGAGGTTGATCTTTGATCGGGGGAGCGGGGGTGCTCAATCCATGACCTTCCCTTCTCGTACCTAAGTTCTCGAGCCGAGGCAACTTTGGTGATGACGGACACGTGGCTGGCATGAGTCATACGTTTCCTAAATTTTTCCAAAATGAAATATTTAGGTGGTGACTTTCTATCTGGCAAAGCAGTCCAATTTTCGCATTTTTGATTCAAAATCAATTTTCCAAAACGAGTTGTCAGATTTGGACGATTTGGTGTTTGTTAGTTTCACATTGCACTTGTGAGATTAGATTCAGAACCACAGGAGTCTGAAATGTAGGGCTTCTTTTCGGGCTTCCGAGAGGGGGCGTGAAAAAGCCGAGCTACAGTTCTGGCGACTCTGCTGGGGATTTAGGGAACTTGACTCAAACTCATGATATATTATTTTATCTACACTTACGTGTTTCTTTGCACTTGCATTTACATCGGTGGGCCTAAGTCACAATGTTTGCCATCTGCTATTCATGAACGGTTTGTCGGAGGCTTGCTTGGAAAAGCTTGCCAAAAGGACGATCGGTTGTGGGCTCTGCCACAATGGGAACCTAACCCTTGGATCTGGACTACAGCTGTACCGTTTGATCCTCCTTTCACTTCTCAGTGTTAGGTGTGAGAGGTATATTAGGTAATCTAGTTAAGGTACCCTTTTGATTAATTGGCCTATTTGCATATCGGAAGTCGTAGAGACTGTTTCAAACTAGGACAGGTTGGTTACCTAAATTCAGAATTGTGTGAAACGCTTTGCTTGAGTAGTGAACCCTAGTTTGAAACTAGGACAGGGTAACCCTACCCCATCATAGGGGTGTTTTGGCTCTCACATAACTAGTATGTGCTTTTAGAATGAAATTCTACAGGAATGTATGTATCAGTTGCAAGTTTGGGTAACAATTTTGGGGGCAGAAATCAGTGTTGAGTATAGTTCTATATCTTATGATTGCAACTACGTGTTGTTGGTATCTGAGCCGAGGTGTTGTGCGGTTTCTGTTTTTTGTTCTCTTTTTTTTTTTACTTCTTTTTGCAAGGTAGTTTTTTATCATTGTTTCGAATGATTCTGTTACGCCCCCAAGCACTCTGGACCCGTGTGAGAAGGATTTGTAGATCCGGGTATCTTGTCAAGGGACAACCAGTGTTTGTTTCACTCCCATCGGTTTACCAGACGGAGGAGGATCAGGCAGAATTCACCAATCCAACAGTCACCGTTTACTTCACCTGCGCCCAGTTTTCTACTTCTACTCTGGAAAGAAAGTATTCGCCAGTTCTGATAGCTAAACATCCCCCTAGTCAGCATGAAAGATTTGCTTTGTCAGCTCTAGTAGACCACCGAGACTATACATCTAGATGTTGCCCGCTAAGATGAGGTCACAGCCCGCCAAGTAGAAGTGATAGATAGGCTTCAACAATAGCAACCACAGTCGATAGTAGCCTATGCATCCCATGCACCCCCAGCGGGTATTCCAGCACCCGGGGTCACTGTCAATGTCTAACACTTTTTACGACTTGCAGCTGCAAGACAATGAAATAGAGGAAATAGTTGGACCAACTGTTGAAGCTGTGAAGAGCAAAGAAATTGATTCCGACAGCAATGAGTTTGAAGTAGGGGTAGCACTGGCATGTCTCCTTTCAGATCCTCGGATTGACATAGAGAGCTTGGGGGATAAGCTAACCATTTCCATGATCGAAGGCCAACTGGGTGCGAACGCTTCTAGCATCATCTTGGATGCATCTGACGCACCATCCTTCATTTTTCAGTTGGAGGAGGGCTACCTATCTAGCAGTTCTGAGTCAGGTAGTGAACCAGAATCTGATTCCACAAAGTATTTGGAGTTGGAATCAGATTCTGGTTCTTCTGAATCTGGGTCCGGTATTCTTGGGGTTGGTAACCCAGATGCCAAGTTTTTGTCTAGGTCGTCATTATCTTTTTCCTTTGAGTCAGTTGTAATCGAGGAACTAGATCAGCTTGATCTTATGAATGAGAATGCCATGCAGATTCTGAGTATTTCTCTGTGCCTCTTGTTTATTGCACTAATCATGTTTTTCAAAATTTTAATGAAAACGATGAGGAAAGAATTCCTCTGGTTTTGAAAATTTTGATTAATCGAGAGGAGGAGAGGTTTGCAAATCCCCTCGCTGATGAAATCATTGTTTCTAATGTTGATACTGAGAAGGATCCGCGTCTAGTCCAGATCGGGTCCATGTTGTCCTTAGAGGTGCGTAGGCGCTTAGTCGCTTTATTAAAAGATTTCAAACATGTTTTCCCATGGTCCTACGAAGACATGCCTGGAATCGATCTTGAGATTGTACGGCATCAGATCCCTCTTAACCTCAAGGCCCAACCCATCAAGCAGAAGTTGCGAGGAATACGCCCGGATTGGGCTTTGAAGATTAAAGAGGAGGTCACCAAGCAGATAGACACAGGATTCTTGCTAGTATCTAAGTATCCAACTTCACTGGCCAACACTGTTCCAGTGCTGAAGAAAGACGGTAGAATTCGGTTGTGTGTGGACTTCAGGGATCTAAGCAGAGGCAGTCAGAAGGACGATTTTCCTCTTCCGCACATTGATGAATTAGTGGACTTTACCGCGGGCCATGCATTGCTCTGCTTTATGGATGGATTTTCTGGGTATAACCAATTTCTGATGGCACCGGAGGATAGAGAGAAAATCGTTTTCACTACACCGTGTGGAACCTACTGCTATCGAATGATGCCATTTGGGCTGAAGAATGCCGGGGCTACCTATTAATGGGCTGCAACCACAATTCTGCATGATATGATCCATAAAGAGGTCGAGGTGTACATGGACAACATGATTGTCAAGTCCAAGGAAAGAGAGGGCCACTACACCGCCTTAAAGAAATTCTTTCAATAGATCAGAGAATATAGACTGAGGTTGAATCCACAGAAATGTACTTTTGGTGTAACAGCAGGGAAAATGCCGGGTTTCTTGATCACACAAAGGGGCATCGAGGTAGATCCTTCCAAAATCAAGGCCATCCTAGAAATGCCACCACCAAGGACTAAAAATGATGTGCGAGGCTTTCTGGGTAAAGTGAAATTCATAAGACGATTTATTTCAAAATTAACTTTGACTTGTGAACCACTATTTGGTCTTCTGAAGAAAGGAAAGAAATTCTGATGGGACGACCGATGTTAGTTTGCTTTTGAGCAGATCAAGCAGTACCTTCATAATCCGCTTGTGTTGTTGCCGCCGGAGCCGGGGAAGCCCGTGATTCTGTATCTGTCAGTCACAGACACAACAATGAGATGCATGTTTGCTCAAGAATCTGAGGATAGGGTGGAGAAAGTCATCTATTATTTGAGCAAGAAAATGCTAGATTATGAGACCTGTTACACCCCGCTGGAGAAAGCTTGTTTAGCCTTAGTATGGACTACCAGGAAGTTGAGGCACTACCTGTTAGCTCACTCTGAAATCCTGGTTTCGAGATTAGATCCCATCAAATATATCTTTGAGAAGGTGGCGCTTACGGGTAGGTTACCCTTCGGTTGCTTCTCCTTTTCGAATTTGATCTGAAGTATATCACTTGGAAGTCTGTCAAAGGGAGAACGGTAGTAGAGTTCATAGTAGATCACCTAGTGGAAGGGGATGAAGTAGTAGAATACCTGCTCCCAGATAAAGCTATTCTGCAAGTGGAGGAAGAGATTTAGACAATGTACTTTGACGGCGCGTCTAATCAGTACGGTTATCGGATAGAGGTATTGCTGATAGCACCCGATAATTCTCATATACCCTTAGCCTTCAAACTCCAGTTCAAGGTATCTAATAATGAAGCAGAATACGAGACGTGTATCGCTGGTTTGGAAGCCGCCCTGGACCTAGGGGCAAAAACGTTGGACGTCATTGGGGACTCGAACCTAGTTGTGTCTCAAGCAAAAGGAGATTGGAAGGTCAAAGAAGAAAAGATGAAAATCTATCACCAGACCCTGGATGTTCTGATTCCTAGGTTTGAGAAGTTGACCTTTACGCATCTACTAAGAGAGAACAAGAAGTTCGCTGATGCCTTACCAACTTTATCTTCCATGATAGACATCCCGCTTGGAATCCAGATACGTCCAATCATCATTGGGCAAAGATATACACCGGCCTACGAGTCTATCGCCGCAATAGATGAAGTACAAGATCAACACCCTTGGTACGATGATATCTGGAACTTCTTGGAAAAAGAGGTTTATCCACTAGGGGCAAATGCCAAAGATAAAAGGGCAATATGGTGGATGGCCATTCAATTTATCATCTATGGAGGTAAACTGTACAAGAGTGTCATCTGGGAATGCACAAGTTGTGTGTCGACGTAGAGGAATCAAAACGCCTAATGGAGGCCGTGCATAGAGAAGAGTGCGGAGCGCACATGAATGGAGTAATGTTAGCTCAAAAGATTCTCAAGCAAGGTTACTATTGGTCTACTATCGAGGAGGATTGTATCGGTTTTGTTCGGCAATGCCACAAATGCCAAGTTCATGCGAATCGTATGAATATCCCGCCGTCGAAGCTATACAACATGACTTCACCATGGCTTTTCTCAGTCTGGGGAATCGACATCATCGGCGCAGTCACACTGAAAGGGTCAAATGGGCATGAATACATTCTGGTGGCAATTGATTACTTCGCTAAGTGGGTGGAAGCTCAGTCTTATGCAGTGTTGAAGGTAGCGCATGTGGCTAAGTTTGTCCGAAACAATATCATTTGCCGTTATGGGGTCCCAAACGAGATTATTTCAGATAATGGATCATATTTCAAGAAAGAAGTGATTGACTTATTGAAGAAGTACAATGTGGCTTTTCATAAGTCATCTACATATCGGCCGCAAACCAATGGAGCTGTTGAAGCCGCCAACAAAAACATCAAGCATATTCTGCAGAAAATGGTTGAGACCTACAGGGACTGGCCAGACAAATTACCATTTGCACTCTGGGGTTATAGAACTTCAATTCGAACATCAACTAGGGAAACCCCTTACTCCCTTGTTTATGGGATGGAAGCGGTTCTGCCTATTGAAATAGAAGCCCCGTCCTTGCGGGTTATGGCTTAATGTCAGATTGTAGTGGCAGATTGGCAGCAGAGCATGTTTGAAGAACTGATGCTGTTTGATGAGAGAATGATGAAAGCACTGTACCATGTTTAGGGTTATCAATGCAGGATGGCTAGGGCTTCTAACAAGAAAGTTAAGTCTTGGAATCTCAAGGAAGGGGATTTGCTGCTGAAAGACAACCGAGCTCCCATCCATGACCCTAGGGGCAAGTTTAGACCCAATTGGATTGGTCTTTACATCATCAAAACTATCTAGTCGGGTGGAGCTATTATTCTCATGGACTTGGATGGCCTAGAATTTTTCCAACCGATCAACATGGACAAGGTACAGAAATACTATCCCTAAGAGGCTCGCTAGGCCCAAAACCTGGAAAGGCTACCTAGGCAAAAATTAGAGCACAAAAAATTAGAAAAAAGAAAAACTGAACTCGCAAGGTTGAAAACCCTAAAAGGCGGCCTTGGCAAAAGTTAGAGTACAAAAGGAGAGTGTTAATACTCGAGTGAACCGAAACCAAACTACGTAAGACCTGATTCCCATCTTTGGGATACGTAGGCAACTTCATCATGAAGTTCGGCCGTAAACACCTTCAAACCAACTGCCCTGTCCATGTGTCTAATCGGGTCATCCTTGTTTCCTTTTTCTACCTGAGGGTTCGGTTGTGATCCTCACTCTGAGAGAAGAACTGGTTACAATGTTGAGTAGTGTTATTCAGTCAAGGGGGCAATTTGTGATCTTTGGATTCGGGGTTGTACATCTCAAGGATTGATTCCATGCATGTCAAGATGTGATCCTTATCGAAAATGGTTTTGAAACGTTTTGATAAAAGTTGAGTTTTGCTCAAAATTTACTTTTACAACTTAGACCATTTTTGGACAAAAAGGAAAACTTTCAGTGCTTGCAACTTTAATTTCATTGGTTTCAATACAAAGTTCCCCAACTCTCGATACAAATCAAAGTTGCTTTTATTACAAAACTTGAAAAGTAAGATCAAAACATATAAACTAGGGTTATAGATTAGTCAGGTGTTCCTGCGTCCCCTGCTTGCGCTTATGGAAGCTTCTGATGCTAAAGTGGGCTCGGATTGTGCCTCATCTACAAGCCAAGACAAGCACTCGCCAGAAAAGGTGCAGTTGAAACTAGGGGCAGAAACCGGAAGCTCTCTTGTCCTCTAAGCAGTGAGGTATCTAGCCAAATGTGAACCTCGAATTGAGAATGAAACCGGGTATTCTACCCCACCCTCTGGGCAAGTCTAATCATGTCCAAATTGACGCCTGAACCAAAACAAAAAGTAGAATACACAGTGTGGTAGGCCAATCAGCTAAATGCCAGGTTTTCGGGCCGTGTTGCTTATTTCAGTCAGATTAAGCCAGGGGCAACGCCAAGCAATGTCGGCAGCGGATCTGTTGCACATCCAATGGCACCACCATCCCTCATTTGGGAAGTTGACTAGCTGTTGATGGAAAAAGTATGCTCGGGCTGAGTGTGTAGGGTAAGAGTCTGCTACCTTCAGCTTGTCCATAAGCCATATTTGGAGAGGGATGAAAAAAAAAGAGAGATTAAAGAATAGAGAGATGTATGTTGAGGGAAAAGTGAGAAAAGGGCTTTGAGAGACAAATAGAGCATGAGTGCTGAGAGATGTGAGAAACACATATTAGAAAGGGTGGGAAACATTACCTATAGAAGTAGTGGACTCCCCGCGAATTTGGTGGTCTCTCACCGATGGAAGGCGTCTAAGCCAATCAAAGTCTCTGCTAAGACCAAACCAATGCAATTCTTTCCCTCTTTCAAACCTTAGGCCACTTCAACTAGCCGAATGCTAGACCCTCTGAAACTAAGGGCAAGAAGAAAATGAGCTAACATGCACAAACAAAGGGCGTGTTGCCAAAAACCCCACCAAAGAAGATCGCTGCACTTGCCAATGGCAGAGAATCGATGAATCAGATTGGGGATGTCCAACCCTCCACTGTGAACCAAGGATCGGGCCTCGTGTAGAGTAAGCCTGCACATCCATCCCAAAGCTTGGATGTGACCAAAACGGGGCTGAGGCAAGATTTCCTCATTGCGCCCGGACTTCATTAGCACTTGCAATTCTTTAATTGTCGAGCATATCTCTTGTCCCCCAAAACTAAAGACATGTGTAATCGAGTTCCAACATCTAGTCGCGACATGAAGGAACGGAAAATAAAGTGGAGAACGACTCAATAGGAATAGTGTGTTTATGCCAAAACCCCTAAAGTTCACCTTTTTTGAGCCATCCAAAGTTGCAATCCAATTCGAGAGTTTTTCAGCAAGAAATGGCTCCATTTGTAAAGAATTTGCAGTTGAAATGAAGAAACTATGAGGTCCAAGCTTTTGTAGAAGATAAGGCAGTGAGTGGAAGCCAGCTGTGAACAATCTGGAGGTTTTTCACATTAGTGGCCAGCCTATGAGTTTCTAGTTACCTCATCAGCTACCACCGTGTCGAGGTATCGACAGAAGAAGGCGTAAGTCAAGTCATGTTGTCTCGGGTTCGACGCCAACACTGACCGTCATACTGTCGTAAATACGGTACCATGGGGGGAATCTCCTCCATAGGCTCCGGAGGGCTGGGAAGTGGCCATAAACACACAACTGTAAGGAGAGGGCAGTGGTGTTAATGCATGAACAAATATGATATAGAAAGTGCAAAGTAGAAAGCACAATGCATGAACAGATATCATATATAAAGTACAAAGCAGAAAGCACAATGCATGAACATATATGATATAAAAAGTGCAAAATAGGAAGCACAAGTTTTGAATAGATATTGAACAGAAAATACAAAATTAGAAAAGTGTGGTGCATACCTTCTAGGCTCTACAATAACCCCCGACTCGCTCTTCCCTCATCTGGGAAGTGGAGGTTATGTAGCCGTAAAGGGTGGCTAGGCCAGATCCACCCCAATCATAGAATCGCACTCGGGGCAGGGTTACTAGGGCGCTCAGCAGATATAAGCCTACGGTGTTCCACATGTTTGAAAACAAGGTGGTATAGAGGAGAAAAATTAAGAAGCCCCGGGCGTACTACTCCACCTCCTCTGGTGTCTCAACCTCGCTCCCTCGGAACTACTCGGTGAACCAACTGTATCTCACCGTGGCCGGCCAGTATAGAAGTGGGCGTGCTCCAAGCAGGTGAATCCATGACGCCTCTCACTCGCCCATGTCCGTTTCAAAGGGGATTGGATCACCCCTTACTCGTAAGCCTATGAGCATGGCGATGTCGTAGGGAGCCACCATCGTCTCCCCAGCGAAAGAGAGGTGGAAAGAGTTGGTGGCATTTACCCATCTCTCCACCAATGCCCCGAGAAAAGTCTGGCTCGCTATATGTCGTGAGAGCCTGGAGCAGAATAGGCCGAAGCCAGCATCATCGATAATATTGCAAACCTCGGCGAGGAGCACATCATGCCAGTCTCTCACCGCCGTAGCTCCATATCCCCTATAAGAGTAGAAGTGCCCCTGTGGCAAAGAAAAGTTGAATCATATGAAAGACAGTAATAAAAGAGCATTCAGATGAAAGGTAATGCAAGAAATGCAGTTAAAAGAAATGTAGGAATGCATGAAAATAGAGTTCATACGTCAGTAGCGCTGGAAGAAAGATGGGAGTCTAGCTACCTCAGTAAGAGGTCTTCTGGCACACCATGAACGAAGTCACTAAAACGCCTGATGCCTCCAAGTAGCAATATATGTGTGCGGGGATGATACATCATCGTATGAAAGAGGCGCACCATCAGTGGTAATGGCTCTGGCTCGAGCCCTGGCATAAACTCTCCCTCCAGATTAGCTATAATGTCCTTTGCCGCGGGCTCCTCGATCTCGGCAACAGGTGATAATGGAGGTGGAACCTCGAGAGGAGCCCCGTCATGAAGAATCTCATCCGCCATCTGGAAAGTGGGTGAAAATGAAGAAAACTGGAGAAAAAAGGCTAAACTTGGAAAAACTCAACCCTAGGAGAGAGAAAGTGGAAGAAAAAAGTCAAAACCCGAGAAAGTTCGCAAAACCCGAGAGAAACTTGAGGAGAATAAGCCTAAAGTGGTGAAAATACTGAAAAAGTGACGAAATCAAAATTTGATCAGTTCAAGTGTAGAGAATCAAGAGGGTTTTATGAAAAAAGTTTGCATGGGGCATTGGAAAACGCGTATAAAGCACAAATCTAGAGAGAGGAAGCACCTACACACACACACACACACACAGAGGGTGTTTTCGGATGTGTGGAAGTGAGGAAATGAAATGTGGAGATGTATACTTAAAGACCCGAGGCTGAAAAGACCTTTTTGCCACGAAGAAAGCACGGATGACCGACAGGTGGCCGGCAGCCTTCCCTTGTGGCCGGCGGGTGGCTGGTGGTCCTCACTTGTGTCCTGGTACTGTTTGGTGCCTCTGTTCCCCGAGAAGTGTATGAGAGGTTCACTGTTGGATCCATGTGGATTCTAAGGGATCTCGAAACTTCGTTTTAGTGCGCAAATGTGCCCTACTTGCCAATATGAACGAGGTGTATCCTTTTCGAACATGTTGTAAAGTCTCCGAGAGGTAAATCGGAGGTTGTCACCGAATATCATTTTTATTCGTCTTGTCAAAATTACATCTTTGTCCTCTTCTGTTGCATAGAATATGCATTTGCATAGTATGTGCATTTTCACATATACTTATATTGCACGTGTCTTGCATCATTCATGATTTACGCATAGAATATGATTTCAATTTTGTGTAGAATATGCTTTTGTTTCTTGCATCGAACATGTTTTCAATTAACATCATACGTCAGTTGTTTATCTTGTATGGAATATTCATTGTCACTGTATTGATTTGTAATCTTGTTCACTTTGTGCATCTATTGCACTTGTTCATTTTATGCATCTATCGCACTTGTTCACTTTGTGCATCTATCGCACTCGCTCTCTTTTTGCATCTGTCGCACACGCTCATTCCTCTTTGCATCTTTTTTTTTTTGTTTCTCAGGAGACATGAAGCGCGGCCCTGCGTGTGTTTTTTCTCAGGACGCGTGAAATGCGAGCTCAAGCGGTCTTTCTTTTTTCTCAGGATGCTTGAAGCGCAGCCCTGGGCGTGTTTTATCTTGGAACACGTGAAACGTGAGCCCCAACGGTCTTTCTTTTCTTAGGACTCGTGAAGCGCGGCCCTAGGCGTGTTTTATCTCGAGATGCGTGAAATGCGAGCCTGAGCAGTCTTTCTTTCTCAAGACGCGTGAAGCGTGGCCTTGGGATTATTTTATCTCAGGACACGTGAAATGCGAGCCCAAGCGGTTTTTTTTGTTTTATCTTGGGACGCATGAAACACAAGCCCGAGCAATTTTTCTTGTATCTCAGGACGCGTGAAGCACGGCCCTAGGCAGACGCTAGCCCGAGTGGTCTTTTTTCTTTCTCTGGATGCATGAACCGCGGCCCTGGGCATGTTTTATCTTAGGATGCATGAGACGCGAGCCCTAGCAATTTTTCTTGTTTCTCAAGATGCGTGAAGCATAGCCCCGGGTGTGTTTTATCTCGGGACGTGTGAAACGCAAGCCCGAACGATTTTTTTTTATTTTGGGACACATGAGATGCGAGCTCGAGCAGTTTTTCTTTTATCTCAGGATTCATGAAACACGACCCCGAGCTGTTTTTCTATTATTCTCACAGTTTTAGCGTGATTAGAGTATCTCAAGAAATGTGAAACGTGACCTTGAGCAGTTTTGTCTCTAACTCAGGACGTGTGAAACACAACCCCGAGCGGATTTCGTTTCTCAATTTCTTAGAACATGTGAAACGCAACCTTGAGTTGTGTTTTCTTTCCTCGTCCCACGTTTTAGCGTCGTTAGAGTGTGTTTTAGATCCTTTTGCATGGAACTTGTGTTGGTTTTAAGCTTGAAGCTGCTCATTTATATCTTGTTATTGCTTAATGAATTATGTTATTGCTTATTGCATTATCCTACATGATCATGAGTTTTCAAAATAGTCGGCTTCGCGAAGCATGTGAGTCCAACTTTCAAAGTATCTTTGTGCATATCATTTGCATCTTGCCCTCAAACTATGCTAGTTTGATTCCTTGCAAAGGGATACATAGGGAGCTTGCAAGCGTAACCATTTAATTTATGTCTTGATTGTTTGTTGAAGTCTTATGGCCTTGTCAAAATGGGTCATTTTCGGGTTTTTACAATACTCACGTCATTTCATGACTCTGAGTTCTGTCATAGAGGGGCAACTGTAGACACCCCATTTTTGACCGCCCTTACAGCTTAGAGGCCACCGCTTGTGTACCCGATGATGAAGTTGTATATGTTTGTCAAGTGCTCGGAGTCCTCAACAGAATGCCACAGCTTTAAGCCTTCAAACCCTATACACCTCTTGCCTTGTTTTGAGCCACAACTATAGTCCTTCAAACCTGAAAAACCTTGGGACCTGCCGACCACCACTGTTGGCTATCGGCCACTGATCTTGGCTGCCGACCACTTGTGTGGCCTGCTAGCTAGAATTAGTGGTCTGCCGGCCACAAGTTTGTTTTGTAGATATTTTCTGCCAACTGTTGCAACTGTTGTCACAGATGCATGCACTTTCTTACACATGTATGTATTGATATTTCTGAGGGAGTTTGATGTTTGCCTATATATAGAGGACCTCCCCTCTTGCTAAAAAGGTTGCAAAATTTTGGAGTAAGTTATTTTCTCCCTCTCTACAATTCTCTGTCTCTGTTACTATTTCTTGAGCATTTGCCTATACACTCTAAACCAAACCTTGCTATCTTTGAGCTGAGGTACTTTTGAGCCTACTTTGAGCTATTGAGGGTGTATATGTGTTGAATTGTTTCTTAGAAGTGTTCTCCTCTTCAAGAGGTGTAAAGTTGATTTGTTTCCTTGCTTTGTTTGCTATTTTTCCTACTATTTTTCTATTTTTTCGGACTGTATAAACTCTGTAATTTTGGGCTGAAAGTTATAGTTTAAGGCCTTAAAGAGTGGATGGGTGGTTCACCTTTCTTTCCACCTTACTTCTCTAGCCTTTACCCTTGTGTTTCCCACATTTACAGCATCTTCTTTTGAGCTTTTAAACACTGAATTTCAGAGTTTTTTTAGTGGCTAAAAATGTTGTTTTGAAGTCCAAAAATGAAGGGGGTAGCCTCCTCTCCTTATTCTTTGTTTACTAGCTTACATATCTCCATATTTTAGCTTATTGTTGTAGCCATTTTTGTCATAATTCCAGCATGTTTTAGAACTGTTTTAGCACTATTTTAGGACAGTTTTTAGCAATTCATTGCATTTGAGCCTTGTATTGCATGCTTCTAGTGTAATAGCCCTTCTAGGTTAGTGGTTTAGGCTTTAGCCACCAACCTATTTGAGTTGAAAGCATTTGTTTCTATAAAGCACGGATACTCCGAAATGGCCCTTGTATGCATATCGAATACGTATCAGATACAGATACGCGCCTGATACGGCGGGATACATATCAGATACGGAAAAAAGTATCCTATTTTTTATTTTTTTTTGAATTTCGGATACGTTTGGGATACGTGAGGATACAGTCGGATACTTTTGGGATACAGCGAGGCAAGAAAATAACTTCAAAAACTTAAAATGAGGGTCAAAGTATAAAATATCAAAATAAGGTAAAATAAAACAAGAAAAAATCAATCAACCAAACCTACTTAGATTGAACAGTAGCGGCAAAGGAGGAGAGGAGTTCGACATCATCTCTTGCTCAGGTTCACGAACAGCAGTTCGACGCTCGTCGATCAGGTTCGTCCCTCTCTCTCTCCCTTTCACTCCCTCCCTCTCTCTCTCTCTCTCTCTCTCTCTCTCTCTCGATCTATCTGGTCTGTCTGGTCTGGAGATAGACAAATCACTCGATCTCATCTCCCCCCTCTCGGTCGATCTATTCCTCTCCCTTTATCTATCGTCTCTCGCTCTCTCTTTCCAGTCACATTTTTTTTTTGTTTTTTTTTGGTATGTATACTCTGTAAAATAAAATAAATCAAATAAGATTGAAAAAAAAAAGAACTTTGTATGTATTACGGTATTGCCTGTATGATAAAATAAAATAAATCAAATAAGGTAAAAAAAAACTTATTAATAAATAAATAAATAAACTTATTAATGAACTTTGTAAACTTATAAACTCTGTCTGGTCTGGATAAATAAATAAATAAACTGATTGATAAATAAATGAACATTGTAAATTTTTTCCCCCTTAATTTGAATTACATTGTGGTTGTTATGGCTGATGCTATATTGTTGAAATTGCTGAAATTGAATTGAATTGATGAATTTTTTGTTATGGGTGATGCTATATGATTGCTATGGGTGATGTAGTTTTATTTTTATGTATGCTACATTACTAAAAATTGTAAAAATAATATTTTTTATGAATGTATCCCCGCCGTATCTGTATCCTATTTTTTCAAATTTTGTCGTATCGCCGTATCCGTATCGTATCATACCTCCATCCCGTATCCATATACGTGCTTCCTAGATTTGTTTCTGGCTTTTCATACTTGTTTTCACCCTTAATCACTTCTGCAACCTCCCTCATTTCTTGGCTTTTGCTTTGTTTTGAAAGTTGGTTCAAACTAGTTGCTTGTTTAAAACATGTGGTTGAGGTCATGTGCTTAATGGTTTAATCCCTTTAGGGATTCATTACCAATGGCATGACACTTCTCTCATGCCTAAAACAACTCTTACTTTGAGGCTTCTTTCCATTTCCATTAGAGGACTTAAAACTCATCTTTGTACTTAATTTACTTAGGAATGGTTGGTAATTAAAATGGAGTTTTAAAATGAGGACTAAAAATGATGCAAGATAATAACTTGGTTTGGGTTCAATCGGATGTTAATTAAATCCTTGAGTCTTGAATCGTTTTACACTTGTTCGTGATGTAAACGGTTTAAGAGTCATTGTCAATCGCTTCTCTTGATCAATCTATGATAGAGAGGTGGTTTGAGTGTCTTTATTTGTTGCATTTATTGAACTTGCAGGCTTTGGTTAATAGGCCATTATGCAATGAAATTGTATCAATTGATGGCTTGTGAATCAAATTTGCTACTCCTTTGAACTGTTTGATGATAAGGAGGGGTAAGTTGTCCAAATAACCCTTGAGAATACCTTGGTTGTGCTTTGTTTGCTCTCTGTTGCAGTGGGAAGAACTAAGCATCAATGGCCGACAGGCCACCTTATCTGGACGGTAGGCCATCACTTTTGGCCTACCAGCCACCTTTGCAAAATCCAGTAGTGGCTTTTTGAAATGGAATAGAGTTGGTTTTGAGGTGAAAAACAGTGCAACTGTTCTAACTATGCAACATTGGCTTCTTAGCAGCAGAACAGTGACCTTTTTGGGTGCAAATCTACTCACATGCATGGGCACTCCTTGCTTCTTGGGGCTATTTTATCTAATTACTTAGCCTAAGATATCTCCGATTTACTCATAACATTGGGCTAAATTATACTAGATATCCAGCAACACTTGAAGGATATTGTGATGCAAATTAGATATCAGATACTAGAGACTCAAAATCCACCAGTGGGTATGTCTTTACTCTTGGTGGGGCAGTTGTATCTTGGAAATCTTCCAAACAGACTTGCATTCCTAGGTCTACTATGGAATCAGAATTTATAGCTTTAGATAAAGTTGGGGAAGAAGAAGAATGGCTTCGTCACTTCCTTAAAGATATTCCAATGTGGCCAAAACTAGTGCCTACTATATGTATACATTGTGATAGTCAATTAGCAATAGGTAGAGCACAGAGTCATATGTATAACGGTAAGTCACGACACATTCGTCATCGACATAACACCATGAGACAACTACTCTCTAATGAAATTATTTCCATTGAATATGTAAAGCCTAAAGACAACATAGCGGATCCACTAACCAAAGGATTAGCAAGAGAGTTAGTTAAGAATTCATCGAGGGATTGGGACTTAAGCCTATTAAATAAGAGTTACCACAATCGCAACCCAACCTAGTTGACTGGAGATCCCAAGATCTAGGTTCAAAGGGATAACCGAGTTGTGTATAACTTAGTAGCATCACTGGGGAGTCAAATTCCTACCCATTTCTATGATGAAATAGTGATGTTTGCAATGTTTTAGGTTGAGTAATATTTTTATTGATTCTTATATCTAGAAATACCAAGTGGAGTATGGCCAGATACTCTTCATAAGAATCACCTATATGAGTGTGAACTGCGCCGATTCTATGAGATTTTGTAAAGAGCTACAATTCTCTAGAGCACTTATGAAAGGCCAGGTTGTTCAAGGCCAAAATGAACACAATAGAGAGAACTAAACTATGTCTGGTAATATACTGTGGGAGTTCTATTGTCTTGGTTCACACAAATGACTAAACAATTCAAGACATAAATGTGGCTCGCTTTTTTCGCGCCCTCTATTGGAAGGTTTGAAAAAAAAGGCCTTACAGTTCAAACTCCCATGATTCTAAATCTAATCTCACACATGCAATGTGAAACTGATAATCGCCAAAGAGTCTAAATCCGGCGAATCTTTTGAAAAATTGATTTTAGGATAAAAAAAATTCCAAAATTGGACTGCTTTGCCAGATATAGAGTCATCACCTAAATATTTTATTTTTGGAGAAATTTAGGAAACCCTAACTCATGCCAAATGCCACGTGTCCTTCATCACCAAAGTTGCCTCAGCTCGGGAACTTAGGTACGAGAGGGGAAGGTCAGGAATTGAGCACTCACGCTCGTCCGATCAAAGATCGATCTCTACTAATCATGATATGATTTTTTTTATAATCATTATGTGTTCTTGTTCTGGTTATTAAACTAGCTTTACTATGTGTAGACACCCCATTTTTTACCGACCTTAAGACTCAGACGTCACTGATTGAGCGCTTGGTGATGTTGCATAATGTGCTCGTTCAGAAGTTTCAGAGTTGCGGCCGTGAGCCCTGCCTCCGGACTTCCGAACCCTCTTTTGTGCTTTGCCTCGGTTTGCGAACCAGGCTCGGTTTTCTTTGTTTCTTTTCCTGAGGGGAGGGAGAGGTCCCGTAGACCATCTCTCAGTGGCCGTGGGCTACATTTGGTGGCCGTAGGCCATTTTGCCCATTTCGGGGCCCGGTTCCCGGTTTTCGGAGCCGTCAGGCCGTGTGCCTCGGTTCGGGACCGCCTAACCATCTCCGTTTGTTTTGATTTTTGGCATACTTCCTTTCTACTCCCTTTTGAGGGACACTAGGGTCTGAGAAACCCACTTCGTGGCCGAATTCCACTTTTGGTGCTTAACAGCCCATTTTCGGGACCTCGAACTGCGCGTTTTGGCCCCCGAACATTCGTTTTGCAACGGTTTTCGTTCATTTTTGGCAGGTACCTCTGTTTTATCACCGGGAAGGTCACTGTAGGATGGGAGGCCAGTAATTGTTGCGGCAACCAGTTATATATCCTCCGACGCCCTCCAACGCCCGTTTTTCACACTTCCGGGCTAATGTTGAACACCTTGGGCCCACATTCTTGAACTTTCAACCACATATTTGTGATGTACACACTTGGGAGGATCCTAAAAGTTGGTGGCCGGCCAGTAATTCCACCTGACCCTTTTGAACCCCTCCTTCCGGGCTAATGTTGAATACCTTGGGCCCACTTTCTTGAACTTTGAACCACATACTTGTGATGTACACACTTGGGAGGATCCTAAAAGTTGGTGGCCGGCCAGTAATTCCACCTGACCCTTTTGAACCCCTCTTTCCGAGCTAATGTTGAACACCCTTGAGCCACTTTCTTGGACTTTTAACCACAGGGTTTGTGTTGAGGACACATGGGAGGACACCATCATGTGGTGGCCGGCCACTAAACCAGCTTGACCCTTTTGACCCCTAGCCGGCCGGCTAGGGGATGTGGCCGGCCGGCCACCTGCAACAAAAATACTTGGCCGGCCATGATCCTCACACTGTTCACTTTACAGCTGTATGTCTTTATCCCCCAGAAAATATCTATATCCGGGGGATATTTTGTGGGGGAAAGTTGGCCTCCTTTTTCCCCCACCTTTACACCTTCTTTTGTTCCATATAACCAAGGGCCAACACTTATTTTTGGGGTTAGAAAAAATTGCTTCCAAGTCTTGCATTGCTTCCCCTCTCCTTCTCTCATTTCTACCCTAAAACATTCAAGTTCCACACTTCATTCCTTCATCACCACCAAGCCCCACCATCACCACTTCATTTCCAGCAACAAGGAGGGCTTCTCAAAGGCTAAAGTTGCTGCAACTTGGTCCAAGAAGCAACAAAAGACTTGTCTCCAAGGGTGAGTTGCCATTTCCCCTTTTTTGAACTTTTCTTTGCAACATTTCTTAGCCATCTATGCTTTTTTCTTTGAGCTCCGGACATAACTGAAAGTGGCCTTCTTTTGAGCTCATTTTCATGTCTCATTAAGGGCTCAACCCTGTTTGAGCCCTCCATCTTGCACTTGCTTCATTATCCCTCTAAAATGTCATTTTCTTGCATGATATTTTTAGCTTGTGTGTGATTTGTTTTGGAGCATGTTGTAAACTGATAATAGGCTTATTTTGAGCCCCTCTTCAACATTGAAGAAGGGCTCAACACTGTTTGGGACTTCCATGTTGTACTTGCCTTTATACTCCCTTTTTGGTCCCATTTTTGCATGCTTTGGCAGCCTATTGTGCTTTGGTTTTTGGCCATTTTATAGTTCTGAAAATAGTCTCATTTTGGTCCATTCTTCATGTTTCATTTAGGGCCTTTCATGGTTTGGGACCTCCATATGCCACTTCATGTTATATCTCTCTTTTGGTCCCCATTCTTGCATGTTTTGTTAGCCTATCATGCTTTTGTTTTTGGTCTTTTTATAGGCCAAGAAATAGTCTTATTTTGACCTTCTTAACATGTTTTATTAAGGGTATTTGGCTGTTTGTGGAATATTTTGCATACCCCATGTTATAGCCTCTTTTGAGCCTTATTTTGCATTGCATTTCTAGCATGTTTGTATATTGTTTTGGAGTTTTTACAGTTCTGTAAATATGCTTATTTTTGGTCCCTCTTCAATGTTGTAGAAGGGAATTTTTCAGTTTGGGCTTTGCATATACCACTTGCCTCTTTGGCCACCTTTTGGCCCTTTTTCTTGCATGGGAATGCAGCCATACCTGTGTTTGTTTTTGGGGTTTTTACAGTTCTGGAAAACATCATATTTTGGGCTCCTCTTCAACTTTGTTGAAGGGCCCTAACCTGTTTGAGGACAGCAGCTATGAGTTGCTTCTTAATCCCATGTTTAGGGTCATTTCTTGCCTGCTAGTTTTGCCCTATCTTTGCTTGCTGTTTGGCCATGTTTTGAACTGGAAAAATGCTTATCTTGGGATTCCCTTGCTTCTGTATTTTCATTGCATGTGCCAATTATGCATGTTTGGTATAGCTATAGGCCATTTCGGGTGCCTAATTTTGCATTTCGGGAGAGATTCCATGCATCGGGTGTGTTTTCACCTCATTTCGGGGCTGTTTTCCCCCACATTTCATTGCTGAAAATCCATTAACATGTTTGCATATCATTTTTCATGTCATTTGCATTGCATATGCCATTGCCTCGGTTTGCATGCCCGTGTGCACGCATTTCGAGGCACTTCATTTTCATTCACCGGCATCCTATGTGAGTGTGGCTGAGGCTCTCTCATGTTGGTATAAGCCCATATCATATTTTCATATCATTTGCATTGCATATGCCATTGCCTCGGTTTGTGTGCCCGTGCGCACGCATTTCGAGGCACTTCATTTTCATTCACCGGCATCCTATGTGAGTGTGGCTGAGGCTCTCTCATGTTGGTATAAGCCCATATCATATTTTCATGTCATTTGCATTGCGTATGCCATTGCCTCGGTTTGCGTGCCCGTGTGCACGCATTTCGAGGCACTTCATTTTCATTCATCGGCATCCTATGTGAGTGTGGCTGAGGCTCTCTCATGTTGGTGTAAGCCCATTATTGCATTGAGTATGCCATTGCCTCGGTTTGCGTGCCCGTGTGCACGCATTTCGAGGCACTTCTTTTCATCCATCGGCCTCTTATGTGAGCGTGGCTGAGGCTGTCTCATGTTAGTGTAAGCCCATATCACATTTCCATGTCATTTGCATTGCGTATGTCATTTTCTCGGTTTGCGTGCCCGTGTGCACGCATTTCGAGGCATCTCATTTTTATAGCATAGTGCATACTAGGTTGTATCTTAGGTCGCATTCTGTCATTTTCTCAGTTTGCGTGCCCGTGTGCACGCATTTCGAGGCATGTCATTCCATTGCGTTGTGTATGTCAGGATTGTATCTTAGTTGCATTTCATGCATGTCATGCATATTGCATCGTGTTCGGAATAGGAGTTAGCCCGGGCACGGGAAAAGAGGTGCGTTTCCTACTCTGAGTGACGGAACGTGTCTCAATTCCCAGTCACCGACACTCCGGATCATCCATGATGGAGTTAGGTCTTGTTGTGTTTTCATGTGCATCCATTCTATATTGAGTTGCAATTCGACTCCTCGGCCATCATGCCTCGGTATGCGTGATTGGTGGCACAAGGATCGAGGTATGCATGTATTTGTGAAAATACATTGCTATGCCCCTTTCCTGCTCTCTGTTGCAGCAAAATGAAGAATCAGCAAACTTCCGGAGTTTGGCACGCTTTCCAAGAATAACTGCTAAACAGAGGCTAATTGGGGCATCCCGGTGGATTTCCGCGCAAGACAACTCGGACATGCATCATCCATCAGAAGCAAGGCAGTCCCTGGCTTGCACGCCAGTTTTACAACTTTCTCATTTAATTTGTAAATTAATTAGGAATTTGTATATTATTTGGACTGTACTATTCTTTCATTTGGGACTGTATTATTTATTCGGACCCTCTGCGCGAGGGCAATGCTGTAATAAGTGTGGGTGAGTGTGATGTATGTCTTCCAACCCCACGTCTTTCTCCCTTTTATTTATCTGCTTATGATGGTTAGATTAGGGCATATTTCAATTAGCATACAGTATGACAGCATGTTTACATCATTCATCTGTTTTGCATGCACCGGGCTCGGCGCATCATACTAACTGCATTGTATTTCAATTCCAAGTTGAATACATGTTAGCTGTAGCATTCCACATGCCGTGTTTAGAATAGCCGAGCCTGCTATATTTGCATTTTTGCATGTGTTGCATTAGGCATTTTTGTATACTTAGGATCATGCATGATTTCTAATGAAGTTGCTATTTTGGCTTGGAGTACTCGGTAAGTTTTATGCTTTAGCATCCTTGCATGCGTGTGGATGACTGTCATAAATAGCATGCTTACCATGAGGCTAATTGCTTATATGATATAACTGCCTGAATGCCTGTGGGTGAAGGTTGGATTATTTGGATTGGAACAAATCATTGATTGTGAGTTTTAAGCCCACTAGATAGTGGCGAAACCATCTTTTCTAAAGCCCACTCGAGGGTGGAAAAATCTGCATTTTAAGCCTACTTGCGAGTAGCAAACCATCTTTCAAAAACAAACATGAAATGTTTTGTTCCAATTCAGGCGACCCAGTCTATACTTGTATGCTGTGCGCATCACATAGTAACCTAGGCTAATAACCGCAATAAGGACATACAAAGTTTTCAAAAATAGATATCATGGTTAGTAGAGGCCGGTCTATGACCGGGCGAGCGGGGGTGCTCACGAAGTGACCTTCCCCAATCGTACCCAAGTTCCCGAGCCGAGGCAACTTTGGTGATGACGGACACGTGGCCTTTGGCAACGAGTTAGGGTTTCCTAAATTTCCCAAAATAAAATATTTAGGTGGCGACTCTGTATCTGGCAAAGCAGTCCATGTTTGGCACTTCTTTCAAAAATCTGTTTTCTCAAAACGATTTGCCAGATTTGGACTCTTTGGTTCAGACTTAGAACCGTGACTACAAGTCGAGTCCGAGCTGTAGCGACGTCCCCCGCGGGCTTGTTACACTATGCGATGTGCACAAGTAAGTATACACTAGTTTGCTTAATTAAGAACAAATTCAACTTATGTTTGTTTGTGAAAATGGTTTGAATTTGCCACCTCAAGTGGGCTTAAAGTTTGCAGTTTTGCCACCAAACATAGTGGGCTTAAAACATGATTTTCCACTCAACAAAATGGGCTTAAAACGCACATTCGTTGAATCGTTCCAATTCAAACAACAAGTCTTCATCCACAGGAATTCAAGCAATTTAGCATTGAAGCACGTGCCTCATGGCAAGCATGCTAATCATGGAAAGATTCACACTTATGCAAGTATGCTAAAGCGTAAAAAAACTCACCTAGTACTCCAAGCTAGGAAAACATGAGTTAGTGAAAAATATGCATGATTCCTAACTATGTTAAGTGTCTAATGCAACACATATAATATGTAATTAATAGGCTCGGCTATTGATATGGCATATGAATCGATTTGATAACATGCAGTTAAACACGTATTCAAATAAGATATTGAAATAACAATGCAGTTTGAATGATGCACCGAGCCTGGTCACATGCAATACAAATGAATGGATGGAAGCATAAGGTATGCTAATTGAGACGTGACCCTAATCTAACCATCAAAAGCGGGTAAATAAAAGAGAGAAAGACATGGGGTTGTGTAGACGTCCCCGAACGCCCCGGGAGGATGAAGTCCCGTTCTGTTCATTTGGGGTCACTACAGCTCAGGACTCTAAAATTGTCATGGTTCTAAGTCTGAACCAAAGAGTCCAAATCCGGCACATTGTTTTAAGAAAACAGATTTTTGAAAGAAGTGCCAAACATGGACTGCTTTGCCAGATACAGAGTCGCCACCTAAATATTTTATTTTGGGAAATTTAGGAAACCCTAACTCGGTGCCAAAAGGCCACGTGTCCGTCATCACCAAAGTTGCCTCGGCTCGGGAACTTGGGTACGATTGGGGAAGGTCATTTCGTGAGCACCCCCGCTCGCCCGGTCATAGACCGGCCTCTACTAACTATGATATCAATTTTTGAAAACATTGCGAGTTCTTATTCCGGTTTATTAGCCTAGGTTACTATGTGATGCGCACAGCATACAAATATAGACCGGGTCGCCTGAATTGGAACGAAACATTTCATGTTTGGTTTTGAAAATGGTTTGCTACCCGCAGGTAGGCTTGAAACATTTGATGATTTATTCCAATTCAGATAACCCAACCTTCACCCACAGGCATTTAGGCAGATGTATCAGATAAGCACATAGCCTCATGGTAAGCATGCTATCATGGCATTCACTCACACGCATGCAAGGATGCTAAAGCATAAAACTTACCGAGTACTCCAAGCCAAAAACAGAAACTACATTAGAAATCATGCATGAATCCTAAGTATACAAAAATGCCTAATGCAACACATGCAAAATGCAACTATAGCAGGCTCGGCTATTCTAAGATGGCATATGGAATGTTACAACTAACATGTATTCAATTTGGAATTGAAAGTACAATGCAATTAGTATGATGCGCCGAGCCCGGTGCATGCAATACAGATGAATGAATGTAAACATGCTGTCATACTGTATGTTAATTTAAATATGCCCTAATCTAACCATCATAAGCGGATAAATAAAAGGGAGAAAGACGTGGGGTTGGAAGACATACATCATACTCACGCACACTTATTACAGTTGTGCCCTCGCGCAGAGGGTCCGAATAAATAATACAGTCCAAATATTACAGTCCAAAATATTACAAAATCCTAATTAATTAACAAATTAACTAAGAAAATAAATAAAACTGGCATGCAAGCCAGGGACTGCCTTGCTTCTGATGGATGATGCATGTCCGGGTTGTCTTGCGCGGAAATCCACCGGAATGCCCCAATTAGCCTCTGTTTACACCTGTTCTTGAAATGCGTGCCAAGCCCCAAAAAGTTACTGATTCTTCGTTTTGCTGCAACAGAGAGCAGGAAAGGGGCATAGCAATGTATTTGCACAGATATATGCATGTCTCGATCCTCGTGCCACCAATCATGCATATCGAGGCATGATGGCTGAGGAGTCGAAATGCACAACTCAATATAGGATGAATGCACATGAAACTATAGCTAAAACCTAACTCCATCATGGATAATCCGGAGTATCGGTGACTGGGGAATTGAGACACATTCTGTCACTCGGAGTACGAAATGTACCTCGTTTCCCGTGCTCGGACTAACTCCTATTCCGAACATGATGCAATATGCATGATATGCATGAAATGCAACTAAGATATAATCCTAACATACACAATGCTACGGAATGACATGCCTCGAAATGTGTGCACGCAGGCACGCAAACTGAGAAAATGACAGAATGCAATCTAAGATACAACCTAGTATGCACTATGCTATGAAAATGAGATGCCTCGAAGTGCGTGCACACGGGCACGCAAACTGAGAAAATGATAGAATGCAATCTAAGATACAACCTAGTATGCACTGTGCTATGAAAATGAGATGCCTCGAAGTGCGTGCACACGGGCACGCAAACCGAGAAAATGATATAATACAATCTAAGATATAACCTAGTATGCACTATGCTATGAAAATGAGATGCCTCGAAATGCGTGCACACGGGCGCGCAAACCGAGGCGATGGCATACACAATGCGAATGACATTAAAATGTGATATGGGCTTATACCAACATGAGTGAGCCTCAGCCACACACATAGGATGTCGGCAGATAAAAATGAAGTACCTCGAAATGCGTGCACACGGGCACGCAAACTGAGGCAATGATAGAATGCGATGTAATGACATGAAAACATGATATGGGCTTATACCAACATGAGTGAGCCTCAGCCACACTCACATAGGATGCCGACAGATAAAAATGAAGTGCCTCGAAATGCGTGCACACGGGCACGCAAACCGAGGCAATGATAGAATGCGATGTAATGACATGAAAACATGATATGGGCTTATACCAACATGAGTGAGCCTCAGCCACACTCACATAGGATGCCGTCGGATAAAAACGAAGTGCCTCGAAATGCGTGCACACGGGCACGCAAACCGAGGCAATGACGGAATGTGATGTAATGACATGAAATGAATAGGAATCATTCTAATAGAATTTCAGCACTAAAATATGGGGGAAAACAGTCCCGAAATGAGGCGAAATGACATGAAATGCATGGAATTGTCCCGAAATGCGAATTTAGGCACCCGAAATGGCCTATAGCTATGCCAAACATGCACAACATGGACATGCAATGCAAAGACAGAAGCTAGACAGTCCCAAAAAAGGCACTTTCACAGTTATAAACATGGCCAAACAGCAAGCATAGGTATGGCAAAAATGGCATGCAAGAATAGGGGCCAAGAGAGGGGTAATGAAGCAAGTGATATAAGCAAAACCCAAACTGAAAAATTTCCTTCTACAACATTGAAGAGGGACCAAAAATATGATTATTTACAGTATATGGAAAACCTCAAATCAGTATACAAACATGATAGAAATGTGATGCAAAATGAGGCTCAAAAGTGGCTATAACACGAGGTATGCAAAATATTCGCCAAACAGCCAAAGACCCTTAATAAAACATGTAGAATGGGCCAAAATAAGCACTTTTTCAGAACTGTAAAATGGCCAAAAACAAAAGCATGAGAGGCTAACTAAACATGCAAGAATGGGGAATAAAAGAGAGATATAACATGAAGTGACCTATGGAGGTCCCAAACCATGAAAGGACCTAAATGAAGCATGAATAATGGACCAAAATAAGCACTTTTTCAGAACTGTAAAATGGCCAAAAACAAAAGCATGATAGGCTGCCATTGCATGCAAGAATGGGGAAGAAAAGAGGAGCATAAAGGTAGGTACAACATGGAAGTACCAAATGGTGTTGAGCTCTTCTTCAATGTTGAAGAGGGGCTCAAAATAAGCCTAATATTAGTTTACAACATGCTCAAAAACAGATTACTCATGGGTCGAAAATAGCATGCAAGATTATGACATATAAGATGATCAATGAAGCAAGTACATCATGGAGGGCTCAAACAAGGTTGAGCCCTTAATGAAAAGTGAAGATGAGCTCAAAAGAGGGCCATTTTCAGTTAGGTCCGGAGCTTGAAACAAAAAGCATAGGGGGCTTACCAATGGATCAAGAAAAAGTGTCAAAGTGGAGAAAAGTTACTCACCCTTGAAGACTAAGACTTTTGTTGCTTCTTGGACCAATTTGCGGCTTCTTTTGCCTTTGAGAAACCTTCCTTGTTTGTGGAAATGAGGTGGTGGTGGTAGAGCTTGGTAGTGTAGAAGAAATGGTGCTTAGGGACTTAGAGATTTCAAAGAAATGAGAAGGATGAAGATGGCTTTGTGTATGGAGGCTTGAAGGTGAAGTTTTCTAACCCCAACAAAGGATATATCTTGCTTGCTATATAGGCCAACAAGGGGGTGTAAAGGTGGGGGAAAAGGAGACAAACTTTCCCCCACAAAATATCCCCCGGATAAAGATCTTTTCTGGGGGATAAAGCCCCACAGCTGTAAAGTGCACAGTGCCAAGATTTCGGCCGGCCAGTTACTTTTGCTGCAGGTGGCCGGCCGGCCACACCCCCTAGCCGGCCAGCTAGGGGTCAAAAGGGTCAATCAGATTTTCTGACCGGCCACCAACTGATGGTGTCCTCCTATCTGTGTACAACACAACCCTGTGGTTAAAAGTCCAAGAAAGTAGGTCTAAGGGGTTCAACATTAGCTCGGAAAGAGGGGTTCAAAAGGGTCAGGTGGAATTACTGGCCGGCCACCAACTTTTAGGGTCCTCCCATGTGTGTACATTACAAATATGTGGTTCAAAGTTCGAGAAAATGGGCCCAAGGGGTTCAACATTAGCCCGGAAAGGAGGGGGTCAAAAGGGTCAGGTAGCATTAATGGCCGGCCACCATTTTTTAGGGTCCTCCCATGTGTGTACATCACAAATACGTGGTTCAAAGTTCGAGAAAATGGGCCCAAGGTGTTCAACATTAGCCCGGAAGTGCGAAAAACGGGTGTCGGAGGGCGTCGGAGGATGTATAACTGGTTGCTGCAACAATTACTGGCCTCTCACCCTTCAGTGACCTCTCCGGTGATAAAACAGAGGTACCTGCCAAAAATGAACGAAAACCGATGCAAAACGAAAGTTTCGGGGCCAAAACACGCAGTTCGGGGTCCCGAAAATGGGCTGTTAAGCACCGAAAGTGGCGTTTGGCCACGAAGTGGGTTTCTCAGCCCCCAGTGTCCCTCAAGAGGGAGTAAATAGGAAGTATGCCAAAAACCGGAGCAATAGGAGATGGTTAAGCGGTCCCGAACCGAGGCACACGGCCTGATGGCTCCGAAAACCGGAAACCGGACTCCGAAATGGGCAAAATGGCCTACGGCCATCAAATGTAGCCTACGAACATTGAGAGATGGTCTACGGGACCTCTCCCTTCCCTCAAGAAAAGAAACAGAGAAAACCGAGTCTGGTTCGCAAACCGAGGCAAGGTACAAAAGAGGGTTCGGAAGTCCGGAGGCAGGGCTCACGGCCGCGACTCTGAAACTTCTGAACGAGCACATTATGCAACATCACCAAGCGCTCAATCGGTGACGTCTGAGTCTTAAGGTCGGTCAAAAATGGGGTGTCTATAGGTTGGAAGACATGCACACACACACACACACTTATTACAACAATACGCCCTTGCGAAGGAGGGTCCGAATGAATAAGCTAACCAACTAGCTATGCTAATTTGGCTAACTATTACAAACCGAATTAATTAACTATTCTAGTTAACTAATTATTACAAACCGAAATTGAATAACTAGTTAAACTAACTAATTATTTACAACACATATTTGAGCTAGATATTTAAGCATTAAATAAGCTTGAAATGCAAGGAAGGCTCATGCACGTACTCAGTTTCCACCCGAAAAGCCGTTATTTTGCTGCCGCAAGCCTCTATTTCACATATGAACACCAACAAAGCTGTCCACTTCCAGAACACCTTTGCTCCACATTACCAATACACTACGCAAATTTCATTGGTGGCCGACAGGGGGCCGGCCGGCCGCTGGTGATGGCTGTCGGCCACTGCTGGCTTGAACTTCCATGTTGCAATAGAGAGCAAAACAGTGCAAAACTGTGTATTTCTCAAGGGTTGTTTGCACACTTTGCCTCTCCTTTTTATGGGGAAATCAAAGGAGGGACAAGCTTTGGTTCACGAACCATCAATCAAGAAATTTCATTGCATGATGGCTTGTGAAACTAATTGTGAAAGTTTAATAAATGCAAAATGTAACCAAGATGACCATCGCCCTATCATGCATTATCAAGGGCAATGAACACCAAGGAAAGTGGCACATTTCATCACTTTTGAGTATGAAATGTCCCATTTTCCTTGTGTTCAAACTAACATCCAATTTGAACACATGCAATGTAACATAAAGAATGCTTATCTTGCCTCTTTTACTTACCAATTTCATTTACTCATTTTAATTACCAAATCATTAATTAATCCATTAAGTCCACTGGTGAGTGTCCTCTAATGGAAAGAGGGCTCAAACCACACATTGCTTTGGGCATGAAAGAGGCATTATAGTGTTGGTAATGAACCCCCTAAGGGATTAAACCGTTAGGTGTAGCACCTCCATTTCACACATAGGCAAACAAGTGGTTTGAAACCACTTTCAAAGAAAAACCAAATGGTGAAGAAATTAGGGAGATTGCAGAGATTATAAGTGCTGAAATGATGTAGAAAAAGCACCAAAACATGCAATCAACTCACACCAATGATGGCTATAGCTTTAAAACACTAAGCTAGTGAAAAGGGTTACACGACAACTATGCAAAACAAGACTCAAATGGACTAACCAATCCAAAACAGAGCTAATACATGTTATTTCAGAGGCTAAAACATGCTAGACTTGAGCTAAGTTAAGCTAGAAAAACAAGCTAACATGTGAAGCTAACTAAGCATGCAAACATGACACAGGGAGGGGAGGCTAGCCCCTCTAAATTTGGACTTCAAAATAAGATTTTTTCCACTGGAAAACCTTTGAGATTCAGTGGTTAAAAGGCTCAAAAAATTTGATTTGAAAGTGATGAATAAAGGCACAAAAGCTTTACAAATTAATAAGCAAGAAGGGTGAACCACCACCTAGCTAAAAAGGGCTCAAACCAACACTTTTAGGCCACAAAAATAGAGTTTTCCCAGTTCAAAACCAGCCCCAAAACAATAAGAAAAGATGGTAAAACAAGCTTGCAAGACAAAGTAAACACGGCAAGTAAACTACCTCTTGAAGCAAAAGGCAATTCTAGGCACAAAACCAAGCTAAAACCACCTTCAAGAGCTCCAAGAAGACCCCAAGTAACCTTAGCTCAAAGGTAAGAGGATTTGATTTAGGATGTGTATGCAAAAGTTTAGAGAAACCAAGCAATTAGGCACAAAATTGTAAGAGAGAGAGAGAGAGAGAGAGAGAGAGAGAGAAATATTTTTGCTCAAAATTTTCTAACCTTTAAAAATGGGGGAGGAACCCCCCTATGTATAGAAAAATAAGTCTTGAGCTTATAAACATCCTACCATACACGTGTAGGGAGATGCAGCTTAATGTGCTAATAGCTGGCACAGCTATCAACAAATATCTGGAAAAGAAGACTGGTGGCCGACCAGCCACACCAATGGCCGACAAGCACAATCCATGGCCGACAGCCTATGGTGGTGCCCGGCAGGTTACCAAGAGGTTCCAGACACAAACAACAAGATTTGGTTCATAACCAGGCAAAGAAAAGGCAAGGTTTAGAGGCTCAAAGACAGGGCGTTCTGCTGAGGACTTCAGGTGCTTAAAACGAACACAAACAAACACAATCATCGAGTGAACAAGCGATGACATCCACGTCTTGAGGACGGTCAAAAATAGGATGTCTACAGTTGCCCCTCTTTGACAGAACTTGGAAATCATGAAGTGACGGGAGTGAATGTCAAAGCCTAGAGACGACCCATTTTGACAAGGCCGAAGACTTAGACAAACAAACAAGCAAGACAAAAATGGTTGCGCCCGTAGACTGCCTACATATCCCTTTGCAAGGAATCAAACCAGCGTAGTTCTGGGGCACGATGCAAGTGATATGCATGATGCAGGAACATAACTTATGATCATGCAATAAGGTTGTAATTAAACATTTAAATGCAAACGCTATGCAATGAAAATGCCACATTCAAACAAACCAAAACAAGGTATAGTAACCTCAAACACAATAAGTAAACACGCCACACGTGGGAATTACGAACCAAACCACATTTCATGTAGAAAGGATTTAAGAAAATTATGCAAACTCAAAGACGTAATGCACAAAAAAGACGAAGAGCGACTGTCGGGCGCACCTGAGGTCTCAACCGAGATCCTAATGTGTTACACACAGAAGGAAAATGTGGTGTGAACACTGGGATGCACCCGAATGTGTTTAACTAAAAGCAGTGCTGTAAACACTGGGACGCACCCAAATGCTTTTAACCAAAGGAAATGGTGTAAACACTGGGACAAACCCGAATGCTTTTAACCAAAGGAAGTGGCGTAAACACTGGGACGCACCCGAATGCTTTCAACCAAAGGGAGTGGTGTAAACACCGGTACACACCCGAATGCTTTTAACTAAAAGGAGTAATCCTAACGCGTCTCACGCGCAAGGAGGAGTAAAAGGATATGATTCGAAGGACATGAATGACTTCACCTAGAAACCCTCTGAACGGACCATACATACAATATCGTTTGACTGCGCTGGCTCCACTGAATGAACCGTACATACAATATCGTGCCGGCGTTGGCTCCACTGATTGAACCGTACGTATAATATCGTTTGACTGCGCTGGCACTGTACATACAATATTGTTTGACTGCGTTGGCTCCGCTGAATAAACTGTACATACAATATCGTGCCTACGTAAGAAAAAAAAAACTCAACAAGTAAAACATATTAACGGTGCATGTTCTATGCACAATTACAATAATGATAAGGCATGTTCTATGCAAAGTACAAAATGCATGCTCCATGCATGATTAACAGCATGTTCCATGCTAAATAACAAAAATGCATGTTCTATGCAAAATTGACAGCATCTTCTATGCAAAGTACAAAATGTATGCTCCATGCGCGATTGAAATACGTATTCTATGCAACAGCATATATAAAATGCACGTTCTATATGCGCAATAAAGGGATGCTTAGTCTACGTAAGAATGAAAGTGTATTCTAACGAAACAATTTCAATAGCAACTTTCTGATTTACCTCTAGGAAGAGTTGCGACATGTAAAAAGGACACACCCCATTCAACAAGTGACGAACAACGATCACCGAAAACACAATTTCAAGCTTCCGCAGAGAGAATTTGAACTCAACAGTGACTTTCCCTTGCACCTCTCGAGAAACAGGGACAACCACAGCATCAAGACACAAAATAGGAGCATTGGGCACTGGACGGCCACCAGATGAGGGTGACGGCCACCTATCGGCCACCCTTTAAGACTGTCGGCCACCGATGGAGAATCGGGCCAAAATGGTCTTTCATCCATGGGCCTTTAAGTAGAGGTCATGGGACCTCATTTGCACACACCCTTATGTTCAAAATTTCACTCTCTCTCTCTCTTTAGACCCTTCTTCTCTCTAGATCTAATCTTTATAGGCATTTTCCAGCGCCCCACGCATATTTTCTTCGCTAAACCCTTTTAGTTTACTCCGTTTTGAACCAATTGAAATTTGATTTCGGCACTTTTTCTTGGAGTTTCACCACTTGAGGCTTGTTCCCCTCGAGTTTGGTGCCTTATTCCGGGCTTTGACTTTTTCTTCCATTTTCCCTCTCCTAGGGTTTGACTTTTTCAAAATTTACCTTATTTTCTCCATTTTCTTTACTGTTCATCAACTCTTCACCCATATTCCAGATGGCAGATGACATACCACATGATGGAGCTCCTCTAGAGGCGGAGTTCGTGGCGGAGTTTGATAGGCAGAGCCAGAGCCAGAGCTAGAGCCATTACCATTAGGAGTGAAGCCTTTTGGTCCGACGAGGTATCATCCTTGGACGCATATTCTGCCTGCTGGAGGCGTTAGGCATTTCACTGATTTTGCTACTGACGTGCCAGCGAATCTCCTACTAAGGGAGCCAGATTCCCATCTTTCAGTCGTTGCCGTCGAGGTACAAATTCTATTCACTTGCACATCTGATGTTCTTTACTTGCATTTCTTGCGCTATTTCTCATCTGACTATACTTTCATCACTGACACCACATTTGTTTTGCACTTCCTTTTCAACTAATTGTATTTACACTGGTTCACCTGTCCTCTGCCATAGGGTGACTCTCGCGCATACAGGGGCTATGGGCCCACGACGACTAGAGATTGGTATGACGAGCTCCCCGCAAGAGTACGAGACATTATTGCCGAGGCCGGCTTCGGCCTATTCTACTCTAGATTGACACGAGTTATAGTGAGTCGTCTACTTCTTGGAGTGCTAGTGGACAGATGGTGGGACACTACCAACTCTCTTCACCTTTCCACTGCCGAAGAGATAACGACGACTCCTTACAACTTTGCCATGATCACAAGCCTAGGCATAGGGGGTGATCCGATTCCTCTCGATCCTGATATGGGGGAGTGGGAGGCTACCTGGATTGAGCTACTGGGGGCGCGCCCACCTTTGTTCTGGACAGCTGTGGTTAGATACAGTTGGTTCGAGGAGCAGTTCCGGGGGACTGAGCCAAAGATAGTAGAGGAGATAGAGCAGTACGCTCAGGATTCTTAGATGTTCCTCCTCAGTACCACCTTATTTTCAAACTGGGTGAACACCATAGGGTTATACTTTCTGAGCACACTGGTGGCCCTTTCCCGAATAAATTTCTATGATTTAAGTGGGACCGGCCACGCCACTTTATACGGCTATATGAGCTCGACCTCCCATGGGAATGGACACTTGATCGAAAGCTACTAGCGAGCCTGGAAGGTACACATCTCAGTTCCGTCTTTACACTTTGCATTTTCTGTTCAGCATTTCTTGTTTTACATCTATTTAACACATGTACTTTCTGCTTTGCATTTTCTATATCTATTCATGCACTGTATGCTTTCTACTTTGCATTTTCTATATCTGTTCAAATTTTATTGATCACATATCACTGCGCTTTCCCCATAGCTATGGGTGTATGCATACTTCTCGACTTTAGCCCCAGAGCTTGTAGTGGAGGTTCCGTTGATGGTCTTCTATTCATGGCGGTACGATGGTCAGCTTCGCCGCAAAACTCACGAGCCCTTCACTTTCTTCAGACATTACTTTGACACCGTAGCTGCCCATGAGGTAACCTAAAACACGGTCATCATTTATGCTCTACTTCTGTTCTGATTCACATATTCGTAACTAACGGTGGCTAATAATCTATTCATCTTCTATTTGCAGATCACGTGGCAGCCATGGGCTACAATACCGATGGGGGTTCGAGGCCGGTACATTATGGCATTGGGCATTTCGCGCTACCGTATCCTACTTGAGGGTCCGATTTGCCGAGCCTGGTGCCTAGGCTCCGTTCATACCGATGACGCTGCCAGAGTCCATGAGGTTAGCAGACAGCCTATCTGTTGACGAGGTTACCCAGTTCATGGTGGGCTTGGAGGCAGAGTACTTCCAAGTCGAGGGTGATTATACGGTCTTCATTCAGACACACCTTATGCCATCTCTGATCGGTGTTCATGGAGTTGAGGGGGCGAGAGCTCTTATTGCGAGGGCAAGACCTGGAACGACCATGGCAGCCAGGGCCCATGGGAGAGGGGCTTCTTAGGCGAGGCAGAGGACCGGCTAGCCGGAGCTGCCTACTGCTCTCACCTGTTAGCGATATACTGGGGAGGCATATCAGATTCTGATTGAGCCTACCATAGCGACGCATAGATATGTCAGAGCTCATGACGCACATCCGATATGTACCACATTTTTAGTTTTCTCATCTCTTTCTGATATTTGTTCCTTATGGAAATTAATCATTCCCAATGCATTTGCAGGCACCCCCAGGATACACCGAGGACCTGCTGGAGCTACTATCCTCATTCGAGGGCATGATATTGAGGAAGGAGGCACTGCTCGACTTCCACGGCATTCAGGTCATTTTTTTAGTTTTCTTACATTACAGTCATCAAATTTCCACTGTCACACTGAAATTGACATTTCAACTGAAAACTTTCCCACACTGCACTGATACACTGTGTGTTAAACACTGCACTTCCCTGCTGCATTCATACACTGCATTTACTCATTCTACAAACCATACTTGAATCTGATACCCATATTATGGCTGACATATGACAACATTCTTTTCAGGTCCCACCCATACTAACAGCACCAGCAGTAGCTGCAGCACCTGCACCAGTGATGCCTCCTCCAACAGCAGGGAGGAGAGAGAGACAGGCTCCAGCACACAGCCGAGGCAAAGCCAGAGGTACCCGAGATGAGAGTGGCCCTTCAAAGCCCATTCTAACCAATGATGAGGCTGAGATTAGCGAGGCCGAGGAGGCAGTGAGTCAGCATGCTAAGTCATCCGAGAGTGGAAACGATGACGCTAGCTCGGGTTCTGAGAGTATGAGTGTTGATGCTGAGGAAGGCACCGCGACAGGGAGCGGAGACGGCTCCGATTTAGACTCTGATTCTGGTTCAGATAGTGGCGCCAACGAAGACAGTACCACAAAGTCCTCTCCTTCGAAGAAGAGGACGAAGAGGGCTTTTTGAGCCTGAGGCGGCCATCGCTGATTTTCTGTAGTTTTTGCTTTTCTTCTTTTTGTTAGTAACGTTAGCACATTATACAACTTTAGACGAGTTTTATTTGTTTTTAAAAAAAAAAACTTATACTGCACTTTTGTAAAAACAACGATGATCGGAATGAAAAACAGTGAATTTTTTAAAAAAGTGTTGTATTTTGCATCATGAGCACCGCATTGCATGAAAATGAGATTGAATTTGATATTGAAAACCAAATACTTGTATTGTCACAATAGTCTAAATCAGGTAACGAATCGACCAACAACTGAAATAATCAAAGTAATACAACTCGATAATCAAAATAACAAAAACTCGATAAACAACAAAACAATTTGACATACAAAAAAACAATTTGATAAATGACAAAACGACCCAATAAACAACTCGATGAACAAAACAACTCGATAAACAAAAAAAAAAAAAAAACAACTCAAATGCAACTCGACAAACTTGCTAAAGTTAAAAGGGCTCAAAACAAGACCTTACAAGACTTAAAGAACAAAACAAAACACATGTCTTTAGCATTCTCAGCACACCGGTGAACAAGAGGACAAGCAAAATAGCCGTCGGCCATGAATAGAGAATGTCGACAACCAATGGTGGCCGGTCGGCTACCAAAGTGGCCTGTCGGCCATCACCAGTGGCCAGTCGGCCATCAATGTGAGGAACCTCTAGAATGTTGACACCTGGCTTCCACTCACTGCCTTATCTTCTATAAAAGGTTTGGACCTCATATTTTCTTCATTTCAGCTGCAAATTCATCACAAATGGAACCCTTCTTTGCCGAAAAACTCTCGAATTGGATTGCAACTTTAGATGGCTCGGAAAAGCTGAATTTCTGGGGTTTCGGCATAAATGCACTATTCCTGCTGAGTCGTTCTTCGCTTTGTTTTCTATTTCTACATGTCGCAGCTAGATGTTGGAACCCGATTACGCACGTCTTTGACTTCAGGGGACAAGAGATATGCCCAACAATCGAAAAATTTCAAGCGCTAATGGAGTCCTGGTGTGATGTGGAAATCTTGGCTCAACCCCATTTTGGTCACATCTAAGCTTTGGGAAGGATGTGCGGGCTTACTCTACATGAGGCCCGATCCTTTGCTCACAACGGAGAGCTAGACATCCCCATTCTTCATCAATTTTCTGAAGCCGGCAACTGAGGCGACCTTCTTTGGCGGGGTTTTTAACAACACGCCCTTTGTCTTGCCCCCAGTTTCAGAGGGTCTAGCATTCAATTAGTTGAAGTGGCCCAAGGCCTGAAAGAGGGCAAGAGTTGTATTGGCTTGACATTGGCTGACACTTTGATGGGTTTGGAAGTTTCCCCACCCTTTCTAATATGTGTTTCTCATATCTCTCAGCATTCATGCTCGTTTTTCCCTCAAAACCCTTTTCTCACTCTTTTCTCTCAACATACACCTCTCTATTCTTTAATCTCTATTTTCTTTCATCCCTTCCCAAATATAGCTTATGGACAAGCTGAAGGTAATGAACTCTTGCCCTGCATACTCAGCTCGAGCATACTTTTTTCGCCAACAGCTAGTTGATTTCTCGAACGAAGGGTGGTGGTGCCATTGGATGTGCAACAGGTCTGCTACTGATATTGTTTGGCATTGTCCCTAGTTTGATCTGCCCGAAATGAGCTAGAGCATAGCTTAGCAACCTGGCATTCAACTGATTGGCCTGACACATTGTGTATTCTACTTTTCGTTCTGGTTCAGGCGTCAGTTTGGACATGACCAGACTTGCCCAGAGGAGGGGGTAGAATACCCAGCTTCATTCCCAATCTAAGGTTCACAATTGGCTAGATATCTCACTGCGTGGAGGATGAGAGAACTTCTGGCTACTGCCCCTAGTTTCAACAGCTCACTTTTTGGCGAGTGCCTGACATAGCTGGAAGATGAGGCGCAATCCAGGCCCATTTTATCATCAGAAGCTTCCACAAGCACAAGGAGAGGACACAGGAAACCTGACTCATCTATGCCCCGAGTTTATTTGCTTTGATCCTACTTTTCAAGTTTTCCGTTTGCATGAAATAAAAGCAATTTTGATTTGCATCGAGAGTTGGAGAACTTTGTATCGAAATCAATGAAATTGAAGTTGTGAGTACT
The DNA here is from genome assembly GCF_055761805.1 of Camellia sinensis. Lineage (NCBI taxonomy): Eukaryota > Viridiplantae > Streptophyta > Magnoliopsida > Ericales > Theaceae > Camellia > Camellia sinensis. The sequence continues at coordinate 83,108,837 of NC_138974.1, forward strand.
AAAGATTTTCCTTTTGGTCTAAAAATGGTCCAAGTTGTAAAAAGATTAATTTGGACAAAAATCAATCTTTATCAAAACTTTCCAAAAATCATTTTCGATAAGGATCACAACTTGACACACACAGAATTTGTCCTTGAGATATACAACCCCGGATCGGAAGACAACAAGTTGCTCCTTGTCTGAATAGCATTGCTCTACACTGTAACCAGTTCTCAGAGGCGATCGCAACCGAACATTCAGATAAAGAATAGACAAGGATGACCTGATTAACACATGGATAGGACAGTTGAGTTGGAGGTGTTACGGCCAAACCTCAGGATAAAGTTGCCTACGTATCCCGAAGATGGGAATCAGGCCTTACGTAGTTTGGTTCGGGTTCACTCGAATATTAACACTCTCTTTTTGCTCTCTAACTTTTTCCAAGGCCACCCTTTAGGGTTGTTAACCTTTTGAGCACAGTTTTTCTTTATTTCCAATTTTTGTGCTCTAACTTTTGCCTAGGTCGCCCTTCTAGGTTTTCAGCCTAGCGAGCCTCTCAGGGATAATATTTCTTCAACTTGTCTATGTTGATTGGTTGGGAAAATTCTAGGCCATCCAGGTCTATAAGAATAATAGCTCCACCCGCCCAAATAGTTTTGATAATGTAAGGACCAGTCCAATTGGGTTTGATCTTGCCCCTAGGGTCATGGATGGGAGCTCGGTTGTCTTTTAACACCAAATCCCCTTTTTTGAGATTCCAAGACTTAACCTTCTTGTTAAAAGCCCTGGCAATCCTACGTTGATAACCCTGAACATGGTATAGTGCTTTCAACCTTCCCTCATCGAACAACATCAGTTCTTCGAACCTACTCTATTGCTAATTTGCCTCTGCTATCTGGCACTCAACCATAACTCGCAGCGACGGAACTTTTATTCCAATTGGTAGAACAGCTTCCATCCTATAAACAAGAGTATGGAGTTGCTCCAGTAGACATCCGAATTGAAGTCCTATAGCCCCAGAGTGCAAATGGCAACTTGTCCACCCAGTCCCTGTAAGTCTCAACCATTTTCTGCAAAATGTGCTTGATGTTCTTGTTGGCCGCCTCAACAGCTTCATTGGTTTGTGGCTGGTATGTGGATGACTTATGAAAAGCCATGTTGTATTTCTCTAACAAGTCGATCACTTTTTTATTGAAATGGGAGCCATTATCTAAAATGATCTCATTCGAGACTCCATATCGGCAAATGATATTATTTCGGATGAACTTAGCGACATGCGCTGCCTTCAACACTACATAAGACTGAGCTTCCATCCACTTTGTGAAGTAATCAATTGCCACCAGAATGTACTCATGCCCATTTGACCCTTTCGACGTAACTGCCCAGATGACATCAATTCCCCAGACTGAGAAAGGCCATGGCGAAGTCATGTTGTACAGCTTCGACGGTGGGATATTCATGCGATTAGCATGAATTTGGCATTTGTGGCATCGCCGAACAAAACTGATACAATCTTCCTTCATAGTAGACCGGTAGTAACCTTGCCTGAGAATCTTCTAGGTTAATATTACCCCGTTCATATGCGCTCCGCACTCTCCCCCATGGACTGCCTCCATTAGGCACTTCGACTCTTCTGCGTCAACACACAGCTTGTGCATTCCCAGATGACCCCTCTTGTACAGTTTACCTCCGCAGATAATAAATTGAACGACCATCCGCCGAATTGCCCTTTTATCTTTGGCATTTGCCCCAGGTGAATAAACCTCTTTTTCCAAGAAGTTTCAGATATCATAGTACCAAGGGTTTTGATCTTGAACTTTATCTATTGCGGCGATAGACTCGTAGGCTGGCGTATATCTTTGCTCAATGATAATCAAACACATCCAGGCTCCAAAAGGAATATCTATCATAGAAGATAGAGTTGATAAGGCGTCAGCAAACCTGTTGTTCTCTCTTAGTAGATGTGTGAAAGTCAGTTTCTCAAACCTAAGAATAAGAACATCTAGGGTCTGGTGATAGATCTTCATCTTTTCTTCTTTGAACTTCCAATCTCCTTTTGCTTGAGACACAACCAGGTTCGAGTCCCCAATGACGTCCAACCTTTTTACCCCTAGTTCTAAGGCGGCTTCCAAACCAGCGATACACGCTTCGTATTCTGCTTCATTGTTGGATACTTTGCACCGAAGTTTGAAGGTTAAGGGTATAAGGAAATTGTCGGGTGCTATCAACAACACCCCTATCCCATAACCATACTGGCTAGACGCTCCGTCAAAGTACATTGTCCAAATCTCTTTCTCGACTTGCAAAATAGCTTCATCTGGGAACAGGTATTCTATCGCTTCATCCCCTTCTACTAGGTGATCTACCAAGAATTCTACTACAGCTCTCTCCTTGACAGACTTGCGAGTAACATACTTCAAATTAAATTCAGAGATGAGAAACAACCAATGAACTAGCCTAACCGTAAGCACTGGTTTCTCAAAAAGATATTTGATGGGATCTAATCTCAAAACTAGAATTACGGAGTGAGCTAACAGGTAGTGTCTTAACTTCCTGGTAGCCCATACCAAGGCTAGGCAAGTTTTCTCTAGCGAAGTGTAGCGTGTCTCATAATCCAACATTTTCTTGCTCAGGTAATAGATGGCTTTCTCTACCCTATCCTCAGATTCTTGAGCAAGCATGCATCCCATCGTTGTGTCTGTTACTGACAGATATAAAATCAAGGGCTTCCCCGACTCTGGCAGTGACAACACAGGTGGATTCTAAAGGTACTGCTTGATTAGCTCGAAAGCAAATTGACATGGATCGTCCCATCAATCAAAATTTTTTTCCTTTCTTCATAAGACCAAATAGTGGTTCACAAGTCAAGGTTAATTTAGAAATAAACTGTCTTATGAATTGCACTTTACCTAGAAAGCCCTGCACCACCTTTTTAGTCCTTAGTGGTGGCATTTCTAAGATGGCCTTGATTTTGGAAGGATCTGCCTCGATGCCTCTCTGTGTGATTAAGAAACCTAGTATTTTCCCTGCTATCATACCAAAAGTACATTTTTGCGGATTCAGCCTCAACCGGTATTCTCTAATCTGTTGAAAGAATTTCTTCAAGGCGGTGTAGTGGCCCTCTCTTTCCTTGGACTTGACAATCATGTCGTCCACATACACCTCCACCTCTTTATGGATCATATCATGCAGAATCATGGTTGCATTCCGTTGATAAGTAGCCCCAGTATTCTTCAACCCAAATGGCATCACCCTATAGCAGTAGGTTCTCCACGGCGTAGTGAAAACTATTTTCTTTCTATCCTGGGGTGCCATCAGAATCTGGTTATACCCGGAAAATCTATCCATGAAGGAGACCAATGCATGGCCTGCGGTGAAGTCCACCAATTCATCGATGTGCGGTAGAGGAAAGTCGTCCTTCGGACTGGCCTTATTCATATCTCTGAAATCCACACACACCCAAATTTCGCCATCTTTCTTCGGCATTGGAACAATGTTGGCCAAACAAGTCGGATACTCAGATACTAGCAAGAACCCTGCGTCTATCTGCTTGGTGACATATTCCTTAATCTTCAAAGCCCAATTTGGGTGTATTCTCCAAAGCTTTTGCTTGATGAGTCGGGCCTCAGGGTCAAAAGGGATCCATTGTTGAACAATCTCGGGATCAATTCCAGGCATGTCTTTGTAGGACCACGTGAAAACATCTTTGAATTCTTTTAATAAAGTGACTAAGCGCTCGCGCTGCTCCAAGGACAACGTGGACCCGATCTGGACTAGATGCGGATCCTTCTAAGTACCCATATTAATTGGAATGATTTCATCAACCAGGGGTTTCACAAACCTCTCCTCCTTTCGATTAATCAAATGTTTCAAAACCAGAGGAATTCTTTCCTCATCATTTTCATCAAAATTTTGAAAATCATTATCAATGCAATAAACAAGAGGCACAAAGAAGTATTCAAAATCTGCAGCGGTATTCTCATTCAAAAGATCCAGCTCGTCCAATTTCTCGGTTACAACTGACTCAAAAGAAAAGAAAAAAGACGACCTGGACAAAACTTCGGCATCCAGGTTATCAACCCCAGGAATATCGGACCCAGACTTAGAAGAACCGGAATCTGATTCCGACTCCACAGACTCTGTAGAATCAGATTTTGGTTCACTACCTGACTTAGAATTGCTAGATAGGTAGCCCCCTTCCGAGTGCCAAGCGAGGGATGGTGCGTCAAATGCATCCAAGATACCGCTAGAAGGGTTCGCACCCGATTGGTCTCTGATCATGGAAACGGTTAGGCTATCCCCCAAGCTCTCTGAGTTGATCTGAGGATCTGAAAGAAGACATGCCTATGCTGCTCCTACCTTAAGTTCATTGTTGTCGGGGTCATTTCCTGTACTCTTTGTAGCCTCAGTGGTCAGTTTAGTCAGTTCCTCCATTTCACTCTCTTGCAGCTGCAAGTCAAAGAAAATCTCAAAGCCGGGAACCCACTGCTTCTCAGAGTTGAACCAAGGTTCGGGGAAACCGCAGAATAGGAAGTCTTCACCCTCCCGAACAAAATAGCCTTTAAGGGTTCCCCGAATTGGTCGGTGCACAAGCTCGTACCGCTTCCCGTTCTACTTAGCTTTGGCTTTTCTGGCCATCTCTTTCCCTTTCTTTACCCAATCCTCTTTGCTAGGCGTATAACCAAGACCAAAGGCATGAGGGTTATGTGGTACGTTGGCTAATGCAGCGATGCCTTTCCGGCCACTTCTTTGTAATCCCATTCTTGGTATATGTTGGAGTTTGTTCATGAGGTATACAAATTGAGCGCTGACATATAAGCCCTCATCAACAGCCAAGATATTCTACACTACTCGGGCCTCATCCAAGGTAAACCTCAAAAAGGAAGATATCCTTTTCGCCATGCACAATCTCCAGTACTAGCGTATTGACCTCTGGCGCAGGATGAATAGATGAATTCCCGAAGACTATGGCTTGGTAAAGGGTAAAAAAGACAACTCTTACTTACTGTAGCCAAGGTCGCCCAAGTAGCAGGTTGAAAGTGGCTAGAACATCTAGGATGTGAAATTCAATATCCTATTGAGCGGGTCCAACTTGCACTCTAATCTGTACCGTTCCCATTACCTCTCGGCTCGTATTGTCGTACGCCCAAATAACCTGGGCCGTAGGCACGAAATCTATCGGTTTCAGGCAAATAGCATAAGTTGTGCGGCATGGACAGACATTGATTGCTAACCCGGTGTCGACTAATACGACTAGCACACACTTTTCCCAGCACTCTACGGATATGTATGGAGGCTTGTTGTGTGCAGAGCCTTCCGACGACAGTTCTTTGTCTGAAAAGGTCAAAGGTGGCGTAGCGCCTTCCAGGAAGACTAATCCCACCAGTTGTTCTGGGGTAGTCTCAATGGACAACTTGGCTTTATCCATCGCCGACAGTACAGCTTGTCTGTGCAGTCGCGAAGCCATAAGTAGCCCTTAGGTAGATATATCATCTTGAATCTTCTTCAACTGTTTCAGCACAGCCTCTTCCTCCAACAGTTTTTCTTTCTGTTTCTGCACCTCTTTGTCCTTCCCAAATGCCTCAGGTTGGTCCAGATGTGGGGGTTTGAAATATCGGCCACTTCTTGTCATGTGGTTGACTTCTTCCACATACCAGGTATTGTTAGGAAGGCTTTCAGCCCAATCCTTGTTAGTATGGGCAAGATGCAGATCATCATCTTCCCACCACATACCTCTGGCAACCGACAAGCAATTGTTCGGTTCCAGTCTAAGTGTTCTCTCAGTAGAAACATTCCCCGCAGGCCGTTGAGCTATTCCAGCTTTCTGATCACTTTCACTCATTTCTTGCCCAAACCACTCCAGCACGGCTTCTTGGTCTGTATGTACAGTGCTAACAATTCCTAGTTCCTGAGCCAATTGTTTTTCACCGGTGCTTTCTGGTAGTTTACCCTTTCCATTAGTCGTTCCGACCATTGTTGCAGTTCTCGCTTTCTATTCTTCATGCTCTGATTCAGTTCCCTCATCTATATCAAGTTCATCACTCAGCCATCCAGAATTGTCTGTTGACCCATTTAGATTGAACCAATCAATATGCCCGTCCCCTTGATCTTGCTTATCAAAGAACTGTAAATTGTTTATGTCCTCCTTCAGGTCGGCCAGATCATCTAATCCCTGACTTGGTCTATCTTCTCAAACTACACTGACCCCCAACCCAGTTGGCAACACCACTTCTGGCTTAGCTTGATTGATTGGCAGTACGTCCCTTCAAATAAGTCCTCAAAGCCCTCGGGCAATAGACTGATATTCTCTACCAAGGCTGACCTCCATTCATCTTCCACTGCCACCACCACTGGTTTGAGTTTGAATGTGGACGTGCTCGTCATGCATAAGTCTATGCTCTCAGGGATGAACAACGCAGGCTTAAGTAGGTGGGAAGGGGTGATGTATATACTGGGGTCATAAGGGATGGCCAGTGTATGGATGTGGTTTATATGCCGGGGTAAAGGGACTTGGTTATGTGGTGGGAGAGGATTTGTAGTATTGTTTGGTTTTTCAAGAGGTGCTATCACCTTATTGTCAATGAGATCTTGAATCTCATGATGCAGCCTGAAGCACTGATCAGTATCATGACCATAATGATGGTGAAAAGCACAGTATTTTGCCGGATTGCGTTTCAAAGGGAGAGAATTGGGTAGCGGGCGTTGTTCCAATGGCTTAAGATGCCCCTTTTTTATTAGAACCCTCAGGGCTGTAGATAAGGACATATAGAGCGGGGTGAAGGTTCTTTGGTCTCGGGCTTGATGGCTCGAGGTTTGCGAAGTTGTATTAGATGTACCGGTAAAAGGGGTGGCCTTTTTGGGTGTGGTAGTGACCATGCTCACATCCGAAGGCTGTACAAAGGTGCCATTAGTCGTGGTTGTATTGGACCTGCGTGTAAAGGGCCTTTTGGGTTATTCCTTCTCATGGTCTATCAGCCCCTGCTTCATCACATCCTCAATTTGAACTCCTATTTCATGAAACTCAGCAAATATAAACAAAGGCAAGACTATCATTTTCTGTAATAGTCTTCCTTACAAGTTACGAACCACCATTCCGATTTGCTCTTTTTCAAACGGCCAGATAGTCATCATAGAGGCCTTAGCCCTCCATTGGGTCACAAAATCTGAGAAGCCCTCCTTCGGCTCCTAGCGAGTTACTTTGAGATCACAAGTAGTGACATCGATCTAAGTATTGTAAAAGTACTGTACTATGAAGGCTTCAGCCATTTCCTCCCAATTTCTCTTCACAGAGTCTTCAAGCTTGGCATACCAAATAGCCGCTATACTCGACAGGGTCTGACCAAAAGCGACAATTTTTGTAATCTAATGAGACCCATTGGTCATAGGATATCATAGAAGAGCCGTAGATAGACCATAGGATCCCCGGAGCCGTCGAACCAGTCTATATACGGCATCTTGAATCTGTCCGGCAGAGTCACTGTCGAGTTACTATATCTATCCTCAATATCAAGGATTAAATTCATGCCCTGCGCCTGTTTGAAGAGCTTTTCTAGCTTGTTCACCTTCAGTGTAATAGGGTCAACCTTGAATTCAAATGATGCCTCCATTTGGTAAATTGGTGCCTTGGAGGTCTGAGGTGGAATCAGATCTGCTGGGATGCCCATATTTTCTTGGACATTGATTGTGACCCCGAGTGCTAGAATTCCCGTTGGGGGTACATGGGATGTAGAGGCTACTGTCGGTTGTGGTTGCTGTTGTTGAAGCCTATCTATCACTTCTTCTTGGCGGGCTATAACCTCAGCTTGGGAGGCTATGACCTCAGCTTGTCGAGCAGCATCTCGTTGCATAGTCTCAATAGTCTGCTAGAGCTGACAAAGCATATCTTCCATGTTGATTAGAGGATGTTGGGTTACCGGAACTGGCAAATACCCTCTTTCTGGAGTAGGAGACTAGGCCTAACTGGGCGCGGGCGAAGTGAACGGTGACTGCTGGATTGGTGAATTCTGCCTAATCCTCCTCCGTTTGGTAACCGGTGGGAGTAAAACAAACACGGGCTGTCCCCTAACAAGATCCCCAGATCTGTAAATCCTTCACACTCAAGTCCAGAGTGCTTGAGGGGTAACAGAATCATCTGAAGCAATGGTGAAAAAAACTACCTCTTGAAAAAGAAAAATAAAGCAAAGAGAAAACAAAAATCAGAAACCACACAGCCCCTCTGCTCAGATTCTAATTAGTACATTGATGTAATCAAAGTTGTAGAACCATGATCAAAACTGAATTCTGCCTTCCAAAAACTAATACCCAGACTTGCAACTGATACATCCATTCCTGCAGAGTTTCACTCTAAAAGCACATATCAAGCAAGTGAGAACCAAAACACCCTATGGTGGGGTAGGGTTACCCTATCCTAGTTTCATCAAGAACTAGGGTTCACTACTCAAGCAAAGTGTTTCACACAATCCTGAATTCGGGTAAGCAACCTGTCCTAGTTTGGAATAGTCTCTATGGCTTCCGATATGCAACTAGGTTGATTGGTCAAAAAGGGTACCTTAGCAAGACTAACTAATATACCTCTCACACCTTACACCAAGAAGTGAAAGAAGGATCAAACGGTACAACGGTAGTCCAAATCCAAGGGTTGTGTTCCCATCGTGGCAGACCCCGCAACCGGTCAGCTTTTTGGCAAGCTTTTCCAAGCGAGCCTCCGGCAAACCGTTCAGGAATAGCAAATGGCAAACACTGTGACTTTAGGCGCACCAATGCAAATGCAAATGCAAAGAAACACATAAGTGTAGATAAAAAAGTCATATCATGAGTTCAAGTCAGGTTCTCTAATTTCCCCAGTAGAGTATCCAGAAACTGTGGCTCGCCTTTTTCATGCCCCCTTTCGAAAGGTTTGAAAGAAAGGCCTCACAGTTCGGACCCCCGTGGTTCTGAATCTAATTTCACAAGTGCAATGTAAAACTGATAATCACCAAAAAGTCCAAATCCTGTAAATCTTTTGAAAAATTGATTTTAGGATCAAAAATGCCAAAATTGGATTGCCTTGCCAGATACAGAGTCACCGCCTAAATATTTTATTTTTGGGGAAATTTAGGAAACCTTGACTCGTGCCAAAGGCCACGTGTCCGTCATCACCAAAGTTGCCTCGGCTTGGGAACTTAGGTACGAGAGGGGAAGGCCATGAATTGAGCACCCCTGCTCGTCCGATCAAAGATCGGCCTCTACTAATTATGATATGATTTTTTATAAACATTATGTGTTCTTGTTCCGGTTATTAAACTAGCTTTATTATGTGATGCGCACAAACAAGTATAGACTAGTTTGCACAATTTAGAACAATTCAACTCATGTTTGTTTGTGAAAATGGTTTGAATTTGCCACCTCAGGTGGGCTTAAAGTTTGCGGTTTTGCCACCAAACATAGTGGGTTTAAAACATGATTTGCCACTCAACAAAGTGGGCTTAAAACACACATTCGTTGAATCATTCCAATTCAAACAACAAGCCTTCATCCACAGGCATTCAAGCAGTTTAGCATTTAAGCACATAGCCTTATGGAAAGCATGCTAATCATGGCAACATTCACACTTATGCAAGTATGCTAAAGCGTAAAATAACTCACCTAGTACTACAAGCTAGGAAAACATGAGTTAGTGAAAAATATGCATGATTCCTAACTATGTTAAGTGTCTAGTGCAACACATGCAATATGCAATTAATAGGCTCAGCTACTAATATGACATATGAATCGATTTGATAACATGCAGTTAAACACGTATTCAATTTGAAGGTATTGAAATGACAATGCAATTTGAATTATGCACCAAGCCTCGGTGCATGCAATACAAATGAATGGATGCAAGCATAAGGTATGCTAATTGAGATGTGACCCTAATCTAACCATCAAAAAAGGGTAAATAAAAGGGTGAAAGACGTGGGGTTGGAAGACATACACACACGCATGCACACTTATTACAACATTACACCTTCGCGAAGGAGGGTCCGAATGAATAAGCTAACCAACTAGCTACACTAATTAAGTTAACTATTACAAACTAAATTAATTAATTATTCTAGTTAACTAATTATTAAAAACTGAAATCGAATAACTAGTTAAACTAGCAAATTATTTACAACTCTTAATTAGCTACAACTAATTAATTACAACACATATTTGAGTTGGATATTTAAGCGTTAAATAAGCTTGAAATGCAAGGGAGGCTCATGCACGTGCTCAGTTTCCACCCGAAAAGCCGTTGTTTTGCTGCTGCAAGCCTCTATTTGCACAAATGAACACCAAGAAAGCCATCCAGTTCCAGAACACTTCTGCTCCACGTTACCAATACACTGTGCAAATTTCATTGGCGGTTGACAGGGGGCCGGTCGGCTACCATTGGTGGTCGGTCAGCCACTGGTGATGGCTATCAGCCACTGTTGGCTTGAACTTCCTTACTGTAATAGAGAGCAAAACAGAGCAAAACAGTGTATTTCTCAAGGGTTGTTTGCGCACTTTGCCTCTCCTTTTCATGGAAAAATCAAATGAGGGACAAGCTTTGGTTCACAAACTGTTAATTAAGCAATTTCATTGCATGATGGCTTATGAAACCAATTGTGCAAGTTTAATAAATGCAAAATGAGACCAGGATGACCATCACCCTATCATGCATTATCAAGGGCAATGGAGACCAAGGAAAGTGGCACATTTCATCACTTTTGAGTATGAAATGTCCCATTTTCCTTGTGTTCAAACTAACGTCCGATTTGTACACATGCAATGCAACATAAAAGAATGTTTATCTTGCCTCTTTTACTAGCCAATTTTGTTTATTCATTTTAATTACCAAATCATTCAGTAATCCATTAAGTCCATTGGTGAGTGTCCTCTAATGGAAAGATGGCTCAAACCACATGTTGCTTTTGGCATGAAAGAGGCATTACACTGTTGGTAATGAACCCTCTAAAGGATTAAACCATTAGGTGTAGCACCTCCATTTCACACTTAGGCAAACAAGTGGTTTAACACCACTTTCAAAGAAAAACCAGAAGGTGAAGAAATAAGGGATATTGCAGAGATTATAAGTGCTAAAATGAAGTAGAAAAAGCACTAAAACGTGCTATCAACTCACACCAATGATGGCTAAAGCTTTAAAACACTAAGCTAGTGAAAGGGGTCACACTACAACTATGCAAAACAAGACTCAGATGGACTAGCTAGCCCAAAACCGAGCTAAAACAGGTTATTGCAAAGGATAAAACATGCTAGACTTGAGCTAAGTTAAGCTAGAAAAACATGTTGACATATGAAGCTAACTAAGCATGCAAACATGACAAAAGGAGGGGAGGCTAACCCCTCCAAATTTGGACTTGAAAATAAGTTTTTTGCCACTAGAAAACCTCTGAAATTCAATGGTTAAAAGGCCGAAAAAAATTGATTTGGAAGTGATGAATAAAGGTACAAATGCTTTACAAACTAATAAGTAAGAAGGGTGAACCACCACCTAAGGGCTCAAACCAATACTTTTAGGCCACAAAAACAGAGTTTTTCTCAGTTCAAAACCAGCCCCAAAATAGTAAGAAAAGATGGTAAAACAAGCTTGCAAAACAAAGTAAACGAGGCAAGTAAACTACCTCTTGAAGCAAAGGGCAATTCTAGGCACAAAACCAAGGTAAAACCACCTTCAAGAGCTCCAAAAAGACCCCAAGTAACCTCAGCTCAAAGGTAAGAGGATTTGATTTAGGATGTGTATGCAAAAGTGTAGAGAAAACAAGCAATTAGGAACAAAATTGTAAGAAAGAGAGAGAGAGAGAGAGAAAGACATATATTTTTGCTCTAAATTTTCTAACCTTTAAAAATGGGGGAGGAACCCCCCTATATATAGAAAAACAAGTCTTGAGCTTAGAAACATCCTACCATACACGTGCAGGGAGATGCAGCTCAATGTGCTAACAGCTGGCACAACTGTCAACAAATCTCTGGAAAAAGAGACTGGTGGCCGTCGGCCACCACTGGTTGCCGACCGGCCACACCAATGGCCAACAAGCACAATCCATGGCCGACAGCCTATGGTGGTGGCTGACAGGTCACCAAGAGTTTCCAAACACAAAAACAACAAGATTTGGTCCAAGACCAGGCAAAGAAAAGACAAGGTTTAGAGGCTCAAAGACAGGGCATTCTGCCTAGGGCTTCAGGCGCTTAAAACGAATACAAACAAACACAATCATCGAGTGAACAAGTGATGACGTCCAAGTCTTGAGGATGGTCAAAAATGGGGTGTCTACAATAATGTTCACTAGTTAGCTAGTAATTCCGATAATGTCTCACAAGGGAAAGTTTGAAGCCAAAAGCTACCTATCATTTGCAAAATATTTTCGATTTCTGTACTCTCTGTAATAAGATCATGTTGTTGCATTTTCTCTCCATCAATTCCATTCATGTGGGGGATTGTTGGAAATTATGGTTTTTATAGGCATATTTTGGGCCAACTTTCAGCCTAAATTTGAGTGGGGCCCACACGTCTTTTGGAGTGGGTCCAAAGAGGTGACATGTTCCTTGCCGCATGGCAAGTCACACGGTGCAAACAGTTCATCAAAACCATTTATGAGTAATTGGAAAATTGACATCATTTTCAGGGTTCGTGGAATGGGAAACTAAAGAGTCAAATGTGAGTTTCCTTGAAATGGTTGTCCCACATTGAAAACTTAAGAGAACTTATGTGTGTGTACAAGTTCTAGGCGGCAATACTTGGGTTGGGCCCCAAAGGGCACCCCAAGTTTTGTGAAAGGAGGAGTTAGAAACAAAGTGGGCTTTGGCCAAAACCACCACATGCGCGCGCGCTGCAGCTGTCCATCCGTCTGTTCGACTGGTCGGCGGAGCCAAGCGTTGCCAGGCACGGGTGTGGGTTGTGGATCGGGTCAGTCCTAATATTAATTTTTTGGACAAAATTTATTTGTATTTTTTTTCAAAAATTTTTTGATTGGAATTTTCATTTTTTCAAATTTCAAATATGAAAATTCAAACTCCAACCAGTTTGACTTTTTATACCAACCAAAATTCTCTTCCTTCTCTCAAACAGATTCAAACTGTTTTTTGCCACACTTGTTCAGTTTGAATTGAACCTGTTCGGTTCATATTTCAGACCTATATATATCGTTTGCCACACTTGTTCAGTACCACTTACCTACATATATACTGCCTTCCAGCAGTCCGAAAATTCATTCAATTGTTTTGCAATCCAGAAAATTATATCGTTTTTCCCATTTTGCTCTCTTACATTGATATTATTCATAGTAGTTTTTTTTTATAAAAATTTTTGAGAGCGTAGAACATAGGTTTTGGTTCGCCGAATAGATTGTTTCGAGTGCTACTATAATCTGTGTAAGATCATTGTATCTTGGAAGATAAATGCCATTTATCTGTAAGCACCGAAGCAGGGCGAATCTGTCTTAAGGACAGAGTGTCACACACTCGACTTAATAATTTTTTGTACTTATTCGTTTTGGTAAATAAATTATGTAAGTAATTTATTTTTATTTATTTGATTTGTTTCACATTATTTGCTCTTACACAATAGATCGTTCCTATAATTTCAAGGTTAAAGTCGTGTTTTCAAATTTTAAAAAATTTATTGTAACAATTTTAAAGTATTTTTAAAATACAAACAACGTGTATTAGAAAAATAAATGTAAAGTTGATAATTCTATTTTATAATAACTTGCATTTGGTAAAAAAAGTCTTATATGGTTGGCGCTATGACTTGATATGGCTGGGTTAAGGGAAACGTTTCTCTTCAGTTCAAATTAGATTGAAGGGTGTTATTAAGCTTCCGTAAGCTCATTACAGGGCCCGTATCATTAATTCGAATTGTTCAATGTGTAGGACTCGTTTTGTATTTCACTCTATAGAAAATCACGTTGATCAGATATTGATAGCCACTTGATCAAATCACATTTGTGTCAACAGTAAGTATAATTTTTAAAATAAATAGTTGGTACAAATGTGAACTGATCAAGTGACTATCGATATTCAATCAATATGATTTTTATAGGAATGAAGCACTGGACAAGCTCTACATGTTGAATAGTTTGGATTATTGATGTGAACTTCGTGATGGGCCTATGAAAACCCAACATCACCCTCCAATTTGGAAACCAACTGGAGAGAATCCTCCCCTTTAAACAATCAGATTCATCATACGTATTAGTATTTTGACCAATATGCAATGATTGGTTCAGTTGTGTCCCTCTCTCATGAATAAGTCTAGGTACCAGACTAATGCATTTAGATATTTTTGAGTGGGTGGTTGTGTGATAGATATTAAATTAATATAATATGGAGTTTATATGTAAAATAAATCTGAATCATAAAATGATAATTTTGAATAATTTGTGAGTAGGTAAGTCTAGATTTGTAGTATTGTTGCTATTTCATTTTACTATATATTTTCTTGTCATTTATATTTTTAAAAGAAAATTAAAAATACACACCTTGAGATTCATTTAAAACATGAATTGTCCTCTATAGTTCTGAAAATTATAAATACCCCCTAAACATAATTTTTTGTTTCACAGAATTAGAAAAAAAAAAATTAAATTCTTAACTATTCTCTCATGCAATAATAAAATTACCAAAATTATAATTGAAATACATTTATAATATCACTACAAGAAATCAGCTTTTTAGAGACGAATTTATTCTATCCCTAAAAATGTAATATTTGTCGAAAAAAACTTTAGCCAACTAATTTTTTTCGTTGCAAGGTTTGTCCCAAATGGTGTGTCCGAAAAAGTCAAAAATTGACTTTTAGAGACAAAATTTGCATTTGTCACTATAAACAGACTTTTAGAGACAAAAATATGTGGTTGCAAAATGTTTTTGTTTTGAGACAACCAAGATTTGTCTCTAAATGTCTATTACAACTCTATGGTAAAAAATTAGTTTTTGAGACAATAAAAGTTAGTCTCTAAAAGTTTTAATTTTTGAGACAATCAAAAGTGGTCTCTAAAAGTTTTACCTTTCTAAAAGTGGTAGTTATAATTTTTTTGAGAAAACTAAAATTGGTCTGTAAAAGTTTTATTTTGCAACTTTTGTAATAAAATTGTTTCTCTTAGAAAAAATTGTAAAATTTTTTTTTTTGATCAGCAAAACACGAAGCTATATTGATTGCAACAACATACAACATAAGATTCAAATGATATTTTCTATATTTTCCCTCCTATTTCTTAGCAAGCAAACAAATCTCAAATAACCAAATACCATAACAACTTTCATTCACATCCACTAATTTATTATCAACAATTATTCTAATATATCATCACAAACATCCAAAAGAAAGCAATTTGCATTGACATTGATATTTCCAACAAAAAATCAAATAATCAAAAGCATAACAATTATATATATATATATTCCCTTTTTGATTTTGTAACATTTCTCATATATAACTTTTGCAATAACATTGTTTCTCTTAGAAAAAAATTGTAAATCTTTTTTTTTTTTTTATCAGCAAAACAAGAAGCTATATTGATTTCAACAACATATAACATAAAGATTCAAATGATATTTTCTATATTTTTCCTCCTAGTTCTCAACAAGCAAACAAATCTCAAAGAACCAAATACCATAACAACTGTCATTCACATCCACTGATTTATTATCAGCAATTATTCTAATATATCATCACAAACATCCAAAAGAAAGCAATTTGACATTGACATTGATATTTCCAGCAAAAAATCAAATAATCAAAAGCATAACAATAATATCAGAATTAGCAATTTAAAGACAAGTCATTTCTTTCATCCTTCTATTTTCTATGTCTGGGATAATGTTGAAGTATATCAAGCTATGTCGGAAACCAACCTAATCTCGATCTACCCAACTCTTCCTTGTTTCCACCATCTGATTCATGGTTTTAAGTGTGGCTCCTGAAGCCCAGATCCAAATTTAAATGGCTTGTGTTTGAATGTTGAATCATTTCTTGTTTGCTGCCTACAACACAAACCAGTTAAGCATATCAAGAACTAGTAATCATGAATAATCCAACATATGGAAATCTTTAATTCAATAGCCAAATCCTTTCAAACTTTCTTGTTTGCTGGATAGTAAGTGACAAACGAAAAAGGAACCAAAAAGAGGGAAAAAAATTAATTTGAACCAAATATCAAACATGGTAATTTAACTAAACATCTTCCAACATAAGGAGTCGAGCGGGGAAAACATATAATTATTATAAAGAATAAAAAAAATCAGTCATTCCTCCCAATCTAGGCTCAAATTTCATCAACAATGACAACCAAAGCTGAAATCTGTGATTTCAATCAATAATAAGCATACTTGTAACCAACATATACTTTGGGGCGATTCACTTGAAAATGAAATATGTGCATTAAATCTTCATTGGTTTTATTTATTTCTTATACCAATATGGCATTTTGAAGTTGCCCCAAAACACCTCACATGTATATCTACAAACTAAATTGCTAAGGAAACTATTGTCTAAAACTCGGGATACATTCTACTTTCTATTGAAATTGGAGTGTAAGAATTCTGCTTTCATTTTATTTTTGGTAAATAGGAATGTAAGAATTCTGATTAAGATGTATATTTCAAATGTATGTACAAAACTCTACTTGGCTGATTTTTGATAAACAAATGTCTAAAGAAAAGCATGAATTGCGAATATCTATATCTAAATCGTGTCATAACCAAAAAATTAAGGCTACATAAGTATATTCTGACCTTGGGTGCCAACCAGTAAGGGCTTCCATTAAATGATAATGGACATAATTGTCCAGCGATCTACAAATTTAAAGGATGCCATTATATTTTCTAGGAGGATAGATTTTAACAAGCGATCTCATGGTTTAATGCTAAGCATTGGTTGACACTTGCTATGAAATATCTAGCAGCCAGAGATACTTAATTTAATTCAAAGTATATGACAGGCTATAATAGTAAATGGCAAAGCATACTATGTCCATTTTTTTTTATAAAAAAAAAATCTCTGATTGTGTAAACTCAACGAATGATAATATTCACACACAAACATACAATTTAGAACTCAACTCAAACATGACTAATACTCAATTGGTTTGATTACATTTCATGAGTATATACCTATTGCTGCATAGACTTACATGCTTTGTCATTCCAAAATCAGCCAATTTGATATGGCCATTTAGGTCCACAAGGATATTTGCTCCTTTAATATCCCTACACACAAGATATAGCATAAATTATAAGTTTAGAGATAGTGTTAGATCAAAAGACCTCTAGAAATGACAAATGAAAAATATACTTCTCTGTAAGATGCAATATCAAATGTGTAGTACAGCTTATCAATTAAACAATTTCCATAAATGCCCAAAATTACGGTCCACGGGAAACTATATCAAATTTTTTTTTTCATAATTAGCATCACTTAATGAGTCTTCTATTTCAGAACATCAAAATAACTTTTGGAAATAATGACAACAACAAAATACATGTTACAACAAAAACAAAAGCATTGCCCATTTTTTAAATCAACAAAAGTAAATGGAAGGCATAAAACTTACTCATTCATACCAATATACTGCACAATATTAGGATACCTTAACCGGCTCAATAAAGCAATTTCCTATCAGAAACACTCAATATAAGAACTTCCATCCAATAGTTAATAGAAATTAGACCAAAACGAGCAAAAAGAGAACTAATTTCTAATGAAAAACAAGAAGCCTTCTCATGCAGATAACCTCAATTAAATTTATGACTACCAAACTTACTTGTCCCAGCTACTTTGCACTTTCCTTTGACTTTGCATCATCCAAGAATAATGTAACCTCCTTCATTGCACACATTTCACCACTTTCCCTATAATGGTGAGGATAAGGCAAGATATAAAAAAAACTCGATCAGTGAACAAAATTTGAGAGAATGCATTAGAAAAACTATACATGCAACTGTAATCAAATGGATTTGATGGTAGGAAGCACACCACATTATGACAAGGTAATACAATCTCTTCCATCATCAATCTCTAACTGATCTACATCATCGCCAATTTCGCCATCTCTTCCTTGAGGCACGATCACTTTGGCTCATTACACAATTTACATTAATCAAGTTGATTGAGATGCCACCAAAAACATCTAATATTGAAGATGAATCATCAATGCTTAGCAACTTCATCCCAAATTGTCACAAGGAGTAGTAGTCATACATGTATAAATTTTATTTATTTATTATTTATTTTGTGTCAAATAGCCATGCAGCTCAAAAATTACAAAAATTGCAGAGAGATAACAAGATTGAAATTCTTAGGATCTGTTTGAACGGATGTGGATTTAAAATGTGTGTATTTAACATTGTGTACCACAGACCTAGATCAAAAGTGGATCTAACTGCTCACAAATTGAAAGGCTCTTAGTAGACTATTTAACTGCATAAAATTTAAAGGTTCTAATATTGTTAACCTAGCATTTTGGTCAGGCCTCAAAATTGAGGTGCAAAAACCAGCATTTTGGGACCTGCTACAAATATTGTTAACCCAATCTGCAATGAGAAGCCAAGTAAAAGTGAAACCAACAAAAAGAAACTAGGCCAAGAGGAAGAGTAGGCCATTCCTTTTTTCTCTCTTTCTCAATGCTTCAGCTACTAATGAAGGCACTCTGATCTTATACAAGTGCATGCTTCAATACAAACGCAAATAGGGATATGATATGATAGGATAGAAATCTAATTATTTATGGCTCAAGAGTTAAAAATTAGCCGATTTGTCTTTTGACTCATTGAGGTAGTAGTTAGGTAGTTGATTCAATACAACTTAGGCATTGGATTCACTTGTTGGTTGATTTGGTGGCTACTTATTATGCTCTCTGTTTCTCTCTTTTTAGTCGCTCTGTTTAGACTTGATGCATACCAAGTGTTCCATTTTTTTTTGTTAAATTACAAATACACTCCCTAATAGAGGTCACCTAACCCAAAACCTATTAATTACAATAATATAAAATCTTATATCATTGTAATAGACATCAATCTCATAATTCCAATCACAATTATGGCCATCTCATAAAATTTAAGCTAAACTAGTCATAGTATATCAAATTCGGACTATCAAATCATTACATATAACAAACTTAACATTTCAACTTCTCATTCTGCAATTCTTTTTTCTTTCTGGAAATGAACTCGACATTACAAATTGTGCGGGGGCGAAATATCCTCTGCTTTCCGTACTCCTTGGACGTCAAGCTTCTCGTGACGGCGTCTATCTCTGCAACACAGAAATGGTGAGCTGCTCGGCGGTGGTGTGCCGGATAGACCCTCCGACGATCAAGTCAGACCACTGGAGGAAGAAGAAGGCTATCAGAGAGAGAGAGAGTGTTGGCGATAGAGTGAATTTTGCATACCTCTAACATTCCTCTTTCCTTCTATTTCTAGGCTGGTCATGTAGCCTCAAGATTGTGCGCGCACTACCTCTGCTGTCCTTCCCTGGACAGGTGACAGTGCTCACCTCTCACCACCTTACGCGTGTAAAGGCTTAGTCCTCCACCAGTACAAGCAGAACTGTCTAACGGTATTGATGCGCGCGTGGAGTAGATGTCCTCTCCCTCACGCCATTGGCCTAGGTGGCACACCTAACCGGAGTACCACGACCGGCCTATCCCTTGTGGAGAACTGTCACCACATGCACGCAACCGAGCTATGTGTCGCCGGCCTGCCCCTTTGGCAAAGGGGCCAAGGGGTGATGCTCATGACCGGGCTGATATTGACCGGTTTATTGTGGCTTACCAGTTCCGAGGCATGCCGGCATCCATCCGTTCTACCTTTATCCGAGGTTATCTGGAATCTGTCCATCTCGGCTAACCATTCAAAGGCATGCCGGCCTTCACCTCGTCCTCGGTTTAGGCCAAGCTATTCGTAGCCTGGTCTCGCCACTCGACTGCGTGCCCTGCCAAATGTCTACAAGTCACAGTTCGGCCGGGCGTAGTTCACGTCTGGTCTGCCGATCTCCTTGACCGAGCAAAACAGATCCACCGACCGTCTCAGTAGAGGAAATAGCGCGGCGCCGTAAAGTTTGTCACGACCGGCACTATCGTAGCTCGGCCGTACTAATGGTGCATATCTCCCCTTTCAATTGCCCCTTAATCCCATCCAAGCTAATCGTGATTGGGGTTACCCCAGTGACCGAGCTAATGGTCCGTGATTTGCACTATTTCTGAGCTGAGCATGACGGCATCTCTTCCAAGCCGAGCATGATTGCATCATTTCCAAACCGAGTAAGTCGAGCATGATTGAATCATTTCCGAACCGAGCAAGATTGGGGTCAAACGGCGTCGCCGAGCAATCCCATTTGATCGGTAATTACTTCAGCAATCTTATCGAGGGCCATACAATCGTACTGACAGCCGTCCTTTCGATGCCACGTGGCTTTATCCCGTGCGGCCCCAAAGCTATCTTTTCATGCGCGAAATTCAAACGGCGTAGCCGTTTGGTTTTTCCCCCCCTCTTTTATGCACAAACGAAGGGTCACTTCAACCCTTACTGCTCATCGCTCTCAAGCCCAAAAACCCTTGCTGTCAAAACCCTCGTACCTTTACCATTACTGCCATTGCTGCCTTTCCGATTCCTCTACACCCGTTTTCGTTCCTTCTGAGGCTATAATCGAGCTCTTGGTCGATTGATCTCTTTGGAGTCCGTCGCTGGTAAGTCTCTTCACCAATCCACCCTATTTTCTGTCCATGTTCTTCACGTTTTCCATCTTGTGTTCTTCGTATTTTTGCTTGGAAATGCTAGGCACCTACCAATACCTCCTCCATGGGGTAGTATTGGCACACCTTAGGGTAAACTGGAACTGGAAAGGTGAATGGGGCCTTCGTGCCCCTGTTTCTCCTTAGTTTGAATGGATGGGCTTTGAACTTAGGATGAACCGGATGAACACTGGACAGAACCGAGCTAAATGCTCATTTAGATCCGTAAATCAGATTTAACCGAGCTAAAATTTGTTTGAGGTCTCTACTTGGGGCCTTGACCGAGCTGAACACCCAATTAGATCCGTAAATCAGATTTAACCGAGCTAAAATTTGTTCGAGGTCTCTACTTGGGGCCTTGACTGAGCTGAACACCCAATTAGATCCGTAAATAAGACTGAACCGAGCTATAACTTGTTCGAGTTTTCTTCTTGGGCCCTTACCGAGCCGAAAATAGAAAATCAGAACCGAACTAGAAAGGCCAAATCGGCCAAGTTGTCTAGCCGAGTTAGGATCGAACCGGTTGAACACCCAAAAACCCTTCGTCGAGCTAAAAAATCCTCATTGAAGCCGTGCAATTTATGTCGTGCTAACCCTTGGACTTGTTTCTTAACAATGCAGAACAAACTAGGACCGACCAGGCCCGTCCAGAACCATCACTGGTGGAGCTCAAAGTCCGAGCAAATACACCAAAATTTTTCACCGAGATACAAATTAAATCACCGAATAAAACCAAGATAGATGGGGAAGTACCGATTCATGGTGAGCTCGCTCGGTGCGCTTGCCGAGTTTCGTAGGGAGTACAATATTCCAGACGATGTCATTTTAGAGCTGGCCAAGAAGGGAGATACCCCTTGGGGTGACCTAGACCGGTGCCCCTTCACGGTCGTGTCCATAATCGAAGGAGGACTTCGCTTCCCAGTCTAACCCTTGATCTGCGAATTCTTGAGGCAGACAAGGCTTTGCCCAACCCAAGTGTCGAACAACACATACAAGATAATAAACGGCGTGACTGAGCTAAACAGGAGGCTCGGTCTCAATCTCGGTCTTGCTGAAATATTCCACCAGTACACCCTTAGTAAAAATAAAAGTGGGCTTTGCTGGTATCTAAAAGTAAAGAAGGGCCGAGCAAAACTCATCGAGGGAAACCCGGACAAGGAGACCAATGATGACGACTTCTTGTGGGTGTCAGGTAATTATGAGGACACCAAGGCGCCCATACCGGGCTGGAATATTAGGAAAGATTTTGGAAGTGCTGGTGAGTAGCTCGGCTAACCGCACTATTTTCCTTCGGCATGAGTTTCTCTAAGTGCCGGTCTAACACTTCTATTTGCAGATTACAAGCACTTGGCGAAAGACTACCACCGGGCTAACCAGGAGGCCATAAGAGTCTTACTGCGCCATCCAGAAGAAGAAAGAGAGTCAGCAAAGCTGCTCGGCTTTGAACCGACCTACACTTACAAAGCGCCGCGCAAAAGCCGGGTTACTGACTTCCTCCGTGCTCCTTCCCCAGAACCTAACCCAAATCTTCCGCCGATCAAACTCGTTCACCTCACTGCCAAGCAAGAAATGGCGAAGATCCAGGCAATCAAGTCCCTGATCACCGGTGAGGAAAGCGAGTCCCAACCGCCGGAAGCAATCGGGGGAACATCTTCCACTGTAGCTGGGCAAAAGGAAGGGGCTGTGCTGGCTCTTGCCAGCGAACAACCAGCTGGCCGGTCGAAGAAGCGACCGAGGAAAGACCAGAGAGAGCAGTATCTCGTTGACGAGGACTCCACTGAGCATGCCTCCACCGAGCTGGGGGACCAAACCAAGCAACAACCAACCGGGCCTTCCAAGAGCCGATCCTCCCCTCCAGTCTAGGTTCCCGAGATCAAGTACAAGGGCCGGGCTGTCTCTGAGGCCGATTCAATGTACGCGGACAAGGATTACTCTCTCGGTTTCAACATGACCATGGGGCTTATCCTTCCCGCTGACATGAAGAAGCACGACGAGCTGTCCGACCTGAAGGTGCTTCGCTCGGCAGCAAAATCGATCGTTTTGGTAAGTTCCACTCTTTTTGCTACAAGTTGTTGACCGGTTTTTGCTCGGTTTTATGAACATTTATAATCTTGCATATGTTTTCAGGCCGCGCAAAATAACTATTTAGCGCATGATCGAATGATTGCAGTGCGGCAGAGCCTGCGGGATGCCATAGCTGAGAACAAGGCCCAAAAGGCCGAGATAGTGAAGCTTAAGGCCGCGCAGGAAGTAGTTGAGGCCGAACGAGATAACCTGAGCCAAAAGGTTGACCGAGCTGAAGCGGACAAACAGCAGGCCGTGAAGTCGACCAAAGCCCGGTATCTCGCCGAGCTGAGGAAGCTGCGCGATGCGCATAAAGAGGAGAAAGACAAGGCGGTTAGCGACGCCGAAGACAGGGGCTATGCTCAAGGCGAAAAAACGTATGAACGGCAGGCGCAGGCGACCAAGGACATCTTTTTCCAGTGCGGTTGGAAAGCTGCCGTGGAGAAAGTTGGCCTTGGTCAGGATGCTGACATGTTCTTTCATCCATCTGCGGCCTTCATACCGCACTATATGCAGGCCTATGCAAGCGCCATGCAGAAGAGGCTCATAGAGGAGGCCAAAAAGAAAGCCGCGGAAGAAGCCGCCGCCGCGCAACAAATCGAGCAAACTTCTCCTGAAGCATCTTAGGATGCCGAAGATCAAGTAGCTGATCAGGAGGTTGTCGTAGTGAAGGACGCGGATGATGAGTTGGAAGAAGGCTTGCCCGAGCACAGTGCGGAGGTGGCCGAGCAGACTCTGGAGGTCGCCGAGCAGACGGTTGACCTAGAATTGGACTGAAATGCCCCCTCCTATTTCCTGCTTCATTTTCGTCTCTTTTCTTTCTTTGTTTAATGTAACCGGGCTAGGGCCCCACAGTTGTAATGCAATTTCTTCAATCAATGAAATTGGAACTTTTTGCCCGCTGATCTTCTCTTTTTGTTCGGTTGCAACATGCAAAATGTCCTGATTCAAACTTTAATGTGCCACAACTGATAGGTCAGCAATGCCGCGCAATATGCCAAGCTAAAATCAAAATTTCTTTAACTGAAATGCCTACGAATCAACTAGCAGCTCGGTTCTTTGATTTTTCGAAAGAACCCAAAATTTTCATTCGGCCGAGCAAAAATTACCACTGCCGCTCTGGCTTTGACAACAGTTCAAGACCTGTTTTTGGGCGGGCAAAAATCAGCTCGGCCCTAAAAGAAGTTAGACAAATCACAATTATTTCACTTCGGCCGAGCAAAACCAGCTCGGCCTTTAGATCAGACGAAACACCAATATTCCGACATGGCCGAGCAAAATTAGCTTGGCCTAGGAGTTGGATAGAACGTTAACATTTTTTTCCTCCGAGCAAAGTCAGCTCGGCTTCTTGTAAGTTGGACAAGGCACCAACATATCGCTTGGCCGAGCAAAGTCAGCTCTGCTATTATCGGTTGGGCAAAACACCAACATTTCGTTTTGGCCGAGCAGAATCAGCTCGTCCTTAACATTGGGAAAAACACCAATATTTCATTTAAGTTGGACATGACGCCAACATCCCAATTGGGCGAGCAAAAAACCAGCTCGGCCCTTATGTGAATTGGACCATACGCCAATCATTTCATTGGACAATACACCAACTGTTTGTGCAGTCCACTTAGATACCGGCGAGAGAAAATCAGTCCGGTCCTATTCAGGTCGGTCTCTCTGCCCCTGGCATCCACTGTGGCCTTGTATCCTTGCAGTGTCATTGCACAGAAAGGTGTGAAACAAAACAATAAGAGGGCTATTTTTCATTACAAAAAGCAGTGCTATCTTTACATCAAATGCCAAAAGGCTAAAGGTCTAAAAAGCTAAGCAATTACATTTTAAAAGTAAAAGATCTTAAGGTTGGCTGCATTCCACGGTCTGGGGACAGCCTTGCCATCTAAATCTTCCAGATGGTATGCCCCTTTTCCAGTGAGACCAGTCACTCTGTATGGTCCTTTCCAATTTGCACTGAGCTTTCCTTCGCCAAGGACCACCGTGTTGCCCAACACTTTCTTAAGACCCCGTCCCCGATCTTGAACAGCCTGGGGTGCATAGCCTTGTTGTATTTCTTGGAGAGTTCTTGCTGATAGGCCGCTATGTGGATTAGGGCCCACTCCCTCATTTCCTCGGCAAGGTCTAGCTCCAATGCCACTGCTTCATTGTTCAAATCTGGCTGGAAGGTTTCGGACCGGATGGTTGGCATGCCAATTTCCAGCGGGATAACGGCTTCCATGCCATAGGCCAAGGCAAACGGAGTCTCTCCGGTCGACCGTCTTGGCGTAGTGCAGTACGCCCAGAGTACGCTAGGGAGTTCTTCAGCCCACTTCCCCTTGGCCTTCTCAAGCCGCTTCTTCAGCCCGTCCAGGATGGTCTTGTTTGAGGCCTCTGCTTGACCATTTGACTGCGGATAGGCCGGCGTTGAATTACAGAATTCGATCTTCAGCTGTTCGCAAAATCCGCGAAAGAGTTTCCCATCGAATTGAGTGCCATTATCAGAGATGAGGGCCTTGGGTATACCGAAGCGAGTAATAACATTTTATCAAACAAACTTCTTCACATCCTTTTCCTTTATGGTCGCCAGTGGCTCAGCCTCAACCCACTTTGTGAAGTAATCGGTGGCGGCGATGAAGAATTTGCGATTGCCCGGGGCTGCTGGGAGTGCCCCACTATATCCAATCCCCAGAGTGCGAACGGCCAAGGACTTGTAAGGGGGAGCAATTCTCTCGCTGGCTGGTGGATCTGGTGAGCAAATTTTTGGCAATTTTCACATCGGCGAACGTATTTCTGCGCATCTGCCTGCATGCACGGCCACCAATAACCTTGGGAAATTGCTCTGTAAGCCAGTGACCTACCCCTAGTATGGCTGCCGCAGATGCCTTCATGGATCTCATAAAGGAAGGCTTCCACCTTAGCAGGGTGAACGCACTTCAGATACGGCCTGGTAAAATACTTCTTATACAAGGCTCCGGATGAGGAGAGCCAAAACCGCTCTGACTTGGCCCGGATCTTGTTGGTCGCCTTCTTCTCTTCTGGTAGAACCCTATCTTTCAGGAAGACGATGATGGGGTCCATCCAGAAAGGACCCAAGTCGACACAGAGCACCTCGGTCATTTCCAGTTCCTCAATGCTTGGCCGAGGTAAAAATTCTATCATCAAGGGGTTAGGAAAAGCTGTCTGAGCAGAAGCAAGTCCGGCCAATTCATCAGCCGCACTGTTTTCCTCTCGGTCGATTTGTTCCATCCTTATTGCAGCGAACTTCTTGATCTCTGCGCGTACGAGCGTCTGATACTTGGCCATTCTTTCGTCCTTTGCCTCATACTCCCCCGAGACTTGATTGACCACCAGCTTGGAATCGCTGAAAACCATCAGGGCTAACGCCTTCATTCTCAATGCGCTTCTTAGCCCGGTAAGGAGGGCTTCATACTCCGCTTCGTTGTTGGATGCTGGGAAGCCGAGCGTAATTGCCTGCTCGATAATCAGCCCATCCGGTGAAGTCAGTACGATACCCAACCAAGCTCCATGCTTGTTGGATGCCCCATCAATGAAGAGCTTCCACATCTCGCCAATGAACAGCTTCCAGCAATCAGACGGGTTTTGGGAGGTTCTCAGTTCAAAGTCTCTGGTCGGCCCATTCTGGTCTTTCTCCTTGCCTTGGTTAGGTTCTTCTTCGCCAGACTGTGTTAGTTCGGTCGTGCTTTGCCCTTCTCCTACTTGCGAGCCAACACTTGTTTTTGTTGCCAGAACCATGGGTTGTGCTAAATCCGCACCAACCAAATCAATCGGGCAGACTGGATGCATCCCAGGGGCAAATTCCACCACAAAGTCAGCAAGTGCTTGAGCCTTGATTGCGGTGCGCGGTCGGAACTTGATGTCATATTTCCCTAATTCCACGGCCCATTTCAAAATTCTCCCAGTGAAGTCTGCCTTTTCAAAAAGCACCTTGAGCGGGAACTCGGTTAACATAACTATTGTATGGGCATGAAAATAGTGTGCCAGCTTTCTTGACGCCATCATTAGGGCCAGCGCCAATTTTTCCAAGGGAAGATGTCTTGTTTCGGCTGCGAGCAGAGTCTTGCTTACATAGAAGATCGGTAGGTGCTGGATGCCTTCAGCACGGACCAATACCACGCTGACCGCGTGTTGAGAGACAGCCAAGTAGAGATACAACTCTTCGCCCGGTTGAGGTGTGACCAAAATAGGGGCTGAGGAGAGATATGCTTTCAGGTCTGCTAGTGCGCGGTCGCACTCATCATCCCAGAAGAACTTGGACTTCAAAGTTTTAAAGAAGGGCCTGCAACGATCCGAAGACCGACTGATAAATCTGTTTAACGCGGCTGCCATCCCGGCAAGATGTTGCACGTCCTTCGTGGAGTTAGGACGCTACAGCTCTTGTATTGCCTTGATTTATGATGGATCGGCTTCGATTCCCCACTTTGTAACCAGAAAACCCAAGAACTTCCCAGTGCCAACTCCGAAGGCGCATTTGGAGGCGTTCAGACGAAGCTTGTGATGCTTTAGGATGGCAAACATTTCTGCTAGGTCGGTGAGGTGTTGAGACTTCTCCCTACTCTTCACCACCATGTCGTCGATATAGGCCTCCATTGTTTGGCCCAAAAGAGGAGTGAACATCTTTGTTACCATCCTCTAAAAAGTCGCCTCGGCGTTCTTTAGTCCGAACAGCATGACTTTGTAACAATATAAGCCCCTGGAGTGGTGAACGATGTGATCTCTCGGTCCGGTCTATACATAGCTATTTGGTGGTAGCCGCGATATGCGTCCAGGAAGCTAAACCTCTAATGGCCAGCAGTTAAGTCCACCAGCTGGTCAATTCGAGGGAGGGGAAAGCTATCCTTTGGGCAAGCACGATTGACAGTCTTGCAGTCAACGCAGACCCGCCACTTGCCATTCTTCTTTGGAAGCACCACCGTGTTGGATATCCATCGAGGGTATTGCACTTCTTCTATGGCCGCAGCTTCTAACAGGTTCTTCACTTCTTCCGCTACCACCTTAGCATGGTGCAAGGCTGAGCGGCGTGTCCTTTGGATGACGGGCCGTGCATCAGGGAAGACATTCAACTGATGGCAAATGAAGCTTGGGTCAACGCCAGGCATATCGTAAGGCGTCCACGCAAAGGCCTCCAAATTAGAAGTCAAGAATTTGACGTAATCTCACCGCTCGGCGCTCGTCAAGGATGATCCCAAGAGGAAGAACTTAGTCGGGTCGTCCTCGTCGATGCGCACTTCAACCAAATCCTCTACCAATTTTTCCTCGGCCTTCCTTCCTACGTCTTCAAGGACCTCCTTCCCCACGGGCCCCTCAATCATCTGGACGAACCCTTTGGCTGCTCGGCTGCCATTTATCGCAACGAAGCATTATTTTGCCATCACCTGGTCTCCCCAAACCTCTTCGATTTGCCCGGTGGGCACCGGAAAGCGCATAACTTGATGGAAGGTAGACGCAATTTCTTGCATGGCGTGGAACCACCCCCTGCCCAAAATTAAGTTGTATGTGGATGAAACTTTCAGCACCCAGAATTCCACCTGCTTTACTACAGAACCCGCTCTGACCGGCAAAATGATCTTTCCGATCGGCCACTCTGGTTGAAAGTTGAAACCAACCAAGGGGGACGTCGCGGGAGCCAAGTCTTTGTCCTCCAGCTTCATTTGCTTGAAAGCATCATAATACATAATTTCGACCGAACTTCCCTGGTCGATCAAAATTCTTTTAATGTCAAAGCCTTTGACGCGAAGAGTTACCACTAAGGCATCATTGTGGGGCATCTGGATCCTTTCTAATTCCTTGCTTGTAAAGGTAAGGACGTCTTTTGTCTTGGTTTTCCCCCTCTTCATAGTGGGCTGAACAGAGAGCACTTCCCTCATATGCTCGGCTTTCTTGATCATCCCTCTCAGCTCGCAGACCTTGGCTGGTTCAACGATACCATAGATAACGTTGATTACACCTTGCAGGGCCGCATCCAGGGCGGCTAGGCCATTTGGCTCGGCTTGCCCTGATGGTGCGGCCTTTATTCCCCCATCTATGTATTGGTCAAGATGTCCAGCCGCCACCAACTCCTCCAAGTGTTGTTTGAGCGGCAAGCAGTCCTCCGTTCGGTGGCCTCGTTCTTTATGGAAGGTGCAGCGATATTTCGAATTGAAGCCCCTCTGCGCACTCCCCAACTTGGCCGGCCAACGGACGAAGGGTTCACCTCGAATCTCGCTCAAAATACGGTAGATGGAGATTTTAAAGACCGTGGTGATTCCAGTCCGTGCCTTCAATTTTCTTTTGGCATCCTCCGCTACATCACTGGGAGTGTCAGCCCAGTCGTTTCGGCGGCCCTTGTTTCTGTCATCACGGTTTGAACCATAGCGCTGATCTTTTGACCGGTTGTTTGGGCGGTTATCCTCCTGTCCAACTGAGTGAACTTTCCCCGCCACCCTTCTGTCTGCCACAACCGGATTAGCCTTCTCGGTCGCGGAGGCGGCATCATCCTCCACGCGAATGTGCTCATTGATCCACTGCATCAATGAATCCATGGTTGTGGATTGATGCATCGTGAGTGAATCTCGCAGCCTATGTCCGACTGGGAGACCCCGTTTGTATTGAGTGATCGCCAGATTGGTGGGGCAGTCGAGGATCTCATTGTAAGTTTCCCAGTACTTCGTGTTGTATGCCTTCAACGATCCCCCCGACTCCATCTTAACGCCCAGAAGATGATCAACCTCCTTCGGCATTCGAGTGTTGGTTTTGAATCTGGTGACGAAGGCTTCCGCTAGTTGCTGCCACCCCTCAATACTCCCCTCCGGAAGCCTTTCGAACCACTTCAAACCCAGCTCTCCCAAGCTTGCTGGGAATATGAGGCACATCAAGGCGTCGTTGCGCCGGTGGCCAGCCATTACTTGCCAGTAATGGCTCACATGCATGTACGGATTCGTCTTGCTGTCGTACAAAGTGAACTTTGGCTGGTGGAATCCGGCGGGGAGTGGTGTACTCTCAATCTCTAGAGACAGCGGCGTGGCTGTAAGTTGCGCCAGCTCTTTGTCCACTAGCTCAGGGGCTATCGCTTTGGGGGCTAGCATCGCCACTTCCTCACTACAACGAACTAGAGCGCTCAACCTCTGCAATGCTGGCACTCTCTGAGCCTCCCGACGGCACGCCCTCTCCTCCAATACATCCCTGGAACGTGTGGAGAAAGAGGATCGCGACATTGGCGTCGGGCGTGAGGGGCGGTAAGTGCTGTCGCGAGAGAGGGACCTGCCCTCTCTTGGGTCAGAATCTCCAACCCCATAGTTCCTGGTGATGGAGAAAGAGTGAGTCCTCCCCTGGCGGCGACTGCCACAACGAGGGAATGGGGTGCGCTCACTGAGGTTGCCCTCTCCAGCAACACCTTTCCCTTTAATCTGGCGTTTCAGTAGCTCCATCTCCGCCGCCATCTTGCGAATGAGGGCATCTTGGTCCTTGAGTTTGTGCTCCAGGCGCTGCGTATGGGACTCCCCTCGGCATCGGCGGCCCTCTGGACTCTGCGAGCTATTAGTACTCCTCTCGTGTTTGTCTCGCGCACCTCGCGAAGAAGTCTCTAGGCCCGCCATGGCTGGAATATTCGGGGGGCCTTCTCTCAAGCGGACATACTCAGGTGTGACGCCATCGACAACGGACAGTGGGGCTTCGTCGTTGTTGGCCATGGAAATGGTCGAAGAAGCTCAAAGAACAAGGGTTGAGTACCAAAGAATTCCCACAGACGGCGCCAATTGTACGGGTGCGAAATATCCTCTGCTTTCCGTACTCCTTGGACGTCAAGCTTCTCGTGACGGCGTCTATCTCTGCAACACAAAAATGATGAGCTGCCTGGTGGTGGTGTGCCGGATAGACCCTCCGACGCTCAAGTCAGACCACTGAAGGAAGAAGAAGGCTATCGGAGAGGGAGAGAGAGTGTTGGCGATAGAGTGAATTTTGCATACCTCTAACGTTTCTCTTTCTTTCTATTTCTAGGCTGGCCATGCAGCCTAAAGATTGTGCGCACACTACCTCTGTTGTCCTTCCCTGGACAGGTGACAGTGCTCGCCTCTCACCACCTTATGCGTGTAAAGGCTTAGTCCTCCCACCAGTACACGCAGAACTGTCCAACGGTATTGATGCGCGCGTGGAGCAGATGTCCTCTCCCTCATGCCATTGGCCCAGGTGGCACACCTAACCGGAGTACCATGACCGACCTATCCCTTGTGGAGAACTGTCACCACATGCATGCAACTGAGCTATGTGTCGCCGGCCTGCCCCTTTGGTAAAGGGGCCAAGGGGTGATGCTCATGGCCGGGCTGATATTGACCGATTTATTGTGGCTTACCAGTTCCGAGGCATGTCGGCCTCCATCTGTTCTACCTTCATCTGAGGTTATCTGGAATCTGTCCATCTCGGCTAACCGTTCAAAGGCATGCCGGCCTTCGCCTCGTCCTCGGTTTAGCCCGAGCTATTCGTAGCCCGGTCTCGCCACGCGACTGCGTGCCCTGCCAAATGTCTACAAGTCACAGCTCGGCCGGGCGTAGTTCACACCTGGTCTGCCGATCTCCTTGACCGAGCAAAACAGATCCACCGGCCGTCTCAGTAGAGAAAATAGCGCGGCGCCGTAAAGTTTGTCACGACCGGCACTATCGTAGCTCGGCCGTACTAACGGTGTAAATCTCCCCTCTCACAAATATTAATAATAATAACAATGCAGAGGAGCACGCACTCGTGCGTGCTCACACAAAGATAGAGACATAACCATCAAAACTCAACTTGTAGTTCTATGGTGAAATTTCGATCAAGCAATTAGAGCACATCACAATAAAATTTCAGAGAGAGAGAAAGAGACCTTTAATCGTTTATGGAGACGAGAGAGAGAGAGAGAGAGAGAGGCCTCGAGGTCTTTGAGGATCTCCTAATGCAAGCGATCAAGGTGGTGCTTGGCGGAGTCCAAGAGCGAAGAGGCCAATTCCTTCAGTTCCGCGATCGGACTTAGGGTTTTCTAACGAAGAGATGTAGATGATGCTACAACGTTCTTGCTCTTGTTGCCATTGGTGTTGTTCCTCGAAGATAGAGTCGATGTTGAAGAGGCCGTTGTTGATACTACATAATCAACACAAATATTAATTGATAAACAAGCATTTTCAAAGAACAAATGCAAACAACAAATCGAAAACCAAGTCAATGAGACTGAAATTGATTAATCGAACAAACATGGATACTAAAATCGCTGTCAAGAGAGACACTATGAGATTCCTTAGGGTTGAAATCAACAATCCATCGATTAGAGGTGTAGATCAGGAGTCTTTGAGATCAGATTAGGGATCGAAATCAATAAACCACAGATTCAATGGAGAAGGAAATTAGGGATTCGATAGATCGATCGATCGATCGATTGAGAGAGAGAGAGCCATTCTTCAAAAAATGAATCCCGACTATTGAAGTTCAAAGAATGAAAATAATGTATAAGTTGAGTTTATTGGGGACCAACTAAAATTGTAGGCAAAAAACATTAACCCTTTTGCAACCAAATAGACTTGTTTAAAAAATATAATAACATAATTAAATATATATATATATATATATATATATATTTTAAATTTCTTCATTTTATTTTTAAAAGTATAATTTTTTCTGACAAATTATTTTGTTCCTAAAAATTTATTTCTAAAACCTTAATTTCTTGTAATGAATTATTAAAAAAAATTAATTGACTTATGAATTATTAAAAAAAATTAATTGACTTATGATTTATTAATAAAGAGATAATTTGTTTTATGATTAGAAATTTAAAGGAATATAATATAATTTTCAAAAATATAAGAAGTATTTTGTATTTAAAGAAAAAATCTCCAAACGTGTATTTATAATTTATCCTATTTTTGATGGTGGAAGGATCTGTTTGCAAGCCATGTCTGATCTTATCAAGGTAAAGGTTGCATTATGGGTGAAGAGCATGGATAGCACCAGTGCACTCTTTAAATGACCTCATTTTGAACTTAGAGAAAGCTAACATATCCTAGACAAATAGATTCGAGGGTTATACATAAAACAATTTTTCCAGTTCAACCCAAACTTTTTTTTTTTTTTACAAGAAAATCCTCTTCATCTCCCGCAGGTCCAAGGCAGCGCCCCCCTTGCACAGATCAGCAAAGTGTCCTGTTATCCATTTCGAGTAAGAAACTATAACCTGAGAACTTATCTCGACCTCTCAAGACAAATTCCGCTTACGTTAGGACTCGCACAGTAAGGGAGTATTGAACCCACACCAAATGCTGTGGTAAGTTGGTAACAGCAACTTGAGACATAGGCCTCGTTTGGCAAGTAGTTGTTTTGGGCTAAAAGCCAAAAAAATTACTAAAAAAATCAAAAAGCTTATAACCTATACTAAAAAGTCAAAGATTTATTTTTCTCTCTACTTTTTGCACATGTTTTCGTAAAAAGCTAAAAAAACTATCCCAAGCATACTATTTTTTTTACCTCATATTTTATCCAAAAAGTCAAAAAGTTATTAAAATAATATATTTCCAAACGAGGCCTTAATCTCTTAACTAACTGCGCCACGCCTAAGAAGTTGGGTGAAGAAATTTCGAACTTGAGACCTGGGTCTTAACCCCAGCCTTTACCAAGTGCGCTAAATGCCTTGGGTTAACCCAAACTAATATGTTGAGGATGGTGAGGGGTCTAAAAATGTGTACTTTTCTGACAACTTTAATGCCCAAGCTGAAAGTTTCCCACATAATTTTCCTACAAACTTTTCCATGAGCTTTCTTGCTTTTTCAGCACAATGGCTTCCATTGTGTCTTCTAATCCTCTTCAATTCTGTTTCTGCAATACCACACAATAATATTCCAAGGCTAAGTGTACTCGGCCAAAAATTCCTTAGAGACCCTTCTGTCACAGTTTCGGCGTCTGTTTGGAAGGACTTGAAAACCTATTTTTACAACCAAACACTTGATCACTTCAACTACAATCCTCAAAGTTATGCCAAATTCAAGCAAAGATATTTAATGAATTCTAAGTATTGGGGTGGTGCAAATGCAAGTGCTCCAATCTTTGTTTATCTTGGTGCAGAGGAACCAATAGATGGTGATATTGAAGTCGTTGGGTTTCTCCCCGAAAACGCCCCTCGTTTCAATGCTCTCATGGTTTACATAGAGGTACTTACATATAAATTGTGACATTCGTTGCTAAATACTCGAATTTTTTCAACACAAAAATATTTTCGTCACAAAAAGCATATCTTGAAAAACTTTGGACATTTTTGAGTTTCTTCTAAGAGTTTTGTCGTTGTTTTTCTAAGTAAATTTTTTCATTTTTTTTTAAATACAAGTACAATTAGATAGTGTGGCTATCGATATACTATCCCACTTAATTATTTATTTTTATTTGATTGATGAGTTTTAAAAATAAAACGATTCAAATAATCTCAATAAACTTGAAGTGAGCCCTACCCAAATACCCCGAGTCTTAAAAAATGTGGATAGGTGAACCATTTTGCATGAATGAAGATTTTTCCTTAAATGCTAACTGTATTGAAATGTCAGGATTAAAGCTCCAATATTGTACGGGTTATCAAAATTTTACAGTTTTTTTTTTTTTTTTTTTTTTTTTTCAGCACCGGTTCTATGGAAAGTCAATTCCATTTGAAACAATGGAAGAAGCCATGACCGCTCAAGGTTATTTCAACTCGGCTCAAGCTATAGCAGATTATGCAGAGGTGATCTTGTACTTGAAGAAAAAATTATCTGCACACAACTCTCCAATTATCGTTATTGGAGGATCATATGGAGGAAGTAAGTTTCTATATTGTTTACAGCCATTGTTGAATACTTATATGTTGGAAGAAGGATTCCTCCGGTCTAAATATGGATTGTACAGTAACTAATAACCAGTCTTATTTTGATGATTTGATTATTTCATTTTGTGGGCCTCTTGTGTTTATCATTTATAGAAAAAAAAATAAAATTCAAATTAATTAGATAATCGAAACTACATGATTCATCATACTTGTCTTTAAAGCAATGGATGACCAATATAATTTTCAAACTAAAATGTACACTGCTTAACAGCAAATGTGATGTAATATGATTTACCACTATCGGATCAATTTGTTTTCTTTTCTTTTTTTTCATGAACGATAAACACATTTTAGTTTCAAAATAAAGAAGTCAGATTATCAAAGTGGGCCCGTGGTAAGCTCCATGAACCTCAACACACTGTCTGATCCACATTATGGATTGGAGTGAAACCCAATCCATTTATTTTTAAAATTGATAATGTAGCTTGTTTAATTTTTGTGTTTAATTAAAACTTACAGTGCTTGCTGCATGGTTTCGGCTGAAGTATCCTCACATTGCTCTGGGAGCTCTGGCTTCATCCGCTCCTATCCTTTACTTTGATGACATCACTCCCCAAGATGGATACTATTCAATTGTCACCAAGGATTTCAAAGTAAAAAAAAAAAATCTTCAGTAATTTTAGTTTTTCAGAGTGTTTTTCACCAAACTAATTTTTTGGAGAAAACAATTCCTTTTTTTTTTTTTTTTTTTTGCAGGAAGCTAGTGAGACTTGCTATGAAACAATAAAGCAATCATGGTCTGTAATTGATGAAGTGGCTTCCCAGAAAAATGGCCTCTCAATCCTCAGTCAAAGATTCATGACATGCTCGTAACTGACATAATTCACACTTACTCTTTTGTTTTTGTTTTTGTCAATTTTTTTTTTAAATTCCAAAACAATTACCAAAAACAAAAGTTGTTTGGAATGATCTAAATAAGTGCACTTTTTGTTTTTTTACGAAAAGATATGCAGAAAAATAGAGAAGTGATGTGATGAAAAAAAAATAAAAAGATTTATTATTTATAGGATGCCAAACCACCCTAACTTATTTTCTTAATCCAAATTATTTCATGGTTAAAGTCGTGTTTTCAAATTATAATATATTTGTTGTAAAAAAAACTTAAACTAGTGATTTCGTGGTTGAAGTTGTGTTTTATTGTGTAAATTTTAAAATCATGTTCTTAATATATGATTTCAACAACACTACATAAAAACTCACTTAGACCAAGGAGGTTATTGGTTCAATTCCCTTTAGGAGGTTGAATTAAGGATGTGTGCTTTGCCAAGAGTGGAGAGATTTTCTCTGATAAGTGCTAATCTAACAACTAACATTTGCCAATAAAAAAAAAAACCACTTGGACCAGGAACAAAAAATTTAAAATTGCTCGGGCTCGAGAATTCTATTTTACAACAAATTGCAATTGGTAAAAAAGTCATATATGGTTGGCGCTATAGCTTGACTGGTTTAAACAATAAGATGCATAATATGTGTTAGCCCGTTCAAAAAAAAAAAAAAAAAGAAAAAAAAAAGAAAAGAAAAATGTGTTAGAATTTTGACCAATATGCAATGAGGTGTCCTTTGTTAATTGGCATGGACAGCTGGCAACTTTGACGTAATCCACACCATATGTACCAAGCATAAAACTACATAATTCATTTAAAATTTTCATTGAACAATTTATGAATATTTTAGCTGAGTATATTTTTTCTATATACACGACATTTTTGTGCTGTTTGGTTTTGAGATTCACGAATTCTGTTTTTGAATTTTTTGCTTTTTGAATTTTTTTTTTTTTTTGGTTTTTAGTGAATATATTTTAATATTTTAATTAATAATTTTATTTTAATTTTTTTAATTCACTTAATTTAGATGAACTTAAAAACATATTTGTCAAGAAATCTTTAAAAAAAAAAAAATTCCAAAATTCCAAAAATGTAATGAATTAATTTTTATTTTATATTTAGTGAATTTTTAAATATATTTTTATAAATATTTTAATAGGCAAACTTCACTTTACTCCTTATGGTTTGGGCAGGGTGCAAATTATCTCCCTAATATTCGAAAATCACCACATAACCCTCATGTGGGTACTGGATTGAAATGCACACTAACTTTTGTTAACAAAAGTTGTAAATTAACAATTATACTCTCAACTTCATCTCTCTCTCTCTCTCTCTCTCTCTCTCTCTCTCTCTCTCTCTCTCTCTCTCTCTCTCTCTCTCTCATATCTTCTTCATAGTTCACTACCCAAACTTTACATATATATATATATATATATATGCATATAGCAGATACAAAACCAAAATCAATTTTTTTTTTTTAAACATAACACAGATATATATATATATATATATGTATGGATAAAACATGACCATATATATACATACATACATACATACGATTCAAAATGACTTGAAATATACATATGTGTGTGTATCTATATGATTCTAGATGATTTGATGATGATGTTTTATGAATTAAAAATCCGAAATTGTGTTTTTCACTATGTTTGTATACATGTATATATATATATATATATATATATCTTTGATTTGATGATTATTAAAAAAAAAATTGAAGAGAGAGAGAAGATGTTGATTCAAAAAATTTATAACTCAGATATATATGTATAAATCTATGCATATATATATATATGTGTGTGTGCGCGTGTCAATCTTCACCAGATGATTTGATGTATATATATATATATATATATATATCTTTGATTGGAAAATATTATATAAAACAAAAAATAAAAAGAGAGAGAGAAAAAAAAAAGATGTTGATTCTAGCAAAATATATATATATATATATATATATGAATGTAAATATATTTGTATAACTATTTGCTAATGGTTGAAAAATAGAAATAGGAAAAGAATGGCATCCTTTGTAAATTTGAAGAGGTATAAAGGGTATTTTCGTCATAAAAATTGACTCACTCTCTATAAAGCGGCGTGTCTTTCACATTCTGATATCTTAGACAGAAAAACTAACAGTGCGTTTTAATCCACAAATCACATGGGGTTATGTGGTGAATTCCGAATGTCTGGAGAGTAATTCACACTCAACCCAAACCACAATGGGCGTAAAGTGAAGTTTGCCTATTTTAATTTTGGGTAAATTAGAAATATACTTCTTGAGGTTTGTTTAAAATACAAATTGCCTCCTGTGATTTGAAAAATTACAAATATCTCCCTGATAATTTTTATTTAACAAAATCAATTGAAATATTGAAATTATAACTATTCACTTATACAATAATAAAATTATCTGAATTGTTAATTGAAATAAAATTTTAACATTATTAAAAACTGTTAATTACCTTGATGATTTGTTAATAAAAGACCTATTTGTTATGAAATTAGAAACCTTAAGGAGGCATAATGTAATTTCTTAAATCGCGGGGGTAATTTGTAATTTAAGTAAATCTCAAGAAGTGTGTTTGTAATTCATCCTTTAATTTTTTTATGTATATATAAATTAAGTGAATTTGAAAAGTTAAAAAAAATATTAAAAAAGTTATAGAAAAAAAAATTTAAAAATTATTTTTGAAAACTCAAAAAAAAAAAAACAGATAGTAATTGTATTTATTTATTTATTAATTACTCTTATCCATCTATATCCTATACTATTTTTTTAGGAAGTTGAATAACACGATTGGGCTGAAGAACTACTTGGAGTTAATATATTGCCAAGCAGCTCAGTATAACAGCCCACCGGAATATCCAGTGACAGTGGTCTGCGGCGGCATCGACGGAGCATCTCAAGGCACTGATATTCTCGGTCGCATATTTTCCGGCGTCGTTGCTTACACAGGAAACATATCCTGCCATATGATCGAGGACACTTCTAATATTGAAACAGCTTTGGGGTGGCATTGGCAAGTAAGTAATCACATATTTATCATTCCGGTTAATAACAATACTATAAATTTATCCTTATTAATCCAAAATTTATCCCTAAAAAGAAAATCAGTGGCCGAGATTCATTTTATATGTGGACTCCACACTTCATCAATTCAATTTTTACCACACAAACACATTTGGGATAAATTCAAGGTCCGTAAGAGATGGTTCCTAGCATTTTTCTTACGATTAATTAAACTTTTAGGCAAATTACATTGGTCGTTGTTACATTTTATTTCTTGTGTCATTTTAATTTTTGAAATTTCAATTAATCCAATTTTAATATTTAATTTTAAATTTTGTATCAATTTAGTTTAATTGATAACACCGATTACGATTTTCGAAAAAAAATAATCATTAAGCTGATTGAGATTAACTCATTAAGTTGAACAAATTTACAATTTTATTTATAAAAACATAACAAATGCCGTTTATGCATACATTTCTATAAATAAAAAAAAAAAAAAAACAATAATGGTTGTAATCTTTTTTTGGTCAATAGATAAGAGAGTAGTCACATTATCAAAACACCAATGCTACGTTACCTTAAGATATCACCCCTAAATGGTCTCTAATGATGTGGCATTGTGCTTAGACCTCACATGATGAAATATTTGACAAATCAAATTTTGACATTTGTCATACACATTATTAGGAGTGACTTTTAGAGATGATAAATTAAGTGTCTAAAGTATTTTTCTTCTGAAAAATGTTCACATCATCAAATAGACCATTAACCCACAATAATTAGAAAGTCAGCAAAGTGTAACCAATCTACGAAGCGCCAAACAACTATTACTAATCACATAAAATCTTCATAATAGAGGAGAAATAAACCAATTATCACAAAGGATACCGGACTCCTCTCTATAGGAGTTGAACCCGAAACCTCACACCACAAATGGTGCTATACAACCATTAGGCCAAATGTCTTGGTTAATAACGGTTGTAATCAATTAGATCATATTTAGATAAAATCATAAATTTAAGGTCAAAATCAATTTAATTGAAATTATAAATATCAAAATAACACAAGAATCAAAATATAGAGACTACTAATGTATTTTTTTTTATATTTTTATTTCTTAGAGTATTAGTCTTGTGTTATTTTATCTTCAAAATATAAAAAAAAAAAATTCCATTTAATACCTAATATAACAAGTGTTTTAATTCAATCTCTCAACATTACAGTTGCATCTAAAAACACCATTATTGAGGACAACTAATTGGTACATCCTCACCATCAAAATTTCAATGCACAAACTTCATTATTGTTGCAATCACTTTCTTTTGTGTGCATATTGGAATTGTGTGATCGTTAAAATTCTCTAATTAAAGATTATTGAATTTATATATATGTTTTTTTTTTATCGGCAAAAAAATCTTTATTAATGAAAGCATGTTAAGGGAAATACAGTATATTAATAAAAAGAAGCTTGGAGCTAACTCAAGCTCCAAGCTCCAGTTGTGTGTGTGTGTGTGTGTGTGTGATCTTTAAAAATCTGTATTGTGTGTGTGTGTAGGAATGTAGTGAAATGGTGATTCCCCTTGGCCGTGGCAGCAACGATACTATGTTTTTCGCAAAACCTTTCATTCTTAGCAGCTTCATTGAGGATTGCAAAAGTATGTACGGAGTCCCACCAAGGCCTCATTGGGTCACTACCTACTATGGAGGCCATGTATGTCCTTTTCATTATTCTTCTCCATTTAATTTAATTTACTACTATTTTTCTATGCAGTCTCTACCACATATTTATGAAGTCAAAATAGATTAGTGCCTATTGTAATTTATTTCTTGTGTTAATTTAATTTTTGTAAATTCTATTTTATTACAAAAATGAAGGTTAAATTTGTTCATTCTCTTGTTCTCTCTCTTATATTCTTCCCTTTTAATTTAACCCTTGAATTTTATCAATTTTTTTTTTTTAAACACATTATCAATTTGATTAAATTGACACAATATAAAAAAAATTAAAAAACAAAATTGATGGAATTGAAACTGAAAGACTATATTGGCACTATAAGCAAATTGCAGGTTCAATTGTGTAATTTTTTTCTATTTATAATTCGGGATTCTAACTTTTAAAATTGGGTGTTCTCTATTTTTGTTGCTGACCTTTCTAATAAATTTGTTGCCTTCATCAATTTTTTTTTTTTTTTTTTCTTGAATGCGTCTTACAAATTTAAATATTTTCAAATGCAATTTGCAGGATATAAACATGGTTCTCAAGAGGTTTGCTAGCAACATCATCTTCTCCAATGGTTTGAGAGATCCTTACAGCAGTGGAGGGTAAATAAAAAAGATGTGTCTTTTTTCAAAAATAGAAAAAACCAAAGTAAAATTGAACAAAAATTACCTGATTGACCCCAGTTTAATTCTGTTTGCGTGATTAATTGTAGGGTATTGAAAGACATATCAGATAGTGTTGTTGCTGTTCATACGGTTAATGGTATGTGCTTACCTATATCTCTACAATAAACAATCAATACATATGTTTGCTTGTGTATGTTTGTTGTGGATTTACATGGCAAATGTTAGTGCAGATATAGAACTCATTATATCATAAGAAAATAGGAGCCAACATTATTTTCTAGATATATGCAGCTTTGTCTTGAACCGTTTTTGGTGTAGATCATTCATTAAAAAATAATAAAAATAATTTAAAAAATTAATTAAATTAATTTGATAATTCTAATGATATAATTTCATCGTTTAAAAAAAAATATTAAATAGATGGCAATATTTTTAGAATTATGTTTCCTGTCTACTAAAAAGCACGGACACTTCTAATTATAAGCTTGAATACAACAATTTAAACACATGTGAAACTAATTATAAGCTTGAATACAACAATTTAAGATATAATAATAAAACAAAACCCATATAAATTTATAGAAATTAATGTCATATTGCATTTTATATTATATTTGAATGATATATTTATATATATAATATATAATAAATATATAAAATTATATATTTCATGCGTGTTCCCCACGTATCGTGTCCTGTATTTTTTGAAAATTAACGTGTCAGCGTGTCCGTGTCGTATCCGTGTCGTGTCACGTGTCCGTGTCCATGCTTCTCAGGCTGTCTATTTTTTGAAAAAAAATGATAAAATTGTATGGTTATAATTTTCAGATAATTTGATTAATTTTTTTTTTAAAAAATTGAATAGATAATTTGCACTTAACAACTTACAAAATGAACATGTTTGATTGTTAGAGTGAGACTCCCGGTGGATCCAAAACTGGAGATGGCAATCCGTTCCCTTTGAATATATAATATTGGCCCTTATATGTGTACATGACATATGTTGTATGGAGTCACGCAAATGATGAAAAAAAATGTCAGTGAAATTTATCTGGTGATATATAACAAGTATCTGTTCTCAAATATTTGGTGAAATATAACTTTGCAGGATCCCATTGCTTGGACATTCTTTGGAAAAGCCGAAGTGATCCAAAATGGTTGACAAATCAACGGAAAGAAGAGGTCAAGATCATCAAAGGGTGGATCAAGAAGTATTATGACGATCTTCTATCATCTTCCAAAAATTAGATCAATATTGATTTTCTTCCAGATCTAAAAAAAAATATAAATAAATAAAAAATAAAAACTTAAGAGATCACTTCAAATTTATCAATAATAGAAGGATATAATTCGATTGAAGATTGTACCCACAATTATGCCTCCAAAGTTGGACTCAAAATCCACTACAAGAAAAAGCACAAATGGCGACTAAAATGAAGAATTTCGTCGCTGAAAGTTGACCAAATGGCGACTAAACTTGATTTAGTCGCCAAAAATGAAGCCTTTTGCCGACTAAAATGAATTAGTCGCCGAATACCAAGGATTTAGCGACTAAACTGTTTGTTGGTCGCCGAATGTAACAGTTTTGCCGACTAAAGGGTGTTTGGTAGCCAAAAGCGACGTTTTTTGGCGACTAAATTAATTTAGTAGCCAAAAGTTATGGTTTTGGCGACTAAAAACCATTTTAGTCGCCGATTATGGGTCTTTTGCCGACTAAAAAAAGATTAGTCGCTGAAAATGAAGATTTTTGGCTACAAAAAAAAAATTAGTAGCTAAAAACAGTGAATTGGCGACTAAATTTCAATTTAGTAGCCAAAACGGGACGTTTTTGGCGACTAAAAACAGATTTAGTCGCGAAAAGTGCTATTTTTAATTTAAACATATTTTTTTAGCGACAACAAATTAATTAGTAGCCCAAAAATCATAGAATTGGCGACTAAATAATTGATTTAGTCGCCAAAAGTGGCCTACATTTTTTTTTAATAAATAATTTATTTTTTACATAAATTATATTCAATAAAAATAATTATATTTACAGATATGGTTTTGTATAAATACCGGTCAAAATAGTATATAAATAATATATATTGCATATATAATCATGTGAGGTTCAAGTGGCATAGTGGGGGGAGTATGTTGGTAAAGGTGTTGGCACTTGGAATGGTTCACGGTTCGAATCTCAGAAAAACCAAAGAATTTGTTTTTTTTTTTTTTTACGGAAGAACCTTTGGCGACTAAACTTTTAGTCGCCAAAGGTGTTATTTTGGGCGACAAAATTGTTTAGTCGGCGATTCATGGACTATTGGCGACTAAAATATTAGTCGCCAAATGTGTGCTTTTAAAATGTGTAATGCACCAATGGCGACTAAACATTTGGTCGCTAAAGAGCTATTTTTTGCCG
Source organism: Camellia sinensis (assembly GCF_055761805.1). Classification (NCBI taxonomy): domain Eukaryota; kingdom Viridiplantae; phylum Streptophyta; class Magnoliopsida; order Ericales; family Theaceae; genus Camellia; species Camellia sinensis. The sequence continues at coordinate 83,152,065 of NC_138974.1, forward strand.
ACTAAAAAAAGTTTAGTCGCCGATACCTCTCGCGACCATTTATGCGCGACAAAAGGGGCGACTAAAAAAATTAGTCGCTGAAAGCAAAAACTCGACTTTCGGCGACTAAAAGTGGACTTTTGGCGACTAAAAATTTAGTCGCCAAAAGTGATTTTTCTTGTAGTGATCATTGTAGTGTTTAAAAATGCTCTCTTTCATATATATGTTCTCCTTGTCTAGTTTTATTTTTTATTTTTTTTTGATTGTCAAAAGAAATGGTAGATGGAAGAGATGCGATGCTGTAACGGTAGATGGAAGTGTTAGGGGACGGGCTAGGCTTAGATTAACATTGACTAGCGTTTCAAATAGAGATATGAATCTATTTAATTTGACTAATGAAATGGCCTTTGATAGGGCCGCGTGGAGAAGAAGGATTCATGTAGTCGACCCCATTTGATGGGACTCAACGCTTGGTTTGATTGGTTGGTTGGTTGGTTGGTTGGTTGCTCAAAAGAAAAAGTATTTTATTGATAAAATCAATAGACATTAGATATGAAAGTACATCAATAAATGAGATGATCAAGAAGTATTATGAAATCTCTTGTCTAGTTCATCAATAAAGTCCTTTATTGATGAAATCTCTTGTCTAGTTGATGGAGTCATGAACCATACATGGCTTTGAATGTGATCAATGAAATGTCAAAAGTCCCTAATAATTTTTTTCCTCTTTTTGTATGTGTGTTGATTTACTGCACACAAAAAAATAAATAAATAAATAAATAAATAAAAAATTAAATAAATGAGGAAAAAAATGTGGCGGTATTTCTAGTAATATGAAATACCAGTTTTTAGTCCAACATATATTTGAAACAGAACAAAGTTATCATCATTATTCAAATATAAAAAATCAGGCACATTGACTCATAAGCTAGAAAAGACCAAAAGGAAAAATACATGAATGAAAGGTATTTTTTTCCATGATTCTGTTTTTTTTTGGCACAAGTAATTTCATAGGGAACTTACTTTCTGGTTCAATGGCCGTCCCTCTTTCATTTTACTATTATTTTCTTATCTTTTATATTTTTAAGGGTTAATTACAAATATACCCCTTGAGATTTGCTTAAAATACGAATTGTTCCCTGTAGTTTAAAAAATTACAAAAATCTCCCTGTCATAATTTTTTATTTAACAAAATTAATTGAAAAAATAAAATTTTTAACTGTTCACCTATATAATGATAAAATTATCTGAATTATTAATTGAAATAAACTTTCAACATTATTAAAAACTATTAATTAATTTGATAATTTATTAATAAAATGATCTATTTGTAATGAAATTAAAAACCTTAGGGGACATAATGTAATTTCTAGAACCACAAAAGATAATTTGTAATTTAAATATATCTCAGGGAGTGTGTTTATAATTTGCCCTATTTTTAATGGTGGAAGCATCTCTTTCGGAGCCTTGTCTGATCTTATCAAGGTAAAGGTTGCATTTTCGGTGAAGAATAAGGATAGCATCAGTGCACTCTCTCTAAGACTGTATTGGTTGGAAGATTTGATGAGCGAAATGAAAATGAAAATAAAAAATGAAATAGAAAGAAAAAGAAAAAGGAGAAAGAACTAATCAGTGTGTTTGGTTTGATTTTTTTTAAATAACTTTTTTGAAAATTAAGTTTTTTTATTTTTGTTTTTAGTGAATATTTTAAAAATTTTAAACATTTTTTATTACATTTTTAGATGCATCTTACTTAGATGCATCTAAAAAGTAAAAAAATTGTGAAAAAATATTTTAAAAAATTAATAAATACATAAAAATATAAAAAAATGTACTGAATTCTCATATATATATATATATATATTTGGTATTTAGTGAATTTTTAAAAGGCTTTTTCAAAAAAAATTTATTTTTTAGATACATCTAAGTCATGTATGTTTAAAAATAAAAAAAAAAATGCTTAAAATATTAAAAAAACTTCAGTAAAAACAAAAACACACAGAAAATAAGAAAGTAAAATTTTCTGAAAAGTGTTTTTGAAAAAGTGAAACCAAGCAAAGTGATAGGATTTGAATTCCAAGCAATGTTTGGTTGAGTTGGGAAATGGAGAAAGGAAAGAGCATAAGTGAACTCAAAAGACAAAAAGTGAGATTGCATTTTCCTCTCCCTTTCTTTTCTCTTGTATTTTCCATTATAGCCAAATAAAGTGAGAATACATTTCTTTTTTCTTTCCATTTCTCCCTTCAAATCTTTTAACCAAATGCAACCTAAATCATCTCATTTTTAAATTACATCACGTGGTGTCAAATTAAATTGGAATTCATTTGTCTAGGATATTTAGCTTTCTGGTTGTTTTGTTGTTGTATGGTCCATGGCATCTTGCCATTGCCAACTTCTTAGGGTTGCTCCTTGTTCATGCTAGTGATTGCATATGATTGGCTTGATTTGTATGTACCAAGTCGGCAATAATGCAGTTTACTACCTTAGCTTTTTAATGTATTGATTCCATAATTTTTAAAATTTTTTTTATCATTAATAAAATTAGATTTTTTGCTGTTAAAAAAAAGAGGTAATTACACCCCAGTGGAAGGCAGAAACAAAAAAAATACAAATTTATAAATTTAATTATTAATATTTCCAAAGAATAATATTAGGAATTGTGAAAAAATATCATGAAATGTATTTTAAAAAAATTTCATCCTTTGATTAATGTGTGGTGTTTTATTATATGTGTAATACAAATGTAAAAAATATTTCATGATCATTGTCATGATATATTTTTTTTTATGATTCTTAATATTACTCTTTGCAAAAATTTTCATTGATTGCAATTATTTTTTTAAATAGCCACTGATGTGATATTTTTCCTTACTGCAACCACCCAACCATAATAATAATGACGACGATGATGGCCATCCTCCTAACAATGACAGATATAATAAATGTGGCTAAAACTAACTGAGTTGAAGGTTTTACCAAGGGGCTTGGACAACTTGAGAGAACAATTGAGGCCCTGTTTGGGAGCGGGAATTTTGGCTAAAATAATCAATAAATATAAGAAAAATTAAAACAGTCAATAAGGCAAAATATTACATTTTACAAATCAATCAATTAAAAGGCAAAAAAATCAAGTTGCCAAATTCCCAAACGGTGCCTTTGTGCAGTGGGACCAATAGATGGCGACGTTGAATTCACACTGCAAGAAAAGAGGGCAAAAAACGCGGAAGTATTTGCGACGACGCGTTCCCCGTCGCAAAAAATGGTCTTTTGTGACGGCAAAATTAACCGTCACAAAAAATAGTTTTAGCGACGGCGTTTAACCGTCGGTAATAAAACTGCACGGGCAGGTATTAAAATGCGGAAGTGTTAGCGACGGCGTGTTGAACCGTCGCAAAAAAAAAAATGTTTGAGACGGCATAAGTTTGCTGTCGCAAATACTCGACAATTTGCGACGGCAAATGTCCGTCGCGAAAAAAGGATTACCAAAATGACATCGGTTTATTAATAATTATGTATCATTTGCGACGGTGTAAAGGTCCCGTCGCAAAAAGTAAAAAAAAAATTCCCCCCCCCCTCTTCCCTTTCATCTTGTCGCTCAGTTGGATCGAAATCCCTAAAATTGTTTGAAACAAAATTTCTTTCCCCCAAATCCAAACGAGCTACGGGCGACGAACGGCGAAGGGCTAGCGGTGGTGCAGTGGTGCTTCGACGACGATAGCTACTCAGGTATGCTCTCTCTCTCTCTGTATATATATATATATATATATATGTATGTATTACCTGTTCAAAAAAAAATGAAAAATATATACATGAATATAATTTTTTTTTTTCTATTTGTAAATTTATTTATTTACTATTATTATTTTTTAATAAAAAAATGACTTTGAAATATCTAGTTGAGGCCCTTTATAATTACTCATAATCTAATTTTATTTTTTTAATACTGTAAATTTTATTTAAAATTTATAACAATATCTCCAACTTTCACAATTAAAATTATTTTGATAAAGAGGCATTCAATATGTATTAAGGCATGGTTTGGGAACACTCAAATAAGTTATTTAATGATTTATTTTTTATCATATTACCCCTCATTTCCATTGAACACACCCCTCTGAGACTATAGTTTACTCCTTCCAGACCCCATTAACAAGACTAATTTTGGTGTAAATCTTGCTTATATTTTTAGTGATGTGAGAAAACTAAATAAATCTTGCTGTATATTTGTGCTTGATTTATTTATTATTTTTGTGTGTTTTCAATTATGTTTGGTCTCAACTCTCACACTGTGGTTTCTTTGGGTGGTGTCTCATATTGAATGGCTTGGTGAAGAACCGAGACTGAGACCAAACAATAGTGAAAAACCGAAACTGAGACCAAACATATCTGTATTCATTTACCTTTATTAAACCTTCTTTTTAATATCATTTAATAAATATCTGTGTGTGTTTGTTTTTTTATAGCAAAATAGGCACGTTAACCTGACCGTGAAATCTTGATTGGAGAGGGATGAGTCGTTCTGAGAATTTATATAGTCCTATATATGTATTTGATTATATTTTGGTTTTCAAACTTGATATCTGCAAACTACAGGAGGGCTTAAGCCTCTGCCCTCTGGTTTTCTTTTATAACTCTGCACCTGTTTGTTTTTTACTTCATTTGATTTTTTTTAAAAAAAAAAGATTGTATTTTGGTTTTCATTTTTGTTTTTCTTCTAAAAAATTTGAAAATTTTGTTCGTCATAGTTGTTGAAAGTGGTGACTGGTGACAGTGGTTAGAGGGGTTGCCAATGGGTGACGGAGCATAGATGAGTTTTGAGTTTGCTAAAAGGATCTCTTGATTTTGGGTAATAATAAAAAAAAAAGAGTAGAATTTAATTTTGAATCGGTTTGAGTTAAAGAGCATAGATGAGTTTTGAGTATTTTTTAGACAAACTTAAATAGATGAGTTTTGAGTATTTTTTTGAATAGGTTTGAGTTAAAGGTATTATATTTAGAGTTACTTTGATGAGATATTTTTGTGGATGTGTACAGATGATGGATAAGAGTTGGATTGATTTGCCAAATAGGATGTCGAGCGAATACATTAATGGGATTGATGAATTCCTTGTGTTTGCCTACACCAATAGGGTTGAAGGATCGATGATCAGTTGTCCGTGTAGGAAGTGCGAGAATCGATACTATTTTGTACGAGAGGGTGTACGTGAGCATCTGATTTTGAATGGTTTTTTAAAAAAATACAAACATTGGATTAATCATGGGGAATCTTACGTATCTCTGCATCGTAATCGAGAGAATGAAACATTAGCTAATTTAGACATTGGGGATGATATGATTGGAATGATACAAGGGGCTATGGGAAATCCACATGCCGGTACAAGTGTTGAGGGTAATGAACCACAGGGGCCAGATCCCTATGCATCTGAACCCCAGCTCGGTCCAAATACAGAGACTGCAAAGTATTTCAAACTTCTTCAAGATGCACAAAGTGAATTGTATCTGGGTTGTCAGAAGTTCACATCCTTGTCATTCATTGTTCAACTTTTACATTTGAAGGTGCTTAATCAGTGGACAGACAAGTCTGTTGACATGTTTCTTGAGTTATTGAATGAGGCGTTCCTGTTGGGTGTGAAACTCCCGGACTCATATTATAAAGCTCAAAAGGTCACAACAGATTTGGGCATCACGTATGAGACGTGGGATACATGTCCCAACAGTTGCATGTTGTTTCGAAACGAGAACGCCAATCTTGATAAATGTGTCATATGCAACAGTTCTAGATGGAATTCAAATGGTGATGGTGGTTCAAATGGTCCTAACAAAGGTGGCAAACGAATAGCTGCAAAACAGATGAGGTATTTTCCTTTAAAGCCAAGGTTGCAGAGGTTGTTTATGTCATCCAAGACGGCCAAGTTAATGAGATGGCATGCAGAGGAACGAACTGATGATGGTGTCTTCAGGCATCCTGCTGACTCCCCTGCATGGAAAGATTTTGACCGTCGGAATCTTGACTTTAGTAATGACTGCCCAAGTGTAAGGCTTGGCTTAGCATCCTATGGTTTTAACCCATTCAGAACGATGAACATAGTTCATAGCACTTGGCCTGTTGTGCTCGTTCCATACAACTTGCCGCCATGGATGTGCATGAAGCAACCATTTCTAATTTTAGCCGTGCTTATTGATGGCCCAAAAGGACCTGGTGACAAGATTGATGTGTATATGCAACCGTTGATTGAGGAGTTTAAAGAACTATGGAACGAGGGTGTGTCAACATTTGCTGCATCAACAAATCAAATGTTTCAAATGCATGCAGCTTTACTGTGGACAATTAGTGATTTTCCTGCATACGCAAACTTGTCAGGATGGAGCACTAAAGGCGAATATGCATGTCCTTGTTGCAAAAAGGAAACTACATCGTGTTGATTGAAACATAGTAAGAAACAATCATACTTGGGTCATCACAGATTTTTACCTACTGGCCATAAATTCCGGAAGGATAAAGTATCATTTGATGGTAGTCGGGAAGTCAGACTCAAACCAAAATTGTTGTCTGGAACTGAGATGTTGCTACAATTAGAATCTGAGGGTATTTTAACCCAATACAAGAGGGATGACCTTATGGAGAGGCATAGGAGACAGGTAGAGAAGGAGAAAGCTGGACATCGCACCCACAGTTGGAAGAAAAAGAGTATCTTTTATGAATTGCCATATTGGGAGCACAATCTAATAAGACACAACCTCGATGTGATGCATATAGAGAAGAATGTTTGTGACAATGTGTTGTGGACAATATTAGGGGTTGCAGGAAAATCGAAGGATGGTGTTAATGCTCGGCGTGATTTACAAGATATGAATATTAGAAAACCACTACATTTGCAGTTAAGAGGGTCGAATAAAGCCTATTTACCACCAGCACAATTCACGATGACCAAGGATGAGAAAGATTTGTTCTTGAAAGTGTTGAAGGAAGTAAAAGTTCCCGACGGGTATTCATCCAATATATCACGTCATGTGCGCTCACATGATAGAAGTGTTGGGGGTCTTAAGAGCCACGATAGTCATATTCTGATGCAAAAACTTATTCCATTGGCTATTCGAAGATTGTTACCGAAGAATGTAATTGAACCCTTGATTGAATTGAGCAATTTCTTTAGACAATTGTGTTCAAAAGTGAATCGTGTGACGGATTTGCAATATATTCAAGATCGTATCGCTATAACACTTTGTCATCTAGAGAAAATATTTCCTCTGAGTTTTTTTGATATAATGGAGCACTTGCCTATACATCTAGCTGATGAAGCCTTATTGGATGGAGCGATTCAGTTTCGATGGATGTATCCAATTGAGATGTATCTTCTTACTTTGAAACAATACGTGCGTAATAGAGCTCATCCTGAAGGATCAATTGCTAAAGGATATATTATGGAAGAATGCATGAATTTTTGTGCACAATATCTCAATGATGTGGAAACCAAATCTAGTCGACCCGTGAGGAACTATAGTGGTGCTGATAATTTGGGTCATGCTATTGGTGAAAACACAAGCTTTTATCTTGATAATACTTCTTGGGTACAAGCTCATCGATACATCTTATTCAATACAAGTGCGGTTCAACCATTCATAAAGTAGATTAAGTCACTCACTCAATATTTTATTATGTTTTATTGAATTTTCAACTAAATTTTTTGTATTGCTAAAATTTCAATCTACACAGCAAACACCTTGAAGTACTTAAGCTCAAAATGCCTCGTGTCGACGATCATCAACTTCGGCGTGAACATTTTGAAACTTTTCACATTTGGTTCAAGGAACATGTATGTATTTAACTCTATAGATTCTAGTTACTTAAGTCAATCTACATTTTAAATTTTACATTTTCGTGTTAAATAGGTCCAAACTTTGCGAAGGACTACTGATGTCATATTTTTTGAAGAAATTATTCTATTGGCAAATGGTCCTCATAACCTGGCAAGGAGGTTCAACGGGTATATACTGAATGGGTTTCAGTATCGAGTAAAGGCCATGGATGATCGTCGAGCCACACAAAATTGTGGTGTAGCTTGCAAGGCAGATACCATAAGTTATGCTAGTCGAAAAGACAAGAATCCTCGTTTGGGGTCTGTGTACTATTATGGACAATTGACAGATATTGTTGAGATTCGATATTCCAATGAGAAGAAACATGTGTTGTTTAAGTGTGATTGGATTGACAACATTTATGGAAAGAAAGAAGATGTCTTCAATTTCATGTTGGTGAACTTCAATCATTTGTTGTATCGAGATGATCGAATTACCAATGAACCTTTCATCTTGGCGTCCCAAGCAGAGCAAGTTTGGTATGTTGTAGACCCGTTATAGCCAGACTGGCAAGTCGTGGTGAAGATGTCTCAAAGAGGTTTATTTGATATGAGTTCGACTGATCCACAAATCGAGCCATACATGAGCCAACAATTGGAAGAAAATATAATGCTTCGTGATGAAGAAGTTGGTTGGGTGAGGGAAGCCACAGAAGGGGAAACAGTGATGTTCAAATAGGCTGATATTTAATCAATATTAGTAATTCAATTAAGGCCAAGGTTGTAGTTAATTATCAATTTCTTAATTTACTTTGTCTTTGTAATTGTATTAGTTCAAGTAATCCATATTATAGTTGATGACAAACCATTGTCTATGTTTCTAATGTCAATTAATGTTATATTGCTTGCAGATTATTATGGGAAGGAAGAGGAAGCCTGATCATCCCCGGCGCATGATGTCTGATGTGCTACATAACAGGACATCAGTAGCACCACCATCAGAGGAGGCATCACATCGGCCAACATCGGAGGGGCCATTAGTGCCACCACCATCTGAGGGGCCATTAGTACCACCGTATCGACCACCATCAGTGGCACCACAGCAGCTACCATGTACTCAGCCTCCACGCCTATCATCGGTGCGTCCACCATCAGTGGCACCACAGCAGCTATCATCATCAGCTTATGAGCCATCCGCAGGTATGTAAATTTGCTTTGATTTGTATGAAAATTATTTACACATACATTTATTTATGCTCATTATATATAACTTGTTTATTCTCATTGTATTTTGCAGACCCTTCGACTTCTTCACAGCCCACCTCAGGTTTATTTGATATGATTTGTATTCACATTATTTAAATTTGCATTTGTTTATTACCATTGCATATTGTTTATTATTATTGTATATCGCAGGTCATGTTAGTTCTTCATCAACCTCGACTAGGCGTGGTAGAGGATGTGCCAAGGGAATTAAAGAGTGGGGTACTGGTAAAAAGCTGGACATATAATTTGATGGAAATTACTGCCCAATAGGGGATAACGTGGCCAAGTTAACTACTCAACTTGGCATTATTGTGCGGAATGGTAACATTGTTCCTCTTACTTTTCTTGACTGGAACAATGTGCCTGATGATATTGTTGATGCTATCTGGAAGGATGTGAAGGTAAAAGTATATTTTTGTCCACAAATTCGAATTCCAAATTTGTGTTATACTTAGCCTTAAACTTTGAAATTGTGTTTTATAGGACAATTTGAATATATGTCCAGAGGAGTACAAGCCAATCTGCATGAAAAATTGCAACAGCATATGGAAGGATCACAAGAACAAGCTTAAGGCTAAATATTTCAAGCCTAGAAGCTCTGATCCTAATCTGAAGGATGATGTTCCTATGAACATTGTGCCAAGCCAGTGGGAACAACTTTTGGAGTATTGGCGTACTTCCGATGCTGAGGTATACAATTACGTTATATTTATGATATGTAAACATACAAATCATATTTACATACTTACATTTGTTGAACCTGTTATAGAAAATTGCAAGTAGGAACGCTAAAAATCGGCGAGCTCACGGCATAGCTCATACCATAGGGCGTACTACTTTCTCTCAGATACGGCATGAGGTTTACATTTTATTGTTTTATTTTTGTATATAAATAAACATTGTATATTTTCAAATTATTTGGATTCTAATTTTCATATTTCTAAAAAAAATGTAGATGACCAGTAAGGGGGAGTCTACTGATAAGATGAATGTTTGGCTTATGACACGTAGAGTAGATGACCCAGAGGTTATCCAGACCTTGGTAGTTTCCAAACACCTTTGATTGTATTTAAAGTTTATTTTTTGTGTGTCAACCATCTTAATTTGGCATATACTTGTATGTCTTATTCAATACAAGATGAGTTTAATCGTCAACTCTCTATGCTACCTGAGGATGGTCGGACTTTGGAGGCTAGGAATGCCATTTTCCATGAGTTGATAGGTCATGACGGACATGGATATTGTTGCACATACGGGAGAATTGTGCCTCGGAGAGCGGTGTATAAAGATGGTGCTGGGCCATCACAGTCAACACCCCAGCCATCGACTATTGATCAGATCACGCAGCAGGTTCGTGCAGAGCTAAGGGATGAGTTGAGGGAGGAGCTGTGAGCAGAGTTCTCTACACATTTGCAGCAGATCAGAGCTGAGATGATGGCCCTTGTGTCACAGGGGGCGAGTGTGGATCCCAACAGACAGGTTCCATATAAATTAAATTGTTTGATAGTTCAATTTTCACTCAAGATTATGTATAAAATTCGAATATGATTAACACATTATCCATCGACTAACATAGGTTCCTGACGCATCGAGTGGCCACCGGGCATTTAGGGAATCTGCAGAAGACGAGAATCCATATACACAACCACCAGAAGATCAGGTATAAAATGTATCTTTGCATTCTAAGCTAAAATGTATCTTTGCATTCTTTACATTCTAAGTTAAGAGACTTGTGGGAGAAGACAGGACTAGTTAGAGCCGAATTTAGCACGAAACTTGGCACATACGACCACCTAGGCACGAGAGACTTGTGGGAGAAGACAGGGCTCGAATTGGGATCCCGGTTTGGGAGTTAGAGCCGGATTTCACTTTAGGCAAACTAGTTCCTTAAGAAACTTAAATTCAAGGAGTTAATGCCCCAAATTCACCAAACCACGTCGGTTTAGCATGAAACTTGGCACACACGACCTCCTAGGCACGAGAGACTTGTGGGAGAAGACGGGGCTCGAATCGGGTTCCCGGTTTGGGAGTTAGAGCTGGATTTCACTTTAGGCAAATTAGTTCCTTAAGAAACTTGAATTCGAAGAGTTAATGCCCAAAAATCACCAAACCGCGTCGATTTAGCACGAAACTTGGCACACACGACCTCGTAGGCAGGAGAGACTTGTGGGAGAAGACGAGGCTCGAATCGGGTTCCCGGTTTGGGAGTTAGAGCCGGATTTCACTTTAGGCAAACTAGTTCCTTAAGAAACTTGAATTCGAGGAGTTAATGCCCCAAATTCACCAAATGGCGTCAGTTTAGCACGAAAATTGGCACACACGACCTCCTAGGCACGAGAGACTTGTGGGAGAAGACGGGGCTCGAATCGGGTTCCCGGTTTGGGAGTTAGAGCCGGATTTCACTTTAGGCAAATTAGTTCCTTAAGAAACTTGAATTCGAAGAGTTAATGCCCCAAAATCACCAAACCACGTCGGTTTAGCACGAAACTTGGCACACACGACCTCCTAGGCAGGAAAGACTTGTGGGAGAAGACGGGGCTTGAATCGGGTTCCCGATTTGGGAGTTAGAGCCAGATTTCACTTTAGGCAAACTAGTTCCTTAAGAAACTTGAATTCGAGGAGTTAATGCCCCAAATTCACCAAACGGCATCAGTTTAGCACGAAACATGGTACAAATGACCTCCTAGGCACGAGAGACTTGTGGGAGAAGACGGGGCTCGAATTGGGTTCCCGGTTTGGTAGTTAGAGCCGGATTTCACTTTAGGCAAACTAGTTCCCTAAGAAACTTGAATTCGAAGAGTGAATGCCCCAAAATCACCAAACCGCGTCGGTTTAGGACGAAACTTGGCACACACGACTTCCTACGCACGAGAGACTTGTGGGAGAAGACGGGGCTCGAATCGGGTTCCCGGTTTGGGAGTTAGAGCCGGATTTCACTTTAGGCAAACTAGTTCCTTAAGAAACTTGAATTTGAGGAGTTAATGCCCCAAAATCACCAAACCACGTCAGTTTAGAACGAAACTTGGCACAGACGACCTCCTAGGCACGAGAGACTTGTGGGAGAAGACGGGGCTCGAATTGGGTTCCCGGTTTGGGAGTTAGAGCCGGATTTCACTTTAGGCAAACTAGTTCCTTAAGAAACTTAAATTCGAGGTGTTAATGCCCCAAATTCACCAATCGGCGTCGGTTTAGCACGAAACTTGGCACACACGACCTCCTAGGCACGAGAGACTTGTGGGAGAAGACGGGGCTCGAATTGGGTTCCCGGTTTGGGAGTTAGAGTCGGATTTCGGTCTAGTCAAAATTATTTACTAAACTATCTTTCTAATTATATAGTAGTTAATTTTTTTATATTTTTCTGTAATTAAAATATTAACACCATTATATTGTTATTAATTATTTTTATTTTTTTTTTCAGATATTTCCTAAGTAGCAGTTTGCTTCGTGTGGAATGTGGGCATGTAAAGATTATGACCAACTTCTGTTTTTGTAACCCACGAAAGAATCTGGACGAAAACTTTTGGTTTTGGTTTTGATTTTGATTTTGATTTATGTTATTTAAATTTGTGAACAACATTATGTATGTATCATGTGACCAACATTATGTATTTTCATCAGTTGCCAACTTTTGTTTATGTATGTATTTATATTATTATGTAATTTTTGGATTTTTTTGTAGTTATTTTTCATTTGCCAACATTTGCCAACATTACATCATTTGCCAACTTTAGTTATTTTATTTATGTATTTATATTATTATATCATTTGCCAACATTACAGGTTATTTTTATATTTTTAATAATTGTAAAATAGGGTTTTTTTTATAATTTTTTTTGAGACGGCAGCACACCCCGTCACCAAAAAAAAAGTGCCAGGCTTTTTGCGACGGCAGCCATATTGTCGCAAAAGGTATGGAATTTATTGAAAAAGAAGGCTTTAGCGACGGTATAATTGCCGTCGCCAATAGTCATTAGCGACGGCTCAGGTTGCCGTCTACAATAGTCAAAAGCGACGACATTTTTTAGCGACGGGATTTTTGCCGTTGCACAAACCTATTTTAGCGACGGAAAGCTTGTGCCGTCGCAAAAAAACCCAGATTTTCATCCAATATTGGCGACAGAAAATTGCCGTCGCAAAAAAGAAAATTTCCCGTCGCAAATACAATGGCGATGGCAGTTGCCGTCGCTAAAGCTCTTTTGCAACCCCCTTTCTTGCGACCCCCACTTGCCGTCGCAAAAAGAAAATTACCGTCGCAAATAGCTTTTGAGACGGCGTGCGGGAGTATTTGCGACGGCGTTTTGCCGTCGCAAAAAACAATTTTTTTTGTAGTGTCATCGGGTTTCTCCACGAAAGCACCTCTCGTTTCAATGCTCTCACGGTCTACATGGAGGTACTTACCACATATATTGTGACATTTATTAAATATTCGTTGCTAAATACTTGAATTTTTCCAACACAAAAATATATGTTCTTCACAAAAAGCATATCCTGAAACGCTTTTTGACATCTTTTGAGTGTTGGCAAAGAGTTTTGCCGTTTGTTTTTTGGACTAAACCCTCTCATGTATGTTATTGCAATAGTAGTACGGGTACTTTGGTCATTGTGTCATTTTGATCCTTATAATTTTAATTGACTCGATTTTGACATTGAATTTATAATTTTATTTCAATTTAGTCCAATTAATTACAACTTTTATATGCATATAAGTGGTATGCGTCATATTTTTAAGAATATATTATAAATTTACTAATCTCATGAGTTAATCTCAACTAATTTAGTTATTATTTATGGTAAAAAAACATTAACGGTATTGTCATTAGACCAAATTGACACAAAATTTAAAATTAGCGGTCAAAATTGTACTAATTGAAAGTGTAGAGATCAAATGATATACAAGGGGCAAAACGCAAGGACCACTAATGTAATTTATCCTTTCTTTAAATACAATTAAGATTAGATAATGTGACTATTGATACATTATCTAGCTTAATTATTTTTGTTTTATCTGATTGGTGAGTGATAAAAATTAAGCGATTTAAATAATCTAAAAAAACTCAAAGTAAGCCCTACCCAAGTACCCCAATTCTTAAAAAATGTGGATATGTGAACCATTTTGCATGAATGAAGCTTTGGTCTTAAATGCTAACCGTAATCACCACAAAATATCAAGGTTTTAGAGACTAAAATTTAGGAATAAATTATTTTTTAGTGATCTAATATTTTTGTTATGAAAAATGCTGTTATTATATTTTTAGTAACAAAAATTTGACATTAGTGATGAATTATTATCTTTTTGGGACCAAATTTTTTGTCTCAAATAATAAATCACTTTGAGACCAAATTATTTTGTTCCTAAAAAACTATTTACTAGTAACATTTTCAAAATTTTGTTGCTAAAAGTCGTGTTTTTAACTTTTTGAGACGACCTTTTAGTGACTATCCCCACGACGATAGAAATTAGTCCCTAAATGTCTTTTGTAACACAAATTTTTACTTTTAGAGATCAACACATTTGATTTCTAAAACTCTTATATGTCGTAGGAATGACAACGAGGCGGGGCGGGGCCGGGACTACACTCCTCGTCCCCGATGGCTAAAAAATTCCCGTCCCTGCCCCCGATCCCCGGCGAGGGAACCCATCGCCTCCCCGTCCCCGTCCCCCGGCGGGGGAGCTCATCACCTCCCTGTCCCCGTCCCCTAACAGGGATCGGGTTTCCCTGACCCTGAAAAATCCTCGAGCTTCAACACAAGAACAACAAATTAACATATTTATCACCATGTTTTATCGTCATCAACAAATACAGATTTAAACTTAAAAAAAAAAAATTAAACACAGATCAGATCACACACACACACATATATTGCCATCCCCACAAACAGATCAGATCACACACACACACACAGAGACAGATCTAACACAGACAGATCCATCGTCTGGCACAAATCTGAGCGACGCCGTCAGTGGCTTCGGTGGTGGTGACAGAGATCGAGATTGAGAGTAGCTGGTGCTGGTGTTGGCGGTGGGTTCGGTGGTGGTGACAGAGAGACAGACGTTGTGCGGCGGTGGTGGTGATGTCGCTGTTGGTGAGAGAGATGAGGGGTCGGGGCCAGCGGTGGTGGTGACGTCGCCGTCGGTGATTGCGAGAGAAAGAGTTGACAGTGAGCAGAACGAGAGAGTGAGAGAGAGTTGAGATGAGAGTGAGTGAGAGAGAGAGAGATATATATCTGAGTTGAGTGAGTGTGAGAGCAACACAGGAAGCGATATACAAATCTAATACATTGGTTTGGTTTATTATAAATATAATATACGGTTTGGTTTGTTATTATTATTATTATATATAAGGGGTATAAAAGTAATTTCACTTCGGGAAAAGTTGGGAACGGGGCCGGGGACGGGGCCAGGGATTGGGCCAGGCCGAGGCTTAAACACTGATCACCGTCCCCGGCCCGTGACAGATCGGGGATTGATTTTCAAATACCGTCTTCTCCCCGTCGGGGGTATTTTTCGGGAAAAAACTGCTCAAATCGGAGTTGGGATCGGGGATCCCCATCGGGTCGGTTTCAAATTGCCATCCCTAATATATCGTAGAGATTCAAATGTCAGGATTAAAGCTCCAATATTCCAATATGGTATGGGTTATCAAAATTTTACAAATCTTTTTCTTTTCAGCACCGGTTTTATGGGAAGTCAATTCCATTTGGAACAATGGAAGAAATCTTGAACAATGGCCCCGTTTGTTTTTAAAGGTAGAATGGAGTGGATTGATAGTGAGGGAATTAATAGTGAGGGATTGTTAAATTATTTTTATAGAAAATAATAAAACAAATAAAAAAATACAAAAACATTCAACATTAATGTTTTTAAAAAAATGCCCAACATTTAAAAAATTCTAAAAAAATAAAAATAAAATAAAATAATTTCAAAAAAAAAAATACAAAAACATTCAACATTAATGTTTTTAAAAAAATGCCCAACATTTAAAAAATTCTAAAAAAATAAAAATAAAATAAAATAATTTCAAAAAAAAATAAAACAAATAAAATAATGATTTTTACTTAACCAAAAATACAAAAAATTAAACATTAATGTTCAAAAAAAAAATAGCCGACATGTTAAAAATAAATAAATAAATAAATAAAAATAAAAAAATTTCTAGTTCGCAGGACTATTTTTCTAATACCAAGTCCGAATCCCCTTAGGGAGGCCCATCCGAATTCTCTTAGGGAGGCCTATCCTAATCCGGAGCTCACTATTAATCCCCTCTCCATCTCTCAAAATAAACACAATATTAGTTGGTCCCACGTCACTATCAATTCCAATCCCTCCTCTAACTCTCCAAACAAACGGGGCCTGAGACAACTCGAGGTTATTTTAACTCAACTCAAGTTATAACAGATTATGCAAAAGTGATTTTATACTTGAAAAAAAAATTATTTGCACACAAAAATCCAGTTATCGTTATTGGAGGATCATATAGGGGATTTACTATAATATTTACAGCCATTGTTGAATACTTACATTTTGGAAGAAGGATTCCTTCGGTCTAACAATGGATTGGATAGTAATATCTGGGTCAGTGGTGTTAGTGAAAATGTATGATTTTTCACAAGTAAATCAATCAATGAAAATAAAAATTAATGCGGAAAAATTAAATCAACGATGACACAAGAATTTTTATGTGGTTCCCTCAATGTGAGGTACGTCCACGAGATCGAAATCCGATTTCACTATCGACCAAAAAGTTTCCAAACGATTACAAACTAGACACGAATGGTCTCACAAAACTATCTTCAAGTGAATTCCAAATAATCACAAATAAACAAGAAGAAAGATCTCACCAAATAAATGAACAAAAGTTTTCGAAACAGAATTGAAGAAGACCCAAAAATAATAACCCAAATCAATCCACACACTGCCTCTACGTCCAAACAAACTTCCAAGCATCAATCAGAATCAAACCATCTACCGAAAGAAAAGCAATGCTATAGCTGCTGCAACACACCCACCCACGGGAAAAGCAAAACAATATCAATCAAACATTGTTAATTCTTGAGTTTTATATCAAAATCCTAGTTGCAACCAAATTGATTATAAAATACCTATTGGGCCTTCAAAAGTTAGATATAATATATTAAAAATATATTATAACCAACACCAAACCAAATTAAATTCTTTTAATAAACCAATTGGGTCCCATACTCCACTAAGGAGGCATACCCAACAATTTTTCCCCTACCGACTTAGGGGGAGACATCAACCATACCCTCCAAAGTTTGATACTTTAAATGTTTGTCCCTCAACAAAGCCTTAGTCAACATATTCGAAATATTATCATCTGTGTGAACCTTTTCGAGTTGCAACAATTTCTAATCTAACATATCATGAATCCAATGGCATCTCACGTCAATGTGCTTTGATCTTGAATGAAAAGTAGAATATTTGTTCAAATGAATAGCACTTTGACTATCACAATAAAGCACATACCTTTCTTACTTCAAACCCAACTCTTGCAAAAATTTCTTCAACCATAACTCTTTTTTACAAACTGCTGTAATGGCAATTATAGCACTCAATGTCTTTCTTTGAAAAAGAACCGTCTCTTGATTTGTCATGGTTTTGGTCACGACCATGAAGAGTCTCACTCCTCCCTATTGTTTTACTTCGGCCTCTCATAATAAATGCCTCTGAATGAGAAGAACCCATTAATTTTCTTCTAATTTCTTTATTCAACAAGCTACTAGTGACTTGGCTAATTGTGACAACTCCATCGAGTGCCGAATTACTAACCGTCACAACCAAAGTCTTTCAACTTTCAGGCAAGGACTAAGTAGCATCAAAGCCTGCAACTCATCATCAAAAATAATTTTCATAGAAGTAAGTTGGTTAACAATACTTTTTATTTCATTCATATATTCTGGAATAAGGCTACCATATTTATATTTTAAATTAACCAACTTTCGAAACATAAAGGCTTTATTTGTGGCAGATTTTCTTTCATAAAGGCATTCTAATTTTTTTTTCCATAAATCATGTGCTGAAGTTTCAGTAGTAACATGATGAAACACACTGTCATCAATCCATTAATGGATAACACCAATGGCTTTTCAATTAAGCCTCTTCCATTTATTATCTTTCATACCCTTAGGTTTGCCACTATCACCTTCAATTGGCTCATACAAATCTTTACAAAATAATAGGTCCTTCATTTTAGTTTTCTAAGTAATCCAATTGCTTCCATTGAAGCTAGACATACGACTCATATACCCTTCCATTGATTTACACAAAAAAATAAATACAAATAAACCGTAAGTTTTGATACCAGTTGTTAGGAAAAATATATGATTTCCCATGAGTAAAGCAATCAATAAAAATAAAAATTAATGCGGAAAAATTAAATCAACAATGACACAAGAATTTTTACGTGGTTTTCTCAATGTGAGGTATGTCCATGGGATCGAAATCCGATTCCATTATCAACCAAAAAGTTTCCAAACGATTACAAATGAGACACGAATGGTCTCATAAAACCACCCTAAAGTGAATTCCAAAGAATCATAAATAAACAAGAGGAAAGATCTCACAAAATAAATGAACAAAAGTCTTTGAAACAGAATTGAAGAGGACCCAAAAATAATAACCTAAATCAATCCACACGCTACCGCTCCATCCAAATAAACTTCCAAGCATCAACCGGAATCAAAGCATCCACCGAAAGAAAAGAAATGTTATAGCTCCGGCAACACACCCACGGGAAAAGAAAAACAATACCAATCAAATATGATTAATTCTTGAGTTTTATGTCAAAATCCTAGTGTAGACACCCAATTTTTGACCGTTCTCGAGACTTGGACGTCATCGTGTGAACACTTGATGATTATCCATGGTCGTGTTCGTTTTGAGTTCTCAGAGGTCTCGGCTACGCGCCTTGTCTCAAGATCTCTCAACTTGTCTGTTTTGTGCTTGGTCATGGACTAAACACTTGTGCTTTTGCTTTTGAGGACAGGGAATGGCTTGTTGGCCACCCCCATACCTCACCGGCCATGGCATGACGCCACCGGCCTTGTTTCCTTGCCATCGGCCAAAGGTTGTGGCCGGTCGACACCTTTTATGGTTAGTTGGCCACCTTTGTTGGTCAATTGGCCATTTTGGTTGGTTGACCCCCTTCCATCTGCTTTTGGCAGATATTTTGTACCAGCTGTCACAGCTGGCATCCACATTTAACCCCCTCCATGCACGGGTATGGAGGGATTTGTCTCTTGCTTAGCTTGTTTTGGAAGCTTTGCAAGAGAGAAATTCTATAAAGAGGGAGCTTCTCCTCCCTCCTCAAGGGTTCCAGAGGTTTGAAAATTAGGGTTAGAAGTTTATATCTATCTATCTCTATATCTCCCTCTCTTTACATATTTATGTCTGTATAAGGTTGTTTTGTTCATACTTTTGCATACAAACACCTAGCATTACACCATCCTCTTGGAGCTGGGATCCTTGGAGGTTGATTTTGGTGTTCTTGGGTTGCTTTGAACTCAAAAAACCTACTGGACCACTGTTCTTGAAAAAGGTCTACAAGGGTGAGTGTTCTTGGTTTAGTTTCCCCATTTTTGCTTAAGGTTTTAGACCTATTTTCTTATTGTTTTGAGCTTGACTATAAACTAAGAAAAGTTCTGTTTTTACTTGCTTTTGATCTTTGTTTAAGGTCTCGTTGAGGTTTGGGGTTATTTCCCCCTTTCAAGGCCTTGTTAGGCCTTGTTTTAGGCCATCCATTTTGGCCATTGTTCTTAGCTTTGCATGACCTCTCTACAACTAAAATCCAGAGGATTTTCAATGGTGGAGAGGTGGTTTTGAGGTCCTAAATGGGAGAGGGTCA
Source organism: Camellia sinensis (assembly GCF_055761805.1). Lineage (NCBI taxonomy): Eukaryota > Viridiplantae > Streptophyta > Magnoliopsida > Ericales > Theaceae > Camellia > Camellia sinensis. Next base: position 83,171,967 of record NC_138974.1, read on the forward strand.
CCCCCTTTCCATGTTGTCTTTAATGCTTGCATGAATGGCTTGTGTTGTAGCATGTTTACCTAGCTTGTTTTAACTCCATTTCAATGCATATTAGGCTTTGTTTTGCCATGATATAGCACTTTTTTAAGTTGGTTTAGACATGCCTTGTATGTTCCATACACTTGTCTTGTAATGCCATGAAATTGCCTTAACATGGATCATGTTGTAACATGTGTTTTTAGCATGATTTTGGCTTGGCTCCATGAAGCGTTTACGCATATTTTGGCATGCTTGAGGTCTTATATTGGTTGTTTGGGTCATCCACGACTTGCTTTGTATAGCTACCATGCAATCTAGCTTGTAGGTTTTGAGTGTTGAACCCTCTAGCATGCTCTACTTGCATCATTTCAGTGGTTTGGCACCACTTATAATGACATTTTAGTCCATATAGTATGCTTAAATACTTGCATTTATCACCTATTCCGTGCTTTGGATAGTTTGGGTTTTATGCTTCATAAATGTGACATTGCGTATGCCATTATGTGTAAGCCTTTGGATTGCCATCTAAGCGGGTTTTTGGGCTCATTTTGGCATGCCATAACTCTGATTTTGGTCGCCTAAATCATGCCATGTTTGGTTGTCTTAGGTGTAGTGTAACACCTCTTTGGTGGCCTTGTATGCCTCATGCCTTGCCCCTTTTGTTTTAGCTTGTTTTAGCTTTGGCCATTGCATGTTTTAGGCTTACTTTGGCATGGTTTGGAACTGTTTTGGTCCAGTTTGGTCATTTGCTTCATGTGTCACATGATCATGGTTTAAGCCTTGTGGCTAGTTTCAAGCTTTTGTGCATGACTTGTTGGAATTATTAGGTTGATTTGGCATCATCCTTTGTATGTTTTCAGAGCATTAAAATGCTTTCCATATGCCCATGTTTATCCCTTTTAAGTGTCCTTAAAAGTTGTCATTTTATGCTTAAGTGTTGGACCATTATGCATGCTTGTTTGTATGTGACTTTGTCCCTTATCCCTTAGCATATTGGCCGCTGATTTGGGCCTATTTGAGAGATGCCCATATTGGTTTAAGACCATCCTTTGCATGTTGTTACATGCTTGCCTTGCATGTTGTCGCATAGTTGGCCCTTTTGCATGTTGTTGCATGCTATATATGTTTGTACGTCTAGATGATAGGACTACTAACATGTTGTTGCATGTTTAAGTGATATTGCATTTGGCATGCATCTTTGATTAAGTTGCTTAACATGTTGCTACATGTCTTGCATGTTTGCATGTTCAAATTGCATCTTGCATGCTTGTTAGCTTGCATACTTGTTACATACTTGCATGGTTGCATGCTTGTTCAAATGCTCATATTGCATTAGATGTGTTGCACACTTGAGTTATTTGCATGCTTGCTTGTTTGTCTAGGTTGCATCGCATTGAGCATGCATTCCCTACCTCTTGACCAACCATGATAGAGGTTGGGATCTATTGTATGATTGTATGCATTTCATTTGATATCAAATTGCATACTTGGCTCCTTGGGCCATCATGCATTGAAATGCGTGATTGATGGCCCGAGGATCGAGGCCTACACTCTTTTGAGTCTCAAACATGATAAGGAGGGTAGTGGTACAAACATTGCTTCGAAATGCATTGCCATGTCTTGTCTGTCCTCTGCTGTAGCAAAACAGGGTTCTACATGAAGGGATGGCCGACCGACCACACTCAGTGCCGATCGGCCAAACATTTGTGGCCGGTAGCCATATCCATGGTTGATGACCAATTCGCCATGGCCGGTGGTGTTCCCTCTTGGCCGGTGACTTCCCACAACCCTCAGGGAGTATTTCAGAAGCAATTTTAAGACCTGTGCAGTTTTCAGAGGAGAAAAATAGTGCAAGCAGAGGCAGTAAGAGTATGGTGGTGGATTTCCTAGTGGAGCCGAACGTACATGCATTCATTCCTCTTCTCGAGGCTGCTTTACCGCTTTATTAGTTTAGTTAATTTGCTTAATTAGTTAAGTGGTCTGTAATAATTAATTAGCTGGAGTAGTTAATTATTTATTTGGTTTGTACTATTCTTTCGGTCCCTCCGCGAGAGGGAGAACTTTTGTAATAAGCGTGCGTGTGTGTGATGCATGTCTTCCAACCCCCACTTCTTTCTCCCATTTACTTACCTGCTTTCAATGGTTAGTTCTAGGGCACGTTTCAATTAGCCTCCTTATGCTATGCATGTTTGCATCATTTATCTGTATTGCATGCACCGAGCTCGGCGTATCATACTAATACTTGCATCATTCATCTGTATAGTATGCACCGGGCTCGGCGCATCATACTAATTGCATAAGTATTTCAATTCCAACTTGAATACGTGTTGAATTGTTGCATTTCATATGCCATTGTAGCTTAGCTGAGCCTATTCTAGCTGTATTTTGTATGCGTTGCATTAGCCATCTTGACATGGACTTGGATCATGAATTTGATTACTAACATGTTCCTTGTTTTGGCTCGGAGTACATTGTAAGTGTTTATGCTTTAGCATCTTGCATGTATGTGAGTGTTAACATGACGGCATGCTTGCCATGAGGCTAATTGCTTATGTGCTATAACTGCCCGAATGCCTGTGGGTGAAGGTTGGGTTGCTTGAATTAGATCAAATTCATTGAAATCCGTGTTTTAGCCTACTTGCGAGTAGCAAACCTCAAACCATTTTCCAAACAAACAGATATGCGATGCATTGTTCCAAATTAGGCGATCTAGTCTATACTTGTTTTGCTGTGCACATCACATAGTTAAAGACTAGCTAATAACCGGAATAAGGACGCATAATGTTTTCAAAACGAGATATCATTGTTAGTAGAGGCCGATCTTCGGATCGGGCGAGCGGGGGTGCTCATAGATGACCTTACCCAATCGTACCCAAGTTCCTGAGCCGAGGCAACTTTGGTGATGACGGACACGTGGCCTTAAGCAACGAGTCAGGGTTTCCTAAATTCCCCCAAAACAAAATATTTAGGTGGCGACTCTGTATCTGGCAAAGCAGTCCATATTTGGCACTTCTTTACAAAAATCTGTTTTTCAAAACGAATTGCCGGATTTGGACTCTTTGGTGATTTATCAGTCTTGCATTGCACTTTGCAAGACTAGATTCAAAACTGTGACAATTTGAGTCCGAACTGTAGCGTGAGGCCCACGGGCGCGTACACACCTAGTTGTTACTAAATTGATTATAAAATATCCATTCGATCTCCAAAAGTTAGATATAATTATTAAAAATATATTATAACCAACACCAAACGAAATTAAATTCTTAATAAATCAATTGGGTCCCATACTTCACTAAGAAGTTTTATTTTGATGGTTTAATTCTTTTATTTTGTGGGCTCCTTAAAAAATCAAATTAAATAGATAATCGAAACCAAATGATTCATCATACTTCACTATAAGAGTTTTCACTCTTGGCAACTAAATTATTTGGTCACGAAAGCAGTCGCCAAAAAATTGTCGGTAAATGTAATTAGCAACTAAAATTATTTTAGTCGCCAAATGTATACAATTCCCAACTAAAATTTTAGTCGCCAAAAGGTTGGACATTAAATTAAATTAAACCCTTTTTGGCGACTAAACTTTTAGTCGCCTAATGTCCCACTTTTTTAGCTACTAAAATTTTAGTTGGCAAAGAGTTCTTTTTTGACTACTAAAAATTTAGTCGCCGAAAGTCCCCATCTTTGGCTATTAAATGTTTAGTAGGCAAAGAGTTCCTTTTTTGGCTACTAAATATTTGGTCGCCTAAAGTTCTACATTTTTGGCAACTAAAATTTTAGTCGGCAAAAGTGTTTTTACAATTTAGACTTTGTTTTTAGTTACGAAAAATTTTAGTCGCCAAATTTTTGATTTTCTTTTGGCTACTAAACTTTTAGTCGCCAAATGTCTTTTTTTTTTGCTACAAAACTTTTAGTCACCAAATGTCTTTTGCCAATTTCTTTTTACCTACTAATTGTTTAGTCGCCAAAAACATGATATTATATTTTATTGCAAAATTATAATTTCTCTACAACATGTCTATATACAATGCAACTTGTAATATGTATATAAACAAAATGATACATACTATCAATCATTCCACAATCTGCATCCATATACCCAAAATAAATAACATTAAATATCAAAGTCCATACAAATCAACTATTGTCCAAACTAAAATAATAATTTCATACAAAATATATCATACAAAAATCAAAGCCCTTCGTGTACAAAAAATACATTTCCTACCAAGCGAAATTACCATTTGGCATGGTACTAATTACCATCGTAATCTGTACCACAACAAAAGGTGATATATGTGCCACGACAAAAGTTTTATACGGACCATGACAAAACGTCCTATATGTACGCTGACAAATGGTATATATGTACATGACAGAAGGTGATCTATGTACCACGACAATCATTATCTGTTGATTCCCAAAAGTTTTCTGTATCAGTAATAATGAACTACACAAAAGTTGAGGACGACAAAAGTATTATATTAGTTCTACACAAAAGCGAAAATTCGTCTCCATACACCAATATGGATTATCCACAAGTCCACGCAACAAAGCCATCTACAAAGAAAAACAAAAAACGAAACATTAGAATTAGTTACAAAATATCAATTCAGTTAGTCATATGCAACATGTTCTAACAGGCATTTAAGGTAGAACAATCAAGAAATGTCTTCTTGGAAATAAAAGAAAGTGTATATATATATATATATATGTATCATGCAATATTTATTCCAACCAACACAAACAATGTAATATGTAATTTCTTCATCTTATAAATATATAAAGGCAATTATTAGAATATGTAGATGTTACTTTAATAAAGTTGTTGCTTTTTGAACTAAGTGTTGCAAGTTTTTCGACTAAGTGTAAGGTGTATTTAGGGGCTGTTATGAATTTTTGCCCCCGGAAATCCCCTTTTATGTTATGTTGGATCTCACAAGTCCTATTTGTCATGGCGAAGCTATCCGTGCGAGCCAGACCGTCGTTCGGGGGCTGTTTTGAATTTTTGCCCCCGAAACGCCTTTTTTCGACTATGTTTATGGCGTATTCGACTCTAACTCCCAATCTATGAGTTCGGATTACATTCCATTAGTTGTCACAAGTCCTATTTGTCATGGGGAATTGTTTGTGTGAGCCACACAGTGGCTCGGGGCGTGCTTTGAATATTCACCCCCGAAACGCCTTTTTTCGACTAAGTTTAGCGTGTATTCGGCTCTAACTCCCAACCTACGGGTCTGAATTACATTCCGTCAGTTCTCACAAGCCCTATTTGTCATGGGGGAACTGTTCGTGTGAGCCACACGGTCGCTTGGGGGCTGTTTTGAATTTTCACCCCCGAAATGTCCTTTTTTGACTAAGTTTAGTGCGTATTCGGCTCTAACTCCTAACCTACGGGTCCGAATTACGTTCAATCAGTTCTCACAAGTCCTATTTGTCATGGTGAAGCTATCTGTGTGGGCCACATGGTGATTCGGGGGCTGTTTTGAATTTTTGCCCCCAAAACGCCATTTTTTGAATAAGTTTAGGGCGTTTTCGGCTCTAACTCTTTACCTACGGGTCCGGATTACATTCTGTCAGTGGTCACAAGTCCTATTTGTCACAGGGGAACCATCTGTGTGAGCCACATGGTGGTTCAAGGGTTGTTTTGAATTTTTGCCTCCGAAATGCCCTTTTTCAACTAAGTTTTGGACGTATTCGGCTCTAACTCTCTACTTACGGGTCCGAATTATGTTCCGTCAGTTCTCACAAATCCTATTTTTCAAGGTGAAGCTATCCATGTGAGCCACATGGTGGTTCAGGGGGTGTTTTGAATTTTTTCTCCCGAAACGCCCTTTTTTGACTAAGTTTAGGGCGTATTCGGCTCTAACTCCCAATCTACGGGTCCACCCTTCCGTTAGTTCTCACAAGTCCTATTTGTTATGGAGAAACTATCCGTGTCAGCCGCATGGTCGTTCGGGGGCTGTTGTGAATTTTCGCTCTCAAAATGTCATTTTTTCGACTAAGTTTTGGACGTATTTGGCTCTAACTCTTTACCTACGGGTCCGAATTACGTTCCGTCAGTTCTCGCAAGTCCTATTTGTCATGGCGAAGCTATCTGTGTGAGCCACATGGTGGTTCGAGGGCTGTTTTGAATTGTCGCCCCCAAAACGCCCTTTTTCGACTAAGTTTTGGACGTATTCAGCTCTAACTCTCTACCTACGGGTCCGAATTACGTTCCATTAGTTCTCACAAGTCCTATTTGTCATGGAGAATCTATCCGTGTGAGCCACATGGTCGTTCGGGGGCTTTTTTGAATTTTTGCCCCCGAAATGCCATTTTTCGACTAAGTTTGTACGTATTCGGCTCTAACTCTCTACCTACAGGTCTGAATTACAATTTGTTAGTTTTTAGTAGTCCTATTTGTCATGGAGAAGCTATTCGTATGAGCCATACGGTCGTTCGGGGGCTATTTTGAATTTTCGCCCCTGAAGCGCCCTTTTTCAACTAAGTTTAGGGCGTATTCGGCTCTAACTCCCAACCTGCGGGTCCAGATTACATTCTGTTAGTTCTCACAAGTCCTATTTATCATGGCGAAGCTATCTGTGTGAGCCACATGATGGTTCGGGGGCTTTTTTGAATTTTCGTCCCCAAAATGCCCCTTTTCGACTAAGTTTTGGACGTATTCGACTATAACTCTTTACTTATGGGTCGAAATTACGTTCTGTTAGATCTCACAAGTCCTATTTGTCATTGCGAAGCTATCTGTGTGAGCCACACAGTGGTTCAGGGGTTGTTTGAATTTTTGCCCCTGAAACGCCATTTTTTGACTAAATTTTGGACGTATTCGGCTCTAACTCCCAACCTACAGGTCCAAATTACATTCCGTTAGTTCTCACAAGTCCTATTTCTCATGGGGAAGCTATCCATGCGACCCACACGGTCGTTCGGAGGCAGTTTTGAATTTTCACCCCGAAACGCCCTTTTTCAACTGAGTTTAGGGCGTATTCGGCTCTAACTCCCAACCTACATGTGCTAATTACATTTAATCTATTGTCATAGTTCCTATTTGTGATGAAGACGGTGGCTGTGACATCTATACGATGGTTTGGAGGTTCTTTCACATTTTTGTCCCCTCTACGTCATTTTTCGGTTAAGTTTAATGCGTTTTCAGCTTTAACTCCCAAACTATGTGTGGTAATAACATTTCGTCTATTGTGACAGGTCCTATTTGTCACAGGGAAGGTGGTCATGATATTCGTATGTGGTTCAGGGGATGTTTCCCATTTTCGCTCCCTTATCGCCCTTTTCGGTTAAGTTTAAGGGTGTTTGCGGCTCTAACTCCCAACCTCCACGTGCCAATTACATCCCGTCTATTGTCATAGGTCCTATTTGTCATGGAGAAGGTGGCCGTGACATCCGTACGGTGGTTCGGGGGCTATTTCGCATTTTCGCCCCTATAACACCCTTTTTCAGTTAAGTTTAATACATTTTCGGCGTTAATGATATAAACTCAAAATAATTACAAAGAGATGGAAGTACAAGACCTACTTACACAATTCAAGGCATAAATTCGTTGTATTTGCAATTCTCCCATCTTATTTCATGGCCTTCAAAAAATATGAGACTTTCACCAATAAGAATTTTTAAAAATTTTAAGCAATAGACTAAGTGGTCTAATGATTGAGTCATCTCTAATTTTAAATATGTGGAGTTTATTTGTGTAAGAAGGTGCACCTGTTACATATGATAATTTCACTTGCTAATGCCAATATGTACATTTTCACCGTATTTAAATCATGAGTTTAGAGACTAAATTAAAAATAAAATGGAAATAGAAATGAAAAATAAAAATTAACTTACATTTCATTCTTGAAGGGATGTGTTTGGTGATAATAATTTCGTGTGTTTTGTTTTGTATTCGATTCTATGTCTTTAGACTTCTTGTTAATTTAATAGTAAGTTTCAAGACATAGATCTGACCACATAAGCAACACCATCAAAATAGATGGAACAACAATTTGAGTGAAACTATTTTTGTATGGCAAGAGATCATTTAAATGTTTCAATGTACTGAGAGATCATTGAAATGCTTCAGGAGCTGCTTTGCATTTTCGCCCCCTGAACGGCCTTTTTCAACTAAATTCAAGCCGTTTTTCACTCCAACTCTCAACCTACGTGTGATAATTGCATCATGTCTATCCCCATAGGTCCTATTTGTCACGGTGAAGCTACCCGTGACATCCATAGAGTGGTTCAGAGGCTACTTTGCATTTTCGCCCCCCGAACGGCCTTTTTCGACTAAGTTTAATGCTTTTTTCACTCCAACTCCCAACCTACACGTGCTAATTACATCCCGTCTATCCCCACAGGTCCTATTTGTCACGAAGAAGCTACCCATGACATCCATAGAGTGGTTCAGAGGCTAATTTGCATTTTTGCCCCCAAACGGCCTTATTCGACTAAGTTTAAGGCGTTTTTCACAACCTACGTGTGCTAATTACATCCTGTCTATCCCCACAGGTTCTATTTGTCACGAGGAAGCTACCCATGACATCTATAGAGTGGTTCGGGGGCTGCTTTGCATTTTTGGCCCTCGAACGACCTTTTTTGAAGTTTAAGGCATTTTTCACTCCAACTCCCAACCTATATGTGCTAATTACATCTTGTCTATCCCCACAAGTCCTATTTTTCATGAGAAAGCCGCCCATGACATCAATAGAGTGGTTCAGGAGCTGTTTTGTATTTTTATCTCATGAACGCATTTTTTCAACTAAGTTTAAGGCATTTTTGACTCTAACTCCCAACCTAAGTATGCTAATTACATGCCATCTGTCCCCACATGTTCTATTTGCCATGAGGAATCTGCTTGTGACATCCATAGAGTGGTTCAAGGGCAATTTTGCATTTTTGCCCCCAGAATGCCTTTTTTCAACTAAGTTTAAGGCATTTTCGACTCTTACTCCCAACCTACGTGTGCTAATTATATGTCATCTGTCCCTATGGGTTTTATTTTTCATGAGAAAGTTGCTCGTGACATCCATGGAGTGGTTCGGGGGCTGTTTTGTATTTTTGCCCACCCCCAAATGCCTTTTTCCGACTAAGTTTAAGGCATTTTTGACAAAGTAAACCAATTGTTTGGTTTGCTTTTTTTTTTCTTTCTTAGAACAACTAAAGAAATCTTGGTTTGATTGAATTCAATGTTGTAAAAAGCTTTGTTTGTACTTTCAGAAGCTCAAAGTAAAAAAGTAAGCAAAATAAAATAGTAACTATTGTCTGAATTCTGAAAACAAAGCGGAGGAACGTGCCAACTTGAAGATTGTCTGCTATCTCGTTTTCTATTTTTGTTTACTCTCAATTTCATATCATTCAGCACTTACAAAAGGGACAAAGCATTTTAGGAATTAAGATTAAACAAGAAGTTCAAAAATACTAGAGCTTCATATAAACAAATAGTCTTAAGGGCATTATATAGCATGAAGATTAATTGGGCACAAACATTTTGATGAACAACAATCAAGATAGTTTAAAGAGAGCTACACATCCAATCAACATGAACAATTAACTACATAAGAATGATGCAATGAGAAGAGGAAGATATAATGATACATAGTACTTTAAGTTTACCAAAATTCAAATGCACTCCAAATTGTTATCAATTCATATGAAATCTTGTAAAAAGAGAAATATGATGTAGAGATTAAACCAAACTCAATGACAAGTACAACAAGAAGAAACATAGTACTCCAAATTGTTCCACAAAATCCACATACAATCCAAATTGTAATCAAATATCAATTAAAATGAAATCCTGCAACAAGATAAATGGGATGCAGAGATAAACCACCTGGGCTTTTTTTTAGTTGAATTTGAAGAAGTTTTAGATACAGCAAATGCCTTTTCCCGTGTCACCCACCTGCCTATGTCATTTCATGCAAGTAAATATTATATCATAAGAACACATAACCAAGAAGGATATTTTGGGAGGGGCAACAAAAAATGACTAAAAGTAAATCTACAAGAACAATCAAATATGAAACACATCACTACTTTTTAAATGCAATTGGTAGCTTATTGTCGGAGCTGAGTATTAGGGGATATGAAGAGGCCGAATATTATTTTTAGAGAATCAAGATGTATACATTGCATTTGGCTCCGTCGTATATAAATTCAGGGGGTATCCTAATCGGCCATAGAACCAGCTGAGCAAGGAGCCGAGTAGAGGTTGGTCAGCAATAGAAGGAGCTGAGTAAATAATTGCATGGTGGATTAAAGGTGGGCCCAACTCTGAGGCCCAGAGAAAAAATATATAAATAGAGGGACATCAACCAAAGAGGTATGTGAGAACTAGTAAGCTTAACTTAAGATAGAAGTAAACAAGAGAGTACACACTGTCTTGTCCGTTGGAGTGCTAATTCCAGCACCGTCGACCAAAGTATTCATTCATTTTCAAGTTGCTAGCTGAGGATCTTGAGCGTCCCATTGGATCCAAAGAGTATTTCCAAACCACTTCTCCATAATTGGCGCCGTCTGTGGGAATACCCTAGCACATCCATGGCGGGCGTAACGGAAGATCTTCCGGTACGCCACGAGTCGATACCACTCCAAGCACCATACTGGGACCAAAAAACATTATTGCACAAAGAGCCTTGAACATCGATTCAGCTGATGAAACAATGTAAGCGATAATGGCTTAGGCAAAACAAAACGAACAGAGGTTGAAAAACATGATGGCTAAGAACAAGCGCCTTCGACAGGATTTGGCCTTGGAGGTGGTAAAATTCCAACAGGCCGTACGCCAAGATCTTATACAACCCCTGAGAAAGGATGGTCGATGACCTTGAGTTCGAAGACAAGATACTGGCATTGATTCTGACTGCTCATCCCTAGAACCCGAAAAGAAGGGGCGAGTCGAAGTCTCCAGTTCTTCTGAAGGAAGTCCACGAGCACAGAGTAAAAGAAGAAGAAATGATTCAGACGAAGAGGACCAACATGACCCCTTTGTGTGACGGATTGCGAGGGCAGTACTACCCAAAACGTTCAAGGCTCCATCGTTCACCCTATACGATGGAAAATCGGATCCCACTGACCATATCCATCATTATAAGCAAGCCATGACACTGCATGCAGACGACGAGGCTCCCATATGCCGGATATTTCCAAGCAGTTTGGGACCATTGGTTGTCCGATGGAATTATAAGTTGGAACCAGCATCGATTAAGAGTTTCCATCAATTACAGAAATCCTTCAAGGCAAGATTCATCACCAATGAGGTCCAGCCAAAGCAAGCCGACTCTCTCTGGGCATTGCAAATCCAACCAGGGGAAACCTTACGAGCATGTTCGATGCGCTATTGGGAATGCTTTAATCTTGTGGGTGACGCCTGCAACGACTCCATGGCCATCACCGCCTTTAAAATGGGGTTGCATCCTGATAGTGCTCTCCGCAGTTCCTTGACCACAGGGCCCCCTAAAACAGTCTGATCGTTAATGAAGAAAGTCAAGAAATACTGCAAAGTGGAAGATGACGCTCTGCGAGTTAAAGTCGGGAACAAGGCCAACAAGACGACCTCATCCGAAATTGTTCAGCCGATAACTTCTGTACCATCGCGAAGCCCTGAACCATGAAATCAGACTAAATGAAACAAAAGGCGGGATTCGTGCCGATCAAATGACCAGTGTTCCCACTGAGCTAATGAACAACTTCAGGTGGATGGCAAGCGCACGAGGCGCGCGAACAAGAAATATATGGAGCTGTCGGAGTCAATCGGCATGATTATGTCTAAAGTTCAACACCTTTCGTTCTTCAAATGGCCATCCAAAAAGGTGGGACCTCCCGACCCGAGGAGACAGGATAGGCGGTGCGAATACCACAAGGACCACGGACATGATACCAAGAGCTGTTATGCGTTGAAGGATCACCTTGAGGAATTGGTACAAGACGGTCAGCTTAAGCAATACGTCCGTAAATACAATGTAACCAAAACAATAGCTTTGAGGCAGGATTCACCTCCACTCGGTGTAATCCATATGATTTACAGCCTGCCGATGACACCTGCGATTCATACAATTCAGTCGAATCCTAACCCCCAAAAGCAAGTCACACCAGCCAAATGGCCCATGAAGCTCCGAGTATTACCTTTGACAATTCTGATTTGATCAGCGTAACGCTCCCCTACATTGATCTATTGGTCATCGAATTATGCGTAAGCCGATTCATCGTTGAACACGTTCTTATTGACTAAGGGAGTACTTCAGAAGTCATGTACTACAAGACCTTCATCAAACTTGGGTTCACTGAGTCAAACTTGTCTCCAGCTCATTATCTGTTATTCGGCTTCAACGCTAATCTAGAATACCCATTGGGCAAAATCACACTACCAATTCGAGCGGACTCTCGAACAGTGGATGTGGAATTCTTGGTTGTCAAGCTGCCTTTGCTGTATGATCTCATCATGGGACGAACTTGGCTGCTTGCCATGCATGCCGTACCAAGCACCTATCATCAACTGCTCCGCTTCCTGACTGAACGCGGCATTAAAAAAATCTGTGGTTCCTAGAAATCGACACAAGCATGTTATCTTCTTGCCGCAAAGACACCAAGAGAGTTGGAGGTGAATTCTATTGAGGTGTCGGATCGAGAGAGCCTCGACGATGTTGGACGACTCCCAAGTGAAAAGGCCACGGAAGCCCTAGATCTAGTTGAAATTGATGGGGATCCTAATAAGTTCTTCATGGTCGGCGCATCCTTAAACAAAATTGACAGGCAACAGCTAATTACCTTCTTACTTGGAAACCTTGATGTATTTGCATGGTGATCGTATGAGATACCGGGGGTAGATCCATCTGTTTCTCAGCACCGTTTAAATGTCGACCCCAAATGTAAGCCGATTATTCAGAAAAGCCGACGGTTAGCCGCAGAGCACATTGCTGTAGTTGCCGAAGAAGTTGACCGACTGCTTGATGCCGGGGCAATCCGAGAAGTGACCTATCCTACATGGCTGTCGAATACTGTGGTGGTAAAGAAGAAAAACGGGACTTGGCGTATCTGTGTGGACTTCACGGACTTAAATAAAGCTTGCCCCAAGGATTGTTTTCCTCTTCCCAGAATTGACCAACTCGTAGGCGCCATGACTCGTCATCAACGTATGAACTTCCTCGATGCCTACAGAGGCTACCATCAAATTGCCATGCATCCGAAGGGCCAAGACAAAAATGCATTCCTCACGCCAAGAGGAACCTATTGCTATAAGGTTATGCCTTTTTGGCTGAAGAATGCAGGGGCAGCTTACCAAAGACTAGTCACTGTCATGTTTAAAGAGCAATTCGGCCGTACTATGGAAGTGTACATTGACGATATGGTGGTCAAATCCAAAGAAGGGCAAACTCATCTAGTCGATCTGGAAAAGACATTCGACATTTTATGCAAGTACAAAATGAAGCTGAACGCTTCCAAATGTGCATTTGGGATCGGATCCGGTAAATTCCTTGGCTACATTGTCAACCACCGAGGTATCGAAGCCAACCCTAGGAAAATCACAGCAATCTTGGAACTTGGCTCCCCTCGATCAGTGAAGGAGGTTCAGAAGTTGATGGGGATGGCCCCCGCACTCAACAAGTTCATCAGTCATTCCACAGATCGTTGTCAACAATTCTTTCATACTGTACAGCAGGGTAAAGCTTTTGAATGGACCTCTGAATGCGAAGCCACTTTCAACGGTCTGAAGACTTACCTCCAATTAGTTCCACTCTTAACAACACCTTCGGCAGGCGACCCGTTGATTTTATATCTGGTAGTTTTCGATCGGGTCGTCAGCGCCGTACTATTAAAGGAAGAGCTTGGGGAGCAGTGTCCAGTGTATTATGTGAGTAAGGGAATGGTTGACGCCGAAACATGTTACCTTCCGTTGGAAAACTCATCCTAGACCTCGTCATGGCAGCAAGAAAACTGATGCATTACTTTCAAGGGTATACCATGGGGGTACTAACGGATTGCCCCCTCCGGTCAGTACCCCGTAGTGCAGAAGTATCAGGGCACATTTCAAAGTGGGCTCTTGAACTCGGCCAATATGATATTCTGTTTCTTCCTAGAATCTCAATCAAGGGGCAAGTTCGTGCCGACTTCGTGGCGGAATTCACTAGGGGTCTTGCAGACTTCAAGTCTGATCAAACTTGACCTAAGCTGAACTGGAGAATTTATGTCGGGGACACATGGCAGTTGTACTGTGATGGATCGTCCAACCAACAGGGCAGTAGGGCCGGAGTAGTAATCATGGCTCCCAACGGAGGAATTATCGAGCAGGTTGTCAAACTCGGCTTCGAAGCATTGAACAATGAGGCCGAATACGAAGCCTTACTAACCGGCTTATGGAACACACATCTCCTGGGTGCTCAGCATTTGCTTATATTTTATGATTCAAAACTGGTGATCAATCAGCTAAAGGGGGAGTACGTGGCCAAAAACGACCGTATGGCAGCTTACATGAAAACGAAAAATTCTTTGCTGGCAAAATTTGACCATCGTGAATTAACCAAATAACCCGTGATCAGAACACACATGTAGATGCCCTGGCTTGCCTAGCCTCTGCCATTAACTTAGAGATTAAACGGACAATTGAAGTGGGTTTCATCCTTAAGCCGAGCATTGGCCCGTCAGAAGAAGTCCAGATCAATGTCATAGAGTCAAGTCCGAATTGGATAGACTCCATTGCTGCATTCCTATCTTCCAAACAACTCCTCCCAGATAAGAAAGAAGCGCACAAGTTGCGAAACAAAGCTCTGCGATACTACTTGGATCTGCAAGGAAAGCTTTACAAAAAATCCCTTTCTGGTCCATACCTAGAATGCGTTCATCCGGATAAAGTCGAGGGACTCCTGACTAAAATACACGAAGGTAGCTGTGGTTCCCACTTTGATGGGCGCTCTTTGGTTCATCGAGCTGTGACATAGGGTTATTATTGGCCGACAATGAGATCTGATGCCGAGTGTTATGTGAAGAAATGCGAACAGTGCCAGAAGTTATCTCCTTTAACTCATATGCCTGCTGAAGAGTTAAGCTCGATAACTAGTCCTTGGTCGTTCGCCCAATGGGGACTTGACATCGTCAGACCATTGCCTCACGCCCTGGGCAACAAGCGATTTTTGATTATCGCGACATATTATTTTACAAAATGGGTAAAAGCGGAGGCACTAATGCACATTCGAGATACTGACGTGAAGCGTTTTGTATTGAGAAATATCATAATGCGATTCGGCATTCCAAGAGAACTTATTTCAGACAACGGCACCCAGTTTGATTACGGTGTCTATCAAGAACTGTGCATCAAGTATGGTATCCGACCCTATTTCTCCATCCCGGCTTATCCACAGACCAATGGCCAAGCTGAAGTTTCCAACAAAGCCATTTTGGACGGCATCAAGAAGAGGCTGGAGAAAGCTAAAGGCAGATGGGTCAAAGAATTGCTGAGTGTGCTATGGACTCATCGCACTATTCCGAGGCGGTCCATTGGGAAAACGCCATTCGCTTTATACTTCGGAACGCAGGCAATCATCCCCTTGGAGATCGGCCTCCCAACCTTGAAATCAAAAGTTTTTGATATGGGCCAAAATGACATGATACTGGCCTTGGATTTGACTATGATTGAAGAACAAAGAGACCATGCCCTTACATCCGTGGCACAATACCAGCAGCACCTTGCTAAGCCATATAATCAACGTGTTCAGCCACGTCGCTATGTACCAGATGAATTGGTCCTGAAAAAAGTGCTTCCAACTGCTAGGAATCCGGTTAATGGAAAATTGGGTCCTAATTGGGATAGCGCCTACCAGATCGACTCAATCGCAGGAACATGGGCATATTGGCTCAAAGACATCTCTAGGAGGAGTCTGCCATGCCCTTGGAATTCCACGCATTTGCGTAAATTTTATCATTAAATCCGACTTGTGGGGCATGATCCTTGTTTTAAAAGATTCACCATGTACAGATTTCACTTTTGCAATGCAAAGTTTCTTAATTGCTTATTGTGAGATTCAGTTAAAAAATATTCCGATTAAGCCTCCGGATTCGGAGCGCCCTACGTGGATATCACGATTGGCCAAGATAAAAAAGCCTCCGAATTCGGAGCCCCATCTGTGCAGGTCACGTTTGGGCCGAATAAGACTCCGGATTCGGAGTGCCATTTGTGGATATCACGATGGGCCAAGTTAAGCCTCTGAATTTGGAGCCCCATACGTGTAGATCACGATTGGGCCGAATATGCCTCCAAATTCGGAGCGCCCTTTATGGATATCACAATTGGCCAAGTTAAGCCTCTGAATTCGGAGCCGAATCCGTGCAGGTCACATTTGGGCCAAATAAGACTTCCGATTCGGAGTGCCCTTCATGGATATCACAATTGGCCAAGTTAAGCCTCTGAATTTGGAGCCCCATCTGTGCAGGTCACGATTGGGCCAAATAAGCCTCCGGATTCGGAGCGCCCTTTGTGGATATCACGATTAGCCAAGTTAAGCCTCCGAATTCGGAGTCGAATCCGTGTAGGTCATAATTGGGCCGAATAAGCCTTTGGATTTGGAGCGCCTTTCGTGGATATCACGATTGGCCAAGTTAAGCCTCCGAAGTCAGAGCCCCATCCGTGCAGGTCACGATTGGGCCGAATAAGCCTTCGAATTCGAAGCGCCCTTTGTGGATATCACGATTGGCCAAGTTAAGCCTCCGAATTCGGAGCCTTATCTATGCAGGCCACGTTTGGGCTGAATAAGACTCCATATTTGGAGCGCCCTTCATGGATATCACGATTGGCCAAGTTAAACCTCTGAATTCGGAGTCCCATCCATGCAGGTCACATTTGGGCCAGATAAGACTCCGGATTCGAAGCGCCCTTCGTGGATGTCACGATTGGCCAAGATAAAAAAGCCTTCGAATTTGGAGCCTCATCTGTGCAGGTGACGTTTGGGCCGAATAAGACTTTGGATTTGGAGTGCCCTTCGTGGATATCACAATTGGCCAAGTTAAACCTCCGAATTCGGAGCCCCATCCGTGTAGGTCACGTTAGGGCCGAATAAGACTCTGGATTCGGAGTGCCCTTTGTGGATGTCATGATTGGCCAAGATAAAAAAGCCTCTGAATTTGGAGCCCCATCCGTGCAGGTGACATTTGGGCCGAATAAGACTCTGGATTCGGAGCACTCTTCGTAGGTCTCACGACTGGTGCAGATAAAAGCCATGGATTCGGCGCACCTCTCATGAGTATTACTATTAAAAAGCGCGCGTAGTTTGCGAAAGTTGAAACATGCAAGCATTGAAAATGAAATGTTTCATTACATTAACTGACTGGCTCATAATGTATAAATTGAGACATGCAAACATTTAAAACAGAGTGTTTTATTAAATTAACCAGTAAATACATAATTTGCTCCCAATCTGTTGGAGCGTTTACAATATCTAGTCTAAATCGGCACCTCCCTCATCATCACTCTTCTCAACTTCGAAGGCCACGAAGGGAAAATGCTGACTCTAATATAACGGCGACGCCAAATCAATGCCAGTTGCTCCGAGAGCGTCCGAGGCCTGTAGTTCATCCGTGCTTGAATCCACGATTCTCACATCGATAGACCTCCTTAGCGAGTTTTTCCTTAGTCTTGTCTATCCCGACCTTTCGACTGTTGTGGAAGCCTTTTTCATAAGCCCTGGTCTTGGCAGTCTCAATGGCAAACATGCTAGTCGTATCTTGATTGGTAAGCGCATGACTTATTAGCCGTTCGGTCACACTATCTTCCATGATCGGGTTCGATTTGCCGACCGATTGAGCCTCGGCAGCCTTGACCTCTCTTAGCTCACACTCAGCCTTCTCTATGTAAGCTTCTAAGCTTCGAATGTATTCGTCTCTCTGCCCTATATCCCGCCGTGTGGCACGTAGACGTATGTTGATGTCATAGGCGGTGTACTGCCCCTTCACCACCCCATGGATACCCCCCCGAAACACTTCGAAATCCTATTGACCAACCATCAACTGCTGGACTTCTGGTGGAAAAATCTGTCGAGCAAACTCGACTGCCACATTCGGGTCGTGAACAATTGAATCCTCTTCCATCATCGGTCTGTTCCCCACAAAGACCGCAAAACTCAACGGGCACGATGTTACAGCGGATTCTCCTCTGGAGCGCAGTTGCGGGGATTTGTCCTACTGCTGCTTTTCCCTTCTGGGTGACATACTTTGACGATGAGGGGACTGGCATCTCTCCCGCTCCCTCGTCACCCTACTGCTCGTGCGCATAGGCTCGCCACTTTGATTCATCTCCGCGTCCAGTTCATCCAATGTCCTCTTTTCTTCTCTACTGTTAAAGAATAGTCTATTTGACATTCGCACATGTCTAACCTTCCCCTACAGACTGGGTTAGGATACTAAGTCTGAGCACACTTATGGGACCCACGTGCATAAAGCACTCATCCCATTTATTCCTTACAGATGCAGCACCCCCGAGGCGATCTCATTAACGATAAACTTCAACAGCCTCACGCCATGAACTAAAAGTATCTGGCGTTCCAGTTCAAGCATTGGCTAGGGCGATAGCAGATTCAATAATCTAATCAGCCGAATATCTAAGCATGGCGCCGATCTACTCATGCACAACAACCACTCCATAAACTAAGATTATTCGGCCTTCCAATTCATACTAGCTGGGGCAAGGGCAGATTCATCAATATATTCGGCTTAATTATCAGAGCGCAGCAGAATTACCATTGTGCCCC
Organism: Camellia sinensis; assembly: GCF_055761805.1. Classification (NCBI taxonomy): domain Eukaryota; kingdom Viridiplantae; phylum Streptophyta; class Magnoliopsida; order Ericales; family Theaceae; genus Camellia; species Camellia sinensis. The sequence goes on from NC_138974.1 coordinate 83,190,707, forward strand.
AGCAAATCCCTGAACTGCCATTTTTATGATGACTAGTTCATTCACTTGCTAGGGCAAAGGCAGATTCATCAATCTATTTGGCTTAACTACCAGAGCGCAATCGAATTACCATTGTGCCCCAGCAAATCCCTAAACCGCTGTTTTTACGCTGACCGATTCATTAACTTGCTGGGGCAGGGGCAGATTCATCAATCTATTCGGCTTAACTATCAGAGCGCAGCCGAATTACCATTGTGCCCCAGCAAATCCCTGAACTGCTGTTTTTATGTTGACTGGTTCATTCACTTGCTGGGGTAAGGGCAGATTCATCAATCTATTCGGCTTAACTATCAGAGCGCAACTGAATTACCATTTTGCCCTAGCAGATCCTTGAACCGCCGTCTTTACGCTGACTGGTTCATTCACTTGCTGGGGCAAGGGCAGATTTATCAATCTATTCGGCTTAACTATCAGAGCATAGCCGAATTACCATTGTGCCCCAGCAAATCCTTGAACCGCCATTTTTAGGTTGATTGGTTCATTAACCTGCTAGGGCAAGGGCAAATTCATCAATCTATTTGGCTTACCTATCCGAGCGCAGCCAAATTACCACTGTGCCCCAACAAATCCCTGAACTGCCGTTTTTACACTGACTGGTTCATTCACTTGTTCGGGTAAAGGCAGATTCATCAATCTAATCGGTTTAACTATCAGAGCACAGCCGAATTACCATTATGCCCCAGCAAATCCCTGAATCGCCATTTTTACGCTGACTGGTTCATTCACTTGCTGGGGCTAGGGCAGATTTACCAGTTTATTTGGCTTAACTATCAGAGCACAACCGAATTACCATTGTGCCCTAGCAAATCCCTGAACTACCGTTTTTACGTTGACTGGTTCATTCACTTGCTGGGGCAAAGGCGTATTCACTAGTATATTCGGCTAAGTTGCAGCACTTCATAGTTACGTTTAATTCGGTAGCTTGTTCCATTCATTTCATAATTTTACATCTCACTTAGCTGCTAACAAGCATATAAACTGAACACAAAGAGCAAAAATAATTTTCATTCGTAAATTGAGCACAATTACAATTCATTTTACAAATGAAAACTACCCAACATCAGCTTCTTACAACAATGATTAACCAAAAACCTAATACATTTAGTAAAACCTACATACACCTAGTACCAAAGACAAAATGGAAAATATTCAACTCAAGTCTTCGGGGTCAGACACCAGCGGCTCAACATCTACTTGCTCGTAAAGAATCGGTTGTTCCGATACCACGTTAATAGCAGCCAAGGCTTTGAGCCAGCCATGTTTGAACCCCATATTTTTGAATTTCGGCACCTCTTCTACGTAGTCTACCAAGGCCGCATCCTTGCCAGCCTTGAACGACTCGGAAAGCATGAACTCGGCGTTAGCCTTCGCCCGGTTTAACTCTTCCAGGTCGGCCTCCAGCTTGGCAATCATCTCGTTGGCCAATCTGAGTACTTCTTCATTCGTTTTCGCCTTTTCCTCAACGGCCACTTTCAGTTTGCTGGCAATCTTGGCCTTATTTGCTTCAGCATCGGTCCTAGCTCTCTCTGCCACCGCTTTCGCGGCGTTAGACTCGGCTCAAAGAGAAGCCTTAGCTGTTTTCCCCTACTAGATTTCCAACTTGGCTGTAAGAAAGTCGATCTGTTTGATAGCGTCGTGTTGGCGACGTCCAATCTCAACTATCCTCCCTGCTGCCTGCAAAACAAAGGATCAGTAGGCTAATATAGAAACTTTTTTGGTCAGCCTCGCAAAACTATAAAGGATCACGTACCAATATCGCCGATTGAGTGGCCAATGCGATGGCTAGAAGATTGGCCTCTGCCCTAAAAGTTGCTCTGTCTGCCGGCATAGAAATGGAGGAAGCCAGGCTCAAAGCCACAGCTGGATCTCTTACAGCCAATGTATCAGAGCCAATCGACATGTTTTTTTATCCTTGGTTGTACTATGAATGGCACAACCAAGTTCGATTCTTCCAAACGTGGCCATTTGTCCATTGGGTCTTCTGAATAAACGACTTGGTGTTTGGCCAGGCATTTTTTACCGCTGTGCTCCACCACTTGACCTCCCGTTCTTCGACAATAGGTTCATTTTTAGCCACTTCATTCTGGACCACCTCTTCAACGGGAACAGGTGGAGGAGTTTCTTCCCTAACGACAGGTGGAGGGGGTAGAGGTTGGTTTTGTTCGATTTCAGCCCTTTTTCGGGCAGCCACCCTCTCGGCATTTTTTCGTTTAGCCAATTGGCTGAGCGACTCTCTGGCCATGTTATCAGGGTAGGAGCCGGGTAAGTCCCCTAAGTTTGTAAAACTATCTTCGAAGGAGACGTCCCCTTGGCCTGAGGTGGATAGAGGGTCCGACAAATTAAGTCAGGCTTCCTCAAAGGCCAATTTTGAAGCCTCGTCTACCTTGGCTTCAGACTGGCTTGACTCTTCAGCGACCTCTTCAGCTACTTCCACCTACTCCAAATCGGTTGCCTCCAAACCAACTTGCCTCAAGTTTTTGAAGTTGGTTAAGATAAGGGCCGTAAGATACTCTTCACCCCTCAGAACTGGAATGTTGTCCGCCGCCTAGAACGTCGTGTACATTGGCTTGTATTGAAGAAGAATATGAGCCGCCCTTCCTTGTCTCTGAAGGCTTGGACGGCTGAAGTATTGGAGCACGACTTTGATTTTCGCAAGAACGGAGTCGTCGATTGAAACCAAAACTTTCTTCATATCGTTTCCTATACAAGTAAAATCATAAGAACACGAAAATAAAGTTGAATACATATAAGGAAAATAAGTGCAAGGAGCTATATGGCCACTTGGTTCGCCTCTCTGTCTGGGAATTGGATCAAGGTGGTCTTCGCCTTCGCCGAATTCCTAGTCACCTCGAACAACGACCATGACATCATCAACTCGCTTACCAAAGCTGACAAGCATAGTCACTAATTGATGGTCGGTGTCCTTGGCCCAGAGGAAATAGCACCCATGTCGGCCAGAAGACTTGGCCAAGGCATAACAATGCTGAATAGCAGGTATGCTGAGATTGATCCTAAGGCGACGTTTTAACTCTATAATCCCCATTATGATTTAGAAGAAATTTACATTGGGTTGTGAAGGGATTAGACCCCAATGGCGAAGGACGGCCCTAAGAAGTGGGTGAAGGGGGAAACGAACTCCATCCTCAGCAATTGATAAGAAAGGGAAGACGATTGTGCTTTGATCCTCCCTCTCCATATCAAGGGTGCTATCTGTCACGAGCGACAGATGGACGTCGTCGGGGATGGAAAAATGGCGTCGAAAGTCAGAAATTCGATCCGTAGAAAGGAGGTCTTTCAAATGCTTTTCCATTTTCGTAAGTGTATGGAATGCGCTGAATTGAAAACAAACAAGGAAATGGGATTCAAAATAAAGAGGAAGAGAACTTACAAGAGACGGAGAAGACAATGAAGAATGGACAGAGGTTGGAGAGGTGCATCGAAAGGCAGACCAAGAGCTTCAAGCATTCAAAACAATATACACGCATTTGAAAAGACAACAAAATTTTAAATCATGATAATAAATGAAAAGAAGTGTACGAAAGGGCGGAAAGTTGTAATGATGACCGTAAAGCGCGTGCGTTCTGACACTCACGTTGGAATGAGGTTAACCGTCAAATTTCGGCTCTGACTTTTCAAGTTCGAAACCAAACACACCAGCCAACTGTTGTTAGTGGAGTGTTTGGAGGGCAATTGTGGGAGTCGAGTATTAGGGGATATGAATGGGCCGAATATTATTCTTAGAGAATCAAGATGTATACATTACATTTGGCTCCGTCCTATATAAATTCAAGGGGTATCCTAATCGGCCATAGAACCAGCTGACCAAGGAGCCGAGTAAAGGTTGGTCAGCAACAGAAGGAGCTGAGTAAATAATTGCATGGTGGATTAAAGGTGGGCCTAACTCTGAGGCCCAGAGAAAAAATATATAAATAGAGGGACATCAACCAAAGAGGTACGTGAGAACTAGTAATCTTAACTTAAGATAGAAGTAAACAAGAGAGTACACACTGACTTGTCCATCGGAGTGCTAATTCTGGCACCCTCGAGCGGAGCATTCATTCCTTTTCAGGTTGTTAGCTAAGGATCTCGAGCATCCTATTGGATCCAATGAGTGTTTCCAAACCACTTCTCCACACTTATGAGTTCAGAAACAAAATCATAATTGTGTATCCAAGTGAAATTTCAGAAATATTACCTAATGATTATCTTACATTGTAGACACCCCATTTTTGACCGTCCTCAAGACTTGGACGTCACCGCTTGAACACTCGGTGATCATTCATGTTCGTGTTTGTTTTGAATTCCTGGAGGTCTTGGCTACGCGCCTTGCCTCAGGATCTCTCGACTTGCTTGTTCTATGCTTGGTTTTACACAAAGGACTTGTGTAACAACGTCCACGAGGGACCCCGCCACAGTTCGGACTCGATTTGTGTCACGGTCCTTAATCTAAACCAAAGAGTCCAAATCCGACAAATCGTTTTGAGAAACAGATTTTTGAAAAGAAGTGTCAAACATGGACTGCTTTGCCAGATGCAGAGTCACCACCTAAATATTTTATTTTTGGGGGAATTTAGGAAACCCTGACTCGGTGCCAAAGGCCACGTGTCCGTCATCACCAAAGTTGTCTCGGCTCGGGAACTTGGGTACGAATGGGGAAGGTCAGCTATGAGCACCCCCTCTCGCCCGATCCGAAGATCAGCCTCTACTAATCATGATATCCGTTTTTGAAAACGTTATGTGTTCTTATCCCGATTATTAGCCTAGAATTACTATGCTATGCTCACGGTAAACAAGTATAGACTAGGTTGCCTAACTTGGGAATAAGCATTGCATATCCGTTTGTTTTGGAAAATGTTTTGGAATCTATTACTCGCAAGTAGGCTAAAACATGGATTCCAATGAGCTATTCCAACTCAGACAATCCAACCTTCATCCACAGGCATTCAAGTAGTTATATCACATAAGCAGCTAGCCTCATGGTAATCATGCTATCATGGCAACACTCACACGCATGCAAGGATGCTAAGGCATGAATACTTACATCGTACTCCGTGTCAAAACAAAGAACTCGTTATCAATCAATGTATGATCCAAGTCCATGTTCAAATGCCTGATGCAACGCATACGGAATGTCACTAGAGTAGGCTCGGCTAGTCTATGAATGACATGTGAAAATGCACAAGTAGCATGTATTAAAGTTGGATTTGAAATGCTAATGTAGTTAGCATGATGCACCGAGCCCGGTGCATGCAATACTGATGAATGATGCACGCATGCATAGCATAAGGTATGCTAGATTAAACATGACCTATTACTAACCATCAAAGCAGGTAAGTAAAAGGGAGAAAGAAATGGGGGTTGGAAGACATGCACACACTCACCCACACTTATTACAAATTCGCCCTCGCTCGGAGGGACCAAAAGAATAATACAGTTCGAATAATGAATTAACTAACCTAGCTAATTAATTATTACAGACCAACTAAATTAATTAAACCAATTAATAAATTTAAGAAAGCAAGAAAAAGGGCCTCGGGAAGAGAGCTCAGTGCACGCGTGCTCGGGTCTTGCTCGGAAGTCCACTGCCATGCGCAAGCTGCCTCTGTTTTCCCTGCTCTGCCCCTCTGAAAACTTCCAAAGTCTCAGAATTGCTTCCCTGGACATTGGGAGACACCACCGGCTGAGGAGAATGGCCACCGGCAGTAATATGTGATCATCGGCTGTTAATGAAGCTATCGGCCACAGATGGATTGCCGGTCGGCACTATGTGCAGTCGGTCGGCAAAAAGTTCCTGCAGAATCTGTTTGACAACAGCAGAGGACAGAGCTTTGCATGGCAATGTAATTCAAGCAATGTATGCCCCAAGCATATCCCTTATCATGCTTATAACTCAAAGGGACATGGTCCTTGGTTCTCGGACCATCAATCGCGCATTTCATTGCGTGATGGCCCAAAGAATCAAGTATGCATTTTTGATATGGAATGCAATGCACATAAACAAACCAATGGGACTCAACCTCCATCACAAGCATTTCAAGAGGGCAAGCATGCATGCAAATGGAATGCAATCCTAAGCATGTGAGCTAAGGATGCGGCATGGAAATGCATGGATGCTACCAAGATGCATGCAATGTGTAGTGCCAATGTGCACACATGCAAGACATACAACAAGTTAGACAACTTGACAAGGAATGCATGCTAAATGTACTACCACCTAAGAATGTAACAACATACCAAAGGGGCCAAATGTATTACAACATACAAGGTAAGCATGCTACAACATGCAAGAGTGGTCTTAGACTAAGTTGGGCAGCCCTCAAACTAACCTAAAACAGTGACCAAAGTGCCCAAAAATGAAGAACTAATGGCATGCAAACATGCATGCAAATGATCTCCAACACTTCAAGCATTAAAGAGCAATTCTCAAGCACACTTAAGAGGATGCAAACATGGACATATAGCATGCAAATTAAGCTCTGAAAATCATGTTAAAAAATGGTGCCATACCAATTAAACAAGGACAAGCCAAGCATGCGACATGGTCCAAAACTTAAGGCTAACAAGCCAAAATGCAAAGGGGCTATACAATGCATGCCAAAGTCGACCCAAACAACTAGGGACAGACCTTAATCATGACAAAATAAACATGAAAGCTTCACAAAGCCAAGCCTAAAACATGCTAGAACAATAGTTTACAACCTAAGGCATGTTAAGGCAACAAAATGGCATTACAAGGCATGTATGCTAAGCAAGCATTGTGTACCAAAACCAACTAAAAACAGAGGCATATTATGACATAATAAGCACAAAAATTAGCTAGGGCATGGTCAACATGAGCCTAAACATGGTGCTCCCTCAAGAGGCCAAAATTGTTCCTTTTCAAGGACAACAAGGAGAGGGGGTGGCCTTCTCCTTCTTGGGACCTCAAGGCACCATCCCCACCTCTGAAATCCCTCAAGATTTCAGTGGTGGGGAGGCCCAAACACCAAGGTCTCGGAGCCCACTCAAAATGGCACGAAATGGAGCCTTACAAGGCTTAAGAGGGGTCAAACAACCCCAAAGCTTGAAGCAACCTTAAACAACTATTTAGAGGGCCTAAAAACAGAACTTTTTTATGCTATACACTAAACACAAAAACAGTTGTAAGGTAGGCAAAAATACAATGCAAGAAAGGGGTAAAAAGGAGCAAGTTTCTTACCCTTGAAGACCCTGAAACCAGCTTCAAAACCTCCAAAACAACCCTTTTGCCCTCAATAACCAAGAAAAGGTGTAGTAGTGTGTGTTTGTGTACAATACTATGAACAAACACACCTAGAACACTCAAGAAAGAGAGGTATAGAGATAGAATATATATAAATTCCTAATCCTAATATCAGAGCTCTCTAACTATGTTGTCTAACCTAAATCCAAGAGAGGAGACTCTCTCTTATAGAGCTCTGTCTTGTAAAGCTTGTCAAATAAGCTTGTCAAGAGAGATATCCCACCATACACGTGTATGGAGGGGAGAAAAGGTGGGTGCCAGCTATCACAGCTGGCACAAAATATCTACTAAAAGTAGATGAACAGTGATCGGCCATTCAAAATTGCCATTTTGGCAAAATAAATGGCCGACCGACAACAAAGAGTGCCGACCGGCAATATACATTGCCGATGGAACAAAATCACTAGCCGGTGGCCTCAAGCCATGGCCAGTGATGTGTGGGGATGCCTCACAAGGCATTCCCTGCCCCTCTAAGGCAAAACACAAGTGTTTGGTGCAAAACCAGACACAACACGGTCGAGTCGAGAGATCCTGAGGCAAGGCGTGCAACTGAAACCTCTGGGAACTCAAGACGAACACAAACAAGGGTAATCACCAAGTGTTCCAATGGTGACGTCTAAGTCTTAAGGACGGTCAAAAATGGGGTGTCTACAGTTGCCCCTCTTTGACAGAACCCGAAAGTCATAACAATGACGGGAGTGAATGTCAAAGCGCAGAGACGACCCATTTTTGACAAGGCCGAAGACTCAGACAATCATGCAAGACAAGCAAGATATGCGCCCGAAGGCAGGGGCAAAATCCAAGACAATGCACAGAGCCGGACATAACTTATGATCATGCAAAGAAAGCTGTAATGAAGCACACATGCGACAGTTTTATGCTAGTATACACCAAACTACACTACAATGCAGAAAGGATGTAAGAGAATTATGCAATTCTCGATACGTCTCATTGAGAGGATACAATACCTGTGCGGCTCGTCTGGTTGCACCAGCCTCAAATGAACCTTACACACAATATCGTGCCTGCAAAGAAAACAACTCAACAGGTACGATGTTATTAGCAACATGCATGACAATGCAAAAATGGATACAAAATGATATGCAATATATACAAAACAATATATAAACAATGCAAATGAAGATGCACTGTAATTGAAACAATGCAAACTATATGCAAAGCAATTGAATCATGATCCAATCATGAGTGGTTCGAAACCACACCTATGTCAAATAGATTGATGGGGGTAACAAGTCCGTCTACCATAGAATGATCAACAGAACTATGAGTAATGTAGACGGACACAAGAACAAGTATTAGGGGGGGGGATTGACATAAGTGGGGAAACGACCTGCTGGGGAAAGGACTACGATCCTAATGCTCGATGCAACAATTACACTACAATGTAATAGATAATGAAAATGTTGGGGAAATGGCAATGGATATGGCACGCGGGCCAAACCAAATCTTGCCTAGGCAAAGCATGTAGGAATACAAGCCACGTCTAACATAGAACGGTCCACTGAACTATGCTTCGACACGAGAAGTATGGGCACATACCGGACCAAGCTCAACATGGAAAGGCACAAGCCATAGACGGGGGGTGATGCAATAAATGCATGCAAATTACAATGTGATATCTACTGGGGTGGAAAAGATACGATGGATATGGCCTGCGGGCCAAACCAAATCTTGCCTAGGAAGGGCATGTACACGTACAAGCCGCGTCTAACATAGAACGGTCCACTGAACTATGATTCAACACGAGAAGTATGGGCACATACCGGACCAAGCTCAATCATGGAAAGGCGCGAGCCATAGATGGAAGTGATGCATTGAATGCATGCAAGCTACAATGCAATGTGCACTGGGATAGAAAAGATATGATGGATAAGGCACGCAGGCCAAACCAAATCTTGCCTAGGAAAGGCATGTACGCATACAAGCCGTGTCTAACATAGAACGGTTTATTGAACAATGTTTCAACGTGAAAAGTATGGGCACATGCCAGACCAAGCTCAACATGGAGAGGCGCGAGCCATAGATGGAAGTGATGCAGTGAATGCACGCAAATTACAATGCAATATGCACTATATTACAATGAAATGGAAATAGAAACAATGGATATGGCCAGCGGGCCAAACCAAATCTTACCTAGGAAAGGCATGTATACATAGAAGCCGTGTCTAACATAGAACGGTCTACTGAACTATGTTTCGACGTGAAAAGTATGGGCACATACCAGACCAAGCTCAACATGGAGAGGCGCAAGCCATAGATGAAAGGTGATGCAGTGAATGCATGCAAATTACAATGCAATATGCACTATATTACAATGATGCATGGCGATGCAATTATATATTTTTTTGTTTGTTTTTTGAAATGCAAATGCATGATGATGCATGATTTTGAAGTGCGCAACAACGCGCGGCTTTTGAGATGCACGTGAACTTGAATATGCGACGACGCGAGTCGCTTGAAATACGTGTATAATGCAACTTATCAAAAGTTGTTCGGGCACGACAAACACCGAAGGAGTTTTCAACAATGGCCTCCAGCATAAGCAAATGTTCAAAGAATTAAATGAGTTTTCATTTTAAGAAGCTAGTAAGGTATGTAATAAGGGGGCTTTTGTTTTCAAATTTAAAACTATAAGCTGGAAACAAATGCAAATAACTGAACCAGTCTTCCAATTTAGCAATAAAAATCTAGTACCTCGTATAACTTAATTTTTTCTGAGTTACTGAAAGCCTCAAGAAAAGGCACACTCCAAGAATCAACCATTGCCTGTCAAAGAAGATAAATTTAAGACATCAACTATACAGGAAAGCTGAACTTCCAGCAAATTGTCTTTAAAATATTTATTGGCATAACTGAAAGCCTTAAACAATGCTATGTTTTTTTGAACAACGCCATTTTTATAACAAGCCAAGTCTGCAAATTAGGGCTGTTCATGGAACCCGGAGACCCGACAAACCCGTCCGGTCCGAACCAATCCGATGAGCTATGGACAGTTTTATTTATAGAGATGGTCGGCTGCGGATGTAACTTCTCCATTTTTTCAATTTTACGGTTGGTCAAGGGTGGTACACATAAAAATCCGATAAATCCGATCCGACCGATAAAATATTTAAAAAATATATTTACCCTCCACGTGTTTAGATTGAACTCATATTTTATATGCTAGAGAACAGTAAAGACAGCCTAGGGAACTCAAATTCCCTTCAGAAAGAAAAAAAAAAAAAAAAAATCCTAGGCAACTCTAAAGACGGCCTAGAGAACCCAAAACCCTTTCAACTATCTCTCTCTCTGGTATAGTTCTTCACAAAAGGATGGTGATGGTGGCTCTTCCCCCAACTCGTCTCGCAGTAGTGGAGATGATGGTGGTGATCAAAATGGCAGTAGCAGTGGCAGACTCGTGGTGGTAATGGCGCAAGCAGATTGATGGTGATGATAAGTTCCTTTTTTCAATGTATCATATCTCCTCTCTTTTAGATCCTTCTCTCTCCATGTGACTATTTTTCTTCACTCTCTGAGGTCTGTGTGTGTGATTTCATTATTTGTATTCGAAAACTCTGAATTAATTTCTTAGATTTGATTGAGTGAATGGTAAAGTTTCTGTGTTGTTTGAGCTCTCTGCGAAACTGTTGAAATCGACCGACAATACCGAATCAGTGTGCGGTCGAGTTTCAGCACACTGGCGGTCGACGTCGGATGAAAAAAGCGTTGAACCGAAAGGGTCGGTTCGAGTGGTGGTTTAAACACTGAATTCGAGCCGACCGACCTGTGAACAGCCCTACTACAAATAGTGTAAATTTTACTTCTATGTATTCCCATGTTTTGTTTCTCGAGTCCCAAAAAATGGAGCACTTGAACATCATGAAGATCAAAGTCAAACACAATAGAATATGTGATGTGAAATGTGGCATGGAAATTTTATTTATTTTGTAATTTTGTATTTATATTTATTCATTTTTTTATTTATGGTTTAATTCGGATCTTAGTATATTTAATTACTAATTTTATTAGTGATTTAAGTTTCCAAATAATGTTATGATTTAGTTACCTATTTTAAATTAGGGTTTCGAGCTTATAAGTACTAGGTCTTTACATTGTATAGTCTATAGCATCAAAAAATATATGGTGTGTTTAAAGGTTGTGGCCGTTTGTGTTAGGGCTTGGTTTGGTTTGGTTTGGTTTGGTTTGGTTCGGTATTCTTCTTGATATATACATATATATATATATATTTATCTTCTCATTGGATCAATTCTCCATACAGATTTAGAATCAATTGAAAAGTTAACGAATCTCTTAATAGCTGTGCTACATCAATATGACTCAAGTCCAAGCTTAGAGAGACCAGCCATTAGCTCATTTAAAAAACTATCATCCACTCTTTATTTTCGCTTTTGAACTTCCGCCTTGTGATTTGGGCCTATTGAAGACATTATCCAACGTTTCTTCTCTTCCCTTTTCTTTTTTGGGCACAAAAAAATGAGAGAGAGAGAGAGAGAGGCAACCTAGGAAATAAAAATGTCATTGTCTTTAGAGCATAAGAAAGTTAAATATGCTTGATGACGAAGTTTTGACAAACAATTTATCCATAGGTGACCATATGGATCTTCTATTGAGGAACACAGGTAAACTGTCAATGTAAATCTACTAGAAGGCTCACGAATGGCAAATTTATACATGTTATGCACTTTGAATGGGCAATTGACATAGATCTGCTTTTTATTTTTTCCCAGCTTCATATATATGATTTTTTACCTAAGATCTAAAATATTCTTTCGCAAAAGGATTACTATGCCTTCTTAAAATAGGATAAAATATTATATTGAGATATAGTCAAAAAATGTAAAGCATTTGAGCAATAATGAAAACTACGATGATAAATCATAACAGACAACTATATATTTTAAACCTGAGAACTTGCTCGGAATGAAAGACATAGTAAGGTTGCCTTTGGGACAACTGACTTGTATGCATCAACACAATTCCCACTAGAAGTCATCGGCAGCCTAAGAGTTGTACCATCCGAATAATTCACTTCTAGTGCTGGAAACTTCACAGCTGCCATTGCCGGAATTATAATCTTATTTGCCAATGCAATCTATACAAAGCAATATCACTAAATTCCAATCACAAATTAACAACAAAAAAAAAATCCAAAATCAAACAATAAACTCAATAATAATTCCACAAAAAGTACATTACAACAATTGATATTCAATACCTTACCACCATGTTGCTTCATCTCAGAAATGTCAGCAAAGTAACCCCTATTCATCTCATCTGCACTGCCCTAGATAACATTACATTAAGTAGTATAACAGTTCAAATTCAATTCATGGACTATACAAGGAGGAATTGAGAAAGTGTACAAAATACAATATAGATATCGAAATGTACAGTCGAGCACGCTCTTTCTCGATCGCAGCTTTGTTTCCAATCTGTAATCAAAAGAGTTTTCAATACAGAATACCAATAATTACACGAAAATTTGAGTTATATGTTTGTGTATTGTTTTAGGCTTAAAATGACGGAGAATTTAAGATTTAACACTTCTAAATGAAACTTTTTCTTATCCATTTTGCTATTTATTTATTTATTTTCTCGGAAAGCAAACAAAAGGAAAACGAACCAGACCTGGTAAATGTCGAGGAAGCGATTTGAGGACCTTTGTGATGGATTATGTGAAGGTATGAGAAAGATCGGTTTGTCTTCCATTGTGAAGAAGATTCGAGAACTGAGAATTCTTGGTGCCCTAGAGCTCAACCGCTTCAACCGCAACATCTTCGACCTGATTTCCTCTCTCTCTCTCTCTACTCTCGTCTGGTGTCTTCGACTCTCTCTCTCTCTCTCTACCTGGCATCTCAAGCAAGACGTTTGGGCCTAGGCCCAGTTACGACTACACGGAGAAATAGTGACGCTAATTGGGTCGTAATTGAGCCTATTTCTATAAGACCACGTTTGAAGTAACCCATGGATACGAATTCGAAAGGGATAATTACCCGTTGGTCCGGTTTGAAATATGTGTACACTATTTTACTTAATAATTTTTTGAGTAGACTTAAAAGTTCTTCTCTCTCTCTCTTTCTCTTTTCTGCATTTTTCTCTCATTCTCTTTGTCATATCCGACGACCGGTGATCACACATTCCTTATTCTCTTTCTCTTTCTAATATATAGTCGCCGGTGACTGATGATCATCATTGGTTGGGGTTCACCGGCAACCACCAACTATCGACATCAACTCGTTACTTCATTCTCACCGACGGCGAAGAAGAAGAGTAGATCTACATCAAATCTGAGTAGATCTGCATGTGATCCAACTAGATCTAAACAAAAAATAGTTGTCAGAGTACAATATTCTTTCTATATCTATTCTTTTATTTGATTTTTTCAATTTTTCTACATTTTCTTTGTTACACACGTCTATTTTTCTATTTTAATGGAGAAAAATTTCAAATTCTGAATAAGTTGTTTTAAGTTTTAGTTATAGTTTTGGCTTTTTTTTGGTGTTGAAATGAATTATGCTTTAAAAATGCAAAATTTTACAGTTTCATAGCATTCTTTAGAACTGTAAAATTTTACACTTTCATAACATGCTTTCCAGCTTAACAGAATAATGCTTTGAAACTGTAACATTTTATAGTTTTAAAGCTTACTTTTCAGTTTGATCAACATTACAAATTATTTGCTTAGTTGTTTGTTGTTGTTATGTTTTTTAACTATAATTTCTCCATATATATGTATATATATATTTCCCGGCAATATTCTGAATATTTCGGTGAGTTTTCGATGATATTCTTGACATTTTCCAATGACGTTCAGAACACTCCGCGCGAACTTTCGACGATGCTCAAAACACTTTGGCGAACTTCCGGTGATGCTTTAGCGATTTTCCGGTGATGTTGAATATTCTGGCGGGTCTTCGGTGAGTCTGACGGAAGTCGTTGGATGTATCAACATTTTTAAAGTGATAAAAAAAAAAAAATTGGTAACAATTAAAAATATGTAAGACTAATTGGTGCAAGTATTTTGTTTTGGAATTAGATAGATTTTGAACTTTGTGTATTGGTAAGTGCCCCAATTCAAAACGACATGACACAACATGATAAAGTGAAAGACAAATATGTTAGAGCATTTCCAATATTTGTCTTTTTTTTAAAATTTTTTTATTTATGTATATTTTTTATATCAAATTTGACTATAGATTTCGGTAAAAGGTTTCATTTTATATCAAACGTTTCAATGCTAAATTTTAATTTTTATCGAACAACCGGTCCACCGGGAGGATGTCCGGGGTGGTCGTCTGGTCTAGTGTAAATTTTCTTCTAATTTTCTCCAATTAAGTTGTCCACCTGATTGTCTGGCTGGTTGTTTATTTGATTGACCGATCGGTCATCCATCCAATCGTCTACCAATGGTCATTTATAAGATTTGATGAAAGGTTAAACGATCTCTTGATTTGAAGAAAAATATAGAGCTCATTTCATTTGATACCAATTTGGTAAAACAGTTGAAACACCATTTTTATTAAATTTTCATCAAATTTAAATTTAATGAAAGATTTGAGTATGAGTGGAGAGGGTCTTGTGTAGTTTACCCTAATTAATTTTATGAACAAAAATAAGACAAACAAGACTTTTATGTAATTTTGACTATAAAAATTTCAAAGCGAGAATTTTTTTTTTCCAGTAATGATATTTCATTTTAATTGTGTGATATAAACATAATTTCACATAAATCACGCATGCACGTAACTTAATAAAATATTATTTTGTAATTAACTTTACTGTTGATTTTATTATGTCTTGGACCGCCATATATGCCTTGTTAGCTGCCAAACAATGGTTGACCATTATTGAAGGTAATAATAATAAAAAGAAAAAATTAATTCTCTACTTTCTGTTTTTTCTTTAAGAGAAAATTAGTCTAAAATTTCTCTTCTATTTTAATAATGGGAGAGGTCCACAATATTATTTTATGATGTGTAAGATCCCTCATACACTACCATACATCTCCGTCCATATCCAATCTTCCTGGAGAGAAGAACACAGAGACCGATCTTCGAATTCGAGATTTCAAAGTTCGGTCTTCTTCCTCGCCGGATAATCTGACAAAGGCTTCCAGCTTCGGACCCACCACTATATATACATACACAAACTCCTCATCCATCTATTTTCTAGGGTTCGCAGAGATTTTGAGCCTAGACCTCTTTCTCCATGGGGAGGATTAAGTGCCTTTTCGCTCTATCTATCTATATCTATGTCTCTATATATGTACATGTTTGTGGTTGCTTAGATTTTTATCTATCTGAATTTTTTACTGTATGATTTTCTATATATTCATAGATCCATTGAAGATTTGAATTTTCTGATCTAAAAATGTTTTATTCTTTGTGCTTGTTGTTTCATTGAGACTTCAATTGATATTTGTAATTCAATTTTTCATGTGGTGCTGAGAAATCTGAGAAATGTGTGTGTATATGTGTATTTTTTTTCTTTTTCTTTTTCTTATGACCCAAACAACACCCCTGTTGATTTCTGATATTCTTATTGGATTTCATTTTACATCTTGAATCGATTTTTCCTTTTAATTTCAATTATGTTTTCATTCATTTTTCTATCAACCCTGTTTCTTTGCTGCAGAAAATTCTCTGGTTTAAAATTGTGAACAAACATGTGAAGAAAGTCAGAAAAATTTTCTATGAACAAAATTAGAGAAATTTCAATTTTCTCTAGATTTCTCTGAAAAAAGAAATTCTCTGGGAAGTCCAGAGAAATTGGAGAGAATTTATCTAGGAAGTCCAGAGAAATTCTTTGAAAAATCTAGAGAAATTCTCTGAAAAGCCAGAGAAATTCTCTGAATTGAATTTTCTCTAGATCGATATTAAGGAACCTTATACATTATAAAAATATTAGATATTCTTTATGTTATAAAATCTTAATACCATGGATCTTAAAAAAAGGGAGTACTTACGTGTAGGTCCTAATAAATAGACTTATTATCTAATAGGTCCTATGAGAAAAATTTATCATAAAAAAGTCACTAATTGTAAGTTTTAGCGACAATTTATAAAAATCATGACAAAAAAAGTCAATAATTGTCAATTTTTAGTGACATAAATTTTTAGTGACATAAAAAAATTGTCACAAAAATATTATTTTTAGCTACAATTTTACCAAGACTTTACGGGAATTAAATTCAACTATTAGGACCTATTGATAGTTTACCCTAAAAAAAATCCCTCCCCCCTTCTTTTATAAACATTTCAAAATTGTTTATAAATAAATAAATTTTTATAATCTCATATTTAATTAAAAAATTATTAAAAAAAGTCACTTCTCAAATAAACTAATATGTGATGCAGTCCACATAAATGTATGTTCCATAATTGTGGGCTCTACATATATTTGAGAGAAAATTATAAACCGCCATCATAAATGTTACACAAAGTAACCATGTTTGATAGATTTTAGAAAATTTTATTGACAGGTTACTCAAAAAATTTTAACTATACAAATTTTATTAATTTTTTAAAACTAATTAACCTTTGAACCTGTTCTATTTTGGTAGGATCAGTTTAGGAATATTTTCACAAAATTTTGGTGTAGTCTAGAGCCTAAAAACAGGCTCAATTCGTGTAAGACAAAATTAGTCTCCAGAGAAACAAGATTCAGTTTTGGTTGATCTCTCTCTCTCTCTCTCTCTCTCAATGTTCTCTTTCTGCTCCTATATCATTCCTATAATCTATGAAAACAAGATCTCTATATTTATTGGTCAGTCACATGTTCGAAGAAAATCTCACAGGCAGCATCTCTGTGAATAGGAGAAAGAAGGGTTAAAAATCATCACAACTTTACAAAGCAGTTCCAGGATAGTTACAAGAAATATAGGACTTACAATACCAATGACAGGAGGAAGCCAGCCTTTATACAAAGCCTGTGGGCCTTCCTCCCGTAGCACAGTGGATAAAGCATGGAACATTCCTCTGTACTGATAAGAAGACTTCTCTGTCTGCAAAAGTAAGTCAAAACGAAATATGCAGTTATTCCAATGGAAACACACCATGAGAAGCTACCCAATATTCACAAAGAAAACCTGCAACACTTCCAAGTTCCAAAGAGATAAGCGTCCTTGAGGAGCAAAAAATACCTATGCCACGAACCATGTCCATAGGGTATGTTGCGGACATGGCAATTATTCCAGCACAGGTTCCAGCTCCAAGGCATAATACAGGAGTGAGCTGAGCATCTTCTGCAATCGAATAATGAATGCAACGTATCAGATAGTCCACATATTCTTTGTAAATTGCCATTTATGAGAATATTTCAACAAATCAAAGAAAAGTTTTGGATTAGAATTTCAATTGTTTAAAACCAAAATAACAACTGGCCTCCTACAATATCCATAAACCAATAAATGACACGTCAAATCTACATAAATGAGTTTCTGGCCCCAGACGATAGACAATAATAAAACAGAAAGCAAAAGATGGGCACACCATTGCCAGTTTGCTGCTGGTATAGAGTTAAGGTACCCCTATTGCATTATAACAAGAAACTGTCAGCAAAAGAATATATGCTGAATAAATAGTTGAAAAGTGCGGTGAGCAATGTGAGGAAAATAAAATTATAATTTCTGTAAGCCTCTAATGTGGTTTTTATAAGACCTTCAAAAACTATTGTAAGTTCTGCGGCAATGACATCACCCACAAATACCTTTGTCCATGCATTCCCAAATACAAATTTGAACCAGATTAACAAGTGAACAACCAAAAGAATTCATTAAATGTTTATCCAATTTGCAGAAGTTCACTAGTGTTTAGAACCACATGAGATGCAACAAAAGATAACCCCGCCTCCAGTATGCTTAAAAATGCAGAACAATAATGTTCCTGGTCTTATTATGCATATAGTAACATAAAGTTCTTCATGCTTCCTGAGACCAAATTAAAATTCTTGGCCTCTTGTTAGCAAAAATCTGGTTTGGGTCAAATTGATAGAGGACATTCGACAGAGAAACCAAACTTTCACAAACAACAACAGATCAGACAATTGTGGTTGGTGTTCTATACCTTGACTGTTTCAAGGACTTCTTTGGAGTTTGTAATGTAAAGAACCTAGTGTACATAAACTGAAATTTGATTGAAGAACAAGTAAACTTGCCACTTAATTACAAAAATTAAATTACAAGTTTAAAATGCATAACAATCGGCAAAGGAAAACCTGGACACAAAGGCGAACTACAAACAAACTACTCCTAAGTACAAAAGCTACTTCTAGTTAAGTTATGTTACTCCTAATTCCACATCGGTTGTGAATTTTGTTGAAGGTCCTTTTCTCTTTGAACTTCCACATTTTATATGACTTTCAATGGCCATGCTGTGCTGCCACGTGCCCATTTGCCATGCTCCTATAACTGCCCATGAATTGCAACTGCCTTTGAATTCCCTTTTTTCCTACTACTGCCATGTACTGCCTCATCATTCCTCTTTCTTGGGCCACTAACTTTACCTCCTTTATTCTTGGCCCTCTTCTGAATGTGAAATTTTAAATTTTTGGTGTCAACAATGCCCCCTTCATTCAGGATAAAACTAGTTTTTTTCTTGAATGAATACCCTTTTTTTTTTTTTTTTTTTTTTTTTTTTTTTTTTTTTTTTTACAAAAGATGGACTTTCAATATTAATGTGACTCCACTCAATACTAATATGAACCATTTATCAAAATAATTGGGCCTTAGCCCAAAAACTTAGTATAGCCTAATGCGGAGATACCCACTCAATATAAACTTGAGAATTTGAATCTCTAATCTCTATTCCTACCTTTTCACTTCTTGCACCATCTCCTGTATCCTTTCAATTTCCACAAAACAAACCCTAACAATGGCACCCAAGAAATCGAAAGCCGAACAACTAGAGAATTTGAAACCTCAACCAGTGTTTCGTTTTCCCCCTAAGATTAGAGAGAAAATTCGAGCTCACAAATTCAACAACTGCATAAATCCTGGGGACTCCTCTGCTAAAGGGGAATTGGGACCAACCTTTTTTCATAATAATATTCCTGATGAGGTAGCCCCTTATTGCTCAGACAGAAACTCTGTTGCTCGACAGAGCCAAGCTAACCTGGAACTAATGGGAAACTGGTCGCAATCCTCGGCGATCATGGATAAAACCTAGTGTAGACTGGAAGCTTTGGGTTAGTAGAATCATGAAATATGACCTGGACCTCTGGCAAGCCCTTGGCATCTATGATGCCATACGTCTATCAACCTTTGCCTTTGATATGGACAAATGGACAGTCAGTGCTGCCACCTGCTTTTGGTCTACTTCTTGCAATTTCTTATTGCTGAAATGTGGTATGATCTCCCCTACTATTTTAGATGTTGTACATCTGACTAGACTCCCTGTGAGTGGCCAACAAATCAGTGCCCTTTTGACTCCTCAGAAGGCTGATTTCAATATTGCTATCAACATTAGCTATGGGAGTTTTATGAAGAAATACCAAAAATTCGATTTGAAGAGAGGACAACCTTTTATCTTTTGTGGTTGAACTAGTTCTTTTTTTGTATCCCTAGTTTTAAGGTAACTAGAGAATATTTGCCTCTTTCTATTTGTATTCAAGAAGGCATTGAACTAGCTTTTGCTCCATTTTTGCTGGTCATATTATATAGCGGCCTCTTTATCTTAGCCACCAAAGAAATAGATGTCAATTATGGTGCTCCTTTCTAGCTCTTTCAAGCCTGGCTTTATGCATATTTTCCTGAAGTCAGGCCTTCCAAACACACACCATACTCTTCTCTTTGTGGGTGTTATGCTGAACATTTCCTCTTTTTTCGAACCTCAACTGATATGTCCTTCACTAGAGCCTTTTCTTTTTCCATGGACTCTTTGTTGACAGAGAGGAACTTTATTCATACCTTTTAATGGTTTCCACTTCAAATCCTCAACTCTCACATACGTTCTTGCAGTCAAACTTTGGATAATACATGGGAAAACAAACAAAAATCCTTTTGGGCTTAAGTTCTTACTTCCAGGTATATCTTAGTTGGGGGTTCAATTGCCATCAATAGATTATCTAATTGCATCTTTCAAAGTTGTAACCCATGCCAATGGGCAGGCAATTTGGGTTCATTCGAGTTTTACCTTGCCCTTATTTTCATCCCACTATTTCTGAATATGTGGAGTTAAGACATCAATTTAAAATAAAGGAAGATGTTGAATTCATCCTTGCTACCAATCAAGAATTATTAATCAATTCAGCTTATACTTCTGCAACATTTACCCATATCCTTCCAAAAAATTCCAAGATTGGTGGTTGCTTATGAATGCTATCATTTTCCATAAAGACTTGGCTGCTTACCTTTGGGATCTCCATCCTGACAACAACAAAGGCATGGAAAGAGTTGTAGGTCAGTTTTTCAACCAATTCTATCAAATGCTCTTTCTTTCTTTCGTTTTCTTAATGTTTCATTTTTACAGGCCCCTTCCCATTGGTTCTGGAGCCTTTGGCCACTGAAAAACTAGACTCTAAGGGCAAAGGAAAAATAAGCTATACCAAGAAAGCTAAAAAGAACCCTATGGATGAATCTCTTGCCAACATCCAAGAAGGAGACAGTTCCAAAGCTCTTCCTCTAGTGGCCATATCTGAGCCAACTCAAACTGCTACCAACCCAACTTCCCCTTCATCGTCTTCAGATTGGGACATGCCTATTGGCCAAATCTTTTGCTCTTCAACCGAAAAACCTACTAATCAGAGCCCAGTAAGAACTTCTAAAGTACAATACCAGGTTCTTTACTTCAGCTTTTCCTGACATTTTCCAAATTTTCTTGACATTAAACTGTTAAATTTTAAATATCATCTCTTTGCCTTGACAGAGAAAAAGGAAAAAACTCATCTACCCTTCCACCAGCTCAGATGACCAAGAAGTCCCAGCCAAATCATTTCCTCAGCTTGCCAAGGAGAAACCACCATCTTCCCTTGGTTCTCTACTTGCTGAGGCTGGGATCCCTCATGTCATAGTTCTTGGGGATCTCATTGCTTTCCTTGTTAGAGGTGCTGCCCCAGGCTCAAATGAAACCATTGACTTCCCAAGAATAGATGACATCATGAGTGAGTCAGAGAGTGATAAGGAAGACAATGTACCACCAATTAGAGAATATCAACTTGGAGAAACCCCTGTGGATTTGGTAACCAAATCTCCAGAGAATCTGCCACTTATGACTTCTCCTGGGATGAACCAGACCCAAACACAAAGCCATGCTTCCACTTTTAGCCCTTCCCAGTCTATGCCTATACATTCCCCAAATGATGCCTTGCAAAATAACACAGCTCCTTCGGTTGACCCACTCTTGGCATCTTCCTTACCACCATCTAAGGCTGTAATTCTTTCTTCTGCTACCGTTGAGACAAACAAAGACTCAACACTTCCTTCTTCAGAAACTACACCATTACCATCCACCATTGCCACTGATGTTACTGGCTTGGCAGAGTCAGTGACTCTTTTTACTAATCCTCACCAGAAGGTAAATCTTCCTAACACAAGTTACATTTGTGATTAGATCTTCATATGACTAAACTTTGAATTTTGACAGGTTGGAGGTACATCCCATACTCCTACCAGTGCTGAAATGGGTGTGCAAACAAATCCACCTCATAGTCCTCCTCAAGGAGCCAAATCAACATCTTCTTCCCAAACAGGGCTCCTTCCTATGGAGGTAACTTTTCTTGACTTGTAACAACACATAACAATTCTCTTCAACTTATTAACCTTGGCCTATCCATTCAAGTAGAATCAACTCCAATCACAACTTCATCTCCTCTTACTTTTGGGACCACCTTTGAGGCTTTACTGATGGAAGCCTTTTAACTTCAACAATCCCTCACAAATCTGAGTTTTGAGGAAAAGCTCAAATAACTTACTCAAAAAGAGCAGCGGATGGTCAATCAGTTCTTCCAGCTCCTAGAACTCTCATTTGATGACCTGGCTCTTGCAAGATCTGTAGAGCTTCTCAGTTGTTTTGAGGCCATTCAAACTTTAATGCCAAAGCTTTTTGACTCAGATCAAATACAAGTCTTTCAAGATTTCTTGACTGCCCTTCCCCAACACATAGTTGCCATCAACCAGTATCATGCTGAAACTGAAACCAACAAAGCTTAAATTGATCAATTGAGATCAGTGACTGCTTCTCTGACTGGTGCTTCTCAAGCCTTCCAAGACACCATTACTCAAGACAACCTACTCTCAGCAAGAGAAGCTCACTTGGAGGCTCAATTGGTACAAGTCAAAGCTGAAAGAGCCCTCCTCAAACAAGAACAGTCCAGAACCAAAGCCAATATGCAAGATATATTAACTTAAGCAGAAGATGGTCCTACTAGTATCAAGTCTTCCTAGGCCAATCTCCAACAAAGTAAAGCAAAACATAGAAGTGTGCTACAAGCCTGGAACAATTTTATCTTGCATTTTTTTTTTTTAACTTTTGCTTTGCAACTCTGGCTGTACATACTTGATTTATATGAATGAATGTGTCATTTTTCTTTATCTCACGCTTTCCCACATTGTAGGATAAAATTTTTTTAAATATTTTCCATTGATTATTTTTCTATGTGGTTCTCCTTCCAAAGATGCTAGGTGATATGCCCCTCATTTTCAAACCTTGTATATCTTGAAAGCTCCTTTCCGGTTAGGAGACCAATTCTTATATTCTAGGCTTTTTGTTCCAAGAGGCAAAATAGTTTTCTAGACTAATTCTCTCTCAGAGAACACTTTATGCTTTACTTTCTTGTTATAACTCCTTTCTATCTTCTTCTTTTGTGAATTAAGTAATTGAAAGAAAAACTCCTTTTATGTTCCAAATCTTATAACTCAATTGTCATGGCTTCATTATATTCATCCATTGGAATGTTCAACTGTTGAGCCATCGATTAGATCTTACAGTTACTTCTAATGGAAGAACAACATCATGCCCATACACCAACTCATATGGGGTTGTTCCTGTACTATTTCTCCTAGAATTCCTATAAGCCTATAATGCCTCGGACAAAAGATTGTGCCAATCTCTAGGATTATTCTCAATCATTCTCTCCAAAGTATTCTTTACAATTTTGTTTGTTGCCTCAACTTGCCCATTTGCTTAAGCATAATAGGGGGAAGAGTTTAAGATCTGAATGCCATACTCTGTGGCAAACTCTTTTATTTCATCCCTATTCAACATGGTCCCTTGATCGACAGTAATGGTTTAAAGCAGACCAAATCTATGGATCACATTCTTTTTAAGGAACTCAATAACCTGGGACTGCTTTAATGAAGGTGTGAATATTTGTCCTACCAAATCCATTGCCCAACCTCTGAAAGGCCAATGCTTTACTATTGAATTCAAGCTTGTAGCTGGGACCCTTTGGACACTACCATGTTTCGGGCAACTTTGACACCCCTTTTCATACATGTTACAATCCTTTCGTATAGATGGCCAAAAATATCCATATCTGCTAATCAGTCATCTCATCTTATCCCCAGCTTGATGGGCTCCACATATGCCCTCATGGGCTTTTGCCATTGTTTTCATTTGATCTTCTTGGTCTATACATAATAAGGTCAAGCCATCATGTGCTTTTCTAAACAAATCATCCCCCATTATGACATAATTTAAAGCTTGGTATTTTACTTGCCTATTACAAACATTACTAGGGTTGAGCAAGTATTTAATCAAAGAATACCTCCAATTACTTTCGGACACTTTAAGTGTCATTATTGGTAAGAAATCTCTATGCCTGTCCTTAGAAGTCAGAAAGTTCCTCTTCTGGATTCTTATAATCCTTTCTTGGGCTCTTTTAAGAATTCTTAACCGTGATGCTGATTGAGCCATCTCATTAGCTTCTTTATTCTCTATTCTATACATGTGTGTGTGAAAGACACATGGTCAAAAATGTTTGTCAACCATTTTGCCTCAATTAAATATTCTTCCAATGTTTTGTTCACACATTTGAATTCTCTTACCATTTGCTTGATGACTAATTGAGAGTCACCAAAAACTTGCAGCTTTCGAATCTTGAACTCTATGGCCAACTCAAGTCCAATTTTTAAAGCCTCGTACTCAGCTTGATTACAAGACTGCACATGTTGCTCATCCAACTGATTAGCAAACTGATACATCAACTGATTAGGAGCAATCAAGACAATACTAGCTCCAACTCCCTCATTTGTTTTAGATCCATCAAACATTAACCTCCAAGGCTTAGTATCTATCACATGAACCTCAAACAAATCTGGTTCAACAGGCAAGCATGGATGCTCTACCAAAAAATTCACCAATGCCTGTCCCTTTATAGCTTTCTGTGGCACATACTTAAAGCAGTATTCAATTAAGACCAACACCTATTTACCTTGCCTATGTCTCAACACAAGTCTAGACAACATATATTTTATTACATCAGTTTGTGCTACAACAAACACTTCTGAAGGGAGCATGTAATGTCTAAGTTTTATGGTACCAAAATGTAAAGCCAAACATAACCTTTTGACAGAAGTGTACCTAGTTTCAACATCGTTCAACCTCTTACTCAAATAATAAATAGCCTGCTTATGAGCCATATCATTTTCCTGGGCCAATAGACATCCAATCGACAGGTCACATGCTGAACTATAAAGCTTCAAAGGCTTTCCATAAACAGGTGGCATAAGAACTGGAGGATTGGTCAAATACTTCTTGATCAGATCAAAAAGCCTTTTGATGAAATTCCTCCCATTTAAACTCACCATCTGACTTTATCTTCACCAAAGAAGAAAGCACCAAAGTCTTCCTGGCTAAATTGGCTATGAATCTTCTTAAGAAATTAATCTTACCTAAGAAACTTTGCAATTCTTTCTTATTGCTTGGGGATTTAGCTGCCAATTTTGCCTGGGCTTTGTCAGCATCTACCTATATTCCTTTGTGATGCACTAGAAAGCCTAGAAACTTCCCAGCAGTTACCCCTAAAGGCACATTTTATAGGGTTCATTTTTAACTTGTGGCTTCCCATCTTCTGAAATGTCTGTCTTAAATGGTTTAAATGCTCTTCAAATGTGTTAGATTTGACAGCCACATCATCAATATATACCTCTAAAAACTTTCCTATCAAGTCATGAAATATAAGATTCATTGGCCTCTGATAGGTGGCTCCAACATTTTTCAAACCAAAAGGCAAGACCACCCATTCAAATGTACCTAGAGCCCCAGGACACCTGAATGCAGTTTTATGAATGTCATCTGGATTGATGAAAATTTGGTTATATCTAGCACGCCCATCCATGAATGATAAGACCTGGCTTTTAGCTGCTGAATCAACTAGCAAATCAGCCACTGGCATAGGACACTCATCTTTTGGAGTTGTTAGATTTAAATTCCTAAAATCTATGTAGACTCTCAATTTTCTATTTTTCTTCATGAGAGGCACAATATTTGACAGCCATTCCACATACGTGGTTGTCTAACAAAGTTACTTCATTAGTCATTCTCCTTAGGGGTTGTTTATTTGGAGTGAAGTTATTTTTTATTGGCAGCCTATGTTATACTAAAGTCCTATCCAAACCAGGCATTTCTTCATAACTCCAAGCAAAGCAATCCACATACTCAAATAGCAAGTCAATCAACTTGCCTTTACTTTCATTAGATAAACTAGCATTTACATAGATTGGCCTTTTACAGGCCTCAATACCCAAGTTGAATTCCTCTAAAGGATCTTGAACATCTATTTTAAGGTCATCCAACTTGGCAGGAGCAGCTCTCAAATGTTCTAATTGCACCTCTTTATAACTCATAGGACTATTGTCTATTACACATTCTGCCCATGAATAAATAGGCATTGACTTAAACTTAAACATACTTACAAGAAAGAAATTAAAAAGTCTAACAAAAGTAGACCTAATTACAAGGGTTGTGGCTGTCTCATCCAGCTTGTCTTTTTCACATATCTGCATCTATATCTCTAACTTCTGTCACTTCCTTAATCACAAGCCCTCTCTGTATCTTCATTAGGCTTGGTTTGGCCAATTCTTAGCCTATTTGCTTGAACCCCTTTTCTATGATGTCCTTGAGCTCTTCATTAGTCAAGCTTTTACCTTGGGATCTAACCTCATCTTCAACCACTTCCACTAGTCCAAAATCTTCATCATAGAGTACAGCCTCTATGTTGTGAACATCTGCTACAAAAGGGTTGGCACCTGCTCAGCAAATTTCCAATCCATTCTGCTCTTTTTACCCATTACTGGTTATGAAAATTAGAGCTTGATGCAAAGAAGATGGTACACACCCATTAAGGTGTATCCAATCCCTTCCTAGCAGCACATTGTAGTTAAAAGTGGAATCAATCACAAAGAAAGTGGTTCCCATTAACCTTGAACCAATCTGAAGTTGGATAGCAACAACTCCCATTGCTTCAGATGGTCCCCCCAACAAAATTACTTATATTAATATCAGTAGGCAACAAATCTTCCACTAACTTACTGATTGTCCTCAGAGTTTTGGAAGGGAGAATATTGACAATTGCTCCATTGTTCACCCGCACTATGTCGACTGGAACTCCATCTAGATAGGCTCTCACATACAATGGTCTTAAGTGCCTGATCAACTTTTCTTCAGGCTTCTGTAACACCACATTCTCACCATCGATAGACTTAACTACTTCTATTGACCTTAGTGACTTAACCTCTACCTTAGTCACTATCACTGGTACAACTGGCTCTGCCCAGTCTTTTATATCCCTTGCTAATATGTTTGGCTGGTCTGGCTTGGCCTGAAACTTATTTGGAATGGCCATAATCATATTACACTCTTTTGGATTAGGTAAAGAACCAAATTGGAAAGCAGCCAACTTTTCCCCAAAGTCACCACCAGAACTGTCTGACTTGACTTTTTCTCCTTTAGCTTCCTCACTAGAATGTACCATATTATCCATGGCCAAATATTCCTGGATCTAACCCATCATAAAACACACTTCTGTTATCAAATATCTATAGATCAACACTTCCCATAGTATTGAACCTAAGGCCAACATTCTTTCCAATCTTTTGAAGTCCATCTATCACAATGGCCATTGTTTTTTCTTTTTCAGTACCACATCTAAAGCAGATGAACCTTTCTTTAGGCTCTTCTTGAACTATTTTCCCTCTCGCTTCTTTAGTAGCCTTTTGCATTCTTTCTTTGCGCAATCTCTCTAGTTCTACTAGGAGAACTCCAAGATTTTTCCCCTTTTTCTGGTCAGTCGATTGGAGGCCAGTTGCCACCATATTAATGCCTACCACCTCTGAAAAAGGATCACTATCTACTGTCATCACACCTTTGTTTTTCTTAGCATACTTCAACATTCCTTTTTGAATTAGAGCCTGTACACAATTTCGAAATGTGACATAGTTGTTAGTAGAATGCCTAAAAGAATTGTGCCATTTGCAATATTCTTTTCCAATTCTATCTCTTTTTTAGGGATATTATGGCCAGGAGTTAAAGTTAAAAATTTATTGGCTATTAATTCATCAAACAAAGCATCTGCTTATGATAAATCGAATGAATACTGTTTACTAGCTGTAGTCACATTCCTTTTTGCTGGCTAAATTCTCACATACCATAGGTTTCTTGCCAATAATTTGTGCTACATCAATGTCTATATCAAAATCACAACCAACTTCTTGGTAATAAGTACCAAATGAGGTTGCCTTCCTTTGTTGTTCTTCTCTAAGGATTGACTCATAACTGGTTGCCCTAGAAGACAATTCATAGAAATCTCTAAATATCATTCCTTCAAATTTCTTTCTCAGTTCGAAATCTAAACCATTTTGAGCTAATCTTATAACTTCTATCTCAGGAATGTATGCATAACATCTGTTTTTCGCTCTCTAAAACTTGTCGATATATTGTTCTGCAATCTTCCCTTTCTTCTGTTTGAATTTCAACAGATCTACTAAGGTAACTTCAAGCTCAGTTCTAAAGAATTGAGCATGAAATTGACTTTCCATCTCTTGCCAAGTATGCACAGAATTTTTTGGCAAGTTGATGAACCAAGTGAACATAGTCTTAGACAATGAATTAGGGAATAATTTCATTTTGAAAAGATCATTTTGTCCTCCTTCTCGACACTGCAACACAAATCTCCCTATATGTTTAATGTTGGACTGCCTCTCTTCTCTTGTAAACAGGGAAAATTTAGGCACCCAAAAATTCCTTGGGAGAGGCATATTATCCACATTTGGAGGATATGGACTCCTAAACATAGGTCTGTCTCGTCTCCTTAAGCCTGGGCCATACATTTCTTGAATCAAGTTCATTATTTGCTGTCTGTTATTAATATGAGGGTCTAAGTATTGTTGTTAAAGTATTGTAGTTGATGTCCCCCCTTCTTGGACTTCTGGTTGGAAGTAAGGAAAAGGGGGGCCAGGCCCTTTAGGCCTTAGGTTCATCATCTTGGGTTCATAGTATGGTTGTTGTATGGCATGATCCTGCATATTCTGAGGCCTTACTTGATTGATTGGCCTATTTCTTTGTTCTTCCATAGCATGATAACCTACTACAAGCCCATACAATGCATGTATACCATACATTTATGTCCTTGGTTGCCGCCCAAGTCTCATTCCCATATCATTTAAGTTGTGATTAGACACTGGGTTTGCGAGGTACTCCCTCTCAAACACAGGATTTACAATCATTCCCTCCTCATATCTTTCTTGGAGTGTGGGAGATCTATAAAATGATACAGTTTCATTTACATTTGTATGTTGTAGAGGGACCACTAGAGTTATGAATTGTGTTTTATTTACCATGAGTCTCCTCCCTAACCCTTCTTGATTGGCTGGGCTTGATGTTAGCCTTCTCAAACAAAACCTGTAAGTCATCTACCATCACTTGGTTCTCATATGCAGACATAGAGCCAATTGCTTGCTGAGTGTGCAGTAGAAGAGCCCTTCTTGGATCAGCAGGAGGGCAATTGGATTGGCCATTTTTGGCCATTTCTTGAATGATTTCCTGTCTGGCCATTGAATGGCCATCACCTACGTTGTCTTGCACTCCAATACCAACATCCAACTCTTCTCCATCTTCAACCCTTTTCTTAGGGTCTTCAAAAACTTTGTGTTGTTTCTTCCTAGCCATCACTCCAAATTAGAAAGGTCCCACTGGACATGCCAAAATCTATTTGTAAAAATCTGATTTGGGTCAAATTGACTGAGAAACCAAACTTCCACAAACAACAACAGATCAGACAATTATGGTTAGTGTTCTATACCTTGGCAATTTCAAGGACTTCTTTGGAGGTTATAATGTGAAGAAACAAGTGTAAATAAACTGAAATTTGATTGAAGAACAAGTAAACTTGCCACTTAATTACAAGAATTAAATTACAAGGTCAAAATTCATAACAATCGGCAGAGGAAAACTTGGCCACAGAGGCTAAATTACAAACAAACTACTCCTAAGTACAAAAGTTACTTCTAATTAAGTTATGTTACTCCTAATTCCACATGGGTTGTGAATTTTGTTGAAGGTCCTTTTCTCTTTGAACTTACACCTTTTATATGACTTTCAATGGCCATGTTGTGTTGCCACGTGCCTATTTGCCATGCTCCTATAACTGCCCATGAACTGCAACTGCTTCTGAATTCCCTTTTTTCTTGCTACTGCCATGTACTGCCTTCTCATTCCTCTTTCTTGGGCCACTAACTTTACCTCCTTTATTCTTGGCCCTCTTCTGAACATGTTCGAGCCTCTATCGATAGAAAATTTTAAACTTTTGGTGTCAACACCTCCTTAACAGCTTGCTTACGCATGCGTTAGCAACAAAGATTCTTTCTTTCTTGTCATTTTCTCCTATGCTTCTTGCAAATGTTGCCTGAGCTTTTATCATGCTAATTATGGATTTC
Source organism: Camellia sinensis (assembly GCF_055761805.1). NCBI lineage: Eukaryota > Viridiplantae > Streptophyta > Magnoliopsida > Ericales > Theaceae > Camellia > Camellia sinensis. The sequence goes on from NC_138974.1 coordinate 83,220,895, forward strand.
AATAGTTTGCAGGGCAAACTTTTTACATTCTTCTCTTTTAGTTCATTCTTATTGGAATGAGTATTAGATAATCACCACATAATGAGTTACAGATAACCATGTTTCAAAGGTACTTCAATCCTGCACTTGCCACATTTCTGTATGCCACTAGAATCTTGTCTCGAGGTTTGGTATGGACAGAAAGTAGAATGAAATTCTTACCCCCAGCCTTCCATACCAGCAAAACAAACGTGCCACTAAGGCATCAAATAAGGGGAGAAGATAATGGTAACGACTAAACAATTTTATAGATGCCTCAGATTCCAAAATCTATTTAATATAGAATTTACTATTTCCTCTCGGTTTGCCTTCTCACCAAACTATTAATTTCCAATGCAAAGAAGGGATCAATTCAAACTATTTTTTTCTTTCCTCAAATGTATTAGACACACTTTTCACTACAACTAACTTAGTAATAGTATTGTTCTAAGAAAAAAAAAAAAACTTAGTAATAGTAGGTATAACCTAGATAGCTAATATGCTGAAAAGATAGTCCAGTAAATCATATAGAAGGCCTGAATAGAGCCATTTAGCATGAATACATAGATACATATATTTACACACATAAAACTCATCAAAGCCATAACCAAAAAAATTAAATTCACTAAACAAAACATGTTCCACAAACACAGTAAGTACCATTTAAATTAAATTTTGGAATCACTTGTCAAATTAAAAAAGAAAAAAAATAATCAGAACCAAAGAAGAACATCCAACACTAGAAATCTAATCAATGTACTTTTATATTTGTGAAGGAACTATAGGTAGAAACCATCATACTTAGAAGCCTGCTCATTGCTGAAGAACTTGACTGCTGAATTTGGAACAATACGTGCACAATTAGTACCATTGCCTTTAAATAATCCTCTGGAGCCCTCAGTTCTCCATATATACTGCAGGCCTAATGGAATCCAATTTTTTAACAAAAATTTGAAAGGAAAAAAAATCCCAAAAATAGTTTTAGGAGCAAGTCATCAAACAAGATTTCATGTTTCTTAAAAAATAAAAACAAAAGCCAAAAACGATGCCAAACAAGCAAATTTGAGGGTGACAAAATATTTCTTTGAAACATAATCCAATGGATTGGGATGTTGACAAACTTATCGAGTTGAGTTAGATTGAGATCTGAGTTTATAAAACCTAATTACAATCTAATTGCATAAAAGCCGGTTCCTAGTGCAAATTGGTTGCAACAAAACCTTTTGAGTTGGGAGAAAATTTACAGTGAATGAGAGAAAGATCACCTAGAGATAGTCTGTCAACACAACAACAACAGCAAAGAAAAGTTATGGACTTGGAATCAAGGATCATCATCATCAACATCATCACCAACGTTATCTTTATCTTTTTCTTCATTATCATCATCATTCTTGAAGTATGCATGCGCAAGCGCATCAAGAGTTGATATTCTTTTAGCTGGATTTAGGTAGAGCATTTCCTACATGAAAGTAGGCAAATTTAACATATACTAGATGGTCTAAGAGAGTGAGAGAGAAAAAAAAAAAAAAAAAGAAGAAGAAGAAAGAAGGATCTTTTTAATATATAGAGATCAGCACATACTCAAATTACAAATAGAAACATCATTTTCATTAGACATTAGCAAGATCAGTAGCCATGAAGTGCAATAAAGAATCAAATCAAGTATAACTAATATAATGTAACATTTTCATGGACGCAAAAGTTGGCACATCACCATATTGAGGGGAAGAGGGATAGAAGTTGATTATTGACCTCCATAGGCAAACAATTTGGCCTCTGCTGGTACCCAACTTCTAGATGAGGACATTGAGTATGTTGGATGACAAACCCATAAATCTCTGTACAGTACTCAACAACATACTTCATTGTACCTCTTTCATTAACTGGGAATCTAATAAATATGAACAATAAACCAGTCAGACAAGGAACATGCGAAAAGAATCTCAAGAGATGTGTGAAGTTGCATAATACAAAGGTGATTTCTTCCATTAAGAATCACAAACTAGACCTTTACAATGAAGTCAAACCATATGTATGACATTTTCTACACATATTTCCTTGGTTTGTGACTTCAAACTTTACTCCTCCCAAAGCTTTCTTCACCTGTTACACAAATAATGCCAAATTACCCAGATAGATTACTCAAATTTTCTGCTTAACTGCATGCAAGATGCATGAAATTGCCTTGACTGAGCCACATTACCACGAGGAAAAATTTTTTTGTAGAAGATGAGAAACTTTGAAATAGAAACCAACATTGACTAAATAACATTATAATAAGCCCCCTTAAAATTCTAATTGTACATTTTTTGTCATCAAAGGTTGTAAGAGAGTATCCTATGGCTGATGAAGTTCTAATTTCTACTTACAATTTCAAGTCGAAGCTCCATCTTTCCAATACCCAAACTGTCTGACATTGTTCTGACCAGTTCAGCTGCACTATTTGCTTCTACACCATCATTCGGTTCCTCTTCTTCTTCTTCTTCTTCTTCTTCTTCTTCTTCTTCTTCATCATCATCATCAGCAAGAGAGGGGCTAGCAATATCAACAGCTCCTGTAACCTGCTTTCCATATATCGAAACAACTGAAAATGTAAATCATAGAAAAACACATTTATGAAAAGAAGACAAAAAAAAAAAAAAAGAGAGAGAAAGGAAATCAAGTTGGAAAAATAGATTACCAACATCAATGCCATTAACGAACGAGATCAAATAAGTGTGAACCAAATCTCGGTCAGATATGGTAAGACTAAAATTTCGCGGTATCTCAGCTAGAACAATCATAACCCGACCTATCTCTGCATCCATCTACAAAAATAGTTACAAAACATTATAATTTAGCTTTATTTTCCAAAGCTCAGTTGGAAAGTTCTCAACAACGGAAATAACTTGTGGGCTGAGGTCCTTAAAACCAAGTACTTGAAAAGAACATTGTTGTTCAAGACAAAAAAATAAGACTCACTTTTCAAGCCCAATATGTGGCAATCAATTAGGACATTAAAGGTAATACTCTCTCTCATATCTTCTCTAATCAACCAATCATATGACTTACACATCATTGGGTCTAGAAAATGAATCTAAACAATGGGCTTAGATATCATTTGCCATTTGAAAAATATTAACTTCCTTAACTACAAGAAGAGAATGAGGGCTTCTCATGTGTGATGTATGTTGAAAACCAGAAACACCTGGAGAAAAGGTATAAAATGGTCCATTGGGGATGGAAATAAAGTTAACATTTGGATCTTGTAGCTCGCCTTTTTTGCGCCCCCTTTCAGAAGTTCCAATTAAAGCCTTACAGTTTAGACTCCTGCGGTTCTGAATCTAATCTCACAAGTGCAATGTGAAATTGATAAACACCAAAGAGTCCAAATCTGGAAAATCTTTTGAAAAATCGATTTTTTGAATAAAATATGCCAAAATTGGACTGCTTTCCCAGATACAGAGTCGCCACCTAAATATTTTTTGGGAAATCTAGGAAACCCATGACTCATGCCAAAGGCCACATGTCTGTCATCAACAAAGTTGCCTTGGCTCGGGAACTTAGGTATAAGAGGGGAAGGTCATGAATTGAGCACCCTCGCTAGGCCGATCAAAGATCGGCCTCTATTAATCATGATATTATTTTTATCAACATTATATGCTTTTATTCCGATTTATTAGGCTAGCATTACTATGTGATGCACACAAGCAAGTATAGACTAGTTTGCTCGAATTGGAACAATTCAATTTCATGTTTGTATTGCGAAAAGGGTTTGATTTTGCCACCTCAAGTGGGCTTAAAGTTTGCGAATTTGCCACTCAACAAAGTGGGCTTTAAACGTACATTCATTAAATTATTCCAATTCAAGTAACAAGCCTTCATCTACAGGCACTCAAGTAGTTTATCAAGTAAGCATTTAGGCTCATGGCAAGCATGCTAGACATAGCAATCACTCACACTCATGCAAGTAAGCTAAAGCGTTAAAAACTCACCTAGTACTCCAATCTAAGATAAAACAAAAGAGTTAGAAAAATGCATGTTCCTAACTATACAAGATGACTAATGCAACACATACAAAGAATGCAATTAATAGGCTCGGCTACTAATATGGCATGTGATTCAATTTGATAACATGCGGTTAAACACGTATTTAAAGAATGTATTTAAACAACAATGCAGTTAGAATGATGCGCTGAGCCTCGGTGCGTGCAAGACGAGATGAATGTATGCAAGCATAAGGTATGCTAATTGAAATGTGATGCTCCGAATTTAACCATAAAAAATGGATAAATAAAAGGGAGAAAGACGTGGGGTTGGAAGACATATACATTATTACATTACGCTCTCATGAAGAAGAGTCCGACTGAATAAACTAGCTAATTAACTAACTAATTAAAGCTAAGATAATTAAGCTAATTATTACAAAACCGAATGAATGACTAGCTAAACTACTTAACTAGTTATTACAACACTTGAATTAACTAACTAGCTATTCTAAATAATTAAATAATTACAACACAAATGCAATTAAAATAAGTAATTAAACTAAGCAACTAACTACTCTGCCTCTGGAAATGAGGGATGTGCATGCGCATGCTCGGTTTCCACCCGAAAAGACCACCGTTTTGCTCCTAAATGCCTCTATTTGCACAGTTGAACATTTCCAGAACAAATTTGCTCCACCTTACCAACACTCTGCTAAGATTTGCACCAGTGGCTAGCCGGCCAAAGATGAAGGTTACCGACCACCAGCCGGCCATGGATGAAGGTTGCCGGCCATGGATGGTGGTCTGTCGGCCATGGAAAATGGCCTGCAGGCCACTGATACACAAGTTTATCATTCTGTAACAGAGGACAAACAGAGCATATACAGGGTATTTTTAAAGGTTGTCTGCATAACTCATCCCTCATTTTCATGAACAAATCCAAGGAGTGGTGAACCTAAGCCATAAACCACCAATTGAAGCAATTTCATTGCATGATGGCTTGTGAACCCAAGTTTGCAATTTCAACAAATGAAAAATAAGATACAAACCTCTTCCTTTTCATGAATGATCAAGGGAAGTGGTGACCTTGGAGCCTTGAATAATTTCATCACTAATGAGTATGAAATGGTTCAAGCTTGCATGTGTTCAATTAACGTTCAATTGAACACAACAAGTTATTATCTTGCACCATTTTTAGTCCCAATTTTAGTTACTCATTTTAGTTTGCCAACCATCCTTTAATTCATTAAGTCCAATAATGAATTTGAGTTCTCTAATGGAGTGAAGTACCAAACCAAGAGTTAACTTAAGACATGAAAGAGATGTCATGCCGTTGATAATGAACCCCTAAAAGGGATTAAACCATTAAGCACGACAACCTCAATCTCATGCTTAAAAGAACAAGAGGATTGAACAACTCCCAAAACAAAACAAAACAAAAATTAAGAAAGGAGGGAGCTTGCAGAGATTATTAGTGCTGAAAATAAGTGAGAAAAGCAAAAATAAATGCTATCAACTCAAATAAGTGATGTCTAAGACCTAAAACATCAAGCTTATGAGGACTATTACACTATACGCATACAAAACAAAGCTAAAATGCAAATAACAGCCCAAAACAGTGCTTAAACAGTCTAAAATAAGCCCTAAAACATGCTAGACTTGAGCTAAAAAAAGCTAGATTAACATGCTAAAACATAGCACTAACTAGGCTAATAAGCAAGATACAAGAGAAGGGGGGGGGGGAGGCTTACCCCTCTAATTTTGGACTTCAAAAAGTGTTTTTAGCCATTGAAATAACTCTGAAATTCAGTGTTTGAAACCTCAAAAAAGATAGTAAAAGGGTAGAAAACATAAGGGTAAAGTCCTCCAAAACAAAGTACAAAGAAAGATGAACCACCCGTTAACCTTTAATGGCCTTAAAACCTATGTTTTAGCCCCAAAATGCAGAGTTTTTACAGTCCAAAAATAGCCCAAAAATAGTACAAAAAATGTGCTAGAATGAAGACAAAAACATAGAGCAATTCAAACAAGTAAACAAGCCAAACGAGGGGTGGCTAACCCCTCTATTTTTGGGACTTCAAAACCACTTTTTTAGCCTCTAAAAACCTCTGAAAATCAGTGGTAAAGAGCTCAAAAAAAGTTGATGAAAGAATGGGAAACACAAGTGGAAAGGCTTAGAGGACAAGGATCAAAGAAGGGTGATTAACCCGTCTACCTTTAATATCCTTAAACCACAAGCTTCAGCCCATAAAAGCAGTTGAAAAACACTTCAAAATCAACAAGAAAAGATTGAAAAGTAGTACAAAGATGGTACAAAAGCAAGAGAAGGTATACCTCTTGAAGAGGAATGCCTCTTTGAGTTATATACCACTAATTTCACACTCTCAAGTGCTTTAAGAGCTCAAATTCAAGCTCAAATCATCTCAGCAAGAAGTCCTCTAGGTTTGGTTTGGTGTGTTTGGGCATAGGCTATGCAAGTTGCAAAATAGAGAGAGAATTGTAGAGAGAGGATTTTTCCAAAAATATTTTCACTCCTAAATGTTTTCTAACCTTGAAAGCAAGAAGAGAGGTCTTTTATATATAGAAATATATGAGCTTTGGTCGAAAATATCTAAAAAAGAACAGCTGGAGCAGTGTGGAAACAGTTGGAGGAAAATATCTAGTTTTTACACCGATGGCCGGAAGGCTAGCAGTGGTGGCCGGCCGACCATCACTAATGGCCGGCAGGCAAAAAATGGTGGCTTGCTGGCCATGAAAGGTGGCTGCCGGCCACCTGCCAGCCATGCCTCTAGCCTTGACTTCAAATCGGCATATCTCTCTCATTTGGACTTGGTTTTAGATCATTTTTAAGTCTAAATTGAAGCCCCGGAAGTCTAGTTTCCAATGGGGGTAGAATCACATCTAAATTCTAAGTGTACAAAGAGATATGCCTATTTTAATGAAGGTTTCTCAGTTTTGTCTTAACAAGATTGATGCCTAACTTCAAACGGCCATATCTCTCTCATCTGGACTCGGTTTTAGGAGATTCTCGAGTGTAAATTGAAGCCCCAAAAGTTCACTTTCCAATGGTAGTGGCCTCATCACAACTAAAACCAAAGTGTACAAAAAGATAGTCCTGATTTAGTGAGGCTGCCCAGTTCTCTCTTAACGGTTTCACGCTCAACCACTTCCCCAACTAGTTTTCTTCCCTCCACTCTTATTTTCTTGAACTCCAAACCTCTAAACAAGATGTTTAAATGGATTTTTTAAAGAGTTCACCTCTCTTCCATTTATTTCCACTTTGTCGTTGCTCGGTTTACCAAAAAGTGCAACTTTTAAAGAAATGTGAGCCTCGGAACACCGTAGAAAATTTTTGAATTTTTTTTTGAAAGAGAGGGTTTTACGGTCTAAAAAATTTTTTGGTCAAAATAGTTTTGGTCCAAAATAGGGTGTGAGGTTGGGATTTAGAGCTTTTCTTGTAGAAGAAATCGAACATTTGCATAGCACAACTTTCATCATCGAGTGATCAATCAGTGGCGCCCAAGTCTTAAGGGCCGTAAAAAATGGGGTGTCTACAGATCTACACTAAACCATTGAAACATACATACCATTAACATCTAAAATGAAATCAACAGCCTATCAGGTAGTTGTCTCAACTTCTCTATTAAGAAAGAAGACGAAAAGAGAAATCAAAGCCACTGGAGGATAATCCAAAGATGCTGTGATCTAGAAATTTTCAATTAGACCAGAATTTTAAGATTATTATACCTTTTGTACTAGTGAAAAAGATCATAAAAAATGTTAACTCTCAAACTTTAATTACTCATGAAAAAATCAACAAGGCAAAAAAAAAAAAAAAAAAAAAAAAAAAACAAACAAACAAGCTTAAACAAGTTGCTCATATGCAAAGAACAGAAACAGGGAAAAAAACCCTCTAATTATATGATAGATTGATCCTACGATGCATAAAGCTCTGCCTCCCACGAATGGGAGATAGTAACGTGATATTCAAAAAACATAACATCTTAAATAACATATTTGTGTAAATGTAGAAATTTGTATATCAATTGATATTCATCTATCAAGAACTGAATATATATATATATATATATGTATAATTAAGAAAAATAAAAACACTCAGGAACAAGAAATCAAGAATTCTGAAGAAAACTTCAAGAAGTAGAGTCATGAATATTCAAGGGGAAAACAATTCAATAAATATATGATAGATTGATTCTAGAATGCATAGAGCTTCGCCTTCCAATAATGCGAGAAAACAAAACTTGGCGTTTGTTAAATTCCCAAACACAAATTATCGAGTGATAATCTCAGACTAACAATGTATATGTAGAGAATTGTATATATATATGAATTGAAACAGAGAGAGAGAGAGAGAGAGAGAGAGAGAGAGAGAGAGAGAGAGAGAGATTGAATTTTAAAACTGAACTAGCTCTTCTCGAAGTAAATTGAATTTGGTAAATACAGAGGTGCCAAGAAACATATATGTATCAAAATATGCATTTATCTCCATCAAGGATTTATGGAAAAACATCACAAAAAAATAATAATTTGAAAACAATATTTTCACAGAGAGAGCGAGAGAGAGAGAGAGAGAGGAGCTTGATGAAATTACTTCTCTAGCTCTGTTCATAGTTGAATTTCAAATTGTGTAATATATATATATATATATAGAGAGAGAGAGAGAGAGAGAGAGTGAGTGAGTGAGTGAGAGAGGATGTTGGTTGGAGCACAAAACGAGATGAAACGGAATTTCCCTCCAAATATGTTTGTTTTTCGTTTTCAAAAAACTGTTTTCTAGTTTTCTTTTTCTTTTTCTTTTTTCTCATTATTAAATAAGTTTATAGTTTAGGCAATTTTTTTAGCTTAGCTCGTTTGGGAATTAGCTATTTTAGTTAAATTTTGACTTTTTGTGAAAAAATGTGCACAAAAATAGCGAGAATGATGTGACAATTTGTGATAACTTTTTAGTTTTTTGGGTTATATTAACCACTTTCCAAACAAGGACAACCTAAATATATTTAAAAGTAAAGTATATGTAAATAAATATCTAAAATAAAAAATATTTACACATTCGTTTTGTTTTGTGTCTTTAATTAGTTTTTTAATATATATGTTTCACATATACTTTTTAAGTGCATCTAAAATTTAAAAACAAAATGAAAATCAAATCAAACAAGTTACATAGTTTAAAAGAACACATTAAAATTGTGAGAAAAATAATCGAGAATATTTTTTAGGAAGATCGTTGAAAAGTGGCCTAATGGAAGCCATTTTTTAACTAAAATTTGAAGGGGAAAAGTGGCCTAATGGAATCTATTTCTTCCTCTTCTTGTTTTTCATCATCATCATCATCATCTTCTTCTTCTTCTTCTTCTTCTTCTTCTTCTTCTTCTTCACAAAATGACGTAAGTTGTGTCACAAAACTCAGAGTAAGTCACGTAAGTTCTTCTTCTTCTTCTTCTTCTTCTTCTTCTTCTTCATGGAATAAATTTTCACAAAGTCATGTAAGTTGTGTCACAAAACACAGAGTAGTTAACACAAATGACACATAAGTTTTTACCTAAAAATTTTTAACCACAGAAAAATACGAAGTGTTCACAACTAATGTAAGTGATTTCTGAAAAAATCCGTAAGTGATCACAAATACGAGTAAGTCTTTAAAGAACACTTTTGTTTCAAAAAATTGCGTAAATTTTCACAAAGTCAAGTAAGTTGTGCCACAAAAGTCAGCGTAGTTAAAACAAAATGACGCATAAGTTTGTTCATAAAAATTTTCAACAACACAAAAATACGTAAGTTTTCACAAATGACGTATGTGAATTCCCAAAAAATGAGTAAGCGATCACAAATACCAGTAAGTCTTTGGAGAGCACTTTTATTTCACAAAATTCCATAAGTCTTCACAACTTACGTAACTGATTTTCCAAAAAATACGTAAGTGATCACAAATACTAGTAGGTTTTTGGAGAACACTTTTATTTCAAAAAGTTGCATAAGTTTTCACAAAGTCACGCAAGTTATGTCACAAAACTAAAGGTGGTTAACACAAAATTTGCATGTGAGTTTGTGCCTAAAATTTTTCAACAACACAAAAAAATGCATAAATTTTCACAACTAACGTAACTAATTTCCCAAAAAATATGTAAATGATCACAAATACGGGTAAGTTATTGGAGAACAATTTTATTTCACAAATTCAATTTACTTGTATCGGGGATTCTTAAAGTAAAATGAAAAGATTGAAGACCATTGGCCAACAACAAATCAACATGTCTGGCACGATCGATGCCTCTCGTCGAAAGCTGCCAATTGCACTATTCATTTTTTTACAAGTACTACTGGTTTATTTTCACAATCTGTAATTACATTTTTCATACTCAAAAAATGAGCCTCATCCAATTTCAGTTACTAATGTTACAAATTTCTTTGGGTCCCCATGTATTTTATTTTTTATTTTTTATTATTATTACTTTTTTTAAATCTTGTTGATTGCATCTCGGATGTAGGATATGTGTTTTATGTAGAATTTGGGGCCAGATTGACATAATACTCATATTTTAATTTTAGGACCAACAATGTAATTAACCCTTAATTTATGTCATTTGATTATATATACCTATATATATATATAGGTATGTATTCATATTTTAGATTTGCTGATGACAAACTTCATGATGTTTGCAGCCTGCAACAATTCAAGGAAATGCAAGAAGCAGACAACACTGGAGCGAAATTGGTGAGTGTGCAAATCTGTATTCTCTGTGATACACAATGATGGAAACACAAGACTGGGTTACTATCCACAAGTTGTATTGAATGGTCACGCTGGCCTTCTCATTCTTTCACATTTATTGACTTGTAGCATGTAATAAGGTCAACGTCCTAGTGTTTTTCTAAATTTCGATTCTTTACAAAGCGCCATAAATCACGGTTTGTCTTTGGCTTTGTTTGTGCAATTGTGATTTCTATTTGCAATCATAATTTAATTACCAACAATGCACCCGCAATGCACAGACATTGCGTTTGCTAGAACATGTACTTACAATTATTTTGGACTTGTGATTCTTACTTGTTTCTGATGTGTATAACTTTTGTGTAACGCTTATAGAGCATAAAGTAGATTGGGGAGAGGTGGAAGGCACTCCCCTCTGATGAGAGGAAGAGGTTTGAGGACATGTGTAAGGCGAGTGCCAACGAACATGCCAAAGAAGTTGTTGCACATGCACCGAAATCTGAAAAGGTTATTACGTACTTCATGTTTTCATCAATGTAGTTGGGTAGGTGTTGTTTTCCACACATTGTTGGTTCTATTTTTTTTTATTAATTTAAACTTGAAAAATCTAGAAATCCCCTAGATGTTGATTTGTGATTATGTATCAATTTTAAGCAGAATATAACAATCCCAATCAAACAATCAAGACAAAGAGACACAGCGATTTAACGTGGAAAAAACCACAATTGGACACCTCCAACTGTGATAAAAAAACCACGGGCAACAGCCACAAGAACAATCCACTAAGAAGATTTAAAGGAATTACACAGGTATACTCTCAATTACCTAGCGAATCCACAACGCCTAATTGAACCAACCTTTATGTGCCTCTTCCAACCCCATCTTCACCACGGAATTGTCTTTCTGATGAGCCACTCTGGATTCCACCACAGCTTCAGGCTCGAATTCTTCAGAATACACAACTGAAGAACAACACTCTCTTTTGTAGAACAAAACACAACCTTTGATGTACTCTCTTTAGAACATGAGTTGAATACTCAATAAAACATCAAAGAAAACTCCCAAAGTATCCCCAGATATAAACCCTAGAAACCAAAAAGAAGATCTGGAGCAGTTATCCTAAAATCTGACCCAACACGCGAATTTATAGAATCTGTCCCGCGATCTCCGCTCGAGCTCAACACAGCCCGCTCGAGCGGACTGACCCAAAACTGCGTGCGAACAAACTGAGATGCGCTCGAGCGTAGGAGAATCCGCTCGAGCGTAAAATCACACCTTCCAGTATTTTTACAGGCGACTGCAGAGATGCTGAGAGCTTCCAATCCCCGCTCGAGCGTCACTTTCCCCGCTCGAGCGGGAAGGCCAAAAATGGAAAAACTGGAAAAATATATCATGCTCGGACAGGCAACTTTGAATGCATTTTTGCATTTTGCTTCGGGGGCGCTGCCCCTCGACCCCGCCGTGGCGCTGCCCCGGACCCGCCAAGGGGCGCTGCCCCCTGGACACCCACGAGCTGACCGGGCAGCTTGATCCCCGTCATAATCAGCGAAGTGGCAATCTTGAAAGCATTATCAACACAAACTTCTCTGAAAGGCTTGATTCGGGTTGAATTCGCATCTAAACACTCAAAGTCTCACTGAAATAAAAATGCGAATAAAATTACAACTCAAAGGAGTTTTGTCAAACGGGTTTGCCAAGAAATAAAACCTAACAAAACTTATAAAAATTGCAGAGTAGAGTGCAAGTCCGCATATCATTGAAGTCAATTGTTGATCTAGTCAATCGGTTTAATGAAGCACAAAACTACACAGTCATTGATATTGGGTTTGATGGCCTCTTGGGGTTGAAGTGTACACGTATAGATCACGGCTTGTGTGAATGGTTGGTACAAAACTTCAAGCCTGGCACTAGTTCATTGAATGTTCATGGTCATCAACTGAGGCTGACCTATGACGCAATTAATGTTTTGTTGGAAATATGGTCAGAAGGCGGTGATGTGCAATTGAATGGTTCATTAGACGCATATCCCAATATCTATCAAGAGGTTAGAGTTGTTAAGGGAGTCATTCCTTTGAACCGGTTAAGGCTTTATCTAACTTAGACTGATGATGGGGAGGATGAGTTTAGGAGGAAATTTGCGCTGTATGTGTTGGGGGCCATGTTGTGTCCTACGACAATGGTTTCCTTGACTCCATCGTTCATTCATGCTGTAATGGACGTCAATGGTATACGAGCTTCTAATTGGGCAAAGTTGACACAGCAATTCCTTGTGAAAGGTGTTCGCAAGTATATGACCAATGGTCATCGTGATGCAACTGGATGTGTTTTCTTACTAATGGTATGGTAATGAACCATTGTTTTTACCATTCCTCCTTCATATGTTGCATGAGTTGTTCTGTTATGGTTCAGGAAATTAGCCTTCATTAGGAAATACAATGTAACATGTTATGTCAATACAAGAAATAATACTCTTACCGACCAAATATCCTCGTCGCAAAAAGAGCTTATCTGGTTGCAAGCGTCATGAATTTAACAATAAAGAGTACAGAACAACAATTTTTTATCGACCTCAATGGAGGGACCAATTTTCCTACTTTGTGAAGAAGAGAACAAAATTCACTGTTCTTCATCCATTTTGAATATTCAATCAAACAGAGAACTTGAACACAAAAATTTTATACACATTTGTAGGCAGACTTGACGAACAATATAGAGAAGAAACCTTCATAGGACTATTCAGGAAGCAAACACATGTTAGGGAAAATATATGATTCCCCACAAGTAAATCAATCAATGGGAATAAAAACTAATGCCGAAAAATTAAATCAAAAGCAACACAAGAGTTTTTACGTGGTTCCCTCAATGTGAGGTACGTCCACGGGATCGAAATTTGATTCCACTATCAACCAAAGAGTTTCCAAAAGATTAGAAATGAGACACGAATGGTTTCACAAAACCACCCTTAGGTGAATTCCAAATAATTACAAATAAATAAGAGGAAAGACCTCACCAAATAGATGAACTAAAGTCTTCGAAACCAGAGTTATAGAAGACCCAAAATAATATCCCAAATCAAATGCACAACGGCTGCAGAAACAAATCCATAAAGTTGAATTCAAGCACTGCCACTCAAAACCAAAAACCCATCAAAGATAAATCAATGAGCACAGACCCCGAAAAAGAATGTACTAGCCGTTGTGCCTCTACTTTTTCTGACCCCCAAAAAAAAACAAACAATACAAATATATATATATGGTAAACTTGTGGGCTTTTTTTTTTTTTATCAAACCCTAGTTGTAACCAAATTAAATTGGGTCTCCGCAAATTAGATATAATATATAAAAATATATTATAACTAATACCAAACCAAATTAAACTCTTTTAATAAACCATTGGGACCCATACTCCAATAAGGAGATATACCCCAACAATTCTCCCCCTATCGACTTAGGTGGAGACATCAACCATACCCGTCAAAATTCGACACTTTAAATGTTTGTCCCTTGACAAAGTCTTAGTCAACATATTTGAAATATTATCATCTATGTGAACCTTTTCAAGTTGTAACAATTTCGAATGTAACACATCACGAATCCAATTGTATCTCACATCAATGTGTTTCGATCTCGAATGAAAAGTAGAATTTTTACTCAAATGAATAGCACTTTGACTATCACAATAAAGCACATACTTTTTTTGCTTTAAATCCAACTCTTGCAAAAAAATTCTTCAACCATAACTCTTCTTTGCAAGCTTTCATAACGGAAATAAATTCAGCTTCGGTAGTTGAGAGAGCAATACATTTTTGTAATTTAGATTTCCATGCCACAGCTCCCCCTACAATGTCATCAAATACCCCGAAGTAGATTTTCTAGAATCAACATCACTAGCCATATCAGAATCTGTGAACCCATCAAGTATCGGCTTACCATCTCCAAAACACAAACACACCTTTGAAGTCCCTCGAAGATATTTGAGAATCCATTTTACCGCTGCCCAATGTTCTTTACTTGGATTAGAGAGAAACCGACTCACCACACCAATGACGTGAGCAATATCCGGCCTTGTACAAACCATGGCGTACATCAAAGAACCAACTGCTGAAGAATAAGGAATTTTCAACATCTCTTCTTTGTCTTTCTCACTTGTAGGACATTGATTCAAACTAAGTTTGAAGTGACCCGCATGTGGACAACCAACCGGCTTTGCTTTATTCATGTTGAACCTCTCAAGAACTTTCTCAACGTAGCTTTCTTGAGACAACCAAATCAGTCCCTCTTTGCGATCACGAACAACTTTCATACCAAGAATTTGCTTTGCCGGCCCAAAATCTTTCATAGCAAAAGACTTGCTCAACTCCAATTTCAACTTGTTTATCATGGTAGAATCTTGACCCACAATTAACATGTCATCAATGTAAAGCAAAAGAATAATAAATTTGCTATCTAGAAAATTTTTCACAAACACACAATGATCCGAAGTGGTTTTAGAAAAACCATTATTCATCATGAAAGAGTCAATTTTTTTTACCATTGCCGCAGAGCTTGCTTGAGACCATACAAACTTTTCTTCAATTTGCAAACAAACTTCTCTTTCCCTTTCTCCACAAAACATTCTGGTTGCTCTATGTAAATTTATTCTTCAAGATCACCATGAAGAAATGTGGTCTTTAGATCAAGTTGCTCAACTTCAAGGTTCATACTTGCAGCCATGCTAAGTACAACCCGAATAGAAGACATCTTCACAACCGGTGAGAAAATCTCATCAAAGTCAATACCTTTCTTTTACCCAAAGCCTTTCACAACAAGACGTGCTTTGTATCTCAGATTTTTGCCATCATTCTTCAATTTGAAAACCCATTTATTTTTCAAAATTTTCCTCCCCTAGGAAACTTCACTAAATCGTAAGTGTGATTTTCAAGTAAGGAATTCAATTTCTGTTCCATGGCCTTTTTGTAATCATCTTTCTTTGTATGCTCAATTGCTTCTTGGTAGCTCTTAGGCTTTCCTTGATCGGAAATCAACACAAATTCATTGGGAGGATACTTTCTTGAAGGTTGTCGGTCCCTTGTAGATTTCCTCAACTCAAGTTGTAGTGGCGGTTCTTGAGTTGGATGCTCTTCCTCAATTTCTGGCTCAACTTTATTAGGATTAACATCATCCTCTACATCTTCATGGGTGGCTGCACATCTCCCCCATTTTCATTATCAATTGAAGATGAAAGAGATGGATCCATGTCAATGAGATCACTAGTTTTTGGCTCCGTTGATCACCTTGGCCAAAGTCTTCAATTGTTTGGTCTTCAAGAAACACAACATCACGGCTTCGAATGACTTTCTTGTCAACCGGATCCCACATTCTATACCCAAATTCATCATGCCCATAGCCAAGAAAAATACATTGTCTTGACTTATTATCAAGCTTGGACCTCTCATCTTATGGAATGTGAACAAAGGCTTGACAACCAAACACTCTCAAGTGCTCATAAGATACATCTTTGCCGGTCCAAACTCTTTCAAGAACATCACCATTCAAAGGATAAAAAGGAGACAATTTGATTACGTCAACCGCTGTCTTCATTGCCTCACCCCAAAAGGATCTTTCCATTTAGCTTGTGAAAGCAAACACCTTGTTCTTTCCACAATGGTGCGATTCATCCTCTCGGCAACGCCATTTTGTTGAGGAGTCTTCTTAACTGTCTTTTGGTGCCGACTACCTTGGCTGTGACAATACTCATCAAATGGCCCAATGTATTCACCACCATTGTCTGATTGGATACACTTTAATTTCTGCCCTGTTTCTCTTTCAACCATGGCCTGAAAATGCTTAAATACTTCTAGAACTTGATCTTTAGTTTTTAGTAGAAAAGCCCAAACTTTCCTTTAATAAACATCAATGAAAGTAACAAAATAAAGTGCACCACTATGTGTTTTAACTTTCAAAGGACCACAAACATCTGAATGAATCAACTCCAAAACATTTTCTTTTCTAGAAGCAAAATTTTAATGAAAAGAAACTCTATGTTGTTTACCCGCCAAACAATGAACACAAGTTTTGAGATGTGTATCTTTCAAACCGGGTAGAAGCTCTTTCTTGAACAAAACTTGTAGCCCCTTTTCACTCATGTGCCCAAGTCGCTTGTGCCACAATTCAGTAGAAGTATTATCTTCAAACCTTTACAAATTTTTCCTTGCATCGAATAAAGTGTATGAGTCTTCTTGCAATTAGCCACCGCCAAAGAGCCCTTTGTGAGCTTCCATATTCCATCACCAAATTTGTTGTTGAAGCCTTCATCATCTAGCTTCCTAGTAGAGATCAAATTGAGGCGAATGTCGGGAACATGCCTCACTTCTTTAAGCAACAACTTGCAGCCCAAATTTGTTTCTAAGCAAACATCACCCATGCCAATAATCTTGGACAAACCTTCATTACCCATTTGAACAGAACCATAATCTCCTTTGGTGTAGGTAGTGAAGAAAACAACTCGAGAAGTCACACGAAAAGAAGCACTGTAATCAATCACCCAATTGCTCTCTTGGCCCACAAAATTGATACAATCATCTTCACAAACAACCATGAGATCATCGGTAGTAACTTTCGTTGTGTCTTCTTGCTTCTTATCCACACTTTTGTCACGTCTTTTCTACTTGTTCTTGAGCTTTCGGCATTCCCGCTTCATGTGCCCTTTCTCATGGCAATAGTAGCACTCAATGTCTTTCTTTGAAAAAGAGCCATCTTTTGATTTGTCATGGCTTTGATCACGACCATGAGGAGTCTTACTCCTCCCCCTCATTTTACTTTGGCCTCTCACAACAAATGCTTCCGAATGAGAGGAACCAGCTGATTTTCTTCTAGTTTCTTCATTTAACAAGCTACTAGTGACTTGGCCCATTGTGACAGCTCCATCGGGCGTCGAATTACTAACTATCACAACCAAAGTCTCTCAACTTTCGAGCAAAGAACTAAGTAGCATCAAAGCCTACAACTCATCATCAAAAACAATTTTCATAGAAGCAAGTTGGTTAACAATACTCTTTATTTCATTCAGATGTTTCGGTATAGGGCTGCCCTCTTTATATTTTAAATTGACCAACTTACGAAACAGAAAAGCTTTATTTGTGGCTGATTTCCTATCATAAAGGCCTTCTAATTTTTTTTCCATAAATCATGTGCTGAAGTTTCAGTAGCAACATGATGAAACACACTGTCATCAATCCATTAACAGATAACACCAATGGCTTTTCAATTAAGCCTCTTCCATTCATCTTCTTTCATATCATCAGGTTTGCTACTGTCACCCTTAATAGGCCCATACAAATCTTTACAAAATAATAGGTCCTCCATTTTAGTTTTTCAAGTTACCCAATTGCTTCCATTGAAGCTAGACATATGACCCACATTCCCTTCCATTGATTTACACAAATAAATAGACCCAAATAAATCGTAATCTCAGATACCAGTTTTTAAGGAAAATATGTGATTCCCCGCAAGTAAATCAATCGATGGGAATAAAAACTAATGCGGAAAAATTAAATCAAAAGCAACACAAGAATTTTTACGTGGTTCCCTCAATGTAAGGTATGTCTATAGGATCGAAATCCGATTCCACTATCAACCAAAAAGTTTCCAAACGATTACAAACAAGGCACGAATGGTCTCACAAAACCACCCTTAGGTGAATTCCAAATAATTACAAATAAACAAGAGGAAAGACCTCACCAAATAGATGAACCAAAATCTTCGAAACCAGAGTTTTAGAAGACCCAAAATAATATCCCAAATCAAACGCACAACAACTGTCGAAACAAATCCACAAAGTTGAATTCAAGCACTGCCACTCAAAACCAAAAACCCATCAAAGATGAATCAATGAGCACAGACCCTGAAAAAGAATGTACTAGCCGTTGTGCCTCTACTTTTTCTAATCCCCAGAAAAAACAAACAATACCAATATATATATGTATGGTAAACTTGTGGGCTTTTTTTTATCAAACCCTAGTTGTAACCAAATTGAATTGGGTCTCCACAAATTAGATATAATATATAAAAATATATTATAACTAATACCAAACCAAATTAAACTCTTTTAATAAACCATTGGGACCCATACTCCAATAAGGAGCTATACCCCA
This sequence comes from Camellia sinensis, assembly GCF_055761805.1. Classification (NCBI taxonomy): domain Eukaryota; kingdom Viridiplantae; phylum Streptophyta; class Magnoliopsida; order Ericales; family Theaceae; genus Camellia; species Camellia sinensis. The sequence continues at coordinate 83,239,745 of NC_138974.1, forward strand.
ACAACGTATTCATTCTGGCAAAGGTCAGCCATTCATATACAAAAACATGTACATAACTTTTGTATCTTGTTTTCATCAATAATATTTATTGCATCAAATGTGTCAATAAAGTTCACAACATAATATAGAAAATCGGATCTTTATGTACGCTTGCTTCAAAATTGACAAGAATAAATGTCATTGTTATTGAATTTAGTTGATTTTCGTGGGAAGAGCAAATTAATTATCATGTCACCCTTACTGTCGATAGTTATTGTACTTGGATTCCGTTTGTCCGAGCTCCACAAGTACCTCGGCTACAGTACACTCCATCCTTTGCCTTTATGATTGGGGTGATATTGAAATACGTGAGACGCTGCGATGTATTTGAATGAAGCAAAATTTCATAAGAGATGAGGTAAGCAACCCAAGCATTATGCACATTTGACACCATTAACCCACTTGTCTTCAACATACAATGTGAGACTTCATTTATGTGTTTGTATGATTAGGTGCCGTTTCATTGCACTAACAACAAAGATACGACGATGATGACGAAATGGATGCACACCATGTCGATAAGCAACAAAACCCACAGTACGATGAAGTTCGTATGACCAAAGTAAAGTTGGACATTTGTGAACTGAAGGGAATCACGCAGCAAATTCTTTAGAACCAAACCGATATAATGGAGATGTTACGACATTTTAAATGCAAGCAAGTTATTGACAATGAGAAGGTAATCTATGCAATCATTATGCATGCTTCACACAGTTGACCCAAATCATTTGGAGATGAATTATGAGACTAAGTTAATCTATGTATTTCTATGATTAGGTGCAAGGCAATGATGTTTGTATGATGAACCTCTCCTCCAATGTTGCTGATCTCAAGGAATTGCTGATGCAACTGCTTGAAGGTTTTAGTTTAGGCAGTAAACAACCATTGACTCAATAGACCAATTATGCTGAATTGAAGCAAATGATACAGCACATGGTTGAAGGTATATTCTGTAGACCACAATCGACAGGTGTGGAGAAAAATGGTGTGGACCCTTTTATTCGAGTGGAGGCGCATGATGATGCCATGGTCAAACTAATTGATGAAGTTAACCTAATGGAGTGTGAAGTTGCAGATGTACGGGGGGTGGATCACCAAGAACAGAATGTCAAGGGAGACTTGGACAGTGACAAAACTGATTTGGGTGATAGACAGAAGCTGATTATAGAAAATGGTGGGGACAACCAAAAGATGGGGGGCCTTCACTTTGGGTAAAGATATGAAACTGAAGATAAATACAGTCTTGAGCTTGAGTTAGTGGTCGTGCAGAAAATGGCGTGTGATGTGTATACTTCTGCTAGTAAGATTGGTGAACCATTGGGAGCAAGTGTAATCGTTAGAGAAAGAGGAGAGGGAAGAGGCAGAGGAAAATGAAAAAGAAGAGGAAGCGGAAGAGGAGTTCAACCCATTGAGGTCAGGGATAAGCATTTGTGCAACGATAGCAAAATAAGTACTCGATTTGCAGAAGAAAAGTTTTGAAGTCCCTACATCACCTCACCTTTTGTTGGTAAGGGTGCGAATAAGGCGAACATGGTACAAATACTGCCTTCTGCCTCACACGTTGTGAATTCTACCGCTTCCTGCCGACATCAATAATGGGTTAACTAAATTTTCAATGATTTGTGTTGTATTGTAATAGTTGTCAAACAATTGCATGATTGAAAATATTTTTTAAACATTTCTAACAAACTCCAGATCAAGCTTCACAAGTTGGCCACACTGTGAGGTTCAGAGATTATACATCGCTTTACGTTATTTTTTATGAGTAACAACTAAAGAACTAACCTCGGATAAGATAATGGGTCCACCTTGGAATGCATAGAGTTTTCTTGCTTCATCATTTCCACAATCAATTTATAATTGGTGCACAAAAGGACCATAAAATAGGGAATAAGCTATTTCTAGCCTGATTGGGCTGGAGTGTGTTATTGGGCTCTGTGGGCCCACCATAAAACCTATATTAATAATCCAAACTATTCAATGTGTAGTCCTCGTTGAGTACTTTATCCCTGCAAAAAATAACGTCGATCAGATATCGATAGCTACTTAATCAGATCAAATTTGTGTCAATGGTAATTATAATTTTAAAAATAAATTGATAATACAAATGTGATCGGATCAAGTGGCTATCAATATTTGATCAATGTGATTTTTTATAGGGATAAAGTACTCGATGAGTCGTATGTATTGAACAGTTTAGATTATCGACGTGAGCTCCGTACTAGGCGAGCAGAGACCCAACAATATGCTTCAATTATAAAACCCAACTGAAGAGAAGCCTAAACCTATAAAAATATACTCAAGAGTCGTCTACTTTTGTTTGTGCATATATGAACGAAGAATGGAAAAAAACAAAAAAGGCTGCTACTTGTATAAAACCTAACCTGATAAGTGGACAGTTTGTCTACGGATTAGAGTATGCTGTTATGTTTTTATCTGTTTGTACAACCGCTGGGTTGTCAAACACAGTTGATTGAGAGAGAATGTGATCAACTATTTGGTTATGAAATCCAAAACAGTGTGGGTAAAATTAACTCTGATTGATAAAATGCCAAATGAAGTAAACGTCTATTAGTGTACTAAGAGAGATTTGAAATACTGGAAATGCCTTAGGGTTATCTTATTTGTATTGATCGGTGCTATTGTTTCTTTTGGGTTAATTAAGTTATTTGTTTCTTGATTAATTTTAGAATGCTATTTTTCTTTTTCCTTTTTTTGGGATAAAAAAAGAGCGAAAACTTTGCTACTTACAAAATGAAGGTTCCATAAAAGAGGAAGTTATCCAATTAGTTGTTAGATGATTATCATGCAAAGTCCTTGGAGGTTTAGATTGTGACTCCTTTATATGAGATCGGTGGAAACAAGGAGTCGTATCCATTGCATAACAGATATTAATGCTCCTTGGATCCTAAGGGATATGAATTATTTCTGATACTCTACCTAATGTATTTATAGTTTGAAAATATTTTCTTTAATTTTGAAGGACTATAGGTCATATATCGAAATTTTTATGAAATTGAAGAATGTGGCATTTCTTGAATAGAATTGGAGGCTAATTGTTAGAATAATAAAAGAATGGTTTTCTAATATTTGCTTACTTTTTTTTAAAGAAGAAAAAAATAGTGAGATTGTTGTAGTATCTTATCATTTCAGAACGTGTTGAATTGACATATCTTTATTGTGTCTATTTTGTTTGTGATGTTGTTATCTATGACGTGCTTCATAGAAGCAAGATAAGAATTAGTAAAAGAATATAACGATACTAAAATTGGAAATCAACAATTAAACAAGTAAACTTGTGGACAACAATTTTTCATGCAACACTTGTGCAAAAAAGAAGAGCATAGGGGTAATCCATGGAATGTTCTGTTTATTATGATATAAAAAATATAGGCTTGATATTGTAATGAATCTTTTGCAGTAGTGTGGCTATGAGCTTTTAAACTGTTACTTAATTATTAAAGAAAATTGTAGCGGTTTCTCACAGTTTTTTTTTTCTTTTTTTCTTTTATAGTACAATATTAAATTATATAAATATTTCTTTTACAAATGCATCCTTAGCTTATTGATATCTTATTTTTTTGGGGATAAACTACCAATAGGTTGTAATAGTTAGACTTAATTCCTACAAAGTCTTATTGAAAATAAGCCTTAGTAAAATCGTGGCTAATTTATTTTTTTTATTTTAATTTTTTTTTGTGACGATTTTTTGCAAGTCGTTAAAAATTAACAATTAGTGACTTTTTTTTTGTCACGGTTTTTATTAATTGTTGCTAAAAATTACAATTAGTGATGTTTTTCTATGACGAATTTTTGAAACTATCGTTGAAAGTTGAAAATTAGTAACTTTTTTTGTGATGATTTTTTTAAACTATAGCTAAAACTTATAATTAGTGACAATTTTTTTTTGACAAAATGTTCAAACTGTCATTGAAAATTAACAATTAGTGACGATTTTTAATAGTGTTTGATGAAAACACCATTAATTCTCACAAGACCTATTGGACAATAAGTCTACTTATTAGGACCTACACGTAAGTCTCCCTTATTTTTTTAGGTTTTATCATGTTGCTATATAAAAATCGTATTATATATGTATCCTATATTTGTATATGCGCTACATAGGTGGATGGATTCATTGTTTCTAGAATTTGGACACCTTAATTTGTTCATTGTCGTCAAAATGTTGTTTTGCACTTGGGTAAAAATATTGCTTGAAAGGGAAAAGTAGAAAAATGTGATACTTCGGGTGTGTTGTGGGACATTCTAGTATCTTGGATTTCAGATGTGCTAATTTCATTTTATTTTTTATGTATATTAGGCTTCGTTTGGAATAAGAGTATCGTACTTTGTGCATAGAAATTGAAGGAAGTCCTTTATCCTTATAGTATAAATGATGTCCTTAAATGGTGCCAGCTTATAAAGACTTATAGTATGTGTATTTGCTCCAATGATACTAGTAAATCTATCATAAATCTATAGAGTTCTCTGAAATACCTCACTCTTGTAAAATCCCTAAATCAAAATCCCTAATTTAGAGATGTATTGATTTGTACTTAGGGTTTCTATTCAAAATTCAACCAAATGAACAATTCACAATAGATCAACAATCAATCACAATTAGATCTAATCTAATTGAATGAAAACTAAATCAGATCTAAACAAAATTAAGACAATTAAGGACAAGATTAATTTTATGTAGAAAAACCACAATTGGACTCCACCAATTGTGGTTAAAAAAAAAAAAAAAAAACATGGGCGAACGCCACCAATGCCACAAACAAAATTAAATTATATTTCTAGCACTTTTGATTATGAGATGTTCGTCATCAAGTACATGCAGCGACCTCATATACCCGCCGGTCTACACAAGGTACATTCTATTGCTTCATTTGCAATTGTCAAACTAATCCTTACTTGTATTTACTACAATTGTACTTGATTTGTGTTCTGATCGTTCTGTACAAAGTTGTATCTCTCTGTGCATCGTAAGTTGTTGGTTGACTTCCTTATGAATGTCAATAATTCAAAGATTGCAAAGTACCTTCAGTGCCTTGATATGAGCAATGCCATAAAATAGGGCAGTGATGGGAATGGGCTGCTTGTACGACCCTAATTTGGGTGGCAACACGACTTCACAAATTTTGTATTCATTGATTTCAAGCTGGATATGGCTCCACAATAATTTTTTACTGAAGGATGTAAAGATGGATGAATAGTTCTGTTGTACTCATATGTAAAGATGGATCAATAAGCTATTGGGCATAATTTCGATGTGGCTGTTGTGTTATTACAATTTTTTTACGCATGTTTTTTTGTACGCATAATTTGGATGATTGCGAGTGAAACAAATATATTTTACGATTGTTTTTTATTCATATTTTGAGGAATGTACTTGCTAAGCAAATTCTAAGCATAATTTCAACGTTGCAACTGTAAATGTCAGTATTAACATATGTATGCTTGGGTGGAATGATGTACATTGTCTTCATGATGTTGTTACCCAAAAAATTATTAGGTCTTATATAATTCGAAATTGATTTGACACATCTCTTAAGTATTCAATATTGATTTGTCTATGTATGCGTTGGTGAAAATTTGTAAAAAAGTCAAATCTACTGAAGTGATTGGCTAGGGAGAACAAGTTGACAGGTTGACAACATTAAAACAATATGTTGTGGTTGGTGTCCTTTATCTTGCGAGATTCAATTACTTCTTTGGAGGTTGTAATGTGAAGAATCAAGTACAACCAAACTCCTAATTAGATTAATAACAACCGAATTTCATGAAGTTAGAAAGTACAATTTATAGAGATTCCACTCCTAAATTACCAATTGATGAACTCCTAAGTCTAAAACCGAAGTGTTGTTCAGTTGTGCATGTCCCTCGTTGCAAAATCCATGGCTTTTATATCTTCTCCCTTGTTTTGTGGCCCACGATCACATGACTCTGAATCTAAAACTGCCCCTACCTCAAATGCTTCCATAACTGCCTCCTTACTCCAAGGCTTGCAAACTCCTCCAAATCTTTTATTCTGCCTGTTGATCTAATCTCTCTGTATGATTCCATGTGTCCCTCAACCCTTTTAATTTCTGATCGACAGATAAAAGTCTTTATTCTGTACTTGATCACTTCTGTAATAACCTACTAAGTCCATGACTCAACGTAGTAACTACTCCGTCACTTCGACCACTTGCTACATTCCAGCCATTCTTATGATGCCATCTGTCCGTTTGACTAATAAAATACTCTCAGTTATGTACTTAATGCCACTTGTCACCATCTGGTTCATCCACCTGTCGACAAGAATCTGACATAAACGGGTGCACCCAATGCCTACCTTGTTTAATTTTAATGTAACTAGTGAGTGGCACACGCGATGCGTGTGCTATTCAGATAAGTAAGCATAAAATCAAATAATAAAGAAATTAAGAGTGCTCGTAATGAAACCCAAGGTGTTTGGTTCAACTTAATCTTCTTTTTACTAATATTTTTGGAATTTAGGATAGAACATTTGCTCTAACTTGGCAGAAGGAGAACCCACCACACTTTAGGACACCAAATTAGTGCTCACATATATAATAGTATTGAAGATAAAATGATTTTAACTTAAACAAAACCCCTTCTTCAGCCTAGGTAAACATTTACATAATTCAAATCAAACAAGCAATGGGCCCAACAAAAGCATTGAATGTTCACCTCTTTAACTTCAACTTACTTCAGACTACGGGTACGTGCTTCATAACCTTCATAGCAACTCTTACACAACTTATAACCCTAAATGGATCCCAAGAGATCAAAGGCTACTTAATAAGATGAGCCCAATGAAGAACTCCTTCAATTTCCACACTCCATTACAAAGCTGTTTGTACCCTTTTTTGAGGGGGTTCTTGTCGACAGGTGGATCAATAGGGTGGTGACACATGGTACAGGCAAGGCAAGATTCTTGCATCAATTACAAGGACAAGTGGCCTTCAAAGATGGAGCATATGCATTGGATGGCTTCGATAATGTGGCGGTTATGAAGTCAAGTCATGGACTTGATGGGTGCATTGGAAGAAGAGTCACGTGTCAGTCAAGGGTTTTCTTTGCCGACAGGAACGCACCCTAAACATATGGCTCCAAGTCCTAAACCAATGGTTGTTGTTCCTGTACCAATGTCTATAACAATTTTAAAGGCTTGCTCTTGTCCAAAAACATGATTTTGGGATAAGTACTGCACAAGAAGGATGACACCTACAACAGAGAAATTCTAAAGATATTGGACAGAGAGAACATCTAATCAAATAAGCAAATGCAAACAAATAGAGAAAAATACATAACTAAACGTAATAAGAAATTACTTTTCCATAGACCATACTATAACACCCGCATCCTTTAATCTTTTAGAGAGTGTATTTAATTTCCTAGTTTTCGTTTTTGGGAGTCTTTGGAGCTGTTGAATGTTGGTTTTGGAGCAGTGTGATCCAATCTAAACTCGTTGGGTTTGTTTGTTTGCGCTTGTTCTCGACAAAAACTTCCTTGGGAACCTAGAAATTCCATTCTGGGGTCGACACCAGCCTTCCTAAGGGTCGACCCTTACCTGTTGGTGAAGTTTCTAGAAGTGTTGCTGGAAAATAAGGTAGACACCAGTCTGGGGAGGGTCGACCCTCTTATGTTGTAGAATTTGTGTGTTAGTTGCTGGAAAATAGGGTCTACCCTCTTTGCTTGTGCCAGAATGTCTTTTCTGCCCGAAGGGATGACCCCTGCGTGTTTTTTTTTTTTTTTGGGGGGGGGGGGGTTTGTATGGGCCCTACCTTTGGGGGGTTTTCGGCTTATTATTTTATTGACTTGAGGGCTACTTTTCTACTACTTTAAATAGGCTCCAAACATAGTTTCATTTGACTTTTCCTCTTTTTCCTCTCTCTCAAACCGTGAGTTCTCCTCTCTCTCTAAACTCAAGCTTTTGGCACTAAGATCTCTAGATCTACTCACCTAGAGTGATCTTTTCACCATGGTCCTTTGAGAAAAAGTGTAGATCTCGTCCAGGGCATCCTTTTGGTCCGAATGGTTCGTGGTTTCATCGCCATTGATTTTTAGGTCGTCATCTCTTGGCTTTAAGAGGTAGGGGTTTCTAGTTCTCTTTCAATACCGTCGTTTATGGATATGGTATTTCCTTTATATAAATACAAAAGTTTATATTTTTATGCATATTGTGATGAATCACGAGATTAGGGGTGAGGGTATGAAGAGAGTTGGGTTTATTTGTTGGGTTATGATCTTGGGTCATGAGTTTGGGTGTAAAAGTAATAGAAGGGTTGGAATAAAATGTGCTTTTGTGAAAGGCTTTAATTTCTCTTAAAACCTTAGTTTGGCTCATGAAGATGGTTAATGGTTTTGCTTCAATTAATGTGAATTTTGTTGAAGGTCCTTTTCTCTTTAAACTTCCACTTTTTATATGACTTTCAATGGCCATGCTGTGCTGCCATGTGCCCATTTGCCATGCTCCTAACACTGCCCATGAACTGCAACTGCCTTTGAATTCCCTTTTTTCCTGCTACTGCCATGTACTGCCTCATCATTCCTCTTTCTTGGGCCACTAACTTTACCTCCTTTATTCTTGTCCCTCTTCTGAATGTGTTAGAGCCTTTGTCGATAGAAAATTTTAAACTTTTGGTGTCAATAATGCCCCTTTCATTCAGGATAAAATTGGGTTTTGTCTTGAATGAATACATTTTTTTTTTAATTTTTTTTACAAAATATGGACTTTCAATGTTAATATGACTCCACTCAATACTAATATGATCCATTTATAAAAATAATTGGGCCTTAGTCCACAACTTAGTATAGCCTAATGCGGAGATACCCACTTAATATAAACTTGAGAATTTGAATCTCTAAGCTCTATTCCTGCCTTTTCACTTCTTGCACCATCTCCTGCATCCTTTTAATTTCCGCAAAACAAACCCTAACAATGGCACCCAAGAAATCGAAAGCCAAACAACCAGAGAATCCGGAACCTCAACCAGTGCTTCGTTTTTCCCCTGAGATTAGAGAGAAGATTCGAGCTCACAAATTCAACAGTTGCATAAATCCTGGGGACTCCTGATGAGGTAGCCCCCTATTTCCCCATTGCTCAGACAGAAACTATGTTGCTTGACAGGGCCAAGCTAACCTGGAACTAATGGGAAACTGGCCGCAACCCTCTGCGATCATGGATAAAACCTAGTGCAGATTGGAAGCTTTGGGTTAATAGAATCATGAAATATGACTTAGACCTCTAGCGAGCCCTTGGCATCTATGATGCCATACATCTATCAACTGAGATCAGTGGCTACTTCTTTGATTGGTGCTTCTCAAGCCTTCCAAGACACCATTACTCAAGACAACCAACTCTCGGCAAAAGAAGCTCACTTGGAGGCTCAATTGGCACAAGTCAAAGCTAAAAGAGCCCACTTCAAACAAGAACAGTCCAGAATCAAAGCCAATAAGCAAGATTTGTTAATTCAAGCAGAAGATGGTCCTACCAGCATCAATTCTGACCAGGTCAATCTCCAATAAAGCAAAGCAAAACAAAAAACTGTGATACAAGCCTGGAACAATTTTATCTTGTATTTTTGAAAAGAATTATATTTTTTGTAATTTTTTTTCCCAACTCTGGCTTTACATACTTGATTTATATGAATGAATGTGTTGTTTTTCTTTATCTCATGCTTTCCCACATTGTAGGTTAAAATTTCTTTAAATATTTTCCATTGGTTATTCTTCTATGTGGCTCTCCTTCTAAAGATGCCAGGTGATATGCCCCTCCTTTTAAAACCTTGTATATCTTGAAAGCTCCTTCCCAGTTAGGAGACCATTTCCTATATTTTGGGCTTTTTGTTCCAAGAGGCAAAATAGTTTTCCACACTAATTCTCCCTCAAAGAACACTTTATGCTTTACTTTCTTGTTATAACTCCTTTCTACCTTCTTCTTTTGTGCAATTAAGTGATTGAAAGCAAAAATCCTTTTCTCTTCCAAATCTTGTAACTCAATTGTCATGGCTTCATTATATTCATCTATTGGAATGTTCAACTATTGAGCTAATCGATTGGATCTTACAGTTACTTATAATGGAAGAACAACATCATGCCCATACACCAACTCATATGGGGTTGTTCCCGTACTATTTCTTCTAGAATTCCTATAAGCCAATAGTGCATTGGACAAAAGATTGTGCCAATCTCTAGGATTATTCTCAATCATCCTCTCCAAAGTATTCTTTACAATTTTGTTTGTTGCCTCAGCTTGCCTATTTGCTTGAGCATTATAGGGGGAAGTGTTTAAGATCTGAATGCCATACTCTGTGGCAAACTCTTTTATTTCATCTCCATTGAACATGGTCCCTTGATCGACAGTAATGGTTTAAGGCAGACCAAATCTATGGATCACATTTTAAGGAACTCAATAACCTGGGACTGTGCGGCAACTTTCAATGGGATAGCTTCTACCCACTTGGTAAAATAATCTGTTGTTGCCAACAAATATGAATGAGCCTTTGATGAAGGTGAGAATATTTGTCCTATCAAATCCATTGCCCAACCTCTGAAAGGCCAAGGCTTTATTATTGAATTCAAGTTTGTGGCTGGGACCCTTTGGACACTACCATGTTTCTGGAAACTTTGACACCCCTTTGCATACATGTTACAATCCTTTCTTATGGATGGCTAAAAATATCCATATCTGCTAATCAGTCATCTTATCTTATCCCTAGCTTGATGCGCTCCACATATGCCCTCATGTGCTCTGCCATTGTTTCCATTTGATCTTCTTGGCCTATACATAATAAGGTCAAGCCATCATGTGATTTTCTAAACAAATCATTCCCCATTATGACTTAATTTAAAGCTTGGTATTTTACTTGCCTATTACAAACATTACTAGGGTTGAGCAAGTATATAATCAAAGAATACCTCCAATCACTTTCAGACACCTCAAGTGTCATTATTGGTAAGAAATCTCTATGTCTGTCCTTAAAAGTCAAAAAGTTCCTTTTTCTAGGTTCTTATAATCCTTTCTTGGGCCCCTTCAGGAATTCTCAACCCTGATGATGCTTAAGCTATCTCATTGGCTTCTTTATTCTCTATTCTATACATGTGTGTGTGAAAGACACATGGCCAAAAAAGTTTGTCAATCATTTTGCCTCAATTAAATATTCTTCCAATGTTTTGTTCATACATTTGGGGCTTGTTTGGTTTGTTTTTGGGAGAGTTGTTTTTGAAAAAAATTTTGGGGAGAGAGTTTAGAAATTTTTTTGGTTTGTTTAGTTGTATATTTTGGGAGAGTTATTTTTTTAGGAGTTTGGGATGATTTGATATTTTGGGAGAATTTGAGTAGATGTGTGTGAGAGAAAAAGTGATTGAGAAGGAGAGAGGAGAGAGAAAAAGTGATTGATTGATGTGTAAGAGAGAGAAAGTGATTTTAGAAATTTTTTGAGAAAAACTCAAACCAAACAATTTTTTAGAATTTTTTTTCTAAAACTCATCTCCCAAATGCAAACCAAACATACCCTTGAATTCTCCTACCGTTTGCTTGATGACTAATTAAGAGTCACCAAAAACTTGCAGCTTTCGAACCTTGAACTCTATGGCCAACTCAAGTCCAGTTATTAAAGCCCCGTACCCAGCTTGATTACAGGACTGCACAAGTTACTTATCCTACTGATAAGCAAACTAATACATCAACTGATTAGAAGTAATCAAGACAATACCAGCTCCAACTCCCTTATCTATTTTAGATCCATCAAACATTAACCTCCAAGGCTCAGTATCTATCACATGAACCTCAAACAAATCTGGTTCAACAAGCAAGCATGGATGCTCTGCCAAAAAATCTACCAAGGCCTGTCCTTTACAGTTTTCTGTGGCACATACTTAAAGCAATATTCAATTAAGGCCAACACCCATTTACCTTGCCTACCTCTTAACATAGGTCTAGACAACATATATTTTATTACATTAGTTTGTGCAACAACAAACACTTCTGAAGGGAGCATGTAATGTCTAAGTTTTATGGCAGCAAAATATAAAGCCAAACATAACTTTTCGACAAAAGTGTGCCTAGTTTTAGCATCGTTCAACCTCCTACTCAAGTAATAAATATCCTGCTCATGACCCATATCATTTTCCAGGACCAATAGAGATCCAATCAAAAGGTCACATGCTGAAATATAAAGCTTCAAAGGCTTTCCATAAACAGGTGGCTTAAGTACTGGAGGATTGGTCAAATACTTCTTGATCAGATCAAAAGCCTTTGGTGACATTCATTCCATTTAAAATCACCATCTGACTTTATCTTCACCAAAGTCTTCCTGGCTAAATTGGCTATGAATCTTCTTAAGAAATTAATCTTCCCCAAGAAACTTTGCAATTCTTTCTTATTGGTTGGGGGTTTAGTTGCCAATATAGCCTGGGCTTTGTTAGCATCTACCTTTATTCCTTTGTGATGCACTAAAAAGCCTAAGAACTTTCCAGCCGTTACCCTAAAGGCACATTTTAGAGGTTTACTTTTAACTTGTGGCTTCCCATCTTTTGAAATGTTTGTCTTAAATGGTTCAAATGCTCTTCAAACGTGTCTGATTTGACAGCCACATCATCAATATATAACCCTAAAAACTTTCCTATCAAGTCATGAAATATAAGATTCATTGCCCTCTGATAGGTGGCTCCAGCATTTTTCAAACCAAAAGGCATGAGCACCCATTCAAATGTACCTAGAGCCCTAGGACACCTGAATGAAATTTTATGAATGTCATTTGGATTGATGAAAATTTGGTTTTACCAGCACGCCCATCCATGAATGATAAGACCTTGTTTTTAGCTGCTGAATCAACTAGCAAATCAGCCACTGGCACAGGATACTCATCTTTTGGAGTTGCTAGATTTAAATTCCTAAAATCTATCCAAACTCTTAATTTTCCATTTTTCTTCATGACAGGCACAATATTTGACAGCCATTCCACATACCTGGCTGTCCTAATAAAACATGCCTTTAAAAGCCTCTCAATTTCTTCTTTGACTGACAAAGTTACTTCATTAGTCATTCTCTTTGGGGGTTGTTTATGTGGAGTGAAGCTATTTTTTATTGGCAGCCTATGTTCTACTAAAGTCCTATCCAAACCAGGCATTTCTTCATAACTCCAAGCAAAGCAATCCACATACTCAAATAGCAAGTCAATCAACTTGCCTTTACTTTCATTAGATAAACTAGCATTTACATAGATTGGCCTTTTATAGGCCTCAGTACCCAAGTTGAACTTCTCCAAAGGATGTCGAACATCTGCTTTAAGGTCATCCAACTTGGTAGGAGCAGCTCTCAAATGTTCTAATTGCACCTCTTTATAACTCATAAGGCTATTGTTTATTACACATTCTGCCCATGAACAAATAGACATTGACTTAAACTTAAACTTACTTGCAAGAAAGAACTTTAAAAGTCTGACAAAAGTAGACCTAATTACACGGGTTGCGGCTATCTTATCCAACCCGTCTTTTTCATATATCTGCATTTGCATCTCTAACTTCTGTCACTTCCTCAATCACAAGCCCTTTCTGTTTCTTCACCAGGCTTGGTTTGGCCAATTCTTGGCCTATCTGCTTGAACCCCTCTTCTATGATGTGCTTGAACTCTTTATTAGTCAAGCTTTTCCCTTGGGATCTGACCATGTCTTCAACCATTTCCACTAGTCCTAAGTCTTCATCATAGGGAACCACCTCTATGTTATGGACATGTGCTACAAAAGGGTTGGCATCTGCCCAATAAATTTCCCTTCCCTTCTACTCATCTTGCCCATTACTGGTTATGAAAATTAGAGCTTGATGCAAAGAAGATGGTACACACCCATTAAGGTGTATCCAATCCCTTCCTAGAAACACATTGTAGTTAGAAGTAGAATCAATCACAAAGAAAGTGGTTCCCATTAACCTTGAACCAATCAGAAGTTGGATAGCAACAACTCCCCTTTCTTCAGATGATCCCCTAGCAAGATTGCTTATATTAATATCTATAGGCAACAAATCTTCCATTGACTTACCTATTGCCCTCAGAGTTTTGGAAGGTGGCAATTGCTCCATTGTCCACCAACACTTTGTCTACAGGAACTTCATCTAGATGGGCTCTCATATACAATGGTCTTAAATGCCTCATAAACTTTTCTCCGGGCTTCTATAACACCACCTTCTCACCATCGACAGACTTAACTACTTCTATAGACCTTGGTGGCTTAACCTCTACCTTAGTCATTGCCACTAGCACAACTGGCCCTGCCTAGTCTTCTACATCCCCTGCCAATATGTTTGGCTGGTCTGGTTTGGCCTGAAACTTTTTTGGAATGGCCATAATCATATTACACTCTTTTGGATAAGGAAAAGAACCAAATTCGATAGCAGCCAACTTCTTCCCAAAGTCACCATCAGAACTGTCTGACTTGACTTCTTCTCCCTTAGCTTACTCACCAGAATGTACCATATTATCCATGGGCAATTCCTAGCATTGAATCTCTTGCATTGTCACATCTTCCCCATCCTCATCATCTTCATCAGATATCAAATCCTTTTCTAGCTCTTTCAATAGTGGACTGCCTCTCTTCTCCTATAAATAGGGAAAATTGAGGCACCCAGAAATTCCTTGGGAGAGGCATATTATCCACATCTAGAGGATATGGACTCCTGAACATAGGTTTGTCTGGCCTCCTCAAGCTTGGGCCATACATTTCTTGAATCAAGTTCATTATTTTCTCCATGTTATTAATCTGAGGGTCTAAGTATTGTTGTTGATGTCCCCGTCCTTGGACTTCTGGTTTGAAGTAAGGAAAAGAGGGGCCAAACCCTTTAGGCCTTGGGTTCATCATGTTGGGTTCATAGTATGGTTGTTGTATGGCATTATCCTGTATATTCTGAGGCCTTACTTGATTGATTGGCTTATTTCTATGTTCTACCATAGCATGATAACCTGCTATAGGCCCATCAAATGCATGTATACCATACATTTGTGGCCTTAATTGCCCTCCAGGTCTCATTCCTATATCATTTAAGTTGTGATTAAACACTGGGTTTGCAAGGTACTCCCTCTCAAACATGGGATTTACAGACATTCCCTCCACATGTCTTTCTCGGAGTGTGGGAGGTCTATAAAATAATACAAGTTCATTTACATTTGTATGTTGTGGGGGGACCACTGGAGTTATGAATTGTGCTTTATTTACCTGAGTCTCCTCCCCAACCCTTCTTGATTAGCTGGGCTTGATGTTAGCCTTCTCAAACAAAGCCAACAAGTCATCTACTATCAATTGGTTCTTACATGTAGACACAGAGCCAATTGCTTGTTGAGTGTGCAGTAGAAGAGCCCTTCTTGGATCAGTAGGAGGGCAACTGGATTGACCAGTTTTCGCCATTTCCTTGACCTATTTCCGATCTGGCCACTTAATGGCCACCACCTAGGTTGTCTTGTACTCCTTCGACCCCACCATCTAACTCTTCTCCATCTTCAACCCTTTTCTCAGGGTCTTCAAAAACTTCGTGTTGTTTCTTCCTAGCCATCACACCAAATTAGACAGGTCCCTTTGGGCGTGCCAAAATATGTTTGCAAAAATCTGGTTTGGGTCAAATCGACAGAGAAACCAAACTTCCATAAACAACAAGAGATCAGACAATTGTGGTTGGTGTTTTATGCCTTGACAATTTCAAGGACCTCTTTGGAGGTTGTAATGTGAAGAAACAAGTGTAAATAAACTGAAATTTGATTGAAGAACATGTAAACTTGCCACTTAATTACAAGTTCAAAATGCATAACAATTGACAGAGGAAAACTTGGCCACAGAGGCTGAATTACAAACAAACTACTCCTAAGTACAAAAGCAACTTCTAATTATGTTATGTTTCTCCTAATTCCACATGGGTTGTGAATTTTGTTGAAGGTCCTTTTCTATTTGAACTTCCACCTTTCATATGACTTTCAATGGCCATGTTGTGCTGCCACGTGCTCATGAACTGCAACTGCTACAATTGTCTCTGAATTCCCTATTTTCCTACTACTGCCATGTACTACCTCCTCATTCCTCTTTTTTGGGCCACTAACTTCACTTCCTTTATTCTTGGCCCTCTTCTAAACGTGTTCGAGCCTCTGTCAATAGAAAATTTTAAGCTTTTGGTGCCAACACCTCCTTAACAGCTTGCTTACGCATGCGTTGGCAACAAAGATTCTTTGTTTCTTGTCATTTTCTCATATACTTCTTGCAGATGTTGCCTGAGCTTTTATCATGCTGATTGTGGATTTCAATAGTTTGCAGGGCAAACTTTATACATTCTTCTCTTTTAGTTCATTCCTATTGGAATGAGTATTAGATAATCACCACATAGTGAGTTACAAATACCCATGTTTTAGTGGTACTTCAATCCTGCAATTGCAACATTTCTGTGTGCCACTAGAATCCTCTCTCGAGGTCTGGTATGGACAAAAAGAAGAATGAAATTCCAACCTCCAACCTTCCACACCAGCAAAACAAACGTGCCCCTAAGGCATCAAATAAGGAGAGAAGATAATGATAACGACGAAACAATTTTATAGATGCCTCAGATTCCAAAATCTATTTAATATAGAATTTAATATTTCTTTTCGGTTTGCCTTCTACCAAACTACTAATTTCCAATGTAAAGAAGTGATCAATTCCAACTATTTTTTCTATCCTCAAATGTATTAGACAAACTTTGCACTGCAACTAACTTAGTAATAGTATTGTTCTAAGAAAAAAAAAAACTTAGTAATAGTAGGTATAACCTAGATAGCTAATACGCAGAAAAGTTAGCCCAATAAATCATATAGAAGACTTAAATATGGCCATTTGGCATGAATACATACATACATACATAGATTTACACACATAAAACTCATCAAAGCCATAACCAAAAAAATTAAATTCACTAAACAAAACATGTTCCACAAACATAGTAAGTACCATTTAAAATTAAATTTTGGAATCTCTTGTCAAATTAAAAAAGAAAACAAAATCAGAACCAAAGAAGAACATCCAACACTAGAAATCTAATCAATGCGCTTTTATATTTGTGAAGGAACTATAGGTAGAAACCATCATACTTAGAAGCCTAGTCATAGCTGAAGAACATGACTGTTGAATTTGGAACAATACGTGCACAATTAGTACCGTTGCCTTTAAATAATCCTCTGAAGCCCTCAATTCTCCATATATACTTCAGGTCTAATGAAATCCATTTTTTATCTAAAATTTGAAGGGGAAAAAATCCCGAAAATAGTTTTAGGAGCAAGTCATCAACCAAGATTACATGTTTCTTAAAAAATAAAAATGAAAAACAAAAATGATGCCAAACAAGCAATTTAAGGGCCACAAAATATTTTTTTGGTACCGAATCCAATGGATTGGAATGTTGACACACTTGTCGAGTTGAGTTAGATTGAGATCTGAGTTTATAAAACCTAATTACAATCTAATTGCATAAAAGCCGGTTCCTTGGACAAATTGGTTGTAAAAAAACCTTTTGAGTTGGGAGAAAATTTAAAGTGAATGAGAGAAAGATCACCAAGAGATAGTCTGTCAACATAACAACAACAGCAAATAAAAGTTATGGACTTGGAATCAAGGACCATCATCATCAACATCATCACCAACATTATCTTGATCTTCTTCTTCAGCAGCAGCAGCAACAACAACAACATCATTATCATTCTTGAAGTATGCATGTGTAAGCGTATCAACAGGTGATACTCTTCTAGCTGGATTTAGGCAGAGCATTTCTTGCATGAAAGTAGTCAAATTTAAGATAACCTAGATGATCTAAGAGAGTGAGAGAGGGAAAAAAAAAACAAGTAGAAGAAGAAAGAAGGATCTTTTTAATATATAGAGATCAACACATACTCAAATTACAAATAAAAACATCATTTTCAGTAGACATTAGCAAGATCAGTAACAATGAAGTGCAATAGAGAATCAAATCAAGTACAACTAATATAATGTAACATTTTCATGGACGCAAAAGTTGGCACATCACCACATAGGGGGGAAGAGGGATAGAAGTCGAGTATTGACCTCCATAGGCAAACAATTTGGCCTCTACTGGTACCTAACTTCTAGATGAGGACATTGAGTATGTTGGATGAGAAACCCATAAATCTCTGTAAAGTACTCAACAACATACTTCATTATACCCCTTTCATTAATTGGGAATCTAATAAATATGAACAATAAACTAGTCAGACAAAGAACATGCGAAAAGAATCTCAAGAAATGTGTGAAGTTGAATAATAAAAAGGTAATTTCTTCCATTAAGAATCATAAACTAGACCCTTACAATGAAGTGCAACAAGATGTATGACATTTTCTACACATATTTCCTTGGTTTGTGACATCAACCTTTACTCCTCCCAAAGCTTTCTTCACTTGTTACACAAATAAAGCCAAATTACCCAGATAGATTACTCAAATTTTCAACTTAACTGCATGCGAGCTGCATGAAATGGCCTTGACTGAGCCCCATTACCACAAGAAAAAAAAATATATATATATATAGGAGATGAGGAACTTTGAAATAGAAACCAACATTGACTAAATAACATTATAATAAGCCCCCTTAAAAATCTAATTGAACATTTTTTGTCATCAAAGGTTGTAGGAGAGTATCCTATGGTTGATGAAGTTCTAATTTCTACTTACAATTTCGAGTCCATGCTCCATCTTTCCTGTACGCAAACAGTCATACATTGTTCTGACCAATTCAGCTTTACTATTTGCTTCTACACCATCATTCGGTTCTTCTTCTTCTTCTTCTTCTTCTTCTTCTTCTTCTTCAGCAAGAGAGGGGCTAACAATATCAACAGCTCCTGCCACTTGCTGTCCATATATCGAAACAACGAAAAATGTAAATCATAGGAAAACACATATATGAAAATAAGACAAAAAATAAAAAAAAAAAAAGAAAAGAGAAAAGAAATCAAGTTGGTAGAATTACTTACCTCCTCTCCATCAAAGCCATCTTCACCGTTTGAGTCATTATCAGAGTTGTTGGGGTTCACATCATCATCACCATCATAAACAATTCGCTAAAACATATTCTAATAAATTCGTATTAACTTCCAACTCAATTTCGGATTCGATTGATTATTGTTTTGTGCTAACTGATGTTGCTCAATTCCAAGATGAGTAGCTCAATACACTTTCATCAACCAATTTGTCTTTCTTTCTTCATGCCTATCAAAGTGATAGTATGTGATGGACTGAGTTGAGATTGTTACGACTTGTGTTCCAATTACAACATCATTCACTAACGAGCATTGATGCCACTCATATTTTCCTGGAATATGAATAGCCGGGTCATGCGCAAACAAGAAGTAGAAGTTTCCTACCCGGTTATAAATATCAACCATTGCCTGATTCAGGTGTGTAGGGTTCATAGGCAAATCTAGTGACAAAACCCTAAAGATGGGGGTGTTCTCAAGTTCATTGATGTTGATGTTCAAAACTCTATTGAAAAAGTATGTCGTGATCAATTGTATTAAGTCCACTTGTCCAATCACTCCCCATCCAAAGTGTATTGTGTGTAACAGCCCCAAAATCCTTTGTGTTTCGACTTGAATGTCAAAACCTTGATCATCAGCTCCTTGAATGTTTTCGCTTTTTAATGGTGTCATTATATAAATTTTCAAAATTTTCCAACCTTTTGGAATATTTGCATTTGGACCTGAGTTACTACCCTAAAGACATCCATATACCAATCAGTTTTTCGAATCTCCATTTGAATATACATGTCGTTCTCTCCTAGCAGATGATCCCTCTCATAAACTACCCCAACGTCACGGGTTGTTCTCCCTTTTATGCAAATCTGCCATTTATAATTTTGTCAATCAGGTTTCAAATCTATTTCACCTTGTAAGCAAAAATATAGTGCACCTACTCTTACAAAAATAGTACGTAAGTCTAGGTCCATTTGATGAGGATCTAACTGCAACTCATGTGGTGCAATCCACAATGGTGGAGATTCGAAAAATAGATTACCAACATCAATGCCATTAACCAACGTGACCAAATAAGTGTGAACCAAATCTTAGTCAGATATGGTAAGACTAAAATTTCGTGGTATCACAGTTGGAACAGTCATAACCCGGCCTATCTCTACATCCATTTACAAAAATAGCTACAGAACATCATAATTTAGCTTTATTTTCCAAAACTCAGTTGGAAAGTTCTCAACAATGGAAATAACTTGTGGGCTAAGGTCCTCAAAACCAAGTACTTGAAAAGAACATTGCTATTAAAAAATAAAAAAAATTAGACTCACTTTTCAAGCCCAATATGTGGCAATCAATTAGGACATTAAAAATAATACTCTTTCTCATATCTTCTCTAATCATCAACCAATCATATGACTTACACATTAGTGGGTTCAGAAAATGGATCTAAGAAGTGGGCTTAGGTATCATTTTCCATTTGAAAAATACTAACTTCCTTAACTAGAAGAAGAGAATAAGGGCTTCTCATGTGTGGAGAAGTATGCTGAAAACCAGAAACACCTTGAGAAAAGGTATAAAATGGTCTATTGGTGTAGACACCCCATTTTTGACCGACCTTAAAACTCAAACGTCATCGATTGAGTGCTTGATGATGGTGCTTGTTGTGCTCGTTCTAAGGTTTCGGAGTTTCGACTGAGAGCCTTACCCCCAGACCTCGGGACCCTTTTGTGCTTTGCCTCGGTTTGCGAACCAGGTCTTGTTTTTTCTTCCCGAAGGGACGGAGAGGTCTTATAGACCATCTCTCAGTGGTCATAGGCTACTTTTTGTGGTCACAAGCCATTGTTCCCGTTTGGAGACCAGTTTCTGGTTTTCGGAGCCGACGGCCGCGCGCCTCGGTTCAGGACCGCTTCACATTCTCCGTTTGTCACGGTTTTTGGTACACACCTTGTTTCCTTTGTCTAGAGGGACACTGTGGCCCAGGAGACCACCTTTGTGGTCGCACGCCACTTTCAATGCTTAACAGACTGTTTTCGGGGCACCCGGCTGCGCGTTTTGACCCCCTAACCCTCGTTTTGCATCCGTCTTGGTTCATTTTTGGCATGGACCTTGTTTTCATTGTTTGGGAGGTGGTACAAGGGTGGGAGACCACCTTTTCTCCTTGGGGACCACTTTTCTCCCGCCAGTTGATTTTCTTGTCAGGAAGCTGGTCTCCTTGGTTTTTGAGCCACATTTGCTGGTCTCTCACCATACCATTAGCTTGCTTTCAGTTGGAAGACCACCAAATGGGCTGGCCGACCAACTTTTTTGAGGTTGAACCTTTTGAACTGGTTGGCCGACCAGGGGAAGTGGTCGGCCGACCACCTGAACTGGTCGGCCTACCTCCCTCAGCTTTGTCTCTGTGAGTTGTTGCCAGCTGTGCCAGCTGGAAGGCACAGAATGCGTCCTCAATACAAGTGTACGGAGGATCTTTGGCCTTGGTTTTTAGCTTCTTTGAGAAGCTAAGGCCTTGTATCTCTATAAAGGAGGGCCACCCCCTCCTTCGTGAGGGTTCAGATTTTGTTTGAAGGCATACAATGTATCTCTCCCTATATCTCACCATTTTGGCTCCAAAGTGCATAGTTCTTGACCCTTTTACACTACACCTCATAGCCATACACTTCCACCATTGCTTTGGGGCCCTTGGAGGTCATTTTCAGAGGTTAAAGGTTTGGTTTTGGGCTGGAGAAGTTGCTGTCTTGCTGAGCTTCAAGGGTAACACACCTTTTCCCTCTTTTTAGCATTTTTTTGATCCATCTCTTAGCCTTATTTTCATGCATATTTGAGCTTTGTTGTCAACTGAAAAAAGTTTTATTTTGAGATCCTTTTGATGTTTGTTTAAGGTCATTTTGTTGTTGGGGGTCATCTACCCCCTTGCATGCTTCATTTTGCCTTGTTTTGAGCCATGCCCTAAGGCCTTTGTGTTGACCTTTGCTTGGCCTTTTAACCACTGAAATCCAGCAGATTTTTAGTGGTTGGTATGTGTTTTGAGAGCCAAAATCAGAGAGGGGTGACCTTCTCCCTCTTTGTCTTGTTCACTAACATTTTTGGCCTTACAAAGGAGCCTTCATTTGCACACCTCCAAGCCTTGTTTCAGCCCCTTTTCAGTGACTTTTAGGGCCTTCCTAGGCTCTTTCCAGAGTTGGTTTTGTCACCTAGGGTGTGTCTCTTGCATGTGTAGAATAACCCCTCTGGTAGCCTATGAAAGGAGCATGTCATTCTTGCATGCATGGATCATGTTTCAGTGGGTTTTTGGGCTTTATTTGGCATTTCATGTCTCTAAATTTTTCTGGTTTAGTGGCCTCTTGAATGCTTCATATGCTTGTAGTGTAATCCATGTTCACTAGCTCACATTGCACGTTGTTTCGGCCCTGGATTCTAGCATATTTTGGCCATGTTCCAAACTGATTTTATTCATGATTTGGGCTGCCTTAGCTCTATTTTGAGGTCCCATGGTCGAATGACCCTTGTCATGCATGCTTGTAGTGTAATACCCTTGTCTAGCTTCGAGTTTTGAAGCCTCTTGCATGCTTAACTTGAGTTATTTTCATGCCTTGGCATCATTGAGCATAATATTTCAGAGCATATAAGGTTGCCATATTCTCATGTTTATCACTCCTTCCATGTGTTTGAGAGTTGTGCTTGTATGCCTTATTTTTGAGCCTTAGCATGAGCTTCGTTTTTGTGCATTGGAAGCCATCATTTTAGTCCATTTTGCCACTATTTTGGGTCTGCATACAGACTGTTTGGGGTTGGTTTGGTCATTTGGGCATCGCTCTGCATACCTCCAGTGTAATGCCCTTCACTAGTTTCGGTATTTGTGCTATCCAACGTGCATCGGGTGAGTTGTTTGCATGATTCGTGACCATTTTGTATGCCATTCCAGAGTTGAAATATATGCCATTGTGTTCCATGTTTCATCCTTTCCATGTTCTTGAAAAGTTGCATCTTGTGCCCTTAGCTTGGCGCCTTTGCATTGTGCATGTTTGTGTGTGTCTTGTCGCTTTGATTTCATCATCCATTGACCACTGATTTGGGTGTGGCTGAGGCCCACCCATCTTGGTTTAAGTCCATCTTGCATTGTGTATGCCCTATAGTCCATGCTATCGCATGTTTGATCATTGCATTGTGTATGCCTCGTTCATAACATTGCGTATGTTAGTGCATTGTGTATGCATGCCACATAATTCATGTGCATTGAGTATGCCATTGATTAATTCATAGCATTGTGTATGCCATTTGCATGCTTGCATATCATCCTTTACATGTTTGCATCACTTAGTCGCATTGCATTTAGATCGCATGCTGGAGTTGCATTTGTCCATACATTATTTGTTGCATTGTGTTTGGAGCAGGGTTTAGTCCAAACACGAGAAACGAGGGACATTTCGTACTCAAAGTGACGAAACGTGCCTCAATTCTTGGTCACCGACACTCTTGACCATCCATGATGGAGTTGTTGGTTTTAGTTGCTTATATGTGCATTCATGTCCCATTGAGTCGTGCAAATTTGACTCCTCGGCCATCATGCATCGGGATGCGTGATTGGTGGCCCAAGGACCGAGAACTACACTCCCTAGAGCTTATGCAATGATGGGGAGAGTGGTCGTGCACACATGTGTTGCAAATACCTTGCTTTCTCTCTTTCTTGCCTTTGTTGCAGAAAATCCAAAAACCAAGGCAGAAACTGGTCGGCCGACCAGCTTTTCTGGCAGGTCAACTACCCTTTTTGGTTTCTCCCACAGAAGGTGGTTGGTAGGTGGTCTCCCATGCCCATAAGCTGGTCAGCAGCCTTCCCACAGATTCCCAGGGTGGAGTTTCAGCCTTCTGGAGCTTTGTGCAAGTTTCTGAGATCAATTGTAAACAAAGGCGAGCCGGGGCATCGCAATGGATTTCCCGACAAGACGACTCGAGCATGCATGCATCCTTATCATTCGGAACAGAGCTGAGGCAGTCCATTTCATGTAGCTTGCATGCTATTTTATTTGCTTCCTTAGTTTAATTTGTCAATTAATTAATGTTGTGTAATATTTAGCTGTAATTCATTATTCATTTCGGTTGTGTAATAACTAGTTTAATTAGCTTAGATTAGCTAGTTATTAGCTTAGATTAGTTAGTTGATTCTGTATTATTTATTCGGACCCTCCGAGGAGGGCAATGTTGTAATAAGTGTGCGTGTGTGTGATGCATGTCTTCCAACCCCACGTCTTTCTCGCTTTTATTTACCTGCTTATGATGGTTAGTTGTAGGGCACGTTTCAATTAGCATCCTTATGCTCGTATGTTTGCATCCATTCATCTGTTTTGCATGCACTGGGCTCGGCGCATCATACTAACTGCATCATAGTTCAATTCCAAGTTGAATACATGTTACCTGTAGCATCTCATATGCCATCTTAGAATAGCCGAGCCTATCTTAGTTGCATTCTTGCATGTGTTACATTAGGCATCTCAGCATAGTTAGGATTCATGCATGATTTCTAATTAGCTTCTTTCTTTGGCTCGGTGTACTCGGTGAGTGTTTATGCTTTAGCATCCTTGCATGCGTGTGAGTGACTGCCATGACAGCATACTTACCATAAGGCTATGTGCTTATGTGATATAACTGCCTGAATGCCTGTGGGTGAAGGTTGGGTTGCTTGAATTGGAATAATTCGTCAAAACCCGTGTTTTAGCCTACTTGCGAGTAGCAAACTTCAATCCATTTTCAAAACAAACGGATATGCGATGCTTTGTTCCAACTTAGGCAATCTAGTCTATACTTGTTTTGCTAAGCCTATCACATAGTAATTCTAGGTTAATAACCGGAATAAGAGCACATATGTTTTCAAAAACAAGATAACATGTTTAGTAGTGGCCGATCTTTGATTGGGTGAGTGGGGGTGCTCATTGCATGACCTTCCCCAATCGTACCCAAGTTCCCGAGCCGAGGCAACTTTGGTGATGACGGACACGTGGCCTTAGGCAACGAGTCAGGGTTTCCTAAATTCCCCAAAAATAAAATATTTAGGTGGCGACTCTGTATCTGGCAAAGCAGTCCATGTTTGGCACTTCTTTATGAAAATCTATTTTTTCAAAACGATTTGCTGGATTTGGACTCTTTGGTGATTTATCGGTCTCACATTGCACTTTGCGGGATCAGATTCAGAACCGTGACATTTCAGTCCGAACTGTAGTAAACCCAATGAACAAAACGGGATTTCTCCTGGGACGTTCAGGCCTACATTTGGGGATGGCAATAAAGTTAACATTTGTATCTCCACTAAACCACTGAAACACCCACACCATTAACATCTAAAATGAAATCAACAGCATGTGAGGAAGTTGTCTCAACTTCTCCATTAAGAAAGAAGACGAAAAGAGAAATCAAAGCCACCAAAGGATAATCCAAAGATGCTGTGATCTAGAAATTTCAATTAGACCAAAATTTTAAGATTATTATGCTCATTTTGTACTAGTGAAAAAGATAATTAAAAATGTTAACTCAATCAAACTTTATTAGACAAGAAAAAATCGACAAGACAAAAAAAAAAAAATTTGCAAACAAGTCGCTCATATGCAAAGAACAGAAATAAGGAAAAATCCTCTAATTATATGATAGACTGATCCCAGGATGTACAAAGCTTCGCCTCCCAAGCATGGGAGATAGTAGTGTGATATTCAGAAAACATAACATCTTAAATAACATGTGTGTAAAAGTAGGAATTTGTATATCAATTGATAGTCATCTATCAAGAACTAAATATATATATATATATATATAATTAAGGGAAATGAAAACACTTAGGAACAAGAAATCAAGAATTCTGAAGAAAACTTCAAGAAGCAGAGTCATGAATATTCAAGGGGAAAAAAATTTAGTAAATATATAATAGATTGATTCCAGAATGCACAGAGCTTCGCCTTCCAATATTGCGAGAAAACACAATTTAAACTCGACGTTTGTTAAATTCCCAAACACATAAATTATTGAGTGATAATCTTAGACTAACAATGTATATGTTGGGAATTGTATATATATATATATATATATATATGTATTGAAACCCAATTTAAATTCTGTTCTATTAGGAAAGTGATTCAGAGTCAGAGCAATTCTAGAGAAAGAGAGAGACAGAGAGACAGAGAGATTGAATTTTAAAACTGAACTAGCTCTTCTTAAAGTAAATTGAATTTGGTAAATATAGAGGTGCCAAGAAACATATATGTATCAAAATTTGCATAAATCTCCATCAAGGATTTATAAAAAAACAACAAAAAATAAAAATAAAAATTGAAAATGATAGTTTCAGAAAGAGAGAGAAAGATAGAGAGAGAGAGAGGAGCTTACTCGATGAAATTGCTTCTCTAGCTCTGTTCGTAGTTGAGTTTCAAATTGTGTAATATATATGTATATATATATAGAGAGAGAGAGAGAGTGAGAGAGAGAGAGAGAGAGAGAGTGAGAGAGGATGTTGGTTGGGGCACCAAACGAGATGAAACGAAATTTCCCTCCAAATATGTTTATTTTTTGTTTTCAAAAAACTATTTTCTAGTTTTCTTTTTTCTCATTATTAAATAAATTTATATTTTAGGCAAATTTTTTTTATTTTTTTATTTTTAAACTTAGCTTATTTGGGAATTAGCTATTTTAGTTAAATTTTGACTTTTTGTGAAACTATACGTAGAAAAATAGTGAGAATGAGTGACAATTTGTGATAACTTTCTAGTTTTTTGGGTTATATTAACCACTTTCCAAACAAGGACAACCTAAATATATTTAAAAAGTAAAGTTTATGTAAATAAATATCTAAAATAAAAAAAAAAATTGCACATTCATTTTGTTTTATGTCTTCAATTAGTTTTTTAACATATATGTTTCACGTATACCTTTTAAGTGCATCTAAAATTAAAAGAAAAAAAATGAAATTCAAATCAAACAAGTTACATAGTTTAAAAGGACGCATTCAAATTGTGAGAGAAATAATCGAGAATATTTTTTAGGAAGATCATTGAAAAGTGGCCTAATAGAATCCATTTTTTAACTAAAATTTGAAGGGAAAAAAGATACTTAATGGAATCCATTTCATCATCATCATCATCATCATCTTCTTCTTCTTCTTCTTCTTCACAAAATGGCGTAAGTTGTGTCACAAAACTCAGAGTAAGTCACGTAAGTTGTGTCACAAAACTCAGAGTAAGTCACATAAGTTCTTCTTCTTCTTCTTCACAGAATAAATTTTCACAAAGTCATGTAAGTTGTGTCACCAAACTCAGAGTAGTTAACACAAAATGACACATAAGTTTGTACATAAAAATTTTTAACCACAGAAAAATATAGAAGTGTTCACAACTAACACAAGTGATTTCCAAAAAAATCCGTAAGTGATCACAAATATGAGTAAGTCTTTAAAGAACATTTTTTTTCCCACAAAATTGCGTAAATTTTCACAAAGTCACGTAAGTTGTGCCACAAAAGTCAAGGTAGTTAACACAAAATGACGCGTAAGTTTGTTTCTAAAAATTTTCAACAAGACAAAAATACGTAAGTTTTCACAACTGACGTATGTGATTTCTCAAAAAAAATGCGTAAGAGATCACAAATACCAGCAAGTCTTTGGAGAGCACTTTTATTTCCC
Source organism: Camellia sinensis (assembly GCF_055761805.1). Lineage (NCBI taxonomy): Eukaryota > Viridiplantae > Streptophyta > Magnoliopsida > Ericales > Theaceae > Camellia > Camellia sinensis. The sequence goes on from NC_138974.1 coordinate 83,267,431, forward strand.
CAAATTGCATAAGTCTTCAGAACTTACGTAATTGATTTTCCAAAAAATACATAAGTGATCACAAATACTAGTAAGTCTTTGGAGAACACTTTTATTTCAAAAAGTTGCGTAAGTTTTCACAAAGTCCCGCAAGTTGTGTCACAAAACTCAAGGTGGTTAACACAAAATTTATGCGTGAGTTTGTTCCTAAAATTTTTCAACAACACAAAAAATGAATAACTTTTCACAACTAACGTAACTAATTTCCCAAAAAATACATAAATGATCACAAATACGAGTAAGTTCTTGGAGAACTCTTTTATTTCACAAAATAGCGTAAGTTTTCACAACTTATGTAATTGATTTTCCAAAAAATACGGAAGTGATCACAAATATGTGTAAATATTAGGGGAAAATTTTTATTTCGCAAAATTGCGTAATTTTCACAAAGTTACGTAATATTTTTGAGAAAGAAAATGATAATTATAACAAATAAATAAATAGTCATATTAAGTAATTATTCAATACTTTTAGAGTAAATTTAAGTGATGTTTCACATTAATAATTATTGATTTAAATTGAGAGCCGTTATTCTCATCTCACTTTACTCAAAATACATTTCATTTTTTGTTCTTATTATATATATATAGTTACATTAAACACTCTTGAAATTTTGATTTTTTTTTAGGGAGAGGGAATAGTGGCTCATTTAAATTATTTGGCCGAAAGCAGTGGATAGTTTCTCTAGCAAGCTATTGAGTGGCATAATCTGATTGGTTGCATTGACAAAGATCAACAACAGCTGCTAACAAAAGAGAACTGAAGTAACAGAAAGAAAGAGAAAGAGAAGTTTCTCTATCTCTCTCTCTCTCTCTCTTACAGAACAGTCACCACCAAACCTCACGCCCGCTCACCAACCCACCGTCGCACATCGTCACCGCCACAATTTTATAATATCTACCAACCAAACTAGCCAAACCAATTATTATAATTTTTTCCTGCAAGAGAAGAAATTATTACGAGAAAACTAAGAAATTATGTATATATATAGAGAGAGCATACCAACTGTTACAATGGTGGATGAGGTAGTAGAGACTGTAATCACATTGGCTTTTCTTTTTTCTGGACTTGAGCCACAAAAAGCTAAAACATTAAGCTAATACATGAGGCTAATTAGGCATGCAAACAAGACGCACGGAGGGAAGGCTAACCCCTCGAATTTTGGACTTCAAAATAAGGTTTTTGCCACTGACAAACCTTTGAAATTCAGTGGTTAAAAGGTCTAAAAAAGTTGGTTTGAAAGTGATGAAAAATGGTACAAAAGCTTTACAAGAAAATAAGCAAGAAGCGTGAACCACCCCTTAATTGAAAATGGCCTCAAACTAACACTTTTAGGCCACAAAAACAGAGTTTTTTACAGTTCAAAATCAGCCCAAAAATAGTTTGAAAAGATGGCAAAACAAGCTTAAAGGACAAGTGTTATACCTCTTGAAGCAAAGGATAATTCTAGGCACAAATGAGGTACTAAATCAAGCCAAGATCACCTTCTAGAGCTCAAAGAGGGTCCCAAGTAACCTCAGTCCAAAGATAAGAAGCTTTGATTAAGGGTTGATAGGCAAACTAGAAGCATATCTCTACTTGTATGCACAAAAGTTCAAGAGAGAAAGAAATCTAGAGAGAGAATTATAGAGAGAGAGAGGCTCCCAAAATTTTTCCAACCTTGAAAACAATAGAGAAGGTCCTCTATATATAGAAATATAAGGCTTCAGGTCAAAAATATCCATATAGGATAGCTGGAGCAGTGTAGAACAGCTGGATGGAAAATATCTGCACAAAAATTACTTTTTGTGCACTAGTAGCCGACCGGCCACCATTAGTGGTGGACAAGAGTCACCCTTGGACGACACGTGGCCGAAAAAGCCCATTCATGGCCGATACATGGCTGTCAAATCCCATCCATGGCCAGCAAACTCCACCACTGGCTGGCCAGAAAAATCAGCTCTGCAGGTCCAACTTCAAATGGGCATATCTCCTGCATCCGGACTCCTTTACAGGTCATTATTAAGCCTAAATTGAAGCTCCGGAAGTCTTATTTCTAATGGTGGAAGCCTCACATCAAAATTACAAGTGTGTAAAAAGATATTCCTATTTTAGTGAAGATTTCTCAGGTTTGGTCCTAACCGGATTGATGCCTAACTTCTCCTCAACTAGTTTCTTCCCTTCACTCTTATTTTCCTCAACTCCAAACCTATAAATACGATGTTTTGAAAGATTTTTCAAGGAGTTCACCTCTCTTTCAATTATTTCCACTTTGTCCTTACTCGGTTTACTGAAAAACGCAACATTTAACGAAATGCGAGCCTCGGAACATCGTAAAAACTTTATCAAAAATATTTTGAAAGAGAGGGTTTAAAGGTGTAAAAATCATTTTCGTCAAAATAGTTTTGGTCCAAAATGGGGTGTATAGTTGGGATTTCAAGCTCCCTTTGTCGAAGAAATTGAACCTTTCCATATCACAGCCTTCATCACCAAGTGATCAACCTGAGGCCCCCAAGTCTTAAGGGCGGTCAAAAATGGGGTTTCTACAGTTGCCCCTTTTTGACAGAGCTCGAAGTCATGAAATGACGTGAGTAAATGTCAAAGCTCAAAGATGACCTATTTTGACAAGGCCATAAGAGTTGGGCAAACAAACAAATTGCAGATGCAGTTGGTTGAACCCGAGGGTTGCCTACGTATCCCATTGCAAGGAAATAAACCAGCGTAGTTCAGGGGCAGAATGCAAAATGATACACAATTGTAACGAAATCATGCAAATGATATACAACGTATGTATATAATGAAATAATCAAACCACAAGCAGTGCCTTTCACACAAATACCATAAAGGGATGAGGATGCAAAATAAACTACGTTTAACACAAAAAGGTGCCGGAACCCTCAAACCACAATTCCTATAGAATAGGCGTGTGCACATGCAGAACTATGTGTTTCGTAGAAAGAGTACAAGTAATTGGGTGGTATGATATAAGTGAGGAATGATCTACTGAGAAAAGATAATGATCCTAAATGCTGAATGCAACAAGACAAAGTATGATGCAATGGATGCAATGGATGTAGTGAATAGGCCGAACCACATTTTACCTAGAAAAGGTATGGACACAAAACAGACCACGTCTAGCACAGAAAAGGTGCCGAAACACTCAGACCACAATTCTTACAGAATAGGCGTGTACACATGCAGAGCTATGTTTTAACATGAAACGTATGGGCAGCTGCCACACCAAGCTTAATATGGAAAGGATGTAGACAGTAAAATTGTGATACCCCTGTTCCGTTGTATGCTAATTGGCCCTTTATTTGAGTATGATTATGTGTTTAGCATGATTTTATGTGCCATTATATGAATATATGTGATTTTGAAGTTTTATCTGTTCACCGTAGGAATATCTGTTTGAGTAATCTGCTTTGGAAATTAAATTGAAGACCTTATCGGCCACAGAACCCGAAATTAATTACGCCATTGTGATTAGCATAATTTTTAGAGCCTACGGTGAAATTTAATTGAAAAATTGGTTCGGGTCAGATTAAGTCGATTTAATTGATAAATTAGAGCCCAATTACTTTATTAATATTATTTGGCCTTAGTGGGTTTTGTTGTAAGTCTCTATACTCCCTACTCTCTCTTATTCACCTTATTTGACTGAACTTGGGACTCAAAAACATAGAGAGAGCCGGCTGTAGAGACGGGGGAGGAGAGAATTGTGTAATTGTTGGCCCAATCTTTGGAATTTGAAGATTTAGCTCAAGAATTGACTAGAGCTTAGAAGATCAAAGCTTTTAGGTGAGTAATTCTTGGATTATAGTTTGTAATTTTGTGTGTTCAAGCTAATTTGGTGATCAAGAGTGAGATTGAATTGAAATTGTGTTGGATTTGTTGAATTGAAGCTTAATATGTGCATGCATGTAAAGACTTACTTTGAAATTGCATGTTTGAACACAAATGTGTATAATCCATGTGAAATGTTAATGGAAACTCATGTTTTGATCACCATTTGTGTTATCTAAGTTGAGAATATGGCTAATTCATCACATGCATGTACAATTTGAGAAGATATGAGCTTGAATGCATGAGTTCGCTATGTTGGTGTTGGGTTTGACATATTTTGGGACATGCATGTAGATAAATCAAGAGATTGAGCTTCATAATGTTATAATCTTGCATTGGTGCCATGTTAGTATGATTATATTTGAGATTTGAGCCATTGCATGCAAGTAATGTAGCTGGAAAATCGATTTGGAGCTCAAGAACACAACCTGGAATTTCTAGAATTTTGACTTTCGCTCGAGTGGGGGAAGGGCCGCTCGATCTAAGAAATCGTGCTCCCAACACTTTTTGCAGAGTTGGATGTCCGCTCGAGCGGGCAATCTCACACTCGAGTGGGGAGTTTTTGTAGACAGGCCTTCCGCTCGAGCGCTCTATTCCATGCCCGAGCGTATTTTTCATGCAACCAGTACTTTTGCAGGCCTTAAGGGTCCGCTCGAGCGGGGAAGTCGACGCTCGAGCGGGGACCCTGTTCTCTGAAATTTTGTATGCTCGTTCTGTGTTTTGTTTTCTGTTCTCTTTCACTTGTAAGCACTCTTAGGCATGTGTTAAGCATTGTAAATGAGTTAATGAGATAAGAATAAAGCCTAAAGAAGAATATGTCAATTAAGGAACGGGTTGAATTGTTAATGACCCTTTTGTGTTCATGGAATGTGTAGGGTCAAGCTCCAGGACGAATCCACAACCCGATCACTGTGAGTAATATCGATATTTGAAAGCTTATCAATGTCCAATTGTGCATTCCCTTATAAGCTTTATGAGTTGCTAATTGGGATTGTGGACAAAAGTCTAACATGAATGGATAATTGGACCAAAGGTCGTTTTGATAATGATAAGTGGACCAAAGGTCGTTTTGAAAATGATGAATGGACCAGAGGTCGTTTTGATAGAAATGAATGGACCGAAGGTCGTTCTGACATATATGAATGGACCGAAGGTCATTTTGATATGAATGAGTGGGCCGAAGGCTGTTTTGACATGAACGAGTGGACCGAAGGCCGTTTGACACAAACGAATGGGCCAAAGGCTGTTTTGACATAAGTGAATGGGCCGAAGGCCGTTTTCCCATGAATGAAAACCTGAATGGGCCAAAGGCCTGAATGTTTAGAACCACAGTTGCTTGATTGAATTTCGCATAGTTATATATATCTGTTAAATAGAAGTATGAATTGGGCCCAAGGCTGTTTGGAGCATGTTGTTCTACATATTGTTATGTAACTTCTGTATTTGATATTATTCACTGGGCTATCGCTCACGCTCATTCATGTGTTTGTAGGCGAGTCGAGAGAGTCCCAAACCCAGCCCTAGTGAAGTCTGTCAGGAACAACAAAGGTTTTGGAGAGTCAGCCCTTGTGTCTCACGCATGAGACCCATCCTTGCCATTTTGTTATATATATTGTATTTTGTTATGTTGGCGAGGGCTTGGGTATATTTGTATATATTCTGTTATGGGTTAACTCAGTTTGAGTGATCCTGTCTGTAAAGAATTTTATGGTATTGTACTTTTGATGTGGGTTATTAACGTATATGTAAGTGGTTTGTTTTGATGTGCATATAAGCACGGCTCTGTGGACAAAGTTTTAAATTTGTGCTTCCATTTGGCCCCTTTACTCTGTTGAGTTACGTTTGTTTTAGTTGAGGCCATAGGTAATCTCAGGATTACTGGCCGGTTGTGTCCTTAACCCATAGGGGCGGGTTCAGGTCATGATAGAGTGGTATCAGAGCATGAGTTAATAACTCACACACTTGTCCAAAAAGAGCAATAAACGTCTAGATAAGATCTAGGATGCATTCATGAGATAAATATGAATTTGGAAGCATTGATTATATGCCTAAATGTTTTGATATGAACAATTGTATGTTGTAAGTTGTGTACTACTTGCATTGCAAATCATCTGAATATATGTGCTTCTTAGTATACGCATACTTGTGTACCTTTCATATGAAATATAATGCAAGTTTAATCAGATAGTGAGAACTAGAGGTGATGAGATAGAGGAATCTTCCATTGCCAGAATGGACAGAATGGAAAGACTGATACAGGAAATGGCAGAAGCTTTGAGACAGCAACAGGAGTGGCAACAGCAGTGGCAGCAACCACATCCGCCACCTCTACCTCCGGCACCACCCGTGCCAGATAATCAGAATGATGACCGGATTATAGCTCTTACCAAGGAATTCAAGAAAATGAAATCACCACAGTTTCATGGGGGATTAGATCCGTTGAAAGTCGAAGTGTGGGTCCTCGGCATTGAGAAATTATTTGAAGTGTTCCCCTGTTCAGAGACTCAGAAAGTGTTTCTAGCCACTTTTATGCTAGAAGACGAAGCAAGAAGATGGGGGATGTTGATGCGAGAAAATCATAAGGATGTTTACTGGGTAAAGTTTCTAGAAATATTCTATGACAAGTACTTCCCGCAGTGTGTCCGGGATAGGAAAGTGGCAGAGTTCATAGAACTCAAGCAAGATAGCATGACTGTAGCTGAGTATGAGGCTAAATTCACTGAATTGGCCAGGTTTGCACCACATGTAATTGACACGGACTATAAGAAGGCAACACATTTTGAAGGTGGACTCCGCAGTGACATCCTAGAGAGGGTGAATGTCCTGAAGTTGGAGACCTACATTGGGGTGCTTGACAGAGCCATCATATCAGAGGCTAACATAGCTAGACAAGCTAAGCCAGTAATAGAATAGAAAGGCAACAAAAGACAAGACTTTTTTTCGAAGAAGAAATTTCTGAAAAGGCAAAACACGGGCTCCTCAAATACTTCGAGTTCTTCCCAAGACATAGCTCCCATGTGCAATATTTGTAGCAAAAGGCACCATGGAGTCTATTACCGTGAATCAGGAGCCTATTTCAAATGTGGGAAGCAAGGGCACATAGCCCAAGAATGTAATCAAAACAGTGGAAAACTAGTTGCTAGTTCCACTGCATCGATCCCGAAGCCGGGGAACACTTTGAAATCTGCTACTACTGGGGATACAGTGAGACAAGGGAGAGTTTTTGCACTTGTTTAGGGCGATACACGGAATGCCAATGCCGTTGTCTCAGGTACTATTTCAATATGTAATCAGGATGCCTTTGTATTAATTGATTCTGGATCAACGCACTCATTTGTGACATATACATTTGCATCTAGACTGAATAGACCCCTAGAGTTATTGCCATATTTGTTATGTATGTCTGCTCCATCGGGGGAATCTGTGGTATGTGATTATATATATTGGTTTTGTGACATGCATATCGAGGATACTACCCTATATGTAGATTTGTTGCCCTTGAACTTTAGACAATTCGATGTAATTTTGGGCATGGATTGGTTGACCAAGTATTGTGCAACCATAGACTGTGTGACAAAAAGGGTTGTATTTAACCCACCAGAACAGAAAGAGATTGCCTTTGTGGGAAATGGGGTAGTGCCTCCACCTTATTTGATATTTGCAATGAAAGCATGTAAACTGATCAGGAAAGGGTGCCAGGGTTATTTGTGCTATGTGTTGTCTGAACAATCTGAGAATGTTGAATTGAATAATATTCCTACTGTTAGAGAATTTCCGGATGTGTTTCTGAATGAATTACCAGGGGAATTGGTAGACAGGGAGATCGAGTTTACCATCGAAACTGTGCCAGGCACCCAACTTATTTCTAAAACTCCCTACAGAATGGCTACTGCCGAAATGAAAGAATTAAAGGAACAGTTGCAAGACCTTCTTGATAAAGGGTTTATCCGGCCTAGCACTTCGCCTTGGGGTGCACCATTGTTATTTGTAAAGAAGAAGGATGGTACTTTGCGCCTGTGCATTGATTACCGGGAATTGAACAAGGTAATGATAAAGAACAAATATCCCTTACCCCGTATTGATGACTTATTTGACCAGTTGCAAGGATCACAGGTGTTTTCTAAGATTAATTTGAGATCCGGGTATCATCACCTGAAAGTTAAGGCAGAGGATGTTGAGAAAACCGCATTCAGAACGAGGTATGGTCATTTTGAGTTTCTTGTTATGCCGTTTGGAGTGACTAATGCTCCGGCAGCATTTATGGACTTAATGAATAGAATTTTTAAAACCTACCTTGATGAGTTTGTTTTAGTCTTCATCGATGATATTTTGATATACTCTAAAGATAGACTTGAACATGAGCATCATTTGAGGACTGTTTTACAAATACTTCGGGAAAGAAAATTATTTGCTAAACTAAAGAAATGTGAGTTTTGGTTGGATGAAGTTGTTTTCTTACGGCATGTGATCAACAAGGAAGGAATTTCAGTGGACTCGTAGAAAATAGAGGCAATTGTGAATTGGTCTACACCGAGAAATGTGACAGAAGTTCGCAGTTTCATAGGCTTAGCTGGGTACTACAGGAGGTTTGTGAAGGACTTTTCGAAATTAGCAGTACCTCTTACCCAATTGACACGTAAAAGGCAACCATTTGAGTGGAATAGTGAAAGAGAATCAGCCTTTCATGAATGGAAAACAAGATTGACCACGACACCAATTTTGACACTACCTTCAGGTACGAAAAATTTTGTGATTTTCAGTGATGCATCTTATAAAGGTTTGGGTTGTGTGTTAATGTAGAACGGAAAAGTTATTGCTTATGCCTCCAGGCAGTTGAGGCCACACGAGAATAACTATTCAACACATGACCTAGAATTGGCCGCAGTCGTTTTTGCCTTGAAAACTTGGCGACATTATCTGTATGGAGCAAAATGTGAAGTCTATACGGATCATAAGGGCCTGAAATACTTTTTCACACAGAAAGAGTTGAATATGCGTCAGAGAAGATGGCTGGAACTGATAAAAGATTACGACCTAGAAATTCAGTATGACCCTGGGAAAGCTAATACAGTTTCTGATGCCTTGAGTAGAAAATCAATGGGAAGTATGGCCTGTTTGCTTACTGAACAGAGCGAGATCTTGCAAGATTTTGAGAAGTCTGAAATTGAAGTGGTAATGTGTGAACAGGACGGATTGATAGCCGCTATTACACCCGAGCCGGCGATCATTGATGAAATCAAGCAGAAACAGAAAGAGGATGAGTACCTCAAGAAAGTGATTGACGAATTCGAGGCAAGCCCGAAAGCAGAATTCAGTATTTAGAATGAAATGTTGAAATTCTGAAACCGAATATGTGTCCCAGATATCCCGAAACTAAAGAAGAGGGTTTTAGATGAAGCCCACATGTCCGTATTTGCTATGCATCCGGGTAACAATAAAATGTATCGGGATTTGAAACAAACCTATTTGTGGCCTAAAATGTAGAAAGAGATTGCAGAATATGTGTCCAAGTGCCTTCAGTGTCAGCAAGTTAAGGCTGAACATCAGAAACCAGGCGGTCTACTTCAACCTCTCCCTATTCCTGAATGGAAGTGGGAACATGTGACTATGGATTTTGTTGTTGGCCTACCTCGGACTTCTCGAGGTATGGATTCTGTTTGGGTTATAGTTGATAGACTCACTAAATCTGCACACTTTCTGCCTCGGAAAACTACATTTACTACTTATAGATTGGCTACTATTTATGTTGATGAAATTGTCCGTTTACACGGAGTTTCGGTATCTATTGCGTTGGATAGAGATCCGAAATTTGTATCTAGATTGTGGAAAATTTTGCAGGAAGCTATGGAAACAGAACTAAGGTTCAGTATTGCATTCCACCCACAGACAGATGGGCAGTCAGAATGAACGATACAGACTTGGGAAGATATGCTTCGCATGTGTGCTTTGGATTTTTAGGGGAGTTGGGAAGATTATTTGCCACTTACGAAATTTGCTTATAATAACAGCTTCCACTCCAGCATCGGTATGGCACCATACAAGGCTTTGTATGGTAAGAGGTATAGATCACCTATCTGTTGGACATAGGTCGGGGATAGAGCTTTGCTTGGGCCAGAAATTGTACAAGACACTCAGAGAAAATCAGGACTATTCGTCAAAGGCTCAAAACAGCTCAGGACCGACAAAAGAATTATGCAGACGTTCGGAGAAGACCTCTTGAGTATGAGGTTGGTCACCATGTGTTCATTCGTGTTTCTCCGATGAAAGGCCAAGTCAGATTCGGGAAAAAGGGCAAGTTGTTGCCCCGTTACATTGGGCCGTTCTAGATTTTGGAGAGACTCGGTCCAGTTGCTTATAGAGTTGCTTTGCCACTAGGATTCGAGCAAATCCATAACGTGTTTCATGTGTCAATGTTGAGGGGTTACCTCCGGGACCCGTTACATGTGATTGATTATCACCGGGTTACTATTGATGAAAATATGGAATATGCTGAATGGCTGGAAAGATTTGTTGACCGACAAGTGAAAAATTGAGAAACAAATCCATCCCAATGGTGAAAGTGGAATGGAAGGAACACTATGGGACAGATGCTACATGGGAAAAAGAGGAGGAAATGCGTCTACGCTATCCACATTTGTTTCCCGACGAAGGTAAATTAAGTTTGGAGGACCAAACTTCCTAAATGGGGGAAAACTGTGATACCCCTATTCCGTAGTATGCTAATTGGTTCTTAATTTGAGTATGATTATGTGTTTAGCATGATTTTATGTGCCATTATATGAATATATGTGATTTTGAAGTTTTATCTGTTCACTGTAGGAATATTTGTTTGAATAATCTGCTTTGGAAATTAAATTGAAGGCCTTATCGGCCACAGAACCCGAAATTAATTACGCCATTGTGATTAGCATAATTTTTAGAGCCTACGGTGAAATTTAATTGAAAAATTGATTCGGGTCAGATTAAGTCGATTTAATTGATAAATTAGAGCCCAATTACTTTATTAATATTATTTGGCCTTAGTGGGTTTTGTTGTAAGTCTATATACTCCCTACTCTCTCTTATTCACCTCATTTGACTGAACTTGGGACTCAAAAACATAGAGAGAGCCGGCTGTAGAGACGGGGGAGGAGAGAATTGTGTAATTGTTGGCCCAATCTTTGGAATTTGAAGATTTAGCTCAAGAATTGACTGGAGCTTAGAAGATCAAAGCTTTTAGGTGAGTAATTCTTGGATTATAGTTTGTAATTTTGTGTGTTCAAGCTAATTTGGTGATCAAGAGTGAGATTGAAATGAAATTGTGTTGGATTTGTTGAATTGAAGCTTAATATGTGCATGCATGTAAAGACTTACTTTGAAATTGCATGTTTGAACACAAATGTGTATAATCCATGTGAAATGTTAATGAAAACTCATGTTTTGATCACCATTTGTGTTATCTTAGTTGAGAATGCGGCTAATTCATCACATGCATGTACAATTTGAGAAGTTATGAGCTTGAATGCATGAGTTTGCTATGTTGGTGTTGGGTTTGACATATTTTGGGACATGCATGTAGATAAATCAAGAGATTGAGCTTCATAATGTTATAATCTTGCATTGGTGCCATGTTAGTATGATTATATTTGAGATTTGAGCCATTGCGTGCAAGTAATGTAGCTGGAAAATCGATTTGGAGCTCAAGAACACAACCTGGAATTTCTAGAATTTTGACTTCCACTCGATCGGGGGAAGGGCCGCTCGAGCGAAGAAATCGTGCTTCCAACACTTTTTGCAGAGTTGGATGTCCGCTTGAGCGGGTAATCTCACGCTCGAGCGGGGAGTTTTTGTAGACAGGACTTCCGCTCGAGCGCTCTATTCCACGCCCTAGCGTATTTTTCATGCAACCAGTACTTTTGTAGGCCTTAAGGGTCCGCTCGAGCGGGGACTTTGTTCTCTGAAATTTTGTATGCTCGTTCTGTGTTTTGTTTTCTGTCTCTTTCACTTGTAAGCACTCTTAGGCATGTGTTAAGCATTGTAAATGAGTTAATGAGATAAGAATAAAGCCTAAAGAGGAATATGTCAATTAAGGAATGGGTTGAATTGTTAATGACGGTTTTGTGTTCATGGAATGTGTAGGGTCAAGCTCTAGGGCGAATTCACAAGCCGATCACTGTGAGTAATATCAATATTTGAAAGCTTATCAATGTCCAATTGTGCATTCCTTTATAAGCTTTATGAGTTGCTAATTGGGATTGTGGACAAAAGTCTAACATGAATGGATAATTGGACAAAAGGTCATTTTGATAATGATAAATGGACCAACGGTTGTTTTGAAAATGATAAATGGACCAGAGGTCGTTTTGATAGAAATGAATGGACCGAAGGTCGTTCTGACATATATGAATGGATCGAAGGTCATTTTGACATGAATGAGTGGGCCAAAGGTTGTTTTGACATGAATGAGTGGGCCAAAGGCCATTTTGACATGAACGAGTGGGCCGAAGGCTGTTTGACACAAACGAATGGGCCGAAGGCCATTATGACAGAAATGAATGCGCCAAAGGCCGTTTCGACATAAGTGAATGGGCCGAAGGCTGTTTTGCCATGAATGGAAACCTGAATGGGCCAAAGGCCAGAATGTTTAGAACCATAGTTACTTGATTGAATTTCACATAGTTATATATATATGTTAAATAGATGTATGCATTGGGCCCAAGGCCGTTTGGAGCATGTTGTTCTACATATTGTTATGTAACTTCTGTATTTGATATTATTCACTGGGCTATCGCTCACGCTTATTCATGTATTTGTAGGCGAGCCGAGGGAGGCCCAAACCTAGCCCTAGTGAAGTCTGTCAGGAACAACAAAGGTTTTGGAGAGTCAGCCCTTGTGTCTCACGCATGAGACCCATCCTTGCCATTTTGTTACATATATTGTATTTTGTCATGTTGGCGAGGGCTTGGGTATATTTGTATATATTTTGTTATGGGTTGACTCAGTTTGAGTGATCCTGTCTGTAAAGAATTTTATGGTATTGTACTTTTGATGTGGGTTATTAACGTATATGTAAGTGGTTTGTTTTGATGTGCATATAAGCACGACTCTGTGGACAAAGATATAAATTTGTGCTTCCGTTTGGCCCCTTTACTTTGTTGAGTTACATTTTTTTTAGTTGAGGCCATAGGTAATCTCAGGATTACTGTCCGGTTGTGTCCTTAACCCATAGGGACGGGTTCGGGTCATAACAAAAATGGTATGATGCAATAGATGTATGCAATAAATTCTATATGTAATATAAGTGATAGATGTGATGCAATAGATAATAAATGCGATATAGCAGCTAGGAAGTGAAAGTATCTTATAGAGGCAATTGGTGATGACTCCCCTTATGCTGTTGGGGATCTTTTGCTTTTCCTTGGTTCATCTACAGGTACTACTTTTCTCCCTGGCTATGTTCGCAACTTTCCCTATTCTCCAACAGGGTGACAGACTAGGTTAGGTCATCATCCAAAATTGAGGCGCATACAAGCTACCTCAACCTATGGGGCTGCCATATAGATTTCAAGCTGAGGATACACCCTTGGGTATTTAAACTAGACTTTAGTCTCAGAAATTCCGAACCTTTGTGTTCTAGGCCTTAGCCATTCGGACTCTAGTGGAGATGCAGGATTTAAGGTCTCCTAGACCGAGAGTGCACAGGAGAGTGAGATGCACAAGAGAGTGCAAGTGGAGATGCAGGATTTAAGGTCTCCTAGATTGAAGGCATGCACAAGAGAGTGCGAGTGATACAAAAATACAAGGTGCACAAGACAGTGCGAGTGAGGTTGAATGAATGCACAAAATAGTGCTATACAAAATGCAATGCACAAAATAGTGCGATGAATTGCAGAAGACAGTGCTATGTAATACACAAGACAGTGCTCTGTAAAGTGAAATGCACAAGAGAGTGTGATGTAGGTGCACAAGATAGTGTGAGTGTAAGTGCACAAAATAGTGCAATGAAATGCACCAAATAATGCAAGAAAGATGCTCAAAATAGTGTGAGTGAAATGCATAAAATAGTGAAACGAAATGCACAAACATAATGCAAGTAAGGTGCACAAAATAGTGCGATGTTTGAAATATAAGATGAATGCACAAAATAGTGTGTTGTAGGTTGAAATGCACAAGATAGTACGATTGATTTGAAATGCACAAAATAATGCGAGTGATACAAAGTGAAATGCACAAAATAGTGCGAGTGAGTTGAAATGGTGCAGTATGCACGCAGTGATTTGTGCAATGATGCACAAATGATTGATTGTGCGATTCATGCATGAAGTAAGATTATTGTATGATAGATGCATAGAAGCGAGATTATTGTGTGGTAGATGCACATAATGATTGGTTTACAAAGAAATACATTGACAATGGATGTTCCATGCAAGATAAACAACCGATGCATGATGTTAATTGAAAGCATGTTCTATGCAAGAGACAAGAGCATATTCTATGCATGAGACAAGAGCATATTTTATGCAACATTGAAAGCATGTTCTATGCATGAAACAAGAGCATATTCTATGCAACATTGAAAGCATGTTCTGTGCATGAATCATAAGCGATGCAAAGCACACGTGCAACATAAGTATACGTAAAAATGCACATTCTATGCAACAAAAGAGAACAAATATATAATTTGACAGAACGACAGATCAAACAAAAGGTGTTGTTTGGCGACAACCTCTGATTTACCCCTCGGAGACTTTGCAGCATGCTCAAAAAAGGATACATCCTATTCATATCGGCAAGGGGTAACATTTACATGCCGCTTTGATCGCCATTCTGACTTGAAGCAGGCTTGAACTTGGGGTCGAAGGACACTTATACTCTAGAGAAATGGTGAGGCCTGAGAAGGTGCACTTGGAATGTAGTCTCGGAATTTGCTGAAGTTGAAACAAACTCAGATGCTCTGATTTTCCCTCTTTTCTTTTGCTTTGTAGTCCAGAACCTACATAGCTTTAGATAGGTCTTGGTTCGGTTGCTCCCTCATGATCGGGGTTGAACCTTGTAGTTTATGAAAGAAAGAATCCTGTTTTGTACACCATGTTGAGAATAGCATAACACTCTCAGCAAAAATTGATTTTTCTTGAAATTGAGATTGAGAATGAGTTTTAGACTGGGGTATCGAGCCTACGACTGACCATAGTCAAAATGACTGAACAAAGGGAAAACAAAGTAAAATAACACATCTATTGATACTCAAAATGACTTAAACAAGAATCGAAACAAACAAAAACAACAAACACAACGCTCGGATATGTTCCAATGATGAGAGACCACTCGATTCATGGGGAGCCTACTCCTCCAGGTATTGTTTCCCACCTTTTCTTATTTGTGATTCTCACATCACTCTGGCACTCAATCTCTTTTTCCCTGAAAAGCCCTTTTCCTCACTTTTTCTCTCAGTGCACATCTCTTTATTCTTTAATATCTCTTTTTTTTTTTTTATCCCTTCCCCGAGTGGTTGATGGATAAGCTAACAGTTGTGGGATCTTGCCCTTAATATTCTACTAGATGCTCTTTCTTTGGCTCACAACTAGTGAGCTTTCCCTCAGAGGGGTCGTAGCAAATCTGCAACTGACATCGGTTGACGATGCCCTTGGCTTCACTTGATCGAGATGAATTATAGCATGTCCCACTGGCCAGGTAAACAATTGATTGGTCTCACACATTGCGTTTTCTACGTCCCCATTCTGGGTCAGATGCCAATTTGAGCGTGATCGTCTAGCTTCATTTTCAATTCGTGCTTTGCACTTGGCTTAATACCTCAGTGTTTGGAGGATGAGAAAGCTTTTGGTCCTTTGCTGTTAGCTTTAGTTGTGCCCTTTCTGGCGAGTACATTGACAAAAGGGGAAAAGATAGAAAACCTGACTCGACTGTGCCTCTAGTTCATCATTTTGACCATTTTTTGTTTTTGACTTTCTGCTAAAACAATTTTGACCAATATCAGAGCTAGATTAACATGATTGTTCGACTTTCTGCATTGAAATCATGTAAGTCAGGTTGTGAGCACTGAAATGTTTTCTTTTTTGGGTCTAAGAAACGGTCCAATTTTGGAAAAATAGAATAATTTTCGAGAAAATTAGTCAACCTCACTAAATATCTTCAAAATTGTTTTTGCAAATGGCCATTGCTCAACTAACACGGAATCTACTCTTGAGATGCACAATCTCAGATCTGAACTTGAATTGTCTCACAGTTGAATCTTGTAACGGAACAGGGCGCCCGGATTTGAACAGAGACAAGCCAATTTGCACATGGATAAGATAGCCGAGTTTGGACAAGGATAAACCAATCAACATGGATGAGCTAAATACGCTGAAAATGATGGAGGCCGAACTTCAGAATGAAGTTTCCTATGCATCCCAAAGATGGGAATCATGCTATACGTAGCTTCGGGTTAAGGTGCACTCGGGTGTTGACACTCTCCTTTTGCGCTCTAACTTTTGCCAAGGCTGCCCTTTTAGGTTTTTAACCTTACGAGCTCTATTTTTCTTTTCTTCTTTATTTTTCTATTTTCTTTTCTTTTCTTCTTTCTTTTTTTTCCTTCTTTCCTTTTTGTTCTTTTTCTTTTCTTTGCTTAACTTTTGCTTGGGTCGCCTTTCAGGGTTTTCGGCCCAATGAGCCTCTCAAGGATAAAAAAGTTTAAATTGGTCCATGTTGATTGGTTATAGGATCTCTAAGCCATCTGAATCTAGGAGAATGGTTGTTGTTCGCTGATGATGTAGTCTTGATGATGTAAAAGTCCATCCAATTGGGTCTGAATTTTTCCTTAGTGTTGTGGATAGGAACTCGATTATCCTTTCAGCAAAAATTTTCTTTTCTCCACTCGTGGGATTTTAGCATTCTTGCCGATCTCCATTGGTTTGCGGAAAGACCCATCTTGGAATCTTCGAGCACATCTGACCTTTTTGCCCCTAGTTCAAGGGATGCTTGTCATCCAGCTTTGCTAGCTTTGTTTGATGATATCTGACCTTATTATCCCTAGTTTAAGAGCTGCTTCCGATCCGACCATGCAAGCCTTATATTGTGGTTGATCGTTAAACATTCTGAGTCAAGGTTCAAGGTTTGAAAGGAAAAGGGGTCGAGTCTCGAGGCCGAGAGCGATCCTATGCTGCACAATCTCAAAATCAATTCCACGCATGTCTTCGTAGGACCACGCAAAACATTTTTTGAAATCTTTAAAAAAAGCGACTAGTCGCTCAAGCTCCTCTGAAGACAATGTAGAACCAATCTGGATCAAGCCAGGATCCTTCTCAGTACTCGCATTAACAAACATGATGTCATTCATTAAGGGCTTAGCATACCTCTCTTTCTCTCAGTTGATCAAATTTTTACAAATCCCGAGAAATTTCTTCCTCTTTGTTTTCATCATAGTGTTAGAAAAAAACTTAGGTCAACGCAATGATTTCAAGGCACAGAAAAGTAGGTGAAAATCACTACCGTTTCATTCAGATCTTCTAGCATAACTGGCGCAATGGCATAAACAGACGCAAAAGAAAGAGTGTAAAAGACAAACACAAAACAAGATAGCGATGTCCGAGGTAACACCCCCCGAAATCACCCGACTCTAACACAACAGGACAGACTCCATACAAAAAGATTGACTCAATATGACAAGACTGACTCAATACAAAAGACTGACTCAATACCCAAGCCTGAAAGCAAAATAAACAACATTTACAAATTGCTCAAAACAGTACCATATCTGGAGTAAAAATGAGCGCCATCAGCAGGTGGTTCATCTCTTTATCACATAGTCACATTATCCCACCAATTCATTGATCTGGTGCCGATAGACTTTGTAGGACCTGGTGCGGCGATGACCTTGTTGTCATTCAGATCTTGTATTTTATGGAGAAGACGAAAACAACTGCTAGTGTCATGACCGGTTTATTGAAGGAAAGCATAGTACTTGGTAGTATTATGCCTGGCTGGAAGGGGATCTGGAAGAGGCCGAGGGTTAAGGGGTTTGAGATGGCCTTGTCCTACGAGGATTTGGAGAGCTTTGGATAAGGTCATGTAAAGCGGGGTGAAGACCCTCTGGCCTCGGGCCTGATGGCTTTAGGTTTGTGAAGTTGTGTTGGATGTACTGGCAAAGGGTGGGTTTGCTAATCTCTTCCGAGTGTAGGATTAGAGCTGAAAGGGGTGTTTCTGGTACGACAGCCTTTTTCCTGGCTTGCCCCTTGATTCAAAATGCCCCCAACTTAGGCGACAAAAGTGTCATCCACAGCTTTTACAACAACTGCGAGCAGTTTCTATTTGTTCAGTCCTTTAGCCTTCAAAGCCTCAACAGCCCACTGAAGATGTTCGTAGGGACCAATGCCTGCCCTTACCTTGTTCTTGCCATTTGCCTCCACTTTGCCAAAGGATTGGCCTTCTTTCAATGTAGCCCGTCCCAAGATTGGGGAGCCCTTTGACATGAAATTCTTGGCATGTGATGTGGTTGATGACGGAGCCAAAATCCCAAAGGCCAGATCTAGCATTGTTCTTTGAAGATCTTCAATCATGCTCATCAGCTCAGAAGTAGTTGGTTCATGGGTTTGAGATGATTGGGGTTCGAGTGCATCCATCATGCACAAGTTCGTGCTTTCTAGAATGAATGCCTCAGGCTTGGGTAAATGAGCTGGGGTGATGTATACACTGGGGTTGTCGGTAGGAAGTAGTGTATGGATGAGGTACTTGGTCATTGGGGTCTTGAGGTGGAGCTATCGTTTGGTTGTTGATGAGATTCTAGACCTCACGACGAAGGCGGTAGCAACAATCGGTGCCATGACCACGTTGTTGATGGTACACACAGTATTCGGTGGGGTTATGTCTGGCAGGGAGTGGGTCAGGAAGAGGTTGGGGATGAAGGGCTTTGAGATACCCTTTTTTTCATCAGGACTTTTAGTGTGCTGGTTAGGCTCATATAGAGGGGGTGAAAGTTCTGCCTTGAGCTCGGGTTGGGCTAGCTTTTTGTGAGTTGGATTTGGTAAATGGGTCGGCAATTTTGGGAGTGGCGATGGTGTTGATTTCGGTGGGTTTGGGAATAGTGCTGCTACAAGCATTGGTATTCCCAGAAAACACCCCCTTGTTGGTTCGTTTGTTCTGGGAATAATCCCTTTGTTAAATGCACTCTCAATCTGAACCCCTAATTCATGCAAAATTTTGAAAGTGAATAGTGGAGCAACTATTAACTTTTGCAGCATATCAGGCTCAAGGTTCTGCACCACTCTTCGCACTTACCCTATCAGAAGGTCGATCTGTTATCTGTGCTGCCTTTGCTCTCTACCTTGCAACAAATTCCACAAAAGGTTCTCCAGGATTCTGACGGATTGCTTCAAGATCTTGAATGGTCATTTCAAGTTAGGTATTGTAAGAGTACTGATTGACAAATGCCTCAGCCATCTCTTCCTAGTTCTGCTTCACTGTATCCTCTAACTTGGCATACCAAGTGGCTGTAATAGCCGACAGGGTTCTTCCATACAAAGAGAGTTTCTGATTCTTAGTCAGACCCATCGATTTTAGAATGTCCAAGAAAAGTCGGATATGTACCATAGGATCTCCAGACCCGTCGAAACGGTCAATGTGTGGCATTTTGAACCTATCTGGGAGTCTTATAGTAGTCTCGGTGTACCTATCCTCAATGTCAGAAATGAAGTTAAGGCCCTATGCCTTTTTGAATTGCTTCTCAAGGTTCGTAATTTTCACCGAGGTCGGATCGAGATCATTAATATCAAGGGGATAAAAGCCTCTCATTAGGCTGCACCAAGGGTCTGAAAACTCGAGCTTAAGCCAACCTTCTCGGGGATCTGGACCATGCGAATCTTCAGCTAGCGGAAGTGGGTCAAAGTTTGGCTGGGGTCCCGAGACTGGATATGTGGTAGGTGCCCCAGATGGGCATTGCATTTTAGCATTGGTCTTATCCTGCATGGCGATTCCTTGGTTTAATGCCGCTATCATGCCCAAAACTTCTTCTGGACTCTGTGCCATCACGGATCTACTGAGTTTGAAAATAAATGTGATCTAATTGGTGAATGTTGAACCTACGAAACCAGTGAGCCCTGTTTGGCCCTCTTTTTACTTGCCATCGGCGAAGGAAACACTAGTTGCTCTTGATTTGACAAAGTCTATGACGCTAGTCCTGAATACCTGGGGGATATCAGAGCCTTCTGAAGCTATAGTTCTAGGACTACCTAGCAAAAGAGAAAACATACAGCACCTCAGCCTGGTTTGACTAGAACAGATATGAGCATAGCTGAATGCCTGTACTCTTTACTGAATTCGGCCCTAAAATCAGATACCAAACTTGCAACTAATATGCACATTCTTGTACAATTTCACTGTAAAGCACATACCAGTTAAAGAGAGCCAAAACACCCTTATGATGGGGTAGGGTTACTCTATCCTACTTTCGTCAGGAGCTAGGGTTCACTATCAAAACAAAGTGTTTCACACAATCCTGAATTTGGGTATTCAACCTGTCATAGTTTGGAACAGTCTCTATGGCTTTCGATATGCAACTACGTTAGTTGGTCAAAAAGGGTACCTAAGTAAGACTACCTAATATACCTCTCACAGCTAACACCGAGAAGTGAAAGAAGGATCAAACGGTACAACAGTAGTCCAGATCCAAGGGTTGCGTTCCCATTATGGCAAAGCCCGCAACCAGTCAACCTTTTGGCAAGCTTTTCCAAGCAAGCCTTCGGCAAACCGTTTAGGAATAGTAGATGGCAAACACTGTGACTTAGGCGCACCAATGCAAATGCAAATGCAAAGAAACACATAAGTGTAGATAAAAAAAACATATCATGAGTTCGAGTCAAAGTCTCTAAATCCCCAGCAGAGTGGCCAGAAACTGTGGACATGCCTTTTTTCAGGCCTCGCCTTTCGGAAGGGCTTGAAAGAAAGGCCTCACAGTTCGGACTCCCGTGGTTCTGAATCTAGTCTCACAAATGCAATGTGAAACTGATAAACACCAAAGAGTCCAAATCCGGTAAACCTTTTTGGAAAATCGATTTTAAATCAAATAATGACAAAATTGGACTGCTTTGCCAGATACAGAGTAGCCACCTAAATATTTTGTTTTCGGAAAATTTAGGAAACCCTGGCTCATACCAAAGGCCACGTGTCCGTCATCACCAAAGTTGCCTCAGTTCAGGAACTTAGGTACGAGAAGGGAAGGTCCTGAAACGAGCACCCCTTGCTCGCCCGATCAAAGATCAGCCTCTACTAATCATGATATGATTTTTTATAAACATTATGTGTTCTTGTTTTGGTTATTAGATAACATTACTATGTGATACGCACAAGTAAGTATAGATTAGTTTGTTCAATTTGGAACAATTCAACTCATGTTTGCTTGCGAAAATGGTTTGAATTTGCCACCAAACATAGTGGGCTTAAAGCATGATTTGCCACTCAACAAAGTGGGCTTAAAACTTACATTCGTTGAATCGTTCCAATTCAAACAACAAGCCTTCATCCATAGTCATTCATGCAGTTTAACATTTAAGTACATAGCCTCATTGAAAGCATTCTAATCATGGAAACATGGCAATCACACTTATGCAAGTATGCTAAAGCATAAAAACTTACCGAGTACTCCAAGCCAAAACAGAAACTAGTTAGAAAGATGTATGATCCTAACTATGCAAGATGCCTAATGCAACATATTCAATATGCAATTAATAGGCACGACTACTAATATGACATATGAATTGATTTGAATAACATGCGGTTAAACACGTATTCAAAGAAGTACTGAAATTGCAATGCAGTTTGAATGATGCGCTGAGCCTCGGTGTATGCAATACAAGATGAATGGACGCAAGCATGCGATATGCTAATTGAAACATGCCACTAATCTAACCATTGAAAGCGATTAAATAAAAGGGAGAAAGACGTGGGGTTGGAAAACATACACACGCACACGTACACTTATTACAACATTATGCCCTCGTGAAGTAGGGTCCGAATGAATAAGCTAACCAACTAGCTACGCTCATTAAGCTAACTAATTATTACAAAAATTGAAACTAATTAACTATTCTAGTTAACTAATTATTACACACCGAAATTGAATAACTAGTTAATATAACTAATTATTTACAACACTTAATTAGCTACAACTAATTAATTACAACACGTAGTTAAGCTAGATATTTAAACATTAAATAAGCTTGAAATGAAAGAGAGGTTCATGCACGTGCTCGATTTCCACTCGAAAAGCCACCGTTTTGCTGCTGTAAGCCTCTATTTGCATATTTGAACACTGACAATGCTACCCACTTCCAGAATACCTCTGCTTCATCTTACCAACACATTGTGCAAAAATCACTGATGGTCGAAAAGAGGAACAAATGGCTGGTCGGCTACCAATGGTGGCTGGTCGGTTACCATTGGTGGCCGGTCGGCCACTGGTGGTGGTTGTCGGCCATTGCTGGTTTAAACTTCCTTGCTGCAACAAAGAGCAAAATAGAGCAAAACAGTGTATTCTCACAGGTTGTTTGCACTGTCTACCCTCCTTATCATCACACAAGCTCAAAGGAGAGAAACTCTTGGCCCTCAAACCATCAATCAAGCAATTTCCATGCATGATGGCTAAGGGGCCAAGTTTGTACAAGTTCAATAAATGCACAAACAAGACCAAAAAGACCACTACCCTATCATGCATGATCAAAGGCAATGGTGACCTAGGAAAATGACACATTTCATCACTTTTGAGTATGAAATGTCCCATTTTCCTTGTGTTCAAATTAACGTCCGATTTGAACACATGCAATGCTATACAGAAAATGCTTATCTTGCACACTTTTACTTTCCAATTTTGTTTACTCATTTTAATTACCAAAACATTCATTAATCCATTAAGTCCATTGATGATTGTCTTCCAAAGTGAAAGAAGTGTCAACCAAGGGGTAGTTTACGGCATGAGAGAAGCTTCATACCGTTGGTAATGAACCCTCAAATGAGGATTAAACCATTAAGCATGAGCCTCAACCTCAAGTTTAAACAACCATATGGTTGAAACAATCCTCAAAGCAAATGAAAAAGTGAAGAAATGAGGGAGATTGTAGAGATTGTATGTGCTGAAATTAGATGAGAAAAAGCACTAAAACATGCAACCAACTCAAACCAATGGTCATTAAAGCCTTAAAATGCCACTAAAAAACCTCTGAAATTTAGTGGTTAAAAGGCCCAAAAAAGTTGGTTTGAAAGTGGTGAAAAATGGTACAAAAGCTTTACAAGCAAAGAAGCAAGAAGGGTGAACCACCCCTTAACTGAAAATGGCCTAAAAATAACACTTTTAGGCACAAAAATAGAGTTTTTTAAAGTTCAAAATCAGCCCAAAAATAGTGTGAAAGGATGGCAAAGCAAGTGTACAAAACAAGCTTAAAGGACAAGTGTTATACCTCTTGAAGCAAAGGACAATTCTGGGCACAAATGAGGCACTAAATCAAGCCAAGACCACCTTCTAGAGCTCAAAGAGGGTCCCATGTAACCTCAGCCCAAAGATAAGTAACTTTGGTTAAGGGTTGATAGGCAAACTAGAAGTATATCTCTACCTGTATGCACAAAAGTTCAAGAGAGAGAGAATTATAGAGAGAGAGGATTGTAGAGAGAGAGGCTCCCAAAATTTTTCCAACCATGAAAACATTAGAGAAGGTACTCTATATATAGAAATATATGGCTTCAGGTTGAAAATATCCATATAGGACTGCTGGAGTAGTATAGAACAACTGGAGGGAAAATATTTGCACAAAAACTGCCTTTTTTGCACCAGTGGCCGACGGCCATCACTGGTGGCAGACAAGAGTCACCCCTAGATGACACATGGCCGACACATGGCCATCAAAGGCCATCCATGGCTAGCAAACTCCACTAGTGGCCGCCCAGAAAAATCTGCTGGGAAAGAGTGGTCCAACTTCAAATGGGCATATCTCCTACATCCGGACTCCTTTGTAGGTCATTCTTGAGCCTAAATTGAAGACTCGGAAGTCTTCTTTCCAATGGTGTAAGCCTCGTATCAAAATTACAAGTGTGTAAGAATATATGCCTATTTTGGTGAAGATTTCTCAGTTTTGGTCCTAACCGAATTGATGCCGACTTCTCCTCAACTAGGTTTCTTCCCTCCACTCTTATTTTCCTCATCTCCAAACCTCTAAATAAGATGTTTTGAAAGATTTTTCAAAGTGTTCATCTCTCTTTCATTTATTTCCACTTTGTCCTTGCTCAGTTTACCAAAAAGTGCAACATTTAATGAAATGCGAGCCTTGAAACATCGTAGAAACTTTTTCAAAAATATTTTGAAAGAGAGGGTTTTAAGATCTAAAAATCATTTTGGTTAAAATGGTTTTGGTCCAAAATGGGCTGTAAGGTTTGGATTTGAAGCTCCCCTTGCCGAAGAAATTGAACCTTTACGTAGCACAACCTTCATCACCGAGTGATCAACCTGAGGCCGCCTAAGTCTCAAGGGCAGTCAAATATGGGGTGTCTACATAGCCTTTTATATTTTGTGGTTGAACTAGTTCTTTTTCTGTATTCTTGGTTTTAAGGTAACTAGGGAATATTTGCCTTTTGGCATTTGTATTCAAAAAAATTGAACTAGCTTTTGCTCCATTTTTGCTGGCCACGTTATATAGGGGCCTCTTCACCTTAGCCACCAGAGAAATAAATGTCAATTGTGGCGGTCCTTTCTAGCTCTTTTAGGCTTGGCTTCATGCATACTTTCCTAAAGTCAGCCCTTCCAAACACACACCATACTCTTCACCTTGTGGGTGTTATGCTAAACATTTCCTCTCTTTTCGACCCTCAACTGATATGTCCTTCACTAGAGCCTTTCCATGACCTCTCTGTCGACAGAGAGGCAACTTTATTCGTACCTTTTAATGATTTCCACTTCAGATCCTCAACTCTCACATACATTCAAGATGGCCCTCAAACGCAAGATGATACATGGAAAAACAAAGAAAATCCTTTTCGGCTCAAGGTCTTACTTCTAGGTATATCTTAGTTGGGGGTTCAGTTGCCGACAATACATTATCCAACTGCAGTTTTGAAAGTTATAACCCTTGCCAATAAGTGAGGCAATTTGGGTTCTTGTAAGTTTTACCTTGCCCTTATTTTCATCCCACTATTTTTGAATATGTGGAGTTAAGACATCAATTTAAAATAAAGGAAGATGTTGAACACATCCTTGCCACCAATCAAGAATTATTTGATCAATTCTGCTTATACTTTTGCAACTTTTACCCATATCTTTCCAATAAATTCCAAGATTGGTGGTTGCTTATGAATGCTATCATTTTCCATAAGGACTTGGCTGCCTGCCTTTTGGATCTCCATACTGACAACAAAAAAGGTGTGGAAAGAGTTGTAGGTCAGTTTTTTAACCAATTCTATCAAATGCTCTTTCTTTTGTTTTGTTAATGTTTCATTTCTACAAACCCCTCTCCATTGGTTCTGGAGCGTTTGGCCACTGAAAAAGCAGACTCTATGGGCAAAGGAAAAATATGCTATACCAAGAAAGCTAAAAAGAACCCTATGGATGAACCTCTTGCCAACATCCAAGAAGGAGATAGTTCCAAAGCTCTTCCTCCAGTGGCCATATCTGAGCCAACTCAAATTGCTGCCAACACAACTTCCTCTTCATCTTCTTCAGATTGGGACATGCCCGTTGGCCAAACCTTTCACTTTTCAACCGAAAAACCTACAAATCAGAGCCCAGTAAGGACTTCTGAAGTCTTGTCTTCTTCTTCTTTCTATCTTTTCTTTTTTTTTTTTTTTAACTTTTGCTGTACATCTTGATTTATTTGAATGAATGTGCTGTTTTTCTTTATCTCATGCTTTTCCACATTGTAGGATAAAATTTCATTAAATATTTTCCATTGATTATTCTTCTATGTGGCTCTCCTTCTAAAGATGCCAGGTAATATGCCCTTCCTTTTAAAACCTTGTATATCTTGTAAGGTCCTTCTTAGTTAGGAGACCATTTGCCATATTCTAGGCTTTTTGTTCCAAGAGGCAAAATAGTTTTCCAGACTAAATCTCCCTCAGAGAACACTTCATGCTTTACTTTCTTGTTATAACTCCTTTCTACCTTCTTCTTTTGTGCAATTAAGTGATTGAAAGCAAAATCCTTTTCTCTTCTAAATCTTGTAACTCAATTGTCATGGCTTCGTTATATTCATCCATTGGAATGTTCAACTATTGAGCCAATGAATTGGATCTTACAGTTACTTCTAATGGATGAACAACATTATGCCCATACACTAACTCATATGGGGTTGTTTTTGTACTATATCTCCCAGAATTCCTATAAGCCCATAATTCCTCGGACAAAAGATTGTGCCAATCTATAGGATTATTCTCAGTCATCCTCTCCAAAGTATTCTTTAGATTTTTTTTTTTTTTTTTTTTTTTTTTTTTTTTTTGTTGCCTCAGCTTGTCCATTTGCTTGAGCATAATAGGGGGAAGAGTTTAAGATCTGAATGCCATACTCTGTCGCAAACTGTTTTATTTCATCCCCATTGAACATGGTCCCCTGATCGACAGTAATGGTTTGAGGCAGACCAAATCTATAGGTCACATTCTGTTTAAGGAACTCAAAATCAGGGACTGTGTGGCAACTTTCAATGGGATAGCTTCTGCCCACTTGGTAAAATAATCTGTTGCCACCAGCAAATATGAATGAGCCTTTGATGAAGGTGGCAATATTTGTCCTATCAAATCCATTTTCGAACGTCTGAAGGGCCAAGGCTTTGCTATTGAATTCAAGCTTGTGGCTGAGACCCTTTGGACACTACCATGTTTCTGGCAACTTTGACACCCCTTTGCATACATGTTACAATCCTTTCTTATGGATGGGCAAAAATATCCATGTTTGCTAATCAGCCATCTCATCTTATCCCCAGCTTGATGGGCTCCACACATGCCCTCATATGGTTCTGCCATTGTTTTCATTTGATTTTCTTGGCCTATACATAATAAGGTCAATCCACCATGTGCTTTTCTAAACAAATCATCCCTCATTATGACATAATTTAAAGCTTGGTATTTTAGTTGCCTATTAAAAACATTACTAGGGTTGAGCAAGTCTTTAATCAACGAATACCTCCAATCACTTTCAGACACCTCAAGTGTCATTATTAGTAAGAAATCTCTATGCCAGTCCTTAAAAGTTAGAAAGTTCTTCTGGATTCTTATAATCCTTTCTTGGGCTCTTTTAGGAATTCTCAACCCTGATGTTGCTTGAGCCATCTCATTGGTTTCTTTATTCTCTATTCTATACATGTCTATGTGAATGACACATGGTCAAAAAAGTTTGTTAACCATTTTCCCTTAATTAAATATTTATCCAAGAATCTTGAATTCTATGGCCAACTCAAGTCCAATTATTGAAGCCTCGTACTCAACTTGATTACAAGAATGCACACGTTGCTCATCCAACTGATAAGCAAACTGATATGTCAATTGATTAGGAGCAATCGAGACAATACCAGCTCCAACTCCCTCATTCGTTTTAGATCCATGAAACATTAATCCCCAAGGCTTAGTATCTATCACATGAACCTCAAACAAATCTGATTCAACAGGCAAGCATGGATACTCTGCCAAAAAATCTGCCAAGGCCTGTCCCTTTACAGCTTTCTATGGCACATACTTAAAGTAGTATTCAATTAAGGCCAACAGCCATTTACCTTGTCTACCTCTCAACATAGGTCTAGAAAACATATATTTTATTACATTAGTTTGTGCCACAACAAACACTTCTGAAGGAAGCATGTAATGTCTATGTTTTATGGCTGCAAAATATAAAGCCAAACATAACTTTTCGACAGAAGTGTACCTAGCTTAAGCATTGTTCAACCTCCTACTCAAGCAATAAATTGCCTGCTCATGACCCATATCAATTTCCTGGGCCAATAGACATCCAATCGATAGGTCACATGCTGAAATATAAAGCTTTAAAGGCTTTCCATAAACATGTGGCATAAGTACTGGAGGATTGGTCAAATACTTCTTGATCAAATCAAAAGCCTTTTGATGACATTCCTCCCATTTAAACTCGCCATCTGACTTTATCTTCACCGAAGAAGAAAACACCAAAGTCTTCCTGGCTAAATTAGCTATAAATCTTCTTAAGAAATTAATCTTACCTAAGAAACTTTGCAATTCTTTCTTATTGCTTGGGGGTTTAGCTACCAATATAGCTTGGGCTTTGTTAGCATCTACCTCTATTCCTTTGCGATGCACTAAAAAGCCTAAGAACTTCCCAGCAGTTACCCCAAAGGCACATTTTAGAGGGTTTAATTTTAACTTGTGGCTTCTCATCTTCTGAAATGTTTGTCTTAAATGGTTCAAATGCTCTTCAAATGTGTCTAATTTGACAACTACATCCTCAATATATACCTCTAAAAACTTTCCTATCAAGTCATGAAATATAAGATTCATTGCCCTCTAATAGGTGGCTCCAACATTTTTGAAACCAAAAGGCATGACCACCCATTCAAATGTACCTAAAGCCCCAGGACACCTGAATGTAGTTTTATGAATGTCATCCGGATTGATGAAAATTTGGTTATATCCAGCATGCCCATTCATGAATGAAAAGACCTTGCTTGTAGTTGCTGAATCAACTAACAAATCAGCCACTAGAATAGGATGCTCATCTTTTGGAGCTGCTGGATTTAAATTCCTAAAATCTATGTAGACTCTCAATTTTTTATTTTTCTTCATGATAGGCATAATATTTGACAGCCATTCCACATACCTAGCTGTCCTAATAAAACATGCCTTTAAAAGCCTCTCAATTTCTTTATTGACTAACAAAGTTACTTCATTAGTCATTCTCCTTGGGGGTTGCTTATGTGGAGGGAAGTTATTTTTGTTAGCAGCCTATGTTCTACTAAAGTCCTATCCAAACCAGGCATTTCTTCATAACACCAAGCAAAGCAATCCACATACTCAAATAGCAAGTCAATCAACTTTTCTTTACTTTCATTAGATAAACTAGCATTTACATAGATTGGCCTTTTACAGGCCTCAGTACCCAAGTTGAATTCCTCTAAAGGGTCTTGAACATCTGCTTTAAGGTCATCCAACTTGGTAGGAGCAACTCTCAAATGTTCTAATTGCACCTCTTTATAACTCAGAGGGCTATTGTCTATTACACATTCTGCCCATGAACAAACAGGCATTGACTTAAACTTAAACTTACTTGCAAGAAAGAAATTAAAATGTTTGACAAAAGTAGACCTAATTACAAGGGTTGTGGCTATCTCATCCAGCCTGTGTTTTTCAAATATCTGCATCTGCATCTCTAACTTCTGTCACTTCCTTAATCACAAGCCCTTTCTATTTCTTCACCAGGCTTGGTTTGGCCAATTCTTGGCCAATCTGCTTGAACCCCTCTTCTATGATGTGCTTGAACTCTTCATTAGTCAAGCTTTTCCCTTGGGATCTGACCTCATCTTCAACCACTTCCACTAGTCCTAAGTTTTCATCATAGAGTACAACATCTATGTTATAGCATCTGCTACAAATGGGTTGGCATCTGCCCAAGAAATTTCCATTCCCTTCGACTCATCTTGCCTATTACTGGTTAGGAAAATCAGAGCTTGATGCAAAGAAGATGGTACACACCCATTAAGGTGTATCAAATTCCTTCCTAGCAGCACATTATAGCTAGAAGTGGAATCAGTCACAAAGAAAGCAGTTCCCATTAACCATGAACCAATATAAAGTTGGATAGCAACAACTCCCCTTACTTCTGATGATCCCTCAGCAAAATTACTTATATTAATATTAGTAGGCAACAAATCTAGATGGGCTCTCATACACAATGGTCTTAAGTGCCTTATCAACTTTTCTTCGAGCTTTTGTAACACCACCTTCTCACCATCGACAGACTTAACTACTTCTATAGACCTTGGTGGCTTAACCTCTACCTTTGTTATCTCCATTGCCACTGGCACAACTGGCCCTGCCTAGTCTTCTACATCCCCTGCCAATATGTTTGGTAGGTCTGGCTTGGCCTGAAACTTCTTTCGAATGGCCATAATCATATTACACTCTTTTGAATCAGGCAAAGAACTAAATTGGATAGCAGCCAACTTCCCTCCAAAGTCACCACCAGAACTGTCTAACTTGACTTCTTCTCCTTTAGCTTCCTTGCCAGAATGTACCATATTATCCATGGCCGATTCTTGGCTTTGAATCTCTTGCATTGTCATATCTTCCCCATCCTTATCATCTTCATCATACATCAAATCCTTTGCTAGCTCTTTTAATTTATGTCTTAACAAAGCTTTTCCATATAGTTTCTCAATAGGCTTGTCAGATGCTTTTTCTGGCTACATTTCTCTCTTTAAAATCTGAATTAGCTGCACTGGATGAGCTCTAGAAGTTGAAGTTCACCCCTTCATTTCCCTGACCGAAAAAGCAGGAATCAAACCATCTCTAGTCCACGCTAAATCTTTCCTTCCAATTCTTTTATCTCCTGCAGCTTTAGACATCACGGTATGGAACTTCCTTTGTTCTCTTTTTTTTGAGTCCTTGTCTCTCCCATAGTTCTCCTGCCACCTATAGAAAATTTTGGGTGAACTACTTCTTGCCAACCTAAATTAGGTAGCACCGGAGGCTTTACCCAACTAGGTTAGGTTGGTTGCATATTTGGCCGCTATGAGGCTTCACAAAATGTTGTTGTTGACCAATATATGGCCTTGTCAATACCTTCGAAGTCCCATATGATTTAAAACCTTTTTGCTGTTTTAGCATGGTTCTAATATTACTTGATCCACCAAAACATGGATGGACAGGAGCTCCTTGAAATAAAAATGAAGCTTCATCCTCCCCATAATTCTCTGCAGGGCCAAATATTCATGGATCTGACCCATCATAAAACACACTGTTGTTATCAAATATTTGTAGATCACCACTTCCCATAGTATTAAACCTAAGGCCAACATTCCTTCCAATCTTTTGAAGTCATCTATCACAATGGCCTTTGCTTTTTCTTTTTTAGTACCACATCTGAAGTAGATGAACCTTTCTTCAGGCTCCTCTTGCACTTTTTTCCCTCTTGCTTCTTTGGCAGCTTTTCCATTCTTTCTTTGCACAATCTCTCCAGTTCTACTAGGAAAACTCTAGGATGCTTTCTGTTTTTCTGGTCAGTCGATAGGAGGCTAATTGCCACCATATTAACACCTACCACCTCTGGAAAAAGCATCATTGTCAACTGCCATCACACCTTTGTTTTTCTCAGCATACTTCAATATTTCTTTTTGAATTAGATCTACACGCAATTTCGAAATGTGACAAAGTTGTTAGTAGAATGCCTAAAAGAATTATGCCATTTACAAAATTCTTTTCCAATTCTATCTCTCTTTAGGGATATTATGGCCAGGAGTTAAAGTTAAAAATTTATTGGCCATTAACTCATTAAACAAAGCATCTTCTTGTGATAAATCACTGTTTACTAGCTGTAGTCACATTCCTTTTCGTTGGCTGTGTCGATGGCATGTCTATAGGTTTTTCTACCTTTTTTAAAGTCTTACATACCATAGGTTTCTTGCCAATAATTTGTTCTACATCAATGCCTATGTCAAAATCATAACCAACTTCTTGGTAAGAAGTACCAAATGAGGTTGCCTTCCTTTGTTGTTCTTCTCCAAGGATTGACTCATAACTAGTTGCCCTAGAAAACAATTCATATAAATCTCTAAACATCATTCCTTCAAATTTCTTTCTTAGCTCAAAATCTAAACCATTTCGAGCAAATCTTATAACTTCTATCTCAGGAATGTATGCATAACATCTGTTTTTTGCTCTCTTAAACTTGTTGATATATTGTTCTATAGTCTCTCCTTGCTTCTGTTTGAATTTTGACAGATCTACTAAGGTAACT
Source organism: Camellia sinensis (assembly GCF_055761805.1). NCBI lineage: Eukaryota > Viridiplantae > Streptophyta > Magnoliopsida > Ericales > Theaceae > Camellia > Camellia sinensis. The sequence goes on from NC_138974.1 coordinate 83,299,211, forward strand.
TCAGGCTTAGTTCTAAAGAATTGAGCATGAAATTGACTCTCCATCTCTTGCCAAGTATGCACAGAATTTTCTGGCAAGTTGATGAACCAAGTGAATGCAATCTTAGGCAATGAATTAGGGAACAATTTCATTTTGAAAAGATCATTTTGTCCTCCTCCTCCACACTGCAACACAAATCTCCCCATATATTCAATGGTGGACTGCCTCTCTTCTCCTGTAAACAGGGAAAATTTAGGCACCCGAAAATTCCTTGGGAGGGGCATATTATCCACATCTGGAGGATATGGACTTCTGAACATAGGTCTGTTTAGCCTCGTCAAGCCTGGGCCATACATTTCTTAAATCAAGTTCATTATTTGCTCCCTATTGTTAATCTGAGGGTTTAAGTAATGTTGTTGATGTCCCCCTCCTTGGACTTCTGGTTGGAAGGAAGGAAAAAAGGGGCCAAGCCCTTTAGGCCTTGGGTTCATTATGTTGGGTTCATAGTACAGTTGTTGTATGGCATGATCCTGCATATACGTGCATGATCCTGTACTGTTCTGATTAGCCTATTTCTTTATTCCACCATAGCATGATAACCTGCTACAGGTCCATCAAATGCATGTATACCATACAATGTGTGGCCTTGGTTACACCCCATAACCAAAAATAATACGTGCACAATTAGTACCATTTGGAACAATGTGTGCACAATACGTGCATTATTCGTACCATTGTCCTTAAATAATCCTCTGAGGCCCTCAGTTCTCCATATATACTTCAGGCCTAATGGAATCCATTTTTTAACTAAAATTTGAAGGGGAACAAATCTCAAAAATAGTTTTAGGAGCAAGTCATCAGACAATATTACATGTTTCTTAAAAAATAAAAATAAAAAAACAAAAATGATGCCAAACAAGCAATTTAAGGGCCACAAAATATTTCTTTGAAACCGAATCCAATGGATTGGAATGTTGACAAACTTGTCAAGTTGAGTTAGATTGAGATCTGAGTTTGTAAAACCTAATCACAATCTAATTGCATAAAACCTGGTTCCTAGCACAAATTGGTTGCAACAAAACCTTTTTGAGTTGGGAGAAAATTTGCAGTGAATGAGAGAATGATCACCTAGAGATAGTCTGTCAACATAACAACAACAGCAAAGAAAAGTTATGGACTTGGAATCAAGGATCATCATCATCAACATCATCACCAACATTATCTTTATCTTCTTCTTCAACAATAACAACAACATCATCATCTTTATCATCATTCTTGAAGTATGCATGCGCAAGCGCATCCAGAGGAGATATTCTTCTAGTTGGATTCAGGCAAAGCATTTCCTACATGAAAGTAGGCAAATTTAACAAAAACTAGATGGTCTAAGAGAGTGAGAGAGGAAAGAAAAAAAAGAAAAGAAAAAAGAAAGAAGGATCTTTTAAATATATAGAGATCAACACATACTCAAATTACAAATAAAAACATCATTTTCATCAGGCATTAACAAGATCAGTAGCCATGAAGTGCAATAGAGAATCAAATCAAGTACAACTAATATAATGTAACATTTTCATGGACGCAAAACATGACACATCACCACATAGGGGGGAAGAGGGATAGAAGTCGAGTAATGATCTCCATAGGCAAACAATTTGGCCTCTGCTGGTACCCAACTTTTAGATGAGGACATTGAGTATGTTGGATGACAAACCCATAAATCTCTGTAAAGTACTCAACAACACACTTCATTGTACCTCTTTCATTAATTGGGAATCAAATAAATATAAACAATAAACCAGTCAGACAAGGAACATGCAAAAAGAATCTCAAGAGATGTGTGGAGTAGCATAATATAAAGGTAATTTCTTCCATTAAGGATCATAAACTAGACCCTTACAATGAAGCCAAACCAGATGTATGACATTTTCTGCACATATTTCCTTGGTTTGTCACTTCAACCTTTACTCCTCCTAAAGCTTTCTTCACCTATTACACAAATAAAGCCAAATCACCCAGATAGATTACTTAAATTTTCAACTTAACTGCATGCAAGTTGCATGAAATTGCCTTGATTGAGCCCTATTTCCACGAGGAAAAAAAAAAGGAGATGAGGAACTTTGAAATAGACACCAACATTGACTAAATAACATTATAATAAGCCCCTTTAAAAATCTAATTGTACATTTTTTGTCATCAAAGGTTGTAGGAGAGAATTCTATGCCTTGTGAAGTTCTAATTTCTACTTACAATTTCAAGTCCAAGCTCCATCTTTCCTGTACCTAAACAATTTGACATTGTTCTGACCAGTTCAGCTGCACTCTTTGCTTCTAGACCGTCATTCAGGTCTTCTTCTTTTTCTTTTTCTACATCATCTGCAAGAGAGCGGCTAGAAATATCAACAGCTCCTGTGACTGGCTTTCCATATATCGAAACAACTAAAAATGTAAATCATAGAAAAACACATATATGAAAAGAAGACAAAAGAATAAAAATGAAAAAAAAAAAGAGAAAAGAAATCAAGTTGGTAGAATTACTTACCTCCTCATCATCAAAGCCATCTTCACTGTCTGAGTCATTATCAGAGTTGTTGGGGTTAACTTCTAACTTAGTTTCGGATTCGGTTGATTATTGTCTTGTGCTAATTGATGTTGCTCAATTCCAAGACGAGTAGTCGATACACTTTTATCAACCAATTTGCCTTTCTCCCTTCATGCCTATGAAAGTGATAGTATGTGATGGACCAAGCTGAGCTTGTTGTGACTTGTGCTCCAATTACAACATCATTCATTGACAAACAATGATGCTGCTCATATCATCCTGGAATATAAAGAACCGATTCATGCCCAAATAAGAAGTATACGCTTCCTACCCGGTTATAAATATCAACCATTGCTTGATTCAGATGTGTAGGGTTCATAGGCAAATCCAGCGACAAAACCCTAAAGATTGGGCTGTTCTCAAGTTCATTAATGTTAAGGTTCAAAACTCTATTGAAAATGTACGTTGTGATCAATTGTCTTAAGTCCACTTGTCCAATCACTCCCCATCCAAAGTGTATTGTGTGTAACAACCCCAAAATCCTTTATGGTTCGACTTGAATGTCAAAACCTTGATCATCAGCTCCATGAACATTTTTGATTTGTAATGGTGTCATCATATAAATTTTCAAAATTTTCTAACCTATTAGAATATTTTCATTTGGAACCTGAGGTACTGCCCTAAAGGCATCCATCTACCAATTAGTTTTACAAATCTCCATTTGAATATACATGTCTTTCTCTCCTAGCAGATGATCCTCCTCATAAACTACCCTAGGTCACGGGTTGTTACCCCTTTTACGCACATCTGCAATCTATAATTTTGTCCATCGGGTTTCAAATCTATTTCACCTTGCAGGCAAAAATACAGTCCACCTGCTCTTTCAAAAATAGTACGTAAGTCTAGGTCCATTTGACGAGGATCTAACTGCAACTCATGTGGTGCAATCCTCAATAGTGGAGATTAGAAAAATAGATTACTAACATCAATGCCATTAACCAACGGGACCAAACAAGTGTGAACCAAATCTCGGTCAAATATGGTAAGACTAAAATTTTGTGGTATCTCAGCTAGAATAATCATAACCCCGCCTATCTCCGCATCCATCTACAAAAACAATTACAAAACATCGTAATTTTGCCTTATTTTCCAAAACTCAGTTGGAAAGTTCTCAACAATGGAAATAACTTGTGGGTTGAGGTTCTCAAAACCAAGTATTTGAAAAGAACATTATTATTCAAATAAATAAAATTAGGCTCTTTTCAAGGCCAATATGGGGCGATCAATTAGGACATTAAACATAATGTTGTTTCTCATATCTTCTCTATTAATCAACCAATCATATGCCTTACACATCGTTGGGTCCAGAAAATGGACCTAAAAATTAGATATCATTTTCCATTTGAAAAATACTAACTTCCTTAACTACAAGAAGAGAATGAGGGCTTTTAATGTGTGGAGAAGTATGCTGAAAACCAGAAACGCCTTGAGCAAAGGTATAAAATGGTCTATTGGGGATGGCAATAAAGTTGACATTTGGATCTCCACTAAACCACTAAACCACTAAAACACCCACACCGTTAACATCTAAAATGAAATCAACAGCATGTGAGGAAGTTGTCCAAACTTCTACATTAAGAAAGAAGACGAAAAGAAAAATCAAAGCCACCAGAGGATTTGTGATTTAGAAATTTTCAGTTAGACCAGAATTTTAAGATTATTATGCTCATTTTGTACTAGTGAAAAAGATCATTAAAAATGTTAACTCAATCAAACTTTAATTTGAAAAGAAAAAATCAACAAGACAAAAAAAAAAAAATGCAAAAAAGTCGCTCATATGCAAATAAAAGAAACAGGGAAAAATCCTCTAATTATATGATAGCTTGATCCCAGGATGCACAAAGCTTCGCCTCCCAAGAATGGGAGACAATAACGTGATATTCAGAAAACATAACATCTTAAATAACATATGTGTGTAAATGTAGAAATTTCTATATCAATTGATATTCATCTATCAAGAACTGAATATATATATATATATATATAATTAAGGGAAATGAAAACACTCAGGAACAAGAAATCAAGAATTGGGAAGAAAACTTCAAGAAGCTGAGTCATAAATATTCAAGGGGAAAAATATTCAGTAAATATATGATAGAATAATTCCAAAATGCACAGAGCTTCGCCTTCCAATATTTTGAGAAAACACAATTTACACTCGGCTTTTGTTAAATTCCCAAACATAATCTCAGACTAACAGTGTATATGTTGAGAATTGTATATATATGTATTGAAACACAATTTCAATTTTGTTCTATTAGTAAAATGATTCAGAGTTAGAGCAATTCTAGAGAGAGAGAGAGAGAGAGAGAGAGATTGAATTTTAAAACTGAACTAGCTCTTCTTGAAGTAAATTGAATTTGGTAAATACAGAGGTGCCAAGAAACATATATGTATCGAAATATGCATATATCTCCATCAAGGATTCATGAATTTTTATTTTTTTTGAAAATGATAGCTTCAGAGAGAGAGAGAGAGAGAGAGAGAGAGAGAGAGAGCGTGGGAGAGGATGTTGGTTAGAGTACCAAACGAGATGAAACGGAATTTCCCTCCAAATATGTTTACTTCTTGTTTTCAAAAGACTGTTTTCTTGTTTTCTTTTTCTTTTTTCTCATTATTAAATAAATTTATAGTTTAGGAAATTTTTTTAACTTAGCTCGTTTGGGGATTATCTATTTTAGTTAAATTTTGACTTTTTGTGAAAATATGTGCAGAAAAATAGTGAGAATGATGCGACAATTTGTGATAACTTTTTTGTTTTTTGGGTTATATTAACCACTTTCCAAACAAGGACAACCTTAATATATTTAAAAACTAAAGTATATGTAAATAAATATCTAAAATAAAAAATATTTTCATATTTTTTTTGTGTCTTTAATTAGTTTTTTAATATATATGTTTCACATATACTTTTTAGGTGCATCTAAATATTTAAAAAAAAATGAAAATCAAATCAAACAAGTTTACATAGTTTAAAAGAATGCATTCAAATTGCGAGAGAAATAATCGAGAAAATTTTTTAGAGAGATCGTTGAAAAGTGGCCTAATAGAATCCATTTTTTAACTAAAATTTGAAGGGGAAAAAGTGGCCTAATGGAATCCATTTGTTGTTCTTCTTCTTCTTCACAAAATGACGTAAGTTGTCTCACAAAACTCAGAGTAAGTCTCGTAAATTGTGTCACAAAACTCAGAGTAAGTCACGTAAGTTCTTCTTGTTCTTTTTCACAGAATAAATTTTCAAAAAGTCATGTAAGTTGTGTCACCAAACTTAGAGTAGTTAACACAAAATGACACATAAGTTTGTACCTAAATATTTTTAAGCATAGAAAAATACAGAAGTGTTCACAACTAACGTGAGTGATTTTCGAAAAAATCCATAAGTGATCACAAATACGAGTAAGTTTTTAAAGAACACTATTGTTTCACAAAATTGCATAAATTTTCACAAAGTCACGTAAGTTGTGCCACAAAAGTCAGGTTAGTTAACATAAAATGACACGTAAGTTTGTTCCTAAAAATTTTCAACAACACAAAAATATGTAAGTTTTCACAACTGACGTATGTGATTTTCCAAAAAATGCGTAAGAGATCACAAATACCAGCAAGTCTTTGGAGAGCAATTTTATTTCCCAAGATTACATAAGTCATCACAACTTACGTAACTGATTTTCCAAAAAAAAAAAAGTGATCACAAATACTAGTAAGTCTTTGGAGAACACTTCTATTCAAAAAGTTACGTAAGTTTTCAAAAAGTCACGCAAGTTGTGTCACTAAACTCAAGGTGGTTAACACAAAATTTATGCGTGAGTTTGTTCCTAAAATTTTTCAACAACACAAAAAATGCATAAATGATCACAAATACGGGGTAAGTTCTTGGAGAACACTTTTATTTTACAAAATTGTGTAAATTTTCACAACTTATGTAATTGATTTTCCAAAAAATACACAAGTGATCCCAAATACGTGTAAATATTCGAGGAACATTTTTATTTCAGAAAATTGCGTAATTTTCACAAAGTTATGTAATATTTTTTAGAAAGAAAATGATAATTACAATAAATAAATAAATAGTCATATCAAGTAATTATTTAATATATTTAGAGTAAATATAAGCGATGTTTCACATTAATAATTATCGATATAAATTGAGAGCCGTTATTCTCATCTCGCTTTACTCTTAAGTACATTTCATTTTTTGTTCATTATTTATATAGATACATTAAATACTCTTGAAATTTTGGTTTTTTTTCAGGCAGAGGGAATTAAATTATTTGGCTGAAACCGGTGAATAGTTTCTCTAGCAAGCTATTGAATGGCATAATCTGATTGGTAGCATTGACGAAGATGAACAACACCTGCTAACAAAAGAGAACTGAAGTAACCAAAAGAAAGAGAAAGAAAAGACTCTCTCTCTCTCTCTCTCTCTCTCTCTCTCACAGAACAGTCACCAACAAACCTCAGCCCCGCTCACCACCGCATCGTCGCACACCGCCACCGCCACCGCCACAAATCACAGGTTTTTCTCTCTTTGTCTCTGTCGCACTCGATCTCTCTCCCTCTCTGTCAATCTCTTTCTCTCTATCTTTGTCTCTGTCAATCTTGGTCTCTTTCTCTCTCTCTCTCTCTCTCTCTCTCTCTCTCTCTTTCTCTCTCTCCCTCTCTCTTTTCCCCCATGACCTACTTTCCCTGCTACCAAACACTCGTGGAATTTTTAAAAAAATGAAAAAAAAAGTGTAAGACTGATAAAGATGAGAAAAAAAATTACGTAGCCTGTTGGAAAATATATATATATATATATATGGTATAGATTGTTACCCAATATGCGTATATATGTATGAGTCTTTGTATCAGTTGGAAAATTAAATTTAAATGTCACAACTGTAGATGAACAAAATTTTGAGGGGTTAAAAAATTGTGACATGTTTAAATAAGAGTGTTGCTATTAGCACCTCATAAATTATCTTGGATCCCTTAATTTTTAATGGGTGATTCTACTTACAACACTATTTAACCTCTTTACACCCTCAGCTTCATTACACCACTAAAAAAAAAATGTAATTTTCATTACACCCCCAATATATTACCAAAACTAACCCTAAATTAAGTATTTCATCTCTTTACACCACTAATTTTTGTAACACGGTACTAAACAACTTACATTATTCCAGTGTTATGCTACCGGAAAAATAGATCTCTTCAGCATTTTGTTGCTATACATTTACAGAGACACTTTCTTCCAAACAATGAATTTTATATTTGTGGTGGGCCTGTTTGGTAATACAACGCTAATTAATTTGAATTACTCCAGTGCCATGTTGTTGGACAATATTTTTTTTTCCTAGCATTATGTTGCCGTCCAATTAGATGATAACAAGAAATTAATTTTGGCCACTTGTGAAGTGCATGTTCAGTGATACATTGTTATACAAATGGGATTACTCTAATGTCATGTTGCCAAACTACAATAGAGTTGTCTAGACCCCTGTCGTTGTACATTGAAAGAATTACTTTTTGCTTGAAGCATCCATAAAAAAATTCATAAATCAAGCACGCATCTATAAAATCATACATCAAAAGTATCCATAAATTATTCATAAAAACATCAAGTGTACGAATATCCATAAAGTATCAATCAAACATGCTATCACAATTCGTCTTGGTAATTTGTAGGTAATTTTTCCTTCCTTAATAGAAATAGACATCCATACTTTTTAGAACCTATCAACCTTAATTGTTCCCCCATGATCTTCCTGTTGTCTCTATAGTAACCACTTCTTTTACAAGCGAGTGTAAGTCTTGGTTTTCTGCCATTACCTCCCGCATTTGATGTCTTTATGACAATGACAAATCCAGTCTTCTTCCCAACGTCAGAAGTCCATTTAATTAATGCTCTCTCTCTCTCTCTCTCTCTCTCTCTCTCTCACATAGAACAGTCACCACAAAACCTTACCCCCACTCACCAGCCCACCGTTGCACATGGCCACTGCCACCGTCGCAAATCACAGGTTTTTCTCTCATTGCCTTTTGTCGCTCTCAGTCTCTCTCCCTCTCTTTCGATCTCTTTCTCTCTATCTCTATTTCTATCGATCTTGGTCTCTCTCTCTCTCTCTCTCTCTCTCTCCACATCACCTACTTTCCCTGCTACCAAACACTCGTGGAATTTATAAATAAAAAAAAACAAAGAAAAAAAAAAGTGGAAGACTGATAAAGATGCAAAAAACAATTAGGTACCCTGTTGGAAAATATGCATGTATATATGGTTCAGATTGTTGTCCAATATGCGTATATATATGTATGAGTCTTTGCATCTGTTGGAAAATTAAATTTAAATGTCATAATTGTAGAGGAACAAAATTTTGAGGGGTTAAAAAGTTATGACATGTTTAAATAAGAGTGCTGCTATTAGCACCTCATAAATTATCTTGGATCCCTCAATTTTTAATAGCTGATTCTACTTACACCAATATTTAACCTCTTTACACCCTCCATCTCATTACACCAATAAAAAAAAAAATGTAATTCTCATTACACCCCCAATATATTACCAAAACTAACCCTAAATTAACTATTTCATCTCTTTACATCACTAATTTTCGTAACACAGTACTAAACAATTTACATTATTCCAGTGTTATGTTGCCAGAAAAATTGATCTATTTAGCATTTTGTTGTTATACATTTATAGAGACACTTTCTTTCAAACAAAGAATTTTAAATTTGTAGTGGGCTTGTTCGGTAATACAACGCTAATTAATTTTAATTACTCCGGTGCCATGTTACTAGGCAATATTTTTTTTCCCAGCATTTTGTTGTCGTCCAATTAGATGATAACAAGAAATTAATTTGGGCTACTTGTGAAGTGCATGTTCAGTGATACATTGTTATAAAAACGGGATTACTCCAATGTCATGTTGCCAAACTACAATAGAGTTGTCTAGGACCCCGTCGATGTACGTTGAAAGATTTACTTTTTCCTTGAAACATCCATAAAAAAATTCATAAATCAAACACGCATCCATAAAATTATTCATAAAAAATCAAGTGTACGGATATCCGTAAAGTATCCATAAAATCTGTAATTGTTTGTATCCATCAATCAAATATGTTATCACAATTCGTCTTGGTAATTTGTAGGTAATTTTTCCCCCCTTAATAGAAATAAACATCCACACTTTTTAGAACCAGTCAACCTTAATTGTTCCCCTTTGATCTTCCTGTTGTCTCAATAGTGACCACTTCTTTTACAAGCGAGTGTAAGTCTTGCTTTTCTGCCACTACCTCCCGCATCTAATGTCTTTATAACAATGACAAATCCAGTTGTCTTCCCAACGTCAAAAGTCCATTTAATTAATGTTTCACGACTACTAAAAAACTAAAGATAATAAATACACTTATACGTCAAATTATTAGTGAGACTCAATAGAAATTAAAAATAAGAAAAAATGGTATACATAAAAAAAACTTAACAAACCTCGTCTGTAATGAATTCATGACTAGAGTCCACTAATATTGCAGTACTTGCATTGTAGCAATGTGTAGTGATCTCGGTTTTGATTCTTCTTTCATGTTTTGCCACTTCGACTAGGCCAGTTGTTGACCCTCGTAGTAGGAGCAAGCTTAGTGGCCTTCTTGCAACTCTCTTGGATAGTGAGAGTAACGGGGATCGTGTTGAGTTACCAAGGGTAGTTTGTGAATACCCGGATGTCTTTCCAGAAGTTCTTACTAGTTTACCACCTCACTGGGAGATCGAGTTCTCTATTGAATTAGTGTCTAGTACGGCATCAATTTCCATGTCACTGTATAGATTTGGACCAGCCGAATTGCATGAGTTGAAGATTTAACTCCAAGAAATTTTAGACAAGGGCTTTATTCGCCCTAGTACATCACCTTGGGGAGCACCGGCTCTCTTTGCGAAGAAGAAGGATGGGTCTTTGCGGTTGTGTATTGATTACCGCAAGTTGAATCAGGTTACCATTAAGAACAAGTATCCTCTACCTAGAATTGATGATTTGTTTGACCAACTTAGAGGGTCTCGCTACTTCTCCAAGATAGATTTGAGATCGGGGTACCATTAGTTGAGAGTCCGGGAAGAGGACATCCAGAAAATGGCCTTTCGTACGCGTTATGGCCACTATGAGTTCCTAGTAATGCCTTTTGGGTTGACTAATGCACCAGCTTCCTTTCTGGACTTGATGAACTGAATCTTTCGTGAGTACTTGGACCTTTTTATGGTCGTCTTTGTGGACGACATCTTAATCTATTCGACCTTTGAGGAGGAACATGAGGCTCACTTACGGGTAGTGCTTGAATTGCTTAAGGAGCACCGTTTGTACGCCAAGTTTGATTTCTGCGAGTTTTGGGTCACCGAGGTGAAATTTTTGAGACATGTAGAGTCAAGTGAGGGGGTGACTGCAGACTCTTCAAAGATAGATGCGGTACAGGATTGGAAACAACCGAAGAATGTTTTTGAGATCCGAAGTTTCTTGGGGTTAGCGGGGTACTATCGACACTTCGTAAGGGACTTCTCTAAACTAACTGCACCTTTGACTAGGTTGACTAGGAAGGGTATCAAGTTTGTGTGGAATGAGGCTTGTGAAAAGTCATTCCAAGAACTTAAGACTAGATTGACCACCACACCGGTCTTGATAATTCCAAAAATGGGTTTGGATTACACCGTTTGTTATGATGCATCCGGGGATTGTAACAAGTCCGCGAAGGACCCCGCTACAGTTCGGACTCGATTTGTGTCACGGTTCTTAATCTTGAACCAAAGAGTCCAAATCTGACAAATCGTTTTGAGAAAACAGATTTTAGGAAAGAAGTGCCAAACATGGACTGCTTTGCCAGATACAGAGTCGCCACCTAAATATTTTTTATAGGGGAATTTAGGAAACCCTGACTCGGTGCCGAAGGCCACATGTCCGTCATCACCAGAGTTGCCTCGGCTCGGGAGCTAGGGTACGATTGGGGAAGGTCAGCTATGAGCACCCCCTCTCGCCCGATCCGAAGATCGTCCTCTACTAACTGTGATATCCGTTTTTTTGAAAACATTATGTGTTCTTAAACCATTTATTAGCCTAGAATTACTATGTTATGCGTACAGCAAACAAGTATAGACTAGATTGCCTAATTTGGAAAGAAACATTGCATATCTGTTTGTTTTGGAAAATGTTTTGGAATTTGCTACTCGCAAGTAGGCTAAAATACGGATTTCAACGAGTTTTTCCAACTCAAACAATCCAACCTTCACCCACAGGCATTCAAACAGTTTAACACATAAGCATCTAGCCACATGGTAAGCATGCTATCATGTTAACATTCACACGCATGCGAGGTGCTAAAGCATAAATACTTACATAGTGCTCCAAGCTAAAACAATAAACTGGTTAGCAATCAGTGCATGGTCCAAGTCCATGTTAAGTGCCTAATGCAACGCATACAGAATGCAATTAGAATAGGCTCGGCTAACCTAAACATGGCATGTGAAATGCAATCAATTGATGCACGTATTCAATTTGGAATTGAAGTACAAATGCAGTTAGCATGATGTACCGAGCCCGGTGCATGCAAGGCAAATGTATGAATGCACGCATGCATAGCATAAGGTGTGCTAATTTAAACATGCCCTAATCTACCATCATAAGCAGGTAAATGAAAGGGAAGAAAGAACTGGGGGTTGGAAGGCATTCACACACTCACCCACACTTATTACAAATTTACCCTCGCTCGGAGGGACCAAAAGAATAATACAGATAATTAACCTACAAGCTAATTAATTATTACAAATTGCCTAATTAGCTAACAAACTAACTAAGCTAGGAAAAATAGTAAACCGCCCCGGGAAGAGAGCTCGATGCAATGCACGCTCGGGTCTTGCTCGGAAGTGCACCACCATGCATAGGCTGCCTCTGTTTTCCTTGATGTACTCCTCTAGAGGCTGCCAAAACCTCAGGATTGCTTCTCTGGAGACTGGAGAATGTCATCGGCTGGGTAAAATGCTTACCGACAGTGGCATGTGATCACCGGTCATTGGTGAAGCTATCGGCAGAGGGAGGATTGCTGGTCGGCACTTAGCACTGTCGGTCGGCAGAAAGCTCCTGCAGAATCTGCAATTTGACAGCAACAGAGGGCAAGGCAGAGCATGGCAATGCAATTCAAGGCATATATGTACCAATCATGTCCCTTATCATGTTAGTGACTCAAAGGGACATGCTTCTTGGTTCTCGGACCATCAATCGCGCATTTCCATGGGTGATGGCCCAAAAGACCAAGTGTGCACGTTTTGATGTCAAATGCAATGCAAACCAACAAACTAATGGGACTGGACCTCCATCATGACTTGGTCAAGAGGTAGAGCATGCATACCAATGCAATGCAATCCTAATCATGCGAGCTAGCATGCAACATAGCAATGCAATGCGAGTGATGTAAACTAGGCATACAAACTATGCAAACAAGCAAACAAGCATACAAGGCATGAGATAATGCCACCAACAAATATGCAAGGCATAATGTGGGTGTTTAAGCATGTAAACAAACTTGTGACTTCATTCAATCATGAAAGTTCAATTATTCAACGACTCACCAATATGCTACAACATACAAGGAGTACATGCAACAAACCAAGAGATGGACTTAAAAATGATTTGGGCAGCTCTAATAAGGCCCAAAACAGTGGCTAAAGTGACCAAAATAAAGGACCAAATACACATGCACATGTTAAAGGGCCAACACTTAGGCACAAAAGGGGAACTCTCAAGCACACTTGAAAGGGGCATAATGTGGACTAATGGCATGCAAGATGAACATTGAAAATCATGTTAAGATGGTGCCAAACCAAGCAAATAAAATAGACTAAGCATGCAATAAATGGCCCAAATACTTGAAGCAAGTCAAAGGGACTTGAACCATGACCAAGTCAACCAAGCCTCACAAGGCTAAGAGGACTTAAAATAGGTTCATGATAGACCTAGGCCATGCAAAGGGGGGCTCCCTAGATGGCGTCTAAGTGCCTCGAATTCAAAGGCATGTACAATGGCCAAAACATGGAACATGCTACACAAGCTTTCAAAGCATTAAAGAGGTGTCCAAGGCAAGCATACAAGCATGTCAAAGGGACTGAAATTTCATGACAAATGGTCCCAACCCACTCAATTAAGGCAAGGATGCATGCTATACATTCACGCACTTAAGGCCAACAAGCCAAAAATGCAAAGGGGCTATACAATGCGTGCCATGGCCAACCCAAACAACTATGGAAAGACCTCTAGCATGGTAAAATAAGCATAGAAGCTTCACAAAACATGACCTAAAACAAGCTTGAACAAAGGTTTACAACCTAAGGCATGTTAAGGCAATAAAGTGGCATTACAAGGTAGGTATGCTAAGCATGCATGGTGTACCAAAACCAACAATAAACAGAGGCATATTATGATATAATATGCACAAAAAACAGCCAAGGCATGGTCAACATGAAGCTTAGCTAGATGCTCCCTCAAGAGGCCAAAAATGGTCCATTTCAAGGACAATAAGGAGAGGGGGTGGCCCTCTCCTTCTTGGGACCTCAAGGCACCACCCTCACCTCTGAAATCCCTCAAGATTTCAGTGGTGAGGAGGCCCAAACACCAAGGTCTCGGAGCTTACACAAAATAGCACAAAATGAGGCCTCTCAAGGCCTAAGAGGGGTCAAACACCTCCAAACCACAAAAACACTCTAAACAAACTATTTAGAGGGCCTAAAAACAGAACTTTTTTATATTATACACCAAGCTCAAAAACAATTTTAAGATAGGTAAAAATACAATGCAAAAATGGGGAATAAAGGGACTAGTTTCTTACCCTTGAAGACCCCTTCAACAATGGTGGACCAGCAGCCCCTTTCAGGTTGAAACCAGCTCCAAAACCTCAAAAACAACCTCTTAGAACCTCAGTAGCTAAGGGAAGGTGAAACACTATGTGTTTGTGTGCAATAGTAAGACACAAACACACTTAAACACACACAAAGGTAAAAAGAGAGAGGTATAGAGATAGAATGTGTATCAATCCTAACCCTAGAACTCAAAACCCTAATATGGCTGTCTAAAATCTCTAAACTGTCTAACCTTAAGCAAGGGAGAGAAGGGCTCCTCTTATAGAGCTTTTTGTCTTGTAAAGCTTACAAGACAAGCTTCTAAAGAGGGAGATCCCTCTATACACGTGTATGGAGGGGAGCCAAATGTAAGACAGCTGTAATAAAATATCTGCAAAAGTAGATGAACAGTAGTCGGCTGCCCAAAAATGCCATTTTGGCAAAAGGGAGTGTCGACCGGCAACAAAGAATGCCGATCAGAAATATAGATTGCCGATGGCATCAAAACACTAGCCGGTGGCCTCTGGTCATGGCCGGTGATGTGTTGGGATGCCTCACAAGGCATTCCCTGCCCCTCCAAGGCAAAACACAAGTGTTTGGTGCAAAACCAGACACTAAACAGTCGAGTTCGGAGATCCTGAGGCAAGGCACGCGAGCCGAGACCTCCGGGAGCTCCAAACGAACACAAACATGGATGATCACCATGTGTTCAGACGGTGACGTCCAAGTCATGAGGACGGTCAAAAATGGGTTGTCTACAGTTGCCCCTCTTTGACAGAACTCGAAAGTCATAACAATGACGGGAGTAAATGTCAAAGCGCAGAGACGACCCATTTTTGACAAGGCCGAAGACTCAGACAAACATGCAAGACAAATAAGGTATGCGCTCGAAGGCAGGGGCAAAATGCAAGACAATGCACGAAGCCGAGCATAACTTATGATCATGCAAAGAACAACTATAACGAAGCATAACATGCGACAGTTTTAAGCTAGCATACACCAGACTACACTACGATGCAGAAAGGATGTAAGAGAATTGTGCAATTCTCAATACGTCTCACTCGGAGGATACAATACCTGTGCGGCTCGTCTGGTTGCACCAGCCTCGAATGAACCGTACATACAATATCGTGCCTGAAAAGAAAGCAAACTTAACAGGTACAATATTGTTAGCAGCATGCATGATAATGCAAAAATGGATGCAAGATGATATGTAGTATATACAAAACAATGTATAAATAATGCAAATGAAGATGCAATGCGATTGAATCATGATCCAATCATGAGCGGTTCAAAACCCTACCTATGTCAAATAGATTGATGGAGGTAACAAGTCTGTCTACCATAGAACGGTCTACTGAACTATGAGCAACGTAGACAGACACAAGAACAAGTATTGGGGGGGAATTGACACAAGTGGGGAAATGATCCGCTGGAGAAAGGACAATGATCCTAATGCTGGATGCAAAAAATTACACTAAAATGCAATATATATATATATATGGATATGCTAGGGAGGTGACAATGGATATGGCACGCGGGCCAAACCAAATCTTGCCTAGGTAAGGCATGTACACATACAAGCCACGTCTAACATAGAACGGTCCACTGAACTATGCTTCGACATGAGAAGTATGGGCACATACCAGACCAAGCTCAACATGGAAAGGTGCAAGCCATAGGTGGAAGTGATGCAATGAATGCATGCGATCCAAAATGCAATGGAAATGGCATTCGGGCCAAACCAAATCTTGCCTAGGCAAGGCATGTACGCGTACAAGCCAGATCTAACATAGAACGGTCCACTGAACTATGTTTTGACGTGAAAAGTATGGACACATACCAGACCAAGCTCAAACATAGAAAGGCGCAAGCCATAAAGCTACAATGCAATGTGCACAAATATACAATGGAATGGAAATAATATGATGGATAAGGCACGCATGGCCAAACCAAATCTTTGCCTAGGAAAGGCATGTACACGTACAAGCCGCGGCTAACATAGAACGGTCCACTGAATTATGCTTTGACATGAGGAGTATGGGCACATACCAGACCAAGCTCAATCATGGAAAGGCGCAAGCCATAAATGGTGGTGATGCAGTGGATGCATGCGAGCTACAATGCAGTGGATATGGCACGAGGGCCAAACCAAATCTTGCCTAGGCAAGGGCATGTACACAAACAAGCCGCGTCTAACATAGAACGGTCAACTGAACTATGTTTTGACGTGAAAAGTATGGGCACATACCAGGCCAAGCTCAACATGGAAAGGCGCAAGCCATAGACGGGGGTGATGCAATGAATGCATGCAATCTGAAATGCAATGGAAATGGATACAATGGATATGGCCTGCGGGCCAAACCAAATCTTGCCTAGGAAAGGCATGTATGCATACAAGCCACGTCTAACATAGAACGGTCCACTAAACTATGCTTCGATACGAGAAGTATGGGCACATACCAGACCAAGCTCAATCATGGACAGGCGCAAGCCATAAATGGAAAGTGATGCAATAAATGCATGCAAACTACAATGCAATATCTACGAATATGCAATGGAATGGATATTTACAAACATGCATGACAATGCAGTATGCACTATGTTCTAATGATGCATGACAATGCAACTATTTACGATGATGCGTGACAACGCATGTGTTTTTTGTTTTTTTTTGAAATGCAAGTGATGTATAAAATGCATGTTGCATGGAATGCGCGACAACACGCGGCTGTAAGATACACGACAATGCAACTTATTGAAAGTCGTTCGGGCACGACAAACACCGAAGGACTCGCACCTTCAGAGGATTTAGGGTCTCCTAGACCGTCGTAGATATACCTGTGTGGATCGTCTGGTTGCACCAGCCTCAAATGAACCGTATATACAATATCGTGCCTGCAAAGAAAACAAACTTAACAGGTACAATGTGATTAACAATATGCGTATTAATGTATTTTGAAAATGCGTGACAACACAAAGCAAATGGGAAGCACAACAATGCTGTGAAAACACAGACATGTAAGTGGAGCACGCGGTCTACGCAGGCAACGAAATTGATCATGAGCATGCGGTCTACGCAATTAGTGAAATTGATCATGAGCATGCAGTCTACGCAAGCAGAACATGTGGTCTACGCAGGTAATGAAGTTGGTTTCAAGCATGCGGTCTACGCAAGCAATATATGCGGTCTACGCAGGTAATGGAATTTGAACAATTATGCGGTCTACGCAAACAAAACATGCGGTCTACACAGGTAATGGAATTTTGAATAAACATGCGGTCTACGTAGGTAATGAAATTGAACAATCATGCGATCTACGCAAGCAATACATGCGGTCTACGCAAGTAATGAAATTGAACAATCATGCGGTCTACGCAAGCAATACATGCGGTCTACGCAAGTAATGAAATTGAACAATTATGCGGTCTACGCAAACAAAACATGCGGTCTACGCAGGTAATGAAATTGAACAATCATGCGGTCTACGCAAACAAAACATGCGGTCTACGCAGGTAATGAAATTGAACAGTCGTGCGGTCTACGCAAACAATACATGCGGTCTACGCAAGTAATGAAATTGAACAATCATGCGGTCTGCGCAAGTAATACATGCGGTCTACGCAAACAAAACATGCGGTCTACGAAAGTAATGGAATTGAACAATTATGCGGTCTACGCAAGCAAAACATGCGGTCTACGCAGGTAATGAAATTGAACAATTATGCGGTCTACGCAAGCAAAACATGCGGTCTACGCAGGTAATGAAATTGAACAATTATGCGGTCTACGCAAGCAAAACATGCGGTCTACGCAGGTAATGAAATTGAACAATTATGCGGTCTACGCAAGCAAAACATGCGGTCTACGCAGGTAATGAAATTGAACAATCATGCGGTCTACGCAAGTAATGAAATTGAACAATCATGCGGTCTACGCAAATAATGAATTTAACATGCGGTCTACGCAGTTGATGAATTGATTAGATATGCAAAATGCAATGAGATGCGCAAAACAGCGCGAAGCGTTAGACAACGCGAGTGCACAAGACGGTGCCATGGTTTGAAATGCACAAGACAGTGCGATTGATTTTGAAATGCACTAAACAGTGCGATTGATATGTGATGCACAAGACAGTGTGATAATTTGAAATGCACAAAACAGTGCGATGATATGCGATGCACAAGACAGTGCGATTGATATGTGATGCACAAAACAGTGTGACAATTTGAAATGCACAAAACAGTGCGATTGATATGCGATACGCATGGGAAAACTTTTGAATTTCGTAAAAGCCAAAAGGATACGAAAAGGATACACCTTGCGTGAATTCGAGCACCACGCACAGAAGACACGACCCGAGGTCAAAACGGAGGCCGGCTGAGCATCGGAAGTGCACTGTTTTGCACTGTTTTGAGCACTAAAGGCCCTGGACCCCACACATAACTCAAACAATGGTGCAGGAGGCTCCAAAATCACTGTAGGAGGTCACCGGATGTCCACCGGCCATCAAAATGTATCACCCGCCGTCCACCGGCCATCATTCAATTCTATCGGCACAATATTTTGCCGACCGGCAAAGAGTGTGGCCAACCGGCAAAGAATTGCTGTATCGGGGCAGTTTTGTCATTTCGGCACGAGTCTTTTAAAATAGGGTTTCTAACCCTATTTTCTTACTTCTCCTTGGTCGAAAAACGCCTCTCTCTCTCTAGAGTGTTTTCCTCCCTCGATTCTCTCTTTTTCTTGCGTTCTAGCTCCCGTTTCTTTGTTTGATTCGCGATCTCCTTCGCGTGTCGGACATTTTCAACCGAACGAAACTTCGTTTCGGTGTTTCTTTCTTGATTTTCGCCACTCGGGGCTTGTTTCCCTCGAGTTTTTCTCGATACCCGTGCCTTTTTCGTATTCCTGCTTTTCTGGCCTTTTCCGACCCTCTCGGGGTTTGACTTTTCGGTTGACTTTTCACATTTTCGCCCGGTTTTCCTTTTTCAGCTATTTTCTCACCATTTTTGACATGGCCGACGATATTCCACAGGGCAGGACTCCCCTGGATCACGAGATGGATCCCCGGGGTTGAGCTTCTCCCGCTGAGTGTCCACCCGTTCGACCTGGCGACCTATCGGCCGGCGATTCATGTGCTCCCTCCTGACGGACTTTGCCAATTTCGGAGCTTCGAGAGGCACGTGCCACCCGAGCTATTTCTGCGTGAGCCTACCTCCCACCTGTCCTTCGGCGCTTCTGAGGTAACTCTCTTTTCTCTGCTTTACTTTCTGCAATGTAGGACACAAAACTGCCGCAGCTGGTTGTGCTTTTTAACTGCTTTAGCTCAGATACCTTGTATACTGTAGTTGATTGTAAACATACGTGCAACTGATATCTGCTTGAGACTGACACATGCACACACACTGCACTAGCCCTGAATCACCCAAACACACGGCGCACACTGTATTTCACTGCATGCACACTGGTACCCAGTATTTGCTTGAGTCTGGAAACACGCACACATGTTATACTGTACTGAACCACCCGAACACGCTGACGCATCACACGTTGTAGTTCACTATAAGCACACCAGCACCCGGTATTTGCTTGAGTCTGAAAATATGCACACATGCTATACTGTACTGAATCACCCGAACACGCTGACGCATCACACGTTGTAGTTCACTGTAAGCACACTGGCACCCGGTATTTGTTTAAATCTGTTAAACTTGCACACATGCTGTATACCTATATGCTTCTTAGAACTGCATTTTGAATATTGCCTCGCAATTGCTATTTTTTTTTTGTTTGTTTACAGGAGGATTCCCATACCATTCGTGGGTATGGGAACACCGGCGCTCGGGACTGGTATGCCGAGCTTCCCGATGCAGTTCGCCACATCGTGGACCAGGCAGGCTTCGGCGTTTTCTGCAGGGGACTATCCAGACTCACGACCTGCAGGCCCTTGCTCGCCGCTCTAGTGGAGAGGTGGTGGGACACCACCGACTCGTTCCATTTATCTGCGACGGGAGACATGACGATGACTCCCTATGATTTCTCGATGCTCACAGGCATCGGGGTAGGGGGTGATCCGATCCCCTTCGATACTGACATGGACGAGTGGACTGCCGCTCAGATCTATCTGCTTGGTGAGGTGCCACCTCTCGCCCGTCCAGGCTTTGTTCGTTACTCCTGGTTCGAGGTGCAGTTCAGGGTCCAGCCCGCGTTGGTGGAAGAGGCGCAGATGACTCAGGAGGCCGTGGAGAGGTATGCGCGCGGCTTTCTCATGTTCCTGCTGGGGACGACCATTTTCGCCGACCGGGCGAACACCGTGCCCCTCTGCCTGCTTAGTGCTTTGGTAGACGTCAGGCAGATCTTGCACTATGATTGGGGTGGCGCCGCTCTGGCCACACTCTACGGTATATGAGCTCGGTTTCCTGTGGCAGTGGACAGTTGCTCGGAGGCTACTAGCGTGCTTGGGAGGTACGTTTCTTTCCCGCTTTTCATTTCTGTATTTCTATCTTTTGTACTTTGTACTGTATTCTGTATTGCACATACTATAGTCTGCTTTTCACTAACTATATACTGCACACGCAGCACACACATACACTCTGCTTTATACTGACTGTACACTGCTCACACTATACACAATATACTATCTACGCAACACATTGTACAACATGTGGCCCTATTATTCCCATTTTATCTTGCATTCTGCTCTTATCTGATAATCATATTGATGTTTTCTCTACAGTTGTGGGTTTACGCCTACTTTCCCAGGCTTGCACCCGTGCCAGACACGGAGACCCCCCTCGTCGTCCCATTCTCGCGACACTTCGATGGGAGATGCGTGCGGAGGCCACGGGAGACATTTAGCTTCTTTCGCCGCTACTTCGACACTATCACCCCTGCCGAGGTATGTTTTATTTCAGAATTTATCTAAGCGTTGCTTTTCACTGCATACTTCAATAACGATAGATAACAAACTGTATGTCACTTTCAGATCACATGGCAGCCTTGGGCTCCGTTGCCGGCGACGATTCGGGACCGATTTATCGGTGCTGAGGAGACCTCGCATTTTCGGATCTTACTGGAGCGCCCGGTCTGTCGGGCTTGGTACCTGGGTGAGCGTTTCCTACGCCAGACCCTAGGGTTACCAGAGCAGATAGTCCCGGTTCACCCTCTTGAGGACATGAGGGAGACCGAGAGGCTCACTATCGAGCAGATGGCCGATTATACTATTGGCTGGGAGGCGACATGCTTCAGAGGCATCGGCGACTACCGAGAGTACGTGCAGATGTACATTATGCGGTCTCTGAGCAGCGGGCATCGAGCTGAGGGAGTTAGGCCCGTGGCGCCAGCAGTTAGGGCAGGAGCGGGAGCTGGAGCAGGAGCATCGAGGAGGGCTTGAGTCCGTGGCAGGGGTGGAGTTCAGGGAGGACGGGGGACCGGTTGGCCTGCTCTGCCCACTTTACTGACATACAGAGGGTAGGATGGGGCGACCTACCAGATCCCCTTTGCTCCTCCCCCGGCTGGTCATGAGTTAGCTGGCATCCCCGACTTGCCTCCGGTATGTATTACTTCATTTTGCATCTTGCATATTTCATTTCAGTTTGTTTGATATTCCACGGAATACTGATATATCTTGTACTTTTGCAGGCGTCCTCCGAGTATACCCGGTAGTCCGTGGAGCTGAATGCCTCCGTGATGGGGATGCTACAGCGGACCTTTGACCTCCTGGCCCTCTACAGCATTCCGGTATGTTCTTCTGATCACGGCCTCAAATCACTCATACACTGATTCACGTAATCTGCTGCACGACACAACACCTGACACACTGATCTCACAGCGCCTGATACACTGCATACACTGCATTCTGCACTGTACTCTGCACTGATAAACTACTCACGGCATTCATACATTGTACTCATACACCGCATTCTGCACTGATAAACTGTCCACAGTATTCACACACTGTACTCATACACTGCATTCTGCACTGTACTCTACACTGATAAACTGCTCACGGCATTCACACACTGTACTCATACGCTGCATTCTGCACTGATAAACTGTCCACAGTATTCTGATGCATTTGCCTTTTATGTACTTTTTCAGCCTCCCTTGCAGATTCCCGTGGTAGGAGGCCCTCCAGTTGGACCTTTCGTCCCCGTCCGAGGGAGAGATGAGGAGGGCAGAGTATTCCCCTGCACCAAGGCGGGGCGCACTCATGTCGGGAGTAGTTCGCGGGCTCCCGTCCCTGATAATGACAATGATGATGATGACGAGTCGGAGGCAGAGGCAGAGTCGGAGGCGGAGTCATCGGAGGAGGAGACCGGAGGCGGCACTAGCTCGGGCTCTGACGACGATGCTGATGATGCTCCTGGACCTTCGTCCAGGAAGAGGACTAGGATAGACCGTTAGCCCTCGGAGTCGCTTGACATGGATACAGATTTTTGTTGTTTTTCTTCTTTTTTTGTACTTTTCCCTTTTGTTGGTAGTTAGATTACCTTGTACTGCCACAGGCAGATTTTTGTTTCCAAAACTTGTGTACTTGAAAAGATGATGAAATGAAATAGGCCTTTTTTTTTATCTGAAAAAGTGTTTACATCCGTATATCTTTACATTTCATACTTTGCATTGCATCACACCATGTTACACCTCAATGTAAATGAAATATGATTTGTGGTCTGAATGTTGAACACTTGCATGGTAATAATCAGATAATTAAACAGCCAACGGAAAAATAAACCCAAGCAACCCACTGCCTGATTCTGGACACACACAGCCTTTTACTCTACTGGGGATTAATCTGCATACAGCCCGTGATACAGCATTCGGTTCATTCTGCACACAGCAAATCCTGAGTGAACTGCTCAATCTGACAAGACGGAGCTCAACGATGGAACCGGTTGGAGTTGAAGCACGCTCAAATATAGAGAATGGCACAGCATTCTGAGTATAAACGATTTTTGAAATTGAATAAGGGTTTTTCAAACCGGGGTATCGAGCCTACAACTGAACACAGTGGGGAAAGACTCAAACAAAAAGGTATACGACCCAAACACAACGAGACACGCTCGGAAGAAACCTAAAACAAAGGTTGAGGTAAACAAAACAAAAGACACGACATACCGACGGGTTAACGAAGACGGGGGACCTCAGATCACGAGGAGCCAGTTCCTCTGGGTATTGTTTCCCACCCCCTTCTCATTTGTGATTCTCACATCACTCTGGTACTCAAGTTCGGATTTTCTCTCAAAACCCTTTTCCTCACATTTCTCTCAACTCATACCTCTCTATTCTTCATTCTCTCATTTTTCGTCCCTCCCCAAGGTGATCAATGAATGAATAGGAAGTTGCGGGTTCATGCCCAATGCCGTTAGCTCACAGCTATTTCTTCTGGCGGGTAGAGTGCTCTTCTGGCAAGTACGTTGACGACGGGGGGGAGACAGAGTGCCTGGCTCAACTGTGCCCCTAGTTCATCATTTTAACCATTCTTTGTTTTTGCTTTCTACTAAAACAGTTTTGATCAAAATGAGAGTCGGATTAACGTACTTGTTTGATTTTTTATTTGAAGACCATGCAAGTCAGGCTGTAAGCACTGAAAATTTTCCCTTTTGGGTCCAAGACAATGGTCCAGTTTTGGAAAATGGAATAGTTTTCGAGAAAATAGTCAACCTTAGTAAAAATTTTCAAAAACTATTTTGCAAACAGTCAACGCTCAACGAGCATGGAACTTACTCTTTGAGATGCGCAACCTCGGATCGGAGGCAATGGAGAATTGCCCCTGGCTTGAAAGGGGTGGATGGCAACAGAAAGTTGCCCCTGGTTTGAATGGCGGCTCACGACGACTCGTGGCAACGGAAAGTTGCCCCTTGTTTGGATGGTGCCGCAACAGTCCGCAAACAGTCTTCATTGGCGGTGGTTGAGCTCTTGGACACAGAGATGACGAAGATGGTTACAACAAATATATGGACACAGTTACCTTGGAAGGTGTTGGCGACTGGACTTTGGGATGAAATTGAAACCATTGTATGGACTGAGACGCTATGAAAGCGTTGGGGGCTGGACTTCAGGATGAAGTTGCCTACGTATCCCAAACATGGGAATCAAACCTTATGTAGTTCAGGTTAAGGTACACTCGGGTATTTTAACCTTCACTTTTCAGGCTCTAACTTTTGCCAAGGCGCCCGATGCGGGTTTTCGACCTTGCGAGCTTCTTTTTATTCATTTTCTTTTGTTCATTTCTTTTTCTTTTCTTTTCCGCATTTTTTTTTCTTTTCTTTTCTTCTTTTTTTTTTGTTTTTCATTTTTGTATTTTTTTGCTTTTTTGTATTTTTCTCTTGCTCTCACTTTTGCCTGGGTCGCCCTTCCGGGTTTTCGGTCCATGCCAAATGGTTTTTGAAGTTGAAGCCTCTCTGTGTCTTGGAGAACGGCTGTTGCACTGATTTGCGGAAGAATCCATCATGGTTGCTCCACGAGCTTCTTTTGGTGAGATCTAATCTTTTGATTCGGCTTTGGTGCCTCTCGCTCGAAGGCTGCTTCAAAACTGGTCATACAGACCTTCTCTGACAGTTGACTATTGAACATTCCAAATGAGTTCGAGGTTCAAGATAATAGGTCAAATCTTGAGGCTGAGAGCGATCCTAGGCTGCGCGATCTCAAGAGCGATTCCACACAGGTCTTCACAGGGCCGTGTAAAACATTTGTTTTTGAAAGTTTTTAAGAAGGCGATAAATTGCTCGTGCCGAAGATAGTGTGCGACCAATCTGGATCAAGCCAAGATCCTTCTCAGTACTCACGCCGACAAGCATGATTTCATTCATTAAAAGGCTTAGCATGCCTCTCTTTCTCTCAGTTTGATCAAAGTTTTGCAAAACCCGAGGAATTCCTTCCTCTTCATTTTTATCACCGCAGTGTTCAAAAGGGGTTTTTTGAAAAACTTAGGTTAATGCAATGAGTTTGGCGTGCAGGAGAGCAGGCGAGATATACTGTCAGCGCAATCAAATTCTCTGGCACTTATACTGAAAGCAAGCATGAAAGTGAGATAGCAACATCTGTTTCATTCAGATTTGTTGGTATAACTGGCCCCTCGGCAGAAACAGACTCAAAAACAAAAATGGGTAATTACAAGACAAAATGGTGTTCGAGGCAACAACCCCGGAATCACCTGGTATTCTATACAAAGGGGACTGACTCGCTACAACAAGACAGACCCTTAAGCAAAAAGACAGACTCAAGACAAAGAGACAGACTCAAAACAAAATACTGACTCGATACCCGAACCAGATTTTAGAAAGCCAGCGTTCACAGATGCTCAAAATGCGTGCTAGACGCCACATTCAAAATAAACCAGATGCCGCCCGCAGGTGGTTCACTTTCTGATTACATACTTGTAGTATTTGTGTCCTCAAAATCCAATAACTAGGTGGTGACGGACTTGGCTGAGGTAGGCGGGAGGATAACCTCGTTGTCAATCAAATCTTGCACCTCATGACGGAGGCGGAAGCAATTGTCGGTAGCATGGCCTGTCTGCTGGTGGTACGCGCAGTATTGAGCAGCATCATGCGTAGCGGGGAGATTCTTCGGGAGAGGCCGAGGCTCCAAGGGTTTAAGGTGCCCCCTCTCGGTAAGGATCTGAAGTGCCTTAGACAAAGGCATGTAGAGAGCATGAAAGGTCCTGCGCCCCCGGGGCAGGTACTTTGGAGTCTGAGCGCTCTTACTAGCCGCACAAGCGAAAGGGTCGGCAGGCGCCACCTTAGCTTTCTGATCTTTCCCAGGTGCAGGGGCGGGAATAGAAGGAACTATTCTGGCATGACGGGGCCATCCCGATTTTCCGACTGACTTGAACTACCCTCAGGTGGAGTGGGGAAAGCATCCTCCATAGTTTTTGCCATAACTGCGGATACCTGTTGCTTATTCATCACCCTGGCTTTCAAAGCCTCGACTGCCCGCAGCAGTTGTTCAATGGGATCGGCATCTGCCTTCATTTTGTCTTTTCCTCTGGCCTCAGCCTGATCGAGGGTTTGAGTTGATGTTGATATGTCATTACCATAGCTGGAGGCCATCTCCAGTTGGCTAAGTTCGATCACAATTCGCCCCAACAACGGGGGTTCCTGGGGTCCAAAACTCTCGGCATACGGTGCGGCTGGAGGTGAAGCTGACATTCCGTAGGCGAGATCCGCCACAGACCTCTGGAGATCACCTATCATCCCCATTAGTTCGAATGTAGTAGGCTCGCGAGCCTGGTATAGTTGGGGGGCCCAAACCGGGTGCGCAACAGGGGACCTGGGTGGATGTGGCACATCAATGTTGGCCTCACTTTGCAGAGTGATCCCTTGATCTAATGCAGCTGTCATAACTACGATCTCTTCTGAATTCTGCGTCATCATATGTCCTGCCTCAGCAAGGGGAACACTGGCTATTCTGTACCAGCTGTCCGAACTGAAAGAGACAACAAACAACATTTCAGCCCAAACAGATCAAACACGGGTGCAGCTGAACAACTGTACTCTACTGCTGATCACTGTTCCCAGAAATCACTGTCCCCAAAAACTGAACCTGATACCCGCAGATAACTGATTTCTCAACAACACTGATACTGGTGCTCTCAGGTCCGATACTCAAACTTGCAAACTGATATGTACTTTCCTATTGAGATACATTCTAAAAGCACATAGCAAGTAAAGAGAGCCAAAACACCCCTATGTCGGGGTAGGGTTCCCCTGTCCTATTTTGTCAGGAGCTAGGGTTCCACTATGCACGCAGCAGTTTTCAAACAACCTAACGTCGGGTAAGCAGCCTTTCCTAACTTGGAATGGTCACTATGGATCCGAATATGCACTAGGTCGAATGGTCGAAAAGGGTGCCCCGGTAAAACTGGGGTTTGTGTTGCCATACTGTCAAAGCCCATAACCGGTCAGCCTTATGGTCATGCCTTGACAAGACAAGCCTCCGGCAAACCGTTCAGGAATGGCAGATGGCAAACACTGTGTTCCTAGGCGCACCAATGCAAATGCAATGCAAAGAGACACATAAAGGAAATCAAAATAGGATATCACGAGTTCGAGTCAAGCTCTCTAAATCCCCAGCGGATTCGCCAGAAACTGTTACAAGTCCGCGAGGGACCCCGCTACAGTTCGGACTCGATTTGTGTCAAGGTTCTTAATCTTGAACCAAAGAGTCCAAATCTGACAAATCGTTTTGAGAAAACAGATTTTAGGAAAGAAGTGCCAAACATGGACTACTTTGCCAGATACAGAGTCGCCACCTAAATATTTTTTATGGGGGAATTTAGGAAACCCTGACTCGGTGCCGAAGGCCACATGTCCGTCATCACCAGAGTTGCCTCGGCTCGGGAGCTAGGGTACGATTGGGGAAGGTCAGCTATAAGCACCCCCTCTCGCCCGATCCGAAGATCGGCCTCTACTAACCGTGATATCCGTTTTTTTGAAAACATTATGTGTTCTTAAACCATTTATTAGCCTAGAATTACTATGTTATGCGTACAGCAAACAAGTATAGACTAGATTGCCTAATTTGGAAAGAAACATTGCATATCCTTTTGTTTTGGAAAATGTTTTGGAATTTGTTACTCGTAAGTAGGCTAAAATGCGGATTTCAACGAGTTTTTCCAACTCAAACAATCCAACCTTCACCCACAGGAATTCAAATAGTTTAACACATAAGCATCTAGCCACATGGTAAGCATGCTATCATGTTAACATTCACACGCATGCGAGGTGCTAAAGCATAAATACTTACATAGTGCTCCAAGCTAAAACAATAAACTGGTTAGCAATCAGTGCATGGTCCAAGGCCATGTTAAGTGCCTAATGCAACGCATACAGAATGCAAGTAGAATAGGCTCGGCTAACCTAAACATGGCATGTGAAATGCAATCAATTAATGCACGTATTCAATTTGGAATTGAAGTACAAATGCAGTTAGCATGATGTACCGAGCCCGGTGCATGCAAGGCAAATGTATGAATGCACGCATGCATAGCATAAGGTGTGCTAATTTAAACATGCCCTAATCTACCATCATAAGCAGGTAAATAAAAGGGAAGAAAGAAATGGGGGTTGGAAGGCATTCACACACTCACCCACACTTATTACAAATTTACCCTCGCTCGGAGGGACCAAAAGAATAATACAGATAATTAACCTACAAGCTAATTAATTATTACAAATTGCCTAATTAGCTAACAAACTAACTAAGCTAGGAAAAACAGTAAACTGCCCCGGGAAGAGAGCTCGATGCAATGCGCGCTCGGGTCTTGCTCGGAAGTGCACCACCATGCATAGGCTGCCTCTGTTTTCCTTGATGTACTCCTCTGGAGGCTGCCAAAACCTCAGGATTGCTTCTCTGGGGACTGGAGAATGTCATTGGCTGGGTAAAATGCTTACCGATAGTGGCATGCGATCACCGGCCATTGGTGAAGCTATCGGCAGAGGGAGGATTGCCGGTCGGCACTTAGCACTGCCGGTCGGCAGAAAGCTCCTGCAGAATCTGCAATTTGACAGCAACAGAGGGCAAGGCAGAGCATGGCAATGCAATTCAAGGCATATATGCACCAATCATGTCCCTTATCATGTTAGTGACTCAAAGGGACATGCTCCTTGGTTCTCGGACCATCAATCGAGCATTTCCATGCGTGATGGCCCAAAAGACCAAGTGTGCACGTTTTGATGTCAAATGCAATGCAAACCAACAAACCAATGGGACTGGACCTCCATCATGACTTGGTCAAGAGGTAGAGCATGCATACCAATGCAATGCAATCCTAATCATGCGAGCTAGCATGCAACATAGCAATGCAATGCGAGTGATGTAAACTAGGCATACAAACTATGCAAACAAGCAAACAAGCATACAAGGCATGAGATAATGCCACCAACAAATATGCAAGGCATAATGTGGGTGTTTAAGCATGTAAACAAACATGTGACTTCATTCAATCATACAAGTTCAATTATTCAACGACTCACCAATATGCTACAACATACAAGGAGTACATGCAACAAACCAAGAGATGGACTTAAACATGATTTGGGCAGCTCTAATAAGGCCCAAAACAGTGGCTAAAGTGACCAAAATAAAGGACCAAATACACATGCACACATGCACATGTTAAAGGGCCAATACTTAGGCACAAAAGGGGAACTCTCAAGCACACTTGAAAGGGGCATAATGTGGACTAATGGCATACAAGATAAACATTGAAAATCATGTTAAGATGGTGCCAAACCAAGCAAATAAAATAGACTAAGCATGCAATAAATGGCCCAAATACTTGAAGCAAGTCAAAGGGGCTTGAACCATGACCAAGTCAACCAAGCCTCACAAGGCTAAGAGGACTTAAAATAGGTTCAAGACAGACCTAGACCATGCAAAGGGGGGGCCCCCTAGATGCCGTCTAAGTGGCTCGAATTCAAAGGCATGTACAATGGCCAAAACATGGAACATGCTACACAAGCTTTCAAAGCATTAAAGAGGTGTCCAAGGCAAGCATACAAGCATGTCAAAGGGACTGAAATTTCATGACCAATGGTCCCAACCCACTCAATTAAGGCAAGGATGCATGCTATACATTCACACACTTAAGGCCAACAAGCCAAAAATGCAAAGGGGCTATACAATGCATGCCATGGCCGACCTAAACAACTATGGACAAACCTCTAGCATTGTAAAATAAGCATAGAAGCCTCACAAAACTAGACCTAAAACAAGCTTGAACAATGGTTTACAACCTAAGGCATGTTAAGGCACTAAAGTGGCATTACAAGGTAGGTATGCTAAGCATGCATGGTGTACCAAAACCAACAATAAATAGAGGCATATTATGATACAATAGGCACAAAAAACAGCCAAGGCATGGTCAACATGAAGCTTAGCTAGATGCTCCCTCAAGAGGCCAAAAATGGTCCATTTCAAGGACAATAAGGAGAGGGGGTGGCCCTCTCCTTCTTGGGACCTCAAGGCACCATCCTCACCTCTGAAATCCCTCAAGATTTCAGTGGTGAGGAGGCCCAAACACCAAGGTCTCGGAGCTTACACAAAATAGCACAAAATAAGGCCTCTCAAGGCCTAAGAGGGGTCAAACACCTCCAAACCACAAAACACTCTAAACAAACTATTTAGAGGGCCTAAAAACAGAAATTTTTTATATTATACACCAAGCTCAAAAACAATTTTAAGATAGGTAAAAATACAATGCAAAAATAGGGAATAAAGGGACTAGTTTCTTACCCTTGAAGACCCCTTCAACAATGGTGGACCAGCAGCCCCTTTTAGGTTGAAACCAGCTCCAAAACCTCAAAAACAACCTCTTAGAACCTCAGTAGCTAAGGGAAGGTGAAACACTATGTGTTTGTGTGCAATAGTAAGACACAAACACACTTAAACACACACAAAGGTAAAAAGAGAGAGGTATAGAGATAGAATGTGTATCAATCCTAACCCTAGAACTCAAAACCCTAATATGGCTGTCTAAAATCTCTAAAGTGTCTAACCCTAAGCAAGGGAGAGAAGGGCTCCTCTTATAGAGCTTTTTGTCTTGTAAAGCTTACAAGACAAGCTTCTAAAGAGGGAGATCCCTCCATACACGTATATGGAGGGGAGCCAAATGCAAGACAACTGTAATAAAATATTTGCAAAAGCAGATGAACAGTAGTCGGCTGCCCAAAAATGTCATTTTGGCAAAAGGGAGTGCCGACCGGCAACAAAGAATGCCGACCGGCAATATAGATTGCTGATGGCATCAAAACACTAGCCGGTGGCCTCTGGCCATGGCCGGTGATGTGTGGGGATGCCTCACAAGGCATTCCCTGCCCCTCCAAGGCAAAACACAAGTGTTTCATGCAAAACCAGACACTAAACAGTCAAGTTCGGAGATCCTGAGGCAAGGCACGTGAGCCGAAACCTCCCAGAACTCCAAACGAACACAAACATGGATGATCACCGGGTGTTCAGACGGTGACGTCCAAGTCTTGAGGACGGTCAAAAATGGGGTGTCTACAGGGATGGACTTGGTTGTGTCTTGATGTAAGAGGGAAAAGTTGTGGCCTACGGATCACGACAATTGAAATTCATGAGAAGAATTACCCAACCCATGATTTGGAATAAGCAGCGGTACCTTTCGCCTTGAAAATTTGGAGGCATTACTTGTATGGTGAGAAGTTCGAGGTCTTCTCCGATCATAAGAGTCTTAAGT
Organism: Camellia sinensis; assembly: GCF_055761805.1. NCBI lineage: Eukaryota > Viridiplantae > Streptophyta > Magnoliopsida > Ericales > Theaceae > Camellia > Camellia sinensis. Next base: position 83,330,837 of record NC_138974.1, read on the forward strand.
ATTTGTTTTCTCAAAAAGATTTGAATCTACATCAGTGGAGGTGGATGGAATTTATGGAGGATTATGACTTTGAGTTACACTATCATCTGGGGAAGACCAATGTGATGGCCGGTGCTTTGAGTCGGAAATTTGTGAGTAGTTTTGCAAGTGTGGCCATTCGGGAATAGGTTATGCCAGGTGAAATTGGCAAGTTTGATTTGCACCTGGGTGAGTCCAGTGAGAGTGCTACCTTGTTCACAATAAATGCTCAACCTACCTTGATTAGTAAGATCATAGAGGCACAACAAGGGGACCATGAGGTAGAGTCTATCTGGGTTAGAATTTCCAATGGGAAGGTAGAGAAAGGCTTGAACGTCCACTCAGATTTGAGTGTGCGTTACCTAGACCGGTTGTTTGTACCAGAATCTTGTAGAGAGGAAGTACTTTGGGAGTTCCATCACTCACGCCTTGCGGTACATCCGGGACGCACCAAAATTTATCACGATCTTAGTCGTCAGTTTTGGTGAAGGGTTATGAAACGGGATGTCGCTTTGTTTGTATCGAAGTGTCTTACTTGTCAACAAGTGAAGGCCGAACACCAAAGACCAACGGGTTTGCTACAACCCTTACCAATAGCTGAGTGGAAATGGGAGCGTGTTCCCATGGATTTTGTAGTTGGGCTTCCTAGAACACAACAAGGCAATGACACCGTTTGGGTGATTGTTGATAGGTTGACTAAGTCTACCCATTTCATTCTGATGTGCACCGGCGACTCAGTTGAACGCTTGGCGGAGTTGTACATTAGAGAGATAGTTCAACTTCATGGAGTCCCTGCGACTATTGTTTCAGATAGGGATCCTCGTTTTACTACGCGGTTATGGCAAAACCTTCAAAAGGCATTGGGAACTAAGTTGACTCTTAGCACTACTTATCATCCTCAAATCGATGGACAGTCAGAGCGTACTATTCAGATTTTGGAAGACATGCTTAGAGCTTGTGTCCTTGATTTTAAGGGGCCTTGGGAAAGGCACTTATCATTGATTGAGTTTGCTTACAACAATAGTTACCAATCTAGTATTAGAATGGCAACATTTGAGGCCTTGTATGGCTAACCTTGTAGATCACCGATTTGTTAGGCCGAAGTGGGTGATGCACTGTTACTGAGTCTGGAAATTATTAGAGAGACAACTGAGAAAGTTATTCTTATTTGGAAGAGGTTAGCCACAGCCCAAAATCGACAAAAGAGTTATGCCAAAAAGAGGAGACGACCTTTATCTTTTGAAGTTGGTGACCATGTGTTTCTAAAAATCTCACCAAGGCGGGGTTTGATGAGATTTGGTAATAGTGGTAAATTATCTCTAAGGTTCATTGGGCCTTTTGAGATCTTAGAGCGAATTGGAGAAGTGGCATACCGGTTAGCTTTACCGCCACAACTTTCGGGAGTTCACAACGTATTTCATGTATCTATGCTTAGGAAGTATGAACCCGACCCTTTTCATGTTCTTGATTGGGTTGACTTGGGGGTAGATGAGGATGCCTCTTACGAAGAACGACCGGTTCAAATATTAGATACCCGGGGGCAAGTGCTACGGGGCAAAACTATACCGTTGGTAAAGGTATTATGGAGACACCATGGGGTTGAAGAAACAACGTGGTAACGGGAGGCGGAAGCCCACTCCAAATATCCAGATTTGTTTGAAAATGCTTAAGTTGCTTTTCTTTGTAATATTCCCTAGTGTTGAGGGAAACGTATTTAAAGTTGTTAACCACATGTTGATATGTGCGTTGTTTTTTTAAGCAAAAGGTTGTTGAGAGTTGCCATTACATTTTAGGAAATTTCATGTTTATGCATATTTGGAAGGTTGTTGTTAATAAGATAACCATAGTGGGAATGGTGGAATTTAGTTGAGAGTTAGTATTGTGATTTGAAAATGAAATAGTGTGGCTTTGATCGCTAAAAACCCCTTTGTTAGGGTAGTTTGATTTGAAATTTTGGGGACGAAATTCTTTAAGGGGGGAAGGTTGTAGCGATCCCGGTTTTGATCCTTCTTTCATGTTTTGCCACTTCAACTGGGTCATTTATGCGCTCGAGCGGACTTCACAAATTTTGTTCCACGCTCGAGCGGGGCTTTTGTCTGCAAAACAGCTAGGAGGTTACATTCTACGCTCGAGCGGAGATTTCCACGCCAGAGCGGGAGCCTGTGTCTTACGCTCGAGCGGGGAGTTCCACGCTCGAGCGGACCATGTTATATTAGTCCTTAAAGTTGATGTTTTAGATCATTTTTTCAGATCTCTCTCTCTAAAACTCTCCAGAATTTCAGATCTAGATCTTCTCTCTCTAGAAGTCATCTTTTCTCTTTGATTTCTTCAAATCCATTTGGTTTTAGACCTAAGTTCTTCACCAAAGTTGTATAACTTCTCGAGGGCTTCGTTGTGTGCGATAGAGATCGAGTTTCGACACCGTAAATTTTGGGGTTTTATCTCTATTCTTCCTCAATACTTGAGCTAAGGATTTTCTACACTCTAATATGGTTTTTAGCTTAGTTATTTGCTATTGTGTATAGATGATGAGATTTGGTTATGGTTTGCACAAATTTAAGATTTGGGTGTTATGTGGAAAAGATGGATTTTTGATGAATATGTGGTAAATGAGTGTGAGGCTGGAATATAGGATCATGTTATACCAAAGTAGTTGTTTTGGGTATTTGGGTTGATATTTGGTAAAAGGGGGATTTTTGTCCTAATTTGATTAAATCATTATTTTGCATGAATAATCGGGATTAACACTGAAAACGTGAAATTGGAAGGTGGTGATTATAAATGATGACATTGGATATGTATTATCTCACCTATGAAAGTTTTGAATAAATTTTGATATTGAACATCTCTTCAGAAATAATTGCATTGGGCTATCGGTGGAGGATAGTTATGATTGTTGTAGAAATTACATGAGGATTAGGCAATTTAATGCTAATCCATAGTTGGTGTCATTGAATATGACCATGTTATAAATACATTGTATATGTTTGTTTATTGGGAGGAGAAAGGGGATGTACTCCATATGTGATTATGTTTATAAATACATTACATATGTATATTTGTTTGGGAGGAGAAAGGGGATGGACTCCAATTAAAGAAAGTTGGCTGGAGTGTCCTGGGTGAAAGACCCAAAATTTTATATATAAATGGGTGCCAATTCCTTCGGACGAAATATCCGTAAAATGGCAGGTTTGAAGTGTTTATGTGAGTTTTGCATAATTGGAAAATCATTGAGTTGTAGTCCCATTTTGGTTCTTAGAATTTAACTCATGAATTGAGTAGCATATATGAACTGGAAATGAATTAAAGGAAAATGGAATAAGGTTGGTCTTAGTGGCATATGGATATGCAGGCCTTGTGGATGTTTCAGGATCGGTACTGTTTATGTACGTGGTATTTATACCTTTGCTAAACCTCATAAATTGTGTTAGATTATTTCTACTGGGCTGTTGGCTCACCCTATATGGGAATACCATTTTCAGGTGTAGGTGAGATGTTTCTTTCAAGGAAAAACTGTGGATGGAGTTTTGGGAAGCAAGAGCTTCTTAATTATGTCTTGTTATGCGTATGTTTTATTATTTGTAAAGCCAATGGCTTAACATGTAACGAGCGAGACTCAATTTGTGTAACCAAGCAATGACTTGGAAAGATGTAAGCCTACATGGCATTTAACTGTTTGTTAAACACTGAACTCTGATGAATGCAAGTATTGTATTTCTGTTATATTCTTCCGCATGGTAGATAGGGTTATTATATTGTTTTGGGGGCGTTACACAATGAGTGTAACAACCCTCATTTTGACTTAGTCATACTTGCATACATTTATGGATGATCTCGTTTTAATATGTGCATTTGCAAATCTTGTATTGTTTTGTTTGAATGATTGCTTGCATGCTTTGTTCTCGTCTGGTGCGTTGCCGAGGTCATCTTAAGCCTAGACACCTTCGAGACCTTTGTCACTTAGAACTATCTTGGAACCCCATTGCCGAGATGTCACCATCTAGGCCGAGGGCGCGTCGCCTAGGCCGAGATGTGCATCATCTGGGCCGAGATGTTAATATCTAGGCGTTCTAGATCCTTGATCCTTGCATGAATGATTTTGTTCCTGGAATGGTATGACCTAGACCGAGGTGTGGCGCATCTAGGCCAAGGTGTGGCACAGTTTAGTCAAGTGTTGTCCTTCCAAGCCAATGTCCTTGCCTCTTGATTGCCGGAGTCTTGTTGTTAGCCGATGTCATTACTTGCTGGTGTGTTCTTGCCACCTAGCTTGTTGGGTACACTTTGTCTTGGTCTTGTCTCGTCATGTCAGTTACCTTTTTGGATAGAGCCAATCAGCCGATACCACGTGTCCCGGCAAAGGGATTTAGTCAGTGATTGTCGAGAGGAGCATATCTTTTTGTATCAAGTCTTGCCTTTTAGAGAGAGAAACTCTAGGAAGAAGGATGAGAAGTTTAAGCTAGAGAGAGTGAACTTCCAAGCTTGATTGTTGGAGCTTGAACCGCTAGATTCGAGTTTTGAGGTTAGAATCATAACCTATTCTTGTTGTTCTTATTGATCATCTAGCTGCATTACACGATCAAACCTGTTCGGCACGTCATGCATTGATTTAAAGTTGGTTTTAGAAAGAGAAAATGGTTTTCATGTGTTCTTGAAGAAAAGCCTCGTTTGATCCGAAAGTTTACACTAAGGCTCATGTTTTTGTGTTTGTTTTGATAAGATCCTTGTGTATGGGTACCCAGGTCCACGTTTTTGAATTCATAGCATGAAATCTTAGCTTTCGCTATAGCAAGTTTTGATCTTTGCATTCATTTTCCCCGTGTTCATGTTCTTCATGCTCTTCATGCTCATGTTCTTTATGTTGTCAAGAGGGAAACCCAGTTTTTCCCGACTTCGCTTTTGAATGTGGCCATCGAGGCCACACCTCGGCAAGGAGGTGTGAGACGTCGGCCTAGACCTGGTAGTTGCCCAGCGTGTTTTCCAAAATAAGAAACTGTGTTTTGATTTGATTTGACTTAGTTTTGAAGAATGCCAAGGCCATTTGCATGTATGCTAGACTTGTTTTGAGTAGTGCATTCAATGGACTTTGCCATGCGTTTGTAGGACTTGAACTTGCTTTGCCCCCGACGTTCGAAGAACTATGTGAGTGGTATTTTTAATAAAGCTATGTTATACGTTTTGATAAAGACTTTGCTTTGCTTGTTTTGAAAGTGTTTGTTAAGCATGAATAATTGTCCCTGTTTTGTATATCAAGTATGATCTTGTTGTGATGACCTTCTCGGAAAGTCTCTTGTGCTGGAGGACTTTAAACTTTCACAGCACATCTCGTTTGAAAGTCCCTTGTGCTGGAGGACTCTAAACTTTCGCAGCACACCTCGTTTTTGAAGTCCCTCGTGCTGGAGGACTCTAAATTTCGCAGCACCCAAGTGTTAAAGGACTACGGGCCTTTGTAACATAGGTCCCTTGTGCTGGAGGACTCTAAACTTGCGCAGCACCCAAGTGTTAAAGGGCTACAGGCCTTTGTAACATAGGTCCCTTGTGCTAGAGGACTCTAAACTTTTGTGGCACCCTTGTTTGAGATGCCCCTCTGCTTTGTCTTGTTTTGCCACGGACGGTTTATCGTGTGGATATGTTTGCCGGAATGTTATTATTTGTAATATGTGATGCTAGTAAGTATCCCTTGAAACTTTGAAGATTTGTTAGATGGACGAGGTCCATTCCTTGTTATATATAGAGTTTTGTCTTGTATTGTTTTGAAAGGATTTCGGCTGTTATTCATACAAACCCCCTTATTATTTACACCATTCACTGAGTATCCAAGCTCACCCTCTCTATATATATGTAGGTGATGAACAAGAAGGCGGTGACGCCTGGATGTGATTCTGGAGCTTATTTTGGGTTTTTGATTATGTTGGCTTAACCTGTATTAACGTCGGCATTCTTGAAAATTATGCTTCTCGATTTGTACTGCTCGTATGTTGCATACGTCATCTTGAGAAGCCTTTTGATCAAGACGTGTGTTTTGTATGATTGTTATGTCGGCAAGGAAGATGTCGGCAATCTGGCAGACTGTGTTCTTAGACTTGTAATTTGTACAATTTGTTTATGTCGGCTTGTGGAGCCCTTTGCTAATATGAAAAATGTAATTTGTACCTTGCTTGGTTTGTAATTAAGTTATAACCCATATGTAAATGGTTGCTAGTTCATTTAACTTATGCACAGCTCTTATGGACTAATCTGATTGTATGTATCGCTTTCGTACTTGTGAGCCCCATATATTTATACTGTGTTGTGTGTGAATTTTGAAAGTTGGCCTTCGGTGATCTCGGATTACTGGCCATCACGGCACCAAACTACTAGGGGCGATTTGGGGTCGTGACAGAATGGTATCAGAGCACAAGTTCCTTGGTATATGTTATTCACACACTTTGAGTCCTAAAGTGCATAGGATTTTCCCTTAGAAAGATGTTAGGATTGCATCATATTGCTTGCTATGTGGTCAAGGTGTGTATCATCTCGGCATGCTTAATTGTTACCTGCCTACGTGATTATTTGTTCGTCTTGTTCAAAAGTCACATTTTGCATACTCATAGCATCATGAGGAGAGGTAGACCTCCAGTTGGCCGAGATCAGTCTGAGGACAGATTGGACAGACTGGAGAGGTTAGTTGAAGGTTTGGCCCGCGAGTTAAGGCAGACAAGGCAGCAATATGCTAGTGCTACATCGACTCAGGCCGAGCAGATAAACGGCCGAAATGCAGTTCCACCTCCACCTCCTCCAGTACCACAAGTGCCCCCACAGCCAGCTTTATACGGGGACGGCACGATAGCTCTGATCAGGGAGTTCAAGAAAATGAAGCTACCAAGATTCCAAGGGGGTATTGAATCGATGAAGGCCGAAGCTTGTGTTTTGGAAATGAAAAAGCTGTTCGAGATCTTTCCCAGCACTGACACCTAGAAGGTGATATTAGCAGCTTTTACACTAGATAATGACGCCCGCAAATGGTGGATGATGGTTCGAGAAAGCAATCCAGACTTGACCTGGACCTGATTTTTAGAATTGTTCTACACCATGCATTTTCCTTTAAGTGTTCGGAATCGCAAAGCTACCGTGTTTTAGAGTTTGACGCAAGGCAGTAGAACAGTAGCTGAATATGACCGTGCCTTTACCGAGTTGGCAAGGTACGCACCCCACATGGTCAATGATGAATATATGAAGGCTAGGAAGTTCGAAAGTGGGCTCCATGGACCGATACAAGACCAGGTTAACATGCTCAACATGCCGACTTATGCCAGAGTGTTGGACAAAGCTATTCCGGCCGAAGCTAACTTGAACAGATACCAGGGTTCGGGAGGGAGCCAGAGGAAGAGGTAGAGTTATGACAATCATCGAGCACAGTTTGGTACCAAGAAGAAAGCGAACGTCGGCAGTTCAAGCAACCTAGGACAAGAGAGTGGTACTAAGCCAATATGTTCCAGTTGTGGAAAGCCACATTTCGGGGTCTATCATCGGGCGTCTGGGGCTTGTTACGAATGTGGTGAAGTAGGTCATTTTGTGAGGGACTGTCCAAAAACGAAGGCTGGGGAAAGTAAGAAAGATGAGAGTACTTCGGGCTCCGTGCAGAAAGGTAACACTGGAAAAGGACCGATGAGACAAGGCAGATTTTTTGCACTAGTACCAGGGGACACTCAAAATGCTGAGACAGTGGTGTCAGGTATGCTTTCAATTTGCTCTCAAAGTGCATATGTATTGATTGATTCGGGTTCTACGCATTCATTCATTTCTGCTAAGTTTGCCGAAAAGATTAATAGGAAACTAGAACCCCTTGATTATGTATTATCTGTATCTACTTCATCTGGGAGATCTATGAATGTTGCATCCATCTATCGAGCATGTGTTGTTGTGATTGGGAATGTTGAACTGTTAGCTGATTTAATGCCATTGGACATAACTCATTTTGATGTCATATTGGGGATGGATTGGTTAGTGGCAAATCACGCGTCCATAAATTGTGTTTCAAAGAGTGTCACGTTAAAACCCCCAAACCTAGCCGAGGTCACGTTTCAGGGAAAAGGGGTAGTATCCCCACCTTACTTAATTTCAACCATGAAAGCCTATAGATTGATCCAAAAAGGGTGTCACGATTATCTGTGTAGTATATTAAGTAATTTGAATGGAAGTGTTGAGTTAGCCGACGTCCCAGTGGTTAATGAATTCCCCAACGTCTTTCCAAATGATTTGCCTGGTCACTTAGTTGATAGAGAGGTAGAGTTTACGGTTGACATCATGCCGGGAACCTAGCCTATCTCTAAAACACCCTATAGGATGGCCCCCGCCGAGCTTAAGGAATTGAAACTTCAACTACAGGAGTTGCTAGATAAGGGTTTTATTAGGCCGAGCACTTCACCTTGGGGAGCACCCATTTTGTTTGTTAAGAAGAAGGATGTACCACTTCGTCTTTGTATTGATTACCGGGAGCTGAATAAGGTAACCATTAAGAATAAGTACCCGTTGCCGAGGATAGATGATTTGTTTGATCAGTTGCAAGGAGCACGAGTCTTTTCCAAAATTGACCTTAGGTCGAGTTATCATCAGCTTAAGGTTAAAGCCGAGGATGTTGAGAAGATCATTTTTCGGACGAGGTATGGCCACTACGAGTTTTTAGTAATGCCTTTTGGAGTGACCAATGCCCCTGCAGCATTTATGGATTTGATGAACTGAGTGTTTAAGCCATATCTAGACGAGTTTGTGGTTGTCTTCATCGATGATATATTGATTTACTCTAGAAGTAAAGCCGAACACGAGGAGCATTTGAGACTTACCTTACAGACTTTGAGGGATCGAAAATTGTATGCTAAATTTAACAAGTGTGAGTTTTGGCTTTCCACTATTTCATTTTTGGGTCATGTAATTGATGAAGAGGGTATTTCGGTCGATCCTAGTAAGATAGAAGCTGTTGTGAATTGGCCGAGGCCAGTTAATGTGACCGAGGTTTGTAGCTTTCTGGGATTGGCTGGTTATTACAGAAAATTCGTAAGGGATTTCTCAAGGATTGCAATTTCATTGACACAACTGACTAAGAAGGGAGTGGCTTATGAATGGACTAAGGATAGAGAAACAGCTTTCCAGGAGTTGAAGACGAGATTAGTCGCGACACCAATTCTTGTACTACCATCCGGTAATGAAGAGTTTCATGTCTACAGTGATGCGTCGCATAAGGGTCTGGGTTGTGTATTAATGCAAAAGGGTAGGGTTATAGCATATGCCTCTCGTCAGTTGAAGCCACATGAAAAGAACTATCCCACCCATGATTTAGAATTAGCAGCCGTGGTATTTGCCTTGAAGATTTGGCGCCACTATTTGTATGGAGCTTCTTGTCAGGTTTTCACAGATCATAAAAGCTTGAAGTACTTGTTCACTCAGAAGGAATTGAATATGAGGCAAAAAAGATGGCTTGAGTTGTTGAAAGATTACGATATGCAGATCCAATATCATCCAGGTAAAGCTAACACCGTGGCCGACGCTTTGAGTAGAAAGATGGTTGGAAATTTGGCATGTCTAACCGCAATCTTAGTGGAGCCGACTATTGTTGAGGAAGTAAAGATAAGACAGATGGAGGATGAATTTTTGAAGAAAGTAACCGATGAGATTATCACGAAGTCAAGATCAGGGTACACCATAGAGAATCAAGTGCTCAAGTTTGAAGGAAGGTTGTGTGTAGCCGACATCCTAGAGTTGAAACGAAAAATTCTGCAGGAAGCTCATGGTTCCAAGTTTGCTGTTCACCCCGGGAACACCAAGATGTATCAGGATGTGAAGCAGACGTTTTGGTGGCCAAATATGAAAGGAGAGATAGCCGAGTTCGTGTCCCAGTGTCTGTATTGTCAACAAGTAAAAGCGGAACATCAAAGGCCAGCAGGACTTCTTCAACCTTTGCCAATTCCTGAGTGGAAATGAGAGCACATCTCCATGGACTTTGTGGTTGGTTTGCCGAAGACACAAAAGGGTATGGATTCGATTTGGGTTATTGTGGATAGACTAACTAAGTCAACGCATTTCTTGCCTGTTAAGACCACGTTCAACGCTGATAAACTTGCTTTGCTGTATGTGAATGAGATTGTTAGACTTCATGGAGTGCTGATGTCAATTGTGTCAGACAGAGATCCGAAGTTGGTTTCCAGATTTTGGCAGAGCCTACAAAGAGCTTTCGGAGCCGAGTTGAGGTTTAGCACAGCTTTTCATCCCCAGACTGATGGGCAAACAGAGAGGACGATTCAGACACTTGAAGATATGCTTAGACTATGTGTATTAGACCTCCAAGGAAGTTGGGGAGTACATTTGCCTTTGGTGGAATTTACCTACAACAACAGCTATCAAGCTAGCATTGGCATGGCACCATATGAGGCACTGTATGGAAGAAAGTGCAGGTCACCGATATGTTGGACCGAGGTAGGAGACAAAACTCAGCTTGGTCCCGAGTTAATTCAAGTAACAACCGAGAAGATTAAGCTTGTTCAGCAAAGAATCAAAACCGCACAGAGTCGACAGAAGAGTTATGCTGACCAAAGAAGAAGAGAGTTAGAATTTGAAGTCGGGGACCACGTGTTCCTAAAGATTTCGCCGATGAAAGGAGTTACAAGATTTGGGAAGAAGGGTAAGTTAGCACCCCGTTACATCGGGCCTTTTGAAATTCTTGAGAAGGTTAACCTCGCTGCCTACAGACTTGCTTTGCCGCCAGGATTGAGCCAAGTCCATAATGTATTTCATGTTTTGATGTTGAGGAAGTATATTCGTGATCCGCTACATGTGATCGACTATTTCGGAATTGTAATTAATGAAGATTTAGGCTACGAAGAGAAGCCGATACGGATTGTCGATAGGCAAGTGAAGCAGTTGAGAAGCAAGTCGATACCAATGGTGAAAGTTGAATGGAAGGAGCATTACGGAGAGGATGCTACATGGGAAATGGAACAGGAAATGAAATTCCGACATCCAGAATTGTTTTTGGAATAAGGTAACTCAAGTTTGGGGACCAAACTTCTTTAAGGGGGGTAGGATGTAACAACCCTCATTTTGACTTAGTCATACTTGCATACATTTATGGATGATCTCGTTTTAATATGTGCATTTGCAAATCTTGTCTTGTTTTGCTTGAATGATTGCTTGCATGCTTTGTTCTCGTCTGGTGCGTTGCCGAGGTCATCTTAAGCCTAGACACCTTCGAGACCTTTGTCACTTAGAACTATCTTGGAACCCCGTTGGTTGACCTCCACCTTTACCCTGGCATATTGGCCGAGATGTCACCATCTAGGCCGAGGGTGCGTCGCCTAGGCCGAGATGTGCATCATCTGGGCCGAGATGTTAATATCTAGGCGTTCTAGATCCTTGATCCTTGCATGAATGATTTTGTTCTTGGAATGGTATGACCTACACTGAGGTGTGGCGCATCTAGGCCAAGGTGTGGCACAGTTTAGTCAAGTGTTGTCCTTCCAAGTCGATGTCCTTGCCCCTTGATTGCCGGAGTCTTGTTGTTAGCCGATGTCATTACTTGCCGGTGTGTTCTTGCCGCTTAGCTTGTTGGGTACACTTTGTCTTGGTCTTGTCTTGCCATGTCAGTCACCTTTTTGGATAGAGCCAATCAGCCGATGCCACGTGTCCCGGCAGAGGGATTAAGTCAGTGATTGTCGAGAGGAGCATATCTTTTTGTATCAAGTCTTGCCTTTTAGAGAGAGAAACTCTAGGAAGAAGGAGGAGAAGTTTAAGCTAGAGAGAGTGAACTTCCAAGCTTGATCGTTGGAGCTTGAACCGTTAGATTCGAGTTTTGAGGTTAGAATCGTAACCTATTCTTGTTGTTCTTATTGATCATCTAGCTGCATTACACGATCAAACCTGTTCGGCACGTCATGCATTGATTTAAAGTTGGTTTTAGAAAGAGAAAATGGTTTTCATGTGTTCTTGAAGAAAAGCCTCGTTTGATCCGAAAGTTTGCACTAAGGCTCATGTTTTTGTGTTTGTTTTGATAAGATCCTTGTGTATGGGTACCCAGGTCCACGTTTTTGAATTCATAGCATGAAATCTTAGCTTTCGCTATAGCCAGTTTTGATCTTTGCATTCATTTTCCTCGTGTTCATGTTCTTCATGCTCTTCATGCTCATGTTCTTTATGTTGTCAAGAGGGAAACCCAGTTTTTCCCGACTTCGCTTTTGAATGTGGCCGTCGAGGCCACACCTCAGTAAGGAGGTGTGGGACCTCGACCTAGACCTGGTAGTTGCCCAGCGTGTTTTCCAAAATAAGAAACTGTGTTTTGATTTGATTTGACTTAGTTTTGAAGAAAGCCGATGTCATTTGCATGTATGCTAGAATAGTTTTGAGTAGTGCATTCAATGGACTTTGCCATGCATTTGTAGGACTTGGACTTGCTTTGCCCCCGACGTTCGAAGAACTATGTGAGTGGTATTTTTAATAAAGCTATGTTATACGTTTTGATAAAGACTTTGTTTTGCTTGTTTTGAAAGTGTTTGTTAAGCATGAATAATTGTCCCTGTTTTGTATATCAAGTATGATCTTGTTGTGATGACCTTCTCGGAAAGTCCCATGTGTTGGAGGACTCTAAACGTTCGCAGCACAGCTCGTTTGAATGTCCCTTGTACTGGAGGACTCTAAACTTTCGCAGCACACCTCGTTTTTGAAGTCCCTCGTGCTGGAGGACTGTAAACTTTCACAGCACCCAAGTGTTAAAGGGCTACGGGCCTTTGTAACATAGGTCCCTTGTGCTGGAGGACACGAAACTTGCGCAGCACCCAAGTGTTAAAGGGCTACGGGCCTTTGTAACATAGGTCCCTTGTGTTAGAGGACTCTAAACTTTTGTAGCACCCTTGTTTGAGATGCCTCTCTGCTTTGTCTTGTTTTTCCACGGACGGTTTACCGTGTGAATATGTTTGCCGGAATGTTATTATTTGTAATATGTGATGCTAGTAAGTATCCCTTGAAACTTTGAAGATTTATTAGATGGACGAGGTCCATTCCTTATTATATATAGAGTTTTGTCTTGTATTGTTTTGAAAGGATTTGGGCTGTTATTCATGCAAACCCCTTTATTATTTATACCATTCACTGAGTATCCAAGCTCACCCTCTCTATATATATGTAGGTGATGAACAGGAAGGCGGTGACGCCTAGATGTGATTCTGGACCTGTATTAACGTCGGCAGTCTTGAAAATTATGCTTCTCGATTTGTACTGCTTGTATGTTGCATACGTCGGCTTGAGAAGCCTTTTGATCAAGACATGTGTTTTGTATGATTGTTATGTCGGCAAGGAAGACGTCGGCAATCTGGCAGACTGTGTTCTTAGACCTATAATTTGTACAATTTGTTTATGTCGGCTTGTGGAGCCCTTTGCTAATATGAAAAATGTAATTTATACCTTGCTTGGTTTGTAATTAAGTTATAACCTATATGTAAATGGTTGCTAGTTCATTTAACTTATGCACAGCTCTTATGGACTAATCTGATTGTATGTATCGCTTCCGTACTTGTGAGCCCCATATATTTATACTATGTTGTGTGTGAATTTTGAAAGTTGGCCTTCGGTGATCTCGGATTACTGGCCATCACGACACCAAACTACTAGGGGCGGTTTGTGGTCATGACAATGAGTATGAGTATAATCCTTTTAGGAAAAAAAAAATAGAAAAATGAAACTGAAAATACATGGTAATGAGAAGCCGAACAAATTTAAAAAATTTGGTTTGGGGTTACCGGAAATGTATATTTTATTTGGTAGTTGGTTACCAGACTTATATTTTTTGTTTGACAATGTCATGCCAGAGTATTTTATTTTGTTTAATTTCGAACCACCGAACAAAAGTCGAACACTAGTCCAGAAAAACCAAACAAAAGCCTACCAAATAAAAAAAAAGACTCGCCATTTCAATTTTTTGATGGTTCTTCACCACTGTTTCTTCATCCATTGCTTTATTTAGTGATCAAAACACTATGATTCTCACTTTTTGAAAAGAGATGTGTAAGAGAAAAGAAAAAATAAGAAAGAAACAAGAGGAGTAGGGATTGAAGACCAAGGGGTGTAAGGAGATAACAAAATATATTTAATTTTAGTGTTTTGTCCTTAAAGGTAATTCCACACATGGATAAATTTGGGGAGGAAAAAAAATAAAAAAAATAAAAATAAATAATCATGTGGAGAGTGTAAAGAAGTAAAGTAGTAGTGTAAGTAGAATCACCCATTTTTTTATTTTTTTTATTAAAATAATAACCTCAAATAAAATTATTAAAAATGACATCATTAATTTTGGGACATCCCATCTCACAATTAAACTTACACACTCACTACATCATGAATTAAGGTTTATGAGAGCACTCATCTCTATCACCACCCATCTATCTTCCCCAAATCACACCATCGAAACCTACCCACCTTCAAAATCTTGAAAACCCTTTGGCGGCAATATTCTGGTGGTGTAAACACCCCATTTTTGACGGACTTCAAGACTTAGACATCATCGTTTGTGCACTCGATGATTTTGGTTGTTTTGAGTGCCCGAAGTTGTCGACGGAATGCCTTGTCTTTGAGCCTCTAAACCCATTTTGTTTTGTGCTTTTTTTTGGGCCAAACCTTGGTGCCTCTTGCCTGGAAGGAGGAGGGGCCTTGTCAGCCACTTTTTGGCCTTGTCGGCCACTTTTCCCTCTTGTCGACCACTTGAAGTGGTCGGTCGGCAAGTTAAGGTGGCCGGTCGGCTACCTAAAGTGGCCGATGGCCATTTTTCTCCCTCTTTTAGATATTTCTTTGCCAGCTGTGCCAGCTGTTGTTCACTGAAGGCCATCTCCATACACGTGTATGGAGGGATGAATGCAAGCCTTTAGCTTGATTTTCTATATAATGAGGGGTCTCTCCCTCATTTGAGAGGTTGGATAATTTTGGATCAAAATTTCTCCCTCTCTCTCTAGAATTCTCTCTCTCTCCTCTTGTTTATGCTTGATAGTTAGAATTCTCTACCCATTTGCACACTAGCCCGTAACCAAATTGGACCACCATGGAGTTGAGGCCTCTTGGAACCTATTTTGGACTGTTGTAGGGTTGTTTGATACTAAGAGAGTGGTTGTTTAGTGCTGTGCTTCAAAGGTATAAGACTTACCTCATTTGAGCTCTTTATACATACTTGTTTTGCCATCTTTTTATACTATTCTAAGGCTAGTTTTCAACTACAAAAATTTATGATTTTTGAGCCTTAACATGTTGGTTTGAAGCCATTTTGTGCTAAGGGGTTAAAGTCAAACTTTTTGGGCCTTTAAACCACCAAAATTTAGAGTTATTTTAGTGGTAAAAAGTATTTTTTGAAGTCAAAAAATGATGGGGTTAGCCTCCTCTTCTTGTGTCTCACTTCTATGCCTAGTTAGCATTATATAGTATCATATTTTTGTAGCTTGTGTTAGCTTAATTCAAGCATGTTTTAGGCTCTGTTTTTACATGTTTCAACTTTGTTTTGGGCTGGTTGGAGCATTTGTTGCTTGTTTTTTTGTACTTGTAGTGCAATTGTGCTTACTAGTCTAGCATGCCTAATGGTTTAGCCTATTATTCTAGCTTGTGTTAGCTTAACTCCAGCATGTTTTAGCTACTATTTTAGCCTACTTTAACTCTTCTTTGGGCTAGTTAAGTATTTTGAGGCTTGTATTGCATGGCTATAGTGTAATGGTCTTCACTAGCTCATTGTTTGAGGCCTCTAAACGTGAAGTGTTTGAGCTGTTTGCATGTTATAGCATCATTTTACATGTAATTTTAGTGTATAGAGCTCTATCACATGCTCATTTATTTCACTCTTTCACTGTTTTTGAGAGTTGTGTTTTGAGTCTTGTTTGCAAGCTAACATGTGAGCATTTTTTCTAGCCTTTTGTGCCAAAATCTCAGCATGTTTTAGCCACTATTTTTGCATGTATTAACTCTATTTTGAGTTGGTTTGGCCCTTTAAGGCTTGTATTATGTGGTTGTGGTGAAATCTCGTTCACTAGCTTAATATTTTAGGCTCTTAGCATGACTCGCATGTGTTGTATTCATGTTTTAATGTCCTTTAGCATGCCATTTCAGCATTGAAATATCTGCAACCTCCCCTATTCTTCACTCTTTACTTTGTTTTGAAAGTGGGTTTTAGCCTCCTGTTGGCTTGAGTATGGAATTGAGGCTCTCATGGCTAACGGTTTAATTCCTTCGGGAGTTCATTACCAAAATCATGAGGCCTCTTTCATGCTCAAGGTACTTGCGGCTGAAGCCCTCTTTCCAATTAGAGGACTCTCACTTTGGACTTAACCGGTTAAAGGACTAATCGGTAATGTAAAATGTGTAAATAAAACATGACAAGTAAAACTTGAGCAAGTTAAGCATGTTGTGTTGCATTGCATGTGTTTGGATCGGACGTTAGTCCAAATGCAAGAAAAATGGGACGTTTCATACTCAAAGTGATGAAACGTGCCACTTTTCTCAGTCACTGTCGCCCTTGATCATACACCCTTGATCATACATGATAGGGTGGCGGTCCTTTGAGTCTTGTGTGTGCATTGATTAACCTTGTACAAGCTTGGTTCTCTAGCCATCATGCATTGAAAGTGCTTGGTTGAAGGCTTGAGAGCCAAGAGCTACAATCCTTTGAGCTTGTGAAATGATAAGGAGGGTAGCAGTACATACATTTCTTGAAAATGCATTGCTTTCCCTCTGTTTGCTCTCTGTCGCAACAAAAGAAGAAGTCTAGAAAAGGGGGTGGCCGACTGGCCACTTGAAGTAGCCGACCGGCCAATTGAGGTGGCCGATAGCCACTTTTTGTGGCCGATCGGCCACCAGTGAATTTTTGCACAAATGTGTTCCTGTGTCGGAGCAAAGGTAATCTGGAAGTCGGTACAATTTCTAGAGATCAAACGAGTGTAAACAGACGCATCCGATGGCAAGGCAATGGCATTTTCGAGTAGAGCAACCGAGCATGCATTCATCTCTTGCCCCGAGGCCATTTATTCACTTTATTCATACAAGTGTCAAGTGTTGTAATTATTCAATTAGCTTAGATAGTTAATTAGTTTAATTACTTAATTAGTTAGTGTAACTAATTCTTCAATTTTTGGTTTGTAATATCTTAATTAGCTTAGAATAGTAAGTTAATTTATTTCAATTGTTGTAATAATTAGTTAACTAGAATAATTAATTAGTTCTGGTTTGTAATAATTTGCTTAATTAGCGAAGCTAGTTAGCTTATTTATTCGGACCCTCCTTCGAGAGGGCGTAATGTTATAGTAAGTGTCCGTGCGTGTGTGCATGTCTTCTAACCCCACGTCTTTCTCCCTTTTATTTAACCGCTTTCGATGGTTAGTTTAGGGTCCTGTTTCAATTTGCATACCTTATGCTCGCATGTTTGCGTCCATTCATTCGTATTGCATGCACCAAGGCTCGGCGCATCATTCAAATTGCATTGCAATTTCAATACTTTTTTTTTTGAATACGTATTTAAAAGCATGTTATCCAATTGTATCATATGCCATATTAGTAGTCGAGTCTATTAATTTCATATCGCATGCGTCGCATTAGGGATCTTGTATAGTTAGGATCATGCATTTTTCTAACTAGCTTTTGTTTGGCTTGGAGTACACGGTAAGTTTTATGCTTTAGCATGCTTGCATGAGTGTGATTGCCATGTTGCCATTATAACATGCTTGCCATGACGCTATTTGCTTAAATGATTAATTGCATGAATGCCTGTGGATGAAGGCTTGATTGTTTGAATTGGAACGATTCGATGAATGTATGTTTTAAGCCCACTTGAAGTGGCAAATCATGTTTTAAGCCCAGTTGAGGTTGCAAATCCGTAAACTTTTAAGCCCAATTGAGGGTGGCAAATTCAAACCATTTTCGAAAACAAACATGAGTTGAGTTGTTCCAATTCTTGGAATTCTAGTCTATACTTGATTGTGTGCGTCACATAGTAAAGTTAGCTAATAATCGGACAAAGAACACAAGGTTTATGAAATAACATATCTTGATTAGTAGACGCTGATCCTTTGATCGAGTGAGCGGGGGTGCTCATTTCAAGACCTTCCTCCCTCGTACCCAAGTTCCCGAGTCGAGGCAACTTTGATGATGACAGACACATGGCCTTTGGCACGAGTCAGGGTTTCCTAAATTTCCCCAAAACAAAATATTTAGGTGGCGACTTTGTAATCTAGCAAAGTAGTCCAATTTTGACATTATTTGATTTAAAATCAAATTTCCAAAAAGATTTGCCAGATTGGACTCTTTGTCGTTTATTAGTTTCACATTGCACTTCGTGAGATTAGATTCAGAACCGTGACAGGAGTCCGAACTGTAGGACCAATTGGGGCTCTCCGAAAGGGGGCGCGTAATAGTCGAGCTACAGTTTCTGGGGACTCGGCTGGGGATTTAGAGAACTTGACTCGAACTCATGATATGTTGTTTTATTTACACTTATGTGTTTCTTTGCATTGCATTTACATTGGTGCGCCTAAGTCATAGTGTTTGCCATCTGCTATTCCTGAGCGGTTTGTTGGAGGCTTGCCTGGGAAACCTTGCCAAAAGGCTGACCGATTACGGGCTCTACCACGATGGGAACACAAACCTTGGATCTAGACTACCGCTGTACCGTTTGATCCTCCTTTCACTTCTCGGTGTTGGGAGCAAGAGGTATATTAGGTGGTCTTTTTGAGGCACCCTTTTTGACCAATTGACCTAGTTGCATATCGAAAGCCTTAGAGACTGTTCCAAACTAGGACATGTTGCTCACCCGAATGTAGCTTGTTTGAAACCATTTGCTTGTGTAGCGAACCCCTAGTTCTTGACGAAATTAGGACAGGGAAACCCTACCCCGCCATAGGGGTGTTTTGACTCTCACTTGCTTGATATGTGCTTTAGAGTGTGACTCTACAAGAATGCATGTATCAGTTGCAAGTCTGGGTATCAGTTTGGGGGTTTCAGTTTTTAGGCAGAAATTTGGGGACAGAAATCAAGATTTGAGTACAGATTGTCCAGCTTGTGATTATGGCTATGTGTTGTCTCTGTCTAAGCCGAGGTGCTGTGTGTTTGCTGATTGTTGTTTCTTTTTTTGATTTATTTTCTTTTTGCAAGGTAGTATTTCACAATTGGTTCCGACGAGGCAGGTACCCCCCAAGCACTCTAGACCAAAGTAAGGCGGCTTTCTCGATCTAGGGATCTTGTGAAAGGATAACCAGTGTTTGCGTCGTTACCCCCGGTTACAAGACGGAGGAGAGTTCGGCATAATTCACCAGTTCGTCAGTCACCTGTGATCAGTGAAGTCCAGTTTTTTGCTTCCACTTCAAAAAGAGAATATATACCGTTTCTGATAAATCAACACCCCGTAGACAGTATGGAGGATATGACGCACCAACTCCAACAGACCATTGAGGCCATACAGCGGGACGCTGCTCGCCAAGCGGAAGTTACCGCTCGCCAAACAGAGGTTGTAGCCCAGCAGGCTGAATTGATTACTAGGCTTCAACAGCAACAACACCCACAACAAGCAGCAGCTTCTACTTCACACCCATCCCCAGTCAAGGTTCCAACACCCGGGGTTACTACTAATGTCCAGGCAAATGCGAACATTCAGGCAGAGCCGGCTCTACCCCAAACTTCCAAAACACCAGTCTACCCAACAGAGACCCCCTTTGAGTTTGAGGTCGACCCCACCACTCTAAAAGTGAGCAAGCTTGAGAAGCTTCTTAAGAGGGCTCAGGGCGTCAACTCGATCCTGGACATAGAGGACGGCTACACAGATTCGACGGTGACATTACTGGATAAATTCAAAATGCCACACATAGACCGCTTCGACGGCTCAGGTGATCCCATGGTCCATTTGTGGCTGTTGTCTGATATTATGCGGCTAATAGGCCTGTCTAGATTGCAGAAGCTATCCCTCTTTGGCTGGACCTTGTCGGGTATTGTGGCCATTTGGTATGCTAAGCTGGAAGATTCTGTTAAGAGGAGCTTGGAAGAGATGGCTGAGGCCTTTATTGCCCAATATTCTTATAACACTCAAATAGGGGTCACAACTTATGATCTTGAGGCTACTCATCAATTGCCGAAGGAGGGCTTCTCCAATTTTTTCAGTCGATGGAGGGCCAAGGCCTCCATGATGACAACTGGACCAGCTGAAAAAGACAAAATCCGGATGGTGGTCCGTAACTTGTAACCGAGGCTGCTGTTGAGAATGATTGTCCTACCCTTCCCTACATTTGCTGACTTCTATGAGATAGGGGTGCAGATAGAGGATGCAATGAAACAGGGTTTGATTGACCATGAAAAAGAGCAGCCCAAGAGGGCTTTTACACACAGCTCAAATGCAGCTACAAGTAGTAACGTAGCTGCAAGGACTTCTGATGCTGGTATGGTCACCACCACACCGAAAATAGCCACCCCCTTTATCGGTGCATCCGGAACCACCTCACAACCTGCAAAGTACCCACCACGGGGCCAGAGGGTTTTCACCCCACTCTACATGTCTCTATCAGCGTCTTTCAGAGTCTTGATCAGAAAGGGGCACCTAAAGTCCCTGGAGCCACGTCCATTGCCTAATCCCCTTCCTCATACACACAACCCGGCCAAGTACTGCGCTTTCCACCACCAGCATGGTCATGATACCGACCTATGCTTTAGACTCCATCATGAGATTCAGGATCTCATTGACAACAAAGTGATAGCACCTCCTGAGAAGCCTAACGTCACTACAAACCCCCTTCCACTACATAACCAAGCCCCTCCACCCATTCAAATAAACCTTATCCAAACACTGACCATCCCGTACGACCCCAACATATACATCATTTCCTCCCACCTACCCAAGCTGGCGCTATTCATCCGAGAAAGCATAGATTTGTGCATGATGAGCGCATCCATATCCCAACCCGAACCCTTGGTGGTGGATGTGGTAGAAGAAGGCATGCTTTAGGGCCCTGTGAGCTTAATTGAGGAAGCATACAACCCTTGCTGCTATATTGCGCCAGCCGATCAAGCCAAGTCGGAGGTGAAATTGCCGAGGGGAATGAATGTTAATGTAGTCCGGGAGAACGGATCGAGCCAGGGAATAGATGACTTAGCTGAGCTTGAGGAGGACATCGCTAATCTGTAATTCTTCGATGAACAGGATCTAGGGGATATGCACATTAATTGGTTTAACTTGAACGGATCAGCGGATAACATGGGATGGCTTAGTGATGAGCCAGATGTTGATGAAGGGTCTCCAGAAAAGCTGCAATAGCAGGAAGTAAGGACTACTGCAAGGGCCAGAACAGCCGAGGATGAGAAGAAGTTGCTGGAGAGCATCGGTACTAAGAATTTTGCACGAGAATTAAGCAGTGTTTGTATAGCTGATACAGAATAGGTGGCCACACTGAAGCGGTTCAAACATGAGAGAAATGAGAATGATCAGAAGGTTAGAAAAGCCAAGGGCCCTGTGGGGATTGACTGTGTTGTGGACACGAGAATAATTACAGTGGAACCAGATATGTGCTTGTTGTTTACCGTAGGAACATGGTGGTAAGACAATGATTTGTGTCTTGCTCATACTGATGAGGACTGGGGACAGAATTTGCCAGATGATACTTGGTATACCGAAGAAGTGGATCACATGACCCAGAACGGGCGGTACTTAAAGCTCCCACACCTGGACCAATCGGAAGCATCTGGGAAGGATAAGGAGGCAGAGAAACAGAAAGAAAAACTGCTAGAAGAAGAGGTTGTACTGAAGCAGCTGAAGAAGATTCAGGGGGATATATCCGTTTAGGGGTTACTCATGGCTTCGTGTGTGCATCGCCAAGCCGTCCTATCTACAATGTACAAAGCCAAGCTTTCTATTGACACAACCCCTGAGCATTTGGTGGGATTGGTTTTCCCGGGGGGAGCCTCACTAACTTTAACCTTTACAGATAAAGAATTGCCACCTAAGGGCTCTGAGCAAAATAAGCCACTATACATCTCTGCCGAATGCAAAGAGATATGGATATCTGTTGTCTTGGTTGATACCGGGTCTGCAATCAATGTGTGCCTGTCACGCAGGGCCTACACTATTGGCTTGAAGCTAGCAGACTTCATACCAAGAAGTAGGGGTGCAACTCGGGCGGGTTTGGTCGAGTTCGGAGGTTGTTCAAGCCTAGCCCAAGTTGTGCTGAGATCTGCCCAGGTCCGCCCAAGCTCGAATTGTAACCCGAGGTTGCCTGCCGACCCGAGTTAAACCCAAATTGCCCGAATTGCCTGGTTTTTTTTTACATTATTAAATTATCAAAATTTGACTCTATTTACATTATATATATATATATATATAGAAAATCATTAATACATCAAAACAAATAATTTTTATAATGTAAGAGAGATGTCGCTATATTAGTTTTCACAATTTGTGAGTGAAGAACATAAAAAAGTAGGATTTTATATTATTTGTATACATAATATATATTCAATATGATTTAATAATCTAAATTACTTTAATATCATGTAATGGATAATAATTTATATATATATATTTAATATTTTTATAGATCTATATATGTATAATTCGGGCTTCGGGTTGCTTGGGTTGTTTGATGTCTTTGCCCAAGCCCGTCCAAATTTAATTCGGGCTTTGGAATTTTTTCCCAAGCCCATACCGAATTTGAAAATATCTTGTCCAAGCCCTAAAAAAATTTGGGTTGGGTTCAGGTTGCTCGGGTTGAGCCCGTCCAACACTACAACAAAAATAGTCTTTAGAGACGAAAACTAATGACGAAATTTTTTTTGTCACGATAAACGTATCTTTTAATGACGAAAATCATATTTCGTCTCCAAATGTACCATTTTTGGAGACAAAAATAAAATTTCGTCACCAATCTAAATCATAATAAAAAAATTGGGTGACGAAATTATTTTTCGTCTTTATTTATAATTTTTTTTGTCACCAAATATTTTCCCGCTAATATTTTCGGAGGGTACCAAACTTTTGAGACTTTTAGTGACGAAAAAATTAGTCACTAATTATAAAATTATTAATGACGAATATATTTTTGTCACCAATAATTTTTAATATTTTAATATTATTTAGTGACAAAACGATTTTTGTGGCCAATATTTCTATCTTTGGTGAAGAAATAATTTTGTCACTAATAAATAATTTAGTTACTAAATATTTAGGGGGGGGAAAAAAATGTTTTGGCACCAAAGAAATAATTTTTCCACTAATAAATAATTTAGTTACTAAATATTTAGGGGGGAAAAAATGTTTTGGCACCAAAGAAATGATTTTGCCACTAATAAATAATTTAGTTACTAAATATTTAGGGGGGAAAAAAAATGTTTTGGCACCAAAGAAATAATTTTGCCACTAATAAATAATTTAGTTACTAAATATTTAGGGGGAAAAAATGTTTTGGCACCAAAGAAATGATTTTGCTACTAATAAATAATTTAGTTACTAAATATTTAGGGGGGAAAAAAAATGTTTTGGCACCAAAGAAATAATTTTGCCACTAATAAATAATTTAGTTACTAAATATTTTGGGGGGAAAAAAAAAAGTTTTGGCGCCTCAAACACCCACAATACTTTATCGGCTCAAACCTATTTCACACACACACACACACACACACACACACACAGAGGCGACGCCGCTGCTCACTCTCGTCATCGATTCAGACACAGATTCATCACCGATCGGCTCACTCTGCTCACCGCCGTCACCCTCTCCTCACCGCCGCTGATCTGTTAGCTTCTCCTCTCCTCACCGCCCCTCGCTGCTGTGCCGATCTAGCCTCTCCTTCCCTTGCCGATCTCATCTCCTCTTCTCACTGCCGCTGATCTGTTAGTCTCTCTCTCTCTCGTTGCTCTTTTCTCTCGATGCTCTCTCTTTCTCTCTTTTCTTTTGCTACTCTGTGTTCTGTGTTCTGTATACATTATATTGTTATACATATAATATATATATATATATATATGTATCCTGCTCTATTTTATTTATAATTAGATTCTGAATATAATTAGATGATTGCTAGTTTACTATTTCAGGAGCATTCACAACCAAAATTATAGTTGGAGTAGAACTTCTTACTCTTACACTCCATAACAGGATTTTGTGGTACACCAATTATTTTATAAAATCCACAATGAGTTGCGTGTTTCTTTCATTCTCATCATGCTCACCAAATTCCAATTTGATTGGAGATTGAGAGATATCTCATCCATATAAAACTCCAAATTATAGCCATGAAATGTTAGGAAGTAGAAAAGACCATATGGATTGTGTGGCCACTAATTGCTGATTAACAAACATGATGTGAAAAACAAGGACCAAATACTTCAACATCAGTTTGACAAATGTGGGCTGCACAGAGAAGTTACTGAGGAATGTAAGAATATGAAGCTTAAAACAATATGTAATTTGATCCTGCCTTAGCAGAAATATTTTACATCCATGCATATATATAAAATACAATATACTATTACATTTGTCAATTCAGATTGGTCAACTGGAAGATATAAAGATACCAATTATTCTCATTATTACAATTTTTCTATACTCTCTTTCTTTATTTATTCTTCATTTAGATTTAGATTTTGAAGTAGTACATCAGTCACAGAGTATGACAGACTAGGGGAACATTTGATGTGCTTCTCTGTTCGTTTGAAAAAAAAAAAAACAAACAAACAAACACTGAAATCATCATTGGCATTTTTGTGATGAAAATTTCCAAGTGGTGATTTTTAAATGGATAACTACAGCTTTCAATTAAAAAGCTTGGTTTGTATCCTTGTTTGATTTTAGTAGTAGTGTCCGCTTAATTGGCTCTGTGACATGTACTCTAAGTCGTACATTTTCATGTTCACAGAGATGAAAGTCCTTTTGCAGTTCTACAATGAATTTTTAAAATCTGTTACACTTTCTTTGAAAGGCTTCTACTAAAAAATATATATAATTAGCATTTGGTTTTATCAGAAAAATCTTGAGTTTTAGCCCTTTCTTCCACAGAGACATTCTTCTTTTTTGGTCATCAACATCATAATCTGGTTTTCAATTCTTGAGGTTTATACATTTTCTTCCTCTCCTTAAATGCCAATGGAATTGTTGTTGTCTCTGTAATGCATTTTAGGTAAAAAGATAATGCCTCATATGAGGATAAAAGTATTTCCATAGCCTCCTGTCTGACAGACTAACATAAAAGACTCATAGATGAATTTCATGTCCTATTCATTGTACCATTCACATTATCCAAATTCTTGACGTTGTGTTTGGTTAGAGGATTTGAAAAGGAATTTAAAAAAAAAAAAAAAAAAAAAAAAGAGAAAAGGTATGTAAAATTAGGTGAAATGTAGGTATATTTTATTCACATTTCACTTATCTTTTTCCTCTATCTTTCCAAATCTCTTCTCAAATCCCCTAACAAAACACAACTTAAGAGAGCTTAGTATGGTGTATGCAATTCCAATTCATGTTGGGTGATATATTTCTTCTTCAATTCCTTTTCATCTTATATATTTCTTACAACCTGAAAACAGATGTCCCAGAGACAAATTTTTGTCATGTTACTTCATTGTGTTAGCATAAGGTGGACTAGATTGAGGAGTGTCAACACTGCACTGTGTCAAGGAAAAGTGGTGGAGGTGATTGAACTTTTCATGTAAATTTTTAAAAAAATTTAAATTTGATATGATTCATGAGCCAATATACTAATTTTTATAAATAAAAAATAAATAAATTTAAATTAGTACTTTGAATTGTGTTAATATATATATTAAATAGTTTTTAATTAATATGAATAAAATTTTATGTTAGACTTACCATTTAAAGGATTTTAAATTTCAAATTTAATATGATTTAGATATAATAATTACAATTATATTTGGACTTTCCATATAAACATTTTAAAATTTTTAAATTAGATGAGGTAAGATAAAATTTCACTATGTGATAACAATAAATATAATGATTTTTTTTTTTTCCTTTCAAAACTTCATATTTATTATAATTCTCATTTGATAGTTTTTATTTAATGAGAGGATTCCAAAATACAAACTTTATTTTTATAAAAAAAAATAGAAATTTAAATCAAAATTATTGAATTTTTAAATTTTCAAATTATTCGAAAATAACATAACAGTGCTAACAATTGGGGGTATTCTGGATCCAAACTAGTCTGCGAAACTTTATTATTGTAAAATCTTATCATGAGGAGAGATTGCTGTGTATTTTTTCCTATCCAATTTTCGTTTATTTACTCATGCAAAATGAATAAGTATCAGTAGTTCCATTTTCATTTCATTTTTCTTTCTTTTCAAATCGAAAATTCAAATGGGTCTAGAGGATGCTATCTGGCCTGTGAAGCATATTACAAGTATCATTTTAATGGTTCGAATCATTCATTTTTTAATATCATTCGTATATATTATTTACAAATAAATAAATAAATCAATCTAATAATCGTAATATATTTAATTTATTATATTTTTCTTTAAAAAAATAGATGACAAAGACTACTCATTTTTTTTTTTGTGACAAATGTAATAAATTCTTGAATGAAATTATCCATAAGCCAATTCCATTCTACTTAATTCTGAGACTGTTAAGCCAAATACTTAATGTCGATGACTTTAGAGGCATTTAGACACAATATATATTACATGACAGGGCCAAAAACATTCTCAAAAAGACATATACAAGTTCTTTTGATAATAAGTTTTATGTATGTAATGATGCATTTGATATAGAAAACCAAAGATAATATACAAAGTATTTCAATAATTCTGTAAGTGAATGAATTACGTGTCTCCCATGATTATATGTCTGTCATATTTTCAGCTTCATAAATTCAAAATGCAGGTATGTGAGAGAACAAAACACTTATTAGTACTAACAGCAGCAAGGGAGTCATTCATAACAAGAAAAGAAGGGGACAAATAACAATCCACCAATATGATTTAAAATTTTTGCGTGAAATATTAATTCAAGGGATTGGAACTTCCTTGTTATGAAATATTTGGAGTTAAAATATATGCATTACAATTCGAAACATTGGGATTATGTTTGGGATTATGTTTTTCTTCTTTTATTTAATG
Source organism: Camellia sinensis (assembly GCF_055761805.1). Classification (NCBI taxonomy): domain Eukaryota; kingdom Viridiplantae; phylum Streptophyta; class Magnoliopsida; order Ericales; family Theaceae; genus Camellia; species Camellia sinensis. The sequence continues at coordinate 83,357,946 of NC_138974.1, forward strand.
GTGAATAATTATATTGTCTATATTTTCCAATTAAAGTTGAATTATGTTATATAGTTGTAGAAAATGGTCAAAGGAAAAAGACAATGGCTGAAACCAGGTGATTTGAGAACTAAGAAGCTAACAGAATATGAGAAACAAAGAAATAAGCGAATCAAGAAGAACTATGAGGTAATGAACAATCTTGGAGTGAAGAACATTACAAATTCTTTGATGAGTGTGGTTCAGCCCAAATGTGCAAATGCAAAGGAAAAGGGAATTAGGGTTGAGGTAGATGATGATGATGAGTATAATCCGTCAGGGAGTGAGAACGATAGTGATAACGAGTCATTGGGTTCCTTTTATCGCAAGGTATTATATACATTATTTTATATTTGTGTGTGAACATATCATTTACTATTTAAATATCTTCTTCATATATCTTAAACATCATATCTTTTTTAAAATATATTTTAACTGTGTTAAATATCTTCTTTACTATTCGATTATGTTATTTCAGGAACAAGAGATGCCACCGGGGTTACGTTTACAGCCTTATTCGAGGCCATTAACTCCCACCCCAGAAGAAGGGATGGATCCCCCACGTCAAGAGATTGGTACCCAACCCTTACCACCTCATAATGTGCAACCTGTGCATGAGGTGACTGCATCTAGTAGTGTTGGTAAGTTTGCAAAGTTGTTTATATTTAATTTAAGGTCTAACTTGCATTTGTTTACTTATTAACTCAATTAACATTATGTCCTTACAGCATCACATGACAGACGTGGTCGTGGTCCAACACGCGGCATACAAACCCAACGCATTGTCCAGAAAAATGGAAAGATGTTGGTTCCTGTACCTGAACATTTCCGTGCGCCAGTGGGAGATCAAGCCTCTAAGTTGGCCTCCAAGATTGGCATAGAGGTTCGAACGCAATTACCAGACTTGAGCATTTGTAGGTGCAATAAGGTTCACGATGCTGATAAGAAGCCGATGATCCAACGCTTGGAGGTAATTATTGTCAAGTAAAAGAGGCATGACACATGAAAATTGAAATTGAAATTGAAATTGAAATTACATGGTAATTATTGTGTGAAAGAAATACTCTCTTTGTTAGGGTGATTAGAAGAACTTGCTGCTAAACAAGATATTACATGGTAGCATATCAAAGACTTCTAGTTTTGGAACGAATTTAACGATTAGTAAGAATGCAACTATAACTATGTATTTAGGAAGGTCTTGGCAATATCTTCGCAGTAAAAAGCAATATTTACAATAGTATACACTTATGATTCACATATTCTTGCTGTTAATGTTTTTCATTACAATATATAATGCCTAGAAAGACATGTAGGACATTTCATGTCAAAGCTTGACATTGAATTTTTAGGTTCCTGTAGACTGCCTAGAAAAACATGGACATCATATTCCTCTGTTAACACATCTGTTGCAACTGTTACAATATATAATGCCTGCATATCTAGGAATTAAATTGCAACTGTTAACACATCTGTTGATGCAATCTTTTTTTCTTTGTTGTTTAATCAGGCTCATTGCTGCTTGTCTGAAATTTAGGTTATTTAACTTATAAAAAAAATGATTTGATTTTGTAGGATCAGTTTGATCTACAAGGCAATCCGAGTGATGTAGCAAGGACTTTAAACACACAATTTGGTCGGCGATTGAGTAGCTTCACCTATAGGTTGCACAAACAATACAAGCAACTTAAGGATGCAAGAGGGGAGGAGTACGCGAGAAGCCACCCACCTAAAAGTGTTACTCTTAATCAATGGACATCTCTAATTGACAAGAAGTGGAATAGTAAAGAATTCATGGTATAATGTTTTATGTTAATTGTCAAAAATTAATTTTCTTCTTACTAATGTTAAGTTTTGTTGTTTTTATTGGTGTTTCAATCGTGTAGGAACAATCACTAACTAATGTGAATAATAGGATGCAAATGAAAACAAAACATAGATGTGGATCAAAATCAATCCCGGTTAGGGTGCACAGCTCGGTGTGTTCTGCTATTTTATTTTATCAGATTAGTAGGCTTTGTTATTTAAATATTTGAAATAACATTCAAAAACAAATGAATCAGATAATTGCAAATGGAGAGGTTCCTGATTTGGCAAAGTTTTACAAGTCCATCCACTATAATTCGAACACACATGAATGGATTTCGTCGGAGAGCCAAGCTAATTATGTATGTACAAGGCAATGCATATTAATTTTGATAAAATTATTTATTTGCTTTGTAGGGTAGAATAACTAATAATTGTTCGATTTATTTTAAATTAACAGGACAACATGATAAAGACGCAAGCCGAACACCTCTCGCAGACTGGTGTGATCCCTTTAAGCCAAGAGGAGTTGTCAGTTAAGGTGCTTAAGCCAAGGTCAGGTTATGTGAAAGGACTCGGCTTGAGGCCTTCTTCTTCTATGAAGACAACTGTTGTACCTGTTGAAAATAGTGACTATGTTCAACGCCTTGAGATGCAAATAGCACAGCAAAATGAACAAATTGCAAGGTTTCAAAAGTCAGAGAAGAAACAAAGCAAGAAGATACAAAGTATCATAGAGTGTTTGACGCAGAAAGGTATCACGGGAAATTTTGAGAATGGGGAAAGTTCAGATTCTGATGAACAAGCTTCTTGGTTAGTATATTATGTTTATATGTTAATTTAGTAGAACATTTCTTCTTTAACTAGGGTAGAATAAAAAACTACTTTTGAGATTTAGGCACGAGGTCCCGGGAAAATAGTGAAGTATGCATCTAAAGGCCCGAAAAACATCACAAACACCTTGAGATTATCAGAAATTATCACGAACACTTTGGGAGGAATCAACATAAGTTGTGAAAACTTACAGAACAATCATAGGACTCTCGGTTGGAAAACATTTAGGCTTGAAAATAGGCCGTTAGGGAGTAAAATCTTGAAATAGTCGTTAAAAGGCCAAGAAATATTATGAACACCTTGGGAGGAACTAATGTAAGTTGTAAAAATTTACGGAACAAGCACGGTAAAAATTTGGTTTAAAATTTACTTTGAAATTTTTATTTTTTTCTCTTATAGGTTGCATATTAACATATTTAGTGAATGGTTACCTTAACCTTTTGTTGTTGTCTTTTTTTTCTTTTTTCTTTTTTAAATGGCAGATTGGAGATGAACGAATTTGGTAACCTGCATAGCAAGAGTTTTTTGTTGATATTACCAGACACATCCATCACAGTGTAGTTGTACTTTTTGTTGATATTACCAAACATGTATTTTGACTATGTTGTTGTGGGCTATGATTATATTGTGATGGATCTTATCTTTTTGTTGATATTTTATTGAATAGATTAAAATGAACAGGTTTTTGTTGATATTACCAAATGAACAGGTTTTTGTAATGATTTGTAATGGATATTATATTCAGCAGGTTATTAAAATGCACAAGTTATTTTGATTGTGTTGTAGTTTTTGATTTTACTAAAATAGATGTTATAATTTGGATGTTATATATTAATTTCTTGATACTATGAGATATGTATTTTGCTTGGGTTGTTTTATGATAATGAACAAGTTAATTTTATATTGATTTGTATTAAATATTTTATTTAATAGATTATTAAAATGTACAGGTATTGTTTATTGAAAAAAATATATAAATTGCAAATATAACCCTTCCCTCAATTTTTAAAAATTATTTATTATTGGTGACGAAAAAAATTGACACTAAAACTTTCTAATCCCACAAATAATTTTGTCACACATATTCACTATTTCATCACTAAATTAAAATATTTCTTGACAAAAAGTTTTCGTCATTGAAGGGTCTTTTTTTTCATCTTTTGGTGACAATATTTTCATTACTAAAAACTTTATCACTATTTTTAATGACGAAATATTTTGTCATCCAAAATAAATATAATAAAATTTTATTTAATTTTGGTGACGAAATGGATATTATAGATGACAAAATATTTATCATTTAGTGACGAAATATTTCGTCGCCAAATGCCAATAATAGGTGACAAAATAAATTTTCGTCACCGGGTACTTTTAGTGACGACGAATTGGGGACGAACGTGGTGACGAAATTATTTCGTCACGGATCAATTTGGTGACGAAAATTTCACTATTGGAGACGAAGTGATTTTGTCATTAAAGTACCATTTTGTTGTAGTGCAAGTTGCACCCCTACCAACAAGCCAAGTGATTCGGGCTTATGATAATACAAGCCCGGAAGCGATGGGGACAATCTAGATCAGAACGCAGGTTGGCCCGGCGCAACAGGACATTGAGTTTCATGTCCTAGATGTTTCGGCCACCTTTAACTTACTCCTTGGACAGCCGTGGTTGCACCAAGCGAATGTTGTCTCTTCCACTCTACATCAGATGCTGAAATACCCTCATGGGAACGGGGTAGCCATTGTTTTTGGGAATTGTTCCATACATCCTGCGCCGGAAGTCTCTACGCCGGTATTGGAAATTGCCCATGGTGATGAGGATGTCTTTTTGTCTGGGTTCACCTTGGCTGAGGCCCAGGTGGTGCAACATATTTTGGCTGTTGATGAGGGATTGTACATCAGTGCTCAATCAGTCTACCTCATGAATAAGTTACAGCATGTACCCGGAATGGGATTGGGAAGAAGTGGCCAGAAGGGCGTTGCTGCATTGGCCGAAGTGCCACACAACCCTCATACCTTTGGTTTAGGTTACACGCCTACCAAAGAGGATTAGGTAAGAAAGGGAAAGGAAATGGCCGGAAGAGCCAAGGCAAGGCAGAGTGAGAAGCACTATGAGCTAGTGCATAGACCAATTCAAAGAACCCTAAACGGTCACTTTGTCTGGGAAGATTTCCCATTTTTGCAGCTTTCCTGAGCCATAGATGAATTCCAAGAAGCGGCGTTTGCCCGGCTTTGAGATTTTCTTCGACTTACAACTACAAGGGGATAAAGTCGCAGAAGAATAGATTGACTTACCTACTGAGGCAGAACAGAATGCTGAGGACGAGTCCAATGGTAATGAATTCGAGATAGGAGCAGTGCTGGCTTGTCTCCTCTTGGATCCTCAGATCGAATCAGAGAGCTTGCGGGATGACTTCACTGTTTCCATGATTAGGGCAGACCCAGGTGTGGACCCTTCTACCGGCATTCTGGATGCATCTATGCACCCTCCCTTGTTTGGCAGTTCGAGGACGGCTTTTTGTCCGGCAGTTTCGAATCAGGTAGTGAGTCGAAATTTGATTCCACAAAGTCTATGGAGTAGAAATCAGATTCCAATTCTTCTGAGTTAGAGTCTGATATTCCTAGGTTGATAAACCAGATGGCGTTATGTTGTCCAGGTCATCTTTTTCTTTTTCCTTTGAGTCGGTTATAACCGAAGAATTGGACAACTTGGAAGTTGTGAATGAGAATGGTACCACTGCTATTTCTGAGTATTTTTTTGTGCCATTAGTATATTGCATTGATCATGACTTTCAAAATTTTGATGAAAATGACGAGGAAAGAATTCCTCTGGTTTTAAAATATTTGATTGATCGAGAGGAGGAGAGGTTTGTAAAACCCCTGGTTGATGAAATCATTTCAATTAATGTGATCACTGAGAAGGATCCGCTTCTAGTCCAGATCGGGTCCACGTTGTCTTTGGAGGAACGCGAGCGCTTAGATGCTTTACTAAAAGATTTCAAAGATGTTTTCGCGTGGTCCTACGAAAACATGCCTGGAATCGATCCTGAGATTGTATAGAACCGGATCCCTCTTGACCCTGAGGCCTGACCCGTTAACTAGAAGCTTCGGAGAATACGCTCAGATTGGGCTTTGAAAATTAAGGAAGAGGTCACCAAGCAGATGGACACAGGGTTTTTGCTAGTATCTGAGTATCCCACTTGGTTGGCCAATATCGTTCCGGTGTCGAAGAAAGATGGCAGAATTCAGGTATGTGTGAATTTCAAGGATCTGAACCAAGCTAGTCCGAAGGATGACTTTCCTCTACCGCATATCAACGAATTGGTGGACTTCACAACACGGCATACGTTGCTCTCCTTTACGGCTGGATTTTCTAGGTATAACCAGATATTGATGGCACCTGAAGACAGAGAGAAGATAGCCTTCACCACGCCGTGGAGAACCTATTGCTATAGGGTGATGCCGCTTAGTTTGAAGAATGCTGGGGTTACTTATCAACGGGCTGCAACCACTATCTTGCACAATATTATCCACAAAGAGGTTGAGGTGTACGTAGACGACATGATTGTCAAGTCCATGGAAAGAGATGGCCACTACACCGCCTTGAAGAAAATTTTCCAACGGATCAGAGAATATCGGTTGAGGCTAAATCCACAGAAATGCACTTTTGGTGTCATAGTAAGGAAAATGCTAGGGTTCTTGATTACACAGAGGGGCATCGAAGTCGACCCTTCCAAGATTAAAGCCATCCTAGAAATGCCAATACCAAGGACTAAAAAGGAGGTGCAAGGCCCTCTAGGTAAAGTGCAATTCATAGGACGGTTTATTGCAAAATTAACCTTGACTTGTGAACCACTATTTGGTCTCCTGAAGAAAGGAAAGAAATTCCAATAGAATGACCAATGCCAAATTGCTTTCGAGCAGATCAAGCAATATCTGCAGAATCTGCCTATGTTGTCACTGCTAGAGCCGCAGAAACAGTTCATTTTGTATCTGTCAGTAACTGACACGACAGTGGGTTGCATGCTTGAGCAGAAATCTGAAGATAGGTGGAGAAAGCCATCTATTACCCGAACAAGAAGATGTTGGACTATGAGACCCGTTATTCCCCTTTGGAAAAGGCTTGTTTAGCTTTGGTATGGGTCACCAGGAAGTTAAGGCACTACCTGTCAGCTCACTCTGTAATACTGGTTTCGAGATTAGATCCCATCAAATATCTCTTCGAGAAACCAGCACTTACGGGTAGGCCAGCTCGTTGGTTTCTTCTTCTCTCTGAATTTGATTTGAAGTAGGTGACTCGCAAGTCTGTGAAAGGGAGATTGGTAGTGGACTTCTTAGTCGATCACCCAGTGGAAGGGTACAAACCAGTAGAGTACTTATTCCCAGATAAAGCCATTCTGCAAGTTGAGGAAGAAACCTGCACAATGTACTTTGACGGAGCATGTAATCAGTACAGGTATGGGATAGGGGTGTTGCTGATAGTGCCCGACAATTCCCATATACCCTTAGCCTCCAAACTCCGGTTCAAGGTATCGAACAATGAAGTAGAATAAGAAGCATGTATCACTGGATTACAAGCTGCCCTGGAACTAGGGGCAAAACGGTTGGACGCCATTGGGGACTCGAACCTGGTTGTATCTCAAAGAAAAGGAGATTGGAAAGTTAAAGAAGAAATGATGAAAACCTATCACCAAACCTTGGACGTTCTAATTCCTAGGTTTAAGAAGCTGACCTTCACCCATCTATTAAGAGAGAATAATAGGTTCGCCGATTCTTTAGCAACCCTATCATCAATGATAGACATCCCTTTTGGAGTCCGGATGCGTCCGATCATTTTTGAACAGAGATAAACGCCGGCCTATGAGTTGATCGCTGCAACTGATGAAGTACAAGATCAGAACCCTTGGTATTATGATGTCTCGAACTTCTTGGAAAAGGAGGCTTATCCACTAGAGGCAAATGCCAAAGTAAAAGGGCAATACGGCGAATGGCTACTCAGTTTATCATCTGCAAGGGTAAGTTGTACAAACGAGGCCATTTGGGAATGCACAAGCTGTGTGTTGATGGAGAAGAGTCGAAGCGCCTAATGGATGCCATCCACGGCGGAGAGTACGGATCGCACATGAGCGGAGTGATGCTAGCCCGAAATATTCTCAGGCAGGGTTACTACTGGTCAAGCATGGAAGAGGATTGTATCGGTTTTATTCTCAGGCAGGGTTACTACTGGTCCCTCAAGCACGATCCAATACCGAGAAGCGCCCCAAGCTCCGACGAACTGGAATCTAACACCCTCTGGAATCATCGCCCAGGGCTGCCACGTGATCTATAGACATCAAGTGCATAGATTGATAAGTTGCCATTAGATATGTAAAATGAATTAGAGCTGAAAGCAGAAAGAACTATGAGGTTTGAGTTACATCTACTACTCTCACTGTATCGAAATACTAGTGAAGGAATGAGAGGGTCTCCCGGGTCCTCAGCTGGCACCTCCCGTTATATCAATGAGAATATGGCACTCCAAGGGGCATCTCAACCTCCGACTCTGGAGCAAGTGTCGAGAAATAGGCGTACACCCATAGCTGTAAGAAAACAAGAGGGCGACAGTGAGAATATAAATAAACACAGAAAATACGAAAAGCAAAGTGTGTAGTACAGTGTATAAAAGTACAAGTGCAGAGATTAGATTATGTCTGTGCAGTGTACGATGTGTGCAGTATATAGAAAGTGCAAAGCAGAAAGCACGGAAGAGAATGTAAAACAGAAAAGTAAAGCATACCTCCCAGGCTCTCTAATAGCCGCCAACTCTGTTCCCGCTCCTGCGGGAGGTCGAGCTCATATAGCAGTACAGAGTGGCGAGGCCGATGCTGCCCCAATCATAATGTCGAACCTGAGATAAGTCCATCAAGGCACTCAAAAGATATAGCCCGACTGTGTTTGTCCTGTCGGCGAATAAGGTAGTACCGAAGAAGAACATCAGGAAACCTCTGGCATACTGCTCGATCTCCTCAACAGTCACTGGGGCTGTCCCTCTGTAGTGGTTTGCGAACCAGGTGTATCGGACCATCCCTGATCGGAAGATAGGTGGGTGTGCTCCCAACAAATAGGTCCAGGCGGTCTCCCACTCACCCATGTCGGTGTCATATGGGATCGGCCGGCCTCTTACCTCAAGGCCCGTCAACATGGCAAAATCATATGCAGTCCTCGTCATATCTCCAGCAGTAGAGAAATGGAAAGAGTTGGTGGTATCCCACCATCTCTCTACCAGCACGCCCAAGAGGGTCCTACTCACCATGACGTACGACAGCCCTATGCAAAACAAACCAAACCCTGCCTCATCAACGATCTGGCAGACACCATCAGGGAGGTCCATATACCACACCCTCACTGAGGTGGACCCATATCCTCTGGTAAAACGGGAGTCTACCTGTGTTCAGAATGAGCAGAAGAAATACAGTGTGTGAATGTGTTCAGAATGAGCAGAAGAAATACAGTGTGTAAATGTGTTAAGAATGAGATGATGAAATACAGTGCAAAAAGTGCGAGATATGCAGGAAATGTAGAGTACATCGCAGAAAATGTAAGAATGCAGTGTATACCTCAGAGGCACCATGAGACAAGTGAGACTTTGGCTCCCATAGCAGGAGATCTGCTAGGGCGCCCCGTGCAAATCCGTTGAAATAACGGACTATGTTGGGCGGTAGTGCATGCGCCTTGGGGTGGTACCTCTCCGGGTCGAAAGGTCAGACTCTAGGTGGCAATGGTATGTACTCCGGCTCTCCCTCCATCCTTGGAGAACCTCCATCGTGAGGAACATCATCTGCCTTCAGGAAAGAAAGTGAGAAGTAGGCGAAAATGAGCAAAATAGGTGGAAAGTGCCAAAAATCAACAAAAGTCAGCTCTCGAAGAGAGAAAATGGGAGAAAAAGTCAAACCCCGGGAAAAAGCACCAACTGAGGGAAACAAACCACAAGTGGCGAAAATGGAAAAAAAAGCTTCGAAAGCAAATTTTAATCTGTTGAAAACGGAGGAAATCGAAGGGTTTTAGCCAATCAACTTCGCGTGGGGCATTGGAAAACACGTGTGAAGCCCGGATCTAGGAGGAAAAAGTGTTTAGGAAGGAAGAGCAAGTAATTTCGGCACTGTGGGTGTGAGGAAATGTGATTTGGAAATGTGTTTTTAAAGATCTCCTTGCAAAAAGACCCAAAATAGCCCAGATTTTCCATAAGTGGCCGACCGGCTAGTTTTTGTGGCCGACAACATTTGCAACTGGCCGACAATGCTTCAGGGTGGCCGGCAGGTGTCTAGTGTTCTCCCTGTGTGTTTTTATGCTGTTTTGAGTCCTTGGCTCTCGATAAAGTGCAAGAAAAATTCACTTTTCAGCTCAAAGTGTCTCTACAGAAGTTTCGAATCATGTCTTCAATGCATGACTCATCGTTAGCCGGCATGAACGAGGTGTATCCTTTTGAAATATGTTGTAACTCCTCCAAGAGGTAAATCAGAGGTTGCAACTGAATTGGCTCTATTAAGGCATGTTCTTTTTTTTTTATCATAGCATAGAACACGTGTTTCTTTATTCGGAGTTTTGCATCGAACATGCTATTGATGTTGCATTGAATATGCATTGTTATCATTGTGCACAGAATGTGTAAGTTTCATTGTATTGCATTACACATGTTCTTATATTTGCATAGAATATACATGTCACATTGCATTGCATTGTACACGCCCTTACATATGCATAAAAAGTGTTCGTACCTATTGCATTGAACATGCATTTTGGTGTTGTAAAGAATATGCTCTTGCTTGCATTGCATATAATATGCTTCTGTTTTGTTCCTTGCATGACGTGCATGAAACATGACTCCAAGCATTGTGTCATGGTTCTTTGTCTTGCATAGAAGATGCATTCTTATTGTATTGTACCTGTTAAATTTCTTTCTTATGCAGGCACGATATTGTATGTACGGTTCATTCAAAATTGGTGCAACTAGACGATATTGTATGTACGGTTCATTCTGAGGAACTCTAGGTAAGATCATTCCTGTCCCTTGAACACCCCATTTTGGTTAGAAACACTCGCGTACGCCCGGTGTTTACACTGACTTTTTACTTCGATTAGAAGCGTTTGGAACGTGCCTCGATGCTTATACCACCTTATTGGTTAGAAACATTAGGACATGTGCCCGATGCTTGTACCACCTCCCAGTTAGAAGCATTTCAGATGTGTGCCCGACGCTTATACCTTACTTTGGTTAGAAATATTGGGACATGTGCCCGATGCTTATACCCCCTCCCAGTTAGAAGCGTTTGGGATTTTTGCTGGACGCTTATACCTTGCTTTGGTTAGAAACATTGGGACGTGTGCCCAATGCTTATTCCACCTTTCGATTAGAAGCGTTTGGGATGTGTGTCCGACGCTTATACCTTGCTTTGGCTAGAAACATTGGGCATGCCCCTGATGCTTATACCACCCTTCTGGTTAGAAGCGTCTGGAATGTGTTCCGATGCTTATATCACTCTGTTTTGGTTAGAAACATTGGAACGTGTTTCGATGTTTATACGACCCTCCGGTGTTTGCACCGCTCTCTTTTCCCTCTCGCGTGTGGCGTGTTAGGACGCTTTGGTTAAATGCATCTGGATAGATTCCAATGCTTATACCACTTTTGTTTTGGCTGCATAATGTTTGGATGTGTTTCAATTGTTATCACCCTTGTCTGTGGTTTGGAACCATAGGGTGTGTCCCTGGGTTCACATCATGTCTCTCATCGCGTGTGCCACACGTTGGGTTGTTGTGCCACGCGTTGGGTGCGCCCGATGGTTGTGTTGTTCTTTGCCTTTCCTGCGTGATGCGTAGTTATGATTGCATAATTTTCTTACATCCTTTCCAAATGAAATGTGGGTTGATTCATGTTTACTCGCTTATGTATGAGTTTGCTGTAGCGTTTCTTTGCATAACCTTTGCATCTAGATGTTTCATTACAACCCTCATTACATGATTATAATTTATGTTATGCATCGTACATATCATTTGCATCTTGCTGCAGAACTACGCAGGTTTGATTCCTTACAAAGGGATACGTAGGTAGCCTGTCGGCACAACCGTTCTTTGTTTGGTTTGCTTGTTTGTTTGAGTCTTCGGCCTTCTTAAAAATGGGTCGTCTCTAGGCTTTGACATTCACTCCCGTCATTTCATGACTTCCGAGTTCTGCCAAAGCGGGGCAACTGTAAACACCACATTTTTGATCGACCTCAAGACTTAGACGTCATCGTTTGTGCACTCGATGATTGTGCTTGTTTTGAGCGCCCGAAGTTCTCGGCGGAACACCTTGTCTTTGAGCCTCTAAACCCTTTTTGTTTTGTGCTTTTTATGGGCCAAACCTTGGTGCCACTTGCCTGGAAGGGGGAGGGGCCTTGTCGGCCACTTTTCCCTCTTGTCGACCACTTGCAGTGGTCGGTCGGCTAGTTGAAGTGGCCGGTCGGCCACCTAAACTGGCCGATGACCATTTTTTACACTCTTTTAGATATTTCTTTGCCAGTTGTGCCAGTTGTTGTTCACTGTAGGCCATCTCCATACATGTGTATGGAGGGATGAATGCAAGCCTTTAGCTTGATTTTCTATATAATGGGGGGTCTCTCCCCTATTTGAGAGGTTGGATAATTTTGGATCAAAATTTCTCCCTCTCTCTCTAGAGTTCTCTCTCTCCCTCCCTGTTTATGCTTGATAGTTAGAATTCTCTACACATTTGCACACTAGCCCTTAACCAAATTGGACCACCTTGGAGCTGAGGCCTCTTGGAACCTATTTTGGGCTATTGGAGGGTTGTTTGAGCCTAAGAGAGTGGCTGGTTAGTGATGTGCTTCAAAGGTATAAGACTTGCCTCATTTGAGCTCTTTGTACATACTTGTTTTGCCATCTTTTTATGCTATTTTGAGCCTAGTTTTCAAGTACAAAAAGTTCTGATTTTCGAGTAATAACATGCTGGTTTGAAGCCATTTTGTGCTGAGGGGTTGTCTACCCTTTTTGTTGCAAATTTGTATGAGCCTTTGCACTATCTTTTAGCATGTTAAAATCAATTTTTTTGGGCTTTTGAACCACTGAAATTCAGAGTTATTTTAGTGGTAAAAAGTTTGTTTTGAAGTCCTAAAATAGAGGGGTTAGCCTCCTCTCCTCGTGTCTCACTCTCCTTGTGTCTCACTTCCATGCCTAGTTAGCATTACATAGTGGCATGTTTTTGTAGCTTGTGTTAGCTTAATTCAAGCATGTTTTAGGCTCTATTTTTACATGTTTCAACTCTGTTTTGGGCTGGTGGAGCATTTGTTGCTTGCTTTTTGTACTTGTAGTGCAATTGTGCTTACTAGTCTAGCATGCCTGATGGTTTAGCCTATTATTCTAGCTTGTGTTAGCTTAAATCCAACATGTTTTATCTACTATTTTGGCCTACTTTAACTCTATTTTGGGCTAGTTATGTCCTTTGAGGCTTGTATTGCATGGCTATAGTGTAATGGTCTTCACTAGCTCATTGTTTGAGGCCTCTAAACATGAAGTGTTTGAGTTGTTTGCTTGTTATAGCATCATTTTACATGTAATTTCAGTGTATAGAGCTCTGTCATATGCTCATTTATTTCACTCTTTCATTACTTTTGAGAGTTGTGTTTTGAGTCTTGTTTGCAAGCTAACATGTGTGCATGTTTTTCTAGCCTTTTGTGCCGAAATCTCAACAAGTTTTAGCCACTCTTTTGACATGTTTTAAATCTTTTTTGAGTTTTTTTGGCCCTTTGAGGCTTGTATTGTGTGGTTGTGGTGAAATCTCCTTCACTGGCTTAATGTTTTGGGCTCTTAGCATGACTTGCACGTGTTGTTTTCATATTTTAGTGCCCTTTTGCAAGCCATTTCAGCACTGAAATATCTGCAACCCCCCCCCCCCCTCTATTCTTCACTCTTTACTTTGGTTTGAAAGCGGCTTTCGGCCTCTTGTTAGCTTGAGTATGGAATTAAGGCTCTCATGCCTAATAATTTAATTCCATTGGGAGTTCATTACCAAAAGCATGAGGCCTCTTTCACGCTCAAGGTACTTGTGGCTGAAGCCCACTTTCCAATTAGAGGACTCTCACTTTGGACTTAACCGGTTAAAGGACTAATCGATAATGTAAAATGTGTAAATAAAACATGACAAGTAAAACTTGAGCAAGTTAAGCATGTTGTGTTGCATTGCATGTGTTTGGATCGGACGTTAGTCCAAGCGTAAGAAAAATGGGACGTTTCATACTCAAAGTGATGAAACGTGCCACTTTTCTCAGTCACCATCACCTTCGATCATACATGATAGGGTGGCGGTCCTTTGAGTCTTGTTTGTGCATCCATTAACCTTGTACAAGCTTGGTTCTCTAGCCATCATGCATTGAAAATGCCTGGTTGATGGCTCGAGAGCCAAGTGCTACACTCCTTTGAGTTGTGAAATGATAAGGAGGGTAGCTGTACATACATTTCTTGAAAATGCATTGCTTTGCCACTATTTGCTCTTTGTTGCAACAAAAGAGGAAGTCCAAAAAAGGGGGTGGCCGACCGGCCAGTTGAAATAGCCGACCGGCCAGTTGAGGTGGCCGACAGCCACTTTTTGTAGCCGACCGGCCACCAGTGAATTTTTTCCCAAATGTGTTCTTGTGTTGGAGCAGAGGCAATCTGGAAGTTGGTACGATTTTTAGAGATCAAACGAGTGCAAACAGGGGCATCCGATGGTAAGGCAATGATATTTTCGGGTGGAGCAACCGAGCTTGCAAGCATCCCTCGGCCCGAGGCCATTTATTCACTTTATTCATACAAGTGTCAAGTATTGTAATTATTCAATTAGCTTATATAGTTAATTAGTTTAATTACTTAATTAGTTAGTGTAACTAATTCTTCAATTTTTGGTTTGTAATATCTTAATAAGCTTAGAATAGTTAGTTAATTTTATTTCAATTGTTGTAATTAGTTAACTAGAATAGTTAATTAGTTTTGGTAAGTAATAGTTAGCTTATTCATTCGGACCCTACTTCGAGAGGGCGTAATGACGTAATAAGTGTGTGCATGTCTTCCAGCCCCATGTCTTTCTCCCTTTTAGTTAACTGTTTTCAATGGTCAGTTTAGGGCCATGTTTCAATTAGCATACCTTATGCTCGCATGTTTGCATCCATTCATTTGTATTGCATGCACCGAGGCTCAGCGCATCATTCAAATTGCATTGTCATTTCAATACTTTTTTTGAATATGTGTTTAAAAACATGTTATCAAATTGTATTATATGCCATATTAGTAGCCGAGCCTATTAATTTCATATCGCATGCGTCGCATTAGGCATCTTGTATACTTAGAATCATGCATTTTTCTAACTAGTTTTTGTTTGGCTTGGAGTACATGGTAAGTTTTATGCTTTAGCATGCTTGCATGAGTGTGATTTCCATGTTGCCATTATATCATGCTTGCCATGACGCTATTTGTTTAAATGATTAATTGCATGAATCCCTGTGGATGGAGGCTTGATTCTTTGAATTGAAACGATTCGACGAATGTATGTTTTAAGCCCACTTGAAGTGGAAAATCATGTTTTAAGCCCACTTGAGGTGGCAAATCCGCAAACTTTCAAGCACACTTGAGGGTGGCAAAGTGAAACCATTTTCGAAAACAAACATGAGTTGAGTTGTTCCAATTCTTGCAATTCTAGTCTATACTTGATTTTGTGCGTCACATAGTAAAGTTAGCTAATAATCGGTTAAAGAACACATAAGGTTTATGAAATAACAAATCATAATTAGTAGAGGCCAATCCTTTGATCGAGCGAGCGGGGGTGCTTATTTCAAGACCTTCCTCCCTCGTACCCAAGTTCCCGAGCCGAGGTAACTTTGGCGATGACGGACACGTGGCCTTTGGCACGAGTCAGGGTTTCCTAAATTTCCCCAAAACAAAATATTTAGGTGGCGACTTTGTAATCTGGCAAAGTAGTCCAATTTTCACATTATTTGATTTAAAATCAATTTTTCAAAAAGATTTTCCGGATTGGACTCTTCATCGTTTATCAGTTTCACATTGCACTTTGTGAGATTAGATTCAGAACTGTGACAAGAGTCCGAACTGCAGAACCAATTCGAGCTCTCTGAAAGGGGACGCATAATAGTCGAGCTACAGTTTCTGGCGACTCTGTTGGGGATTTAGAGAACTTGACTTGAACTCATGATATGTTGTTTTATTTACACTTATGTGTTTCTTTGCATTACATTTGCATTGGTGCGCCTAAGTCATAGTGTTTGCCATCTGCTATTCCTAAGCGGTTTGTTGGAGGCTTGCTTGGAAAAACTTACCAAAAGGCTAACTGGTTGCAGGCTCTGCCATGATGGGAACACAAACCTTGGATTTGGACTACCGTTGTACCGTTTGATCCTCCTTTCACTTCTCTGTATTGGGAGTGAGAGGTATATTAGGTGGTCTTGCTGAGGCACCCTTTTGGACCAATCGACCTAGTTGCATATCGAAAGCCTTAGAGACTATTCCAAACTAGGACAGGTTGCTCACCCAAATATAGGTTTGTCTGAAACCATTTTCTTGTGTAGCGAACCCCTAGTGCTTGACGAAATTACGACATGGAAACCCTACCCCACCATAGGGGTGTTTTGGCTCTCACTTGCTTGATATGTGCTTTTAGAGTGTGACTCTACAGGAATGTATGTATCCGTTGCAAGTCTGGGTATCAGTTATCAGGCAAAAATTTGGGGGCAGGAATTAGTATTTGAGCACAGATTGTCCAGCTTCTGATTACGACTGTGTGTTGTCTCTATCTAAGCTGAGGTGCTGTGTGTTTGTTGATTGTTATTTCTATTTTTGCTTTATTTTCTTTTTGTAGGGTAGTATTTCACAATTACTTCCGACGAGGCAGTTACGCCCCAAGCACTCTGGACCAGAGTAAGGCGGCTTTATCGATCTGGGCATCTTGTGAGAGGACAACTAGTGTCTGCTTCGCTACCCCTGGCTATGAGACGAAGGAGAGTTCGGCAAAATTCACCAGTTCATCAACCACCTGTGCTCAGCGAAGTCTAGTTTTCTGCTTCCACTTCAGAAAGAGAATATACACCGTATCTAATAGATCAGGAGCCCATTGATAGTATGGAGGATATGATGCGCCAACTTCAACAGACCATCGAGGCCATACAGCGGGGCGCTACTCGCCAAGGGGAAGTTACCACTTTCCAAACAGAGGTTGCAGCCCAGCAGGCTGAATTGATTGCTAGGCTTCAACAGCAATAACACCCACAACAAGCAACAACTTTTGCTTCACACCCACCCCCAGTCAGGGTTCAAACACCAAGGGTTACTACTGATGTCCAGGAGAATGTGGACATTCAGGCAGAGCCGGCTCTACCCCAAACTTCCAAAGCACCAGTCTACCCAACAGAGGCCCCCTTTGAGTTCGAGGTCGACACCACCGCTCTAAAAGTGAGCAAGCTTGAGAAGTTTTTCAAGAGGGCTTAGGACGTCAACTCGATCCCAGACATAGAGGACGGCTACACAAATTCGGCGGTGACATTGCCGGATAGATTCAAAATGCCACACATAGACTGCTTCGACGGCTCAGGTGATCCCATGGTCCATTTCCGACTATTCTCAGATATTCTGCAGCCAGTGGGCCTGTCTAGGTTACTGAAGTTATCCCTCTTTGGTCGGACCCTGTCGGGTATCGTGGCCGTTTGGTATGCTAAGCTGGAAGATTCTGTGAAGAGGAGCTGGGAAGAGATGGCTGAGGCCTTTATTGCCCAATATTCTTATAACACTTAAATCAAGGTCACAACTCGTGATCTCGAGGCTACTCATCAAGAGATGAAGGTGGGCTTCTCCGATTTTGTCACTTGGTGTAGGGCCAAGGCCTCCACAATGGCAACCCGATCAGCTGAAAAGAACCAAATCCGGATGGTGGTCCGTAACTTGCAACCGAGGCAGCTGCAATAAATGATTATCCTACCCTTCCCTACATTTGCTGACCTCCAGGAGATAGGGGTGCAGATAGAGGATGTGATGAAACAAAGTCTAATTAACCATGAAAAAGAGCATCCCAATAGAGCTTTTACACGCAGTTCAAATGCAGCTAAGAGTAGTAACACAGCTGCAAGGACTTCTGATGTTGGTATGGTCACCACCACACCGAAAACAGCCACCCCCTTTACCGGTACATCCGAAACCACCTCACAACTTGCAAAGTACCCACCTAGGGCCAGAGGGTTTTTCACCTCACTCTGCATGTCTCTATCAGCGGCATTAAGAGTCCTGATCAAAAAGGGGCATCTAAAGCCACTGGAGCCGCACCCATTGCCTAATTCCCTCCCTCATACACATAACCTGGCCAAGTACTGCGCCTTCCACCAGCAACATGGTCATGATACTAACCTATGCTTTAGACTCTGTCATGAGATTCAGGATCTCATTGACAACAAAGTGATAGCACCTCCTGGGAAGCCTAACGTCACTACAAACCGCCTTCCACCACATAACCAAGCCTCTCCACCCAGGCAAATAAACCTTATCCAAACACTGGCAATCCTGTACGACCCCAGCATATACGTCACTCCCTCCCACCTACCCAAGCCGATGCTGTTCATCCCAAAAAGCACAGATTTGTGCATGATGAGCGCATCCATATCCCAACCCGAACCCTTGGCAGTGGATGTGGTAGAAAAAGGCATGCTTGAGGGCCCTGTGAGCTTAATTGAGGAAGAATATAACCCTTGCCGCTATATTACGCCAGCCGATCAAGCCAAGTCGGAGGTGAAATTGCCGAGGGGAATGGAGGTTAATGTAGTCGGGGAGGATGGACCGAGCCAGAGAATAGATGACTTAGCTGAGCTTGAGGAGGACATCGCTAATCTGCAATTCTTCGATGAACAGGATCTAGGGGATATGCACATTAATTGGTTTAACTTGAACGGATCAGTGGATAACATGGGGTGGCTTAGTGATGAGCCAGATGTTGATGAAGGGTCTCCAGAAAAGCTGCAACAGCTGGAAGTAAGGACTACTACAAGGGCCGGAACGACCGTGGATGAGAAGAAGCTACCGGAGAGCACCGGTACTAAATATTTTGCTCGAGAATTGAACAACGTTTGTATAGCCGATACAGAATAGGATGCCGTACTGAAGCGGTTTGAACATGTGAGAACTGAGAATGATCAGAAGGTTAGAAAAGCCAAAGGCCCTGTGGGGATTGACTGTGTTGTGGACACGTGAATAATTACAGCAGAACCAAACATGTGCTTGTCAGTTACCAGAGGAACATGATGGGAAGACGATGATTTGCGTCTTGCCCATACTGATGAGAACTGGGGAAAAAATTTTTCGGATGATACTTGGTACACCGAAGAAATGGATCACATGACCAGGAACGGGCGGCACTTCAAGCCCCCACACCTGGACTAACCGGAAGCATCTGGGAAGGATAAGGAGGTAGAGAAACAGAAAGAGAAACTGCTAGAAAAAGAGGTTGTACTGAAGCAGCTGAATAAGATTCATGCGGATATATCCATTTAGGGGTTACTCATGACTTCGCGCGTGCATCGGCTAGCCGTCCTGTCTGTAATGGACAAAGCCAAGCTTTTTATTGACATAACCCCTGAGCAGTTGGTGGGACTGGTTTTCCCGAGGGAAACCTCACCGACTTTGACCTTTATAGATAACAAATTGCCGCTTGAGGGCTCTGAGCATAATAAACCACTATACATCTCCATCGCATGCAAAGAGAAGTGGATACCTGTCGTCTTGGTTGATACCGAGTCTGCAATCAATGTGTGCCCGTCACGCACGACCTACGCTATTGGCTTGAAGCCAGCAGACTTCGTACCAACAAGCCAGGTGATTCAAGCATATGATAATACAAGTCGAGAAGTGATGAGGATAGTCCAGATCAGAAAGCAGGTTGGCTTGACGCAATAGGACCTTGAGTTTCACATCTTAGATGTTCCGGCCACCTTTAACTTACTCCTTGGACGGTCGTGGCTGCACCAAGTGAAGGCTGTCTCTTCCACTCTTCATCAGATGGTGAAATACCCCTATGGGAAGGGGGTAGCCATTGTTTTTGGGAATTCTTTCATACATCCTCCGCCAAAAGTCTCTACGCTGGTACTGGAAATTACACACGGTGATGAGGATATCTTTTTGTCTGGGTTTATCTTGGTTGAGTCCCAGGTGGTGCAAGAAATTTTGGCTATTGATGAGGGATTGTACATCAATGCTCAATTAGTCTACCTCATGAATAAGTTAAAGCATGTACCTGGAATGGGAATGGGAAGAAGTGGCCGGAAGGGCGTTGCTGCATTGGTCGAAGTGTCGTATAACCCTCATACCTTTGGTTTAGGTTACACGCCTAACAAAGGGGATTGGGTAAGAAAAGGAAAGGAAATGACCGGAAGAGCCAAGACAAGGCAGAGTGGGAAGCACTATGAGCTAGTGCATAGACCAATTCAAGAAACCCTGAACGGCTGCTTTGTCCGAGAAGGGGAGGATTTCCTATTTTGCAGCTTTCCTGAGCCATGGATGAATTCCGAGAAGCGATGTTTGCCCGGCTTTGAGATTTTCTTCGACTTATAACTACAAGGGGATGAAGCATCAGAAGAACAGATTGACTTGCCTGCTGGGGTAAAACAGAATGTAGAGGACGAGTCCAATGGCAATGAATTCGAGATAGGAGCAACGCTGGCTTGTCTCTTCTCGGATCCTCAAATCGAACCAGAGAGCTTGGGGGATGACTTCACCATTTCCATGATTGGAGCAGACCCAGGTATGGACCCTTTTACTGGCATTATAGATGCATCTATCACACCCTCCCTCGTTTAGCAGTTTGAGGAGGGCTTTTTGTCCAGCAGTTCCGAATCGGGTAGTGAGTCGGAATCTGATTCTATAGAGACTGTGGAGTCGGAATCAGAATCTAGTTCTTCTAAGTTAGAGTCTGGTATTCCTAGGGTTGATAACCCAGATGTCGTGTTGTCTAAGTCGTCGTTTTCTTTTTCCTTTGAGTTGGTTGTAACCGAAGAATTGGACAACCTGGAAGTTGTGAATGAGAATGGTACCACTGCTTCTGAGTACTTTTTTGTGCCATTAGTATATTGCATTGACCATGACTTTCAAAATTTTAATGAACACGACGATGAAGGAATTCCTCTAGTTTTAAAACATTTGATTGATCGAGAGAAAGAGAGGTTTGTAAAACTCCTGGTTGATGAAATCATTTCAATTAACGTGGGTACTGAAAATGATCCGCGTCTGGCCCAGATCGGGTCCACGTTGTCTTCAGAGGAACGCGAGTGCTTGGTCGCTTTATTAAAAGATTTCAAAGATGTTTTCGGGTGGTTCTGCGAAGACATGCTTGGAATCAATCTTGAGATTGTACAGTACCGGATCCCTCTTGACCCTGAGACCCGACCTGTCAAGCAGAAGCTTTGGAGAATACGCTCGGATTGGGCTTTGGAAATTAAGGAAGAGGTCACCAAGCAGATAGACGCAGGGTTTTTGCTAGTATCTGAGTATCCCACTTGGTTGGCCAATATCGTTCCGGTGCCGAAGAAAGATGGCAGAATTTGGGGTATGTGTGGATTTCAGGGATCTGAACAAAGCTAGTTCGAAGGATGACTTTCCTCTCCCGCATATCGACGAATTGGTGGACTTCACAGCAGGGCATGCGTTGCTCTCCTTTATGGATGGACTTTCTGGGTATAACCAGATCTTAATGGCACCCGAAGACAGTGAGAAGACTGCCTTCACCACGTCGTGGGGAACCTACTGCTATAGGGTGATGCCGTTTGGTTTAAAGAATGCTGGGGCTACTGATCAATGGGCTGCAACCACTACCTTGCACGATATGATCCACTATCTTGCACGATATGATCCACAAAGAGGTTAAGGTGTACGTGGATGACATGATTGTCAAGTCCAAGGAAAGAGAGGGCCACTACATCGCCTTAAAGAAAATTTTCCAACAGATTAGAGAATATCGGTTGAGGTTGAATCTACAGAAATGCACTTTTGGTGTCACAGTAGGGAAAATGCTGGGGTTCTTGATTACACAGAGGAGCATCAAAGTTGACCCTTCCAAGATTAAGGCCATCCTAGAAATGCCACCACCAATGACTGAAAAGGAGATGGAAGGCCTTCTAGGTAAAGTGCAATTCATAAGATGGTTTCTTGGAAAATTAACCTTGACTTGTTAACCACTATTTGGCCTCCTGAAGAAAGGAAAGAAATTCCAATGGGATGACCGATGCCAAGTTGCTTTCGAGCAAATCAAGCAATATCTACAGAATCCGCCCGTGTTGTCACCGCCAGAGCTGGGGAAACCATTGATTTTGTATCTGTCAGTAACCGACACGACAATGGGTTGCATGCTTAGAAATCTGAAGATAGAGTCAACAAAGCTGTCTATTACCTGAGCAAGAAGATGATGGACTATGAGACCCGTTATACCCCTTTGGAAAAGGCTTGTTTAGCTTTGGTATGGGCCATCAGGAAGTTGAGGCACTACCTATTAGCTTGCTCTGTAATACTGGTTTCAAAGATTAGATCCCATCAAATATCTCTTTGAGAAACCAACACTTACGGGTATGCTAGCTTGTTGGTTGTTTCTTCTCTCCGAATTCCACTTGAAGTCTGTGACTCGTAAGTCCGTAAAAGGGAGAGCGGTAGTGGAGTTTCTAGCCGATCACCTAGTAGAAGGGGATGAAGCAGTAGGGTACTTATTCCCAAATGAGGCCAATCTACAAGTTGAGGAAGAAACATGTACAATGTACTTTGACGGAGCGTCTAATCAATACAGGTATAAGATAAGGGTGTTGCTAATAGCACCCGACAATTCCCATATACCCTTAGCCTTCAGACTCCGGTTCAAGGTATCGAACAACGAAGTAGAATACCAAGCATGTATCACTGGATTGGATACTGCCCTGGAACTAAGGGCAAAAAGGTTGGACGTCATTGGGGACTCGAACCTGGTTGTATCTCAAGCAAAAGGAGATTGGAAAGTTAAAGAAGAAATGATGAATACCTATCACCAAACCCTGGACATTCTAATTCCTATGTTTGAGAAGCTGACCTTCACCCATCTGTTAAGGAGAAAAACAGGTTCACCGATTCTTTAGCAACTCTATCATCAATGATGACATCCCTTTTGGAGTCCGGATGCATCCGATCATTATTGAACAGAGATACATGCTGACCTATGAGTTGATTGCCATAATTGATGAAGTACAAGATCAGAACCCTTGGTATTATGATGTCTGGAACTTCTTGGAAATGGAGGCTTATCCACTAGGGGCAAATGCCAAAGATAAAAGGGCAATACGGTGAATGGCTACTCAGTTTATCATCTACAGGTGTACGTTGTACAAACGAGGCCATTTGGGAATGCCCAAGCTGTGTGTTGATGAAGAGGAGTCGAAGTGCCTAATGGAGGCCATCCACGGTGGAGAGTGCGGATCGCACATGAGCAGAGTGATGCTAGCTCGGAAGATTCTTAGGCAGGGTTACTTCTGGTCAACCATGGAGGAGGATTGTATCGGTTTTGTTCGGCGATGCCACAAGTGTCAGATCCATACCAATCGCATGAATATTCCGTCGTCGATGCGGTACAACATGACTTCTCCATGGCCATTTTTAGTTAGGGGAATTGATGTTATTAGGGCAGTTACCCCAAAAGGTTCAAATGGGCATGAGTATATCCTGGTGGCGATAGACTACTTTACGAAGTGGGTCGAGGCCCAATCCTATGCGATGTTTAAAGCGTCACATGTAGCCAAGTTCATCAGGAATAACATCATTTGCCGTTATAGGGTCCCGAATGAGATTATTTCAGACAACAGTTCCTACTTCAAGAAGGAAGTGATCGACTTGTTGGACAAATACAATGTGATTTTTCATAGGTCATCCACATATCGGTCACAAACCAACGGAGTCGTTGAGGCCGCCAACAAGAACAGCAAGCACATTCTATAGAAAATGGTGGAAACCTACAGGGACTGGCCAGACAAGCTACCATTTGCTCTTTGGGGCTACAGAACATCAATTCGAAACGTCTACTGGGGCAACTGCGTATTCTCTGGTTTATAGGATGAAAGCTGTTCTGCCGATTGAAGTTGAGGTTCCGTTGCTGCGGGTTATGGCTGAGTGCTAGATAGCAGAAGCGGATTGCAGCAGAGCAGGTTTGAGGAACTAATGTTGTTCGACGAGAGGAGGCTGAAAGCACTGTACCATGTTTAAGATTGTCAACGTAGGATTGCTAGTGCTTTTAACAAGAAAGTTAAGTCTCGGAATCTTAAAGAAGGGGATTTGGTGCTCAAAGACAACCGAGCTCCCATCCATAACCCTAGGGGCAAGTTCAGACCTAATTGGATTGGCCCTTACATCATTAAGTCTATTTGGTCGGGTGGAGCTGTCATTCTAATGGACTTAGATGGCCTCGAATTCTCCCAACCATTCAACATGGACAAGTTAAAGAAATATCACCCCTAAGAGGCTCGCTAGGCCAAAAAGCCAAAAGGGCGACCTAGGACAAAGTTATGGCAAAAAAATTGGAAAAAAGAAAAACTGAGCTCGCAAGGTTGAAAACCCAAAAAGGTCTGCCTTGGCAAAAGTTAGAGTGCAAAAGGAGAGCGTTAATACCCGAGTGAACCTGAACCGAACTACGTAAGGCTTGATTCCCATCTTTGGGATACGTAGGCAACTTCATTCCGAAGTCCAACCATAAACACTTCCAAATTAACTGTGTCCATGAGATTGTTCTGGTTATCTTTGTCTTTTCTACATCCAAGAGTTTGGTTATGACCTTCACTATGAGAGTTGGTTATAGTACAGTGTAGTGCTATGCAGAGAAGGGACAGTTTTCCAGTTATTGGATTTGGGTTTGTACATCTCAAGGATAGATTCCAAGTGTGTCCAGTTGTGATCCTCATCGAAAATGGTTTTGAAAAGTTTTAATAAAAGTTTATTTTGTTCAAATTAATCTTTTTACAACTTAGACCATTTTTGGACCAAACAAAAAAATTTCAGTGCCCACAACTTCAATTTCGTTGATTTCAATACAGAGTTCTCTACCTCTTGATACAAATCAAAGTTGTTTTTTATTACATTCAAAAGAAAAACTTGAAAGTTAGATCAAAGCAATAAACTTGGGGCATCGATAAGTCAGGTGTTCCTGCGTCCCCTCCCAGAGCTTGTGGAAGCATCAGATGCTAAAGTAGGCCCAGTTTGCACCTCGTCTTCAAGCCAAGATATGCATTCGCCTGAAAGGGCACAACTGAAATTGTGAGCAGGAGCCAGAAGCTCTCTTGTCCTCTATAAAGTGGGATACCAAGCTAGTTGTGAACCTCAGATTGGAAATGAAGCCGGGTACTCTACCCCCTCTTCTGGGCAAGTCTAGTCGTGTCCGAATGGACGCTTGAACCGGAATGGAAAATAGAAGACACAGTGTGTCAAGCTACTCTATTGAATGTCGAGTTGTCGGGTCATGCTATAGCTCATCTTAGGCAGGTCAAACTAGGGGCAACGCCAAGCAATCTCAGTAGTAGAACGGTGGCACATCCAATGGCACTATCACCCCTCGTTTGGGAAATCAACTAGCCGTTGGCAAAAGAAATAGCCTTGTGCTGAATATGCAGGGCAAGAGTCCACTACTTTCAACCTGTCCATGAGCCAAATCTGGGGAGGAATAAAGAATAAGAGAGATTATAGAATAGAGAGGTGCATGTGGAGAGGAAAGTGAGAAAGGGTTTTGAGAGAAAAACAGAGTTTGAGGATCGAGTGGTATGAGAAGCACATGTGAGATAGGGTAGGAAACATTACCTGTAAAAGTAGCAGGCTTCCTGCAAACTTGGTTTTCTCCCGGCGATAAAAAGCGTCCAAGCCCATCAAAGTCTTGGCTAGTGTCAAGCCAATGCAGCTCTTGCCCTCTGTCAAGCCTTGGGCCACTTCAATCAAGCGAATACTAGACCCTCCGAAGCCTAGGGCAAGCAGGAAATGAGCTAACATACACAAGCAGAGGGCATGTTGCTGAAAACTTTGCCAGAGATGATTGCCGTGGTCGCCAGCATCAGAAAATCAGTGAATGAGACTAGGAATGTCTAGTTCTCCATTGTGAACCAAAGATCGGGCATCGTGTAAAATGAACCCGCACATCCTTCCTAAAGCTTCGATGTGACCAAAATGCGACTGGGGTAGGATTTCCTCGTCATGCTGGGATTCCATCAGAAATTGGAATTGTTTAAATGTGGGTACATCACTTTCCCCCGAAGCTAAAAACATGAGTAATCGGATTCCAACATCTAACCGCAGCATGAAGGAATGGAAAACATAGTCGAGTACGACTCAACGAGAATAGTGCATTTATCCCGAAATCCTAGAAATTCAGTTTTTTCGAGCCATCTAAAGTCGCAATCCAATTGGAGAGTTTTTCGGTGAAGAATGGCTCCATTTGAAGCACAAATATAGCTGAAGTAAAGAAATTACGAAGTTGGAGCTTTTGTAATTGATAAGGTGTTGAGTGGAAGACAGGTGGCAGCAATCTGGAGACCCCCTGCATCACTGGCCGACCAGTCAGTTAAGGTAGCCGACCGGCCACTTTAGTGGCCGACAACCATCACTAAGTGGCCAACAGCCCCTATTTGTGTTCAGAAGAATGCCTTTGGTCTTCCTGTGTGTTGAGAATGCTAAGAACCTGTATTTTGTTCTACTCTGGATGCATTTTTCTATTTTGTTTTAGTAGTTTTGTTAAGTCGCTCCCAAGTTTGTTTCAATTTGTTTATTGAGTTGTCTCAATTTGTTTATCGAGTCGTTTTGTTGTTACTCATCGAGTTGTACTTGTTTCATTTATTGAGTTGTTGTTTTGTTTATCGAGTTGTTGCATTTAGTTGTTCTTTGAGTCATTTTACTTTGTTTGTTATGTTATGGTCGGTTCACTACCCGATTTAGCAATTGTCAAGACAATGTACAATATTCAATTTCCCTCATATCCTGTTTTTGTGTAAAATAGTGCAATGCGATGCTCAGAATATAAAATGCAACATGTTTTCATCAAAAGCTGTTTTCATTCCAATCATGGTTTCTTTTTACAAAGGGTACAAGTTTTTAAGAAAATAAAACTGCCTAAGCTGTACAATGTCCTAACACTACTAGCAAAAAGAAACAAAGCAAAAACACATGAATCAGTACTGGCTATCTCAAGCTCTAGAGGCCCTCTTCATCCTCTTCCTCTGCAGAACGGACTCTGTAGAACTCTGTCCATCTGTGCAACTGTCTGAATCAGATGCAGAACCAGAACCGGAATCGTCATCCTCTGCATCTGAACCTGGCTCAGCCTCGTCTCCACTAGCGGAACCCAAGCTGGCATCATCATCTCTCCTCTCAGAAGACTCGGTGTGCTGATCCCTGGCCTCCTCGGTCTCGGCCTTGCTGGTCTCATCATCATCATCATGCACGATGGGCTCCCGACGTCTCCCTCGGCTCTGTGCCAGAGCCTCTCTATCTCTCCCTGCTGCTGGAGGTGGCACTGATGGTCCTGTTTCTGTCGTCGTCGGTCCTGTCTGTAGAGGTGTGACCTGAAAAGGGCACTTTGAATATATCAGCCATAGTATGTGTATCAAACGCAAGTATGGTGTGCAAAATGAGTACAAGCAGAAGTCAGATATGGTATGTAAATACAATGTGTCAGATGTGATCTATACATGCAGTGTATCAGTGCAGTGTGGGGAAATGTTTAGTTAAGATGATAGTTTCAGTATATCAGCAGAAATATGATAACCGAAATGGAAGAAAGCTGAAGAATTGCTTGAATATCGTGGGAGCCGATGATCGACTCCCTCCTCAAGATAATGTCCTCAAATGAGGCCAACATCTCAACTAACCCCTCGATGTACCCTATGGAGGGCTACAAATGCAAGTTGAAATGACCAGTGTTTGGAATGAATGTCTGAGTATCTGAGTGAGAATGAAAAAAATGAAAGTTGGGGTGCATACCGGTGGTGATTCAGGTGTCCTGACATATTGGTGATTAGGCAACGGAGGCTCAATCAGGATCTGATAAGGCTCTCCAGAGTACTGCCAACCCATCAACTTAGTCAGAAGATCTGTCCATCCAACACTCTGCCTAGTAGGGGCTATCCCTCTAGCCCTATCCCTCGCTGCTCGGGTCCTGCTCGTCGAAGGGGCGTCTACTATTCGGGCCTTGCTCGTCGAAGGGACATCAACTGCCCTTCTTGTATGAGCACGGACACCTATCAAAAGAGGTGTGAGGTACGTCTGGATGTAAGTTGTATAGTCCCCCTCCTTAATAAAGAAGTCTGCATCTCCACCCCGCATAAAGTCAATGATCTCCTGAGGGGAGAGGCTCTCTGTGGCTCGCATGGTAGGCGGAGGTAGTAAGGGAACTGAATGTAATGGGAGACCCAGCGTCTGGCACATGAAGCACTCACCTAGAAACCAGGCTCAGCCTACTGGTCCCTCAAGCATGATTCGATACCAAAAAATGCCCCTAGCTCCAGCGAACTGGAATCTGACACCCTCTGGCATTATCGCCCAGGGCTGCCATATGATCTGCAGACAGCAAGTGCATAGATTGATAAGTTGCCATTAGATATGTAAAATGAATTGGAACTGAAAGCATAAAGAACTGTGAGTTTTGAGTTACCTCTACCGCCCTCACTGTATCGAAATACTGGCGAAGGAATGAGAGGGTCTCCCAGGTCCTCGGCTAGCACCTTATGTCGTATCGATGAGAATGTGGCACCCCAAGGGGCATCTCGACCTCCGGCTCTGGAGCAAGCGTTGGGAAAGAGGCGTACACCCATAGCCGTAAAAAAGCAAGAGGGCGGTAGTGAGAATACAGATAAACACAGAAAATACGCAAAGCAAAGTGTTTAGTACAGTGTATAGAAAGTACAAGTGCAGAGATTAGACTATGTTTGTGCAGTGTACGGTGTGTGCAGTATACAGAAAGTGCAAAGCAAAAAGAATGGCAGAGAATGTAAAATAGAAAAGTAAAGCCTACCTCCCAGGCTCTCCAATAGCCGCCAACTCTGTTCCCGCTCTTGCAGGAGGTCGAACTCATGTAGTAGTATAGGGTGGCGAGGTCAGCGCCGCCCTAATCATAATGTCGAACCTGAGATAAGCCCACCAAGACACTCAAAAGATATAGCCCGACTGTGTTCGCCCTGTCGGTGAATAAGGTAGTACCGAAGAGGAACATCAGGAAACCTCGAGCATACTGCTCGATCTCCTCTACAGTCGCTGGGGTTGTCCCTCTGTAGTGATCTACGTACCAGGTGTATCGGACCATCCCTGATCGGAAGATAGGTGGGTGTGCTCCCGACAAATAGGTCCAGGAGGTCTCCTACTCGCCCATGTCGGTGTCATATGGGATCGGCCGGCCTCCTACCTCGAGGGTCATCAACATGGTAAAATCGTATGGGGTCATCGTCATATCCCCAATAGTAGAGAAATAGAAAGAGTTAGTGGTATCCCACCATCTCTCTACCAGCTCACCCAAGAGGGTCCTACTCGCCATGAGGTGCGATAGCCCCATGCAAAACCAACCAAACCCCGCCTTATCGAAGATATGGCAGACACCACCAGGGAGGTCCATATACCATTCCTTCGCTGAGGTGGACCCATCTCCTCCGGTAAAACGGGAGTCTACCTGTGTTTAGAATGAGTAGAAGAAATACAGTGTGTGAATGTGTTTAGAATGAGCAGAAGAAATACAGTGTGTACATGTGTTCAGAATTAGTGGATGAAATACAGTGTAAAAAGTGCGAGCTGTGCAGGAAATGTAGAGTACTTCGCAGAAAATGTAAGAATGCAGTACTTACCTCGGAGGCACCATGAGACAAGTGAGACTCTAGCTCTCGTAGCAAGAGATCTGCTGGGGCGTCCCATGCAAATCCGCTGAAATGACGGACTGTGTTGGGCGGTAGTGCATGCACTTTGGGATGGTACCTCTCTGGGTCGAAAGGTTAGACTCTAGGCGGCAATGGTATGTACTCAGGCTCTCCCTCCATCCTTGGAGAACCTCCATCATGAGGAATGTCGTTTGCCATCTATAAAGAAGGTGAGGAGTAGGCGAAAATAAGCAAAATAGGTGGAAAGTGCCAAAAGTCAACCCTCAGAGAGAGAAAATGGGGGAAAAAGTAAAAGCCCGAGAAAAGGCGCTAAACTCAAGATAAACTTGAGGGAAACAAACCTCAAGTGGCAAAAATGAAAAAAAAAAGCTCCAAAAGCAAATTTTAATCGGTTTAAAACGGAGGAAATCAAAGGGTTTTAGCGAACCAACTTCGCGTGGGGCATTGGAAAACCCGTGTGAAGCATGGATCTAGGAGGAAAAAGTGTTGAGGAAGGAAGGGCAAGTAATTTCGGCACTGTGGGTGTGAGGGAATGTGATTTGGAAATGTGTTTTTAAAGATCGTCATGCAAAATGACCAAAATAGCCCAGATTTACCACAACTGGCCTACCGGCTAGTTTTTGTGGCCGACAACATTTGCAACTAGCCAACAATGCTTCAGGGTGGCCGGTAGGTGCTAGTGTTCTCCTTGTGTGTTTCAATGTGTTTTTAAGTTTACTTTTCAGCTCAAAGTGTCTCCGCGGAAGTTTGAAATCATGTCTTTGATGCATGACTCATTGTCAGCCGGCATGAACGAGGTGTATCCTTTTGAAATATGTTGTAACTCCTCCGAGAGGTAAATAGGAGATTGCAATTGAATTAGCTCTATTAAGGCATGTTCTTTTTTTTCTTTTTTTTTTGTAGCGTAGAACACGCGTTTCTTTATTCGGTGTTTTGCATCGAACATGCTATTAATGTTGTATTGAATATGCATTGTTATCATTGTGCATAGAATGTGTATGTTGCAGTGTATTATATTACACATGTTCTCATGTTTCCATAGAATATGCATGTCGCATTGTATTGCATTGTACATGCCCTTGCATAAGCATAGAAAGTGTTCGTACCTATTGCATTGAACATGCATGTTGGTGTTGTAAAGAATATGCTCTTTCTTGCGTTGCATAGAATATGCTTCTGTTTTGTTCCTTGCATGATGTGCATGAAGCATGCCTCTATGCATTGTGTCATGGTTATTTGTCTTGCATAGAACACGCATTCTTATTGTATTGTACCTGTTAAGTTTCTTTCTTATGCAGGCACGATATTGTATATACGGTTCATTCAAAGCTGGTGCAACCAGACGATATTGTATGTACAGTTCATTCAGAGGAATTCCAGGTAAGATCATTCTTATCCCTTGAACACTCCGTTTTGGTTAGAAACACTTGGGTACGCCCGGTGTTTACACCAACTTGTTGCTTCGGTTAGGAGCATTTGGAACGTGTTTTGATGTTTATACCACCTCGTTGGTTAGAAACATTGGGATGTGTGCCCGATGCTTCTACCACGTCCCGGTTAGAAGCGTTTGGGATGTGTGCCCGATGCTTATACCTTGCTTTCGTTAGAAACATTGAGATGTGTGCCCGAATCTTATACTAACTCCCTGTTAGAAGCGTTTGGGATGTGTACCTGACGCTTATACCTTGCTTTGGTTAGAAATGTTGGGGCACGCCCTTGATGTTTATACCACCCTTCTGGTTAAAAGCATCTTGAATGTGTTTCGACGTTTATATCACTCTGTTTTGGTTAGAAACATTGGAACGTGTTCCGATGTTTATACCACCCTCTGGTGTTTGCACCGCTCTCTTTTCTCTCTCGCGTGTGGCACGTTAGGACATTTTGGTTAAATGCATCTGGACAGATTCCAATGCTTATACCGCTTTTGTTTTGGCTGCATAATGTTTGGATGTGTTTCAATTGTTATCACCCTACTCTGTGGTTCAGAACCATAGGGTGTGTCCCTGGGTTCACACCATTTCTCTTCTCCTGTTTGCCACGCATTGGGTTGTTGTTTCACGCCTCGGGTGCGCTTGATGGTTGTGTTGTTCTTTGCCTTTCCTGTGTGATTCATAATTAAGATTGCATAATTTTCTTACATTATTTCCACATGAAATGTGGTTTAATTCATGTTTAATCCCTTATGTACGAGTTTGCTGTAGCGTTTCTTTGCATAACCTTTTCATCTAGATGTTTCATTACAACCCTCATTGCATGATCATAAGTTATGTTCTACATCGTGCATATCATTTGCATCTTACCCCAGAACTACGTTGGTTTGATTCCTTGCCAAGGGATACATAGGCAGGCTGCGGGCGCAACCGTTCTTTGTTTGGTTTGCTTCTTTGTCTGAGTCTTCGGCCTTGTCCAAAATTGGTCGTCTCTGGTGTTTGACATTCACTCTCGTCATTTCATGACTTCTGAGTTCTGTCAAAGAGGGCACATGTTAACACCCTATTTTTTATTGACCTCAAGACTTAGAGGTCATCGTTTGTGCACTCGATGATTGTTCTTGTTTTGAGCGCCCAAGGTTCTCGGCAGAACGCCTTGTCTTTAAGCCTCTAAACCCTTTTTGTTTTGTGCTTTTTTTTGGGCCAAACCTTGGTGCCACTTGCTTGGAAGGAGGACGGGCCTTGTCGGTCACTTTTTGGCCTTGTCAGCCACTTTTCCCTCTTGTCGACCACTTGAAGTGGTCGGTCGGCTAGTTGAGGTGGCCGACGGCCATTTTTCTCCCTCTTTCAGATATTTCTTTGCCAGCTGTGCCAGTTGTTGGTCACTAAAGGCCATCTCCATACACGTATATGGAGGGATGAATGCAAGCCTTTATCTTGATTTTCTATATAGTGGGGGGTCTCTCCCCCATTTGAGAGGTTGGATAATTTTGGATCAAAATTTCTCCCTCTCTCTCCTCTTGTTTATGCTTGACAGTTAGAATTCTCCACACATTTGCACACTAGCCCTTAACCAAATTGGACCACCTTGGAGCTGAGGCCTCTTGGAACCTATTTTGGATTGTTGGAGGGTTGTTTGAGCCTAAGAGAGTGGCTGATTAGTGATGTGCTTCAAAGGTATAAGACTAACCTCATTTGAGCTCTTTGTATATACTTGTTTTGCCATCTTTTTGTACTATTTGAGCCTAGTTTTCAACTATAAAAAGTTCTAATTTTTGAACCTTAACATGTTGGTTTGAAACCATTTTTTGCTAAGGGGTTGTCTACCATTTTTGTTGCATATTTGTATGAGCCTTTGCACCATCTTTTAGCATGTTAAAGTCAAACGTTTTGGGCCTTTAAACCACTAAAATTCAGAGTTATCTTAGTGGTAAAAAGTATGTTTTCAAGTCCAAAAATGGAGGGGTTAGCCTCCTCTCCTTGTGTCTCACTTCCATGCCTAGTTAGCATTACATAGTAGCATGTTTTTGTAGCTTGTGTTAGCTTAATTCAAGCATGTTTTAGGCTCTATTTTTACATGTTTCAACTCTGTTTTGGGCTGGTTGGAGCATTTGTTGCTTGCTTTTTGTACTTGTAGTGTAATTGTGCTTGCTAGTCTAGCATGCCTAATGGTTTAGCCTATTATTTTAGCTTGTGTTAGCTTAACTCCAGCATGTTTTAGTTACTATTTTGGCCTACTTTAACTCTGGTTTGGGCTGGTTAAGTCCTTCGAGGCTTGTATTTCATGGCTATAGTGTAATGGTCTTCACTAGCTCATTATTTAAGGCCTCTAAACATGAAGTGTTTGAGTTGTTTGCATATTATAGCATTATTTTACATGTAATTTCTGTGTATATAGCTCTGTCATATGCTCATTTATTTCGCTCTTTCATTGCTTTTGAGAGGTGTTTTGAGTCTTGTTTGCAAGCTAACATGTGAGCATGTTTTTCTAGCCTTTTGTGCCTAAATCTCAGCATGTTTTAGCCACTGTTTTGGCAAGTTTTAACTCTGTTTTGAGTTGGTTTGGCCCTTTGAGGCTTTTATTGTGTGGTTGTGGTGCAATCTCTTTCACTAGCTTAATGTTTTAGGCTCTTAGCATGACTTGCATGTGTTGTTTTCATGTTTTAGTGTCCTTTTGCATGCCATTTCAGCACTAAATGATCTTCAACCTCACCCTATTCTTCACTCTTTACTTTGTTTTGAAAGTGGCTTTTAGCCTCTTGTTAGCTTGAGTATGGAATTAAGGTTCTCGTGCCTAATGGTTTAATTCCTTCGGGAGTTCATTACCAAAAACATGAGGCCTCTTTCATGCTCAAGGTACTTGTGGCTTAAGCCCTCTTTCCAATTAGAGGACTCTCACTTTGGACTTAACCGGTTAAAGGACTAATCGATAATGTAAAATGTTTAAATAAAGTATGACAAGTAAAACTTGAGCAAGTTAAGCATGTTGTGTTGTATTGCATGTGTTTGGATCGGACGTTAGTCCAAACGCAAGAAAAATGGGACATTTCATACTCAAAGTGATGAAACGTGCGACTTTTCTCAATCACCGTCACCCTTGATCATACATGATAGGGTGGTGGTCCTTCGAGTCCTGTTTGTGCATTCATTAACCTTGTACAAGCTTGGTTCTCTAGCCATCATGCATTGAAAATGGTTGGTTGATAGCTTGAGAGCCAAGAGCTAGACTCCTTTGAGCTTGTGAAATGATAAGGAGGGTAGCAGTACATACATTTTTTGAAAATCCATTGCTTTGCCTCTGTTTGCTCTCTGCTGCAGCAAAAGAAGAAGTCCAGAAAATGGGGGTGGCCGATCGGCCAGTTGAAGTAGCCGACCTGGCCAGTTAAGGTGGCCGACAACCACTTTTTGTAGCCGACCGGCCACCAGTGAATTTTTGCACAAATGTGTTCCTGTGTTGGAGCAGAGGCAATCTGGAAGTTGGTACAATTTTTAGAAATTAAACGAGTGCAAACAGAGGCATTTGATGGCATGGCAATGACATTTACGGGTGGAGCAACCGAGCATGCATGCATCCCTCACCCCGAGGCCATTTATTCACTTTATTCATACAAGGGTCAAGTGTTGTAATTATTCAATTAGCTTAGATAGTTAATTAGTTTAATTACTTAATTAGTTAGTGTAACTAATTCTTCAATTTTTGGTTTGTAATATCTTAATTAGCTTAGAATAGTTAGTTAATTTGTTTCAATTGTTGTAATAATTAGTTAACTAGAATAGTTAATTAATTTTGGTTTGTAATAGTTAGCTTAATTAGCAAAGCTAGTTAGCTTATTCATTTGGACCCTCCTTCGAGAGGGCGTAATGTTATAATAAGTGTGCGTGTGTGTGTGCATATCTTCCAACCCCACATCTTTCTCCCTTTTACTTAACTGCTTTCGATGGTTAGTTTAGGGTCATGTTTCAATTAGCATACCTCATGCTCGCATGTTTGCATCCATTCATTCGTATTGCATGCACCGAGGCTCAGCGCATCATTCAGATTGCATTGCAATTTCAATCCTTTTTTTTGAATACGTGTTTAAAAGCATATTATCAAATTGTATGATATGTCATATTAGTAGCCGAGCCTATTAATTTCATATTGCATGCATCGCATTAGGCATCTTGTATAGTAAGGATCATGCATTTTTCTAATTAGTTTTTGTTTTGGCTTGGAGTACTCGATAAGTTTTATGCCTTAACATGCTTGCATGAGTGTGATTGCCATGTTGCCATGATAGCATGTTTGCCATGATGCTATTTCCTTAAATGATTAATTGCATGAATGGCTGTGGATGAAGGTTTGATTGCTTGAATTGGAATGATTCAACGAATGTATGTTTGAAGCCCACTTGAAGTGGCAAATCATGTTTGAAGCCCACTTGAGGTGGCAAATCCATAAACTTTCAAGCACACTTGAGGGTGGCAAAGTCAAACCATTTTCGAAAACAAACATGAGTTGAGTTGTTCCAATTCTTGCAATTCTAGTCTATACTTGATTGTGTGCGTCACATAGTAAAGTTAGCTAATAATCGGATAAAGAAAACATAAGGTTTATGAAATAACATATCATGATTAGTAGAGGCTGATCCTTTGATTGGAGGAGCGGGGGTGCTCATTTCATGACTTTCCCCCCTCATACCCATGTTCCCAAGCCAAGGCAACTTTGGTGATGACGGACACGTGGCCTTTGGCATGAGTCAGGATTTC
The DNA here is from genome assembly GCF_055761805.1 of Camellia sinensis. Taxonomy (NCBI): domain Eukaryota; kingdom Viridiplantae; phylum Streptophyta; class Magnoliopsida; order Ericales; family Theaceae; genus Camellia; species Camellia sinensis. Next base: position 83,393,667 of record NC_138974.1, read on the forward strand.
CTAAATTTCTCCAAAACAAAGTACTTAGGCGATGACTCTGTAATCTGGCAAAGTAGTCCAATTTTGGCATTATTTGATTTAAAATCAATTTTTCAAAAAGATTTCCCGGATTGGACTCTTTGGTGTTTATCAGTTTCACATTGCACTTTGTGAGATTAGATTCAGAACCGTGACAGAAGTCCGAACTATAGGACCAATTCGAGCTCTCCGAAAGGGGGCACGAAAAGTCGAGCTATAGGCGGTAACAGTAGCAACCATTTGACTACCTACACTTCTCTGGTAATGACAATGAGTGGAACTTTTTCTGGTAACCACAACTCTATAAGACAAAAGGAGTACAACAATAAAAACTTAGAGGAGGTTCATATCATTGATGTTGTTCTTAGCTCAGGGGAGATTGGCCTTGTAAGGGTAAGTTTCTTTACAAAAAAAACAATGGAAAAAATAATAAAATATGTTCGTCATTTTTTCGGGACTAAACTCCCGAACATATGATCGAAATTCGGGAACACGGGTCCGAACATTACTTATTTGTTCGGGAAGACATTCCCGAACAAATAGGTAATGTTCATGAATGTAGGTTCGAGCATGAAAATTTCTTAACACATTGAATGGTCAAAATTTTTAACAGTTGCAGAAGTTATCGGAAGTAGCCCAAATCCATTATCAGGTTGAAAAGTTATTCCTTCATCACGTAGCTTTGATAATATTGCCGCGTAGTTCTCTACTGAACTCACAATTTTATAATATCTACCAACCAAACCAATTATTATAGTTTTTTTCCTGGAGGAGAAGAAATTATTACAAGAAAACTAAGAAATTATGTATATATATATAGAATACCAACTTTGACAATGTTGGATGAGACAGTAGAGACAGTAATCACATTGGCTCTTATTCTTCTTGGTGGGTTTTGTTGGGGTTTTTTGGAAGAGGGGTTTTTGGGGGTGCGGGTGTGTGGCGGTGTGCATTCAATAGGTGAAATGTTTTCACATGGATAATTTTGGTATTATTTAGGGAAAGGGGAGAAGAAATTTTGAGGGTTTCAAAATTTATAAGTGGGGTCTAAAGAAATGGGGGGTCCAAAATAATTTATGGGGTGCTAATAGCACCACTCTTAAATAAAGAGGGGATAGCCTTTTATCTTTTGTGATTGAACCAGTTCTTTTTCGGTATCCCTGGCTTTAAGGTAACTAGGGAATATTTGCCTCTTGCTATTTGTATTCAACAAGGCATTGAACTAGCTTTTGCTCCATTTTTGCTGGCCACATTATATAGGGGCCTCTTCACCTTAGCCACCAAAGAAATAGATGTCAACTTGTGGTGGTCCTTTCTAGCTCTTTCAAGCCTGCCTTTATGCATACTTTCCGGAAGTCAAGCCTTCCAAACAGACACAATACTCTTCTTCATGTGGGTGTTATGTTGAACATTTCTTCTCTTTTCAACCCTCAACTAATATGTCATTCACTAGAGCCTTTTCTCTTTTCCATAGACCCTCTGTCGACAGAGAGGAAACTTTATTCATACCATTTAATGATTTCCACTTTAGATCCTCAACTCTCACATGCATTCATGATGACCCTTAAACTTAGGATGACACATGGAAAAACAAACAAAAATCCTTTTGGGCTCAAGTTCTTACTTCTAGGTATATCTTAGTTGGGGGTATAATTGCCAACAATAGATTATCCAACTGCACTTTTGAAAGTTATAACCCATACCAATGGGCTAGACAATTCAAAGATTGCTGGTTGCTTATGAATGCTATCATTTTCAATAAAGACTTGGCTGCCTGCCTTTGGGATCTCCATCCTGACAACAAAAAAGCCATGGAAAGAGTTGTAGGTCAGTTTTCAACCAATTCTATCAAATGCTCTTTCTTTCTTTCATTTTGTTAATGTTTCATTTCTAGAGACCCCTCCCCATTGGTTCTGGAGCCTTTAGCCACTGAAAAACCTGACTCTAAGGGCAAAGGAAAAATAGGCTATACAAACAAAGCTAAAAAGAACCCTATGGATGAACCTCTTGCCAACATCCAAGAAGGAGACAATTCTAAAGCTCTTCCTCCAGTGGCCATATGCGGGCTAACTCAAACTACTGCCAACCCAAGTTCCTCTTCATTTTCTTTAGATTGGGGCATGCCTATTGGCCAAATCTTTTGCTTTTCAACCGAAAAGCCTACTAAACAGATGCCAAGTAAGGACTTCTAAAGTACAATACCAGGTTCTTTAGTTAAGCTCTTCCTGACATTTTCCAAATTTTCTTGACATTAAATTGTTAACTTTTAAATATCATCTACTTGCCTTGACAAAGAAAAAGGAAAAACTCATCTACCCTTCCACCAGCTCATATGACTAAGAAGCCCCAGCCAAATCATCTCACCAGCTTGCCAAGGAGAAACCACCATCTCCCCTTAGTTCTCCACTTGGTGAGGCTGGGATCCCTCCTGGCATATCTCTTGGGGATCTCCTTGCTTTCCCTGTTAGAGGTGTTGCCCCAAGCTCAAGTGAAAACTTTGCCTTCCGAAGAATAGATGACATCATAGGTGAGTCAGACAGTGATAAGGAAAACAATGTACCTCCAATCAGAGAAGATCAACGTAGAGAGATACCTGTGGATCTGACAACCAATTCTCCAGAGAATCAACAACCTATGACTTCTCTTGGGATGAACCAAACCCAAACACAAAGCCATGCTTCCTTTTCTGGCCCTTCACAGTCTATGCCTATACATTTCCCAAATGATGCCTTGCAAAATGACACAGCTCGTTCTATTGACTAACTCTTGGCATCTTCCTTACCACCACCTAAGCCTGTAATTCTTCCTTCTGCTACTGTTGAGACAAACAAAGATTCAACACTTCCTTCTTCAGATACTACATCATTACCATCCACCATTACCACTGATGTTACTGGCTTGGTAGAGTTAGTGACTCCTTTGGCTAATCCTCACCAGGAGGTAAATCTTCTTAACACAAGTTGCATTTGTGATTAGATCTTCATATGACTAAACTTTGAATTTTGATAGGTTGGAGGTACATCCCATACTCCTACCAGTACTGAAATGGGTGTGCAACGACTCCGCCTCACAGTCCTCCTCAAGTAGCCAAATCAACAACTTCTTCCCAAACAGGGCTCCTTCTTATGGAGGTAACTTTTCTTTACTTGTAACAACATATAACTATTCTCTTCAACTTATTAACCTTGGCCTATCTATTCAGGTAGAATCAACTCCAGTCGCAACTTCATCCCCTCGTACTTTTAAGACCCCCTTTGAGGCTTTAGTGATGGAAGCCTCTTATCTTCAACAATCCCTCACCAATCTGAGCTTTGAGGAAAAGCTCAAACAACTTACTCAAAAAGAGTAGCAGATGGCCAATCAGTTTTTCCAGCTCCTAGAACTCTCATTTGATAACCTGGCTCTCACAAGATCTGTAGTGCTTCTTAGTTGTTTTGAGGCCATTGAAACTTTAATGCCAAAGCTTTTTGATTCAGATCAAATACAAGTCTTTCAAGATTTCTTGACTGCCCTTCCCTAACACATAGCAGCCATCTATAGCTCGAATTTTTCGCACCCCCTCTCGAATGCTCTAAAAGAAGCCCTACAGTTTGAACTCTCGTGGTTCTGAATCTAATCTCACAAGTGCAATGTGAGAGTGATAAACACCAAAGAGTCCAAATCGAGCAAATCGTTTTGAAAAATTGATTTTGAATAAAAAATGTCAAAATTGGACTGCTTTGCCAGATAGAGAGTCGCCACCGAGATATTTTATTTTGGGAAAATTTAGGAAACCTATGACTCGCGCCAATGGCCATGTGTCCGTCATAACAAAAGTTGGCTCAGCTCGGGAACTTAGATACGAGAGGGGAAGGTCATGGATTGAGCACCCCCACTCACCCGATCAAAGATCAGCCTCTACTAATCATGATATGATTTTTTATAAACATTATGTGCTCATATTCCGGTTATTAAACTAGCATTACTATGTGTTGCGCACCAGCAAGTATACACTAGTTTGCACAATTTGGAACAATTCAACTCATGTTTGGTTTTTGCAAAAATGGTTTGAATTTGCCACCTCAAGTGGGCTTAAAGTTTGCGGATTTACCACCAAACATAGTGGGCTTAAAACGGGTTTGCCACTTAACAAAGTGGGCTTAAAACACACATTTGTTGAATCATTCCAATTCAAACAATAAGCCTCCATCCACTAGCATTCAAGCACTTATCAAATAAGTATTTAGCCTCATGGCAAACATGCTAGACATGGCAACATTCACATTCACATTCATGCAAGTATGCTAAAGCATAAAACTCACCTAGTATTCCAAGCCAAGAAGATATGAGTTAGAAAAATATGCATGATTCCTAACTATGCCAAATGTCTAATGTAACACATGCGATATGCAATTAATACGCTCGACTACTAATATGGCATATGAAGCAATTCAAGACATGCGGTCTAAGCATGTATTCAACGAAGTATTGAAATGACGATGTGGTTAGAATGATGCGCTGAGCCTTGGTGCATGCAATACAAATGAATGGATGCAAGCATAAGGCATAAGGTATGCTAATTGTAATATGATGCCCCTAATCTAACCATCAAAAGTGGATAAATAAAAAGGAAAAGTACGTGGAATTGGAAGACATGCACTCATGCACGCACACTTATTACAATATTACGCCCTCGCGAAGGAGGGTTCGAATGAATAAAAGCTAACTAACAAGCTAAACTAAGCTAATTAAACTAATTATTACAAAACTTGAATTAATAACAAGCTCACTCCAGGCTAGTTAATTAAAAAAATTAAATAATTAACTATCTAAGTGAATTAAATATTACAAAGCAAACTAATTAGCTAAATACTTAACTAATTAATTACAAAGCGACTAAACTAATTAATTACAATATGAATTAATTAACTACTCTACTTAAATAATTAAAAAATTAATTATTTACCTACAACTAATTAACTAATCAATTTAAACAAATGGTCTCGAGAGGCAAGGGATGCCCAATGCATGCTCGGTTTCCACCCAAAGAACGCCCGTTGTTTTACTTCCAATTGCCTCTGTTACATACCCTATGCACTGGTCCTCCTTCGCCAGAATAACTCGACTCTGCTTGACAAGCTTTCTGCCAAATTTTCATTGGTGGCCAATAGGCCAGAAGTTGTGGTCGGCCGGCCACGAGCAAAGGGTGCCGTCCAACAGTGGTGGCCTACTGGCCAGTGGCAGTGGCCAGCCGGCCACTGGTGATGCTCCGTTTCTTGCTACAACAGAGACCAAACAGGATAAAGAAGAGGCATTCTCATAGGTTGTCTGTACTATGTATCACCCCTTATCATCAACATAAGCTCAAAGGAGTGACACATTTGGCCCTCAAACCATCAATCAAGCAATTTCCATGCATGATGGCTAAGGGACCAATTTGTACAAGTTTAATGAATGCTAAACAAGACTCAACAACTCATCACCCTATCATGCATGATCAAGGGCAACGGAGACCTAGGAAAGTGGCACATTTCATCACTATTGAGTATGAAATTAACATCTGATTCAAACACATGCAATGTAACACAAAGAAATGCTTATCTTGCCACTTTTACTTGCCAATTTTGTTTACACATTTTAGTTACCAAATCATGCTTTAATCAATTTGTCCATTGGTGAGTGTCCTCTAAGATGAAAGAAGTGTCAACCAAGGGACGATGTATGGTAAGAGAGAGATCATGCCATTGATAATGAACTCTCAAAGAGGATTAACCCATTAAGCATGACCTCAATCTCAAGCTTAAAGGATCCCAAGCTTGAAACAACCCTCAAAAAGAAAATGAAAGAGTGAAGCAAAGAAGAAGGTTGCAGAGTTCATAGTGCTGAAATGCAATGAAAAATAACACCAAAAGATGTTATCAACTCAAACAAGAGGTGTCTATGACCCTAAAACACCAACTTGTGAGGACTATTGCACTACAACCATTCAAAACAGGACTCAAATGAACTAACTAGCCCAAAACAGAGCTAAAGCAGGCTATTTCAGAGGCTAAAACAAGCCGGACTAGAGCTAAGTTAAGGTAGAAAAACATGCTAATAGATGGAGCTAACTAGGCATGCAAACAAGGCATAAGGAGGGGAGGCTAACCCCTTCAAATTTGGACTTTGAAATGAGTTTTTTTCCACCGAAAAACATCTAAAATTCAGTGGTTAAAAGACCCAAAAAAGTTAGTTTGAAATTGGTGAACAAAGGTACAAAAGCTTTATAAGCAAAGAAACAACAAGGGTGAAGCACCCCCCATAGACCCCTAATTTTTTACCGTCCCCAAGACTTGGACGTCATCGTTTGTGCACTCGATGATTATGCTTGTTTGTGTTCGTTTTGAGTGCCCAGAGTCCTCGACGGAACGCCTTGTCTTTGAGCCTCTAAACCTTGTCTGTTTTGTGCTTGGTTTTGGACCAAAAACTTGTTGCCTCTAGTCTGGAGGAGTCCATGACCTGTCGGCCAGACCCCTGGCCTATCGGCCATGTCTTGTTCTTGTCAGCTACCAGTGGTGGCCGACTGCCACCAGTGATGGCCGACGACCATTGGTCTCATTTTCTAGATATTTGTTGCCAGTTGTGCCAGTTGTTGCTCACTGAGCTGCATCTTCATACACGTGTATGGTAGAATGTATCTAAGCTCAAGACTTGTTTATCTATAAATAGGGGGATTCCTTCCCCATTTTTAAGGGTTAGACATTTTAGAATAAAAATCTCTCTCTCTCTCTCTCTCTCTCTAGCTTTGTCTCTATTGTTATTTTGTGCCTTAAAGTCCAGTTTCTTTACACTTTTGCACATCAACCCTTAATAAAACTTGACTACCTTGGAGCTGAGGTCTCTTGGAGTCTTGTTTGAGCTTTGGAAGATGGTTTGAGCTTGGATTTGTGCCTAAATTGTTCTTTGCTTCAAAGGTAGAACACTTACCTTATTTAAGCTTATTGTGCATTCTTATTTTCCTATCTTTTTCAATTGTTTTAAGACTATTTTTTTAGTATAAAAAAACTCTGTTTTTGAGGCTTAAAAATGGTGGTTTGAGCCTTTATGAGTTGGGGGGTTGTCCACCATTTTGGCTCCTAGCTTGTTAAGTTTTTTGTGCTATTTTTCATCACCTTCAAATCAAACTTTTTGGGCCTTTAAACCACTGAAATTTAGAGATTTTTTAGTGGCCAAAAACTTCTTTTGAAGTCCAAAATTGGAGGGGTTAACCTCCCCTGCTTGTGTCTTGTTTGCATGCCTAATTAGCCTCGTATGTTAGCATGTTTTTCTAGACTAACTTGGCTTTTGTCTAGCATGTTTTTGCCACTATTTTGGCTCAGTTTTGGGCTGGTCAATTCATTTGAGGGTTGTTTTGCTTAGTTGTAGTTTTATTTCCTTCACTAGCTTGATGTTTAATGCTTTAATCATTATACTCTTGAGTTGAGGGTATATTTTAGTGTTGTTTTGCACTTAATTTCAGCACTTTAATCTTTGTAATCTCCCTCTTTGCTTTACTCTTTTATTTGCTTTTGAGAGTTGCTTCAACTTTAGGGTTGTTTAAGCTTGAGGTCGAGGCTCATGCTTAATGGTTTAATCCTCTTTTGAGAGTTCATTACCAACGGCATGATGCTTCCCTCATGCCTTGAACTACCCCTTGGTTGACACTTCTTTCGCTTTAGAAGACACTCACCAATGGACTTAATCGATTAAAGAATGAATCGGTAACTAAAATGAGTAAACAAAAAATGAACAAGTAAAAGAGGCAAGATAAGCATCTTTCGTGTTGCATTGCATGTGTTCAAATCGGACGTTAATTCGAACACAAGAAAAATGGGACATTTCATACTCAAAGCGATGAAATGTGCCACTTTCCTTGGTCACCATCACCCTTGACCATGCATGACAGGGTGGTGGTCTTTTTTAGTCTTGTTTTGCACTCATTAAACTTGTACAAACTTGTTTATTTGGCCATCATGCATAGAAATTGCTTGATTGCTGGTTTGAGAGCCAAGAGTTACACTCCTTTGAGCTTGTGTGATGACAATGAGGGTAACAGTACAAATAACCCTTAAGAATACACTGTTTTGCCTCGGTTTGCTCTCTATTGCAGCAAAAGGGGAAGTTCTGGATTGGAGTAGCCGACTGGCCACTAGCAGTGGCTGACAGCTACTAGTAGTAGCTGACCGGCCATTAATGGTAGCCAACGGCCACCATTGGTAATCGACCAGCCATCAATGAAGAAAGTTGCTCAATGTGATAGAAAAGTGGAACAGAGGTGTTCTAGAAGTTGGCACAATTTTTAGTGTACAAATATGTGCAAACAGAGGCACTCGGCAGCAAGGCAGTGGCTTTTCAAATGGAGAAGCCGAGCATGCATGCATCCCTCGTCTCCCAAGGCCGTTTAATTAACTTGCTTAGTTAACTAGTTGTAGTCAATTTTCGCAAATGTTGTAATTTTAGTTGATTAATTCATATTGTAATTAATTAACTTAGTCATTTTGTAATTAATTAATTAAGTGTTTAGCTAGTTAATTTGATTTGTAATATTTAATTAGCTTAGAATACTTAGTTAAATATTTTGTTGTAATAATTTAGCTTAGCTTTTATTCATTCGGTCCCTCCTTCGCGGGGGCGCAATCTTGTAATAAGTGTGCGTGCGTGTGTGTATGTCTTCCAACGCCACGTCTTTCACCCTTTTATTTAATTGCTTTTGATGGTTAGATTAGGGACATTTTCAATTAGCATACCTTATGCTTGCATGATTGCATCCATTCATTTGTCTTGCATGCACCGAGGCTCGGCGCATCATTCAAACTAGATTGTTAGTTTAAATACTTCTTTGAATACGTGTTTCAAAGCATGCTATCAAAGTGTTGCAAATACCATGATTAAGTAGCCGAGCCTATTTAGTTTCATTATTGCATGTGTTCCATTAGTCATTTAACATAGTTAGGAATCATGCATTTTTCTAACTTTGTTTTTGTTTCCCAGCTTGGAGTACTAGGTGAGTTTTACCCTTTAGCATATCTCATACGTGTTGACGTTGCCATGATTAACATGCTTGCTATGAGGCTATGAGCTTAGATGCTAAACTGCATGAATGCCTGTGGATGAAGGCTTTGTTGTTTGAATTGGAACGATTCAACAAATGTATGTTTTGAGCCCACTTTGTCGTGGCAAAATCATGTTTTAAGCCCACTTGAGGTGGCAAAACCACATCCTTTAAGCCCACTTGAGAGTGGCAAATTCAAACCATTTTCATAAACAAACATGAATTGAATTGCTCCAAGTCTTGTGAATAGTCTATACTTGCTTGTGCGCATCACATAGTAATGTTAGCTAATAGCCGGAATAGTAACACATAATGTTTATAAAAGAACATATCATGATTAGTAGTGGCCGATATTTGATCAAGCGAGTAGGGGTTCTCAATTGATGACCTTTCCCCCTCGTACCCAAGTTCTCAAGCCGAGGCAACTTTGGTGATGACAAACACGTGGCCTTTGGCACCAGTTAGGGTTTCCTAAATTTTTCCAAAATAAAATATTTAGGTGGGGACTTTGTATCCAACAAAGCAGTCCATTTTTGGCATTATTTGATTGAAAATCGATTTTCCAAAAAGTTTGTCGGATTTGGACTCTTTGGTGATTATCAGTTTCACATTGCACTTGTAAGACTAGATTCAGAACCGCGGGAGTCAGAACTGTGAAGCCTTCCTTTCTAACCCTTTCCGAAAGGTGAAAAAAGGCGAGTCCATACCCTCAACTGAAAATGGCCTCAAATCAACACCTTTAGGTCATAAAAACAGAGTTTTTTTCAGTTCAAAAATAGGTCTGTGCGAAACAAGTATAAAAGGGAAATGTTATACCTCTTGAAGCAAGCAACAATTCTAGGCACAAATTCAAGCCAAAAACACATTCTAAAGCTCAAAGAGGGTCTCAAGTAACCTCAGCCCAAAGATAAGCAACTTTGATTCAGGGTTGATAGGCAAACTTGAAGTGTATCTACACTTGTATGCACAAAAGTTCAAGAGAGAGAGAGAGAATTTTGTTCCAAAATTTTTAACCCTTTGCAATGGGGGAGAAGGTCCCATATTTATTGAAAAACAAGCATTTGGCTGAGTTATATCAATCCACACACGTGTATGGTGATCAAGCCCATTGTGCTAACAGTTGGAACAGTTGTCAAGAAAATATCTGCAAAAAAGTCATCAATGGCCACTAGGCCACTAATATGGTCTGCCGGCCACCAGTGATGGCCGACAGCCTCAATTAGTGGCTGGTAATCACCAGGGGTTGCAGGCTTGAAGATTTTTGTCCAAAACAGGGCACAAAATGGGTGGGGTTTGAAGGCTCAAAGAGAGGGCATTCCGTCGAGGACTTCGGGAACCAAAATGAGCACAAACAATCACAATCATCGTGTGCACCAACGATGACATCCAAGTCTTCAAGACGGTCAAAAATGGGATGTCTATAGTTGCTCCTCTTTGACAGAACTCGGAAGTCATGAAATGACGAGAGTGAATGTCAAAGTCGAGAGACGACCCATTTTTGACAAGGTCGAAGACTTGGACAAACAAATAAGTCAAAAACAAATGGTTGCACCTGTAGGATGTGTACGTATCCATTTGCAAAGAATCAAACCAGCATAGTTCTTGGGCAAGATACAAGTGATATGGATGATGCAAGAACGTAACTTATGATCATGCAATGAGGCTATAATGAAACATTTAAATGCAAATGCAATGCAATGAAAATGCCACATTCAAACAAACCGAAACAAGGTACAGCAATCCCAAACATGAAAAGAAGTAATCAAATAAACACGCCACGCATGGGAATCACGAGCCAAACCACCCTTCATGCAGAAATGACGTAAGAAAATTATGCAAGCTTAACTACGCGATGCGCAGGAAAGGCGAAGAGCGGCGTAACCGTTGGGCGCACCCGAGGTCTCAACCAAGAGTCTAACGCGACTTACGTGGAAGAAGAAAAAGAATGGTGTGAACACCGGGCGCACCTGAGTGTTTTTAACCAAAGGGTTGGTGTGATCACCGGGACTCACCCGAATGTTTTAACCGAAGGGTTGGTGTGAACACCGGGACACGCTCGAATGTCTTTAACCGAAGGGGGGTGTGAACACCGGGTGTACCTGAATATTTTTAACCGAAGGGTGGAGTGAACACCGGACGTACCCAAGTGTTATTTTAACCGAAGGGTGTTGTGAACATCAGGACGCACCCGAATGTTTTTAACTAAAGGGTTCGTGTGAACACCGGGACGCACCCGAATGTTTTTAACCGAAAAGTAGCGTGAACACTGGGCATACCCGAATGTTTTTAACCGAAGGGTGGTGTGAACACCGGGTGCACTTGAATGTTTTTAACCGAAGGTTGGTGTGAACGCCGGGCATACTCGAATGTTTTTTTTAATAGAGGAGGGTGGTGTGAACATTGGGACACACTAGAATGTTTTTAACCAAAGCGTGGTGTGAACACTGGGACACACCCGAATGTTTTTAACTGAAATGTGGTGTGAATTTTTTTAACCGAAGGGTTGGTGTGAACACCGGGACACACCCGAATGTTTTTAACTGAAGGGTGGTGTGAACACCGAGTGTACCAAAACATTTTTAACCGAAGGGGGTGTGAACACCGGGCGTACCCAAATGTTTTTAACCGAAGGGTGGTGTGAACATCGGGACACACCCAAATGTTTTTAACCGAAAGATTGGTGTGAACACCGAGATGCACCAGATTGTTTTTAACCAAAGCATTGGTTTCAACACCGGGACGCACCCGAATATTTTTAACCGAAGAGTGTTGTGAGCACCGGGACGCATCCGAATGTTTTTAACCGAAGGGTTGGTGCGAACACCGAGATGCACCAGAATGTTTTTAACCGAAAGGTGGTGTGAACACCGCGATGCACTTGAATGGTTTTAGCTGAGGGGGTGGTGTCAACACCGGGCGTACCCGACTATTTGTAACCGAGAGGCATGTGAACACCGAGTGTACCCAAATGTTTTTTACCGAAGGGTTAGTGTGAACATTGGAATGCACCCAAATATTTTTAACCGAAGAGTGGTGTGAACACGGGGACGCACCTGAATGTTTTTAACTGAAGGGTGGTGTGAACACCGGGACGCACCCGAATGTTTTCAACTGAAGAGTGGTGTGAACACCGGGACGCACCCGAATGTTTTTAACTGAAGGGTTGGTGTGAACACCAGGGCACGCTCGAATATTTTTAACCGAAGCAATCCTAACGCATTGCACGTGACAGGAGGAAATGATGAAATGATACCGTCCGAAGGGTATGAATGATTCAACGTGGAACTCCTCTGAATGAACCGTACATACAATATCGTGCATGTGAAGGAAAGAGGCTTAACAAACGCGACAGTATGAATGCATATTCCATGCGCGATAAACAACCGAGATACAATGTTAATGGCATATTCTATGTAAGAAACAAAAGCATAAGCATATTCTATGCATGATTGAGAAGAACATTCAAGATGCGCACGTAATTCCCGTGAGATACACATTTTAGGACAACATATGTGAAATGCATATTCCATGCCACAAAGTGTTCTATGCGACAACGAAAAAGAAATGCATATTCTATACAGGATAACAAAGCATGATTTGACAAAATAAACTCAAAGGCAACTTCCAATTCACCTCTCGAAAGAATTGCAATGTATTTAAAGGATACACCCCGTCCACGTTGACAAGTGACGAACATCGCGCACCGAAAACACAGTTTCGAGCTTCCGTAGAGACATTCTGAACCAAACAATGAACAAACCCTTCAATTCTTCAATACCAATGACACCAAGAAGCATTAGGATCCAACGGAAACCTTAGAACATTTTCCAGCCGCTAGAGGGGGCGGCCGGCCACCTGCTGGCCACCAGTGCTCATTGTCAGCCACCAATGTGGCCTGTCGGCCACCTGTGATAGATTTAGGGAAAATTGGTAAATTTGCCTCGGGTCTTTAAGTGTGGGGCATGGGGTTTCATTTCCTCATTACGCCATGCTCGAAATTTCTCCTCCTTTCTCTTTAGGTGCTCATTCTCTCTAGATTCGCGCTTTCCACTCTTTTTTCAACACCCCACGCAAAGTTTATTCATTAAACCCTCTTTGTTTACTCCGTTTTGAACGAATTGAAATTTGATTTCGGGGTTTTTTCTTGGAGTTTCACCTTTTGAGGCTTATTCCCCTTTAGTTTCTCTTGGGTTTTGCTTCGTTTCCTGGGCTTTCACTTTTTCCTCCACTTTCTCTCTCTTAGGGTTAACTTTTTCTAAGTTTTTCCTTTTTTTTTCTCCATTTTCGACCACTTTCTCATATTCTTTCCAGATGGCAAACAACATACCTCATGACGGGGCTCCCTCCGGAGATGCCACCCCAGTTATCTCCAGAGATGGAGGCAGAGCCTGGGCTAATGCTACTACCACTCAGGATTCGACCCTTTGAGCCGAGGACATATCATCCTCAGACGCATGTGCTACCCCCTGGGGATATCAGGCACTTTAGATCATTGGTGGAAAGCATAATATTTGGTCAGGTTGTGTTTCAGAGGGAGAGGATCGGGCAGTGGGCGTTGTTCTAATAGCTTCAGATGCCCTTTTCTAATCAAGACCCCTAAGGCTTTGGATAAGAACATGTAAAGCGGGGTGAAGACCCTCTGGCCTCGGGCTTGATGGCTTGAGGTTCGTGAAGTTGTATTGGAGGTGTTGGCAAATGGGTTGGCAGTCTTGGATGTGTTGGTGACCATGCTTACATCTGAAGGCCGCGCAGAGGTGCCACTAGTCGTGGTTGCAATGGAGTTGCATGTAAAGGGCCTTTTGGACTGTTCCTTCTTGTGGTCTATCAAACCCTGCTTCATAGTGTCCTCTATCTGCACCCGTATTTCATGGAGCTCAACAAATGTAAATAAAGGCAACACTATCATTTTTTGTAATAATCTTCCTTGCAAGTTACAAACCACCATTCTAATCTGGCCCTTTTTAGAAGGCCGGATAGTCATCATAGAGGCCTCAGCCTTTCACTAGGTCACAAAATCTGAGAACCCTTCCTTCGGCTCCTGACGGGTCGCTTTAAGATCACGAGTAGTGACCTCGATCTGTGTATTGTAGGAGTACTATACTATGAAGGCCTCGGCCATTTCCTCCCAGTTTCTCTTCACAGAGTCTTCAAGCTTGGCATACCAGATGGTCGCTATACCTGACAGGGTCCAGCCAAAAACGACAACTTCTGTAGTCTAGAGAGACCTATTGGACGTAGTATATCTGAAAATAGCCGCAGATGGACCATAGGATCCCCGGAGCCGTGAAATCGGTCTATATGTGGCATCTTGAATCTATCCGGTAGAGTTACTGCCGAGTCAGTGTATCCATCCTCAATATCAAGGATTGAATTCATGCCATGAGCCTATTTGAAGAGCTTTTCTAGCCTGCTGACCTTCAGTGCAGTGGGATCAACCTTGAATTCAAATGGTGCCTCCATTTGATAAACTGGTGCCTTGGAGGACAGAGGTGGGATTGGATCTGCTTGAATGCCCGTATTTTCCTAGACATTAATTGTGACCCCGAGTACTAGAATTCCTACTAGGGGTGCATGAGATGCTGAGGCTACTGTCGATTGTGGCTGTCGTTGTTGAAGCCTGTCTATCAATTTTGTTTGGCGGGCTACAACCTCGGCTTAGCGGGCTATGGTCTCAGCTTGTTGGCCAACATCCAGCAGCATGTTCTCAATAGTCAGTTGGAGCTGACGAAGCATATCTTCCATGCTGACTGAGGGATGTTGAGTTATCAGAACTGGTGTATACTCTCTTTCCGGAGTAGAAGCGGATGACTAGGCTTGAAAAGGTGACTGCTGAATCGGTGACCGCTGAATTGGGGAGTTATGCCTGACCCTTCTCCGTCTAGTAACCAGGGGGAGTGAAGCAAACACTGGCTGTCCTCTTACAAGATCCCCGGATTGGTAAAGTTGCCTCACTCGGGTCTAGAGTGCTTGGGAGGGTAGCAGAATCATCTGAAGCAATGGTGAAAAACTACCTTCCCAAAAGAAAATAAAGCAAAAGAAACAGAAAATCATAAACCGCACAACACCTTAACCAGACACAAACAACATGCAGTTGCAATCATAAGCTGGAGAACTATACTCAAACATTGATTTCTGCCCCAAAACTAATACCCAGACTTGCAACTGATACATACATTCCAGCAAATTTTTACTCCAAAAGCACATATCAAGCAAGTGAGAGCCAAAATACCTCTGTGACGGAATGGGGTTACCCTGTCCTAATTTTGTCAGGAGCTAGGGATTCACTATGCAAAACAAGCGGTTTCACATAATTCCTGCATTCGGGCGAGCAACCTGTCCTAGTTTGGAACAGTCTCTATGGATTCCGATATGCAACTAGGATGATTGGTCCAAAAGGGTACCTCAACAAGACTACCGAATATACCTCTCACACCTAACACCGAGAAGTGAAAGGCGGATCAAATGGTACAGTAGTAGTCCAAATCTAAGAGTTATGTTCCCATCGTGGCAGAGCCCGCAACCGATCAGTCTTTGGGCAAGCTTTTCCAAGCAAGCCTCCAGCAAACCGCTCAGGAATAGCAGATGGCAAACACCATGATTTAGGCACACTAATGCAATTGCAAATGCAAAGGCAAAGAAACACATACGTGTACATAAAATAACATATCATGAGTTTGAGTCAAGTTCTCTAAGTCCCCAGCAGAGTCGCCAGAAACTGTGGACTCGCCTTTCTTCGCGCCCCATTTCGGAAGGTTTGAAAAGAAAGGCCTCACAGTTTGTACTCCTGCGGTTCTGAATCTAGTCTCACAAGTGCAATGTAAAATTGATAAACACCAAAGAGTCTAAATCCTACAAATCTTTGTGGAAAATCGATTTTAAATCAAATAATGCCAAAATTGGACTGCTTTGACAGATAGGTCTGCTTTGACAGATATAGAGTTGCCACAGAAATGTTTTATTTTTGGGAAATTTAAGAAACCCTGACTCCTGCCAAAGTGACGTGTTCGTTATCACCAAAGTTGCCTCGGCTCTGGAACTTGGGTACAAAGGGGGAAGGTCATGAATTGAGCACCCCCGCTTGCTCGATCAAAGATCGGCCTCTACCAACCATGATATGATTTTTTATAAACCTTATGTGTTCTTGTTCTGATTATTAAGCTAGCATTACTATGTGATGCGCACAATTAAGTATAGACTAGTTTGCTCAATTTGGAACAATTCAACTCATGTTCGTTTGCGAAAATGGTTTGAATTTGCCACCTTAAGTGGGCTTAAAGATGCGGATTTGCCACTCAACAAAGTGGGCTTAAAACACACATTTTTTGAATTGTTCCAATTCAAACAACAAGCCTTCATCCACAGGTATTCAAGCAGTTTAGCATTTAAGCATATAGCCTCATGGCAAGCATGCTAATCATGGCATCAGTCAGACTTATGCAAGTATGCTAAAGCGTAAAAACTCACCTAGTACTCCAAGCCAAAATAGAAACTAGTTAGAAAGATGCATGATCCTAACTATGTTAAGTGTCTGATGCAGGACATGCAATAATGCAATTAATAGGCTCGGCTCTGAGGTTCACATTTGGCTAGATACCTCACTGCTTGGAGGACAAGAGAGCTTCTGGCTCCTGCCCCTAGTTTCAACTGTGCCCTTTCTGGCGAGTGCCTGTCTTGGCTTGAAAATGAGGCACAATCTGGACCCACTTTAGCATCAGAAGCTTCCACAACTGCAAGTAGGGGATGTAGGAACACCTGACTCATCTATTCCCCTAGTTTATTTACTTTGATCTAACTTTTCAAGTTTTGTAATAAAAGAAAATTTGATTTGTATCGAGGGTTGGGGAACTTTGTATTGAAACCAATGAAATTAAAGTTGTGAGCACTGAAAGTTTTCCATTTGTTCAAAATGGTCTAAGTTGTAAAAGGTAAATTTTGAGCAAAAATCAACTTTTATCAAAACTTTTCAAAACCATTTTCAATACGGATCACATCTTGACATGCATGGAATCAATCTTCAAGATGTACAACGCCGAATCCAAAGATCACAAATTGCCCATTGATTGAATAACACTGCTCAACATTGTAACCAGTTCTCTGAGAGTAAGGATCACAACTGAACCCTCTGGTAAAAAAAAGAAACAAGGATGACTTGATCAGAGACATGGACATGACGGTTGATTTGGACGTGTTTACGGCCGAACTTCAGCATGAAGTTGCCTACGTATCTCGAAGATGGGAATCAGGCCTTACGTAGTTTGGTTTGGGTTCACTCGAGTATTAATGCTCTCCTTTTACGCTCTAACTTTTGCCAAGGCCGCCCTTTAGGGTTTTCAACCTTGCGAGCTTAGTTTTTCTTTTTTCTAATTTTTTGTGCTCTAACTTTTGCCTAGGTTGCCCTTCCGGGTTTTCGGCCTAGCGAGCCTCTCATGGATAGTATTTCTTCAACTTGTCCATGTTGATCGGTTGGGAAAATTCTAGGCCATCTAGGTCCACGAGAATAACAGCTCCACCCGACTAGATAGTTTTGACGATGTAAGAACCAGTCCAATTGGGCCTGAACTTGCCTCTAGGGTTATGGATGGTAGCTCGGTTGTCTTTCAACACCAAATCCCCTTCCTTGAGATTCTGGGACTTAACTTTCTTGTTACAAGCCCTAGCAATCCTGCGCTGATAACCCTGAACATGGTACAGTGCTTTCAGCCTTCTCTTATCAAACAACATTAGTTCTTCAAACCTTCTCTGCTGCGAATCCGCCTCTACTATTTGACATTCAGCCATAACCTGCAAGGACGAGACTTCTATTTCGATTGGAAGAACCGTTTCTATCCCATAAACGAGGGAGTAAGGGGTTGCCCTAGTAGATGTTCGAATTGAAGTTTTATAACCCCAGAGTGCAAATGAAAATTTGCCTGGCCAGTCCATGTAGGTCTGAACAAGTTTCTATAGAATATGCTTGATGCTCTTGTTGGCAGCCTCGAAAGCTCTATTGGTTTGCGGCCGATATGTGGATGACTTATGAAAAGCCACATTGTTCTTCTCCAACAAGTCAATCACTTCTTTCTTGAAATGGGAGCCAATATATGAAATAATCTCGTTTGGGACCCCATAATGGCAAATGATGTTGTTTCGAACAAACTTAGCCACATGCGCTGCCCTCAACACTGCATAAGACTGAGCTTCGACCCACGTAGTGAAGTAATCAATTGCCACCAGAATGTATTCATGCCCATTTGACCCTTTCAATGTGACTGCACCGATGACGTCGATTCCCCAGACTTAAAAAGGCCACGGTGAAGTCATGTTGTACAGCTTCGATAGCGGAATATTAATACGATTAACATGAAGTTGGTATTTGTGGCATCGTTGAACAAGACCGATACAATCCTCCTCCATGGTAGACCAACAATAACCTTGCTTGAGAATCTTTTGGGCTAACATTACTCCATTCATGGGTGCTCCGCACTCTCCCCCATGGACGGCCTCCATTAGGTGCTTTGATTCCTCTGCGTCGACACACAACTTGTGCATTCCTAGATGACCCCTCTTGTACAGTTTACCTCCACAGATGATAAATTGAACGACCGTCCACCGTATTGCCCTTTTATCTTTGGCATTTGCCCCTAATAGATAAACCCCATTTTCCAAGAAGATCCAGATATCATCGTACCAAGGGTTTTGATCTTGCACTTCATCTATTACGGCGATAGACTCGTAGACCGGCGTATATCTCTGCTCAATGATGATCGGACGCACTCGGACTCCAAACGGGATGTCTATCATGGAAGATAGAGTTGATAAGGCATCAGCGAACCTGTTGTTCTCTCTTAGTAGATGCGTGAAGGCCAGCTTGTCAAACCTAGAAATCAGAACATCCAGGGTCCGGTGATAGATCTTCATCTTTTCTTCTTTGACCTTCCAGTCTTCTTTTGCTTGAGACACAACTAGGTTCGAGTCCCCAATTACGTCCAACCTTTTTGCCCTTAGTTCCAGGGCGGCTTCCAAACCAGCGATACATGCCTTGTATTCTGCTTCGTTATTAGATACCTTGAACTGGAGTTTGAAGGCTTAGGTCATATGGGAATTGTCGGGTGCTATCAGTAACACCTCTATCCCATAACCGTACTGATTAGACGTTCTGTTAAAGTACATTGTCCAAATCTCTTCCTCCACTTGCAGAATAGCTTCATTAGGAATAGGTATTCTACCACTTCATGCCTTTCCACTGGGTGATCTTCCCGGAACTCTGCTACTGCTCTTCCTTTGACAGACTTCCAAGTAATATATTTTAGATCAAATTCGGAAAGGAGAAGCAACCAATGAGCCAGCCTACAGGTAAGCCCCGGTTTCTCAAAGAGATATTTGATGGGATCTAATCTCGAAACCAAGATTATAGAGTGAGCTAACAGGTAGTGCCTCAACTTCCTAGTAGCCCATACCAAGGCCATGCAAGGTTTCTCTAGCAGGGTATAACGGGTCTCATAATCTAGCATTTTCTTGCTCAAATAATAAATGACTTTCTCCACCCTATCCTCAGATTCCTGAGCAAACATGTATCCCATTGTTGTGTCTGTGACTGACAGATGCAAAATCCAGAGCTTCCCTGGCTCCAGAGGCGACAACACAGGTCGATTCTGAAGGTACTGCTTGAGCTGCTCAAAAGCAAATTGACATCGGCCGTCCCATCGGAATTTCTTTCCTTTCTTCAAAAGACCAAATAGTGGTTCACAAGTCAAAGTTAATTTTGAAATAAACCATCTTATGAATTACACTTTACCCAGAAAGCCTCGCACCTCCTTTTCAGTCATTGGTGGTGGCATTTCTAGGATGGCCTTGATTTTGGAAGGATCTACCTCGATGCCCCTCTGCGTGATCAAGAAACCCGGTATTTTCCCTACTGTTACACCAAAAGTATACTTCTGTGGATTCAACCTCAGTCTGTATTCTTTGATCCATTGAAAGAATTTCTTCAAGGCGGTGTAGTGGCCCTGTCTTTCCTTGGACTTGACAATCATGTTGTCCATCTGCAACTCGACCTCTTTATGGATCATATCATGCAGAATTGTGGTTGCAGCCCATTAATAGGTAGCCTCGACATTCTTTAGCCCAAACAGCATCACTCGATCACAGTAGGTTCCCCATGGTGTAGTGAAAGTAGATTTCACTCTGTCCTCAGGTGCCATCAGAATCTAGTTATACTCAGAAAATCCATGCGTAAAGGAGAGCAATGCATAGCCCGTGGTAAAGTCCACTAATTCATCAATGTTCGGCAGAGGAAAATCATCCTTTGGACTGGCTCAGTTCAGATCCTTGAAATCCACACACCAAATTCTACCATCTCTCTTCGGCACTGCAACAATGTTGGCCAGCCAAGTTGGATACTCAGATACTAGCAAGAATCCTATATATACTTGCTTGGTGACCTCATCTTTAATCTTCAAAGCCTAATCCGAGCGTATTCTTCGCAACTTTTGTTTGATGGGTCAAGCCTCAGGGTTAAGAGGGATCCGATGCTGTACAATCTCAGGATCGATTCCAGACATGTCTTCGTAGGACCATGGGAAAATATCTTTCAAATCTTTTGCAAACCTCATATCCTCTCGATTAATCAAATTTTTCAAAACCAGAGGAATTCCTTCTTCATCGTTTTCATCAAAATTTTGAAAATCATGATCAATGCAATAAACAAGAGGCACAGAGAAATACTCAGAATTTGCAGTGGCATTCTCATTCACAAGATCAAGCTGATCTATTTCCTCGATTACAACCAACTCAACGGAAAAAGAAAATGATGACCTAGACAAAGCTTCAGCATCTGGGTTATCAACCCCAGGAATACCGAACCCAGACTCAAAAGAACCGGAATCTGATTCCAACTCCACAGACTCTGTGGAATCAGATTCTGGTTCACTACATGACTCAGAACTGTTAGACAGGTAGCCCTCCTCCAGCAGCCAAATGAGGGATGGTGCATCAGATGTATCCAAGATGCTGCTTGAAGGATTCGCACCCGGTTGGTCTTCGATCAAGGAAACGGTTAGGTTATCCCCCAAGCTCTATGAGTTAATCAGAGGATTCGAAAGGAGACATGCTAGTGCTGCCCCTACTTTAAACTCATTACTGTCAGAATCACTTTATGTGCTCTTCACAGCATCAGCAGTTGGTCCAGCTATTTCCTTTGTGTCATTGTCTTGCAGCTGCAAGTAAAAAAAATGTTGGACATTGACAGTGACCCCGGGTGCTGGAATACCCGCTGGGGGTACATGGAATGTATAGGCTACTGTCAGTTGTGGTTGCTATTGCTGAATCCTATCTATCACTTCTGCTTGGCGGGTTGTGACCTCAACTTGGCGGGCAACATCTAGCTGCATAGTCTCAGTGGTCTGCTAGAGCAGACGAAGCATATCTTCCATGCTGACTTGGGGATATTGAGCTATCTGAATTGGAGAATACTCTCTTTCCAGAGTAGAAGTAGAAGACTAGGCCTGACTGGGCGCAAGTGAAGTAAAAGGTGACTGCTAGATTTGTGAATTCTGCCTGATCCTCCTTCGTCTGGTAAACCGATGGGAGTGAAACAAACACTGGCTGGCCCCTAACAAGATTCCCGGATCTACAATTCCTTCTCACATGGATCTAGAGAGCTTAGGGGGTAACAGAATCGGCCGAAGCAATGATGAAAAACTACCATGCAAAAAGAAGTAAAGCAAAAAGAGAACAAAAATCAAAAGCCGCACAGCACCTCGGCTCAGATACCAACAACATGTAGTTGCAATCGTAAGCTGTAGAACTATACGCAACACTGATTTCTGCCCCCAAAACTGATACCCAAACTTGCAATTGATACATACGTTCTTGTAGAGTTTCACTCTAAAAGCACATACCAATTAAGTGAGCAAAAACACCCCTATGATGGGGTAGGGTTACCCTGTCGTAGTTTTGTCAGGAACTGGGGTCCACTACTCAAGCAAAGTGTTCACACAATCCTGAATTTAGGTAAGCAACTTGTCCTAGTTTGGAACAGCCTTTATGGCTTCCAATATGCAAATAGGCCAATTGGTCAAAAGGGTACCTTAGCAAGACTACCTAATATACCTCTCACACCTAACACCGGGAAGTAAAAGGAGGATCAAACGGTACAACGATAGTCCAGATCCAAGGGTTCTGTTCCCATTGTGGCAGAGTCCGCAACTGGTCAACCTTCTGATAAGTTTTTCCAAGCAAGCCTCCAGCAAACCGTTCAGGAATAGCAGATGGCAAACACTGTGACCAAGGTGCATTGATGCAAATGCAAATGCAAAGAAACACATAAGTGTAGATAAAATAACATACCATGATCAGTTTGAGTCAAGTTCTCTAAATCCCCAACAGAGTCACCAAAAACTGTAGCTCGACTTTTTCGAGCCCCCTCTTGGAAGCTCGAAAAGAAGCTCTATAGTTCGGACTCCTGTGGTTATGAATCTAATCTCACAAGTGCAATGTGAAACTGATAAACACCAAAGAGTCCAAATCCAGCAAACTATTTGAAAAATTGATTTTGATTCAAAAATGCCAAAATTAGACTGCTTTGCTAGATACAGAATCGCCACCTAAATATTTTATTTTGCGGAAATTTAGGAAACCCATGACTCGTGCCAAAGGCCACGTGTCTGCCATCATCAAAATTGCCTCGAATCGGGAACTTAGGTACGAGAGAGGAAGGTCATGGATTGAGCTACCCCGCTCGCCCGATCAAAGATCGGCCACTATTAATCATGATATGATTTTTAATAAACATTATGTGCTCTTATTCCGGTTATTAAACTAGCATTACTATGTGATGCGCACAAGCAAGTCTAGACTAGTTTGCTCAATTTGGAACAATTCAACTCATGTTTGCTTTCTACGAAAATGGTTTGAATTTGCCACCTCAAGTGGGCTTAAAGTTTGCGGATTTGCCACCAAACATAATGGACTTAAAATGGGTATGCCACTCAACAAAGTGGGCTTAAAACATACATTTGTTAAATCGTTCCAATTTAAACAACAAGCCATCATCCACAGGCATTTAAGCAGTTTATCAAATAAGTATTTAGCCTCATGGAATGCATGCTAGACATGGCAACGTTCACATTCATGCAAGTATGCTAAAGCGTAAAACTCACCAAGTACTATAAGCCAAGAAGACATGAGTTAGAAAAATACGCATGATTCCTAACTATGCCAAATATCTAATGCAACACATGCGATATGAAATTAATAGGCTCGGCTACTAATATGGAATATGAAACAATTGAAGACATGCCGTCTAAGCACGTATTCAACGAAGTATTGAAATGACGATGCAATCAGAATGATGCGACGAGCCTTAGTGTATGCAAAACTAATGAATGCAAGCATAAGGCATAAGGTATGCTAATTGAAATATGATGCCCCTAATCTAACCATCAAAAGTGGGCAAATAAAAAGGAGAAAGACGTGGGGTTAGAAGACATGAACTCATACACGTACACTTATTACAATATTACGCCCTCGTGAAGGAGGGTCTGAACGAATAAAAGCTAACTAGCTAGCTAAACTAAGCTAATTAAACTAATTATTACAAAACTTGAACTAATAACAAGCTTACTCTAGGCTAGTTACTTAAAACAATTAAATAATTAACTATCTAAGCTAATTAAATATTACAACGCAAACTAATTAGCTAAATACTTAACTAATTAATTACAAAGCAACTAAGCTAATTAATTACAATATGAATTAATTAACTACTCTACTTAAATAATTACAACATTAATTATTTAGCTACAACTAATTAACTAATCAATTTAAACAAATGGTCCCGGGAGGCGAGGGATGCCCAATGCATGCTCGGCTTCCACCCGAAAAACGCCCGTTGTGTTGCTTCCAATTGCCTCTGTTACACACCCTATGCACTGGTCCTCCTTCTCCAGACCAACTCTACTCTACTTGACAAGCTTTCTGCCAAATTTTCATTGGTGGCCAGCAGGCCAGAAGTGGTGGCCAGAAAGGGGTGTCCTCCAACAGTGGCGGCCTTTAGAGAGCAAACAGGGCAAAGAAGAGGCATTCTCATAGGTTGTTTGTACTATGCATCATCCTTTATCATCCACACAAGCTAAAATGAGTGATACATTTGGCACTCAAACCATCAATAAAGCAATTTCCATGCACAATGGCTAAGGGACCAATTTGTATAAGTCCAATGAATGTTAAAAAGACTCAAAAGGCCATTACCTTATCATGCATCATCAAGGGCAACGAAGGCCTAGGAAAGTGGCACATTTCATCACTATTGAGTATGAAATGTCCCACTTTCCTTGTGTTCAAATTAACGTCTGATTCGAACACATGCAATGCGACACAAAGGAATGCTTATCTTGCCACTTTTACTTGCCAATTTTGTTTGCACATTTTAGTTACCAAATCATGCTTTAATCAATTTGTCCATTGGTGAGTGTCCTCTAAGATGAAAGAAGTGTCAGCCAAGGGATCATGTAAGGCAAGAGAGAGATCATGCTGTTGATAATGAACCCTTAAAGAGGATTAAACCATTAAGCATGACCTCAATCTCAAGCTTAAAGTATCCCAAGCTTGAAACAACCCTCAAAAGCAAATGAAAGAGTGAAGTACAGAGGAAGGTTGCAGAGTTCATAGTGCTGAAATGGAAAGAAAAATAACACCAAAAGATGTTATCAACTCAGACAAGAGGTGTCTAAGACCGTAAAACACCAACTTGTGAGGGCTATTGCACTACAACCATGCAAAACAAGACTCAAATGAACTAACCAGCCCAAAACAAAGCTAAAGCAAGCCATTTTAGAGACTAAAACAAGCTAAACTTGAGCTAAGTTAAGCTAGAAAACATGCTACACTACAAGAAAAGGGGGTGTAAAAGATGGAACTTTTTGCGACGGCACATTTGCCGTCGCAAAAAATTTGACTTTTTGAGACGGCACAACTTGCCGTCGCAAAAAATAGAGTATTTGTGATGGCATAAAATGTTGTCGCGAATAAGGAGAGTATTTGCGATGGCAGAGATTGCTGTCGCAAAAAAAAAATAGAGTTTTTGCGACGACACCAACTGCAATTGCAAAAAAAAAAAAGAGTTTTTTGCGACTGTAATAGGTACCGTTGCCAAAAAAAAAATACATATACATATATATATATATATATATATATATTATGGCTTTGGGACGGCTTTATATATATATATAGTCACAAAATGGTTTACATAAATGCAACGGTATTTTTCTGTCACAAAAAAATAAAAAAATAAATAAAAAAAAGACGTCGTCTTACTCTTTTAAACATTTCTCTTTTCACACATTTTTTCATCTTCCTATCTCTCTGTCTTTGTTTCTATCTCTCTTCTCTTTTTCTCTTTCACTCATCACTCTTCTTTGTCTCTCTCTCTTTCTCTCACTCTCTATGTGTCTCTGTCTCTCTTCTCTTTCTCTCTCTCACTCATCACTCTTCTCTATCTGTCTGTTTCTCTCTTTCTCTTTGTCTCTGTCTTTGTCTCTCTTCTCTTTCTCTCTCTCACTCATCACTCTTCTCTGTCTGTCTGTCTGTCTCTCTCTTTCTCTCTGTGTCTCTCGGCCATCTCTCATCTCTCTTCTCTCTATCTCTCTCATCTCTCTTCTCTCTTTGTCTCTCTTCT
The DNA here is from genome assembly GCF_055761805.1 of Camellia sinensis. Classification (NCBI taxonomy): domain Eukaryota; kingdom Viridiplantae; phylum Streptophyta; class Magnoliopsida; order Ericales; family Theaceae; genus Camellia; species Camellia sinensis. The sequence goes on from NC_138974.1 coordinate 83,419,388, forward strand.
CTTTAGCTCTCTCACTCTCTCGTTCATCTCTCTCTGTCTCTCTCTTGTTTATCTCTTTTCGCTCTTTCTCTCTCTCTCTCTCTCTCTCTCTCTCTCTCTTTGTCTATCTCTTTTCACCCATTTTTTCATCTTCCTCTCTCTCTCTCACTCATCACTCTTCTCTCTTCTCTCTCTGACTGGTTGTCTATCTCTCTCTCTCTCTCTCTCTCTCTCTTTATGTCTCTCACTCATCTATCTCTTCTTTCATCTCTTTTCTCTCTTTCTCTTTTGCTCATCTCTCTTCTCTCTATGTCTCTCTCGCTCATCTCTCTTCTCTCTATCTCTCATCTCTCTTCTCTCTATGTCTCTCTCGCTCATCTCTCTTCTCTCTATCTCTCTCTCTATCTTTTTCCCTCTATCTTTCCCCCATTTTTTCCCTCTCTCTCACTCATCACTCTGCTCCTTTGGAAGGCCAAAAATGCAAGCAAACAAAAACCAAAAGAGAGGGGGCCACCCCCTCTGATTTGAGGCCTCAAAACCACATGCCTACAACTGAAAACCCACTGGGTTTTAGTGGTTAAAAGGCCAAACCAGGGCTAGCTCAGAGGCCTTATGGCATGGCTCAAAACAAGGCCAAACAAGTCCAACAAGAGGGTTGAAGACCCTCAACAGCCAAAAGACCTTAAACAAACTTCAAAAGAACTTAAATACAAGACTTTTTTCAGTTGAAAGGAAGGCCTAAAACAATATGCAAGTATGGCCAAAATAAGGTGTAAAAAAGTGCCAAAAAGGGAAAGAAACTTACCCTTGAAGATCCACTCTGAAACCAGCAACTTCAGGAGGTAAAACCTCACTTTCAGAGCTCAAGAAGTCCTCCCAAGAACCTCAATCCAATGGTGGTGGTGTATCTCTAAGTGTTGTAGTGTGAAAGTGCAAGGAAAATGGAGTTCAAGGCACAAATCAACAACAATATAGAGAGAGGGAGAGATTTTTCTTCTCAAAAATGCTGAACCTTTGCTAAGGAGAGAGGCTCTCTCCTTATATAAAAGAAAAGTAATGCAAAGCTTCTTCAAGAAGCTTAGCAAGAGCTTCATCCCTCCATACACGTGTATGGAGGGCAGATAAAAGGATTCCAGCTAGCTCAAAAGATCTAGAGTGAAACCTGCTAAGGCAAGGGGGCCGGCAGTGGCTCATTGATGGCTGGCAGGCTCAATCAATGGCCGACATCAACAAGGTGAAAGCCGGCAGGGCCAAAAGGTGGCCGACAGTGCACCAAAAAACACATTCTGAAAGGACCAAGTCATGGTCCAAGAATGGGGCAGAAAGGATACACGGTCCAGAAAGCTTGAACTTGTGACATTCCTCTGCGAAAGTCAAATACCCGACGAGGAATCGAACTTGTGTCTGGATGTACCTGCAACCATGACCGAGTCTGGAGGATGGTCAAAAATGGGGTGTCTACAGGTGGTCCTCCATATATAGACAGACATCAAACTCCCTCAGAAATATCATTAAATACACGCATAAGCAAGCGCAGGCATATGTGACAACAGCTGGCAGAAAATATCTGCAAAACACACTTGTGGTCAGCATGCAACTAATTCTGGTCGGCAGGCCACACAAGTGGCCGGCAGCCAAGATCAGTGGCCGACAACCAACCGTGGTGGCCAGCAAGTCCCAAGGTTTTTCAGGTTTGAAGAACTATGGTTGTGGCTCAAAACAAGGCAAAAGGTGTATAGGGTTTGTAATGCCCCGAAATAATACAATAGTCCATCCACCATAAGCACTATATGATAACAATAACAATAAAGTTATCTTCCATTAGTTCAATATGACAAACAAAAGAAAAACACATGCATCATACATTCATAAAGCCTAACTCTAAATCTATAGCATATGTTTTCAAATAAAAGAGAGGAAGAAAAATAAACGGATAAAAATGCCCTACAGGCATACAACATTCCAAGACGATGTTTAGTTACAACAACATGAGTCAAAAGCTCAATAAAGGTAAAGCCCTAGGCTTGTACAAAAGCAAATAAATACAAATAAACAAAGGTGGGCTCTTAGCTACATAATTCTCCCAAGCTAAGTCATTGGTGGAGGCATATCACCAGCACCTGAAAATGTTTTTCCCAAGTAGGGTGAGCCATTGCCCAATAGAAATCATCTATCACAATATATGAGTCTTAACAAAAGTATAACTATGGTGTGCATATGCAATGCCTATGACAAATCATTCATGATGTTACAAGATCATACTATGCCAAGTTTACATCTCAAGCTATTTTAGTCTTACTTTAGTTCATGGCAATTCATTTCATCTCAATCGATGAGTTAAATTCCTTGTTATCCAAACTATCCAACTGAGATTACATCCCAATAATTTTCTACCAATACAATTATCACATGGACAATTCAACCAGTCATTTTACAGAAATTTCATCCACGGGAATCAGCACCCATGTATATACACACGGTTTTTGGGACTTTCACTCTAGACACACAAGCCAACTTAATTCAATGCAGTGCATCCCCTTTCTCCTCCCAAGCATGGAGTACATGCCTTTTCTCATCCCAAATATGATACATATACAATGTACTAACACAGTCATATTCAATGACAACCAATATGAGATTAGTTTCATTTCACCTAATCTTCATGCAATTTACATAACAATCGTAGTTGTCCTCCACCAATAGCCCAAAATAGATATTTCTAAGCAGTTATACAAACTTCACAATAGATAAACTATTCATATGTCCATCGATGAGAAACGACAATTTTCCAACTCCACCATTAACATACACATCTAACCAATTTGACCTTTAATGAACCAATTCCATGATTTATACAAAATAACCATTTGAAACATTTTAGGGCAACACCCCATTTCCTCCCAACTACTACCTGTTTACCAAAATCAATAAGTTTGACACAACACAACATTATATCCATATCCATAAGCATTTCAACAGCTTCATATTGAAAACCCCTCTTTTGATTTTAAACCAAAACTCTAGGTTTGTCTAAAATCATCCAAATCCTAACCTTTATTTGCACTATCATCAAATATCCAAGTTAAAAATCATAGAAGAATATAAAAAGTCCCTACCTCAAGCTTAGAAGAGGGAGAAGGAAGAAAGGCCCAAAAGTCGACGGAGGAGGAACGACATTTTGCTCTAATCAAAATGAAGCCCTTGACAAGCTCTACAATTAATCTCAAAGAAGTAAGGCGAGGAGAGAACTTCAAGCGAGTAGATCTAAGGATCTTTGAGTGAAAAAGTGTTTTTTGAGAGAAAGAGAGAGTTTCATGGTTTAAAGGGAGAAAGGAAAAGGTAAAGTAAAGAAAAGATCAAGTGGTGGACCTATTTATAGTACTAGTCAGAATAAAATTAAACCCCAAAGTCAATCCAAAATATCTTGTCAAAATCCCCAAAAAGTAGGGCCCAAACCGACTGGAAATCTAGGAAAACGTTCGGAGCTGTCCACCTCTGCAGCAGAGGTGTCGACCTTTATGAAGAAAAGCTAGAACACTTATGTTTGACAGCATGCAAGGTGTTGACCCTTCCCAAACTGGTATCGACACCATATTTTAGCAAGCAATCCTAGGACAAGGGTCGACCCTTCCTAGACTGGTGTCGACCCTTGAGGCCAATAACGAAAGGCAGGTGTTGACACCACCAATACCGATGTCAACCCCAGAACAAGATTTTTAAGTTCCCAAACAACTTTTCAACGTAATCAAGCGTGAATGAGAAATCCCAACAAGTTTAAATCGATTTGTGCTCCTCCAAAACTAAGATACAACAACACCAAAGATTCCTATAATAAAATAAAGGATTCAAATACACTTCCCCAAAGCTTTGAAGGATACAAGTGCTACAACATCCCCACCTTAGGAAATTTCGTCCCCGAAATTTTAAAGCAAGTTTTAAAGCCATGATTAGACCAATCCCAACAATCATAATCAATCAATTTCATCACCATGACCTATTCTCCCGTCATCGATTTTCATCAACTCGATACACAACTTCCAACATTGAACGTACAATTCACATTTTCTGAAACACATACAATGTTTTTATATAAAATCCATGTTTTCCAAAACATATATAGCATATACAATGTTTTCATGTTTCATTAACATAATCAACACTTCGATACATGCTCAAACATCAACAACTAAGTCCAAATACTTCTCATGGACTTCCAACTCACGTTCCCAAGTTACTTCCTCAACCCTGTGATGTTTCCATAACACTGTAACCAAGGGAATTGTCTTTCCTTGAAAGACTTGGTCCCGGGTGTCCAAGACCCTCACCGGTCTTTCTTCGTATGAGGCATCCTCATCTACCTCTAAGTCGGTCCAATCCAACACGTGCAATGGATCCGACTCATACTTCTGAAGCACGCTAATATGGAACACATCATGAACCCTGGAAAGTTGTGGCGGCAAGGCTAAATGGTACGCTACCTCTCCGACCCGCTCAAGGATCTCAAAAGGGCCAATGAATCGAGGGGATAACTTTCTACTCTTTCCAAACCATATCAAACCTCTCCTAGGTGATATTTTCAAGAACACGTGATCTCCTACCTCAAAAGGCAAAGGTCTCTGTCTACGGTCGGCGTAACGTTTTTGATGACTTTGGGCAGCAGCCAACCTCTTACGGATAAGTGCAACTTTCTCTGTCATTTTTTGAACTAAATCTGGACCCAACATAGGTGCATCACCCACCTCGGCCCAGCACGCAGGAGATCTACACGGTCGGCCAAACAAGGCCTCAAATGTTTCCATGCCAATACTCAATTGGAAACTATTGTTATAGGAAAACTTCACCAAAGACAAGTGCCTCTCCCGTGAACCCTTAAAATCAAGAACACTGCCTTGAAGCATATCCTCAAGAATCTGAATAGTACGCTCAGACTGCCCATCAGTCTGAGGATGATACGTAGTGCTAAAGGTTAATTTTGAACCCAAGGCACTCTGTAAGCTCTGCCACAATCGGGCCGTGAAGCATGGATCTCTCTCCGAAACAATCGTCACAGGGACTCCGTGCAACCTCACTCTATCCCTAATGTAAAGGTCGGCAAGGTAATCTACCAAATCACTTACGCGCATAAGAATAAAGTGCGTCGACTTGGTCAACCGATCAATTATCACCCAAATTGCATCACTACCCCGTTGATTCCTCGGAAGGCCCACAACAAAATCCATTATGACATGCTCCCACTTCCACTCGGCTATAGGCAAGGGTTGCAACAAACCTACAGGCCTTTGATGCTCGGCCTTCACTTGTTGACAAGTTAGACATTTTGATACAAACATGACCACATCCTTCTTCATTCCCCTCCACCAAAACTGGCGGCTAAGGTCATGATACATCTTTGTGCCTCTCGAATGTATCGCAAGGCATGAATGGTGAAACTCTCGGAGTACTTCCTCTCAGTAAGACTCCAACACAAAGACACGATCACGGTGCCTAATACTCAAATCAAGATACACATTCAAGCCTTTCTCCACCTTCCCATTGGAAATCTTCTTCCGGAGGGATTCTATTTCAAGGTCACCCTCCTACGCTTCTATTACTCAGTTCACAAGTGTAGGCTGTGTAACTACCGAAAACAAGGCTGCAGACTCAGCAGACTCATCAAGATGCAAGTCAAACTCCCCAATAGCACCTGTAGACACCCCATTTTTGACCGTCCTCAAGACTTGGATGTCACCATTTGAACACTCGGTGATTATCCATGTTTGTGTTCGTTTGGAGTTCCCGGAGGTCTCGGCTCGCGCGCCTTGCCTCAGGATCTCCGAACTTGACTGTTTAGTGTCTGGTTTCACACCAAACACTTGTATTTTGCCTTTGAGAGGCAGGGTAGGGCTTGTAGACCATCCCCACCCACCACCGGCAGTGGCTAGAGGCCACCGGCTGGTTTTTGCTGCCACCGGAAATGTTTATTGCCGGCCGGCACTATTTGTTGCCGTCAGCACTATTTAGTGCCGGCCGGCACTCTTTTTGGCCAAGATGGCATTTTTGGCCGGCCGACTACTGTGCATCTGCTTTTACAGATATTTTAAGACAGCTGTCTTGCCTTTTGCTCCCCTCCATACACATGTATGGAGGGATCTCCCTCTTATGAAGCTTGTCTTGTAAGCTTTACAAGACAAGAAGTGCCATATAGAGAGAGGTTGGTCTCTTGGCTTAAGAGGTTAGACACTTGAGATATTTTGAGAGCTTAGACAGCCATTGTTAGGGTTTGAGTTCTAGGGTTAGGGTTAGATACACCTCCTATCTCTCTTTCCCTCTCTTTTGTGCTCTTGTGTGTGTTTTAGTCCATACTATTGCACACAATCACCTAGTGTTTCACCTTCCTCTTGGAACTGAGGTTCTAAGGGACTGATTTTGAAGTTTTGGTGTTGGATTCAAGCCAAGGAAGGCCATTGGAGCACCATTGTTGAAGAAGGCTTCAAGGGTAAGAATCTCACCCCTTTTTACCCCATTTTCGCATTATATTTCTACCTATCTTAAATTTGTTTTTGAGCTTAGTGCATAATACAAAAAAAGTTCTGTTTTTAGACCCTCTTGGTTGTTTGTTAAGTGTGTTTTGTGGTTTGGGTAAGTTTGAATACCCTTAGGCCTTGAAAGGCCTCATTTTGTGCCCTTTTGTGTGAACTCCGGGATTTTGGTGTTGGGGTCTCATCACCACTGAAATCTTGAGGGATTTCAGTGGTGAAAGTGATGCCTTGAAGTCCCACGAAGGAGAGGGCCACCCCCTCTCCTTGTTGTCTTTGAAAAGGCCATGTTTTGGCCTCTTGAGGGAGCACCATGTTAGAGGGTGTATTGAGCATGACTTGGCTGCTTTTTTATGCTTAATATGTCAGGTTATGCCTCTGTTTTTACTTGGTTTTGGTACTCCATGCATGCTTAGCATAGTTCCCATGTAATGCCTTGTTATGCCTTAACATGTCTTAGGTTGTGTGCCTTTGTTTCTAGCATGTTTTAGGCTTACATTTGTGAAGATTTTGTGCTTATCTTGACATGTTTTAGGTCTGTCCATAAGCGTTTGGGTTGATTTTGGCATGCTTGGTATAGCTCCTTTGCATTTGGGCTTGTTGGCCTTGAGCATATGAATGTATAGCATGACATTTTTGCATTGATTTGGTTATTTGCGGTCACCTTATATGTCATTTCAGTCCCATTTTCATGCCTATGTGTTTGCCTTGAATGCATCTTTAATGCCTCATAAGCTTGTGTAGCAATGCTCCTTGTTTTGGTGTTTATACATGCCTTTGTTTTTGAGTCACTTGGATGCCATCTAAGTGGTCCTTAGGCCTTGTATTAAAGTCCCAAAACTCTGTTTTTGGTCAATGAGTCCATGCCATGTTTGGTCTTGCTAAGTGTAGTTCAATACTCTATTGGTTTGCTTTGAGCATTTAGGCCATTTGGTGCATGCTTGGCTTGATTTATTGCTTGGTTTGGCACCATGTTTTAGCATGATTTCAATGCTTATGTTGCATGCTAATTAGTCCATGATTCCCCCTTTCAAATGTGTTTGAGAGTTGTTCAATTTATGCCTAAGTGTTGGCCTTTCAACATGTGTATGTGTGCATGTGTATTTGGTTCCTCATTATAGCACTTTGGCCCTTGTTTTAGGCCTTGTTAGAGCTGCCTAAAATCATGCTTTAGACCACCTTTGCATTGGTTAGCATTGCCTCATGTTTGTTTGCATGCTTGCATAAGTTTGTTGCCATGCCATCTTGCATCCTTAGCTTGTATGCCTAGGTTGCATTGCATCTTGCATGCATGCCTTGTTCCTTGAATTGGTGATAGGAATTGGGCCTTGTTTGTTTGATTGGTTTGCATTTCATTTGACATGAAAATTGCATACTTGGTTCTTTGGGCCATCATGCATGGAAATGCGTGATTGGTGGTCCGAGAATCGAGGCACATGCCCCTTTGACTCATTATCATGATAAGGGACATGGTTGGGCATATATGCCTTGAATTGTGCTGCCATGCTTTGCCTTGCCCTCTGTTGCTGTCATTTGCAGATTCTGCAGGAACACTCTGCCGACCGGCAGTGTAAGGTGCCGACCGGCAACAATTTCTCTGCCGGCAGCTTCATTTTGTGCCAATGGTCACACACCACTGCCGGTGGTAATTCCACTCAGCCGGTGGCACTCCCCAGTGTCCAGGGATGCAGTCCTGAGGTTTTGACAGCCTCCAGAGCAGTGAAGGAAGAAAAACAGAGGCAGCCTATGCATGGTGACGCGTTTCCCGAGGCATGTTTCCTGTTTTCTTAGTTTTAGTTAATTTGCTTAGTTGATTAGGCAATTTGTAATTATTAATTAGCTTGCGTAGTTAATTAATTTGTAATATTTATTTGGTCCCTCCGAGTGAGGGTAAATATGTAATAAGTGTGCGTGAGTGTGTGTATGTCTTCCAACCTCACGCCTTTCTTCCCTTTTATTTACCTGCTTATGATGGTAGATTAGGGCACGTTTAATTTAGCATACCTTATGCTATGCATGTGTGCATCCATGCATTTGTATTGCATGCATTAGGCTCGGTACATCACGTTAACTGCATTTGTACTTCAATTCAAAAATTGAATATGTGATAGTTGATCGCATTTCATATGCCGTGCTTAGGTTAGCCGAGCCTATCTAATTGCATCCTGTATGTGTTGCATTAGGCAATTTAACATGAACTAGGACACGCATGTTTGCTAACTACTTTACTTTTTTGGCACGGAGTACGATGTAAGTATTTTCGCTTTAGCATCTCGCATGCGTGTGAATGTTAACATGACAGTATGCTTGCCATGCGGCTAAATGCTTACGTGAGATTAAATTGTTTGAATGCCTGTGGGTGAAGGTTGGATTGTTTGAGTTGGAAAAACTCATTGAAATCCGTGTTTTAGCCTACTTGCGAGTAGCAAATTCCAAAGCATTTTCAAAACAAGCGGATATGCAATGTTTCTTTCCAAATTAGGCAATCTAGTCTATACTTGTTTGCTGCGCGCATAACATAGTAATTCTAGGCTAATAAATGGAATAAGAACACATAACGTTTTCAAAATCGGATATCATGGTTAGTAGAAGCCGGTCTTCGGACCGGGCGAAAGGGGGTGCTCATAGCTGACCTTCCCCAATCGTACCCAAGCTCCCGAGCCGAGACAACTCCGGTGATGACGGACATGTGGCCTTCGGCACCGAGTCAGGGTTTCCTAAATTTCCCCATTTTAAAAATATTTAGGTGGCGACTCTGTATTTGGCAAAGCAGTCCATGTTTGGCATTACTTTTTCAAAAATCTGTTTCTCAGAACGATTTGCCAGATTTGGACTCTTTGGTTCAGATTAAGAACCGCGACAACAAAAATCGCGAGTCCGAACTGTAGTAGCACCGAGGCCCCCTCCGCAGGCGCGCCTACAGTTTCTGGCAACTCCGCTGGGGATTTTAGAGAGCTTGACTCGAACTTGTGATATCCTGTTTTGATTTCGCTTATGTGTTTCTTTGCATTGCATGTGCATTGGTGCGCCTAGGAACACAGTGTTTGCCATCTGCCATTCCTGAACGGTTTGCCGGAGGCTTGTCTTGTCAAGGCATGTCCATAAGGCTGACCGGCTATGGGCTCTGACAGTATGGGAACACAAACCCCGGTTTTACTGAGGCACCCGTTTCGACCATTCGACCTAGTGCATATTCGGATCCATAGTGACCATTCCAAATTAGGACAGGCTACTTACCCGATGTTAGGTTGTTTGAAAACTGCTGTGTGCGTAGTGAAACCCTAGCTCCTGACAAAATAGGACAGGGAAACCCTACCCCAACATAGGGGTGTTTTGTTCTCTTTACTTGCTATGTGCTTCTAGAATGTATTTCTACAGGGAAAGTACATATCAGTTTGCAAGTTTGAGAATCAAACCTGAGGACACCAGTATCAGTATCAGTTATAAGAATCAGTTATCCGCGGGTATTAGGGTTCAATTTTCGGGAACTGTGATTTCTGGGAACAGTGATCAGCAGTAGGGTACAGTTGTTTGGCTACACCCATGTTTGATCAGTTTGGGCTGAAATGCTGTCTGTTTTTCCTTTCAAGGGGGTTCAGAGAGTTGCAGAGTTGATACAGAATAGCCAGTGTCTCCCCTTGCTGAGGCAGGATTTATGGCGGCACAAAATTCAGAAGAAATTGTGGTTATGATGGCTGCATTGGAGCAGGGAATCGCTCCGCAGAGTGAGGCCAGTATCAATATGTCACATCCACCCAGGTCGCCCGTTGTGCACCCGGTCTGGGCTCCCCAGTTATATCAGGCTCGTGAGCCCACCACCTTTGAATTGATGGGGATGATAGGTGACCTCCAGAGGTCCGTGGCCGATCTGGCCTATGGAATGTCGGCTTCACCGCCAGCGGCGCCATATGCCGGGAATTTCATACCACAGGAGCCCCCGCTACTGGGGCGGATTGTGATAGAGCTCAACCAGCCAGAGGTGGTTTCCAGCTACAGTCGCGACATGCCAGCACCAACCTAGAGCCTTGATCAGGCTGAGGCCAGAGGGAAAGACAAGGCAAAGCTAGACGCCGATCCTATTGAACAACTGCTGTGGGCAGTCGAGGCTCTGAAAGTCAGAGGGATGAACAAGCAACAAATATCTGCGATCGTGATCAAAGTTGTGGATGATGCTTTCCCCACTCCAATCAAAGGCAGTTCAAGCCAGGTAGAAAATCGGGATGGGCCCCGTCATGCCCAGACAATTCCTGTCGTTCCCAACTCTGCACCGGGAAAGGGTCAAAAAGCCAAGGCAGCGCCAGCCGACCCTTTCGCTAGCGTATCTGGCAAGAATCCTCAAACTTCAAAGTACCTGCCCCGTGGGCGCAGGGTCTTTCACGACCTCTACATGCCTTTGTCTAGGGCATTACTAATATTGGCGAAAAATGGGCATCTTAAACCTTTGGAGCCTCGGCCACTCCCGAAGAATCTCCCCGCCACTCATGATGCTACCTTGTACTGCGCGTACCACCAACAGTCCGGTCACAGTACCGATGGATGTTCCCGCCTTCGTCATGAAGTGCAGGATTTGATCGATAACAAGGTTATCCTCCCACCCACCTCAGCCAAGTCCGTTACCACCCAGTTGTTGGATTTCGAGGGCTCGGATACTGCGAGTATGTAAAGTGAACCGCCTACGGGCGACGTTTGGTATATTTTGGATGTAGCGTCTGGCACGTATTTTTGAGCATCGGTGAAACCGAGTTTTGTAAATCCTGGCTTGGATATCGAGTCAGTCTTTTGTTTTGAGTCTGTCTCTTTGTCTTGAATCAGTCTTTTGCTTAAGGGTCTGTCTTGTTGTATCGAGTCAATCCCCTTTGTATATAATACCAGATGATTCTGGGGTTGTTGTCCCGAACGCCGTTTTGTTTTGTAATTATCTATTTTTGTTTTGAGTCTGTTTCTGCCAAGGAGCCAGTTGCACCAACAAACCCGAGCGAAACAGCTGTTGCTATCTCAACTTCATGCTTGCTTTCAGCATAAGTGCCAGAGAATTTGATTGGGTTGACAGTACATCTCGCCTGCTCTCCTGCGCGCCAAACTCATTGCATTAACCTAAGTTTTTCAAAAAAAAAGAACCTTTTGAACACTGCGGTGATAAAAACGAAGAGGAAGGAATTCCTCGGGTTTTGCAAGATTTTTGATCATTTTGAGAGAAAGAGAAGCGTGCTAAGCCTTTTAATGAGTGAAACCATGCTTGTCGGCGTGAGTACTGGGAAGGATCCTAGCTTAATCCAGATTGGTTCCACACTATCTTCGGCGCGAGTGATTTGTCGCTTTCTTAAAAACTTTCAAAAATAAATGTTTTACGCGGCCCTGCGAAGACCTGTGTGGAATCGCTCTCAAGATTGCACAGCCTAGGATCGCTCTCAGCCTCAAAATTCAACCCATCCGTCTCAAACTCTGAACCCGTTCAGAACGTTCAGAAGTTCAACGGTCAAACGCCATAAGAGGTCTGTATGGCCAGTTTCGAAACAGCCCTCAAGGAAGAGGCACCAAAGCCGAATTGGAAGGAGTAGATCTCGCCGGAAGAAGCTCGTGGAGCAGCCATGACGGATTCTCCTATAAATCATTGCAACAGCCGTTCTCCTAGACACAGGGGGGCTTCCAGTTCAGGAACCATTTGGCATGGACTTGCTACACTTTTACCCTTTGAGAGGCTCGCTGGGCCGAAAACCCGGAAGGGCGACCCAGGCAAAAGTTAGAGCAAGAGAAAAATACAAAAAAGCAAAAATACAAAAAAGAAGAAAAGAAAAGAAAAAGAAAAATACGAAAAAAAAAAGAAATAGAAAATGAAAAGAAGCTCGCAAGGTCGAAAACCGGCATCGGGCACCTTGGCAAAAGTGAGAGCCTAAAAAAGTGAAGGTTAAAATACCCGAGTGTACCTTAACCGGAACTACGTTAGGCTTGATTCCCATGTTTGGGATACGTAGGCAACTTCATCATGAAGTCCAGCCCTCAACGCTTTCATAGCGTCTCAGTCCATGCAATGGTTTCGATTTCATCCCAAAGTCTAGTCGCCAACGCTTCCAAGGCGACTGTGTCCATATATGTGTTGTGACCGTCTTCGTCATCGCTGTGTCCAAGAGCTCGACCACCGCCAATGAAGACTGTTTCCAGGTTGCTGCGGCACCATCCAAACAAGGGGCAACTTTCCGTTGCCGCGAGCCGGCGTGAGACGCCATTCAAACCAGGGGCAACTTTCCGTTGCCTCCCACTCCCTTCAAACCAGGGGCAATTTTCCATTGCCTCCGATCTGAGGTTGCGCATCTCGAAGAGTAAGTTCCTTGCTTGTTGAGCATCAGCTGTTTGCAAGAATAGTTTTTGAAATTTTTTACTGAAGTTGACTATTTTCTCGAAAACTATTTCATTTTTCAAAACTGGACCATTGTCTTGGACCCAAAAAGGAAAATTTTCATTGCTTACAGCCTGACTCGCATGGTTTTCAAATCAAAAATCGAACAAGTACGTTAATCCGACTCTCATTTTGATCAAAATTGTTTTAGTAGAAAGCAAAAACAAAGAATGGTTAAAATGATGAACTAAGGGCACAGTTGAGCCAGGCTTTCTGTCTTTCCCCCGTCATCGACGTACTTGCCAGAAGAGTGCTCTACCCGTCAGAAGAAATGGCCGTGAGCTAACGGTGTTGAGCATGAACCCACACCTTTCTATTTATCCATCGATCACCCCGGGGATGGATGAAAAATGAGAGGATGAAGAATAGAGAGGTGTAAGTTGAGAGAAAAGTGAGGAAAAGGGTTTCGAGAGAAAATCTGAGCTTGAGAGCCGAGTGATGTGAGAATCACAAATCAGAAAGGGTGGGAAACAATACCCAGATTGAACTGGCTCCTCGTGGTCCGAGGTCCCCCCATCTTCGCTAATGCGTCTGTATGTCGTGTCTTTGGTTTTGTTTACCTCAACCTTTGTTTTAGGTCTTTTTCGAGCGTGTCTCGTTGTGTTTAGGTCGTGTACCTATATTTGAGTCCTCCCCGCTGTGTTCAGTTGTAGGCTCGATATCCCGGTTTGAAAAACCCTCATTCGATTTCAAAAATCATTTACAATTAGAATGCTATGCCATTCTCTACATTTGAACGTGTTTCGACTCCAACCGGTTCCATCTTTGAGGTTCGTCTTGTCAGATTGGGCTGTTTGTTTGGGAATTGCCATGTGCAGAATGAACCGAATGCTGTGTTATGGGCTGTATGCAGATTAATCCCCAACAGAGTAAGGGCTATGTATCCAAGAATCAGGCAGTGGGTTGCTTGGGTTATTTTTCTGTTGGCTGTTTAATTATCTGATTATTAAAATTGCAATTGTTCAATTTTCAGATAACCAATCAATTTCATTTACATTGAGGTGTAACATGATGGAATGCGATGCAATGCATGAGATGTGTAAATGTAACACTTTTTAAGCAAAAATCTGTTCATTTCATAATTTTTCTCGAGTACAAAGCTTCGAAGAAAACAAAATCTGCCTGCGGCAGTACAAGGTAATATAACTACCAAAGAAAAGAGGAAAAGTACAAGAAAGAAGAAAAATGACAAAAATCTGCATCTGTGTCGAACACTCCAGGGGCCATCAGTCGGTCCTGCTCCTCTTCCTGGACGAGGGTCCAGGAGCATCATCAGCATCGTCGTCAGAGCCCGAGCTAGAACCGCCTCCGGTCTCCTCCTCGGATGACTCGGACTCCGCCTCTGCCTCCGCCTCTGACTCCTCGTCATCATCATCATCCGGGACTGGAGCTCGCGAGCTGCTCCCGACATGAATTCACCCTGCTTTGGAGCGGGGGAATACTCGGCCCTCCTCATCTCTCCCCCGGGCAGGGACGGAAGGTCCGGCTGGAGCACCTCCTGCCATGGGAATTTGGAATGGAGCCTGAAAAAGTACATAAAAGGGAAATGCATCAATATACTGTAGACAGTCTATCAGTGCAGAATGCAATACAGAGTGCAGTGTATGAATGCCGTGAGCAGTCTATCAGTGCAGAATGCGATGCAGAGTACAGTGTATGAATGTCGTGAGCAGTCTATCAGTGCAGAATGCGATGCAGAGTACAGTGTATGAATGCCGTGAGCAGTCTATCAGTGCAGAATGCAGTATATGAGTACAGTATGAGAATGCCGTGAGCAGTTTATCATCGTAGAGTACAGTGCGGAATGCAGTGTATGCAGTGTATCAGATGCTGTGAGATCAGTGTATCAGGTGTTGTGTCGTGCATCAGATTATGTGAAGCAGTTTGAGGCCAGTGTCAGAAGGACATACCGGTATGCTGTAGAGGGCTAGGAGGTCAAAAGTCCGCTGAAGCATCCCCATCATCGAGGCATTCATCGCCAACGACTGACGGGTATACCCAGAAGAAGCCTGCAAAAGTGTTAGATGCATTAATATTCTGTGGAATATCAAATAAACTGAAATGAAATGACTATACAAAAATGCAGTAATATGTACCGGTGGTAAGTCGGGGACGTCGATGAACTCGTGACCAGCCGGTGGAGGGGCGAAGGGGATCTGATAGGTCGACCCACCCTGCCCCCGGAAAGTCAGTACAGCGGGCAGGGCAGGCCAGCCAGCTCCCCGTCCTCCCTGCACTCCGCCCCTGCCACGGACTCGGGCCCTCCTCGCAGCCCCTACTCCAACTCCCGCTCCGGCCCCAGCCGCCGATGCCACAGGCCTGGCCCCGTCTGCTCGACGGTCGCTCAGAGGTCGCATCAGGTATGTCTGCACGTACTCCTGATAGTCTCCGGTACCTCTAAAGCCGGCCTCCTCCCAGCCAATGGTGTAGTCATCCATCTGCTCGCTGGTGAGCCTCTCGGTCTCCCTCATATCCGCAGGAGGGTGAACCGGGACTATCTGCTCAGGTAACCCCAGGGTCTAGCGTAGGAAACGCTCACCCAGGTACCAAGCCCGACAGACCGGGCCCTCCTGCAAGACCCGAAAATGTGAGGTCACATCGGCACCAGCGAACCGATCTCGAGTCACAGCTGGCAACGGAGCCCACGGCCGCCAAGTGATCTGAAAGTGACAGACAGATTGTTATCTAATGTTATTGAAATATGCAGTGGGAAAGCGAAGCTTAAATGAACTGCAAGTAAAACATACCTCAGCCGGGGTAATGGTGTCGAAGTATCGGCGGAAAAACCCGAAAGTCTCTCGCGGCCGCCGAGTGCATCTCCCGTCAAAGCGCTGTGAGAAGGGGACGACCAGCGGGGTCTCCGCGACAGGTACGGGGGCAAGCCTAGGAAAGTAGGCGTAAACCCACAGCTGCAAGGTAAATACCAGTGCATTTATCAGAAAAAGCAGAAGATGCAGAATAAAGCAGAAATGACAGAGCCGTGTGTTGTGCAGTGTATTGTGTGCAGTGTATAGTGTGAGTAGTGTACAGTCAGTGTGAAGCAGAATGTATGTACGTGCCGTGTGTACAGTATACAGCAAGTATAGAGCAGACTACAGTGTGTGCAGTGTACAGAGTACAGAAAATATAGGGCAGAAATGAAAAACGGAGAAGAAATGTACCTCCCAAGCCCGCCAATAGCCCCCGAGCAACTGGCCGCTGCCGCGCGAAGCCGAGCTCATGTACCCGTAGAGAGTGGCCAGAGCGGCGCCACCCCAGTCATAGTGCAGGATGTCCCAGACGTCCACCAGTGCGCTGAGAAGACAGAGAGGCACGGTGTTCGCCCGGTCGGCGAAGATGGTAGTCCCGAACAGGAACATGAGGAAGCCGCGAGCATACCTCTCCACGTCCTCCTGGGTCATCTGCGCCTCCTCCTCCAACACGGGCTGAACCCGAAACTGTACCTCGAACCAGGAGTACCGCACGAAGCCTGGACGAGCAAGAGATGGGGCCTCCCCCAGTAGATGGACCTGAGCGGCGGTCCACTCATCCATGTCGATGTCAAAAGGGATCGGATCCCCCCTACCCCGATGCCAGTGAGCATCGAGAAATCGTAAGGGGTCATCGTCATGTCCCCTGCAGCAAAAAAGTGAAACGAATCGGTGGTGTCCCACCATCTCTCCGCCAAAGCAGCAAGGAGAGGTCTGCATGTGGAGAGCCTGGAGAGTCCTCGGCAGAAGGCGCCAAAACCCGCTCGATCCACGATGCGTCGGACTGCATCAGGGAGCTCATCGTACCACTCCCGAGCACCAGTATTCCCATACCCGCGAATGGTATGGGAACCCTCCTCTAAACAGAAAATAACAATTGCAAGACAACATTCAAAATGCAGTTTTGAAAAAGCAGATGAAGCATGTGTGCAAGTTTGTCAGATTCAGGCAAATACCGGGTGCCGGTGTGCTTACAGTGAAATACGTGTGATGTGTCAGCGTGTTTGTGTGTTTCAGAACAGATATAGCATTGTGTGCAAATTTAACAGATTCAGACAAATACCGGGTACTGGTGTGTTTGCGGTGAAATACAGTGTGCGCCGTATGTTTGAGTGATTCAGGGCTAGTGCAGTGTGTGTGCATGTGTCAGTCTCAAGCAGATATCAGTTGTATGTATGTTTACAGTCAACTACAGTCTACGGTATATCAGATTCAAGCAGTTAAAGAGTACAACTAACTATGACAGTTTTGTATCCTACATTGCGGAAAGTAAAGCAGAAGAAAGAGAGTTACCTCGGAAGTGCCGAATGAAAGGTGGGAGATAGGCTCGCGCAGTAGTAGCTCAGGTGCCACGTGCCTCTCGAAGCTCCGGAACTGACGTAGGCCGTCGGGGGATAGAGCATGGATCGCCGGTCGGTAGGTCGCCGGGTCGAACGGGCGCTCGCTCAACGGTAGGAGCTCGACCCCGGGATCCATCTCGTGGTCCGGGGGAGTCCTACCACGTGGAATGTCGTCCGCCATATTGAAAATGATGAGAAAATGGCCAGAGGAAGGAAAACCGGGCCAGAATACGAAGAGTCAACCGAAAAGTCAACTCCCAAGAGGGTCGAAAATGGCCGGAAAGGCCGGAATGTGAAAAGGCACGGAAATGAAGAGGAAAGCAAGGGGAACAAACCCCGAAAAGGCGGGAACGCCAAACGAGGCGCCGAAACAAAAATGTGATCGGTGGAAAATGTCCGAAACGCGAAGAAAATCGCGGATCCGACGACGAATCGGGCGTAGAACGCGAAGAAACGGAGAAACGAGGAGAGGGAAACGCTCTAGAGAGAGTGTGTGAAGGATTTCGGCGGAAGAGGAATGAGAAAATAGGGTTTTGAAACCCTATTTTAAAACACCCAAAGTGAAAAGTCGAATCTGCCTCGACTCAGCGACTGTTTGCCGGTCGGCAATATTTTGTGCCGGCCGGCAGTATTTTGTGTCGATGGGCTTATTCTGCAGCTGGTGGACAGCCGGTGGCCTCCCCTTCCGGCCGGTGATGTTCCCACAGCCTTGTTTAGGCCATATGAGAAGTTTTTGGTCTTCATAGCTCAAGAAAGTGCAAGAAAGTGCATTTCTGATGCTCAACCGGCCTCCGTTTTGACCTCGGGTCGTGTCTTCCATGCGTGGCACTCCAATTCATACAAGGTGTATCCTTTTCATATCCTTTTGACTTGTACAAGGTCCAAAAGTTGCCCCATGTGTATCGCATATCAATCGCACTGTTTTGTGCATTTCAAATCGTCGCACTGTTTTGTGCATTTCAAGCCGACACACTGTTCTGTGCATTTCAAATCGTCACACTGTTTTGTGCATTTCAAACCGTCGCACTGTTTTGTGCATTTCAAACCGTCGCACTGTTTTGTGCATTTCAAACCGACGCACTGTTTTGTGCATTTCAAATCGTCGCACTGTTTTGTGCATTTCAAATCGTCGCACTGTTTTGTACATTTCAAGCCATCGCACTGTTTTGTGCATTTCAAACCGACGCACTGTTTTGTGCATTTCAAATCGTCGCACTGTTTTGTGCATTTCAAACCGACGCACTGTTTTGTGCATTTCAGATCGTCGCACTGTTTTGTGCATTTCAAACCGTCGCACTGTTTTGTGCATTTCAAACCGTCGCACTGTTTTGTGCATTTCAAATCGTCGCACTGTTTTGTGCATTTCGAACCGTCGCACTGTTTTGTGCATTTCAAACCGTCGCGTTGTTTTGTGCATTGCATTCCGTTGCGCGGTTTTGCGCATCTCATTACATTACCTGCGTAGACCGCATGTTTGTAATCGTTTCTTTACTTGCGTAGACCGCATGTTAATTACATTACCTACATAGACCGCATGTTTGTAATCGTTTCTTTACTTGCGTAGACCACATGTTAATTACATTACCTGCGTAGACCGCATGTTTGTAATCATTCTTTACTTGCGTAGACCGCATATTTATTGTTCAATTTCTTTACCTGCGTAGACCGCATGTATTGCTTGCGTAGACCGCATAATTGTTCAATTTCTTTCCTTGCGTAGACCGCATGTTTTGATTGCGTAGACCGCATCTTTACTAATTTCATTACCTGCGTAGACCGCATGCTTTGATTGCGTAGACCGCATCATTGTTCAATTTCATTACTTGCGTAGACCGCATGTTTTGCTTGCGTAGACCGCATGATTGTTTAATATCATTACCTGCGTAGACCGCATGTTTTGTTTGCGTAGACCGCATATTTCTTAATTTCATTACCTGCGTAGACCGCATGTTTTGATTGCGTAGACCGCATATTAATTTCATTACCTGCGTGGACCGCATGTTTTGATTGCGTAGATCGCATGTTTTGATTGCGTAGGCCGCATTATTAATTTCATTACCTGCGTAGACCGCATGTTTTGATTGCGTAGACCGCATTATTTCTTTACCTGCGTAGACTGCATGTATTGCTTGCATAGACCGCATAATTGTTCAATTTCTTTCCTTGCGTAGACCGCATGTTTTGATTGCGTAGACCGCATCTTTACTAATTTCATTACCTGCGTAGACCGCATGCTTTGATTGCGTAGACCGCATCATTGTTCAATTTCATTACTTGCGTAGACCGCATGTTTTGCTTGCGTAGACTGCATGATTGTTTAATATCATTACCTGTGTAGACCGCATGTTTTGTTTGCGTAGACCGCATATTTCTTAATTTCATTACCTGCGTAGACCGCATGTTTTGATTGCGTAGACCGCATATTAATTTCATTACCTGCATAGACCGCATGTTTTGATTGCGTAGACCGCATTATTAATTTCATTACCTGCGTAGACCGCATGTTTTGATTGCGTAGACCGCATTATTTCTTTACCTGCGTAGACCGCATGCTTTGATTGCGTAGACCGCATCTTTATTAATTTCATTACCTCCGTAGACCGCATGTTTTGATTGCGTAGACCGCATCTTTACTAATTTCATTACCTGCGTAGACCGCATGCTTTGATTGCGTAGACCGCATCATTGTTCAATTTCATTACTTGCGTGGACCGCATGTTTTGCTTGCGTAGACCGCATGATTGTTTAATATCATTACCTGCGTAGACCGCATGTTTTGTTTGGGTAGACCCCATATTAACTTCATTGCCTGCGTAGACCGCATGTTTTGATTGCGTAGACCGCATTACTATTTTCATTACCTGCGTAGACCGCATGTTTTGATTGCGTAGACCACATTATTAATTCATTACTTGCGTAGACCGCATGTTTTGATTGCGTAGACCGCATTTTTGTTGATTTCATTACTTGCGTAGACCGCATGCTTATGATCAATTTCGTTGCCTATGTAGACTGCATGTTCCACTTACATGTCTGTATTTTTGCAAGCATTGTCATGCTCCCCACTTGCTTTGCGCTGTCACGCATTTCGAGTACACCACTATTCTTGCATTGTCATGCATGTTGCTAACGATATTGTACCTGTTAAGTTTGTTTCCTTTTCAGGCACGATATTGTATGTACGGTTCATTTGAGGCTGGCGCAACCAGACGAACCGCACAGGTATTGTATCTCCCGAGTGAGACGTATTGAGAATTGCATAATTCTCTTACATCCTTTCTGCATTGTAGTGTAGTTTGGTGTACGCTAGCTTAAAACTGTCGCATGTATGCTTCGTTACAGCTTTCTTTGCATGATCATAAGTTATGCTTGGCTTCGTGCATTGTCTTGCATTTTGCCCCTGCCTTCGGGCGCATATCTTAATTGTCTTACATGTTTGTCTAAGTCTTCGGCCTTGTCAAAAATGGGTCGTCTCTGGGCTTTGACATTCACTCCCGTCATTGTTATGACTTTCGACTTCTGTCAAAGAGGGGCAACTGTAGACACCCCATTTTTGACCGTCCTCAAGACTTGGACGTCACCATTTGAACACTCGGTGATTATCCATGTTTGTGTTCGTTTGGAGTTCCCGGAGGTCTCGGCTCGCGCGCCTTGCCTTAGGATCTCCGAACTTGACTGTTTAGTGTCTGGTTTCACACCAAACACTTGTGTTTTGCCTTTGAGAGGCAGGGTAGGGCTTGTAGACCATCCCCACCCACCACCGGCAGTGGCTAGAGGCCACCGGCTGGTTTTTGATGCCACCGGCAATGTTTATTGCCGGCCGGCACTATTTGTTGCCGGTCAGCACTATTTAGTGCCGGCCGGCACTCTTTTTGGCCAAGATGGCATTTTTGGCCGGCCGACTACTGTGCATCTGCTTTTGCAGATATTTTAAGACAGCTGTCTTGCCTTTTGCTCCCCTCCATACACGTGTATGGAGGGATCTCCCTCTTATGAAGCTTGTCTTGTAAGCTTTACAAGACAAGAAGTGCCATATAGAGAGAGGTTGGTCTCTTGGCTTAAGAGGTTAGACACTTGAGATATTTTGAGAGCTTAGACAGCCATTGTTAGGGTTTGAGTTCTAGGGTTAGGGTTAGATACACCTCCTATCTCTCTTTCCCTCTCTTTTGTGCTCTTGTGTGTGTTTTAGTCCATACTATTGCACACAAGCACCTAGTGTTTCACCTTCCTCTTGGAACTGAGGTTCTAAGGGACTAATTTTGAAGTTTTGGTGTTGGATTCAAGCCAAGGAAGGCCATTGGAGCACCATTGTTGAAGAAGGCTTCAAGGGTAAGAATCTCACCCCTTTTTACCCCATTTTCGCATTGTATTTCTACCTATCTTAAATTCGTTTTTGAGCTTAGTGTATAATACAAAAAAAGTTCTATTTTTAGACCCTCTTGGTTGTTTGTTAAGTGTGTTTTGTGGTTTGGGTAAGTTTGAATACCCTTAGGCCTTGAAAGGCCTCATTTTGTGCCCTTTTGTGTGAACTCCGGGATTTTGGTGTTGGGGTCTCATCACCACTGAAATCTTGAGGGATTTCAATGGCGAAGGTGATGCCTTGAAGTCCCAAGAAGGAGAGGGCCACCCCCTCTCCTTGTTGTCCTTGAAAAGGCCATGTTTTGGCCTCTTGAGGGAGCACCATGTTAGCGGGTGTATTGACCACGACTTGGCTGCTTTTTTATGCTTAATATGTCATGTTATGCCTCTGTTTTTACTTGGTTTTGCTACTCCATGCATGCTTAGCATAGTTGCCATGTAATGCCTTGTTATGCCTTAACATGTCTTAGGTTGTGTGCCTTTGTTTCTAGCATGTTTTAGGCTTACATTTGTGAAGATTTTGTGCTTATCTTGACATGTTTTAAGTCTGTCCATAAGCGTTTGGGTTGATTTTGGCATGCTTGGTATAGCTCCTTTGTATTTGGGCTTGTTGGCCTTGAGCATATGAATGTATAGCATGACATTTTTGCATTGATTTGGTGATTTGGGGTCACCTTATATGTCATTTCAGTCCCATTTTCATGCCTATGTGTTTGCCTTGAATGCATCTTTAATGCCTCATAAGCTTGTGTAGCAATGCTCCTTGTTTTGGTGTTTATACATGCCTTTGTTTTTTAGTCACTTGGATGCCATCTAAGTGGTCCTTAGGCCTTGTATTAATGTCCCAAAACTCTGTTTTTGGTCAATGAGTCCATGCCATGTTTGGTCTTGCTAAGTGTAGTTCAATACTCTATTGGTTTGCTTTGAGCATTTAGGCCATTTGGTGCATGCTTGGCTTGATTTATTGCTTGGTTTGGCACCATGTTTTAGCATGATTTCAATGCTTATGTTGCATGCTAATTAGTCCATGATTTCCCCTTTCAAATGTGTTTGAGAGTTGTTCAATTTATGCCTAAGTGTTGGCCTTTCAACATGTGTATGTGTGCATGTGTATTTGGTTCCTCATTATAGCACTTTGGCCTTTGTTTTAGGCCTTATTAGAGCTGCCTAAAATCATGCTTTAGACCACCTTTGCATTGGTTAGCATTGCCTCTTGTTTGTTTGCATGCTTGCATAAGCTTGTTGCCATGCCATGTTGCATCCTTAGCTTGTGTGCCTAGGTTGCATTGCATCTTGCATGCATGCCTTGTTCCTTGAATTGGTGATAGGAATTGGGCCTTGTTTGTTTGATTGGTTTGCATTTCATTTGACATGAAAATTGCATACTTGGTTCTTTGGGCCATCATGCATGGAAATGCGTGATTGGTGGTCCGAGAATCGAGGCACATGCCCCTTTGACTCATTATCATGATAAGGGACATGGTTAGTGCATATATGCCTTGAATTGTGCTGTCATGCTTTGCCTTGCCCTCTGTTGCTGTCATTTGTAGATTCTGCAGGAACACTCTACCGACCGGCAGTGTAAGGTGCCGACCGGCAACAATTTCTCTGCCGGCAGCTTCATTTTGAGCCGATGGTCACACACCACTACCGGTGGTAATTCCACTCAGCCGGTGGCACTCCCCAGTGTCCAGGGATGCAGTCCTGAAGTTTTGACAGCCTCCAGAGGAGTGAAGGAAGGAAAACAGAGGCAGACTATGCATGGCGACGCGTTTCCCGAGGCATTTTTCCTGTTTTCTTAGTTTTAGTTAATTTGCTTACTTGATTAGGCAATTTGTAATTATTAATTAGCTTGCGTAGTTAATTAATTTGTAATATTTATTTGGTCCCTCCGAGTGAGGGTAAATATGTAATAAGTGTGCGTGAGTGTGTGTATGTCTTCCAACCTCACATCTTTCTTCCCTTTTATTTACCTGCTTATGATGGTAGATTAGGGCACGTTTAATTTAGCATACCTTATGCTATGCATGTGTGCATCCATGCATTTGTATTGCATGCATTAGGCTCGGTACATCACGCTAACTGCATTTGTACTTCAATTCAAAAATTGAATATGTGATAGTTGATCGCATTTCATATGCCATGCTTAGGTTAGCCGAGCCTATCTAATTGCATCCTGTATGTGTTGCATTAGGCAATTTAACATGAACTAGGACACGCATTTTTGCTAACTAGTTTACTGTTTTGGCACGGAGTACGATGTAAGTATTTTCACTTTAGCATCTCGCATGCGTGTGAATGTTAACATGACAGTATGCTTGCCATGCGGCTAAATGCTTACGTGAGATTAAATTGTTTGAATGCCTGTGGGTGAAGGTTGGATTGTTTGAGTTGGAAAAACTCATTGAAATCCGTGTTTTAGCCTACTTGCGAGTAGCAAATTCCAAAGCATTTTCAAAACGAGTGGTTATGCATTGTTTCTTTCCAAATTAGGCAATCTAGTCTATACTTCTTTGCTGCGCGCATAACATAGTAATTCTAGGCTAATA
Source organism: Camellia sinensis (assembly GCF_055761805.1). Taxonomy (NCBI): domain Eukaryota; kingdom Viridiplantae; phylum Streptophyta; class Magnoliopsida; order Ericales; family Theaceae; genus Camellia; species Camellia sinensis. Next base: position 83,443,493 of record NC_138974.1, read on the forward strand.
AATGGAATAAGAACACATAACGTTTTCAAAATCGGATATCATGGTTAGTAGAGGCCGGTCTTCGGACCGGGCGAAAGGGGGTGCTCATAGCTGACCTTCCCCAATCGTACCCAAGCTCCCGAGCCGAGACAACTCCGGTGATGACGAACATGTGGCCTTCGGCACCGAGTCAGGGTTTCCTAAATTTCCCCATTTTAAAAATATTTAGGTGGCGACTCTGTATCTGGCAAAGCAGTCCATGTTTGGCACTACTTTTTCAAAAATCTGTTTCTCAAAACGATTTGCCAGATTTGGACTCTTTGGTTCAGATTAAGAACCGCGACAACAAAAATCGCGAGTCCGAACTGTAGTAGCACCGAGACCCCCTCTGCGGGCGCGCCTACAGCACCCAATAACTCACATTCTCGAATGGCAATACAAGCTACATTGCTAATAGACTTTCTACTCAAGGCATCGGCTACAACATTGGCCTTCGTCGGATGATAATGTAACTCAAGGTCATAGCCTTCTATGAACTCCATCAACCTCTGTTGCCTTAGATTTAACTCTTTCTGTGTAAATAGATATTTCAGACTCTTGTAGTCAGAAAACACGTTAAACTTCTCACCATACAAGTAATGCCTCCAAATCTTTAAGGCAAAAATCACCGCCGCTAATTCTAGGTCATGAGTGGGGTAGTTCCTCTCATGTGTTTTCAACTGTCCTGAGCCATAGGCCACTACCTTTCCCTCTTCTATCAAAACACAGCCCAAACCTTCTCGTGAAGCTTCACGATACACTGAATAACCCAAACCTCTCTCCGGAATAATCAAAACTAGAGTAGTAGTAAGTCTAACCTTAAGCTCTTGAAAAGATTTCTCGCAAGCCTCACTCCATACAAATTTAATCCCTTTTCTTGTCAGTCTAGTCAATGGTGAGGCTAATCTAGAGAAATCCTTCACAAACCAACGGAAGTGCCCCGGCCAACCCCAAGAAACTATGGATCTCGAAAGCATTCTTAGGTGGCTCCCAATCTTGCACTGTCTCTATTTTGGATGAATCTACAATCACCCCTTCCTAGAATACCACATGGCCTAAGAACTTAACTTCTCCCAGCCAAAATTTGTATTTCCCAAACTTAGCATACAGTTTATGGGTTCTAAGCAACTCAAGTGCTACCTGTAAATGCCCCTCGTGCTCCTCCTCAAAAGGTAAGTAAATCAAGATGTTGTCCATAAACACAACCAGAAAACGGTCTAGGAACTCCTACAAGATCTGGTTGATCAAATCCATAAACATAGGTGGGGCATTGGCTAGCGCAAAGTGCATCACTAGAAACTCATAATGGCCATACTGCATACGAAATGCCGTCTTCGGGATATCCTCCTCCCTTACTCTCAACTGGTGATAACCCGATCTCAGGTCTATCTTAGAAAAATAACAAGATCCTTTCAATTGATCAAACAAATCATCTATACGAGGCATAGGATACTTGTTCTTAATGGTCACCCAGTTTAACTTCTGGTAATCAACACATAATTGCAATGCACCATCTTTCTTTTTGGAAAAAAGGGCCAGTGCTCCCCAAGACAAAGTACTAGGGTGAATAAAACCCTTATCTAACAATTCCTGGAGTTGAATCTTCAACTCACTCAACTCGGCAGGTGCAAATCTATACGGTGCCATAAAAATTGGTGTTGTGCCAGGCACTAAATCAATAGAGAACTTGATCTCTCAGTGAGGTGGTAAACTAATAAGATCCTTCAAAAAAACATCTGAGTACTCACAAGCCACCCTCGGCAACTTAACCTGGACTTCATTACATTCAGTACTCAAGAATTTGGCAAGGAGGCAACTAAGCTCACTCCGTCCATGCTGATTATACACCGGTGATGTGACTCAATCAACCCGGTCCCCCCAGAAATGAAAGGAATCACTGCTCAGGGTACATACAGTAACCCTCTGACAGTAGCAATCTATAATAGCCTGATATGATGACAACCACCCCATACCCAATATAACGTCAAAGCTAGACATATCAATCAATACAAATGCAAAAAGAAGTCGACGACCGGTAACTTCTATGTCACAGCCCTGACACCCTTGTTTCAAAACAACCTCACCACCAATAAGTGATTCTACACAGATATGAGATGCTAACTGAGCCATCTCTAACCCCAAAACTGATGCAAAAGAAGATGAAATAAATGAATGGGATGCACCTGTATCAATCAACACATTAGCAACTGAATTGCAAAAAAAGAAGGTACCTCTCACTACCAACAGTGCTGGTACACGATTCGGGGTGGTAACAACATACATGTGCCCTGTAGGTCTTTGCTTAACCTACTCACCCCTCAAAGCATAAGTCTGATGCACTTACTGAGCCGAAGAGGCTTCCTGATTGGCCCTCGAGGCCTGTGCTGACTGTGCAGGCTGGCGGCTCTATGTCTATCTCGAACCAGACGTATTGGGTGTACCACCCAACTGAGGAAAAAATCTCTTCATGTGCCCCGCCTGCCCACACTAATAACAAGTGAGCAGTTTCCCTCTCCCCAGTCCCGAGCTCTGAGAACGAGTCAAAGACGATGCAGACCATTGCCCTCCTCTTCTCTGAGGGCAAGTTGAAGACTTGTGGCATCACACACTTGCAACAAGTGAGATCTCCCTGACCACCTTTCCCAGAACTTGAACTTGGCACTGGAAAAGTGGACCTCGACTGAGCTCCCTGGGACTGTTGTGGGTTAGCATCTCTCTACCTCTTACTGTCCCCTTGAACATCCTGACTCCTTTTGGAGCCTCACATCCTCTCCTCCTCCATCTGCATCATGGTCTCCAGATGAGCCGCTGCCGCCATGAGGTGTCCATACTCCCTAATCATCGACCCGTCCACCTTGAACATTAGCCTGGTCCTCAATCTCTTCTCGAACTCTAAACAATGGTGATCTTTACTCGCCACGAGTTCTGGTGCAAACCACGATAAACTAGTGAAGGTGGTCTCAAACTCAACCACCAGAGTGTTCAGCTACACTAGCTTAGAGAACTAGTCCCTTAATTTCTCCCAAATCATGGGAGGTAGAAACTTGTCCTGGAAAGCACTGACAAAAGCCTTCCAAGTCACTTCAATATGCTCATGCGTATACTTCTACCACTAACCCGCATCTCCCTTCAATTGGAAGGATGCCAAGGTCACTCTCAACTGGTCATCCTTGATGCCAAGCATCTCGAATGTTTTCACAATCTGCTCTAGCCACTCATCCGCCTTCAGTGGCTCCTTGGGATCACCCAACAATTCGTCCGGATTCGATCGAAAAAACTCCCGTTTTAAGAAAGATGGCCATGTCTCAATAACATGGGCCTGAACTTGATTTTCAGCCTTGAGAATGTCCATGGATTCTCGTAACGCTCAGGTTATTTCCCAGGCTAGGGTGCCCATGGCCTGTTGACCAACTGGTTTAGTCACATTGGCTTGGCCAACCCCTTCTTCCTGTGCCGAAATTTCATCCAATAAAGGTACCTCATGCCTCCTAAGTCTACCACGCCTACCACCACTACGTCCACGTCCTGACATCCTAATAAAGGTAACAGAAACGATTAGCACATTTACAAATGTACCGAAGCTAACTCACTCGCGTCCTAAAGCGGTGGACAACAATAATTCACTCCACATAAGCATATTGTCACATAAACACAAACGAATTTCATTCCCGGATAATGACCGTCCCACAACGTTGCCAGAGTTCCTAGTAGAAACAGTAGTGATCAAGTGCTATTCTAATAGGACTTCTAGAAACTCATAGACTCAATCAACATCCTAGAAATTTAATCTCATACTCATATAATCACGGAAGCATGTTGTCATACAGGTACACATTATTCATACAAAATCTCTATCAAGCAAGACAAACCCATTGTGGTACTAACCACTTTAAATGTACCCAAAGTATTCAAACCTAGTACGCTCTGATACCAAATTCTAACACCCCGAAAATAGTACAATAGTCTATCCACCATAAGCATTATATGATAACAACAATAATAAAGTTATCTTCCATTAGTTCAATATGACATACAAAAGAGAATCATATGCATCATATATTCATAAAGCCTAATTTTGAATCTATAGCATATGTTTCCAAATAAAAGAGAGGCAGAAAGATAAATAGATAAAAATGCCTTACAGACTTACAATATTCTAAGACGACGCCTAGTTACAACAAAATGAGTCAGAAGCTCAATACAAGTAAAGCCTTAGGCTTGTACAAAAAGCAAATAAATACAAACAAACAAAAGTGGGCTCTCAGGTCCAATATTCTCCCAAGTTAAGTCCTTGGCGGAAGCATATCACCAGCACCAGAAACTGTTTTTCCCAAGTAGGGTGAGCCAAAGCCCAGTAGAAACCATCTATCACAATATTTGAGTCTTAACAAACGTATAACTACGGTGTGCATATGCAATGCCTATGACAAATCATTCATGATGTTACAAGATCATACTATGCCAAGTTTTACATCTCAAGTCGTTTTAGTCTTACTTTAGTTCATGGTAATTCATTTCATCTCAATCCAAGAGTTAAATCCCTTGTTATCCAAACAATCCAACTGAGATTACATCCCAATAATTCTCTACCAATACAATTATCACATAGACAATCCAATCTGTCATTTTATGGAAATTTCGTACGCGAGAATCGGCACCCATGTATATACACGCGATTTTCAGGACTTTCACCTTAGACACACAGGCCAACTTAATTCAATGGAATCCATCCCCTTTCTCCTCCCAAATATGATACATTTACAATGTATTAACACAGTCATATTCAATGACAACCAATACAAGATTAGTTTCAATTCACCTAATCTTCTTGCAATTTCTACAACAATCATAGCTATCCTCCACTGATAGCCCAAAACAGAGATTTCAAAGTAATTATACAAACTTCACATTATTAAACTATTCATATGTCCATCAATGAGAAAAGACAATTTTCCAACTCCACCATTAACATACTCATCTAACCAATTTCACTTTTAGTGAACCAATTGCACCTTTAGTGAACCAATTCCATGACTTATACAAAATAACCATTTGAAAAATTTTAGGGTAGCACCCCATTTCCTTTCAAATACAACGCATTTACGAAAATCAATAAGTTTGACTCAACACAACCTTATATCCATATCCATAAGCATTTCAACACCTTTATATTGAAAACCCCTCCTTTTGATTTTAAACCAAAACCCTAGGTTTGTCTAAAATCATCCAAATCCCGACCTTTATTTGCACTATCATCAACTACCCAAGTTAAAAATCATACAAGAGTGCAGAAAGTCCCTACCTCAAGCTTAGAAGAAGGAGAAGGAAGAAAAGTTCAAAAGTCAACGAAGAAGGAACGGCGTTTTCCTCCGATCAAAATGAAGCCCTCGACAAGCTCTACAATTAATCTCAAAGAAGCAAGGCGAGGAGAGGCCTTCAAGTGAGTAGATCTAAGGATCTTTGAGTGAAAAAGTGCTTTTTGAGAAAAAGAGAAAGTTTCATGGTTTAGATGGAGAAAGGAAAAGGAAAAGTAAAGAAAGATTAAGCGGTGGACCTATTTACAGTACTAGATCAAAATAAAAATAATCCCCAAAGTCAACCCAAAATATCTAGTCAAAGTCTCCATAAAGTAGGGCCCAAACCGACTGAAAATCTCGAAAAAAGTTCGCATGTCTCGACCCCTGCAGTAGGGTCGACCCTTATGAAGAAATACTGGAACACTTATGTTTGACAGCATGAAAGGTGTCGACCCTTCCAAGACTGATGTCGACACCAAATTTCAACAAGCAATTCCAGGACAAGGGTCGACCCTTCCCAGACTGGTGTCGACCCTTGAGGCCAACAACAAAAGGTAGGTGTCGACACCACCAAGACGGTATGCAAGCAGTGGTGTCCAAGTTGTAAGGGCGGTAAAAAATGGGGTGTCTACACTATCTTTCTTATTGAGGATTTGTGACATAGCACATTCTAGTTTTCATCATCAAGTAATTAAAAGAAAGTGCACCAGTCTTAGTGCCAGTCAAAATGGGGTGTCTACACCTAGATATGGTATTGGTCGCTAATAACTCATATAGTATTGAATGAAATGTTTTGAAAAGAACGAAAACCCATTGTTGAACCGTGGTGCGTGGAGCACATTTTGCAAGAATGGGTTGATATATCTAATTATTAGAGGTTGTTGATGTGTTGATTAGATTAAGTGTATGTATTATACTCGTATACTAGTTATGTATCTTGCTTGTTGTGATATTATTTCGAGGTCTGTTTCCCTCCCGTTAAGCCGATAAAGCATGGCGCTTTGACAGAGATTCTACTCCCTTCCGGTTTACACCCTGTAAAGTATGAATGGAGGTCCATTTCTCTCTAGGTGGGGCCGGTAAAGCGTAGCACCTTGTGATAGGTTTCTCTCCCTTCCGGTTTGCTCCCGATAAAGTGTGACCTTGTGGTCGTTCCCCTCTGGATGAGGCCAGTAAAGCGTTATATGTTATTTTGGGTTATGTCATTTGTCATCTGTGTTGTATGCTGGTAAAAATGGGAATGGAAGTATGTATTACATTCAGATCTTCATGTTTAGAAATATATGTTCTCGGTTCCATATTGTGGGTGTCCTTTGCCCTTGGGCCTATGGCTAGGAAAGGTAGTTGAGGTATTGATGTGTAAGTATGTATAGTGTGTTGGCATGTAGGGCTGGGTTAAGGCTGGTATGTGTGAACATGTTTTCAAAGCAAATGTTTATATGAATTATTTTATGTCAACACGGAGCGTTCAAGCAAGAAGAAAATGGGGAAATGTAATGTTTTTGAGCTAAAATGGGAGTTTAAAAAGAAAAAGAAGTAATTTTACATTATGTTGTGTTAAGAGGATGGTTTCGGAAAAACTATAGTTATAACAGTATATATTTTGGATATCAATTGCCACAGTACTTATAAGGTATGTTTGGTGCATGCACAATCATATCTAACTATATGTTGTGATTGGTTAGGATGATTGGTTAGGATCTTTGTGATCTCTACAGGGCTTTGTGTTCATTCCACGTGTTGACAAACTTTTTAGGTACTTGGCTAGAAGGACTATTCGGACTTGATGTCTTTTGTTATGTTTGGCCATGGGGCCTTTTATTTGTTCGCTGAATGCCACATATTGTATAAGGGTAAATCCCTTTTATTTATTGTTATTCAATGTAAGCCTAAGGGCATTGTACCAGATTTTATCTATATATCATCACATCGAGAGAGAATGTTATTATGTATTGATCATTTGTGTTGGCACGTGTTTGATATTATTGAAATTGGTGATAATATAACGGCTTTGGTAAGGGATTTGAGTAATAAAAATTGGGGTGTTACAAATTTCTGGCTTTCATGGTGATTTCTATAGCCGAGAGACGGATGGATTATGCTGAGGGACAAGTTGAGTATGCTCATGACCAGAATGTTTTCACTCCTCCTTACTTTGATGGATCTAAATACCCATATTGGAGTGTTCGAATGAGGGTGTACTTGTTGGCATTTAATACGAGCCTAAGGAAAATCATAGAGGAAGAATTAAAGATGCCTTATGAACTTGACTTGGCAACAAACTTGAGAAATTTGAAGCCTCAAGAGCAATAGAGTGAACTTAAGTTGCAACACTTTGGATACAACTCAAGAGCATTAAAGTTAATACAAGGTGCTATCTTAAAAGGTGAGTGATGTAAGCTGAAAGGTACCGCATTGAGTCCACTTAAGTTATATTTATAGTCTTTGAATTTTTTTTGTTTGGTGGAGATAATGTGTTTTGTGCCCTTGTACTGATTTGGAAAGCAACACACAAGTTCAAGCAAAACATTGGCGCAAAAGCAGATTCTCCGTGCGAGCAGTGAAAATTCCTAGCCTGCCACCTCACCGCACATGCAGCCAGGCACTGCCGTACGTGTAGTCCACCATCGCTCGAGCATAAATTAGGGCCGCTCAAGCAGTCCATCTAGGGTTGCGTGCATAAAAATTTCAGTATATTCTGCTGGGAATAAAAAGGAAGAGAAGAGGCTGCTCTTGGTTTCAAAAATATTTAAGAGAAAAGAGAGAGGCTAGTGTTTGGAAGGAAAAGAACTTGAAGTTTGAAGAATGTCCCCCATGGTGGCATATTCTCCCTCAATCTCTTTCCACTCCTCCATGAGTGGTTACGTTTGTCTTTCTAGGGTTTTGATGAAACCCTAACCAAGCAAATAGGGTTTTCTCTTTGCTTTTTGATTGTGTAAAGGTTTGAACAAATTATATGGTGTTTAAGAAGTTTCAAAGATATATTTTCCATTATCTCTTTAAGTATTCTTCTTTCTGTGATTGTTGAATGCTTTCCATACAATGGTTTTCTTTTCTTTCATATTCAAGGTATGAAACGAGCCATACTACGAGGGACAATTCGTTTTGCTACCCTAGTTTAGAGCAAACGACTCGTACTACTTGAGATGGTTTGTGCCTATACATTGAACGTGAGAATTCTTTTGATCAATGATTCAAACTTGTAGTTGCAAAGTATTATTTTGTTCAAACTGTAACATAATTGATTTGCAAATTTAAACCTTATTTATCTAACTAGTGGTGAATTCATTACCCTAGGTTTTCCCACAATCAAAAATTTCAATTTCATTTTTAATCGCTAGTTTAGTCGCTTTGTTTAATTTAATTATCATTAGGTTACGAACAACTATCTCTTTCATCAGAATTAATTTAGAAATTTAACAATTAAATTAGTTTAATTTCACAACTGTCCCTGTGGATCAATACCTGGACTTACTAGTATTCTAAGGAATTTGGTACAGTTTAGTGTTTATTATTGGTGTGTGAAATGACCCATCAGTGAGTGAACACATATTTCTCATTGTGAGACGGCCAAAAAAGCATGTGATTTGTTGAAGTCTATTTATGAGGATGTAAGTTATAATGTTGAGTCTCGAAGCAACTTAAATCCTCATGCATCGAGTGTTGATTCTTAGGATGGAAATTCATCTTTGGACGAGAGTAAGAATGAAAGCTCCACTTCTAGGTCTTCAAATGGTGGTAGAGAGTCTTCAAGAACAAAAGAAGAAATTGATGGTGTAACTCTTCATGAAGCATATGAGAAATTGTATAAGCAAAGTTACACCTTGACAAAGATGAATATCATGGTGTCCACCAAGCTCAAGCTAAGTATAGAGGGAAAGAGAAAGTAGAGAAAGAGCTCATGAAAGCTCAAACAGAAGTAAGTGTTCCCTCAAATGAGATAGAGTCTTTGATAGACAAGTTATCCACATGTGAGATAGATAGAACTCAATTGCGTCATGCTCATTGAGAGGGTGATTTATGCTCCGGTGTTGGGCCGAGGTATAGACCGAACAAGTTGAGGGCCCAGCAGAGCATTGGGCCGAGATGATCGACTGTTCACCCGAAGATGGGCTACCAGAAGTTGGGCCGGGCAGAGTTTGGTCTGTGTGCTGCCCCGGACCGTGCAGAAGCTGCTCGGCCAGGAAGTGACCGGTCAGGCTAGGATGCTCGGTCCGAGGATTGTCGAGACCAGACAGACCGAGAGGCCGGCGCTCGGAAAGGCGCGGTCAGCCGAGGTAGTTGACTGACCGGCGAGAAGGCCGACCAAAGGAGGAGCCCGGGCTAAGCTCTGCCGAGATGCCGCCTAGCCCGGTCCTTCATTCGATTATCCGGTTAGGCGCTTAAGGTATGAAGCATGGTATGACCGAGGTAGGGCAGCTCGGCTGCCGAGCTCCAGCTATGCTGACAGGCAGTTGGGAGCAGGTGATGAATTGCATGGTTTATGCTGACAGATGGGATAGCAGAGCCACATGTCAGGAGATGACAGGGAGTGGATATGGGGCTCAGAAGGTATATAAGCATGTCTGCGCCCCCCATACGCGATAGACGAACACTCTGTAAGAAAATCCTTACACTCAAACACTCTCTCCCTTCTCTCTATTCCCTCTAAGGTGTGTGCTAATTTGATCGTCGGAGGGTGTTTCCGGCCACACACCGCCGGGTAGCTCACCGTTATTTGCTCGCAGGTGATCGGATATTGACGGAACAAGGGAAGAAAGGAATACGGGCACGCCGGAATATTTGTTCCCCGTACAATTGGCGCCGTCTGTGGGAACTTCTCAGACAAAACCTTGTCTTCCAGGTTCATCTGATCGCCGTCCATGGCGAACAACGACGAGTTCCCGTTGTCCGCCGTCGACGGAGCCACCCCGGAGTATACCCGAAGGAGAGAGGGACCTCCTGCTGTCCATCCAATGGCTGACTTGGGGACGCCCACTGGAGGACAGTCAGGAGACGCGCGGGATAAGCGCGGAAGGAGTCATGGGCGTTCACGGAGTCCAGACGGTCACCGGCGGAGAGACTCACACGCCAGGCGACTGGAAAGCAAGTTAAAGGACCAAGACGCTGTCATCAAGCGGATAGCGGCGGAGATGGAGGATCTTAGGCGGCATGTCAAAGGGAAAGGTGTAGCTGGAGTGGGAGACCACAGTGAGCGCACCCCGTCCCGCCGGTCAGGCGATCAGAGTCAGCGACGTACTCAGTCCATTTCCATCACCAGGAGTTACCAGGTTGGTGATTCCGACGTGCATGCAGAAAAGTCTAGCGCGCAAGACAGTACCTACAAACCCTCACGTCCGGCGACGACGTCGAGGTACTCTTATTCTGCTCAGTCAGAGGACCTACGGGCAGTGTTAAGGGAGCGGGCTCGCCGGCGCGAAGCTCAGAGAATCCCAGCTTTCCAGCGGCTCTCCTACGGGGTTCATGCCAGCGAGGAGGTCGGAATGCCTCCACCCCGCCAGGCAATGCCAATATTCGAAGATACAGACTTGGCAAGGTTGAATGCCACTCCTTTTTCCCTGGAAATAGAAACAACGCCGCTTCCAGCAGGCTTCCATCAGCCTAAGTTCACACTTTACGACGGAAAAACCGATCCGTACATGCATGTGAGCCACTTCCGACAGGTTATGGCCGGACATCGGCGCAATGACGGACTTATGTGCCTAATCTTCCCGTCCAGTTTAGGTGAGCTGGGCTTAAAGTGGTTTGAGAGGTTGCCGGAAGGGAGCATACAACGGTGGCATCAGTTGGCCGAAGCGTTTGTTACGCGCTTCAAAACTAACACAAAAACGCCAAAGGAAGTCGATCACTTGCTGAGTGTCAAGATGGAACCGTGCGACACACTGAAGGCATACAATTCAAGGTATTGGGAGACCTTCAACGAGATCCTGGATTGCCCGGTCAACCTTGCCATCACGCAATATAAGCGTGGTCTCCCGGTCGGACATAGACTGCGGGACTCGCTTACCGTGCACCAACCGACCTCCATGGGCCAGCTCATGCAGCGCATCAATGAGCATATCCGAGTAGAGGATGATGCGTCAGCTTCCACCGTGAAGGCCACTCCGGTCGGAACAGACAAGAAGACAGCTGGCAAAGTGCACGCAGTTGGGCAAGAGTCCAGCCGCTCAAATGACCGAGCAGAGGAATCAGACCGAGGTTCAAATCGTAAAAACCGGGGTAGAGGACGTCGGAATGACCGGGATGACTACCCCCGTGATGACGTTGAGGACGCAAACAGGAGAATGAAGGCAAGGACTGGCATAACCACGGTCTTCAAGATTCCAATCTATCGCATACTTAGCGAAATCCGAGACGAGGAGTATGTCCGGTTTCCTGCTAAGTTGGGCGATGGACAAAAGGGGTACAATCCGCGGTATCGTTGTACGTTTCACCGGGAGAGGGGCCACCGGACTGAGGATTGTTTGCCTTTGCGACAACATTTGGAAGAATTGGTTGCGGCCGGGCATCTGGACCTTTACATTGATGGCGGCGTGAAACCAAATCAGGCTCCGGTCGATCCCAGGGGACAGGATGACCGAGATGCACCACCACAAGGAGTTATTAATGTCATCCACGGCATCGTGGAACCGGAGCGCGTTTGCGAACTCCGGGGCATGATCAAGAAGGAAGAGCATATGAGGGAGGTTTTGTCAGTACAGCCTGCCATCAAAAGGGGGAAGACAGAGGAGAAAGATGTGATTAGTTTCACCTCAAGGGATTTAGAGCGTATTCAGACGCCGCACAACGATGCTCTTGTAGTAACATTACGCGTCAAAGAATTTGATGTTAGACGGATCTTGATCGATCAGGGAAGCTCGGTCGAGATCATGTATTATGATGCGTTCAAACAGCTCAAACTCCGTGAGACAGACTTGGCTCCGGCCACTTCGCCACTGGTTGGATTTAACTCGCAGCCGGAGTGGCCATTGGGAAAAATTATCCTGCCGGTCAAAGCGGGATCCGTGGTCAAGCAAGTGGAGTTTTGGGTGCTACAAGTGCCTTCAACGTACAACCTTATCCTTGGAAGAGGATGGCTTCACGCCATGCAAGCCGTAGCATCGACCTACCACCAGGTGATGAGATTCCCCTCGGCTATGGGGGCAATCGAGGAGATTTGGGGTGATCAGGTCATGTCCAAGCAGTGCTTCGTGGCGGTCAACGGGAGCAGGGCAGCCAAAGGATTCGTTCAAATGATCGAGGGACCGGAGGACCGGAGTGTCTTGGATGATGTTGGCACCAAAGCAGAAGACAAGGCTGTTGAAGAATTGGTTGAGGTGCGGATTGATGCCGAGCAGCCGGACAGATTCTTCTTGCTCGGTTCAAGTCTCTCGGCCATGGAGAGAACCGAGATGATTGAGTTTTTGATGGCGAACATCGAAGTCTTTGCATGGTCGCCCTACGACATGCCTGGTCTTGACCCAAGCTTTATCTGCCATCACCTCAATGTCTTCCCTGGAGCAAAGCCAGTCATCCAGCGAACAAGGAGATCGGCGCTGCATCACGCCGAGGTAGTAGCAGAGGAGGTAAAGAACTTGCTTGAGGCACGAGCAATACAGGAAGTGCACTACCCTCGGTGGATTTCCAACACGGTAGTGGTGCCCAAGAAAAATGGAAAGTGGCGAGTTTGTGTCGATTACAAGACGGTCAACCGAGCTTGTCCGAAAGACAGCTTCCCTTTGCCGCGCATTGACCAGCTAGTGGATTTGACGGCTGGACACAATCGGCTCAGTTTTTTGGATGCGTACCGCGGCTATCACCAGATTGACATGCATGGGCCTGACCAAGAGATCACCTCTTTCACGACTCCAAGGGGACTCTTCTGCTATCGAGTTATGCCCTTTGGTTTGAAAAACGCCGGGGCAACCTTTCAGAGGATGGTGACCAAAATGTTCGCTCCTTTGCTCGGCCGGACAATGGAGGCTTACATCGATGATATGGTGGTAAAAAGCCGACATGAAGCACACCATTTGTCCGACTTAGCCGAGATGTTCGCCATTCTGAAGAAGCACAAGCTGCGCTTGAACGCCTCGAAGTGTGCCTTTGGCGTGGGATCCGGGAAGTTTTTGGGATTCTTAGTCACGAACCGAGGCATCGAAGCAGACCCTACTCAGGTCAGAGCCGTGCAAGAATTGAAACAACCCAGCTCGGCTAAGGACGTGCAGCATCTGGCCAGGATGGCCGCCGCGCTTAATCGATTTATAAGCCGGTCATCAGATCGCTGCCGCCCTTTCTTTCAAGCATTGAAGTCAAAGTTTTCATGGGATGACGAGTGTGACCGAGCTTTGGCCGAGCTCAAAGATTATTTGTCTTCTCCGCCGATGTTGGTTACACCAGAGCCCGGTAAGGAACTCTACCTTTACCTTGCCGTCTCCCAGCACGCAGTAAGTGCGGTGTTAGTCCGGGCTGAAGGAATCAAGCACCTCCCAATTTTTTACGTAAGTAAGACCTTGCCGCCAGCTGAGACGAGGTACTTGCCGCTGGAAAAGCTTGCGTTGGCACTGATGATGGCTTCGAGGAAATTGGTACATTATTTTCACGCCCATACCATCGTCGTACTGACCGAGTTCCCCCTCAAGGCCTTGTTTGAGCGCGCAGACTTTTCAAGCCGAATATTAAAATGGGCGGTCGAGTTGGGACAGTTCGATGTGAAGTTCCAGCCGCGCACCGCAATCAAAGCCCAAACCTTGGCCGATTTTGTTGCCGAGTTCTCACCTGGCACTCATCCGGTATGCCCGGTCGACATTGCCGAGGCAGATGATGAGACGCCCACAATGCCAACCGAGGAACTACCAGCTGCAGAAGGTCGCGCCGCGGAGTTAGCGCGCGCCATCGAAATACCCTCAGTTTGCACGGTCATACCTCCCGGTGCTGCGATGACGGAGTTGTGTATCACCAACCCATCCATTCTCTCCGGTACCGCATCACCAAGGGGGGAAGGAATGGTTCCACACAGCTCAGAACTTGACGATTCGCCTACGGACTTGGGCATTCTGAACCAACTTGCTGAGTCCGGTGCCGAATCCTCAAGGGAGGGAGGAATGGTTCCAGGCAGCTCAGAACTTGCGGCCGGCTTCACACCGCAACCTGGTGATTCGCCTACGGACTTGGGCATTACGGACAAACTTGCTGAGTCCGGTGTTGAATCACCAAGGGGCACTGAATTTGAACCGGTCAACACCAAACTTGACACCGCACAGCCGAGCAGTTGTGATCCCATTGCCCTTCGCAACTCTCAAGACCCATCTGACTGCTGGAAGCTTTTTGTGGGGGACATGTGGAAGCTTTTTGTTGATGGAGCGTCCAACCACCATGGTGCCGGCCTAGGTATTGTTCTTATATCCCCGGACGGCCTAACCATTGAGCATTCTATCACACTCGGCTTCCCGGCGTCTAACAACGAGGCTGAGTACGAGGCGCTTCTTGCGGGGCTCAAGAGCGCAATTCAAATGAAGGCTGCCGAGCTTCTGGTATATAGTGATTCCCAGCTTGTGGTTAACCAAGTTTCAGGGATTTATGAAGCGAAGGACGACAGGATGGCGAAGTACCAAGCTCTGGTCAGAGACCATATCAAGCTGTTTGAGGCAATCAGAGTCCAACGGATTGGCCGAGAAGAAAACAGCCGGGCTGATGAACTCGCCGGCCTCGCTTCCATGGTCGATAGAACGTCTCCAAACCCCCTGTTGATTGACTTTCTTCCGCGGCCGAGCATTGAAAACGCCGGGCAGACGGATGTGCTATGCGCCGAGCTAGGTCCTTCATGGATGGACCCCTTGATCTTGTTCCTCAGAGACCGGACTCTTCCAACGGACAAGAAAAAAGCACACAAAATCCGGGTGAAGTCCGAGCGGTTTTGGCTCTCTCCATCAGGCGCGTTGTATAAGAAGTCCTTCACCGGTCCTTATCTCAAGTGCGTGCACCCGAACAGTGTGGAGGCCTTCTTGTTTGAAATTCATGAAGGCAGTTGTGGCAGCCACGTCGGGGGACGGTCCTTGGCCTACCGAGCTATTTCGCAGGGATACTGGTGGCCGTGCATGCAGGCCGACGCCCAAAAATATGTCCGCAAGTGCGAGAAATGCCAAAAATTCGCCCATCAGATCCACCAGCCTGCCAGGGAACTTCTTCCCCTCACCAGTCCTTGGCCTTTCGCCATGTGGGGGCTAGATATAGTGGGACCGTTGCCAACAGCACCGGGCAACCGGAAATTCTTCATCGCGGCCACAGATTACTTCACAAAGTGGGTTGAAGCTGAGCCCTTGGCAACCATCAAAGAAAAAGACGTGAAGCGATTTGTCTGGCAGAACATTGTCACGCGGTTTGGCGTCCCCAAGATTTTGATCTCTGACAACGGTACCCAGTTTGACGGTCGCCTATTCAGAGGATTTTGTGAAGATCTGAAGATAGAATTCTACAACTCCACCCCGGCCTACCCGCAGTCCAATGGTCAAGCCGAAGCATCAAACAAGACTATACTGGATGGGTTGAAGAAATGGTTGGAAAAGGCTAAGGGCAAGTGGGCTGAAGAATTACCGAGCGTCCTTTCGGCATATCGAACAACCCCGCGACGTTCGACCGGGGAAACTCCATTTGCTTTGGCTTATGGCATGGAGGCGGTCATACCCTTGGAAGTTGAAATGCCCACCCTCAGAACTGAGAGTTTTGAGCCCGAGCTAAATGCCGAGGCTATTGCCTTGGAGTTGGACCTAGCGGAAGAGTGCCGGGAGAAAGCCCTCATCCATGTTGCCACTTACCAACAAGAGCTCTCCAAGAAATATAACAAGACAGTGCACCCCAGACCGTTCAAAGTTGGGGATTGGGTTTTGAGGAAGATTATGGGCAACACGCTGGTGCCAGGAGAAGGAAAACTAGGGGCAAATTGGGAAGGACCCTACAAGATCACTGGTCTGGCTGGCAAGGGGGCTTACCACTTGGAGGATCTAGAGGGAAGAGCCATACCCCGGCCATGGAATGCGGCCAACTTGAAATTGTATTATTTTTAAGCTTTTTACTTTCCTCTTTTTGTAAAGCAATTTTTTGGCTTGCAAAGCAGAATGTAATTCTTTTTGTCAAATTATAGAAGTCATTTTGCATTAGCACTTGGATTGTTCTTTTAATGTTTAAAACCGAGATGATGTACTCCGGTTGGAAGAGTTGGTGATTCGTCCAACTTAAAAATCCCAACCGAGATGGTGTATTCCGGTTGGAAGAGTTGGTGTCTTGTCCAACTTAGGATTCCCAACCGAGATGATTTGCTCCGGTTGGAAGAGTTGGTGTCTTGTCCAACTTAGGATTCCCAACAGAGATGATTTGCTCCGGTTGGAAGAGTTGGTGTTTTGTCCAACTTAGAATTCCCAACCGAGATGATGTACTCCGGTTGGAAGAGTTGGTGATTTGTCCAACTTAAAATTCCAAACCGAGATGGTGTATTCCGGTTGGAAGAGTTGGTGTTTTGTCCAACTTTGGATTCCCAACCGAGATGATTTGCTCCGGTTGGAAGAGTTGGTGTTTTGTCCAACTTAGAATCCCCAACCGAGATGATGTACTCCGGTTGGAAGAGTTGGTGATTTGTCCAACTTAAAATTCCAAACCGAGATGGTGTATTCCTGTTGGAAGAGTTGGTGTTTTGTCCAACTTTGGATTCCCAACCGAGATGAAGTACTCCGGTTGGAAGAGTTGGTGTTCTGTCCAACTTGGGATTCCCAACCGTGATGAAGTACTCCGGTTGGAAGAGTTGGCGTCTTGTCCAACATGGTATCTTGTCCAAACTTAGCTACAACCGAGATGGGTATTTCGGTGCATGAATTTGTTTTGTTATGCTCAAATTGCTTCGACCGTGTTATGGACTCCGGTCGACAAAGTGTTCCAATGATAAGTTATACCGAGATAGTTTGCTGAAGATGGAATGGATTACTACCGGACAAACACTTGGCGAAAATTCAAAATTTTTCATTGATAAAGAAATTCATTACAAGAGGTGGGGACAGAGCCCGGTTACATCAAAAGAATTGAAAGCAAAAATGCAAAGAAAAGAAAACTAAACCAGGGGGGATAGATTGGTGAATTCATCCTCGGCAGTCTCAAGGTTGGTGGTTGGGCTCGCTTCTTGGGCACCGGGCTCAACTTGACCGGGCTGCACTTCCACTACGGCGTCTTCAGCCTCCGAATCTGTCTCATCACTTCCTTCTTCAAGCCCCTCCTCGGCCTCCGCTTGAAGCGCACTGAATACATCATTTGCATATGGCACGAGGTAGACCGGTAGTGAAGCTTTGGGAGGATTGGCAAAAACGTCGGTGTCAGAGCCCTGGCCGAGCTGTTCGCAAGCGGATTTCCAGCCAGCCTTGAAGTATATGTCTTGTGTTGCAAAGACTTGCTTCTTGTAATTCATCTCGGCCTCGTTGAAACCCGCGTTGTTGGCAGCCCGGCAAGCCTTCTTCTTTGCCTTCTTCAAAGTGTCAACCTCGGCCTGGAGCTCGTTTTATTTTTTCTCGGCTGCATTCAGTTGACCGAGCAGCCTGTTATTGTCATGGTTGGCCATCTCGAGAGAAGCTTTAGCCCGGCCGAGCTCGGCTTGAAGGCTTTCAACATAGCTGGCAGTGTCGTTGGCTTTCTGCCTAAGCCGGTGGATGCGCTCCAAGACCAAATGTTGTTTCTGAATGGCCTGCACAAAGAAGCAAAGTACATCAGAAAGGGGACCGAGCAAGAAGGACCGAGCAAACACTTGTGAAATGTTAAAAAGAACGCCGACTTACCCTAGCCATGGACTTCACGGAAGATTTTACCAGCCGGGTGTCAGGGACGTGGTCACTGCCTACCACGTCGCCCGGTAGGAGAAATGCTTTGGAGAGATCGAAGGCAAGCAAATGTTCTTTGTCTGCCTTGATCGAAGCAGTCGCCGGGATGTCCTGTCCCCGGTACTTCAGCTGAGGACGCCAAGCGGGCACGGGAGCAGGAGTTTCAGCAGGATGTTCGGTTGTCAGCTCGGTGACGAGCTCGGCGGAGGGATCTGCCCTTGGTCTTTTTCCAGCCCGGCGCGCTTCTCTGGCAGATTCCACGGCAGCTGGAGCTGGAGATGCAAGGGCTACGACGGCTTCACTCGATTGACCGGCAGCCGGGGAACGGGTGGTGACGCTCGGTATCTCGGCTGAGGTCGCGGTTAGAAGGTTTTTGATCCGAGATCTTTTGGCCATTTCTTGCTCGTCGGTTAACCGGATTAATGGGACGTCTGGTAGGGTTGGATCTGGAGGTGGCGAAGGAGCTCTGAGGAAGTCAGTTACTCTACTCCGGCGCGGAGCAGAATATCTGTAAGTCGGTGTGTAGCCGGGCAATTCGTTGCAGTCTCGGTGACGGTACCTAAGCACGGCCCGAATTGCCTCGACGTTGGGGAATTGGTAGTTGGCTTGCAAGGCTTGGATAGCTGCAAAAGAAACAGGGAAACCGGTTAGTAAAACTAAAGAATAAAGTTAACCGAGCAAGTTTGAGTGGCTTACATGAAGAACCGAAGTCCTTGCTTATGAACCAGCCCGGCACCTCGGCTGTTTCGTAGTTGCCGGACACCCAGAAAAAATCATCATCGTGCATGTCTTTGTCCGGGGTGCCGGTTATGATTTTTTCCTTGCCCGGTCTTATTTTCAAGTAGTAAGCTAGGCCGTCGCCGGTGTGGCCCATTGTGTATTGCCTCAATATCTCGGCCAGGCCTAAGTTGGTGCCCAGCCGTTGATTCAATTCGTGAACGCCGTTGATTATTCTATAAGTGTTGGTGGACACCTGTGTGGGTGCCAGCCCGGTGCGGCGGAGGAACTCGGTTATAAGAGGGTTGAGCGGGAAACGAAGACCCCCTTCAACGATGGATAGCACGGTGAAGGGGCACTCCTCCCTACCCCAAGGTGTGGTCTCCTCTTCTGCGAGCTGCAGGTGGACATCGGCCGGGACGCCGTAGTCCTCCCTAAATGTAACCAGCGCAGCCGGAGTATCCACTAGGAAGCGGAACTTCCCCATTTTTGGCCGGCTTAGTGTATCCCGGCTGAGGGGTTTGGCTCTGGGTATTGGATGTTGCCCGGTCCTGAGAGCCTCAGGAATGACGGTGGTCCCCTTGGACTCTACAGGAAAAGGATGGCAAGTGTTAGCGCGGTCGCGCGAAGGTGCTGGATTTAGCTCGGCCATTAAGTGTGCCAAACCACCTCGGTTGTCTATTCTATCTAAGGAGCCCGGTCGCCCAAGCGGACCAGATGTTAGCCCGGTTGAACGGCCAAGTCCTTCTGTTATCTCGGTTTTCGCCTTGGTTGAAACAAACATGTTGTTTGCCCGGTTTGTTTGGTTTTTTGGATCAAAAGAAGGCCCAGAGCCCGGTTCACCCCAGTTCTTCAGTGTTCTTCAGGCAGACGAAGAACACCAAGAACAGTGGAAGGTTTGATGCGGATTCTACGACCTATGCCCTAATAGCTATGTTTTTGTACCCTAATGTGTGTAAAATGAAAGAAAATAGCAACTAGGGGGATCGAAAATCTTACCTTTGGAGGTTGGGGGCAGTTCTTCCAAGAGTGAGAAATGGCAATCGAGATCGAGTAGAGGGCTTGAGCTTTGGATCGTCAGGAAGTATAAGGGCAGTAGGAAGAAACGGCTTGAGGAGGGTGTTGTATTTGTAAGGGTGAAAGTCCGCCCAAATTCAAATTCTGGCAAAAACGGCGGGTTGGCTGCCCGATGACCAATGGCAGACCGCCACGTGTCCCCATTTATGGCTTTGGCAGGACTGAAGCGACGGGTTGAAAAGACGAAGAGCCAACCGAGCTACTTTCAACGGGAATAAGTCAGCCGAGGAATATAACCGGTCAAATCTGCGGACAATTACGTCAACTAGCTCGGTCGAGGCTTGGCGTCTTGACGACCGGAGAAACGTTATCTCGGACGAGGTGAATAATCCCAGTCACGCTTCCGCGGACGGAATTAAGGGGCAATTGAGAGGGTGATTTATGCTCCGGTGTTGGGCCGAGGTATAGACCGAACAAGTTGAGGGCCCAGCAGAGCATTGGGCCGAGATGATCGAATGTTCACCCGAAGATGGGCTACCAGAAGTTGGGCCGGGCAGAGTTTGGTCTGTGTGCTGCCCCGGACCGTGCAGAAGCTGCTCGGCCAGGAAGTGACCGGTCAGGCTAGGATGCTCGGTCCGAGGATTGTCGAGACCAGACAGACCGAGAGGCCGGCGCTCGGAAAGGCGCGGTCAGCCGAGGTAGTTGACTGACCGGCGAGAAGGCCGACCAAAGGAGGAGCCCGGGCTAAGCTCTGCCGAGATGCCGCCTAGCCCAGTCCTTCATTCGGTTATCCGGTTAGGCGCTTAAGGTATGAAGCATGGTATGACCGAGGTAGGGCAACTCGGCTGCTGAGCTCCAGCTATGCTGACAGGCAGTTGGGAGCAGGTGATGAACGGCATGGTTTATGCTGACAGATGGGATAGCAGAGCCACGTGTCAGGAGATGACAGGGAGTGGATATGGGGCTCAGAAGGTATATAAGCATGTCTGCGCCCCCCATACGTGATAGACGAACACTCTGTAAGAAAATCCTTACACTCAAACACTCTCTCCCTTCTCTCTATTCCCTCTAAGGTGTGTGCTAATTTGATCGTCGGAGGGTGTTTCCGGCCACACACCGCCGGGTAGCTCACCGTTATTTGCTCGCAGGTGATCGGATATCGACGGAACAAGGGAAGAAAGGAATACGGGCACGCCGGAATATTTGCTCCCTGTACACTCATGATGAATTAAAAGAGAAGAATGGAGTGTTTATGACTTGTTCAAAGTCCAAGAAAGAGTTTGAGGCTAAGATTACCTCTTTGGAGTTGGAGCTCAAAAGTGTCAAAGCTAGTAGTGCACAATGTGTAGATGCGACTCTTAGTACTCAACACATGATCAAAGAAAAAGGAGGAGTTGGCATCATCACAGGTAGGGGTGTGCGCAGTGCGGTTCGGGCGGTTTAAGAGTAAAATTACAAACCGAATGGCGGGTTGGTGGATTAACGTATTGACAATTTGCGGTTTGGGCGGTTTTTGGTGGATTGGCGGATTGAAAAATATTCTAACTAATTATCATACATTTGCATAATATATAATACTAATTTGTATAATATTTTTTAGATATATAACACAATATAATTTTAAATAATATGTTTCATATATATAACCACTAATTTATAATAAATTTTATATCTTAAATTTCTCTCACACTCATTTTTACATTGATATTTTATTGGAGATTAAAAAATATATATGTATTAACTATAGCGGAACGGAGCGGTTCGGTTGGCGGATTATGAAATTTAAAGTTTAAACCGCGGTTAGCGGTTAAAGCGGTGCCGATAGATGCGGATCGGTGCGGTTTTAGCGAATTGGGCGGTATTTTGCACAGCCCTAATCACAAGACATGTCTCACCATCCAAAGCCTCAACTTCCATACATGAGAGCACTCAAGATTTCAAGGCTAGGGGTAATATCACTTCATCTTCTTCTTTGTCTCATAATTGTGTGACCAAGAATAAATTCATTCCTATTTGACATCATTGTGGGCTTAAGGGTCACATTATACCTCATTATTTTGATTGCTTGAGACCAAATATGAAGCAAGGTTGAGGTTGCGTAGACCTTGGAATAAGAGGTTTGAAACCAAGTCGAGACGGGTTCCTATTGAAGGGGAAGGGAACCACAATGTCAAGATGCCACCCAAGAACCGCAACTCACATAGCTTTGTCTTAGGTGAGAAAGCTTGACTTGGGTTCACTTGTTGATTGTTCGTTTGTTTATTTGTGTTTTTTGTTTTTCTTTCTTATTTTTTTTCAGTCTTTTGTGCTTATGTTGCCTTTTATTTTCTTGTTTTGTTTATCAAAAATTCAAAAAGATTTCCCTTGTATGGTTTTGCAAGTTTGAAATTTTTGAGAAGTTCTTGGTGCATATTGGAATTGATGAGAATATCCATTACTTGTTAATGAGTAGGGGTGAAATCTATGCGGTTCGGCCGGCTTTTTCGTAGTTTTTTAACCGAGCTAAAGTACTCTGTTTTATTTTTTTTTTTGAAACCAAACAAACCGCAATACACCCACAAACCGAACCAAACCGTTTTATTCGGTTTCGGTGTGGTGCGATGCTATGGTTTTGGGCCTCACATTTTAGGCCTACTTTTGTCCTTTACAAAAATGAATTTAGGCCCTGGAAACTAAAGTTGAACACCTAAGCATAATTTTTACATATGCTTGCTTTATCAAATTAAATTAGGCTTTATTTACCAAAAATAAAAAATTTTGAATTGGGCTTTGAAATCCTTGTCCAGTAAGAGCTAAAAAATTAAAAAATAAAAAAGCATCCTACAAGCATCAAAGATATCCAACAAACCAAACATATAAAATTTATCAAAATATATCCAACAACTATTTTTGTGTTCAAAACAAATAGGAACCATATATCAAGCAAGTCTTTCATATCTGTTCAAAACTAAATAAGAACCAAATATCATATTCACCCCCAAAAAAAAAAGAGAAAAAAACGAACCATATATCCATAACCAAATATTACAAACTATTAATATAAAAAAAACTAAAAATAAAATATAGATAGAGTTTGCATTTTCTAACCAACCAAGCAAAAGAGGTCCTACTAAAATAAATAAATAAAATTATTATCATCATAATTGAATTTAACATTAAAAAAAATTCTAAATGAATTATGCAATTTCTTACCTTTCTAACTATTAATACTCAATCTCAAAAATCAAAAACTAAAATGTGCAGAAATTTGACATATTTTCCAACCAACAAAACAAAAGAAGTCTTGCAAAAACAATAAAAATATTCTCATAAGAATTGAATTTAACATAAATATATATATATATATATATATAATAGATCAAATATTCAACTTGTTACCATTGCTTTCTAACATCAATCAATGATGTTGACATCCTTGCTGCTTGATCCTTCCAAAAGCACTAAAAAACAATGAAAGAAGAAAAACATAAGAAATTCAAGTGTTAAACATATAACTCTCATAAAATATAAAAGAAAGAAAATAAGAAATATTTATTGATCAAGGAATGTACCTAATTCAATCTCTTCCAATTCATCCAATTGATCTCTAAGACTGATTTAAGATGGGGAACGTAACCAATTTTGTGTACAAATGAGGTCCTCGGCTGTGATGGGTGATAAAGAGCTACAGAATGGATCAAGCACACGACCTCCTGTGCTAAAAGCATATTCTAAGGCAACTGTAGACACGAGGATAGCTAGAACATCCCGAGCTATGAGAGAGAGGATGCAATACTTAGTGGAGTTACCCATCCACCAACCGAAGATATCAAAATCATCATTATCTTCTTCACAGTTATCCACCAAAAACTTCTCCAACTCAGATTTGTTAACCATGTTACTTTGTTTCTCTAAACAAATCTTATACTTGGATTTCATTTTTGCTCGAACATCCATGTCATGCTCTTCATCCAAATCCATTGGCCTTGATGAATCCCTCATAGTTTGTGTTTGCACACTACCACTTTCAACATTCAAAGCATACCAATCATATAATCATGTCAACTCATTCTTTAGTTTCATCATCAAATCTTCAACATGCTTAGCTTCATAAATTTCTTCCAAGCACCATTGAATATAATTGAGTTTGTAATGGGGATCAATAACAATCGCACAAACAATAGCAACTTAACCTTGTCAAATTTACCCCAATACTTATCAAACTTGGAACTCATGCCACGTGCCATTACAAGCTTACATCTTCATTCTCACACAATTCAATGATTGCATTTTTCATCAACATAATCTCAATAAAAAATGCATTGCAAGTGATATATAAAGAACCTGAAAAGCATAATGTGGCATTGTAAAATAATTTTAGGAACTTGACATACAATCTCGCCTTCTTCCGATCATGTTTTGTAGGCTACCCGGTTGTCTTCCTTCTCTCTTTTCCTTTCCTATTATTAATTAAAGAAACTTCATCTTCTTCACTAATGTCACCAACTTCTCCCTCCTCACCAACCTCATCAATCTCACCAACCTCATTCTCTCTAAGATTCGAGCGGAAGTAAGTGTCATCATCATCTAATCGCTCAAAAGCTTTTTGCAATTGTGTAGCTCGTTCTAACGTGAAATACATAGAGTTCCACTGGGTAGCCACATCCAAACAAGATTTACCATTAAACTCAATGCCCTCTTTTTCAACACAAAATTTGAACTTGGCCATTCCAGATGGATAGGATGTCACAAATTTTATAACACACCGAATCTTGTTATCAAATCATCAATTTCTTTCAATCCCTCGCAAACAATTAGATTCAATAAGTGAGCACAACACCTCATATGTCAAAAGTCATGATCTAATATGGTATTCTTTCTTCTCTTCGTCTTTCACTTCAAAACGTTAATTAGACCATTAGTTGAGCTTGCATTATCAACTGTGATTGTGAGAAACTTATTAATTCCCCATGCTACCAAACAATCCTCAATCACCTTACCAAGTGTGTCACCTTTGTGATTTGGAACTATACAAAAATTCAGAATTTTTTTATGAAGTTTCTAATCATATTCAATAAAATGTGCAGTGAGAGACATATAATTCAAGTTTTGAACGGATGTCCAAGTGTCTGTAGTAAGACGTAGTCGTTGATCTCTAAGTGCATTCTTCAAAGCCTTCTTCTCACTCACAAATATTGACATACATTCTTTGGCAATGGTAATCCTAGATGGAATTTTTAACCACTTGGGTTGCACCACACGCATAAATTGCCTAAATCCTTCACCCTTCATAAATTTAAATGGCAATTCATCTACTATTATCATCTTTGCTAGGGCCTTTCTATATGCATCAACACTAAAGCTTATAGCCACAAGATTACCAACTATTTCCCCATCAGCAGTTTCATTTTTTGGTTTAAAACCTAGTGTAGTATGCTTTTCATCTTGTCTTAGGGGATACTTCTTACACTTTGATTCTATATGAGCTCGCATTGATGTTGTCCCATTAATTTTTGGATCACATGCATAAGTTGTACCCCAATAGCTACAAGAGGCCCTAGGTCTTTTACCAAATTCACACTTCAATTTCGTGAAATGATCCTGAACCAAAGATCTTTCTCTTTTATCCCTGACACTGTTAGACTGATTTTTTGTGCTTTCATTCTCATGTTCTTGTGTTGTAGGTTGTTGAGTAGCGATTTCACTGGGCTCTTGTGTAGGGGAAATTAAATCATCCATCTAAACATAATAACAGCAATAAATATTTGATTTATCAAAAAAAAAATTACAAGAAGAAATAGTAACTAATAAAATAATAATAAGAAGAAGAACAACAAATTTTAACTAATACAAAAGTACATTGTCAAAGGTTTTTTTTTTTATAATAATAATAATAACAAGAACAAATTTTAACTAACAGAATTTAAATCATCCATCTAAACATAACAACTAACAGAAAAAATCCTAATCCTCCTATTTATTAACATAAAAAATATATTACCACCACTAAAAGAAAAAAACAATAATAATAATAACAAGAACAAATTTTAACTAAAAGAAAAAAATATATATTTTAACGAACAAAAATTAAATCATCATTTTTTTTTTTCATTTTCATGTTAAGAGTAGTGTGTCAAAAATAATGTCAAACATTATTATCTTTTTATAGATCCAAAACACTATCAAAATCAAGTGATTCACAAACATTAAAAGCCTTTTGAAAACATCATAAATATTATACATATATATATATATATATATATAAACAAGGTCAAAAACAGGGTTTACTTTGACACAAAAGTCAATCTACACTAGGGCTTTTGGAAAGTGTTAAAAAATAGGGTTTGTTCAAAAAGTAAAACAATAAAAAATAGGGTTTTCAAAATAAAAAACTAGGGAAGAAATTTACCTGGTACCAAGACTTTGCTTCAAGATTTTGAGTAATGGATGATAGTGGTGGTGAATCTGAGAGCGCCATAGCAAAAAACCCCAATTATTTGAACTTTGAAGTGCAAGAAGACAAAGAGTAAGAGACAGAGAGAAAAAAATAAGTGAAAGAGAACCAAAAAGGGTTTCAACTTTTTGTTTTCACCGTGGGACTTGGAAGGCCAAAAGTGTTGTCCTTATGTTATATATTATTGAGTGGACTTCTATGATTAAAACACGTGGATGGCTAAGATGGAAGTCTAATTCGGTGTGGTGCGGTGCGGTGTAAAATTCACATAAACCAAACCAAAAATTGAAAATTTTGAAAATTTGTACCAATCAACCGAATTAAAATAAAAAATAAATAAATAAAGGCCATAAGCCAACGGTTCAGTGTGGTCGGTCGGTTCAATTTCAGTGATCATTCTTTGACCCTTGTTAATGAGTGTATGCTATATGTGGTTATTACTCATTACTAATTGTGTTAAAATTGATTAGTATATCTCATTTTGTACACACTCTTGAATTAGCTAATATCGGACTCTTTCATATAAGTGATCAAAGTTCTTTATAGACTTCTTGCAACGTTTCTTGTCTTTTTCTTGAGTAATTGACCTATGTTAGCATATCTTAGGTGATGTTGAGCCTTTTACGCCCCCCTCCCCCCTTCCATCTCTTAGCACTCCCATTGCTTACCCCTCTATGTTTGTCTCTCATGGCATGATGAAAAGGCTACCTTAGAGTCACCAACCAGACATCACTATTTTTTTCATCCTTCTCTGGTTTGGTTTCCATACTCTTGAGCGTGAAAGTCGTAGGTGAGTGCACAAGAATATGTTGCATTGTTTTAGGGGTTGCATTTGCTCAACAAATATCCCTTGATCACTAGAGGTTTGACTTTTCTCAGTCATTCGCAGATTCTCTTACCCGAGGTCCAGCCATCAGATCACTATCAATATTTGACTCTAGTATTTGTCGAACTCCAAGAGACACACACACATTTTTCTCATGAGATCTATGTTTTTCACGTGTTGCACCACATTCATTCATAGGAAATCTTCTACAGATTGTGCACATTGTGCTTTCAAGTAATTGTGTTTCTTGGATGTTCTTATGTGTATTGATGTACTAATCTGAAATTCCTTGCTTCATCTTTCATATTGCTTTTGTCTTTTTTTATTTTATTCTTTGTTTTCTAGAGCTTATTATTCTCTGATGAGGAGGTTATTTGTTGAGGAGGAGTTTTTTTATCATGGACTTACGTTGATGGTTTTGAGAGGATGCTTGTTGGTTTGCATGTTGCTATGTGTTGATTATTTATTGCATGCTATTGGTTATTACGTCATCATGTCCTTACTTATGTGCCTTTTGTCCTTGGTTTTGTTGATTGAGCTTCCTTTGACAATTCATGACAAAAAAGGAGAGTATGTTTGAAAGAAGGGAGATTTTTGAGGTGATGTTGTTGCTTGATAGCATCATGCATGCTATCATATACTCTTGTGGCACTAATAGTTGTTTTGTAGATTATAACCTTGAGAAAGTTGTCTATGTTGGTTGTAATGGGTTGGGGTGATTAAGATTTTTTTTGTTCGACATGTTTTGTCACAAAATTGCCAAAAGGGAAGATTGTTAGGTTTTTTTGCAATTGGCAATCCCATTGGATAGAAACACCATTCAATTGTAATTACTTTTGTTTTGTTTTGTTTTGTCTTCTTTTTTTTTTTTTTTTTTTTGTATCTGTGAGGTTATGAGAGTTTAGATGTTAATCCAACCCGTATTGTGCAGGAATAGAGGAGTTTGTACTGACATTCCGTATCTTGACTTGAGTAGTCTGTGTTTGCTTCTTCACTGTCAAAGTTTATGAACCGCTCAAGCGGTCTTTCGTGCACTCAAGCGGTGAAGTAGTTCATTCAATGTCTCTACCTACGTTCTAAAGTTCTAGGAAATGTGTTTTACCACTCGAACGGTAGATGTTATGCTTATGCAGTTTGTAATGCCCTGAAGAAATAACACAAATAAGTACTCATTAACTTCCAATTACATTGATTTGTTTCCAAATTAACCTTTCCAATGCTTAATATATATAAGGAATATAAAGCCTCAACATAGACATCATCATCAATCTCTAACATGTGTATTCATTAAAATCTAGAGATTTACAAAAAAATATATTCCACATGCAATTATACATTCAACATTCCTAAAATATGAATCTATAGCATGTGGCACAATCTATCAACTGCAATTCAATGCCCTCGAGGGCTACAATTTCCAAGGGTTAAGCCCAATTACACAAAAGTGATTTTTGAACCCATACATATAAAGCCCTTGGCTTATGAAAATAATTACAACAAAATAAAAAGAGCCTTGTGCTCTCAAATTATGTTCCATGCCTTTAACTCGATGGGATCACAACATTTTTTCCTGCACAAAATCCCATAGGGTGAGCAAAAAGCCCAGTAGGAAAATATTAATAAAGTATATGTGACGCCCTAAAAATCGGGAACATTAGAGAATATATTAACAAATAAATACAGGATTTATCTAATGTTACAAGAGTAGGAAATGTCACTAATGAGTTCTTTGGCTAATGACCATGTAAGATCCCAGGAATGTCAGAGGAGTCAATATAGCATCCCTTCTAAGTTCAACCACCTTAGATAATAAAGCTACTTTTTTAACAGATCTTTACAAAGTATTAACACAAGGCTTACATGAGTTGACGGAATATAAGGATAGGTTACAAATGATATACATAATAATTACAAAATCATGTCTTAAGTACAACAAGCGATTAATCACTTACAATCTCAAAACGTGTTTACAAAACTAGTTCCTAACTCTCATAGGGTGGCCATACATCTTTAAATACTTCAGCTTTGCCTTTGACCGATCTAATAGTCTTTAATAGCTAGCATGAAACGCCATGAGCTTAGAATGCTCTGTAAACACACACACACGCCGTCCCTTTTTCCCAATCCAATACACCATCACAATTATAACAAGCAAGTAATGAATCATGATAATCATTCAATAATACAAGATTACAAGGTTAGATGTTAGTATTCTAGAAATCCCCCAAAGAGATTCCATCCTCCCAACCCCAAGAACTGGACTCGGATTATTCAGTATGCCCCATCTTTTACTGTTTTGCAGACCTTACCTTAGATGCCTACTAACGGTTACATACCGTGTAGCGCCAATCGAGGACCTCAAAAGAGACGGTAAAATAATAAGGGCCTTGCTCAAAACCTCCTCCAACCTTATCCATCATAAACACCTAGGGTCTGAATATAACCAATCCATTCAAGAGTTTCGATATAACCACTTGTGCAAGACTTCAACTTTCGAAAGGGAACACATCCCACTAATCGATTCAATTTGAATATAATCTTATCTTATAACAATACTCGTGTGATCTAAACCCCATTAGCCAACCCATTAAGTTTTGCATTTAGATTAACATTTTAAGTTAGTTAGTACAAGCAAGTAACAAAAGAATAAATTTGCATAAGTATGAGCATCTATTAAGAGGAAATATGAATAGAAGAAGGATTAAAACCCAAGTCACGAACTTTGAACACATGAACACTATTACACAGGAAGGTAAGCCAAGAGGAGGGGGAATTGGGTTATTAAAAAATATGACCAGAAAATAGATTTCAAATGACTAAGTGAGTAAATACAGCAGACAATCAATTAATACACAGAAAATAAAAGAGAAGGAAAGAAGAGCTCAAACACAAGGATTTATAGTGGTTTGGCTCACCGGCCTACGTCCACTCCTCAAGATACCTCCTTGAGAATTTCTTCACTATGAATCAATGCACCACCAAGTTTCACCTAGCTTGTGGATTTCTTCACTATGAATCAATGCACTTACTTCTATCTGTTGAGGAACTCTCAACTAAAATGCCTCACTTTACAAGTGTTTCTCTCAGAAAATGGGAATAAGAATTAGAGGTACAACTGTCATCTTTTAAAAATTTTCTCTCTCAAAAGATGGATACAAAAATGTAAGCACAGAGGGAATTTAAGACTCACTCAAATATGAAAATGGAAGTACAAGAAAGTATATTAAAAGCTCTTGAATGCTCTAGTGTTCTTGTGTTGAAGAGTTGTGTTGTTCGAACAAGAAGAGCTTCTTCTTTATAGCATAGGCTTCTAGCTTTTAGAGAGAAGCAATTTTGAATCTTCTAGTCATTGGAGCAAATCATAGAGGATATCTTCCAACTGCATTGATCAGAGCATGGATGTATACAGACTGTAATAAGGTCTTTGGGAGATGAGCTTCATTAAATGCCCAAGCTTTTCATTAAATGCTTATCTTCATAAGTCAACTCTTGGTAGAAGATATAGTGTCAGAAAATCTGCTCAGGGAACAAAAATGATGACATATTCTGTACATAGATCAAAAAAAGTGGCTCAGAAATGAGTTGTTTCAGTCTAAATCTAATTTGACAGCTAGATTTTTGAAACCTAGATTTTAAGGGTGTTGACCCCTGCAGATTGGGGGTTGATCCTTTACTCTCTTTTCTTCTCTGAGTAGATTTCCAAGTATTTTAGGTGTCAACCTTTTTGTTTGCTAGAAGTCTAAACTTTGTTTGATGAGTTTTAGTGTCAACCCTTGTCATTGTGGGTGTCGACCCTTGCTACTAGATTATGTTCTGAAATTTAGTGTCGACCCTTTGTTGTCTTGGTGTCGATCCTTGCAGCTAGAATGAGTTCTGAAATTTAGTGTTGACCTGTAAACCGCCCAAACGTCCCCCACGCGCCCCCCCCCCTTTCGGAGAGGGCGCGGATTTGGTTCTTAGCTACTACAGTTCGGACTCCTGTCACGGTTTTGAATCTAATCTCACAAAGTGCAATGTAAGACTGATAAGTCACCAAAGAGTCCAATCTGGCAAATCTTTTTGGAAAATCAGATTTTGAATAAAAAATGCCAAACTGGACTGCTTTGCCAGATTACAGAGTCGCCACCTAAATATTTGGTTTTGGAAAATTTAGGAAACCCTGACTCGTGCCAAAGGCCACGTGTCCGTCATCACCAAAGTTGCCACGGCTCGGGAACTTGGGTACGAGAGGGGGAAGGTCATGAAATGAGCACCCCCGCTCGCCCAATCAAAGGATCGGACTCTACTAACATGATATGTTGTTTTAAAGACACATGTGTTCTTATGCCGGTTATTTAGCTAATTTAGTACGTGATGCGCACAGTAAACAAGTATAGACTCAATCACGAGAATTGGAACAAAACAACTCATGTTTGTTTTTCGAAAACGGTTTGAAAGTGCTACTTGCAAGTAGGCTAAAGCGTGAATTTGCCACCCTCAGGTGGGCTTAAAACATGATTTCCCTCAAGTGGGCTTATAACTCACAATCATCGAATTGTTCCAATTCAGGAAATCAAGCCTCCACCCATAGGCATTCAAGCCGTTAATCACTTAAGAAAATAGCCTCATGGCAAGCATGCTAACATGGCAACATTCACACTCATGCAAGGATGCTAAAGCATAAAACTTACAGTGTACTCCAAGCCAAAAACAAAAAGCTAGTTAGAAATCATGCATGATCCTAGCTATGTTAAGATGCCTAATGCAACACATGCAAAAATGCAACTAAATAGACTCGGCTATCTAAGATGGCATATGAATGCGACAATTTGATACATGTATTCAAAGAGGTATTGAAATACAATACAGTTTGAATGATGCGCCGAGCCTGGTGCATGCAAGACAAATGAATGATGCACACATGCGAGCATACAATATGCTAATTGAAACATGCCCTAATCTAACCACTGAAAGCGGATAAATAAAAGGGAGAAAGACGTGGGGTTGGAAGACATTCACACACACGCGCACACTTATTACAACATTTGCCCTCTCGACGAAGGGTCCGAATGAAATGAAAGCTAACTAGCTACGCTAATTAAGCTAACTATTACAAATCACAACTAATTAACTAATTAGTTAACTAATTACAAACACAAATGAATAGCTAAACACATTGACTATTTAAGTACAGAATCAACGAGTTAACCGTCTAAGTAGAGCAGTTAAAAGGAGCCTCGGGGCAAGGAATGTATGCATGCTCGGTTGCTTCATCTTCAAATCTCGTCGCCTTGCCACCGGTTGCCTCTGTTTGCATTTGCTTTGATTCCTAAACACTGAACCAATTCCCAGACTGATTCTACTCCAGAACCAGAATCACTTTGAACCATCTTCAAGCTGGTGGACTGTCGGCCACCAGGGGAGGCTGTAGGCCACTTGTCGACCACTTCAGGAGGCTGTAGACCACTTAAAGTGGCCGGTCAGCCACTTACTTCTGCACACTTCCATTTTGCTACAAACAGAGTTCAACAAGGGCAAAGCAAGGCATTTGCAGGGTATACGTGTACAACCACCCTCCTTATCATTTCTCAAGCTCAAAGAAGTGTGGTACTCGACTCTCGGGCCACCAACCGAGCATCACAATGCACAATGGCCGAGAAACCAAGTTTGTGCAAGTTAATGAATGCACAAGTAACACACAAGACTCAAGAAGCCTCCACCCTATCATGCACAATCAAGGGGGACGGTGACTAAGAAATGAGGTACGTTTCATCACTTCAAGTATGAAACGTCTCTCATTTCTCGTGTTTGGATTAATGTCTGATCCAAACACATGCAATACAACACAAACATGTTATCTTGGCATGTTTGACTTTGATTCGTTTTGTTTGCTTGTTTTAGATTACCTATCCATCATTTAGCTGGTTAAGTCAAAAAGTGAGAAATCCTCTAATTGGAAAGATAGACCAAGCCACAAGCTTCTTGAGCATGAAAGAAGCATCATGCCATTGGGCATGACCGCCTCAATTTCGTGCTCAAACCAAAAAAAGGGCTTAAGACCTCTTTCAAAGCGATACAACAAATGAAAGATGGCATGTAATCACACATATTCCAGCACTGAAATGACATGCTACACAACATAAAATCATGCAAACACTGTACGCAAGACATGCTAAGGGGCCAAGAGCACTAAAGCAAGTGAAGGACATTACACATGAGGCATGCACTATCAATCTCAAATGGTCAAACCCCATATGGATAGACCTAAAATGCTCCAAAACAATGGCCGAATCATGCTAGAAATGAAGCACCAAAAGCTACAACAACATGCTCATGCATTGGCTCGTAAGCTAGACATTTAAACACAACTCTCAAACACAATGAAAGAGTGATAAATAAGAGAGTATGGTAGAGATATAGGCACTGAAATCATATGCCAAATGATGACATATCATGCAAACAACACAAGTATATCATGCAAGAGGGTTTTATGCATTAACGCTAGTGAAGTACACAACATTAGGACTATGCAATACATTGCTCAATAGACTAAACCAACCCTAAACAGACCTCATGCATGCCAAAGCAGTGGCCAAAATGATCCAAACTAATAGCATAAAATGCAAGGAAATGATGTTCATGCATTGGCTCACAAGCGAGGCATAAGGCTCAATTCTCAAACACAATCAAAGAGTGATATAAATGAGTGTATGATGGAAGTATATGCTCTAAAATTTCATACCAAATGATGCTGCTGTAGATGTCCCCGAACGTCCTGGGAGGAAATCCCTCGTTTTGTTCATTGGGCTCACTACAGTTCAGGACTCAAAGTCACGGTCCTGTATCTAATCTCGCAGAGTGCAATACAAGACCGATGAATCATCAAAGAGTCCAAATCTGACAAATCGTTTTTGAAAACAGATTTTTTTGAAAGAAATGCCAAACATGGACTGCTTTGCTGGATACAGAGTTGCCACCTAAATATTTTATTTTGGGAAATTTAGGAAACCCTGACTCGTTGCCTAAGGCCACGTGTCCGTCATCACCAAAGTTGCCTCGGCACGGGAACTTGGGTACGATTGGGGAAGGTCACTTCGTGAGCACCCCTGCTCACCCGATCAAAAATCAGCCTCTACTAACCATGATATCTAGTTTTGAAAACATTATGCGTTCTTATTCCTGTTATTAGCCTTGATTTACTATGTGATGCGCACAGCATACAAATATAGACTGGATCGCCTGAATTGGAACAAAATATCTCATGTTTGTTTATTTGAAAATGGTTTGATGATGCTACTCGTAAGTAGGCTAAGATGTGGATTTGCTACCCTCGGGTGGGCTTAGAAAACAAGATGATTTGCCACTCTCAAGTGGGCTTGAAACTCACAATCGATGAATTGTTCCAATCCAAATAACCCAACCTTCACTCGCAGGCATTCAGGTAGGTATATCACATAAGCAAATAGCCTCATGGTAAGCATGCTATCATGTCAGTCACTCACACGCATGCAAGGATGCTAAAGCATAAAACTTACCGAGTATTCCAAACCAAAACAGAAGCTGATTAGAAATCATGCATGATCCTAAATATACAGAAATGCTTAATGCAACACATGCAAAATGCAACTACAGTAGGCTCGGCTATTCTAAGGATGGCATGTGAAATGCTACAACTAACAAGTATTCAACTCGGATTTGGAATACAATGCTGTTAGTATGATACGCTGAGCCTAGTGCATGCAATACAGATGAATGATGCAAACATGCAACCATAAGTATGCTAATTGAAAAATGCCCTAATCTAACCAACATAAGCGGGTAAATAAAAGGGAGAAAGACGTGGGGTTGGAAGACATACATCACACGCACGCACACTTATTACAATTATGCCCTCGCTCGGAAGGTCCGAATAAATAATACAAGCTGCCTAATTAACTAGCTAACAAGCTACTTAATTATTACAAAACCCTATGAATAACTAGTTACAACTAATTACTACACAACTTAATTAATTAACAAATTAATTATTACAAATAACAAATGCTAACTAACTAGTAAGCAGTAAAAGAGAATTGCTCCAACTCTGTTTGAAGAGGAGGAGGGTATGCATGCTCGCTTCGGTTCCTTGCCTCGAAACGCCTTCCGATTGCTCTTTAGAGGCTCTGTTTGCAGGGTGTCTTCCAGTGTTTGTTGCTGCAACTTACCAAAACACTGCTGGGGAATTCACCAGTGGCCTGCCGGCCATGAAAGGAGAGATGCCGGCCAACAACAGGGCACTGCCGGCCAAGGGTGTGACACTGCCGGCCATCAGTGGTGCACTGCCGGCAACTGGTGTGCTGTGACACTAAACTGCAACAAAGCACAAAATAGAGGGATGGGAGGGTCTCCCAAGGGTATATACGCACTATGCCACCCCAAATTACCTCAAAACATCAAGGGAGAGGCCTAGTCGGATCCACGACCATCAATCACGCATCCCGATGCATGATGGCCAAAGATCCAACTTGTGCAAATCAATATGGAAATGAATGCACAAATAAAGCAAGTAAAGCCTAGAACTCTATCATGAATCATCAAGAGCTTCAGCAACTGAGAATTGAGACACGTTCCATCACTCGGAGTATGAAACGCCCCTAGTTCCTCGTATTCGGATTAACACTTAATCCAAATAATGCAACGCGTAAGGATGGCAAACATGCAATGTGAATAACCTAACAAGGCTAATGACATGCAACAAGCACATAGGCATGATGTGAGGTGACAACCTTGAACAACATGGCAAAATACAACATGGATATGCAAACATGCAAGGCACGCAAAGGTGGACAAGTATGCAACAACATACAAGATGAAACAAGCATGCGACAGCATGGTAAGATGGGCTTACACCAAAGATGGACAGCTCTCAAATAGGTCCAAATCTGTAGCCATAAGTAATGAATTGATGGCATGAAAAGCATGAAATGGCAAGGCAAACATGTATGCCAAGTGGCTCAAGTATTAAGGAAAAAAGAGGACAACTATTAAGCACACTTAAGGAGCAACAAACACGGATGTATGACAATGAGGTAAGATCTGAAATTTCATGTAAAGTGATGCCAAATCAAATCAACCATGCAAGCGTAGCATGTCATGATGCTCAAAACTCAAGGTAAGCAAAGGGACTTAAGCCACGGCCATACAAGGCAAGCCCCAAGGGGCTGAGGGGACCTAAAATAGTCCTAGGGTAGGTCCAAACAAGACCAAAACTAAGCTCAAAGCTAGCCAACAAAGGCTAGAACACAAAGCCAAAAACATGGAGCATGCAAGGCTTTACAGAGGCAATGCACTACACCTATTGAAACCAAACATGGCATGACTTGGGCGACATAAAACAGAGTTACATCATGGTATAATAAGACCCAAAATGCGTTGAAATGCTGAGCCAAAGGCTTAGGCTTAATGGCATGCACAAAAGCTCATTCTTGAGGCATAAAGCACAAGCTCTATAAAGCATTCAAGGCATGTCAAATGCAAGTGTATGACAACATTTCATGGACTAAAATAGCATATGGAATGAGGGAAAAGCATGCAAACATCACATGTATGGCATGGTAGGGGCCTCAAAACCCAAGACTAGCCTAAGCATTTACACTATAGCTATACAAAGCACGAGTGATATGGCCATGGCAGCCCAAAAAAGTCCTAGAACACTTCAAAATAAGCATAAAATCAAGTTTGAGTAAAGGCAAAATATGCTAGTATGATGAGTCAAAACATCATGCACAAATGGCTAGTAAACAAGATTTGTTCTACACCTATATGGAGCATGCAAAGGATGATCGAACCAACTATGGATAAGGTCATAACATGCCAAATGATGACCAAATATATATGCTGAAATGTAAACCAAACAAGCTAAAATGACATGGCATGGCATGGATCATATGAAGCTAGTTTAGGAGATTTACACTACAAGTGCATCATGCAAGCATGAAGTAACAAAACCAACCATGGCATGGTAAAACATCACTAAAAACCCACTGAAATGGACTCAACACAAGCTAAGCACACATGCTACTTTGATGAGCTATGGATGGAGTTACACTACGCATACTATATGCATGCAAAATATGACCAAACCAGCCATGGACAGGGCCAAGGCAGGTCCTAAAAGTCACAAAAATAGGCCTGAACCAAGCCTCAAAAATACATAGAACGATGGTCCCTTGTAAGGCCAAAAATGCAAGCAAAGAGGAACCAAAAGAGAGGGGGCCACCCCCTCTGATTAAGGACCTCAAAACCACACCTTTACCACTGAAAATCTGCTAGATTTTAGTGGTAGGAAGGCCAAACCAAGGCTAGCTCGGAGGTCCCAAGATATGGCTTAAAACAAAGCCAAACAAAGCATGCAAAAGGGCTACACACCCCTAACAACAAAATGACCTTAAACAAACTTAAAAAGGACTTAAATACAAGACTTTTTTCAGTTATAAGCAAAGCCTAAATCAATATGCAAAGAGGGCTAAAGCAAGGTGCAAGAAAGTGCAAAAATGGGGAAAATATTTACCCTTGAAGACCCTCTCGAAACCAGCAACTTCAGGGGTAGAAACTCACTTTTAGACCTCCCAAGAAGCTTTGTCCAATGGTGGTGGTGTATATCTAGGTGTTGTAGTGTAAAAGTGCAAGGAAATCCAACTCCAAAGCACAAGACACAAACAATATAGAAAGAAAGAGAGGTTTTTTCTTCCAAAGTTACAGAACCCCTGGCAAAGAGGGAGGTCTCTTGCTTATATAGAGGAATGCAAAGTCAAAGCTTCTTCAAGAAGCTTTACAAGGGCTTCATCCCTCCATACACCTGTATGGAGGAGAGCAAACAAAAAACCAGCGGGCTCAAAAGATCTGGAGGAAAACCAGCTGAGACAGGGGGGGTGCCAGCCATCATCAATGGCCGGCAGTGGCTCACTGATGGCCAACAGGAATAAGGCAATGGCCGGTAGTTCCATGCCATGGCCGGCAGTGCACCAAGAAGGTCATTTTGAAAGGACCTAGTCAAGGTCCAAAAAAAGGCAAACAGGATACAGGGTCTGGGAAGCTCGAACCGGTGACGTTCCACCGCGACAGTTGAGTACTCAGCGAGCAATTGAACTAGTTGTTGGGTGTACCAGCAAGCACAACCAAGTCTTGAGGACGGTCAAAAATGGGGTGTCTACAGCTGCATCATGCCCACATCACAAATATAGCATGTTAAGGGCCTCAAAACTCAAGACTAGTAAAGCCATATATGCCATAGCTATACAAAGCAAGCCCCCAAAGGCCAAGAACACTCAAAACAATCCTAAGGTAGGTCAAAACAATCTAGAAACATGATGGAGTATAGCCAACACATGCTAGAATGGTAAGCCAAAACACTAAACATGGGAAGCCAAAGAGTGGGATTACACTACACATACCAAAACCAAGCAAGAGGTGACTCCACTAACAAAAATCAAAGTTGTAACATGGCAAAATAAGACCAAAAAAATGCTGAGATGGTAGCCCAAAAGCTTAGGCATTCATGCATGTATACAAGTTAGGCCATGATCAAGGCATAAAGCATAACTCTCCAAAAGCATTGAAAGAGTGAAGCATGAGAGAGTATGGCCACACTTTATACCCTAAAATCATGTGAGAAAAGAGGCTAAGGTATGCAAACACTCAAGTAAAGCATGCTAGAGACTTTGAAACTCAAAGCTAGTCAAAGGCCTTTACACTGCAACAATGCACAACAATCCTCACATGGCCAAGACCACTTAAAACAGAGCTTAAGCATGTTAAAATATGAGTAAGAGCCTATTGGAGTGGAGCCAAAACATGCTAGAATGGTGGTCTAAAGCATGAAGCACGTTAGGCTAGCAAGGAGGATTGCACTACAAATACATGAAGCATGCAACAAGTGATCAAACCAACTAAAAACAGAGATCTAACATGTTAGAAAAGTCACAAAAACATGCTAAGATAGAGCCTCAAGAAGGTAGAAAAACATGCCAAAGGGTTAAGCCAACAACACATGCAAACAAAACACAAAAGAGGGGAACCACCCCGATTCATTTTTGGTCACAAAACACACTTTCCACCACTGAAATTCCTCTAGAATTCAGTGGTGAAAAGGCCAAACAAAGGTGATTTCAAAGGCCTTCAGAGATGGCACAAAGCAAAGCAAACAAGCCACCAAAGGGGGTAGATCACCCCTAACTCAAACAAGGCCTCAAACAACCATTCTCAGCACTTAAAAATAGAACTTTTTGTAGTTACAAGTTAGGCCTAAAAGAGCATGCAAAGATGGCCAAATAGGAAATGAAAATAAAGCTTTAAAGAGGCTATTATTCACCCTTGAAACACAACTTCAAAAACAACAACTTCTGAGGCAAAACCAAGTCAAAACCACTCAAATAAGGCTCTTGAGTACCTCGACAACAAGATGAACGTGCTTGAGTAGGTGTTTGTGTGCAAAAGTATGAAGAAACAACACTTTAAGGCACAAATGTAGAGAGAGAGGGAGAATTCTAGACAAAGAGGGAGATATTTTTGCTCTTCCAAAAATCTGAACCCTGAAAGGGAGAGAAAGCTCCCTTCTTATAGAATTCCAAGTCTCAAGCTTGTTGGACAAGCTAGAAGCTTGGTGCAATCCCTCTATACACGTGTATGGAGGATGCCTTCTATGCCCAATAGCTAGCATGGCTGGCAATAAAAATATCAGCAAAGGAAGAAAAATGGTCGTAGGCCATTTCAACTGGCCGACCAGCCACTTCAACTAGCCTACAGGCCACTTAAAGTGGCCTACAGGGGGAGAAAGTGGCCTATAACCACCAAAGATGGCCGACAGGCCTTCCCCTCCCTCTCGTGTATAATTCATTTGACTTCTTAGTAGATTGTTTTGTGATTTTGGCCTGTGATTTTTTATCACAATTAGAGGTGCTCCAATTGTGGTTTTTTTCCACATTATGTTGTTATGTTAATTTGTCGATATTTGTTTGATAAATATAGTTCAATTCTCTTTTAATTGAATTAAATCTATTTGTATTTGATTGAGGATTGTTATTCATTGATAAAATTTAATTTTAATTACAAATCATTATTGAAAAATCTAGAAATCCCCTAGATATTGATTTGTGATTACATATCAATTTCAAACAGTTAATAACAATCCCAATCAAACAATCAAAGATAAGTCGACACAAAGATTTTACATGGAAGAACGACAATTGAAGCGCCTCCAATTGTGATAAAAAAAACCACAAAACAATCCACTAAGAAGACATAAAGGAAATACACAAGTGTACTCTCAATTACCTAACGAATCCACGTCTGAATCGAACTGACCCCTATGTGCCTCTTCCAGCCCCGTCTTCACCTCGTAATTGTCTTGCCCAACATTGATTCCACAACGCCGATGTTGAATCATGATGATGAGCCACTTCAGAATCCACCAAAGCTTCAGGCTCGAATTCCACGGAATCCACTGAAGAACAACTCTATCTTTCGTATTGAATGAAACAAACAATCCTTTGATGTATATTTCTCAAACCATGCGTGTGGGGGCCGAATAATGAAAAGATCAGATAGTATGTATCTTTGGAAGACTGATATTAATCGGCTATATCCTACGAGAGCGGGGAGCCGAATAGAATATATGTGCCAAATAAAGTATAAGTACTTAGGG
The DNA here is from genome assembly GCF_055761805.1 of Camellia sinensis. NCBI lineage: Eukaryota > Viridiplantae > Streptophyta > Magnoliopsida > Ericales > Theaceae > Camellia > Camellia sinensis. The sequence continues at coordinate 83,484,291 of NC_138974.1, forward strand.
CCGAATAAAGGAAAGAACAATGATTAAAAAGTAGGCCCTGGCCCCGAGGATCAAGAAGAACAGATATAAATATAGGAACAACGGTTATAGAAAGGTATGTAAGAATCACTTCGCAAAGACTTAGAAAGTAAGCTATCCTGAGTGTCTGAACTAACTTGTCCGTCGGAGTGCTAATTCCAGCACCCCCGACCGGAGTGCTTGTATCTTTTCAGGTGACTAGCTGAGGATCGATAGTGTCTCCCAGGATCCGAAGAGTATTTCCAAACCACTTCCCCACAATGCGTTAAACTCAAAGAAGCTAGCAAAGAAGCTCCAGCTATAAATCCTAATATCCAAGAAGAAGATCTGGAATCCATACCCTAAAATCGGACTGAAACACATATTTATAGAAAACAGACATATTTATAGAAAACAGATCCGTATCTCTGCTCGAGCACAAGAATGGCCGCTCAAGCGAATCTACGCTCAAGCGCATGAATGGCCGCTAGAGCGGAAAAAAATAACTCCCAGTACTTTTGCAGGCGGGTGAAACATCTAACCCTCGCAAGCTGACCGAACAGCTCGATCTTCCATATACTCAGCGAAGTGGCAAACATGAAAGAATTGTAGCACTTGTATCCTTCAAAGCTTTTGGGAAGTGCATTTGAATCCTTTATTTTATTTTAGGAATCTTTGGTATTGTTTTATCTTAGTTTTGGAGGAGTACAAATCAATTTAAACTCATTGGGATTGCTCGTTCACGCTCGTTTACATTGAAAAGTTGTTTAGAAACATAAAAGTCTTGTTCTGGGGTCAACACCGGTCTTGGTGGTGTCGACACTTGCCTTTTGTTGTTGGCCTTAGGGGTCAACACTAGTCGGGGAAGGGTTGACCCTTGTCTTGAGTTTGCTTGCCAAAATTTCGTGTCGACACCAGTCTGGGAAGGGTTGACACCTTGCATGCTGTCAAACATAAGTGTTCCAGCTTTTCTTCATTAGGGTCGACACCTGCGAACTTTTTCCCAGATTTTCAGTCAGTTTGAGCCATACTTTTGGGGGATTTTCACTAGATATTTTGGGTTGATTTTGGGGTTTATTTTTATTTTGACCTAGTACTATAAATAAGTCCACCACTTGATCTTTTCTTTACTTTTCCTTCTCCTTTCTCCCTCTAAACCATGAAACTCTCTCTTTCTCTCAAAAAGCACTTTTTCCATCAAAGATCCTTGGATCTACTCACTTGAAGGCCTTTCCTCGCCTTGCTTCTTTGAGATTAATCATAGAACTTGTCGAGGGCTTCATTTTGATCGAAGCAATTCCTCCTCCGTCGACTTTTGTGCAGTTCTTCCTTCTCCCAGTTTTAAGCTTCAGGTAGGGACTTTCTATACTATTGTATGATTTTTAACTTGGGTAGCTGATGATAGTGCAAATAAAAATTGGGATTTGGATGATTTTAGACAAACCTAGGGTTTTGGTATAAAATCAAAAAGAGGGGTTTTCACTATAAAGGTGTTAAAATGGTTATGCATATGGATATGAGGTTGTGTTGTGTCAAACTTGTTGATTTTGGTAAACGGGTTGTATTTGGGAGGAAATGGGGTGTTGCCCTAAAATGTTTCAAATGGTTATTTTGTATAAATCATGGAATTTGTTCACTAAAGGTGAAATTGGTTAGATGTGCATGTTAATGGTGGATTTGGAAAATTGTCGTTTCTTATTGATGGACATATGGATAGTTTATCTATTATGAAGTTTGTATAATTGCTTAGAAATATCTATTTTGGGCTATTGGTGGAGGATAGCTATGATTGTTGTACAAATTGCATAAAGATTAGGTGAATTGAAACTAATCTTGTATTGATTGTCATTGAATATGACTATGTGTTAATAAATTGTATATGTATCACATTTGGGAGGAGAAAGGGGATGTACTCCATGTTTGGGAGGAGAAAAGGGCTGGACTCCTTTGAATTAAGTTGGCCCATGTGTCTAGGGTGAAAGTCCCAAAAATCGTGCGTATATACATGGGTGTCGATTCCCGCGAACAAAATTTCTGTGAAATGGTAGATTCAATTGTCTATGTGGTAATTGTATTAGTAGAGAATTATTAGGATGTAATCTCAGTTGGATAGTTTGGATAACAAGGGATTTAACTCATGGATTGAGATGAAATGAATTGCCATGAACTAAAGTAAAACTAAAACGGCTTGAGATGTAAAACTTGGCATTGTATGATCTTGTAACATCACAAATGATTTTTCATAGGCATTGGATATTCGCATAATACTTACTTTTGTTAAGACTCATATATTGTGATAGATGGTTTATATTGGGCTTTGGCTCACTCTACTTGGGAAAAACATTTTCAGGTGCTGGTGATATGCCTTCGCCAAGGACTTAGCTTGGGAGAATTATGGAGCTGAGAGCCCATTTTTGTTTATTTATTTTTATTTGTTTTTTGTATAAGCCTAGGGCTTTACCTGTATTGAGCTTCTTACTCATTTTGTTGTAACCAGGCGTCGTCTTGAAATGTTGTAAGCCTGTGGGGAATTTTTATCCGTTTATCTTTCTTCCTCTCTTTTATTTGGAAACATATGCTATAGATTCAGGGTTAGGCTTTATGAATGTATGATGCATATGCTTCTCTTTTGTATGTCATATTTAACTAATGGAAGATAACTTTATTGTTGTTGTTATCATATAATGGTTATGGTGGATGGATTATTGTATTATTTTCGGGGCGTTACAACTTGGTATCAGAGCGTACCGTGTTTGAATACTTTGGGTACGTATGAAGTGATTAGTACCACAATGGGTTTGTATCGCTTGATAGAGATTTTCATATGAATGAAGTGTTCTTGTATGATAACATGCTTACATGATTATATGAGTATGGGAAACAATTTCTAGGATGTTGATTGAGTCGACAGGTTTCTAGAAGTCCAATTAGAAGAGCACTTGATCACTGCTGTTTCTACTAGGAACTCTGGAAACACCGTGGGACGGTCATTATCCGGGAATGAAATTTGTATGTGTTTATGTGACAATATGCTTATTTGGAGTGAATTATTGTTGTCCACTGCTTTAGGATGCGAGTGAGTTAGCTTCGGCGCATTTGTAAATGTAACGCCCTCAAAATAATAACATTAAACCCATCAAATAAAACATTCATTGACATATGAAATATTCACAATCTTCTATTCATCAAAGTTTCATTACAAAAGTATTACATGTTAACAACAAAAGCAAGATGCCCTACGGGCTTACAGCTTTCCAAGTTAACACTTGGTTACAACAAAAGAGTACTAAGTCGTCTACACATTAAGCCCTTGGCTTGAATATACATGCAATATATCAAGAAATAAAACAACAAAAGTCCGCTTGCCTCTAGCCTCCCAAGCTACGTCCTTGGAGGTGGCATGCTACATGTACCTGAAAATGATATTCCCATATAGGGTGAGCCACAGCCCAGTAGAAATATACTAAACCAAATATGGACAATGACTAAAAGATTAGCAGTTGATAGATGGCCAACACTGATACTTTCTCTTATCACACTTTACACTTTCATGACATACAAGTCCATATAACAACTCATTTTCCAATTTCTTTCGATTCTCAAATTACAACCATGGCTCAGAACCTGGCCAAACAACTCATATGAGACAGTAACTCATATCAAACACTTCCTATTTCATATTAGATAAGCATACTAGCTATATCATACAACAACAGATAAGCATACAAGCTATATCATCACTTCCACAAATATGCATATGAGCACTATCACACTTCCAATGACAAGCATATGAGCTCTGTCAACACATTAATAGATAAGTATATGAGCTCTATCTATGGAGTCCATCCCCTATCTCCTCCCAACACATCCGGTTTAGAGGTTCATCCCCTATCTTCTCCTAAACCGTGGAGTACATCCCCTATCTCCTCCAACACACACAATGCATACAAACAATAATTATACACATCATCGCACAACACATAATTTTAACGTATTCTTTCAATCATCATACTGAGTGACTCATTCCAGTGATTAGTTCCCGTTTGCCTAATCCTCATGCATTGTCTACAACAATCACGACTATCCTCCACCGACAGCCCAAAGCAGTTATTTCTAAATAGAAAATAAATGCACAAATGGATATTTAATCAACATTTCAATTCGGTGAGTGATAAATAATTCAACTACACCCTTTAACCCCATGCATTCCCAATCTCAACAATTCCATTTCATTTCCTCATTTCTCACAATTAATTATCCCAATTAATCAAACAATGTAATTAGGTCATTTCCCATAATTAACATTACAACTCTTAGGCCTCATTTTCATCAATGATTCAACATTTATTCCATTTCTCTATGCCAAACATGCATCTAGGTTTATTATAAATAAAACCCCAACTTTTGTAAAATAACACAAAAGTCCCAAACTTTCACAAAATTACCAAACCAACCCCAACATCTCAAATACTAAAATTTAAAGACAAAATCCATAGAGAGGACTAGGATATCCCTACCTCAAATCCGGAGCCCCAAGGGAGAAGATGACAAAACCCAACGTGCTCCAAATCCCGAAATTTTCAGATTAAAATGTAGCCCTCGACGATCAACAACTTTTTTGTAAAGGCCAAGATGAGCAAATCACTTCTACTAGATCAAAACCTAGAGAGAAGGTAGAGTTCTAGAGTGAGAGGCTCAACAATGGTGTTTTTTGAAAAGTAGGAGAGAGAAGAGAAAGTGGAAAAGTGATTTGAAAAGTCAAAACACGGAGCTTTAACCCAGTCGCCCCGCTCGAGCGTCCAACGCCCCGCTCGAGCGTCACTCACATATTCCCGCTCGAGCGGCCAATCCCCCGCTCGAGCTCCGGATACATACTCCCAGGACTTTTGCAGACAGGTCTCCCGCTCGAGCTTCCAACTCCCCGCTCGAGCGTCACTCACACAAACCCGCTCGAGCGGCCAATCCCAAGCTCGAGCGTCGAACACTGCACAGGAAATACTGGATGGGTGAAACTCCCGCTCGAGCGCCAAAACCCCCGCTCGAGCGGACAGGTCAAAATCTGGGCAACTAGTTTTGGTTTCTAATCTCAACCAACCTGTAACAAATCTGCCCAACACATCCTATAACTCCAATACAAGGAAAGAAAGGATGCAGACCAGGTAATAATCAACTACTATCATCCACAGACACATATCCGGATCCCTGTACAACAAGGGTAAACCCGGGATTGCTATAACCTCCTCCCCTTAAAGAATTTCGTGCCCGAAATTAAACACAAGTTTCAAAAATAGGTTTTCCTCCATTTTAACAATGTTACATTTTAACATTCAAAAACTCGACCCATTACCGGTCATCCCATCCCTTTAACAAGAGGCATTTCACAATATGTAAACAACAAATGTACTTTCAACATGCATCAACATTATGCATTTCCTTTCCAATTTCAACAATTTATTCAACATATATAATGTTACATTCAACTTCCATATGAGGCAAGTTCCAGAACATTCTTCCAATAAACCAAAACATTTTCAATGTTTCACAACTTAAGACATATATAAAAGCTCTTAAGTTCAACAATAGTTCAAAATCTAAATACAAGATTACATATCAACAAACAAGTCTGGATATTTCTCACGGACTTCCAACTCACGTTCCCAAGTGGCTTCCTCCACTCCGTGATGTTTCCACAAGACTTTCACCAAAGGAATGGTCTAGCCACGCAGGGCCTGATCCCGCCTATCCAAGACCCGAACCAGTCTCTCCTCATACGAGGCATCCTCATCTACCTCTAAGTCGGTCCAATCCAATACATGTGATGGATCCGGCTCATACTTCCGAAGCATACTCACATGAAACACGTCATGAACTCCGGACAACTGCGGCGGTAAAGCTAACCGATAAGCAACCTCGCCAATCCTCTCAAGGATCTCAAAAGGGCCAATAAACCGAGGGGATAACTTCCCACTCTTCCCAAATCTCATCAAACCTCGCCTAGGTGATATCTTCAGAAAGACATGATCACCTACCTCAAACGCCAAAGGCCTCCTCCTACGGTCAGCATAAGATTTCTGACGACTCTGGGCTGTAACAAGCCTCCTACGGATAAGTTCAACTTTCTCCGTCGTCTCCCTAACCAACTCCGGACCCAACAAAGGTGCATCACCCACCTCGGCCCAACACACTGGAGACCTACACGGTCGGCCGTACAAGGCCTCAAACGGTGCCATACCGACACTAGACTGAAAGCTGTTGTTGTAGGCAAACTCTACCAATGGCAAGTGCCTCTCCCACGTCCCACTAAAGTCAAGGACACAACCTCGAAGCATATCCTCAAGGATCTGAATAGTACGCTCGGATTGCCCGTCAGTCTGCGGATGGTAAGCCGTACTAAAGGTCAACTTAGTGCCCAAGGCACTCTGCAAACTCTGCCACAACCTAGCAGTAAAACGAGGATCTCTATCTGAGACAATCGTCACTGGGACCCCGTGCAATCTCACTATGTCCCGAATATACAAGCCGGCAAGATGATCTACCGAATCTCTCACGCGCATAGGAATAAAGTGCGCCGACTTAGTCAACCGGTCTATAACCACCCAAATAGCATCACTACCCCGCTGAGTCCTCGGAAGACCCACGGCGAAGTCCATAGTGACATGCTCCCACTTCCACTCGGCAATAGGCAAGGGTTGCAACAAACCCGCTGGCCTCTGATGCTCGGCCTTCACTTGCTGGCAAGTAAGGCACTTCGATACGAAAACGACCACATCTCTCTTCATACCCTGCCACCAAAACTGGCGACCCAAATCCCGATACATCTTAGTACCTCCGGGATGCACCGCAAGACGTGAATGGTGAAACTCTCGGAGTAATTCCTCTCGGCAAGACTCCGGCACAAACAAACGGTCTCGGTATCTCACACTCAGGTCGGGATACACCGTCAAACCCTTCTCAACCTTCCCACTGGAGATCCTCTCTCGGAAGGACTCTGCCTCAAGGCCACCTCTCTGTGCCTCCAACACTCTAGTCACAAGTGTAGGCTGCGCAATAACAGAAAACAAGGCCGCAGCCTCAACAGATTCGCCCAGTAGCAAATCATACTCGCCAAGTGCTCCCAGCATCCCCCATTCTCGGATGGCAATACAAGCTACATCGCTAATGGATTTCCTACTAAGGGCATCGGCCACAACATTGGCCTTTCCCGGGTGATAGTGCAACTCAAAGTCGTAGTCCTCAATGAACTCCATCCATCTCCTCTGTCTCAAATTCAAGTCTCTCTGTGTAAACAGATACTTCAAACTCTTGTGGTCCGAGAACACCTCGAACCTCTCACCATAAAGGTAGTGCCTCCAGATTTTCAAGGCAAAGATCACTGCTGCTAACTCTAGGTCGTGTGTAGGGTAATTCTTCTCGTGAATTTTCAACTAACGTGAGCCATAAGCTACCACTTTCCCTTCTTGCATCAACACACAACCCAAACCCTCTCGTGAGGCATCACAGTAAACCGCATAACCCAACCCTCTCTCCGGAATAATCAAAACCGGAGCGGTGGTCAATCTAACCTTCAACTCTTGGAACGACCTTTCACATGCCTCACTCCATACAAACTTGACCCCTTTCCGCGTCAATCTAGTCAACGGCGAAGCTAGCCTGGAGAAATCTTTCACAAACCGATGGTAATACCCAGCTAATCCCAGAAAACTGCGGATCTCAAACACATTCTTAGGTTGTGCCCAATCTTGCACTGCCTCAACCTTGAATGCATCAATAGACACCCCTTCTCCGGATACTACGTGGCCGAAGAATTTGACTTCCCTCAACCAGAACTCACACTTTCCAAACTTGGCATACAGCCTATGGGCTCTAAGCAACTCAAGCACCACTCTCAAGTGTTCCTCGTGCTCCTCCTCTGAAGGCGAGTAAATCAGGATGTCATCCACGAAAACCACTACAAAACGGTCTAAAAATTTCCGGAAGATCCAATTCATCAAGTCCATAAAGACTGCCGGTGCGTTGGTAAGCCCAAATGGCATCACCAGAAACTCATAATGGCCATACCGCGTACGGAATGCCGTTTTTGGAATATCTTCCTCCCTGACCCTCAACTGGTGGTAACCCGATCTCAAGTCTATCTTAGAGAAACAACGGGAACCCTTCAACTGGTCAAACAAATCATCTATACGGGGCATAGGGTACTTATTCTTGACCGTAGCCCGATTCAAGTTCCGGTAGTCGATACACAATCTCAAGGCACCATCTTTCTTTTTAGCAAAGAGGGCCGGTGCTCCCCACGGTGAAACACTAGGGCGAAAAAAACCCTTATCTAATAACTCCTGAAGCTAAGTCTTCAACTCACTCAACTCGGCTGGGGCAAAACGATAAGGTGCCATAGAAATCGGCGCCGTGCCAGGTACTAAATTAATAGAGAACTCTATCTCTCGGTGGGGTGGCAAACTAACAAGGTTCTCGGGAAAGACATCCGAATACTCACAAACCACCCTCGGCAATACAATCTGGGTCTCATCACACTCACCACTCTCAAAGCTAGCAAGTAGACCACTAAGCTTACTCCGCCCTCGCGGATCATACATCGGTGGCAACACACTACCAACCTGATCCCCCAAGAAATGGAAACACTCTCCGCTCAAGGTACAAACTGTGACCCTCTGGTGGTAGCAATCAATAACAGCCCGGTATGACGATAGCCAGTCCATACCCAAAATAACATCAAAGCCCTTCATGGGCATGACAACAAACGGAAAAGGAAGCCTATGGTCGGCGACCTCTATATCACAACCTCTAACACCTTGTTTCAAGATCAGTTCACCCCCAAGAGGTGACACTACACAAATAGGAGATGCTAACTCCAACTCCAAAACAAATACAAATGCAGCAGATACAAAAGAATGAGATGCACCTGTGTTAATCAACATACTAGCAACCGAGTTGCAAAACAGAAAAGTACCTCTCACCACTGATGGAGCTGGTACAAAATCCTGCGCGGTAACAGCATACGCGCGCCCTGTAGGCCCCTGATCTACCTGCTCACCTCTAGGACCAAAAGACTGCTGCACAGACTGGGATGACGAAGCTCCCGGATTGGCCCTCGAGGCCTGCACAGACTGAGTTGGCTGAAAACCCTGCGCCTGCCTAGAACCAGACGCTCCTGAAGTAGCACTCAACTGCGGGCAATACCTCTTCAGGTGCCCAGGCTGACCACACTGATAACAAGACAAAGGCTGGCCTCTGCTCTGACTCTGGCCCTAAGGTCTAGCTGATGAAGAAGCAGCTCGCTGACCCCCTCCCTTCTGCGGACAAACTGAAGACTTGTGACCCAACTGGCCATACGCAAAACAAGTCAGGCCTCCCTAACTACCTCTCCCCGAGCCTGCACTCGGCACCGGAAAGGTGGATCTAGTAACTCCACCCTGAGACTGCTGAGAGTAGGAACCTTTCTGCCTCCTGTCATCACCCTGACCATCTTGGCTCCTCTTGGAGCCTCTCTGCCCCTCATCCTCCTCCTGCATCATGAACTCCATATGAGCTGCAGCATCCACTAAGTGTTTATACTCTCGGATGTAAGACCCACCAACTCTCAGCTTGAGGCCCCGCCTCAACTTCCGCTCAAACTCATAGCAACGGCGTTTTTCGGACGCCACCAACTCAGGTGCAAACCTGGACAAACTAGTGAATGTGGCCTCAAACTCTGCCACAGACATACCTTGCTGATTAAGCCGACTAAACTGATCTCTCAACTTCTCCCTAGCCACTGCAGATAAGAACCTCTCCTGGAAAGCATTTACAAACGCCTCCCATGTACCACCAACACGAGCCTTCTCGTACTTCCACCATTGACCCGCATCTCCCTTCAGCTGGAAGGATGCCAAGGTCACTTTCAATGCTCCTTCCTCGATGCCAAGCATCTCGAACGTCTTACTCATTTGTTCCAACCACTCGTCAGCCTTCAGTGGCTCCTTTGGATCCCCAACAAACTTATCCGGGTTAGACCGGAAGAACTCGCTCTTCAAGAAAGAAGGCCCTACTTCAACTGCCTGATTCCCAGCCCTGAGAATACCCAAAGCCCCTGCTATCTCCCGAGCCAAGGCACTCATAGCCTGCTGACCCGCTGGCTCGGCCACATTGGCCTGACCAACTCCCTCCTGTACTGACGGAACCTCCTCTGGTAACGGCACCTCCTGCCTCGCAGGCCTACCACGCCTAGCACCTCTTCCCCGTCCTGACATCCTAATAAAGGTAATACAGAACGTTACCACATTCACAAATGTGCCAAAACTAAACACTCACGTCCTAATTCATGGACAACTGTAATTCACTCCATGTAAGCACATAAACACATAAGCACTTACGAATTTCATTTCCGGATAATGACAGTCCCGAGGCGTTACTAGAGTTCCGGTTAGAAACAGCATTGATCAAGTGCCTTTCCAACAAGACTCCCAGAAACCCAAGGATCCAATCAACATCCTAGAAACTACATTCCATACCCACATAGTCACATAAGCATGTTATCAATTAAGCATGTAGCATATAACACTACGTCCAAGTCTATCAAGCGAGACAAACCCACTGCGATCCTAATCACTTCCCACGTACCCAAAGTATTCGAACCAGGTACGCTCTGATACCAAGTTATAACGCCCTCAAAATAATAACATTAAACTGATCAAATAAAACATTCATTGACATATGAAATATCCACAGTCTTCTATTCATCAGAGTTTCATTACAAAAGTATTACATGTTAACAACAAAAGCAAGATGCCCTACGGGCTTACAGATTTCCAAGTTAACACTTGGTTACAACAAAAGAGTACTAACTCATCTACACATTAAGCCCTTGGCATGAATATACATGTAATATATCAAGAAATAAAACAACAAAAGTCCGCCTGCCTCTAGCCTCCCAAGTTACGTCCTTGGAGGTGGCATGCTACCTGTACCTGAAAATGATATTCCCATATAGGGTGAGCCACAGCCCAGTAGAAATACACTAAACCAAATATGGACAATGACTAAAAGATTAGCAGTTGATAGATGGCCAACACTGATACTTTCTCTTATCACACTTTACACTTTCATGACATACAAGTCCATATAACAACTCATTTTCCAATTTCTTTCAATTCTCAAATTACAACCATGGCTCAGAACCTGGCCAAACAACTCATATGAGACAGTAACTCATATCAAACACTTCCCATTTCATATTAGATAAGCATACTAGCTATATCACACAACAACAGATAAGCATACAAGCTATATCATCACTTCCACAGATATGCATATGAGCACTATCACACTTCCAATGACAAGCATATGAGCTCTGTCAACACATTAATAGATAAGTATATGAGCTCTATCTATGGAGTCCATCCCCTATCTCCTCCCAACACATCCGGTTTAGAGGTTCATCCCCTATCTTCCCCTAAACCGCGGAGTACATCCCCTATCTCCTCCAACACACACAATGCATACAAACAATAATTATACACATCATCGCACAACACATAATTTTAACGTGTTCTTTCAATCATCATACTGAGTGACTCATTCCAGTGATTAGTTCCCGTTTGCCTAATCCTCATGCATTGTCTACAACAATCACGACTATCCTCCACCGACAGCCCAAAGCAGTTATTTCTAAATAGAAAATAAATGCACAAATGGATATTTAATCAACATTTCAATTCGGTGAGTGATAAATAATTCAACTACACCCTTTAACCCCATGCATTCCTAATCTCAACAATTCCATTTCATTTCCTCATTTCTCACAATTAATTATCCCAATTAATCAAACAATGCAATTAGGTCATTTCCCATAATTAACATTATAACTCTTAGGCCTCATTTTCATCAATGATTCAACATTTATTCCATTTCTCTATGGCAAACATTCATCTAGGTTTGTTATAAATAAAACCCCAACTTTTGTAAAATAACACAAAAGCCCCAAACTTTCACAAAATTACCAAACCAACCCCAACATCTCAAATACTAAAATTTAAAGACAAAATCTATAGAGAGGAGTAGGATATCCCTACCTCAAATCCGGAGCCCCAAGGGAGAAGATGACAAAACCCAACGTGCTCCAAATCCCAAAATTTTCAGATTAAAATGTAGCCCTCGACGATCAACAACTTTTTTGTAAAGGCCAAAGATGAGCAAATCACTCCTACTAGATCAAAACCTAGAGAGAAGGTAGAGTTCTAGAGTGAGAGGCTCAACAATGGTGTTTTTGGAAAAGTAGGAGAGAGAAGAGAAAGTGGAAAAGTGATTTGAAAAGTCAAAACACAGAGCTTTAACCCAGTTGCCCCGCTCAAGCGTCCAACGCCCCGCTCGAGCATCACTCACAGATTCCCGCTCGAGCGGCCAATCCCCCGCTCGAGCTCCGGATACATACTCCCAGGACTTTTGCAGACAGGTCTCCCGCTCGAGCTTCCAACTCCCCGCTCGAGCGTCACTCATACAAACCCGCTCGAGCGGCCAATCCCAAGCTCGAGCGTCGAACACTGCACAGGAAATACTGGATGGGTGAAACTCCCGCTCGAGCGCCAAAACCCCCGCTCGAGCGGACAGGTCAATATCTGGGCAACTAGTTTTGGTTTCTAATCTCAACCAACCTGTAACAAATCTGCCCAACACATCCTATAACTCCAATACAAGGAAAGAAAGGATGCACACCAGGTAATAATCAACTACTATCATCCACGAACACATGTCCGGATCACTGTACAACAAGGGTAAACCCGGGATCGCTATAGTAAATGTGCTAATCATTTCTGTTACCTTTATTAGGATGTTAGGATGTAGACATGGTGGTGGTAGGCGTGCTAGACCTAGGAGGCACGAGGTCCCTTTACTGGATGAAATTCTGGCACAGGAAGAAGGGGTTAGCCAGACCAATGCGACCGAACCAATTGGTCAATAGGCCATGGGCACCCTAGCCAGGGAAATGGCCGGAGCGTTATGGGAATCCATGGGCATTCTTGGGGCTGAGAATCAAGTCCAAGCCCATGTTGCTGAGACAGAGCCATCTTTCTTGAAACAGGAGTTTTTCCGGTTGAATCCTGACGAGTTTGTGGGTGATCCCATGGAGCCACTGAAGGCGGATGAGTGGCTAGAGGAGATTGTGAAAACGTTCGAGATGCTTGGCATCGAGGATGACCAGTTGAGAGTGACCTTGTTATCATTCCAATTGAAGGGAGATGTGGATCAGTGGTGGATGTATACGCGTGGGCGTATTGGAGTGACTTGGGAGGCTTTTGTCAGCGCTTTCCAGGACAAGTTTCTACCTCCCATGATTCGAGAGAAGTTGAGGGACCAGTTCTCCAAGCTAGTACAGTTAAACACTCTAGTGGCTGAGTTTGAGGCCACCTTTACTAGTTTATCGGGGTTTGCACCAGAACTCATTACGATTGAGGAACGCTGTTGTTTAGAGTTCGAGAAGAGATTGAGGACCAGGCTAATGTTCAAGGTTGCCGGGTCGATGATTAGGGAGTATGGATGCCTCATAAAGGCAACGACTCATCTGGAGGCCGTGATACAGATGGAGGATGAGAGGATGAGGGGCTCTAGAAGGAGTCAGGATGTTTAGGGGGACAGTAAAAGGCAGAGATGTGCTCACCCGCAGCAGTCCCAGGGAGCTCAGTTGAGGTCCACTTTTCTAGTGCCAAGTTTAGGTTCTAGGAGAGGTGGTCAGGGAGATCTCACTTGTTACATGTGTGGCCAGCTAGGCCACAAGTCTCCTGCTTGCCATCAGAGAAGAGGAGGGCATCGGTCTGCATCGTCTTCAGCTCGTTCTCAAAGCCCGGGACAGGGGAGAGGGTAGCCGCTCACTTGTTATTAGTATGGGCAAGCGGTGTACATGAAGTGAGTTTGTCCTCAGTTGGGTGGTACACCGGTGCGTCTGGTTTGAAACAAACATAGAGCCACCAGCCTACAGAGTCAGTACAGGCCTCGAAGGCCAATTAGGGAGCCTTTTTGGCTCATTAAAGGGGTGAGTAGGTTGAGCAGAGACCTACAGGGCATGTGTATGCTGTTACCGCGCCGGATCTTGTACAAGCGTCGTTGGTAGTGAGAGGTACCTTCTTGTTTTGAATTCAGTTGCTAATGTGTTGATTGATACAAGTGCATCCCATTCATTTATTTCGTCTGCTTTTGCATCAGTTTTGGGGTTAGAGTTGGCTCAGTTAGCATCTCATAGCTATGTAGAATAGCCTATTGGTAGTGAGGTTGTTTTGAAACAGGGGTGTCGGGGCTGTGTCATAGAGGTTGTCGGTCACCGACTTTTCTTTGCATTTGTATTGATTGATATGTCTAGCTTTGACGTTATATTAGGTATCAGCAGTTGTCATCATATCGGGTTATTATAGATTGCAACCGTCAGAGGATTACTGTATGTACCCTGAGCGGTGATTGTTTTTATTTCTTGGGGGACCGAGTTGATCGAGTCATATCACCGGCGTATGATCCGCGTGGGCGAAGTGAGCTTAGTTGCCTTCTTGCCAACTTCTTAAGTACTGAGTGTAATGAAGTTCGGGTTGAGTTGTCGAGGGCAGTTTGTGAATACCTAGATGTTTTTCTAGAGGATCTTACTAGTTTACCACCTCACCAAGAGATTGAGTTCTCTATTGATTTAGTGCCTGGCACGGCACCGATTTCCATAGCATCGTATAGATTTGCACCTGTCGAGTTGAGTGGGTTGAAGATTCAACTCTAGGAATTGTTAGATAAGGGTTTTATACGCCCTAGTACTTCGCTTTAGGGGGCACCGGCTCTTTTTTCCAAAAAGAAAGATGGTGCGTTACGATTGTGTATTGATTACCGGAAGTTAAACCGGGTGACCATTAAGAACAAGTATCCTATGCCTCGTATAGACAATTTGTTTGATTAGTTGAAAGGATCTTGTTGTTTTTCTAAGTTAGACCTGAGATTGGGTTATCACCAATTGAGAGTAAGGGAGGAGGATATCCCGAAGATGGCATTTCGTAAACGATATAGCCATTATGAGCTTCTAGTGATGCCCTTTGGGCTAACCATTGCCACAGCTATATTTATGGATTTGATGAACCAGATCTTCCGGGAGTTCCTAGGCCGTTTTGTGGTTGTCTTTGTGGACGACATCTTGATTTACTCACCCTCTGAGGAGGAGCACAAGGGGCATTGGCGGGTAGTACTTGAGTTGCTTACAACCCACAAACTGTATGCTAAGTTTGGGAAATGCTAATTTTGGCCAAGAGAAGTTAAGTTCTTAGGCCATGTGGTATCCAAGGAAGAGGTGACTGTAGATTCATCCAAAATGAAGGCAGTGCAAAATTGGGAACCACCTAAGAATGCTTTCGAGATCCATTGTTTCTTGTGGTTCGTCGGGTACTACCGTCGGTTTGTGAAGGATTTCTCTAGATTAGCTTCACCATTGACTAGATTGATGAGAAAAGGGATTAAATTTGGGTGGAGTGAGGCTTGCGAGAAATCTTTTCAAGAGCTTAAGGTTAGACTTACCAGTGCTCCATTTTTTATTATTCCAGACAGAGGTCTGGGTTATTCAGTGTATTGTGATGCTTCACGAGAAAGTTTGCGCTGTGTTTTGATGCAAAAGTGAAAGGTAATGGCCTATGGCTCGCGACAGTTGAGAACACATGAGAGGAACTACCCCACTCATGACCTAGCATTAGCGGTGGTGATTTTTGCCTTAAAGATTTGGAGGCGTTACTTGTATGGTGAGAAGTTTGAGGTGTTTTCTGATCACAAGAGTTTGAAATATTTGTACACAGAAAGACTTAAATCTGAGGTAGCGGAGGTACATGGAGTTCATAGAAGACTATGACTTTGAGTTACATTATCAGCTGGGGAAGGCCAATGTTGTAGCCGATGCCTTGAGTAGAAAGTCTATTAGCAATGTAGCTTGTATTGCCATTCGAGAATAGGAGATGTTGGGTGCTATTGGGGAGTTTGACTTGCATCTTGACGAGTTTGCTGAGTCTACAGCCTTGTTTTCGGTAGTTGCATAGCCTACACTTGTGAATCGAGTAATAGAAGTGCAGGAGGGTAACCTTAAAATAAAATCCCTCCGGGAGAAGATTTCCAGTTAGAAGGTGGAGAAAGGCTTGAATGTGTATCTTGATTCGAGTATTAGATACCATGATCGTCTCATTGTGACGGAGCCTTACCGAGAGGAAGTACTTCGAGAGTTTCACCATTCATGCCTTGCGGTACATTCGGGAGGCACAAAGATGTATCATGACCTTAGCCGCCAGTTTTGGTGGAGGGGAATAATGAAAGATGTGACCGTGTTTGTATCGAGATGTCTAACTTCTCAACAAGTAAAGACCGAGCATCAGAGGTCAGCGAGTTTATTGCAACCCTTGCCTATAGCCGAGTGGAAGTGGAAGCAAGTCACAATGGATTTTGCTGTGGGCCTTCCGAGGACTCAACAGGGTAGTGATGCAATTTGGGTGGTAGTTGATCGGTTAACCAAGTCGGAACACTTTATTCCTATGCACGTAAGTGATTCGATAGATTACCTTACTGACCCTTACATTAGGGACATAGTGAGGTTGCACGGAGTCCCTCTGACAATTGTTTTGAATAGAGATCCACGTTTCATGGCCCGATTGTGGCAAAGCTTATAGAGTGCCTTGGGTACGAAATTGACCTTTAGCACTACGTATCATCCTCAAACTAATGGGTAATCCGAGCATACTATTCAGATCCTTAAGGATATGCTTCGAGGTTGTGTTCTTGATTTTAAGGGCTCGTGGGAGAGGCACTTGCCCCTGGTGGAGTTTGCCTAGAACAATAGTTTCCAATCGAGTATTGGCATGTCACCGTTTGAGGCCTTGTATGGCCGACTGTGTAGATCTCCTGTGTGTTGGGCCGAGGTGGATGATGCACCTATGTTGGTTCCAAAGTTAGTTCGGGAAACGACAAAGAAAGTTGCACTTATCCGTAAGAAGCTGGTCGCTGCCCAGAGTCGTCAGAAAAGTTACGCTGACCGTAAGAGAAGACCTTTGTCTTTTGAGGTGGGAGATTACGTGTTCTTGAAAATATCACCTATGAAAGGTTTGATGAGGTCTGAAAAGAGTGGGAAGTTATCCCCTCGATTGGGCCTTTTGAGATCCTTGAGCAGGATAGAGAGGTAGCTTACCGTTTAGTCTTGCCGCTACAACTTTCTGGGTTCATGATGTGTTTCATATTAGCATGCTTCAGAAGTATGAGCTAGATCCATTGCACATGTTGGATTGGACCGGCTTAGAGGTAGATGAGGATGCCTCGTACGAAGAAAAATCGGTGAGGGTCTTGGACACCCAGGACCAAGTCTTGTGAGGCAAGACAATTCCCTTAGTTAAATGTTGTGGAAACATCACGGGGTTGAAGAAGCAACATGGAAGTCCGTGAGAAGTCTTTGAACTTATTTGTTAATGTTTGAGCATGCATTGAAGTGCTGATTATGTTAATGAAACATGAAAACATTGTATATGTTAATATGTTTTAGAAAACATGGATTTTATATAAAAACATTGTATGTGTTTTAGAAAATGTGAATTGCACATTCAATGTTGGAACCTGTGTATCGAGTTGATGAAAATGGATGACCGGAGAATGGGTCATGCTGATGAAATTGACTGATTATCATTGTTGGGATTGGTCTAATCATGGCCTTAAAACTTGCTTTAAAATTTCGGGGAGGAAATTTCCTAAGGTGGGGAGGTTGTAGCACTTGTATCGTTCAAAGCTTTTGGGGAGTGTATTTAAATCCTTTATTTTATTTTGGGAATCTTTGGTGTTGTTGTATCTTAGTTTTGGAGGAGTAAAAATCGATTTAAACTTGTTAGGATTGCTTGTTCTTGCTTATTTATGTTGAAAAGTTGTTTGGAAACTTAAAAATTTTGTTATGGGGTCTACACTGGTCTTGGTGATGTCGATACTTGCCTTTTGTTGTTGGCCTCAAAGGTCGACACCAGTTTGGGAAGGGTCGATACCTTGCGTTATGTCAAACATAAGTGTTCCAGCTTTTCTTCATAAGGGTCGACACCTCTGCTGCAGGAGTCGGCACCTGCGAACCTTTTCCCAGATTTTCAGTCGGTTTGGGCCCTACTTTTTGGGGATTTTGACTAGATATTTTGGGTTGACTTTGGGGTTTATTTTTATTTTGACCTAGTACTATAAATAAGTCCACCACTTGATCTTTTCTTTACTTTCCCTTCTCATTTCTCTCTTAAAACCGTGAAACTCTCTCTTCTCTCAAAAGCACTTTTTCACTCAAAGATCCTTAGATCTACTCACTTGAAGGCCTTTCCTCGCCTTGCTTCTTTGAGATTAATTGTAGATCTTATCGAGGGCTTCATTTTGATCAGAGAAAAACGTTGTTCCACCTCCGTCAACTTTTGGGCTTTTCTTCCTTCTCCCTCTTCTAAGCTTGATGTAGGGACTTTCTATACTCTTGTATGATTTTTAACTTAGGTATTTGATGATAGTGCAAATAAAGGTTGGGATTTGGATGATTTTAGACAAACCTAGGGTTTTGGTTTAAAATCAAAAAGAGGGGTTTTCAATATAAAGGTATTGAAATGGTTATGGTTATGGATATGGATATGAGGTTGTGTTGTGTCAAACTTGTTGATTTTGGTAAACGGGTTGTATTTTGGAGGAAATGGGGTGTTGCCCTAAAATGTTTCAAATGGTTATTTTGTATAAATCATAGAATTGGTTCACTAAAGGTGAAATTGGTTAGATGTGTTGGTTAATGGTGGAGTTGGAAAATTGTCGTTTCTCATTGATACACAGATGGATAGTTTATCTATTGTGAAGTTTGTATAACTGCTTAGAAATATCTATTTTAGGCTATCGTGGGAGGATAGCTATGATTGGTGTAGAAATTGCATGAAGAATAGATGAATTGAATCTAATCTCGTATTGATTGTCATTGAATATGACTATGTGTTAATACATTGTATATGTGTCATATTTGGGAGGAGAAAGGGGATATACTTCATGTTGGGCAAGAGAAAGGGAATGGACTCCATTGAATTAAGTTGGCCTGTGTGTCCAGTGTGAAAGTCCCGAAAACCACACGTATATATATGGGTGTTGATTCTCGCGGACGAAATTTCCGTAAAATGGCAAATTGAATTGTCTATGTGATAATTGTATTGGTAGAGAATTATTGGGATGTAATCTCAGTTGGATTGTTTGGATAACAAGGGATTTGACTCATGGATTGAGATGAAACGAATTGTCATGAACTAAAGTAAGACTAAAACGGCTTGAGATGTAAAACCTGGCATAGTATGATCTTAAAACATCACAAATGATTTGTCATAGGCATTGCATATGCACACCATACTTATACTTTTGTTAAGACTCATATATTGTGATAGATGGTTTCTACTGGGTTTTGGCTCACTCTATTTGGGAAAAATGCCCACTTTTGTTTATTTGTATTTATTTGCTTTTTGTACAAGTCTAGGGCTTTATCCGTATTGAGCTTCTGATTCATTTTGTTGTAACCATGCGTCGTCTTGGAATGTTGTAAGCCTGTAGGACATTTTTATCTATTTATCTTTCTTCCTCTCTTCTATTTGGAAACGTATGCTATGGATTTAGAGTTATGCTTTATGAATGTATGATGCATATGCTTCTCTTTTGTATGTCATATTGAACTAATGGAAGATAACTTTATTATTGTTTTTGTCATATAACGCTTACGGTGGATGGACTATTGTATTAATTTTGGGGCATTACAATAGACATCACAAACTTCTCTGCAAGGCACAAGTCGGATTGGATTCGTATCTAAAACTCATAGCCTCACATAAATAAAAGATCTAATAAAATTATAACTGAAAGAAGTTTTGTCAAACGAGATTGTCAAGATTAAAAATCTAACAACTATCTTGGGATTTTTAAGGATTTTCAATTTTATCACATTTGTCGTTAAAAAGTAAACATTTTAGTTTCAGAATTGTATATTGGTCATCTATTGCTTTGAAAGCAAGTATGATGAATTATTTTGCTTCGATTATTTAATTAATTTGATTTTTTTTTACATAGATGATATATATATATATATATATATATATATAAGGGGCCTACAAAATGAAAGAATCAAATTATCAAAATAAAAACCGTTATTAGTTCCACTAACCCAAATTTTAGTGTCCAGTCCAGCGAAATCATTCTTCAAACATATAAGTATTCAACAATGGCTGTAAACATTATAGATGATATATATATATATATATATATATATAAGGGGCTTGCAAAATGAAAAAAAAATCAAATCATCAAAATAAAAATCGTTATTAATCCCGCTAACCCAAATTTTAGAAAAAAAAATATAATAAATTTTATAAGGATGTAATTATTTCTCCCTTTTAGGAAAAATAAAACGAATAAAATTTAATGGCAAATAGACAATTAATAATTAAGGGAAAGATATATATTTTGTTGTTAAATGAATGATAATATTATTTTTATGTTAATACAACTAATGAATGACTAATAAAATAAAAAATAAAAAAAACTGACAAAAGTGAATTAAAATTTTAGGATAGACTGTAATTTATGCAAAAATTTGAGACTTTGTGGGTTTTTTTTTTTTTTTTTAAATCTCGAAGAATTTGTAATTTACCCAAATAATAAAGTTATCATTCTCTGTCTCAAACATTTACACTTTTAAATGAATTAGAAGTGAAAATTTTAATGTGACTTCAAAACATGCAATTCATCATATAGTTTGAATAACCTCACCCCGTATTCGATAACTTAAAATACTTGCACGTATTTGTCCAAAGCTTATTTGTGCCCTGGCCCACAATGTAACACCACTGAAAAAAAATAAATATCGTCAATATGTACACCGACCATAGTTCTTACCTAAGAAAATTATTTTTTGGTATCAGTAAAATAAATTTTATTAAAAATTAATTGCAAAGTGTACTCTCAAAGAGATTTTTTTTTGTCAAACAAAATAAAAAAAAAAACATAATTATTCACAAACTTGACGCAGAAGGTATTTTGTAAAATTATTCTATATCTGTAGCACAACTTTTTTTTCTCAGACTTAACGCTAAATTAAGTCTCTCATTATCATTTTACAACATTAAGTTTAGTTTTGCAAGTACCTAAATTTCCTTCTCAAATTTATAATAATAATGTTTTAAGAAGAAATGAAAAACAGAGTTGTCACGCCCCAAAAGTTGGACAATTAAATGTTAAATTAGGACTAAACCCCAATTAATATTCCATCATCCAAATCTTAGGGGTGAAACAAAAAAAACTAAAACGCCAACCAAACCATCGACCATAAATTCATAACTGCTTAGAATAAACTCAACCACCAAAATAAACTAGCTAACCTATGTTTCCACAATCCGAGGATCACCTAAACTCTCACAAGTTTAGGGTATCCTAGAGCTCTGATACCATTCTTTGACCGCAACAACTTTTTCAGGATCTACCGCTATCCCCTGATTGGACACAACATGTCCCAAAAATCGAACTTCTTTCTCTTAAAAGTGACAATTACTGAACTTAGCGTATAACTGTTGCTCCCTCAAAGTTTGCAACATGACCTTCAAGTGTTCTCCGTGTTCCTCCTCATTCTTAGAATACACCAGGATATCATCTATAAAGATAATCACAAACTTATCTAATACTGTTGAAAAATTCTGTTCATCAAGTCCATGAAATAGGTAGGAGCATTGGTCAAATCAAAAGGCATTACAGGAAATTCGTACAACCCATACCGGGTCCGAAAAGCAGTAAGCAGTATACTTTCCTCTGACACACCCATCTGATGGTAACCCGTTCTGAGGTCAAACTGAGAGAAAATGGCTGCCCCTTTCAACTGATCAAACAAATCATCAATTCTAGGTAGTGGATACTTGTTCTTGATAGTCACCTTGTTCAGCTCTCTGTAATGTATGCACATACGGAGAGTGCCTGTAGACACCCCATTTTTGACCGTCCTCAAGACTTGAACGTCACCGTTTGAACACTCGGTGATCATCCATGTTTGTGTTCGTTTGGAGTTCTCGGAGGTCTCGGCTACGCGCCTTGCCTCAGGATCTCCGAACTTGACTGTTTAGTGTCTGGTTTTGCACCAAACAATTGTGTTTTGCCTTGAAAGGGCAGGGAATACCTTGTGAGGCATCCCCACACATCATCGGCCATGGCCAGAAGCCACCGGCTGGTGTTTTGTTGCCATCGGCAATATATATCGCCGGTCAGCAGTCTTTGTTGCCGGTCGGCACTCCTTTTTTACAAAATGGCAATTTTGAGCAGCCGATTACTGTTCATCTGCTTTTGCAGATATTTTAAGACAGCTGTATGTCATTTTGTTCCCCTCTATAAGAGGAGCCCTCCCCTCTTGGCTCTAGGTTAGAGATTTTGGAGAGAAAATTGGTGAGAGCTCTGGTTTTAGGTTTAGGGTTTGATATATATATTCTATCTCTATACCTCTCTCTCATTTAGCCTTTGTGTGTGTTTAAGTGTGTTTGTGTCTTTCTATTGCACACAAACACATAGTGTTACACCTTTGCTTGATTTCTTGAAGGACCAGAGGTTGTTCTTGAGGTTCTTGAGCTGTTTTGAGCTCAAGGAAGCTGTTGGAGCTTCATCTTTGAAGAAAGTCAACAAGGGTAAGAAACTAGTCCCATTTTACCCCATTTTTGCAATGTATTTTTACCTATCTTGAAATTGTTTTTTGGCTTTGCATATAATACAAAAAAGTTCTATTTTTAGGCCCTCTAAATAGTTTATTTAGGGTGTTTTGTTGTTTGAGGTTGTTTGACCCCTCCTAAGCCTTGTAAGGCTCCATTTTGTGCTATTTTGAGTGAGCTCCGAGACCTTGGTGTTTGGGCCTCCTCACCACTGAAATCTTGAGGGATTTCAGAGGTGACGATGGTGCCTTGAGGTCCCAAGAAGGAGAGGGCCACCTCCTCTCCTTGTTGTCCTTGAAATGGACCATTTTTGGCCTCTTAAGGGAGCACCAAGCTAAGCTTCATGTTGACCATGCCTTGGCTGCTTTTTGTGCTTATTATGTCATAATATGCCTCTATTTTTTGTTGGTTTTGGTACACCATGCATGCTTAGCATACCTATCTTGTAATGCCACCTTGATGCCTTAACATGCCTTAGGTTGTAAACCCTTATTCTAGCATGTTTTAGGCTTAGTCTTGTGAAGCTTTTGTGCATATTTTGCCATGTTTAAGGTCTGTCCATAGTTGTTTGGGTCGGCTTTGGCATGCTTAGTATAGCCCCTTTGCATTCCGGCTTGTTGGCCTCAAGTATTTGAGCGTATAGCATGCCATTCTTGCATTGATTCAGTGGTTTGGAACTATCCACCATGTCATTTCAGTCCACTTAGCATGCATATATGCTTGCATTTCATGGCCCTTTTGATGTTTCAAGAGTTGATGTTTCATGCTCCATGTTTATGCCATTGTGTATGCCTCTAGGATTAGGTCACTTAGATGCCATCTAAGTGGTTCTTGAGGCTTAATTTTGCATGATTCGGGACTGTTTTGATTCAATTTGGTCATTTGCTTTGTGAGTCATATGGCCATGTTTTAGGTACTTGGGTTTGGTTGCATGTATAGCTTGCATTGGTAGGTTAATTTGGCATCATTTCCTACATGTTTTCAAGGCTTATAATACATGTCATATGCCCATGATTACCCCCTTTTAAGTGTGCTTAAAAGTAGTCCTTTGATGCTTAAGCGTTTAGGCCTTAACATGTGCATGTGTGTATGTGTGTTTGGTTCCATTTTCTTAAGCTTTTGGCCACTGTTTTGGGCCTAATTAGAGCTGCCCAAATCATGTTTAAGTCCAATCTTTACATGTTGTTACATGTCTTACACTTTGCATGCTTTGATTGCACCATGTCTTGCATGTCCACTAGCTTGCATGCTTGTTCATTGCTTGCTTGTTTGCATTGCCATGTTGCATCCCTAGCTAACATGCCTAGGTTGCATTGAACATGCATATCTTGTCCCTTGATTTAGTGATAGGGATTGGACTCCTTTGGTTTGTTGGTTTGCATTGCACTTAACATCAAAATGTGTATACTTGGTCACTTGGGCCATCACGCATGGAAATGCGCGATTGGTGGTCCGAGAACCAAGGAGCATGTCCCTTTGACTCACTCACATGATAAGGAACATGATTGGTGCATATATGGCCTGAATTGTATTACCATGCAAAGTCCTGTCCTCTGCTGCTGTCAAACAGGTTCTGCAGGCATTCTCTGCCGATCGACTCCATAGAGTGCCGACCGGCAATAAACTTTCAGCCGATGGATTCATTATGTGCCGATGACCATATGCTATTGCCGGTGACCACTATACTCAGCCGGTGGTGTCTCCTAATGTCCAGAGAAGCAACTCGGAGACTTTGAAAGTCTTCAGAGGAGCAGAGCAGGGAAAACAGAGGCAGATTGCGCATGGCGGTGCACTTCCGAGCAAGACCCGAGCACGCATGCATCGAGCTCTCTTCCCGAGGCGATTTACTGTTTTTCCTAGCTTAGTTAGTTTGTTAACTAATTAGGTAATTTGTAATAATTAATTAGCTAGGATAGTTAATTCATTATTCGATTTGTATTATTCTTTCGGTCCCTCCGGGCGAGGGCGAACTTGTAATAAGTGTGGGTGAGTGTGTGCATGTCTTCCAACCCCCACTTCTTTCTCCCTTTTACTTACCTGCTTTGATGGTTAGTAATAGGTCATGTTTAAATTAGCATACCTTATGCTGCGCATGCGTGCATCCATGCATTTGCCTTACATGCACCGGGCTCGGTACATCATGCTAACTGCATTTGTATTTCAATTCCAAATTGAATACGTGCATCAATTGATTGCATTTCACATGCCATGTTTAGGTTAGCCGAGCCTACTCTAATTGCATCCTGTATGTGTTACATTAGTCAATTTGACATGAACTAGGACCATGCATGTTGGCTAACTAGTTTATTGTTTTGGCACGGAGTACAATGTAAGTATTTTATGCTTTAGCATACCGCATGCGTGTGAGTGTTGCCATAACAGCATGATTACCATGTGGCTAGATGCTTATGTGATAAACTGTTTGAATGCCTGTGGGTGAAGGTTGGATTGTCTGAGTTGGAAAAACTCGTTGAAATCCGTATTTTAGCCTACTTGAGAGTAGCAAATTCCAAAGTACTTTTTAAAACAAACGGATATGCAATGCTTATTTCCAGATTAGGCAATCTAGTCTATACTTGTTTGCCGTGCGCATAACATAGTAATGCTAGGCTAATAATTGGTTTAAGAACACATAATGTTTTCAAAAATGGATATCGCGGTTAGTAGAGGCCGATCTTCGGATCGGGTAAGAGGGGGTGCTCATTGCTGACCTTCCCCAATCGTACCCTAGCTCCCGAACCGAGGCAGCTCTGGTGATGACGGACATGTGGCCTTCGGCACCGAGTCAGGGTTTCCTAAACTCCCCCATAAAAAATATTTAGGTAGCGACTCTGTATCTGGCAAAGCAGTCCATGTTTGGCACTTCTTTTCAAAAAATCTGTTTCTCAAAACGATTTGCCAGATTTGGACTCTTTGGTTCAAGATTAAGAACCGTGACATCAAATTGAGTCCGAACTGTAGAGAGGCCCCACGCGGGCGCGTCTACAGTTTCTGGCGACTCTGCTGGGGATTTAGAGAGCTTGACTCGAACTCGTGATATCCTATTTTGATTTCATTTTTGTGTCTCTTTGCATTGCATGTGCATTGGTGCGCCTAGGACAGAGTGTTTGCCATCTGCCATTCCTGAACGGTTTGCCAGAGGCTTGTCTTGTCAAGGCATGACCATAAGGCTGACCGGTTATGGGCTCTGACAGTATGGGAACACAAACCCCAGTTTTACCGGGGCACCCTTTTCGACCATTCGACCTAGTGCATATTCGGATCTATAGTGACCATTCCAAGTTAGGACAGGTTGCTTACCCGATGTTAGATTGTTTGAAAACTGCTGCGTACATAGTGAAACCCTAGCTCCTGACAAAATAGGACAGGGAAACCCTACCCCAACATAGGGGTGTTTTGGCTCTCTTCACTTGCTATGTGCTTTTAGAGTGTATCTCTACAGGGAAAGTACATATCAGTTTGCAGGTTTGAGTATCAGGCCCAAGCGCACCAGTATCAGTGTTGTTAAGAAACCAGTTATCTGCGGGTATCAGGTTCAGTTTTTGGGACAGTGATTCCAGGGGAACAGTGATCAGCAGTAGAGTACAGTTGTTCCGCTACACCCGTGTTTGATCTGTTTGGGGTGAAATGCTGTTTGTTGTCTCTTTCAGTTCGGACAGCTGGTACAGAATAGCTAGTGCTCCCCCTTTGCTGAGGCAAGACTTATGATGACACAGAATTCGGAAGAGATAGTGATTATGACGGCTGCATTAGAGCAAGGGATCACTCTACAAGGTGAGACCAATACTGATATGCCACATCCACCTAGGTCGCCTGTTGCGCACCCGGTTTGGGCCCCCCAGCTATACCAGGCTCGTGAGCCTACTACATTTCAGCTAATGGGGATGATAGGTGATCTCCAGAGGTCTGTGGCGGATCTCGCCTACGGGATGTCAACTTCACCGTCAGCTGCACCATGTGCCGGGAGTTTTGTACCCCAGGAGCCCACGCTGTTAGGGCGAATTGTGATTGAACTTAGCCAACCGGAGATGGCCTCCAGCTATGGCAATGACATACCGACATCAACCCAAACCCTCGATCAGGCTGAGGCCAGAGGAAAAGACAAAATGAAGGCAGATGCCGACCCCATTGAACAACTGTTGTGGGGAGTCGAGGCTTTGAAAGCCGCGGGGATGAACAAGCAACAGATATCCGCAGCTGTGGCAAGAGCTATGGAGGATGCTTTCCCCACTCCACCTGAGGGGAGTTCAAGTCAGTCGAAAGATCGGGATAGGCCCCGTCATGCTAGAACAGTTTCTCCTATTCCCGCCCCTGCACCTGGGAAAGATCAGAACGCCAAGGCAGCTCCTGCCGACCCTTTTGCTTGTGCGGCTAGTAAGAACACTCAGACTCCAAAGTACCTGCCCCGAGGGCGCAGGACCTTTCATGCTCTCTGCATGCCTCTATCTAAGGCACTTTAGATCCTTGCCGAGAGGGGACACCTTAAACCCTTGGAGCCTCAGCCTCTCCCGAAGAATCTCCCTGCTACGCATGATGCTGCTCAGTACTGCGCGTACCACTAGCAGACAGGCCATGCAACCGACAATTGTTTCTGCCTCCGTCATGAGGTGCAAGATTTGATTGACAACGAGGTTATCCTCCCGCCCACCTCAGCCAAGTCCGTTACCACCCAGCTATTGGATTTTGAGGACACAGATACTGCAAGTATGTAATCAGAAAGTGAACCACCTGCGGGCGGCATTCGGTATATTTTGAATGTGGCGTCTGGCACGCATTTTTGAGCATCTGTGAATGCTAGCTTTGTAAATTCTGGTTCGGGTATCGAGTCAGTCTTTTGTTTTAAGTCTGTCTCTTTGTCTTGAGTCAGTCTTTTTGCTTAAAGGTCTGTCTTGTTGTAGCGAGTCAGTCCCCTTTGTATAGAATACCAGGTGATTCTGGGGTTGTTGTCCCGAACATCGTTTTGTCTTGTAATTACCTGTTTTTGTTTTTGAGTCTGTTTCTGCCGAGGGGCCAGTTACACCAACAAATCTGAATGAAACAGCTGTTGCTATCCCACTTTCATGCTTGCTTTCAGTGTAAGTTAGTTGTACCAGAGGATTTGATCGGGTTGACAGTACATCTCGCTTGCTCTCCTGCGCGCCAAACTCATTGCATTAACCTAAGTTTTTCAAAAAACAAAAAAAACCCTTTTGAACACTGCGGTGATAAAAACGAAGAGGAAGGAATTCCTCGGGTTTTGCAAAACTTTGATCAAATTGAGAGAAAGAGAGGCATGCTAAGCCTTTTAATGAATGAAACCACGCTTGTCAACATGAGTACTGAGAAGGACCCTAGCTTGATCCAGATTGGTTCCACACCATCTTCGGCACGAGCGATTTGTCGCTTTCTTAAAAACTTTCAAAAACAAATGTTTACACGACCCTGTGAAGACCTGTGTGGAACCGCTCTTGAGATTGTGCAGCCTAGGATCGCTCTCAGCCTCAAGATTCAACCCGTTCGTTTTCGAGCCTTGAACCCGTTCAGAAAGTTCAACGGTCAAATGTCATGCAAGGTCTGTATGGCCAAATCAGGAGTAGCCCTCGAACAAGAGGCACCAAAGTCGAATCAAAAAGATTAGATCTCACCAGAAGAAGCTCGTGGAGCAACCATGATGGATTCTTCTGCAAATCAGTGCAACAGCCGTTCTCCTAGATATAGAGAGGCTTCAACTTCCAAAAACCATTTGGCATGGACTTGTTACACTTTTACCCTCTGAGAGGCTCGCTGGGCCGAAAACTCGGAAGGGTGACCCAGACAAAAGTTAGAGCAAGAGAAAAATACAAAAAAAAGCAAAAAATACAAAGATGCAAAAGAAAAGAAAAAGAAAGAAAAAATGCAAAAGAAAAGAACAAAAGTGGTTTTGGAAGGGCTCATTTCGTCGATACACGGCCATAACCTGGCGAAAGTGGCTTACGTGTATGTAGGGGTCTGACTCCCCCTCATAAGTGATGAATTTAGGCTGATGGAAGCCTAAGGGTAATGGTGCGTCCTCAATTGTCGGGATGAACGGTGAGCTCTGCAACCTTGCTAATGCTTTGTCTGCTGGTTCATAGGCGAGACGTGGTTTTGGAATTCCAACCTCGACACTCTTATGTGTTCTAGGAGCCAATCGTTGTAGTGTGGAGACTCTGCGAGGGTCACGAGCCTGAGTGTCTTCTCTCCTTCGAGCCCTTTCAGTCTTCTTTCTCTCAGGTCTGGAGTAGCGTGTCCTGGAAGTCTTTGATTGTGTATCACCCGACCTGAGGCTTCTACTTTCAGTTTGTGATAGTGTGACTTGTCTGTCATGATCTTTTGAGTGGCAAGAGTGTGTGTTGCCTCTGCTCCCCTCTTTTGTTGCCACCCTTTTGCTTTTTATCTCTCTCTTCATAAACTCTATGTCAGCCGCTATTCTTCTTATTACTTCGTCTTGTTCCCTTACGCGATCTTCGAGAACCTGATGATCCATCTTCTGCCTCTGTCTATCAGGGCTCCGAGAGCGGTGTGGACTTGAGCCCTGTCTTCTTCTTGCTTCTCTCTGCGGATTCCTTCGCTGGGGATCTAATTCCCCCATGGGTGGGATAGAAGGTAAACCTTTGCGCCTCCCACCCCCTTTCGGAGTTTGCCCATCTATAGCAGATTGCGGCAAGTCTTTATTGTGAGCCATTGCTTTCAACTAGAGAGGAAACTTGATCAAGAGGTTTTGCTCTTCGTGAATTTCCCACAAACGGCACCAATTGTACGGGAAAGAAATAAATCTTCTCTTATAATCCTGTTGATCAAGTCTGCGCTCCTCCGTACGTCGTCGCTTTACTCCCTAAAAACACAAACGTGAGCTAACCAGCGGGTGTGTGCCGGAAACCCCTCCGATGTGTAAGTCAGCAACTAGACAATAGACAATATACTCTATATATTCTAGAGTAAGAATTGGGATACCTGTCCATAGGTCTGGTCATGAGCTTTTATAGACTTTACTTTGGCACAATCCTAGTAGGATTCCAACTCTCCCTATGAGAGTCCTCCTAGGAATCACACACCCTACACACTACCAACCAAGTGAGATGGTTTTGCACAATCCTAGTAGGACTATACTCTCCTTAGTAGAGTCCTCCTAAGAGTCATACTCCTACTCACTACCAACCAAGTGAGATGGTTTATACAATTCCAATAGGACTCTTACTCTCCTTAGCAGAGTCCTAGTAGGAGTCTCATCACTGCAAGCCAAGTGAGATGGCTGAACCTTTTACCTCGATTGTACATTCCTGCCCGAACTGATTTATCTCGGTCCCCTGCCCTTCGGACTGTGTGATCGAAAGCCGATCTAACGGATGCCACCCTGCCGAGCTATACACAGCTCGGCTCTCGCCATTGATGCTACCTCCTTTTAATAAGCTGCTGCAACCACACCGAGCTAAGTTACCTCGATCACACGCTTAAGTAATGATGTAGATGGCGCCCGGCCGAGTTATACCAAGACCGGCCGAGCTATACCAAGCCTGACATCCTTTCTCACCAATACCTCGGCTAACCACCAGGCCCACTTATTTCGGCTGACATCTTTACCTCGGCTAACATTGCGGTCAGCCAAGTTACTTCGGCTCTGTGATACTTTAAGCACTACTATCAATCTTGACTTCGAAATGACGCCCTGCAGAGCTATCCTTTAGCTCGGTCCTCTTTCTACCGATACCTCGGTCCATAGTTTGGCCCAAACCCAAAATATGAGATGTTTTCTTGGCCTAAGATTGAGCTACACCAGCCCTTATCTCAGCCCATTACGCGGTCCAACTCCTAAAGAAGACTCTTCCTAACTCGGCCCAATTTGTTTACAAAATACCCTCTCAATGCTATAAACCTAAATCTCAATATATAATAGCTTAATAAATTATAATATGCAGTAAATTTATTAATTACAACTTTAAATGCCTTAGATATCACATTAAATCTTATGTAACCACCCAATTAATAATTACATCATTAAATCCAGTAAATATCACATTAAATCTCATGTAACTACACAGTTAATAAAGTCAAAAATAAAATAAAATAATAATAACCATAATAATAATAAATAATGACTAAAGAAAATTAGAATCGCTACATGAGTGATAGTGGTTTTAGTAGACAAAAAGGACCACCCTAATCACCACAGGGAATTGGGCAAGTGACATCCTTATTGGAAGAGGCATATATACCTATCATTAACTTGTCTGTTCACGAGGAAAAAGCTATTGAGCCTTTGTTTTTTTTTTTTTTGGGGGGGGGGTGAATAAAGCTATTGAGCTTTTGCTTTCATATAAATAGAGAACAAATTATTTTTAAAAATAGATATAATTACAACAACAATAAAAATGAGAATTTTATCCTTATAATAAAATAAATTTTTATTTTATCAGTTTAAACTCTAATTTTTTTTGATTTATTTTCAATTTAAACCATTTTCATATTTTTGTTAAGTAAAATTAATGAAAAAATGATATTTTAGTCTTAAACTCAATAAAAATGAGTATATATCTAAAATACTCATTTTCATTGAATTTAATGCCTAAAATATCATTTTTCTATCAATTTTACTTAACGAAAATAAGTAAATAGTTTGGATTAAAAACAAATTAAAAATATTAAATTTTAAATTGATAAAATTAAAAATAAAAAATTTATTTTATTATAAGAGTCAAATTTTAATTTTTTTTTTATATAATTACTCCCAAAAAAGCACAAATAATAGTGTCACCCCATCTATTTCGATAAGAGTGTAAGTAGCGTCTAAAATGGATGCAGTGGCACATTTGGTGCACTAATATCTATTCTTGATCCCCAAGTACTATAAGTCGTGGGAAACAAAGGGTGTTTGTCATTTCATTGGCCACATTTGACCAAAATAAGAAATATAAGGAAAATGTTACATAAGCTAATAAATATTATTACAAGAAATTTACTAATTAATTTAAGGATAAATTACAAAGACATCTCTGAAGTTTGTTTAAAACACAACTCACTCCTTATAATTTTAAAAATTACATTTCGTCCTTTGAAATTTTTAATTTGATAACAAATGACTCATTTTATTAATAAGTTATTAAGTCAATTAACACTTTTTAATGATATCAGAAATATATTTTAATTAATAATTAAGATATTTTTATTATTGTATTGGAAAGTAGTTGGGATTTCATTTTTTTCAGTTAATTCTATTAAATAAAAAATTAAAATAATGGAATATTCGTAATTTTTCAAATCACAAGGGATAATATGTATTTTAAAAAAATCTCAAGGGATGTATTTATAATTTACTCCTAATTTAATAAGCAAGAGTTAAATTTTAGAATCTAAAATTGGACCACTTTTTCTTTTCTTTTCTTTTTCTTTTTCTTTTTTGAACAGCGAAAAAAAAAATTATTGATAAGCTTTAAGAACCAAAGATACATCAAAAGAAAGGGTTTGCAAAACTGAACCCCTTGAATAATGAAATCAGTATCACATCACAGTAATAAATAAAAAAAATTATAAAATTTATTAATTTGTATAATAGCCAAAATAGAAATATGGTTGCAATGTGCTATATTTTGGATGATAACAATGGCTCAATCACTGAAAATAGGATGAGGAACATAAAATGACACAGCCCATTTAAATTCAACAACATTGGAGTAGTCTCAACAATTATTAATTTATTTTTTGAACAAAAGAAGATCCTCATAATACTTTGTAGTCCAATTTTCAATGATTTTGACCTCTCTCTTCCTTTGCATTACCAACCATTGTGGATCACTTTGCTTTGCTGGCAGAATATCCAAGCAATGGGACCCTGAAATATCAAAACTATGTGAATTATCATTTTGGCAATGTCATCTTATAAAAATCCAGTATCTAATCACTTGACACAATTTAAAATCACATTTGGTCATCAGCTTATTAGAATTTCTTTCGGTTAAATTCATTTTACAACTCCCTTTTAGTTTGAGGTTGGAATACTTTATTCCCTTATCGTTCAAATATAATCAAAAAAACTCTTATATGATTTGGATTAAAGTGTTTCTGATAGTTTTTCCATCCAAATTAACAGAAATTGTATTACATATACTATTTTTTAGAGTGAGTTTTATTTTCTGAAAAATTAGAGTGAAATTAATACAACAAAATGATAATTTTACCTCCATTTTGTCCAAACCTAAAATTAAATTAATATGTTAATTAAAATATAATATAATAGAATTAAGAATTGAACTAAAATATAATATATAATTAAGAATTGATTTCAAATATAATTAAATAAAATATAAAATAAACAATAAATAAGAATTGATCTAAATTGTAATTAAATTAAAATTAGATTAAAAAGTTAGTAATTACAATAAATAGTTAAATATTTAGGATTAATTGTGATAAAAAATATAATTAGAATAAAGATTTAATAATTACAATAAATAATTAAGAATTTATAATTAATTGTGATTTAATTGAATTAATATTAGGCATTATAAATTATGTGTATAAGACATGACAAAAAAAGAAATAACAAAAAATATAGGTTTGATGATGTCATAATCATTTCACGTCTATAGTTAACGGTATTAACAGTTGCATTTTAGTCTAAAATCACATGGGAGACATATAGCTATTTTTAAAAGGTAGGGGATAAAGTACTATCAAGTCATACCACAGGTAAGTAAAATAAATTTTGCCTAATTTCTTTTTACAAATGTTAAAAATAGAGCACTTTTATAAATAAATAAATAATTAATTAATTAAAAGAAATTCATATAGAATGATATGATAATGACCCTCCTAAAAGGAACTAGTAAATTCATTGAATTGTACCAAAAATAAAAAGGTCATTTCATTCAGTAGAATTTCTTCCTAAAATCACGTCTTCTATTGACCCACCAAATTTCACGCAATTCTGAACCCTTTTTGTTTTTGGGTTTTACATTGCTTGTTTGTTTGACCCGAGAATTATATGGCCATGCGTGCTATATGATCATGGATCCGTTCTAAAATCACATTTTCGATTGACCCACCAAATTTCCCACAATTCCGAACTCAGACCGTTTTTGGCATTTGCATTGCCTGCATGTTTGATCTGAGAATTGTTTTGCCATCATGCAACAACATCTTAAATACTTCCTAAAATCACATTTTCTATTGACCCACCAAATTTCATGCGATTCTAAACCTGGCTCGTTTTTGGTTTTTGCATTGCTTATTCGTTTCATCCTTGAATTGTATGTTGATGCAAGCTACATACTGATGGATCCATCATAAAGTAACAGTTTCCATTGACCTACCAAATTTCACGCGGTTCCGAGCCCGACCGATTTTTTGCTTTTGTATTGATTGTTCGTTTAATCTGAGAAATGTATGGCCATGCATGCTATATCATCATGGATTCGTCTTAAAATCATTTTTCTATTGACCCACAAAATTTCATGCGATTATGAACCCGGTCCGTTTTTGGCTTTTCTATTGCCTATCCGTTTAATCAAACAATTTTATGGCCATGCATGCTACATTATCATGGATCCGTCGTAAAATCACGTTTTCTATTGACACACCAAAATTCATTCGATTCTGAGCCCATCCCGTTTTTGGCTTTTATATTGCATGTTCGAAGCATCCAAGAATTGTATGGCCATGCATGCTACATCATCATGGATCCTTCTTAAAATCACATTTTCTATTGACCCAACAAATTTCACTCGATTCTGAGCCCGACCTATTTTTGGCTTTTGCATTGCATGGCCGTTTGATCTGAGAATTATATTGGCATGCATGCTACATCATCATGGATCCTTCTTAAAATCACCTTGCTATGGATCCACCAAATTTCAGGGGATTCCGAGCCTAGCCCGTTTTTAGCATTTACATTTCCTGTACATTTGATCCGAGAATTGTATGGCCATCCAAGCTACATCATCGTGGATCCTTCCTAAAATCAAGTCTTCTATTGACCCATTAAATTTCACGCAATTCTGAAGCCTTTTCGTTTTTTGGGTTTTGCATTGCTTGTCTGTTTGATCCTAGAATTGTATAGCCATGCATGCTATATCAACCTGGATCTGTCCTAAAATATCACATTTCAATTGACCCACCAAATTTCACGCGATCTCGAACCCGACTCGTTTTTGCCTTTTCTGTTGCATGTCCGTTTGATCCGAGAATTATATTGGCATGCATGCTACCTCATCATGGATCATTCCTGAAATCACGTTTTCAATTGAACCACCAAATTTCATGCGATTCCAAGCCCATCCCATTTTTTTTTTTTTTTTTGGTATTGCTTATTCGTGTGATCCTAGAATTGGGTGGCCATGCATGCTATATTATCATGGATCTGTCTTAAAATCACGTTTTCAATTGACTCACCAAATTTCATGTGATACTGAGCACGACCCATTTTTGGATTTTACATTGCTTCTCTGTTTGATCTGAGAATTGTATGCCCATGCAAGCTGTATCATCATGGATCCGTCCCAAAATCACATTTTCTATTGACCTACCAAATTTCACGTGATTCCGACCATGACCCATTTTTGGCTTTTACATTGCCAGTCCATTTGATGCGAGAATTGTATAGCCATCTTTGCTACATCATCATTGATCCTTTCTAAAATTAAATTTTTTATTGAAACACCAAATTTCACGCGATTCTAAGCCTTGCCCGTTTTTGGCTCTTATTTTGCCTGTCCGTTTGAACTGAGAATTGTATGGCCATGCATGCTGCATCCTCAAGGATCATTCCTAAAATGATGTTTTCTATTGACCCTCTAAATTTCGTGCTATTTTGAGCCCGGCCCATTTTTGACTTTTGCATTGCATGTCCCTTTGATCCGAGAATTGTATGGCCATGCATGCTACATTATCCTGGATCTATCCTAAAATCACGTTTTCAATTGACCTACCAAATTTCATGGAATTTTGAGCACGCCCCATTTTTGGCTTTTTCATTGCCGGTCCGTTCAATCTAAGAATTGTATGGCCATGCATGCAACATCATCCTGGATCTTTCCTAAAATAACATTTTCTATTGACCCACCAAATTTTACGCGATTCTGATTCTAGCCCATTTTTTATTTTTCATTGCCAGTCTATTTGATCCGAGAAATGTATGGCCATACATGCTACATCATCATGAATCGTACTTAAAATCACGTTTTCTATTGGCTCGCCATAGTTCATGCGATTCCGACTCTAGCCTCTTTCTGGATTTTGCATTGTCTATCCGTTTGATACAAGAATTGTATGGCCATGTATGCTACATCCTCATGGATCCTTCCTAAAATCATGTTTTCTATTGATCCACCAAATTTCGCGCGATTCCGAGCCCGACCCGTTTTTTGCTTTTGCGTTGCTTGTCTGTTTGATCTGAGAATTGTATGACCGTGCATGCTATATCATTATGGATCCATCCTAAAATCACATTTTCTATTGACCCACCAAATTTCACGTGCTTTTGAGCCCGACCTGTTTTTGGCATTTGCATTTCCTGTCTGTTTGATTCGAGAATTGTATGGCCATGCATGCTACATCATCATGGATCCGTCCTAAAATCGTGTTTTCTATTGAGCCACCCAATTTCAAATGATTTCGAGCCCGACCTGTTTTTGGCTTTTGAATTACATGTCTGTTTGAACCGATAATTGTATCGCCATTCATGCAACATCATTGTGCATCCTTTCTAAAATCACGTTTTCGATTGACCCACGAAATTTCACGCAATTTCGAGGTCATCCTGTTTTTTGCTTTTGCATTGCCTGTCCGCTTGATCTTAGAATTGTATGGCCATCCTTGCTATATCATCAGGGATCCGTCATAAAATCATATTTTCAATTGACCGACCAAATTTCATGCGATTTCGAGCCCGGCTTGTTTTTAGGTTTTGCATTGCCTGTCTGTTCAATGCAAGACTTGTATGGCTATGCATTCTACATAATCATGGATCTTTCCTAAAATAAAGTTTTCTATCGACCTACCAAATTTCACGCGATTCCGAGACCGGCCCATTTTTGGCTTTTACATTGCCTGTCCGTTTGATCCAAAAATTGTATAGCCTTGCATGCTACATCATCATATATTCTAGCTAAAATAACGTTTTCTATGGACCCACCAAATTTCACGCAACTTCGAGCTTGGTCCATTTATGGCTTTTGCATTGCCTGTCCGTTCGATCAAAGAATTGTATGTCCATGCATGTTGCATCATCATGGATCTTTCCTAAACTAACGTTTTCTATTGACCCACCAAATTTCAAGCGAGTCTGAAGTTGGCCCATTTTTGGCCTTTGCGTTGGCTGTTCATTTGATCCGAGAATTGTATGGCCATCCATGCAACATCATCATGGATTCTTTCTAAAATCACGTTTTCTATTCACTTACCAAATTTCATGCGGTTACGAGCCTAGCCCGTTTGTTTTCTTTTGCATTGCCTATCCGTTTGATTTGAGAATTGTATAGCAATGCATGTTACATCCTCATGGATCCTTCCTAAAATGACGTTATCTATTGACCCACCAAATTTCACGCGATTTCAAACTCGGACTATTATTGTCATTTGCATTGCCAGTCTGTATGATTTGAGAATTGTATGGCCATACATGCAACATCCTCATTGATCCTTCCTAAAATTACGATTTCTATTAACCCACCAAATTTCACGCGATTCCAAGCCCATCACGTTTTTTGCTGTTCCATTGCTTGTCCATTTGATTCGAGAATTGTATGCCCATGTGTGCTATATCATCATGGATCCGTTCCCAAATCACTTTTTTATTAACCCACCAAATTTCAGGCGATTCCGAAACCGGCCCGTTTTTGCCTTTTGGATTGCCTGTCCATTTGATCCAAGAATTGTACTGCCATGCATGCTAGATCATCGTGAGTCCATCCTAAAATCATGTTTTCTATTGACCCTCAAATTTCAAGCTATTTCGTACCCAGCCCATTTTTGGCTTTTGCATTGCATGTCCACTTGATTCGAGAATTATATGGCCATGCATGTTACATCATCACGGATCCTTCCTAAAATCACGTTTTCTATTGACCCACCAAATTTCACGCGATTCGGAGCCCGGCCCGTTTTTCGCTTTCGCATTGCCTGTCCAGTTGATCCAAGAATTGTATGGTCATGTATGCTACATCATCATGGATCCATCTTAAAATCACGTTTTCTATTGACCCAACAAATTTCAAGTGATTCTGAGCCCGACCCATTTTTGGCTTTTGGCATTGGCAGTCCGTTTGATTTGAGAATTGTATGGACATGCATATTATATCAGCATCGATCCTTCCAAAAATCATGTTTTTTATTGATCCACCAAATTTCACACGATTGCGAGCCCAGCCCGTTTTTGGCTTTTGCATTGCCTATCCGTTTGATCCAAGAATTGCATGGCCATGCATGCTACATCATCATGAATCTTTCCTAAAATCACATTTTCTATTGACCCACCAATTTCACTCGATTCTAAGCCTAGGCCATTTATGGCTTTTGCAATGTCTATATGTTTAATTTGAGAATTGTACGGCCATGCATGCTACATCCTCATGGATCCTTCCTAAAATCATGTTTTCTATTCACCCACCAAATATCATAGGATTCCAAGACCGACCCATTTTTGGATTTTGCATTGCTTTTCCGTTTGATTTGAGAATTGTATGCCCATGTATGCTATATCATCATGGATCTGTCCCAAAATCACATTTTCTACTAACGCAGCAAAATTAACGCAATTCCAAACTCGGCTCGTTTTTGGCTTTTGCGTTGCCTGTCCATTTGATCCGAGAATTGTATGACCATTCATACTACATCATCATGGAATCTTCCTAAAATCAAGTTTTCTGTTCACCCACCAAATTTGACGCGATTAAGAGCTTGGCTCGTTTTCGGCTTTTGCATTGCTTGTCCGTTTGATCCAAGAATTGTATAGCCTTGCATGCTACATCATCATGGATCTATCCTAAAATTACGTTTTCTATTCACCCACCAAATATCATAGGATTCTGAGCCTGACCCATTTTTGACTTTTGCATTGCTTGTCCGTTTGATTCAAGAATTGTACGCCCATGCATGCTATATCATCATGGATTCTGAGCCTGACCCACCAAATTTCACGCGATTCCAAACCCAGACCGTTTTTGGCTTTTGCGTTGCATGTCCGTGTGATTCGAGAATTGTATGGTCGTCCATGCTACAATATCATGGATCTTTCCTAAAATCACATTTTCTATTCACCAACCAAATTCGACACGATTCCGAACCTGGCTCGTTTTTGGCTTTTGCAATGCCTGTCGGTTTGATCCGAGTATTGTATGGCCATGCATGCTACATCCTCATGGACCCTTCCAAAAATGACATTTTCTAATGACCCACCAAATTTCACGCAATTCCGAGCCCAACTCATTGTCGGCTTTTGCATTACTTGTCTGTTTGATCCGAGAATTGAAGGGCCATACATGCTATATCATCATGGATCCATCCTAAAATGACTTTTTCTATTGACCCCCCAAATTTCACGTGATTCTAAACCCAGCCCCTTTTTTGGCTTTTGCGTTGCCTATTCGTTTGATCCTAGAATAGTATTGCCATGCATGCTACATCATCATGAATCCTTCCTAAAATCACGTTTTCTATTGACCCACCAAATTTCACACGATTTCGAGCCTAGTCAGCTATTGGCTTTTGCATTGCTTGTCTGATTGATCCAAGAATTGTATGGCCAGGCATCCTACATCCTGATGAATCATTCCTAAAATCAAGTTTTCTATTGACCCACCAAATTTTAAGATTCTGAACCCGGCCCATTTTTCGCTTTTGCATTGCTAGTCCGTTTGATCTAAGAATTGTATGCCCATGCATGCTATATCATCATGGATCCGTCCTAGAATCACGTTTTCTATTGACCCACCAAATTTCATGCGATTTTGAACCTGGCCCCTTTTTTGCTTTTGCATTGCCTGTCCGTTTGATCCGATAATTGTATGGGCATGCATGCTACATCATCATGGATCCTTCCTAAAATCACGTTTTCTATTAACCCACCAAATTTCACCTGATTCTAACCCCGACCCGTTTTTCGCTTTTGCATTGCCATTCAGTTTGATCCGAGAATTGTATGGCCACACATGCTACATCATCATGGATCGGTCCTAAAATCGCGTGTTCTATTGATTCACCCTATTTCAAGGGATTTCGAGCCCAACCCATTTTTGGCTTTTGTGTTTCCTGTCCGTTTGATTCGAGAATTGTATGGCCATACATGCAACATCATCATGGATCGTTCCTAAAACCTCGTTTTCTATTGACCCACCAAGTTTCTCGCGATTCCAAGCCCAACCCATTTTTGGCTGTTGCAGTGCTTGTCTATTTGATCTGAGAATTGTATGGCCATGCATGCTACATCATCATGGATCCGTCCTAAAATCACGTTTTTTATCGACCCACCAAATTTCATGTGATTCCGAGCTCAGCCCGTTTTTGGCTCTCGCATTGCCTGTCCATTTGATCCGAGAATTGTATGGCCATGCATGCTACATCCTCATGGATCCTTTCTAAATCACATTTTCCATTAACCCACCATTTTTCACGTGATTCCAAGACCGACCTGTTTTTTGCTTTTGCATTGCATGTACGTTTGATCCGAGAATTGTATGGCCATGCATGCAATATCATCATGGATCCCTCCTAAAATTACATTTTTCAATTAACCCACCAAATTTCTCACGATTCCGAGCCCTACCTATTTTTCGCTTATGCATTGTATGTCCGTTTGATCTGATAATTATATTGCCATGGATGCTATATAATCATGGATCCTTCCTAAAATCACGTTTTCTATTGACCCACCAAATTTCACGAGATTTCGAGACTGGCATGTTTTTGGCTGTTGCATTGCCTATCCATTTGATCCGAGAATTATATGGCCATGCATGCCACATCCCCATGGATCCACCTTAAAATCACATTTGCTATTGACCCACTAAATTTCACTCAATTTCGAGACTGACCCGTTTTTGCTTTTGCATTGCTTGTCCGTTTGATCCAGGAATTGTATGCCCATGCATGCTATATCATCGTGGATCCTTCCTATATTCCCCTTTTCTTTGACTAATACTTGTTGAATTATATGAAATATTAGACTCTTATAAACAACGTCATAATTTTTGGTTTACTGTTGATAATCGCCATTTACAGTCTGTAGGAACACAGCAATTATAGAACATTAATAATCAAATACAGTTAATTGAGCAGTAGATCCAAGTACAGATCTACTTGTTGGCAGTGGCCGTCCGACCACCACCCCCTCTATAGTAAACATTATGAAACCATATATAGCATAATTTGAATTTAATATAGTAGCAATATGAATATTAGTGTTCCTGGGTTTGTGCTAATTGAGGGTAGAACTGTGTTAGGTTAAGTGGGACGTCATCCAAGTCGCGTAGTGGGAGACCGGTTAGCAGTGATTGCGGTTAGGTCGCAACCTTGTAAGTCGTTGACAGACGTGTTTAGCTTTACCATATACCAAGCACATCACATTGGTATTAGAGCCATGTTTATTATAATTATATTTTATTTAAATTATACATATATGGTCCCCATACACCTGTATGAGTACTGTACATATAGAAGATACAATTACTACAGTAGCCAATACAGTAGCTTCTACATCAGAAGCAGCTGAATTTGTAGCCTATCAGGATGCTAGGGAAGCCTTAGACAAATGGATTATCCCAAAAGTCAAACCAGATACTATATACAGGATAGGAGCCTTTGGCTTTACCAGTAGAAAAATAATCAAAACTTTTTAACATGTTGTACCCATACAGAATGATTATGAGGCTATGTATCTCCTTCATATACAAGACTTATACCCATTTGTATAAAAGTATAAGTATGTCGATATAGGACTAGTATAGATAACATTCAAGCTTTTAACCTTACTTGGGCAAAATACCAATATACAATGAACTCTTCGAGATGGAAGATGTCTTGATTGGCGAGCTTCTGTAATGGGAGCCATAGAAACCAGTCTCTCTCATGGTCCAGTATACTTTAATATATATCCAATCTAAGCACCACACTTATTGACCCTAATCTGTCAAAAGTATTAGAGCTTAGGATCCTTTCCCATGGATATTAGTATTTACTAGGATCACCACCTTTTACAATAATATCTAGGATTCATCTAAAGGTTTTAGCCACTCTGAATCCTTATAGCAAAAAGCAGAGTGAATTAGGACACACAGTTCTAATTGATACCAACCTTTTTAGTAGCCAAGTTGCTATCCCGAGAATGATACCTTGGCAGAATATAACTTTTCCAGAAAAATGGCATATTACTAATGCTGTTCCAGTGCGACCCATTGTGAGACAAACTTTACATGATGTCATACAGACACAAGGAGGTAATGTTTATCTCACTTTTAATAGGCCAAATAGGCCATTATCCATAAGCATGTCAAGTGCTAGCTTTAGAACTGCTCCATCTTATAGAGTAGATCTACCAGAATCTTCTAGACAATCCACTTCAGTAGAATTTGTATTACAAGGCATGTCCTCCAGACCTCCAAGTGATACAACTCCTGAAAATCCTATTGATCCAGTTGTGCAAGGGATCTAGGGAATCCGATTTTCAGAAAACCAAATACATCATGGGGTATATGAATCCAAAAGGCCATATAGTCCAAGAGCCAGTGATATGAATTTTGAAGTTTA
Organism: Camellia sinensis; assembly: GCF_055761805.1. NCBI lineage: Eukaryota > Viridiplantae > Streptophyta > Magnoliopsida > Ericales > Theaceae > Camellia > Camellia sinensis. Next base: position 83,526,704 of record NC_138974.1, read on the forward strand.
ATGGATTTTAAACCAAGTAGTGAAAATAGAAAAATCCTAAATCAGGATTTTTTCCAGAATCAATATAATGAATTTAGGGCATGGTATTTTAAAAATCATAGTCCTCTCCAACTTGAATAGCTTAAAAATCAATATTATTCTCATTTAGAGGATGAATAGAAACTTCAATCTTTTCCTTTATGGTATATGGAAAATACCACCATTCCAGAAGCACAAATTAATGTCTTAGAAAATATGCAGAAGACATGGATTATCACAGATGGACAAAAGTATCAGCGTTGTCCATCCACCACCACGGTCATTAGAATTAGAACCTAGTGACACTACATCCAGTAAACCTTTAGTCATTACAACTTTTGTGGAAACTCCTAACAGATTATCTCAAAGAGAAATCGTATTAGTCAAAGATATTATACCTTTGATTAAACAGAATAATTATACCAATCTTTACTGCCAAACAGTAGGAAAACAATTAACTAGAATTGAAGAAACCGTCACACAAATAAATGACAGTTATAAAATTCAACCTAAGGTTGAACCTATATTTCCAGTAAATGTAAAACCAGCATTAGAAGTGCAAAAATTTAATCTCAAGTCTCATAAACAGGATAATGAATTTATGGAAGCCCTAGTTAAAAAGATTAAAGATATTAAAATAGGGGATTCCTCACAAACAAATATGTTGTCCAGACAACAAAGTTCCCACAATTCATAACAACACGAAGATAGTGATCAAGCTATATCACCATCTCAAATTGCAGAAATCCAAAATAATTTTTAGGATGCCCTCTCAATTAATAAGATTAATTATGGAAAAGGCACCAATAGGATGGCCTTAACAGGACCTAGTAGGCATTACTACCCAAGGCCTACTCCTATGGATACCCTTTATGAAGAAGATTTCATTCAAACTCAAAGGTCTTACCACGGTAAAACTATTTATGAATGGAATCTGGATAGGATGTCCGAATACCAGTTATTTGAACTGCTACATCAAATGATGATGTACTCTATAGTAAGTCAACAGAATGACAATACAGACCATCAAATAGCCATATTTATTGTTAATGGCTTTACAGGAGTCCTTAAAGGATGGTAGGATAATATCCTAACTGTTACCCAACAAAATGAAATTTTAAATTCAGTTAAAATCCATATCGATCCTTTAACAGGACATTCAGAACAAAGACAAGATGCAATGTATACACTTATCCACACTATCGTACATCATTTCGTAGGATATGATGATGGTGCTAATGATAGGAGCAGAGAACTTTTACAGAATCTTAGATGTCCATCTCTAACCCATTTCAAATGGTATAAAGATGTTTTCCTAATGAAAGTAGTGTGTCAATCTGATGCTAACAGTGAACATTGGAAAGCTAAATTTATTGACAACCTTCCTAGTCTCTTTGCTGAAAGAGTTAGAAAGAAATTACGGGGTTATTATAATAGAATGACCATACCGTATGCAGAATACACCTATGGCCAGCTAATAGGCATAGTAACCGAAGAAGGTCTTCCTTTATGTAATGATCTCAAACTCCGGTATTAAATGAAAAAGCAAAATCTTACAGGCAAAAAGGAATTAGGTGAATTCTGTGAACAATTTGCCTATGATACTAAAATCCAGTATCCTACTAAATCTAGAAAGCAAAAATTTGGAAAACCTTCAAAATATTATTCCAAAAAATACATAAAATATAAAACTCCCAAACAAAGCTATCAGCCAAATCCGCCTCACAAATCTTATAAAGGCAAATAGAGAAAATCTTATAAAAAGAAAGATAAATCCACAATAACATGTTACAAATGTAGACAAACAGGTCACTATGCTAATCGCTATAAAGAAGAAATCTAGCAAAAACTAAATGAGATGGCACGTGATGATCATCTCCAACAGTAGATTCTTCAAGCAATCTCTGAAGAAGAATCAAGCAAACGTTCAGATGATGGACTTGCTGAACTCTATTCACCACCAGAGTCTGATTCAGAATCTGACTCTTCTCCCGAACTTTGCCCTTGCAAACAAATTAATATAAAACAACTTTCAGAAGCTAACTATTGGAAAGCAATAGTAAAAATGAATGGACTTGACTTAAGGGGAGCTGGACCAAGTATTAATGTCCTTACAGATAATGAGAAAAATACGTTGAATATGGCTGTAAACACCCCATTTTTGACCGCCCTTAAGACTTGGGCGCCTCAAGTTGGTTACTCGAGGATAAAAGTTGTGCTATGCGAAGGTTCGATTTCTTCGGCAAGAGGAGCTTCAAATCCCAACCTTACACACCATTTTGGACCAAAACTATTTTGACCAAAATGATTTTAGACCTTAAAACCCTCTCGTTCAAACTATTTCTGAAAAAGTTTCTACAATGTTCCCAGGCTCGCATTTTGTTAAATGTTGCGCTTTTCGGTAAACCGAGCAAGGACAAAGTGGAAATGAATGAAAGAGAGGTGAACTCTTTGAAAAATATTTCAAAACATTTTATTTAGAGGTTTGAAGTTGAAGAAAATAAGGGTGGTGGGAAGAAACCTAGTTGCGGAAGAAGTTGGGCATGAACCGTTAAGAGAGGGAGTCGGGCAGCCTCACTAAATCAGGTCTATCCTTTTGTATAGTTGGACTTTAGTTGTGAGGCCACCTCCATTGGAAAGTGGACTTCTGGGGCTTCATTTTACACTCAAGAATCTCCTAAAGCCGAATCTGCATGAGGGAGATATGGCTGTTTGAAGTTAGGCATCAATCTAGTTAGGACCAAAACTGAGCAGTTTTCACTAAAATAGGAATTTCTTTTTGCACACTTGGAATTTTGATGTGAGGCTACACCATTGTAAAGAATACTTCTAGGGCTTCAGTTTAGACTCAAGAATAACCTGCAAAGGAGTTCGGAAGAAGGAGATATACCTGTTTGAAGTCGGGCCCAAAAAGCAGATTTTCTGTCCAGCCACTGAATGATGCTTGCCGGCTATTGGTGATTTTTTCCAGCCACAAATGAAGCTTGTCGGCCATCAATGACGCCTTGCCGGCCATTGGTGTCGAAATCAGATTTTTTACAGATATTTACCTCCAACTGTCTCCACACTGCTTCAGCTATTTCTGGATGGATATTTTCGACCAAAGCTCATGGTTTTCTATATATATAGAGACCCTTCTCTATTGTTTTGAAGGTTGGAAAAATTTTGGGAGTCTCTCTCTCTACAATTCTCTCTCTCTTTTGAACTTTTGTGCATACAAGTGTGGATACACTTCAAGTTTGCCTATCAACCCTTAACCAAAGTTGCTTATCTTTGGGCTGAGGTTGCTTCGGACCCTCTTTGAGCTCTAGAAGGTGGTCTTGGCTTGGTTTATTGCCTCATTGGTGTCTTCCCTTCAAGAGGTAAAACACTCTCCTTTTATACTTGTTTTGCACACTTGCTTGGCCATCTTCTTCTATTGTTTTTGAGTTGTTTTGGGGCTGGTTTTGACTGTCAAAAGTTCTATTTTTGTGGCCTAAAAATGGTGGTTTGAGGCCATTTTCATTTGGGGGGTGGTTCACCCTCCTTGCTCCTTTGCTTGTCAAGCATTTTGTACCTTTGTTCAACACTTTCAAACCAACGTTTTTGGGTCTTTTAACCACTGATTTTCAGAGGTTTTTAGAGGCTTAAAAAGTGGCTTTGAAGCCCCAAAAGTGGAGGGGTTAGCCACTCCTCCTTTGGCTTGTTTACTAGCTTAAATTGTTCCATGTTTTAACTTTCATTCCAGTACATTTTTGTACTGTTTTTGTGCTGTTTTTGGACTGTAAAAGCTTTGCATTTTTGTGTTGAAACTTGTGATTTAAGGCCAATAAAGGTTGAGGGGTGGTTCACCCTTCGTTGTACCTTGTTTTTGAGGCCTTTGCCCTTGTGTTTCCCACCTTTTTACTATCTTTTTCTAAGCTTTTAAACACTGTTTTCAAAGTTAATTCAGTTGTTAAAAACATGTTTTGAAGTCCAAAAATAGAGGGGGTAGCCTCCCCTCCTTGTGTTTTGTTTACTAGCCTAGCATGCTCTATGTTTTAGCCTGTTAATCTAGCTTGTTTTAGCTCAAGTTCAACATGTTTTTGCCTTTGTTTTAGACTACTTTAGCTCTGTTTTGGGCTATTTGAGTCAGTAGAGACTTGTTTTGTGTAGTTGTAGTGTAAGTCCTTGCACTAGCTGCTTGTTTTAAGGCCTTAAGCATCATTGGTGTGACTTGGTTACATGTTTTTAGTGCTTTTATCACTTAATTCTGGCACCTAAATCTCTACAACCTCCCTCTTTGCTTCACTCTTTCATTTGCTTTTGAGGGTTGTTTTAAGCTTGGGATCCTTTAAGCTTGAGATTGAGGTCATGCTTAATAGTTTAATCCTCTTTGAGGGTTCATTATCAAAGGCATGATCTATCTATTTCCTCACACAACCCCTTGGTTGACACTTCCTTCACCTTAAAGGACATTCACCAATGGACAAAACAATTAAAGATTGATTTGGTAATTAAAATGAGTAACCAAAAATGACAAGTAAAAGAGGCAAGATAAGCATGTCTTTGTGTTGCATTGCATGTGTTCAAACCGGACGTTAGTTTGAACACAAGGAAAATGGAACATTTCATACTCAAAAGTGATGAAATGTGTCATTTTCCTTGGCCTCCATTGCCCTTGATCATGCATGATGGGATGGTGGTCATTTGAGTCTTATTTGTGCATTGATCGAAATTGTACAACTTGGATCTTTGGCCATCATGCAATGAAATTGCTTGATTGGTGGTCTTGGATCCAAGGGTGTTACTCCTTTGAGATTTTGAGATGATAAGGAGGGATACAGTACAAACAAACCCTTGGAAAAATCCCCCTTTTGCTCTGTTTGTGCTATATTGCAGCATGGTGATCCAATGCATCAGTGGCCAACAGTGCCTCATCAATGGCCGGCAAGGCTTCATTTCTGGCCGACAGTACACCCTTTTGGCTGGCAGATGGCCGACAGACCATTGATGTCAACCTTAGGGAATATTTGGTAAGGTGGAGCAAAAAGGTTCTGAAGTATGCTCAACCCTGCAAACAGAACCTTTCAAGAGCAAAACGGAAGACTTTTCGGGGCGAAAACCGAGCATATGCATCTTCTGCTTCCCGAGGTGGAGTAGTGGCAACGTAGTTTAATGTCTCACATGTTTAGTTAGTGTACATTTGTTTTAATTAATTAGTTTACTACATGATTAAAGTATCATAATAATTAGTAATTAGTTTGCTAGTTATTCGATTGGTTTGTAATAATTAGTCTAGTTAGTTTAATTAGCTTAGCTTAGATTAGCTTAACTTATTCATTCGGACCCTCTTTCATGAGAGTATGATGTTGTAATAAATGTGCGTGCGTGTGTGTATGTCTTCCAACCCAGCATCTTTCTCCATTTCATTTAATCGCTTTTGATGGTTAGATTAGGGACATGTTCAATTAGCATACTTTATGCTCACATGTTTGCATCCATTCATTTGTCTTGCATGCACCAAGGCTCGGCGCATCATTCAAACTGCATTAGCATTTCAATACTTCTTTGAATACGTGTTTCAAAGCATGCTATCAAAGTGTTGCAAATACCATGATTAGGTAGCCGAGCATATTTAGTTGCATTATTGCATGTGTTGCATTAGATACTTAACATAGTTAGGAAACATGCATTATTTCCTAACTCGGAGTACTAGGTGAGTTTTAAGGGATTCATTATTTCCTAACACAAGGGATTCAACCTTGCCTTAATAACCATGGATTGATATAGCACATTATCGAGATCCACCATTATAAAATATGATCACTAATTTAAATTTAGTCTAAATGGCAAGAGTTAGAAAGGTCACCTAAGATAGTGTTTGGTTCATTAGATGAAATAAAATGAAATGATCATTACATCAAAATATTTATTCTCATATTTGATTGACAAACAAAAATAGTGAAAAATACGTTGTAAATAGAACATCATATACCAATGTAACGGATTGATCATTCCGTAAGGAAGATTAAGGAATAATCATTCTATTCCATTCTATCTCATCCCAAGATTAAGGAATAGATTGGGAACATATAGAAGCAATAAACAATTAAACATGCTTCAATAATAAATAATAATAATATAATCCAAAAATTAAATATTGATCAAGAACACGAATTATAGTATGAGCACACTAGATCTTATTTTTCAATTCTATATCCAATCAAAGAAAAGGGTTTCGTGGAACCCAACCAGGTCTTCTTCATGTATACATACATATGCAAATTCAATACATCCCATAAAGAATATCCAAAAATCAACATCCACACATCAATTCGCACCTAGAAAATGAAAGGAAAAAAAATACTCACAATTTGATTCTCGAATTGTTTCTTCTCTCTATTTCACTTGAGATTGGTTGATGATTTTTAGAGGCTTCCTATCAAAACAAAACTAATAAGTATATAGATGTGTTTATACGTATATAAATCGAGCGATATAGATAGAGAGAGAATTACCTTCAACTTGTATCGAAGCCCTAGCACTGTGATTGCTCATAGTCCATAATGAGCGAAATTAGGAACCTGACTTGTAGTAGGTTTCTATCTCTAATCTAGGTGTGCGATATTTTCGCGCCGAACTTTTTTGGTTTTTCAATATAATGTTTTTTTTATGGGTTCAATATAACTTTTTTTTTTTTGTATATATTATCCCAACGACAACATTTTTTAAATGCCATTAATCCTTAATCTGTGTAATTTTTCACAACATTTATAAAAGGTTATTAAAAATTACAATTCAATGCTACAAATATCTAATGTTAGCACCTCAAGTCATTTAATCACAAAATGCTATAAATGCTCCATAATTAATAACATTTTAATAAAAAAAAGGCTATAAAAATATGCTATTAAAAGTACTATTTGTTGTAATGGCTGGTAAAAGAAAAAAAGAAAAAAGAAAAAGTGTGATAAAGGAATAAATCAAATCAAACAAACCATATAGATCAAAGTTCTTCCTCTCTGGAAGTAGACAGAGAAGAAATTGAGGAGCCCCAGGAAGTTTGGATTGTATATCTTCAAACATTTTTTCCACTCTAACAAGAGGTGGGGCCCGCCTATATTGTGGACTCTCTTCAAATGCATCGAACAGAGCATCAATTTGCTACAAAAACAAAACAAAAAAGATTTATATTTTAAATCATATAGTACTGAACCTAATTTAAGCTAGCATAAATGACAGGACATACAATTCCCTTCATGTCTCCACATTTGATCAAATCCCTAACAAGGCCATGGATATCGCAGCGAGCTGAAAAGTTCACGACAGCCTAGCGATCGATCTTTGTTGGGTCCACTAGTTTCTACACCAGCAAAGAAAAAATTTGTAAGAACACAAAATTAAGGTTGATCTGTGCCAAGTTTTAAGAAAACTAAATAAATAAATTAGAGAGCCATGCAGAACCCAATGCCGTTGATCTAAATGAACCGAAAGCCATTGGTTTGGAGAGAACAATGAAGCCATTGATCTCCAACTTCAATTAAGAGATCTATGGCTTTATTGAAGTGTAAATTAAAAGCCCCAGTTCTACACAAAATCTTACAATCTGTCTCCCTGAAAATTCAGAAGAAAAAAAAGAAGAAAGAAAGAGAGAAATAATAAGATACCTGACCAAAAATAACAGCTGTATCAGTGCTCTTTAAGAGATCTATGGCTTCATTACACTTCAATGAAGCCATTAATTTACACTTCAATGAATGTAAGAGTTGTAGGCTGAGATGGTTCAACCAATTGGACCCAAGGATCAACAGAAAAGCTTTTAGTGAAGAGGAAGAAGAGAGACTAATGGCTGCTCATAGGTTGTATGAAAACAAGTGGGCCATGATTGCTAGGCTTTTCCCAGGAAGCACTGACAATGCAGTGAAGAACCATTGGCATGTTATTTTATCATCTAAAATTGCACCTAATAACATCTCATGAACAGGTAATTAAAAAAAAATTGAAATTCAATCTCAAACTGAAAAAAACTGAATTCAATCTCATGAGCATTGTACCTAATAACAGCTCATGAAACTGGAAAAAAAATGAAATTCAATCTCAAACTGAAATTGCACCTAATAAGAGCTCATGAACAGGTAATTGAAAAAAACAATTAAATTCAATCTGGGCACTACCAAACCTCATAAACAGATGTCAAACACATGAGCATTGTCCAGTTTCATTTGAACATTTCGTCAAACACATGGTGAGCAAAAGGGTCAGAAGACAACAACAAATGCAAGCATGGACGAAACAGGCCAAGTTAGAGCAGTAAGTAGAGAAAAACAAACAAGCAAGAGCAATAGTTAGAAAAAAAAAAAAAAAAAAAAAAAACAAACAAACAAAGAAAACAGGCCAAACACCAACTGCACCCTAAAACCTCTCACCGCTGCCAAGTTAAACACTAGACCATTCACCGCAAAGACCACATCCTTGCACTTATATTTGACCCACAAAGCAATTCTGAAGCAAAGATTCCCATCTGACTTGAATTCCATTAAACTTGAGGTCATTACGAGCCTTCCAAATTGACCAAACCATGGCCTCCACATCTTCTTTTCCAGCTACCCAAATTTAAACCCAACCCCCAGTGTGACAAATTTGAAAAAGCTTATGGTGCAACCCAACGAACATTCCACCATTCTAGTAATTCAACCCATATCCTCCATATCCAAGGACAATGAAAGAACAGATGCCTCAACCTTAACATGGGTCAATTTGGGGTTGGGTTTGGGTGAAGGTATGCAAATGAAAGAAGAAAACCTTAGAGGCTGAAATTAGGGAAATAGAGACTATAGAGGACATACCTGGGGTAATGCTCCAATGGTGGATTGAAGGTGCTGCTCGTGTGCGATGGCGGTGATGCTCCGTTAACGATGGAGACAAAAGCGAGAGAGAGAGAGAGAGAGAGAGAGCCGGAGGAGAGCAGAGGCGTGAGAGAGAAAGAGAGAGTCACAGAGTGAGAGACAGACATAGATGTATGAGAGAGTTAGAGCGTGTGGGAGTGTATTTCTTAAACCTAGTTTATTTTCTTTCCCGACTAACTTTTTTTAGTCGCCAATAATAAATAAAGGCCTTTCCTCCGAAGAAATATTTAGTAGCCAATTAATTTCCTCCCCCCCCCCAAAAAAAAAAAATCTATCTGAAGTCCAATTTTTAAAATTTTTAATTATAATTGCCGACTAAAATTTAGTCGCTAAAAGTAAATTAAATACCGACTAAATTGTTTTTAGTAGCTAAAGATAGTACATTTAGGGACCAATTTTTTTTTAGTAGCCTATAGGGTAATTTTCAGTTCTTTGGCGACTAAAATATTTTTTAGTCACTGAAAATTAATTTTTGGAGACCAAACTTTTGGTCGCAAAAAGATAAAAAGTAAATTTTTATTTTTCATTTGACGACTAAATAATTTCGTAGCCAAAACTAACTATATAGCAACTAAAATATTTTTTAGTCACCAATTATGGCATTTTTAGTGACTAAAATATTTTTTAGTAGCCAATTGTTGCATTTTTACCGACTAAAATTTTTTATAGTAGCCAATTGTTGCATTTTTACCGACTAAATTTCTTTTTGTCGCCAATAATTAATATACCCCGAACTAAAAAAAAATTAGTAGCTAAATGTTGTAACTAATATAATTTTTGGTCGCCAATTTCACAACTTTTGGCTACTAATTTTTTTTTAGTAGCCAAATTTAGTCACCAAAAATGTAATTTCCTGTAGTGATAAAACTCAAATTATTAGCTATGTGGACAAGCCAGCTGTTGTGAATGAGCTTGTGATTGTTATGAGGTACTTTTATAAGAAATGTGACTCCTCAAATGTTGGAATTATAGAGATCCGAAATCACATTCACATTCTCATTCCTCCCAAGATTACTATCATTCAAATATAGACTAAGATTAAGGGTTAAGATAATCTAAGCCAGCATCCTAAATAGAAAATAAACATACTATAACAATGTATCACTTAAACATGATAATTTTCACATTACTTGCAAAATTACTAATCAAGTTTGTTTTATTCAATTTGTCAATCAAATCCATTTAAGTTTTATCATTATATAGTTAACTTAATACAAGATTTGATCAATATCAATTTTGAAAAGTTTCTTTTATAGAAGCAATTTTAACAACTATGGTCAATAGTATTCTATACATAATTCATACATTTGAGAAACAATTATCTATTAGTTTTAAAAAGTTCACTACATCAATTAACTTTTTGATTTATTTTTAGGAGGCCCTTTATATATATATATATATATAAACAAATATAATGACATAAATTTTTTAGGAGTATTTTTTTTCACTAATTTTTAAGGACTTAAAGCGACGACTTGCCCGAGTTGTCTCCAAATCCAGCGGCCTTGATAATAACGAATTGGCTAGCAACCAACCAAATAAGAACAAGAAAAAGAAAGAAAACAGAACATGAAACAACACCACTCCAGCTGCTAACACACACCTAGCTAACAGCGCAACAATAAATATTATAAAATTAGAACTAATGGAACAATACAATAGTGACAAAAAGGTCAAAAGAATGGTTATTAGAACTAAATTCCAAAAGGGAGAAAATGTATTCTATTTTTAACTAGGACCCATCCTGAGTTATTAGGGGTCTAAGTCAAATTTTTTAAAGAGAAAATTTCATTTTTTATTGAGAAAATTGCCTTGATAATCAATTACACCCCCAAAATTTTGAATAATTTCAATTTTACTCCAAAAGTTTTTAAAATCATATCAATTTTGTCCTTGCCGTTATATTTGAAATGGAAAAAGTTAAAAAAAAATTATATTTTGACCTCAAATTTTAAAAGAAAGATGCAGATCCATCCTCTCCTACCCAAATTCACAATCTCATCTTCTTTCAATTCTTCCATCTCTTCTCCGCTCTTACAAGCATTGCTGCCACCACCAACCACCACAACAATTACTCAATCCTCCAACCAAACTTCTCTCAATCTCCACTAATAATAATCTCATCACAAACCCCTAAAACTAGTCACACAGCACAACCACCAAACAGGGCCAAAAATGGACTCCTCCTCCTCCTCTTCCTCATATTCTTTTTCCTCACAAGCCGTCGTGTCATCGTCCATGGACGTTGCATTGGCTACATTGTTCAGAGCTTCAGTAATGGTGTTTGGAGCTTGCAAGGGTGGAGAAGGGGGGGAAGAATTAGAGGAAGAGGAGAGAGGGTGAGTTATAGAAGAGGATGGGTCTGCATCTTTCTTTTGAAATTTGGGGCCAAAATGTATTTTTTTTTTAACTTTTTTTCATTTTAAATTTGACGGTAGGGACAAAATATGCTTTGAAAAATTTTTAGGGTAAAATTGAAATTATTTGAAGTCTGGGAGTGCAATTGATCATCGAGGCAAAGTATAGGAGTAAAAACGAATTTTTCTCCTTTTTAAAATGGGCCCTTCATATATGATTACCCACAAAAAAAAAAAAAGGATAAAAATTTATTTCTATTTCTTTACGATTTAACAAAATTTAGATAACAATATATATATAATAGTTGAATTCCAATTAGTTGAATCGAATCTTTATTTTTTGGATTATCCATGTTATGAGAGTTAAATTAATTAGGGGTAAGAATGAATTTTTTTGATTTAACTCAAGCAATATATAAAATTAGCAAGTTAGGGTTGACTATTTTTCGACATGAATCCAACTATGACACGACTCAATAGCATAATTATTATATTTTAATGTTCATTAAGGGATGTCATGACAATTTTTAAATTTTTTTATTTAACTCCATCTAACTGAATAAAAAAGGATATAAAATAGTAATTTAAGGCTGATATCTTTTTTTTCATCGAAGATATGTATTTTTTGTTACCTATTTTAGAGTCAATCTAGTAAAAAATATATAGTAATAAGGCACAATTTTTTTAATTAGAAAAATCCAATTGAGTTTAAATCAAACATTTTATGAATAATTTCATTTAGTAGAAATAAATTTTATAAAATTTAACTTATGGGAAAATTTTTAATCTTGTCATACTCTTGCTAAGTTATTTTTAATTAAAAGTGAAAGTTTTCGCATTAAATATCAATCGGATACAAATCAAAATAGAAACATACGACAATATGAAAATAAATGAATTGGGCTAATATTGAAGTAATTATGAAATAATACGACATGATACACATTCCTAGTTGGGCCTCCTAAATTTTGTTCAAAATTGAGAGCCCAAGGCCATTGCCTTAATCTCCTCATCTCAGGGTCGACCCTATTTTTAATCCTCCAAGCCAATCAAGTTGAGCATGACTAAAAAGGATAATTCTATATATAAACAAAATTAATGATATGATGATTTCTTTCATGGTGTTTTTTTTATTATTTAATTTTAAAACCTCCAGTATTATGGTTTATAATTTTGTTTATAAATCAATTTCAAAATTATTTTGAATCTTTTAAAATCATTTTACCCAAGTGATATGAGGCCAGAGTACTTTGTCCCTTTATAATTTAATTGGAGACTTACGTGTATTTCCTAATAGCTGAACATATTGTCCAATAGGTCCTGTGAGAATTAGTGACGTTTTTTATCAAACACTATTAAAAAACGTCACTAGTTGTTAATTTTCAACGACAATTTAAAAATTGTCACAAAATATGTCAGTAATTATAAGTTTTAGTGAGAGTTAAAAAAAACGTCACAAAAAAACGTCATTAAGTTTTAACTTTCTGTAACAATTTGAAAAACTTGTCATAGAAAAATTTCACTAATTGTAAGTTTTAGGGATAATTTATAAATACCATGACAAAAAAAAGGGTCATTAATTATCAATTTTTAGCAGCATATACAAAAAAATCATCACAAAAAATTATTTTTAGCAACAATTTGACTAGAACCTATTTTTAATAGGACTTGATTTGAATCAAGCTTATAGCAATCCCGGTTTTTCCCACCAAGTATTGTGTTCTTGACTCGGGTCTTGTGGTTGTTGTTGTTGTCTTATTCTTGTTTTCATCCTTTAATTCCTTATATTTTGGGTTTTGGGATGTGTTAGGTAAGATTGGAACAGGTTGGTTGGGTGTTGGAACATATGGTTGCTGTCCAGATTTTTGTTCCTTCGCTCGAGCAAGACTTTTGTCGCTCGAGCGAGATATCTTGCACTCGAGCGTGCGTCTCCGTCCAGTTTGGACTTGAAGGTTGTCATTCTTGGCTCAAGCGAGCTTTCCTTTGCTCGAGCAAGCGAACCCTATGTTTTGAATTTCTTCGCTCGAGCGAGCGGTCCTTCGCTCGAGCGTGCTTTTGGGTTGCAGACCTAAAGCTTTGCATTGTTCACTCGAGCGACGCTTCTTGTGCTCGAGCGAGGTATTTGTGTCTAGTCGCTCGAGCGACCAATCCTTTGCTCGAGCGAGCCTCGAGTGTATCAGTTGTAGCAGCGTGTTTCTTCTTCACTTTTTCGTCTCTTTTTACTTCCAAACCCTAGATCCGACTCTCTCTCTCTACATGCACCTTCTCTCTACAAATATCCTTGGTTCTTGGGTGTGTCTACCCTAATCTCTTTGTAAGAAAGGTGGACCTTGGTGCGGGCTACACTTTGATCCAAAAAAGTTGTACTTTGGAGCACTTTCGAGTTTCTTCATCTTTTCCTTTGGGATCTTAACTTTGAGGTAGGGATGATCTACTCCTTCTTATGAGTTTTAACATAAATAGTAGTCATTTAGTATAAATGTTAAGATTTGGTGATTTGGGAAGTTAGGGTTTGAGGTTTGTGGTATATAAGAGAGGGGTTTTGTTTTTTTAAGCTCCATATGTACACGAGGTCTTGAAAATGAGGTTTTGTGGGTTTGATAGGTGAGGTTTGGTCTTAGGATCAATGTTTGAGAAAATGGGGAAAATGCCCTAATTGGATGTAAATAATTAATTTTTATAATTAATTTGGTAATTGTGAGGAATATGAAACTGATTTGAACATCATGAAATTGGATGGAATTGGGACTAGTTAGTGTAGTCGGTTTGATAAACCACTCACCTATGGAAAATGTGATAATTTATCTGTTTGGTAAATTCATTTATCTATCTAGAAATAACTGTTTTGGGCTATCCATGAAGGATAATCTTGATTGTTGTAGAACCGCATGATGATTAGGTAAATTGAAACTAATCAATCGAAATATGTCATTAAACATGATAGTGGGAAGAACACATTGAGTATGTGCCTTAATTGATCATGGTATAAGATAAAGACTTTAATACATTGTATATGTATCTTGTTTGGGAGGAGATATGTGATGTACTCCGTATATGATTATGTGCTTTAATACATTGTATGTGTATCTTGTTTGGGAGAAGATAGGGTATGTACTCCATTTGTGCTTATATGTATTCTTTGTTTGGGAGGAGATAGGGGATGCACTCCATACATGTGATTATACGCTTTAATACATTGTATATGTACCTTTGTTTGGGAGGAGATAGGGGATGTACTCCATAGGTGATTATATGTTTAAATACATTGTATATGTATCTTTGTTTGGGAGGAGATGGAGGATGTACTCCATAAATAATTAAGTTGGCCGGAGTGTCCACCAACAACAGTTCCTATAGCAGTTGCAGCTGTAGCTATAGCAAATCCACTTGCTTCTATCACAGGGACGAAAGTGCCCAACGTATGTGTAAAGGCACCTAAACCTGTGGCAATAGATGGAGCAACTAACCCTCTTGCATTTCTTGTCTGCATGACAAAGGAAACTGCAAGTAGGATACCTTAAAATTAACTCCATGAATTACTTAAATTCAGAAAGACAAGAAATCAAAGAAAAACTAAGTCATATTTCCAATAATATAATACCCTCTTTTTTCTTTTTTCTTTTTTTTTTTGTAAAATAAGCACCAAATTGAAGAATCAAGAAGCAACAAAGTAAAACCACTGAAAATTAACCTGTTGACATAGTGAAAAGCTAAAATCATACCAATGGTGATCTTCCATCATAATTTGTCTTCTTATGATCAACTTCAGCTCAGATCAAACTTTTGAGTTGATACAGATCTCCATGATAAGCTGCACTATTAACTCTTAAAGCAAGTTCAGCTTCTTGCTTTCCAATATGAAATGTGATATCAGATTCCAATTGCTTCACACAAACATTTGATTCTTTTCTCTGTCAACTTATACTATTTTAGGCATTTGATGCATACAAATTAATTAATTCGATAAAGTTTACACAAAACAAATGAATATGCATTTGTAGGTACTGATGCCATGAGAGAAAAAGAAGTGCAAGAAACAACATAAGAGAGGCAATAACATTTTAGCACAATTGAATTACCTCTAGAAGGTTGATCAAGATTCTTCGCCCATCATGAAAATATATGTCAAGGATATTTGAGAATGATTGTTTACCAAGGAGCAGAATCCTACATAGCTCACAAACTTGAACAGTATAAGGCTGACATATGTTGCAAAGAATAGAAACTTCACCAAATAAATTGTTAGGTTCCAAATTAGAAACAGTCTCTTCTGATCCATCTACCTCTACATGGTCCTCCTCTTGTACATAAATAGTCTTTTGTCAACATTAAAATTTGAGAAACTAGAAACCACTTCCCTAGGGAACTACTTAGAAATACTCTAATTCAACATAATGGTTATGTTTCTAGAAATGTAAATGGCAATAGCAAGTAGGTGGGTTCAAGATAGGCATTTCTTTCGCAACCCTGTCTACAATAAACAAAAATTTTCAACCATGACGATCCCTGAGCCCCTTTTTTAATATTTGTTCTTCAAGTAGGTGTAATGAGAAAGAAAAGAAAGGTGAGAAAAGACCCAATTGGTGTTAAGTAGTAGTTAAATGTTTCATTTTGGGAGTGTTATGATTCAGATTAATCAGGATTAACCTCACACTCCAAACCACAGGAGCTGATGAATAGTACTGATGTCCTCCAATAATAAGACTATATTTTGAAGACAACAAGACTAAAGTAAAATTAAATAGAGTTCCGTCTATGTATTTTTGTTTAAATAAACAACTAATTTATGGTGGCATCAGGACATGCAACCGTAAATCAAAAAATAAATTAGTATACCATGCATAAGAATAAGGAACTGAAAAGTATATATCTAAAAGAAACAGAAGAAGATAAAGAACGAATAAAAAGACACTAACTCATGATAATCAAATAAATATTAATAAACAAAAGTCAATACAAGATAGTATCACACCAGCATACCATGATAGACAAAATAAAATTGATCCACCACATTTCCCTATTCCATTATCACTTCTCTTGGGAGAAAAAAAAAAAAAGAACTCCGAAATGGACTCTGATTACCAGCAAGAACAAAAGAATGATTGAGAACAACTCCATCAACTTATGTAAATCCACATTTGCTTATTCAAAAAGGACAATCTTAATTTTGTAGTTGTAAACCAACACATACCAAATACCATGTTGACCACCAAGACTAGTTTCACAGGTAATGCAATTTTTTATTCATTTACTCATGATGAAACTGGAAGGCACATGAGTGCACACATACCAGGTTCCTAGATTAGATGAAATGATGAAAAACTTAATCCCCTTCCCCTCCTATGCAAAATCTACTACCAATTTTCCAAGTGAAATCAAATTATAATCATGAACACTGGGTTTTGACGCCCAAAATATTTTGGACGTACCATTCACGACACATGTGGTAAGTCGTAAGAAATGACTAATTTTTAACGACTGGCATACGTGTGTCGTATATAACTGATGTATTAACGTCACGCCATATGTATGTCGTATAAAGTTTTATTAATTACGACTAAAATTGGAAGCTGTAAAAAATTATCATTTTTACCATTAACGGCTTGCGCAATAGACATGCCATGGTTAATATATTATTTACGACAAGCAAAAAAAACAAGTCGTAAAAGTGAGAAATTACGGCTTGCATTCATTGTATGTCGTTGATGTGGTGCCGTAAAAAGCCAATTTGTTGTAGTGAAGAAGATAATGATAATGTTGGTGATGATGTTGATGATGATGATTCTTGACTCCAAGTCCATAACTTTTCTTTGTTGTTGTTGTTATGTTGACAGACTATCTCCAGGAGATCTTTCTCTCATTCATTGTAAATTTTCTCCTAAATTAAAAGGTTTCGTTGCAACCAATTTGCGCTAAGAACCGACTTTTTTTCAATTAGATTATAATAGGTTTTATAAACTCATATCTCAATTTAACTCAACTCGACAAGTTTGTCAACAGCCCAATCCATTGGATTTGGTTTCAAAGAAATACTTTGTGGCCCGTAAATTGCTTGTTTGGCATCATTTTTGTTTTTTGTTTTTATTTTTTAAAACATGTAATCTTGTTTGATGACTTGCTCCTAAAACTATTTTCGGGGATTTTTTTCCCCTTCAAATTTTAGTTAAAAAATGGATTTAATTAGGCCTGACGTATATATGGAGAACTGAGGGCTTCGAAGGATTATTTATAAGCAATGGTACTAATTGTGCACGTATTGTTCCAAATGGAACTAATATAGCACGTATGGTGCATGTATTGTTCCAAATGGTACTTTTTGTGCACGTATCATTTTTGGTTATGGCTTTTGATGAGTTTTATGTGTGTAAATATATGTATGTATGCATTCATGCTAAATGGCCATATTCAAGTCTTCTATATGATTTACTGGGCTAACTTTTCTGCGTATTGGCTATCTAGGTTATACTCACTGCATACAAACCAAAGGGGTTATAGAAGTTCTTCAATGCACGGATAGACACTAGTGACAGGTCTATCGACATATTTCGAACCCTAAAGTGTTTCACGAATTCCCCACACCCAGAATTAGAGATCAGTGATTTTTGCTCACTAATAGTTACCCCTAATTCTTTAAGGACTCGTCTGTACATAGTGGCTACGTCCTTGTTGGCGATGATAACATCGTCACCAAGAACAGCGTAACCTGTAAAGTGTTGACTAGGACGAACTCTTTTAGCACAATAGCACACCACTAAATGATGTGATAGTGCGAATAAGGGCCAAGACGAATAGTATCCAAGCGGTTGTGCACAAATGAACGACAAACCCCACCCTCGTTTGACAAAGGAGACCTAAAACCTATTGCAAGCCAGGATGGAGTTTACCGCAACAGATGAAAACTATTATTTTTATTTATTTATTTATTTTTTGTCTAATACATTTGAGGATAGAAAAAATGGTTTGAATTGATCACTTCTTTGCATTGGAAATCCGTAGTTTAGTGAGAAGGCGAACCGAGAGGAAATAGTAAATTCTATAGTAAATATATTTTGGAATCTGAGGCATCTATAAAATTGTTTAGTCGTTACCATTATTTTCTCCTCTTATTTGATGCCTTAGTGGCACATTTGTTTTCTTGGTGTGGAAGGTTGGAGGTAGGAATTTCATTCTACTTTCTGTCCATACCAGATCTTGAGACAGGATTCTAGTGGCACACAGAAATGTGGCAAGTGCAGGATTGAAGTACCTCTTAAACATGGGTATCTGTCACTCATTATGTGGTGATTATCTAATACTCATTCCAATAGGAATGAGCTAAAAGAGAAGAATGTAAAAAGTTTGCCCTGCAAACTATTGAAATCCACAACCAGCATCATAAAAGCTCCAACAACATCTGCAAGAAGTACAAGAGAGCTAGAGAAGCAATTGCACCAAGTAAGCTCACTCTCTCTCTCTCTCTCTCTATATATATATATATATGTGTGTGTGTGTGTGTGTGTGTAAATATATATTACACAATTTGAAACTCAACTACGAACAGAGCTAGAGAAGCAATTTCATCAAGTAAGCTCCTCTCTCTCTCTCTGAACTACCGTTTTCAAATTTTTTTTGATGTTTTGTCATAAATCCTTGATGGAGATATATGCATATTTCGATACGTATGTGTTTCTTGGCACCTCTGTATTTACCAAGTTCAATTTACTTCAAGAAGAGCCAGTTTCGTTTTAAAATTCAATCTCTCTCTCTCTCTCTCTCTCTCTCTATAGAATTGCTCTGACTCTGAATCACTTTCCTGATAGAACAAAATTGAAATTGTGTTTCAATGCATATATATACAATTCTCATCATATACATTTTTAGTATGAGATTATCACTCAATAATTTATGTGTTTGGGAATTTAGCAAACGCCTTGTTTAAATTTTGTTTTCTCGCAATATTGGAAAGAGAAGCTCTATTCATTCTGGAATCAATCTGTCATATATTTACTGAATTTTTTTCCCCTTGAATATTCATGACTCTGCTTCTTGAAGTTTTCTTTAGAATTCTTGATTTCTTGTTCTTGAGTGTTTTCATTTCCTTTAATTATACATATATATATATATATATATATTCAATTCTTGATAGATGAATATCAATTGATATGCAAATTTCTACATTTACACAGATATGTTATTCAAGATGTTATGTTTTCTGAATATCACGTTACTATCTCCCATTCTTGGGAGGCGAAGCTTTGTGCATCCTGGTATCAATCTATCATATAATCAGAGGATTTTTCCATGTTTATGTTCTTTGCATATGAGTGACTTGTTTGTAAAAATTTTTTTGTCTTGTTGATTTTTTCTTGTCTAATTAAAGTTTGACTGAGTTAACTGTTATAGCAATCTAGGTTTTATCTTGGCCTTTGTTGTGTTCCGGACTCGGGTTCTGTGCTTGTTTGTTATTATCATTGTTTGTTTATCCCTTTAATTCTTTGAAATTGAGTTTTGGGACTTGTTGGGTGAGTTTGGAACAGGTTGGTTGTGAGTTGTTACAGTTGGTTGCTGCCCAGGTTTTGGCTTCTTCGCTGGAGCGAGGCTTTTTGTGCTCGAGCGCGCCTTGAGTGTTTGCTTCTTCGCTCGAGCGAGGGTTGTTGCGCTTGCGCAAGGATTGAGAGTTTTCAGGTTTCTTTCTTAGACGCAGCTTTCGCTTGAGCGAGAACTTTTGCGCTCGAGCGAGACGCATGTTAATTGTTCCTTCGCTCGATCGAACACTCTTATGCTCGAGCGTGCATCTGCGTTGGTGGCAGACCTGAAGCTTCGCATTGTGCGCTCGAGCGACAACTCCTTCGCTCGAGCGAGCTTCGCATATATCAGTTCGCAGCAACGTGGTTTTATATCACTTTTTGGTCGCTTCTTCACTTAAAACCCTAGATCGGCTATCTCTCTCTCTAAAATTCCCTCTCTCTCTACAAATACTCCACGATTTTTAGTCCTTCTACCCTACTCCCATTGTCAAAAAGCTAGAGTTTGGCGTGGTCTCCCTTTTGATCCGAAAAAGTTCAAGTTTGGAGCATCTTCATGTTTTTCCCACTTTCTCTTTGAGCTTCTTCATTTAAAGTAGGGATGTTCTACTCATTATTATGAGTCTTAACCTAGATGCGTGTCATCTTTGCATAAATGGTGGAGTTGGGAAGTTTGGGAGAAATTAGGGTTTGGGTCTTGATTTGTGAAAGAGGGGCTTTCTATTTTGAACTGCATATGAGTTTGTGAGGTCTTGAAAATGGGGTCATTTATGTATAATGGGCGGAATTTGGCCTTGGGTATAATATTTGGGAAAGGGAGAAAAGTGCCCTAGTTTGAATTAAATAAACTATTTTGTATAAATAGTGAAATCAATGTGGAAATATGAAATTGATTTGGAAATTATGAGATTGGAGGAAATTGTAAATGGTGTAATTGGATTGGTAAATCACTCACCTACGGAAAGTTTAATAAATTATCTGTTGGTAGATTTATTTATCTGTTTAGAAATACCTATTTTGGGCTATCGGTGGAGGATAGATATGATTGTTGTAGAAATACATGAGGATTAGGAAAATTGAAACTAATCAGTTGTATTATGTCATTGAATATGACGATTTGAGTAAATCATTGAATATGTGAATTGATGAGTCATTATCTATGACATGTGTTTAAATACATTGTATATGTATTATTGTTTGGGAGGAGATAGGAGATGTGCTCCATTGTTTGGGAGGAGATAGGGGATGGACTCCATTAATAATTAAGTTGGCTGGAGTGTCCAGGGTGAAAGTCCCAAAATCTTATATTTATGGGTGCTGGTTCCCTCGGACGTGGTTCCGTAAAATGGCAAGAAATAGAAGTGTTGAATTGATGAGTGTGTTAAATTGTGAACCATTGAGTTGTAGTCTTATATTGGTTGTTTTGATAATAATGAACTTGGTTAATCGATTTACCCAACACGGGAAAAATGGAAACGAAACGAGATATTGGCTATCTGTGTTAACTGATCTTGAAAAGAATACGTATTGGTTAAGAATGTTGCACCTTTATCTGATGCTCATATTTTAATTATTTCTCATATTTGGTTTAGCATATCTCTACTGGGCTTTGGCTCACCCTACTTAGGACACCATTTTCAGGTACAGGTGACATGCCACCTCCAAGGACATAGCTTCGGAGGTTAAGGGTTTGAAGACTCCATTTTGTATATTTTGTTGGGTGTTTAATGTAAAATTTCAAGCTGAGGGCTTTATTTGTAAAAGAGTTAGAACTCTTCTTTTGTTATAACCAAGTGATAACTTGGAAAGCTGTAAGCCCATAGGGCATTATTTATTTGTTATCAGTTATGAACTTTCGTGAATATGTAATGTACATAATTCATTTTGTAAGGAAGACTCTGATGGATGAAAATGTAATGTCTCTACTATGCTTATAGACTTTATGAATGGTTTATTTGTATAATATTTTGAGGGCGTTACATAACATTTTTAATGATCTTTTTCACTAGTACAAAATAAACATAATAATCTTAAAATTCTGGTCTAATTGAGAATTTCTACATCACAGTATCTTTGGATTATCCTTCGGTGGCTTTATTTCTCTTTTGTCTTCTTTCTTAATGAGAAGTTGAGACAACTTCCTTATGTGTTGTTGATTTCATTTTAGATGTTAATGGTGTGGGTGTTTCAGTGGTTCAGTGGAGATCCAAATGTTTACTTTATTGCCATCCCCAATAGACCATTTTATACATTTTCTCAAGGTGTTTATGGTTTTCAGCATACTTCTCCACACATGAGAAGCCCTCATTCTCTTCTTCTAGTTAAGGAAGTTAGTGTTTTTGAAATGGAAAATGATATCTAAGCCCACTTTTTAGATCCTTTTTCTGGACCCAATGATGTATAAGTCATATGATTGGTTGATGATTAGAGAAGATATGAGAGAGACTATTACCTTTAATGTCCTAACTGATTGCCACATCTTGCGCTTGAAAAGTGAGTCTAATTTTTTTGTCTTGGATAGCAATGCTCTTTTCAAGTACTTGGTTTTGAGGACCTCAGCCCACAAGTTTTTTTCGTTGTTGTGAACTTTCCAATTGAGTTTCAGAATATAAAGCTAAATTATGATGTTTTGTAACTGTTTTTGTTGATGGATGCGAAGATAGGTCGGGTTATGATTGTTCTAGAAGAGATACCGCGAAATTTTAGTCTTACCATATCTAACCGAGATTTGGTTCACACTTATTTGGTCCCATTAGTTAATGGCATTGATGTTGGGAATCTATTTGTCTAATCTCCACTATTGAGGATTGCACCACATGAGTTGCAGTTAGATCCTCGTCAAATCGACCTAGACTTACGTGCTATTTTTGTCAGAGCAGGTGCATTGTATTTTTGCCTGCAAGGTGAAATAGATTTGAAACCCGAAGGACAAAATTATAGATGGTAGATGTGCATAAAAAGGGGAGCAACCCATGACCTAGGGGTAGTTTATGAGGGGGATCATCTGCTAGGAGAGGAAGACGTGTATATTCAAATGGAGATTCGAAAAACTGATTGGTATATCGATGTCTTTAGGGCAGTACCTCAGGTTCCAAATGCAAATATTCCAAAAGGTTAGAAAATTTTGAAAATTTATAGGAAGACACCATTACAAATCAAAAATGTTTAAGGAGCTGATGATCAAGGTTTTGACATTCAAGTTGAAACACAAAGGATTTTGGGGTTGTTACACACAATACAGTTTGGATGGGGAGTGATTGGACAAGTGGACTTAATATAATTGATCACGATGTACCTTTTCAATAGGGTTTTGAACATCAACATCAATGAACTTGAGAACACCCCCTTCTTTATGGTTTTGTCACTAGATTTGCCTATGAACCCTACACACCTGAATCAAGCAATGGTTGATATTTATAACCTGGTAGAAAGCTTATACTTCTGGTTTTCGCGTGAACCGACTCTTCATATTCTAAGACGATATGAATGGCATCAATGCTCGTCAGTGAATGATGTTGTAATTGGAGCACAAGTCACAACAATCTTAGCTCGGTCCGTCATATACTGTCACTTTGATAGGCATGAAGGGAGAAAGACAATTTGGTTGATGAAAGTGTATTGGGCTACTTATCTTGGAATTGAGCAACATCAGTTAGCACAAGATAATAATCAACCAAATTCGAATTTGAGTTGGAAGTTAATACGAATTTATCAGAATAACTTTTAGCCAATTGTTTACAACGGTGATGATGATGTTAACCCCAACCACTCTGATAATGACTCAAACGATGAAGATGGCTTTGATTGTAAGAAGGTAAGTAATTCTACCAATTTGATTTCTTTTCTCTCTCTCTTTTTATTTTTTTATTTTTATTTTTTTGTCTTCTTTTCTTATATGTGTTTTTCTATGATTTACATTTTTAGCTGTTTTAATATATGCAAAGCATATCGTAGGAGTTATTGATATTGCTAGCCCCTCTCTTGCTGATGAACTAGAAGAAGAAGAACCGAACGATGGTGTAGAAGCAAATAGTGCAGCTGAACTGGTCAGAACAATGTCAGATTGTTTGGGTACAGGAGAGATGGAGCTTGGACTTGAAATTGTAAGTAGAAATTAGAACTTCATTGGCCGTAGGATACTCTCCTACAACCTTTGATGACAAAAAATGTACAATTAGATTTGTAAGGGGCCTTATTATAATGTTATTTAGTCAATGTTGGTTTCTATTTCAAAGTTCCTCATCTCCTATATATATTTTTTTTCTCGTGGTAATGGGGCTCAGTCAAGGCAATTTCATGCAGCTTGCATGCAGTTAAGTTAAAAATTTGAGTAATCTATCTGGGTAATTTGGCTTTATTTGTGTAATAGGTGAAGAACGCTTTGGGAGGAGTAAAGGTTGAAGTCACAAACCATGGAAATATGTGTAGAAAATGTCATTCATCTGGTTTGACTTCATTGTAAGAGTCTAATTTATGATTCCTAGTGGAAGAAATTACCTTTGTATTATGCAACTTCACACATGTCTTGAGATTCTTTTCGAATGTTCCTTGTCTGACTGGTTTATTGTTTATATTTATTAGATTCCCAGTTAATGAAAGGGGTAAAATGAAGTACGTTGTTGAGTACATCACAGAGATTTATGGGTTTGTCATCCAACATACTCAATGTCCTCATCTAGAAGTTGGATACCAGCAAAGGCCAAATTGTTTGCCTATGAAGGTCGATACATGACTTCTATCCCACTTCCCCCCCTCCCAATGTGGTGATGTGCCAACTTTTGCCTTCATGAAAATGTTACATTATATTAGTTGTACTTGATTTGATTCTCTATTGCACTTCATGGCTACTGATCTTCCTAAAGTCTAATGAAAATGATGTTTCTATTTGTAATTTGAGTATGTGCTGATCTCTATATATTAAAAAAATCCTTCTTTCTTCTTCTTCTTGTTTTGTTTTGTTTTGTTTCTTTTTTTTTTTTTTTTGTTCCTTCTCACTCTCTTAAACCATCTAGTTTCTGTTAAATTTGCCTACTTTCATGCAGGAAATGCTCTGCCTGAATCCAGCTAGAAGAATATCATCTCTTGATGCGCCTGCACATGCATACTTCAAGAATGATGATGATGATGATGATGATGATGATGATGAAAAAGAAGAAGAAGAAGAAGATGAAGAAGAAGAAGAAGAAGAAGAAGAAGAAGAAGAAGATAAAGGTAATGTTGGTGATGATGTTGATGATGATAATCCTTGATTCCATGTCCATAACTTTTCTTAGCTGTTGTTGTTATGTTGATAGACTATCTCTAGGTGATCTTTCTCTCATTCACTGTAAATTTTCTTCCAACTCAAAAAGGTTTTGTTGCAACCAATTGGTGCTAGGAACCAGCTTTTATGCAATTATATTGTAATTAGGTTTTATAAACTCAGATCTCAATCTAACTGAACTCGACAAGTTTGTCAACATCCCAATCCATTGGATTCGGTTTCAAAGAAATATTTTGTGGCCTTTAAATTCCTTGTTTGGCATCATTTTTGTTTTTTATTTTTATTTTTAAGAAACATGTAATCTTGTTTGATGACTTGCTCCTAAAACTATTTTCGGGATTCTTTCCCCCTTCAAATTTTAGAGAGAGAGAGGGAGCTCAAATTGAAAATTGAACTAAAGGCTTGAGAATTGGAGGTTAAACTCAAAGAATTAGCCAGAATTTGTGAAGATTAAAGCTCCTAGGTGAGTAAATTCACGAGTTAAGTTTGTAATTTTGTGAATTCAAGTGATATGGTAGCTCATGGCAAAGGTTGAGTTGAATGTGAAGTTAGAATTTACATGCATGCCTAAAATTACTATGTATCACCAGGTATTGCCATGCAATTGTATAAGCTAGCATGAATAATGTTGAATATGGAGAATTGGGCACCAATCTTCACATGCATGCATAATTTTCATAGGTTTCATAATAATAAGTGTCATTTGTAAGATTTGAAATAGAAATGAAGTCAAAAATTGGCATGCATGTTTGATTGTTGAAGATATGGAGCTTATATGAGGTTTGAATGCATGAGTTTTGATTATACAAAAGAAATGAGGATTTATTTGAGACTTGGATTATGATTTTGAGCAATTGGCCTCATATTGTTTGTATACTCATGATATATAATGTGTTTCCCTATTTTTGGTGCCTTAATTCGAGCTTTAAAGCCCTTGAATGTTGAATTTGAGCCTCAAGAACAGTTATGGAAAACCCAGAATTTGGCATGTCCGCTCAAGCGGGGAAAGCGCCGCTCGAGCATGAAATGCGAGCTCCTAGAACTTTTTGCAGACATTGATGTCCGCTCGAGCGGAAAGTTCACGCTCGAGCGTAAAAATGAGGCAACTAGTACTTTTGCAGACCCACGGGGTCCGCTCGAGCAGGGGAACCCACGCTCGAGCGGGGACCCCTGTTTCAGAAATTTTGTAAATGTGTTATGTGTTTCATTTTCCATTCTCTCTCACTTCTAAGTACTCTTAGGCATGCATTAAGCATCATGAATGAATTAAAAGGATAAGAAAGGAGCCTAAGAGGGATATATGAATTAAGAACGAATTGAATCGTTTGTGACCCATATGTGTTATATAATGTGTAGGGTTGAGCTCAAGGGTGAATCCGAATCCACCGGCAGAACACTGTGAGTAATATCTTAATAAAGATATTTTGAAGTATGTTGTTTGTCCAATTGTTTATTTGCATATAAGTTTGTTAATTTGAATAGTGGACAAATGTTTGGTATGACATAAATGAATGGGCCAAAGGCCATATGAGATAAATGGATGGGCCAAAGGCCGTATGACATAAATGCATGGGCCAAAGGCCGTATGACATGAATGAATGGGCCTAAGGCTGTATGACATGAATGAATGGGCCAAAGGCCGTATCACATGAATGGATGGGCCAAAGGCCGTATGACCTGCATGGATGGGCCAAAGGTCGTATGACATGAATGGTCCTAACGCTGTCATATATGAATGAATTGGGCCCGAGCTCGTTTGATGTGCTTGGAACCGCAGTCACTTGACGTATATGTATATATATATATATATATTAGATAGAAATATGAATTGGGACCAAGGCTGTCTGATGTATGTTTTTCTAAATACCGTTTGTGTACCTTCTTTATTTGATAATATTCACTGGGCTTTTGCTCACGCTCATTCATGTGTCTGTAGGTGAGCGAAGGGAGGTCCAAACCCAGCCTCAGTGAAGTTTGTGTGAAACGGTCAAGGTTTTGAAGAGTCAGCCCCTACGTCTCACACACGAGACATGTTTTTGCCCTTTTGCCATTTTCTTATATTTTGTCATGTTGGTGAGAACTTTGGATTATAGTTGTATATAGTTTTGATTGGCTGGCCCTGACTCGAATGATCCGGTTGTGTAAAGATTATATGTTAACTTTCCTTGATGTGAGTCATTAATGTATGTTTTGGTGAAATCTTACGACGTGCCATGTAAGCACAACTCTGTGGACAAAAGTTTGAAATTGCTTCCGTTTGGCCCCCTTAACTTTGTTAAAATATATCTGATTTGGTTTAAGGCCGTAGGTGATCTCGCGATTATTGGCCGGTTATGTCCTTAACCCATGGGGGCGGGTTCGGGTCATGACAGAGTGGTATCAGAGCATGAGTTAATAACTCACACACTTGTCCAAAAGAGCAATAAGTGTCTAGAAGAGATCTAGGATGCATTCATGTGATAAGTATGAATCTGAAAGCATCTAGAATGCGCTTAAACGTTTTAATGCAAACGATTATGTGTTATAACCTTGTGATTTACTTGCATTGTAAAATTATTTGAATACGTATGCTCTTTAGTATATGCATACTTGTGAAACTTTTGTGTAGAGAATAATGCAAGTCTAACCAGATGGTGAGAACAAGAGGTGATGAGATAGAGGAGTCCTCTACTGCCAGAATGGATAGAATGGAAAGATTAATTCAGGAAATGGCAGAAACATTGAGGCAACAACAACAGTGGCAACAACAGTGGTAGCAACCACATCCTCCACCTCCACCCGTGCCAGACTTACAGAATGATGATCAAATAATAGCTCTCACCAAAGAGTTTAAGAAAATGAAACCGCCACAGTTCCATGGTGGATTAGATCCATTGAAAGCCGAAGCATGGGTTCTCGGCATTGAAAAGCTATTTGAAGTGTTTCCTTGTACAGAGACACAGAAAGTACTTCTAGCCACTTTTATGCTAGAAGACGAAGCAAGAAGATGGTGAATGTTAATGCGTGAGAATCATAAAGATACTGGCTGGGCAAAATTTATGGAAATCTTCTATGATAAGTACTTCCCTCAGTGTGTCCGTGACAGGAAAGTATCAGAGTTCATGGAACTTAAACAAGATAACATGACAGTAGCTGAGTATGAGGCCAAATTCACTGAGTTGGCTAGGTTTGCACCACATGTGATCGATACCGACTACAAGAAAGCAAGACATTTTGAAAGTGGGCTACAAAGTGATATTTTAGAAAGGGTGAATGTCCTAAACCTGGAAACCTATATTGGGGTGCTAGACCGGGCCATAATATCAGAGGCTAACATAGCCAGACAAGCAAAACCGACGACAGACTGGAAAGGCAGTAAAAGACAAGGCTTCTTTTCGAAAAAGAAATTTTTGAAGAAGCAGAATACAGGCTCCTCGAGTACTTCGAATTCTTCCCAAGATATATCCCCAATGTGTAATATATGTAGCAAAAGGCATCGTGGGGTTTGTCACTGTGTGTTAGGAGCCTGTTTTAAATATGGTAAACAAGGGCATATGGCCAGAGATTGTAACCAAAGCAGTGGGAAATTAGCTGCTAGTTCAACAACATCAATCCCAAAACCAGGAAATACTATGCGATCTACTACCACCGGAGATGCCGTGAGGCAAGGGAGAGTTTTTGCACTTGTTCCGGGCAATACACGGAATGCTAACGCAGTTGTCTCAGGTACTATTTCTATATGTAATCAGGATGCTTCTGTGTTAATTGACTCCGGATCAACACACTCTTTCGTAACATGTGCATTTGCATCTAGACTAAGTAGACCTTTAGAATTATTGCCATATCTGCTATGAGTATCTGCTCCATCTGGGGAATCTGTATTGTGTGAATCTGTATATCGTTTTTGTGACATACGAATTGGGAATGCTATTTTATATGTGGATTTGTTGCCCTTGAACTTTAGGCACTGGGCATGGATTGGTTAACTAAATATTGTGCCACCATTGATTGTGTGACAAAACGGGTTGTGTTTAGACCACCAGAACAGGAAGAAATTGTGTTTGTAGGTAACGGGGTAGTACCTCCACCTTATTTAATATCTGCAATAAAGGCATGTACACTGATCAGGAAAGGGTGCTAGGGTTATTTGTGTTATGTGTTGTCTAAACAATCTGTGAATGTTGAATCGAACAGCATCCCTATTGTTAGAGAATTTGCAGATGTGTTTCCAAACGAATTACCAGGGGAATTGGTGGACAGGGAGATAGAGTTTACGATTGAAATTATGCTAGGCACCCAGCCTATTTCTAAAACTCCCTATAGAATGGCTACTGCTGAAATGAAAGAATTGAAAGAACAGTTGCAAGACTTGCTTGACAAAGGGTTTATCCGGCCTAGCACTTCATCATGGGGTGCACCAGTGTTGTTTGTGAAAAAGAAAGATGGAACCTTACGTCTGTGTATCGACTATCGAGAGTTGAACAAGGTAACAATAAAGAATAAATATCCCCTACCTCGTATTAATGACTTGTTTGACTAGTTGCAGGGATCACAAGTGTTTTCCAAAATTCATTTGAGATCCGGGTATCATCAGTTGAAAGTGAAAGCAAAAGATGTTGAGAAAACCGCGTTTCGAACAAGGTATGGCTATTATGAATTTCTTGTTAGGCTATTATGAATTTCTTGTTATGCCATTTGGGGTAACTAATGCTCCGACAGCATTTATGGACTTAATGAACCAAATTTTTAAAACCTACCTTGATGACTTTGTTGTCGTTTTCATCGATGACATTTTGTTATACTCCAAGAATAGACTTGAACATGAACAACATCTGAGGACTGTTTTGCAAACACTTAGAGAAAATAAATTATTTGCTAAACTAAAGAAATGTGAATTTTGGTTGGATGAAGTCTTGTTTTTAGGACATGTGATCAGCAAAGAGGGGATTTCAGTGGACCCACAGAAAATAGAGACAATTGTGAATTGGCCTACACCGACAAACGTAACGGAGGTCCGCAGTTTTATGGGCTTAGTTGGGTACTACAGGAGGTTTGTGAAAGAATTTTCGAAAATAAATGTGCCTCTTACCCAACTGACACGCAAAGGGTAACCGTTTGAGTGGGATAACGAAAGGGAAACTGCATTTCATGAATTAAAATCGAGATTGACTACTCATCGGTATTGACATTGCCCACAGGTACGGAAAATTTTGTGATTTTCAGTGATGCATCTTATAAAGGTTTGGGTTGTGTGTTAATGCAGAATGGAAGGGTAATTGCTTACGCCTCCCAGCAGTTGAGACCACATGAGAAAAACTACCCAACACACGATTTAGAATTGGCTGCAGTTGTTTTTGCTTTGAAAATCTAGTAGCATTACTTGTATGGGGTGAAGTGTGAAGTCTACATGGACCACAAAAGTCTGAAATACTTCTTTACACAGAAGGAGTTGAACATGCGACAAAGGAGATGGCTTGAATTGATAAAAGACTATGATCTTGAAATCCAGTATCACCCCAGGAAAGCCAATACAGTTGCTGATGCCGTGAGCAGAAAATCGATGGAAAATATGGCTTGTTTACTTATTGGACAAAAAGAAATCTTGCAAGATTTTGAGGAATCGGAGATTGAAGTGGTATTGTGTGAACAGGGTGGATTGATAGCCGCAATTTCAATTGAACTGGCAATCATTGATGAGATTAAACAGAAACAAAAAGAGGATGAATTTCTCAAGAAAGTGACTGATGAATTTGAGACAAGTCCAAAAGAAAAGTTTAGTGTTGAAAATGAAGTGTTAAGGTTTCGAAACCGAATGTGTGTTCCAGATATTTCGAAACTAAAGAAAAGAGTTCTAGATGAAGCCCACAAGTCAGTATTTGCTATGCATCCGGGCAATAGCAAAATGTATCCGGATTTGAAACAGAGTTATTGGTGGCCTAAAATGAAGAAAGAAATTGCAAAGTATGTGTCCAAATGCCTTCAGTGTCAGCAAGTACAAGCTGAACATCAGAAACCAGGCGGTCTACTTTAGCCTCTCCTTATTCCTGAATGGAAGTGGGAACATGTGACTATGGACTTTGTTATTGGTCTACCCCGAACACCTCGAGGTATGGATTCTATTTGGGTTGTAGTTGATAGACCGACTAAATCTGCACATTTTCTACCTGTTATAACTACATTTGATGCTTATAGACTAGCTACAGTATATGTTGATGAGATTATCCGTTTACACGGAGTTCCGGTATCTATTGTGTCGGATAGAGATCCGAAATTTGTGTCTAGATTGTGGAAAAGTTTGCAAAGGGCTATGGGGACAAAATTGAGGTTTAGTACTGCATTCCACCCATAGACAGATAGGTATTTAGAACAGACTATACAGATGTTAGAAGATATGCTCAAAATGTGTGCTTTAGATTTTCAAGGGAGTTGGGAAGATTATTTGCTACTGGCAGAGTTTGCATACAATAACAGCTTCCACTCCAGCATCGGTATGGCACCATACGAGGCTTTGTATGGTAGAAGGTGTAGATCACCAATTTGTTGGACAAGAGTCGAGGATAGAGCTTTACTTGGGCCTCAAATTGTGCAAGAGACTTCTGAGAAAATCAAGGTAATCCAACAGAGGCTCAAAACAGCTCAGGACCGGCAAAGGAATTATGCAGACGTTCGAAGAAGACCTCTTGAGTATGAGGTTGGTGACCATGTGTTCATCCGTGTGACTCCGATGAAAGGCCAAGTCAAGTTTGGAAAGAAGGATAAGTTGTTGCCCTGTTACATTGAGCTGTTTCAAATTCTAGAAAGGGTTGGTCCAGTTGCTTATAGAGTTGCTTTGCCACCGGGATTCGAGCTAATCCATAATGTGTTTCATGTGTCAATGTTAAGGGGTTATCTTCGAGACTTGTTTCATGTGATTGATTATCATCGGTTAGCTCTTGATGAAAATATGGAGTACGCCGAATGGCCGGAACGAATCATTGACCGGTAAGTGAAACAATTGAGAAACAAGTCCATCCCGATGGTGAAAGTGGAATGGAAAGAACACTATGGGACAGATGCTACTTGGGAAAAAGATGATGAAATGCGACTACGCTATCCACATTTGTTTCCCGACGTAGGTAAAATAAGTTTAGAGGACCAAACTTCCTAAAGGGGGAGAAGACTGTGATAACCCTGTCCCGTATTATGCTAATTGATCTTTATTACGAATATGATTATGTGTTTGATATGATTTTTGGTGTCATTTATATGAATATATGTGGTTTTGAATTTCTATCTGTTCACCGTAGGAAAATTTGTTTGACTTTCTGCTTTGGAATTTAAATTGAAGGCCCTATCGGTCATAGAAACCGAAGTTGACTACCCCATCGTGATTGGCGTAATTTTTACAGTGTACGGTGAAATTTAATTAAAAATTGATTCGAATCAAATTAAATAGATTAAATTAATGAAATAGTGCTCAATTAATTAGTACTAATGAAATGTGATTAAGGGAGCTTATAAAAAAGGCCAATTTACACTCTTATTCAATTATTTTGAGCCCAAATCAAATTTTTCTCTCTAGAGAGAGAGAGAGAACCGAACTTAGAGAGAGAAAGATGGAGCTCCAATTAAAGATTGAACTAAAGGCTTGAGAATTGGAGGTTAAACTCAAAGAATTAGCTAGAATTTGTGAAGATTCAAGCTCCTAGGTGAGTAAATTCATGAGTTAAGTTTGTAATTTTGTGAATTCAAGTGATATGGTAGCTCATGGCAAAGGTTGAGTTGAATGTGAAGTTAGAATGTACATGCATGCCTGAAATTACTATGTATCACCAGTAATTGCCATGCAATTGCATAAGCTAGCATGAATAATGTTGAATATGGAGAACTGGGCACCAATCTTCACATGCATGCATAATTTTCACAGGTTTCATAATAATAAGTGTCATTTGTAAGATTTGAAATAGAAATGAAGTCAAAAATTGACATGCATGTTTGATTGTTGAAGATATGAAGCTTATATGAGGTTTGAATGCATGAGTTTTGAGTATACAAAAGAAATGAGGATTTATTTGAGACTTGGATTATGATTTTGAGCAATTGGCCTCATATTGTTTGTATACTCATGATATATAATGTGTTTCCCTATTTTTGGTGCCTTAATTCGAGCTTTAAAGCCCTTGAATGTTGAATTTGAGCCTCAAGAACAATTCTGGAAAACCCAGAATTTGGCATGTCTGCTCGAGCGGGGAAAGCGCCGCTCGAGCGTGAAATGCAAGCTCCCATAACTTTTTGTAGACATTGATGTCTACTCAAGCGGTGAAGTTCAAGCTCGAGCGGGGAGCTATGTAGAAGACTTTCAGCTCGAGCGTCCGAAGTCACACTCAAGTGTAAAACTGAGGTAACCAGTATTTTTGCAGACCCACGGGGTCCGCTCGAGTGGGGGAACCCACGCTCGAGCGAGGACTCCTGTTTCAGAAGTTTTGTAAAAGTGTTGTGTTTCATTTTCCGTTCTCTTTCACTTCTAAGTACTCTTAGGCATGCATTGAGCATCATGAATGAATTAAAAGGATAAGAAAGGAGCCTAAGAGGGATATACGAATTAAGAATGGATTGCATCGTTTGTGACCCATATGTGTTATGTAATGTGTAGGGTCGAGCTCAAGGGTGAATCCGAATCCACTGGCAGAACACTGTGAGTAATATCTTAATAAAGATATTTTGAAGTATGTTATTTGTCCAATTGCTTATTTCCTTGTAAGTTTGTTAATTTGCATTGTGGACAAATGTTTGGTATGACATAAATGAATGGGCCAAAGTTCGTATGACATGAATGGATGGGCCAAAGGGCATATGACATAAATGAATGGGCCAAAGGCCGTATGACATGAATGGATGGGCCATAAGCCGTTTGACGTGAATGAATGGGCCATAGGCCGTTTGACGTGAATGAATGGGCCAAAGGCTGTCGGACAGGAGCGATTGGGCCAAAGGCCGTCGGATATGAATGAATTGGGCCCGTGGTCATTTGATGTGTTTGGAATCACTGTCACTTGACCTATATGTATATATATATATATATATATTAGATAGAAATATGAATTGGGCCCAAGGCCGTCTGATGTATGTTGTTCTAAATACCGTTCGTGTATCTTCTTTATTTGATATTATTCACTGGGCTTTCGCTCATGCTCATTCATGTGTCTGTAGGTGAGCCAAGGGAGGTCCAAACCCAGTCTCAGTGAAGTTTGTGTGAAATGGTCAAGGTTTTGAAGAGTCAACCCCTACGTCTCATGCACGAGACATGCTTTCGCCCTTTTGCCATTTTCTTATATTTTGTCATGTTGGTGAGAACTTTGGATTACGATTGTACAAAGTTTTGATTGGCTAGCCCTGACTCAAATGACCCTGTTGTGTAAAGCTTATATGTTAACTTTCCTTGATGTGAGTTATTAATGTATGTTTTAGTGAAAGCTTATGACGTGCCATGTAAGCACAACTCTATGGACAAAAGTTTAAAATTGCTTGCGTTTGGCCCCCTTAACTCTGTTAAAATATATCTGATTTGGTTTAAGGCCGTAGGTGATCTCGCAATTACTAGCCGGTTATGTCCTTAACCCATGGGGGCGGGTTCGGGTCCTGACAAACTCATTATGTGGTGGTTATCTATTACTCATTCCAGTAGGAATGAGCTAAAAGAGAAGAATATACAAAGTTTGCCCTGCACACTATTGAAATCCACAACGGGCATAACAAAAGCTCAGGCAACAACTGCAAGAAGTATAGGACAAAATGACAAGAAACAAAGAATCTTTGTTGCCAACACATGTGTAAACGAGCTATTCGCATCCATACTTCAAGAATGATGATGATATTGCTACTGCTGCTGATGCTGCTGCTGAAAAATAAGAAGAAGAAGATGGTGATGATGATGATGATGATGATAAACAAGAATAAGAAGAAGAAGATAAAGATAATTTTGGTGATGATGTTGATGATGATGATCCTTGATTCCAAGTCTATAAATTTTCTTTGTTGTTGTTGTTATGTTGATAGACTATCTCTAGGTGATCTTTCTCTCATTCACTGTAAATTTTCTCCCAACCCAAAAGGTTTTGTTGTAATCAATTTGTGCTAGGAACCGGTTTTGTTGCAATTAGATTTTAATTAGGTTTTATAATCTCAGATCTCAATCTAACTCAAGTTGACAAGTTTGTCAACATCCCAATCCATTGGATTCGGTTTCAAGGAAATATTTTATGGCCCTTAAATTGCTTGTTTGGCATCATTTTATTTTTTTGCTTTTATTTTTTAAGAAACATGTAATCTTGTTTGATGACTTGCTCCTAAAACTATTTTCGGGATTTTTTCCCCAGCAAATTTTAATTAAAAAATGGATTCCGTTTGGCCTGAAGTACGTATGGAGAACTGAGGACTTCCGAGGATTATTTACAAGCAATGGTACTAATTGTGTACGTATTGTTCCAAATGGTACTAATTGTGCACGTATTATTTTTGGTTATGGATTTTGATGAGTTTTATGTGTGTAAATATATGTATGTATGTCTTCATGCTAAATGGCCATATTCAAGTCTTCTGTATGATTTATTGGGCTAACTTTTCGGCGTATTAGCTATTTAGGTTATACTCACTGCATGCAAACGATAGGGGTTATAGAAGTTTTTCAATGCACGGATAGACACTGGTGACAGGTCTATCGACATATTCCGAACCCCAAAGCGTTTCGCGAATTCCCCACTTCCAGAATCAAAGATCAGTTATTTTTGCTCACTGATAGTTACCCCTAGTTCCTTAAGGACTTGTCTGTACATAGTGGCTATGTCCTTGTTGGCGATGATAACATCATCACCAAGAACAGCATAATTTGTAAAATGTAGACTAGGACAAACCCTTTCAGCATAATACCACACCACCAAGTGATGTGATAGTGTAAATAAGGGCCAAGACGAATAGTATCCAAGTGGTTGTCCACAAATGAACGACAAACCCCACCTTCATTTTGCAAAGGGGACCTGAAACCTATTGCAGGCCAGGTAGGAGTTTACCGCAGCAAATGCAAACTATTATTTTATTTTTTATTTTTTATTTTTTTGTCTAATACATTTGAGGATAGAAAAAATAATTTGAATTGCTCACTTCTTTGCATTGTAAATCAATACTTTGGTGAGAAGGCGAACCAAGAGGAAATAGTAAATTCAATATTATGTAGATTTGGGAATCTGAGGCGTCTATAAAATTGTTTAGTCGTTACCATTATCTTCTCTCCCTCTTTGATGCCTTAGTGGCACGTTTGTTTTGTTGGTGTGGAAGGTTAGGGGTAGGAATTTCATTCTACTTTTTGTCCATACCAGATCTCGAGACAGGATTCTAGTGGCACATAGAAATGTGGCATGTGCAGGATTGAAGTACCTCTTAAACATGGGTATCTGTAACTCATTATGTGGTGATTATCTAATACTCATTCCAATAGGAATGAGCGAAAAGAGAAGAATGTACAAAGTTTGCCCTGCAAACTATTGAAATCCACAACCAGCATGATAAAAGCTCAGACAACATCTGCAAGAAGTATATTAGAAAATGACAAGAAACAAAGAATCTTTGTTGCCAACGCATGCATAAACCTGCTATTAAGTCCTTGAAACTATCCTTGAAACTATTTATTTACACTTGTTTCTTCACATTACAACCTCCAAAAAAGTCCTTGAAACTATCAAGGCATAGAACACTAACCACAATTGTCTGATTTGTTGTTGTTTGTGGAAGTTTTGTTTCTCCGTCGATTAGACCCAAACCAGATTTTTGCAAACATATTTTGGCATACCCAGTGTGACCTATCTAATTTGTAGTCATGGGTAAAGAGAAACAACATGAAGTTTTTGAAGACATTGAGAAAAGGGTTGAGGATGGAGAAGAGTTGGATGGAGGGGTTGAAGGAATGCAAGACAACCTAGGTGATGGCCATTCAGTGGCCAGACAGGAAATAGGTCAAGAAAATTTCCAAAATGTGGCCAAAACTGGCCAACCCAATTGCCGTCCTACTGATCCAAGAAGGGCTCTTCTACTGCTCACTCAGCAAGCAATTGGCTCCGTGTCTGCATGTGAGAATGAAGTGACGATAGATGACTTGCTGGCTTTGTTTGAGAAGCCTAACATCAAGCCCAGCCAATCAAAAAGGGTTGGGAAGGAGACTCAGGTAAATAAAGCTCAATTCATAACTCTAGTGGTCCCTCCACAACATACAAATGTAAATGAACCTGTATCATTTTATAGACCTCCCACACTCTAAGGAAGATATGAGTAGGGAATGACTATAAATCTTGTGTTTGATAGGGAGTACCTCGCAAACCCAATGTTTAATCACAACTTAAATGATAAGGGAATGAGACCTGGGGGGCAACCAAGGCCACAAATGTATGGTATACATGCATTTGATGGTCCTGTAGCAGGTTATCATGCTATGGCAGAACAAAGAAATAGGCCAATCAATAAAGTAAGGCCTCAGAATATGCAAGATCATGCCATACAACAACCATAAGATAAACCCAGCATGATGAACCCAAGGCCTAGAGGGCCTGGCCGCCCTTTTTCTTACTTCTAACCAGAAGTCCAAGGAAGGGGACATCAACAACAATACTTAGACCCTCAGATTAATAACAAAGAGCAAATAATGAACTTGATTCAAGAAATGTATGGCCCAAGCTTGAGGAGGCTAGACAGACCTATGTTCAGGAGTACATATCCTTCAGATGTGGATAATATGCCTCTCCCAAGGAATTTTCGGGCTGCCTGAATTTTCCCTGTTTACCGAAAAAAAGAGGCAGTCCACCATTGAACATATGGGGAGATTTGTGTTGCAGTGGTGAGAAGGAGGACAAAATGATATTTTTAAAATGAAATCACTCCATAATTCATTGTCTAAGAATGCATTCACTCCATTCATCAACTTGCCAGAAAATTCTATGCATACTCGGCAAGAGATGGAGAGTTAATTTCATACTCAATTCTTTAGAACTGAGCCTGAAGTTACCTTAGTAGATCTGTCGAAATTCAAACAGAAGCAAGGAGAGACTGCAGAACAATATATCGATAGGTTTCAGAGAGCAAAAAATAGATGTTATGCATACGTTCCTGAGATAGAAATTATTAGATTAGCTCAAAATGGTTTAGATTTCGAGCTGAGAAAGAAATTTGAAGGAATGATGTTTAGAGATTTATATGAATTGTCTTCTAGGGCAACCAGTTATGAGTCAATCCTTAGAGAAGAACAACAAAGGAAGGAAACCTCATTTGGTATTTATTACCAAGAAGTTGGTTATGATTTTGATATTGACATTGATGTAGCACAAATTGTTGGCAAGAAACCCATGGTATGTGAGACTTTAAAAAAGGTAGAAAAACCTATGGACATGCCATCGATACAGCCAGGAAAAAGGAATGTGACTACAGCTAGTAGACAACATTCATTCGATTTATCACAAGCAAATGCTTTGTTTGATGAGTTAATGGCCAATAAATTTTTGACTTTAACTCCTGGCCATAATATCCCTAAAGAGAGAGATAGAATTGGAAAAGAATATTGCAAATGGCACAATTCTTTTAGGCATTGTACTAACAACTGTGTCACATTTCGAAATTGTGTGCAGGATCTGATTCAAATAGGAATGCTAAACTATGCTAAGAAAAACAAAGGTGTAATGGCAGTTGACAGTGATCCTTTTTCCAGAGGTGGTAGGTATTAATATGGTGGCAACTGGCCTCCAATCGACTGACTATAAAAAGGGAAAGAATCCAAGAGTTCTCTTAGTAGAACTGGTGAGATTGTGCAAAGAAAGAATGGAAAAGGTTGCCAATGAAGCAAGAGGGAAAAAAGTGCAAGAGGAGCCCGAAGAAAGGTTCATCTGCTTCAGATGTTGTACTGAAAAAGAAAAAGCAATGGCCATTGCGATAGATAGACTTCAAAAGATTAGAATGAATGTTAGCCTTAGGTTCAATACTATGGGAAATGGTGGTCTACAGATATTTGATAACAACAGTGTGTTTTATGATGGTTCAGATCCAAGAATATTTGGCCCTGTAGAGAATTAAGGGGAGGATGATGCTTCATTTTTGTTTCAAGGAGCTCCTGTCCATCCTTGTTTTGGTGAATCAAGTAATATTAGAGCCATGCTAAAACAACAAAAAATGTTCTAAACCATATGGAACTCCGAAGGTATTGACAAGGCCACACAATGGCCAATAACAACATTTTGTGAAGCCTCATAGTGGCCAACAATAGATTGAAAGACCATATATGGGACAACAATAGTTTGTGAGGCCATTTTAGGGGTCTCAATAGCAGCATCATGGCCCAAGAGTAAGGCCAGATATGCAACTAGCCTAACCCAGTTGGGTGACGCCTCCAGTGATACCCAATTTAGGATGACAAGGGGTAGTTCACCCAAAATTTCCTATAGGTGGCTGGAGACCTATGGGAGAGACAAGGACTCAAAAAAGAAGAGAACAAAGGAAGTTCCTTATCACGATGTCCAAAGCTACAGGAGATAAAAGAATTGGAAGGCAAGATTTAGTGTGGACTAGAGATTGTTTGATTCCCGCTTTTTCAGTCAGGGAAATGAAAGGGTGAACTTCAACTTTTAGAGCTCATCCAGTGCAGCTAATTCAGATTTTAAAGAGAGAAATGTAGCTAGAAAACGCAGCAGACAAGCCTGTTGAGAAACTTTCTAGAAAAGCTTTGTTGAGACAGAAATTAAAAAGCTAGATAAGAATTTGATGTCTGGTGAAGACAATAAGGATGGGAAAGATGTGACAATGTAGGAAATTCAAAACCAAGAATTGGCCATGGATAATATGGTACATTCTGGTGAGGAAGCTAAAGGAGAAGAAGTCAAGTTAGACAGTTCTGGTAGTGACTTTGGGAAGAATTTGGCTGCTATATAAATTGGTTCTTTGCCCGATCCAAAAGAGTGTAATATCATTATGGCCATTCCAAAGAAGTTTCAGGCCAAGCCAGACCAGCCAAAAATATTTGCAAGGGACTGGGCAGGGCCTGTTATGCCAGTGGCAATGACTTAGGCAGAGGTCAAGCCACCAAGGTCTATAGAAGTAGTTAAGTCTGTCGATGGTGTGAAGGCGGTGTTAGAGAAGCCCGAAGAAAAGTTGATGAGGCACTTAAGACCATTGTATGTGCGAGCCCATCTAGATGGAGTTCTAATCGACAAAGTGCTGGTGGGCAATGAAGCAATTGTCAATATTGTCCCTTCCAAAACTCTGAGGGCAATAGGTAAGTCAATGGAAGATTTGTTGCCTACTGATATTAATATAAGTAATTTTGCTGGGGGATCATCTAAAGCAAGGGGAGTTGTTGCTATCCAACTTCAGATTGGTTCAAGGTTAATAGGAACCACTTTCTTTGTGATTGATTCCATTTCCAACTACAATGTGCTACTAGAAAGGGATTGGATACACCTTAATGGGTGTATGCCATCTTCTTTGCATCAAGCTCTGATTTTTCTAACCAGTAATGGGCAAGATGAGTAAAAGGGAATAAGGGCAGATGCCAACCCTTTTCTAGCATATGTCTACAACATAGAGGTTGTGAAGACTTAGGACCGGTGGAAGTGGTTGAAGATGAGGTCAGATCCCAAGGGAAAAGCTTGACTAATGAAGAGTTCAAGCACATCATAGAAGAGGGGTTCAAGCAGATAGGCCAAGAATTGGCCAAACCAAGCCTGATGAAGAAACATAAAGGGCTTGTGATTGAGGAAGTGGCAGAAGTTAGAGATGCAGATGCAGATATATGAAAAAGACAGGCTGGATGAGTCAACCACAACTCTTGTAATTAGGTGTACTTTTGTTAGACTTTTTAATTTCTTTCTTGCAAGTAAGTTTAAGTTTAAGTCAATGCTTGTTTGTTTATGGGAAGAATATGTAATAGACAATAGCCCCTCGAGTTATAAAGAGGTGCAATTAGAACGTTTGAGAGCTAGTCTTGCCAAGTTGGATGACCATAAAGTTGATGTTGAAGATCCTTTGGAGGAATTCAACTTGGGTACTAAGGCCTATAAAAGGCCAATCTATGTAAATGCTAGTTTATCTAATGAAAGTAAAGGCAAGTTGATTGACTTGCTATTTGAGTATGTGGATCTTTTTTCTTAGAGTTATGAAGAAATGCCTGGTTTGGATAGGACTTAATTAGAACATAGGCTGTTAACAAAAATAACTTCACCCCACATAAACAACCCCCAAGGAGAATGACTAATGAAGCAACTTTGTTAGTCAAAGAAGAAATTGAGAGGCTTTCAAAGGCAGGTTTTATTAGGACAACCATGTATCTGGAATGGCTGTCAAATATAATGCCTATCATAAAGAAAAATGAAAAATTGAGAGTCTGCATAGATTTTAGGAATTTAAATCTAGCAACTCCAAAAGATGAGTATCCTCTTCCAGTGGCTGATTTGTTAGTTGATTCAGCAGCTACAAGCAAGGTCTTATCATTCATGGATGGGCATGCTAGATATAACCAAATTTTCATCAATCCGGACGACATGAATAAAACTGCATTCAGGTGTCTTGGGGCTCTAGGTACATTTGAATAGGTGGTCATGCCTTTTGGTTTGAAAAATGCTGGAGCCTCCTATTAGAGGGCAATGAATTTTATATTTCATGACTTGATAGGAAAGTTTTTAAAGGTATATATTAAGGATGTGGATGTCAATTCTGACAGATTTGAAGAGCATTTGAACCATTTAAGACAGACATTTCAGAAGATGAGAAGCCGCAAGTTAAAAATAAGCCCTCTAAAATGTGCCTTTAGGGTAACTGCAAGGAAGTTCTTATGCTTTTTAGTGCATCACAAAAGAATAGAGGTAGATGCTAACAAAGCCCAGGCTATATTGGCAGCTAAACCCCCAAGCAATAAGAAAGAATTTCAAAGTTTCCTAGGTAAGATTAATTTCTTAAGAAGATTCATAGCCAATTTAGCAAGGAAGACTTTGGTGTTTTCTTCTTTGGTGAAGATAAAGTCAGATGGCGAGTTTAAATGTGAGGAATGTCATCAAAAGGCTTTTGATCTGATCAAGAAGTATTTGACCGATCCTCTAGTACTTATGCCACCTGTATATGGAAAGCCTTCGAAGCTTTACATTTCAACATCTGACATGTCGATTGGATGTCTATTGGCCCAGGAAAATGATATGGGTCATGAGTATGCAATTTATTACTTGAGTAGGAGGTTGAACGATGCTGAAACTAGGTACACCTCTGTCGAAAAGTTATGTTTGGCTTTGGCCCTGTTTGGTAGAGCTGTGGGAAAGTGATTATAGCTTATAGCTTAACAGCTTATAGCTTATAGCTGTGAACATAAGCTGATTTTTGACTTATAAATTAAGCTTCTCCTCCCCCACTCAAAGAATAAGTTGATTTTTGACTTATAAAAAGTTATAAGTTGTATTGTTAAGCTAAACCAAACATATCAAAATACCTTAAATTAAGTTAAAAGCTAAAATAAGCTGGAAATAAGCCCTACCAAACAGGGCCTTTATATTTTGTTGCCATAAAACTTAGACATTACATGCTCCCTTCAAAAGTGTTTGTTATGGCACAAACTGATGTAATAAAATATATGTTGTCTAGACCTGTGTTCAGAGGTAAGCAAGGTAAATGGGTGTCGGCCTTAATTGAATATTGCTTTGAGTATGTGCCACAGAAAGCTATAAAGGGACAGGCCTTGGCAGATTTTTTGGCAGAGCATCCATGCTTGCCTGTCGAACCAGATTTGTTTGGGGATCATGTGATAAGTATTGAGCCTTGGAAGTTAATGTTTGATGGATCTAAAACAGATGAGGGAGTTTGAGCTACTATTGTCTTGATTACTCTTAATCAGTTGATGTATCAGTTTGCTTATCAGTTGAATGAGCAACATGTGCAGTCTTGTAATCAAGCTGAGTACGAGGAACTAATAATTGGACTTGAGTTGGCCATAGAGTTCAAGATT
Source organism: Camellia sinensis (assembly GCF_055761805.1). NCBI lineage: Eukaryota > Viridiplantae > Streptophyta > Magnoliopsida > Ericales > Theaceae > Camellia > Camellia sinensis. The sequence continues at coordinate 83,569,684 of NC_138974.1, forward strand.
CGAAAGCTAGAAGTTTTTGGTAACTCTCAATTAGTCATCCAGCAAATGGTATGAGAATTCAAGTGTGTGAACAAAACATTGGAAGAATATTTAATTGAGGCAAAATGGTTGACAAACTTTTTTGACCATGTGTCTTTCACACACACATGTATAGAATAGAAAATAAAGAAGCCAATGAGATGGCTCAAGCAACATTAGGGTTGAGAATTCCTAAAGGAGCCCAAGAAAGGACTATAAGAATCCAGAAGAGGAACTTTTTGGCTTTTAAGGACATGCGTAGAGATTTCTTACCAATAATGACACTTGAGGTGTCTGAAAGTGATTGGAGGTATTCTTTGATTAAACACTTGCTCAACCCTAGTAACGTTTGTAATAGGCAAATAAAATACCAAGCTTTAAATTTTGTCATAATAGGGTATGATTTGTTTGAAAAAGCCCATGATGGCTTGACCTTATTATGTATAGGCCAAGAAGATCAAATAAAAACAATGGCAGAAGCACATAAGGGCATATGTGGAGTCCATTAAGCTGAGGATAAGATGAGATGGTTGATTAGCAGATATGGATATTTTTGGCCATCCATAAGAAAGGATTGTAACATGTATGCAAAGGGATGTCAAAGTTGCCAGAAACGTGGTAGTGTCCAAAAGGTCCCAACCACAAGCTTGAATTAAATTGTAAAGCCTTTGCCTTTCAGAGGTTGGGCAATGGATTTGATAGGACAAATATTTCCACCTTCATCAAAGGCTCATTCATATTTGTTGGTGGCAACAGATTATTTTACCAAGTGGGTAGAAGCTATCCCATTGAAAGTTCCCACACAATCCCAGGTAATTGAGTCCTTTAAAAGAATGTGATCTATAGATTTGGTCTGCCTCAAACCATTACTGTCGATCAAGAGACCATGTTCAATGGGGATGAAGTAAAAGAGTTCGCCACAGAGTATGGCATTCAGATCTTAAACTCTTCCCCCTATTATGCTCAATCAAATGCGCAAGCTGAGGCAACAAAAAAATTGTAAAGAATACTTTGGAGAGGATGACTGAGAATAATCCTAGAGATTGGCACAATCTTTTGTCCAAGGCATTATGGGCTTATAGGAATTCTACGAGATATAGTACAGGAACAACCCCATATGAGTTGGTGTATGGGCATGATGCTGTTCTTCCATTAGAATTAACTGTAAGATCCAATCGATTAGCTCAACAGTTGAACATTCCAATGGATGAATATAATGAAGCCATGACAATTGAGTCACAAGATTTGGAAGAGAAAAGGATTTCTTTTCCTTCAATCACTTAATTACACAAAATAAGAAGGTAGAAAGGAGTTATAACAAGAAAGTAAAGCATGAAGTGTTCTTTGAGGGAGAATTAGTCTGGAAAACTATTTTTCCTGTTGGAACAAAAACCCCAGAATATGGGAAATGGTCTCCTAACTGGGAAGGACCTTTCAAGATATACAAGGTTTTAATGGCGGGGCATATCACCTGGCATCTTTAGAAGGATAACCACATAGAAGAATAATCAATGGAAAATATTTGAAGAAATTTTATCCTACAATGTGGGAAAGCATGAGATAAAGAAAAACAACACATTCATTCATATAAATCAAGTATGTAGAGTTGCAAAGCAAAAGTAAAAAAAAAAAAAAAAAAAAAAAAAGAGTTACAAAAAATTTCAATCTTTTTTAAAATACAAGATAAAATTCCTCCAGGCTTGTAGCATACTTCTATGTTTTGGTTTTCATTGTTGGAGATTGGCATGGGCAGACTTGATGCCAGTACGGCCATCTTCTAATTGAGTTAATAAATCTTGTATGTTGGCTTTGATTTTGGACTAATCCTATTTGAGGAGGGCTCTTTCATCTTTGACTTGTACCAATTGAGCCTCTAAGTGAGCTTCTCTTGCTGAGAGTAGGTTGTCTTGAGTAATGGTGCCTTGGTAGGCCTGAGAAGTACCAGTCAGAGAAGCAACCACTGATCTTAGTTGTTCAATTTGAGTTTGTTGGCTTCAGTCTCAGCATGATACTGATTGATGGTGTAGACACCCCATTTTTGACCGTCTTCAAGACTTGGATGTCTTCGTTGGTGCACACAATGATTGTGATTGTTTATGCTCATTTTGGTACCCGAAGTCCTCAGCGAAATGCCATGTCTTTGAGCCATCAAAGCCTATCCAGTTTGTGCCCTATTTTGGACCAAAATCTTCAAGCCTGCAACCCTTCGTGATTGCCGGCCACCAATTGAGGTTGCCGGCCACCCAAGTGGCCTGTCGGCCATCACCGGTGGCCTGCTGGCCACATTAGTAGCCTGCTGGCCATTGATGACTTTTTTGTAAATATTTTCTTGACAGCTGTTCCAGCTATTGGCACAATGGGCTTGATCACCATACACGTGTATGGATTGATATAACTCAGCCAAAAGCCTATTTTTCTATAAATATAGGACCTTCTTCCCCATTGCATAGTGTTGGAAATTTAGGAACAAAATTCTATCTCTTGAACTTTTGTGCATACAAGTGTAGATATACTTCAAGTTTGCCTATCAACCCTTAATCAAAGTTGCTTATCATTGGACTGAGGTTACTTGAGACCCTCTTTGAGCTTTAGAAGGTGTTTTTGACTTGAATTTGATCCTAAAATTGTTGCTTGCTTCAAAAGGTATAACACTCCCCTTTTACACTTGTTTTGCACACTTGCTTTGCCATCTTTTTCAACTGTTTTTGGCCTATTTTTGAACTGGAAAAAAAAAAGAACTCTATTTTTATGGCCTAAAGGTGGTGGTTTGAGGCCATTTTCAGTTAGGGGGTGGTTCACCCTTCTTGCTTCTTTGATTGTAAAGCTTTTGTACCTTTGTTCACCACTTTCAAACTAACTTTTTGGGCCTTTTAACCACTGAATTTCAGAGGTTTTTCAATGGCTAAAAACTCATTTTGAAGGCTAAATTTGGAGGGGTTAGCCTCCCCTCCTTGTGTCTTGTTTGAATGCCTAGTTAGCTCCATGTCTTAGCATGTTTTTCTAGCATAACTTAGCACAAGTCCGACATGTGTTGGCCTCTGAAATAGCCTGCTTTAGCTCTGTTTTGGGCTAGTTAGTTTATTTAAGTCTTGTTTTGCATGGTTGTAGTGCAATAGTCCTCATAAGTTGGTCTTTTAGGGTCTTAGACACCTCTTGTTTGAGTTGATAGTATCTTTTGGTGTTATTTTTCATTCTGTTTCAGCACTATGAACTCCGCAACCTTCGTCTTTGCTTCACTCTTTCATTTGCTTTTGAGGGTTATTTCAAGCTTCGGATCCTTTAAGCTTGAGATTGAGGTCATGCTTAATGGTTTAATCCTCTTTGAGGGTTCATTATCAACGGCATGATGTCTCTCTTGCCTTACATCATCCCTTGGTTGACACCTCTTTCATCTTAGAGGACACTCACCAATGGACAAATTGATTAAAGCATGATTTGGTAACTAAAATGTGTAATCAAAATTGGCAAGTAAAAGTGGCAAGATAAGTATTCCGTTGTGTTGCATTGCATGTGTTCGAATCGAACGTTATTTGAACACAAGGAAAATGGGACATTTCATACTTAATAATGATGAATTGTGCCACTTTCCTAGGTCTCCGTTGCCCTTGATCATGCCTGATAGGGTGATGGCCTTTTGAGTCTTGTTCAGCATTCATATAACTTGTACAAATTGGTCCCTTAGCCATCATGCATGGAAATTGCTTGATTGATGGTTTGAGGGCCAAATATATCACTCATTTGAGCTTGTGTTGATGATAAGGGGTGATACATAGTACAAACAACCTGTGAGAATGCCTCTTCTTTGCCGTGTTTGCACACTATTGCAGCAAGAAACGGAACATCACCAGTGGCTGACCAGCCACTGCCACTGGCCGGCAGGCCACCACTGTTGTACGGCACCTTTTGGCCCGCTGGCCACCAATGAAAATTTGGTAGAAAGCTTGTCAAGCATAGCAGAGTTGATCTGAAGAAGGAGGACTAGTGTATAGGGTGTGTAATAAAGGCAACTGGAAGCAAAACAGCAGGCGTTCTTCTGGTGGAAACAAAGCATGCATTGGGCATCCCTCGCCTCCTGGGACCTTGTTTAAATTGATTAGTTAATTAGTTGTTGCTAAATAATTAATGTTGTAATTATTTACGTAGATTAGTTAATTAATTCATATTGTAATTAATTAGCTTAGTTGCTTTGTAATTAATTAGTTAAATATTTAGCTAATTAGTTTGCTTTGTAATATTTAATCAGCTTAGATAGTTAATTATTTAATTGTTTTAATTAACTAGCCCAAAGTAAGCTTGTTATTAATTCATGTTTTGTAATAATTAGTTTAATTAGCTTAGTTTAGCTAGCTATTTAGCTTTTATTCATTCGGACCCTCCTTCGCGAGGGCGTAATACTGTGATAAGTGTGCGTGCAAGAGTGCATGTCTTCCAACCCCACGTCTTTCTCCTTTTTATTTACCAACTTTTAATGCTTATATTAGGGGCATCATATTTCAATTAGCATACTTGATGCCTTATGTCTGCATCCATTCATTCGTATTGCATGCACCAAGGCTCGGCGAATCATTCTAACTGCATCGTCATTTCAATACTTCGTTGAATACGTGCTTAGACCGCATGTCTTGAATTGCTTCATATGCCATATTAGTAGCCGAGCCTATTAATTGCATATCACATGTGTTGTATTAGACATTTGGCATAGTTAGGAATCATGCATATTTTTCTAACTCATATCTTCTTGGCTTGGAGTACTAGGTGAGTTCTATGCTTTAGCATATTTGCATGAATGTGAATGTTGCCATGTCTAGCATGCTTGCCATGAGGCTAAATACTTATTTGTAAACTGCTTGAATGCCTATGGATGAAGTCTTGTTGTTTAAATTGGAACGATTCAACAAATGTATGTTTTCAGCCCACTTTGTTGAGCGGCAAACCCGTTTTAAGCCCACTATGTTTGGTGGAAAATTCAAGCTATTTTCGTAAAAAACAAACATGAGTTGAATTGTTCCAAATTGAGCAAACTAGTCTATACTTGCTTGTGCGCATCACATAGTAATGCTAGTTTAATAACCGGAACAAGAGCATATAATGTTTATAAAAAATCATAACATGATTAGTAGAGGTTGATCTTTGATCGGGGGAGCGGGGGTGCTCAATCCATGACCTTCCCTTCTCGTACCTAAGTTCTCGAGCCGAGGCAACTTTGGTGATGACGGACACGTGGCTGGCATGAGTCATACGTTTCCTAAATTTTTCCAAAATGAAATATTTAGGTGGTGACTTTCTATCTGGCAAAGCAGTCCAATTTTCGCATTTTTGATTCAAAATCAATTTTCCAAAACGAGTTGTCAGATTTGGACGATTTGGTGTTTGTTAGTTTCACATTGCACTTGTGAGATTAGATTCAGAACCACAGGAGTCTGAAATGTAGGGCTTCTTTTCGGGCTTCCGAGAGGGGGCGTGAAAAAGCCGAGCTACAGTTCTGGCGACTCTGCTGGGGATTTAGGGAACTTGACTCAAACTCATGATATATTATTTTATCTACACTTACGTGTTTCTTTGCACTTGCATTTACATCGGTGGGCCTAAGTCACAATGTTTGCCATCTGCTATTCATGAACGGTTTGTCGGAGGCTTGCTTGGAAAAGCTTGCCAAAAGGACGATCGGTTGTGGGCTCTGCCACAATGGGAACCTAACCCTTGGATCTGGACTACAGCTGTACCGTTTGATCCTCCTTTCACTTCTCAGTGTTAGGTGTGAGAGGTATATTAGGTAATCTAGTTAAGGTACCCTTTTGATTAATTGGCCTATTTGCATATCGGAAGTCGTAGAGACTGTTTCAAACTAGGACAGGTTGGTTACCTAAATTCAGAATTGTGTGAAACGCTTTGCTTGAGTAGTGAACCCTAGTTTGAAACTAGGACAGGGTAACCCTACCCCATCATAGGGGTGTTTTGGCTCTCACATAACTAGTATGTGCTTTTAGAATGAAATTCTACAGGAATGTATGTATCAGTTGCAAGTTTGGGTAACAATTTTGGGGGCAGAAATCAGTGTTGAGTATAGTTCTATATCTTATGATTGCAACTACGTGTTGTTGGTATCTGAGCCGAGGTGTTGTGCGGTTTCTGTTTTTTGTTCTCTTTTTTTTTTTACTTCTTTTTGCAAGGTAGTTTTTTATCATTGTTTCGAATGATTCTGTTACGCCCCAAAGCACTCTGGACCCGTGTGAGAAGGATTTGTAGATCCGGGTATCTTGTCAAGGGACAACCAGTGTTTGTTTCACTCCCATCGGTTTACCAGACGGAGGAGGATCAGGCAGAATTCACCAATCCAACAGTCACCGTTTACTTCACCTGCGCCCAGTTTTCTACTTCTACTCTGGAAAGAAAGTATTCGCCAGTTCTGATAGCTAAACATCCCCCTAGTCAGCATGAAAGATTTGCTTTGTCAGCTCTAGTAGACCACCGAGACTATACATCTAGATGTTGCCCGCTAAGATGAGGTCACAGCCCGCCAAGTAGAAGTGATAGATAGGCTTCAACAATAGCAACCACAGTCGATAGTAGCCTATGCATCCCATGCACCCCCAGCGGGTATTCCAGCACCCGGGGTCACTGTCAATGTCTAACACTTTTTACGACTTGCAGCTGCAAGACAATGAAATAGAGGAAATAGTTGGACCAACTGTTGAAGCTGTGAAGAGCAAAGAAATTGATTCCGACAGCAATGAGTTTGAAGTAGGGGTAGCACTGGCATGTCTCCTTTCAGATCCTCGGATTGACATAGAGAGCTTGGGGGATAAGCTAACCATTTCCATGATCGAAGGCCAACTGGGTGCGAACGCTTCTAGCATCATCTTGGATGCATCTGACGCACCATCCTTCATTTTTCAGTTGGAGGAGGGCTACCTATCTAGCAGTTCTGAGTCAGGTAGTGAACCAGAATCTGATTCCACAAAGTATTTGGAGTTGGAATCAGATTCTGGTTCTTCTGAATCTGGGTCCGGTATTCTTGGGGTTGGTAACCCAGATGCCAAGTTTTTGTCTAGGTCGTCATTATCTTTTTCCTTTGAGTCAGTTGTAATCGAGGAACTAGATCAGCTTGATCTTATGAATGAGAATGCCATGCAGATTCTGAGTATTTCTCTGTGCCTCTTGTTTATTGCACTAATCATGTTTTTCAAAATTTTAATGAAAACGATGAGGAAAGAATTCCTCTGGTTTTGAAAATTTTGATTAATCGAGAGGAGGAGAGGTTTGCAAATCCCCTCGCTGATGAAATCATTGTTTCTAATGTTGATACTGAGAAGGATCCGCGTCTAGTCCAGATCGGGTCCATGTTGTCCTTAGAGGTGCGTAGGCGCTTAGTCGCTTTATTAAAAGATTTCAAACATGTTTTCCCATGGTCCTACGAAGACATGCCTGGAATCGATCTTGAGATTGTACGGCATCAGATCCCTCTTAACCTCAAGGCCCAACCCATCAAGCAGAAGTTGCGAGGAATACGCCCGGATTGGGCTTTGAAGATTAAAGAGGAGGTCACCAAGCAGATAGACACAGGATTCTTGCTAGTATCTAAGTATCCAACTTCACTGGCCAACACTGTTCCAGTGCTGAAGAAAGACGGTAGAATTCGGTTGTGTGTGGACTTCAGGGATCTAAGCAGAGGCAGTCAGAAGGACGATTTTCCTCTTCCGCACATTGATGAATTAGTGGACTTTACCGCGGGCCATGCATTGCTCTGCTTTATGGATGGATTTTCTGGGTATAACCAATTTCTGATGGCACCGGAGGATAGAGAGAAAATCGTTTTCACTACACCGTGTGGAACCTACTGCTATCGAATGATGCCATTTGGGCTGAAGAATGCCGGGGCTACCTATTAATGGGCTGCAACCACAATTCTGCATGATATGATCCATAAAGAGGTCGAGGTGTACATGGACAACATGATTGTCAAGTCCAAGGAAAGAGAGGGCCACTACACCGCCTTAAAGAAATTCTTTCAATAGATCAGAGAATATAGACTGAGGTTGAATCCACAGAAATGTACTTTTGGTGTAACAGCAGGGAAAATGCCGGGTTTCTTGATCACACAAAGGGGCATCGAGGTAGATCCTTCCAAAATCAAGGCCATCCTAGAAATGCCACCACCAAGGACTAAAAATGATGTGCGAGGCTTTCTGGGTAAAGTGAAATTCATAAGACGATTTATTTCAAAATTAACTTTGACTTGTGAACCACTATTTGGTCTTCTGAAGAAAGGAAAGAAATTCTGATGGGACGACCGATGTTAGTTTGCTTTTGAGCAGATCAAGCAGTACCTTCATAATCCGCTTGTGTTGTTGCCGCCGGAGCCGGGGAAGCCCGTGATTCTGTATCTGTCAGTCACAGACACAACAATGGGATGCATGTTTGCTCAAGAATCTGAGGATAGGGTGGAGAAAGTCATCTATTATTTGAGCAAGAAAATGCTAGATTATGAGACCTGTTACACCCCGCTGGAGAAAGCTTGTTTAGCCTTAGTATGGACTACCAGGAAGTTGAGGCACTACCTGTTAGCTCACTCTGAAATCCTGGTTTCGAGATTAGATCCCATCAAATATATCTTTGAGAAGGTGGCGCTTACGGGTAGGTTACCCTTCGGTTGCTTCTCCTTTTCGAATTTGATCTGAAGTATATCACTTGGAAGTCTGTCAAAGGGAGAACGGTAGTAGAGTTCATAGTAGATCACCTAGTGGAAGGGGATGAAGTAGTAGAATACCTGCTCCCAGATAAAGCTATTCTGCAAGTGGAGGAAGAGATTTAGACAATGTACTTTGACGGCGCGTCTAATCAGTACGGTTATCGGATAGAGGTATTGCTGATAGCACCCGATAATTCTCATATACCCTTAGCCTTCAAACTCCAGTTCAAGGTATCTAATAATGAAGCAGAATACGAGACGTGTATCGCTGGTTTGGAAGCCGCCCTGGACCTAGGGGCAAAAACGTTGGACGTCATTGGGGACTCGAACCTAGTTGTGTCTCAAGCAAAAGGAGATTGGAAGGTCAAAGAAGAAAAGATGAAAATCTATCACCAGACCCTGGATGTTCTGATTCCTAGGTTTGAGAAGTTGACCTTTACGCATCTACTAAGAGAGAACAAGAAGTTCGCTGATGCCTTACCAACTTTATCTTCCATGATAGACATCCCGCTTGGAATCCAGATACGTCCAATCATCATTGGGCAAAGATATACACCGGCCTACAAGTCTATCGCCGCAATAGATGAAGTACAAGATCAACACCCTTGGTACGATGATATCTGGAACTTCTTGGAAAAAGAGGTTTATCCACTAGGGGCAAATGCCAAAGATAAAAGGGCAATATGGTGGATGGCCATTCAATTTATCATCTATGGAGGTAAACTGTACAAGAGGGTCATCTGGGAATGCACAAGTTGTGTGTCGACGTAGAGGAATCAAAACGCCTAATGGAGGCCGTGCATAGAGAAGAGTGCGGAGCGCACATGAATGGAGTAATGTTAGCTCAAAAGATTCTCAAGCAAGGTTACTATTGGTCTACTATCGAGGAGGATTGTATCGGTTTTGTTCGGCAATGCCACAAATGCCAAGTTCATGCTAATCGTATGAATATCCCGCCGTCGAAGCTATACAACATGACTTCACCATGGCTTTTCTCAGTCTGGGGAATCGACATCATCGGCGCAGTCACACTGAAAGGGTCAAATGGGCATGAATACATTCTGGTGGCAATTGATTACTTCGCTAAGTGGGTGGAAGCTCAGTCTTATGCAGTGTTGAAGGTAGCGCATGTGGCTAAGTTTGTCCGAAACAATATCATTTGCCGTTATGGGGTCCCAAACGAGATTATTTCAGATAATGGATCATATTTCAAGAAAGAAGTGATTGACTTATTGAAGAAGTACAATGTGGCTTTTCATAAGTCATCTACATATCGGCCGCAAACCAATGGAGCTGTTGAAGCCGCCAACAAAAACATCAAGCATATTCTGCAGAAAATGGTTGAGACCTACAGGGACTGGCCAGACAAATTACCATTTGCACTCTGGGGTTATAGAACTTCAATTCGAACATCAACTAGGGAAACCCCTTACTCCCTTGTTTATGGGATGGAAGCGGTTCTGCCTATTGAAATAGAAGCCCCGTCCTTGCGGGTTATGGCTTAATGTCAGATTGTAGTGGCAGATTGGCAGCAGAGCATGTTTGAAGAACTGATGCTGTTTGATGAGAGAATGATGAAAGCACTGTACCATGTTTAGGGTTATCAATGCAGGATGGCTAGGGCTTCTAACAAGAAAGTTAAGTCTTGGAATCTCAAGGAAGGGGATTTGCTGCTGAAAGACAACCGAGCTCCCATCCATGACCCTAGGGGCAAGTTTAGACCCAATTGGATTGGTCTTTACATCATCAAAACTATCTAGTCGGGTGGAGCTATTATTCTCATGGACTTGGATGGCCTAGAATTTTTCCAACCGATCAACATGGACAAGGTACAGAAATACTATCCCTAAGAGGCTCGCTAGGCCAAAAACCTGGAAAGGCTACCTAGGCAAAAATTAGAGCACAAAAAATTAGAAAAAAGAAAAACTGAACTCGCAAGGTTGAAAACCCTAAAAGGCGGCCTTGGCAAAAGTTAGAGTACAAAAGGAGAGTGTTAATACTCGAGTGAACCGAAACCAAACTACGTAAGACCTGATTCCCATCTTTGGGATACGTAGGCAACTTCATCATGAAGTTCGGCCGTAAACACCTTCAAACCAACTGCCCTGTCCATGTGTCTAATCGGGTCATCCTTGTTTCCTTTTTCTACCTGAGGGTTCGGTTGTGATCCTCACTCTGAGAGAAGAACTGGTTACAATGTTGAGTAGTGTTATTCAGTCAAGGGGGCAATTTGTGATCTTTGGATTCGGGGTTGTACATCTCAAGGATTGATTCCATGCATGTCAAGATGTGATCCTTATCGAAAATGGTTTTGAAACGTTTTGATAAAAGTTGAGTTTTGCTCAAAATTTACTTTTACAACTTAGACCATTTTTGGACAAAAAGGAAAACTTTCAGTGCTTGCAACTTTAATTTCATTGGTTTCAATACAAAGTTCCCCAACTCTCGATACAAATCAAAGTTGCTTTTATTACAAAACTTGAAAAGTAAGATCAAAACATATAAACTAGGGTTATAGATTAGTCAGGTGTTCCTGCGTCCCCTGCTTGCGCTTATGGAAGCTTCTGATGCTAAAGTGGGCTCGGATTGTGCCTCATCTACAAGCCAAGACAAGCACTCGCCAGAAAAGGTGCAGTTGAAACTAGGAGCAGAAACCGGAAGCTCTCTTGTCCTCTAAGCAGTGAGGTATCTAGCCAAATGTGAACCTCGAATTGAGAATGAAACCGGGTATTCTACCCCACCCTCTGGGCAAGTCTAATCATGTCCAAATTGACGCCTGAACCAAAACAAAAAGTAGAATACACAGTGTGGTAGGCCAATCAGCTAAATGCCAGGTTTTCGGGCCGTGTTGCTTATTTCAGTCAGATTAAGCCAGGGGCAACGCCAAGCAATGTCGGCAGCGGATCTGTTGCACATCCAATGGCACCACCATCCCTCATTTGGGAAGTTGACTAGCTGTTGATGGAAAAAGTATGCTCGGGCTGAGTGTGTAGGGTAAGAGTCTGCTACCTTCAGCTTGTCCATAAGCCATATTTGGAGAGGGATGAAAAAAAAAGAGAGATTAAAGAATAGAGAGATGTATGTTGAGGGAAAAGTGAGAAAAGGGCTTTGAGAGACAAATAGAGCATGAGTGCTGAGAGATGTGAGAAACACATATTAGAAAGGGTGGGAAACATTACCTATAGAAGTAGTGGACTCCCCGCGAATTTGGTGGTCTCTCACCGATGGAAGGCGTCTAAGCCAATCAAAGTCTCTGCTAAGACCAAACCAATGCAATTCTTTCCCTCTTTCAAACCTTAGGCCACTTCAACTAGCCGAATGCTAGACCCTCTGAAACTAAGGGCAAGAAGAAAATGAGCTAACATGCACAAACAAAGGGCGTGTTGCCAAAAACCCCACCAAAGAAGATCGCTGCACTTGCCAATGGCAGAGAATCGATGAATCAGATTGGGGATGTCCAACCCTCCACTGTGAACCAAGGATCGGGCCTCGTGTAGAGTAAGCCCGCACATCCATCCCAAAGCTTGGATGTGACCAAAACGGGGCTGAGGCAAGATTTCCTCATTGCGCCCGGACTTCATTAGCACTTGCAATTCTTTAATTGTCGAGCATATCTCTTGTCCCCCAAAGCTAAAGACATGTGTAATCGAGTTCCAACATCTAGTCGCGACATGAAGGAACGGAAAATAAAGTGGAGAACGACTCAACAGGAATAGTGTGTTTATGCCAAAACCCCTAAAGTTCACCTTTTTTGAGCCATCCAAAGTTGCAATCCAATTCGAGAGTTTTTCAGCAAGAAATGGCTCCATTTGTAAAGAATTTGCAGTTGAAATGAAGAAACTATGAGGTCCAAGCTTTTGTAGAAGATAAGGCAGTGAGTGGAAGCCAGCTGTGAACAATCTGGAGGTTTTTCACATTAGTGGCCAGCCTATGAGTTTCTAGTTACCTCATCAGCTACCACCGTGTCGAGGTATCGACAGAAGAAGGCGTAAGTCAAGTCATGTTGTCTCGGGTTCGACGCCAACACTGACCGTCATACTGTCGTAAATACGGTACCATGGGGGGAATCTCCTCCATAGGCTCCGGAGGGCTGGGAAGTGGCCATAAACACACAACTATAAGGAGAGGGCAGTGGTGTTAATGCATGAACAAATATGATATAGAAAGTGCAAAGTAGAAAGCACAATGCATGAACAGATATCATATATAAAGTACAAAGCAGAAAGCACAATGCATGAACATATATGATATAAAAAGTGCAAAATAGGAAGCACAAGTTTTGAATAGATATTGAACAGAAAATACAAAATTAGAAAAGTGTGGTGCATACCTTCTAGGCTCTACAATAACCCCCGACTCGCTCTTCCCTCATCTGGGAAGTGGAGGTTATGTAGCCGTAAAGGGTGGCTAGGCCAGATCCACCCCAATCATAGAATCGCACTCGGGGCAGGGTTACTAGGGCGCTCAGCAGATATAAGCCTACGGTGTTCCACATGTTTGAAAACAAGGTGGTATAGAGGAGAAAAATTAAGAAGCCCCGGGCGTACTACTCCACCTCCTCTGGTGTCTCAACCTCGCTCCCTCGGAACTACTCGGTGAACCAACTGTATCTCACCGTGGCCGGCCAGTATAGAAGTGGGCGTGCTCCAAGCAGGTGAATCCATGACGCCTCTCACTCGCCCATGTCCGTTTCAAAGGGGATTGGATCACCCCTTACTCGTAAGCCTATGAGCATGGCGATGTCGTAGGGAGCCACCATCGTCTCCCCAGCGAAAGAGAGGTGGAAAGAGTTGGTGGCATTTACCCATCTCTCCACCAATGCCCCGAGAAAAGTCTGGCTCGCTATATGTCGTGAGAGCCTGGAGCAGAATAGGCCGAAGCCAGCATCATCGATAATATTGCAAACCTCGGCGAGGAGCACATCATGCCAGTCTCTCACCGCCGTAGCTCCATATCCCCTATAAGAGCAGAAGTGCCCCTGTGGCAAAGAAAAGTTGAATCATATGAAAGACAGTAATAAAAGAGCATTCAGATGAAAGGTAATGCAAGAAATGCAGTTAAAAGAAATGTAGGAATGCATGAAAATAGAGTTCATACGTCAGTAGCGCTGGAAGAAAGATGGGAGTCTAGCTACCTCAGTAAGAGGTCTTCTGGCACACCATGAACGAAGTCACTAAAACGCCTGATGCCTCCAAGTAGCAATATATGTGTGCGGGGATGATACATCATCGTATGAAAGAGGCGCACCATCAGTGGTAATGGCTCTGGCTCGAGCCCTGGCATAAACTCTCCCTCCAGATTAGCTATAATGTCCTTTGCCGCGGGCTCCTCGATCTCGGCAACAGGTGATAATGGAGGTGGAACCTCGAGAGGAGCCCCGTCATGAAGAATCTCATCCGCCATCTGGAAAGTGGGTGAAAATGAAGAAAACTGGAGAAAAAAGGCTAAACTTGGAAAAACTCAACCCTAGGAGAGAGAAGTGGAAGAAAAAAGTCAAAACCCGAGAAAGTTCGCAAAACCCGAGAGAAACTTGAGGAGAATAAGCCTAAAGTGGTGAAAATACTGAAAAAGTGACGAAATCAAAATTTGATCAGTTCAAGTGTAGAGAATCAAGAGGGTTTTATGAAAAAAGTTTGCATGGGGCATTGGAAAACGCGTATAAAGCACAAATCTAGAGAGAGGAAGCACCTACACACACACACACACACACACAGAGGGTGTTTTCGGATGTGTGGAAGTGAGGAAATGAAGTGTGGAGATGTATACTTAAAGACCCGAGGCTGAAAAGACCTTTTTGCCACGAAGAAAGCACGGATGACCGACAGGTGGCCGGCAGCCTTCCCTTGTGGCCGGCGGGTGGCTGGTGGTCCTCACTTGTGTCCTGGTACTGTTTGGTGCCTCTGTTCCCCGAGAAGTGTATGAGAGGTTCACTGTTGGATCCATGTGGATTCTAAGGGATCTCGAAACTTCGTTTCAGTGCGCAAATGTGCCCTACTTGCCAATATGAACGAGGTGTATCCTTTTCGAACATGTTGTAAAGTCTCCGAGAGGTAAATCGGAGGTTGTCACCGAATATCATTTTTATTCGTCTTGTCAAAATTACATCTTTGTCCTCTTCTGTTGCATAGAATATGCATTTGCATAGTATGTGCATTTTCACATATACTTATATTGCACGTGTCCTGCATCATTCATGATTTACGCATAGAATATGATTTCAATTTTGTGTAGAATATGCTTTTGTTTCTTGCATCGAACATGTTTTCAATTAACATCATACGTCAGTTGTTTATCTTGTATGGAATATTCATTGTCACTATATTGATTTGTAATCTTGTTCACTTTGTGCATCTATTGCACTTGTTCATTTTATGCATCTATCGCACTTGTTCACTTTGTGCATCTATCGCACTCGCTCTCTTTTTGCATCTGTCGCACACGCTCATTCCTCTTTGCATCTTTTTTTTTTTGTTTCTCAGGAGACATGAAGCGCGGCCCTGCGTGTGTTTTTTCTCAGGACGCGTGAAATGCGAGCTCAAGCGGTCTTTCTTTTTTCTCAGGATGCTTGAAGCGCAGCCCTGGGCGTGTTTTATCTTGGAACACGTGAAACGTGAGCCCCAACGGTCTTTCTTTTCTTAGGACTTGTGAAGCGCGGCCCTAGGCGTGTTTTATCTCGAGATGCGTGAAATGCGAGCCTGAGCAGTCTTTCTTTCTCAAGACGCGTGAAGCGTGGCCTTGGGATTATTTTATCTCAGGACACGTGAAATGCGAGCCCAAGCGGTTTTTTTTGTTTTATCTTGGGACGCATGAAACACAAGCCCGAGCAATTTTTCTTGTATCTCAGGACGCGTGAAGCACGGCCCTAGGCAGACGCTAGCCCGAGTGGTCTTTTTTCTTTCTCTGGATGCATGAACCGCGGCCCTGGGCATGTTTTATCTTAGGATGCATGAGACGCGAGCCCTAGCAATTTTTCTTGTTTCTCAAGATGCGTGAAGCATAGCCCCGGGTGTGTTTTATCTCGGGACGTGTGAAACGCAAGCCCGAACGATTTTTTTTTATTTTGGGACACATGAGATTCGAGCTCGAGCAGTTTTTCTTTTATCTCAGGATTCATGAAACACGACCCCGAGCTGTTTTTCTATTATTCTCACAGTTTTAGCGTGATTAGAGTATCTCAAGACATGTGAAACGTGACCTTGAGCAGTTTTGTCTCTAACTCAGGACGTGTGAAACACAACCCCGAGCGGATTTCGTTTCTCAATTTCTTAGAACATGTGAAACGCAACCTTGAGTTTTGTTTTCTTTCCTCGTCCCACGTTTTAGCGTCGTTAGAGTGTGTTTTAGATCCTTTTGCATGGAACTTGTGTTGGTTTTAAGCTTGAAGCTGCTCATTTATATCTTGTTATTGCTTAATGAATTATGTTATTGCTTATTGCATTATCCTACATGATCATGAGTTTTCAAAATAGTCGGCTTCGCGAAGCATGTGAGTCCAACTTTCAAAGTATCTTTGTGCATATCATTTGCATCTTGCCCTCAAACTATGCTAGTTTGATTCCTTGCAAAGGGATACATAGGGAGCTTGCAAGCGTAACCATTTAATTTATGTCTTGATTGTTTGTTGAAGTCTTATGGCCTTGTCAAAATGGGTCATTTTCGGGCTTTTACAATACTCACGTCATTTCATGACTCTGAGTTCTGTCATAGAGGGGCAACTGTAGACACCCCATTTTTGACCGCCCTTACAGCTTAGAGGCCACCGCTTGTGTACCCGATGATGAAGTTGTATATGTTTGTCAAGTGCTCGGAGTCCTCAACAGAATGCCACAGCTTTAAGCCTTCAAACCCTATACACCTCTTGCCTTGTTTTGAGCCACAACTATAGTCCTTCAAACCTGAAAAACCTTGGGACCTGCCGACCACCACTGTTGGCTATCGGCCACTGATCTTGGCTGCCGACCACTTGTGTGGCCTGCTAGCTAGAATTAGTGGTCTGCCGGCCACAAGTTTGTTTTGTAGATATTTTCTGCCAACTGTTGCAACTGTTGTCACAGATGCATGCACTTTCTTACACATGTATGTATTGATATTTCTGAGGGAGTTTGATGTTTGCCTATATATAGAGGACCTCCCCTCTTGCTAAAAAGGTTACAAAATTTTGGAGTAAGTTATTTTCTCCCTCTCTACAATTCTCTGTCTCTGTTACTATTTCTTGAGCATTTGCCTATACACTCTAAACCAAACCTTGCTATCTTTGAGCTGAGGTACTTTTGAGCCTACTTTGAGCTATTGAGGGTGTATATGTGTTGAATTGTTTCTTAGAAGTGTTCTCCTCTTCAAGAGGTGTAAAGTTGATTTGTTTCCTTGCTTTGTTTGCTATTTTTCCTACTATTTTTCTATTTTTTCGGACTGTATAAACTCTGTAATTTTGGGCTGAAAGTTATAGTTTAAGGCCTTAAAGAGTGGATGGGTGGTTCACCTTTCTTTCCACCTTACTTCTCTAGCCTTTACCCTTGTGTTTCCCACATTTACAGCATCTTCTTTTGAGCTTTTAAACACTGAATTTCAGAGTTTTTTTAGTGGCTAAAAATGTTGTTTTGAAGTCCAAAAATGAAGGGGGTAGCCTCCTCTCCTTATTCTTTGTTTACTAGCTTACATATCTCCATATTTTAGCTTATTGTTGTAGCCATTTTTGTCATAATTCCAGCATGTTTTAGAACTGTTTTAGCACTATTTTAGGACAGTTTTTAGCAATTCATTGCATTTGAGCCTTGTATTGCATGCTTCTAGTGTAATAGCCCTTCTAGGTTAGTGGTTTAGGCTTTAGCCACCAACCTATTTGAGTTGAAAGCATTTGTTTCTATAAAGCACGGATACTCCGAAATGGCCCTTGTATGCATATCGAATACGTATCAGATACAGATACGCGCCTGATACGGCGGGATACATATCAGATACGGAAAAAAGTATCCTATTTTTTATTTTTTTTTGAATTTCGGATACGTTTGGGATACGTGAGGATACAGTCGGATACTTTTGGGATACAGCGAGGCAAGAAAATAACTTCAAAAACTTAAAATGAGGGTCAAAGTATAAAATATCAAAATAAGGTAAAATAAAACAAGAAAAAATCAATCAACCAAACCTACTTAGATTGAACAGTAGCGGCAAAGGAGGAGAGGAGTTCGACATCATCTCTTGCTCAGGTTCACGAACAGCAGTTCGACGCTCGTCGATCAGGTTCGTCCCTCTCTCTCTCCCTTTCACTCCCTCCCTCTCTCTCTCTCTCTCTCTCTCTCTCTCTCTCTCTCTCTCGATCTATCTGGTCTGTCTGGTCTGGAGATAGACAAATCACTCGATCTCATCTCCCCCCTCTCGGTCGATCTATTCCTCTCCCTTTATCTATCGTCTCTCGCTCTCTCTTTCCAGTCACATTTTTTTTTTGTTTTTTTTTGGTATGTATACTCTGTAAAATAAAATAAATCAAATAAGATTGAAAAAAAAAAAGAACTTTGTATGTATTACGGTATTGCCTGTATGATAAAATAAAATAAATCAAATAAGGTAAAAAAAAACTTATTAATAAATAAATAAATAAACTTATTAATGAACTTTGTAAACTTATAAACTCTGTCTGGTCTGGATAAATAAATAAATAAACTGATTGATAAATAAATGAACATTGTAAATTTTTTCCCCCTTAATTTGAATTACATTGTGGTTGTTATGGCTGATGCTATATTGTTGAAATTGCTGAAATTGAATTGAATTGATGAATTTTTTGTTATGGGTGATGCTATATGATTGCTATGGGTGATGTAGTTTTATTTTTATGTATGCTACATTACTAAAAATTGTAAAAATAATATTTTTTATGAATGTATCCCCGCCGTATCTGTATCCTATTTTTTCAAATTTTGTCGTATCGCCGTATCCGTATCGTATCATACCTCCATCCCGTATCCATATACGTGCTTCCTAGATTTGTTTCTGGCTTTTCATACTTGTTTTCACCCTTAATCACTTCTGCAACCTCCCTCATTTCTTGGCTTTTGCTTTGTTTTGAAAGTTGGTTCAAACTAGTTGCTTGTTTAAAACATGTGGTTGAGGTCATGTGCTTAATGGTTTAATCCCTTTAGGGATTCATTACCAATGGCATGACACTTCTCTCATGCCTAAAACAACTCTTACTTTGAGGCTTCTTTCCATTTCCATTAGAGGACTTAAAACTCATCTTTGTACTTAATTTACTTAGGAATGGTTGGTAATTAAAATGGAGTTTTAAAATGAGGACTAAAAATGATGCAAGATAATAACTTGGTTTGGGTTCAATCGGATGTTAATTAAATTCTTGAGTCTTGAATCGTTTTACACTTGTTCGTGATGTAAACGGTTTAAGAGTCATTGTCAATCGCTTCTCTTGATCAATCTATGATAGAGAGGTGGTTTGAGTGTCTTTATTTGTTGCATTTATTGAACTTGCAGGCTTTGGTTAATAGGCCATTATGCAATGAAATTGTATCAATTGATGGCTTGTGAATCAAATTTGCTACTCCTTTGAACTGTTTGATGATAAGGAGGGGTAAGTTGTCCAAATAACCCTTGAGAATACCTTGGTTGTGCTTTGTTTGCTCTCTGTTGCAGTGGGAAGAACTAAGCATCAATGGCCGACAGGCCACCTTTTCTGGACGGTAGGCCATCACTTTTGGCCTACCAGCCACCTTTGCAAAATCCAGTAGTGGCTTTTTGAAATGGAATAGAGTTGGTTTTGAGGTGAAAAACAGTGCAACTGTTCTAACTATGCAACATTGGCTTCTTAGCAGCAGAACAGTGACCTTTTTGGGTGCAAATCTACTCACATGCATGGGCACTCCTTGCTTCTTGGGGCTATTTTATCTAATTACTTAGCCTAAGATATCTCCGATTTACTCATAACATTGGGCTAAATTATACTAGATATCCAGCAACACTTGAAGGATATTGTGATGCAAATTAGATATCAGATACTAGAGACTCAAAATCCACCAGTGGGTATGTCTTTACTCTTGGTGGGGCAGTTGTATCTTGGAAATCTTCCAAACAGACTTGCATTGCTAGGTCTACTATGGAATCAGAATTTATAGCTTTAGATAAAGTTGGGGAAGAAGAAGAATGGCTTCGTCACTTCCTTAAAGATATTCC
This sequence comes from Camellia sinensis, assembly GCF_055761805.1. Lineage (NCBI taxonomy): Eukaryota > Viridiplantae > Streptophyta > Magnoliopsida > Ericales > Theaceae > Camellia > Camellia sinensis. The sequence goes on from NC_138974.1 coordinate 83,589,572, forward strand.
AATGTGGCCAAAACTAGTGCCTACTATATGTATACATTGTGATAGTCAATTAGCAATAGGTAGAGCACAGAGTCATATGTATAACGGTAAGTCACGACACATTCGTCATCGACATAACACCATGAGACAACTACTCTCTAATGAAATTATTTCCATTGAATATGTAAAGCCTAAAGACAACATAGCGGATCCACTAACCAAAGGATTAGCAAGAGAGTTAGTTAAGAATTCATCGAGGGATTGGGACTTAAGCCTATTAAATAAGAGTTACCACAATCGCAACCCAACCTAGTTGACTGGAGATCCCAAGATCTAGGTTCAAAGGGATAACCGAGTTGTGTATAACTTAGTAGCATCACTGGGGAGTCAAATTCCTACCCATTTCTATGATGAAATAGTGATGTTTGCAATGTTTTAGGTTGAGTAATATTTTTATTGATTCTTATATCTAGAAATACCAAGTGGAGTATGGCCAGATACTCTTCATAAGAATCACCTATATGAGTGTGAACTGCGCCGATTCTATGAGATTTTGTAAAGAGCTACAATTCTCTAGAGCACTTATGAAAGGCCAGGTTGTTCAAGGCCAAAATGAACACAATAGAGAGAACTAAACTATGTCTGGTAATATACTGTGCGAGTTCTATTGTCTTGGTTCACACAAATGACTAAACAATTCAAGACATAAATGTGGCTCGCTTTTTTCGCGCCCTCTATTGGAAGGTTTGAAAAAAAAGGCCTTACAGTTCAAACTCCCATGATTCTAAATCTAATCTCACACATGCAATGTGAAACTGATAATTGCCAAAGAGTCTAAATCCGGCGAATCTTTTGAAAAATTGATTTTAGGATAAAAAAATTTCAAAATTGGACTGCTTTGCCAGATATAGAGTCATCACCTAAATATTTTATTTTTGGAGAAATTTAGGAAACCCTAACTCATGCCAAATGCCACGTGTCCTTCATCACCAAAGTTGCCTCAGCTCGGGAACTTAGGTACGAGAGGGGAAGGTCAGGAATTGAGCACTCACGCTCGTCCGATCAAAGATCGATCTCTACTAATCATGATATGATTTTTTTTATAATCATTATGTGTTCTTGTTCTGGTTATTAAACTAGCTTTACTATGTGTAGACACCCCATTTTTTACCGACCTTAAGACTCAGACGTCACTGATTGAGCGCTTGGTGATGTTGCATAATGTGCTCGTTCAGAAGTTTCAGAGTTGCGGCCGTGAGCCCTGCCTCCGGACTTCCGAACCCTCTTTTGTGCTTTGCCTCGGTTTGCGAACCAGGCTCGGTTTTCTTTGTTTCTTTTCCTGAGGGGAGGGAGAGGTCCCGTAGACCATCTCTCAGTGGCCGTGGGCTACATTTGGTGGCCGTAGGCCATTTTGCCCATTTCGGGGCCCGGTTCCCGGTTTTCGGAGCCGTCAGGCCGTGTGCCTCGGTTCGGGACCGCCTAACCATCTCCGTTTGTTTTGATTTTTGGCATACTTCCTTTCTACTCCCTTTTGAGGGACACTAGGGTCTGAGAAACCCACTTCGTGGCCGAATGCCACTTTTGGTGCTTAACAGCACATTTTCGGGACCTCGAACTGCGCGTTTTGGCCCCCGAACATTCGTTTTGCAACGATTTTCGTTCATTTTTGGCAGGTACCTCTGTTTTATCACCGGGAAGGTCACTGTAGGATGGGAGGCCAGTAATTGTTGCGGCAACCAGTTATATATCCTCCGACGCCCTCCAACGCCCGTTTTTCACACTTCCGGGCTAATGTTGAACACCTTGGGCCCACATTCTTGAACTTTCAACCACATATTTGTGATGTACACACTTGGGAGGATCCTAAAAGTTGGTGGCCGGCCAGTAATTCCACCTGACCCTTTTGAACCCCTCCTTCCGGGCTAATGTTGAATACCTTGGGCCCACTTTCTTGAACTTTGAACCACATACTTGTGATGTACACACTTGGGAGGATCCTAAAAGTTGGTGGCCGGCCAGTAATTCCACCTGACCCTTTTGAACCCCTCTTTCCGAGCTAATGTTGAACACCCTTGAGCCACTTTCTTGGACTTTTAACCACAGGGTTTGTGTTGAGGACACATGGGAGGACACCATCATGTGGTGGCCGGCCACTAAACCAGCTTGACCCTTTTGACCCCTAGCCGGCCGGCTAGGGGATGTGGCCGGCCGGCCACCTGCAACAAAAATACTTGGCCGGCCATGATCCTCACACTGTTCACTTTACAGCTGTATGTCTTTATCCCCTAGAAAATATCTATATCCGGGGGATATTTTGTGGGGGAAAGTTGGCCTCCTTTTTCCCCCACCTTTACACCTTCTTTTGTTCCATATAACCAAGGGCCAACACTTATTTTTGGGGTTAGAAAAAATTGCTTCCAAGTCTTGCATTGCTTCCCCTCTCCTTCTCTCATTTCTACCCTAAAACATTCAAGTTCCACACTTCATTCCTTCATCACCACCAAGCCCCACCATCACCACTTCATTTCCAGCAACAAGGAGGGCTTCTCAAAGGCTAAAGTTGCTGCAACTTGGTCCAAGAAGCAACAAAAGACTTGTCTCCAAGGGTGAGTTGCCATTTCCCCTTTTTTGAACTTTTCTTTGCAACATTTCTTAGCCATCTATGCTTTTTTCTTTGAGCTCCGGCCATAACTGAAAGTGGCCTTCTTTTGAGCTCATTTTCATGTCTCATTAAGGGCTCAACCCTGTTTGAGCCCTCCATCTTGCACTTGCTTCATTATCCCTCTAAAATGTCATTTTCTTGCATGATATTTTTAGCTTGTGTGTGATTTGTTTTGGAGCATGTTGTAAACTGATAATAGGCTTATTTTGAGCCCCTCTTCAACATTGAAGAAGGGCTCAACACTGTTTGGGACTTCCATGTTGTACTTGCCTTTATACTCCCTTTTTGGTCCCATTTTTGCATGCTTTGGCAGCCTATTGTGCTTTGGTTTTTGGCCATTTTATAGTTCTGAAAATAGTCTCATTTTGGTCCATTCTTCATGTTTCATTTAGGGCCTTTCATGGTTTGGGACCTCCATATGCCACTTCATGTTATATCTCTCTTTTGGTCCCCATTCTTGCATGTTTTGTTAGCCTATCATGCTTTTGTTTTTGGTCTTTTTATAGGCCAAGAAATAGTCTTATTTTGACCTTCTTAACATGTTTTATTAAGGGTATTTGGCTGTTTGTGGAATATTTTGCATACCCCATGTTATAGCCTCTTTTGAGCCTTATTTTGCATTGCATTTCTAGCATGTTTGTATATTGTTTTGGAGTTTTTACAGTTCTGTAAATATGCTTATTTTTGGTCCCTCTTCAATGTTGTAGAAGGGAATTTTTCAGTTTGGGCTTTGCATATACCACTTGCCTCTTTGGCCACCTTTTGGCCCTTTTTCTTGCATGGGAATGCAGCCATACCTGTGTTTGTTTTTGGGGGTTTTTACAGTTCTGGAAAACATCATATTTTGGGCTCCTCTTCAACTTTGTTGAAGGGCCCTAACCTGTTTGAGGACAGCAGCTATGAGTTGCTTCTTAATCCCATGTTTAGGGTCATTTCTTGCCTGCTAGTTTTGCCCTATCTTTGCTTGCTGTTTGGCCATGTTTTGAACTGGAAAAATGCTTATCTTGGGATTCCCTTTCTTCTGTATTTTCATTGCATGTGCCAATTATGCATGTTTGGTATAGCTATAGGCCATTTCGGGTGCCTAATTTTGCATTTCGGGAGAGATTCCATGCATCGGGTGTGTTTTCACCTCATTTCGGGGCTGTTTTCCCCCACATTTCATTGCTGAAAATCCATTAACATGTTTGCATATCATTTTTCATGTCATTTGCATTGCATATGCCATTGCCTCGGTTTGCGTGCCCGTGTGCACGCATTTCGAGGCACTTCATTTTCATTCACCGGCATCCTATGTGAGTGTGGCTGAGGCTCTCTCATGTTGGTATAAGCCCATATCATATTTTCATATCATTTGCATTGCATATGCCATTGCCTCGGTTTGTGTGCCCGTGCGAACGCATTTCGAGGCACTTCATTTTCATTCACCGGCATCCTATGTGAGTGTGGCTGAGGCTCTCTCATGTTGGTATAAGCCCATATCATATTTTCATGTCATTTGCATTGCGTATGCCATTGCCTCGGTTTGCGTGCCCGTGTGCACGCATTTCGAGGCACTTCATTTTCATTCATCGGCATCCTATGTGAGTGTGGCTGAGGCTCTCTCATGTTGGTGTAAGCCCATTATTGCATTGAGTATGCCATTGCCTCGGTTTGCGTGCCCGTGTGCACGCATTTCGAGGCACTTCTTTTCATCCATCGGCCTCTTATGTGAGCGTGGCTGAGGCTGTCTCATGTTAGTGTAAGCCCATATCACATTTCCATGTCATTTGCATTGCGTATGTCATTTTCTCGGTTTGCGTGCCCGTGTGCACGCATTTCGAGGCATCTCATTTTTATAGCATAGTGCATACTAGGTTGTATCTTAGGTCGCATTCTGTCATTTTCTCAGTTTGCGTGCCCGTGTGCACGCATTTCGAGGCATGTCATTCCATTGCGTTGTGTATGTCAGGATTGTATCTTAGTTGCATTTCATGCATGTCATGCATATTGCATCGTGTTCGGAATAGGAGTTAGCCCGGGCACGGGAAAAGAGGTGCGTTTCCTACTCCGAGTGACGGAACGTGTCTCAATTCCCAGTCACCGACACTCCGGATCATCCATGATGGAGTTAGGTCTTGTTGTGTTTTCATGTGCATCCATTCTATATTGAGTTGCAATTCGACTCCTCGGCCATCATGCCTCGGTATGCGTGATTGGTGGCACGAGGATCGAGGTATGCATGTATTTGTGAAAATACATTGCTATGCCCCTTTCCTGCTCTCTGTTGCAGCAAAATGAAGAATCAGCAAACTTCCGGAGTTTGGCACGCTTTCCAAGAATAACTGCTAAACAGAGGCTAATTGGGGCATCCCGGTGGATTTCCGCGCAAGACAACCCGGACATGCATCATCCATCAGAAGCAAGGCAGTTCCTGGCTTGCACGCCAGTTTTACAACTTTCTCATTTAATTTGTAAATTAATTAGGAATTTGTATATTATTTGGACTGTACTATTCTTTCATTTGGGACTGTATTATTTATTCGGACCCTCTGCGCGAGGGCAATGCTGTAATAAGTGTGGGTGAGTGTGATGTATGTCTTCCAACCCCACGTCTTTCTCCCTTTTATTTATCTGCTTATGATGGTTAGATTAGGGCATATTTCAATTAGCATACAGTATGACAGCATGTTTACATCATTCATCTGTTTTGCATGCACCGGGCTCGGCGCATCATACTAACTGCATTGTATTTCAATTCCAAGTTGAATACATGTTAGCTGTAGCATTCCACATGCCGTGTTTAGAATAGCCGAGCCTGCTATATTTGCATTTTTGCATGTGTTGCATTAGGCATTTTTGTATACTTAGGATCATGCATGATTTCTAATGAAGTTGCTATTTTGGCTTGGAGTACTCGGTAAGTTTTATGCTTTAGCATCCTTGCATGCGTGTGGATGACTGTCATAAATAGCATGCTTACCATGAGGCTAATTGCTTATATGATATAACTGCCTGAATGCCTGTGGGTGAAGGTTGGATTATTTGGATTGGAACAAATCATTGACTGTGAGTTTTAAGCCCACTAGATAGTGGCGAAACCATCTTTTCTAAAGCCCACTCGAGGGTGGAAAAATCTGCATTTTAAGCCTACTTGCGAGTAGCAAACCATCTTTCAAAAACAAACATGAAATGTTTTGTTCCAATTCAGGCGACCCAGTCTATACTTGTATGCTGTGCGCATCACATAGTAACCTAGGCTAATAACCGCAATAAGGACATACAAAGTTTTCAAAAATAGATATCATGGTTAGTAGAGGCCGGTCTATGACCGGGCGAGCGGGGGTGCTCACGAAGTGACCTTCCCCAATCGTACCCAAGTTCCCGAGCCGAGGCAACTTTGGTGATGACGGACACGTGGCCTTTGGCAACGAGTTAGGGTTTCCTAAATTTCCCAAAATAAAATATTTAGGTGGCGACTCTGTATCTGGCAAAGCAGTCCATGTTTGGCACTTCTTTCAAAAATCTGTTTTCTCAAAACGATTTGCCAGATTTGGACTCTTTGGTTCAGACTTAGAACCGTGACTACAAGTCGAGTCCGAGCTGTAGCGAGGTCCCCCGCGGGCTTGTTACACTATGCGATGTGCACAAGTAAGTATACACTAGTTTGCTTAATTAAGAACAAATTCAACTTATGTTTGTTTGTGAAAATGGTTTGAATTTGCCACCTCAAGTGGGCTTAAAGTTTGCAGTTTTGCCACCAAACATAGTGGGCTTAAAACATGATTTTCCACTCAACAAAATGGGCTTAAAACGCACATTCGTTGAATCGTTCCAATTCAAACAACAAGTCTTCATCCACAGGAATTCAAGCAATTTAGCATTGAAGCACGTGCCTCATGGCAAGCATGCTAATCATGGAAAGATTCACACTTATGCAAGTATGCTAAAGCGTAAAAAAACTCACCTAGTACTCCAAGCTAGGAAAACATGAGTTAGTGAAAAATATGCATGATTCCTAACTATGTTAAGTGTCTAATGCAACACATATAATATGTAATTAATAGGCTCGGCTATTGATATGGCATATGAATCGATTTGATAACATGCAGTTAAACACGTATTCAAATAAGATATTGAAATAACAATGCAGTTTGAATGATGCACCGAGCCTGGTCACATGCAATACAAATGAATGGATGGAAGCATAAGGTATGCTAATTGAGACGTGACCCTAATCTAACCATCAAAAGCGGGTAAATAAAAGAGAGAAAGACATGGGGTTGTGTAGACGTCCCCGAACGCCCCGGGAGGATGAAGTCCCGTTCTGTTCATTTGGGGTCACTACAGCTCAGGACTCTAAAATTGTCATGGTTCTAAGTCTGAACCAAAGAGTCCAAATCCGGCACATTGTTTTAAGAAAACAGATTTTTGAAAGAAGTGCCAAACATGGACTGCTTTGCCAGATACAGAGTCGCCACCTAAATATTTTATTTTGGGAAATTTAGGAAACCCTAACTCGGTGCCAAAAGGCCACGTGTCCGTCATCACCAAAGTTGCCTCGGCTCGGGAACTTGGGTACGATTGGGGAAGGTCATTTCGTGAGCACCCCCGCTCGCCCGGTCATAGACCGGCCTCTACTAACTATGATATCAATTTTTGAAAACATTGCGAGTTCTTATTCCGGTTTATTAGCCTAGGTTACTATGTGATGCGCACAGCATACAAATATAGACCGGGTCGCCTGAATTGGAACGAAACATTTCATGTTTGGTTTTGAAAATGGTTTGCTACCCGCAGGTAGGCTTGAAACATTTGATGATTTATTCCAATTCAGATAACCCAACCTTCACCCACAGGCATTTAGGCAGATGTATCAGATAAGCACATAGCCTCATGGTAAGCATGCTATCATGGCATTCACTCACACGCATGCAAGGATGCTAAAGCATAAAACTTACCGAGTACTCCAAGCCAAAAACAGAAACTACATTAGAAATCATGCATGAATCCTAAGTATACAAAAATGCCTAATGCAACACATGCAAAATGCAACTATAGCAGGCTCGGCTATTCTAAGATGGCATATGGAATGTTACAACTAACATGTATTCAATTTGGAATTGAAAGTACAATGCAATTAGTATGATGCGCCGAGCCCGGTGCATGCAATACAGATGAATGAATGTAAACATGCTGTCATACTGTATGTTAATTTAAATATGCCCTAATCTAACCATCATAAGCGGATAAATAAAAGGGAGAAAGACGTGGGGTTGGAAGACATACATCATACTCACGCACACTTATTACAGTTGTGCCCTCGCGCAGAGGGTCCGAATAAATAATACAGTCCAAATATTACAGTCCAAAATATTACAAAATCCTAATTAATTAACAAATTAACTAAGAAAATAAATAAAACTGGCATGCAAGCCAGGGACTGCCTTGCTTCTGATGGATGATGCATGTCCGGGTTGTCTTGCGCGGAAATCCACCGGAATGCCCCAATTAGCCTCTGTTTACACCTGTTCTTGAAATGCGTGCCAAGCCCCAAAAAGTTACTGATTCTTCGTTTTGCTGCAACAGAGAGCAGGAAAGGGGCATAGCAATGTATTTGCACAGATATATGCATGTCTCGATCCTCGTGCCACCAATCATGCATATCGAGGCATGATGGCTGGGGAGTCGAAATGCACAACTCAATATAGGATGAATGCACATGAAACTATAGCTAAAACCTAACTCCATCATGGATAATCCGGAGTATCGGTGACTGGGGAATTGAGACACATTCCGTCACTCGGAGTACGAAATGTACCTCGTTTCCCGTGCTCGGACTAACTCCTATTCCGAACATGATGCAATATGCATGATATGCATGAAATGCAACTAAGATATAATCCTAACATACACAATGCTACGGAATGACATGCCTCGAAATGTGTGCACGCAGGCACGCAAACTGAGAAAATGACAGAATGCAATCTAAGATACAACCTAGTATGCACTATGCTATGAAAATGAGATGCCTCGAAGTGCGTGCACACGGGCACGCAAACTGAGAAAATGATAGAATGCAATCTAAGATACAACCTAGTATGCACTATGCTATGAAAATGAGATGCCTCGAAGTGCGTGCACACGGGCACGCAAACCGAGAAAATGATATAATACAATCTAAGATATAACCTAGTATGCACTATGCTATGAAAATGAGATGCCTCGAAATGCGTGCACACGGGCGCGCAAACCGAGGCGATGGCATACACAATGCGAATGACATTAAAATGTGATATGGGCTTATACCAACATGAGTGAGCCTCAGCCACACACATAGGATGTCGGCAGATAAAAATGAAGTACCTCGAAATGCGTGCACACGGGCACGCAAACTGAGGCAATGATAGAATGCGATGTAATGACATGAAAACATGATATGGGCTTATACCAACATGAGTGAGCCTCAGCCACACTCACATAGGATGCCGACAGATAAAAATGAAGTGCCTCGAAATGCGTGCACACGGGCACGCAAACCGAGGCAATGATAGAATGCGATGTAATGACATGAAAACATGATATGGGCTTATACCAACATGAGTGAGCCTCAGCCACACTCACATAGGATGCCGTCGGATAAAAACGAAGTGCCTCGAAATGCGTGCACACGGGCACGCAAACCGAGGCAATGACGGAATGTGATGTAATGACATGAAATGAATAGCAATCATTCTAATAGAATTTCAGCCCTAAAATATGGGGGAAAACAGTCCCGAAATGAGGCGAAATGACATGAAATGCATGGAATTGTCCCGAAATGCGAATTTAGGCACCCGAAATGGCCTATAGCTATGCCAAACATGCACAACATGGACATGCAATGCAAAGACAGAAGCTAGACAGTCCCAAAAAAGGCACTTTCACAGTTATAAACATGGCCAAACAGCAAGCATAGGTATGGCAAAAATGGCATGCAAGAATAGGGGCCAAGAGAGGGGTAATGAAGCAAGTGATATAAGCAAAACCCAAACTGAAAAATTTCCTTCTACAACATTGAAGAGGGACAAAAAATATGAATATTTACAGTATATGGAAAACCTCAAATCAGTATACAAACATGATAGAAATGTGATGCAAAATGAGGCTCAAAAGTGGCTATAACACGAGGTATGCAAAATATTCGCCAAACAGCCAAAGACCCTTAATAAAACATGTAGAATGGGCCAAAATAAGCACTTTTTCAGAACTGTAAAATGGCCAAAAACAAAAGCATGATAGGCTAACTAAACATGCAAGAATGGGGAATAAAAGAGAGATATAACATGAAGTGACCTATGGAGGTCCCAAACCATGAAAGGACCTAAATGAAGCATGAAGAATGGACCAAAATAAGCACTTTTTCAGAACTGTAAAATGGCCAAAAACAAAAGCATGATAGGCTGCCATTGCATGCAAGAATGGGGAAGAAAAGAGGAGCATAAAGGTAGGTACAACATGGAAGTACCAAATGGTGTTGAGCTCTTCTTCAATGTTGAAGAGGGGCTCAAAATAAGCCTAATATTAGTTTACAACATGCTCAAAAACAGATTACTCATGGGTCGAAAATAGCATGCAAGATTATGACATATAAGATGATCAATGAAGCAAGTACATCATGGAGGGCTCAAACAAGGTTGAGCCCTTAATGAAAAGTGAAGATGAGCTCAAAAGAGGGCCATTTTCAGTTAGGTCCGGAGCTTGAAACAAAAAGCATAGGGGGCTTACCAATGGATCAAGAAAAAGTGTCAAAGTGGAGAAAAGTTACTCACCCTTGAAGACTAAGACTTTTGTTGCTTCTTGGACCAATTTGCGGCTTCTTTTGCCTTTGAGAAACCTTCCTTGTTTGTGGAAATGAGGTGGTGGTGGTAGAGCTTGGTAGTGTAGAAGAAATGGTGCTTAGGGACTTAGAGATTTCAAAGAAATGAGAAGGATGAAGATGGCTTTGTGTATGGAGGCTTGAAGGTGAAGTTTTCTAACCCCAACAAAGGATATATCTTGCTTGCTATATAGGCCAACAAGGGGGTGTAAAGGTGGGGGAAAAGGAGACAAACTTTCCCCCACAAAATATCCCCCGGATAAAGATCTTTTCTGGGGGATAAAGCCCCACAGCTGTAAAGTGCACAGTGCCAAGATTTCGGCCGGCCAGTTACTTTTGCTGCAGGTGGCCGGCCGGCCACACCCCCTAGCCGGCCAGCTAGGGGTCAAAAGGGTCAATCAGATTTTCTGACCGGCCACCAACTGATGGTGTCCTCCTATCTGTGTACAACACAACCCTGTGGTTAAAAGTCCAAGAAAGTGGGTCTAAGGGGTTCAACATTAGCTCGGAAAGAGGGGTTCAAAAGGGTCAGGTGGAATTACTGGCCGGCCACCAACTTTTAGGGTCCTCCCATGTGTGTACATTACAAATATGTGGTTCAAAGTTCGAGAAAATGGGCCCAAGGGGTTCAACATTAGCCCGGAAAGGAGGGGGTCAAAAGGGTCAGGTAGCATTAATGGCCGGCCACCATTTTTTAGGGTCCTCCCATGTGTGTACATCACAAATACGTGGTTCAAAGTTCGAGAAAATGGGCCCAAGGTGTTCAACATTAGCCCGGAAGTGCGAAAAACGGGTGTCGGAGGGCGTCGGAGGATGTATAACTGGTTGCTGCAACAATTACTGGCCTCTCACCCTTCAGTGACCTCTCCGGTGATAAAACAGAGGTACCTGCCAAAAATGAACGAAAACCGATGCAAAACGAAAGTTTCGGGGCCAAAACACGCAGTTCGGGGTCCCGAAAATGGGCTGTTAAGCACCGAAAGTGGCGTTTGGCCACGAAGTGGGTTTCTCAGCCCCCAGTGTCCCTCAAGAGGGAGTAAATAGGAAGTATGCCAAAAACCGGAGCAATAGGAAATGGTTAAGCGGTCCCGAACCGAGGCACACGGCCTGATGGCTCCGAAAACCGGAAACCGGACTCCGAAATGGGCAAAATGGCCTACGGCCATCAAATGTAGCCTACGAACATTGAGAGATGGTCTAAGGGACCTCTCCCTTCCCTCAAGAAAAGAAACAGAGAAAACCGAGTCTGGTTCGCAAACCGAGGCAAGGTACAAAAGAGGGTTCGGAAGTCCGGAGGCAGGGCTCACGGCCGCGACTCTGAAACTTCTGAACGAGCACATTATGCAACATCACCAAGCGCTCAATCGGTGACGTCTGAGTCTTAAGGTCGGTCAAAAATGGGGTGTCTATAGGTTGGAAGACATGCACACACACACACACACTTATTACAACAATACGCCCTTGCGAAGGAGGGTCCGAATGAATAAGCTAACCAACTAGCTATGCTAATTTGGCTAACTATTACAAACCGAATTAATTAACTATTCTAGTTAACTAATTATTACAAATCGAAATTGAATAACTAGTTAAACTAACTAATTATTTACAACACATATTTGAGCTAGATATTTAAGCATTAAATAAGCTTGAAATGCAAGGAAGGCTCATGCACGTACTCAGTTTCCACCCGAAAAGCCGTTATTTTGCTGCCGCAAGCCTCTATTTCACATATGAACACCAACAAAGCTGTCCACTTCCAGAACACCTTTGCTCCACATTACCAATACACTACGCAAATTTCATTGGTGGCCGACAGGGGGCCGGCCGGCCGCTGGTGATGGCTGTCGGCCACTGCTGGCTTGAACTTCCATGTTGCAATAGAGAGCAAAACAGTGCAAAACTGTGTATTTCTCAAGGGTTGTTTGCACACTTTGCCTCTCCTTTTTATGGGGAAATCAAAGGAGGGACAAGCTTTGGTTCACGAACCATCAATCAAGAAATTTCATTGCATGATGGCTTGTGAAACTAATTGTGAAAGTTTAATAAATGCAAAATGTAACCAAGATGACCATCGCCCTATCATGCATTATCAAGGGCAATGAACACCAAGGAAAGTGGCACATTTCATCACTTTTGAGTATGAAATGTCCCATTTTCCTTGTGTTCAAACTAACATCCAATTTGAACACATGCAATGTAACATAAAGAATGCTTATCTTGCCTCTTTTACTTACCAATTTCATTTACTCATTTTAATTACCAAATCATTAATTAATCCATTAATCCATTGAATCTCATGATGCAGCCTGAAGCACTGATCAGTATCATGACCATAATGATGGTGAAAAGCACAGTATTTTGCCGGATTGCGTTTCAAAGGGAGAGAATTGGGTAGCGGGCGTTGTTCCAATGGCTTAAGATGCCCCTTTTTTATTAGAACCCTCAGGGCTGTAGATAAGGACATATAGAGCGGGGTGAAGGTTCTTTGGTCTCGGGCTTGATGGCTCGAGGTTTGCGAAGTTGTATTAGATGTACCGGTAAAAGGGGTGGCCTTTTTGGGTGTGGTAGTGACCATGCTCACATCCGAAGGCTGTACAAAGGTGCCATTAGTCGTGGTTGTATTGGACCTGCGTGTAAAGGGCCTTTTGGGTTATTCCTTCTCATGGTCTATCAGCCCCTGCTTCATCACATCCTCAATTTGAACTCCTATTTCATGAAACTCAGCAAATATAAACAAAGGCAAGACTATCATTTTCTGTAATAGTCTTCCTTACAAGTTACGAACCACCATTCCGATTTGCTCTTTTTCAAACGGCCAGATAGTCATCATAGAGGCCTTAGCCCTCCATTGGGTCACAAAATCTGAGAAGCCCTCCTTCGGCTCCTAGCGAGTTACTTTGAGATCACAAGTAGTGACATCGATCTAAGTATTGTAAAAGTACTGTACTATGAAGGCTTCAGCCATTTCCTCCCAATTTCTCTTCACAGAGTCTTCAAGCTTGGCATACCAAATAGCCGCTATACTCGACAGGGTCTGACCAAAAGCGACAATTTTTGTAATCTAATGAGACCCATTGGTCATAGGATATCATAGAAGAGCCGTAGATAGACCATAGGATCCCCGGAGCCGTCGAACCAGTCTATATACGGCATCTTGAATCTGTCCGGCAGAGTCACTGTCGAGTTACTATATCTATCCTCAATATCAAGGATTAAATTCATGCCCTGCGCCTGTTTGAAGAGCTTTTCTAGCTTGTTCACCTTCAGTGTAATAGGGTCAACCTTGAATTCAAATGATGCCTCCATTTGGTAAATTGGTGCCTTGGAGGTCTGAGGTGGAATCAGATCTGCTGGGATGCCCATATTTTCTTGGACATTGATTGTGACCCCGAGTGCTAGAATTCCCGTTGGGGGTACATGGGATGTAGAGGCTACTGTCGGTTGTGGTTGCTGTTGTTGAAGCCTATCTATCACTTCTTCTTGGCGGGCTATAACCTCAGCTTGGGAGGCTATGACCTCAGCTTGTCGAGCAGCATCTCGTTGCATAGTCTCAATAGTCTGCTAGAGTTGACAAAGCATATCTTCCATGTTGATTAGAGGATGTTGGGTTACCGGAACTGGCAAATACCCTCTTTCTGGAGTAGGAGACTAGGCCTAACTGGGCGCGGGCGAAGTGAACGGTGACTGCTGGATTGGTGAATTCTGCCTAATCCTCCTCCGTTTGGTAACCGGTGGGAGTAAAACAAACACGGGCTGTCCCCTAACAAGATCCCCAGATCTGTAAATCCTTCACACTCAAGTCCAGAGTGCTTGAGGGGTAACAGAATCATCTGAAGCAATGGTGAAAAAAACTACCTCTTGAAAAAAAAAAATAAAGCAAAGAGAAAACAAAAATCAGAAACCACACAGCCCCTCTGCTCAGATTCTAATTAGTACATTGATGTAATCAAAGTTGTAGAACCATGATCAAAACTGAATTCTGCCTTCCAAAAACTAATACCCAGACTTGCAACTGATACATACATTCCTGCAGAGTTTCACTCTAAAAGCACATATCAAGCAAGTGAGAACCAAAACACCCTATGGTGGGGTAGGGTTACCCTATCCTAGTTTCATCAAGAACTAGGGTTCACTACTCAAGCAAAGTGTTTCACACAATCCTGAATTCGGGTAAGCAACCTGTCCTAGTTTGGAATAGTCTCTATGGCTTCCGATATGCAACTAGGTTGATTGGTCAAAAAGGGTACCTTAGCAAGACTAACTAATATACCTCTCACACCTTACACCAAGAAGTGAAAGAAGGATCAAACGGTACAACGGTAGTCCAAATCCAAGGGTTGTGTTCCCATCGTGGCAGACCCCGCAACCGGTCAGCTTTTTGGCAAGCTTTTCCAAGCGAGCCTCCGGCAAACCGTTCAGGAATAGCAAATGGCAAACACTGTGACTTTAGGCGCACCAATGCAAATGCAAATGCAAAGAAACACATAAGTGTAGATAAAAAAGTCATATCATGAGTTCAAGTCAGGTTCTCTAATTTCCCCAGTAGAGTATCCAGAAACTGTGGCTCGCCTTTTTCATGCCCCCTTTCGAAAGGTTTGAAAGAAAGGCCTCACAGTTCGGACCCCCGTGGTTCTGAATCTAATTTCACAAGTGCAATGTAAAACTGATAATCACCAAAAAGTCCAAATCCTGTAAATCTTTTGAAAAATTGATTTTAGGATCAAAAATGCCAAAATTGGATTGCCTTGCCAGATACAGAGTCACCGCCTAAATATTTTATTTTTGGGGAAATTTAGGAAACCTTGACTCGTGCCAAAGGCCACGTGTCCGTCATCACCAAAGTTGCCTCGGCTTGGGAACTTAGGTACGAGAGGGGAAGGCCATGAATTGAGCACCCCTGCTCGTCCGATCAAAGATCGGCCTCTACTAATTATGATATGATTTTTTATAAACATTATGTGTTCTTGTTCCGGTTATTAAACTAGCTTTATTATGTGATGCGCACAAACAAGTATAGACTAGTTTGCACAATTTAGAACAATTCAACTCATGTTTGTTTGTGAAAATGGTTTGAATTTGCCACCTCAGGTGGGCTTAAAGTTTGCGGTTTTGCCACCAAACATAGTGGGTTTAAAACATGATTTGCCACTCAACAAAGTGGGCTTAAAACACACATTCGTTGAATCATTCCAATTCAAACAACAAGCCTTCATCCACAGGCATTCAAGCAGTTTAGCATTTAAGCACATAGCCTTATGGAAAGCATGCTAATCATGGCAACATTCACACTTATGCAAGTATGCTAAAGCGTAAAATAACTCACCTAGTACTACAAGCTAGGAAAACATGAGTTAGTGAAAAATATGCATGATTCCTAACTATGTTAAGTGTCTAGTGCAACACATGCAATATGCAATTAATAGGCTCAGCTACTAATATGACATATGAATCGATTTGATAACATGCAGTTAAACACGTATTCAATTTGAAGGTATTGAAATGACAATGCAATTTGAATTATGCACCAAGCCTCGGTGCATGCAATACAAATGAATGGATGCAAGCATAAGGTATGCTAATTGAGATGTGACCCTAATCTAACCATCAAAAAAGGGTAAATAAAAGGGTGAAAGACGTGGGGTTGGAAGACATACACACACGCATGCACACTTATTACAACATTACACCTTCGCGAAGGAGGGTCCGAATGAATAAGCTAACCAACTAGCTACACTAATTAAGTTAACTATTACAAACTAAATTAATTAATTATTCTAGTTAACTAATTATTAAAAACTGAAATCGAATAACTAGTTAAACTAGCAAATTATTTACAACTCTTAATTAGCTACAACTAATTAATTACAACACATATTTGAGTTGGATATTTAAGCGTTAAATAAGCTTGAAATGCAAGGGAGGCTCATGCACGTGCTCAGTTTCCACCCGAAAAGCCGTTGTTTTGCTGCTGCAAGCCTCTATTTGCACAAATGAACACCAAGAAAGCCATCCAGTTCCAGAACACTTCTGCTCCACGTTACCAATACACTGTGCAAATTTCATTGGCGGTTGACAGGGGGCCGGTCGGCTACCATTGGTGGTCGGTCAGCCACTGGTGATGGCTATCAGCCACTGTTGGCTTGAACTTCCTTACTGTAATAGAGAGCAAAACAGAGCAAAACAGTGTATTTCTCAAGGGTTGTTTGCGCACTTTGCCTCTCCTTTTCATGGAAAAATCAAAGGAGGGACAAGCTTTGGTTCACAAACTGTTAATTAAGCAATTTCATTGCATGATGGCTTATGAAACCAATTGTGCAAGTTTAATAAATGCAAAATGAGACCAGGATGACCATCACCCTATCATGCATTATCAAGGGCAATGGAGACCAAGGAAAGTGGCACATTTCATCACTTTTGAGTATGAAATGTCCCATTTTCCTTGTGTTCAAACTAACGTCCGATTTGTACACATGCAATGCAACATAAAAGAATGTTTATCTTGCCTCTTTTACTAGCCAATTTTGTTTATTCATTTTAATTACCAAATCATTCAGTAATCCATTAAGTCCATTGGTGAGTGTCCTCTAATGGAAAGATGGCTCAAACCACATGTTGCTTTCGGCATGAAAGAGGCATTACACTGTTGGTAATGAACCCTCTAAAGGATTAAACCATTAGGTGTAGCACCTCCATTTCACACTTAGGCAAACAAGTGGTTTAACACCACTTTCAAAGAAAAACCAGAAGGTGAAGAAATAAGGGATATTGCAGAGATTATAAGTGCTAAAATGAAGTAGAAAAAGCACTAAAACGTGCTATCAACTCACACCAATGATGGCTAAAGCTTTAAAACACTAAGCTAGTGAAAGGGGTCACACTACAACTATGCAAAACAAGACTCAGATGGACTAGCTAGCCCAAAACCGAGCTAAAACAGGTTATTGCAAAGGATAAAACATGCTAGACTTGAGCTAAGTTAAGCTAGAAAAACATGTTGACATATGAAGCTAACTAAGCATGCAAACATGACAAAAGGAGGGGAGGCTAACCCCTCCAAATTTGGACTTGAAAATAAGTTTTTTGCCACTAGAAAACCTCTGAAATTCAATGGTTAAAAGGCCGAAAAAAATTGATTTGGAAGTGATGAATAAAGGTACAAATGCTTTACAAACTAATAAGTAAGAAGGGTGAACCACCACCTAAGGGCTCAAACCAATACTTTTAGGCCACAAAAACAGAGTTTTTCTCAGTTCAAAACCAGCCCCAAAATAGTAAGAAAAGATGGTAAAACAAGCTTGCAAAACAAAGTAAACGAGGCAAGTAAACTACCTCTTGAAGCAAAGGGCAATTCTAGGCACAAAACCAAGGTAAAACCACCTTCAAGAGCTCCAAAAAGACCCCAAGTAACCTCAGCTCAAAGGTAAGAGGATTTGATTTAGGATGTGTATGCAAAAGTGTAGAGAAAACAAGCAATTAGGAACAAAATTGTAAGAAAGAGAGAGAGAGAGAGAAAGACATATATTTTTGCTCTAAATTTTCTAACCTTTAAAAATGGGGGAGGAACCCCCCTATATATAGAAAAACAAGTCTTGAGCTTAGAAACATCCTACCATACACGTGCAGGGAGATGCAGCTCAATGTGCTAACAGCTGGCACAACTGTCAACAAATCTCTGGAAAAAGAGACTGGTGGCCGTCGGCCACCACTGGTTGCCGACCGGCCACACCAATGGCCAACAAGCACAATCCATGGCCGACAGCCTATGGTGGTGGCTGACAGGTCACCAAGAGTTTCCAAACACAAAAACAACAAGATTTGGTCCAAGACCAGGCAAAGAAAAGACAAGGTATAGAGGCTCAAAGACAGGGCATTCTGCCTAGGGCTTCAGGCGCTTAAAACGAATACAAACAAACACAATCATCGAGTGAACAAGTGATGACGTCCAAGTCTTGAGGATGGTCAAAAATGGGGTGTCTACAATAATGTTCACTAGTTAGCTAGTAATTCCGATAATGTCTCACAAGGGAAAGTTTGAAGCCAAAAGCTACCTATCATTTGCAAAATATTTTCGATTTCTGTACTCTCTGTAATAAGATCATGTTGTTGCATTTTCTCTCCATCAATTCCATTCATGTGGGGGATTGTTGGAAATTATGGTTTTTATAGGCATATTTTGGGCCAACTTTCAGCCTAAATTTGAGTGGGGCCCACACGTCTTTTGGAGTGGGTCCAAAGAGGTGACATGTTCCTTGCCGCATGGCAAGTCACACGGTGCAAACAGTTCATCAAAACCATTTATGAGTAATTGGAAAATTGACATCATTTTCAGGGTTCGTGGAATGGGAAACTAAAGAGTCAAATGTGAGTTTCCTTGAAATGGTTGTCCCACATTGAAAACTTAAGAGAACTTATGTGTGTGTACAAGTTCTAGGCGGCAATACTTGGGTTGGGCCCCAAAGGGCACCCCAAGTTTTGTGAAAGGAGGAGTTAGAAACAAAGTGGGCTTTGGCCAAAACCACCACATGCGCGCGCGCTGCAGCTGTCCATCCGTCTGTTCGACTGGTCGGCGGAGCCAAGCGTTGCCAGGCACGGGTGTGGGTTGTGGATCGGGTCAGTCCTAATATTAATTTTTTGGACAAAATTTATTTGTATTTTTTTTCAAAAATTTTTTGATTGGAATTTTCATTTTTTCAAATTTCAAATATGAAAATTCAAACTCCAACCAGTTTGACTTTTTATACCAGCCAAAATTCTCTTCCTTCTCTCAAACAGATTCAAACTGTTTTTTGCCACACTTGTTCAGTTTGAATTGAACCTGTTCGGTTCATATTTCAGACCTATATATATCGTTTGCCACACTTGTTCAGTACCACTTACCTATATATATACTGCCTTCCAGCAGTCCGAAAATTCATTCAATTGTTTTGCAATCCAGAAAATTATATCGTTTTTCCCATTTTGCTCTCTTACATTGATATTATTCATAGTAGTTTTTTTTTATAAAAATTTTTGAGAGCGTAGAACATAGGTTTTGGTTCGCCGAATAGATTGTTTCGAGTGCTACTATAATCTGTGTAAGATCATTGTATCTTGGAAGATAAATGCCATTTATCTGTAAGCACCGAAGCAGGGCGAATCTGTCTTAAGGACAGAGTGTCACACACTCGACTTAATAATTTTTTGTACTTATTCGTTTTGGTAAATAAATTATGTAAGTAATTTATTTTTATTTATTTGATTTGTTTCACATTATTTGCTCTTACACAATAGATCGTTCCTATAATTTCAAGGTTAAAGTCGTGTTTTCAAATTTTAAAAAATTTATTGTAACAATTTTAAAGTATTTTTAAAATACAAACAACGTGTATTAGAAAAATAAATGTAAAGTTGATAATTCTATTTTATAATAACTTGCATTTGGTAAAAAAAGTCTTATATGGTTGGCGCTATGACTTGATATGGCTGGGTTAAGGGAAACGTTTCTCTTCAGTTCAAATTAGATTGAAGGGTGTTATTAAGCTTCCGTAAGCTCATTACAGGGCCCGTATCATTAATTCGAATTGTTCAATGTGTAGGACTCGTTTTGTATTTCACTCTATAGAAAATCACGTTGATCAGATATTGATAGCCACTTGATCAAATCACATTTGTGTCAACAGTAAGTATAATTTTTAAAATAAATAGTTGGTACAAATGTGAACTGATCAAGTGACTATCGATATTCAATCAATATGATTTTTATAGGAATGAAGCACTGGACAAGCTCTACATGTTGAATAGTTTGGATTATTGATGTGAACTTCGTGATGGGCCTATGAAAACCCAACATCACCCTCCAATTTGGAAACCAACTGGAGAGAATCCTCCCCTTTAAACAATCAAATTCATCATACGTATTAGTATTTTGACCAATATGCAATGATTGGTTCAGTTGTGTCCCTCTCTCATGAATAAGTCTAGGTACCAGACTAATGCATTTAGATATTTTTGAGTGGGTGGTTGTGTGATAGATATTAAATTAATATAATATGGAGTTTATATGTAAAATAAATCTGAATCATAAAATGATAATTTTGAATAATTTGTGAGTAGGTAAGTCTAGATTTGTAGTATTGTTGCTATTTCATTTTACTATATATTTTCTTGTCATTTATATTTTTAAAAGAAAATTAAAAATACACACCTTGAGATTCATTTAAAACATGAATTGTCCTCTATAGTTCTGAAAATTATAAATACCCCCTAAACATAATTTTTTGTTTCACAGAATTAGAAAAAAAAAATTAAATTCTTAACTATTCTCTCATGCAATAATAAAATTACCAAAATTATAATTGAAATACATTTATAATATCACTACAAGAAATCAGCTTTTTAGAGACGAATTTATTCTATCCCTAAAAATGTAATATTTGTCGAAAAAAACTTTAGCCAACTAATTTTTTTCGTTGCAAGGTTTGTCCCAAATGGTGTGTCCGAAAAAGTCAAAAATTGACTTTTAGAGACAAAATTTGCATTTGTCACTATAAACAGACTTTTAGAGACAAAAATATGTGGTTGAAAAATGTTTTTGTTTTGAGACAACCAAGATTTGTCTCTAAATGTCTATTACAACTCTATGGTAAAAAATTAGTTTTTGAGACAATAAAAGTTAGTCTCTAAAAGTTTTAATTTTTGAGACAATCAAAAGTGGTCTCTAAAAGTTTTACCTTTCTAAAAGTGGTAGTTATAATTTTTTTGAGAAAACTAAAATTGGTCTGTAAAAGTTTTATTTTGCAACTTTTGTAATAAAATTGTTTCTCTTAGAAAAAATTGTAAAATTTTTTTTTTTGATCAGCAAAACACGAAGCTATATTGATTGCAACAACATACAACATAAGATTCAAATGATATTTTCTATATTTTCCCTCCTATTTCTTAGCAAGCAAACAAATCTCAAATAACCAAATACCATAACAACTTTCATTCACATCCACTAATTTATTATCAACAATTATTCTAATATATCATCACAAACATCCAAAAGAAAGCAATTTGCATTGACATTGATATTTCCAACAAAAAATCAAATAATCAAAAGCATAACAATTATATATATATATATATATATTCCCTTTTTGATTTTGTAACATTTCTCATATATAACTTTTGCAATAACATTGTTTCTCTTAGAAAAAAATTGTAAATCTTTTTTTTTTTTTTATCAGCAAAACAAGAAGCTATATTGATTTCAACAACATATAACATAAAGATTCAAATGATATTTTCTATATTTTTCCTCCTAGTTCTCAACAAGCAAACAAATCTCAAAGAACCAAATACCATAACAACTGTCATTCACATCCACTGATTTATTATCAGCAATTATTCTAATATATCATCACAAACATCCAAAAGAAAGCAATTTGACATTGACATTGATATTTCCAGCAAAAAATCAAATAATCAAAAGCATAACAATAATATCAGAATTAGCAATTTAAAGACAAGTCATTTCTTTCATCCTTCTATTTTCTATGTCTGGGATAATGTTGAAGTATATCAAGCTATGTCGGAAACCAACCTAATCTCGATCTACCCAACTCTTCCTTGTTTCCACCATCTGATTCATGGTTTTAAGTGTGGCTCCTGAAGCCCAGATCCAAATTTAAATGGCTTGTGTTTGAATGTTGAATCATTTCTTGTTTGCTGCCTACAACACAAACCAGTTAAGCATATCAAGAACTAGTAATCATGAATAATCCAACATATGGAAATCTTTAATTCAATAGCCAAATCCTTTCAAACTTTCTTGTTTGCTGGATAGTAAGTGACAAACGAAAAAGGAACCAAAAAGAGGGAAAAAAATTAATTTGAACCAAATATCAAACATGGTAATTTAACTAAACATCTTCCAACATAAGGAGTCGAGCGGGGAAAACATATAATTATTATAAAGAATAAAAAAAATCAGTCATTCCTCCCAATCTAGGCTCAAATTTCATCAACAATGACAACCAAAGCTGAAATCTGTGATTTCAATCAATAATAAGCATACTTGTAACCAACATATACTTTGGGGCGATTCACTTGAAAATGAAATATGTGCATTAAATCTTCATTGGTTTTATTTATTTCTTATACCAATATGGCATTTTGAAGTTGCCCCAAAACACCTCACATGTATATCTACAAACTAAATTGCTAAGGAAACTATTGTCTAAAACTCGGGATACATTCTACTTTCTATTGAAATTGGAGTGTAAGAATTCTGCTTTCATTTTATTTTTGGTAAATAGGAATGTAAGAATTCTGATTAAGATGTATATTTCAAATGTATGTACAAAACTCTACTTGGCTGATTTTTGATAAACAAATGTCTAAAGAAAAGCATGAATTGCGAATATCTATATCTAAATCGTGTCATAACCAAAAAATTAAGGCTACATAAGTATATTCTGACCTTGGGTGCCAACCAGTAAGGGCTTCCATTAAATGATAATGGACATAATTGTCCAGCGATCTACAAATTTAAAGGATGCCATTATATTTTCTAGGAGGATAGATTTTAACAAGCGATCTCATGGTTTAATGCTAAGCATTGGTTGACACTTGCTATGAAATATCTAGCAGCCAGAGATACTTAATTTAATTCAAAGTATATGACAGGCTATAATAGTAAATGGCAAAGCATACTATGTCCATTTTTTTTTATAAAAAAAAAATCTCTGATTGTGTAAACTCAACGAATGATAATATTCACACACAAACATACAATTTAGAACTCAACTCAAACATGACTAATACTCAATTGGTTTGATTACATTTCATGAGTATATACCTATTGCTGCATAGACTTACATGCTTTGTCATTCCAAAATCAGCCAATTTGATATGGCCATTTAGGTCCACAAGGATATTTGCTCCTTTAATATCCCTACACACAAGATATAGCATAAATTATAAGTTTAGAGATAGTGTTAGATCAAAAGACCTCTAGAAATGACAAATGAAAAATATACTTCTCTGTAAGATGCAATATCAAATGTGTAGTACAGCTTATCAATTAAACAATTTCCATAAATGCCCAAAATTACGGTCCACGGGAAACTATATCAAATTTTTTTTTTCATAATTAGCATCACTTAATGAGTCTTCTATTTCAGAACATCAAAATAACTTTTGGAAATAATGACAACAACAAAATACATGTTACAACAAAAACAAAAGCATTGCCCATTTTTTAAATCAACAAAAGTAAATGGAAGGCATAAAACTTACTCATTCATACCAATATACTGCACAATATTAGGATACCTTAACCGGCTCAATAAAGCAATTTCCTATCAGAAACACTCAATATAAGAACTTCCATCCAATAGTTAATAGAAATTAGACCAAAACGAGCAAAAAGAGAACTAATTTCTAATGAAAAACAAGAAGCCTTCTCATGCAGATAACCTCAATTAAATTTATGACTACCAAACTTACTTGTCCCAGCTACTTTGCACTTTCCTTTGACTTTGCATCATCCAAGAATAATGTAACCTCCTTCATTGCACACATTTCACCACTTTCCCTATAATGGTGAGGATAAGGCAAGATATAAAAAAAACTCGATCAGTGAACAAAATTTGAGAGAATGCATTAGAAAAACTATACATGCAACTGTAATCAAATGGATTTGATGGTAGGAAGCACACCACATTATGACAAGGTAATACAATCTCTTCCATCATCAATCTCTAACTGATCTACATCATCGCCAATTTCGCCATCTCTTCCTTGAGGCACGATCACTTTGGCTCATTACACAATTTACATTAATCAAGTTGATTGAGATGCCACCAAAAACATCTAATATTGAAGATGAATCATCAATGCTTAGCAACTTCATCCCAAATTGTCACAAGGAGTAGTAGTCATACATGTATAAATTTTATTTATTTATTATTTATTTTGTGTCAAATAGCCATGCAGCTCAAAAATTACAAAAATTGCAGAGAGATAACAAGATTGAAATTCTTAGGATCTGTTTGAACGGATGTGGATTTAAAATGTGTGTATTTAACATTGTGTACCACAGACCTAGATCAAAAGTGGATCTAACTGCTCACAAATTGAAAGGCTCTTAGTAGACTATTTAACTGCATAAAATTTAAAGGTTCTAATATTGTTAACCTAGCATTTTGGTCAGGCCTCAAAATTGAGGTGCAAAAACCAGCATTTTGGGACCTGCTACAAATATTGTTAACCCAATCTGCAATGAGAAGCCAAGTAAAAGTGAAACCAACAAAAAGAAACTAGGCCAAGAGGAAGAGTAGGCCATTCCTTTTTTCTCTCTTTCTCAATGCTTCAGCTACTAATGAAGGCACTCTGATCTTATACAAGTGCATGCTTCAATACAAACGCAAATAGGGATATGATATGATAGGATAGAAATCTAATTATTTATGGCTCAAGAGTTAAAAATTAGCCGATTTGTCTTTTGACTCATTGAGGTAGTAGTTAGGTAGTTGATTCAATACAACTTAGGCATTGGATTCACTTGTTGGTTGATTTGGTGGCTACTTATTATGCTCTCTGTTTCTCTCTTTTTAGTCGCTCTGTTTAGACTTGATGCATACCAAGTGTTCCATTTTTTTTTGTTAAATTACAAATACACTCCCTAATAGAGGTCACCTAACCCAAAACCTATTAATTACAATAATATAAAATCTTATATCATTGTAATAGACATCAATCTCATAATTCCAATCACAATTATGGCCATCTCATAAAATTTAAGCTAAACTAGTCATAGTATATCAAATTCGGACTATCAAATCATTACATATAACAAACTTAACATTTCAACTTCTCATTCTGCAATTCTTTTTTCTTTCTGGAAATGAACTCGACATTACAAATTGTGCGGGGGCGAAATATCCTCTGCTTTCCGTACTCCTTGGACGTCAAGCTTCTCGTGACGGCGTCTATCTCTGCAACACAGAAATGGTGAGCTGCTCGGCGGTGGTGTGCCGGATAGACCCTCCGACGATCAAGTCAGACCACTGGAGGAAGAAGAAGGCTATCAGAGAGAGAGAGAGAGTGTTGGCGATAGAGTGAATTTTGCATACCTCTAACATTCCTCTTTCCTTCTATTTCTAGGTTGGTCATGTAGCCTCAAGATTGTGCGCGCACTACCTCTGCTGTCCTTCCCTGGACAGGTGACAGTGCTCACCTCTCACCACCTTACGCGTGTAAAGGCTTAGTCCTCCACCAGTACAAGCAGAACTGTCTAACGGTATTGATGCGCGCGTGGAGTAGATGTCCTCTCCCTCACGCCATTGGCCTAGGTGGCACACCTAACCGGAGTACCACGACCGGCCTATCCCTTGTGGAGAACTGTCACCACATGCACGCAACCGAGCTATGTGTCGCCGGCCTGCCCCTTTGGCAAAGGGGCCAAGGGGTGATGCTCATGACCGGGCTGATATTGACCGGTTTATTGTGGCTTACCAGTTCCGAGGCATGCCGGCATCCATCCGTTCTACCTTTATCCGAGGTTATCTGGAATCTGTCCATCTCGGCTAACCATTCAAAGGCATGCCGGCCTTCACCTCGTCCTCGGTTTAGGCCAAGCTATTCGTAGCCTGGTCTCGCCACTCGACTGCGTGCCCTGCCAAATGTCTACAAGTCACAGTTCGGCCGGGCGTAGTTCACGTCTGGTCTGCCGATCTCCTTGACCGAGCAAAACAGATCCACCGACCGTCTCAGTAGAGGAAATAGCGCGGCGCCGTAAAGTTTGTCACGACCGGCACTATCGTAGCTCGGCCGTACTAATGGTGCATATCTCCCCTTTCAATTGCCCCTTAATCCCATCCAAGCTAATCGTGATTGGGGTTACCCCAGTGACCGAGCTAATGGTCCGTGATTTGCACTATTTCTGAGCTGAGCATGACGGCATCTCTTCCAAGCCGAGCATGATTGCATCATTTCCAAACCGAGTAAGTCGAGCATGATTGAATCATTTCCGAACCGAGCAAGATTGGGGTCAAACGGCGTCGCCGAGCAATCCCATTTGATCGGTAATTACTTCAGCAATCTTATCGAGGGCCATACAATCGTACTGACAGCCGTCCTTTCGATGCCACGTGGCTTTATCCCGTGCGGCCCCAAAGCTATCTTTTCATGCGCGAAATTCAAACGGCGTAGCCGTTTGGTTTTTCCCCCCCTCTTTTATGCACAAACGAAGGGTCACTTCAACCCTTACTGCTCATCGCTCTCAAGCCCAAAAACCCTTGCTGTCAAAACCCTCGTACCTTTACCATTACTGCCATTGCTGCCTTTCCGATTCCTCTACACCCGTTTTCGTTCCTTCTGAGGCTATAATCGAGCTCTTGGTCGATTGATCTCTTTGGAGTCCGTCGCTGGTAAGTCTCTTCACCAATCCACCCTATTTTCTGTCCATGTTCTTCACGTTTTCCATCTTGTGTTCTTCGTATTTTTGCTTGGAAATGCTAGGCACCTACCAATACCTCCTCCATGGGGTAGTATTGGCACACGTTAGGGTAAACTGGAACTGGAAAGGTGAATGGGGCCTTCGTGCCCCTGTTTCTCCTTAGTTTGAATGGATGGGCTTTGAACTTAGGATGAACCGGATGAACACTGGACAGAACCGAGCTAAATGCTCATTTAGATCCGTAAATCAGATTTAACCGAGCTAAAATTTGTTTGAGGTCTCTACTTGGGGCCTTGACCGAGCTGAACACCCAATTAGATCCGTAAATCAGATTTAACCGAGCTAAAATTTGTTCGAGGTCTCTACTTGGGGCCTTGACTGAGCTGAACACCCAATTAGATCCGTAAATAAGACTGAACCGAGCTATAACTTGTTCAAGTTTTCTTCTTGGGCCCTTACCGAGCTGAAAATAGAAAATCAGAACCGAACTAGAAAGGCCAAATCGGCCAAGTTGTCTAGCCGAGTTAGGATCGAACCGGTTGAACACCCAAAAACCCTTCGTCGAGCTAAAAAATCCTCATTGAAGCCGTGCAATTTATGTCGTGCTAACCCTTGGACTTGTTTCTTAACAATGCAGAACAAACTAGGACCGACCAGGCCCGTCCAGAACCATCACTGGTGGAGCTCAAAGTCCGAGCAAATACACCAAAATTTTTCACCGAGATACAAATTAAATCACCGAATAAAACCAAGATAGATGGGGAAGTACCGATTCATGGTGAGCTCGCTCGGTGCGCTTGCCGAGTTTCGTAGGGAGTACAATATTCCAGACGATGTCATTTTAGAGCTGGCCAAGAAGGGAGATACCCCTTGGGGTGACCTAGACCGGTGCCCCTTCACGGTCGTGTCCATAATCGAAGGAGGACTTCGCTTCCCAGTCTAACCCTTGATCTGCGAATTCTTGAGGCAGACAAGGCTTTGCCCAACCCAAGTGTCGAACAACACATACAAGATAATAAACGGCGTGACTGAGCTAAACAGGAGGCTCGGTCTCAATCTCGGTCTTGCTGAAATATTCCACCAGTACACCCTTAGTAAAAATAAAAGTGGGCTTTGCTGGTATCTAAAAGTAAAGAAGGGTCGAGCAAAACTCATCGAGGGAAACCCGGACAAGGAGACCAATGATGACGACTTCTTGTGGGTGTCAGGTAATTATGAGGACACCAAGGCGCCCATACCGGGCTGGAATATTAGGAAAGATTTTGGAAGTGCTGGTGAGTAGCTCGGCTAACCGCACTATTTTCCTTCGGCATGAGTTTCTCTAAGTGCCGGTCTAACACTTCTATTTGCAGATTACAAGCACTTGGCGAAAGACTACCACCGGGCTAACCAGGAGGCCATAAGAGTCTTACTGCGCCATCCAGAAGAAGAAAGAGAGTCAGCAAAGCTGCTCGGCTTTGAACCGACCTACACTTACAAAGCGCCGCGCAAAAGCCGGGTTACTGACTTCCTCCGTGCTCCTTCCCCAGAACCTAACCCAAATCTTCCGCCGATCAAACTCGTTCACCTCACTGCCAGGCAAGAAATGGCGAAGATCCAGGCAATCAAGTCCCTGATCACCGGTGAGGAAAGCGAGTCCCAACCGCCGGAAGCAATCGGGGGAACATCTTCCACTCTAGCTGGGCAAAAGGAAGGGGCTGTGCTGGCTCTTGCCAGCGAACAACCAGCTGGCCGGTCGAAGAAGCGACCGAGGAAAGACCAGAGAGAGCAGTATCTCGTTGACGAGGACTCCACTGAGCATGCCTCCACCGAGCTGGGGGACCAAACCGAGCAACAACCAACCGGGCCTTCCAAGAGCCGATCCTCCCCTCCAGTCTAGGTTCCCGAGATCAAGTACAAGGGCCGGGCTGTCTCTGAGGCCGATTCAATGTACGCGGACAAGGATTACTCTCTCGGTTTCAACATGACCATGGGGCTTATCCTTCCCGCTGACATGAAGAAGCACGACGAGCTGTCCGACCTGAAGGTGCTTCGCTCGGCAGCAAAATCGATCGTTTTGGTAAGTTCCACTCTTTTTGCTACAAGTTGTTGACCGGTTTTTGCTCGGTTTTATGAACATTTATAATCTTGCATATGTTTTCAGGCCGCGCAAAATAACTATTTAGCGCATGATCGAATGATTGCAGTGCGGCAGAGCCTGCGGGATGCCATAGCTGAGAACAAGGCCCAAAAGGCCGAGATAGTGAAGCTTAAGGCCGCGCAGGAAGTAGTTGAGGCCGAACGAGATAACCTGAGCCAAAAGGTTGACCGAGCTGAAGCGGACAAACAGCAGGCCGTGAAGTCGACCAAAGCCCGGTATCTCGCCGAGCTGAGGAAGCTGCGCGATGCGCATAAAGAGGAGAAAGACAAGGCGGTTAGCGACGCCGAAGACAGGGGCTATGCTCAAGGCGAAAAAACGTATGAACGACAGGCGCAGGCGACCAAGGACATCTTTTTCCAGTGCGGTTGGAAAGCTGCCGTGGAGAAAGTTGGCCTTGGTCAGGATGCTGACATGTTCTTTCATCCATCTGCGGCCTTCATACCGCACTATATGCAGGCCTATGCAAGCGCCATGCAGAAGAGGCTCATAGAGGAGGCCAAAAAGAAAGCCGCGGAAGAAGCCGCCGCCGCGCAACAAATCGAGCAAACTTCTCCTGAAGCATCTTAGGATGCCGAAGATCAAGTAGCTGATCAGGAGGTTGTCGTAGTGAAGGACGCGGATGATGAGTTGGAAGAAGGCTTGCCCGAGCACAGTGCGGAGGTGGCCGAGCAGACTCTGGAGGTCGCCGAGCAGACGGTTGACCTAGAATTGGACTGAAATGCCCCCTCCTATTTCCTGCTTCATTTTCGTCTCTTTTCTTTCTTTGTTTAATGTAACCGGGCTAGGGCCCCACAGTTGTAATGCAATTTCTTCAATCAATGAAATTGGAACTTTTTGCCCGCTGATCTTCTCTTTTTGTTCGGTTGCAACATGCAAAATGTCCTGATTCAAACTTTAATGTGCCACAACTGATAGGTCAGCAATGCCGCGCAATATGCCAAGCTAAAATCAAAATTTCTTTAACTGAAATGCCTACGAATCAACTAGCAGCTCGGTTCTTTGATTTTTCGAAAGAACCCAAAATTTTCATTCGGCCGAGCAAAAATTACCACTGCCGCTCTGGCTTTGACAACAGTTCAAGACCTGTTTTTGGGCGGGCAAAAATCAGCTCGGCCCTAAAAGAAGTTAGACAAATCACAATTATTTCACTTCGGCCGAGCAAAACCAGCTCGGCCTTTAGATCAGACGAAACACCAATATTCCGACATGGCCGAGCAAAATTAGCTTGGCCTAGGAGTTGGATAGAACGTCAACATTTTTTTCCTCCGAGCAAAGTCAGCTCGGCTTCTTGTAAGTTGGACAAGGCACCAACATATCGCTTGGCCGAGCAAAGTCAGCTCTGCTATTATCGGTTGGGCAAAACACCAACATTTCGTTTTGGCCGAGCAGAATCAGCTCGTCCTTAACATTGGGAAAAACACCAATATTTCATTTAAGTTGGACATGACGCCAACATCCCAATTGGGCGAGCAAAAAACCAGCTCGGCCCTTATGTGAATTGGACCATACGCCAATCATTTCATTGGACAATACACCAACTGTTTGTGCAGTCCACTTAGATACCGGCGAGAGAAAATCAGTCCGGTCCTATTCAGGTCGGTCTCTCTGCCCCTGGCATCCACTGTGGCCTTGTATCCTTGCAGTGTCATTGCACAGAAAGGTGTGAAACAAAACAATAAGAGGGCTATTTTTCATTACAAAAAGCAGTGCTATCTTTACATCAAATGCCAAAAGGCTAAAGGTCTAAAAAGCTAAGCAATTACATTTTAAAAGTAAAAGATCTTAAGGTTGGCTGCATTCCACGGTCTGGGGACAGCCTTGCCATCTAAATCTTCCAGATGGTATGCCCCTTTTCCAGTGAGACCAGTCACTCTGTATGGTCCTTTCCAATTTGCACTGAGCTTTCCTTCGCCAAGGACCACCGTGTTGCCTAACACTTTCTTAAGACCCCGTCCCCGATCTTGAACAGCCTGGGGTGCATAGCCTTGTTGTATTTCTTGGAGAGTTCTTGCTGATAGGCCGCTATGTGGATTAGGGCCCGCTCCCTCATTTCCTCGGCAAGGTCTAGCTCCAATGCCACTGCTTCATTGTTCAAATCTGGCTGGAAGGTTTCGGACCGGATGGTTGGCATGCCAATTTCCAGCGGGATAACGGCTTCCATGCCATAGGCCAAGGCAAACGGAGTCTCTCCGGTCGACCGTCTTGGCGTAGTGCAGTACGCCCAGAGTACGCTAGGGAGTTCTTCAGCCCACTTCCCCTTGGCCTTCTCAAGCCGCTTCTTCAGCCCGTCCAGGATGGTCTTGTTTGAGGCCTCTGCTTGACCATTTGACTGCGGATAGGCCGGCGTTGAATTACAGAATTCGATCTTCAGCTGTTCGCAAAATCCGCGAAAGAGTTTCCCATCGAATTGAGTGCCATTATCAGAGATGAGGGCCTTGGGTATACCGAAGCGAGTAATAACATTTTATCAAACAAACTTCTTCACATCCTTTTCCTTTATGGTCGCCAGTGGCTCAGCCTCAACCCACTTTGTGAAGTAATCGGTGGCGGCGATGAAGAATTTGCGATTGCCCGGGGCTGCTGGGAGTGCCCCACTATATCCAATCCCCAGAGTGCGAACGGCCAAGGACTTGTAAGGGGGAGCAATTCTCTCGCTGGCTGGTGGATCTGGTGAGCAAATTTTTGGCAATTTTCACATCGGCGAACGTATTTCTGCGCATCTGCCTGCATGCACGGCCACCAATAACCTTGGGAAATTGCTCTGTAAGCCAGTGACCTACCCCTAGTATGGCTGCCGCAGATGCCTTCATGGATCTCATAAAGGAAGGCTTCCACCTTAGCAGGGTGAACGCACTTCAGATACGGCCTGGTAAATGACTTCTTATACAAGGCTCCGGATGGGGAGAGCCAAAACCGCTCTGACTTGGCCCGGATCTTGTTGGTCGCCTTCTTCTCTTCTGGTAGAACCCTATCTTTCAGGAAGACGATGATGGGGTCCATCCAGAAAGGACCCAAGTTGACACAGAGCACCTCGGTCATTTCCAGTTCCTCAATGCTTGGCCGAGGTAAAAATTCTATCATCAAGGGGTTAGGAAAAGCTGTCTGAGCAGAAGCAAGTCCGGCCAATTCATCAGCCGCACTGTTTTCCTCTCGGTCGATTTGTTCCATCCTTATTGCAGCGAACTTCTTGATCTCTGCGCGTACGAGCGTCTGATACTTGGCCATTCTTTCGTCCTTTGCCTCATACTCCCCCGAGACTTGATTGACCACCAGCTTGGAATCGCTGAAAACCATCAGGGCTAACGCCTTCATTCTCAATGCGCTTCTTAGCCCGGTAAGGAGGGCTTCATACTCCGCTTCGTTGTTGGATGCTGGGAAGCCGAGCGTAATTGCCTGCTCGATAATCAGCCCATCCGGTGAAGTCAGTACGATACCCAACCAAGCTCCATGCTTGTTGGATGCCCCATCAATGAAGAGCTTCCACATCTCGCCAATGAACAGCTTCCAGCAATCAGACGGGTTTTGGGAGGTTCTCAGTTCAAAGTCTCTGGTCGGCCCATTCTGGTCTTTCTCCTTGCCTTGGTTAGGTTCTTCTTCGCCAGACTGTGTTAGTTCGGTCGTGCTTTGCCCTTCTCCTACTTGCGAGCCAACACTTGTTTTTGTTGCCAGAACCATGGGTTGTGCTAAATCCGCACCAACCAAATCAATCGGGCAGACTGGATGCATCCCAGGGGCAAATTCCACCACAAAGTCAGCAAGTGCTTGAGCCTTGATTGCGGTGCGCGGTCGGAACTTGATGTCATATTTCCCTAATTCCACGGCCCATTTCAAAATTCTCCCAGTGAAGTCTGCCTTTTCAAAAAGCACCTTGAGCGGGAACTCGGTTAACAAAACTATTGTATGGGCATGAAAATAGTGTGCCAGCTTTCTTGACGCCATCATTAGGGCCAGCGCCAATTTTTCCAAGGGAAGATGTCTTGTTTCGGCTGCGAGCAGAGTCTTGCTTACATAGAAGATCGGTAGGTGCTGGATGCCTTCAGCACGGACCAATACCACGCTGACCGCGTGTTGAGAGACAGCCAAGTAGAGATACAACTCTTCGCCCGGTTGAGGTGTGACCAAAATAGGGGCTGAGGAGAGATATGCTTTCAGGTCTGCTAGTGCGCGGTCGCACTCATCATCCCAGAAGAACTTGGACTTCAAAGTTTTAAAGAAGGGCCTGCAACGATCCGAAGACCGACTGATAAATCTGTTTAACGCGGCTGCCATCCCGGCAAGATGTTGCACGTCCTTCGTGGAGTTAGGACGCTACAGCTCTTGTATTGCCTTGATTTATGATGGATCGGCTTCGATTCCCCACTTTGTAACCAGAAAACCCAAGAACTTCCCAGTGCCAACTCCGAAGGCGCATTTGGAGGCGTTCAGACGAAGCTTGTGATGCTTTAGGATGGCAAACATTTCTGCTAGGTCGGTGAGGTGTTGAGACTTCTCCCTACTCTTCACCACCATGTCGTCGATATAGGCCTCCATTGTTTGGCCCAAAAGAGGAGTGAACATCTTTGTTACCATCCTCTAAAAAGTCGCCTCGGCGTTCTTTAGTCCGAACAGCATGACTTTGTAACAATATAAGCCCCTGGAGTGGTGAACGATGTGATCTCTCGGTCCGGTCTATACATAGCTATTTGGTGGTAGCCGCGATATGCGTCCAGGAAGCTAAACCTCTAATGGCCAGCAGTTAAGTCCACCAGCTGGTCAATTCGAGGGAGGGGAAAGCTATCCTTTGGGCAAGCACGATTGACAGTCTTGCAGTCAACGCAGACCCGCCACTTGCCATTCTTCTTTGGAACCACCACCGTGTTGGATATCCATCGAGGGTATTGCACTTCTTCTATGGCCGCAGCTTCTAACAGGTTCTTCACTTCTTCCGCTACCACCTTAGCATGGTGCAAGGCTGAGCGGCGTGTCCTTTGGATGACGGGCCGTGCATCAGGGAAGACATTCAACTGATGGCAAATGAAGCTTGGGTCAACGCCAGGCATATCGTAAGGCGTCCACGCAAAGGCCTCCAAATTAGAAGTCAAGAATTTGACGTAATCTCACCGCTCGGCGCTCGTCAAGGATGATCCCAAGAGGAAGAACTTAGTCGGGTCGTCCTCGTCGATGCGCACTTCAACCAAATCCTCTACCAATTTTTCCTCGGCCTTCCTTCCTACGTCTTCAAGGACCTCCTTCCCCACGGGCCCCTCAATCATCTGGACGAACCCTTTGGCTGCTCGGCTGCCATTTATCGCAACGAAGCATTATTTTGCCATCACCTGGTCTCCCCAAACCTCTTCGATTTGCCCGGTGGGCACCGGAAAGCGCATAACTTGATGGAAGGTAGACGCAATTTCTTGCATGGCGTGGAACCACCCCCTGCCCAAAATTAAGTTGTATGTGGATGAAACTTTCAGCACCCAGAATTCCACCTGCTTTACTACAGAACCCGCTCTGACCGGCAAAATGATCTTTCCGATCGGCCACTCTGGTTGAAAGTTGAAACCAACCAAGGGGGACGTCGCGGGAGCCAAGTCTTTGTCCTCCAGCTTCATTTGCTTGAAAGCATCATAATACATAATTTCGACCGAACTTCCCTGGTCGATCAAAATTCTTTTAATGTCAAAGCCTTTGACGCGAAGAGTTACCACTAAGGCATCATTGTGGGGCATCTGGATCCTTTCTAATTCCTTGCTTGTAAAGGTAAGGACGTCTTTTGTCTTGGTTTTCCCCCTCTTCATAGTGGGCTGAACAGAGAGCACTTCCCTCATATGCTCGGCTTTCTTGATCATCCCTCTCAGCTCGCAGACCTTGGCTGGTTCAACGATACCATAGATAACGTTGATTACACCTTGCAGGGCCGCATCCAGGGCGGCTAGGCCATTTGGCTCGGCTTGCCCTGATGGTGCGGCCTTTATTCCCCCATCTATGTATTGGTCAAGATGTCCAGCCGCCACCAACTCCTCCAAGTGTTGTTTGAGCGGCAAGCAGTCCTCCGTTCGGTGGCCTTGTTCTTTATGGAAGGTGCAGCGATATTTCGAATTGAAGCCCCTCTGCGCACTCCCCAACTTGGCCGGCCAACGGACGAAGGGTTCACCTCGAATCTCGCTCAAAATACGGTAGATGGAGATTTTAAAGACCGTGGTGATTCCAGTCCGTGCCTTCAATTTTCTTTTGGCATCCTCCGCTACATCACTGGGAGTGTCAGCCCAGTCGTTTCGGCGGCCCTTGTTTCTGTCATCACGGTTTGAACCATAGCGCTGATCTTTTGACCGGTTGTTTGGGCGGTTATCCTCCTGTCCAACTGAGTGAACTTTCCCCGCCACCCTTCTGTCTGCCACAACCGGATTAGCCTTCTCGGTCGCGGAGGCGGCATCATCCTCCACGCGAATGTGCTCATTGATCCACTGCATCAATGAATCCATGGTTGTGGATTGATGCATCGTGAGTGAATCTCGCAGCCTATGTCCGACTGGGAGACCCCGTTTGTATTGAGTGATCGCCAGATTGGTGGGGCAGTCGAGGATCTCATTGTAAGTTTCCCAGTACTTCGTGTTGTATGCCTTCAACGATCCCCCCGACTCCATCTTAACGCCCAGAAGATGATCAACCTCCTTCGGCATTCGAGTGTTGGTTTTGAATCTGGTGACGAAGGCTTCCGCTAGTTGCTGCCACCCCTCAATACTCCCCTCCGGGAGCCTTTCGAACCACTTCAAACCCAGCTCTCCCAAGCTTGCTGGGAATATGAGGCACATCAAGGCGTCGTTGCGCCGGTGGCCAGCCATTACTTGCCAGTAATGGCTCACATGCATGTACGGATTCGTCTTGCTGTCGTACAAAGTGAACTTTGGCTGGTGGAATCCGGCGGGGAGTGGTGTACTCTCAATCTCTAGAGACAGCGGCGTGGCTGTAAGTTGCGCCAGCTCTTTGTCCACTAGCTCAGGGGCTATCGCTTTGGGGGCTAGCATCGCCACTTCCTCACTACAACGAACTAGAGCGCTCAACCTCTGCAATGCTGGCACTCTCTGAGCCTCCCGACGGCACGCCCTCTCCTCCAATACATCCCTGGAACGTGTGGAGAAAGAGGATCGCGACATTGGCGTCGGGCGTGAGGGGCGGTAAGTGCTGTCGCGAGAGAGGGACCTGCCCTCTCTTGGGTCAGAATCTCCAACCCCATAGTTCCTGGTGATGGAGAAAGAGTGAGTCCTCCCCTGGCGGCGACTGCCACAACGAGGGAATGGGGTGCGCTCACTGAGGTTGCCCTCTCCAGCAACACCTTTCCCTTTAATCTTGAGTTTGTGCTCCAGGCGCTGCGTATGGGACTCCCCTCGGCATCGGCGGCCCTCTGGACTCTGCGAGCTATTAGTACTCCTCTCGTGTTTGTCTCGCGCACCTCGCGAAGAAGTCTCTAGGCCCGCCATGGCTGGAATATTCGGGGGGCCTTCTCTCAAGCGGACATACTCAGGTGTGACGCCATCGACAACGGACAGTGGGGCTTCGTCGTTGTTGGCCATGGAAATGGTCGAAGAAGCTCAAAGAACAAGGGTTGAGTACCAAAGAATTCCCACAGACGGCGCCAATTGTACGGGTGCGAAATATCCTCTGCTTTCCGTACTCCTTGGACGTCAAGCTTCTCGTGACGGCGTCTATCTCTGCAACACAAAAATGATGAGCTGCCTGGTGGTGGTGTGCCGGATAGACCCTCCGACGCTCAAGTCAGACCACTGAAGGAAGAAGAAGGCTATCGGAGAGGGAGAGAGAGTGTTGGCGATAGAGTGAATTTTGCATACCTCTAACGTTTCTCTTTCTTTCTATTTCTAGGCTGGCCATGCAGCCTAAAGATTGTGCGCACACTACCTCTGTTGTCCTTCCCTGGACAGGTGACAGTGCTCGCCTCTCACCACCTTATGCGTGTAAAGGCTTAGTCCTCCCACCAGTACACGCAGAACTGTCCAACGGTATTGATGCGCGCGTGGAGCAGATGTCCTCTCCCTCATGCCATTGGCCCAGGTGGCACACCTAACCGGAGTACCATGACCGACCTATCCCTTGTGGAGAACTGTCACCACATGCATGCAACTGAGCTATGTGTCGCCGGCCTGCCCCTTTGGTAAAGGGGCCAAGGGGTGATGCTCATGGCCGGGCTGATATTGACCGATTTATTGTGGCTTACCAGTTCCGAGGCATGTCGGCCTCCATCTGTTCTACCTTCATCTGAGGTTATCTGGAATCTGTCCATCTCGGCTAACCGTTCAAAGGCATGCCGGCCTTCGCCTCGTCCTCGGTTTAGCCCGAGCTATTCGTAGCCCGGTCTCGCCACTCGACTGCGTGCCCTGCCAAATGTCTACAAGTCACAGCTCGGCCGGGCGTAGTTCACACCTGGTCTGCCGATCTCCTTGACCGAGCAAAACAGATCCACCGGCCGTCTCAGTAGAGAAAATAGCGCGGCGCCGTAAAGTTTGTCACGACCGGCACTATCGTAGCTCGGCCGTACTAACGGTGCAAATCTCCCCTCTCACAAATATTAATAATAATAACAATGCAGAGGAGCACGCACTCGTGCGTGCTCACACAAAGATAGAGACATAACCATCAAAACTCAACTTGTAGTTCTATGGTGAAATTTCGATCAAGCAATTAGAGCACATCACAATAAAATTTCAGAGAGAGAGAAAGAGACCTTTAATCGTTTATGGAGACGAGAGAGAGAGAGAGAGAGGCCTCGAGGTCTTTGAGGATCTCCTAATGCAAGCGATCAAGGTGGTGCTTGGCGGAGTCCAAGAGCGAAGAGGCCAATTCCTTCAGTTCCGCGATCGGACTTAGGGTTTTCTAACGAAGAGATGTAGATGATGCTACAACGTTCTTGCTCTTGTTGCCATTGGTGTTGTTCCTCGAAGATAGAGTCGATGTTGAAGAGGCCGTTGTTGATACTACATAATCAACACAAATATTAATTGATAAACAAGCATTTTCAAAGAACAAATGCAAACAACAAATCGAAAACCAAGTCAATGAGACTGAAATTGATTAATCGAACAAACATGGATACTAAAATCGCTGTCAAGAGAGACACTATGAGATTCCTTAGGGTTGAAATCAACAATCCATCGATTAGAGGTGTAGATCAGGAGTCTTTGAGATCAGATTAGGGATCGAAATCAATAAACCACAGATTCAATGGAGAAGGAAATTAGGGATTCGATAGATCGATCGATCGATCGATTGAGAGAGAGAGAGCCATTCTTCAAAAAATGAATCCCGACTATTGAAGTTCAAAGAATGAAAATAATGTATAAGTTGAGTTTATTGGGGACCAACTAAAATTGTAGGCAAAAAACATTAACCCTTTTGCAACCAAATAGACTTGTTTAAAAAATATAATAACATAATTAAATATATATATATATATATATATATTTTTTAAATTTCTTCATTTTATTTTTAAAAGTATAATTTTTTCTGACAAATTATTTTGTTCCTAAAAATTTATTTCTAAAACCTTAATTTCTTGTAATGAATTATTAAAAAAAATTAATTGACTTATGAATTATTAAAAAAAATTAATTGACTTATGATTTATTAATAAAGAGATAATTTGTTTTATGATTAGAAATTTAAAGGAATATAATATAATTTTCAAAAATATAAGAAGTATTTTGTATTTAAAGAAAAAATCTCCAAACGTGTATTTATAATTTATCCTATTTTTGATGGTGGAAGGATCTGTTTGCAAGCCATGTCTGATCTTATCAAGGTAAAGGTTGCATTATGGGTGAAGAGCATGGATAGCACCAGTGCACTCTTTAAATGACCTCATTTTGAACTTAGAGAAAGCTAACATATCCTAGACAAATAGATTCGAGGGTTATACATAAAACAATTTTTCCAGTTCAACCCAAACTTTTTTTTTTTTTTACAAGAAAATCCTCTTCATCTCCCGCAGGTCCAAGGCAGCGCCCCCCTTGCACAGATCAGCAAAGTGTCCTGTTATCCATTTCGAGTAAGAAACTATAACCTGAGAACTTATCTCGACCTCTCAAGACAAATTCCGCTTACGTTAGGACTCGCACAGTAAGGGAGTATTGAACCCACACCAAATGCTGTGGTAAGTTGGTAACAGCAACTTGAGACATAGGCCTCGTTTGGCAAGTAGTTGTTTTGGGCTAAAAGCCAAAAAAATTACTAAAAAAATCAAAAACCTTATAACCTATACTAAAAAGTCAAAGATTTATTTTTCTCTCTACTTTTTGCACATGTTTTCGTAAAAAGCTAAAAAAACTATCCCAAGTATACTATTTTTTTTACCTCATATTTTATCCAAAAAGTCAAAAAGTTATTAAAATAATATATTTCCAAACGAGGCCTTAATCTCTTAACTAACTGCGCCACGCCTAAGAAGTTGGGTGAAGAAATTTCGAACTTGAGACCTGGGTCTTAACCCCAGCCTTTACCAAGTGCGCTAAATGCCTTGGGTTAACCCAAACTAATATGTTGAGGATGGTGAGGGGTCTATAAATGTGTACTTTTCTGACAACTTTAATGCCCAAGCTGAAAGTTTCCCACATAATTTTCCTACAAACTTTTCCATGAGCTTTCTTGCTTTTTCAGCACAATGGCTTCCATTGTGTCTTCTAATCCTCTTCAATTCTGTTTCTGCAATACCACACAATAATATTCCAAGGCTAAGTGTACTCGGCCAAAAATTCCTTAGAGACCCTTCTGTCACAGTTTCGGCGTCTGTTTGGAAGGACTTGAAAACCTATTTTTACAACCAAACACTTGATCACTTCAACTACAATCCTCAAAGTTATGCCAAATTCAAGCAAAGATATTTAATGAATTCTAAGTATTGGGGTGGTGCAAATGCAAGTGCTCCAATCTTTGTTTATCTTGGTGCAGAGGAACCAATAGATGGTGATATTGAAGTCGTTGGGTTTCTCCCCGAAAACGCCCCTCGTTTCAATGCTCTCATGGTTTACATAGAGGTACTTACATATAAATTGTGACATTCGTTGCTAAATACTCGAATTTTTTCAACACAAAAATATTTTCGTCACAAAAAGCATATCTTGAAAAACTTTGGACATTTTTGAGTTTCTTCTAAGAGTTTTGTCGTTGTTTTTCTAAGTAAATTTTTTCATTTTTTTTTAAATACAAGTACAATTAGATAGTGTGGCTATCGATATACTATCCCACTTAATTATTTATTTTTATTTGATTGATGAGTTTTAAAAATAAAACGATTCAAATAATCTCAATAAACTTGAAGTGAGCCCTACCCAAATACCCCGAGTCTTAAAAAATGTGGATAGGTGAACCATTTTGCATGAATGAAGATTTTTCCTTAAATGCTAACTGTATTGAAATGTCAGGATTAAAGCTCCAATATTGTACGGGTTATCAAAATTTTACAGTTTTTTTTTTTTTTTTTTTTTTTTTTTTTTCAGCACCGGTTCTATGGAAAGTCAATTCCATTTGAAACAATGGAAGAAGCCATGACCGCTCAAGGTTATTTCAACTCGGCTCAAGCTATAGCAGATTATGCAGAGGTGATCTTGTACTTGAAGAAAAAATTATCTGCACACAACTCTCCAATTATCGTTATTGGAGGATCATATGGAGGAAGTAAGTTTCTATATTGTTTACAGCCATTGTTGAATACTTATATGTTGGAAGAAGGATTCCTCCGGTCTAAATATGGATTGTACAGTAACTAATAACCAGTCTTATTTTGATGATTTGATTATTTCATTTTGTGGGCCTCTTGTGTTTCTCATTTATAGAAAAAAAAAAAAAATTCAAATTAATTAGATAATCGAAACTACATGATTCATCATACTTGTCTTTAAAGCAATGGATGACCAATATAATTTTCAAACTAAAATGTACACTGCTTAACAGCAAATGTGATGTAATATGATTTACCACTATCGGATCAATTTGTTTTCTTTTCTTTTTTTTCATGAACGATAAACACATTTTAGTTTCAAAATAAAGAAGTCAGATTATCAAAGTGGGCCCGTGGTAAGCTCCATGAACCTCAACACACTGTCTGATCCACATTATGGATTGGAGTGAAACCCAATCCATTTATTTTTAAAATTGATAATGTAGCTTGTTTAATTTTTGTGTTTAATTAAAACTTACAGTGCTTGCTGCATGGTTTCGGCTGAAGTATCCTCACATTGCTCTGGGAGCTCTGGCTTCATCCGCTCCTATCCTTTACTTTGATGACATCACTCCCCAAGATGGATACTATTCAATTGTCACCAAGGATTTCAAAGTAAAAAAAAAAAATCTTCAGTAATTTTAGTTTTTCAGAGTGTTTTTCACCAAACTAATTTTTTGGAGAAAACAATTCCTTTTTTTTTTTTTTTTTTTGCAGGAAGCTAGTGAGACTTGCTATGAAACAATAAAGCAATCATGGTCTGTAATTGATGAAGTGGCTTCCCAGAAAAATGGCCTCTCAATCCTCAGTCAAAGATTCATGACATGCTCGTAACTGACATAATTCACACTTACTCTTTTGTTTTTGTTTTTGTCAATTTTTTTTTTTAAATTCCAAAACAATTACCAAAAACAAAAGTTGTTTGGAATGATCTAAATAAGTGCACTTTTTGTTTTTTTACGAAAAGATATGCAGAAAAATAGAGAAGTGATGTGATGAAAAAAAAATAAAAAGATTTATTATTTATAGGATGCCAAACCACCCTAACTTATTTTCTTAATCCAAATTATTTCATGGTTAAAGTCGTGTTTTCAAATTATAATATATTTGTTGTAAAAAAAACTTAAACTAGTGATTTCGTGGTTGAAGTTGTGTTTTATTGTGTAAATTTTAAAATCATGTTCTTAATATATGATTTCAACAACACTACATAAAAACTCACTTAGACCAAGGAGGTTATTGGTTCAATTCCCTTTAGGAGGTTGAATTAAGGATGTGTGCTTTGCCAAGAGTGGAGAGATTTTCTCTGATAAGTGCTAATCTAACAACTAACATTTGCCAATAAAAAAAAAAACCACTTGGACCAGGAACAAAAAATTTAAAATTGCTCGGGCTCGAGAATTCTATTTTACAACAAATTGCAATTGGTAAAAAAGTCATATATGGTTGGCGCTATAGCTTGACTGGTTTAAACAATAAGATGCATAATATGTGTTAGCCCGTTCAAAAAAAAAAAAAAAAAAAGAAAAAAAAAAAAAAAGAAAAATGTGTTAGAATTTTGACCAATATGCAATGAGGTGTCCTTTGTTAATAGGCATGGACAGCTGGCAACTTTGACGTAATCCACACCATATGTACCAAGCATAAAACTACATAATTCATTTAAAATTTTCATTGAACAATTTATGAATATTTTAGCTGAGTATATTTTTTCTATATACACGACATTTTTGTGCTGTTTGGTTTTGAGATTCACGAATTCTGTTTTTGAATTTTTTGCTTTTTGAATTTTTTTTTTTTTTGGTTTTTAGTGAATATATTTTAATATTTTAATTAATAATTTTATTTTAATTTTTTTAATTCACTTAATTTAGATGAACTTAAAAACATATTTGTCAAGAAATCTTTAAAAAAAAAAAAATTCCAAAATTCCAAAAATGTAATGAATTAATTTTTATTTTATATTTAGTGAATTTTTAAATATATTTTTATAAATATTTTAATAGGCAAACTTCACTTTACTCCTTATGGTTTGGGCAGGGTGCAAATTATCTCCCTAATATTCGAAAATCACCACATAACCCTCATGTGGGTACTGGATTGAAATGCACACTAACTTTTGTTAACAAAAGTTGTAAATTAATAATTATACTCTCAACTTCATCTCTCTCTCTCTCTCTCTCTCTCCTCTCTCTCTCTCTCTCTCTCTCATATCTTCTTCATAGTTCACTACCCAAACTTTACATATATATATATATACTTTACATATACATATATATACATATACAATCTCATTTGGTGCTCAATGATTAGCAATCATATATATATATATATATATATGCATATAGCAGATACAAAACCAAAATCAATTTTTTTTTTTTTAAACATAACACAGATATATATATATATATATATGTATGGATAAAACATGACCATATATATACATACATACATACATACGATTCAAAATGACTTGAAATATACATATGTGTGTGTATCTATATGATTCTAGATGATTTGATGATGATGTTTTATGAATTAAAAATTCGAAATTGTGTTTTTCACT
The DNA here is from genome assembly GCF_055761805.1 of Camellia sinensis. Taxonomy (NCBI): domain Eukaryota; kingdom Viridiplantae; phylum Streptophyta; class Magnoliopsida; order Ericales; family Theaceae; genus Camellia; species Camellia sinensis. The sequence goes on from NC_138974.1 coordinate 83,632,883, forward strand.
ATGTTTGTATACATGTATATATATATATATATATATATATCTTTGATTTGATGATTATTAAAAAAAAAATTGAAGAGAGAGAGAAGATGTTGATTCAAAAAATTTATAACTCAGATATATATGTATAAATCTATGCATATATATATATATATATATGTGTGTGTGTGCGCGTGTCAATCTTCACCAGATGATTTGATGTATATATATATATATATATATATCTTTGATTGGAAAATATTATATAAAACAAAAAATAAAAAGAGAGAGAGAAAAAAAAAAGATGTTGATTCTAGCAATATATATATATATATATATATGAATGTAAATATATTTGTATAACTATTTGCTAATGGTTGAAAAATAGAAATAGGAAAAGAATGGCATCCTTTGTAAATTTGAAGAGGTATAAAGGGTATTTTCGTCATAAAAATTGACTCACTCTCTATAAAGCGGCGTGTCTTTCACATTCTGATATCTTAGACAGAAAAACTAACAGTGCGTTTTAATCCACAAATCACATGGGGTTATGTGGTGAATTCCGAATGTCTGGAGAGTAATTCACACTCAACCCAAACCACAATGGGTAAAGTGAAGTTTGCCTATTTTAATTTTGGGTAAATTAGAAATATACTTCTTGAGGTTTGTTTAAAATACAAATTGCCTCCTGTGATTTGAAAAATTACAAATATCTCCCTGATAATTTTTATTTAACAAAATCAATTGAAATATTGAAATTATAACTATTCACTTATACAATAATAAAATTATCTGAATTGTTAATTGAAATAAAATTTTAACATTATTAAAAACTGTTAATTACCTTGATGATTTGTTAATAAAAGACCTATTTGTTATGAAATTAGAAACCTTAAGGAGGCATAATGTAATTTCTTAAATCGCGGGGGTAATTTGTAATTTAAGTAAATCTCAAGAAGTGTGTTTGTAATTCATCCTTTAATTTTTTTATGTATATATAAATTAAGTGAATTTGAAAAGTTAAAAAAAATATTAAAAAAGTTATAGAAAAAAAAATTTAAAAATTATTTTTGAAAACTCAAAAAAAAAAAAACAGATAGTAATTGTATTTATTTATTTATTAATTACTCTTATCCATCTATATCCTATACTATTTTTTTAGGAAGTTGAATAACACGATTGGGCTGAAGAACTACTTGGAGTTAATATATTGCCAAGCAGCTCAGTATAACAGCCCACCGGAATATCCAGTGACAGTGGTCTGCGGCGGCATCGACGGAGCATCTCAAGGCACTGATATTCTCGGTCGCATATTTTCCGGCGTCGTTGCTTACACAGGAAACATATCCTGCCATATGATCGAGGACACTTCTAATATTGAAACAGCTTTGGGGTGGCATTGGCAAGTAAGTAATCACATATTTATCATTCCGGTTAATAACAATACTATAAATTTATCCTTATTAATCCAAAATTTATCCCTAAAAAGAAAATCAGTGGCCGAGATTCATTTTATATGTGGACCCCACATTTCATCAATTCAATTTTTACCACACAAACACATTTGGGATAAATTCAAGGTCCGTAAGAGATGGTTCCTAGCATTTTTCTTACGATTAATTAAACTTTTAGGCAAATTACATTGGTCGTTGTTACATTTTATTTCTTGTGTCATTTTAATTTTTGAAATTTCAATTAATCCAATTTTAATATTTAATTTTAAATTTTGTATCAATTTAGTTTAATTGATAACACCGATTACGATTTTCGAAAAAAAATAATCATTAAGCTGATTGAGATTAACTCATTAAGTTGAACAAATTTACAATTTTATTTATAAAAACATAACAAATGCCGTTTATGCATACATTTCTATAAATAAAAAAAAAAAAAACAATAATGGTTGTAATCTTTTTTTGGTCAATAGATAAGAGAGTAGTCACATTATCAAAACACCAATGCTACGTTACCTTAAGATATCACCCCTAAATGGTCTCTAATGATGTGGCATTGTGCTTAGACCTCACATGATGAAATATTTGACAAATCAAATTTTGACATTTGTCATACACATTATTAGGAGTGACTTTTAGAGATGATAAATTAAGTGTCTAAAGTATTTTTCTTCTGAAAAATGTTCACATCATCAAATAGACCATTAACCCACAATAATTAGAAAGTCAGCAAAGTGTAACCAATCTACGAAGCGCCAAACAACTATTACTAATCACATAAAATCTTCATAATAGAGGAGAAATAAACCAATTATCACAAAGGATACCGGACTCCTCTCTATAGGAGTTGAACCCGAAACCTCACACCACAAATGGTGCTATACAACCATTAGGCCAAATGTCTTGGTTAATAACGGTTGTAATCAATTAGATCATATTTAGATAAAATCATAAATTTAAGGTCAAAATCAATTTAATTGAAATTATAAATATCAAAATAACACAAGAATCAAAATATAGAGACTACTAATGTATTTTTTTTTATATTTTTATTTCTTAGAGTATTAGTCTTGTGTTATTTTATCTTCAAAATATAAAAAAAAAAAATTCCATTTAATACCTAATATAACAAGTGTTTTAATTCAATCTCTCAACATTACAGTTGCATCTAAAAACACCATTATTGAGGACAACTAATTGGTACATCCTCACCATCAAAATTTCAATGCACAAACTTCATTATTGTTGCAATCACTTTCTTTTGTGTGCATATTGGAATTGTGTGATCGTTAAAATTCTCTAATTAAAGATTATTGAATTTATATATATGTTTTTTTTTTATCGGCAAAAAAATCTTTATTAATGAAAGCATGTTAAGGGAAATACAGTATATTAATAAAAAGAAGCTTGGAGCTAACTCAAGCTCCAAGCTCCAGTTGTGTGTGTGTGTGTGTGTGTGTGTGTGTGATCTTTAAAAATCTGTATTGTGTGTGTGTGTAGGAATGTAGTGAAATGGTGATTCCCCTTGGCCGTGGCAGCAACGATACTATGTTTTTCGCAAAACCTTTCATTCTTAGCAGCTTCATTGAGGATTGCAAAAGTATGTACGGAGTCCCACCAAGGCCTCATTGGGTCACTACCTACTATGGAGGCCATGTATGTCCTTTTCATTATTCTTCTCCATTTAATTTAATTTACTACTATTTTTCTATGCAGTCTCTACCACATATTTATGAAGTCAAAATAGATTAGTGCCTATTGTAATTTATTTCTTGTGTTAATTTAATTTTTGTAAATTCTATTTTATTACAAAAATGAAGGTTAAATTTGTTCATTCTCTTGTTCTCTCTCTTATATTCTTCCCTTTTAATTTAACCCTTGAATTTTATCAATTTTTTTTTTTTAAACACATTATCAATTTGATTAAATTGACACAATATAAAAAAAATTAAAAAACAAAATTGATGGAATTGAAACTGAAAGACTATATTGGCACTATAAGCAAATTGCAGGTTCAATTGTGTAATTTTTTTCTATTTATAATTCGGGATTCTAACTTTTAAAATTGGGTGTTCTCTATTTTTGTTGCTGACCTTTCTAATAAATTTGTTGCCTTCATCAATTTTTTTTTTTTTTTTTTCTTGAATGCGTCTTACAAATTTAAATATTTTCAAATGCAATTTGCAGGATATAAACATGGTTCTCAAGAGGTTTGCTAGCAACATCATCTTCTCCAATGGTTTGAGAGATCCTTACAGCAGTGGAGGGTAAATAAAAAAGATGTGTCTTTTTTCAAAAATAGAAAAAACCAAAGTAAAATTGAACAAAAATTACCTGATTGACCCCAGTTTAATTCTGTTTGCGTGATTAATTGTAGGGTATTGAAAGACATATCAGATAGTGTTGTTGCTGTTCATACGGTTAATGGTATGTGCTTACCTATATCTCTACAATAAACAATCAATACATATGTTTGCTTGTGTATGTTTGTTGTGGATTTACATGGCAAATGTTAGTGCAGATATAGAACTCATTATATCATAAGAAAATAGGAGCCAACATTATTTTCTAGATATATGCAGCTTTGTCTTGAACCGTTTTTGGTGTAGATCATTCATTAAAAAATAATAAAAATAATTTAAAAAATTAATTAAATTAATTTGATAATTCTAATGATATAATTTCATCGTTTAAAAAAAAATATTAAATAGATGGCAATATTTTTAGAATTATGTTTCCTGTCTACTAAAAAGCACGGACACTTCTAATTATAAGCTTGAATACAACAATTTAAACACATGTGAAACTAATTATAAGCTTGAATACAACAATTTAAGATATAATAATAAAACAAAACCCATATAAATTTATAGAAATTAATGTCATATTGCATTTTATATTATATTTGAATGATATATTTATATATATAATATATAATAAATATATAAAATTATATATTTCATGCGTGTTCCCCACGTATCGTGTCCTGTATTTTTTGAAAATTAACGTGTCAGCGTGTCCGTGTCGTGTCACGTGTCCGTGTCCATGCTTCTCAGGCTGTCTATTTTTTGAAAAAAAATGATAAAATTGTATGGTTATAATTTTCAGATAATTTGATTAATTTTTTTAAAAAAAATTGAATAGATAATTTGCACTTAACAACTTACAAAATGAACATATTTGATTGTTCGAGTGAGACTCCCGGTGGATCCAAAACTGGAGATGACAATCCGTTCCCTTTGAATATATAATATTGGCCCTTATATGTGTACATGACATATGTTGTATGGAGTCACGCAAATGATGAAAAAAAAAATGTCAGTGAAATTTATCTGGTGATATATAACAAGTATCTTTTCTCAAATATTTGGTGAAATATAACTTTGCAGGATCCCATTGCTTGGACATTCTTTGGAAAAGCCAAAGTGATCCAAAATGGTTGACAAATCAACGGAAAGAAGAGGTCAAGATCATCAAAGGGTGGATCAAGAAGTATTATGACGATCTTCTATCATCTTCCAAAAATTAGATCAATATTGATTTTCTTCCAGATCTAAAAAAAAATATAAATAAATAAATAAATAAAAACTTAAGAGATCACTTCAAATTTATCAATAATAGAAGGATATAATTCGATTGAAGATTGTACCCACAATTATGCCTCCAAAATTGGACTCAAAATCATTGTAGTGTTTAAAAATGCTCTCTTTCATATATATGTTCTTCTTGTCTAGTTTTATTTTTTATTTTTTTTTTGATTGTCAAAAGAAATGGCAGATGGAAGAGATGCGATGCTGTAACGGTAGATGGAAGTGTTAGGGAACGGGGTAGGCCTAGATTAACATTGACTAGCGTTTCAAATAGAGATATGAATCTACTTAATTTGACTAATGAAATGGCCTTTGATAGGGCCGCGTGGAGAAGAAGGATTCATGTAGTCGACCCCATTTGATGGGACTCAACGCTTGGTTTGATTGGTTGGTTGGTTGGTTGGTCAAAAGAAAAAGTATTTAATTGATAAAATCAATAGACATTAGATATGAAAGCACATCAATAAATGAGATGATCAAGAAGTATTATGAAATCTCTTGTCTAGTTCATCAATAAAGTCCTTTATTGATGAAATCTCTTGTCTAGTTGATCGAGTCATGAACCATACATGGCTTTGAATGTGATCAATGAAATGTCAAAAGTCCCTAATAATTTTTTTTCCTCTTTTTGTATGTGTGTTGATTTACTGCACACAAAAAAAAAAAAAATAAATAAATAAATAATTAAATAAATGAGGAAAAAAATGTGGCGGTATTTCTAGTAATATGAAATACCAGTTTTTAGTCCAACATATATTTGAAACATGTTAGGTTTTATTTCTTGGCAATCCCGTTTGAAAAAACTCCTTTGAGTTGTAATTTTATTCGCATTTTTATTTCAGTGAGGCTATAAGTTGTTAGATACGAATCCAACCCGAATCAAGCATTTTAGAGAAGTTTGTGATGATAAAGCTTTCAAGATTGCCACTTCGCTGATTATGACGGGGATCGAGCTGCCCGGTCAGCTCGCGGGGGTCCAGGGGGCAGCGCCCCTTGGCGGGTCCGGGGCAGCGCCACGGCGGGGTTGAGGGGCAGCGCCCCTGAAGCAAAATGCAAAAATGCATTCAAAGTTGCCTGTCCGAGCATGTTATTTTTTTCCAGTTTTTCCATTTTTGGCCTTCCCGCTCGAGCGGGGAAAGTGACGCTCGAGCGGGGATTGGAAGCTCTCAGCATCTCTGCAGTCGCCTGTAAAAATACTGGAAGGTGTGATTTTACGCTCGAGCGGATTCTCCTACGCTCGAGCGCATCTCAGTTTGTTCGCACGCAGTTTTTGGTCGTACCGCTCGAGCGGGCTGTGTTGAGCTCGAGCGGAGATCGCGGGACAGATTCTATAAATTCGCGTATTGGGTCAGATTTTTAGGAGAACTTCTCCAGATCTTCTTTTTGGTTTCTAGGGTTTATATCTGGGGATACTTTGGGAGTTTTCTTTGATGTTTTGATTGAGTATTCAACTCATGATCTAAAGAGAGCACATCAAAGGCTTGTTTGTTACACACAAAAGAGAGAGTTATTCTTCAGTTGTGGATTCTGAAGAATTCGAGCCTGAAGCTTTGGTGGAATCCGGAGTGGCTCATCAGAAAGGCAATTCCGTGGTGAAGATGGGGTTGGAAGAGGCACATAAAGGTTGGTTCAATTAGGCGTTGTGGATTCGCTAGGTAATTGAGAGTATACCTGTGTAATTCCTTTAATTCTTCTTAGTAGATTGTCTTGTGGCTGTTGCCCGTGGTTTTTTGATCACAGTTGGAGGTGTCCAATTGTGGTTTTTTTCCACGTTAAATCGCTGTGTCTCTTTCTCTTGATTATTTGATTGTTTGATTGGGATTGTTATATTCTGCTTAAAATTGATACATAATCACAAATCAACATCTAGGGGATTTCTAGATTTTTCAAAACAGAACAAAGTTATCATCATTATTCAAATATAAAAAATCAGGCACATTGACTCATAAGATAGAAAAGACCAAAAGGAAAAATACATGAATGAAAGGTATTTTTTTCCATGATTCTGTTTTTTTTTGGCACAAGTAATTTCATAGGGAACTTACTTTCAGGTTCAATGGCTGTCCCTCTTTCATTTTACTATTATTTTCTTGTCTTTTATATTTTTAAGGGTTAATTACAAATATACCCCTTGAGATTTGTTTAAAATACGAATTGCTCTCTGTAGTTTGAAAAATTACAAAAATCTCCCTGTCATAAATTTTTATTTAACAAAATTAATTGAAAAAATAAAATTTTTAACTGTTCACCTATATAATAATAAAATTATCTGAATTATTAATTGAAATAAACTTTCAACATTATTAAAAACTATTAATTAATTTGATAATTTATTAATAAAATGATCTATTTGTAATGAAATTAAAAACCTTAGGCGACATAATGTAATTTCTAGAACCACAAAAGATAATTTGTAATTTAAATATATCTCAGGGAGTGTGTTTATAATTTACCCTATTTTTAATGTTGGAAGCATCTCTTTCGGAGCCTTGTCTGATCTTATCAAGGTAAAGGTTGCATTTTCGGTGAAGAATAAGGATAGCATCAGTGCACTCTCTCTAAGACTGTATTGGTTGGAAGATTTGATGAGCGAAATGAAAATGAAAATGAAAAATGAAATAGAAAGAAAAAGAAAAAGGAGAAAGAACTAATCAGTGTGTTTGGTTTGAGTTTTTTTAAATAAGTTTTTTGGTTTTTGTTTTTAGTGAATATTTTAAAAATTTTAAACATTTTTTTATTACATTTTTAGATGCATCTTACTTAGATGTATCTAAAAAGTAAAAAAAAAATTGTGAAAAAATATTTTAAAAAATTAATAAATACATAAAAATACAAAAAAATGTATTGAATTCTCATATATATATATATATATTTGGTATTTAGTGAATTTTTAAAAGGCTTTTTCAAAAAAAAATTTACTTTTTAGATACATCTAAGTTAGGTATGTTTAAAAATTAAAAAAATTGCTTAAAATATTAAAAAAACTTCAGTAAAAACAAAAACACACAGAAAATGAGAAAGTAAAATTTTCTGAAAAATGTTTTTGAAAAAGTGAAACCAAGCAAAGTGATAGGATTTGAATTCCAAGCAATGTTTGGTTGAGTTGGGAAATGGAGAAAGGAAAGAGCATAAGTAAACTCAAAAGACAAAAAGTGAGATTGCATTTTCCTCTCCCTTTCTTTTCGCTTGTATTTTCCATTATAGCCAAATAAAGTGAGAATACATTTCTTTTTTCTTTCCATTTCTCCCTTCAAATCTTTTAACCAAATGCAACCTAAATCATCTCATTTTTAAATTACATCACGTGGTGTCAAATTAAGACCTAGTTTGGGAAGACTAAATAAGTGCACTTTTTGACTTTTTTTGTATTATGTGTAGAAAAAGTAGAGAGGAGATGTTGATTGATGTGACCCAAAAAAGATAAAAAGATGAAATAAGTGCACTTTTTTGGCAGTAGCCAAACTAGAATTCATTTGTCTAGGATATTTAGCTTTCTGGTTGTTTTGTTGTTGTATGGTCCATGGCATCTTGCCATTGCCAACTTCTTAGGGTTGCTCCTTGTTCATGCTAGTGATTGCATATGATTGGCTTGATTTGTATGTACCAAGTCGGCAATAATGCAGTTTACTACCTTAGCTTTTTAATGTATTGATTCCCTAATTTTTTAAATTTTTTTTTATCATTAATAAAATTAGATTTTTTGCTGTTAAAAAAAAGAGGTAGTTACACCCCAGTGGAAGGCAGAAACAAAAAAAATACAAATTTATAAATTTAATTATTAATATTTCCAAAGAATAATATTAGGAATTGTGAAAAAATATCATGAAATGTATTTTAAAAAAATCTCATCCTTTGATTAATGTGTGGTGTTTTATTATATTTATAATCCAAATGTAAAAAATATTTCATGATCATTGTCATGATATATTTTTTTTTATGATTCTTAATATTACTCTTTGCAAAAATTTTCATTGATTGCAATTATTTTTTTAAATACCCACTGATGTGATATTTTTCCTTACAGCAACCACCACAACCATAATAATAATAATAATAATAATGATGATGATGATGATGGCCATCCTCCTAACAATGACAGATATAATAAATGTGGCTAAAGCTAACTGAGTTGAAGGTTTTACCAAAGGGCTTGGACAGCTTGAGAGAACAATTGAGGCCCTGTTTGGGAGCGGGAATTTTGGCTAAAATAATCAATAAATATAAGAAAAATTAAAACAGTCAATAAGGCAAAATATTACATTTTACAAATCAATCAATTATTTTTTTTTCTCAACCAGCTATTTAATTACAAAAAAATTCACAAATCATTCCAAATATAACTTCTTTTTCATCTCATAAAATAGTTAAAAGGCAAAAAAATCAAGTTGCCAAATTCCCAAACGGTGCCTTTGTGCAGTGGGACCAATAGATGGCGACGTTGAATTCACACTACAAGAAAAGAGGGCAAAAAACACGGAAGCATTTGCGACGGCGCGTTCCCCATCGCAAAAAATGGTCTTTTGCGACGGCAAAATTAACCGTCGCAAAAAATAGTTTTAACGACGGCGTTTAACCGTCGGTAATAAAACTGCACGGGCAGGTATTAAAATGCGGAAGTATTAGTGACAGCGTGTTGAACCGTCGCCAAAAAAAAAAAGTTTGAGACGGCATAAGTTTGCTGTTGCAAATACTCGACAATTTGCGACGGCAAATGTCCGTCGCGAAAAAAGGATTACCAAAATGACGTCAGTTTATTAATAATTATGTATCATTTGCGATGGTGTAAAGGTCCCGTCGCAAAAAGTAAAAAAAAAATCCCCCCCCCCCCCCTCTTTCCTTTCATCTTGCCGCTCAGTTGGATCGAAATCCCTAAAATTGTTTGAAACAAAATTTCTTTCCCCCAAAATCCCCAAACGAGCAACGGGCGACGAACGGCGAAGGGCTAGCGGTGGTGCAGTGGTGCTTCGACGACGACAGCTACTCAGGTATGCTCTCTCTCTCTCTCTCTCTGTATATATATATATATATATATATGTATGTTTACCTGTTCAAAAAAAAATAAAAAATATATACATGAATATAATTTTTTTTTGCTATTTGTAAATTTATTTATTTACTATTATTATTTTTTAATAAAAAAATGACTTTGAAATATCTAGTTGAGGCCCTTTATAATTACTCATAATCTAATTTTATTTTTTTAATACTGTAAATTTTATTTAAAATTTATAACAATATCTCCAACTTTCACAATTAAAATTATTTTGATAAAGAGGCATTCAATATGTATTAAGGCATGGTTTGGGAACACTCAAATAAGTTATTTAATGATTTATTTTTTATCATATTACCCCTCATTTCCATTGAACACACCCCTCTGAGACTATAGTTTACTCCTTCCAGACCCCATTAACAAGACTAATTTTGGTGTAAATCTTGCTTATATTTTTAGTGATGTGAGAAAACTAAATAAATCTTGCTGTATATTTGTGCTTGATTTATTTATTATTTTTGTGTGTTTTCAATTATGTTTGGTCTCAACTCTCACACAGTGGTTTCTTTGGGTGGTGTCTCATATTGAATGGCTTGGTGAAGAATCGAGACTGAGACCAAACAATAGTGAAAAACCGAAACTGAGACCAAACATATCTATATTCATTTACCTTTATTAAACCTTCTTTTTAATATCATTTAATAAATATATGTGTCTGTTTGTTTTTTTTATAGCAAAATAGGCACGTTAACCTGACCGTGAAATCTTGATTGGAGAAGGATGAGTCGTTCTGAGAATTTATATAGTCCTATATATGTATTTGATTATATTTTGGTTTTCAAACTTGATATCTGCAAACTCCAGGAGGGCTTAAGCCTCTGCCCTCTGGTTTTCTTTTATAACTCTACACCTGTTTGCTTTTTACTTCATTTGATTTTTTTTTTTAAAAAAGATTGTATTTTGGTTTTCATTTTTGTTTTTCTTCTAAAAAATTTGAAAATTTTGTTCGTCTTAGTTGTTGAAAGTGGTGACTGGTGACGGTGGTTAGAGGGGTTGCCAATGGGTGACGGAGCATAGATGAGGTTTGAGTTTGCTAAAAGGATCTCTTGATTTTGGGTAATAAAAAAAAAAAAAGAGTAGAATTTAATTTTGAATCGGTTTGAGTTAAAGAGCATAGATGAGCTTTGAGTATTTTTTAGACAAACTTAAATAGATGAGTTTTGAGTATTTTTTTGAATAGGTTTGAGTTAAAGGTATTATATTTAGAGTTACTTTGATGAGATATTTTTGTGGCTGTGTACAGATGATGGATAAGAGTTGGATTGATTTGCCAAATAGGATGTCGAGCGAATACATTAATGGGATTGATGAATTCCTTGTGTTTGCCTACACCAATAGGGTTGAAGGATCGATGATCAGTTGTCCGTGTAGGAAGTGCGAGAATCGATACTATTTTGTACGAGAGGGTGTACGTGAGCATCTGATTTTGAATGGTTTTTTAAAAAAAGACAAACATTGGATTAATCATGGGGAATCTTACGTATCTCTGCATGGTAATCGAGAGAATGAAACATTAGCTAATTTAGACATTGGGGATGATATGATTGGAATGATACAAGGGGCTATGGGAAATCCACATGCCGGTACAAGTGTTGAGGGTAATGAACCACAGGGGCCAGATCCCTATGCATCTGAACCCCAGCTCGGTCCAAATGCAGAGACTGCAAAGTATTTCAAACTTCTTCAAGATGCACAAAGTGAATTGTATCCGGGTTGTCAGAAGTTCACTTCTTTGTCATTCATTGTTCGACTTTTACATTTGAAGGTGCTTAATCAGTGGACAGACAAGTTTGTTGACATGTTTCTTGAGTTATTGAATGAGGCGTTCCCGTTGGGTGTGAAACTCCCGGACTCATATTATAAAGCTCAAAAGGTCACAACAGATTTGGGCTTCACGTATGAGACGTGGGATACATGTCCCAACAGTTGCATGTTGTTTCGAAACGAGAACGCCAATCTTGATAAATGTGTCATATGCAACAGTTCTAGATGGAATTCAAATGGTGATGGTGGTTCAAATGGTCCTAACAAAGGTGGCAAACGAATAGCTGCAAAACAGATGAGGTATTTTCCTTTAAAGCCAAGGTTGCAGAGGTTGTTTATGTCATCCAAGACGGCCAAGTTAATGAGATGGCATGCAGAGGAACGAACTGATGATGGTGTCTTCAGGCATTCTGCTGACTCCCTTGCATGGAAAGATTTTGACTGTCGGAATCTTGACTTTAGTAATGATTGCCCAAGTGTAAGGCTTGGCTTAGCATCCGATGGTTTTAACCCATTCAGAACGATGAACATAGTTCATAGCACTTGGCCTGTTGTGCTCGTTCCATACAACTTGCCGCCACGGATGTGCATGAAGCAACCATTTCTAATTTTAGCCGTGCTTATTGACGGCCAAAAAGGACCTGGTGACAAGATTGATGTGTATATGCAACCGTTGATTGAGGAGTTGAAAGAACTATGGAACGAGGGTGTGTCAACATTTGATGCATCAACAAATCAAATGTTTCAAATGCATGCAGCTTTACTGTGGACAATTAGTGATTTTCCTGCATACGCAAACTTGTCAGGATGGAGCACTAAAGGCGAATATGCATGTCCTTGTTGCAATAAGGAAACTACATCGTATTGGTTGAAGCATAGTAGGAAACAATCATACTTGGGTCATCGCACATTTTTACCTACTGGCCATAAATTCCGGAAGGATAAAGTATCATTTGATGGTAGTCGGGAAGTCAAACTCAAACCAAAATTGTTGTCTGGAACTGAGATGTTGCTACAATTAGAATCTGAGGGTATTTTAACACAATACAAGAGGGATGACCTTATGGAGAGGCATATGAGACAGGTAGAGAAGGAGAAAGCTGGACATCGCACCCACAGTTGGAAGAAAAAGAGTATCTTTTATGAATTGCCATATTAGGAGCACAATCTAATAAGACACAACCTCGATGTGATGCATATAGAGAAGAATGTTTGTGACAATGTGTTGTGGGCAATATTAGGGGTTGTAGGAAAATCGAAGGATGGTGTTAATGCTCGGCGTGATTTACAAGATATGAATATTAGAAAACCCCTACATTTGCAGTTAAGAGGGTCGAATAAAGCCTATTTACCACCAGCACAATTCACGATGACAAAGGATGAGAAAGATTTGTTCTTGAAAGTGTTGAAGGAAGTAAAAGTTCCCGACGGGTATTCATCCAATATATCACGTCGTGCACGCTCACATGATAGAAGTATTGGGGGTCTTAAGAGCCACGATAGTCATATTCTGATGCAAAAACTTATTCCATTGGCTATTCGAAGATCGTTACCGAAGAATGTAATTGAACCCTTGATTGAATTGAGCAATTTCTTTAGACAATTGTGTTCAAAAGTGAATCGTGCGACGGATTTGCAATATATTCAAGATCGTATCGCTATAACACTTTGTCATCTAGAGAAAATATTTCCTCCAAGTTTTTTTGATATAATGGAGCATTTGCCTATACATCAAGCTGATGAAGCCTTATTGGATGGAGTGATTCAGTTTCGATGGATGTATCCAATTGAGAGGTATCTTCTTACTTTGAAACAATACGTGCGTAATAGAGCTCATCCTGAAGGATCAATTGCTAAAGGATATATTATGGAAGAATGCATGAATTTTTGTGCACAATATCTCAATGATGTGGAAACCAAATCTAGTCGACCCGTGAGGAACTATAGTGGTGCTGATAATTTGGGTCATGCTATTGGTGAAAACACAAGCTTTTATCTTGATAATACTTCTTGGGTACAAGCTCATCGGTACATCTTATTCAATACAAGTGCGGTTCAACCATTCATAAAGTAGATTAAGTCACTCACTCAATATTTTATTATGTCTTATTGAATTTTCAACTAAATTTTTTGTATTGCTAAAATTTCAATCTACACAGCAAACACCTTGAAGTACTTAAGCTCAAAATGCCTCGTGTTGACGATCATCAACTTCGGCGTGAACATTTTGAAACTTTTCACATTTGGTTCAAGGAACATGTATGTATTTAACTCTATAGATTCTAGTTACTTAAGTCGATCTACATTTTAAATTTTATATTTTCGTGTTAAATAGGTTCAAACTTTGCGAAGGACTACTGATGTCATATTTTCTGAAGAGATTATTCTATTGGCAAATGGTCCTCATAACCTGGCAAGGAGGTTCAACGGGTATATACTGAATGGGTTTCGGTATCGAGTAAAGGCCATGGATGATCGTCGAGCCACACAAAATTGTGGTGTAGCTTTCAAGGCAGATACCATAAGTTATGCTAGTCGAAAAGACAAGAATCCTCGTTTGGGGTCTGTGTACTATTATGGACAATTGATAGATATTGTTGAGATTCGATATTCCAATGAGAAGAAACATGTGTTGTTTAAGTGTGATTGGATTGACAACATTCACGGAAAGAAAGAAGATGTCTTCAATTTCATGTTGGTGAACTTCAATCATTTGTTGTACCGAGATGATCGAATTACCAATGAACCTTTCATCTTAGCGTCCCAAGCAGAGCAAGTTTGGTATGTTGTAGACCCATTACAACCAGACTGGCAAGTCGTGGTGAAGATGTCTCAAAGAGGTTTATTTGATATGAGTTCGACTGATCCACAAATCGAGCCATACATGAGCCAACAATTGGAAGAAAATATAATGCTTCGTGATGAAGAAGTTGGTTGGGTGAGGGAAGCCGCAGAAGGGGAAACAGTGATGTTCAAATAGGTTGATATTTAATCAACATTAGTAATTCAATTAAGGCCAAGGTTGTAGTTAATTATCAATTTCTTAATTTACTTTGTCTTTGTAATTGTATTAGTTCAATTAATCCATATTATAGTTGATGACAAACCATTGTCTATGTTTCTAATGTCAATTAATGTTATATTGCTTGCAGATTATTATGGGAAGGAAGAGGAAGCCTGATCATCCCCGGCGCATGATGTCTGATGTTCTACATAACAGGACATCAGTAGCACCACCATCAGAGGAGGCATCACATCGGCCAACATCGGAGGGGCCATTAGTGCCACCACCATCTGAGGGGCCATTAGTACCACCGTATCGACCACCATCAGTGGCACCACAGCAGCTACCATGTACTCAGCCTCCACGCCTACCATCGGTGCGTCCACCATCAGTGGCACCACAGCAGCTATCATCATCAGCTTATGAGCCATCCGCAGGTATGTAAATTTGCTTTGATTTGTATGAAAATTATTTACACATACATTTATTTATGCTCATTATATACAACTTGTTTATTCTCATTGTATTTTGCAGACCCTTCGACTTATTCACAGCCCACCTCAGGTTTATTTGATATGATTTGTATTCACATTATTTAAATTTGCATTTGTTTATTACCATTGCATATTGTTTATTATTATTCTATATCACAGGTCATGTTAGTTCTTCATCAACCTCGACTAGGCGTGGTAGAGGATGTGCCAAGGGCATTAAAGAGTGGGGTACTGGTAAAAAGCTGGACATACAATTTGATGGAAATTACTGCCCAATAGGGGATAACGTGGCCAAGTTAACTACTGAACTTGGCATTATTGTGCGGAATGGTAACATTGTTCCTCTTACTTTTCTTGACTGGAACAATGTGCCTGATGATATTGTTGATGCTATCTGGAAGGATGTGAAGGTAAAAGTATATTTTTGTCCACAAATTCGAATTCCAAATTTGTGTTATACTTAGCCTTAAACTTTGAAATTGTGTTTTATAGGACAATTTAATATATGTCCAGAGGAGTACAAGCCAATCTGCATGAAAAATTGCAATAGCATATGGAAGGATCACAAGAACAAGCTTAAGGCTAAGTATTTCAAGCCTAGAAGCTCTGATCCTAATCTGAAGGATGATGTTCCTATGAACATTGTGCCAAGCCAGTGGGAACGACTTGTGGAGTATTGGCGTACTTCCGATGCTGAGGTATACAATTACGTTATATTTATGATATGTAAACATACAAATCATATTTACATACTTACATTTGTTGAACCTGTTATAGAAAATTGCAAGTAGGAACGCTAAAAATCGGCGAGCTCACGGCATAGCTCATACCACAGGGCGTACTACTTTCTCTTAGATACGGCATGAGGTTTACATTTTATTGTTTTATTTTTGTATATAAATAAACATTGTATATTTGCAAATTATTTGGATTCTAATTTTCATATTTCTAAAAAAAATGTAGATGACCAGTAAGGGGGAGTCTACTGATAAGATGAATGTTTGGCTTATGACACGTAGAGTAGATGACCCAGAGGTTATCCAGACCTTGGTAGTTTCCAAACACCTTTGATTGTATTTAAAGTTTATTTTTTGTGTGTCAACCATCTTAATTTGGCATATACTTGTATGTCTTATTCAATACAGGATGAGTTTAATCGTCAACTCTCTATGCTACCTGAGGATGGTCGGACTTTGGAGGCTAGGAATGCCATTTTCCATGAGTTGATAGGTCATGACGGACATGGATATTGTCGCACATACGGGAGAATTGTGCCTCGGAGAGCGGTGTATAAAGATGGTGCTGGGCCATCACAGTCAACACCCCAGCCATCGACTATTGATCAGATCACGCAGCAGGTTCGTGCAGAGCTAAGGGATGAGTTGAGGGAGGAGCTGTGAGCAGAGTTCTCTACACATTTGCAGCAGATGAGAGCTGAGATGATGGCCCTTGTGTCACAGGGGGCGAGTGTGGATCCCAACAGACAAGTTCTATATAAATTAAATTGTTTGATAGTTCAATTTTCACTCAAGATTATGTATAAAATTCGAATATGATTAACACATTATCCATCGACTAACATAGGTTCCTGACGCATCGAGTGGCCACCGGGCATTTAGGGAATCTGCAGAAGACGAGAATCCATATACACAACCACCAGAAGATCAGGTATAAAATGTATCTTTGCATTCTAAGCTAAATGTATCTTTGCATTCTTTACATTCTAAGTTAAGAGACTTGTGGGAGAAAACGGGACTAGTTAGAGCCGAATTTAGCACGAAACTTGGCACATACGACCACCTAGGCACGAGAGACTTGTGGGAGAAGACGGGGCTCGAATCGGGATCCCGGTTTGGGAGTTAGAGCCGGATTTCACTTTAGGCAAACTAGTTCCTTAAGAAACTTGAATTCAAGGAGTTAATGCCCCAAATTCACCAAACCACGTCGGTTTAGCATGAAACCTGGCACACACGACCTCCTAGGCACGAGAGACTTGTGGGAGAAGACGGGGCTCGAACCGGGTTCCCGGTTTGGGAGTTAGAGCCGGATTTCACTTTAGGCAAATTAGTTCCTTAAGAAACGTGAATTCGAGGAGTTAACGCCCAAAAATCACCAAACCGCGTCGATTTAGCACGAAACTTGGCACACACGACCTCGTAGGCAGGAGAGACTTGTTGGAGAAGACGGGGCTCAAATTGGGTTCCCGGTTTGGGAGTTAGAGCCGGATTTCACTTTAGGCAAGCTAGTTCCTTAAGAAACTTGAATTCGAGGAGTTAATGCCCCAAATTCACCAAACGGCGTCAGTTTAGCACGAAACTTGGCACACACGACCTCCTAGGCACGAGAGACTTGTGGGAGAAGACGGGGCTCGAATCGGGTTCCCGGTTTGGGAGTTAGAGCCGGATTTCACTTTAGGCAAATTAGTTCCTTAAGAAACTTCAATTCGAGGAGTTAATGCCCCAAAATCACCAAACCACATCGGTTTAGGACGAAACTTGGCACACACGACCTCTTAGGCAGGAAAGACTTGTGGGAGAAGACGGGGCTCGAATCGGGTTCCCGATTTGGGAGTTAGAGCCAGATTTCACTTTAGGCAAACTAATTCCTTAAGAAACTTGAATTCGAGGAGTTAATGCCCCAAATTCACCAAACGGCATCAGTTTAGCATGAAACATGGCACAAACGACCTCCTAGGCACGAGAGACTTGTGGGAGAAGACGAGGCTCGAATCGGGTTCCCGGTTTGGTAGTTAGAGCCGGATTTCACTTTAGGTAAACTAGTTCCTTAAGAAACTTGAATTCGAAGAGTGAATGCCCCAAAATCACCAAACCGCGTCGGTTTAGGACGAAACTTGGCACACACGACTTCCTAGGCACGAGAGACTTGTGGGAGAAGACGGGGCTCGAATCGGGTTCCTAGTTTGGGAGTTAGAGCTGGATTTCACTTTAGGCAAACTAGTTCCTTAAGAAACTTGAATTTGAGGAGTTAATGCCCCAAAATCACCAAACCACATCAGTTTAGAATGAAACTTGGCACACACGACCTCCTAGGCACGAGAGACTTGTGGGAGAAGACGGGGCTCGAATCGGGTTCCCGGTTTGGGAGTTAGAGCCGGATTTCACTTTAGGCAAACTAGTTCCTTAAGAAACTTAAATTCGAGGTGTTAATGCCCCAAATTCACCAATCGGCGTCGGTTTAGCACGAAACTTGGCACACACGACCTCCTAGGCACAAGAGACTTGTGGGAGAAGACGGGGCTCGAATTGGGTTCCCGGTTTGGGAGTTAGAGTCGGATTTCGGTCTAGTCAAAATTATTTACGAAACTATCTTTCTAATTATATAGTAGTTAATTTTTTTATATTTTTCTGTAATTAAAATATTAACACCATTATATTGTTATTAATTATTTTTATTTTGTTTTTTTCAGATATTTCCTAAGTAGCAGTTTGCTTCGTGTGGAATGTGGGCATGTAAAGATTATGACCAACTTCTGTTTTTGTAACCCACGAAAGAATCAGGACGAAAACTTTTGGTTTTGATTTTGATTTTGATTTATGTTATTTAAATTTGTGAACAACATTATGTATGTATCATGTGACCAACATTATGTATTTTCATCATTTGCCAACTTTTGTTTATGTATGTATTTATATTATTATGTAATTTTTGGATTTTTTTGTAGTGATTTTTCATTTGCCAACATTTGCCAACATTAGTTATTTTATTTATGTATTTATATTATTATATCATTTGCCAACATTACAGGTTATTTTTATATTTTTAATAATTGTAAAACAGGGTTTTTTTTAAAATTTTTTTTGAGACGGCAGCACACCCCGTCACCAAAAAAAAAGTGCCAGGCTTTTTGCGACGACAGCCATACTGTCGCAAAAGGTATGGAATTTATTGAAAAACAAGGCTTTAGCGATTGTATAATTGCCGTCGCCAATAGTCATTAGCGACGGCTCAGGTTGCCGTCGACAATAGTCAAAAGCGACGACATTTTTTAGCGACGGGATTTTCGCCGTTGCACAAACCTATTTTAGCGACGGAAAGCTTGTGCCGTCGCAAAAAAACCCAGATTTTCATCCATTATTGGCGACAGAAAATTGTCGTCGCAAAAAAGAAAATTTCCCGTCGCAAATACAATAGCGACGGCAACTAAAGCTCTTTTGCAACCCCCTTTCTTGCGACCCCCACTTGCCGTCGCAAAAAGAAAATTACCGTCGCAAATAGCTTTTGAGACGGCGTGCGGGAGTATTTGCGACGGTGTTTTGCCGTCGCAAAAAACAATTTTTTTTGTAGTGTCATCGGGTTTCTCCACGAAAGCACCCCTCGTTTCAATGCTCTCACGGTCTACATGGAGGTACTTACCACATATATTGTGACATTTATTATATATTCGTTGCTAAATACTTGAATTTTTCCAACACAAAAATATGTGTTCTTCACAAAAAGCATATCCTGAAACGCTTTTTGACATCTTTTGAGTGTTGGCAAAGAGTTTTGCCGTTTGTTTTTTGGACTAAACCCTCTCATGTATGTTATTGCAATAGTAGTACGGGTACTTTGGTCATTATGTCATTTTGATCCTTATAATTTTAATTGACTCGATTTTGACATTGAATTTATAATTTTATTTCAATTTAGTCCAATTAATTACAACTTTTATATGCATATAAGTGGTATGCGTCATATTTTTAAGAATTTATTATAAATTTACTAATCTCATGAGTTAATCTCAACTAATTTAGTTATTATTTATGGTAAAAAAACATTAACGGTATTGTCATTAGACCAAATTGACACAAAATTTAAAATTAGCGGTCAAAATTGTACTAATTGAAAGTGTAGAGATCAAATGATACAAGGGGCAAAACGCAAGGACCACTAATGTAATTTATCCTTTCTTTAAATACAATTAAGATTAGATAATGTGACTATTGATACATTTTCCAGCTTAATTATTTTTGTTTTATCTGATTGGTGAGTGATAAAAATTAAGCGATTTAAATAATCTAAAAAAACTCAAAGTAAGCCCTACCCAAGTACCCCAATTCTTAAAAAATGTGGATATGTGAACCATTTTGCATGAATGAAGCTTTGGTCTTAAATGCTAACCGTAATCACCACAAAATATCAAGGTTTTAGAGACTAAAATTTAGGAATAAATTATTTTTTAGTGATCTAATATTTTTGTTATGAAAAATGCTGTTATTATATTTTTAGTAACAAAAATTTGACATTAGTGATGAATTATTGTCCTTTTGGGACCAAATTTTTTGTCTCAAATAATAAATCACTTTGAGACCAAATTATTTTGTTCCTAAAAAACTATTTACTAGTAACATTTTCAAAATTTTGTTGCTAAAAGTCGTGTTTTTAACTTTTTGAGACGACCTTTTAGTGACTATCCCCACGACGATAGAAATTAGTCCCTAAATGTCTTTTGTAACACAAATTTTTACTTTTAGAGATCAACACATTTGATTTCTAAAACTCTTATATATCGTAGGAATGACAACGAGGCGGGGCGGGGCTGGGACTACACTCCTCGTCCCCGATGGCTAAAAAATTCCCGTCCCCGCCTCCGATCCCCGGCGAGGGAACCCATCACCTCCCCGTCCCCGTCCCCGATCCCCGGCCCCCGGCGGGGGAGCCCATCACCTCCCTGTCCCCGTCCCCTAACGGGGATTGGGTTTCCCTGACCCTGAAAAATCCTCGAGCTTCAACACAAGAACAACAAATTAATATATTTATCACCATGTTTTATCATCATCAACAAATACAGATTTAAACTTAAAAAAAAAAAAATTAGTCACAGATCAGATCACGCATATACATAGATCAGATCACACACACACATATATTGCCATCCCCACACATAGATCAGATCACACACACACACACACAGACAGATCTAACACAGACAGATCCATCGTCTGGCACAAATCTGAGCGACGCCGTCAGTGGCTTCGGTGGTGGTGACAGAGATCAAGATTGAGAGTAGCTGGCGCTGGTGCTGGCGGTGGGGACAGAGAGACAGACGTTGTGCGGCGGTGGTGGTGATGTCGCTGTCGGTGAGAGAGATGAGGGGTCGGGGCCAGCGGTGGTGGTGACGTCGCCGTCGGTGACTGCGAGAGAAAGAGTTGACAATGAGCAGAACGAGAGAGTGAGAGAGAGTTGAGATGAGAGTGAGAGAGAGAGATATATATATATCTGAGTTGAGTGAGTGTGAGAGCAACACAGGAAGCGATATATAAATCTAATACATTGGTTTGGTTTATTATAAATATAATATACGGTTTGGTTTATTAATATTATTATTATATATAAGGGGTATAAAAGTAATTTCACTTCGGGAAAAGTTGGGAACGGGGCCGGGGACGGGGCCGGGGATTGGGCCAGGCCGGGGCTTAAACACTGATCACCGTCCCCGGCCCGTGACAGATCGGGGATTGATTTTCAAATACCGTCTTCTCCCCGTCGGGGGTATTTTTCGGGGAAAAACTGCTCAAATCGGAGTCGGGATCGGGGATCCCCGTCGGGTCGGTTTCAAATTGCCATCCCTAATATATCGTAGAGATTGAAATGTCAGGATTAAAGCTCCAATATTCCAATATGGTATGGGTTATCAAAATTTTACAAATCTTTTTCTTTTCAGCACCGGTTTTATGGGAAGTCAATTCCATTTGGAACAATGGAAGAAACCTTGAACAATGGCCCCGTTTGTTTTTAAAGGTAGAATGGAGTGGATTGATAGTGCGAGAATTAATAGTGAGGGATTGTTAAATTATTTTTATATAAAATAATAAAACAAATAAAAAAAATACAAAAACATTCAACATTAATGTTTTTAAAAAAATGCCCAACATTTAAAAAATTCTAAAAAAATAAAAATAAAATAAAAAAATTTCAAAAAAAAATAAAACAAATAAAATAATGATTTTTACTTAACCAAAAATACAAAAAATTAAACATTAATGTTCAAAAAAAAAATAGCCGACATGTTAAAAATAAATAAATAAATAAATAAAAATAAAAAAATTTCTAGTCCGCAGGACTATTTTTCTAATACCAAGTCCTGTCTTGGAGGCCCATCCGAATCCCCTTAGGGAGGCCCATCCGAATTCTCTTAGGGAGGCCTATCCTAATCCGGAGCTCACTATTAATCCCCTCTCCATCTCTCAAAACAAACACAATATTAGTAGGTCCCACGTCACTATCAATTCCAATCCCTCCTCTAACTCTCCAAACAAACGGGGCCTGAGACAACTCGAGGTTATTTTAACTCAACTCAAGTTATAACAGATTATGCAAAAGTGATTTTATACTTGAAAAAAAAATTATTTGCACACAAATATCCAGTTATCGTTATTGGAGGATCATATAGGGGATTTACTATAATATTTACAGCCATTGTTGAATACTTACATTTTGGAAGAAGGATTCCTCCGGTCTAACAATGGATTGGATAGTAATATCTGGGTCAGTGGTGTTAGTGAAAATGTATGATTTTTCACAAGTAAATCAATCAATGAAAATAAAAATTAATGCAGAAAAATTAAATCAACGATGACACAAGAATTTTTATGTGGTTCCCTCAATGTGAGGTACGTCCACGAGATCGAAATCCGATTTCACTATCGACCAAAAAGTTTCCAAACGATTACAAACTAGACACGAATGGTCTCACAAAACTATCTTCAGGTGAATTCCAAATAATCACAAATAAACAAGAAGAAAGTTCTCACCAAATAAATGAACAAAAGTTTTCGAAACAGAATTGAAGAAGACCCAAAAATAATAACCCAAATCAATCCACACACTGCCTCTACGTCCAAACAAACTTCCAAGCATCAATCAGAATCAAACCATCTACCGAAAGAAAAGCAATGTTATAGCTGCTGCAACACACCCACCCACGGGAAAAGCAAAACAATATCAATCAAACATTGTTAATTCTTGAGTTTTATATCAAAATCCTAGTTGCAACCAAATTGATTATAAAATACCTATTGGGCCTTCGAAAGTTAGATATAATATATTAAAAATATATTATAACCAACACCAAACTAAATTAAATTCTTTTAATAAACCAATTGGGTCCCATACTCCACTAAGGAGGCATACCCAACAATTTTTCCCCTACCGACTTAGGGGGAGACATCAACCATACCCTCCAAAGTTTGATACTTTAAATGTTTGTCCCTCAACAAAGCCTTAGTCAACATATCCGAAATATTATCATCTGTGTGAACCTTTTCGAGTTGCAACAATTTCTAATCTAACATATCATGAATCCAATGGCATCTCACGTCAATGTGCTTTGATCTTGAATAAAAAGTAGAATATTTGTTCAAATGAATAGCACTTTGACTATCACAATAAAGCACATACATTTCTTACTTCAAACCCAACTCTTGCAAAAATTTCTTCAGCCGTAACTCTTCTTTACAAACTTCTGTAATGGCAATTATAGCACATAATGTCTTTCTTTGAAAAAGAACCGTCTCTTGATTTGTCATGGTTTTGGTCACAACCATGAGGAGTCTCACTCCTCCCTATTGTTTTACTTCGGCCTCTCATAATAAATGCCTCTGAATGAGAAGAACCTGTTAATTTTCTTCTAATTTCTTTATTCAACAAGCTACTAGTGACTTGGCTAATTGTGACAACTCCATCGAGTGCCGAATTACTAACCGTCACAACCAAAGTCTTTCAACTTTCAGGCAAGGACTAAGTAGCATCAAAGCCTGCAACCCATCATCAAAAATAATTTTCATAGAAGTAAGTTGGTTAACAATGCTTTTTATTTCATTCACATATTCTGGAATAAGGCTACCATATTTATATTTTAAATTAACCAACTTTCGAAACATAAAGGCTTTATTTGTGGCTGATTTTCTTTCATAAAGGCCTTCTAATTTTTTTTCCATAAATCATGTGCTGAAGTTTCAGTAGTAACATGATGAAACACACTGTCATCAATCCATTGATGGATAACACCAATGGCTTTTCAATTAAGCCTCTTCCATTTATTATCTTTCATACCCTTGGGTTTGCCACTATCACCTCCAATTGGCTCATACAAATCTTTACAAAATAATAGGTCCTTCATTTTAGTTTTCTAAGTTATCCAATTGCTTCCATTGAAGCTAGACATACGACTCATATACCCTTCCATTGATTTACACAAAAAAATAAATACAAATAAACCGTAAGTTTTGATACCAGTTGTTAGGAAAAATATATGATTTCCCATGAGTAAAGCAATCAATAAAAATAAAAATTAATGCGGAAAAATTAAATCAACAACGACACAAGAATTTTTACGTGGTTTTCTCAATGTGAGATATGTCTAGGGGATCGAAATCCGATTCCATTATCAACCAAAAAGTTTCCAAACGATTACAAATGAGACACGAATGGTCTCATAAAACCACCCTAAAGTGAATTCCAAAGAATCATAAATAAACAAGAGGAAAGATCTCACAAAATAAATGAACAAAAGTCTTTGAAACAGAATTGAAGAGGACCCAAAAATAATAACCTAAATCAATCCACACGCTACCGCTCCATCCAAATAAACTTCCAAGCATCAACCGGAATCAAAGCATCCACCGAAAGAAAAGAAATGTTATAGCTCCCGCAACACACCCACGGGAAAAGAAAAACAATACCAATCAAATATTATTCATTCTTGTGTTTTATGTCAAAATCCTAGTGTAGACACCCCATTTTTGACCGTTCTTGAGACTTGGACGTCATCGTGTGAACACTTGATGATTATCCATGGTCGTGTTCGTTTTGAGTTCTCGGAGGTCTCGGCTACGCGCCTTGTCTCAAGATCTCTCAACTTGTCTGTTTTGTGCTTGGTCATGGACTAAACACTTGTGCTTTTGCTTCTGAGGACAGGGAATGGCTTGTTGGCCACCCCCATACCTCACCGGCCATGGCATGATGCCACTGGCCTTGTTTCCTTGCCATCGGCCAAAGGTTGTGGCCGGTCGACACCTTTTATGGTCGGTTGGCCACCTTTGTTGGTCAATTGGCCATTTTGGTTGGTCGACCCCCTTCCATCTGCTTTTGGCAGATATTTTGTGCCAGCTGTCACAGCTGGCATCCACATTTAACCCCCTCCATGCACGGGTATGGAGGGATTTGTCTCTTGCTTAGCTTGTTTTGGAAGCTTTGCAAGAGAGAAATTGTATAAAGAGGGAGCTTCTCCTCCCTCCTCAAGGGTTCCAGAGGTTTGAAAATTAGGGTTAGAAGTTTATATCTATCTATCTCTATATCTCCCTCTCTTTACATATTTGTGTCTGTATAAGGTTGTTTTGTTCATACTTTTGCATACAAACACCTAGCATTACACCATCCTCTTGGAGCTGGGATCCTTGGAGGTTGATTTTGGTGTTCTTGGGTTGCTTTGAACTCAAAAAACCTACTGGACCACTGTTCTTGAAGAAGGTCTACAAGGGTGAGTGTTCTTGGTTTAGTTTCCCCATTTTTGCTTAAGGTTTTAGACCTATTTTCCTATTGTTTTGAGCTTGACTATAAACTAAGAAAAGTTCTGTTTTTACTTGCTTTTGATCTTTGTTTAAGGTCTCTTTGAGGTTTGGGGTTGTTTCCCCCTTTCAAGGCCTTGTTAGGCCTTGTTTTAGGCCATCCATTTTGGCCATTGTTCTTAGCTTTGCATGACCTCTCTACAACTAAAGTCCAGAGGATTTTCAATGGTGGAGAGGTGGTTTTGAGGTCCTAAATGGGAGAGGGTCATCCCCTTTCCATGTTGTCTTTAATGCTTGCATGAATGACTTGTGTTGTAGCATGTTACCTAGCTTGTTTTAGCTCCATTTCAATGCATATTAGGCTTTGTTTTGCCATGATATAGCACTTTTTAAAGTTGGTTTAGACATGCCTTGTATGCTCCATACACTTGTCTTGTAATGCCATGAAATTTCCTTAACATGGATCATGTTGTAACATGTGTTTTTAGCATGATTTTGGCTTGGCTCCATGAAGCTTTTATGCATATTTTGGTATGCTTGAGGTCTTATTTTGGTTGTTTGGGTCATCCATGACTTGTTTTGTATAGCTACCATGCAATCTAGCTTGTAGGTTTTGAGTGTTGAACCCTCTAGCATGCTCTACTTGCATCATTTCAGTGGTTTGGCACCACTTATAATGACATTTCAGTCCATATAGTATGCTTAAATACTTTCATTTATCACCTATTCCGTGCTTTGGATAGTTTGGGTTTTATGCTTCATAAATGTGACATTGCGTATGCCATTATGTGTAAGCCTTTGGATTGCCATCTAAGTGGGTTTTTGGGCTCATTTTGACATGCCATAACTCTGATTTTGGTCGCCTAAATCATGCCATGTTTGGTTGTCTTAGGTGTAGTGTAACACCTCTTTGGTGGCCTTGTATGCCTCATGCCTTGCCCCTTTTGTTTTAGCTTGTTTTAGCTTTGGCCATTGCATGTTTTAGGCTTACTTTGGCATGGTTTGGAACTGTTTTGGTCCACTTTGGTCATTTGCTTCATGTGTCACATGATCATGGTTTAAGCCTTTTGGCTAGTTTCAAGATTTTGTGCATGACTTGTTTGCATTATTAGGTTGATTTGGCATCATCCTTTGTATGTTTTCAGAGCATTAAAATGCTTTCCATATGCCCATGTTTGTCCCTTTTAAGTGTCCTTAAAAGTTGTCATTTTATGCTTAAGTGTTGGACCATTATACATGCTTGTTTGTATGTGACTTTGTCCCTTATCCCTTAGCATATTGGCCGCTGATTTGGGCCTATTTGAGAGCTGCCCATATTAGTTTAAGACCATCCTTTGCATGTTGTTACATGCTTGCCTTGCATGTTGTCGCATACTTGGCCCCTTTGCATGTTGTTGCATGCTATGTATGTTTGTACGTCTAGATGATAGGACTACTAGCATGTCGTTGCATGTTTAAGTGATATTGCATTTGGCATGCATCTTTGATTAAGTTGCTTAACATGTTGCTACATGTCTTGCATGTTTGTATGTTCAAATTGCATCTTGCATGCTTGTTAGCTTGCATACTTGTTACATACTTGCATGTTTGCATGCTTGTTCAAATGCTCATATTGCATTAGATGTGTTGCACACTTGAGTTATTTGCATGCTTGCTTGTTTGTCTAGGTTGCATCGCATTGAGCATGCATTCCCTACCTCTTGACCAACCATGATAGAGGTTGGGATCTATTGTATGATTGTATGCATTTCATTTGATATCAAATTGTATACTTGGCTCCTTGGGCCATCATGCATTGAAATGCGTGATTGATGGCCCGAGGATCGAGGCCTACACTCCTTTGAGTCTCAAACATGATAAGGAGGGTAGTGGTACAAACATTACTTTGAAATGCATTACCATGTCTTGTCTGTCCTCTGCTGCAGCAAAACAGGGTTCTGCAGGAAGGGATGGCCGACCGACCACACTTAGTGCCGATCGGCCAAACATTTGTGGCCGGTAGCCATATCCATGGTCGATGACCAATTCGCCATGGCTGGTGGTGTTCCCTCTTGGCCGGTGACTTCCCACAACCCTCAGGGAGTATTTCAGAAGCAATTTTAAGACCTGTACAGTTTTCAGAGGAGAAAAACAGTGCAAGCAGAGGCAGCAAGAGTATGGTGGTGGATTTCCTAGCGGAGCCGAACGTACAAGCATTCATTCCTCTTCTCGAGGCTGCTTTACCGCTTTATTAGTTTAGTTAATTTGCTTAACTAGTTAAGTGGTTTGTAATAATTAATTAGCTGGAGTAGTTAATTATTTATTTGGTTTGTACTATTCTTTCGGTCCCTCCGCGAGAGGGAGAACTTTTGTAATAAGCGTGCGTGTGTGTGATGCATGTCTTCCAACCCCCACTTCTTTCTCCCATTTACTTACCTGCTTTCAATGGTTAGTTCTAGGGCACGTTTCAATTAGCCTCCTTATGCTATACATGTTTGCATCATTTATCTGTATTGCATGCACCGCGCTCGGCGTATCATACTATTACTTGCATCATTCATCTGTATTGCATGCACCGGGCTCGGCGCATCATACTAATTGCATAAGTATTTCAATTCCAACTTGAATACGTGTTGAATTGTTGCATTTCATATGCCATTGTAGCTTAGCCGAGCCTATTCTAGCTGCATTTTGTATGCGTTGCATTAGCCATCTTGACATGGACTTAGATCATGCATTTGATTACTAACATGTTCCTTGTTTTGGCTCGGAGTACATTGTAAGTGTTTATGCTTTAGCATCTTGCATGTATGTGAGTGTTAACATGACGGCATGCTTGCCATGAGGCTAATTGCTTATGTGCTATAACTGCCCGAATGCCTGTGGGTGAAGGTTGGGTTGCTTGAATTAGATCAAATTCATTGAAATCCGTGTTTTAGCCTACTTGCGAGTAGCAAACCTCAAACTATTTTCCAAAGAAACAGATATGCGA
Source organism: Camellia sinensis (assembly GCF_055761805.1). Lineage (NCBI taxonomy): Eukaryota > Viridiplantae > Streptophyta > Magnoliopsida > Ericales > Theaceae > Camellia > Camellia sinensis. The sequence continues at coordinate 83,661,697 of NC_138974.1, forward strand.
GGCATTGTTCCAAATTAGGCGATCTAGTCTATACTTGTTTTGCTGTGCACATCATATAGTTAAAGACTAGCTAATAACCGGAATAGGGACGCATAATGTTTTCAAAACGAGATATCATGGTTAGTAGAGGCCGATCTTCGGATCGGGCGAGCGGGGGTGCTCATAGATGACTTTCCCCAATCGTACCCAAGTTCCCGAGCCGAGGCAACTTTGGTGATGATGGACACGTGGCCTTAAGCAACGAGTCAGGGTTTCCTAAATTCCCCCAAAACAAAATATTTAGGTGGCGACTCTGTATCTGGCAAAGCAGTCCATATTTGGCACTTCTTTACAAAAAATCTGTTTTTCAAAACGATTTGCCGGATTTGGACTCTTTGGTGATTTATCAGTCTTGCATTGACTAGATTCAAAACTGTGACAATTTGAGTCCGAACAGTAGCGTGAGGCCCACGGGCGCGTCCACACCTAGTTGCTACTAAATTGATTATAAAATATCCATTGGATCTCCAAAAGTTAGATATAATTATTAAAAATATATTATAATCAACACCAAATGAAATTAAATTCTTAATAAATCAATTGGATCCCATACTTCACTAAGAAGTCTTATTTTATTTTGTGGGCTCCTTAAAAAATCAAATTAAATAGATAATCGAAACCAAATGATTCATCATATTTCACTATAAGAATTTTCACTCTTGGCAACTAAATTATTTGGTCACAAAAGCAGTCGCCAAAAAATTGTCGGTAAATGTAATTAGCAACTAAAATTATTTTAGTCGCCAAATGTATACAATTCCCAACTAAAATTTTAGTCGCCAAAAGGTTGGACATTAAATTAAATTAAACCCTTTTTGGCGACTAAACTTTTAGTCGCCTAATGTCCCACTTTTTTAGCTACTAAAATTTTAGTTGGGAAAGAGTTCTTTTTTGACTACTAAAAATTTAGTCGCCGAAAGTCCCCATCTTTGGCTATTAAATGTTTAGTAGGCAAAGAGTTCCTTTTTTGGCTACTAAATATTTGGTCGCCTAAAGTTCTACATTTTTGGCAACTAAAATTTTAGTCGGCAAAAGTGTTTTTACAATTTAGACTTTGTTTTTAGTTACGAAATATTTTAGTCGCCAAATGTTTGATTTTCTTTTGGCTACTAAACTTTTAGTCGCCAAATGTCTTTTTTTTTTGGCTACAAAACTTTTAGTCACCAAATGTCTTTTGCCAATTTCTTTTTACCTACTAATTGTTTAGTCGCCAAAAACATGATATTATGTTTTATTGCAAAATTATAATTTCTCTACAACATGTCTATATACAATGCAACTTGTAATACGTATATAAACAAAATGATACATACTATCAATCATTCCACAATCTGCATCCATATACCCAAAATAAATAACATTAAATATCAAAGTCCATACAAATCAACTATTGTCCAAACTAAAATAATAATTTCATACAAAATATATCATACAAAAATCAAAGCCCTCCGTGTACAAAAAATACATTTCCTACCAAGCGAAATTACCATTTGGCATGGTACTAATTACCATCGTAATCTGTACCACAACAAAAGGTGATATATGTGCCACGACAAAAGTTTTATACGGACCATGACAAAACGTCCTATATGTACGCTGACAAATGGTATATATGTACATGACAGAAGGTGATCTATGTACCACGATAGTCATTATCTGTTGATTCCCAAAAGTTTTCTGTATCAGTAATAATGAACTACACAAAAGTTGAGGACGACAAAAGTATTATATTAGTTCTACACAAAAGTGAAAATTCGTCTCCATACACCAATATGGATTATTCACAAGTCCACGCAACAAAGCCATCTACAAAGAAAAACAAAAAAGGAAACATTAGAATTAGTTACAAAATATCAATTCAGTTAGTCATATGCAACATGTTCTAACAGGCATTTAAGGTAGAACAATCAAGAAATGTCTTCTTGGAAATAAAAGAAAGTGTGTATATATATATATATGTATCATGCAATATTTATTCCAACCAACACAAACAATGTAATATGTAATTTCTTCATCTTATAAATATATAAAGGCAATTATTAGAATATGTAGATGTTACTTTAATAAAGTTGTTGCTTTTTGAACTAAGTGTTGCAAGTTTTTCGACTAAGTGTAAGGCATATTTGGGGGCTGTTATGAATTTTTGCCCCCGGAAATCCCTTTTTAGAGTAAGTTTAGGACGTATTCGACTCTAACTCCCAACCTACAAGTCTAAATTATGTTATGTTAGATCTCACAAGTCCTATTTGTCATGGCGAAGCTATCCGTGTGAGCCAGACCATCGTTCGGGGGCTGTTTTGAATTTTTGCCCCTGAAATGCCTTTTTTCGACTATGTTTATGGCGTATTCGACTCTAACTCCCAATCTATGAGTTCGGATTACATTCCATTAGTTGTCACAAGTCCTATTTGTCATGGGGAATTGTTTGTGTGAGCCACACTGTGGCTCGGGGCGTGTTTTGAATTTTCACCCCCGAAACGCCTTTTTTTGACTAAGTTTAGCGTGTATTCGGCTCTAACTCCCAACCTACGGGTCTAAATTACATTCCGTCAGTTCTCACAAGCCCTATTTGTCATGGGGGAACTGTTCGTGTGAGCCACACGGTCGCTTGGGGGCTGTTTTGAATTTTCACCCCCGAAATGTCCTTTTTTGACTAAGTTTAGTGCGTATTCGGCTCTAACTCCTAACCTACGGGTCCGAATTACGTTCAATTAGTTCTCACAAGTCCTGTTTGTCATGGCGAAGCTATCTGTGTGGGCCACATGGTGATTCGGGGGCTGTTTTGAATTTTTGCCCCCAAAACGCCATTTTTCGACTAAGTTTAGGGCGTTTTCGGCTCTAACTCTCTACCTACGGGTCCAGATTACATTCTGTCAGTGGTCACAAGTACTATTTGTCATGGGGGAACCATCTGTGTGAGCCACATGGTGGTTCAAGGGTTGTTTTGAATTTTTGCCTCCGAAATGCCCTTTTTCAACTAAGTTTTGGACGTATTCGGCTCTAACTCTCTACTTACGGGTCCGAATTATGTTCCGTCAGTTCTCACAAGTCCTATTTTTCAAGGTGAAGCTATCCATGTGAGCCACATGGTGGTTCAGGGGGTGTTTTGAATTTTTTCCCCCGAAATGCCCTTTTTTGACTAAGTTTAAGGCGTATTCAGCTCTAACTCCCAATCTACGGGTCCACCCTTCCGTTAGTTCTCACAAGTCCTATTTGTTATGGAGAAACTATCCGTGTCAGCCGCATGGTCGTTCGGGGGCTGTTGTGAATTTTCGCTCTCAAAATGTCCTTTTTCGACTAAGTTTTGGACGTATTCGGCTCTAACTCTTTACCTACGGGTCCGAATTACGTTCCGTCAGTTCTTACAAGTCCTATTTGCCATGGCGAAGCTATCTGTGTGAGCCACATGGTGGTTCGAGGGCTATTTTGAATTGTCGCCCCCAAAACGCCCTTTTTCGACTAAGTTTTGGACGTATTCAGCTCTAACTCTCTACCTACGGGTCCGAATTACGTTCCATCAGTTCTCACAAGTCCTATTTGTCATGGAGAATCTATCCGTGTGAGCCACATGGTCGTTCGGGGGCTTTTTTGAATTTTTGCCACCGAAACGCCCTTTTTTGACTAAGTTTGTACGTATTCGGCTCTAACTCTCTACCTACAGGTCTGAATTACAATTTGTTAGTTTTCAGTAGTCCTATTTGTCAGGGAAAAGCTATTCGTATGAGCCACACGGTCGTTCGGGGGCTATTTTGAATTTTCGCCTCTGAAGCGCCCTTTTTCGACTAAGTTTAGGGCGTATTCGACTCTAACTCCCAACCTGCGGGTCCAGATTACATTCTGTCAGTTCTCACAAGTCCTATTTGTCATGGCGAAGCTATCTGTGTGAGCCACACGATGGTTCGGGGGCTTATTTGAATTTTCGTCCCCAAAATGCCCCTTTTCGACTAAGTTTTGGACGTATTCGACTCTAACTCTTTACTTATGGGTCGAAATTACGTTCTGTTAGATCTCACAAGTCCTATTTGTCATTGCGAAGCTATCTGTGTGAGCCACACAGTGGTTCAGGGGTTGTTTGAATTTTTGCCCCTGAAACGCCATTTTTTGACTAAATTTTGGACGTATTCGGCTCTAACTCCCAACCTACAGGTCCAAATTACATTCTGTTAGTTCTCACAAGTCCTATTTCTCATGGGGAAGCTATCCGTGCGACCCACACGGTCGTTCGGAGGCAGTTTTGAATTTTCGCCCCGAAACGCCCTTTTTCAACTGAGTTTAGGGCGTATTCGGCTCTAACTCCCAACCTACATGTGCTAATTACATTTCATCTATTGTCACAGTTCCTATTTGTGATGAAGATGGTGGCTGTGACATCTATACGATGGTTTGGAGGTTGTTTCATATTTTTGTCCCCTCTACGTCATTTTTCGGTTAAGTTTAATGCGTTTTCAGCTTTAACTCCCAAACTATGTGTGGTAATAACATTTCGTCTATTGTGACAGGTCCTATTTGTCACAGGGAAGGTGGTCATGATATTCGTACTGTGGTTCAGGGGATGTTTCCCATTTTCGCTCCCTTATCGCCCTTTTTCGGTTAAGTTTAAGGGTGTTTTCGGCTCTAACTCCCAACCTCCACGTGCCAATTACATCCCGTCTATTGTCATAGGTCCTATTTGTCATGGAGAAGGTGGCCGTGACATCCGTACGGTGGTTCGGGGGCTATTTCGCATTTTCGCCCCTATAACACCCTTTTTCGGTTAAGTTTAATACATTTTCGGCGTTAATGATATAAACTCAAAATAATTACAAAGAGATGGAAGTACAAGACCTACTTACACAATTCAAGGCATAAATTCGTTGTATTTGCAATTCTCCCATCTTATTTCATGGCCTTCAAAAAATATGAGACTTTCACCAATAAGAATTTTTAAAAATTTTAAGCAATAGACTAAGTGGTCTAATGATTGAGTCATCTCTAATTTTAAATATGTGGAGTTTATATGTGTAAGAAGGTGCACCTGTTACATATGATAATTTCACTTGCTAATGCCAATATGTACATTTTCTCCACATTTAAATCATGAGTTTAGAGACTAAATTAAAAATAAAATGGAAATAGAAATGAAAAATAAAAATTAACTTACATTTCATTCTTGAAGGGATGTGTTTGGTGATAATAATTTCGTGTGTTTTGTTTTGTATTCGATTCTATGTCTTTAGACTTCTTGTTAATTTAATAGTAAGTTTCAAGACATAGATCTGACCACATAAGCAACACCATCAAAATAGATGGAACAACAATTTGAGTGAAACTATTTTTGTATGGCTAGAGATCATTTAAATGTTTCAATGTACTGAGAGATCATTGAAATGCTTCAGGAGCTGCTTTGCATTTTCGCCCCCTGAACGGCCTTTTTCAACTAAATTCAAGCCGTTTTTCACTCTAACTCTCAACCTACATGTGATAATTGCATCATGTCTATCCCCATAGGTCCTATTTGTCACGGTGAAGCTACCCGTGACATCCATAGAGTGGTTCAGAGGCTACTTTGCATTTTCGCCCCCCGAACGGCCTTTTTCGACTAAGTTTAATGCGTTTTTCACTCCAACTCCCAACCTACATGTGCTAATTACATCCCGTCTATCCCCACAAGTCCTATTTGTCACGAAGAAGCTACCCGTGACATCCATAGAGTGGTTCAGAGGCTAATTTGCATTTTTGCCCCCAAACGGCCTTATTCGACTAAGTTTAAGGCGTTTTTCACAACCTACGTGTGCTAATTACATCCAGTCTATCCCCACAGGTTCTATTTGTCACGAGGAAGCTACCCGTGACATCTATAGAGTGGTTCGGGGGCTGCTTTGCATTTTCAGCCCTCGAACGACCTTTTTTGAAGTTTAAGGCATTTTTCACTCCAACTCCCAACCTACATGTGCTAATTACATCTTGTCTGTCCCCACAAGTCCTATTTTTCATGAGAAAGCCGCCCATGACATCAATAGAGTGGTTCGGGAGCTGTTTTGTATTTTTATCTCATGAACGCCTTTTTTCAACTAAGTTTAAGGCATTTTTGACTCTAACTCCCAACCTAAGTATGCTAATTACATGTCGTCTGTCCCCACATGTTCTATTTGCCATGAAGAATCTGCTTGTGACATCCATAGAGTGGTTCGAGGGTAATTTTGCATTTTTGCCCCCAGAATGCCTTTTTTCAACTAAGTTTAAGGCATTTTCGACTCTTACTCCCAACCTACGTGTGCTAATTATATGTCATCTGTCCCTATGGGTTCTATTTTTTATGAGAAAGTTGCTTGTCACATCCATGGAGTGGTTCGGGGGCTGTTTTGTATTTTTGCCCACCCCCAAATGCCTTTTTCCGACTAAGTTTAAGGCATTTTTGACAAAGTAAACCAATTGTTTGGTTTGCTTTTTTTTTTTTTTTCTTAGAACAACTAAAGAAATCTTGGTTTGATTGAATTCAATGTTGTACAAAGCTTTGTTTGTACTTTCAGAAGCTCAAAGTAAAAAAGTAAGCAAAATAAAATAGTAACTATTGTCTGAATTCTAAAAACAAACCGGAGGAACGTGCCAACTTGAAGATTGTCTGCTATCTTGTTTTCTATTTTTGTTTACTCTCAATTTCATATCATTCAGCACTTACAAAAGGGACAAAGCATTTTAGGAATTAAGATTAAACAAGAAGTTCAAAAATACTAGAGCTTCATATAAACAAATAGTCTTAAGGGCATTATATAGCATGAAGATTAATTGGGCACAAACATTTTGATGAACAACAATCAAGATAGTTTAAAGAGAGCTACACATCCAATCAACATGAACAATTAGCTAAATAAGAATGATGCAATGAGAAGAGGAAGATATAATGATACATAGTACTTTAAGTTTACCAAAATTCAAATGCACTCCAAATTGTTATCAATTCATATGAAATCTTGTAAAAAGAGAAATATGATGTAGAGATTAAACCAAAGTCAATGACAAGTACAACAAGAAGAAACATAGTACTCCAAATTGTTCCAAAAAATCCACATACAATCCAAATTGTAATCAAATATCAATTAAAATGAAATCCTGCAACAAGATAAATGGGATGCAGAGATAAACCACCTGGGCTTTTTTTTAGTTGAATTTGAAGAAGTTTTAGATACAGCAAATGCCTTTTCCCGTGTCACCCACCTGCCTGTGTCATTTCATGCAAGTAAATATTATATCATAAGAACACATAACCAAGAAGGATATTTTGGGAGGGGCAACAAAAAATGACTAAAAGTAAATCTACAAGAACAATCAAATATGAAACACATCACTACTTTTTAAATGCAATTGGTAGCTTATTGTCGGAGCCGCGTATTAGGGGATATGAAGAGGCCGAATATTATTTTTAGAGAATCAACATGTATACATTGCATTCGGCTCCGTCGTATATAAATTCAGGGGGTATCCTAATCGGCCATAGAACCAGCTGAGTAGAGGTTGGTCAGCAATAGAAGGAGCTGAGTAAATAATTGCATGGTGGATTAAAGGTGGGCCCAACTCTGAGGCCCAGAGAAAAAATATATAAATAGAGGGACATCAACCAAAGAGGTACGTGAGAACTAGTAAGCTAAACTTAAGATAGAAGTAAACAAGAGAGTGCACACTATCTTGTCCGTTGGAGTGCTAATTCCAGCACCCTCGACCAGAGTATTCATTCCTTTTCAGGTTGCTAGCTGAGGATCTTGAGCGTCCCATTGGATTCAAAAAGTATTTCCAAACCACTTCTCCATAATTGGCACCGTCTGTGGGAATACCCTAGCACATCCATGGCGGGCGTAACGGAAGATCCTCCGGTACGCCACGAGTCGATACCACTCCAAGCACCATACTGGGACCAAAAAACATTATTGCACAAAGAGCCTTGAACTTCGATTCAGCTGATGAAACAATGTAAGCGATAATGGATTAGGCAAAACAAAACGAACAGAGGTTGGAAAACATGATGGCTAAGAACAAGCGCCTTCGACAGGATTTGGCCTTGGAGGTGGCAAAATTCCAACAGGCCGTATGCCAAGATCTTATACAACCCCTGAGAAAGGATGGTCGATGACCTTGAGTTCGAAGACAAGATACTGGCAGTGATTCTGACTGCTCATCCCTAGAACCCGAAAAGAAGGGGCGAGTCGAAGTCTCCAGTTCTTCTGAAGGAAGTCCACGAGCACGGAGTAAAAGAAGAAGAAATGATTCAGACAAAGAGGACCAACATGACCCCTTTGTGTGACGGATTGCGAGGGCAGTACTACCCAAAACGTTCAAGGCTCCATCGTTCACCCTATACGATGGAAAATTGGATCCCACTGACCATATCCATCATTATAAGCAAGCCATGACGCTGCATGCAGGCGACGAGGCTCCCATATACCGGATATTTCCAAGCAGTTTGGGACCATTGGCTGTCCGATGGAATTATAAGTTAGAACCGACATCGATTAAGAGTTTCCATCAATTACAGAAATCCTTCAAGGCAAGATTCATCACCAATGAGGTCCAGCCAAAGCAAGCCGACTCTCTCTGGGCAATGCAAATTCAACCAGGGGAAACCTTACGAGCATATTCGATGCGCTATTGGGAATGCTTTAATCTTGTGGGTGACACCTGCAACGACTCCATGGCCATCACCGCCTTTAAAATGGGGTTGCATCCTGATAGTGCTCTCCGCAGTTCCTTGACCAGAGGGCCCCCTAAAACAGTCTGGTCGTTAATGAAGAAAGTCAAGAAATACTGCAAAGTGGAAGATGACGCCCTGCGGGTTAAAGCTGGGAACAAGGCCAACAAGACGACCTCAACCGAAATTGTTCAGCCGATAACTTCTGTACCATCGCGGAGCCCTGAACCATGAAATCAGACTAAATGAAACAAAAGGCGGGATTCGTGCCGATCAAATGACCAGTGTTCCCACTGAGCTAATGAACAACTTCAAGTGGATGGCAGGCGCACGAGGCGCGCGAACAAGAAATATATGGAGCTGTCGGAGTCAATCGGCATGATTATGTCTAAAGTTCAACACCTTTCATTCTTCAAATGGCCATCCAAAAAGGTGGGACCTCCCGACCCGAGGAGACAGGATAGGCGGTGCGAATACCACAAGGACCACGGTCATGATACCAAGAGCTGTTATGCGTTGAAGGATCACCTTGAGAAATTGGTACAAGACGGTTAGCTTAAGCAATACGTCCGTAAATACAATGTAACCAAAACAATAGCTTTGAGGCAGGATTCACCTCCACTCGGCGTAATCCATATGATTTACAGCCTGCCGACGACACCTGCGATTCATACAATTCAGTCGAATCCTAACCCCCAAAAGCAAGTCACACCAGCCAAATGGCCCCATGAAGCTCCGAGTATTACCTTTGACGATTCTGATTTGATCAGCGTAACGCTCCCCTACATTGATCTATTGGTCATCGAATTATGCGTAAGCCGATTCATCGTTGAACGCGTTCTTATTGACTAAGGGAGTACTTCAGAAGTCATGTACTACAAGACCTTCATCAAACTTGGGTTCACTGAGTCAAACTTGTCTCCAGCTCATTATCCGTTATTCGGCTTCAACGCTAATCTAGAATACCCGTTGGGCAAAATCACACTACCAATTCGAGCGAACTCTCGAACAGTGGATGTGGAATTCTTGGTTGTCAAGCTGCCTTCGCTGTATAATCTCATCATGGGACGAACTTGGCTACTTGCCATGCATGCCGTACCAAGCACCTATCATCAACTGCTCCGCTTCCTGACTGAACGCGGCATTAAACAAATCTGTGGTTCCTAGAAATCGACACAAGCATGTTATCTTCTTGCCGCAAAGACACCAAGAGAGTTGGAAGTGAATTCTATTGAGGTGTCGGATCGAGAGAGCCTCGACGATGTTGGACGGCTCCCAAGTGAAAAGGCCACGGAAGCCCTAGATCTAGTTGAAATTGATGGGGATCCTAATAAGTTCTTCATGGTCGGCGCATCCTTAAACAAAATTGACAGGCAACAGCTAATTACCTTCTTACTTGGAAACCTTGATGTATTTGCATGGTGACCGTATGAGATACCGGGGGTAGATCCATCTGTTTCTCAGCACCGTTTAAATGTCGACCCCAAATGTAAGCCGATTATTCAGAAAAGCCGACGGTTAGCCGCAGAGCACATTGCTGTAGTTGCCGAAGAAGTTGACCGACTGCTTGATGCCGGGGCAATCCGAGAAGTGACCTATCCTACATGGCTGTCGAATACTGTGGTTGTAAAGAAGAAAAATGGGACTTGGCGTATCTGTGTGGACTTCACGGACTTAAATAAAGCTTGCCCCAAGGATTGTTTTCCTCTCCCCAGAATTGACCAACTCGTAGGCGCCACGACTCGTCATCAACGTATGAACTTCCTCGATGCCTACAGAGGCTACCATCAAATTGCCATGCATCCGAAGGACTAAGACAAAAATGCATTCCTCACCCCAAGAGGAACCTATTGCTATAAGGTTATGCCTTTTGGGCTGAAGAATGCAGGGACAGCTTACCAAAGACTAGTCACTGTCATGTTTAAAGTGCAACTCGGCCGTACTATGGAAGTGTACATTGACGATATGGTGGTCAAATCCAAAGAAGGGCAAACTCATCTAGCCGATTTGGAAAAGACATTTGACATTTTATGCAAGTACAAAATGAAGCTGAACGCTTCCAAATGTGCATTTGGGATCGGATCCGATAAATTCCTTTGCTACATTGTCAACCACCGAGGTATCGAAGCCAACCCTAGAAAAATCACAGCAATCTTGGAACTTGGCTCCCCTCGATCGGTGAAGGAGGTTCAGAAGTTGATGGGGATGGCTGCCGCATTCAACAAGTTCATCAGTCATTCCGCAGATCGTTGTCAACAATTCTTTCATACTGTACAGCAGGGTAAAGCTTTTGAATGGACCTCTGAATGCGAAGCCACTTTCAACAGTCTGAAGACTTACCTCCAATTAGTTCCACTCTTGACAACACCTTCGGCAGGCGACCCGTTGATTTTATATCTGGCAGTTTCCGATCGGGTCGTTAGCGCCGTACTATTAAAGGAAGAGCTTGGGGAGCAGCGTCCAGTGTATTATGTGAGTAAGGGAATGGTTGATGCCGAAACATGTTACCTTCCGTTGGAAAACTCATCCTAGCCCTCGTCATGGCAGCAAGAAAACTGATGCATTACTTTCAAGGGTATACCATGGGGGTACTAACGGATTGCCCCCTCCGGTCAGTACCCCGTAGTGCAGAAGTATCAGGGCACATTTCAAAGTGGGCTCTTGAACTCGGCCAATATGATATTCAGTTTCTTCCTAGAATCTCAATCAAGGGGCAAGTTCGTGCCGACTTCGTGGCGGAATTCACTAGGGGTCTTGCAGACTTCAAGTCTGATCAAACTCGACCTAAGCTGAACTGGAGAATTTATGTCGGGGACACTTGGCAGTTGTACTGTGATGGATCGTCCAACCAACAGGGCAGTAGGGCCGGAGTAGTAATCATGGCTCCCAACGGAGAAATTATCGAGCAGGTTGTCAAACTCGGCTTCGAAGCATTGAACAATGAGGCCGAATACGAAGCCTTACTAACCGGCTTACGGAATGCACATCTCCTGGGTGCTTAGCATTTGCTTATATTTTATGATTCAAAACTGGTGATCAATCAGCTAAAGGGGGAGTACGTGGCCAAAAACGACCGTATGGCAGCTTACATGAAAACAAAAAATTCCTTGCTCGAAAAATTTGACCATCGTGAATTAACCAAATAACCCGTGATCAGAACACACATGTAGATGCCCTGGCTTGCCTAGCCTCCGCCATTAACTCAGAGATTAAACGGACAATTGAAGTGGGTTTCATCCTTAAGCCGAGCATTGGCCCGTCAGAAGAAGTCCAGATCAATGTCATAGAGTCAAGTCCGAATTGGATAGACTCCATTGCTGCATTCCTATCTTCCGAACAACTCCCGCCAGATAAGAAAGAAGCGCACAAGTTGTGAAACAAAGCTCTGCGATACTACTTGGATCTGCAAGGAAAGCTTTACAAAAAATCCCTTTCTGGTCCATACCTAGAATGCGTTCATCCGGGTAAAGTCGAGGGACTCCTGACTAAAATACACGAAGGTAGCTGTGGTTCCCACTCTGGTGGGCGCTCTTTGGCTCATCGAGCTGTGACATAGGGTTATTATTGGCCGACAATGAGATCTGATGCCGAGTGTTATGTGAAGAAATGCGAACAGTGCTAGAAGTTTTATCCTTTAACTCATATGCCTGCTGAAGAGTTAAGCTCGATAACTAGTCCTTGGTCGTTCGCCCAATGGGGACTTGACATCGTCGGACCATTGCCTCACGCCCTGGGCAACAAGCGATTTTTTATTATCGCGACATATTATTTTACAAAATGGGTAGAAGCGGAGGCACTAATGCACATTCGAGATACTGACGTGAAGCGTTTTGTATTGAGAAATATCATAATGCGATTCGGCATTCCAAGAGAACTTATTTCAGACAACGGCACCCAGTTTGATTACGGTGTCTATCAAGAACTGTGCATCAAGTATGGGATCCGACCCTATTTCTCTATCCCGGCTTATCCACAGAGCAATGGCCAAGCTGAAGTTTCCAACAAAGCCATTTTGGACTGCATCAAGAAGAGGCTGGAGAAAGCTAAAGGCAGATGGGTCGAAGAATTGCCGAGTGTGTTATGGACTCATCGCACTATTCTGAGGCGGTCCATTGGGAAAACGCCATTCGCTTTATACTTCGGAACGCAGGCAATCATCCCCTTGGAGATCGGCCTCCCAACCTTGAAATCAAAAGTTTTTGATATGGGCCAAAATGACATGATACTGGCCTTGGATTTGACTATGATTGAAGAACGAAGAGACCGTGCCCTTGCATCCATGGCACAATACCAGCAGCACCTTGCTAAGCCATATAATCAACGTGTTCAGCCACGTCGCTATGTACCAGGTGAATTGGTCTTGAAAAAAGTGCTTCCAGCTGCTAGGAATCCGGTTAATGGAAAATTGGGTCCTAATTGGGATAACACCTACCAGATCGACTCAATCGCCGGAACATGGGCATATCGGCTCAAAGACATGTCTAGGAGGAGTCTGCCATGCCCTTGGAATTCCACGCATTTACGTAAATTTTATCATTAAATCCGACTTGTGGGGCATGATCCTTGTTTTGAAAGATTCACCACGTACAGATTTCACTTTTGCAATGCAAAGTTTCTTAATTGCTTATTGTGAGATTCAGTTAAAAAATATTCCGATTAAGCCTCCGGATTCGGAGCGCCCTACGTGGATATCACGATTGGCCAAGATAAAAAAGCCTCCGAATTCGGAGCCCCAGCTGTGCAGGTCACGTTTGGGCCAAATAAGACTCCGGATTCGGAGTGCCATTTGTGGATATCACGATTGGCCAAGTTAAGCCTCTGAATTCGGAGCCCCATACGTGTAGTTCACGATTGGGCCGAATATGCCTCCAAATTCAGAGCGCCCTTTATGGATATCACAATTGGCCAAGTTAAGCCTCTGAATTCGGAGCCGAATCCGTGTAGGTCACATTTGGGCCAAATAAGACTTCCGATTCGGAGTGCCTTTCATGGATATCACAATTGGCCAAGTTAAGCCTCTGAATTTGGAGCCCCATCTGTGCAGGTCACGATTGGGCCAAATAAGCCTCCGGATTCGGAGCACCCTTTGTGGATATCACGATTAGCCAAGTTAAGCCTCCGAATTCGGAGCCGAATCTGTGTAGGTCACAATTGGGCCGAATAAGCCTTTGGATTTGGAGCGCCTTTCGTGGATATCACGATTGGCCAAGTTAAGCCTCCGGAGTTGGAGCCCCATCCGTGCAGGTCACGATTGGGCCGAATAATCCTTCGAATTCGAAGCGCCCTTTATGGATATCACAATTGGCCAAGTTAAGCCTCCGAATTCGGAGCCTTATCTATGCAGGCCACGTTTGGGCTGAATAAGACTCCATATTTGGAGTGCCCTTCATGGATATCACGATTGGCCAAGTTAAACCTCTGAATTCGGAGTCCTATCCATGCAGGTCACATTTGGGCCAGATAAGACTCCGGATTCAAAGCGCCCTTTGTGGATGTCACGATTGGCCAAGATAAAAAAGCCTTCGAATTTGGAGCCCCATCTGTGCAGGTGACATTTGGGCCGAATAAGACTTCGGATTTGGAGCGCCCTTCGTGGATATCACAATTGGCCAAGTTAAACCTCCGAATTCGGAGCCCCATCCGTGTAGGTCACGTTAGGGCCGAATAAGGCTCCGGATTCGGAGTGCCCTTCGTGGATGTCATGATTGGCCAAGATAAAAAAGCCTCTGAATTTGGAGCCCCATCCGTGCAGGTGACATTTGGGCCGAATAAGACTCTGGATTTGGAGCACTCTTCGTAGGTCTCACGATTGGTGCAGATAAAAGCCATGGATTCGGCGCACCTCTCATGAGTATTACTATTAAAAAGCGCGCGTAGTTTGCAAAAGTTGAAACATGCAAGCATTGAAAATGAAATGTTTCATTACATTAACTAACTGGCTCATAATGTATAAATTGAGACATGCAAACATTTAAAACTGAGTGTTTTATTAAATTAACCAGTAAATACATAATTTTCTCCCAATCTGTTGGAGCGTTTACAATATCTAGTCTAAATCGGCACCTCCCTCATCATCACTCTTCTCAACTTCGAAGGTCACGAAGGGAAAATGCTGACTCTAATATAACGGCGATGCCAAATCAATGCCGGTTGCTCCGAGAGCGTCCGAGGCCTGTAGTCCATCCGTGCTTGAATCCACGATTCTCACATCGGTAGACCTCCTTAGCGAGTTTTTCCTTGGTCTTGTCTATCCCGACCTTTCGACTGTTGTGGAAGCCTTTTTCATAAGCCCTGGCCTTGGCAGTCTCAATGGCAAACATGCTAGTCGTATCTTGATCGGTAAGCGCATGACTTATTAGCCGTTCGGTCATACTCTCTTCCATGATCGGGTTCGATTTGCCGACCGATTGAGCCTTGGCAGCCTTGACCTCTCTTAGCTCACACTCAGCCTTCTCTGTGTGAGCTTCTAAGCTTCGAATGTATACGTCTCTCTGCCCTATATCCCGCCGTGTGGCACGTAGACGCATGTTGATGTCATAGGCGGTGTACTGCCCCTTCACCACCCCATGGATGCCCTCCCGAAACACTTTGAAATCCTGTCGACCAACCATCAACTGCTGGACTTCTGGTGGAAAAATCTGTCGAGCAAACTCGACTGCCACATTCGGGTCGTGAACAATTGAATCCTCTTCCATCATCGGTCTGTTCCCCACAAAGACCGCAAAACTCAACGGGTGCGGTGTTACAGCGGATTCTCCTCTGGAGCGCAGTTGCGGGGATTTGTCCTACTGCTGCTTTTCCCTTCTGGGTGACCTACTTTGACGATGAGGGGACTGGCATCTCTCTCGCTCCCTCGTCACCCTACTGCTCGTGCGCATAGGCTCGCCACTTTGATTCATCTCCGCGTCCAGTTCATCCAATGTCCTCTTTTCTTCTCTACTGTTAAAGAATAGTCTATTTGACATTCGCACTTGTCTAACCTTCCTCTACAGACTGGGTTAGGATACTGAGTCTGAGCACGCTTATGGGACCCACGTGCATAAAGCACTCACCCCATTTATTCCTTACAGATGCAGCACCCCCGAGGCGATCTCGTTAACGATAAACTTCAATAGCCTCACGACATGAGCTAAAAGTATCTGGCGTTCCAGTTCAAGCATTGGCTAGGGCAATAGCAGATTCAATAATCTAATCAGCTGAATATCTAAGCATGGCGCCGATCTACTCATGCACAACAACCACTCCATAAACTAAGATTATTCGGCCTTCCAATTCATACTAGCTGGGGCAAGGGTAGATTCATCAATATATTCGGCTTAATTATCAGAGCGCAACAGAATTACCATTGTGCCCCAGCAAATCCCTGAACTGTCATTTTTATGATGACTAGTTCATTCACTTGCTAGGGCAAAGGCAGATTCATCAATCTATTTGGCTTAACTACCAGAGTGCAATCGAATTACCATTGTGCCCCAGCAAATCCCTAAACCGCTGTTTTTACGCTGACCGATTCATTAACTTGCTGGGGCAGGAGCAGATTCATCAATCTATTTGGCTTAACTATCAGAGCGCAGCCGAATTACCATTGTGCCCAGCAAATCCCTGAACTGTTGTTTTTATGTTGACTGGTTCATTCACTTACTGGGGTAAGGGCAGATTCATCAATCTATTTGGCTTAACTATCAGAGCGTAGCTGAATTACCATTGTGCCCTAGCAGATCCTTGAACCGCCGTCTTTACGCTGACTGGTTCATTCACTTGCTGGGGCAAGGGCAGATTTATCAATCTATTCGGCTTAACTATCAGAGCATAGCCGAATTACCATTGTGCCCCAGCAAATCCCTGAACCGCCATTTTTAGGTTGATTGGTTCATTAACCTGCTGGGGCAAGGGCAAATTCATCAATCTATTTGGCTTACCTATCAGAGCGCAACCAAATTACCACTATGCCCCAGCAAATCCCTAAACTGCCGTTTTTACACTAACTGGTTCATTCACTTGTTCGGGTAAAGGCAGATTCATTAATCTAATCGGTTTAACTGTCAGAGCACAGCCGAATTACCATTATGCCCCAGCAAATCCCTGAATCGCCATTTTCACACTGACTGGTTCATTCACTTGCTGGGACTAGGGCAGATTTACCAGTCTATTTGGCTTAACTATCAGAGCACAACCAAATTACCATTGTGCCCTAGCAAATCCCTGAACTGTCGTTTTTACGTTGACTGGTTCATTCACTTGCTGGGGCAAAGGCGTATTCACTAGTATATTCGGCTAAGTTGCAGCACTTCATAGTTACGTTTAATTCGGTAGCTTGTTCCATTCATTTCATAATTTTACATCTCACTTAGCTGCTAACAAGCATATAAACTGAACACAAAGAGCAAAAATAATTTTCATTCGTAAATTGAGCACAATTACAATTCATTTTACAAATGAAAACTACCCGACATCAGCTTCTTACAACAATGAATAACCAAAAACCTAATACATTTAGTAAAACCTACATACACCTAGAAGCAAAGACAAAATGGAAAATATTCAACTCAAGTCTTCGGGGTCAGACTCCAGCGGCTCAACATCTACTTGCTCGTAAGGAATCAGCTGTTCCGATACCACGTTAGTAGCAGCCAAGGCTTTGAGCCAGCCATGTTTGAACCCCATATATTTGAATTTCGGCACCTCTTCTACGTAGTTTACCAAGGCCGCATCCTTGCCAGCCTTGAACGACTCGGAAAGCACGGACTCAGCGTTAGCCTTCGCCCAGTTTAACTCTTCCAGGTCGGCCTCCAGCTTGGCAATCATCTCGTTGGCCAATCTGAGGACTTCTTCATTCGTTTTCGCCTTTTCCTCAGCAGCCACTTTCAGTTTGCTGGCAATCTTGGCCTTATTTGCTTCAGCATCGGTCCTAGCTCTCTCTGCCACCGCTTTCGCGGCATCAGACTCGGCTCAAAGAGAAGCCTTAGCTGTTTTCCCCTTCTAGATTTCCAACTTGGCTGTAAGAAAGTCGATATGTTTGATAGCGTCGTGTTGGCGATGTCCAATCTCAACTATCCTCCCTGCTGCCCGCAAAACAAAGGATGAGTAGGCTAATATAGAAACTTTTTTGGTCAGCCTCGCAAAACTATAAAGGATCACGTACCAATATCGCCGATTGAGTGGCCAATGCGATGGCTAGAAGATTGGCCTCTGCCCTAAAAGTTGCTCTGTCTGCCGGCATAGAAATGGAGGAAGCCAGGCTCAAAGCCACAGCTGGATCTTTTACAGCCAATGTATCAGAGCCAATCGACATGTTTTTTTATCCTTGGTTGTACTATGAATGGCACAACCAAGTCCGATTCTTCCAAGCGTGGCCATTTGTCCATTGGGTCTTCTAAATAAACGACTTGGTGTTTGGCCAGGCATTTTTTACCGCTGTGCTCCACCACTTGAGCCTCCCGTTATTCGACAATAGGTTCATTTTCAGCCACTTCATTCTGGACCACCTCTTCAACGGGAACAGGTGGAGGAGTTTCTTCCCTAACGACAGGTGGAGGGGGTAGAGGTGGGTTTTGTTCGACTTCAGCCCTTTTTCGGGCAGCCACCCTCTCGGCATTTTTCCGTTTAGCCAATTGGCTGAGCGACTCGCTGGCCATGTTATTAGGGTAGGAGCCGGGTAAGTCCCCTAAGTTTGTAAAACTGTCTTCGAAGGAGACGTCCCCTTGGCCTGAGGTGGACAGAGGGTCCGACAAATTGAGTCAGGCTTCCTCAAAGGCCAACTTTGAAGCCTCGTCTACCTCGGCTTCAGACTGGCTTGACTCTTCAGCGACCTCTTCAGCTACTTCCACCTACTCCAAATCGGATGCCTCCAAACCAACTTGCCTCAAGTTTTTGAAGTTGGTTAAGATAAGGGCCGTAAGATACTCTTCACCCCTCAGAACTGGAACGTTGTCCGCCGCCTAGAACGTCGTGTACGTTGGCTCATATTGAAGAAGAATATGAGCCGTCCTTCCTTGTCTCTGAAGGCTTGGACGGCTGAAGTATTGGAGCACGACTTTGATTTTCGCAAGAACGGAGTCGTCGATTGAAACCAAAACTTTCTTCATATCGTTTCCTGTACAAGTAAAATCATAAGAACACGAAAATAAAGTCGAATACATATAAGGAAAATAAGTGCAAGGAGCTATATGGCCACTTGGTTCGCCTATCTGTCTGGGAATTGGATCAAGGTGGTCTTCGCCTTCGCCGAATTCCTAGTTACCTCGAACAACGACCATGACATTATCAACTCGCTTACCAAAGCTGACAAGCATAGTCACTAATTGATGGTCGGTGTCCTTGGCCCAGAGGAAATAGCACCCATGTCGGCCAGAAGACTTGGCCAAGGCATAACAATGCTGAATAGCAGGTATGCCGAGATTGATCCTAAGGCGACGTTTTAACTCTATAATCCCCATTATGATTCAGAAGAAATTTACATTGGGTTGTGAAGGGATTAGACCCCAATGGCGAAGGACGGCCCTAAGAAGTGGGTGAAGGGGGAAACAAACTTCATCCTCAGCAATTGATAAGAAAGGGAAGACGATTGTGCTTTGATCCTCCCTCTCCATATCAAGGGTGCTATCTGTCACGAGCGACAGATGGACGTCGTCGGGGATGGAAAAATGGCGTCGAAAGTCAGAAATTCGATCCGTAGAAAGGAGGTCTTTCAAATGCTTTTCCATTTTCGTAAGTGTATGGAATGCGCTGAATTGAAAACAAACAAGGAAATGGGATTCAAAATAAAAAGGAAGAGAACTTACAAGAGACAGAGAAGACAATGAAGAATGGACAGAGGTTGGAGAGGTGCATCGAAAGGCAGACCAAGAGCTTCAAGCATTCAAAACAATATACACGCATTTGAAAAGACAACAAAATTTTAAATCATGATAATAAATGAAAAGAAGTGTACAAAAGGGCGGAAAGTTGTAATGATGACCGTAAAGCGCGTGCATTCTGACACTCACGTTGGAATGACGTTAACCGCCAAATTTCGGCTCTGACTTTTCAAGTTCGAAACCAAACACACCAGCCAACTGTTGTTAGTGGAGTGTTTGGAGGGCAATTGTGGGAGTCGAGTATTAGGGGATATGAATGGGCCGAATATTATTCTTAGAGAATCAAGATGTATACATTACATTCGGCCCCGTCCTATATAAATTCAAGGGGTATCCTAATCGGCCATAGAACCAGCTGACCAAGGAGCCGAGTAAAGGTTGGTCAGCAACAGAAGGAGCTGAGTAAATAATTGCATGGTGGATTAAAGGTGGGCCTAACTCTGAGGCCCAGAGAAAAAATATATAAATAGAGGGACATCAACCAAAGAGGTACGTGAGAACTAGTAATCTTAACTTAAGATAGAAGTAAACAAGAGAGTACACACTGACTTGTCCATCGGAGTGCTAATTTTGGCACCCCCGAGCGGAGCATTCATTCCTTTTCAGGTTGTTAGCTAAGGATCTCGAGCATCCTATTGGATCGAAAGAGTGTTTCCAAACCACTTCTCCAAACTTATGAGTTCAGAAACAAAATCATAATTGTGTATCCAAGTGAAATTTCAGAAATATTACCTAATGATTATCTTACATTATAGACACCCCATTTTTGACCGTCCTCAAGACTTGGACGTCACCGCTTCAACACTCGGTAATCATCCATGTTCGTGTTTGTTTTGAGTTCCTGGAGGTCTTGGCTACGCGCTTTGCCTCAGGATCTCTCGACTTGCTTGTTCTATGCTTGGTTTTACACCAAGGACTTGTGTAACAACGTCCGCGAGGGACCCCGCTACAGTTCGGACTCGATTTGTGTCACGGTCCTTAATCTGAACCAAAGAGTCCAAATCCGACAAATCGTTTTGAGAAACAGATTTTTGAAAAGAAGTGTCAAACATGGACTGCTTTGCCAGATACAGAGTAACCACCTAAATATTTTATTTTTGGGGGAATTTAGGAAACCCTGACTCGGTGCCAAAGGCCACGTGTCCGTCATCACCAAAGTTGTCTCGGCTCGGGAACTTGGGTACGAATGGGGAAGGTCAGCTATGAGCACCCCCTCTCGCCCGATCCGAAGATCGGCCTCTACTAATCATGATATCCGTTTTTGAAAACGTTATGTGGTCTTATCCCGATTATTAGCCTAGAATTATTATGTTATGCTCACGACAAACAAGTATAGACTAGGTTGCCTAACTTGGGAATAAGCATTGCATATCCGTTTGTTTTGGAAAATGTTTTGGAATCTGCTACTCGCAAGTAGGCTAAAACATGGATTCCAATGAGCTATTCCAACTCAGACAATCCAACCTTCATCCACAGGCATTCAAGCAGTTATATCACATAAGCAGCTAGCCTCATGGTAATCATGCTATCATGGCAACACTCACACGCATGCAAGGATGCTAAGGCATGAATACTTACATCGTACTCCGTGTCAAAACAAAGAACTCATTAGCAATCAATGTATGATCCAAGTCCATGTTCAAATGCCTGATGCAACGCATACGGAATGTCACTAGAGTAGGCTCGGCTAGTCTATGAATGACATGTGAAAATGCACAAGTAGCATGTATTCAAGTTGGATTTGAAATGCTAATGTAGTTAGCATGATGCGCCGAGCCCGGTGCATGCAATACTGATGAATGATGCACGCATGCATAGCATAAGGTATGCTAGATTAAACATGACCTATTACTAACCATCAAAGCAGGTAAGTAAAAGGGAGAAAGAAATGGGGGTTGGAAGACATGCACACACTCACCCACACTTATTACAAATTCGCCATCGCTCGGAGGGACCAAAAGAATAATACAGTTCGAATAATGAATTAACTAACCTAGCTAATTAATTATTACAGACCAACGAAATTAATTAAACCAATTAATAAATTTAAGAAAGCAAGAAAAAGGGCCTTGGGAAGAGAGCTCAGTGCACGCGTGCTCAGTTCTTGCTCGGAAGTCCACTGCCATGCGCAAGCTGCCTCTGTTTTCCCTGCTCTGCCCCTCTGAAAACTTCCAAAGTCTCAGAATTGCCTCCCTGGACATTGGGAGACACCACCGGCTGAGGAGAATGGCCACCGACAGTAATATGTGATCATCGGCTGTTGATGAAGCTATCGGCCACGGATGGATTGCCGGTCGGCACTATGTGCAGTCGGTCGGCAAAAAGTTCCTGCAGAATCTGTTTGACAACAGCAGAGGACAGAGCTTTGCATGGCAATGCAATTCAAGCAATGTATGCACCAAGCATATCCCTTATCATGCTTATGACTCAAAGGGACATGGTCCTTGGTTCTCGGACCATCAATCGCGCATTTCAATGCGCGATGGCCCAAAGAATCAAGTATGCAATTTTGATATGGAATGCAATGCACATAAACAAACCAATGGGACTCAACCTCCATCACAAGCATTTCAAGAGGGCAAGCATGCATGCAAATGGAATGCAATCCTAAGCATGTGAGCTAAGGATGCGGCATGGAAATGCATGGATGCTACCAAGATGCATGCAATGTGTAGTGCCAATGTGCACACATGCAAGGCATACAACAAGTTAGACAACTTGGCAAGGAATGCATGCTAAATGTACTACCACCTAAGAATGTAACAACATACCAAAGGGGCCAAATGTATTACAACATACAAGGTAAGCATGCTACAACATGCAAGAGTGGTCTTAGACTAAGTTGGGCAGCCCTCAAACTAACCTAAAACAGTGACCAAAGTGCCCAAAAACGAAGGACTAATGGCATGCAAACATGCATGCAAATGATCTCCAACACTTCAAGCATTAAAGAGCAATTCTCAAGCACACTTAAGAGGATGCAAACATGGACATATAGAATGCAAATTAAGCTCTGAAAATCATGTTAAAAAATGGTGCCATACCAATTAAACAAGGACAAGCCAAGCATGCGACATGGTCCAAAACTTAAGGCTAACAAGCCAAAATGCAAAGGGGCTATATAATGCATGCCAAAGTCGACCCGAACAACTAGGGATAGACCTTAATCATGGCAAAATAAACATGAAAGCTTCACAAAGCCAAGCCTAAAACATGCTAGAACAATGGTTTACAACCTAAGGCATGTTAAGGCAACAAAATGGCATTACAAGGCATGTATGCTAAGCAAGCATGGTGTACCAAAACCAACTAAAAACAGAGGCATATTATGGCATAATAAGCACAAAAATCAGCTAAGGCATGGTCAACATGAGCCTAAACATGGTGCTCCCTCAAGAGGCCAAAAATGGTCCTTTTCAAGGACAACAAGGAGAGGGGGTGGCCTTCTCCTTCTTGGGACCTCAAGGCACCATCCCCACCTCTGAAATCCCTCAAGATTTCAGTGGTGGGGAGGCCCAAACACCAAGGTCTCGGAGCCCACTCAAAATGGCACGAAATGGAGCCTTACAAGGCTTAAGAGGGATCAAACAACCCCAAAGCTTGAAGCAACCTTAAACAACTATTTAGAGGGCCTAAAAATAGAACTTTTTTATGTTATACACTAAACACAAAAATAGTTGTAAGTTAGGCAAAAATACAATGCAAGAAAAGGGTAAAAAGGAGCAAGTTTCTTACCCTTGAAGACCCTCTTCAACAATGGAGCTCCAGCAGCTTTTTTAGGTTGAAACCAGCTTCAAAACCTCCAAAACAACCCTTTGGCCCTCAATAACCAAGAAAAGGTGTAGTAGTGTGTGTTTGTGTACAATACTATGAACAAACACACCTAGAACACTCAAGAAAGAGAGGTATAGAGATAGAATATATATAAATTCCTAACCCTAATATCAGAGCTCTCTAACTATGTTGTCTAACCTAAATCCAAGAGAGGAGACTCTCTCTTATAGAGCTCTGTCTTGTAAAGCTTGTCAAATAAGCTTGTCAAGAGAGATATCCCACCATACACATGTATGGAGGGGAGAAAAGGTGGGTGCCAACTATTACAGCTGGCGCTATTACAGCTGGCGCTATTACAGCTGGCACAAAATATTTACTAAAAGTAGATGAACAGTGATCGGCCATTCAAAATTGCCATTTTGGCAAAATAAATGGCCGACCGACAACAAAGAGTGCCGACCGGCAATATACATTGCCGATGGAACAAAATCACTGGCCGGTGGCCTTAAGCCATGGCCGGTGATGTGTGGGGATGCCTCACAAGGCATTCCCTGCCCCTCCAAGGCAAAACACAAGTGTTTGGTGCAAAACCAGACACAACACGGTCGAGTTGAGAGATCCTGAGGCAAGGCGCGCAACCGAGACCTCCGGGAACTCAAGACGAACACAAACAAGGGTAATCACCAAGTGTTCCAATTGTGACGTCCAAGTCTTAAGGACGGTCAAAAATGGGGTGTCTACAGTGGCCCCTCTTTGACAGAACCCGAAAGTCATAACAATGACGGGAGTGGATGTCAAAGCCCAGAGACGACCCATTTTTGACAAGGCCGAAGACTCAGACAATCATGCAAGACAAGCAAGATATGCGCCCGAAGGCAGGGGCAAAATGCAAGACAATGCACAGAGCCGGACATAACTTATGATCATGCAAAGAAAGCTGTAATGAAGCACACATGCGACAGTTTTATGCTAGCATACACCAAACTACACTACAATGCAGAAAGGATGTAAGAGAATTATGCAATTCTCGATACGTCTCATTCAGAGGATACAATACCTGTGCGGCTCGTCTGGTTGCACCAGCCTCAAATGAACCGTACATACAATATCGTGCCTGCAAAGAAAACAACTCAACAGGTACGATGTTATTAGCAACATGCATGACAATGCAAAAATGGATGCAAAATGATATGCAATGTATACAAAACAATATATAAACAATGCAAATGAAGATGCAATGTAATTGAAACAATGCAAACTATATGCAAAGAAATTGAATCATGATCCAATCATAAGTGGTTCGAAACCACACCTATGTCAAATAGATTGATGGAGGTAACAAGTCCGTCTACCATAGAATGATCAACAGAACTATGAGTAATGTAGACGGACACAAGAACAAGTATTGGGGGGGGGATGACATAAGTGGGGAAACGACCTGCTGGGGAAAGGACTACGATCCTAATGCTCGATGCAACAATTACACTACAATGTAATAGATAATGAAAATGCTGGGGAAATGGCAATGGATATGGCACGCGGGCCAAACCAAATCTTGCCTAGGCAAAGCATGTAGGCATACAAGCCACGTCTAACATAGAACGGTCCACTGAACTATGCTTCGACACGAGAAGTATGGGCACATACCGGACCAAGCTCAACATGGAAAGGCGCAAGCCATAGACGGGGGGTGATGCAATGAATGCATGCAAATTACAATGTGATATCTACTGGGGTGGAAAAGATACGATGGATATGGCCTGCGGGCCAAACCAAATCTTGCCTAGGAAGGGCATGTACACGTACAAGACGCGTCTAACATAAAACGGTCCACTGAACTATGCTTCGACACGAGAAATATGGGCACATACCGAACCAAGCTTAATCATGGAAAGGCGCGAGCCATAGATGGAAATGATGCAGTGAATGCATGCAAGCTACAATGCAATGTGCACTGGGATAGAAAAGATACGATGGATAAGGCACGCAGGCCAAACCAAATCTTGCCTAGGAAAGGCATGTACGCATACAAGCCGTGTCTAACATAGAACGGTCTACTGAACAATGTTTCGACGTGAAAAGTATGGGCACAGGCCAGACCAAGCTCAACATGGAGAGGCGCGAGCCATAGATGGAAGTGATGCAGTGAATGCACGCAAATTGCAATGCAATATGCACTATATTATAATGAAATGGAAATAGATACAATGGAT
This sequence comes from Camellia sinensis, assembly GCF_055761805.1. Classification (NCBI taxonomy): domain Eukaryota; kingdom Viridiplantae; phylum Streptophyta; class Magnoliopsida; order Ericales; family Theaceae; genus Camellia; species Camellia sinensis. The sequence goes on from NC_138974.1 coordinate 83,687,238, forward strand.
ATGGCCAGCGGACCAAACCAAATCTTACCTAGGAAAGGCATGTATACATACAAGCCGTGTCTAACATAGAACGGTCCACTGAACTATGTTTCGACGTGAAAAGTATGGGCACATACCAGACCAAGCTCAACATGGAGAGGCGTAAGCCATAGATGAAAAGTGATGCAGTGAATGCATGCAAATTACAATGCAATATGCACTATATTACAATGATGCATGGCGATGCAATTATATATTTTTTTGTTTGTTTTTTGAAATGCAAATGCATGATGATGCATGATTTTGAAGTGCGCGACAACGCGCGGCTTTTGAGATGCACGTGAACTTGATCATAAGCATGTAAGTGGACCACGCGGTCTACGCAGGCAACGAAATTGATCATAAGCATGCGGTCTACGCAAGCAATGAAATTGAACATAAGAATGCGGTCTACGCAAGCAGAATATGCGATCTATGCAAGTAAAACATGCGGTCTACGCAAGGAAAGTACGCGGTCTACGCAAGTAAAACATGCGGTCTACGCAAGTAATGAAATTGATTGCAAACATGTGGTCTACTCTACGCAAGCAAAACATGCGGTCTACGCAAGTAATGAAGTTGATTGCAAACATGTGGTCTACGCAAGCAAAACATGCGGTCTACGCAAGTAATGAAATTGATTGCAAACATACGGTCTACGCAAGCAAAACATGCGGTCTACGCAAGTAATGAATTGATTGCAAACATGCGGTCTACGCAAGCAAAACATGCGGTCTACGCAAGTAATGAAATTGATTACAAACATGCGGTCTACGCAAGTAATGAAGTTGATTACAAACATGCGGTCTACGCAAGTAACGTAATTAATTATAAACATGCGGTCTACGCAAGCAAAACATGCGGTCTACGCAAGTAATGAAATTGATTACAAACATGCGGTCTACGCAAGCAAAACATGCGGTCCACGCAAGTAATGAAGTTGATTACAAACATGCAGTCTACACAAGTAACGTAATTAATTATAAACATGTGGTCTACGCAAGCAAAACATGCGGTCTACGCAAGTAATGAAATCGATTACAAACATGCGATCTATGCAAGCAAAACATGCGGTCTACGCAAATAGCGTGATTGAATGCATGCAAAATGCAATGAGATACGCAAAATAGCGTGATTCGAATGCATGCAAAATGCAATGAGATGCGCAAGATAGCGCGATGCGTTTAGACAACGCGAGTGCACAAGACAGTGCGATTTGACATGCGATGCACATGGGGGCAACTTTTGAGTTTTGTAAAAGCCAAAAGGATACGGAAAGGATACACCTTGCACGAATTCGAGTGCCATGCACAGAAGACACGACTCGAGGTCAAAACGGAGGCCGGTTGAGCGTCGGAAATACACTGTTTTGCACTGTTTTGAGCACTAAAGGGCCTGGACCCCACACATAACTCAAACAAGGGTGTAGAAGGCTCCAAAATCACTGTAGGAGACCACCGGATGTCCACCGGCCATCAAAATGTATCACCGGCCGTCCATCGGCCATCATAAAATTTCCATCGGCAAAACTATTTTGCCGACCGGCAAAGAGTGTGGCCGACCGGCAAAAAGTCCCTTTATCAAGGCAGTTCTGTCATTTTGGTACGGGTCTTTTAAAATAGGGCTTCTAGCCCCTTTTTTGTTCACTTCCTTTTTCTTGAAAATCCTCTCCCTCTCTCTCTAGAGTGTTTTCCTCCTTCGATTCTCTCATTTTCGTGCGTTCTAGCCCCCGTTTCGTTGTCCGATTTGCGAATACCTTCGCGTTTCGAACGTTTTGAACCGATTGAAATTTCATTTCAGTGTCTCGTTTTTGATTTTCACCACTTGGGGCTCGCTTCCCTCGAGTTTTTCTCGATACCCGTGCCTTTTTCGCACTTCGGCTTTTCCGGCCTTTTCCGGCCCTCTCGGGGTTGACTTTCTGTTGACTTTTCACATTCTCGCCCGGTTTTTCGTCTTCCGGCAATTTTCACATCCTCTTCGAGATGGCGGACGATCTTCCACAGGGCGGGACCCCTCCAGGGCTCGAGATGGATCCCGAGGCCAACACCTTGCCTCTTCATATCCGGTCGTTCGACCCGGAGACCTACAGGCCTGCGGTGCATGTGATGCTCCCTGATGGACTACGCCAGTTCTGGAGCTTCGAGAGGGGCGTGGCACCCGAGCTTCTCCTGCATGAGCCTATCTCCCATCTGTCCTTCGGCGCTTCCGAGGTAACATTCTTTCTTCTGTTTTATTATTTTTCGCAATGTAGAACATAACTGCCATTAGTTGATTCTGTTCTCTAACTGCTTAGCCTGGATTCACCGATACACTGTACACTGTAGTTGATTGCAAACAAACTTACAACCAATATCTGTTTGAAACTTACACGTGCACACACACTGCACTGACCCTGAATCACCCAAACACACAGCGTACACTGTATTTCACTGCATGCACACATGCTGCATTTGCCCTGAACCACTCAAACACACTGACACATCACACGTTGTAGTTCACTGTAAGTACACCGGCACCCGATGTCTGTTCAAATTTGAAAACATGCACACATGTTGTATACCTGTATGCTTCTTAAAACTGCGTTTTGAATATTGCCTCGCAATTGTTGTTTTTTATTACAGGGGGATTCCCATACCATCCGCGGGTATGGGAATATCGTCGCTCGGGATTGGTACCTAGAGCTTCCAGACGCGGTTCGTCATATCATCGATGAAGCCGATTTCGGTATCTTCGGTAGGGGGCTCTCCCGGCTCACGACTTGCAGGCCCTTGCTTGCCACTCTAGTGGAGAGGTGGTGGGATACCACCAACTCCTTCCACTTCTCCGTTGCGGGGGACATGACGATGACCCCTTATGATTTCTCGATGCTCACCGGCATCGGGGTAGGGGGTGATCCGATCCCCTTCGACACCGATATGGGTGAGTGGGATGCCGCCCAGCTGTACCTGCTCGGCATTCAGCCTCCCCTCGCTCGAGCAGGGTTCGTCAGGTACTCTTGGTTTGAGAGCCATTTCCGGATTCAGCTGGCCTTGGCAGAGGAGGCGCAGATGACCCCAGAGGAGGTGGATCAGTATGCGTGGGGCTTCATCATGTTCCTCTTTGGGACGACTCTTTTCGCCGACCGGGCGAACACCGTGCCTCTATGTCTGTTGAGCACACTGGTGGACGTCAGGCGGATCTGCCATTATGACTGGGGTGGCGCCGGCTTGGCCACTTTGTATGGTTATATGAGCTCTTCTTCCCGCCTCAGCGGATAGCTTCTCGGCGGCTACTGGCGAGCTTGGGAGGTACATCTTCTTCCCTTTTTACATTTCTGCTTCACGTTTTCTATATTCTGTACACTGCACACACCACGGTCTACCTCTCACTCACTATATACTCCACACGCAGCACACACATACTCTTCTTTACCTTGACTGCATACTGCACACACTGTATACTTTGTACAATACACTGCACAACACACGGCTCTGTCATTTTTGCTTTGTTCTGTATTTTGCTTTATCTGATAGCCATACTTATATATGTTCTGCAGTTGTGGGTGTATGCCTACTTTCCCAGGCTTGCCCCAGTACCTGATATGGAGACCCCACTCGGCGTCCCCTTGTCTCATCGCTTTGACGTTCGATGCGTACGGAGGCCACGGGAGTCTTTTATTTTCTTCTGCCGCTACTTCGACACCATCACCGCCGCGGAGGTATGTTCAACTTTAGAATTTTCTTAGGCTTCGCTTAGCACTGTATGTTTGATAACAGGTAGATAACAAACTGCATTTCACTTTCAGATTACCTGGCGGCCTTGGGCTCCGTTGCCAGCCATGGTGAGGGATCACTACGAGGGCGCAGAGGAGACTGCCCATTGCCGGATTCTGTTGGAGGGCCCGGTCTGTCGGGCTTGGTACCTGGGTGAGCGTTTCTTGCGTCAGACCCTGGGTTTACCGGAGCAGATAGTCCCGGGTCCACCTCCTACACATATAAGGCATACAGAGGGGTTCTCCCTTGAGCAGATGAGGGGCTACACCGTTGGCTGGGGTGCAGAGCATCACAGAGGCGAGGGCGACTACACAGAGTACATCCAGACCTACATTATGCGACCCTTGAGCGGTGGCCGTCGAGTTGAGGGAGAGAGGCCAGCGGCACCGGCAGCTGGAGTGGGAGCCGAGGCTGGAGCAGGAGCGTCGAGGAGAGCTCGAGTCCGCGACAGGGGTGGAGTTCAGAGAGGGCGGGGGACTAGCTGGCCTGCTCTGCCCACTTTACTGACATACAGAGGGTAGGATGGGGTGACCTACCAGATCCCCTTTGCTCCTCCCCCGGCTGGTCATGAGTTAGCCGGTATCCCTGACTTGCCTCCGGTATGTATTACTTCATTTTGCATCTTGCATTGGTATTTCATTTTAGTTTATTTGATATTTCGCGGAATACTGATACATCTTGTACTCTTGCAGGCGTCCTCCGAGTACACCCGGCAGTCCGTAGAGTTGAATGCCTCCATGACGGGGATGCTACAGCGGACCTTCGACCTCCTGGCCCTCTATAGTATTCCGGTATGTCCTTCTGACGACGGTCTCAAACCATTCACAAGCTGATTCACGTAATCTGATGCACGACACAACACCTGACACACTGGTCTCACAGCATCTGATACACTGCATACACCGCATTTATACACTGCACTCTGCACTGATAAACTGCTCACGGCATTCATACACTGTACACATACACTGCATTCTGCACTGATACACTGCTCACAGTATTCTGATGTATTTGCCCTTTGTGCTTTTCAACCTCCCTTCAAGATTCCTCCTGTGGGTGGTGCTCCGGCTGGGCCCTCTATTCTTACTCGAGGAGGGCGTGGAGACACTGTACGTCCTCGTACTAGGGGGGGCGTGTTCATGTCGGGAGTAGCTCTCGGGTGCCGACCCCTGATGATGACGAGTCCGAGGCAGAGGCAGAGGCCGGGTCATCTGAGGAGGTTGGAGATGACTTAGACTCCGGCTCAGATGACGATGCTGATGACGATGCCCCTGGACCTTCGTCCAGGAAGAGGGTGAGGATAGATTCCCGGGCCCGAGACTACTGATGATGATCCAGATTGCTGCTTTTCTTCTCTTTTGTACTTTTTCTTTTTCTTTTTTTTTTCTTTGCTGGTAGTTAGATTACCCTGTACTGCCGTAGGTAGATTTTTGTTTTCAAAGCTATGTACTTGAAAAAGATAATGAAATGAACAGACTTTTTTTTACTTAAAAAGCGTTACATTTACATATCTCATGTATTGCATCGCATCACATCATGTTACACCTCAATGTGAATGGAATTGATCTGTTGTTTGAAAAATCGAGCATTTGTACTGTAATGATCAGATAACCAGACGGCCTCATAACAAAACAGCCCAAGCAACATACTGCTCGAACTGAACGCACAGCCCATACTCTGTTGGGGATTTGTCAGCATACAACCCCTAACACCACACTCGGTTCATTCTGCATACAGCAAATCCTGAACAAAAAGCCCAAATCTGACAACATGGACCATGAAGGTTGAATCCACTGAATTTGAAACACACTCAGATGCGATCTGAAAACCCAGAGGCTTCGAAGAGGCCCACGTTTTCCTGTTCACACTTATCGAGGGTGAACCCTGCAGTTGGTATGAAGGAACCAGATCATGTTTTCGCACAAATGTGGAGAATGACATAGCATTCTGAGCACAAAACGATCAATTTTTGAATTTGAAGAAGGGTTTTCAACCGGGTATTGAGCCTACAGCTGAACGCAACATACTGTGACCCAACAAAAGGTACATGACCTAAACACATCGAGTAACACTTGAAAACGATTTGAAACAAAGGTTGAGGTAAACAAAACAAAAGACACGACATACAGACGCGTTAATGGAGACGGGAGACCTCAGATCACGAGGAGCCAGTTTCTCTGGGTATTGTTTCCCACCATCTTCTCATTTGTGATTTTCACATCACTCTGGCACTCAAGCTCGGTTTTTCTCTCAAAACCCTTTGGCTCGCTTTTTCTCTCAACTTAAACCTCTCTATTCTTTATTCTCTCATTTTTCGTCCCTCCCCAAGGTGATTAATGAATGAATAGGAAGTTGCGGGTTCATGCCCAATGCCGTTAGCTCACAGCTATTTCCTCCGGTGGGTAGAGTGCCCTCCTGGCAAGTATATTGACGACGGGGGAAAGACAGAACGCCTGACTCAACTGTGTCCCTAGTTCATCATTTTGACCATTTTTGTTTTGGTTTTCTATTAAAACAATTTTGACCAATGTGAGAGTTAGATTAACACACTTGTTCGATTTTTGATCTGAAAACCATGCAAGTCAAACTGTGAGCATTGAAAATTTTCCTTTTTGGGTCTAAGAAAATGGTCCAGTTTTGGAAAATGAAATAATTTTTGAGAAAATTGGTCAACCTCAGTAAAAATTCTCAAAAACTATTTTTGCAAACGACCGGTGCTAAACAAGCGCGGAACTAACCCTCGAGATGCGCAACCTCGGATCGGAGGCAATGGAAAATTGCCCCTGGCTTGAAAGGGGTGGATGGCAACGGAAAGTTGCCCCTGGTTTGAACGGCGACATCATGGCAACGGAAAGTTGCCCCTTGTTTGGATGATGCCGCAACAGTCCGCAAACAGTCTTCATTGGTGGTGGTCGAACTCTTGGACATGGAGATGACGAAGACGGTCATAATCAATATATGGACACAGTCACTTTGGAAGTGTTGGCGACTAGACTTTGGGATGAAATCGAAACCATTGTATGGACTGAGATGCTATGAAAGCGTTGGGGGCTGGACTTTAGAATGAAGTTGTCTACGTATCCCAAACATGGAAATCAAGCCTTACGTAGTTCCGGTTAAGGTACACTCAGGTATTTTAACCTTCACTTTTCAGGCTCTAACTTTTGCCAAGGTGCCCGATGCGGGTTTTCGACCTTGCGAGCTTCTTTTCATTTTCTTTTTTCTTGATTTTTTGTATCTTTTCATTCTCTTTTTTTTTTCTTTTTTTTTTGATTTTATTTCTCCTCTTTTTTTGCATTTTTTGTATTTTTCTCTTGCTCTAATTTTTGCCTGGGTTGCCCTTCCGGGTTTTCGGCCCAGCGAGCCTCTCAAAGGGTAAAAGTGTAACAAGTCCATGCCAAATGGTTTTTGAAGTTGAAGCCTCCCTGTATCTAGGAGAACAGATGTTGCAGTGATTTGCAGAAGAATCCATCATGGTTGCTCCACCAGCTTTTTCTGGTGAGATCTAATCTTTTTTATTCGACTTTGGTGCCTCTTGTTCGAGGGTTGCTTCAAAACTGGCCACACGGGCCTCCTCTGACAGTTGACCTTTGAATGTCCTGAATGAGTTCGAGGTTCAAGACAAACAGGTCAAATCTTCAGGCTGAGAGCGATCCTAGGCTGCACAATCTCAAGAGCGATCCCACACAGGTCTTCACAGGGCCGCGCAAAACATTTGTTTTTGAAAGTTTTTAAGAAATCGACAAATTGCTCGCGCCGAAGATAGTGTGGAACCAATCTGGATCAAGCCAGGGTCCTTCTCAGTACTTACGCTAACAAGCATGGTTTCATTCATTAAAGGCTTAGCATGCCTCTCTTTCTCTCAATTAATCAAATTTTTGCAAAACTAGAGGAATTCCTTCCTCTTCATTTTTTACCGCAGTGTTAAAGAGATTTTGAAAAACATAGGTCAATGCAATGATTTTTAGGGCACAAGAGAACAGGTGGAATGCACGGCCGTTTGATTCAAATTCTCGGGCACAACTAGCCCAAAACAAACAATAAGCACGGAAACATGATAGCCGCAGCTGTTTCATTCAGGTTTCTTGGATGTAACTAGCTCCACGGCGGAGATAGATTCAAAAAGAAAGCAAAAATATTAAATACAAAAACGGTGTTCGAGGCAACAACCCCAGAATTACTCGATATCCTATACAACGGGACTGACTCGGTACCACAAGACAGACCCAAAAACAAAACGACTGACTCAAAGCAAAGAGGCAGACTCAAAAACAAAACAGAGAACTGACTTAAAACCCAGGCCAAAAGCTACACAACTGCATTTACAAATGCTCAAAAGTGCGTGCCAGACGCCATATCTGAACTACACCGAGCGCCGCCCGCAGGTGGTCCAACCCCTAATCACATACTCGCAGTATCCTTAAAGTCCAACAGCTCGGTGGTAACAGACTTCGCCGAGGTAGGTGGAAGAATGACCTCATTATCGATCAGATCCTGCACTTCATGGCGAAGGCGGAAACAGTTGTTGGTGGCGTGACCGGTCTATTGGTGGTACGCGCAGTACAAAGCAACATCGTGTGTGAGAGGGAGATTCTTCGGGAGAAGCCAAGGTTCAAGGGGTTTGAGGTGCCCCCTTTCGGTAAGAATCTGAAGTGCCTTAGACAGAGGCATGTAGGGAGCATGAAAGGTCATGCGCCCTCGGGGTAGGTATTTTGAAGTCTAAGCATTCTTACTAGACGCACTAGCAAAAGGGTCGGCAGGAGCTGCCTTAGCTTTTTGATCTTTCCCAGGTGCAGGGTTGGGAATAGGAGGAACTGTTCTGGCATGACGGGGCCTATCCCGATTTTCTGACTGACTTAAACTACCCTCAGGTGGAGTGGGGAAAGCATCCTCCACAGTTTTTGCCACAACTGTAGATATCTGTTGCTTGTTCATCCCCCCAGCTTTCAAAGCCTCGACTGCCCACAGCAGTTGTTCAATGGGCTCGACATCTGCCTTCATTTTGTTCTTGCCTCTGGCCTCGGCCTGGTCAAGGGTTTGGGTTATTACTTCAGGGCGAAGCCCGGTTGTTGCTGACACGTCGTTGCTGTAGCTGGAGGCAACCTCTGGTTGACTGAGCTCTATCACAATCCGCCCCAGTAGCGGGGGCTCCCGTGGCATGAAATTCCCGGCATACGGTACCGCTGGCGGCGAAGCCGACATTCCATAGGCCAGATCGTCCACGGATCTCTGGAGGTCACCAATCATTCCCATCAGCTCGATTGTAGTGGGCTCGCGAGCCTGATACAACTGGGGAGTCCAGATCGGGTGCGCGACAGGCGACCTGGGCATATGCGATACATCAACATTGGTTTCATCCTGCAGGGTGATCCCTTGATCTAGCATAGCCGTCATAATCACAATCTCTTCTGAATTTTGCGTCATCATAAGTCCGCTGTACTGAACGGTGACTGACGGAATAGATATCTGTCTTACCTCAGCAAGAGGGAACACTAGCTACTTTGTATCAACTCTCTGAACCTCTGAACTGGAAGGAAAAACAAACAGCATTTCAGCCCAAACAGATCAAACACAGGTGTAGCCGAACAAATGCACTCTACTATTGATCACTGTTCCCCAGAACCACTGTTCCCAAGACTGAACTGGATACCCGCAGATAACTGATTTCTCAACAATACTGATACTGGTGCCATCGGGCCTGATACTCAAACTTGCAAACTGATATGTACGTTCCTGTAGAGATACACTCTAAAAGTACATAGCAAGTAAAGAGAGCAAAAACACCCCTATGGAGGGGTAGGGTTTCCCTGTCCTATTTTGTCAGGAGCTAGGGTTTCACTATGCACGCAGCAGTTTCAAACAACCTATAATCGGGTAAGAAACCTGTCCGAATTTGGAATGGTCACTATGGATTCGAATATGCACTAGGTCGAACGGTCGAAAAGGGTGCCCCGGTAAAAATCGGGGTTTGTGTTCCCACACTGTCAGAGCCCACAACCGGTCAGCCTTATGGCATGCTTTGACAAAGTCAAGCCTTGGACAAACCGTTCAGGAATGGCAGATGGCAAACACGGTGTCCTAGGCGCACCAATGCACATGCAATGCAAAGAAACACATAAACGAAATCAAAACAGGATATCACGAGTTCGAGTCAAGCTCTCTAAAAGTCCCCAGCTGAGTCGCCAGAAACTGTAACAACGTCTGCGAGGGACCCTGCTACAGTTTGGACTCGATTTGTGTCACGATTCTTAATCTGAACCAAAGAGTCCAAATCCGGCAAATCGTTTTGAGAAACAGATTTTTGAAAAGAAGTGCCAAACATGGACTGCTTTGCCAGATACAGAGTCGCCACCTAAATATTTTATTTTTGGGAGAATTTAGGAAACCCTGACTCGGTGCCAAAGGTCACGTGTCCGTCATCACCAAAGTTGCCTCGGCTCGGGAACTTGGGTACGATTACGGAAGGTCAGCTATGAGCACCCCCTCTTGCCCGATCCAAAGATCGGCCTCTACTAATCATGATATCCGTTTTTGAAAACGTTATGTGCTCTTATCCCGATTATTAGCCTAGAATTACAATGTTATGCTCACGACAAACAAGTATAGACTAGGTTGCCTAACATGGGAATAAGCATTGCATATCCGTTTGTTTTTGAAAACGTTTTGGAATCTGCTACTCGCAAGTAGGCTAAAACACGGATTCCAATGAGCTATTCCAACTCAGACAATCCAACCTTCATCCACAGGCATTCAAGTAGTTATATCACATAAGTAGCTACCCTCATGGTAATCATGCTATCATGGCAACACTCACACGCATGCAAGGATGCTAAGGCATGAATACTTACATCGTACTCCGTGTCAAAACAAAGAACTCGTTAGCAATCAATGTATGATCCAAGTCCATGTTCAAATGCCTGATGCAACGCATACGGAATGTCACTAGAGTAGGCTCGGCTAGTCTATGAATGACATGTGAAAATGCACAAGTAGCATGTATTCAAGTTGGATTTGAAATGCTAATGTAGTTAGCATGATGCGCCGAGCCCAGTGCATGCAATACTGATGAATGATGCACACATGCATAGCATAAGGTATGCTAGATTAAACATGACCTATTACTAACCATCAAAGCAGGTAAGTAAAAGGGAGAAAGAAATGGGGGTTGGAAGACATGCACACACTCACCCACACTTATTACAAATTCGCCCTCGCTCGGAGGGACCAAAAGAATAATACAGTTCGAATAATGAATTAACTAACCTAGCTAATTAATTATTACAGACCAACTAAATTAATTAAACCAATTAATAAATTTAAGAAAGCAAGAAAAAGGGCCTCGGAAAGAGAGCTCAGTGGACGCGTGCTCGGGTCTTGCTCGGAAGTCCACTGCCATGCGCAAGCTGCCTCAGTTTTCCCTGCTCTGCCCCTCTGAAAACTTCCAAAGTCTCAGAATTGCTTCCCTGGACATTGGGAGACACCACCGGCTGAGGAGAATGGCTACCGGCAGTAATATGTGATCATCGGCTATTGATGAAGCTATCGGCCACGGATGGATTGCCGGTCGGCACTATGTGCAGTCGGTCGGCAAAAAGTTCCTGCAGAATCTGTTTGACAGTAGCAGAGGACAGAGCTTTGCATGGCAATGCAATTCAAGCAATGTATGCACCAAGCATATCCCTTATCATGCTTATGACTCAAAGGGACATGGTCCTTGGTTCTCAGACCATCAATTGCGCATTTCAATGCGCGATGGCCCAAAGAATCAAGTGTTCATTTTCGATATGGAATGCAATGCACATAAACAAACCAATGGGACTCAACCTCCATCACAAGCATTTCAAGAGGGCAAGCATGCATGCAAATGGAATGCAATCCTAAGCATGTGAGCTAAGGATGCGGCATGGAAATGCATGGATGCTACCAAGATGCATGCAATGTGTAGTGCCAATGTGCACACATGCAAGGCATACAACAAGTTAGACAACTTGGCAAGGAATGCATGCTAAATGTACTACCACCTAAGAATGTAACAACAGACCAAAGGGGCCAAATGTATTACAACAAACAAGGTAAGCACGCTACAACATGCAAGAGTGGTCTTAGACTAAGTTGGGCAGCTCTCAAACTAACCTAAAACAGTGACCAAAGTGCCCAAAAATGAAGGACTAATGGCATGCAAACATGCATGCAAATGATCTCCAACACTTCAAGCATTAAAGAGCAATTCTCAAGCACACTTAAGAGGATGCAAACATGGACATATAGAATGCAAATTAAGCTCTGAAAATCATGTTAAAAAATGGTGCCATACCAATTAAACAAGGACAAGCCAAGCATGCGACATGGTCCAAAACTTAAGGCTAACAAGTCAAAATGCAAAGGGGCTATACAATGCATGCCAAATTTGACCCGAACAACTAGGGACAGACCTTAATCATGGCAAAATAAACATGAAAGCTTCACAAAGCCAAGCCTAAAACATGCTAGAACAATGGTTTACAACCTAAGGCATGTTAAGGCAACAAAATGGCATTACAAGGCATGTATGCTAAGCAAGCATGGTGTACCAAAACCAACTAAAAACAGAGGCATATTATGGCATAATAAGCACAAAAATCAGCTAAGGCATGGTCAACATGAGCCTAAACATGGTGCTCCCTCAAGAGGCCAAAAATGGTCCTTTTCAAGGACAACAAGGAGAGGGGGTGGCCTTCTCCTTCTTGGGACCTCAAGGCACCATCCCCACCTCTGAAATCCCTCAAGATTTCAGTGGTGGGGAGGCCCAAACACCAAGGTCTCGGAGCCCACTCAAAATGGCACGAAATGGAGCCTTACAAGGCTTAAGAGGGATCAAACAACCCCAAAGCTTGAAGCAACCTTAAACAACTATTTAGAGGGCCTAAAAATAGAACTTTTTTATGTTATACACTAAACACAAAAATAGTTGTAAGTTAGGCAAAAATACAATGCAAGAAAAGGGTAAAAAGGAGCAAGTTTCTTACCCTTGAAGACCCTCTTCAACAATGGAGCTCCAGCAGCTTTTTTAGGTTGAAACCAGCTTCAAAACCTCCAAAACAACCCTTTGGCCCTCAATAACCAAGAAAAGGTGTAGTAGTGTGTGTTTGTGTACAATACTATGAACAAACACACCTAGAACACTCAAGAAAGAGAGGTATAGAGATAGAATATATACAAATTCCTAACCCTAATATCACAGCTCTCTAACTATGTTGTCTAACCTAAATCCAAGAGAGGAGACTCTCTCTTATAGAGCTCTGTCTTGTAAAGCTTGTCAAATAAGCTTGTCAAGAGAGATATCCCACCATACACATGTATGGAAGGGAGAAAAGGTGGGTGCCAGCTGATATCTACTAAAAGTAGATGAACAGTGATCGGCCATTCAAAATTTCCATTTTGGCAAAATAAATGGCCGATCGGCAACAAAGAGTGCCAACCGGCAATATACATTGCCGATGGAACAAAATCACTGGCCGGTGGCGTCAAGCCATGGCCGGTGATGTGTGGGGATGCCTCACAAGGCATTCCCTGCCCCTCCAAGGCAAAACACAAGTATTTGGTGCAAAACCAGACACAACACGGTCGAGTCGAGAGATCCTGAGGCGAGGCGCGCAACCAAGACCTCCGGGAACTCAAGACGAACACAAACATGGGTAATCACCAAGTGTTCCAATGGTGACGTCCAAGTCTTGAGGACGGTCAAAAGTGGGGTGTCTACAACTTGTTTGTTTTTGCACTTAAGGGTGGAGAGTAGCTTGATAGCTACCCCTGATACCCACCGGCCATGGCTTGAGGCCACCGGCTGCGTTTTGAGGCTACCAGCCATTGGTGAAATATGCCATTGGCCGGTCGGCACTTAGTGTGGTTGGCCGACCATCTGTTTGGCCGATGGCCTCCTTTTCTGGCCAGTGCCACTTTTTTTTGCCTTTTTCAGGCATGGTGCAAGCTAGCTGTGCCAGCTGGAATGCACGGACCCTCCTCCCTATGCACGAGTGTGGCTGTTTTGCCCCTTTTGCACCTTTTTGGTCTAGCTTCTTGAGGAAGCTTGGACCTTTGTCTTAGCTTCCTCAAGAAGCTTGGACACCTGTCCCAGCTTCCTAAGGAAGCCTTGGCCCCTTTGCCTTGGCTTCTTTAGGAAGCCTTGACCCCTTTGTTGGCTTCCCTTGGAAGCTTAGCCTTTTTCATTGTCTATATAAGGAAACCTCCCCTCTCCTTTGTAGGGGTTGAGCAAAAAACTAGAGCTTACATATATATTCTGATATATATCACCTTCTCTCTCTACATCTTCCTCTCTCTCCTCTTTTGTGTGTGTTAGAGGCCCCAAAAGTGTGTTTTGACCTTAGTTTTGCACTAAGTCACCTACTATTACACCATACTTTGACTTTGGAGGCTTTGAGAGTTTGTTCTTGAGGTTTTGGGGTGGTTTTGATCAGAAGAAGGGGCCTGAGCTTGCTGTTCTTGAGGTGTTCTTCAAGGGTAACACTTTTGCTTTAGATTCCCCAATCTTGCACTAGTCTTTAACCTATCTTGCTTACTGATTTAGACTTTGTGTATAACTAAAAAAAGTTTTTTATTTTCATGCTTAAGATACTTCATTAAGGTTTTTTTGGTGTTGGGGGTCGACCTCCCCCTCTAAGGCCTTGTTTGGCCCTTTTTGTGCCTCCATTGTTAAGCTTTGGTTACTTTGGTGTATTGGCCTTCTCACCACTGAAATCCATTGGATTTCAGTGGTGAAGAAGGGGGGTTTGAAGTCTTTCATAAGGGAGGGACACCCCTCTCCCTTTGTCTCTCTTTTGATTGCATTTTTGGCTCATAAAGGTAGCATGCATGATTAGTTGTCTTTGGCTCCATTTCAGAGGTTTTCGGGTGTCATTAGGTCATAATATGCCTCTGTTTTTTGGTTGGATTAATGGCCCCTCTCATGCTTAATACACTTACTTTGTATTCCCTCATTTTGCCTAGAAATGCATCTTGCCATTAGACCATCATGCTTGCACATTTTTGCCTAACTTTGTGAAGCTTTTAGTCATATTTTGCCATGCTTGAGGTCTGTTGAGTGTTGATTTGGTCATGCATTTCATGCTTTGTATAACCCCTTTGCATTCTAGCACGTTGGCATCGGGTGTGTAAGTCATTAGCATGCACTATCTTGGCTATTTTAGTGATTTGGAATCACTTATTACGTCATTTCAGTCCACATTTTATGCTTGCGTATTTGCATTTTGTTATCCTTTCAATCCTTTGGAGAGACATAATCCTATGCTCCATGTATGGCCTTTTGTGCATGCCTCTTGTTTCATGTCTCTTAGTTGCCATATCAGGGGGTTTTGGGACTTATTTTGGTGCATTAAAACTCTGTTTTTGGTTGTATAGCTCATACCATGCTTGCTTGGGGTGGTGTTGAGTAATGCTTCCATTTGTGGCCTTGAATGCCTTTCATTTTGCATCTATCCCCTAGCATGATTTGGCATCATCATTCACATGTTTTTTTTCAGAAGTTAACATAAGTTTTTAATGTCCATGCTTACCACCTTTGAGTTTTCTTGAGTGTAGCCTTCCATGCTTGGACTTTTGGCTCATTGGTGTGCATGTTTGCATGAGCACTTGTCCACCATTTTTGGCACTTTTGGCCACTGTCTATGGCAAGGCTGAGGTCTGTCCTTTATGGTTTAAGTCCACCATTACATGTTTGTCATATGTTTGTTGCATATTTGGCTCATTATGTGTTGCCACATGCTAGTCCCATTGCATATTTGTCCATGTTTACTACATTACATGTTGCATGCTTTAGTCCATTACACATTGGTATGTTTAGTTTGCATTGCATTTGGCATGCCTTGCTTACTTAGCTTCATGTTGCATATTTGACCCATGTTGCATATGTGAGGTACATTGCATACTTGCATTACATTTTGCTTGGTTTGGGGTGTCAAACCAAGCATGAAAATTGAGGAGTGTTCGTACTTAAAGTGGCGAAACATGTCTCAATCCTCGATCGCCGATGCCCTTGATCTCAACATGATAGGGTGTTAGCATTCATTTGTTTGTTGCATGCATTTACATTAAGTTGCAAACTTGGTACCTTTGGCCATCATGCATCGAAATGCGTGACTAGTGGCCCGAGTACCAAGAGCCGCACTCCCTTGAGTCCTTAGCATGATAGGGAGAGTGGCCATGCACACATTTGCTTGAAAAATCCATGCCATACACTGCTTGCCCTCTGCTGCTGTCGATTGTAGGATTCTACAGGAAACAATGGCCGACCGGCCATCTTTAGTGCTGACCGACCATCATTGCCCAGCCGATGACACCATCTTTGGCCGATAACCTTATTCCCATGGCCAGTGGTCTTTTCCTCTGGCCGGTGGCACTCCACAGCACTCAAAAGGAAGCTCAAAGTAGTTCTGGAGACTTTCATAATTTTCAGAGGGGTGGGGCAGTGTAAACAGAGGCAACAGTGGTATGGTGCGGGTTTCCGGGCAAGGCGGATCGAGCATGCATCATTCACGCATCTCGAGGCAAGGCTGCGACCACCTTTCTTTTGCATTTCATTTGTTAATTAATTAGAAGTTCTGTAATAATTAATTTAGTAGTATTCATTTAGTTGTGTAATATTTATTCGGACCCTCCGAGCGAGGGCAATTGTGTAATAAGTGTGCGTGAGTGTGTGTATGTCTTCCAACCTCGCGTCTTTCTTCCCTTTTATTTACCTGCTTTCAATGGTTAGTATTAGGGTATATTTAAATTAGCATACCTTATGCTATGCATGCGTGCATTCATACATTTGTCTTGCATGCACCGGGCTCGGCGCATCATGCTAACTGCATTGTATTTCAATCCCAAATTGAATATATGTTATCTGTTGCATTTCACATGCCATGTTTAGAATAGTCGAGCCTGTCTAGATTGCATCTTTGCATGTGTTGCATTAGCCATTTTTAACACGAACTAGGATCATGCATATGATTACTAACTAGTTTCTGTTTTGGCTTGGAGTATTAGGTAAGCTTTTTATGCTTTAGCATGCCACATGTGTGTGAATGTTGCCATGATAGCATAATTACCATGAGGCTAGCTGCTTATGTGATATAACTGCCTGAATGCCTGTGGGTGGAGGTTGGGTTATTTGAATTGGAACAATGCATTAAATGCGAGTTTTAAGCCCACTTGGAAGTGGCAAAAACATATTTTCTAAGGCCCGTTTGAGGGTGGCAAAATTCATGTCTTAGCCTACTTGCGGGTAGCACCATCAAACCATTTTCAAACAAATAAACATGAAATGTTTTGTTCCAATTTAGGCGACCTAGTCTATACTTGTTTGTTGTGCGCATAACATAGTAAATCTAGGCTAATAACCGGAATAAGAACATGTATTGTTTTCAAAACAAGATATCATGGTTAGTAGAGGCCGATCTTTGATCGGACGAGAGGGGGTGCTCATAGCTGACCTTCCCCAATCGTACCCAAGTTCTCGAGCAGAGGCAACTTTGGTGATGACGGACACGTGGCCTTAGGCAACGAGTCAGGGTTTCCTAAATTTCCCCAAAAATGAAATATTTAGGTGGCGACTCTATATCTGGCGAAGCAGTCCATGTTTGGCACTTCTTTTCTAAAAAATATGTTTTTCTCAAAACAATTTGCCGAATTTGGACTCTTTGGTTCAGATTAAGAACCGTGACAATTTGAGAGTCCTGAACTATAGTGAGCCCAATATGAACAGAACGGGACTCATCCTCCCGGGGCGTTTGGGGACGTCTACATACATAGCTATAGAATCTTATCATGATCATCATCCTTAGAAACAATATCACGATCATCATCCTCAAAAGGATGCCCAAAATGCTACACACCATCATTACTTGCAATCAACATTAATAAAGCTATTAAAAAAATCTAATATTGAATTGAAGAGTTTGTCTAAATTTTATATAGGTTGAAGTTGAATGAAACTACATCAGACAAACCCAATGTAGAAAGCACAAGGAGACAAGAGAGCCTTCTAAAGCAAGAACAAACAGAAGAAAATAATCAATGACAGTAAAACTACTGCATGGTTGGCTAGCGAGTTTGCAATGAAATCATGGTAATAATGGAAGCAAAAGAATGACACACTCATCAGGAAAACAAGTAATGAGTCTCTGTCATATACTGATCTTCTAAGAGGCCAGCAAGCACTTTTGCTCAATAAATAATATTTAAAGGAGTCCCATTCATCAAAAGATCCTTGAAATCATCATTATCACAATCCTCAAACTCAAAAGGAATAGGCATTCCACTCAGTTCCCTCTCCCTAACCTAAGGCAGAGTTATAAGATATACAAATTTGGAAATAAAGATCATAAAATAATCTAGAAATATTTCCTAACTATAAGATTATATTATTTAAATCTTCTCAAATTAGCAGCTATATAACATGTAGTATGCTTACAGGAACAACACACAAATAATGAAAGTTATGAAACCATAAAATCTTGTGAGCAGAAAAGTATCTAACAACCACTAGAATTATTTGATTTGCAAGAAAATTGACGATACAAACCATTCATTGTGAACTTGCTTGGGAAAATCAAGTGGCACATCTCTGCTATGATATTACAGCAGCCAGTTTAAACATATAATACATGTCATAACCTTCCCTTATATATTCTTAGCAGAGAAACCTCATAATTTCTCTCTTCTCAATGACCGAACCAACACCAACTAGGTCAAACAAGATGCTAACAACTAATTTTGTTTGTAAATGAGGCAATGACCATTAATTGCAGAAAAATTCCTAAGCGATGGCTCACCATTCTTGCTTCTTAGTTTATAAAGCCTTTGTGCCTTTATCTATCACTTTCAAACCAACCTTTTTAGGCCTTTTAACCACTGAATTTCAGAGGTTTTTCAGTGGTAAAAAACTCATTTTGAAGTCCAAAATTGGAGGGGTTAGCTTCCCCTCCTTTTGTCTTGTTTGCATACTTAGTTAGCTTCACATGTTAGCATGTTTTTCTAGCTTAAGTCCAACATGTTTTAGCCTTTGAAATGGCCTGCTTTAGCTCTGTTTTGGGTTGTTTGGTTCATTTGAACTTTGTTTTGTGTAGTTGTAGTGTAATTCCTTACACTAGCTTGTTGTTTTAAGGCTTTAAATATCATTGGTGTGACTTGGCTTCATGTTTTTAGTGCTTTTTATCATTCAATTTTTGCACCTAAATCTCTGCAACCTCCCTCTTTGCATCACTCTTTCATTTGCTTTTGAGGGTTGTTTCAAACTTGGGATCCTTTAAACTTGAGATTGAGGTCATGCCCAATGGTTTAATCCTCTTTGAGGGTTCATTATCAAATGCATGATCTCTCTCTTGCCTTACACTATCCCTTAGTTGACACTTCCTTCACCTTAGAGGATACTCACCAATGGACAAATTGATTAATGAATGATTTGGTAATTAAAATGTATAAACAAAATTGACAAGTAAAAGTGACAAGATAAGCATGTCTTTGGGTTGCATTGCATGTGTTCAAATCAGACATTAATTTGAACACAAGGAAAATGGGACATTTCATACTCAAAAGTGATGAAATGTGCCACTTTCCTAGGTCTCCATTGCCCTTGATCATGCATGATAGGGTGGTGATCTTGTTGGTCATATTTGTGCATTTATCGAAAATGTACAACTTGGATCTTTGGCCATCATGCAATGAACTTTCTTGATTGGTGGTTTTTGGATCCAAATGTGTCACTCCTTTGGGATATTGAGATGATAAGGAGGGATACAGCACAAACAAATCCTTAGAAAAACCCCATTTTTGCTCTATTTGTGCTCTGTTGCAGTGTGATGACCCAGTGTATCATTTTTGGCTGGCAGGACACTTCCCTGGCCAGCAGATGGCCGACATTGTGAGAATCCGAATATAAAAATTTAGTAAATAATTAAATAATAATAATATTACAATTTCAAATATTTTGATAGTGAATCCTAAAGTGCAAATTAAATATTTGGAGGGTCTTTTAATTATTTTTAAAACCTAAAATAAATTTATGGTGAAAGTCTTCAATTTAAAGGAAAGATTTATTATTTTAAAAAAATAAAATAAATAAAATAAATAAAATTAAATTAAGTGTCAAATTAGTAAGTATATTTTGATATAATAATAGTTGTATTTTTTTTAAATTAATGGAGAGATAAAATAAAATAAAACAAAGGATATTTATCTAGAGTCATTTATGTTATAACAAAGAAAAGAAAAGAAAAACCCTAGCTCTTCCAACAATATAGTAGCAGCAGCCTAGCAACGTGAGAGTGAGGGAGAAAGAGAGAGCAAGAGATAGAAAAGAGGGAGAAAAAGGAACTTCTAGCATCTTGTGGTTCTACAACTTTAAGGTATTGTTCTTCTATAATATATTATATCTATGATTATTATGTATAGATGTTTTCGATGTATTGATTGGAAGAAAAAGGAATGGACTAGCTGATTGGGTTAGTATTCTGTGTATATTATTATCATACAAAATTTTAAAGCGAATTAAGGAGCTAAGGTCGTTAGATAAGAATTCTACATAGAACCACAAACTTTAAAAATCAAGAAACCATATCAAATGAATGAATTTTAAATTGAAATTTTTATAGAAGGTTAATCACATATTGAATTGCATCTCTGATTTTTTTTTCATAATTTTTGGGAGTCAAAATCCATATAAACTGATGCGTTCAAATCTGTCCAGAAAACTGGTTTTCAACAGTAAATTCGGGAGTGTTGTTCTTTTTGGGTATAAATCCAAAAATTATCAAATTAGCGTCATTAGAACCGGTTATGAGTCTAGTTTCTTTAATTTTGGCCTTGCATTGATTGCTCATGTATATTGAGAGAACTGTCAATTTCTTTAAAGTGCTGCAGAAAATAACCTGTTTGGATATAATAAATTGTAGATAATTATTTTGATAAGAAAATCAAGTGAAACCAATTGGGTTTGAAACTTAGGATATATTAGTTGATATCTGGAGGTTTTTGGAATTTTTCAACTGGCGTGGAGTGGGTTTTGTAATTTTCAAAGTTAGCGAACAGATTGGGAAAACTTGTTTAAAACGCTGTTTTATCTTAAAGTTATTTTTAGTTAAGTTTCGATCGGAACCCATATCTTGGGTGATTTTAGACCTTGAAGAACATGAATTCAGGTAATGTTTAAGAGTAACGGTGAGTTGGGTTGAGCCATGTTAGTGCGCTTTATGTTGGGGTTACTTAGTTCTTATTCTTTAGTATTTTTAAATTAGTAGTGACGTGTAGTTTTCATACTTGGTTCAGGGCACTAGTTGGACTTTTATACTCTATTCGATGATTATATTATTTCGGTTTTAGGTGAGTAGTTTCATGCTACATATTTTTATAAATGTTTCCCTACCCTGAACTGTTGGAAAATTAAATTGTTGTTTCATGACTAAGCTATTTTGATAAATTATTATATTATCAATTGAATCAAATTATTTCTGAAACATGTGTGAACTTAGCATACTGTAAACTATTTGTTCTGGTCTCATGTTTATAATGATGAACTACCATGTTTTGCGAAACTGATGTGTATTGACTATTGGGACCATATGTATATTTAGTCTAGGGAAATTATTCCACTATGTGTGGTGACTCTGGCCACTAGGGAACAGATCCGGGTTGGGCCGTGATGACTCTAGTGTTCAACGATTGTAAGGAAAAGACCTTAAAAAAAAGCCAGGTGACTGTGAACGCGCCCTTGGGGGGCCTATGCTTTTTTCCACAGCTCCGACTCATTTGTCACGGTTCTTAATTTGATCTTGCAAAGTGCAATGCAAGACTGATAAATCACCAAAGAGTCCAAATCCGGCAAATCGTTTTGGAAAACTAATTTTTAAGAAAGAAGTGCCAAACATTGATTGCTTTGCCAGATATAGAGTTGCCACCTAAATATTTTATTTTTGGGGGAATTTAGGAAACCCTAACTCATTGCCTAAGACCACGTGTCCGTCATCACCGAAGTTGCCTCGGCTCGGGAACTTGGGTACGATTGGGGAAGGTCATCTATGAGCACCCCCGCTCGCCCAATCCGAAGATCGGCCTGTACTAAGCATGATATTTTGTTTTGAAAACATATGTGTTCTTTTTCCGATTATTAGCTAGAATTACTATGTGATGCGCACAACACACAAGTATAGACTAGATCGCCTAAGTTGGAACAAAACATCTCATGTTTGTTTGAAAATGGTTTGAAGGTGCTACTCGCAAGTAGGCTAAGACGTGGATTTGCCACCCTCAGGTGGGCTTAGAAAAACATGATTTTGCCACTCTCAAGTGGGCTTAAAGCTCGCATTTCGATGAATTGTTCCAATTTAAGTAATCCAACCTTCACCCACAGGCATTCAGGCAATTATATCACATAAGCAGTTAGCCTCATGGAAAGCATGCGGTCATTTTAACACTCACACTCATGAAAGATGCTAAAGCATAAAAACTTACCTAATACTCCTAGCTAAAGCAATAGCTAGTTAGTAATCAATGCATGATCCTAGCTAATGTTAAGATGGCCAGTGCAACACATGCAAAAATGCAACTAAAATAAGCTCGGCTATCTAAGAATGGCATGTGAGATGCGACAACTCGATACACGTATTCAAGTTGGAATTGAAATACTATGCGGTTACTGTGATGCGCCGAGCTCGGGGCATGCAATACAGATGAATGATGCAAACATGCGAGCATAAGGATGCTAATTGAAACATGACCTAAAACTAACCATTGAAAACAGGTAAGTAAAAGGGAGAAAGACGTAGGGTTGGAAGACATTCACACGCTCACGCACACTTATTACAAAATTCGCCTTCTCGATGGGGGGCCCGAATAAATAACACAAATTAACTAATTAATTAACTACCGTAGCTAATTAAATCTTACAAAACCCTTAACTAATTTAAACAAATTAACTAAGCTATGAAACTAAAGAGGCCGCCGCAGCTCTGCCTCGAAATGATTGAATGATGCATGCTCGATCACCTCACTCGGAAACCCGTTGCCATGCCACATGTTGCCTCTATTTGCACTGTTTTACACCTCTGAAAACTGTACAAGTCTCAATGATGCTTCCAAACCACTCCCTGAGCACTGTGAGATGTCACCGGCCAAGATATAGGAGTACCGGCCATGTGGAATTGGTCATCGACCATTTATGAGGATCTCGGCCAACAATGTTTAGTCGATCGGCACTAAATATGGCCGGCCGGCAATATCTTCCTGCAGAATGCTGTTTTGCTACAACAGAGGACAAACAGAGCATGGCAATGCATTTTCAAGGCAATGTGTGCACAAACTCCCTCCCTATCATGTCATGAACCCAAGGGAGTGTAGTGCTCAACCCTTGGGCCATCAACCACGTATGTCGATGCATGATGGCCAAAGGAGCCAAGTGTGCGAATAAATGTGGAATGAATGCAACAAAAACATATGAATGCCTAGAACTCTATCATGCTTGATCAAGAGCGTCGGCAACCGAGGATTGAGGCACGTTTCGTCACTACAAGTACGAATGTTCCTTGTTCCTCGTGTTTGGTTTGACACCCCAAACCAAACACAATGCAATGCATGCAACTAAGCATAATACGACATGGAAATGCAAGGCAATGTAACATGAGCATGACAAATGCAATGCAATGCAACCAAGCATGTAAACAACACGATATACAATAAGTATGCAATATGACTATGCAACCTAGATATGCAAACATATAATGTGATAGACATGCAGCAATGATGCCAACAATAAGTATGCAACGACATGCAATGCGATAGGCATACAACAATACATAACCGCATGACCCATGGACTTATACTGAAAACGGATAGGCCTCAGCCATACCAAAATAGTGGCCAAAACACTAAGACTAAGGCACCAAAATGCGAGACAAACATGCACACATATTGGTCCATTTCTTCGGCACAAAGGCACAACTCTCAAGAGTGCTCAAAGAGTGACAAAAGTGGAAATGTAACAACACTATAAGCTCTGAAAATAAGCTTGGAATGATGCCAAATCAATCAAACAATGCAAGCATGGCATGCAAGAAGGCTCAAGGCTTAAGACTAGCCAAGGAACTTATACTAAGGCCACATGAACCGAGCCCCAAAGAGCCAAGGACAAATAAAATAGTCCTAAATCATGCTAAAATGAGTCTAAAACATGCAAGGGCCGAAGCTAAAACAAGCCAAAATGAAGGGCCGAAGGCAAGATGCGAGCAAGGCCAACAAAGGGGATTACACTACACCCATTATAACCAAACAAGGCATGACTTAACGAATGAAAAACAGAGATATGGCATGTCACAATAGGCTCCAAAACCCACTTAGATGGCATCCCGAAGACCTAATCATGGAGTCGTGCACAATGACCTAACCTTAAGGTATAAGACACCAACTCTTCAAAGCTTTGAAAGGATGGCAAATGCAAGTATATTAGCATGGGGCATGGACTGAAATAACATATGAGATGATGCCAAATCATGAAAAAGGTCCAAGTAGTGCATGCTAATGACTTGAACCCTCAAAGCTAACAAGCTAGAATGTATGGTAGCTATACGAAGCAATGTATGTATGATCAAAAAAACATGAAACAGTGCTTTAGCGAGCTGAAATATGACTAAAAGTTCTTTGGAGTTGAGCCAAAATATGCAAGCATGATGGTCTAAATGCATGATATATGTTGAGGCAAATGAGAGGATTGCAAGGCAAGTGCATGATGCATGCAAGATGCTATTAAACCAACTTTGGACAGAGGTGTAACATGGAAAAATAAAGCTAATACATGCTGAAATGACATGAAAACATGCTAAGCAAAGATGCTACCATTATGAGCCAATAACACAAGCATATGAGAGATAAGGAGAGAGGGGTGTCCCTCTCCTATACATGACTCTAAAACTACCTTTCCACCACTGAAAATCTTCTGGATTTCAGTTGTAGAAAGGTCATGCAAAGGCAAGAACAAAGGCCAAAAGAGGTGGCTCAAAACAAGGCCAAACAAGGCCTAAGAGGGGGTAGACAACCTCCAACCAAAAAGTGACCTTAAACAATCATCTTAAGCACACAAAAACATAACTTTTTTCAGATTATAGTTAAGCTTAAAAAAATATGCAAATAGGTCTAAAAGCATAAGCCAAAATAGGGAAACAAAAGGTTAGTTGCTCACTCTTGAAGAACACCTTCAAGAACACAACTCCAGCCACTCCCTTGGATCAAAACCAACCCAAGAACTCTGAAACCAACTTCCTAATGCCTCAGCAACCAAAGGAAGGTATTCTACTAGGTGCTCTAGTGCAAAAGTATGAACAAAAAACACTTTTAAGGCACCAACACACACAAATATAGAGAGAGAGATATAGAGAGAGAGGGATATATGAACTCTACATCTATTTTTCTGAACCTCTGGTAAGGGAGGGGAGGCTCCCTTCTTATAGGAAATCAAAATCAAAGCTTCTTAGAGAAGCTAAGCATTGGTGTATGGAGGGGAGAGTTTGTGCTCACCAGCTGGCACAGTTGGTATGCACAATGCCTGAAAAAGGCAAAGAAAAGGCCTCGACCAGAAAATATGGCTGATTGACCAAAATAAGAGCCGACCGACCAACAAAAGTGCCGACCGGCCAACATTCATGGCCGATGGCAAGGAAGAAAGGCCGATGGCATCATGCCATAGCCGATGGGTTGCAGGGATGGCCAACAAGCCACCCTCTTCCCTCAGAAGCAAAACCACAAGTCGATGGTTCACAACCCAGCACAAAACAGACAAGTTAAGAGATCATAAGGCAAGGCGCGCAGCCGAGACCTTCGGCAACTGAAAATGAACACGAGCATGGATGATCATCGAGTGTTCAAACAATGACGTCCAAGTCTTGAGGACGGTCAAAAATGGGGTGTCTACAGTTGCCCCTCTTTGACAGAACTCGAAAGTCATAAGATAACGGTAGTGAATGTCAAAGCCCAGAGACGACCCATTTTTGACAAGGCCGAAGACTCAGACAAGCATACAGGATAACAAAGAGATGAGCCCGCTGGCAGGGGCAAGATGCAAATGACATGCAAGATGTCGAGCATAGCTCATGATCATGCAAAGAGAGCTGTAATGAAGCATTTATGAAGAATAAGTACAACAATTTAAACAAGCGAATAAGGGATAACGGTCCTGCGCATTCCAACAGAAAGGATATAAGAAAATTATGCAATTCTCGTTGCGTCTCACGCAGAGAAGACTAAAAGCGACAACCAAGGACACTTGGGGCCTCAAACACAACATCTCTCAGCGTGGTAACGCATGAGAGGAAAGAGAGCATCTCTCAGCATGGCACACACGTGAGAGGAAAGAGAGCATCTCTCAGCGTGGCACACGCATGAGAGAAAAGAGAGCATCTCTCGGTGTGGCACACGCAAGAGAGCATCTCTTGGTATGGCACACGTATGAGAGGAAAGTGAGCATCTCTCGGTGTGGCACACGCGTGAGACGAAAGAGAGCATCTCTCAGTGTGGCACATGCATGAGAGGAAAGAGAGCATCTCGTGGCACATGCATGAGAGGAAAGAGAGCATATCTCGACGTGGCACACGCGTGAGAGCATCTCTCGGTATGGCACACGCATGAGAGGAAAGAGAGCATCTCCCAGCGTGGCATGCGCGTGAAAGGAAAGACAGCATCTCTCGGCGGGGCACACGCATGAGAGGAAAGAGAGCAATAAAGCATGATGCACATAACAGTGCGAATACATCCAAACACGGCACGCGTGTGGAGAAAGGTTGCGTCCGACTGAACCGGAACTTCTCTTGAATGATCCGTGCATACAATATCGTCTAGTTCCACCAATTTCAAATGAACCGTACATACAATATCGTGCCTGCAAAAGAAATAAATTCAACAGGTACAATATAGTAGGAGCATATGTTCGACGTTAGATCAAGATATCATTTCAAAATGAGATAAACACATGCATATACAATGCGAGCGAGAAGGTGCATAACAATGCAAGTGAAAGGATGCGAGACAGTGCGACTAGAACTAGCATAACGATATAAGTAGAACATGCGCAACAACGCAAGCAAGGGGTGCATAACAATGCGACCTAAGTGTACGCATAACAATGCGAGCAAGATGCGCGTGACAACGCAAGTAAAAAGGTTCATGACAATGCAACAAGTGTGTGCGACAACGCAAGTAAGGTGGTGCATAGCAATGCAACTGAAACAAGCATGATAACACAAGTAAAACATGCGTGACAACGCAAGCAAGGGGTGCATAACAATGCAACCTAAGTGTACGTATAACAATGCAACGAAAAGCATGACAACACATGTAAGTAAAGCATACACGGCAATGCAAGCAATGTGTGTAACAATGCAAAAGGGTGCACGAACACATGTAAGTAAAGCATGCGCAACAACGCAAGCAATGTTTGTAACAATGCAACAACAAAAAGAGGTATATATTCGACGGACGCATGGTAAAGGCATGTTATTCATGATGTTGAGATGCAACTTGAAAGTAAGATGACGCATGCTCAATGCAAGGGCGAAAAGACGCATAACAAGCGTGCTTATTACAATTATGACAAAACATTGTAACATAACATGTTCAAAAGCAATTCTTGAATTTTTACAATATACAAAAGGATACGAAAAGGATGCACCTCGCGCGCATCGAATGCCGTACACAGAAGACACGGCTCGAGGTCAACATGAAGACCAATTAAGTTTCAAAAGTGTACTTTCTTGCACTATCTGGACAGATGGAGGTCCCAAACCACATAATTGGACCAAACCAAGGGTGTGGGAGGTTCACCGACCACAAGGGGAGGCCTTCGGTCATCCGTCGGCCACAAAATGATGTCATCAGCCAAATATTTGGCCGATCGGCCAAAAATGGCAATTTCGGGGGCAGTTTTGTCTTTTGGCCACGGGTTTTTAAATATGGGATTCCAAACCCTATTTTCTCACTTCCTCAAGCTCGAAAATCCTTCTTCTTTCTCTCTAGGTGATTTTCCCACCTTTGATCTTCGTTTTTCTCTTGTTTTTGAGCCTTTTTCGTCATTCGATTCGCGAAACCCTTCCCGTTTCGTACACTTTAAACTGAACAAAACTCGATTTTCGGTGTTTCTTTCTTGGTTTCCATTACTTGGGGTTTGTTTCCCCCCGAGTTTACTTTGTTTTCTTGCCTTTTTCACACTCCGACCTTTTCTCCCATTTTTCATCCTCTCGGGGTTGACTTTTGGGTTGATGTTTCTCATTCTTGCCCGTTTTTCACATTCTCGGCCATTTTCACGCTTTTTTTGAGATGGACGTGGACCCCGAGGTCGAGCTCCTACCTCTTCGCATCCAGCCATTCGATCCAGTGACTTACAGGCCGGCGATACACGTGTTGCCTCCCGATTGCATCCGCCACTTCAAGAGCTATGTGCGGGGCGCGCCACTAGAGCTTTTGTTGCGCGAGCCAAAGTCACATCTATCTTACGGCGCCGCTGAGGTATATTCTTCCTCTGTTTTATTTTCTACAATGTAGAACATATAACTACGATAGTCGATTCTGTTATTTAACTGCTTAACTCAGACACACTGATACATCACATGCTGTAGTTCACTGTGAGCACGCCCGTACCCAATATCTATTTAAATTTGAACACATGCACACACATTGCATTCTCAACTGAACAATTCAAACACATTGATACATCATATGCTATAGTTCACTGTGAGCATGCTCGCACCCAATATCTGTGTAGACTCAGACACATGCACACACACTATATTTTCATCAATTCTAAGCTCATTCAACACTGTATTTCTAACACTGCTTCGCAACTGTTTGTTTTGAACACAGGGAGATTCTCATGCCTTCCGGGGGTATGGGAACATTGCCGCCCGAGGTTGGTATATGGAGCTGCCCGACGCGGTCCGTCATATTGTCGACCAGACCGGCTTTGGGACTTTCTGTATGGGACTCTCGCGTCTCACTACGAGTATGCCCCTTCTTGCTGCTCTGGTGGAGAGGTGGTGGGACACCACCGACTCCTTCTACCTTTCTGCCACTAGGGAGATGACGATGACTCCCTTTGACTTCTCCATGCTCACAGGCATCGGAGTGGGGGGTGATCCGATCCCCTTTGACACAGATATAGACGAGTGGGACGCCGCTCAGCTCTACTTGCTCGGCACTCAGCCACCTCTTGCCCGTGCAGGATTTGTGAGGTACTCATGGTTCGAGGATCACTTTCGGATCCAGGCGCCTACTACTCGGGTGGAGGAGGAGTAGTATGCTCGTGGCTTCATTATGTTTCTACTAGGGACCATGCTTTTCGCCGACCGGGCGAACACTGTCCCCCTTTACCTACTGAGCGCACTTGTGGATGTGACGCGGATCCGCGGGTACGACTAGGGTGGTGCGGGCTTGGCCACCCTTTACGGGTATATAAGCTCATCCACCCACCGCAGCGGGCAGTTGCTTGGAGGCTACTGGCGATCCTGGGAGGTACACGTTCCCTTTTCTGTCTTTTCAATTCTGTTTTTCATTATCTATACATCACACACACTATGCGCATGCAATCTACTTTATACTGGTTGTACACTACACACACTACACAATACACTACACATACTGCATTCTGCTTTATCTATATATTGCTTTATCTGATAAGCATACTCATAACTGCTCTATTACATTCTGTAGTTGTGGGTGTATGCCTACTTTCCAAGGCTCGCTCCAGTGCCAGATGAAGAGATGCCCCCCATGGTTCCATTTTTCCACCGCTTCGATGTGAGGTGCACGCGGAGACCCCGGGAGTCTTTCATGTTCTTGCACCGATACTTCGACACCATGACCGCCACAGAGATATGTTAAACTTTTCAGTTCCATTAAGCTTTGCTTTGCATTGTACTTTCAATAACAGTAGATAACAAATTGTATATTATTTGCAGATCACCTGGCAGTCGTGGGCGGAGTTGCCGGAGGCAGTTCGGGAGTGATATGCCAGTGCTCGAGAGACTGCCCGATTTAGGATTCTGCTAGAGGGCCCGGTCTGTCGGGCTTGGTACCTGGGGGAGCGCTTCCTGCGCTAGACCCTCGGCTTACCAGAGCAGATAGTACCGCGGCCACCTCCTACCCACATGAGGCACACAGAGAGATACACCCCAGAGGAGATGATCGACTATAGAATCGGTTGGGACTCCAAGTTATTCAGGGACGAGGGCGACTACACCGAGTTCATCCAGGCTTATCTCATGCGCCCTTTGACCGGTGCTCGCCGAGTTGAGGGAGAGAGGCCTGTAGCGCCGGCGACAGAAGCAAGAGCATCGAGGGCACCTTAGGCCCGTGGGAGGAGTGGGTCTCGGAGAGGGCAGGGAGCTAGATGGCCAGAGCTACCTAAGATGATCAAATGCCGAGGGCAGGGTGGGGAGACTTATCAGATCCCTTTCGCTCCTCCTCCGGCTGATCATGAGCTTCTTGGAGTCTACGCCTCGACCCCGGTATGTACTACTAGACTTTGTATTCTGTACAGTCATTTCAATTCGTCTGATACCCCGCAGAATACTAATGATTTCAACACTTTTGCAGGCTTCCGTCGAGTACACTCGCTAGTCCCTGGAGTTGACGGCCTCAGCGATAAGGATGCTGTAGAGGAGCATCAACCTGCTCACCATCTACGGGATCCCGGTAAGTTCCTTCAACCGCAGTCTCAAACTTTGCACAATATGCTTCATACAAAATCTGATGCATCACATTATCAACACGGCACTTGATACACAGCACTTACGGCACTGGTACACTGTAACCCACAACTGTTCACAGCGTTGCTCACGGCACTCATACATTGTACTTATATACTATATTCGGTATTCATACTCTGCTTTGTGTAACGTAACTGATGAATTTGACATTTGTCCTTTTTAGGCCCCATTCCAGATTCCGGTTGCGGGAGGTGCTCCAGCTGGACCATCTGTTCCTGTTCGAGGAGGAGGGGGAGGCAGGTGGGGGATGACATTCCATAGCCGAGACAAACATAGGCATGCTCATGCTGAGAGCAGTTCGCGAGATCCCTCCCCTGATGATTCTGACGAGGATGTGGCATCGTCGCAGAGCGAGGCCGGAGACAGCTTAGATTCTGACTATGGAGGTGGCGGTGGTGACCCTGGACCCTCGTCCAGGAAGAGGACTAGGACCGACTCCCGCACTTGAGGCCACCGATATTGATCCATACATTTTGCTGCTTTTTCTTTTCTTTGCTCTGTTCAGACATTTTGTTGTTTTTCTTTTCCCTTTTTTGCTTTACTTTTCTTTTTACTAGTAGTTTGAGCACATTGTACTGTCTCAGGCAGGTTTTACTTTCTCAAAACTATGTACTTTTTGCAAAAGACATGATAGAAATGAAACAGCTATTTTGTTCAAAAAGTGTTACATTTTATGCATCGCATCGCATTTCATAACAATGTAAATGAGATTTGAACTTTTGTTTGAAAATTAAGCACTTGCATCGTAATAATCAGGTAGTGAACCGACTAATGACAAGAACAACTCGATAATCAAAACAAAGAACTTGATAAGATAACCAAGTGTAAATACAACTCGATAAGCAAAGCAAAGACTTAAGAAAGTAAAATACAACTCGATAAGAAAATGTACAACAACTCGATAAACAAATTGAAGTAACAGGTGCGCCTTAGCAAAATCATCACCGAAAGGCACTGGAAGTGGAACCAGTCACCAGTCCTCAGCATGTTTAACATTTATTTAGCTCAGAGAGCAAAAAGAGAGGCCATCGGCCAAGGGAAGATGTCATCGGCCACAATAAATGGCCATCGGCCAACATTTTTAGCCGATCGGCGAAAAAAGATGGTCGGTCGGCACTATTTTTGGTCGATCGGCCAAAAATGGCAAGGACCTCCAGAATGTTGACACCTATCTTCCACTCACCACCTTATCTTCTACAAAAGCCTCAACTTCGTAGTTTTCCTCATTTCAACACTGATTTGCACCAAATGGAAGAGTTTCTTGTCCAAAATCTCACAAGTTGGATTGCCAATTTGGACGGCTCGGAAAAGTTGAATTTTCGGGGCTTCGGCATAAATGCACTATTCACTTTAGGTCGCACCCCACTGCATTTTTGGTTCCTCCATGCCGCAGCAAGGTTTAGGAATCCGGTGACACACGTCTTTAGCTTTGGCAGGCAAGAGATGTGTCCCACTTTCGAGGACTTCCAAGCTTTAATGGAATCCGAGCGCAATGAAGAAATCCTGCCTCCACTCCAGTTTGGCCACGTCCAAGCCTTAGGAAGGATGTGCGGCCTTACTTTGCATGACGCTCGATCATTGATTCACAACGGAGAGCTGGAAATTCCAAGCTTGGTTTGTTGGTTTTCTGATGCCGGTGACCGTAGCGACCATCATTGGCAAGGTTATCGACGACACGCGCTTTGCTTATGCATGCTATCTCATTTCTTACTTGCCCCAGGCTCAGAAGGGTTTAGCACTCGTTTGATCGAGGTTGCCGAGGGCTTAAGAAAGGGTAAGAGTTGCATCGTCATGACGCTAGCCGAAACATTGATGGGCTTGGACGCTTTTCATCGTCGGGAGACAGCTAGGTTTGCAGGGAGTCCACTACTATTGCAGGTAATGTTTCCCATCCCATCTCGCATATGATGCTCACATCACTCGGCCCTCAGGCTCGATTTTTCTCTCAAAACCCTTTGCTCACTTTTTCTCTCAATGCACACCTCTCTACTCTTTAATCTCTCATTTTTCATCCCTCCCCAGGTGTGGTTGATGGACAAGTTGAGAGTGGTGGACTCGTGTTCAGCATATTTAGCTCACAGCTATTTCTTCCGACGACGCTTGGTTGATGCCCCAGAAGAGGGATGGTGGTACAACTTGATATGCAATTTGTCCGCAGACCGCATTACTTGGCGCTGCCCTTGGCTTAATCTACCAGCGATGAGCAATAGCATGACCCATCAGCCCAGGATTCAGTTGATTGGCTTGACACATTGTGTCTTCTATTTTCCATTCCGGGTCCAGGGCCAGTTCGAACATGATCAGACTTGCCAAGAAGAGGGGATAGAGTACCCTGCTACATTTCTGGTCCGAGGCGCACAGCTAGCTCGGTATGCCACAGCCTGGAGGACGAGAGAGCTTCTAGCCCCCGCTCCTACTTTCAGCTGTACCCTCTCTGATGAGTGCTTAGATTGGCTCAATGAAGAGGCGCAGGTAGGGCCCAGCTTGGCATCAGAGGCTTCGACCAGCTCTGGGAGGGGACGCCGAAACATCTGACCATGCCCCCGATTTATTTGCTTTAATCAGAAATTTCAAGTTTTCTTTATGAATGTAATAAAAAGCAACTTCAATTTTATATTCAAGAGTCGGAGAACTCTGTGTTGAAATCAATGAAATTGAAGGTTGTGGGTACTGAAAATTTCCCGTTTTGTCCAAAAATGGTCTAAGTTGTAAAAAGATTAATTTGAGCAAAATCAACTTTTATTAAAACTTGTCAAAACCATTTTCGATATGGATCAAAACTGGACACGCCTGGGATGTGTCACTGAGATGCACATCCCCGGATCTCAGCAACTTGAAAGTTGCCCTAGTCTGAGTAGCACTGCACCAGAAATCATAACCGAGCTCTTGAATGCTGAATAGACAAAGATGACTAAGGTGATCACATGGACAAAGTTGATCGGGGAAGTGTTTATGGCTGGACTTCAAAATGAAGTTGCCTATGTATCCCAAAGATAGGAATCAAGCCTTACGTAGTTCGGTTCGGGTTCACTCGTGTATTAACCTTCACCTTTTACGCTCTAACTTTTGCCAAGGCCGCCCTTTGCAGGTTTTCAACCTTGCAAGCTCAGTTTTTATCATTTCAAATTTTCTGTGCTCTAACTTTTGCCTAGGTCGCCCTTTCGGGTTTTCAGTCTAGTGAGCCACTCAGGGAAAATACTTCTTCAACTTGTCCATGTTGATCAGTTAGGAGAACTCTAGGCCATCTAGGTCCATCAGAACAACAGCTCCACCCGACCAGATAGACTTGATGATGTAAGGACCAGTCCAATTAGGTCTGAACTTGCCCCTAGGGTCGTGGATGGGAGCTCGGTTGTCTTTGAGCACCAGATCTCCTTCTTTCAAATTCTTGGACTTAACCTTCTTGTTGAAAGCCCTAGCAATTCGTCGTTGATAACCTTGAACATGGTATAGTGCTTTCAGCCTTCTCTCATCAAAGAGCATGAGTTCCTCGAATCTGCTCTGCTGCCAATCTACCTCAGCTATCTGACACTCAGCCAGTACTCGTAATGACGGAACTTCAATTTTGATAGGTAGAACGGCCTCCATCCTATAAACCAATGAATACGTAGTCGCTCCAGTAAAAGTTCTAATTGAATTCCGGTAGCCCCACAGAGCAAATGGCAGCTTATTTGGCCAGTCCCGGTAAGTTTCCACCGTCTCCTGTAAAATACGCTTGATGTTCTTGTTGGCGGCCTCAACTGCTCCGTTGGTTTGCGGCCGATATGTAGATGACTTATGAAAAGCCACGTTGTACTTCTCCAACAAGTCGATCACTTCCTTCTTGAAGTGGGAACCATTATCTGAAATGATCTCGTTCAGGACTCCGTAGAGATAGATGATGTTGTCTCTGATGAACTTTGCAACGTGCGACGCCTTCAACACAGCATAAGATTGGGCCTCAACCCACTTTGTGAAATAGTCTATCGCGACTAGAATGAACTCATGCCCATTGGACCCCTTCGGAGTGATAGCCCCGATCACATCAATCCCCCAGACTGAAAATGGTCGTGGCGAAGTCATGTTGTATATCTTCGACGGCGGAATGTTCTTGCGGTTTGCATAGATTTGACATTTGTGGCATCGAAGGACAAAGCCTATACAATCCTCCTCCATGGTGGACCAGTAGTAACCTTGTCTAAGGATCTTCCGGGCTAGCATCACCCCGTTCATGTGCGCTCCATACTCTCCCCCATGGATGGCCTCCATTAGGCGTTTCGACTCTTCAGCATCAACACACAGCTTATGCATTCCCAGATGACCTCTCTTGTACAGTTTACCGCCGCAGATGATGAACTGAGCAGCCATTCTTCTAATTGCCCTCTTATCTTTGGCATTTGCCCCTGGTGGATACACCTCCTTTTCCAAGAAGTCCCAAACATCGTAATACCAGGGGTTCTTATCTTGTACCTCATCTATGGCGGTAATCAACTCGTAGGCTGGTGCAAATTATTATTCGATTATGACCGGACGCATCCGGATTCCAAAAGGGATGTCAATCATAGAGGATAGAGTTGCTAGTGAATCTGCGAACATGTTGTTCTCTCTTAGTAGATGAGCGAAGTTCAGCTTCTCAAACTGAGGAATCAGCAAGTCCAAGGTCTGGTGGTATATTCTCATCTTTTCTTCTTTGACTTTCTAATCTCCTTTTGCTTGAGATACAACAAGGTTTGAGTCCCCGATGACGTCTAACCGTTTTGCCCCTAGTTCCAGAGCTACTTCTAGTCCAGGAATACACGCTTCATACTCTGCTTCATTGTTCGAGACTTTGAATCGGAGTTTGAATGCCAGAGGAATACGAGAATTATCGGGTGCTACCAGTAACACCCCTATCCCATACCCATATTGGTTTGATGCTCCGTCAAAGTACATCGCCCAAAATTCTTCTTCGACATACAGAATGGCCTCGTCTGGAAATAGGTACTCAACTGCTTCATCCTCTTTAACTGGTTAGGAACTCCGCTACCGCTCTCCCCTTCACTGACTTGCGCGTTACATACTTCAGATTGAACTCGGAAAGCAGAAGCAACCATCAAGCCAGCCTACTCATAAGTGCTGGTTTCTCGAAGAGATATTTGATGGGATCTAATCTTGAAACCAACATTACAGAGTGAGCTAACAGGTAGTGCCGCAGCTTCCTGGTAGCCCATACCAAGGCTAAGCAAGCCTTTTCCAGCGGAGTGTAACGGGTCTCTTAGTACAACATCTTCTTGCTCAGGTAGTAGATAGCTCTCTCCACCTTGTCCTCAGAGTCCTGTGCCAGCATGCAGCCCATTGTAGTTTCAGTTACTGAAAGGTACAAAATCAACGGTTTCCCCGGCTACGGTGGTGACAACACGGGTGGATTCTGTAAGTATTGCTTGATCTGTTCAAAAGCAGATTGGCATCAGCCGTCCCATTGGAATTTCTTTCCTTTCTTCAGGAGACCAAAGAGTGGTTCACAAGTCAAGGTTAATTTTGTAATAAACCGTCTTATGAATTGCACTTTATCCAGAAAGCCCGCCACCTCCTTTTCAGTCCTCAGTGGTGGCATTTCTAAGATGGCCTTGATTTTGGAAGGGTCAACTTCGATACCTCTCTGTGTAATCAAGAACCCCAGCATGTTCCCTGCTTTAACACCAAACGTACATTTCTGAGGATTCATCCACAAATGAAATTCTCTGATCCTTTGGAAAAACTTTTGCAAGGCGGTGTAGTAGCCCTTTCCTTCTTTGGACAGGACAATCATGTCGTCCGCGTACACCTCAACCTCCTTGTGGATCATGTCATGCAATATTGTGGTCGCAGCCCGTTGATATGTGGCTCCAGCATTCCTCAGCCCAAACGGCATCACCCTATAACAATAGGTCCCCCACGGGGTGGTAAAAGTAGTCTTTTCCCAGTCTTCGGGTGCCATTACAATCTGGTTGTAGCCTGAAAAGCCATCCATAAATGAGAGCAATGCATGCCCTACTGTGAAGTCCACTAACTCATTGGTATGTGGCAGAGAAAATTCGTCCTTCGGACTGGCTTCGTTCAAATCTCTAAAGTCCACACATACCCAAATTCTACCATCCTTCTTCAACACTGGAACGATGTTGGCCAACCAAGTTGGGTATTCAGATACCAGTAGGAACCCTGCATCAATTTGCTTGGTGATCTCTTCTTTGATCTTGATAGCCTAGTCTGGCCAAATCCTTCTGAGCTTCTGCTTAACAAGTCGGGCCTCTAGGTCAAGAGGGATCCAGTGATGTACAATCTCAAGATCGATTCCAGGCATGTCTTCGTAGAACCACACGAAAACATCTTTGAAATCTTTTAATAAAGCAACTAAGCGCTCGTGCTCCTTCGAAGACACCGTGGACCCGATCTGGACCAGCCGCGGGTCCTTTTCAGTACCAACATTAATTTGGATGATTTCGTCAACTAGCAGTTTTACAAACCTCTCCTAGTTTTGCTCTATCAAATGTTTTAAAACCAGAGGAATTTCTTCCTCGTCGTTTTCATCGAAGTTTTGAAAGTTTGAATTAATGTAATAAATCAAAGGCACAGAAAAATACTCAAAAGCCACAGCCATTCCATTCTCATTAATTGCTTCTAAGTCGCCTGATTCCTCTATTACAACAGACTCAAAGAACAAAGAAAAAGACGACCTAGACAGGACTGTGGCATCCGGGTTGTCACCCCCGGGAATACCGAACTCAGACTTAGACGAGCTAGAACCTGATTCCAACTCTACAGACTCGGTGGAATCAGATTTCGGCTCACTACCTGACCTGGTGCTACTCGATAAGAATCGCTCCTCATACTGCCAGACGAGGGAAGGTGTAATGGATGCATCCAAAATGTTTGCAGATGAGCTTGCAGCCGCTTCATTCCTAATCATAGACACTGAGAGATCGTCCCCCAAGCACTCATGTACGATTGTAGGATCTGAAAGTAGACTAGCCAGTGCTACCCCCATTTCAATCTCGGTGCTCATAGAATCCACTTCCTTACACTGCTCAATCTCAGCTGATGGGTCTGTCTGCTCTTCGGCAACATCATCCCCCGACAACTGTAAGTCGAAGAAGATCTCAAGACCCGGTAGGCGTCTCTTCTCGGCATTCAACCATGGCTCTGGGAAGCCGCAGAATGGAAAGTCTTCCCCCTCTCGGACGAAGCGTCCATTCAGGGTGCCTTGGATAAGCCGATGTATAAACTCAAAATGCCTCCCGATCTGCTTGGCTCTAGCTCTTCCCGCCATCTCTTTGCCTTTCCTCACCCAGTCCTCTTTGGTAGGCAAATAGCCTAAGCCAAAGGTATGCCGGTTGTGCGGCACTTCAGCCGATACTCCAATGCCTTTCTGGCCACTTTTTCCTAATCCCATCCCAGGGATATGCTAGAGCTTGTTCATGAGGTACACAGACTGTGCGCTGACATACAACCCCTCATCAACAGCCAAAATGTTCTGTACGACCCGGGCCTCGGCTAGGGTAAATCCTGATAGGAACACATCTTCCGTGCCATGCTCGATTTCCAAAACTGGTGTAGACACCTCTGGCGGCGGATGAATTGACGAATTCCCAAAACCTATAGCCACCCCTTTCCCATGGGGGTATTTCAACATTTGATGCAGGGTGGAAGAGATCGCCTTCACCTAGTGCAGCCACGGCCGCCCTAGGAGTAGATTAAAGGTTGCGGGAACGTCCAAGACATGAAAGTCAACCTCGTGTTGTCCTGGACCAACCTGAGTGTGAATCTTCATGATCCTCATCGCCTCTCTGCTACTATTGTCATAGGCCCTTATCACATGGGCAGCTGGCACAAAGTTTGCGGGCTTCAACCCGATTGCATATGCCATTCTCGACGGGCACACATTAATGGCGGATCCTATATCGACAAGAACCACCAGTATCCATTTGTCTCTACACTCCACAGAGATGTAGAGCGGTTTGTTGTGATTTGCGCCCTCAGGTGGCAGTTCCTTGTCAGAAAAGGTCAACGCCGGGGAAGCTCCCCTCGAAAAAACCAATCCTACCAGCTACTCAGGCGTGGTATCTGTTGAGAGTTTGGCTTTGTCCATTGTAGATAGGACAGCTTGTCTATGGACTCGTGAAGCCATAAGCAGTCCGCAGATGGAGATATCTGCCTGTATCTTCTTAAGCTGTTTCAGCACAACCTCTTCTTTGAGTAGCTTTTCTTTCTGCCTGTCTGCCTCCCTGTCTTTCCCGGACGGCTCTGGTTGATCTAGGTGTGGGGGTTTGAAATACCGCCCGCTGCTAGTCATGTGATCAACTTTGCCAATGTACCAGGTATCATTCGGCTGGTTACTCCCCCAGTCCTCATATGTGTGGGCAAGACATAGGTTGTCATCTTCTCACCACATGCCATCGGCAGCCGACAAACACCTGTCCGGCTTCGTCACAACTATTTCTATGCCCACAGCACTTTCCGTTCCCGTGCCTGCAACACGCTCTGCTCCTATGCACACAGCACGTTCTGTCCCCGCAAGAGCCTTGGCCTTTCTGGCCCTCTCAGAATACTCGATCCTTTCCCTCTCAGACTGCTTCAGCGTAGCTTGCCATTTAACATCTTCTATATTCAAATTGCTTGGATCCCGAGCGAAATTCTTAACACCGGCGCTCTCTGGCAATGCATCCAGATTCCCGGCCTTTCCAGCCATAGTTGATGTCCCCGTCCTTGACGGACCCTGTTTTAGCTGAGGTTGTTCAACAACATCTGGCTGGTCGTCAAGCCACCCAGTAGACTCTGCTGCCCCATCCAAATCAAACCAGTTGACTGTCACGTCTCCCGGATCTTGCTCATTGAAAAAATGAAGGTTAGCAATGTCCTCTTCTAGTTCTGCCAGGTCATCCATCCCCTGATTAAGTCCATCCTCCCGCACTACGCAAATCTCTGCCTCCATTGACAATTCCACATTCGGCCTAGCCTAGCCTGCTGATGTAATGTAACCGCTCGGGTTGTACATGAAACTTGCAGACCTCTCAAGCTCTGTATTTGCACTCTCATCTGCCTCCACAGTCGACCCACTTCTATCTTTGATAGCTACCACCACCGTTTTAGGTTGGGTTTGGGAGATGTCCAACACGCACAAGTCAATGCTGTCAGGAATGAACATCTCTGGCTTGGATAGGTGAGAAGGGGTGATATATATACTAAGGACATAAGACACAACCCCAATTTGGATCAAATTGATGCGTTTGGGAGGTGGAGCTTGGTTATGTGGTGGGAGAGGGTTAGTCGTGACATTTGGTTTCTCCGGAGGCACGATCACCCTGTTATCGACGAGATCCAGAATCTCGTGATGCAATCTATAGCACTAGTCGGTGTCATGACCATGCTGTTGGTGAAATGCATAGTATTTAGCTGGGTTATGGGAGGGGGGAAGTTTGTCTGGCAATGGCCGTGACTCTAGGGGCTTCAAGTGTCCTTTCTTGATCAAAACCCCCAAAGCCTTAGACAAAGACATGTATAGTGGGATAAAGGTTCTTTGGTTTCAGGGTGGAAACTTGGTTGTTTGTGAGCTACTTTCGAACGCACCGGTGAATGGTGTAGTTGAAAGGGCTCTTGGGGTGGTGGTGGTGGTGACCATACTCACGTCTGAAGATCTGGTAGCTGCAGCACTGCTTGTGCCTGCATTGGTAATACGGTTGAATGCCCTCTTAGGCTGCTCTCTGTCTTGGTCAATCAGACCCTGTTTCATTGCATCCTCGATCTGTACCCCTATCTCATGTAAATCTAAAAATGTGGGGAATGGGAGAACAATCATCTTCTGTATAAGTTTGGGTTGGAGGTTGCGCACAACCATCCTAATCTGATCCTTGTCCACAAGCTTGATGGTCATCATCGAAGCCTTGGCCCTCCATCGGGTCACAAAATCGAAGAAACTCTCCTTCAGCTTTTGCCTCGTTGTCTTAAGATCACGAGTTGTAATCTCGATCTGTGTATTATAGGAGTATTGAGCTAAGAAGACCTCGGCCATCTCCTCCCAACTCCTCTTGACGAAATCTTCCAATTTCGCATACCAAATGGCCACTATCCCTAACAAAGTCCGGCCGAACAAAGAAAGCTTCTGTAGCCTGGTGAGGCCCATCGGTCTTAGTATGTCCGAAAATAACCGCAAATGCACCATAGGATCCCCAGACCCGTCAAAGCGGTGGATATGTGGCATCTTAAAATGGTCTAGCAACGTCATGGGCAAGTCGGTATACCCATCCTCAATATCTGGAATGGACTTCACACCCTGAAATTTCTTGAATAGCTTTTCAAGCTTGCTCACTTTCAATGCTGTGGGGTCCACCTCAAACTCAAAGGGAGAATCCGGTAGGTTGGTAGGTGTTTTGGATAATTGGGGTAGGATCGGGGGCGAAGCCGGCCCTGTTGGAATGTCTGTATCGTCCTGGATGTTAGTTGTCTCCTCGAGTATTGGCACTCTTGGCGGGGGAGGAGCTTAGTGTGAAGCTGATGCTCCGGTTTGTTGTTGTAGCCTGGCAATCAACTCTGCCCATTGAGCCATGACCTCGGCCTGTTGTTTGGCGAATTCTGCATGACGGGCAGCATCCTGCTGCATGATTCTCATACTTTCCTGGAGTTGACGCATCATTTCCTCCATTCCTGGCATGTTATGCTGATCTAGCTGAACAACAGGTATATCTATTCTTGTAGTAAAAACTGTGGCCTCAGCCTGACTATCCACTGATGGGATAGACCACTGATTTGACAACTGCTGTAACGATGCACTGCGTCTTTTTGACCTCCGTCTGGTAACCGGGGGTAGAGAAAGGAACACCGCTTGTCCGTCTATCAGATCCCTAGACCGATTAAGTCTCTGACCTCTGATCCAGAGTGCTCGGGAGATATCTAATTGGTCGGATGCAATGATGCTAAACTACCTTGCAAAAAGATAAATAAAGCAATAATAAGAAAACAATGAACAGAAAAACGGACAGCACAACAGCCTAAATAAAGACAACACACAGTTGGCAACACACAAGCTGAATGAATCGTTCTCAGCCACTGATCACTGTTCCCAAAATCACTGGCTCAAAATCTGAATCTGATACCCGCAGATATAACTGATTCTCAAAACACTGATACTGATGCCCGCAGGCCTGATACCCAAACTTGCAGACTGATATGTACATACCTGTAGAGGCCAACTCAGAAAGCACATAACAAGCAAGTAAGGGCCAAAACACCCCTATGTTGGGTTAGGGTTTCCCTGTCCTATTGTCAGAAGCTAGGGTTTCACTATACACCTAACGGTTTCAAACAACCAATAATCGGGTAGCAACCTGTCCTAGATTGGAATAGTCACTATGGATTCTGAATATGCACTAGGTCGAATGGTCAAAAAGGGTGCGCCAGTGAAAACCGAGGTTTGTGTTCCCATCACGGCAGAGCCCGTAACCGGTCAGCCTTATGGCATGCTTCTCAGAGCATGCCTCCAGCAAACCGTTTAGGAATAGCATACGGCAAACGCGGTGTCCTAGGCGCACCAATGCAAATGCAATGCAAAGAAGCACATAAGTATAATCAAAACAAGATATCATGAGTTCGAGTCAAGTTCTCTAAATTCCCAGCAAAGTTGTCAGAAACTGTGGACGCGCCTTGGGGGGCCTATGCTTTTCCACAGTTCGGACTCATTTGTCACAGTTCTTAATCTGATCTTGCAAAGTGCAATGCAAGACTGATAAATCATCAAAGAGTCCAAATCCGGCAAATCGTTTTGGAAAATTGATTTTTAAAAAAGAAGTACCAAACATGGATTACTTTACCAGATACAGAGTCGCCACCTAAATATTTTATTTTTGGGGGAATTTAGGAAACCCTGACTCATTGCCTAAGGCCATGTGTCCGTCATCACCAAAGTTGCCTCGGCTCGGGAACTTGGGTACGATTGGGGAAGGTCATCTATGAGCACCCCCACTCGCCCGATTCGAAGAGCGGCATGCACTAAGCATGGTATTTTGTTTTGAAAACTTATGTGTTCATTTTCTGATTATTCACTAGAATTACTATGTGATGCGCACAACACACAAGTATAGACTAGATCGCCTAAGTTGGAACAAAACATCTCATATTTGTTTGAAAATGGTTTGAAGGTGCTACTCGCAAGTAGGCTAAGACGTGGATTTGCCACCCTCAGGTGGGCTTAGAAAAACATGATTTTGCCACTCTCAAGTGGGCTTAAAGCTCACATTTCGATGAATTGTTCCAATTCAAGTAATCCAACCTTCACCCACAGGCATTCAGGCAATTATATCACATAAGCAGTTAGCCTCATGGAAAGCATGCGGTCATTTTAACACTCACACTCATGAAAGATGCTAAAGCATAAAAACTTACCTAGTACTCCGAGCCAAAACAATAGCTAGTTAGTAATCAATGCATGATCCTCGCTAATGTTAAGATGGCTAGTGCAACACATGCAAAAATGCAACTAAAATAGGCTCAGCTATCTAAGAATGGCATGTGAGATGCGACAACTCGATACACGTATTCAAGTTGGAATTGAATTCCTATGCGGTTAGTGTGTGTAGACGTCCCCGAACGTCCCGGGAGGATGAATCCCGTTTTGTGCATTTGGGCTTACTACAGTTCGGACTCAAATTGTCACGGTTCTTAATCTGATCTCACAATGTGCGATGTGAGATTGATAAATCACCAAAGAGTCCAAATTCGGCAAATCATTTTGAAAAATAGATTTTTTGAAAGCAGTGCCAAGCATGGACTGCTTTGCCAGATACAGAGTCGCCACCTAAATGTTTTATTTTTGGAAAACTTAGGAAACCCTGACTCGTTGCCTAAGGCCACGTGTCCGTCATCACCAAAGTTGCCTTGGCACGGGAACTTGGGTACGATTGGGGAAGGTCACTTCGTGAGCACCCCCGCACGCCCGATCAAAGATCGGCCACTACTAAGCATGATAT
Organism: Camellia sinensis; assembly: GCF_055761805.1. Lineage (NCBI taxonomy): Eukaryota > Viridiplantae > Streptophyta > Magnoliopsida > Ericales > Theaceae > Camellia > Camellia sinensis. The sequence continues at coordinate 83,730,735 of NC_138974.1, forward strand.
CGAGTTTTGAAAACATTATGTGCTCTTATTCTGGTTATTAGCCTAGATTTACTACGTGATGCACACAGCATACAAGTATAGATTGGATCGCCTGAATTGGAACAAAACATTTCGTGTTTGTTTATTTGAAAATGGTTTGATGGTGCTACCCGCAAGTAGGCTAAGACATGGATTTGCCACCCTCGGGTGGGCTTAGAAAACATGATTTTGCCACTCTCAAGTGGGCTTTAAAACTCGCAATTGTTGAATTGTTCCAATTCAAATAACCCAACCTTTACCCACAGGCATTCAAGCAGTTATATCACATAAGCAAATGGCCTCATGGTAAGCATGCTATCATGGCAGTCACTCACACACATGCAAGGATGCTAAAGCATAAACACTCACCGAGTACTCCGAGCCAAAACAGAAGCCATGTTAGAAATCTATGCATGATCCTAACTATGCTGGAATGACTAATGCAACGCATGCAAAATGCAACTAGAGATAGGCTCGGCTATTCTAAAATGTCATGTGAGATGCAACAATTGATACATGTATTCAACTTTGGAATTGAAATACAATGTAGTTAGTATGATGCGCCGAGCCCGGTGCATGCAAGATAGATGATTGGATGCAAACATGTGAGCATAAGTATGCTAATTGAAACATGCCCTAATCTAACCATCATAAGCTGGTAATAAAAGGGAGAAAGACATAGGGTTGGAAGACAAATATCACACTCACGCACACTTATTACACAATTGCCCTCACTTGGAGGGTCCGAATAAATAATACAAACCCGAATAAATAATTACCTACCTTATCTAATTAAATATTACAAAACTTCTAATTAATTAACAAATTAAAATCAGAAGGGAGGTGGCCGCAGCCCTATCTCGGAATGATGGGATGATGCATGCTCGATTCACCTCGCTCGGAAACCCGTTGTCATGCCACTGTTACCTCTGTTTACACTGCCTTGTTCCTCTGAAAGTTATGAAAGTTTCCAGAACCCTTCTGAATCACTCCCTGAGTGTGGTGGGATGTCACCGGCCTGGATGTAGGTCCACCGACTATGGAAAAACTATCATCGACCAAAAGTAGGACCACCGGCTAGACTTTGATGGTCGATCGGCAGCAAGAGTGGCCAGCCGACCATTTCTTCTTGCAGAATACTGGTTTTGCTGCAACAGAGGACAGACAGTGTAAGGCATGAAATTTTCAAGACAGTGTGTGCATAGCCACCCTCCCTATCATGCTATGATCACAAAGGAGTGTGGCCCTCGGTCCTCGAGCCACCAACCACGCATTTCTATGCATGATGGCCAAAGGTACCAAGTTTGCAAATCAATGTAAATACATGCAACAAAACAAATTGATGCTTCACGCCCTATCATGTTGAGATCAAGGGCGTCGGCGATCGAGGAGTGAGACATGTTTCGTCACTTTAAGTACGAACACATCTCATCCCTCATGTTTGGCTTGACACCCCAAACCAAACACAATGCAATGTAAGCATGCGATATGGCTCAAATATGTAAAATGGCTCAAGTATGCAACCTGAGGCTAAGTTAGCAAAGCATGCCAAATGTAATGGGTGTGTTTGGTAACGTTTACGTTTTCAGTTTATATTTACAAAAATTTTATAAACTGGTTTTTGTTTATTTTTAGAAAAACAGAAACTACAAACGCGTTTGGTAATTGACAAAATGTTTTAAAAAATATAAAAATATAAAAAAGAGTGAGAAATGGCAAGTGGTGGCAAGTGGCGGCGGAAAACGGTGGTGGCAAGTGGTGACGGTGGGTGGTGGGTAACTGGTGGTGGAGGGTGGTGGCGGGTGAGTGGTGGTGGTGGGTGGGTGACGGTAACGGTGGCGGGTGGTGGGTAGTAACGAGTGGATGGTGGTGGCAAGTGGTGGGTGGCGGGTGGTGGTGGGTGGTGGCAGGTGGTGGTGGTGGTGGTGGATGGGTGACGGTGGCGGGTGGTGGGTGGTAATGAGTGGGTGGTGGTTGTGGTGGGTGGTGATGTCATGTGGGTGGCGAATGGCGGGTGGCGGGTGGGTAGTGGGTGGGGATGGTGGGTGGGTGGGTGACGGTGGCGGGTGGTAGCGAGTGGGTGGTGGTGGTGGCGGTGGCAGGTAGGTGGCGGATGGCGGATGGCAGGTGGTGGTGGGTGGTGGCGAGTGGTGGCTGGTGGTGGTTGGTTGGTGGGTGGGTGACGGGTGGTAGGTGGTAGCGAGTGGGTGGTGGCGGCGGGCGGTGGGTGGTGGTGACAGGTGGGTGGTAGATGGTGGGTGGTGGTGGGTGGGTGACGGTGGCAGATGGTAGATGGTAGCGAGTGGGTGGTGGTAGTGGTGGTGGTGGTGGTGGTAGGTGGTGAGTGGTGGGTGGTGGTGGCAGGTGGGTGGCGGGTGGGTGATGGTGGTGGTGGGTGGGTGGGTGACGGTGGCGGGTGGTAGGTGGTAGCGAGTGGGTGGTGGTGGTGGTGGTGGTGGGTGGTGGGTGATGGTGGCAGGTGGGTGGCGAGTGAGTGGTGGGTGATAGTGGTGGTGGTGGGTGGTGGGTGGTGGGTAGTGGGTAGTGGTGGCGGATGGGTGGCAAGTGGCTGGTGGTGATGGGTGGCTGGTGGTGGCTGGTGGTCGATGATGGTGGCAGGTGGGTGGTGAGTGGTGGTGGCAAGTAGGTGGCAGGTGGTGGTAGCGGGCGGTAGATGGTAGTGGCGGAAGGTGGGTGGTGGTAGGTGGATGGTAGGTGGGTGGTGGTGGTGGTGGTGGTTGCGGCGAGGGGTGGGTGGTGGTGTCGAGTGAGTGGCAGGTGGGTAGTGGTTGGTGGGTAGTGGTGGCGGGTGGTGGTGGCAGGTGGGTGGTGAGTGGTGGTGGCAGGTGGTGGTGGGAGGTGGGTGGTAGTGGCGAAAGACGGTGGTGGAAAATGATGGCGGGTGGTGGCTAGTGTTGGGTGGTAAAAAAAAAAAAAAACTAAAAACTCAAAATGGAAACACATTTTTTGTGTTTTCATTTTTTGGCCAAATTTATAAACTGAGACCACTGATTTATAAATCAAAAATTTTACCAAACAAGTTTTTATTTGAGTTTTTTAAATTTTCGTAAATATAAACAGAAAACTGAAAACGTAAGTGTTACCAAACGGTACCAATGCAAACTAAACATGCAAATGTGCAATATGCCAAGCATGCAAAATGCAATGTGGCAAACATGGAAAAATATGCAATGGAACTAGCATGTGACAACACACAATGAACAAAATATGCAACCAACATGCGACAAACATGCAATGGTCGACTTAAACCGCAAAGGGCAGACCTCAGCCTTGCCATAAACAGTGGCCAAAAGTGACGAAAATGATGGACAAATGCTCATGCAAACATGCACACCAATGGGCCTGAAACTAAGGCATAAAAGGGAGCATTCCACTACAACTATCATGACCACACATGGCATGGATTATGCGACCAAAAACAGAGTTTCAATGCGTCAAAATGCACCCCAAAACCCACTGATATGGCAGCCCAAGGATTTAAACAAATGGCATACACCAAGGACTCAAACATGGAGCATAGGACCACAACTCTTCAAGGCATTGAAAGAGTAATCAAATGCAAGCATGTAAGCATAAAACATGGACTGAAATGGCATGATAAGTGATTCCAAATCACTGAAATAGCCTAAGTAACGCATGCTAAAGACTCACACACCCGAAGCCAACAAGCTAAAATGCAAAGAGGCTATACAAAGTATGGAAAGCATGACCAAATCAACACCTAACAGAGCTTGAACATGATAAAACATGACCAAAAACATCACAAAGCTAAGCCAAAACATGCAAGCATGGTGATCCAAATGCAAGATGCATCTCTAGGAAAAATAGAGGAACGCAAGGCAAGTGTATGGTGCATGAAAGGGGTCGATGAACCAATATGGAACAGAGGTAAAAACAAGCTAGATAAACACCAAATAACCTCTGAAATAAAGCCAAACAAAGCTAGGCATGCATGCTACCTTTATGAGCCAAAAACACAAGCAAATAAGACAAAAGGAGAGAGGGGTGTCCCTCCCCTATGCAAGACCTCAAAACCCCTTCACCACCACTAAAAATCCTCTGGATTTCAGTGGTGAGAAGGCCAATACACAAAAGTTCTCAAAGCTCAAACAAAGAAGGCACAAAAGGACCAAACAAGGCCTAAGAGGGGGAGGTCGACCCCAAACACAAAAATGACCTTAATGAAACTTCTTAAACATGAAAAATTAGAACTTTTATTAGTTATACACTAAGCCTAAAACAGCATGAACGATATGTTAAAAGTTAGTGCAAGAATGGGGAATATAAAGCAATGTTGCTCATCCTTGAAGAACACTTCAAGAACAGCAACTCCAGCCCACTCCTCTAATCAAAACCAACCTAAAAGCTCTGAAATCAGTCCCTTAACACCTTAACAACTCAAGTATGGTGTAGCACTAGGTGTTTTAGTGCAAAACTAAGAACAAAACACACTTTAAGGTACTCTAACACACACAAATGTAGAGAGAGAGGAAGATATATAGAGAGAGAGAGAGTGATATATCATATATATATGCCTGATTTGTTAAACCTTTCTAAAGGAAGGAGGGGCCTCCTTTTATAGAACAAACAAGGGGCCAAAGCTTCCTAGAGAAGCTAAGGCAAAAGGGCCAAGCTTCCTCAAGAAGCCAGACCAAAGGTCCAAGCTTCTTGGGGAAGCTAAGACAAAAGGTGCAAGCCTTCTGAGGAAGCTAAGACAAAGGGTCTAAGCTTCTCCAAGAAGCTTAGAGTAAACGGGTGCAAATGGTGTAAGTCTTCTATACACGTGTATGGAGGACAAGTCCGTGCACTCCAGCTGGCACAGCTGGCATACACAATGCCTAAAAAAGGCAAAAAGGAGGTACCGGCCAGAAAAAGAGACAATCGGCCAAATAAATGGCCGATCGACCAGATATCCATGCTGACCGACCAAACAATTGGTTGGTAAAAAGAAATAAAGGCCGGTGGCTTCATGCCACGGCCGGTGGGTTTAAGGGATGGCTAACAAGCCACCTCCTACCCTCAGGTGCAAGAACCACAAGTTCTTGGTCCACAACTAAGCACAAAACAGTCAAGTCGAGAGATCCTAAGGCAAGGCGCGCAGCCGAGTCCTTCGGGATCTCAAAATGAACACGAACATGGATGATCACCGAGTGTTCAAAGAATGACGTCCAAGTCATGAGGATGGTCAAAAATTGGGTGTCTACAGTGTGATGCGCTGAGCCCGGTGCATGCAATACAGATGAATGATGCAAACATGCGAGCATAAGGATGCTAATTGAAACATGACCTAAAACTAACCATTGAAAGGAGGTAAGTAAAAAGGAGAAAGACGTGGGATTAGAAGACATTCACACGCTCATGCACACTTATTACAAAATTCGCCCTCTCGACGGAGGGCCCGAATAAATAATACAAATTAACTAATTAATTAACTACCCTACCGAATTAAATATTACAAAACCCTTAAATAATTTAAACAAATTAACTAAGCTATGAAACTAAAGAGGCCGCTGCAGCTCCGCCTCGGAATTATTGAATGATGCATGCTCGATCGCCTCACTCGGAAACCTGTTGCCATGCCACATGTTGCCTCTGTTTGCACTGTTTTACACCACTAAAAACTGTACAAGTCTCAATGATGCTTCCAAACCACTCCCTGAGCACTGTGAGATGTCACCGGCCAAGATATAGGAGCATCGGCCATGTGGAATTGGTCATCGACCATTTATGAGGATCTCAGCCAACAATGTTTAGTCGATCGACACTGAATATGGCCGATCGGCCATATCTTCCTGCAGAATGCTGTTTTGCTGCAGCAGAGGACAAACAGAGCATGGCAATGCATTTTCAAGGCAATGTGTGCACAAACTCCCTCCCTATCATGTCATGAACTCAAGGGAGTGTAGTGCTCGACCCTTGGGCCATCAATCACACATGTCAATGCATGATGGCCAAAGGAGCCAAATGTGCGAATCAATGTAGAATGAATGCAACAAAAACATATGAATGCCTAGAACTCTATCATGCTTCATCAAGAGCATCGGCGACCAAGGATTGAGGCACGTTTCGTCACTTCAAGTACGAATGTTCCTCGTTCCTCGTGTTTGGTTTGACACCCCAAACCAAACACGATGCAATGCATCCAACCAAGTATAATACAACATGGAAATGCAAAGCAATGTAACATGAACATGACAAATGCAATGCAATGCAACCTACCATGTAAACAACATGATATACAATAAGTATGCAATATGACTATGCAACCTAGATATGCAAACATATAATGTGATAGACATGCAGCAATGATTCCAACGATAAGTATGTAACAACATGCAATGCGATAAGCATACAACAATAAACAAACCGCATGACCCATGTACTTATACTGAAAACGGATAGGCTTCATCCATACCAAAACAGTGGCCAAAACACTAAGACTAAGGCACCAAAATGCGAGACAAACATGCACACATATTGGTCCATCTCTTAGGCACAAAGGCACAACTCTCAAGAGAGCTCAAAGAGTGACAAAAGTGGAAGTGTAACAACACTATAAGCTCTGAAAATAAGCTTGGAATGATGCCAAATCAATCAAACAATGTAAGCATGCCATACAAGAAGGCTCAAGGCTTAAGACTAGCCAAGGAACTTATACTAAGGCCACATGAACCGAGCCCCAAAGAGCCAAGGACAACCAAAACAATCCTAAATCATGCTAAAAGGAGTGTAAAACATGCAAGGGCCAAAACTAAAACAAACCAAAATGAAGGGCCGAAAGCAAGATGCGAGTAAGGCCAACAAAGGGGATTACACTACACCCATTATAACCAAACATGGCATGTCACAATAGGCCCAAAAACCCACTTAGATGGCATCCCGAAGACCTAATCATGGAGTCGTGCACAATGACCTAACCTTAAGGTATAAGACACCAACTCTTCAAAGCTTTGAAAGGATGGCAAATGCAAGTATATTAGCATGGGGCATGGACTGAAATAACATATGAGATGATGCCAAATCATGAAAAAGGTCCAAGTAGTGCATGCTAATGACTTGGACCCTCAAAGCTAACAAGCTAGAATGTATGGTAGCTATATGAACCAATGTATGTTTAATCAAAACAACATGAAACAGAGCTTTAGCAAGCTGAAATATGACTAAAAGTTCTTTGGAGTTGAGCCAAAATATGCAAGCATGATGGTCTAAATGCATGATATATGTTAAGGCAAATGAGAGGATTGCAAGGCAAGTGCATGATGCACGTAAGATGCTATTAAACCAACTTTGGATAGAGGTGTAACATGAAAAAATAAAGCCTAATACATGCTGAAATGACGTGAAAACATGCTAAGCAAACATGCTACCATTATGAGCCAATAACACAAGCATATGAGAGATAAGGAGAGAGGGGCGTCCCTCTCCTATACAAGACTTTAAAGCTACCTTTCCACCACTGAAAATGCTCTAGATTTCAGTGGTAGAAAGGTCATGCAAAGGCAAGAACAAAGGCCAAAAGAGGTGGCTCAAAACATGGCCAAACAAGGCCTAAGAGGGGATAGACAACCTCCAACCAAAAAGTGACCTCAAACAATCATCTTAAGCACACAAAAACAGAACTTTTTTTAGTTTATAGTTAAGCTTAAAACAATATGCAAATAGGTCTAAAAGCTTAAGCCAAAATGGGAAAGCAAAAAGTTAGTTGCTCACCCTTGAAGAACACCTTCAAGAACACAACTCCAGCCACTCCCTTGGATCAAAGCCAACCCAAGAACTCTAAAACTAACTTCCTAATGCCTCAGCAACCAAAGGAAGGTATTCTACTAGGTGCTCTAATGCAAAAGTATGAACAAAAAACACTTTTAAGGCACCAACACACACACAAATATAGAGAGAGAGAGAGAGAGAAAAAGAGAGAGAGATATAGAGAGAGAGGGATATATGAACTCTATATCTATTTTGTTGAACCTCTAGAAAAGGAGGGGAGGCTCCCTTCTTATAGGAAATCAAAATCAAAGCTTCTTAGAGAAGCTAAGCTTTGGTTCAAATCCCTCCATATACGTGTATGGAGGGGAGAGTCTGTGCTCACCAGCTGGTACAGCTGGCTTGCACAATGCCTAAAAAAGGCAAAGAAAAGGCCTCGGCCAGAAAATATGGCCGATTGACCAAAATAAGTGTCGACCGACCAGTAAAAGTGCCGACTGACCAACATTCATGGCCGATGGCAAGGAAGAAAGGCCGATGGCATCATGCCATAGCCGATGGGTTGCAGGGATGGCCAACAAGCCACCCTCTTCCTTCAGAAGCAAAACCACAAGTTGCTGGTCCACAACCCAGCACAAAACAGACAAGTTGGGAGATCATAAGGCAAGGCACGCAGCCGAGACATTCGGGAACTTAAAATGAATCCGAGCATGGAAGATCATCGAGTGTTCAAACGATGACATCCAAGTCTTGAGAATGGTCAAAAATGGGGTGTCTACAGTGACCTTCAATCGGATCGTCTTTGAGAAAAGGCCCAGGTGCCACCCTGAGGATGACTTTTAGTTCGGTATTGGATCCAACGGGGCTTATAGCCTTGAGAACTGTGTGGCATATTATTTATTTTTATTGGTACCCAAAAAATTATTGGTGTTCATGTTATAATCTGTTTTAAGTGGAAAATTTCATTTCTCATGTTCTTGCGAGACATGAGTATTTTAACTATTGAACTGTTGAACCTTCTTTTTGAAACAGATTGCATTGACCAAACTGTATGCCAATCTAGTTTCTGTGATATATATCTTATTTTGGAATTTATCCCTATTTTCAAAACTGTATTTACTATCCATGTTGCTACTCACTGAGCTATTAGCTGACTTAGTTTTTTACCACTTCCAGGTGTTAGAAGGACTTAGGGTGGACTCATGGCGTAGTTAAGACTCGATTGCATGGACCTCTAGGACATACATTTATTTTGTTTTAGATTGTTATGTCAAGTTTGTGCATACTTCTTTTTATTTTTATTGAGGTTCATTTAGGATTATTTTGATAAATGGGCTGTTTATATCTCATAAGTTTGGATGGTATTGATTACAGTTGGTTTTGCCGTTTATACTTGTGGCATGTCACTGGATTGAGTTTGGTTATTTATTACTGGACTTTTGTGTAGTTGCTCAGTGTGATTATGGATTAGTGGTTAGGCTTATGTGTGCCTTGGGCTGAGTCCCTGTGGGCCACGGCTGGTCATACTTGGATTTGGGGTGTGACAAACATCATCCATCCATGGCTGGCAGGCCACTAATGTAAATCTCAGCAAAGATTTGGTAAGGTGGAGAAAAATGGTTTTGGAAATGCTCAACCCTACAAACATAGACTTTCGAGAGCAAAACGAAAGTCTTTTCGGGGTGAAAACCGAGCATGTGCATCTTCCACTTCCCGAGGCAGAGCAGTGGCAGCATAGTTTAGTATTTGAAATGGTTAGTTCGTGCGCATTTGTGTTGTAAATTAATTAATTAGTTTACTAGTTAGTTAAAGTGTTGTAATATTTAGTAATTAGCTTAACTAGTTATTCATTTGGTTTGTAATAATTAGTCTAATTAGTTTAATTAGATTAGCTTTATTAGCTTAGCTTAGTTGCTAGCTCTTATTCATTTGGATCCTTCTTTGCGAGGGTGTAATGTTGTAATAAGTGTGCGTGCATGCGTGTATGTCTTCCAACCCCACGTATTTCTCCCTTTTACCTAGCCGCTTTTGATGGTTAGTTTAGGAGCATCACATTTTAATTAGCATATTGCATGCTTGCATCCATTCTTCTTACCTTGTATGCATCGAGGCTCGACGCATCATTCAAACTACATTGTTGTTTCAATTACTTATTTGAATACAGGTTTTATAGCATGTTATCAAATCAATCCATATGCCATGTTAGTACCCAAGCCTAGTAATTGCATATTGCATGTGTTGCATTAGGCATCATGTATAGCTAGGAATCACACATTATTTTCTAACTCATATTTTCCTGGCTCAAAGTACTAGATGAGTTTTTACGCTTTAGCATACTTGTTTGCCACGATTAGCATGCTTGCTATGAGGCTATGTGCTTAAATGCTAAACTGCTTGAATGCCTATGGATGAAGGCTTGTTGTTTGAATTGGAACGATTCAACAAATGTGCGTTTTAAGCCCAGTTTGTTGAGTGGCAAATCAGTTTTAAGCCCACTATGTTTGGTGGCAAATCTGCATCTTTAAGCCCACTTGAGGGTTGCAAATTCAAACTATTTTCGCAAACAAACATGGGTTGAATTGTTTCAAATTGAGTAAACTAGTCTATACTTGTGTATGTGCGCATCAGATAGTAAGGATAGCATAATAACCGGAATAAGAACACATAATGTTTATAAAATATCATATCATGATTAGTAGAGGCCGATCTGTGATCAGGCGAGCAGGGGTGCTCAATTCATGACCTTCCCCCTTTGTACCCAAGTTCTCGAGCCGAGGCAACTTTGGTGATGACGGACATGTGACCTTTGGCACGAGTCATGGGTTTCCTAAATTTTCCCAAAATAAAATATTTAGGTGGCGACTCTGTATCTGGAAAAACAGTCTAATTTTGGCACTTTTTGATTCAAAATTAATTTTCCAAAACGATTTGTTGGATTTGGACTCTTTGGTGATTATCAGTTTCACATTGCACTTGTGAGATTAGATTCAGAACCACGGGAGTCCGAACTGTGAGACATTGGGGGTGTTTGTTTCAGCTTTTCAGAGCCAACTTATGGCTTTTAGCTTTGAAAAAGTTATTTTGGACTGTTTGGTTAAACTTATTTCAAATAGCTTATGATTCTAACAGCTTATTTTAACTCAAAAAAGCTGATTCTGAGAAGCTGCTCACCCCTTGCTTCTGATTATCAGCTTCTGCTGTGGACATGTTAATTTATGGTTATACTCTTAAATTTTTTTATTTTTTATTTTTTTAAAAATAGAAAAAGACTCAAATGGACTATAGATTATTATTATTATTTTTTATGAGAAATGTACACAAACAAAAAATAAAAATTAATTGAAAAAGCTATTTCACAGCTTATTTAACAAACACTACTCAGCAACTTAAATTTATAATCCAACAGCTACACCAAACAGATTAACAACTTCTGATTAAAGTCATAATCTATAATCCGTTAAGTTATAATCTATAAGTTGTTTTAACAGCTACACCAAACGGGGCCATTCTTTTCAAACCTTCCGAAAGGGGGCGCGGAAAAAGTCGAGTCCACGGAAACATATAGGCTGACCGCTTGAGCACAACTTTCACCGCTCGAGCTGTAAAACTTTCTTCTCAGCAGTTCAAGTGCTTTGCAAAAATACTGGATGATCATTTTCTTCACTTGAGTATGCAAATGACCGCTTAAGCGGTCAAACAATTTCGACTGCATTTTTATTTTTTTCCCTCGTGGGCATTGCCCCTCGACCGCGCCTAGGCATTACCTCATACCCGTCATAGGGCGTTGCCCCCAGACTCCCGCGAGCTAACCTGGCAATTCGATCTTTGTACATAGTTAGCGAAGTGCAAACATGAAAAGATTAAGATCACAAACTCCTCTACAGGATACAATTCGGGTTGGATTCGCATACAAATACTTAAAATCTCACTGAAATAAAAGATCTAATAAAATTACAACCGAAATGAGTTTTTTCAAACGAGATTGCCAATAACAAAAACTTAGCATAGAGAAACAAAATAAACAAATTAGATTGTCAAAGTGGGCTCGTAATAAGCTTCATGGACCCAAGAAATACTGTCTAATCCATATTATGGATTCGAGTAAGCCCATTCTATTTTTTTTTAAAACCTTGTAATGTACCTTGTTTAATCTTTGTCTTTAATTAAAACAAGGTTTTAAAAACCAGACCGAACCGGCCGGTTCGACTAGTTGAACTGTCGACCAGTTGGGGTTCCAGTCTGGATACACCCACTAAACCGTTCAAAGTGAAAAGCTGGCTTATTTTGAAAGAACCAGGAAAACCGGTCCAACCGCCGAACCGGTCCACCCGGTGACAGTTCACCAGGTCAATAAAATCAAATTTTTGTTTTTTTTTTGTTTTTTATTCTTTCTTTCTTTCTTATTTTATATATATTATATATATATATATATAATATAAGAAAAATTTTAATTGGAAACTCTCTCTTAAGGGTCTTCTCTTGTGAGGAATCCCATTGAGAGCTTGAAATTATTATGAAAGCCTCTACCTATTTATAAGAAAAAATTCTTCCAAAAAAACTCAAAAATTCTATGCAGGGTTCAATCAAATTTATTGGAAGGAAACTTAAAATTTTGATATCCCTCCAAAATTTTTGCTCTTCTTTCAATCAAATTATTTGAATTAAAATCACATGGAGATAATGTTGAATATTTGATTTCTTCTTCAAAAATTAAAATTAATAATGTTTTAAAATATATTTTTATATTTTTTAGTAAAAAAAAGTATTAGGAGAAATATTTTAGATTATTTAAATTTTTAATTTATAATTTTATTACTTATATTTTTATTTAAATATAATCTTAATATATTTATGGCGTCACGGTTCGATTTCGGTTCAACTCGACAGTTGAACCGTTGACCCATCCAACCGATCATTTTTCTAGTTCACTCACTAGTTCGGTTTTTAAAATATTGAATTAAAACTTTTAGTGCTTGCAGCATGGCTTTGGCTAAAGTATCCTCACATTGCTCGGGAGCTCTAGCCTCATCAACTCCTATATTTTACTTTGGGCACATCCCTCCCAAAATGGATACTATTCAATTGTCAATAAGAATTTCAAAGTAATACCCAAAAAAAAAAAAAATTCAACCTTTAATAATTTTAGTTTTTTAGAGTTTTTTGGGTGATTATAGTTTTCCAGAGTATTTTTCACCAACAATTTTTTATTATTATTTTTTTGTTTTTGTTTTTGTTTCTATCGTAGAATTATGAATTTTAAAGGGGAGATTGCACGTAACAAGATGAAATCGAACAAGGCTTTAGAATCCGATGATATCACTATTGAAACTAGGAAATGTTTGGGTAAGAAAGAGGTTGATTGGTTGACTAGGTTATTTAGAAAGATTTTGTTGACTAGGAAAATGCTAGAGGAGTGGAAGAATAGTATTTTAGTACTAATCTATAAGAATGAAGGAGATGTCCAAAATTGCAATAATTATAGAGGAATCAAACTGATGTGTCATATAATGAAAGTGTGGGAGAGAGCAATGGAATGTTGATTGCGAGATATAACAGAGGTGTCAAAGAATCAATTTGAATTTATGCTTGGTAGGTCCACAATAGAAGCAATTTATCTTTTGAGGAGAGTAATAGAAAAATATAGAGAAAAGAGGCATTCATATGGCTTTTATTGATCTTGAGAAAACATATGACAGAGTGTCTCGAGATATAATCTGGTCGGTGTTAGAGAACAAATAGGTAACAAAAGGTTACATTGATGTGATTAGGGACATGTGTGAAGGTGTGGTGACCACTATTAGATCACTTGCTAGAGAGACAAGTGAATTTCTAATTACTGTGGGGTTACACCAAGGATCAACCTTAAGTCCTTATCTTTTTGCTTCAGTTATGGATGAGTGGGCGAGAAATATTTAGGATGATATGCCATGGTATATGTTTTTTGTAGATGATATCGTGTTAGTGGATAAGATTAAAGAATAAGTTAACACTAAGTTGGAGACTTGGAAATAAGTACTAGAATCTAAAGGATTTAAGATAAGTAGAACTAAGACAGAATGCATGGAGTGTAATTTTAGTAACAATAGTAATGAAAATAGAGGAGAAATGAAGATTGAGAACCAAGAACTACTTAAAAGTGAATATTTTCATTATTTAGGATCAATTATCACAACAGTTGGGGAGATTGGAGTAGATGTAGTCCATAGAACTAAAGCGGTATGACTTAAGTGGAGGAGTGTGTCTGGGGTACTGTGTGATAAATCAGTACTCACTAGACTAAATGAAAGTTCTATAGAATAGCTATTAGACTAGCAATGTTGTATGGGATGGAATGTTGGGAAACTAAGAAACAACATGTAAATAAGATGAGTGTTGCTGAGATGAGAATGCTAAGGTGGATGTGTAACAAGACTAGAAAATATAAAGTTAGGAATGAGTATATTTGTGAATGGATAGGAGTAGTACTGATAGAAGATAAGTTGAGAGAGAATAGATTGAGATGGTTTGGTCACATATAACGGAGACCAACAGAGGCAGTAGTAAAGAGATGAGATACAAACTACAGGAAATGTATGATTTAACGGCGTTTTTTTAAATGCCACTTTTTCTAATATCTAACTATGCTTTATAAACATCGCCTTTTATGTTAAATAAAACGGTACCAGTTAATTAATAGAATTCATTTAAAAAGTGCCTCAAATGTGTTTCGGTGTTATTCTCACACACACACACACACACTCTCTCTCTTTCTCTCTCTCTCTCTCTCTCTCTCTCTCTCTCTCTCTCTTCAAACCCTCATTTTGAATCTGAGAAAACCTTTAGTCTCAGAGAAATTGATCCCTCAAATCTCTCACTCATTCACTCATTTTTCTGCTTGCTTTCTCTTTCTCTCTCTAAACCATTCAGTTTCAAAGATTACAATTCAACCTTCAGCTCGATTCAACATTCTTCAGCTCGATTCCATATTTTTCAACTCGGTGATTCATCTCAGATCCAATCTCAAAGTGATTTCGATTCAAAGTTCCACTACTACCACCATTTGTATCATTTACTAAGGTGAGCACCACTGTCTACAATCTCAGTTTCATATTCTCTCTCTTTCTCTCAAGCTCTTCATTTTGTTGATTCTTCTCCTAGGGTTTACAATCTTGAATCTTCTCCTAGGGTTTGGATCAAGTCTCCTCTTGCTTGACTTGCTCCTTGCGATTTCAAGCCGTAAATTCTCTCTCTGATCATGAAGTTCATATTTAATTTTAAATTTGTTATGAGATTTGAGTTTTTGAGTGATTGTTTCCTCATGAATTTTTTGATACAATATTTGCATTTTAGCATTGTTCATATTTTAACGACCTTTGATATTTGCTCTAAGTTTATATTGCAAGGCTTCATATTCTTGACCAAAACAATGTAGACAGATTTTCATAGCAATGCTCACTCTATGTTTTTGTTATTAGTGGATGAAAAATTCATTCCTTGTGAAATAGGGGCCTTTACCTTTATGATTCTTCTTTGTTCCATTTGTTCGTCTTTATGTATGATGCCTTGTCAAGTGGGACGATTTGTGATTGCAATCCCATTTATCATATATTGTATTCATCTTCATATACCCCTTTTTCCTAATCTATATTTGCTTTTGTTTTACGATGTATGCTTTTGCACATAGTTTAATGTTATAGGAACTAGTTTTTTAACTTTTGAGTCTTCACTGTAATGACACCTATCAGGTTATGATTAATATACACTACAAACAATGAGTTAATAATAGTTTATGCTTATTTAGACAAATCACATAACATAATTATAAATTGGTGTGGATTTTTTGTACATCATCAATAAGAAATGAAGTATCATAGGTATGTGTAGACGCGCCCGTGTGCCCGTGCTACTGTTCGGACTCGATTTGTGTCACGGTTCTTAATCTGAACCAAAGAGTCCAAATCTGGCAAATCGTTTTGAGAAACAGATTTTTGAAAAAGTAGTGCCAAACATGGACTGCTTTGCCAGATACAGAGTCGCCACCTAAATATTTTAAAATGGGGAAATTTAGGAAACCCTGACTCGGTGCCGAAGGCCACATGTCCGTCATCACCGGAGTTGTCTCGGCTCGGGAGCTTGGGTACGATCGGGGAAGGTCAGCTATGAGCACCCCCTCTCGCCCGGTCCGAAGACCGGCCTCTACTAACCGTGATATCCAGTTTTGAAAACGTTATGTGTTCTTATTCCAATTATTAGCCTAGCATTACTATGTTATGCGCGCGGCAAACAAGTATAGACCGAATCGCCCAAATTGGAAATAAAACATTTTATGTTCGTTTTGAAAATGGTTTGCTACTCGTAAGTAGGCTAAAATGCAGGTTTTGCCACCTTCAAGTGGGCTTTTGGAAAAGATGGTTTTGCCACTATCTAGTGGGCTTAAAAATCGCAGTTTTAACGCATTATTCCAATTTAGGTAATTCAACCTCCATCCACAGGCATTCAGGCAGTTATATCACATAAGCAACTAGCTTCA
Source organism: Camellia sinensis (assembly GCF_055761805.1). Lineage (NCBI taxonomy): Eukaryota > Viridiplantae > Streptophyta > Magnoliopsida > Ericales > Theaceae > Camellia > Camellia sinensis. The sequence goes on from NC_138974.1 coordinate 83,746,987, forward strand.
TGGTAATCATACTGTCATGGCAACACTCACACGCATGCGATATGCTAAAGCATAAAAGCTTACCTAGTACTCCGAGCCAAAACAGAAACTAGTCAGTAATCATATGCATGATCCTAGTTCATGTTAAAAATGGCTAATGCAACACATGCAAAGATGCAATCTAAACAGGCTCGGCTATCCTAAAGATGGCATGTGAAATGCTGCAACTAACAAGTTCTCAACTTGGAATTGAAATACAAGTGCAGTTAGCATGATGTGCCGAGCCCGGTGCATGTAAGACAAATGTATGGATGCACGCATGCTATCATACTGTTATGCTAATTTAAATATGCCCTAGTCTACCATCATGAGCGGGTAAATAAAAGGGAGAAAGAAGTGGGGGTTGGAAGACATACATCACACGCATGCACACTTATTACAAATATGCCCTCGCTCGGAGGGACCAAATAAATATTACAAATTAATTAACTACGCAAGCTAATTAAATATTACAAATTAATTAATTAATTAACAAATTAACTAATCTAGGAAAACAGGTAAACCGCCTCGGGAAATGCGCCGCCATGCATAGGCTGCCTCTGTTTTCTTTCCTCTGCTCCTCTGAAGGCTACCAAAACCTCAGGACTGCTTCCTTGGACTCTGAGGAGTGCCACCGGCTGAGTAGAATTGCCACCGGCAGTGTGGTGTAATCACCGGCACAAGATGAATCCATCGGCTGCTTGTTTACTGCCGGTCGGCAATATATACTGCCGGTCGGCAAGGAATGTCTGCAGAACCTGCAATTGACAGCAACAGAGTGCAAAGCAAAGCATGGCAGCACAATTCAAGGCATATATGCACCATTCATGTCCCTTATCATGGTAATGACTCAAAGGGGCATGTGCCTCGATTCTCGAACCACCAATCGCGCATTTCCATGCATGATGGCCCAAGGAATCAAGTATGCAACTTTCATGTCCAATGAAATGAAAACCAATCAAACAAACTAAAGCCCAACCTCTATCACATGATCAAGAGGCAAGGCATGCATGCCAATGCAATGCAACCTAGGTATGCAAACAAGAATACAAGCATGCTATGCAACTACATGGCATACACAATGCTAACAACATAACATGCGCAACGCTTTGAAACATGGCATACACAATGCAAGGTGGACTTACACCAATGTGAGTGGACCTCAGCCGCACCCACATCAGTGGCCATAAGATGAAAATGATGTGCCTCGAAATGCGTGCCCACGGGCACGCAAACCGAGGCAATGGCATACACAATGCAAATGTGGCAGAAATGGTATGCAAGCATGCTAATGGATTTTCAGCAATGAAATATGGGGGAAAAAAGTCCCGAAATGAGGCGAAATGACACCAAATGCATGGAATAGTCTCGAAATGCGAATTTAGGCACCCGAAATGGCCTATAGCTATGCCAAACATGCACGATATGGACATGGAATGTAAAGACAGAAGCAAGGCAGCCCCAAAATTAGCATTTTACTAGTACAAAACATGGTCAAACAGAAAACCAAGATAGGGCGAAACTAGCATACAAAAATGGGACCAAAAAGAGGATATAAAAGGGAAGTACAACATGGAAGTCCCAAACAGTGTTGAGCCCTTCTTCAATGTTGAAGAGGGGCTCAAAATAAGCCTATTTTCAGTTTACCTCAGGCTCGAAAACAGATCACACATAGGCTAAAAGAATCATGCAAAATAATGGCATACAAAGGGGTAATGAAGAAAGTGCCAAAAATAAGCTTCGAACTGTAATAAGCCCTTAACGAAACATGGAATATAGCTCAAGAAAATGGCATTTTATGTTTTGGTCGGAGCTCAAAACAGCAAGCAAAGAGGCTAAAAAAATGAGGCAAGAAATGAGCTAGAAAGAGGGAGAAGAGTGCTCACCCTTGAAGACCCAACCTTTGCTGCCTCTAGGACTGAAAAATGCTGCCTCTTAGCTGCTGGAAAGCCACTCCTATCTGCTGGAATGGAGTAGTGGTGGTGGTGCTTGGTAGTGATGAAGGAATGATGCAAGGGACTTGGATGCTTGAGCTTGAAAGAGAGGGATGGAGGGAGATATATGGAGGGATGTATATATCAATCCCAGCTGGTTTTTCTAACCTAGTATAAGGAAGAGGAGAGCTTCCTTTATAGGCAAAACAAAATGTAAAGCTTCTTGAGGAAGCTAAACAAGGGTGCATATCCTCCATACACGTGTATCGAGGATCCATTCTGTGCCCTCCAGCTGGCACAGCTGGCATATACTCAATCTGCAGAATGCTCCGGAAGGTCGTCGGCCAGCAAAATTTGCCGGTCAGCACAATAAAGTGCCGGTCGGCACAATAAATTGCCGGCCGGATAAATAGATTGCCGATAGATGCTTCCAAGGTCAAAAAACGGCCGGTGGGTGTCCAAATTGAAGCCCCGGAAGTTAGCTTTCCAATGGCGCAAACCTTGCATTAAAATTCGTTCTAGGCAAAAAGTTATGCCCTTTTTCGTGAAGCCGCGCAGATTCGATCCAACCGGGATGATGCCCGACTTCAACTGATCATATCTCCCCCACCCGGACTTGGTTCTAGGAGATTCTTGAGTGCAAAATGAAGCCCCGGAAGTAAGCTTTCCGACGGTGGTGGCTCCATAGCTAAAATCCAAGCGTACAGACAGATAAGCCCGATTCAGCGAGGGCTGCTCGACTCGCTTCTACCCGGATTCATGCCGAACTTCTCCCAAATTAGTTTTCTCCTCTCCTTTCCTCTCTTCTTCAACTCCAAACTCTTAAACAAAGTGTTTTGAAGGATTTGCCTCTCTCCTTGCCAAAGAAACTGAACATTTCCCCTGCACACCTGTCTCCACCAAGAAAAAAATCAGTAACGCCCAAGTCTTAAGGGCGGTCAAAAATGGGGTGTCTACAGTTGCCCCTCTTTGACAGAACTCATGAGTCATGAAATGACGTGAGTGAATGTCAAAGCCCCGAGACGACTCATTTTTGATGAGACCGAAGACTTGGACAAACAAACAAAATACAAATGAATGAATGGTTGTGCCCGCAGGCTGCCTACGTATCCCTTTGCAAGGAATCAAACCAGCGTAGTTCAGGGGCAGGATGCAAATGATATGAAAGAAGACTTTGATAATTGGACTTATACGCTACGCGAAGCCGGTTTGTATTCAAAACAATGTAATGTACTAACAAGTACAAGTGAGGTGCGCAAGATAGCACGATAGGATGCATGCAAAATGCAAGTAAGGTGCACAGAACAGTGCGATGCGCAAGAAAGCCCGAGTGATAAACTGCACAAAACAGTGCGATTGAGGTGCGCAAAATAGCGCGAATGTAAACTGCACAAAACAGTGCAATGCGCAAAATAGCGCGAATGATAAACTGCACAAAATAGTGCGATTCAGGTGCGCAAAATAGCGCGAATGTAAACTGCACAAAACAGTGCAATGCGCAAAATAGCGCGAATGATAAACTGCACAAAATAGTGCGATTGAGGTGCGCAAAATAGCGCGAATGTAAACTGCACAAAACAGTGCAATGCGCAAAATAGCGCGAATGATAAACTGCACAAAATAGTGCGATTGAGGTGCGCAAAATAGCGCGAATCACTACAACAAAAAGCATTTTTGGCGACGTTTTTTAACAACCAAATTGAATTTAGTTGCCAATTGTATGTTTTTGGCGACAATATACGTGTTCGTTGCCAAAAACTACACCATTAGCAACAAATATCTGAATTCGTCGCCAAAAATGGTTGGCGCGAAATTAATTTTTTGGGCGGGAGCGCTAAAAAAGTTTTGGCGACGAAATTAACATTTGGCGACAAAAATGTTTGTCGCCAATTTGGACGTTTTGGCGACGGCAATGAAATAGTCGCTGAAAGGTGAATGATATTTATGGCAACATAATAATTTTCGTCGCCAATAAATTTCTTGTCAAAACGACGTCGTTTTGAATTTGTTTTTTTTTTTTTTTTTTTTTAATGACCGAATAAACAAGAGTGACCTAAGATGAATCTTCTTCGTCTTCTCATTCCACAACCTAAAGCGGCACAACAGAAGACAAAAGGTATGTCTTCTCTCCCTCTTCTTCGTCTCTCTTTCCCTCTCCTTCTCCTTCTCCCTCTCACTCTCTCACACTGTCTCATCTTCCTCTCTTTCTTCTTTATCATCAATTTCATTCGGCATTGCAGAACACAACACATTCGGCACTGTCCCAGCTTATAGATTTTCATTCGGCACTTTCTCACCTTATAGATTTTGATTCTTGTGAAATCTGGTTTGAGTTTGGTAGTTTGATCATTTGTTGAACCAATGTTTTGTGCTAGGCATTAAGCTTTGACTTTTGTGAATATTTTGAAGATTTCAGAGACAACATAGTAATTATAAGTGATCTTGAGTAATTGTTTCTTGGTGTGCATTTTGTAAGTGGTTTTTTCACACCCACCATGTGTTTGTGTGTTGGTTTGAAAGAGACAAAAAGTTGCAGTGGACTAGAATTTGTATGGGCAATTTCTTTGACTATGTGACTAATTAGAGTCATTTTCATTGTTTTCTGTTTTTATATTTTCTGGGTTGTGGATGTGAACTAGAATTTGAATTTTTGTACTGGATTCTCGGCTTTTTTGATCACTCCCTAATAATATATATATATACTAATATACACATAACAAACAAGCCAAAAATTTAGTGAGAGAGAGAGAGAGAGAGAGCTCTTACTTGTAACCATTGTACTACTTTTGCAGATAAGTCAACATCTTGATCCATCCCTCCGGGCCCATGAGAAGTTGGGGGACCGGTCTTAGAATTTTAACCCAGATTTATTTGTTACATAAATTTTGGAGAAATCAACAGCAGCACCCATAGGAGAAGAAGACTAACCATGGGATAAGAGCATAGTTGCATTTGAAGCAGGAGTACTGGTCTTTAAAAGATTCATGTCTTTGTTTCAAGAAACAGTTTAGTGAAAGAGGGTGAGGGTGGGGGTGGGGGTGGGGGTGGGGGTGGTGGAGAAACACAAAGGGGCTATGGAGAACTCTTATAGTTAAATATAGATTAACCTTTTAGGGCCATAAAGAGCCAATCTGATTTTTATTGCGAAGGTGGAGAAACACAAAGGGGCTATGGAGAACTCTATAGTTTAGGAAAGATTAACCTTTCAGGGCCATTAAGAGCCAGTCTTTTTATTTTATTTTATTCCAGTTCATCTGTTCATATGTACAGATACAATGGGCTAACATTAGTAAGGTGGCAAATGGGTTTGGGCTCTTTGGCTTTATTATTAATTAATATGCAAATATGTGCTTTTGGCCATTGGCTGCTAATTAATCTGACAAAGATTAAATAAATCAAAATATTTAAATAATGAACAACAGTCAAACAAAGCAGATACAAATTTTGATTCCTAGGAATGCAGGAGGGGTAGGTACATATATATCATCAGAGGAAGACTACTTGAAGTTGCCTCTTTTGACTGCAATATATTAGAATGAGCACTACCGAGTTATATACACAAAGTTATGGAATAAACTTTTAAAATTAGATTAATGAAAACTGAATAAATACAAGATCATCACAAACGTAAGCCTCCTGTTTTGATTAGAATTGCTAATAAAGATTTACCGAATGGAACATTAGCTTGAATTAATCTATACTTTATTACAATATCAGCTTGCCTGTTTGTTTACTCTGATTGTTTTGTTGGTAACTTATTTTGCTGGGTTTAAAACTAATAGTCTAGGTAGATTTGCTGGACTGAAGTTGGACTTTGCTGTATAGTGGTTGAATCTGCTGTCAAATTACTTTGTTTTTGGTTCCTATGGGTAGAAGTTTGATGCTAGTGATGGGTGGTTGAATCTGCTGTCAAATTACTTTGTTTGTGGTTCAAATTACTCTGTTATGGCTGATGTTTTTGGTTCTATGATTCCTATGGGAAGTAGTTTAGTGCTAGTGTTGGATGGAAGCGGAGAACATGACTTGTCAGGATATAGGCAAGCTGATATCACAGGCATCTCAGAGTTAGCCTGCTGTTGGATTGTAGTAGAGTGGTGAGTAGCAGATTGGCTTGTAGCAGTATGGTCTGAAGCCTTTACTCTGGCACCAGTGTAGCTGGGCTGATCTTTCTGTGAAGGCAGTGCAGAGGCCTGCTGAGTGTAGGAGCTGGTGTCATATGCCTTAAACTTGGTAGCTGCGGCAAGAATAATGGTGTTTTGGGCTTATGGTTTGAATTGTTGTGTTGATCTATACGTGCCTGACTGATGGTCTTAGCCTTCTTATATTTCTTTTAGCATCCTCCTTAGCCTTCTTATATTTTTTTTAGCATCTTCATTGTGAACCAAATTACTCCTCCTTACAAGCACTTTGTTCTTCGTCGTAGATGGCCATTCTGAATGAATCCACCTCTTATTCTGGCTTTCTTTATAACAGGAATCACCCATCTTAACATTCTTGCTTCAATCACACCCTTTTTTTTAATATATTGTTTCTTAACAGCCCAATGTTCTATAACATGCATTATAGCAGTCTAGCAGACATCATAACAGTCAAATTAAACTTAACCCTTCAATGTTATAGGTAGCTTATGATCTCGCGACCCTTTGAAGCACTCTTCCATTTCATCCATCCTCCTTAATGTACCATTCTTTATAAATAATAGATTCAAGATATTAAAAATTATCTTTTTTAGATACCTTCTGGCCATGAAGTTTTACTTTATTTTCTTTGCTATTTTTAATTTTGCTAAAATTGCACCCTATATCTTCTTTTTTTCTTCTTGTTCTTAAATTGTCCACAATTTCACTCATTTAGTTCCGCAATTCTACCTTTGAGTGCACCCTATATCCATTAGTGTTCTTACTTAAAAAAAAAAAAATCAATTTGTGATTGTCCATTAGTGTTATCTGATCTGATCTTTATGCCTTACCTGTGAAGGTCTTCTCCTCATGGTAGATCAGTTATTTGTTGCTTTACATTTGTATTCATAGGGCATTTGTAGAAGTTGGTTTGTTTTAAGTAGAATAGACCAAATAAATTTTTAATATTGAGGTTTAGGGTCTTCTATATTTTTCTGCTGCTTTGAACAAGGTTAGGTTGGCACTGGGGATTGACCAGCATGATAGCAAATAAGTTGGACTTCCTTTCATTTATGCTACATTTTATTCTCTCTTGTTTGTGTGATATTTTTCCCACCAAATGATATTTTTTAATGATCTTCATGCTTTTATGCTTTTCTGATATGTCATTTTTGCTCATTTGATTCTATAAGCTGATGCGAAGTCTCATCATCAAGCTCTACAAAAGATTGCTGATATAGTTAAGCACGTTAAGCATACACATACATATGCATTATATACACTGCGATTTGACCACTCTGGCATTGGCTTTCAACTGTGCAATTGTATTACAATAATTATAAAAACTTCAACTTTCATTAAACAAATAATTAAAATACATATACATACTCATCATAGAGAAGTACACACAGCAACAGCTAGTTTGGTCAAGTTTATTTTTCCCTCCACAAACCCCTACACAAATCCAATAGCCAAGCACAGCCTGAGAGAATTAGCATTCTAAGTTTAAGGCTAGCAACAGCTAGTTTGGTCAAGTTTACCTATAATGTAATGTACTTCCCTACATTTGTACATTCTCTTAGGTATAAGATGAAAATTCCTCATAGACTAATAACCCACCCACTTGACCTATACGGTAACTAATCCATTGACATTTTTAAGTATACTTGAATCGTCGCAGCACCTATGGTTAGCAGAATGAATTACTTAAAGAGTCATAACTGAGTGTTGCAGCTTGTCTTGTGGAGCCATAAGTAAGGGTAAAGAAAATAGATGCATTTAATCACAAGACCAATCCCGTATTCAACAATGATCTCACTCACTCTCTTACCCGGAATAACCTTCCAATCACTTTGATACTGATCCTTATAATCATGAAATCAACAACGACCTCACTCTCTCAGCTTGAACTACTTGAAAAGATAAAATTGCAACAAACCATTAAAACTTGGAATAAAACACAATATTGACTCATCCTATACAGTTCTAATTACTGGATAATGGGCCAGCATACTTTGCTAAGTTACTTAATGGGTAAATTACACTGCTCTCTCAGAAGGTCTGGGTTTATTAGAACAAGTCCCACTAGTTTCATGAAATTATATTGAGCTTCACTGACATAGTTAGTTCACCAACAGACCTAACAGAAATGTTAAATTTGTAATTGCCCTCTCATAAAACAATCATTTTACACCAAAAAATGACTTTACCTAATTTCCCTCTTCTCTCCTCTGCCCATCTTCTTCCTCTCTTTTTTTTCTATCATATTCTCTCTTCTCCATCGTTCTCTTCCCCTCTCCCCCTACCATCGCACGTCAATAATATATTTTTTATTCAAGAATTCAAATAAGGTGATGATGTGCCTCAATTTGGTGCTCAAAAGATGGAACCACCTAGGAGAACTAGCCAAACTTATTGACAAAGAACATTTGGAAGGTGAATGGGAGGGGAAAACAGTTAGATTATATCTCACATGGCTGTTGATCTAACAGGAATCACCCATCTTGACATTGTTGCTTCAATCACACCCCTTTTTTTTTTAATATATTGTTTCTTAATGTGGAAAGCAGAACTGCTCTGAACTGATATAAGGTGGAGTGCTGAAATTTGCCGTGCTGTGTTTGTTGTGCTGAAATTTGCTTTGCTGTGCTGTGCTCTGCTATGTTTGTTGGGAATCTTATTTTGCTGAGTTGTTAAACTGATTTGAGCTGGAAATTTGTGGGCTGCTGGAAATTTATGGATGAATCTGCTGTGTAAGGTCCATGTATGCAAAGTTTGCCTTCCTCTCTGTTGTGTCTGCTGTGCTTGTTCTGTTCAGTTTTCTGTTCTGTTTTTGGTTCTCTTTGTCTATGTTCTATTCTTCTGCTTTTTTTTTTCCTTTCGGGTTTGGTTCCTCACCAAACTCCTTCCCTTTATTTGATGTAATCTCATATCTTGTATGATTTTCCATCTATAAAGGTTCCTCTTTTTTTGCTGATAAAAAAAATAAATAAATAAATTAAAGAAGAAGACCTTCATATGGTTGTTTATTGACTTGGAAAAGCAAATGATAAGTAAGTTCCATCAATCACCAAATTAGAAAATTAGTTTCCACATAAGATTTTCTTAGAATACAACCAAATTTATTTTTTTGCTGTGTATTCTGAAATTATGTGGCAAAATCTTGGTCTTACAATATAGATCTTTAGTAAACTTGAAGCAGTTTTTTTTGTTTCTCTTGTTATTACTCGAAAGAGTTTATTTAAAGGGGAAATTACAATATAGATCCTAGGGTTTGACCCTTGTCACAAGTTAAACCCTAAGTTTTTAATTTTTTTAAAGCAAACCTTGAATTTTTAAAGAAGATGCAATCTTAATCCGTCTATCGCCATTAATTATTCATAATAGAAAACTTTTCTGTTATGAATAATTATTCATAGCAAATGTTCCTTATTTTGTTTATGCTGTAGTTTTTTCCCCTTTGTTTTCCTTACACTTTTTTTGGGGTTGGTTTCAGGTTGTACTGAAGGAAAATTTAGTTCTTACATTGTTTAGAGATGAGGTGAATTCTACAAGTCACTTATTATAAACGTGGTATTTACTGAGTATTCACCCAAAAAAAAGAGAAGATATTTACTGACCTAGTTTATCATTGCTACATATTAAATGTGCTTACCGAGCAAGTTAAATCATTGTTATATACTAAATGTGCAGTATGTACTATTGCATGAGGATTATCAATTATATGTGTTGCCACGGATGTTGGAGTCAAAGAAGATGGCAAAATCTGGACGTACAAAGCAAAAAGAAGCAGATCTGGAGTATATTGTTGCAAAGCGAGTTGAGAAAATGATACGGTATAACTCAAACAATAGATGTTATATTTGAAAAGCATTGCACTTGGCATAAGATTTACAGGGCAATAAAGAAAATTACAATCTATGAAGGGATTTAACTAATTTGGGGGATGTTTTCTTTCTCTTTTTTCCCAAATTGTTGTTTAAGTTCATTTTATATCATACATGCACCAAAGCTCCAGTATTTCCCTTATGTTCTAGGAATGCAGAGATCGTTGCTAACTATCATTTTGAACTAGTACAAAAAGTGTTACTATCAATGATTCCATTTTTATGGATTATATCATCTGTATTTTCACCATAAGAAAATTTCTATAATTCTTGTTACAAAATTATATCAGATTAAGTTCATTACATATTACCAATCTGCTTTGTTCCTTCTGAGGCTTGTGGAACCATAGCTGTCAAATATTACATTGTTTAGTTTCTTTTGATAATTTCAACGAAGTGCATGAACAAGCATTATTCTCTTGTGATGCCATACACCGAGAAAGGAGAATATTATTAAAGCAAGAGATTGGAAGAATGGTGCTTTTTTTTACTGATAAGCCAAGTTTGTTGGCTCCTAACATTCAGGTATATTTTATTTTAAAATCTTCAAGTATGCGATGCAATTTAATCATTTAAAAGATGTTTCTTCATTATAACTTTCTAGGGAACAAGAAGGTAGTTATTTTTTTGGAAGCTAAAAAAAGAAGAAAAATAATTTGTGAGTCTAAAAAGTTGGGAAGAGAGAAGTGCAAATGTTTTGGCAAAGGAAGTGGTAGATGTTTATGAGATTATGGTTAGTGTGTCCTTTCCCCTTTTTAATCACCAAGCTTTGTGTTGCTTCCTGACTGCTGTCTTTCATGGCACGAGTTCCTATTGGTATGGAGTTCTGTACAAAATCATATGCAATCTTATTGTTTTATTGTGTGATTTGTCACTTGGATTTTGTGTTTCTCATTTCTTGTTTAGTTGGATTTAGAAAAAAAAAATGAGGTAAAAGATGGAAGATGGAAGATGGAAGAAGAGAAAGGGAGAAAACATCATACGGCAAAATGAAAACAGAGTAATTTGGGGTTCTCTCCCTCATTCACTAGTACGACTCCTAGGGTTTCTCCTTCACAAGACTCATCTCTCTTTAACCACGTGTGTAGGTAAACATTAAGAGATCCCTATATATAAACTATGACGAGTGTTTGTGTGTAATTGAAACTTCTACATGAGATTAGTGTTTGTTGGTAAGAAAAATACATTAATGTCCTTAAGTTTCCAAAAATTACAATTAGGCCTCCAAAACTAAAATGTAGCCCCTTAATCCTGGTTCTTTAAAATTAAAAATATCTCAAATTTGTATTTTTGAAATAGAATATCATTATTTTTATTTGAAAATTACAAAGTTCTCTGAAATTTTCTAAAATAACAAAAATATAACAATTTCCCGAATGTGCGTCTGCAATTGTTCCCGAAGAGGTATTCAATTGTCATCCTACTCATTTAGGTATTGCATGCTCATACAAATAGGGAAACCACATGTCATAAGTTAACATGGCAACTTTCTGTTTTCTTGTTGTCCTAGGACTCTAATGTGTGATGTCATTCACTTTTTTACATCAATGACTATTGTTCATGCTGGATGAGGAAAGATGAAAAATCCTGTTGCAGTGAGTCACAATGTTGGAATGATTATTAAATTGCCATCAAATGAGCTAAAAATATATTTCAGGAAGTTTGTCCTAGTTATTTAATGTTCTGAATCAATTAAGATACTAGTTTGATTTTATTTGGTGAATATGATTACTCTTTAAATTATGTATGATGTTTAAGAACCCTGTGAATTATTTCTGTACTGACGTGGACACTTCTAGAACAATAATCCTTTCTGTTTTCAGTGATTTATTTCACAAAATTTATATTAACAAATACCTGCTACATCTTGATTGAATTTATCATAATTGATGCTCTGCATTGCATATCTTCATCTAGAATACTAGGACTCTGAGTGGTCTACAGAATGACAGTTGCTTTAACGAGTACAGGTTACTAAAATTGGTCGAGATGCAGTCCTGTATGTTGAGTCTCTTTTCTTGTATAAGAAGCTCAATGCCAATGTATAAGCTAGACAAGATGCAAGGGGAACAACAAAGTAAGGGTTGCAGGTCACTGGAATTGGCGTTTTGCATTCTTTGGGGAGGCAATTGTGATGGTTCCATTTGCTATTCTAGGTTTTGTTATAAAACCTTTACAGTTGAAAGGTATATGTTGTGTTAGTTTTAATTTTTTTTTTATGTAATCTATTACCATTTCTTAGCTATTCTTAACAACTTGTGGATACAGGTTTTTACCCTGCTGGATCAAAAAAAGCATTGACTGGTACAGAGATAGCTGTCATAGAACTTAAAGGTGTGACACGTTATGATTACTGTGCATGGGATCTTTTCAGTATAATTGCACTTTTTTCTTCTCTCTTTTCAGTTTACTGCATCACTATTATGTAAGAACCAATGTGCAAAAGCCAAGATAATGGGTGTTATTGAGAACATCTACAGTAATCCGATATACATCAAGCACCTATCACTAAATAGCTTTGACAATCTTGTTCCCACAAAATAGTGCCTCAATTTGCCCAGTTTAAATATTTTTATTGGTTTCATTTGAATCTATAATAATCAACTTGATTTGAAGAGATTGAGAAGTTTATGAGGAAGACCAAGGATCAAGCAGGCATGCAGGTTGATGAAAATGATTATTCATCAGAGGAATCTTATTGACAAACACTTTTGTAAGTATATTTTTCACAATTTACTTTTCAAATCACTACAAGCATTTCATTTAATATGTTTGGTTGTGTTGAACAAACGGGACCTCGATTGGATCTCCGGTTAGAAAATTAGAAGGAAAATTGTAACACACAAGACTTAAAAGGCCTGTTAAGGTGCCAAAATTGCGAAATGACCACCGAAACCACCGAAACTTGGCACGGACAGCTTGTTCAAGCCTAAATAGACTTGTAGGAAAAAACGGGACCTCTATTGGACCTCCGGTTAGAAAATTAGAAGGAAAATTGTAAAACACAAGACTTAAAAGGTCTGTTCAGAGGTCGAAATTGTGAAATGACCACCAAAACCACTGAAACTTGGCATAGACAGTTTGTTCAAGCCTAAATAGACTTGTAGGAACAAACGGAATCTCGATTGGATCTCCGGTTAGAAAATTAAAAGGAAAATTGTAAAATACAAGACTTAAAAGGCCCGTTCGGGGGCCGAAATTGTGAAATGACCACTGAAACCATCGAAACTTGGCACGGACAGCTTGTTCAAGCCTAAATAGACTTGTAGGAACAAACGGGACCTCGATTGGATCTCTGGTTAAAAAATTAGAAGGAAAATTGTAAAACACAAGACTTAAAAGGCCCGTTCGGGGGACAAAATTGCGAAATGACCACCGGAACCACCAAAACTTGGCATGGACGGATTTTTCAAGCCTAAATAGACTTGTAGGAAAAAACGGGACCTCGATTGGATTTCCGGTTAAAAAATTAGAAGGAAAAATGTAAAACACAAGACTTAAAAAGCCCGTTCAGGGGTTGAAATTTCGAAATGACTACCGAAACCACCGAAACTTGGCACGAACAGCTTGTTCAAGCCTAAGTAGACTTGTAGGAACAAATGGGACGTCAATTGGATCTCCGGTTAGAAAGTTTGAAGGAAAATTGTAAAACACAAGACTTAAAAGGCCCGTTTGGGGGCTGAAATTGCGAAATGACCACTGAAACCACCGAAACTTGGCACGGACAGCTTGTTCAAGCCTAAATAGACTTGTAGGAACAAACGGGACATCGATTGGATTTCCGGTTAAAAAATTAGAAGGAAAAATGTAAAACACAAGACTTAAAAGGCCCGTTCGGGGGCCGAAATTTCAAAATGACCACCGAAACCACCAAAACTTGGCACGGATAGCCTTTTCAAGCCTAAATAGACTTGTAGGAACAAACGGGACCTCTATTGGATCTTCGGTTAGAAAATTAGAAGGAAAATTGTAACACACAAAACTTAAAAGGCTCGTTCAGGAGCCGAAATTGCTAAATGACAACTGAAACCACCAAAACTTGGCACGGACAGTTTGTTCAAACCTAAATAGACTTGTAGGAACAAACGGGACCTCGATTGGATTTCCGGTTAGAAAATTAGAAGGAAAAATGTAAAACACAAGACTTAAAAGTCCCGTTCGGAGGCCAAAATTGCAAAATGACGACTAAAACCACCGAAACTTGGCATGGGTAGCTTGTTCAAGCCTAAATAGAGTTGTATGAGCAAATAGCACCCAATTGGACTTCCCGTTACAAAATTAAAATCAAAATTGTGAAGTTTATATCGAGTTTTTTTTTGTCAATCTAATGTTGTTTTTTCTTTTTTCATGTGACAGATTAGCAATGGTGGAAAATAGTTTGGGCTGCATCAGAAGATTTGATTTTGTGTTTTTGAAAATATTTTGACATAGGATTTTGGTAAATGATTTATGGATTAAATGTTTAGCATCAAAATATTTGGTGTTGTGTTTTTGCAAATATTTTGATGTAGGAGTTTAGTAAATGACTTGTTGGTCAGGTGTTTAACATCAAAATATTTGGTTGTAATTTTGAAAATATTTTGACATAGGATTTGGTAATGTATTTATGGGTTTGATATTAGTAGTTTGTAAGTACTTTGGTATGCATGTTTTAGATTGTCAGAGAATTGTAATTATGTTTATTGGGATTTTTCATAGTTATTAATTTTGAATTAGTATGAATGTCTTGCACAGGTGTATTATTATTTACATTACATTTGTGTATATATTGTGCATAGGAAAATAGGTGTTTTGGATTATTTTGAACAGGAAAATTATTAAAATCAAAAATTTGTGTAGTGAATTTTTAGTAACAGGTGGTGTTTTTGTCGCTGTTAATATATTTGGCGACAACATATTGTTTTTGTCGCTAAAAGTTAGTGGTTATTCCAAGAACTTTTAGCAACCAAAACTTACTTGTTACTAAAAATGTGATTTGTAGCAACCAAATTAATTTTGTCGTTAAATAGTACTTTTGGCGACGCATTTATTTGTCGCTAAAAGTACATAGCCTATCCAAATTTTAACCTTTTAGCAACAAATTGTAATTCTATAGCGACAAAATATATGATTTTTGGCGACCAATTTTGCTTGTTGCTAAATGTCTACATACGGTGACAATTTCTAATTTCGTCGCCAATACTTTTAGTGACAGGGCTTTGGCGACAAGTTGTGTATTTTGTCGCCGATTCTTTTGGCGACGAAATTTGTACTTTTGGCGACGAAATTTGTGGGTCGCCAAATGTGTTTTTTGTTGTAGTGAATGTAGCTGCACAAAATAGTGCGATACGCAAAATAGCGCGATTGAAATGCACTAAACAGTGCGATACGCTAAACAGCGCGAGTGATATGCAATGCACAAAATAGTGCGATACGCTAAACAGCGCGATTGATTTTGAAATGCACAAGACAGTGCGATACGCTAAACAGCGCGATTGAAATGCACTAAACAGTGCGATACGCTAAACAGCGCGATTGAAATGCACTAAACAGTGCGATTGATTCGAAATGCACTAGACAGTGCAATACGCTAAACAGCGCGATTGAAATGCACTAAACAGTGCGATTGATTCGAAATGCACTAGACAGTGCGATACGCTAAACAACGCGATTGAAATGAAATGCACTAGACAGTGCGATACGCTAAACAGCGCGATTGATTTGAAATGCACTAGACAGTGCGATGCGCTAAACAGTGCAATTGATTTGAAATGCACAAAACAGTGCGATACGCTAAACAGCGCGATTGAAATGAAAAGCACTAAAATAGTGCGAGTGAGATACAAAGTGTAAGTGCACAAGATAGTGCGAGTGAATGCATGTTCTATGCAAATGAGGTGCATTTTCTATGCAAGTATGGAAGAGTGCATTTTCTATGCAAAAGATACGAGCATTTTCTATGCAAGAAACAGGAGCATATTCTATGCAATATTGAAAGCCAATTCTATGCAGAATCGAGAGCAAGCATATTCTATGCATGAATCATAACGATGTGTGGCACGCATGCAACAATAGTGTATATGAAAATGCACATTCTATGCAGTAGAGGAGCATCAAATATGTACTCTGGTGCCTCTGATTTACCTTTCGGAGGACTTTGTAATACGCTCAGCTCAAAAGGGGACACCCTGTTTATGTTGGCAAGAGATAACATCTGCTGCTACTTTAATTGCCATTCTGACTTGAAGCAGGCTTACACTTGGGGTCGAGATACACTCATACTCCAGAGAGATGGTGAGGCCTGAGAAGGTGCACCTGGAATGCAGTCTCGGATCTTGCCAAAGCTGGAACACCCTAAGATGCTCCGAATTTTCCTTTTTCTTTTGCTTTGCAGTCTGGAACCTACATAGCTTCAGATAGGTCCTTGTTCTACTGTTCACACTTATCGGGGGTGGACCCTGCAGTTTTATGAAAGAACAAATACTGTTTTGCACAAATGTGGAGAATGTCATAGCACTCTGAGCACAAGATGATTTTTGAAAATTGAGAAATGAGTTCTTAACCGGGTATTGAGCCGACGACTGGCCACAGCCAAAACGACTCGACAAGGGAAAAACAAAGGTAAACAACCTAAACAAATTGAGTAACACTCGAAGCGACTCAAAACAAGAATCGAGATAGACAAAATAAAACACAAGACTCAAATGTGCACATGGAGCCTGTTTCCCCGGGTATTGTTTCCCACCCTTTCTCACTTGTGATTCTCACATCGCTCGGCCCTCAGGCTCGGATTTTCTCTCAAAACCCTTTTCCTCACTTTTCTCTCAACTTACACCTCTCTATTCTTTAATCTCTCATTTTTCATCCCTCCCCAGGGTGGTTGATGAATAAACAGGAAGTTGCGGGTTCTTGCCCCAAGCATTCTGCTAGATTCTCTTCTTCTGCTCACAACAGTGAGTTTCTCCTAGAGAGGGGCTGTGCTACAACTGGATGGGTAGCGGATCTGCAGCTGACATCGGTTGACGATGCTCTGCTGGGGAGTTTGGACATGATCAGATCTGTCCAGATAAAGGAGTGGAATATCCTAATCCGTTCCCGTTTGTGCTTCGCACTTGGCTTGATACCTCGTTGCGTGGAGGATGTGAGAGTTTTCTGCCATTTGTTGTTGACTTCAGTTGTGCCCTTTTCTGGCAGGTAGAGTGCCCTTCTTGGCAAGTATGTTGAAAATGGGGAGAAGACAGAAAGCCTGACTCAATTGTGCCCCTAGTTCATCATTTTGACCATTTTTTTCTTTTGTTTTCTACGAAAACAATTTTTGACCAATATGAGAGTTAGATTAACACACTTGTTCGATTTTCTGATTTAAAATCATGCAAGTTAGGCTGTGAGCACTGAAAATTTTCCTCTTTTGGATCCAAGAAATGGTCCAGTTTTAAAAATGGAATACTTTTCGAGAAGATTAGTCAACCTTAGTAAAAATTCTCAAAAACTATTTTTGCAAACGACCACTGCTCAACGAGTACGGAACCTACTCTCGAGATGCACAACCTCGAATTTGAAGGAAGATTGCCCCTTGCTTGAGGGGAACTGCATGGCAACAGAAAGTTTCCCCTTGTTTGAATGGCGCCACGGCGCATTGAATGGCGACGGGAAGCTGCCCCTTGTCTGAATGGCCCCGTAGTGTATTGTAATCAGTCCTCAGAGCGATGATTGCAACCAAACTTCCGGATACAGAAAAGACAAAGATGACTAGAACCATCACATGGACACAGTTGAATTTGAAGTGTTTCAGGGCTGGACTTCAGAATGAAGTTGCCTGCGTATCCCAAAGATGGGAATCAAGCCTTACGTAGTTCGGGGTTAAGGTACACTCGGGTATTTAACCTCTCGTTTTTAGGCTCTAACTTTTGCCAAGGCGCCCGATGCGGGTTTTCGACCTTGCGAGTTTTATTTTTCTTTTCTTTTCAATTCTTTTCATTTCTTTTTGATTTTTTGTTTTTTGCATTTTCTTCATTCCATTTTCTTTTGCATTTTTCTCCTTCTTTTTTTTTGTTCTTTTTTTTCTTTTTCTTGCTCTAACTTTTGCCTGGGTCGCCCTTCCGAGTTTTCGGCCCAGCGAGCCTCTCAAGGGTAAAAGTGTAGCTTGGTCCATGCCAAATGGTTATAGGGTTTTGAAGCCATCCGTATCCAGGAGAGTGGCTGTTGATTTGCAAGAAGACTCATCTTCAGCTCTTCGAGCATGTCTGATATCTTTGCCCCTAGTTCAAGGGGTACTTCTGTTCTAGCTTTGCAAGCTTCTTTTGATCTGATCTTCTTGATCTGACTTTGGTGCCTCTTATTCGAGGGCTGCTTCGAAATGGCCACACAGGCCTCACGTTGTGGTGGACCGTTGAACATTCTGAACTCAGGTTCAAGGTTTGAAAGTGAGGGGTCGAATCTCGAGGCTGAGAGCGATCCTAAGCTGCACAATCTCAAGAGCGATTCCACACAGGTCTTCGCAGGACTGCGCAAAACATTTTGTTTTTGAAAGTTTTTAAGAAAGCGACAGATCGCTCGCGCTGAAGACAGTGTGGGACCAATCTGGATCAAGTGAGGATCCTTCTTAGTACTCACATTAACAAGCATGATCTCGATCATTAAGGGCTTAGCATGCCTCTCTTTCTCTCAATTGATTAAATTTTACAAAACCCAAGGAATTCCTTCCTCTTTGTTTTTATCACAATGTTTCGAAAAAAGTTTTGGAAAACTTAGGTCATTACAATGACTTCAAAGGCACAGAAAAGGCAGGTGAAGAGCCCTGTCATCTCATTCAAACTTCTGGCACAACTGGCACACGGCAGAAGCAAACACAAGAGTATGAAAATTGCTGTTGTTTCATTCAAATCTGTTGGCATAACTGGCTCCAAGGCAGAAACAGACTCAAAAGAAAGCAAAAAGACAAACGCAAAACAAGATAGTGATGTCCGAGGTAACACCCCCGGAATCACCCGACTCTTAACAAAACAGGACTGACTCGATACAACAAGACAGACCTGAAACAAAAAGACTGACTCAAAACAGACTCAAAACAACACAACAAGACTGACCCAATACCCAAGTCAAAATGTACAAAACTAGCATTCACAAATGCTCAAAATAGTGCGTGCCATACACCACATCTGGAGTAAATCGAGCGCCATCCGCAGGTGGTTCATCCCCCGATCACATCACATTATCCCCCAGGTTCACTGATCCAATGACGATAAACTTCGCTGAGTTGGTGCGGCGATGACCTTATTGTCAATCAGATCTTGTATTTCGTGGCGAAGACGGAAACAACCGTCAGTGACATGGCCGACTTGCTGATGAAAGGCACAGTACTTGGTCGGATCATGGGAGGAAGGAAGTCTATCTGGCAGTGGTCGCGGCTCCAAGGGTTTCAAATTCCCCTCTCTAATCAAGATCCTAAAGGCCGCTGATAGAGACATGTACAGTGGTGCGAATACCCTCTGGCCTCGAGGTGGGTATTTTGAGGTTTGTGGAGTTTTGCTGGATGCACCAGCAAAGGGATTGGCAGGCGTTGACTGGGTTTGCTGATCATTTCTGAGCACAGGATTAGGGCTGAAAGGAACATTCTTCGTACAAAGGCCCTTCTCCTGGCTTGCCCCTTGATTCAGACTGCTCTCATTCTGAGTGGCGAAAGTGTCATCCACATTTTTTGTAACAATTGCGAGGACTTGCTCTTTGTTCAGTCCTTCAGCTTTCAAAGCCTCAATATCCCACCGAAGGTGTTCATGGGGACCAATGCCTGCCCCTACCTTGTTCTTACCACTTGCCTCCACTTTGCTAAAAGATTGGCCTTCTCCCAATGCAGCCCGTCCTGAGGAGCCTTTTGACATGAACTCCCTGGTATGTGATGCGGTTGATGACGAGGCCAAAACTCCAAAGGCCAGATCTGCCACAGTTCTCTGAAGATCTTCGATCATTTTCATCAGCTCAGAAGTAGTGGGTTCATGGGTTTGAGATAATTGGGGTTCAGATGCACCCATCATGCATAAGTCCATGCTTTCCGGGATAAACACCTCAGGCTTGGGTAGATGGGCCGGGGTGATGTATACGCTGGGGTCGTAAGGGACGGCCAGTGTGTGGATCAGATTGAGATGTGGATGAGGTACTTGGTCATCGGGGGCTGAAGGTGGAGCTATCGTCCGGTTGTCGATGAGATTTTGGACCTCATGACGAAGGCGGTAGCAACGGTCGGTGCCATGACCGCGCTGCTGATGGTACATACAGTACTTGGAGGGATTATGTCTAGCTGGAAGTGGGTTAGGAAGAGGTTGAGGATCGAGGGGTTTGAGATGCCCTCATTCCATCAAGGCTTTTAGTGCGCTAGTCAAGCTCATATAGAGGGGAGTGAAAGTTCTGCCCTGAGCTCGGGCTGGACCGGCTGTTTGTAGGCTTGGTTTGGCAAAAGGGTTGGCTGTGGCGACTGCATTGATCTCGGTGGGTTTGGGAATGACGCTAATACCAGTATTGGTACTCCCTGCAATCGCCCTCTTTGTCGGTTCACTTGTTCTGGGAATAATCCCGCTGTTGAACGCATTCTCGACCTGAACCCCCAGTTCATGCAAACTTTTGAAAGTGAATAGTGGAGCGACTATCAACTTTTGCAACATATCGTGCTCGAGGTTTCGCACCATCATCTGCACTTGATCCCTCTCAGAAGGGCGATCTGTCATCTGTGCTGCCTTTGCCCTCCACCTCGCAACGAATTCCACAAAAGGCTCTGTTGGGTTCTGGCGGGTTGCTTCAAGCTCTTGGATGGTCATTTCAACTTGGGTATTGTAGGAATACTGATCAACAAAGGCCTCAGCCAATTCTTCCCAGTCTTGCTTCACTTTATCTTCCAACTTAGCGTACCAAGTGGCTGCTACACCCGACAGGGTTCTTCCATACAGAGAGAGTTTCTGTGGCTTAGTCAGACCCATCGGCTTCATGACATCCAAGAAAAGTCGGATATGTACCATTGGATCTCCAGACCCGTCGAAACGGTCAATATATGGCATTTTGAACCTGTCTGGGAGTCGTACGGCAGACTCAGGGTGCCCATCCTCAATGTCGGGAATGGAATTAAGGCCCTGTGCCTTTTTGAAGTGCTTTTCAAGGTTCGCAATTTTCACCGCAGTCGGATTGAGCTCATTAACATCAAGGGAATAAAGCCTCTCATTAGGCTGTACCAGGGGTCTGAGCACCTGAGCTTGAGTCAACCTTTCTCGAGGATTCGGACAGTGCAAATCTTCAACTGGCGGAAGTGGGTCAAAGTTTGGCTGGGGTCCCAAAGCTGGACGTGAGGCAGATGCCCCAGATGGACGCTGCATTTCAATACTGGTCTCAGCCTGCATGGCAGTTCCCTGATTTAACGCTGCTATCATGGCCACAAATTCTTCCGAACCCTGGGCCATCATGGTCTGCTGAGTCTGAACAAAGGTGATGTGACTGGCGACTGACGGATTAGACGAACCGATGAGCCCTGACTGGCCTTTCTTCGCCTTGCCTCAGCGAAAGAACACTGGTTGCCCTTGAATTGAACTTCTGACCTAACAAAGTCTATCAGCACTAGTCCAATGTACCCCGGGGATATCGGAGCCTTCTGAAGCTATGGTTCCAGGACTACCTTGCAAAAGGGAAAACAGAGAGCATCTCAGCCTAATTTCACTGGAACAGATTTGAGCATACTAGGATGAATGTACCCAATACTGATCACTGTTTCCCAAATATCTGCCTGTAAACTGATACCCTCAGGTAAAACTGATTCCCAAATACTGATGCCCACAGGCCTGATGCCCAAACTTGCAAACTGATATATGCATTCCTATAGAGATACACTCTAAAAGCACATAGCAAGTAAGAGAGAGCCAAAACACCCCTATGTTGGGGTAGGGTTTCCTTGTCCTATTTTGTCAGGAGCTAGGGTTTCACTATGCACACAGCAGTTCTCAAACAACCTAACATCGGGTAAGCAGCCTGTCCTAATTTGGAATGGTCACTATGGATCCGAAAATGTACCAGGTCGAGTGGTCAAAAAGGGTGCCCCGGTAAAATCGGGGTTTGTGTTCCCATACTGTCAGAGCCCATAGCCGGTCAGCCTTACGGACATGCCTTGACAAGACAAGCCTCCGGCAAACCGTTCAGGAATGGCAGATGGCAAACACTGTGTTCCTAGGCGCACCAATGCACATGCAATGCAAAGAAACACATAAATGAGATCAAAACAGGATATCACGAGTTCGAGTCAAGCTCTCTAAAATTCCCCAGCAGAGTCGCCAGAAATTGTAGACGCGCCCGTGTGCCCGTGCTACTGTTCGGACTCGATTTGTGTCACGGTTCTTAATCTGAACCAAAGAGTCCAAATCTGGCAAATCGTTTTGAGAAACAGATTTTTGAAAAAGTAGTGCCAAACATGGACTGCTTTGCCAGATACAGAGTCGCCACCTAAATATTTTAAAATGGGGAAATTTAGGAAACCCTGACTCGGTGCCGAAGGCCACATGTCCGTCATCACCGGAGTTGTCTCGGCTCGGGAGCTTGGGTACGATCGGGGAAGGTCAGCTATGAGCACCCCCTCTCGCCCGGTCCGAAGACCGGCCTCTACTAACCGTGATATCCAGTTTTGAAAACGTTATGTGTTCTTATTCCAATTATTAGCCTAGCATTACTATGTTATGCGCGCGGCAAACAAGTATAGACCGAATCGCCCAAATTGGAAATAAAACATTTTATGTTCGTTTTGAAAATGGTTTGCTACTCGTAAGTAGGCTAAAATGCAGGTTTTGCCACCTTCAAGTGGGCTTTTGGAAAAGATGGTTTTGCCACTATCTAGTGGGCTTAAAAATCGCAGTTTTAACGCATTATTCCAATTTAGGTAATTCAACCTCCATCCACAGGCATTCAGGCAGTTATATCACATAAGCAACTAGCCTCATGGTAATCATACTGTCATGGCAACACTCACACGCATGCGATATGCTAAAGCATAAAAGCTTACCTAGTACTCCGAGCCAAAACAGAAACTAGTCAGTAATCATATGCATGATCCTAGTTCATGTTAAAAATGGCTAATGCAACACATGCAAAGATGCAATCTAAACAGGCTCGGCTATCCTAAAGATGGCATGTGAAATGCTGCAACTAACAAGTTCTCAACTTGGAATTGAAATACAAGTGCAGTTAGCATGATGTGCCGAGCCCGGTGCATGTAAGACAAATGTATGGATGCACGCATGCTATCATACTGTTATGCTAATTTAAATATGCCCTAGTCTACCATCATGAGCGGGTAAATAAAAGGGAGAAAGAAGTGGGGGTTGGAAGACATACATCACACGCACGCACACTTATTACAAATATGCCCTCGCTCGGAGGGACCAAATAAATATTACAAATTAATTAACTACGCAAGCTAATTAAATATTACAAATTAATTAATTAATTAACAAATTAACTAATCTAGGAAAACAGGTAAACCGCCTCGGGAAATGCGCCGCCATGCATAGGCTGCCTCTGTTTTCTTTCCTCTGCTCCTCTGAAGGCTACCAAAACCTCAGGACTGCTTCCTTGGACTCTGAGGAGTGCCACCGGCTGAGTAGAATTGCCACCGGCAGTGTGGTGTAATCACCGGCACAAGATGAATCCATCGGCTGCTTGTTTACTGCCGGTCGGCAATATATACTGCCGGTCGGCAAGGAATGTCTGCAGAACCTGCAATTGACAGCAACAGAGTGCAAAGCAAAGCATGGCAGCACAATTCAAGGCATATATGCACCATTCATGTCCCTTATCATGGTAATGACTCAAAGGGGCATGTGCCTCGATTCTCGGACCACCAATCGCGCATTTCCATGCATGATGGCCCAAGGAATCAAGTATGCAACTTTCATGTCCAATGAAATGCAAACCAATCAAACAAACTAAAGCCCAACCTCTATCACATGATCAAGAGGCAAGGCATGCATGCCAATGCAATGCAACCTAGGTATGCAAACAAGAATACAAGCATGCTATGCAACTACATGGCATACACAATGCTAACAACATAACATGCGCAACGCTTTGAAACATGGCATACACAATGCAAGGTGGACTTACACCAATGTGAGTGGACCTCAGCCGCACCCACATCAGTGGCCATAAGATGAAAATGAAGTGCCTCGAAATGCGTGCACACGGGCACGCAAACCGAGGCAATGGCATACACAATGCAAATGTGGCAGAAATGGTATGCAAGCATGCTAATGGATTTTCAGCAATGAAATATGGGGGAAAAAAGTCCCGAAATGAGGCGAAATGACACCAAATGCATGGAATAGTCTCGAAATGCGAATTTAGGCACCCGAAATGGCCTATAGCTATGCCAAACATGCACGATATGGACATGGAATGTAAAGACAGAAGCAAGGCAGCCCCAAAATTAGCATTTTACTAGTACAAAACATGGTCAAACAGCAAACCAAGATAGGGCGAAACTAGCATGCAAGAAATGGCCCTAAACATGAGATTAAAAAGAAACTCATAGGTGCTGGCCCCAAACAGGTTAGGGTCCTTCAACAATGTTGAAGAGGGACCCAAAATAAGACTATTTAAAGTTTATGGCAGCCCCAAAAACAGTATACAAATATATTAGAAATGCAATGCAAAAATGAGGCTCAAAAGTGGCTATAACATGAGGTATACAAAACATTCACCAAACAAGAAAATACCCTTAATAAAACATGTTCAGGAGGTCAAAATAAAGCCACTTTTAGTTCGGACCAAGGTCCAAAAACAGCAACATCAGGGGCTTCCAAGACATACAAAAATGGGACCAAAAAGAGGATATAAAAGGGAAGTACAACATGGAAGTCCCAAACAGTGTTGAGCCCTTCTTCAATGTTGAAGAGGGGCTCAAAATAAGCCTATTTTCAGTTTACCTCAGGCTCGAAAACAGATCACACATAGGCTAAAAGAATCATGCAAAATAATGGCATACAAAGGGGTAATGAAGAAAGTGCCAAAAATAAGCTTCGAACTGTAATAAGCCCTTAACGAAACATGGAATATAGCTCAAGAAAATGGCATTTTATGTTTTGGTCGGAGCTCAAAACAGCAAGCAAAGAGGCTAAAAAAATGAGGCAAGAAATGAGCTAGAAAGAGGGAGAAGAGTGCTCACCCTTGAAGACCCAACCTTTGCTGCCTCTAGGACTGAAAAATGCTGCCTCTTAGCTGCTGGAAAGCCACTCCTATCTGCTGGAATGGAGTAGTGGTGGTGGTGCTTGGTAGTGATGAAGGAATGATGCAAGGGACTTGGATGCTTGAGCTTGAAAGAGAGGGATGGAGGGAGATATATGGAGGGATGTATATATCAATCCCAGCTGGTTTTTCTAACCTAGTATAAGGAAGAGGAGAGCTTCCTTTATAGGCAAAACAAAATGTAAAGCTTCTTGAGGAAGCTAAACAAGGGTGCATATCCTCCATACACGTGTATGGAGGATCCATTCTGTGCCCTCCAGCTGGCACAGCTGGCATATACTCAATCTGCAGAATGCTCCGGAAGGTCGTCGGCCAGCAAAATTTGCCGGTCAGCACAATAAAGTGCCGGTCGGCACAATAAATTGCCGGCCGGATAAATAGATTTCCGATAGATGCTTCCAAGGTCAAAAAACGGCCGGTGGGTGTCTAAATTGAAGCCCCTGAAGTTAGCTTTCCAATGGCGCAAACCTTGCATTAAAATTCGTTCTGTGCAAAAAGTTATGCCCTTTTTCGTGAAGCCGCGCAGATTCGATCCAACCGGGATGATGCCCGACTTCAACTGATCATATCTCCCCCACCCGGACTTGGTTCTAGGAGATTCTTGAGTGCAAAATGAAGCCCCGGAAGTAAGCTTTCCGACGGTGGTGGCTCCATAGCTAAACCCCAAGCGTACAGACAGATAAGCCCGATTCAGCGAGGGCTGCTCGACTCGCTTCTACCCGGATTCATGCCGAACTTCTCCCAAATTAGTTTTCTCCTCTCCTTTCCTCTCTTCTTCAACTCCAAACTCTTAAACAAAGTGTTTTGAAGGATTTGCCTCTCTCCTTGCCAAAGAAACTGAACATTTCCCCTGCACACCTGTCTCCACCAAGAAAAAAATCAGTAACGCCCAAGTCTTAAGGGCGGTCAAAAATGGGGTGTCTACAGTTGCCCCTCTTTGACAGAACTCATGAGTCATGAAATGACGTGAGTGAATGTCAAAGCCCCGAGACGACTCATTTTTGATGAGACCGAAGACTTGGACAAACAAACAAAATACAAATGAATGAATGGTTGTGCCCGCAGGCTGCCTACGTATCCCTTTGCAAGGAATCAAACCAGCGTAGTTCAGGGGCAGGATGCAAATGATATGAAAGAAGACTTTGATAATTGGACTTATACGCTACGCGAAGCCGGTTTGTATTCAAAACAATGTAATGTACTAACAAGTACAAGTGAGGTGCGCAAGATAGCACGATAGGATGCATGCAAAATGCAAGTAAGGTGCACAGAACAGTGCGATGCGCAAGAAAGCCCGAGTGATAAACTGCACAAAACAGTGCAATGCGCAAAATAGCACGAATGATAAACTGCACAAAACAGTGCGATTGAGGTGCGCAAAATAGCGCGAATGTAAACTGCACAAAACAGTGCAATGCGCAAAATAGCGCGAATGATAAACTGCACAAAACAGTGCGATTGAGGTGCGCAAAATAGCGCGAATGTAAACTGCACAAAACAGTGCAATGCGCAAAATAGCGCGAATGATAAACTGCACAAAATAGTGCGATTGAGGTGCGCAAAATAGCGCGAATGTAAACTGCACAAAACAGTGCAATGCGCAAAATAGCGCGAAAGATAAACTGCACAAAATAGTGCGATTGAGGTGCGCAAAATAGCGCGAATCACTACAACAAAAAGCATTTTTGGCGACGTTTTTTAACAACCAAATTGAATTTAGTTGCCAATTGTATGTTTTTGGCGACAATATACGTGTTCGTTGCCAAAAACTACACCATTAGCAACAAATATCTGAATTCGTCGCCAAAAATGGTTGGCGCGAAATTAATTTTTTGGGCGGGAGCGCTAAAAAAGTTTTGGCGACGAAATTAACATTTGGCGACAAAAATGTTTGTCGCCAATTTGGACGTTTTGGCGACGGCAATGAAATAGTCGCTGAAAGGTGAATGATATTTATGGCAACATAATAATTTTCGTCGCCAATAAATTTCTTGTCAAAACGACGTCGTTTTGAATTTGTTTTTTTTTTTTTTTTTTTTAATGACCGAATAAACAAGAGTGACCTAAGATGAATCTTCTTCGTCTTCTCATTCCACAACCTAAAGCGGCACAACAAAAGACAAAAGGTATGTCTTCTCTCCCTCTTCTTCGTCTCTCTTTCCCTCTCCTTCTCCTTCTCCCTCTCACTCTCTCACACTGTCTCATCTTCCTCTCTTTCTTCTTTATCATCAATTTCATTCGGCATTGCAGAACACAACACATTCGGCACTGTCCCACCTTATAGATTTTCATTCGGCACTTTCTCACCTTATAGATTTTGATTCTTGTGAAATCTGGTTTGAGTTTGGTAGTTTGATCATTTGTTGAACCAATGTTTTGTGCTAGGCATTAAGCTTTGACTTTTGTGAATATTTTGAAGATTTCAGAGACAACATAGTAATTATAAGTGACCTTGAGTAATTGTTTCTTGGTGTGCATTTTGTAAGTGGTTTTTTCACACCCACCATGTGTTTGTGTGTTGGTTTGAAAGAGACAAAAAGTTGCAGTGGACTAGAATTTGTATGGGCAATTTCTTTGACTATGTGACTAATTAGAGTCATTTTCATTGTTTTCTATTTTTATATTTTCTGGGTTGTGGATGGGAACTAGAATTTGAATTTTTGTACTGGATTCTCGGCTTTTTTGATCACTCCCTAATAATATATATATACTAATATACACATAACAAACAAGCCAAAAATTTAGTGAGAGAGAGAGAGAGAGAGAGCTCTTACTTGTAACCATTGTACTACTTTTGCAGATAAGTCAACATCTTGATCCATCCCTCCGGGCCCATGAGAAGTTGGGGGACCGGTCTTAGAATTTTAACCCAGATTTATTTGTTACATAAATTTTGGAGAAATCAACAGCAGCACCCATAGGAGAAGAAGACTAACCATGGGATAAGAGCATAGTTGCATTTGAAGCAGGAGTACTGGTCTTTAAAAGATTCATGTCTTTGTTTCAAGAAACAGTTTAGTGAAAGAGGGTGAGGGTGGGGGTGGGGGTGGGGGTGGGGGTGGTGGAGAAACACAAAGGGGCTATGGAGAACTCTTATAGTTAAATATAGATTAACCTTTTAGGGCCATAAAGAGCCAATCTGATTTTTATTGCGAAGGTGGAGAAACACAAAGGGGCTATGGAGAACTCTATAGTTTAGGAAAGATTAACCTTTCAGGGCCATTAAGAGCCAGTCTTTTTATTTTATTTTATTCCAGTTCATCTGTTCATATGTACAGATACAATGGGCTAACATTAGTAAGGTGGCAAATGGGTTTGGGCTCTTTGGCTTTATTATTAATTAATATGCAAATATGTGCTTTTGGCCATTGGCTGCTAATTAATCTGACAAAGATTAAATAAATCAAAATATTTAAATAATGAACAACAGTCAAACAAAGCAGATACAAATTTTGATTCCTAGGAATGCAGGAGGGGTAGGTACATATATATCATCAGAGGAAGACTACTTGAAGTTGCCTCTTTTGACTGCAATATATTAGAATGAGCACTACCGAGTTATATACACAAAGTTATGGAATAAACTTTTAAAATTAGATTAATGAAAACTGAATAAATACAAGATCATCACAAACGTAAGCCTCCTGTTTTGATTAGAATTGCTAATAAAGATTTACCGAATGGAACATTAGCTTGAATTAATCTATACTTTATTACAATATCAGCTTGCCTGTTTGTTTACTCTGATTGTTTTGTTGGTAACTTATTTTGCTGGGTTTAAAACTAATAGTCTAGGTAGATTTGCTGGACTGAAGTTGGACTTTGCTGTATAGTGGTTGAATCTGCTGTCAAATTACTTTGTTTTTGGTTCCTATGGGTAGAAGTTTGATGCTAGTGATGGGTGGTTGAATCTGCTGTCACATTACTTTGTTTGTGGTTCAAATTACTCTGTTATGGCTGATGTTTTTGGTTCTATGATTCCTATGGGAAGTAGTTTAGTGCTAGTGTTGGATGGAAGCGGAGAACATGACTTGTCAGGATATAGGCAAGCTGATATCACAGGCATCTCAGAGTTAGCCTGCTGTTGGATTGTAGTAGAGTGGTGAGTAGCAGATTGGCTTGTAGCAGTATGGTCTGAAGCCTTTACTCTGGCACCAGTGTAGCTGGGCTGATCTTTCTGTGAAGGCAGTGCAGAGGCCTGCTGAGTGTAGGAGCTGGTGTCATATGCCTTAAACTTGGTAGCTGCGGCAAGAATAATGGTGTTTTGGGCTTATGGTTTGAATTGTTGTGTTGATCTATACGTGCCTGACTGATGGTCTTAGCCTTCTTATATTTCTTTTAGCATCCTCCTTAGCCTTCTTATATTTTTTTTAGCATCTTCATTGTGAACCAAATTACTCCTCCTTACAAGCACTTTGTTCTTCGTCGTAGATGGCCATTCTGAATGAATTCACCTCTTATTCTGGCTTTCTTTATAACAGGAATCACCCATCTTAACATTCTTGCTTCAATCACACCCTTTTTTTTAATATATTGTTTCTTAACAGCCCAATGTTCTATAACATGCATTATAGCAGTCTAGCAGACATCATAACAGTCAAATTAAACTTAACCCTTCAATGTTATAGGTAGCTTATGATCTCGCGACCCTTTGAAGCACTCTTCCATTTCATCCATCCTCCTTAATGTACCATTCTTTATAAATAATAGATTCAAGATATTAAAAATTATCTTTTTTAGATACCTTCTGGCCATGAAGTTTTACTTTATTTTCTTTGCTATTTTTAATTTTGCTAAAATTGCACCCTATATCTTCTTTTTTTCTTCTTGTTCTTAAATTGTCCACAATTTCACTCATTTAGTTCCGCAATTCTACCTTTGAGTGCACCCTATATCCATTAGTGTTCTTACTTAAAAAAAAAAAAAATCAATTTGTGATTGTCCATTAGTGTTATCTGATCTGATCTTTATGCCTTACCTGTGAAGGTCTTCTCCTCATGGTGGATCAGTTATTTGTTGCTTTACATTTGTATTCATAGGGCATTTGTAGAAGTTGGTTTGTTTTAAGTAGAATAGACCAAATAAATTTTTAATATTGAGGTTTAGGGTCTTCTATATTTTTCTGCTGCTTTGAACAAGGTTAGGTTGGCACTGGGGATTGACCAGCATGATAGCAAATAAGTTGGACTTCCTTTCATTTATGCTACATTTTATTCTCTCTTGTTTGTGTGATATTTTTCCCACCAAATGATATTTTTTAATGATCTTCATGCTTTTATGCTTTTCTGATATGTCATTTTTGCTCATTTGATTCTATAAGCTGATGCGAAGTCTCATCATCAAGCTCTACAAAAGATTGCTGATATAGTTAAGCACGTTAAGCATACACATACATATGCATTATATACACTGCGATTTGACCACTCTGGCATTGGCTTTCAACTGTGCAATTGTATTACAATAATTATAAAAACTTCAACTTTCATTAAACAAATAATTAAAATACATATACATACTCATCATAGAGAAGTACACACAGCAACAGCTAGTTTGGTCAAGTTTATTTTTCCCTCCACAAACCCCTACACAAATCCAATAGCCAAGCACAGCCTGAGAGAATTAGCATTCTAAGTTTAAGGCTAGCAACAGCTAGTTTGGTCAAGTTTACCTATAATGTAATGTACTTCCCTACATTTGTACATTCTCTTAGGTATAAGATGAAAATTCCTCATAGACTAATAACCCACCCACTTGACCTATACGGTAACTAATCCATTGACATTTTTAAGTATACTTGAATCGTCGCAGCACCTATGGTTAGCAGAATGAATTACTTAAAGAGTCATAACTGAGTGTTGCAGCTTGTCTTGTGGAGCCATAAGTAAGGATAAAGAAAATAGATGCATTTAATCACAAGACCAATCCCGTATTCAACAATGATCTCACTCACTCTCTTACCCGGAATAACCTTCCAATCACTTTGATACTGATCCTTATAATCATGAAATCAACAACGACCTCACTCTCTCAGCTTGAACTACTTGAAAAGATAAAATTGCAACAAACCATTAAAACTTGGAATAAAACACAATATTGACTCATCCTATACAGTTCTAATTACTGGATAATGGGCCAGCATACTTTGCTAAGTTACTTAATGGGTAAATTACACTGCTCTCTCAGAAGGTTTGGGTTTATTAGAACAAGTCCCACTAGTTTCATGAAATTATATTGAGCTTCACTGACATAGTTAGTTCACCAACAGACCTAACAGAAATGTTGAATTTGTAATTGCCCTCTCATAAAACAATCATTTTACACCAAAAAATGACTTTACCTAATTTCCCTCTTCTCTCCTCTGCCCATCTTCTTCCTCTCTTTTTTTTCTATCATATTCTCTCTTCTCCATCGTTCTCTTCCCCTCTCCCCCTACCATCGCACGTCAATAATATATTTTTTATTCAAGAATTCAAATAAGGTGATGATGTGCCTCAATTTGGTGCTCAAAAGATTGAACCACCTAGGAGAACTAGCCAAACTTATTGACAAAGAACATTTGGAAGGTGAATGGGAGGGGAAAACAGTTAGATTATATCCCACATGGCTGTTGATCTAACAGGAATCACCCATCTTGACATTCTTGCTTCAATCACACCCTTTTTTTTTTTAATATATTGTTTCTTAATGTGGAAAGCAGAACTGCTCTGAACTGATATAAGGTGGAGTGCTGAAATTTGCCGTGCTGTGTTTGTTGTGCTGAAATTTGCTTTGCTGTGCTGTGCTCTGCTATGTTTGTTGGGAATCTTATTTTGCTGAGTTGTTAAACTGATTTGAGCTGGAAATTTGTGGGCTGCTGGAAATTTATGGATGAATCTGCTGTGTAAGGTCCATGTATGCAAAGTTTGCCTTCCTCTCTGTTGTGTCTGCTGTGCTTGTTCTGTTCAGTTTTCTGTTCTGTTTTTGGTTCTCTTTGTCTATGTTCTATTCTTCTGCTTTTTTTTTTCCTTTCGGGTTTGGTTCCTCACCAAACTCCTTC
Organism: Camellia sinensis; assembly: GCF_055761805.1. Lineage (NCBI taxonomy): Eukaryota > Viridiplantae > Streptophyta > Magnoliopsida > Ericales > Theaceae > Camellia > Camellia sinensis. The sequence continues at coordinate 83,779,223 of NC_138974.1, forward strand.
CCTTTATTTGATGTAATCTCATATCTTGTATGATTTTCCATCTATAAAGGTTCCTCTTTTTTTGCTGATAAAAAAAATAAATAAATAAATTAAAGAAGAAGACCTTCATATGGTTGTTTATTGACTTGGAAAAGCAAATGATAAGTAAGTTCCATCAATCACCAAATTAGAAAATTAGTTTCCACATAAGATTTTCTTAGAATACAACCAAATTTATTTTTTTGCTGTGTATTCTGAAATTATGTGGCAAAATCTTGGTCTTACAATATAGATCTTTAGTAAACTTGAAACAGTTTTTTTTGTTTCTCTTGTTATTACTCGAAAGAGTTTATTTAAAGGGGAAATTACAATATAGATCCTAGGGTTTGACCCTTGTCACAAGTTAAACCCTAAGTTTTTAATTTTTTTAAAGCAAACCTTGAATTTTTAAAGAAGATGCAATCTTAATCCGTCTATCGCCATTAATTATTCATAATAGAAAACTTTTCTGTTATGAATAATTATTCATAGCAAATGTTCCTTATTTTGTTTATGCTGTAGTTTTTTCCCCTTTGTTTTCCTTACACTTTTTTTGGGGTTGGTTTCAGGTTGTACTGAAGGAAAATTTAGTTCTTACATTGTTTAGAGATGAGGTGAATTCTACAAGTCACTTATTATAAACGTGGTATTTACTGAGTATTCACCCAAAAAAAAGAGAAGATATTTACTGACCTAGTTTATCATTGCTACATATTAAATGTGCTTACCGAGCAAGTTAAATCATTGTTATATACTAAATGTGCAGTATGTACTATTGCATGAGGATTATCAATTATATGTGTTGCCACGGATGTTGGAGTCAAAGAAGATGGCAAAATCTGGACGTACAAAGCAAAAAGAAGCAGATCTGGAGTATATTGTTGCAAAGCGAGTTGAGAAAATGATACGGTATAACTCAAACAATAGATGTTATATTTGAAAAGCATTGCACTTGGCATAAGATTTACAGGGCAATAAAGAAAATTACAATCTATGAAGGGATTTAACTAATTTGGGGGATGTTTTCTTTCTCTTTTTTCCCAAATTGTTGTTTAAGTTCATTTTATATCATACATGCACCAAAGCTCCAGTATTTCCCTTATGTTCTAGGAATGCAGAGATCGTTGCTAACTATCATTTTGAACTAGTACAAAAAGTGTTACTATCAATGATTCCATTTTTATGGATCATATCATCTGTATTTTCACCATAAGAAAATTTCTATAATTCTTGTTACAAAATTATATCAGATTAACTTCATTACATATTACCAATCTGCTTTGTTCCTTCTGAGGCTTGTGGAACCATAGCTGTCAAATATTACATTGTTTAGTTTCTTTTGATAATTTCAACGAAGTGCATGAACAAGCATTATTCTCTTGTGATGCCATACACCGAGAAAGGAGAATATTATTAAAGCAAGAGATTGGAAGAATGGTGCTTTTTTTTACTGATCAGCCAAGTTTGTTGGCTCCTAACATTCAGGTATATTTTATTTTAAAATCTTCAAGTATGCGATGCAATTTAATCATTTAAAAGATGTTTCTTCATTATAACTTTCTAGGGAACAAGAAGGTAGTTATTTTTTTGGAAGCTAAAAAAAGAAGAAAAATAATTTGTGAGTCTAAAAAGTTGGGAAGAGAGAAGTGCAAATGTTTTGGCAAAGGAAGTGGTAGATGTTTATGAGATTATGGTTAGTGTGTCCTTTCCCCTTTTTAATCACCAAGCTTTGTGTTGCTTCCTGACTGCTGTCTTTCATGGCACGAGTTCCTATTGGTATGGAGTTCTGTACAAAATCATATGCAATCTTATTGTTTTATTGTGTGATTTGTCACTTGGATTTTGTGTTTCTCATTTCTTGTTTAGTTGGATTTAGAAAAAAAAAATGAGGTAAAAGATGGAAGATGGAAGATGGAAGAAGAGAAAGGGAGAAAACATCATACGCCAAAATGAAAACAGAGTAATTTGGGGTTCTCTCCCTCATTCACTAGTACGACTCCTAGGGTTTCTCCTTCACAAGACTCATCTCTCTTTAACCACGTGTGTAGGTAAACATTAAGAGATCCCTATATATAAACTATGACGAGTGTTTGTGTGTAATTGAAACTTCTACATGAGATTAGTGTTTGTTGGTAAGAAAAATACATTAATGTCCTTAAGTTTCCAAAAATTACAATTAGGCCTCCAAAACTAAAATGTAGCCCCTTAATCCTGGTTCTTTAAAATTAAAAATATCTCAAATTTGTATTTTTGAAATAGAATATCATTATTTTTATTTGAAAATTACAAAGTTCTCTGAAATTTTCTAAAATAACAAAAATATAACAATTTCCCGAATGTGCGTCTGCAATTGTTCCCGAAGAGGTATTCAATTGTCATCCTACTCATTTAGGTATTGCATGCTCATACAAATAGGGAAACCACATGTCATAAGTTAACATGGCAACTTTCTGTTTTCTTGTTGTCCTAGGACTCTAATGTGTGATGTCATTCACTTTTTTACATCAATGACTATTGTTCATGCTGGATGAGGAAAGATGAAAAATCCTGTTGCAGTGAGTCACAATGTTGGAATGATTATTAAATTGCCATCAAATGAGCTAAAAATATATTTCAGGAAGTTTGTCCTAGTTATTTAATGTTCTGAATCAATTAAGATACTAGTTTGATTTTATTTGGTGAATATGATTACTCTTTAAATTATGTATGATGTTTAAGAACCCTGTGAATTATTTCTGTACTGACGTGGACACTTCTAGAACAATAATCCTTTCTGTTTTCAGTGATTTATTTCACAAAATTTATATTAACAAATACCTGCTACATCTTGATTGAATTTATCATAATTGATGCTCTGCATTGCATATCTTCATCTAGAATACTAGGACTCTGAGTGGTCTACAGAATGACAGTTGCTTTAACGAGTACAGGTTACTAAAATTGGTCGAGATGCAGTCCTGTATGTTGAGTCTCTTTTCTTGTATAAGAAGCTCAATGCCAATGTATAAGCTAGACAAGATGCAAGGGGAACAACAAAGTAAGGGTTGCAGGTCACTGGAATTGGCGTTTTGCATTCTTTGGGGAGGCAATTGTGATGGTTCCATTTGCTATTCTAGGTTTTGTTATAAAACCTTTACAGTTGAAAGGTATATGTTGTGTTAGTTTTAATTTTTTTTTTATGTAATCTATTACCATTTCTTAGCTATTCTTAACAACTTGTGGATACAGGTTTTTACCCTGCTGGATCAAAAAAAGCATTGACTGGTACAGAGATAGCTGTCATAGAACTTAAAGGTGTGACACGTTATGATTACTGTGCATGGGATCTTTTCAGTATAATTGCACTTTTTTCTTCTCTCTTTTCAGTTTACTGCATCACTATTATGTAAGAACCAATGTGCAAAAGCCAAGATAATGGGTGTTATTGAGAACATCTACAGTAATCCGATATACATCAAGCACCTATCACTAAATAGCTTTGACAATCTTGTTCCCACAAAATAGTGCCTCAATTTGCCCAGTTTAAATATTTTTATTGGTTTCATTTGAATCTATAATAATCAACTTGATTTGAAGAGATTGAGAAGTTTATGAGGAAGACCAAGGATCAAGCAGGCATGCAGGTTGATGAAAATGATTATTCATCAGAGGAATCTTATTGACAAACACTTTTGTAAGTATATTTTTCACAATTTACTTTTCAAATCACTACAAGCATTTCATTTAATATGTTTGGTTGTGTTGAACAAACGGGACCTCGATTGGATCTCCGGTTAGAAAATTAGAAGGAAAATTGTAACACACAAGACTTAAAAGGCCTGTTAGGGGGCCAAAATTGCGAAATGACCACCGAAACCACCGAAACTTGGCACGGACAGCTTGTTCAAGCCTAAATAGACTTGTAGGAAAAAACGGGACCTCTATTGGACCTCCGGTTAGAAAATTAGAAGGAAAATTGTAAAACACAAGACTTAAAAGGTCTGTTCAGAGGTCGAAATTGTGAAATGACCACCAAAACCACTGAAACTTGGCATAGACAGTTTGTTCAAGCCTAAATAGACTTGTAGGAACAAACGGAATCTCGATTGGATCTCCGGTTAGAAAATTAAAAGGAAAATTGTAAAATACAAGACTTAAAAGGCCCGTTCGGGGGCCGAAATTGCGAAATGACCACTGAAACCATCGAAACGTGGCACGGACAGCTTGTTCAAGCCTAAATAGACTTGTAGGAACAAACGGGACCTCGATTGGATCTCTGGTTAAAAAATTAGAAGGAAAATTGTAAAACACAAGACTTAAAAGGCCCGTTCGGGGGACAAAATTGCGAAATGACCACCGGAACCACCAAAACTTGGCATGGACGGATTTTTCAAGCCTAAATAGACTTGTAGGAAAAAACGGGACCTCGATTGGATTTCCGGTTAAAAAATTAGAAGGAAAAATGTAAAACACAAGACTTAAAAAGCCCGTTCAGGGGTTGAAATTTTGAAATGACTACCGAAACCACCGAAACTTGGCACGAACAGCTTGTTCAAGCCTAAGTAGACTTGTAGGAACAAATGGGACCTCAATTGGATCTCCGGTTAGAAAGTTTGAAGGAAAATTGTAAAACACAAGACTTAAAAGGCCCGTTTGGGGGCTGAAATTGCGAAATGACCACTGAAACCACCGAAACTTGGCACGGACAGCTTGTTCAAGCCTAAATAGACTTGTAGGAACAAACGGGACATCGATTGGATTTCCGGTTAAAAAATTAGAAGGAAAAATGTAAAACACAAGACTTAAAAGGCCCGTTCGGGGGCCGAAATTTCAAAATGACCACCGAAACCACCAAAACTTGGCACGGATAGCCTTTTCAAGCCTAAATAGACTTGTAGGAACAAACGGGACCTCTATTGGATCTTCGGTTAGAAAATTAGAAGGAAAATTGTAACACACAAAACTTAAAAGGCTCGTTCAGGAGCCGAAATTGCTAAATGACAACTGAAACCACCAAAACTTGGCACGGACAGTTTGTTCAAACCTAAATAGACTTGTAGGAACAAACGGGACCTCGATTGGATTTCCGGTTAGAAAATTAGAAGGAAAAATGTAAAACACAAGACTTAAAAGTCCCGTTCGGAGGCCAAAATTGCAAAATGACGACTAAAACCACCGAAACTTGGCATGGGTAGCTTGTTCAAGCCTAAATAGAGTTGTATGAGCAAATAGCACCCAATTGGACTTCCCGTTACAAAATTAAAATCAAAATTGTGAAGTTTATATCGAGTTTTTTTTTGTCAATCTAATGTTGTTTTTTCTTTTTTCATGTGACAGATTAGCAATGGTGGAAAATAGTTTGGGCTGCATCAGAAGATTTGATTTTGTGTTTTTGAAAATATTTTGACATAGGATTTTGGTAAATGATTTATGGATTAAATGTTTAGCATCAAAATATTTGGTGTTGTGTTTTTGCAAATATTTTGATGTAGGAGTTTAGTAAATGACTTGTTGGTCAGGTGTTTAACATCAAAATATTTGGTTGTAATTTTGAAAATATTTTGACATAGGATTTGGTAATGTATTTATGGGTTTGATATTAGTAGTTTGTAAGTACTTTGGTATGCATGTTTTAGATTGTCAGAGAATTGTAATTATGTTTATTGGGATTTTTCATAGTTATTAATTTTGAATTAGTATGAATGTCTTGCACAGGTGTATTATTATTTACATTACATTTGTGTATATATTGTGCATAGGAAAATAGGTGTTTTGGATTATTTTGAACAGGAAAATTATTAAAATCAAAAATTTGTGTAGTGAATTTTTAGTAACAGGTGGTGTTTTTGTCGCTGTTAATATATTTGGCGACAACATATTGTTTTTGTCGCTAAAAGTTAGTGGTTATTCCAAGAACTTTTAGCAACCAAAACTTACTTGTTACTAAAAATGTGATTTGTAGCGACCAAATTAATTTTGTCGTTAAATAGTACTTTTGGCGACGCATTTATTTGTCGCTAAAAGTACATAGCCTATCCAAATTTTAACCTTTTAGAAACAAATTGTAATTCTATAGCGACAAAATATATGATTTTTGGCGACCAATTTTGCTTGTCGCTAAATGTCTACATACGGTGACAATTTCTAATTTCGTCGCCAATACTTTTAGTGACAGGGCTTTGGCGACAAGTTGTGTATTTTGTCGCCGATTCTTTTGGCGACGAAATTTGTACTTTTGGCGACGAAATTTGTGGGTCGCCAAATGTGTTTTTTGTTGTAGTGAATGTAGCTGCACAAAATAGTGCGATACGCAAAATAGCGCGATTGAAATGCACTAAACAGTGCGATACGCTAAACAGCGCGAGTGATATGCAATGCACAAAATAGTGCGATACGCTAAACAGCGCGATTGATTTTGAAATGCACAAGACAGTGCGATACGCTAAACAGCGCGATTGAAATGCACTAAACAGTGCGATACGCTAAACAGCGCGATTGAAATGCACTAAACAGTGCGATTGATTCGAAATGCACTAGACAGTGCAATACGCTAAACAGCGCGATTGAAATGCACTAAACAGTGCGATTGATTCGAAATGCACTAGACAGTGCGATACGCTAAACAACGCGATTGAAATGAAATGCACTAGACAGTGCGATACGCTAAACAGCGCGATTGATTTGAAATGCACTAGACAGTGCGATGCGCTAAACAGTGCAATTGATTTGAAATGCACAAAACAGTGCGATACGCTAAACAGCGCGATTGAAATGAAAAGCACTAAAATAGTGCGAGTGAGATACAAAGTGTAAGTGCACAAGATAGTGCGAGTGAATGCATGTTCTATGCAAATGAGGTGCATTTTCTATGCAAGTATGGAAGAGTGCATTTTCTATGCAAAAGATACGAGCATTTTCTATGCAAGAAACAGGAGCATATTCTATGCAATATTGAAAGCCAATTCTATGCAGAATCGAGAGCAAGCATATTCTATGCATGAATCATAACGATGTGTGGCACGCATGCAACAATAGTGTATATGAAAATGCACATTCTATGCAGTAGAGGAGCATCAAATATGTACTCTGGTGCCTCTGATTTACCTTTCGGAGGACTTTGTAATACGCTCAGCTCAAAAGGGGACACCCTGTTTATGTTGGCAAGAGATAACATCTGCTGCTACTTTAATTGCCATTCTGACTTGAAGCAGGCTTACACTTGGGGTCGAGATACACTCATACTCCAGAGAGATGGTGAGGCCTGAGAAGGTGCACCTGGAATGCAGTCTCGGATCTTGCCAAAGCTGGAACACCCTAAGATGCTCCGAATTTTCCTTTTTCTTTTGCTTTGCAGTCTGGAACCTACATAGCTTCAGATAGGTCCTTGTTCTACTGTTCACACTTATCGGGGGTGGACCCTGCAGTTTTATGAAAGAACAAATACTGTTTTGCACAAATGTGGAGAATGGCATAGCACTCTGAGCACAAGATGATTTTTGAAAATTGAGAAATGAGTTCTTAACCGGGTATTGAGCCGACGACTGGCCACAGCCAAAACGACTCGACAAGGGAAAAACAAAGGTAAACAACCTAAACACATTGAGTAACACTCGAAGCGACTCAAAACAAGAATCGAGATAGACAAAATAAAACACAAGACTCAAATGTGCACATGGAGCCTGTTTCCCCGGGTATTGTTTCCCACCCTTTCTCACTTGTGATTCTCACATCGCTCGGCCCTCAGGCTCGGATTTTCTCTCAAAACCCTTTTCCTCACTTTTCTCTCAACTTACACCTCTCTATTCTTTAATCTCTCATTTTTCATCCCTCCCCAGGGTGGTTGATGAATAAACAGGAAGTTGCGGGTTCTTGCCCCAAGCATTCTGCTAGATTCTCTTCTTCTGCTCACAACAGTGAGTTTCTCCTAGAGAGGGGCTGTGCTACAACTGGATGGGTAGCGGATCTGCAGCTGACATCGGTTGACGATGCTCTGCTGGGGAGTTTGGACATGATCAGATCTGTCCAGATAAAGGAGTGGAATATCCTAATCCGTTCCCGTTTGTGCTTCGCACTTGGCTTGATACCTCGTTGCGTGGAGGATGTGAGAGTTTTCTGCCATTTGTTGTTGACTTCAGTTGTGCCCTTTTCTGGCAGGTAGAGTGCCCTTCTTGGCAAGTATGTTGAAAATGGGGAGAAGACAGAAAGCCTAACTCAATTGTGCCCCTAGTTCATCATTTTGACCATTTTTTTCTTTTGTTTTCTACGAAAACAATTTTTGACCAATATGAGAGTTAGATTAACACACTTGTTCGATTTTCTGATTTAAAATCATGCAAGTTAGGCTGTGAGCACTGAAAATTTTCCTCTTTTGGGTCCAAGAAATGGTCCAGTTTTAAAAATGGAATACTTTTCGAGAAGATTAGTCAACCTTAGTAAAAATTCTCAAAAACTATTTTTGCAAACGACCACTGCTCAACGAGTACGGAACCTACTCTCGAGATGCACAACCTCGAATTTGAAGGAAGATTGCCCCTTGCTTGAGGGGAACTGCATGGCAACAGAAAGTTTCCCCTTGTTTGAATGGCGCCACGGCGCATTGAATGGCGACGGGAAGCTGCCCCTTGTCTGAATGGCCCCGTAGTGTATTGTAATCAGTCCTCAGAGCGATGATTGCAACCGAACTTCCGGATACAGAAAAGACAAAGATGACTAGAACCATCACATGGACACAGTTGAATTTGAAGTGTTTCAGGGCTGGACTTCAGAATGAAGTTGCCTGCGTATCCCAAAGATGGGAATCAAGCCTTACGTAGTTCGGGGTTAAGGTACACTCGGGTATTTAACCTCTCCTTTTTAGGCTCTAACTTTTGCCAAGGCGCCCGATGCGGGTTTTCGACGTTGCGAGTTTTATTTTTCTTTTCTTTTCAATTCTTTTCATTTCTTTTTGATTTTTTGTTTTTTGCATTTTCTTCATTCCATTTTCTTTTGCATTTTTCTCCTTCTTTTTTTTTGTTCTTTTTTTTCTTTTTCTTGCTCTAACTTTTGCCTGGGTCGCCCTTCCGAGTTTTCGGCCCAGCGAGCCTCTCAAGGGTAAAAGTGTAGCTTGGTCCATACCAAATGGTTATAGGGTTTTGAAGCCATCCGTATCCAGGAGAGTGGCTGTTGATTTGCAAGAAGACTCATCTTCAGCTCTTCGAGCATGTCTGATATCTTTGCCCCTAGTTCGAGGGGTACTTCTGTTCTAGCTTTGCAAGCTTCTTTTGATCTGATCTTCTTGATCTGACTTTGGTGCCTCTTGTTCGAGGGCTGCTTCGAAATGGCCACACAGGCCTCACGTTGTGGTGGACCGTTGAACGTTCTGAACTCAGGTTCAAGGTTTGAAAGTGAGGGGTCGAATCTCGAGGCTGAGAGCGATCCTAAGCTGCACAATCTCAAGAGCGATTCCACACAGGTCTTCGCAGGACTGCGCAAAACATTTTGTTTTTGAAAGTTTTTAAGAAAGCGACAGATCGCTCGCGCTGAAGACAGTGTGGGACCAATCTGGATCAAGTGAGGATCCTTCTTAGTACTCACATTAACAAGCATGATCTCGATCATTAAGGGCTTAGCATGCCTCTCTTTCTCTCAATTGATTAAATTTTGCAAAACCCAAGGAATTCCTTCCTCTTTGTTTTTATCACAATGTTTCGAAAAAAGTTTTGGAAAACTTAGGTCATTACAATGACTTCAAAGGCACAGAAAAGGCAGGTGAAGAGCCCTGTCATCTCATTCAAACTTCTGGCACAACTGGCACACGGCAGAAGCAAACACAAGAGTATGAAAATTGCTGTTGTTTCATTCAAATCTGTTGGCATAACTGGCTCCAAGGCAGAAACAGACTCAAAAGAAAGCAAAAAGACAAACGCAAAACAAGATAGTGATGTCCGAGGTTACACCCCCGGAATCACCCGACTCTTAACAAAACAGGACTGACTCGATACAACAAGACAGACCTGAAACAAAAAGACTGACTCAAAACAGACTCAAAACAACACAACAAGACTGACCCAATACCCAAGTCAGAATGTACAAAACTAGCATTCACAAATGCTCAAAATAGTGCGTGCCATACACCACATCTGGAGTAAATCGAGCGCCATCCGCAGGTGGTTCATCCCCCGATCACATCACATTATCCCCCAGGTTCACTGATCCAATGACGATAAACTTCGCTGAGTTGGTGCGGCGATGACCTTATTGTCAATCAGATCTTGTATTTCGTGGCGAAGACGGAAACAACCGTCAGTGACATGGCCGACTTGCTGATGAAAGGCACAGTACTTGGTCGGATCATGGGAGGAAGGAAGTCTATCTGGCAGTGGTCGCGGCTCCAAGGGTTTCAAATTCCCCTCTCTAATCAAGATCCTAAAGGCCGCTGATAGAGACATGTACAGTGGTGCGAATACCCTCTGGCCTCGAGGTGGGTATTTTGAGGTTTGTGGAGTTTTGCTGGATGCACCAGCAAAGGGATTGGCAGGCGTTGACTGGGTTTGCTGATCATTTCTGAGCACAGGATTAGGGCTGAAAGGAACATTCTTCGTACAAAGGCCCTTCTCCTGGCTTGCCCCTTGATTCAGACTGCTCTCATTCTGAGTGGCGAAAGTGTCATCCACATTTTTTGTAACAATTGCGAGGACTTGCTCTTTGTTCAGTCCTTCAGCTTTCAAAGCCTCAATATCCCACCGAAGGTGTTCATGGGGACCAATGCCTGCCCCTACCTTGTTCTTACCACTTGCCTCCACTTTGCTAAAAGATTGGCCTTCTCCCAATGCAGCCCGTCCTGAGGAGCCTTTTGACATGAACTCCCTGGTATGTGATGCGGTTGATGACGAGGCCAAAACTCCAAAGGCCAGATCTGCCACAGTTCTCTGAAGATCTTCGATCATTTTCATCAGCTCAGAAGTAGTGGGTTCATGGGTTTGAGATAATTGGGGTTCAGATGCACCCATCATGCATAAGTCCATGCTTTCCGGGATAAACACCTCAGGCTTGGGTAGATGGGCCGGGGTGATGTATACGCTGGGGTCGTAAGGGACGGCCAGTGTGTGGATCAGATTGAGATATGGATGAGGTACTTGGTCATCGGGGGCTGAAGGTGGAGCTATCGTCCGGTTGTCGATGAGATTTTGGACCTCATGACGAAGGCGGTAGCAACGGTCGGTGCCATGACCGCGCTGCTGATGGTACATACAGTACTTGGAGGGATTATGTCTAGCTGGAAGTGGGTTAGGCAGAGGTTGAGGATCGAGGGGTTTGAGATGCCCTCGTTCCATCAAGGCTTTTAGTGCGCTAGTCAAGCTCATATAGAGGGGAGTGAAAGTTCTGCCCTGAGCTCGGGCTGGACCGGCTGTTTGTAGGCTTGGTTTGGCAAAAGGGTTGGCTGTGGCGACTGCATTGATCTCGGTGGGTTTGGGAATGACGCTACTACCAGTATTGGTACTCCCTGCAATCGCCCTCTTTGTCGGTTCACTTGTTCTGGGAATAATCCCGCTGTTGAACGCATTCTCGACCTGAACCCCCAGTTCATGCAAACTTTTGAAAGTGAATAGTGGAGCGACTATCAACTTTTGCAACATATCGTGCTCGAAGTTTCGCACCATCATCTGCACTTGATCCCTCTCAGAAGGGCGATCTGTCATCTGTGCTGCCTTTGCCCTCCACCTCGCAACGAATTCCACAAAAGGCTCTGTTGGGTTCTGGCGGGTTGCTTCAAGCTCTTGGATGGTCATTTCAACTTGGGTATTGTAGGAATACTGATCAACAAAGGCCTCAGCCAATTCTTCCCAGTCTTGCTTCACTTTATCTTCCAACTTAGCGTACCAAGTGGCTGCTACACCCGACAGGGTTCTTCCATACAGAGAGAGTTTCTGTGGCTTAGTCAGACCCATCGGCTTCATGACATCCAAGAAAAGTCGGATATGTACCATTGGATCTCCAGACCCGTCGAAACGGTCAATATATGGCATTTTGAACCTGTCTGGGAGTCGTACGGCAGACTCAGGGTGCCCATCCTCAATGTCGGGAATGGAATTAAGGCCCTGTGCCTTTTTGAAGTGCTTTTCAAGGTTCGCAATTTTCACCGCAGTCGGATTGAGCTCATTAACATCAAGGGAATAAAGCCTCTCATTAGGCTGTACCAGGGGTCTGAGCACCTGAGCTTGAGTCAACCTTTCTCGAGGATTCGGACAGTGCAAATCTTCAACTGGCGGAAGTGGGTCAAAGTTTGGCTGGGGTCCCAAAGCTGGACGTGAGGCAGATGCCCCAGATGGACGCTGCATTTCAATACTGGTCTCAGCCTGCATGGCAGTTCCCTGATTTAACGCTGCTATCATGGCCACAAATTCTTCCGAACCCTAGGCCATCATGGTCTGCTGAGTCTGAACAAAGGTGATGTGACTGGCGACTGACGGATTAGATGAACCGATGAGCCCTGACTGGCCTTTCTTCGCCTTGCCTCAGCGAAAGAACACTGGTTGCCCTTGAATTGAACTTCTGACCTAACAAAGTCTATCAGCACTAGTCCAATGTACCCCGGGGATATCGGAGCCTTCTGAAGCTATGGTTCCAGGACTACCTTGCAAAAGGGAAAACAGAGAGCATCTCAGCCTAATTTCACTGGAACAGATTTGAGCATACTAGGATGAATGTACCCAATACTGATCACTGTTTCCCAAATATCTGCCTGTAAACTGATACCCTCAGGTAAAACTGATTCCCAAATACTGATGCCCACAGGCCTGATGCCCAAACTTGCAAACTGATATATGCATTCCTATAGAGATACACTCTAAAAGCACATAGCAAGTAAGAGAGAGCCAAAACACCCCTATGTTGGGGTAGGGTTTCCTTGTCCTATTTTGTCAGGAGCTAGGGTTTCACTATGCACACAGCAGTTCTCAAACAACCTAACATCGGGTAAGCAGCCTGTCCTAATTTGGAATGGTCACTATGGATCCGAAAATGTACCAGGTCGAGTGGTCAAAAAGGGTGCCCCGGTAAAATCGGGGTTTGTGTTCCCATACTGTCAGAGCCCATAGCCGGTCAGCCTTACGGACATGCCTTGACAAGACAAGCCTCCGGCAAACCGTTCAGGAATGGCAGATGGCAAACACTGTGTTCCTAGGCGCACCAATGCACATGCAATGCAAAGAAACACATAAATGAGATCAAAACAGGATATCACGAGTTCGAGTCAAGCTCTCTAAAATTCCCCAGCAGAGTCGCCAGAAATTGTAGACGCGCCCGTGTGCCCGTGCTACTGTTCGGACTCGATTTGTGTCACGGTTCTTAATCTGAACCAAAGAGTCCAAATCTGGCAAATCGTTTTGAGAAACAGATTTTTGAAAAAGTAGTGCCAAACATGGACTGCTTTGCCAGATACAGAGTCGCCACCTAAATATTTTAAAATGGGGAAATTTAGGAAACCCTGACTCGGTGCCGAAGGCCACATGTCCGTCATCACCGGAGTTGTCTCGGCTCGAGAGCTTGGGTACGATCGGGGAAGGTCAGCTATGAGCACCCCCTCTCGCCCGGTCCGAAGACCGGCCTCTACTAACCGTGATATCCAGTTTTGAAAACGTTATGTGTTCTTATTCCAATTATTAGCCTAGCATTACTATGTTATGCGCGCGGCAAACAAGTATAGACCGAATCGCCCAAATTGGAAATAAAACATTTTATGTTCGTTTTGAAAATGGTTTGCTACTCGTAAGTAGGCTAAAATGCAGGTTTTGCCACCTTCAAGTGGGCTTTTGGAAAAGATGGTTTTGCCACTATCTAGTGGGCTTAAAAATCGCAGTTTTAACGCATTATTCCAATTTAGGTAATTCAACCTCCATCCACAGGCATTCAGGCAGTTATATCACATAAGCAACTAGCCTCATGGTAATCATACTGTCATGGCAACACTCACACGCATGCGATATGCTAAAGCATAAAAGCTTACCTAGTACTCCGAGCCAAAACAGAAACTAGTCAGTAATCATATGCATGATCCTAGTTCATGTTAAAAATGGCTAATGCAACACATGCAAAGATGCAATCTAAACAGGCTCGGCTATCCTAAAGATGGCATGTGAAATGCTGCAACTAACAAGTTCTCAACTTGGAATTGAAATACAAGTGCAGTTAGCATGATGTGCCGAGCCCGGTGCATGTAAGACAAATGTATGGATGCACGCATGCTATCATACTGTTATGCTAATTTAAATATGCCCTAGTCTACCATCATGAGCGGGTAAATAAAAGGGAGAAAGAAGTGGGGGTTGGAAGACATACATCACACGCACGCACACTTATTACAAATATGCCCTCGCTCGGAGGGACCAAATAAATATTACAAATTAATTAACTACGCAAGCTAATTAAATATTACAAATTAATTAATTAATTAACAAATTAACTAATCTAGGAAAACAGGTAAACCGCCTCGGGAAATGCGCCGCCATGCATAGGCTGCCTCTGTTTTCTTTCCTCTGCTCCTCTGAAGGCTACCAAAACCTCAGGACTGCTTCCTTGGACTCTGAGGAGTGCCACCGGCTGAGTAGAATTGCCACCGGCAGTGTGGTGTAATCACCGGCACAAGATGAATCCATCGGCTGCTTGTTTACTGCCGGTCGGCAATATATACTGCCGGTCGGCAAGGAATGTCTGCAGAACCTGCAATTGACAGCAACAGAGTGCAAAGCAAAGCATGGCAGCACAATTCAAGGCATATATGCACCATTCATGTCCCTTATCATGGTAATGACTCAAAGGGGCATGTGCCTCGATTCTCGGACCACCAATCGCGCATTTCCATGCATGATGGCCCAAGGAATCAAGTATGCAACTTTCATGTCCAATGAAATGCAAACCAATCAAACAAACTAAAGCCCAACCTCTATCACATGATCAAGAGGCAAGGCATGCATGCCAATGCAATGCAACCTAGGTATGCAAACAAGAATACAAGCATGCTATGCAACTACATGGCATACACAATGCTAACAACATAACATGCGCAACGCTTTGAAACATGGCATACACAATGCAAGGTGGACTTACACCAATGTGAGTGGACCTCAGCCGCACCCACATCAGTGGCCATAAGATGAAAATGAAGTGCCTCGAAATGCGTGCACACGGGCACGCAAACCGAGGCAATGGCATACACAATGCAAATGTGGCAGAAATGGTATGCAAGCATGCTAATGGATTTTCAGCAATGAAATATGGGGGAAAAAAGTCCCGAAATGAGGCGAAATGACACCAAATGCATGGAATAGTCTCGAAATGCGAATTTAGGCACCCGAAATGGCCTATAGCTATGCCAAACATGCACGATATGGACATGGAATGTAAAGACAGAAGCAAGGCAGCCCCAAAATTAGCATTTTACTAGTACAAAACATGGTCAAACAGCAAACCAAGATAGGGCGAAACTAGCATGCAAGAAATGGCCCTAAACATGAGATTAAAAAGAAACTCATAGGTGCTGGCCCCAAACAGGTTAGGGTCCTTCAACAATGTTGAAGAGGGACCCAAAATAAGACTATTTACAGTTTATGGCAGCCCCAAAAACAGTATACAAATATATTAGAAATGCAATGCAAAAATGAGGCTCAAAAGTGGCTATAACATGAGGTATACAAAACATTCACCAAACAAGAAAATACCCTTAATAAAACATGTTCAGGAGGTCAAAATAAAGCCACTTTTAGTTCGGACCAAGGTCCAAAAACAGCAACATCAGGGGCTACCAAGACATACAAAAATGGGACCAAAAAGAGGATATAAAAGGGAAGTACAACATGGAAGTCCCAAACAGTGTTGAGCCCTTCTTCAATGTTGAAGAGGGCCTCAAAATAAGCCTATTTTCAGTTTACCTCAGGCTCGAAAACAGATCACACATAGGCTAAAAGAATCATGCAAAATAATGGCATACAAAGGGGTAATGAAGAAAGTGCCAAAAATAAGCTTCGAACTGTTAATAAGCCCTTAATGAAACATGGAATATAGCTCAATAAAATGGCATTTTATGTTTTGGTCGGAGCTCAAAACAGCAAGCAAAGAGGCTAAAAAAATGAGGCAAGAAATGAGCTAGAAAGAGGGAGAAGAGTGCTCACCCTTGAAGACCCAACCTTTGCTGCCTCTAGGACTGAAAAATGCTGCCTCTTAGCTGCTGGAAAGCCACTCCTATCTGCTGGAATGGAGTAGTGGTGGTGGTGCTTGGTAGTGATGAAGGAATGATGCAAGGGACTTGGATGCTTGAGCTTGAAAGAGAGGGATGGAGGGAGATATATGGAGGGATGTATATATCAATCCCAGCTGGTTTTTCTAACCTAGTATAAGGAAGAGGAGAGCTTCCTTTATAGGCAAAACAAAATGTAAAGCTTCTTGAGGAAGCTAAACAAGGGTGCATATCCTCCACACACGTGTATGGAGGATCCATTCTGTGCCCTCCAGCTGGCACAGTTGGCATATACTCAATCTGCAGAATGCTCCGGAAGGTCGTCGGCCAGCAAAATTTGCCGGTCAGCACAATAAAGTGCCGGTCGGCACAATAAATTGCCGGCCGGATAAATAGATTTCCGATAGATGCTTCCAAGGTCAAAAAACGGCCGGTGGGTGTCCAAATTGAAGCCCCTGAAGTTAGCTTTCCAATGGCGCAAACCTTGCATTAAAATTCGTTCTGTGCAAAAAGTTATGCCCTTTTTCGTGAAGCCGCGCAGATTCGATCCAACCGGGATGATGCCCGACTTCAACTGATCATATCTCCCCCACCCGGACTTGGTTCTAGGAGATTCTTGAGTGCAAAATGAAGCCCCGGAAGTAAGCTTTCCGACGGTGGTGGCTCCATAGCTAAACCCCAAGCGTACAGACAGATAAGCCCGATTCAGCGAGGGCTGCTCGACTCGCTTCTACCCGGATTCATGCCGAACTTCTCCCAAATTAGTTTTCTCCTCTCCTTTCCTCTCTTCTTCAACTCCAAACTCTTAAACAAAGTGTTTTGAAGGATTTGCCTCTCTCCTTGCCAAAGAAACTGAACATTTCCCCTGCACACCTGTCTCCACCAAGAAAAAAATCAGTAACGCCCAAGTCTTAAGCGCGGTCAAAAATGGGGTGTCTACAGTTGCCCCTCTTTGACAGAACTCATGAGTCATGAAATGACGTGAGTGAATGTCAAAGCCCCGAGACGACTCATTTTTGATGAGACCGAAGACTTGGACAAACAAACAAAATACAAATGAATGAATGGTTGTGCCCGCAGGCTGCCTACGTATCCCTTTGCAAGGAATCAAACCAGCGTAGTTCAGGGGCAGGATGCAAATGATATGAAAGAAGACTTTGATAATTGGACTTATACGCTACGCGAAGCCGGTTTGTATTCAAAACAATGTAATGTACTAACAAGTACAAGTGAGGTGCACAAGATAGCACGATAGGATGCATGCAAAATGTAAGTAAGGTGCACAGAACAGTGCGATGCGCAAGAAAGCCCGAGTGATAAACTGCACAAAACAGTGCAATGCGCAAAATAGCACGAATGATAAACTGCACAAAACAGTGCGATTGAGGTGCGCAAAATAGCGCGAATGTAAACTGCACAAAACAGTGCAATGCGCAAAATAGCGCGAATGATAAACTGCACAAAACAGTGCGATTGAGGTGCGCAAAATAGCGCGAATGTAAACTGCACAAAACAGTGCAATGCGCAAAATAGCGCGAATGATAAACTGCACAAAATAGTGCGATTGAGGTGCGCAAAATAGCGCGAATGTAAACTGCACAAAACAGTGCAATGCGCAAAATAGCGCGAATGATAAACTGCACAAAATAGTGCGATTGAGGTGCGCAAAATAGCGCGAATCACTACAACAAAAAGCATTTTTGGCGACGTTTTTTAACAACCAAATTGAATTTAGTTGCCAATTGTATGTTTTTGGCGACAATATACGTGTTCGTTGCCAAAAACTACACCATTAGCAACAAATATCTGAATTCGTCGCCAAAAATGGTTGGCGCGAAATTAATTTTTTGGGCGGGAGCGCTAAAAAAGTTTTGGCGACGAAATTAACATTTGGCGACAAAAATGTTTGTCGCCAATTTGGACGTTTTGGCGACGGCAATGAAATAGTCGCTGAAAGGCGAATGATATTTATGGCAACATAATAATTTTCGTCGCCAATAAATTTCTTGTCAAAACGACGTCGTTTTGAATTTGTTTTTTTTTTTTTTTTTTTTTAATGACCGAATAAACAAGAGTGACCTAAGATGAATCTTCTTCGTCTTCTCATTCCACAACCTAAAGCGGCACAACAGAAGACAAAAGGTATGTCTTCTCTCCCTCTTCTTCGTCTCTCTTTCCCTCTCCTTCTCCTTCTCCCTCTCACTCTCTCACACTGTCTCATCTTCCTCTCTTTCTTCTTTATCATCAATTTCATTCGGCATTGCAGAACACAACACATTCGGCACTGTCCCACCTTATAGATTTTCATTCGGCACTTTCTCACCTTATAGATTTTGATTCTTGTGAAATCTGGTTTGAGTTTGGTAGTTTGATCATTTGTTGAACCAATGTTTTGTGCTAGGCATTAAGCTTTGACTTTTGTGAATATTTTGAAGATTTCAGAGACAACATAGTAATTATAAGTGATCTTGAGTAATTGTTTCTTGGTGTGCATTTTGTAAGTGGTTTTTTCACACCCACCATGTGTTTGTGTGTTGGTTTGAAAGAGACAAAAAGTTGCAGTGGACTAGAATTTGTATGGGCAATTTCTTTGACTATGTGACTAATTAGAGTCATTTTCATTGTTTTCTATTTTTATATTTTCTGGGTTGTGGATGGGAACTAGAATTTGAATTTTTGTACTGGATTCTCGGCTTTTTTGATCACTCCCTAATAATATATATATACTAATATACACATAACAAACAAGCCAAAAATTTAGTGAGAGAGAGAGAGAGAGAGAGCTCTTACTTGTAACCATTGTACTACTTTTGCAGATAAGTCAACATCTTGATCCATCCCTCCGGGCCCATGAGAAGTTGGGGGACCGGTCTTAGAATTTTAACCCAGATTTATTTGTTACATAAATTTTGGAGAAATCAACAGCAGCACCCATAGGAGAAGAAGACTAACCATGGGATAAGATCATAGTTGCATTTGAAGCAGTAGTACTGGTCTTTAAAAGATTCATGTCTTTGTTTCAAGAAACAGTTTAGTGAAAGAGGGTGAGGGTGGGGGTGGGGGTGGGGGTGGTGGAGAAACACAAAGGGGCTATGGAGAACTCTTATAGTTAAATATAGATTAACCTTTTAGGGCCATAAAGAGCCAATCTGATTTTTATTGCGAAGGTGGAGAAACACAAAGGGGCTATGGAGAACTCTATAGTTTAGGAAAGATTAACCTTTCAGGGCCATTAAGAGCCAGTCTTTTTATTTTATTTTATTCCAGTTCATCTGTTCATATGTACAGATACAATGGGCTAACATTAGTAAGGTGGCAAATGGGTTTGGGCTCTTTGGCTTTATTATTAATTAATATGCAAATATGTGCTTTTGGCCATTGGCTGCTAATTAATCTGACAAAGATTAAATAAATCAAAATATTTAAATAATGAACAACAGTCAAACAAAGCAGATACAAATTTTGATTCCTAGGAATGCAGGAGGGGTAGGTACATATATATCATCAGAGGAAGACTACTTGAAGTTGCCTCTTTTGACTGCAATATATTAGAATGAGCACTACCGAGTTATATACACAAAGTTATGGAATAAACTTTTAAAATTAGATTAATGAAAACTGAATAAATACAAGATCATCACAAACGTAAGCCTCCTGTTTTGATTAGAATTGCTAATAAAGATTTACCGAATGGAACATTAGCTTGAATTAATCTATACTTTATTACAATATCAGCTTGCCTGTTTGTTTACTCTGATTGTTTTGTTGGTAACTTATTTTGCTGGGTTTAAAACTAATAGTCTAGGCAGATTTGCTGGACTGAAGTTGGACTTTGCTGTATAGTGGTTGAATCTGCTGTCAAATTACTTTGTTTTTGGTTCCTATGGGTAGAAGTTTGATGCTAGTGATGGGTGGTTGAATCTGCTGTCAAATTACTTTGTTTGTGGTTCAAATTACTCTGTTATGGCTGATGTTTTTGGTTCTATGATTCCTATGGGAAGTAGTTTAGTGCTAGTGTTGGATGGAAGCGGAGAACATGACTTGTCAGGATATAGGCAAGCTGATATCACAGGCATCTCAGAGTTAGCCTGCTGTTGGATTGTAGTAGAGTGGTGAGTAGCAGATTGGCTTGTAGCAGTATGGTCTGAAGCCTTTACTCTGGCACCAGTGTAGCTGGGCTGATCTTTCTGTGAAGGCAGTGCAGAGGCCTGCTGAGTGTAGGAGCTGGTGTCATATGCCTTAAACTTGGTAGCTGCGGCAAGAATAATGGTGTTTTGGGCTTATGGTTTGAATTGTTGTGTTGATCTATACGTGCCTGACTGATGGTCTTAGCCTTCTTATATTTCTTTTAGCATCCTCCTTAGCCTTCTTATATTTTTTTTAGCATCTTCATTGTGAACCAAATTACTCCTCCTTACAAGCACTTTGTTCTTCGTCGTAGATGGCCATTCTGAATGAATTCACCTCTTATTCTGGCTTTCTTTATAACAGGAATCACCCATCTTAACATTCTTGCTTCAATCACACCCTTTTTTTTAATATATTGTTTCTTAACAGCCCAATGTTCTATAACATGCATTATAGCAGTCTAGCAGACATCATAACAGTCAAATTAAACTTAACCCTTCAATGTTATAGGTAGCTTATGATCTCGCGACCCTTTGAAGCACTCTTCCATTTCATCCATCCTCCTTAATGTACCATTCTTTATAAATAATAGATTCAAGATATTAAAAATTATCTTTTTTAGATACCTTCTGGCCATGAAGTTTTACTTTATTTTCTTTGCTATTTTTAATTTTGCTAAAATTGCACCCTATATCTTCTTTTTTTCTTCTTGTTCTTAAATTGTCCACAATTTCACTCATTTAGTTCCGCAATTCTACCTTTGAGTGCACCCTATATCCATTAGTGTTCTTACTTAAAAAAAAAAAAAATCAATTTGTGATTGTCCATTAGTGTTATCTGATCTGATCTTTATACGTTACCTGTGAAGGTCTTCTCCTCATGGTGGATCAGTTATTTGTTGCTTTACATTTGTATTCATAGGGCATTTGTAGAAGTTGGTTTGTTTTAAGTAGAATAGACCAAATAAATTTTTAATATTGAGGTTTAGGGTCTTCTATATTTTTCTGCTGCTTTGAACAAGGTTAGGTTGGCACTGGGGATTGACCAGCATGATAGCAAATAAGTTGGACTTCCTTTCATTTATGCTACATTTTATTCTCTCTTGTTTGTGTGATATTTTTCCCACCAAATGATATTTTTTAATGATCTTCATGCTTTTATGCTTTTCTGATATGTCATTTTTGCTCATTTGATTCTATAAGCTGATGCGAAGTCTCATCATCAAGCTCTACAAAAGATTGCTGATATAGTTAAGCACGTTAAGCATACACATACATATGCATTATATACACTGCGATTTGACCACTCTGGCATTGGCTTTCAACTGTGCAATTGTATTACAATAATTATAAAAACTTCAACTTTCATTAAACAAATAATTAAAATACATATACATACTCATCATAGAGAAGTACACACAGCAACAGCTAGTTTGGTCAAGTTTATTTTTCCCTCCACAAACCCCTACACAAATCCAATAGCCAAGCACAGCCTGAGAGAATTAGTATTCTAAGTTTAAGGCTAGCAACAGCTAGTTTGGTCAAGTTTACCTATAATGTAATGTACTTCCCTACATTTGTACATTCTCTTAGGTATAAGATGAAAATTCCTCATAGACTAATAACCCACCCACTTGACCTATACGGTAACTAATCCATTGACATTTTTAAGTATACTTGAATCGTCGCAGCACCTATGGTTAGCAGAATGAATTACTTAAAGAGTCATAACTGAGTGTTGCAGCTTGTCTTGTGGAGCCATAAGTAAGGATAAAGAAAATAGATGCATTTAATCACAAGACCAATCCCGTATTCAACAATGATCTCACTCACTCTCTTACCCGGAATAACCTTCCAATCACTTTGATACTGATCCTTATAATCATGAAATCAACAACGACCTCACTCTCTCAGCTTGAACTACTTGAAAAGATAAAATTGCAACAAACCATTAAAACTTGGAATAAAACACAATATTGACTCATCCTATACAGTTCTAATTACTGGATAATGGGCCAGCATACTTTGCTAAGTTACTTAATGGGTAAATTACACTGCTCTCTCATAAGGTTTGGGTTTATTAGAATAAGTCCCACTAGTTTCATGAAATTATATTGAGCTTCACTGACATAGTTAGTTCACCAACAGACCTAACAGAAATGTTGAATTTGTAATTGCCCTCTCATAAAACAATCATTTTACACCAAAAAATGACTTTACCTAATTTCCCTCTTCTCTCCTCTGCCCATCTTCTTCCTCTCTTTTTTTTCTATCATATTCTCTCTTCTCCATCGTTCTCTTCCCCTCTCCCCCTACCATCGCACGTCAATAATATATTTTTTATTCAAGAATTCAAATAAGGTGATGATGTGCCTCAATTTGGTGCTCAAAAGATGGAACCACCTAGGAGAACTAGCCAAACTTATTGACAAAGAACATTTGGAAGGTGAATGGGAGGGGAAAACAGTTTGATTATATCCCACATGGCTGTTGATCTAACAGGAATCACCCATCTTGACATTCTTGCTTCAATCACACCCCTTTTTTTTTTAATATATTGTTTCTTAATGTGGAAAGCAGAACTGCTCTGAACTGATATAAGGTGGAGTGCTGAAATTTGCCGTGCTGTGTTTGTTGTGCTGAAATTTGCTTTGCTGTGCTGTGCTCTGCTATGTTTGTTGGAAATCTTATTTTGCTGAGTTGTTAAACTGATTTGAGCTGGAAATTTGTGGGCTGCTGGAAATTTATGGATGAATCTGCTGTGTAAGGTCCATGTATGCAAAGTTTGCCTTCCTCTCTGTTGTGTCTGCTGTGCTTGTTCTGTTCAGTTTTCTGTTCTGTTTTTGGTTCTCTTTGTCTATGTTCTATTCTTCTGCTTTTTTTTTTCCTTTCGGGTTTGGTTCCTCACCAAACTCCTTCCCTTTATTTGATGTAATCTCATATTTTGTATGATTTTCCATCTATAAAGGTTCCTCTTTTTTTGCTGATAAAAAAAATAAATAAATAAATTAAAGAAGAAGACATTCATATGGTTGTTTATTGACTTGGAAAAGCAAATGATAAGTAAGTTCCATCAATCACCAAATTAGAAAATTAGTTTCCACATAAGATTTTCTTAGAATACAACCAAATTTATTTTTTTGCTGTGTATTCTGAAATTATGTGGCAAAATCTTGGTCTTACAATATAGATCTTTAGTAAACTTGAAGCAGTTTTTTTTGTTTCTCTTGTTATTACTCGAAAGAGTTTATTTAAAGGGGAAATTACAATATAGATCCTAGGGTTTGACCCTTGTCACAAGTTAAACCCTAAGTTTTTAATTTTTTTAAAGCAAACCTTGAATTTTTAAAGAAGATGCAATCTTAATCCGTCTATCACCATTAATTATTCATAATAGAAAACTTTTCTGTTATGAATAATTATTCATAGCAAATGTTCCTTATTTTGTTTATGCTGTAGTTTTTTCCCCTTTGTTTTCCTTACACTTTTTTTGGGGCTGGTTTCAGGTTGTACTGAAGGAAAATTTAGTTCTTACATTGTTTAGAGATGAGGTGAATTCTACAAGTCACTTATTATAAACGTGGTATTTACTGAGTATTCACCCAAAAAAAAGAGAAGATATTTACTGACCTAGTTTATCATTGCTACATATTAAATGTGCTTACCGAGCAAGTTAAATCATTGTTATATACTAAATGTGCAGTATGTACTATTGCATGAGGATTATCAATTATATGTGTTGCCACGGATGTTGGAGTCAAAGAAGATGGCAAAATCTGGACGTACAAAGCAAAAAGAAGCAGATCTGGAGTATATTGTTGCAAAGCGAGTTGAGAAAATGATACGGTATAACTCAAACAATAGATGTTATATTTGAAAAGCATTGCACTTGGCATAAGATTTACAGGGCAATAAAGAAAATTACAATCTATGAAGGGATTTAACTAATTTGGGGGATGTTTTCTTTCTCTTTTTTCCCAAATTGTTGTTTAAGTTCATTTTATATCATACATGCACCAAAGCTCCAGTATTTCCCTTATGTTCTAGGAATGCAGAGATCGTTGCTAACTATCATTTTGAACTAGTACAAAAAGTGTTACTATCAATGATTCCATTTTTATGGATCATATCATCTGTATTTTCACCATAAGAAAATTTCTATAATTCTTGTTACAAAATTATATCAGATTAACTTCATTACATATTACCAATCTGCTTTGTTCCTTCTGAGGCTTGTGGAACCATAGCTGTCAAATATTACATTGTTTAGTTTCTTTTGATAATTTCAACGAAGTGCATGAACAAGCATTATTCTCTTGTGATGCCATACACCGAGAAAGGAGAATATTATTAAAGCAAGAGATTGGAAGAATGGTGCTTGTTTTTACTGATCAGCCAAGTTTGTTGGCTCCTAACATTCAGGTATATTTTATTTTAAAATCTTCAAGTATGCGATGCAATTTAATCATTTAAAAGATGTTTCTTCATTATAACTTTCTAGGGAACAAGAAGGTAGTTATTTTTTTGGAAGCTAAAAAAAGAAGAAAAATAATTTGTGAGTCTAAAAAGTTGGGAAGAGAGAAGTGCAAATGTTTTGGCAAAGGAAGTGGTAGATGTTTATGAGATTATGGTTAGTGTGTCCTTTCCCCTTTTTAATCACCAAGCTTTGTGTTGCTTCCTGACTGCTGTCTTTCATGGCACGAGTTCCTATTGGTATGGAGTTCTGTACAAAATCATATGCAATCTTATTGTTTTATTGTGTGATTTGTCACTTGGATTTTGTGTTTCTCATTTCTTGTTTAGTTGGATTTAGAAAAAAAAAATGAGGTAAAAGATGGAAGATGGAAGATGGAAGAAGAGAAAGGGAGAAAACATCATACGCCAAAATGAAAACAGAGTAATTTGGGGTTCTCTCCCTCATTCACTAGTACGACTCCTAGGGTTTCTCCTTCACAAGACTCATCTCTCTTTAACCACGTGTGTAGGTAAACATTAAGAGATCCCTATATATAAACTATGACGAGTGTTTGTGTGTAATTGAAACTTCTACATGAGATTAGTGTTTGTTGGTAAGAAAAATACATTAATGTCCTTAAGTTTCCAAAAATTACAATTAGGCCTCCAAAACTAAAATGTAGCCCCTTAATCCTGGTTCTTTAAAATTAAAAATATCTCAAATTTGTATTTTTGAAATAGAATATCATTATTTTTATTTGAAAATTACAAAGTTCTCTGAAATTTTCTAAAATAACAAAAATATAACAATTTCCCGAATGTGCGTCTGCAATTGTTCCCGAAGAGGTATTCAATTGTCATCCTACTCATTTAGGTATTGCATGCTCATACAAATAGGGAAACCACATGTCATAAGTTAACATGGCAACTTTCTGTTTTCTTGTTGTCCTAGGACTCTAATGTGTGATGTCATTCACTTTTTTACATCAATGACTATTGTTCATGCTGGATGAGGAAAGATGAAAAATCCTGTTGCAGTGAGTCACAATGTTGGAATGATTATTAAATTGCCATCAAATGAGCTAAAAATATATTTCAGGAAGTTTGTCCTAGTTATTTAATGTTCTGAATCAATTAAGATACTAGTTTGATTTTATTTGGTGAATATGATTACTCTTTAAATTATGTATGATGTTTAAGAACCCTGTGAATTATTTCTGTACTGACGTGGACACTTCTAGAACAATAATCCTTTCTGTTTTCAGTGATTTATTTCACAAAATTTATATTAACAAATACCTGCTACATCTTGATTGAATTTATCATAATTGATGCTCTGCATTGCATATCTTCATCTAGAATACTAGGACTCTGAGTGGTCTACAGAATGACAGTTGCTTTAACGAGTACAGGTTACTAAAATTGGTCGAGATGCAGTCCTGTATGTTGAGTCTCTTTTCTTGTATAAGAAGCTCAATGCCAATGTATAAGCTAGACAAGATGCAAGGGGAACAACAAAGTAAGGGTTGCAGGTCACTGGAATTGGCGTTTTGCATTCTTTGGGGAGGCAATTGTGATGGTTCCATTTGCTATTCTAGGTTTTGTTATAAAACCTTTACAGTTGAAAGGTATATGTTGTGTTAGTTTTAATTTTTTTTTTATGTAATCTATTACCATTTCTTAGCTATTCTTAACAACTTGTGGATACAGGTTTTTACCCTGCTGGATCAAAAAAAGCATTGACTGGTACAGAGATAGCTGTCATAGAACTTAAAGGTGTGACACGTTATGATTACTGTGCATGGGATCTTTTCAGTATAATTGCACTTTTTTCTTCTCTCTTTTCAGTTTACTGCATCACTATTATGTAAGAACCAATGTGCAAAAGCCAAGATAATGGGTGTTATTGAGAACATCTACAGTAATCCGATATACATCAAGCACCTATCACTAAATAGCTTTGACAATCTTGTTCCCACAAAATAGTGCCTCAATTTGCCCAGTTTAAATATTTTTATTGGTTTCATTTGAATCTATAATAATCAACTTGATTTGAAGAGATTGAGAAGTTTATGAGGAAGACCAAGGATCAAGCAGGCATGCAGGTTGATGAAAATGATTATTCATCAGAGGAATCTTATTGACAAACACTTTTGTAAGTATATTTTTCACAATTTACTTTTCAAATCACTACAAGCATTTCATTTAATATGTTTGGTTGTGTTGAACAAACGGGACCTCGATTGGATCTCCGGTTAGAAAATTAGAAGGAAAATTGTAACACACAAGACTTAAAAGGCCTGTTAGGGGGCCAAAATTGCGAAATGACCACCGAAACCACCGAAACTTGGCACGGACAGCTTGTTCAAGCCTAAATAGACTTGTAGGAAAAAACGGGACCTCTATTGGACCTCCGGTTAGAAAATTAGAAGGAAAATTGTAAAACACAAGACTTAAAAGGCCTGTTCAGAGGTCGAAATTGTGAAATGACCACCGAAACCACTGAAACTTGGCATAGACAGTTTGTTCAAGCCTAAATAGACTTGTAGGAACAAACGGAATCTCGATTGGATCTCCGGTTAGAAAATTAAAAGGAAAATTGTAAAATACAAGACTTAAAAGGCCCGTTCGGGGGCCGAAATTGCGAAATGACCACTGAAACCATCGAAACTTGGCACGGACAGCTTGTTCAAGCCTAAATAGACTTGTAGGAACAAACGGGACCTCGATTGGATCTCTGGTTAAAAAATTAGAAGGAAACTTGTAAAACACAAGACTTAAAAGGCCTGTTCGGGGGACAAAATTGCGAAATGACCACCGGAACCACCAAAACTTGGCATGGACGGATTTTTCAAGCCTAAATAGACTTGTAGGAAAAAACGGGACCTCGATTGGATTTCCGGTTAAAAAATTAGAAGGAAAAATGTAAAACACAAGACTTAAAAAGCCCGTTCAGGGGTTGAAATTTCGAAATGACTACCGAAACCACCGAAACTTGGCACGAACAGCTTGTTCAAGCCTAAGTAGACTTGTAGGAACAAATGGGACCTCAATTGGATCTCCGGTTAGAAAGTTTGAAGGAAAATTGTAAAACACAAGACTTAAAAGGCCCGTTTGGGGGCTGAAATTGCGAAATGACCACTGAAACCACCGAAACTTGGCACGGACAGCTTGTTCAAGCCTAAATAGACTTGTAGGAACAAACGGGTCATCGATTGGATTTCCGGTTAAAAAATTAGAAGGAAAAATGTAAAACACAAGACTTAAAAGGCCCGTTCGGGGGCCGAAATTTCAAAATGACCACCGAAACCACCAAAACTTGGCACGGATAGCCTTTTCAAGCCTAAATAGACTTGTAGGAACAAACGGGACCTCTATTGGATCTTCGGTTAGAAAATTAGAAGGAAAATTGTAACACACAAAACTTAAAAGGCTCGTTCAGGAGCCGAAATTGCTAAATGACAACCGAAACCACCAAAACTTGGCACGGACAGTTTGTTCAAACCTAAATAGACTTGTAGGAACAAACGGGACCTCGATTGGATTTCCGGTTAGAAAATTAGAAGGAAAAATGTAAAACACAAGACTTAAAAGTCCCGTTCGGAGGCCAAAATTGCAAAATGACGACTAAAACCACCGAAACTTGGCATGGGTAGCTTGTTCAAGCCTAAATAGAGTTGTATGAGCAAATAGCACCCAATTGGACTTCCCGTTACAAAATTAAAATCAAAATTGTGAAGTTTATATCGAGTTTTTTTTTGTCAATCTAATGTTGTTTTTTCTTTTTTCATGTGACAGATTAGCAATGGTGGAAAATAGTTTGGGCTGCATCAGAAGATTTGATTTTGTGTTTTTGAAAATATTTTGACATAGGATTTTGGTAAATGATTTATGGATTAAATGTTTAGCATCAAAATATTTGGTGTTGTGTTTTTGCAAATATTTTGATGTAGGATTTTAGTAAATGACTTGTTGGTCAGGTGTTTAACATCAAAATATTTGGTTGTAATTTTGAAAATATTTTGACATAGGATTTGGTAATGTATTTATGGGTTTGATATTAGTAGTTTGTAAGTACTTTGGTATGCATGTTTTAGATTGTCAGAGAATTGTAATTATGTTTATTGGGATTTTTCATAGTTATTAATTTTGAATTAGTATGAATGTCTTGCACAGGTGTATTATTATTTACATTACATTTGTGTATATATTGTGCATAGGAAAATAGGTGTTTTGGATTATTTTGAACAGGAAAATTATTAAAATCAAAAATTTGTGTAGTGAATTTTTAGTAACAGGTGGTGTTTTTGTCGCTGTTAATATATTTGGCGACAACATATTGTTTTTGTCGCTAAAAGTTAGTGGTTATTCCAAGAACTTTTAGCAACCAAAACTTACTTGTTACTAAAAATGTGATTTTTAGCGACCAAATTAATTTTGTCGTTAAATAGTACTTTTGGCGACGCATTTATTTGTCGCTAAAAGTACATAGCCTATCCAAATTTTAACCTTTTAGCAACAAATTGTAATTCTATAGCGACAAAATATATGATTTTTGGCGACCAATTTTGCTTGTCGCTAAATGTCTACATACGGTGACAATTTCTAATTTCGTCGCCAATACTTTTAGTGACAGGGCTTTGGCGACAAGTTGTGTATTTTGTCGCCGATTCTTTTGGCGACGAAATTTGTACTTTTGGCGACGAAATTTGTGGGTCGCCAAATGTGTTTTTTGTTGTAGTGAATGTAGCTGCACAAAATAGTGCGATACGCAAAATAGCGCGATTGAAATGCACTAAACAGTGCGATACGCTAAACAGCGCGAGTGATATGCAATGCACAAAATAGTGCGATACGCTAAACAGCGCGATTGATTTTGAAATGCACAAGACAGTGCGATACGCTAAACAGCGCGATTGAAATGCACTAAACAGTGCGATACGCTAAACAGCGCGATTGAAATGCACTAAACAGTGCGATTGATTCGAAATGCACTAGACAGTGCAATACGCTAAACAGCGCGATTGAAATGCACTAAACAGTGCGATTGATTCGAAATGCACTAGACAGTGCGATACGCTAAACAACGCGATTGAAATGAAATGCACTAGACAGTGCGATACGCTAAACAGCGCGATTGATTTGAAATGCACTAGACAGTGCGATGCGCTAAACAGTGCAATTGATTTGAAATGCACAAAACAGTGCGATACGCTAAACAGCGCGATTGAAATGAAAAGCACTAAAATAGTGCGAGTGAGATACAAAGTGTAAGTGCACAAGATAGTGCGAGTGAATGCATGTTCTATGCAAATGAGGTGCATTTTCTATGCAAGTATGGAAGAGTGCATTTTCTATGCAAAAGATACGAGCATTTTCTATGCAAGAAACAGGAGCATATTCTATGCAATATTGAAAGCCAATTCTATGCAGAATCGAGAGCAAGCATATTCTATGCATGAATCATAACGATGTGTGGCACGCATGCAACAATAGTGTATATGAAAATGCACATTCTATGCAGTAGAGGAGCATCAAATATGTACTCTGGTGCCTCTGATTTACCTTTCGGAGGACTTTGTAATACGCTCAGCTCAAAAGGGGACACCCTGTTTATGTTGGCAAGAGATAACATCTGCTGCTACTTTAATTGCCATTCTGACTTGAAGCAGGCTTACACTTGGGGTCGAGATACACTCATACTCCAGAGAGATGGTGAGGCCTGAGAAGGTGCACCTGGAATGCAGTCTCGGATCTTGCCAAAGCTGGAACACCCTAAGATGCTCCGAATTTTCCTTTTTCTTTTGCTTTGCAGTCTGGAACCTACATAGCTTCAGATAGGTCCTTGTTCTACTGTTCACACTTATCGGGGGTGGACCCTGCAGTTTTATGAAAGAACAAATACTGTTTTGCACAAATGTGGAGAATGGCACAGCACTCTGAGCACAAGATGATTTTTGAAAATTGAGAAATGAGTTCTTAACCGGGTATTGAGCCGACGACTGGCCACAGCCAAAACGACTCGACAAGGGAAAAACAAAGGTAAACAACCTAAACACATTGAGTAACACTCGAAGCGACTCAAAACAAGAATCGAGATAGACAAAATAAAACACAAGACTCAAATGTGCACATGGAACCTGTTTCCCCGGGTATTGTTTCCCACCCTTTCTCACTTGTGATTCTCACATCGCTCGGCCCTCAGGCTCGGATTTTCTCTCAAAACCCTTTTCCTCACTTTTCTCTCAACTTACACCTCTCTATTCTTTAATCTCTCATTTTTCATCCCTCCCCAGGGTGGTTGATGAATAAACAGGAAGTTGCGGGTTCTTGCCCCAAGCATTCTGCTAGATTCTCTTCTTCTGCTCACAACAGTGAGTTTCTCCCAGAGAGGGGCTGTGCTACAACTGGATGGGTAGCAGATCTGCAGCTGACATCGGTTGACGATGCTCTACTGGGGAGTTTGGACATGATCAGATTTGTCCAGATAAAGGAGTGGAATATCCTAATCCGTTCCCGTTTGTGCTTCGCACTTGGCTTGATACCTCGTTGCGTGGAGGATGTGAGAGTTTTCTGCCATTTGTTGTTGACTTCAGTTGTGCCCTTTTCTGGCAGGTAGAGTGCCCTTCTTGGCAAGTATGTTGAAAATGGGGAGAAGACAGAAAGCCTGACTCAATTGTGCCCCTAGTTCATCATTTTGACCATTTTTTTCTTTTGTTTTCTACGAAAACAATTTTTGACCAATATGAGAGTTAGATTAACACACTTGTTCGATTTTCTGATTTAAAATCATGCAAGTTAGGCTGTGAGCACTGAAAATTTTCCTCTTTTGGGTCCAAGAAATGGTCCAGTTTTAAAAATGGAATACTTTTCGAGAAGATTAGTCAACCTTAGTAAAAATTCTCAAAAACTATTTTTGCAAACGACCACTGCTCAACGAGTACGGAACCTACTCTCGAGATGCACAACCTCGAATTTGAAGGAAGATTGCCCCTTGCTTGAGGGGAACTGCATGGCAACGGAAAGTTTCCCCTTGTTTGAATGGCGCCACGGCGCATTGAATGGCGACGGGAAGCTGCCCCTTGTCTGAATGGCCCCGTAGTGTATTGTAATCAGTCCTCAGAGCGATGATTGCAACCGAACTCCCGGATACAGAAAAGACAAAGATGACTAGAACCATCACATGGACACAGTTGAATTTGAAGTGTTTCAGGGCTGGACTTCAGAATGAAGTTGCCTGCGTATCCCAAAGATGGGAATCAAGCCTTACGTAGTTCGGGGTTAAGGTACACTCGGGTATTTAACCTCTCCTTTTTAGGCTCTAACTTTTGCCAAGGCGCCCGATGCGGGTTTTCGACCTTGCGAGTTTTATTTTTCTTTTCTTTTCAATTCTTTTCATTTCTTTTTGATTTTTTGATTTTTTGCATTTTCTTCATTCCATTTTCTTTTGCATTTTTCTCCTTCTTTTTTTTTGTTCTTTTTTTTCTTTTTCTTGCTCTAACTTTTGCCTGGGTCGCCCTTCCGGGTTTTCGGCCCAGCGAGCCTCTCAAGGGTAAAAGTGTAGCTTGGTCCATGCCAAATGGTTATAGGGTTTTGAAGCCATCCGTATCCAGGAGAGTGGCTGTTGATTTGCAAGAAGACTCATCTTCAGCTCTTCGAGCATGTCTGATATCTTTGCCCCTAGTTCGAGGGGTACTTCTGTTCTAGCTTTGCAAGCTTCTTTTGATCTGATCTTCTTGATCTGACTTTGGTGCCTCTTGTTCGAGGGCTGCTTCGAAATGGCCACACAGGCCTCACGTTGTGGTGGACCGTTGAACGTTCTGAACTCAGGTTCAAGGTTTGAAAGTGAGGGGTCGAATCTCGAGGCTGAGAGCGATCCTAAGCTGCACAATCTCAAGAGCGATTCCACACAGGTCTTCGCAGGACTGCGCAAAACATTTTGTTTTTGAAAGTTTTTAAGAAAGCGACAGATCGCTCGCGCTGAAGACAGTGTGGGACCAATCTGGATCAAGTGAGGATCCTTCTTAGTACTCACATTAACAAGCATGATCTCGATCATTAAGGGCTTAGCATGCCTCTCTTTCTCTCAATTGATTAAATTTTGCAAAACGCAAGGAATTCCTTCCTCTTTGTTTTTATCACAATGTTTCGAAAAAAGTTTTGGAAAACTTAGGTCATTACAATGACTTCAAAGGCACAGAAAAGGCAGGTGAAGAGCCCTGTCATCTCATTCAAACTTCTGGCACAACTGGCACACGGCAGAAGCAAACACAAGAGTATGAAAATTGCTGTTGTTTCATTCAAATATGTTGGCATAACTGGCTCCAAGGCAGAAACAGACTCAAAAGAAAGCAAAAAGACAAACGCAAAACAAGATAGTGATGTCCGAGGTAACACCCCCGGAATCACCCGACTCTTAACAAAACAGGACTGACTCGATACAACAAGACAGACCTGAAACAAAAAGACTGACTCAAAACAGACTCAAAACAACACAACAAGACTGACCCAATACCCAAGTCAGAATGTACAAAACTAGCATTCACAAATGCTCAAAATAGTGCGTGCCATACACCACATCTGGAGTAAATCGAGCGCCATCCGCAGGTGGTTCATCCCCCGATCACATCACATTATCCCCCAGGTTCACTGATCCAATGACGATAAACTTCGCTGAGTTGGTGCGGCGATGACCTTATTGTCAATCAGATCTTGTATTTCGTGGCGAAGACGGAAACAACCGTCAGTGACATGGCCGACTTGCTGATGAAAGGCACAGTACTTGGTCGGATCATGGGAGGAAGGAAGTCTATCTGGCAGTGGTCGCGGCTCCAAGGGTTTCAAATTCCCCTCTCTAATCAAGATCCTAAAGGCCGCTGATAGAGACATGTACAGTGGTGCGAATACCCTCTGGCCTCGAGGTGGGTATTTTGAGGTTTGTGGAGTTTTGCTGGATGCACCAGCAAAGGGATTGGCAGGCGTTGACTGGGTTTGCTGATCATTTCTGAGCACAGGATTAGGGCTGAAAGGAACATTCTTCGTACAAAGGCCCTTCTCCTGGCTTGCCCCTTGATTCAGACTGCTCTCATTCTGAGTGGCGAAAGTGTCATCCACATTTTTTGTAACAATTGCGAGGACTTGCTCTTTGTTCAGTCCTTCAGCTTTCAAAGCCTCAATATCCCACCGAAGGTGTTCATGGGGACCAATGCCTGCCCCTACCTTGTTCTTACCACTTGCCTCCACTTTGCTAAAAGATTGGCCTTCTCCCAATGCAGCCCGTCCTGAGGAGCCTTTTGACATGAACTCCCTGGTATGTGATGCGGTTGATGACGAGGCCAAAACTCCAAAGGCCAGATCTGCCACAGTTCTCTGAAGATCTTCGATCATTTTCATCAGCTCAGAAGTAGTGGGTTCATGGGTTTGAGATAATTGGGGTTCAGATGCACCCATCATGCATAAGTCCATGCTTTCCGGGATAAACACCTCAGGCTTGGGTAGATGGGCCGGGGTGATGTATACGCTGGGGTCGTAAGGGACGGCCAGTGTGTGGATCAGATTGAGATGTGGATGAGGTACTTGGTCATCGGGGGCTGAAGGTGGAGCTATCGTCCGGTTGTCGATGAGATTTTGGACCTCATGACGAAGGCGGTAGCAACGGTCGGTGCCATGACCGCGCTGCTGATGGTACATACAGTACTTGGAGGGATTATGTCTAGCTGGAAGTGGGTTAGGCAGAGGTTAAGGATCGAGGGGTTTGAGATGCCCTCGTTCCATCAAGGCTTTTAGTGCGCTAGTCAAGCTCATATAGAGGGGAGTGAAAGTTCTGCCCTGAGCTCAGGCTGGACCGGCTGTTTGTAGGCTTGGTTTGGCAAAAGGGTTGGCTGTGGCGACTGCATTGATCTCGGTGGGTTTGGGAATGACGCTACTACCAGTATTGGTACTCCCTGCAATCGCCCTCTTTGTCGGTTCACTTGTTCTGGGAATAATCCCGCTGTTGAACGCATTCTCGACCTGAACCCCCAGTTCATGCAAACTTTTGAAAGTGAATAGTGGAGCGACTATCAACTTTTGCAACATATCGTGCTCGAGGTTTCGCACCATCATCTGCACTTGATCCCTCTCAGAAGGGCGATCTGTCATCTGTGCTGCCTTTGCCCTCCACCTCGCAACGAATTCCACAAAAGGCTCTGTTGGGTTCTGGCGGGTTGCTTCAAGCTCTTGGATGGTCATTTCAACTTGGGTATTGTAGGAATACTGATCAACAAAGGCCTCAGCCAATTCTTCCCAGTCTTGCTTCACTTTATCTTCCAACTTAGCGTACCAAGTGGCTGCTACACCCGACAGGGTTCTTCCATACAGAGAGAGTTTCTGTGGCTTAGTCAGACCCATCGGCTTCATGACATCCAAGAAAAGTCGGATATGTACCATTGGATCTCCAGACCCGTCGAAACGGTCAATATATGGCATTTTGAACCTGTCTGGGAGTCGTACGGCAGACTCAGGGTGCCCATCCTCAATGTCGGGAATGGAATTAAGGCCCTGTGCCTTTTTGAAGTGCTTTTCAAGGTTCGCAATTTTCACCGCAGTCGGATTGAGCTCATTAACATCAAGGGAATAAAGCCTCTCATTAGGCTGTACCAGGGGTCTGAGCACCTGAGCTTGAGTCAACCTTTCTCGAGGATTCGGACAGTGCAAATCTTCAACTGGCGGAAGTGGGTCAAAGTTTGGCTGGGGTCCCAAAGCTGGACGTGAGGCAGATGCCCCAGATGGACGCTGCATTTCAATACTGGTCTCAGCCTGCATGGCAGTTCCCTGATTTAACGCTGCTATCATGGCCACAAATTCTTCCGAACCCTGGGCCATCATGGTCTGCTGAGTCTGAACAAAGGTGATGTGACTGGCGACTGACGGATTAGATGAACCGATGAGCCCTGACTGGCCTTTCTTCGCCTTGCCTCAGCGAAAGAACACTGGTTGCCCTTGAATTGAACTTCTGACCTAACAAAGTCTATCAGCACTAGTCCAATGTACCCCGGGGATATCGGAGCCTTCTGAAGCTATGGTTCCAGGACTACCTTGCAAAAGGGAAAACAGAGAGCATCTCAGCCTAATTTCACTGGAACAGATTTGAGCATACTAGGATGAATGTACCCAATACTGATCACTGTTTCCCAAATATCTGCCTGTAAACTGATACCCTCAGGTAAAACTGATTCCCAAATACTGATGCCCACAGGCCTGATGCCCAAACTTGCAAACTGATATATGCATTCCTATAGAGATACACTCTAAAAGCACATAGCAAGTAAGAGAGAGCCAAAACACCCCTATGTTGGGGTAGGGTTTCCTTGTCCTATTTTGTCAGGAGCTAGGGTTTCACTATGCACACAGCAGTTCTCAAACAACCTAACATCGGGTAAGCAGCCTGTCCTAATTTGGAATGGTCACTATGGATCCGAAAATGTACCAGGTCGAGTGGTCAAAAAGGGTGCCCCGGTAAAATCGGGGTTTGTGTTCCCATACTGTCAGAGCCCATAGCCGGTCAGCCTTACGGACATGCCTTGACAAGACAAGCCTCCGGCAAACCGTTCAGGAATGGCAGATGGCAAACACTGTGTTCCTAGGCGCACCAATGCACATGCAATGCAAAGAAACACATAAATGAGATCAAAACAGGATATCACGAGTTCGAGTCAAGCTCTCTAAAATTCCCCAGCAGAGTCGCCAGAAATTGTAGACGCGCCCGTGTGCCCGTGCTACTGTTCGGACTCGATTTGTGTCACGGTTCTTAATCTGAACCAAAGAGTCCAAATCTGGCAAATCGTTTTGAGAAACAGATTTTTGAAAAAGTAGTGCCAAACATGGACTGCTTTGCCAGATACAGAGTCGCCACCTAAATATTTTAAAATGGGGAAATTTAGGAAACCCTGACTCGGTGCCGAAGGCCACATGTCCGTCATCACCGGAGTTGTCTCGGCTCGGGAGCTTGGGTACGATCGGGGAAGGTCAGCTATGAGCACCCCCTCTCGCCCGGTCCGAAGACCGGCCTCTACTAACCGTGATATCCAGTTTTGAAAACGTTATGTGTTCTTATTCCAATTATTAGCCTAGCATTACTATGTTATGCGCGCAGCAAACAAGTATAGACCGAATCGCCCAAATTGGAAATAAAACATTTTATGTTCGTTTTGAAAATGGTTTGCTACTCGTAAGTAGGCTAAAATGCAGGTTTTGCCACCTTCAAGTGGGCTTTTGGGAAAGATGGTTTTGCCACTATCTAGTGGGCTTAAAAATCGCAGTTTTAACGCATTATTCCAATTTAGGTAATTCAACCTCCATCCACAGGCATTCAGGCAGTTATATCACATAAGCAATTAGCCTCATGGTAATCATACTGTCATGGCAACACTCACACACATGCGATATGCTAAAGCATAAAAGCTTACCTAGTACTCCGAGCCAAAACAGAAACTAGTCAGTAATCATATGCATGATCCTAGTTCATGTTAAAAATGGCTAACGCAACACATGCAAAGATGCAATCTAAACAGGCTCGTCTATCCTAAAGATGGCATGTGAAATGCTGCAACTAACAAGTTCTCAACTTGGAATTGAAATACAAGTGCAGTTAGCATGATGTGACGAGCCCGGTGCATGTAAGACAAATGTATGGATGCACGCATGCTATCATACTGTTATGCTAATTTAAATATGCCCTAGTCTACCATCATGAGCGGGTAAATAAAAGGGAGAAAGAAGTGGGGGTTGGAAGACATACATCACACGCACGCACACTTATTACAAATATGCCCTCGCTCGGAGGGACCAAATAAATATTACAAATTAATTAACTACGCAAGCTAATTAAATATTACAAATTAATTAATTAATTAACAAATTAACTAATCTAGGAAAACAGGTAAACCGCCTCGGGAAATGCGCCGCCATGCATAGGCTGCCTCTGTTTTCTTTCCTCTGCTCCTCTGAAGGCTACCAAAACCTCAGGACTGCTTCCTTGGACTCTGAGGAGTGCCACCGGCTGAGTAGAATTGCCACCGGCAGTGTGGTGTAATCACCGGCACAAGATGAATCCATCGGCTGCTTGTTTACTGCCGGTCGGCAATATATACTGCCGGTCGGCAAGGAATGTCTGCAGAACCTGCAATTGACAGCAACAGAGTGCAAAGCAAAGCATGGCAGCACAATTCAAGGCATATATGCACCATTCATGTCCCTTATCATGGTAATGACTCAAAGGGGCATGTGCCTCGATTCTCGGACCACCAATCGCGCATTTCTATGCATGATGGCCCAAGGAATCAAGTATGCAACTTTCATGTCCAATGAAATGCAAACCAATCAAACAAACTAAAGCCCAACCTCTATCACATGATTAAGAGGCAAGGCATGCATGCCAATGCAATGCAACCTAGGTATGCAAACAAGAATACAAGCATGCTATGCAACTACATGGCATACACAATGCTAACAACATAACATGCGCAACGCTTTGAAACATGGCATACACAATGCAAGGTGGACTTACACCAATGTGAGTGGACCTCAGCCGCACCCACATCAGTGGCCATAAGATGAAAATGAAGTGCCTCGAAATGCGTGCACACGGGCACGCAAACCGAGGCAATGGCATACACAATGCAAATGTGGCAGAAATGGTATGCAAGCATGCTAATGGATTTTTAGCAATGAAATATGGGGGAAAAAAGTCCCGAAATGAGGCGAAATGACACCAAATGCATGGAATAGTCCCGAAATGCGAATTTAGGCACCCGAAATGGCCTATAGCTATGCCAAACATGCACGATATGGACATGGAATGTAAATACAGAAGCAAGGCAGCCCCAAAATTAGCATTTTACTAGTACAAAACATGGTCAAACAGCAAACCAAGATAGGGCGAAACTAGCATGCAAGAAATGGCCCTAAACATGAGATTAAAAAGAAACTCATAGGTGCTGGCCCCAAACAGGTTAGGGTCCTTCAACAATGTTGAAGAGGGACCCAAAATAAGACTATTTACAGTTTATGGCAACCCCAAAAACAGTATACAAATATATTAGAAATGCAATGCAAAAATGAGGCTCAAAAGTGGCTATAACATGAGGTATACAAAACATTCACCAAACAAGAAAATACCCTTAATAAAACATGTTCAGGAGGTCAAAATAAAGCCACTTTTAGTTCGGACCAAGGTCCAAAAATAGCAACATCAGGGGCTGCCAAGACATACAAAAATGGGACCAAAAAGAGGATATAAAAGGGAAGTACAACATGGAAGTCCCAAACAGTGTTGAGCGCTTCTTCAATGTTGAAGAGGGGCTCAAAATAATCCTATTTTCAGTTTACCTCAGGCTCGAAAACAGATCACACATAGGCTAAAAGAATCATGCAAAATAATGGCATACAAAGGGGTAATGAAGAAAGTGCCAAAAATAAGCTTCGAACTGTAATAAGCCCTTAACGAAACATGGAATATAGCTCAAGAAAATGGCATTTTATGTTTTGGTCGGAGCTCAAAACAGCAAGCAAAGAGGCTAAAAAATTGAGGCAAGAAATGAGCTAGAAAGAGGGAGAAGAGTGCTCACCCTTGAAGACCCAACCTTTGCTGCCTCTAGGACTGAAAAATGCTGCCTCTTAGCTACTGGAAAGCCACTCCTATCTGCTGGAATGGAGTAGTGGTGGTGGTGCTTGGTAGTGATGAAGGAATGATGCAAGGGACTTGGATGCTTGAGCTTGAAAGAGAGGGATGGAGGGAGATATATGGAGGGATGTATATATCAATCCCAGCTGGTTTTTCTAACCTAGTATAAGGAAGAGGAGAGCTTCCTTTATAGGCAAAACAAAATGTAAAGCTTCTTGAGGAAGCTAAACAAGGGTGCATATCCTCCATACACGTGTATGGAGGATCCATTCTGTGCCCTCCAGCTGGCACAGCTGGCATATACTCAATCTGCAGAATGCTCCGGAAGGTCGTCGGCCAGCAAAATTTGCCGGTCAGCACAATAAAGTGCCGGCCGGATAAATAGATTGCTGATAGATGCTGCCAAGGTCAAAAAACGGCCGGTGGGGTCCAAATTGAAGCCCCGGAAGTTAGCTTTCCAATGGCGCAAACCTTGCATTAAAATTCGTTCTGTGCAAAAAGTTATGCCCTTTTTCGTGAAGCCGCGCAGATTCGATCCAACCGGGATGATGCCCGACTTCAACTGATCATATCTCCCCCACCCGGACTTGGTTCTAGGAGATTCTTGAGTGCAAAATGAAGCCCCGGAAGTAAGCTTTCCGACGGTGGTGGCCCCATAGCTAAACTCCAAGCGTACAGACAGATAAGCCCGATTCAGCGAGGGCTGCTCGACTCGCTTCTACCCGGATTCATGCCGAACTTCTCCCAAATTAGTTTTCTCCTCTCCTTTCCTCTCTTCTTCAACTCCAAACTCTTAAACAAAGTGTTTTGAAGGATTTGCCTCTCTCCTTGCCAAAGAAACTGAACATTTCCCCTGCACACCTGTCTCCACCAAGTAAACAATCAGTAACGCCCAAGTCTTAAGGGCGGTCAAAAATGGGGTGTCTACAGTATGGAATGAACATGGTAAATCTAAAAAATATCAATAAAGGGCTGTGGTGAAGAACTTCTACCATTGTGTTCTTTTTTCTTCCACTCAAGGATTGGTATATTGCTTGTTTTCCTATGGCTGAGTGGATTGGTCACCATAGATGGTTGGATAAAATTGGTAGCACCTACTCAAATTGTTGTCCTCTTCAAAGAACTCCGGTTAGCACTTCATTCTGTTCTCAAGGAGCTGACTAGGAAGCCACAAGTAGATTCTATTTTCTTGCACACTATCATTCATGTCATGAATAGCCATAATTTGGGTAACTATTATTTATTGCAATTGAATTCATCTACTACCATAAAATACATTTATTTTTTAATTCTTAGGGTTGAAATTTGGTACTGTCAATATCAAATCACCTTTTTGGTAAATCATATTGGAAGTATATAGTGATGGATAGCACCATTTTTTGTGTGGATCACATTTTCCTATAGGTAATAAATATTGCAGCTCCCTGATGGAGCTCTAGTCAAGATTTCCCACAAGTAAATCAATCGATGGAAATAAAAACCAATGCGGAAAAATTAAATCAACAACGACACAAGAATTTTTACGTAGTTCCCTCAATGTGAGGTATGTCCACGGGATTGAAATCTGATTCCACTATCAACCAAAAAGTTTCAAAGTGATTACAAATGAGACACGAATGGTCTCACAAAATGGCTTAGATGAATTCCAAAACAATACCAAACATATCGTAGAATCTTGGGCTTTTTTTTTATTATCAAAACCCTAACTGTTACTAAACAGATTATTAAATACTCATTGGGCCTTCAAAGTTAGATATAATATATAAAAAATATATTATAACCAACACCAAACTAAACTAAATATTTTAATAAACCAATTGGGTCCCATACTCCACTAAGGAGGTATGCCCAACAATTCTCTCCCTACCGACTTAGGTGGAGACATCAACTATATCCGCCAAAGTTCGACACTTCAAATGTTTGTCCCTCGACAGAGTCTTAGTCAATATATCCGAAATATTATCATCTGTATGAACCTTTTCGAGTTGCAACAATTTTGAATATAATACATCATGAACCCAATGGTATCTCACATCAATGTGTTTCAACCTCGAATGAAAAGTAAAATTTTTATTCAAATGAATAGCACTTTGACTATCACAATAAAGTACATACCTCTCCAAACCCAACTCTTGCAAAAATTTCTTCAACCATAACTCTTCTTTGCAAACTTCTGTCATGGCAATAAATTTAGCTTCGGTAGTTGAGAGAGCAACACATTTTTGTAATTTAAATTGCCATGCCACAGCTCCCCCTGCAAAAGTCATCAAATATCCCAAAGTAGATTTCCTAGAATCAACATCACCAGCCATGTCAGAATTTGTAAATCCATCAAGTATTGGCTTACCATTCCCAAAACACAAAAACACCTTCTAAGTCCCTTGAAGATATCTTAGAGTTCATTTTACCACTGTTGACTGTTCTTTGCCCGGATTAAAGAGAAACCGACTCACCACACCAATGGCTTGAGCAATATTCGGCCTTGTACAAACCGTGGCATACATCAAATATCCAACCATTGAAGCATAAAGAATTTTTAGCATCTCTTCCTTGTCTTTCTCACTTGTAGGACATTGATTCAAACTAAGCTTGAAGTGACCGGCATTGCTTTCTCCATGTTGAACTTCTCAAGAACTTTCTCAATGTAGCTTTCTTGAGACAACCAAATCAGTCCTTTTTTGTGATCACAAACAATTTTCATACCATGTATTTGCTTTGCTGGTCCCAAATCTTTCATAGAAAAAGACTTGCTCAATTCTAACTTTAACTTATTAATCATGATTGAATCTTGACCCACAATTAACATGTCATCAACATAAAGCAAAAGAATAATAAAT
Source organism: Camellia sinensis (assembly GCF_055761805.1). Lineage (NCBI taxonomy): Eukaryota > Viridiplantae > Streptophyta > Magnoliopsida > Ericales > Theaceae > Camellia > Camellia sinensis. Next base: position 83,821,511 of record NC_138974.1, read on the forward strand.
TGGCCATCCGAAAAAATTTTCACAAACACACAATGATCCGAAGTAGTTTTAGAAAAATCATTATTCATCATGAAAGAGTCAAATTTTTTGGTACCATTGTCGTGGGGCTTGCTTGAGGCCATACAAACTGTACTTTAATTTGTAAACAAATTTCTCTTTCTCTTTCTCTACAAAACTTTATGATTGCTCCATGTAAATTTCTTCTTCAAGGTCATCATGCAGAAATGCAGTCTTCACATCAAGTTGCTCAATTTCAAGGTTCATACTTGTAGCCATGCCAAGTACAACCCGAATAAAAGACATCTTCACAACTAGAAAATTTCATCAAAGTCAACACCTTTCTTTTGCCCAAAGCCTTTCACAACAAGGTGTGCCTCGTACCTTAGATTCTTGCCATCATTCTTCATTTTGAAGACCCATTTATTTTTCAGAATTTTCCTCCTTTTAGGCAACTTCACCAAATCGTAAGTGTGATTTTCAAGCAAGGAATTCATTTCTTCTTCCATGGCCTTTTTCCAATCACTTTTCTTTGCATGCTCAATTGCTTCTTGGTATCTCTTGAGCTCCCCTTGATCGGATATCAACACAAATTTATTAGGAGGATACTTTTTCGAAGGTTGCCGGTCCTTTGTTATAGCGATTCCGGTTTGACTTGACCTTTTTTATATTCCTGATTCGGGCACCATAGTTTAATATTGTTATCCATGTCTTATTCTCCCTCATTTGTCTTTGAATTTGAGTGTTAGAGTGCTTTGGGCTTGTTTGAAACAAGTTGGTTGTTGGTTATTCAAATATTTGTTGTCCAGAAATTTGCCTCTTCGCTCGAGTGAGACTTCTTATGCTCGAGCGAGCTTTGAGTGTTCCCAGTATTTTTCCCCAGACCTGCAGAATTTTTGGGAAGGTAAAGTTCTTCGCTCGAGCGAGGCTTCTTGCGCTCGAGCGATGGTGTCCGTTTGTAAAACTTCTGAAGGTATGTATTCTACACTCGAGCAACGCTTCTTATGCTCAAGCGAGGTCACTTATTGTGTCTGGTCGCTCAAGTGACAACTCCTCTCGAGCGAGCCTTGCGTATATCAATTCGCAGCAACTCATTTTTTACATAGAAATTTTATGTCTTTTCACCCCAAAACCCTAAATTGGCTCCTTCTCTCTCTAAAACTTGACTTCTCTCTACAAATACTCCAAGATCTAAGCACCTCTACCCTACTTCCTTTGAGAAAAAGGTGGATCATCTCGTGGGCTTCCATTTGATCCAAACAAAGTTGAGTTTGGGCATTCTTGAAGTTCTTCCTTTTCTCCTTTGGGCTTCTACTCTTGAGGTAGGGATATTCTACACCTTGTTATGATCTTTAACCTAGTTATTTGTTATTATGTATAAATGATGAGTTTTGGGTGCGATTTGGGTAAAGTTAGGGTTTGGACTCAAATTGAAAGAGGGGTTTCTATGTTGGGTTCTATAAATGGATTTAGGGCTTTGAATATGTGGTTACCTTGGGTTAAAATGGTGAAATTTGGCCTTGGGGTTATTATTTGAAAAAATGGGAGATTTGACCTAATTTGTGTTGAATGATCATTTTGTATAAATAATGGAATTGTTATGAAAAATGTGAAATTGGGAGGATGTATGAATGAATGATGTAGTCGGATTCATTAAATCACTCACTTATGGAAACTTGATAAATTATCTATTATAAGGATTGTATATCTATTTTGGGCTATCGGTGGAGGATAGCCATGATTGTTGTAGAAATTGCATGAGGATTAGGTGAATTGAAAATAATCATTTAAATTATGTCATTGAATATGACGGTATGTTTTAAACATTGAATGTGTTGTGGATAGTCATTGTATATGACAATGCTTTTAATACGTTATGTATGTATCATTGTTTGAAAGGAGATAGGGGATGTACTCCATTGTTTGGGAGGTGATAGGGGATAGACTCCATTTAAAATTAAGTTGGCCGGAGTGTTTAAGGTGAAAGTCCCGAAATCTTATGTATACATGGGTGCTGATTCCCTCAAATGAAAATTCTATAAAATGGCAAAGTTGAAGTGTTTGAATAATTAATGTTATTGAATTGTGAACCAATGAGTTGTAGTCTCATTTGGGTTGTTTAGAGAACAATGAACTAGACTCATGAATTGATTTAAAATGAATAATGGAAATGGATTGAGATGTGAATATCAATATTGCATGGTCATGGAAAGATGTAAGTTGGTTAAGTATGTTGAGCATTTATCTAACACTTATATCTTAGTTAAACCTCATATATTGTGTTAGTCTGTCTCTACTGGGTTTTGGCTCACCCTACTTGGGAAACCATTTTCAGGTGCAGATAATATGCTTCCTCCAAGAACGTAGTTTGCGAGGACTTAGGAGCTGAAGGCTCTGTTTTTGTTATTTTTGGGTTTAACTGTTTATTCAAGCTAAAGGCTTTAAATGTATAGAGCTTATGACTCACTTTAGTTGTAACCAAGCTATGTCTTGGAAAGATGTAAGCCCGTAGGGCGTTTATTTTATTGTTATTAATTAGTGCTACATGCCATAGTTTTAGAATGAACATTTATGAAAATATAATGCATGTAATTTCTTTTGTAATATAAACTATGATATATGAAAGTATACAAATTCCGTTTATATTCTCATTGCTTGTGAGTTGGATTATTTGTATTATTTTTTGGGGGCGTGACACTTGTAGATTTTCTCAACTCAAGTTGTGGTGGTGGTTCTTGAGTTGGATGCTCTTCCTTAATTTTGGGCTCAATTTCATTTGGAGTAGCATCGTCATCTACATCTTCAAGAGGTGGCTACACATCTCCCCCATTTTCATCATTGACCAATGATGAAGGAGATAGATCTATGTCAATAAGATCACTAGTTTTTGGCTCCGGTTGACCACCTTTGCCAAAGTCTTCAATTGTTTGGTCTTCAAGAAACACAACATCGTGGCTTTGAATAACTTTCTTGTCATCCGGATCCCACAATCTATAACCAAATTCATCACGCCCGTAGCCAAGAAAAATGCATTGTCTTAACTTGCTATCAAGCTTGGACCTCTCATCCTTTGGAATGTGAACAAAGGCTCAGTAACCAAACACTCTCGAGTGATCATAAAACACATCTTTGCCGATCCAAACTCTTTCGAGAACATCACCATTCAAAGGATATGAAGAAGACAAATTGATCATGTCAACTGTTGTCCTCATTGCCTTACTCTAAAAGGATCTTGGAAATTTAGCATGTGAAAGCAGACACCTTGTTCTTTCCATAATGGTGCGGTTCATCCTCTTGGCAATGCCATTTTGTTGAGGAGTCTTTTTAACTGCCTTTTGATGCCAAATACCTTGGCTGCGACAATACTCATCAAATGGCCTAATGTATTCACCACTATTGTTTGTTCGGATGCACTTCAATTTCTGCTTTGTTTCTCTTTTAACCATGGCTTGAAGATGCTTAAACGCATCTAGAACTTGATCTTTAGTTTTTAGTGTAAAAACCCAAACTTTTCTTGAATAATCATTAATAAAAGTAACAAAATAAAGTCCACCACTATGTGTTCTAACTTTTAAAGAACGACAAACATCCGAATGAATCAACTCCAAAACATTTTCTTTTGTAGAAGCAACATTTTTATGAAAATAAACTATGTTGTTTGCCTGCTAAGTAATGAATACAAGTTTTAAGATGCGTACCTTTCAAACCAAGTAGAAGCTTTTTCTTGAACAAAACTTGCAGCCCTTTTTCACTCATGTGCCTAAGCCGCTTATGGAAATTTTTTCTTGCATCGAATAAAGTGTGTGAGTTTTCTTGCACTTAGCTATCGACAAAGAACCCTTTGTGAGCTTCCATTTTACATCACCAAATTTGTTGTTGTAGCCTTCATCATCTAGCTTCTCCATAGAAATCAAATTGAGGCGAATGTCTAGAACATGCCTCATATCAACAACTTACAGCCCAAATTTGTTTCCAAGCAAACATCACCTATGCCAACAATCTTGGACAAACCTTCATTACCCTTTCGAGCACACCCATAATCTCCTTTGGTATAAGTAGTGAATAAATCAACTCGAGAAGTCACATGAAAAGAAGCATCGAAATCAATTACCCAATTGCTCTCTTGGCTTACAAAATTGACACAATCATCTTCACAAACGACCATGAGATCACCTTGATGGTAACCATTGTTGTGTCTTCTTGGTTCTTATCCACACTTTTGTCACGCCTTTTCTCCTTGTTCTTGAGCTTTCGGCATTCCTGCTTCATGTGCCCCTTCTCATCGCAATAATGGCACTCAAAATTTTATTTTTTATTTTTTTTGAAAAAGAACCATCTCTTGATTTGTTATGGCTTTCATTGCGACCATGAGGTGGCTTACTCCTTCCCCTTGTGCTTTCGGCATTCCTGCTTCATGTGCCCCTTCCATTGAAGCTAAACATACAACCCATATTCCCCTCCATTGGTTTACACAAATAAATAAATCCAAATAAACCGTAAACTTTGATACCAGTTGTTAGGGAAAATAGATGATTTCCCACAAGTAAATCAATCAATGGAAATAAAAGTCAATGCAGAAAAATTAAACCAACAACGACATAAGAATTTTCATGTGGTTTTCCCAATGTGAGGTATGTCCACGGGATCAAAATCTGATTCCATTATCAACCAAAAAGTTTCCAAATGATTACAAATGAGACATGAATGGTCTCACAAAACCACCCTTAAGTGAATTCCAAATAATCACAAATAAACAAGAGGAAAGATCTCACAAAAAAAATTAACAAAAGTTTTTGAAACAGAATTGAAGAAGACCCAAAATAATAACCCAAATCAATCCACACGCTGCCACTAAACCCAAATAATCAACCACAACACTGCATGTGCACAACACCCAAATTAATTCAACCCATTGAATTAATCATCACGGCTGCTCCTCTACCAAGCAAAAAAAGGGCTTAGAAGAATTCCAAAACAATACCAAATACATTGTAGACTCTTGGGCTTTTTTTATCAAAACCCTAACTGTTACCAAACAGATTATTAAATACCCATTGGGCCTCCAAAAGTTAGATGTAATATATAAAAATATGTTAACCAACATCAAACTAAACTAAATATTTTGATAAACCAATTGGGTCTCATACTTCACCAAGGAGGTGTGCCCAACAGTATATAGGCCCTGTTTGGTAGGGTTTATTTTCAGCTTATTTCAACTTTTAGCTTAATTTAAGCTATTTTGATGTGTTTGGTTCAGTTTAATAATACAGCTTATAGGTTTTTGTAAATCAAAAATCAACTTATTTTTTGAGTGGGGGAGGAGAAGCTTAATTTATAAGTCAAAAATCAGCTTATGTTCACAGTTATAAATTATAAGCTGTTAGGCTATAAGTTATAATCACTTTTCCACAGCTCTACCAAACGGGGCCATAGTGATGTATAGCACCATTTTCTGCGTGCATCACATTTTCCTACCGATAATAAATATTGCAGCTTCTTGATGGAGTTCTAGTCATGATGCATTACCGTTCACTTTATCCTGTGTTTGGATCTTGAATTTGTGAAGGGATTTGTGGAGTGAAAATACAAGAGAAAGGAAAGGTGAATGAAATATAAGATATTTTTATTAAAGAAAAGGAGAATAAGAAGTTCTAGGTTTCAATATAAGCTATAACAGAACTCCAGGTTTAATTTTGTAAAAGATCAGGCAATCATATACCAAAGTAATCCTAAAAGTAAAGAGTAGCCCATCAACAGGAAGAAATCAACTTACCTAGGTATAACCTTGACCTAAAACACAAGCTTAACACACCAAAAGACTAAGGTTGTGAAATATATTTAATTAAGTCATATTAGAAGATTTAGTCTAGACAAGTGTAACTAATCAATCATAATGCCCTCTTGGTTTCATTTAGTTATAATCACCAAACCAAGGTATAAAAAATTGGTAAGTCATATTGTTGTTGTGGTTAAGTACAATTTGCTTCTTATACAAGTTAGCCTTTAGGAGATATGAGATAAAACTGGAATGAATAGTTTAAAACAAACCCAAACTAGATCCACTTATGTTTTTAACTAACTAACCTACAAAGCCACTCATTTAATTATGCAAATCAAGGAAAACCCATTGGATTCAAAGTTCATTTAGCTAACCTATACCTATTTATCATGTCATACAAACCAAAACCGAACCAAGATCACCAATCCCTCACCCAATCCATTAGCTCTCCGATATAATTTCCTACTTGTGTTTCCCCAATTCTTTGCAATCTGGAGGAGGTTCAAGCAGTCATTTAGCCTTCAGTTACCTTTTAAATTTGACTTTCTTAGTGCTTGCTTTCATTTGAAGGAATAATAGTTTGGTCTTTATTAGGGGTGACCATGGGTTCAATGGTAAAACCTTAACCTAATAACCTTGAGGTTATGGGTTCAAGTTTCGGGGCAACCACTTTGTGTACTATGCCAAAGGTTAGGTGTGTACCCAATCTTTCCCCTGCCAAACACACCTTAATGTGTACTAATTGGGTAATTTTATTTTTTTTTTAGCAATTTATTTCTTGAATCTATCATAATCTATCAAGAGCATTGTAGAAACTTTTGGTTTCTACATTAATATGTTTCATACTTGAAATGCTTCTAGTATGCTTGATAGTACCGATTTAGATTGCACAACTAGGATGCAATCATTAATGGTTCATGCATACATAAATAGCCTAGTCATCTTGGATGAAGTTCTTCTTGGATTGTCCAGTTTGGATAGTTCAGGAGCACAAGTCTATTTTATAATTAGTAGTCCTATCTCTTACAGTCCATCTCGTAGAGATTTCGTGTAGCAGTTCCTCATGTTCTCTAGGTGCATACTAGACAAGGTGTAGCAATACACCTAGTCTATGTCGTGTACTTGGAGAACCATAGGGAGATGTTGCCAAAATTTCATTAGAGATTAATAGAGCAGTATGACCTGCTTTTTATACATTGCTGAATGGAAAAGTAGGATGAACCAACATATTAGAGACCAGTTAGAGGTGAATGATGTCATGTCGCATGCATTATAAGGTACTTCATTGAAGTTAAGATTAATTAAAATGAAATGTTAATTTTGAACTTCATTGACTTTGCAGTGACATTTGTAGTGTAAGACAGAGTCAGATGGACAAAAGTTAGATAAATCAACATAGGTTGCACTCGGAATACGTACAAGGGTTTAAGGAATTTATTAAATTTGCATGAGAAAATAAGCCGTTGTTGAATGAAGTCACATGCCCATGTAAACGGTGTCGTAATGTCAAATTAGTGAAAAAAGGCCTATTGGGGAAACATTTAATGATCAACGGGTTTCTTTCAAGCTACACCAGTTGGATTTTTCATGGGAAGAATTTGTCGTCGCCTGTGCCAGACAATGTGGGTGTTTGGTCCAGCTTTTTTCACTCAACTTATAGCTTTTAACTTAAAAAAAAGTTAAAATTAACTATTTGTTTCAGCTTAATCATATCAACTTCAACTTTTAACAACTTTTTTTGAAGGCAAATAAGCAGAATATGAGAAGCAGCCCTAGGGGTGCTTCTGATTCTTAGATTAAGTGGAGGGCAACTTTGAGGGCCACAATTACTTAAATGCCCTTCACTAATTTGAAATATTACCAAATTGCCACTATATAAATCACAAAAGGTCACTATTCCCTCTCAGAGAGAGAGAGAGAGAGAGAAAGAGATTGGTGATTTCCAGCATGAGAAAGGCGATCAGAAGACCATCCGTGAGGGATTTGAGTACAAGACCCACAACCATCAAAAGATCAGCCTTGATACGAGCACTGCAAGTGCCCATTTTCATCTATCAAAATTTCCTAGAAAAAACACCAAAATTAATATTAAAAAAAACCCTAAATTGATCAAATTGGAGGTCGTATAGAGAGAGGAGTTAGACGATAGGGGCATTTGTCGTCGAAAGCGGCCCATTGGGAGGAAGATCAATCAAACCAGAGGACGACGTCGCGATTGAGGAGCTGAAATGGGGTTGGGATACGAGGGTTGAGGTCTTGGACAAGAGAGACAGGGTACCAATGGTCTCTCCAAGAGAACTAAGAGGAAGAGCTCTCTTCGTGATCTTGGATCTCAATTTCTACTCCGTCGGAGGCAGATTGGAATTGTTGTTTGGCGGCGGTGGTTTGAGGCGGAGCAGCTACACGGAGAGGAGAGAGAAGTGACCTCCTCTGAGGTCACTGTTCACAATTATTTATATAAATGGCACAATTACACAATTTAAATAAAGAAATAAATTGCACAATTTTATTTTAATTAATATTGATATAAATTTATTTCAATTAAATAACTTTTATTAAAAGAATTTTATAATTGACATTAATGGGAAAAAAAATGAAATAACTTCTGTTAAATGAAATAAAAAAAAAAAGAAATAACAATTGTTGTAATAAAATGTATCAATTTTTATATTAATTTATACTAATTATATTAACTTCTATTAATGAAATAAATTTTCTTTTTAAATTAAAACTGAAGAAAATGAAAAAAAATTACAATTTTTATATTTTATAAGGGAAAAAAGGACATTACACAACAAAAAGCTATTTTACAGCTTATTTAACAAACACTACTCAGCAACTTAAATCTATAATCCTACAGCTACAGCAAACAGACTAACAGTTTCTGATTAAAGTCATAATCTATAATCTATTAAGCTATAATCTATAATCTGTTTTAACAGCTACACCAAACGGGGCCAATGCGAATGTTCGGCAAACTGATTCGAATAATGGTGATGAAACGAATGAAATGCTATACGAAGGATTTGGACTTCCTTCACCAAGCTTTATTCACGAGGCAACAAGTTATGGTATTAAGCAAGGTTCGGATGAAAAAGTCAAAAAATTCTTCAATTTATTGAAGGAGGCCGAAAGAGAGTTATATCTTGAGTGTCAGAAAATGCCCTCATTTGTTGTTTGGTTATTGCACATCAAGTGCTTTAGTGGATGTAGTGACAAGTCTTTCATGATGTTGCTTGAGCTTGTGAAGGATGCGTTCCCAAAAGGTGAAACTTTGCCAACACTACAAGAAAAAGCACTTTTAGTGACGGTTTTTTTAGTCACCAAAAGTATAATTTTCGTTGCTAAAAGTATTAGCGACCAAAAAAAAGGGTCACCAAAGCCATGTCACTAAATGATTCGGTGATCAAATAAATTATAGTCGCCTTATAAATAAATTAGCGACCTAATATTTTAGTCATCAAAACCAAATAATTCATTATCATAAATTAACATTTAGTCGCTAAAAGTAACCTTAAGCAGATGACATGTCAGGTTTTAGCGACATATAAAGTTTGGTGGCCAAAATATCTTCTAGTGACTAGTCAAGTTTTTAGTTGCTAAAAATTTATATTATATGCACATAGACTTTTAGCAGCGGAAACAAAATGTCACCAAAAATAAATTCACAACTGAAAAACCTGTCACCAAAAATTCATTATTTATATATATATTTTACAATTTCCTGTACAATATATAATTTATACACCTATAAATAAATAAATAAAAATCTAAACCCAAACTTACTTTTCCTGGGCATCATTTCTCACATATATGCAATCAAAACAAATTAACACACTTGTCCAAGCATCCAAAATATAAACTTAATTCAAAAATAGTAGCATATTAAACATAACCAAAATATCCAACATAAGTACAAATCCCTTACAATTCGAAATTTCAAACATGTACACAATGAATTCAAAAAAAACTTCCAAGCTTGCAAATTCATAACAAAATCTCATGATAAGATATATCAAAAATTCAAAATATAATCCTCTGATGCTCCTTGAACTATGTTCCATTCAATGTCAATCTGTTAAACATACAAAAAAAATTACAATATTAAAATGTTAGTAATAAAATAGTTGGTCTTGGAACTATGATATACCAATTGGAGTGTTTCTACTTAAAGTTGCCAAATTTAGCTTGACTTTTATAACCAAGAGTTCAATAGTGGTTTGGTTTGTTTCTAGAAGTTTATATAGAGTTTAGTGAGGTGCTTGTGCTGATTTTTAGTTGGTTAGGTGCCTATTTTATAATCTTAGCCCCAAACAAGCTATAATTAAGCCTTAGGTTTTGCAAATTTTTGAACATTCTAATAGGAATTCCAATTGGGGTGCATTTTGTTATTGCAAGGGCAACCACCAAGTTGCTAGCATTTTGCTAGCACAACACCAAGTTGGTAAGGCACCAACTACCAAACAAACCAGTGAATAGAACAACAAAAAAACCAGCAAACAACAAACAATTCCAACTTAAAGGGCAGCCACCAAGCATTCCATCAGATGTATACCAGACAAACTACAAACCATCTAATAACAACACTAGCCAATCCTCAACCAATCAAAACCAACTGCAGCACTACCCCACCCTCCCACCTAGGCAAACTCTAATCCGCCTCAAATTATAAATAAGGTCATGAATTATGAAATGAGATTGCTTATTGCTTATTGACTTCATTCATAAGGCCACTCTAATTTTGATCAATTCACACAACTCATCCATAGTACTTGGCTTTTGCTAATTTGCTTTTAATTTCGTAAGCGAAAATCCAATTAAGGTGTTGTTTGTTTCTAACTTTATATATACTTGAGTGATAAATATCTTTGTTATAACTGTGTTAGTTGTGGAAGTTAGAATCTTGAATTTGTTAGAGTGAGTTACTTGTAACCATTTCTATATAAAACTACCCTAACTAATGATCCACTCCTTAAGACAACAAAACAGGTTCAACAAAATAAGTTCAAATTTGGTTCTCAATAGTATAAATACATCTTCACTTTCTTAAACGTTGGGCAGCCTGCAAGCAATAACAATATTGTAAATCAATTTCACCATAAAAAAATATTTTATATACATTGGATTAATTCAAAACTCTAATAAAATTACAATTACGTTAGAGAACAAAAATTAATAGCAACAACTCAATCAATTCAACTATAGAATCTCCCATCTCTTTCTAGAAATCTTTAATTGAAATCTTCAATTTCACAACCTCAATTTCTCAATCACATGACAAATTATAATGCAAAACCACATATTAACAATATTATACTCATGACCATATAGAATTATCTTAACTAATTGTTCATATTGATAGAGAATATTTAAGAAAATCAGTAAATTCAAGAGAGAGAGAGAGAGAGAGAGAAGTTACTAGTTTACATAACAACAATTGGGAAATGAATTACTGCCATAGTGACAATGAAATCACTTCCATTGTCAATGCCATATTTGCCTTTGCTTCATATCTTGGCAGAGCTTAGATCTGGGTTTTGCCACTTCAACAAATATTAACCTGACATCCAGAAACAAAAAGAACAAGGTTGGGATTTTATCATAAATTACTCTATCATATAATTTCTTTTATAAACCAACTAAAATTTCCTTCAATTAATTTTGTATTTGCTATTTCAATGAAGCAGACAATAAAAGTTGTAACAGATACATCATTTAGTTAGAAGATCAACCCAAAAAGATAACACTATAGTCATCTTTCAACTATGAACCCAAAAGGAAAACAAATTGCACCTTCTAGCTCATGCAATATGGAAAGCAATGTGTTTCTTAAGCAAACCAAGTACAAAAGCAAACTGAAAGATCATTAAACATGATAAAAACTTCATTAACCATAATAGATATGGGAACAAATATCATCACTTTCTCCTTCAATAAAGTTAATTAATCTAATGAAAAGCTACCAATCACTACGCTCTAATAATTCTCCTATGAAATAAGTAAAGAAGAAAACATGGAGTTAATTAGCAAGGATTTTTGGATGAAGATCAATACCTGTTGACCAAAAGGCCACAAATATGGATTGAAGCAAACAACATGATAACCATCCTAGCACAAGAAAAGATTCTCCATCAAATGATTTTTCAGTTATAATATACTCGTTTTCTAATAGCTTGAGCTTCTTTAAAGACCTTCAAAAATAAGATGCTCGAGGTGCTTAAGCCCACTCCTATGTTCTGAAGTGACCAACTACTACCATTAATTGTAACTAATCTTCAAGCTTAAAAATATTATTATGCTAACCATCAACTAATCTCTTTGTCAATTTAACCAAAAGGCCATTTCTTAAGCAGAGAATGGTCCAAAAGTTGGAGTAATGGAACACTTGCCTTGGCAAGTCTATACAATTGATATGTTAATGATTATTTTGTTATGCATGTTAGGTTTTTATTCTTGGCAATCCCATTTGACAAAACTCCTTTCAGTTGCACTTGTTTTTGCACTTTTATTTCAGTGAGGCTATGAGTTTATTAGATGCAAATCCAACCCGAATCGTGCCTTTCAGAGAAGTTTTGTGATGTCAATTCTTTCAAGATTGCCACTTCACTGATTATGACCGGGATTGAGCTGCCCGGTCAGCTCGCGGGGGTCCCGAAGCAAAATGCAAAATTGCTTTTGAAGTTGCATGTCCGCCCTTGCTCGCTCGAGCAAAGGAGTTCTTGCTCGAACGAAGGCTGCGTCTGTAAAAAACCTGAGAATGATGATTTTACACTCAAGCGCAGGTTGTTTGGCTCGAGCGAAGCCACTTATGGAAAACACACGTTTTTGGTTCCTCGCTCGAGCAGGAGAGTCTTCGCTCGAGCGAGCTTCACAGTCCCAGATTTCTAGAAGTACGTGTTTCTGTCAGATTTTAGGATAACTTCTTCAGATCTTCCTTTTGGATATTAAAGTTTATATCTGGGGATATTTTGCTAGTTTTCTTTGATGTTTAATTGAGTATTGAACTCATGGGTTAAGAAGAATACATCAAAGGTTTGTTTGTTCATTCTATACAAAAGAGAGAGTTGGTCTTCGATGGATTCTGAAGAATTTGAGCCTGAAGCTTTGGTGGATTCTTGAGTGGCTCATCGTCAAGACAATCCTGAGGTGAAGACGGGGTTGGAAAAGACACATAGGAGTTGGTTCAATTTGGGCATGGATTCGCTAGGTAATTGGGAGTATACCTGTGTAATTCCTTTATGTCTTTTTAGTGAATTGTTTTGTAGCTTTTGCCCGTGGTTTTTTTTATCACAATTGGAGGTGTCCAATTGTGGTTTTTTCACATAAAATCGTTGTGTCGATTTGTCTTGATTGTTTGATTGGGATTGTTGTTTACTGCTTAAAATTGATACATAATCACAAATCAACATCTAGGGGATTTCTAGATTTTTCAATTCGTGTGCAAAAATGCATATAAGTTTAATTAATCTTGTCACATAGGAGTGGTCAAACTTATGATGAATGGGCTGGACAATGAGTGCACCATATATAGCCCAATTTAGCAAACAAAGCAAAACTAAGCACCCTCCCACATCAAAGCTATACAACAGCACTCCATAAGCATGCTTCAATTCAAGATGCTATAACCCAGCACAATACGTAATAGATTTCAATCTATACACTAAGTCCATAACAGAGTAATCAACTGGCTTCATATTATACTTGAACAACAAAGCCAATCTCACTTTGATCAACCCAATCAACTCCAATGAATTAAGCTAAGCCTTCCAAGCTCTGCAAGTATGATGGATATTGGATAGACAAACACTTGAAAAACAAATGTTCAACTGATTAATTTAGTAGCAATTGAAGAAATTCTTCAAAGACCATATAAAACACAAATAATGAAATATATAAATATATGTACTACTTCATGAAATCAAACACAGATAAAACTACTGATTAAAAAAATAATGAAAACATAAAACTATTACAAAACTTTGAAAATGAAAACAATACTATGATTTGCAAAATTTTAGGTTATATGCAAGTTACTCTATAAAAACCATTTGTGCGAGTAACAGTTACAATTTGCTCTGTAAACTCATTTGGAGGAGTAATAATTTTAGAATTTTGCAACTAAATAATTTACTTTGATTTTCACAAGGAAATGTTGAAGAACTAAGGTAGTGTTTGGTTCACTAGAATAAAGTGGAATGGAATTATTCTATCAAAATGTCAATTCCTATGTTTGGTTGACCAAACAAATAATGAAAAATACATTAGAAATGGAAATATCATTTATCAATATAAGAAAATGATTGTCAATTTCCATATTTGGTTGACTAAAAAAAATAATGAAAAATACATTAGAAATTGAATCATCATTTACCGCTATAAGAAAATAATCATTCTACATGGGAGCCTAAGGAATGACCATTACATTCCATTCCACTTCATTGAGTGAGCCAAATTGATCGTAAATCTTCCAAAAAGAAATTAATTGTAATATTTTTATAATGAAAACAAAATCATGAATCCCCTAAATCAAAAAGGCGAGAGAAAAAAAAATAATAAATAAAAAAAAACCCTAGTTCCACATATATTAGGATAAAAATTTCATAGGAATTAATTGAGTTTTTTTTTTAATTTTTTTATAATGAAATGATGAAACCCCTAAATCAAACACACAAAATCACAAATCACCACAAATTGACAAATATATATACATACACAAATAGTAACAGTGAATTCAATCAAGTTTAGTGAATGTAATAAAAGATAAAGAAAAGATGTAGAACAAAAATGAAGGTGAAAAAAAGAAATACATAGAGTAAGTTAAGCAAACACATATATAAACCATGAAACAAAGGAGAGAGTTTTTATTTGAGGGAGTCGAATTTGGAGATCACAGAGGGTCATCAATCTAGAGCATGAGATTCAAGCCATGGAGATAAAAAATAAAAAATAAATAAATCAAGTGTGAGAGAGAGAGAGAGAGAGTGAGAGAGAAGAGAATACGTACCAGTGTTAAGGTTTATGAGGGCAACAACTTGCTCAGCAAATTTGAGCTCTTTGGAATCCTTGATTCCTTATATTATAGTGTGCTTCAACATTGATGCTCTGCAGATTCAAGCTCTTGTCGGTGGAGGAGTCAGAATCAAAGTGAGATAAGTAGTGCGAAAATGGAGATGGAGATGGAGGGGAGAGAGAGAGAGAAAGAGATTTGAGTGTGAAAATGAGAGAAGATGGAAAAAGAAATTATAGCATCAAAGGGTTTGAGGAAATTTGGAAAATTTGGAGATTTTGGGTCAATTATTTCTGAGAAATAAAAAAATAAGGGATTAATTCAAAACAATGTAGTATTGACAAATAAATTATTAGTGACCAACATAATTAGGTCGCCATAAATGTAGCCCATGTTTTTTGAGACTAAATAGTTGTTGTCACCAAAAAGTTACCTTTGGTGACTAAGATTTTAGTCACCATATATTAACTTCGTTGCAAAAACTTTTCCGCTGTTCCTGCCTATAAATTTAGCCTCACGCTAAACCCAACCATGACCAAATATATTAACTAATCACCAATAGTTTAGTTTTTGGAGACCAATCAATATATGGTCGACGATTGTGTATATTTGGAGACCAATTTATATTTTGTTGCCAAAAATGTTTTTTGTTGTAGTGCATAGTCATTTTCTGCAACTAGGAAACTCCTCAGGGACTTGGGCCTCGATTATCATAAGGTACATGCATGCTCAAGAGATTGCTCACTATATTGGAAGGAAACAGCTAGTATGGATAATTTCATAGTGTGTTATATGCCTAGATACATACAGTTTTAGGGGGAGGAGAATGATGTTAAGAAAAAGCAACAAACAATCCCACAGAAGATTGTCATATACTTTCCTTTGATTCCAAGGCTTCAAAGATTGTTTATGTCATCCAAAACATCTTCTTTAATGAGATAGCATGTACAGGGCCGAATTGATGACGACAAAATGAGACATCCCGCTGACTTTCTAATCTGAAATTATTTTGATAAATTGTATCCCAATTTTGCAAGTGAACCTCGTAATGTCAGACTAGGTTTAGTAGCGGATGGATTCAATCCATTCAAGGCAATGAATGTTGCTTATAGCAATTGGCCAGTTATTGCAATGCCATACAATTTGCCACCATGGTTGTGCATGAATCATCCTCATATGAGAATGACATTACTCATTGATGGTCTTTCTTTGCTTGGAAATAACATTGATGTCTACTTACGCCTTGTGGTGGATGAATTGAAAGAATTGTGGGAAAATGGTGTTGACATGTATGATGCAAAAACTAATCAGATGTTTCGAATGCATGTAGTGTTATTGTGGACTATAAATGATTTTCTTGCCTATGCAATTTTGTTTGGATGGAGCACGAAAGGCACTTTAGCTTGTCCTTATTGTAACACACATACTCGTTCTCGATACTTGAAGAACAGAAGGAAATTTTGTTACATAGGGCATTGTCTCTAGTTGAATACGAATCACACATTTCAAAAAGCTGGTGCATCTTTTGATGGCACCCTTGAATTCGAATCATGTCCAACTCGATTATCAGGGGCTAATGTGCTACGACAACTAGGGCCTAAGCCGAAGTTCAAATTGAATTCTAACTGTCAACAATCTAGCAAACAGGATAGAAAGGGGAAGGAAAACAAGAAAATGAGGATGACTTAGATCATAATTGAAAGAAGAAGAGTATTTTCTTTGAACTGTTATATTGGGAGCATAATTTGATTCGTCACAATCTTGATGTGATGCATATTGAGAACAACGTGTGTGATAATATACTGTGGACGATATTAAATGTTCATGGGGAAAGGGAAGAACAATTTAAATACTCATCGAGATTTGCAAGATACGAGAATTCAAAAGGCACTAAATCCTTAGAAAAAGGGTTGGGAACAAGTATTATTTGCCACCTAAATGTTTTGCCATGAACAACAAAGAGAAAAGTATATTCTGTATACTTTTGAAGAGTATCAAAGTTCCAAATAGTTACGTATCCAATATCTCTCGTCAGGTAACATAGCATATCTGGACTGAAAACTCATGACAACCATATACTCATGTAGCAAATACTTCCAATAGCAGTGAGAAATTTGTTACCGAAAAAAGTGGTTGAACCAATAATTGAGTTAAGCAATTTCTTCTAGCAGTTGTGCTCCAAAACCCTAGAGGTGGATGGTTTAGATTGTCTTTAGTCCCAAATTGCTCTTACACTTTGCTATCTTGAGAGAATTTTTCCTCCATCATTTTTGGATATAATGGAGCACTTGCCCACCTACCAGATGAAGCGAAGATTGCCGATCCAATGCAATATCAATGGATGTACTATTTAGAAAGGTGAGTAATTCTACTCCAATGTCCATTTGGTATATATTTTCTTGTTTATACTTGGAAGTCATGTATGTAATTTTTTGTTTATAGGTACCTTATGATGCTTAAATCATACATGTGTAATCGCAGTCATCCTGAAGGTTCAATTGCACAATGATACTTAGTTGAAGAATGTATGACATTTTGCTCAAGGTACTTGAATGATGTCAAGTCAAAATTACATTAATTGTTAAAGAATTGTGATGTTAGTGACAATCATAAGATATTAATGGGGTGGGCTTTAGGAAAAGGAAAAGGGTTTGTGCTTGATAACATAACATGGATATATGCTCATTAGTATGTGTTATTTAACACTGTGGCGGTTGTCCCATATCGAGAGTAAGATAAACGCAACCTTTGTCTCATCATGAATTTAGTTATACCAACTACAATTATCTTGCATTTTACAAATAGTTTAATTGTGTAGGGAACATCGTAAATTTATTAAGTGATCACATCGTTGTCTCAGAGATTGTGATGTAGATCATCGTCACAATGATAAGTTTCCCAAATGGTTGAATTCTCATGATTCAATTTTTCAATCCATTTGTTTCTATTTTTTTTGAAGTTGTTAATTGATGTTTAATATTGATAACTTCCTTTTAAAAATAGGTTGCAGAACTGTTAGCCACTGAAAATGTAGCGTTGTTAGATGAGATTAAAATTTTGGTCCACCAGATTTAGTGGGTATATAATTAATGGTATTACGAATCCTATGAGAAGTCCTGAGTTGAGAAGAAATACTCAGAATAGTGGGGTTATTGTGAAGACAAAGACATTTAGCTATGCAAGTGCCAAAGACATGAATCTAGTGGAAAGTGATGCAGCGTACTATGGATATGTGACAGATATTATTGTATTGTATTACTCATATGACCATAGATACATGTTATTTATGTGCAACTGGATTGATAACAAGAAGGAAAGGTATTGATTGAACAACTGTTGATGAAACTATTGGACCTCTTGAAGTATTGACAGAGGCACAATTTGAAGATGATGAAGAAATGATATGATATTGTCATTGATAGCATATTCACTTTTACATTTGTATCTTCTGTACGAATATTCATGTTAATAAAATCTTTGCTTTTATACCTTTGAAGCTTTATTTAAATGACCATTTTTACCTTTCATGTATTTTAGTTCTATTTTGAAATGAAACTGACTTATTTTTATTTTCGAATTAAATTTGAATTGTCATTTTAGATTTTGCATTATATTTAAATGTATAGATTTATCATCCTGCATTGCATGCATTGTAGTCATTTAAAAAGGTAAACTTTATTCATAGTCAATGCTAACGTTATATTTGAATGCAGTTTCTTATAGATTATCATGTTCTTACTCTTATGTTTGTAGTTTCTTTATAGATTATCTATGAGTTCTAGCTTAGAGAGTTCTTCTAGTGAGAGTGAGCAATCAAGCTCTAATTCATATGAGACTCAACCACACTCAAGATGAGAGTCATAACCGATCCACTGGCATCATGGCATCCAGCAGGTAGTCTTCCTACCATATCACATAGCGGCAGTACATCACATGGCTCAGTTTCAGCTGGTACGTATAAGCTTTTGGCATTGCTTGATATATTGGAATTGGTATTATTCTCTTCTCAACTTAAAGATCTACCCAACTGTTAAATTTATTCTATTGGTATTCAAATCTCATCTAATTTTATTCTTTGAGGGAAATAATTGGTGGGGTGAGTTTGCACATGCTGTCGAATTATCAGCTTTGTTTTTGGCATCTAAGTTTTTTTTTTTTTTTTCCTGTGCTCACAAATTAATTATTTAGAATTTGACATGTTTAGTGTGTTTGTGGTCCATCTTATGTTACTCATTGCACAATGAAATTGAATTTTATAGGAATTGAAGTTTGCTGAATTTTGTTGTTTGAGGTATCTTGCAATATAATGTGCAAGTGAGTGAAACTAATGACTGATCTTTGGCCTTGTTTTGTTTTTTATAGGTCCCAATTCAAGTCAAGCCACACAAAAGCAGATGAGGGGCTCCACATATGTGCATGTTCCATGGGGTACTAATGAAGATAGCATTTTAAAAGTTGTTTCAAATGAGTTGAATCAAGTAGTTGAAGGGTACACATCCCTTGCTTCACATTTGGGTGTTTTGGCATGAGATGAGAGTCTTGCACCACTCACGTTTACAACTTGGCATTATGTCCCTGAACAAAACAAAGATAACATATGGAAGGAGATAAAGGTAAATACGGATGCAGAACTTTCGTAATTGATTAAATTATTACTAGGAACTAGAAAGAGTATATGTCTAAACTCATCCCTATCACTTGCTTCTTAAATTGAAAATGGAGATTGAGCTTTTTTATTGGAATATTGATCCTCATGAAAATTTGTTATCAATTTCGTAGCTTGGCTGTTAGAGACATTTAATATGAAATATGTCACTGAATTTGAAGTATATAAGTTGAAAAGGTGCAGTGTTAGTTACAATTGGGTTCCATATGAAATGCATATTCCAGGTGTAGTTGACATTGCATATTACAAGTGTGTATAATTATAATGCAAGCTCATACGGATGTAGGTGAATCCATGAAGAGAACAATAATGGCTTCATTTGGGAAGAAATTGAGAGATTGGAAAAGTCGAGTGAAAAAAATGTGATACAAACCCTTTAAGAATGATGCAGATAGGTTGGCTCATCGATCGAACAGAGTACATGAGGATCAGTGGCAAGCCTTGGCCTACTATTGGAGCACTCAGAGTGCACTCATAATTTTTTTTTTTTTTTTTTGATGGAATTGAAACTAAAAGACTATATTGGCACAATAAGCATATTGTAGGCTCAATTGTGTAATTTTTCCTATATATAATTTGTAATTTTAACTTTTAAAATTGGATGTTCTCTATTTTTGTTGCTGACCTTTCTAATAAATTTGTTGCCTTTATCAAAAAAAATTCTTGACACATCGTACAAATTTAAATATTTTCACATGCAATTAGCTAAATATAAAAATAGTTCTGAAGAGGTTTGCTAGCAACATCATCTTCTCCAATGGGTTGTAGCTTGACTTTTTCGCGCCCCATTTCGGAGGGCTCGAATTGGTCCTACAGTTCAGACTCTTGTCACGGTTCTAAATCTAGTCTCATAAGTGCAATGTGAAACTGATAAACACCAAAGAGTCCAATCCGGCAAATCATTTTGGAAAATCGATTTTAGATCAAATAATGCCAAAACTGGACTGCTTTGCTAGATTATAGAGTCGCCATCTAAATATTTTGTTTTTGGGAAATTTAGGAAACCTTGACTCGTGCCAAAGGCCAGGTGTCCGTTATCTCCAAAGTTGCCTCGGCTTGGAAACTTGGGTACGATAGGGGAAGGTCCTGAAATGAGCACCCCTGCTCGCCCGATCAAAGGATCATACTCTACTAATTATGATATGTTGTTTTATAAACATCATGTGTTCTTATTCCAGTTATTAGCTAACTTTACTATGTGATGCACACAAGCAAGTATAGACTAAAATCGTAAGAATTGGAACATTTCAACTCATGTTTGTTTTCGAAAATGGTTTGAATTTGCCACCCTCAAGTGGGCTAAAACACGGATTTGCCATCAAAGATGATTTGCCACTTCGCAAAGTGGGCATAAAATGAACATTCATTGAATTGTTCTAATTCAAGCAATGAAGCCTTCATCTACAGGCATTCATGCAGTTTAGCATTTAGGCAAATAGCCTCATGGGAAGCATGCTAAACATGGCAATATTATAATCACACTCATGCAAGTATGCTAAAGCATAAAACTCACCAAGTACTCCAAACCAAAACAAAAGCTAGATTAGTTAGAAAGATGCATGATCCTAACTATACAAAATGCCTAATGCAACACATGCAATATGATATTAATAGGCTCGGCTACTAATATGGCATATGATACAATTTGATAACATGCTTTGAAACACGTATTCAAATAAGTATATTGAATTTGCAATGCAGTTTGAATGATGCACCGAGCCTCGGTTCATGCAAGACAAATGAATGATGCAAACATGCGAGCATAAGGTATGCTAATTGAAACATGACTCTAATCTAACCATCAAAAGCAGTTAAGTAAAATGGAGAAAGATGTGGGGTTGTAAGACATGCACACACACACGTACCCTTATTACAACATCGTGCCCTTGCAAAGGAGGATCCGAATGAAAAAGCTAACTAACTAGCTATGCTAATTAAGCTAACTATTACAAACCAAAACTAATTAAATGTTCTAACTAATTATTACAACAATTGAAATAAATTAACTAACTATTGTAAGCTAGCTAAAATATTACAAAACGAATTAAACTAATTAATTACAACACTTGTATAACTTATTCTAAGCTAACAAAAATGATTAAATGGCATTGAGGGTGAGGGATGCATGCATGCTCGGTTGCTCCACCCGAAAATGCCCTTGTCTTGCCATCGAATGCCTCTGTTTGCACTCGTTTGATCTCTGAAAATTTTGCCAACTCCCAGAATGCCTCTGCTCCAACTCAAAAACATACTGATGCAAAATTCATTTCTGGCCGGTCGGCTACCAATGGAGGCTGTCGACTACCATTGGTGGCCGATCGGCTGCTTTAACTGGCCAGTCAACCACTGATTTCTTGGATTTCCCTTTTTGTTGCAATAAACAGCAAACAGAGGCAAAGTAGTGTATTCCAAGGAATATATGTGTGTACTTCCACCCTCCTTATCATTTCCCAAGCTCAAAGGAGAGTAGTTCTTGGCTCTCAAGCCATCAACCAAGCATTTTCAATGCATGATGGCCAAAGAGCCAAGCTTGTACAAGGTAAATGAATGCACAAACAAGACTCGAAGGAGCACCACCCTATCATGCATGATCAAGGGTGACGGTGACTAAGAAAAGTGGCACGTTTCATCACTTCAAGTATGAAACATCCCAAATTTCTTGTGTTTGGATTAACGTCTGATCCAAACACATGCAATGCAATGCAACATGCTTATCTTGTCCATGTTTTACTTGTCCAATTTTGTTTACACATTTTACATTACCAAATCATTCTTTAACCGGTTAAGTCCATGGTGAGTGTCCTCTAATGAGAGAGGGGTCAACCAAAGGATGGCTTAAGACATGAGAGAGAGATCATGTTGTTTGTCAGTAGAAACCCTCAAAAGAGGATTAAAACCATTAAGCACAAGTCTCAATCTCAAGCTTAAACACAACCTTAAGGCTAACCAACCTCAAAGAGAATGGAAAAGTGAAGAAATGAGGGAGGTGGTAGATATTTCAGTGCTGAAATGACATGCAAAATGACACAAAATCATGCAAGCAACACGTGCAAGCCATGTTTAAAAGCCTAACTCATTAAGCTAGTGAAGATCACAACACTATAGGCATACAATACAAGCTTCAACTGACCAAACCAACTCTGGACAAAGTTAAAATATGCCAAAAAAGTGGCTAAAACATGCTGAGATTAGGGCATAAAAGGCTAGAAAAGCATGCTCACATGTTAGCTTGGAAATAAGACTCAAGACACAACTCTCAAAAGCAATGAAAGAGTGAAATAAATGAGCATGTACAGAGCTATATACACTAAAATTACATGTAAAAAAACACTACAACATGCAATCATCTGAAGAAAATCCTGTTTAAAGGCCTAGAATGCCAAGTTAGTGAGGCCATTTGCACTACAACTATGCAAGACAAGGATCATACGACCAAAGTAACCCAAAACAGAGTTAAATCATGCCAAATCAAAGGCAAACACATGCTAGAAATAAGCTAAGTTAAGCTACCAAAACATGCCATAACTTTGTCATGATAACTAGGCATGGAAGTGAGACACAAGGAATGAAGGCTAACCCCTCCATTTTTGGACTTCAAAACATACTTTTTACCACTGAAATAACTTTGAATTTCAGTGGTTTAAAGGCCCAAAAAGTTTGATTTGAGTATGCTAAAAGATGGCACAAAAGCTCATACAAATAAGTAATAAGAAGGGTAGACAACCCCTTAGCACAAAATGGCTTCAAACCAACATGTTAAGACCCAAAAATAGAAACTTTTTGTAGTTGAAAACTACGCCCAAAATAGCTTAAAGAGATGGCAAAACAAGTATGGACAAAGAGCTCAAATGAGGTAAGTCTTATACCTTTGAAGCATAGAACGGCACAAAACAACCACAATTCTGAGCTAAAACCAACCTTAGGAGCTCAAACTAAGCCTCAAAGAACCTCATCTCCAAGATGAGGATGTTTGGTTAAGGGCTAGTGTGCAAATGTGTAGAGAATTCTAACTTTCAAGCATAAAACAAGAGGAGAGAGATAGAATTCTAGAGAGAGAGAAATTTTCTCAAAAGTGTGTAACCTCTCAAAATGGGGGAGAGACCCCCCTATATATAGAAAATCAAGCTAAAGTCATGTATTCATCCCTCTATACACGTGTATGGAGATGAGCATCAGTGAACAACAGCTGGCAAATAAATAATTGAAAAAGGAGAAAAATAGCCGTCGGCCATCATCAGTGGCCGACTAGCCACCAATGTAGCCAACCGGCCATAAACATAGTTGACCGGCCACCACTGGTGGTCGACCGGCACAAGTCATGGCCGGCAGGATAGGGGGTTGGCCGACAGGCCACTCTCTCCTCCAGAAGTGAAGCAACAAGCTCTTGGCCCACAACCAAGCACAAAATAAAGAAGATTAGAGGCTTCAAGGCAAGGTGCTTAGCCGAGACCTTTAGGGACTCAAAATGAACACGAGCAAGCACAATCATCGGGTGTTCAAACGATGACATCCAAGTCTTGAGGACGGTCAAAAATGGGGTGTCTACAAGGGTAAATGAAAAAGATTTGTCTATTTCAAAAATGGAAAAAATCAAAGTAAAGTTAAAAAGAATTCACCTGGTTGACCCTAATCTAATTATATTTTCATGATTAATTGTTGGGTATTGATGGATATATCTGATAGTCTTGTTGTTGTTCATACGATTAATGGTATGTGCTCACCTATATCTCAACAATAAACAATCAATACATTTATTTTCTTGTATAGATATATATTTCACTAGTTGTTCTTCTAGTTTTTTTTGAATTGTGTGTGGATTTACATGGCAAACGTTAGTGCAGATATAAAACTCTAGATAGATGCAACTTGTCTTGGACCATCTAGCTGTAAATAGATTGTAAGTTTTTAGTATATATCATCCATTAAAAAAAAATAAAAGTATCAATTAAATTAATTTGATAATTTTAATAATAATAATTTCAACAAAAAAAAATTCAAAAAATAGACCGCAATATTTTCAAAATTATGCTTGTCATCTATTTTTTGAAAAAAAAAATGATGAAATTATATGGCTATAATTATCATATCAATTTGATTATTATTTTTTTATTTTTTTATTTTTTTTATTTTCGGAATGGATGTTTACACTCAAGAACTTACGAAATGAATATATTGGATTATTAGAGTGAGATTCATGGTGGATTCTGTAAGGGGGGGTTCAAGGTTAGAGAAGTGATTAGAGAGCTATGCTAATGGTCCAATAATGGTGGAATTGGCTAGAGAATGAGTAGCAGCAACTGTATGGGAGTTGGAGAGTGTGTAGCTGGGTGAGAGTGAAACAAATTACTCAAGAAGAAGACAATGACAGTGCCAAAATGGGCAGGAGCATCCCCAAATCCCCAAAAATCCTCTTGTTGAACCTTGGGAAATGGGTCCTATTTATAGGCCTTTCCTTGGTACCAAGGGGACACCAAGTGGCCAAATAGAGAGAAGATATGTGTCCCAAAGGATCACATGGAATATTCTACCTTGAGCCACCAGGCTGAAGGTGCCATGTGTCCCTCTGTATGTATTGTGTACTATCTGTTTGCCTCTGCAACTGCCTTTTTTGAGCCTCAGCAAGCGTAGTTGCAACGGGCAAACAGATGGTACACAATACGTGCAAAGGGACACATGGCACCTTCAGCCTGTTAGCTCAAGGCAGAATATTCCATGTGATCCTCTAGGACGCATGTCTTCTCTCTATTTGGCCACTTGGTATCCCCTTGGTACCAAGGAAAAGCCTATAGATAGGACCCTTTTCGCAAGGTTCAATAGGAAGATTTTTGGAGAAGATGTTGCCCATTATGGCACTGCCATTGTCTTCTTCTTAAGTCATTTGCGTCACTCTCACCCAGCTACACACTCTCAAACTCCCGTATAATTGCTGCTATTCATTCTTTAGCCACTTCCACCATTATTGGACCATTAACATAGTTTTTCCTCTCTAATCACTTCTCTAACATTGAACCCTCCCTACATTTCTGGCGACTCCACTAGGGAGGTTGTTTTGTTGATGGTGCATATCCGCAGTGGCTTACACACTTCGCTAGAAAAGATGGCAAAAGATGAAGTTCAATAACCCCCACAGCAAAAAGGCTCTTCTAATAACGGGGCAACACATGTAGAGGACCATGACCACAGTGTTGTGATTGAGGTAGTTCAGTCACTCCAGGATACGCAGAAGGAGATCCTGGAAGCTTTGCAAACTCTCACTGAGGCTATTATGGCCGTGGCTTCTAAGCCAACTCTAGTGCAAGCACCTCCGCCTGTAGTAGTCCCAAACCCAATGCCTAACTTGTTCGCTGAGGTTTGGGCTCTGATCCAGGTGCCTCTAGTGGTACCTCAGGTGATCGGTACGGCCGCTGGTTCAGCTACCTAGGAGCAAACTGGACCATTCCAACCTACGCACTTTGTTACTCTTGCCGACGTACAAGCTATGCTCAGGCAAGAGCGTAGCAAGAAGTAGCTGCCATCTCTCCCAGACCTAGATGTAAAGCCCCATACTCTCAAGAGATATTGACCATGCCATACCCAACTCGGTATACAGTGCCAAGTTTATTAAGTTTGATGGAAAACAAGGCAATGCTAGAGAATATGTGGTGAGGTTCATTGAAACTCTTAGTGTCCATGGCAGCGACAACTCTCTGCACCTTCGGGAGTTCTCGAAATCACTTACTGAAAGGGCTTACAGTTGGTGTGTGAACTTGACTCCTAACTCTATCAAGAGTTGGGAGGAGATAGTGAGCAAGTTCCACACGAAGTTCTTCCAAGTCCAAGAGAAAGTTACAACCCTCACACTTGGGCGAGATGTCCAAAAAGAAGGCGAAGATATACTGAACTATGTTAAGTGGTTCCAAGATAAGGCTATTGACTGTCATGAACCAGTGGATGAGGCTCACTTAGTCAGCATATGTGTAGAGGGTGCCATACGCAACTACAAAATTTTCTTGGTGAACCATAATCTGCCTACCTTTTCAGCCTTGATTGAGGCAACTAGGAACCTCAGTACCACTGGTCCTTTACACAAATCTCATGACAGCCACCGCTACTCCCGCTGTAGTAGAGTTGTTGCGGAAACCTCTACAGGAGGGAGCTGCACACAAGCAGAGGTATTGTCCTCTCGAAAGAGGAACAGAAATCCATATCCTTGTAGACTTGAGAATGTTAAGGCCTTAGTTAAAGAATGGGTCGTTGATGGTGAACTTACTTTGCCTCCAGTTGATGTCACACCAACCAAGAAGGACAAAGAAAGCCCAGATTATTGTGTCTATCATAGAACCACCAGACACCCTATTAAGGACTGTTGGACGTTGAAAAGTATCTTTAAGAAAAAGGTTGACGCAAATGAGCTGAAATTCAAAGATGCCGATAATCGCGATGTAAGGAAGGACCCATATCCTAATCACAAGGAGAAAAGGAAGAATGTACACATGATTGGCTATCTTGGGCCTGTGCACGATCAAGTGCACATGGTGTTCTACTATGATGAGTTAAAAGAAATCACGATTGGCCAGCTCCCAGAGACAGTACCTGCAGAGATGAAATTCGCAGAGGATACTCATGCTCAAGCCTTGCAAAACTCTGTTAAGTTTCGCACCTTCTTTGACCAGCTAGGGCTAAGCCAAGCCGCGAGATTGGAAGCAACAAAGGGCCCTCATTAATATCTCTGAAGTGAACTATGATGAAGTTACTAAGGCCAAGGAGTATGTGCCTCAGTGCAT
Organism: Camellia sinensis; assembly: GCF_055761805.1. Taxonomy (NCBI): domain Eukaryota; kingdom Viridiplantae; phylum Streptophyta; class Magnoliopsida; order Ericales; family Theaceae; genus Camellia; species Camellia sinensis. The sequence continues at coordinate 83,848,723 of NC_138974.1, forward strand.
CTAGGAAGATTATGGGGCCATTACTTTTTCAGAATTAGACAGAGCATACCTTTTTCCCCATAACCGTCCTCTTTTTGTCACAGCTTACATCAATGATGTAGAGTTCAAGCGTGCTTTCCTTGATGGTAGGGCGTCCATAAACATCATTACTATTAACACCTTTGCAAAGGCTGGTATCCTAGAGTCCAGATTGGTTCGCTAACCCATCATTGAAATGGGTTTTGGTGGTGACAAAAAAGTTACTAGGGGCCATGTTGTCGTGGACTTAGCAGTTGGCGAAATACGTTTTGCAACTAAGTTCCATGTGATTGAAGCAGACACAAATTACCATATGATACTTGGCAAAGCTTGGATGCACCGATATGGGGCTATCCCATCAAGTTATCACCAATGCATAAAGGCAAAGTTGGGAAAGCGCACAGTGACCATAAATGCATCTGAAAAGCCATTACAAGTGGAAGAGGCATAATATTCGGATGCAGTTTTTTTTACTGAGTTGTCAACGAATGAAACTCCAAGGCCTGGTAAAATTGCAGAAATGGGAAGACATTCGAGATGCAGAGGCTGCCCCAGAAAGCAGTGGATAGAAAAGGAGTAGTAAATCTACAAGTTCTCTGCCCAAGATTATTAAAGTGCGCAAGGGCGGCAAGATAGTTTACTCCCTATGAAGGTCTTGGGGGCTAGACTTCATACCTTGGGAGGATGGCCCCAAGACAAATAAATGTGACGGTGATGGGTCCCAAGAAGGGTTGGTAGAGAAGCCTGAGCCTGCCCCTGAATCCATACAAGATAGGCCCAAACCCCAGTAGGAGGTACTTGCTGAGGTCAACCTCAGTGACTTACCTAAGCAGAGCAAGTCGGTGTTTATCAATGATACAATGGTTCCAGCAGCTAAGACAGAATTGATAACACTACTAGAGCAATATAGTGATGTCTTTGCTTGGACATATGACAAGATGCCTGGTCTTCACCCTTCCCTTGTCACTCATCATCTGGACACTTTTCCCGACTCTAAACCAATCAAGAAGCACGCTTGAAAGTATCACCCTGATCTTGAAGCAAAGATTAAGGCAGAGGTAGAAAAGTTACAAAAGGCTAAGTTCATTAAGTCTGTACAGTACCCAACTTGGCTAGCAAATATTGTGCCTATGTAGAAGAAGAACGGTCAGATCAGGGTCTACGTAGACTTTCGTGACCTGAATAAGGCCTGCCCGAAAGATGAATTTCCATTGCCCTATGTTGACACACTTGTCGATTCTACTGTGGGCCATCACATGTTCTCCTTCATCAATGGGTTCAGTGGTTATAACCAGATCAAAATGGCAGCAGAAGATGCAGAAAAAATGGCTTTTAGAACGCCCTTGGGAAATTTTTTCTATACGGTGATGCCCTTCAGTTTGAAAAATGCAAGGGCAACCTACCAATGGGCTATGACCGCAGTGTTCTACGACATATTACATCATGAAGTAGAAGTATATGTGGATGATCTGGTGGTCAAGTCCACTGAGGCAAATTGCCACCTCTGCGACTTGGAAAAAGTTTTTCAGCATTGCCGCAAATTCTGCCTCAAGATGAACCCTCTCAAGTGTGCCTTTGGAGTTACCACCAGCAAGTTCCTTGGCTTTCTTATACACCAGTGAGGGATCAAAGTAGATGGGGATAAGATCAAGTCAATCATGGTGATGCCATCGCCACACTCTCAAAAGGCCTTGAAGAAATTCCTAGGCAAAATGTCATACCTCTGGAGGTTTATTCTAGCCCTTGCTGAGATAACCTTTTCCTTTGGGACACCGATGAAAGGGAATCACAAGTTTGAATGGTTGCAAGAACACCAATAGGCATTAGATACAGTGAAGAAAGCACTTACCTTTCCACTTACAATGATTGCCCCACAGCCCGAAAAGCCTCTGCTGTTATACCTGACCTCCACTCCTCGGTCTGTTGGAGCTCTACTTGTCCAAGACATAGATGGCATTGAGAAACCAGTCTATTACATCAGTCGCAAAGTCAATGGTTCCGAGTCGCAGTATACTCCAATTGAGAGGCATTGTTTAGCCTTAAGTTCACAGCGCAGAAGTTGGGCTACTACTTTTTGGCACACCCGATCCAGGTTATGACCTAGAGTGATCCAGTCCGTTATTTGCTGAGCAAGCCCACTCTGACTGGAAGAATGGCAAGATGGCTCTTGGCTCTAGCAGAATATGATATCACTTGTGTTACTCCCAAGGCTATTAAGAGCCAAGCATTTGCAAACTTATTGGCCCAGTTCCCATCTGGTTAACATGAGCCTGTAGAGGTACCTCTACCAGGTGAGGTCCATGTCTCAGCAGCTGCAATTGAGACTTATTGGGACTTAAAATTTGATGGAGCTTCCGGAGTTGGGGAAGGTGGAGTTGGCATAACACTAACCGGTCAAGAAGGAGAGAAGTTTCATCTATCATAAAAGCTTGACTTTGAGTGTTCAAACAACGAGGCTGAATATAAGGCGCTGATACTGGGTCTAATAGCTTCCCAAACGAAGGGCCTCCGCAAATTGAAAATTTGGGCGACTCCAAGTTAGTTGTCAAGCAAACAATGGGTGATTTCGTCTTAAATGAGCCTTTGTTGTCTCCAGACCACATTGTAGTTCAAAGGTTGCTCACGTAGTTTGATGATGTCCAAATCCAGCATACTCCTAGGACACATAACTGTTTCCCCGATGCCTTGGCTACACTAGGGGCAAAGGTGAAGATACCAGATGATAGTATAGCCATCGTCATCGAGCAAAGAACAACACTAGCAGTGCTTGTCGAAGAACATACAAAGCAAGATGCTGAGGGGCAGAAAGAAGATATAATCCAACAGTTGAAAATTGGCCAAGGAACAATCAGAGCAGCAGAACTTGTATCATTTCTGCTCCTCAGAGGAGAGTTATATTTTCGCAGTCCCTACAACTTGCTAGCAAGATGCGTCGATAGACAAGAAGCAACTTACAAACTTAAGCAGATCCATGCTAAGTCTTATGGGGATGGAGATATCAGTCTATACCGACGGATAAAGAGGCAAGGGTATTACTGGCCAGAGATGGAGAAAGAAAATACTGAGTTGCAGAAGCTATGTGAAAAGTGTCAGTCCTATCCTAAAGAAGAGGAATCCCATTTCTTAAGCAATGAAGAATGGAGGCAACCGTATATCGACTACCTTGGAAAGGGCACACTGCCCGAGAACAAGGCCGATGCAATTAGAGTTAAGAGGCAAGCCCTGCGCTTCTTCCTTGACCAAGACAAGCTGTACCGAAGAAGCTTCGAAGGGGAACCTTTAGCGTGCTTATCAAAAGATGAGGCAAATGAGGGTAACGATTATATGGACATCTCATTCACCTCAGCTACTACTGGCCAACAATGGAAGAAGATGCTAAAAACTTTGTGAGGAGTTGTCAATCCTGCCAGAAGTCTGGGAACTTGATACATGCACTAGCAGTTGAACTACACAACATCAAGACTCCTTACCCGTTCCATACTTGGGCATTTGACCTGGTAGGTTCTATAGCGTAGCAATCCAAAGGCTACAGATGGATACTTGCAGCAATTGAAGTCAACACCAAGTGAGTAGAGGCTATACCAATAAGGAAGACAGATGGGGTAGGAGTAGCCAACTTCATCAAAGAGAACATGATCTATAGGTTTGACATACCCAAAGTAATGTTGTCTGATAGTAGATCTCCTTTTGTAAATCGCCACGTTACAAGACTGCTGGATGCGTACCAGATCAAGCACCACAAGTCTAGTCCATACTACCCCCAACGAAACGGACAAGCTGAGGCAACCAACAAAACCCTTATCCGAATACTGAGTAAAATGATGGATAAAGGAAGGGGCACATGGTCTGAACAACTCCCCCTGGCACTTTGGGCGTATAGAACGTCAAAAAGAAAGCCAACTCAGGCAACCCCATTTTCCCTAGTATATGGGTCCGAAGCTGTGTTACCAGTTAAGTTGGCAATACCCTCAGCAAGGATGGCTATGTCAGCACACCTTCTAGATAGCAGGAAAAATGACACAGAGGCAGTTGAAGAAAGAAGAGATCGGGCCTCGCGAGCAATGGAAAAGTATCATCAATCCATAGCTCGTACCTACAATCAATCTGTTCAACACAAGAAGTTCAATAATGGAGACCTAGTATGAAAAATAGTGGATGCAATCATGCGGGGGCAACCAATTCCCAAGTTCTTACCCAGATAGGAAGGCCCTTACAAAGTTGCTGAGGCAAGCAACGACAGGTACTATAAGTTGACAAGAGTAGATGATGGGTTCAGAACTGGCCCTATCAACGCCAACTATGTCAGAGAATATTTTCCTTAAGTGCTTTTGTCCAGGAAAAAGAATTGTAAAGTTTCTTTGTTAATACTTTTAAAGCAAAGTGTAAAGAAAGTGTCATACACTTAGTAAACCTGTTACTCTCATATACACTTAGTGTGAGGAAAGGTTTCCATACTTAGTGAAAGTTATCCTTGTCATGATGAAGTTTTGTTCATGGCAAGAGTACTACTTATCTTTAGAAGCTATGTAAAAGCAATGTAAAGAAAACGATGAAATGAAACTCAAAAGTACTACCAAACATCCACACTTTTCATTAAAGTCAAACTTTCAGAACATGATTACAATGTTTGAAAAGAAGTTATGATAGAGAAGAAGAAGAGAAAAGGCGCTGCAAGCGTAATGAAACAACAAAATAAAGAGAAAAAAATGGAGGAAATCATAACAGAGTTACATCAAGTCAAATCAAACCCTTCAAAAAGGAGTCCATCAAAGTCACATCTCGATGCAACTGGGCAACCAATGCAGAGTCTTTCTCTTTGAACCGAGCTAGGTTCTGCCGATGCTGTTCCAAGACACCCTCACACTCCTTGATAGTCTCCTTCAAGGATGCAATCATCACCACATTGTCAGCATGCTCAAGGAAACGATCAATTGTCTGAAGCCTATCCCTCATCCATGATATGTCCAAGCCGTTCCTCTCAAAGCCACTCAGGTTGGCCTCAGCACTTTCTATGAACTTGCTGGGAGTTGTCAAGATCAAATTGGTAACAAGGTCAGGGATGAAGCTGGCAAGTGACTCTAGCAGTGCCATCTGCACTATAGATCCAGGAACATTAAAGGTAGTAAAGGTGTTCGGATGCAGTGCCTGGATACGAGCAAGAGTGGGAGCAACTTCGGAGGAGACCCAGTAACTTAGAAATGATACTTTCTCTAAGAACTGAGGTAGCTCTCTCACACTACCACCAGCTTTAATCACTGGAAAGAGACAAGCAGAGCGACCACAGGTCTGAGGGCGACGCACTTCCCTAAAGATGACTACCTAGTAGCATTAGAGTGGGTAGATGCTGGATGGCGACCAGGTAAACTGGCCTCGCGAGAAAGACCAAAGCTGCTTGCACCATCACGTCGTTTTGAAAAGAGGTCATCTATCTGGTAGTCTCCAACATTCAAATCCGGAATAGCAGTGGTATCTATCCCAGTATAAAAATCTTGAGACACTCTAAGGTCAACTGGCACCTCTGGAAAATGAGTAGGGTAAGAATTTGCTAGCGGTTCAGAGGTTGCCGAAGCAATTGGGTCAGAGGTCCTAGCGGCAGCAATAACAGTGTGGACGACTAAGGTGACAGCTACCTCTACAAGTCGGTCCAAATTTAGAGGGGCCACAGCAGGAACAGTGGAAGCAGCCACTACACTGGCACTCCCCTCAGCCGATGGGACGCTTGGAAGTGGAGTCTGTTGAACCGATGGAGACTCAATGGACTGGGTGGAACCACTAGATACAGCTCTAAAGGAACGTAGTACAACTTCCAGCGGCTCTCTCACGCCGCAATCTTCCCTTGATGTCTCGGGGACAAAATCATCTCCACTGACAGAAGAACGGTTGGAATACATAGAATCAGCAGGGTTTGGAGGCTTTTAACCCTCAGCAATTGTATCACCCACTACAACTTCCATAGCAGGGGAAACTTGTACATTGTCTATAGCCTCCATAATTGGCTCAGCCTCGGCAACTGGCTCTGCCTCAGCAGTCGGTTCGACTCTCACACTTGGTTCCTTTTCAACATCTAGAAGTACTGTCCTACTGACCCTTGTAGCAATGGGAAGGTTGTCGTTGTTGTCCGAATCTAAGGAAATGCCAATGGCAGTAGGAGAACCTCCGGGCCTGAAGGTGGTACGACCGATGGGCCCTAAAAAGGAAAAAGATTATGCAATTATTAAAGTAAATATAAGAAGACGAAAGAAGTAATGCAAAAATATTTTATAAGTACGAATACCTTCCGAAGTCTCTTCCTACTTGGTGAGGCATGTGCCTCGGCAACTGATGCCGCTGCTTCTTAGGCTGCCCTCAGTCTGGAGTGGGTCATGCGTACATAGCAGTAATAAGGAGGGAGTTAGCCTGGACGCTGTCGAGGGAAAAATCAACATGATGGACCTCTGAAAAATAAAATGGAACAACATAAATGCCTGGGAGAAGCTAAGTGAAAGGGCGGAACACGCACTCCTCCATATGGTCAATGTAGTCTGTATAGGGTCAGTTGGTGCCAAGGCTAGACCACCGAGAGATGCGAGGGAGGGATTGACGCACTTGCCTCTTGATAGGTCGACCTTCTGCATCTAGAACAGGGCAGCCCTTTGCATAAAAGACTTTATCAGTAAAGAATGGCTCATGCTCTTTAGGAATAGGGCCCATGGCAGGGAATCTTTTACAAAAAAAATAGTTAGGAACGGAGTGTGTATGAAGCTCCACACATCATAGCGGCCCATAGATCGCTCCATGTTCGAATAGATGAAATCAAGACAGAAATATAGGTTTCACAAGAAGAGAGGGGCCAGAGGAATCTGACTGCCGCGGCAGAGCTTGACAGCCAAAGGAAACACTAAAGGATTAATGCTTTCGGCAAGGTTGCTAGGTAGAACAAAAAAGGAGATGAAATAACTGACGAAGGCGGCCAAGTACAAGTCACCGTGGCAGCCCGGCCCAACTACGGAGTCGCGGCTCTCCTCGGTAATGTCGCCTACAACTGGTTGCAGGTCCTTGAAGAAATGCTTTAGCTAAGAAAGATAGGTGGTTTTGTCCCTTTTAGGTCTCTTCAAAAGCAGTTCCCCAGTTCTAAGGTCGTACTAGGAGCCAAACTTTCGCGCCTCCCGAAAGGCACTTTGGAGAACAGTGACGGCAACTTGCTCTGCAGGAGTCAAGGATGCTGGTGTAGACACCCTATTTTTTACGGCCCTTCAAGACATGGATATTCTTGCAGGTACCTCTGATGACGAGTCTGATTGCTCGCCGAGCGCTTAAGTCCTCAGTGGAATGCCACAGGTTTGAGCCTTTCAAACCCTGCATCCATTTTGTCTCTTTTTTGGACCATGTCTTGGTCCTTCCCTCCTACAATCTCTAGTGGCCTGCTGGCCATCTATGAAGGCTGCCGGCCAGAGCTTCTGGCCTACCGGCTGTTAATGTGCCTTGCTGGCCATTAATGATGCCTTGCTGACTACCACTAATGGCCAGCCACCAGTGCTTTCTACAGATATTTTATGCCAGCTGTTTGCACAGATGCTTGTATCTGTCCACACGTAGAGGGCTAGATCTCCTTGTATAGAATTCATGTTTTTTATATATAGGGAGTCCCTCTCTCATGTTTTAGGGTTGGAAGATTTCAAACTTAAAATTTTCTCTCTCTAGATTTCTCTCTCTTTCTCTCTCTCTTTCTCTCTCTCTCTCTCTCTCTCTCTCTCTCTCTCTCTCTTTCCTTCTCTCTTGCATTTCTCTACACTTTTGCCTACTTACACTACACTCTTGCCCTGACTTCCTTAACAAAACTTGATCACCTTTGAGCTGAGGTTCTTTGAGGCCCTCTTCGAGCTCTACAAGTTGGTTTTGGCTTGAATTGTTGCCTAGAATCACTCTTCTCTTCAAGAGATATAATATTTGCTTTGTTAGCTTATTTTGCATACTTATTTTCCTATCTTTTTTTTTTTACTATTTTTGGGCTATAAAACTCAGTAAAAATGAGTTGAAATTTGTGGTTTGAAGCCATTTTAAGGTAGGGGTGGTTCACCCTTCTTTGTACCTTGTTGTAAGGCTTCTTCACTTGTGTTTCCCATCTTTAAACCAATTTTTTTTTTGGGAGGGGGCCTTTAACCACTAAATTTTAGGCTATTTTTAGTGGCAAAAAACATGTTTTAAGTCCAAAGTTGGAGGGGTTAGACTTCCCTTCTTGTGCCTTGTTTGCTAGCCTAGTTAACTCCATGTGTTGGCATGTTTTTCTAGCTTTTTGTAACTATATTCTAGCATGTTTTTGCCTTTGTTTTAGACTGCTTTAGCTTTATTTTGGGCTGTTTGGGTCAATTGAATTTTGTTTTGCATGGTTGTATTATAATAGTCCTCACAAAGGTAGTGTTTTAGTCCATTAGGCACCTGTTGTTTGAGTTGATTGCGTGCTTTTGTACTTCATTTCAGCACTAATCACCTCTGCAACCTCCCTCATTTCTTGGTTTTTCTTTTTTCTTTGAAAGTTGTTTCAAGTCATTTGTTTGCGTAAGTGTGGAATTGAGGTTTCATACTTAATGGTTTAATCCCTTTGGGGGTTTATTACGAACGTTATGAGACTTTCATACCTAAACCAACTTGTGTTTTGAGCCTTTTTTCCATTAGAGGACTCTAACTCACATTTTGGACTTAATTGACTAAGTAATGGTTGGTAAGTTAAAATGAGTAACTAACAATTTGGGACTAAAATTGAGCAAGATAATAACTTGTGTGTTGTGTGTTTAATCGGACTTTAGTTGAACACAAGAAAAATTGGAGCATTTCATACTTAAAGTGATAAAATATCTCAAGTTTCCTAGGTCCCTATTGCCCTTGATCATGCATGATAGGGTGATGGTTCTTGGGTGTCTTGTTTTGCATTCATTGAGCTTGCACACCTTGAATCACAAGCCATCATGCATTGAAATTGCTTAGATTGGCGGTTTGTGGTTTAAGTTCACAACTCATTGGATTTGTCCATGAAAATGAGGGGTGAATTTTGCATACAATCCTTGGAAAAACCCAAAATTTGTTTGTACTCTATTGCAGCATGATAATCCAGTGCATCAGTGGCTGGCAGGCCACCATCCATGGCCGGCAATGCACTATAGATGGCCGGCAGACCACCTTCTTGCCTGCCAGATGGCCGGTAGCATTCATCCATGGCCGGCTAGCCACTGATGTAAACTTCAGCAGAATTTTGGTAAGGTGGAGCAGAACGGTTCTGGAAATGTTCAACTCTGCAAGCACAAGCTTTCAAGAGCAAAACGGAGGTCTTTTCGGGCGGAAACCGAGCATATGCATCTTCCACTTCCCGAGGCAGAGTAGTGGCAACATAATTTGAAATGTTAATTGCTTAGTTTACTTACATTTGTGTTGTAGCTTAATTAGTTAGCTTACTAGTTAGTTAAATTAAAGTGTTGTAATAATTTGTTAATTAGTTTAGCTATTTATTTCATTTGCTTTGTGATAATTAGCTTAATTAGATTAGCTTAATTAGCTTAGCCCTAATTAATTGTTAGTTAGTTAGCTTTATTCATTCAGATTCTCCTTCATGAGAGCAAAATGTAATAATGTGTATGTCTTCCAACCCCACGTCTTTCTCCCTTTTACTTAATCGCTTTTGATAGTTAGATTAAGGACATGTTTCAATTAGCATACCTTATACTTGCATCCATTCATTTCGTATTGCATGCACCGAGGCTCGGCGCATTATTCAAACTGCATTGTTTTTTCAATACCTTCTTTGAATACTTGTTAACCGCATGTTTTCAAATTAATTCATATGTCATATTAGTAGCTAAGCCTATAAATTGCATATTGCATGTGTTGCATTAGACACCTTGTATGAATAGGAATCATGCATTTTTTTCTAACTTATGTTTTCTTAGCTTAGAGTACTAGATGATTTTTTAATGCTTTAACATACTTGTATGAGTGTGAGTGATTGCCATGACTAGCATGCTTACCATGAGGCTAAATGCTTACTTGCTAAACTGCTTGAATACCTGTGGATGAAGGCTTGTTGTTTGAATTTGAACGATTCAACGAATGCGTGATTTTTTAAGCCCACTTTGTTGAGTGCCAAACCATTTTAAGCCCACTATGTTTGGTGGCAAATCCGCAAACTTTAAGCCCACTTGAGGTGGCAAATTCAAACCCTTTTCCCAAAACAAACATAAGTTAAATTGTTCCAAATTGAGCAAATTAATCTATACTTTCTTGTGTGCATCACATAATAATGCTAGTTTAATAATCAGAACAAGAGAACATAATTTTTATAAAAACATCTTATCATGATTAGTAGAGCTCGATCTTTGATCAGGCAAGCGGGGGTGCTCAATTCATGACATTCCTCTCTCGTACCTAAGTTCTCGAGCAGAGACAACTTTGATGATGACGAACACATGGCCTTTGGCACGAGCCATGGGTTTCCTAAATTTTTTCGAAAATAAAATATTTAGGTGGCGCCTCTGTATCTGGCAAAGCAGTCCAATTTTGGCACTTTTGATTCAAAATCAATTTTCCAAAACGATTTGGCAGATTTGGACTCTTTGGTATTTACCAATTTCACATTGCACTTGTGAGATTAGATTCAGAACCACGGGAGTCCGAACTGTAGGGCTTCTTTTCGAGTTTCCAAAAGGGGTTGCGAAAAGGCCGAGGTACAGCTGGATCAAAGGGATGATCTCCGCAGGGCGCTCAGGCGTAGAAAGACGTCAACATCTTCTAGGGTTGGGGTTATCTTCCCCCATGCCAAGGCAAAAGTGTGAGTGTCACAGCTCCAGCGAGAGACAACCATATCAATGTTGGTTTGCGCCTTGTGCACTGATAACTCCCTCGAAATCAAAAATGGCATTGAAAATATGAACATCACTTAAATGCTGCTCAAAACCACCATCTGCAATGATGTCATCAACCCAAAGAGACCAATCTGTTGGAGGGCTCGAATGAGTGCGATAGTAGATATAAGAATGTGGAAAGTCGCCGCGCTCCACGCGAAATCGCAGCACAAAGACTAGGTTTACCATGTCCGCGTCATCCAAAGTAGTCTCCCCAAAAGGAAGCAGAGGCTCCTTTAGAGGAAGGGCATCAGGATTGAAGGAGTCAACTGCCTTCCAGAAAGCGTCAGCCAGCCCTCCAAAGTATAAGACCCTGCTCCACTCAATAAGGGGTAGGGCAACGTTGTCGGGTAGAAACCTTGTGCTGGCCATGAGGAAGAGTAAAGAAAGGTAAAGAAGACTTTGGAAAGTGGAGACAAAGGAGACAAGGAGATAAAAGGTGTGTTTGGGTAGAAGTGGGGGACCAGTGGACCCAAGGGCACTATTTATAAAGAAGGAGGCAAAAGGTGCCAACACGCTCCCCAAGGCCTATTATGACTTGTCAGTCAAATGAGGCACCTTTTCAGAGCTAATGCAACTTCTGACCTAACCGGCGCAACCCTTGGGCAACTTGCTGACGTCATGCACACGCGAGAAACTAGGAGTGTGTCCCCCACGCCTACAGGGGCAAATATGGAGGGTCAGAAATTAAACCCCAAACTAAGTATGTGCCTGAGTACTAAGGTCACCCCAAAGAGGCGACCAGAAATGAAAAAGGAGCATAGGCCAAAGCCCAAGGGAAGTAGGCCAATAGTGGGCTGAAGTAGGTCCGACCTGCCAAGGGTCCAAGTAGAGTCCATGAAGGAAAGTGCCTAAGTCAAGTTGCGGAGGTAACACCTGCAGCAAGAAAGTTGCTGAGGCACCTTGCCTCAGCACTACCATTCCTAATATCTTCAGTTCCGCCGCCATCTAAAGTTGTTGAGGGAAAGAGAAAGCCGACACAGCTAAGTTGCAGAGGCAACACTTACGATGGCCAAGTTGCGGAGGCACTTCGTCCTAGCACCGCCATCCCAAGTAATGTCTGTGCCGCCGCCATTCTAAGTAGTGTCGGTACGAAAACCATCTGGGGTTGCTAAGGAAAGGAGAAAACCAAAGCAACTAAGTTGCAGAGGTAATACTTGTAGCGCCCAAGTTGCAGAAGCATTCTGTCAGTGCTGGCATTTCTAATATCTTCGGTCATGCCATCTGAACTTGCCGCGGGAAATGACTACTACAGCAACTAATAGCGTAGCAACTAGCACCACAACATCTAAGTTGCAAAGGGAATATCTTGCAGAGGTGATAGCAGCCTTTGAGAAAGGCCTCCCTTTGCAAATAAAGGCTAATGCTTGGCACTAATAGTAGGCCCCAAGGCATTACTAGCCGAGGGCTGATAACAGGACCTAACGTTTATTAACTTGGCACTGATAGCAAGCCCCAAAACTTACTGGTTGGAGCTGATAGCAGGCCCAGAAAATACCAGTTTACCACAGGAACCCCGCAAATGTGGGAGCAGGATAGGTCATGGACTTGCCTTAGTCACATAGTCAAGACTAAGGAAGCCCCCTTAGGCTTGGTACAAAGGCACAGCATGGCTGATAGTAGGTTTGGCTGTGGCCTTCGCCCTAAGAAGCTGGGAAGTTTGTGGTTAGGTGGCTAAGGGTAGAGGTTTCGCTAAGGTGAACACGTGAGAATACATGTACTAGCCAAATAGAACTAAGAAGGCAAGTGTAGCGGCAAGGTTCACCGCTGCAAGTGCACTTGCTGAGGTTCAGGCTGAGAAGGCAGGTGCAGAGGCAAACACTCATGTTGTAACTGCACTTGTTGAGGCTCAAAAGGGAGTTGCAGCGCCAAACACTCCTGTCGCAACTACGCTTGCTGAGGCTCAAAAAAGGTAGTTGCGAAGGCAAACAGATAGTACACAGTACATGCAGAGGGACACGTGGCACCTTCAGCCTGGTGGCTCAAGAAAGAATATTCCATGTGATCCTTTGGGACACATGTCTTCTCTCTATTTGGCCACTTGGTGTCCCATTGGTACCAAGGAAAAGCCTATAAATAGGATCCATTTTCCAAGGTTCAACAGCAGGATTTTTGGGAATTTGGAAAAGATGCTACCCATTTAGGCGCTGCCATTGTCTTCTTCTTGAGTCATTTGATTCACTCTCACCCAACTACACACTCTCCAACTCCCATACAGTTGCTGCTACTCATTCTCCGACTGCTTCAACTATTATTGGACCATTAACATAGTTTTGCCTCTCTAATCACTTCTCTAACCTTGAACCCCCCCTACAGATTCAAAACTGGAGAGAATCCGTCCCTTTTCTGTATATGATTTGGCCCTTATATATATATATATATATATACAACATATGTTATATGGAATCACACAAATGATGGAAAAAAATAAGTGAAATTTAACTAGTGCTATGGTTGGCACCATAAATAAATAATTTTATTATTAGTTATTATTTTATAATTGCAGGACACATGTCACTCTCTTACTCATTTGGAGGTTGTAAAAAGTTATGAATTATTAAATACATGTGAAAAGATGATAGAGAATGTGGAGGAGTATGGAGTATAATGTGCAGAACATGGAGCATGAATTGGACGTTAATGAAAGTTATGGAGACATATAGATGAAGTGGAAGATCATAAAGTGTGAAGTGTGGGAGATGGAAGAATATAATAGTTATTAAGTAGTTTTTTCCTACAAATATTTGTCTATAAATAGCCATTCATGACTACATTGTAACGGGACCAGAACTCAAATTAAAGACAATTGATTTCTATTTTTCTTGTCATTTATATTTCCTGCACTTAATTTTCTGTATTTTGTTTTATGCACTTCATTTTCGAAGCATAGGAGTAGAGGTAAATTTTCTGCACTTTATTTTATGCACTTCCTTTTCAAAGCATATGGGTAAAGATAAATTAATGGTTAGTTTGATTGTTCACTCAATCATCTTTTTCTGTCTCCTTCTTTCTTCTTTTAGTTTTTCTTTTCTCTACATTTTGCAATTTTGAAGTCCTCTTCATTGAGGCAAAAGAAACGTCAACACAATCACAATCGCTTGGTAATTGACTTGAATTTAATCTAAAGGATTTTCAATCCTTACTGGCATGCTCGCATTTATGGTATTTTCGTTCGTAGGAAAATAAGCCAGCAGATATATAATCAACATCTTTTCTCATATATTTGGTGAAATTCAACTTTGCAGGATCCCATTGCTTGGATATTCTTCGAACAAATCAAAGTGATCCAAAATGGTTGACAAATCATTGAAAAGAAGAGGTCAAGATCATCAAAGGGTGGATCAAGAAGTATTATGATGATCTTCAATCACCTTCCAAACATTAGATGAACAATTACAAGAGACCACTCCAAAAGTATCAACAATCGAAGGATACAATTCGATTGAAGATTGAACCCACAGTTATGCATCCAAAGTTGGACTGAAAATCATTGTAGGGTTTAAAAATGCTCTCTTTTCACATATGTTCTTGTCTAGTTGATTGAGTCATGAACCATACATCGCTTTGAACGTGATCAAAGAAATGTCAAAAGCCCCTAATAAAATTTGTTTTTCCTTTTTGTATGTGCGTCGATTTATTGCAATAATAAAAAAATAAAAAAAATGTGGCGCTATTTCTAGTTATATGAAACGCCTGTAGAGTTTATGGAAATCTTCCCTTGATCTTTCTAAACTTAGTTAATTGTTTAATTTTCTTAATTGAAGTTTTATTTCTAGATGATATTATAACAAGTTAAGGTTTTAGAGAAAAAATTTGGGACACATTATTTTTGTTGCTAAAAGTGTGATTGTTGTATTTTTAGCAACAAAATTAGACATTTAGTAATGAATTACTTTTCTTTTAGAATCAAGAATGTTATCTAAAAAAGTAAACCTTTTTGAGATACAAATTATTTTATTTATAAAAGTGCATTTATTAACAATATTTTTAAAATTTTATCTCTAAAAGTACTTTTTTTTTTGGGTTAGGGGGGGGAGAACTTTTCAAGGCAACTTTCTAGTCACGACCCTCACTATAACAATAATTAGTTCCTAAATATTTTCTGTAATGAAATTTGATGCTTAAAACCTTTATACGAGTTAATTAAAGTAAATTTTTTGTCCGACATATTTGGTGCAGAACAAAGTTTAACATCATTATTGAAATATAGAAAAACAGATCGTTATCTAGAGGGATGGACTATACAATAATGCGGTTGATCTTGATTTCTAAGAAAGGAAAATACATAAATGAAAGGTATTTTTTGGGCATGATTCTATATGTTTTGTTGGACATTTTAGGTCCATGGCCGTCTCTCTTCCCATTTTAATTACTATTATTTTCTTGTCTTTTATATTAGAAAAATCCGGAAGGGTTCTGTCTAATTCATATATACTATCAAATTCATTCAATTTTTTGTCACTTTCTATTAGTTTAGTTTTACATACCTGTCAAGTAGTTTCAAACTTTATATAATAAAACATTTGTCAAACTATTTTGTTTTGAATGGTAAGGGTTCTAGTGCTATGAAGTGTGTATTTCAAACAAACTTAGAGGCTTAAACTAAAACTTTATCACATAATTTTTATAGCACTTTCCCATGAAGTCAATTGCTTTTTCATCACGATGGCATTCATTATCTCTTCTAGTTCTCTTAACTTTTGTTTCTGCAATACCACATAATATTCCGAGACTCAGTGTATTTGACCATAAATCTCTTGGAGACCCTTCTGACACCATTCCGGCGTTTGTTTGGGAGGACTTGGAAACCTATTTTTACAACCAAACACTTGATCACTTCAACTACAATCCTCAAAGCTATGCCACATTCAAGCAAAGATATGCGATAAATTCTAAGTATTGGGGTGGTGCAAATGAAAGAGCTCCAATCTTTGTTTATCTTGGTGCAGAGGCACCAATAGATGGTGATATACAATTCATTGGGTTTCTCCCGGAAAACGCCCCTAATTTTAAAGCTCTCATAGTTTACATAGAGGTACTTACCTACACATAATTTGTGACATTTTGGTAAAATTTATTTTGATCTCTTTTATTATTTTAATTAAAAATTAGGCTTCTCTCTCATATATTAAATAAATTAGATGGTTTAATCCAAATATGTGGGCCCATCATGTGGTATTTCAATGATCAAATTTGCCCATCATTTTAACTTGGGTGTGTGTATTATCTAACAAAAAATTGGATTAATCGATAATAATAGCTATGAATGCAAGTTTGATTTTATGAATTTACTAACAAATTAATACAATGAAATTATGTGAATATAATTATTGAATTAATTTAATTTAATTTTTTTATGAATAATCTGAACAATAGGTAAATAATATTTTACAAAATTGAACAGGGAGAATAGCCATGTGGTGGTCCCTGTAGCTCAAATGTATCTAATACATTAATGGAATTGAGAGAAACTCACATGTTTAAATTGTTAAATTTCTGAAAAGTTAGTTATTTCGTAAAACTTTTCAAGTTTTGAACTCATTTTCTTTTTCTGGGTTAAAAATTTAGTTATTTTTATTATTTATTTACTTAATATTTATTAAAAATTTAGTTAATTTTTTAGGCAGCTGTACATACCATGCATGAATGAAAGAACCATTGGAGTCCTAATTGCTAACTGTTGAAATGCAACGATTGAAGATGCTTTTATCTGGGGTATCAAAAACTTTAGGGCAAATTACACTGACAGTCCCTATAATTTAGGGTTTATGTCACTTTACTTCTTAACTTTTCAATTGTGACACATTTGATCCTGAATTTTGAATCTTGTTCCAAATAAGGGCAATTAACATACCATTGCTTAATTTCAAGGGCAAAATCGTCAATTTGATAAAATATAAATTAATTTGATAAAAATAAATGTCAAAAAAATATTTTAAAATTTTTAAAAATTATTTCTACCTACCAAAAATAAAATTATGTAAAATTGATAAAAATTAATAAAAATTACATGATTAATTTTTAAAAATTAATTTTACATGATTGTCATCCAAATACATAATAAAAATTAATTTGATAAAAAAAAGAAATAAATGTCTAAAAGATTTATCAATTTTATATAATTTTATCTTTAATAAGTAGAAATAATTTTTAAAAATTCGAAAACAATTTTTTAATATTTATTTTTGTCAAATTAATTTATATTTTATCAAATTGACGATTTTGTCCTTGAAAAATCCAATAGTATATTCAATTGTCATTATTTTGAACAAGATTCAAAATTCATAGTCAAATGTGTCACAATTGAAAAGTCAATAACCAAAATGACACAAGCCCCAAACTATAGGGACCGTTAGCATAATTCACCCAAAACTTTAAAGAATTATTTATTTTTAATTTTTATATATCTTGGCAACACCGATTTTATGGACAATCAGTTCCACTTGGACCAGTGAAAAAAAATCAAGGTTAATTCAGCTCAGCTCAAGCCATAGCAGATTATGCAGAGGTGATCTTATATTTGAAAGAAAACTTATCTGTACAAAACTCTCCAGTTATTGTCATTGGAGGATCTTACGGAGGAAGTAAGTTATTATCACAACGTCTATATTTTATTTTATTATTAAATCCTATATTATACCTTTATTATTATTTTTATTATTTGATTTATCTCTTTTCATTAAAATTTTACAGTGCTAGCTTCATGATTTCGGCTGAAGTATCCTCACATTGATCTTGGAGCTCTGGCCGCATCCAGCTCCCATCCTTTACTTTGACGACATCATTCCCCAAAATGGATACTATTCAATTGTCACCAAAGATTTCCAAGTAATTTCTTAAAAAAAAATATATATATATATATATAAGCTAAAGAGTTTTCGATCCATGTATTTGAAACTCTTGCTGATCAAATTCTTATTGTTTTGTGAAGCCGTGTTTTGAAAATATCGTTAAGTTTATTATAAAAATTTTGAAGTTACATTTTAAAAACACGATTTTATAAAACAGCTTGTGTTTTGGTAAATAAACTTAGAAAAACCTGCATTTGAGAAATGATTTTTGGAGTAAATTACATCATTGATTCCTATAATTTGATACTCATGGTTCCAAATTTGTTAATTTTAATGGCACACTTTGATTTTTATTACAGTATAGTCCTTCTGTCATAGGACCAATATAACCGATCATATTTGTTATTGTATTGAAATGAAAATAAAAGTACAGGATTAAAATTATAGAAATAAAATTGAAATCTCACTAAAATTAGTAGGATTGAAGGTGCAATTTTTTTTTTTAATCTTTTGGAAGAATCCTAGTTTGAAAAAGAACGAATTACATTAACGGTCTCTAGTTTGAAGAATTGTGCAGATTGTTGCTCTGCAAAGGAATGCTCGCTGGTTTTTTTTGGTTTTCTTTGTTAGTTTCTCACTAACTAGAAGGTTGGAGCTTAATTTAACTCAAAGTTCCTCTTTATTGATGTCATTTATCATACTTTGTATATGTTTTCATCAATGAAGTCTTTTCTTTGCCGATCAAAAAAAAATAATAATAATTAACAATTCCTATAGTTTGAGACTTGTATCACTTTGATTCTTAACTTTTCAATTCTAATACATTTGATTCTGAATTTTAAATTTTGTTTCAAATAAAGACAATTGAAGATACCATTGCTTAATTTTAAGGGCAAAATTGTCAATTTGATAAAATATAAACTAATTTGGCAAAAACTAGATGTCAAAAATATATTTTTGAATTTTTAAAAATTATTTCTACCCACTGAAGATAAAATTATGTTCAATTGATAAATCTCTTAGACATTTATTTATTTATTTTGTTTGCCAAATTAATTTTTATTATGTGTTTGGATAATGATCATGTAATGGGGTGATTGTTTTTATTTTCATTAAATTAGTTTATATTTTTTCAAAAGTAAAATATGACGACAACTATGATAACATTATTAAGCCAATCCATTAAATAAAAAAATCTAAAACTAAAAATATTTCATATATTAAATATATTGATTACACATTTTAATCTTAACAACCATCCATCACAAGATCATCGTCCAAACACAAAATAAAAATTAATTTGATAAATAAATAAATAAACAAATGTATAAAAGATTTATTAATTTTATATAATTTTATCTTTTGTTGGTAGATAGAATTTTTGTAAATATAAATAGAAAACTGAAAATGTAAGTGTTACCAAACGGCACCAACACATTTTTTTAACTCATTTATTGTAAAAAAAATTTAAATTTGCGTTTTGCCAAAAAGGCAAACAAAACGATCTTACTTGGATTTAAAATTACTTGGGTTTGCAAATTATATTTTTGGATAAATTATGTAAATGATTCCTGTAATTTATATGATGTGTCAATTTGGATTTTATTATTTTAATATGCTAGATTTTGTCCCTTAATTTAATGGATTATGCCATATTGGTCCAATAAATAACGACCGTTAAGTTTGATGAACGGAAATTTGTTACGTGCTTAAACGATGTGTCAATTTAGTCCTTATACTTTACACAATATGTCAATTTGGTACCTATTATTTTAATTTAATCGATTTTCATATGGATCAAATTGACACATCGTTTGAGTTTCTGTTCATCAAACCTAACGGCCATTATTTACTAGACCAAAATGATATATTAAATTAAGGGGCAAAATCGAACAAATTAAAAGAAAAAAGGACTAAATTGACATATAGTGACCATTTACATAATTTATCCTATATTTTAAAACTTGCATCTCATATAAAAAAATGGAAGAAATTACATTTATAACCCTGTATTTTACATTTAGTAGGTGTTTGGCATACATTAAAAAAATAAACTTTTTTTTTGCATACATACACTTATTTGGGTCACATTAATCAACATTTAACAACATTTCCACTCTATTTTTCTACACACTTTCTTTACTTTTCTACATAATTTTTTTTAAAAAAAAAATTAAAAAATATACTTATTTAAAACATCTCAAACCACCCCTTAATTTGACTTTAACACCTACCCTTTAGAAAGTGACAATTGACCCTTCATACTTCCAATTAAGTTCAATCCACCTCATTTGTTAACCCGCCTGAGAATCACACTGATCTTTCACATTTTTTATTTTAATCTTTTTGTTTTTTTGTGATTTTTTTTTTAAATTTCTGTCAATTTTTATTTTGGTTCATAAAAAAAAAATAGAAAATAAAATCTTAAGAACAATCTCTTTTTTAAATAAAAAAATCAGCTATTTTTTTTTAACTATTTTCAATCTTTAAAATTTATTTTACTTTTCACATTCATCTAATTGAGTAGAATTTAAAATTTTAAATTTTTTTTAAGTGGCCAACAAACACAGCATTTCAATCATTCCAGCCACTACAAAAAAAACAGCTTTTAGTGGCGTTTGTAAAACGCCGCTAATTGTCTGAAAAACGCTGCTAAAACCTTTGGTGACGTTTTTATTTTATGTCGCAGATACAGACGTCGTTATATGTTTGTGACGTTTAAAAAACGCCATTGTAGACCTTATTGCGACGTTTTAGAAAACATCGTGCTACAATCACCGGTGGTAATTCCTTCCGGCGAGATGACGTCATACAGACCCTATAGCGGCGTTTTTTACAAAAACGCCACTAAAAGCACTTTTTTTTTTTGGGGTGAGAGGATGCAACCTAATGAAATTTTAACCATTTGGCAATAATATTTTATTTGCTACTAGCTAGAATTCTCCAAACCCTGTTTCAAAATATATATATATATATATATTCAACCAAACACATCAAAATTGAAATTACAAAAATCATAACCAAATTCATATACTCCATCATCATCTCAAAATTTAAAATACTAAGAAAAGAATAAATGTAACAAACAAAAAAACAATAAAATTAGTAGCAAATAAAATATTATTATCATGTTATTATCATGAATACTCAAGAGAAAGTAACCCTTGAGTGTAAAAGCCAATACAGCACATGTTATTATCATGGACCCATATAATTTTAAGACAATACACCGAAAACTAACAGTGATAAAAAAAAAAAAAAAAAAAAGGTTAGTCAAGCAAATATCTCCATTTAATGCTCTCCAGACACGTAGTTGTTCCTTGAGAAATATATGGACATTGGATCAGGTAGCTACAACAACTCAGAAATAAATAAACTAAAATAGATTAATCTAGTTGTTAAAATTTGGCCCTGGCCTGAAATTTGTACAGTTGTTTTGGATATATGCTCATGTTCTTCACCCTCAAATGAAAACCTGGGAGTCAAATTAAAGAAAAGAAAATCCATCAGAAAAAGCATAACAAATGCAAAGAAAACTCGCTAACACCACAAAACAATTATTTATCTTCTTCCAGAAAACCAGTAAAAAGGATCCCCAAAAAAATTGTCATTACCAAAAAATTATAGGGTTAATCACACCAATACCTCCTCAACTATTAAAGAATACCATCAGTTTACCTCCTTTATACCATGTCAACATTGACATGTAGTATCACCAACCAATAATAAAACTACATATGGGATGGTGAACCCCACTATTCAAATGTAACAACCCATTCCAACATAATTTTGTAACTACTGCTTAGCGGGACTGATCATACTTACATGGTAATTTATAAAGTAGGTGATGGCATGCTATCACCATTGTAATGAATTTTTTTCTTCCAAGAGAGGAATTTACACAGTTTTATAGTTGAGGGGTTAGACTGTACCGGTTCATAGATGGGGGGAGTAAACCGACATTCATTCAGTTGAGGAAGTCTTAGTGTAGCTAACCCTATTTTATAACCCGAAACAAATTAAGGTCAAATCATCATAAGATGGATCAGCCAAAGAAATCTCCACAACTTAAGTGAAAATTTCTTGAATTGATGCAAACTGGTAGACATACACAAAAGTCACCCGGACTTGCCTGAAAAGCAAAAGCAACATTACCTGAATGTGTGAAAAAGCCTGAACAAGTTCACTCAATCCAACATTGAATTAGCACAGTAACTAACTGTATATTGTTCCTAAGAGACAATGGTAGTCTGGTATTCCAGAACCAAATGAGAAAGCCACACTTTCAAGGAAAAAGGATCAGAGAAATAGTTCTTAAAAGGGGTCCAACATACCATGCAACCACCAACTGCTATTGGAACATCTTAGAATATGCTTCTCTCCAGATCTCGTCTACCCGAAATCTGTCCCAATTCCAACAATTCAAACCCCAGTAGCTGATAAGCATTTAATGCCATAAAAAATGTTTCAGATTTTATGCAATCATACTAACCTTCTTCTTTGCAGCAGCCAGCTCCTTTTTTATTCCAGCTGAAAGATGCCAGAAACCAAGTTAGTTATCACGTTTCAAACCTCAATTCTATAAAAATTACAAACTCCAGACTATTAAGTATCTAGTTTAGTACTTGAAAACTGTCATTCAAATTTCAAAATGACTTTCAGTAAGACCTCAGCCATCTCCCAAAATAGATTAATGTTATGGTAGAATACAAAAAACCCATAAAAAATAAAACTTGTAGCCCACAGAGAAGGTAATTATTGCCAAGTCAATTTTTTTTTCTTTTGCTATTTAGGATTTCATCAGAGTGAAATTTATAATGTGCTGAAAGTTTTGACAATGCATTATATTTTGACAATGCATTATATTTATAAAAAGTTCAAGGTTAGAAACTGTCACAAACCATCATTTGGCTCCAATTCCAATGCCTTCTTGAAACTTTCGACAGCAGCATCTATATCATTAAGTGCCATGTATGCCTGACAGTTCAATACAACGACAATCATATGGACTACAAATTAGTCAACAGGACAATATGCAATCCACAATGCATACAAAGCCAATTGGGAGTTGACCAGGCAAGACAACTCTTGATACTACCTAATACTCACATAAATGGGGCAAATTTTATCCAGAAAACCCCTCTTCTCTTAGCAGTTAATAACATTATCATCATCATCATTAGTTTATGATGCAAATAGCAAAATATTCATGGATTCCTCTCTAATTGGTCTCAAGTATCTCTTTAAAAAGAAAATACGGGTACAGACAGATAGCCAACCATTGCTTTAGCAATTAATGGGCCTATTGAGCACATTTAAACAAAAACATAAAGATGGAAAAACATTCCAAAACAGGGGCCACATTGTAATGCTTTAACAACATTTGAAAATATATTGACAGTGTTTCCACAATCTAGCTGGAAAACAACCTAAAATAACCTTCATTTAGCAACAAGCAAAGAACACTGAACATATTAGAAAAGATAATCCAAAAACGGAAATCAAATTTTTAGTTGCTGAAAAAATATGTGATTTTGATTAAGTTTGCATAAATGTGCTTGACATATCTTAACTTACCTTTTGGATGAGTTTGACCTGCCCAAACTCGATTGAGCTCTTCAATGGTGGTGTATAGACTGAAGTAGAGATCGAATGAGCTTGAAATTGGTCTACTTGAAGCAGAGATTGATAAGGCTGAGCTGTTGATGAAGGACACAGCACCACGCTTCAAGCCACTGAACTGGTGTTCTGTGATACCGAGGCTGTTGGATGCAACTCTCGATCGGCAGCAACATCTCTCTATCACCACTCCATTCTTTCCATTTGCTGGTGATCAAGAACTCCATCCCAATGCGTGGACCATAAAGAGGAAGAGAACGAAAATTAGAAGAAAGAAGCAAAACACAAAAGGCAAATGCAAAAAATGCCAGATTTCAACCAAATCGAGTGAAGAAGAAACTGAATTTACAAACATCAACGTAAATACATTCCAGATCGTTACTTTTTAGCCATGAAACTACACAGATCTTCGGTGAATTCAACAAATCCCTTACCTTGAGTCATGCCGCACCCAAACACGAAGAAGAACGAGCCCTAGATCGATTTAAATTACAGAGATTCGAACAATAACTAAGATAAATGCTCAAATCAAATACAGAACCAGCTTTTCAAGATCAAAATGATGAAGAATCGATCCAGATCGAACCACCAAGTGTCAATCCCCCCCCCTCTCTCTCTCTCTCTCTGAAGTCGCCTCTCTCTTTCTGTTGGACTCCCACGACTCTTAAAAGCAAAAAAGAAATTTAAAAGAAAAATAAATACTTTTATCTAAACTAAACTACACCGTTTTAACCATAACCCAACGTTTCAAAAACGTTGTCCTACCATTTACCGATGACCGGCGTGTAGAAAACAAAATCGTGTGCTAGATTTTTCATATTTTACAGCGTTTTCAAAAACGCTACTAAATAAATGTTGTTGTATTCCCCTTTTCTTGTAGTGAGCCCTCATTTTTCTTCTTTTTTCTTTCTACGAATATGTCTATATATATATATAAACATTACAAAGTGCAAGGGCATAACTTGGGTAGCTTCTATTTGCACACGTCTATTCCTCTCTTTCTACACGTTGAATGATATTTTTTTATTACATTTTTATCGAAAAATAAAATTACCAAAATATTCCTTTCTTTCTCAACCAAAACCCTAACTCTAACCCTAACCCTAACCCTAACCCTAACTTTCCTCACTGCTGGCCACCACCACTCTGGTCGTCTCCTCATCAGCCCCCCTCTTCTCAAATTGAAGCCCCTCCCCACCCTGTCGCTCGTCGCTCACTCACTCACCCTCCCCACTACTCCCATAACCCGCCATTTCGCGACACAACACCATTGTCGTCGCAACTCCCACCCCTTCGCAATCTTTAATCCCCCCCCCCCCACACACACACAGGCATCGTGGAACCTAGATTTGGGAAAAAGACTCATTTTCTTACCATTCGAACTACCAGTATCGAAGGAATTGCCTCCATTCGGAAATCAACCATTGAACCAATGAATTTGGTTTGACCATCAACATTCGAACAAAACACATTGGTTCGACCATCAACATCCTAAACCCCTTTTTGTTTGCGACCTACTGTCGTCGTCATCACCCCCCTTTTTGGAACTGAGAGAGAGAGAGAGAGAGAGAGAGAGAGAGAGAGAGGGGGGATGAGTTGGGCGTCACGGTAGTGTCGCCAGTGGGTAGAGGAAGAGGTGGGAATGGTGACGGGAAGTGAAAGGTTTAAACGTTGCTTGCAGGTATAGAGTGTTGGAAAGTTGTGTGTGTGGAGATATAACTGTAATAAAAGTGTGTGCAATGAGTAAATAATATATATACATATATATTTTAGGTGTGTGAACTAAGAAGGATGTGAACAAAGAAGAATAGGTGTGTGTGAATAGAAACTCCTCATAACTTGGGTGTGTTTGAGTGAGCAATCAAGTGATTTTGGGGTCTTTTAGGAAGTGGGTTATAATCCACTTCCCAGATTATAACTCACTTCCCTCTCATAAAAAGCTAATTATAATCAATTTTTAACTAAAAAACTGATTATAATCATCTTCTCAAAATAACCCTTTATTATATTGCCCTTGAAAGTGTCCGTGAATCTCACGTGGCTACTTTCCCGACTGGATCATTAACATAGGTTAATATATGGGGTGATCAATTGGAACTTGAATGGAAGTTTGATGGGTTGATTGGTATTCTTTAAAGGTTAGAAATACTAATTAGTGTATCAATTAATATATTAACTAAGATACAATACATATATGTAGATTCCATCACTTAATATGGTGCTACCTAATATTATATCTAATTGATGTCTTAGTTGGTACACTAATTAATATTTATAGTATTACTCATTGTTTAAAGAGCCCGAAATAACTTTTTGTAAAAGGATGACCTAAACAAGTGTACTTTTTGTCTTTTTACGAAAAGATGTGCAGAAAAATAGAGAGATGATGTGATGGAAAAAAGATAAAAAGATAAAAAGTGTGTACTTATTTAGGATAGCCAAACTTGGCCTTATTTTGAGTGTAAAGTATAAATCTACACTACACATTTAAAATGTAAAATTTAAATACATTTATGATTTTTTTTTCTAGGTATCTATTATTTTCTGTTGAATTCATCAATACCCAATGTAGAAAAAGTATTTAAAAAAAGTATTATGAATTTGGAATGTGAGCATCGTATTACTATAAGCATGACCCATATTATACCAAATTTAAATATATGCTATAAATTTAAATTTTGGTAATTTTTCTGCGTACACAACATTTTTGCAATTTGAAAATCAACCCTTCAGGTCAGTTTGTTTGGATGGAAAATATTTTTCGTATTATAAGTATAAATGGAAAATGAAAATCCATACAAAATAAACTTATTTAGATAAAAGAAATATTTTCCATAATATTTTCAACCTTTAAGGGAGGGAAAATACTTTTCAAATTAAAATTTTATCAACATCTCCACGCTTCTATAGTCACCACCCACCACCACCAATACTACTGCTGTCACCCTATTACTATGGTCGCCACCACATCAGCAATCTCACCATTACTAACAATAAATAAGTTCCAAGTAAATATAGAAAAAGACATGTTGCGTTCGAATCATCAATTTGTATAAGGATTTGAAAAAGAAATAAAAAATAAAAAATAAAAACAGAGCAACTGAAATATAAATAAAATATAATTATATTTTATCAACGTTTACCATTTTAAATTTCTGTAAAAATTTATAATCCAAATAAAGCCTTAAAGAAACAGAGGGTATTTAATCCAATTTCTGTCATCACTTTTTTTTTTTTTTTTTTTTTTTTTTTTTTTTTTTTTTTTTTTCAGCCCATTGAGCGATTCGTTTGAGCTCAAGGAATATTTAGACGGATTGTATTCGGGTGCAGCTCAATATGATAGACCACCAAGATATCCAGTAACGGTGGTATGTGGTGGCATTGCCGGAGCACCTAACGGAACTGACATTCTTGGTCGGATATTCGCCGGCGTAGTTGCTGCCCGAGTTAACAGGTCATGCTATATCAATGAACACTACAATTATTCTGATTTGCCTTATGGGGATTGGGATTGGCAAGTAAGTCAATTTTTTTTTTTTTTTTGTGATGTTGTAAATTATTTATAATTTTTTTAAAAATGAAAATAGAAATCAAATGAATTTTTGTTTATATTTTTAAAAAATTCTATAAATATAACAAATGATTCTAAATATAAATGTTACCAACATGCACATATCATAGTAATCCCACTTTAATTTTAATAAAGTAATAAGACTCTCATTAATAAGTGTGCATGAGACTCACTCATGAAAAATATGAAATCCTACGTGGTACACTAAAGTGGATTGGACTATCTTGTTTGATGGGTAGATGATCCATTCTGTTTAGTTTTTTAAGTCTCATCGTATAGACATTCATGAAAAAAAGGTAAATTGATTTAAAAAAATATGCCTTCTACTTTTGTAGAAGAATTTATAAAGACTATAATTATGGGATTGATTGATTTTTTTTGAAAAATGATATATATATTAAGACCTAAAAAATGAATATGACTAATATATTTCAAATTTTGAATAATTTTTAAAGTATTTTTTGATGTATGCAGTAGCATTGTACCTAAAAATATGCATTTTTACATTTTTTTCTTGAAATAATAAAAATAGAATCGAATTTAAACCAAGTTTGAAGATAATTTTAATATAACGACAAATTGACATGACTTCAAATGGGTAAAATAATTTTAGTGTAGTTTATTTTATTTGTAATCATATTAAACATGGGCTGGGAAATAATTATATGTATAAAATTTATTAGAGAAAATTTTACGTTTATCCCTATACTTTGCCTTGATTTTCAATTATATACCCAGGTTTTGAATAATTTCAATTTTATGCCAAAGTTTTTAAAATTGTATCAATTTTGCTCCTGCCATCAAATCCAAAACGAAAAAAGTTAAAAAATTACATTTTGGCCTTAATTTTCAAAAGAAAGATGTAGACTCACCCTCATTTACCACCAAACCACCATCAATAACCACCACTTCAAGCCCTTATATCATTTTCGTCATAACTCCATTTCACCTCATTTTGACGTCATTAGATTCATCTCGCGGCTCAGTTTTCGTATTCTATGTTGAGAATACATCATCATCCCAGCTCAGCTTAGCAGCAGCAACTAAGCCTTCATCCCATATTAGCTCAGTAGTGCAGTCAGCTCCAACTTCAGTTAGTGCAGCTACAGCCACATCAGATCAGTTAGTTACAGAGTTAGTTAGCTTAGGAGTTGGTTAGGATATTATTAGGAGTTTGTTATAACTGATCCCCAACTGTTCTATATATACAATGTAATCTGTATAACTCATTCATTGAATCAAATAATATCAATTCATCTTGAATCTATATTTCGTCATGGTATCAGAGCTGTAAAGTTCCTTCGAGCTCAAATCAATGGCCAATCCATCATCAATGGCCAATCTATCTACTTCTTCTTCGATTCCATCTAATCTTGCAATGTTAATCTCTAATCTGTCTTCGTTCATTACTGTGAAGCTTGATTCCAATAATTTTGTGATTTGGAAAAGCCAAATTCACAATATTCTCAAAGCTACGAATCTAATTGGCTATGTTGATGGAACAATTCCATGTCTTTCTTCTGTGATCACAAATTTAACTAGAACAAAGGTTCCTAATCCTGATCATCTTCAATGGAATCTTGTTGATTCTCATCTGTTGAGTTGTCTTGCAACAACTCTATCTCCTACAATCTATTCTACGGTATTGCAATGTCAACATTCATCTGAGATCTGGTTTGCTTTGCACAAGAGGTTTACTACGCTTTCTAGATCACACATCCATCAACTGAAGAACAAATTAAACAGTGTTGCCAAGAAGACAGATTCAATGGAAGAGTATTTGTTCAAAATCAAAGAAATTGTAAATCAGTTAGCCCTTGCTTCAGTCGTCATTGATGATGAAGATCTTGTTTTACTCACATTGAATGGTCTTCCTAATAAATTCGATGTTTTTACCATCTCCATTCGATCTAGGTCTGAACCAATCACCATGGATGAGTTATCAGCATTGCTTTGTTCTAAGGCTATCCATATGGAGTCCAAAACTAAGAAGAATTTCTTAGAGCCTACAATAGCCTTTTTAACTGTTAAAGGTTCTTCTTCTTCAGCAAACTTTCAGTCAGGAGGACAAACCTATGGTTTCAGAGGCAAAAACTCTTACAGAGGCAATAGAGGTCGATCTCAAGGTTACAAAACTGGTAGTAGTTCTGGCAGGTTTACAGCAAGTTTTGGTCGAGGTAGAGGTCGAAATCCTCATTCAACTCAACAATGTCAAATTTATGGTGGTTTTAACCACACTGCTCTTGAGTGTTGGTATAGGATGGATTCTCAGTATTAGCCACAATCACAATTTCAGCCATAATCAAAGTAGTATCATCAGTCTTCTTCTTCATCTGCTCCTTCACATTCTCGAGCTTTTGTTGCTGCATCTGGTTATTCTATTGCTTCTTCTCTAGTTCCTTGGTACCTTGACTCTACAGCAACAGATCGCATCACCAATGACATGAACAATCTGACTTCTTATTAGCCTTATCAAGGAACAGATCACATCACTATTGGAAATGGTAACTCTGTCCCTATACAACATACTGGTAAAGGTCTTTTATCTACACCTGATCATTCTTTCAAACTCAATCATGTTTTACATGCTTCTTCCATTTCTTTTAATCTTGTTTCTGTTCAAAAATTAGCAAAGGATAACAACTGTTTTATCACATTTGATGATGCTAATTTTGTGATTCAGGACAAGCTTTCGAAGAGAGTGTTTCACAAGGGCTCTAATGTCAATGGTCTTTACCATTTCCTGCCATCTCCTACTCCTCTGTCTTCTTCTCCTTGACAGCATTCTTTGCATTTCAGCCAGTCCTCTCCACTTGTTAGTGAGAGTACTTGGCATAATAGACTAGGTCATCCATCTTCCTTGAAGTTTCAAAATTTACATAGTCTTTTACATTGTACTACTGATAAGCACACTTCATCATCATGTCTTGATTGCTGTGTTGCTAAGAGCCACAGACTGCCTTTTCAATTGTCAAATTCTACTACTAATCAACCACTGTCTCTTGTTCATAGTGATGTATGGGGTCCATATGCTTCTAATTTTAGTTATAAATACTATGTTCTTTTTGTAGATGATTTTACTAGATTTATATGGCTGTGCCCATTGGCCTATAAAAGTGAAGTTTATGCTAAGTTTGTAGAGTTTAAGGCCTATATAGAGAACCAATTTAACACATCACTACAAGTTTTACGAACTGATGGAGCTACTGAGTATTTTAATAATAAAATGAAGCAGTTTTTTTTCTACTCAGGGTATTATTCATCAATATTCTTGTCCCTACACACCTCCCCAAAATGGTGTGGCTGAAAGGAAACATAGACACATTATTGATACAACCATTGCTCTTCTCCATCATGCTACCTTGCCTTTGAAATTCTGGTTTGATGCTATGGCTGTTGTTACTTTTCTTATTAATAGGTTACCTTCTTTTAAACTGAGTAATAAATCTCCTTTTGAACTACTATTTCATTCCATACCAGATTATTCTCAGTTAAGAGTTTTTGGTTGCCAATGTTTCCCTTGGCTCAAGCCATATGTTTCTTATAAACTTCAGCCCAAATCAATCTCTTGTGTGTTTCTTGGTTATCGTCCCTTTGCCAAAGGCTATCGTTGTCTTGATCCTCTTATAGGAAAAGTTTATTTGTCTCGTCATGTTGTGTTTAATGAGTCTATTTTTCCTTATGCTTCTCTTTCTTCTTTTTCTCCTTTTTCATCTCTTTCTTTACCTCAGCTTCATACATTTTTTTGGTCTTCTGGTTTGCCTTCCTCTGTGGTTACTCCTAGTTCTTCTGTGGTTCCTCCTCATTATTCTTCTTCTGCTCCAGTTGTTAGTACTCCTTCTTCTCCAATGGTCCCTTTCTCCTCTCCTTCTATTCCTTCATTGTCTCACTCTATTCCTATTCAATCCATATCTATTCAGCTTCCTCTCTCTAGACCTCCTCAAAACAAACACCCTATGCTCACTAGGTCTAAAACAGTTTCTACTTGTTTGTCTGCTCAGAAAACTTCTTCTTCTCTTTATTCTGATTCTGAGCCTCCCACTCATAAGGAAGCTCTTTTGTCTCCTCTTTGGACAAAAGCTATGTCTGAGGAATATTCTACATTACAACAACAGCAGACATGGTCCCTTATTTCTTTGCCTCATCACAAGACAACCATTGGGTGTAAGTGGGCCTTTAAAATCAAACGAAATTCTAATGGGACTATTGCCAGGTACAAGGCCTGTCTTGTTGCTAAGGGCAACCTTCAACAAGAAGGCATTGATTTTCAAGAGACTTTTAGTCCAGTTGCCAAACAACCCACAATTCGCATTTTGTCGTGCCTTGCTCTTCATCACTAGTGGCCAATTCGTCAGCTGGATATTTCTAATGCATTTCTTCATGGAACTCTTGAGGAAGAGGTGTATATGTTACAACCCCTTAGTTTTGAGTAGCCTTCTTCCTCCTTTCAGGTGTGTAAATTGCACAAAGCATTGTATGGATTAAAACAGGCCCCACGTGCTTGGTATTCCACCTTCTCAGCATTTCTTCTCTCCCAAGGATTTTGCAATAACAAGTGTTATACCTCTCTCTTTATTCAGCACACTGCCACTTCATTTACTGTCCTCTTGATCTATGTTGATGACATTCTACTCACAGGCAACAATGTTTCTCATATTCAGTCTCTTATTTCCCAAATGCATCAAGCATTCTCTATGAAGGAATTAGGGAATATTGCTTATTTTCTTGGCATTTCAGTCTAGTGCACTAGTGGCTCAGGCTACTTCCTTTCTCAACAGAAATATGCTCAAGATCTTCTGCACAAAGTTGGCATGGCTGATTGCAAGCCATGCTCGTCTCCTATTGCAGTCAAACCTTCTTTTCCTTCTAATACTCATTTACCCTTTGACAATCCTTCTTTATATCGTAGTATTGTAGGAGGTTTGCAATATCTTACCATCACTCGGCCTGATCTTTCTTTGGCTGTTAATCAGTCATGTCAACAAATGCATGCTCCCACTTTTGGGCATTTTTCCACTGTTAAATGATTACTACGGTATGCTTAGGGCACCATTGCTTATGGTTTGACATATCAACCTAGTACATTTGATCTTCATACCTTTTCAGACTCAAACTGGGCAAGGGATGTGCTTGACTGAAAGTCCACCTCTAGGTATTGCATATTTTTGGGTTCCAACCTGAACTCTTGGTCTGCTAAAAAGAAGGTCACTGTGTCTCGCTCCTCTACTGAGGCAGAGTATCGAGCACTGGCTCATGATGCTGTAGAATTAGCTTGGATTCAAATGTTGCTTCAGGACTTGGCTATTTCCTCCCAAACTATCCCTTTCTTATGGTGTGACAATGTATCTTCTATTGCTCTTGCCTCTAATCCGGTTTTCCATTCTCGATCCAAGCATATCGAGGTGGATTGTCATTTTGTCCTGGATCGGGTCCTTGCTAAACAACTCAGTTTACATTATATTTCTACTCAAGATCAGTTGGCTGATATCTTCACCAAACCTTTATCTGTGGCCTGATTCTTGTATCTTAAATCCAAGCTTATGGAGTTTTACCACCCCATCAGCTTACAAGGGCATGTTGAGAATACATCATCATCCCAGCTCAGCTTAGCAGCAACAGCAGCTAAGCCTTCATCCCATATCAGCTTAGCAGTGCAGTCACCTCCAGCTCTAGTTAGCGCAGCTACAGCCACATCATATTAGTTAGTTACAGAGTCAGTTAGCTTAGGAGTTGGTTAGGATATTATTAGGAGTTTGTTATGACTGATCCCCAACTGTTCTATATATACAATGTAATCTGTACAACTCATTCATTGAATCAAATAATATCAATTCATCTTGAATCTATATTTTATCATCTCGTCTCACATATCTTATTCTTCATCTTTTTGCATGTTGTTGGAGCTGTGAAAGTTGATAAAGAAAATAAAACTTTTCTTTTCGTTTCTGATTTTTCTTTGAGCCATCTTTCGAACTTTATATCTTTCTCGATTCTTGACAGTTTTGCTTCATTGTTTCACCATTCTCTTCACCTTACTTCCTACTTCGTTCTACATTATCTTACTTTCTCACTGCTTCGTGTAACGGGAGGTTTCGGTATGCCAAAAGTTATCCGAAAATTAATTTTGAAAATTTCAAAACATTCATCTTTTGTTTCTTTCTCCTCCATCTTTCTTCTTCTTCTTCTTCTTCTTCTTCTTCTTCTTCTTCTTCTTCTTCTTCTTCTTCTTCTTCTTCTTCTTCACTTATAGCATGACGTGGAGCATGTTTCTAGGTGGTAACGAAGTTGGTGATAGTGGTGGTAGCAGTCCAGTGATGGTAGGAGAGCTTGTAGTAATGGTGGTCGTGGAGCTTGATGGTAGTGATAATGAAACTTGGTTGTGAAGGAGGTGGGTTTGGTATTGAAAAATGGTGGTGATGGCGATGCTCTTGGTGGCTGTAATGGAGTTCGGTGGTAGTGAAGTTGGTGGTTCGGGTGGTGACATTGATGAAGATGATGAAATTGATGAAGTTAATGCTCATCTTCTATATATATATACATATCATCTACGGTGTATATATATAAATATCATCTCATCTCTTCATCACCTTCATTAACTTCACGTGTATGTATATGTGTATATATATATCTTTGTTTGCGCTATCAAGTGAAGTGGGTGTTTTTGGTTGTTGATGATCACTGTAATGAGCATGTGTTGGGATTTTGTGCAATTAACCAAGTGGGTTTTATTCGATTTAGCAAATGGGTGTGTTTGTTGTTGATATGTATGGTGTATGCAACATAATTTATCTAGAGATGACTAGGATTTGGAAGAAATATTGGTTTGTTCAGTTTACCAATTGGGTGTCTATTTTTGTGTTTTTGTATTTTTCTCATTTAAGGAGGTGATTCTGCTCTCACTACAAGAAAAAACACTTTTGGCGACCACCTATTTTTTGGGGTTGCAAGTAGTCCATTTTCTGCGACCAAAATTTAACTTTTGGCGACCACAATTTTTTAGTCGTGGAAAATCACCTTTTGGCGACCCAAAAAAAAGTTGGCAGTGAAAAGTATACCTATTGGTGACCAAAGGCTTTTTTGGTCGCGGAAGATCACCTTTTGGTGACCATAAAAAAAAGTTGGTCACAGAAAGTATACCCTTTGGCGACAAAAAAAAAAAGAGTTGGTCGCGGAAAGTATACTATTGGCGACTAAAGGCTATTTTGGTCGCGGAAGATTACCCTTTGGCGACAAAAAAAAAAAGTTGGTCGCAGAAAGTATACTATTGGCGACCAAAGGCTTTTTTGGTCGCAGAAGATCACCTTTTGGCGACAAAAAAAAAAAGTTGGTCGCAGAAAGTATACTATTGGCGACCAAAGGCTTTTTTGGTCGCGGAAGATCCCTTTGGCGACCAAAAAAAAAAAGTTGGTCGCGGAAAGTTATGGCGGGATAAATTGAAAAAAAATATATGATATTACTGTAATTACATGCTATTTTTCTGTTTAGGCATTAAAAGTTTTATAAAATAATATATAACCCAATTTTTATGAGTTATATATATTTTTTGCCAAATATGAACAGGAAGCATGGTATTAGCAGAGTGGATTGGGTGCATGGTGACCCCTTGGTCAGGAGTTCAAGTCCCGGCAACACAAAAGAATTATTTTTTTTGGGTCAAGGCGCTGACTTTTGGCGACCAACTTATCTTTGGTCGCTAAAAGTTTACTTTTGGATAATATGAATTGGACTTTCCGCGACCAAAAAAGTTGGTCGCGAATGGTCACTTTTAGCGATCGAAGGCTTTTTTGGTCGCAGAAAACTATCTGTGACAAGGCTTTAGTGACCAACTCGCGACCAACATATTTTGGTCGCGAAAAGATTTTAGCGACCAAATATGGTACTTTTTGCGACCAAAATGTTGGTCACGGAAAGTGTTTTTTCTTGTAGTGTCTGCTGATGGTGGTTGTGTGTAAAGTGTAACGATTTTAACGTAGAAAAAATCACAATTGAAACACCTCCAATTGTGATAAAAAATTATGAGCGAAACGTCACTAATCAATTTACTATGAAGATAATGAAAATATGCAAGATGACCAACAATTATTCAACACGTTGAAGAACTGTCTTTTACCACTTGTGCATCTTTCACCAACGCCTTCACCTCGGAATTGATTAGCCTGATGTGAATCCACAACACCCACGTCGAGTCCACAACAACGAGCCATTTTGAACTCCTTCAAAGCCTTCACGCCCGAATTTTCAGAATCCACCAATCAAACTCTCTTTGATTAGAAGAATTAAACAAACCCCCTTAATACGATCAACTTAACTCATATGTTGCGATCAATCTCACAGAGACATCAAGGGAAACAAGGGAAAAAAAAAAACCTCTAGAAGCAAGAACAAAATCTTAGATTTTAGATCTGGACGTCATAACCCTAAAATTAGTCTTTTGCTCAACTTTATAGGAAGCAGGGTCGCGGTGACCGTTCGAGCGAAGGAATGGTTGCTCAAGCGGTGTGTCTTGTATGTAGAGAAACCATAAGTGCCCTCGCTCGAGCGATGAAAAGTTTACTTAAGCGCAGAGTCAATCATCCCAATATTTATGCAAACATGACTGAACTACTGAGAGACAAGATTATTCGCTCGAGCCACCAAAGTTGTACTCAAGCGGTCCAAGAAAAAAACAAAACACCAAAATACAATTTAAATGTGTTTGTTTGCGGAATTGACAACACAAAGGGACTTCACAGATACGATTTCAAAAACTTTGGGGGGAAAATTGAAATTATTCAAAGTTGGGGGTGTAATTGAAAATTGAGACAAAATATAAGGGCACAAATGAAATTTTCTCAATTTATTATTGATGCAACTATCGTCCCATTTGGATGGGGTGATTTTGTGACAAATGATAAGAAATAATAAGAAAGCAAACTATTTTCTTATAGTTAGCTTATACATTGAGTAAGAAATGGTGAAAAGTAATTACAAATAGTGAGAGATAGAACTTTCTTACTAAGTTTATTTAATTTCTCATGAAAAAGATTTGGTGAGAATGTAAAATATTTATAATACTAATATTGTCCATTAAATTACAAAGTAAGAGAAAAAAAATTTTCCCTCATATTTCTCTCTTACATACTTTACTTTTTTACTTGTCTAAATATGTATATATATATATAAAATAATAAAAAATACAATCATTTTTTTTTTATTCTCACTTTACTATCCAAACGGAATGCAAAGGTCACTTTATTTTGTGTGCTTACTGGAATTGTGTGATATTTAATTAGTGAATAAAATTAAATATTAATTGGTATATTAATTAGTGTACTAACAGATAATATGATATAATTTTATTAACTTTGAATATTTGTAGTTTGTATAATAGGTGGGATTTATAGTTTTAAAATTATAATACTATAACATATGTTGTTATGTTAATTGATATACTAATTGATACGTACAGTACCATGTTAATTAGTTGTCTAATTGAAGATTATTGATTTTATTTATGTAGACATGCAGTGAGATGGTGATACCCATTGGCCGAGGTAGCAACGATACTATGTTTTTTGCATGGCCTTTCAATCTAACTAGCTTCACTGAGGATTGCATAAGTTCTTTTGGGGTCCCACCTAGGCCTCATTGGGTCACAACCTACTATGGAGGCCATGTATGCCCTCTTCATTCTTCTCTATTGAATTTAAATAATTACAAATAAATGGTAAATATTATAAATATTAATAATTATAATTATAATTTTTTTTATTAACATATAATAATTTTTAAAAATTATCCCTGAATGTTAATTCCCTTTCAAATTTATTGCTAGTTTTTTGTGCACTATCAGACTGATTCAGTTTATATCATCATTTTACTTCAGTATACTTTCTTTTTAATTTTTTTATTACAATTTTACTTTTACATAAAATTACATTTGAGCCCACAAATCCTAAAGCTCTAATTTCCCTTTTCACCCCCATATCGAAGATAGTCATTGTTGGCTATATTCGTTGGCAACAGTGTCAGTGCCACCTCTCTCCCTCTAGTGCCGTTTTTCCCCATCGCCGTTGCCCCTTCCATCGCCGTCACTCTTCAGCCACCCCTTCCCTCGTTGTTCCTCTTCCAAGTTGATACTATATGCTTTTATAATTTGATTGACTGACTTTTTAAATAAATTTCATGCACTTGTCAAAAAATAAAAAAAACAAAAAAATAAAAAAGAGAAAAAAAGTGATACTTTCCTTTGAATGCGCAAGGGAACCTTACATATTTTGAAATGCAATTTGTAGGATATAAAAGCAATTCTCCAGACGTTTCCAAGCAACATAATTTTCTCCAATGGCCTAAGAGATCCTTACAGCTGTGCAGGGTATATGTGAAAAATATGCCTTTTTCCAAATAAGAAGAAAAAAAAATGAAAGAAAATTACCTGGTTGTCCCGAGTTTAATTCTACCTTGATAAATAATTGCAGGGTGTTGCAAGACATATCTGAAACTGTTGTTGCAGTTTATACTGTTAACGGTATGTACTCATCTATATCAATCTGTACAATAAATAATGCCATGCATATAATACATTTGTTTGTTTGGATTTTCATCTTCTCCATTTCATATATAAAATGATTATAATAGATCATCACAATTAAAATCAATAATTTATAATTTTCTCTTATTATAAATTTTAATACTTTATCCTAATCGTTTTTCACTTTTAAAATACAAATTTATGGATATAAATATTTCATAGCCATTGATTATAAAATGAAGATCTCCATTCAATTTATCAAATGAAAAGGATCTGAATCACTGCTAGTATGAGCATTTCACAAATGTTTTTGTATTTTTTTGTTGTGTACGTATTGACACAACAAAATATGATGAAAATAGTATGGCTACAATTATTGTCTTAATCTGATTTTTTTCACGAACGACATACATGCAAAAATCTACAAAATGAACAAATTAAATCAGTAAAGTGGAACTTGTGACGACCCCACGTCCAATCCACATTGATAAGTTAATAAATGGTAATCTATTTTCTTTTCCGATATGATGAGACCTATATGTATATACAACACATGTATGAGTTCACGAAAAAAAATGAAAAGAAAAAAATAATTTATTTGGTAATATATAATATAGACCTCTTTTCTCATATATATCTGATGAAATTTAACTTTGCAGGATCCCATTGCTTGGATATTCTTCCAACAGACCAAAGTGATCCTCAATGGTTGACAGATCAACGAAACACGGAGGTTAAGATCATCCAAGGCTGGATCAACCAGTATTATGCTGATCTTCTATCATCTTCCAAACATTAGAGATTAACAACTACAGGAGACCAAAATTGTCAATAATCGAATAATAACTTTGAGACTTGCCAGAGACATGTCCTCAAAAAGAGTCGATTTCGACCAAATTTTGGTCATTTTTACATTTCTGGATGAAGTTTAGTGATGCACCTGCTGTAGAGTACATGATCTCATCACCTGCAAAGCTGCAATGAAGGCTAGGTGTTATATAATTGAAAAGATCATGGTTTTATTTTCCTGGTTAGGCTACTTCAATTGAAAGGAAAAGGCCAAAAAAAAAAAAAAAATGTTTTTCTTAATTGAAGTTATATTTTTAGATTATTACAACAAATTAAGATTTTGGAGACAAAATTTAGGATGAGATCACAAGGAACAAATTATTTTAGTTGTTAAAAGTGATCACTACAACAAAATTGACTTTTTACAGCTTGCAATGCATGCTGTAAAAACTCTTTCACGGCATGCACACAAATGCCATTATATGACATGCCGTGGAAAGTTGAGCGTCATTTATGGCATGCAGGAAAAGTTGTAAAAAGTAATAAATTAAACATTAATGACATACTTTGTATGTTGTATATAATTTTTTACGACATTTTTGTCATGCCATAAATTATCATACTTTCCATGGCATAATTTTGCATGCCGTAGAAGGTTATTTTTAATATATTTATGGCGTACTTTGTATGCCGTATATAATATTTTACAACATTTTTTTGCATGTCATAAATCATCACACTTTTCACGACATAATTTTATATGCCGTAGAAGGTCATTTTTAATATATTTATGACATACATTGCATGCCGTATATAATCTTTTACGACATTTTCTTGCATGTCATAAATCATTATATTTTTCACGATATAATTTTGTATGTCGTAGAAGGTTATTTTTAATAATATATATATATATATATATATATATATACAAGAGTATAACTTTGCTTAACAGTAAGCAGATAATAGCTTATAAAATGTAACAGCCGGTGAACAAACCAAGCAGAGTCAGCAACTATGAAGTAAGCAAAAAACAACTAATATTCATACACCAAACAACTGTATATTAACTTTCATCCCCAGCTTCTATCATATCAAGCTGATAACGACCTCACAAACATACAAACCAAGAAAACTATCCAAATCATAAAATTCACTAATCTCACTACTAAAAACCAGACTTTTTGCCGCGGACCAATGTACAAAAACATTACAATAAACTACTTAAAAAAACAACCAGCCAGGACATAAATACATGGAAACCTCAGTGAACAGTTAAACATAGAAACAAATTCACAATCCAATGGAAAATGTTACAAGTGCAGTTGTATGCTCTTTTAATCAAAACTACCAACCACTATAATAACATCAAGCAATAGATCAAGATTTCTAAACTTATTACTCCTTGAAAAACAAATAGACAACTTTTATTTATGAACTCATCCTAATGAAATGCCAAGCAGAATCTTACACCACAACATGGAAGCATCATACAATGAGAGAAACAAACTCTATTTTAATTTTTCTCCACAAGGGTAGCACTCTCTAGGACCTATCTATACAACTCTACATAAAAAAAATAATAATAATAAAGAAATTAAAACACTTAACCTACAATGATTTCTATAGATATGGGGGGGGGGGGGGGGGATTAATGACATGATATGAAACCAGTTAACAATAAAAAATGCTTAAGCATTAACTGAAAAATATAGAACTGCTACTGGTTTCATGGTTTCATATTTCATTTTATGTACACAACATATAGAGCATGTAAAACTAACCATTATTAACTAAAATTCAATATATTGAAGACCAGTATGCAACTAATAAAGCAATACCTTTTGCTTCTGTTCTTCATTTAGAGTACCAGGCATGGTCATATCAAGTATATTCATAGCCACTTGTGCAGTTTGGAGCACTTGGCCTCTTTCATCAGCTATAGAATTGCCTTCGTCTTTGACTAATACTACATCAACAGAGCTAGCTTGCTCTAATGTACCATTGCTCTTCTGTTGCAATCCTCTATCTTCAATTTCAGGGTTTCTCTGTGAATCACGTCTGAATCTTCAACTGGGAAAGATTTAGGAGTTTGTTTACTCTACTACTTTTATCAGATGATGTGCTTTCCACCCATGCTAAACCTTTCGAAGGATTGAGGGTAACATCGGCATCTTTCAAAAGAGGATGGCGGCCTTTTAAAAGTCCAAGTTCCACAACTGCAAGCCACTGCACATACCACATGCATACTCATAACATTGACAGTTGCACAAGTGATATTTACATTGGCCAAAATCCTAGTATACCACTATCAAACATGTCCATTCCATATCAATAAAACCATAAGATCATTACACATGGTGATGGTGGCGAGATCAGTATCACACATGCAGACACACCTCATTCAAACAATACCAAGATAACTGAAACAGGCATAAAATGAAATTCTTTTTCCCAAGAAAATAATTTTTGAAAATATTGGTACTCCTTCAACCCCAAATAACTAAGTAGTCCAATAGTTCTTTTACTTTAATACAAAATTGACACATCAACACTAAAAACAAACTTAGGATTCATAAAATCATTCTTGGAAATAACCAACTTTCAGGAGCTTCCTAAATAAGTTTGGGCCAGCCAAAATGATATTTTTTGCTCTTCTTTATTGTGACAGTTTGGAGACTAACTTTAGTGTGGCAGTTTGAAACAAAGCAGTGGTTGTGAAGTCCCATTGTGGTTGTGTTTTGAGCTTATCTTAGCACAGGAAAAAAAGATGTTGCATTAGTTTTGGGACACTGGTTTTAGTTACCTAAAATTGGCCTATTTGACTTAACATTAAGCTTGATATTTTGGAACTAAAAATTGTGAAAACAAGATTAAGGGGCAGAAACTAGATCCTCACTCAAAGCCTGCTTGGAAAGAGCTTGAGCGGAGCACTCAGTGGTTTCTAAAAAAATGTAAAAATCCCAAGAGGCTCCTTTTCGTAGCCTGCTCAAAGAGAGGTCACATGGGTGACAACATTACATGAAAGAGAACAAGGATAGTAGTGTGCTTGAGTTGGGTAACATGCACAAGTTTTTGTAATTCATGCAATGCCTTTTCTAAACAAACTATAAATAGACATTAGGCTAAGGGCTCTCAAAAAACTCTGATATATTAATTAGTGAAGAGACCTGAATGTTCTAATGATTCAATAGCTTTAACTGATTGTTTTCTTTTGACAAAAGTCCATGGACCAGAAAACATGGTTGAGACCACCGCAAAATCATCAGATCATCAGATCAACAACACAAGCGTAATCATAATGTCAATGTTCGGCAAGGAATATCAAATTCAACATCAATTCATTCCACTAAACCACCGCAACATCATAGGAATCTCGAAATGCAAGCGAAAATTAGCATGTAAGAACCAAAAAATAGGAGCTAAAGAGAGAGAGAAGTTACCGTGAAAACGTTCTTCGAAGTAGACTTTGGCTGAAGCGATCGCGAAGAGGACCTTTTTGTTCAATCCCAAAACGAGCAATCACAGAAGTGAAAACACATTCAATAAGGGCATGAAAACCCTAGAAATCAAAATCAAAGAGAGATGAGAGAGGAGAATTGGAACACATAAATTCAAGGCTTAGAATCGAATTAATCGAATAGATATGCAAACACCGAAATTATCGAATCCGTGGAAGGGGCTTAGAATCAGAATTGAACTCCAAGGTCGGAATCGAACTCCAAGTTTAGAGTGACAGAAGCTTGTGGTGGTCGGTGGTGGTGCTCGTGCGTTTGTGTGCGACGCGGATGAAGAGAGAGACAGAGAGAGAGAGAGAGAGAGAGAGAGAGAGAGACGTATAAATGCAAAATCTGTGTGATTTTAATCTCAAATGAAAAGAATGTATGAAGATCTATTAGGGGATTTGAAGGTCTGGTTCGTTTTCTAGGGT
Source organism: Camellia sinensis (assembly GCF_055761805.1). Classification (NCBI taxonomy): domain Eukaryota; kingdom Viridiplantae; phylum Streptophyta; class Magnoliopsida; order Ericales; family Theaceae; genus Camellia; species Camellia sinensis. The sequence goes on from NC_138974.1 coordinate 83,890,820, forward strand.
TTTGAAGGAGGCGGAGGAGGAGGAGTGAAGAAGAGACGGTTTTGTTGGCGAGTCCTTAATCCGATTTGAATACACTAACCCACACTGGCGTTGAAATTGTTGTTGTTTTTTTTTTTTTTTTTTAAATATCATATTGAAATTTTTTTTTAGCAGAAGTTTCCTCGACATGCTAATATATGTTGTGTAAGGGTATAATATGTCATCTTAAACGGAAACATTTGTATGCCGTGAAAATATGTAATTTTTTTTCTCAAAATCCCACTAGATGTAATTATGCCTTAAAAGAGACACTAAATTATAAAATAATATATAAATTATTTTTTACGTTGTCCTCAATTAGGAAAATGTAAGGTAAGAAGCTTGGTTGAAAATTATTAGTTTTTTAAATAAAAAAAAAAAAATTGGATCGAAATTTTTTTTAATAAAAGTTTTCACGACATGCTAATGCATGCCGTGTAAAGTTATAATATTTTACGACATAAAATGTATATCGTCTTAAGTACAAATATTTTATGACATATTTTTGTATGTCGTGAAAATATACATTTTTATGGCATGCTTTTGCATGCTATAAAAAAATTCTAGATTGAATTTTTTTTTTTTGCAAAAGTTTTCACAACATGTTAATGCATGCCGTGTAAAGTTATAATATTTTATAACATAAAATGTATGTCGTCTTAAGTGTAAATATTTTACGACATTTTTTGAAAGTCGTAAAAACATACATTTTTTGCGACATACTTTTACATGCTATAAATATATGAATCAACGACTTACATGGTATGTATGCTGTTATTGGCAAAACATTAACAGCTTACAAAAAAAAAAAAAATGCCATAGAATGTACTAATTACGACATGCATTTAATGCATGTCGTAAACATGATGCCGTGAATAGTTAATTTTGTTGTAGTGGATATTGTTGTATTTGGAACAACAAAATTAGACATCTAGTGATGAATTTATTTTTTTTTAACCAAATTTTTTGTCTAAAGAAATAATATTTTTTTGTTCAAATTATTTTATTTCTAAAAGTATATTTATTGACAATATTTTTAAAATCTTGTCATTAAATTTTTTTTTTTTTTTGACTTTTTAATATAATCTTGTAATAACGACCCTGGCAATGAGGGGTGAAGGCCCCTCCAATTTCCTCGAAATCTTATCCATGTTTTTTTGATATATTACAGGGATTATTTCATTTTTGCCCTTATACTATCATGATTTTCAATGACCCCCCTAGACTATTATTTTCACGCATATCCCTATACTATTTAAGTTACTATCAATTTTGCCCTTACCGTTGGATTTGAAATGGAAAAAGTTAAAACAATTTCATTTCAGCCCCAAATTTCAAAAGAAAGATGCAGACCCGCCTAGCAAGCCACCACCAGCAACCACTACTTCAAGCTCTTTTATCTCATTCATTATAACTCCGTTTCGCCTCATTTTTACATCGTCGGATTCAACTCATAATCTAGTTTTCATATCACATCTCACATGTCTCGTTCTTTCTCTTTTTGCATGCTATCAGAGCTCCGAAAGTTGATATAAAAAAAAGGACTTTTCTTCTCGTTTTTTACTTTTCTTCGAGCCATCTTTCGGACTTCATGTCTTTCTCGATTCTTGATGGTTCTACTTCATTATTTCGCCATTCTCTTTACCTCACTTTCTACTTCGCCCTACACTACCTCACTTTCTCACTTCATGTAATGGGTAGTTTTGGTATTCGAAAAGTTGCCCTAAAATTAATTTCAAAAATTTCAAAACATTCATCTTTTGTTTCTTTCTTCTATATCTTCCTCATTCTTCTTCTTCTTCTTCTTCTTCTTCTTCTTCTTCTTCTTCTTCTTCTTCTTCTTCTTTACTTATAACATGATGTGGAACATGGTTCTAAGTGGTAATGAAACTGGTGATGGTGGTGGTGGCGGTCCGGCGATGGCGGTGAAGTTGGTGGTTCGGGTGGTGATCTTCTTCTTTTTCTTCTTCTTCAATTATATACATACATATCATCTTTCCTAATGGAATTTTCTCAGCACCATACACATTACAAGCACTCAACCGCCTGCCTTGTCGATTGAACTCACTAACCAAAATGTTGAAAGAAATCTTTGTGGGGACTGAACTTCCTCAATGCATGAGGACTAATACTGACAATGCCTTCTCCATTTTTCCCACGACACAAACTGCTCGAATGATATTGTTGAAAGTGATATTCTTCGGGGCATATACAATCCTAACCATCAAATTCACCAACATCACTACCCGAACTACCAACTTCACCGCCACCGAACTCCATTACCGCCACCATGAGCATTACCATCACCACGACCTTACAACACGAAACCCACCGCCATTGCCAGACCATCACCACCAGCATCACCAATTTTGTTACCACCTAGAACTATGTTTCACATCATGTTATAAGTGAAGAAGAAGGAGAAGAATGAGTATGATTAAAAAGAAAAAAACAAAAGATGAATGCTTTGAAGTTTTTGAAATTAGTTTTCGGCATACCAAAACCGCCCATCACACAAAGAAGTGAGGAAGCGAGATAGCGTAGGGCGAAGTAGGAAGTGAAGTGAAGAGAATGGCGAAAGAATGAAGTAGAACTGTCAAGAATTGAGAAAGATATGAAGTTTGAAAGATGACTCAAAGAAAAGTTGAAAACGAGAAGAAAAGTCTTAATTTTTTATTTTTTTATTTTTTCAATCAACTTTCAAAGCTCCGATAGCATGCAAAAAGAGGAAGAACAAGACGTGTGAGATATGATATGAAAAATAGACCGTGAGTTGAATCCAACGACGTAAAAATAAGACATAACGGAGTTATGACGAAGGAGATAGAATGGCTTGAAGTGGTGGTTGCTGGTAGTAGTTTGTGGGGTGGGTCAGCATCTTTCTTTTGAAATGGGGGGCTGAAATGTAATTTTTTAAAACTTTTTTCATTTCAAATTTAACGGCAGGGGCAAAATTGATAGTAACTTAAATAGTATAGGGGTACGCATGAAAATAAGAGTAGTCTGGGAGGGTCATTGAAAATTGTGGAAAAGTATAAGGGTAAAAATGAAATAATCTCTATATTACATTATGGTTCCCAAATTTAATCTAACACTCTTAAATTTATAAAGCTCACAATGAAGAAGAGTTACCTGTCCAATAGACATTTACAATAATAGTACTTATAATTTCTTACTATGTTTTATTTATTATTTTATGTATCAACACTATATTGATATCAAACATTATTGGTTAAGCTAATAAATAAGTTGTGATAAATAAAATAAAAAAAAATGATTATCCTAATATTATTAAAAAAATTAATCTGGCCCATGTTAAAAAGCTATTAGTAATCACATGTTTAAAAATTTTGCAATAAACAAATAATATAATTTATTTAATTAATTAATTAGTAAGAAATCATATTGAACAAAAAAAAAAATCGTTAACAATTAAATTTTTAGAGAAAGAATATAGTTTATTTGTGATTTCCTATAATTTATGTAATGGAGTCACTTGTAAAACTTTATGGACCTAAAGATATTGTTTAATAGATTTATTATATTAAAAAAAATTCGTTTAAATGTTAGTAAATATTATCTTGCCACTTATCTAAAAATTCGTATAATTTGACCTCCTTAACTATGAAAATTCATAGAAATAATATTTAATTAAGACTAATCTCTCATAATTTTATTAGTCTAATTGGCCAATATTGAGTAACATTTAATAATGATTTAATTAAATAACATTTGAGCTGATCCTCGACGGCTCGACATATCTATCCTATGTCATTTAGCAATTCATCCCCTCTACCAGAAGAATCCTGACTCTGCCCTTGCTTGCAATGACAAAAACCGGTCCATAAATATTTTTTGTAATAAAACTTTTACTTTTGAAAATAAAATGTGATCCCTAAATTCCTTATATGTTGTAGTGTAAAAATTGAAAATTAAAATTTAGTGAAAAAAAAATAGATTTCATGAAGGTGAATTTTTTGTCCAACATATTTGATAAAGAACAAAGTTAAACATCACTATCAAATATAGAAAATCAGATGATAAGGTTGATCTTGAGTTATAAGAAAGAAAAAAACAAAAGGAAAATACATAAATTTTTTGGGGCATGATTCTATTTGGTTTTTTTTTTTTTTTTTTGGGACATGTCATTTCATAAGAAACTTTTACACTGTGTTTGGTTGGGGATTTGAGGAGGAATTTGAAAAGGGAAAATGGAAAGGTGTATGAAATTAAGTGAAATATAGGTATGTTTTATTCACATTTTACCTACCTTTTCTATTTCCCTTTCCGAATCACTCTTCAAATCCCCCAACCAAACATAGCATTAAGGTCTTTCATTTTAATTATATATATATATATATATTGTGGGGATATATTTTCTGAATACCAACACGTGGTAAGGTGACGCCGACGTGTCAGCCGAGGTGCCACGTGTCCTGGCCATGACGCCGAGGTGATCTCGGCAAGGCCGAGGTTATTTCCGAAGATATCGGGATCCGAGATAAGCGGATAAAGGACAAGAGTCCTAGGATGAAGAGGGAACTCAACTTGGATATGGACAAGAGTCCTAGATTGGGAGAAGACTTCAGTTTGGGTAAAGATAAGACTTTTAGAGAGTTTATCCTAATCCCACTGGGAGTCCCAGATTAGCAGTAATCCTAAGTCCATTAGGGCAAGGCTCCTTTTGGGACTAGGATTGTATTGGCTATAAAAGAGAGGCACCCCCATGGGTCTAAGGTATGCTTTTGATACTCAAGCTTGTGAGTTTAGTACTTGATTTATCTTTGAGAGATATACTGACTTGATCGTCGGAGTGCCCCCGGGTGGTCGAAACCACCATGGGATTCTTATATTTCTGTTGCAGGTCAGTCAGGTGCCATCTATTCTGCCAGTGCTCTCCAGCCGGTTACTAAGCGGGCAGTGTGGTCAGAAAATCACCCACACAATTTGGCGCCGTCTGTGGGAACGAAAGGAGAATAGATGGCCACCACCGTACAAGATCAACGTGTCGGAAACAACTAGTTTAGCAAGGATGGAGAATATGTCGACATAATCGGAATGAAGACCCTTCCAGAAGGGATACAAAGACAGGGGGCATGAGCGCTCCCAAGAAAATAACATTCAAAGAGCTCAACCTGAATGAGTAGATCCAAGATCCCAGAAGACATGATCTCGGCCTAGATGAGTAGGTCCGAGAAAAGAAGAGCTCAATCTGAGTGAGCAGATCCAAGATTCTAGAAGATAAGATCTCGGCACCTGAGTCCGAGAATAGAAGAGCACAATGAGCAGATCTCAGATCCCAGAAGATAAAAAGGAAACACATAAGATCAGACTAAAGTTGGCCAGAATTGAGAAGTATGCTAGGGCCGAGGAGGACATGCCGGGAACAAAGGCGTCGAAACAAGAAAAGAGAAACGGCTCGCCGATGCGAGGCCGAAAATCAAACTCAGGTTGGAGCCAAGTAAGATCAATAGAGAAACCAAGGCCGACAACCTCGGCTTGAATTATACCTCGGCGACAAGGTCGAAGCTACATGTATGATGAGAACCCGAGTGGATTTTAAGTTCACACTAGGGGGCTGAGAGAAGAAGAATGCGTTTACCACTTGTTGAAATTTGTAGCAATTTACAAGTTGGTTAAACCAATATGATGCTTAACCGAAGTTAAGCCGAGATAATATTTAACCGAAGTTAAACCGAGACGATGCTTAACCGAAGTTAAGCCGAGATGATGCTTAACTAAAATTAAGCCCAGATAATGTTTAACCGAAGTGAAACCGAGATGATGTTTAACCGAAGTTAAGTCGAGATGATGCTTAACTGAAGTTAAGCCGAGATGATTCCTTATCTTCACTTGTTGAAATTTGTAGCAATTTACAAGTTGGAGTTAAGCTGATTCCTTATCTTCACTTGTTGAAATTTGTAGCAATTTACAAGTCGAAGTTAAGCCGAGATTATTCCATATCTTCACTTGTTGAAATTTGTAGCAATTTACAAGTTGGAGTTAAGCTGATTCCTTATCTTCACTTGTTGAAATTTGTAGCAATTTACAAGTTGGAGTTAAGCTGATTCCTTATCTTCACTTGTTGAAATTTGTAGCAATTTACAAGTTGGAGTTAAGCTGATTCCTTATCACCACTTGTTGAAATTTGTAGCAATTTACAAGTTGAAGTTAAGCCGAGATTACTGTTTCTCTTCGCTTGTTGAAATTTGTAGCAATTTACAAGCCGAAGTAAAGCCGAGGTTATTGGTTAAACACTTGTAGAAATTTACAAGTTGGTTAACCCGAAGAAGATGCTTAACACTTGTTGAAATTTGTAGCAATTTACAAGATGACGTTAAGCCGACATATGATCATCCGTTGAAATTTGCAGCAATTTACAGGACAAGCTATTGCCGAGGTAAATCATCAGTTTGTATACCCGAGGTATGTCACCCCGAGAAGGTTGCACAAAGAAAGAAGAGCATACTAAAGACACGCAAAATATTTTAAGTATAGAATCATGCAAAGGCAGTCAAGAAAAGACAAAGGCACAAGCATTCAGAGAAGGAAAGTTGCATTAGACATTCAAGAACAAGGAGGCACATCGGCCATATGCAGAGCTTACATTGTCTGAAAAAAACAAAAAGGTACAAGAGTACAAGCGACAAAAAAGGAAAAACTTCAAAAATTGAGGTGATGCTTAATCGAAGTTAAGCCGAGATGATGTTTAACCGAAGTTAAACTGAAGTGATGCTTAACCGAAGTTAAGCCGAGATGATGTTTAACCGAAGTTAGACTGAGATGATGCTTAACCGAAGTTAAACTAAAGTGATGCTTAACCGAAGTTAAGCCGAGATGATGTTTAACCGAAGTTAAACTGAGATGATGCTTAACCGAAGTTAAGCTGAGATTATGTTTAACCAAAAGTTAAACGGAGATGATGCTTAAACCGAGGTTAAAACGAAATGATATTTAACACTTGTTGAAATTCTGAGAGTGCACAAAGTTAAATGTCGGCAAAAGATTCGCCGGAGTCAAACGTCGTTTTGATTAGAACAGAACCACTAAGTGCACGCCAGAAGTGGTGACCAGAATTGTGAAAGGAATAAATGTTTCAAGAAATAGCGATGATAGTTTGCAAAGGCCAAGAGAAAGAGGGTCTAAAGGGGGTGCATTAAATACCAGAAGTTTTAATACATTGGTGAAAGCAGAACACATTAGGTTTGTGACTACGGCACGAAGCCAACTTCCCTAATGTGATCCTAAGTACAACTTATGTTCACATTAGGGGGCAAGGAGAAGGTGCAGGGAGAAGGAATGATAATTAAGGAGCAAGAAATGTTAACACTTGTTAAAATTTTTGAGCAAATTACAAGATGAGTTAATCGAAGATTATGAAGTCTACCACTTGTTGAAATTTGTAGCAATTTACAAGTTTGGTATAGCCGAGATAACACTGAAAGACGTTTCCGAGATATGATCATCCGAGATGACCAACTAGCTTGTTAAGAGTTGAGAAGGTTGGCAAGTACAAAAATGAAGACCTTAAAGAACTAGGGACTGAAAGCAATAACGTCGGACTGATCTGCTTCGACGGACGACGATGGTTCAACCTCGGCAGTCAGTTGGAGGAGCTTCTCTACCGTTACCTCGGCATCAATTTCAAGAAAGAAGCAAACTACTCGGTATCAGTGGCAGGTTGTGTCTCACCCCTAGAAGACAGTTGGAAAGAACTTCTCAGCAACCTTCTCGGCCACGAAGCTCAGCATCAATCTCCTGAAGAGTTTGATCAAAGCTTTTCTCGGCGATTGGCACCTCGGCGTTTTGAAAGCAAGGATTGAAAGCAAAACTCTGGGAAAAGACATAGAAAATAGAAACAACAATGTAATTCGTAAATAAAAAATGGTGATGAAGCTATCAGGAAATCAAGACAAAAAGATTGTACAGGTGTGTCAAGCCAAGAACAGTGGCAGAAATCAACAGATATGTGAACAGTGTATAGTCAAGAAGATGATTTGGAAACAACGGGTAAAACAACAATGGTGGTTAACAATGAAGCAGAGCTTCTTGGAAAGCAACAAGAAATAAAACCAGGAGGAAAAGTGGCTTACCAGAAAGAGGGAAGCCGGAATGAGAATTACCGAAGTCTGACGACGGATGCGAAAATAACAGAATAACGTAAGCTTCACCGGAGGAGAGGAACGAAAACAATTGCAGAGCTTGAAAGCTTGGAACAATGACAGATTTAAGCAAAAGAGCTAGAAAGGAAAAAAAGCCAGAGGATTAAATGAAAAAAAAGAGAAAAATAGTCAAGAAGACGACAAAGTTCAAGAATAAAGCCAAGTGTGCAGGCACTAAGTAAATATGTGAAGAACAAGAAAGTAATGAACCAGACATGATGCTAGCAACAGAAAGCGGATATGACAAAGAACAGTTCCAGGCATTTTAGCAATAAGAAATCAAAAAACAGTCGAGAACAAAAGGCCACAGATGGCAAATAAACAGATTCAAAGTAAATCAGAAGAGTTACGAAAGATTGAGCTTAATAGCAAGTAAAGAGTTTATGAACCTACCAAGTGAAATGAACGCCGATATGAAAATCGCCGGAGTCAAATAGATGATTGGAAATCAGGAACTCACCAGAGAGTGTGAGTGGAGCAGTTGCAAAGCTCTTGGAGTTTACGAATTAATGGAACCAAAATCTCGGCTAGGAGGTGCGATTTCAAGCAGCTTGGAAAGCATGAAGCTTGATACTTGACACAAATGGACAGTAAGGTCCAGGGAACTTTGAGGTCGGCAAGTTTGATCTCGGACAAAGGGGCACAAATGAACGAACAGTGTAGGTTCCATCACCTCAGAATGCCGAGGTAATAGAACCTAGGGGGCAGTTGTGGGGATATATTTTCTGAATACCAACACGTGGCAAGGTGACGCCGACATGTCAGCCGAGGTGCCACATGTCCTGGTCATGACGCCGAGGTGATCTCGGCAAGGCCGAGGTTATTTCCGAAGATATCGGGATCCGAGATAAGCGGATAAAGGACAAGAGTCCTAGGATGAAGAGGGAACTCAACTTGGATATGGACAAGAGTCCTAGATTGGGAGAAGACTTCAGTTTGGGTAAAGATAAGACTCTTAGAGAGTTTATCCTAATCCCACTGGGAGTCCCAGATTAGCAGTAATCCTAAGTCCATTAGGGCTAGGCTCCTTTTGGGACTAGGATTGTATTGGCTATAAAAGAGAGGCACCCCCATGGGTCTAATGTATGCTTTTGATACTCAAGCTTGTGAGTTTAGTACTTGATTTATCTTTGAGAGATATACTGACTTGATCGTCGAAGTGCCCCCGGGTGGTCGAAACCACCACGGGATTCTTATATTTCTGTTGCAGGTCAGTCAGGTGCCATCTATTCTGCCAGTGCTCTCCAGCCGGTTACTAAGCGGGCAGTGTGGTCGGAAAATCACCCACACATATATATATATATATATATATTAGAAACATATGAAGCCGTCCTCTTAACATTGATTATGAAAGAGGCTAACTTACATATTTGAAGATTTTACTAATTTAGTATGTCTTCTTACATTAATCTATATATATATATATATACTCTAGAATAGAATGGATAGAGACGCAATTTGATTTTGGGTAAATTACATCGCTGGTTCTCTAGTTTGCGTGAAACTTCATTTAGCTCTTTGTAATTTTAATTTGAACTAGTGGCTAGGCACGTGCCTTGCACGTGATACATGATTTTTTTTTTTATCAACTGTTAGTATTGTAATTATATGTATCTCTTAATTAAATTGGTATATGCTATGTATACAATGTATGGAGACATGTCTGGGTAAATTGATCACTATAAGAAATTGCACTTTTGGTGACTAAATTTTCAGTCACCAAAAGTAAGGTTTTTAGTCGCTGAAATAGTTTCCCGACTAAATATTTTGGTCGCTGGATTTGTTGTGGGAAGATTGTCGGGGAAGGTATTGGCGATTAAAAAAAATTTAGTCACCAAAAGTCCTATAAAATGGTGACTAATGTTTTAGTAGGCAAAAGTAAAAGGTATTCGCGACAAAACAACTTTAGTCATTGATGAGGCAAATTGGCGACTAATCTGTTAGTCGCCCAAAGGATACTAATTTAATTTAAATCACTTCTTTAGCTACTAAATTTTTTTGTTGGCAAAAGTTTAAATATCTACGGCAACCAAAGTTTTAGTCACCAATAGTATTGTTTTTAGCTACTAAATGTTTAGTAGCGGAAAGTCCGATTTCTTGTTTAGCTACTATAGTATAATTATTATGTTTTTGGCGACTAAATATTTAGTCGCAAAAAGTGTTTCTCTTTTTGGCTACTAAATAATTAGTCAGTTAAACTGTTTTCAATTCTTTTTAACTACTAAATATTTAGTCACCAAAAGATTTAATTCTTTTTTCGATATTAACTTTTTAGTCATTAAAAATATTTAACTCCATTTTCGGCTACCAATTGTTTTGTCACCAAAAATATCATTTTAGGTTTTTATTTATTTTTTTCATTTTAATAAATTTTTCCACAACCTGTATGTATCCACCGCAACCTGTAATAGGTATACAAACAGAGCAATATGTATATCTTATCACCTATTCCATAATGCATATTTCACTTACAACCATCAAATAAAAAAGAATACCTTTTAATGTAAACTTATATACAAACCAACTATATATATTCCAATTACAAATACTAACGTCATACATAACAAATATATTACCAAAACAATGTCCTCTGTACACAAAAATATTTTTACTATATTATGCATTGTAATGACCATTTGTCATGGTACAAATTAACCGTGGTATGGTAATACCACGAGAAAAGGTAATCTATATATACCACGGAAATAAATACAAGTTCTATGTCAAAAGTATTATGTACCCCGCCAAAAATTATATATACGATTCATCCAAATTCCACACAAAAAGCAGAGGACGACAAAAAAGCTCCCAACTGTTCAAAAGTGTAAATTATCCTCCGTACAAAAAAATGGAAGATCCACATGTCAATGCCAAAAGCCATCTACAAAACAAAAATTACACCCATTAGTTCCATTGTAAACAAAAATTACAGCCATCTACAAAACAAAAATTGTAAGGATGTCAATTGTAATTGAAATTGTATTTAAATATAGTTTGAAATAAGGAAGTAATGGTTAAAGTTGTTTTTTAAACTTCTCAAACTAGAACACATAAAATGAATTTTCAAAAATGTGGAGTTGGAAACATAAAATGAGATGGAGAGAGTATTATAAAATTTTAATTGTTACTTTTCTGGACAAAACATCTATTTTTCTTGCATCCTAATTTACATTATTCTGAACAACGAAAAATGTTTTGGTGTTTCCCAATGTTGGAGTCTTGCCAATTTTCAATTTTCCTCAAAATACAATTGTTTCAATTAAATTATTTGGATTATTTCTTCTGTAAGTTGCTTTATCGGGTTTGTAATCAACTATATTTTTTAACTTGAGCTCCTATTTTGTTGCAAATAGAGAGAAATTGGGAATTAGTTAACCGATTGGTGTGTGCATTAACTCTAGTACTAATTAAGTGTACCCATTTGCATTTTTAATTAGAATTTACTATGGAAGGACTCAAGGGCTTCAGTTCACCAATATTGATATACCACTTTTTTAATGATGCTAACTTGTTAAGTGTTGATCTCACCAGGCAATTTTGAAAATGGTCGTTTCAATGATGCTACATGCATGTGTTATTTGTTTTGTCCTAGTTAAATAGTTAATCAAATTGACGGTGTTAAATTTGAGAAAGGGGGCATGAATGATCTAATCTTGGCTGAAGAATTTAAATGATATATGAGAAATTTTATAAACACGAATATTAATTTATAGTTAGATTATTGAAATCACAATCTTATCTTAAACAATAAACAAGTCTTTTAAATATATAGTGTTACACAAATCTTTTTTTTTTTTTTATCAACTTTCCACTTCAATTTTTCATAATTTGTACCTGCAATACAATTTAAGGTATGAAATTAATTGCATAATTACGTAATTTTGTTTAATAGTTAATCTTATAATACAAATTCATTCAACCCACTATTACATATTATTGGTGTAAGAATGCATAACTATTAATATGTAATATATTTTTAAACATCAAAAGTTATTAAGTCTCGTTCTTGTGCCACGAATATCTTACTTGATAAAAAATATAGGCCTTGTTTGGTTTGCTTTTGAGAAATAAATTTTGAAGAAATTTTTTCAAAATTTTGTTTGATTTAGTGATTTTGGAAAAAAATTCCCAAAATCACTTTCTCTCTCCTACACATGAATCAATCACTTCTCTCTCCTCTCTCATTCTCAATTACTTTTTCTCTCACACACATTTACTCAATTACAACAAAACATCAAATCATTCCAAACTCTCATACTCTAAAACTATTTCCAAAATATCCAACCAAACAACCCCAAAAAAATTCTAAACTCTCTCCTCAAAATCTTTTTTGAAAATTTATCTCCCAAAACCAAACTAAACATAGCCATAATATTAGTCATTAGTAAATTTTCATTTATGTAGAAAATGTAGAAAACGTAGAATAATTTTTTTAAGAAAATGGAATGATATTGTACCTTAATATTTCGATTGATATTGGAATTTCATAATTGTTTTCACGATATTTATAGATCCATATTTATAAGTGTTTGCAGGGTCACTTTCATGAAATTGTAAAGTTACATAATTTATTATGTCATCTGTTAGTAATCAGCATATAAGAAAAATTGATTGAAATTTTTTATTTGATGTACTTACTTTTTACCTCATTGAGTTGTTGCGATAATGTTTGGGCATTATTTGATTTTTTTCTTTGTAATTTAACAAAAATATGTGCATGGGGTATATTATTTTTTTTTTTGAATTTCACAATAGATAGGACAATTCCTGCTGAAGCTCATCTAACTATTTTCTATAGTTTTTGTTTCACCATATTCATGTTTTTCTTCTTACTCACCATTATAACTCATTGTAATAAAAATGTTTGGATGAATAAGAGTTTAAAGCGATATCATATTGTTATAAATTTTAAAATCTATTTACCCTCAATAATGTGATTTTTTCTGTGAAGGGAAAAAGAAGAACAATTATTGTCGTAATTGAAGTGTTTTGCAAAGTCTTGATTTGTTATTGAAAGTCACTTGTTTGCATGACATATATGTATATATGTATTGAACATAAGTTGATAGGAGAACAATACACAATTCTACAGTTTTTTTCCTAGCAAATATAACTATATTACTAAACTAATACAGTTTGGAAAATTAAAGTATCTAATGGTAATTGTAACGCCCTAAAATAAAAAGACATAAAGATAAATAATTTAATTACAATAATCTCAAATCAAGTAGTCAAATCTCTATATTCGTATTCATTCTTGTGAGAGATTTACAAAAGGTGTTCATATGTGATACATATTCAAACTTCTTAAAGGGTGAATCTATAGCATGTGTGACGATTTAATAAAATGAAAAGAAATGACACAAAATAAATGCTCAAAGGTTACAAGTTCCAAGACTTAAACTTGGCTACACAAAAGATGGTTCCAAAAGCCCATACAATTAAAGCCCTTGGCTTGTCAAAATATACAACAAAATATAAAAAAGCATCATGCTCTCAAAACATGTTCCCCTCCTTTAGCTTGGCAAAATCACCATATCTTTTCCTGTACAAATTCACTAGGGGTAAGCATACAACCAAGTAGAGATATCTTCACATAATGTATATGTTTAAGCAATCATATTTACTTGAACATAATGCCATGCCATGCCATGCTTCCAAAATCGCAAGTTTTATTCCTTTGTAAAATCATATGTAATGACCTTTTAAGACAATTCATTATCTCAATAGTTTCCAAAATTTAAATACGACTCCTAACTGGAAGGCACATGATACATCTTCCGTGCATATTTTCAGTCTTTCACCCTAGACACTCAGGCCGACTTAAACATTATCATATACACCACCTATTTGGATTTACCAAACATATTTACCCCAAAACATTTCAAGGTTTCCAATTATTTTTTCAAACAATAATTCAATTCCGAAGGTATAGCTATAATAAATGGTATTCAAAACTTGTGCAAAATAAATGAAATGAAATGTAATTATAAAGTTTTATTATAACATTCTACAATTCTCCACATTTGCTCAAATTATAGCAAAATCCATATCCATGTGATATATGATACCATCTCATATTCATAATCAAAACTCATTTTCATTTCATAGTCCAAGCACATATGTATTCATGCTATCCAAGATTTTCCAATAACAACATAATCACATGTGGTGATTTCGTCAATTTCTTAAAGAAATCTCCACAATTTCATTATTGCTTTACAAAAATTCATTTCCCCCAAATTCTTTCCAAAAAAAAACAAATATGGTTTCTCCCCATTTTCAAGACAAGTCCCTTCCATATACTTCCAAGAGATTCATAAATTCATCAAACAATTTAATTTGAACCAAAACACATAAAAACATCTTTAAAACACTTTACAAAACCCATCACTCCAAACCTCAAACCCTCCATTAAAATCATAAACAAAATAGGCTAGACATGCCATAAACATATATATAACCCAAAGAAACTCCCTACCTCAATATTTGGAGATGAAAGATGAGAAAAGCCCCAAAATCAATGGTGTGAAAATCCAATCTCCACCACACACAATGTAGTCCTTGACGAGCTCTCCAATATTAATAAAGACACTTGGTTCAAAATCTCAAAGGATGTGGAGAGATCAAGGAAATAAATAAAGTGGGTGGAGGGTTTCTAGTGGAAATGAGAGAAAAGAAAGAAAGTAAGACATATATATATATATATATAGAGAGAGAGAGAGAGAGAGAGAAGTGAAAAGTGAAAAGAGAAGTGTGTAAGGCTCAACTTTTAAGTGATTAGACACATTTTTCGGAACATAATGCATACAGACTGCTAGAGTAAACAATCTTGCACTCGAGTGGTGAATTCAAATTTTGGAACACTCAAGTGAACAATCTTACACTCGAGCGAAGAATACTAACTTCCAGAATCTCACTCCTCTCTACAAAAGACTGTTCGAGTGATGAAACTTTCGCTCGAGTGAAGAATACACATTCTCAGTAGTTTAGACTACAAAACAAGATACTAGGAGGACTGTAGCTTGACTTTTTGTGCTCCTTTCAAATACAACTAGCCCTACAGTTCGGACTCCTGTGGTTCTGAATCTGATTTCACAAGTGCAATGCAAAACAGTGAAAACGCAAAAAGAGTCCAAATCCAGCAATTGTTTTGGAAAATCGATATTTGAATCAAATGCCAAAAATGGAATGCTTTGCCAGATTTTAGAGTAGCCACCTAAATATTTTTGGAAAACTTAGGAAGCCCAAGACTTATGCCAAAGGCCACTTATCCGTCATCACCAAAGTGTCTCGGCTTGGGAACTTAGGTATGAGAGGGGAAGGTCATGAATTGAGCACCCCACTCAGCCGATCAAATATCAGCCTCTACTAATCATGATGTGATTCTTATTTACATTATATGCTCTTATTCTGATTTATTAGGCTAACATTACTATGTGATGCACGCAAGTATAAAGTACTTTGCAAAAGTTGCAACACTTTGATTTATGTTTGTTTGGAAAAAATGTTTTGAATATGCGTCACTTGAAAAAATGAGTTTGTATGTACATTAGTCAATTTATCCCAAATTTAGCAAGTAGCCTTCATCCACAGGCATTCAAACAAGTATATTAATTAAGCACCTAGCTTCATAGTATTATGCTTGGCATGTTAACAATCACACTTTATGTGGTATGTTAAAACAATTAGTGCTCACCTAATACTCCAAGGCAAGTCAAATAAAAAAATGATTAGAAAATATACATGCTTTTAAACAACGCCATGTGACTAATGCAACGCACACATTTATGCAATTTTTATAGGCTCAGCTATGAGCATTTTATATGAGCCAATTCAAGGCATGTGATAAATCACATATTTAAGCAATGAAATTGAAATTGACATTGGTTAGTATGATGAGCCGAACCCAAATGTATATGAAACAAGTGTATGCGAACATGGGAATGCTAAGTAAACATGATGTTACCATTATGAGCAGGTAAATAAAAGGGAGAAAGAAATAACGGTTGGAAGACATACACCATTATTACATATTTTTCCCTCGTGCAAGAGGGGTCTGAATAAATGCTCGAGTGTCTGAATAAACTAACTATTACAAAACCAAATGAATGAATTAAACAACTAGCTAGCTAAGCTAATTAACTACTTATTACAAATTCAAGTGACACTAAGCTAACTATCTAATTTATTACAACAAAGATATTATATTAATACTAATTACACGATAATAATATCCAATGCAACTGCAACAATAATTAATATTTACAACAATAACAACAATAAGATAATAATACGAATATAAGCAACAATGAGGCACAATGATTACATGCACAGTGTCTAGAAGCTGCTCTGCTTCACTCTCAGCCATTACCCTCTGTTTCTGCAAAAATCTCATTGCTTTCCACAGATTGGAGGCTGGTCGGCCCCTAATGAGGCCTGGTCGGATCCCAATAAGGCCGGCCGGCCCTAATTTTCATGCCAAAACCTATTTTTGTGCTCTAAAATCAAAACAGTGTAGACAGAGCAGTGTCAAGCCCTGTTTGCCCCTTCTGCCCTTCTCTATCATGGAGAGGCTCAAGAGAAGGATGAAGTCAGTTCCAAAACCATCAATGAGAAAGTTGATTGCTTGATTCTTTTGGATGTGATTTTAGACAAAAATCAATAAATGCGATGAACAACAACCACCCATCCCTCCTATTATGGAGTGAGTTCAAAGTGGGAGTGAGCTCAAAGTGGGAGGTAGAGACGCTTCAAGGTTCATCAAAACATCATGAATTGACGTATGATAACCCTTGACACGATGGACTCAACATAACGTTCGACCGAACCCAAGCAATACAACTCATTTTCTTTATGTTCGTTGGTTGGTTTTTAGCCAATTTTATTAGTCTTTTCCATTCTTTAATTCATTTGTCCAAATTGATGGTTAAGTTCACTAACTGAGAAGAGATATCAAATGAGAAGTGATTCTTGGCATGAGAGAGAGACTATGCCTTGACGATGAACCTTCGTAGAGATTAAGCCATTGAGCATAGGTCTCTTTCTCATGCCTTAAACAACCATCAATCTTTTGAAATAACTCTCAAACAAAAGAAAAGAAGAAAAGAGGGAGGTTGCAGAAATGGTTATGTGAGATTGATTATTAGAATGAGACTCTGTCCATGAAAACTAAGTAAATAAAAGCTCTCAACTCAAATGACTCGGTGTTTAAGGCCCAAACAACCGAAGCCATGAGGACTTATAACAAAACAAGTATGATATTCAAAACATAAACTATTTAAATGAATTAAAAAACCATAGCAGTAGCACAAAGCAAGAGAAAGTAAGTAAAAAAGAGTAGAGAAAAAGCTATGGAACAAAGCCTAAAGAGGGGTGGCTAACCCCTCCAATTTTTGCAATTTTAAATCACATATTTCAGCCTCAAAATAGTCCAAGAATAGTCCCAAAATAGCAAAAAAACAGTGGCTAAAAGTGTGTTTAAAGAGCACAAAAAGATAGACAAAAGCAAGAGATATAAAGCTAGTAAGCAAAATCAATGAGAGGTGGCTAACCCCTCTACTTTTGAGACTTTTAAACCATGTCTTTCAGCTTTTTTAACCTCTGAAAATCAGTGTAAAAAGCAAAAAAAAAAAAAAAAGAGTGCAAGAACAAAGGGTATGAGCTATGAAATAAGATGCAAGAAAGTGTGTTAAACCTTTTTACCTTTGGTAGCTATTCAACCCCAAATTCCAACACATAAAATGAATCCAAAGCAGTAGGGAAACACAAGAAAAAGATTGAAATCAAAGCAAGGAAAAGGTGACAAGCTTATACCGCTTGAAGAGAGCAAGCTTTGGTTGTTGATCAAATTAGATTCCAAACACCCTCGAGTTTATGAAATATGGTTTGAAACTTCAACAAAAGGCTTCAAGAACAAGCTTTAATGGTGTATGTATAGTGTATGTATTGTTCAAGAATGTTTGAAGATCAAAGGAAGCAGGGAGGATGGTTTTAGCTCTCAATCTCCCTCAAAGTCCTTAGGAAAATCCTCTCACCTTAAAATCTGAATGCAGGGGGTCTATTTATAGAATTTGAGCCAATTTGGTTAAAAATATCTTCAAAAAATAACAGCTGGCGAATTCCCGCCAACTGTCCTGTTTCCCGCCATCGAGACCTGGCTAGGCCCCAAAACACATGGCCGGGCCTAAAAAGGAACTCTGGAGAAGTTTTCATTGAGACTTGGCCGAGTCTAAATGGGCCATGACCGGTTCTAAATGGACCCGGCATGGTCCAAAAATTTGAGTTTCAGGCACGACTTCAAGCGGGTATATCTCCCTCATCTAGACTCAGTTTTAGGTGATTCTTAAGTCTAAATTGATGCCCTGAAAACCTACTTTCCAATGGTGGTGGCCTCACATCTAAATTCTTAGTGTGTAAAGAGATATGCCTAATTTAGTGAAGGCTCATTCTTTCTCAACGGTTTGATGCGTAACTTCTTCCTAAACTAGTTTTCTTTCATCCCCTCCTATTTCCTTCAACTCCAAACCTATAAAGAAGATGTTTTGAAACATTTTTCAAAGAGTTCACCTCCCTTCCATTTATTTCCACTTTGTCCTTACTCGATTTACCAAAAAGTGCAATGTTTTAAATATAATGCGAGCCTTAGAACATCGTAGAAGCATTTGAAAAATTATTTTGAACGGAGAGTTTTAAGGTCTAAAATAGTTTGGTCAAAATGAGATGCAAGGTTTGGGATTAGAGTTTGAATCCAAATTTCTTTGCTGAGAATTCAAAAGATTGCACAGTGTAACTTTCATCATCGGTGTTTGGAATAAAGTACCCAAGTCGTAAGGGCAGTCAAAAATGGGGTGTCTACAAGGACGACGTTACCACTCAAGTGACGAAAGTATCACTCGAGCGGTCCCAACTCAGAACATAGACAATAGCTACCTTAATGCACTCTTATTAATCCTAGAATCACTCCAACACCCACAAACGCAAAACAACACCCTGGAACACAGTAGGATGTACTCGAATAACTCCAAAAAAAAGAACAGAGAACAACGTGAGACTTATAAAGTTTCCAAGTGGTAAGAATGATCAAAAGAAGTGAAACTTCTAGATTGAATTACTTAATTTGTCTTAAAAAGATCGTCGAAAATCAAAGTAATATAGCATTATGGATTAGTAATGTATGAATAAAATAACATATATAAATTTATATTTATATTTTTTTTATTATTATATATATATATTAATGTATGTAGACACTGACATATATAAGATATCATAAAAATAATATGCGAAATGTTTTACAACAATATGATATAAGTAACAATAAGAAAATAACTATTCATAATTAAATAGTTGGTCATAATATAGATATTTAGTGTTACATTTTTGTGTTTTTTGTGTGTATGCACTAATTTTTATTAGATTATTAAATTCACATAAAAATTGAAAGGAATTTGTAAATAATTTGTGTAAAAGTAGAGATTAGTGAAGAAATATTAAATTTTTTTTTTTTTATAGTGTTTGGTTTAGTTCGTTTTTTCAAACTTTTGTTTTGAATTCTTAGTTGTCAATTTTTTGCCTTTGACACTGTTTTTTTTAATAACACTTTTATTTTCTTTTTAGATTCACTTAATTTAATAATAATTTTTTAATTTTTAATTTTACTTTTAGATTTAGATTCACTTAATCTAAATACACTTACAAAATAATTTGTTGTATATTCTTTTTGAAAAAACAACAATAACAACAACAACAACAACAAAAAAAAATATAACAATAAAAAATAATACATGTTTGAATTTATAAATATTTTTATCAATATTTTACTTTTTAATTCTACTTAGATTATTAGATAGTAGATGTTCATGTAAAAGTATAATTTACATATAAAATATGAAGAAATTTCAGTGTCTTTAATCACCAAAATTGAGAAAATATGAAAATTGAACAATAAAAATATGAAAAACCAAAAATTAGAAAATAGATTCAAAAAAATAAGACCAATGAAAGTGGTTATTGTTTAGAATCTTGACATCATATCTTAGTTATTAAAGTACCATGTAAATAATTACAGTTAAAAAAATGTAATCTAAACAAAAAGAAAGTGTATGAAGATAACAAGCGAATTTTTGAGATGCAACACAAATCTGTATTTTAAAAGCATATGCTCTTTCTTTTGTTTAGATTTGAACGTATGAATAAATTTTAAGATTCAACCAAAAATATTCATAAAGATTTGATTTATGATGGAGAATTGTAAAATTATGTATATTAATATAGAAGCAGACACAAAATAAAAAAGAGTATTTTTTTATTTTTATTTTTTTTGATAAGAAGGGGGAGAGTTTGTTTATATTTCTATAAGACTCTTGGTTTTTGGGTGTTCAACTCCAAAAATAAAGAGATAGTTATTTATATATGACTCTTCATGACTTTTAGAAAACATAGTAAATTTGAAAGGGTAAAATTGAAATTTAAAAAAAAATAAAAAACATGACAAGGTCTTCACTTTTTTAAAATAGTAGTAGATAATTTGACCCTTACACTTTCAATTTTGTTTGAATGTGGTCCCTTCATAATGAGTTGTTAACATTTTGAACCAAAAAAATGAAATAAATAATCATGTGTAAAATTCGAGAGACCAAAGTGAAATACAAAACAAAGTATGTGGACCTCTAATTTTACATATGGTCCTTTTCTTTCCCCTAAATTCTAACTGTAAGTGACATGAGAACTGTATTGCCGTAAAATTAAAAGGGTAAGAACTAAAAATAATTTACCTATTTATTTTTAGAAAGGGTATAGAATGTAATATTCCATTCATTTTAAATGTGTCCACAATTTATCGAATGAATGCAATTTGTGTTTGTATGAAGTCCACATTTTACCGAATTAATTTTTTATTTTTCTATTATGACTTGGGCCTCAAGGATTTAAAAAATGGAGACTTACGTGTAGGTCCTAATAGGTAGACTTATTATTTAATAAGTCTTGTGAGAATCAATGGCATTTTTCATCACACACTATTAAAAAATGTCGTTAATTGTTAATTTTTAGTGACAGTTTGAAAATTTTGTCAAAAAATATCACTAATTATAAGTTTTAGCGACAATTTTAAAAAATCGCGACAAAAAAATATTTTTAATTTTCAACTTTCAGCGACAGTTTTCAAAAATTCATCACAGAAAAAAGTCACTAATTGTAAGTTTTAGAGGTAATTTATAAAAATCATGACAAAAAAAGTTATTAATTGTCAATTTTTAGGGATATACAAAAAATGTTTACAAAAATTTATTTAAGACTTGATGAAAATTAAATCCAATATTTAAAACCTATTATTTGTTTACCCTTAAAATATTTAAAGGCATACTACCAGTATAAAACTCATATATTTGATCGTTTGTGATGATACTACTAGTCCCTGATGGACGGGTCGGGCTGATCCACGCCCCCAACACCGTTGTCCAGTCGCTGGGCTCATTGAGATATCTGCACAAAAGTCCAATGGGGGATGAGAGTCCCCTAGCAAACCCTCCGGCGAGAAAGTTAGAAGAAAGAGATTAATGGTGTGTAGAAAAATAGAGTAATGATAGGGAATTTAACCTTCTTTTGTCTTATAAACCTGCTTATATCTTTTGTTCATCATTTTCTTGTCCACTCCGACCTGTCATGTTGGCCGAAAGTCTACGCTCTAGCTTACCTTGTTCATGGTGAGGCTGTTCTGTTCCAACGTGAAGGGGTTATCGCATTACATGCTGTAGGGGACCTCATTAATGGCTGATGTGTGGTGCAATAACTTTGTAGGATCTTTGTCTACTTATATGACTAGTTCTTCTCTTGACAAGTGTTTAGATGCCATTGGTTCTTAGTGCAACATTGGGTTCCAGTAATGTTGGGCTTTAGTGTTTAAACCGTGTATTGGGCTCTAAATGGTGGGCCAAATGCTCTTATGGGCCTGCCTATGTCAGTAGTCCCCCATTTCCAAGTGTAGCTTCAGTCTAACGAAGGGAATAAGAAAGAAAACGTGGATTGTGGGTGGCCGAGTGAGAGAAGACCAACTAGGAGGAGGGCCAGCGGCGAAGGGTGACCGAGTGGGGAGACTAACTGGGAGGAGGGTCGACCACGAAGGGTGGCCAAGTGGGGAGACAGATTGGGAGGAGGGCCGATAGCGAAGGGTGACTGAGTGAGAAAATGGCGGTGTGTGCGGTTCGAAGAGCGGCGGGGCATGTGGTGATGTGAAGTGGAATAGACAGGGAAGGAGAAGAGAGTAGTGGATCGTGGTCGTACACATGGCATAATCCCGTAATAAGGAAGGTGATGCGTTAGTAGGAAGCGCAGGGGTAGGCTAATATAGGGCGTTGAAAAGGCGGGGACGAAAGTTGTCAAAATTTTTCAAACTGGCGAAATTTAATCTCGATCCTTGGAATATAGGCAAACTGTGGGCATTTGGAGTTATTCGTTTTACTTACCTTGTCACGAAAAACCAACATATCCCATAGATGTACTCGTTCGTTTCGTGTGATACACCACTACGACACTTTGCGAACTTCCTTGTGCCAGCATCCGAAGCAATACGCAGACACGTAGAAGGATGGCTCGAGATAAAGTGCCAACCACGAGGCTAGATGCATTGGGAGAGGACGATGCAGTGGAGTTGGCTGAACAATACAGGGTAGAGAGGAGGGAGGAAAGGGGGGCTGGGCAAGCTATAGACTTGACTTTCTTCGCGGCTGTAGACGTCCCCGAACGCCCCGGGAGGGTTAGCTCCCGTTCTGTTCATTTGGGGTCACCACAGCTCAGGACTCTCAAATTTGTCACGGTTCTAAATCTGAACCAAAGAGTCCAAATCCGGCAAATCGTTTTGAGAAAACAGATTTTTAGAAAAGAAGTGCCAAACATGGACTGCTATGCCAGATACAGAGTCGCCACCTAAATGTTTTATTTTGAGAAATTTAGGAAACCCTGACTCATTTGCCTAAGGCCACGTGTCCGTCATCACCAAAGTTGCCTCGGCTCGGGAACTTGGGTACGATTAGGGAAGGTCACTTCGTGAGCACCCCCGCTCGCCCGATCAAAGATCGGCCTTTACTGACCATGATATCAAATTTTGAAAACATTGTGTGTTCTTATTCCGGTTATTAGCCTAGATTACTATGTGATGCGCACAACATACAAGTATAGACTGGGTCGCCTGAATTGGAACGAAACACTTCATGTTTGTTTTTGAAAGATGGTTTGCTACTCGCAAGTAGGCTTGAAATGCAGATTTTGCCACCCTCAGGTGGGCTTAGGAAAAGATGGTTTTGCCACTATCTAGTGGGCTTAAAAACTCACAGTCAATGATTTGTTCCAATCTAGATAACCCAACCTTCACCCACAGGCATTCAGGCAGTTATATCACATAAGCAAATAGCCTCATGGTAAGCATGCTATTCATGGCAGTCACTCACACGCATGCAAGGATGCTAAAGCATAAAACTTACCGAGTACTCCAAGCCAAAAAAGAAGCTAATTAGAAATCCATGCATGGTCCTAATTATACAGAAATGCCTAATGCAACACATGCAAAATGCAACTATAGCAGGCTCGGCTATTCTAAACATGGCATATGAGATGCAACAGCTGACAAGTATTCAATTTGGAATTAAAATACAAATGCAGTTAGTATGATGCGCCGAGCCCGGTGCATGCAAGACAGATGAATGAATGCAAACATGCTATCATACTGTATGCTAATTGAAACATGCCCTAATCTAACCATCATAAGCAGGTAAATAAAAGGGAAGAAAGACGTGGGGTTGGAAGACATACATCACACTCACGCACACTTATTACAATTGTGCCCCGCGCAGAGGGTCCGAATGAATAGTACAGTCTAAATAATACAGTCCCAAATAATACAGTCCAAATAATACAAAAAATCCTAATTAATTTACAGATTAACTAAGAAAGCTATAAACTGGCATGCAA
This sequence comes from Camellia sinensis, assembly GCF_055761805.1. Classification (NCBI taxonomy): domain Eukaryota; kingdom Viridiplantae; phylum Streptophyta; class Magnoliopsida; order Ericales; family Theaceae; genus Camellia; species Camellia sinensis. The sequence continues at coordinate 83,914,966 of NC_138974.1, forward strand.
GCCAGGGACTGCCTTGATTCTGATGAATGATGCATGTTTGGGCTGCCTTGCGCGGAAATCCACGGCGATGCCCCGATTAGCCTCTGTTTGCAATTTATTCTTGGAAAGCGCGCCAAGTCCCGGAAGACTGCTGATTCTTGATTTGCTGCAACAGAGAGCAAGAAAAGGGCATGGCAATGTATTTTCACAAATGTATGCATGCCTCGATCCTCGTGCCACCAATCACGCATCTCGATGCATGATGGCCGAGGAGTCGAATTGTGCAACTCAATATAGAATGAATGCATATATAAACACAACAAGACCTAACTCCACCATGGATGATCCGGAGTGTCGGTGACTGGGAATTAAGACACGTTCCGTCACTCGGAGTACGAAACGTACCTCGTTTCCCGTGCTCGGGCTAACCCCTATCCCAAGCACGATGCAATATGCATGATATGCATGAAATGCAACTAAGATGCAACCTAGCATACGCAATGCTATGAAATAAAACGGCATACACAATGCTCTAACATGCAACCTAGCATACGCAATGCTATGAAATATAATGGCATACACAATACACAATGGACTTACACCAACACGACTGGACCTCAGCCACACTCACACAGGAGGCCATTGGATGAAAATGAGACAACTCGAGATGTGCGCACGCGTGCACGCAAACCGAGGACCGACCCTAAGGCACAAAATGCCACTCTAACAAGACATGGCAAGGCATAAAAAATGGCATACAAACATGCAAGTTTCAGCAGCAAAACATGACCCAAAACAGCCCCGAATCATAGGAATATGGCACCCGATGCATGAAAATGGTCCCGAAATGCAAGATTAAGCACATGAAATGACTTGTAGCTACATCAAGCATGCATTATTTGATCATGACATGTAAAGAAAGATTCAAGGCAGCCCCAAAAAAAGCATGTTTTCAGTTCTAATCAAGGCCAAACAGCAAACAAAAATAGGGCAAAACTAGCATGCAAAAATGGCCCTAAATGTGAGATAAAGAAGCAACTCACAGCTGCTGACCTCAAACAGATTAGGGCCCTTCAACAATGTTGAATAGGGGCCCAAAATATGATGTTTTACAGTTTATGGCAAACCACAAAAACCAACACATGTATGGCTAAGCTCTCATGCAAGAAATGAGCCAAAAGATGGACAAAGAAGCAAGTGGAGGTTGCTGGCCTCAAACACAAAGGGGCCCTTCAACAATGTTGAATAGGGGCCAAAAATGATGCACTTTACAGTTGATGGTCGGACCCAAAACAGTATGAAAACATGCTCAAAATGCTATGCAAAATAAGGCCAAAAAGAGAGATATAACACAAAGTATACAAAGGATGCCTCAAATCATGAAAGACTCTTAATGAAACATGAATATGGGGTCAAAATAAGGCCATTTTCAGTTCGGACCACAGCCCAAAAATAGAAGCAAAATAGGCTAACAAATCATGCAAAAATGGAGCCAAAATAGAGATATAAAGGCAAGTGGAAGATAGAAGTTTCAAACAGTAATGAGCCCTTCAACAATGTTGAATAAGGGCTCAAAATAAGCTACTTTTTAGTTCATGACAGATCTCAAAACAGTTTATACATAGGCCAAAAATACTATACAAGACAATGGCATACAAGAGGGATAATGAAGTAAATGCACCAAGGAGGCCTCAAACAGTGAGAGGCCCCTAATAAAACAAGAAAAATGGCTCAAAATAATCCTAGTTCCAGTTAGGGTCAGTGCCCAAAACAACAAGCAAGAATGACTTATGTATTGAACAAAATATGGACCAAAAAGGGGGAAATGGAGCTTACCCTTGAAGACTTGACTTTGGCACTCTGTTGGCTTGAGTTGCAGCACTCCTAGGCCTTGAAGAACAACCTCTAGCTACTAGAATGAAGGATGGAAGGGTGAGGCTATGGGTTGGTGAAGAAAAGGGGGTAGGACTTGAGAGGTTGGAGGGTTAAAGTGTATAGAATGAGAGAGATACAACAAGAGGCTTAGGGGGGAAATTTTGTAACCCTAATATCAGAGCTGGAGCCTCTATTATATAGGCAAAAAGAGGGGGAAAATGGGGGGAAAAAATGGAGGGAAAACCAACCAAGTTTCCCTCCAAAATGCAGCCCCCCGGATACAGAATCTAGGGGGAAAATGAATGCACTTATGCACTGTAGATGATGTGAGGATCATGGCCGACTGCTTATCCAGGTTGCAGGTGGCCGGCCGGCTGCTTCCCATGGCCGGCCGGCCAAGGGTCAAAAGGGTCAAATATAATTAATGGCCGGCCACCACAGAAAGAGGGCCTCTGATGTGTGCACAACACAACCCTGTGGTTGAACACTGGAAAAAGTGAACCAGGAGAGAGAACAACCCACTTTTCAAAGGGGTTCAAAAGGGTCAACAACAATTACTGGCCGGCCACCAAATATTGGTGGCCTCCCAGATGTGTACATCACAAATATGTGGTTTTGGGTGCAAGAAAGTGGCCCAAGGGTGTTCAACATTGGCTCTGAAGTGAGAGAAATCGGGCGACGGAGGGCGATGAAGTGATAAAGTTGGCTGACAGAACAATTACTGGCCTCCCACCCTTCTACGGCCTTCTTACCAATGAAACAGAGGTCCCTGCCAAAAATGAACCAAAACCAATGCAGAATGAAGGTTCGGGGGCCGAAACACGCAGTTCGGGGCCCCGAAAACGGGCTGTTAAGCACCGGGAGTGGTATTCGACAATGAAGTCGGTCTCTCGGGCCACAGTGTCCCTCAAAAGGGAGCAAATAAGAAGTATGCCAAAAACCGAAGTAAACGGAGGTGGTTAAGCGGTCCCGAACCGAGGCACACGGCCAACGGCTCCCGAACCTAGCCTACGGCCACTGAGAGATGATCTACGAGACCTCTCCCTCCCTTCGCGAAGAGAAAACAGAGAAAACAGAGCCTGGTTCGCAAACCGAGGCAAAGCATGAAAGAGTACGGAAGTCCGGAGGCAAGGCTCGCAGCCGAGACTCTAAAACTTCTGAACGAGCACAATATGCAATATCACCAAGCGCTCAACTGGTGACGTCTGAGTCTCAAGGTCGGTCAAAAATGGGGTGTCTACAGTTGCCCCTCTTTGACAGAACTCGAAAGTCATAAGTGACGGGAGTGAATGTCAAAGCCCAGAGACGACCCATTTTTGACAAAGCCGAAGACTTAGACAAATAGGCAAAAATAAACAGAGATGCGCCTGTAGGCAGGGGCAAAATGCAACTGACAATGCAAGAAACCGAGGGTAACTCAATGATCATGCAAATGCAGCAAGCTGTAATGAAGCAAGTATTCGCAAATAGATGCAACAGTTTTAAGCAAGAATGCAAAGCAACAACTACATTTCATGCAGTTAAGAATGCAGAGAATTATTCAATTCTCGTCGCGTCTCACATGGAGAAGATACGATACCTGCGCGATTCGTCTGGTCGCACCAGCCTCAAATGAACTGTACATACAATATCGTGCCTGCAAAATAAAGAAACTCAACAAGCACAACATATCTAACAGCATACTGTTCAATGTGATATCAAATGCAGACAATCACGGTGTTGATAGAAAGGTGCATCGCAATGCGAGAAGAAACACGCGTTTCGGCGAGGGTGACTTGATCGCAGCCTCCGGTCTACCTCCCGGAGAGGTTACAACATGTTCAAAAGGATAGACCTCACCTTCGATGAGTAAACGATGAGACATGCATTGGAAGTTGAAGCTGAAGTTCCGGCGGGGCGATTTCGCGCCAGAAAGTGCACTTCTCTTGTACTTTTTCAGGTCTCGGGGACTCCAATCCTCCTCAAAATTTGCAGGGACCTTGGAGGGCATGTGGGGAACATGGCCGGCCAGTTTTATTGGGAGAGGGAGGCCACCGGCCATTTTTTGAAAAGTAAATGGCCGGCCAGCTAGAAAAAGTGGCCGGCCGGCCACTTTGCCTAATCCGAGGGCAGTTTTGTCCTTTTAGCCTCTTTTCTTTAAATACATCCACCCAAACACTTTGAGCTCACTTTTGCAGCTCCAAAATCCTCCTCTCTACCTTCCCAAACCATTTTCTCCCTCAGATCTAGGCTCCATACGCGTTTTCCAACGTCCCACGCAAGTTGTTTTCACGAAATCTTTCTGTTTCAAGCACTTTGAACCGATTAAATTTTGATTTCGGGGCTTCTTTTCTCATTTTCGCCACTTGAGGTGAGTTTGTCTCAATATTTGGAAGATTTTCTCAGGAGTTGACTTTTGTTGACTTTTTCATTTCCCGAGAGTTGACTTTTGTTGACTTTTTCCAATTTTGGCTCATTTTTGCCCCTTTTGCAGATTTCTTGAAATGGCGGGTCAATTTCCCCACGGTGGAGGTTCTCCAGGCGCCGAAGGCGAGCCTGACATCATGTCTCTGCCTCCGAGGGTTCGCCCCTTTATCCTCGAGAGGTATGATCCACCAGTACATATTCTCCCACGGGCTGTTTTTCATCATTTCACCGAGTTCGACGGGCGAGCACCCGGGGATCTCCTCCTGCGGGAGCCTGAGTATCATCTCTCCCATGAGGCACGAGAGGTATTTACTTCGTTTTTACCTTTTCTGTAACGTATTATGAATTTTTCTTGCATTCAGCTTCCGTTCTGAACACACAGTCTTATCACTTGAATTCCTGAGCACTCAGCCCATAAATTGATTGTGAACACACAGCACACACTGATCGAGTTTTGAACACGCAGCCCAAACACTCATATTCTAAGCACACAGCCCAAATTGACGGTGAACACGCAACACACACTGACTGAGATTTGAACACGCAGCCCAAACACTAATATTCTGAGCGCACAGCCCAAATTGATGGTGAACACGCAGCACACACTGGTTGAGATTTGAACACGCAGCCCAAACACTAATATTCTGAGCACACAGCCCAAATTGATGGTGAACACACACACTGGTTGAGATTTGAACACGCAGCCCAAACACTAATATTCTGAGCACACAACCCAAATTGATGGTGAACACGCAGCCCATACTGATTGAGATTTGAACGCGCAGCCCAAACACTAATATTCTGAGCACACATCCCAAATTGATGGTGAACACACAGCACACACTGGTTGAGATTTGAACACGCAGCCCAAACACTAATATTCTGAGCACACAACCCAAATTGATGGTGAACACGTAGCCCATACTGATTGAGATTTGAACGCGCAGCCCAAACACTGATTTTTTTAGGACACAAAGCCCAAATTGAAGGTGGACACGCAGCCCACACTGATTGAGATTTGAACACGAAGCCCAAACACTGATTTTTTTTAGGACACACAGCCCAAATTGAAGGTGAACACGCAGCCCACACTGATTGAGATTTGAACGTGCAGCCCAAACACTGATTTTTTTAGGACACACAGCCCAAATTGAAGGTGAACACGCAGCCCACACTGATTGAGAGTTGAACACGCAGCCCAAACACTGATTTTTTTAGGACACATAGCCCAAATTGATATTCTGGACACACAGCCCAAATTGATTTTCTGAACACACAGCTCAAATTGATTTTCTGAACACACAGCCCAGATTGATTTTCTGAACACACAGCCCAGACTGATTTCCTGAACACACAGCTCAAATTGATTTTCTGAACACACAGCCCAGATTGATTTTCTGAACACACAGCCCAGATTGATTTTCTGAACACACAGCCCAAACTGATTTTCTGAACACACAGCTCAAATTGATTTTCTAAACACACAGCCCAGATTGATTTTCTGAACACACAGCCCAGATTGATTTTCTGAACACACAGCCCAGACTGATTTTCTGAACACGCAGCCCAAATTGATGGTGAACACGCAGCCCACTTACTTTACTTTGCACGCAGCCTTTTCATTTTATTCGCACGCAGCTTTATTCATTTCATGCTGAAACATGTGCTCATTCTGAATACAGGTGACTTCTCGCAACGTGCAAGGGTATGGCTCCACCGCGGCTAGAGACTGGTATGCCGAGCTCCCGGAGGCCGTTCGGGATTTGGTCGACTTAGCGGGGTTCGGGCCCTTCTATGCTGGGCTATCTCGTTGTCCCGCCAGGAGGACGCTGATGGCCGCCTTGGTGGAGAGATGGTGGGACACCACCAACTCTTTCCATTTCTCTGGCACTGGGGACGTGACTATGACCCCTTTCGACTTCGCTGTATTGACCGGCCTTGATGTGGGAGGCTGGGCGATCCCATATGATGATGACATGGGCGAGTGGGAGGCCGCTTGGATATATCTGCTGGGGACTCGCCCGCCTGTTGACAGAGCTTCGGGGAGAGTCCGATATACCTGGTTCTCTTCCCATTTTCGGCGGGTGGAGATAGAGCCTGGGACTCCTGACGAGGCAGCACAGTATGCCCGCGGCTTCCTGATGTTCCTCTTCGGGACCAGTCTGTTTGCTGATAGAGGGAACACTGTTGGGCTCTATCTGCTGAGTGCTTTGGTGGACCTGTCACAGGTCAGGCGATATGACTGGGGTGGTGCCGGCTTGGCCACCCTTTATTGCTATATGAGCGTGACTTCCCGCGGACGGGGGGATTTACTTGGCGGCTACTGGAAAGCCTGGGAGGTACTTTCTGCCCTCTTGATTTACATTTCTGCTCCTCATTACTTGCACATTGCACACACAGTGCACTTTATACTCTGTATCGTGCATTTTGCCCTAAGCATTTCACATTCTGCTTTGTTTTCTACAATTGTGGGTCTATGCATATTTCCCGACATTGGCCTCGGAGATGATGGTGGCGGGGCCTCTCATGACCCCGTACTCACTTGTGTTTGAAGGTCGGCACCGGCCAAGACCTCGGGAGTCTCTCCTTTACCTGCGATAGTATTTTGACACGGTGCGCACATCGGAGGTACTTTAGAACTCTCAGTTCTTTCTGTTTTCCTCTTTGATTTGTCCTGTACATCTTCGATTTCTGATTGGTTTATGTACCTGTTATTTGCAGATTACATGGCAGCCGTGGGCGCCCTTAGGTGAGGGTCTCCGTTTCTAGTTCGCCGGACGGTGGGGTGCCTCCCGGTACAGACTTCTGTTTGAAGGGCCGGTTGGTAGGGCCTTTTTCCTGGGGGAGCGTTTCTTGTGCCAGGTCTGGGGGTACACTTCTCAGGACCCTCCCTCAGCACCTCCAGCCGACATGCGGATTGCTAATATACTCATTTCCCGAGATGTTGTCAATGCCATGCTGGGCACTGATGCTTTGCTATATATTGAGGAGGGGGATTACGCCACTTACCGTCACACATACCTGATGCCTCCATTGACGGGAGTTCGCACTCCGATGATGAGGTCTGCTGGTATGCCATCTTCGAGCCAGGCCCGGGCTCGGGCTGCAGACGCCCCTTCCACCAGCAGGGCTGGTACATCTAGAGGTGGGGGTAGGTCGGTTCCCCCGATTCCTGCGACTTTTCCTCATCCTGGGTGGCTGGACATGCCGACTGAGCTGATGGGGTGGCAGTTTGGGACTACCTCTCCGATTCCGATCCCGATAGAGCCTCCGATGCCCGGTCATCGATATGTCATTGATCCTGACTCACCGCCGGTATGCTCTACTGCTTTCCATCTATCATTCAAATACTTAGACACTCCTTTATTCGTTGATGATTTGAGCTTGTATCTGCAGCCACCCAGAGAGTACATGGAGGAGGTGATCGGATTGGTGGCCTCTCTTGAGGGCATGGTCTTGCGGAGAGAGGCACAGTTGTCTATCATGGGCTTCCAGGTACCTTTTAGTTTTCTGGCATTTATCATACTTTTGATGACATACTGATTTCTACTGCATTGATAGGCTACTTGTGTAGAGCACATCTGACACACACCCCACTTGTACACTGTGTTCTCGTGCACCCACTTCACGTAGTCTTTGCTTGCATCTGCATCTGATGTACATATTTGGACTGATGTATTTAATTTGAACTATTTGTTCTCAGATGCCTCCGGTATATGGTCAGCCGCCGGCCGGGCCACCTGGACCTTCTCGGGGAGCTGGGCCATCCAGACCTTTTCACGGAGCTGGGCCATCCAGGCCTTCTCGAGGGGAGGGGTCGTCCCGCAGACGCAGAGCACATGTTGTGGAGGAGGAGCCTGATGAGGATGAGGAGGAGGAGGTTGCAGACCGTTAGTCAGAGACATCTGCTGATGGAGATGACGGCTCCGGCCTTGGTTCCGGGAGTGAAGGCGAGGCTGAGGGGGATCCCGAGGATGACGACTCCGACTCAGACGATGGCGATGGCGATGGTGGCGGAGAGTTTGTTCCACAGAAGAGGACGAAGAGGGCCTCTTATTCCTTGAGAGCACAAATGCAGCTGTTTCCTGTTTTATTTATCTTTTTTGCTAGTAGTTGTAGCACATTGTACATTATCGGGCAGTTTTATTTTTCTGTAAAACTTGTGCCTTAGTCTGTAAAATGTTGTAACAAGCAGGGCATGATGGGATGAAACAGCTTTTGAAAAAAAGTATCATATTTTAAACACTTAGCATCATATCGCATCATTCTGTATTGAATGGAAATGTGTGTTGCGCATTTTGCCCAGTCAGGTAGTGAACCGACGCAACAACTTAACTTTCTAAGATATAACAAAACCTTAGCAAGTTTACAACTCGATAAGAAAAACACAATAATGTTGACAACTCGATAAACAAGACTCAAACAAAAAGCTTAAACAAAGAGTAACAATTCAAAATACGAAACACGACAGCTCGACAAACAACTCGATAAGCAAAACGGCAACTCGATAAACAAAACAACAACCAGATAAACAAGACTTAACAAAACAAAGTGTACTTCGGACGATCTGGACAACGGAACGTATCCGAAACAGAGGGAAATAGAGGCCTTCGACACATCCGTTGCATGGAAATGCTTGAAACCTTCCCTCGGAGGGTAAAACAGGGCCAAAAGCCTACATTGGAGCATGGCCGGCCACTTTTGGGAGCCGGCCGGCCAGGTTTATTGCAGAGAGGGGGCCACCGGCCAGTTTTGTAACAAGAAGTGGTCGGCCTGCTAGAAAAAGATGGCCGGCCGGCCACTTAACTCTGCAGCCGCCCAATTTTTGACACTTGTCCCCCTGAATAGTGTCTTTTCCTCTTTAAAAGCCTTGGCTCCGTGTTTTGATTCAATTCATCTTAGTTTTGCACAAAGATGAAGGCATTTCTCATTGAAAATCTCACAGCTTGGATTGCTTCTCTAGATGGCTCGGAAAAGTTGAACTTCCGGGGTTTCGGCTTGAATGCACTATTCACGCTGAGCCACACTCCGCTACATCTCCCTTTCCTCCATGCCGCGGCGAGGTTTTGGAACCCAGTGACGCATGTCTTTAGCTTTGGCGGGCAAGAGGTATGTCCAACTTTTGAAGATTTTCAAGTTTTGATGGAGTCTGAATGTCATGAAGAGATCTTGCCCCAGTTCCGCTTTGGTCATGCCCAAGCTTTAGGGCGGATGTGTGGACTCACCGCGCATGATGCTCGGTCTTTGATCTGCAATGGGGAACTGGATATCCTTGGTTTGATTCATCGCTTTTCTGACGCCGGTGACCGCAGCAACCATTATTGGCAAGGTTTCCGGCAACACGCCCTTTGCTTGTGCCTGCTGTCTCACTTTCTGCTTTCCCCGGGCTTTGGCGGGTTTAGCATTCGTCTGATTGAAGTTGCTCAAGGCTTGAAAGAAGGAAAGAGCTGCATCGCCATGACCTTGGCTGAGACGCTGATGGGCTTGGATTCTGTCTATCGCCGGGAGACGACTAGATTTGCTGAGAGTCCACTGCTGCTGCAGGTAATGTTTCCCACCCAATCTTACATATGTATTTGCTCACCTCACTCGGCCCTCAGGCTCGATTTTTCTCACAGAAAACCTTTTCTCACTTTTCTCTCACCGTACATCTCTCTATTCTTTATTCTCTCATTTTTCATCCCTCCCCAGGTATGGTTAATGGACAAATTGCAGGTTGTGGACTCTTGCCCGGCCTGCTCAGCTCGAGGCTATTTCTTTCGACAGCACCTAGTCGATGCCCCTGATGAAGGGTGGTGGTTTGACTGGATGTGCAATTTGTTCGCAAATCACATTGCTTGGCGTTGTCCTTGGCTCAATCTCCCGGCAATGAGCTATAGCATGTCCCGGCTGATCGGGATCCAGTTGATTGGTCTAACCCACTGTGTGTTCTACTTTCCGTTCCGGTTCCTGCGCCAGTTCGGTCATGATTAGATCTGCCCGCCAGAGGGGATTGAATACCCGGCTGCTTTCCCGGTCCGAGGTGCACAGCTTGCTCGATATGCCACAGCATGGAGGACTAGAGAGCTCCTGGCTCCTGCTCCCGCTTTCAGTTGCACTTTGTCTGACGAGTGCTTGGACTGGCTCAACGAGGAGGCATAGGTTGGGCCTAGCTTGGCGTCAGAGGCTTCGACCAGCTCTAGGAGGGGACGCGGGGATACTTGACTCGACTATGCCCCAGATTTATTGCTTTATTAGTACTTTCAAGTTTTCTTTATGAATGTAATAAAAAGCAACTTCGATTGTATGCAAGAACGGGAGGACTCTGTTTTGAAATCAATGAAATTAAAGGTTGTGGTACTGAAAATTTTCCACTTTGGTCCAAAAATGGTCTTAGTTGTAAAGAGATTAATTTGAACAAAGTCAACGTTTATTAAAACTTTTCAAAACTATTTTTGATATGGATCAGAACTGAACACGCCTAGGATTTGTCACTGAGATGCACAACCCCAGATCCCTACAACTGGAAAATTGCCCCTAGTTTGGAAAGTACCGCGGCACTGCATGGCAACAGAAAGTTGCCCCTAGTCTGAATAGCGCTGCACCGTCGTGGCAACGGAAAGTTGCCCCTAGTCTGAATAGCACTGCACCGGAGATCGCGATAAAAACTGATGGATAAAGATGACAGGGATGGTCAAAATGGACAAAGTTGATCGGGGAAAAGTTTATGGCTGAACTTCAAGGTGAAGTTGCCTACGTATCCCAAAGATGGGAATCAAGCCTTACGTAGTTCAGGCTTAGGTTCACTCGGGTATTTTCACTCTCCTTTTATACTCTAACTTTTGCCAAGGTCGCCCTTTGCGGGTTTTCAACCTTGCGAGCTCAGTTTTGATATTTTCCAATTTTTTGTGCTCTAACTTTTTCCTAGGTCGCCCTTTCGGGTTTTCGGCCTAGCGAGCCTCTCAAGGGTAATATTTCTTCAACTTGTCCATGTTGATCGGTTGGGAAAACTCTAGGCCATCTAGATCCATCAGAACCACAGCTCCACCTGACCAGATAGCTTTGATGATGTAGGGACCAGTCCAATTGGGTTTAAACTTGCCACTTGGGTCATGGATGGGAGCTCGGTTGTCCTTGAGCACCAAATCTCCTTCTTTTAGATTCCTGGACTTAACCTTTTTGTTGAAAGCCCGGGCAATTCTGCGTTAATAGCCTTGAATGTGGTACAGTGCTTTCAGTCTTCTCTCGTCAAAAAGCATGAGTTCCTCAAATCTGCTCTGCTGCCAATCTGCTTCGGCTATTTGACACTCTGCCAATACTCGCAATGACGAAACCTCAATCTCGATAGGTAGAACGGCCTCCATCCCATAAACTAATGAATACGGAGTCGCTCCAGTAGAAGTCCTGATTGAAGTCCTGTAGCCCCACAGAGCAAATGGTAGCTTATCTGGCCAATCTCGGTAGGTTTCCACCATCTTCTGCAGTATGTGTTTGATATTATTGTTGGCGGCCTCGACTGCTCCGTTGGTTTGCGGCCGGTATGTAGATGACTTACGAAAAGCCACATTGTATTTCTCCAACAAATCAATCACTTCCTTCTTGAAGTGGGAACCGTTATCTGAAATTATCTCGTTTGGGACACCGTAGCGACAGATGATGTTGTTTCTGATAAACTTCGCGACATGTGAAGCCTTCAACACCGCATACGATTGGGCCTCGACCCACTTCGTGAAATAATCTATCGCAACCAGGATGAACTCATGCCCATTCGACCCCTTCGGAGTGACAGCGCCGATCACATCGATTCCCCAAACTGAAAATGGCCATGGCGAAGTCATGTTGTACAGCTTCGACGGCGGGATGTTCATGCGGTTTGCATGGATCTGACACTTGTGGCATCGCCGAACAAAACTAATACAATCCTCCTCCATGGTGGACCAGTAGTAACCCTGTTTGAGGATCTTCCGTGCTAGCATTACTCCATTCATATGCGCACCGCATTCTCCTCCATGGATGGCCTCCATCAGGCGCTTTGATTCTTCGGCTTCAACACACAGCTTGTGCATTCCCAGATGACCTCTCTTATACAGCTTACCCCCACAGATGATGAACTGGATGCCCTTTTATCCTTGGCATTTACCCCTGGCGGGTATGCTTCCTTTTCCAAGAAATTCCAAATGTCATAATACCAGGGGTTTTGGTCCTGAACCTCATCTATAGCAGCAATCGACTCGTAGGCTGGCGCAAATTTCTGGTTAATGACGACTGGACGCATCCGGATTCCAAATGGGATGTCTATCATGGAAGATAGAGTTGCTAGAGAATCTGCGAACCTGTTGTTCTCTCTTGGAAGATGAGCAAAGTTTAGCTTTTCAAACCGAGGGATTAGCAAGTCCAAGGTTTGATGGTACATCATCATCTTTTCTTCTTTGACTTTCCAGTCTCCGTTTGCCTGAGATACAACAAGGTTTGAATCCCCGATGACGTCTAAACGTCTCGCCCCTAGTTCCAAGGGCGCTTCTAGGCCGGCAATGCACGCCTCATATTCTTCTTCATTGTTTGAGACTTTGAACCGGAGTTTGAGGGCTAGAGGGATACGGGAATTGTCGGGCGCTATCAGCAACACCCCTATCCCATATCCGTACTGATTTGATGCTCCGTCAAAGTACATCGTCCAATATTCGTCGTCGATGTGCAAAATGGCTTCATCTGGGAATAAGTACTCCACTGCTTCACCTTCTTCGACTGGATGATCGGCCAAGAACTCCGCCACTGCTCTTCCTTTGACTGACTTGCGTGTCACGTATTTCAGATCGAATTCGGAGAGCAATAGCAGCCAACGAGCTAGCTTACCCGTAAGTGCCGGTTTCTCAAAAAGGAATTTGATGGGATCCAGTCGTGAAACCAACATTACGGAGTGAGCTAACAAGTAGTGCCGCAGCTTCCTGGTAGCCCATACCAAAGCTAAGCAAGCCTTCTCAAGCGGAGTGTAGCGAATCTCATAGTCCAACATCTTCTTGCTCAGATAGTAGATGGCCTTCTCCACCTTATCCTTCGATTCTTGTGCGAGCATGCAGCCCATTGTAGTCTCAGTCACTGAAAGGTACAATATCAACGGTTTCCCCGGCTCTGGTGGCGACAACACAGGCGGGTTCTGCAAATATTCTTTGATCTGTTCAAAAGCAGCTTGGCATCGGCCGTCCCATTGGAACTTCTTGCCTTTCTTCAGGAGACCAAAAAGTGGTTCACAAGTCAAGGTTAATTTTGAGATAAATCGTCTTATGAATTGCACTTTACCCAGAAAGCCTCGTTCCTCCTTTTCAGTCCTTGGTGGTGGCATTTCTAAGATGGCCTTGATCTTTGAAGGGTCGACCTCGATGCCCCTTTGTGTGATCAGAAACCCCAGCATTTTTCCCGCTGTAACACCAAACGTGCACTTCTGAGAGTTTAGCCGCAACCGAAATTCTCTGATCCTTTGAAAGAACTTTTGCAAGGCGGTGTAGTGGCCCTCTCTTTCTTTGGACTTGACAATCATGTCGTCCACGTACACCTCAACCTCTTTGTGGATCATGTCGTGCAATATTGTGGTCGCGGCTCGTTGATAAGTAGCTCCGGCGTTCTTCAACCCAAACGGCATTACTCTGTAGCAGTATGTTCCCCACGGGGTGGTGAATGCGGTCTTTTCTCTATCTTCTGGTTCCATTACTATCTGATTGTACCCTGAGAAGCCATCCATGAATGAGAGCAAAGCATGCCCTATTGTGAAATCTACCAACTCATCAATATGCGGTAAGGGAAAGTCGTCCTTCGGACTAGCTCTGTTCAAATCCCTGAAATCCACGCATACCCGGATCCTGCCATCCTTCTTTGATACTGGAACGATGTTGGCCAACCAAGTCGGGTATTCGGATACCAGCAGGAAGCCTGCATCGATTTGCTTGGTGACCTCTTCCTTAATCTTGAGAGCCCAGTCCGGGCGGATCCTTCTGAGTTTCTGCTTGACATGTCGGGCCTCGGGGTCAAGGGGGATCCGGTGCTGTACAATCTCAGGATTGATCCCAGGCATGTCTTCGTAGGACCACGCGAAAACATCTTTGAAATCTTTTAATAAAGCGACTAAGCGCTCGCGTTCCTCCGAAGACAGCGTGGACCCGATCTAGACCAGTCGCGGGTCCTCCTCAGTACCAATGTTCACGGTAATGATTTAATCCGTTAAGGGTTTGACAAATCTCTCCTGTTCCTGCTCAATTAAACGTTGCAAAACCGGAGGAATTTCGTCCTCGTCATTTTCATCAAAATTTTGAAAGTCTGAGTTTATGCAATAAATTAAGGGCACAGAAAAGTACTCAGAAACCACAGTTACTTGATTCTGATTAAGCTCATCCAAATCGTCCGAAATCTCGGTTACAACAGACTTAAATGAGAAAGAAAAAGACGACCTGGACATAACTGTGGCATTCGGGTTATCATCCCCAGGATTACCAGACTCAGACTCAGTCGAGCTGGAACCTGATTCCGACTCACAGGACTCAGTGGAATCAGATTACGGCTCACTACCTGACCCGGTGTTGCTGGACAAAAATCCCTCCTTGTACTGCCAAGTGAGAGAGGGTGCGATAGATGCATCCAAGATAGTCGCTGGAAGGCCCGCAGCTGTTTCATCTCCAATCATGGAAACCGAGGAGTTATCCTCCAAGCACTTTTGGTCGATTGAAGGATCTGAAAGTAGACACGCCAGCGTTACCCCCATCTCAAGTTCGGTGCTCTCAGAATCCACTGTCTTACACTACTCAACCTCAGCTGATGGGTCTGTCTGCTCTTCGGCAACGTCATCCTCGGGTAGTTGCAGGTCGAAGAAGATCTCGAAACTAGGCACGCGCTTCCTCTCCGCGTTCAGCCATGGCTCTGGGAAGCCGCAAAATGGAAAGTCTTCCCCCTCCCGGACGAAGCGCCCGTTTAGGGTACCCTGAATGGGCCGATGCATTAATTCGAAAGGCTTCCCAGCCTTCTTTGCTCTGGCTCTTCTGGCCATCTTTTTACCCTTCCTCACCCAGTCCTCTTTGGTGGGCAGATAACCCAATCCAAAGGTGTGAGGGTTGTGTGGCACTTCGGCCAATGCCGCGACGCCTTTCCGGCCGCTCCTTCCCAATCCCATTCCGGGGATGTGTTGTAACTTGTTCATGAGGTAGACAGATTGAGCGCTGACGTACACCCCCTCATTCACAGCCATAACATTCTGTACCACTCGAGCCTCAGCCAAAGTGAACCCTGATAAGAACACATCCTCAGTGCCATGCTCGATTTCCAAGACAGGTGTGGACACTTCCGGCGGCGGATGGATTGATGAATATTGCTTAGAGGTTTGAGTATTGCTTAGTGGGGTGAAGGTTCTTTGGCCTCTGGGCGGGTACTTAGAGGTTTGAGTATTGCTTGCGGATGCACCGGAGAAGGGTGTGGCTGCCATGGGCCTTGGAAGGGGAGGGGGAATGGTGGTGACCATGCTGACCTCCGAAGCTCTTGCGTTTGCAGCGCCACTCGGGCCTGCATTGTTGTTACGGTTGAAAGTCCTCCTCGGTTGCTCCCTATCTTGGTCAATCAGACCTTGTTTCATTGCGTCTTCGATTTGTACCCCCATCTCGTGTAAATCTGAGAAGGTGGGAAAGGGGAGTACAATCATTCTCTGCATCAATTTTGGTTGGAG
The DNA here is from genome assembly GCF_055761805.1 of Camellia sinensis. Lineage (NCBI taxonomy): Eukaryota > Viridiplantae > Streptophyta > Magnoliopsida > Ericales > Theaceae > Camellia > Camellia sinensis. The sequence continues at coordinate 83,930,906 of NC_138974.1, forward strand.
ATTGTGCACAATCATCTAAATTTGGTCCTTATCAGTGGGCCTCAAAGTCATCATTGACGCCTTTGCCCTCCACCGGGTTACAAAGTCTGAGAAAGTTTCCTTGGGCTCTTGCCTTGTCGTTTCGAGATCACGAGTTGTAATCTCAATCTGAGTGTTGTACGAGTATTGCGCGACAAAGGCCTCAGCCATTTCATCCCAGCTTCTTTTTACTTTATCTTCTAATTTCGCGTACCAGATGGCGGCCACCCCCGACAGGGTTCGGCCGAACAGCGAAAGCTTTTGTGGTCGTGTTAGACCCATTGGTCGCAGGATGTCTGAGAATAGCCGAAGATGGACCATGGGGTCCCCAGATTCGTCGAAACGGTCAATTTGCGGCATCTTGAACCTATCGGGCAATGTTACAGCCACGTCGGTATATCCGTCCTCGATATCTGGAATAGTCTTTACCCCTTGTGATTTCTTGAAGAGCTTCTTAAGCTTGCTCAGTTTTAGAGCTGTATGGTCAATCTCGAACTCGAAGGGAGAGTCCGGGTGGTTAGGTGTATGAGTCTTGGACAGTTGAGGCGGAAGCGGGGGCGGGGCTGGCCCCGTTGGAAGGTTCGTGTCCTCTTGCAGGTTCTGGATATTTGGCACAGTGTTCTGGGTGTTTGGCAGAGCATTCTGGACAGTCGGTGCCTGCTCGGGTAATGGAGCCCCTGGCGGAGGAGGAACTTGATGGGAAGTAGATGCCGCATTCTGCTGTTGTAGTTTGGTAATTAGCTCGGCTTGTTGGGCCATGATCGCAGCCTGCTGTTTGGAGAATTCCGCTTGACAGGCGGCATCCTCTTGTATTTGTCTCACGCTCTCCTGCATCTGGCGCATTAGGGCTTCCATCCCTGATGTATTTTGTTGATCTATCTGATTAACTGGTATGTCTATTTCTATAGCAACAATCGAGACCTCAGTCCTATTATCCTCTGATGGGGGTAACCCACTGTTCTGGCAACCTTTGTTCTGACACACTGCGGTTTCTCGGCTTTCTTCTGGCAACCGGGGGTAGAAAATGAAACACTGGCTGTCCGTCAATTAGATCCTCGGATCGATTGAGTCGACGACCTCGTGTCCAAAGTGCTTGGGGAATGTCTGCTGGATTGGAAGCAATTGTGCTAGAACTGCCCTAGCAAAAGATAAATAAAGCGAAAAGGAAATAAATAAACAGATAAACGGACAGCATAGCAGCTTAAAATAAATGCATGACACACAGCCTGGCATAATAACACACGGTTGACAAGCTGAATACACACTGTCCTCCAACACTGATTATTATCCCTGAATCACTGTCCCCAAAACTGAATCTGATACCCGCAGATAACTGATTCTCAAATACTGACTGATGCCCGCAGGCCTGATACCCACAATACTGAACTGGCGCCCGTAGGCCTGATGCCCAAACCCTGTAAACTAATACATGCATTCGTATGGAGACGCACCCCAAAGCACATAACAAGTAAGTGAGAGCCAAAACACCCCTATGTTGGGGTAGGGTTTCCCTGTCCTATTTTGTCAGGAGCTAGGGTTTCACTACGCACGCAGCGGTTTTCAAACAACCTATAAACGGGTAAGCAACCTGTCCTAGTTTGGAATGGTCACTACGGATCCGAATATGCACTAGGTCGAATGGTCAAAAAGGGTGCCCCGGTAAAACCGGGGTTTGTGTTCCCATACTGGCAGAGCCCACAACCGGTCAGCCTTATGGTCATGCCTTGACAAGACAAGCCTCCGGCAAACCATTCAGGAATAGTAGATGGCAAACACGGTGTCCTAGGCGCACCAATGCACATGCAATGCAAAGAAACACATAAGTGTAGTCAAAAAAAGATATCATGAGTTCGAGTTAAGTTCTCTAAATCCCCAGCAGAGTCGCCAGAAACTGTAGACGTCCCCGAACGCCCCGGGAGGGTTGGCTCCCGTTCTGTTCATTTGGGGTCACTATAGCTCAGGACTCTCAAATTTGTCACGGTTCTAAATCTGAACCAAAGAGTCCAAATCCGGCAAATCATTTTGAGAAAACAGATTTTTAGAAAAGAAGTGCCAAACATGGACTGCTTTTCCAGATACAGAGTCGCCACCTAAATGTTTTATTTTGGGAAATTTAGGAGACCCTGACTCGTTTGCCTAAGGCCACGTGTCCGTCATCACCAAAGTTGCCTCGGCTCGGGAACTTGGGTACGATTGGGGAAGGTCACTTGGTGAGCACTCCCGCTCGCCCGATTAAAGATCGGCCTCTACTAACCATGATATCAAATTTTGAAAACATTGTGTGTTCTTATTCCGGTTATTAACCTAGATTATTATGTGATGCGCACAGCATACAAGTATAGACTGGGTCGCCTGAATTGGAACGAAACACTTCATTTTTTTTTTGAAAGATGGTTTGCTACTCGCAAGTAGGCTTGAAATGCAGATTTTGCCACCCTCAGGTGGGCTTAGGAAAAGATGGTTTTGCCACTATCTAGTGGGCTTAAAAACTCACAGTCAATGATTTGTTCCAATCTAGATAACCCAACCTTCACCCACAGGCATTCAGGCAGTTATATCACATAAGCAAATAGCCTCATGGTAAGCATGCTATTCATGGCAGTCACTCACACGCATGCAAGGATGCTAAAGCATAAAACTTACCGAGTATTCCAAGCCAAAAAAGAAGCTAATTAGAAATCCATGCATGGTCCTAATTATACAGAAATGCCTAATGCAACACATGCAAAATGCAACTATAGCAGGCTCGGCTATTCTAAACATGGCATATGAGATGCAACAGCTGGCAAGTATTCAATTTGGAATTAAAATACAAATGCAGTTAGTATGATGCGCCGAGCCCGGTGCATGCAAGACAGATGAATGAATGCAAACAGGCTATCATACTGTATGCTAATTGAAACATGCCCTAATCTAACCATCATAAGCAGGTAAATAAAAGGGAAGAAAGACGTGGGGTTGGAAGACATACATCACACTCACGCACACTTATTACAATTGTGCCCCCGCGCAGAGGGTCCGAATGAATAGTACAGTCCAAATAATACAGTCCCAAATAATACAGTCCAAATAATACAAAAAATCCTAATTAATTTACAGATTAACTAAGAAAGCTATAAACTGGCATGCAAGCCAGGGACTGCCTTGATTCTGATGAATGATGCATGTTTGGGCTGCCTTGCGCGGAAATCCACGGCGATGCCCCGATTAGCCTCTGTTTGCAATTTATTCTTGGAAAGCGCGCCAAGTCCCGGAAGACTGCTGATTCTTGATTTGCTGCAACAGAGAGCAAGAAAAGGGCATGGCAATGTATTTTCACAAATGTATGCATGCCTCGATCCTCGTGCCACCAATCACGTATCTCGATGCATGATGGCCGAGGAGTCGAATTGCGCAACTCAATATAGAATGAATGCATATATAAACACAACAAGACCTAACTCCACCATGGATGATCCGGAGTGTCGGTGACTGGGAATTGAGACACGTTCCGTCACTCGGAGTACGAAACGTACCTCGTTTCCCGTGCTCGGGCTAACCCCTATCCCAAGCACGATGCAATATGCATGATATGCATGAAATGCAACTAAGATGCAACCTAGCATACGCAATGCTATGAAATAAAAGGGCATACACAATGCTCTAACATGCAACCTAGCATACGCAATGCTATGAAATAAAATGGCATACACAATGCACAATGGACTTACAGCAACACGAGTGGACCTCAGCCACACTCACACAGGAGGCCATTGGATGAAAATGAGACAACTCGAGATGCGCGCCCGCGTGCACGCAAACCGAGGACCGACCCTAAGGCACAAAATGCCACTCTAACAAGACATGGCAAGGCATAAAAAATGGCATACAAACATGCAAGTTTCAGCAGCAAAACATGACCCAAAACAGCCCCGAATCATAGGAATATGGCACCCGATGCATGAAAATGGTCCCGAAATGCAAGATTAAGCACATTAAATGACTTGTAGCTACATCAAGCATGCATTATTTGATCATGACATGTAAAGACAGATTCAAGGAAGCCCCAAAAAAAGCATGTTTTCTGTTCTAAGCAAGGCCAAACAGCAAACAAAAATAGGGCAAAACTAGCATGCAAAAATGGCCCTAAATGTGAGATAAAGAAGCAACTCACAGCTTCTGACCCCAAAAAGATTAGGTCCCTTCAACAATGTTGAAGAGGGGCCCAAAATATGATGTTTTACAGTTTATGTAAAACCACAAAAACCAACACATGTATGGCTAAGCTCTCATGCAAGAAATGAGCCAAAAGATGGACAAAGAAGCAAGTGGAGGTTTCTGGCCTCAGACACAAAGGGGCCCTTCAACAATGTTTAAGAGGGGCCAAAAATGATGCACTTTACAGTTGATGGTCGGACCCAAAACAGCATGCAAACATGCTCAAAATGCTATGCAAAATAAGGCCAAAAAGAGAGATATAACACAAAGTATACAAAGGATGCCCCAAACTATGAAAGACCCTTAATGAAACATGAATATGGGGTCAAAATAAGGCCATTTTTAGTTTGGACCACAGCCCAAAAATAGAAGCACAATAGGCTAGCAAATCATGCAAAAATGGAGCCAAAATAAAGATATAAAGGCAAGTGGAAGATAGAAGCCTCAAAAAGTAATGAACCCTTCAACAATGTTGAAGAAGGGCTCAAAATAAGCTAATTTTAAGTTCATGACAGAGCTCAAAACAGTTTATACATAGGCCAAAAATACTACACAAGACAATGGCATACAAGAGGGATAATGAAGTAAATGCACCAAGGAGGCCTCAAACAGTGAGAGGCCCTTAATGAAACATGAAAAATGGCTCAAAATAAGCCTAGTTCCCGTTAGGGTCGGAGCCCAAAATAGCAAGCAAGAATGACTTATGTATTGAAAAAAATATGGACCAAAAAGGGGGAAATGGAGCTTACCCTTGAAGACTTGACTTTGGCACTCTTTTGGCTTGATTTGCAGCACTCCTAGGCCTTGAAGAACAACCTCCAGCTTCTGAAATGAAGGATGGAAGGGTGAGACTATGGGTTGGTGAAGAAAAGGGGGTAGGACTTGAGAGGTTGGAGGGTTAAAGTGTATAGAAGGAGAGAGATACAACAAGAGGCTTAGGGGGGAAATTTTGTAACCCTAATATCAGAGCTGGAACCTCTGTTATATAGGTAAAAAGAGGGGGAAAATGGGGGGAAAAAATGGAGGGAAAACCAACCAAGTTTCCCTCCAAAATCCAGCCCCCCGGATACAGAATCTGGGGGGAAAATGAATGCACTTCTGCACTGTAGATGATGTGAGGATCATGGCCGGCTGCTTATCCAGGTTGCAGGTGGCCGGCCGGCCAAGGGTCGAAAGGGTCAAGTATAATTAATGGCCGGCCACCACAGAAAGAGGGCCTCTGATGTGTGCACAACACAACCCTGTGGTTGAACACTGGAAAAAGTGAACCAGGAGAGAGAACAACCCACTTTTCAAAGGGGTTCAAAAGGGTCAACAAAAATTACTGGCCGGCCACCAAATATTGGTGGCCTCCCAGATGTGTACATCACAAATATGTGGTTTTGGGTGCAAGAAAGTGGCCCAAGGGTGTTCAACATTGGCTCTGAAGTGAGGAAAATCGGGCGACGGAGGGCGATGAAGGGATAAAGTTGGCTGACAGAACAATTACTGGCCTCCCACCCTTCTACGGCCTTCTTACCAATGAAACAGAGGTCCCTACAAAAAATGAACCAAAACCAATGCAGAATGAAGGTTCGGGGGCCGAAACACGCAGTTTGGGGCCCCGAAAACGGGTTGTTAAGCACCGACAGTGGTATTCGACCACGAAGTCGGTCTCTCGGACCACAGTGTCCCTCAAAAGGGAGCAAATAAGAAGTATGCCAAAAACCGAAGTAAACGGAGGTGGTTAAGCAGTCCCGAACCGAGGCACACGGCCAACGGCTCCGAAAAACCGGAAACCGGACTCCAAACGGGCAAAATGGCCTACGACCACAAAACGTAGCCTACGGCCACTGAGAGATGATCTACAAGACCTCTCCCTCCCTTCACGAAGAGAAAACAGAGAAAACAGAGCCTGGTTCGCAAACCGAGGCAAAGCATGAAAGAGTCCGGAAGTCCGGAGGCAAGGCTCGCAGCCGAGACTCTGAAACTTCTGAACGAGCACAATATGCAATATCACCAAGCGCTCAACTGGTGACGTCTGAGTCTCAAGGTTGGTCAAAAATGGGGTGTCTACAGCGGCCCCCCTTTTGGAGTGGCTCGAATTGGTCCTTCAGTTCGGACTCCTGTCACGATTCTGAATCTAATCTCACAAATTGCAATGTGAGACTAATAAACACCAAAGAGTCCAAATCCAGCAATTCGTTTTGGAAAATTGATTTTGAATCAAATAATGCCAAAACTGGACTGCTTTGCCAGATTACAAAGTCGCCACCTAAATAATCCGGCAATCTACTCGTAGTCGCATTTGAACTGCGTGTAAACGCCCTTTTAGGCTGCTCCTTTTCATGGTCAATCAGACCCTGTTTCATCGCATCCTCTATCTGTACCCCTATCTCATGAAGGTCGGCAAAGGTAGGGAGGGGTAAGACAATCATCTTCTCTAGCAGCTTCGGTTGCAGATTACAAACGACCATTCTTATTTGGTCCTTCTCAGCTGGCCTGGTTGTCATCATGGAGGCCTTGGCCCTCCACCGAGTGACGAAGTCGGAGAAGCCCTCCTTCGGTTCTTGCCGAGTAGCCTCGAGATTACGAGTTGTGACCTCGATTTGAGTATTGTAAGAATAATTGGTGAAGAAGGCCTTGACCATCACCTCCCAGCTCCTTTGCACAGAATCCTCCAGTTTAGCATACCAAATAGTTGCGATACCCGATAAGGTCTGGCGAAAGAGGGATAACTTCTGCATTCTAGTCAAGCCCACTGGCTGCAGAATATTTGAAAATAGCCTCAAGTGGACCATGGGATCATCCAAACCGTCGAAGCGGTCTATGTGAGTCATTTTAAATCTATCCAGAAATGTCATCATCGAATCTGTATAGTTGTCCTCTATATCTGGGATCGAATTGACTCCCTGAGCTCGTTTGAACAGCTTCTCAAGCTTACTTACTTTCAAAGAAGTAGGATCGACCTCAAACTTGAACAGTGCGTCCGTTGGGTAGGCCGGTGTTTTGGAAGTCTGAGGCGGGACTGGCCTTGCTGGAATGTCTGTATTCTCCTGGACATTAGCTGTATCCCCAAGTGTTAGAACCCTTGGTGGGGGCCGGAGCAAAGCAGAAGCTGCTGCTTATTATGGTTGCTGCTGCTGTTGAAGCTTAGCAATTATTTCAGCCTGCTGGGCTACAACCTCTGTTTGGTGAACGGTAATTTCCGCTTGGCGAGTAGCATCCCGTTGCATGGCCTCGATAGTTTGTTGAAGTTGACGCATCATATCCTCCATACTGTCTGAAGGGTGCTGATCTGTCTGAATAGGTGTATACTCTCTTTCTGAGATGGAACTAGAAAACTGGGCCCAACTGCACACAGGTGAGGTAGATAGCGAACATTGAACTGGACTGTTGAACCGGTGATCTATGCCTGATTGTCCTCTGTCTCATAACCGGGGGTAGTGAAGCAAACACTGGTTTTCCTCTAATAAGATCCTCAAATTGGTAAATCCTTCTGACCCTAGTCCAGAGTGCTCGGGGGTATCTGCCTCGTCGGAAGAAATTGTGAAACACTACCTTGCAAAAACAAAAATAAAGCAAAAAATGAAATAACAATCAGCAAACACACAGCACCTCGGCTTAGATAGAGACAACACACAGTTGAAATCATAAGCTGGACAATCTGTACTCAAACAGTGACTCTGTTCCCAAGATTTCTGCCTCAAAACTGATACTCTCAAACTGATACCCAGACTTGCAACTGATATATACATTCTTGTAGAGACACACCCTAACAGCACATATCAAGCAAGTGAGAGCCAAAACACCCCTATGGTGGGGTAGGGTTTCCCTGTCCTAATTTTGTCAGGAGCTAGGGTTTCACTACACACGCATGCAGTTTCAAACAATCCTGCATTCGGGTGAGCAACTTGTCTTAGTTTGGAACAGTCTCTACGGCTTCCGATGGCCAACTAGGTCAATTGGTCAAAAGAGGGTGCCTCAGCAAGAGCACCTAATATACCTCTCGCTCTTAGCATCGAGAAGTGAAAGGAGGATCAAATGGTACAGTGGTAGTCCAGATCCAAGGTTTTTGTTCCTATAGTGGAAGAGCCTGCAACCGGTTAGCCTTATGGCACGCTTTTCCAAGCAAGCCTCCGGCAAACCGTTTAGAAATAGCAAATGGCAAATACTATGACTTAGGCGTACCTATGCAAATGCAATGCAAAGAAACACATAAATGTAGATAAAACAACATATCATGAGTTCGAGTCAAGTTCTCTAAATCCCCAACAGAGTTGCCAGAAACTGTAGACTCGACTTTCTTTGCATCCTCCCTTTCAGAGTGGCTCGAATTAGTCCTACAGTTCGGACTCCTGTCGCAGTTCTGAATCTAATCTCACAAAGTGCAATGTGAGACTGATAAACACCAAAGAGTCCAAATCCGACAATTTATTTTGGAAAATTGATTTTAAATTAAATAATGCCAAAACTGGACTTCTTTGCTAGATTACAGAGCCGTCACCTAAATATTTTATTTTTGGGAAATTTAGGAAACCCTGACTCGTGGCGAAGGCCACGTGTTCGTCATCACCAAAGTTGCCTCAGCTCGGGAACTTGGGTACGAGAGGGGAAGGTCCTGAAATGAGCACCCCCGCTTGCCCGATCTAAAGATCAGCCTCTACTACCATGATATGATGTTTTATAAACACATGTGTTCTTATTCCGGTTATTAGCTAACTTTACTATGTGACACACACACAACTATAGACTAAATCATAAGAATTGGAACGAATTCAACTCATGTTTACTTTCAAAAAATGGTTTGAAAATGCCACTCTCAAGTGGGCTAAAGCACGGACTTGCCACCCTCAAGTGGGCTTAAAACATGATGATTTGCCATTTCACAAAGTAGGCTTAAAACATTCGTTCATTGAATTGTTCCAATTCAAGTAATCAAGCCTTCATCCACAAGCATTCATGCAGTTAATCAATTAAGCAAATAGCCTCATGGCAAGCATGCGATCGTGGCAGCGCTCACACTCATGCAAGTATGCTAAAGCGTAAAGACTTACAGCGTACTCCGAGCCAAAACAAAAGCTAGTTAGAAATATACATGATCCTAACTATACAAAATGCCTAATGCAACACATGCAAAATGCAACTAAATAGGCTCGGCTATCTAAGATGGCATATGAATGCAACAATTCGATAACATGCTTTGAAACACGTATTTAAAGATGTGTATTGAAATACAATGCAGTTTGAATGATATGCTGAGCCTTGGTGCATGCAAGACAAATGAATGATGCAAACATACAAGCATAGGATATGCTAATCAAAACGTGTCCTAATCTAACCATCGAAAGCGGTTAAGTAAAAGGGAGAAAGACGTGGAGTTGGAAGACATGCACACACATAAGCACACTTATTACAACATTGCGCCCTCTTGAAGGAGGGTCCGAATAAATAAGCTAAGCTACACTAAGCTAATCAAACTAATCTAATTAAACTAATTAGACTAATTATTACAAAGCAAAATACAGAAATAGCTAAGCTATGCTACTTAATTATTACAACACTTAACTAATTAGCAACTAGTTAATTGAATTATAACAACATGCTAACTAAACATGCAAAACTCTAACTACACTGCCTCGGCTCTGTTTGGAAATTAGAAGATGCATGCATTCAGTTTTTGCCCCGAAAAGCCTTCCGGTTTGCTTGTGAGAGGCTTTGTTTGCAGGGTTACTTCAAGAACTTTCTACTCCACCTTACCAATTCACTACTGAGGAATTCACCAGTGGCTTGCCGGTCATAAATGCTTGCTGTTGGCCATCTGCCGACCAAAAATGTGCCTCTATCGGCCAAGGATGAAGCACTGCTGGTCATCAGTGAGCCACTAGTGTGCTGAATCACCAAACTGCAACAGAGCACAAACAGAGGAAAATTGAGGGTTTTCCACGGATATGTTTGTACTGTGCCTCTCCTTATCATCTCAAAACATCAAAGGAGTGGCATTCTTGGATCCAAAACCACCAATCAAACATTTTCAATGACTGATGGCCAAAGATCCAAGTTGTACACGTTCAATAAATGCACAAAAACAAGACTCTAGGCCACTACCTTGTCACGTATGATCAAAGGCAATGGAGACAAAGGAGATTGGCTCATTTCATCACTTTGAGTATGAAATGCTCCAATCTACCTTGTGTTCAATATAACGTTTGATTGAACACATGCAACGCAAACACAATATGCTTGTCTTGGTCATGTTTTACTTGATTCAATTTTGTTTACTCATTTTAGCATTACCAAGCCACTCTTTAACCGGTTAAGTCCAAGATGATTGTCCTCTAATTGGAAAGATGGCCTAAACCACAAGTGTCTTGAGCATGAAAGAGGCCCCATGCTGTTGGTTAGGAGGAACCCTCAAGAGAGAGTTAAAACGATTACGCTTGAGATCCTCAAGTTCACACTCAAGCCAACAAGGGGCTCAAGATCACTTTCAAAGCAAAATGAAAAGTGAAGAATAGAGGGAGGCTATAGACTTTTTAGTGCTGAAATGGCATGCCAAAGACACTAAATAATGCAAGCAACACATGCAAGACATGCTCAAAAGCCAAAACCATTAAACTAGTGAAGAATACTACACTAGAGGCATGCAATACCAAGCTCAAATGACCAAACCAGCTCAAAAAAGAGCTAAAACATGCAAAAATAGTGGCTAAAACATGCTGAGATAGAAGCATAAAAAGGCAAGAAAATCATGCGCACATGTTGGCTCGCAAACAAGGCTCAAAACACAACTCTCAGAAGCAATGAAAGAGTGGAATAAGTGAAAGTGTGACAGAGCTGCATATGTTGAAATCACATGTTAAATGATGCTACAACATGCAATCATCTCATGCAAAACATGTTAGAGGCCTTAAAACACAAAGCTAGTGAATGCAATTACACTATAGCTATGCAAAATAAAGCTCATATGACCAAGACAGCTCAAAATAGAGCTAAAGTATGCTAAATTAGTAACAAAAACAGGCTAAGATCAAGTCACAAAAAGGTAGAAAAACATGCTCACATGTTAGGCTATCTACACTTGCAAACTAGACACAAGGAGGGGAGGCCACCCCCTCCTATTTTGGACTTCAACACCAAGTTTTTACCACTAAAATTCCCTTGGAATTCAGTGGTTAAAAGGCCAAGAAAAGTTGTTTCAAAAAGCTTTAAAACATGGCTCAAAAGGCTTCACAAGCCAAAGAGCAAAGAGAGAAGACCACCCCCTAACTCAACAAGAATCAAACCACCATTTTAAAACCTTAAAAACAGAGTTTTTTTGAGGTTAGAACCAGCCGCAAAATAGCATGCAAAGGTGGCTAAACAAGTAACTAAAACAAAGCTTAAAAGGGGTAAGCCTTATACCTTTGAAGCACATCAACAAATAGCAACAATTCTGAGCTAAAACCACACTTATAAGCTCAAACAAGGCCTACAAGAACCTCAGCTCCAAGGTGAAGGTGTTTGGTCAAGGGTCTTAGTGCAAATGTGTAGAGAATTCCCACTTTCAAGCACAAAATAGGGAGAGAGAGAGAGAAAGAGAGAGAGAGAGAGAGGATTCTAGAGAGAGAGAGAGGAAATTTTCCTCACAAAATTTTTGTAACCCTCTACATGCAAGAGGCTGCCTTCTATATATGGAAGATACAAAATCCTCTTGAAAAGATCCAACCATCCACGCATAAGTAGATGCTCCAATCTGTGCAAACAGCTGGCACCAAAATATCAAAAAATATCTACTGATGCACTGGTGGCCGGCCGGCCGGCAGGGCACATCAATGGCCGGCAAGCCAAAGTCCATGGTCAGCAGTGCCCAAAAATGGCCAGCAGTGCACCAAAAGGAACATGCTAGAAGGACCAAAACATGGTCCAAAATGAGATAGAATTGATATAGGGTTTGGAAAGCTCAAACGTGTGGCACTCCACCACGGAATTCGAGTGCTCGATGAGCAATCAAACTTGTCACTGGATGTATCTGCAAAAACATCCAAGTCTTGAGGACGGTCAAAAATAGGGTGTCTACACAAGTGATGCAGGCTCTCCCAGCGACGATGATTGTAGGCACTAGGCCGATTTGTTAAGTGGAACCGGACCACTGGCACACCAAGGCCGACAAGTCTACGTTCACAGTAGAAGAGTTGGAGGAGGTAAGAAGGAAGTACCAAATTCCAGCTGAGATAGAGCTGTGGTTGCCCACGTCTAAGGAGAGGGCATCGGACGCACGACCGATGGAATTCACGTTGTATGAAGAGGCATTGTGGGAGGGCTGAGGTTGCCACTCCACCAAGTAGTGGTGGACGTACTGAATCAACTGGAGGTGGCACTAGGGCAGCTGATGCCCAACGCGTGGAAGATACTAATGGCTTGCTCAGTCGCACGGCCGCAGGGGACCGGGGGGCTGGCCATGATGGTGGAGGAATTCTACTCCTGCTACAAGGCCTCCGGTCAGCAAGAGATATGGGTGACCTTGCAAGCGGTGGTAGGCTGTGGTCTAGTGGCAGGCTTGTCATCTTCTGTGAAGGGGTGGAGGCCGAGATGGTTCTATGTATTGGCGAATGATGGGAGAGGGGTTCGCACAATGTGGAAAGTCCCCACAAAGTCAGTGGAGCCAAGGCTAGATGTGGAGGCTGAGAACAAGGTGAACAGGGTGAAGGAGTGGAGGGAGAAGGAAGGGGCGAAGTGGGATGGCCTGATCCGACCTTCAACCCTATTTGCCTTGAGTCTAGGGCCGCAGCCGATGGAGGAGGATCCAGCACGGGAGGAGTTAGAGGCAAGGAGGAAAGTGGAGGAGGCAGAAGAACGGAGAGCGTTCGCTAAAGCAAACAAGTATAAAGAGGCACAGTTGGGTCCTGCACCTAAACTGGTGATGAGGGAGCGGGTCCGATTGCGTCCCAAACCATTGGGAGACAACCATCTAAATGACTTTGCCCCATTGCCGCCCCCAGTAGACCCGCTGCAGGAGAGGGGCAAATAGGAGGTGGAGGCAGTGTTAAAGAAAACGCAGAAAAAGAGGGCGGCGTCAGAGGGGAGTAAGGACGCCTCTATTTTGAAGAAGATGAATGAGGGGAGGACGGAGGAGGCTCTAGGAAGGGAGACTGCCCAAGTGGCGAAAGATTGCATGGGCCCAAGAGCCCAAGGGCTAAAAAAAGACATGGGCCCAAGTGCCCAAGCGGCGGTGATGGTGGGGCCTGTGGTAGAAGTATCTCCCAGTCCTAGTGAAGGGAAGACTAGGATTAGCAAACCAGAGACGAGCACTGCATTGAAGACTGCCATGTACCACACACGCGCGTTGGCAGGTCGCTCGGCAGAAGAAGGGGGAAAGCCAGGGTCGCAGTCGACCGCCACGTTGGCATGGTAGAGGATGTGGCTGTACGGTTGATGGCGCGGTTGATAGAGGCCGACCTCCTGAGAGGGTTTTACTCAGCCTAGATAGAGGCAGCGACCCTGGCGGCTGCCCTGATGAATAAAACATCATACGTGAAGGTGGAGGTAGATCCTTTGAGGGCCCAGCTGGAAGGAGTGAAGGCACAGCTACAGAACCTAAGGGTTGAGACAGCGGGCTAGAAGAAGGCCGCTCGGAGTGCGTGTGCAAAGGGGCTAGAATGTGCGCAAAGGGCAAAGAAGATGGAAGTACTGGCGGTGGTGCAGAGCTATTCAGCAGAGTGTGTTGGTGAGAAGCTCCTCATGACCAAATCAGAGCTGGAAGCGGAACGCCACAAGGTGGTATTGCTAGAGTTTGAGTTGGTGGGTGAGAAGAGGAAGTTAGACCTAGTACAATAAGCCTGCACCACTGCCAATGAGAAGTGGGAAGAGGCCTTTACTAACAACAAAGAATTGCATGACCAGGCGATCAAAGACAAAGAAAAGGCAGATGGTCGGATCGCAGAGTTAGAGAAGGCCCTAGCAGAAGAGAGGGCCAAGTTGGCATCTGAGAGGGAGGCGTGCCCCGACTTATGCATGGCAGCTATGGAGCAATTCAAGGGGTATGCCGAGTTCCAGATGGCCATTGATGTTGTGGTCGCCAGGAACATAGCAAAGGAGGGGGAAGGAAGTGCTGGGCCGTCGGGAGTGGCCGCTGGAGGGATGAGTGAAGAAGAGGTGATCCAAAGCTTCTAGCGGTCAGACTTCTACAAGCATGAGATGAGTTAGTACTGGGACAGCGGCATGATGAGCTTCAAGTATAAGGCACAAGAGTTGTTCTTAGGCGTGGACTTCAGTCTCGTGAAGGTGGGGGATGACGACATTGCCCAGACCCCCTTAGACGAGGGGATTGAAGAAGAAGATCTTGCCTCCAGCGAGGGGGAGTGATCTCTGTAACTAAGTGTAAAAATTTTGTTTTTGTTTGTTTTGTTTTGTTTTTTAATTTTTTTTATACATGTAATTTCTGCAACAAATTGTATGAAAGTGTAAGTTGGTTAATAAAACAACGAGTTCTCTTACTTATTGTTGTTGTTATTTCTTTGATTTGTAAATTTTGAATGGTGAAAACGGCTGAGCAGAATTGGATAAAAAATGGGCAAGAAAATGAGACTTGTAAGTAAATTGTGAAACTTGTAAGTAAATTGTGATGTAAAAATAGGAAATATAGGCAATCAGGCTAACTTGTATGTTCAAATTTGGGAATATGAAATTTCGTAAGTAAACTATGATGCAAAAATGTTAAAAATGGGCAAACAGGCTAACTTGTATGATTAGTAAAAAATTGATGATTATGCTCTAGGATTTTAACGAAGTCTGGATGAGACTTGGAGGGCTCAATCTGGCTGATGTTTTAGTTAGCTCAGTCTGGCTAAGCTCTTTGTGCTCAGTCTGGCTGAGGTTTTGAGTTAACCTAGTCTAGCTAAGCTCTTTGTGCTCAGCCTGGCTGAGGCTTTTAGGTAACCCAGCCTGGCTGAGCTTTTCGTGCTCAGTCTGGTTGAGGTTTTTAGCTAACTCAGTCTGGCTGAGGTTTTTAGCTAACTCAGTCTGGTTGAGTTCTTCGTGCTCAGTCTGGCTGAGGCTTTTAGTTAACCTAGTCTGGCTGAGCTTTTTGTGCTTAGTCTGGCTGATGCTTTTAGTTAACTCAGTCTGGCTGAGCTCTTCGTGCTCAGTTTGACTGAAGCTTTTAGTTACTCAGTCTGGTTGAGCTCTTTCTGCTCAGTCTGGCTGAGCCTTTTAGTTAACCCTGTCTGGCTGAGACTTTTAGCTAACTCAGTCTGGCAGAGCTCTTCGTGCTCAGTCTGGCTGAGGCTTTTAGTTAGCTCAGTCTGGCTGATGCTTTTAGTAGAGAGTTGTTATTGAAATGTAACACAAACAATGGAGATGTCAAATTATTGTCATTTAAAGAACTTCCTGTTGATTACAAGTTTACACCATGTATGGAAAGGGCAAAAATGAAAAAGTGTGCAGATCGTCGGAAGGAACATACAATAATCGAACAATATAAAAATAAGAGATGCCATTTTACTAGAAATAATGCTTCGAGTTTTCGGTGTTCCATGGATGGGGGAGGTCTCTGCCTTCATTGTCTTGGAGTCAGTAAGTGCCTGGGCGGGGTCTGGCCTTGACAACGCAAGGTCCTTCCCATTTGGCTGCTTGCTTGCCCTCGGTGGGATTTTTAGTGGCAAGGGTTTCTTCGTGCAAGACTAGGTCCTCCACTGTGAACTCTCTTGGTCGGACTTTGTGGGTATAATGCGTTCTCATTTTCTGTGGATATGACTCCCGTCTGACAGCAGTTGTCTCTCGGAGCTCTTCGATCAGGTCTAAGTCGGCCTGATGCAATTCTTCGGTTAGTTCTGGATCTTGGTGCAAAACTCGAGGGGTCGACAAGCCGATTTCCACTGGGATTACCGCCTCAGCACCGTATGTTAGGCAAAAAGAGGTCTCCCCAGTAGGGGTTCGGGTGGTAGTTCGATAAGTCTAGAGTACGTTTGGCAACTCCTCAGCCTAGAGTCCTTTAGCGGCTTCCAACTTAGTTTTGATGATCTTCAAGAGAGAGCGATTGGTGACTTCGACTTGCCTATTGGCTTGGGGATGACCTGGGGAAGAGAAACATGGTCTAATGTGGAGCTCTACACAGAATTTCCTGAACTTGGCATTGTCAAATTGTTTGCCATTGTTTGAGACGATGGCTTGAGGGATTCCAAATCGGCATACAATCGACTGCCAGATGAATCTGGTTGTGTTCCGCTCAGTGATTATAGCGAGGGGTTTGTAGACCCAACTTTCTTCGCGCACCCCCCTTTCAAAGAAGGCGCGAATTGGTCTTACTACAGTTTGGACTCCTCTGTTGGTTCTGAATCTAATCTCACAAAGTGCAATGCGAGACTGATAAACACCAAAGAGTCCAAATCTGGCAATTGGTTTTAGAAAATCAATTTTGAATCAAAAAGCACCAAACATGAATTGCTTTGCCAGATTATAGAGTCGCCACCTAAATATTTTATTTTGGGAAATTTAGGAAACCCTGACTTGTGCCAAAGGCCACGTGTCCGTTATCACCAAAGTTGCCTCGGCTTGGGAACTTGGGTATGAGAGGGGAAGGTCCTGAAATGAGCACCCCCGCTCGCCTGATCAAAGGATCGGCCTCTATTAAGTATGATATGTTGTTTTATAAACACATGTGTTCTTATTCCAGTTATTAATCTAACTTTACTATGTGATGTGCATAGCATACAAGTATAGACTAAGTCGCAAGACATGGAACAAATCAACTCGTGTTTGTTTTCAAAAATGATTTGAAAATGCCACCCTCAAGTGGGCTAAAGCGTGGATTTGCCACTCTCGAGTGGGCTTAAAACATGATGACTTGCCACTTCGCAAAGTGGGCTTAAAACTCACAATTGATGAATTGTCCCAATTCAAGCAATAAAGCCTTCATCTACAGGCATTCATGCAGTTTATTACTTAAGCAAATAGCCTCATGGCAAGCATGCTATCATGGCAACACTCACACTCATGCAAGTGTGCTAAAACGTAAAACTTACAATGTACTCCAAGCCAAAACAAAAGATAGTTAGAAATATGCATGATCCTAACTATGCAAAATGTCTAATGCAACACATGCAAAATGCAATTAATAAGCTTGGTTATCTAAGATGGCATATGAATGCGACACTTTGATAACATGCTTTGAAACACGTATTCAAATAAGTGTATTGAAATACGATGCAGTTTGAATGATGTGCCGAGCCCGGTGCATGCAAGACAAATGAATGATGCACGCATGCAAGCATAAGGTATGCTAATTGAAATATGCCCTAAACTAACCATCGAAAGCAGTTAAATAAAAGGGAGAAAGAAGTGGGGTTGGAAGACATGCACACACGCATGCACGCTTATTACAACATTGTGCCCTCGCGAAAGAGGGTCCAAATGAATAGGCTAAGCTAATCTAAGCCAAGCTAAGCTAACTAATCTAATTAAACTAATTAGACTAATTATTACAAACCGAATTGAATAACTAGTAAACTACTTACTAATTATTACAACAATCAACTAATTAGCACACTAATTAAATTACAAAACCAACTAAACATGCATGATATTTAAATTAGGTTGCCTCATCTTTGCCTTGGGAATTAGACGATGCATGCGCTCGGTTACCACCGTGAAACACCTTCCGGTTTTCTTTTGAGAGGCTCTGTTGCAGGGTTACCCAAGAACTTTCTGCTCTGCATTACCATTTCCATGCTGAGGAATTCACCAGTGGCCTGCCTGCCATGAGAAGCTGCTGTCGGCCATCTACCGGTCAAAGATGTGCACTGTCGGCCAAGGATGAAGCAGTGCAGGCCATTGATGAAGTAGTGCCGGCCACTGGTGTGCTGAATCATATGTGTGTATTGTGCCCCTCCTTATTATCTCAAAACATCAAGGAAGAGGCATTATTGGATCCAAAGCCATCAATCAAGCATTCATAATGCATGATGGCTAAAGATCCAACTTGTACTCATTCAATAAATGCAAGACAAACAAGACTCTAGGACTACTACCTTATCATGGATGATCAAAGACAATGGAGACAAAGGGGATTGGCTCACTTTCATCACTTTGAGTATGAAATGGACCAATCCACCTTGTGTTCAATATAACGTCCGATTGAACACAATGCAATGCAAATACAACATGCTTATCTTGGCATGTTTTACTTGATTCAATTCTTGTCTACACCTTTTAAGTTACCAAACCATTCTTTAATTGATTTGTCCAATGTGAAAGTCCTCTAATGAGAGGAAGGTCAATCAAAAGATGACTTAAGACATGAGAGATACCACGCTTTTGACTAGGAGGAACCCTTAAAAGAGGGTTAAAGCCATTTAAGCACAAGCCTCAATCCCAAGCTTAAACACAACTTTAAGACTAACTATCCCTCAAAACAAATAGAAAAAATGAAGAAATGAGGGAGGTGGCAGAATTTCAGTGCTGAAATGGCATGAAACACAAGACTCTAACATGCAAACAACTCATGTACAACATGCTAAGAGACTTAAGCAATAAAACTAGTGAAGAGCTTTACACCAGAACCATGCAATATCAAGCACAACGGACCAAACCAGCTCTGGACAGAGCTTAAACATACCAAAACAGTGGCTAAAATGGGCTGAGATGGTAGCATTAAAGCAAGAAAACATGCTTATGTATTGGCTCATAAACAAGGCATAAGGCACAACTCTCAAAAGTGATGAAAGAGTGAAATATGTGAGAGTGTGACAGAGTTATAAGCACTAAAATCACATGCTAAATGATGATATATCATGCAAACATCACAAGCAAAGCATGCTAGGGGCCTCAAAACACAAAACTAGCAAAGGCCATTTACTCTACAACCATACAAAGCATGGGTCATATGACCAAGACCAACCAAAACAGAGTTAAAACATGTTAAAACATTAGCAAAAACATACTGAGATGGAGTTCCAAAAGGGTAGAAAACAATGCTCATCTCTTAGGCCAACTACACATGCAACCAAGATACAAGGAGGGGAGGCCACCCCCTCTATTTTGGACCTCAAAACCATGTTTCTACCACTGAAAAACCTTTGAGTTTCAGTGGTAGAAAGGCCAAACAAAGGGTGTTTCAAAAGCTTTGAAAGGTGGCTCTAAAAGCTTTTCAAGCTAAAGAGCCTAGGGAGGAAACCACCCCCTAACCACACAAGGCTCAAACCAACATTTTAGCATCTTAAAAACAGAAATTTTTAGTGGCTAAAACCATCTTTAAAGTAGCATACAAAGGTGGCCAAGCAATGAACTAAAACAAAGCTTAGAAGAGGTAAATCCTTCCCCTTGAAGCGCAACAACAAATCAGCAAGAGTTCCAAGCCAAAACCACTCTAAGAAGCACAAACAAGGCCTCCAAGAACCTCAGCCCCAAGATGAAGGTGTTTGGCTAAGGGTGATAGTGCAAATGTGTAGAGAAAGCTCACTTTCAAGCACAAAATATAGAGAGAGAGGATTCTAGAGAGAGATATAGCTTAGCCAAAATTTTTGTAACCCTTGCATGCATATAGATGAGCTCTATATATAAAAGATACATGAAGCCTTCAAACAAATCCAACCATCCATGTGCATGCAGATGGGTTCATCTGTGCAAACAACTGTCAAAATATCTACAAAAATATCTACTGATGCATTGGTAGCCGGCCGACCATTAGTGGTGGCCGGCAGTGGCTCATTACTGGCTGGCAGGCCTCATCAATGGTCGGCATGCCAAAGCCCATGGCCGGCAGCCCTCAATGATGGTCGGCAAGCCATCAAGAACATCACTATGCAAAGACCAACATATGGTCCAAATATGAGACAGAATGGAAATAGGGTCTGGAAAGATCAAACCTAGAGCATTCTATCGCAGAAGTCGAGTACTCGATGAGCAATCAAACTTGTTGTTGGATGTACCTGCAAGAACATCCAAGTCTTGAGGATGGTCAAAAATGGGGTGTCTACAGGGTTCCGCTTCCACCCATTTAGTGAAGTAGTCAATGGCAACTATAGTGGACTTGGTTTGGCCCCTACCGGTGGGCAATGGACCAACTAAGTCGATGCCCCACTTGGCGAAGGGGTAGGAACTGCAAAGTGTAATCAATTCTGTCGGTGGAGCATGGGGGATGTTGGCAAAGCGCTGGCATTTATCACACTTAAGCATAAATTCGGTGGCATCTTGGTTGAGAGTAAGCCAGAAGTAGTTGATGAGAAGGATTTCATGGGCCAGTGACCTGGCACCCGAATGATTACCACATATGCCCTCGTGGACTTCCCTCATCACATAGGTCGCTTGAGCAGGACTGAGACACTTGAGGTATGGGCGTAAGAATCCGCGGTTGTATAGTAGGCCGCTGATAAGGATGTAATAGGATAATGGGGCTCTGACTTTGGTGGCCTGCTGTTTATCGTTTGGCAACTCCCCACTTGTCAAAAAATAGAAGGATGTCTGCAGCCCATAGGATAGGTTCGTTTTGGAGGAAGTGAACCTCCTATTGGTTTGACGAAGTAGCTGGATGGGCCAGGTATTCAAGGCGGACTCCATGGCTGAGGTTTGACTGGTCAGCCGAGGCTAATTGAACCATTTCGTCTGCCTTTGAGTTTTCTGACCGAGAGATGCTTTTGATATGGAAAGTATTGAAAATGCAACCAAGAGGGAGTGCAATGTCCCTCTAGGCTCGCAGCGTGTCTTCTTTTATGTCGAATTCCCTCGTAATCTGCTTGACGATCAATTGGGAATCACTGAACACTTGGATATGGCTTACAATAATGTCTCTGGCTAGGTGAAGTCCTGCTATCAAGGCCTCATATTCGGCTTCATTATTACTTATGTCGAACAAGAAACAGAGGGCACACTTGAAATAACCGCCCTCGGGAGCGGTGAGGATGAGACCAGCCCCACTGCCTTCTTTGTGGGATGATCCGTCGACATTGAGGGTCCAGGAATGGGGTCCTCTGCCTTAGTGTTGAATTGTTTTGGCAGAGGGGGCGCGGTTAGAGTGGGATTGATGAATTCTAAGATAAAATCGATGACGGCCTGTCCTTTGATTGCTGTTCAAGGTCGGTAAGAAATTTCAAATTGGCTGAGCTCGATGGACCATTGCATAAGTCTGCTAGACAACTCTGGCTGTTGCGTTACCTTCTTCAAAGGCTGATCAGTCAAAGCCACTATGAGGTGAGCTTGGAAATAATGTCGGAGTCGCCTTGAGCCTATGACCAAGGCAAGGGCCATCTTTTCCAGTAGAGGGTAGTTCTGTTCTGCCTCCTTGAGAGCACGACTAATGTAGTAGACCGGATGCTGTATTGAGTTTTCTTCCCTGATGAGGGCCGCACTGACTGCGATGTTTGATACAGCTAAGTAAAGAAAGAAGGTTTTGCCTGAGAGCGCTTGAGAGAGTAGGGGGGTTTGCCATGCACTGCTTCAGTTGTCGAAAGGCCTCCTCGGATTCGGTGGTCCACTCAAAAGCCTGTCGGATGACTTTAGAAAAGGGAAGGCACTTGTCTATTGCACGAGAAATAAAACAGTTGAAGGTGACGACTCTTCTGGTAAGCCGTTGAACCTTTTTGACCGTTCTGGGAGACCGCATTTCTATCAGGGCCTTGATCTTTTTGGGGTTGGCCTCGATGCCCCGCCGACTGACCATGAAGACCAAGAACTTCCTAGATCCTACGCCGAAGGCGTACTTCTCTGGATTCAGCTTCATTTGATACTTGCGTAGGGTTTCGAAAGTTTCTCGCAGGTTTGCCAGATGATCAGAGGAGAGTTTACTCTTGACAAGCATGTCATCGACGTAGACTTCCATGTTCCGGCCTATCTAGTGGTGAAAGATGGCATCGACCAAACATTGGTAAGTTGCTCCGGCATTTTTCAATCCGAACGGCATAACACGATAGTGGTAAGTTCCTCTGTCTACGATGAAGGAGGTGTGTTCCTGGTCAGCTGGGTGCATTAGAATTTGATTGTAGCCGGAGAAGGTGTCCATGAAACTAAGCATCTGATGTCCGACAGTGGCGTCGACAAACAGATCTATCCGGGGGAGGGGATAACTATCTTTGGGGCAAGCTCGATTAAGGTCGGAGTAGTCGACACAGAGTTGCCATTTACCGTTGTTTTTACAGACCAGGACTACATTTGACAGCCATCTAGGGTAGTCTACGTTCTGGATGAATTGTGCCTTTAGTAGTTTGTCCACCTCAGAGGCAATGAGGGCATTGTGTTCTGGGTAGAAGATACACTGCTTTTGGCAAAAAGGTCGGAAGTAGGGCTCAATACTGAGACGATGAGTGATGAAAGAGGGATCGATGCCCGGCATATCGAAATGGGTCCACGCAAATACATCATTGTACACGGTTATGAGGGCTATAAGGTTGGCCTTAGCCTGAGAGGATAATTGGCTGTCGATCTTGGCTGTTTTTGTTGAGTTGGTAGGGCTGATGGGGACTTCAACAAGTTCTTCCACTGGTTTCCCTCTGACTAACTTGTCTTCATCTCTGACGTCAAGTCCTTCGATAATCATAGCCTCCTTCAACTTGACCTCTTTGACTGAAGCGACGTAGCATTCTCTGGCCACCGTCTGCTCTCCCCTCACAGTGCCGACCTCGAGGTCGGTGGGAAATTTCATGGCCAGATGATATGTGGATGTGACAGCTTGAAAAGTGCTAAGGGTTGTGCGATCGAGGATTATGTTATAAGAAGATGGACAATCGATGACAAGAAAAGTGAGTAACTTGGTGGTCTGCCGTGGATACTCTTCGATGGTGATGGAAAGATTGATGGAGCCTGTGGAGGTCACCCGATCCCCCGTGAAGCCGACCAGTGGGGTTTAGAGAGGGGACAGTCTTTCTTTCCCGACCTTGAGTTGGCGATAAGCGTTCATAAAGATGATGTCTGAAGAGTTGCCACTGTCGACAAGCACCTGTCTGACTTTGTAATTGGACAGGAGAGCGGAGATGACGAGGGGGTCATCGTGGGGGTAACGGATGCCTGTGCAGTCAGCCTCTGTGAAGGTGATGGGTTCCATCCACTGTTTGGGTTGTTTGAAGGGGCAATCCAATGTCGCGACTTCTTTGTCGGAGCCCTGCCTGATTTTTCTAAGTTTGGCTCACTGGGCCGAACGGGATGGTCCTCTGCATGCAAGCCCGCCAGCGATGACTCTGATCTCTCCAACCGAGGGATCAGGGTTGCCTTGTGCTGGGTGTTGTGGTGGGGGCCGATCATTGCCTCAGTTAGGTTGTGCGGGTCGTTGGGAAGAGGTATGTCGACGGTTGCCCCCGGTAGGTTCGGTCCTTGGCCATTGCTGGGGACGGGGTGCTTTGAACCGACTGAGGTTCCCCTAGCGTATCAAGCTCTCTACCTGGTCTTTAAGGTTAACACATTCCTCAGTGTTGTGGCCATGGTCCTGATGGAAACGGCAGCATTTGGATTGATCTTACTAGTTGGAAGTAGACCGTAAGGGTTGTGGCCATTTCAAGTTGTAATCTCGCTAGATCTAGTTCAAGACCTGTTCCATGGGGAATTGAGGGGAGTGTACCGCTCGATCTGACCGCCCGGTTGGGTAGGTGTCGATCGGTCGATTGGAGCAGTTCGGTCGGTATACTGAGGTGCTTGTTGTGTATGTTGGGTGGTTCTGGTTTTAGATTCCTTTCTCTTCTCCCTGGGGGTTGGGTTTTTAGTTGTAGTATCTTGGCAGGCTGCTAGAGAATCTTCGGTGTTCATATATTTTAGGGCTTTGGAAAAGAGGGTGACCATGGAGGTTGGAGGGTTTTTTGGAGAGGGAGAAAAGGAAGTCGGATAATCGTAAACCAGCCATGAAAGTCGTGAGAATGACCTTGTCGTCGTTTTTTGCCACCTGTAAGGCTTTGGTGTTGAAACGGGTGATGAAGCTACATAGCGACTCCCCCTCCGTCTGACGGATGTTGAGGAGCGTAGTTGCCGGACACCGCTGGCGCTGAGCACCAATGAAATGGCTAAGAAATGAATCACTTAGGTGTTGGAAAGTAGAGATGGAGTCCGTCGGTAGCTGACTAAACCACAGTCGAGCCGACCCCTTAAGCGTTATGGGGAAAGCCTGACACATGATCTTGTCAGGAAAAGGATGGAGGATCATTAGGGTCTTGTAAGACTTCAAGTGGTCAACTGGGTCTGTTGTGCCATCAAAAGAGTCGATTGAGGGCATTTTGAGCTTGGGAGGTAGGGGTTTGTCCTTGATGGAGGTGACAAACTAGCTGACTAAACCACAGTCGAGTCGACCCCTTAAGAGTTATAAGGAAAGCCCGACACATGATCTCATTAGGAAAAGCATGGAGGATCATTAGGGCCCTGTAAGTCTCCAATTGGTCAACTGGGTCTGTTGTGCCATCAAAAGAGTTGATCGAGGGCATTTTGAACTTGAGAGGTAGGGGTTTGTCCTTGATGAAGGCGACAAATGGTGAATTGGCTGTTGTGGGGGGTTTATTTTGTAGATTTTGCATGACTCCTTGGAGCTGGAGTTTTATGGCTCGGAGTTCTGCATCCCAAATTGGAACACTGTCACCACTAGAATGCAATGGAGGTTGGACACTATTGGCCTCTCCTTCAGGAGCCGATGCCTGGATTGATGGATGTAGACCCCGAGGTGGCGGGTGCATGTCTTGGGGTGGGGGTCGCAAACCCTCCAGGTTGGAGAGGTGGGCTTGTTGGAAGGTTTGGCTCGGGGTTCGTTCTCAGTTAGGTGGGATATCTTGTGGTGTTGGAGGAGGCACAGGGAGGTCTCGTTGAAGCAAAGCGTTGATCAAGGCTTGGTTTTGTTCGGCTAAGCGGTTGATGCTGTTGGTGAGTTCTGTGAAATACTGAGGTGGGTTGTTTGGGTTAGGAGGGTCGGCTTGGGAGTTGGCAACATTGTGTTGAGAAGCCATGGATCTCGTTCTGACCATCCACCTTGGTGGGTGGCGAGGAGGAATTATCAGGAATGGGTCTCTGGCAACAATGAGCACAATTGTCACGCGGAGCAAAAGTGTTCCCACAGATAGTGCCAACTGATAATACTCCTAGTCCCTGATGGACAGGTCGGGCGGATCCATGCCCTCAACATCGTTGTCTGATCGCTGGGCTCGTTGAGATACCTGCACAAAAGTCCAACGGGGACGGGAGTCCCCCAGTGAACCCTCCGACGAGCAACTTAGAAGAGAGAGATTAATGGTGTGTAGAAAAATAGAGTAATGATAGGGAACTTAACCTTCTTTTTGTCTTAGAAACTTGTTTTTATCCTTTGTTCATCATTTCCTTGTCCACTCCGACCTATCATGTTAGCCGAAAGTCTATGCTCTAGCTTACCTTGTTCATGGTGAGGCAGTTTTGTTCTGACGTAAAGGGGTTATCGCATTAAATACTACAGGAGACCTCATTAATGGCTGATGTGTGGTGCAATAACTCTGCAGGATCTTTGTTTGCTTACGTGGCTGGTTCTTCTCTTGACAAGTGTTTAGATGTCATTGGTTCTTGGTGCAACGTTGGGTTCTAGTAATGTTGGGCGTTAGTGTTTGAACCGTGTATTAAGCTCTAAATGGTGGGCCAAAAGCTCCTATGGGCCCGCCTATGTCAGTTTGTAAATCTTGCAATGACAATATTGGGTTTGAAAATGTGAATCTGACTGAATAGCTTTTTGCTAATTTATATATATATATATATATATATCATTTTTATATACATACAGTTTTTAGGTAAGTGAGTTAGATATTTCAAACAAAGAAAATGTTACAATGAGGCTCGATATACCCCACGAGGATCAGAAAAATGGCCGAGCAAGCCATCAAAACAGAGTATTGCCAACCCCCAAAAAAACTCTCACGAGAGTTGGGAAAAAAAAAATTAAAAAAAAAAAACACCAACTCAAGAGCTAGGCAAAAGAAGCAACACTACATATATTAGACAGCATTACCTACTATTTAACATTTTCTCTAACAAGCCTAAGATTTGCAATTCTATCAAGGAATTTCTTCTTATTATCGTCACCTCTAGAAGACGGATTGCCCAAGGAACAAAGAATGTTCACTCTAAAAGTATAGAATCTTTCTTTTATACTAACAATTTCATTAAGCTTTTTTTGTCACTTTCCACTAGTTTTAGTTTTAAATACTCATCATGTGGAGTCTAGGGTTATAATAAAAACAACTACACCATTCAAACAAGCTTTGAGGTTCAAACATAATTTTTCTAGTACTTCCACCTTTCTTTTATACTAACAATTTCATTAAGCTTTTTTTGTCACTTTCCACTAGTTTTAGTTTTAAATACTTGTCATGTAGAGTCTAGGGTTATAATAAAAACAACTACACCATTCAACCAAGCTTTGAGGCTCAAACATAATTTTTCTAGTACTTTCACATGAAGTCAATTGTTTTTTCATCATAATGGCTTCCATTGTCTTCTCTAATCTTCTTAACCACTGTTTCTACAATACCACGTAGTATTCTGAGACTTAGTGTACACCACCAAACATTCCTTAGAGACCCTTCCGACACCATTTCAGCGTTTGTTTGGAAAGATTTTGAAACTTATATTTACAACCAAAAACTTGATCACTTCAACTACAATCCTCAAAGGTACGCCACATTCAAGCAAAGATATGTGATTGATTCTAAGTATTGGGGTGGTGTGGTGCAAATGAAAGTGCTCCAATCTTTGGTAGCATTTGGTTAAATTTTCAAATCATGGTTTGAATTAAAAAAATTTAAAATTCTTTTCAAAACTCATAATCAAACAAAGTTTTCAAAACTCATTGTTAATCAGCTTCCTTGTTTTTGGTTTTCCAAAAACACTTTTCAAAAAATTATACTTTCTTGTTTTTCGTTTTTTTTACTGAATTTTTAAAATATTTTAAGCAAATTTTTAAAAAAATTTTAGACACACCTAACATAAATGCACATAAAAAGTATAAATTTTGTGAAAAAATCTTTTAAAAATTCACTAAATACCAAAAATACAAAAAATATGAGAATTCAGTATATTTTTCATATTTTTATGTATTTATTAATTTTTAAAATATTTTTTCATAACTTTTTTATTTTTTAGATACATGTAAGTAAGGTGCATCTAAAAAAATTAAAAAATATAAAAATTTTAATCCAAAAAACTCAAAGCAAACACACAATGTGATTTTATTATGGTTTGGCAATTCCACTTGAAAAGATTTTTATTCCTTAGTTTATTTGACGAATTTTCATTTCTTGAACATTATCTTCTTGGTCTTGTAAATTGGTATGATGGTTGTAAGTTTCAAACACAGAAGTGGCAGATATTTTAGAGGCTCAAGATTGTCAAAATATGGAAATAATGTTGATGAATTTTCAGATTTGGAAAGAAAAACTTTGGAATGCTAAAAGTGACTGATTGACTCTATGAGTTGATATGGAATGGGCTAAAGATTTTGTTTGATCAGTGTTAACAATTAAGCACGTGGAAATACAAGATTTTTCAGCCTAAAAGTAGGCTGAGCTCGTTGAATATTGTTGTCAGAACATGGACCGAAATGGTGGAAGAAAACAACAGCAAAAATCTGCAAGAACAATTGAGCACGCATGCTTCATCGCGCTCGTGAATATTCACATCGCGCCCGCAATGAATCTTCTCGCGTCCGCGATCAGCCTGCGATTTGAAGAATGCAAAACTCACACTCCCAGTACTTTTGTAGTTGTGCTCGTGATCAGCATACCGCAGCCGTGAAGGCATATGTCGCGCCCGCAACCATCATATATGCGCTCTGGAACGTGCCCTGCCTCAGGTCTATTTAAAGGTCTCTTTGCTGAGTTGATTGTACACCTCTTGAGAACCACTCCCAACTCATTGTCTATCTCTCCCATGCTTCTCAATAGCTCAAAATTGTCAAGATTAGGGAGAGTTTATTTTATAGAGAAATGTATTTTGAGAAAGTTTATTTTTAAAAGAGAACTATTTTTGAGAGTGGACTTGTAGTGAGAATTATTTGTATTTCTCATTTTCAAAAGTTGCTTCAAGTCTATTATCAAGTAGCAAAAGTTTTTCACATATTTCAAAAGTGAACATTGTTGGTGGATTCTAAGATTGTAGGCTTTGGTGGATTCCGAAATCATTGGCGTCATAGCTATTTGACAAACAATTGTGGAAACAGATAATCAATAGAGACAAAGGTAGAGCTACTCGTAGATTGAACAGATCTGCGATCCTAGATTGGCCTTTGTAAGATAGCTCTTGTACTACTATTTTTTCATTGTGGATTATTCGTCTGACCGAAGGTTCGTGATTTTTTATTATAAGTTGGTGAGATTCCAATTGTGATTTTCACTTAAAAAATCTTTTGTGTCCTGGTTTGTGATTACTCTCTCTTCTTTATATTGATTATGCTTGCATTAATTTTACTTGGATAGCCTAAATCGATAATCACTTTATCACAAGACATATCTAGATTTTCCAAAAGAGTTTTTTAATAAATCTAGATTTTTCACTTATGATCAAATTATTTTCAAAACTCTATTTTCAAAAAAAAAAAAATCAAAAAAATTTTTTATTTTGTTTTTTAAAATTATTTTTAATTTTTTTGAAAAAATATTTATTTTTATATTTATTTTTGAAGAAAAATAATTTTTATTTTTTCAGAAAAAATATTTTGTTATTTTTGTAAGTATTAGCCAAGTAATTTGTTATGATTTAGGTATATATGGGTGATCCAAAAAATTTTAAAATTTAGAACAAATTAAATATTTGGAAAAACAATTTCAAATTTTTTAAAAATATATAAAATATGAAAAAATAAAAAATATTTAAATAAAAATTATATATTTAAAATAAAAAATAAAAATTTTTAAAATTTTAATATTTAAAAAATACAGCGCACAAATGTAAT
The DNA here is from genome assembly GCF_055761805.1 of Camellia sinensis. Taxonomy (NCBI): domain Eukaryota; kingdom Viridiplantae; phylum Streptophyta; class Magnoliopsida; order Ericales; family Theaceae; genus Camellia; species Camellia sinensis. The sequence goes on from NC_138974.1 coordinate 83,959,944, forward strand.
AAATAAGACGCACATTAAAAAAAATATTACCCTAAAAAACTAAAATTATGAAAATTTAAATTTTTTTTTTAAAAAAAATAAACCCAAAACAATTTCAAAAGACAATTAAAAATTCTTTTAAAAAAACTTATAATCAAACAACTTTCTTGTAGCGATCCCAGTTTTGCCACTTCGCTGAGTATGTCGGGGATTGAGTTGCCGGGTCAGCTCGCAGGGGTCCAAGGGACAGCTCCCCTTGGCGGGTCCTAGGGTAGCGCCCTGGCGGAGTTGAGGGGCAGCGCCCCCGAAGTAAAAATGCAAAATGCATTCGAAGTTGCTTGTTCGCTCGAGCGGCCGTTTTTGCGCTCGAGCGGAGAATGTTTGGTTTCAGAAGTTTCACCTATCTGCAAAAGTACTGGGAAAGTGTATTTGACGCTCGAGCAAGGATTTCCACGCTCGAGCGGACCATATTATATCAGTTCGTAAATCTGATATTTCAAATCACTTTTGCATATCTCTCTCTAAAAACCCTTTCCTCTCCCTTTTCTCTACATTTCCTTATGCCAAATTGGATCAAAACCTTGATTTCTCAAGATCCGTTAAAGTTCTGCCATAAGTTCTTCATCAAAGTTGGTTAACTTCTCGAGGGCTTCGTTGTGTGAAGTGAAGATCGAGTTTGACACCGTTGATTTTGGAGGTTTCATCTCATTTCTTTTTCAAAACTTGAGGTAGGGATTTTCTTACGCTATGTTTGGTAACTTAGGAGAGAAAAGAAAAGAAATGATTACTTAAGTAATAAGAGAAAAGAAAAGAAAAGAAATGATTGTAATTTCTCTCCTTTTTGTTTGGATAAGTAAAAAATAAAAGAAAAGAAATGATTGTGATTTCTCTCCTTCTTGTTTGGTTAGATTTCATTAAGAGAAAAGAAAAGAAATTATTTTATGTTATATTACTAAAATAACCTTTTTATATTTTCAATCATTTTATTTCTTTTATTTTTATAGGGGTAAAATTGGTATTATGAAAATATAAACATTTGTGGATTTCTTTTCTCTCCCAATCTCTCCACTTTTGGGAAGATTGAAAATAAGGGTTATGAAAGAAATGAGTTTCTCTCCATTTCTCTCTATTTCTCCCCATTTCTCTCTACTTAAGATAACCAAACAAGGAAGAGAAATACATTTCTCTCTATTTCTTTTCTTTTCTCTCCAAATCACTCAATCCAAACACAATGTTAGAGTTATATATATATATATATATATATTTGCAAGATCTATATGATTTTCGAAATCATCTTTCGATAGCTTTGAAAATTGATTGTTGATTCTAGAAGTTGAGCGATTTTGAAAGTGGGGCTGTCTCTCGTTCTTTTAAAATGATCTTATGGGTTTTGATCTTCGTTGATTGAAGAAAAGATGATTTTAAAAAGTTTTCTTTCAAAAGATTTGAGTTGTATAGTTTTGGTGAGAAAACCTAAAATTTGGGGATTTTTTAAAAGAGACTGAAAATTCGTGAATGATATTGTTATATTTATTTTGTGTGTCAAAATAAATGGATGTTTGGAAAATTTCTTATTTATATTTATATAAATGATGAATTTCAGGGAATATGAGGATTGTTGATTTTGGAAATTATTGTTCAAAACGTTGAAATAACTAATTATTCAGGATACTTGAGAAGAGGAAATTGTGATATTCCTTGGATGATGAATTGGAATAAAAGTATTTGTATTCATCTTGTGAAATTGGCATATCAATTCATTTGATTAGATTAAACTTTGAAAATTGGTTTGAAAACTTACATTGAGAAAAGAATGTTGAGAAATAAGTTTTCATAGAATGGTTTTGGGGTAAATATGTTGGTAAGTATTGATAGGTGGTGTAGATGATATTGAATAAGTTGGCCTGAGAGTTCGAGGTAAAAGACCGAAAACCTGCGCGGATAGGTGTAGAGCTTTTCGGTTAATACCGGTAAAAATGACAATTTGGTAATACTTGTATAGTCTACTTGCAGACACCGGCCTAGGAATTACCAAAGTCGTATTTACTGCTCTTGAAATAAATTGTTAAGTTTTGAACAATTGAAATTGCATGATATCATTGAGCATGATGATTTTTGAAAGATGAAAATGTGATTTATCTTCAAAAAGGGCATATCATAACATGTGCATTTCATTTCTTGAGACTTGTATAAAATGCATATACTTTGTTAAGAATTTCCTACTGGGCTTTATGCTCACCCTATTTTTGTGTAGGAAAAGATGTGGTGATCCCACCCAACTAGGAACGTGGAAGTATACTACAAAAATAGATAAAGATCACACTTTTTTTGTGTGATATATGTTATTTAATCACACATTTTAAGTTTTATTAAAGTGTGATCTTTGGGAGTGTGATTAAAAGGGGTCATTTTTAATCACGCCTTTTAAGTGTGATTAATAATATTTAGATCACACATTTTAAGTGTAATTAAAAATATTTAGATCACACTTTTAAATGTGATTAATAATATTTAAATCACACCTTTTAAGTGTGATTAAAAATATTTAGATCACGCATTTTAAGTGTGATTAATAACATTTAGATCAAACCTTTTACTCGCCAAAAGCTCATTCGTGGGAAAAAAAAAATAAAATTACACTAACTAATTTTTCATTTGCTCTTGTAGAAATTCGAACCATCAACGCCTCTCACACCATAAACCTTATACAAGGCACTCTTTGCACTACGCCTCTATAATACCATATGATTATGTATGCAACATATGTTATTTATATAGTACATAGACCCGTATTAATATAAAAGTATATATATAAAGATAATTATTTTTTATTGAACATAATTTATGTAAAAATAAATTATTTACTACAAAAAAAGAGACCACTTTTGGCGACTAAACACAATTTTAGTCGCCAATTCTATACTTTTGGCTACTTATTATTTTTTAGTCATTCAAAAGTTTAATTCCCGAGCTAAAATTACCACTTTCGATGACTAAACTTCTTTTTAGTCACCAAAAAGCCTCACTTTTGACTAAAAATCTTTTTAGTGGCCCAATGCCTCAGTTTTGGCTACTAATTTTTTTTAGTCACCAAAAAGCCTCACTTTTGGCTACTAAAATTTTTTTAGTCAGTAAAAGCCTTACTTTTGGTGACCAAACATCTTTTTAGTCACCCAGTGTCTCACTTTTGGCTACTAATTTTTTTAAAGTTGCCAAAAAGCCTTACTTTTGGCTACTAAAATTTTTTTAGTTGGTAAAAGCCATATATGGGCAACCAAACAGATTTTTAGCCTCCAAAACCTATACTTTTGGCTACTAATTTTTTTTAGTCGCCAAAAATCTTTACTTTTGACTGCTAATACTTTTTTAGTCTCCAAAACCTATACTTTCAGTGACCAAAGGTGCTTTTTTGAGTGTGATTAAATATATATATATATATATATATATAATTACACTTATTTAAAAAGTGTGATTAAAAAGTAGTAATGTATATATAATCACAATTTAATTAGAAGATGTGATTAAAAAATATATAAATAATCACACTATAATTAGAACGTGTGATTAAAAAGTAGTAGTGTATATATAATCACACTTTAATTAGAAGGTGTGATTAAAAAAATATATAAATAATCACACTTTAATTAGAATGTGTGATTAAAAAAAATATATATATAATCACACTTATTTAAAAAGTGTGATTAAAAAGTAATAGTGTATATATAATCACACTTTAATTAGAATGTGTAATTAAAAATATATATATATATATATATATAATCACACTTAATTGAAAAGTGACATAAAAAATAAATATTATCACACTCAATCAAATTAAGTGTGATTAAAATATCAATCTATTTTTTTTTATCACACTTCCAATAAAAGTGAGATATTTTTTTTTGTCAAAGTATGATCTTTAACTACTTTTTGTAGTAATGACGTGTGTTGGGAGTACAATGCTCTCATTTTGCTGTGACTCTGTGTGTAAGCCAAGGGCTGTGTTTGTATGGGTTTGAATAACCGTTTTGTGTAACCAGGCTCTAGCCTTGGAAACTTGTAAACCCTTGGGGTATTTATTTATTTATTTACTTGTTGTTGGGTTAATGCATTGTTGCATGAAGAGCTATTGTATCATGTAATGTAAGTTTCGAGATTTATATTCGATTTTCCTTGAAAGAGCCAGGATTGTTGTATTATCATTTGGGCTAGAAATTTGGGCCGTTACAACTTTGTATCAAAACTACCGGGTTTGAATACTTGGAACTCGTGGGAAGTGGTTATTTAACCAGAATGGGTTCATTTAGCATGCTTATGAAGTGTTATGCATTTTGTGACTATGTGATAACATGTTCATGTGACTAAATGGGTATGGGATTGGACTATTGGGATGTTGTTTGCGCCTGTTAAATTCCTTGAGGTCATATTAGAAGGGTACTTGATCAATACTCATTATACTAAAAATTCTTAGTTTTTCGTGGGACTAATCTCATCATAAGAGTATAATCCGCATGTGTTTACATGACTAAGTGCTTTTGTGGAGTGAAAATGAATTGTGTATATGGTAGAGAAATATATGGAATTGTTGTAGTCGAATGTGTGAGTCATGCTACGAGCATATATGAGTTAATGTGCTAAATTATTTCTCTTGTCTCCTTTATTAGGATGTCAAGAAGGGTCAAGTTCGTGGTGGTGGAGGCGGGAGGCATGGTAGGGCTTGCCAAGGTGTGCATGAGGTACCAGTCCATTGGGTTCCGGTGTAAGAAGAAGGGTTTGGCCATGCTAATATGGCCGAGCAGGTGGAACAAGCGATTCAAACTGCAATGGGGGCCCTAGCTCGAGAAATGGCAGGGACTTTAAGAGAGTCTAAGAACTTGTTGAGGGTGGAGAATCAAGCCCGAGAGAACACCGCGGAGTTAAGGGCGAGTTTCTTTACTAGAGAGTTCTTGCTGGCCAAACCGGATGAGTTCTATGGTGGTCCCGAGCCCAAGAAAGCGGATGGGTGGCTCGAACAAACTGTGATGTGAAGACATTTGAGATGTTTCACATTGAAGATAGTGAACTAAGAGTGACTCTAGTGAGTTACTACCTTAAGGGAGATGCAGGTCAATGGTGGAAATATGCCAAGGGTAGAGTGGAGCCGACATGGGAAGCCTTTGTAGATGCTTTCCAAGATAAGTACATACCTCCCACTGCTAGGGAGAGATTGAGGCAAGAGTTTAAAGACCTCAAACAACTCTACATGCCCGTGGTCGAGTTTGAGGCGGTCATCTCTAGTTTGTCCAGATTTGAACTAAAGTTGGTGGCAATGGAAGAGCGTCGTTGCATTGAATTTGAAAAGAAATTGAAAATAAAAATCATGTTCAAGCTTCTCAGAAATATGATTTGGGAATATGATTGTCTTGTGGAGACGACGACACACATAGAAATTTCCATACAAGCCGAGGAGGAGAGGCTTCGAAGTTCGAGGTCTAGGGGCCAAGAGTCTCAAGGAGACTATACGCAGAACAAGAAGAGCAGGAACACCTATCCATCCCAGTCCCAACCCCAATAGTCTAGATCCACTTTTTGTTTGCCTAGTGCGGGTCCAGGAAAAAGTGCATCGAGTAGCTTCTCGTATTTCAAGTGTGGCCAACCGGGTCACAAAGCCTTCTCATGCCCGTAGAAGGGAGGAGGGCCGTTAATAGTACCATCACCTAACTGATCTCAAAGTCAGTCTCAGTCTTAGAATAAAGGTCAAGGGTTTAATTGTTATCAGTGTGGTTAGCCGGGGCATATGAAGAGAACTTGCCCACAGTTGTGAGGCCCATCTGGCGCATCAGGGTTGAGGCAGACTCAGAGCCACTAGTAGGCTCAATCATTCGAAGCATCATGAGTTAATCAAGGAGCTGCTTTGGCTCCATCAGTACAACAGGCCTATGCTCCGAGAGGGGAGCAAGTTAATCAGGGGCCACAAGGGCGCGTGTATGTTGTTACCGTGCCAAAGTAGTTTCCAGAATCCTTAGTTTTGAGAGGTATTTTTGTTGTGTGTAATTCTTTGGCTAATGTATTGATAGACACGTGTGCGTCTCATTCATTTATATCTACTACATTTGCTTTTGCATTGGGGTTAGAGGTAGCATGGTTAGTGCCTCCACTCAGAGTAGAGTCACCTGCTGGGGGTACAGTTGATTTAGACCGGGGTTGTCGTGATTATGAAATAGAAGTTTTCGGGCGTCGACTTTCGTTTGCTTTTGTGTTGCTAGATATGTTGAGTTTTGATGTCATTTTAGGCATGGACTGGTTGTGTTCTTATCAAACTGTGATTGATTATTATCGTCAGAGAGTTACAGTGTGCACTACGGGTGGTGATCGTTTCTATTTTCTGGGGAACTGAGTTGATAGAGCCTTGTCGCCAGTTGTTGACCTTCATAGTAGGAGCAAGCATAGTGGCCTTCTCGCAACTCTCTTGGATAGTGAGAGTGACGGGGCTCGTGTTGAGTTACCAAGGGTAGTTTGTGAATACCCGGATGTCTTTCCAGAAGATCTTATTAGTTTACCACCTCATCGTGAGATTGAGTTCTCCATTGAATTAGTGCCTGGGACGACACTAATTTCCATGTCACATATAGATTTGCACCCTCTGAATTACATGAGTTGAAGATTCAACTCCAGGAGCTTTTAAATATGGGCTTCATTCGCCCTAGTACATCGCCTTGGGGAGCACTGGCTCTCTTTGCGAAAAAGAAGGATAGGCCATTGTAGTTGTGTATGATTCCCACAAGTTGAATAGAGTTACAGTTAAGAACTAGTATTCTCTACCCAGAATAGATGATTTGTTTGACCAACTTAGAGGCTCTCGTTGTTTCTCAAAAATAGATTTGAGGTCGGGGTATCATCAGCTGAGAGTCTGGGAGGAGGACATTCAGAAGACAATCTTTGGTACTCGTTATGGCCACTATAAATTCCTTGTAATGCCTTTTGGGTTGACCAATGCACCGACTTCCTTTACGGATTTGATGAACATAATTTTTCGGGAGTACTTGGACCGTTTTGTGGTCGTCTTTGTGGATGACATCTTGATTTATTCAACCTCTGAAGAGGAACATGAGACTCACTTGCGGGTAGTGTTGGGTTTACTTAGTGAGCACTAATTGTATGCCAAATTTGAGAAATGCGAGTTTTGGTTAACAGAGGTGAAGTTTTTGGGGCATGTAGTGTCTAGAGAGAAAGTAACTGTGGACTCCTCAAAGATCCGGAGTTTCTTGGGATTAACAAGGTATTATTGACATTTTGTAAGGAACTTCTCTAGACTAGCTGCACCTTTGACTAGGTTGACTAGAAATGGTATCAAATTTGTAGAGAGGAAGTACTTCGAGAGTTCTATCACTCATGCCTTGCGGTACACCCGAGAGGCACTAAAATGTATCATGATCTTAGTCGCCAGTTTTGGTGGAGGGGTATGAAACGGGATGTCGCTTTATTTGTATTGAAGTGCCTTACTTGCCAACAAGTGAAGGCTGAACACCAAAGACAGCGGATTTGTTACAAGCTTTACCGATAGCCGAGTGGAAATGAAAGTGTGTTACCATGGATTTTGTAGTTGGGCTTCCTAGAACACAATGAGGTAATGACGCCATTTGGGTGATTGTCGATAGGTTGATGAAGTTTACCCATTTTCATTCCGATGTGCACCAGCAACTCAGTTGAATGCTTGGCAAAATTGTACATTAGAGAGATAGTTCGACTTCATGGAGTCCCTGTGACTATTGTGTCGGATAGGGATCCTCGTTTTATTGCTTGGTTATGGCAAAGCCTTCAAGAAGTGTTTGGAACTAAGTTGACTCTTAGCACTGCTTATCATCCTCAAACCGATGGACAGTCGGAACGTACCATTCAGATTTTGGAGGACATGCTTAGAGCTTGTGTCCTTGATTTTAAGGGGCCTTGGGAAAGGCACTTACCATTGATTGAGTTTTCTTACAACAATAGTTACCAAACTAGTATTGGGATGGCACCATTTGAGGCCTTGTATGGCCGACCTTATAGATCACCAATTTGTTGGGCCGAATTGGCTGATGCACCGTTACTTGGTCCGGAAATTGTTAGAGAGACAACCGAGAAAGTTGTTCTCATTCAGAAGAGGTTAGCTATGGCCCAAAGCCGACAAAAGAGTTATGCCGATAAGAGGAGACGACCTTTATCTTTTGAAGTTGGTGACCATGTGTTTCTAAAAATCTCAAAAAAGGCGGGGTTTGATGAGATTTGGTAAGAGTGGTAAATTATCTCCAAGGTTCATTGGGCCTTTTGAGATCTTAGAGTGAATTGGGGAAGTGGCATACCGGTTAGCTTTACCGCCACAACTTTCGGGAGTTCACAATGTATTTCATGTAGCTATGCTTAGGAAGTATGAACCCGACCCTTCTCATGCACTTAATTGGGCTGACTTGGAGGTAGATGAGGATGCCTCTTATGAAGAACGACCGGTTCAAATATACTTCCTAAGCATAGCTACATGAAATACATTGTGAACTCCCGAAATTTGTGGCGGTAAAGCTAACCGGTATGCCACTTCCCCAATGCGCGCTAAGATCTCAAAAGGCCCAATGAACCCGACCCTTCTCATGCGCTTGATTGGGTTGACTTGGAGGTAGATGAGAATGCCTCTTATGAAGAACGACCAGTTCAAATACCCGAGAGCAAGTGCTACGGGGCAAAACTATACTGTTGGTAAAGGTGTTATGGAGACACCACGGGGTTGAAGAAGCGGCGTGGGAACGGGAAGCGGAAGTCTGCTCTAAATATCCGGATTTGTTTGAAAATGCTTAAGTTGCTTTTCTTTTTAATATTCCCCCTAGTGTTGAGGGAAACGTATTTAAAGTTGTTAACCACATGTTGATATGTGTGTTGTTGTTTTAAGCATAAGGTTTTTGACAGTTACCATTACTTTTTGGGAAATTTCATGTTTATGCGTATTTGGGAGGTTGTTCTTAATGAGATAACAATGGTAGAAATGGTCAAATTTGGTTGAGAGTTAGCATTATGATTTGAAAATGAAATAGCATGGTTTTGATCGTTTGAAACCCTTTATTTGGGTAGTTTGATTTGAAATTTTGGGGATAAAATTCTTTAAGGGGGGAAGGTTGTAGCGATCCTAGTTTTGCCACTTCGCTGAGTATGTTATGGATCGAGCTACCTGGTTAGCTTGCGGGGATCCAAGGGGCAGCGCCCTGGTGGGGATCGAGCTGAAGCAAAAATGAAAAATGTATTCGAAGTTGCTTGTCTGCTCGAGCGGTCGTTTTGGTGCACGAGCAGAGAATGTTTGGTTTCAGAAGTTTGACCTATCTACAAAAGTATTGGGAAAGTGTATTTGACGTTCGAGCGGGGCTTTCCACGCTCGAGTGGACCATGTCATATCAGTTCGTGAATTTGATATTTCAGATCACTTTTGCATATCTCTCTCTAAAAGCCCTTTCCTCTTCCTTTTCTCTACAAGCCAAATTGGATCAAAACCTTGATTTCTTAAGATCCATTAAAGTTCTGCCATAAGTTCTTCATCAAAGTTGGTTAACTTCTCAAGGGCTTCGTTGTGTGAAGTGAAGATCGAGTTTGACACCATTGATTTTGGAGGTTTCATCTCATTTCTTCTTCAAAACTTAAGGTAGTGATTTTCTTAAAGTTATATATATATTTTTGCAAGATCTATATGATTTTTGAAATCATCTTTCGATAGCTTTGAAAATTGATTGTTGATTCGAGAAGTTCAGCGATTTTGAAAGTGGGTTTGTCTCTTGTTCATTTAAAATGATCTTATGGGTTTTGATCTTCGTTGATTGAAGAAAAGATGATTTAAAAAAGTTTTCTTTCAAAAGATTTGAGTTGTATAGTTTTAGTAGAAAACCTAGAATTTGGGGATTTTTTAAAAGAGACTGAAAAGCCGTGAATGATATTGTTATATTTATTTTGTGTGTCAAAATAAAACGATGTTTGGAAAATTTCTTATTTATATTTATATAAATGATGAATTTTAGGGAATATGAGGATTGTTGTTGATTTTGGAAATTATTGTTCAAAACGTTGAAATAGTCTTGAAATAACTAATTGTTGAGGATACTTGAGAAGAGGAAATTATGTTATTCCTTGGATGATGAATTGGAATAAAAGTATGTGTATTCATCTTGTGAAATTGGCATATCAATTCATTTGATTAGATTAAACTTTGAAAATTGATTTGAAAACTTGCATTGAGAAAAGAATGTTGAGAAACAAGTTTTCCAAGAATGGTTTTGGGGTAAATACGTTGGTAAGTCTTGATAGGTGGTGTAGATGATATTGAATAAGTTGGCTTGAGAGTCCGGGTGAAAGATTGAAAACCCGTGCGAATAGGTGTCGAGCCTTCTCGTTAATACCGGTAAAAATGACAATTTGGTAGTACTTGTATAGTCTACTTGCTGACACCGACCTAGGAATTACCAGAGTCGTATTTACCACCCTTAAAATAAATTGTTAAGTTTTGAACAATTGAAATTGCATGATATCATTGAGCATGATGGTTTTCAAAAGATGAAAATGTGATTTATCTTAAAAAAGGGCATAGCATGGCATGTGCATTTCATTTCTTGAGACTTGTATAAAATATATATATTTTGTTAAGAATTTCCTATTGGACTTTATGCTCACCCTACGGGATTTCTGTGCAGGAAAAGATGTGGTGATCTCACCCAATTAGGGGCCTGGAAGTATGTGTGTTGGGAGTACAATGCTCTCATTTTGCTGTGACTCTGTGTGTAAGCCAAGGGCTGTGTTTGTGTGGGTTTGAATAACCGTTTTGTGTAATCAGGCTTTAGCCTTGGAAACTTGTAAACCCTTGGGGGTATTTATTTGTTTATTTACTTGTTGTTGGATTAATGTATTGTTGCATGAAGAGCTATTGTATCATGTAATGTAAGTTTGGAGATTTATATTCGGTTTTCCTTGAAAGAGCCATGATTGTTGTATTATCATTTGGGCTAGAAATTTGGGACGTTACATTTCTCTTTTCAAAGTTTATTTGAAAAATTTATCTTTCAAAATATAATTTAAAACTCAAAAATAATTTCAAAAACTAAATCAAACGGAAGTTTTTATTGGTGTTGAGGCACCTATAGATGGTGTTATAGGATTCGGGTTTCTCCAGAAAACACCCCACATTTCAAAGCTCTCATGGTTTACATAGAGGTACTTACAACATATAATTTGTGACAATGCTCGTTTTTTAAAACTTATTTTGATCTTTTTTTTTAAAAATTTATTTTCAATTTTAAAAATTAGCTGGTCTCTTATCTATAAAATGAATTAGATGGTTCAATTCAGATTTGTGAGCTCATCACGTGGTTATTTCGATGATCAAATTTGCTCATTGTTTTAGGGATTTGAGAATTTTGCTATGGCAGCTGTACTCTCTTGTGGAGTGTCGTTCTGAGCCTCTTTCGATAATTCAAATCGTTCATATTGTAAAATTCATCGAGTAAATTATCAATGTAAAAAAGTAAATTGATTGGATATTTGCAGCCTTATAACAAAAGCACATTTGTTTTTATAAAAATTAATGGTTAACATAATTTTCCTAAATTCTTAAAAACAATTAGGACTTAATTATAGGGTTACAAATATCCGATTAACTTGATTTTTTTTCCATGGATAATATTGTTGATGAACCCTACATTATGAACAATTTAGATTATTAAAACATACCTAGGATGACCTTCCATAAAGGGGCACAATAAGCTGCTGTGCCTTGAAGGTATAATAGCACCCCCAAATCCTTGTTTTAGTGTAGGTAGACTATTTAACGAAAAATTAGATTGATTGATAATAATAGCCATGAAATAAGTTCAATTTTTTGAATTTACTATAAATAAGTACAATACAATTATGTGATTATAATTATTAAATTTTATTTATTTATGTATTCATTTATTTTTTTAACATGAATGATCTACAGTAGGTTAAAAATATTAACAAAATTAATCATTAGAACCCATGTGGTAGTATGCATAGCTCAAATGTATCATCTTCTACATTAATGGTAGGAATAAAGACACCCAGAATCTGATCAACAAGTAATCACACATACAAATGAGACACAAAGATTTACGTAGTTTGGCTCAATACCTACGTCCACGGGAGAAAAAGAGCATGCACTATATACAGTGCAAATATACAAAAACAGAGGAGGAGTCTCTCTCTCTCTCTCTCTCTCTCTCTACACAATTCAGAACTCTCATACACTTCTCACAACTCTCTCTCTTTTTTTGATCAGCAAAGAAAATTAACTATATTGATGAAAAGAAAATTAGTACAACAATATAAGAAGAAAGAAAGATGAGTGCAAAAAGCATCATAGCGAACCAAATCAATCCCAACTAGGTTGGCACCAATAAGATCACCCAATCATATGCAAGCACACTATCAAAAGTTGGTAAGAAACCAATCACAAACACCTATAATCAATAACACCCAGGTAGAGTTACCCAAAACTAAAACAACCTAACTGTCATGACCCCAACCCGCCCTTATGGATTAAGGTCATAACCGGCCAGTAATCAAGGGATTACCTATAGCCTCGAATAAAATAAACATGTCTCAACAGAGTTAAGGGGCCAAAACGGAAGCCAACATAAAAGCTTTGTCCATAGAGCTGTACTTACATGGTAAAGCAAAAATCATTCCAAAAGTATTTCATAATAACTCACACATACCCATACAGTTAATCTATATCCAGGAACTTTCAGTCATACGGTTAGCCAAACAAAACATATATACAAAGGTGACTCAATGTTTTCGCCCACATGGCCAAGATATATCAAAAGAACAAAAGGGCAAAAACGAGTCTCGTGCGTGAGACACTAGGGTTGACTTCTCAAAACTTTGATTGTCTCTCACATACTACACCGAGGTTGGGTTTGAACATCTCTTGGCTCACCTACATACACAGGAATGAGAGTGAACAAAAGTTCAGTGAATAATATCCAATAAAGAAGATACATGAATGAAGTTCAAAACAGATCTATATATATCAGACGACCATGGGCCCATTTATGATTTTATCTAGTACATTATACGGCTTCAAGCCCGAGCATATCAAATGGCCTCTAGCTCATTTCGTTCATGTCCGACGGCCTTTGGCCTAATCATTCATGGCTGACGGCCTTTGGTCCAATCAATTATGTTCGACGGCCTTTGGCCCAATCATTTATGTCCAACGGCCTTTGGCCCAATCAGTAATGTCCGACAGCCTTGGGCCTAATCATTCATATCAGACGGCTTTTGGCCCAATCACCTATATCAAACATATGTTAGTCCACAGTTCAAATTAACAGACTTATGAACTCAAATAGGAGCAAGCAATTGGAAAAATAACATACTTTAAAATATCTTTACTAAGATATTACTCACTATGTTCTGTTGGTGGATTTGTCCTTGTGCTCGACCTTACATAATAGATAACACATATCGGGTCACAAATGATTCAATCCATTCTTAACTCATACATCCCTCTTAGGCTTCGTTTTTCTTATTTATTTTTTTATCTTCTTAGTCCATTCACAATGCTCAATGCATACCTAAGAGTGCTTAGAGATGAAAAAGAATGGAAAATGAAATACCAAACGTCCATTCAAAATTTCAGAAATAGGGCTTCCCGCTCGAGCGGACCCCCTTTGTTTGCAAAAGTACTGGTTGCCTCATTTCCACGATTGAGTGCGACTTCAGACGCTCAAGCTGAAAGTCAAAACATGTGTTCGGATGCTCGAGCGTAGACATTCCCGCTCGGGCGGACATCAATGTCTGCAAAAGTTCTGAGAGCTAGAATTTCCCGCTCGAGCGGCTCTTTTCCCGCTCGAGCGGACATGCGAAATTCTGGAATTTCCAGAACTGTTCTTGTAGCTCAAACTTGTATTCAAACTAGTGTAACGTGCATAATATGGTCCAAAACTCACATGTACATGATCTAACATGATGAAAATACTAAATTTACAACATCATGAAGCTCAATTCCCATGAATCATTTACATGCACACATAATTCATAACAAACCCATCTTTAATACTTCAATTTTAAGCAACTAAAGTTTATACCTTTGTGAATTGTGTTTGCGTGTGGAATATAATTTCCATTCTCAACTTTGATGATATCAAAGATGATCAAAAGCATGAACTTTAACCAAAATTGAACATGGATCATGTATTTCATGCTCAAATATGCAAATTCATGGCAATCTCTTACATGCATGCTTATATTGATTTCATAATTATCAAATTCAACTCAATTCATGTTCTTGATCATAATTCATCTTTGAGCTCCATAATTTACAATTCAAACTCATGAATTCATGTCTAATTACTCACCTAGATGCTCAAATCCTCCAAATTATAGTTAATTCTTGAGTTAATCTTCAAGATCTCCAAGCTTCTAGACTGAAGCTTCAATTGCCTTCACTCTCTATGTCTAGCCTACCCTCTCCCTCTATCTCTAGAGTAATCTCAGCCAAAGGAGAGAAAAATGAGCTCAAAACCATGCTCATAAGTGTAAATAGGCCACCTATATATGTTGGCCTAATCAAATTGATTAAGGCGAAATAATTAATCCCAATTTAATCATTCTGAACCTAATTATTTTGATCCGAATCAATTTCTAATTAAATTTGACCGTAGGCTCTAAAAATTATGCCAATCACAATGGCGTAGTCAATTTCGATTTCGGTGGCCGATAAGGCCTTCAATTTTTAGTTCATATAGTAAGTTGAACAGATTTTCTGACGGTGAACAGATAGAAATTCAAAACCACTTATAATCATATAAATGGCACTGGAAATCATATTGAACACATAATCACAATCATAATTAAGATCAATTAGCATAATACGGAACAGGGTTATCACAATCTTCCCTTATTTAGGAAGTTTGGTCCTCCAAACTTTTTTTACCTTTGTCTGGAAACAAATGTGGATAGCATGGACGTATTTCATCTTCTTTTTCCCATGTAGCGTCCGTCCCATAGTGTTCTTTCCATTCTACTTTCACCATCGAGATGGACTTGCTTCTCAACTGTTTCACTTGCCAGTCAATGATTTGTTCCGACCATTCTGCGTATTCCATATTTTCATCAAGAGCTATCCGGTGATAATCAATCACATGAAACGGATCTCGAAGATAACCCCTCAACATTGATATGTGGAATACATTGTGCATTTGTTCGAATCCTGGTGGCAAAGCGACTCGATAAACAATGGGACCAAGCCTTTCCAGAATTTGAAATGGCCCAATATAATGGGGCGACAATTTTCCTTTCTTACAGAATCTTACTTGGCCCTTCATCGGAGTCACACGAATAAACACATGATCACCAACCTCATATTCAAGAGGTCTTCTTTGACCATCTGCATAATTCTTTTGTCGACTCTGAGCTGTTTTGAGCCTTTGTTGAATAATTTTGATCTTCTCAGAAGTGTCTTGCACAATCTCAGGCCCAAGCAAAGCCCTATCCCCGACTTCCGTCAAACAAATTGGTGATCTACATTTTCTACCATATAAAGCCTCGTATGTTGCCATACCGATGTTGGAGTGAAAACTATTATTGTATGCTAATTTCGCTAGTGGCAAATAATTTTCCCAACTCCCTTGAAAATTCAAGGCACAAATTCTTAGCATATCTTTCAAGGTCTATATTGTCCATTCTGACTGTCCGTCGGTTTGTGGATGGAACGCGGTACTGAATCTCAATTTTGTTTCCATAGCTCTTTGTAGGCTTTTCCACAATCTAGACACAAATTTTGGATCTCTATCCAAGACAATAGATACCGGAACTCCATATAGGCGAACAATTTCATCAACATATATAGTAGCCAACCTATAAGAATCAAATGTAGTTCTAATAGGTAGAAAATGTGAAGACTTAGTCAGTCTATCTACTACAACCCAAATAGAGTCCATATCTCGAGGAGTCCGAGGTAGACCAACAACAAAGTCTATAGTCATATGCTCCCATTTCCATTCCAGAATAGGGAGAGGTTGAAGTAGACCGCCCGGTTTCTGATGTTCAGCTTTAACTTGCTGACACTGAAG
The DNA here is from genome assembly GCF_055761805.1 of Camellia sinensis. Taxonomy (NCBI): domain Eukaryota; kingdom Viridiplantae; phylum Streptophyta; class Magnoliopsida; order Ericales; family Theaceae; genus Camellia; species Camellia sinensis. Next base: position 83,976,005 of record NC_138974.1, read on the forward strand.
GCGCTTGCACACATACTCTGCAATTTCTTTCTTCATTTTGGGACACCAATAGCTTTGCTTCAAATCCTGATACATTTTGTTATTATCTGGATGCATAACAAACATTGATTTATGGGCTTCATCTAGAATTCTCTTCGTTAGTTCTGAAACATCTGGGACACACATTTGGTTTTGAAATCTCAACACTTCATTTTCAATGCTGAACTCTACTTTCGGACTTGTCTCAAATTCATCAATCACTTTCTGGAGGAATTCATCCTCTTTTTGCCTCTGTTTAATTTCAGTTATTATCGCTGGTTTAACTAAAATGGCGGCAACCAACCCAGTTTGCTCATGTAATAAGACTTCAATCCTGGTTTTATCAAAATCTAGTAAATTTTCCTTTTGTTTAGTAAGCAAGCAAGGTAAAATCCCTGTCGATTTCCTGCTTAAGGCATCGACAACTGTATTGGCTTTCCCAGGGTGGTACTGAATCTGAAGATCGTAATCCTTTATCAATTCAAGCCGTCTTCTCTGTCGCATATTTAGCTCTTTTGTGTAAAGAAGTACTTTAGGCTTTTGTGATCCGTGTAAACTTCACACTTTGCCCCATACAAGTAGTGCCACCAGATTTTCAAAGCAAACACCTCTGTGGCCAATTCTAAATCATGCGTTGGGTAGCTCTTCTCGTGTGGCCTTAACTGCCGAGAGGCGTAGGCAATCGCCCTTCCATTCTGCATTAATACACAACCCAAACCCTTATAAGACGCATCGCATCACCGAAAATTACAAAGTTTCCCATACTTGTGGGTACTGCCAACATTGGTGGAGTGGTCAGTTCCGTTTTTAGTTCATGAAAGGCAGATTCTCTTTCGTCATTCCATTCCAATGGTTGCCCTTTGCATGTCAGTTGGGTAAGAGGCACAACTAATTTTGAAAATTCTTTCACAAACCTCCTGTAGTACCCGGCTAAACCCATGAAGCTGCGGACTTCTGTTACATTTGTCGGTGTAGGCCAATTCATAATTGCCTCTATTTTCTGTGGGTCCATTGAAATCCCCTCTTTATTGATAACATGCCCTAAGAAGATAACTTCATCCCACCAGAATTCGCACTTCCTTAGTTTGGCAACTAATTTCTTTTCTCTAAGTGTTTGCAAGACGGTTCTCAAGTGGTGTTCATGTTCAAGTCTATTCTTTGAATAAATCTAGATATCATCGATTAAAACTATAACAAATTCATCAAGGTGGATCTTAAAAATTCGGTTCATTAGGTCCATAAACGTTGCAGGAGCATTAGTCACCCCAAATGGCATAACAAGAAATTCATAATAACCATACCTTGTTCTGAATGAGGTTTTCTGAACGTCTGCTGCCTTTACTTTCAACTGGTGATACCCAGATCTCAAATCGATTTTGGAAAACACTAGTGATCCCCGCAACTGGTCAAACAAGCCATCAATACGAGGTAAGGGATATTTATTCTTTGTTGTCACCTTGTTCAATTCTCAGTAGTCAATACACAAGCATAAGGTTCCGTCTTTCTTTTTCACAAATAGCACCGGTGCAACCCATGGTGAAGTACTGGGTCATATAAATCCTTTATCAAGTAAGTCTTGTAACCGTTCTTTCAATTCTTTCATTTTAGCAGCAGCCATTCTGTAGGGAGTTTTAGAAATAGACTGAGTGCTTGGCACAATTTCGATAGTAAACTCTATCTCCTTGTCCACTAATTCCCCTGGTGATTCATTTGGAAACACATCTAGAAATTCTGTAACAATAGGGATACTGTTCAATTCAACATTCCCAGATTGTTCAGATAGCACACAACACAAATAACCCTGGCACCCTTTCCTGATCAATTTACATGCCTTCATTGTAGATATCAAATAAGGTAGAGACACTACCTCGTTACCCACAAACACAATTTCTTCCTGTTCGAGAGGTCTAAATACAACTTGTTTTGTCACACAATCAATGGTGGCACAATATTTAGTTAACCAATCCATGCCCAGAATTATATCAAAATGTCTAAAGTTCAAGGGCAACAAATCCACATACAGAATAACATTTCCAATACGCATGTCACAAAATCGATATACAGATGCACACAACACAAATTCCTCAGATGGAGCAGGTACACATAGTAAATATGGCAATGATTCTAGAGGTCTAATCAGTCTAGATGCAAATGCACAAGTTACGAAAGAGTGTGTTTATCCGGAGTCAATTAATATAAAAGCATCCTGATTACATATAGAGATAGTACCTGAGACAGCGGCTTCAACATTCTGTGCATCGCCCGGAATAAGCGCAAAAACTCTTCTTTGCCTCACGGTATCTCCGGTGGTAATAGATCTCGTAGTATTTCCTGGTTTTGGGATCGATGCAGTCGAGCTAGTAGCTAATTTTTCGCTATTCTGATTACATTCTCTGGCCATATGCCCCGCTTTTCCACACTTAAAACAAGCTCCTGACACCCGGTAACAAACTTCGTGATGCCTTTTACTACAAATATTACACACTGGAGATGTATCTCGGGAAGAATTAGAAGTACTCGAGGAGTTCGTATTATGCTTCTTCGAAAGTTTCTTCTTCGAAAAGAAGCCTTGTTTTTTGCTACCTTTCTGGTCAGTTATTGTTTTGGCCTGTCTGGGTATGTTAGCTTCTGATATTATGGCCCTGTCTAGCACCCTAATATAGGTTTCTATCTTGAGGATGTTCACTCTCTCTAAGATATCATCGCGAAGCCCACCTTTAAAATGCCTCGCTTTCTTGTAGTCGGTGTCGACCACATGTGGTGCAAATCTAGCCAACTTAGTGAACTTGGCCTCATACTCAGCTACTGTCATGCTGTTTTGCTTAAGTTCCATGAATTCCGACACTTTCCTGTCACGAACACACTGTGGAAAGTACTTGTCATAGAAAATTTCTAGGAATTGCGTCTAGCCAATGTCTTTATGATTCTCATGCATTAACATCCACCATCTTCTTGCTTCATCTTCCAGCATAAAGGTGGCTAGAAGTACTTTCTGTGTCTTTGAACAAGGAAACACTTCGAATAGTTTTTCGATGCCGATGACCCATGCTTCGGCCTTCAACGGATCTAATCCCCCATGGAACTGCGGCGGTTTCATTTTCTTAAACTCTTTGGTGAGAGCTATTATTCGATCATCGTTCTGTAAGTCTGGCATAGGTGGTGCCGGAGGTGGAGGATGTGGTTGCTGCCATTGTTGTTGCCACTGTTGTTGTTACCTCAATGTTTCTGCCATTTCCTAAATCAATCTTTCCATCTTATCCATTCTGGCAGTAGAGGACTCCTCTATCTCATCACTTCTTGTTCTCACCATCTGATTAGACTTGCATTATTCTTCATATAAAAGTTTCATAAGTATGCACATATCAAGGAGCATACATATTCACATAATTTGCAATGTAAGTAAATCACAAACATATAGCACATAATCATTTATCTCGAAACATTCCAGCATGTTTTTAATGCTTTCATATTCATACTCATCACATGAATGCATCCTAGATCTCTTCTAGCTGCTAGTTGCTCATTTGGACAAGTGTGTGAGTTATTAACTCGTGCTCTGATACCACTCTGTCATGACCCGAACCCACTCCTATGGATTAAGGTCATAATCGGCCAGTAATCAAGGGATTACCTACGACCTCGAATCAAATGAATGTGTCTCAATAGAGTTAAGGGGCCAAAATGGAAGCCAACTTAAAAACTTTGTCCATAGCGTTGTGCTTACATGGTAAAGCAAAAATCATTCCAAAAGTATTTCATAATAACTCACACATACCTGTAGAGTTAATCTATATCCAGGAACTTTCAGTCATATGGTCAGCCAAACAAAACATATATACAAAGGTGACTCAACGTTTTCGCCCACATATCCAAGATATATCAAAAGAACAAAATGGCAAAAATGAGTCTCATGCGTGAGACGCTAGGGTTGACTTCTCAAAACTTTGACTGTTTCTCACATACTTCACCGAGGCTGGGTTTGAACATCTCTTGGCTTACCTACATACACATGAATAAGAGTGAACGAAAGCTCAGTGAATAATATCCAATAAAGAAGATACATGAATGAAGTTCGAAACAGATATACATATATCAGACGACCTTGGGCCCATTTATGATTTTATCGAGTACATTATACGGTTTTAAGCCCGAGCATATCAAACGGCCTCTGGCTCATTTCATTCATGTCCGACAGCCTTTGGCCCAATCATTTATGTCCGACGACCTTTGGCCCAATCAATCATGTCTGATGGCCTTTGGCCCAATCATTCATATCAAACGGCCTTTGGCCCAATCATTCAAATCAAACATATATGTTAGTCCACAGTTCAAATTAACAGACTTATGAACTCAATTAGGAGCAAGCAATTAGACAAATAACATACTTTAAAATATCTTTACTAAGGCATTACTCACAGTGTTCTGCTGGTGGATTCGTCCTTATGCTCGACCCTACATAACATAACACATAACACATATTGGGTCACAAATGATTCAATCCATTCTTAACTCATACATTCCTCTTAGGCTTCTTTTTTTATCTTCTTAGTCCATTCACAATGCTCAATACATACCTAAGAGTGCTTAGAGATTAAAAAGAAAGGAAAATGAAATACCAAACGTCCATCCAAAATTTTAGAAACAGGGCTTCCCGCTCGAGCAGACCTCCTTTGTCTGCAAAAGTACTGGTTGCCTCATTTCCGTGCTAGAGCGTGACTTTGGACGCTCGAGCTGAAAGTCAAAACACGTGTTCGGACGCTCGAGCATAGACATTTCCGCTCAGGCAGACAAAAATGTCTGCAAAAGGTCTGAGAGCTAGAATTTCACGCTCGAGCGACTCTTTCCCCGCTCGAGCGGACATGCAAAATTCTGGAATTTCCAGAACTGTTCTTGAAGCTCAAACTTGTATTCAAACTAGTGTAACTTGCATAATATGGTCCAAAACTCACATGTACATGCTCTAAGATGATGAAAATGCTAAATTTACAACATCATGAAGCTAAATTCCCATGAATCATTTACATGCACACATAATTCATAACAAACCCATCTTCACCACTTCAATTTCAAGCAACTGAAGTTTATACCTTCGTGAATTGTGTTTGCATGTGGAATATAATTTCCATTCTTAACTTTCATGATATCAAAGATGATCAAAAGCCTGAACTTTAACCAAAATTGAACATGGATCACGTATTTCATGCTCAAATATGCAAATTCATGGCAATCTCTTACATGCATGCTTATATTGATTTCATAATTATCAAATTCAACTCAATTCATGTTCTTGATCATAATTCATCTTTGAGCTCCATAATTTACAATTCAAACACATGAATTCATGTCTAATTACTCACCTAGATGCTCAAATCTTCCAAATTATAGTTAATTCTTGAGTTAATCTTCAAGATCTCCCAGCTTCTAGACCAAAGCTTCAATTGCCTTCACTCTCTCTCTCTCTCTAGCCGACCCTCTCTCTCTCTCTCTCTCCCTAGAGTAATCTCAGCCAAAGGAGAGAAAAATGAGCTCAAAACCATGCTCATAAGTGTAAATAGGCCACCTATATATATTGGCCTAATCAAATTGATTAAGGCTAAATAATTAATCCCAATTTTATCATTCTGAATCTAATTATTTTGATCCGAATCAATTGCTAATTAAATTTCACTGTAGGCTCTAAAAATTATGCCAATCACAATGGCATAGTCAATTTTGGTTTCTGTGGCTAATAAGGCCTTTAATTTTTAGTTCATAACAATTAGTTGAACAGATTTTCCTACGGTGAACAAATAGAAATTCAAAACCACATATAATCATATAAATGACACTGAAAATCATATTAAACACATAATCACAATCATAATTAAGATCAATTAGCATAATATGGAACAAGGTTATCACACTAACGAACCCAAATTACCAAACATGAAGAACAAATAGGACACCATAAAGAAAAAATTACAGCAACCAAACTGAAATGATCAGCATAGAAATATCAGCAGCATTGGTCACCGCCACAGAGTAAAGCATCGACCACCAGCATTGATCACCCACAGACCAAACTGAAATGAAATGATCATCATATAAATATTAGCAGCATTGATCACCCGCAGACCAAAGCATCGACCACCACCACAGAGTAAATATTCCTAATCTGCTAATCAACACCTAAATTAGTATTCATCCAATAGCAACACATAATATCAATTTGAGAAGAATTATTGTCCACACAATTTATCCATAAACCATAAGCATCACCCATCACCAGCACAGATAAGCATCACACAACAGACCAAGAAAATCATGCACAACCCCATAAAAGATAATCATGACCTGGAATTAACAGAGCCTAACAAGCTAAAGCTGACATCTTAGCTACTGAATATTATTAATAATTTCATGTACAGTGTAGTAACAACCTAAAAAATAAGTTTTTACCCAAATAGCAATTCTAAACTTAATCAAATCACAGACATCCTCCAGATGCACTTGCTTACCATTGAACACCACCTCATTCCTAAGTTTCCATAATGACTACATTATAGCCAGTTGAATAGTCCGCCAAATTAAATTTGCGAACTTACCCCACCTGAACCCACCCCACCAACCAAGAAGATCCTCCACATTCCTAGGCATAACCCAAAGCAACCCCCACGAATGCATCACACAAGACCAGACTCTCCAAGCAAAAGGACACCATAACAATAAATGAGACACTACCTCATCCTCCGTTTGGCAAAAATTACACGACACAGAAGCACCAGGACCAAGCACCCCAATTCTTCGCAAAAAATAAGAAGTCTTAAGTTTTCCTTTCCATGCCAACCAACCTAGAAATTGAGTTTTTAGAGGAGATGGATTATTCCAAAGTATCTTAGTGACAAAACAAGAACTTGAGGTCACTAACAAAGAATAAAGCGAGGAAACGGTAAACTGACCAAATGAACTTGCTACCCACTGGAGCCTATCAACCCAATTCGACAGACTAGACCCAGCAGTATTCAAAAAATCACCCAACCTGATTAACTCATCAGATTCCCAGCTTAACAAGGCTCTTTGAAACCTGAAAGTCCTATCAGTCTGGGCAGACTACCTCTCCACCACCTCTTTAAGAGTGATATTCTTTTCTATCGATAAACTGAAAAACCTTGGAAAAGCAAACTTAATAGAAAGATTTCCCACCTACGCATCAGTCCAAAAAGGAATTCTGACCCCATTACCCACAATCAACTTACAGTTATTCAAAAAAATATTGGAAATGTGAGAATTTGATTGACTAACCTTGAGAATAGCACCCCAAATTTTTGAACAGATCCCAAAATTAACTGAAAAAGGGTACCACCAGTCACCAATCAGAGGATACCTATTACAAATAACTCTTTTCCACAACAAGCCATCCTTAACACCAAACTGCCACCACTATTTAACCGACATGCAGTCATTCACCTCTTGAATTCTTCTAATACCTAAACCCTCACTGACTTTGCTCTTTGTTGCTTCTGTCCAGCTAACAAGATGAACCTTTCCTTTCAGATCAGAACCCCTCCCCCCCCCCAATAGAAAGTTTGCTCGAATTCTATCAAATGCCTTAGCCACAGATGAGGGTAACTTAAAGAGAGATAAATAATACGTAGGCAAGTCGGACAAAACAGACTTAATAGGTATTACCCTACCTTTAAATGATAAGAGCTTCCTCTTCCAAGATGCAAGTCTAACTTTGCATTTGTCAAGAACAGGCTACCAAGTCTTTTTCAGCCTTGGATTAGCCCCAATGGTAACCCAAGATACATTAATGGTAACTTTTGATGCCTACAATGTAGTCTAGATGCGAACTCCTCCACCTCCGACTCCGACATGCCAATTCCGCATATAGAGCTTTTATGAAAATTAATTTTCAAACCAGAGACTAATTGAAAGCAGTTGAGAATCCTTTTAACTATTATTAACACCGCCATATTAGCTTCATAAAATATAATTGTATCGTTAGTGAACTGAAGATGTGATACCGTAACATCATGGCCCACCGTAACCCTGAAAGTAGACCCAAAGATCTAGCCCTTAGCATCAGCATATTAAGCCCTTCAGCCACTAAGTTAAACAGAAAGAGAGACAAAGGATCACCTTGACAGAGGCCTTTACCAGGTTTAAATTCAGCTGTAGGGGATCCATGCACCAGAACTGAACATCTGGATATTTCAAGGCACTCCTTAATCCAACCCCTCCTCCTATCCCCAAAACCGAACTCCTTCATCATAGATAGTAAACAATCCCAACTCACAAAATCATACGCCTTATGGAAATCGAGCTTGAGAATCACACCCTTCTTTTTTCTTTTTTACCTTCCACCAATCAACAATGTCATTGGCTATTAAGACCCCATCTAGTATATTTCTTCCACCCAAAAAAGATGATTGTACCTCATCAACAGCCTTTGGCACCACGTTCTTCAATCCATTAGCCAACACTTTTGCTAGAGTCTTATAAATGGAACCAATGAGACTTATAGGCCTATAATCAAAGATACTAATTGGACAATCAACTTTAGTTATAAGAGTTATAAAAGAATTATTCACTCCAGAGACTAACTTCCCATAGTCATGAAACTCCTTAAAGAACTGAATAACCTCCAATTTGAGCAGCTTCCAACACTTTTGAAAACATGCCAAGTTAAAGCCATCAGGCCTTGGGGTTTTATTCCTATCACAACTATGAATAGCAGTCCAAACTTCCTCTTCCAAAAAAATAGCTTCCAATCCATCCACTTGATGACCCTAGCCAATAGATTTAAAATGCCCTCTCAACTGTGGTCTGTTCCTCCAATCTTCAGAAAACACTTGGTTGAAATGCTTGAACACCTCTACTCTCACCATTGATGGTTCCTCAAGTAACACACCATCAACTAACAGTGAGTTCATAAAATTCCTGCATTGCCTACTTGAAACTATGGAATGAAAATACCTTGTATTTTTGTCACCTTTCATAGCCCAATCCAACCTGGATTTCTGGAGCCACAACTATTTTTCCATTTTGGACAAAGACCACACTAACCTCCTAACCTCTCTTCTGCGAGCTATTTCATCAACCCCCAAATCTCTAGACTCAGCCACCAAATCCCACTCATGCAGCTCCTCCTAAGCATTTTTTAATGAACAGGACACATTCCCAAACACCTCTATGTTCCACTTCTTTAGCTCAAATTTTAGATTTCTAAGCTTCATTACAATCACAAAGCCTGCCCACCCTAAAAAATTGATTCCTCCCATGACTTCTTAATAATGGAAGAAAAACTTGGATATAAGAGCCAAGCATTAATAAATCTTAACGGATTTGGCCCCTAATCCTTCCCATCCTCCATCAAAAGCAAAGGGCAATGATCGAAAACACCCCTTGGTAGACCCCACAATTTCAACTTGAATTTTACCAACCATTCGGATGACAATAGAAACTCGATCATTTCGAATCCACTTGCCTCCCATCCCCTGAGTTGCTCCTTGTGAATTGTCTACCAAACATTGGCAGATCCAATAATTCCAACCCTTTAATAAAATTATTAAACTCTACCATGCCTCTACCCCTTCTTGTACAACCTTTTCTTTCCCCTAGAGACCTAATCTCATTAAAATTCCCTCCTAAACACCACGGTCTAGGAAAACGTGACTTTGAACTGCTAATAACATTCCACAACCGACCCCTCCTTGAGACATCATTTGCTGCATAGACATTAATAAAAACGCATTCAAAATCTTGAAGGATAGTACCTAATAACAAAATGAAGCACCTAGAGCTGCAACACTGTGATAGTACAAAAAACAAAGTTTTCCAAACACGCAATATTCTACCAGCCAAACCATCTGTGTCCACACTCATAAAATCAAAGTCATCATCAGGCCAAACCGAATGAACTTCTTCTATTGACAACCGATCTTTCTTGATTTCTTGAAAAAACTCCAAATCAACTCTTCTCTCCTTGAGCAACCCCCTAATTTTCCTCCTTTTCCCTGGTTTCCCAAAACCCCTAATATTCCAGGGCATAAGCTTCATCAGAAAACATAACAAACACCTAAACCACCTGATGATGGTATCCAATGATGAATAACATCATCCAGCTGCGCCACCCTCCTTGCATACTCCTCTTCCAACTCCACAATTCTTTGAATTGCTTTTTGATCCAAACCATTGAAATCAATCCCTAAAGAATTTCCCAACTATAAATTCGCATTTGCCTCCTCTAAAACCTGGTTTCCTCCCTAATTATGCTAACCACCGGAGCTTGATTTGGACAAAATAGCCGCTGCCACTCAGAAAACAGGTTCCTTGTGCCATATTGAAGACGAGTTACCAGCTCTAGCAGTTTCCTTCCCCACTTTCTGAATTAATCTCCCCCACTTTGATCCCTTACCATGGACCAAAATTTTTTTTCTCCCAAAAACTTTACAATTCTACTTATGAGGCCCTCCCGAACCTTCAGCAACCCTGCCCAAGAGAGACATGGGCTGTGAAGAGGACATTGATAAATTCCCACCAACCTGGGCCTGGACCACTTTATGTCCTTTAGAACACTAGCCCACTCCCAAAGTTATTTCATTGGGCCTAACCACTCCCTTTTGTTTAACAGCCTCATCCAACAATATTTGAATATTAATACAGGGCCTATCAAGCCCATTACTACTAAGATTCCTCATAAACCCAGCTAATACCAAGCCAACATCCACCCCACCCCTTTTATTAATGCTTCTGTGAGGGACAGATAGACTATCATTGATTATATATCCGTCTCGAGCTACTGGTACTTTTGTATTTTCCAGACATATGTTTGGAGAGTCACCCATTATAGATGTAAACAAACCGATCAACTTCTCACATTCTCCACTACCCTCCTCAACTGTCACGTCCTTCCGATAGAGAGATGTCACAGCATCTTGATCTGCTACCTCATTATGCAACCTGCCTTCCACCTCAGCAATTTCTGCCACCTCATTATGCAACCTGCCTTCCAGCTCAACAACTTCCTCCATCTTTGAGCTGCCATGTCTGTCAAGCTTGTTCTATGAACTGTTAGAACTACAAAAATCCTGAGATGAACATTTATAGGCTTCGATTCTATGCACCATAACTTAATCTTCTCAAACTCTTACTAGAAACCTTTGGCCTCTGCACCTCACCTGCACTACTGTGCTAATGAAATTCAAACAAACTGTGGAAACTTTAACTCTACCACATCTAAATGATAAAGGATTAGTCGTTTCGTCCTCTACTCTAATTACCACCCCCCCACTCTAATTACCACCCCCCATAAGCTTCCAATCTTTTTGAAAGTATCAACACTCCATAAGTTAAGTGGAACTCCATAACAACACAACCACACACCTCTCTCTTGGTTAATAGACCCTAGCTTCGACCACTCAGACACTGAATCGCACCACTCCTTCCAGCAACTTTCGAAAAGTGTCATATTTGCCTTCAACTCAGAAGATGTACTGAAGGTCACCACAGCAGTCCTTCCAACTCCTTTTCTTACTGCAACTCCTTCTGGCCCGTGCTCACAGACTGCTTTTTTGAAATTTGAGAGCGTGCAAAAACTTTTTAACTTAACAATAAGATTGTTATATAACCACCCATTCCCCACTTCAATCGCATCTACCGTACAACCCTCAGTTTTGTGAATATTCCCCGCCTGAACTACTTCTCCATATGTCTTCATGCCGCTTAATGATGACTCTGCCTTCCGAAGATGCCTTCGGCCATTGACTTCACCTCTCTCATTGCCACGCCCTACATCGGCAGATTGATCCGCACCCCTATACGTGATGTATCCTTTGCATAGTATGCATACTTGACTCGTATAGCTTTATCATCACACCAAACTCCATTGGCCTTCTGGATCACCATATCTGCTGCTATAGGGCAGTCATACCTAACAAAACCAAACCTCGACCTCATTGTTTTCCTAGATTTATTTGGAATGAAGACATCTCTAACCACCCCAAACTTCATAAACATGGCGTATAAACCATTTGGATTCATGGACAAAGGGATATTATCCACGAAAAGTGTGTGGATACCTGGTTCGCAAGCCTCAGACCTAGGAACTGGTCGCCCTCTTCCATATAGTACAGGTCTCTATCCTCCCACCATCATTCCTTTAGAATAAGCTGAGCCTTTACTTTATTATGAAACCTATAAAGTAGATTGTTTGGATCATCAAAGTTCTCACAACTCTCTCTTTTCTTTCACCTTTTGATGATTGCCTCAGCTCACAGCTCTCCCTATTTATACACAAATGGGAGAGTCAAAAAACTAATCAACCTCTACTTGCCAACAACTAACTACTAAAGTTAATAGCAAGCCATTTACACAGCCACCCTAGGTTGGAAAAAATTCAAAAAATCTGTAGCTGAAAATCTACAGCAGCTACATTTGACTTCCATGGCCATCTTCACATGGTATGGAATGTTCAACAATTAATGGATTTCAGAGAACTTTTTTTTTTTTTTAATCGGCAAGAAAAAGGTATTGTTGATGAAAGCAAGACGACAGATTACACATCAATAAAAAATGGGGCATAATTATATCATAGCTGAACAAGAACATCTCAACAAGGTTGACACCTTCAAGACAACCCGATCATTGTAGCCCCAGAAGAACCGAGAAACCACACAACTAGTAAGACACCAACTGAGGAAAGGAAAACAAAAGAACAAAAGCAGAGCAAGGTGAGGAACAACCGAAAACAACTCAGGGCACACTTTGATTTAATGGACCCTTTTTGGATTTCAGTTTCCTAACTTGCTCAATATGAAGTTGGAAGTCATCGATGAGAACCCATAGAAATTTGAATTGAATTTGCTCCATGATGCTACTTGGATATCTTGATCTCTTCAACTAACAAACTCCAGCACACTTGATGATTATTGAAGATGGTATCATTCCTAGAAAGCCATTGTAACGACCCCAAAATCCGTATCCAGAATTAGTTTTCTGTCCTTGTGGGTTAATGCATTTTAATTTAATGATATCTGTTCAAACTGAGGAATTATCTATTGAGTCACAGCTTTAAAATTTAAATTACCGACCTTTACGGGTTCAGAAATCAAAATTGAGTACTTGGGTATGTTAATCAGAATTTTTAGAACTATTTGAGAAAATTAATTGAAAATCTAATTTGTCTGATTCGTTAATGCACGTTTGGGTGGTTAATTGGGTACTGTAAATTGAGGGCCTTAGAGACTTCAGAAACCAGAACAGAGGACATATTTATGATCAGCGTAATTTTTAGAGTCATCTGGAAGGTTTAATTGGAATTTGATTTCGTACGATCCGTAAGGCCACGTTTGGCTCTCACTATTGTGTTAGGTTTGTGTGTGTGTGTATTTATTTATATAATGGATGCCTTATGAGTTGATGGACTCATCTCTTAGAATAAAAAATATCTGGAGAAAAGGGGGAGCCACATGAGAGAGGGAGAGATAGAGAACTCAAAGAGAAGAAGGAAGGAAGAGCTTGAGAATGAAGAGGAAAGAGGGGGAAATTGATGTAATTAAAGTAGACTTCAAGAGATTGGCTCAAGGTATGTGAAATCAACTTAACCCCTGAAGATTGATCTGTTACTAGTTTAAATCATGATCTAAAATGAAGAGAAACCACCTAATTGAGTTGGGGTTGAGAAATATAAGTTTAGATGAACTCTTTTCATGAATTGAACCTTGATTCCTTAAGAGTTGTTTAAGTGAAGAGTTAAATTCTTTATAATGGTTTATCTTGAGGTTGATTATGGAAGTTGATCTTCCATCTTGAGGTTTTGCATAGTTAGCCATATGTGTGAATGAAGATATATGTAAATATGTAAGAAGTGAGCTTGAATCCCAAACCATGGCTATTTTATGCTTTTGGTGTTCTAATTCTTACCCTTGTTTTTGTGCTTGGGAATTGGATAGTATTTTGAGATTATGATGCTTAATGGAAGCTAAGAATGTGAAATTTATCATGTATTAAAGGGTTTTGGGCTTGGAATTGCATGAAATTTAATTTTGGTTTTGAAAGTGAGAAGTTCCAAATCAAAGAGCCATTTTCGGGTTGAAAATTACCCAGGGCCGCACGTGCGGCGGGTCTTCCCGCACGTGCGGTAGCACAGTCCCAACCCCATTCCCGCACGTGCGGGAGACAGCTCTGTTCAGCCAACTTTGAATAAGTATATCTTTTGCCTCCGGACTCCGTTTTGAGTGATTCTTGAGCCTAAAATCAAGCCCCAGAAGTCTAGTTTCCAATGGTGGTGGTCTCACTCCCAAAATTCTAAATACAGAAATAGTTATGGCCAAACTAGTGAGAGTTGCTCACTTTCTATCTACCGGTTTTGTACCATTTCTTCGTCTGAACCATTTTCCTATCGATTCTTCCTATTTTCTGAGGCATGGATTATAAGCTACTAAGGACTAAGGAGTTTAGAACCGATATGAATAATTGAATAAAGAGTAAAGTAAGGAATTAGATATATTCTTATGATGCAATGTGCATTGTGTTTGTAGGTCAAGACGAGGACATCGTCTCACTGCTACCAGAATCTATCACTGTGAGTAATAGTAGTGTAACGTTACGTTTCACTTACTTTTTATGATTATGATTTATGTATTGTTGTTTGTGAATGGCCTATTCCATTGATATTGTGCTTTGATTAAATTAATAGATATGTTTGAATAATGGCATTGATATGGACCAAAGGCCAGTGTGTCCCTATTAATAGAAGTGGGCCTGAGGCCATTATGATGTGAATGGTTCTGTCTGTATCAGTAGTACTGCAGTGATACATGTGCCTTCTGTCAATGAGTATTGTTAATATTCTGATATACGTAAGACAATTATGACAACTTGTAATAAACCATGGGGTAATTGATATATCCTATCGTGTAACGGTATTCTCATGAATCTGGGATTAATCTATTCTGTTTGCCCGTTCCGTTTATGCAATGACATGATATGAATTGTTCGGTCATTAAGACCTATTGATTTCTGGTATGGAACAGAGTGCTGTACGGAACTAAGTGTTACAGTGTGAGTCACCTCTAGAATCCGTACGAGACACTTCTTGACTCCATACATACATGAGCTGGGTTTAAAGCCAATCTGGTCCCTTTATGGGTCGTCAGGTCCCTTTATGGGTCGTCTGGCCCCTTTATGGGTCATCTGGTCCCTTCATGAGTCATCGAATTTGTCAGTGCTAATAGATGTACCACGTATGATTATACGTAAATTGTGAATATTGGTAGAAACAAATGATTATAAGTATGTATATGAAGCTGTTATATCTGGGCCGGGGGCCAATCTGTTAAATCTGTTAGGCCTATGGCCAATCTGTGAAATCTGTTAGGCTACGGCCAATCTGTGGAATCTGTCCAGCCTAAGGCCATTATGTATATCTGTGGGCCTAAAGCCGATCTGTATCATATCTAGGCTTAAAGCCGTTCTGTATTATATATGAACCCGAGGCCATTCTGTATTATATATGGACCTGAGGCCGTATTAAAAGATTATTATGAATAAGATCTGTGTAGGGTTTGATATGCATATTTACATTCTTTAAGTCTATGCTCGTTTAACTCACCTCCTTACATTGCTATTATTCACTGAGCCTTGCTCACTCCGCTTTTGTGTATATTTAAGTAGGTGAGCCATCGGGGATTGACACTAGAATTGCATTGAGGTCTATTTATCTGCGAAGCCGCCTGGGGTATGCTTCCGTGTTGAGGCCTTAATTTTGATATTCTGGGATTTGTGTAATTTTTTGGAGTCTTATTTAAGTATGTGTGAGATCTGTATAATTCTGTGATTGTTTATGTAACTCTGGAAATATATTTAAATGCATAAATCTAGTTAAGCCATCATATATGCACAAGCTCAATGGATGTTGTCTTTTATTGATATTGCTTCCGCTTAAGGCCCCGTATATGGTTAAATATTATTTTAAAATTCAGTTTGAGGCCTATGTACGGGCCGGTCATGGACCAAACCTTTAGGGGCAGGTTTGGGTCACGGCAGCTGGTATCAGAGCACGAGTTATGATCTCACACACTTGTCCATTGAGCATTAGAGTGTGTAGAATGCATTTAAGTTGCATGTATCTAGTAATGAAATGCTATGATATGCATTTTGAAAGATGTATGTGAGCTTCTGCAGTAAGTTAAGTATTGAGATTTAGAATAAGAATTCTTATGGACTTTAAGTAATAGAAGGAAATCCATGTGTTATTTCATAGACTGAGTTTTGTGACTACAGAGGATTTGATCATTGTTATGAAATGAGAATGAGTTTGTGTAATGAGTATGACATTGTGGCTAAAGCGATGAAAGATGTGGAATATTGATGTCCTTAGGACGTTAAAATTGGTCTATATAAGCATGTTTGTGGAAACGTGATGTGAATAAAGTCTAAATGCAATTTCGATATGGATTATATATGAAAGTAACCATGAGGAATTTGGGGAAACTGAGGTTGTGGTTGATTAATTAAGTATATGAAATTATGGCAATTGAGAAATGTGATGATCAACGATGAGTATGGAAGCTTGAAAGTCTTATGAAATTTTAACAATAAGAAAAGATTAAGACTTGTTTGGTTCATAGCGCAAGTCCCGAGCCCAGAAGGTCATTTCTCTAAATGATATGTATAAGGAAACAGAAGGCTAAGGTTTATGAAATTGTGGTGTTTTGACTTGAATAATGGGGAGTGCAAGCATGTTGAATTCTGGAAACATGAAATGATGAGAGATTTAGAGCTTTGCTTGAAGCCATAGAAAGAATATTTGGGAAAGAGACATTAGAATTCTGGTAGTTGACAAATCATGGAATTATTGTGATTGAGATATTTGATGATTGATGGCAAGCATGGAACTAGTAATCAAGAGTAAGGACGTTGAAATTGCTACCTGGAATGTTAATAAATACAAGTATCATGATCTGTGATCACATAGTATTCGGTGGAATTTTATGGAAGTTTAGTGATATAGGGAAATTGAAATTTTGATTACGATGTTGGTGGTGTTGAGTATGTTAATTTGTAGAGATAGAGTGTATGTTGAGGAAATTGAGGCATGCATGCCGGTGAAGGAAAATTGTGTTTCTTTTGTGGATTGCCATTTGTTTGAAAGACATAATTTTGTTTTGATACGTTTTTGTTCTGAACCAAACATATTGCTATCATAAACTCTCTATTACTAATTAAGGATGAAATATTGGTACGAGAATTAATTCAAGGCTTGTTCCTTTATTGTGATCTGAAAATGAGTGCTCATTGGAATGAAACTTATGTGATCTGTGTTATTTAGAGATGTCATACCATCGATTAAATTCGGTACTTCCGACATAGATGAATAATGTGTGATCTTGCATGAGTTGACCATAGACCTAAGTGGGTAATGTCTTTGTAAAGATACTTTCGTATAAATGATTTTGAAAATGGCTATGCTATACGATGTTTAATGAAATCTATATTTTGGTTACGAAATGTTCTATATGATAAGTAGTTTCTGAAATGATAAAATATGCTATGAACTTTCGACATGTTTATGATATGATGAGTTTTCTGAATAATTTCCCCTAAAATGACTAGATATGCCACGAAACTCTGATTGTTTAGGATATGACAAGTTTCTGAAATAGATATTTTGCTATGCATGAATGAGTTTCCCATTTGATAATTGATTGTGGCATGCTTAAGGAATTCTCTATGAATAATATGTTGAACTTGAAGTCATTCTGTCTTATCAGTTATAAGTCGGACCAGAGGTTGTTCTGTCAAAGTTTAAATATGTTTAATGCTATTGGGGATTATCCCATCATCTGATAATCTTTGAAAGGTCTGATAAGTTTATGTATAATGTCTCTGAACAACATATTGTGTGTAATTATGAAAGGTTCGATGAATTTTATGTATTACACATTTTTTTTTTGAAAATATTTTTGTCCATGATTAGAATGTTTTACTAAATGTGGAAAAAAAAAGAAAAAGAAAGAGATCAGATTAGGCACGATGCTTAGCCTACTTTGATGTTACTGGAACAAGAATATAATAGCTTTATGGTGAATGTATTTTGTGCTTGATGCCATGATGTTGACTTTAAGATCTTCCAAGCAAGTATGGGTTTTAAATGATTATTACCTTACCGTAGTTTGGGAATTGTGATAATTAAGGTTCGATCCGTATTTGATTTTGCTAACAATTTATGTTGGAATTTGGGTTACTATTTGAAGTCTGCTAGAAATCTGATTTGAATTGATAAGTTTACTTCCGATTATATGAGCCTTCATTGAAGCTGGGGATTTGAACCTGAACTTGATCATTCAAAATTTGGACCTCATTATCCCATCTGTTATGGAAGTAAATCGCTTAGGGATACTACAAATTTCTGAAACCATTGTTCTGAATATTTAATTTATCAGTGAGCAAGGGTTATAAAGTCGTTAATGTAGAAATCATTTGTTTATTCTGGGCCTAATTGTTGTAGCATGTTTATGCCATTCGAAACCCAATGAAATAATGAATGTTTCCTTAACCTTCGAGGAATTATGATAATGGGGGTTATTTGTGAACCTAAAAAGTTTGAATTATGTTTGATAGCTTATGAATCACATGCAATCGAATACTTGAAATGAATTCATTTCTCAATACCTTTAAGTTGTTATATTATTTGGAAGATATGATTTGTCGAGCAATAAATTGAAATGTACAAGGGTTATGAATAATGAGATGATGTTTTGATGTGATTGAGTATTATTATTAACTGGATTTCTAATTAGTCAGTGGAGATGAATTATTTGTGATTCTGGGAGCGGACTCCATTGAAATTGACTGTATAGGATTGTTATTTGTTAAATAATTGGAGAGTGTTGTATACCCACACGAAACTCGACTTGTGGTAGGATCAATCAAGTTTGGAGGACCAAACTTCTTAAGGTGGGGAGAATGTAACGACCCCAAAATCCGTATCCGAAATTACTTTTTTGTCGTTGTGGGTTAATGCATTTTAATTTAATTATATCTGTTCAAACTGAGGAATTATCTATTGAGTCACGGCTTTAAAATTTAAATTACCGACCTTTATGGGTTCAGAAATCAAAATTGAGCACTTCGGTATGTTAATCGGAATTTTTGGGTGGTTAATTTGCTACTGTAAATTGAGGGCCTTAGAGACTTCAGAAACCAGAACGAAGGACAAATTTATGATCAGCGTAATTTTTAGAGTCATCTGGAAGGTTTAATTGAAATTTGATTTCGTACGATTCGTAAGGCCACGTTTGACTCTCCCTATTGTGTTAGGTTTGTGTGTGTGTGTATTTATTTATATAATGGATGCCTTATGAGTTGATGGACTCATCTCTTAGAATAAAAAATATCTAGAGAAAAGGAGGAGCCACATGAGAGAGGGAGAGATAGAGAACTCAAAGAGAAGAAGGAAGGAAGAGCTTGAGAATGAAGAGGAAAGAGGGGGAAATTGATGGAATTAAAGTAGACTTCAAGAGATTGGCTCAAGGTATGTGAAATCAACTTAACCCCTGAAGATTGATCTATTACTAGTTTAAATCATGATCTAAAATGAAGAGAAACCACCTAATTGAGTTGGGGTTGAGAAATATAAGTTCAGATGAACTCCTTTCATGATTTGAACCTTGATTCCTTAAGAGTTGTTTAAGTGAAGAGTTAAATTCTTTATAATGGTTTATCTTGAGGTTGATTATGGAAGTTGATCTCCCATCTTGAGGTTTTGCATAGTTAGCCATATGTGTGAATGAAGATATATGTAAATATGTAAGAAGTGAGCTCGAATCCCAAACCATGGCTATTTTATGCTTTTGGTGTTCTAATTCTTACCCTTGTTTTTGTGCTTGGGAATTGGATAGTATTTTGAGATTATGATGCTTAATGGAAGCTAAGAATGTGAAATTTATCATGTATTAAAGGGTTTTGGGCTTGGAATTGCATGAAATTGAAGTTTGGTTTTGAAAGTGAGAAGTTCCAAATCAAAGAGCCATTTTCGAGCTGAAAATTACCCAGGGTCGCACGTGCGGCGGGTCTTCTCGCACGTGCGGTAGCACAGTCCCAAAACCAAAGTTGAATCTGCTAAAAAAACACGTTCTCCCACACGTGCGGCCCCATTCCCGCGAGTGCGGCTCTATTTCCTGCATGTGCGGGAGACAGCTTTGTTCAGCCAACTTTGAATAAGCACATCTTTTGCCTTCGGACTCCGTTTTGAGTGATTCTTGAGCCTAAAATCAAGCACCGGAAGTCAAGTTTCCAATGGTGGTGATTTCACTCACAAATTCTAAATACAAAAATAGTTTTGCCCAAATTAGTGAGATTTTCTCACTTTCTGTCTACCAGTTATGTACCATTTCTTCGTCTGAACCATTTTCCTATCGATTCTTCCTATTTTCTGAGGCGTGGATTACAAGCTACTACGGGTAAGGAGTTTAGAACCGATATGACTAATTGATTAAAGAGTAAAGTAAGGAATGGGGTATATTCTTATGATGCCATGTGCATAGTGTTTGTAGGTCAAGACGAGGATACCGTCCCACTGCTACCAGAATCTATCACTGTGAGTAATAGTAGTGCAACGTTACGTTTCACTTACTTTCTATGATTATGATTTATGTATTGTTGTTTGTGAATGGCTATTTGTAGACACCCCATTTTTGACCGCCTTTAAGACTTGGACGCGACTGATGGTTTTGGAAGTTGTGCAGTGCAAAGGGTCGATTTCTTCGGCAAGAGGAGAGTCAAATCTCAACTTCATACCCCTTTTTGGACCAAAACAATCTTGACCAAAATATTTTAGACCTTAAAACCCTCTCTTTCAAAACATTTTTGAAATAAAATTCCTATAATGTTTCGAGGCTCACATTTGTTAAATGTCGCGCTTTTCGGTAAACCGAGCAAGGCCAAAGTGGAAATGAATGAAAGAGAGATGAAATCTTTGAAAAATCTTTCAAAAAACCTTACTTAGGGGTTTGGAGTTTAAGAAAAGAAGAGAAGAGGGAAGAAACTAGTTTGGGCGAAGTTCGGCATGAATCCGGGTAGGAGAGAGTCGAGCAACCCTTGCTGAATCGGGCTTATTCATTTTCATAATTGGATTCTAGCTATTAGGCCACCACTGTTGGAAAGCTTACTTCCGGGGCTTCATTTTGCACTCAAGAATCTCCTAAAGCCAATTCCGGACGGGGGAGATATGACTGGTTGAAGTAGGGCATCACTCTGGTTGGACCGAATCTGCGCGGCTTCACCAAAACAGGCATAACTTTTTGCACAGATAGAATTTTAATGCAAGGTTTATTCCATTGGAAAGCTAACTTCTGGGGCTTCAAACTAGACACCTGGTCGACCACTTTTGGGCTTCCCAATCACTGGCCGACCACCTTTCTTTCCGGAAGACCAATTTTTTGTCCTAAAAAACTAGGAAAAGTAGCAGGCGGACCATAAAGATGGTCGGCTGACCACTTATGCCCAGAAAGCTCAAAATTGATAGATATTCTCCTTTTAGCTGTCTTCACAACCTCCAAATGTCCTTAAATGAGATATTTTCGAGCCAACTCTGAGGTTGGCCATATATGAGTTATATCTCTCATTTTTCAAAGAAAATCTTCCTAAGCAAGTTTTGGGAGCTTCTCACTCTAAAAAAAACCCTGTCTCTCTAGAAATTCTAGAGCCAAATCTCAGCCTCTCTCTCCTTCTCTTGCCATGGTGTGCATATCAAGAGCTATACTTGGAGACATACCTCTCCTTTGCCTAAGCACCCTTGATCAAACTCAACTACCATTGGGCTGAGGTTCTTTGAGGATCATTTTGAGCTCTAAAATCTGGTTTTAGCTCAGAGTTTGGACCCCTTTTGCTGCTGGAGTTCTTGGCGACAAGGGTAACTTACTCTTTCCTTCTTTTGGTCTTCATTTTGCTCCTTATTTTTGCCATACTTGAAAGCATTTCTGGACTTTGTCATAAATTGAAAAGTGTCATATTTTGAGCTCCTCTTGAAGATTTTATAAGGATACTTTTCTGTTTGAGGCCTCCTACACCCTTGCATGTTTTACCCTCTTTGTAGGCCTATTTTGCATCATATCTTAGTCCTACTTGTGAGCACTTTCGAGATTTACTATAAACTGTAAAGTGACTTATTTTGAGCCCCTCTTCAATTTTGTTTAAGGGAACTTTACTGTTTGAAGTCATTTACTTCCTTTTTTGGTCAATCTCTCTTTTAGGGCTATTTTTGCATCCTATTTTAGCCTTACTTGTGAGCATTTTCGAGATTTTCTATAAACTGGAAAAAGTCTTGTTTTGACATCCTCTTCAAGTTTGGTTCAGGTCCCATTTCTATTTGGGGTCATCTTCCTGCTATGCATGCTTCATCTCTTCATGATTAGGGCTATGCATTAGAGCACTTGCATTGGCCATGGTTTGGTCTCTAAGCCACTGATTAGAGGGGGGTGACCCCTCTCTCCTTGTCTTGTTTGGTGGTCTTTTGGGCCTTCCAAAGGGACCCTATTTTGCATGCATTGAAGTCTTGTTTCAGGCCTCATTCTGTGAGTTTTAAGGTCTGCCATGGTGCTGTCCAAGGCCCTTTTGGCCACATTTTATGTCTACAATGCATTTGTAGAGCAATCCCATCCAAGGCCTTTTAAAGGAGCCTTTCTTTGCATGTTTCCTAGACCCATTTCAGAGCCAATTTGGTGAGTTTTAGGGTTGTCATATTTGATTTCCAGAGTTGGTTTTTCCATGCTAAGTGTCTATCTTGTATGTGCTTAACAACCCCTTGCAAGGCCCTCCAAAGAAGCCCCTCATTTTTGCATGCATTGGCTGCATTTCAGTGATTATTTGGGCATATTTTGGCATGTTTTCTTCACAGTTTTTGGCTAGTTTGATGAGTTCTCATTTTCTTCATATACATGCCATGTAAATCATGCTTGCTAGCCAATGTTGCATGCTATTTTAGTCCATCATGTTAGCATCTTTTGGCCATGCTCTAAACTAGAAATGTGCATGTTTTGGGACTGCCTTGGCTCTGTCTTTTGACTGCATGATCAAATAATGTTTGCTTTGTATACTTGTGATTCAATACATGTGCCTAACTTTGAGTTTTGGGGCTTATTTCATGCATCGGGTGCCATATTTCCATGTTTCGGGATCATTTACCATCATGTTTCAGTGCTGGAAATTACATGTTTGTATGCCATCTTTCATCCCTTGCCATGCTTTGGTAGAGTGGCATTTTATGTCTTTGGTTCGGTTCTCGGTATACGTGCACGTGTGCACGCATTTCGGTTGTCTCATTTTCATCTAATGGCCACTGATGTGAGTGTGGCTGAGGTCCACTCATGTTGGTGTAAGTCCATCATGCATTGTGTATGCCATTTCAATCCATAGCATTGCGTATGCTAGGTTACATCTTAGAGCATTGTGTATGCCATGTTACATCACGTGCATTGTGTATGTCATTTTAGTACAGAGCATTGAGCATGCTAGGTTGCATGTTAGTCGCATTGTGCATGCCATTCCATTTGCATGGTGCTTGGAATAGGGTTTAGTCCAAGCACGGGAAGCGAGGGGCATTTCGTACTCTAAGTGACGAAACGTGCCTCGATTCCCGGTCCCCGACGTTCTTGATTATCTATGATAGAATTGTTGGCTTCATATGTTCATACCCACATTCATGTCATATTAAAACGTGCAATTCGATCTCTCGGCCATCAAGCATCGAGATGCGTGATTGGTGGCTCGAGAACCGAGGGCCACACTCCCTAGAGCTTGTGCAAGGATGGGGAGGAGTGGTTGCGTACACATATGTTGAAAATGCATTGCTTTCTCTCTTTCTTGCCCTTGTTGCAGAAAAACCAGAGTCCAGTGGCAGAAAGTGGTCGGCCGACCAGGTTTTCTGGTAGGCTGATCGGCTTTTTTGGTTTTCACCATGAGGGGTGGTCAGCAGGTGTTTCCCAAGCCAAGAGCTGGTTGGCAGCATTCCCCAGGTGCAGTTTCAGCCTCCTGGAGCTTTGTGTAAGTTTCTGAAATCAGCTGGAAACAATGGCGGGACAAGGCATCGCGATGGAATTTACCGACAAAGCGCATCGAGCATGCATGCATTCATTGTCATCCAAAACAGAGCCGGGGCAGTCCATTTGCATGCCATTTTATAGCTTACTTAGCTAATTTGTTAGTTAATTAGTGGGTGTGTAATAATTAGCTATAATTCGTTTTTCATTTCGGACTGTATTATTTATTCGGACCCTCCGAGCGAGGGCACAACTGTAATAAGTGTGTGTGTATGTGTGATGTATGTCTTCCAACCCCACGTCTTTCTCCATTTTATTTATCTGCTTATGATGGTTAGATTAGGGCATGTTTCAATTAACATACTTATGCTTGCATGTTTGCATCATTCATCTGTCTTGCATACACCGGGCTCGGCGCATGATACTAACTGCATTTGTATTTCAATTCCGAGTTGAATACTTGTTAGTTGTAGCATTTCATATGCCATCTTTAGAATAGCCGAGCCTATCTTAGTTGCATTTTGCATGTGTTGCATTAGGCATTTCTGTATAGTTAGGATCATGCATGGATTTCTAACATAGCTTTTGTTTTGGCTTGGAGTACTCAGTAGGTTTTATGCTTTAGCATCCTTGCATGCGTGTGAGTGACTGCCATGATAGCATGCTTACCATGAGGCTATTTGCTTATATGATAAACCTGCCTGAATGCCTGTGGGTGAAGGTTGGGTTATTTGGATTGGAACAATTCAACAATTGTGAGTTTTAAGCCCACTAGATAGTGGCAAATCACCTTGTTTTCTAAGCCCACCTGAGGGTGGCCAAATCTACATTTTAGGCCTACTCGCGAGTAGCAAACCATTTTCAAAAATAAACATGAAATGTTTTGTTCCAATTCAGGCAACCCAGTCTATACTTGTATGTTGCGCGCATCACATAGTAAATCTAAGCTAATAACCGGAATAAGAGCGCATAGTATTTTCAAAACCCGATATCATGGTTAGTAGAGGCCGATCTTTGATCGAGCGAGCGGGGGTGCTCACGAAGTGACCTTCCCCAATCGTACCCAAGTTCCCGAGCTGAGGCAACTTTGGTAATGACGGACACGTGGCCTTAGGCTACGAGTCAGGGTTTCCTAAATTTTCCAAAATAAAATATTTAGGTGGCGACTCTGTATCTGGAAAAGCAGTCCATGTTTGGCACTTCTTTCAAAAAATCTATTTTCAAAAACGATTTGCCGGATTTGGACTCTTTGATGATTCATCGGTCTTGCATTACACTCTGCGAGATTAGATACAGGACCGTGACTTCGAGTCCTGAACTGTAGTGAGCCCAATGAACAAAACGAACGGGATTTCCCTCTCGGGACGTTCGGGGATGTCTACAGTTTTTGGCGACTCTGCTGGGGATTTAGAGAACTTGACTCGAACTCATGATATCTTGTTTTGATTACACTTATTTGTTTCTTTGCATTGCATTTGCATTAGTGCGCCTAGGACATTATGTTTGCCGTATGCTATTCCTGAACGGTTTGCCGGAGGCTTGCTTTGCTAAGTGTGCCATAAGGCTGATCAGTTGCCATGATGGGAACACAAACCCCGGTTTTACTGGGGCACCCTTTTTGACCATTCGACCTAGTGCATATCGGAATCCATAGTGACCATTCCAAATTAGGACAGGTTGCTTACCTGATCATAGGTTGTTTGAAACCGCTGCGTGCGTAGTGAAACCCTAGCTCCTGACAAAATAAGACAGGGAAACCCTACCCCAACATAGGGGTGTTTTGGCTCTCACTTGCTTGCTATGTGCTTTTAGGGTGTGTCCCTGCCGGAATGCATGTAACAGTTTGCAAGTCTGGGTATCAAGCCTGCGGGCATCAGTATTTGGTAATCAGTTTTACCTGAGGGTATTAGTTTACAGGTGGACTTTTGGGCAGAATTTGGTAGAGAGCACGGTCATTCAGCTACGCTCATATCTGTTTTGGCAAAAATAGGCTGAGATGCTGCCTGTTTTCTCTTTTGCTAGGTAGTCTTGGAATCATAGCTTCAGAAGGTTCCAATATCCCCCGGGTACATTAGACTAGTGTTGATAGACTTTGTCCAGTCAGAGACTCAGTTCAGAGCAGCCAGTGTTTTCCTTCACTGAGGCAAGGCAGAGAAGGGCCAGTCAAGGCTCACCGGTTCATCTGATCTGTCAGTCACCAGTCACATCATCAGCAGACCGTGATGGCACAGGGTTCGGAACAATTTGTGGCCGTAATAGTAGCGTTAAATCAGGGAACTGCCATGCAGGCCAAGACCAGTATTGAAACGCAGCGCCCATCTGGGGCATCTACCTCACATCCAGCTTTGGGGCCCCAGCCGAACTTTGACCCACTTTCGCCAGCTGAAGATTTGCAGGGTCTAGATCCTCGAGAAGGGTTGGCTCAAGCCCGAGTTTTCAGACCCCTGGTGCAGCCTAATGAGAGGCTTTATCCCCTTGATGTTAATGAGCTCAATCTGACCGCAGTGAAAATTGCAAACCTTGAGAAGCAATTCAAAAAGGTATATGGCCTTAACTCCATTCCTGACATTGAGGATGGGTACACCGAGGTTGCCGTATGGCTCCCAGACAGATTCAAAATGCCACATATTGACCGTTTCGATGGGTCTGGAGATCCTATGGTACATATCCGGCTTTTCTTGGATATCCTAAAGCCGATGGGTCTGACTAAGCCACAGAAACTCTCTCTGTATAGAAGAACCCTGTCGGGTGTAGCAACCACTTGGTATGCCAAATTAGAGGATACAGTGAAGCAAAACTGGGAAGAACTGGCTGAGGCCTTTGTCAATCAGTATTCCTACAATACCCAAGTTGAAATGACCATCCAAGAGCTTGAAGCAACTCGCCAGAACCCAACAGAGCCTTTTGTGGAATTCGTTGCGAGGTGGAGAGCAAAGGCAGCACAAATGACAAATCGTCGCCCTTCTGAGAGGGATCAAGTGCAGATGATGGTGCGAAACCTCGAGCATGATATGTTGCAAAAGTTGATAGTCGCTCCACTATTCACTTTCAAAAGTTTGCATGAACTGGGGGTTTAGAACGAGAATGCGTTCAACAGTGGGATCATTCCCAGAACAAGTGAAGCGACAAGGAGGGTGATTTCAGAGAGTGCCAATGCTGGTAGTAGCACTATTCCCAAACCCGCAGAAATCAATACAGTCACCACAGCCAACCCTTTTGCCAATCCAAGCCTACAAACCGTCGGCCCAACCCGAGCTCAGGGCAAAACTTTCACCCCTCTCTATATGAGCCTAACTAGCGCACTAAAAGTCTTGATGGAAAGAGGGTATCTCAAACCTCTCGATCCTCAACCTCTGCCTGACCCACTCCCAGCCAGACATAACCCCTCCAAGTACTGTGTGTACCATCAGCAGCGCGGTCATGGCACCGACCGTTGCTACCGCCTTCGTCACGAGGTCGAAAATCTCATCGACAACCGGACAATAGCTCCACCTTTAGACCCCAATGACCAAGTACCTCATCCACATCTCAATCTAATCCATACACTGGCCGTCCCTTACGACCCTAGCATATACATCACCTCAGTCCATCTACCCAAGCCTGAGGTGCTTATCCTAAAAAGCATGGACTTATGCATGATGAGTGCATCTGAACCCCAATCATCTCAAACCTGTGAGCCCACCACTTCTGAGTTGATGAGAATGATCGAAGATCTTCAGAGAACTGTGGCAGACTTAGCCTTTGGAATTTTGGCTCCGTCATTGTCACGACCCAAACCCGGCCCTATGGGTTTAGTACCGTAACCGGCCAGTAATCCGAGATTACCGAAGGCCTGCTTAACAGTAATACAGTAAAACAGAGTACAGGGCCTGGCGGAAGCCAATACAGTAAATAAACAATGTCCAATGAGCCGTGACAGTCTGTATGCCAAAAAGATTTTTCATGCATTCATACATAAACAGTACAGAAAGCATTCCGTCTGTACAACACAGTACGGTCTATACAAAATTTACAATCACACAGTACAGGGACCTAATCCCTTGATAACAGTACGGTAACAGTCAGTCTATACAGAACAGTCAGACAGTATGGAGACAGGCGGGGGAAAAACAAACAAAACACCCCCAAGCCATAACATGGCAACTCGGAACCTCGCAGTGAGGCACAAAGGCTGGCTTGACAAAACTGGAGTTACCCTGACGCTCCTAGCTCCGATCTGGTGCCTGTACACCTACATATATATATGAGCAGTGAGCTAAAGCCCAGTGAATAACATAATGCGTAAAGGGGTTTAGAATGAATGTCCTTACAGTAATGAAAACAGTTCAATTCAACCAGTATTTCAGTTGTTCAGTACAGTAAACAGTCATATGTGTTACATCCATTAGCATAACAGTAACAGTAGGTCTTAAAAGACCGAACAGTAATGATGGCCATCAGTCAGTAAACAGTAGTGGTTCCACGAGGGAACCGACAGAGAATTCTGTCGCAGTAACAGTAACAGTAAACAGTAGGTACTAAGGATGCCACAGTACAGTTCAGAAATAAAGGACATACATTCATTCAGTAAATAATACCAGTTCAGTAAACAGTTCAGTTCAGTATTCAAAAGATAATCAGTTGAACATATCTTTACACAATTGTTACTCACAGAGTTCTGGGCTACAGTATGCTAGAGCGTGTCTCCCCAGTTGCCAACCCTACACAGTTCACAGGTTGAACACACACTAAGCTACACAGTTGGGCAATATCATAACTTAATCCCTAATTTGCCTTGGTGTGTTCTACAACGATATCCTCATCTAAATGCCTTAAACTAGGCCTAAGAATGCCTAGGATGGGATGAGGATGCAAAAATGCACATTTAAAAGCATTTTCAGGATTTTCAGAAAAACAGAGTCCCGCTCGAGCTCAGGTTTCCCCGCTCGAGCGTACAGGCAAACAAAGGTACACGCTCGAGCGCAAACTTTCCCGCTCGAGCGTACTGTAAAAGTACTGGATGGGTGAAATCCCCGCTCGACGCCCGCTCGAGCTTGAGACATGACTCCGCTCGAGCGCCCAATACTCCGCTCGAGCGGACTGTAAAACAGTGCAAGATGCTGGAAGCTCGATTTTCCCGCTCGAGCGGCACTTCCCCCGCTCGAGCGGACGACTGAAATCTGGAAATCCCAGATTCGATCTCCAGGTCTAAAACCAAGCTCAAAAGCATCAAAACCGATCCTCTTGGGCCCATTTTCTGGAAGACACTTAAAAACACATAGGATATCATGTTTCAAAGCTCAATTTTTAAGAAATCAAAGCCCAAGGGTGTTTAATTCAAACCCAATTTCAAATCATTTTCAAGAACAATCTTCAAACATGACATGCATGATCTTAAATCATTTTCAAAGCTTTAATGCTGTTTCAAAAGAGCTCAAACCTTCAAAGATAGGATGAACTCATGGAGTATGACCAAAAGATGGACATGCATGTGAGGTATGATGAACCACAACCTCAAAACTTCAATATATGTACATGCATGCAACACTTAAGCTTCAATTCACCATTAATGACCCAAATCATGACTTAGCTCTACCATCTAACATGGACCATGCAACAATCAACTCAAAACATGGACAAGAAGACAATGGAGCTACCTTTAGTCTTGTAGTTCAAGAAGGGAGCTCAATATGCAATCACTTCAACAATTTCTTCAATTACCAAGCAATTCTACAAGCAAAATTGAGATGAAATCAACTCCTCAAGTCTCCCTCTCTCTAAGGTCGGCTAGGCACAATGAGAAATGGCTGATGAAATGTTCTTGGCTCAAGTATAATGAGCTCAAGGTATAGAGGTAGTGGCCCACTCAAGGTCAAAACGGTAATTAAGTCCAACTCTTTAATTAGCTTAATTTAATCTAATTTAATCATACCTAATCAGTTTTCAGATAATTATACTATAAAATCACATTAATTCTAAGGATCATTAAACATCAATCGATTTCGGATTCGGCCGCCGATAAGGCCTTCAATTAGCAGTCTAAACATATAAGCATGAACAGATAATCATACAGTCAAACAGATAGAATGCAATTCAAACAGATGTATTCATTTAATTCAGTTTAAAGTTCGGTCAGTCAGTTCAGTACTTTAATCAGTTCAATTATCAGTCAGTTATCAGTCCCGTTTAGCAGTAATCGGTAATCAATCAGTCATTAATCAGTAATCAGTATGAGGGTTGTTACAGTCTCCCCTCCTTATAAAGAGTTTAGTCCTCTAAACTCGAGTTACCTTCATTCAGGAAGAAAAC
The DNA here is from genome assembly GCF_055761805.1 of Camellia sinensis. Lineage (NCBI taxonomy): Eukaryota > Viridiplantae > Streptophyta > Magnoliopsida > Ericales > Theaceae > Camellia > Camellia sinensis. The sequence goes on from NC_138974.1 coordinate 84,006,334, forward strand.
AGGGTTCAGTGGGAACAGTTCAGGATATCTTTTAGCCATGTCATCTTCCCTTTCCCAAGTGGCATACAGGCCACCGTGGTTCTGCCAGTCAACTTTCACTAGCGGGATCTCTTTGTTCCTCAGTTTCTTGATTCGTCGGTTTACAATCTGTATAGGCCGTTCCTCGTAAGTGTAGTCATCACTCAACACTATCCGAGTAGGCTCAATCACATGGAAGGGATCCCGGAGGTAATCTCTTAACATAGAAATGTGGAAGACGTTATGCATATGCTCCATTTCAGGAGGAAGCGCAACTTGATACGCTACCGGATTGATTTTCTCAATGATCTCATATGGTCCGACGTATCTCGGTGCTAACTTGCCTTTGACTCCAAAACGAGTCTGGCCTTTCATTGGTGTCACTTTCACAAAAACGTGATCACCCACTTCATACTCTCTGTCCCGTCTTCTGACATCTGCATAACTTTTCTGTCTACTCTGTGCAGTTTTCAGTCTTTGCTGTATCAGTTTCACTTTTTCAGTTGTTCCATACACCATCTCGGGCCCAAGCAAAGGCCCATCTCCAACTTCTGCCCAGCAAATTGGAGATCTACATTTTCTGCCATACAATGCCTCAAAAGGCGCCATACCTATACTCGAATGGTAGCTGTTGTTGTAGGCGAATTCAACTAATGGCAGATGACTTTCCCAGTCTCCCTGAAAATCAAGGACACACATTCTCAGTAAATCCTCCAGAGTTTGGATGGTCCTTTCTGATTGGCCATCTGTCTGAGGATGATAGGCACTACTCAGTCTCAGTTCAGTACCCAATGCAGCCTGTAGGCTTTGCCAAAACCTCGATGTAAACTTCGAATCCTTGTCAGAAACAATAGACACAGGCACTCCATGCAGTCTCACAATTTCATTAATATAAATCACGGCCAATCTATCCGCATTATAAATTGTGTTGACAGGTAAGAAGTGAGCAGATTTAGTCAGTCTATCAACAATAACCCAAATTGAATCCATACCTTTTCTGGAGCGAGGTAACCCAACGATAAAATCCATCGTGATATGCTCCCATTTCCATTCTGGTATGGGTAGGGGTTGCAATAATCCGGCAGGTCGTTGATGTTCAGCTTTGACCTGTTGGCAATGAAGACATTTGGATACAAAATCAGCAATTTCTTTCTTCATTCCCGGCCACCAGAAATTCTGTTTCAGATCTTGGTACATTTTCGTATTCCCCGGATGGATAGACAATTTCGAATTGTGGCCTTCTTGCAGAACTCTTCTTTTCAGTTCAGTATCATTTGGTACACACAGTCTTTCTTGAAATTTCAGTACATTATTCTCAAATTTGAATCCCGGTCTCGGTTTAGATTCTCTTTCTTCGATGATCTTCTTCAAGAAGTCATCCAGTTGCTGTTTCTCTTTAATCTCTTCAACCAGTGCTGGTTGAGCAGAAATAGCAGCCAAGATTCCACCTTGTTCTCTCAAAACAATTTCAATCTCAGATTTTTCAAGGTCACAAAGCAACTCTTTCTGTCCGGTAAGCAAACATGCTAAGTTTCCGATCGATTTCCGGCTCAATGCATCGGCAACGGTATTGGCTTTTCCCGGATGATACAGTATCTGTAGGTCATAATCTTTAATCAGTTCCAGCCATCTCCGCTGTCTCATGTTCAGTTCTTTCTGTGTGAAGAAATACTTTAAGCTCTTGTGGTCGGTGTACACTTCACATGTCACCCCATACAGATAGTGACGCCAGATTTTCAGTGCAAATACTACTGCAGCAAGTTCCAGATCATGGGTTGGGTAGTTCTTTTCATGTGGTCTCAGTTGACGGGAAGCATAAGCAATAACTCTCCCATTCTGCATTAAAACACATCCCAAACCCTTATGAGAAGCATCACTAAATACAGTATAACCATCCGTACCTGAAGGTAAGGTAAGAACCGGTGCAGTCACTAATCGAGTTTTCAACTCCTGGAAAGCAGATTCTCTTTGGTCAGTCCAGTCAAATGATGTCCCCTTCTGAGTTAACTGAGTCAATGGTAGAGCAATTTTGGAGAAATCTTTGACAAATCTTCTGTAATATCCAGCCAATCCCAAAAAGCTTCGGACTTCAGTCACATTTGTTGGTCTAGGCCAGTTCACTACAGCTTCAATTTTCTGCGGATCAACAGAAATTCCATCTTTGCTAACAACATGCCCCAAAAACATAACATGGTCAAGCCAAAATTCACATTTAGACAGTTTAGCATACAGTTTCTGTTCTCTTAAGGTTTGTAGGGCAAGTCTCAGATGATGTTCATGCTGTCCTATACTTTTGGAGTAAATCAATATGTCATCAATAAATACTACAATGAAGTCATCAAGGTATGGTTTAAAAATTCTGTTCATGAGGTCCATAAAAGCAGCAGGGGCATTCGTGACTCCAAAAGGCATAACCAAAAATTCATAGTGTCCATACCTTGTTCTAAAAGCAGTTTTATCAATGTCTTCTGGTTTAACCTTCAATTGATGATATCCGGATCTAAGATCAATCTTGGAAAATACTTTAGCACCCTGTAACTGATCAAACAGGTCATCAATACGCGGTAATGGGTATTTATTCTTTACAGTTACCTTGTTCAATTCACGGTAGTCAATGCACAGTCTCAGTGAGCCATCTTTCTTCTTTACAAACAAAACAGGCGCACCCCATGGCGAAGTGCTGGGCCTGATAAACTTCTTATCCAGCAGTTCCTGCAGTTGCACTTTCAATTCTTTCAGTTCAGTTGGGGCCATTCGGTACGGAGCTTTAGAAACTGGTTGTGTTCCGGGAATCACATCAACGGTAAATTCAATCTCCCTGTCAGTCAAATCTCCTGGAAGATTATCTGGAAAAACATCTGGAAATTCTCTGACTATAGGAATGCAATTCACATCAGTTTTAACACTATCATTAGTAGACACAGTCAGTACAGAACACAGATATCCTTTACACCCCTTTCTAATTAATTTAACAGCCTTCACAGATGAAATCAGATACGGGGGAGGTACTACTCCAACCCCATTAAACACAAATTCAGGCAGACCAGGTGGACGGAAAACAACTTGCTTGGTCACACAGTCAATAGTGGCATGATATTTTGTTAACCAGTCCATTCCCAATATGACATCAAAATGATCAATGTTCAATGGCAGTAAATCAATAAACAGATGCATATCCCCAACAATAATTTCACATGCGGGGTACATATAAGCACATGTCATGGATCCCCCTACGGGTGATGATACGGCTAGCAGACAGTTCATAGGTTCTAAGGGTCTATTCAATTTTCGTGAAAAGGCATGCGACACATATGAATGCGTAGACCCCGAATCAATCAGTACATATGCATTTTGCGTACAGATAGAAAGGATACCTGACACAACGGTCTCGGTATTCTGCACATCTCCCGGTACTAGTGCGAACACTCGGCCTTGCCTCACAGGCTCTTTCCCGGTAGCTTTAGGGTTAGGCTTTGGTGGAGCATTTGATGCTGCGCCGCTGGCTGCAGCTTTGCTATTGCCTTGAGGAGCAGAAGGGCAATCTTTAACCATGTGGCCCACCTTGCCACACCTGTAACAGGCTCCAGATAATTTGTGACAAACTCCTTTGTGCCTGTTGCCACATACAGAGCAGGGTGGAATGAACCCACTCCCTTGGCTGGGGCTAGTCATTGATCCCGTGTTCTGTTTCTTATTGGCTGGGTTGTGCTTGCCTTTCTTGAATTTGAAACCCTGCCTTTTTCCATGCCATTCAGTTGTTGGTGTTTCAGATTGTTTCACTGCTGCAATGTTCGACTCGGCCATCAATGCCCGGTCGAGAACACCCACAAAAGTCGGTAGTTTCAAAACATTTATCCGGTCAAGTATTGCCACATTAAGGCCACCTTCAAATTTTCTGGCCTTCTTATATTCAGTATCCACCATGTGCGGCGCATAACGGGCAAGTTCAGTAAATTTTGTTTCGTACTCTGCAACGGACATTGTGCCCTGCTTCAGCTGTTCAAATTCAGTCACTTTTCTATCCCTGACACACTGAGGGAAGTACTTTTCAAAGAAGGACTCCTTGAACTGAGCCCAAGTCATAATAGTGCTTGTATCACGGATTAACATCCACCACCTTCTGGCCTCTTCTTGTAGGGTGAAGGTAGCTAACAATACCTTACTCGCTTCTGAGCACGGAAACACTTCAAATAGTTTCTCTGTTTCCAGAACCCAAGCTTCAGCTTTTAACGGTTCAAGGCCTCCCTGAAAGGATGGCGGTTTCATTTTGCTGAACTTCTGGGTCAGAGCAATAATATCCCCATCATTCACATTAACATTAGGTTCCGGCTGTACCGGAGGAGGAGGAGGTGGGGGCGGTTGGTTCTGTTGTTGTTCAAGTCTAGCAGTTATCAGTTCTATCATTCTTTCCATTCTTTCCATTCTTGCCTCCGTAGATGAGGACTCAGGTTCATTTGCATTGTCCATTTCACTATAAGCAGTTATAACGGTTTTAAACATAAGCAGTCATTTGTTTCACAGTTTAACACATTAACAGATATTCAGTCATAACATAACCACACACTTATCATGCTCATGAGATGCCCTAATTACTTTTCTAGGACACCCTATAGCTCATTTGGACACGTGTGTGCGGTATAACTCGTGGTTAAGTATCGCTCTGATACCACTCTGTCACGACCCAAACCCGGCCCTATGGGTTTAGTACCGTAACCGGCCAGTAATCCGAGATTACCGAAGGCCTGCTTAACAGTAATACAGTAAAACAGAGTATAGGGCCTGGCGGAAGCCAATACAGTAAATAAACAATGTCCAATGAGCCGTGACAGTCTGTATGCCAAAAAGATTTTTCATGCATTCATACATAAACTGTACAGAAAGCATTCCGTCTGTACAACACAGTACGGTCTATACAAAATTTACAATCACACAGTACAGGGACCTAATCCCTTGATAACAGTACGGTAACAGTCAGTCTATACAGAACAGTCAGACAGTATGGAGACAGGCGGGGGAAAAACAAACAAAACACCCCCAAGCCATAGCATGGCAACTCGGAACCTCGCAGTGAGGCACAAAGGCTGGCTTGACAAAACTGGAGTTACCCTGACGCTCCTAGCTCCGATCTGGTGCCTGTACACCTACATATATATATGAGCATTGAGCTAAAGCCCAGTGAATAACATAATGCGTAAAGGGGTTTAGAATGAATGTCCTTACAGTAATTAAAACAGTTCAATTCAACCAGTATTTCAGTTGTTCAGTACAATAAACAGTCATATGTGGTACATCCATTAGCATAACAGTAACAGTAGGTCTTAAAAGACCGAACAGTAATGATGGCCATCAGTCAGTAAACAGTAGTGGTTCCACGAGGGAACCGACAGAGAATTCTGTCGCAGTAACAGTAACAGTAAACAGTAGGTACTAAGGATGCCACAGTACAGTTCAGAAATAAAGGACATACATTCATTCAGTAAATAATACCAGTTCAGTAAACAGTTCAGTTCAGTATTCAAAAGATAATCAGTTGAACATATCTTTACACAATTGTTACTCACAAAGTTCTGGGCTACAGTATGCTAGAGCGTGTCTCCCCAGTTGCCAACCCTACACAGTTCACAGGTTGAACACACACTAAGCTACACAGTTGGGCAATATCATAACTTAATCCCTAATTTGCCTTGGTGTGTTCTACAACGATACCCTCATCTAAATGCCTTAAACTAGGCCTAAGAATGCCTAGGATGGGATGAGGATGCAAAAATGCACATTTAAAAGCATTTTTAGGATTTTCAGAAAAACAGAGTCTCGCTCGAGCTCAGGTTTCCCCGCTCGAGCGTACAGGCAAACAAAGGTACACGCTCGAGCGCAAACTTTCCCGCTCGAGCGTACTGTAAAAGTACTGGATGGGTGAAATCCCCGCTCGACGCCCGCTCGAGCTTGAGACATGACTCTGCTCGAGCGCCCAATACTCCGCTCGAGCGGACTGTAAAACAGTGCAAGATGCTGGAAGCTCGATTTTCCCGCTCGAGCGGCACTTCCCCCGCTCGAGCGGACGACTGAAATCTGGAAATCCCAGATTCGATCTCCAGGTCTAAAACCAAGCTCAAAAGCATCAAAACCGATCCTCTTGGGCCCATTTTCTGGAAGACACTTAAAAACACATAGGATATCATGTTTCAAAGCTCAATTTTTAAGAAATCAAAGCCCAAGGGTGTTTAATTCAAACCCAATTTCAAATCATTTTCAAGAACAATCTTCAAACATGACATGCATGATCTTAAATCATTTTCAAAGCTTTAATGCTGTTTCAAAAGAGCTCAAACCTTCAAAGATAGGATGAACTCATGGAGTATGACCAAAAGATGGACATGCATGTGAGGTATGATGAACCACAACCTCAAAACTTCAATATATGTACATGCATGCAACACTTAAGCTTCAATTCACCATTAATGACCCAAATCATGACTTAGCTCTACCATCTAACATGGACCATGCAACAATCAACTCAAAACATGGACAAGAAGACAATGGAGCTACCTTTAGTCTTGTAGTTCAAGAAGGGAGCTCAATATGCAATCACTTCAACAATTTCTTCAATTACCAAGCAATTCTACAAGCAAAATTGAGATGAAATCAACTCCTCAAGTCTCCCTCTCTCTAAGGTCGGCTAGGCACAATGAGAAATGGCTGATGAAATGTTCTTGGCTCAAGTATAATGAGCTCAAGGTATAGAGGTAGTGGCCCACTCAAGGTCAAAACGGTAATTAAGTCCAACTCTTTAATTAGCTTAATTTAATCTAATTTAATCATACCTAATCAGTTTTCAGATAATTATACTATAAAATCACATTAATTCTAAGGATCATTAAACATCAATCGATTTCGGATTCGGCCGCCGATAAGGCCTTCAATTAGCAGTCTAAACATATAAGCATGAACAGATAATCACACAGTCAAACAGATAGAATGCAATTCAAACAGATGTATTCATTTAATTCAGTTTAAAGTTCGGTCAGTCAGTTCAGTACTTTAATCAGTTCAATTATTAGTCAGTTATCAGTCCCGTTTAGCAGTAATCGGTAATCAATCAGTCATTAATCAGTAATCAGTATGAGGGTTGTTACAGTCATCGACCACATCACAGGCTAGAAGTTTCAATCCAAAAGGCTCCTTAATCTTGGAGCAAGCTGCAACTGAAAAGGGCCAACCTGAAGCCATATCAGATCTGGGTGTTGGTGTGTCGACAACAACTGGGCTTCGTTTGGATATAGCGACCCGATCCTTTGATAAAGTGAAGGCCAGTGGTAAGAATAAGGTAGGGGCAGACATTGATCCCCATGAACACCTCATGTGGGCTATTGAGGCTTTGAAAGCCGAAGGACTAAACAAACAACAAGTGATTGCAGTTGTTGCAAAGACTGTGGATGACACTTTCGCTACTCAAGTTGGGGGCAGTCTGAATCAAAGGAAAAACCGGGAGAAGGGCCGTCATACCAGAGACGATCCTGTTAGCTCTAATCCTCCACTCAAAAGAGATCAACAAACCAGGCCAGCACCTGCCAATCTCTTTTTTGGTGCGCCCAACAAAAATCCACAAACCTGGAAGTACCAACCCCGAGGTCGGAGGGTCTTCCATGCCTTCTATATGCCTTTGTCCAAAGCTCTCCAAATCCTTGTTGGACAAGGCCATCTCAAACCCCTTGAGCCTCGGCCTATCCCGAACCCTCTTCCGGCTACACATGATGCTACCTAGTACTGCGCGTACCATCAGCAAACTAGCCATACTATCGACAACTGCTTTCGTCTTCGCCACGAAGTACAGGATCTTTTTGACAATGGGGTTGTCCTCCTACCAAGCTCTGCAAAGTCTATCGACACTGGATCGGTGAACTTGCGGGATAATGTGAGTATGTGATCAGGGGATGAACCACCAGCGGGCGGCGCTCGATTAACTCCAGACGTGGGAATAGCACGCACTGTTCTAAGCAATATGCAAACACCAATTTTTGTGCTTTCTAACTTGGGTATTGAGTCAGTCTTGTTGTTTTGTATAGAGTCAGTCTTTTTGTTTTGGGTCTGTCTTGTTGTATCGAGTCAGTCCTGTTTTGTTGGAGTCGGGTGATTTCGGGGGTGTTACCTCGGACATCACTTGCTTGTTTTGTGTTTGTCTTTTCGTTTTCTTTTGAGTCTGTTTCTGCCTTGGAGCCAGTTGTGCCAATAGATTCTGATTGAAATAGCAGTGATTTTCGCACTCTTGTGTTTGCTTCTGCCGTGTGCTAGTTGTGTCGGGATTTGAATGAAACGGAAGTGCATTCCACCTGCTCTCTTGTGCCATGAAATTATTGCATTGACCTAAGCTTTTCAAAACTTTTTTTGAACACTGCGATGAAAACGAAGAGGAAGAAATTCCACGGGTTTTGCAAAAATTTGATCAATTGAGAGAAAGAGAGGCATACTAAGCCCTTAATGAATGAAATCATGCTTGTTAGTGTGAGTACTGGGAAGGATCCTGGCATGATCCAAATTGGTTCTACACTGTCTTCAGCGCGAGCGACTGGTCGCTTTCTTAAAAGATTTCAAAAAAATGTTTTGCGCGGTCCTGCGAAGTCCTGTGTGGAATCTCTCTTGAGATTGTGCAGCCTAGGATCGCTCTCAGCCTCGAGACTCCACCCCACTTGATTTCAAAACTTGAACTTGGATTCAGAATGTTCAACGGTCAACTACAATGTAAGGCCTGTGTGGCCGGATCAAAAGCAGCCCGTGAAGTAGCAGCGACAAAGTCAGATCAAGAAGCTTGCGAAGCTAGATCAGGAGCACCCCTCGAACTAGGGGCAAAAGAATTTCAAATGTGCTCGAAGAGTCAAAGATGAAGATCAGCGAGAATGCCAAATCCCAGAAGGGAGAAAAGAAGAAAGTATTGGTGAAGGACAACCAAGTACCTATCCACAACACTAGGGGCAAATTCAGTCCCCCATTGGATGGACTCCTACATTATCAGCGAACAACAACCATTCTCTTGGATTTAGATGGCTTCAAGATCTCAAACCATTCCAGATGGACAAAAGCTACACTTTTACCCTTGAGAGACTCGCTGGGCCGAAAACTCGGAAGGGCGACCCAAGTAAAAATTAGAGCAAGAAAAGAAGGAAAAGAACAAAAAAAAGAAAAAATGCAATAAAAAAATGAAAAAAATGCAAAAAATGAAGAAAAAATTGAATTGGAAAAAAAAAAAAGAAATAAAAAAATTGGAAAGAAAAGAAAAACAGAGCTCGCAAGGTTGAAAACCCGGAAGGGCGGCCTTGGCAAAAGTTACAGCGCGAAAGGAGAGGTTAATACCCGAGTGTACCTTAAGCCCGAACTACGTAAGGCTTGATTCCCATCTTTGGGATACGTAGGCAACTTCATTATGAAGTCCAGCCGTAAAACACTTCAAATTCGACTATGTCCATGTGATGGTTCTGATCATCGTCTGTATCTGAGAGTCTGGTTCTGTTCGTCGCTTTGAGGACTGACTACAATGTGCTGCGGTGCCGTTCAAACAAGGGGCAACTTTCTGTTGCCATACAATGTGCTGCGGTGCTATTCAAACAAGGGGCAACTTTCTGTTGCCATGCAGTGTCCTTCAGACGAGGAGCAGTTTGCCATTGTTATGGATCTGAGGTTGTGCATCTTAAGAGTAGGTTCCGTGCTTGTTGAGTAGTGACCATTTGCAAAAACAGTTTTTGAAAATTTTTACTGAGGTTGACTAATTTTCTCGAAAATTATTCCATCTTTTTCTAAAACTTGACTTTTTTCTTGGGTCCAAAAAAGGAAAATTTTCAGTGCTCATAACTTGACTTGCATGATTTCAAATCAAAAATTGAACAAGCGTGTTAATCTAACCCTTATTTTGGTTAAAATTGTTTTAGCAGAAGCCAAAAACAAAAAATGGTCAAAATGATGAACTAGGGGCACAGTTGAGTCAGGTGTTCTATCTTTTCCCCCATTGTCAACATACTTGCCAGAAAGGGCACTCTACTTGCCGGAAAGGGCACTGTATTCGCCAGAAAGGGCACAGCGGAAGCTGACCGCAAAAGGGCAGAAAGCTCTCACATCCTCCAAGCAACAAGGTATCAAGCCAAGTGCGAAGCACGAACTGGAATGGGGCAAGATATTCCACTCCCTCATCTGGATAGATCTGATCATGCCCAAATTCCCCAACAGAGCATCGTCAACCGATGTCAGTTGCAGATTTACTACACACCCAGTTATAGCGCAATTCCTCCGTGGGAAGAATTCACTAGCTGTGCGTAGAAGAAAGAGAATCTAGCAGAATGCTAGAGGCAAGAGCCCGTAACTTCTTGTTTATCCATCAACCACTCATGGGAGGGATGAAAAAAAATGAGAGATTAAAGAATAGAAAGATGTGTGCTGAAAGAAGAAGTGAGGAAAAGGATTTTGTGAGAAAAGCCGAGCCTGAGGGCCGAGTGATGTGAGAATCACAAATAAGAAAGAGTGGGAAACAATACCCAGAGAAACTAGCTCCTCGTGCACCGAGAGGTCTCTTGCCTTTGTAACACAGCTGAGTGTTGTGTTTGTGCGTTTGTGTTTGTCTCGATTCTTGTTTTGAGTCGTTTGAGTGTCAACAGATGTGTTTAGGTCATTTTACCTTGTTTTTCCTTTGTTGAGTTGTGTTTAGGTTGTTCTACCTTTGTTTTCCATTGTTGAGTCGTTTTGGCTATGGTCAGTTGTAGGCTCAATACCCGGTTGAGAACTCTTTTCTCATTTCAATTTCAAAAATCATTTTGTGCTCAAAGTTCCGTGTCGTTCTCTACATTTGTGCAAAACAGGATTGGTTCTTTCATAAAACCGCAGAGTTCAACCCAAGTCATGTGTGAATAGTAAAGCAAGGACCTATCTGAAGCTATTTAGGTTCCGGACTGCAAAGTAAAAGAAAAGAGGGAAAATTTGGAGCATCTTAGCATGTTTCAACTTTAGCAAAATCCGAGACTGCATTCCAGGTGCACTTTCTCAGGCCTCGCCGTTTCTCTGGAGTATGAGTGTATCTCGACCCTAAGTGTAAGCCTGTTTCAAGTTAGAATGGCAGTCCAAGCAGCACTCGAGGGTTTCACATGCAGATGTTATCTCTCACCAATATGAACAGGGTGTGCCTTTTTTTGAGCTGAGTGTGTTGCGAAGTCCTCTAAGAGGCAAATCAGAGGCACCAGAGTACATATTTGATGCTCCTCTATTGCATAGAATGTCAACTTTCATATACACTGTTGTTGCATGCATGCCACGCATCGTTATGATTCATGCATAGAATATGCTTGCTTTCGATTCCGCATAGAATATGCTTTGCTTGTCTCATACATAGAATATGCTTTCCCTGTTGCATAGAAAATGCCCTCGTACTTGCATAGAAGATGCATTTTATCACATTGTCTTGTGCACTTACACTTTGTATCTCACTAGCACTGTCTTGTGCATCTTGTGGTTGTATCTCAATCGCACTGTTTTGTGCATTTCAAACCACTCGCGCTGTTTAGCATATCGCACTGTTTAGTGCATTTCAAATCACTCGTGCTGTTTAGCGTATTGCATTGTTTAGTGCATTTCAAATCATTCGCGCTATTTTGCGTACCTTAATCGCACTGTTTTGTGCAGTTTATCATTCGTGCTATTTTGCGCACCTCAATTACACTGTTTTGTGCAGTTTATCATTCGCGCTATTTTGCGCACCTCAATCGCACTGTTTTGTGCAGTTTACATTCGTACTATTTTGCGCATCGCATTGTTTTGTGCATCGCACTGTTTTGTGCAGTTTATCATTCACGCTATTTTGCGCACCTCAATGGCACTGTTTTGTGTAGTTTACATTCGCGCTATTTTGTGTATCGCACTGTTTTGTGCTGTTTATCATTCGCGCTATTTTGCGCACCTCAATCGCACTGTTTTGTGCAGTTTACATTCGCGCTGTTTTGCGTATCGCACTGCTTTGTGCAGTTTATCATTTGCGCTATTTTGTGCATCGCACTGTTTTGTGCAGTTTATCATTGGCACTATTTTGCGCATCGCACAATTTTGTGTAGTTTACATTCGCACTATTTTGCGCATCACACTGTTTTGTGCAGTTTACATTCGCGCTATTTTGTACACCCCAATCGCACTATTTTGTGCAGCTTACATTCGCGTTATTTTGTGCATCGCACTGTTTTGTGCAGTTTGCATTCGCGCTATTTTGCGCACCTCAATCGCACTGTTTTGTGCAGCTTACATTTGCGCTATTTTGCGCATCGCACTGTTTTGTACAGTTTATCATTCGCGCTATTTTGCGCACCTCAATCGCACTGTTTTGTGCAGTTTAGATTCGCGCTATTTTCCGCATCGCACTGTTTTGTGCAGTTTATCATTCGCGCTATTTTACGCACCTCAATCGCACTATTTTGTGCAGTTTACATTCGTGCTATTTTGCGTATCACACTGTTTTGTGCAGTTTATCATTCGCGCTATTTTGCGCATCGCACTGTTTTGTGCAGCTTACATTCGCGCTATTTTGCGCATCGCACTGTTTTGTGCATCTTACATTCGCGCTATTTTGCGCATCGCACTGTTTTGTGCAGTTTATCATTCGCGCTATTTTACGCACCTCAATCGCACTGCCTTATGCTTTGCATATCGTATCGCGCTATCTTGCGCACCTTACCTGCACTTGTTAGTGCATTGCATCGCGCTACCTTGCGCACCATACCTGCACTTGTTAGTGCATTGCATCGCGCTATCTTGCGCACCTTACCTGCACTTGTTAGTGCATTGCATCGCGCTATCTTGCGCAGCTTATCTGTATCGCACTATTTTGTGCATTCACCATGCTCGTACTGTTTTGTACGCCTTTAGCATCGGACTATTTTGTGCATCTTCTTAGCACTGTTTTGTGCATTCACTCTGCATCGCACTGTCTTGTGCACATTGTATTTTTGCATCATTTGCACTGTCTTGTGCACTCCTTGGTCTAGGAGACCTTAAATCCTCCAAAGGTGCAATTCCTTTGGTGTTTGTCGTGCCCGAACGACTTCCAGTGGTCTGGTATAGCCACCTGCCTGTGTTTGCGGTGAGTTCCTAGGAGACCAACTGAGACGGTGAAAACTAGAGTTCAAATGGCTCTTGCCCAGAGCGCAAAGGTTCGGGATTTCTGAGACTAACGTCTGGTTTAAATACCCGGGGGGATATCCTCGGCTTGAAATCTGTATGGCAGCCCCATAGATTGAGATAGCATATGTATGCGCCTCAATTCTGGATACTGAATTAACCTAGTCTGTCACCCTGTTGGAGAATAGGGAAAGCTGCAACCATAGTCAGGAAGAAAAGTAGTACCTGTGGTTCAACTGAGAAGAAGAGGAAGATTCCCACATCAGCATGAGGTAGGACATTGCCGAGGGAAGTCATTGCCAATTGCCCCTGTAAGGTACCTCCCTTTTCCTAGCTATCACATTGCATTTTAGTCCTTACAGTGCATTGCATAAATCCCCAATTTTCAAACCGGCTTCGCGTAGTGTATAAGTCCAATTTTCAAAACCTGCTTCGCGTAGCGTATAAGTCCAATTTTCAAACCGGCTTCGCGTAGCGTATAAGTCCAACTTTCAAACCAGCTTCGCGTAGCGTATAAGTCCAATTATCAAAATCTTCCCGCATATCATTTTGCATCTTGCCCCTGAACTACGCTGGTTTGATTCCTTGCAAAGGGATACGTAGGCAGCCTGCGGGCACAACCATTTATTTATCTATATTTTGTTTGTTTGTCCAAGTCGTTGGCCTTGTCAAAAATGAGTCGTCTCTGGGCTTTGACACTCACTCCCATCACTTCTTGACTTCCGAGTTCTGTCAAAGAGGGGCAATTGTAGACACCCTATTTTTGACCGCCTTTAAGATTTGGACGCGACTGATGGTTTTGGAAGTTGTGCAGTGCAAAGGGTCGATTTCTTCGGTAAGAGGAGAGTCAAATCTCAACTTCATACCCCTTTTTGGACCAAAACAATCTTGATCAAAAGATTTTAGACCTTAAAACCCTCTCTTTCAAAACACTTTTGAAATAAAATTCCTATAATGTTTCGAGCCTCACATTTTGTTAAATGTCGCGTTTTTCGGTAAACCGAGCAAGGACAAAGTGGAAATGAATGAAAGAGAGATGAAATCTTTGAAAAATCTTTCAAAACACCTTACTTAGGGGTTTGGAGTTGAATAAAAGAAGAGAAGAGGGAAGAAACTAGTTTGGGAGAAGTTCGGCATGAATCCAGGTAGGAGAGAGTCGAGTAGCCCTCGCTGAATTAGGCTTATTCATTTGCATACTTGGATTCTAGCTATAAGGCCACCACTGTTGGAAAGCTTACTTCCGGGGCTTCATTTTTCACTCAAGAATCTCCTAAAGCCAATTCCGGACGGGGGAGATATGACTGGTTGAAGTAGGGCATCACTCCGGTTGGACCGAATCTGCGCGGCTTCACCAAAACAGACATAACTTTTTGCACAGATGTAATTTTAATGCACGGTTTGCGCCATTGGAAAGCTAACTTCTGGGGCTTCAAACTAGACACCTGGTCGACCACTTTTGAACTTCCCAATCACTAGCCGATCACCTTTCTTTTCGGAAGACCAATTTTTTGTCCTGAAAAACCAGGAAAAGTAGCAGGCCGACCATAAAAGACGGTCGGCCAACCACTTATGCCCAGAAAGCTCAAAATTGATAGATATTCTCCTTTTAGCTATCTTCTACAACCTCCAGCTGTCCTTAAATGCGATATTTTCAAGCCAACACTAAGGTTGGCCATATATGAGTTATATCTCTCATTTTTCAAAGAAAATCTTCCTAAGCAAGTTTTGGGAGCTTCTCACTCTAAAAAACCCCTCTCTCTCTAGAAATCCTAGACCCAAATCGCAGTCTCTCTCTCCTTCTCTTACCTTGGTGTGCAAGCAAGAGCTATACTTGGAGATATACCTCTCCTTTGCCTGAGCAACCTTGATCAAACTCCACTACCAATGGTATGAGGTTCTTTGAGGATCATTTTAAGCTCCAAGATCTAGTTTTAGCTTAGAGTTTGGACCCCTTTTGCTACTGGAGTTCTTGGCTACAAGGGTAACATACTCTTTCCCTCTTTTGGTCTTCATTTTGCTCCTTATTTTTGCCATACCTAAAAGCATTTTTGGACTTTGTCATAAACTGAAAAGTGTCATATTTTGAGCTCCTCTTGAAGATTGTATAAGGACACTTTTCTGTTTGAGGCCTCCTACACCCTTGCATGCTTTACCCTCTTTGTAGGCCTATTTTGCATCATATCTTAGTCCTACTTGTGAGCACTTTCGAGATTTACTATAAACTGACTTACTTTGAGCCCCTCTTCAATTTTGTTTAAGGGAACGTTACTGTTTGAAGTCATTTACTTCCTTTTTTGTTCAATCTCTCTTTTAGGGCTATTTTTGCATCCTATTTTAGCCTTACTTGTGAGCATTTTTGAGATTTTCTATAAACTGGAAAAAGTCTTGTTTTGACATCCTCTTCAAGTTTGGTTCATGTCCCATTTCTATTTGGGGTCATCTTCCTACTATGCATGCTTCATCTCTTCATGATTAGGGCTATGCATTAGAGCACTTGTATTGGCCATGGTTTGGTCTCTTAGCCACTGAAATCCAGTGGATTTTCAGTGGCTTAGATGTATTTTTGAGGGCCAAAATTAGAGGGGGGTGACCCCCTCTCTCCTTGTCTTGTTTGGTGGTGTTTTAAGCCTTCCAAAGGGACCCTATTTTACATGCATTGAAGTCTTGTTTCAGGCCTCATTCTGTGAGTTTTAAGGTCTGCCTTGGCACTGTCCAAGGCCCTTTTGGCCATATTTTATGTCTACAATGCATGTGTAGAGCAATCCCATCCAAGGCCTTTCAAAGGAGCCTTTCTTTGCATGTTTCCTAGACCCATTTCAGAGCCAATTTGGTGAGTTTTAGGGCTGTCATATTTGATTTCCAGAGTTGGTTTTTCCATGCTAAGTGTCTATCTTGTATGTTCTTAACAACCCCTTGCAAGGCCCTTCAAAGAAGCCCCTCATTTTTGCATGCATTGGCTGCATTTCAGTGATTATTTGGGCATATTTTGGCATGTTTTATTCACAATTTTTGGCTAGTTTGATGAGTTATCATTTGCTTCATATACATGCCATGTAAACCATGCTTGCTAGCTAATGTTGCATGCTATTTTAGTCCATCATGTTAGCATCTTTTGGCCATGCTCTAAACTATAAATGTGCATGTTTTGGGACTGCCTTGGCTCTATCTTTTGACTTCATGATCAAATAATGCTTGCTTTGTATACTTGTGATTCAATACATGTGCTTAACTTTGAGTTTCGGGGCTTATTTCATGCATCGGGTGCCATATTTCCATGTTTCGGGATCATTTAGCATCATGTTTAAGTGCTGGAAATTCCATGTTTGTATGCCATCTTTCATCCCTTGCCATGCTTTGGTAGAGTGGCATTTTATGTCTTAGGTTCGGTCTTCGGTATACGTGCACGTGTGCACGCATTTCGATTGTCTCATTTTCATCTAATGGCCACTGATGTGAGTGTGGCTGAGGTTCACTCATGTTCGTGTAAGTCCATCGTGCATTGTGTATGCCATTTTAATCCATTGCATTGCGTATGCTAGGTTGCATCTTAGAGCATTGTGTATGCCATGTTACATACGTGCATTGTGTATGTCATTTTAGTACAGAGCATTGCGTATGCTAGGTTGCATGTTAGTCGCATTGTGCATGCCATTCCATTTGCATGGTGCTTGGAATAAGGTTTAGTCCAAGCACGGGAAGCGAGGGGCGTTTCGTACTCCAAGTGACGAAACGTGCCTCGATTCCCGGTCCCCGACATTCTTGATTATCTATGATAGAATTATTGGCTTCATATGTTCATACCCACATTCATGTCATATTAAAATGTACAATTCGGTCTCTCGGCCTTCATGCATCGAGATGGATGATTGGTGGCTCGAGAACCGAGGGCCACACTTCCTAGAGCTTGTGCAAGGACAGGGAGGAGTGGTCGCGCACACATATGTTGAAAATACATTGCTTTCTCTCTTTCTTGCCTTTGTTGCAGAAAAACCAGAGTCCAGGGGCAGAAAGTGGTCGGTCGACCAGGTTTTCTGGTAGGCCGACCACCTTTTTTGGTTTTTACCATGAGCGGTGGTCAGCAGGTGTTTCCCAAGCCAAGAGCTGGTCAGCAGCCTTTCCCAGGTGGAGTTTCAGCCTGCTGGAGCTTTGTGTAAGTTTCTGAAATCTGCTGCAAACAATGGCGGGACAAGGCATCGCGATGGAATTTACCGACAAAGCGCATTGAGCATGCATGCATTCATTGTCATCCAAAACAGAGCTGGGGTAGTCCATTTGCATGCCAGTTTATAGCTTACTTAGCTAATTTGTTAGTTAGTTAGTGGGTGTGTAATAATTAGCTGTAATTCGTTATTCATTTCGGACTGTATTATTTATTCGGACCCTCCGAGCGAGGGCACAACTGTAATAAGTGTGTGTGTGTGTGATGTATGTCTTCCAACCCCACGTCTTTCTCCCTTTTATTTACCTGCTTATGATGGTGAGATTAGGGCATGTTTCAATTAACATACTTATGCTTGCATGTTTGCATCATTCATCTGTCTTGCATGCACCGGGCTCGGCGCATCATACTAACTGCATTTGTATTTCAATTCCAAGTTGAATACTTGTTAGTTGCAGCATTTCATATGCCATCTTTAGAATAGCCGAGCCTATCTTAGTTGCATTTTGCGTGTGTTGCATTAGGCATTTCTGTATAGTTAGGATCATGCATGGATTTCTAACATAGCTTTTGTTTTGGCTTGGAGTACTTGGTAAGTTTTATGCTTTAGCATCCTTGCATACGTGTGAGTGACTACCATGATAGCATGCTTGCCATGAGGGTATTTGCTTATAAGATATACCTGCCTGAAAGCCTGTGGGTGAAGGTTGGGTTGTTTGGATTGGAATAATTCATCAATTGTGAGTTTTAAGCCCACTAGATAATGGCAAATCACCTTGTTTTCTAAGCCCACCTGAGGGTGGCAAAATCAGCATTTTAAGCCTACTCGCGAATAGCAAACCATTTTCGAAAATAAACTTGAAATGTTTTGTTCCAATTCAGGCAACCCAGTCTATACTTGTATGTTGCGCGCATCACATAGTAAATCTAGGCTAATAACCAGAATAAAAACGAATAGTGTTTTCAAAGCCCGATATCATGGTTAGTAGAGGCCAATCTTTGATCGGGCGAGCGGGGGTGTTCATGAAGTGGCCTTCCCCAATCGTACCCAAGTTCCCGAGCCGAGGCAACTTTGGTGATGACGGACACGTGGCCTTAGGCAACGAGTCAGGGTTTCCTAAATTTCCCAAAATAATATATTTAGGTGGCGACTTTGTATCTGGCAAAGCAGTCCATATTAGGCACTTCTTTCAAAAAATTTGTTTTCAAAAACGATTTGCCGGATTTGGACTCTTTGATGATTTATCGGTCTTGCATTGCACTCTGCGAGATTAGATACTGGATCGTGACTTCGAGTCTTGAACTGTAGTGAGCCCAATGAACAAAACGAACGGGATTTCCCTCCCTGGGCGTTCGGGGATGTCTACACTATTCCATTGATATTGTGCTTCGATTAAATTAATAAATATGTTTGAATAATGGCGTTGATATGGACCAAAGGTCAGTCTGTCCCTATTAATAGAAGTGGGCCCGAGGCCATTATGATGTGAATGGTTCTATCTCTATCAATAGTACTGTAGTGATACATGTGCCTTCTGTCAATGAGTATTATTAATATTCTGATATACGTAAGACAATTATGACAACTTGTAATAAACCATTGGGTAATTGATATACCCTATCGTGTAATGGTATTCTCATGAATCTGGGATTAATCTGTTCTGTTTACCCGTTCCGTTTATGCTAGGACTTGATATGAATTGTTCGGTCATTAAGACCTATTGATTTCTGGTATGGAACAAAATGCTGTACGGAACTAAGTGCTACAGTGTGAGTCACCTCTAGAATCCGTACGAGACACCTCTTGAGTCCATACATATATGAGATACGTTTAAAGCCAATCTGGTCCCGTCATGGGTCATCGGATTTGTCAAGGCTAATGGATGTACCACGTATGATTATACGTAAATTGTGAATATTGGTAGAAACAAATGATTATAAGTATGTATATGAAGCTGTTATATCTGGGCCGGGGGCCAATCTGTTAAATTTGTTAGGCCTATGGCCAATCTGTGAAATTTGTTAGGCTACGGCCAATCTGTGGAATCTGTCCAGCCTAAGGCCATTCTGCATATCTGTGGGCCTAAAGCCAATCTGTATCATATCTAGTCTTAAAGCCATTCTGTATCACATCTGGGCTTAAAGCCGTTCTATATTATATATGGACCCGAGGCCCTTCTGTATTATATATGGACCTGAGGCCGTTCTGTATTATATATGGACCTGAGGCCGTATTAAAAGATTATTATATATAAGATCTAGGTAGGGTTTGATATGCATATTTACATTCTCTAAGTCTATGCTCATTTAACTCACCTCGTTACATTGCTATTATTCATTGTGCCTTGTTCACTCCGCTTTTGTGTATATTTATGTAGGTGAGCCATCGGGGATTGACACTAGAATTGCATTGAGGTCTATCTGTCTACGAAGCCGCCTGGGGTACGCCTCCGTGTTGAGGCCTTAATTTTGATATTCTGGGAGTTGTGTAATTTTTTGGAATCTTATTCAAGTATGTGTGAGATCTGTATAATTCTGTGATTGTTTATGTAACTCTGGAAATATATTTAAATGCTTAAATCTAATTAAGACATCATGTATGTACAAGCTCAATGGATGTTGTCTTTTATTGATATTGCTTCCGCTTAAGGCCCCGTATATGGTTAAATATTATTTTAAAATTCTGTTTAAGGGCTATGTACGGGCCGGTCATGGACCAAACCTTTAGGGGCGGGTTTGGGCCTTGACAGCCATAACTTCCAGCAAACAACACAAGCAAACAAACATTCCCAAATCACTCTTTTGAATCCTCTGAGTTTAGAGTTGAGCCACCAAAAAGAAACAACTCAGGACACACTTCCCTTTTTGGATTTTAGTTTCCTAACCAACTTCCCAAACTTGACTAATGTTATTTTCTTAATTGAAGTTATTAGATAAAATTGGAAAATTAAATTTTAGAGAAAAAGCACGAGGTCATTATATAATAAATATAAAGAGTACTACTGTATAGTTTGAATTTGAGCTTGGCTCAAATGGCTTGAAATTCATCTTGCCGATCATCGTCCGGCGAGAAGGTTGACAGCCGCAGTCGACAAGGTGACAACTGGGATAAACAAGTATTTCATCTGGTAAACACCCATTTGGGCTATTCGAGCTCCTTCTTTTCGAGCTACAAGGCATTTGTGATAAATAAAACATAATTTGTCAAATATGATACATAAATATTTGTTTGTTTGGTATAGACCAAAGTTTGGCATCATAATTCAAATATAAAAAATCAGACCCTTATCAAGAGGGATTGAGAAGCCAATTATGGGGTTCATCGAGACACATAAGAAATGAAAATAGATAAATAAATAAATAAATAAAACAGGAGGGAAAATACATAAATGAAAGGTATTTTTTGGGCATGATTCAGTTTGCTTGTTTTTGCACATCTTATTTCATAGGGATCTGTTTCGGGTTGTCTATGCCCGTCCCTGACTCCCTCTTTCATTTTTTGCTATTAGAAGACATAAAATGTTATATATATATATATATATATATATTAGGAGTTTATGCGTTTTTTGCTTTTTGATGGGACAAAATGTAGTCTTTGAAAGTAATTTACCATTAAAAATTTTGTAAATCAAATTTTAGAAAATTCATTAGTGTTTGAGGTTTATTTTTGGGAAA
Source organism: Camellia sinensis (assembly GCF_055761805.1). Lineage (NCBI taxonomy): Eukaryota > Viridiplantae > Streptophyta > Magnoliopsida > Ericales > Theaceae > Camellia > Camellia sinensis. Next base: position 84,027,323 of record NC_138974.1, read on the forward strand.
CTTACCTATAGGTTCCATACACAAAATTCAAAACCCATTTAATTCTAAAACAGAACACTTGCACTAATTAGTCATACATATTTTTAAATGTTACAAAAAAATTCTTTTAAAAAAAAAATAATTTGAAGACTTTGCTACATCGCACCATCACCGGACTTCCATCAGGCCATCATTGGAGACTCACCGATATATTCAATACTGCCGGGAAGTTGCCGAAGTATCGACGGAGTGTTTTGAACGTCACTGAAAGTCCCTGGAATGTCTAAAATGTTTGCTGAACGTCAAGAATATTGCTGAAAACTCACCGGAATGTCTAGAATATTGTTAAAAAAAAAGAAGAATAAATTAAGAAATTACAACAAAAAAACATAAAATGTGCTAAACATTGATATATTGGAAGAAGAAAAAAACGTAAGAACAACAAACAACAATAATGGAAAAAAAACATATGCTATTTTCAATTTTTGTAAAGTTTAAGCAAATAATCTCCAATATTGATCAAACTAAAAAAATAAACTCTGAAATCGTAAAATGTTACAGTTTCAAAGTATGATTCTATTAAGTATTTATCCCTATTAATCAAATTGAAAAACATGTTATAAAACTATAAAATTTTATAGTTCTAACGAAAGCTATGAAACTGCTAAATTTTGCATTTTCTGAAGAATGATTCATTTTAGCATGAAAAAAATTAAACTGCAAAATTTTACAGTTTTCACCGTCTGTAACTAAAACACGAAAATAATTTATTCAGAATTTGCAAATTTTCTCCATTATGACAGGAGAATAAAAGTGTGTAGTATAGAAAACATAAAAAAAAAAAAAAAAACTGAAATATCGAAGGAAAGAGACAGATATAACAAGAAGCTTGTACTCTGATAACTACTTTTGATTCAGATAAAATCATATCTAACGTAAATCTACTTAGATCTGATGTAGATCTGAGTAGGTCTACATCAGATTTGAGTGGATCTACTCATCTTCTTTGTCAGAAACTCACCTTCTTCGTCATCGGTGTGTGCGAAACATGAAGTCGGTAGTCAGTGGTTGACAGTGAACTCCAATCAATGGTGGTCGCCGGTAACTGTAGATTAGAAAGAAAAAGAAAAGAAAGGAAGGCGTGTGGTCGTCGTTGGATATTAGAGAAAGAGAGATAAAGAGAAGAAGTAAGGTACAGAAAAAGATGATAAGATATTGGGCACGAGACTTTTGAGTGTATTTAAAAAGTTCTGGAATTAAATAGAATACACACTTTTCAAAAATGACTTGTGAGTAATCTGCCCATTATTTTTTTAGTGACTTTTTGTTAGCTTATTTTTGTTTTTAGTAATTTTTTAAAAAAAAGTTTTAAACTTCTAAATTCCACTCACTGAGACGAATAATAAAATTTTAATTTTTTTTAAAAAAAGTCAAGAAAAAACAAAATATTTTGGCTTTATTTTTTTTAATGTTTTTTTAAAATTACTTTTCAACAAAAAAAAGTAAATGATTTTGACATAATTTTGGGAAAAAAAAGATCACTAAAAATAAAAAATTCAAAAAAAAAAGAGAAAAAAGAAGTGGTTTTTTTTAAAGTTCCCAAACCGCCACGCACTTAGGAGTGTAAATTTGGCGTGATCGAAGCTTGAGCTCACCGACCCATTGTTGGGCCATGTAGGCTCTCGCCAAAAATTAGGGTGAGCCGAGTGAGCCCACTTGGACAAAAGTTGCAGCCTAGGAGGTATTTGGGCCTCAGGTTAGATGTCAGGTTGGGCCTATGCCAGGGCTTGGTCTTGGGCTGGGCCTGATAAATTTTTATATTTTTTTTTTCTATTTTTTTCCACCAAAAGTGACACTAGGCCTCAGGTGGGGGTCAGGCCGAGCTGGGCCTTGAGTGGACCTCGAGCAGGCCAGGCTCACAAGTCGGGCCGAACTTCGAAACAAATGGTCCAGTGCAGGGTCAGGCCCAGGCCACACCTGGCCGTGGGCAGGCTTCAGGTGGATTGTGGGTTGGTGGGCCAAATTTACACCCCTACTCACTTATAGCTTGACCCTTTCAACATATTGATCTTTTCAAAGATAAAAATCATACTTTTCATTAGCTTCTATTTAATGCATACAACAAGATTTTTTTGTTTCAAAGTGTCAATCAATTATTAAAAAAATTCATTAGTTATTATACAAATAACCAGTTGGCACTTTGTAATCGTTTTATTTTCGGTCAAAATGTCTGTTATTATTCTTGTAATTTCATAAATACTATGATTTTAAATATATTTTTTATATAGATTTTACATTTGTAAATCACTTACTAAAATATTTGCAAGTGTTTTACATTGAAAAAATAGAACCTTATTCTCTTTTATATTAAACTAGAAACATAACCTCCTCTTAATAATGACATTATTTAGAGGTTCTGGTGGTATACAAGTGTGTCTAGTACGTCTAACAAACCATTGAGGGTCAAACTAAAACTTAGCCCACATAATTTTTGAAAGTACTTTCCCATGAACTAAATTGTTTTTTCATCACAATGGCTTCCATTGTTTCTTCTAATCCTCTTAACCTGTATTTATGCAATATCATATAATATTCCTAGATTAATTGTACACCGCCAAACATTCGTTAAATACCTTTCTGACACCGATTTGGCGTTTGTTTTGGAACACTTTGAAACCTATTTTACAACCAAACAATTGATCACTTCAACTATAATCCTCAAAAAGCTATGCCAAATTCAAGCAAAGATATGTGATGAATTCTAAGTATAGGGTGGTGGAAATGCAAGTGCCTCAATATTTGTTTATCTTGGTGAAGAGGGACCAATAGACAATGATGTAGAGTTCATTGGGTTTCTCTCTGAAAACGCCCCTCATTTCAAAGATCTCATAGTTTACATAGAGGTATTATTATTATTATTATTATTATTATTATTATTATTATTATTATTATTATTACTATTTAAATTTTAAAGATTAGATTTTTCTCTAGTCCATTAAAGAGTGAATTTTTTATTTTATCCCTAAACTAACAATTCCATCTAGTTAGTCCTAAAGTTTCGAATTTCAGTTCATATAATTCAATTGAAGATAGTTAATCCAATTAATAATGATAAAAACCTAACTTAATGGGTAAAAATATAATTTTTACAACATAGATAACTTAAATTATACAACCAAACACCTATTTTCTTACTTAACATATCTTCAACTAAACACCCATCTTCTCTTCCAACTCTCATTTTAAATTAGTGGAAAAATAAAATTGAGTGCCCTTATGTGTATGGGTTATGAAAAAATAATTAATTATTTTTATTTTTATATATCTCGGCAGCACTGTTTCTATGGAAAATCAATTCCAAATAGATCGGTGAAAGAAAATTAAGGTTCTTTTAACTCAGCTCAAAACTATAGTAGATTATTCAAAAGTGATTTTATATTTGAAAAGGAAATTTTCTACACATAACTCTCTAGTTATTGTTATTGGAGGATCATATGGGGGAAGTTATTGATGAATTATATGTTGGACTTGACAATACTATCCGGCTTTATGGAGCACACCACGAATTCTATTTTAATGATTTGATTAATTTATTTTGTAAGTTTTTGTGTGTGTAATGCCCTGCATTTCCCACAAGAACAAGCCAAGACAGACACAATAATATACCCAAAAGTCATCTTCCTCATTGAACTAAGAGTGAAGAGATTACAATTCATCATGTACATTCCCACAATACCAGTGATTCGTATCCCAGTTCAATGAATTAGATATTCTTCCAAAATATAAGCCTCTAGGGCATACAATAATAACAAAACAATTTTTGTTAGTCTTGTTACAAAAATCCCAATTCAAAATGACAAACACCCATGAATCAAATTCTTCCCAAGAGGAGCTATTGCTTGTTCTAATCCATCAGTGAGGTGGTACTCTATCATTTCTTGAAAAATAAAATAGGGTTGAGCTATATGCCTAGTAGGAACACATTTAACCAAGTATTTAATCTTTTGAATTAGTTTATGGTATCTTGTGACCAAAACATTTCAGGGGAATTTTTCTTCACAAGTAATCTTTATCAATCATATAGATACATGCTAACTAAACAGTGACAATTACATTTCATATCTTCATGCACCACAATTAAACAATCACAACCATAAAAATCAAGCCATGAGTCCACCTATAAGAGTCCAATTCAAAACATCCTTTGCTTTTGTTTTAAAAAACCACTCCCACATTTGCTGGCTATTATGCGGCAAGGAGTGGGCACCCAAAGAAAACAATTCATTATTCCACTTTTGCCGGCTACAATACGGCAGGACTTTGTAGACACCAAAAAATATTTTTCCCACATTCATCCAGCGATAAGCCTAGACAGGGCATTTGGGCACCTTTTGAACTCCATGCGCGGGTACCAACATAACACCACATTTCCAAAACCGACTCTTATCCTGACTCATGCACAATTAAAAATTCAATCACATTTTGTTCCATCAACTAGCATCCACATTACAAAGGAATAGAATACAACACAACATTCAAAGAAAAAAAAAATATGAGCCACAATTCCTTCACCATGTCAACATCCACATCTTTCTTCTCTTTATTATTCACAATATTCCATGAATCAAAGAAAATTCCATTCAATTTAGTGTTTTCTACTCAAATTGAGAATCTAGGGTTTTGCCAAATTTGGGGTTTTTCTTCTTCATCATAGATATGGGTTTTAACAACATTCTAATACATGTTTTAACAAAAAGGAGTTACGAAAATCACGGCAAAAGTAAAATAAAATGGATATTTAAGTAAAACATGGGTTTGATCCAACAATAACCTCATATTAGCTCACAAGTCACAACAATACCATGAAATCTCTTCACAATAAGAAATGCAAGGGTAAAAGTATCCCTACCTCAAGTTGTGAAGAAGAAAACTTAAAAAACCCAAAGTCGACGAAACCACGGACTTCTCGAATCAATAGAAAGCCCTTGCCAAGGTCTACAATCTTCCTTAAAGGAGCCAGGTGAGAAGATGCTTCTAGATGAGTAGATCTAAAGACCCAAACAGGAAAAGTTGAGCTTAGAGAGGAAGAAGAGAGACTCATGGTTTGAGAGGAAAATGGGAGGAAAATATTGAGAGAGAAGCGGTTTGGGTCTATTTATAGTAGTAGAAAAGTAGCCCTAAGATCATTGAAAAGAATAAGTCCAAAACCCCCCAAAAGTAGGGCCTAAACGAGCCCAAAATTCTAGAAATAACACGCAAGGGTTGACCCTTACGACAATGGTGTCAACCTTTAAGAAGAAAAGCTCGAACACTAATGTTTACTGTAGCTAAGGGTTGACCCTTGGAACTCCTGGTGTCGACCCTAATTTCAACAGCTAATTCCAGATTCAGTAGCACACAAAGTTTGACCCTTGGAACTAATGGTGTCGACCCTAAAAACCAGTATAGACACCAAGAATAGAGCAACAAGGTGGTGTCGATCCCAGGAACCCATCTTGTTGACACCAGAACAAAATTTCTAAATTCCTAAAGAACTTTTTGATGAAACCATGTGGCAAAGAATAATCCCACCAAGTCTATATCAAATTGTACTCTTCCAAAATCAAGATACCACAATGTGTATATCAGTTATAAAAAAATTCAGATCGATTAAATAATTGTAGCATGATGATTCAATGTCCATTACCAAATAAAATGATATGACTATGATTATCGAATCAATTTGTTTATTTTTCATGGGGATCTATACACATAGATCAACAAAATAAACAAATAAGATTATTGAAATGGGGCATGAATCAGATTATTGAAATCAATTATGAATGTTACAGATTATTGAAATCATATCATTAAAATGGGATTCTTGAAATCAGATTATTTACATATTATTAAATTAGATTATTTTACAGGTCATTAATATCATCAGATTATTGGACTGAGACCCCATCAGATTATTGAAATCAGATCATTAAAATCGGACTCGTCCTGAATTGTATCAACAAAATAAATTATTCAATGTTCCCATTCCCTCTCTTTCTTTCTTTCTTTCTTTCTTTCTTTTTTTCTTTTATTTAAAAAAAAATTTACTCTATAATTTACCTTGTTTAATTTGTGATGGCCGATACGTAATTCGCTTCACTCCTCCTTTAGTTATGTTGAGTACGTCGCTGTTGAAAACTCTTTCTCAAAACTTTCGTTCGTATGTAATTCGGTCCTGAGTACTTCACTTGTTTTGGAGGGTGCGAGGTTGGGTCTAGAGTGTCGGGAATTGAGCCGAGAACTTTTCCGGGCTAGAGGACCAGAGTCGCACGTGCGGGGATGAAGGCTGCATGTGCGGAAGTGGGGCCACATGTGCAGGAGGTGAGGCCACACGTGCAGAAAACAGGGGGTGAGCTGGGTGCATACTAAAATAAATGCACGTGAAGCAGCAGGTGCGGGAGAGAGAGGGACGCACATGTAGGAATGAAGGCTGCACGCGCAGAAGGTACGCTCCACACGTACAGCCATGGGTGCCGCACATGCGGTGGTAGGTGAGTCTGAAAATTTTTGTTTTTCTTCTCTTTGGGCTCAGTGTATCTCACTCTTGTTGTATCTCTCTCTCTAAAAACTCTTTTCTCTCTCTTCTCTCTATATTTCTTACATCAAACAAGATCAAATCCTTGATCTCTTTAAATCCATTAGAGTTTTGCCCATAGTTTCTTCATCAAAGTTGGATAACTTCACGAGGGCTTCGTTGTGTGTGGTGGAGATTGCGTTTCAACACTTTGGATTTTGGGGGTTTCATCTCATTTCTTCTCCAAAACTTGAGGTAGGGATTTTCTTTGAGTCGTATATATATATTTTTGCAGATGATTTTCAAAAATCTTCCTTTGATAGCTTTGAGATTTGATTGTTGGCTCAAGATTGTGGATGATTTTAAAAGTGGGATTACCCCTTGCCTTCTTTAAATAATCTCTTAAGGATTTGAATTACATTGATTGAGGAAAGATAATATTTTAGAGAGCTTCTCTTAAATGTTTGGGTGTGTGTGTTGTTGTGGTGAGAAAAACCTAGAAATTGAGGGTTCTTAAAAAGGTGTTAAGAACACATGATCGACATTGTTAATGTATTATTTTGTGTATCAAAATGAGTAAAGGATGGGAATAATTCTTATTTATAGTTATAAATGATGAGTTTCATGAAATATGGGAATTGTTGATATTGGAAATTATTGTTCAAATGTTGCTATAGTCTTGAAATGACTAAGTTGTTGGGATTGCTTGAGATATGGAAATGTCGTTATTTGTTGATGGATTTAAATGAAAAAATGTGGTTATCTTGCGAGATAGTATTGAAAGGAGAAATGTAACTTGGATTATTTCGAAATTATTGGTATTGATAATTGTTGCATTGCATATCCATTTAATTAGCTATTGCACATTTTGAATTGAGTAATAAACTTTTACATTGAGAAAAGAAGGTTTATAAATAAACTTCTCATGGAATTGTTTTGGGGTAAATACGTTGGTAAGTCCGGATAGGGGGTGTAGATGAACTTGATTAACTTGGCCTAAGTGTCCGGGGTGAAAGACTGAAAACACGCGTGAATGAGGTACCACTTCCCTTTCGGTTAGCAACTTGTAAAGTGGGGTTTTGGTAGTGCTAGTTATGTCTACTTGCAGACACCAACCTAGGGATTACCTGTGTCGTATTTACCGCCCCTTGAAACAAATTGAAAATTTCTAAATTGTTGAGATTTTAAGTTACCATTGAGCATGATGATTTTCAAACGGATGAAAATGTGACTTTCTTTCAAAAAGTATAGCATAACATGTGCATTTCATTTGTGAAGCTTGTATAAAATGTATATGCTTTGTTAAGAAGTTCCTACCGGGCTTTATGCTCACCCCTATGAGATTTTGGTGTAGGTAAAGATGTGGTGATCCCACCAAGTTAGGGCGTAGACGTATATGGTGGGAGCATAGGACTCTCATTTTTGTGTTGTGGTATATTTTTGTTAGCCAAGGGCTATAATTGTTAGGGTCCGAGAGACTATTTTGTGTAATCGGGCTAAAGCCTTGGAACTTGTAAGCCCTTGAGGGCATTTTATTTACTTTTGAATTTGATGTTCTACATGCTATAGATTCATGTATTTGATATCACTGAATGTATAATTCGCATGTGGGACTATTTTTTGTACAAAACTTCAATGATCTATGATGTAAAGGTTGAAGAATCACACATTTTCTTATAACGGATGTTGGTTGATGTACTTATATAATGTTATAAACATTCGGGGCGTTACATAATTTATCTCTTTTCATTAAAATTTTACAGTGCTAGCTTTATGCACTATTGGAAATTCTGTATTTAGTGGCATTTTAAAAAGGTCTCTAGATTAGTATAGGTCACGTTTTTAAAAACGCCGCTAAATGTGGTAAATAACGGTAAAATGACATCATCAAGTATTTAGTGGCGTTTTAATAATGCCGTGATAGATTTTTTCCTATTTTTGAAATATGACCGTTAGCACTGTAGTAGCGTTTGGGAACACATTGTTATAGCTTTCTTTTTCTTTTCTTCTTTTAAGATTGTGCTAATTCTGTTAGATTTAACTAAAAGAATACTGGTAATAAAGCTAAACAATAGCAATAATATGGATAAAGCTTTGCTGCTATATTAATATATTGATTAAATTTAGGCAAACATTGCATGATTATTCTAAACCAAAATCAAGCAACAAACACAACCAACAAAAAAAAAAGGCAAAAATATCTTATCACACACATGTATTGCAAACTTGTCAAATAACAAATTCAACAAGACAAGCAGGAAAATATGTTTTCAACAGAACTTCTACATTAACTTTCTACAATCTTAGTTAGCATAGTAATAAGCAAATAATTATAAGGTGTTGCAGAGACAGTCTCTTCAAAACATTTGAGTCTGTTATACTTGGATAGAAATAGCTGGCTCAGGCCGATGATTTAATGCAAATCTTGGCCACAAAAATGATCTAATGACCCATTAGCAATGACACAAATCCAAAAAGCATTAGCTTTGCCAAAAGGTAAACATAACCAAAATCAAAGTGATGAATTAAAAAACAGAGAATAAACAAAAACCTATCTCTAAAACCCCAATACACCAAAAAAAAAAAAAAAAAAATGGAAACAAAAATCAGAATGATAAATAAAAAATAGAGAATAAAATCAAAAACTCCAATATCTCACCTTCTTTGATTTTGTCTAGAGTAGAAAGAAGAGCTTTCCTCTTAATCGTACCCATCCATTATTACAAAGAGAAGAGATGAGAGCAATAAATTAAAAAAACATTCACAAAACACATAAATGTCAGTGTGTATGTGTGTATGTAAATATGGGATTTCTTTTTTAGAACCTTTCCAAACTGTTTGAGCGAGGCATGAAAGAAGAACCCAAGACCAACCTCCCCCAAAATGAGTCACTTGTTTGTAAAAACTATCCTCACAACTTTCACAGCTTGGGAACTTAATTCTCTAGTAGACACAGATTCAGAAGTTTCCCCAATTTCACCCATAGTATCAATCAATACCAAAAAACCTCACTAACCAATTACTAGTGTTTCTGAAACCACCAAATGAAACCCAATTCAATTCCTGTGCAAAGAAGCATAAAATTTCTGAAATTCCCAGACCCAAACCAGAGACATCCCAATTCCACCCATAAAAGACGTGCATCACATAAGCCTAGCTGAGAGACAAGTAACATTAATCTATGTAAAATAAGGTATACCTTTCATGAAGGAACAATTTAAGGGTGGAATTAGAAGAACAATTTGTAATTAGAAGGTTTTGTAATTAGAAGAACAATTTAAACAAATCAATCATTTCTAAGGCTTGGAAACTGCAACAAAAGGTAGAAAAAATATTTTAACACGCTTTTATCAAATAGAGCAGTTTTTTTTTTTTTTTTTTTTTTTTTTAAATTTTTTTTAGCAATCTTTTTTCTTGCAGATAATAAAACAAAAGATTATGTACAATGGGTTGAGCTTTATCAATCAAGAGCTAACATGCACATCCAAGGAGATACAAAATTGAATAAGGAATGTCAATTCTCAAACAATACATATATATATATATATATATATATATTATGCATTTGAACTAAGGAGTTGTCACAATAAGAGCAGAACATATCCAAATGCCCAAAGTATGCTTCATATCACCAGAAAAGTATCACCTCACCATGGCTAGTTGAAAGCCATAGAGTTACAAAAATTCTTATAGGGAGGACCACATAACACATGATTTACAAAAGTTGCCATAAAAGTTATTACTATATCTCATGTTATAAAAGTTGTGAGGACATTATGTTACACGGTTCCATTATAAGTGCAAGGCAAGATTCATACATCAATAGTTTGGAAGCTGGTCCATTTTTATATTGAGGTCCGCTGAGTCTAAAGAGAATTTTGGGATGGATATGCCTCATTATTGTTTCTCTAATTTTCTAGTGCAACCCAGTGCTTTATTTTTTTTTATTTTATTATTTTATTATTTAATTCTTCCCCCCTTAATAATCTTCCATGTATTTATTTCTTTTGTTTCTCTTACTCATTTTAATTCTACCCCTCAAAAATTTTATTTCCAACCAAATGGAAGAAAGGATGCAAAGGGAAATATATTGGATGACAAAGTAATTGGACAACAAAGGAAGACAAGAGGAGTACAAAAGTGTTGGATGTATTGACTATGTATTGCATCAGTTGAGTGAAACCAATGAATTTAATGATATTGTGTCAAAACACTTCATAATAAGTTATCATCAAGAGAAAGAAACAATACCAAGGTCAACATGTTTAAAAAGGCTCCCACTTGCAAAAACTATATGTTCTCCAACATGCTTGAAAGCATCAATAGCAATGCATTCAACTGCACCAAATAATATGCAAATACTATGTTCAATAGAGAAATTGGGAGTTCTATAAGTAAAATATGGTTAATTTAGAGGTCTTGTGAAGACAAACCATTCAATGTTGGATTTGACATAGCAAAAATGATAGGTTTAGTAGAATCCGACTCTCGCATGGCCTTAAGCACCTGATTTACATGTAAGCAATATAAGTAAGGAATATGAAAATGTAAGAAGACACACATCTAATGAGCTCAAAAGTTTACTGTCAAGTATCCATTACACAAAGAAAAGGGGATAACACACCTTTATTGTGCTTACTTAGTGTCTTACAGTTAAACAAAAATACACAACCAAAGTTGAGTATAAGGGGATGAGGAAATTGAACATGTGAGGGTTAGTTGGAAAGGGCATAATGGTCATGGATTAGTGAGGATATTGCTCTTCAAAAAGCTTTCTAGAAAAGGATTCATTAAGTCAAACTAGCTAGTATTATGTTGAGCTAAGTGGAGTGAACTATAATAATGATGATAACAAATGATATTTAGTTATGTTGATGAAGTGTGCTTTTATATCCTAATAATAAATAGATGAATCAAATTATGGAGTAGAAGTTGGATAAGTAAAATGATAACTTTGATAGGATAAACAAAAACTATCTCTAAAAGGTATTGCCGACATTTAGCAAGTGAGAACAAAAGGTTGGATAGCAAAATGGATTCCAAAAAATCAGAAATCATTACTCTGTCGAGCATAATATCACAGAAAGCCAAGACTCATATCTTCAACTATATAGTTGAGGCCTAGTTTACATCAACTCCAAACAATAATTAGGTGTGAGTGTGTATCCAAATGTCATATCTTTGTAAACCTCAATAGTTGGAAATTGAGATGTACCCAAAAGTTGGGTATGAATACACAGAGACATCTGGAATATTTACATGATATAGGATTTAGGGAAAATGGGGGGATTTTTATCTCTCATCCATGTCAGAGGCTAGGAAGTTTTCTTACTACCAAATATGAGTTTCTTTTCAAGCATTGTAAAAAATATCTATGTTATTACTATTCTATTACATAAACCCTACAACCCAGTAAAGCAATATCATTGCTTTTTCATTCCCAAATTGTCCTACATTTGCCTCACTTTTTTATTTAAAATTTAAAATTTCAAAATTTTGTAACTTCTTTAGTTTTTTTTTTTTTTCATCTACATATATTTTTTATTTTCATATCACCCATCAGGTGTGCACACATTCTAGTACACACACATATATATAATATAGTGGATTAACCACAAGTATTCTGTACAAGATTGAACTTAAAGTCAAATCATCTATAAATGAAATCAATTTGAAGGTTGAAGAAGAAGAGAACGAAGTGGGGCAATGTTACCTAGGGTAGAGATGAGTGGTTGGAGGAGGTGCAATTGGCAAACGAAGGCGAAATTGAGTCCAAAGGTGCAGCTCAGCTCCAGGTTAGCTTAGCTCAGCTCATGGGTGTTAATAATGTACCAATCACAAGTTGCATAAAATTGTTAAAGCTATTCAACAACATAAAAGAGAGAAGAAAATGGGTCGGCTCAGCTCATGAGGATAAATGGACCACCTCAGAAGGATACTATTACTATATTGAAGTCTGATACACAAGAAAATAATTTAAATGGTCAGAGTATCCAAAGGTGATGAAATTTAATAACAATATAAAAAATAAAATAGCATAAATCCTAAACCAAAAACTGTCTTGAGAAGTCTAACCATATCCCCCAAAATCATAACTTTAAAAAGCAAAAGAAGAACGCAAAAACCAAAAACACTAAAAAAAACTCCAGTGAGTCAACAGTTGAATTCTATATTACTAATTACAGCAAAGACAGACAATAAGAAGATGTCCATGAAGAGCTCTGCAGTAGAGTCCTTGAAATAAATAAATACACTTGAAACAATTTCATTGTTTTCCTCAAAAAACTTTGAATGCCATTATTTCAATAACAATATATTATATCATTTTCCAAAGAACTCAAAGATTCTCTCTAAAAAAAATTAAAAACAGAGTGATTAACAAAACTAGAAGGTTAATTTGATTGTTATTTTGGGGTATGGTTTTAATTTGCAATCACCATACTTATACCTTCGCGATGTGCCAAATTTTGTGGGTTTGTTGTTACAAATATTGTTTTGTTGTTTTGGTGGTTGTATCTCCTAACTGGTCTTTTGGTTTTTGATGATACAAAAAATGCACAAATATGATTGTTAGGTCCCTCGGTCTTGTTAATCCCACAAACAAACATAGTTTATCGAGTTGTACAATTTCTTTGTTTTTAACTTGCTCACTCAAGCGAAGGAGTCCTGGCTCGAGTGAAGAAGCTGTGCTCCCAAAAATTTTCTTTGTCTGCAAAATTTCTGGGAAGAAAGTTTATGCGCTCGAACGAAGGAAACTTGGCTCGAGCGAAGACACCTAAGCAATACATGCGTAGTAGGTTCATTGCTCGAGCGAGAGATCCTTCGCTCGAGCGACGTTTTTTTCTATAAATATGTGTTTCGGTCCTGCTTTACGGTGAATGCTTCCAAATCTTCTTTAAGCGTTCTAGGGTTTTCTTTTGGAGCAATTTTGCTAGTTTTCTTTGATGTTTGATTGAGTATTAAACTTACATGGTTTGACAAGCATACATCAAAGAGTTGTTTGAGTGTTCTACTTCAAGAGTGTTCTTCTTTGGTGGAATCTGGAGATTCAAGCGTGGAGGATTCGAAGGAGTTCAAAGCTGTGCGCAGCCGTTGATTCGACATGAATGTTGTGGATTCAACATCAATCTGATCAATTCCTAGACGAAAGTTGCAGTGAAAAAGATACAGATTGTTGATGACAAATTGACAGAGTTTAGGTAATTTGTTTAGTAATTTTGTATTCTTTCTTTCTTTCTTAGTGGATTGATTGGTGGCATTTCGCTTGTGATTTTTTAATCATAACTGGAGGTGCTTCAATTGTGGTTTTTCCATGTAAAAATAGTTTGTATCAATTTATTGATTTTGAAGAAACAATCTAAATCACTTTCGTACATGCTAGATGATTTAGATTGTTAATTGTTTGGGAGCTGGTACAATTAATCTTGATCTGAATCATAAATCGCTTAGGTTTTTCAATTGGTATCAAAGCAGGTCACTCTTTGTTTTTATTAAAACTATAGGTGTGTGATTTGTGATATGGAGTTAATTCGTGAACGTAACTTCACCCATAGACGTCCGTTACTTGATGGTACAAACTATTTTTATTGGAAAGTTTGTATGATAGCAATTTTAAAATCTATAGATGAGAACGTTTGGCACTGTGTGATCTATGGATGGAGTGAACCTATTGTCCCCATTGATGGTGTTAATATCCCCAAACCTCTTGATAAATGGGACTCATTCGATTATCAAAACTTGAGTTGGAACAGTAAGGCTCTCAATTCCCTCTTTTGCTCCGTCACGCCTGAAGAGTTTCGTCGTATTTCCATGTGTGAGGTCGTAAAAGAGGTTTGGAACATTCTTGAGACTATTCACGAGGGTACTACTACTGTTAAAAGATCAAAACTTCATCGTGTCACGTCCTCTTTTGAAACTCGTTTTATGCATGATGATAAGACGTTTGATGATTTTTATGCTAGACTTAGTGACATCATGAATTCCTGTTTCACACTTAGTGAAAAAATCCCTGAAGCTAAGGTTGTTGAAAACAATTTGAGGTCTTTACTCGAGAGGTTCCAATCGAAAGTCACAAATATTGAGACGGCTTGGGATGTTTATAACCTTAAACTTGATCAACTAGTTGGAAACTTGCTGACTTATGAAGCCCACCAGATTTCTAAGAAAAAACAAAAAGAAGTTCTCATGAGACTGCTAAGACCCTTGAGATTGAGTTTGATCTAGAGTCTAAAATGACGGCTATGTTTACCAAATAGTTCAAAAAAAAATTTAAATAAAAAGAAGCCTAATTTCAAGCCCTAGTTCAAAAGATAAGGGCAATGAAAAACCCAAAAGTTTTCCACTGAAAGTTGTTCCAAAAACTGAGAAGAAGGTTGTGAGGGGGCAAGGTGTCAAATGTTACGAATGTCAAGGATTTGGTCATATTGCTCTTGAATGCCCATCGAAAAAGAACCAAAAGAAAGTCTATGCAGGGACTTGGAGTGATGAAAGTGGGTCAAAGCAAGAACCCGAAGAAACCGAATCCGGTAAAGATGAAGATAGTACCTACATGGCATTCTGGTCTACAGTAACTCAACCCTCTCCAAAGCCAGTTGAGTTTGCTCGTGATCAGAATCTGCACCGTGCTCTTACCTTTGATGGAAGTAATTACTTATTCTGGAAGATCTGAATGAGGATGTTTCTTCGAGCTCATGACCCTGAAGGTTGGCAAGCAATTGAAAAGGGTATTGAAAATGCTGA
The DNA here is from genome assembly GCF_055761805.1 of Camellia sinensis. Classification (NCBI taxonomy): domain Eukaryota; kingdom Viridiplantae; phylum Streptophyta; class Magnoliopsida; order Ericales; family Theaceae; genus Camellia; species Camellia sinensis. The sequence goes on from NC_138974.1 coordinate 84,042,594, forward strand.
CAATCCAAGCAATCAAAGAGTTTTGTCTACCATCCGTGAAGTAATTTCTGAAGAAGAACAACAATAGATTGCTCATTGCACTAAGGCCAAAGATACATGGGATATTCTGAGTCAAGTCTATGAAAGAGGAGAGTCATCTTCACAACCATCCATTAACTTTCATGCCTTAGTTGCTTGACTAGATGAGATTGAGAAAGAAGATGATGAAACCTTAGAAGACAATGATGAGATTGATGGTGATGACCTACAACAAGCTTACGAAAAGCTTTACAATGAATCTTTGAATCTATCCAAGATCAATGGAAAACTCACTCTGAAGCTCAAAGCATGTGAAAGCTAGAATGTCAAGCTAAATAGAGGGATTGCAACAATGAAAAAGGATGTCCAATGACAAGCAGGACCTCTGCAGAAAGCTTCTCGCTTGTGAAATCGAAAGGAATGAACTTCTGAGCATTTATGCCACATCTGAAGAGAAGATTGGAGTCCTTGAGATGTCACAAGCCGCTTTGGAAGAGCTGATTGGTCAAAAAGAGGAGGAACTCAAAGTTGCTGGGGCCACGATTGATATGTGGAACAAAGGGTCAAAGACACTTGAACGCATCATCGGGTCTCAACCGATGAGTAGTGACAAAGGTGGGATAGGCTATGGTGCTACAACATTACAAAAGGGATAGGCCTCTACATCACATAATCTGAAGACTCAAGCAAAGGAAAAGCTCAAGGGTGATCTTTCTCTTCATCAACCTAAAGGGGGTAAGATCAACAAAAGAAAGGTAAAACCTATGTTTGTTTGTCATCATTGTGGTATGTATGGCCACATTCATCCTTATTGTTTGGAGTTGTTTGGTAAGGTGTCTCATTCTAATACTTTTTGGGTTAGAAGACAACCTTGCATGTCTAGGCGGAACCCTAAGATTCATGAGGGTGTTCACAATGTTAAGATGTTTACCAAGACTGCCAGTCCTACTTCTGTTAAGACAAAAAATATATAGGTGAGAAAGGGTGATCTAACTTGTTTTGTTGCTCACACTGCTCAGAAAAGCACGTGACTCACACATGTGGTATCCTGATAGTGGGTGCTCTTGTCACATGTCTGGTGACAAATCCTACTTCGCTTCTCTTGAAAACTATGAAGGAGGAATTGTTACCTTTGGAGATGATGGCACTTCTAGAGTCATTGGTAAGGGCTCTATAAGTGTGGTTGTTCTTCCTAAGCTCGAAAATGTCTTACATGTTGATGACCTTAAAGCTAATCTTCTGAGTAGTAGTCAAATGTCTGATTCCCATCATGAAATATTATTTTCAAAAAATAAATGTGAAATTTTGGATAAGAAGGGAAATATTGTCATACATGGGGTTTGCACATCTGATAATTGCTATGGGATTGTTACCACTAATGACCTTACTTGTCACTCAGTCGTCATAAGTAACCTCGATCTATGGCATCAAAGATTAGGTCATATGAATTTCAAAGACCTAACTAAGATAGGCAATAAAGAGCTTGTGAGACGAGTGCCGAAAATGGGTAAGAATTTGAACCGTGTATGTGGACCATGTTAGCTTGGGAAGCAAACTCGTGCCCTCATAAGAAGGTGAATAGCTTCACAACCAGACGTCCTCTTGAACTGGTTCATATGGATCTTATGGAACCCTCTCACACTAAAAACATTAGAGGTAAAAGATATATTTTTTGTAACTGTTGATTATTACACTCGTTTTTCATGAGTTAATTTTTTAAGAGAAAAATTTGATACATTTGATGCTTTCCAAGCCTTAGTCTTTAAATCCAAAATGAATAGGGTGTTTAAATTGGGCGTGTCATAAGAATCCGAACTGATCATGGTCGTGAGTTTGAAAATAGTTCGTTTTTAAATTTTTGTGATATGCATGGAATTAAGCTTGAATTTTCTGTACCCATTACTCTACAGCAAAATGGAGTTGTTGAGAGAAAAAATATAGTTGTTTAAGAGATGTCTAGGATCATGCTCCTTAGCAAGAAAGTTCCTCCAAAGTTTTGACTTGAAGCCTTAAATATCGCTATTTATGTCATAAATCGTGTGTATTTACGGCCCGGCATTTTACAAAATCCATATGAATTGTGGAAAGGGATGAAACCTAATGTAAAATACTTCAAAACGTTTGGGAGTAAATGTTACATTTTCAAAGATAGAAAGCCCTTGGGCAAATTTGACTCCCGAAGTGATAAAGGTATTTTCCTAGGGTATTCAAACACTGGTCGTGCTCTTCATGTCTATAACCCGTGTACTTTATCTCTAATGGAATCAATCAATGGGGTTGTAAATGTCACAGGTTCTCCTTCTCCGGCTATACATGAGGAAGAAAATGGTGAGTCTCCAATCTTAGATGCTGCACCACAAAGTCAAGAAAAAGCACCGAGTCAAGCTCAAGAAGGTGAGCTAGCACTAACTACAATGGTAAGTTCGAGTCCAAAAGGTGCACAAAGAGGCACCACCACTGATGCTTCTGTCACTACTAGTCTCGAGTTTAAACCACTAGTAAAGGTAAAACTGAATGAAAACCCGAAAACAAATTTGGGAAGAGGTATCACACATGTGCTATGTTTCGTTAATTAAACCTAAAAATATGAAAGAGGCCTTACTAGATGATAGTTGGGTCAATGCTATGCATGAAGAGTTATGTCAATTTGAACGTAACAAAGTTTCGACTCTTGTTCCCAGACCTAGAGACATGAATGTGATAGGTACCAAGTGGATATTTAAAAATAAATCTGATGAGAATGGTATTGTGGTTAGAAATAAAGCTAGGTTGGTTGCTCATGGCTATACACAAGTAGAGGGTGTTGACTATGATGAGACGTTTGTCCTTTTTGCACATCTCGAATCTATTCGGATTTTACTTGGTGTTACATGCTTTCTTGGGTTCAAATTGTTCCAAATGGATGTGAAAAGTGCCGTTCTGAATGGGTACTTGAAAGAAGAGGCTTATGTTGAGCAACCAAAAGGGTTTGAGGACCCAAAATGTCCACAACATGTCTACAAGTTAGACAACGCGTTGTATGGGTTAAAACAAGCCTCTCGGCCTGGTATGATAGACTTACTACCTTTCTGCTTGATAATGATTTTCAAAGGGGTAGTGTAGATAAAACTTTATGTGTGAAACATACTAAGAGTCATATACTTGTTGCTCAAATTTATGTTGATGATATGGTGTTTGGATCCACTTATGATTCTTTTGTGAAATATTTCTCAGATTGCATGACACATGAGTTTGAAATGAGCATGATAGGGGTGTTGTCTTACTTCTTGGGTCTTCAAATTAAACAGTCTCCTTCAAGTATGTTTGTCTCTTAGAGCAAGTTTGCCAAAAACATTGTGTCTAAGTTTGGTCTAGAGTCGACCAAACATGCACGTACTCCCATGAGCACTAGTCTTCACCTTTCCAAAGATTCCTCTGGTACTAATGTTGATCCTACCCTTTATAGGAGTATGATAGGGAGTCTCTTGTACCTCATAGCCAGTTGACCTGACATTGCATTTGGTGTAGGTGTTTGTGCCCGTAACCAAGAATGTCCTAAAGAGTCTCATCTTCTTGCGGTCAAACGCATCATTAAGTATGTTAATCAGAAATTGGGGTATGGGATTTGGTTCACGATCAACACTATCGTTGAAATCACTGGTTTTTCTGATGTCGACTCGGTTGGGTGTGCTAATGATCGTAAGAGCACATCAGGAGGTTGGTTTTACCTTGGGAATAATTTGGTTTCCTGGCAAGCAAAAAACAAACTATCATATCTCTTTTGACCGTTGAGACTGAGAACATTACTGTAGGGAGTTGTTGTGCACAAATGTTGTGGATGAAGAAAATACTTCATGATTATTGCATTGACCAGAACACTCTCACCTTTTTCTGTGATAATACAAGTGCCATTAACATTTCTAAAAATCCTGTCCAACACTCTCGCACCAAACACATTGACATTCGTCATCATTTCATTCGAGAGTTAGTGGAAGAGGGTCTTGTTGTTCTTGAACATGTACCCACCGAGCATCAAAAGGCTGATATTTTTACAAAACCCCTTGATCTTCTTAGGTTTGAGTTCCTTAGAAAGACCTTAGGTGTAGTGCTCAGTCACAAAGGTGTGACATGTTACTTGAGTGGGTGAGAGTGATTGATTTTATGTGTACTTGGATGCTATAATCTCATTGTCATTGATTTTGTCATCTCTGCATTGAAGACTCATATGAACACCTCTCATCCTGCTTACAAGATTTCATTATTCTTTGTTCATAGCTCATTTTGAATGCTCATGCTCATTGACTTCGTGATCTCATTATGTACACATCCTTGAGATAAACTGTTGTAGGGGTTTCCGCACAAGTGATCAAAGTTCTCTATGGACCTCTAACAGTGTCTCTTATACATTTTTAGAGGAATTGACCTTTATTGGCATATCATGGGTGATGTTGAGTCTCTTAACCATCTACCATCATTTTCCACTTTCACGGTTCTTCCCTCAATTCTTTGAAGTCCGGGTATTAGGAAAAGGCTACCTTAGAGGCACCAACCAGGCCATCCTTATTGTTTCCATACTTCTCTGGTCTCCATACTCTTGAGCGTGAAAGCCACCAGTGAGCGCCTACTAGAAAGAAAAGTCAAAAATCAAAGGAAAGAAAAAAAAAAAGATTCATTGCTTAAGAGGGAGCTTCCGCTTTTACTCAACAAATACCCCATGATTTCTAATGGTTTGACTTTTCTCAGTTATGTTTAACTACTCTTGCCAGAGGTCTAGCCATTCGATCACTATGAGAATTAACTCTAGCTTTGTGGCCTCTCAAGGATTACACACATGTACCTTCATTATGGGAGCTCTCATGTTTGACCTTGAGTTGTGTGTTCCCATGTAGCTTATGCTCATTGATCGATGTTTACCTGATTTGCTCATGATATTGTGCTTCAAATTGTCCAACTTGCGAGATTCCTGGCTTCATGATTTATGGATTATCTCATCTTAGCATAACAGTTTGCTATTATTCTAATCCTCTCTTGTTGTAGGTCCCACTTAAAAGTCTGAGTGTTTTTAATCTGCTCACAGGGTTTTATTCAAAGTGTTTGGTTTTTCACTTTCGCTCGAGCGAGAGAGTTTGTGCTCGAGCGCACTTTTTCTCAACCCAGTACTTTTGCAGATGGTTCAAGATTCTGTGAGCGTGTGTTTTTGGCTCAAACGACAGTATTTTGGCTCGAGCGACCTCATGCCCTTATCTTAGCTCGAGCAACATTCTTCTCGCTTGAGTGACCTGTTTTGGTTAAAATAGTACCCTCCGTCTCTTCAGTCCCATTTGTCTGCATTTTTCTAGTTTGATTTCTCTTTCCTAGGGCGAATTGCTCACCCTTACTTCTTGTCACTCAGCTATCACTGGATTTGGGTGCTTCTTTCCTCCATCCAGCCTCTCCTTCTCCGTTTTCTAGTACGATTCTTCTTCCACTTCTTGTTTGTTTCTCCATTTCTCTCTCTCTCTCTCTCTCTCTCCCTCTCTCTCTCTCGTATGCTAGTTTTTGGGTTCTTCAATCCAACATTAGAGTTTTGTTTATTTGTTTGTTCGGTTTTTTTTTTTTTTTTTTTTTCCATCTATCATTTTGCCTCTATTTGTCCTTGGTTATTTTTTGTTTTGTTTTTTTTTTTGTGTAATGATATTTCTAGGGTTTTACAATTTTTTCATGTGTGCTTGCTTGGGTTTATTATGACCTTTAGGTTTTTACTTTCTTGTTCGTATTTAACTATATTTCATCTTTTTTTTTTGGAGTAGTTTTGTGCATTATTACTAAGGTTCATGCGTCATGTTAGGGTTATGGTATGTTTTTGCTTTATTTCTATTGCTTTCATGCTAGCCCTGTATGGGTTTTGATTGGTGTTGGTTCCATGTCATTGCTGTATCCATGCTGTTTTTATTTGGGAATTGCCATGTTATACTGTAGTTCAGCTTTTTCGCACCCCTTTTTGGAAGATGAATAAGCCCTATAGTATTAGACTCTCGTGGTTCTGAATCTGATTCCACAAGTGCAATGTGAAATAGATAAAATCACCGAAGAATCCTAATCTGGCAAATCCTTTGAAAAATTGATTTTGAATCAAATTGCCAAAAATGGACTGCTTTGCCAGATATGGAGTCGCCACCTAAATATTTTTGGGAAATTTAGGAAACCCGTGACTCATGCCAAGGGCCACGTATCCGCCATGACCAAGATTGTCTTGGCTCGGAAACTTAGGTACGAGAGGGGAAGGTCATGAATTGAGCACCCCTACTTGTCCGATCAAAGATCGGCCTTTACTAATCATGATATGAGTCTTATTTACATTATATGCTCTTGTTCCGTTTATTAGGCTAGCATTACTACGTGATGCACACACGCACACAAGTATAGACTAATTTGTAAAAATTAGAACACTTTATTCATGTTTGTTTTGAAAATTGTTTTGCATATGTACCACTTGAAAAAGTGATCGCATATGAACATTACTCAAATTATTCCAATTCAAGCAATTAGCCTTCATCCACAGGCATTTAAGCAATTTATCAATTAAGCACTTAGCCTCATGGGGAACATGCTTGGATTTGGCAACAACCACATTCATGAAATATGCTAAAGCGAGTAAAGGCTCACCTAGTACTCCAAGCCAACAGAGAAACTAGTTAGAAAATTCATGATTCCTAATTATGTAATATGACTAATGTAACAAATGCGGCATGCAATTACTAGGTTCAGCTACTAATATGGCATATGAATCAACTTGATAACATGCGGTCTAAGTACGTATTCAAAGAAGCATTAACTAACAATGAAATTAGAATGATGAACCGAGCCTCGGTGCTTGCAAAACAAGTGGATGCAAATCATGAAATATGCTAAATTAAACATGATCCCTTAAACTAACCATCGTAAGCTAGTAAATAAAAAGGAGAAAGATGTGGGCTTGGAAGACATACACGTTATTACATTGCGCTCTCACAAAGGAGAGTCTGAATGAACTAACTAGCTAATTAATTAAAGCTAAACTAAAGCTAAGCTAATTATTACAAAGCAAATTACATTAGCTAAACTACTTAACTAATTATTACAAACTAAATTAATTAACTAATCTAGCTAATTAAAATAATTACAACACAATACGAATTAGCTATTCTAACTAATTAATTACACTATGTTAAGCACAATACTAATGTATTAATAACATGGATTCTGATGCTCGATGGAAGGCCCACACAGGAATATGGTTTTGACCCGAAAAAGTGAATGTTTCTGTTGCTGAATGCCTCTATTGCACAGTAAATCATATGCACTGGTTTCCACCTCCAGACCAACTTTGTTCTGCTCCAAGAGAACATTGCTTGATTTTGCACTGGTGGCCGACAGAAGACCTGCTAGCCATTGATGGTGGCCGGCTGACCACCAATAGTGGCCTGCTGGTCACTACTGATTGGTCTTTCCTGCTGCAACAGAAAACAAATAGAGTAGAGACAATGTATTCTCAAGGATTTGTTTGCACAATTTACCTCTCCTTATCATGAACGAATCAAAGGAGTAGTAAACTTGGTTCACAAACCATCAATCTATGCAATTTGATTGCATGATGGCTTATGAATCAAAGTGTGCAAGTTCAATAAATATAATAAAACAAGACTCTCAAAACCACCTCCCTATCATGAAAGATCAAGGGAAGTAGTTGACAATGAATCTTGAACCGTTTTCATAACTAATGAGTATGAAACAACACAAGACTCAAGGGTTCAATTAATGTCCGATTGAACCCAAAACAAGTTATTATCTTGCACCTTTTTTAGCCTCAATTTTATTACATCATTTTAGTTTACCAACCATTCCTTAATCAATTGAGTCCAAAGGGTGAATTTAAGTCGTCTAATGGAAAGAGGGCTCAACCAAGAGTTGTTTTGGGCATGAAAGAGACATATCGTTTGTTATGAACCCCTTAAGGGATTAAACCATTAAGCATGACATCTGAATCTCATGCTTAAACAAACAAAGGATTTAAAACGACTTTCAAAGAAAAACAAAAGCCAAGAAAGGAGGGAGGTTCCAGAGGTGATTAAGAGTGATCACAAGTATGGAAAGCCATAAATAAATGCAATCAACTCAAATAAGTTGGTGTCTATTGCCTAAAACACCAAACTCATGAGGACAATTACACTATAAGCATGCAAAACAAAACTCAAATGCAAAGAACACTTAGAAACAGTCCTAAAACAGTCCTAAAACATATTGGAATTAAGACAAAAATGGATAGATTAATAAGCTAAAACAAATAGCATGCTAGACTAGTAAGTAAAGCACAAGTAGGGGAGGCTAACCCCTCCAATTTTGGACTTCAAAACATGATTTTAGCCACTGAAATAACTCTGAAAATCAGTGTTTAAAAGCTCGAAAAAAGATAGTGCAAAGGTGGGAAACACAAGAGTAAAGGCTTTGAAGACAAGGTGTAAAGAAGGGTGAACCACCACTCAACCTTTATTGGCCTTAAAACCAAAGTTTCAGCCCAAAAATATAGAGTTTTTACAACCCAAAAGCAGTGGGGAAATAGTAGGAATAATAGCAAATAAAACAAAGCAACGAGCAAAGCCCTATACCTCTTGAAGAGAAGACCAATTCTAGGCAACAAATCAAGACAAACACACCGTTCTAGAGCTCAAACCAAACTCAAAAGTACCTCAACTCAAAGATGAGAAGGTTTGGTTTAGAGTGTATAGTCAAAGGTTGAGAAATTTGTAAGAGAGAGAGAGAATTGTAGAGAGAGAAAAAAATTTTGCTCCAAAATTTTTCTAACCTTGAAACATGAGAGTGAGGCCCTCTATATATAGAAAACATGAAATTTCCTCAAGAACATCCAACCATGCAAATGGGAGTAGATGCAAGCGTCTATGCAAACAGCTGGCACATCTGTCACAGAATATCTGCAAAAGACATTGGTGGCCGGCAGGCCACATTTGTGGCTGACAACCAGGAGTGATGGCTGGCAGCCCAAAGAGGTGGCCGATAGGCCACCAGAGGTTGTAGGCTTGAAAATCTCTGGGTTTGGTCCAAAAATAGGGCAACAGGGGTGCAAGGTTTAAAAGGCTCAAAGCTGTGGCAATCCACTGAGGACTTTAAGCACTTGTCAAGCATATAGACTCATCATTGGGTGTGTAAGTGATGATGTCCAAGTCGTAAGGGCGGTCAAAAATGGGGTGTCTACAGTTGCCCCTCTCTAATAGAACTTAGAGCCACGAAATAATGTGAGTAAATGTCAAAGCCCGAAGACGACCCATTTTGACAAGGTTGTAAGACTTGGACAAACAATCCAGACAGAAATATATGGTTGCACCCGCAGGCTGCCTACGCATCCCTTTGTAAGGAATCAAACCGTGTAGTTGTGGGTGTAAAATGCAAAATGATTTGCAAAAAAAGCTTTGAAAGCTGGACTTACATGCTTCGCGAAACAGGCTATTCTGAGAAGTCATGATTACGCGAGATGATGCAATAAGCAATAATAGATACAATAAGCAAAAATAAGATAACAACACATGAATGAGTAGCTTCAAGTTTAAAACCAACATAGGTTCCATACAAAAAGATCTAAAACACACCACCATGCCAAAACGCGGGAAGGGAAAGAAAACATCGCCCAGGGTTGGGTTTCACACATCCTAAGAAATTGAGAAACGAAAACCGCTCGAGTTCACGCTTCACGCGTCTTGAGATTAAACACACCTAGAGCTGCAGGTCTCGCGTCATGAGATACAAGAAAAGCCACTCTGGTTCACGCTTCATGTGCCCCGAGGTAAAACATGCCCAGAGCCACGCGTCACGCGTACTGAGGTATAGGAGAAACCGCTCGGGCTCGTGCTTCACACATCCCGAGATAAAAACTGCTAAGGGCCACACTTCGCGTGTCCTGAGATAAAAAAGAAACCCAAAGCCACGCGTCACACTTCTTGAGACACAAGAGAAATAGCTCAGGTTCACGCTTCATGCGTCTGGAGATTAAACATGCCCAGAGCCGCATGTCACGCGTCCTGAGATACAAGAGAAATCGCTCGAGCTTGGGCCCGCGCTTCACGCGTCCTGGGATAAAACATTCCTAGAGCCGTGCGTCACACTGTAGACACCCCATTTTTGACCGAACTCAAGACCTTGACGTTATCGGTTGTGTACTTGATGATTGCGCATGTTTGTGCTTGTTTTGAGCACCCTTGTCTTTGAGCCTCTTAACACTTTGTGTTTTGGCCTTGGTTTTTGGGCCAAACCTTGTGCCTTTTGCCTAGGGGAGGGAGAAGGCCTTGCAGGCCACTTGTGGCATTTGCCGACCATTTTCCTCTCTTATAGACCACTTCAAGTGGTCGGCCGGCTAGGAGAAGTGGCCGGCCGGCCACCTTAACTGGCCGGCGGCCATTTTTTTCTCCCTTTTAGATATTTTCAGATCTTGAGCCAGTTGTGGCTCACTAAACTCATCCTCCATACACGTGTATGGCGGGATCAAGCAAGCCTTTTTGCTTGCTTGTTCTATATAAGGGGAGCTCCCTCCCCCTTTAGAGAGGTTCACAAATTTCAGAGCTAAATTTCCCTCTCTCTCTAGAATTCTCTCTCTCTCTCTCTATATATATATATATATTGTGTTATCTTGAGCTTAAAGGGAGTTTTCTTCATACATTTGCACTAAAAACCTAGTCAAACATCTTCACCTTTGTGTTGAAGATCTTGGAGGCCTTGTTTGAGCTCCTTGGAGTTGTTTTGGCTTGGTTTTGGCTCAAAAACTTGCTGTCTTCTTGCTGTGCTTCAAGGGTAAGAATTTCTCCCTTTTAAGCTTTGTTCTAAGTTCATTGCTTCGCCATCTTTGTATGCATCTTTGAAGCTGGTTTTAGTCTCAAAAGGTTCTATTTTTTAAGGTCTCTAAGTGTTGGTTGGAGCCTTGTGTGGTTAGAGGGTGATTCCCCTCTTTTGCTCTTTGGCTTATAAAGCCTCTTGAGCTACTTTTCTAAGCTTTTGAAATAATCTCTTTTGGCCTTTTAACCACTGAATTCCAAAGGAATTTCAATGGTGGAAAAGTGGTCTTGAGGTCCAAAATGGGAGGGGATGGTCCCCTCTCTTCATCTCTTGCTTGCATGTATTAATAGCCTACCAAGTGAGCATGTGTTTCTCCCTTTTTGAAGCTTAGTTCAAGCATGTTTTTGTGACTTTTTTGGACCTGTTCTAACTCTATTTTGGGCTAGTTTGGCCACTTGTTGCTTATATCTTGCACTTGTAGTGCAATCATGCTTGTTGGCTTAACATACTTCATGCTTTAGCCTATCATCCTAGCTTGTGTTAGCTCTACCTCAACATGTTTTTGTCATTATTTTAGCATGTTTTAGCTCTTCTTTGAGTGGTCTTGGCCATGTGAGACTTGTTGTGCATGGTTGTAGTGTAAAGGCCCTTGACTAGCTTTGAGTTTCAAAGTCCCTAGCATGCTTTGCTTGAGTTGTTTGCATGCCTTAGCCTCATTTCCCACATGATTTTAGTGTATATAGCATAGTCACATTCTCACATATTCCACACTTTCATAGCTTTTGTGAGTTGTGCTTTATGCCTTGTTTGTGAGCCAATACTTGAGCATGATTTTATTGCCTCATGGACTTCCATCCTAACATGTTTTGGCCTTTATTTTGACATATTTGAGGTCTGTCCGAAGTTGGTTTGGTCCTTTGAGGCTTGTCTTGTATGGCTATGGTTTAGTTGGCTTTGCTAGCTTTATGTTTTGGGCTCTCTGGCATGCTTTGTTTGAGTTATTTCCATGATATGGCATCATTTAGCTTGTAATTTCAGAGCTTATACCATTATGATACTCTTGCATGTGTTACTTCTTCATTGCTTCTAAGAGTTAACCCTTATGCCTTGCTTGTTGGCCAATTGGTATGAATGATTTTGTTGCCTTGTAAACTTCAATCTTAGCATGATTTGGCCACTGTTTTGGCATGTTCGGGGTTTGTTTTGATTTAGTTTAGCCCTTTGAGGCTTGTGTTGTAAGGTGGTGGCACAACCCCTTTCATTAGCTTAATGAGTTAAGCCTATGAGCATGCATTATATGAGTTGTTTGCATTGTTTTTAAGTCACTTAGTGTGCTATTTCAGTGTTAAAATGTGTGTCATTGTACTCCATTGTTTCAAATTTTCATTCACCTTGAAAGTGGAGTACAATGACCGGCCGACCACCTGAAGGCGAAATTGTCCAAAGTGTTCCCATTTAGGGGCAGCAGCCATCTGGAAGCTTGTGTAGTGTCCTGAGATCACAGTGAGTGCAAACAGAGGCAACTCATGGCAAGGCAATGCATTTTCAGACGAAGCACACCGAGCGTGCATGTCTCCCTTCCCTGAGGCCATTTTACTATTTAACTTATTGGTTTTCTAATTAATTAGTTAATGTGTTTAGCTAAGTTAATTCGTCTTTGTAATATTCTAACTAGCTTAGATTAGCTAGTTATTCAATCTTATTTGGTTTGTAATAATTAATTAGCTAAGTTAGTTAATTAGTTGGTTTGTAATAAGTAGCTTAGCTTAGCGTAGCTAGTTAGCTTATTCAAAACCTCATTCGCGAGGGCGTATTGTTGTAATAGGGTGCGTGTGCGAGTGCATGTCTTCCAACCTCATTTCTTTCTCCCTTTTACTTATCAGCTTTCGATGGTTAGTTTAGGGCATATTTCAATTAGCATCCTTATGCTTTGCGTCCGTGAATCATTCATTTGTCTTGCATGCACTGGGCTCGGCGCATCATTCAAACTGTATCGTATTTCAATAACTCTTTGAATACATGTATCAGTTGTTGCATTCATATGCCATCTTACAGAGCTGAGCTTATTTAGTTGCATTATTGCATGCGTTGCATTAAGCATCTTAACATAGCTAAGATCATGCATTGATTTCTAACTAGTTTTCTATTTTGGCTTGGAGTACACTATAAGTGTTTATGCTTTAGCATCCTTGCATGAGTGTGAGTGTTGCCATGATAGCATGCTTGCCATGAGGCTATTTGCTTAAGTGCTTAACTGCTTGAATGCCTGTGGGTGAAGGCTTGATTGCCTGAATTGGAACAACTTGATGATTGTGAGATTGAAGCCCACTTGAGGGTGGAAAATCCGCGCTCTAGCCTACTTGCGAGTAGCACTTTCAAACCATTTTCAAAAACAAATATGAGTTGTTTTGTTCCAATTCTTGTGATTGAGTCTATACTTGTATGCTGTGCGCATCACATAGTAAGCTAGTTAAATAACTGGAACAAGAACACAAGAACACATGTGTTTATCAAACAACATATCATGCTTAGTAGAGGTCGATCCTTTGATCGGGCGAGCGAGGGTGCTCATTGCATGACCTTCCCCTCTCGTACCCAAGTTCCCGAGCCGAGGCAACTTTGGTGATGACGGACACATGGCCTTAGGCATGAGCCAAGGTTTCCTAAATTTCCCAAAAATAAAATATTTAGGTGGCGACTCTGTATCTAGCAAAGTAGTCCACGATTGGCATTTTTTTATTCAAATCAATTTTCCAAAACGATTTGCCAGATTTGGGCTCTTTGGTATTTATCAGTCTCACATTGCACTTTGTGAGATTAGATTTAGAATCGTGACAGGAGTCCAAACTGTAGTAAGACCAAATTTGCGCCCTCTTCGAAATAGGGGGAGTGTGAAGAAAGTCAGGTCTACACGCGCGTCCTGAGATATAAGAAAAACCTCTCGGGTTTGTGCTTCACACGTCCCAAGATAAAACACGCCTACAGCCACACGTCACGCGTCCTGAGATATAAGAGAAACCACTCGGGCTTGTGCTTCATGCGTCCCGAGATAAAACACGCCTAGAGCCACGCGTCATGCATCTTGAGATAGAAGAGAAACCGCTCAAGCTTGTGCTTCATGCGTTTTGAGATACAACTGCTCAGGATCGCGCTTCATGCGTCTCGAGATAAAACAGACAGGTGTGCAATAGATGCACAAAAGTGAAAAAATGCAATAGATGCACAAAGTGATAGTGTGCGATAGATGCACCAAGCGAACAAAGATTACAAATTAATACAGTGACAATGCATGTTCCATGCAAGATAGACAACTGACGTATGATGTTAATTGAAAGCATGTTCTATGCAAGAAACAAAAACATATTCTATGTATCAAATAAGAGCATATTCCATACAAAAATTCATACGTATTCTACGCACAAATGATAAATGATGTATGACGTACGTGCATCATGCATATACGGGAAATGCATATTCTATGCAACCGAAAAGAACAAAAGCGTAATTTGACAAAACGAATAAAATGATATTCGGTGGCAACCTCTGATTTACCTCTCAAAGATATTGCAACTTGTTCACAAAGGATACACCTCGTTCATTTTGGCAAGTGAGGAATATCGTGCACCAAAACACAGTTTTGAGCTCCCTTAGAAACAATCTGAACCCAACAGTGAACCTTCCCTACACTTCTTGGGAAACAAAGACACAAAACAACATTAGAACATAGAGGAGCAGCCACTCGCCGGCCACAAGGAGAGGCTACCGGCCACCTGCCGGCCATCAAAAAGCCTTGTCGGCCATCGATGGCAGTTCGGGGCATTTCGATCCTTTTCCTCACTGGTCTTTAAATATTAGCCTCAAGGCTTCATTTCTTCAAAACCCTAGGTCCAAAATTGCTCTCCTTCTCTCTCTCTAGATTTGCGCTTTTTACGCGTTTTCCAATGCCCTACGCAAAGTTTTCTCGTAAAACCCTCATAGTTCTCTTCACTTTGAATTGATTGGATTTTGATTTCGATGCTTTTTCGGGGGTTTTCACCACTTTAGGCTTGGTCTCCTCGACTTTCTCTTGGGTTACGGGAACTTTCATGAGCTTTGACTTTTTCTCCCATTTTCTCTCTCCTAGGGTTGACTTTTTCCAAGTTTACCATCTTTTCTCCATTTTTCTTCACTTTTCATCTACTTTTCACCCATTTTCCATATGATAGATGATATTCCACACGACGGGGCTCCTCTCGAGGTTATACTTGCATTGCCACCCATTATCGGTGTAGAGCAGCCGATAGTTGCTTAGGCTGATAAGGTGCCTGAGGGCATTAAGGCCGACCTCGAGGCAGAGTTTGAGTCTGAGCCACTACCATTGAGAGTGCGGCCTTTTTATCTGATGAGATATCATCCCCGTACGCATATATTACCACCAGGAGGCATTAGGCGGTTCAACGACTTTGCCCACTGTGTACTAGAGGACCTCATGTTGAGAGAGGCAGCCTTCCACCTTTCATCTAGTGCCACCGAGGTATGAACTTTGTTTTCATGCATTCTTGCTTGTCTTTTCACTATATCTGTTGCATTGCCCTTCATCTGATTGTACTTTTTCATCACTGCCTGACCTGATTCATCTGTTCTTTGCTACAGGGAAAGTCTCGTTTCTACAGGGTGTACGGAGCCACGATAACGAGAGATTGGTATGACGAGCACCCTATTGGAGTCCGTGACATTGTTAATGAGAATAACTTCAACCTTTTTTGCTCCGGCTTGATATGGGTCATTGCGAGTTGTCCTCTTCTAGGAGCGCTTATGGAGAGGTGGTGGGACACCACCAACTCCTTCCACTTCTCTACTGTCTGGGAGATGACAATGACTCCCTACAAATTTTACATGATCATAGGCTTAGGAGTATGGGGTGGTGTAATCCCTTTTGACACTGACATGGAGGAGTGAGAGGCTGCCTGGATCAAGTTGATGGGAGCGTGCACACCCTTGTACTGGCTATCTATGGTCAGATGTAGCTGGTTTGCTGAGCAGTTCCAAGGGAGCAAGCCCGAGACATTGGAGGAGATAGAGCAATAGGCCCGGGGCTTCCTGATGTTTGTCCTCGGTACCACCTTGTTTTGAAACATGTGGAACACCGTGGGATTATATCTGTTAAGTGCCCTGGTGACTCTTCCCCGGGTATGCTTCTACGACTGGGGTGGAGCTGGCCTTGCCACCCTATATGGCTGGCGAGCCTAGGAGGTTTGCATTTCAGTTCCCTCTTTGCACTTTACGCTTTTTGTTTTACATTTTCTACTTTATATCTGTTTAATACTTGTGCTTTCTGCTTTGCACTTTCTACATCTGTTCATACATTGTGCTTTCTGCTTTGTCTTTCTCTCGCGCCCCACCTTTCGAAAAGGTTTGAAAAGAAAGGCCTCACAGTTCGGACTCCCGGGGTTGTAAATCTAGTCTCACAAGTGTAATGTGAAGCTGATAAGCACCAAAGAGTCCAAATTCGGCAAACCATTTTGAAAAATCAATTTAAAATCAAATAATGCCAAAATTGGACTGCTTTGCCAGATACAGAGTCGCCACCTAAATATTTTATTTTTTGGGGAAATTTAGAAACCCTGACTCGTGCCGAAGGCCACGTGTCCATGATCACCAAAGTTGCCTCAGCTCGAGAACTTAGGTACAAGAGGGGAAGGTCATGAATTGAGCACCCCTGCTCACCCGATCAAAGGTCGGCCTTTACTAATCATGATATGATCTTTTATAAACATTATGTGTTCTTGTTCCGGTTATTAAGCTAGCTTTACTATGTGATGTGCACAAGCAAATATAGACTAGTTTGCTCAATTTGAAACAATTCAACTCATGTTTGTTTGCAAAAATGATTTGAATTTGCCACCTCAAGTGGGCTTAAAGTTGTGGATTTGCCACTAAACATAGTGGGCTTAAAACATGATTTGCCACTCAACAAAGTGGGCTTAAAACATACATTTGTTGAATCGTTCCAATTCAAACAACAAGCCTCCATCCATAGGCATTCAAGCGGTTTGGCATTTAAGCACATAGCCTCATGGCAAACATGCTAATCATGGCAACATTCACACTTATGCAAGTATGCCAAAGCGTAAAAACTCACCTAGTACTCCAAGCTAAAACAGAAACTAGTTAGAAAGATGCATGATCCTAACTATACAAGATGTCTAATGCAACACATGCAATATGCAATTAATAGGCTTGGCTACTAATATGGCATATGGATCGATTTGAACAACATGCGATAAACATGCATTCAAAGAAGATATTGAAATGGCAATGCAGTTTAAATGATGTGCCGAACCCTGGTACATGCAATACAAGATGAATGGATGCAAGCATGCAATATGCTAATTGAAACATGCCCCTAGTCTGACCATCAAAAGTGATAAATAAAAGGGGGAAAGACGTGGGGTTGGAAAACATACACACGCGCACGCACACTGATTACAACATTATGCCCTCTTGAAAGAGGGTTTGAATGAATAAGCTAACCAACTAGCTTCGCTAATTAAGCTAACTAATACAAAACTTTAAACTAATTAACTATTCTAATTAACTAATTATTACAAACTAAAATCGAATAACTAGTTAAACTAACTAATTATTAACAACACTTAATTAGCTACAACTAATTAGTTACAACATGTATCTAAGCTAGATATTTAAGTGATAAATAAACTTAGAATGCAAGGGAGGCTCATGCATGTGCCCGGTTTTCACTCGAAAAGGGACTGTCTTGCTACTGCATGTCTCTGTTTGTACATTTAAACACCGAAGAAGCTGTCTCTGCTCCACCTTACCAATACAGTATACAAATTTCATGGATGGCCGACAAGGGGCCGATCGGTCACTGGTGGTAGCTGTCGGCCACTACTGGTTTGAACTTCGTTACTGCAACAGAAAGCAAAACAAAGCAAAACAGTGTGTTTCTCAAGGTTTGTTTGTATTGTCTACCCTCCTTATCATCACATACGCTCAAAGAAGGGAAACTCTTGGCCCTCAAACCATCAATCAAGCAATTTCCATGCGTGATGGCTAAGGGACCAAGTTTGTACAAGTTCAATAAATACATAAACAAGACCAAAATGACCACCACCCTATCATGCATGATCAAAGACGATGGTGACCTTGGAAAATGACACATTTCATCACTTTGAGTATGAAATGTCCCATTTTCCTTGTGTTCAAATTAACGTCCGATTTGCACACATGCAATGCAACACAAAGAATGCTTATCTTGCACACTTTTACTTGCCAATTTTGTTTACTCATTTTAATTACCAAACTATTCATTAATCAATTAGTCCATTGGTGAGTGTCTTCTATAGTGAAAGAAGTATCAACCAAAGGGTGGCTTAAGGCATGAGAGAAGCTTCATGCCGTTGGTAATGAACCCTCAAAGGAAGATTAAACCATTAAGCATAAGCCTCAACCTTAAGCTTAAACAACCCTACAGTTGAAACAACCCTCAAAACAAATGAAAAAGTGAAGAAATGAGGGAGATTGCAAAAATTGTATGTGCTGAAATTAGATGAGAAAAAACACTAAAACATGCAACTAACTCAAACCAATAGTGATTAAAGCCTAAAACATTAAGCTAGTGAAGAAGCTTACACTATAACCATGCAAAACATGACCAAATGAACTAACCAGCCCAAAACAGAGGTACAAAAAGGGTCAAAATAGAGCCTAAAACATGCTAGACTTGAGCCACAAAATGCTAAAACATTGAGCTAATATATGAGGCTAATAAGGCATGCAAGCAACACACAAGGAGGGGAGGCTAACGCCCCCAATTTTGAACTGCAAAATATGATTTTTACCACTAAAAATACTCTGAAATTCTGTAGTTAAAAGCTCTGAAAAAGATGATGCAAGGGTGGGAAACACAAGGGCAAAGGCCTCCAAAACAAGGTACAAAGAAGGGCTATCAACCCCTTAACCTTTAATGGCCTTAGGACCCAAACTTTAGCCCAAAAACAAAGAGTTTTTATACCCCAAAATCAGTTGGAAAACATGCCGGAATGAAGACAAAAGTAGCTAAAACAATAAGCTAAAACATGGAGCTTTTGAGCTAGTAAACAAGCATAAAGAGGGGTGGCGAACCCCTCTATTTTTGGGACCTCAAAACAACATTTTTAGCCTCTGAAAATCTCTGAAAAGCAGTGGTAAAAACGTCCAAAAAATTTGATTTGAAAGTGATGAACAAAGGCACAAAAACTTTATAAGCAAAGAAGCAAGAAGGGTGAACCACCCCTAACTGAAAATGGCCTCAAACCACCACTTTTAGATCATAAAAACAAATCTTTTTACAGTTCAAAACTAGGCCAAAAATAGTCCAAAAACAATAGAAAAAGATGGTGAAGGAAGTAAGTAAAACAAGCTAACTAAGCAAGAGTTATACCTCTTGAACCTAAGGCACCAATTAGGCAACAAAGCAAGCCACAACCATCTTCTAGAGCCCAAGTAAGCTCAACCCAAAGATAAGCAACTTTAGTGAAGGGTTGATAGGAAGACTTGAAGTGTATCTATATTTTTATGCACAAAAGTTCAAGAGAGAGAGAAAAATCTAGAGAGAGAGAATTGTAGAGAGAGAGACTCCCAAAATTTTTCCAACCTTGAAAACAATAGAGAAGGTCCTCTATATATAAAAAATATATGGCTTCAGGTCGAAAATATCCATATAGGACAGTTGGAACATTGTGAAAGTAGCTGGAGGAAAAATATCTACACAAAAACTGACTTTTGACACCAATGGCTGACAAGAGTCACCCCTGGACGACACATGGCCAACAAAACCCATTCATGGCCGACACATAGCTGGCCGAAAAAATCTGCTCTCTAGGTCCAACTTCCAATGGGCATATCTCCTTCCTCTAGACTCCTTTGCAGGTCATTTTTTAGTCTAAATTGAAGTCCCGGAAGTTTTCTTTCCAATGGTGGCAGCCTCACATTAAAATTTCAAGTACGAAAAAAGATATGCCTATTTTAATGGAGGTTTCTCAGTTTTGGCTTAACCGTATTCATGCCTAACTGCTCCTTAACTAGTTTTTTTCCCTTTCCTCTAATTTTCTTCAACTCCAAACCTTTGAATATGGTGTTTTGAAATATTTTTCAAAGAGTTCACCTCTCTATCATTTATTTCCATTTTGTCCATGCTAGGTTTACCGAAAAGCGCAACATTTAACGAAATGCGAGCCTCGAAACATTATAGAAATTTTTTCAAAAATATTTTGAAAGAGAGGGTTTTAAGGTCTAAAAATCATTTTGGTCAAAAGGCTTTGGTCCAAAAATGGGGTGTGAGGTTGGGATTTAGAGCTCCTCATGCCAAAGAAATCAAACCTTTGCATAGCATAGCACAGCCTTCATCACCAAGTGATCAACCTGTGGCGCCCAAGTCTTAAGGGCGGTCAAAAATGTGGTGTCTACAGTTGCCCCTCTTTGACAAAGCTCGAAGTCATGAAGTGACATGAGTGAATTTCAAAGCCCGAAGATGACCCATTTTGACAAGACTGTAAGACTTGGTCGTAAGACTTTGCAAGGAATCAAACCAGCGTAGTTCAGGGGGCAGAATGCGAAATGATACACAATTGTAATGAAATCATGCAAATGATATACAATGTGACAAAATCATCAAACCACAAGTAGTGCAAAACACACAAATATCATAAAGGATAGCGATGCAAAATCAAACTACGTTTTATATTGAAAAGGTGCCGGAGCTCTCTAACCACAATTCTTACGAAATAGGCGCATGCATACACAGAATTATGTTTTTTGTAGAAAGAGAAAGAGTACAAATAATTGAGTGGTATGATATAAGTGTGGAATGATCTGCTGAGGAAAGATGATGATTATAAATGCTGAATGCAACAAAACAATGTACAGTGCAATGGATGCAATGGATGCAGTGAATCAGGCGTAAGCCGAATCACATTTTACCTAAAAAAGGCATGGACACAAAACAAATGACGTCTAACACAGAAAAGGTGCCGCAACCCTCAGACCACAATTCCTGCTGAATAGGCACATACACATGCAGAGCTATGTTTTAACGTGAAAAGGTATGGGCACATGCCAAACCAAGCTAACATGGAAATGATGTAGACAATAAAATGGTACGATGCAATAGATGTATACAATAAATTCTATATGTAATAGAACCAATAGATGTGATGCAATAGATAATAAATGCAATATAGCAGCTAGGAAGTGAAAGTACCTTACAGGGGCAATTGGTGATGACTCACCTTATGCTAATGTGGGTCTTTCTCTTCTTCTTGGTTCATCTACAGGTACTACTTTTCTCCCTTGCTACGCTCGCAAGTTTCCCTATTCTCCAACAGGGTGACAGACTAGGTTGGGTCATTGTCTAGAATTGAGGCGCATACAAGTTACCTCAACCAATGGGGCTGCCATACAGATTTCAAGCCGAGAATACACCCCTGGGTATTTAGACCAGACTTTAGTCTCGAAAATCCCAAACCTTTGCGTTCTAGGCATTAGCCATTCAAACTCTAGTTTCCATCGTCGCAGTTGATCTCCTAGGAACTCACCGCAAACATAGGCAGGTGGCTATACCAGACCGCCTGAAGTTGTTCGGGCACGATAAACACCTTAGGAATTGCACCTTTAGAGGATTTAAGATCTCCTAGACCGAGAGTGCACAAGAGAGTGAATGCACAAGAGAGTCCGAATCAAGATGCAAGATTTAAGGTCTCCCAGACTAAAGGAGTACACAAGAGAGTGCGATGCACAAGAGAGTGCGAATCAAGATGCAGGATTTAAGGTCTCCTAGACCGAAGGAGTGCACAAAAGAGTGCGAGTCAAGATGCAGGATTTAAGGTCTCTTAGACCGAAGGAGTGCACAAGAGAGTGCGAGTGATACAAAAATACATGGTGCACAAAACAGTGCAAGTGAGGGTGAATGAATGCACAAAATACTGCTACACAAAACGGAATGCACAAAATAGTGCGATGAAATGCACAAGACAGTGCTCTGCGAATTGAAATGCAGAAGAGAGTGCGATGTAGGTGCACAAGATAGTGAGAGTGTAAGTTCACAAAATAGTGCGAGTGAAAGTGCACAAAATAGTGCGATGAAATGCACCAAATAATGCAAGTAAGATACACAAAATAGTGCAAGTGAAATCCACAAAATAGTGCCAGTGAATGCACAAAATAGTGCGAGTGAAATGTACGGAATAGTGCGAGTAAGGTGCACAAAATAGAGCGATGAAATGCACAAACATAGTGCAACTATGGTGGACAAAATAGTGCGATGAAATGCTCAAGACAGTGCGATATGAGACGAAATTGTGCAATAGATGCACTGAGTGAGATTATTGTGTGATAGATGCACAGAATGAGATTATTGTGTGGTACATGGATAGAACGAACAAATGAGCAAGGTTTACAAATCAATACAGTGACAACGCATGTTCCATGCAAGATAAACAACCGATGCTTGAGGTTAATTGAAAGCATGTTCTATGCAAGAAACAAGAGCATATTCTATGCAAACTTGAAAGCATGTTCTATGCAAGAAACAAGAGCATATTCGATGCAACAATGAAAGCATGTTCTATGCAAAATAGAAAGCTTATTCTATACATGATTAAAGGCATGTTCTAACCAACATTGAAGGCATATTCTATGCATGAATCATAAACGATGCAAGGCATGCGTGCAACATAAGTACATGTAAAAATGCACATTCCATTCAACAAAAGAGAACAAATATTTATTTTGACAAAACGACAGATAAAAAAAAAGGTGTTGTTCGGCGACAACCTTTGATTTACCCCTTGGAGACTTTGCAACATGCTCAAAAAAGGATACATCCTATTCATATTGGCAAGGGGTAACATCTGCATGCTGCTTTGATCGCCATTCTGACTTAAAGCAGGCTTGACCTCAACGTCGGAGGACATTCATACTCCAGAGAAAAGGTGAGGCCTAGGAAGGTGTACCTAGAATGCAGTCTCGAAATTTGCAGAAGTTGAAACAATCTTAGATGCTTCGATTTTCCCTCTTTTCTTTTGCTTTGCAGTCCGGAAGCTATATAGCTTCAGATAGGTCTTGGTTCAGTTGCTCCCCCTTGATCGGGGTTGAACTCTGTAGTTTATGAAAGAAAGAATCCTATTTTGTGCAGCATGTTGGGAACGACACAGCACTCTGAGCATAAGACAAATTTTTTTTGAAATTGAGATTGAGATTTAGTTTTTGACCAGGTATCAAGCCTACGACTAACCATAGTCAAAACAACTCAACAAAGGGAAAGACAAGGTAAAAACAACACAACTTTTGACACTCAAAATGACTCAAACAAGAATCGAAACAAACAAAACCAACAAACACAACACTCAGATATGTTCGAATGACGAGAGACCTCTTGGTTCATGGGGAGCCTACTCCTCTAGGTATTGTTTCCCACCCTTTCTTATTTGTGAGTATCACACCACTTTGGCACTCAAACTTTTTTTTTCTGAAAAGCTCTTTGCTTACTTTTTCTCTCAACGCACATCTCTCTATTCTTTAATCTCTCTTATTTTTTTGTCCCTCCCCTGGGTGGTTGATGGATAAGCAGGAAGTTATGGGCTCTTGCCCAGAGTATTCTTTTAGATTCTCCTTCTTTCGCTCACAACCGTGAGCTTTCCCATAAAGGGGTTGCACTACAACTGGATATGCGGCAGATCTACAACTGTCATCGGTGAACGATGCCCATGGCTTAACTTGACCGAGATGAGCTACAACATGTCCAACCGGCCAAGTATACAATTGATTGGTCTCACACACATCGCATTTTCTGTGCTCCCATTCCGGGTCAGACGCCAATTTGGATGTGATCAAACCTGTCTAGATGAGGGGGTCGAATATCCAGCTCCATTTCTAGTTCGTGCTTCGCACTTGGCTTGATACCTCACTGCTTGGAGGATGAAAGAGCTTTTGGCCTTCTGCTGTTAGCTTCAGTTGTACCCTTTCTGACAAATACATTGATAATGGGGAATAGACAGAAAACTTGACTCAACTGTGCCCCTAGTTCATCATTTTGACGATTTTTTTTTGTTTTGTTTTTGGCTTTCTACTAAAACAATTTTGACCAACATGAGAATCAGATTTACATGCTTATTGGACTTTCTGATTTGAAATCATGCAAGTCAGATTGTGAGCACTAAAAATTTTCCTTTTTTGGGTCCAAAAAATGGTCCAGTTTTGGAAAAATAGAATAATTTTTGAGAAAACTAGTCAATCTCACTAAAAGTCTTCAAAACTATTTTTGCAAATGGCCATTGCTCAACCAATGCAGAATCTACCCTCGAGATGCACAATCTCTTATCGGAATTTGATATGTCTTGCAGCTGAATCTTGTAACGGAATAGGACACCCGAATTTGAATGAAGACAAGCCAATTTGCACATGGATAAGATAGCTGAGTTTGAACAAGGATAAGCCAATTAACATGGATGAGCCAAGCAGGCTAAAAATGATTGGGGCCGAACTTTAGGGTGAACTTGCCTACGTATCCCAAAGATGGGAATCAGGCCGTACGTAGTTCCGGGGTTAAGGTTTACTCGGGTGTTGACACTCTCCTTTTGTGCTCTAACTTTTGCCAAGGTCGCCATTCTGGGTTTTCAACCTTGCGAGCTATTTTTTTTTTCTCTTGATTTTTCTCTTTTCTCTTTTCTTTTTCTTCTTTTTTTCTTTGTTTTCATTTTTTCATTTTTGTTCTTTTTCTGTTTTTCTTGCTCTATGTTTTGCCTGGGTCACCCTTCCGGGTTTTCGACCTAGCAAGCCTCTCAAGGATAGAAAAGTTTAACTTGTCCGTGTTGAATGGTCGTAGGATCTCTAGCCATCTGAATCTATAAGAATGGCTGCTATTGCTGACTAAATAGTCTTGCTGATATAAGAGCCCATCCAATTGGGGTCTGAATTTGCCCCTAGTGTTGTGGATAGGAACTCGATTGTCCTTCAACAAAAATTTTCTTCTCTCAGATTCTGGGATTTGGCTTTCTTCCCGATCTTCATTGGCTTGAGAAATGACCCAACTTTGAATCTTAGAGTGTATCTGACCTTTTTTGCCCCTAGTTCAAGGGATGCTTCTCATCCAGCTTTACAAGCTTCCTTTGACCTTCATGCACCTAGTTTAAGAGCTACTTCCAATCCGGCCATACAAGCCTCATATCGTGATTGATCGTTGAACATTCTAAACCAAAATTTGAAAGCAAAGGGGTCAAGTCTTGAGGCTGAGAGTGATCCTATGTTGTACAATCCCAAGTGCGATTCCACGCATGTCTTCATAGGACCATGCAAAACATTTTTTGAAATCTTTTAATAAAATGACTAGTCGCTCAGGCTCCTTTAAAGACAATGTAGAACCAATCTGGATCAAGCCAGGATCATTCTCAATACTCACATTAACAAACATCATCTCATTTATTAAGGGCTTAGCATGTCTCTCTTTCTCTCAATTGATCAAATTTTTGCAAATCCCGAGGAATTCCTTCCTCTTTGTTTTCATCATGGTGTTAGAAAAGTTTTGAAAAACTTAGGTCAATGCAATGATTTCAAGGCACAGAAAAGTAGGTGAAAATCACTGTCGTTTGATTCAGATCTTCTAGCACAACTGGCTCAAAGGTAGAAACAGACATAAAAGAAAGAGTGTAAAAGATAAACACAAAACAAGAAAGTGATTCCCGAGTTAACACGTTTGAAATCACCAACCTCCGACCCAACAAGACACACTCCATACAAAAAGACTGACTTAATACAAAAAGACTAACTCAATACAACACCACAAGACTGACCCAATACCTAAGTAAGAAAGTAAAATAAACAGCATTTTCAACTTGCTCAAAACAATACGTGCCATCCACCACATCTGGAGTAAAAATGAGTGCCATCAGCAGGTGGTTCATCCCCCAATCACATAGTCACATTATCCCCCCAGTTCATTGATCTGGTGCTGATAGACTTTGCAGGACCTGGTGCTACGATGACCTCAGTGTTAATCAAATCTTGTATCTCATGGCGAAGACGAAAACAATTGTCAGTGTCATGGCTGGTTTGTTGATGGAAGGCATAGTACTTGGTAACATTATGCTTGGCTGGAAGGGGATCCGGGAGAGGCCAAGGGTCAAAGGGTTTGAGATGACCTTGTCCTACGAGGATTTGGAGAGCTTTGGATAAGGTCATGTAAAGCGGGTGAAGACCTTCTGGCCTTGAGCTTGATGGCTTGAAGTTTGTGAAGCTGTGTTGGATGTACAAGTAAAGGGGTTGGCAGGTGCTGACTGCATTTGATGATCTCTTCTGAGTGTAGGATTGGAGCTGAAAGGGGCATTTCTAGTACGACATACCCTTTCCGAGCTTGCCCCTTAATTTGAAATGCCCCAAACCTGAGTGGCAAAAGTGTCATCCACAGTCTTTGCAACAACTGCGAGCACTTGTTGTTTGATGCTCATAGGGATTGATACTTGCCCCGACCTTGTTCTTACCACTTGCCTTCACTTTGCTAGGGGATTGGGTCACTATATCAGAGCGGAGCCCTGTTGTTGTCAGCATGTCGTTGCCCAGACTTGAGATAACTTTAGGTTGGCCATTTTTGATTGGAACTCGTCCCAAGATTGGGAGCATTTTCGCATGAAATTTCTGGCATGTGATGTGCTCAATGATGGAGCCAAAACTCCAAAGGCTAAATCTGTCACTGTTCTCTGAAGATCTTCAATCATGCTCATCAGCTCAGAAGTAGTGGGTTCATTTTTGAGATGATTGGGGTTCAATTGCATCCATTATGCACAAGTCCGTGCTTTTTGGAATGAACACCTCAGTCTTGGGTAAATGAGCTGGGGTGATGTATATGCTAGGGTTATAGGTAGGAAGTAGTGTATGGATGAGGTTAAGGTGTGGATGAGGTACTTGGTCATTGGGGTCTTGAGGTGGAGTTATCGTTTGATTGTCGATGAGGTTCTAGACCTCATGACGAAGGTGGTAGCAATGATTGGTGCCATGACTACGTTGTTGATGGTACACATAGTATTTGGTGGGGTTATGTCTAGCAGGGAGTAGGTCAGGCAGAGGTTGAGGATCAAGGGCTTTGACATACCCTCTTTCCATCAGGACTTTTAGTGCGCTGATTAGGCTCATATAAAGGAAGGTGAAAGTTCTGCCTTGAGCTCGGGTTAGGCCAGCTGTTTGTGGGTTGGCATTGGCAAAAGGGTTGGTAGTTTCGGGATTAATGGTGATGGTATTGATTTCAGTGGGCTTGGAAATAGTGCTACCACCAACATTGGTACTCCCAGAAATCACCCTCCTTATTGGTTCACTTGTTCTGAGAATAATCCCCTTGTTGAATGCACTCTCAATCTGAACCCCCAATTTGTGTAAAATTTTGAAAGTGAATAGTGGAGCAACTATTAACTTTTGCAGCATATCAGGCTCAAGGTTTTACACCACTATCCGCACTTGATCTCTCTCAGAGGGTCGATCAGTCATTTGTGCTGCCTTTACTCTCCACCTTGCAACAAATTCTATAAAACGATCTTCAGGATTCTGGTGGGTTACTTTAAGGTCTTAAGTGGTTATTTCCAGTTGGGTATTGTAAAAGTACTGATTGACAAATGCCTCAGCCAACTCTTTCCAGTTCTACTTCATTGTATCCTCCGACTTGGCGTACTAAGTGGCTGCTATACCCGATAGGGTTCTTCCATACAGAGAGAGTTTTTTAGGCTTAGTCAGACTCATCGGTCTCAGAATGTCCAAGAAAAGTCGGATATGTACCATAGGATCTCCAGACCCGTCGAAACAGTCAATGTGTGGCATTTTGAACATGTCTGGGAGTTGTACGGCAACCTCGATGTACCCATTCTTAACGTCGGGAATGGAGTTAAGGCCTTGTGCCTTTTTGAATTGTTTCTCAAGGTTAGCAATTTTTACCATGGTCGATTCGAGATCATTAGTATCAAGGGGATAAAGCCTCTCATTAGGCTATACCAAAGGTCTGAAAACTCGAACTTGAGCCAACCCTTCTTGGGGATCCGGACCTTGTAAATCTTCAGTTGGCGAAGGTAGATCAAAGTTCGGCTAGGGTGTTGAGATTGGATGTGTGGTAGGTGCCCTAGATGGGCGTTGCATTCCAACATTGGTCTCATCCTGCATGGCAATTCCCTGGTTTAACGCTATTATCATGGCCGCAACTTCTTCTGTACTCTGTGTCATCACGGATCTGCTGAGTTGGCAAAGGTGATCTAATTAGTGATTGTCGGATCAGTTGAACTGTCTGTCCCTTCTTTGCCCTGCCACCAGCGAAGGAAACACAAGTTGCCCTTGAACTATATTTCTGACCTGACAAAGTTTATCAACACGAGCCTAGAGTACCCGGTGGATATCAGAGCCTTCTGAAGCTATGGTTCCAAGACTACCTAGCAAAAGAGAAAACAGACAATACCTCAACCCAATTTCACTAGAACGGATATGATCACATCTGAGTGACTGTGCTCTCTACTGAATTCTGCCCCAAAACAGATACCAACTTGGGAACTGATATGCACATCCCTGTACAGTTTCACTGTAAAGCACATACCAGTTAAGTGAGAACCAAAGCACCCCTATGAGGGGATAAGGTTACCTTGTCCAAATTTCGTTAGGAGCTAGGGATTCCCTATGCAAAACAAGCGGTTTTATATAATTCCTGCATTCGGGTGAGCAACCTGTCCTAGTTTGGAATAGTCTCTATAGCTTCCGATATGCAACTAGGTCAATTGGTCAAAAAGGGTACCTCAGCAAGACTACCTAATATACCTCTCACACCTAACATCGAGAAGTGAAAGGAGGATCAAACGGTATAGTGGTAGTCCAGATCCAAGGGTTATGTTTCTATCGTGCAGAACCCGTAACCGGTCAGTCTTTTGGCAAGCTTTTCCAAGCAAGCCTCTGGCAAACCGTTCAGGAATAGCAGATGGCAAACTTTGTGACTTAAGCACACCAATGCAAATGCAAATGCAAAGAAACACGTAAGTGTAGATAAAATAACATATCATAAGTTCGAGTCAAGTTCTCTAAATCCCCGGTAAAGTCGCTAAAAACTGTGGACTTGCCTTTTTCTTACGCCACGCCTTTCGAAAAGGTTTGAAAAGAAAGGCCTCACTGTTCCGAATCCCGCTGTTTTGAATCTAGTCTCACAAGTGCAATGTGAAACTGATAAACACCAAAGTGTCCAAATCTGGCAAACCCTTTTGGAAAATCAATTTTAAATCAAATAATGCCAAAATTGGACTACTTTGCCAGATACAGAGTCGCCACCTAAATATTTTATTTTTTGGAGAAATTTCGAAAACCCTAACTCGTGCCGAAGGTGACGTGTTCGTGATCATCAAAGTTGCCTCGGCTTGGGAACTTAGGTACGAGAGGGGAAGGTCATGAATTAAGCACCCCCGCTTGCCTGATCAAAGATCGGCTTCGACTAATCATGATATGATCTTTTATAAACATTATGTGTTCTTGTTTCGGTTATTAAGCTAGCTTTACTATGTGATGCGCACAAGCAAGTATAGACTAGTTTGCTCAATTTGGAACAATTCAACTCATGTTTGTTTGCGAAAATAGTTTGAATTTGCCACCTCAAGTGGGCTTAAAGTTGTCGATTTGCCACTCAACATAGTGGGCTTAAAACATGATTTGCCACTCAACAAAGTGGGCTTAAAACATACATTTGTTGAATCATTCCAATTCAAACAATAAGCCTCCATCCACAAGCATTCAAGCAGTTTGGCATTTAAGCACATAGCCTCATGGCAAGCATGCTAATCATGGCAACATTCACACTTATGCAAGTATGCCAAAGCGTAAAAACTCACCTAGTAGTCCAAGCTAAAACAGAAATTAGTTAGAAAGATGCATGATCCTAACTATGCAAGATGTCTAATGCAACACATGCAATATGCAATTAATAGGCTCTGCTACTAATATGGCATATGGATCGATTTGAACAGCGTGCGATAAGCACGTATTCAAATAAGATATTGAAATGGCAATGCAGTTTGAATGATGCGCTGAGCCCCGGTGCATGCAATACAAGATGAATGGATGCAAGCATGTGATATGCTAATTGAAACATGTCCCTAGTCTAACCATCAAAAGTGATAAATAAAAGGGACACAGACATGAGGTTGGAAAACATACACACACGCAAGCACACTTATTACAACATTATGCCCTCTCGAATGAGGGTCCGAATGAATAAGCTCACCAACTAGCTATGCTAATTAAGCTAACTAATACAAAACTTGAAACTAATTAACTATTCTAGTTAACTAATTATTTACAACACTTAATTAGCTACAACTAATTAATTACGACATGTATCTAAGCTAGATATTTAAGCGATAAATAAACTTAGAATGCAAGGGAGGCTTATGCACGTGCTCGGTTTTCACTCGAAAAGGGACTGTCTTGCTACTACATGTCTCTGTTTGCACATTTGAACACCAAAGAAGCCGTCCACTTCCAGAACACTTCTGCTCCACCTAACCAATACACTATACAAATTTCATGGATGCCAGATAGGGGGCCGGTCGGCCGCTAGTGGTAGTTGTCGGCCATTGTTGGTTTGAACTTCCTTGCTGTAACAGAGAGCAAAACAGAGCAAAATAGTATATTTCTCAAGGGTTGTTTGTACTGTCTACCCTCCTTATCATCACATACGCTCAAAGGAGAGAAACTTTTGGCCCTTCAACCATCAATCAAGCACTTTTGATGCATGATGGCTAAGGGATGAAGTTTGTACACGTTCAATAAATGCACAAACTAGGCCAAAATGATCACCACCCTATTATGCATGATCAAGGGAGATGGTGACTATGGAAAATGACACATTTCATCACTTTGAGTATGAAATGTCCCATTTTCCCTATGTTCAAATTAACGTCCAATTTGAACACATGCAATGCAACACAAAGAATGCTTATCTTCTACACTTTTACTTGCCAATTTTGTTTACTCATTTTAGTTACCAAACCATTCATTAATCAATTTGTCCATTAGTGAGTGTCCTCTAAAGTGAAAGAAGTGTCAACCAACGGGTGGTTTAAGGCATGAAAGAAGCTTCATGTCGTTGGTAATGAACCCTCAAAGAAGGATTAAACAATTAAGCATGAACCCTCAAAACAAATGAAAAAGTGAAGAAGTAAGGGAGATTACAAAGATTGTATGTGCTGAAATTAGACAAGAAAAAGCACTAAAACATGCAACCAACTCAAACCAATGGTGATTAAAGCCTTAAAACATTAAGCTAGTGAAGAAACTTACACTACAACCATGTAAAACAAGACCCAAATGAACTAACCCACACAAAACAGAGCTAAAACCAGTCAAAATAGAGCCTAAAACATGCTAGATTTGAGCCACAAAAAGCTAAAACTTTAAGCTAATACATGAGGCTAACTAGGCATGCAAACAAGACACAAGGAGGAGAGGCTAACCCCTCCAATTTTGGAATTCAAAACAAGATTTTTACCATTGAAAATAGTTTGAAATTCAGTAGTTAAAACCTCTGAAACAGATGATGCAATGGTGGGAAACACAAGGGCAAAGGCCTCCAAAATAAGGTACAAAGAAGGGCTATCAACACCTCAACCTTTAATGGCCTTAGGACCCAAGATTTAGCCCAAAAAAAAAGAGTTTTTATAGCCCAAAATCAGTTGGAAAACATGTTGGAATGAAGACAAAAGTAGCTAAAACTATAAGCTAAAACATGGAGCTTTTGAGCTAGTAAACAAGCATAAAGAGGGGTGGCTAACCCCTCTATTTTTGGGACCTCAAAATAGCATTTTTAGCCTCTAAAAACCTCTAAAAATCAGTGGTAAAAAGCCCCAAAAATTTTGATTTGAAAGTAATGAACAAAGGCACAAAAACTTTATAAGCAAACAAGCGAGAACGGTGAACCACTCCTAAATGAAAATGGCCTCAGACCACCATTTTTAGATCATAAAAATAGAGCTTTTTATAGTTCAAAACCAAGTTAAAAACAGTCCAAAAACAATAGAAAAAGATGGTGAAGCAAGTAAGTAAAACAAGCTAACTAAACAAGAGTTATAACTCTTGAAGCTAAGGCACCAATTGGCCAATAAAGCAAGCCCCAACCACCTTCTAGAGCTCAAAGAGGGTCCCAAGTAACCTCAGTCCAAAGATAAGCAACTTTGGTTAAGGGTTGGCAGACAAACTTGAAGTGTATCTACACTTGTACGCATAAAAGTTCAAGAGAGAGAGAGAAAAATATAGAGAGAGAGAGAGAGTTGTAGAGGGAGAGACTCCCAAAATTTTTCCAATCTTGAAAACAATAGAGAAGGTCCTCTATATATAGAAATATATGGCTTTAGGTCGAAAATATCCATATAGGACAGTTGGAACATTGTGAAAACAGTAGGAGGAAAAATATCTGCACAAAAACTGACTTTTGACACCAATGGCCGACTGGCCACCACTAGATGACACATGGCCGACAAAGCTCATTCATGGCTGACACATGGCCGACCGAAAAAATCTGCTCTCCAGGTTCAACTTCAAATGGGCATATCTCCTTTCTCCAAACTCCTTTGCAGGTCATTCTTGAGTCTAAATTGAAGCCCCCAAAAGTCTTCTTTCCAATGGTGGCAGCCTCACATCAAAATTCCAAGTATGAAAAAAGACATGCCTATTTTAGTGAAGGTTTGTTAGTTTTGGCTTAACCGAATTCATGCCTAGCTGCTCCTTAACTAGTTTTCTTCCCTCTCCTCTAATTTTCTTCAACTCTAAACCTCTAAATAAGGTGTTTTGAAAAATTGTTCGAAGAGTTCACCTCTCTTTCATTTTTTCCATTTTGTCCTTGCTCGGTTTCCTAAAAAGCGCAACACTTAACGAAATGTGAGCCTCGGAACATAGAAGAATCTTTTTCAAAAATATTTTGAAAGAGAGGTTTTTAAGGTCTAAAAATCATTTTGGTTAGATGGTTTTGGTCCAAAAATGGGATGTGAGGTCGGGATTTGGAGCTCCTCTTGCCGAAGATATCGAACCTTTGCATAGCATAGCCTTCATTACAAAGTGATCAACCTGTGGTGCCCAAGTCGTAAAGGCGGTAAAAAATTGGTGTAGACACCCCATTTTTGACCGTCCTTAAGACTTGGACGTCACCGTTTGAATGCTCGGTGATCATCCCTGTTCGTGTTTGTTTTGAGTTCCTGGAGGTCTCGGCTACGCGTCTTGCCTCAGGATCTCTCGACTTGCTTGTTCTGTGCTTGGTTTTGCACCAAGGACTTGTGTGTTTTGGTGCCTGAGGGTAGAGAGTAGCTTGTTAGCTACCCCTGACCCCCACCGGCCTTGGCTTGAGGCCACCGACCGTGTATTCTTGCTACCGGCCATTGGTGAAATATACCATTGGCCAGTCGGCCCTTGCTGTGATCAGCCGACCATCTGTTTGGCCGATGGCCTCTTTCGCTTGACGGTGCCACCTTTTTGCCTTTTACAGGCATAATGCATGCCAGTTGTGCCAATTAGAATGCACGGACCCTCCTCCCCATGCACGAGTGTGACTGTTTTTCCCCTTTTGCACCTTTTTGGTCTAGCTTCTTGAGGAAGCTTGGACCTTTACCTTAGCTTCTTCAAGAAGCTTGAACCCTGTCCCAGCTTCCTCAGGAAGCCTTGGCCCCTTTGCCTTGGCTTCTTTAAGAAGCCTTGGTCCCTTTTGTTAGCTTCTCTTGGAAGCTTAACACTTTTGTTGGTCTATATAAGAGCCCCATCCTCCTCCTGTTGTATGCTTGACATGTTCATATTGCATTAGTGTAGCCTTGCATGAGTTGCATCAATTTGCATTGTATATGGCATACATGCATTGCATCGCTTAGTTTGGGGTGTCAAACCAAGCATGAGGGGAGAGGTGTGTTCGTACCCGAAGTGACGAAACACGTCTCAACCCTCGGTCGCCAATACCCTTGATCTCAACATGATAGGGTGTTAGCACTCATTTGTTTGTTGCATGCATCTACATTAAATTGCTAACTTGGCTTCTTAGTCCATCATGCCTCGAATTGCGTAGTTGATGGTCCGAGGGTTGAGGGCCATGCTCCCTTGACTCCATTGCATGATAGGGAGTGTGGCCATGCTCACATTTGCTTGAAAACTCCATGCCACACACTGCTTACCCTCAGCTGCTGCCAACTGCAGGATTCTGCAGGAAGCAATGGTCGACCGGCCATCTACAATGCCGACCGACCATCAGTGGCTGGCCGGTGGTACGAAGGTTGGCCGATAATCCCATTACCATGGCCGGTGAACTTTAATTCTGGCCGGTGACATCCCAAACCACTCAGAGGATGATCCAAAAGGGGTCTAAAGACTTTCAGAATTTTCAAATGAGCAAGGCAGTGAAAACAGAGGCAGCAGTGCTGTGGCAGCGAGTTTTCGGGCGAGACGAGTCAAGCATGCATCATTCACACATTCCGAGGCAGGGCTGCAGCCACCTTTCTTCTGCATTTAATTTGTTAATTAGTCAGGAATTCTGTAATAATTAATTTGGTTGTGTAATATTTATTCAGACCCTCCAAATGAGGGCAATTGTGTAATAAGTGTGCGTGAGTGTGTGTATGTCTCCCAACCCCACGTCTTTCTTCCCTTTTATTACTAGCTTTCGTTGGTTAGTCTAGGGCATGTTTCAATTAGCATACAGTATGATAGCATGTTTGCATCCATTCATTTGCCTTGCATGCACCGGGCTCGGCGCATCATACTAACTGCATTGTATTTCAATTCTAAGTTGAATAAGTGTTAGTTGTAGCATCATCATATGGCCCTGTTTGATGCAGCTTAAAAGCTGCTTATTTCAGCTTTCAGCTTAATTTAAGTTATTTTGATGTGTTTAGTTTAGCTTATAGCTTATAGCTTATAGCTTTTTGGAAGTCAGAAATCAACTTATTCTTTGAGTGGGGCAGGAGATGCTTAATTTATAAGTCAGAAATCAGCTTATGTTTATAGTTATAAGCTATAAGTTGTTTAAGCATAAGCTATAAGCACTTTCCCACAGCTCTACCAAACAGGACCATGTCATCTTAGAATAGCTGAGCCTATTGTAGTTGCATCTCGCATGTGTTGCATTAGCCATCTTAACATGAACTAGGATCATGCATGTGATTACTAACTAGTTTCCATTTTGGCTCGGAGTACTCGGTAAGTTCTTATGTTTTAGCATCTTTGCAGGCGTGTGAGTGTTTCGATGACAGCATGCTTACCATGAGGCTATTTGCTTATGTCATATAACTGCTTGAATGCCTGTGGATGGAGGTTAAATTACCTAAATTGGAATAATGCATTAAAATTGTGAGTTTTAAGCCCACTAGATGGCGGCAAAACCATGTTTTCTAAGCCCACCTGAGGGTGCCAAAACCTTCATTTTAGCCTACTTACGAGTAGCAAACCATTTTCAAAACAAGCATGCAATGTTTTGTTCCAAATTAGGCGATTTGGTCTACACTTGTTTGTTGTACGCATAACATAGTAATTTTAGGCTAATAACCGGAATAGGAACACATAATGCTTTCAAAACAAGATATCACGGTTAGTAGAGGCCGATCTTTCATCGGGCGAGAGGGGGTGCTCATAGCTGACATTCCCCAATCGTACCTAAGTTTCCGAGCCGAGGCAACTTTGGTGATGATGGACACGTGGCCATTGGCACCGAATCAGGGTTTCCTAAATTTCTCAAAATAAAATATTTAGGTGGCGACTCTGTATCTGGAAAAACAGTCCATGTTTGGCACTTCTTTTCTAAAAATCTGTTTTCCAAAACGATTTGCCGGATTTGGACTCTTTGGTTCAGGTTAAGAACCGTGACAATTTGAGAGTCCTGAACCGTAGTGAGCCCAATATGAACAGAACGGGACTCATCCTCCTAGGACGTTCGGGGACGTCTACAGTTTCTGGCGACTCTGCTGGGGATTTAATGAGAACTTGACTCAAACTCGTGGTATCTTGTTTTGACTACACTTATGTGTTTCTTTGCATTGCATGTGCATTGGTGCGCCTAGGACATCGTGTTTGCCATCTGCCATTCCTGAACGGTTTGCCGGAGGCTTGTCTTGTCAAGACATGACCATAAGGTTGACTGGTTACGGGCTCTGCCAGTATGGGAACACAAACCCCGGTTTTACCGGGGCACCCTTCTTGACCATTTGGCCTAGTGCATATTCGGAATCCATAGTGACCGTTCCAAACTAGGACAGGTTGCTTACCCGATGTTAGGTTGTTTGAAACCGCTGCGTGCGTAGTGGAACCCTAGCTCCTGACAAAATAGGACAGGGAAACCCTACCCCAACATAGGGGTGTTTTGGCTCTCACTTATCTGCTATGTGCTTTAGAGTGTGTCTCTACAAGAATGCGTGTATCAGTTTGAAAGTTTGGGCATCAGGCCTGCGAGCGCCAGTTCAGTGTTTGAGAATCCGTTATTTGCGGGTATCAGGTTCAGTTTTGGGAACAGTGATTCGGGGACAATAATCAGTATTGAGGAACAGTGTATTCAGCTTATCAACCGCGTGTTGTGATACCCGACTGTGTGTTGTGTGTATTTATTTTATGCTGTTATGCTGCCCGTTTGTCTGGTTAATTATTTCCTTATTGCTTTATTTATCTGTTTGCTAGGTAGTTTAGCACGATTGCTTCCAACCTAGTAGATATTCCCTAAGCACTCTGGACTAGAGGTCGCCGGCTCAATCGATCTGCGGATCTGGTTGACAGACAACCAGCGTTTATGCTCTACCCCCGGTTATCAGACGAAAGCCGAGAAGATGCAGTGTGTCTGAGCAGAGATCGCCAGAGCAGTGGTCGACCCTACCAGTGGACAATCAGGCTGAGGTCTCAATTTTCACCACAGAGAGGGAATATATACCAGTAATTCAATCAAAACAAAGCAGTATGGAAAGCTTAGAGGAGATGGTGCGCTAGCTCCAGGAGAGCATGAAAGTTATGCAGCAAGATGCTGTCCGACAGGCAGAGTTCGCCAAACAACAGGCCATGGTTATGACTGAACAAGCAGAGTTAATCATAAGGCTACAGTAGCAAGCCAGGGCATCTGCTTCGCATCAAGCCCCTCCCCCACCAATGGTTTCGATACCTGAGAAGACACCAAATGTTCAAAATGTCCAAGAGGATACAGACATTCCAACGGGGCCGGCTCCGCCCCCGATTCCACCGCAACTATCCAAGGCGCCCACGCCTATCACTGTACTGGATTCTCCTTTCGAGTTCGAAATGGACCCCACAGCGCTGAAGCTGAGTAAGCTAGAAAAGATGTTTAAGAAATCCCAAGGAGTCAAGTCCATTCCTGACATTGAGGACGGATATACGGACGCAGCAGTGACGCTGCCAGATCGATTCAAGATGCCACAAATTGACCGATTTGATGGGTCCGGGGACCCCATGGTGCACCTAAGGTTGTTTTCAAATATCTTAAGGCCGATGGGCCTCACTAGACTACAGAAGCTGTCTCTGTTTGGCCGGACCCTGTCGGGTGTGGCGGCATCTGGTACGCAAAATTGGAGGATGATGTTAAGAGGAACTGGGATGAGATGGTTGAGGTGAACAATACTCGTATAACACACAAATCAAGATTACGACCCGTGATCTTGAGACGACGAGACAAGAGGCTAAGGAGAGCTTCTCAGAATTCGTGACCCGATGGAGGGCAAAGTCCTCAATGATGACCATTAGGCCAATAGATAAGGATCAAATATGGATGATTGTGCGTAACCTCCAGCCCAAGCTAATGCAAAAGATGATCGTGCTCCCCTTCCCTACCTTTTCAGATCTGCATGAGATGGGAGTACAGATTGAGGATGCCTTGAAGCAAGGACTGATCGATAATGACAGAGAGAAACCCAGAAGAACCTTTAACCGCAACACTAATGCGGGCTCGAGTGGCGCTACAACTACAAGAGCCTCCGAAGTGAGCATGGTCACCACCATTCCCCCTCCAAGAACCATGGCAGCTATACCATTCTCCGGTGCATCCGAAAGCAACACACAGACAGCAAAATACCAACCCAAAAACCAAAGAACCTTCGCTCCACTATATATGCCCCTGTCCAAAACTCTAGGGGTTTTAATCAGAAAAGGGCACTTGAAGCCCCTAGAGCCAAGGCCATTGCCATAAAAACTTCCCCCTACCCACAACCCAACCAAATATTGCGCATTCTACCAACAGCACGGTCACGACACCGACCAATGCTACCGATTACGTCATGAGATCCAGGATCTCATTGATAATGGAGTGATTGTGCCTCCAGAAAAACCCAATGTCACGACAAACCCTCTCCCACCGCACCTCCCAAAAGAATCAATTTCATCCATACTAGGGCCGTGTCTTACGATCCTAGCATATATATCACTCCTTCCCACCTACCCAAGCCGGAGGTGCTCTTTCTTGACTGCACCGACTTGTGCATGATGGACATCTCCAGAACCCAACCCAAACCAATGGTGGTGACCGTCGAAGACAGAACAGGGGAGTTTGCTAGGGAGAATGAGATTGTTGGGACAGAATCTGAGTCTGGGATTTTCACCGGGAAAGTGTACAGTCCGAGCGACTACATTTTGCCGGCAGGCCAAGATAGATCGAGTGTGGAGTCGCCAGAAAGGGTAGAACTTTGTGTGATACAAGGAGATGGGTTGGATCAGAGATTAGAGGACTTAGCGGCCATGGAAGGAGACTTTACTGACTTCCAATTTTTCGACGAACAAGGCCCAGAGGACGTGGCAGCCAACTGGTCAGATTTCGAGGAATCAGTGGAAGTTACCGGGTGGCTTGATGACCTACTAGACGTTGTTAAAGAATCTCAGTTGGGACAGGGCCCGGCTGGGGCAAGAATAACAGTTGTGGCCGAAAGGGCCAGAAATCAGGATACATCGCCGGAGAGCGCCGGTGTCAAGAATTTCGCTCAGGGTCTGAGCAGTTTGAATACAGGAATCATTGAATAGACAGTTGTACTGACACAGTTGGAACAGGAAAGGTTTGGGGACTCTGAGAGAATCAAGAAAGCTAAAGCCCATGTGCGAACTGAAACAACTGTGTGCACAGGGACAGAGAATGCTGCGAGCATGTGGATGGAGGGTACTGCGAGTACGAGAACGGTCATACCAGAGCCGGACAGGTGTCTGTCGGCTGCCGATGGAATGTGGTGGGAGGACGATGATTTATGCCTTGCCCACACGGACGAAGATTGGGGAAGTAACCAACCAGATGATACCTAGTATATTGGCGAAATTGATCACATGACTAGTAGTGGACGGTATTTCAAGCCTCCACACCTAGATCAACCAGAGGCGTCTGGGAAAGACAGGGAAGCAGAGAAGCAGAAAGAAAAGCAACTTGAAGATGAGGCTATGCTCAAACAATTGAAAAAGATACAGGCAGACATCTCCATCTGGGGACTGCTTATGGCATTGCGGGTGCATCGACAAGCTGTCTTATTGGCCATGGACAAGGCCAAGCTCTCAATAGACACCACGCCCGAGCAACTGGTGGGCTTAGTTTTTTCGGGAGGAGCTACCCCGATGTTAACTTTCTCTGACAAGGAATTGCCACCTGAGGGTGCGAATCACAACAAGCCACTCTACATCTCTGTGGAGTGTAGAAACAAATGGATACCTATGGTACTTGTCGACACTGGATCTTCCATCAATGTGTGTCCGGTAAGAACTGCATATGCAATCGGTTTAAAGACCACGGACTTTGTGCCGACAGCCCAGGGAAGTAATGGGAACAGTGAAAATTCAGACCAAGGTTAGGCCGGGGCAGCATGAAATTGACTTTCACGTCCTAAAGATTCCTGCCACTTTCAATCTACTCTTGGGGCGGCCGTGGCTACACCAAGTGAAGGCAGTTTCTTCTACCTTGCATCAGGTGGTGAAATACCCCCATGGAAAGGGAGTAGCCATTGTTTTTGGAAATTCGTCGATCCATCCACCGCCGGAAGTATCTACGCCAGTTTTGGAAATTGAGCACGATTTGGAGGATGTGTTCATATCGGGTTTTACCTTGGCCGAGGCTCGGGTGGTTCAGAACATCATAGCTGTTAATGAGGGGGTGTATGTTAGTGCTCAATCAGTATACCTCATGAATAAGCTCCAACACATCCCCGGGATGGGATTAGGGAAGAGTGGTCGGAAGGGCGTCGCAGCATTGGCCGAAGTGCCACACAACCCACATACCTTTGGCTTGGGTTATCTACCCACCAAAAAGGATTGGATAAGAAAAGGTAAGGAGATGGCTGGGAGAGCCAGACCGAAACAGATGGGGAAGCCTTTTGAGTTGATGCACCGGCCCATCCAGGGTACCCTAAACGGACGCTTCGTCCGGAAGGGGGAGGACTTTCCATTTTGTGGCTTCCCAGAGCCATGGTTGAACGCAGAGAGAAAGTGCATCCTAGGTTTGAGATCTTCTTCGACCTGCAGTTATCTGGGGATGATGTTGCCGAAAAGTGGACGGACCCATTAGCTGAGGCTGAGCAGAGCATGAAAGTGAAGTCTGAGGACTTTGAAATTGAAATGGGGTAGCACTGGCTTGTCTACTTTCAGATCCTCCGATCGAACAGAAGTGCTTGGGGGATAACTTCTCGGTGTCCATGATCGGGAATGAAACGGCTGTGGGCCTACCAGCAAGCATTTTGGATGCATCCCTCGCACCCTCTCTCATTTGGCAGTACGAAGAGGGATTTTTGTCAAGCAACACCGGGTCAGGTAGTGAGCCAGAGTCTGATTCCACCGAGTCTTGTGAGTCAGAATCAGGTTCCAACTCGACTGAATCTGAGTTCGGTATTCTTAGGGGTGACAACCCGTATGCCACAGTCCTGTCCAGGTCGTCTTTTTCTTTCTCTTTTGAGTCTGTTGTAACAGAAGGATCGGACGGTTTGGAAGTACTTAATGAGAATGATGTGGATGTGGTTTCTGAGTACTTTTCTGTGCCTTTGATTTATTGCTTGAATCAGGACTTTTAAAATTTTGACAAAAACGATGAGGAAGAAATTCCACCGGTTTTGCAACGATTAATTGATCAAGAGCAAGAAAGATTTGTTAAACCTTTAGTTGATGAAATCACTACTGTGAATATTGGTACTAAGAAGGACCCGCGGCTGGTCCAGATCAGGTCCACGTTGATGAAATCACTACTATGAATATTTTTGCGTGGTCCTACGAAGACATGCCTGGAATCGATCCTGAGATTGTACAGCACCGGATCCCTCTTGACCCCAAGGCCTGACCCATCAAGCAAAAACTCAGAAGGATCCGCCCCGACTGGGCCATCAAGATTAAGGAAAAGGTCGCCAAGCAAATCGACGCAGGCTTCCTGCTGGTGTCCGAATATCCGACTTGGTTGGCCAATATCATTCTAGTGCCGAAGAAGGATGGCAAGATCAGGGTATGCGTGGATTTCAAGAACTTGAACAGAGCCAGTCCGAAGGACGACTTTCCCTTGCCCCATATTGATGAGTTGGTAGACTTCACAGCGGGGCATGCTTCGCTTTCATTCATGGATGGTTTCTCAGGCTATAATCAGATAGTGATGGCACCTGAAGACTAGGAAAAGACTGCATTCACCACCCCGTGGGGGACATACTGCTACAGAGTAATGCCGTTTGTGCTGAAGAATGCTGGAGCTATATACCAACAGGCCGCGACCACAACATTGCATGACATGATCCACAATGAGGCTGGGGTGTATGTGGACGACATGATCGTCAAATCCAAAGAAAGAGAGGGCCACTACACCGCCCTGCAAAAGTTCTTTCAAAGGATCAGAGAATTTCGGTTGCGGCTGAATCCTTAGAAGTGTACGTTTGGTGTTACAGCAGGAAAGATGCTGGGGTTTTTGATTACACAGAGAGGTATCGAAGTCGACCCTTCCAAAATCAAGGCCATCTTAGAAATGCCACGACCAAGGACTGAAAAGGAGGTGCGAGGCTTTCTGGGTAAAGTGCAATTCATAAGATGGTTTATCTCAAAATTAACCTTGACTTGTGAACCACTTTTTGGCCTCCTGAAGAAAGGAAAAAAATTCCAGTGGGACGGCTGATGCCAAGCTGCTTTTGAACAGATCAAGGAATACTTACAGAACCCACCTATGCTGTCACCACCTGAGCTGGGGAAGCCGTTGATTCTGTATCTTTCAGTAACTGAAGCTACAATGGGTTGTATGCTCGTGCAAGAATCAGAGGACAAAGTGGAAAGAGCCATCTACTATCTGAGCAAGAAGATGCTAGAGTATGAGACTCGTCACACGCCATTGGAGAAAGCTTGCCTAGCTTTGGTATGGGCGACCAAGAAGTTGCGATACTACCTGTTAGCTCACTCCATAATGTTGGTTTCACGACTGGATCCCATGAAATATCTTTTTGAGAAACCGGCGCTTACGGGTAGGCTGGCTCGCTGGTTGCTGTTACTTTTCGAATTCGATCTGAAATATGTGACATGCAAGTCAGTCAAGGGAAGAGCAGTGGCGGAATTTTTAGCTGATCATCCGGTGGAAGGGGGTGAAGCAGTCAAGTACTTATTCCCAGATGAGACCATTTTACATATCGAAGATGAAACTTGGACGATGTACTTTGACGGAGCGTCAAACCAGTACGGGTATAGGATAGGGGTGTTACTAATAGCACCCGACAATTCCCGTATCCCTTTAGCCTTCAAACTCCGATTCAAAGTCTCAAACAACGAAGCAGAATATGAGGCGTGCATTGCCGGTTTAGAAGCAGCCCTGGAACTAGGGGTAAAACGGTTGGACGTCATCGGGGACTCGAACCTTGTTGTGTCTCAAGCAAAAGGAGACTGGAAAGTCAAAGAAGAAAGGATGATAATGTATCACCAGACCTTGGACTTGTTAATTCCTCGGTTTGAGAAGTTAAACTATGCTCATCTAGTAAGAGAGAACAATAGGTTCGCAGATTCACTAGCAACTCTATCTTCCATGATAGACATCCCGTTTGGAGTCCGGATGCGTTTGATCGTCATTGACCAAAAGTTTGCGCCGGCATATGAATCAATTGCTGCCATAGATGAGGTTAAGGACGAGAACCCCTGGTATTACAATATTTGGAATTTCTTGGAGAAAGAGGCGTATCTACCAGGGGCGAATGCCAAGGATAAAAGGGCAATCAGAAGAATGGTCGTTCAGTTCATCATTTGCGGAGGTAAATTGTATAAAATAGGTCATCTGGGAATGCATAAGCTGTGCGTTGAAGCTGAAGAATCAAAATGCCTGATGGAGGCCATCCATGGAGGGGAATGCGGTGCACATATGAATGGGGTAATGCTAGCCAGGAAGATCCTCAGACAGGGTTACTACTATAGGAGGATTGTATCGGCTTTGTTCGGCGATGCCACAAATGTCAGATCCACGCAAACCGCATGAACATTCCGCCGTCGAAGCTGTACAATATGACTTCGCCATGGCCATTTTCGGTTTGGGGAATTGATGTGATCGGAGCTGTTACTCCGAAGGGGGCAAATGGGCATGAGTTCATCCTAGTTGCGATAGATTATTTCACAAAGTGGGTTGAGGCCCAATCCTATGCGGTGTTGAAGGCGTCACATGTTGCAAAATTCATCAGAAACAACATCATCTGTCGCTACGGGGTCCCGAACGAGATCATTTCAGATAATGGTTCCCACTTCAAGAAGGAAGTGATTGACTTGTTAGAAAAATAAAACCTGGCTTTTCATAAGTCATCCACATACCGGCCACAAACCAATGGAGCGGTTGAGGCCGCCAACAAGAATATCAAACACATACTGCAGAAGATGGTAGAAACCTACCGGGATTGGCCAGATAAGCTGCCGTTTGCTCTGTGGGGTTACTGGACTTCAATCAGAACTTCTACTGGGGCGACTCCGTATTCATTGGTTTATGGGATGGAGGCGGTCCTACCCATTGAAATTGAGGTTCCACCTTTGAGAATACTAGCTTAGTGTCAGATAGCCGAAGCA
Source organism: Camellia sinensis (assembly GCF_055761805.1). Classification (NCBI taxonomy): domain Eukaryota; kingdom Viridiplantae; phylum Streptophyta; class Magnoliopsida; order Ericales; family Theaceae; genus Camellia; species Camellia sinensis. The sequence goes on from NC_138974.1 coordinate 84,086,403, forward strand.
GATTGGCAGCAGAGCAGATTTGAAGAACTTATGCTCTTTGATGAGAGAAGACTAAAAGCACTGCACCATGTTCAAGGTTATCAACGTAGAATTGCCTGGGCTTTCAACAAGAAAGTTAAGTCCAGGAATTTAAAAGAAGGAGATTTGATGCTCAAAGACAACCGAGCTCCCATCCATGACCCTAGGGGCAAGTTCAGACCCAATTGGACTGGCCCTTACATCATCAAGTCTATCTGGTCAGGTGGAGCTGTCGTTCTGATGGACCTAGATGGCCTAGAGTTCTCACAACCGATCAACATGGACAAGTTGAAGAAATATTACCCCTGAGAGGCTCGCTAGGCCAAAAACCCGAAAGGGCGACCCAGACAAAAGTTAGAGCATAGAAAATTGGAAAATATAACACTACAAGAAATTACACTTTTGGCGACAACTTTTGGCGACGACGTCAATTTCTCATAGGCAAAACTATATTTTTGGCGACGCAGTGATCAATTTCGTTGGTAAAAGTAGACCTTTACCGACGCAATTTACTACCGTCGCTAAAAAAGTATAACATTCACTAGGCGCGAAAATTATGGACTGGCGCCAAAATTTAAAATTTTTTAGCTATGAGACTTATTTTTTAGCAACACAATAAGTGTCGCTATTAGTGTGCTTACTTTTGGCAATGACAAGTTGGCGTGGGCAAAGAGTTAAACATTTAGCGACGATAACACTATTCGTCGGTAAAAGTTTTGCTAGTGAAATGATGTGATTTAGTAATTTGTGTTTTTATTATGACTTTCAAAGAGTTTCAAATATTCTAGTTATTGAATTGTAAAATTAAAGTGATAATCGAATTAGATCACAAAATGAACCCACCATGCCAAACACACTCTTAAGTTGAGATGGCAAATTTGAGATAAGTTAAACTTTTCCAAAGAATGTTAGATTATCAATTTCAATATGTTTGGTTTTATTTGCAGAAACTTGTTTGAAATTTGTTTTTTTTGAAAACTAAAAAAAAAAAAAAAATTGGTGAAAAAAAAAAATACTTATTATTTTTGTATAATTTTATCTTTTAAGAAGTCATAAATAATTTTAAAAATTTTAAAAATATATTTTTGATTTTTATAATTCTCAAATTAATTTTAATTTTGAAAAAAAAACAAAAAAATATTTTTATTTATTTATTTATTTTTTGGAGATCTGCCTCTAAAAGAGGAGGCGATGGTACCTCTCAAAATTTCCCCTTTTTTTCTAAGATAGGTAAACCCCTCTTTTGTTCTCTCTCTCTCTGAAAAAACACACAAATCAATTCGGAGAATACAATCAAGACCCTTTCTTAATCGCTCTGCAAATTCGTGGACTTCGGGTGAGACCCAATCAAGAAGCAATCGAGACCTTCATGAGCATCACCGGCACGTTTGAGTCGGTCGCCTTGCAAAAACTCGAGGTGAATTTTTAATTTTTTTGTTTTTTCCGCATCATTTAGCGATCGAAATTCGCGATTAATGTGATTGTTTGTCCTAGGGTTTTGTATTGGAGTTTCAATTTTTTGTTCATGTGTTGCATTACGTGTTGGGTTGTTGGAATTAGCTTAAAGTTAGGGTTTTTTTTTTAATTAAAAAAACTACTTCGATTGTGGATTTAGTTTGTGAGTGTTGTTCTATTCTCATTATCATCTGTAAAATGATTAATTTTCTAAAACCATCTTTCTAAAATGAATTTTCTAAAATGATTAATTTTCGATTGTTGGGTTGTTTCTTTATTTCTTCATTCCATCTCTTTCTTAACTTCTGTTTTCTCTATTTTATCAACGATTGAATTTACAGCAAACTCTTCTATCTCAGGTTGGTCGGCAACCACCAACCCATTAAGTGATTTTACTTTTAAATTTGTTTGGTAACAGAAGCTAACTTCAAGCCTGGCAATCTTGTTATTACCAATTATTTTATCAATGTACACTTATTTTTCATATAGCAGTACACAATTTTTGACACAATCACCATGCCCATGTTAGTGTCCAGATTATTTGAACTTTGCCTTTTCTAATTTAATACACCTTTATGACAATCACATACAGTTTTGGTGATTAGAATTTAGCCCATTATTTTCTTGTTTTGCTCATACAAAATTGCACCATTGTAGGGAAGCAAGTCAAACTGTTGGGGGAAAAGGTACTTATCTATGGAACTTGAAATTCTGATTATATATATCTTTTACCATTATGCTCAATAGTTTAAAATCCAACTGTTTATTCTTTGGCCCCACCTGAGATGCCTGCAATAGACTTGCTTCAGTCATGTAATTGATTTGTTGAATGTCACTTAATTACAGTGGAGCTTGTCATTTGTGTTGTCACCTTGTCTTGCAACATCTATTTCAAGTTTAAAATTCTTTGCAAACCTCATGACTGCACATCCTCAGCACCGTTGGTCCCCGTACGCCACAAATCAGCACCGCCACCGACGCTAACAGGTTCGCTCTCTTTCTCACTCCCTTTCACTCTCTCGCTCTCTCGCTCCCACTCTCGGTCTCTCTCTCTCTCTCTCTCTCTCTCTCTCTCTCTCTCTCTCTACCCCTTCTTCTATTTACCCAACTGTGAACTCTTGCTTTCTGGTTGTTTATTCTACCCATTCGGTTTAATTTTGTATTCATTTCTGAAATGGGTTTGTCTGAAGTGGTTTCATTACTAGAGTTTTATGGGTTTGATGTTGTAAATGGGTTTGATTTCATGCCATTTTGTGGATGATGACGGTGTTTTCATATATAGATTTCTCACATCACTTCATTAAGGGTGTTGACGTTATCATCCGTTTGGTAGACTTATCTTTTCTTTTTGTTCTTTTTTTATTTTTTACACAACTGTTGGCTTCTAACTCTGTCCCATTTTGTTCTAGCTTTCTGCTTTGCTTTCTAACAAAGGACTTAACATACGTGAGGTACACATGTTCTCAACTACTGATGGTTATTCTTTGGATGTATTTGTGGTGGATGGATGGCCTGTTGAGGTATTTCTTAAATTCTTTTGTAACATCTTTATACTAATACTGCTTTGCTTTTGTGCTATTCTGTTTTCCATATTCAAATAGTTTGGTTCCACTTCTTCTAAAAATGTTTATGCCATTGCTGTCTCTATCTGTCATGGTACTTGCTTTTCTCACTGTAGTGTATTCTTTCCCCAATCTTGCTCTCAAAAAATGCATAGAGAAAAAGTGATAGAAGAAATCAAAATAATAGAATCCTACACACTGTTACTTCTCCTGTTGTATGATAATTAATGTTATGTGCTTGCTCTGCGAATATTATTTGTTACCTTGTTGGTGGTATGTGAATGCAAGAAAAATGCTTATTTTACTGATATTACATCTCATCTAGATGGTTGTGTAGACTAACTGTGCATATGTCGAGACAGTGAGGTCCTGTAATATGGAGCATTGTGATTATATTTCTTTTATGACAGGGATCTGTGGTGAGTCCAAATGTTGTTGACTTTGCAATGTTGTGGTTAGGATACAAAGGGATTATGTGAAGCTATGGAGAAAGCAATTGCTAGAAATGAGGTAACTAATTTGTTTCCATTCTATGATTAATTGCTCCTCTAAATATATCCTAAGATAATTTGTATGCTTTTTTTCCTTCAAATATATCCTATTTTTCATTCTATCTACTTCTATGGTTTGACTTACAAGAAAATTTACATGACTGAATGGTTGTACCAGTCGTTTTGGTAAATTTGTAGAGATCCAATACGATAAGCATGGGAAGATCTTTGGAGCTGCAGTTCGAACATATCTTCTTGAAAGATCGCGTGTTTGCCAAGTCTCTGACCCAGAGAGGAACTACCACTGCTTTTACATGCTCTGTGTAGCCCCACCTGATGTGAGCTTATGCAATCGAATCTAAATCACCATTGACATGACGCACAACAACCATACATAGTGAGCTAACAGTAATATTTTATTCCAGGATGCGAAGAAATTCAAACTAGGAGACCCAAAAACATACCACTATCTAAATCAAACCAATTGTTATGAAGTGCCAAATGTGGATGATGCAAGGGAATATCTGGAGACCAGAAATGCCATGGATATTGTAGGAATCATCCAGGACGAGCAAATGCATGTGTGTGTATGTGTGTGTATGTGTGTGTATCCACTATGTGCAAAAACAGAGAAAATTATTGAAATGAGCCATTTTATGAATCCAAATTAATATAATGAATTTTATTTTTATTTTTTTTGTAGGATGCTATATTCCGTGTGGTAGCTGCAATACTTCATCTTGGAAACATTGACTTCGTCCAAGGGAATGAAACAGATTCTTCAAAACTGAAAGTTGAGAAAGCACACTACCATCTTCAAACAACTGCAGAGCTACTCATGTCAGAACTCTAATCAACTTGACCTATTAAATACTGTTTGGTACATCTTCAAGACTTCAACTATATACTTATATCAACTTAATACGCTTATATCCAGGTGTGATGAGAAAGCACTTGAAGACTCACTTTGCAAGCGTGTGATAGTAACTCCAGATGGAAATATTACAAAACCACTAGATCTAGCTTCAGCTGTCACAAGTCGTGATGCCCTGGCAAAGACAATATACTCCAAGCTTTTTGATTGGTAAGTAAATTAAACACACTTCTATGAATTTCAATTTTTTTTCCCTCCAGACTGATAGCACTCCAACGTCAGACGTTTATACTCATGCTAAATCAATTACATTTGGAAGGAGGAAACAAAAATGTCTGGTGTCTCAGATTCCTCGTCTGAGCTGAGTAAACAAATAAGAAAAACTCAAGTACAACAACACTCAGAGAAAATTATTAAGGAGTGACGGTTATTGTTTCAGAGACTTTAGGATGTTATTAGTTGTGGTGAAACCACAACACCACGAGGAAACTGTTGGGAAACTCATCTTAGAGACTGCTTATTTTGATGGACCATTTTCCCCATGATGTTATAGAGACCTTCATGCAGAAAGACTTCTAAGAATTGGACTGTTTATAACTTCTATTGAGGGCACGGAACTGAAATCCCTATTAAAAGTGAAGTTAGTTCATGTCAAGCCTTTTATCACAGGGTACTTAGCCCCTTTGACTCTTAGGCCTTACGATGCACAATTAGTTACTGGCTGTATAGCTTTTCAAAAAAATGCAAGTACTTCCCACTTCCTGTAATCAGGCTGCAAGATCAACAATAATCAGATAGAGACTGGTAGATTTCCTCATAACAGTTTGAGTGGAATGTCATGCATCCATCTTATTATCTTAACTTATTGATAAGAAAGCTTGTAACCAGTGGTTTCTAAATTATTTTATACTAAAAAATTTATCCTTAAATTTAATTTGGAAAACTTAAAATCTTTAGCACTAGTAATTCAGCCCTGAAAATATTAGTTTAATTAAACAACAGTCTACAAATTAACTCAGCCAGACCTAGAGTACCTGGCGTCAAACAGTCCCTAACATAACATCAAAAAAAACAAAGACAAATTATGGATTGAACCAGTCAGAGGATTTACTATGAAGAGCTAACCAGGTCTTCTTCAAATTGGGTCTAACTATATTAGCAAATTGAAGAAGCTGCTCAGACCCTCATTTTCAAATATTAGGATCTCTGGGTTGTTTATCAACCATTTGAAATTTGACAATGAGAGAGATAGAGAGAAGTTGGATTTGATTTCACTTGCTATAAACCGGAAACTATTGCCATTAAGGTCACAAGTTCTAGAGGATATTTCACTTCTTTAAGGAAAAAAGATGATCCAAAGCTCAATTTGAGTGATAAAGGGATGCTACCTCCATTCAAGACTGCCTCTCTAATATTCAAGAGTGTCTTATAAATTTTTGTTGTGTTTAACGAAGGAAAGTAGAGTTGAGCATACAACTTAGTGCTCACATGTGAAAATTAAACAAGTAAAGGCATGATGAATCTTTAAAAAAATTTATGTTTTATTTTTCTCTTTTACAAGTTACAAAAGAAGATTATTTTGAGAAAGTAGAAGGCTTATTTTTTTTTATATACATATATTTTTTGAAAATTAGTACTAGAAGGCTTATTGATTCCCAAAGATTTGTTTTCCCGACTGATGATGATAATAATGATGGCCTACGATCTCATGACAGATGGCTCCTTGATTTTAGTGGTGATTTCTTTGATGATGAGGTTGGTGGTGATTCCGGGTACAGAAAAAGTAGAGCTCACAGCATGAATGAACAACATTGGCATTTAACATATGAGGTAGGCTTTTAAGTACTCTCTTCTGACTAATACCCCCATCCATTTTGAATTGATTTTGTATTCTTTTGGCTAATGCATATCTTTTTTTGACGCATTGAGAGTAGCTTCACTCGCTGTATCTTTGTTCCTTGATGAAGCCATCATGCATTTCATACTTAATATTAGACATTATTTCATTAAATGCTTAAGATATCTCATACCTCTCAATACCCCTGCTGTAAAGTGAGAGTGCAACCTTATTTTATTGGCTACATAACTTTTGGGGACATTAGGTCTTAGATGTCTGTATACTGCAGAACAACAACACTTATTTGACTGTAGGATTTTTTTTTAACAACAACACTTGTTTAGAATAGGATAACTATTCTATTTATCCAATAAATAAATGGGATAACTATTCTATTATATAAAGTGCACCTGAGTTGTGTCGGAAGCTGTCACTTTTTCTTTTTTTTTTTAACTTTTCCAAGAATGTCTTTATACCTAGTAACTGACACTCTTTCCCACTCAATAGCCGTCACATCTAATAACAATTAGAATAATTGTTTCTTTTGTCAAACCGTCCAAAATTGCTATTAGTTTTCCTCAACCATCATACTATCCAAAAATTTAAATATAAAATTGCAGATGCGTTTGCACACACCGCTTGTACATATATATGTGGGAAGGATTCTCATGGGTTGCTTTTTATGGAAATTTTCTCTGAAGCATTTTTTTTAATGCACTTTATAGTGGGAAATTTCACTTGTGTTTTTTGTAGGGTGACGTGGGAAACAACGACATTGACAGTGACGGTGTTGTGGCATGTACCTTCTGAATAAGAACAAAAACTGAGGAGGATCGGAATTAGCTTGCAGCAACAATTCAGGAATATGTCCCTCCTGCTTGAAAATGCACATGGAACTGATTTTCCATCACATTGTACAACCCTTGAGCTTTAACAAAATTGCAAATGCAAAAGTTGTGTAGGGTGGTCTTGTTGAAGCTGATGAATCCTCCTTTTCTTTCGGAAGGAGGGCGAGCTCCAAAAATCTACCAAGCGGAGCCAATATTCAGAAGTTAACAATATTTTCATATGTACAAGAGGCTAATGCACCTGTATCATGTAGAGAAGAAAGGATGTTCTCCTCCAAAGTGGGTATTTTACATTCTTTTTTTTTTCTTCTATTTATAATGCAAGGATTAGCAAAGAACTTGGCTTCAGTAGCTCCTATTAAAATGCCTTTATATGTTGGTCATCTCTTCTGAAATGCCCCCAGGAATGTCAAATAATGCAGCTGGCCTCGAGGTTGCATATGCACCAAGCTCATCTGAGATGCATGAATTAGATTCGTCTGCTGCAGCTGCTAGTTTGTTGCTGCTGCCGCCCTTGTGGTTGATACTTGCTGGGCTGCTATTGCTGCAATGTTGTTGTGAGGTGGTTGCTATAAGTTTGTGGATACTTTTCGTGTCATTTTTCCAGTTTTTGTTAGTTTCATGTTTTCATTTTGTTATATGTTGTTTGTAATGTGGGTTCACAATTTGGATGTATTTGGGTATTTTAGTGAGTTTACCCTTTTAGGTTTTATACACTGCTTCTAAAAGCAGTATCAGCAGTGTTTTTTTTGCTTGCACATCAACTTTAGGTGATTTCATATCAATGTTATTAGTTTGTAATAGTGGTGCCTGAGGGATGCCTCTTGTAAATCTGTAAGTCTTATAAAAATATATAAATTATTTTCAATTATTTTTGTTGGTAAATGTGTCTCCAAAAGTTTATTTTTCCCACTCATATTGTGTTGCTAGAAGTGTATTTTTAGCCATTGCCAATTTGTCGTTGCCAAAAGTAAATCTTTATCGACAAATAAATCGTCGGCAAATGGCAATATTTACCGACGTAAATGTGTTGTCAAAAGTTTACTTTTGTCCACTCATATTGTGTTGCTAAAAGTGTATTTTTTGCCAATGCTAATTTGTCATTGCCAAAAGTGAAGCTTTATTGTCGCCAAAAGTTTACTTTTGCCGATGCATATTTTGTTGCTAAAAGTATGTTTTTTGCCCATGCAAATTTGTGTCGCGAAAAGTGGCACACAATCATCATATTTGAATGACTTTTACCGACGCAAGGTAAATTACCGACGATGGATGAAGGCATTTAACGACGACTATGTTCGTCGCTAAAGGCATTACATTTACCAATGCAATGATAATTTCGTCGGTAAAAACTTTTGCCGACTCACTTTTGCCTACGGGTTGCCAACGTAGCTTTGTGTGTCGGCAAAACTCTTTGCCGACGAATTTTTCCTTTTAGCAACATATTTTGTTGCGTTGCAAAAAATGCAATTTCTTGTAGTGTAAAAACTGAGCTTGCAAGGTTGAAAAACCGCAAAGGGCGGCCTTGGCAAAAGTTAGAGCGTAAAAGGACAGTGAAAATACTAGAGTGAACCCAAGCCTGAACTACGTAAGACTTGATTCCCATCTTTGGGATACGTAGGCAACTTCATCCTGAAGTTCAGCCATAAACTTTTCCCCGATCAACTTTGTCCATTTGATCATCTCGGCCATCTTTGTCCATTTAGCATTCAAGAGTTCGGTTATGATCTCTAGTGAAGTGCTTTTCAGACTAGAGGCAACTTTCCATTACCATGCAGTGCCGCGGTACTATTCAAACTAGGGGAAACTTTCCAGTTGCTAGGATCCGAGGTTGTGCATCTCAGTGACAAATCTTAGGCGTGTCCAGTTCTGATCCATATCGAAAATAGTTTTGAAAAGTTTTGATAAAAGTTGACTTTGTTCAAATTAATCTTTTTACAACTTAGACCATTTTTGGACCAAAGCGGAAAATTTTCAATACTCACAACCTTCAATTTCATTGATTTCAATACAGAGTTCTCCTGCTCTTGCATACAAATTGAAGTTACTTTTTATTACAATCATAAAGAAAACTTGAAAGTACTAATAAAGCAATAAATCTGGGGCATAGATAAGTCAGGTATTCCTGCGCCCCCTCCCACAATTGGTTGAAGCCTCTGATGCCAAGTTGGGCCCAATCTGTGCCTCTTCATTGAGCCAATCTACGCACTCGTCAAATAAAGTGCAACTGAAAGTGGGAGTGGGGGCCAGGAGCTCTCTACTCCTCCATGTTGCGGCCTGTTGAGCAAGCTGTGCACCTCGGGCTAGGAACGCAGCTGGGTACTCTATTCCCTTCTGCAGGCAAATCTGATCATGGCCGAACTGGCGCTGGAACCGGAACGGGAAGTAGAACACGCAGTGAGTTAAGCCAATCAATTGAATCCCAGTCTGCCGGGACATGCTGTAACCCATCGCCGGTAGGTTAAGCCAAGGGCACCGCCAAGCAATGCAAACTGCAGACAAACTGCACATCCAGTCGAACCACCAGCCTTCATCAAGGGCATCGACTAGACGTTGTCGGAAGAAGTAACCCCGAGCTGAGTATGCTGAGCAAGAGTCCACGACCTGCAGCTTATCCATCAACCATACCTGGGAATGGATGAAAAATGAGAGAATAAAGAATAGAGAGACGTACGAGGAGAGAAAACTGAGAAAAGGGTTTTGTGAGAAAAACCGAGCCTGAGGGCCGAGTGATGTGAGCAACAGATATATGAGATTAGGTGGGAAACATTACCTGCAACAGTAGTGGACTCCCCACAAATCTGGTCGTCTCTCGGCGATAGAAGGCGTCTAAGCCCATCAATGTCTCAGCCAGAGTCATGACAACGCAGCTCTTGCCCTCCTTCAAGCCTAGGGCAATCTCGATCAACCGGACGTTAGATCCTCCCAAGCCTGAGACAACTAGGAAATGAGATAACATGCACAAACAGAGGGCATGTCGTCGAAAGCCTTGCCAATGATGGTCACTACGGTCGCCGACATTAGAAAACCGACAAATCAAACTCGGAATATCCAACATTTCGTCACAAATCAAAGATTGAGCGTCGTGCATAGTAAGTCCACACATTCGCCCTAAGGCTTGGGTGTGGCCAAAGCGAAGTTGAGGCAAGATTTCCTCATCCCCCTCGGATTCCATCAAAGCTTGAAAGTCTTCAAAGGTAGGACACATCTCTTGCCCACCAAAGCTAAAGACATGTGTTACCGGATTCCAAAACCTTGCCGCAGCATGGAGAAACGGAAAGTGCAGCGGAGTGCGACTCAGCATGAATAATGCATTCTTGCCGAAACCGTGAAAGTTCAGCTTTTCCGAGCCGTCCAAGTTGGCAATTCAAGCTGTGAGATTTTGGACAAGAAACTCTTCCATTTGGAGCAAATCAGTGTGGAATTAAGAAAAACTACGAAGCTGAAGCCTTTTGTAGGGGATAAGGTTGAGAGGAGGACAGATGTCAGCATTCTGCTAGTCTCTGCCATTTATGGTCGGCCGGCCAAGTATAGTGCCGACCGACCACAACTTTTGGCCGATTATCAAAGATGCTAGCCGATGGCCACTTTTTGAGGCCGATGGTTTTCCCCTGTGGCCGGTGGTATTCCTTCTTACTCCCTGAGCTGTTTACATGCTCAACATGCTGGGGATTTACAGAATACCACCACTTCCAATGCCCTCCGATGATGACTTTTGCGACGTCACGCCCATTTGCTTATCGAGTTGCTGTAAATTTGCTTATCGAGTTGTATGTCACATTTCTTTGAGTTTTTGTTTCGCTTATCGAGTTGTACTCACACTTCGTTAGCTTATCGAGTTTCTTTGTTTTTCTTATCAGGTTGTTAGTCGGTTCACTACCTGATTATTACGATCCAAGTGCTTAATTTTCAAACAAAGTTCAATTTCATTCACATTGTTGTGTGGTGCAATGCGATGCGATGCATGGAAAGTACAAATATAAACCTTTTTGAACAAAATAGTTGTTTCATTTCCATCATGTCTTTTGCAAAAATATACAGTTTTGAAAACTTGCATGAGGCAGTGCAATGTGCTTAAACTAACAATAGAAAAGAAAAGTAAAGCAAAAGGAGGGCATAGTAGCAGAGTGTTTGGATTAACACCGGTGGCCTCCCCTTATGATAGATGCACCTTCCGCGCCTTTGTTCGGGTCAATTATACGGTTTGGCACCTTCATTACTCGAGATAGTGCAAGAAAGTGCGCTTTGGAATGTTAACTGGTCCTTGTGTTGACGTCAAGCCATGTCTCCTGTGTGTGATGTTCGGTGCGTGCAAGGAGCATCCTTTCCCCACGCTCATTACGCATCTTGCTTTCAACAAATGCCTCGTCTTGATTTGGTTGCATCTCAACAAATGCGACTAGCATGCCTTCACTATACTTATGCGGTACATGTATTCAAATTCCAATTATACACAATGCCTGCATTACAACATGCTTTACTTACATGTGTATATGTATTCTCAGGTGGTTACACATTGTACACATTTCTGTGTGTACTTTACTTACATGTGTTCATACCTTGCTTGCTTCACACATTGCATGCGTTTCCACGTGTGCTTTACTTACATGTGTTTATGCATCTTATAGGAGGTTACACATTGCTTGCGTTAACCCGCATGCTTTACTTATATGTGTTCAAGTTCCTTTTATACACATTGCATGCGTTGTCACGTTATGCTTTACTTACATGTGTTCAAGTTCCTGTTATACACATTGCATGCGTTGTTGCGTTATGCTTTACTTACATGTGTTCAAGTTCCTTTTATACACATTGCATGCATTGTCGCGTTATGCTTTACTTACATATGTTCAAGTTCCTGTTATATACATTGCATGCATTGTCGCGTTATGATTTACTTACATGTGTTCAAGTTCCTTTTATACACATTGCATGCATTGTCGCGTTATGCTTTACTTACATGTGTTCAAGTTCCTTTTATACACATCGCATGCGTTGTCGCGTTATGCTTTACTTACATGTGTTCAAGTTTCTTTCTATACACATTGCATGCGTTGTCGCATTATGCTTTACTTACATGTGTTCAAGTTCCTTTTATACACATCGCATGCGTTGTCACGTTATGCTTTACTTACATGTTTTCAAGTTTTTCTTTCTATACACATTGCATGCGTTGTCGCGTTATGCTTTACTTACATGTCTTCAAGTTTTTCTTTCTATACACATTGCATGCGTTGTCGCATTATGCTTTACTTACATGTGTTCAAGTTTCTTTCTATACACATTGCATGCGTTGTCGCCTTATGCTTTACTTACATGTGTTCAAGTTTCTTTCTATACACATTGCATGCGTTGTCGCGTTATGCTTTACTTACATGTGTTAGAATTCCTTTTATACACATTGCATGCGTTGTCGCGTTATGCTTTACTTACATGTGTTCAAGTTCCTTTTTATACACATTGCATGCGTTGTCACGTATTGCTTTATTCACATGTGTTCAAGTTCCCCATCACACACATTGTACACGTTGTCCCGTGTTCTTTACTTATATGTGTTTGTGCCTTCATAGCATTGTTATGCTTGCCCCAAATTGCATTGTTATGCGTCCTACTGGACTTGCGTTGTCACGCACTTTCAATTGCATTGATTGCATACTGCTAACAATATTGTACCTGTTAAGTTTTCTTTCTCTTTCAGGCATGATATTGTATGTACGGTTCATTTGAAGCTGGTGCAACCAGACGAACAGCACATGTATTGTATTCTCCGCGTGAAACGTAACGAGAATTACATGATTCTCTTACATCCTTTCTGCATTGTAATGTAGTTGGATTTGTGTTTGATTGCCTAAAACTGTTGCATGTTGTGCTTCGTTACAGCTTTCTTTGCATGATCATAAGTTATGTTCGGCTTCTTGTATCGTCAATTGCATTTTGCCCCTGCCCTCGGGCGCATATCTTATATGTAGCTTGTATGTTTGTCTAAGTCTTCAGCCTTGTCAAAAATGGGTCGTCTCTGGGCTTTGACACTCACTCCCGTCATTGTTATGACTTTCGAGTTCTGTCAAAGAGGGGCAACTGTAGACACCCCATTTTTGACCGTCCTCAAGACTTGGACGTCACCGCTTGAACACTGAGTGATCATCCATGTTCGTGTTTGTTTTGAGTTCCCAGAGGTCTTGGCTACGCGCCTTGCCTCAGGATCTCTTGACTTACTTGTTCTGTGCTTGGTTTTACCCCAAGGACTTGTTTGTTTTTGCACCTAAGGGTAGAGAGTAGCTTGCTAGCTACCCTTGATATCCACTGGCCATGGCTTGAGGCCACCGGCCGTGTTTTGAGGCTACCGGCCATTGGTGAAATATACCATTGGCTGGTCGGTACTTTGTGTGGCCGGCTGACCACCTGTTTGGCCGATGGCCTCCTTTTCTGGCCGATACCGCCTTTTTGCCTTTTTCAAGCATGGTGCATGCCAGCTGTGCCAGCTGGAATGCACAAACCCTGCCCCCGTGCACATCTGTGGCTGTTTTCCCCGTTTTGCACCTTTTTGGTCTAGCCTCTTGAGGAAGCTTGGACCTTTGTCTTAGCTTCCTTAAGAAGCTTGGACACCTGTCCCAGCTTCATAAGGAAGCCTTGGCCCTTTTGCATTGGCTTCTTTAGGAAGACTTGACCCTTTTTGAATAGCTTCCCTTGGAAGCTTAGTCTTTGCATTGTCTATATAAGAGCCCCAACCCTCTCCTTTGTTACGTTCAGCAAAAACCAGAGAAATATACATATATATATCTGATATACACTTTCTCTCTCTATATCTCCCTCTCTCTCTCTTCATTTGTGTGGGTTTGAGAGCCTAAAGGTGTGTTTTCTTCTTGGTTTTGCACTAAGACACACACCATTACACCATACTTCGACTTGGGAAGTCTTGAGGGTTTATTCTTGAGGTTTTGAGCTGGTTTTGATCAGAAGAAGGTGGCTAGACTTGCTGTTCTTGAGGTGTTCTTCAAGGGTAACACTTTTGCTTTAGATTTCCCAATCTTGCATTAGCTTTTGACCTATCTTGCTTACTGATTTAGACTTTGTGTATAACTAAAAAAGTCTTGTATTTGCATGCTTAAGGTACTTCATTAAGGTTGTTTTGTTGTTTGGGGTCGACCTCCCCCTCTTAGGCCTTGTTTGGCTCTTTTTGTGCTCTCTTTGTTAAGCTTTGAATACTATTGTGCTTTGGCCTTCTCACCACTGAAATCCAATGGATTTTCAGTGGTGATAAAGAGGGTTTGAGGTCTTTCATAGGGGAGGGACACCCCTCTCCCTTTGTCTCTCTTTTGCTTACATTTTTGGCTCATAAGGGTAGCATGTATGCCTAGTTTTGTTTGGCTTCATCTCAGAGGTTATTTGGTGTTTATTTAGCATGTTTTACGTTTGTCCCATGTCGGTTTGTTGACCTCTTGCATGCATAATACACTTGCCTTGTATTCCTCCATTTTGCCTGGAAATACATCTTAACTTTGGACCATCATGTTTGCATGCTTTGGCTTAGCTTTGTAAAGTTTTTGGTCATGCTCTAACATGCTTAAGGTCAGTCTTAAGTCTTTGGAGCCATGATTGCCATGCTTTATATAGCCTCTTTGTATTCTAACTTGTTGGCTTCGGGTGTGTGAGTTGTTAGCATGTCTCATTTGGTCTATTTCAGTGATTTGGAATCATTTGTCATGCCATTTTAGTTCATGTTTTATGCCTACATGCTTGCATTTGTTACCCTTTTAATGCCTTGAAGAGTTGTGGTCTTATGCTCCATGTTTGGGTTTAAGTCATTTGGGCTGCCATATCAGTGGGTTTTGGGGCATAATTTGATGCATAAAAACTCTGTTTTGGGTTGCTTAGCTCATACCATGTTTGTTTGGGGTAGGTGTTGAGCAATGCTCTCTTTTGTGGCCTTGAATACCTTCTATTTTGCATCCATTCCCTAACATATCTTGGTGTCATCTTTTGCATACTTCTCAGAGTTTAACATGAGTGTTTAATGTCCAAACATATTGCCCTTAACTATGCTTAGAGTTATCCCCTTTCATGCGTAGGTGATAGGCCTTAGTGTGTGTATGCTTGCATTCATAAGTTGTGCCTTTTTTTTACTCTTTTGGCCACTGTTTTAGGGTGGGCTGAGGCCTTCTCATTTCAGTATGAGCCCATCCTTACACACTTTGCATGTTTGACATGTTGCATTGCATTGGTTGCATGCCTACATTGCATCATGTTCGCATGTTTGCACGTTACTTAGCTGAATTGCATTATATAGTCCTGTTGTATGCTTGACATGTTCATATTGCATTATTGTAGCCTTGCATGAGTTGCATCAATTTGCATTGTATATGGCATACATGCATTGCATCGCTTAGTTTGGGGTGTCAAACCAAGCATGAGGGGAGAGGTGTGTTCGTACCCGAAGTGACGAAACACGTCTCAACCCTCGATCGCCAATACCCTTGATCTCAACATGATAGGGTGTTAGCACTCATTTGTTTGTTGCATGCATCTACATTAAGTTGCTAACTTGGCTTCTTAGGCCATCATGCCTCGATTTACGTAGTTGATGGTCCGAGGGTCGAGGGCCATGCTCCCTTGACTCCATTGCATGATAGGGAGTGTGGTCATGCTCACATTTGCTTGAAAACTCCATGCCACACACTGCTGGCCCTCTGCTGCTGTCAACCATAGGATTCTGCAGGAAGCAATGGCCGGCCGGCCACCTACAGTGCCGACCGACCATCAGTGGCTGGCCGGTGGTACAAAAGTTGGTCGATAATCCCATTACCATGGCCGGTGAACTTTAATTCTGGCCAGTGACATCCCAGAGCACTCAGAGGATGATCCAAAAGGGGTCTAGAGACTTTCAGAATTTTCAGAGGAGCAAGGCAGTGAAAACAGAGGCAGCAGTGCTATGGCAGCGAGTTTTCGAGAGAGACGAGTCAAGCATGCATCATTCATACATTCCGAGGCAGGGCTGCGGCCACCTTTCTTCTGCATTTAATTTGTTAATTAGTCAGGAATTCTGTAATAATTAATTTGGTTGTGTAATATTTATTCAGACCCTCTAAGTGAGGGCAATTGTGTAATAAGTGTGCGTGAGTGTGTGTATGTCTCCCAACCCCACGTCTTTCTTCCCTTTTATTTACTAGCTTTCGTTGGTTAGTCGTTTCAATTAGCATACAGAATGATAGCATGTTTGCATCCATTCATTTGCCTTGCATGCACCGGGTTCGGCGCATCATACTAACTGCATTGTATTTCAATTCTAAGTTGAATACGTGTTATTTGTAGCATCATCATATGTCATCTTAGAATAGCCGAGCCTATTGTAGTTGCATCTCGCATGTGTTGCATTAGCCATCGTAACATGAACTAGGATCATGCATGTGATTACTAACTAGTTTCCGTTTTGGCTCGGCGTACTCGGTAAGTTCTTATGTTTTAGCATCTTTGCATGCGTGTGAGTGTTGCCATGACAGCATGCTTACCATGACGCTATTTGCTTATGTGATATAACTGCTTGAATGCCTGTGGATGGAGGTTAAATTACCTAAATTGGAATAATGCATTAAAACTGTGAGTTTT
This sequence comes from Camellia sinensis, assembly GCF_055761805.1. Taxonomy (NCBI): domain Eukaryota; kingdom Viridiplantae; phylum Streptophyta; class Magnoliopsida; order Ericales; family Theaceae; genus Camellia; species Camellia sinensis. The sequence continues at coordinate 84,103,088 of NC_138974.1, forward strand.
AAGCCCACTAGATTGCGGCAAAACTATGCTTTCTAAGCCCACCCGAGGGTGGCAAAACCTACATTTTAGCCTACTTATAAGTAGCAAACCATTTTGAAAACAAGCATGTAATGTTTTGTTCCAAGTTAGGCAATTTGGTCTACACTTGTTTGTTGTGCGCATAACATAGTAATTTTAGGCTAATAACCGGAATAAGAACACATAATGCTTTCAAAACAAGATATCACGGTTAGTAGAAGCCGATCTTTGATCGGGTGAGAGGGGGTGCTCATAGCTGACCTTCCCCTATCGTACCCAAGTTCCCAAGCCGAGGCAACTTTGGTGATAACGGACACGTGGCCTTTGGCACCGAGTCAGGGTTTCCTAAATTTCCCAAAATAAAATATTTAGGTGGCGACTCTATATCTGGCAAAGCAGTTCATGTTTGGCACTTCTTTTCTAAAAATCTGTTTTCCAAAACGATTTGCCGGATTTGGACTCTTTGGTTCAGGTTAAGAACCGTGACAATTTGAGAGTCCTGAACCGTAGTGAGCCCAATATGAACAGAACGGGACTCATCCTCCCGGGGTGTTCGGGGACGTCTACACTCTTCTCCTTCGAACAACTAGTGGGAGAGAGACTAACACTGGTTGACCGTTAATTAGATCTCGAATTTTGCAAAGCCTACCGGTGCGAGTCCACAAAACTTGGGGGATATTAGGTCTCTCTAAAGTGATGATTGCAAGACTACCTAGCAAAAGAAATAAAGAAAAAGCAATAATCAAAAATCGGACAGCACCTCGGCCCAAATATGTAATAGATATGATCACAAATGTAGGACTGTAGTTCCCATTGAATTTTGCCCCACAAACTGATAATTGACCCACTGTAGCTCGACTTTTTCGCGCCCCCTTTCGGAGGTTGAAATAAGCCTTACAGTATTGGACTCCCGAGGTTCTGAATCTAATTCCACAAGTGCAAGGTGAAATAGATAAACACCAAAGAGTCCCAATCCGAAAAATCTTTTGAAAAATCAATTTTGAATCAAATTGCCAAAAATTGACTGCTTTGCCAGATACAGAGTCGGCACCTAAATATTTTTGAGAAATTTAGGAAACACATGACTTGTGCCAAAGGCCACGTGTCCGTTATCACCAAGATTGTCTTGGCTCAGGAACTTGGGTACGAGAGGGGAGGTCATGAATTGAGCACCCCTGCTTGCCCGATTAAAGATCAGGCTCTACTAATCATGATATGAATCTTATCTACATTATATGCTCTTGTTCTGGTTTATTAGGCTAGCATTACTATATGATGCGCATGCACAAGTATAGACTAACTTGCAAGAATTGGAACATTTCGATTCATGTTTGTTTTGCAAAATTGTTTTGAATATATACCACTTAAAAAAGTGATCACATATGAACATTTACTCAAATTATTCCAATTCAAGTAATTAGCCTTCATCCACAGGCATTCAAATAGTTTTTAGCATTTAAACACTTAGCCTCATGGAAAGTATGCTAAACATGGAAACATTACACTCATGCAATATGCTAAAGCGAGTAAAGGCTTACATAGTACTCCAAGCCAAAAGAGAAATGAGTTAGAAAAATGCATGATTCCTAACTATGCAATATGACCAATGCAACACATACAATATGCAATTACTAGGCTCGGCTATTATTATGGCGTATGAGTCAATTTGATAGCATGCAGTCTAAGCACGTATTCGAAAAAGTATTAAACTAACAATGCAAGTTAGAATGATGAACCGAGTCTCACTGCATGCAATATAAATGGATGCAAGCATGAAGTATGCTAAACAAAACATGATGCCTCTAAACTAACCATCATAAGCTAGTAAATAAAAGGGAGAAAGGCGTGGGGTTGGAAAACATACACATTATTACAATATTGCGCTCTCACAAAGGAAAGTCTGAATGAACTAAGTAGCTAGCTAGCTAAGCTAAGCCAATTATTACAAAACAAATGAAATTAGCTAAACTACTTAACTAATTATTACAAACTGAATTAAATCAACTAATCTAGCTAATTAAATTACAACATTTTACCAAATTCAACTAGCTACAACTAATTAATTACAACAAATATTTAAACTAAATATTTTAACTTAAACATGCTCGGTATGCGAGGAAGGCTCATGCATATGCTTCGTTTCCACCCGAAAAGGCCATTATTTTGCTTCCAAAAGGTCTCGGTTGCATAGTAGAACACTTGCACCTTTGTTCACTTTCAGAATAGCTACGCTCTGTTCAAAAAACACACTGTTGGATTTTGCATTGTTGGCCAGCTGGCTAGGAGTGAGGGCCTACCAGCCACCAGTGATGGCCTGCCAACCATTGAAAGTGGTTGGCCGGCCACTGCTGCATAGTTCATCTTGCTGCAACAAAGAACAAACAAAGCATGCATAAGGTATTCTCAAGGGTTGTTTGCACAACTCACCCCTCTTTATCATGAACAAATCAAAGGAGAGACAAAACTTGGTCCACAAACCATCAACTCAAGTAATTTCATTGCATGATGGCTTATGAACCAAAGTCTGAAATTTCAATAAATGCAACAAAATAAGCCTCTAAAACCTCCTCCCTATCATGGATTGATCAAGGGAAGTGGTGACCTTGGAAACTTGGACCATTTCATCACTAATGAGTATGAAATGCCTCAAGCTTCCATATGTGCAATTAATGCCCGATTGAACACAAAAACAAATTCTTATCTTGCATCATTGTAGTCCCATTTTAATTACTTCATTTTAAATTACCATCCATTCTTTAATCAATTGAGTCCAAAAGATGAATTTAAGTCCTCTAATGGAAAGAGGGCTCAAACCAATTGTTGCTTTGGGCATGAAAGAGACATCATACCATTGGTAATGAACCCCAAATGGATTAAACCATTAAGCATGGCATCTCAATATCATGCTTAAACAAACAAGTAGTTTGAACCACTTTCAAAGAAAAACAAAAGCCAAGAAAGGAGGGAGGAGGCAGAGGTGATTAAGGATGATTACAAGTATTGAAAGCCATAAATAAATGCAATCAACTCAAATAAGATGGTGTCTAAGGCCTAGAACGCCAAACTCATGAGGACAATTACACTACAAGCATGCAATACAAAGCTTAAATGCAAGACAAAGCTTAAATGCAACTATCAACCCAAAATAGAGCCAAAATAGTCTAAAAATAGTCCTAAAACATGTGGAAATAAGGCAAAAAAAGCTAGATTAATAAGCTAAAACATAGCACAAGCTAGGCTAGTAAGCAAGACACAGGGAGGGGAGGCTAGCCCCTTCAAATTTGGACTTCAAAACATGATTTTGGCTACTGAAATAACTCTGAAAAACAGTGTTTAAAGCTCAAAAACATATAGTAAAAGGATGGGAAATACAAGGGAAAAGGCCTTCAAAATAAGGTGCAAAGAAGGGTGAACCACCGCTCAACCTTTAATGGCCTTAAAACCCAAGTTTCAGTCCAAAAATACAGAGTTTTTATAGCCCAAAAATAGTTGGAAAATAGCAAGAAAAAAAGTAGTTAAAGCAAGTAAAGACGAGAAGCCTTATACCTTTTGAAGCGAAGATTCAATTCCAAGAAATAAAACTAAGCGCACACACCCTTAAGAGCTCAAACAAAGCTCAAAGACACCTCAGCTCAAAGATGAGAAGGTTTGGTTAAAAGTGTATAGGCAAAGGTTAAGGATATGTAGACAAGAGTGTGCAAATTTGCAAGAGAGAGAGAGAATTGTAGAGAGAGGAAAAATTTTGCTCCAAAATTTTTCTAACCTTAAAACATGAGAGGGAGGCCCTCTATATATAGAAACCATCTGTGCAAATAGCTGTCACAAAATATTTGCAAAAGACACTGGTGGCCAGCAGGCCACATCAGTGGCTGGCAACCAAGAGTGATGGTCAACAAGGGTTGCAGGCTTGAAAATTTCTTGTTTTGGTCCAAAAGCAAGGCAACAGAGGTGCAAGGTTTGAAAGGCTCAAAGCTGTGGCATTCTGCTGAGGACTTTAAGCACTTGACAAGCATATACACTCATCATCGGGTGTGCAAGCGATGACACCCATGTCGTAAGGGCTGTCAAAAATGGGGTGTATACACCCATTGATATAAAGCACCCTTGTACAGTTTCACTGTAGAGCACATACCAAGTAAAGAAAGCCAAAACACCCCTATGAGGAGGGTAGGGTTACCCTACCCTAGCTTTCAGATGAGCTAGAGTTTCACTACTTCAAGCAAGCAGTTTCACAACATCCTGCATTTAGGCAAGCATCATGTCCTATGTTTGGAACAATCACTAGAGCTTTACTATATGCACTAGGTTGATTGGTCGAAAAGGTACCTCAGCAAGGTTACCTAATATACCTCTCACACCTAACAATAAAAAGTGAAAGGAGGATCAAGCGATACAGCGGCAACCCAAATCCAAGGGTTGTGTTCCTAGCGTGGCATAACCTGCATCCGACCAGCCTTTTGGCAAGCCTCCGACAAGTCATCCAGGATATCAAATGATAAACATAGTGACTTAAAAAGCACCATGCAAATGCAATGCAAAGAACATATATATATATATATACAGATAAAATTTCACATAATGAAGTTTGGGTCAAGTTCTCTAAATCCCCAACAGAGTCGCCAAAAACTGTAGTTAGATTTTCCTGCTCCTCGAAGGGGTTTAGTCTTTTCGAGTATGATAGCCCTACAGTTTGAACTCCCGTGATTCTGAATCTGGTTTCACAAGTGCAATGTAAAACAGAAAAACACAAATGAGAGTCCAAATCCGGCAAATCTTAAAAAAATCCATTAATCATCAAAGATGCCGAAAATAGACTGTTGCTAGATTTCAGAGTCACTACCTAAATATTTTTAAAAAATTTAGGAAAACCGTGACTTGTGCCAGAGGCCATTTGTCTATTGTATCCAAAATTGTCTCGGTTCGGGAACTTAGGTATAAGAGGGGAAGGTCATGAATTGAGTACCCCACTCACCTGATCAAAGATTGACCCCTACTAATCATGATGTGAATTTTATGTATATTGTGTGCTCTTGTTCTGATTATTATGCTAACTTAGAATGCGAGGCACACAAGTATGGACTATTTTGCTTGCTTGGAAATGACTTGATTTTATATGATTTTTGAAAGAGTTTTAAGTGCACACTACTCGAAAGGAAAGTAATGTGCTCGTACATACACTTGATTAAAATCATCCCCAATGCAAGTAAAATAACCTTCATCCACAGGCATTCGAACAGTTTATTTCAAGTAAGCACATAGCCTCATGATAAGATGCTAAGCATGGCAACAATCACACACATGAACATGCTAAAGCCAAAATGTTCACCTAATACTCCAAGGTAAGCCAAAGAAAAAGAAAGCAATTAGAAAAATGCATGACCCTAACAATGCACATGACTAATGCGACACATACAAGAATGCAACTATTAGGTTCAGCTATTTAACATGTCATACAGATCAACTCAAAGCATGCAAAGTACACGTATTCAAATAAGTAGGAAATGACAATGATATTCAAGAATGATGAACCAAACCTTATGTATGCAAAAATGGATACAAAGTGTGGCAATGATATGAAATGAAAACATGACACTATATGCAACCACAGTAAGCATATAAATAAAATGAAAAAAGAAATGGGTGTTGGAAGGCATACAAATATTATAAATTTGCCCTCGCACAAGAGGGTCTAAATGAATGCCCTAATTAACTAATTATTACAAGTCCGAATGAAAGCAACTAATTAATTATAAATTATTACAAATATGAATACTAAAGCTGCTAATCTAATGGACTTGAACGGGAGATGAGGAACCGTATGTGCGTAATCGAGAATATCCTCTGGAAACCTCTTTGTTTACTACCAGAACCTGCTCTGTTTACAGTTACAAAATTGTTCTATTTTTGGTCTAAGGATCTGCTTTGTTTTGCTACAAAATCACCATTTCCGTACAAAATGGATGGCCTGCCGGCCTGATCATATGGTCAGCCATACAGAGTAATGGACGGTCGACCACTATTTCTAAGGAATACCTTGCAATAATAGAGTTGCAACAGAGCAAGAAAGAGTGTTTCCAGGAGATGTTTATCCTCTTTGCCCTTCTCTATCATGAAGATGCTCAAGGGAGGAGTAGATTCGATAATCAAATCATCAATCATCGCAAATTTGTTGCGTGATGATCTTAGAAACGATAGGACAAGAGTTTGATAAACACAATGAAAGACAAACAATACCTCCTCCCTATCATGGAATTACCTCAATGAAAGACTTGCTTCATGAATTATCGAATATCACTAAAATAGTATATGATAATTCTAGAAGCAACAAGTTCAGTATAATGTCCAACTGAACCTAACCAATTTTTATTATCTTTTTACCTCTTTTTTACTCCGGTTTTATTAGCCTTTTTACTTTACCTTTCCATTTTCTTATCTTTTCTTTCTTTTTTTCCAAAGGTGATGATTACGTCCACTAAGTCCAAAGTAATAAAGATTAGCAAGCATGACTTAACCCAAGAAATGGGCTATTCGAGCCTTTTTCTACGGGAGCAACTACAAAGGAAGAATCAAACCCATTTACAAGCGATAATGAATACAGAGTCAAACCGAAATCAGCAATAATGACTCCAAATCCAAACCCAATAATGAGCTATAATGAATCTTTCCTTTATGATTTCCAAGGGTCTAAATAGAAAATTAGTCCCTTAGAAGTAATGCACCGGCGATAAAGGGACGTATCAAACAAGAAATTGCGCTTAGAATAAGAAATGCGTGATGCCCTCATAATGAACCTCCAAAGAGGTTAACCCATTTAGCATGTGGAACCCATTTTCTTATGCCATGAGCGAAAATCTTTTGGATGATACAATGCTCAATCAAAAGAAGCAAAGAAATGAGGGAGGTTGCAGAATGTGACTAAAAAGTGGATGATTACAATGACATTAATGTATACATAAAAACTATAAAAATGAAAGAAAGGACTAGCATCTCAAATAGATTGGTGTCTATGTTCTATACGCGCCAAATCTTGGAGGACTTACAACAACAAAACTAAAATATTCAAAGCATAATTTAACACATTAAAAAACGCTCAAACAGCCAAAAAAACAATGCCAAATATCAAATTTCAGAGGTGGAAAAAATGGAATAAAAAGGGTTTCAACTAACCAACAAGCCTTAAGAAGGGTGGCTAACCCCTCCTCTTTTTTGTGACTTTAAATCACATATTTCAAGCCTCAAAATACTCTGAAAACAACAAGTAAATACAAGAAAAGAGAGAGAAAATATGGTGAAAGAGTTCAAAGTTTACTTCTTGAAAGAGAGGATGAGTTTCTTTGTTCACAAACCACAAACTAAACACTCTCGAGGAGCTAAAATGGTGTTCCATAATCTCAGTAAAAGCTTCAAGTTCAAGCTTGGATGGTGTATCTATAGTGTATGTATATTACAAGAAGAGAATGAAGTGTGTTGGACAAGCTATATGCTCTTAGGGAATTTTTCTAACCCTAAACCATGAGGAGGGTCTTGTTTTTATAGAAAAACAACTTCTCACGTCGGAAATATCAGCAAAGAGACAGCTAGTTCAAAGCATGCACATGGGGACAACTGGTTGCTGTAAAATATCTGTTGTCACCAAACATGGCCGGCCGGCCATGGACAGGTACGGTCGGCCACCTGAAAATGGCCTGCCGGCCACTTGTTGGCTAGCTCTTTTCAGAGTGGTCAGGCTAGAAAAAATAAGGTTTTGGTTCAAAGGGGTACAAGGTTTAGGTTTTAAAGCTTGAAACCGAATCGTTTTGCTGAATGTTTGAACGATTGCACAGCGTAACATTTTATCATCGAGTGTTTAGAGTGAGGTGCCTATGTCTTAAGTGCATCCAAAATGGGGTGTCTACATTTAGCATCCCGTTTTTGTGTGTTTTTCTTACTATGTTGGGCATCCTACTATGCGGCTATTTTCTTATTTGATATATCCCTATGAATGCCAGCAGATGGAAGTTGTGTTGTTTAATTTTGAATAATTTTGATTTTTGTGTTTGTTAGCTCAATTTCTGTTGAGTTGAACATTATTTAGACTCTTTCAAAATACATGAAATCAAGTTGTTCCAAAATGAATGACATAGTCTATACTTATTTGCTTCAGATAGTAAATTTTAGGATTCATTAAATACATCAGAATATGAACATATAAAGTAAATAAAACTTATATCATGGTTTAGTAAAGGCTGATCTTTGATTGAGTGAGCATGGGGTGCCCAATTAAAGACCTTCTCCTCTTATACTTAAGGTTCCGAACCAAGACACCTTTGGTTATGACGAATAGTGGCCTTGGCATGAGTCACAGGTTTCCTAATTTTTCAAAATATTAGGTGGTAACTCTAAGATCTGATGACACAGTCCACTTCTGGAAAATCTTTTGCAATAAAATGAATTTTCTATAAAAGTTGTCAGATCTAAACTCTTATCTATGTTTCACATTGCACTCGCGAGACTAAATCAAAGAAATCGAGGGTTTGAACTATCTAACGCACACAGGTACCCACTGTAGACACCTTATTTTTGACCGTCCTCAAGACTTGGACATCATCGTTTGAACACTCGATGATCATCCATGTTCGTGTTCGTTTTGAGTTCTCGGAAGTCTCAACTACGCGCCTTCTCTCAAGATCTCTCAACTTGTCTGTTTGGTGCTTGATCATGGACCAAACACTTGTGGTTTTGCTTCTGAGGGAAGAAGGTGACTTGTTGGCCATCCCTACACTCTACTGGCCATGTTTCCTTGCCATCGACCAAGATTGTTGGTCGATCGGCACTCTATTTGGTCGACCGGCCATGGTGTTGGTCGACCGGCCATTTTTGCTGGGTAAACCGTATTCATCTGCTTTTGGCAAATATTTTATGCCAGTTGTCACAGCTGGCATCCATAATACACCCCCTTCATACACGTGTATGGAGGGATTTGCCTCTTGTTTAGCTTGCTTAGAAAGCTTTGCATTTGAACCTCTATATAGAGGGAGCTCCCCCTCCCTCCTCCAGGGTTCAAAAAATTAGGGTTAGAGAGTGAGATATAGTTTTGTATCTATACTCGCTTGTTTGATCCTATTTTGTGCCTCAAAAGTGAGTTTTTGTCTTACTTTTGCATTAGAACACCTAGCATTACACCATCCTTAGGTTGTTGAGGCCTTAGAAGGTTGTTGTTAGGGTTCTTGGGTTGGTTTGAACTCAGAAAACTTGATGGAGTGGTGTTCTTGAAGAGGTTCTTCAAGGGTGAGAAACTATCCTCTTTATTCCCCATTCTTGCATAAGCTTTTAGCCTATCTTGCTTATTGTTTTAAGCTTAGCTATTAACTGATAAAAGTTCTGATTTTGTGTGCTTTAGAACTTTGTTTAAGGTCACTTTGAGGTTTGGGGTTGTCTCCCCCCTCCAAGGCCTTGTTGGGCCTTGTTTTAGGCCATACCTTTTGGCCATTGTTTTGGTCTTTACATGACCTCTCTACCACTGAAATCCAAAGGATTTTTAGTGGTGGAGAGGTGGTTTTGAGGTCCTAAATAGGAGGGGGTCACCCCCTCTCCATGTTGTCTTTAATGCTTGCATAAATGGCTTATGTGGTAGCATGCATGTTTAGTTTATTTTAGCTCCATTTCAGTATGTATTAGGCTTTGTTTTGCCATGATAGACCTCTGGTTTGAGTTTGTTTGGACATGCCATGCATGCTTTGTATGCTTACCTTGTAATTCTATGAAATAGCCTAACATGCGTCATGTTGTAACATGTCTTTCTAGCATGATTTTGGCTTGACTCCGAAAAGCTTTTAGTCATGTTTTCGTATGCTTGAGGTCTAATTTTGGTTGCTTGGTCATCCATGGCTTGCTTTGTATAGCTACCATGCAATCTCGCTTGTAGGCTTTGAGTGTTGAAACCTCTAGCATGCTCTACTTGCATCATTTCAGTGGTTTGGCATCACTTATAATGATATTTCAGTCCATGTAGTATGCTCCTATACTTGCACTTATTGCTCCTTTGATGCTTTAAAGAGTTGATGTTTTATGCCTCTTGAACGTGTCATCGTGTATGCCATCATGTGTAAGCCTTTGGGTTGCCATCTAAGCGGGTTTTTGGGCTCATTTTGACATGCCATAACTCTATTTTTGGTTGCTTAAATCATGTCATGTTTGGTTGTATTAGGTATTGTATAACACCTCTTTTGTGGCCTTGTATGACTCATGTTTTGCCCCTTTGATTTGGCCCATTTTAGCTTTGGTCATTGCATGTTTTAGGCTTACTTGGCCATGATTTAGGACTGTTTTGGGTTATGCTTGACATACGCTCTCTGTTTTGTGTAGCTTTAGTTCAAGTATCTCGACTAGTTTTTGGCCTTAAGCCTTAAGCATGCAGGCTTGACTTGTTTGTGTGATTTGGCATCACTCAGAGTATCATTCTAGAGCATGTACTGTTGTCATATTTGCATGCGTTTCATCCCTTTTAAGTGTTCTTAAAAGTTCCCCTTTTTATGCTTAGGTGGTTAGGCCAATTACCATGCATGTTTGTATGTGCATTTGTCCCTTATCCTTTAGCATTTTGGCCACTAATTTAGACCTATTTGAGACTTGTCCATATTAGTTTAAGTCCATCCTTTGCATGTTGTTGCATGCTTGCCTTGTATGATTGTAGCATACTCGGCTCATTGCATGTTGTTGCATGCTTGTTAGCTTGCATTTTGTCATGTGTTTGATATGTTGTTACATGCTTGCATGTTTGCATACTTGTTCATATGCTCATATTGCATTTGCATGCTTTCACGCCTAGGTTGCATAGCATTAAGCATGCATTCCTTGCCTCTTGATCGACCATGATAGAGGTTGGGCCCCTTTATGTGTTTTTTGTGCATTTCATTTGACATTAAAATGCACACTTGGCACCTTGGGCCATCATGCATTGAAATGCGTGATTAGTGGCCCGAAGGTCGAGAGTCATACCCCTTTGAGTCTCGAACATGATGAGGAGGGTGGTCGTGCATACATTTGGCTTGTAAATTCCATGTCATGCACTGTCTGTCCTCTATTGTAGCAAAACCAGTGTTCTGCAGGAAGAAATGGCCGGTCGGCCATCCGCAGTGCCGGTCGGCCATCAATATCCAGCCGATGGCTCTATAAATGGTCGATAACCATTATCGAAGGGCCGGCGGTATTATTTTCTGGCCGGTGGCATCCCACAGTGTTCAAGGAGTAATTTGGAAGCACACTTGGACTTGTGCAGTCTTCAGAGAAAGAAAACAGTGCAAACAGAGGCAACATGTGGCATGGCAGCGGATTTCTGAGAGAATCCGACCGAGTGCGCATGCATCCCTCGTCACGAGGCCATTTCAGTGTTTTAATAGCTTAGAATAGTCATTCATGCTCATTAGGGGTTTGATATAATTAGTTAGCTAGGGTAGTTAATTAATTATCCAGTTTGTATTATTATTTCGGTCCCTCCGTCGAGAGGACACAATTGTGTAATAAGCGTGCGTGTGTGTGATGCATGTCTTCCAACTCCATTTCTTTCTCCCTTTTATTTAACCACTTACAATGGTTAGATTTAGGGCATATTTCATTTAGCATCCTTATGCTATGCATGTTTGCATCCATCCGTTTTGTATTGCATACACCGGGCTCGGCGCATCATGCTAGTTGCATAGTATCTCAATTCCAACTTGAATACGTGTATCGAGTTGTTGCATTTCACATGCCATTCTTAGATTAGCCGAGCCTATTCTAGTTGCAATTTGCATGCGTTGCATTAACCATCTTAGCATAGTTAGGACTCATGCATGATTTGTAATTAGCTTCTTTCTCTAGCTCGGAATACTCGATAACCGTTTATGCTTTATCATCCTTGCATGTGTGTGAGTGACTATCATGATAGCATGCTTACCATGAGGCTATGTGCTTATGTGATATAAATGCCTGAATGCCTGTGGGTGAATGTTAGATTACTTGAATTGGAATAATTCATCGAAATCCGTGTTTTAGACTACTTGCGAATAGCAAACTTCAAACTATTTTCCAAACAAACGGATATGCGATGCTTTGTTCGAAACTAGGCGATCTCGTCTATACTTGTTTTGCTGTGCGCATCACGTAGTAAAGATTATCTAATTAACCGGAATAAGAACACATGTTTTCAAAACAAAATATCATGCTTAGTACAGGCCGATCTTCGGATCGAGCGAGCGGGGGTGCTCATAGATGACCTTCCCCAATCGTACCCAAGTTCCCGAGCCGAGATAACTTTGCTGGTGACAGACACGTGGCCTTAGGCAACGAGTCAGGGTTTCCTAAATTCCCCCAAAATAAATATTTAGGTGGCGACTCTGTATCTGGGAAAGCAGTCTATGTTTGGCACTTCTTTACAAAAATCTGTTTTCCAAAACGATTTGTCGGATTTGTACTCTTTGATGATTCATCGGTCTTGCATTGCACTCTGCGAGATTAGATACAGGACCGTGACATTGAGTCCTGAACTGTAGTGAACCCCAAATGAACAAAATCGGGATCTCCTCCCGGGACGTTCGGGGACGTCTACAGTTTCTGGCGACTCTACTGGGGAGTTAGAGAACTTGACTCGAACTCATGATATATTGTTTTGATTTCACTCATGTGTTTTTTTGCATTGCATGTGCATTGGTGCGCCTAGGACACAGTGTTTGCCATTTGCTATTCCCGAACGGTTTGTCGGAGGCTCGCTTTGAGAAGCGTACCATAAGGCTGATCGGGTACGGGCTCTGCCATGATGGGAACACAAACCCCGATTTTTACCGGGGCACCCTTTTCGACCATTCGACCTAGTACATATTCGGAATCCATAGTGACCATTCCAAGCTAGGACAGGTTACTCACCCAATTATAGGTTGTTTGAAACCGCTGTGTGCGTAGTAAAACCCTAGCTCCTGACAAAATAGGACAGGGAAACCCTACCCCAACATAGGGGTGTTTTGACTCGCATTTACTTGCTATTTGTTTTTAGAGTGTGCCTCTATAGGGAACGTATATGTCCGTTTGCAAGTCTGGGTATCAAGCCTGCAGGCATCAGTGTCAATGTTTTTAGAATCAGTTATATCTGCGGGTATCAGATTCAGATTTGGGACAGTGATTTGGGAACAGTGATCAGTAGTAGAGTACAGTTAGTCAGCTACACCTATGTCAGTTCTGATGAAATTGGACTGAAATACTTCTTGTTTTCTCCTTTAGTTCAGAGATTTAGTTCAGAATAGCCAGTGTTCTCCTTTGCCGAAGCAAGGCAGACTTCTGATCCATCAGTCACCGGTCACATCACTTCCGTTTAGCTCAGCGGACTTATGATGACACAAAATTCAGAGGAGATTGTGGTTATGGCAGCCGCGTTAAACCAATGGATCATCTTACAGGGTGAGACCGATGTTGAGGTATCACACCCGCCCAGGTCGCCTGCCGCGCGCCCGATCTTGGAACCCCAGTTGTTTCAAGCTCGTGAACCCACCACATTTGAGTTAGTGGGAATGATTGGTGACCACCAGAGATCTGTGGCTGATCTAACCTATGGAATGTCAACCCCGCCACCAACTACATCGTATACTGGGGACTTTATGCTGCAAGAGCCCCCGCTACTGGGACGAATTGTGATTGAACTCAGCCAACCTGAAGCAGTCTCAAACTCCGGCAATGACAAGTCGACAACAGCAGGGTTTCGCGCTGAAGTAGTAACCCAAACCGTCCACCAAGCTGAGGCTAGTGGAAAGAACAAGACGAAGGCAGACGTAGATCCCTATGCACAACTCCAAGAAACTGTTGAGGCCCTGAAAGCCGGGGCATTGAATAAGCAACAAGTACTTGCAGTTGTGGCTAAAACCATAGATGACATTTTCCCGGTTCAGACCGAGAACAGTACAAGCCAAAGGGAAAATCGGGATAGGACCCGTCATATCCGAATAGTTCCTTCCCATCCTAACCCTGCACCTGGGAAAGATCAAAGAGCCAAGGCAGCACCTACTGATCCTTTTGCTAGTGCATCCAGTAAAGGTCCACAAACCTCGAAGTATTTACCCCGAGGACGCAGGGTCTTTCATGCCCTCTACATGCCTTTGTCCAAGGCTCTTCGAATCCTCACTGAAAAAGGTCATCTCAAACCTCTTGAGCCTCGGCCTCTCCCGAGTAATCTCCCTCTCTCACATGATGCTACTCAGTACTGCGCGTACCATCAACAGACTGGTCACACCACCGACAACTACTTCCGGCTTCGCCACGAAGTGCAGGATCTGTTTGATAACGAGGTCATCCTCCCACCTAGCTCAGCAAAGTCTGTCACCACTGAGTTTGTGGACTTCGAAGATGATACAAGTATGTGATCAGGGGTTGACCCACCTGCGGGCGGTACTCAATTTACTCCAGACGTGGGAATGCCACGCACTGTTTCGAGCATTTATGAATGCTGGTTTTTGTACTTTCTGACTCGGGTATTGAGTCGGTTTTGTTATGTCGTTTAGAGTCTGTCCCGTTGTATAGAGTCAGTCTTTTCATACTGAGTCAGTTGGGTTTGTCTTGTTGTATCGAGTCAGTCCTGTTTTGCTAGAGTCGGGTGATCCCGGGGGTGTTACCTCGAACATCACTATCTTGTTTTGTGTTTATCTTTTTTCTTTCTTTTGAGTCTGTTTCTGCCTTGGAGCCAATTATGCCAATAGATATGAATGAAACAACAGTGATTTTCACACTCTTGTGTTTGCTTCTGCCTTGCACCAGTTATGCCAGAAGTTTGAATGAAACAACAGTGCATTTCACCCCCTCTTTTGTGCCTTTAAGTCAATGTATTGGCCTAAGTTTTTCAAAACTTTTTGAACATTGTGATGAAAGCGAAGAGGAAGGAATTCCTCGGGTTTTGCAAAATTTGATCAATTGAGAGAAAGAAAGGCGTGCTAAGCCCTTAATGAATGAAATCATGTTTGTTAATGTAAGTACTGAGAAGGATCCTGGCTTGATCCAGATTGGTTCTACACTGTCTTCAGCGTGAGTGACTAGTCGCTTTCTTAAAAGATTTCAAAAAATGTTTTGCGCAGTCCTGCGAAGACCTGTATGGAATCGTTCTTAAGATTGTGCAGCTTAGGATCGCTCTCAGCCTCGAGACTTGACCCCTTGCTTTCAAACCTTGGACCTTAATTCAAAGTGTTCAATGGTCAACCATCGAAGGAGGCCTGCATGGCCAGATTTGAAGCAACCCATGAATTAGCGGCAAGAAAGTTAGATCGAGAAGATCAGATGTCATCAAAGGAAGCTTGCAAAACTAGGGGCAAAAATGTCCGTTGCGCTCAAAAAGTCGAAGATGGATCATTCCGCAAATTAATGAAGATCGGCAAGAATGCCAAATCCCAGAAGGGAGGAAAGAAGAAAGTATTGCTGAGGGATAACCGAGTTCCTATCCATAACACTAGGGGAAAATTCAGCCCCCCATTGGATGGACTTCTACATCGTCAACAAACAGCAGCCATTCTCCTAGATTCAAATGACTTCAGGATTTCAAAACCATTTGACATGGACAAAGCTACACTTTTACCCTTGAGAGGCTCACTGGGCCGCAAACCCGGAAGGGCGACCCAGGCAAAAGTTAGAGCAAGAAAAAGAAGAAAAAGAAAAAAAGAGAAAAACGCAAAAAAAAAAAAAAAAAAAAAAAAAAAAAAAAAAAAAAAAATTGAAGAAAATGAAAAGAAAAGATGAAAAATAAAAGAATTGAAAAGAAGAGAAGCACAAAGCTCGGAAGGTTGAAAACCCAGAAAGGGCGGCCTTGGCAAAAGTTAGAGCGCAAAAGGAGAGGTTAATACCCGAATGTACCTTACCCCAGAAGTACGTAAGGCTTGATTCCCATGTTTGGGATACGTAGGCAACTTCATTATGAAGTCCAGCCATAAACACTTCCAAATCAACTATGTCCATGAAATGGCTCTGATCATCTTTGTCATTCCTGTATCTGAGAGTTCGGTTGTGACCATCGCTATTAGGACTGATTACAATGCGTTGCGGTGCCATTCAGAAAAAGGGCAACTTTCCCTTGCCAATACACCGCGGTGCTATTCAGACAAGGGGCAATTTTCTATTGCCATACTGTGTTGTTCAAACAAAGGGGCAATTTTCCATTGTAATGGATCTGAGGTTGTGCATCTCAAGAGTAGGTTCCGTGCTCGTTGTGCAGTGAACATTTGCAAAAACATTTTTTGAGAATCTTTACTAAAGTTGACTAATTTTCTCGAAAATTATTCTATTTTTCCAAAAACTGGACCTTTCCTTGGACTTAAAACAGGAAAATCTTCAGTGCTCATAACCTAACTTGCATGATTTTGAATCAGAAAAGTTGAACAAGTTTGTTAATCTAACTCTCATATTGATCAAAATTGTTTTAGTAGAAAGTAAGAACAAAAATGGTCAAAATGATGAACTAGGGGCACAGTTAAGTCAGGTGTTCTTTCTTTTCCCCCATTATCAAACTTACTTGCCGGAAAAGGGCACCATATTCGCCAGAAAAGGGCACGACTGAGGTTAACAACAAAGGGCTGAAAGCTCTTATACCCTCCAAGCAGCGAGGTATCAAGCCAAGTACGAAGCACAAAGTGGGATGGATCGAGATACTTCATTCCCTCATCCGGGGCATCAACTAAGCATCACCAAAAGAAATAGCTGCGAGCTGATAGTATTGGGGCATGAACCCACAACTTCTTGTTTATCCATCAACCACCCAGGGAAGGGATGAAAAATGAGAGATTGAAGAATAGTGCGATGTGCGTTGAGAGAAAAAATGAGAAAAGGGCTTTTTCAGAGAAACAGAGCCTGAGGGCCGAGTGATATGAGAATTACAAATGAGAAAGGGTGGGAAACAATACCCAGAGAAACAAGCTCCCTGTGCACGTCTGAGTGTCGTGTCTTTTTTTTTATTATTTTATCTCGATTCTTGTTTTGAGTTGTTTCGAGTGTTACTCGATGTGTTTAGGTTGTTACCCTTTGTTTTTCGATTGAGTCATTTTTGCTGTGTTTAGTCGTAGGCTTAATACCCGGTCAAGAACTCATTTCTTATTTGAAAATAAGTTGTTTTGTGCTCAGAGTGCTGTGCCATTCTTCACATTTGTGCAAAACAGAATTCGTTCTTTCATAAAACCGCAGGGTTTAACCCAGGTCATGTGAGAATAGTGGAACCAGGGCCTATCTGAAGCTATGTGTTCCAGACTGTGATGCAAAAGAAAAGAGGAAGGATTCAGAGCATCTGAGTTTGTTTCGACTTCTGCAAATGTCGTCTTTGCATCTTGTGTATTCAAAATAAATAAATGCTGTGTTATGGGCTGTGAGTTCAGAATGAGCAATGTTCAGAATGGGCTGTGTGTTCAGAATCAGCAGTGTCCTGCATGAACCGTATGTTCAAAATAAAGAGAGTGTTGTGTCACGAGTTGTGTATTCAAAATGAGCAGTCTATGTGTTGAACATGTCGGGAACTTGTGATTAGTTCCACTTCTTGTGCCTTTCGGTGTTGATTTTGCGAAGTCGCACCTGTGTTACTTCAATTTGCTTATTGAGTTGTTGCTCAATTGCTTACCGAGTTGTTGCTCATTTGTCTATCGAGATGTTGCTCATTTGATTACCAAGTTGTCGCAATTTTGCTTATCGAGTTGTTGATCATTTTGTTTATCAAGTTGTTGCTCATTTGCTTACCGAGTTGTTTCTCATTTGTCCATCAATTGTTGCTCATTTGATTACCAAGTTGTTGTAATTTTGCTTATCGAGTTATAAACTTGTCAGGGTCTTATTGTTGCTTATTGAGTTAATTTGTTTTATTTGTTACGTTGGTCTCCCTGACCTGGTAATACATGCATGTTCAATTTCCATTCGATTACATTGCTATGTAATATAATGCGATGCGATGTATGAAATATGCAATGTAACATTCTTTTTAATAAAAAGCTTGTTTCATTCCATCATCTTTTCAAGTACATAGTTTTGAAGAAAATAAAGGTTGCCTGTGGCAGTACAACGTGCTCAAGTTACCAGCAAAAAGAAAGGTAAAACAAAAAGGGAAAAGTAACAAAATGTCTGAACAAAGAAAGAAAAAGAAGAAAGCAACAAAAGTCTAGATCAACGTCAATTGGTCTCAGGCATGAGAGTCTATCCTCATCCTGTTCCTGGACGAAGGTCCAGGAGTATCGTCGCAGGCTCCACCATCTGAGCCCGAGCCCGAATCATCTCCAGTCTCATCCTTAGATGACTCTGCCTCTGCCTCTGCCTCGGACTCATCATCATCTGGAATCGGTGCCCGTGAGCTACTCCCAACATGAGTGCGCCTCACTTTCGTGCGGGGGTGTACTGTGGTCCCTCGCCCTGCTCTCCCTCCTCCTCGGGCAGATGCAGATGGTCCTGCTGGAGCACCCCCTACAGCCGATATCTGGAATGGGGCCTAAAAAAGGACAAATGGTAAATACATCAGTTATGCTGTGCAAAGTAGAGTATGAATACCGAATGTAGTGTGTGAGTACAGTGTATGAATGCTGTGAGCAGTGTATCAGTACAAAATACAGTATGTGAGTACAGTGTATGAATACTGTGAGCAGTGTATCAGTACAAAATACAATATGTGAGTACAGTGTATGAATGTTGTGAGCAGTGTATCAGTACAGAATACAGTATGTGAGTATAGTATATGAATGCTGTGAGCAGTGTATCAGTACAGAATACAGTATGTGAGTACAGTGTGTGAATGTTGTAAGCAGTGTATTAGTACAGAATGCAGTATGTGAGTACAGTGTATGAATGCTGTGAGCAGTGTATCAGTATAGAATACAGTATGTGAGTGCAGTATATGAATGCTGTGAGCAGTGTATCAGTACAGAATGCAATGTGGGAGTACAGTGTATGAATGCCGTGATGAACGCTGTGAACAGCATGCGGGTTATAGTGTATCAGTACCGTCAGTGCTGTGTATCAAGTGCTGTGTGGATAATGCGATGCATCGGATTATATAGGGTTTGAGATTGTAGTTGAAAGAGCTTACCGGGATGCTGTAAATAGCCAGCAAGTCAAGGCTCTGCTGTAGCATCCCATCACAGAGGTAGTCAACTTCAAAGACTGGCGAGTATACTCGGCAGAAGCCTGCAAGAGTGTTAGAAACATCAGTATTTTGCAGAACGTCAAGAGAAATGAAGTGAAAGGACTGTACAGGATACAAAATGCAATAATGCATACCGGGGGCAAGCCGTAGAATCCAACTAGCTCGTGATCAGCCGGAGGGGGAGCGATATGGATCTGGTAAGTCTCCCCACCCTGCCCTCGGCATGTCATCATCATAGGCAGCGTTGGCCACTCGGCTCCCTGCCCTCTCTGAGATCCGCTCCTGCCACGGGCCCGAGCCGCCCTCCGTGCTCCTACTTCAGCGGCCGGCGCCGCAGGCCTCTCCCTCTCAGCTCAGCGAGGACTAGTCAGAGGTGGCATCAAATAAACCTGAATATACTCGGCGTAGTCACCCTCCTCCCTGAAAGGCTCGGAGTCCCAGCCAATCGTGTAGTCTATCTTCTCCTCGAGAGTGTATCACTCAGTTTACCTCATGTGAGTAGGAGGTGGCTGCAGAACTGTCGGCTCTGGCACGCCCAAGGTCTGCCGCAAGAAGCGCTCCCCCAAGTACCAGGCGCGACAGACGGGGCCTTTTAGTAGAACTCTGAATCGGGCCGTCTCTCGAGCACCAGCATACTGATCCCGAACTGCGTCAGGTAATGGGGCCCAAGGCTGCCAGGTAATCTGCAAATAAAACACAGTTTGTTACCTACTGATATTGAAAGAGCAATGTAAAGCGAAGCTTAAATGAACTGTAATGTTTGACATACCTCGGCTGCAGTGATGGTATCGAAGTAGCGGCGAAAAAATATGAAGGACTCCCGTGGCCTCTGCTCACATCTCACGTCGAAGCGGTGAGAGAATGGAACACCGAGAGGAATCTCCTTATCTGGCACTGGGGCAAGCCTCGGGAAGTAGGCATACACCCACAACTGTACAGTGTGACAGAACAGATATGAGCATGCTTATCAGATAAAGCAGTACCCAGATATAGTATGCATATAAAGTAGAAAGCGGTATATGCAGTGTATTATGCAGTGTGTGCAGTGTATAGAGTATAGATAATGTAAAACATAACTAAAAAGACAAAAAAGGGAATATGTACCTTCCATGCTCGCCAGTAGCCTCCAAGCAACTGCCCGCTGAGGCGGGAGGATAAGCTCATATATTCGTAGAGAGTGGCCAAGCCCGCACCACCCAGTCGTAGCGGCGGATCTGTGTCACATCCACAAGTGCGCTCAGCAGGTAGAGGGCGACGGTGTTCGCCCGGTCGGCGAAGAGCGTAGTCCCTAGCAAGAACATAATGAAGCCACGAGCGTACTGCTACTCCTTCTCCCGGGTAGTAGGCGCCTGGATTCGGAAGTGATCCTCGAACCATGAGTATCGCACAAACCCTGCTCAAGCGAGAGGTGGCTGAGTGCCAAACAAGTATATCTGAGCGGCGTCCCACTCGTCTATGTCTGTATGAAAGGGGATTGGATCACCCCCACTCCGATGCCTGTGAGCATGGAGAAATCGAAGGGAGTCATCATCATCTCCCTGGTGGCGGAAAGGTGGAAGGAGTCAGTGGTGTCCCACCACCTCTCCACCAGAGCGGCAAGAAGCGGCCTGCTCGCAGTGAGGCACGAGAGTCCTATGCAGAAGGTCCCAAAGCTAACTCGATTGACAATGCGGCGAACCGAGTCAAGAAGCTCCATGTAGCAACCTCGGGCAGCAACGTTCCCATACCCCCGGAAGGCATGGGAATCTTTTTATTTTCAGAACAAACAGTTGCGAAACATTATTACAAATACAGTTTTGAAAAGCATTTAGAATTGATGATGAAAAGGTAGTGCGTGTGCATGTGTTCAAGATTACACAGATGTAGTGCGTGGGTGTGCTCGCAGTGAACTACGGCATATGATGTATCAGTGTGTTTGAGTGGTTCAGTGGGAAATACAGCGTGTGTACACGTGTTTAGATTCAAACAGATATCGGGTGCGAGTGTGCTCGTAGTGAACTACGGCATATGATGTATCAGTACGCTTGAGTGGCTCAGTGGAAAATGCAGCGTGTGTGCACGTGTTCAGATTCAAACAGATATCAGGTTCGGGTGTGCTCGCAGTGAACTACAACATATGATGTATCAGTGTGTTTGAGTGGTTCAGTGGGAAATACAGCATGTGTACACATGTTCAGATTCAAACAGATATCGGGTGCGGGTGTGCTCGCAGTGAACTACGGCATATGATGTATCAGTGTGTTTGAGTGGCTCAGCGGAAAATGCAGCGTGTGTGCACGTGTTCAGATTCAAACAGATATCAGGAGCAGGTGTTCTCGCAGTGAACTACAGTGTATGATGTGTCAGTGTATCTGGTTCAAGCAGTTAAAGAACAGGTTTGACTATTGCAGTTGTATGTTTGATATCGCGGAAAATAAAACAGAGGGAGAGTGTACCTCGGAAGTGCCGTAGGACAGGTGTGCCTCTAGCTCACGCAATAGAAGCTCCGGTAGCACACCCCTCGCGAAGCTGCTGAAGTGGCGGATACCGTCAGGAGGCAATACGTGTATTGCCGGCCTGTAGGTCGCCGGGTCGAACGGTCGAACGCTCAAAGGCAAGAGCTCAACCTCGGGGTCCATATCCTGTTCTGGGGGAGTCCCGCCTCATAGAACGTCGTCCGCCATCTCAAAAATAGTGCAAAAATGGCTGAAAAGGTGGAAAAAGGGCAAGAATGCCAAAAGTCAACCCCGACAAGGTGAAAAATGAGAGGAAAGGTCGGGGTCTGGAAAAGGCACAAAGATCAAGGTATGACTTGGGGAAAACAAACCCCAAATGGTGGAAACAAAGAAAAATGCACCGAAACCAAGATTTGTTCGGTTCAAAATGTGCGAAACGGTGAAGATTTCACGAATCGAACGACGAAAAAGTGTCGAAAACACGAGAAAAATGAGGATCGAAGGTTGGAAAATCACCTAGAGAGAGGGGAGGGTTTTTCGAGCTTGGAGGAAATGAGAATATAGGGTTTGAGGCCCTATATTTAAAGACCTGTGGCTAAATTTTGAAACTGCCCCGATTCTGCCATTTTTGGCCGGTCGGCCAAATTGTTAGCCGATCGGCTAAATAGTTGGCCGATGAACTCATTTTGTGGCCGATGGATGGCCGGTGGCCTCCCCTTGGGGTCGGTGAGCCTCCCACACTCTTGTTTGGGTCAGTTATGTGGTTTGGAACCTTCATTACTCAAGACAGTGCAAGGAAAGGGACTTTCAAAGTTTAACCGGCTTCCGTGTTGACTTCGAACCAGGATTTCTGTATGCAATGCTCGGTACGCGCAAGGTGTATCCTTTGCGTATCCCTTGGTATCTAGCGAGATTCAATAACCGCTTTAAATGCGTTGCATTACAATATCTTGCCTTGTTTATGATAAACATACATAGGTTGCATCGTTATGAACGTCTACGTGCGCTGTCGCGCATTTGAGTTCATTTGCATTGTCATGCATTTCAAGAGACATGCGTTGTCGCGCATTTGAGTTCATTTACATTTTCATGCATTTCAAATTGTCATGCATTTCAAGAAGCGTGCATTGTCGCGCATTTGAGTTCATTTGCATTGTCATGCATTTCAAGAAACGTGCGTTGTCGCGCATTTGAGTTCATTTGCATTGTCATGCATTTCAAGAGACGTTCGTTGTCGCGCATTTGAGTTCATTTGCATTGTCATGCATTTCAAGAGACGTGCATTGTCGCACATTTGAGTTCATTGGCATTGTCATGCATTTCAAGAAACGTGCATTGTTGCGCATTTGAGTTCATTTGCATTGTCATGCATTTCAACAGACGTGCGTTGTTGCGCATTTGAGATCATTGGCATTGTCATGTATTTCAAGAAACGTGCATTGGCACGCCTTTAAGTTCATTTGCATTGTCATGCATTTCAATAAATCATGCATTGTCATGCATTTCAATTACACGCATTGTCATGCATCTTGCATCTACATTCAGTTTGCATTGTCGTGCATTTCAGTTCATGCATTGTCATGCGTGTCTCATTTGCATTGTCGTGCATCCCAATAGTTTGCATTGTCATGCATTTCAATAAATAATGCATTGTCATGCATTTCAATTACACACATTGTCATGCATCTTACATCTACATTTCGATTCATGCATTGTCATGCATTTCAGTTCATGCATTGACATGCGTATCTCATTTGCATTGTCATGCATTTCAATAGTTTGCATTGTCATGTATTTCAGTTCATGCATTATCATGCGTGTCTCATTTGCATTGTTATCCATTTCAATAATTCGTATTGTCATGCATTTCAACAACGTGCATTGTCATGCATCTCTTGTTTGCATTATCTTGCATTTCGAACAACTCGCATTGTCATGCATCTTCCATTTGCAGTATCATGCATGTCAATCTCTCACATTGATTGCGTATTTCATGTGCATTGTCCTGCACCCCTTTAACTTGCATTGTTCTGCACATTCCTTCTCCGGAACACTGGGATATGTCCCTATGTTTCCCTTTCTTTGGTTAAGTGCATTCGGAACATGTTCCGATGCCTAAACGTTTCTCTACTCACGGGCCGCGTGTGGACGTATCTAAGTTTTCTCCACTCGTATGCCGCATGTGGACGTATCTAACTTTTCTCCACTCGCGTGCCGTGTGTAGACGTCTCTAACTTTTCTCCACTCGTGTGCCATGTGTGGACGTATCTAACTTTTCTCCACTCGCGTGCCGCGTATGGACGTAACTAACCCTTACTAACCTTCACTAACCCCTTGGCACCCTTCTCACATTGTTACACACATTGCATACGTTTTCACGTATGCTTTACTTACATGTGCTTATGCCTCTCTTGTTACACACATTGTATGCGTTGTCACGCATGCTTTACTTACATGTGTTTATACACTACTCGGATTGCATTGTTATGCACTACTCGGCTCGCATTGTCGCGCATGCCCTCCTTGCATTGTTATGCTTATTTCAAATCGCATTGTTATGCACACACTCGAGTTGCGTTGTTATGCACCCCTTCCACCCGCATTGTCATGCACCCCCTCACTTACGTTGTCACGCACTTTTCACTTACGTTGCTATGCATGTTTCTAACAATGTTGTACCTGTTAAGTTTCCTTCTATTGCAAGCACGATATTGTATGTACGGTTCATTTGAAGCTGGCACAACCAGACGAACCGCACAGGTATTGTATTCTCCGCGTCAAACGTAGCGAGAATTATGTAATTCTCTTACATCCTTTCTGTATTGTAATGTAGTTTGTTTTTTTGGCTTGCTTAAAATTTTTGCATGTTATGCTTCGTTACAGCTTTCTTTGCATGATCATAAGTTATGCTCGGCTTTGTGCATTGTCCTTGCATCTTGCCCCTGCCTTCAGGCACATATCTTGCTATCTTGCATGCTTGTCTAAGTCTTCAGCCTTGTCAAAAATAGGTCGTCTCTGGGCTTTGACATTCACTCCCGTCATTGTTATGACTTTTGAGTTCTGTCATAGAAGGGCAACTGTAGACACCCCATTTTTGACCGTTCTCAAGACTTGGGCGTCATTGTTTGAACACTCGATGATCATCCATGTTCGTGAAGAGGTTCTTCAAGGGTGAGAAACTATCCTCTTTATTCCTCATTCTTGCACAAGCTTTTAGCCTATCTTGCTTATTGTTTTAAGCTTAGCTATTAACTGATAAAAGTTCTAATTTTGTGTGCTTTAGAACAATGTTTAAGGTCACTTTGAGGTTTGGGGTTGTCTCCTCCCTCCAAGGCCTTGTTGGGCCTTGTTTTAGGCCATACCTTTTGGCCATTGTTTTGGTCTTTACATGACCTCTCTACCACTGAAATCCAAAGGATTTTCAGTGGTGGAGAGGTGGTTTTGAGGTCCTAAATAGGAGGGGGTCACCCCCTCTCCATGTTGTCTTTAATGCTTGCATAAATGGCTTATGTGGTAGCATGCATGTTTAGTTTATTTTAGCTCCATTTCAGTATGTATTAGGCTTTGTTTTGCCATGATAGACCTCTGTTTTGAGTTGGTTTGGAAATGTCATGCATGCTTTGTATGCTTGCCTTGTAATTCCATGAAATAGCCTAACATGCGTCATGTTGTAACATGTCTTTCTAGCATGATTTTGGCTTGACTCCGAGAAGCTTTTAGTCATGTTTTGGTATGCTTGAGGTCTGATTTTGGTTGCTTGGGTCATCCATGGGTTGCTTTGTATAGCTATCGCGCAATCTCGCTTGTAGACTTTGAGTGTTGAATCCTCTAGCATGCTCTACTTGTATCATTTTAGTGGTTTGGCATCACTTATAATGACATTTCAATCCATGTAGTATGCTCCTATACTTGCACTTATTGCTCCTTTGATGCTTTAAAGAGTTGATGTTTTATGCCTCTTGAATGTGTCATCGTGTATGCCATCATGTGTAAGCCTTTGGGTTGCCATCTAAGCGGGTTTTTGGGCTCATTTTGACATGTCATAACTCTGTTTTTGGTTGCTTAAATCATGCCATGTTTGGCTGTATTAGGTGTAGTGTAACACCTCTTTTGTGGCCATGTATGACTCATGTTTTTCCCCTTTGATTTGGCTCATTTTAGCTTTGGTCATTGCACGTTTTCGGCTTACTTTGCCATGATTTAGGACTGTTTTGGGTTATGCTTGCCATACGCTTTTGTTTTGTGTAGCTTTAGTTCAAGTATCTCGACTAGTTTTTGGCCTTAAGCCCTAAGCATGCATGCTTGACTTGTTTGTGTGATTTGGCATCACTCAAAGTATCATTCCAGAGCATGTATTGTTGTCATATTTGCATGCGTTTCATTCCTTTTAAGTGTTCTTAAAAGTTCCCCTTTTTATGCTTAGGTGGTTACGCCAATTACCATGCATGTTTGTATGTGCATTTGTCCCTTATCCTTTAGCATTTTGGCCACTAATTTAGACCTATTTGAGACTTGTACATATTAGTTTAAGTCCATCCTTTGCATGTTGTTGCATGCTTGCCTTGTATGATTGTAGCATACTCGGCTCATTGTATGTTGTTGCATGTTTAAGTTGCATTTTGCATGCTTGTTAGCTTGCATTTTGTCATGTGTTTGATATGTTGTTACATGCTTGCATGTTTGCATACTTGTTCATATGCTCATATTGCATTTGCATGCTTCCATGCCTAGGTTGCATAGCATTGAGCATGCATTCCTTGCCTCTTGATCGACCATGATAATGGTTGGGCCCCTTTATGTGTTTTGTGTGCATTTCATTTGACATTAAAATGCACACTTGGCACCTTGGGCCATCATGCATTGAAATGCGTGATTGGTGGCCCGAGGGTCGAGAGCCATACTCCTTTGAGTCTCAAACATGATGAGGATGGTGGTCGTGCATACATTTGGCTTGTAAATTCCATGCCATGCACTATTTGTCCTCTATTGCAGCAAAACCAGTGTTCTACAGGAAGAAATGGTCGGTCGGCCATCCTCAGTGCCGGTCGGCCATCAATATCCAGTCGATGGCTCTATAAATGGTCGATAACCATTAACCAAGGGCCGGTGGTATTATCTTCTGGCCGGTGGCATCCCACAATGTTCAGGGAGTAATTTGCAAGCACACTTGGGACTTGTGCAGTCTTCAGAGGAGGAAAACAATGCAAACAGAGGCAACATGTGGCATGGCAGCGGATTTCCGAGAGAAACCGACCGAGTGCGCATGCATCCCTCGTTACGAGGCCATTTCAGTGTTTTAATAGCTTAAAATAGTTATTCATGTTCATTAGGGGTTTGATATAATTAATTAGCTAGGTTAGTTAATTAATTATCCAGTTTGTATTATTCTTTCGGTCCTTCCGTCAAGAGGCCGCAATTGTGTAATAAGCGTGCGTATGTGTGATGCATGTCTTCTAACCCCATTTCTTTCTCCCTTTTATTTAACCGATTACGATTGTTAGATTTACGGCATATTTCATTTAGCATCCTTATGCTATGCATGTTTGCATCCTCCCATTTTATATTGCATGCACCGGGCTCGGTGCATCATACTAATCGCATAGTATCTCAATTCCAACTTGAATACGTGTATCAAGTTGTTGCATTTCACATGTCATTCTTAGATTAACCGAGCCTATTCTAGTTGCATTTTGCATGCGTTGCATTAGCCATCTTAGCATAGTTAGGACTCATGCATGATTTGTAATTAGCTTCTTTCTCTGGCTCGGAATACTCGATAAGTGTTTATGCTTTAGCATCCTTGCATGTGTGTGAGTGACTGCCATAATAGCATGCTTACCATGAGGCCATGTGCTTATGTGATATAAATGCCTGAATGCCTGTGGGTGAAGGTTGGATTACTTGAATTGAAATAATTCATCGAAATCCGTGTTTTAGCCTACTTGCGAGTAGCAAACTTCAAACTATTTTCCAAACAAATGGATATGCGATGCTTTGTTCCAAACTAGGCGATATAGTCTATACTTGTTTTGCTGTGCGCATCACGTAGTAAAGATTAGCTAATTAACTGAAATAAGAACACATATGTTTTCAAAACAAAATATCATGCTTAGTACAGGCCGATCTTCGAATCGGGCGAGCGGGGGTGCTCATAGATGACCTTCCCCAATCGCACCCAAGTTCCTGAGTCGAGGCAACTTTGGTGATGATGGACACGTGGCCTTAGGCAACGAGTCAGGGTTTCCTAAATTCCCCCAAAATAAATATTTAGGTGGCGACTCTGTATCTGGCAAAGCAGTCCATGTTTGGCACTTTTTTACAAAAATCTGTTTTCCAAAACAATTTGCCGGATTTTGACTCTTTGATGATTCATCGGTCTTGCATTGCACTCTACGAGATTAGATACAGGACCATGACATTGAGTCCTGAACTGTAGTGAGCCCCAAATGAACAAAACCGGGATCTCCTCCCAGGACGTTCAAGGACGTCTACACCCACCAACAATGTTACACTAGGGAATGGTTACAATTTACCCAACAATCTATTCAACATAAAAAAATAACATCAATGGTATACATTACCGTTCTAGTTCCTTTCTTTTTCATCAGCTCCATTCTAACAACATAATGCACAATAACACACAGATGGAATTGTCTATTCACAATGTCCACCAACAACCAATAATATATCAATCTAGATTACATAATCTAATGCCCAAACCCTACACATTGCATATACTAATCAACGAACAATGTCATTCTCTACCGATGGCTAAGGAGAAAACTCTATAGATTCCAATTATATAATTAAAAGCATAAAGATAATAACATCCATCCACTACGTTCCAATCCACTCCAACTGTCATTTCTTTTGTAAAAGAGGTAATTAACCACAGTTTATATTGAAAATCAACCCCTACAAGTCCAAATCCCCCAACATACACAACAATTTCCAATACTTTTGATTATCAATTCAAACACCCAATTTGTACATAACCAAACATAACCAAAACTAAACTCAACGTTAACCACTTCCTTTAATAATTTGAAATTCACAACTTAAGTGCCAAACCCTTCCAAACCCACATCCTAACATTCTCCTACAACGCACAATCAATTATAAACATGAATCCACAACCCCAAATCTAAAACCAATCCAACCCTCATGATTTTAAATAAAATCAACTATAAGGACTATACTTTTAATGTAATAAGAAGTACCACAAATCTCTCTATAGTGAGATATTGAAAAGAAGCTCAAGAATCCCTACCTCTTGAATGCGAAGTTAAGAAAAAATCAAAAATCCACCGGTGACAAAAACACAATCCCCTCAAATTAAAACAGCGCCTTCGCCACTCTATATTTTAGTTTGGAACTAGGGGTAGAAGACCACTCAAAACATGTGAAACCAAAGGCTAAAGAGCTTAAAAGCTCGACCATGGAAAATGAGATAGAGAAAGGAAAGAAAAGATCTCAAAAAAGGACGTTTCTAGTGCACTGACGACTTATAAAGGCTCACAATCACGGTTGCAGTCTAATACCTCACAGGCGCAAACTCGCCAACTCTAGAGGTCTCGAGTGTGAACATTCCTACCGCGGGCATAACTACCTAGCACATCTAGTCATGGGTGTGACCAACTCTCTTGCGGGCGCGATCCCTCTATTCACAGTTGGACACCACAACCCCTTCTGGACAACACACTCTCTCCCAACCAACAGAGCTAAAGGCCACATTTGGTCGTGGCCTATCGCGGGTGCTACCTACACATCGTTGGCGCGGCCATTGTGGTCGTGGACGTGACCACACCAAAATCAAAAGGTTTTAGGTTGCTTCCAAAGCTAACCCCAATGCGTTCCATAGTCTAAACTCCCAAGGATAGGTTAAAGTTAACTGGGTCGGCCATGTGTCCCAATCAAAAACAAAACAGATCGGGTTTTCTCACCCTGGGCCATAACAAAATTGTTCATCCCTTCTTTGCCTTCAACCTTGTTGTCACTTTTATCCTTATCTGACTCTGATTCGTCATCTCAAGTGATAGCGAAAGCTTTCTTTGTCTTCTTCTTCAATCGATTAAGGCATTCTTGAGCAAAGTAGCCAAATCATTGGCTTTCATAGTATTGGACTCTTTGAGTGTTTTCTTGTATTCTTCTTTTCTTCTTCTTGATTGTAGAGTCAATTTTGAGCTTATCTTTGCCTTTGAATTTATGAATTGATTCCAAAAGATTAAGTTTTTTTTTCAGAAAAGACTTTTCAAAGTGTTTTATAAAAGCATCCATCATATCAGAATCAAACTCACAACACTTATCGGAATCCTTTCCAACTCTATGAACACTATTAAAAGCAACATTATCTTTTTGTTTCTTTTTGAAATTCATATGAACCTCATAGGTTTGGAGATTTCCAACCAAATGATACAGTTTCAGGTTGCTAACATCTTGAGTCTCCTCAATAGCCGTAACTTTTGGTTGAAACCAATCAGGCAAGGACTTCAAAAAAAATTTCACAATCTTGGATTCGAGTATTTTTTTTTTTTTTTCATCTAAATGGAAGCTGGAATTCACAATGTCAATTAACTTGGCCTAAAATTCATCAAAGGTCTCACTATTTTTCATGAACAAGCTTTCAAAATTAAAAGTGAGCCTTTGAAGTTTTGAGTGTTTAGTGAAGGAGTGCCCTCATGAATAGTTTATAAGATATCCCATCCATCTTTTGCGAGTTCACAATTACAAAGGTGACTAAACTCTTCAAGTGTGATGGCACAAAAATAAGGAATTGATAGCTTTACTATTCCAGCTACGATTGTGGTAATTGGTTGTGTCCCATTTGTCAATTGGTTCGGGGAACGTTAATCAATCAATGGTAATCGTAGGTTCGGTCCACCTGGACGTGATAGATTGTCAAACTTTTTCATCAATTGCTTTTAAAAATGTTCTTATCCAAGCTTTCCAAAAGAATAATTGGATCCGTTAAGTAGGGGTGGTCGCACCATAGAATTACCCTCGTGAATTGAATCCATTACCACAAATCAAATACGATTTTAGTCCTTATAACTTTGAAAAACAAAGATTGAGCGACCTGCTCTAATACTAATAAAAATTCCTTAAAAACCTCGAGATAGTGATTTGTATTTAGGATTCAATTTTATCAATGAATAACAATCCCTACTCAAATACAAGTAGATCTAATTCAATTAAACGAGAACTATATCTATCAAACAAACATCAACAAATCAACACAACGATATAATGTGAAAAAAAATCCCAATTGGAATACCTTCAATTTTTTATCACATGGGTCAAAGTCACAAAACAATCCACTAAGAAGATAAATGAATTATACAAGAGAACCCTCAATTACCTAACGAATCCATACCCGAATTGAACCGAACTCAATGTGCATCTTCCACTACTGTCTTCATCTCAAAATTGCTTTGCCCAACATTGAGTCCACAATGCGGATGTTGAGTTCACGACAATGAGCCACTCTGGAATCCACCAAAGCTTTAGCCCCAAGTTTTCTGGAATCTACCGATGAAAACCTCTTTGTTTTTGTGAACGAAAAAATAAACTAAAACCCCTTGATAATTGTCAATATGTAGTATGTTGATCCATCGATCACCATCAATTCATTAAGAAACCAATATATAAACATTGTCCAATATAGAATACATTGGTTGCTCATAAGATCAAAACGCAAGCAAAGATACTGAATGAATTTCTTCACCGCTCGAGCGCATGGAGACTGCTTGAGCGGTTCATCAACTTTGATAGTAAAGACGCAAATAAGGACTGCACGAGTCAAGATACAGAATATCAGTACAAACTCCTCTACTCAAGAACAATACGGGTTGGATTCACATCTAAACTCTCATAACATCATAGATATATAAAATAAAAAATTGAAAAAAAAGTAATTACAATTGAATGGCGTTGTTGTTCAACGGAATTGTCAATTACCAAAAAAAAAAACCTAACAATATGGTATATGACTGTCAAAATAATCTTTTCTTTTCTTTTCTTTTTTTTTTCATGAACGATAAAAACGTAGACCAACAAAATAAAGAAATCAAATTATCAAAATGAGGCCTGTGATAGACTCTACACATTCAAACAATATTGTCCAAACCACATTATGGATTGAAGTAAAGCCCATTCTATTTGTTTTTAAACCTTATAATGTACCTTCTTTAATTTGTTTCTTCCAATAAAACTTCGAGTGCTTGTTGCATGATTTCGGTTGAAGTATCCTCACATTTCGCTGGGAGCTCTCCCCTCCTTAGCACCTATCCTTTACTTTGATGACATCACTATCCAAAATGGATACTATTCAATTGTCCCCAAGGATTTCAAAGTAATCACCCAAAAAAAAAAAAAAAATCCACAATTTTAGTTTTTCAGAGTATTTTTCACCAAAATAATTTTTGGAGAAAACAATTTTTTTGTGTGCAGGAAGCTAGTGAGAGTTGCTATGAGATAATAAATTAATCATGGTCTGTAATTGATGATGTTGCTTCCCAGCCTAATGGCCTCTCAATCCTCAGTAAAAGATTTAAGATATGCTCGCAAATGACACAGTTCACATTGTTGTTTCATTAAATTCCAAAACAATTACCAAAATACAAGTTATTTTAAAACAGAATTCCCAAACTAAGTAGTTTTAAACTTATTTTCTTAATCTAAATTATTTCAGGGTTAAAGTTGTTTTTTCAAATTTCAACAAATTTATTGCAAAAAAAATTAAAACTCAGTGATTTCAAGGTTGAAGTCGTGTTTTCAAACTTTAAAAAATTTGTTGTAACAATTTTAAAGTACTTTTAAAATACAAACAACTTAGATTAGAAAAATAAATTTAAAGTTGATAATTCTACTTTATAACAACTTGCATTTGGTAAAAAAGTCATATATGGTTGGCGCTATGACTTGATATGACTGGTTCAAGTGGAAGGTTTTTCTCCGGTTCAAATTAGATTGGAGAGTGTTATTGGTCCTACGTAAGCTCATTATAGAGCCTGTATCGATGATCCGAACTGTTCAATCTATAGGGCTCGTTTAGTATTATACCCTATAAAAAATCAAGTTGATCGGATATTGATAGTGACTAAATCAGATCATATTTGTGTCAACAGTAAGTATAATTTTTAAAATAAATTGCTGGTATAAATGTGATCTGATCAAGTAACTATCGATATCCGATCAATACGATTTTTATAGAAATGAAACATTTAACAAGCTCTACATGTTAAATGATTCGAATTACTAATGCGAACTTGGTGATGGACCTACAAAAACCCAACAAGACCCTCCAATTTGGAAACCAACTGGAGAGAATCCCCCCCTTTAAACCATAAGATTCATCATACGTATTAATATTTTGACCAATATGCAATGACTGTTCAATGGTGTCCCTCTCTTATGAATAGGTCTCCCCTTTAAACAATAAGATTCATCATACGTATTAGTATTTTGACCAATATGCAATGACTGGTTCAATTATGTCCGTCTCTCATGAATAAGTCTCCCCTTTAAACAATAAGATTCATCATACGTATTAGTATTTTGACCAATATGCAATGACTGGTTCAATTATGTCCGTCTCTCATGAATAAGTCTCCCCTTTAAACAATAAGATTCATCATACGTATTAGTATTTTGACCAATATGCAATGACTGGTTCTAAGTTTGTAGTATTGTTTCTATTTCATTTGACTCTATATTTTTTTGTCTTTTATATTTTTAAAAGTAAATTTAAAATACACACTTTGAAATTTTCTTAAAACGTGAATTGTCCTCTATAGTTCTGAAAATTGTAAATACCCCTTAACATAATTTTTTTGTTTCATAGAATTAGCAAAAATGTTTGTTAGAGCTTTCTAAAGTTAATTCCACCGCTTGGTTTGAGGTAGGTGTTTGGTTACAATTTTTAAAAATTGATTCGATACCCACTTTTGCAAACACTTCTACCCGGTCATCCTCTAAACGTCAGGCCAGTTGACCAGAACAATGTTCTCTTCTTCTTCTTTTTTTATTTTTTCTTTTTGCACCTGTTATTTTTATATTTTAAATAAAAAAATATTTTCATAATTTTTTTAAATTTTTTTATGAGTTTTGAATAAAATTTTAGGTTGTGTGTTTGGTTATGAGTTGTAAGTTTTTTAATCAAATATTATATGTCACGCCATTCATTTCAAACTCAATTCAATATTCTTTTCAAAACTTATAACCAAATAAATTTTTCACACTTAAATCATAATTTCAAAACTCATAAACTCAAAATACAACTCTATTCTCAAATCATAATTTTAAAACTCTACCAAATGCTACCTTAACTTCTTAACTATTCTCCTATGCAATAATAAAATTACCAGAATTATAATTGAAATATATTTATGATATTATTAAAAATAATTAATTAACTTAATGATTTATTAATAAAAGAGATAATTTGTTTTATGATTAAAAATTTGAAAGAATATAATATAATTTTAAAAACTATAAGAAGTATTATGTATTAAAAAAAAAAAGTCTCCGAACGTGTATTTATAATTTATCCTCTTTTTGATGGTGGAAGCATCTCTTTTCAAGCCTTGTCTGGTCTTATCAAGGTAAAGGTTGCATTATGGGTGAATAACATGGATAGCACCAGTGCACTCTTTAATTAAATTAATTTGATAGTTCCAATTATATAATTTCATCATTTAAAAAAAAAAATAGATGACAACATTTTTAAAATTATACCTGATGTCTACGTTATGAAAAAAATGATGAAATTATATTACTATAATTATCAGATCGATTTGATTATTATTATTATTATTATTATTATTTTGAATAGATAATTTATACTTGACAACTTACAAAATAAGCATATTTGATTGTTAGAGTGAGACTCGTGGTGAATCCAAAACTGGAGACAATCCGTTCCCTTCGTATATATGATGGGCCTTTATATGTGTACATGACATATGTAGTATGGAGTCACACAAATGATGAAAAAAAAAATCAGTGAAATTTATCCAGTGATATTTGGTGAAATATAACTTTGCAGGATCCCATTGCTTGGTGAAATATAGCTTTGCAGCTTCCGGAAAACCAAAGTGATCCAAAATGGTTGATAAATCAACGGAAAGAAGAGGTCAAGATCATAAAATGGTGGATCAAGAAGTATTACGGTGATCTTCAATCATCTTCCAAACATTAGATCAACAATTACAAGAGACCACTCCAAAAGTATCAACAATCGAAGGATACAATTTGATTGAAGATTGAACCCATAATTATGCATCCAAAGTTGGACTCAAAATCATTGTAGGGTTTAAAAATGCTCTCTTTCATATATGTTCTTCTTGTCTAGTTGTTTTTTTTTTTTTTTTTTTTTCGTCAAAAGAAAGATATTTTATTGATAAAATCAACATACATTACATATAAAAGTACATCAATAAATGAGATGACCAAGAAGTATTATGAAATATCTTGTCTAGTTCATCAATAGAGTCCTTTATTGATGAAATATCTTGTCTAGTTCTTCTTGTCTAGTTGATCGAGTCATCAACCATACATGGCTTTGAATGTGATCAATCAAATATCAAAAGTCCCTAATAATTTTTTTTTTCCCCTATTTGTATGTGTGTTGATTTTATTGCCAAAAAAAAAAAA
Source organism: Camellia sinensis (assembly GCF_055761805.1). Classification (NCBI taxonomy): domain Eukaryota; kingdom Viridiplantae; phylum Streptophyta; class Magnoliopsida; order Ericales; family Theaceae; genus Camellia; species Camellia sinensis. The sequence continues at coordinate 84,138,284 of NC_138974.1, forward strand.
AAATGTGGTGCTATTTCTAGTAATATGAAATGCCAGTTTTTAGTCCACATATTTGAAACAGAACAAAGTTTAACATCATTATTCAAATATACAAAAATCAGACATCTTGACTCATAGGAAAGAAAAGACCAAAAGGAAAAACACATGAACGAAAGGTATTTTTTTTCCATGATTCTGTTTTTTTTGGCACAAGTAATTTCATAGCGAACTTATTTTCAGGTTCAATGGCCGTCCCTCTTTCATTTTACTATTATTTTCTTGTCTTTTATATTTTTAATGGTGGAAGCACCTCTTTGGATGCCTTGTCTGATCTTGTGAAGGCAAAGGTTGCATTATGGGTGAAGAACAAGGATAGCATCAGTGCATTCTCTTTAGGGCCGTATTTGGTTAGAAGATTTGATGAGCGAAATGAAAATAAAAATAGAAAATGAAATAGAAAGAAAAGGGAGAAAGAACTAATAGGATTTGAATAGCAACCAATGTTTGATTGAGTTGGGAAATGGAGAAAAGAAAATAGTGTAAGTGAACCCAAAAGACAAAAAAAAGTGAGATTGTATTTCTCTCTCCCTTTGTTTTTCCTTGCGTTTTCCATTATACCAAACCAAACCAAGCCAAACCAAGCCTTATGTCCCCATCAAATGGGGTCGGCTACATGAATTCTTCTTCTCTATGCGGTCCTATCAAAGACCATTTCGTTAGTCAAATTAAGTAGATTCATATCTCTATTTACAATGCTAACCAACGTTAATCTAGGCCTACCTCATCCTCTAACACTTTCATCTACCTTTACAGTATCGTATCTCTTCACTACTGCCTCTGTTGGTCTCTATTGAATATGACCAAACTATCTCAATCGATTCTCTCTCAACTTATTTTCTATCGATGCTACTCCTACCCATTCCCAAATACACTCATTCCTAATTCGGTCTTGTCTAGTCTTGGCACACATCCACCTTAGCATTCTTATCTCAACCACACTCATCTTATCTACATATTGTTTCTTGGTTGCCCAACACTCTGTCCCATACAACATCGCTGATCTAATAGTCGTTCTATAGAACTTAACTTTAAGTCTAATGGGTATTTGTTTATCGCATAGTACCCCAGACGCCCTTCTCCATTTATTCCATCCCGCCTTAATCCTATGGGCCACATCCGTATCAATCTCTCCCGCTATTGTGATAATCGACCCTAAATAACGAAAATGTTCACTCTTAGGCAGTTCTTGATTCTCAATTTTCACTTCTCCTCTACTTTCATTATTACTGCTACTAAATTTACACTCCATGTACTGTATCTTAGTTCTACTTATTCGGAATCCTTTAGATTCAAGAGCTTTTCTCAAAATCTCCAACTTCGTATTAACCCCTTCTCTTGTCTCATCTACTAGCACTATATCGTCTGCAAAAAGCATACACCATGGCATGTCATCCTGGATATTTCTCCTCAATTCATCCATAACTAAAGCAAAAAGATAAGGATTCAAGGTAGATCCTTGGTGTAACCCTACAATGATAGAAAATTCATTTATCTCTCCAGCAGGCGATCTAATAGTGGTCACCACCCCTTCATACATGCCCCTAATCACATCAATGTAATCTTTTGTCACGTCTTTCTTCACTAACACTCACCATATTATATCCCGAGTCACTCTAGTATATGCTTTCTCAAGGTCAATAAACACCATATGAATGTCTCTTTTCTTTTCTCTATACTTTTCTATTACTCTCCTCAAAAGATAGATCGCTTCCATTGTTGACCTGCCAAGCATAAACCCAAATTGATTCTCTGACATTTATGTTGTATCTCACAATTAGCATTCTATTACCCTCTCCCACACTTTTATTATATGACACATTAGATTGATTCTTCTATAGTTGTTGCAATTTTGAACATCTTATTTATTTTTATAGATTGGCACTAAAATACTCTTCCTCCACTCATTTGGCATGTTCCTAGTCAACAAAATTTTGCTAAACTACCTAATCAACCAAGCAACCCCCTTTTTACCCAAACACTTCCAAGCTTCAATAGGGATATCATCTGGTCCTAAAGCCTTATTTGATTTCATCTTCTTAAGTGCAATCTCCATTTTAAATTTCCTAATCTTGCAATAGAACCTATAGTCTTGGTTTACCATATTACTGGCTATTTCTTCCCTAATTGTCGTACCCTCGTGTTCCTCATTTAATAGTTTCTCAAAATAGTTCTTTCATCTTTCCTTAATATCTTCATCCATCGCCAATAACTTAGAATCTTCACTCTTGATGCACTTAACTTGATTAAAATCTCTTGTTTTCCTCTCTCGTATCTTAGCAAGTTTGTATACCCTCTTTTCTCCCTCCTTACTATCTAGTCTAGTGTATAGGTCATCATAAGCTTTCAACTTAGACTCTCTCACTACTTTCTTGACCACCTTATTAGCCAATCTATAGCTCTTAAGGTTTTCTTCAGTTCTATCCTTTTGCCAATTTTTAAAGCCCTCTTTTTTTGCCTTAACTACCACTTAAACCTCTTCCCTCCACCGCCAATTTTCCCTAGAGCTGGGTCCCATTCCTTTGGACTCTCCAAGCACTTCCCTCGAGATTCTCCTCATACAATTGGCCATCGAGTTCCACATAGTGTTAGCATCATCTTCTAAGTTCCAAGTATCTTCCTTGTCCATTCTATTCTTAAATATCTCTAATTTATCCCCTTTTAGGTCCCACCATCTCATCCTACGATACCCACCATCCTTCCTAGCTTGGTATTGCCCTCTAAAACATAAATCTACTACCAAAATCCTATGTTAAGAGGTCAGGCTCTCTCCAGGAATCACTTTACAATCATTGCATTTTAGGCAGTCCACTTTTCTCACTAAGAAGTAATCTATTTGGTTCTTAATTGACCCACTCTTAAGGTTATCAAATGCTCCTCCATTTTCTTATACATAGTATTGGCCACAATTAGGTCAGAAGCCAATGCAAAATCTAAGATACTCTGTCCAGCCTCATTTCTGTCACCAAAATCGTATCCACTATGCACCCTTTCATAGCCTAGTTTATCTATGCCTACATGGCCATTAAAATCTCCACCTATAACTAAGTTCTCTCCTACGGGTATCTCCTGCAAGATCTCATCCATTTGTTCACAAAAATCGCTCTTAGTCTGATCATCTAATCCTACTTGAGAGGCGTATGCACTAATAACATTCACTATATTCCCTCCAATACCTAGTTTAATTAACATAATCCTATTCCCTTTCCTAACGACCATCACTACATTCTCCACAAGACCCTTGGCAATTAAGATTCTTACCTCATTCCTGCTTCTATCCTTACCGCTATAATATAGTTTAAAACCGGTATCCTCAATTTCCCTACCTTTCTCACCCATCTACTTAGTTTCTTGTACACAAGTTATACTAACCTCCTACTCATAACATCTACCAACTCCATCGTCTTATCAGTTAAGGTTCCTATATTCCAAGTGGCTACTCTAAACCTATAGTCTTGGAATAGCTTCTTTACCTGCACTCATCCAGAAAAACGCAGGAACCTTTGCCCATTTTTCACCGCACCCAGGCGTCGATGCGGCACCCCTTGCTCACTTTTCGAAACACCCAGAGATAGGCGCAACACGTCACTTGAGGGGAACGACCAAGCATTTAAATGATTCAAAGTAAGATTTATTGTCATAAGGGATCCGAATGGCTTTTTTACGTGTTGGTGTAGACACCCCATTTTTGACCGACCTTGAGACTCAGACGTCACCAGTTGAGCGCTCGGTGATATTGCATATAGTGCTCGTTCAGAAGTTTCAGAGTCTCGGCTGCGAGCCGAGCCTCCGGACTTCCGGACTCTTTTGTGCTTTGCCTCGGTTTGCGAACCTGGCTCTGTTTTCTCTATTTTTTCTTCCCGAAGGGAGGGAGAGGTCTCGTAGATCATCTCTCAGTGGCCGTAGGCTACGTTTCGTGGTCGTAGGCCATTTTTGCCCGTTTGGAGTCCGGTTTCTGGTTTTTCAGAGCCGTTGGCCATGTGCCTCAGTTCGGGACCGCTTAACCACCTCCGTTTGCTCCGATTTTTGGCATGCATCTTGTTTGCTCCATTTTGAGGGACACTGTGGTCCGAGAAACCGACTTCGTGTTCGAACACCACTCCCGGCGCCTAACAGTCAGTTTTCGGGGCCCCAGGCTGCGCGTTTCGGCCCCCGAACCTTCTTTTTCCATCGGTTTTGGTTCGTTTTTTGCAGGGACCTCTGTTTCATTGCTAGGAAGGTCACAGAAGGATGGGAGGCCAGTAATTGTTCTGTCAGCCAACTTTATCCCTTCATCACCCTCCGTCGCCCATTTTTTCTCACTTCAAAGCCAATGTTGACCACCCTTGGGCCATTTTCTTGCACCCTAAACCTCATATTTGTGATGTACACATCTGGGAGGCCACCAATATTTGGTGGCCGGCCAGTAATTGCTTTTGAACCTTTTGAACCCCTTTGAAAAGTGGGTTGTTCTCCCTCCTGGTTCACTATCTCCAGCTTTTGACCACATGATTGTGTTGTGCACACATGGGAGGCCACCAATTTGGTATGGCCGGCCACTAATCCTCATTAAACCTTTTGACCCTTGGCCGGCCGGCCATGGGAAGAGCCGGCCGGCCACCTGTAACCTCAATAACTGGCCGGCCAGAATCCTTGCATCAAGTACAGTGCAGATACACCCTCCTTTTCCCCCCAGATTCTGTATCCGGGGGGGGGCATTTTTAGGGGGAAACTTGATTCATTTCCTTCAATTTTTCCCCCCTTTTTTCCCCCTCTTTTGCCTATATAGCAGGCTCTCCAACTGCATATTTAGGGTTACAAAATTCCCCCCAAAACCTCTTGCCTTGTATCTCTCTCTCTCTCTATATTTCCAAGCTCCAAACCCTCAAGCCCTACACTATTTCCACACCACCACCTAGCACCACATCACCATCATCCATTCCAGCAGCTTCAGGGCTATTTTCAGAGCTAAGGAGCCACCAAAATCAAGCCAAGGAGCTGTCAAAGATTGGTCTTCAAGGGTGAGTCTCTATTCTCCTTTTTTTGTGCTTTATTTTGTTCAATACATTAGCCATACTTGCTTGCTGTTTTGGGCTCCGACCCTAACTGGAGCTAGGCTTATTCTGAGCTATTTTTCATAGTTTTTTAAGGGCATCTCACTGTTTAAGGCCTCCTTGTTGCACTTGCTTCATTGCCTCTCTTATATGCCATTTTCTTGTGTAGTATTTTTAGCCTATGTATAAACTGTTTTGAGCTCTGCCATAAACTGTAAAGTGACTTATTTTGAGCCCTTCTTCAACATTGTTGAAGGGCTCATCACTGTTTGAGGCTTCCATTTTCCACTTGCCTTTATATCTCTCTTTTGGCTCCATTTTTGCATGACTTGTTAGCCTCTTATGATTCTGTTTTTGAGCTTTGGTCCGAACTATAAATGGCCTTATTTTGACCCCCTATTCATGTTTCATTAAGGGTCTTTTACTGTTTGAGGCATCCTTTTTGTACTTTGTGTTATAGCTCTCTTTTTGGCCTTGTTTTGCATAGTATTTTGAGCATGCTTGTGCACTATTTTGGGTTTTATCATAAACTGAAAAATGCCATTTTTTGGGTCCCTCTTCAACTTTTTTGAAGGGCCCTCTCTTGTTTGGGGTCAGAACCTGTGACTTGCTTCTTTATCTCACATTTAGGGCCATTTTCGCATGCTAGCTTAGCCCCATTTGTGTTCATTGTTTGGCTTTTCTTGAAACTGTAAACATGCTTGTTTTGGGGCTGCCTTGAATCTTTCTTCACATTTCATGATCAAATAGTGCATTTTTTGTATAGCTATAGGCCATTGCGCATGCCTAGTTTTGCATTTCGGGTCGCATTCCATGCATCGGGTGCCATGTCTCCATGATTCGGGGCTGTTTTGGGTCACATTTTAGCGCTGAAATTTGCATGTTTGCATACCATGTTTCATGCCTTGCTATGTCTTGTTAGAGTGGCATTTGGTGCCATAGGTTCGGTCCTCGGTTTGCGTGCACGTGTGCACGCATTCCGAGTTGTCTCATTTTCATCTTATGGCCTCTTATGCGAGTGTGGATGAGGTCCACTCATGTTAGTGTAAGCCCATTTATGCATTGTGTATGCCATTTTATTTCATAGCATTGCGTATGCTAGGTTGTATGTTAGCGCATTGTGTACGCCATGTTACCTCGTGCATCGTGTATGCCATTTCATAGCATTGTGTATGTTAGGTTGTATCTTAGTTACATTTCATGCATATCATGCATATTGCATTGTGCTTGGGATAGGAATTAGCCCAGGCACGGGAAATGAGGTACGTTTCGTACACCGAGTGACGGAACGTGTCTCAATTCCCAGTCGCCGACACTCTGGATTATCCATGATGGAGTCTAGGTTTTGTTTTGTTTTCATGTGCATTCATTCTATATTGAGTTGCACAAATCGACTCCTCGGCCATCATGCATCGATATGCGTGATTGGTGGCACGAGGATCGAGACATGCATACATATGTGAAAATACATTGCTATGCCCCTTTCCTGCTCTCTGCTGCAGCAAATCAAGAATCAGCGGTTTTTCGGGGCTTGGCGCACTTTCTAAGAAATCATTGCAAAACAGAGGCTAATTGGGGCATCCCAGTGGATTTCCGCGCAAGGCAGCCCAAACACACATCATTCATCGGAGTCGAGGCAGTCCCTGGCTTGCATGCCAGTTTATAGCTTTCCTAGATTAATTTGTAAATTAATTAGGATTTTTGTATTCATTGGGACTGTATTATTTATTCATTTGGGACTGTATATTATTCTTTCGGACCCTCTGCGTGAGGGCACAACTGTAATAAGTGTGCGTGTGTGTGATGCATGTCTTCTAACCCCACGTCTTTCTCCTTTTATTTACCTGCTTACGATGGTCAGATTAGGGCATATTTCAATTAGCATACAGTATGATAGCATGTTTGCATTCATTCATCTGTTTTGCATGCACCGGGCTCGGCGCATCATACTAACTACATTGTATTTTCAATTCCAAGTTGAATACATGTTAGCTGTAGCATTTCATATGCCATGTTTAGAATAGCCGAGCCTGCTATAGTTGCACTTTTGCATGTGTTGCATTAGACATTTCTGTATAATTAGGATCATGCATGGATTTCTAATAAGCTTCTGTTTTGGCTTGGAGTACTCGGTAAGTTTTATGCTTTAGCATCCTTACATGCGTGTGAGTGACTGCCATGAATAGCATGCTTACCATGAGGCTATATGCTTATGTGATATAACTGCCTGAATGCCTGTGGGTGAAGATTGGGTTATTTGGATTGGAACAAATCATCAACTGTGAGTTTTAAGCCCACTAGATAGTGGCAAAACCATCTTTTCTTAAGCCCACCTGAGGGTGGCAAAATCTGTATTTTAAGCCTACTTGCGAGTAGCAAACCATCTTTCAAAAACAAACAGGAAATGTTTTGTTCCAATTCAGGCGATCCAGTCTATACTTGTATGTTGTGCGCATCACATAGTAAATCTAGGCTAATAACCGGAATAAGAACACACAATGTTTTCAAAACTTGATAGCATGGTTAGTAGAGGCCGATCTTTGATCGGGCGAGCGGGGGTGCTCACGAAGTGACCATCCCCAATCGTACCCAAGTTCCCGAGCCGAGGCAACTTTGGTGATGACGGACACGTGGCCTTAGGCAAATGAGTCAGGGTTTCCTAAATTTCCCCAAAATAAAATATTTAGGTGGCGACTCTGTATCTGGCAAAGCAGTCCATGTTTGGCACTTCTTTCAAAATCTGTTTTCTCAAAACGATTTGCCGGATTTGGACTCTTTGGTTCAGATTACGAACCGTGACAATTTAAGAGTCCTGAGCTGTAGTGACCCCAATATCGAACGGAATAGGACTCACCCTCCCGGGGCGTTCGGGAACGTCTACAGTTTCTTGCGACTCTACTGGGGAGTTAGAGAACTTGACTCGAACTCATGATATCTGGTTTTGACTACACTTATGTGTTTCTTTGCATTGCATGTGCATTGGTGCGCCTAGGACACCGTGTTTGCCATCTGCTATTTCGGAACGGTTTGTCGGAGGCTTGTCTTGTCAAGGCATGACCATAAGGCTGACCGGTTGTGGGCTCTGCCAGTATGGGAACACAAACCCCGATTTTACCGGGGTACCCTTTTTGACCATTTGACCTAGTGCATATTCGGATCCGTAGTGACCATTCCAAACTAGGACAGGTTGCTTACCCGTTTATAGGTTGTTTGAAACCGCTGCGTGCGTAATGAAGCCCTAGCTCTTGACAAAATAGAACAGGAAAAACCCTACCCCAACATAGGGGTGTTTTGCCTCTCAATTATCTGTTATATGCTGTCAAAGTGTGTCTCTACAGGGGTTACATATACCAGTTTATGAGTTTGGGGCATCAGGCCTGCGGGCATCAGTCAGTATTTGAGAATCAGTTATCTGCGGGTATCAGAGATTCAGTTTTGGGGGCAGTGATTCAGGGATAATAATCAGTGTTGGAGGACAGTGTTTATTCAGCTTGTCGACCGTGTGTTGTTATGCCCGGCTGTGTGTCATGCATTTACTTTAAGCTGTTATGCTGTCCGTTTATCTGTTTATTTCTTTCCTTATTTGCTTTATTTATCTTTTTACTAGGGCAATTCTAGCACAATTGCTTCCGACTCAGTAGATATTCCCCAAGCACTTTGGACAAGAGGTCGCCGACTCAATCGATCTGAGGATCTGGTTGACGGAAAGCCAGTGTTCCATTCTCTACCCCCGATTGTCAGAAGAAGGCCGAGAATACGCGGTGTGTCTGAGCAGAGGTTACCAGAACAGTGGTCTACCCTAGTAGTGAACAGTCGGGCTGAGGTTTTAGTTTCTGCCATAGAAATACACATACCCGTCAGTCAGCAGGATCAACAGAGTGTAGCCGGAATGGAGGAAATGATGCGCCAGCTCCAAGAGAGCATGAAACAAATGCAGGAGGACGCCGCCCGCCAAGCAGAGTTCTCTAGACAACAGGGCACAGTCATGGCTCAGCAGGCCGAGCTAATCACTAGATTGCAACAGAAGAATGCGGCATCTGCTTCACATCAAGTTCCTCCTCCGCCAGGGGCTCCATTACCCGAGCAGGCACCTACTGTCCAGAATGCTCTGCCAAACACCCAGAACACCGTGCCAAATATTCAGAACATACAAGAGGACACGAACCTTCCAACGGGGCCAGCTCCGCCCCCGCTTCCGCCTCAACTGTCCAAGACCCATACACCCAACCACCCGGACTCTCCCTTCGAGTTCGAAATAGACCATACAGCTCTGAAACTGAGCAAGCTTGAGAAGCTCTTCAAGAAATCACAAGGAGTAAAGGCTATTCCGGATATCGTGGACGGATATACCGACGTGGCTGTGACATGGCCCGATAGGTTCAAGATGCCGCAAATTGACCGCTTCGACGAGTCCGGGGACCCCATGGTCCACCTCCAGTTATTCTCAGATATACTGCGGCCAATGGGCCTAACCCGACCACAAAAGCTTTCACTGTTCGGCCGAACCCTGTCGGGTGTAGCCGCTATCTGGTACGCGAAGTTAGAGGATGAAGTAAAAAGAAGCTGGGATGAAATGGCTGAGGCCTTTGTCGCACAGTACTCGTACAATACCCAGATTGAGATTACAACTCGTGATCTCGAAACGACGAGGCAGGAGCCCAAAGAGACTTTCTCAAATTTTGTAACTCGATGGAGGGCGAAGGCATCAATGATGACTTTGAGGCCCACTGATAAAGACCAAATCAGGATGATTGTGCGCAATCTCCAACCGAAATTGATGCAGAAGATGATTGTATTCCCCTTTCCCACCTTCTCAGATTTACACGAAATTGGGGTACAAATCAAGGATGCGATGAAGCAAGGTCTGATTGACCAAGATAGGGAGCAACCGAGGAGGACTTTCAACTGAAATAACAATATAGGCCCGAGTGGCGCTGCAACTGCAAGAGCTTCGGAGGTCAGCATGGTCGCCACCATTCCCCCTCCCCTTCCAAGGCCTATGGCAGCCACACCCTTCTCCGGTGCATCCGGAAGTAATACCCAGACCACTAAATACCAGCCCAGAGGCCAAAAAACCTTCACCCCACTATACATGCCTTTGTCTAAGGCTCTGGGGGTCTTGATCAGAAAGGGACATCTAAAACCCATAGAGCCGAGGCCATTGCCGAATCCACTCCCTCCCTCTCACAACCCGGCCAAGTACTGTGCATATCACCAGCAGCACGGTCATGATACTGACCAATGTTTCAGGTTGCGTCACGAGATTCAAGACCTCGTTGACAAAAATGTGATTTTGCCGCCAGAAAAACCCAACGTCACAACCAACCCCCTCCCTACACACAACCAAGCTCCACCTCCCAAAAGAGTCAATCTTATCTAGACTGGGGTCGTGTCTTACGATCCTAGCATCTATATTACCCCCACCCATCTACCTAAGCCGGAGGTGCTCCTTTCCGACTGCACTGACTCCTTGTGCATGTTGGACATCTCCACAACCCAACCAGAGCCGACGGTGGTGACCATCGAAGATGGGGCAGGGCAGACTTCAGGAAAGAATGGGATTGTTGAGTCTGGGATTGAACAGAGTTTTGCTGGGGAAGCCTACGATCCAAGTGAATACATCTTGTCAACAAGCCAGGTTGGGCTGGGTATAGAATTGCCAGAGAATGAAGAGCTGTATGTGATCCAGGGGGATGGATTTGAGCAAGGGGCAAATGATCTGACAGCTGTGGAGAAGGACTTTGCCAACATACAAATTTTCGATGATCAAGAATCAGGGGACGCGACAGTCAACTAGTTTGACTATGAGGAATTGGCAGAGGCCACTGGATGGCTCGATGATCAACCAGATGTGGTGGGAGAATCCCAACCAGAACATGGCCCGGCAGGGGCGAGAGTATCAGCTGTGGCCGGAAGGGCCGGAAGTCAGGTTACATTGCCGGAGAGCGCCGGTACGAAGAATTTCGCTCAGGACAGAAGCATTGTGAATACAGGGAAAGTTGAACAACAAACTACACTGACGCAGGTAGAACAACAAGGTTCCGAGAGAACCGGGAAAGCCAAAATCCATGAGGGGATCGAAAGTGCCGCGAGCACAAGAACAGAGGATGTTGTGGGCATGCAGACTGAAAGTGCTATGAGTACAAACATGTCCGAACCAGACAGGTGCCTTTTGAATGCCAACGGAATGTGGTGGGAAGACGATGACTTATGTCTTGCCCACACAGACGAAGACTGGGGAGACAATCGGCCAGACGACACCTGGTACCTCGATGAGGTTGATCACATGACAAGAAGCGGGCGGTACTTCAAGCCCCCGCACCTAGACCAACCCGAGGCATCTGGGAAGGATAAAGAAGCTGAGAAACCAAAGGAGAAGCAAATCGAAGAGGAAGCTGTGCTGAAACAGCTAAAGAAGATACAAGCAGACATCTCCATCTGGGGACTGCTTATGGCGTCGCGAGTACATAGACAAGCTGTCTTATCTGCTATGGACAAGTCCAAACTCTCCATAGATACTACACCAGAACAGCTGGTTGGGCAGGTTTTTCCGGGAAGAGGTTCCCCGGCATTAACCTTTTCAGACAAAGAACTACCGCCTGAGGGCACAAATCACAACAAACCCCTCTACATTTCCGTGGAATGTAGAGATAAGTGGATACCGGTGGTACTTGTTGATACCGGGTCCACCATCAATGTCTGCCTAACCAGAACAGCATATGCAATCGGGTTGAAGCCTGCGGACTTCGTGCCGACTACCCAAGTGATCAGAGCGTACGATAATACTAGCAGGGAAGTGATGGGGACTGTCAAAATTCAAACCCAGGTTGGTCCCGGACAACACAACATTGAATTCCATATCTTGGACGTTCCCGCAACCTTCAACCTACTTTTGGGGCGACCGTGGTTGCACCAGGTCAAGGCAGTCTCTTCCACTTTACACCAGATGTTGAAGTACCCTCATGGGAAGGGGGTGGCTATTGTCTTCGGGAATTCATCAATCCATCCGCCGCCAGAAGTGTCCACACCAGTCTTGGAAATCGAGCATGGTACTGAGGATGTGTTCTTATCAGGGTTCACTTTGGCTGAGGCTCGAGTGGTGTAGAATATTATGGCTGTGAATGAGGGGGTGTACGTCAGTGCTCAATCCGTCTACCTCAAGAACAAGTTACAACACATCCCCGGAATGGGATTGGGAAGGAGCGGCCGGAAGGGCGTCGCAGCACTGGCCGAAGTGCCACACAACCCTCACACCTTTGGCTTGGGTTATCTGCCCACCAAAGAGGACTGGGTGAGGAAGGGTAAAGAGATAGCTGGGAGAGCCAGGGCAAAGAAGGCTGGGAAGCCTTTTGAATTAATGCATCGGCCCATTCGGGGTACCCTAAACGGACGCTTCGTCCGAGAGGGGGAAGACTTTCATTTTGCGGCTTCCTAGAGCCATGGCTGAACGCGGAGAGGAAGCGTGTGCCTGGTTTCGAGATCTTCTTCGACTTGCCACTACCCAGGGATGGCGTTGCCGAAGAGCAGACAGACCCATCAGCTGAGGTTGGGCAGTGTAAGGCAGTGGATTTCGAGAGCACCGAACTTGAGATGGGGGTAGCGCTGGCATGTCTACTTTCAGATCCTTCGATCGACCAAAAGTGCTTGGGGGATAACTCCTCGGTTTCCATGATTGGGGATGAAACGGCTGCGGGCCTTCCAGCGACTATTTTGGATGCATCTATCGCACCCTCTCTCACTTGGTAGTACGAGGAGGGATTTTTGTCCAGCAACACCGGGTCAGGTAGTGAGCCGAAATCTGATTCCACCGAGTCTTGTGAGTCGGAATCAGGTTCCAGCTCGACTGGGTCTGAGTCTGGTAATCTTGAGGATGATAACCCGGATGCCACAGTTATGTCCAGGTCGTCTTTTTCTTTCTCATTTGAGTCTGTTGTAACCGAGAATTCGGACGATTTGGATGTGCTTAATGAGAATCAAGTAACTGTGGCTTCTGAGTACTTTTCTGTGCCCTTAATTTATTGCATAAACTCAGACTTTCAAAATTTTGATGAAAACGACGAGGACGAAATTCCTCCGGTTTTGCAACGTTTAATTGAACAGGAGCAGGAGAGATTTGTCAAACCCTTAACGGATGAAATCATTACCGTGAATATTGGTACTGAGGAGGACCCGCGGCTGGTCCAGATCGAGTCCACGCTGTCTTCAGAGGAACGCGAGCGTTTAGTCGCTTTACTAAAAGATTTCAAAGATGTTGGTCCTACGAAGACATGCCTGGGATCGATCCTAAGATTGTACGGCACCGGATCCCCCTTGACCCCGAGGCCCGTCCTGTCAAGCAGAAACTCAGAAGGATCCGCCCGGACTGGGCTCTCAAGATTAAGGAAGAGGTCACCAAGCAGATCGATGCAGGCTTCCTGCTGGTATCCGAATACCCAACTTGGTTGGCCAACATCGTTCCAGTGCCGAAGAAGGATGGCAGGATCCGGGTATGTGTGGATTTCAGGGATTTGAACAGAACTAGTCCGAAGGACGACTTTCCCTTACCGCATATTGATGAGTTGGTGGATTTCACAGCAGGGCATGCTTTGCTTTCATTCATGCATGGCTTCTCAGGGCACAATCAGATAGTAATGGCACCAGAAGACAGAGAAAAGACTGCATTCACCACCCCGTGGGGAACATACTGCTACAGAGTAATGCTGTTTGGGTTGAAGAATGCCAGAGCTACTTATCAACGGGCCGCGACCACAATATTGCACGACATGATCCACAAAGAGGTTGAGGTGTACGTGGATGACATGATTGTCAAGTCCAAGGAAAGAGAGGGCCACTACACCGCCTTACAAAAGTTTTTTCAAAGGATCAGAGAATTTCGGTTGCGGCTAAATCCTCAGAAGTGTACGTTCGGTGTTACAGCGGGAAAAATGCTGGGATTTCTGATTACACAAAGGGGCATCGAGGTCGACCCTTCAAAAATCAAGGCCATCTTAGAAATGCCACCACCAAGGACTGAAAAGGAGGTACGAGGCTTTCTGGGTAAAGTGCAATTCATAAGACGGTTTATCTCGAAATTAACCTTGACTTGTGAACCACTTTTTGGTCTCCTAAAGAAAGGTAAGAAATCCCAATGGGACGGCCGAGCCAAGCTGCTTTTGAACAGATCAAGAAATATTTACAGAACCCGCCCATGTTGACGCCACCAGAGCCGGGGAAACCGTTGATATTGTACCTTTCAGTGACTGAGACTACAATGGGCTGCATGCTCGCACAAGAATCAGAGGATAAGGTGGAGAGGGCCATCTATTATCTGAGCAAGAAGATGTTGGATTACGAGACCCGCTACACTCCGCTCGAGAAGGCTTGCTTGACTTTGGTATGGGCTACCAGGAAGCTGCGGCACTACTTGTTAGCTCACTCCGTAATGTTGGTTTCACGACTGGATCCCATCAAATACCTTTTCGAGAAACCGGCACTTACGGGTAGGCTAGCTCGTTGGCTGTTGTTACTCTCCGAATTCGACCTGAAATATGTGACACGCAAGTCAATCAAAGGAAGAGCAATGACAGAGTTCTTGGCCGATCATCCAGTCGAAGGAGGTGAAGCAGTTGAGTACTTATTCCCAGATGAAGCCATTTTGCACATCGACGACGAATATTGGACGATGTACTTTGACGGAGCATCAAATCAATACGGGTATGGGATAGGAGTGTTGCTGATAGCACCCGACAATTCCCGTATCCCTCTAGCCTTCAAACTCCGGTTCAAAGTCTCGAACAACGAAACAGAATATGAGGCATGCATTGCCGGCCTAGAAGCGGCCTTGGAACTAGGGGCAAGACGGTTGGACGTCATCGGGGATTCAAACCTTGTTGTATCTCAAGCAAACGGAGACTGGAAAGTCAAAGAAGAAAAGATGATGATGTATCACCAGACCTTGGACTTGTTAATTCCTCGGTTTGAAAAGCTAAACTTTGCTCATCTTCCAAGAGAGAACAACAGGTTTGTAGATTCTTTAGCAACTCTATCTTCCATGATAGACATCCCGTTTGGAATCCGGATGCATCCAGTTGTCATTGACCAGAAATTTGCGCCAGCCTATGAGTCGATCGTTGCTATAGATGAGGTTCAGGACGAAAACCCCTGGTATTATGACATTTGGAATTTCTTGGAAAAGGAAGCATACCCGCCAAGAGTAAATGCTAAGGATAAAAGGGCAATCAGAAGAATGGCCGTCCAGTTCATCATCTGTGGGGGTAAGCTGTATAAGAGAGGTCATCTGGGAATGCACAAGCTGTGTGTTGAAGCCGAGGAATCGAAGCGCCTGATGGAGGCCATCCATGGAGGAGAATGCGGTGCACATATGAACGGAGTAATGCTAGCACGGAAGATCCTCAGACAGGGTTACTACTAGTCCACCATGGAGGAGGATTGTATTAGTTTTGTTCGGCGATGCCACAAGTGTCAGATTCATGCAAACCGCATGAACATCCCGCCGTCGAAGCTGTACAACATGACTTCGCCATGGCCTTTTTCAGTTTGGGGAATCGATGTGATCGGGGCTGTCACTCCGAAGGGGTCGAATGGGCATGAGTTCATCCTGGTTGCAATAGATTATTTCACGAAGTGGGTCGAGGCCCAATCGTATGCGGTGTTGAAGGCGTCACACATTGCAAAGTTTATCAGAAACAACATCATTTGTCGCTATGGGGTCCCGAACGAGATCATTTCAGATAATGGTTCCCACTTCAAGAAGGAAGTGATTGACTTGTTGGAGAAATACAACATGGCTTTCCATAAGTCATTTACATACCGGCCGCAAACTAACAGAGTGGTCGAGGCGGCCAACAAGAATATCAAACACATACTGCAGAAGATGGTGGAAACCTACCGGGATTGGCCAGATAAGTTGCCATTTGCTTTGTGGGGCTACAGGACTTCAATCAGAACTTCTACCGAAGCGACTCCGTATTCATTGGTTTATGGGATGGAGGCCGTTCTACCTATCGAGATTGAAGTTCCGTCATTACGAGTATTGGCTGAGTGTCAAATAGCCGAAGCAGATTGGCAGCAGAGTAGATTTGAGGAACTCATGCTTTTTGACGAGAGAAGACTGAAAGCATTGTACCATGTTCAAGGCTATCAACGCAGAATTGCTCGGGCTTTCAACAAAAAAGTGAAGTCCAGGAATCTAAAGGAAGGAGATTTGGTGCTCAAGGACAACCGAGCTCCCATCCACGACCCAAGGGGCAAGTTCAAACCCAATTGGACCGGTCCCTACATTATCAAAGCTATCTGGTCAGGAGGAGCTGTGGTTCTGATGGATCTAGATGGCCTAGAGTTCTCCCAACCGATCAACATGGACAAGTTGAAGAAATATTACCCCTGGGAGGCTCGCTAGGCCGAAAACCCGAAAGGGCGACCTAGGCAAAAGTTAGAGCACAAAAAATTGGAAAATATAAAAACTGAGCTCGCAAGGTTGAAAACCCGCAAAGGGCGACCTTGGTAAAAGTTAGAGCGTAAAAGGAGAGTGAAAATACTCGAGTGAACCTAAGCCTGAACTACGTAAGGCTTGATTCCCATCTTTGGGATACGTAGGCAACTTCACCCTGAAGTTCAGCCATAAACTTTCCCCGATCAACTTTGTCCATTTTGATCATCTCAGTCATCTTTACCCATCAGCATTTATCGTGATCTCCGGTGCAGTGCTGTTCAGACTAGGGGCAACTTTTCGTTGCCATGCAGTGCCGTGGTACTCTTCAGACTAGGGGTAACTTTCCAGTTGCGGGGATCTGGGGTTGTGCATCTCAGTGACAGATCTTAGGCGTGTCCAGTTCTGATCCATATCGAAAATGGTTTTGAAAAGTTTTAATAAAAGTTGACTTTGTTCAAATTAATCTCTTTACAACTAAGACCATTTTTGGACCAAAGCGGAAAATGTTCAGTACCACAACCTTCAATTTCATTGATTTCAAAACAGAGTTCTCCCGCTCTTGCATACAATCGAAGTTGCTTTTTTATTACATTCATAAAGAAAACTTGAAAGTACTAATAAAGCAATAAATCCGGGGCATAGTCAAGTCAAGTATCCCTGCGCCCCCTCCTAGAGCTGGTCGGAGCCTCTAACGCCAAGCTAGGCCCAACCTGTGCCTCCTCATTGAGCCAATCCAAGCACTCGTCAGACAAAGTGCAATTGAAAGTGGGAGCAGGAGCCAGGAGCTCTCTAGTCCTCTATGTTGTGGCATATCGGGCAAGCTGTGCACCTCAGACTGAGAAAGCAGCCGGGTATTCAATCCCCTCTGGTGGGCAAATCTGATCATGACCGAACTGGCACAGGAACCGGAACAGAAAGTAGAATACACAGTGGGTCAGACCAATCAACTGGATCGCCGATCAGCCGGGACATGCTATAGCTTATTGCCGGGAGATTGAGCCAAGGACAACGCCAAGCAATGCGATCTGCGGACAAATTGCACATCCAGTCAAACCACCACCTCTCATCAGGGGCATCGACTAGGCGCTGTCGAAAGAAATAACCTCAAGCTGAGTAGGCTGGGCAAGAGTCCACAACCTGCAATTTGTCCATTAACCATACCTGTGGAGGGATGAAAAATGAGAGAATAAAGAATAGAGAGATGTATGGTGAGGGAAAAGCGAGAAAAGGATTTTTGTGAGAAAAACCGAGCCTGAGGGCCGAGTGATGTGAGCAAATACATATGTAAGATTAGGTGGGAAACATTACCTGCAGCAGCAGTGGACTCCCAACAAATCTAGTCGTCTCTCGGCAATAGACAGAATCCAAGCCCATCAGCGTCTCGGCCAGGGTCATGGCGATGCAACTCTTTCCTTCTTTCAAGCCTTGAGCAACTTCAATCAGACGAATGCTAAACCTGCCAAAGTCCGGGGAAAGCAGAAAGTGAGACAGCAGGCACAGGCAAAGGGCGTGTTACCGGAAACCTTGCCAATAATGGTTACTGCGGTCACCAGCATCAGAAAAGCGATGAATCAGACCGAGAATATCCAGTTCTCCATTACAGATCAGAGACCGAGCGTCGTGCGCGATGAGTCCACACATCCGCCCTAAAGCTTAGGCGTGGCCAAAGCGAAACTGAGGCAAGATCTCTTCACAACTTTCGGATTCCATCAAAACTTGAAAATCTTCAAAAGTTGGACATACCTCTTGCCCGCCGAAGCTAAAGACATGCGTCACCGGGTTCCAAAACCTCGCCGCGGCATGAAGGAAAGGGAGATGTAGCGGAGTGCGGCTCAGCGTGAATAGTGCATTCAAGCCAAAACCCCGAAAGTTCAACTTTTCCGAGCCATCTAGAGAAACGATCCAAGCTGTGAGATTTTCAACGAGAAACGCCTCCATCTTTGTGCAAAACTAAGATGAATTGAATCAAAACACGGAGCTAAGGCTTTTAAAGAGGAAAAGACACTATTCAGGGGGACAAGTGTCAAAAATTGGGCGGTTGCTGAGCTAAGTGGCCGGCCGGCCATCTTTTCTGGCAGGCCGGCCATTTCTTGTTTCAAAACTGGCCGGTGACCCCCCCTCTGCAATAAATCTGGCCGGCCGGCTCCCAAAAGTGGCCGGCCATGCTCCAATGTGTGTCTTCAGCCCTGTTTTAACCTTCGAGGGAAAGTTTCAAGCATTTCCATGCAACGGATGTGTCGAAGGCCTCTATTTCTCTCTGTTTCGGATGCGTTCCATTGCCCAGATCGTCCGAAGTACACTTCGTTTTGTTAAGTTTTGTTTATCGAGTTGTTGTTTTGTTTATCGAGTTGTCATTTTGCTTATCGAGTTGTTTGTCGAGCTGTCGTGTTTCGTGTTTTTAAGTTGTTACTCTTTGTTTAAGCTTTTTGTTTGAGTCTTGTCTATCGAGTTGTAAACTTGCTAAGGTTTTGTTATATCTTAGAAAGTTAAGTTGTTGCGTCGGTTCACTACCTGACTGGGCAAAATGCACAATCCACATTTCCATTCAATCTCATTATGATGCAAAATGATGCGATATGATGCTAAAAGTTCAAAATACAATACTTTTTTCAAAAGCTGTTTCATCCCATCATGCCTCGCTTGTTACAACATTTTTACAGACTAAGGCACCAGTTTTACAGAGAATAAAACTGCCCGATAATGTACAATGTGCTACAACTACTAGCAAAAAGATAAATAAAACAGGAAACAGCCGCATCTGTGCTCTCAAGAGCAGTAATAAGAGGCCCTCTTCGTCCTCTTCTGCGGAATAGACTCTCCGCCACCATCGCCATCGCCATCATCTAAGTCGGAGTCGTCATCCTCGGGATCCCCCTCAGCCTCGCCTCCACTCCCGGAACCAAGATCGGAGCCGTCCTCTCTATTAGCAGATGTCTCCGACTGACGGTCTGCAATCTCCTCCTCCTCATCCTCACCAGGTTCCTCCTTCACAATATGTGCTCTGCGTCTACGAGACGACCCCTCCCCTCGAAAAGGCCTGGATGGCCCAGCTCCTCGGAAAGGCCTGGATGGCCCAGCTCCGTGAAAAGGCCCAGATGGCCCAGCTCCCCGAGAAGGCCCAGGTGGCCCAGCCTGCGATTGAGGATATACCGGGGGCATATGAGAATAAAGAGTTCAATTTAAATACATCAGTCCAAATATGTACATCAGATGCAGATACAAGCAAAAACTACATGAAGTGGGTACATGTAAACACAGTGTATAAAGTGAGGTGTGTGTCAGATACGCTCTACACAAGTAGCCTGTCAATGCAGTAGAAATCATCATGTCATCAGAAGTATGATAAATGCCAGAAAACTAAAGGGTACCTGGAAGCCCATGATAGACAACTGTGCCTCCCTCCGCAGGACAATCCCCTCAAGTGAGGCTACCATCTCGAGCACCTGATCCATATACTCAACAGGGGGCTGCAGATGCAAAGGCAAGGGTATCAATAAAGAAATGAAAGTCTAAATATCTGAGTAATGAATCAAAGCCGTAAAACATACCGGTGGTGAGTCGGGATCTCTGACATATCGGTGACCGTGCATCGGGGGCTCTATCGGGATTGGAATCGGAGAGGTAGTCCCATACTGCCACCCCATCAGCTCGATCGGCATGTCCCGCCATCTAGGATGGGGATAAGTCGGAGGAATTGGGGGAACCGATCCATCCCCACCTCTAGATTTACCAGCCCTGCTGGTAGAAGGGGCGTCTGCATCCCGAGCCCGGGCCTGGCTCGAAGATGGCATGCCAGCAGACCTCATCGTCGGAGTACGAACTCCCGTCAACGGAGGCATCAGGTATATGTGACGGTAAGTATCGTAATCCCCCTCCTCAAGATGTAGCAAAGCATCAATACCCAGCATAGCACTGACAACATCCTAGGGAGCCCATCAACAGTCCGCATATCAACTGGGGGTGTTGAGGGAGGGTCCTGAGAAGTGTACCCCCAAACCTAACACAAGAAGCGGTCCCCCAAAAACTAGGCTCTACCAACTGGCCCTTCAAACAGGATCCTGTACCGGGAGGCGCCCCACCCTCCGGCAAACTGGAATCGGAGACTTTCACCTAAGGGCGCCCAGGGCTGCCATGTAATCTGCGGATGATAGGCGCATAAACCAAGCAGAAATCGAAGATGTATAGGACAAATCAAAGATGAAAACAGAAAGAACTGAGAGTTCTGAAATACCTCCGATGAGCGCACCGTGTCGAAATACTGTCGCAGGTAAAGGAGAGACTCCTGAGGTCTGGGCCGGTGCTGGCCTTCAAATACAAGTGAGTATGGGGTCACGAGGGGTTCCGCTACCACCAACTCCGGGGCCAATATCGGGAAATATACATAGACCCACAACTGTGGAAAACAAAGCGGAATACGAAGTGCTGAGGGCAAAGTGCACGATACAAAGTATAAAACGCACCGTGTGTGTGCCATGTGCAAGTAATGAGGGGCAGAAATGTAAATCAAGAGGGCAGAAAGTACCTCCTAGGCTCTCCAATAGCCGCCAAGTAAGTCCCCCCGTCCGCGGGAGGTCGCGCTCATGTAGCAATAAAGGGTAGCCAAGCCAGCGCCACCCCTGTCATACCGCCTGACCTGTGACAGGTCGACCAAGGCACTCAACAGAAAAAGCCCAACAGTGTTCCCCCTGTCGGCAAACAAAGTGGTCCCGAAGAGGAACATCAGAAAGCCGCGAGCATACTGTGCTACCTCGTCAGGAGTCCCGGGCTCCATCTCCACCCGCCGGAAATGGGAAGAGAACCAGGTGTAACGGACTCTCCCCGAAGCTCTATCAACAGGCGAGCGAGCCCCCAGCAGATATATCCAAGCGGCCTCCCACTGGCCCATGTCCTCATCATAAGGGATAGGCCAACCTCCCACGTCCAGGCCAGTTAGTACGGCGAAGTCAAACGGGGTCATAGTCAAGTCCCCCGTGGTGGAAAAATGGAAGGAGTTGGTGGTATCCCACCATCTCTCCACCAAGGCAGCCATCAACGTCCGCCTGGCAGGACAACGAGATAGCCCAGTACAGAAGGGCCCAAACCCCATCAAGTCAACTAAATCCCGAACGGCCTCCGGGAGCTCAGCATACCAGTCTCTCACCGCGGTAGAGCCATACCCCCGCACAGTACGAGAAGTCACCTGCATTCAGAATGAACACATGTTTCAGCATGAAATGAATAAGCTGCATGCAAATAAAATGAATAAGCTGCGTGTAAAGTAAAGTAAGTGGGCTGCGTGTTCACCTTCAATCTGGGTTGTGTGTTCAGAAAATCAATTTGGGCTGTGTGTTTAGAAAATCAATTTGGCCTGTGTGTTCAGAAAATCAATGTTTTGGGCTGCGTGTTCAACTCTCAATCAGTGTGTGCTGTGTGTTCACCTTCAATTTGGGTTGTGTGTTCAGAAAATCAATGTTTTGGGCTGCGTGTTCAACTCTCAATCAGTGTGTGCTGTGTGTTCACCTTCAATATGGGCTGTGTGTTCAAAAGTCAGTGTTTGGGCTGCGTGTTCAACTCTCAATCAGTCTGGGCTGTGTGTTCAGAAAATCAATTTGGGCTGTGTGTTCAGAAAATCAGTGTTTAGGCTGCGTGTTCAACTCTCAATCAGTCTAGGCTGTGTGTTCAGAAAATCAATTTGGGCTGTGTGTTCAGAAAATCAATGTTTTGGGCTGTGTGTTCAACTCTCAATCAGTGTGTGCTGCGTATTCACCATCAACTTGGGTTGTGTGTTCAGAAAATCAGTATTTGGGCTGTGTGTTCAACTCTCAATCAGTGTGTGCTGTGTGTTCACCTTCAATTTGGACTGTGTGTTCAGAAAATCAATGTTTTGGGCTGTGTGTTCAACTCTCAATCAGTGTGTGTTGCGTGTTCACCATCAATTTGGGCTGTGTGTTCAGAAAATCAATGTGTTGGGCTGCGTGTTCAACCCTCAACCGATGTGTGCCATGTGTTCACAATCAATTTATGGGCTGAGTGCTCAGGAATTCAAGTGATAAGACCATGTGTTCAGAGTGCAGGCAGAATGCAAGAAAAATTAATAATAAGTTACAGAAAAGGTAGGAACGAAGTAAATTCCTCTCGTGCCTCATAGGAGATATGATACTCTGGCTCCCGCAGAAGGAGATCCCCGGGCGCTCGCTCGTCAAAATCGGTTAAATGATGGAAAACAGCCCGCGGGAGGATGTGTACTGGTGGGTCATACCTCTCAGGGATGAAAGGGCAAACCCTCGGAGGCAAAGACATGATGTCAGGTTCGCCTCCGGCGACTGGAGAACCTCCACCGTGGGGAAATTGACCCGCCATTTCAAGAAATCTGCAAAGAGGGCAAAAAAATGAGCAAAAATGAGCCGAAATTGGAAAAAGTCAACAAAAGTCAACTCCTGAGAAAATCTTCCAAATATTGAGACAAACTCACATCAAGTGGCGAAAATGAGAAAAGAAGCCCCGAAACCAAAATTTAATCGGTTCAAAGTGCTTAAAACTGAAAGATTTCGCAAAAACAACTTGCGTGGGACATTGGAAAACGCGTATAGAGCACAGATCTGAGGGAGAAAATGGTTTGGGAAGCTAGAGAAGAAGATTTCGGAGCTGCACTTGTGAGCCCGAAGTGTTTGGATGGATGTATTTAAAGAAAAGAGGCTGAAAAGACAAAACTGCCCCCGGATTTGGCAAAGTGGCCGGCCGGCCACTTTTTCTGGCAGGCCGGCCATTCACTTTTCAAAAACTAGCCGGTGGCCTCCCTCTCCCAATAAAACTGGCCAGTGGTGTTCCCCACATTCCCTCCAAGGTCCCTGCAAATTTTGGGGAGGATTGGTGTCCCCGAGACCTGAAAAAGTACAAGAGAAGTGCACTTTCTGTAGCGAAATCGCTCCGCCGGAAATTCAGCTTCAACTTCCAATGCATGTCTCATTGTTTACTCATCGAAAGTGAGGTATATCCTTCTGAACATGTTGTAACCTCTCCGGGAGGTGGACCGGAGGCCGTGACCGAGTCGCCCTCGCCGAAACGCGCGTTTCTTCCCGTATTGCGATGCACTTTTCTATCAACACCGTGATTGTCTACATTCGATATCACATTGAACGTATGTTGATAGATATGTTGTGCTTGTTGAGTTTCTTTATTTTGCAGGCACGATAATGTATATACGGTTCATTTGAGGCTGGTGCGACCAGACGAATCGCGCAGGTATCGTATCTTCTCCGTGTGAGACGCGACGAGAACTGAATAATTCTCTGCATTCCTAACTGCATGAAATATAGTTGTTGCTTTGCATTCTCGCTTAAAACTGTTGCATCTATTTGCGAATACTTGCTTCATTATAGCTTGCTGAATTTACACGATCATTGAGTTACCTTTGGCTTCTTGCATTGTCAGTTACATTTTGCCCATGCCTGCGGGCACATCTCTGTTTATCACGCCTGTTTGTCTAAGTCTTCGGCCTTGTCAAAAATGGGTCGTCTCTGGGCTTTGACATTCACTCCCGTCACTTATGACTTTCGAGTTTTGTCAAAGAGGGGCAACTATAGACACCCCATTTTTGACCGACCTTGAGACTCAGACGTCACCAGTTGAGCGCTCGGTGATATTGCATATAGTGCTCGTTTAGAAGTTTCAAAGTCTCGGCTGCGAGCCTTGCCTCCGGACTTCCGGACTCTTTTGTGCTTTGCCTCGATTTGCGAACCTGGCTCTGTTTTCTCTGTTTTCTCTTCCCGAAGGGAGGGAGAGGTCTCGTAGATCATATCTCAGTGGCCGTAGGCTACGTTTCGTGGTCGTAGGCCATTTTTGCCCGTTTGGAGTCCGGTTTCTGGTTTTTCGGAGCCGTTGGCCGTGTGCCTCGGTTCAGGACCCCTTAACCACCACCGTTTGCTCCGATTTTTGGCATGCATCTTGTTTGCTCCCTTTTGAGGGACACTGTGGTCCGAGAAACCGACTTCGTGTTCGAACACCACTCCCGGCCCCTAACAGTCAGTTTTCGGGGCCCCGGGCTGCGCGTTTCGGCCCCCGAACCTTCTTTTTGAATCGGTTTTGGTTCGTTTTTGGAAGGGACCTCTGTTTCATTGCTAGGAAGGTCACAGAAGGATGGGAGGCCAGTAATTGTTCTGTCAGCCAACTTTATTCCTTCATCACCCTCCGTCGCCCGTTTTTTCTCACTTCAAAGCCAATGTTGACCACCCTTAGGCCATTTTCTTGGACCCTAAACCTCATATTTGTGATGTACACATCTGGGAGGCCACCAATATTTGGTGGCCGGCCAGTAATTGCTTTTGAACCTTTTGAACCCTTTGAAAAGTGGGTTGTTCTCCCTCCTGGTTCACTATCTCCAGCTTTTGACCACATGAATATGTTGTGCACACATGGGAGGCCACCAATTTGGTATGGCCGGCCACTAATCCTCATTGAAACTTTTGACCCTTGGCCGGCCGGCCATGGGAAGAGCCGGCCGGCCACCTGTAATCTCAATAACTGGCCGGCCAGAATCCTTGCATCAAGTACAGTGCAGATACACCCTCCTTTTCCTCCCAGATTCTGTATCGGGGGGGCATTTTTAGGGGGAAACTTGATTCATTTCCCTCCATTTTCTCCCCCCCTTTTTCCCTCCTCTTTTGCCTATATCGCAGGCTCTCCAGTTGCATATTTAGGGTTACAAAATTCCCCCCCCAAGCCTCTTTCCTTGTATCTCTCTCTCTCTCTCTCTATATATATATATATATATATATTTCCAAGCTCCAAACCCTCAAGCCCTACACCATTTCCACACCACCACCTAGCACCACATCACCATCATCCATTCCAGTAGCTTCAGGGCTATTTTCAGAGCTAAGGAGCCACCAAACTCAAGCCAAAGAGCTGTCAAAGATTGGTCTTCAAGGGTGAGTCCCTATTCTCTTTTTTTTGTGCTTTATTTTGTTCAATACATTAGCCATACTTGCTTGCTGTTTTGGGCTCCGACCCTAACTGGAGCTAGGCTTATTTTGAGCTATTTTTCATGTTTTTTTAAGGACATCTCACTGTTTGAGGCCTCCTTGTTGCACTTGCTTCATTGCCTCTCTTGTATGCCATTTTCTTGTGTAGTATTTTTAGCCTATGTATAAACTGTTTTGAGCTCTGCCATAAACTGTAAAGTGGCTTATTTTGAGCCCTTCTTCAACATTGTTGAAGGGCTCATCACTGTTTGAGGCTTCCATTTGCCACTTGCCTTTATATCTCTCTTTTGGCTCCATTTTTGCATGATTTGTTAGCCTCTTATGCTTCTGTTTTTTGAACTTTGGTCCAAACTATAAATGGCCTTATTTTGACCCCCTCTTCATGTTTCATTAAGGGTATTTTACTGTTTGAGGCATCCTTTTGGTACTTTGTGTTATAGCTCTTTTTTTGGCCTTGTTTTGCATAGTATTTTGAGCATGCTTGTGCACTGTTTTGGGTTTGATCATAAACTGAAAAAATGTCATGTTTTGGGTCCCTCTTCAACTTTTTTGAAGGGCCCTCTCTTGTTTGGGGTCAGCAGCTGTGACTTGCTTCTTTATCTCACATTTACGGCCATTTTCGCATGCTAGCTTAGCCCCATTTGTGTTCATTGTTTGGCTTTGCTTGAAACTGTAAACATTCTTGTTTTGGGGCTGCCTTGAATCTGTCTTCACATTTCATGATCAAATAGTGCATGTTTTGTATAGCTATAGGCCATTGCGCATGCCTAGTTTTGCATTTCGGGTCGCATTCCATGCATCGGGTGCCATGTCTCCATGATTCGGGGCTGTTTTGGGTCATATTTTAGCACTGAAATTTGCATGTTTTCATACCATGTTTCATGCCTTGCTATGTCTTGTTAGAGTGGCATTTGGTGCCATAGGTTCGGTCCTCGGTTTGCGTGCATGTGTGCACGCATTCCGAGTTGTCACATTTTCATCTTATGGCCTCTTATGCAAGTCTGGCTGAGGTCCATTCATGTTAGTGTAAGCCCATTTACACATTGTGTATGCCATTTTATTTCATAGCATTGTGTATGCTAGGTTGTATGTTAGCGCATTGTGTACGCCATGTTACCTCGTGCATCGTGTATGCCATTTCATAGCATTGTGTATGTTAGGTTGTATCTTAGCTGCATTTCATGCATATCATGCATATTGCATTGTGCTTGGGATAGGAATTAGCCCAGGCACGGGAAACGAGGTACGTTTCGTACTCCGAGTGACGGAACGTGTCTCAATTCCCAGTCGCCGACACTCCGGATTATCCATGATGGAGTCTAGGTTTTGTTTTGCTTTCATGTGCATTCATTCTATATTGAGTTGCACAAATCGACTCCTCGGTCATCATGCATCGATATGCGTGATTGGTGGCACGAGGATCGAGACATGCATACATATGTGAAAATACATTGCTATGCCCCTTTCCTGCTCTCTGTTGTAGCAAATCAAGAATCAGCGGTTTTCCAGGGCTTGGCGTGCTTTCCAGGAAATCATTGAAAAACAGAGGCTAATTGGGGCATCCCAGTGGATTTCCGCGCAAGGCAGCCCAAACATACATCATTCATCGGAGTCGAGGCAGTCCCTAGCTTGCATGCCATTTTATAGCTTTCCTAGATTAATTTGTAAATTAATTAGGATTTTAGTATTCATTGAGACTGTATTATTTATTCATTTGAGACTGTATATTATTCTTTCGGACCCTCTGCGTGAGGGCACAACTGTAATAAGTGTGCGTGTGTGTGATGCATGTTTTCCAACCCCACGTCTTTCTTCCTTTTATTTACCTGCTTACGATGGTTAGATTATGGAATATTTCAATTAGCATACAGTATGATAGCATGTTTGCATTCATTCATCTGTTTTGCATGCACCGGGCTCGGCGCATCATACTAACTGCATTGTATTTTCAATTCCAAGTTGAATACATGTTAGCTGTAGCATTTCATATGCCATGTTTAGAATAGCCAAGCCTGCTATAGTTGCACTTTTGCATGTGTTGCATTAGGCATTTCTGTATAATTAGGATCATGCATGGATTTCTAATAAGCTTCTGTTTTGGCTTGGAGTACTCGGTAAGTTTTATGCTTTAGCATCTTTGCATGCGTGTGAGTGACTGCCATGAATAGCATGCTTACCATGAGGCTATATGCTTATGTGATATAACTGCCTGAATGCCTGTGGGTGAAGGTTGGGTTATTTGGATTGGAACAAATCATCAACTGTGAGTTTTAAGCCCACTAGATAGTGGCAAAACTATCTTTTCTTAAGCCCACCTGAGGGTGGCAAAATTTGTATTTTAAGCCTACTTGCGAGTAGCAAACCATCTTTCAAAAACAAACAGGAAATGTTTTGTTCCAATTCAGGCGATCTAGTCTATACTTGTATGCTGTGCGCATCACATAGTAAATCTAGGCTAATAACCGGAATAAGAACACACAATTTTTTCAAAACTTGATATCATGGTTAGTAGAGGCCGATCTTTGATCGGGCGAGCGGGGGTGCTCACGATGTGACCTTTCCCAATCGTACCCAAGTTCCCGAGCCGAGGCAACTTTGGTGATGATGGACACGTGGCCTTAGGCAAACGAGTCAGGGTTTCCTAAATTTCCCCAAAATAAAATATTTAGGTAGTGACTCTGTATCTGGCAAAGCAGTCCATGTTTGGCACTTCTTTCAAAATCTGTTTTCTCAAAACGATTTTCCGGATTTGGACTCTTTGGTTCAGATTACGAACCGTGACAATTTGAGAGTCCTGAGCTGTAGTGACCCCAATATCGAACGGAACAGGACTCACCCTCCCGGGGCGTTCGGGGACGTCTACAGTTGGCTGGTGGTTACCTAATACACAACCCTCCTCCTTAACCCGAGCTTGGGACTGACGGAGTTGTTAACAACCCTGGCGGAGTTTGTGTTTTCCATTATAGCCAAACAAAAAGTGAGAATGCGTTTCTTTTTCTTTTTTCATTTTCCTCATCAAATCTTCTGACCAAATACAACCAGGGGCCGAGGGAGCTTGGGCTCAGGGGGGTCACGTGCCCCTCCTGACTTTTGCAAACTTTTTTTTTTTAATATATAAATGTGTGGTCTGTCTTTACTTTCACACACACAGTAACCCACTGACCACTCACACACACACACCACACACTAGACGCCCAAGTTTGTATTTTTATTTATTTTTATTTTTTTTTAGGAATTCCAATCCCAATCAAATATTAATACATAATTTTTTTTTAGGTGAGTACACACAACTCCAATTACAATAAGGTTAAAACTCTAAAATCCTATAAGTGTATGAAATTCTTTATTTTTTTATTTATTCACAGTACTTGTGAAGTATCTTCATATTTTTTTTGTCTTCTTTGTTTCCCTTTGTTGTTTTGCAATTTACCGACTCGCGATTCACCAAATTAAGATCACAAAACACAGATTTTGGACCACACTACAACCTTGGTATCTTCTCTTCATTGTTTACAGGTAACTTTATTATTTTTTTTTAACTTTTAAATAAAAATTATGAGTATTAATTGATAATTATTTGTTAAGTTTTGATTTGTAAATTTTTTTTATTTGTTATTATTTATGTTAAAAGAAGAGATTTTGATACGCTAAAATTATAAATCTTAATTGGTAGTGATTTATATTAAAATTAGGGATTTTGGTTTGTTGTTGTTTGTGCTAAAATTAGGAATTTGATTTGTGCTAAAATTAAAAATATTAATTTGCAGTGATTAATATTTAAATTAGGGATTTTGATTTGTTATAATTTGTGCCAAAATTAAAATTTTGATTTGTTGTGATTTGTGCTAATTTAATTTTTTTGATTTGTATTAAAATTGAAGATTTTGATTTGTGGGGAGTTTGAGATTTTAATTATGAATTTTTATTTTGATTTTTAGTTTTTTCAAGCAGTCATGGAGAAATATTTCAAAAGAAAATCAAAGTGGGAATCGTTTCTTTCTCAAGAAAAAGATGAAAATTATTCTTCCGCAAAACAAAGTCACATAGAAATCAACTTAGTAGACCTTCCTGCAGATCCAGGACTACGGCCTCAGATTATGGACTATAATGCTAATGATTGAGACCGAATTCGTAGGGCATATCTACAAAAAGGTCCTTGTCAACCTCGTGATCATAATTTTTCACAAAAATCATTTGGACAAAAACTTCGGTGATTTAATCCGGCTTGGTTTAGTGAATTTCCTAATTGGTTGGAGTATAGTGTAGCAAAAGATGCAGCATTTTGTTTATGTTGTTATCTTTTCAAACCTGATATTGGAGATCAAGCTGGTGGTGATTTTTTTTGTTGGTGAGGGTTTCTCAAATTGGAAGAAAAAAGAAAAAATTTAGGCTCATGTTGGAGGTCCCAATAGTGCTCATAATCAAGCTTGGAGTAACTGTCAAGACTTGTTAAACCAAAACAATCTGATCAAGCTCGAATTGAGTATCGAACCCGTTTGAATTCATCGGTTGATTGCATTAAATTTCTTCTAAGACAAGGACTTGCGTTTCGTGGGCATGATGAATCTGCAAATTCAAGTAACCAAGGAAATTTTCTTGAACTTCTCAAATTTCTTGCTGATCATAATGAAGATGTCAAAATGGTCGCATTGAGCAATGCTCCACAAAATCTCAAGTTGACATCTCCTGATTTTCAAAAAGACATTGTAAATGTAGCCGCATTTGAAACTATCAATGTGATATATTAGAGATCTTGGTGATGCACTTTTTTCTATTTTGATTGATGAAGCCCGTGACATATCAATCAAGGAGCAAATGGCAGTTGTAATACGATATGTTGACAAAAAAGGCCAGGTGATTGAACGCTTTTTGGGTATTGAGCATGTTGCTAATACGAATGCTCTCTCACTTAAACAAGCTATGGAAAATTTATTCTCCAAACTTGGATTGAGTATTTTCAGATTGAGGGGTCAAGGATATGATGGGCTAGTAATATGCAAGGTGAGTTCAATGGCCTTAAAACACTTATACTGAAAGAGAATCCTTGTGCATGTTATGTTCATTGTTTTAATCATCAATTGCAATTGTCACTTGTAGCCGTGGCAAAGAATCATAATCAAATTGCTTTACTTTTCACTTTGGTTTCTAATGTGGTGAATGTTGTTGGAGCATCATGTAAACGTCGAGATATTGTTAGGGAGAAGCAAGCTGCAAAAGTTGCTGAGGCACTTAATACTGGAGAGCTATCTAGTGGGCAAGGCTTAAATCAAGAAACTAATCTTAAACGTGCTAGTGATACACGTTGGGGTTCGCACTATGGTACTTTAGTCAGCTTGGCTAGTATGTTTTCAACAGTGATTGATGTGCTGGAAATGATTTCGGAGGATAGTTCAAATTCAGAACAACGAGCAGAAGCAAATATATTGTTGGACTCAATTCAATCGTTTGAGTTTGTATTCAACCTTCATTTGATGAAAACGATATTGGCTATTACAAGTGAGTTATCGCAAGCACTACAAAGGAAAAATAAAGATATTGTTAATGCCATGAATTTAGTTCAAATTTCTAAAGTACGACTTCAAAAGATGAGGGAGAGTGGGTGGACATCTTTACTTGATGATATTTTATCTTTTTGTGAAAAGCATGAAATTGATGTTTCCCAAATGGAAGATATGTTTGTACCTCAAGGGAGAAAAAGACGCAATTCTCAAGAAATTACAAACTTACATTACTATCGCACTGAGTTATTCTACGCTGTTTTAGATATGCAAATTCAAGAACTAAATGCTCGTTTCACTGAGTCGAACACTGAGTTGTTACTTTGTGTGGCATGTTTGAATCCATCTAACTCTTTCTCTAGTTTTGACAGGAAAAAGTTAATTCATCTTGTTGAATTTTATCCCAAAGAATTTTCTTCCGTGGAGCTCATGGTACTTAATGATCAACTTGATACATATATTATCGACATGCTATCCAATAGTGAGTTCTCAATGTTGAATGGAATTGCCGATCTTGCTAAGAAAATGGTAAAGACTGGAAGAGACAAAGTATATCCATTGGTGTATTTGCTCTTGACTTTAGCATTAATCTTACCTGTTGCAACTGCTACTGTTGAGACGGTATTTTCAGCTATGAATATTGTGAAGAATCGGTTGCGGAACCGAATAGGTGATGAATGGATGAATGATAGCTTGGTTGTCTACATTGAGAGAGATATTTTTGATGGCATTGACAATGTTACTATTATGGAAAGATTTCAAAAGATGAAAACTCGTCGGGGTCAATTGTAAAAGCTTAAAATTTAAAACTTTTCGTAATGGATATTAATTTTTAATGTTTAACATTAGTTTGAAAAATTATTATTATGTTATTTTTATTGATTTGGGAAAAAAAATTTGAGATTGTAATTAATGGGTGCCCCTTATATTAAATTCCTAACTCTGCCACTGAATACAGCCTAAATGATCTTATTTTCAAATTACATCATGTGGTGTCATGTCAAATAGGAATTCATTTGTCTAGGGTATTTAGCTTTCTGGTTGTTGTTCTGTTGTTACATGGTCCATGGCAACTTTTGCCATTGCCAACTTCTTAGGTTGCCTCTTGTTGATGCTAGTGATTGCATATGATTGGCTTGATTTGTATGTACTAACTTAATTGGGATATATATACCAAGTCTTTGACGTATTGATTCCCTAATTTTTTATTTTTTATTTTACCATTGATAAAATTCTATTTTTTGCTGTTCAAAAAAAGGGTAGTTACACCCAGTGGAAGGTAGAAACAAAAAATACAAATTTATAAATTTAATTATTAATATTTCCAAAAATATAATATCAGGGATTGTGAAAAAAATAACATGAGATGCATTATGAAATTTTTTGTTCATTTGATTAGTGTGTGATGTTTTATTGTATGTGTAATCTAAAGGAATGAAAAATCTTTTATAATTATTTTCATGATTTATAATATTACTCTTTGTAAAAAATTTCATTGATTGCAATTATTTTTTTAAATATCCATTGATGTGATATTTTCCCTTACAACCACAACAACCATAACAACAACAATGATGATGATGATGATGGCATCCTCCCAACAATGACCGATATAATAAATGTGTCCAAAACTAACAGAGTTGAAGGTTTAACCAAAGGGTGTGGAGCTTGAGAGAACAATTGAGGCCCTGTTCGGGAACAAGAATTTTGACTAAAATAATCAATAAAAATAAAAAAGACTAAAATAATTAATTAGACAAAATATTATATTTTACAAATCAATCAATTTTTTTTTTTCCTCACAGCCAACTATTCAATTACAAAAAGTTCACAAACCATTCAAAATATAACTTATTTTTCGTCTCATAAATAGCAAAAAGGCAAAAAAGTAAACTTGCCAAATTCCCAAACGATGGTGATGTTGAATGCATCGGGTTTCTACATAAAAATTGTGACATTTATTATATATTCGGTGCTAAAAACATGAATTTTTCCAACACAAAAAATATGCTCTTCACAAAAAGCATATCGTGAAACGCTTTATGATATCTTTTGAGTATTGGCAAAGAGTTTTGCCGTTTGTTTTTTTGAGTAAACCCTTTCACGTATGTTATTTACTCAAAAAAAATAAAATAAAAAATAAAATAAAAATAATCGTGTGGGCAAATTGCGATAGTAGTACTTGTATTTTAGTCATTATGTCATTTTGATTCTTATAATTTTAATTGGTTCGATTTTGACATTAAGGAGTTATTTGAAATGATCTAAATAAGTACACATTTTGACCTTTTATGAAATATATGTTAAGTTTAGGTTAGGTTTGAAGTGATGTGTTAGAGAGGTGATGCGACTTAAATAAGATGATGTGACTTAAATAAGTACACTTTTTGACTTTTAAAATTTTTTAAGAGTTGCCAAACTTAGCCTAAATTTATAATTTTATTTCAATTTAGTCCAATTGAATACAACTTTTATATGTATATAAGTGGCACGCACCATATTTTTTAAGAATAAATTATAAATTTACTAACCTCAGTAAGTTAACCTTAACCAATTTAATTATTATTTTTGGTCAAAAACATTAAGGGCATTATCATTGGACCGAATTGATACAAAATTTAAAATTAACGGTCAAAATTATACTATTTAAAAGTGTAGGGACCAAATGACACAAGGACCGAAACATAGGGACCACTGGTGTAATTTACCCTTTCTTTAAATACAAATATGATTAGATAATGTGACTATCAATATATTATCTAGCTTAATTATTTTCGTTTTATCTGATTGGTGAGCCATAAAAAAATTAAACTATTTCAATAATCTCAATAAACTTGAAGTGAACCTGCCCAAATACCCCAATTCTTAAAAAATGTGGATATGTGCACCATTTTGCATGAACGAGGCTTTTGTCTTAAATGCTAACTACATTCACTACAAAATATCAGGATTTTAGAGATTAAAATTTGGGAATAAAATTATTTTTTAGAGATTCAATATTTTTGTTGTGAAAAATACTGTTATTATATTTTTAATAACGAAAATTATAGACCAATTTTTGTTTAGACCAATTAGACCAATTAGACCAATTTTGCTGCTAAATTAGACCAATTAGACCAATTTGACCAATTTAATAACGAAAATTAGACCAATTTAATAACGAAAATACTGTTATTAGTAATGAATTATTATTGTTTTTGGACCAATTTTTTTGTCTTAAAAAATAAACTATTTAGAAATAAAATTATTTTGTCCCTAAAAGATTATTTATTAGTGACATTTTTAAAATTTTGCTGCTAAAAGTTTGTTTTTAACTTTTCGAGACGGATTTTTAGTAACTATCCTCACGACAATAGAAATTAATCCCTAAATATCTTTTGTAACAAAATTTTTACTTTTAGATATCAAAATATTTGATATTTAAAACTCTTATATGTCATAGCAATTGAAATGATTTTGCTTTTTTAGCACCGGTCTTAGGGGAAGTCATATGGGGAGGTGAGTTACTATAATATTTACCGCCGTTGTTGAACACTTATATTTTGGAAGAAGGATTCCTCCGGTCTAACTATCAATTAGATAGTAATATCTGGGTCAGTGGGCCTAATAACGGTCTTATTTTGATGGTTTTATTCTTTTATTTTGTGGGCTCCTTAAAAAATCAAATTAGTTAGATAAACGAAGCCAGATGATTCATCATAGTTGTCTTGAAAGCAATGGATGACCAATAGAATTTTTAGACTAAAATGTTCACTGTTTAACAACAAATGTGATGAAATCATATGGTTTACAACTATTGTATCGATCTAGTTTTTTTTTTTTCTTAAACAATAAATATATAGAGTGAAATGTCTAAGATCCCCAAGATATGGATCGCGTGATGGGTAAATTTCTAATAAGTCTTAATAGTTAGATTTAATTCACATCAAATCCTATTGAAAATAAGTCTTGGTAAATTTGTCTCTAAAAATAATTTTTTTTATGACAATTTTTTATATATGTTATTAAAAATTGATAATTAGTGACTTTTTTTGTCATGATTTTTATAAATTGTCGCTAAAACTTACAATTAGTGACATTTTTTTATGACAAATTTTTCTCATAAGACCTATTAGACAATAAGTCCACTTATTAGGACCTACACGTAAGTACCCCGTTTGTGATTATGTTTCAATTTTAAATCACGCATAACAACCCCAATCACGACACAACGATTTAACGTGAAAAAAAATCACAATTGGAGCGCCTCCAATTGTGGAAAAAAAAAAAAAAAAACATGGGCTAAACTCACAAAACAATCTACTAAGAAGATAAAAAAGAATTACATAAGTGTAACATCAATTACCTAGTGAATCCATGCCCGAATTGAACTGACCCCATTGTGCCTCTTTCACCACATTAACGTTGAATCCATAATACTAATATCGAATCCACGTCGATGAGTCACGTCAGAATCCGCCATAGTTTTAGGCCCAAGTTCTCCGGAATTCACCGAATAACAACTCTCACTTTTTGTGAATAAAAGAAAACAAACAAATCTCTTGATGATGTTTATATAACATTCATGGATCCATTGATCACTCTTAAATCATCAAAAAAACATTTATAAAGCACCTTCCAATATAAAATGCTTTGTTTTTTTTTCTTCCTCTTTGAAAATCTGGACGGCACCAACCCTAAAACGAACAAACAACGCACTTTATAGTAACCTGGATCGCAAAGACCACTCGAGCAGTGTGACTAAAGGCGATGCGAAACATATAGGCTACCTGCTCGAGCGCAACTTTCACCGCTCGAATGGTAAAGCTTTCTTCCCAGAAGTTTAGGCGCTCTACAAAAATAATTAAGGATCCTTTTCTTCACTTGAGTGCACAAATGACCGCTCGAGCGGTCAAACAACCTCGACTGTATTTTTTCGTTTTGCTTTGGGGGTGCTGTCCCCCAGACCCCCGCGTGCTGACTTGGCAACTCGATTTCGGTACATAGTCAACGAAGTGGCAAACATGAAAAAATTAAGATCACAAATTCCTCTGCCTGGTACAATTCGGGTTGGATTCGCATCGAAATACTCATAGCTTCACTGAAATAAATGTTCGAATAAAATTACTACTTAAAAGAGTTTTGTGAAACAAGGTTGCCAATAACAAAAACTTAACATAGTGCAACAAAATAAACAAATTAGATTGTCAAAGTGGGCTCGTAATAAGCTTCATGGACCCAAGCAATACTGTCTGATCCATATTATGGATTCAAGTAAATCTATTCTATCTATTTTAAAGCCTTGTAATGTACTTTGTTTAATTTTTTTCTTTAATTAAAGCATTCAGTGCTTGCAGCATGGTTTCGACTAAAGTATCCTCATATTGCTCTGGGAGCTCTGGCCATATCAGCTCCTATCTTTTACTTTGGGCACATCACTCCCAAAATAGATACTATTCAATTGTCACTAAGGATTTCTGTAGACACTCCACTTTTTACCGCCCTCAAGACTTGGACGTCATCGTTTGAACACTCGATGATCATCCATGCTCATGTTCGTTTTGAGTTTCCGAAGGTCTCGGCTACGCGCCTTGCCTTAGGATCTCTCAACTTGTTTGTTTTGTGCTTGATTGTGGACCAAGGACTTGTGATTTTGCTTCTGAGGGAAGAGGGTGGCTTGTTGGCCATCCCTGCAACCCATTGGCTAAGGCTTTGTGCCATTGGCCATGTTTTCTTACCATCGGCCATAAGTGTTGGCCGATCGGCACTCTTTTTGGTCGATCGGCCATATTTTTGAGCCAAGACCTTTCTACCTACTTTTGCAGATATTTTTTTGCCAGCTGTGACAGCTGGTGAGCATAATTCTCATCCTCCATACACGTGTATGGAGGGATTGCATCAAGACTCAAGCTTGTTCAACAAGCTTGAGAATTGAAATTCTATAAGAAGGGAGGCCCTTCTCCCTTTCCAGAGGTTTTGAAAAGTTGATATATAAGTTCTATATCACTCTCTCTCTATATATATATTTTACCTCTCTCTCTCTCTTTATTTGCTCTTGTTTGTGCCCAAAAGCGTAAATTCTTCACACTATTGCACACAAACACCCACTAGAACACTATCCTTTGGTTGCTGAGGTCCTTAGGAGTTGGTTTTAGAGTTTTTGGGGTGGTTTAAGCTTGGAAAATCTGTTGGAATTGTGTTCTTGAAGGTGTTCTTCAAGAGTGAGAAACTAACCTTTTAATCCATTATTTTGGCTTAAGCTTTTAGACCTATTGGCATGCTGACTTAAGCTTAACTTTCTACTGTAAAAAGTTCTGATTTTTCATGTTTGTGATGTTTGTTTAAGGTCACTTTTGTGTCGGGGGTAGTCTACCCCCTCCTAGGCCTTGTTTGGCCTTGTTTTCAACCATCATTTTAAGCTGTTGGGACCATCTTGTTTGGGTGTTCTCACCACTGAAATCCAGAGGATTTTCAGTGGTGGAAATGTGGTTTTGAGGTCCCACATAGGAGAGGGTCATCCCCTCTCCCTGTGTTTTGTATGCTAGTATAAATGGCTCATAATAGCAGCATGATTGCTTAGCTTGTTTTGGCTCCATTTCAGCAAGTATTTGGTGTTATTTTGCCATCTTATACCTCTGTCTAAAGTTGGTTTGATAGTATCTTGCATGCACCAAACATTTGTAGAGCAATTTTGCATGCTAGCATAACATGCATCTTGTGTTTGGACCAT
Organism: Camellia sinensis; assembly: GCF_055761805.1. Classification (NCBI taxonomy): domain Eukaryota; kingdom Viridiplantae; phylum Streptophyta; class Magnoliopsida; order Ericales; family Theaceae; genus Camellia; species Camellia sinensis. The sequence goes on from NC_138974.1 coordinate 84,175,951, forward strand.
CATTCTTGCATGTTTCGGCTCAACTCAAAGAAGCGTTTAGCCTTGTTTTAGCATGCTTAAGCTCTGATTTGTGTCGTCTTGGTCATGCATGCCATGTCTTGTATAGCCTTAGTGCATTCTAGCTTGTTAGCTTAGGGTGTCCAAGTCACTAGCATGCATCGCTTGGATCTTTTTCATGATTTGGCACCTTTTCATATATGATTTCAGTCCATGTAGTGTAGCCATACACTTACATTTGTCACCCTTTTGATGTTTTGGAGGTTTGGTGTTTTATGCATTGAGAATGGATCATTGTGCATGCTACCATGCTTAGCCTTTTGGGATGCCATCTCAGTGGATTTTTGGGCTTATTTTGACATGCCATAACTCTGATTTTTATTGGTTAAGTCATGCCATGTTTGGATTTGATAGGTGTAGTGTAACACCCCTTGTTAGCCTTGCATCCTTTATGCTTTTGGTCTTTTGTTCTAGCTTGTGTTGGCTAGGTTTAAGCATGTTTTTAGTCTTGTATTGACCTGCCTTAGGACTATTTTGGTTGCCCTCGGCTCTTTGGGGCTTGCTTTGTATGGCCATGGTGTAAGTCCCCTTTGCTAACTTCAAGCTTTAAGCTTTCCTAGCATGCTATGCGTGTATTATGTGCATGATTTGGCATCATCCCTCACATGATTTCAGAGCTTACTCCATTGGCATACTTTCATACTTGTCACTTCTTCATCATATTTGAGGATTGTGCATTGTTGCCTAGCTTATGGACCAATATGTGTGCATGCATACTTTGCCTTTTGGTGCCATGGTTTTGGTGTTTGGCCATTGATTTGGACATGGCTGATATCTGTCGATTTTGGTTTAAGTCCATCTTTGCATGTTGTTGCATGCTTGTTTTGCATGTTGTCGCATGCTTGTTTTGCATGTTGTCTCATGCTTGTAGATCTTTGCATGTTGTTGCATGTTTGTTGCATTTTGCATGTTGTCGCATACTTGGTATATTGTTGCATACTTGTTGCATGCCATGTTGTTTGCATGTTTAGGTTGCATTGCATCACGTGTGCATGTTTGAATTACATTGCATTTGGCATGCCAATGTTGCATTGCATATCATCTCCATGTTGCATGCATTGCATTGTGTTTGGTTTGGGGTATTAAGCCAAACACGAGGAACGAGGGACGTTTCATACTTGGAGTGATGAAATGTGCCTCAATTCTCGATCATCGACACTCTTGATCCAACATGATAGAGTTTAAGGCATTTGTGTGTTTTTGTGCATTTCATTCACATTGAATTGTGCGACTCGCCCTCTTTGGCCATCATGCATCGAAATGTGTGATTGATGGCTCGAGATCCGAGCACTCCACTCCTTTGAGCTTCAAACATGAAAAGGGGTATAGTTGCACAATATTTTCTTGCAAATGTATTGTCATGCCTTTGTTTGTACTCTGCTACAGCAAAAGGAGCAATCTGCAGGAAGAAATGGCCGATTGGCTATCTATAGTGCCGATCGTCTAACAATTTTTGGTCGATCGCCTCATAAGTGGTCGATGACCCTTTTCCCTTGGCCGATGACCTCTCAGCATGTCCATGAAGTAGTTCAGAAGCATCACAGAGATTTTCACAGTTTTCAGAAGTCAAAAATAGTGCAAACAGAGGCAACATGAGGCATGACAACGGATTTCCGAGCGAAGCCGACTGAGCATGCATATGTCTCTCTTCTCGATGCTGCCTTAATTGTTTTGTAACTTAATTAATTTTTCTAATTAGTTAAGGGTTTTGTAATAATTAATTAGCTAGAATAGTTAATTAATTAGTTGGTTTGTATTATTTATTCGGACCCTCCGTCGAGAGGGCGAATTTTGTAATAAGTGTGCGTGAGTGTGTGAATGTCTTCCAACCCCATATCTTTCTCCCTTTTATTTACTAGCTTTCGGTGGTTAGATTAGGGCATATTTCAATTAGCATCCCTTATGTTTGCATGTTTGCATCCATTCTTCTGTCTTGCATACACCGGGCTCGGCGCATCATACTAACCGCATTGTATTTTAATTCCTACTTGAATACACGATTATCAAGTTACATCTCGCATGCCATCCTAGAATAACCGAGCCTATTTCTAGTCGCATTTTGCATGTGTTGCATTAGCCATCTTAACATAAACTAGGATCATGCATGATTTCTAACTAGTTGTTTGTTTTGGCTCGGAGCACTAGGTAAGTGTTTATACTTTAGCATCTTGCATGAGTGTGAGTGCTGCCATGATAGCATGCTTGCTGTGAGGCTAAATGCTTAAATGTTTAACTGCATGAATGCTTGTGGATGAAGGTTGGATCGCTTGAAGTGGAACAATTCATTGAAATACGAGTTTTAAGCCCACTTGAGGGTGGCAATATCATGTTTTCTAAGCCCACTTGAGGGTGGCAAATCCAAGTCTTAGCCTACTTGCGAGTAGCACCTTCAAACCATTTTCAAACAAACAAACATGAGATGTTTTGTTCTAACTTAGGCAATCTAGTCTATACTTGTGTATTGTGCACATCACATAGTAATTCTAGGCTAATAAACCGGAAGAAGATCACATGTGTTTTCAAAAACAAAATATCATGTTAGTAAAGGCCGATCCTTTGATCGGGCAAACGGGGGTGCTCATTGCATGACCTTCCCCTCTCGTACCCAAGTTCCCGAGGCGAGACAAATTTAGTGATGACGGACACGTGGCCTTAGGCACGAGTCAGGGTTTCCTAAATTTTCCAAAATAAAATATTTAGATGGCGACTCTATATCTGGCAAAACAGTCCATGTTTGGCACTTCTTTATAAAAATCAGTTTTCCAAAACGATTTGCCGAATTTGGACTCTTTGGTGATTTATCGGTCTTGCATTGCACTTTGCGAGATTAGATTCAAAACCATGACATTAAGTTCGAACTGTAGTAGCTTAAGAACAAAACGGATTTCACGCCGTTGCGTGCGGAGCTGGAGAGTTCTCGGGCACGTCTACAGTTTCTGGCGACTCTGGTGGGGATTTAGAGAACTTGACTCAAACTTATGATATCTTGTTTTGACTACACTTATGTGTTTCTTTGCATTGCATTTGTATTGGTGCGCCTAGGATACCGTGTTTGCCGTATGCTATTCCTGAACGATTTGTCGGAGGCTCGCTTGGAGATGCGTGCCATAAGGCTGACCGGTTGCGGGCTCTGCCACAACGGGAACACAAACCCCAATTTTATCGGGACACCCATTTTTTGAACATTTGACCTAGTGCATATCGGAAACTGTAGTGACCATTCCAACTAGGACAGGTTACTTACCCGATTATAGGTTGTTTGAAACCGCTGTGTGCATAGTGAAGCCCTAGCTCCTGACAAAATAGGACAGGGAAACCCTATCCCTCCATAGGGGTGTTTTGGCTCTCACTTGCTTGCTATGTGCTTTAGAGTGCGTCTCTACAGGGATACACGTATCAGTTTGCAAGTCTGGGTGTCAAGCCTGCAGGCATCAGATTCGAAGAATCAGTTTTACCTGAGGGTATCAGATCTGGGGCAGTGATTTGGGAACAGTGATCAGTGGTTGTGAACAGTTATTTCAGCTTGTGTTTGCCAACTGTGTGTTGTCCATTTTTCTGTTCATTATTTCCTTATTATGCTTTATTTATCTTTTTGCAAGGTAGTTTAGCACCATTGCTTCTGACCAGGCAGATATTTCCCGAGCACTCTGGGTTAGAGGTCGCAAACTTAATCGATCCAGGGATCTGATAGATAGATAAGTAGTGTTCCTTTCTTTACCCCTGGTTACCAGACGGAGGTCAAAAAGGCGCAGTGTATCGGTACAGTGGTTGCCAGATCCGTGGTCCTTATCTACCCCACCAGTGAACAGTCAGGCTGAGGTCTCAGTTTCTACTGTAGGGACAGATATACCAGTTGTTCAGATAGATCCTCACAACATGGCAGGTATAGAGAAGATGATGCGTCAGCTCCAAGAGAGTATGAAAACCATGCAGCAGGACGCAGCCCGTCAAGCAGAATTTGCCGCACGCCAGGTCGAGGTTATGGCCCAACAAGTAGAGTTGATTGCTAGACTTCAGCAACAACAACCACCACAGCAAGCCGGAGCATCTGCTTCGCACCAGGCTCCTCCCCCACCAAGAGTTCCAATACTTGGGGAGACCGCACACGTCTAGGACAATACGGACGTTCCAATAAAGCCGGCTCCGCCCCCAACCCTACCCCAGCTATCTAAAGTGCCCACCAACATAGTGGATTCACCCTTTGAGTTCGAGGTGGACCCAACAGCGCTAAAAGTGAGCAAGCTGGAAAAGTTTCTCAAGAAATCTCAAGGCGTGAAATCCATTCCAGATATTGAGGATGGGTACACCGACTCGGCCGTGACTCTACCAGACTGGTTTAAAATGCCGCACATAAACCGTTTCGACAGGTCTGGAGATCCTATGGTGCATTTGCGGCTGTTCTCGGATATACTACGGCCGATGGGCCTCTCCAGATTTCAGAAGCTTTCCCTGTTTGGCCAGACCCTATCGGGTGTAGCGGCTATTTGGTATGCAAAACTAGAAGACTCTGTTAGGAGGAACTGAGAGGAGATGGCTGATGCCTTTGTAGCTCAATACTCCTACAATACTCAGATCGAGGTCACAACTCGTGATCTTGAGACAACTAGACAAGAGCCGAAGGAGAGCTTCTTCGATTTTGTGACCCGGTGGAGGGCTAAAGCCTCGATGATGACCATTAGGCCTGTTGACAAAGATCAAATTCGGATGGTTGTGCGCAACCTCTAGCCTAAGCTCATGCAGAAGATGATCGTTCTTCCCCTCCCCACCTTTGCAGATCTACATGAGATAGGGGTGCAGATCGAGAACGCTATGAAATAGGGCCTCATTGATCATGAGAGAGAGCAGTTCAAGAGGGTATTCAACTGCAGTATGAATGTAGGCACAAGCAGTGCTACAGCTACTAGATCTTCAGATATGGGAATGGTCACCACCACCACCCCAAGAACCCTTGCAACTACCCCATTCACCAGTGTGTCCGGAAGTAGCTCGCAAACAACCAGGAACCCACCCCGAGGCTAGAGAGTCTTCACCCCACTATACATGTCTTTGTCCAAGGCTTTGGGGGTTTTGATTAGGAAGAGGCACTTGAAGCCCCTAAAGCTGAGACCATTGCCAAAAAAATTTCCCCCTCCCATAACCCGGTGAAGTACTGCGCCTTTCACCAATAGCATGGTCATGAAACTGACCATTGCTTTCGATTACGTCACAACATTCAGGATCTCGTCGAGAACAGGGTGATCGTGCCTCCGGAGAAACCGAATGTCACAACCAACCCTCTCCCACCACATAACCAAACTCCACCTCCCAAACACATCAATCTAATCCAAACTGGGGTTGTGTTATACGACCCTAGCATATATATCACCCCTTCCCACCTACTCAAGCCGGAGGTGTTTGTTCTTGATATCACTGACTTGTGCATGTTGGACATCTCCCAAACCCAACCTGAAACGGTGGTGGTGGCTATCAAAGATAGAATTGAGTTGACTGCGGGGGCAAATGAGATTGATGATACAGAGCCTAAGAGGTCTGCAAGCTTCATGTACAACCTGAGCAGTTACATTACATCAGTAGGCCAGGCTAGGCCGAATGTGGAATTGCCAGTGGGGGCAGAGATTTGTGTAGTACGAGAGGATGGACCTAATCAGGGGCTGGATGACCTGGCAAAACTGGAGGAGGATATTGCAAACTTTCAATTTTTCAATGAATAACACCCGGGGACGTGACTGTCAACTGGTTTGATCTGGAAGAGTCAACGGAAGCTACTGGGTGGCTCAGCGACGAGCCGGATATTGCTGAGAAACCTCAGCAAGAACAGAGTCCGTCAGGGATGGGGACATCAACAGTGGCCAGAAGGGCCGAGGAACAGAATGCACCGTCGGAGAGCACTGGTGTTAAGAATTTTGCTCAGAACATGGGCAGTTTGGGAATAGAAGCTACCAAACAGCAGGCTGCACTGAAGCAGTTTGAGCGGAAAAGGATCAAAGATTCTAAAAGGGCTAGAAAAGCCAAAGCCCCTGCGGAGACAGAACGTGCTGTGTGCACAAGAACAGAACGTGCTGCGAGCATAGGAATAGAAGGTGCTATGGGCACAAGAATAGTTATAACGGAGCCGAACAGATGTCTGTTGGCTGCCGATGGCATGTGGTGGGAAAATGACGACTTATGTCTTGCCCACACCGATGAAGATTGGGGGAACAATTAGCCGAATGATACCTGGTATATTGGCGAGGTTGACCACATGACTAGGAGTGGGAGGTATTTCAAGCCCCCGCACTTTGATCAATCAGAGGCGTCTGGAAAGGACAAAGAGGCGGAGAAGCAGAAAGACCTGCTCGAATAGGAGGCTGTGCTGAAACAGCTTAAGAAGATACAAGTAGACATCTTCATCTAGGGACTGCTTGTGGCCTCAAGAGTTCATCGACAAGCTTTCCTTTCTATAATGGACAAGGCCAAACTTTCAATAGATACCACGCCTGAGTAGCTGGTAGGACTGGTCTTTCCGGGAGGGGCTTCCCCGGCGTTGACCTTCACTGACAAGGAGCTGCCGCCTGAGGGTGCAAACCATAACAAACAACTCTACATCTCTGTGGAGTGTAGAGAAAAGTGGATACTGGTGGTTCTTGTCGATACAAGATCCGCCATTAATGTGTGCCCATCGAGGACGACATATGCAATCGGGTTGAAGCCCGCAAACTCTATGCCAAATGCCTAGGTGATAAAGGCCTATGACAATACTAGCAGAGAAGTGATGGGGACTGTGAAGATCCAGACTCAGGTTGGTCCAGGACAGCAGGATATTGACTTCTATGTCTTGGATGTTCCCGCAACCTTTAATCTACTCCTAGGGCGGCCGTGGCTGCACCAGGTGAAAGTAGTCGCTTCGACCCTGCATCAGATGTTGAAATACCCCCACGGGAAAGGGGTGGCTATTGTTTTTGGAAATTTGTCAATCCATCCACCGCCAGAGGTGTCTACACCAGTTTTGGAAATCGAGCATGGCACGGAGGATGTGTTCCTGTCAAGATTTACCCTAGCCAAGGCCTGGGTCGTACAGAACATTTTGGCTGTTGATGAGGGGTTGTATGTCAGTGCACAGTCTGTGTACCTCATGAACAAGGTCCAGCACGTCCCTGGGATGGGACTAGGAAAAAGTGGCAGGAAGGGCATTACAAGATCGGCCGAAGTGCCGCACAACCCGCATACCATTGGCTTGGGTTATCTGTCCACCAAAGAGGACTGGGTGAGGAAGGGGAAAGAAATGGCCGGAAAAGCCAGAGCCAAGCAGACTGGGAGACATTTTGAGTTGATGCACAGGCTTATCCAGGGTATCCTGAATGGACGCTTTGTCCCGGAGGGGGAAGACTTTCTATTCTGCGGCTTCCTAGAGCCATGGCTGAATGCTGAGAAGAGGCACCTGTCGGGTTTTGAGATCTTCTCCGACTTGCAATTGTCAGGGGATGATGTGGCCGAATAGCAGACAGACCCACCAACTAAGGCTGAGCAGAGTAAGGAAGGGGATTCCGAGAGCACTAAGATTGAAATGGGGGTAGCACTGGCTCCTCTACTTTTAGATCCTCCGATCGTACATGAGTGCTTGGGGGATAACTTTTCGGTGTCCATGATCGGGAATGAAGCCCATCTTCAAACATTCTGGATGCGCCCATCGCACCCTCCATCGTCTGGCAGTACGAGAAGGGATTTTTATCGAGTAGCATTGGGTCAGGTAATGAGTCGGAATCTGATTCCATCGAGTCTGTGGAGTCAGAATCAGGTTCTAGCCCGTCTAAGCCTGAGTCCTGCAGTCCTGGGGGTGACAACCCGGATGCCACAGTCCTGTCTAGGTCGTCTTTTTCTTTTTCCTTTGAGTCTATTGTAATAGAGGAATCAGGCGACTTGGAAGTGATTAATGAGAATGGAATGGCTGTGGCCTTTAAGTATTTTTCTGTGCCCTTGATTTATTGCATTAATTCAGAGTTTCAAAACTTCGATGAAAATGACGAGGAAGAAATTCCTCCAGTTTTGAAATATTTGCTTGATCAAGAGCAGGAGAGGTTTATAAAACCATTGGTTGATGAAATCACCCAAAATAATGTTGGTACTAAGAAAGACCCACAACTGGTCCAGATCGAGTCCACGTTGTCTTCGGAGGAGCGCGAGCGCTTAGTCGCTTTATTAAAAGATTTCAAAGATGTTTTTGTATGGTCCTACTAAGACATGCCTGGAATTGATCCTGAGATTGTACAGCACCGGATCCCTCTTGACCTAGAGGTCTGACCTATTAAGCAGAAGCTCAGAAGGATCCACCCGGACTGGGCCCTTAAGATCAAAGAAGAGGTCACCATGCAAATTGACGCAGGGTTCCTGCTGGTATCTGAATATCCAATTGGTTGGCCAACATAGTTCCAGTGCCGAAGAAAGATGACAAAATTCGGCTATATGTCGACTTCAGGGATTTGAACAATGCCAGTCTGAAGGATGACTTTTCTCTGTCGTGTATCGACGAATTAGTAGACTTCACTGCAATGCATGCGTTGCTCTCATTCATGGATGGCTTTTCTGGCTACAATCAGATTCTGATGGCACCCGAAGACCGGGAGATGACTGCTTTCACCACCCCGGGAGGGACCTACTGTTATAGGGTGATGCCGTTTGGGCTGAAGAATGCTGGAGCTACATATCAATGGGCTGCAACCACGATATTGCATGACATGATCCATAAAGATGTTGAGGTGTACGTGGACGACATGATTGTCAAAACCAAGGAAAGAGAGGGCCACTACACCGTCTTGCAGAAATTCTTGCAACGGATCTGGGAGTATCGGTTGCGGCTGAATCCTCATAAATGTACTTTTGGTGTTACAGCAAGGAAGATGCTGGGGTTCTTCATTACACAGAGAGGTATCGAGGTCGATCCTTCTAAAATCAAGGCCATCTTAGAAATGCCACCACCAATGACTAAAAAGGAGGTGCGAGGCTTTCTGGGTAAAGTGCAATTCATAAGATGGTTTATGGCTAAATTAACCTTGACTTGTGAACCACTCTTTGGTCTCCTGAAGAAAGGAAAGAAATTCCAATGGAACGGCCGATACCAAGCTGCTTTTGAACAAATCAAGCACTATGTACAGAACCCACCTGTGTTGTCATCGCTTGAGCTGGGGAAATTGTTGATTCTTTATCTTTCAGTGACTGAAACTACAATAGGATGCATGCTTGCACAGGAGTCTGAGGACAAAGTGGAGAGAGCTGTCTACTACATGAGCAAGAAGATGCTAGCTTACGAGACCCGCTATACTCCATTGGAGAAGGCTTGTCTGGCCTTGGTATGGGCTACTGTAGACGTCCCTGAACGCCCCGGGAGGAAATCCCGTTTTGTTCATCTGGGCTTACTACAGTTCAGGACTCAATGTCACGGTCCTGTATCTAATCTCACAGAGTGCAATGCAAGACCGATGAATCATCAAAGAGTCCAAATCCGACAAATCATTTTCGAAAATAGATTTTTTTGAAAGAAGTGCCAAACATGGACTGCTTTTCCAGATACAGAGTCGCCACCTAAATATTTTATTTTGGGAAATTTAGGAAACCCTGACTCGTGCCTAAGGCCATGTGTTCGTCATCACCAAAGTTGCCTCAGCTCGGGAACTTGGGTACGATTGGAGAAGGTCACTTCATGAGCACCCCCGCTAGACCGATCAAAGATCGGCCTCTACTAACCATGATATCAAGTTTTGAAAACATTATGTGCTCTTGTTCCGATTTATTAGCCTAGAATTACTATGTGATGCGCACAGCATACAAGTATAGACTGGGTCACCTGAATTGGAACAAAACATCTCATATCCGTTTGTTTTGAAAATGAATTAAAGTTTGCTACTCGCAAGTAGGCTAAAACACGGGTTCCGACGAATTATTCCAACTCAAGCAACCCAACCTTCACCCACAGGCATTCAGGTAGTTATATCACATAAACACATAGCCTCATGGTAAGCATGCTATCATTGTAGTCACTCACACACATGCAGGGATGCTAAAGCATAAATACTTACCGAGTACTCCCAGCCAAAGAAAAAAGCTAATTAGAAATCATGCATGAATCCAAACTATGCCGAAATGCCTAATACAACACGTGCAAAAATGCAACTAAGATAGGCTCGGCTATTCTAAAATGGCATATGAAATGCAGCAACTGATACACGTATTCAACTCGGAATTGAAATGCAATGCAATTAGTATGATACGCCGAGCCTGGTGCATGCAAGACAGATAAATGGATGCAAACATGCGAGCATAAGTATGCTAATTGAAACGTGCCCTAAGCTAACCATCATTAGCTGGTAAATAAAAGGGAGAAAGATGTGGGGTTGGAAGACATACATCACACACACGCACACTTATTACAACATTGCTCTCCTCGGAGGGTCCCAATGAATAGTACAGAATAAACTAGCTAATCTAAGCTAATTAAACTAATTATTACACAACATTAATTAATTAACGAATTAACTAAGTAAGTACGGAAACTAGCATGCGAATTAAACAAAATGGATTGCCCCAACTCTGTTCCAAATGATAGGGATGCATGCATGCTCAAGTCGCCTTGTCAGGAAATCCATCGCGATGCCCCGATTTGCCGGTGTTTGCAACTGATCCCGAAACACTGTACAAAGCTCCAGAAGGCTGCCAACTAGTTTTTGCTGCTGGTTTCCGGTTTGCTGCAACAGAGAACGAGAAAGGGGCATGGCAAAGTATTTTCAATTTATGTGTGCATGACCACTCTCCCCATCATTGCACAAGCTCCAGGGAATGTAGTCCTCGATCCTCGTGCCACCCATCACACATCTTGATGCATGAGGGCCTAGGAGTCGAATTGCATGACTCAATGTGGAATGGATGCGCAAATGAACACAATAAGGCCTAAACTCCATCATGGGTAATCAAGAGCGTCGGCGACCGGGAATCGAAGCACGTTTCGTCACTTTGAGTACGAAACGTCCCTCGTTTCCTGTGTTTGGACTAAACCCTACTCCAAATACTATGCAACAACTAGAATGGCATGGCATGCAAACACAATGCAACAACTAGCATGCAATCCTAAACGAAATGCAACTAAGACATGCAAACATGCAAGGAATGACATGCAAAGGTGCAACTAGCATACACAATGCTATGAACTACGAATGGCATGCTCAATGCACATGACACTATATGGCATACACAACGCACATATGACGATGGACATACACAAAGGCATAATCAAGGCACACACAATGCGACGATCAAGCATGTGACAACATGGACATGGCATACACAATGCAAGATGGACTTAAACTAAAATGAATGGATCTCAGCCACACTCAAATCAGTGGCAAAACATGATGAAATTAGACAACAAAAACACATGCAAATGTGCACAAATGCAAGGGGCCAAACCTAAGGCACCAAATGCAATTCTACCAAAGCATGGCATGTGATGAAATATGGCATACAATCACACATTTTCCAACTCTGAAATGACATGCAAGATGGTCCCAAATCATGTAAACACCTCACACAATGCATGTTAGATGGCCCGGATACCGAAACTAGTGAAGCACATTACACTAGAGGTACACAAAGCAATGCTCAAATGACCCAACCAGCCCCAAACAGTCCCTATGCAGGTCCAAGGCAGTGGGAAAATGGTCTAAAATGATGGCTCAAAATGCATAGAAATGAAGCTCATGCAATGGTCCAAAAATGAGGTATTCATGCACAACTCTCAGACACATTTAAAGAGTGGAGAACATGGGAATATGGCATAAATATAAGCTCTGAAATATGATTCACAATGATACCAAAATATGGAAACACCTCAATATAAGCATGCAATAGGCTTCAAAACTCAAAGCTAGGCAAGGGTATTGAACTACAACCATGCATAGCAAACATCATTCGACCATGAGGCCCAAAAATAGAGCTAAGGCAGTCCAAAACATGCACAAAATCAGTTTAAGGCATGGCCAAAAAGTGCTAGAATCAAAGACCAAAATAGTATGCAATACAAGCTAGTGAAGAGGGTTTACACTACAAGTATATGAAGCATTCAAGAGGTCACTAAACCAGAAAAGGTCAGAGGTATGACATGCCAAATAAAGCCTAAAAACCCACTGAAACATGGTCTATGCATGCAAGAATGATAGGCTCCTTTGATAGGCTATAAAGAGGGTTGTTCTACACATGCAAGATGGACACCCAAAATAGAAAAATGGGCTCTGGATAGAGCCTATGCAGGCCCTAAAACTCATCAAAAATGGCCTAAAACATGGCTTGGAAGCATGCAAATAAGGGCTCCTTTGTTAGGCCAAATATGCTAGTAAACAGGACAAGGGGTGAGAGGGTCACCTCTATCTGATTTTGGCTCTCAAAAATATATGCTAGCCACTGAAAATCCACTGGATTTTAGTGGCTAAAAGGCCAAACAAAGCCAACACAAATGCTCTAAGGCATGGCTCAAAACAAGGTGAAATGAAGCATGCAAGGTGGTAGATGACCCCCAACAGAAAAATGTTCTCAAAAAAACATGTTAAGGATCTCAAAATAAGACTTTTTTTAGTTTACACCAAAGCTCAAATATGCTTGCAAGTATAGCTAAAAGATAAAGCAAAACAAAACCTTAAAAGAGAGAGTGTGTTACCCTTGTAGCACAAAAGGACCAGCAATCTCTGGACCACAAAGATAGCCTATCAACCTCTAAAAATGGCCTCCAAGATGCTTAGAGTGATGATGGAGGGGTTAGGTTGGGAGATGGTATGCAATAGGCCAAGAACAAGGGGCTTTTTGAGGCTAAATAGAGAGATATAGAGAGGGAGGTGTATTTTGCCTTAGACAAAAATCTGAGCCCTCCCTTAGGAAGAAGAGAGCCTCTCTTATAGATAAACCAAACCAAAGCTTCTCAAAGAAGCGAAAAACCAAGGCCAAAGATCCTCCATACACGTGTATGGAGGATGTAGTCTGTGCCCTCTAACTGGCACAGCTGGCAACAACTCACAGAGGCAAAGCAAGAAGGAGCAGGCCGACCAGTTGAAGTAGTCGGCCAGCCACTTTAGGTGGATGGCCGACCACCCTAGGTGGTCTCTCAAAAACAAAGGTGGTCTCCAAGGGCATAGGGTGGTCTCCACACTGAAAGAAAGCTAGTGGTGTGGTGGGAGACCAGTAATTGTGGCCCAAAAGTGAGGGAGACCAGTTACCTGACAAGAAAATCGGCCGGCGGGGAAAAAGTGGTCTCCAAGGAGAAAAGGTGGTCTCCCACCCTTATACCACCTTCCAAATAATGAAAACAAGGTCCATGCCAAAAATGAACCAAGACAAATGCAAAATGGGGGTTCGGGGGTCAAAACGCGCGGCCGGAGGCCCTAAAAATAGGCTGTTAAGCATCGAAAGTGGCGTGCGACCACAAAAGTGGTCTCCCAGGCCATAGTGTCCCTCTAGACAGAGGAAACAAGTGGCAAGTGGTGTGCCAAAAACCGTGCCAAACGGAGAACGTTAAGCGGTCCCGAATTGAGGCGCACGATCGACGGCTCCGAAAATCGAAAATTGGTCTCCAAACGGGAAAAGTGGCCTACGACCACGAAAAGTAGCCTATGGACACTGAGAGATGGTCTACGAGACCTCCCCCTCCCTTTGGGAAAAGAAAACAAAACATGGTTCACAAACCGAGGCAAAGCACAAAAGGGTCCCGAGGTCCGAGGGTAAAGCTCTCAGCCGAAAACTCCGAAACCTTGAAACGAGCACAACATGCGCAATCACCGAGCGCTCAATCGGTGACATCTGAGTCTTAAGGTCCATCAAAAATGGGGTATGTACAGTTACCAGGAAGCTGTGGCACTACTTGTTAGCTCACTCCGTAATACTAGTTTCGAGATTAGATTCCATCAAATATCTCTTCGAGAAACCAACACTTACAGGTAGGCTAGCCCTTTGGTTGCTTCTACTTTCCAAATTTGATCTGAAGTATGTGACGCGCAAGTTAGTGAAGGGGAGAGCGATAGCGGAGTTTTTAGCCGATCACCCAGTGGAAGGGGATGAAGCAGTTGAGTATTTATTCCCAGACGAGGCCATTCTGCATGTCGAAGAGGAAACCTGGATGATGTACTTTGACGGAGTGTCAAACCAATACGTGTATGGAATAGGGGTGTTGCTAATAGCACCCGACAATTCCCTCATACCTTTAGCATTCAAACTTCCGTTCAAAGTATCGAACAGTGAAGCAAAGTATGAGGCATGTATTGCTGGTTTAGAAGCCGCCCTAGAACGAGGGGCAAAACAATTGGACGTCATCGGGGACTCGAACCTTGTTGTATCTCAAGCTAAAGGAGATTGGAAAGTTAAAGAAGAAAAGATGAGAATCTACCACCAGACCTTGGAAGTGCTGATTCCTCGATTTGAGAAGCTGAACTTCGCTCATCTGTTAAGAGAGAACAATAGGTTCGCAGATTCATTAGCAACTCTATCTTCTATGATAGACATTCCTTTCGAGGTCCGAATGCGGCTGATCATCATCGAACAGAAATTCTCATCGGCCTACGACCTGATTACCGCCATAGATGAGGTACAAGATGAGAATCCCTGGTATTACGATGTATGGAACTTCTTGGAAGAAGAAGTGTATCCACCAGAGGCAAATGCCAAAGATAAGAGGGCAATTCGAAGAATGGTTGCTTAGTTCATCGTCTGCGGGGGTAAACTGTACAAGAGAGGTCATCTCGGGATGCATAAGCTGTGTGTTGATGTTGAAGAGTCCAAGCGCCTGATGGAGGCCATCCATGGAGGAGAGTGCGGAGCGCACATAAACGGGGTGATGCTAGCCTGGAAGATCCTCAACCAGGATTACTACTGGTCCACCATGGAGAAGGATTGTATTGGCTTTGTCCGGCGATGCCACAAATGCCATATCCATGCAAACCGCATGAGCATTCCGTCGTCGAAGCTGTACAATATTACTTCGCCATGGCCGTTTTCAGTCTGGGGAATTGATGTAATTGGGGTTGTCACTCTAAAGGGGGCCAATGGGCATATGTTCATTCTGGTTACGGTAGACTACTTTACGAAGTGGGTTGAGGCCCAATCTTATGCGGTGTTGAAGGCATCGCATGTTGCTAAGTTCATCAGGAACAACATCATTTGTTGCTATGGGGTCCCGAACGAGATTTATTTCAGATTATGGTTCCCACTTCAAGAAGGAAGTGATCGACTTGTTAGACAAATACAACGTGGCTTTTCACAAGTTGTCTATATATCGGCCGCAAACCAACGGAGCGGTTGAGACCGCCAACAAGAACATCAAGCACATTCTGCAGAAGATGGTGGAAACTTACCAGGACTAGCTAGATAAGCTGTCGTTTGCTCTGTGGGGCAACCAGACTTCAATTAGAACTTCTACTGGGGCAACTCCGTACTCCTTAGTCTACGGGATGGAGGTCATTCAGCCTATCGAAGTTGAGGTTCTGTCATTACGGGTACTGGCTAAGTGTCAGATAGTTGAGGCAGATTGGTAGCAGAGTAGATTCGAAGAACTCATGCTGTTTGACGAGAGAAGGCTGAAAGCACTGTACCACATTCAGGGTTATCAACGAAGAATTGCCAGGGCTTTTAACAAGAAGGTTAAGTCCAGAAATTTGAAAGAAGGAGATTTGGTGCTCAAAGACAACCGAGCTCCCATCCATGACCCTAGGGGCAAGTTCAGACCCAATTGGACTGGTCCTTACATCATCAAGTCTATCTAGTCAGGTAGAGCTGTCGCTCTGATAGACCTAGATGGCCTAGAGTTCTCCCAACTGATCAACATGGACACGTTGAAGAAATACTTTCCTTGAGTGGCTCGCTAGGCCGAAAACCCGAAAGGGCGACCTAGGCAAAAGTTAGAGTACAAAAAATTTGAAATTATAAAAACTGAGCTCACAAGGTTGAAAACGTAGAAAGGGCGGCCTTGGCAAAAGTTAGAGCGTAAAAGGAGCGTGTTAATACACTAGTGGACCTGAGCCGAACTACGTAAGGCTTGATTCCCATCTTTGGGATATGCAGGCAACTTCATTCTGAAGTCCAGCCATAAACACTTCCAAATCAACTTTGTCCATGTGATCATGTTTGGTCATCTTTATCTATTCTGCATTCAAGAGCTCGTTTGTGATCTCCAGTGCAGTGCTATTTAGACTAGGGGCAACTTTTCGGTTGCTGGGATCTGGGGTTGTACATCTCAATGATAGATCTTAGGCATGTCCAGTTCTGATCCATATCGAAAATGGTTTTGAAAAGTTTTAATAAAAGTTGATTTGCTCAATTTAATCTTTTTACAACTTAGACCATTTTTGGACCAAACGGAAAATTTTCTGTACCCACAACCTTCAATTACATTGATTTCAATACAAAGTTCTCCTACTCTTGAAAACAAATTGAAGTTGTTTTTCATTACATTCATAAAGAAAACTTGAAAGTACTGATTAAAGCAAATAAATTCGGGGCATGGTCAGGTGTTCCTGCGTCCCCTCCCAGAGCTGGTCGAAGACTCTGATGCCAGAATGGGCCCGAACCGCACCTCCTCATCAAGCTAAGCTATGCACTGAAAGTGGGAGTGGGGGCTAGAAGCTCTCTCGTCCTCCATGCTGTGGCATACCGAGCTAGCTGTGCGCCTCGAACTGGAAATGCAGCAGGGTACTCTATCCCCTCCTCCGGGCAAGTCTGATCATGTCTGAACTGGTGCCGGAGTCAGAATGGGAAATGAAGGACACAGTGTGTTAGGCCAATCAACTGAATCCCGGGCTGGCGAGTCATGCTATAGCTCATTGCCAGTAAATTGAGCCAGGCGTAGCGCCAAGCAATGTCGAGAGCAGACAAACTGCGCATCCAGTCGCACCACCATCCCTTATCCGGGGCATCGACTAGACATCGTCAGAAGAAATAGCTGCGAGCTAAATATGCTGGGCATGAGTCCACAACCTTCAATTTATCCATCAACCATACCTGGGGTGGGATGAAAAATGAGAGATTAAAGAATAGAGAGGTGTACGTTGAGAGAAAAGTGAGAAAAGGATTTTGAGAGAAAAACCGAGCCTGAGGGCCAAGTGATGTAAGAAATATATGTGAGATGGGGCGGGAAACATTACCTGCAGTAGTAGTGGACTCCCCGCAAATCTAGTCGTCTCCCGGCGATGAAAAGCATCCAAGCCCATCAGTGTCTCAGCTATCGTCATGGTGATGTAACTCTTGCCCTCTTTTAAGCCTTGGCGACATCAATCAAACGAGTGCTAAATCCACCCGAGCCCGGGGCAAGCAAGAAATGAAACAACATGCACAAGCAAAGCGCATGTCGCCGATAACCCTGCCAATGATGATTGCCACAGTCGCCGGCGTTAGAAAATCGACGAATCAAGCTCGGAATGTCCAGCTCTCTGTCGTGAATCAATGACCGAGCGTCAAGCAAAGTAAGGCCACACATCCGCCCTAAGGCTTGGACGTAGCCAAAGCGGAATTGAGGCAAGATTTCTTCATCGCGCTCGGATTCCATTAAAGCTTGGAAATCCTCGAAAGTGGGACATATCTCTTGTTCGCCAAAGCTAAAGACATGTGTTACCGGATTCCAAAACCTTGCCGCGGCATGGAGGAACGGAAAACGCAGCGGGGTGTGACTTAGCGTGAATAGTGCATTAATTCTGAAGCCCCAGAAATTCAGCTTTTCTGAGCCATCCAAGTTGGTGATCCAACTGGTGAGATTTTGGAGAAGAAATGCTTCCATTTGGTGCAAATCTGAGCTGAAATGGAAAAAACTACGAAGCTGCGGCTTTTGTAAAAAATAAGGTGTTGAATGGAAGACAGGTGTCAGCATTCTGGCCGTGCTTGCCATTTTCGGCCGATCGGCCAAAAAGAGTGCCGACCGACCATCTTTTTTGGCTAATCGGCTAGTAATGTTGGTCGATGGCCATTTCTTGTGGCCAATGGCCTCTGCCTTTGGCCGATGGCCTTCCCTCTTGTTCTCTCTGAGCTGTCTATGTGTTGAACATATTGAGAACTTGTGATTGGTTCCACTTCAAATGCCTTTCGGTAATGATTTTGCGAAGTTGCGCCTGTGTTACTACAATTTGTTTGTCGAGTTGTTGTACCTTTGTTTATCGAGTTGTATTTTTTGTTCTTTAGTCCTTGTCTTGCTTATCGAGTTGTAATTATATTTGGTTAGCATGTCAAGTTCTTTGTTATGCTTATCGAGTTATTTCTTTGTCAGTTGGTTCACTACTTGATTAATGCAATTCAAGTGTTTAGTTTTCAAAAGAAAGTTCAATCTCATTCACATTGTTATGTAATGCGATGCGATACTTAGAATGTACAAATGTAATACTTTTTCAACAAAAACGGTTGTTTCATTTCGTCATTTTCTTTTACAAAAGTACATTTTTTTGAAAAAAAGTAAAACCTACCTGAGGCAGTACAATGTGCAAAACTACCAGTAAAAAGAAAAATAAAGCAAAAAAGAAAAGCAGCAAAATGTCTGGATCGGGGCCAGTAGTCTCAAGTACGGAAGTCTGTCCTGGTCCTCTTCCTGGACGAAGTCCAGGATCTCCACCATCAGAGCCGGAGTCCAAGCCTTCTCCAACCTCATACTCAGATGACTCTGCCTCTGCATCAGACTCGTCGTCATCTGGGACAAGTGCTCGCGAACTGCTCCCAAAGTGAGTACGCCCGGCTCTGCTACGGTGGCGTACTGAGATCCCTCGTCCAGCTCTCCCTACTCCTCGAACAGGTACTGATGGTCTTGCTGAAGCACCCCCTACGGCCAGTATCTGGAATGGGGCCTGAAAAAAACAATCGGCAAACGCATCAGTTATGCTATGCAAAGTCGGGTATGGTACCGAACACAGTGTATGAGAACAGTGTATGATTGTCGTGAATAGTGTATGAGTACAGTATATGAATGCCGTGAATAGTGTATGAGCAATGTATGAATACCGAATGCAGGGTGTGAGTACAGTGTATGAATGAATGCCGTAAGCAGTGTATGAGTACAGTGTATGGATGCTGTGAGCAGTATGTGAGTTACAGTGTATCAGTGCTGTGAGCAGTATGAGAGTAACAGTGTATCAGTGTATGAATGCTATGAGTACAGTGTATCAAGTGCCGTATTGATAATGTGATGCATCAGATCAGTTTTGAACAGATTATGCAAGGTTTTGAAACTGAAGTTGAAACAACTCACCGGGATGCCATAGAAACTCAACAGGTCGAGGATCCTCTGCAGCATCCCTATCACTGAAGCTGTCAGCTCTAGTGCCTGTCTAGTGTACTCAATCAAAGCCTGCAAAAATGTTGAAGTCATTAGTATTCTGTGGGATATCAAATGAAATGAAATGACTGTACAGAGTAAAGAGTATAGCGCATACCAGGGTTGAGCTGCGAACTCCGACAAGGTCATGACCAGCCGAAGGAGGAGCGATGGGTATCTGACAGCTCTCCCCACCCTGTCCTCGGCATGTCATGCTAGTGGGCAGCTCGGGCCACTCCACTCCACATCCCCTCCAGGACCCACTCCGGTCACGGGCCTGAGTCGCCCTCGGTACTCCTGCTCCTGCTACTAGCGCTACAGGCCTCTCCCTCTCGTCTCGGCAGGTACTAGCCAAAGGCCGCATGAGATAAGTCTGAATGAAGGCGGCGTAGTCGCCCTCATCTCTGAAGAAGTCAGAGTCCCACCCAATAGTGAAGTCTATCATCTCCTCCGGGGTGTAGCTCTCAGTATGCCTCATGTGGGTGGAAGGTGGCCTCGGAATTATCTACTCTGGTAAGCTGAGGGCCTAGCGCAGGAAGTGCTTGCCCAGGTACCAAACCCAGCAGACCGGACCCTCCAGCAAAACCTTGAACCAGGCAGTCTCCCAAGCACTAGCATACTGCTCTCTCACTGCCTCCGGTAGCTCAGCCCAGGGCTGCCAAGTGATATGCAAATGACAGGATACACAGTTTGTTAGCCACCTTTGAAACTACAATGTAAAGAAAAGCTCAAATAAACTGTAATGTTTGACATACCTCGGCTGCGGTGACGGTGTTGAAGTATCTACGGAAGAACTGGAAAGACTCCCGCGGCCTCCGCTCGTACCTCACATCGAATCTGTGAGAATATGGGACAGCGAGGGGCATCTCCACCTCTGGCTCTAGAGCAAGCCTCGGAAAGTAGACATACACCCATAACTAGAGAATGTAACAGGGTGAGAACGAGTATGCTTATTAGTAAAGGTGTATGCCGATAAAGCAGAAATCAAAATCGTGTGCAGTGTATTGTGTAGTGTGTATAGTGTATAGCCAGTGTAAAGCAGATTGCATGTATGCAATGTGTGTGGTGTACAGATATTGTAAAACAAAACTGTATGACAGAAAGGGAAAATGTACCTCCCAGGCCCGCTAGTAGCCTCCGAAGAAATGTCCGCTGCGGCGAGAGGATGAGCTCATATATCTGTAAAGTGTGGCCAAGCCTGCGCCACCCCAGTCGTAGCGCTGGATTTGCGTCACGTCCACCGATGCGCTCAGCAAATAAAGGGAAACGGTGTTCGCCCGGTCAGCGAAGAGGGTAGTCCCTAGCAAGAACATAATGAAACCTTGAGCATACTGCTCCACCTTCCCACGGGTCATGGGCGCCTAAATCCGAAACTGGTCCTCGAACCAAGAATACCTCACGAACCCTGGCCGGGAGAGAGGTGGCCGAGCGCAGAGCAAGTAGATCTGGGCAGCGTACCACTTGCCCATGTCGGTGTCGAAGGGAATCGGATCACCCCCTACTCCGATGCCGGTGAGCATGGAGAAGTCGAAAGGAGTCATCGTCATCTCCCCTGTAGCAGAAAGGTAGAAGGAATTGGTGGTGTCTCACCACCTCTCCACCAGTGCACCTAAAAGGGGCCTACTCGCAGTGAGACACGAGAGTCCTATGCAGAAAACACCGAAGCCGGCCTGATCAACGATGTGGCGAACCGCATCGGGCAACTCCATGTACCAACCTCGGGCAATGGTGTTCCCATACCCCTGGAAGGCATGGGAATCTCCCTGTGATCAAGACAAACAGTTACGAAGCAGTGTTAGAAATACAGCGTTTTGAATGCATTCAAAATTGATGAAAATGCAGTGTGTGTGCATGTGTTCAAGTTTAAACATATATCGCGTGTGGGTGTGCTCACGGTGAACTATGCATGTGATCTACAAGTGTGTGTGGGTTATTCAGTTAAAGAATAGAATTGGCTATGCTAGATATCTTATCTACATTGTAGAAAATAAAAGAACGGAAAAGTATACCTTAGCAGCGCCGTAGGAAAGGTGCGACTCTGGCTCGCGTAACAGGAGCTCAAATGGCGCACCTTGCGCGTAGCTCCTGAACTGATGGATGCTATTAGGAGGCAGTATGTGTATCACCGGCCGATATGACGCCGGGTCAAAAGGTTGAACACTCAGCGGCAAGAGCTCGACCTCAGGGTCCGTATCCATCTCTGGGGGAGTCCCACCCTGTGGAATGTCGTCTGCCATCTCGAGAAGAGTGCAAAAATGGCTGAGGGTGTGGAAAGTGGGCAAGAATGCCAAAAGTCAACCAAAAGTCAACCCCGAGGGGTGAAAAATGAGAGAAAAGGTCGGAGTGTGGGAAAAAACCACGAAGATCGAGGTAAACTCGGGGAAAACAAACCCTAAGTG
Organism: Camellia sinensis; assembly: GCF_055761805.1. Taxonomy (NCBI): domain Eukaryota; kingdom Viridiplantae; phylum Streptophyta; class Magnoliopsida; order Ericales; family Theaceae; genus Camellia; species Camellia sinensis. Next base: position 84,197,695 of record NC_138974.1, read on the forward strand.
GTGGAAATCGAGAATGTGGCACCGGAAACATGTTTCGTTCGGTTCAAAGTGTGTAAAACAACAAGGGTTTCGCGAATCGGATGTTGCGAGAGGCTCGAAAATAAGAAAAAAACTCAGATCGAAGGGGGGAAAATCACCTAGAGAGAGCGGGCAATGATTTTTGACGAAGGTAAAGTGAGGAAATAGGGTTTGAGGCCCTATATTTAAAGACCCGAGGTGAATGGACAAAACTACCCAGAAATTGCCATTTTTGGCCAATCGGCCAAATTGTTAGTCGATCGGCTAAATTTTTGGCCGATGATCTCCTTTTATGGCCGATGGATGGCCGATGGCCTCCCCTTGTGGTCGATGCACCTCCAATGCCCTTGTTTAGGTCAGTTATGTTGATTAGTACCTTCATCTCTCAAGATAGTGTAATAAAGTACACTTTTGAAGCTTAACCGGCCTTCGTGTTGACCTCGAACGGTGTCTTCCATGTGCGGCACTTGATATGCACAAGATGTATCCTTTTTCGTATCCTTTTGTATGTTATGAGATTCAAAAATTGCTTTGAATACGTTGCATTACAATGTTTTGTCATGTTTGCTTACAAGCGCGCTCATTATGTCTTTTCGCTCTTGCATTGAGCATGCCTCGTCTTGCTTTGAAATTGCATCTCAACGTCGCGAATAACATGCCTTTACCATGCTTCCGTTGATCACATGCCTCTCTTTGTTGCCGCATTGTTACACATTGCTTGCGTTGTCGCGCATGCTTTACTTACATGTGTTCATGCTTTTTCTTGCTTTACACATTCCTTGCGTTGTCGCGCATGCTTTACTTACATGTGTTTATGCCTCTCTTTCTTTACACATTGCTTGCATTGTCGCGCATGCTTTACACATTCCTTGCGTTGTCGCGCATGCTTTACTTACATGTGTTTATGCCTCTCTTGGTTTACACATTGCTTGCGTTGTCGCGCATGCTTTACTTACATGTGTTCATGCTTTTTCTTGCTTTACACATTGTTTGCGTTGTCGCGCATGCTTTATTTACATATGTTCATGCTGTTTCTTGCTTTACACATTGCTTGCGTTGTCACGCGTGCTTTACTTACATGTGTTTATGCACCCTTAGCTTGCGTTGTAACGCATGCCCTCCTCGCATTGTTATACACATTGCTTGCATTTTCGTACATGCTTTACTTACATGTGTTACACACTTGGCTTGCATTGTCACACATGCCTTTCTTGTGTTTTATGCACTCTTTGCTAGCGTTGTCGTGCATGCCTTTCTTGCATTGTTATGCACTCTTCGCTTGCGTTGTTGCACATGCTCTACTTGCATTGTTATGCTTGTTTTCCTTGTATTGTTATGCACTTCTCACTTGCGTTGTCACGCATTTTCTACTTGCATTGTCATGCTTGTTTCAAATGCATTGTTATGCATTCTTCATTTGCGTTGTCGCACATGTCTTACTTGTATTGTCATACTTGTTTCAATTGCATTGTTATGCATTCCTTGCTTGCGTATGCTTTCTCTTGCATTATTATGCTTGTTCTAGTTGCATTGCCCTGCATCTTTTCACTTGTATTGTTATGGACCTTCTCACTTGCATTGTATGTGCATGTGTTTATCTCATATTGAAATGATATCTTGATCTAACGATTGAACATGTGTTTCTACTATATTGTACCTGTTGAATTTCTTTCTTTTGCAGGCACGATATTGTATGTACGGTTCATTTGAAGTTGGTGAAACCAGCTGGTATTGTTTGTACGGTTCATTCAAGAGATGTTCCGGTTCAGTTTGACTGTTACCTCTCTCCTCTAGCGTTTGGCACGCGTCTGGATGACTGCGCTTTCTTGCACAGTCCTTTCCTCTCTTGCGTGTGCTACGCTGAGAGATGTTGTGTTTGAGACTCCGGGTGTCCTCGGTAGTCATTTTTTAGTCTTCTCCGCGTGAGACGCAGTGAGAATTGCATAATTTTCTTACATCCTTCATGCATGAAATGTAGTTTGGTTCGTATTTGCTTCCTTAAATTGTTGCATGTTATGCTTCATTACAGCTTTCTTTGCATGATCATAAGTTATGTTCAGCATCGTGCATGTCATTTGCATCTTGCCCATGCCTGCGGGCGCATATCCTTCTTATCATGTATGCCTGTCTAAGTCTTCGGCCTTGTTGAAAATGGGTCATCTCTGGGCTTTGACATTCACTCCGTTATCTTATGACTTTCGAGTTCTATTAAAGAGGGGCAACTATAGACACCCCATTTTTGACCGCCCTCAAGACTTGGACGTCATCGTTTGAACACTCGATGATCATCCATGCTCGTGTTCGTTTTGAGTTCCCGAAGGTCTTGGCTGTGCGCCTTGCCTTAGGATCTCTCAACTTGTTTGTTTTGTGCTAAGTTATGGACCAAGGACTTGTGGCTTTGCATCTGAGGGAAGAGGGTGGCTTGTTGGCCATCCCTGCAACCAATCGGCTAAGGCTTTGTGTCATCGGCCATGTTTTCTTGCCATCGGACATAAGTGTTGGCCGATCGACACTCTTTTTGGTCGATCGGCCATATTTTTTAGCCAAGACCTTTCCACCTGCTTTTGCAAATATTTTTCTGCCAGCTGTGATAGCTGGTGAGCACAATTCTCATTCTCCATACACGTGTATGGAGGGATTGCATTAAGACTCAAGCTTGTTCAACAAGCTTGAGAATTGAAATTCTATAAGAAGGGAGGCCCTTCTCCCTTTCTAGAGGTTCTGAAAAGTTCATAAATAAGTTTTATATCACTCTCTCTCTATATATTTTACTTCTCTCTCTTTATTTGCTCTTGTTTGTGCCCAAAAGTGTAAATTCTTCACACTATTGCACACAAACACCTACTAGAGCACCATCCTTTGGTTGCTGAGGTCCTTAGGAGTTGGTTTTAGAGTTTTTAGAGTGGTTTAAGCTTGGAAAAGCTGCTGGAGTTGTGTTCTTGAAGGTGTTCTTCAAGGGTGAGAAACAAACCTTATAATCCCTTATTTTGGCTTAAGCTTTTAGACCTATTTGCATGTTGATTTAAGCTTAACTTTCTACTGTAAAAAGTTCTGATTTTTCATGCTTGTGATGTTTGTTTAAGGTCACTTTTGTGTTGGGGGTAGTCTACCCCCTCTTAGGCCTTGTTTTGAACCATTCTTTTAAGCTATTGGGACCACCTTGTTTGGGCCTTCTCACCACTGAAATCCAGAGGATTTTCAGTTGTGGAAAGGTAGTTTTGAGGTCCCAAATAGGAGAGGGTCATCCCCTCTCCTTGTGTTTTGTATGCTAGTATAAATGGCTTATAATAGTAGCATGATTGCTTAGCTTGTTTTGGCTCCATTTCAACAAGTATTTGGTGTTATTTTGCCATGTTATACCTCTGTCTAAAGTTGGTTTGATAGCATCTTGCATGCACCACACATTCGTAGAGCAATTTTGCATGCTAGTATAACATGCATCTTGTGTTTGGACCATCATTCTTGCATGTTTTGGCTCAACTCAAAGATGTTTTTAGCCTTGTTTTAGCATGCTTAAGCTCTGATTTGTGTCGTCTTGGTCATGCATGACATGTCTTGTATAGCCTTAGTGCATTCTAGCTTGTTAGCTTAGGGTGTCCAAGTCACTAGCATGCATCGCTTGGACCTTTTTCATGATTTGGCATCATTTTATATATGATTTCAGTCTATGTAGTGTAGCCATACACTTGCATTTGTCACCCTTTTGATGTTTTGGAGGTTTGGTGTTTTATGCCTTAAGAATAGATCATTATGCATGCCACCATGCTAAGCCTTTTGGGATGCCATCTCAGTGGGTTTTTGGGCTTATTTTGACATGCCATAACTCTGATTTTTATTGGTTAAGTCATGCCATGTTTGGGTTTGATAGGTGTAGTGTAACACCCCTTGTTAGCCTTGCATGCTTCATGCTTTTGGTCTTTTGTTCTAATTTGTGTTGGCTAGGTTCAAGCATGCTTTTGGTCTTGTATTGACCTGCCTTGGGACTGTTTTGGTTGCCTTCGGCCCTTTGGGGCTTGCTTTGTATGGCCATGGTGCAAGTCCACTTTGCTAATTTCAAGCTTTAAGCTTTCCTAACATGCTATGCTTGTATTATGTGCATGATTTGGCATCATCCCTCACATGATTTTAGAGCTTACTCAATTGCCATACTTTCATACTTGTCACTTTTTCATCATATTTAAGGATTGTGCATTGTTGCCTAGCTTATGGACCAATATGTGTGCTTGCATACTTTGGCTTTTGGTGCCATGGTTTTTTTGTTTGGCCACTAATTTGGACATGGCTGAGGTCTATCCATTTTGGTTTAAGTCTATCTTTGCATGTTGTTGCATGCTTGTTTTGCATGTTGTCGCATGCTTGTAGATCTTTACATGTTGTTGCATGTTTGTTCCATTTTGCATGTTGTCGCATACTTGGTACATTGTTGCATACTTGTTGCATGCCATGTTGTTTGCATGTTTAGGTTGCATTGCATCACGTGTGCATGTTTGAATTACATTGCATTTTGCATACCTATGTTGCATTTCATAGCATCTCCTTGTTGCATGCATTGCATTCTGTTTGGTTTGGGGTATTAAGCCAAACACGAGGAACGAGGGACGTTTCATACTTGGATTGATGAAACGTGCCTCAATTCTCGGTCGTTGACACTCTTGATCCAACTTGATAGAGTTTAAGGCGTTCGTGTGTTTTTGTGCATTTCATTCACATCGAATTGTGCAACTCAGCCTCTTTGGCCATCATGCATCGAAATGCTTGATTGATGGCTCGTGAGCCGAGCACTCCACTCCTTTGAGCTTCAAACATGAAAAGGGGTGTAGTTGCACAACATTTTCTTACAAATGTATTGCCATGCCTTTGTTTGTACTCTGCTGCAGCAAAAGGAGCAATCTGCAGGAAGAGATGGTCGATCGGCTATTTGTAGTGCCGATCGGCTAACAATTTTTGGTCGATAGCCTCATAAGTGGCCGATGACCCTTTTCCCTTGGTCGATGGCCTCTCAGCATGTCCATGAAGTGGTTCAGAAGCATCATAGGGATTTTCATAGTTTTCAGAAGTCAAAAACAGTTCAAACAGATGCAACATGAGGCATGGCAACAGATTTCCGAGCGAAGCCAACCGAGCATGCATATGTCCCTCTTCTCGAGGCCGCCTTAACTATTTTGTAACTTAATTAATTTTTCTAATTAGTTAAGGGTTTTATAAAAATTAATTAGCTAGGATAGTTAATTAATTAGTTGGTTTGTATTATTTATTCGGACCCTCCGTCGAGAGGGCGAATTTTGTAATAAGTGTGAGTGAGTGCGTGAATGTCTTCCAACCCCACGTCTTTCTTCCTTTTATTTACTAGATTTCGGTGGTTAGATTAGGGTATATTTCAATTAGCATCCCTTATGTTTGCATCCATTCGTCTGTCTTGCATGCACCGGGCTCGGCGCATCATACTAACCGCATTGTATTTCAATTCCTACTTGAATACACGATTATCAAGTTGCATCTCGCATGCCACCTTAGAAAAGCCGAGCCTATTTCTAATCGCATTTTGCATGTGTTGCATTAGCCATCTTAACATAAACTCGGATCATGCAGGATTTCTAACTAGTTGTTTGTTTTGGCTTGGAGTACTAGGTAAGTGTTTATGTTTCAACATCTTGCATGAGTGTGAGTGTTGCCATGATAGCATGCTTCCCATGAGGCTAATTGCTTAAATGTTTAACTGCGTGAATGCCTGTTGATGAAGGTTGGATCGCTTGAATTGGAACAATTCATTGAAATGCAAGTTTTAAGCCCATTTGAGGGTGGCAATATCATGTTTTCTAAGCTCACTCGAGAGTGGCAAATCCACGTCTTAGCCTACTTGCGAGTAGCACCTTCAAACCATTTTCAAACAAACAAACATGAGATGTTTTGTTCCAACTTAGGCGGTCTAGTCTATACTTGTGTATTGTGCGCATCACATAGTAATTCTAGGCTAATAAACCAGAATAAGAACACATGTGTTTTCAAAAACAAAATATCATGTTAGTAAAGGCCGATCCTTTGATCGGGCGAGCGGGGGTGCTCATTGCATGACCTTCCCCTCTCGTACCCAAGTTCCCGAGCCAAAGCAACTTTGGTGATGACGGACACATGGCCTTAGGCACGAGTCAGGATTTCCTAAATTTGCCGAAATAAAATATTTAGGTGGCAACTATATATTTGGCAAAGTAGTCCATGTTTGGCCCTTCTTTATAAAAATTAGTTTTCCAAAACGATTTTCCGGATTTGGACTCTTTGGTGATTTATCGGTTTTGCATTGCACTTTGCGAGATTAGATTCAGAACCGTGACATTGAGTCCGGACTGTAGTAGCTTAAGAACAAAACGGATTTCGCGCTTTCGCGCATGGAGCCGGAGAGTTCTTGGGCACGTCTATAATTTCAATGTAATAAGTAATAATAAATAAATAAATAACAAAAAAGCAACCTTTAATAATTTTAGTTTTTCAGAGTTTTTTAAGTGAATATAGTTTTTCAGAATATTTTTCACCAAAATAATTTTTGATTTTTTTGATTTTTGATTTTTTTTTCTATCACAGAATTAGGAATTTTGAAGTGGAGATTGTACTTAAAAAGATGAAATCGAATAAGGCTTTAGGACCTAATGATATCCCTATTGAAATTTGTAAATGTTTGGGTAAAAAAGGGGTTGATCGGTTGAAAAATTCCATTGTACAAAGTGTAGATTGCACTTAAGAAAATTCGCCTCAGGTTGATCACTTGATGATGAAAATTACGCTATACATCGATTTCTTCAGCGATAAGCCTCGGTTTTGAGTTTCAAAAGCCTAAAACCTTGCACCATCTTTGAACCAAAACCCAATTTTTCCAAGCCTGACCAACTAGAGGCCTACAGACCAAAAGGTGGCCAGCTGGCCAAAAAAAAGTAGTCGACCGTCCTCCACCTGGCCGGCCGGCAGGTTTCTCGGTAGAGCAGATATTTGTTGCCGATTATCCCTCCGTGTGCATGCACTGCATTAGCTAGCTCAATACAGATATTTCTCATATAGTAACCAGTTTTTCTATATATAGAGGGCCATACCTTATGCTTTTAGGTTAGAAAAAATTTGTGAAAAGTCCAATTCTTGCAAAACACTCTCCTTCTCTATCTTGTAACCTATATACACCCTACCTATACTCCCGAAACCAAAAATTTGACACTGCTTGCTGAGGTTCTTGAGCTAAAATTTTAGCTCTTGAGGGTGAGAATTTGTTAGTTTATGAATCAAAGAGTTACCTCTCTTCAAGAGGTATAACTCCTATCTTCTTTACACTACTTCTTCCCTAGCTTTCCTCGCTATTTTTACACTATTTTTATGGGCTAAAACTTGTAGCTTAAAGCTATCAAAGGTAGAGGGGTTAACCACGCTTCTTTGAACCTTGTTTTCCAAGCTTTTGTCCTTGTCTTTCCCATCTTTTTTCCAACTTTTTCCTACTATTTTTCAGAGTTTTTCAGAGGCTAAATATGTGGTTTTGAGGTTCAAAAACTGAAGGGGTTAGGCACCACTCCTTAGGCTTGTTTACTCTCCATTATTTTAGTTCACTTTTTCTAGCTTTTCCATGCTAATTTATGCATTGTTTTTGTGAGTTTTAGGATTGTTTTAGTGTGTTTACTTCATTCATGCTTTATATAGTATGCTTATAGTGTTGTAGTTCTCATAGGCTTTGTGGTTTAGGCCTTAGACACCAACCTATTTGACTTGATAGCTTTTATTTCATGCTTTTCATACATGTGTTCACACTTTGCATAATCATCTCTACAACCTCCCTCCTTTCTTGATTTTCTCTTTGTTTGAGAGTTGTTTCAAGCAAGTGTTGTTTAAAGTATGAGAAAGAGACCCTTCCATGCTTAACGGTTTAATCTTCTCGGAGGTTCATTACGAAGGCATTACTTCTCTCTCACACCAAGAGCAACTCCTTGTTTGACACTTCTCTCCAATTAGTGGACTTAATTCTCATTTTTGGGCTAAAATGATTAAAGAATGGAATGGTAATTAAAAGAGACTAATAAAATGGACTAAAATGGTAACAAGAGTAATAAAAAAATTGTTTGGGTTCATTCGGACGTTAATTGAATTCATTGAGTCTTGAATTATTTCATACTCTTCATAATGATAATGGTTTAAGAATCAAGGTTTACCAATTGCCTAGAGAGGTAACTCCATGATAGGGAGGAGGTTTTGTTAGTCTCTCATTCTCATTCATTGAAACTTTGTTTGTCGATTCATAGATCATCATGCAACGAGTTTGTGTCGATTGATGGTTTGCAAATTGAGTCTACCCCTTCTTTGATCTATTTAATGATAAGGATAGGCAGAGAGGACAAACATCCCCTAAAAATACTCTATTTGTGCTTTGTTTCTTTTCTGTGGCAGTAGGGCAGAGCCCAAAAATAATTGCCGGCCGGCCACCTAACCATCCGACCGACCACTTTTCTTAGCCAGCTGGCCACCTCTTTTAGCCAAGCAGTGTCCTTTTTCCTGCAAAACAGAGCAGAGACTGAGGCAAAAACAGATAAATTTTCTGATTGCGAAATAGAATAGTCTTGGCAGCAAAACAGAGGAGTTTTTCGGGTGGAAATTCTCGTTCATGCATATGCAATTCCTTGTTTCCGTGGCTCGTGAAATTAATGCTAACTAGTAACATGTTGAAGTTAAGTTAGTAGTCCATTTGAAACTTGTAATAGCTAGCTCCTTAATTGGTTAGTTTAATTCTAATTTGTAATAATTAGTTAGTCTAGTTAATTCATTTATTAGTGTTGTAATAAATTAGCTAAATTAGGGCATTCATTCGGACACTCCTGCACGAGGGCAAATTGTAATATTGTGTATGTCTTCTAACCCTCATTTCTTTCTCCCTTTTATTTAGTTGTTTATAATGGTAGCATCATATCTTTGATTTCATATCATTACCATGTGTAAATATCCATTTTTGCATGCATAAGGTTCGGTTCATCATTCTAACAACATTGTCATTTATTACTTCTTTGAATATGTGCTCTATCGCATGCTATCAAATTGATTCACGTACCATATCAAAAACCGAATCTATTAGTTGCATTTTGTATGTGTTGCACTAGTCATTTGCATATTAGGAACACACATTTTTTCTAACTATTTTATTCTATTTTGGCTTTCCTCGGTTAAGTACTAGGTAAGCATTTTTTGCTTTAGCATATTGCATGAATGTTAGTGTTGTCACTTCAAGCATGTTTTCCATGAGGCTAAGTGCTTAGTTAATATAACTGTTTGAATGCCGGTGGATGAAGGCTTTTTTGCTTAAATTGGGATAATTTGATTATTGTAAATATAAGCCCACTTTTTAAAAGTAGAACATATTCAAAACACTTTTCAAAACAAACATGAAATCAAAACATTCCAAATTTTGTGAATTGGTCTATATTTGTGTGTATCACGTAGTTAATTAGCCTAATAATCGGAACAAGAGCATATACCGTACATAAGAATCACATCATGATTAATAGAGGCAGATTTTTAATCGGCTGACTGGGGTGCTCAATTCATGACCTTCCCCTCTCATACCTAAGTTCCCAAGCCGAGACACTTTGGTGATAATGGACACGTGGCCTTTGGCATGAGTCATGGGTTTCCTAAATTTCCCAAAAATATTTAGATGACAACTCTAAAATCTGGTAATGCAGGTAATTTTTAGCGTTTTTGATTAAAAATTGATTTTCCAAAAAGATTTGTCGGATTTTGACTTATTTGTATTTATCTATTTCACATTACACTTGTGAAATCAGATTCCGAACAACGGGAGTCTGAACTGTAAGGCTAATCGTATCCAAGTGGAGCACGAAAAGCAAGTTACATTGGTTGACTAGGTTATTTGGAAAGATTTTTGTTGACTAGGAAAATTCTAGAGGAGTGGAGGAAGAGTATTTTAGTGCCAATCTATAAGAATAAAGGAGACGTCCAGAATTGCAATAACTTTAAATGAATCAAGCTGATGTGTCATATAAAGAAAATGTGGATGAGAGTAATGGAATATCGATTATGAGATATAACAAAGGTGTCAAAGAATCAATTTGGATTTATGTTTGGTAAGTTCAAAATGGAAGCGATTTATCTTTTGAGGAGAGTAATAGAAAAGTATAGAGAAAGACGAAATTCATATGGTTTTTATCGATCTTGAGAAAGCATATGTGTAGACACCCCATTTTTGACCGTCCTCAAGACTTGGACCTCATCGTTTGAACACTCGATGATCATCCATGCTCGTGTTCGTTTTGAGTTCCCGAAGGTCTCGGCTGTGCACCTTGCCTTAGGATCTCTCAACTTGTTTGTTTTTGTGCTTGGTTGTGGACCAAGGACTTGTGGTTTTGCTTCTGAGGGAAGAGGATGGCTTGTTGGCCATCCCCTCAACCCATCGGCTAAGGCATTGTGCCATTGGTCTTGCTTTCTTGCCATCGGCCAAAAGTGGTGGCCGATCGGCACTCTTTTTGGTCGATCATCACTTTTTTTGGTCGATCGGCCATATTTTTTAGCCGAGACCTTTCCTTTTACTTTTTACAGATATTTTGTGCCAGCTATGACAGCTGGTGGGCACAATTCTCATCTTCCATACACGTGTATGGAGGGATTGCATTCAAGACTCAAGCATGTTCAACAGGCTTGAGAATTGAAATTTTATAAGAAGGGAGCCTCCCCTCCCTTTCTAGAGGTTCTGAAAATTTGAGATACAAGTTCTATATATCTCTCTATATTTTACCTCTCTCTCTATTTTGCTCTTGTTTGTGCCCGAAAGTGTAAATCCTTCACACTATTGCACAGAAACACCTACTAGAACGCCATCCTTCGGTTGCTGAGGATCTTAGGAGTTGGTTTTAGAGTTCTTGGAGTGGTTTAAGCTCAGAAAAGGTGCCGGAGTTGTGTTCTTGAAGGTATTCTTCAAGGGTGAGTAAACTACCTTTTAATCCCCCATTTTGGCTTAAGCTTTTAGACCTACTTGCATATTGTTTTAAGCTTAAATTTCTACTAAAAAAAGTTCTATTTTTTTATGCTTGTGATGTTTGTTTAAGGTCACTTTTTGGTTGGGGATAGTCTACCCCCTCTTAGGCCTTGTTTGGCCTTGTTTTGTGCCTGCCTTTTTGAGCTTTGGAACCATCTTGGAGTCTTGAATAGGAGAGGGACACCCCCCTCTCCTTGTGTCTCATTTGCCAGTATAAGTGGCTCATAATAGTAGCATGTTTGCTTAGCATGTTTTGGCCCTATTTCAGCAAGTATTTAGTGTTATTTTGTCATGCTATACCTTTGTCTAAAGTTGGTTTGGTAGCCTCTTACATGCATCATGCACTTGTAGTGTAATCCTCTCTACTGCCTTAACATGCACCTCGCATTTGGGTCATCATTCTTGCTTGTTTTTGCTCAACTCAAAGAAGCTTTTAGTCATTTTTTACCATGCTTGAGCTCTGTTTCATATTGTTTTAGTCATGCATGCACTGTTTTGTATAGCCATGGTCCAATCTAGCTTGTTAGCTTTGAGTGTCCAAGTCATTAGCATGCATTGCTTAGACGATTTTCATGATTTGGCATCATTTCATATGTGATTTCAGTCCATGTAGTGTAGCCATACACTTGCATTTGTCATCCTTTCAACACTTTGAAGAGTTGGTGTTTTATGCCTTAAGAGTGGACCATTGTGCATGCCTTTATGCTTAGGCCTTTAGGATGCCATCTCAGTGGGTTTTTGGGCTTAGTTTGACATACCATAACTCTGATTTTTATTGGTTAAGTCATGCCATGTTTGGTTGTAATAGGTGTAGTGCAATCCCCTTTGTTGGCCTTACTTGCATCATCATGCCTTATGCCCTTTATGTTGGCTTGTTTTAGCTTTGGCCCTTGCATGTTTTAGACTCCTTTTAGCATGATCTAGAACTTTTTTGGTTGTCCTTGGCTCTTTGGGGCTTGATTCATATGGCCTTAGTACAAGCTCCTTAGCTAGCATTAAGCCTTGAGCTTTCTTGCATGTTATGCTTGACTTGTTTGTGTGATTTGGCATCATTCCTAGCATCATTTCAGAGCATGTAATGTTCTCACACTTGTATGCTTTTCACTCTTTAAGTGCTCTTGAGAGTTGTCCTCTTTATGCCTTAATTCTTGGGCCAATTGGCATGCATGTTTGTCTTGCATTTCATGTCTTCAATCCATCACTTTGGCCACTGATTTGGGCATGGCTGAGGTTTGCCTATTTTGGTTTAAGTCCATCTTTGTATGTTGTTGCATGCTTGTCACATTACATGTTGTTGCATATTTACTAGTATGCATCTTGTAAAGCCCTGAAAAATGTTTTCTCTAAAAAATAAAAAATAAATAAATAAAATGTTTAAATTATTTGCTTAAAGCCCTCGGTTACTAGACTTATTTCGAACTAGTGTATATAATGTTTAAATTATTGTCCAACTAGTGTTCATTTAATCCAACTAGTGTCCATGTAATGCCAACTAGTGTCTTTTCATAATCCAACTAGTGTTTATTAGTGGGTTTTAATGAACCAATAAATCCTAACTTGCCCTTTTAATTCCTTGTTACACCAAGTTGCATATAAATATCACCAAGCAACACTCTCACACACCCACATTCGACTAAAGAAGAGGAAGGAGAACGAGAGAGAAATTTTGAGAGGAAGAGGAAGGGAGAAGAGAGCCATCTTGTTCAAAGCTTAGCAAGTAAGCCACAACACAACCTTCTCTTCATTTTCCTTTTCAATACATGTTCTTCAGGGTTCTAAATAATGTTTTTCAGATCTGTTATTTAAGAGTTACTTGTGTTAAAAAATGTTAAGAGTTGAGCGTTGATTCTATCTCTCTTGTATTTTCCCTATTACGGTACAAAACCATTTTTTTTCCATATCAATCTCTTAACTTTCCAAGGGCACACCTTCAAGCGAACTTTCTGAGTTAGATATATGTTGGTTAGCATGTTTTCTTCACAAAAGAAATGGAAACTTTCCCTTGGTGGAGCCCTTTTCTCATAAATCTTCTTATTTTGGACATTCTACCTCAGAATCTGTTTATGCAGGCCACTTTCAAAAATTCTAGAAAAATGTATAAAATTATTCTGGACCTCTATTTTTGGTCAAAATCGAAAAGCATTTAGTGGTTTGCAAGAAAATCAAATTTTCATAACGATCGATGGGTCTGGACAAAATCTGAACAGTGCTGGAATGTTTTCTAAATAACTTAAAGTCTGGAAAAGTAAACCCATTTTCGAAAAATGTTCTAGAAACTAGATCAAATTCCCTACGAACTATAGGAAGACTGAGTCCGGTGAAGGATCTAAAATAGTCCTTTCATTTTAATCTTTAGGTGATGTTAAATCTGGAAATTTTGTTATGTATGGATGTTTTATGCCCTTGTATTCATGGAAAACCTCATGTAAAATGGAAAGGTAGTCGCGTATGGATCTAGGCAGTTTAAACCTCATGAGCGTAACTACACAACACATGACTTGGAATTAGCGGCCGTAGTTTTTGCCCTTAAGCAATGGCGACATTACCTGCATGGGGAACAGTTTGAGATTTTCACAGATCACAAGAGTTTGAAGTATCTGTTTACACAGAAAGACCTCAACTTGAGACAAAGACGATGGATGGAGTATCTTGAGGATTTCCAGTTCACTCTCTCATATCATTCCGGTAAAACCAATGTAGTAGCAGATGCTCTCAGTCATAAGAGTAGAGGGATGATGGCTAGGATCTCTATCAAAGAATGGGATATGGTTAAGACACTCAATGAATTCAGGATCCAAATGGAATCTCAAGATACAAACGCATATCTTAGTGCACAGAAGGTGATGCCTAAGTTGATGAATGAGATCATGGAGGCCCAGAAGCATGATCAAGAGGTAGCCTATATCAAGGGACGTCTGGAATCAGGAGAACCCATGCTCAACTGGGAAATTCACCCCGATGGGAGTTTAAGATACAAAGGTAGATTGTTTGTACCAAGTGACGAGTTACTTCGAGAAAAGGTACTTAAGGAATGTCATCATTCTGCATTCACAGTACATCAAGGAGGGACTAAAATGTACCAAGATTTAAAGAGGCAGTATTGGTGGAATGGAATTAAGAAGGAGGTGGCTAAATTCGTGGCAAAATGCCAAACATGCCAACAAGTGAAGGCAGAACATCAAAAACCAAGGGGAATGTTGCAACCTCTACCAATAGCCGAATGGAAGTAGGAGTACATGACGATGGACTTTGTGACAGGGTTGCCTAAGTCACCTAGAGGGCGCAATGCTATATGGGTAATAGTAGATCGCCTCACCAAGTCAGCACATTTCTTACCCTATAGGATGACCGACACTTTAGAATCCATGTGCAGGCTCTACATTGGAGAGATCATTCGACTACATGGAATCCCGGTATCTATTGTGTCAGATCGTGATCCTCGGTTCACCTCTCGATTCTAGGGAAGCCTGCAGGAAGCTCTTGGTACTGAGTTATGTTTTAGCACTTCCTTTCACCCGCAAACAGATTGACAATCTGAACGCACCATCCAGACACTCGAGGATATGCTGAGAGCTTACACAACGGATTTTCAAGGAAGTTAGGAATGACACCTACCCCTAATTGAGTTCGCCTATAACAATAGCTTCCAAGCTAGCATTGGTATGGCACCCTTTGACGCATTATATGGACGACCTTGTAGATCGCCGATTTGTTGGGCGGAAGTGGGTGATGCAAATTTGATAGGACCCGAACTTATTCTAGAAACTACTGAGAAGGTCAACTTGATCTGACAACGGTTAAAGACTGCTCAAGACCATCAGAAGAATTATACAGATAGGAGGAGAAGGCCATTGATGTTTGAAGTAGACAGCCACGTGTTCCTAAAGGTGCAACCTCGGCGTGGAGTCGTACATTTCGGAAAAAAAGGAAAACTGTCACCACGATAAATTGGGCCTTTTGAGGTATTGGAAAGAGTGGGCCAAGTAGCATATAGACTAGCTTTACCTCCGCAGTTAGTAGGGATACACGACGTCTTCCATGTATCTATGTTAAGAAAATACATCGCCGACCCATCACACGTCCTCAAATGGGAAGAAATCAGTCTTGACAAAGATGTTACATTTAAAAAAAGGACCGGTAGCAATACAAGAGAGTCGAGAGAAGAACCTTATAGACAAAACGGTTCATTTGGTAAAAGTGCTATGGCGGCATCGGGGTATTGAGGAATCTACTTGGGAACGCCGTGATTAGGTGAAGGCAAACTACCCCGAACTTTTCAAAAGCAGTATGTAGTTGAATTTCGGGACAAAATTGTTTTAAGGGGGATAGGTTGTGAAGCCCTGAAAAATGTTTTCTCTATAAATAAATAAATAAATAAATAAATAAATAATGTTTAAATTATTTACTTAAAGCCCTCAGTTACTAGACTTATTTCGAACTAGTGTATATAATGTTTAAATTATCCAACTAGTGTTCATTTAATCCAACTAGTGTCCATTTAATGCCAACTAGTGTCTTTTCATAATCCAACTAGTGTTATTAGTGGGCTTTAATGAACCAATAAATCCTAACTTGCCCTTTTAATTCCTTGTTACACCAAGTTGCCTATAAATATCACCAAGCAACACTCTCACACACCCCCATTCGACTAAAGGAGAGGAAGGAGAACAAGAGAGAAATTTTGAGAGGAAGAGGAAGGGAGAAGAGAGCCATCTTGTTCAAAGCTTAGCAAGTAAGCCACAACACAACCTTCTCTTCCTTTTCCTTTTCAATACATGTTCTTTAGGGTTCTAAATAATGCTTTTTCAGATCTGTTATTTATGAGTTACTTGTGTTAAAAAATGCTAAGAGTTGAGCATTGATTCTATCTCTCTTGTATTTTCCGTATTTCGGTACAAAACCATTTTTTTCCATATCAATCTCTCAACTTTCCAAGGGCACACCTTCAAGCAAACTTTCTGAGTTAGATATATGTTGGTTAGCATGTTTTCTTCTCAAAAGAAATGAAAACTTTCCCTTGGTGGAGCCATTTTCTCATAAATCTTCTTGTTTTGGACATTCTACATTAGAATCTGTTTATGCAGACCACTTTCAAAAACTCTACAAAAATGTATAAAATTATTCTGGACCTCTATTTTTGGTCAAAATCTTCCTTAAGGAGTTATCTTTCAACTAAAATTGGTTTCATCAAAAAACATTTAGTGGTTTGCAAGAAAATCAAATTTTCATAACAATCGACGGGTCTGGATAGAATCTGAATAGTGCTAGAATTTTTTCTAAATAACCTAAAGTCTGGAAAAGCAAACCCATTTCCGAAAAATGTTCTAGAAACCAGATCAAATTCTCTATGAACCATAGGACGACCGAGTCCGGTGAAGGATATAAAATAGTCCTTTCATTTTAATCTTTAGGTGATGTTAAATTTGGAAATTTAGTTATGTATGGATGTTTTATGCCCTTGTATTCATGGAAATGTTTAATAGCTCATGATCATATCTTTGCATGACATTGTTTGTGTTATGTTATGTTATTTATCTTTCTTATCTTAAGGATGCGTGCTTATGTGGTTATTATTATCTTGTAAGTTGGACTAACCTTGATTAAAACATTTAACTCAACGGGAAACCTAATTGGGAGGGTATTAGGTTTCGAGCACTTGAGTAATGAAAAGATGAGAATTTGTGATATATGGTTTGTTGGGATGCTTTCCCTTTTCGAAAGTTAAAGTCTTGCGCAAGTGGTTTTCGGAACCCTTGAACAGAGCGGTTGTATTCGGACCCTAGGTGGTTTGGTGTGAGGAGGGTTTTGGGCAAAGCCCTATTTCACCGTCTCTTTTGAGGCTCTACGGTTGGCGCTACGCGGTATATAACCGATGGTAGGCATCCGAGGTTAGTTCTGCAACAAAGCAGCAAAAGAGGGGGCATATCGAATAATCTGAATCCGATTCTTGTTGTTGGGAGGACGAAATCTCTTTGGGGGATTTCTAGTTTACTAACATCTAACTTGTAACCCTTTGTTTATTTAGTTGAGTATTATGCATTACCACTTGATGTTATATTGTGATTGTGTATTGGACTCGGAAAAAAAGGTATGGGTTTTGTGTGTGCTTACTGGGCATTCAAAGCTTACGGCGTGTTATGCCAGGTGACGAAGAGGAACATATAGCTGGAGTCGACGAGCCTGAAACCTTCGAAGACTTTTGGCTATCTTAGGAAAGTTAGAAATTCCTTTTGATATTTTGTAAGACTCATACAAAGATTAAATTTTCTCTTTGGGATGTAATGTAATCGAACCAGCTTTTACAATTAGGGATATTTGTGGTTGTTATGTATTTATATTCAATGTAATCAAAGGTATACACCTTATCGATGCTTATGAGACCTTGTGTCAATACTTATTAGAATCTGTCAAAATTGACCATAGGACTCAGCAGTGACTCTCTCTTTCCTACAGCCAATAGTGTAGAATCGGGGCATTACACACCTTGTTGCATGCTAATCCATCTTTGCATGTTGTTGCATGCTTATCCATCTTGCATGTTGTTGCATACTTGTTAGAGTGCATGTTGTCACATGCTTGTTGTTGGCATTGTTGTTGCATGCTTGGTACATTGCATGTTTGCATGTTTAAGTTGCATTGAATTTTGCATACTTGTTACCTTACATTTGGCATGCTCATGTTGCATTGCATAACATTTCCATGTTGCATGCATTGCATTGTGTTTGGTTTGGGTGTTAAACCAAACACGAGGAATGAGGGACGTTTCATACTTGAAGTGATGAAACGTGCCTTAATTTTCAGTCATCGACACTCTTGATCCAACATGATAGAGTGTGAGGCATTCATGTGTTTTCGTGCATTCATTCCATATTGATTTGTGCAATTCGGTCTCTTTGGCCATCATGCATTGAAATGCATGATTGATGGCTCGAGAGTCGAACACTGCATTCCTTTAAGTCTCAAACATGATAAGGGGTGTAGGTGCACAACATTTCTTGTAAATGTATTGCCATGCCCTTGTTTGTCCTCTGCTGTAGCAAAAGGAGAAGTCTGCAGGAAAAGATGGTCGATCGGCTATCTTCAGTGTCGATCGGCTAAAAGTGGTCGATGACCCTTTTCCCTTGGCCGATGGCCTCTCAGTATATCCATGAGGTGGTTCAGAAGTATCACAGAAATTTTCACTGTTTTTAGAAGTCAAAAACAGTGCAAACAGAGGCAACATGAGGCATGGCAATGGATTTGCGAGCAAAGCCGATCGAGCATGCATCATTCATCATTCTAAGGCAGAGCTATGGCATCTTGTTTTAGCTTCTTTCTGTTCTTACTTAGTTGGTTTTGTAACTTAATTAATTTTCTTAATTAGTTAAGAGTTTTGTAATAATTGATTAGCTAGAGTAGTTAATTGGTTAGTTGATTTGTATTATTCATTCAGACCCTCCGTCGAGAGGGAGAATTTTGTAATAAGTGTGCGTGAGTGTGTGAATGTCTTGCAATCCCACGTCTTTCTCCCTTTTACTTAACCGCTTACGATGGTTAGTTCTAGGTCATGTTTCAATTAGCATACCTATGCTTGCATGTTTGTATCCATTCATCTATATTGCATGCACCGGGCTCGGCGCATCATACTAACCGCATTGTATTTCAATTCCGATTTGAATACATGATTATCAAGTGATGCATCTCATATGTCATCTTAGAATAGCCGAGCCTATTTCTAGTTGCATTTTACAGGTGTTGTATTAGCCATCTTAACATAGCTAGGATCATGCATTGATTACTAACTAGCTATTGTTTTGGCTCGGAGTACTAGGTAAGATTTTATACTTTAGCATCTTGGATGAGTGTGAGTGTTGCCATGATAGCATGCTTGCCATGAGGCTATTTGCTTAAGTGTTTAATTATATGAATGCCTGTGGATGAAGGTTGGATTGCTTGAATTGGAACAATTCATCAAATACGAGTTTTAAGCCCACTTGAGGGTGGCAAATCCACATCTTAGCCAACTTGCGAGTTGCACCTTCAAACCATTTCCAAACAATCAAACATGAAATGTTTTGTTCAAACTTAGGCGATCTAGTCTATACTTGTGTACTGTGCGCATCACATAGTAATTCTAGCTAATAACCGGAATAAGAACGCGTGTGTTTTCAAAAACAAAATATCATGCTAGTAAAGGCCGATCTTTTGATCGGGCGAGAGGGGGTGCTCATTGCATGACCTTTCCCTCTCGTACCCAAGTTCCCATAACTTGGGTGATGATGAACACGTGGCCTTAGGCACGAGTCAGGGTTTCCTAGATTTCCCAAAACAAAAACATTTAGGTGGCGACTCTGTATCTAGCAAAGTAGTCCATGTTTGGCACTTCTTTATAAAATCAGTTTTCCAAAACGATTTGCCGGATTTGGGCTCTTTAGTGATTTATCGGTCTTGCATTGCACTTTGCAGGATTAGATTCAGAACCGTGACATTGAGTCTGAACTGTAGTAGCTAATGAACAAAACGGATTTCGCGCCATTCGCTTGCGGAGCCGGAGAGTTCTCGGGCACGTCTACAATTTATGGCGACTCCGTTGGGGATTTAGAGAACTTGACTCGAACTCATGATATTTTGTTTTGACTACACTTATGTGTTTCTTTGCATTTGCATTTGCATTGGTGCACCTAGGACACCATGTTTGTCGTATGCTATTCTTGTACGGTTTATCGGAGGCTTGCTTTGAGAAGTGTGCCATAAGGCTGACCGGTTGCGGGCTCTGCCACGACGGGAACACAAACCCCGATTTTTACCGTGGCACCCTTTTTGACCATTCTACCTAGTGCATATCGGAATCCATAGTGACTATTCCAAAATAGGACAGGTTGCTTACCCGATTATAGGTTGTTTGAAACCGCTGTGTGCGTAGTGAAACCCTAGCTCCTGACAATAGGACAGGGAAACCCTATCCCAACATGGGTGTGTTTTGGCTTTCACTTGCTTGTTATGTGCTTTTAGAGTTGGCCTCTACAGGAATGCACGTATCAGTTTGCAAGTCTAGGTATTAGGCCTGTGGGCATCAGTGTTTGGGAATCGGTTTTACCTGTGGGTATCAGATTCAGATTTGGGGCAGTGATTTGGGAACGGTGATCAGTGGTTGAGAACAGTTATTTCAGCTTGTGTTTGCCAACTATGTGTTGTCTTTACTTAAGTCGTTATGCTGTCCGTTTTTCTGTTCATTGTTTCCTTATTATGCTTTATTTATCTTTCTGCAAGGTAGTTTAGCATCATTGCATTCGACCAGGCAGATATTCCCCGAACACTCTGGGTTAGAGGTCATAGACTTAATCGATCCAGGGATCTGATAGACAGACAAGCACTGTTCCTCTCTTTACCCCCAATTACCAGACGGAGGTCAAAAAGGCGCAGTGTGTCGGTACAGCTCTTGCTAGATCAGTGGTCTACCCCACCAGTGAACAGTCTGGCTGAGGTCTCAGTTTCTACTACAGGGACAGATATACCGGTTATTCAGCTAGATCAGCATAATATGGCAGGTATAGAGGAGATGATGTGTCAGCTCCAGGAGAGTATGAAAGCCATGCAGTAGGATACTGCCCATCAAATAGAATTTGCCACATGCCAGGCCGAGGGTATGGCCCAACAAGTAGAGTTGATTGCTAGATTGCTGCTACAACAACCACCGTAGCAAGTCAGAGCATCTGCCTCGCACCAGGTTCCTCCCCCACCAAAAGTTCCCATACTCGGGGAGACCGCTAACGTCCAGGACGATACGGACGATCCAACGGGGCCGGCTCTGCTCCAATCCTACCCCAACTATCCAAAGCAACCAACCTACTGGATTCTCCCTTTGAGTTCGAGGTAGACCCCACAGCACTAAAAGTGAGCAAACTAGAAAAGCTGTTCGAGAAGTCTCAGGGCATGAAGTCCATTCGGGATATTGAGGATGTGTACACTAACTCGTCCATGACTCTGCCACATCGGTTTAAAATGTCGCACATAGACCGTTTCGACGGGTTTGGAGATCCTATGGTGCATTTGTGGCTGTTTTTGGACATACTAAGGCTGATGGACCTCTCCAGATTGCAGAAGCTTTCTCTGTTTGGCCAGACCCTGTCAAGTGTAGCGGCTATTTGGTATGCAAAACTGGAGGACTCTGTTAAGAGGAACTGGGAGGAGATGGATGAGGCCTTTGTAGCTCAATACTCCTAAAACACACAGATCTATGTCACAACTCGTGATCTTGAGATAGGTAAGAGCCGAAGGAGAGCTTCTCCGATTTTGTGACCCGGTGGAGGGCTAAAGCCTTGATGATGACCATCAGGCCTATTGACAAGGACCAAATTCAAATGATTGTGCGCAACCTCCATCCCAAGCTCATGCAGAAGATGATCGTTCTCCCCTTCCCCACCTTTGTAGATCTACATGAGATAAGGGGTACAAATCGAGGACGCTATGAAACAGGGCCTCATTAATCATGAGAGGGAGCAGCCTAAGAGGGCTTTCAACCGCAGTACCAATGCAGGCACAAGCAGTGTTACAGCTGCCAGAGCTTCAGATGTGAGTATGGTCACCACCACCACCACCCCAAGAACCCTTTCAGCTACACCATTCACCGGTGCGTTCGGAAGTAGTTCGCAAACAACCAGGAACCAACCCCGAGGCCAGAGAGTCTTCACCCCACTATACATGTCTTTGTCCAAGGCTTTGGGGGTTTTGATCAGGAAAGGGCACTTGAAGACCCTAGAGCCGCAGCCGTTGCCAGAAAAACTTTCCCCCTCCTACAACCCAGCTAAATACTGCGTGTTTCACCAACAGCATGGTCATGACACGGATCAGTGCTATAGATTGCGTCACGAGATTCAGGATCTCGTTGACAACAGGTTGATCGTGCCTCCGGAGAAACCGAATGTCAAACCAATCCTCTCCCACCACATAACCAAGCTCCACCTCCCAAATGCATCAATTTGATTCAAACTAGGGTTGTGTCATACGACCCTAGCATATATATCACCCCTTCTCACCTACCCAAGTCGGAGGTGTTCATTCCTGACAGCACTGACTTGTGCATGCTGAACATCTCCTAAACACAACCTGAAACGGTGGTGGTAGCTATCGAACATAGAAATGGGTCAGCTGTGCGGGCAGATCAGAATGATCATACAGAGCCTGAGGGGTCTGCGAGCTTCAAGTACAACCCGAGCGGTTACATTAGATCAGCAGGCCAGGCTAGACAAATGTGGAATTGCCAGTGGGGGAAGGGATTTGCATAGTACGGGAGGATGGACCTAATTAGGGGCTAGATGACCTAGCGGATCTAGAAGAGGACATAGCTAACCTTCAGTTTTTCAACGAACAAGATCCAGGAGACGTGACTGTTAATTGGTTTGGTCTAGAAGGGTTAGTAGAAGCTACCGGGTGGCTTGACGACCAGCCGAATGTTATTGAACAACCTCAGCTAGAATAAGGTTCATCAGGGATGGGGATATCAACTGTGGCCGGAAGGGCTGAAAAACAGAGTGCATCGCCAGAGGGCATCGGTGTTAAGAATTTTGCTCAAAATACGGGCAGTTGGGGTACAGCAGACACTGAATAACAGGCTACACTAAAGCAGTTTGAGCGGGAAAGGATCGAAGATTCAGAGAGGGTCAGAAAGGCCAAAGCCCCTACGGAGATAGAACGTGTTGCGAACACTGGAGCAGAAGGTGCTGCGGGCACAGGAATAGTTGTGACGGAGCCGGATAGGTGTCTGTCGGCTGCCGATGGCATGTGGTGGGAAGATGCCGACCTATGTCTTGCCCACACAGATGAAGACTGGGGGCAAAACCAGCTAGATGATACCTGGTATGTTGACGAAGTTGACCACATGACTAGGAGTGAGCGGTATTTCAAGCCCCCACACTTAGATCAACCAGAGGTATCCGGAAAGGACAAAGAGGCAGAGAAGTAGAAAGATAAATTACTCGAAGAGGAGGCAGTACTGAAACAGTTGAAGAAGATACAAGCAGACATCTCCATCTGGGGACTGCTTATGGCTTCAAGAGTTTATTAACAGGCTGTCCTTTCTGCAATGGACAAGGCCAAATTTTCAATAGACACCACACCTGAGCAGTTGGTAGGACTGGTCTTTTCGGGAGGGACTTCCTCGACGTTGACCTTTTCTGACAAGGAACTGCCGCCCGAGGGCGCAAACCACAACAAGCCACTCTACATCTCTGTCGAGTGCAGAGACAAATGGATACCGGTAGTTCTTATCGATATGGGATCCGCCATTAATGTGTGCCCGTCGAGGACAACATATGCAATTGGGTTGAAGCCCGCGAACTTTGTACCAACTGCCCAGGTGATAAGGGCCTACGACAACACAAGCAAATAAGTGATAGAGACCGTGAAGATTCGGACTTAGGTTGGTCTAGGACAGCACGGGATTGACTTCCATGTCTTGGACATTCCCGCAACCTTTAATCTACTCCTAGGGCGGCCGTGGCTGCACCAAGTAAAGGCGGTCTCTTCCACCCTGCATTAGATGTTGAAATACCCCCATGGGAAGGGGGTGACTATTGTTTTTAGGAATTCCTCAATCCATCCGCCACCAGAGGTGTCTACACCAGTTTTGGAAATCAAGCATGGCATGGAGGATGTGTTCCTGTTAGGATTTACCCTAGCCGAGGCCCGGGTCGTTCAGAACATTTTGGCTATTGAAGAGGGGTTGTATGTCAGCGCACAGTTTGTTTACCTCATGAACAAGCTTCAGCACATCCCTGGGATGAGGCTAGGAAAAAGTGGCCAGAAGGGCATTACTGTATTGGTCGAAATGCCGTACAACCCGCACACCTTTGGCTTAGGCTATTTGTCTACCAAGGAGAACTTGGTGAGAAAAGGGAAATAAATGGCCGGGAGAGCCAGAGCCAAGTAGACCGAGAGGCATTTTGAGTTGATGCATCGGTCGATCCAAGGCACCCTGAACGGACGCTTTGTCCGGGAGGGGGAAGGCTTTCCATTTTGCGGTTTCCTAGAGCCATGGCTAAATGCCGAGAAGAGGCGCCTGCCGGGTTTCGAGATTTTCTTTGACTTGCAGTTCACCGTGGATGATATTGCCGAGTAGCAGATAGACCCATCAGTTGAGGTTGAGCAGTGTAAGGAAGTGGATTCTGAAAGCACCGAGACTGAAATGGGGGTAGCACTAGCTTGTCTACTTTCAGATCCTCCGATCGTACATGAGTGCTTGGGGGATGACCTCTCAGTATCCATGATTGGGAATGAAACGGCTACGAGCCCATCTTCAAACATTCTAGATGCATCCATCGCAACCTCCCTCATCTGGTAGTATGAGAAGGGATTTTTATCGAGCAGCACCGTGTCAAGTAGTGAGCCGGAATCTGATTCCACCGAGTCTGTAGAGTTGGAATCAGGTTCCAACTCGTCTGAGTCTGAGTCCGATATTCCTATGGGTGACAACCCGGATGCCACAGTCCTGTCTAGGTCGTCGTTTTCTTTTTCCTTTGAGTCTGTTGTAACAAAGGAATCAGGCAACTTGGAAGTGATTAATGAGAATGGAATGGCTGTGGCCTTTGAGTATTTTTCTGTGTCCTTGATTTATTGCATTAATTCAGACTTTCAAAATATCAATGAAAACGACGGGGAAGAAATTCCTTCGGTTTTGAAATATTTGCTAGATCAGGAGTAGGAGAGGTTTGTAAAACCACTGGTTGATGAAATCACACAAATTAATGTTGGTACTGAGAAAGACCCGCGGCAGGTCCAGATCGGGTCCATGTTGTCTTCGGAGGAGCACGAGCGCTTAGTCACTTTATTAAAAGATTTCAAAGATGTTTTCGCATAGTCCTACGAAGACATGTCTGGAATCGATCTTGAGATTGTACAGCATCGGATCCCTCTTGACCCAGAGGCCCGACCTGTTAAGCAGAAACTCAGAAGGATCCGCCCGGACTGGGCTATCAAGATCAAAGAAGAGGTCACCAAGAAAATTGACGCAGGGTTCCTACTAGTATCTGAATACCCAACTTGGTTGGCCAATATAGTTCCGGTGTCGAAGAAGGACGGCAGAATTCGGGTATGTGTGGACTTCAGGGATTTGAACAAAGCTAGTCCGAAGGACGACTTTCCTCTGCCGCATATCGACGAATTAGTGGACTTCACTGCTGGGCATGCGTTGCTCTCATTCATGGATGGCTTTTCTGGCTACAATCAGATTCTGATGGCACCTAAAGACCGGGAGAAGACTGCGTTCATCACCCCGTGGGGGACTTATTGTTATAGGGTGATGCCGTTTGGGCTGAAGAATACTGGAGCTACATATCAACGGGTTGCGACCACGATTTTGCATGATATGATCCATAAAGAGGTTGAGGTGTACGTGGATGACATGATTGTCAAGTCGAAGGAAAGAGAAGGCCACTACACCGCCTTGCAGAAATTCTTTCAACGGATTAGGGAATATCAGTTACGGTTGAATCCTCAGAAATGTACGTTTGGTGTTACAGCAGGAAAAATGCTGGGGTTCTTGATCACACAGAGAGGTATCGAGGTTGACCCTTTCAAAATCAAGGCCATCTTAGAAATGCCACCACCAAGGACTAAAAAGGAGGTGCGAGGCTTTTTGGGTAAATTGCAATTCATAAGACGGTTTTTTACAAAATTAACCTTGACTTGTGAACCACTCTTTGGTCTCCTGAAGAAAGGAAAGAAGTTCCAATGGGATGGCTGATGCCAAGCTGCTTTTGAACAGATTAAGCAATATTTACGAAACCCACCTGTGTTGCCACTGCTTGAGCCGGGAAAATCGTGGATCTTGTATCTTTCAGTGACTGGAACTGTAATGGGCTGCATCCTTGCACAGGAGTCTGAGGACAAAGTAGAGAGAGCTATCTACTACCTGAGTAAGAAAATGCTGGATTACGAGACCCGCTACACTCCGCTGGAGAAGGCTTATCTGGCCTTGATATAGGCTACTAGGAAGCTGCGGCACTACTTGTTAGCTCATTTTATAATACTGGTTTCGAGATTAGATCCCATCAAATATCTCTTCGAGAAACCGGCACTTATGGGTTGGCTAGCCCGTTGGTTGCTTCTGCTTTCCGAATTCGATCTGAAGTACGTGACGCGCAAGTCAGTGAAGGGGCGAGCGGTAGTGGAGTAATTAAAGAGGATGAAGCAGTTGAGTATCTGTTCCTAGACGAGGCCATTATGCACGTTGAAGAAGAAACCTGGACAATGTACTTTGACGGAGTGTCAAACCAATACGGGTACGGGATAGGGGTGCTGCTAATAGCACCCGACAATTCCCGTATCCCTCTAGCATTCAAACTCCGGTTCAAAGTATCGAACAATGAAGCAGAGTATGAGGCATGTATTGCTGGTTTGGAAGCCGCCCTAGAACTAGGGGCAAAACGGTTGGACATCATCGGGCACTCGAACCTTGTTGTGTCTGAAGCTAAAGGAGGTTGGAAAGTTAAAGAAGAAAAGATAAGAATCTACCACCAGACCTTGGACATACTGATTCCTCAGTTTGAAAAACTGAACTTCGTTTATCTGTTAAGAGAGAACAACAGGTTCGCAGATTCACTAGCAACTCTATATTCTATGATAGACATCCCCTTTCAGAGTCCGGATGCGTCCGATCATCATCGAACAAAAATTCGTGCTGGCCTACGAGCTGATTGCCGCCATAGATGAGGTACAAGATGAGAATCCTTGGTATTACGATGTCTGGAACTTCTTGGAGAAGGAAGCGTATCCACCAGGGGCAAATGCCATGGATAATAGGACAATTCAAAGAATGGCTGCTCAGTTCATCGTCTGTGGGGGTAAACTGTACAAGACAGGTCATCTTGGGATGTACAAGCTGTGTGTTGATACTGAAGAGTCCAAGCACCTGATGGAGGCCATCCATGGAGGAGACTGTGAAGCGCACAAGAACAGGGTGATGCTAGCTTGGAAAATTCTTAGACAGGGTTATTATTGGTCTACCATGGGGGAGGATTGTATTGGCTTTGTCCGGCGATGCCACAAATGCCAAATCCATGCAAACCGCATGAACATTCCGCCATTGAAGCTGTACAACATGACTTTGCCATGGCCGTTTTCAGTCTAGGGGATTGATG
This sequence comes from Camellia sinensis, assembly GCF_055761805.1. Classification (NCBI taxonomy): domain Eukaryota; kingdom Viridiplantae; phylum Streptophyta; class Magnoliopsida; order Ericales; family Theaceae; genus Camellia; species Camellia sinensis. The sequence goes on from NC_138974.1 coordinate 84,224,836, forward strand.
TAATTGGGGCTGTCACTCCGAAGGTGTCTAATGGGTATGAGTTCATTCTGGTCACGATAGACTATTTTACGAAATGGGTTGAGGCCCAATCTTATGCGGTGTTGAAGGCATCGCATGCCAAGTTAATCAGGAACAACATCATCTGTCGCTACAGGGTCCCGAACGAGATCATTTTAGATAATGGTTCCCACTTTAAGAAAGAAGTGATCGACTTGTTGGAGAAGTACAACGTGGCTTTTCATAAGTCATCTACATATCGGCCGCAAACCAATGGAGCAGTTGAGGCCGCCAACAAGAACATCATGCACATTCTACAGAAGATGGTGGAAACCTATCGGGACTGGCCAGATAAGCTGCCATTTGCTCTGTGGGGCTACCAGACTTCAATTCGAACTTCTACTGGGGCAACTCTGTATTCCTTGGTTTGTGGGATGGAGGCTGTTCTGCCTATCGAAGTTGAAGTTTCGTCATTGCGAGTATTGGCTGAGTGTCAGATAGCTGAGGTAGATTGGCAGCAGAGCAGATTCGAAGAACTCATGCTGTTTGACGAGCGAAGGCTGAAAGCACTATATCATGTTAAGGGTCACCAGCGCAGAATTACCAAGGCTTTCAACAAGAAGGTTAAGTCCAGGAATCTAAAAGAAGGAGATTTGGTGCTCAAAAACAACCGAGCTCCCATCTACGACCCTAGGGGCAAGTTCAGACCCAATTGGACTGGTCCTTACATCATCAAGTCTATCTGGTCTGGTGGAGTTGTCGTTCTAATGGACCTAGATGGCCTAGAGTTCTCCCAACTGATCAACATGGACAAGTTGAAGAAATACTTTCCCTGAGTGGCTCGCTAGGCCAAAAGCCCAAAAGGGCGACCTAGGCAAAAGTTAGAGGATGAATAATTTCAAATAATAAAAATTGAGCTCGCAAGGTTGAAAACCCAGAAAGGGCGGCCTTGGCAAAAGTTAGAGTGCAAAAAGAGAGTGTTAATACACGAGTGAACCCGAGCCGAACTACGTAAGGCTTGATTCCCATCTTTGGGATACGTAGGCAACTTCATCCTGAAGTCCAGCCATAAACATTTCCCTGATCAACTTTGTCTATGTGATCATGTTTGGTCATCTTTGTCTATTCTGCATTCAAGAGCTTGGTTTGTCATCTCCAATGCAGTGCTATTCAGACTAGGGGCAACTTTCCAGTTGCTGGATCCGGGGTTGTACATCTTAGTGATAGATCTCGGGCGTGTCCAGTTCTAATCCATATCGAAAATGGTTTTGAAAAGTTTTAATAAAAGTTGATTTTGCTCAAATTAATCTTTTTACAACTGAGACCATTTTTGGACCAAACAAAAATATTTCAGTACCCACAACCTTCAATTACTTTGATTTCAATACAGAGTTCTCTTACTCTTGAATACAAATTGAAGTTACTTTTTATTACATTCATACAAAAAACTTGAAAGTACTGATTAAGGAAAATAAATTCGGGGCATAGTCAGGTATTCCTGCGTCCCCTTCCAGAGCTGGTCGAAGCCTTTGATGCCAAAGTGGGCCCAATATGTGCCTCCTCATCAATCCAAGCTACGCACTCATCAGAGAGGGTGCAACTGAAAGTGGGAGCGGGGGCCAGAAGCTCTCTCATCCTCCATGCTGTGGCATACCGAGCTAGCTGTGCGCCTCGGACCGGAAATGCAGCAGGGTACTTTATCCCCTCTGCCGGGCTAGTCTAATCATGTTCAAACTGGTGCCAGATTCGGAACGGGAAGTAAAGGACACAGTGTGTCAGGCCAATCAACTGAATCCCGGGCTGACGGGTCATGCTGTAGCTCATCGCCGGTAAATCAAGTCAGGGGCAGCGCCAAGCAATGTCAAGAGCAGAAAAACTACGCATCCAATCACACCACCATCCCTCATCCGGAGCATTAACTAGACGTCACTGAAAGAAATAGCTGCGAGCTGAATATGTCGGGCATGAGTCCACCACTCTCAACTTGTCCATCAACCATATCTGTGGAGGGATGAAAAATGAGAGATTAAAAAATAGAGAGGTGCACGTCGAGAGAAAACGTGAGAAAAGGGTTTTGAGAGAAAAACCGAGCCTGAGGGCCGAGTGATGTGCGAAGTGTATGTGAGATGGGGTGGGAAACATTACCTGCAATAGTAGTGGACTCCCCACAAACCTAGCCATCTCCCCGGCGATGAAAAGCGTCCAATCCCATCAATGTCTCAACTTGTGTCATGGCGATGCAGCTTTTGCCCTCTTTTATGCCCTCGACGACGTCAATCAAACGAGTGCTAAACCCACCAGAGCCAGAAAACCGACAAACCAAGCTCGGAATGTCCAGCTCTCCGTCGTGAATCAATGACCGAGCGTCATGCAAAGTAAGGTCGCACATCTGTCCTAAGGCTTGGACATAACCAAAACGGAATTGAGGCAAGATTTCTTCATTGGGCTCGGATTCCATTAAAGCTTGGAAGTCCTCAAAAGTGGGACACATCTCTTGTCCGCCAAAGCTAAAGACGTATGTCACCGGATTCCAGAACCTTGCCATGGCATGGAGGAACGGAAAATGCAGCGAGGTGTGACTCAACGTGAATAGTGGATTTATGCTGAAGCCTCAGAAATTTAGCTTTTCCGAGCCATCCAAGTTGGCAATCCAATTTGTGAGATTTTGAACAAGAAATGCTTCTATTTGGTGCAGAAACTAAGCTGAAATGGAGAAAACTACGAAGCTGAGGCTTTTGTAGAAGATAAGGTGTTGAGTGGAAGACAGGTGTCAGCATTCTGGAGGTGCTTGCCATTTTTGGCCGATCGGCCAAAAAGAGTGCCAACCGACCATCTTTTTTGGTCGATTGGCTAGTAATGATGGCCGATGGAAATTTCTTGTAGCCGATGGCCTCTCCCCTTGTTCTATGAGTTGTCTATGTGTTGAATATGCTGAGAACTTGTGATTGGTTCCACTCCAAATGCCTTCCGGTGATGATTTTGCAAAGTCGTGCCTGTGTTACTTCAATTTGTTTATCGAGTTGTTGTACTTTTGTTTATCGAGTTGTATTGTGTATTCTTTAATTCTTTGTTTTGCTTATCAAGTTGTATTTACATTGGGTTAGCTTGTCAAGTTCTTTGTTTTGCTTATCGAGTTGTTTTGTTGCTAGTTGGTTCACTACCTGATTAATGCAATTCGAGTGTTTAGTTTTCAAAACAAAGTTCAATCTCATTTACATTGTTATGTAATGCGATGCGATGCGAGGCGATACTCAGAATGTACAAATGTAACACTTTTTGAACAAAACAGCTGTTTCATTTCATCATATTTCTTTTGCAAAAGTACATAGTTTTGAGGAAAATAAAACCTTTTGAGGCAATACAATGTGCTTAAACTACTAGCAAAAACAAAAGTAAAGCAAAAAGGAGAAAAAAAAGAAAAGCGGCAAAATGTCTGGATCAGCGCCAGTCGCCTCAAGCGCGGGAGTCTGTCCTTGTCCTCTTCCTGGACGAAGGTCCAGGATCATCACCGTCATCTCCACTGTCTAAGCCATCCCCGGCCTTATCCTGAGACGGCGCTGCCTCCTCGTCAGACTCATCATCAGGGAAAGGCTCCCGTGAACTACTCTCAGCGCAAGCTCACCTGTGTCTGCCTCGGCTGTGGATCATCATCCCCTGTTTGGCTCCCCCAGCTGCTCTGGCAGGCGCTAAATGTCCCGCTGGAGCACCCCCTGTGACCGGTATCCGGAAAGGGGCCTGAAAAGAACAAATGGCAAATGCATTAGTTATGATATGCAAAGTAGAGTATGAATACCGAGTACAGTGTATGAATAGAGTGTATGAGTGTCGTGAGGAATGCTATGAGCAGTATGTGAGTTATAATGTATTAGTGTCGTGAGCAGTATGTGAGTTACAGTGTATCAGTGCCGTGAGTGGTATGTGAGTACAGTGTATCAAGTGCCATATTGATAATGCGATACATCACTTCATGTATGGAACAGATTATGCAAAGTTTCGGGACTGAGGTTGAAGGGATTTACCAGGATACCGTAAATGGTCAACAGATCGATGCTCCTCTGCAGTATCCCCATCACCGAGGCCGTCAGCTCTAGAGACTGACTAGTGTACTTGATGGAAGCCTGTAAAAGTGTGGAAATCATTAGTATTTTGCGGGATGTTAAATGAAATGAAATGACTGTACAAAATTAAAAGTATAGCAGCACATACCGGGGTCGAGCCACGAACTCCGACAAGCTCATGATCAGCCGGAGGAGGAGAGATGGGTATCTGGTAAGTCTTCCCACCCTGTCTTTGGCATGTCATGGTGGTGGGCAGCTCTGGCCACCCAACTCCCTGTCCCCTATGGGACTAACTCCTGCTACGGGCCTGAGTCGTCCTCGGTGCTCCTACTCTTGCCGCTAGTGCAGCAGGCCTCTCTCTCTCGACTCGGCGAGCACCGGTCAAAGGCCACATCAGACAAACCTGGATGAACTCAGTGTAGTCACCCTTATCTCTGAAGAAGTCAGAGTCCCAACCGATCGTATAGTCCATCATCTCCTCCAAGGTGTACCTTTCGGTAGCCCTCGTGTGGGTGGGAGGTGGCCTAGGGACTATCTGCTTTGGCAAACCAAGTGTCTGCCACAGGAAACGCTCTCCAAAATACCATGCCTAGCAAACCAGACGCTCCTGCAAAATCCTGAACCGGGCAATCTCTCGAGCGCCCGCGTACTGATCCCTCACTGCCTCCGGCAACGCGACCCAGGGTTGCCAGGTGATCTGCAAATGACAGGATATACGGTTTGTTATTTACTATTGAAAGTACAATGAAAAGCGAAGCTTAAATGAACTGTAAAGTTTGAAATACCTCTGCGACGGTGATGGTGTCGAAGTATCTGCGGAGAAATATGAAAGACTCCTGTGTCCTCCGCTCGCACCTCACGTCATAGCGATGAGAATATGGAACGCCGAGGGGGATCTCCACATCTGGCACTAGGGCAAGCCTCGAAAAGTAGGCATACACCCACAACTACAGAGTGTAACAAGGTAAGAATGAGCATGCTTATCAATAAGGCAGTATGCAGATAAAGCAGAAATTAGAGAATGGTGTGCAGTGTATTATGCAGTATGTGCAGTGTACAGTCAGTGTAAAGCAGATTGCGTGTGTGCAGTGTGTGTGGTGTGCAAATAGTGTAAAGCAGAACTGTAAAACAGAAAGGGAAGGTGTACCTCCCAAGCTCACCAGTAGCCTCCAAACAAGTGTCCGCTGCAGCGGGAGGATGAGCTCATATATCCGTAGATCGTGGCCAAGCCTGCGCCACCCCAGTCGTAGCACCGAATATTGTCGCCTCCACCAGTGCGCTTAGTAGATACAGGGCAACAGTGTTCGCCCAGTCGGCGAAAAGGGTGGTCCCCAACAAAAACATAATGAATCCTCAGGCGTACTGCTCCTCCTCCTCACGGATCGTGGGCGCTTGTACCCTGAAATGGTCCTTGAACCAAGAATACCTTAAGAAACCTCACCAGGAGAGAGGTGGCCGAGCGCCAAGCAACAATATCTGGGCTGCGTCCCACTCATCCATATCAGTGTCAAAGGGGATCGGATCACCCCCTACTCCAATGCCAGTGTGCATGGAGAAGTCGAAGGGGGTCATCGTCATCTCCCCTGTAGCAGAAAGGTGGAAGGAATCAGTGGTGTCCCACCACCTCTCCACCAATGCACCAAAAAGGGGCCTACTCGCAGTAAGACGCGAGAGTCCCATGCAGAAAGTGTCGAAGCCGGCCTGATCAACGATGTGGCAGACCGCATTGGGCAACTCCATGTACCATCCTCAGGTAATGGTGTTCCCATACCCTCAGAAGGCATGGGAGTCTCCTTGTGTCCAAAGACAAACAGTTGCGAAGCAATGTTAGAAATACAGTGTTTGAATGCGTTCAGAAGTGATGAAAATGCAGTGTGTGTGCATGTGTTTGAGTTTACACAGATATCGGCTGTGGGTGTGCTCACGGTGAATTAAGCATACGATGTATCGGTGTGTTTGGGTTATTCAATTAAAGAATAGTATCGACTATCGAAGTTATATGTCCTACATTGTAGAAAATGAAAGAGAGGAGGAGTATACCTCAGCGGCGCCGAAGGATAGATGTGACTCCGGCTTGCGAAGTAGGAGCTCCAGTGGCCCACCTCATGCATAGCTCCTGAACTGGCGGATGCTATCAGGAGGCAACACGTGTATTGCGGGCCTTTAGGCCGCTGGATCGAACGGTCGAACACTGAGTAGCAAGAGCTCAACCTCAGGGTCCGTATCCATCTCTGAGGGAGTCCCACCTCATGGAATGTCATCCTCCATCTCGAGAAAGGTGCAAAAACGATCGAGGGTATGGAAAATGGGTGAAAATGCAAAAAGTTAACCCAAAAGTCAACCCCGAAGGGTGAAAAATGAGAGAAAAGGCCAGAGTGTGGGAAAAGGCACGAAGACTGAGGGTAACTCGGGGGAAACAAACCCCAAGTGGTGGAAATCGAGAACAGGGCACCGAAATTGCATTTCGTTCGGTTGAAAGTGTTTGAAACAAAGAGGGTTTTGCGAATCGGACGATGTGGGAGACTCAAAAACAAGAGAAAAGCTCGGATCTAATGTTGGGAAATCACCTAGAGAGAGAGAGAGGATTGATTTTCGACTAAGAGGAAGTGAGAATATAGGGTTTGGAACCCTATATTTAAAGACCCGAGGCAAAATGTCAAAATTGCCCCGAAATTGCCATTTTTGGCCGATCGGCTAAATATTTGGCCGATGATCTCTTTTTGTGGCCGATGGATTGTCGATGGCCTCCCCTTGTGGTCGATGCACCTTCAATGCCCTTGTTTGGGTCAGTTATGTTGTTTGGTACCCTTTTCTTTCGAAAAAGTGCAAGAAAATACACTTTTGGAGCTTAGCCGGCCTTCGTATTGACCTCGAATCGTGCCTTCCGGGTGCGGCACTCGATACGCATGAGGTGTATCCTTTTTCGTATCCTTTTGTACATTTCGAGATTCGAAGATTGTTTTGAATATGTTGCATGACAAAGCGTCATCATATTTGTAATAAGCACGCTTGTTCTATGTCTCTTCGCTCCTACATTGAGCATGCCTCATCTTGTTTTGAAGTTGCATCTCAACATCGCGAATAACGTACCTCTACCATGCTTGCATTGTCATGCACATCTCTTTTGCATTGTTATGCACATACTATATGCGTTGTCGCGCACGTCATGCTTGCATTGTCATGCACATCTCTTTCGCATTGTTATACACATTGTATGCGTTGTCGCGCATGCTTTACTTAGATGTGTTTATGCTTTTCGCCTTGCTTTACACATTGTATACGTTGTCGCACATGCTTTACTTACATGTGTTTTTGCCTTTCTTACTTTACACATTGTATGCATTGTCGTGCATGCTTTACTCACATGTTTTTATGCTTTTCGCCTTGCTTTACACATTGTATTCATTGTCGCGCATACTTTATTTACATGTGTTTATGCCTTTCTTGCTTTACACATTGTATGCGTTGTTGTGCATGCTTTACTCACATGTGTTTATGCTCCCTCATTGCATTGTTATGTATCCTACTCGGCTTGCGTTGTCACGCATGCCCTCCTTGCATTGTTATGCCTTCATTGCATTATTATGCACCACTCGGCTTGCGTTGTCGCACATGCCGTCCTTGCATTGTTATGCTTCTTTCAAAATTGCATTGTTATGCATCACACTTAGGTTGCATTACCATGCATCCCTCTGCATTGTTATGCATTGCACTTAGGTTGCATTGTCATGCACCCCTCTGCATTGTTATGCATCACACTTGGGTTGCATTGTCATGCACCCCTTCACTTGCGTTGTTACGCACTTTTCACTTGCATTGCTATGCATATTTCTAATAATATTGTACCTGTTAAGTTTATTTCTTTTGCAAGCACGATATTGTATGTACGATTCATTTGAAGCTGGCGCGACCAGACGAACTAGATGGTATTGTATGTACCCCGCGTGAGACGTAGAGAGAATTGTATAATTCTCTTATATCCTTTTTGTATGTAATGTAGTTTGATTCGTCTTCATTTGCTTAAACTATTGCATGTTATGCTTCATTACAGCTCTTTTTGCATGATCATAAGTTATGTTCGGCATAGTGCATGTCACTTGCGTCTTGCCCCTGCCTGTGGGCGCATCTCTTTGTTATCTTGTATGCTTGTCTAAGTCTTTGGCCTTGTCGAAAATGGGTCATCTCTGGGCTTTGAAATTCACTCCCGTCATCTTATGACTTTCGAGTTCTATCAAAGAGGGGCAACTGTAGACACCTCATTTTTTACTGTCCTCAAGATTTGGACGTCATCGTTTGAACGCTCGATGATCATCCATGTTCGTGTTTGTTTTGAGTTCCCGAAGGTCTCGGCTGCGCGCCTTGCCTTAGGATCTCTCAACTTGTTTGTTTTTGTGCTTGGTTGTGGACCAAGGACTTGTTGTTTTCTTCTGAGAGAAGAGGGTGGCTTGTTGGCCATCCCCCTCAACTCATCAACTAAGGCATTGTGCCATCAGCCTTGCTTTTTTGCCATCGGCCAAAAGTGGTGGCCGATCGGCACTCTTTTTGGTCGATTGGCACTTTTTTTGGTCGATCGGCCATATTTTTGAGCTGAGACCTTTTCATCTGCTTTTTGCAGATATTTTGTGCCAGCTGTGACAGCTGGTGGGCACAATTCTCATCCTCCATACACGTGTATGCGGGAATTGCATTCAAGACTCAAGCTTGTTCAACAAGCTTGAGGATTGAAATTCTATAAGAAGGAAGCCTCCCCTCCCTTACCAGAGGTTTTGAAAATCTGAGATACAAGTTCTATAGATCTCTCTCTCTATATTTTACATCTTTCTCTCCATTTTGCTCTTGTTTGTGCCCAAAAGTGTAAATGCTTTACACTATCACACACAAACGCCTACTAGAACACCATCCTTCGGTTGCTGAGGTCCTTAGGAGTTGGTTTTAGAGTTCTTGGAGTGGTTTAAGCTCAGAAAAGGTGCTGGAGTTGTGTTCTTGAAGGTGTTCTTCAAGGGTGAGTAAACTACCTTTTAATCCCCCATTTTGGCTTAAGCTTTTAGATCTACTTGCATATTGTTTTAAGCTTAACTTTCTACTACAAAAAGTTCTATTTTTTTATGCTTGTGATGTTTGTTTAAGGCCACTTTTTGGTTGGGGATAGTCTACCCCCTCTTAGGCCTTGTTTGGCCTTGTTTTGTGCCTCCCTTTTTGAGCTTTGAAACCATCTTGTTTTGACCTTCTCACCACTGAAATCCATAGGATTTTCAGTGGTGGAGAAGTGGTTTTGGAGTCTTGAATAGGCGAGGGACACCCCCCTCTCCTTGTGTCTCATTTGCTAGTATAAGTGGCTCATAATAGTAGCATGTTTGCTTTGCATGTTTTGGCCCCATTTCAGCAAGTATTTGGTGTTATTTTGTCATGCTATACCTCTATCTAAAGTTGGTTTGGTAGCCTCTTACACGCATCATGCACTTGTAGTGTAATCCTCGCTATTGCCTTAACATGCACCTTGCATTTGGGTCACATTCTTGCTTGTTTTGGCTCAACTCAAAGAAGCTTTTAGTCATTTTTTACCATGCTTGAGCTCTGTTTCATATTGTTTTAGTCATGCATATGCTGTTTTGTATAGCCATGGTTCAATTTAGCATGTTAGCTTTGAGTGTCCAAGTCATTAGCATGTATTGCTTAGACGATTTTCATGATTTGGCATCATTCCATATGTGATTTCAGTACATGTAGTGTAGCCATACATTTGCATTTTTTATCCTTTCAACGCTTTGAAGAGTTGGTGTTTTATGCCTTAGGAGTGGACCATTGTGCATGCCTTTATGCTTAGGCCTTTAGGATGCCATCTCAGTGGGTTTTTGAGCTTATTTTGACATACCATAACTCTAATTTTTATTGGTTAAGTCATACCATGTTTGGCTATAATAGATGTAGTGCAATCCCCTTTGTTGGCCTTACTTGCATCATGCCTTATGCCCTTCATGTTGGCTTGTTTTAGCTTTGGCCCTTGCATGTTTTAGACTCCTTTTAGCATGATCTAGGACTGTTTTGGTTGTCCTTGGCTCTTTAGGGCTTGATTCATGTGGTCTTAGTACAAGCTCCTTGGCTATCCTTATGCCTTGAGCTTTCTTGCATGTTATGCTTGACTTGTTTGTGTGATTTGGCATCATTCCTAGCATCATTTCAGAGCATGTAGGGTTGTCACACTTGCATGCTTTTCACTCTTTAAGTGCTCTTGAGAGTTTTCCTCTTTATGCCTTAATTCTTGGGCCAATTGGCATGCATGTTTGTCTTGCATTTCATGTCATCAATCCATCACTTTGGCCACTAATTTGGGCATGGCTGAGGTCTGCCTATTTTGGTTTAAGTCCATCTTTGCATGTTGTTGCATGCTTGTCACATTGCATGTTGTTGCATGTTTACTAGTATGCATCTTGTTGCATGCTAATCCACATTTGCATGTTGTTGCATGCTCATCCATCTTGCATGTTGTTGCATACTTGTTAGAGTGCATGTTGTCACATGCTTGTTGTTGGCATTGTTGTTGCATGCTTGGTACATTGCATGTTTGCATGTTTAAGTTGCATTGCATTTTGCATACTTGTTGCCTTACATTTGGCATGCTCATGTTGCATTGCATAACATTTCCATGTTGCATGCATTGCATTGTGCTTGGTTTGGGTGTTAAACCAAACATGAGGAATGAGGGGCATTTCATACTTGAAGTGATGAAACGTGCCTCAATCCTCGGTCGCCGACACTCTTGATCCAACATGATAGAGTGTGAGGCATTCATGTGTTTTCGTGCATTCATTCCGTATTGATTTGTACAATTTGGCCTCTTTGGCCATCATGCATTGAAATGCGTGATTGATGGCTCGAGAGTCGAACACTGCATTCCTTTGAGTCTCAAACATGATAAGGGGTGTAAGTGCATAGCATTTTCTTGCAATTGTATTGCCATGCCCTTGTTTTTCCTCTACTGCAGCAAAAGGAGAAGTCTGCAGGAAGAGATGGCCGATCGGCTATCTTCAGTGCCGATCGGCTAACAATATTTGGCCAATGGACTAAAAAGTGGTCGATGACCCTTTTCCCTTGGCCGATGGCCATATATTTTGGCCGATGGCCTCTCAGAATATCCATGAGGTGGTTCAGAAGTATCACAGAAACTTTCACAGTTTTTAGATGTCAAAAACAGTGCAAACAGAGGCAACATGAGGTATGGCAATAGATTTCCGAGCAAAGCCGATCGAGCATGCATCATTCATCATTCCGATGCAGAGCTATGGCAGCTTGTTTTAGCTTCTTTCTGTTCTTACTTAGTTGGTTTTGTAACTTAATTAATTTGCTTAATTAGTTACGAGTTTTTTAATAATTGATTAGCTAGGATAGTTAATTGGTTAGTTGATTTGTATTATTCATTCGGACCCTCCGTCGATAGGGCAAATTTTGTAATAAGTGTGCTTGAGTGTGTGAATGTCTTCCAATCCCACGTCTTTCTTGTAGACACCCCATTTTCAACCACCTTCACGACTTGGACGCGACTGATGGTTTTGGAAGTTGGGCAGTGCAAAGGTTTAATTTCTTCGGCAAGGAGAGAGAGTTGAATCTCAACTTCATACCCTTTTTTTTGGACCAAAACGATCTTGATCAAAAGATTTTAGCCTTAAAACCCTCTCTTTCAAAACGTTTTTGAAATAAAGTTTTTACGATGTTCCGAGGCTCGCATTTTGTCAAATGTTGCACTTTTCAGTAAACCGAGCAAGGACAAAATGGAAATGAACGAAAGAGAGATGAAACCTTTGAAAAATCTTTCAAAACACCTTACTTAGGGGTTTGGAGTTGAAGAAAAGAGGAGAAGAGGGAAGAAATCAAGTTGGGGGAGAAAATGGGCATGAACCGTTAAGAAAAAGGCAAGCAGCCCTCGCCGAATCGGGCCTATTCATTTGCATACTTGGAATCAAGCTATGAGGCCACCACCGTTGGAAAGAAGACTTCCGGAGCTTCATTTTTCACTCAAGAATATCCTAAAACCAATTCTGGACGGGGGAGATATGGTTGATTGAAGTAGGGCGTCACTCCGGTTGGACAGAATCTGCGCGGCTTCACCAAAACAGGCATAACTTTTTCCACAGGAGGAATTTTAATGCAAGGTTTGCGCCATTGGAAATCTAACTTCCGGAGTTTCAATTTGGACACTTGAACGGCCACCATTGGACTTCCCTATCACTGACCGGCCACCTTTCTTTCCGGCAGACCCATTTTTTGTCCTGAAAAGTAGCAGGCCGACCAGAAAAGGTGGCAGGCCGGCCACCTACCTGGTTGGATGACCATTTTGGCCCTTTTGAGCTGGCCGGCCATGATCCCCTCCCCAAGTGTGTTCCAGGTGTGCAATTTGTTTTCCTCCAGACCCTATACCCGAGGGTCTTTCCTTTTGGGGGGAAATTTGAATTGGTTTTCCCCCCCATTTTTCTCCCATTTCCTCCACTCCTTTCCCTTTAAAACCAGCACCCTTAGCTGCATTTTAGGGGGGTTAGAAAAATCCATTGGAGCTCTTGCATTGAAGCCTCCCTCTCTCTCTACTTTAAGCCTCAAAATACCCTTGCTCCTACACCATTTCTACACCAACTCATAGCCTATCAACCCACACTCCACTTCCAGCTACTTGAGGCTGTTTTTCAGAGTTTAGGAGCACCTTTCCTTGGTCCAAAAGCTGCTAAAGTTTGGTTCTACAAGGGTGAGTCATTTTCTTCCCTTTTCTAGTCTTTTCTTGTTTCATCTATAAGCCTTAGTTTCTTGCATTTTTGGACTCCGACCCTAACTGTAAATAGTCATATTTTGAGCTCCTTTTCATGTTTGATTAAGGGTCTTTCTCTGTTTGAGGCCATTAGCTATCACTTGCCTCTTTAACTCTCTTTTAGGCCTTATTTTTGCATAGTATTTTAGGCCTATTTGTGAGCTGTTTTGGATCTTTCCATAAACTGTAAAATAACTTTTTTTGAGCCCCTCTTTAACATTGTTGAAGGGCTCTCCTCTGTTTGAGGCCATCATCTATCACTTGCTTCTTTATCTCTCTTTTAGGCCTTATTTCTGCATAGTATTTTAGGCCTATTTTTGAGTTGTTTTGGACTTTTCTATAAGCTGTAAAATAACTTTTTTTAAGCCCCTCTTCAACATTGTTGAAGGGCTCTCCTCTATTTGAGGCCTCCTTCTATCACTTGCTTCTTTATCTCTCTTTTAGGCCAATTTTTGCATAGTATTTTAGGCCTATTTGTGAGCTGTTTTGGATCTTTCCATAAACTGTAAAATATCCTTTTTTGAGCCCCTCTTCAACATTGTTGAAGGGTTCTCCTGTATTTGAGAACAGAAGCTGCCACTTGTCTCTTTATCCCTCTTTTAGGCCTTTTCTTGCATGATAGTTTGGCCTTATTTGTGATTATTTTCGTGGCTTTATGTAAACTGTAAAGTGCCCTGTTTTGAGCCCCTCTTCAACTTTGTTGAAGGGCTCTTTTCCATTTGGGTCCATCTGCTGTCCCTTTGTGTTTAATCTCTCTTTTGGGTCCATTTTTGCATGATAGATTAGCCCTATTTGCATTCACTTTTGGGACTTATTATAAACTAGAAATATGCATTTTTTGGGATTGTATTGCATCTGTCTTCATGCTTCATGATCAAATAATGCATGCTTTGTATAGCTGTAAGTCATTCCATGTGCCTAGTTTCGAATTTCGGGGTTCATTCCATGCATCGGGTGCCATGTTTTCATGTTTCGGGGCTTTTTTGTATCACATTTTAGTGCCAAAATTCGCATGATTGCATACCATATTCCACGCCTTGCCATGCCTTGTTAGAGTGGCATTTGTGCCTTAGGATCGGTCCTCGGTTTGCGTGCATGTGTGCACGCATTTAGAGTGTCTCATTTTCATCTCATGGCTACTGATGTGAGTGTGGCTGTGGTCCACTCATGTTGGTGTAAGTCCATTGTGCATTGTGTATGCCATTTCATTTTATATCATTGTGTATGCTAGGTTGTATGTTAGCGCATTGTGTATGCCATGTTACCTCGTGCATCGTGTATGCCGTTCCATAGCATTGTGCATGCTAGGTTGTATATTAGTTGCATTCATGCATGTCATGCATATTGCATTGTGTTTGGGATAGGAGTTAGCCCGAGCACGGGAAACGAGGGACGTTTCATACTTCGAGTGACGGAATGTGTCTCAATTCCCGGTTAGCGACACTCTGGATTATCCACGATGGAGTTTAGGTCTTGTTGTGTTTATATGTGCATTCATTTCATATTGAGTCGTGCAATTCGACTCCTCGGCCATCATGCATCGATATGCGTGATTGGTGGCACGAGGATCGAGGACTATACTCCCCAAGGAGTAGTCATGCATACATATGTGAAAATACTTTGCCATGCCCCTTTGTTGCTCTCTGTTGCAGCAAATCAGACATCGGCAGCCTTAAGGAGCTTGACACACATTCCAAAAACAATTGCAAACAGAGGCAAACCGGGGCATCGCGAGGGATTCTCCGCACGAGGCAACCCGAGCATGCATCATTCATCATCCGGAGCAGAGTTGAGGCAGTCCCTGGCTTGCATGCCAATTTATTGCTTTCCTAATTTAATTTGTTAAATTAATTAGGATTCTGTATTTATTCGGGACTGTATTATTTATTCATTTGGGACTGTATTATTTATTTAGACCCTCTGCGCGAGGGCAATGTTGTAATAAGTGTGCGTGTGTGTGATGTATGTTTTCCAACCCCACGTCTTTCTCCCTTTTATTTACCCGTTTATGATGGTTAGATTAGGGCATGTTTCAATTAGCATACAGTATGATAGCATGTTTGCATTCATTTCATCTCTCTTGCATGCATCGGGCTCGGCGCAGCATACTAACTGCATTGTATTTTCAATTCCAAGTTGAATACATGTTAGCTGTAGCATTTCATATGCCATGTCTAGAATAGCCGAGCATGCTATAGTTGCACTTTTGCATGTGTCGCATTAGGCATTTCTGTATAATTAGGATCATGCATAGATTTCTAATTAGCTTCTGTTTTGGCTTGGAGTACTCGGTAAGTTTTATGCTTTAGCATCCTTGCATGCGTGTGAGTGACTG
The DNA here is from genome assembly GCF_055761805.1 of Camellia sinensis. Taxonomy (NCBI): domain Eukaryota; kingdom Viridiplantae; phylum Streptophyta; class Magnoliopsida; order Ericales; family Theaceae; genus Camellia; species Camellia sinensis. The sequence continues at coordinate 84,240,017 of NC_138974.1, forward strand.
TCATGATAGCATGCTTACCATGAGGCTAATTGCTTTTGTGATATATCTGCCTGAATGCCTGTGGGTGAAGGTTGGGTTATTTGAATTGGAACAATTCATCAAAAGTGTGTTTTAAGCCCACTAGATAGTGGCAAAATGGGAAATCCACGTCTTAGCCTACTTGCGGGTAGCACCATCAAACCATTTTTAAATAAACAAGCATGAAACGTTTTGTTCCAATTCAGGCGATCCCGTCTATACTTGTATTCTGTGCGCATCACATAGTAAACCTACGCTAAAAAGCGGAATAAGAACGCGTAATGTTTTCAAAAATAAATATCATGGTTAGTAGAGGCCGATCTTTGATAGGGCGAGCGGGGGTGCTAACAAAGTGTCCTTCCCCAATCGTACCCATGTTCCCGAGCCGAGGCAACTTTGGTGATGACGGACACGTGGCCTTAGGCAAACGAGTCAGGGTCTCCTAAATTTCCCCAAAATAAAACATTTAGGTGGCAACTCTGTATCTGGCAAAGCAGTCCATGTTTGGCACTTTTTTCAGAAATCTGTTTTCTCAAAACGATTTGCCAGATTTGGACTCTTTGGTTCAGATTTAGAACCGTGACAATTAGAGAGTCCGAGCTGCAGTGGCCCCAATACGAACGGAACGAGACTCATCCTCCCGAGGCGTTCAGGGACGTCTACAGTTTCTGGCGACTCCACTGGGGAAATTTAGAGAACTTAACTCGAACTCATGATATCTGTTTTTTACTACACTTGTGTGTTTCTTTGCATTGCATGTGCATTGGTGCGCCTAGGACACCGTGTTTGCCATTTGTTATTCCTGAACGGTTTTTCGGAGGCTTGTCTTGTCAAGGCATGACCATAAGGCTGACCGGTTATGGGCTCTGCCAGTATGGGAACACAAACCCCGGTTTGACCGGGGCACCCTTTTTGACCATTCGACCTAGTGCATATTCGGATCCATAGTGACCATTCCAACCTAGGACACGTTGCTTACCCGTTTATAGGTTGTTTGAAACTGCTGCGTGCGTAGTGAAACCCTAGCTCCTGACAAAATAGGACAGGGAAACCCTACCCCAACATAGGGTTGTTTTGGCTCTCACTTGCTTGCTATGTGCTTTTAGAGTGCGTCTCTACAGGAATGCATGTATCAGTTTGCAAGTCTGTGTATCAGGCCTGCGGACATCAGAATGTGAAGAATCAGTTTTACCCAAGGGTATCAGATTTGAGGCAGAATTTTGGGGACAGAATTCAGTAGAGGGCACAGTCATCCTGCTATGCTCGTATCTATTTTGGTGAAGTTAGGCTGAGATGCTGCATGTTTTCTCTTTTGCTAGGTAGTCTGGGAACCATAGCTTCAGAAGGCTCCGATATCCCCCGTGTACATTGAACTAGTGTTGATAGACTTTGTTGGGTCAGAGATTCAATTCAAGGGCAACCAGTGTTCTTTCGCTAAGGCAAGGCAAAGAAGGGCCAGACAGGGCTCATTGGTTCATCTGATCCGACAATCACCAGTCACATCATCAGCAGACCCGTGATGGCACAGGGTTCAGAAGAATTTGTGGCCGTGATAACAGCGTTAATTCAGGGAACTGCCATGCAGGCTGAGACCAGTATTGAAACGCAGTGCCCATCTGGGGCATCTGCTTCACATCCAGCTTTGGGACCCCAGCTGAACTTTGACCCACTTCCGCCAGTTGAAGATTTACAGTGTCTGAATCCTCGAGAAAGGTTGACTCAAGCTCAGGTGCTCAGACCCCTGGTGCAGCCTAATGAGAGAACTCAACCCTTTTATGTTAATGAGTTCAATCCGACTGTAGTGAAAATTGCAAACCTTGAGAAGCAATTCAAAAAGGCACAGGGCCTTAACTCCATTCCCGACATTGAGGATGGGCACACCAAGGCTGCCATCCGGCTCCCAAACAGATTCAAAATGCCATATATCGACCATTTCGACGGGTCTAGAGATCCAATGGTACATATCTGACTTTTTTTGGATGTCTTAAAGCCAATGGGTCTGACTAAGCCACAAAAACTCTCTCTATATCGAAGAACCCTGTCGGGTGTAGCAGCCACTTGGTACGCTAAGTTGGAGGACAAAGTGAAGCAAAATTGGGAAGAATTGGCTGAGGCCTTTGTCGATTAGTATTCTTACAATACCCAAGTTGAAATGACCATCCAAGAGCTTGAAGCAACCCGCCAGAACCCAACAGAGCCTTTTGTAGAATTTATTGCGAGGTGGAGAGCAAAGGCAGCACAGATGACAGATCGTCGCCCTTCTGAGAGGGATCAAGTGCAGGTGATAGTGCGAAACCTCGAGCATGATATGTTGCAAAAGTTGATAGTCGCTCCACTATTCACTTTCAAAAGTCTACATAAACTGGGGGTTCAGGTCGAGAATGCGTTCAACAGTGGGATCATTCCCAGAACAAGGGAACCGACAAGGAGGGTGATTTCAGGGAGTACCATTCCCAAACCCACCGAAATCAATACAGTTGCCACAGCCGACCCTTTTGCCAAACCAAGCCTACAAACAGCTGGCCCGGCCCGAGCTCAGGGCAGAACTTTCACCCCCCTCTATATGAGCCTGACTAGCGCACTAAAAGCCTTGATGGAAAGAAGGCATCTCAAACCCCTCGATCCTCAACCTCTTCCTGACCCACTCCCAGCCAGACATAACCCCTCCAAGTACTGTATGTACCTTCAGCAGTGCGGTCATGGCATCGACCATTGCTACCGCCTTCGTCATGAGATCCAAAATCACATCGACAATCAGACGATAGCTCCACCTTCGGACTCCAATGACCAAACATCTCCTGCCTACCTCAATCTCATCCATAAATTGACATCCACCTATGACCACAGCATATACATCACCCCGGCCCATCTACCCAAGCCTGAGGTGTTTATCCCAGAAAGCATGGACTTATGCATGATGGGTGCACTTGAACCTCAACCATCTCAAACCCGTGAACCCACTACTTCTGAGTTGATGGGAATGATTAAAGATCTTCAAAGAACCGTGACAGATCTGACCTCCGGGACATTGGCTCCATCATCGACCACACCACATACCGGGAACTTCATGTCAAAAGGCTCCCCGATCTTGGGATAGGCTGCATTTGAGGAAGGCCAATCCCTTGGCAAAGTGGAGGCGAGTGGAAAGAACAAGGTAGGGGCGGGCATGGATCCCCATGAACATCTCTTGTTCTCTGTTAAGGCTTTGAAAGCCGAGGGACTAAACAAAGAGCAAGTCCTCGCAGTTGTTGCAAAAGTTGTGGATGACACTTTCACTACTCAAGTTGGGGGTAGTCTGAATCAAAGGGAACATTGGGAGAAGAGCTGTCATACCAGAGACGATCCTGTTATCTCTAATCCTCCACTTGGAAGAGATCGGCAAACCAGGCCAACACCTGCCAATCCCTTTGCTGGTGCGCCCAGTAAAAATCCACAAGCCTTGAAGTACCAAGCCCGAGGTCGAAGGGTCTTCCATGCCCTCTATATGCCTTTGTCCAATGCCCTCCAAATCCTTGTTGGACAAGGTCATCTCAAACCCCTTGAGCCTCGGCATCTCCCGAACCCTCTTCCTACTACACATGATGCTGCCTAATACTATGCTTTCCATCAACAAACCGGTCATGGTACTGACAACTGCTTCCGTCTTCGCTATGAAGTACAGGATCTATTTGATAACGGGGTCATCCTCCCACCAGCTCAGCAAAGTCTATCGCCACTGGATCAGTGAACTTGGGGGATAGTGCGAATATGTGATCAGGGGATGAACCACCTACGGGCGGCACTTAGTTTACTCCAGATGTGGCATACGCACTGTTTTGAGCATTTACGAATGATGGTTTTTGTAGCTTCTGACTTGGGTGTTGAGTCAGTTCTGTGGTTTTGTTTTGAGTCAGTCTCTTTGTTTTGAGTCAGTCTTTTTGATTAAGGGTCTGTCTTGTTATATCGAGTCAGTCCTGTTGTATAGAAGTCGGGTGATTCCGGGGGTGTTACTTTGGATATCACTATTTTTCTTTGTGTTTGTCCTTTTGTTTTGTTTGAGTCTGTTTCTGCCAGGGAGCCAGTAATGAAACAGATTTGAATGAACAACAGTGGTTTTTCATGCTTTTGTGTTTGTTTCTGCCTTGTGCCAGTTGTGCCAGAAACTTGAATGAAACGACAGTTCTCTTCACCTGCTTTTCTGTGCCTCGAACTCATTGCATTGACCTAAGTTTTTCAAAACTTTTTCTAACACTGTGGTGAAAACGAAGAGGAAGGAATTCCTCGGGTTTTGCAAAAATTTGATCCATTGAGAGAAAGAGAGGCATGCTAGGCCTTTAATGAATGAGATCATGCTCATTAATGTGAGTACTAAGAAGGATCCTGGCTTGATCCAGATTGGCTCCGCACTGTCTTCAGCGCGAGCGATTTGTCGCTTTCTTAAAAGATTTCAAAAAAATATTTGGCGCGATCCTGCGAAGACCTGTGTGGAATCGCTCTTGAGATTGTGCAGCCTAGGAGCGCTCTCAGCCTCAAGACTCGGCCCCTTGCTTTCAAACCTTGAACTTGCATTCAGAATGTTCAACGGTTAACCACAATGTGAGGCCTGTGTGGCCAGATTTGAAGCAGCCCTCGAACAAGAGGCCAGGAAAGTCGGATCAAGAAGATCAGAAGGTCAAAAGAAGCTTGCGAAGCTAGATCAGAAGCACCCCTCGAACTAGGGGCAAAATGTCGGATGTGCTCGAAGAGTCAAAGACAAAGACTAGCAAGAAGGCCAAATCCCAGAAGAGAAGAAAGAAGAAAGTATTGTTGAAGAACAACTGAGTTCCTATCCACAACACTAGGGGAAAATTTAGCCCCCATGGGATGGATTCCTACATCGTGAGCGAACAGCAGTCACTCTCCTGGATTTAGACGGATTTGAGATCTCAGAACCATTCGACATAGACCAAGCTACACTTTTACCCTTGAGAGGCTCGCTGGGCCAAAAACCCGGAAGGGCGACCCAGGCAAAAGTTAGTGCGAGAAAAAGAGAAAAGAAAAGAACAAAAGAGAAAAATGCAAAAAAAAAAATGAAGAAAATGCAAAAAATGAAAAAAAAAAGAAGAAAAAGATGGAAAAAAGAAGAAAAGAAATAAAAAAGAATTGAAGAATATAGCTCGCAAGGTTGAAAACCCGCAAAGGGCGGCCTTGGAAAAAGTTAGAGCGCAAAAGGAGAGGTTAATACCCGAGTGTACCTTAACCCCAAACTACGTGAGGCTTGATTCCCATCTTTGGGATACGTAGGCAACTTAATTCTGAAGTCCAGCCGTAAAACACTGTGTCTATGTAATGGTTTTGATCATCTTTGCTTTCTCTGAATCCGAAATTTTGGTTGTGTTCGTCACTCTGAGGACTTACTACAATGCGCCGCGGTGCTATCCAAACAAGGGGCAACTTTCCGTTGCCATTCAATACGCTGCGGTGCCATTCAAACAAGGGGAAACTTTCCGTTGCCAGGAAGCTCTCTTCAAGCACGGGGCAGTTTTCCTTTGGATCTGAAGTTGTGCATCTCAAGAGCGGGTTCCGTGCTCGTTGAGCAGTGGCCGTTTGCAAAAATAGTTTTTGAGAATTTTTTAATGAGCTTGACTAATTTTCTGTCAAAAATTATTCCATTTTTCCAAAACTGGACCATTTCTTGGACCCAAAAAAGGAAAATTTTCAGTGCTCATAACCTGACTTGCATGATTTTAAATCAGAAAATTGAACAAGCATGTTAACCGAACTCTCATTTTGGTCAAAATTGTCTTAGTAGAAAGCCAAAAACAAAAAAATGGTCGAAATGATGAACTAGGGGCACAGTTGAGTTAGGTGTTCTGTCTTTTCCCCATTGCCACAATACTTGTCAAGAAGGGCACTCTACCTGCCAGAAAAGGGCACAACTGAAGTTAACAGCAAAAGGGCTGAAAGCTCTCTCACCCTCTGAGCAACGAGGTATCAAGCAAAGTGCGAAGCACGAACTGGAATGGATCAAGATATTCCACTCCCTCATCTGGACAGATTTGATCACGTCCAAACTCCCCAACAGAGCATCGTCAACCGATGTCAGTTGCAGATTTGCTACACACCCAGTTGTAGCGCAGCCCCTCTGTGGGAGAAACTCACTAGCCGCATGCAGAAGAAGAAGAATCTAGAGGAATGCTAGGGGCTAGAGCCCACAACTTTCTGTTTATCCATCAACCACCCAGGGGAGGGATTTAAAATGAGAGATTGAAGAATAGAGAGGTGTGCGCTGAGAGAAAAAGTGAGGAAAGGGTTTTTTTAGAAAAACAGAGCTTGAGGGCCGAGTGATGTGAGAATCACAAATGAGAAAGGGTGGGAAACAATACTCGGAGAAACTGGCTCCTCGTGCACCGAGAGGTCTCTCACCTTTGTAACACAGCTGAGTGTTGTGTTTGTGCGTTTTGTTTGTCTCGTTTCTTGTTTTAAGTCGTTTGAGTGTCAACAAATGTGTTTAGGTCATTTTACCTTGTTTTTCCTTTGTTGAGTTGTGTTTAGGTCGTTCTACCTTTGTTTTCCATTGTTGAGTCGTTTTGGCTATGGTCAGTTGTAGGCTCAATACCCGGTTGAGAACCCTTTTTCTCATTTCAATTTCAAAAATTGTTTTGTGCTCAGAGTGCCGTGTCGTTCTCCACATTTGTGCAAAAAAGGATCAGTTCTTTCATAAAGCCGCAGGGTTCAACCCAAGTCATGTCAGAATAGTAAAACAAGGACCTATCTGAAGCTATTTAGGTTCCAGACTGCAAAGCAAAAGAAAAGAGAGAAAATTTGGAGCATCTTAGCATGTTTCAACTTTAGCAAAATCCGAGACTGCATTCCAGGTGCACCTTCTCAGGCCTCGATATTTCTCTGGAGTATGAGTGTATCTTGACCCCAAGTGTAAGCCTACTTCAAGTCAGAATGGCAGTCCAAGCAGCACCCGAGGGTTTCACATGCAGATGTTATCTCTCGCCAATATGAACATGGTGTGCCCTTTTTGAGCCGAGTGAGTTGCGAAGCCCTCTAAGAGGCAAATTAGAGGCACCAGAGTACATATTTGATGCTCCTCTATTGCGTAGAATGTGAACTTTCATATACACTGTTGTTGCATGCGTGCCGCGCATCGTTATGATTCATGCATAGAATATGCTTGCTTTCGATTCCGTATAGAATATGCTTTGCTTGTTTCATGCATAGAATATGCTTGCTTTCAATATTGCATAGAATGTGCTTCCATACTTTCATAGAAAATGTGCGTATCTTTTGCATGGAAAATGCACCTCATTTGCATAGAACATGCATTCACTCGCACTGTCTTGTGCACTTACACTTTGTATCTCACTAGCACTGTCTTCTGCATCTTGTGGTTGTATCTCACCCGCACTATTTTGTGCATTGCATATCACTTGCGCTGTTTAGCATATCACACTGTTTAGTGCATTTCAAATCAATCACGCTGTTTAGCGTATCGCACTGTCTTGTGCATTTCAAATCACTCGCACTGTTTAGCGTATCGCACTTTCTTGTGCATTTCAAAATCAATCGCGCTGTTTAGCATATCGCACTTTCTTGTGCATTTCAAATCACACACGCTGTTTAGCGTATCGCGCTATTTAGCGTATCGCACTGTTTTGTGCATTTCTAATCACTCGCGCTGTTTAGCGTATCGCACTGTTTTGTGCACTTCTAATCACTCGCGCTGTTTAGCGTATCACACTATTTTGTGCATTTCTAATCATTCGCGCTATTTTGCGCACCTTCGTCGCACTGTTCTGTGCAGTTTATCACTCGCGCTATTTTGCGCACCACAATCGCACTGTTTTGTGCAGTTTATCATTCGCGCTATTTTGCGCATCTCCATCGCACTGTTTTGTGCAGTTTATCATTCGCGTTATTTTGCAACCTCCATCGCACTGTCTTGTGCACTATTTTGTGCATTGTACCATTCGCGCTATCTTGCGCACCTTACCTGCACTTGTTAGTGTATTGCATCGCTCTATCTTGCGCCGTGACCATTACTTGCATTGTGCATGCATTTTATCGCGCTATCTTGTCCATCTCACCTTTAGCATCGCACTGTTTTGTGTATTCACTCTACTCACACTGTCTTGTGCACTCACCTGGTCCAGGAGACCTTAAATCCTCCGGTCTAAGGAGACCTTAAATCCTACAGCATCACTCGCACTGTTTTGCGCATCGCACTTGCATTTATTCGCACTGTCTTGTACACTCCCAGGTCTAGGAGACCTCAAATCCTCTAAAGGTGCAATTCCTTTGGTGTTTGTCGTGCCCGAAGGACTTCCAGTGGTTTGGTATAGCCACCTGCCTGTGTTAGTAGTGAGTTCCTAGGAAATCAACCGAGACGGTGGAAACTAGAGTTCGAATGGCTCTTGCCTAGAACGCAAAGGTTCGGGATTTTCGAGACTAAAGTCTGGTTTAAATACCCAGGCGTATATCCTCGGCTTGAAATCTGTATGGCAGCCCCATAGATTGAGATAGCATATGTATGCGCCTCAATTTTGGATACCGAATCAACCTAGTCTGTCACCCTGTTGGAGAATAGGGAAAGCTGGGACCATAGTCAGGGAGAAAAGTAGTACCTGTGGCTCAATCAAGAAGAAGCGAGAGATCCCCAGCAGCATGAGGCACGATATTGTATGTACAGTTCATTTGAGGCTGGTGCGACCAGACGAACCGCGCAGGTATTGTATCTTCTCCGTGTGAGACGTGGCAAGAATTGAATAATTCTCCGCATTCTTCACTGCATGCAATGTAGTTGTTGCTTTGCATTCTTGCTTAAAACTGTTGCATCTATTGTGAATATGTGCTTCATTACAGCTTGTTGCATTTGCATGATCATTAAGTTACATTCGGCTTCTTGCATTGTCGGTTGCATTTTGCCCCTGCCTGCGGGCACATCTCTGTTTGTCTTGCCTATTTTTCTAAGTCTTCGGCCTTGTCAAAAATGGGTCGTCTCTAGCTTTGACATTCACTCCCGTCACTTCTTGACTTCCGAGTTCTGTCAAAGAGGGGCAACTGCAGACACCCCATTTTTGACCACCTTTAAGACTTGGACGCGACTGATGGTTTTGGAAGTTGGGCAGTGCAAAGGTTTAATTTCTTCGGCAAGGAGAGAGAGTCGAATCTCAACTTCATACCTTTTTTTTGGGACCAAAATGATCTTGATCAAAAGATTTTAGCCTTAAAACCCTCTCTTTCAAAACGTTTTTGAAATAAAGTTTTTACGATGTTCCGAGGCTCGCATTTTGTCAAATATTGCGCTTTTCGGTAAACCGAGCAAGGAAAAAATGGAAATGAATGAAATGGAGATGAAATCTTTGAAAAATATTTCAAAACACCTTACTTAGGGGTTTGGAGTTGAAGAAAAGAGGAGAAGAGGGAAGAAATCCAGTTGGGGGAGAAAATGGGCATGAACCGTTAAGAAAAAGGCAAGCATCCCTCGCCGAATTGGGCCTATTCATTTGCATACTTGGAATCAAGCTATGAGGCCACCACCGTTGAAAAGAAGACTTTTGGAGCTTCATTTTGCACTCAAGAATCTCTTAAAGCCAATTCCGGATGGGGGAGATATGGTTGATTGAAGTAGGGCGTCACTCCGGTTGGACCGAATCTGCGCGGCTTCACCAAAACAGGCATAACTTTTACCACAGGAGGAATTTTAATACAAGGTTTGCTCCATTGGAAATCTAACTTCCGGGGCTTCAATTTGGACACTTGAACGGACACCATTGGACTTCTCTATCACTGACCGGTCACCTTTCTTTCTGGAAGACCCATTTCTTGTCCTGAAAAGTAGCAGGCCGACCAGAAAAGGTGGCAGGCCAGCCACCTACCTGGTTGGATGACCATTTTGGCCCTTTTGAGCTAGTCGGCCATGATCCCCTCCCCAAGTGTGTTCCAGGTGTGCAATTTGTTTTCCTCCAGACCCTATACCCGAGGGTCTTTTCCTTTGGGGGGAAATTTGAATTGGTTTTCCCCTCCATTTTCCCCCCTTTCCTCCACTCCTTTCCCTATAAAACCAACACCCTCAGCTGCATTTTAGGGGAGTTAGAAAAATCCATTGGAGCTCTTGCATTGAAGCCTCCCTCTCTCTCTACTTCAAGCCTCAAAATACCCTTGCTCCTACACCATTTCTACACCAACTCATAGCTTATCAACCCACACTCCACTTCAAGCAACTTGAGGCTATTTTTCAGAGTTTAGGAGCACCTTTCCTTGGTCCAAAAGCTGCTGAAGTGTGGTTCTACAAGGGTGAGTCATTTTCTTCCCTTTTCTAGTCTTTTCTTGCTTCATATATAAGCCTTAGTTTCTTGCATTTTTGGGCTCCGACCCTAACTGTAAATAGTCATATTTTGAGCTCGTTTTCATGCTTTATTAAGGGTCTTTCTCTGTTTGAGTCCAGCAGCTATCACTTGCCTCTTTAACTCTCATTTAGGCCTTATTTTTGCATAGTATTTTAGGCCTATTTGTGAGCTGTTTTGGATCTTTCCATAAACTGTAAGATAACTTTTTTTTGAGCCCCTCTTCAACATTGTTGAAGGGCTCTCCTCTGTTTGAGGCCATAAGCTATCACTTGCTTCTTTATCTCTCTTTTAGGCCTTATTTTTTCATAGAATTTTAGGCCTATTTTTGAGTTGTTTTGGACTTTTCCATAAACTCTAAAATAACTTGTTTTGAGTCCCTCTTCAACATTGTTGAAGAACTCTCCTCTGTTTGAGGCCTCCTGCTATCACTTGCTTCTTTATCTCTCTTTTAGGCCAATTTTTGCATAGTATTTTAGGCCTATTTGTGAGTTTTTTTGGATCTTTCCATAAACTGTAAAATATCTTTTTTTGAGCCCCTCTTCAACATTGTTGACAGATTCTCCTCTATTTGAGAAAAGCAGCTGCCACTTGTCTCTTTACCCCTCTTTTAGGTCTTTTCTTGCATGATAGTTTGGCCTTATTTGTGATTATTTTTGTGGCTTTATGTAAGCTGTAAAGTGCCATGTTTTGAGCCCCTTTTCAACTTTATTGAAGGGCTCTTTGCCATTTGGGTCCATCTGCTATCCCTTTGGGTTTAATCTCTCTTTTGGGGCCATTTTTGCATGATAGATTAGCCCTATTTGCATTCACTTTTGGGACTTATTATAAACTGGAAATATGCATTTTTTGGGACTGTATTGCATCTGTCATCATGCTTCATGATCAAATAATGCATGCTTTGTATAGCTGTAAGTCATTCCATGTGCCTAGTTTCGAATTTCGGGGTTTATTCCATGCATCGGGTGCCATGTTTCCATGTTTCGGGGCTTTTTTGTATCACATTTTAGTGCTAAAATTCGCATGATTGCATACCATATTCCACGCCTTGCCATGCCTTATTAGAGTGGCATTTGTGCCTTAGGATCGGTCCTCGATTTGTGTGCATGTGTGCACGCATTTAGAGTGTCTCATTTTCATCTCATGGCTACTGATGTGGGTGTGGCTGTGGTCCACTCATGTTGGTGTAAGTCCATTGTGCATTGTGTATGCCATTTCATTTTATAGCATTGTGTATGCTAGGTTGTATGTTAGCGCATTGTGTATGCCATGTTACCTCGTGCATTGTGTATGCCGTTCCATAGCATTGTGCATGCTAGGTTGTATATTAGTTGCATTCATGCATGTCATGCATATTGCATTGTGTTTGGGATAGGAGTTAGCCCGAGCACGGGAAACGAGGGACGTTTCGTACTTCGAGTGACGGAACGTGTCTCAATTCCCGGCTAGCGACACTCTGGATTATCCACGATGGAGTTTAGGTCTTGTTGTGTTTATATGTGCATTCATTTCATATTGAGTCGTGCAATTTGACTCCTCGGCCATCATGCATCGATATGCGTGATTGGTGGCACGAGGATCGAGGACTACACTTCCCAAAGAGTAGTCATGCATATATATGTGAAAAAACTTTGCCATGCCCCTTTGTTGCTCTCTGTTGCAGCAAATCAGACATCGGCAGCCTTCCGAAGCTTGACACGCATTCCAAAAATAATTGCAAACAGAGGCAAACCGAGGCATCGCGAGGGATTCTCCGCACAAGGCAACCCGAGCATACATCATTCATCATCCGGAGCAGAGTTGAGGCAGTCCCTGTCTTGCATGCCAATTTATTGCTTTCCTAATTTAATTTGTTAAATTAATTAGGATTCTGTATTTATTCGGGACTGTATTATTTATTTAGACCCTCTGCGCGAGGGCAATGTTGTAATAAGTATGCGTGTGTGTGATGTATGTTTTCCAACCCCACGTCTTTCTCCCTTTTATTTACCCGTTTATGATGGTTAGATTAGGGCATGTTTCAATTAGCATACAGTATGATAGCATGTTTGCATTCATTTCATCTCTCTTGCATGCATCGGGCTCGGCACATCATACTAACTGCATTGTATTTTCAATTCCAAGTTGAATATATGTTAGTTGTAGCATTTCATATGCCATGTCTAGAATAGCCGAGCATGCTATAGTTGCACTTTTGCATGTGTCGCATTAGGCATTTCTGTATAATTAGGATCATGCATGGACTTCTAGTTAGCTTCTGTTTTGGCTTGGAGTACTCGGTAAGTTTTATGCTTTAGCATCCTTGCATGCGTGTGAGTGACTGCCATGATAGCATGCTTACCATGAGGCTAATTGCTTATGTGATATATCTGCCTGAATGCCTGTAGGTGAAGGTTGGGTTATTTGAATTGAAACAATTCATCAAAAGTGTGTTTTAAGCCCACTAGATAGTGGCAAAATCATGTTTTCTAAGCCCACCTGAGGGTGGCAAATCCACGTCTTAGCCTACTTGCGGGTAGCACCATCAAACCATTTTCAAATAAACAAACATTAAACGTTTTGTTCCAATTCAGGCGATCCCGTCTATACTTGTATGTTGTGCGCATCACATGGTAAATCTAGGCTAAAAACCGGAATAAGAACGCATAATGTTTTCAAAAATAAATATCATGGTTAGTAGAGGCCGATCTTTGATCTGGCGAGCGGGGGTGCTCACGAAGTGACCTTCCCCAATCGTACCCAAGTTCCCGAGCCGAGGCAACTTTGGTGATGACGGACACGTGGCCTTAGGCAAACGAGTCAGGGTTTCCTTAATTTCCCCAAAATAAAACATTTAGGTGGCGACTCTGTATCTGGCAAAGTAGTCCATGTTTGGCACTTCTTTCAAAAATCTGTTTTCTCAAAACGATTTGCCGGATTTGGACTCTTTGGTTCAGATTTAGAACCGTGACAATTAGAGAGTCCGAGCAGTAGTGGCCCCAATACGAACGGAACGGGACTCATCCTCCTAGGGCGTTCGGGGATGTCTACATTTCTCCCTTTTACTTAACCGCTTACGATGGTTAGTTCTAGGTCATGTTTCAATTAGCATACCTATGCTTGCATGATTGCATCCATTCGTCTGTATTGCATGCACTGGGCTCGGCACATCATACTAACCGCATTGTATTTCAATTCCGATTTGAATACATGATTATCAAGTGTTGCATCTTATATACCATCTTAGAATAGCCGAGCCTATTTCTAGTTGCATTTTGTATGTGTTGCATTAGCCATCTTAACATAGCTAGGATCATGCATTGATTACTAACTAATTATTGTTTTGGCTTGGAGTACTAGGTAAGCTTTTATGCTTTAGCATCTTGCATGATTGTGAGTGTTGCCATGATAGCATGCTTGCTATGAGGCTATTTTCTTAAGTGTTTAATTGCATGAATGCCTGTGGATGAAGGTTGGATTGCTTGAATTGGAACAATTCATCAAATGCGAGTTTTAAGCCCACTTGAGGGTGGCAAAATCATGTTTTCTAAGCCTACTTGAGGGTGGAAAATCCACGTCTTAGCCTACTTGCGAGTAGCACCTTCAAACCATTTACAAACAAATAAACATGAAATGTTTTGTTCCAACTTAGGCGATCTAGTCTATACTTGTGTGCTATGCGCATCACATATTTTCAAAAACAAAATATCATGTTAGTAAAGGCCGATCTTTTGATTAGGCGAGCGGTAGTGCTCATTGCATGACCTTCCCCTCTCGTACCCAAGTTCCCAAACCGAGGCAACTTTGGTGATGACGGACATGTGGCCTTAGGCACGAGTCAGGGTTTCCTAAATTTCCCAAACAAAAACATTTAGGTGGCAACTCTGTATCTGGAAAAGCAGTCCATGTTTGGCACTTCTTTATAAAATCAGTTTTTCAAAACGATTTGCCAGATTTGGACTCTTTGGGGATTTATCGGTCTTGCATTGCACTTTGCAAGATTAGATTCAGAACCGTGACATTGAGTCCAAACTGTAGTAGCTAATAAACAAAATGGATTTCGCGTCATTCACATGCGGAGCCGGAGAGTTCTCGGGCACGTCTACAAAAGATTACATTGATGTGGTTAAGGACATGTATGAAGGTGTGGTGACTACTATTAGATTGCCTGCTGGAGATACAAGTGAATTTCTGATTACTATGGCGGTTACACCAAGGATCAATCTTAAGTCCTTATCTTTTTGCTTTAGTTATGGATGAGTTGACAAGAAATATTCAGGATGATATGCCTTGGTGTATGCTTTTTATAGATGATATCGTGTTAGTGGATGAGATTAGAGAATGTGTTAACACTAAGTTGGAGACATGGAAAGAAGCACTAAAATATAAAGGATTTAGGATAAGCAAAACTATGACCGAATACATGGAGTGTAATTTTAGTAACAATAACAATGAAAGTAGAGGAAAAGTGAAAATTGAGAACAAGAATTACCTAAGAGTGAATATTTTTGTTATTTATGATCGATTATCACAATAGCTAGGGAGATTGGAGCGGATATAGTCCATAGAATTAAGGCAGGATGACTTAAGTGAAGGAGTTCATTTAGGGTTCTGTGTAATAAATAAGTACCCACTAGACTAAAATGAAAGTTTTATAGAACAGCTATTAGACTAGCGATGTTATAGAGGATGGAATGTTGGGTAACTAAGAAACAACATATAGATAAGATGAGCGTCGCTGAAATAAAGATGCTACGGTGGATGTGTGGCAAGACTAGAAAAGACAGAATTAGGAATGAGTATATTTGTAAATGGATAAGAGTAGTACCAATAGAAGATAAGTTGAGACAGAATAGATTGAGATGGTTTGGTCATTGATAACAGAGACCAACAGAGGCAGTAGTGAAAAGATGCGATACACACTACAAGAAATGTATGATTTAATGGTGTTTTTTTAAACGCCACTTTTTCTAATATTTAATGGCATTTTATGTTAATTAAAATGGTACTAGTTAAGTAATAGAAGTCGTTTAAAAAACGCCTTCAAATGTGTTAGTTTTATCCAACACACACACACACACACACACACACACACACACACACACTCTCTCTCTCTCTCTCTCTCTCTCTCTCTCTCTTTTCAAACCCTCATTTTGAATCTGAGAAACCCTTCAGTATTAGAGAAATCGATCCCCTTAAATCCCTCACTCATTCACTCTTTTGCTTGCTCTCTCTTTCTGTCTCTAAACCTTTCAGTTTTAGAGATTACGATTCAACCTTCAGCTCGATTCAACCTTCTTCAACTCAGTGATTCATCTCAGATCCAATCTCAGAGCGATTTTGATTTTGAAGCTCCACCGCCACCGCCATCTGCATCATTTACTAAGGTGAGCACCACCGTATGCAATCTAAGTTTTGTATTCTCTCTCTCTCTCTCTCTCTCTCTCTCTCTCTCTATGTCAAGCTCTTCATTCTGTCGATTCTTCTCCTAGGGTTTACAATCTTGAATCTCCTCCCAGGGTTTTGATCAACTCTCCTCTTGTCTGACCTTGAGATTTCAAGTGGTAAGTTCTCTCTTTGATCATGAAGTTCATGTTTAATTATAAATTTGTTGTGAGAGATTTGAATTTGAATCCATGTGTTCATTTGATTTGAATTTGAATATGAATTTATGATTGTCCAATCGTGAAATTCAATCTGTGATGCTATGATGTTGAACTTGAGTAATTGGTTCCTTATGAATTTTTTTGATACAATATTAGCATTTTAGCAAAGTATATATATATTGCAAGGCCTTCTATTCTTGACAAAAACAATGTAGACAAATTTTCATAGCAATGCTTACTCTGTGTTTTTGCTATTAGTGGATGCAAAATTTATACCTTGTGAAACAGGGGCCTTTACCTTTATGATTCTTCTTTGTCCCATTTGTTCATCTTTATGTATGGTCCCTTGACAACTGGGATGATTTGTGACTGTAATCCCATTTATCATATATTGTATCCATCTTCATATACCCCTCTTTCCGGATCTCTATTTGCTTTTATTTTATGATGTATGCTTTTGCACATAGTTTAATGTTATAGGAACTAGTTTTTTAACTTTTGAGTCTTCACTCTAATGACACCTATCAAGTTATGATTAATATACACTATAGACAATGAGTTAATAATAGTTTATGCTTATTTAGACAAATCACATAACATAACTATAAATTGGTGTGAATTTTTTGTACATCATATCCAACATGAACAATACACAAAGTGCAATAATAAATGAAGTATCATAGGTATGGAATGAACATGGTAAATCTTAAAAATATCAATAGAGGGCTGTAGTGAAGAACTCCTGCCATTGTGTTCTTTTTTCTTCCACTCAAGGATTGGTATACTGCTTGTTTTCCTATGGCTGAGTGGATTGGCCACCATAGATGGCTGGATAAAATTGGTAGCACTTGCCCAAATTGATGTCCTCTTCAAAGCACTCCGATTAACACTTCATTGTATTCTCAAGAAGCCGATTAGGAAGCCACAGGTAGATTTTGTTTTCTTGCTCAGTATCACTCATGTCATAAATAGCCATAATTTGGGTAACTATTATTTGTTGCAATTGAATTCACCTACTACCATGAAATGCATCTATTTTTTGATTCTTATGGTTGAAATTTTGGTACTGTCAATATCAATCACCTTTTTAGTAAATCATATTGGAAGTATGTAGTGATCCATAGCACCATTTTCTTTGTGCATCACATTTTCCTACAGGTAATAAATATTACAGCTCCTTGATGGAGCTCTTGTCAAGATGCATTACCGTTCACTTTATCCTGTGTTTGGATCTTGGATTTGTGAAGGGATTTGTGGAGTGAAAATAAAAGAGAAAGGAAAGATGAATGAAATATAAGATATTTTTATTAAAGAAAAAGAGAATAAGAAGTTATAGATTTCAATATAAGCTATAACAGAACTCTAGGGTTAATTTGGTAAAAGATTAGGCAATCATATACCAAAGTAATCCTAAAACTAAAGAGTAGCCCACCAACAGGAAGAAATCAAGTTACTTAGGTATGACCTTGACCTGAAACACAAGCTCAACACACAAAAAGACTAAGGTCGTGAAATATATTTAATTAAGCCCTATTACAAGATTTTGTCTAGACAAGTGTAACTAATCAATCTTAATGCCCTCTTGGTTTCATTTCGTCATAATCACCAAACCAAGGTATAAAAAATTCATAAATCTTATTGTCGCCATGGCTAAGTACAATTTGTTTCTTATACAAGTTAGCCTTTAGGAGATATGAGATCAAATTAGAATGGATAGTTTAAAACAAACCCAAACTAAATCCACCCATGTTTTAAACTAACTAACCTACAAACCCACTCATTTAGTTATGCAACTCGAGGAAAACCCATTGGATTTAAAGTTCATCTAGCTAACCTATACCTGTTTATCATGTCATACAAACCAAAACCGAACCAAGATCATCACTTCCTCATCTAATTCATTAGCTCTCCAATATAATTTCCTACTTGTGTTTCACCAATTCTTTTGTAATCTGGAGAAGGTTCAAGCAGTCATTTAGCTTTCAGTTACCTGTTCAAAATTGACTTTCTTTGTGCTTACTTTCATTTGAAGGAATAATAGTTTGGTCTTTATTAGGGGTGACCATTGGTTCAATGGTAAAACCTTAACATAATAACCTTGAGGTTATAGGTTCAAGTTTCAGGCAACCACTTTATGCACTATGCCAAAGGTTAGGTGTGTACCCAATCTTTCCACTGCCAAACACACATTAATGTATACTAATTGGGCAGTATTTTTTTAGCAATTTATTTCTTGAATCTATCATAATCTATCAAGAGTATTGTAGAAACTTTCGATTTCTTCATTAATATGATTCATATTGGAAATGCTTCTAGTATGCTTGATAGTACCGATTTAGATTGCACCACTGAGATACAATCATTAATGGTTCATGCATGCATAAATAGCCTTAGACCCATCCAAGAATCTTCATTAGAGATACCTAGTCATCTTTGATGAAGTTCTTCTTGGATTGTCCAGTTTGGATAGTTCAGGAGCATAAGTCTATATTGTAATTAGTAGTTCTATCGCTTACAGTCCATCTTGTAGAGATTTCGTGTAGCAGCTCCTCATGTTCTCCGAGTGCATACTAGACAAGGTGTAGCAGTACGTCTAGTCTATGTTGTGTACTTAGAGAACCATAGGGAGATGCTGTAGAAATTTCGTTCGGGATAAACAGAGTGGTATGACCTACTTTTTATAATATAGACTGGGCATTCCTGAATGGAAAAGTAGGATGAACCAACATATTAGAGACTAGTTAGAGGTGAATGATGTCATGTTGCATGCATTAATTAAAATGAACTGGTAATTTTGAACTTCGTTGATTTAGCAATGACATTTGTAGTGTAAGACAGAGTTAGATGGATAAAAGTTAGATAAATCAGCATAGGTTGCACCCGAAATACATACAAGGGGTTAAGAAATTTATTAAATTTGCATGCGAAAATAAGCTATTGTTGAATAAAGTCACATACCCATGTAAACGGTGTCATAATGTCAAATTAGTGAAGAAAGGCCTGTTAGGAGAACATTTAATTATCACGGGTTTCTTCCAAGCTACACTAGTTAGACTTTTCATAGAGAGAATTTGTCATCGCCTCTGCCACACAATGTGAATGTCGGGCAAACAGATTTGAATGATGATGATGAAACGAATGAAATGCTATACAAAGGATTTGGATTTCCTTTACCAAGGTTTATTCACGAGGCAGCAAGCTATGGTATTAAGCAAGGTCCGGATGAAAAAAATAGAAAAATTCTTCAATTTATTGAATGAGGCCAAAAGAAAGTTGTATCATGAGTGTCAGAAAATGCCCTCATTTGTTGTTCGATTATTGTACATCAAGTGCCTTAGTGGATGTAGTCACAAGTCTTTCACAATGTTGCTTGAGCTTTTGAAGGATGCGTTCCCAAAAGGTGAAACTTTGCCAAAGTCATTTTATGCAACTAGGAAACTCCTCAGGGACTTGGGCCTCAATTCTCATAAGGTACATGCATGCCCAAGAGATTGCTCACTATATTGGAAGGAAACAGCTAGTATGGATAATTGCATAGTGTGTTGTATGCCTAGATACAAACAGGTTGAGGAGGAGGAGAATGATGTTAAGAAGAAGCAACAAAGAATCCCACAGAAGATTGTCAGATATTTCCTTTGATTCCCAAGCTTCAAAGATTGTTTATATCATCCATAACATCTTCTTTAATGACGACAAAATGAGACATCCCACTGACTTTCTTGTTTGGAAAATTTTGATAATGTGATAACCCTACCTCGTATTATACTTTAATTCATTAATTATACATGAGATTATGCGTTTGTTATGGAATTGCATGTTTAATTGAGTGATTTATCTGAATTTGAATTTATACCTGTTGTTTGTAGAAAAACCTGTTGAAATTACAGTGTCGAACTAAAAATTGAAAGCCTTAGAGGCACCATAAACCAAAACTGAGTAAATATTTGTGATCAACGTAATTTTTAGAGCCTAATGAGAAGTTTGGTAAAAATTCGATTCAGAATGAATTAATTAGCTTTAATTAACTAAATCTTGAATTAACCCTTAATTAAGCAACCAAATCATCTTGGTTAAAAAGTATATATATACATATATGTTGAGCTAGGCTCTAGAACAAACCTTATAGAGATATTCTCATAATCAACAACTTAGCTAGAGGAAGAACAAGAAGAGAGAAGAAGAGAAAGAAGAGGGATTCAATCTAGAAGCTTGAAAACTTGGAGAAGTTGTAGAGAATTCAAGAATCTATCTCAAGGTATGTATGATTCAACTAAAACTCTTGAAATACCTCTTCCTTTGCTTAAAATCAAGACCTAAAATGGAGCTTAAACACTCAAGTGAGTTAGGGTTCTGAATCAAAAGTTAAAATGAACCATATTCATGAAATTGAACATGGATTCTTTAGATTTGCTTGATTTAAGAGTCAAATTCTTTATATTTGCTTGACTTGAGTTTGATTGTGAGGAGTTGGACCTTAAGTTTTAGACTTAGTATGATTTGAACTCAAAAAGTTACGTGAAAAGTGGAGATTTAATTGAATGTGAAAGGAAATGAAGAAACTCATGAAATCATGGAAGTTAGGGTTAAGATTTTGGGATTTAAGCAAGTTTTAATCCAATTGAGCCTGAATTAAAATTTAGTTTTATATATATATATATATATCATGTTTTTGAAGTGGACTTACATAAATTGAGGCTTGAAAATGAGTTTCGAAGCTTGAAGTTGGATCAATTTTTAGACTGCACAGGTGAACCCAAAACCGCATGTGCAGCTGTGAACTCCACACGTACGGAACCCAAAATGAAACAGAGTTGAGCATTCTACTTTTATTGCATGTGCAAGCCACACGTGCACGACACCTTCCACAGGTGCGGTGAAGGGATTCCTCACGTGCGAAAACCAAGGGAAAAATCTGCCAATTTTTGTTAACCTCCTCGAGCTTCTGAATGTATTTATGACCATATTTAGATCCTCCGGAGTATTTAAAGATAAATAGAAACCAAATGAGACATAAAGCAATTAAGTAAAAGAAAAAGAACAAGAACCGAACGAATTGTTTACCGAATTTGTATGTATGCTTTGTTGTATAGGTTGCTTACATGCAGGATCATCGTGCAATCGAAATCACAGTGAGTAATAAGTTTGTATAAGTATGTTCTTAATATTTTGAAAACAATATGAATGTTGTATATATAGATTTATGAACTTGCCTTTTGTTATGATATGAATGAGTTTTGATGAATACTTTACGAATGTAATGGAATACTTTACGAATGTAATGGAATGCTTTACGAATGTTATATGACTGAATGATTAATAAATGATTTGTGGACCCAAGGACGTTTTGTTTACGATATGATGTAATATGTTGAACCTGAGGCCGTTCTGTAATATGTTGGGCTCATGGCCATTTTGTTATATGTGAGACCAAGACCATTTTGTTATATATGAGCCTAAGGTCATTCTGTTCTATGTGGGTCTGAGGCCGTTTTACGCATTGAACCCAAGGTCGTTTTGTATGTTTGGGCTGAGACCGTTTTGTGTAATTAGACTCGAGGTTGTTTCGTAACCTGTTGGACCCAAGATCAATTGTCAAATTTGAATATGAAAAAAACTATGGATCATTTTTACTTCTGAAAACTTATTGTTTATGTTAAATATGTTCGATGGTTCAAACTCATATATTAACCCTTTCCACTATTATTACTCATTGATTTCACTCGCACCCTATTTTATATGTATGTAGGTGATCAGCAGGGAGATCAGTCTTAGAGTTAGCCTCAGGAATTGTCTATGTGGACCTGTTATACCAAGCCTCCAAGATGGAGCTTTTGTCTTTTTGATGTTGTGTTTTATGTTAGGTTTTCTATTTGGTTTTTGTCAAAAGGGTTTGTGAATAGGTAAACTTGTATGTAAGTTATGTTTGGAAATCATGATATGTATATGGGAGGAGTTTATCCTGATCATTTAAGCATTGCTCAATGGAGGTTATACATAATATTTGCTTCCGCTTAAGGCCTCATTATTAAAAACATTTGTTTTCTGTATGAGGTCGTAGATAATTGTGTGATTACTGGCTGGTTATGAACCAAACATTTAGGGGCAAATTTGGGTCATGACATATAATTTGTATCCCAAGTTTGCAAGTAAGCCTCATAATGTTAGACTAGGTTTAGCAACGGATATGCCATACAATTTGCCACCATGGTTGTGCATGAGGCATCCTCATATGATAATGACATTGCTCATCGATGGTCCTTCTTTACCTGGAAATAACATTGATGTCTACTTACACCTTATAGTGGATGAATTGAAAGAATTTTGGGAAAATGATATTGGCACATATGATGCGGAAACTAATCAAATTTTTTGAATGCATGCGGTGTTATTGTGGGCTATAAATGATTTTCCTACCTACGTAATTTTGTCAGAATAGAGCACTAAGGGCGCTTTAGCTTGTCCTTATTGTAACACACATATTCCTTCTTGATACTTGAAGAACAGTCGCTGGTTGAATACGAGTCACGAATTTCGAAAAACCAGTGTGTCTTTTGAAGGCACTCTTGAATTCGAACCATGTCCAACTTGAATATCAGGGGCTAATGTGCTACGACAACTAAGGCCTAAGCCTAAGTTCAAATTGAATTCTAAGCGTCAACAATCTAGCAAACGAAATAGAAATATGAAGGAAAAGGAAGAAAATGAGGAGGACTCAGATCATAATTAGAAGAAGAAGAATATTTTCTTTGGACTGTTATATTAAGAGCATAATTTGATTCGGCAAAATCTTGATATGATGCATATTGAGAAGAACGCATGTGATAATATATTGCGGACGATATTAAATGTTGAAGGGAAAGGGAATGACAATTTAAAAACTCGTCGATACTTGCTAGATATGAGAATTCAAAAGGCACTACATCCTCAGAAAAAGGGTTAGGAACAAGTATTATTTGCCGCCTGCATGTTTTGCCATGAATCTATTCTATACATTTTTAAAGAGTACCAAAGTTCCAAATAGTTATGCATCCAATATCTCTCATCAGGTTAACATCAAATAGCGTAGAATATCTGAACTGAAAACTCATAACCATATACTCATGTAGCAAATTGTCACGACCCAAGCTTGCCCCTATAGGTTTAGCGTCGTAACTGACCAGTAATCCTTGGATTACCAAAGGCCTCTTGACAAAATAACATATAATTAAGGGGCTAGTGGAAGCAAGTATACAAAGTACAACATCCATTGAGTTGTGCAGACAAACATGGGACAAATAATTTAAGACTTTGTATAGTATAGAATATAAGTGACATCATAATATAGTCTTACGTCACCCGCTGATACAGATAAAATAAAAGTAGAACTTAACCCAATATACAGAGAGTCAGAAATTGTATAAGAGTCACAAAAGAAAACAAAACAAGAGTTTAAACATCATTCCCAAACATGACCACTTGACTTGACTTAATCTGAAACCTTCTCGAGAGGCACAAAGGGTGGCTGACAAAAGGAATTCCAAGTGATCATCACTGAGCCTGGTCACGTGGCTGATCACCTACATGCATAAATAACATAGTGAGCTAGAGCCTAGTGAATAATAACAGAGTAAAGGGTTTTAATGAATATTGTCCATAACAGTTATAGAAAACAAAATTCAGTAGTTATCATAAATGAATTCTTAATCATGTTCAGAGATCAAAGTTCATAATAGAATCATATTCATAATCAAAATTTGTAGTTAATCCTACATGGTACATCCATTAGCACTAACAAAAACTGTTGACCCATAAAGGGACGGCCATAAAGGCATATAGTTGACTCACGTGTACGGAGACGATACAGCTGGCTCATGAGATGTACAGTTGGCCCACAAATGGGACGTATACAGAAGGATCCTTAACAGTTGGCTCATGAGACGTACGGTTGACCCATAATTGGGACATAACAGAGAGATAACAGATGTCATCTGAAGCTAATGATGCCACGAATACATTTCAGAAACATTGGACAACCATTCATTCATACAGGAAATAATATTTCGAAAAACAGATCGTCTTATATAATTCAGTAAATACTTATAAATTGGACATAGCTTTACAAAGTTATTACTCATGGATGGCTCCAATTGCAGAACAGATGAACCAGACAGATCAGATGGCTTATGGCACATGACCTACAAACAACACATAACATGTACACATTGAAACAAATGCCCAGGATTCATTACAATCATTATGTTTCATTCTTAGTGTGTTTCTAAGTCTTATCTGCATTATCGTGTCTTAATCATGACCTATGAACGCCTAGGATGCAATAAGAATGCCAAAATACACTTGGTAACACTTAGTTAGTTATGCTGAAAATAGGGGCCTCGCTCGAGCGTAGCTTTCTTCGCTCGAGTGGACATGCAAAATGTGAGTGGTCGCTCGAGCGCACCTTCTTCCACTGGAGCGGTCTATAAATGTACTGGTTTTGTGATTTTCACGATCAACGGACGTTCGACAGTCACTCGAACGTGAGACTCAGGTCCTTGCTCGAGCGATGTAACAACCCTGACCTCTGATTTACGTTAATTCATGGTTAAATAAGCCTAATCGGTAATTAAGGTGAAATTCTGAATTTATTGCATGTGTGTGATGCCTTAATGTGCTTATATCTGTTTATCGTAGAAATATATGTTTTCGTTTCTATTTCGTTCTACGAATTAAAGGCCTTATTGGCATACGACCATGAAATTAACTTGATTTATGTGTTATTTGGAATTTTTAGGAATTTACGGTGGGTTCAATTAAAAGTCGATTTGGAACGAATTAAATTCGTCTAATTAATGCTCATTTGGTTAGAATAAGCTAAGGTTAATTAAGCTTCATTAAACAAGCCTAAATAAGGCTTATATTAGTCAAGCCACTCAACTACACACTCTCATTTTCCTCATTTTGAGACGCCAAACATGTGAGAGAGAGAGAGAGAGAGACCAAAAGAACAAGTGAGATCAACAAGGGAATGAGGAGAATTGCTAGGATTGTTGGGAATTGAAGAGAATTTAGAAGTTTAATCACCTAGACTTGTGAAATAAAAGTTTAAGGTAAGAGTTCAAGCATTTAGTCTTTCCTTTGAATTGGTGAGTTCATGAATACAAGAGAATTAAGTTGAAATTGAATTAGAATTAAAGAGAAATGAACCATATCATGCATACATGCTCATTTAATCATAATTTGAAGTTATTTTCAAAGAATTCCCTCTTGTATGTCCTCATTTTGACCTTGGTTTGAGAATTCAACATATTTTTAAGTTAGACACCTCATCAGATCATGTTTTGGAAGCTTGGAACTTACACCTTTATATGCATGATGTATATAGTTATGTTTTCAAAGAATTGGGTTTGGTTTTGCATACATCACATGCTCTTGAACCTTGATTTTGTGGAATTGATTTTGAATTCACCATGTTTTCCAAGTTTACAATAGTTTCCTCAATTGTTTGGCCCAAGAAACCATAATTTGCAGCTTTGGGGTTGAATTTGAAACTTGGAAGCAAATTTGGAATTTCAGAATTCTACTTCCATGCTCAAGCGATAGATCCTGCGCTCGAGCGACCACCTTCATTTTCACACTTTTGCTTGAGCGACCAAAAGTTGGCTCGAGCGTAAAATTTATGCTCCCAAAAGTTTGCGTGTTTGCTAACCGCTCAAGCGACAGAAGTTGGGCTCGAGTGAGGGTATAAGTCTCAAGCTCAAGTGAGCATCGAGCGAGCATCAAGTGGAAGAATCAAGCAACCTACACTTTTACAAAAGTTTATAGACCGCTCGAGCGACAAAAGTAGCACTCGAGCGACCACTCACATTTTTGCATGTCCGCTCATAGCAAAGGAAGTTGCGCTCGAGCGAGGACCCTGTTTTTAGCAAGTTTTGTTAAGTGTTTTCAAGTTCATTTTAGCATCCTCATTGCATCCTTGGCATTCCTAGGCCAAGATTAAGATACAATAATGGGGATAAGAAGTAGAAACACACCAAAACAAGAAAGAACCAAGTTAATGATTTCAGGTGTGTAATTCAGTATGTATTCATTCTGTATCTATGTAGGTCACGCGCCATAAGATATCTGAATTGCCTACTCTGTTCGTTTACTTGGAGTCATTCATTATCTATGAGTAATAACTTAGTAAAGCTATGTTCAAGTCAAATTATTTTCTATATGTGGAACAAGAGCTGTTTTACGAAATGTTATGTTTTGTCCTATGAATGATTGTCCAATTCTGACAGATATTTGTGACATTAAATCTGTGATTCAAGTATGCTATCTGTACCTAGACCGGAGGTTCCTTATGGAACTGACAAGTTATCTGTACCCGGCTAGAGGTTCCTTTATGGAACTAACAAGTTAATCGTTCCTAGTCTAAAGGTTCCTTATGGAATTGACAAGTTATTTATACCCGGCTGAAGGTTCCTTATGGAACTGACAAATATGACCTTTGATGTTCTGTATGAGATCTATTAATGGATAAGCCAAGTAAGATTAAGCATGAACTCTGATTTCTGTATATGCTCAGAACAAGAATACGTATGTGAATCTGTTTCCGTATGAACTCTTGTTTCTGAATTAGTTATGGGATATCATTCATTTAACCATTTACTTTGTTATTATTCACTTGGCCCCCGCTCACTATTTATTTATGTATATAGGTGGGCAGGCTCGTGACTAGGCTTAAGATGTTGCCTGAAGGATTTTGTATTTGTCAGCCACCTTTTGCGCCTCCTGAAGAGGTTCCGGACTAAGTCAAGTCTCGTGGCCATGTTTTGTGAATGTTTAAGACTTTGTCTCTTTTGATTTACGAACAAAATTTCCGTATATATGTACATGGGATGACCTATAACTATTGTATCTTTTAATGTCACGCATATGTTTAAAAAGTTTAAGATTATCTGTCCCATGTATGTCTGCACAGCTCGATGGACTATGTATATTTTTGTATATTGCTTTCGCAGCCAATAATTATAAGTCTATCTGTTATGAGGCCTTTGGTAATCCAAAGATTACTGGCCGATTATGACGCTAAACCTATAGGGGCGGGTTTGGGTCATGATATTCGGTCTGCAAAACATGTAAACTTCTAGAAGCAGGTGTTTTAAGCTTGAGCCAACTTTTGGTCGCTCGAGTGGAAGTGCAAAAATAAAGGCGATCGCTCGAGCGCAGGATCTATCGCTCGAGCGAAGGTGCTGAATTCTGGAATTTCTAGATTGCACTCCCAAGCTTCAAACCCAAATTCAAAGTCTCAAAAATGCAACTTTTGGCCCCAAAACTTGATAAAACACTTGTAAACTAATGAAACATGGTGAATTCAAAATCATGTCACAAAATTAAGCCCAAAAGCTTTGTCAATTGTTCAAAACTGAACCTTCAAATTGTGAAAACATATCATTACATTTCATGCATGTAAAGGTGCAAGTTCAAGGCTTTCAAAACATGATCCAATGAGGTGTCTAACTCAAAAACATGTTGAATTCTTAGAAGAAGATCAAAGTAAGGACGTGCAAGAGGGAAATTCTTTGAAAACAACCTCAAATTGTGATGAAATGAGCATGCATGCATGATATGGTTCAATTCTCTTCAATTTTAACTCAAATCTTGTATCAACCAACTTATTCTTTAGAGTTCATGTCTTACACATCATAATTGTACAATCTAAGGGTTGAATTCTTACCTAGGATTGTCAATGATGCTCTAGATGATAAATTGTTTGAAGTTCCAAGCCAAAATCTCTAAGTTCTCTAGCAATCGTCTTAATTTGAGTTCAAACTCCTCTTCTCTCTCTCTCTCTCTCTCTCTCTCTCTCTCTCCCACATTTTGGTGTCTTAAGATGAAGAAGTGAGAGTGTGTAGGTGTGAGTGTCTAGTCATATAAGCCCTATATAGCCTTGATTAAGAGTGATCTAATTGGACTTTAATTAGTCTAAGCAATGACCATTAATTAATTCGCATTAATTCGTTCCGAATTGAATTTTAATTAAACGTGCCACAATGTTCTAAAAAATCCAATTAACACATATTCCAAGTCAATTTCGTGATTGGATGCTGATAAAGCCTTCATTTTGCAATACAAAGCAGAAACAGAAACAGAAACAGATATTCCTATGATAGAAAGATAGAAACTCATATAGCACATAACACATGCAATTAACTCAGGATAAGTAATTAGGCATAATTAATCATGGTTAATCAATTAATCACAGGTCGGGGTTTTTACACAAATACTTCCAATAGCAGTGAGAAATTTGCTATCGAAGAAATGGTTGAATAGTTAATTGAGTTAAGCAATGTCTCCAGTCAGTTGTGCGCCGAAACCCTAGAGGTGGATGGTCTAGATTATCTTCAGTTCCAAATTGCTCTTACACTTTGCCATCTTGAGAGAATTTTTCCTCCATCATTTTTTGATATAATGGAGCACTTGTTCATTCACCAAGCAGAGGAAGCGAAGATTGTCGGTCCAGTGCAATATCGATGGATGTACTTTGTAGAAAGGTGTGTAATTCTACTCCAATATCATTTTGTATATATTTTCTTGTTTATTCTTGGAAGTCATGTATGCATTTTTTTGTTTATAGGTACCTTATGATGCTTAAATCATACATGTATAATCGAAGTCATCCTGAAAGTTCAATTGCATAGTGATATATAGTCGAAGAATGTATGACATTTTGCTCAAGGTACTTGCATAATATCGAGTCGAAATTGAATCGACCATTAAGGAATTGTGATGTTAGCGACAATCCTAAGATATTAATGGGGTGGGCTTTAGGAAAAGAAAAAGGGAAAGGGTTTGTGCTTAATAACACAACATAGGTATAGGCTTATTGGTATGTGTTATTTAACACTGTGGTGGTTGTCCCATATTGAGAGTAAGATAGATACAACCTTTGTCTCATCGTGAATTTATTTATACCAACTATAATTTTCTTGCATTTTACAAATAGTTTAATTGTGTAGGGAACATTGTGAATTTATTAAGCGATCACATCATCGTCTCTGAGATTATGATGTGGATCGTTGTCACAATGATAAGTTTCCCAAATGATTCAATTCTCATGTAAGTATTGATAACTTACATGTTTCCAATTTTCAATTCTCATGATTCAATTTTTTTAATCCATGTGTTTCTATATTTTTTGAAGTTGTTAATTGATGTTTAATATTGATAAGTTCCTTTTAAAAATAGGTTGCAAAACTGTTAGCTACTGAAAATGTAGCGTTGTCATATGAGATTAAAATTTTGGCCCACCAAATTTAGTGGGTATATAATTAACGGTATTAGGTATCATATGAGGAGTCATGAGTTGAGAAGAAATACTCAGAATAGTGGGGTTATGGTGAAGACAAAGACTTCTAGCTATGCAAGTGCCAAAGACATGAATCTAATGGAAATACTCAGAATAGCGTACTATGGATATGTGACAGATATTATTGAATTGTATTACTCACATGACCATAGATACATGTTATTCATGTGCAACTGGATTGATAACAATAAGGAAATGTATTGATTGAACAACTATTGATGAAACTATTGGACCTCCTGAAGCATTGATAGAGGCACAATTTGAAGATAACGAAGAAATGGTATGATATTGTAATTGATAGCATTTTCACTTTTACATTTGTGTCTTCTATACGAATATTCATGTTAATAAAATCTTTGCTTTTATACTTGTGTAGCTTTTTTTAAATGGCCATTTTTACTTTTCATGTATTTTAGTTCTATTTTGAAATGAAACTGACTTATCTTTATTTTCGAATTAAATTGGAATTGTCATTTTAGATTTTGCATTATATTTAAATGTATAGATTTATCATCTTGCATTGCATGCATTGTAGTCATTTAAGAAGGTAAACTCTATTCATAGTCGATGCCAACATTATATTTGAATGTTGTTTCTTATAGATTATGTTTGTAGTTTCTTTATAGATTATCTATGAGTTCTAGTTCCGAGAGTTCTTCTAATGAGAGTGTGCAATCAAGCTCTAATAGTTCTAGTTCAGATGAGACTCAGCCACACTCAAGATGAGAGTCATACTCGATCCATCGGTATCATGACATCCACCAGGCAGTCTTCCTACCTGTAGACACCCTATTTTTTATAGGTCTTACGACTTGGACGTCATCGCTTGTACACCCAATTATGAGTCTATATGCTTGTCAAGTGCTCACAGTCCTTAGCAGAATGCCACAGCTTTGAGCCTTTCAAACCTTGCACCCCTATTGCCTTGTTTCTGGACCAAACCTTGGATTTTCAAGCTTACAACCCCTGCTGGCCTGCCGGCCACTACTTTGGGCTGCCTGCCGACCACCAATGTCTTTTGCAAATATTTTGTGATAGTTGTGCCAACTGTTTGCACATATGCAGGCATCTGTACCCACGTGTATGGCTGGAAGTTTTTGAGGGAATTACTTGGTTCTCTATATATAAATGACCTCCCTCTAATGTTTAGGGGTTAGAAAAATTTTAGAGAAAAATTTTAGAGAAAAATTTTTCCTCTCTCTTTCTCTCTCTCTCTTGCAAATTTCTTAGCCTTTGCCTATACACTCTTAAACAGACCTCTTCATCTTTGAGTTGAGGTATCTGTGAGCCTTGTTTGAGCTCTTGAAGGTGTGTTTGCCTTAGTTTATTGCTTGGAAGTGATCTCCTCTTCAAGAAGTATAAAGCCTTATCTCTTTACTTGCTTTATTTACTGTTTTTCTTGCTGTTTTCCCACTGTTTTTGGGCTGTAAAAATTCTATATTTTTTGGCTAAAACTTGGGTTTTAAGGCCAATAAAGGTTGGGGGTGGCTCACCTTTCTTTGCACCTTGCTCTCAAGGCCTTTTCCCTTGTGTTTCCCATCTTTACATTATCTTTTTTTGAGCTTTTAAACATGATTTTTAGAGTTACTTTAGTGGCTAAAATCATAGTTTGAAGTCCAAAATTGGAGGGTTTAGCCTCCCCTCCTTGTGTTTTGCTTACTAGCCTAGCATGATCCTTGTCTTAGCTTATTAATCTAGCTATTTTTATCTTAATTCAAGCATGTTTTAGAACTTATTTAGGACTGTTTTAGGACTATTTTTAACTGTTTGTCGCATTCGAGCTTTATTTTGCATGCTTGTAACGTAATTGTCCTCATAAGTTTGGTGTTCTAGGCCTTAGACACCATCTTATTTGAGTTGATAATGTTTACTTATGACTTTCCATACTTGTGTTCACTCTTAATCACCTCTGCAACCTCCCTCCTTTTTTGGCTTTTTTTTTTGTTTTGAAAGTGGTTTCAAACTACGTGTTTGTTTAAGCATGAGATTGAGATTTCATTCTTAGTGGTTTAATCCCTTTGGGGTTCATTACCAACGGTACGATGTCTCTTTCATGCCAAAAATAACTCTCGGTTTGAGCCCTCTTTCCATTAGAGGATTTAAATTCACCTTTGGACTCAATTGACTATAGAATGGATGGTAATCTAAAATGAAGTAATAAAACTGAGGTTAAAAAACGTGCAAGATAACAACTTGTTTGGGGTTTAATCGAACATTAATTGAACCCTTGAGTCTTGAGTCGTTTCATACTCATGAGTGATGAAAACGGTTCAAGATTCATTGTCCACTACTTCCCTTGATCTTTCATGATAGGGAGGTGGTTTTGAGAATCTTGTTTTATTGCATTTATTAAACTTGCACACTTTGGTTCATAGGCCATCATGCAATGAAATTGCATAGATTGATGGTTTGTGAGCCAAGCTTACTACTCCTTTGAGCAGTTCAAATGATAATGAGGGGTAAATTATGCAAACAAACCTTTGAGAACACACTGTCTCTGCTCTATTTTCTCTCTATTGTAGCAGAAAAGTTCTGTTATCAGTGGCCGGCAGGCCATCATCAATGGATGGCAGGCTCTCTGCCGGTTACCAATGTAAAATCCAGTAGTGTACTCCCCTACCAGAACAAAGTTGGTCTGGAGGTGGAAATAAGTTCAAGTGTCCTATTATGCAATAGAGGCATTCAGCAGCAGAAGTAGTGGCTTTTTCGAGGTGGAAACCGCATTCATGCATGAGCCCTCTATTGATCCTTGGGATCCATGTTATGTTATATTAATGTTAGAATAGTGGCTTTGTACTTAATTAGTTAGAATAGCTAGTTCATCTCGTGTTGTAATTATTTTAGTTAGCTAGATTAGTTAATTAATTCAGTTTGTAATAATTAGTTAAGTAGTTTAGCTATTTATTCATTTCATTTTGTAATAGTTAATTAATTAGTTTAGCTTTAGCTAGTTAATTCGTTAGTTCATTCGGACTCTCGTTCGTGAGAGTGCAATGTTGTAATAACGTGCATGTCTTCCAACCCCACATCTTTCTCCCTTTGATTTACTAGCTTATGATGGTTAGTTTAGAGACATCATGTTTTGTTTAAGATAATCCATGTTTGCATCCACTTGTATTGCATGTACCGAGGTTCAGCTCATCATTCTAACTTGCATTGTTAGTTTAAACATTCTTTGAATACGTGCTTAGACCGCATGCTATTTAATAGATTCATATGCCATATTAGTAGCCGAGCCTATTAGTATCATATCGCATGTGTTGCATTAGTCATATTTCCTAGTTAGGATCATGCATCTTTCTAACTTTATCATCTTTTTTAGCTTGGAGTACTACGTAAGCCTTTACTCGTTTTAGCATATCACATGTGTGTGAATGTTGCCATGTCTAACATGCTTCCCATAAGGCTAAGTGCTTAAGTGTTAAACTGTTTGAATGCCTGTGGATGAAGGCTAATTGTTTGAATTGGAATAATTTGAGTAATGTTCATATGCGATCACTTTTTCAAGTGGTACATATTCGAAACAATTTTCAAAACAAACATGAATCAAGTGTTCCAATTCTCGCAAATTTAGTCTAAGCTTGTGTGTGTGCACATCACATAGTAAACCTAGCCTAATAAACTGAAAGAAGAGCATATAATATAGATAAGATTCATATCATGATTAGTAGAGGTCGATCTTTGATCGGGTGAGTGGAGGTGCTTAATTCATAACCATCCCCTCTCGTACCCAAGTTTCTAAGCCGAGACAATCTTGGTGATGATGGACACGTGGCCTTTGGCACAAGTCATGGGTTTCCTAAATTTCTCAAAAAAAAAATATTTAGGTGGTGATTCTGTATCTGGCAAAGCAGTCCATTTTTGACATTTTGATTCAAAATCGATTTTCCCAAAAGATTTGTCGGATTTGGACTCTTTGGTGTTTATCTATTTCACATTGCACTTGTGGAATTAGATTCAGAACCGCAGGAGTCCGATACTGTAGGGCTTATTCGTCTTCCGAAAGGGGGCGCGAAAAAGTCGAGCTACACTACCATATCACGTAGCGGTACTACATCACATGGCTCAATTTTAGCTAGTACATATAAGCTTTTGGGGTTGCTTTATATGTTGGAATTGGTATTATTCTCTCATAAACTTAAAGGTTAGCCCAACTGTTAAATATATTTTACTAGCATTGAAATCTCATCTAAATTTATTCTCTTAGTGAAATAATTGGTGGGGTGGGTTTGCACATGCTGTGGATTTATCAGTTCTGTTTTTGGCATCTAAGTTTTTATGTTTTATGTGCTCACAAATTAATTATTTAGAATTTGACATGTTCAGTGTGTTTGTGGTCCATCTTATGTTACTCGTTGCACAATGAAATTGAATTTTATAGGAATTGAAGCTTGCTGAATTTGTTGTTTGAGGTATCTTGCAATGTAATGTACAAGTGAGTGAAACTAATGACTGATCTTTGGCCTTGTTTTTGTTTGTTTTATAGGTCCCAATTCAAGTCAAATCACACAAAAGCAAACGAGGGGCCCCACATATATGCATGGTCCATGGAGTACTAGTGAAGATGGCATTTTAAAAGTTGTTTCAAATGAGTTGAATCAAGTAGTTGAAGGGTACACATCCCTAACATTTGGGCATTTTGGCACGAGATGAGAGTCTTGCACCACTCATGTTTACAACTTGGCATTATGTCCCAGAACAAAACAAAGATAACATAGGGAGGGAAATAAAGGTAAATACGGATGCGGAACTTCCATAATTAATTAAATTATTACTAGGAACTAGAAAGAGTATATTTCTAGACCTATCCCTATCACTTGCTTCTTAAACTGTAAATGGAGATTGAGCTTTTGTATTGGTATATTAACCCCTATGAAAATTTGTTATCAATTTCATAGCTTGGCTGTTAGGCTGTTAGAGACATTTAATATGAAATATCTCACAGAACTTATAGTATATTAGTTGAAACAATGCAGTGTTAGTTACAATTGGATTCTGTGGGGGTGAATAATGGAAAGATCAGATGGTATATATCTCTGGAAGACTGATATTAATCGGTTATATCCTACGAGAGTGGGGAGCCGAATAGAATATATGTGCCAAATAAAGTATAAGTACTTAGGGCCGAATAAAGGAAAGGACAATGATTAAAAAGTAGGCCCTGGCCCCGAGGATCAAGAAGAACAGGTATAAATACAGGAATAACGGTTATAGAAAGGTATGTAAGAATCACTTCACAAAGACTTAGAAAGTAAGCTATCCTGAGTGTCTGAACTAACTTGTCCGTCAGAGTGCTAATTCCGGCACCCCCGACAGGAGTGCTTGTATCTTTTCAGGTGACTAGCTGAGGATCGCTAGCATCTCCCAAGATCCGAAGAGTATTTCCAAACCACTTTCCCACAATTGGCGCCGTCTATGGGAATACTCAAATACATCCATGGCAGGCGTGATTGAAGATCCTTCGGTAGCCATTGACGAGACCGCACAGGGAGATAACCTCACTCCAGCAAATATGCTCGGAAAAGAAACCATCGCTGCAAGACGTGCCTTAAACTTCGACTCACCAACGACCTCAGCGCAAGAGACAATGCAAGCGATCATCGAACAAGCAAAGCAGAATGAACAAAGGCTGGAGAACATGATCGCTAAAAACGAACGTCTCCGTCAAGATTTGGCCCTCGACGTCGCAAAATCGAGAGAAGCCATACGCCAATATCCCGAACGACCTCCAAGGGCCGGTGGACAACGACCTCGAACCCGACCAAAGGATACCGATAGCGACTCCAACTCATTAACCACGGAGCTCAACAAGAAGGGACGATCCGCAACTTCCAGCTCCTCCGAAAAGAGTCTGCATACAAGGAACAAGCGTAGGAGGAGCAGTTCAGACGAAGAGGACCAGTACGATCCTTTTGTCTGACGGATTGCAAGGGCGACTCTGCCTAAGAAGTTCAAAGCTCCGTCATTCACTCTTTACGATGAAAAATCAGACCCCACTGATCATATCCGTCACTACAAGCAGGACATGACATTGCATGCAGACAACGAAGCCCTCATGTGTCGAATATTCCCTAGCAACCTGGGGCCATTAGCTGTCAGGTGGTATTACAAGTTGGAGCCAGCCTCGATCAAAAGTTTCCATCAATTACAGAAATCCTTCAGGACCAGGTTCATCACCAACGAGGTGCAGCCGAAACAGGCCGACTCTCTCTGGGCTATGCAGATTCAGTCAGGAGAAACGCTCAGAGCGTATTCAGCGCGCTATTAGGAGTGCTTCAACCTCGTCGACGATGCTTGCAACGACTCCATGGCCATCACAGCCTTCAAAATGGGACTACATCCTGACAGTCCCCTTCGTAGTTCCCTGACCAGAAGACCTCCCAAAACAGTGTGGGCGTTGATGAAGAAATTTGAAGAGTATTGCAAGGTGGAAGACGATGCCGTGAGAATAAAAGCCGGCCAAATGTCCAACAAAACGGCCCCCCTTGAAATTGCTCAACCAATAAGTTCCGCGCCACCTCCTAGCCCAAAGCCTCGGCAACGCGCTAAACGAGGCCAAAGGCGAGATACTCGTCGATCAAGCGATCAATGCTCCCACCGGACGAATAAACAACTGCAAGTCGACAGCAGGCATTGGAGACGTGCCGACAAGAAGTACACAGAGTTGTTAGAACCAATCGCTGCAATAATGACCAAAGTCCAACACCTTCCATTCTTCAAATGGCCGGCAAAGATGGTGGGGCCGCCCGACATGCGAAGAAAGGATAGGTGGTGCGAATATCACAAAGATCACGGCCACGAAACGAAGAGTTGTTACGCATTAAAAGATCACCTGGAAGAACTGGTGCAAGATGGTCGACTGCAACAGTACGGGAGAAAGGGAAAGCCAACCACGGTACTGGCCTTAAGGCAGGACTCACCTCCACTTGGTGTGATCCATATGATCTACAGCCTGCCTGAACCCTCAGCCGTGCACACAATTCAATCGCATCCAATTCCCCAAAAGCAACGTATTCCGACTGAATGGCCCAAAGAAGCTCCGACAATTACTTACAATGACTCCGATCTTAGCGGCATAACAGCTTCCCACATCGATCCGTTGGTCATTAAATTACGCATAAATCGGTTCACCATCGAACGCATTCCTATAGACTCGGGGAGTACTTCAGACTTAATGTACTACCAAACTTTCACCAAACTCGACCTCAACAAGTCAGATCTGTCTCCGTCGCCTTACCCATTGTTCGGCTTTAATATGAATCCCGAATATCCGTTAGGGAAGATCATACTACCTGTTCGAGTGGGTTCCAGAACGGTCGAAGCAGAATTCCTGGTCGTAAAGCTCCCTTCGCCGTATAATGTCATCATGGGGCGAACTTGGATACATATGATGAAGGCTGTTCCAAGCACTTATCATCAGCTTGTGCGTTTCCCGACAGCCCATGGCATTGAAGAAATCCGTGGCTCCCCCCAATCGGCACAAGCAGAGACTTAATGAAAACCCTATCACTGACCCGATTTGTAGGCTTTGATACTTGTATATGTATCACTTCTGCAATGTAAACCATTTTTCTTCGTGGCTCCATTCATCTCTCAAAGTCTCCAGATTCGAAGCCCCCATTGGTGCATGACACCTTAGGGCCGACTAAGACTCCGGATTCGGAGCGCCCTTCGTGGATATCACGATTGGCCAAAGTCTCCGGATTCAGAGCCCCCTTTGGTGCATGACACCTTAGGGCCGATTAAAGTCTCCGGATTCGGAGCGCCCTTCATGGATATCACGATTGGCCAAAGTCTCTGGATTCGGAGCCCCCTTCGGTGCATGACACCTTAGAGCCAACTAAGTCTCCGGATTCGGAGCCCCCTTTGGTGCATGACACCATGGGAATGATTAAAGTCTCCGGATTCGAAGCCCCCTTTGGTGCATGAAACCTTAGGGCCGACTAAGTCTCCGGATTCGGAGCCTCCTTTGGTGCATGACACCTTAGGGCCGATTAAAGTCTCCGACTTTGGAGCCCCCTTTGGTGCATGACACCTTAGGGCCGACTAAGTCTCCGGATTCGGAGTGCCCATCGTGGATATCGCGATTTGCCAAACAAAGTCTTTGGATTCGGAGCCCCCTTTGGTGAATGACACCTTAGGGCCGACTAAGACTCCTGAATCGGAAGCGCCCTTCGTGGATATCACGATTGGCCAAAGTCTCCGGATTCGGAGCCCCCTTTGGTGCATGACACATTATGGCCGACTAAGTCTCTGGATTAGGAGCCCCCTTTGGTGCATGACACCTCAGGGCCGATTAAAGACTCCAGATTCGGAGCGCCCTTTGTGGATATCACGATTGGCCAAACTAAGTCTCCGGATTCGGAGCCCCCTTTGGTGCATGACACCTTAGGGCCGATTAAAGTCTCCGGATTCGGAGCGCCCTTCGTGGATATCACGATTGACCAAAGTCTCCGGATTCAGAGCCCCCTTTGGTGCATGACACCTTAGGCCCAACTAAGTCTCCGGATTTGGAGTCCCCTTTGGTACATGACACCTTATGGCCAACTAAGTCTCTGGATTAGGAGCCCCCTTTGGTGCATGACACCTCAGGGCCGATTAAAGACTCCAGATTCGGGGCGCCCTTCGTGGATATCACGATTGGCCAAACTAAGTCTCTGGATTCGGAGCCCCCTTTGGTGCATGACACCTTAGGGCCGATTAAAGTCTCCGGATTCGGAGTGCCCTTCGTGGATATCACGATTGGCCAAAGTCTCCGGATTCAGAGCCCCCTTTGGTGCATGACACCTTAGGGCCGGCTAAGTCTCCGGATTCAGAGTCCCCTTTGGTGCATGACACCTTAGGGCCGATTAAAGTCTCCGGATTCTGAGCGCCCTTCGTGGATATCACGATTGGCCAAACAAAGTCTCTGGGTTCAGAGCCCCCTTTGGTGCATGACACCTTAGGGCCGATTACAGACTCCGGATTCAGAGCGCCCTTCGTGGATATCACGATTGGCCAAACTAAGTCTCCGGATTCGGAGCCCCCTTTGGTGCATGACACCTTAGGGCCGACTAAGTCTCCGAATTCGGAGCGCCCTTTGTGGATATCACGACACCTTAGGGCTGACTAAGACTCCGGATTCGGAGCGCCCTTCGTGGATATCACGATTGGCCAAAGTCTCCGGATTCGGAGCCCCCTTTGGTGCATGACACCTCAGGGCCGATTAAAGACTTCGGATTCGGAGCACCCTTCATGGATATCACAATTGGCCAAACTAAGTCTCTGGATTCGGAGTACCCTTTGGCATGAACAAAACAAAACTTGCCAACATCAGAAATAGGGTGCTTAACTAAGCATATAGAAAATTCAGAATAAGACGCAAATAAGGTGCTTAACTAAGCATATAAAAAATTCAGAATAAAACGCAAATGTTCGAAATAAAGCTTTTTATGCGATCAAACAGTTGTTACATAAACGCAATCCGCATTTGAGCATTACAATTTTTATTTAATCACACAGTTGTTACATAAACGCAACTTGCATTTGAGCATTACAATATCCATTTCCAAACTCAAAAGCTAAAAAAAGAAGAAGACGTATTGGTAAAACGGCAGCGCCGAATCGACTCCCGTCACCCGGAAGTCCTCTGTGGTTTGCAATACATTGAGCCAACTGTGCCCAAGTCCTCCCCTAATACCATTGACAATGTCAAGGCAAAGATCCAGGACAAGGAAGGATAAAAATCCAACGGTCGTTGCCTTTCCTTTCGGGGTGATCTGCTTCGACGACTTGAAGATTCATGCCAACTTTTGGACGCCATACTTCCCATACGGATGGGTCCACTGCCGCGCTCCATGGCAACACCAAGATCGGCTGAACTCCAGTCTCTCTAACTAACATCCCCACTTATCCCACCACACATGAGTGATTGTTTATCTGCGCGAAGCACCCACTCCTTTTATTTTCAATATTGGCAGCGATCTCGAGGCCCCAATCCCGAGGCGATTTCACTAACTCTAAACTCCATGAGAAAAACGTCGGTTGACATTCGCCACGATGTAGTTATCCAAACGACTTTTTGAAGCACGTGCACCGTCCGAAAATCCAAGCCCCGAGCCGAGTTGAATTTGCCGCAGCCACCTTACCCACTGGTTTTTGGCTTCCTCAAGTTACAATAGCCTCATTCAGGGATAAACGGCTATCACGTATGGGTTGACCCTGCCGATCAACGTTTATACATTCATTCAAACATATACAGAAACGAAACGCATACATACCAAATACGAACTGCAACAAAATATTTATCATAGAACGCTTTTTATTCGATAAAACAGGCAATATATTACATAGTTTTCAATGCGATCTGCGTTTCAACCTTACAACAAGTACACTTATTCGGCGTCACCCTCATCCTCACTCTTCTCGACTTCAAAAGAAGAAAACGAAAAATGTTTACTGTGGTAGAATGGCGATGCCGAATCAATACCCGATGCTCGAAGAGCTTCTGCGGCTTGAGATGCCATGATCCAACCGTGCCTAAATCCACGATTTTCACATCGGCAAACTTCTTCAGGAAGTTTTTCCTTTGTCTTTTCGATTCCAACTTTTCGGCAGTCATGAAAACCTTTCTCATAGGCCCTCCCCTTCACGTTCTCCAGTGCAAACATACTCGCCGTCTCACGATCAGCAAGCGCGGAACTGATGAGCCGACTGGTAACCCTTTCTTCCACAATTGGGTTTCCGTGGCCGGCGATTTGTGCCTGGGCCACCTTGGTCTTCCTTAACTCGCGCTCAGCCGCCTCTGTACGAGCCTCCAAACTTCGAATATGTTCCTCTTTCTTCTCCATCTCTCGGCGGGTAGCGTGCAACCGCATGTCGATTTCATAGGCAATGTAAAGCCCCTTCACTGCCCTGTGAATGCCTTCGCGAAATACTTCGTAGTCTTGACGACCTACCATCGATTGCTGAACCTCAGGAGGAAAAATTTGTTGAGCAAACTCGACCGCTACATTTGGGTCCCGCACGATCGAATCCGCCTCTGTCATGGGTCTATTCCCCACAAACACTGCAAAGCTTAATGGGCACGAATTCAAGTCAGATCCCTTCTCAACTCGAGGTTGAGAAGACCTGCCCTGTAACTGCTTGTCCCGCCTGGGCGACCTGCTTCGACGTCGAGGAGACTGACGCCTCTCGATCCCTGGAACTCTTACCCCTGGCGCGCGAAGGGTCACCACCTCGATGCATGTCTCCACCCAGCTCAGCTAGCATCTTAGCTTCCCCTCTGCTGTTAAAGAAAAGTCTGATCGACATTCACACGACTCCTTCAAAAGCTGGACTCAGTTGTTTACTGTATTCATAAAAGTTGTACCCATAATCATTTATCCTTCACAAAGGCAGCACCCTTGAGGCAATTTCATTAATTATGAAAACCTCAATCGCCCAGCGCCGACTAGATAGACCCACCGGCACCTGAATGATCATGCCCAGCCTGGGGCAAGGGCGGGATAGATTAATGAATTCATTCGGCTTAGGTGCCCCAGTCGGCTCACGAATCGACTTCAGAATGATCATGCCCTGCCTGGGGCAAGGAATCTATTCGGCTTAGGTACCCCAGTCGGCTCGTGAATCGATTTCAGAATGATCATGCCCGCCTGGGGCAAGGGCGGGATAGATTAATGAATCCATTCGGCTTAGGTGTCCCAGCCGGCTCACGAATCGATTTCAGAATGATCATGCCCCGCCTGGGGCAAGGAAGCTATTCGGCTTAGGTGCCCCAGCCAGCTCATGAATCGATTTCAGAATGATCATACCCCACCTGGGGCAAGGAATCTATACGGCTTAGGTACCCCAGCCGGCACGTGAATCGATTTCAGAATGACCATGCCCGCCTGGGGCAAGGGCGGGATAGATTAATGAATCCATTCGGCTTAGGTGTCCCAGCCAGCTCATGAATCGACTTCACAATGATCATGCCTGCCTGGGGCAAGGGCGGGATAGATTAATGAATCCATTCGGCTTAGGTGCCCCAGTCGGCTCGTGAATCGATTTCAGAATAATCATGCCCGCCTGGGGCAAGGGCGGGATAGATTAATGAATCCATTCGGCTTAGGTGCCTCAGCCGGCTCACGAATCGACTTCATAATGATCATGCCCGGCCTAGGGCAAGGGCGGGATAGATTAATGAATCTATTTAGCTTAGGTGCCCCAGCCAGCTCGTGAATCGATTTCAGAATGATCATGCCCCCCTAGGGCAAGGGCGGGATAGATTAATGAATCCATTCGGCTTAGGTGCCCCAGCCGGCTCACGAATCGACTTCACAATGATCATGCCCCGCCTGGGGCAAGGGCGTGATAGATTAATCAATCTATTCGGCTTATATGCCACAGCCGGCTCACGAATCGACTTCAGAATGATCATGCCCTGCTGTAGATGCGCCCGTGGGGGGGCCCCGCTACAGTTCGGACTCGATTTGTGTCACGGTTCTTAATCTGAACCAAAGAGTCCAAATCCAGCAAATCGTTTTGAGAAACAGATTTTTTTGAAAAGAAGTGCCAAACATGGACTGCTTTGCCAGATACAGAGTCGCCACCTAAATATTTTTAAATGGGGGAATTTAGGAAACCCTGACTCGGTGCCAAAGGCCACGTGTCCGTCATCACCAAAGTTGCCTCAGCTCGGGAGCTTGGGTACGATTGGGGAAGGTCAGCTATGAGCACCCCCTCTCGCCCGGTCCGAAGACCGGCCTCTACTAACCGTGATATCCGATTTTGAAAACGTTATGTGTTCTTATCCCGATTATTAGCCTAGAATTACTACGTTATGCGCACAGCAAACAAGTATAGACTAGATTGCCTAATTTGAAAATAAGCATTGCATATCCGTTTGTCTTGAAAAACACTTTGGAATTCGCTGCTCGCAAGTAGGCTAAAATACGGATTTCAACGAGTTTTTCCAACTCAGACAACCCAACCTTCACCCACAGGCATTCAAACAATTTATCACATAAGCATTTAGCCACATGGTAAGCATGCTGTCATGATAGCATTCACACTCTTGCAAGATGCTAAAGCATAAATACTTACATCGTACTCCGTGCCAAAACAATAAACTAGTTAGCCAACATGCGTGGTCCTAGTTCATGTCAATTTGACTAATGCAACACATATAGGATGCAATTAGAGTAGGCTCGGCTAACCTAAACATGGCATGTGAAATGCGACCAATTGATGCACGTATTCAATTTGGAATTGAAGTACAAATGCAGTTAGCATGATGCGCCGAGCCCGGTGCATGCAAGACAAATGTATGAATGCACGCATGCATAGCATAAGGTATGCTAATTTAAATATGCCCTAGTCTACCATCATAAGCGGGTAAATAAAAGGGAAGAAAGACGTGGGGTTGGAAGACATACACACACTCACGCACACTTATTACACAATTGCCCTCACTCGGAGGGTTCAAATAAATATTACAATCCGAATAAATAATACTAAATTAATTATTACAAAATTTCTAATCTAATTAACAAATTAAATGCAAAGAGAAGATGGCCGCAGCCCCCCGCCTCGGGATGCGTGAATGATGCATGCTCGGATTTATCTTCTCCCAAAAGCTTGTACCATACCACTACTGCCTCTGTTTACACTGCCCTGCTTCTCTGAAAACTGCCAAAATCCTGAGACAGGTTCCCTGAACCCTGTAGGACACCATCAGCTGAAGGGGATACCCACCGGCCGTGGGACTTATCCATCGGCTGGTGTTGGAGTTATCGGCCATTCACCAATGGCTGGTCGGCATTGAATGCTGCCGGTCGGCAGAAACTTCCTGCAGAAGACAGTTTTGACAGCAACAGAGGACAGATAGTATATGGCATGGGATTTCAGGCACATGTGAGCATGGCCATGTTCCCCATCATGTATTGAACTCAGGGAAGCATGGCCCTCGATCCTCGAGCCATCAATTGTTCATGAATAGCCTAAGAGATCAAGGTTACCATTTGATGTAAAAATGCATGCAACACACAAATGAGGACCAAGACCCTATCATGTCGAAGTCAAGGGACCCGGTGACCGAGAGTTATGACGCGTTACATCACTTATAGTATGAACGCTCATTAACCCTCACACTTAGTTTGACACCCTAAACCAAGTAATGCAATGCATGTTATGCAAACATGACTCAAAGATACAACATGAGATTAAGATGCAAGGCATGCCAAATGCCATGCAACTACCATGGCAAGTATGCAATGCTAGGCATGCAAGATGCAAATGCAATGCAAACATGGACGGTTTAAGCAATAGGATCATCATGTTACAACACCTAATGAAGCAATCATGCAACAAACATGAGTCAAGCATGCAATGGTGGCCTTAAACCATCAAGGGGCAGACCTCAATCCACCTCAAAACAGTGGCCAAAAGTGCCCGAAATGGTGGACAAACACTCATGCCAACACGCAAGCCAATGGGCCTAAGGCTAAGGCACAAAAGGGGGCACTTTACTTCCACTATCATGACCATTCATGGCATGAATTAGACAAGCAAAAACAGAATTCTAGCATGTAAAAATGGGCTCCAAAACCCACTGATATGGCAGCTCAAGTGGCTCCTTTTCTAGGCATAAAAGGGCACATCCTCAAAGCATGAAAGAGGTCACATATGCAAACATACAAACATGATTTATGGACTGAAATACGATCCTAAATTATGCCAAATCATGAGGATGGTCTAAGCTACACATGTTAGAGGCCAATATGCTCAAGGCTTACAAGCCAAAACACGAAAAGATGACACCAAACATGGGAAGCATGACTGAAACAGATGGCTAACAGGCCTTAAACATGGTAAAGTAATGCCAATACCTTCATGAAATTAGGCTAACACATGCAAGAATCATGACCTAAACACAAGATGCATTTCTAGGCCAAATAGAGGAATGTAAAGCAAATATGTTAAGCATGTAAAAGGGCACAAATCCGACCAAAAACAGAGATAACATGTGACCTAGAGACACCCAAAAACCTCTGAAATAGGGCCAAAATCAGTCAAGCATGCATGTTGCCCTTTAAGCCAAAAGGCAAGGAAATGAGGCAATGAAGGGAGAGGGGTGTCCCTCCCCTATACAAGACCTCAAACCACCTTCCTCACCACTGAAAATCCACTGGTTTTCAGTGGTGAGAAGACTAAGACACTCAAGCAAACAAAGCCTCACAAAGGAAGCACCAAAAAGGCCAAATAAGGCGTAAGAGGGTGAGTTTGAACTCAAACCACAAAACACCCTTAATGAAAGTTCTTAAGCATGAAAATATAAGCTTTTTTTATGTTATGCACAAAGCCTAAATCAACAAGCAAGACAGGTAAAAAACTAGTGCAAGTTTGGGGAAACTAAAGCAAAGTGATTACCCTTGAAGAACACCTCAAGAACAGCCAATGCAGCCCTCTTCCTTTGATCAAAATCAGTCCAAAAACTCAAGAATCAACCCTCAAAGCCTCTCAATCTCAGAGCAAGGTGTAATGGTGTGTGTTTTAGTGCAAAAGTAAGGTAAAAATGCACTTTTGGGCTACCAAACAC
The DNA here is from genome assembly GCF_055761805.1 of Camellia sinensis. Lineage (NCBI taxonomy): Eukaryota > Viridiplantae > Streptophyta > Magnoliopsida > Ericales > Theaceae > Camellia > Camellia sinensis. The sequence goes on from NC_138974.1 coordinate 84,284,828, forward strand.
ACACTAAGGATGAGAGAGAGGGAGATATAGAGAGAGAGGGTGATATATCAAATGTATAGATATAAAAGCTCTGGTTTTTTGGTTCAAAAGCTCCAACCCTTGACAAAGGGAGAGGGTAAGTGTTTATATAGGCAAAGGGCCAAGGCTAAAGCTTCTTAAGGAAGCTAAAGGAAAGGGGCAAAGGGTGCAAAGGAGTCTTGGCTTCTTGGAGAAGCCAAAGCAGCTGACCAAGCTTCTCCAAGAAGCTTGGCCAAAGGGTTCAAGCTTCTAGAAGGAAATGGGGTTCAAAGGCTCACACCAGCCAAAAACTGCACGGGGAGGAGTGATGGTGCATTCCAGCTAGCACAACTGGCATGTACCGTGCCTCAAGGGTGCAAAGGAGTCACACCGGCCAGCAAAAGGGGTCTCCGGCAAAATAAAGTGCCGGCCGGCCAAATATAGTGCCGACCGGCCATTGAGTTTAAGAAATCATGGCCGGTGGCACTCACAAACAGCTGGTGATGCTAGGGGAAGGCCGGTGGAATGTGGGGATGGCCAACAAGCCATTCCCCGCCCTCCAAGACAAAAACACAAGTGTTTGGTGCCAAAGCCAAACATGGAACAGTCAGGTCGAGAGATCCTGAGGCGAGGCACGCAGCCAAGACTTTCGGGAACTCAAGACGAACACAAACATGGATAATCACCGAGTGTTCAAACGGTGACGTCCAAGTCTTGAGGACGGTCAAAAGTGGGGTTTCTACACCCGCCTGTGACAAGGGCGTGATAGATTTATCAATACATTCGGCTTAAGTGCCCCAGCCGGCCCATGAATCGACAACAAAACTAAGTTTGCTCCTCAGGCGCCCGAATGATCATGCACCGCCTGGGGCAAGGGCAGATTAATCATGATATTCAATCATAGAAAGGTCAACAGAGTAGTCATTCTAACTAAAGTAGTGAAAGGCAAACATTCTACACCAACATAACATCACAAACTGCGCATTAGTAGTGACACAAGAAGATAATTTTCATTAATAAATTGAGTGCAGACAATAGCCAATTTATACATGAAAACTACTCGGAACCAACAAAAGTCCTAAAAACAAAAACATATATTAAAAGGGAAAGTATTTCATAAAATTCGACTAACTCCCAGATCAATCCTCGGGGTCAGACTCAAGTGGCTCAACGTCCACCTGCTCATAAGGAACTGGCAAGGCCAATGTAACCCCAGTGGCACCAAGGGCCTTGAGCCACCCATGTTTGAACCCCCGATTCTCAAACCTGGGGACTTCATCTATGTATTCTTTGAAGGCGGCGCCTTTTCTTGCTTCGAATGCGGCAGAAGCCTCAGATTCTGCCTTTTTCTTGGCCGCCTTCAACTATGCTAACTCAATCTCCATCATGGTAAGCGCCTCCACGGCTAGCCTAAGCGATTCTTTGCTCACGTTCGCCCTATCTTCGGCTTCAGAACAGTGCTGATCGGCAACCCGAGCCCTTTCCACTTCGACTTCGGCTCGCGCAGTCTCCATAGCGGCCCACATCATCTTAAACTCGGCCCTGCTCTTTTGATCGACCACTTCCGACTGCAAACGGTCAATCCTCTCAAGGGCATCGTGTAGGCGACGGCCCAAGTCGGCGATCCTGCCGACCGTCTGCAAAACGAGTTGCGATCGTTAGATGCCATAAGCAACCAAAATCAAAACAAGTCAAAGTTCACCTACCAAAAGGGCCGACTGTGCAGATAGAGTTATGGCCACCAAATCCAGCACGGCATGAAAGGACGCCTTATCAGCTGGTAGGGAGACTGACGCTACCAGGCTCAAGGCTACCGCCGGGTCGATAATGATGGATGCATCAGAAGGAATCAGCGTGTCTCTAATCTTTGGCTGAACAATAAAAGGAACAACCACGTCCGATTCTTCTAAGCGAGGCCTTTTGTCGGCAAGACTATCTTCTGAACCGGCCTCTCCCTCGGCGCTACGCTTCATGCCCGCTCTTCCGGAATCAACCGTTCATCAATGACCGGTTGTTCGACCTCTTTCACCTTTTTGGCCTCAACAATCTTAGCCGGCTCTTCAATAACGGGTTCGGAAGAGTCAACCAAGGCAGGTCCAGAACGGGCGGCCTTGGCCTTTTTTCGGGCGACCATACGCTCGGCATTTTCTTTCGAGCCATCTGCGTGAGGCTTTCCCCAGCCATACCTTCAAAAAAATTACCGGGTAAATCTTTCAAACCTCCAAAAATATCTCCAAAAGAAAACTTGGCCCGACCCGAAGTGAACGGCGAGGTAGGCTGACTACGTCTGGCTGCCTTAAACGCCGAGTTTAGGGCCTCGTCAACCTCTTCGGCCTCCTCAGCGAACTCTCTGTCTGGTTCCGCGACTACCTCTACCACCGGCTCGACGTCTTGCCCCGAGTTAGAGGCTTCGAGACCAACTTGTCTGAGACTCTTGAAGCTAGGGAAAATAAGAGCCGCAAGCTGTCGATCGCTGGATAGAATTGGAATATTGTCAGCGGCCGAAAAAGTAGTGTAAGTAGGCTCGTATCGAAGGAGTATGTGGGCCGCTCTCCCTTGCTTCTGTAAGTTCGGACGGCCGAAGTATCTGAGTGTAGTCGCAACCTGCGAAAGGACCGCGTCGTCAGCAGAAACCAGAATCTTCTTCAAATTACTGCCTGCAAAGGCAAAGGGTTAAACACAGGGGGAAAGCCGAGTAAAAGAAAAGTTCAGTAAAACACAAGGAGGCACACGGCAACCTGGTTCACCCCTCCGTCTGGGAATAGAGTCTAGGCGATCCTCGCCTTTGCCAAATTCTCAGTTCCCTCGGATATTGACCATTACGTCATCCACACGCTTACCAGAACTGGCGAGCATGGTTACCAAATGATGGTCAGTATCCTTGGCCCTAAGAAAGTACCGCCCAAGCCGACCGGAGGATTTGGCTAAAGCAGAGCAGTGTCGAATGGCCGGAACCCCAAGGTCGATCCTGAGGCGCCGGTTCAACTCTACGATCCCCATTACGATCCGAAAAAAGTTCACATTGGGCTGAGAAGGAATCAGACCCCAATAGCGGAGGACGGCCCTAAGGAATGGATGTAGGGGAAAGCGGACCCCGCCCTCTGCAATTGATAGGAGAGGAAAGATGATTGAATTTTGATCCTCTCTCTCCATATCCAGACTGTTGTCCATCACTAGAGATAGATGAACATCGTCGGGGATGGAAAAGTGTTGCCGAAATCCGGAGACACGACCCTCAGAAAGGAGGTCTTTCAAGTGTTTGGCCATTTTCACGGGGAATAAAGGGTTCACCAAAATGAAAGTGATAAACAAAAAGTAAGATTGCAAAGAAAAGAGAAGAAGACTTACGAGGAACAAGGGAGACGAGGGTAGACGGAGAAGAGTTGCAGAGAATGCGAGTCAGAAAAGGGATATCTGCTGGCGGTCCAAGAGTCTCGAATACTCGACGAACTGTGCATTCGAAAGGACTGAAATTTCAAATCACAATAAATGCGAGACGCAAAGTTGAGGCGGGAAAGCGTAATGATGAACGAAAAGGTGTGCGCATCCTGACATCTATATTGGGATACGCGAAGCCGCCTGACCTATTTTAACTTTTCCAATTCAAGACCAAACACGCCAATTAACTTCCATCAATGGGGAGCTCGGGGGGCAATTGTGGAGGCCGAATAATGGAAAGATCAGATGGTATGTATCTCTGGAAGATTGATATTAATCAGCTATATCCTACGAGAGTGGGGAGCCGAATAAAATATATGTGTCGAATAAAGTATAAGTACTTAGGGCCGAATAAAGGAAAGGACAATGATTAAAAAGTAGGCCCTGGCCTCGAGGATCAAGAAGAACATGTATAAATACAGGAACAACGGTTATAGAAAGGTATGTAAGAATCACTTCCCAAAGACTTAGAAAGTAAGCTATCCTGAGTGTCTGAACTAACTTGTCCGTCGGAGTACTAATTCCGGCACCCCCGACCGGAGTGCTTGTATCTTTTCAGGTGACTAGCTAAGGATCACTAGCGTCTCCCAAGATCCGAAGAGTATTTCCAAACCACTGCCCCACAAATTCCATATGAAATGCATATTACAAGTGTAGTTGACATTACATATTACAAGAGTGTATAATTGTAATGTCGGCTCATATGGATATAGGTGAATCCATGAAGAGAACAATAATGGCTTCATTTGGGAAGAAATGGAGAGATTGGAAAAGTTGAGTGAAAAAAATGACATACAAACCCTTTAAGAATGATGCAGATAGGTTGGCTCATCGATCGGACAGAGTACATGAGAATCAGTAGCGGGACTTAGTATACTATTGGGGCACTTAGAGTGCACACATAATTTTTTATTTTTTATTTTTTGGATGGAATTGAAACTAAAAGACTATATTGGCACAATAAGCAAATTGTCGGCTCAATTGTGTAATTTTTTCTATTTATAATTTGAAATTCTAACTTTTAAAATTGGGTGTTCTCTGTTGTTGTTGCTGATCTTTCTAATAAATTTGTTGCCTTTATAAAAAAAATTCTTTATTCATCGTAAAAATTTAAATATTTTCAAATGCAATTTGTAGAATATAAAAATAGTTCTAAAGAGGTTTGCTAGCAACATCATCTTCCCCAATGGCATGAAAGATCCTTACAGCAGTGGAGGGTAAATGAAAAAGATTTGTCTATTTCAAAAATAGAAAAAATAAAAGTAATGTTGAACAAAATTCACCTCGTTGACCCTAGTGTAATTATATTTTCGTTTTTAATTGTAGGGTATTGATGGACATATCAAATAGTCTTGTTGTTGTTCATACGCTTAATGGTACTTAGCGTTGCCCACGTGGGTTGCACGTGACACGTGATTTTTTTATTAATTATTAATATTGTAATTATGTATGTCTCTTAAATTAGTATATGTATAAAGACTTATATGGGTAAATTGATTTGTATTCAAAATATAATTAAGTAAGAAATGAATTCGTACCATACACAAGAATCTAAATAAGAAATGATAAATTTTATAAATATAAAATGTGCGCATAACATACATTATTTTTCTTAAATTTCACAATAGATAAAACAATTCATATTTCAGCTCGTCTAACTTTTCTTGGAGAGCATATTGTAATAGATCATCTGTAGTTTTTGTTTCACTATCTTTTTGTTTTTTTTCTAACTCACCATTATAACACATTGTAATAAAAATATTTTGCTGAGTAAGAGTATGAAACGATATCATATTATTATGAATTTCAAAATTCATTTTTCCTCAATAATGTGATTTTTTTCTTTAAGGAAAAAAAATACAATTATTGTCGTGATGGAAGTATTTTGTAAAGTCTTGGTTTGTTATTAAAAGTATTTGATGTAGACACTTGTTTGTATGACATGTATATATATATATATATATATTGAATATAAGTTGATACGAGAACAATACATAATTTCGTAGTTTTTTCCTAACAAATATAACTTTATTACTAAAACAATACATCTTAGAAAATTAAAATATCCAATAGTAACATATATAAATTTGCATTTATATATATATATATATATATTTTTATGTAGACATTGACAAACAACATAATACTGGTAACAATAAAAAGTTAATTATTCATAATTAAATAGTTCGTGATAATGTAGATATTGAGTATTACATTTTTGTGTATACACACCATTTTTTAATTAAATTATTAAATTTATATAAGAATTGAAAGGAATTTGTGAATATTTATGTAAAATTAGAGATTAGTGAAGAAATATTTTCAAAAAAGAGAGGTTTATAGTGTTTGATTTGGTTTGTTTTTCCAAACTTTTGATTTGAAATTTTTTATTTTCAATTTTTTTTTTTTTTGGTCTCTGACACTGTTTTTTATTTTTATTTTTAATTATCCTTTTTATTTTCTTTTTAGATCCACTTAATTGAATACTTTTTTTTTTATTATTTTACTTTTAGATTTAGATCCACTTAATTTAAACACACTTAAAAAATAACGTGTTGTGTATTCCTTTTAGAAAAAAAAATATCAATAAAAATATATAATAATAAAAAATCAGTACATGAAATTTTATTTTTTTTACTAATATTTTATTTTTTAATTCTATTTAGATTATTAGATATTAGATTTTCAAGTAAAAGTATCATTTAAATACAAAATATGAAAAAATTTCAGTATTTTTAATCACCAAAATTCAGAAAATATGAAAAATCAAAAACTGAAAAGCATATTGAAAAAAATAAAACCAATGAAATTGGTTCTTATTTAGAATTTTGACATCATACATTGGTTATTAAAATACAATGTAAAATATTACAATTCATAAAATATAATTTAAACAAAAAGAAAGTGTATAAAGATAATCTGCGAATTTTTAAGATGCAACACAAATTTCTATTTTAAAAACGCATGTGCTTTCCTCTGTTTAGATTCGAACGAATGCATACAATTTTAAGATTTAACCAAAATTATTCACAGTGATTTGATCCATTATGGAGAATTGTAAATATTATGTATATTAACATAGAAACAGACACATGATATAAGAAACAGTTATTATTTTTAGTTCTTCAATCATCAGCAATGTAAAAAATAGGGAGACGACTTTTTTTTTTTTGATAAGAAAGGAGACAGTTTATTTATATTTATATAAGACTCTTGAAAACAGATATCACCTTTTTGAGTGTTCAACTCTAAAAATAAAGATGTAGTTGGTTTATATAGGACTTTTATGACTTTTCAAAAATATAGTACATTTGATAAAGTAAAATTGAGATTTAAAAAAGTAGAAAATATAGTAATTTTTTTACACTTTTATAATAGTAGTAGATAAGTAGATTTATAATAGTAGGTGGATGTGCTCACCTATATCTCTACAATAAACAATCAACACATCTGTTTGCTTATATATATATATATATATATATATATTTATTCAATAGTTGTTCTTCTATCTTTTGGAATTGTGTGTGGATTTACATGACAAACGTTATTTGGACAATGGGTTAAAAGTTTACTTTTTAATTTTTTTGATTTTTTGTGAAAAAATATACAAAAAGGTTATGTGATAAAAAAAAATCAAAAAGCCAACAAAATGACTTTTAGCTGAGTTGGCAAAATAAGCCATAGAACTCTAAGATAGATGCAGCTTGTCTTGGACCGTCTAGCTAATAGATTGTAAGTTTTTAGTATATATCATCCATTAAAAAAAATAAAATATCAATTAAATTAATTTGATAATTTTAATAATAATTTCATCAATTTTTCCCAAAAAATGGATGGAAATATTTTCAAAATTATGCTTGTCATCTATTTTTTAAAAAAATAATGAAATTATATAAGCTATAATTATCAGATCAATTTTATTAATTTTTAAAAAAAAAAAATTTGAATGGATATTTACACTCAAGAACTTAAAAAACGAATAAGTATATTGCATTATTAAAATGAGACTTGTGGTGTACTCAAAACTGAAGACAATCCATTCCTTTTCTATATATGATTAGGCCCCTATATATATGTATATGACATATGTTATATGGAGTCACACAAATGATGAAAAAAAAAGTGAAATTTAACCGGTGATATAAAACAAACATCTTTTCTGATATATTTGGTGAAATTTGACTTTGCAGGATCCCATTGCTTGGATATTCTTCGGACAAACCAACAGTGATCCAAAATGGTTGACAAATCAACAAAAAGAAGAGGTCAAGATCATGAAAGGGTGGATCAAGAAGTATTATGATGATCTTCAATCATCTTCCAAACATTAGATCAACAATTACAAGAGACCACTCCAAAAGTATCAACAATCGAAGGATACAATTTGATTGAAGATTGAACCCATAATTATGCATCCAAAGTTGGACTCAAAATCATTGTAGGGTTTAAAAATGCTCTCTTTCATATTTGTTCTTCTTGTCTAGTTGATTGAGTCATGAACCATACATGGCTTTGAATGTGATCAATGAAATGTCAAGAGCCCCTAATAAAATTTGTTTTTCCTTTTTGTATGTGCGTTGATTTATTGCAAAAATAAAAATAAAAAATATGTGGCGCTATTTCTATAAATATGAAATGCTAGTAGAATTTATCGAAATCTTCCCTTGATCTTTCTAAACTTAGTTAATTGTTTAATTTTCTTAATTGAAGTTATATTTCTAGATGATATTATAACAAATTAAGGTTTTAAAGACAAAAAAATTGGGACAAATTATTTTTGTTGCTAAAATTGTGATTGTTGTATTTTTAGTGATGGAATTATTTAGTGATGAATTACTTTTCTTTTAGAATCAAGAATGTTATCTAAAAAAGTAAACCTTTTTGATATACAAATTATTTTATCTATAAAAGTGCATTCACCACAAAAAATTAAGATTTTTTGGACCAAAATTTAAGGACAAAATTAATTTGTCGGGACCAATTTATTAACAATATTTTTTAATTTTTGTCTCTAAAAGTACTTTTTTCTTCTTTTTTTTCTTTTTAACTTTTCAAGGCAACTTTTTAGTCTCGACCCTAGCGATAACAATAATTGGTTCCTAAATATTTTCTGAAATAAAATTTGATGCCTAAAACCTTTATACGAATTAATCAAAGTAAATTTTTTGTCCAACATAACAAAGTTTAACATCATTATTAAAATATAGAAAATCCGATCGTTATCTAGAGGAATGGACTATACAATAATGAGGTTGATCGTGATTTCTAAGAAAGGAAAAAACCAAAAAGGAGAATACATAAATGAAAGGTATTTTTTTGGCATGATTCTATATGTATTTTTTTGATCACGTTGTTTCATAAGAAACATTTTAGGTACATGGCCGTCCCTCTTCCCAATTTAGTTATTATTATTTTCTTGTCTTTTTATATTAGAAAAATCCGGAAGGTTTTAGTCAAATTCATATATACTATAAAATTCATTCAATTTTTTGTCACTTTCTATTAGTTTAGTTTTAAATACCTGTCAAGTAGTTTCAAACTTTATATAATAAAACACCTGTGCCATTCAAACTATTTTGTTTTGAATGGTAAGGGTTCTGGTGCTATAAATTGTGTATTTCAAACCAACTTTGAGGCTCAAACTAAAACTTTCTTGCATAATTTTTATAGTACTTTCCCATGAAGTCAATTGCTTTTTCATCAGGATGGCTTTCATTATCTCTTATAATTCTCTTAACCTCTGTTTCTGCAGTACCACATAATATTCCAAAACTCAGTGTATTTGACCGTACATCCCTCAGAGACCTTTCTGACACCACTCCGGCGTTTGTTTGGGAGGACTTGGAAACCTATTTTTACAACCAAACACTTGATCACTTCAACTACAATCCTCAAAGCTATGCCATATTCAAGCAACGATATGTGATAAATTCTAAGTATTGGGGTGGTGGAAATAAAAGTGCTCCAATCTTTGTTTATCTTGGTGCAGAGGCACCAATAGATGGTGATATACAATTCACTGGGTTTCTCCCGGAAAACGCCCCAAATTTTAAAGCTCTCATAGTTTACATAGAGGTACTTACCTACACATAATTTGTGACATTTTGGTAAAATTTATTTTGATCTTTTTTATTTATTTTAATTAAAAATTAGGCTTCTCTCTCATATATTAAATAAATTATATGGTTTAATCCAAATATGTGGGCCCATCATGTGGATAGTTCAATGATCTAACAAAAAATTGGATTAATCGATAATAATAGCTATGAATGCACGTTCGATTTTATGAATTTACTAACAAATTAATACAATGAAATTATGTGATTATAATTATTGAATTAATTTAATTTAATTTTTTTATGAATAATATGCACCATAGTAAATAATATTTACAAAATTGAACATCGAGAATAGCCCATGTGGTGGTCCCTATAGCTCAAATGTATCCTCTAATACATTAATGGAATTGAGAGAAGCTCAGATGCTTAAATTGTTAAATATCTGAAAAGTTAGTTATTTTGTAAAACTTTCCAAGTTTTGAACTTATTTTCTTTTTTTGGGTTAAAAATTTGGTTATTTTTATTATTTATTTATTTAATTAATTTTTATGCTGCTGTACATACCATGCATGAATGAAAGAACCATTGGAGTCCTAATTGCTAACTGTCTTTTGTATTGAAATGCAAGGATTGAAGATCCTTTTATGGGTCATCAAAAACTTTAAAGAATTATTAATTTTTAATTTTTATATATCTTGGCAGCACCGGTTTTATGGACAATCAGTTCCATTTGGACCAGTGAAAAAAAATCAAGGTTATTTTAGCTCAGCTCAGGCTATAGCAGATTATGCAGAGGTGATCTTATATTTGAAAGAAAAATTATCTGCACACTACTCTCCAGTTATTGTCATTGGAGGATCTTATGGAGGAAGTAAGTTATTATTACAATGTCCATATTTTATTTTATTATTAAATCCTATAATATACCTTTATCATTATTTTTATTATTTAATTTATCTTTTTTCATTAAAATTTTACAGTGCTAGCTTCATGGTTTCGGCTGAAGTATCCTCACATTGCTCTTGGAGCTCTGGCCTCATCAGCTCCCATCCTCTACTTTGATGACATCATTCCCCAAAATGGATACTATTCAATTGTCTCCAAAGATTTCAAAGTAAGTTTTTTTTTCTAAAAAAAAAAAAAAAAAAAAAAAAAAAAAAAAAAAAACCATGCTAAAGAGTTTTCAAACTATATTTTTGAAACTCATGTTGATCATATATATATTTTTGTAAAGCCGTATTTTGTTTATTATAAAAAAATTTCAAGTTACATTTTAAAAACATGATTTTATAAAACAACTTCAGGTTTGGTAAATAAATTTTGAAGAACTTGCATTTGAGAAATGATTTTTGGAATAAATTGCATCATTGATTCCTACAATTTGATACTCATGGCTCCAATTTCATTAATTTTAATGATATGTTTTGGTTTTTGTTACAGTGTAATCCTTTTGTCATAAGACCAACATAACCAATCGTCTTTGTTACTATATTGAAATAAAAATAAAAGTGTAGGATTAAAATTACAGAAGCAAAAGTGAAACCTCACTAAAATTAGTAGAATTAACGGTGTAATTTTTCCCTTAATTTTTTCGAAAAACCCTAGTTTGAAAAATAACCCGAATCTAGTTTTTATTTTTATTTCTTTTAATTTTTTTTTTTCTTTTTCTTTTCAGGAGGCTAGTGAGAGTTGCTACGAGACAATAAAACAATCGTGGTCTGTAATTGATGAAGTTGCTTCCCAGCCCAATGGCCTCTCAACCCTCAGTCAAAGATTCAACACATGCTAGTAAATTTGCACAGTCCACCTGTCCTTTGATTAAATTCACAACAAAATTTTGTAGTGTTAGTTTGAAGAAACTATTGGATAAGTATAGTTTCCCATTAAATTAAAAAAAAATTGAATAGGAAAGCAAGTATAGTTTGGTATTTTATTTTTTTGTCAAGTATAAGTTGTTTGAGATCAGTATTTTGTAATTTAAATAGTTTTGAACTTATTTTGAACACAACACATTTTTTAACTCGTTTTTTGTAAAAAGAATTTAAATTTGTGTTTTTAAAATATCACAAACAAAACAACCTTACTTGGATTTGTAAATTATGTAGATGGTCCTTATAGTTTATATAATGTATCAATTTCCTTCTTATTGTTTTTATTTGCTCGATTTTATCCCTTAACTTAACGGATTGTGTTATATTGATCTAATAAATAACGGTTGTTAGGTTTGATGAACCAAAAGTTGTCACGTGCTCAAACGATGTGTCAATTTGGTTCTTGTAGTTTACACGATGTATCAATTTGGTCTCTATTGTTTTAATTTGCTCGATTTTTACAGGGACCAAATTGACACGTCGTTTGAGTTTCCGTCCACCAAACCTAATAAGTGTTATTTATTTGACCAATATGACACAATCTATTAAATTAAAAGGCAAAATCAAACAAATTAAAATAAAATTAAAAAATGACTAAATTAACACATCATATAAATTATATGGACCATTTACATAATTTATCCTATATTTTAAAACTTGCATTTGATATATAAAAAAATAAAAAAAAAAGGAGAGGGGGGGGGGGGATTACATTTAACATCCCTGTATTTTACATTTAATTTGACTTTACCACCTGACCTTTCAAAAGTGACAATTGACCCTTCATACTTCCAATTAAGTCCTATCCACCTCATTTGTTAACCGGCCAGAGAGCTTGTTTGGGAGGAACATTTGGATTTAAATAGTCATATTAGATAAAATAAGTTATTTTAGTTAAATAAAATAAAATGTCATATTCAATCCATAATTATTTCATTTTTTCTCTCACAAAAGTCGAAAAAGCTAAAATATTTATCCCAAATAAAACTTTTTAATCCCAAATTAAAATAACTAAAAAGTCATAAAGTAAAAATGTCAATCCAGATCTCAAACAAGCTCTGAGAGTCACATGGTCCCTCTCAAAGGTAATATATAGTAATTCTCTAAAAAAGTCACATTTTTTTTTTTTTGATCTTTTTTTTGTTTGTGACGATTGTTTTTTTTATTAATTTCTGTCAAATTTTTTTGTACTTGTTTGGTTCACAAAAAAAATTGAAAATAAAACCTTAAAAAAACCTAATTTTTTAAAATTAAAAAAAAATAACTAATTTTTTTTACTATTTTTAATTTTAAAAATTTATTTTACTTTTTTGATTCATCTAATTGAGTAGAATTTAAATGTTTAAAATTTTTAATTTTTTTTTTTAAAGTGGCAAACACCATAAACACTAGGGGTGCAACTCGGGCGGGTTCGGTCGGGTTGGGGGTCTGCCCAAGCCCGACCCGAATTGCCCGAGGCAATGCCCAAGCCCGCCCAAGCCCGACCATGAACCCGAGCATTGCTGCCCAAGCCCGGCCCAAGCTTTGCCCGAATTGCCCAGATTGCCCGAATTGCCCGAATTGCCCAGATTGCCCGAATTGCCCGAGTCCAGAAACCTGTAGGTAGATCTAAGGGTAGACATAAAAGATACTAATCTAATGGTAGAAGATTAACCAAAAAAAAATAAAAAATAAAAATTAAGACAAACTCTTTTACTTAATAGAAGACTAACCAAAAAAAAAAATAAAAAATAAAAAATAAAAATTAAGACTAACTCTTTTACTTAATTTATATATATTATATAATTTATTAAATTATATATTATATATTATATTAAATTCAATTCGGGTTCGGGTTGCTCGGGTTGGCCATTGGTTCTGCCCAAGCCCGGCCCAAATTGCAATTCGGGCATCAAAAATCTGCCCAAGCCCGTCCAGATTACAAGATATAGATGCCCAAGCCCTAAAAAAACTCGGGCTGGGCTCGGGTTGCTCGGGTTGAGCCCGCCCGAGTTGCACCCCTAATAAACACGGCATTTCAATCATTCCCACCCTCATTTTTCTTCTTTCTTCTTGTTTTTACTAACTCTGCTTTATTTTATTTTATTTTATTTTTGTGTAAGAAAATAATATATATGTGTGTGTCAATTTCCGACAACACTGCCAATCAAGCACTCAGTTGGACAGTACCGGCAGAATAGATTAAGCCCAAACAATCTATCACAGAAAGATAAGAATCTTGCGGTGGTTCGTCCACCAGGGACACTCCGACGATCAAGTCAGTAAAATATGTCTCAAAGATAACCAATAGTGCTTAACTCACTAGACAGAGTATAAAAGACATACCTTACACAAATGGGGTGCCTCCCTTTTATAGCCAACACAATTCTAGTCTCAATAGAAACCTAACTCTGATGGACTTAGGATTACTACTAATCTTGGACCCCCAGTAAGATTAGGATAAACTCTCTAACAGTCCTATCTTTACCTAAACTGAAGTCTTCTCTCATTCTAAGACTCTTGTCCCTTATCCGCTTATCCTAGATTCCGGCATTTTTGCAGATAACCTCGGCCTAGCCGAGATAATCTCGTCGTCATGATCAGGCATGTGGCACCTCGGCTGGCACTTCGGTGACATCTCGACCACGTGTTGTCATTTAAAAATTATGTCCCCACAATATATATATATATATATATATAAACATTACAAAGTGCAGGGGCATAATACCCATTGAAAATAATTATGGAATGTGAGGATCGTATTGCTACAAGAAAAGAATTTATCAATACCCCTTGTAGAAAAAGTATTTTAAAAAAGTACTATGAATTTGGAATGTGAGGATCGTATTACTATAAGTATGACCCATATTATATCAAATTTAAATACATGCTATAAATTTAAATTTTGGTAATTTTTTTGCATACACAACATTTTTGCAATTTGAAAATCACCCCTTGAGGTCAGTTTGTTTGGATAAAAAATATTTTCCATATTATAAGTACAAATGGAAAATTAAAATCTATACAAAATAAACTTATGCAGAAGAAAAATATTTTCCATAATATTTTCAACCTTTAAGGGATGGAAAATACTTTTCAAATTAAAATTTTATCAACATTACCACACTTCTATAGTCACCACCACCAATCTCACCACTACTAACAATAAATTAGTTTCAAGCAAATATAGAAAAAAAAAATATGTTACGTTTGGATCATCAATTTGTGTAAGGATTTAAAAATGAAAAAATAAAATAAAAATAGAATAACTGAAATATGAATATATTTCATCAACGTTTACCATTTCAAATTCCTACAAAAATTTATGATCCAAATACAACTTTAAAGAAACAGAGGGTATTTAATTCAATATCTGTCATTACATTTTTTTTTTCCCAGCCCGTTGAGCGATTCGTTTGAGCTGAAGGACTATTTAGACGGATTGTATTCGCGTGCAGCTCAATATGATAGACCACCAAGATATCCAGTAACGGTGGTATGTGGTGGCATTGACGGAGCACCTAACGGAACTGATATTCTTAGTCGGATATTTGCCGGCGTTGTTGCTGCCACAGTTAACAGGTCATGTTATGTGAATGGCCACCACAATTATTCTCGTGACCCTTATGGGGATTGGGATTGGCAAGTAAGTCAGTTTTTATTTTTATTTTTATTTTGTGTGTTTCTAAATTTTTTTGTAAATTATTTATAATTTTTTTGAAAATGAAAATAGAAATCAAATTAATTTTTCAGAGCAGATACAGACCCCCTCAGATTCTCACCCCCACCACCCCCACACACATGTGGGGGTTGGTGAGTGGGGTAGAAGAAAAAAAAAAAAAAATTTCAACCAATGAGAGGCAGAGGGGGTCGTGGGGGTGGCTGCCAAAAGGGAGTCTATACTTTTTAAGAACTCTATAAATATAACAAAAGATTGTAAAAATAAATGTTACGAAACATGCTCATAGTAATCCTATTTTAATTTTAATAAAGTAATAAGACTCATTAATAAATGTGCATGAGACTCACTTATGAAAAAAAATGAAATCCAACCTGGTACACTAAAGTGGATTGGACTGTCTAATTTGATGGGTAGATGATTCATTCTGTTTAATTTTTTTAGGTCTCATCATATAGACATTCATGACCAAAAAGTAAATTGATTTAAAAAATATGCCTTCTATTTTTGTAGAAAAAGTTATAAAATAATTATGGGATTATAATTGATATTTTTCAAAAATGATCTATCTATTAAGACCTAAAAAGTGAATACGACTAACATATTTCAAATTTTGAATAATTTTAAAGTATTTTTTGATGTATGCAGTAACATTGTCCCCAAAAATATGCATTTTCATATTTTTTTTTCTTGAAATAATAAAAATATAATCGAATTTAAAACCAAGTGTGAAGATAATTTTAATATAATGAAAACTTGACACGACTTTAAATGGGTAAAATAAGTTTAGTGTAGTTTATGTTATCCATAATCATATTAAAACATGGGTTGGGAAATAATTATATGTGTAAAATTTATTTTTACCCCTATACTTTACCTTGATTTTCAATTACACACTCAGATTTTGAATAATTTCAATTTACGCCAAAATTTTTGAAATTGTATCAATTTTGCCCCTGCCGTCAAATCTAAAGTGGAAAAAGTTTTTTAAAAAAAAATTATACTTTGGCCCTAAATTTCAAAAGAAATATGCAGACCCGCCCTCTTCTACCACCAAACCACCATTATCAACCACCACTTCAAGCCCTTCTATTTCCTTCCTCATACTTTTATTTCGCTTCGTTTTTACGTCATTGGATTCATCTCACGGCTCAATTTTTGTATCACTTCTCGCACGTCTTATTCTTCCTCTTTTTGCATGCTGTTGGAGCTCTAAAAGTTGATAAAGAATATAAAACTTCTCTTTCTGTTGTTGATTTTTCTTCAAGCCATCTTTCAGACTTTATATCTTTCTCGATTCTTGACAGTTTTACTTCATTGTTTCACCATTCTCTTCACCTCACTTCCTATTTCATTCTACATTATCTTGCTTTCTCACTTCTTCATGTAATGGGCAGTTTTGGTATGCCGAAAGTTGTCTGAAAACTAACTTCAAAAATTTTGAAATATTCATCTTTTGTTTTTTTTCTCCTCCATCTTCCTCATTCTTCTTCTTCTTCTTCTTTTTCACTTATAACATGATGTGAAACATAGTTCTAGGTGATAACGAAGTTGGTGATGGTGGTGGTAGTGGTCCGGTGATGACAGCAGAGTTTGCAGTAATGGTGGTCATGGAGCTTGATGGTAGTGGTAATGGAACTTGGTTGTGAAGGAGGTGGGTTTGGTATTGAAGGATGGCAGTGATGGTGATGCTCATGGTGGCGATAATGGAGTTCGGTAGCAGTGAAGTTGCTGGTTCGGGTGGTGATATTGATGAAGTTGATGAAGTTAATGCTCATCTTATCTATATATATATATACAAATCATCTATATATATATATATCATTTGGGGTGTATATATATAAATATCATCTCATCTCTTCATCCCTTCATCAACTTCACGTATATGTATATGTGTGTATATATATATATATCTATGTTTGTGCTATCAAATCAAGTGGGTGTTTTTGGTTGATGATGATCACTTTAGTAAGCGTGTGTTGGGATTTCGTGCAATTAACTAAGGGGGTTTTGTTTGATTTAGCAAATGGGTGTGTTTTGTTGTTGATATTTATAGTGTATGCAACATAATTTATCTAGAGATGACTAGGATTTGGAAGAAATGTTGGTTTATTCACTTTACCAATTGGGTTTCTATTTTTTCTGTTTTTGTATTTTTCTCATTTAAGGAGGTGATTTTGCTCTGATGATGGTGGTTGTGTGTAAAGTGTGGGTTTTTGTTCATTTTAGTATGTGGGTTTTTGTTCATTTCAACAGGAGGGTGAGTAGGTTTGCGACAATGGTGTTGTGGGGGTCGCGGTGATGTGAGTTGCCAGAGAGTGTGCTGGAGAGGGTAAATTTGGGTAGGAAATGGTGAGTTTTCATCTTTCTTTTGAAATTTGGGACCAAAATATATTTATTTAAAAAAAAAATTGTTTTAAATTTGATGACAAGGGCAAAATTGATACTGAAAAACCTAAGTAATTCATGATTCGAAATAAACTGAATTGCCACAATTCCCAAACGAACAAAACTAGTAATCTAAACCATCTAATACATACGAAAGTGATTTAGATTATTGTTTTACAATTAATAATCGACACAAACGATTTTAACTTGAAAAAATTACAATTGGAGCACCTCTATTTGTGATAAAAAAAAATACAAGCGAAACGTCACTAATCAATCCATTATGAAGATAATGAAAATACACAAGATTAGCAACAATTACTCAACACACTGAAGAACTGTCTTTCACCACTTGCGTCTCTTTCACCAACGCTTTCGTCTCTTAATTGATTAGGTTGATGCTGAATCCACAACACCCACATCGAGTCCACAACAAGAAGCCACTTTGAACTCCTTCAAAGCCTTCCCGCTCAAACCTTCAGAATCCACTAATCAAACTCTCTTTAATTAGAAGAATCAAACAAACCACTTTGATGTGATCAACTTAACTCATGTGATGCGATCAATCTCACAAAGACATTAAGGGAAACAAGGAAAAAAAAAAACTCCAGAAACAAGAATAAAATCTTAGGTTTTAGATTTGGATGTCGCAACCCTAAAATTTGTCTTTTGCGTAGCTTTATAGAAAACAAGGTTGTGGTGATCGCTCGAGTGAAGAAATTGTCGTTCGGGCAATGTGTAGTGTACACGGAGAAACCATAAGTGCCTTCGCCCGAGCGATAAAAAGTTCGCTTGAGCGCAAAGTCAAACATTCCAATATTTATGCAAGCATGACTAAACTACTGAAAGACAAGATTCTTCGCTCCAACCACCAATGTTGTGCTCAAGCGGGCCAAGGAAAAACAAAACACTGAAATACAATTTAAATATGTTTGTTTGCAGAATTGATAACACAAAGAGACCTAACAGATACGATTTCAAAAACTTTGGTGGTAAAATTAAAATTATTCAAAGTCTGGGGTGTAATTGAAAATTGTGAGAAAATATAGGGACAAAAATAAAATTTTCTCAATTTATTATTGATGCAACAATCATTCTATTTGGATTGGGTGATTTTGTAAGAAATGATAAGAAATAATAAGCGAACTATTTTCTTATAGTTAGTTTATAAGTTGAGTAAGAAATTGTTAAAAATGATGAGAAATGGTGAGAGATAGAACTTTCTTACTAAGTTTATTTAATTTCTCATGAAAGAGATTTGGTGAGAATGTAAAATATTTATAATACCAATATTGTCCATTAAAGTACAAAGTAAGAGAAAAAAAAAATCACCCTCATATTTCTCTCTTACATACATTATTTTTTTTACTTATCTAAATATATATATAATAATAAAAAATACAATCATTTTTTTTATTCTCACTGACTATCCACACGGAATGCAAAGGTCACTTTATTTTGTGTGCTTATTAGAATTGTGTGATATTTTATTAGTGAATAAAGTTTTACATGTGAATTGATATATTAATTAGTATACTAACAGAAAATATGAGATAATTTTATTAACTTTGAGTCTTTATAATTTGTATAATAGGTGAGATTCAAATTTTGAATTACGTTGTTATAACATGTGTTCATAATTTTTTTGTATTTTTTAAGATTTTTTCTACATATATTATATTTTTTAAGTATATTTATGTTAGGTGTGTTTAAAAATTTTAAAAAAATCACGTACAATATTAAAAAAAATCATTAAACACATTAAAATTGTTTTCTGAAAATCAGAATCAAATTGCTATTTAGTTGTCTAATTGAAGATTATTGATTTTATTTACGTAGACATGTAGTGAGATGGTGATGCCCATTGGCCGAGGTAGCAACGATACAATGTTTTTTGCATGGCCTTTCAATCTAACCAGCTTCACTGAGGATTGCGTAAGATCTTTTGGGGTCCCACCTAGGCCTCATTGGGTCACAACCTACTATGGAGGCCATGTATGTCTTCTTCATTCTTCTCTATTTAATTTAAATAATTACATTTATTCTTCTCTATTTAATTTAAATAATTACAAATAAATGGTAAATATTATAAATATTAATAATTATAATTATAATTTTTTTTATTAACATATAATAATTTTTAAAAATTAGCCCTAAATGGTGATTCCCTGTTAAATTTATTACTATTTTTTGTGCACTATGCAGGGTGATTCAATTTATACCGTCATTTTTCTTCATTATACTTTCATTTTAATATTTTTATTACAATTTTATTCTTACATAAAATTACATTTGAGCCCACAAATCCTAAAGCTCTAATTTCTCTTCTCACCCCCATATCGAAGATAGTCATTGTTGGCTATATTTGATTGATAATAAATTTCTTGCACTTGTCAAAGAAAAAAAAAAATCAGAAAAAAATGATACTTTCCTTTGAATGCGTGTGGAAAACTCACATCTTTTGAAATGCAATTTGTAGGATATAAAAGCAGTTCTCCAGAGGTTTGCAAGCAACATAATTTTCTCCAATGGCCTAAGAGATCCTTACAGCTGTGCAGGGTATATGTGAAAAATATGCCTTTTTACAAATAAGAAGAAAAAAATTGAAAGAAAATTACCTGGTTGTCCCGAGTTTAATTCTGTCTTGATAAATAATTGCAGGGTGTTGCAAGACATATCAGAAAGTGTTGTTGCAGTTTATACTGTTAACGGTATGTACTCATCTATATCAATCGGTACAATAAATAATGCCATACATATAATGGGTATACATTTGTTTGTTTGGATTTTGATCTTCTCCAATGAAGATAAAATGATTATAATAGATCATCACAATTAAAATCAATAATTTATAATTTTCTCTTATTATAAATTTTAAAACTTATCCTAATTGTTTTTCACTTTTAAAATACAAATTTATGGATATAAATTTTTCAGCCATTGATTATAAAATGAAGATCTCCATTCAATTTATGAAATGAAAAGGATCTGAATCACTGCTAGTATAAGCATTTCACAAAATTTTTGTATTTTTTTGTTGTGTATGTATTGACACAACAAAATATGATGAAATACTATGGCTAAAATTATTGTCTTAATATGATTTTTTTTTGCAAACGATATACATGCAAATATCTACAAAATGAACAGATTAAATCAGTAGAGTGGAACTCGTGATGGCTCCATGTCCAATCCACCTTGATAAAACTTATAAATTGCAATCGATTTTCTTTTCCGATATGATGAGACCTATATGTATATATAACACATGTATGAGTTCACCAAAAAAATGAAAAGAAAAAAAAAATTTATTTGGCAATATATAATATAGACCTCTTTTCTCATATATATTTGATGAAATTTATCTTTGCAGGATCCCATTGCTTGGATATTCTTCCAACAGACAAAAGTGATCCTCAATGGTTGACAGATCAACGAAACACAGAGGTTAAGATCATCCAAGGCTGGATCGACCAATATTATGCTGATCTTCTATCATCTTCCAAGCATTAGAGATCAACAACTACAGGGGACCAAAATTATCAATAATCGAATGATAACTTTGAGACTTGCCAAAGACATTGTCTTCAAAAAAAGTCGAATTCGACCAAATTTTGGTCATTTTTTCATTTCTAGATGAAATTTAGAGTACATGTAATAACCCAACCCTCTCATATACTTAAATCCCTCATTAGGGGTGTGATTATATGTGTGTTTATGTGTTGAATACAAAAATCCATGTGCTAGTGTGTGAATTGTATGTCTATTAACTTCTATCTGTCCATTATAAGAAAATCTGTTGAAATTGTGTCCTTTAGACTAGAAATTGAAAGCCATAGGCGCGATAACCAAAAATTGACTTTACAGTTATGATGAGCATGATTTTTAGGACATAATATGAAATTTTGTAAAAATTTGATTCGTAATGAATTAATTTGATTTATTTAGTTTAAACCATTAATTAAGCTTGACCCTTGGGTTAGTAGGAATGGAGGGGCCTTATGAGCCTTAGAGTTAACAATTAGACTCAACAAAAACAAAACAAAAATATCTCCTGGAAAGAGGAAAAAAGAGAAAAGAAAGAAGAAAATGGGGATTTCATCTAGAGTTGAAGATTGAAGATTTGAAGGAGTTTAAGGACTCTAGCTTAAGGTATGTTTCTATCACCAAGAATACTATATATATTTTGCCCTAGTTGATTAGAATCAAGACTTAAAATGAAGCTTTGACACTTATGAAGGTTAGGGTTTATGGGTATGTTATGGTTGAAACACTTTCCATGGAATTGAACTACAATTACTTGATGTAAGAGTTGGTTCCTTCATTTAAGTTGATTTGAGTTGGCTTTTGTCATTTAATCTTATCTCTTGCATGCCTTGAATTTAGGTATGTATGTGTATATGTGGGTGTGTATGTGTATATATATATAAAGATGAAGAAAGATGGGAGATTCATAGAAATTAAGTGTTGTTTGTCCAATTAAAGAGGAGTTGATCTCATTGAGTTGTGTATCATGTTTATTATGTACTTATACCATGTTATTTGGAGGGAAATTACTTAATTTGAGCCTTGAAAATGTGTTTGGAAAGCTTGATTTTTAGGCATTTTCGGACTGCACAAACAGAGCCATAACCGCACGTGTGGGGCCCATGCTCGCATGTACGGGAAGCACAGCCGCACGTGCAGGAAGCACAACCGTACGTGCAGAAAACAGGGGAGGTAGAAGTTGGTTTTCTGAAATAAAAGCGCGTGCGGGCCACACGTGTGACACACCCTTC
The DNA here is from genome assembly GCF_055761805.1 of Camellia sinensis. Classification (NCBI taxonomy): domain Eukaryota; kingdom Viridiplantae; phylum Streptophyta; class Magnoliopsida; order Ericales; family Theaceae; genus Camellia; species Camellia sinensis. The sequence continues at coordinate 84,307,017 of NC_138974.1, forward strand.
GCACGTTCGGGAAAGAGAGAAAATTTCTATTGTCTTTTGATACCCCTTTTGACCTTTCGAGCCAATTAATCTGTATATTTTATGCCTCCGAAACACCTAAAAATGAATGGGAAGTGAACAACAAGAAATAAAGATAGAAGGCAAGAAACTAAGAAAAATGATGCATTACTTATCAGTTTTTGTGTGAGATGTGTAGGTCACTCACCAAAAGAGACCAGTGCACGACCGAATCACTGTGAGTAATAGTAGTGTAAAACACTTATATTTCTTTTGATACGTTAGTGCGTGATTTTCTGAAATTATGTTATTCAAATGAACGAGTTACAAAAAAGAAAAAAGAATATAGAATGTAGATATGAGATGGGATTTATTTATGGTGCTATTATTAGGCCCGAGGTCGTTCTGCTATTATTGGGCCCGATGTTGTTCTGCTATTATTGGGCCTGAGGCCGTTCTGTTATTATTGGGCCCGAGGCCGTTCTGCTAATCAAAAAGGACATACATGAGTTATGTACATACTCATTTACATGCGTTAGTACATTACTATTATTCACTGAGCTTGACTCATTTCGTATTCATGTATGTTTTGTAAGTGGTCAACCCGGAGATCAACCCTAGGTCAGCTCTAGGAGTCTTTTGTTGGTTCATTCTGTTAAGGCTTCCAAGTTAAACCCTTTTGTTTTATTTTGGGGTTTCTTCTGTATATTCCATTTTGCTACGGATATAAATACATTACTAATATGTAAATGATGGACCATCCCCATTTTGTTTAGAGTGGCATGTCGTGGATTTATTGTTTTGAACGGTATATGTAAATGTGGATATATATGATGTGTGTGTGAGTGATTTTCTGACCACACTGCCCACCTACTAATCAACTGGAGAGCACCGGCAGAATAGATGGCTTCAGTAAACCTGTAACAGAAAGAAAAGGCTCCGGCGGTGGCTCTTCCACCCGGGGGCACTCCGACGATCAAGTCAGTATATCTCTCAAAGATAATCAACTGCTAAACTCACTATTCAAAGCATAAAACTACGTACCTTAGACCCACGGAGGTGCCTCTTTTTTATAGTTTACTCAATCCTAGTCCCACTAGAAGCTTGACTTCTATGGACTCTAATTCTGTAATTACTTTGGATTTCTTAAGAGATAAAGATAAACTCCCTAAGAGCTTTATCCTTATCTTAGCAAAGTCTTCTCTTTACTCTAGGACTCTTGCCCCTTATCCATTATCCGCTTATCTCGGATTCCGATATCTTCGGAGATAACCTCGGCCTCGCCGAGATAACCTCGGCGTCACAACCAGGACACGTGGCACTTCAGCTAAGACGTCGGCGTCACCTTGCCACGTGTTGGTATTCAGAAAATACATCCCCACAACTGCCCCCTAGGTTCTATTACCTTGGCATTTTGAGGTGATGGAACCTATATCTATATTTTCTTCCAGTAAATCGGCTTAAGATTTGACAGCCGAGATCATTCATTTTTGGCCGACATACTTTTCCTAAAAAATCAAAGGTTTTTAAGGAACTTTTTACGCGCATGAGCTGTCATGCATTTCAATTCAACCGTTTTAGACATGCGTTTCTTTCTTATTGGCTCGTGCCTGTGACGCGCCCATAAGTCATCTCTTCTTCACATGCGCCGTCTGACGTATGCGCTCTTTTAGGCGTATTGATTGCTTTTGCCGCCGTTTTCATTTTTTGACAAAATCTTTCCCCCTTTCTTTCATCTCTTCACTTTTGCATCTGAGTTCTCTTGCTTTTTCCTCTCTCTAAAACTCTCTCTCAAATTTGCCATTGCTCAAGCTTCCAAAGCTCTACATCCTTCTCCGTTCACCCCTTCCGGCGAGATTTCCACTGGTCTTCTGCTCTTGCAACCGTCGTAGGACGTCAGCAAATCCCTTTCTGGCCTCCCTTTTTTCTGGTAAGCATCTGTTTCTTTCTATTCCAGTTTTTGATCTTTCCTGGAATTTCTTATTTACTACTGCTTTACTTAAGTAATCAATTTGTAGATCATACGTCTGAATGCGTTGATTTTGTTTTTTGCTTATGCTTTTGAGAACCCCACTTCTGTTCTTCATTCTGAAACTGTGTTCTGGTTTCTTGTTTCCTGTGTTGTTTTCCAGATCTTTGCCTTCAATTTTTGCTTTCAATCTTTGCCTTTATAGATTTAGGTTTAGGATTTGTCTATAGAACCTATCAATTCTTAGGAAAAAACTGAAACAATCCTTACCAGCATATACCTAGGGTTTCGCCGAGGTCCCGATAACCCCTTAAGAGCATCTCCTTTCTGAAACCTAGCCCTCTGATTTTAGGCCGACGTTATGGGTATGTGGAGGCACAGAGTAGATACCCCGACCAAACTTGAGTACTTTAGGCAGGAGTTCTCCATCCCTGCCGATGTCCACCTGAGACTGGCTGGGGATGACGACTCCATCATGCCTACAGAAAACGCCATGCCCCTTCCCATTGTAGCTTTTACTGAGTGCGGACTCTGGCTCCCACTCAACATCCTTTTTCGCGAGATTCTTCATTATTATAAGTTGAACCCCATGCAACTGGCAATCAACTCTTATCGAGTGATTTTTGGTATTATCGCCTTAGCTAAACAAGAAAACGTTAGGATCACCTTAGCCGACATACAGTATTGTTACACCATGTGTGCTCTTAACTTGAAAGAAAAAGGCTTCGTTTATTATCTTAAGCCGAGATCCACAGAATTCAAAATCGTAGCCGACCTCCCAGACTCCAACAAAGGGGCTGGAGATGATTATGTTATTGCTTCGGAAAATTGGGTGTTTGGCGCAGACGAGGACGCCCATCTCTACCCTCTTCTCCAATCAATTAAAAAGGGCAAGGGTAAGAGCCCGATGTCAATACTTAGTTGTTTCTGTTCCAGTCTTCAATATTTTATCTGTTTCTAATGTCTGTTTCTTCTTGCAGACGTTCGCAAGCCAGCGAAAAACTTCCGCCAATCTTACGTTCCCAGTAAAGACCTGAAAAAACTCCTGGACTTGCCAGTTCACAAAAGAAAATCACCTCTTCTTCTCAACTTTATTCCTACATACAAATCGATTTTGCCCGATGTCCCCAAAAGAAAGAAGAAAAGCCTTTCTCCTCCTACTGCCACAACTCAAACCGCCTCTACATCACGAACAGATCAAGAGTCAACATCTGACCCAACCAATCAACCATCTACTTCGGCCCCATACTTGGTCCCAATACAAGAACGAAAACGTCGGCGAAGACTTGTCAAAACTGCTGAGATGGGTTGCCCAAAGCCAGTTGCTCAAGACCTCCTTGCCGACCTCCCTGTTGATGTCGATGCTCAGCCGACGCAAACCATGCCCCCACCAAAGCCGAAACGAACCAAGAAAGCCCAGCCAAAGGCTAAAGCCACTGAAGTTGAGGCTGAGGATACCCTGACAATTTCACAATTGGCAAGGAGTGAGAAGACGGCTTCCGTTCCCAAAAAAAGATCTGCTGAGACACAGCCATCAGAGTCCACACAATCAAAGAAGCTGAGGTCATCGTTTGCGACAACCTCGGGGTCTAGAATACCAAAAGTCCCCTGGACGCCTGAAATTACTTTAGAAGATAAGCCTGTTCTTGCCAGCGATAGTGCCGACGACATTAATGTCGCCGTAGCACTCAATACCGCCCTACTTCTCCCAGGTGATCTTGAGCGGAATGCCAAGATGAGTGAGTACGAGAACTATGCCTTTATGCTCCAACGTTCTGTCCAAGTAAGTGTCTTTACATGGAAACTTGTCTTCTCTTTTACTTTGTAAAATTTTGTAATAATTTTTGCCCTGTGCTCTTTCAGTCCATTCAACATGCCCACTCTCTCTCTATGCAAGCTTTTGAAAACAGGGCAAAGTTGGCCGACATGAAGAGGGAGGTTTTTGCCCTTAAAAAAGAGAAGAAAACTCTTCAATCAAAAATGAAAAAACTGGAAGACCAGGCTGAGGCTGCCACCAAAGCCCAAACCCTAGCCGAAGAAAAGGCCGAATCTGCTGAGGCCATCAAGAAGGTTGCCGAGGCCGAGAAGAGAGAAGCCGATGACAAAAAGGCCCAAGCTGAAAAGGAACTTCAGGAGGCCTTGGCCACTAAAGACGCTGAAATCAAAGCGGCCGACGAAAAAGCCTATGCCCAAGGAATGGCTGATGTTACAGAGGAATACAAATTACAAGTTAGGCAGGCATGCAACAGGGGCTTTTCCCTTGGTTAGATGTCCCTGGCCAAAAAGCTCAATATTCCTGAAGATTCACCTCTGCGCAAGGCCGAAGCTATTCCTCTCCCATTCCCTCCTCCTCCTCCACCTCCAAGTCAAGCTGAAGAAGAATCTGAATCTGAGTCTGAAGATGAAGAGGAAGGTGAGGATGAGGCTTTAGTAAGGAAATCCAAGGAGGCTGTTGGGCCTAAGTCTCCTTCTCTGAATGAGCAGGCCTTGGACTTGACTCAGGATGATGATGGTGATGTAGTTGCCAAGGAAACTACTCCTGAACAGGCCTCATTTGACGTTCCTCCAACCGAAAGAAGTCTTGATGAAACCCTTGCGCAGATTGACGCCGAAATCGAGGCGGAAAAGACAGCCAAAGTAGCTCTCCAGGAATCAGCCGAGGTAGTTCTCCAAGAATTGGCCGAGGTCCAGTCTCAAATTGCGCCTGAAGTAGAAGAATCATAACTTTGATGTCCCTCTTTTCTTGTCTTTTGTACTTTTTTGTTTCCTGGACAGTAGAAACTTCTCTGTATGGCCGATGTGCCTTCTGTTTGTGTTGGATATTTTAACATAACTATTTTTCTTTGAATGACTGCATTCTTTTTTGCCTTTTCTTTGACTGCCTCTGTTTGATTCTATACTTAGAATTTTTTGTATGCCTTTCATACTTTGCCTCCTTTGTGCAATCTTCTCGGGGTTACATACCTCGGGTATAATAGCTACAAAACTTTTACTTCGGCAAGATACTGACCTGTAAACGTTTCATAAATTCTAGTGAAACATATACTCTCAATGTTAACTTTGCAAACTTTTTCTCAAGTTTCAAACAAGTGTTTAAACAACATACTTAGCTTTTTCCTCAACCTGTAAATTGCTGCAAATTTCAACAGATGATCATATGTCGGCTTAACGTTATCTTGTAAATTGCTACAAATTTCAACAAGCTGTAGATTGCCACAAGTGTTTAGCAATAACCTCGGCTTTGCTTCAACTCGTAAATTACTATGAATTTAAACAAGCGAAGAGAAACAGTAATCTTGGCTTAATTTCAACTTGTAAATTGCTACAAATTTCAACAAGTGAAGATAAGGAATAATCTCAGTTTAACTTCAACTTGTAAATTGCTACGAATTTCAACAAGTGAAGATAAGGAACCATCTCAGCTTAACTTCAACTTGTAAATTGCTACAAATTTCAACAAGTGAAGATAAGGAACCATCTCAGCTTAACTTCAACTTGTAAATTGCTACAAACTTCAACTTGTAAATTGCTACAAATTTCAACAAGTGAAGATAAGGAACCATCTCAGCTTAATTTCAACTTGTAAATTGCTACAAATTTCAGCAAGTGAAGATAAGGAACCATCTCGGCTTAACTTCAGCTTGTAAATTGCTACAAATTTCAACAAGTGAAGTTAAGGAACCATCTCGGCTTAACTTCAACTTGTAAATTGCTACAAATTTCAACAAGTGGAGATAAGGAACCACCTCGGCTTAACTTCAACTTGTAAATTGCTACAAATTTCAACAAGTGAAGTTAAGGATCCATCTCAGCTTAACTTCAACTTGTAAATTGCTACAAATTTCAACAAGTGATGATAAGGAACCATCTCAGCTTAACTTCAACTTGTAAATTGCTACAAATTTCAACAAGTGAAGATAAGGAACCATGTCGGCTTAACTTCAACTTGTAAATTGCTACAAATTTCAACAAGTGAAGTTAAGGAACCATCTCGGCTTAACTTCAACTTGTAAATTGCTACAAATTTCAACAAGTGAAGATAAGGAACCATCTCGGCTTAACTTCAACTTATAAATTGCTACAAATTTCAACAAGTGAATTAAGTGTCTCTGTCTTCTCTCTGCCTCCAATGTGAACCTGAGTTCTACTTGGGTTCTCATTATTCATGTCTCCAAAAACACCAATATGTAAATTTATCAATCATATGTGTTTAAAGAAAAGGGAAAAGATTTTATTGATGACCTCGGCCAAAAATAATGCACATCTAATGATAGAAGAATTTTAAATTACAAGTATTCCAAGGTCTTGGTAGTGCTTTGCCCTCGTTATCTTTAAGCCGATAAGCTCCATTGCCTAATACTGAAGTAATTCTGTAGGGTCCTTCCCAGTTTGGGCCGAGCTTGCCCTCTCTGGGATCCTTCTTGTTGCCGACGACTTTTCTCAGGACTAGGTCGCCGACTTGAAAATCTCTTGGATTGACCTTCTTGTTGTAAGCTCTGGCAAGCTGTTGCTGGTATGCTGCGAGCTGAATTGTAGCTTTCTCCCTTCTTTCTTCTAAGAGATCCAGATCTCGGGCTAGAAATATATCATTTGTGCCATTCTCTACTCCGTCGGTTCTGATCCCTCGGATGCCGATCTCCAGAGGGATGACTGCTTCTGTGCCATAAGCCATGGCAAAGGGGGTTTCCCCTGTTGATCTTCTCGGCGTAGTCCGATATGCTCAGAGTACATTGGGCAACTCGTCTACCCACTTTCCGTTTGTTGCCTGCAGCCTCTTCTTTATCCCATCCAAAATTACTTTGTTGGTTGCTTCTGCTTGCCCATTGCTTTGGAGAAAACTTGGTGTTGAAAAGTAATTCTTTATCTTGAATTTCACGCAGAAGTTCTTGATGAGTTTGCTGTCAAATTGCATTCCGTTGTCGGCAACTATTGCTCTTGGAATGCCAAATCTGGTGATAATGTTTCTCCATATAAAGTTCTTGACGTCCACATCTCGGATTTTGGCAAGAGGTTCTACCTCTATCCACTTCGTAAAGTAATCTGTTGCTACCAGCAAGTATTTTCTCTGCCCAGTTGCCTGGGAAAGTTGCCCAACAAGATCCATGCCCCATTGGGCAAATGGCCAAGGGCTGGATACTGGGTTTAGGTCAGCAGCTGGCTAATGTATCAAAGGTGCAAACCTTTGGCATTGTTCACACTTCTTCACGTAGGCTTCAGCATCTTTTTGTATGTAGGGCCACCGATACCCCTGGGTAATGGCCCTGTGGGCTAATGATCTGCCCCCAGCATGGCTTCCACAAATTCCTTCATGAATTTCATATAGGAAATCTTCAACCTGCAAAGGGTGTACGCACCTTAAAAGGGGTCCAGTAAAGGACCTTCTGTAGAGGTGTCCATCTGCTGTCAGACTAAATCTTGCCGATTTCAATCTGACTTTGTGTACCTCCTTACGATCTTCTGGCAGCTTTCCTTCTTTCAGGAATGCAACAACTGCATCCATCCAGCTTGGCCCCATGTCCACACACATTGCTTCCTGCACTGTGCTCTATGGTTCTATGCTCGGGCTCGACATATAGTCGATCATAATTGTCCTTGTTTTTCCAGTCTGCATTGAACTTGCCAGGTTAGCCAACGCGTCGTTGTGGGTGTTGTCATCTCGGCTAACTTGGAGTAGTCGGCAGTTCTGAAATAGGGCTGCCAATCTGATGACCTCTTTTGCATATGCCGACATCCTTTGGTCTCTGGCTGCAAATTCTCCTGTTGACTGGTTAACAATAAGCTGTGAATCACAAAAAACGATTACCTTATCTGCTTCTGCTATTGCTGCCAGTTTTAGCCCTGCAATTAATGCTTCGTATTCCGCTTCATTATTTGAGGCCTTGAATCCCAAACGGATGGACTGTTCTATTATTTCTCCATCTGGAGATATCAGCAGTACTCCTGCCCTCGCTCCTTGTCGGTTGGAACTTCCATCGACAAACAGTCTAAATGAGTCGCCGATGTAGATGCTGCAGAGCCTGAGTTTTTCCTTCCTTTGCTCTTTTGCCTTAGGCTAGGATTCTCCTTGCTTGCTGGGAAAATGCTCATCCTAGCTCAACGGAGCCCGATGTTCGATGGTTTCAGGCGTGAATTCTGCCATGAAGTCGGCCAAAACTTGGCCCTTTATTGCTGTTCTGGGCCTGAACTCCAGGTCATACTGGCCCAAGGCAACTGCCCATCTTGCGATTCTTCCTGTTAAGTCTCCTTGTTGCAACAGGGACTTCAGTGGGTGCTCTGTGAGCACCACAATCTTGTGCGCCTGAAAGTAATGGTTTAATTTTTTTGAGGCCATTACTAAAGCCAGCATTAATTTCTCTAGTGGTAGATACCTTGTTTCTGCGTTGGCCAAGGTTTTACTTACATAATAAACAGCCTTTTGTTCTCCCTGTTCTTCTCGGATTAGCACTGCACTTACTGCATGTTCTGACACAGCTAAGTGCAAAAACAGCTCTTCCCTAGGTTCAGGTGTCGAGAGAACCGGAGTCGTGGTCAGATATTTCTTTAGGTCGGCCAAAGCGGCCTCACATTCCTCAGTCCATAGGAAGTTCGTGGTCTTCTTCACCAGGTTGAAGAAGGGTTTACATTTGTCTGAGCTTCGGCTTATGAACCTGTTTAGGGCTGCGGCCCCTCCAGTAAGCATTTGTACCTGTTTTGCCGATGTTGGGCTCTGTAAGTCTAGGATGGCCTTGATCTGATCTGGGCTGGCCTCTATGCCCTTCCTTGTTACCAGGTGCCCCAAAAATTTACCAGATCCAACTCCAAACGCGCACTTTGATGCGTTGAGTCGGACCCGATATGTTTTGAGGATCTCGAATACCTCTTTTAGGTCGGCAAGATGACTCTTAGGCTCCTTGGTCTTCACGACCATGTCATCAATGTAGACTTCTACTGTTTGGCCAATTAGGTGTTTGAACATTTTGGTTACCAGCCTTTGGTAGGTTGCTCCTGCATTTTTCAACCCAAAAGGCATCACTCTGTAACAGTACAAGCCTTTTAGGGTGATAAACGCTGTTTTCTCTTCGTCTGGGGGGTACATGGCTATCTGGTGGTATCCTTTGTAAGTGTCCAGGAAGCTCATCCTTCCATGTCCAGATGTGGCGTCTACTAACTGGTCAATCTTGGGTAGAGGAAAGTAGTCTTTGGGACAAGCTTTGTTCAGGCTTGTAAAATCTACGCAGACCAGCCATTTACCATTCTTCTTCTTTACCACTACTGTGTTGGATAGTCATGTCGGGTAATGAACTTCTCGGATGGCGCTGGCCTCCAGAAGTCTGTCCACTTCTTCTTCTACTACTTCGACGTGCATCAACGTCGGTCTTCTGACTCGTTGAATCACAGGTTTTGCCGACCTATCAATATTCAGTCTATGGCAAGTGACCTCGGGGTCAATGCCAGGCATTTCGTAAGGTGTCCAGGCGAACACCTCAATGTTGGCTCTTAAAAAAGTCTCCAACTCTTTTTCCTCTTCTTCGGCTAAGCCGAGCCGAGAAGAAAGAAGCGTTCTTCGTCTTCATCGTAGACGAGGATTTTCTTTAGCGCCTCTTCGCTCTTCTCGGCTGGTTCTTTGTCGACGTCCTCTAGTACTTCTACGTCCTCATCTTCAATTTCTGCCTCTTTTGGCTCTCGAACGCTGCAAGTAGACTTCATTGCTGCCATGGAGCAACTTTTTGCTTACAGTTGATCTCCTCTGATTTCTTCAATCCCATGCTCTGTTGAGAACCGCAATAGTTGATGCAATGTTGAGGGAACTGCCCCCATTGCATGCAACCATGGTCTTCCCAAGATGATGTTATATGGTGAAGGTGTATCAATCACCATGAATTCTGTCCTGATCTTCTTAGTGCCAGCTTGTACTTCCAAGCTTGTTGCGCCCAGCGGCCACGTTGGCGTTCCATTGAAGCCGACCATCGGGCCATTCGATTGCTCCATGTCGTCTGGGTGAAAGTCTATCTCCTTGTAACATCTAACGTACATGATGTCACAAGAGCTGCCTTGATCTATTAGGATGTGTTTCACTTGGAACTCCCCAACCTGGAGGGATATTACCAAGGCATCATTTTGCGGATGCTGGACCATCTCTAGGTCAGCTTCAGTGAAGGCTATCATCGGTCCTCGGCACTCTTCAGGCCGAGGTCTTTTATGTCCGACCTGGTTCACGTGCTGCAGGTGTTTTACTCTTTGGGTTTCTCCCCGAATGTCGCTTTCGTTCACTTTTGAGTGAATTACATTAACCACCCTAGGTCCCTCTCCTTGTGGTTACTGTGCTGGAGGAGGCGAGGCCGCTGGTGCTTGAGGTAATCTTACCTGCTCTTCTCTTGTCCTGGCTTCATCGACGAGGTCCCTCAGATGGCCTTGCCTTACTAAATCCTCTAAGTATACTTTTAGGGCTCTGCAGCCCTGAGTTGGGTGCCCTTCTTCATTGTGGTAAGCACAACGCCTACCAACGTTCCTTCCCATGTATTCCGTGGGGCCTTTGCTGGTGCTCTGAAATAAGGTTGATTTCGGATTTGATCCAGGACTTTGTGTACTGGGATTCGGAACACAGTCGTCACTGCCTGTTTACCCCTCAATTCTATCTCCGATTTGTTAAATCCGTTGTCACCTCGGCTTCGCTTCGGCTCGCTGTTCCCTTTTTCCTGCTTTACCTCCTTATTCCCGAGGTGTCCTCCTCGGCTCTGGCATATTTCTCAATTCTTGCCATGAGCTCTTCCATATTTTTTGGCAAAGTTTTTGCCAAAGACTTCCGTAGTGGACAATTGTCTTTCAGGCCGTTCTTGAATGACACGACCGCTACTTCTTGATTACATTCTGATATTCGATTGAACACCTCATAGTACCTTTTCACATAGGCCCTAAGGCCTTCGTCTCTGCTGATCTTTAGAGCCATCAATGCGTCCACCCTCAATGGCTGCAGTTTGTTCGTCACAAACCTGGCCACAAACATCTCGGCCAGGCCTTCCCAAGTCTTTACGCTTCCCTTTGGTAGTTTATGGAACCAATCTGATGCAATTTTCCCAAAGGACGAGAGGAACACTTTGCAGAGTAACGGCTCGTTCCCACTATATAATGCCATCGAATTCAGGTATAGCCCGACGTGGAAGTTGGGATCTGACTTACCATCATATACTTGGAACCTCGGCATACTGAATCGCTTTGGTGCTTGAAATTTGTCCAGTTCCACCGAGAATGGTGTTTTCGGCTTAATCGGGGAAGTTACCTCGGCTTCAGCTTTCTGTTGTTTCCTCTTCAGCTAATCTCTCAAGTCTTCTTTACTCCTCCCTAGAGCTCGGCTATCTTTGGACTTTAATCTTTTTGGCACACTACTTTCAGCTTCGTGGTGGGCTCGTTTTGACCTCTCTCCATGTGTTGTGTCAAAACAGAGCACTTGCCCTTGAACATGCCGATGTTCTTTGGGCTTTTGGTCCTTCGGGACTCTTCTCGTCTTGGCTCCTCTCGTCCGACTTCCCTGGAAGGTCGGTGAGAGTGCCTTCCACTCCTGGTGTGCTGAGGGACTTCAGGGATTGCTCTTCTTCCCTTCTTCTGTGTATTAGTTGCAGGCATCGACGTATCCTGCAGCTGGTATGGTGGCTGCATGACATTATTTTGCATCATGAAGTTGACGACCGACTGAAGGTCTGCCAACTTGTTCACCAATTCTTTTACTTCATCATCCCTCTGTAGGCACCTCTCCCTCCATACGTGAAGGTTGTCTTCGTGATAGTACTTGCCTTGGTCTGTTCTCTTCGAAGTACCGCCCTCTTAGCCGACGTCTTTTTCATCGTGGCTCTGGTCATGAGTTTCTGCATTGTGGTTGTCTCCTTCAATGTCAAGGTCAATTGGTCTGCCACTCCCAGCAGGAGTGTCGGCCCTAATGTTTTCCTTCTGTCCGTTACTGGCCATCTATTCTTCTAAGTTTCCCACAGACGGCACCAAATTGTGTGAGTGATTTTCTGACCACACTGCCCGCCTAGTAATCAGCTGGAGAGCACCGGCAGAATAGATGGCTTCAACAAACCTGTAACAGAAAGAAAAGGCTCCAGCGGTGGCTCTTCCACCCGGGGGCACTCCGACGATCAAGTCAGTACATCTCTCAAAGATAATCAAGTGCTAAACTCACTATTCAAAGCATAAAACTGCGTACCTTAGACCCACGAGGGTGCCTCTTTTTTATAGTTTACTCAATCCTAGTCCCACTAGAAGCTTGACTTCTATGGACTCCAATTCTGTACTTACTTAGGATTTCTCAAGAGATAAAGATAAACTCCCTAAGAGCTTTATCCTTATCTTAGCAAAGTCTTCTCTTTACTCTAGGACTCTTGCCCCTTATCCATTATCCGCTTATCTCGGATTCCGATATCTTCAGAGATAACCTCGGCCTCGCCGAGATAACCTCGGCGTCACAACCAGGACACGTGGCACTTCGGCTAAGACGTCGGCGTCACCTTGCCACGTGTTGGTATTCAGAAAATACATTCCCACAACGTGTATACTCAGATCCTGGCATCTAGACACTGCTCAATGGAAGTTTTCTCTTTGTCATTATAATTTCTTCCGTTTTAGGCCCCGATGTTGTACAAATATTTATTGACTATTTTGTTTGGAGGCTTAAGCACAGGCCAGTCATGTTCAAACATTTAGGGGCAAGTTTGGATCGTGACAGTACATGATCTCATCACCTGCAAGGCTGCAATGAAGGCTAGGTGTTATATAATTGAAAAGATCATGGTTTTATTATCCTGATTAGGCTACTTCAATTGAAAGGAAAAGAAAGAAATAAATAAATTAATAAAAAAATTTTTCTTAATTGAAGTTATGTTTTTAGATTACTACAACAAATTAAGATTTTGGAGACAAAGATTTAGGGACAAGATGACTACGAACAAATTATTTTGGTTGTTAAAAGTGTTGTTGTTGAATTTGTAATAACGAAATTAGACATCTATTGATGATTGTTATTATTATTATTTTTTTGAACCATATTTTTTATCTAAAGAAGTAAATGTTGTTTGTTCAAATTATTTTATTTCTAAAAGTGTATTTATTGACAATATTTTTAAAATCTGATCACTAAAAATATTTTTTTTTTTTGACTTTTTAGTATAATCTTAGATAACGACCCTTGCGATGAGGAGCAGAGGCAGGGTCCTTACCCCTCCAACTTCCTCAGAATCTTCAATTTTATATGTATGCTATACCCCCCCTTCTTCTTCTTCTTCTTCTTCTTCTTCTTCTTCTTCTTCTTTTCGTTTTTTTTTTTTTTTTTGGATATATTACATTTTGATCACTAAATTTAATCTAACACTCTTAAATTTGTAAAGTTCACAATGAAGTAGAGTTACCTTTCAAATAAACATTTACAATAATAGTAATAATAATTTCTTACTATGTTTTATTCATTATTTTATTTGTCAACACTATATTGATATCAAACATTATTGGTTAAGAAAATAAACAAATTGTGATAAAAAAAAATAAAAAAATGATTATCCTAATATTATTAAAAATATTAATCTAGCCCATGTTAAAAAGCTATTAGTAATCACATGTTTAAAAATCTTGCAATAAAAAAATAATATAATTTATTTAATTAATTAATTGGTAAGAAATCATAGTGAACAAAAAAATTTCATTAACAATTAAATTTTTAGAGAAAGAATATGTTTTACTTGTGATTTCCTATAATTTATTTAATGGAATCACTTGTGAAATTTTATGGACCTAAAGATATTGTTTAATAGATTAATTATATTAAAATTTGTTTAAATGTTAGCATATATCATCTCACCACTTATCTAAAAATCCGTACAGTTTGATCTCCTTAACTATAAAAATTCAAAGAAATAATATTTAATGAAGACTAATCTCTTATAATTTTATTGGTCTAATTAACCAACATTGAGTAATATTTAATAGTGATTTAATTAAATAACATTTGAGCCGATCCATCGACGGCTCGACATATCTATCCTATGTTATTTGTCGATTTGCCCATTCCACCAGAAGAATCTTGACTCTGCCCCTGTTTGCGATGACAAAAACCGGTCCCTAAATATTTTTTATAACAAAATTTTCACTTTTGAAAATAAAATGTGATCTCTAAAATCTTTATATGTTGTAGTGTGAAAATTGAAAATTAAAATTTACTGAAAAGAAAAAATAGAGTTCACGAAGGTGAATTTTTTGTCCAACATATTTGATAAAGAACAAAGTTTAACATCACTATCAAATATAGAAAATAAGATGATAAGGTTGATCTTGAGTTATAAGAAAGAAAAAAGCCAAAAAAAAAAAAAACATAAATGAAGGTATTTTGGGGGGCATGATTACTATTTGTTTTTTTGGACGTGTCATTTCATAAGAAACTTTTAGGTCTTTCATTTTAATTTTTTTTTTCTTTTCTTATATATATATATATATATATGTGTTAGAAACATATGAAGCCGTCCTCTTAACTTTGGCATATTATGAAAGAGACTTACTTACATATTCGAAGATTTTACTAATTTAGTATATCTTCTTACATTAATCTATATATATAGTCTAGAATAGAATGGATAGACCAATTTGAGTGAAACTTCATTTAGGTCTTCGTAATTTTAATTTGAACTAGTGGTTAGGCAAATGCGTTGCACGTGACTTGTAATTTTTCATCAAGTGTTGATAATGTAATTATACGTGTCTCTTAAATTAGTATATACTATATATACAAAGTATGGAGACTTGTATGAGTAAATTGATTTATACCCAAAATACAACTAAACAAGAAATAAATACATACTTAGCTGAAAAATTTAAATGATACATGAGAAATTTTATAAACATGAACATTAATTTATAGCCATATTGTTGAGATCACAATCTTAACTTAAACAATAAGTAAATTTTTTAAATATATAGTGTTATACAAATCTTTTTTTATCAACTTCCCACTCCAATTTTTCATAATTTGTACCTGTGATACAACTGAAGGTATGAAATTAATTGCATAATTACATAATTTTGTTTAATAGTTCATTTTATAATATAAATTCATTGAATCCACTAATACATATTATTTACATATTATTGGTGTGAGAATGCATTAATATTAGTATGTAATATATTTTTATACATTAAAATTTGTTGAGTCTCGTTTCCTGTGCCATGAATAGCTTGCATGATGAAAAATATAATATTAGTCATTAGTAAATTTTCATTTATGTAGAAAATGTAGAATAATTTTTGGGCGAATTACACTAACAGTCCCTATAATTTGGAGCTCGTGTCACTTTAATCTCCGACTTTTCAATTGTAACACATTTGACCATAAATTTTGAATCTTGTTCCAATAAGGACAATTGAAGGTACAGATACCAATGCTTAATTTCAAGGGCAAAGTCATCAATTTGAGACAATATAAACTAATTTGACAAAAATATATGTCAAAAAGCATTTTTGAATTTTTAAAAATTACTTCTACCTACCAAAGATAAAATTGTGTAAAATTGATAAATCTTTTAGACATTTATTTATTTATTTATTTTACCGAATTAATTTTTATGATGTGTTTGGATGATAATCATGTAATAGATGGTTGTTAGGTTTTTAATGTGTAATCGATACATTTAATATATGAAATGTTTTTAGTTTTGAATTTTTTTTTTATTTAATGGATTTTTCTAATAGTGATATCAAAGTTGTCGCCATAATTGACTTTCGAAAAAATAGAAACTAATTTAATGAAAATAAAAACAACCACCCATTAGATCACCATCCAAACACATAGCAAAAATTAACTGGGGGAAAAAAAAAAAACTAAATGTGTAAAAGATTTATCAATTTTACATAATTTCATCTTTGGTGGGTAAAAATAATTTTTAAAAATTTAAAAATATTTTTTTGACATTTTTTTTTTCAAATTAGTATGTATATTCTATCAAATTGACAATTCTGCCCTTAAAATTGAGCAATGGTATCTTTAATTGTTTTTATTTGGAACAAGATTCAAAATTTAGGATCAAATGTGTCAAAATTGAAATTCAAAGACTAAAATGCCACAAATCCAAAACTATAGGGACCATTAGTATAATTCGCCCATAATTTTTTTAAGAAAATTGAATGATATTGTATCTTAATATTTCGATCGATATCGGAATCACTACAACAAAAAGAGTCTTTGGAGACGAAAACTAATGACGAAAATAAATTTTGTCACGAAAGATGTACCTTTTAGTGAAGAAAATAATATTTTGTCTCCAAATGTACCATTTTTAGAGAGAAAAATAAAATTTCGTCACTAAACTACCTATATAATAAAAAATTAGCTGACGAAATTTTTTTTCGTCATTATTTTTATTTTTTTCGTCTCTAAAATTTTTTCCTGCTATTAAAACATTGGAGGGGAATTGTGCCGTCAATTAGTGACAAAAAATTTCATCTCCATTAAAAATATTATTAGTGAGGATAAATATTTTGTCACCAAATAATTCAATGTACAAAACTACGTAGTTTTGTGTCTTGAAGAGAAAATCTATTCCTCACCAAATTCATTCTCCTGACCCAAATAATCTATTGCTCTTTCATTTCACACACACAGCCACCAAGAACAATTTGAATGATTTTAATTTGAGAAAAAAATATGGAAAATATAATGATTAACATATAAGGCGAATTACACTAACAGTCATTATAATTTGAGATTCATGTCATTTTGGTGTGACGATCCCGCCACGTATAATATTTTGCAATTAATTAATCAAGGTGATCTGCATTTTAATTAGTTATTATTCTGGTTTAATTGTGGAATTGATGAACATTATTGTGTTTGATTCATATATGATTTTATAAAAGAGTTATTTGGAATTAGAAATTGAAAGCCTAAATGGCTTAAAAAGGCGAAATCGATGAGTTGAATAAGTTTAATTTCTAGTAATAGACCATATGAGGGTTTAATTAAATATTCGATTCAATTTCTATTCAGCTTAGTGAAATTGAGATTTGATTAATTGGGTCCAAGTTGCTATTCAGCTTAGTGAAATTAAGATTTGATTAATTGGGTCCAAGTTGGAGTTAATTAAATTATGAGGTAAGGGAATTGTGATTATTCTGAATTAAATTCATTTATGAGGTGCCTAATTTGAATATGTAATTTATTAACGGAAATTTTGAATCTGATCAGAAATTGAAGGCTTAAATGATTTGAGAAACCAAAATTGATGATAGAAATAAGTTTAATTTGATGTTTAAAACCTTTTGGGAGTTTGAATAAACAATCTGATTCAGGTTGGTAAAATTAAATATAATTAATTGGGACTTAATGGAAGTCAAATTAGACTAATTAAAAGGCCTGGGAAACATCATGAATACCTTGGGAGAGACTAATGTAAGTTGCAAAACTTTACGGAGCAAGCACGGTAGATTTTGGTTTGAAATTTACTTTGAAATTTTCATTTTTTCTCTTCTAGGTTGCATGTTAACGTATTTAGTGAATGGTTACCTTAACCTTTTGTTATTTATTTATTTATTTATTATTATTGTTGTTATTATTATTTTTTGAAATGACAGATTGAAGATTAACGAATTTGGTAACTTGCGTAGCAATAGCTTTTTGTTGATATTACCAAACACGCATCCATCACAGTATAGTTGTACTTTTTGTTGATATTACCAAACATGTATTTTGACTATGTTATCATGGGTTATGATTATATTGTGATGGATCTTATCTTTTCGTTGACACTATCAAATATATATTTTGACTATGTTGTTGCTTTATGAAAATGAATAGGTTTTTGTAATGATCTGTAATGGATATTATATTGAATAGGTTATTAAAATGCAGAAGTTATTTTGATTGTTGCGATGACCGGTGCGTATTTTACTTTGTTCTCTTGAGTAATGATAGAATTATATTTGCTAAGATGCCGGGTAAGTTGTTGTTGAAAATTCTTTCTTAAAATATTTTTTGTTGTGGTTGTCTCGATTCTGAGTTTTCATTCATTTCGGAGGGTGCGAGGTCGACTCTAGAGTGTCGAGTGAGAAGTTGAAGTTTTTCCAAGCTGGGGGCCAAGGCTGCACATGCGGGAAACCAGGCCGCACGTACGGGAAGCAAGGGAGAGGGCTGTGTGGACACTACCTAAAAGGCAAGTACGTGAGTGGTGGTACGGGAGAGACTACACGTGCGGGGGTGGGAGCCACACGTGCGGGAGAGGGAGCCGCACGTGCGGCCAGGAGCGTTTTTTGTCTCGTTTTTCGTGCTTTATAGCTATGTATTGGTCATTTGCTCTTTTTCTTTCATTTTTCTGATTTGGTCACTCTCTATATCATATTTCTCTCTTTTCCCCTCATCTCTCTCTACCCAAACTTCTCAAAAGCTTTGCATTTTCTTTTGATCCCAAGAATCCATTGGGATTTTGGTGCTAGTTCCTTATACCAAAATGATGAGCGTGTTAAGGGCTTCGCCTTGACCGGTGGAGATCGAATTCCGGCGGAGTTGATTTTTGAGCTTTTCTCCTTTTCTTTCTTGAGGTAGGGATTTCTTTGATCTTTTTCAATACTTCTCCTATAGATAAACATGTGATATACTCTATTGCATAAAAACCATGTTGTTATGGACTTTTTTTAAAATCATGAATGGGGATCTAAGATTGGTTATGTGAGGTTGAGATTTGGGATATTTGAAACGCCCTCAAAATAATACGTAAAACCCATCACTTTAGACATGCAATGACATAAAAGAAATCAACCATCTTTCCATTAATCAGAGTAGTTCTTACAAAAGTATCATATGCTAACAACAAAAGCAAGTGCCCTACGGGCTTACAGCTTTCCAAGTTAACACTTGGTTATAAAAAGAAGAGTACTAACTCCATACATATAAAGCCCTTGGCTTGAATTTACATGCAATACATCAAAAGAAAGCAAACAACAAAAGGAATCTGTCTGCCTCTAGCCTCCCAAGTTATGTCCTTGGAGATGGCATGCTACCTATACTTGAAAATGATGTCCCATAAAGGGTGAGCCACAGCCCAGTAGAAATACACTAAACCAGCTATGAACAATGACCAAAAGTTTAGCAGTTGATAGATGGTCAACACCGATACACTCACTCATATCACATTTTAGTTTCATGACATTTAAGTCCATGTTACACTTCATTTCTCATTTCTTTTTCAACCTTGAGTTTGAAAACAAGGCTCAACACTTAGTTAAATAACTTAATGAGAATAAGACTCATCTTAAAAACACTTTCGAAATTCATGATGGATAAACATTTTAATGCTGTATCAATAACACATAAACCACTCCCATACTATGCGAACGATACACATTTTGGTGCTGTATTAACATGACATAGAAACACTTCTATACTTCACAATTGATAACGATATACATTTTAGTGCTATATCAAATCAATCTAAACACTTCCATAATCAACACTTGATACACATTGTAGTGCTGTATCAATGTCACACACAACCCGGCTTAGAGGTCCATCCCCTATCTTCCCCTAAGCCGTGGAGTACATCCCCTATCTCCTCCCACACACACAATGTATATAAACATAGATCATATACATAAACAATCAATACATAAAGTCGATGTATTATTCCAACCGCTATATTCGATAGCATACTCAATTAATTAGTTTTAGTTTGCCTAATCATCATGCATTGTTTACAACAATCAAGGCTATCCTCCACCGATAGCCCAAAGCAGTTATTTCTAAACAGGAAATAAATGCACTAAATGGATATATTATCAACATTCAACCTGGGTGGGTGATTAAATGAATCAAACTACACCCGTTAATCCCATAATCTTTTCAATTTGAATACTCTCAATTAAATTCTTTATTTCTCAAAATTAATTATACAAATTAATTTATCCAATGAATTAGGGCATTTTCCCATAATTAACATAACAACCCCAAGGTTCCACTTTTATCCATAGCTCATCATCTATATCATTTCTCTATGCCAAACGTGCATATAGGTTTAATTATAAATAAAACCCCAACTTTTGTAAAATTACACAAAGACCCAAACTTTCTCAAAATTACCCAACAACCCCCAACATATCAAAATGCTAAAATTCAAAGACAAAGCTCATAAAGAGGAGTAGGATATCCCTACCTCGAAGTTAAAGCCCAAACGGGGAAGTTGAAGGAAACCAAAATGCTCCAAACTCAAAGATCCACGGGTCAAAATGGAGCCCTCGACGATCAACACACTTTTTATAAAGGCCGGAGGATAAGGAGACACTCTAACTAGATCAAACCCTAGAGAGAAGGGAGATCCTAGAGAGAGAAGCTCTCAAAAACGTTTTTAGAAAGTAAGGGAGAGAGAGAAAAAGTAAGAAGTGATTTTAAAACGTCCAGTTGCTAACTGATATACAACATTCCCGCTCGAGCGGATAACAGGACGCTCGAGCATCAAGAGCAGAAAACTGGGTACGCTCGAGTGCAATAATTCCCTCTCGAGCGCCAAGACACAAAGACAAAGGACACCCGCTTGAGCGCGAAAGACCAGTCCTCTCGAGCATAGATTTTCATCTCCCAGAACTTTCACCAACGAGGTACTACTCGCTCGAGCTCAACAAGCCCGCTCGAGCGCAACTCACTCGAGCGCAAGAAACCCGTTCGAGCGTAGAAAACACACTTGCAGAAGTTTTGCAGGGACTCAGAATGCTGGAAGGGTGTAAACCCTGCTCGAGCGCAAAATGACCCGCTCGAGCGGACCACTCAAAAACTGGGCAACAACAATGGGAGCCAAAGCTCTACCAACCTGTAACAACCAAGCTCGACACATCCTAAAACTCAAACAAATGGATTTAAAGGACAGCAACAAGATAGATACAACTATCAATTCTACGGAACCGAGTCCAGAATACAACTGAACAGTAAAGGGACAACCGGGATCGCTATAACCTTCCCTCTTTAAAGAATTTCATCCCCAAAATTAAATACAAGTTTTCAAAAACAAGTTTTCCTCAATTTCCAACAATGTTATAACACAACATTAAACAATCCGACTCATTACCGATCGATCTCACCTCCTTTTCAAGAGGCAAAACACATTATTCATATATCAACCTGTATTATCAACATGCATTCCCTTGAAATTTACTAATTTCAACACATTTTCCACAATTCTACTACATCTGCAACATTAATGTCATGTTTGCATTTCCACAATATATTTAACACACACGATGTTAAAACAAACTTCCATTTTTAAGGCAAGTTCTACAACATTTCCATAAACTAAAACATCACTATGTTTCACAACTTCAGACATATACAATGCTCTTAAGGGTCAATAATATTACAAAATCTCAATACATAATTATATATTAACAAACAGGTCCGGATAATTCTCACGGACATCCGCCTCACGTTCCCAAGTGGCTTCCTCCACTCCGTGATGTTTCCACAATACCTTTACCAAAGGGATGGTCTTGCCTCACAAGACTTGATCCCTCCTATCCAAGACCCGAACCAGTCTCTCCTCATACGAGACATCCTCATCAACCTCTAAGTCAGTCCAATCCAATACATGAGATGGATCTGGCTCATACTTCCGAAGCATACTCACATGAAACACGTCATGAACTCTGGACAACTGCGGCGGCAAAGCTAAACGATAGGCAACCTTGCCAATCCTCTCAAGGATCTCAAAAGGGCCAATAAACCGAGGGGACAACTTCCCACTCTTCCCAAACCTCATCAATCCCTACCTAGGTGATATCTTCAGAAAGACATGATCATCCACCTCAAATACCAAAGGTTGCCTCCTACGGTCGGCATAAGATTTCTGACGACTCTAGGCTGTAACAAGCCTCCTACGGATAAGCTCAACTTTCTCCGTCGTCTCCCTAACCAACTCCGGACCCAACAAAGGTGTATCACCCACCTCAGCCCAACACACTGGAGACCTACACGGTCGGCCATACAAGGACTCAAACGGTGCCATACCAATGCTAGACTGAAAACTGTTATTGTAGGCAAACTCCACCAAGGGCAAGTGCCTCTCCCACGTCCCACTAAAGTCAAGGACACAACCTCGAAGCATATCCTCAAGGATCTGAATAGTGCGTTCGGACTGCCCATCAGTCTGAGGATGATAAGCCGTACTAATGGTCAACTTAGTGCCCAAGGCACTCTGCAAACTCTGCCACAACCTAGCAGTAAAACGAGGATCTCTATCTGAGACGATCGTCACTGGGAACCCGTGCAATCTCACTATGTCCCGAATATACAAGTCGGCGAGATGATCTACCGAATCTCTCACACGCATAGGGATAAAGTGCGCCGACTTAGTCAACTGGTCTACAACCACCCCAATGGCATCACTACCCCGCTGAGTCCTCGGAAGACCTACAACGAAGTCCATAGTGACATGCTCCCACTTCCACTCGGCAATAGGCAAGGGTTGCAACAAACCCGCTGGCCTCTGATGTTCGACCTTCACTTACTGACAAGTAAGGCACTTAGACACGAAGGTTGCCACATCTCTCTTTATACCCTGCCACCAAAACTGGCGACCCAAATCCCGATACATCTTAGTGCCTCCCGGATGCACCGCAAGGCGTGAATGATGGAACTCTTGGAGTACTTCCTCTCGGCAAGACTCCAGCACAAACAAACGGTCTCGGTATCTCACACTCAGGTCGGGACACACCGTCAAGCCCTTCTCAATCTTTCCACTGGAGATCTTCTCTCGGAGCGATTCTACCTCAAGGTCACCTCTCTGTGCCTCTAACACTCATATCACAAGTGTAGGTTGCGCAACAACAGAAAACAAGGCCGCAGCCTCAACAGATTCGCCCAGGAGCAAATCAAACTCGCCAAGTGCACCTAACATCTCCCATTCTCGGATGGCTATACAAGCTACATCACTAATGGATTTCCTACTAAGGGCATCGGCCACAACATTGGCCTTCCCTGGATGATAATGCAACTCAAAGTCATAATCCTCAATGAACTCCATCCACCTCCTCTGCCTCAAGTTCAAGTCTTTTTGTGTAAACAGATATTTCAGACTCTTATGATCCGAGAACACCTCGAATGTCTCACCATAAAGGTAGTGCCTCCAGATTTTCAAGGCAAAGATCACTACTGCTAGCTCTAGATCATGTGTAGGGTAATTCTTCTCGTGTATTTTCAACTGACGTGAGCCATAGGCAACTGCTTTCCCCTCTTGCATCAACACACAGCCCAAACCCTCTCGTGAGGCATCACAATAAACTGCATAACCCAACCCTCTCTCTGGAGTAATCAAAACCGTAGCAGTGGTCAATCTAACTTTCAATTCCTAGAACAACTTTTCACAAGTCTCACCCCATACAAACTTGACTCCCTTCCGAGTCAGTCTAGTCAACGGCGAAGCTAGCCTAGAGAAATCCTTTACAAACCGGCGGTAATACCCAGCTAATCCCAGAAAACTGCGGATCTCAAAAACGCTCTTAGGCTGTGCCCAGTCCTGCACTGCCTCAATCTTGGATGTATCAACGGACACCCCTTCCCTAGATATCACATGGCCTAAGAACTTGACTTCCCCTAGCCAGAACTCACATTTCCCAAACTTGGCATACAACCTATGGGCTCTAAGCAATTCAAGCACCACTCTCAAGTGTTCCTCGTGCTCCTTCTCAGAAGGCGAATAGATAAGAATGTCGTCCACGAAAACGACCACAAATCGATCTAAGAATTCCCGGAAGATCCGATTCATCAAGTCCATAAAGACTACCGGTGCATTGGTAAGCCCGAATGGCATCACCAGAAACTCATAATGGCCATACCGCGTACGGAATACCGTCTTAGAAATATCCTCTTCCCTGACCCTCAACTGGTGGTAACCCGATCTTAAGTCTATCATAGAGAAACAACGGGAACCCTTCAACTGGTCAAACAGATTATCTATACGGGGCATAGGGTACTTATTCTTGACCATAGCCCGATTCAACTTCCGGTAATCGATACACAATCTCAAGGCACCATCTTTCTTTTTTGCAAAGAGGGCCGGTGCTCCCCACGGCGAAACATTGGGGCGAATAAAGCCCTTATCCAGCAATTCCTGGAGCTGAATCTTCAACTCACTCAACTCGGCTAGGGCGAAACAATAAAGTGCCATAGAAATCGGCGTTGTGCCGGGCACTAAATCAATAGAGAACTCTATCTCTCAGTGAGGTGGCAAACTAACAAGATCCTTGGGAAAGACGTCCGAGTACTCACAAACCACACTCGGCAACACAGTTTGGGTCTCATCGCACTCACTACTCAAAAAGCTAGCACGTAGACCACTAAGCTCACTCCGCCCTCGCGGATCATACACCGGTGGCAACACACTACCAACCCGATCCCCCAAGAAATGGAAACACTCCCCGCTCAAGGTACATACTGTGACCTTCTGGCGGTAGCAATCAATAACAGCCCGGTATGACGATAGCCAGTCCATACCCAAAATAACATCAAAACCCTTCATGGGCATGACAACAAAAGGAAAAGGAAGCCTATGATCGGCGACCTCTATATCACAACCTCTAACACCTTGTTTCAAGATCAACTCATCACCAACAGGCGATACTACACATATAGGAGACGTTAACTGTGCCAACTCCAATTCCAAAACAGATGCAAATGTAGCAGATACAAAAGAATGAGATGCACCCGTATCAATCAATACACTAGCAACCGAGTTGCAGAACAAGAAGGTACCTCTCACAACTGACGGAGCAGGTACAAGATTCTGCGTGGTAACAGCATACACGCGTCTTGTAGGCCCCTGATCCAACTGCTCACCCCTTGGAGCAAACGACTGTTGTACTGACTAGGACGATGAAGCTCCCGGATTGGCCCTCGAGGCCTGCATAGACTGAGCTGGCTGAAAACCCTGCGTCTGCCTAGAACCAGATGCGCCTGAAGTGGCCCTCAACTATGGGCAAAACCTCTTCAGGTGCCCAGGCTGACCCCTGCCCTGACTCTGGCTCTGCGGTCTAGCTGAAGATGAAGCAGCTCTCTGACCTCCTCCCCTCTGTGGGCAAACTGAGGCCTTGTGGCCTAACTGACCACACTTGTAACAGGTGAAATCTCCCTGATTACCTCTCCCCGAGCCTGCACTTGGCACCGGAAAGGTCGATCTAGCAATACCTCCCTGAGACTGCTGAGGGTTAGCACTCCTCTGTCTCCTGCCATCACCTTGACCATCCTGGCTCCTCTTGGAGCCTCTCTGTTCCTCATCTTCCTGCATCATGATCTCCATATGGGCTGCAGCATCAACCAAGCGCCCACAGTCTTGGATCATTGAACCTCCAACCCTTATCTTGAGGCCGCGCTTCAACCTCTTCTTGAACTCGATACAGCGGCGTTCCTCGGACGCCACAAGTTTAGGTGCGAACCTAGACAAGCTAGTAAAAGCAGCCTCATACTCGGCTACTGAAGAACTCAACTGCAAAAGCTGACAGAACTGGTCTCTCAGCTTCTCCTTGACTGCTGGAGATAAATACTTCTTCTGAAAAGCCTCCACAAAAGCCTCCCACGTGCCAGTAATACGGCCCCTCATGTATTTCCACCACTGACCGCACCCCCTTTAAGCTGGAAGGATGCCAAGGTCACTTTCAACGCTCCGTCCTTGATGCCAAGCATCTCGAACGTCTTACCCATTTGCTCTAACCACTCGTCAGCCTTCAGTGGCTCCTTCAGATCCCCAATAAACTCGTCTGGGTTAGACCGGAAGAAATCCCTTTTTAAGAAGGTAGACCCTGCCTTAGCAACCTGGGCCTGAACTGGAGCCTGTACTGGATTCTCAGCTCTGAGAATTCCCATAGACTTCCTCAAAGCATTGGCTATTCCTCGGGCTAAAGCGCCCATGGCCTCCTGACCTGCTGGCTCAGCCACATTGGCCAGGCCAACCCCCTCCTGCTGTGCTGGAATATCGTCCGGTAAAGGCATCTCCTACCTACCACGTCTGCCACGTCTACCACGTCCTTGTCCTGACATCCTAATAAAGGTAACGAAGAACGTTAGCACATTCATAAATGTGGCAAAACTAAACACTCGCGTCCTAATACATGGACAACTGTAATTCTCTCCATGTAAGCACATAATCACATAGGCAATTACAAATTTCATTCCTGGATAATGATAGTCCCGAGGCGTTAATAGAGTTCCGGTTAGAAACAGCATTGATCAAGTGCTTTTCCAACAAGACTCCCAGAAACCCAAGGATCCAATCAACATCCTAGAAACTAAATCCCATACTCAAGTAGCCACATAAACATGCTATCATATAAGCACATAACACTACATCTAAGTCTCTATTCAAGCGAGACAAACCCATTGTGATCCTAATCACTTCCCACGTACCCAAACTATTCGAACCTGGTACGATCTAATACCAAGTTGTAATGCCCTCAAAATAATACGTAAAACCTATCACTTTAGACATGCATTGACATAAAAGAAATCAACCATCTTTCCATTAATCAGAGTAGTTTTTACAAAAGTATTACATGTTAACAACAAAAGCAAGTGCCCTACGGGCTTACAGCTTTCTAAGTTAACACTTGGTTACAAAAAGAAGAGTACTAACTCCATACATATAAAGCCCTTGGCTTGAATTTACATGTAATACATCAAAAGAAAGCAAACAACAAAAGGAATCTGTCTGCCTCTAGCCTCTCAAGCTATGTCCTTGGAGGTGGCATGCTACCTGTACCTGAAAATGATGTCCCATAAAGGGTGAGCCACAGCCCAGCAGAAATACACTAAACCAGCTATGAACAATGACCAAAAGTTTAGCAGTTGATAGATGGTCAACACCGATACACTCACTCATATCACATTTTAGTTTCATGACATTTAAGTCCATGTTACACTTTATTTCTCATTTCTTTTTCAACCTTGAGTTTGAAAACAAGGCTCAACACTTAGTTAAATAACTTAATGAGAATAAGACTCATCTTAAAAACACTTTCGAAATTCATGATGGATACACATTTTAATGCTGTATCAATAACACATAAACCACTCCCACACTATGCGAACGATACACATTTTGGTGCTGTATCAACATGACATAGAAACACTTCTATACTTCACAATTGATAACGATATACATTTTAGTGCTATATCAAATCAATCTAAACACTTCCATAATCAACACTTGATACACATTGTAGTGCTGTATCAATGTCACACACAACCCGGCTTAGAGGTCCATCTCCTATCTTCCCCTAAGCCGTGGAGTACATCCCCTATCTCCTCCCACAGACACAATGTATATAAACATAGATCATATACATAAACAATCAATACATAAAGTTGATGTATTATTCCAACCGCTATATTCGATAGCATACTCAATTATTTAGTTTTAGTTTGCCTAATCATCATGCATTGTCTACAACAATCAAGGCTATCCTCCACCGATAGCCCAAAACAGTTATTTCTAAACAGGAAATAAATGCACCAAATGGATATATTATCAACATTCAACCTGGGTGGGCGATTAAATGAATCAAACTACACCCGTTAATCCCATAATCTTTTCAATTTGAATACTCTCAATTAAATTCTTCATTTCTCAAAATTAATTATACAAATTAATTTATCTAACTAATTAGGGTATTTTCCCATAATTAACATAACAACCCCAAGGTTCCACTTTTATCCATAGTTCATCTATATCATTTCTCTATGCCAAACATGCATATAGGTTTAATTATAAATAAAACCCCATCTTTTGTAAAATTACACAAAGACCCAAACTTTTTCAAAATTACCCAACAACCCCCAACATATCAAAATGCTAAAATTCAAAGACAAAGCTCATAAAGAGGAGTAGGATATCCCTACCTCGAAGTTAGAGCTCAAACGGGGAAGTTGAAGAAAACCAAAATGCTCCAAACTTAAAGATCCACAGATCAAAATGGAGCCCTCGACGATCAACACACTTTTTACAAAGGTCGGAGGATAGGGAGACACTCTAACTAGATCAAACCCTAGAGAGAAGGGAGATCCTAGAGAGAGAAGCTCTCAAAAACGTTTTTAGAAAGTAAGGGAGAGAGAAAAAAAAATAAGAAGTGATTTTAAAACGCCTAGCTGCTAACTGATATATGACATTCCCGCTCGAGCGGATAACAGGACGCTCGAGCGTCAAGAACAGAAAACTGGGTATGCTCGAGCGCAATAATTCCCGCTCGAGCGCCAAGACACAAAGACAAAGGACACCCGCTCGAGCGCGAAAGACCAGTCCGCTCGAGCGTAGATTTTCATCTCCCAGAACATTCACCAACGAGGTACTACCTACTTGAGCTCCAACAAGCCTGCTCGAGCGCAACCCGCTCGAGCGCAAGAAACCCGCTCGAGTGTAGAAAACACACCTGCAGAAGTTTTGCAGGGACTCGGAATGCTGGAAGGGTGTAAACCCCGCTCGAGCGCAAAATGACCCGCTCGAGCGGACCACTCAAAAACTGGGCAACAACAATGGGAGCCTAAGCTCTACCAACCTGTAACAACCAAGCCCAACACATCCTAAAACTCAAACAAATGGATTTAAAGGACGACAACAAGATAGATACAACTACCAATTCCACGGAACCGAGTCCAGAATACAACTGAACAATAAAGGGACAACCGGGATCGCTATTATATTTATTGTTGTAGGGTGTAGTTTGGGAAGTGGACTAACATGTTTATGTTTAGAAAGAGGTGAAGCCCTAATTTTAATAATAATGTTCATTGGATAAAAAGGGTTTTAATTGTGGAATAATCATGTTTTGAACCTGTAGCACTCTGTGCTTCCTATTATAATGGAACTATATTTGACCCTTTGATTACCTTGATTGAGAACCTTCTTAGTTGTTATTTGAGCCTTGGTTAAGGTGTTGCCATAGTGGTTAGGTGAGTTTGAATCAGAAACTCGAAATTTGAGTAATTGTTATCGAGTAGTTTTCATGCTTTCATCATTTTCTGTCTCCATACTTTGAATCTTGATGTGAGCCTAGAACCATTGGAAAGCTTACTTCCAAGGCTTCAATTTGGACACAAGAATGACCCTAAACGGAGTCCGGACGAGAGAGTTATACCTGTTTGAATTTCGAGTTTCTGTGCCAGAAGCATGCTCGCTCGAGCATGCTTTTCTTCGCTCAAGAAAACTGTGCGAGTTTCAAAAATTTTGAGAGCTTCATTTGTACACTGGAGCCAAGCTTCCTTCGCTCAAGTGACCACATCACTAACAGACATTATAAAGTTATTTTTGGCCCTAAACTCTATTTTTTCTCCCTCTCTTCTCCTCTCATGCTCCAAAACGAAACCCTAACCTTCCAAACTCTTGATTTCTCTTTTATTTACCTAAGATTCACCCAAAATCTTTCAAGAATGTTGAAGAGCAAGCATAGATCAAGACTTCTACTGATTGTTTTGCGATTTCAATGGAATTTCAAGTTGGGTCTTCATCTTTAGCTTCAAATCTTAAGTTTTGAATCTTGAGGTAGGGATTTCCTTATTCCTTTTCAATACCTCATCTATAGATAGACATGTGGTAGATTTGTAATGCATTAAAATCATATCCATTATGGATTTCTTTGAAAGTCATGAAAGGGAACCTAGGGTTTGTTATTTGGGAATGAGATTGTTAAATTGATTGTTGTTTGAGTTAATTGGAGAGTAATCTAGCATGTCTATGTTGAAAGAAGAAAAAACCCTAATTTAATGTTTTAACTGGGTGAATTAAAAAAGGGTAAAGTTGAATAATGTTTGTAAAGTGTTATTATGGGTTGTGTAAATGTGTTAATAGCTAAAAGGGAGAATTAACTATGGCATTGGAATTATTTTGGATTGAACATATTAAATTGAGTTGGGTTATGGCTTTTATATCCATGGAATTAGTTTTGTGAAATGAAAAGAATGGATTGGGATAAAGAGTGGAGTATGTTAACTTGGAAAATAAGAGGATTGATTTTTGAAAGGAAGAATGAAATCATATATGAATTTCAGAAATTAACTTGAGGTTGGATTATGAATATTTTATTTTATTATTGTTGTTGTTGGATTTAAAATCTTATGAGAGTAGATTATTATACTACGTGTGTTGAATACATACATTTGAAGGTTTAGTCCTTAGTTATTTTACTACTGTTGTTGTTGGATTTAAAATTTCATGAGAGTTGGATTATTATAATACGTTTGTTGAATATATACATTTAGAGGTTTTGTCCTTGGTTATCAGTGGAGGACGACATTGTTGTGTTGAATAGTTGTGTGTATGCATTACACTTATGTTGGTTGTACATTGTTGAATAGTTTGTGTGTATGCATTACACTTGTTGGTTGTACTTTGTCATGTTGTGATGATTGGTAACGTATACTGCGCTGAGAATGAGAGGTACCATTACCTTCCAGCTAGCACCTGGAGAATTGGTTGCGCTTAGAATGAGAGATACTAGTACCTTCTAACTAGCGCCTAGAGAACTTGATAGAGGTGCCATTACCTTCCAGTCGGTGTCTGGTAAATTGGTATTTCATTGTGGAAAGGTGTATCCTTAGCTTACCGTGCTTAAGGCCGGTAGAGCAGAATGTATTTATCATTATTGTCTCAG
This sequence comes from Camellia sinensis, assembly GCF_055761805.1. NCBI lineage: Eukaryota > Viridiplantae > Streptophyta > Magnoliopsida > Ericales > Theaceae > Camellia > Camellia sinensis. The sequence continues at coordinate 84,337,600 of NC_138974.1, forward strand.
TGTATCTGGGTATATCATGCGTTATGATGGTTATTGTTCTGAAAGGCTGTGTTGCCTCAATTGTTGAAGCAAATAGTTATTGATTACTTCTTGTTTTCCTTTTGTATTAAAGGCATACTTGTATAGTTATGAATGTGTTGGAAATGAACGTAAATGTTGTGATGAGATTGTGAAAAATGTGAAAGACTTTGAATATTTGTGAACATGTTTGAAAAGGAAAATCAGGTATAAGTCTGGAAAGTGAGAGAAAATGTAATGGGCTCGGTGAAATGGTTTTTCTTCAGAAATTTGTTATAGTCATATGAATTTTGGAAAAAGGCAACAAGAAGAAAGAAAAGTGAATTGCTTATGTTATTGAATGAAATGAATGACTTTGAGAAAAGTTCTTATATACATATATTTCTGTGTAAATCGTCACATTATTTATACAGTATGAGACTAAGCATTCATGATCATAGCTATCTGTAAGTTGCTATTGTTTAGGATCATGTTGAGATCCCTACTGGACTTTATGCTCATCCCACGTTGCTAATCCTTTTTCAAGTGAACATTGAGAATTGTTTCAAGGTCATGGATCTTCTTTACCTGTTGGCCACGAGGCCTTTTATTTGTGGGCGGAATGCCATTGATGAAAAAGGGTTAAACCCTTTCTTTTACTTTTAAAGATGTAAGCCTACGGGCAATTTATTTAGTTATGCTCGTGTTATATTTAATTTGCATTCGGTTGAGAGAATCTTTATTTATTCTTACTCATTGATGTAAAGAGTTTTCCGCATGTTATCTCTGAATTTGAATTAAATTAATGAATCTGGTAATGGTTCTGAGTAATAGAAAAATGGGGCGTTACAGAACCTAGGGAGTTAAGTGATGAATTTTTTTATTTATTTGTGATTAATCGAACCTCATGAAATTTAACATTTACTTGGCGTTGTGTTGTTCAAAGTTGATTCTAGCGAATTGGTAATATGTAAATCGATAAAAAGAGAATTAACCATGAGATTAGAATATTATTGGGTTACACTACTGTAGACGCGCCCTTGGGCCTCACTACAGTTCGAACCCAATTTGTGTCACGGTTCTGTATCTAATCTCGCAGAGTGCAATGTAAGACCGATGAATCATCAAAGAGTCCAAATCCAGCAAATCGTTTTTGAAAACAGATTTTTTTGAAAGAAGTGCCAAACATGGACTGCTTCGCCAGATACAGAGTCGCCGCCTAAATATTTTATTTTAGGGAATTTAGGAAACCCTGACTCGTTTGCCTAAGGCCACGTTTCGTCATCACCAAAGTTGCCTCGGCTCGGGAACTTGGGTAAGATTGGGGAAGGTCACTTCGTGAGCACCCCCCCTCGCCCAATCAAAGATCGGCCTCTACTAACCATGATATCGAGTTTTGAAAACATTATGCGTTCTTATTCCGGTTATTAGCCTAGATTTACTATGTGATGCGCACAGCATACAAATATAGACCGGATCGCCTGAATTGGAACAAAATATCTCATGTTTGTTTATTTGAAAATGGTTTGATGGTGCTACTCGTAAGTAGGCTAAGACGTGGATTTGCCACCCTCTGGTGGGCTTAGAAAACAAGATGATTTGCCACTCTCAAGTGGGCTTAAAACTCACAATCGATGAATTGTTCCAATCCAAATAACCCAACCTTCACCCACAGGCATTCAGGTAGGTATATCACATAAGCAAATAGCCTCATGGTAAGTATGCTATCATGGCAGTCACTCACACGCATGCAAGGATACTAAAGCATAAAACTTACCAAGTATTCCAAGCCAAAACTGAAGCTGATTAGAAATCATGCATGATCCTAAATATACAGAAATGCTTAATGCAACACATGCAAAATGCAACTATAGTAGGCTCGGCTATTCTAAGGATGGCATGTGAAATGCTACAACTAACAAGTATTCAACTCGGAATTGAAATACAAATACAGTTAGTATGATGCGCCGAGCCCGGTGCATGCAATACAGATGAATGATGCAAACATGCAAGCATAAGTATGCTAATTGAAACATGCCCTAATCTAACCATTATAAGCGGGTAAATAAAAGGGAGAAAGATGTGGGGTTGGAAGACATACATCACACGCACGCACACTTATTACAATTGTGCCCTCACTCGGAGGGTCCGAATAAATAATACAGTCCGAATAATAATTACAGTCCGAATAAGTACAAAACCCTAATTAATTAACAATTTAACTAGGAAAGCAAGTAAATTAGCATGCAAATCCATGGACCGCCTCAGCTCTATTCCGAATGATGAAAGATGCATGCTCGAGTTGCCTTGCGCGGAAATTTATTGCGATGCCCCGATTCATCTCTGTTTGCAATTAATGCCGGAATGCTGTGCAAGGCTTTAGAAAGCTACTGATTTCTGATTTGCTGCAACAGAGAGCAAGAAAGGGGCACAACAAAGTATTTTCGCATATGTATGCATGACTACTCTTCAGGGAGTGTAGTCCTCGATCCTCGTGCCATCAATCATGCATCTCAATGCATGATGGCCGAGGAGTCAGATTGCACGACTCAATGTGAAATGAATGCACATATAAACACAACAAGACCTAAACTCCATCATGGGTAATCCGGAGTGTCGGCGACCGGGAATTGAGACACGTTCCATCACTCGGAGTACAAAATGTCCCTCGTTTCCCGTGCTTGGGCTAACTCCTATCCCAAACACAATGCAAATGAGATGGCATACACAATGCGACTAACATACAACCTAGCATACGTAATGCTATGAAATGGCATACACAATGCGCGATGTAACATGGCATACACAATGCTCTAATAGGCAACTCAGCATACACAATGCTATGGACCGAAATGGCATACACAATGCATGATGGACTTACACCAATATGAGTGGACCTCAGCCACACCTACATTAGTGGCCATACAATGATGAAAAGAAAACAAAAACACTCATGCAAACATGCCCAATGCAAGGAACCGAATCTAAGGCACAAAGTGCAACTCTAGCAAAGCATGGCAAGGGATGCAATATGGCATAGAATAACACATGATACAGCTCTGAAACAGCATGCAAAGTGGTCCCGAATCATGCAAATATGTCACACAATGCAAGTTAGGGGGCCCGGGTACCGGTACTAGTGAAGTGCGTTACACTAGAGGTACCCAAAGCAATGCACCAAAGGCAAAACTAACCCTAAACAGACCCTAGGCAGGTCTGAAATACTGGGGAAAGGGCCTAAAATGATGGCTCGGAATGCAACGAAATGGAGCTCATTCAATGGTCCGAAAACAAAGCATACAAGCCCTACTCTCAAACGCATTTAAAGAGTACAAAACATGGCAATATGGAATTAACATAGGCTCTGAAATGTGATGCAAAATGACCCCAAAGCATGAAAATACCTCAGCACATGCATGCAATGGACCTTAAACCTCAAAGTTAAGCATGGGTATTGAACTACAAGCAAGAAAAACGAACATCATTCAAACATGAGACCCAAAAACAGAGCTAGGGCAGTCCAAAATAAGCACATTATTAGTTTAAGACATGGCCAAAATGTGCTAAAATCAAGGTCCAACAAAGCATGCAAAGAAAGCTAGTGAACCATGAGTTGTTCTACAACTATATGAAGCATATGAGGGCTCGCCCAACCAACCAAAAACAGAAGTATTTCTTGCCAAAATATACCCAAATAACCACTGAAACTCAGTCAACACATGCAAGAATGGTGAACCCCTTTGGAAAGCCATGCAAGGGGTTGTTCTACACATACATGATAGACAAACAAAAGGGAAAAATCACCTCTGGAAATGAGTTATGAAAGCCCTAAAACCCACCAAAAAGAGCCTGAAATTGGTCTAGGAAGCATGCAATGAAAGGTCCCTTTGAAAGGCCTTGAATGGGATTGTTCTACACATGCATCATAGACATAAAATATGGCCAAAGGGGCTCTAGACAGAGTCAAGGTAGACCTTAAAACTTACAAAATAGGGCCCAAAATAAGACTTCAAAGCATGCAAGATGGAGCCCCTTTGGAAGGCCAACAATCCTAGTAAAGAGAACAAGGGGTGAGAGGGTCACCCCTCTCTGATTTTGAAGCTCAAAAGCATATCTACGCCACTAAAAATCCATTGGATTTCAGTGGCTAAAAGGCCAAACCAAGGCCAATGCAAATGCTCAAATACAAGGCTCAAAACATGAGGAAATGATGCATGAAAGGGGGAAGATGACCCCAAACAGAAAAGAGTCCTTAAACAAACATGTTTAGAAGATCAAAACAAGAATTTTTCTACTTTATGGAAAATCTCAAAAATGCTTGCAAGTAAGGCTAAGATATCATGCAAAATAAGCCCTAAAAGAGAGATGAAACACACAAGGATGTAGGAGACCACAAAAAGAAAAGTATCCTTAATAAAACTTCAAGAGGAGCTCAAAATAAGACACTTTATAGTTTATAACAAAACCCAAAAATGTTTGCAAATAGGGCTAAGCTATGGAGCAAAATAATGCAAGAAAAGGAGAAATGGAGACTTACCCTTGTAGCACAGCAACGCAGCAACTTCTGGACCAAGTTGGTGAACCTTCAACCCCTGAAAATCAGACCTAAAGTGCTGGAATGGATGGTGGAGGTGGTAGGCTATAAGGTGTAGTGTAAATGACCAAGAACAAGGGTGTTTTGAGCTTGGATGAGAGAGATATGGAGAGTTGTATGTATATGCCTCAGTTGGTTTTTTTTCTAACCCTTGCAAATGAAGACAAGCCTCTCCTTTATAGAGAAGAGGCTCTAAAGCTTCTCTTGGAAGCTTTAAATATCCTCCATATACGTGTATGGAGGATGGTCCAAATGCCTCCTAGCTAGCACAACTGTGATGCATTCAGAGAGAGCAAAAAGCAAGAAGCAGGCCGACCAGTTCAAGTGGTCGGCCGGCCACTCCCCTTGGTCTGACCAGGGGTCAAAAGGTTCAAGGAGAAATGCTGGCCGGCCACCCTAGAAAGGTGGCCTCCCAGATGAGTGCAACACAGCTGTATAGTGGAAAGCCAGAAAAAGTGACCCAAGAAAGAGAAAAACCAGCTTTTTAGCAAGGTTCAAAAGGATCAAGAAGAATTACTGGTTAGCCTACCCATATTGGTGGCCTCCCAGATGAGCACAACACAATGGTGGCATGAAAAATCAAAAAATGTGGCCAAAAGTGAGAAAAACCAGCTTTCTGTCAGAAAAATTAGCTGGAGGAGAGAGAAAAAGAGAAAGCTGGTTTCCAAGGAGAACAGGTGGCCTCCCACCATACTACCACCTCCCTAGCAATGAAAATAGGGTTACTACCAAAAATAGACCAAGACGGATGCAAAACGAAGGTTCGGGGGCCAAAACGCGCAGTCTGAGGCCCCAAAAACAGGCTGTTAGGCACCGGAAGTGGCGTATGACCACGAAGTTTGTCTCCCGGGCCACAGTATCCCTCTAAAGGGAGGAAACAAGGTGTGTGCCAAAAATCAGAGCAAACGGAGGTAGTTAAGCAGTCCCGAACAGAGGTACACGGTCGACGGCTCCGAAAATCGAAAACTGGGCTCCAAACGGGAAAAATGGCCTACGACCACGAAACGTAGCTTACATCCACTGAGAGATGGTCTACGAGACCTTTCCCTCCCTTCGGGAAGAGAAAACAGAGAAAACAGGACTTGATTCGCAAACCGAAGCAAAGCACAAAAGAGTCCCGAAGTCCGGAGGCAAGGCTCGCAGCCGAGACTCTGCAACCTCAGAACGAGCACAATATGCAACATCACCGAGCGCTCAGTTGGTGACGTCTGAGTCTTAAGGTCGGTCAAAAATGGGGTGTCTACAACAACTGTTAAATAGAAATTGAGCAAATTATAAGTTTGTTACCCATGATTGGAATCCCCATTTAAAATGAACGAAATTGAGTTGGTCATTTTTTTGTGAAATGAAATAAATGGATTAAGGCACAGGGTGGAGAATATTAATGTGGAAGAATGAGATAATTGATTTTGAAATGGAAGAATGAAACACTAACATCGTGTGAGTGTCGGAAATTAACTTGGGATTGAATCACAAATATTTAATTTCATTATTGTTGTAATTGGATCAAAAGTTTCATGAGAATTACTGTTATTAATGTGTAAGTTGAATACTTTTTACTTAGAGGTTTTGTCCTTGGTCATTGGTGGAGGATGACATTGTTGTGTTGATTAGTTGTGTGTATGCATTACACTTGTTGGTTGTACCTTATCATGTTGTAATGGTTGGTAACGCATATTGCGCTGAGAATGAGAGGTACCATTTCCTTTCAGCTAGCGCCTGGAGAATTAGCAGAGGTACCATTCCCTTCCCGCTGGTGTTTGGTAAATTGGCATTTCATTGTGGAAAGATGTATCATTGGCTTACTGTGCTTCTGGCAAGTAGAGCGAAGATTATTTATCATTGTTGTCTCATTTGATTTTTTGTGTCATGTGTTATGATGATTATGATTCGGTAAGATTGTAATGTCTTATATGTTGAGTAGATGTGTTTATGTATATTTGGAGGTGTTAGAGAGTGGTTGAGGGATTTTCCCTACCATAAATCATTTATTAAAAGTATCTCTTTTCACTTGAGCTTAATGATTGAGAATGCGATGAACGTGTGGGGACGGGCTTTGGTTATGTGTTGGGTTATAAATAATGTGAAGGAATCGGATTTGGTGAACGTGTTTCCAAAAATAAAGTGAGTATTATGTCGTATTTTGTTACAAATGAAAAATATGGTTATCGTGTAATAATTGTTAAAATGGAAATGGGCAGTAAAAGCGAACCTTGGTGTTGTTGAATAAACTGAATGATTTTGAGAAAAGTACGTATGTATGTATACTTTGGTTACAAATGTCACATTATTTATATGGTATGAGATTAACATTCATGATCATAGCTATCTGTAAGTAGTTATTGTTGAGGATCATGTTGAGATCCCTACTGGACTATATGTTCATCCCACGTTGCTAATCTTTTTCAGGTGAACATAGACAAGTGCTTCAAGGTCACGGATCTTCCTCATTTGTGACCATGGGGCCTTTTATGTGTAGGCGGAATGCCATTAATGTAAAAAGGCTAAACCCTTCCTCTTGGATTAAATGATATAAGCCTACAGGCAAATTATTTCATTACTTATTCATGTTGCATTCATTTTATATTCGAATAAGAGAATTCTTATTTAGGTATTCCTTGTAAATATAATGAGCCACTGTATGCCATCTCTGAAATTGAATTTATAATAATGGCTTTGGTAATGGAAATCCAAGTAATAAAAAATGGGGCATGACAATTGTGTTGTCCTAGTTTTTTTATTTTACTAGAATAGATGTTATAGTTTGGATGTAATATATTAATTTCTTGATACTATGAGACATGTATTTTGCTTGTGTTGTTTTATGAAAATGAATAGTTTAATTTTACATTGATTTGTATTATATATTTTATTTAATAGATTATTAAAATGCATAGGAATTACTTATTGAAAACAATATATAGAAATTGCAAATACCACCCCCCCTAACACAATTTTTAAAATTTATTTATTACTGGCGAAGAAAAAAAATTGTCACTAAAATTTTCTAATCCCAACAAATAATTTTGTCATACATGTTCAATATTTCGTCACTAAATTAAAATATTTGTTGGCAAAAATTTACATTCACTGAAGGGTCTTTTCTTTCTGCATCTTTTTGTGACGAATATTTTCATCACTAAAAATTCTATCACTATTTTTAATGACGAAATATTTTGTCACCCAAAACAAATAGAATAAAAATTTATTTAATTCTAGTGACAAATTGGACATTATAAGTGACAAAATATTTAACATTGAGCGAGAAAATGTTTCGTCACCAAATACCAATAACAGGCGACAAAATAAAATTTCGTCACCAAGTACTTTTAGCGACAACCAATAGATGACAAACATGGTGACGAAATTATTTTGTCACAGATCAATTTGGTGATGAAAATTTCACTACTGGAGACGAAGTGATTTTGTCATTAAAGAACCATTTTGTTGTAGTGAATTTCATAATTATTTTCACGATATTTATAGATTCATACTTAGAAGTGTTTGTACGGTCACTTTTATGAAACTATCAAGTTATATAATTTATTATGTCATATGTTAGAAATTAGCATGTGACAAAATTTGATCAAAACTTTTTATTTGATGTACTTACTTTCTGCATCATTGAGTGCTGAGATAATGTTTGGGCATCATTTGATTTTTTTTTCTTGTAATTTGACTAAAATATGTGCATGAGGTATATCATTTTTTCTTGAACTTCACAACAGATAGAACAATTCCTGGTGCAGCTCATTTAACTTTTCTTTGAGAGCATGTTGTAATAGATCTTCTATAGTTTTTGTTTTACCATCTTCTTGTTTTTCTTCTTACTAACCATTATAACTCATTGTAATAAAAATGTTTGGATGAGTAGGAGTTTGAGGCGATATCATATTGTTATGAATTTCAAAATCCATTTACCTTCAATAATGTGATTTTTCTATGAAGGGAAAAAAAAGTACAATTATTGTCGTGATAGAGGTATTTTGCAAAGTCTTAATCTGTTATTGAAAGTGTTTGTTATGGATACTTGTTTGTATGACTTGTATATATATGTATTGAACATAAGTTGATAGGAGAATAATACACAATTCTGTAATTTTTTCCTAGCAAATATAACTATATTACTAAAGCGATGCAATTTGGAAAATTAAACTATTTAATGGTAATTGTAACGCCCTAAAATAAAAGACATTAAGATAAATCATTTAATTAGAATAATCTCAAATCAAGTGGTCAAATCTCTATATTCGTTTTCATTCTTGTGAGAGATTTACAAAAGGTGTCTACATGCAATACGTATTCAAACTTCTTAAAAGGTGAATCCATAGCATATGTGACAATTTAATTAAATGCAAAAGAAATGAAATAAAATAAATGCCCGAAGGCTAGAAGTTCCAAAACTTAAACCTTGCTATACAAAGATGGTTCAAAAAACCTATTCAATTAAAGCCCTTGGCTTGTCAAAATATAAAACAAAATATAAAAGAGCCTCGTGCTCTCAAAACATGTTCCTCACCTTTAGCTAGTGGAATCACGACATTTTTTCCTGGACAAATCCACTAGAGGTAAGCACAAAATCCTGTAGAGATATCTTCACAAAGTATAAATGTTTAAGTAGTCTTATTTACCTGAACACAATGCCATGCCATACTCCAAATATCACAAATTTTATTCCTTTGTAAAATCATATGCAATGATCTTTTAAGACAATTCATTATCTCAATAGTTTCCAAAATTTAAATACGATGTGATAAATACAACCTTGGTAATTCCTAGCTAGGTTGGTGTCTGTAAGTAGGCATAATAACCACTACTAATCTCTCACTTTACCGACTCCTAACCAGAAGGCAAATGGCACCTCCTCTGCGCGTATTTTTGGTCTTTCACCCTAGATACTTAGGTCAGCTTAAACATTACTATTTACATCCCTATTTGGACTTACCAAACGTATTTACCCAAAAACATTTCAAGGTTTCCAATTATTTTCTCAAACAATAATTCAATTCCCAAGGTATAACCATAATAGATGATATTCAAAACTTGTGCAAAATGAATTAAATGAAATGTAATTATAAAGTTTCATTGTAACATTCTATAATTCTTAACATTTGCTCAAATTATAATGAAATCCACGTCAATGTGATATATGATACTATCTCATATTCACAATCAAAAATCAATTTCATTTTAGAGTCCAAACATATACATATTCATGCTATCTAAGATTTTCTACTAATAACATAATCACATGAGGTAATATCATCAATTTCTTAAAGAAATCCCCACAATTTCATTATTGCCTTACAAAAATTCATTTTCTCCCAATTTTTCCCAAAAAATTTAGGGTTTAATCAAAAGAGGGTTTCTCTTCATTTTCAAGACATTACCCTTCCATATACTTCCAAGAGATTCATAAATTCATAAAACAACTTAATTTGAACCAAAACACATAAAAACATCTTTAAAACACTTTTCAAAACACATCACTCCAAACCTCAAACCCTTTATTAAAATCATAGCAAAATAAGCTAGACATGCCACAAACATACATATAACTCAAAGAAACTCCTACCTCAATATTTGGAGAGGAAAGATGAGAAAAGCCCCAAAATTAATGCTGTGGAAATCCAATCTCCACCACAAACAATGTAGCCTTTGAGGAGCTCTCTAATATTAATAAAGACACTTGGGTCAAAATCTCAAAGGATGAGGAGAGATCAAGGAAATAAATGAAGTGAGTGGAGGGTTTCTAGATAGAGATGAAAGAGAGAGAGAGAGAGAGTGAAGTGAAAAGTAAAAGAGAAGTGTGTAAGGCTCAACTTTTAAGTGATAGGACAGATTTATGAAGTAGACTGCAAATAGACCGCTCAAGAAAACAGCCCTACACTTGAGCGGTAAATTCAAATTTTGGAACGCTCGATTGAATAATCTTACGCTCAAGCAAAGAATACAAACTTCCAAAATCTCACTCATCCTTACAAAAGACCGCTCGAGCGATGAAATTTTCGCTCGAGCGAAGAATACACATTCCCAGTAGTTTAGATTGAAAAACAAGATACTGGAAGGACAGCGTTACTGCTCAAGCGACAAAAGTACTGCTCGAGCGGTCCCAACTCAGAATAGAGACATTAGCTACCTTAATGCACTCTCATTAATCCTAGATTCACTCCAACACCCACAAATGCAAAACAACACCTTGGAACACACTAGGATGTACTCGAATATCTCCAAAGAAAGAACATACAACAATGTGAGACTCATAAAGTTTCCAAAGTAGTAAGAATGATCAAAAGAAGTGGAAATTCTAAATTGAAATACTTAATTTGTTTTACAAAAAATTTGGGACATCATAGTAATATAGCATTATGGATTGGTAATGTATGAATACAATAATATGTATAAATTTACATTTAAATATATATATATATATATATTGTATATTTATATATGTAGACACTGACATATATAAGATATCATAAAAATAATATGTGACATTTTTTACAACAATATAATATAAGTAACAATAAGAAAATAATCATTCATAATTAAATAGTTGGTCATAATATAGATATTTAGTGTTACATTTTTGTGTGTATGCCCTATTTTTTATTAGATTATTAAATTCACATAAAAATTGAAAGAAATTTGTGAATAATTTGTGTAAAAGTAGAGATTAGTGAAGAAATATTTTAAAAAAGAAATTTGTATATATTTGGTTTGGTTTGTTTTTTCAAACTTTTTTTTCGAATTTTTTGGTTTTCATTTGTCTTTGACACTTTTTTTTTTTAATTACCCATTTATTTTCTTTTTAGATTCACTTAATTTAATAATACTTTTTTATTTTTAAATTTTACTTTAGATTTAGATTCACTTAATCTAAATGCACTTAGAAAATAATTTGGCGTGTATTCTTTTTGAAAAAAAAAAAAAATTAATAACAACGACAAATATAATAATAAAAAATAATACATGTTCGAATTTATAAGTATTTTTATCAATATTTTACTTTTTAATTCTATTTAAATTATTAGATAGTAGATATTCATGTAAAAGTATAATTTAAATATAAAATGTCAAGAAATTTCAATATCTTTAATTATCAAAACTAAGAAAATATGAAAAATGAACAACCAAAATATGAAAAACCAAAAACTAAAAAACAAATTTAAAAAAATAAAATGGACAAAAGTGGTCATTATTTAGAATTTTGACATCATATCTTGATTATTAAAGTGCCATGTAAAATATTACAGTTCAGAAAATGTAATCTAAACCAAAAAAAAAAAAAAGTATACGAAGATCACAAGCGAATTTTTGAGATGCAACAAAAATCTATATTTTAAAAACATAAGCGCTTTTCTCTGTTTAGATTTTAATAGATGCATACAACTTTAAAATTCAACCAAAATTATTCACAGTGATTTGATTTATGATGGAGAATTGTAAATATTATGAATATCAATATAGAAGCAAACACAAAAAATAAGAAAGAATATATATATATATATATATATGTTTTTGTTCTTCAATCATCATCAATGTAAAAAAAAAGGAGACGATTTTTTTTGGATAAGAAGGAAGATGGTTTGTTTATATTTATATAGGACTCTTGGAAGTAGATATATCGTTTTTCGGCGTTCAACTCCAAAAATAAAGAGATAGTTGGTTTATATAGGACTCTTCATGACTTTTAGAAAGCATAGTAAATTTGAGAGGATAAAATTAAAATTTTAAAAAAGTGGAAAACATGACAGGTCACACTTTTAAAATAATAGTAGATAATTTGACCCTTACACTTTCAATTTTGTTTTAATGTGGTCCATTCATAATGAGTTGCTAAAATTTTGGGGGAAAAAAAAAGGTGCAAAGTTAGAGTGACCAAAGTGAAATTCAAAACAAAGTATTTGGACCTCTAATTTTACATATGGTCTTCTTTTATTCCAGATTCTAACAATAAGTGACGAAAGAATCGTATTGCCATAAAATTAAAAGTGCTAAACAAATGCTAAACAAATCCTTTTAGTTCAGAAACACAATGCTAAACAAATCCTTTTAGTTCGATAACATAGTGCTAAATGGGTTGATCTCTGCTCTTTGATTTAGATCTGCAATAGGGGACAGGGGTGCTTGTCGATGGAGGTGATGGTTGATTGCAATGGATGTAGTAGTGGTTATGATGGTGAGGAGTGGCCAGAGGTGGTGGAGGTTGCAGTGGTGAAGGGTGGTTAGAGATGGTGGTATTGATGGAGGTGATTAAGGTTAGGTTAGAGTTTGGAAAATTAGGTTTAGAAGATTAGAAATGAGGGTAGAAGTGGAATTTTAGATTGGGACAAAATTGGAATTAAAAAAAAAATGAATGAGGTGGGGGTTCTAAGAAGAAATGTAGGGGTTAGTGGCAATGCTCTTGTTTTAAATGTGTCCACAATTTATCAAATGAATGCAATTTGTGTTTGTATGAAGTCCACATTTTGCCGATTTAATTTTTTTATTTTTTTATTATGACTCGGGCCTCATGGATTTAAAAGATGGAACTTATGTGTAAGTCTTAATAAGTGAACTTATTGTTTAATAAATCTTGTGAGAATCAATATTGTTTTTCACCAAAAACTATTAAAAAACGTTGCTAATTGTTAAATTTCAGCGACAGTTTGAAAATTGTCACAAAAATATCATTAATTATAAGTTTTAGAGACAATTTAAAAAAATTGTCACAAAAAAATATTACTAATTTTCAGTTTTTAGTGACAGTTTGAAAAATTCATCACTAGAAAAAAAAAAGTTACTAACTGTAAGTTTTAAAGACAATTTATAAAAACCGTGACAAAAAAAAGTCACTAAATGTTAATTTTTAGCGAGATGCAAAAAATGTTCACAAAAATTTATTTTTAGCGACGATTTTATTAAGATTTAATTTCAATAAAACTTGATGAGAATTAAATCCAATTATTAAGACCTATTAATAGTTTACCTTTAAAACATTTGAAGGCATACTACCAGTATAAAACTTATACATTTGACCATTTGTAAATCTTGTAATGACAATATTGGGTTTAAAAATGTGAATCAAGACTGAATAGCATTTTTCTTATATACATATATATATATATATATATATATCATTTTTCTATATATACATTTTTTAGGTATGTCAGTTAGATATTTCAAAAAAGGAAAATGTTACAATGAAGCTCGATATACCCCAGAAGAATAAGAAAAATGGCCGAGCAAGCCATCGAAACAGAGCATTGCCTAAAAACTCTCAAGAGGGCTAGGAAAAAAAAAATAATACACCAACTCTAGAGCTAGGCAAAAGAAACAACACTATATAAATTAGACAACATTACCTACTATTTAACAGTTGTTGGAAATGGTTAATTTTTCCTCAAGTTTGGTCTATTTTTTAGGTGGGCCTCGAGTGTCGATTTACTCGGGTCAAAGTGGTAACGCGTTCTATGCCGCGTTGTGATTCACGTGGTATATTTGGTTGCTCAAAACCATTACCGAGTGAATGGGAAATTGAAGCCAAAGTGTGCTCCATAGAAATGGAGTTTTGGTGGAAATTCCTTAAGGTTGTAAATTGGCTTGTCCCACATTGATTTGGTGGGAGGTTTTGAAAGGGTTTACAAGGCTTAGGGTGAGATACTTGGGGTGTGCCCCAAGGGGTACCCAAGTGTTTTAGAGGGAGAGGTTATGGGCAAAATGGGCTAGACCCATTGGACCCAAAAATCACCACACGCGCGCGCGCCGCCGCCGCCAGGTTGGGCTTCTAATCTTTTTGGGCCAAAAACATTTGAATTTAATTTTATTTTTTTATTAAAATAAAATCCAGAATTCAGTATTAAATTAGTTTGGATTTTTTGTTCATCCAAACAGGGCCCTTCCCGGTTTCAAACAGAAATAAACTGTTTTGGAATTAATGCACACCCAAACAGGGCCCTTCCCGTTTTACTATCTGTTTGAATTAATCCAAATCTGTTTGAATTCAAAACCCAACAGGTATGATACCTGTTCAATTCAAAACCAAGAGTTACATACCTGTTTAATTCAAAATGAAGAGCCACCTTCACATCTATAAATAGGACCACCCTCATTTGATTTTTTGCATTCAGAAATTTCGTATTTCACTTCTGTTAATTCTATTCTTCATCTTGCTGCATTTTATTTTCTAAAGAAAGAGTGTAAACACTTAGTGTGTTCGTAAGGCAAACAGTTAGTAGTGCTGCTATTGTTTGTGGTAGATCATTTCATCCTGGGAGATAGACGTCCGAATTCTGAAAGCACCGTGGAGATGACGAATCTGTCTTAAGGACACAGTGTTAAACACTGGACTTGATCAGAAAAATAATTCGAAGAAATTAAATCAAGTAAGTTATTTAATTACTTTCAGTGTTGTTTTTATTTGTTTATTTATTCAGATTTTAATTTTATTTTTGTAACAAAATAAAATCTGTTTTGTTTTTTATTTATTTATTTTTATTTCGAGTTTGATTTTTGTAATCAAACATATTCTCTCCTTTTCTCTATTTCTTTTATTCTTGTTGTTGTTTTGTACACAACAGAATTAAATCTTTTTAAATACAGTGAAGATTGCTTAACAATCTTAAGACAGACCCCTTTTTGGGTATCTTCATTGTATTTAATTTTCTGTGTTTTCAAATTAATATTCTGGTTGGAAAAACAAATAGTGATTTATGCTATTTGACAGATAGTAGTAATATACTGTCTCTTTTCTTTGACAACTACTAGTAGTACGATACTGGTGTCATTAACAATTCAGAATATTATTTGGTATTACAGAAAATTCTTGTGATATTTTATTTTTCAAGTTTTAGTAACAAGGAAAATAAAATTATTTTGTTGTTATAATTATTTTCTGGTTTTAGTAACTAGAAAATTAATTTGTGTTTTAATATTTTCTGATTTTTGTAATCAGAGATTATGGCTACTACAACTGAAACTGCATCTGGCAGTGGTACTCCTATTGTTACACCTACATCGGTCCCTATCCAGAACCATGTTCATGTACCAATCAATCATGGAGAAAAACCGGAAAAATTTAATGGTACCGAGTTTAAGAGATGGCAGCAGAAGATGCTGTTCTATCTTACAACTCTTAATTTGGCCCGGTTTCTCCATGAAGAGGCTCCAGCACTTAAAGAGGGTGAAAGTGATCGGCAAGTTGTTGCCGCTGTAGATGCTTGGAAACATTCAGATTTCCTGTGCAGAAACTACATCCTAAATGGCCTTGACAATATGCTGTATAATGTATACAGTCCTCTGAAAACAGCAAAAGAATTGTGGGATTCTTTGGAGAAGAAATACAAGACAGAAGATGCCGGCACGAAGAAATTTGTCGTCGGTAAATTTCTGGACTTTGTTATGGTAGACTCCCAAACGGTAATATCTCAAGTTCAAAGTTTTCAAATAATTTTGCATGATATTCATTCAGAAGGTATGTCTCTTAGCGAGTCATTCCAAGTCGCTGCTTTAGTGGAAAAGTTACCACCGGCTTGGAAAGATTTCAAAAATTATTTAAAACATAAACGCAAAGAGATGACTATGGATGAATTGATTGTAAGATTAAGAATTGAAGAAGATAACCGGAAGGCTGAAAAGAGGAATGGGAAAAATCCCATTGAGTCCAAGGCAAATGTGGTTGAACAAGTTCATAAACCACATAACAAAAAGAGAAAGTTTACTGGAGATGGTCCTAAACAAGGCGATAGTAGCAAGAAGTTCAAAGGAAAATGCTATAACTGTGGCAAAACTGGACATCGAGCTTCTGACTGCCGCCGCCCTAAAAAGAATCATGGAAGTACAAGTAAGAAGACCACCAATCAGGCCAATGTAACAGAATTGGATTACATCTCTGACGGAGTGAATGACATCAACCTTTCTGCTGTGGTGTCTGAGGCTAACTTGGTTGGAAATCCCAAAGAGTGGTGGGTTGACACTGGAGCAACTCGTCACATATGTGCGGACAAGAAGATGTTCACTACCTACAATGAGGCTGCAAATGGTGAACAACTTTTCATGGGAAATTCTTCTACTTCTACTGTGGCTGGACAAGGGAAAGTAATCTTGAAGATGACATCAGGGAAAGAACTGACCCTCAACAACGTACTGCATGTACCTGACATCCGGAAGAATTTAGTTTCTGGGTCTTTGTTAAGTAAAAATGGTTTTAGGCTTGTATTTGAGTCTGATAAGTTTGTATTAACAAAGAGTGGTATGTATGTTGGTAAGGGATACATGAGTGATAGTCTCTTTAAGTTAAATGTAATGACAATTGTACCGAAAGTTGCTATGAATAAGAATAACACATCTTTTGTTTATATTCTTGAGTCAAATTTATGGCATGGTAGATTAGGACATGTGAATTTTGATGCTTTGCGTAGATTAATTGGTTTAGATTATATACCAAAGTTTGAAATTAATCCTAATCATAAATGTGAAATTTGTGTAGAAGCGAAACTAACTAAGGCTCCATTTAAATCGGTTGAAAGAAAAACCGAACCTCTAGAATTAATTCACACTGATGTATGTGATTTAAAGTTTATTCAAACTAGAGGTGGCAAAAAGTATTTCATAACATTTATCGATGATTGCACAAGATATTGTTATGTTTATTTACTTAGACGTAAAGATGAAGCCTTAGAAATGTTTAAACTCTACAAAACAGAAGTTGAAAATCAACTTGGTAAAACCATTAAAATGGTTAGAAGTGATAGGGGTGGTGAATATGATGCACCATTAAATGAATTTTGTGCACAACATGGCATTATTCACCAAACTACAGCCCCTTATTCTCCACAGCAAAATGGAATTGCTGAAAGGAAGAATAGAACCCTAAAAGAAATGATGAATGCCATGTTACTAAGTTCAGGTTTACCACAGAACTTGTGGGGGGAAGCAATATTGTCTGCTAATTATGTTCTTAATAGAATACCCCACAAGAAAACCAAAAGCATTCCTTATGAATTATGGAAAGGTCGACCACCTTCCTACAAATACTTAAAAGTGTGGGGGTGTTTGGCAAAAGTTGAAGTACCTGTTCCTAAAAAGACTAAGATTGGACCAAAAACAGTAGATTGTGTGTTTATTGGTTATGCTCAGAATAGTAGTGCATATCGGTTTCTGACTTATAAATCAGATATACCTGATATAAATGTGAACACTATTATAGAGTCAAGGAATGCTGTGTTTTTTGAACATGTCTTTCCTTACAAGAAAGGACAGGAATTAAGTTCACAGAAAAGAACTTATGATTGTACACAAAGTCAAGAGACTAATGACAATCAAACACAAGAGACTAGTAATAGTCTCGACCAACAGGATTTAACTAATGATGAACCAAGACGAAGTAAAAGAGCGAGAACATCAAAATCCTTTGGTCCAGATTTTCTGACATACTTGTTAGAAAATGAACCTCAAAGCTTTAAGGCAGCAATGACAGGTCCTGAAGCACCTTTGTGGAAAGAGGCTGTTAATAATGAAATTGAATCCATTATGCAAAATCATACTTGGGAATTGGTGGATCTTCCACCAGGTTCTAAACCTCTTGGATATAAATGGATATTCAAGAGAAAAATGAAAGCAGATGGTTCAATTGACAAGTATAAAGCAAGACTTGTTGTTAAAGGTTACAGACAAAAGGAAGGTCTGGACTATTTTGACACATATTCCCCTGTGACAAGAATAACATCCATTCGCATGCTTATTGCTATAGCAGCGTTGTTTAATTTAGAAATACATCAAATGGATGTTAAGACAGCTTTCTTAAACGGTGATCTAAATGAAGAGATCTATATGGAACAACCCGAAGGGTTTGTAGTATCAGGGCAAGAAAAGAAAGTTTGTCGACTTGTAAAATCCCTTTATGGATTAAAACAAGCACCTAAGCAATGGCATGAAAAATTTGATCATGCAATGCTTACTAATGGGTTTAAGATAAACGAATGTGACAAATGCGTCTATGTTAAAAACACTGACCAAGGATATGTCATAGTTTGTCTTTATGTAGATGACATGCTTATCATTGGAAGCAGTCAAAACATGATCAAATCAACTAAGCAGATGCTTAACAAAAGATTTGATATGAAAGATATGGGGGTCGCAGATGTTATATTAGGAATGAAAATTACTAAAACATCTGACGGATATGCATTATCTCAATCTCATTATATTGAGAAAATTCTTGATAAATTTATCAAGGATGATTTGAATTTAGCTAGAACACCTGTAGACATCAGTCTTTATTTATCGAAAAATAAAGGTGATGCAGTGTCTCAGTTAAAATACTCCCAAATCATTGGAAGCCTAATGTACCTAATGAATTGTACTCGTCCTGATATAGCTTATGCTATCAGTAAATTGAGTCGGTACACTAGTAACCCTGGAGAAGACCATTGGAAAGCGATCATTCGAGTTCTTAGATATCTAAGATTTACTCGTGATCATGGTTTGAACTTTACTCGATATCCAGCAGTACTCGAAGGTTATTGTGATGCCAATTGGATATCGGATACTAAAGATTCAAAATCCACTAGTGGATATGTCTTTACTCTAGGAGGCGCTGCTGTTTCTTGGAAGTCCACGAAACAAACGTGCATCGCACGATCCACAATGGAATCCGAGTTCATTGCTTTAGACAAAGCAGGTGAAGAAGCAGAATGGCTTCGTCACTTCTTAGAAGACATTCCAATGTGGCCAAAACCTGTGCCAGCTATTTGCATTCATTGTGATAGTCAATCTGCAATAGGCAGGGCACAGAATCACATGTATAACGGTAAGTCACGACATATACGTCGTCGACATAATACCGTAAGGCAATTGTTGTCAAACGGAATAATCTCAATAGATTATATAAAATCTAAAGAGAATATTGCGGATCCGTTAACAAAAGGTTTGACAAAAGAGCTAGTGTATAGTTCATCAAAGGGGATGGGATTAAAGCCTATTACATAAGAGTCATCATAATGGTAACCCTACTTATATGACTGGAGATCCCAAGAACTAAGTTCAAAGGGACAACTAAGTTATGTATGGCTCGCCAGAAATCACCAAGGGATTAAAATTCCTACCCATTCCTATGGTGAGAGTGATATCTGCAACATATGTTGTATGCAGGGGTATAAGGATTAGCTTTGCTTTTAATGATTACTTATATCTTGATTAAGGCAAAAAATCAAGATGAGTATAAGGAGATACTCACAATAAGAATCACCTATATGAGTGTTGAACTGGGGCCGGTTCTATGAGAATGAAGAGGCTAAATTCTCTAGAAACACTTATGAAAACCAGGTGCGTTCAAGGCCAAAATGAACACAACAGTGAGAACCACGATGTGTTAGAAGATATTTTGTGTGAAATCTATTGTCTTGGCTTACACAAACGGCTGAACAATTCAAGGCATCGCGTCCATTGGTTAGCCAGTAAGTCCGATAGGTTATCACTAGGGAAGGTTCAAAGCCGAAAACTACCTATCCTGATGCAAGATATTTTCGACTTATACTCTTTCGTTAAGTCTGCATATTGTTGCATTTCCGTTGTCATCAAATTCCATTCATGTGGGGGATTGTTGGAAATGGTTAATTTTTCCTCAAGTTTGGTCTATTTTTTAGGTGGGCCTCGAGTGTCGATTTACTCGGGTCAAAGTGGTAACGCGTTCTATGCCGCGTTGTGATTCACGTGGTATATTTGGTTGCTCAAAACCATTACCGAGTGAATGGGAAATTGAAGCCAAAGTGTGCTCCATAGAAATGGAGTTTTGGTGGAAATTCCTTAAGGTTGTAAATTGGCTTGTCCCACATTGATTTGGTGGGAGGTTTTGAAAGGGTTTATAAGGCTTAGGGTGAGATACTTGGGGTGTGCCCCAAGGGGTACCCAAGTGTTTTAGAGGGAGAGGTTATGGGCAAAATGGGCTAGACCCATTGGACCCAAAAATCACCACACGCGCGCGCGCCGCCGCCGCCGTTCGTCCGGTCGGTCGGGCGGGCTGGGCTGGGCCTGGGCTTGGGCGCGGGTGCGTGGTGTGTGGTTGGGTTGGGCTTCTAATCTTTTTGGGCAAAAAACATTTGAATTTAATTTTATTTTTTTATTAAAATAAAATCCAGAATTCAGTATTAAATTAGTTTGGATTTTTTGTTCATCCAAACAGGGCCCTTCCCGGTTTCAAACAGAAATAAACTGTTTTGGAATTAATGCACACCCAAACAGGGCCCTTCCCGTTTTACTATCTGTTTGAATTAATCCAAATCTGTTTGAATTCAAAACCCAACAGGTATGATACCTGTTCAATTCAAAACCAAGAGTTACATACCTGTTTAATTCAAAATGAAGAGCCACCTTCACATCTATAAATAGGACCACCCTCATTTGATTTTTTGCATTCAGAAATTTCGTATTTCACTTCTGTTAATTCTATTTTTCATCTTGCTGCATTTTATTTTCTAAAGAAAGAGTGTAAACACTTAGTGTGTTCGTAAGGCAAACAGTTAGTAGTGCTGCTATTGTTTGTGGTAGATCATTTCATCCTGGGAGATAGACGTCCGAATTCTGAAAGCACCGTGGAGAGGACGAATCTGTCTTAAGGACACAGTGTTAAACACTGGACTTGATCAGAAAAATAATTCGAAGAAATTAAATCAAGTAAGTTATTTAATTACTTTCAGTGTTGTTTTTATTTGTTTATTTATTCAGATTTTAATTTTGTTTTTGTAACAAAATAAAATCTGTTTTGTTTTTTATTTATTTATTTTTATTTCGAGTTTGATTTTTGTAATCAAACATATTCTCTCCTTTTCTCTATTTCTTTTATTCTTGTTGTTGTTTTGTACACAACAGAATTAAATCTTTTTAAATACAGTGAAGATTGCCTAACAACAGTATCTCTAACAAGTCTAAGAATGCAATTCTATCAAGGAATTTCTGTTTATTGTCACCTCTAGAAGACGGATTGCCCAAGGAAAAAAAGAATGTTCCATCTAATAGTATAGAATCTTTCTTTTATGCTAACAATTTCATTAACCTTTTTTTTGTCACTTTCCACTAGTTTTAGTTTTAAAAACTCGTCATGTAGAGTCTAGGGTTAAAATAAAACAACTGCACCATTCAAACAAACTTTGGGCTCAAACAACTACTTTCTCACATAATTTTTCTAGTTCTTTCACATGAAGTTAATCATTTTTCCATCATAACAGCTTCCTTTGTCTCTTCTAATTTTCTTAACCACTGTTTCTGCTATACCACATAGTATTTTGAGACTTAGTGTACACCACCAAACATTCCTTAGAGTTAGAGACCCTTCCGACACCATTTCAGCGTTTGTTTGGAAAGACTTTGAAACCTATTTTTACAACCAAACACTTTATCACTTCAACTACAATCCTCAAAGTCATGCCACATTCAAGCAAAGATGTGTGATAAATTCTAAGTATTGGGGTGATGCAAATGAAAGTGCTCCAATCTTTGATAGCGTTTGGTTAAATTTTCAAATATGATTTGAATCAAAAAAATTTAAAATTCTTTTCAAAACTCATAACCAAACAAAGTTTTCAAAACTCATTGTTAGGATTTTTAATCCTAATACGATTTTATTATGGTTTGGCAATTCCATTTCAAAAGATTTTTTATTCCTTAGTTTCTTTGATGAATTTTCATTTCTTGAACATTGTCTTCTTGGTCTTGTAAATTGGTATGATGGTTGTAAGTTTCAAAGATGGAAGTAGCAGATTTTTTGGAGGCTCAAGATTGTCAAAATATGGAAATAATGTTGATGAATTTTCAGATTTGGAAAGAAAGACTTTGGAATGCTAGAAGTGGCTGATTGACTCTATGAGTTGACATGGAATGGGCTAAAGATTTTGTTTGATCAGTGTTGGCAATTAAGCATGTGGAAAGACAAGATTTTTCAGCCTAAAAGTAGGCTGAGCTCATTGAATATTGTTGTCAGAACATGGGTCGAAATGGTGGAAGAAAACAACAACAAAATGTCTGCAAAAACAACTGAGCACGCATGCTTCATCGTGCCTGCGAATATTCACGTCGCGCTCGCGATGTACCTTCTTGCGTCCGCAACTTCTAGTACTTTTTTACCTGTGCTCGTGAACAGAATATAGCGGCCGTGAAGGCATATGTCGCGCCCGCGACCATCATATACGCCCCCGCGAAGGTGCCCTGCCTCAGGTCTATTTAAAGGACTCTTAGCTGAGTTGATTGTACACCTCTTGAGAACCCCCTCCGACTCATTGTCTATCTCTTTCATACTTCTCAAGAGCTCAAAATTGTCAAGATTAGAGAGAGCTTATTTTTCAGAGAAATATATTTTGAGAAAGTTTATTTTTAAAAGAGAATTCTTTTTGAGGGTGTACTTGTAGTGAGAATTATTTGTATTTCTTATTTGCTTGATGATTCATTACTTCACAAGTGCTTCAAGTCTATTATCAAGTTGCAAAAGTTTTTCACATTTTTCAAAAGTGAATCTTCTTAGTGGATTCTAAGATTGTAGGCTTTAATAGATTCTGGAGTCATTGGCGTCATGGCTATTTGACAAACAATTGTGGAAACAGATGACCAGTAGAGATGAAGTGGAGTTATTCATAGATTGAACAGATCTATGAGCCTAAATTGGTCTTTGTAAGATATCTCTTGTACTGTTATTTTTTTATAGTGGATTATTGGTCTGGTCTAGGGCCCGTGATTTTTTATTACAAGTTGGTGGAATTTCAATTATGATTTTTTTACGTAAAAAATATTTTGTGTTGTGGTTTGTGTTTACTCTCTCTTTTTATATTGATCATGGTTGTATTAATTTTAATTAGATTGTCTAAATCAATAATCAGTTTATGACAGGACATATTTAGATTTTCCAAAAGAGCTTTTCAATAAATCTAGATTTTTCACACATAATCAAATTTTTTTTCAAAACTCTATTTTAAAAAAAAAAATCAAAAATTTTATTTTTTTATTTTGTTCTTTAATTTTTTTTTATTTTTAAATTTTTTGACAAAAATATTTATTTTTATTTTTTTTTGAAGAAATTTTTTTTTTTATTTTTTCGAAAAAAATATTTTGTTATGATTTAGATATATGGGTGATCCAAAAAATTCAAAAATTAAAAAAAAAAATTAAATATTTGAAAACAATTTAAAAAGAAAAAGATTTTAAAAATTTTGAAAAAATATTTAAATATGTAAAAAATAAAAAGATATATATTTAAAATAAAAAATAATTTTTTAAATTTTTTTAAATATTTAAAAATATACAGTGAACAAATGTAGTAAATATAGCGCACATTAAAAAAGATAAATAAATATTTACAATAAAAAATATTATCCTAAAAAACTAAAATTAAGAAAAATTTTAAATATTTAAAAAAAAATAAACCCAAGACAATTCGAAAATACAACTCAAAACTATTTTCAAAATTTATAACGAAACAATTTTTTTCTTTTTAAAACTTATTTAAAAAATTTACTTTTCACAATACAATTCAAAACTCAATTAATTTCAAAAACTAAATCAAACCGAAGTTTTTCTTGGTGCCGAGGCACTAGTAGGTGGTGTTGTAGGATTTGGGTGTCTCCTGAAACCGCCCCACATTTCAAAGCTCTCATGGTTTACATAGAGGTACAGGTACTTACTACATATAATTTGTGACAATGCACGTTTGGTAAAATTTATTTTGATTTATTTTTAATTTATTTTAAATTTTAAAAATTAGATGGTCTCTTACCTATAAAATGAATTAGATGGTTCAATTCAGATTTGTGGGCTCATTATGTGGTTCTTTCGATGATCAAATTTGCTCATTGTTTTAGGGATTTGGAGATTTTGTTGTGCCTACTGGACTCTCTCGTGGAGCGTCATTCTGAGCCTCTTTCGATAATTCGAACCGTTCATATTATAGGGTTCGTCAAGTAAATCATCAATGCAAAAAATTAAGTTGATTAGATATCTGCAGCCTTATAACAAAGGCACATTTGTTTTTATAAAAATTAATGGTTAACATAATTTTAATAAATTTTTAAAAACAATTAGGACCTAATTATGGGATACAAATATCCGATTAACTTAATTTTTTCATGGATAATATTGTTGACGAACCCTACATTTTTTTGTCTTCGCCGCCGCCGGTAGTGGTGGTGTCAGAATGAAAAGAGAGAGGACACTGGTGGTGATTCAAGTTGACGGTGACGGTAACAATTTGTGTCACACCCCAAATCCGGGTATGACTGGCCGTGGCCCACAGGGACTCAACCCAAGGCACACGTAAGCCTAACCACTAATCCATAATCACATTGAGCAACTATACAAAAGTCCAGTAATAAATAACCAAACTCAATCCAGTGAC
This sequence comes from Camellia sinensis, assembly GCF_055761805.1. Taxonomy (NCBI): domain Eukaryota; kingdom Viridiplantae; phylum Streptophyta; class Magnoliopsida; order Ericales; family Theaceae; genus Camellia; species Camellia sinensis. The sequence continues at coordinate 84,362,547 of NC_138974.1, forward strand.
ATGCCACAAGTATAAACGGAAAAACCAACCGTAATCAAAACCATCCAAACTTATGGGATATAAACAACCCACATATCAAAATAATCCTAAATGAATCTCAATAAAAATAAAAAGAAATATGCACAAATTTGACATAACAATCTAAAACAAAATAAATGAATGTCCTAGAGGTCCATGCAATCGAGTCCCCGCTATACCATGAGTCCACTCTAAGTCCTTCTAACACCTGGAAGTGATAAAAACTAAGTTAGCTGATAGCTCAGTGAGTAACAACATGGATAGTAAATACAGTTTTGAAAACAGGGTTCAATTCCAAAATAAGATATATATCACAGAAACTAGATTGACATACAGTTTGGTAAATACAATCTGTTTCAAAAAGAAAGTTTCACAATTCAACACTTAAAATACTCATGTCTCGCAAGAACATGATAAACGACATTTTCCACTTAAAACAGATTATAACATGAACACCAATAATTTTCTGGGTACCAAGAAAAAAAAATAATATGCCACACATTTCTCAGGCTATAAGCCCCGTTAGATCCAATACTGAACTAAGAGTCATCCTCAGGGTGGCACCTGGGTCTTTTCTCAAAGACGATCCGATTGAAGGTCACCTAGTTGTTTTTAAAGGTCTTTTCCTTACAATCGTTGAGCATTAGAGTCATCACGGCCCAACCCAGATCTGTTCCCTAGTGGCTAGAGTCACCACACACAGTGGAATAATTTCCCTGGACTAAATACACACATGGTCCCAATAATCAATACACATCAATTTCGCAAAACATGGTAGTTCATCATTATAAACATGAGACCAAAATAAATAGTTTACAGTATGCCAAGTTCACACATGTTTCAGAAATAATTTGATTCAATTGATAATATAATAATTTATCAAAGCAGTTTAATCATGAAACAACAATTTAATTTTCCAACAATTTAGGGTAGGGGAACATTTATAAAAATATGTAGCATGAAGCTACTCACCTGAAACGAAATAATATAATCCTTGAATCGAATAGAGTGTAAAAGTCCAACTAGTGCCCTGAACCAAGTATAAAAACTACACGTCACAACTAATTTAAAAATACTAAAAAAATAGGAACTAAGTAACCTCAACTAAAGCGCACTAACACGCTCAACCCAACTCACCGTTACTCTTAAATATTACCTAAGTTCATGTTCTTCAAGGTTTAAAACCACCCAAGACTTGGGTTCCGGTCAAAACTTAATTAATTGTGACTTTAAGATAAAACAGAATTTCAAACAAGCCTTCCCAACCTATTCGCTAACTTTGAAAATTACAAAATCCAGTCCACGCTATTCGAAAAATTCCAATAACCTCCAGATATGATCTAATATATCCTAAGTTTCAAACCCAATTGGTTTCACTTGATTTGCTTATCAAAATAATTATCTACAATTTATTATATCCAAGCAGGTTGTTTCCTGCAGCACTTTAAAGAAATTGACGGTTCTCTTAATATACACGAGCAATCAATGCAAGGCCAAAAACGTACGAAACTAGACTCATAACCGGTTCTAATGACACTAATTTGATAATTTTTGGATTTATATCCAAAGAGAATAACACTCCCGAATTTACTATTTCAGACTGGTTTACTAGACAGATTTGAATACCTCAATTTATATGGATTTTGACTCCCAAAAATTATGAAAAAATTCAGATATGCAATTCAATATGTAATTGATCTACTGTAAAAATTTCAGATTAAAATTCATCCGTTTGATATGGTTTCTTGATTTTTAAAGTTCGTGATTATGGGCAGAATTTTTTAACTAAGAATAATACTCATTCTTTATACATGAATTTAACTCCTCAAATTTCTTAACAGTATATATATATATACAAAATATATAAACCTACAACCTCCATCAATGAATTAAATAACAATATTATTAGGATAAAGAACAAAGAAAGAAGAGAAAAAAAACCTAGGAGGCCACACAGCACAACACACCCAAAGCTCTCCTTCTTGGCTATAACAATAATCTTGATGATTGAAAAACCCTTCTCTTTCCTTCATAAACCCATGGCTGCTAGGGCGGCTAGTGTTGTGGAAAACAATTATAACAAGAGTTAGGGTTTGTGTTTATTTTATTTTATACTAGTGGTGGGCACACTTAGGTCAAATAAATAGATAAATATACAAAATACATGTATAAGATACATGCAACTCAAATGGTAAGAGCCTAACTTATTAATTTTGTGGTGTAGAGTTCAAGTCACACCCTCTTCTCCATTTTTTTTTTAATAATAAATCTTGCTTCTAAATCAAAGACTTTTATCATAAATTTATTTTAGGTTTAAAAATTAATTAAAAGACCTTTCAAATACTTAATTTGCACTTTAGGATTCACCACCAAAATATTTGGGATTGTAATATTATTATTATTTAATTATTTACTTAATTTTTATATTCGGGTTCTCACAATTTGCGATGAATCAATGAGCTAGAAAGATCAGAGAAACCTTAGAGAGAGAGAGGAACTCGAAATGAAGAGTAAATTTTTGGTGTGGGAGTTTTGTATATAAGGGATATTTTGGTCATTTTTGTAGAGTTTGCCCTTATGGACATAATATTTCAGTACTTGGACCTTTTGGCTAAGAAAAGTTAAATTTTGATTTATGAACCAAATGCCTTTTAATTTTTGGGTTTTATTGGTATTTATTTGATTCGTATAAGATAGAGAAATTGCAAGAGTAAATAGCACAAGAAGCAAATTACATAACCATTGGTATAATTTTTCCTATTTATAATATGGAATTCTAACTTTCCAAGTTGGTATTATTTGCTTATTTGGTTTGGTTGGCTGACTTTTCTAATAAATTCTTGTTTCTGTTAAAAAAAAGAAAAAGGAAAAAGGGAAAAAATGGTGATACTTTCCCATGAATACGTAATGGAAAACTTAAATATTTTCAAATGCAATTTGCAGGATATAAAAACAGTTCTCAAGAGGTTTGGTAGTAATATCATTTTCTCCAATGGTTTGAGAGTTCCTTATAGCAGTGGAGGGTATGTGACAGATGTGCCTTTATCAAATAGGAAAAAAAATGAAAAAATAGAACACAGCCTAGCCTCAGCATATCAGTTCAGCCACCATTCCTAAAGCAATACACACCTTAACACAGCACACCACTAAAATCCAACACAACACATCTACAGCCTACTTGTTCAGCCACCATTCCTAAGGCAATACTGCACTTGCTGCAGATTTGACACAATATCATTCACAAAGAACACCACAGGAGTTGGAGAAGACATGATCCACATTGCAACTATCACCTTGACTCAATCACACAACTCCTCCAAATTTGGTTGAATGTCATTGAACATACACTCATTTCTATGCTTCCAAGTAGACCATATAGAACAGCAAAGGGCAGAGTGTTGTGGATCGGGGGCACACTAGGAAACACACACAAGCAATAACACAAGGGATTTAACGTGGTTTGGTAAGTCGCCTACGTCCACGGGCAGCGGATTTACTATATGGAACAAATGGAAGAATTACAATTCACTCTCTCTCTCTGTATTCCCTCTTAAGCTCACCACACTTCCCTCTGCTCTCTCTACCTCTACTTATACACTGAGAAGGAAGAGAATTGGCTGGCCTTGCACATGGCCAGCTGGTCATTCAACGGAAATGGATTGTCAACCTTGGCGGCTTGTCGGTTGGCAGCCGCAATCAAGGAATGTGTAATGCATTCATACCAGGAAGAGAATCACTCCTTTCACATGGGGTGATATCAACAAATCGCCCCCTCAACTCATGTGAGGTGATCTATTGCACACACTGCTGCTAATCTTGTCACGCCCAAAATTCAACATAGTCCGCATCTCCTGAAGCTAGAGATAATACACCAGAGATACAAGAGGAGGAGGGAATCCTACATCCTCAACTCAACTCACACCACTCTCTGATTTGGAGAGAGCCTCTGCTCCTATCTCCCACAGATCTCTTCCACACTTCCTGTCTCGGATGTCTATACCTGCTATGCTTGAACTTGCGCAACCAAGATATTCTACATCCCCTGATTAGATGTCCTGCACCCCCTGTTGGGATGCCCTTGACTATCATGCCTTTGCCCTCTCTCCATAGTGATCGATCAACATTGCCTTGCACCCGAAGGTGCTCGGTTCCGAGAGATGTTGACCAAGTCCAAACAATGTTGGAACTTGATCCTAGAAAACACTTTTGTGAGCATATCGGCTGGATTATCTGCAGTACTAATCTTTTGAAGCAGAATATCCCCTTCATTCACATTTTCTCGGATAAAATGGAAACGGACATCAATGTGCTTGGTGCGAGAATGATGAACCTGGTTCTTTGCCAAACAAATGACACTCTGACTGTCACAGTACACCTCAACGTGCTTCTGAACAATACCCAAGTCCTCAATGAACCCATGTACCCAAATAGCTTCCTTAAAGGCTTTCGTCACTGCCATGTACTCTGCCTCTGTAGTAGACAAAGCCACCGTTGACTGAAGTGTTGACCTCCAACTCACCGACCCTTTAGCAAGCATAAATACATACCCTGTTGTTGATCGGCGTTTGTCCAATTCACCAACATAATTTGAGTCCACATATCCAACCAAATTCTATCCGAGTCGGTTATCTCTCTCGAACTTCAATCCCAGATTGACCGTGCCATGTATGTACCTTAGGATCCATTTCACTGCTTGCAAATGATCTTCTCCTGGATCATGCATATACCTACTTACTATACTCACAGCATGTGAGATGTCATGCCTTGTACAAACCATAGCATACATTAATGCACCAACTGCATTTGCATATGGAACTTGTGCCATATGCTTCCGTTCTTCTTCTATGCGTGGAGACATCGAAGCACTGAGCTTGAAATGAGGGGCCAATGGTGTACTCACAGCTTTTATTTTCCCATTTATGCCAAATCTGTCCAACACCTTTTTCAAGTATTGAGTTTGTGTCAGATGAACCATGCCCTTCTTCCTGTCTCTCTTGATCTCCATGCTAAGAATTTTCTTTGGTTCTCCCAATCCTTCATTTCAAACTCTTTTGCAAACTGTGCCTTGAGTTTATCAATCTCCATCTTGCTCTTAGATGCAATTAACATATCATCCACATATAAGAGCAAATAGATGAAGGAATCATCTGGAAGCTTACGGAAATATACACAATGATCAAATTGACTTCTTGTGTATTCTTTCTCTATCATGAACCGATCAAATCGCTTGTACCACTGTCTTGGGGATTGCTTCAACCCGTATAACAATTTGTTCAGCTTACAGGCCCAATTCTCTTTTCCAGCAAGTTTGAAACCATCTAGCTGGGACATGTATATCTCCTCTTCAAGATCTCCATGTAAAAAAGTAGTTTTGACATCGAGTTGGACGAGCTCGAGATCAAACTATGCAACCAAAGCTAACAAGATATGAATAGATGTGTGCTTCATAACAGGTGAGAATACCTCATTGTAGTCTATTCCTTCCTTCCGGGCATAGCCTTTAGCTACCAATCTAGCTTTGAATCCGATGCTGTCTTTGCCTGGGATGCCTTCTTTCTTGGTGTAAACCCACTTGCACCCAATTGCTTTCTTGCCTTTTGGAAGTTGCACCAACTCCCAAGTTTGGTTCTTATGAAGTGACCCGATCTTTTCATTCATAGCCTCCTTCCAATTGACACTTTCTGCATGCTGCACGGCTTCTTTGAAAGTGCAAGGAACATTGTCTTCAATGATTGGAAGTGCATAGGCTACCATATCGGTCATCCAACTGGGTTGCTTAGTAACCCTTTTTCTTTTTCTGATTGCAATGGGTTCTGACTGTTATGGGGCCTCTGGACCTTCATTTTCATCTGAACTCTCTTCAGAGTCTTCTTCAGAGCTGTCAACTAAAACTTCTTCAGGATTGTTGTCTGTCTGAACAGTCTTTGCTGGAGTCTCAAACTCCACCTGCACTGACTTCTTTAATGCTTCATCATTTTCTTGAGGATTTGGTTGCTTCAGCATTGTAGACTCATCAAAGGTAACATCTCTTCTAGTGACAACTTTCTTTGATTCAGGGCACCAGAGTCTATATCCATTGACACCGTCACTGAAGCCCAAGAAGATGGCTTTCTTGGCTTTTGGATCCAATTTAGATTCTGTAACATGAAAATAAGCTGGACATCTAAAGATAAGTAGCTGATCATAATCAGTAGCTGGCACTCCTAACCATACCTCCATGGGAGTCTTGCCTTCTAGTACTGCAGTAGGTAGTCTGTTGACAAGATGACGAGCATGGTTCAAGGCCTCGCCCCAAAATGCCTTGCTCAATCCTGAATGTGACAGCATACACCGGACTTTCTTCACCAAAGTGCGGTTCATGCGTTTTGCAACTCCATTTTGCTGTGGTGTTCCAGGAACTGTGAAATGTCTCACTATCCCTACATTCTGGCAAACCTCTAAGAAAGGATCTGATGTGTATTCTCCACCATTGTCAGATCTGAGCTTCTTGATCTTTCTGCCTGTCTGGGTCTCAATCATTTTCTTCCACATAAGAAAGATGTCTAAGACTTCGTCTTTGTGCTTCATTGTGTAAATCCAAACTCTTCTTGAGAAATCATCAATGAACGACACAAAGTAGTGTTTACCTCCCAATGAAGCATTCTTGGAAGGACCCCATACGTCGGTGTGAACGTAGTCTAGAATGCCTTTTGTTAGGTTTTATTATTGGCAATCCCGTTAACAAGGATTTCTTTAAGAAGTTGATTTTCTTCCAAAACTAGGATTACTTTTGGATTTCTATAAGTAATTGGATTTCTTCCAAAACTAAGATTACTCTTTGGATTTTCTATAAATAGTTGGTTTTCTCCCAAAACTATTTAACTCCTCCAGATCTTCTTTTTGGGTTCTAAGGTTTATATCTGGGGATATTTTGCTAGTTTTTTTTTGATGTTTTGATTGAGTATTCAACTCATGATTTTAGAAGTTTATATCAAAGGATTGTTTGTTTAATTCTACACAAAAGAGAGAGTTGTTCTTCAATGGATTCTGAAGAATTCGAGCCTGAAGCTTTGGTGGATTCCGGAGTGGCTCATCGTCAAGACAATTCAGAGGTGAAGACGGGGTTGGAAGAGACACATAGAGGTTGGTTCAATTCAGGCGTGGATTCGCTAGGTAATTGAGAGTATACCTGTGTAATTCTTTTATATCTTCTTAGTGGATTGTTTTGTGCCTATTACCCGTGGTTTTTTTATCACAATTGGAGGTGTCCAATTGTGGTTTTTCCACGTAAAATCGTTGTGCCGTTTTGTTTTGATTGTTTGATTAGGATTGTTATACACTGCTTAAAATTGATACATAATCACAAATCAACAGCTAGGGGATTTCTAGATTTTTCAATTGGTATCAAAGCAGGTCGTTCTATTTTTTTTAAAAATATACCTTTTAGAACGAGATCTTGTTTGATTTGTGATAATGAATTCAATTCGTGAGGGAAATTCTATGGTTCGACCACCCCTACTTGACGGATCCAATTATTCTTTTTGGAAAGCTCGGATGAGATCATTTTTGAAATCTATAGATGAAAAAGTTTGGCAATCTATCATGAATGGGTGGACCGAACCAACAATTACCATTGATGGAGTTACATTTCCCAAACCAATTGATATGTGGGACACAATTGATTACCAAAATAGTAGCTGGAATAGTAAAGCTATCAATTCTCTCTTTTGCGCTGTCACACCTGAAGAATTTAGTCGTATTTGTAATTGTAAAGTCGCAAAAGAGGCTTGGGATATCTTACAAACTATTCATGAGGGCACTCCTTCTGTTAAATGCTCAAAACTTCAAAGGCTCACGTCTAGTTTCGAAAACCTTTCAATGAAAGATAGTGAGACTTCTGATGAATTTTATGCGAAGTTGAGTGACATTGTAAATTCCAGTTTCAATTTAGGTGAAAAAATACCAGAATCCAAAGTTGTGGGAAAAATTTTGAAATCCTTGCCCAATCAGTTCTAACCAAAAGTTACGGCTATTGAGGAGGCTCAAGATGTTGACAACCTCAAGCTAGATCAGTTGGTTGGAAATCTCCAAACTTATGAGGCACATAGGAATTTCAAAAAGAAACAAAAAGATATTGCTTTTAGTAGTGCTCATAAAGTTGGAGAGGATTCTGATGAGGATTGTGAGATAGATTCCAAGATTACAGCTGCTTTTGTTAAACAATTTAAAAAACCTTTTTTGAAAAAGAATCCTAATCTTTTGGATTCTACTCATACTCATAAATCTAAAGGCAAAGATAAACTCAAAATTAATTCTATAGCCAAGAAGGAGAAAGGAAAGATACAAGGAAACTCTGAAAGACTCCAATGCTATGAATGCCAAGGATTTGGCCACTTTGCTTCAAAATGCCCCACTCGTTTGAAGAAGAAGAAAGCCCTCGCCATCACTTGGGATGATGAATCAGAATCTGATGAAAATGAAAGTGACAACGAAGATCAAGGCGAAGAGGGACATAAACAATTCCTTACTTTCATGGTGGCTTCCAAAACTGAAGGACGAACAGAGTATCCGAAGAGGTCGGTTGAGAATGCCACTGATCATGCATCCTCGGAGAGTGATGATGAAGAGCTTGAGCAAGCTTATGAAAAGTTATATAAGGAGTCTCTTAACTTATCCAAATTGAATGACAAACTCACTACGAAACTCAAAGCATGTGAAAGTGAGAATGTCAAATTAAAGAAAGAGATTTCCGAGGTTAGGAATCATGCCCTTAAGATTCCTAATGATCGACAAGCTCTTTGTGCAAAACTCTTGACTTGTGAGATAGAGAGGAATGAGCTACAACAAATCTATTGAACATATGAAGAAAAGATTGAAACTCTCGAGATGTCTCAACTTGCCTTGGAAGAACTAATCATCAAGAAAGAGGAAGAGCTCAAGTGTGCTATGGCTACCATTGGTCTTTGGAACAAAGGATCAAAAACTTTGGACAATATCATTGGTTCTCAACAAATTTGTTTTGACAAAAGTGACATTGGCTTTGGTGGTAAGAAAGAGCAAAAACAGAGTGCATCAACATCTCATGATACAAGAACTCAAGGAAAGGTAGAACAAAAAATTCAACATAAGGATGGACTTCTCAAACTTCCTAGAGTTGGTAAGGTAAAAGAAAAGAAGGTACACCCTGTTTTTATTTGTCATCATTGTGGTATGCATGGGCATATTCGCCCTTATTGTTATAAGTTGCATGGGAGAGTGTATTTGCCTAGACCTAGAAATAAGAAGTTGGAAACCATGTCGAGACGGGTCCCTATTGCAGGGGAAAGGAACCACAACGTCAAGACACCACCCAAGAACCACCGTTCTCACAACTTTGTTGATACTAAAGCGGTTTGGGTGAGAAAGCTTGACTTGTGTTAATTTGGTTATTCATTTTAGTTTTTGGGTTTGTGTTTGTTTTTCTTTAGTCATTTAGTGTGTGCATGTTCATTTTATGTCTTGCTTTGTTTAGAAAAAAAAAATCCCAAAAAGATTTTCTTAGTATGGTTTTGCAAGCTTGAAATTTTTGAGTGGTCCTTGGTGCATATTAGAATTGATGAGAATATCCCTTACATGTTAATATATGTGTGCTTTATGTGGTCATTATTCATTTTGGAGTGTGTGTTTTTTGATTAGTATGTCTCATTCTGTACACACTCTTGGATTAGTAAATTTTGGAATCTTCCGCCTTAGTGATTATTTTTTTTCTATAGACTTCTGGCATTGTATCTTTTGCTTTTCTAGAGGAATTGACCTATACTAGCATATCATGGGTGATGTTGAGTCTCTTAACCACCTTCCATCTTTTTGCACCTCCACGGCTTTCTCCTCCATTCTTTGCAGTCTAGCCATGAGGAAAAGGCTACCTCAGAGTCATCAACCAGGTCATCCTTATTATATCCATGCTTCTCTGGTTTGGTTTCCATACTCTTGAGCGTGTCAGCTGCCAATGAGTGTGCAAAAGAATAAGAAAGAGAAGAAGAAAAAATATGCAAAAGAAAGAAAAAATGTGCAAAAGAAAGAAAGAAAAAAAAGAAGAAAAGATTCATTGATTGAGGGGGAGCCTCCGCTTTTACTCACCAAATACCCCTTGATTCCTAGTGGTTTGACTTTCCATAATTGTGCTTAGATTCTCTTGACAGAGGTCCATCTTTCAGATCACTACTAGGATTGAATCTAGTGTTTGTCGAACACCAAGAGTCACACACACACTTTTATCATGGGATCTATGCTTTTCTTATAATGCATCACTTTCTTTCATGAGGACTCTTCTATAGACTGTGCATATTGTGTTTTCTTGTAATGGTGCTTCTTGGATAGTCTTGTGTGTTTTAAGGTACTAATCTGAAATTTCTGGATTGCTCCACTATATTATTTTTGTCGTTTTCTTCTTGTTCACTATTTTCAGTGTTTGTGGTTGCTTTTAGTGAGGGGGAGTTTGGTTCTTCTTGACTTGGGTTGGTTTATAATCTTGCTTTTGTTGTTTGAGAGTTGTTTTTCATGAGTCTTAGTTTTCATCTATTCATGTTTTCCATCTCATGTTTCAAGATAATCGTGTTATATGTCTATTGTTTTTCATATACTCTTGTGGGACTAATAGTTGTTTTGGAGATTGTGGCACTAATAGCTGTTTTGCAGATCTTAATCTTGAGAAAGAAGTTTGTGTTTGTTGGTTGTAATGGGTTGGGGTGTTTAGGATTTTATTTGTTAGGTGTGTTTTGTCACGGCATTGCCAAAGGGGGAGATTGTTAGGTTTTATTATTGGCAATCCCGTTTGACAAGGATTTCTTTAAGAAGTTAATTTTCTTCCAAAACTAGGATTACTTTTGGATTTCTATAAGTAATTGGATTTCTTCCAAAACTAGGATTACTTTTGAATTTTCTATAAATAGTTGGTTTTCTCCCAAAACTATTTAACTCTCCAGATCTTCTTTTTGGGTTCTAAGGTTTATATCTGGGGATATTTTGCTAGTTTTCTTTGATGTTTTGATTGAGTATTCAACTCATGGTTTTAGAAGTTTACATCAAAGGATTGTTTATTTAATTCTACACAAAAGAGAGAGTTGTTCTTCAGTGGATTTTGAAGAATTCGAGCCTGAAGCTTTGGTGGATTCTAGAGTGGCTCATCATCAAGACAATTCCGAGGTGAAGATGGGGTTGGAAGAGACACATAGAGGTTGGTTCAATTCGGGCGTGGATTCGCTAGGTAATTGAGAGTATACCTGTGTAATTCTTTTATATCTTCTTAGTGGATTGTTTTGTGGCTATTGCTCGTGGTTTTTTTTTATCACAATTGGAGGTGTCCAATTGTAGTTTTTCCACGTAAAATCGTTGTGTCGTTTTGTTTTGATTGTTTGATTGAGATTGTTATACACTGCTTAAAATTGATACATAATCATAAATCAACATCTAGGGGATTTCTAGATTTTTCACCTTTGGTACGATGAATAGCAGTACCAAACTTGATTCTTGTTTGCTTGCCCAGTACACAATGCTCGCAGAACTCAAGCTTCTTTGTTTTGGCGTCTTTCAACAGGCCTTGCTTTACCAACCCATGTAAAGCCTTCTCACCGACATGCCCTAGGCGCATGCGCCAAAGTCTGGAAGTGTATGATGCATCATCTTCTGAGCTGGTGGAGATAGCCACTCTCCCTATGACTGTAGAGTCGTCTAGGAAATATAAATTTCTTTGTCGAGTGCCCTTCATTGCAACAAAAGCTCCTTGAACAACTTTAAGGACTCCACTTTCCATAGTTACTCTGTAACCTTTGGAGTCTAAAACTCCCACTGAGTGAGATTCTTTGTCAAAGCTGGTACATACCGAACATCTTCAAGAATTCTTATTGTTCCATCATGTATCTTTAGTCGAATTGTTTCAATTCCCTTTATCTGGCAAGCTTGGTCGTTGCCCATCAGCACAACTCCTCCATCGAACTCTCGTAAGCTCGAGAACCATTGCTTGTTCGGACACATGTGGTAGGAACATCTGGAATCTATAATCCATTCATCAGACTGGCCATATGATGAAACTGTGAAGGCTGATCCTTCACCATTATATCCATCTCGTGCAACGTTCACATTTTCTTCTTTCTTGTCTTTATTGGGACAATCTTTTGCCCAATGCCCCTTCTGGTGACAAGCAGCACACTCGTCTTTTGCAAGACGTCTTTTATCTGATGATTTCCCTTTGGATTTTGAGCGAGACTTTCCTCGCCCTGCATATCTTCTGTTATTTGTTCTGCCTCTGACTGTCAATGCCTCGGATGCTGAGTCCCTGTTTGCAGATTTATCTTTCCTTCTGAACTCATTATTTACCAAGGCTTTTGCAACATCAACATACTTGATCTTTTCTTTGCCGTACAGTAAAGTGGTAGTGAGATGATCATATGAGTTAGGCAAGGAATTCAACAATAACAGTGCTTTATCTTCACCACCACTATGATCATCCAAGTTCTTCAAATCGGTGAGAATTTTGTTGAAATTGTTTAGGTGTTCATTCATCGAAATACCTTTCTTGTAGTCGAAACGAAACAACCTCTTCTTCAAATAGAGCTGGTTCTCAATGCTCTTTGTCATGAACTTATCTTTCAGCGCCTTCCAAAGCTCCTTCGCAATATCATATTCTGTGAAGGCATACTTCTCCTCTTTTGCAAGGCAAAGTCAGATGGAATTGCAGGCCAGGAGATTCACCTTCTACCATTCTATCCCGTCCAGGTCATCTGGTTTGCCTCCTAGAGTGAAGTACAGGTTCATCTAGACAAGCATATCATTAACTTCGCATCTCCACATGCCGAAGTTGCTACTTCCATCAAACGTTTGTACCTCGAACTTAGCATGGGACACCGAGGTCCAATGCCTAGAGTTGCATGTAGTCGCTGGATTACTTATGGACTCAGTTGATTTGGTCTCTGTAGATTCTGCCATTAAACTATTTTTTTTTTAGAAAATCCAATTCAAAAAACTGACTGTACAGATGTGTCCGGAATACTCCAAATAGTTGAAAAACACTATTGGATCGTCAAAAACGGACTCCGAATGATTTAGATCTGGCCAAAATAGTTTGAACACCTCAGATCTGTGGCTACTGCTTAGCTGTGCAGCACTGGATCACTCTCTGCACCTATGTTGACCGGTCAACGGAAGGCTGACGTGTCTGCCACATGTCTGTCTGTTTGACACGTAGCGCTGACGTGGCGCTGAGCTGGCGTTGACGTGGCGCTGAGCCGACGCTGACGTGGATGCCACGTGTTAATGACTGGATGGACACATGGTGATGACATGGCTCGTTGACGTGGCTACGCGCGTGCGCGTGTCATGTACGCGCTCCTTCTCACTCACCTTCTTCCTTGAGCGGCGCGTGGGAGCGACTAGGCCAACGCGCCGGCTGACTGCAAGGCACGTGGAAGCGCGTGCCGAGAGTGGGCCTCACGTGCAATCTTCAAGAGGCGTGTGAGGCCGCGTGGTGGCTCCTCTGGGGCTCTACTTTGCTTGGTTAGACTCCTCTCGTCGAGACCTTACTCCTGGTATGCTCAAAAGTTGATTTCGAACTCTTCGAAATCTGGACACTTTCGGAAAAAATTTGATTTTTCACCATCCAAGCTTTGATACCAATTGTTGTGGATCGGGGGCATGCCAAGAAACACACACAAGCAATAACACAAGAGATTTAACGTGGTTCAGCAAGTCGCCTACGTCCACGGGCAGGGGATTTACTATATGAAACAAATGGAAGAATTACAATTCACTCTTTCTCTCTGTATTCCCTCTTAAGCTCACAACACTTCCCTCTGCTCTCTCTACCTCTATTTATACATTGAGAAGGGAGAGAGTTGGCTGGCCTTGCACATGGCCAGTTGGTCATTCAATGGAAATGAATTGTCAACCTTGGCGGCTTGTCGGTTGGCAGCCGCAATCAAGGAATGTGTGATGCTTTCATACCAGGAAGAGAATCACTCCTTTCACATGGGGTGATATCAACACCGAGCCATCCAAATCTTCTTTTCCAACCTCCTCATTCTACATCTAGACCACCATTGCAGCGACCCATTAACAGAACTAGGTAAGTCCCACTGAAACCCCACCATCTTACAATATTTGACCAAAGCTTCCACACAAAAGGGCAAGAAAGAAGAACATGATTTCAACCTCATTTTGACAAAAGGCACAAGTTAGATTAACATTCCTCCCCAAGATCCCTATCCTATGAAGGAAGCTAGTAGTTTTAACCTTACCATGCTAGGCCACCCAAAGAATTGTACTTTTGGTGGAGCACAATTGTTCGAAATGACACCTGCTATGTCCAAAGTAGGCCCAAGACTAGATTTCCACCAATTGTAAGCTAAAGATACACTGAATAGTCTTGATGGATATGCAACCCATAACAGCTCATCTAATTTATTGCTACACAATGCAGGTGCAAAACAAAGGAGAGTATAAAGTCTATTCACCTCCTCCTCTTCCCAAGCCAGTAGTTCTCTTCTGAAGCCCAGATTCCATCATTCAGTTTCACCTCTTCTCTGATAATAAACATTGACCACACCCTTCTTGTCATTAGATAAGGAGAAGAGCTTGGGAAATTCCTCCTTAAAACATACATTACCAGCCCACTGATCCAATTAGAAGTGAGCTCTTCTTCTATCTCCTAATGCAATCAATGTGTTGTTAAGATATAGATTATGCAAATCTGGATTGGATAAGGATAAATTAATTATATCAGACCAAATCCTAGAGTCTCTACCATCCAAACTTGGGAACCATCTTCCATCCCCAATATTATACTGCATTCAAATCACTTCCTTCCACAAAGAATGATTCTCAACCCCAAACCTCCACCACCATTTTAGAAGAAGACACTCATTCATAATTCTAATCCTTCTCACTCCTAAACCACCAAACTTCTTATTTTTAGTAACTCAATCCCACTGGGCCAAATGTACTTTCCTTCTAAGGCCTGATCCACCCAAAAGGAAGGCTGATTTCGTTTTCTCAATCTCCTTAGTGTCACAACTCAAACCCACCCCCATAAGTTTTAGCGTCGTAACCGGCCAGTAATCCTAGATTACCTTCGGTCTCAAAGACAAAATTTCAAAATATTTAAATTATATGGGGGCCTAAAGCGGAAGCAAAACAAAAATAACGATATCCATTGAGCTTGTGCATACACGTCTACTAAAATAATTAAAATATTTAAACACAATAATAATTTATATGCGAATCTTATATATCTCACACACATATACATTTAAGACTCAACAAAATTCAAAGCTCTGACAAAGCCAAGGGCTGATTTTCTTGGCTCTACTCGAACCTAACTTGTTCCATTCCGGAAGCTCTTTAAAAGGTTGACACAGGCAGACTCTGAGACTTTCTCTATCCTTGTTGCTCAGTTTGCTCACCTACATATACATATAAATAGTGAGCTAAATCCCAGCGAGTAATAACAAAATAAAGAGGTTAAATGAATGAAGTTCAATGATAATACAAACACTTGTTTTACAATTTTTGAAACGATTCTTAAATCATTTTCAAAATAAGGCATTTGCCATATTATATCAAATTTCTAATGAAACATTTTCTATACCAAATCCCTTACCAAAACATATATTTCATTTTCCGAAACAATCCATTTCAATTCGATTAGCCATCACATCAATCCCTTGCAATAATAAAAATCATTATGCGATAGCATTTTCATCAATTTATTAACTTCATCATTAAGATCTTTTAATGTCAAATTATGTGGTACATTCATGAAGGAATAACAAACCGTATGTCAAGCAATCCAAAAGCCATGGTATTGTTACCCCCAGGCAAGGGCCTAGCCATGGTATTGTTACTCCCAGGCAAGGGCCTAGCCATGGTAGTATTACCCCTTGGCAAGGGCCTAGCCATGATACTATTACCCCTAGGCGAAGACCTAGCCATGGTACTATTATCCCCAGGCAAGGGCCTAGCCATGGTATTGTTACCCCCAGGCAAGGGCCTAGCCATGGTACTATTACCCCTAGGCAAGGGCCTAGCCATGGTATTGTTACCCCCAGGCAAGGGCCTACATTCAATGATTGCCACAATATCGTTTCAAAACAGAACTTCATTCAGTAGAGGACATTACATTTCAATAAGCCATGCTATCAATTATCAAATCATTTTAAGGATTGATTCAATCGATCACATATCCATTTTGATAGCAATAACATTTTTGAAAGTAAAGATAATTTGAACATATTTTTATAAGGTTATTACTCATAGTGGGTTAAGTCGATATAAGGCCTCCAACGTCCACCTAAACAAATCACATAACAAAAACACAATAGAAGCACCATTCAATATTCATTTCGTTTTAATTCAACTCTCTTTATGTGTTTCTAGCTCATTCCCTGACTATGTGAATCTAATTGGTGCCTAAGAATACTTAGAATGTCATGAGGATGCAATTATGCATTTAAAAGAGTTAGTCAAAAATTGATGAAAATAGGGTCCTCGCTCGAGTGCCACTTTGGTCGCTTAAGCGGACTGTAAAATTTTGAAAAACTTTTGGGAGCTCGATTTTCATGCTCGAACGAGGCTTTCCTCGCTCGAGCGAACAGTGTGAATTCTGAAATTTCCAGAATTGTATTTGAAGTTCAAATTTGATATTCAAAGCCTCAAAACTTGTATTTTGGTACAAAATCAAGGAGAACCATTGTAATTTAGTAGACACTCCCAATTAGAAATCATTTATTCAAAATCATGCTCCAATTGTCTAAATTTAGATTTAATTCATTTTCTTTATGTCAAACCCACAATTTTAAAATATGAATTAAACTTTCCAAACTCTTAAAATTTCATGATGTATGTAAAAATAGAACCCAATATTATTATTAATAACAAAAATCAACTTAACTATGAATTACACAAATCAATTTCTTAGAAATTCAACTTAACTCAATTTTTAACCGAAAACTTAATTTATAATCATAGATGTTCTAAAATGTGTTTAAATTGAATAAAACTTTTAAATTAAATTACATACATGGATTAAAGATCAAAATCAAACAAATTCCTAATTTTCAAAGCTTTTCCTCTTTCTCTTCAAAATATGGGATTAAATTAGTTCAAATTCTTCAAAATCTATGATGCATGTATCATTATAGTATTAAAACTTACAAAATTTGTCCATGCATGTATAAATGGGACTCAAATTCATGCAAGACTACAAAAACCAAACTCAACATAATTGATTTCTAAATTAATTTCCATAAATTGAACATAACTCCATTGTATGGATCAAACCTTCAAATAAGTCTTGTTGCATGTAATTTATAGGACTCAATTCAAGAATAATTCTTAAAATTAAACTCAAACTTGACAAGTTTAAAGAATCATAACTCATATTTTGCAACCTAACTTGATTGAACATGCAAGACTCAATTTCTATGAATTTATATAATTAATCCTCAATTCTCTATTTTAATTTTCTCAAATCTACCTTTAATCAATTTTGTCTAGATTAATTAAGTAACACTAGAAAGAGGATGAAATTTCTTACCTTAAGATGAATTTTTCATAACTTTTAGCTTGAATTTTTGGTATCCCACAAGGTTTCTTCATCATTTCTTCTTCTTTCGGCTCTCTCTCTCTCTTTTCTCTTTTCTATGTTTCTGAACTCAAAGTCCCAGCCAACAACACTTTTTGAGCATTCACACTCACTCTCTCCTCACATATAGCCAACCGTTTTCAATATCCCCCTCCACTGACTTAAACTTTTCTTTTTAATTACATAATTATTTAGAATTAACTTTATTGCACATCAACTTAATTAATTAGGATTAGTTTGGCACACTAATTACACATTAACTTAATTTAATCATCACTTAAATACTTAATTTAATTAATCGTATCTAATTACACATCTCACATGATTTAATTAGCCTAATTTGATTGCCATTATAGCCCAATTAACTATCTTTAAATTTATCAATTTGAATCAGATTTTTAATCAAACTCCCAAAAGCCTCCTAATATTAAATTAAACTTATTGTCATCATCATCAATTTGATTTCTCAAATCATTTAGGCCTTCAATTTCTGAACAGACTCCAAATTTCCGTCAATTAAATTACATATTTAAATTGGACACCCCATAAATAAATTTAATTCGTAATAATCACAATTCTCAATCCTCATAATTTAATTAACTTAATTAACTACAATTCAGACCTAATTAATCGAATCTCAATTTTACTAAATTGAATTGAATATTTAATTAAACTCCCAAATGGGTCCGTAATTAAAATTAAATTGATTCAACTTCTTAATTTCACTTCCTTAAGCCATTTGGACCCTTAATTTCTAATTTCAAAATAAATTTTTAATAGAATCATATACGAATCAGATTTCACAATTCTCATAAATCCCAAATTAAATCAAGGTAATGACTAATTAAAATCTAAATCTCCGTAATTAATCAAATATAAAATATTACACGAGGCGGGCTCGTCACACTTAGCCACCCCAACTGGAATTTTGAATAATGATAGGTAGTAAATAAGAAAATTAGACATTACACATTTGATTAAGGTCAATCTTCCAGCAAAGGAGAAGAGCCTCCTTTTTCCAACAAGTCAGTTTCCCCTTAAACTTGGTTAGTACTGGTTTCCATGTGCTTTTGCTACTTGGATTGGCCCCCAAAGGCATTCCCAAATATTTTAAGGGTAGCTTCTGATGTAGACAATTAAGTCTATTAGCAAAATCATGCAGCAGCCCATCATCCACCCCAATCCCACAAATTACACTATTATGATAGTTGATTTTTAAGCCTGATAAAATCTCAAAACATCCTAGAATTTGCTTGATATTCAAAACTTCCACCGACTTAGCTTGACAAAACAAGATGGTGTCGTCCACAAATTATAAATGAGAAACTTTTAAGCCATTAGAACCCACCACTGCCCCTTTTATTAAGCCCAACTGCTTGGCTCTACCTTACAAGATATTTAAGCCCTCTGCTGCAATATTAATTAGGAATGGTGACAAAGGGTCTCCCTAACGTAGACCTCTTTGTGGGCTAAATTTAGATGTTGGTGACTTATTAACCAAAACAGAAATCTTAGTAGAAGACACACAAGCTCTTATCCGTTTCACCCATTTATCTCCAATGCCAAACATTTGAAAGCATGGAGAATAAGAACTCCCAATTAACTGAATCATACGCCTTTTCAAAATCTAATTTAAGAACCAAGCCTTTACTATTAGATTTTCTCCACCCATCTACTATTTCATTTGCTATCAAAACCCCATTAAAAATATTCCTTCCTCCAAAAAAAAAAAGCTGACTGAACCTCACTAATGATCCTAGGCATTATCAATTTTATTTTGATTGATAGCACCATTGCAAGTAACTTATACATAGAACCAATCAAGCTAATTGGCCTATAATCACTTAAATAAGATGGGCTATCAGATTTTGGAATAAGAGCTATAGACGAACTATTTATCCCACCAACAAAACTTGCATTTTGGTGGAAATCCCTTATGAAACACATTAGATTTCACAATTCCATAGCATTTCTTGAAAAATGCCATGTTGAACCCATCAGGCCCAAGGGCCTTATTGCCCTCACACCTCTTGATAACATTTCTAATTTCCTCCTCTATAAACTCTGCCTCCAATTGATCCACCACCTGAGCCCCACAAATGTTTTTAAAAGGGCTTGATAATTTAGGTCTAACATTCCAAGATTCAAAAAAATGCCTCATGAAATGAGCCTTAACTTCAGCCCTAATTTCCATAGGCTCCTCAATCATTAACCCATTCACTAGGATTGAACTTAAGGAGTTTCCATTGTTTCTGCTACAGGCCATAATGTGGAAATATCTTGTGTTTCTATCACCTTTAGATGCCCAATTAATTCTGGATTTCTGCAGCCAAATCCATTCCAACATTTTACTTAATCTCCAAGCTTTCTCCCTCACTTTCTTTCTTCCAATCATTTTAGTACCAAGAAAAGGTCTCTCCTCAGCTAACAGAGCAAGAGCATGAGCCTCATCTTCAACATTTTTAAGCCTAGTTTCAACCTGTCAAAACACCTCCACATTTCATTGTTCAAGTGCCTACTTCAGAGCTTTGAATTTCATAAGACATTTATACCTAGCCCATCCTTCCACCCTACACTCTGACTAGCTTTGCTTCACAAATGGCATAAACTTGGGATGTAACAACCAGGCATTAAAAATCCTAAATGGTCTAGGGCCCCAGTCAGTGTCATGCCACAAGTATAAACTTCAAAACCAACCATAATCGATACCATCCAAACTTATGGGATATAAAGAACACACATATCAAAATAATCCTAAATGAACCTCAATAAAAATAAATATACATATACCCAAACTTGACATAACACTCTAAAACAAAATAAATGAATGTCCTAGATGTCCATGCAATCGAGTCCCCACTACGCCACAAATCCACTCTAAGTTCTTCTAACACCTGGAAATGATAAACAACTAAGTTAGCTGATAGCTCAGTGAGTAGCAACATGGATAGTAAATACAGTTTTGAAAGCAAGGTTCAATTCCAAAATAAGATATATATCACATAAACTAGATTGGCATACAGTTTGGTAAAGACAATCTATTTCAAAAAGAAGGTTCCACAGTTCAACAATTAAAATACTCATGTCTCTCAAGAACATGATAAATGACATTTTTCACTTAAAACAGATTACAACATGAAAACCAATAATTTTCTGGGTACTAAGAAAATAACAAGTAATATGCCACACAGTTCTCAAGGCTATAACCCCCGTTTTATCCAATACCGAACTAAGAGTCATCCTCAGGATGGCAACCTGGGCCTTTTCTCTAAGATGATCCGATTGAAGGTCACCTAGCTTAACGTAGGTCTTTTCCTTACAATCGTTGAGCACTAGAGTCATTACGGCCCAACCTAGATCTATTCCCTAGTGGCCAGAGTCACCACACACAGTGGAATAATTTCTCTGGACTAAATACACAGATGGTCCTAATAATCAATACACATCAGTTTCGCAAAACATGGTAGTTCATCCTTATAAACATGAGACTAAAACAAATAGTTTACAATATGCCAAGTCCACACATGTTTCAGAAATAATTTGATTCCATTGATAATATAATAATTTATCAATACAGTGTAGTCCTGAAACAACAATTTAATTTTCCAACAGTTCAGGGTAAGGGAACATTTATAAAAATATGTAGCATGAAACTACTCACTTGGAAACGAAATAATGTAATCCTCGAATAGAGTATAAAAGTCCAACTAATGCCCTGAACCAATTATAAAAACTACACGTCACTACTAATTTAAAAATACTAAAGAATAGGAACTAAGTAACCTCAACTAAAGTACATTAACACGGCTCAGCCCAACTCACCGTTACTCTTAAATATTACCTAAATTCATGTTCTTCAAGGTCTAAAATCACCCAAGACATGGGTTCCGGTCGAAACTTAATTAAATGTGACTTTGAGATAAAATAGAATTTTTGATAGGTTTTCCAGAACTGTTCACTACCTTTAAAAAATTTAAAACCCACTCTACACCATTCAAAAAATTCTAAAACCCTCCAAATATCAACTAATATATCCTAAAGTTTCAAACCCAATTGGTTTTACTTGATTTGCTTATCAAAATAATTATTTACAATTAATTATGCCCAAACAGGTTGTTTTCAGCAGTACTTTAAACAAATTAATGGTTCTCTTAGTATACAAGAGAAATCAATGCAAGGACAAAAATGTAAGAAACTAGACTCGTAACCGGTTCTAATGACACTAATTTGATAATTTTCGGATTAATATCCAAAGCGAACAACACTCCCGAACTTACTGTTCAAAACCAGTTTTCTGGACAGATTTGAACGCATCAGTTATATCGATTTTGACTCCCAAAATTTATGAAAAAATTCAGATATGCAATTCAATATGTAATTAATCTACTGTAAAAATTTCAGTTCAAAACTCATTCGTTTGATAAGGTTTCTTGATTTTTAAAGTTCGTGATTATGTGCAGAATTTTTGAACTAAGAATTACACCATTCTTTATACACAAAACACTATCCCAATCAGTCAAATATTTCATAGCCATGCCCAACACATGTACCTACTTCACCAATTTGATCCATCAACTACGCAGCAACTCACAAGAAGGAGAAAAAGATAGTGAGGGAAATAAAAAAAATAAGGGATTTACCTTGCCAATGGCCACCACAAAACTCAACAATTTTCAACACTTTTCACCCAAAGACCTTAGACGTCTCTCTTCCTATCTTTACCTCTCTCGGCTGCTCTGAAAGTTGTGGGAAACAATAACATAAGAATTAGGGTTTTGTTATCCTTTATATATATATATATATATCTAACCAAAAGGCTCTAATTTATTATCTCTTTATATTATTTTAATTTATATCTCTATTAAAATATAAATATTATTAGATCAAAATATGCTTACTAATTTGGCACTTAAATTTATTTATTTATTTATTTTTTAAAATAATAAATCTTGCCTCTAAATTAAAGACTTTCACCATAAATTTATTTTAGGTTTAAAAATTAATTAAAAGACCTTCAAAATATTTAATTTGCACTTTAGGATTCACCACCAAAATATTTTGAGATTGTAATATTATTATTATTTAATTATTTACTTAATTTGTATATTCGGGTTCTCACACCCAGACCCTATCATCCTTCATTAGAATAATTGGACAATGATCTGACAACAACCTAGGAATTCAAACACGGCTTTATAAAGACATTACTCACAGTGGATTAAATCGGTATTAGGCCTCGGGCATCCACCTACATAATACACATAACAATACACACATTGAAACACAAGCCTCAATCAAACGTTCTATAATTTAATTCCCTTTCAATGTGTTTCTAGTTCATTCCCTTTTTAAGAATGCCTAAAAGAGTATGAGGATGAAAGCATGCACATGAAGTGTGTTTCAAAAATGCTGCAAATAGGGCAATTTGTTCAAGCGCACCTTTGGTCGCTCAAGCGGTGTGGCATGTCTGCGAAAGTACTAGATGGTCGAAATATAGGCTCGATGGTTGCTCGAGCCATATGGTATACAACGTGAGTTCCCTCAAACGGTAATTCGATATCTTGAGCCACGTGCAATGTGTCTGCAAAAATACTGAATGCATGCAAAGTGCGCTCGAGTAACAACTTCATCGCTTGATTTGAGCCAAATCACTATAAATTATATGTTTGCTCTCTTTTCTCTTTGCTTAATTTATTTTTATTAGTCGTATTTATATTGCTTCATATTTATTTATTTATTTATTTCTCATTTGGATTAAATTTTAATTTATCACTCTCATCTTTATTGCTTCATATTTTTATTCGTTTATTATTTGGGTTATTTTTTTTTAATTTAACAATTTATTTAAAAACCCAATTCATCTCCATCTTGCATTGGCTTCTGGGTAAATTTTTTTAAAATAGTTGACTAACAGAAAGGGAACATTGACACTTGTATAGTGAGCAAAGTGAGATTTTACTAAAAGTATAAGGGGTTGACTGTCACAATTTCTTGTGTAGGAAGTAAAGTAAGATTTGATCAGAAGTACAGGAGATTGACGGTTATGATTTCATGTGTAGGGGCTAAAGTGAGATTTGGTGCAAAATATAATTTAGCCAACTCATTTTAATAGAATTTGAACACAAAATCTCACAAGATAAAGTGGTGTACACAATCATTAGACTAAATAACCTGATTAAATATTTGTTTGTTTGGTATAGAACAAAGTTTAGCATCAATTCAAATATTATTTTGTTTGGCATGGAACAAAGTTTAGCATCATATTCAAATATTGAAAATCATTTGTTTGGTATAGAACAAATATTAGCACCATAATTCAAATATAGAAAATAAAACCGTTATCTACAAAGTTTAGCCAATTATGCGGTTCAACTCGACTCATAAGAAGAAAAATCCAAAAAGAAAAATGCATAAATGAAAGGTGTCTTTTTAGCATGATTGTATTTGTTTGTTTTTGCTCATGTTATTTTCATAGGGATATCTGTTCAGATCTTTTGACCAACAAAATTTACTTTAGCTCTTTGTAATTTGATGTTGAAACAATTTATCTCTTATGATTTAAAATACTCACAAAATTTTTACGTGATTTTGGACCAAAGGGTGAAGGTTAACCCCGTTAATTATAGATGTAAAATAATCACTAAAAATAATTTTGTGGCAATTTTTTGTATATGTCGCTAAAAATTGACAATTAATGACTTTTTTGTCGTGGTCTTTTTAAATTATCCCTAAAACTTAGAATTAGTGACATTTTTTTATGACAGTTTTTCAAATTGTCGTAGAAAGTTAAAACTTAGTGACGTTTTTTTGTGACAGTTACTGTCACTAAAACTTATAATTACTGACATATTTTGTGACAATTTTTAAACTATCGCTGAAAATGAACAACTAATCACGTTTTTTTAATAGTGTTTGATAAAAAGACTGTTGAAAGTAAGCTTGATGGTAGGCAGCCATGATGGTAGGCGACCCACCATGTTTGACAGCCACCATTTTTGAAAGAAAGTTTGGTAGGAGGTAAAAAATTGCTGCATAAATTGTAGGCTTTAACACTATATTATTGTATACTTTATACTGTCTAGTTTATCTATAAATAGCTAGTATATCAAGAATGTTAAGTGTGTGGGAGAAAAAAAGAAGGCGAGTGCTCTGTATTTGTTTCAAAATTTATTTTTTCAGTGAATTGAATTTCTATTTGGTTCAATTTTTAAGCCTCCTCTCGTGAATCACCAACAGTGGTTTGCACCCCACTCCAACCATTAGTGGCATCAGAGCCGAAGGTAGCTTGAATTTGCAGAAATTCTGCAAAACTTTCAAGAACAGAGTGTGTTTTTCGAAAATTGCCCAGAAATCGAAGTGGTCGAAATCCATTTTTGATCACATTAGCTTGAAGCTCCCGACGAGACGAGCACAACTGTGAAAACCGTGTCAAAAACACTGATCGGAGGGCCCCACACGCCCTACATGTACCTTTGACACCGTTCTCATGCGCACCACGCGCCACCACGCACTCCCAGAGGAAGGCGACGCGTGATCCCACGCGTAACACGCGCCACACGCGTGCGCATCGGAGGCTGACGTCATACGCCAACGTCATTCGAGTCGAGCCGCCAAGCCGAGCCTCCAAGCCGTTGACTGAAGCCACTAACCAAGCCAAGCCGCCATTGACTAAGCTGTTGATCGAGCCGCTGACATTAGCACACAGAGAATTAATCCGGTGTGACACGGCTAAGGTGTAGCCGCAGATCTGAATCGTTCACCTTGTTTTGGCTTGATCTGAGCCATTCGGAGTCTATTTTTGGTGATCCAATAGTGCTTTCCAACTATTTGGAGTATTCTAGACACATCTGTACAGTCAGAATTTGCAAATTCTATTCTGAAAATTTACAGATTTTTAAAGACAACCAATGGCCAACACAAACAACTTCTTTCAGTCCTAGTTTCCAAAACTCAGCAAGGAGAACTATGAAAATTGGAGTATTCAAATACAAGTCCTACTAGCCTCGCAAGATTTGTGGGAGTTAGTGGATCGAGGATATGACAAGCCAGCTACTCTCGAAGATGAAGGAAATTTAAATGATACTCAGAAGACGGCGTTAAAAGATTCAATGAGGAAATCTACTCTATCAAGGCATTGATGAGTCAAGTTTTGAGAAGATTTCAGCAGCAACAACCTCTAAAGAGGCATGGAGTATTCTTCGAAATTCACACCGTGGAATTGAGAAAACGATCAGAGTTCGACTCCAGGTGTTACATGGCGAATTTGAGATGTTGCACATGAATGAGAATGAGTCAATTTCTGAGTACTTCAACAGAATATTGACCATTGTTAATCAGATAAGAAGATATGGAGAGAAGATGGAATCTCTTCAAGTGATAGAGAAGATTCTCCAATCACTCAGTCCAAAGTTCGAGCACATGGTTGTAGCAATAGAAGAGTCTAAGGATCTCAGTGCCATGACCACTGATGAGTTGATGGGCACACTTGAGATTCATGAACAAAGTATCAACAAGAAGACTCCCTCAAGTTCTCTAGAGCAAGCTCTTCAATCAAAGTTGTCTTTTAGAGACGACAGAAACGAGCAAGGGGGAACATCACAAAGAAGCTGGGGAAGAGGTCGTGGTTACAATAACCGAAGTTCTATTTTTCGAGGAAGAGGCGGAAGAGGTCCAGCTAGAGAAGGAAGAAATCAATCACACTTTGCTCCAAGAGGAAGAGCAAGAGGTAGAGGAGGTGGTTACAACAACCGACCAGGATTTGACAAAAGCATTGTTCAGTGTTACCAGTGCCACAAGTTCGGGCATTACAGCAATGAATGTCGAAGTAGAGCAACAATAGAAGCCGGCGAGCAAGCAAATTTTGTCAAGTAGGAAACAAACAAAGTTGAACCTACAGTCCTGTTTGTTCACCATGGAGACACTGAAAACCAAAGCAATGTTTGGTATCTAGATTCGGGAGCCAGTAATCACATGTGTGGTAAAAGAGAGCTGTTCGTTGAGCTTGACAAGACTGTACAAGCACAAGTCTCATTTGGTGATTCTTTAAAGACTCCAGCGAAAGGAAGAGGTAATATTCTGATCAAGCTCAAGAATGGAGATCATGATTACATCTCCAATGTTTATTATGTTCCTGCCATGAAGAACAACATTTTGAGTATGGGACAACTCCTAGAGAAAGGATACGACATCAACATGAAAGATTGTCATCTTACCATCAAAGACAATCATGGTAATTTGATCACTCGGGTGAGAATGTCCAAGAATCGGATGTTTGCATTAAACATCCAACATGATGCTGCGAAGTGTTTAAGTGCCATCATCAAAGACAAAGACTGGCTATGGCATTTGAAGTTTGGACATCTCAACTTTGGAAGCTTAAAGCTGTTGTCAAGCAAGAATATAGTGAAAGGGCTCCCTCATATTGCTCATACTAATGAAGTCTGTGAAAGTTGCATTCTCGGCAAGCATCACAGAACTAGCTTTGCCAAAGAAGTGAAGTGGAGAGCAACAAAGCCGCTGGAGCTAGTGCACACTGATGTGTGTGGTCCATTGACGCCAATGTCAAATGGAAAGAATAGATATTTTCTCACCTTTATTGATGATTATAGCCGGAAGACATAGGTGTACTTTCTTAAAAGAAAGTCGGAGGTGTTCAGTATCTTCAAAGAATTTAAAGCTTTTGTAGAGAAGCAAAGCGGCTACTACATCAAGACATTGCGATCAGATCAAGGTGGAGAATATACATCAGATGCTTTCGAGAATTATTGCAAAGAGCAGGGAATCAAGCATCAAACAACACCATCCTATACGCCACAGCTGAATGGTGTTGCTGAAAGGAAAAATCGCACAATCTTAGATATGGCAAGGAGCATGTTGAAAGGAAAGGGACTGCCCAAGCAATTTTGGGCTGAAGCCATATCATGTGCTGTGTATCTACTAAATAGATGCCCAACCAGGAGCCTTCATTCTATGACTCTAGAAGAAGCTTGGAGTTCACATAAGCCAAGTGTCAACTATCTCAAAATATTTGGATGTGTTGCGTACACCAAGATTCTAGAAGTAAGAAGAACCAAACTCGATGATAAGGGAGAAAAATGTATCCTTATCGGATATGGAGATAGAACAATGGGATACAAGTTGTATAATCCCATTACCAAAAAGATGATCATGAGTAGAGATGTGATATTTGAAGAAGAAGAAGCTTGGAATTGGAATCAAGATGAAGTTATTAAAGATACAGAACTCATTCTTGAAGATGAAACATCAAAAGCTCCGGTTGAAATCACAAGAGAAGTTCAAGATGAGCCACAAACTCCTCTACATAGAATACCGGCACCTAGATCGGCAGTCTCTCACAGAAGCGCTGCATCATCATCATCATCAGCATCTGTATCAGCATCATCAGATGATAGTCTTTTCAAACAACCAAGACCAATGAGAAATTTGCAGGAGATATATGAAGCTACAGAAGAAGCAGATCTGAATTTGTTCTGCCTACTCGTAAATTGTGATCCACTTACCTTCTCAGAAGCCATCCAAGAAGATAAATAGAAGAAAGCAATGGATGAAGACATTCATGCCATTGAGAAAAATGACACACGGAAGCTTATCAGTCTACCAGAGGGGCAAAAACCCATTGGAGTGAAATGGATATACAAGACAAAGAGGAATGCACAAGGTGAAGTGCAACACTATAATGCAAGGTTAGTAGCAAAAGGTTACAAGCAGAGAGCTGGAATTGACTATGGAGAGGTGTTTGCTCCAGTTGCCCGCTTGGAGACTATCAGGCTAATGATTTCTTTGGCTGCCCAACACAAGTGGCAGATTTATCAACTTGATGTGAAATATGCATTTCTTAATGGTTTCCTTGAAGAAGAAATCTATATTGAACAACCTTCAGGGTATGTTTAGAATGAGCATGAAGACAAAGTGTACAAAATGAAGAAAACACTTTATGGATTGAAGCAAGCTCCGTGTGCATGGAATACTAGAATTGATCAGTATTTTCATGACAATGGTTTTGAAAAATGTCCATATGAGCACGCACTATATTTGAAGAAGGAAGCTGATGGAAGCATGTTGCTTGCTTGTCTTTATGTTGATGATCTAATTTTCACCGAAAACAATCCAGCCATGTTCAAAGACTTTAAAAGAAGCATGGTCCAAGAATTTGAAATGACAGATATTGGATTGATGGCTCATTTTCTCGGCATTAAAGTGGCACAAAGAAAAGATGGAATTTTTATTTCCCAAAGTGGCTATGCCAAGGAAAGTCTCAAGAGATATGGAATTGAAAATTGCAATCCAGTGAACACTCCTGTAGACAGTGGAGTGGAGCTCAAAAAAGGTACGAGGGCAGGTGATGTGGATCCAACTTATTTCATAAGCCTAGTTGGAAGTTTTCGATATCTTACTTGCACCAGGCCAGGCATACTCTATGGAGTAGAACTGATTAGCAGATATATGGAAACACCGGATCAGTCACACCTTTATGCAGTAAAGAGGTTTCTTCGCTACATCAAAGGTACAGTCGATGATGGTTTATTCAATAAACCAACTGATAATTTCAGTCTTGTTGGCTACTCAGATAGCGACTGGGGACGTGACTTAGATGAACAGAAAAGTACTACGGGGTTTACTTTCTTTATGGGAGATACAACCTTCACATGGTCATCCAAGAAGCAAGCCATTGTGACATTATCGACTTGCAAAGCGGAGTATGTTGCAGCCAACTCAGCTGTGTGCCATGCAATATGGTTATAGAACATGCTGAAGCATTTGGGATTTCCACAAGAAAAACCCACTGAGATCTATGTTGATAATCGCTTAGCAATTGCATTGGCAAATAACCAGTTTATCATGAAAGAAGTAAGCATATTCACACCCACTATCATTTCATCCGAGAGCATGTGAAAGACAAAGAGATAGAATTATTTCCTTGCAAATCTCAAGATCAGCTTGCAGATATTTTCACAAAGCCATTGAAAAATGATCTATTTAACAGAATGAAGATAATGCTTGGAATGAAGCAACATGGACAATCAAGCTTAAGGGGGGATGTTGAAAGTAAGCTTGATGGTAGGCAGTCACCCACCATGTTTGACAGCCACTATTTTTGAAAGAAAGTTTGGTAGGAGGTAAAAAATGGCTGCATAAATTGTAGGCTTTCACACTGTATTATTGTATGCTTTTACATTGTCTAGTTTATCTATAAATAGCTAGTATATCAAGAATATTAAGTGTGTGGGAGAAAAGAAGAAGGCGAGTGCTCTGTATTTGTTTCAGAATTTATTTTTTCAGTGAATTGAATTTCAGTTTGGTTCAATTTTTAAGCCTCTTCTTGTGAATCACCAACAGTGGTTTGCACCCCACTCCCACCAACAAAAACGTCATTAATTCTCACAGGACCTTTTGGACAATATGTTCACCTATTAGGAAATACACGTAAATCTCCCAGTAAATTATAAAGGGGCAAAATACTCCTGCCTCATATCACGTGAGGTAAAATGATTTTAAAAGATTCAAAATAATTTTTGAAAATGATTTATAAACAAAATTATAAACCATAATAATGGAGGTTTTAAGATTTTTTTTTCTTTAAAAAAAAAAGGAAAGCATGAAAGAAATCATCATATCATTAATTTTTGTTTATATATAGAATCATCCTTTTTAGTCATGCTCGACTCGATTGGATTGGAGGATTAAAAACAGAGCCAGCCCTGAGGTGAGGCGATCAAGACACCGCCTTGGGCTCTCCATTTTGAACAAAATTTAGGGGCCCCAATTAGGGATATGTATCATGTCGGGGGCATTCTATTTGAGCCCAAAAAATATCTTAGTACGCCCAATTCAAATTTATAAATTTTAATTTCTATTATATCTTAATGTGAATTTACTAATAAGGACAATCCATATTAAACTCTAAAATAAATTTTTTTTTTCCTCCTCATGGTACACCCACTTTTGAGCCACATTTTCTGGCTTTTCATACCACCATTGTGTTGTGCTCATCTGGGAGGACACCAATATGGGTAAGCCGGCCAGAAATTCACCTTGACCCTTTTGAACCTTGCTTAAAAGCTAGCTTTTCTCTCTCCTGGGTCACTTTTTTTGGTTTTTCACTACACAGCTATGTTGCACTCATCTGGGAGGCCACCTTTTTGGGGTGGCCGGCCAGAAATTCTTCTTGAACTTTTTGACCCCTGGTCGGCCGACCAGGGGGAGTGGCCGACCGGCCACTTGAACTGGCCGGCCTGCTTCTTGCTTTTGCTCTCTCTGAGTGTAATCCGACTGTGCCAGCTGGAGGCCATTTGGTGCATCCTCCATACACGTGTATGGTGGATACTTGGGGTCCCTTTGGGATATTCTGAGGGTTGAGCAATTTTGGTGAAGGCATATATCCTCCATCCTCCATAGTCACTATTCGAAGCTCCAAAACCCTAGTTTTCTTGGCCTTTTTGCATTACAACCCTAGCACCACACCTCCATCATCCATTCCAGCACTTTGGGACTGATTTGCAAGGGTTGAAGGTTCACCAACTTGGTCCAAAAGCTCCAGCTTTGCTGCTCTTCAAGGGTAAGTGCCTATTTCCCTTAAACTTGCATTTTTTTGCTCCATTGATTAGCCTTACCTGCAAGTATTTCTGGACTTTGTCGTAAACTAGAAAGTGTCATATTTTGAGCTCCTCTTAAATATTGATTGAGGACACTTCTCTGTTTGAGGCCTCTTACACCCTTACATGCTTTATCCCTCTTTGTAGGCTTATTTTGCATCATATTTTAGCCTTACTTGTGAGCATTTTTGAGATTTGTTATAAACTAGAAAAAGTTTCCTTTTGAGCTTATAAACATGTTTGTTTAAGATACTTTTTCTGTTTGGGGTCATCTACCCCTTTTCATGTCTTATTTCCTCATGTGTTTGAGCTATGCATGTGAGCACTTGCATTGGCCTTGATTTGGCCTTTTAGCCACTGAAATCCAGCAGATTTTCAGTGGCCTTGATGTGTCTTTGAGATCCAAAATCATAGAGGGGTGACCCTCTCACCCCTCATTTTCTTTACTAGCATTGTTGGCCTTCCAAAGGGACCCTATTTTTTATGCATTGAAGTCATGTTTTAGGCCTCATTTTGAGGGTTTTAAGGTCTGCCTAAGCTCTATCAAGAGCCCATTTTTCCATATTTTATGTTTACAATGCATGTGTAGAGCAATCCCATCCAAGGCCTTTCAAAGGAGCCTTTCTTTGCATGTTTCCTAGACCCATTTCAGAGCCAATTTGGTGAGTTTTAGGGCTGTCATATTTGATTTCCAGAGTTGGTTTTTCCATGCTAAGTGTTCTTGTTGTATGTGCTTAATAACCCCTTGTATGGCCCTCTAAAGGAACTCATCATTTTTGCATGCATTGATTGCATTTCAGTGGTTATTTGGGCATATTTTGACATGTTTTATTCACTGTTTTTGGCTGGTTTGATGAGTTCTCATACGCTTTATATACATGCCATGTAAACCATGCTTGCTAGCTGAATTTGCATGCTATTTTAGTCCATCATGTTAGCATCTTTTGGCCATGCTCTAAACTAGAAATGTGCATATTTTAGGACTGCCTTCGCTTTGTCTTTTGACTTCATGATCAAATAATTCTTACTTTGTATACTTGTGGTTCAATACATGTGCCTAGTTTTGAGTTTCGGGGCTTATTCCATGCATCGGGTGCCATATTTCCATGTTTCGAGACCATTTAGCATCATGTTTTAGTGCTGGAAATTACATGTTCATAGGCCATCTTTCATCCCTTGCCATGCTTTGGTAGAGTAGCATTTGATGCCTTAGGTTCGGTCATCGGTATGCGTACATGTGTGCATGCATTTCGGTCGTCTCATTTTCATCTAATGGCCACTGATGTGAGTGTGGCTGAGGTCCACTCATGTTGGTGTAAGTCCATCGTGCATTGTGTATGCCATTTCAATCCGTAGCATTGCGTATGCTAGGTTGCATCTTAGAGCATTGTGTATGCCATGTTACATCACGTGCATTGTGTATGTCATTTTAGTACAGAGCATTGCGTATGCTAGGTTGCATGTTAGTCGCATTGTGCATGCCATTCCATTTGCATGGTGCTTGGAATAGGGTTTAGTCCAAGCACGGGAAGCGAGGGGTGTTTCGTACTTCAAGTGACGAAACGTGTCTCGATTCCCGGTCCCCGACGTTCTTGATTATCTATGGTAGAATTGTTGGCTTCATATGTTCATACCTGCATTCATGTCATATTAAAACGTGCAATTCGGTCTCTCGGCCATCATGCATCGAGATGCGTGATTGGTGGCTTGAGAACCGAGGGCCACACTCCCTAGAGCTTGTGCAAGGACGGGAAAGAGTGGTTGCGCACACATATGTTGAAAATACATTGCTTTCTCTCTTTCTTGCCTTTGTTGCAGAAAAACTAGAGTCCAGGGGCAGAAAGTGGTCGGCCGACCAGATTTTCTGGTAGGCCGACCACCTTTTTTGGTTTTCACCATGAGGGGTGGTTCGCAGGTGTTTCCCAAGCCAAGAGCTGGTCGACAACCTTCCCCAGGTGGAGTTTCAGCCTCCTGGAGCTTTGTGTAAGTTTCTGAAATCAGCTGCAAACAATGGCGGGACAAGGCATCGCGATGGAATTTACCGACAAAGCGTATCAAGCATGCATGCATTCATTGTCATCCAAAATAAAGCCGGGGTAGTCCATTTGCATGCCAGTTTATAGCTTACTTAGCTAATTTGTTAGTTAATTAGTGGTTATGTAATAATTAGCTATAATTCGTTATTCATTTCAGACTGTATTATTTATTCGGACCCTCCGAGCGAGGGCATAATTGTAATAAGTGTGTGTGTGTGTGTGATGTATGTCTTCCAACCCCGCGTCTTTCTCCCTTTTATTTACCTGCTTATGACGGTTAGATTAGGGCATGTTTCGATTAGCATACTTATGCTTGCATGTTTGCATCATTCATCTGTCTTGCATGCACCGGGCTCGGCGCATCATACTAACTGCATTTGTATTTCAATTCCAAGTTGAATACTTGTTAGTTGTAGCATTTCACATGCCATCTTTAGAATAGCCGAGCCTATCTTAGTTGCATTTTGCATGTGTTGCATTAGGCATTTCTGTATAGTTAGGATCATGCATGGATTTCTAATTAGCTTCTGTTTTGGCTTGGAGTACTCGGTAAGTTTTATGCTTTAGCATCTTTGCATGCGCGTGAGTGACTGCCATGATTGCATGCTTACCATGAGGCTATGCGCTTATGTGATATAACTGCCCGAATACCTGTGGGTGAAGGTTGGGTTATTTGAATTGGAATAATTCATTAAAATGTGAGTTTTAAGCCCACTAGATAGTGGCAAAACCATGTTTTCTAAGCCCACCTGAGGGTGGCAAAATCTGCATTTTAAGCCTACTTGAGAGTAGCAAACCATTTTCAAAACAAACATGAGAAGTGCTGTTCCAATTCAGGCGATCCAGTCTATATTTGTATGTTGTGCGTACCACATAGTAAATCTAGGCTAATAACCGGAATAAGAACGCATAGTGTTTTCAAAACCCGATATCACAGTTAGTAGAGGCCGATCTTTGATCGGGCGAGCGGGGGGTGCTCACGAAGTGACCTTCCCCAATCGTACCGAAGTTCCCGAGCCGAGGCAACTTTAGTGATGACGGACACGTGGCCTTAGGCAACGAGTCAGGGTTTCCTAAATTTTCCAAAATAAAATATTTAGGTGGCGACTCTATATCTGGCAAAGTAGTCCATATTTGGCACTTCTTTCAAAAAATCTGTTTTCAAAAACGATTTGCCGGATTTGGACTCTTTGATGATTTCATCGGTCTTGCATTGCACTCTGCAAGATTAGATACAAGACCGTGACATTGAGTCCTGAACTGTAGTGAGCCCAATGAACAAAACGGGGGGAATTTCCTCCCGGGACATTCGGGGACGTCTACAGTTTCTGGCGACTCTGCTGGGGAATTAGAGAACTTGACTCAAACTCATGATATCTTGTTTTGATTACACTTATGTGTTTCTTTACATTGCATTTGCATTGGTGCGCCTAAGACACTGTGTTTGCTGTATGCTATTTCTGAACGGTTTCCCGGAGGCTCATTTCGAGAAGCGTGCCATAAGGCTGACCGGTTGCGGGCTCTGCCACGACGGGAACACAAACCCCGGTTTTACCGGGGCACCCTTTTTGACCATTCGACCTAGTGCATATTCGGAATCCATAGTGACCATTCCAAACTAGGACAAGTTGCTTACCCGTTTATAGGTTGTTTGAAACCGCTACGTGCGTAGTGAAACCCTAGTTCCTGACAAAATAGGACAGGGAAACCTTACCCCAACATAGGGGTGTTTTGGCTCTTACTTGTTTGTTATGTGCTTTTAGAGTGCGTCTCTATACGAATGCATGTATCAGTTTGCAAGTTTGGGCATCAGGCTTGCGGGCACCAGTTCAGTATTTTCGAAATCAGTTATCTGCGGGTATCAGATTCAGCTTCGGGGACAGTGATTTGGGAATAGTGATTTGGGAATAATGATCGGTCTTTGAGAACAGTGTATCAATTGCGTGTTAATTATTACCCGACTGCGTGTTGTGTTTATTTACGCCGTTATGCTGTCCGTTCGTCTGCTCGTTTATTTCCTTATTATTGCTTTATTTATCTTTTTGCTAGGTAGTTTAGCACAATTGCTTCAGACCAAGCAGATATTCCCCAAGCACTCTGGACAAGAGGTCACCGACTCAATCGATCTGAGGATCTGGTCGACGGACAACCAGTGTTCCACTCTCTACCGCCGGTTATCAGATGGAGGTCGAGAAAACGCAGTGTATCCGAGCAGAGGTTGTCAGAGCAGTGGATTACCCCATCAGTGGACAGTCAGATTGAGATCCCAATTGTTGCTATAGAGATAGACTTGCCAGTAGTTCAGACAGATCAGGGCAGTATGGCAGGACCGACAGGAGTTGAGGAAATGATGCGTCAGATGCAGAACACCATGAGAACCATGTAGCAGGACGCTGCTCGCCGAGATGAGTTTGCCAAACAACAGGCCGAGATCATGGCCCAGCAGGCAGAATTAATTACCAGGTTACATCAACAAACTAGGGCATCTGCTTCACACCCAGTTCCTCCCCCACCAGGAGTCCCGACACCAGGGGAGG
Organism: Camellia sinensis; assembly: GCF_055761805.1. Lineage (NCBI taxonomy): Eukaryota > Viridiplantae > Streptophyta > Magnoliopsida > Ericales > Theaceae > Camellia > Camellia sinensis. The sequence goes on from NC_138974.1 coordinate 84,398,344, forward strand.
CACCAAATGTCCAGGCAGATACGGACATACCAACGGGGCCAGCTCCGCCCCTAATTCTACCCCAACTATCTAAGGTACCTACACCTGTCAATCAACCAGACTCTCCTTTCGAGTAGAGGTAGACCATACAGCGCTGAAATTGAGCAAGCTTGAGAAGTTGTTCAAGAAATCCCAAGTGGTAAAGGCTATCCCGAATATCGAGGACGGATATACCGACGTGGCTATGATGCTGCTGGATAGGTTTAAAATGCCGCAAATTGATCGCTTCGACAGATCTGGGGACCCCATGGTGATTCTCCGGCTATTCTAAGATATACTACGACCAATGGGCCTCACCAGACCACAAAAGCTTTCACTATTCGGCCGGACCCTATCGGGTGTGGCCGCTATCTGGTATACGAAGTTAGAGGATAATGTCAAGCGGAGTTGGGATGAAATGGCCGAGGCCTTTGTCGCGCAATACTCTTACAATACCCAAGTCGTGATTACGACCCGAGATCTCGAAACAACAAGGCAGGAGCCTAAGGAGAGCTTCTTGGATTTTGTAACTCAGTGGAGGGCGAAGGCTTCGATGATGACCCTGAGGCCTACCGACAAAGACCAAATCAGGATAATTGTGCGTAATCTCCAGCCAAAACTGATGCAAAAAATGATTGTGCTCCCCTTCCCCACTTTTTCAGATCTACATGAAATAGGGGTACAAATTGAAGATGCAATGAAACAAGGTCTGATCAACCAAGATAGAGAGCAACCCAGAAGAACCTTTAACCGCAACAACAATACAGGCCCAAGTGGCGCTGAAACTGCAAGAGCTTCGGAGGTGAGCATGGTCACCACCATTCCCCCTCCCCTTCCAAGACCCATGGCAGCTACACCTTTCTCCGGCACGTCCGGAAGCAACACACAAACCACTCGATTCCAACCCAGAGGCCAAAGAACCTTCACCCCACTGTATATGCCCCTGTCCAAGGCTCTAGGGATATTAATCAAGAAAGGGCACTTAAAGCCCGTGGAGCCGAGGCCATTGCCAAATCCACTCCCTCCTTCTCATAACCCAGCAAAATACTACGCATATCACTAACAACATCGTCACGACACTAACCAATGTTTCAGATTGCGTCATGAGATTCGAGACCTCATTGACAAGCAGGTGATTGTACCTCCAGAAAAACCCAATGTCACAACAAACCCTCTCCCACCGCACAACCAAGCTCCACCTCCCAAAAGAATCAACTTTATCCAGACTGGGGTCGTGTCTTACGATCCCAGTATATATATCACTCCTTCCCACCTACCTAAGCCGGAGGTGCTCCTTCCTGACTGCACTGACTCTTTGTGCATGTTGGACATCTCCAGAACCCAACCCGAGCCAATGGTGGTGACTGGCAAAGATAGAACAGAGGAGATTTCAAAGGAGGATGGAATTGTTCAATCAGGGTTTGAGCAGTCTGGGAGTGTCGCTGGGGAAGCCTATGATCCGAGTGATTACATTCTGCCAGCAGGCCAGTTTGAGCCTAATATTGAATTGCCAGAGAGGGCAAAGCTGTGTGTGATCCGAGGGGATGGATTTGAGCAGGGGACAGATGGTTTGACAGCTGTGGAAGAGGACTTGGCCAACCTCCAGTTTTTCAACGACCAAGATCCAGGAGACGCGGCAGTCAACTGGTTTGATTATGAGGAATCGAGAGAGGCTACTGGGTGGCTTGATGACCTGCCAGACGTTGTTGACAAAGCTCAATTGGAACAGGGCCCGGCAGGGGCAAGCATATCAGTGGTGGCCGGAAGGGCCGAAAATCAGAATGAATCACCGGAGAGCGCAGGTGCTATAAATTTCGTTCGAGACTTGGGCATTATGAATGCGGGAATTATTGAACAACCAGCTATACTGACGCAGTTGGAACAAGAAAGGTTTGAGGATACCGAGAGAATTAGGAAAGCTAAGGGCCCTGAGACGACTGAGAGTGCTCTGTGCACGAAGATAGAGAATGCTGCGAGCATGTGGACGGAGAGTACTGTGGGTACAATTGAACTGGAGCCAGACAGGTGTCTGTTGGCTGCCGACGGAATGTGGTGGGAGGACGATGATTTATGTCTTGCCCACATGGATGAGGATTGAGGGAGTACTCAGTCAGATGATACCTGGTATATCGGTGAGGTCGATCATATGAGGAGAAGCGGGCGGTATTTCAAGCCCCCGCACCTAGACCAACCGGAGGCATCTGGGAAGCATAAGGAAGTTGAGAGACAGAAAGAGAAGCAAGTCGAAGAAGAGGCTGTACTGAAGCAGTTAAAGAAGATACAAGCAGACATCTCCATCTGGAGACTACTTATGGCATCGCGAGTACATCGACAAGCTGTCTTATCGGCCATGGACAAGGCCAAGCTCTCTATAGACACCACGCCCGAACAGCTGGTGGGCTTAGTTTTTCCGGGAGGAGCTACCCCGATGTTGACCTTTTCTGGCAAAGAACTGCCACCTGAGGGTGGGAACCATAACAAGCCACTCTACATCTCCGTGGAGTGCAAAAATAAATGGATACCCGTGGTGCTTGTTGACACAGGGTCCGCCATCAATATATGTCCAGCGAGGACTGCCTATGCAATCAGCTTGAAGACCGCAGAGTTTGTGCCAACAGCCCAGGTGATTCGGGCATACGACAACACAAGCAGAGAAGTCATGGGGACAACAAAAATTCAGACCAAGGTTGGGCCGGGGCAGCATGAAATTGACTTTCACATCCTAGAGGTTCCCGCCACTTTCAATCTACTCTTGGGACGGCCGTGGCTACATCAAGTGAAGGTAGTTTTTTCTACCTTGCATCAAATGGTGAAATACCCCCATGGAAAGGGAGTAGCCATTGTTTTTGGGAATTCATCGATCCATTCACCGCTGGAAGTATATACGCCTGTTTTGGAAATTGAGCACGGTATGGAGGATGTGTTCTTATCCAGTTTTACCCTAGTTGAGGCCCAGGTCGTGCAGAACATCTTGGCTGTTAATGAGGGGGTGTATGTTAGTGCTCAATCAGTTGAATTCATCAGTCTTGACTGCAAATGAGTGACCTTGCTGGATAGCCTACAAGAGTACAACGAAATTCGTTGAGTATGAAAACCAGAGTTAAAATTAGATCAAAAATTACAAGTATTGAGACTTACCAAGACGCAATGCTGCATCATCATCGCGTAATTTTCGTACTCCGAAAGCTCGACCATCTGATTGATGTCGGCTGGGAGTAGAACGGCGGTAGAAATGGCGGCATCGACTTCCAAACTGTCGAGCGCACTATCCCCAGCTAAAAGAGGTTGGTCTTCGACCATGATTGATGGAGTCTAGGGAGCATTGGCACGAAACCCAAAGGGCTCAGAAGACTCGTCAGACCTCGGATTTTTTGGTTGGGGTTGGTCAGATGCCTCGACCTCGGCAAGCCTTTTCTCGGCCGACTTCTCTACTTCAGCCAATTTTGAAATTGGCACTGTGTCTTTTGACTACACCTCAGTGGCGCTGGGCTTGGCCTTGGCCCTTTTAACCCTCTTTGCCTTGGGTTTTGGTTGAGATTGGGAAAAAGAGGAGGAGTGGACTGACACCACGCCCGGGATATCGGCAAGAAGGTCGTTTGGAATGATCTTTGCACGACCCATCTATTCGGCGGTGGCTGCAACAATGACCTTGGTTCTAAGACGGATTGCTAGAACTGCTATGGGAGGATTGGCTAGATCAAAGGCCGATGTTTCAAATTCTCGGTGTCGGCGGCTACGAGTTCTGCCTATAGGAGTGGAAAAAGGAGCTCAGCGTCGGCGTTGGCGCTGGGATGGAGGAATCAACTGAGGGGCAGAAGTAGTTGGCTGGTCAATTGGGTCAGAGGTAGAGGCCTGATCTGGCCTTAAAGATGAGGCTGTTGGAGGAGTAAATGAAGAAGATGGAGCGTTGCTTTTTTTTGGGGACGTCGGGCAGTGGACTCTTATACGTCGGAATGAAGTTAAGGACGACTGGGGCCTTGCGCACTTCAATGGAAAAAAGAAGAACGCGTACCAGATCCTTGCTTGGCACATAGTATTGGCAGAAGTCCTTTTCGGGCTGAGGAAGGTCTGCAAAAACACAAAAAAAAACATTAGAAACTGAAAGATAGTTAAATAAAGCTATAATCAAAGGGACTTTGGGAGAGGACTAGGTCCTTACCCTTGTCATCCCTATAAAAACTTCACGGCGTATGGGGGAAGAGGTAGAGTTCATCATCTGGTGGAAACTCCCAATTGCATGAGACAATTAGGTTGTCGTCTGCCACGCTTTTATTAGAATCTGGGATATCGGCTATCAGCTTGGCTTGAGGTAGTAGGTGTAACCTTTGGATGTTTTTAAGCTACACATGGTGTAGCAGTATTGGATATTAGAGAGTGTGATTCTGGCATTTTGCCGACGTGCTAGTTCGACAATACCATTGATGATCCTAAAGAAATTAATGGCCAGTTGCATGGGATTGAGCTTATAATAGTAGAGGACTTCCCTAAAAGGGATATCTATGCGAAACCTAACTCCTCCTTCAACAATAAAGACGACTAGGAATGGCATGTAATCTTGGCCAGGCATAATTGAGTCATCCTTCTCAGCCAACCTCAGATGGACGTCGACTGGAATTGAAAACTCTTGCCTAAAGTATTCCAGCTTGGAAGGGGAGTCCACTCTCTACTTAAACATTCCTATAGTTTCGGCTTAATGAAGAATGGTGCAAAATTTCAGAAAGGAATATTTGGTATGGGTTCAAATACCTCAGCTATATCCTAAACTCGTACCGGAGCTGGGGTTTTTTCAGATCTAAGAGGGGTTTTTGGTAAGTATTTGGTTTCTAAGCAAATTCCAAACCTATGGTCTATGCAAGTGAACAAAAAATTCGAAGGTAGAATTTGGAAATAGAACAAGAAGACTAGACAAGACATATAATTCAAAAATCAAGATTGAAACAAAAAACAAGAATAAGAATCCGAAAGATTGACAAAGCAAATAGAAACAAAATGAAGTTCAAGGCCAAGAAGGATTCAAAGGAAAAATTCGAGAATCACAAATATTGAATCCCAAATCCACAAAACACTAAGTGAGTGTGTGGGGGTAATGTGCGCAAATCACAAATGTGATTGATAATCAAAAAACATAGTGGCAAACTTCAAAACATAAAATGAATCGACTCATGATGCAACCATGAGTGCGAGATTCAACAAACAATAATGTAGTAAAAAGATCATGTGGTGAGTTCATGAGGGAAACGTATTCAGAATAGTGGAAAACTAAGATTTGGAAAGACAAAAACTGAGAACTTACCAAATAAAGCTGAGGAAACGAGGCTAGATAGAGATTCACCAGAGTCCAACGATGATGTTGTCTAGAGCCCGACGATAAAAAGTTCGCCGGAGAAGACGAATGGAACGGTTGCAGAGCTTTGAACAAACAGTAATGGCGGTTCGAGAGTGGATGTTTAGAGAGGGAAAATTTATGCAACGAGGGAGATTGTTTTTTGCAAAAGTGAAGGGATGGAGAGAGAGGAAGAAGTTTTGTTAAAATTGTGAAAAAGGCATTAGATTATAATGATGTGCCTTGGACAATGTGTCTGTCAGGCGGTGTGCGCAGAAGTGATGCATCTTGATAGCATGTGTCAAGTACGAACTAATGAGAGAAGGACGCGTGGCGGAAATAGTTGGAAAAAACGTGCGTGACAGCTCATGAGCAGATTAAACTCTTGGAGTTCTTGATTTAATGAAGCAAAAACCTCGGCTAGAGGAATGATCTTAACTAAGATACTTAAAGAACTTGGTTCTTGGTTCTTGATCCTTGATAAAAAAATGGATAATTAAGTACTGGGTACTTGAAGCCGACGAATCATGATCTCGGTCAAAGAAAAGAATGAATTTCAGCTGACTTAGTAAATGAACTAGTGATGTAGGTTCCATCACCTTAGATTGCCGAGGTAATGGAACCTAGGGGGCAGTTGTGGGGGCATATTTTGTGAATGACAGCACGTGACCGAGGTGATCCCAACATGTTAGCAAGAGCGCCACGTGGCTTGGTCATGTGCAAGATGATCTTAGCTAGGCCGAGGTTAGCTTTGGAGATATCAGAATCCGAGATGAGTGAATAAGGGACAAGAGTCCCAGAATGGAAGAGGACCTCGGTCAGGATATAGATAAAGCTCTTAGGGAGTTTATCTCTATCTAACTGGGAGTCCAAGATAAGCATTGAGCAAAAGTCCATTGAAGCTAGGCTTCTACAAGGATCAGGTTAGTGCTAGCTATAAAAGTAAGGCATCATCGTGGGTTTAAGGTATGCCTTTTATGCTTTGTCCAGTGGGTTAAACACTATTGGCTATCTTTGAGAGATAATTTTTGACTTAATCGTCGGACCGCCCCGGGTGGACGAACCACCGCCGGATTCTTATCTTTCTATAACAGGTCGTTCGGGCTTAATCTATTCTGCCGGTGCTCTCATGCCGAGTTTCCTTGTTTGGTTGTGTGGTCAAAAATCAACACCCAAAAAAAGCATATAATTGAATTAGGATTTGAACTTATGGGTTTAAGGGTTAAGCTTGTGATTGATTATGTGGTATTTGAGCATGTTTAGGATGTAGAGTTGGGAAGCCTTAGCTTCTAACCAATCAATTGTAGAAAGTTAAAAGTGGTTAGTGTTGTGTAGGCGTTGGGTTATCTTTGAACATCAACAAATTAGGGGTTTTGATAAATAACAAAGGGTATTGACGAGTGTTGTGTATATTAGGGATTTCGAGTAGCGGGAATTGGTTTTCAAAATAATTTGATATTTGTAAACTCTTTTATAAAATGAGAGTTGGAAATGGGTTTGTACACAGAGGTACCTGTTGCTACCTTTGTGCATGGTCTTAAGTAACTGGTGTCCTTAGAGTTTTGTCCTTGGCCATCAATGGAGGATGATATTAATTGTTGCTTGATAGATGCTATGTTTAAGTGTTGTGTGTTGGACTATGTAATCTAGGATGATGTGTTGTTGGTTATTGGTAGTTGTTCTAATTTATTTGTTATTGAGTATTATGTTGTTAAAACACAAATGGTGAAAAATGAAGAAATTGGGAATATTGTGAGTATAATTGGTGAAATTATAATGTTGTTGAGTAGGTTGTAACCATTAAAAATAAATGGTGTTGGTAGTTGTTAAAACTCATATTGTATTAGTTTGAGACATTTTGGTGAGAAAGAAAACCCATTGTTGAACGGTGGTGCAAGGAGCACATTTTGCAAGAATTGCTTAATGCCTTAGTGCATTGGTTATAATTGAAAACAACTTGTTTTTATTTGAATGGTTAGGGTGAATCAGGGTCATGTATGGTTAATATAAGATTGTTATGGGTTAGGTGGCGCTTAGAGATGACCACTGGCAGAGTGTAACTTCTTATAGTGTACTGATTTGTGGAGTGTAACTTATATTGTACACTGAGATACGTGGTACTCATATTGACCACGAGATTTGGTGATGCTCAACGATGGTCATGGGATTTGGTGACACTCAACGATGGTCACGAGATTAGATGGTGCTAAGTGATGACTACTGGCAGATACATGGACTTGGGAGGATTCACCAGGTTGTAGTATTGATAAGGGAAGATGGTTTAATCAAACAAAAATCTGTGTCACTTAGCACCATCTAATCCCGTGAATGGTTAGTGCATTGGTTATAATTAAAAACAACTTGTTTTTATTTGAATGGTTAGGGTGAATCCGGGTCATGTATGGTTAATATAAGATTGTTATGGGTTAGGTGGCACTTAGAGATGGCCACTGGCATAGTGCAACTTCTTATAGTGTACTGATTTGTGGAGTGTAACTTATGTTGTACACTGAGACACGTGGTACTCATATTGACCACGAGATTTGGTGATGCTCAACGATGGTCATGGGATTTGGTGACACTCAACGATGGTCACGGGATTAGATGGTGCTAAGTGATGACTACTGGCAGATACATGGACATGGGAGGATTCACCAGGTTGTAGTATTGATAAGGGAAGATGGTTTAATCAAACAAAAATCTGTGACAAGCAAACCATTGATGTGGCGAGACCATGAGTTGTATGTGTGTTATATGAGACTTTGGTGGCAGTGCGTGTGTATCAAGAAAGTTGTTGAATTTGTATTAGGAGAAGTGGTTAGGGGACTTTCTAAATCTTTTGATTTGAAACGACAATTATTAAGATAAGAAGTGAGTGTTCTTAAAATGTCACACTATAAATATACTTGTGTAAGTATATGTTGGATAGAAAATGTCACATTATATATGTATATATACTTTGATGTGGAGCATGCATGATCATAACTAGCTATATGTTGCTATTATTTAGGATCTTTGGAATTTCAACTGGACTATATGTTCATCCTACGTGTTGACATATTTTTAGGTACAAGGCTGGACGAATTGTTTGGGACTTGTAGCCTCTCTTATTTGTGGGCGGGCCCATTCTTGATTTGGCCGAATGCCACATTGTGTATGTAAGGTTAATTGGTTTCATTAATTTTCTCTTAATGTAAGCCTTAGGACATTGTATCACATTATAATAATGCAACATCATCTTTAGAGAGAATGTTTATTGGTTATTCTTTACTTCTGTTTTCGCATGCATGCAATTATTAAAATTGAAAATTTAATAAAGGATTTGGTAATTGATTTGGGTAATAAAAGTTGGGGCGCGACAGACTTGGGCAAATGTAGAGGCCCGATGTTAAGGCCGGGCTGGGTTTGGATAGAAACAAATTTTCTTATTATGCAGTGTCTGCCTAACCCGACAAATGTCCACCCATGATTGAAAGTAGAATGTGGACTACGCTACTTACGAGCATGTCTTGAAAATTTGGCTTAGATTTGAGAGGCCATTTGGCTGGGAAGCGACTTCATCAATAACAGACCATGATGCTTTTATTGTCTCATAGCAACTCTCACTAGCTTCCTGTCAAAAAAAAATAATAATAATAAAATAAATAAGCTATTGTTTGTAGCTTGAAAAAATAAAAAATGAAAAAAAGAAGGTAAATCCGGGTTATTTTTCGAGGTAGGGTTCCTTAATAAATAAGGGAAAAATTACATTATTAATACCAATTTAGTAAGATACCACTTTATCTTCTATAATTTCAATCTCGTTTATTTTAACTTTACACTTTCATTTTTATTTTAATGTAGTCCTTGCATATCAACCATGCGCAAACGATATGTACAACTAGACGAAGTAAATTAAAATTTAAGTGAAACTATAAGCACCACCATGCATCAGTGGGATTTATTCATTTTTTCTTTCTTGGACAGCAATTACTAAAATCACCACTACATGAATTACACGTATCATTATTCTATCTCAAATATTAATGGATAATGACAGAGAAATTATATTGTAACGAAAATGAAAGTATAGTATTAAAATTAAGACCAAATGAAATCTTGTTAAAATTATGTGAACCAATAACGTGATTTACTCCAAAAATCAATTGTCAAATGCAGGTTCTTTTGAATCTATTTACCAAACTTAAAGTTGTTTTATGAAATTGCATTTTTAAAATGCAATTTCAAATATTTTACAATAGGCTAATTGAATTTGTATTTTCAAAACACGACTTCAAATAAGATGTCTTATTTTCAAAATACAATTATACAATACAATATGAGTTTGAGAAATAAATTTAAAAGTGCACAAGTTTGGGAAATATGGTTCAAAAGCACCAGTGCTTTTTTTTTTTTTTTTTTTTTTTTTTTTTGAAGATTGATTTTGATTGCTTGAAAATCCTTGGTGACAATTAAATAATATCCATCTTGGGGAGTGATGTCATCGAAGTATAAGAGCGGAGCTGACGAGGCAAGAGCTCCAATAGCAACGTGCGGATACTTCAGCCGGAACCATGCGGCTAGCACTGTCAAATTTTAATGAAAAAAAGATAAATTAGACAAGGTACATTATAATAATAAGATAAAAAGAAAAGAAAATTAGTGAAAAGTCTATCTTAAAGAGTGTACAAGGCATTAGATTCAAAGAAAAATCTTATATGGTGATAAAGACACGCTGGAAAGTCGCCGATGCCAAAAAAGTTGCTGGAAAGTAGTTGGCGACAATAGGTAAGTAGTGAGATAGAGAAATGTGTAATATTCAAAGATAAAATGTTGAATGAGTGGACATTTTTCTCATTTGAACATATAGGTTATTGGGTGAATTTGAACATATAGGAAAATAGGTTTAGTGAATTTCAACAAATAGAAATTGGGTAATTTCAAGAGATAGAGTGATTTCAAGAGATAGGTTCATTTCAATAGATAGTTGTCTTTTTGAACAAATTGTGTCCTTTTTGCCTAAAGAGATCAAAGCTTAGGCTTAATGGCCCAAAAAAATTAAAAAATAGACCTATGACCTGAATACCCTAAAAAGAATGGGCTAATCTCTATATTGGATAGTGTCGTTCCCATTTTAATAATTTGATTTATTTATTTTGTTTATTTATATGTGTAAATCGTCCATAAAAAAATAATAATAATAAAAAATAAAAATAAAAATAGATATCATAATAGTATCCATATGATTTCATCTAGCACTAGGCATTGAATCATCAATATACTATTATCAAATTAATCTAATTTTTTTAATATGTGATATAAATAGAGGCCTGCAAAATAAAAGAGCAAAAATAATTAACATAGGATTCATATTGTGCTTGATGGACCCAAACAGTGTTGTTTAGTTTGAAGGAGAAAATTTCTTCTAACATATTCAACAATAGTTGTGGACATTTTGGTAACTTACTTCCTCCATATGATGCTCCAATAACCATAACCGAAGAGTTGTGTGCAAAAAGTGTTTCCTTCAAATATAAGATCACTTCTGCATAATCTGCTACAGCTTGAGCTGAGTTGAAATAACCTCGATTTTCTCCTGATCCATTTGGAATTGATTGTCCATCGAACCGGTGCTGCCATATATATATACAAAATAATAATTCTTTACAGTTTTGATAACCCACACAGATATCGGATCTTCAATCCTTGCATTTCAATACGAAGGTCAGTTAGCATTTAGGACTCAAATGGTTCATTCATGCACAACTTCTTTCACAAGGGTAAATTATATCAGTGGTCTCTATATTTTATCTTTTGTGTTATTTTGATTTTTACATTTTAATTGGCTCAATTTTGATATTTAATTTTAGATTTTGTTTTAATTTAGTCCAATTGATAATATCATTAGTGTTTTTTTAAGAAAAATTATCACTAAATTGGTTGCGATTAACTAGCTAAGTTGAGTAAGTTTATAATTTTTCCCGAACACTTATGTATGTTTTTTTTCATTAAAAATAAATAAAAATACTAAGAATTATAATTAATTGGACCAAATTATGATAAATCATAAATTTAGAGTCAAAATTGAGCCACATGATACTTATAATGTGCGTATTTTTCATTAAAAAAAAAATCAAGAGTTGTAATCGATTGAATCAAATTGAGATAAAATCATAAATTTATGGTTAAAATCGAACCAATTGAAATTATAAGGATTAGAATGGCACAAAAATCAAAGTACAAAGACTATCGTCAGAATTTGCTTAATAATTAATAAAAATAACAAACTTTTTGACCTTATTATGAAACAATTTAAGCATGTGAGCTTCTCTTAAATCCTCTAAAATTATGTTTGGATGATAAATTTTGATTTAATGATTTGAAAGGAAAAAGAGAAAAATGGGTAAAATGTGCGTGAAATTAACTCAAATAATATATATAGATATATATATAGATATATATATCTTACCTCTATGTAGAGCTTTGAAAAGAGGGGCATTTTCGGGGAGAAACCCAATGGCTTCAATATCACCATCTATTGGTTGCTCTGCACCAAGATAAACAAAGATTGGAGCACTTTCATTTGCTCCACCCCAATAATTGGAATTTATCACATATCTTTGATTGAATATGGCATAGCTTTGAGGATTGTAGTTGAAGTGATCAAGTGTTTGGTTGTAAAAATAGGTTTCCATGTCATCCCGAACAGACGCTGAAACGGTGTCGGAAGAGTTTCTAAGGAATGTTTGGCGGAGTATACCGAGCCTTGGAATATTAATATGTGGTATTGCAGAAATAGATGTTAAGAGGATTAGAAGAGATAATAGAAGACATTGTGATAACAAAGTAATTGACTTCATGGGAAAAATGTAATTGACCTGGGAAAATGTCAAGTTTGTTAGAACTCTTAGAAGTACACACACATGTATATACCACCAGAACCTACAGTCACCATGCACAACACATTAGTTTGACCTTGTACAATAGACTGTTTTTTTTTGGAAAATTGTATAATTCAGTGGAAGTTTGCAAACAATAATGTTTTAAAACACTAAATTTGGAGCTCTAGAGCATCACTAATGATGTGGCACAGTGGCCCCCACCAAAGTGATGTGATGTTTTGGCTTGTGTTTGTTTTTTTTTGTTTTTTTTAACTCATTAGAGCTATTAATGGTCCAAAAATTAGTGGGATGAATCACCACTCGTTTGCGAAACAAAATTCAAATTAGTGGTATATTTTATCAACTTTAATAATTAAAATCATAAATATTTTCATGCATTTAGAAATATTCTAAGGCATAGTTTGGGAAGTTGGTTTTGGTGGGTTAGGGGCTAAAATACCCACAAAAAACAAAATAGGCTATTTTAGCCACAAAAAATAAAACATCAAATTCAACTCATAATCATTACACTCATCTCTCACAAAAAAAGTCAAAAAAGTCAAAAAGTCAAAAAACCCTTCACAAACCAGGCTTTTTAGCCCCAGACTAAAAAAGACAAAAAGTCAAAAAACAACTCACTTTCCAAACGGAGGCTAAGAAGACACCACTGATTTATAATCCTCCTTTGTTTTTATTATATAACCCTAGAATGTACAATTTTTTTTTTTTTTTATCGACAAAATGAAACTTTATTGATTATAAGAAAAGAGAGTTAACATTAATAAAGATGTTGTATGCACAAAGCATCGTAGCATAACAGAATGATCCAACTAGATTGATACCATTATTAAGTAAGCCCAATCATCTATTCGCATAATAACCAAAGCCGACTCTGATTTTTCCCGGGCCCAAAGTAAGCTTTTAGCGTGGGGCCTTCTATACGTATTTAACAAAAAAAAAAATTCAACAAAAGCTTCTAATATGAATTGATTTTGAATATTATTTGTCAAAACTGGACTTGTTAGTAATTTAAATTTTATTTAAAAATTTTGACTTTCATATGAATATATATAAAACTCAAAGTATTAGCTATGTGGACAAGTCAACTATTATGAATGATGTTGTGATTGTCGTGAGATACTTTCATAAAAATGTAACCCTTCAAATGTTAAAATTATAGAGATCCGAAATCACATTCACATTCTCATTCCCTCCCAAAATTACTATCATTCAAATATAGACTAGGATTAAGGATCAAGATAATCCAAGCTAGCGTCCTAAATAGAAAATAAACAAATTATAACAATATATCACTTAAAATGTGATACTTTTCACATTAGTTGTAAAATTACTAATCAAGTTTGTTTTATCTAATTTGTCAATCAAATCCATTTAAGTTTTCTCGTTACATAGTTAACTTTATATAAAATTTAATCAATTTCAATTTTGAAAATTTATTATACAGAAGCAATTTTAACAACTATGATCAATAGTATACTATACATAATTCATACATGGGAGAAACAATTCTCTATTAGTTTAAAAAAGTTCACTACATCAATCAACTTTTTGACTTATTTTTAGGAGGCTTTTTTTTTTATTATTATTTTTTTTATGAACAAATATAATAGCATAAATTTTTTAGGAGTCTTTTTAAACTAATTTTTAAGGACTTAAAGCGACGACTTGCCAGAGTTGTCTCCAAGAGTCCGGATTCTCGGCCGCCCTTTCCGGCGGCTGTTCCATCAGCCCCCCAAAACGACGTCGTTTTGGGGGTTTTTTGAATTTTTTTTTTTTTTTCTTTCTTCTTCTTCGTTTTTTTGACAGAACCAGAGGAGGGGAGGGAGAGAGAGAGAGGGAGGGGAGGGGAAGGAGAGAGAGGAAGGGAGAAGAAGAGGGAGCACCGGACTGGAGGGGGCCTAAATCACCGGGGGAGGAGGAGGAGGAGGCGGAGGCGGGCCGGACGCGGAGGCGACGGCAGATCGGGCAACGATCGGACGGCTGGCGAGCTCGACGACCTGCGACGGCGAATCCGGACCCCTCCCCTCCGGCGAGCTCCCCTCCCCTCCCCTCCCCTCCCCTCCCCTCCGGCGAGCTCCCCTCCCCTCCCCTCTGCTGCTCTGGTTCTGCGAAAAAAAAAAAAAAAAACGAAAAAACCCCCCAAAACGACGTCGTTTTGGGGGGGCTGCTGGAACTGCCGCCCAAAAGGGCGGCCGAGGATCCAAATTCTGTCTCCAAAGCCGGCCTTGATAATAACGAATTGGTTATCAACCAACCAAATGAGAACAAGAAAAAGAAAGAAAGCAGAACATGAAACAACACCCCTCCAGCTGTTAGCACACACCTAGCTAACAGCACAACAATAAATATTATAAAACTAGAACCAATGGAACCATACAGTAGTGACAAAAAGGTCAAAAGAATGGCTATAAATTCCAAAAAGGAGAAACTATATTCTATTTTTAACTAGGACCCGTCCTAAGTAATTAGGGGTCTATGTCAAATTTTTTAAAGAAAATTTTATTTTTTTACTTTTGTACTTTGCCTTGTAATCCATCACAACCTCAAAATTTCAAATAATTTCAATTTTATTCTAAAGTTTTTTTAAATCGTATTAATTTTTCTCTTGCCGTTATATTTGAAACAAAAAAAGTTAAAAAATTTATATTTTAACCTCAAATTTCAAAAAAAAAAAAAAAAAAAAAAAAAAACAGACTCACCCTCTCATACCCAAACTCACACTCTCTCTTCTTCATTCAATTCTTCCATCTCTTGTCCACCCTTGTAAGCATTGCCACTACCACTAACCGTCACTACAATTACTCAATCCTCCAACCCAACTTCTCTCAAACTCCACTAATAATAATCTCATCATAAACCCCTAAAACTAGTCACGCAACACAACCACCAAACAATGGACTCCTCCTCCCAAGGCCTGCCTTGACTTATTAGGGGTGTAAGGTGAATTTTTTAAATTGGGCCCTTCATATATCATTATCCAAAAAAAAAAAAAAAATGTTTGAATAAAACGAAAAAGATAAAAATTTATTTCTATTGCATTACAATTTAATAAAATTTAGATAACAAATATATATATATAATAGTTGAACTTCATTTAGTTGAATCGAATCTTTATTTTTTAGCTTACCAATGCTATAAGAACAAAAATTAATTGGGAGTAAGGATGAGAATTTTTGACACAACTCAAGCAATATATAAAATTAGTAAGTTAAGGTTGACTATTTTCAACATGAATCCAAGTATGACACAACTCAGTAATATGAATTATTAGTTATATATTTAAATGTTCACTAAGGGATACCATGACATTTTTTTAATCTTTTATTTAACTCTATCTAACTGAATAAAAAAGTATGTAAAATAATAATTAAGGCTAATATCTTTTTTTCATTTAAGACATATATTTTTTTGTTACCTATTTTAGAGTCAATCTAATAAAAAATATATAGTAATAAGATACAATTTTTTTAATTAGAAAAATGCAATTGAATTAAAATCAAACGTTCTATGAATAATTTCATTTAGTTGAAATAAATTTTATAAAATTCAACTTATGAGAAAAATTTTAATCTCTCAATACACTTGTTAAGTTATTTTTAACTAAAAGTGAAAGTTTTCACATTAAATATCAATCAAACACGAATCAAAATAACACTACATGACAATATAAAAATAAATAAGTTGAGCTAATATTAAAATAATTATGAAATAACATGACATGATGCACTCCCCTAATTGAGGGTCCTAAATTTTGTTCAAAATTGGGGGCCCGAGGCGACTGCCTCAGTCGCCTCACCCTAGGGCCAGCCCTGCCTCCTCCTCCTCTTCCTCACAAGCCGCCATGTTATTGTCCACACACGTCGCATTGGCTACATTGTTCGGAGCTTCAGTAATGGTGTTCGGAGCTTGCAAGGGCAGAGAAGAGAGGGAAGAATTGGAGGAAGAGGAGAGAAGGTGAGTTTGCGTAGAAGAGGGTGGGTCTGCATATTGCTTTTGAAATTAGAGGCCAAGATGTAATTTTTTTTTTAACTTTTTTCATTTCAAATGTGACGGTAGAGACAAAATTGATATGATTTGAAAAAAATTTAGGGTGAAATTGAAATTATTCAAAGTCTGGAAGTGTAATTGATCATCGAGGCAAAGTATAGGAATAAAAATGAAATTTTCTCCTTTTTAAATTGGACTCTTCACATATCATTACCCCCCCCCCCAAAAAAAATATTTGGATAAAACAAAAAGAATAAAAATTTATTTCTATTTTTTTACGATTTAACAAAATTTAGGTAATAATATATATATATATATATATAATAGTTGAATTTCAGTTAGTTGAATCGAATCTTTATTTTTTGGCTTATCAATATTATAAGAGAAAAAATTAATCGGGGTAAGAATGAGAATTTTTCGATGTAACTCAAGCAATATATAAAATTAGTAAGTTAGGGTTAACTATTTTTCGACAAGAATTCAAGTATGAAATGACTCAATAACATAAATTATTATATTTTAATGTTCAATAAAGGATGCCATCACATTTTTTAAGAGTTAATTACCTAAGAACTCTATTTACAAATATTATGGTAACTCAAATCTTATCTAAGATTTTTTGAACTAATAAGTCTTATTTAGTAAAATTGTGAATATTATTAGTTTTTTCTAATTTTTAAAACTAAGAAGATTATCAATTTTACATAGTAATGTTTTAGATAATTTTTTCACTAACTGATGAAAAAATAAAAATAAAGCATGAGATTAAATGTTTTTATCCTTCTATTTATTTGTTTGATTCAACTATCTAATAAAATCGAGAACATTATTAGTTTTTTCATTCTTAGTTGTTTTTTTTTCTTTTTCTTTTTTTGCATATCAATGTTTCATCATCATGTTCCTTTATAGACACAAAATTTTCAATTTTGTACAAAAAAATAATTTAATTTTTTTTATTTTTTCACATAATTCTTTTTTTTTTTAGTTTTTTCAAATTGAAAATTGATGTTTTAAAGTTTTGAGAATCAAAATAACTATCAAATCATCATGTTCCTTTATAGATGATCATAAATGATGAACAATCATTGTTTGAAGGGCAATTCCGACTATTGAAAATTTAATAGGACTTTAAAGTCCCAAAAATCTCAATTAGGATTTAATGGAGCATAAGTTCATAAATTAGGATTTGTGTGTAAATGCCCATTTTTTAAATTTTTTTATTTAACTCCATCTAACTGTATAAAAAATGATATAAAATAATAATTTAAGACTAATATCTTTCTTTTTTTTTTTCTTTCATGTAAGATATGTATTTTTTTGTTACCTATTTTAGAATCAATCTAGTAAAAAATATATAGTAATAATGTGCAATTTTTTTAATTAGAAAAATGCAATTGAGTTGAAATCAAACATTTTATGAATAATTTCAAAATAGAAATAAATTTTATAAAATTTAACTTATTGGGAAAATTTTAATCTCATCATACACTTACTAAGTTATTTTTAATTAAAAGTGAAAATTTTCACATTAAACATCAATTGGACACAAATAAAAATAACACCATACGACAACATGAAAAGAAATGGATTGAGCTAATATTGAAATAATTAATATGAAATAATACGACATGATGGGGCATTCTATTTGAACCAAAAAAATATTTTAGTATACCCAATTTAAATTTTTAAATTTTAATTCTTATTATATCTTAATGTGAATTTAATAATAAGGACAATCTATATTAAACCCTAATATATATATATATATATATATATATTCTCATGGTATATCCCAATCCATTATTCTTATTCATATCTTTACATCTTCTTCCCTAAGAGATCAAAGTTAGTTTGTCTTCTTGTTCTTCTTGTTCTTCTTCTTTGTCTTCTTATTTCTCACTCTAAAACTCCAATTCACCTTACCAAAACTCACCATTATCATTAACATCATTGTTTTTTATTATTTTGAAATCCTAAACTCTAGAACAAAGTTTGAACAATCTAACAATGGACGAAAGTGATAATCAAAATAATATTTTGAAACAACCCATCAAAGATGTGGTAAGTATTTATATAAAAATCAAAATATAATTATTAATTTATGTATTTTTTTCACATGTCCCATTATAATGTTAAATATTTTAATTTTCACAATCATATAAATAGCATTATAACTTCTCCAAGTCGCAACAGAACATTAATTTCAATATAAAAATCAAACAGCGTAGGTTGCTATTTATGTCAAATATGTAATAGGAGATTCTATATGCTGCGGCATCTTTCAATAATTTTTAATTTTAATTTTTTTTTTGGGTTTTTTTTTTTTTTTTTTTTTTTTTTTTTTTTTTTTTTTAAGACCTATATGTTTTGACACCCTTAAAAAAAAAATGTATATCTAATTTCTCACAATTTCCATTGAGATTTAGTTTATCTACCAATTTTCGTTGCATTCAAATTTATATAGTACTTTGTAATTAATTATTTTAATATTTGGTTTCATTTTATCAATTATTTTTTCTTTTTATTTTTTTTAATTTTTTATCCTTGTCTTCTTGGTGGCTTATTGTTTCTTTTTGATATGCAACTTCTTTTCTGGTGTACTGGCTTGAAAATTTACTCCAAATAGGACAATCAATTGGAAGAGATATACTTGTCCTCTTCCTTTTACTTTCTTGTTTCTTGTTTCTTGAATTTTTTATTTTTATTTTTTGATTTTGTCTGCTATTTTCATGCATCAAAATATGGAAACCTTGTGCTTATAGGCACCTAAGTTCCTGTTTGCGGTTCATACGATTTAAGTTACATTATAGTTACTATATTGTGAACAATTTGTTTAAGGAAAGAATACAGAAGTGGTTCAATTAATTATCTAGTTGCATATCAACTGGTTTGTTCACTCAAGTTGAGAGTGCCAGGTACTTATACTCTTGACATATTTACTGCTTCATAGAATCTTCTTGGATGCTCTTGGGCTGAGATACTCTATAAAACTAAAATGTTTCCATGCTTCATAGAATCTTCTTGGATGCCATTTTAAGTGAGTTTTTAGTGAACTGCTGTGGAATTTTTCCAATATGTAGTCGTATGTGTCACCTGAATTGTGACATAAAATGAGCTCTATTTGAATTCAAATTGAGGGGGATATCTATTTTTTCCCCCAAACACAGACAGATTCTGACCCACTGTTAATATTATTTACATTTAAAATCAGTTCCAAATATAGAATCAAGAAGGTGGACCTTTGCCAAAACAAAATAAGCTTCTTTTAAAAATGGGGGCCCTATTAAGGAGCACAAATAGAGTCTTCCATTGAACTGGTAAATCTCAATTTATTTTGCTCTCATTTGTTGTTTTGTTTTTTGTTTTTTTGTTTTGTTTTGTTTTTTTTTTTTTTGACATGACTTAGTTGATTTATCACTATGAAAACTCCATGGATACTTCAAACAATATATATCCTGTTTTCCATGTTTAAACTGAGATGGTTAATGATGCAGGAGACAGAATAGGAAATTCTTATTGAAAGGAACTTCGATCCCAATCAGCAACCAGGAAATTCAGCCCCAAAGGCAGCTTCAAACTCTAGCATCATCCTGTTTTTTGGATCTTGAAACCAAACACTCTAGGAACATAACTAACATTACTTGTTGGCATTTCAACATTGTATTGTAATACTTCAAAATACGATTTTTGTATATTTTAATTCTTATCTTTTATATTAATACCTTAATATATATATATATATATATTGTTCCTTTATATATATTATTTTTTTGCTAATCAAGCAGAAGTTACATTGGCATGAATGTTGGTTTTGGTTCTTAAATGAGCTTATGGCTGATATTGGAAGTCTTGGTTCTTATGGCTGATCCAAATTTGATTGCAAAAATTAGATATCATAAAGAGATACCCAAGAATAAATTATTAAACAGTTCATAGTGAGAGATTGCAATGGAAAACCAAGGAATGGAAAAAATAACCCCACAAAATATATCAGCAAGTGTTTGAAAATACAGAGCCGAACACTTACTGGATATAACACAAACAAGAATTGGCTTCCACAAGAACGCAGTAAATCAAATAAGTAATAAAATAAATTATTTATGTCCAAATAACTCAACGAAACACTATCACTCAAGTACTATGACAAAAAAAAAAAAAAAAAAAAAAGGACAATCAATGAAGATGAAACTAACATCAATTTAACAAGGACAAACTTCTCAATCAATGTCAATGGTCTCAAATGTTTCTTTGTAGCAACATTTTTATTCATAATTTCCCTGAAATGAGTAATTCGTTTGTCATATGGACTCTCCTATCCTGCAGCACAACTGTAGCGATACCTTCGCCAATTGCTCACTATTGGAGGAATAGGATGGTCCCGCTCTATAAACAACTACAAAACAACAACAAAACAAAGTTATACATTATTGTTGGTTAATAACAACACAGTAATTGAATTATGGGTATACCTCAACAAAGTGGTTTCTGTTCACGAAACCAATGGATATCTCTGTGCGATCAAGTGGTGGGAATGGGTTTGATCTTAGTGGTAGGAATGTGAGGCACTGTTGTGCTGAGAAATGGTAAAGGACAATATTATAGGATGATGCAATCAGATGCCCCATATCTGGCATTGTCATCCGATATTCTATTCGTGTTGGTTTTGCATCAAAGTATGTCAAACTATGGGCAAGCTCCTCAATCCTTTTAAATGACCCGTAAAGCTTTGTATATAAATCATTGTCAGTGTGCAACTCCTGTAGCACGTCATGTCTTACTTCAACCCAATGTTATTCACCACGGCCAATCAAACCAACAATCGATCTAAATCCACAATGTCCATCAGGACTTACATCATTCACATGCTTAATGTATGGCCTTATACATTGTGGGAATGCATCAATGTATGAAGAATGTTGTACTTGTCTTGTTTGGTACACATATAGAAAAATGCCATTAATTACATTTGACCAAGTAAATAATATTGAACTTATATTATATTACAATACCACAAAGTCATATACCTTTTCTTTGGTAGCTCGTTTTTTTTGTCCATTGACAATTCTTGTGTACCTTTCTATGAATGTAATTGTGTGGAGGCACTACCATGTCTAGATTCAGCCAATTCAAAAGCACATGGGTTACGTTGCGTGGATACATTAACCTTCCAATGACCACGAGGTCTTGGATTGGGCTTTAACTTTGGTTCAGTGAGAAATGTGCTATCCGGACTCACAATCTCTCTCAATTTCTTTAAAATCTCAAGTCTCACACTAGTTTCACTAGAAAAAACTTCTTAATAACCAACTCTACTTTTGGATTACAAGTTAACTCCAATTTATCTTTCTTAGGCAATTTGACAATATCAAGTGTCCTCCAATGTGCATTTACTGTCTTAAGTGGAATAGGAAGTAATTGTCTTATGTAATAAGCAATCTCATGTGCACAAGGCAAACCATGGGTATGCCGAATGACACAACCACATGCTGAAGAATCAATTCCAATGGATTCTGCTCTCTTTGTCTCTGGAATACATTACCCCGAAGCTGGACAAATTCAGAAGGAGTAAAATTGTGTTGGACAACTGTCAAACTCTTCTGGAATGAAGCCTTGATGGCAGTGTGTTGCAACTCAAGCAAAGTATATATCTTACAACAACAAGTTTCAAAACTCCCTTGACTGGATTCAAGTTCTTTCTTTAGTGATGAATATGCACTCTCAGCCCTAATCAAATTAAAGTTTTAAAGATTATCAAGTTCATATACAAATAAATACAAATTGAGTTTATGTAATTGATAAATTATTTAATATTCGTTGTAGCATTCCCGTAGTGCAGGCATGAATTTGTCCACGATGCAACAAATTTCTCCTTGTATTGCTAAAGGGAATAGAGAAGATTTTAATCTTGATATTTCTTTTTCAATAATGAAGTAGAAGCCACAGCAATGCTTTTATACAAGTGCGATACAATCTTAACCTAAGCTTAACCTGACTTATAACTACCTAACCATCTTTAGCTAACTGTTCTAACAATATAACAGCTTTGATTAATATCTCTAACAAACTAACTAATTATACATGTGCAGGTGCAGCAGTTGACAATGCAGGTACAACAGTTAAGGGCTGAGCTAGTTAAGCTTCTTGAACTGTTTGGTCGTGAGACTTAGTAACAGCAGGGTCTTTATCAGTCCCCTTCAAACTCATAGGATTGGGAAGGACTAAGAGTTTGCTTTGAAGGTGTGTGGGAAATTTTCCGACCACACTGCCAACTCAGTAATTCAGCTGGAGAGCACTGGCAGAATAGATGGCACCTGACTGACCTGCAACAGAAATATAAGAATCCCGCGGTGGTTCGTCCACACGGGGGCACTCCGACGATCAAGTCAGTATATCTCTCAAAGATAATCAATTATTCAACTCACAAGCTTGAGCCTAAAAAGCATACCTTAGACCCATGGGGGTGCCTCTCTTTTATAGCCAACATAAACCTAGTCCTAATAGAAGCCTAACTTCTATGGACTCAGGATTACTGCTAATCTAGGACTCCTAGTAAGATTAGGATAAACTCTCTAAGTGTCTTATCTTAATACAAACTGAAGTCTTCTCTCATTCTAGAACTCTTGTCCCTCATCCAGGTTGAGTTCCCTTTTCATTCTAGGACTCTTGTCCCTTATCCACTTATCTCGGATTTCGATATCTTCGGAGATAACCTCGGCCTTGCCGAGATCACCTCGGTGTCATGACCAGGACACGTGGCACCTCGGCTGACACGTCGGCGTCACCTTGCCACGGGTTGGTACTCAGAAAATATATCCTCACAACTGCCCCCTAGGTTCTATTACCTCGACATTCTGAGGTGATGGAACCTACACTGTTCGTTCATCTGTGCCCCTCTATCTGAGATCAAACTCGTCGACCTCAAAGTTCCCTGGACTTTACTGTCCACTGGTGTCAAGAATCAAGTTTCATGCTTTCCAAGCTGCTTGAAATCGCACCTCCTAGCTGAGGTTCTGGTTCCATTAATTTGTAAACTCCAAGAGCTTTGCAACTGCTCCACTCACACTCTCTGGTGAGTTCTCGATTTCCAGTCATCTATTTGACTCTGGCGATTTTCATATCGGCGTTTATTTCACTTGGTAGGTTCATAAACTCTTTACTTGCTATTAAGTTCAATCTTTCATAACTCTTCTGAATCTATTTACTTGCCATCTGTTGCCTTCTATTTTCGTCTATCTTCAAGTTTTGAATTGTTTGAATGCCTGGCACTGTTCTTGTCATATCCGCTTTCTGTTGCTAGCATCGCGTCTGGGTCATTACTTTCTTGTTCTTCACATACTTACTTAGTGCCCGTGCACTTGGCTTTATTCTTGAACTTTGTCGTCTTCTTGACTATTTTTCTCTTTTTTCATTCAATCCTCTGGCTTTTTTCTTTCTAGCTCTTTTGCTTAAATCCGTCATTGTTCTAAGCTTTCAAGCTTCTGTAACTGTCTTCGTTCCTCTCCTCCGATGAAGCTTACATCATTCTGTCATTGTCGTCAAACTCCGGCAATTCTCATTCCGGCTTCCCTCTTTCTGGTAAGCCACTGTTCCTCCTGGTTTTATTTCTTGTTGCTTTCCAAGAAACTCTGCTTCATTGTTAATCACCATTGCTGTTTTACCCGTTGTTTCCAAATCATCTTCTTGAATACACACTATTCACATATCTGTTGATTTCTGTCACTGTTCTTGGCTTGACACACTTGTGCAATCTTTTTGTCTTGATTTCCTGATAGCTTCATCACCATTCTTGATTACAAATTACATTCTTGTTTCTGTTTTCTGTGTCTTTT
Source organism: Camellia sinensis (assembly GCF_055761805.1). Taxonomy (NCBI): domain Eukaryota; kingdom Viridiplantae; phylum Streptophyta; class Magnoliopsida; order Ericales; family Theaceae; genus Camellia; species Camellia sinensis. Next base: position 84,422,382 of record NC_138974.1, read on the forward strand.
TCCAGATTCTTGCTTTCAATCCTTGCCTTCAAACTCCGAGGTGCCAATCGCCGAGAAGAGCCTTGATCAAACTCTTCGGGAGATCGATGCTGAGCTCGAGGCCGAGAAGGCTGCTGAGAAGTCTTCCCAACTGTCTTCTATATCCTGCCACTGATGCCGAGTAGTTTTGTTTCCTTCTTTTACTCCTTGTATCTTCTACCTTGTACTTTGTCCGTCTTTGTATGCTTTTAATCCGGCCGACGTGCCATTTTTGTAGTCTGAATAATTTATTTTTCAATATTCAGGCCGAAGTGCCTTTTTTCTTCTTTAAATGCATTTCTCTGATTTCTTCTTTGAATGTGTGTCTTCTTTTTTCTACTCTTATATGATTCTATACTTAGAAAAATTTGCATGTCTTCAAAGTATACCTTGACTGTGCAATCTCTTCGGGTAAAATACCTCTGTCACAACTTCTAATCTTTCTCATCTCGGCCTTGTCCTAACACTTGAAAATATTGTAACAAATATTTTCACAAGTGTTGCTTAGGACTGGTCACTTTCTCAATGTCTTCTATCAAGACTTCAGTTTTCCATATTTCAAGTTTTGACAACCTGGTAGTCTCGACAAGTACGCAGATATTGCTTGAACTTGACTTTAACTTGTAAATTTTTCTCAAAAATTTCAACAAGTGTTTAACCATCATCCTTTATCATAACCTCGGCTTAACCTCACCTTGTAAATTTTTCTCAAAATTTCAACAAGTGTTAAACCATCTACCTTTATCATAACCTCGGTTTAATTATACCTTGTAAATTCACACAGAATTTCAACAAGTGTTTAAACCAATCTTCTTCCGATAGGACCTCGGTTTAACTTCAACTTGTAAATTCACACAGAATTTCAACAAGTGTTAAATATCACATCGATTTAACTTCAACTTGTAAATTTACACAGAATTTCAACAAGTGTTAAACATGACCTCGGTTTAATTTCAACTTGTAAATTCACACAGAATTTCAACAAGTGTTAAACATCATCTCGGTTTAACTTCAACTTGTAAATTCACACAGAATTTCAACAAGTGTTAAATATGATCTCAGTTTAACTTCAACTTGTAAATTCACACAGAATTTCAACAAGTGTTAAACATCATCTCGGTTTAACCAACTTGTAAATTGCTACAAATTTCAACAAGTGGTAAACATCATCTCGGTTTAACCAACCTGTAAATTGCTACAAATTTCAACAAGTGGTAAATATCATATCGGTTTAACCAACTTGTAAATTGCTACAAATTTCAACAAGTGGTAAACATCATCTCGGTTTAACTAACCTGTAAATTGCTACAAATTTCAACAAGTGGTAAACATCATATCGGTTTAACCAACTTGTAAATTGCTTTAAATTTCAACAAGTGGTAAACATATTCTTTTTCTCTCTGCCCCCTGCATGGCTTCCACATACTCCTTTGCGAACCTTATAAAAGGTCTTCAACTTAGCTAACTGCAGTCCAACCTTATGTGTTTTCTTTTTTATCTTCTAGGATCTGAGATTTGCTCACTGAGCTCTTCTCTTTTCGGACTTAAGTGTCGAGATCTTGTCTGCTAGAATCTTGGATCTGCTCACTCAGGTTGAGCTCTTCTCTTCTCAGACCTACTCATCTAGGTCGAGATCATGTCTTCTAGGATTCGGGATCTGGAATCCGGGATCTGCTCACTTAGGTTGAGTTCTCGTCTTCTCGGGCCTACTTGTCTAGGCTGAAATCATGTCTTCTCGGATCCGAGATCCAGGATCTGGAATCCGAGATCTGCTCACTCAAGATGAGTTCTTCTATACTTGAATGTTATCTCCTTGGGAGCGCTCATGCCCCCTGTCTTTGCATCCCTTCTAGAAGGGTCTTTGTTCTTCCGCAGGTATCTATCCTTCCATACCTGGAGGTTATCTTCGTTGTAGTATCCGCTTCGATCTGTTGTCTTTGGTGCGTCACCTTCCTGGCCGGCGTCTTTCACTCCGTGACTCTGGTCACGAGTTTCTATGTTGCTATTGTCCCCTTCAACGTCGAGGTTGACAAATCTCCCATTTCCAACAGGAGCGTTGTCTCCAGTCTGATCCTTCTGTCCGTCATTGGCCATCTATTCTTCTTTCTTTCCCACAGACGGCGCCAAATTATGTGGGAAATTTTCTGACCACACTACCAACTTAGTAATTTAGCTGGAGAGCACTGGCAGAATAGATGGCATCTGACTGACCTGCAATAGAAATATAAAGAATCCCGCGGTGGTTCGTCCACCCGAGGGCACTCCGATGATCAAGTCAGTATATCTCTCAAAGATAATCAATTATTCAACTCACAAGCTTGAGCCTAAAAAGCATACCTTAGACCCGTGTGGGTGCCTCTCTTTTATAGCCAACATAAACCTAGTCCCAATAGAAGCCTAACTTTTATGGACTCAGAATTACTGCTAATCTTGGACTCCTAATAAGATTAGGATAAACTCTCTGAGAGTCATATCTTAATACAAATCGAAGTCTTCTCTCATTCTAGGACTCTTGTCCCTCATCCAGGTTGAGTTCCCTTTCATTCTAGGACTCTTGTCCCTTATCCACTTATCTCGGATTCTGATATCTTCGGAGATAACCTCAGCCTTGCCGAGATCACCTCGGCATCATGACCAGGACACGTGGCACCTCGGCTGACACGTCGGCGTCACCTTGCCATGGGTTGGTACTCAGAAAATATATCCCCACAGAAGGTATTGAAAGCGAGCCACTGAGAGAGGTTTAGTGAAGATATCTACGATTTGATCAGTAGTAAGAATATAAACAATGTGGAGAGACTTGGCAGCAAACTATTCTAAAAAAAAATGAAAGTCCACCTCAATCTGCTTTGTACGGGCATGAAAAATAAGATTATGAGCCATAGCAATGGCAGAAAGGTTATCACACCACAGAGTAAGAACAGGGGCATAAACATGAAACTTAGTGAGAAGCATGCCAAGCCAACACAGTTCGGCTGAAGTTTAAGCTAAAGCTCTGTATTCGACTTCTAAGGAAGATCTGGACATAATAGGATGCTTCTTAGCAGTCCAAGAAATGAGATTGGGACCAAGGTAAATGCAATATCCAGTTGTAGATCTTCTGTCAAGAGTACTACCAGCCAATCTGAATTAGAGTAGGCATTAAGAAGAAGAGGACCACGAGAAAAATGCAGTCCATGAGCCAGAGTACCTTTCATATAGCTGAGCAACCTTTTCACAGCAACAAAGTGACAATTCAAGGGAGATTGTATGAATTGACAAATAGTGTTGACTGCAAAAGCCAAATCTGGTCGATTAATAGTGAGATATTGAAGAGCACCTACCAAGCTTCGATAAAGAGAAGGTTGAGAAAAGGGTAGGATATCTGCAAAAGAGAAAGTAGAGCATTTAGTAGCCATAGGAGAGGAATAAGGTTTGCAATTTTGCATGCCAGCTTTTGCCAAAATATCTTAGGCATATTTGGATTGAGAAAGAATATAACCTGAGGAAGACTGGATGACAGAAATGCCTAGAAAGTAATTAATAAAACCAAGTTCCTTCATGGAGAATATAGTATGCATTTGATGAATGAGAATGTGAATGTAATGAGGATTACTACCTGTGAGGAGAATATCATCTACATAGATGAGATGAATAGTGATGGAAGTGGAAGTCTTGTGGACAAATAATGAAGAATCACAGTGACTTGCAAGTAAGTTTTGAGAAAGAAGAAAGGTAGAAAATGTAGAAAACCAAGCTCTAGGAGCTTGTTTTAAACCATAAAGAGCCTTGTGTAACTTGCAGACAAGAGAAGGTTGAGTGGAATGAATGAAACCTTGTGGTTGAGTCATGTACACTTCTTCCTCTAGAACACCATGTAAGAAGGCATTGGAAATATCAAGTTGTTTAATGGACCAATTATAATGAAGAGCAAGACAAAGAAGAACTCTAATAGTGGGCTGCTTGGCCACAGGACTAAAGGTTTCAAAATAGTTCACACCCTCTGTTTGAAGAAAACCTTTAGCTACTAGTCGAGCCTTATGTTTGGCTATGGTGCCATCTAAATTTTTCTTGATTTTGTAAACCCATTTGCAACCTATAGCTTGTTTACCTGGAGTGAGAGAAACCAAAGACCAAGTAACCTGTCTTTGCAGAGCTGCATACCATCTAGCATAGCATTTTGCCAAGCAGGAGAAGCAGCAGCCTCTTGATAGGTTTGAGGTTCAATAACAGCAATGGAGTTAGTGGTAAAGGCAGCAGTGAAACAAGTGAGATTTTTGGCTTTAGATCTGGTAAGCATAGGAAGAGTATGAGTAAGAAGACAAGGAAGATCAATAACAATAGAAGAGATAGGAATTTGAGGTGTAGAAGAAGGCGAAATGGATGATTCAGAATGAGTTAAAATAGATTTAGGCAGAGGCAGAACAGATGACTGTTGATGAACAGAAATAGGTAGTAAATGAGACAAGGCAGGTGACTGCTGAGAGATAGATATATGAGTAGAAGAAGTTGTAGGTAGAGTAGAGGTGTGAAGAAATTTTGAAGCATGAGAAGAATGGACTTTAGAGGACAGTGGAATAGACTGTTGGTCTAAAGAAGTATGCCAAAAGAAATCAAGCAAAGTAGGAGAAACAGAGGAAGGAGGCTGAGATGCGGACTGAAAAGGAAAGGATAATTCATCAAAGACAACATGTCTAGAAATATACGCTTTCCCAGTTTTAGGGTCAAGGTATCTATATCCTTTGATAGAAGGTTAACAACCAATAAACACACAAGAGATAGACTTGGTTTGAAGTTTATGTGATGTATAAGGCTTAAGCCAAGGATAACATCTACAACCAAAAGTCCTCAATAGCTGATAATTAGGCTTTTGTTTGAATGAAACTTCATAAGGAGTGAGATTATTCAATTTAAGAGTAGGATGCCTATTAACAAGAAAAACAGCTGTAGCAAAAACATCAAACCAATAAACCAAAGGCAAAGAAGAGTGATGCATGAGAGTGATAATGGTTTCTATAAGATGCCTATGTTTCCTCTCAGCAACACCATTTTGAGAGGGAGTGTGAGGACAAGACAATTGATGTTCAATCCCTTTTTGTTTAAGAAACTCTTGAAAAGCTTTACTGAGATGTTCACCCCCATTGTCACTCCTTAAAATCTGAAGTTTAGTGACAAACTGAGTTTCAACAAAAGCTTTGAACTCATGAAACTTAGCAAACACTTCACTTTTATAATGAAGAGGAAAAAGCCAAGTAAATTTGCTAAAATCATCAATGAAGAGTACATAGTATTTAAAACTAGAAATAGATGCTGAAAAAGGGCCTCATACATCAGAATGAATAAGGGCCAAAGGTTTATTTACAGTAGCATTAGACAAAGAAAAAGGCAACCTATGGCTCTTAGAAACACAACAATGTTCACAAAGTGGAGAGCCTTTATTTCCTAAAGCAGAAGACTTAGGAACTAAGTAATGATAAGTTAAGATGTGATGCAACTTCTTGGAAGAAGGATGTCCAAGTCGAAAATACCAATTTGATATAGTGGTAGGAGATGCAGCAGCAGGAGAACAAGAAAGGCAGATGTGAGAAGAAGAATCAATAGTAGAAGATGAAGACATAGCAACAGGTGAAGATGAGATGAGAGGGCAAAGTCCTTGAGAATAGAAGCCTTTATAGAGAATCCGTTGTGTAGCCTTGTCCTGAATGAGAAAGGAATGTTCATCAAAGGTAACAGTACAATAGTTATCTTTAGTCAAATTGAAAGAAAAAGTAGGAACATGAAGCATTTTGGTAAGATGAAAGGGAAATGAAGGTGTAGGAAGAAGACCTTTACCAGTATGAGTAACAGGAAGAGTGGATCCATCACCAATGGCTACTTGCTCATGTCCTTGATAAGGTTGATAAAAGGAGAGATGATTAAGATCATTAGTCACATGATTAGTAGCTCCAGAGTCTAAAAACTAGTTGACATCGGTGTTAGAGGATGGAGCAGATGCTATATATACTTTAGAGTGATTTGAATTTTGTGAGGTCTGAGAACCAGTAGGCTGATCATTCTGAAAAGTTGTATCCAACCTATGCCAACAATCTATGGCAATGTGATTGGACTTGCCACAGATTTGACAAATCACTGAGGAAGTGGATGAACTACTTGCAGGAGCATAGCTGTTGCTGTTGTAGCTGTTATGGCCTTGTCTGCCCTTTTGAAAAGTGCTAAAGCTATTACCTCTCTGAGAATAACCAGATTGATGAGGTGGACCTCCTTAAAACCTGCCTCCATCTCTGCCTCTGAAATTACCTCGGCCTCTGTAATTGCCTCTATGACCACCTCTGTTAGAAAAATGACCTCTGTGTGTGTTGTAAGCAAAAAGTCCTAGAGTTTCAGTAGCGTGCATGTGCTTAAGAGAAGCCTCTACATGAATAGATTCAGAACAAAGTAGAGAGCACAGTTGCTCTATTGAGATAGAACCCAATCTAGCATATACAGTAGTCTTCAAGGCATTGTATTCATCAGGCAAACCATTCAAAATTAGAAGAATAAGATCTTCATCCTCAACAGGTGAAGACACTAAAGCAAGTTGATCAGTTATCACTTTGAATTGATTCATATATTCTTCCATTGTGACTCATTTCTTAGTGATCTTACTCAATTTAGTCTTTAATTGATGTCTATGAGACCTAGAAAGAGAGGTAAATCGTGTGGCCAGAGTAGTCTAGACATCATGACTTGATTGACAATGAAGTACATAAGTAAAAATAGATGGAGATAGTGTAGCAGTGATACAACTCAGCTGTAGACGTCCCCGAATGTCCCGGGAGGAAATCCCCCGTTTTGTTCATATGGGCTCACTACAGTTCGGACTCAAAAGTCACGGTCCTGTATCTAATCTCGTAGAGTGCAATGCAAAACCGATGAATCATCAAAGAGTCCAAATCTGGCAAATCGTTTTTGAAAACAGATTTTTTTTGAAAGAAGTGCCAAACATGGACTGCTTTACCAGATACAGAGTCGCCACCTAAATATTTTATTTTTGGGGAAATTTAGAAAATCCTGACTCGTTGCCTAAGGTCACGTGTCCGTCATTACCAAAGTTGCCTCAGCTCGGGAACTTGGGTACGATTGGGGAAGGTCACTTCGTGAGCACCCTCGCTCGCCCGATCAAAGATCGGCCTCTACTAACCATGATATCTTGTTTTGAAAACATTATGCGTTCTTATTCCGATTATTAGCCTAGATTTACTATGTGATGCGCACTGGATCACCTGAATTGGAACGAAACATCTCATGTTTGTTTTGAAAACGGTTTGCTACTCGCAAGTAGGCTAAAATGTAGATTTGCCACCCTCAGGTGGGCTTAGAAAACAAGATGATTTGCCACTATTTAGTGGGCTTAAAACTCACAATTGATGAATTGTTCCAATCCAAATAACCCAACCTTCACCCACAGGCATTCAGGCAGTTATATCACATAAGCAATTAGCCTCATGGTAAGCATGCTTTCATGGCAGTCACTCACACACATGCAAGGATGCTAAAGCGTAAGTACTTACCGAGTATTCCAAGCCAAAACAGAAGCTATGTTAGAAATCAATGCATGATCCTAACTATATAGAAATGCCTAATGCAACACATGCAAAAATGCAACTACAATAGGCTCGGCTATTCTAAAGATGGCATGTGAAATGCTACAACTAACAAGTATTCAACTCAGAATTGTAATACAATGCAGTTAGTATGATGCGCCGAGCCCGGTGCATGCAATACAGATGAATGGATGCAAACATGCGAGCATAAGTATGCTAATTGAAACATGCCCTAATCTAACCATCATAAACTGGAAAATAAAAGGGAGAAAGACGTGGGGTTGGAAGACATACATCACACGCACGCACACTTATTACAATTGTGCCCTTGCTCGAAGGGTCCGAATAAATAATACAGTCCGAATAATAATTACAGTCCGAATGAATAATTAAACATTACAAAACCCTAATTAAATAACAATTCAACTAGGAAAGCACGTAAATAGCGTGCAAGCTACAAAATGGACTGCCTCAGCTCTTGTTTCGAATGATGAATGATGCATGCTTGAGTTGCCTGGCGCGGAAATCCATTGCGATGCCCCGATTCACCTCTGTTTGCAATTAATCTCGGAATGCTATGCAAGGCTTTAGAAAGCTACTGATTTCTGATTTGCTGCAACAGAGAGCAAGAAAGGGGCACAGCAAAGTATTTTCACATATGTATGCATGACTACTCTTCAGGGAGTGTAGTCCTCGATCCTCGTGGCACCAATCACGCATCTCGATGCATGATGGCTGAGGAGTCAAATTGCACGACTCGATGTGAAATGAATGCACATATAAACACAACAAGGCCTAGACTCCATCATGACTAATCCGGAGTGTCGGCAACCGGGAATTGAGACACGTTCCGTCACTCGGAGTATGAAACGTCCCTCGTTTCCCATGCTTGGGCTAACTCCTATCCCAAACACAATGCAAATGGGATGGCATACACAATGCGACTAACATACAACCTAGCATACGCAATGCTATGGACCGAAATGGCATACACAATGCACGATGTAACATGGCATACACAATGCTCTAAAATGTAACCTAGCACACGCAATGCTACGGACCAAAACGGCATACGCAATGCACGATGGACTTACACCAACATGAGCGGACCTCAGCCACACTCACATCAGTGGCTATCAGATAAAAATGAGCCAACCGAAACGTGTGCACACACGCACGAATACCAAGGACCAAACCTAAGGCATGGAATGCCACTCTACCAAAGCATGGCAAGGATGAAACATGGCGTGGAATAGCATAAATTACAGCTCTGAAATAGCATGAAATATGGTCCCGAAACATGCAAATATGGCACACAATGCAAGCTAGGGGGCCCGGGTACCGAAACTAGTGAAGTGCGTTACACTAGAGGTACCCAAAGCAATGTACCAAAGGCAAAACTAACCCCAAACAGACCCTAGGCAGGTCTGAAACAGTGGGGAAATGGCCTAAAATGATGGCTCGAAATGCAACGGAATGGAGCTCATTCAATGGTCGGTAAATGAGGCATACAAGCCCGACTCTCAAACGCATTTAAAGAGATGAAAACATGGAAACATGGAATTCATATAGGCTCTGAAATTTAATGAATGATAGGCTCAAAACATGGAAATATCTCAGTACATGCATGCAACGAACCTCAAAACTCAAAGATAGGCAAGTGCATTGAACTACAAGCATGCAAAACTAACATCATTCAACCACAAGACCCAAAAACAGAGCTAGGGTAGTCCAAAATGTGCACACTATCAGTTCAAGGCATGGCCAAAAGGTGCCAACATGAAGGGCCAAAACAACATGCAACATAGGCTAGTGAACCATGAGTTGTTCTACAGCTATATGAAGCATATGAGGGCTCACCTAACCAGCGAAAAATAGAAGTATTTCATGCCAAATAAACCCCAAATAACCACTGAAATTCATCCAATGCATGCAAAAATGATGAGCTTCTTTGGAGGGCCATGCAAGGGGTTACTCAACACATACAACAAGGACACTTAGCATGGCAAAACCAACTTTGGTAATCAAATATGAAAAGCCTAAAACTCACCAAATTGGCCCTGAAATGGGTCAATGAAGCATACAATGAAAGGCCCCCTCAAAAGGCCTTGAATGGAATTGCTTTGCACATGCATTACGGACACAAAATAACACCAAAGAGGCTCCGGACAGAGCTAAGGCAGGCCTTGAAACTCACCAAATTAAGCCCAAAAAGTGACTTCATAACATGCAAGTGAGGGTCCCTTTGGGAGGCCAACAAAGCTAGTAAAGAGAATGAGGGGTGAGAGGGTCACCCCTCTATGATTTTGAAGCTTAAAGTCACATCTAAGCCACTGAAAATCTGTTGGATTTCAATGGCTAAAAGGCCAAATCAAGGCCAATGCAAGTGATCACATGCATAGCTCAAAACATGAGGAAATAAGGCATGAAAGGGGGTAGATGACCCCAAACAGAGAAAGTATCTTAAACAAACATGTTTATAAGCTCAAAATGAAACTTTTTCAAGTTTATGACAAATCTCGAAAATGCTTACAAGTAGGGCTAAGATATGATGCAAAATAAGCCTACGAAGAGGGACAAAACATACAAGGGTGTAGGAGACCTCAAATAGAAAAGTGTTCTTAATCAATATTCAAGAGGAGCTCAAAATATGACACTTTTTAGTTTATGAAAAAGTCCAAAAATACTTTCAAGTAAGGCTAATCAATGGAGCAAAAAAATACAAGTTTAAGGGAAATAGGGGCTTACCCTTGAAGAGCAGCAAAATTGGAGCTTTTGGACCAAGTTGGTGAACCTTCAACCCTTGAAAATCAGTCCCAAAGTGCTGGAATGGATGGAGGAGGTGTGGTGCTAAGGGTTGTAGTGCAAATGGTCCAAGAAAACTAGGGTTTGGAGGCTCAAGTGTAAAGATATATAGAGAGAGAGAGAGTTGTAAGTCTTCAAAGTTGTTCAACCCTTGCCAAAGAAAATCAACCTCCCCTTTATAGAGGAGAGGCTCTAAAATATCCCAAGAGGGCTTCACATATCCTCCATACACGTGTATGGAGGATGGTCCAATTGCCTCACAGCTGGCACAGTTGTGATGCATTCAGAGAGAGCTAAAAGCAAGAAGTAGGCCGGCCAGTTCAAGTGGCCGGCCGGCCACTCCCCCGGGTCGGCTGACCAGGGGTCAAAAGGTTCAAGAAGAATTTCTAGCCAGCCACCCCAAAAAGGTGGCCTCCCAGATGAGTGCAACACAGCTGTATAGTGAAAAATCAGAAAATGTGACCCAAGAGAAAGAAAAACCAGCTTTTTAGCAAGGTTCAAAAGGGTCAACATGAATTACTGGTCGGCCTACCCATATTGGTGGCCTCCCAGATGAGCACAACACAATGGTGGTATGAAAAGCTAGAAATTGTGGCTCAAAAGTGAGAAAAACCAGTTTTTTGTCAGAAAAACCGGCTTTTGAAGAGAGAAAAAGAGAAAACTAGTTTTTCAGGGGAAAAGGTGGCCTCCCACCATCCTACCACCTCCCTAGCAATGAAAATAGGGTCCCTACCAAAAAAATGGACCAAGACGGATGCAAAACGAGGGTTCGGGGGCCAAAACGCGCAGTCCGAGGCCCCGAAAACAGGTTGTTAGGTACCGGAAGTGGCGTATGACCACAAAGGTGGTCTCCCAGGCCACAGTGTCCCTCAAAATGGAGGAAATAAGGTGTGTGCCAAAATTCGGAGCAATCAGAGGTAATTAAATGGTCCCGAACTGAGGCGCACGGCCGACGGCTCCAAAAAAAAACAGAAACTGGCCTCCAAATGGGAAAAAAAAGGCCTACGTTGGTTCACAAATCGAGGCAAAGCACAAAAAAGTCCCGAAGTCTGGAGGCAAGGCTCGCAGCCGAGACTCTGAAATCTCAGAACGAGCACAATATGCAACATCACCGAGCGCTCAACTGGTGACGTCTGAGTCTTAAGGTCGGTCAAAAATGGGGTGTCTACAGTTGCCCCTCTTTGACAGAACTCGGAAGTCATACGTGACGGGAGTGAATGTCAAAGCCCAGAGACGACCCATTTTTGACAAGGCTGAAGACTTAGACAAACAGGCAAGATAACACAGATGTGCCCGCAGGCATGCCTGCAGGCAGGGGGCAAGATGCAAAGTGATATGCACAAAGCCGGACGTAACTCATGATCATGCAAAGCAGCAAGCTGGAATGAAGCCCACACGCAACAGTTTTAAGCAAGAATGCAAAGCAACAACTACATTTCATGCAGTTTAAGAACACAGAGAATTATTCAATTCTCGCCACGTCTCACACGGAGAGGATACAATACCTACGCGATTTGTCTGGTTACACCAGCTTCAAATGAACCGTACATACAATATCGTGCCTGCAAAAAAAAGAAACTTAACAAGCACAACATATGTTCAACGCTATATCGAACACAGGCAAACAGGATGCCGATGGGAGAGTGCATCGCAATACGAGAGACATGCACGTGTCAATGCAAGCTAAGCATGAGGGTATGACAATACCCATGAAACGTGCACAACAATGCAAGTGGTATGCATGAGAATGCAAGTGACGTGCATAACAATGCAGGATAAGTGCAAATTCGAATGCGTGTTTGACGTGAAACAACGAGCAAAGAAATGCAAGTTTCGACGAGTGCGACTCAATCGCGACCTCCGGTTTACCTCCCGGAAGGGTCACAACGTGCTCAAAAAGGATACATTTTGTTCTTGACGAGTGACGATGAAACACGCATCGAAAGTTGGAGTTGAAGTTCCCGCGGAGGGATTTCGCGACGAAAAGTGCACTTTTCTTGTACTTTCTCGGGTGCCGGGGACTCCGATGACTACCAAAATTTGCAGAGACCTTGGAGACCCTCTTGGGAACACCACCGACTAGGTTTGAGTGCAGGGGGTGGTCGGCCTACCAGGAAAGGTGGCCGGCCGACCACCTAGCCCAAATCCGGGGCAATTTTGACTTTTCACACTCATTTCTTTAAATATACAAAGCCAAACACTTTTTGCTCACAAATGCAGATCCGAAATTGCCTCCTCCTCCTTCCTAGACCATTTTCTCTCTCAGATCTGTGCTCCATATGCGTTTTCCAACGCCCCACGCAAAGTTGTTTCACGAAAACTTTCAGTTTTCTTCACTTTGAACCGATTAAAATTTGATTTCGAAGCTTCTTTTCTCATTTTCACCACTTGAGGTAAGTTTGTCTCAATATTTGGAAGATTTTCTCGGGAGTTGACTTTTGTTGACTTTTTCATTTCCCGAGAGTTGACTTTTGTTGACTTTTTTAAATTTTGTCTCATTTCGCTCACTTTTGCTCCTTTTTGCAGATTCCCTGAGATGGCAGGTCAATTTCCCCATGGCGGAGGTTCACTAGATGCCGGAGGCGATCCAGATATCATGTCTCTGCCGCCGAGGATTCGGCCATTCATTCCCGAGAGGTATGATCCTCCGGCACACGTCCTTCCTTAGGCGGTTTTTTATCACTTTACCGACTTCGATCCTCAAACTCCTATGGACCTGCTACTGCGGGAGCCGGAGTCCCGTCTCTCCCATCAGGCACGAGAGGTACATACTTCACTTTTTTTACATTTTTTGCCTTAATTCTGCATTTTTCGTGCATTTCATGCTATGTATGCTTATTGCTCGTTCTAAACACATTCGCATGCCATACTTCTGCTCATTTTGAACACGCAACCCATACTATTTTCGAAATCTGAACACACAGCCCAAATTTGTTTGTGAACACGTAGCCCACATTTGTTGAAACTTGAACACGCAGCCCAAACTTTAAATTTCTGAACACGCAGCTCATATTTGATGGTGAACACGCAGCACACACTATTTCTGAAATCTGAACACACAGCCCAAATTTAATTGTGAACACGCAGCCCACATTTGTTGAAAGTTGAACACGCAGCCTAGACTTTAAATTTCTGAAATCTGAACACACAGCCCAAATTTAATTGTGAACACGCAGCCCACATTTGTTGAAAGTTGAACACGCAGCCCAAACTTTAAATTTCTAAACACGCAGCTCATATTTGATTGTGAACACGCAGCCCACATTTCTGAAATCTGAACACACAGCCCAAATTTGTTGAAAGTTGAACATGCAGCCCAAACTTTGTTTGTGAACACGCAGCACCCATTTGTTGAAAGTTGAACACGTAGCCCAAACTTTGTTTGTGAACACGCAGCACACATTTGTTGAAAGTTGAACACGTAGCCCAAACTTTGTTTGTGAACACGCAGCACACATTTGTTGAAAGTTGAACACGCAGCCCAAACTTTAAATTTCTGAAATCTGAACACACAGCCTAAATTTAATTGTGAACACGCAGCCCACATTTGTTGAAAGTTGAACACGCAGCCCAAACTTTAAATTTCTGAACACGCAGCTCATATTTGATTGTGAACACGCAGCCCACATTTGTTGAAAGTTGAACACGCAGCCCAAACTTTAAATTTCTGAAATCTGAACACACAGCCCAAATTTAATTGTGAACACGCAGCCCACGTTATTTCTGAAATCTGAACACACGGTCCAAATTTAATTGTGAACACGCAGCCCACATTTGTTGAAAGTTGAACACGTAGCCCAAACTTTAAATTTCTGAACACGTAGCTCATATTTGATTGAATTTGATTTGATTTGCACACAGCTCATATCTTTCATTTGCACGCAGCTTATTCATTTCATTCTAAAACTGAATACATGTGTTCATTATGAATGCAGATGTCCTCTCGCGTTACACGGGGATATGGCTCCATTGCTGCGAGAGATTGGTATGCGGAGCTCCCGGAGGCCGTCCGCGATTGGGTTGATCTAGCAGGGTTCGGGCCCTTTTGTACCGGGATATCTCGCTATCCAGCTAGCAGGACGTTGATGGGCGCCCTGGTGAAGAGGTTGTAGGACACCACTAACTTCTTTTATTTCTCATCTGTCGGGGATATGACTATGACCCCATTCGACTTTGCTGTATTGACAGGCCTCGACGTGGAAGGCAGGGCAATCCCCTACGATGAGGACATGGGTGAGTGGGAGACTGCCTGGGTTTATCTGTTGGGAGCTCGTCCACTGGTCGACCGATCTTCGGGCCGGGTCTGATACACCTGGTTTTCTACACAGTTCAGGCATACTGAGCTCGAGACTCCTGAGGAGATTGCACAGTACGCCTGAGGGTTTTTGATGTTCCTCTTCGGGACCACTCTGTTCGCTGATAGGGGGAACACCGTTGGGCTATATCTGCTGAGTGCCCTGGTAGACCTCTCGCAGGTTGGTCAGTATGACTAGGGTGGCGCCAGCTTGGCTACCCTCTATTGCTACATGAGCGCGACCTCCCGCGGACGGGGGAATATAGTCTGCGGCTACTAGAGAGCCTGGGAGGTACCTTTTGCCTTCTTGATTTGCATTTCTACTTTTCATTATCTGTACATTGCACACACGGCACACTTCACATTCTGTACTCACATTCTGCATTCAGTATTCTGTATTCGGATTCTGCACTCAGCATTCTGTATTCAGATTCTGCACTCAGCATTCTGTATTCAAATTCTGCACTCAGCATTCTATATTCTGATTCTGCACTCAACATTCTGTATTCTGATTTTGCACTCATCATTTTGTATTTTGATGGCTTTTGCCCTGTTTTCCACAGTTATGGGTTTTTGCGTACTTCCTGACGCTAGCTCCAGAGCTCGAGGTGGAGGCGCCCCTCATGACCCCCTACTCGCTTGTTTTCGAGGGCCAGTACCGGCCGCGGGCCTGGGAGACTCTCCCCTACCTACGGCAGTTCTTCGACATAGTACGGCCGACAGAGGTATTTCAGAACTCTTCGTCCTCCATGTTTTCATCTTTGATTTATTTTGCACAACTACAATTTCTGATCGGCTTATGCATTGGTTATCTGCAGATCACCTAGCAGCCCTGGGTGCCTTTGGGTGGGGACCTCCGATTTCAGCTTGCCGGAGGATGGGCCACCTCTCGGTACAGGATCCTATTTGAGGGGCCGGTTGGTAGGGCCTAGTTCCTGGGGGAACGCTTCCTTCGCCAGACTATGGGCTACCCCGAGCAGAGTGTCTGTGCAGCACCTCCGGTCAACATGCGGTCTGCTGATAGGCTCACTCCCCAGGGTGTCACTTGCGGCAGGTTGGGCGCCGATGTATTACTACACTTGGAGGACGGGGAGTACGCGATCTACCGTCATACATATTTGATGCCTCCATTGGCAGGTGTCCGTACTCACACAAGGAGGTCTACTGGCATGCCATCCTCGAGTCGCACCCGAGCTAGAGACATTCCTTCGACCA
Organism: Camellia sinensis; assembly: GCF_055761805.1. Lineage (NCBI taxonomy): Eukaryota > Viridiplantae > Streptophyta > Magnoliopsida > Ericales > Theaceae > Camellia > Camellia sinensis. The sequence continues at coordinate 84,438,276 of NC_138974.1, forward strand.
GTAGGGCTGGTACATCTAAGGGTGGGGCTAGACTGGTCCCCCTGATTCCCCCGACTTATCATCATGCCGGATGGCCAGACATTCCGACTGAGTTAACGGGTTGGCGATACGGGACTTCCTACCCGATTCCGATAGAGCCTCCTATGCCTGATCATCGATAGGTTAGTGATCCTGACTCACCACCGGTATGCTCCACTGCTTTTCATTTATCACTCAGATACTTAGACACTCATTTATTAATTGATGATTTGAGCTTGTATCTGCAGTCACCCGGAGAGTACATAGAGGGGATGCTCGGATTGGTGGCCTCACTCGAGGGTATGGTCTTGCGGACAGAGGCGCAGCTGTCCATCATGGGTGTCTCGGTACTCTTTAGTTTTCTTGTATTTTATCATACTTCTGATGACATGCTGGACTTGATCATTTCACTGCATTGAATGACTGTATATATAGAGCATATCTGACACACACCACATTCATATACTCTATTTGCATACATCAACTCCATGTAGTTTTTTTATCTGTGCATCTGATATACATATTTTGGCTGATGCATTCGAATTGCACTATTTCTTTTCAGATGCTGTAGACGCGCCCGCGAGGGACCCCGCTACTACAGTTCAGACTCGATTTTGTGTCACGGTTCTTAATCTGAACCAAAGAGTCCAAATCTGGCAAATCGTTTTGAGAAACAAATTTTTTTTGAAAAGAAGTGCCAAGCATGGACTGCTTTGCCAGATACAGAGTCGCCACCTAAATATTTTTTATGGGGAATTTAGGAAACCCTGACTCGGTGCCGAAGGCCACATGTCCGTCATCACCAGAGTTGCCTCGGCTCGGGAGCTAGGGTATGATTGGGGAAGGTCAACTATGAGCACCCCCTCTCGCCCGATCCGAAGATCGGCCTCTACTAACCGTGATATCCGTTTTTGAAAACATTATGTGTTCTTATTCCATTTATTAGCCTAGAATTACTATGTTATGCGCACAGCAAACAAGTATAGACTAGATTGCCTAATTTGGAAATAAGCATTGCATATCCGTTTGTCTTGGAAAAATGTTTTGGAATTTGCTACTCGCAAGTAGGCTAAAACACGGATTTCAACGAGTGTTTCCAACTCAGGCAATCCAACCTTCACCCGCAGGCATTCAAACAGTTTATCACATAAGCATCTAGCCACATGGTAAGCATGCTGTCATGATAGCATTCACACGCATGAGATATGCTAAAGCATAAATGCTTACCGAGTACTCCGAGCCAAAACAATAAACTAGTTAGCCAACATGCATGGTCCTAGTTCATGTCAAATTGACTAATGCAACACATGTAGGATGCAATTAGAATAGGCTCGGCTAACCTAAACATGGCATGTGAAAATGCACAAGTAGCATGTATTCAAGTTAGATTTGAAATACTAATGCAGTTAGCATGATGCGCCGATCCCGGTGCATGCAATACTGATGAATGATGCACGCATGCATAGCATAAGGTATGCTAAATTAAACATGTCCTATTACTAACCATCAAAGCAGGTAAATAAAAGGGAAGAAAGACGTGGGGTTGGAAGACATACACACACTCACGTACACTTATTACATAATTACCCTTACTCGGAGGGTCCAAATAAATATTACGGTCCGAATAATAAACGCATAAATTATTACAGAATTTCTAATTAATTAACAGAATGAATACAAAAAGAAAGGTGGCCACAGTCCCTGCCTTGGGATGCGCGAATGATGCATGCTCGATGTTAGCAAGATGGACTAAAATAGTATGCAACTTTGACTAGCAAACATGGGTTGTATGGAAAGTATATGATGCACATGGAATCTCACCAAACCATCAAAAATTAGTGAATAAAACATGTGAAAATAGGCCCAAATAACCACTGATGCGCAACCATGGCATGCAAAAATGATGAGTTACTTTAGAGGGCCATGCAAGGAGTTATTAAGCACATGCAAGATAGACATTTAGCAAGACCAAATCAACTCTTAAAATGAGTTCTAAGGGTCCTAAAACCCACTGAAAAATGCCTGAACCGAGCTCAAGAAGTGTGCAAATATAGGCCCCTCTGTATGGCCAAAAAGGGCATCAAACAAGACAACAAAGAGAGGGGATGGCCTTCTCCTTCTTAGAACCTTAAACCACCATCCTCACCACTGAAATCCCTCAAGATTTTAGTGGTGAGGAGGCCCAAACAAGGTGGTCCCGGAGCTCACTAGAAATGCACAAAAATGAGGCCAAACAAGGCCTAAGAGGGGTCAAACAACCCCAAACACAAAAGTGTTCTTGAACAAACTTAAAATGGAGCTAAAAAAAAGACTTTTTTCAGTTATACAGAAAGCTTAAATCAGCATGCAAGACAGGTCAAAAGCTAATGCAAGATTGGGGAAACTAAAGCAAAGAAGTTACCGTTGAAGAACCTTTGATGAACAGCAAGGTCAGACCTCTTCTTGTGATCAAAACCAGCTTAAAACTCCAAGAACAAACCCTCAAGGCCTCTCAAGTCGAAGTGTGGTGTAATGGTGTGTGTGTTGGTGCAATACTATGGTCAAAACACACTTTAAGGCTCTTAAACACACAAAGGATGAGAGAGAGGGAGATATATAGAGAGAGGGTGTATATATGTCAGATATATATGCCCTAGGTCTGGTTTTTGCTCAACCAAAACAATGGAGAAGGAGGCTTTCTTATATTGGCAAAAGGAAGGGCTTGAAGCTTATAAGACAAGCTAAAAAGAAAGGGTCAAGGGGGGCAAAGGGGGCAAGGCTTATAGAGGAAGCTAAGACAGCTGGCCAAGCTTCTTGAGGAAGCCAAGACAAGGGGTCAAAGCTTCCTCAAGAAGCCTTGAGCAAAGGGTGCAAAAAGAGGGGTCAAAGGTGTAAAATTGCCACACCCGTGCATGGGGGGATGGGTCTGTGCACTCCAGCTGGCACAGCTGGAATGAACCATGCTTGAGGGATGCAAAAGGGTCATATCGGCCTGAAAAGGAGGTCGTCGGCCAAAATAAATGGCCGGTCGGCACAATAAATTTCCGGTCGGCTAAATAGATTGCCGATATATGCTGCCAAGGTCAAAAAATATCCGGTTGGTGTCCAAATTGAAGCCCCGAAAGTTAGATTTCCAATGGCATAAACCTTGCATTAAAATTCCTCCTTTACAAAAAGTTATGCCCTTTTCGGTGAAGCCGCGCAGATTCGATCCAACCGGGATGATGCCCAACTTCAACTGATCATATCTCCCCCACCCGGACTTGGCTTTAAGAGATTCTTGAGTGCAAAATGAAGCCCCGGAAGTGAGATTTCCGACGATGGTGGCCCCATAGCTAAAATCCAAGTATGCAGATTAATAAGCCCGATTTAGCGAGGACTGCTCGACTCCCTTCTACCCGGATTCATGCCTGTCTTCTCCTCCAACTTGGTTTCTTCTCTCTTCTCCTCCTTTCTTCAACTTCAAACCCCTAAGCAAGGTGTTTTGAAAGATTTTTTTTCAAAGATTTCATCTCTCTTTCATTCATTTCCACTTTGTCCCTGCTCGGTTTACCGAAAAGCGCAACGTTTGACAAAATGCGAGCCTCGGAACATCGCAGAAACTTTATTTTAAAAAAGTTTTGAAAGAGAGGGTTTTAAGGTCTAAAAACCATCCAAAATAGCTTTGGTCCAAAACGGGGTGAGAATTTGAGACTTGTCTCTCTCCTTGCCGAAGAAACTGGATCTTTGCCCTGCACACCTTTTATCACCAAGTAAACCATCAGTAATGCCCAAGTCTTATGGGCTGTCAAAAATGGGGTGTCTACAGTTGCCCCTCTTTGACAGAACTCGGAAGTGATAAGAATGACGGGAGTGAGTGTCAAAGCCCAGAGACGACCTATTTTTGACAAGGCCGGAGACTTTGGACAAACAAACAAAATACAAATGAATGAATGGTTGTGCCCGCAGGCTGCCTACGTATCCCTTTGCAAGGAATCAAACCAGCGTAGTTCAGGGGCAAGATGCAAATGATATGCAGGAAGACTTTGATAATTGGACTTATATGCTACGCAAAGCCGGTTTGAACATTGGACTTATATGCTACGCAAAGCCAGTTTGTAATTGCACTTATACGCTTTCGCAAAGCCGGTTTGTAATTGGACTTATACGCTTTTGCGAAGCCGGTTTGATAATTCAAAACAATGCCAGTGGAATGTGCGTGACAACGCAAGTGAAGAGGTGTGCATGACAATGCAACCTAAGATGAATTCCAAACACACTGAAATCGTGTGGGGAAATGGGACAGGGAGAAACATAGGGACATGTCCCGGTGTTTCGGAATGGTGTGAGGATTGGAACGTATTCCGAACGCTTTTAACCGAAGAGGGAGAAACATAGGGACGTATCCCGGTGTTTCGGAAATAAGGGAGAAACGTAGGGATGTATCCCGGTGTTTCGAAATGGTGTGAGCATTGGAACGTATTCCGAACACTTTTAACCAAAGAGAGAGAAACATAGGGACGTATCCCGGTGATTAGGGACGTATCCCAAGGATTAGGGACGTATCCCAAAGATTAGGGACGTATCCCAAAGGTTAGGGACGTATCCCAGTGTTACAAACAAGGAGGAGAAACATAGGGACGTATCCCGGTGTTTCGAACAAGGAGAAAAAACATAGGGATGTATCCCGGTGTTTCAGAATGAGGAGGAGAAACATAGGGACATATCCCGTTGTTTCGGAATGGAAGAAGAAACATAGGAACGCATCCCGGTGCTTCGGAAAGGTAGGAGAAACATAGGGACGTATCCCGGTGTTTCGGAAAAGAAGGAGAAAGGGAAACGTAGGGACGTATCTCGGTGTTTCGAAAGAAGAGAAGAAATGTGGGGACGTATCCCAGTATTTCGGAAGGAATGAGAAACATAGGGACGTATCCCGGTGTTTCGAAAAAGGAATAAGAACATAGGAACGTATCCCGGTGTTTCGAAAAAGGAATAAGAACATAGGGACGTATCCCAGAGTTTCAAAAAGAGAAAGAAACGTGGGGACGTATCCCGGTGTTCCGCAAGGAATGAGAAACCTAGGGACGTATCCCGGTGTTTCAAAGTGGTTCAAGCACCGGAACGTATTCCAAATGCTCTTAACCAAAGAAGGAGAAACATAAGGACGTATCCTGGTGTTTCGAAACGAAGGAGAGAAACGTAGGGACGTATCCCGGTGTTTCGAAAAAAGAAGGAAAAACATAGGGACGTATCCCGGTGTTTCGGAAGGAAGGAGAAGAAACATAGGGACGTATCCCGGTGTTTCAGAACAAGGAGGGGAAACGTAAGGACGTATCCCAGTGTTTCCGAAAGGAATGAGAAACATAGGGACGTATCCCGGTGTTTTGAAAAAAGAGAAGAAACATAGGGACGTATCCCGGTGTTTCAGAACAAGGAGGGGAAACATAAGGGCATATCCCAGTGTTTCCGAATAAGAGAGCCTGCATAACAATGCAAGTGGAAAGTGCGTGACAACGCAAGTGAAAAGGTGCATGACAATGCAAGATAGATGTGCATAACAATGCAACGAATGGTGTGCGTAACGATGCGAGAAATGATGTGTAACTTAAAAAGCGCGTTTGAAACAAAATGCCGAATGAGGAAATACAGGCCTTAACGAGGCCAAATCCAAACGCGACCTCCGATTTACCTCTCGAAGGGGTTTGTAACACACTCTGCCTAAAAAGGGTACACCCTGTTTATACTGGCGAGAGAGATAACATCTGCTGGTGCTTTTATTGCCATTCTGATTTGAAGCAGGCTTAAGCTTGAAGTAGAGGCACACTCATTCTTCGGAGCACTGACAAGGCCTGAAGAGGTACATCCGGAGTACAATCACGGAATGTGCCGAAGTCGAAACACACTCAGATACCCGATATTTTCCTCTTTTGCTTTTGCTTTGCAGTTCGGAACCTATATAGCTTCAAATAGATCCTGATTTTACTGTTCTCACATGACCTGGGTTGAACCCTGCAATTTTCGAAAGAACAAATTCCCTTTTTTGCACAAATGTGGAGAATGGCACAGCACTCTGAGCACACAACAAATCATTTTTTGAAATTGAGAAAATGAGTTCTCGACCAGGTATTGAGCCTACGACTGAACACAGCAAAAAAGACTCAACAATGAAAAACAAAAAGTAAACAACCTAAACACATCGAGACACGCTCAGAACGACTCAAATCCAAAATTTGAGACAAACAAAACAAAAGACACGACATACAGACGTGCACAGGGAGCCTGTTTCACCGGGTATTGTTTCCCACCCTTTCTCATTTGTGATCCTCACATCACTCGGCCCTCAAGCTCTATTTTTCTGAAAAAGCCCTTTTCTCACTTTTTCTCTCATCGCACATCTCTCTATTCTTCAATCTCTTTTTTTTTTTTTTCAATCCCTCCCCTGGGTGGTTGATGGATAAACAGGAAGTTGTGGGCCCTTGCCCCTGGTATTCTACCAGCTTTTGATTCTTGTTCACAACAGTGAATTCCTCCCACAGAGGGGTTACGCTACAACTGGGTATGTAGCAAATCTGTAGCTGACATCAGTTGATGATGCTCTGTTGGGAAGTTCGGACATGATCAGATCTGTCCAGATGAGGGAGTGGAATATCTCGCCCCATTCCAGTTCGTGCTTCGCACTTGTCTTGATACCTCGTTGCTTGGAGGATGAGAGAGCTTTCAGCCCTTTGTTGTTGACTTTAATTGTGCCCTTTCTGGCAAGTAGAGTGCCCTTAGTTCATTATTTTGACCATTTTTTGTTTTGGTTTTCTACTAAAACAATTTTGACCAACATGAGAGTTAGATCAACACACTTGTTCGATTTTTGATTCGAAAATCATGCAAGTTAGGTTATGAGCACTGAAAATTTCCCCTTTTTGGGTCCAAGAAATGGTCCAGTTTTGGAAAAGATGGAATAATTTTCGAGGGATTAGTCAACCTCAATAAAAATTCTCAAAAATTATTTTTGCAAACGGCCACTATTCAACGAGGACAGAACGTACTCTTGAAATGCACGACCTCGGATCGGAGGCAATGGAAAATTGCCCCTTGTCTGAAGGGCACTGCATGGCAACGGAAAGTTGCCCCTTGTTTGAACGGCACCGCAGCGCATGGAATGGCAGCGGAAACTTGCCCCTTGTTTGAATGGCACCGCAGCGCACTGCAATCAATCCTCAGAGTGACGATCACAACCGAACTCTCGGATACAGAGAAGGCAAAGACAATCAAAACCATTACATGGACACAATCGATTTTAGAGGTGTTTGTGGTTGGACTTCAGAATGAAGTTGCCTACATATCCCAAACATGGGAATCAAGCCTGACGTAGTTCCGGTGTGTGAGGTGCACTCGGGTATTATCCTCTCCTTTTTAGGCTCTAACTTTTGCCAAGGCGCCTGTTGCGGGTTTTCGACCTTGCGAGCTTTGTTCTTCTTTTCTTTTCAATTTTTTTTATTTCTTTTTCTCTTCTTTTTTTTGCATCTTTTTCTTTCTTTTTTTCTTTTCTTTTGCTTTTTTTTTTGTATTTTTTGTATTTTTCTCTTGCTCTAACTTTTGCCTGGGTCGCCTTTCTGGGTTTTCGGCCCAGCGAGCCTCTCAAAGGGTAAAAGTGTAACAAGTCCATGCCAAATGGTTTTAGGGTTTTGAAGCCATCCGTATCCAGGAGAGTGGCTGTTGTATTGATTTACTGAAGGATCCATCTTCGGCTCTTCAAGCATATCTGACATTTTTGCCCCTAGTTTGAGGGGGGCCATCTGATCTAGCTTTACAAGCTTCCTTTGATCTGATCTTCTTGATCTGACTTTGGTGACTCTTGTTCGAGGGCTGCTTCAAAATGGCCACACAGGCCTCACGTTGTGGTTGACCGTTGAACTTTCTGAACAGGTTCAAGGTTTGAAAACGAACGGGTTGAATCTTGAGGCTGAGAGCGATCCTGGGCTGCACAATCTCAAGGGCGATTCCACACAGGTCTTCACAGGGCCGCGCAAAATATTTGTTTTTGAAAGTTTTTAAGAAAGTGACAAATCGCTCGCGCCGAAGATAGTGTGGAACCAATTTGGATCAAGCCAGGGTCCTTCTCAATACTCACGCTAACAAGCATGGTTTCATTCATTAAAGGCTTAGCATGTCTCTCATTCTCTCAATTGATCAAATTTTACAAAACCCGAGGAATTCCTTCCTCTTCGTTTTTATCACAATGTTTCAAAAAATGTTTTGGAAAACTTAGGTCGATGCAATGAATTCAAGGCACAGAAAAGGCACAGCTTCTAGTCAAATACTACCGTCTCATTTAGAATTTCTAGCACAACTGGCACACGGCAGAAGCAAACACAAGAGTGTGAAAATTACTGCTGTTCCATTCAGATCTGTTGGTGTAACTGGCTCCAAGGCAGAAACAGACTCAAAAGAAAGCAAAAAAGACAAACATAAAACAAGCAAGTGATGTCCAAGGTAACACCCCCGAAATCACCCGACTCTAACAAAGCAGGACTGACTCGGTACAACAAGACAGACCCGGCTGACTCAGCATGAAAAGATTGACTCAAAACAAAGAGACAGACTCAAAACAAAACAGCAGAACTGACTCAATACCCAAGTCAGAACGTACAAAACCCAGCATTCACAAATGCTCAAAACAGTGCGTGCCATACGCCATATCCGGAGTAAACTGAGTGCCGCCCGCAGGTGATTCATCCCTTGATCACATCACATTATCCCCCACAAGTCCACTGATTAAGTGTCGATAGACTTTGCAGGACCTGGTGCGGGAATGACCTCGCTGTCAATCAAATTTTGTATCTCGTGGCGAAGACGGACGCAACTGTCGGTGTCATGACCGGTTTGTTGATGAAAAGCACAGTACTTGGTCGGGTCATGCTTTGCAGGGAGAGGATCGGGTAGGGGTCGTTGTTCTAACGGTTTCAGATGCCCTTTCCTGAGTAGGACCCCTAGAGCTTTAGACAAAGGCATAAAGAGCGGGGTGAAAACCCTCTTGCCTCGGGGTAGATAGTCCGAAGTTCGGGGGTTTGAAGTGGATGCACCAACAAAGGGGGTGGCTGCTCTTGGTGTGGTGGTGGCGACCATGCCCACGTCTGAGGTCCTAGCAGCTACGTCACCGCTGGTGGTCGCATTCGAACTGCGGGAAAACGCCCTCCTAGGCTGCTCCCTCTCCTGATCAATAAGGCTCTGCTTCATAGCATCCTCGATCTGTACCCCCATCTCATGCAGATCTGAAAAGGTAGGGAAGGGGAGCATGATCATTTTCTGCATCAGTTTGGGTTGGAGGTTACGCACAACCATCCTTATCTGGTCTTTGTTGGAAGGCCTTGTAGCCATCATCGAGGCCTTTGCTCTCCATCTCGCCATAAACTCTGAAAAACCCTCCTTTGGCTCTTGGCGGGTGACTTCAAGATCACGAGTTGTGACCTCAATCTATGCGTTGTAGGAGTATTGATCACTGAAGGCCTTAGCCATCTCTTCCCAATTCTGTTTCACAGAGTTCTCCAATTTCGCATACCAGATTGCGGCTATCCCAGACAGGGTCCGGCCAAACAATGATAGCTTCTGTAATCTGGTGAGGCCCATCGGCCTTAGAATGTCTGAAAACAGCCACAAGTGCACCATGGGATCCCCGGACCCATCGAAACGGTCAATATGTGGCATCTTGAATCTGTCTAGCAGCGTCACAGCTGCATCGGTATACCCATCCTCAATGTCCGGGACGGATTTCATGCCTTGAGCCTTCTTGAACAACCTTTCAAGCTTGCTCATCTTTAGCGCCGTTGGATCCGTCTCTAACTCAAAAGGGGAGTCCGGTAGGTTGATGGGTGTCTTGGATAGCTGGGGTAGAACCGGGGGCGAGCTAGCCCGACTGGAATGTCCGTATCATCCTGGACGTGGGTTGCCTCCCTGAGTATGGGAACTCTTGGTGAGGGAGGAGCCTGGTGCGAAGTAGATACTCCAGTTTGCTGCTCCAATCTGGCAATTGTCTCTGCCTGTTGGGCTATGACCACAGCCTATTGCTTGGCGAATTCTGCTTGACGGACAGTGTCTTGCTGCATGGCTTTCATACTATCCTGGAGTTGGCGCACCATCTCTTCCAGACTCGACATAATGTTCTAATCTAACTGAGCAACCGGTATATCTGTGTCGGTAATAGGCTCAGAAATCTCAGCCCGACTGCTCAAAGATCACTGATCTAGTAGCTATTGTACTGGTGGTCTGTGCCTGACTAGCCTTCTCTGGCCCTGATTACCCTTGAACTGAGTCTATGACCTGACAAAGTCTATCAGTACAAGTCCAATGAACCTCGGGGGATATTGGAGCCTTCTGAAGCTATGGTTCCAGGACTACCCCTAGCAAAAGAGAAAACAGACAGCATCTCAGCCCAATTTCATTAGAACAGGCATAGGCATAACTGAATAACTGTATTCTACTACTGATCATTGTTCCCAAAAATCACTGCCCCAAATCTGAATCTGATACCCGCAGATATAACTGATTCTCAAAACACTGATGCCCGCAGGCCTGATACCCAGACTTGCAAACTGATATATGCATTCCTATAGAGGCCAACTCCAAAAAGCACATAGCAATCAAATAAGAGCCAAAACACCCCTATGTTGGGGTAGGGTTTCCTTGTCCTATTTTGTCAGGAGCTAGGGTTTCACTAGGCACGCAACGGTTTCAAGCAACCTATAATCGGGTAAGCAACCTGTCCTAGCTTAGAATGGTCACTATGGATTCCGAATATGCACTAGGTCGAATGGTCAAAAGGGTGCCCCGGTAAAAACCGGGGTTTGTGTTCCCATACTGTCAGAGCCCATAACCGGTCAGCCTTATGGTCATGCCTTGACAAGACAAGCCTCCGGCAAACCGTTCAGGAATGGTAGATGGCAAACACGGTGTTCCTAGGCGCACCAATGCACATGCAATGCAAAGAGACACATAAATGGAATCAAAATAGGATATCACGAGTTCGAGTCAAGCTCTCTAATTCCCCAGCAGAGTCGCCAGAAACTGTAGACACGCCCGCGAGGGACCCCGCTACTACAGTTCAGACTCGATTTTGTGTCACGGTTCTTAATCTGAACCAAAGAGTCCAAATCTGGCAAATCGTTTTGAGAAACAGATTTTTTTTTGAAAAGAAGTGCCAAGCATGGACTGCTTTGCCAGATACAGAGTCGCCACCTAAATATTTTTTATGGGGAATTTAGGAAACCCTGACTCGGTACCGAAGGCCACATGTCCGTCATCACCAGAGTTGCCTCGGCTCGGGAGCTAGGGTACGATTAGGGAAGGTCAGCTATGAGCACCCCCTCTCGCCCGATCCGAAGATCGGCCTCTACTAACCGTGATATCCGTTTTTGAAAACATTATGTGTTCTTATTCCATTTATTAGCCTAGAATTACTATGTTATGCGCACAGCAAACAAGTATAGACTAGATTGCCTAATTTGGAAATAAGCATTGCATATCCGTTTGTCTTGGAAAAATGTTTTGGAATTTGCTACTCGCAAGTAGGCTAAAACACGGATTTCAACGAGTGTTTCCAACTCAGGCAATCCAACCTTCACCCACAGGCATTCAAACAGTTTATCACATAAGCATCTAGCCACATGGTAAGCATGCTGTCATGATAGCATTCACACGCATGAGATATGCTAAAGCATAAATGCTTACCGAGTACTCCGAGCCAAAACAATAAACTAGTTAGCGAACATGCATGGTCCTAATTCATGTCAAATTGACTAATGCAACACATGCAGGATGCAATTAGAATAGGCTCGGCTAACCTAAACATGGCATGTGAAAATGCACAAGTAGCATGTATTCAAGTTAGATTTGAAATACTAATGCAGTTAGCATGATGCGCCGATCCCGGTGCATGCAATACTGATGAATGATGCACGCATGCATAGCATAAGGTATGCTAAATTAAACATGTCCTATTACTAACCATCAAAGCAGGTAAATAAAAGGGAAGAAAGACGTGGGGTTGGAAGACATACACACACTCACGCACACTTATTACATAATTACCCTCACTCGGAGGGTCCAAATAAATATTACAGTCCGAATAATAAACGCATAAATTATTACAGAATTTCTAATTAATTAACAGAATGAATACAAAAAGAAAGGTGGCCACAGCCCCCGCCTTGGGATGCGCGAATGATGCATGCTCGAACCCGTCTCGCCCGGAAAGTCCGCACCATACCACTGCCGCCTCTGTTTACACTACCCTGCTTCTCTAAAAATTTCCAAAGTTCTGGGACAGGTTCCTTGCACACTGTAGAATACCATCGGCTGGAGGAAATGCCCACCGGTCATAGGTAATTTCCATCGACTGCTGATGGAGTTATCGGCCATTCACAAATGGCCGGTCGGCATTGGATGCTGCCGGTCGGCAGAAACTTCCTGCAGAAGACAGTTTTGACAGCAACAGAGGACAGACAGTATATGGCATGGGATTTCAGGCACATGTGAGCATGGTCATGCTCCCCATCATGCTTTGAACTCAGGGAAGCATGGCCCTCAATTCTCGAGCCATCAATTGTGCATGATAGCCTAAGTGATCAAGCTTGCCATTTGATGTCAAATGAAATGCAAGCACAAAACACATCAAAGGGCCCCAACCCCTATCATGATTGATCAAGAGGCAAGAGATGTATGCTCATGCAATGCGACCTAGGCATGTTAATTAAGTATGCAACATGGACATGCAAGCAAGTAATGCACAATGCATGTTAGGCGCACAACCTAAATGAGCAAGCATGCAAGATATGGAATAATAATGGGAGTGACAAGCATACAAGATGTGATCTAAGCATGCAAGTGTGCAAGGCATGCATCATATTAAGCAACCTAAATATGCAGCAACACACAAGTATGCCACAACACACAAGGTGAGCATGCATCAACATGCAAAGGATGGTCTTACACTAACTTGGACAACTCTCTACTAGGTCCAAAACAGTGGCCATTAGATGAAAATGAGACTCTCGAAACGCGTGCACGCATGCACAAACCGAGGACCAAACCTAAGGCATAGTATGCAACTCTAACAGGGCATGGCAAGGCATGAAATATGGCATACAAGCATGTAATTCCAGCACTGAAATGTGATATAAAAGAGCCCCGAAGCATGGAAACATGGCACCCGATGCACGGAATGGCCCTGAAACACAAAACTAAGCATACGCATTGGCCTATACCTATACAAAGCATGCATTATCTGATTATGAAGCATGAAGACAGAGTCAAGAAAGTCCCAAAACATGCATATTTCCAGTTCAAAGGATGGCCAAAAGATGTTAGCAAGATGGACTAAAATAGTATGCAACTTTGACTAGCAAACATGGGTTGTATGGCAAGTATGTGATGCACATGGAATCTCACCAAACCATCAAAAATTAGTGAATAAAACATGTGAAAATAGGCCCAAATAACCACTAATACGCAACCATGGCATGCAAAAATGATGAGTTACTTTAGAGGGCCATGCAAGGAGTTATTAAGCACATGCAAGATAGACATTTAGCAAGACCAAATCAACTCTTAAAATGAGTTCTAAGGGTCCTAAAACCCACTGAAAAATGCCTGAACCGAGCTCAAGAAGTGTGCAAATATAGGCCCCTTTGTAAGGCCAAAAAGGGCATCAAACAAGACAACAAAGAGAGGGGATGGCCCTCTCCTTCTTAGGACCTTAAACTACCATCCTCACCACTGAAATCCCTCAAGATTTTAGTGGTGAGGAGGCCCAAACAAGGTGGTCCCGGAGCTCACTAGAAATGCACAAAAATGAGGCCAAACAAGGCCTAAGAGGGGTCAAACAACCCCAAACACAAAAGTGTTCTTGAACAAACTTAAAATGGAGCTAAAAAAAAGACTTTTTTCAGTTATACAGAAAGCTTAAATCAGCATGCAAGACAGGTCAAAAGCTAATGCAAGATTGGGGAAACTAAAGCAAAGAAGTTACCCTTGAAGCACCTTTGATGAACAGCAAAGTCAGACCTCTTCCTGTGATCAAAACCAGCTTAAAACTCCAAGAACAAACCCTCAAGGCCTCTCAAGTCGAAGTGTGGTGTAATGGTGTGTGTGTTGGTGCAATACTATGGGCAAAACACACTTTAAGGCTCTTAAACACACAAAGGATGAGAGAGAGGGTGTATATATATCAGATATATATGCCCTAGGTCTGGTTTTTGCTCAACCAAAACAATGGTGAAGGAGGCTTTCTTATATAGGCAAAGGGAAGGGCTTGAAGCTTATAAGACAAGCTAAAAAGAAAGGGTCAAGAGGGACAAAGGGGGCAAGGCTTATAGAGGAAGCTAAGACAGCTGGCCAAGCTTCTTGAGGAAGCCAAGACAAGGGGTCAAAGCTTCCTCAAGAAGCCTTGAGCAAATGGTGCAAAAAGAGGGGTCAAAGGTGGTCAAAGGTGTAAAATAGCCACACCCGTGCATGGGGGGATGGGTCTGTGCACTCCAGCTGGCATAGCTGGAATGAACCATGCTTGAGGGATGCAAAAGGGTCATATCGGCCAGAAAAGGAGGTCGTCGGCCAAAATAAATGGCCGGTCGGCACAATAAATTTCCGGTCGGCTAAATAGATTGCCGATAGATTCTGCCAAGGTCAAAAAATGGCCAGTTGATGTCCAAATTGAAGCCCCGGAAGTTATCTTTCCAATGGCGCAAACCTTGCATTAAAATTCCTCCTGTACGAAAAGTTATGCCCTTTTTGGTGAAGCCGCGCAGATTCGATCCAATCAGGATGATGCCCAACTTCAACTGATCATATCTCCCCCACCCGGACTTGGCTTTAAGAGATTCTTGAGTGCAAAATGAAGCCCCAGAAGTGAGTTTTCCGACGGTGGTGGCCCCATAGCTAAAATTCAAGTATCCAGATTAATAAGCCCGATTTAGTGAGGACTGCTCAACTCCCTTCTACCCGGATTCATGCCTGTCTTCTCCTCCAACTTGGTTTCTTCTCTCTTCCCCTCCTTTCTTCAACTTCAAACCCCTAAGCAAGGTGTTTTGAAAGATTTTTTTTCAAAGATTTCATCTCTCTTTCATTCATTTCCACTTTGTCCCTGCTCGGTTTACCGAAAAGCGCAACGTTTGACAAAATGCAAGCCTCGGAACAAAGCAGAAACTTTATTTCAAAAAAGTTTTGAAAGAGAGGGTTTTAAGGTCTAAAAACCATCCAAAATAGCTTTGGTCCAAAACGGGGTGTGAATTTAAGACTTGTCTCTCTCCTTGCCGAAGAAACTGGATCTTTGCCCTACACACCTTTTATCACCAAGTAAACCATCAGTAATGCCCAAGTCTTATGGGCTGTCAAAAATGGGGTGTCTACAGATGCCTCCGCTATATACTGAGCCACAGGCCGAGCCATCTGGGCCTTCCCAAGGAGCTGGGCCATCTAGGCCTTCTCGAGGAGTTGGGAGAGGGGAGTCGTCTCGCAGACGAGGTGGGCGTAGAGCACATATCATCGAGGAGGGTTCCAGCGAGGAGGAGGAGTCCGCGCATCCTCAGTCAGAGACATCCGCTGGCAGAGAGGATGACTCTGAGTCCGGTTCCGAGGGCGGAGGTGATGCCGAGGAGGGTTCCGAGGACAGTCGCTCCAATTCAGATAGTGGTGTTGATGGGGATGACGCAGGGGCGGTTCCGCAGAAAAGGACGAAGATGGCCTCTTTTTCTCGCGCTTGAGAGCACAGATATTCCTGCTTTATTTGCCTTTTTTACTAGTAATTGTAGCACATTGCACATTATTAGGCAGTTTTATTTTCTGTAAAACTTGTACCCTTGTTGTAAAATGTTGTAACAAAGGAAGCATGTTGGAATGAAATAGTTTTTGTTCAAAAAGTGTTGCATTTTATGTTCTTGCATCGCATCGCATCATTTTGCACAAAATGAGATTGAATGGAATTGTGCATTTGAAAATTGCCAAGTCAAGTAGTGAACCGACGCAACAAACAAAGCAACTTAACTTACTAAGAAAGAACAGAACCTTAGCAAGACACAACAATGTTGATTAAACCTACAACTTGATAAGCAAGACACAACAATGTTGATTAAACAAAGAGTAACAACTCGGTATACACAACTCGTCAACTCGACAAAACTTAATAACTCGATAAACTAAACAACTCGATAAACAAAACAACAACTCAATAAGCAAAATAACAACTCGATAAGCAGGATTTAACAACTCGATAAACAAATAAATTTCGGACGATCTGGGTGACGGAATGCATCCGAAACAGAGGAAAACTCGCACCTTCAACACCCCCAATGCATGGAAATGCTAGGAACTTTCTTCTAGAAGCTAGAACAAGACCAAAGCCACTTTCCTTTCTATGGTCGACCACCTAAGAGAGCTGGCCGACCAGCTTTTTGCATTGGAGGGGAGGGGGGGTGGTCGGCCTACCAGAAAAGGTGGCCAGCCGACCACCTAGCTTGGCAGCCACCAAATTTTCGACATGTGTCCTCCGAACAGTGTCTTATCCTCTTTAAAAGCTCTAGCCTCATGGCTCTTTCATTTTATCTTAGTTTTGCATCAAAATGGAGGCGTTCTTCACCCAAAATCTCACAGCTTGGATTGCCTCCCTAGACGGCTCGGAAAAGTTGAACTTCCAGGGCTTCGGCTTGAACGTACTATTCACGCTAGGCCGTACTCTGCTGCATCTTCTGTTCCTCTACGCCGCGGCAAGGTTTTGGAATCCGGTAACACACATCTTTAGCTTTAGCGGGCAAGAGATGTGTCCTACTTTCGAGGATTTCCAAGTTTTGATGGAATCCGAACGCAACGAGGAAATCTTGCCTCAATTCCGACTCGGCCACGTCCAAGCCTTAGGACAAATGTGCGGCCTCACTTTGCATGATGCTCGATCATTGATTCATGATGGTGAGCTGGACAACCCAAGCTTGGTTTGCCGGTTTTCTGATGCTGGTGACCGCGGTGACCTTCATTTGCAGGGCTATCGGCAACTCGCGTTTTGCCTATGCTTGCTATCTCATTTCTTACTTGCCTCAGGTTCCGGAGGATCCAGTGTCCGGTTGATTGAGGTTGCCTAAGGTTTGAAGGAGGGCAAGAGCTGCATTGCTATGACATTGGCTGAGACATTGATGGGCTTAGACGCTTTTCACCGCCGGGAGACGGCTAGGCTTGCGGGGAGCCCACTACTATTGCAGGTAATGTTTCCCATCCCATCTCACATATGTATTGCTCACATTACTCGACTCTCAGACTCGATTTTTCTCGCAAAGCCCTTTTCTTACTTTTCTCTCATCGTACATCTCTCTATTCTTTATTCTCTCATTTTTCAATCCCTTCCCAGGTGTGGTTGATGGACAAGGTACAGATTGTGGAGTCTTGCCCAGCATACTCAGCTCGTGGCTACTTTTTCCGACAACGCCTGGTCGATGCCCTTGATGAGGGATGGTGGTACAACTGGATGTGCAATTTGTCTACAAACTGCATTGCTTGGCGCTACCCTTGGCTCGATCTGCCAGCGATGAGTTACAACATGACCCGTCAACCTGGGATTCAATTGATTGGCATGACACACTGTGTCTTCTATTTTTCGTTCCGGTTCCAGCGCCAATTCGGACATGATCAAACTTGCCCGCCAGAAGGGATAGAGTATCCTGCTACATTCCCGATTCGAGGCGCACAGCTTACCCGGTATGCCACAGCATGGAGGACTAGAGAGCTCTTGGCCCCTGCTCCCACTTTCAGTTGCACTTTGTCTGATGAGTGCTTGGATTGGCTCAATGAAGAGGCACAGGAAGGGCCCTCTTTGGCATCAGAGGCTTCGACCAGCTCTGGGAGGGGGTGCAGGAACACCTGACTTAGCTATGCCCCGGATTTATTGTTTTATTCGTACTTTCAAGTTTTCTTTATGATTGTAATAAAAAGAAACTTCAATTTGTATGCAAGAGCAGGAGAACTCTGTATTGAAATCAATGAAATTGAAGGTTGTGGGTACTGAAAATTTTCCGCTTTGGTCCAAAAATGGTCTAAGTTGTAAAAAGATTAATTTTGAACAAAGTCAACTTTTATTAAAACTTTTCAAAATCATTTTCGATATGGATCAGAATTGGACGCGCCTGAAATCTGTCACGGAGATGCACAACCCCGGATCCTAGCAACTGGAAAGTTGCCCCTAGTCTAAATAGTACCGCAGCACCGCGCAACAATGGAAAGTTGCCCCTAGTCTGAAGAGCACTACACCGGAGATCATAACTGAACTCTTGAATGCTGAATAGACAAAGATGGCCGAGATGATCAAATGGACAAAGTTGATCGGAGAAAAGTTCATGGCTGAACTTCGGGATGAAGTTGCCTACATATCCCAAAGATGAGAATCAAGCCTTACATAGTTCAGGCTCGGGTTCGCTCGAGTATTTTCGCTCTCTTTTTACGCTCTAACTTTTGCCAAAGCCGCCCTTTGCGGGTTTTCAACTTTGCGAGCTCAGTTTTTATAATTTCAATTTTTTTGTGCTCTGGCTTTTGCATAAGTTGCCCTTTCGGGTTTTCGGCCTAGCGAGCCTCTCAGGGGTAATATTTCTTCAACTTGTCCATGTTGATCGGTTACGAGAACTCTAGGCCATCTAGGTCCATTAGAACCACAGCTCCACCTGACCAGATAGACTTAATGATGTAGGGACCAGTCCAATTGGGTCTGAACTTGCCCCTCGGGTCGTGGATGGGAGCTCGGTTGTCCTTGAGCACCAAATCTCCTTCTTTTAGATTCCTGGACTTAACTTTCTTGTTAAAAGCCCGGGCAATTCTGCGTTGATAGCTTTGAACATGGTACAGTGCTTTCAGTCTGCGCTCGTCAAAAAGCATGAGTTCTTCAAATCAGCTCTGTTGTCAATCTGCTTCGGCTATCTAACACTCAGCCAGCACCCGCAAAGACGGAACCTCAATTTCAATAGGTAGAACGGCCTCCATCCCATAAACTAATGAATACGGAGTCGCCCTAGTAGAAGTTCTAATTGAAGTCCGGTACCCCCACAGAGCAAACGGTAGCTTGTCTGGCCAATCCCGGCAGGTTTCCACCACCTTCTGCAATATGTGTTTGATATTCTTGTTGGCGGCCTCGACCGCTCCATTGGTTTGCGGCCGGTATGTGGATGACTTATGAAAAGCCACGTTGTATTTCTCCAACAAGTCAATCACTTCCTTCTTGAAGTGGGAACCATTATCTGAAATGACCTCGTTTGGGACCCCATAACGACAGATGATGTTGTTTCTGATGAATTTTGCAACATGTGATGCCTTCAACACCACATAGGATTGGACCTCAACCCACTTCATGAAATAATCTATCGCTACCAGGATGAACTTATGCCCATTCAACCCCTTCGGGGTAACAGCCCCGATCACATCGATTCCCCAAACTGAAAATGGCCATGGCGAAGTCATATTGTACAGCTTCGACTGCGGGATGTTCATGCGGCTTGCATGGATCTGACATTTGTGGCATCGCCGAACAAAGCCGATAAAATCCTCCTCCATGGTGGACCAGTAGTAACCCTGTCTGAGGATCTTTCATGCCAGCATTACTCCGTTCATATGCGCACCGCATTCCCCTCCATGGATGGCCTCCATCAGGCGTTTTGATTCTTCAGTTTCAATGCACAGCTCATGCATTCCCAGATGACCTCTCTTATACAATTTACCTCCACGGATGATGAACCGAACGGCCATTCTTCTGATTGTCCTTTTGTCCTTGGCATTTGCCCCTGGTGGATACCCCTCTTTCTCCAAGAAATTCCAAATATCATAATACCAGGGGTTCTCATCTTGAACCTCATCTATAGCAGCGATTGATTCATATGCCGGCGCAAACTTCTGATCAATGATGATTGGACGCATCCGGACTCCAAATGGGATGTCTATCATGGAAGATAGAGTTGCTAGTGAATTTGCGAACCTGTTGTTCTCTCTTAACAGATGAGCGAAGTTTAACTTCTCAAACCGAGGAATTAACAAATCCAAGGTCTGGTGATACATCATCATTTTTTCTTCTTTGACTTTCCAATCTCCTTTCGCTTGAGATACAACAAGGTTCGAGTCCCCGATGACGTCCAACCGTTTTACCCCTAGTTCCAGGGCTGCTTCTAAACCGGCAATGCATGCCTCATATTCTGCTTCGTTGTTCGAGACTTTGAATCGGAGTTTGAATGCTAAAGGGATACGGGAATTGTCGGGTGCTATCAGCAACACTCCTATCCCATACCCATATTGATTTGACGCTCCGTCAAAGTACATTGTCCAAAACTCGTCGTCGATATGCAAAATGACCTCATCTGGGAATAAGTACTCAACTGCTTCACCCCCTTGATCGACTTGCGCGTCACATATTTTAGATCGAATTCGGAAAGCAACAGCAACCATCGAGCTAGCCTACCCGTAAGTGACGGTTTCTCGAAAAGATATTTGATGGGATCTAACCACGAAACCAACATTACGGAGTCAGCTAACAGGTAGTGCCGCAGCTTCTTTGGTAGCCCATACCAAGGCTAAGCAAGCCTTCTCCAATGGTGTGTAGCGAGTCTCATACTCTAGCATCTTCTTGCTCAGATAGTAGATGGCCCTTTCCACTTTGTCTTCTGATTCCTGCGCGAGCATGCAGCCCATTGTGGTCTCAGTTACTAAAAGGTACAATATCAACGGTCTCCCCGGTTCTGGTGGTGACAACACGGGTGGGTTCTGTAAATATTCCTTGATCTTTTCAAAAGCAGCTTGGCACCGGCCGTCCCACTAGAATTTCTTTCCTTTCTTCAGGAGACCAAAAAGTGGTTCACAAGTCAAGGTTAATTTTGAGATAAACCGTCTTATGAATTGCACTTTACCCAGAAAGCCTCACACCTCCTTTTCAGTCCTTGGTGGTGGCATTTCTAAGATGACCTTGATTTTGGAAGGGTCGACTTCGATACCTCTCTGTGTAATCAGAAACCCCAGCATTTTCCCTACTGTAACACCGAACGTACACTTCTGAGGATTCAACCGCAACCGAAATTCTCTAATCCTTTGAAAGAACTTTTGCAAGGTGGTGTAGTGGCCCTCTCTTTCCTTGGACTTGACAATCATGTCATCCACATACACCTCAACCTCTTTGTGGATCATGTCGTGCAATATTGTGGTTGCGGCTCGTTGATATGTAGCTCCAGCGTTCTTTAGCCAAATGGCATCACTCTGTAACAGTAGGTCCCCCACGGGGTGGTGAATACAGCCTTTTCCTGGTCTTCAGGTTTAGGCTCACTACCTAAGAAGCCATCCATAAACGAAAGCAAAGCATGCCCTGCCGTGAAATCTACCAACTCATCAATATGCGGCAAGGGAAAGACGTCCTTCGAACTAGCTCTATTCAAATCCCTGAAATCCACGCATACCCGGATCCTGCCATCCTTCTTCGGCACTAGAACAATGTTGGCCAACCAAGTCGGGTATTCGGATACCAGCAGGAAGCCGCAATCAATTTGCTTGGTGACCTCTTCCTTGATCTTGAGAGCCCAGTCCGAGCGAATTCTTCTGAGTTTTTGTTTAACGGGTCGGGCCTCGGGGTCAAGAGGGATTCGGTGCTGTACAATCTCAGGATCGATTCCAGGAATGTCTTCGTAGGACCACGCGAAAACATCTTTGAAATCTTTTAATAAAGCGACTAAGCACTCGCGTTCCTCTGAAGACAACGTGGACTCGATCTGGACCAGCCCGGGTCCTTCTCAGTACCAATATTCACAGTAGTGATTTGCTCCATTAAGGGTTTAACAAATCTCTCTTGTTCAATTAAGCGTTGTAAAATCGGAGGAATTTCTTCCTCGTCGTTTTCATCAAAATTTTGAAAGTCTGAGTTAATGCAATAAATCAAAGGCACAGAAAAGTACTCAGAAACCACAGCCACATCATTCTCATTAAGCACATCCAAATCGTCCGATTCTTCGGTTACAACAGACTCAAAAGAGAAAGAAAAAGACGACCTGGACAGGACTGTGGTATCCGGGTTATCACCCCCAGGAATACCGGACTTAGACTCAGTCGAGCTGGAACCTGATTCCAACTCATAAGACTCGGTGGAATCAAGTTTAGGCTCACTACCTGACCCGGTGCTGCTTAACAAAAATCCCTCTTCATACTGCCAAATGAGAGAGGGTGCGATAGATGCATCCAAAATATTTGCTGGTAGGCCCACAGTCGTTTCATTCCCAATCACGCATACCGAGAAGTTATCCCCCAAGCACTTCTGTTCGATCAGAGGATCTAAAAGTAGACATGCCAGCGTTACCCCCATTTCACTTTCGACGTCCTCAGATTCCACTTTCTTGCCCTGCTCAGCCTCAGCTAATGGGTTTGTCTGCTCTTCGGCAACATCATCCCCGGGTAACTGCAGGTCAAAGAAGATCTCAAACCCCGGCACGCGCTTCCTTTCCATGTTCAACCACGGCTCTGGGAAGCCACAAAACGGAAAGTCCTCTCCCTCCCGGACGAAGCGTCCGTTTAGGGTACCCTGAATGGGCCGGTGCATTAAGTCAAAAGGCTTCCCCGCCTTCTTCGCTCTGACTCTCCCAGCCATCTCCTTACCTTTCCTTATCCAATCCTTTTTGGTGGGCAGATAACCCAAGCCAAAGGTATGTGGGTTATGTGGCACCTTGGCCAATGCTGCGACGCCCTTCCGGCCGCTATTTCCAAATCCCATCCCGGGGATGTGTTGAAGCTTGTTCATGAGGTATACTGATTAAGCACTGACATACACCCCCTCATTAACAGCCAAAATGTTCTACACAACTCGGGCCTCAGCCAGAGTGAAGCTGGATAAAAACACATCCTCCATACCGTGCTCAATTTCTAGGACTGGTGTGGACACCTCCGGCGATGGATGGATCGATGAATTCCCAAAAACAATGGCTACTCCCTTTCCATAGGGGTATTTCACCATTTGATGCAAGGTAGAAGAAACTGCCTTCACTTGATGCAGCCACGGCCGCCCCAAGAGTAGATTGAAAGTGGCGGGGACCTCGAGGACATGAAAGTCAATTTCATGCTGCCCCGGCCCAACCTTGGTCTGAATTTTCGCTGTCCCCATGACTTCTCTGCTTGTGTTGTCGTATGCCCGAATCACCTGGGCTGTTGGCATAAAGTCCGCGGTCTTCAAACCGATTGTATAGGCAGTCCTTGCTGGACACACATTGATGGCGGACCCTGTGTCGACAAGCACCACGGGTATCCACTTGTTCCTGTACTCCACGGAGATGTAGAGTGGCTTGTTATGGTTCGCACCCTCAGGTGGCAGTTCTTTGTTAGAAAAGGTCAACATCGGGGTAGCTCCTCCCGGAAAAACTAAGCCCACCAGCTGTTCGGGTGTGGTGTCTATTGAGAGCTTGGCCTTGTCCATGGCCGATAAGACAGCTTGTCGATGCACTCGCGATGCCATAAGCAGTCCCCAGATGGAGATATCTGCCTGTATCTTTTTCAACTGCTTCAATACGGCCTCTTCTTCAAGTTGCTTTTCTTTCTGTTTCTCTGCCTCCTTATCTTTCCCAGATGCCTCTGGCTGATCTAGGTACGGGGGCTTGAAATACTGCCCGCTCCTGGTCATATGATCGACTTCGCAGATATACCAGGTATCATCTGGCTGATTGCTCTCCCAATCCTCATCCGTGTGGGCAAGACATAAATCGTCGTGCTCCCACCACATTCCGTCAACAGACACCTGTCTGGCTCCGGTTCAATTGCACCCGCAGTACTCTCCGTTCACATGCTCGCAGCATTCTCTATCTTTGTGCACACAGCACTTTCAGTCCCCTCAAGGCCCTTGGCTTTCCTGATTCTCTCAGCATCCTCAAACCTTTCTTGTTCCAACTGCGTCAGTACAGTTGGCTGTTTAACAATTCCCGCATTCACAATGCCCAAGTCTTTAGCGGAATTCTTAGCACCGACGCTCTCCAGCGATTCATTCTGATTTCTGGCCCTTCCGGCCACCACTGATATTCTTACCCCTGTCGGGCCCTGTTCCAACTAAGCTTCGTCAACAACGTCTGGCAGGTCATCAAGCCACCCGGTGACCTCTGCTGACTCCTCAAAATCTGACCAGTTGACTACCATGCCCTCTAGCTCTTGTTCATTGAAAAATTGGAGATTGGCAAAGTCCTCTTCCACAGCTGTTAGGTCATCTATCCTCTGACCAGATTCATCCCCTTGTATCATGCAAAGTTCTGCCCTTGCCGGCAATTCAAAGTTCGGCCAAACTTGGCCCACTGATTGGATGTAGTCACTCGGACTGTATAAAAAACTCTCAGATTCCTTAGATCCTGGCTCGACAATCCCATTCTCCCCTGGAATCTCCCCTGTTTTGTCTTCGACAGCCATCACCAATGGTTTGGGTTGGGCTCTGGAGATGTCTAACATGCACAAGTCAATGCAGTCAGGAAGAAGCACCTCCGGCTTGGGTAGGTGGGTTGGGGTAATATATATGCTGGGATCGTAAGACACGACCCCAGTCTGGATAAAGTTGATTCTTTTGGGAGGTGGAGCTTGGTTGTGCGGTGGGAGAGGGTTTGTTGTGAAATTGGGTTTTTCTGGAAGCACAATCACCTGCTTGTGAACGAGATCCTGAATCTCGTGACACAATCTATAACATTGGTCGGTGTCATGACCATGTTATTGGTGATATGTGCAATATTTGGTTGGATTGTGGGTGGGGGGAAGTGGATTTGGCAATGGCCTCGGCTCTAGAGGCTTCAAGTGCCCTTTCCTGATTAATACCCCTAGAGCCTTGGACAGGGACATATACAGTGGGATGAAGGTTCTTTGGCCTCTGGGTTGGAATCGGGTGGTTTGTGTGTTGCTTCCGGACGTGCCGGAGAAAGGTGTACCCGCCATGGGTCTGGGAGGGGGGATGGTGGTGACCACGCTTACTTCTGAAGCTCTAGCATTTGCGGCATTGCTGGTGCCTGTGTTGTTATTGCGATTGAAAGTTCTTCGAGGTTACTCTCTATCTTGGTCAATCAGACCTTGTTTCATAACATCCTCTATTTGTACCCCCATCTCGTGCAAATCTGAAAAGGTAGGGAAAGGGAGCACAATCATTTTCTGCATCAGTTTTGGTTGGAGATTGCGCACAATCATCCGGATTTGATCTTTATCTATAGGCCTTAGGGTCATCATTAAGGCCTTCGCCCTCCAACGGGCCACAAAATCCGAAAAGCTCTCCTTAGGCTCCTGCCTTGTTGTCTCAAGATCACGGGTTGTAATCTTAATCTGAGTGTTATAGGAGTACTACGCAATGAAAGCCTCGACCATCTCGTCCCAGTTCCGCTTAACATCATCTTCCAATTTTGCATACCAGATAGCGGCCACACCTGACAAGGTCCAGCCGAATAGTGAAAGCTTCTGTGGTCTGGTAAGGCCCATCAGTCGCAGTATATCTGAGAACAACCGAAGATGGACCATAGGATCCCTGGATCCGTCAAAGCGGTCAATTTGTGGCATTTTGAACCTATCTGGCAGCGTCACAGCCACATCGGTATATCCGTCCTCGATGTCTGGGATGGACTTCACCCCTTGGGATTTCTTGAACAACTTCTCGAGCTTGCTCAATTTCAACGCTATATGGTCTACCTCAAACTCAAAGGGAGAATCCGGTTGATTGACAGGCGTAGGTGCCTTGGATAACTGTGGTAGAATCGAGGGTGGAGCCAGCCCCGTCGGGATGTCCGTATCTCCCTGGACATTTGGTGCCTCCCCAGGTGCCGGAACTCCTGGTAGGAGAGGAGCTGGGTGTGAAGCAGATGCCCCAGTTTGTTGTTGCAACCTGGCAATTAGCTCTGCCTGCTGGGCCATGATCTCGGCTTGTTGTTTGGCAAACTCATCCCGGCGAACAGCGTCCTACTGCATGGCTCTCATGGTTTCCTGCATCTGGCCCATCATTTCTTCAACTCCTGCCGATACCGCCATACTGCCCTGATCTGTCTGAACTACTGGCAGGTCTATCTCTATAGCAACAATTGAGATCTCAGTCCGACTGTCCATTGACGGGGTAATCCATTACTCTGGCAGCCTCTGCTCGGATACACTGCGTCTTCTCGACCTCCGTTGATAACCGAGGGTAGAGAGTGGAACACTGGTTGTCCGTCGACTAGATCCTTAGATCGATTGATTCAACGACCTCTTGTCCAGAGTGCTTGGGGAATATCTGCTTGGTTTGAAGCAATTGTGCTAAACTATCCCTAGCAAAAGATAAATAAAGCAATAAAAAGGAAATAAACGAGCAGACAAACGGACAGCATAACGGCGTAAATAAACACAACACACAGTCGGGTATAATTAACACGCAGTTGATACACTGTTCACAAAGACTGATCATTATTCCCAAATCACTATTCCCGAAGCTGAATCTGATACCTGCACATAACTGATTCCGAAAATACTAAACTGGTGCCCGCAGGCCTGATGCCCAAACTAGCAAACTAATGCATGCATTCCTGTAGGGACACACCCTAAAAGCACATAACAAGCAAGTGAGAGCCAAAACACCCCTATGTTGGGGTAGGGTTTCCCTGTCCTATTTTGTCAGGAGCTAGGGTTTCACTACGCACACAGCGGTTTCAAGCAACCTATGATCGGGTAAGCAACCTGTCCTAGTTTGGAATGGTCACTATGGGTTCCAAATATACACTAGGTCGAATGGTCAAAAAGGGTGCCCCAGTAAAATCAGGGTTTGTGTTCCCATCGTGGCAGAGCCCGCAACCGGTCAGCCTTATGGCACGCTTCTCGAAACGAGCCTCCAGCAAACCGTTCAGGAATAGCATACGGCAAACACGGTGTCCTAGGCGCACCAATGCACATGCAATGCAAAAAACACACAAGTGTAGTCAAAACCAGATGTCACGAGTTCGAGTCAAGTTCTCTAAGTCCCCAACAGAGTCGCTAGAAACTATAGACGTCCCCGAATGTCCCGGAAGGAAATCCCCCATTTTGTTCATATGGTCTCACTACAGTTCGGACTCAAAAGTCACGGTCCTGTATCTAATCTCGCAGAGTGCAATGCAAGACCGATGAATCATCAAAGAGTCCAAATCTGGCAAATCGTTTTTGAAAACAGATTTTTTTTAAAAGAAGTGCCAAACTTGGACTGCTTTGCCAGATACAGAGTCGCCACCTAAATATTTTATTTTTGGGGAAATTTATGAAACCCTGACTCGTTGCCTAAGGCAACGTGTCCGTCATCACCAAAGTTGCCTCGGCTCGGGAACTTGGGTCCGATTGGGGAAGGTCACTTCGTGAGCACCCCCGCTTGCCCATCAAAAATTGGCCTCTAGTAACCATGATATCTAGTTTTGAAAATATTATGCGTTCTTATTCCGGTTATTAGCCTAGATTTACTATGTAATGCGCACAGCATACAAGTATAGACTGGATCGCCTGAATTGGAACGAAACATCTCATGTTTGTTTTGAAAACGGTTTGCTACTCGCAAGTAAGCTAAAATGTTGATTTGCCACCCTCAGGTGGGCTTAGAAAACAAGATGATTTGCCACTATCTAGTGGGCTTAAAACTCACAATTGATGAATTGTTCCAGTCCAAATAACCCAACCTTCACCCACAGGCATTCAGGCAGTTATATCACATAAGCAATTAGCCTCATGGTAAGCATGCTATCATGGCAGTCACTCACACACATGCAAGGATGCTAAAGCGTAAGTACTTACCGACTATTCCAAGCCAAAATAGAAGCTATGTTAGAAATCCATGCATGATCCTAACTATACAGAAATGCCTAATGCAACACATGCAAAAATGAAACTACAATAGGCTTGGCTATTCTAAAGATGGCATGTGAAATGCTACAACTAACAAGTATTCAACTCGAAATTGTAATACAATGCAGTTAGTATGATGCGCCGAGCCTGGTGCATGCTATATAGATGAATGGATGCAAACATGCGAGCAGAAGTATGCTAATTGAAACATGCCCTAATTTAACCATCATAAGCTGGTAAATAAAAGGGAGAAAGACGTGGGGTTGGAAGACATACATCGCACGCACGCACACTTATTACAATTGTGCCCTCGCTCGGAGGGTCCAAATAAATAATACAGTCCGAATAATAATTACAGTCCGAATGAATAATTAAACATTACAAAACCCTAATTAAATAACAATTTAACTACGAAAGCAAGTAAATAGCGTCCACGCTACAAAATGGACTGCCTCAGCTCTTGTTCCGAATGATGAATGATGCATGCTTGAGTTGCCTGGAGCGGAAATCCATTGCGATGCCCCGATTCACCTCTGTTTGCAATTAATCCCAGAATGCTATGCAAGGCTTTAGAAAGCTGCTGATTTCTGATTTGCTACAACAGAGAGCAAGAAAGGGGCACAGCAAAGTATTTTCACATATGTATGCATGACTACTCTTCAGGGAGTGTAGTCCTCGATCCTCGTGCCACCAATTACGCATCTCGATGCATGATGGTCGAGGAGTCGAATTGCACAACTCGATGTGAAATGAATGCACATATAAACACAACAAGGCCTAGACTCCATCATGATTAATCCGGAGTGTCGGCGACCGGGAATTGAGAGACGTTCCTTCACTCGGAGTACGAAACGTCCCTCGTTTCCCGTGCTTGGGCTAACTCTTATCCCAAACACAATGCAAATGGGATGGTATACACAATGCGACTAACATACAACCTAGCATACGCAATGCTATGGACCGAAATGGCATACACAATGCACGATGTAACATGGCATACACAACGCTCTAACATGCAACCTAGCACACACAATGCTATGGACCGAAACGGCATACACAATGCACGATGGATTTACACCAACATGAGTGGACCTCGGCCACACTCACATCAGTGGCCATCAGATGAAAATGAGACAACCAAAATGTGTGCACACATGCACGAATACCAAGGATCGAACCTAAGGCATGGAATGCCAATCTACCAAAGCATGGCAAGGATGAAACATGGCATGGAATAGCATAAATTGCAGCTCTGAAACAGCATGAAATATGGTCCCGAAACATGCAAATATGGCACACAATGCAAGCTAGGGGGCCCAGGTACCGAAACTAGTGAAGTGCGTTACACTAGAGGTACCCAAAGCAATGTACCAAAGGAAAAACTAACCCCAAACAGACCTTAGGCAGGTCTAAAACAGTAGGGAAATGGCCTAAAATGATGGCTCGGACGGTCAAACGCATTTAAAGAGATGAAAACATGGCAACATGGCATTCATATAGGCTCTAAAATATGATGAATGATAGTCTCAAAACATGGAAATATCTCAGTACATGCATGCAACAAACCTCAAAACTCGAAGATAGGCAAGTGCATTGAACTACAAGCATGCAAAACTAACATCATTCAACCACAAGACCCAAAAACAGAGCTAGGGTAGTCCAAAATGAGCACACTATCAGTTCAAGGCATGGCCAAAAGGTGCCAACATGAAGGGCCAAAACAACATGCAACATAGGCTAGTGAACCATGAGTTGTTCTACAGCTATATGAAGAATATGAGGGCTCACCCCACCAGCCAAAAATAGAAGTATTTCATGCCAAATAAACCCCAAATAACCACTAAAATTCATCAAATGCATGCAAAAATGATGAGCTTCTTTGGAGGGCCATGCAATGGGTTACTCAACACATACAACAAGGACACTTAGCATGGCAAAACCAACTCTAGAAATCAAATATGACAAGCCTAAAACTCACCAAATTGGCCCTGAAATGGGTCAATGAAGCATACAATGAAAGGCCCCCTCAAAAGGCCTTGAATGGAATTGCTCTGCACATGCATTACGGACACAAAATAAGACCAAAGAGGCTCTAGACAGAGCTAAGGCAGGCCTTGAAACTCACCAAATTGAGCCCAAAAAGTGACTTCACAACATGCAAGTGAGGGTCCCTTTGGGAGGCCAACAAAGCTAGTAAAGAGAACGAGGGGTGAGAGGGTCACCCCTCTATGATTTTGAAGCTCGAAGGCACAATTGGATTTCAGTGGCTAAAAGGCCAAATCAAGGCCAATGCACGTGCTCACATGCATAGCTCAAAACATGAGGAAATAAGGCATGAAAGGGGGTAGATGACCCCAAACAGAGAAAGTATCTAAACAAACATGTTTATAAGCTCAAAAGGAAACTTTTTTAAGTTTATGACAAATCTCAAAAATGCTCACAAGTAGGGCTAAGATATGATACAAAATAATCCTACAAAGAGGGACAAAGCATACAAGGGTGTAGGAGACCTCAAACAGAAAAGTGTCCTTAATCAATATGCAAGAGGAGCTCAAAATATGACACTTTTTAGTTTATGACAAAGTCCATAAATACTTTCAAGTAATGCTAATCAATGGAGCAAAAAAATGCAAGTTTAAGGGAAATAGGTGCTTACCCTTGAAGAGCAGCAAAGCTGGAGCTTTTGGACCAAGTTGGTGAACCTTCAACCCTTGAAAATCAGTCCCAAAGTGCTGGAATGGATGGAGGAGGTGTGGTGCTAAGGGTTGTAGTGCAAATGGTCCAAGAAAACTAGGGTTTGGAGGCTCAAGTGTAGAGATATAGAGAGAGAGAGAGAGTTGTAAGTCTTTAAAGTTGTTCAACCCTTGCCAAAGAAGATCAGCCTCCCCTTTATAGAGGAGAGGCTCTAAAATATCCCAAGAGGGCTTCACATATCCTCCATACACGTGTATGGAGAATGGTCCAATTGCCTCACAACTGGCACAGCTGTGATGCATTCAGAGAGAGCAAAAAGCAAGAAGCAGGCCAGCCACTCCCCCTGGTCAGCCGACCAGGGGCCAAAAGGTTCAAGAAGAATTTCTAGCCAGCCACCCCAAAAAGGTGGCCTCCTAGATAAGTGCAACACAGCTGTATAGTGAAAAACCAGAAAATGTGACCTATGAGAGAGAAAAATCAGCTTTTTAGCAAGGTTTAAAAGGGTCAAGATGAATTACTGGTCGGCCTACCCATATTGGTGGCCTCCCAGATGAGCACAACACAATGGTGGTATGAAAAGTCAGAAATTGTGGCTCAAAAGTGAGAAAAATCAGCTTTCTGTCAGAAAAACCAGCTTTTGGAGAGAGAAAAAGAGAAAACTGGTTTTTCAAGGAAAAAGGTGGCCTCCCACCATCCTACCACCTCCCTAGCAATGAAAATAGGGTTCCTACCAAAAAAAGGGACCAAGACGGATGCAAAACGAGGGTTCGGGGGCCAAAACGCGCAGTCTGGGGCCCCGAAAACAGGTTGTTAGGTACCGGAAGTGGCGTATGACCACAAAGGTGGTCTCCCGGGCCACAGTGTCCCTCAAAAGGGAGGAAATAAGGTGTGTGCCAAAAACCGAAGCAATCAGAGGTAATTAAGCGGTCCCGAGTCGAGGCGCACGACCGACGGCTCCAAAAAAATGAAAACTGGCCTCCAAATGGGAAAAAAAGGCCTACGACCGCGAAACGTAGCCTACGGCCACTGAGAGATGGTCTACGGGACCTCTCCCTCCTTTTAAGAAGAGAAAACAGGACCTGGTTCGTAAACCGAGGCAAAGCACAAAAGAGCCCCGAAGTCCGGAGGCAAGGCTCGCAGTTGAGACTCTAAAACCTCAGAACGAGCACAATATGCAACATCACCGAGCGCTCAACTGGTGACGTCTAAGTCTTAAGGTCGGTCAAAAATGGGGTGTCTACATCAGCAGATGTGCGTCAATAGTATTCCATAGAGTATAAGCTGGATTCAAGACTTGAAGATTCTGTGAATCAAGCACGGTGGATGAAAGACATACCTCAGATTCATCAACATAACCAAGAAGATTTGTTGCCTTCAAGATGTTTTGACGTTGATTCTTCCACAATATGTAATTTGAAGAATCAAGTTTTGTAGTGACAAATGCATTGAGATTCAAGATTTAACAAAGTCAGATTTGAAGGTAATGATGTAGAGACAGAAGAAAAAGAAGATAAATTTGCAGCAATGGTGGAAGCCATTGATGAACTCTTCAGATGCTCGTGAGAGCCTCAGGCTCTGCTACCATAAAGAGAATAGGGAAGATTTTAATCATGATATTTCTTTTTCAATAATGAAGTAGAAGCTACAACAATGCTTTTATACAAGTGTGATACAATCTTAACATAAGCTTAACCTGACTTATAACTACCTAACCATCTTTAGTTAACTATTCTAACAATATAACGGCTTTGATTAATATTTCTAACAAACTAACTAATTATACACGTGCAGGTGCAGTAGTTGACAGTGCAGGTACAACAGTTGAGGGCTGAGCTAGTTGAGCCTCTTGAACTATTTGGTCTTGAGACTTAGCAGCAGCAGAGTCTTTGTCAATTGCTTCAACCATGTTTGAGTAACATAATCAAGTGCCTCTGGATATGCACTAAACTCTTTGTGCAGTGTGCTAAGGTGTTCATGGTATTCATCTTCAGATGAAGAAAAGATTAACAAATTCGATGAAGAGTTAAACTTTTTCCACGTCTCTTTACTATCAAACATCTTCTTGCACTTAGCCAACTGTAGACACTCCATTTTGATCGGCCCTAATACTTGGGCAGATTCTTTTGAACACCCCATGATAAAAATTGGAATATTGTAGACACCCCACTTTTGACCGTCCTCAAGACTTGTCACCATTGGAACACTTGGTGATTACCCTTGTTTGTGTTCGTCTTGAGTTCCCGGAGGTCTCGGTTGTGCGCCTTGCCTCAGGATCTCTCGACTCGATCGTGTTGTGTCTGGTTTTGCACCAAACACTTGTGTTTTGCCTTGGAGGGGCAGGGAATGCCTTGTGAGGCATCTCCACACATCACCGGCCATGGCTTGAGGCCACCGACCAGTGATTTTCTGCCATCGGCTATGTATATTACCGGTCGGCACTCCTTGTTGCCGGTCGGCCATTTATTTTTCCAAAATGACAATTTTGAATGGCCAATCACTGTTCATCTACTTTTAGTAGATATTTTGTGCCAGCTGTGATAGCTGGCACCCACTCTGTTCCCCTCCATACACGTGTGTGGAGGGATTTCCCTCTTGGATGGCTTGTTTTGGAAGCCTTACAAGAGGGAATTGCCTATAAGAAGAGGCTTCCCCTCTTGGCATTAGGGTTACACAAATTTCAGAGGGAGCTCTGGATTAGGGTTAGGGTTGATACATATTTCCTATCTCCATATCTCTCTCTTGTGTGTGTCTAGTGTGTGTTTGTCCATACTATTGCACACAAACACATAGTGTTACACCTTCTCTTGGTTGTTGAGGGACCAGAGGGTTGTTCTTGGTGTTCTTGACTGGATTTGAGCTCAAGGAGGCAACAAGATCATCATTTGTGAAGGAGGACTTCAAGGGTAAGAAACTAGTCCTTTTTACCCCATTTTTGCACACTACTTTTACCTATCTTGCAACTGTTTTTTGGCTATGCATATAATACATAAAAGTTCTGTTTTTAAGGCCTCTAAATAGTTTGTTAAGAGTGTTTTAAGCTTTGGGGTTGTTTGACCCCTCTTAAGCCTTGTTTGGTCCTTGTTTTGTGCTATTTTGTGTGAGCTCCAGGACTTTGGTGTTTGGGCCTCCTCACCACTGAAATCTTGAGGGATTTCAGTGGTAAGAATGGTGCCTTCAGGTCCCAAGAAGGATAGGGCCACCCCCTCTCCTTGTTGTCCTTGAAAAGGACCATTTTTGCCTCTTGAGGGAGCACCTAGCTTAGGCTCTTGTTGACCATGCCTTAGCTATTATTTATGCTTATTTTGCCATGAAATAGCATTATTTTAAGTTGGTTTTCGTACACCATGCTTTCTTAGCAAACATGCCTTGTAATGCCATTTTGTTGCCTCAACATGCCCTAGGTTGTAAACCATTGTTCTAGCATGTTTTAGGCTTGGCTTTGTGAAGTTTTCATGTTTATTTTGCCATGATTAAGGTCTGTCCTTAGTTGTTTGGGTCGACTTTGGCATGCATTGTATAGCTCCTTTGCATTTTTGGCTTGTTGGCCTTAAGGGTGTGAGTGTATAACATGCATTACTTGCTTTGATTTAGTGGGTTGGGACCATTTTCCATGTCATTTCAGTCCACTTAGTATGCTTGTATGCTTGCATTTCATGGTCCCTTTGATGTGTCAAAGGCTTGTGTTGCATGCTCCATGTTTTGGTCATTGTGCATGCTTTTGAATTCAAGTCATTTAGATGCCATCTAAGTAATCTTTTGGGCTTTGTTTTATGTGCTAAAACTCTGTTTTGGGTCATTGAATTCATGCCATGTTTGGTCTTGTTAAGTGTGGTTCAATACCTCTTTAGCTTGCTTTGAATCTTGGACTTTGCTTGCATACCTTGATTGCATTGTTTGGGTTGGTTTGGCACCATGTTCTTGCATGATTTTCAAAGCTTAATTTACATGCTAATTGTCCATGTTATGCCTCTTTCAAGTGTGCTTGAGAGTTGCCCTTTTGTGCTTAAGTATTAGCCCTTTAACATGTGCATGTGTGTGCGTGTGTTGGCCTCCATGTTTGAGCACTTTGGCCACTGATTTAGGCTTGTTTGAGAATTGCCTAATCATGTTTAAGTCCATCTCTTTGCTTGTTTGCATGCTCACCTCGCATGGTTGCTTGCATACTTGCATGTACACATTGCATTGCCATGTTGCATCCTTAGCTCGCATGCCTAGGTTTCATTGTATTGTGCATGCATTGCCTCACCTCTTGAAGTGAGTCATGATAGAGGTAGAAGCCCCTTGGTTTGACTATGTGCATTGCATTACATTTGAAATGAAAAATGCACAACTTGGTCTCTTGGGCTATCACGCATTGAAATGCACGCTTGATGGTCCGAGAACCAAGGACCATGTCCCTTTGAGTGATAAACATGATAAGGGATATGGTCGGTGCATACATTGCTTGAAATGCATTGCCATGCTGTGTCTTGCCCTCTGCTGCTGTCAATTGCAGGTTCTGCAAACATTCTTGGCTGACCGGCAGTGTTCAGTGCCGACCGACCATAAATCCGTGGCCGATAGCTTCATCAACAGCCGATGATCACATCTTACTGCCGGTGGCCATTCTCCTCAGCCGGTGGTGTCTCCCAATGTCCAGGGAAGCAATTCTGAGACTTTGGCAGTTTTCAGAGGGGCAGAGCAGGGAAAACAGAGGCAGCCTACGCATGGCAGTGAACTTCCGAGCAAGACCCGAGCACGCGTGCATTGAGCCCTCTTCTCGAGGCCCTTCTTCTTGCTTTCTTAAATTAATTAATTTGTTTAATTAATTTAGTTGGTCTGTAATAATTAATTAGCTAGGATAGTCAATTCATTATTCGAATTGTATTATTCTTTTGGTCCCTCCGAGCGACGGCGAATTTGTAATAAGTGTGGGTGAGTGTGTGCATGTCTTCCAACCCCCACTTATTTTTCCTTTTTACTTACCTGCTTTGATGGTTAGTAATAGGTCATGTTTAATTTAGCATACCTTATACTATGCATACGTGCATCATTCATCAGTATTGCATGCACCGGGCTCGGCGTATCATGCTAACTGCATTAGTATTTTCAAATCTAACTTGAATACATGCTACTTGTGCATTTTCACATGTCATTTATAGACTAGCCGAGCCTACTTTAGTGACATTCCGTATGCGTTGCATTAGACATTTAAACATGGGCTTGGATCATGCATTGATTACTAACGAGTTCTTTGTTTTGGCACGAAGTACGGTGTAAGTATTTATGCTTTAGCATCCTTGCATGCGTGTGAGTGTTGCCATGATAGCATGATTACCATGAGGCTAGCTGCTTATGTGATAGAACTGCTTGAATGCCTGTGGGTGAAGGTTGGATTGTCTGAGTTGGAATAGCTCATTGAAATCCGTGTTTTAGCCTACTTGCGAGTAGCAAATTCCAAAACATTTTTTCCAAAACAAACGGATATGCAATGCTTATTCCCAAATTAGGCAATCTAGTCTATACTTTTGTGCTGTGCGCATAACATAGTAATTCTAGGCTAATAATTGGAATAAGAACACATAACGTTTTCAAAATTGGATATCGTGGTTAGTAGAGGCCGATCTTCGGATCGAGCGAGAGGGGGTGCTCATAGCTGACCTTCCCCAATCGTACCCAAGTTCCCAAGCCGAGGCAACTTTGGTGATGACGGACACGTGGCCTTTGGCACCGAGTCAAGGTTTCCTAAATTCCCTCAAAAAAAATATTTAGGTGGCGACTCTGTATCTGGCAAAGCAGTCCATGTTTGGCACTTCTTTTTCTAAAAATCTGTTTTCTCAAAATGATTTGCCAGATTTGGACTCTTTGGTTCAGATTAAGAACCGTGACACAAATCGAGTCCAAACTGTAGCGGGGTCCCTCGCGGACGTGTTACAATTTCTGGCGACTCTGCTGGGGATTTTAGAGAGCTTGACTCGAACTCGTGATATCCCGTTTTGATTTTATTTATGTGTTTCTTTGCATTGCATGTGCATTGGTGCGCCTAGGACACCGTGTTTGTCATCTGCCATTCCTGAACGGTTTGCCCGAGGCTTGACTTTGTCAAAGCATGCCATAAGGCTGACCGGTTGTGGGCTCTGACAGTATGGGAACACAAACCCTGGTTTTACCGGGGCACCCTTTTCGACCATTCGACCTAGTGCATATTCGGAAACCATAGTGACCATTCCAAGCTAGGATAGGTTGCTTACCCAATATTAGGTTGTTTGAAAACTGCTGCGTGCATAGTGAAACCCTAGCTCCTGACAAAATAGGACAGGGAAACCCTACCCCTCCATAGGGTTGTTTTGGCTCTCTTTACTTGCTATGTGCTTTTAGAGTGCATCTCTACAGGAACGTACATATCAGTTTGCAAGTTTGAGTATTAGGCCCGAGGGCACCAGTATCAGTGTTGTTGAGAAATCAATTATCTGCAGGTATCAAGTTCAATTTTTGGAACAGTGATTCTGGGGAACAGTGATCAGTAGTAGAGTGCAGTTGTTCGGCTACACCTGTGATTGATCTGTTTGGGCTGAAATGCTGTTTGTTTTTCCTTTCAGTTCAGAGTGTCCAGAGAATTGATACAGAATAGCTAGTGTTCCCCCTTACTGAGGCAGGACTTATGATGACGCAGAATTCAGAAGAGATTGTGGTTATGACAGCTACGCTAGATCAAGGGGTCACCCTGCGGGATGAAACCAATGTTGATGTATCACATCCGCCCAGGTCACCTGTCGCGCACCCGGTCTGGACCACCCAGTTGTATCAGGCTCGCGAGCCCACTACATTCGAGCTAATGGGAATGATTGGTGACCTCCAGAGATCCGTGGCCGATCTGGCTTATGGAATGTTGGCTTCGCCGCCAGCAGCACCGTATGCTGGGAATATCATACCACAGGAGCCCCCGCTACTGGGGCAGATTGTGATAGAGCTCAGCCAACCAGAGGTTGCTTCCAGCTACAACAACGACGTGTCAGCAACAACCAGGCTTCGCTCTGATGTAGCAACCCAAACCCTTGATCAGGCCAAGGCTAGAGCCAAGAACAAAATGAAGGCAGATGCCGATCCCATTGAACAACTCCTGTGGGCAGTTGAGGCTTTGAAAGCCGGGGGGATGAACAAGCAACAGATATCCGCAGTTGTGGCAAAAACTGTGGAGGATGCTTTCCCCACTCCAATTGAGGGTAGTTCAAGTCAGTCAGAAAATCGGGACAGACCCCGTCACGCCAGAACAGTTCCTTCCATTCCCAACCCTGTACTCGGGAAAGATCAGAAAGTAAAGGCAGTGCCTGCTGACCCATTTGCTAGTGCGTCTAGTAAGAATACTCAGACTACAAAGTACCTGCCCCGAGGGCGCAGGATCTTTCATGCTCTCTACATGCCTCTGTCTAAGGCACTTCAGATTCTTGCCGAAAGAGGGCACCTCAAACCCCTTGAACCTCGGCCTCTCCCGAAGAATCTCCCTCTCACACATGATGCTGCTTTGCACTGCGCGTACCACCAACAGACCGGTCACGCCACCGACAACTGTTTCTGCCTTCGCCATGAAGTGCAGGATCTGATCGATAATGAGGTCATTCTTCCACCTACCTCAGCGAAGTCTGTTACCACCGAGCTGTTGGACTTTGAGGATACTGCGAGTATGTGATCAGCGGTTGGACCACCTGCGGGCGGCGCTCGATGTATTTCAGATGTGGCGTCTGGCACGCACTTTTGAGCATTTGTAAATACAGTTTTGTAGCTTCTGGCTCGGGTTTTGAGTCAGTTCTCTGTTTTCTTTTTGAGTCTATCTCATTGTCTTGAGTCAGTTCTTTTGATTAAGGGTCTGTCTTGTTGTAGCGAGTCAGTCCCCCTGTATAGAATGTCGAGTGATTCCGGGGTTGTTGCCTCGAACACCGTTTTTGTATTTAACCTTTTTGCTTTCTTTTTGAGTCTGTCTCTGCTGCAGAGCCAGTTACATCCGAGAAACCTGAATGAAACAGCTGCGGCTATCATGTTTCCGTGCTTATTGTTTGTTTTGGGCTAGTTGTGCCAGAGGTTTTGAATGGAACGGCCCTGCATTCTACCTGCTCTTCTGTGCCTTGAGAATTATTGCATTGACCTAAGTTCTTCAAAACGTTTTTTGAGACATTGTGATAAAATCGAAGAGGAAGGAATTCCTCCGGTTTTGCAAAAATTTGATCAATTGAGAGAAAGAGAGGCATGCTGAGCCCTTAATGAATGAAATCATGCTTCTTAGCGTGAGTACTGAGAAGGACCCTAGCTTGATCCAGATTGGTTCCACACTATCTTCGGCGCGAGCGATTTGTCGCTTTCTTAAAAACTTTCAAAAAACAAATGTTTTGCGCGACCCTGTGAAGACCTGTGTGGAATCGCTCTTGAGTTTGTGCAGCATAGGATTGCTCTCAGCCTCAAAATTCAACCCGTTCGTTTTCGAACCTTGAACCCGTTCAGAACGTTCAACGGTCAACCGCCATGTAAGGTCTGTGTGGCCAGATTAGAAGCAGCCCTCGAACAAGAGGCACCAAAATTAGATCAAGAAGATCAGGTCTCACCAGAAGAAGCGTGTGAAGCAACCGTGATGGATCCTTCTGCAAATCAACGCAACAGCCATTCTCCTGGATTCAGATGATTCCAGGATCTCAAAACCATTTGGCATGGACTTGTTACACTTTTACCCATTGAGAGGCTCGCTGGGCTGAAAACCCAGAAGGGCGACCCAGGTAAAAGTTAGAGCAAGAGAAAAATACAAAAAAAAGAAAAAAATATATATATACAAAAGAAAGAAAAAAGAGAAAAAAATATACAAAAGAGAGAAAAAAAAGAAAAGAAAAGAATTGAAAAAGGAAAGAAGAAGAAAGCTCGCAAGGTCGAAAACCCGCAACGGGCGCCTTGGCAAAAGTTAGAGCCTCAAAAAGTGAAGGTTAAAATACCCGAGTGTACCTTAACCAGAACTACGTAAGGCTTGATTCCCATGTTTGGGATATGTGGGCAACTTCATCTTGAAGTCCAGCCCCCAACGCTTTCATAGCATCTCAGTCCATACAATGGTTTCGATTTCATCCCAAAGTCCAGTCGCCAACACTTCCAAAGTGACTGTGTCCATATATTGGTTTTGACCATCTTCGTCTTCTCTGTATCCGAGAAAGTTCGGTCGTGATCATCACTGGTAAGGACTGTTTACAATATGCTACGGC
This sequence comes from Camellia sinensis, assembly GCF_055761805.1. Taxonomy (NCBI): domain Eukaryota; kingdom Viridiplantae; phylum Streptophyta; class Magnoliopsida; order Ericales; family Theaceae; genus Camellia; species Camellia sinensis. The sequence continues at coordinate 84,477,968 of NC_138974.1, forward strand.
ATCATCCAGACAAGGGGCAACTTTCCGTTGCCATGAGTTGCTATTCAAACCAGGGGCAACATTCTGTTGCCGTGCAGCGTCCTACAAACAAGGGGCAATTTTCCATTGCCTCCGATCCGAGGTTGCGCATCTTGAGGGTTGGTTCCGTGCTCGTTCAGCGTTGGTCGTTTGCAAGAATAGTTTTTGAAATTTTTTTACTGAGGTTGACTTTTTTCTTGAAAACTATTTCATTTTCCAAAACTGGACCATTTTCTTGGACCCAAAAAAGGGAAAATTTTCAGTGCTTATAGTCTGACTTGCATGGTTTTCAAACCAAAAATCACATAAGCATGTTAATCTAACTCTCATATTGGTCAAAATTGTTTTCGTAGAAACCAAAACAAAAAAAATGGTCAAAATGATGAACTATGGGCACGGTTGAGTCAGGCTTCCTGTCTTTCCCCCATCGCCAGCATACTTGCCAAGAAGGGCACAACTCAAGCTGTCATTAAAGGGCTGAAAGCTCTCTCAACCTCCGAGCAATGAGGTATCGAACCAAGTGCAAAGCATGAATCCGAAGGGATCAAGGTATTCCGTTCTCTTACCTAGGGCATCGACCAAACGCCACCAGAAGAAACAGTCGTGAGCTAACCATGTCGAGCGTGAACCCGCAACTTCCTATTCACTCATCAATCACCCCGGGAAGGGATAAAAAATGAGAGAATAAAGAATAGAGAGGTGTAAGTTGAGAGAAAAAGCGAGCAAAAGGGATTTTGTAAGAAAAAAAAAACGAGCTTGAGTGCCAGAGGGATGTGAGGATCACAAATAAGAAAGGGTGGGAAACACTACCCGGAGAAATTGGCTCCTCACGAACTGAGAGGTCTCTTGTCTTTGTAACACCTCTGTGTGTCGTGTCTTTTGTTTCGTTCACCTCAACTTTTGTTTTGGGTCTTTTCCGAGCGTGTCTCGTTGTGTTTAGGTCGTGTACCCTTTTGTTTGAGTCCTTCCCGCTGCGTTCAGTTGTAGGCTCGATACCTTGGTTGAAAATCCTTTTTATTTCGAAAATAGTTTATGCTCAGAGTGTTGTGCCATTCTCTACATCTGTGCGAAGCAAAAGAAGAAAAAAAAAATTCGGGGCATCTGAGCGTGCTTCAACTTCAACTGGTTCCATCTTTGTGTTCCGTCTTGTCAGATTGGGCCGTTTGTTCAGGATTTGCTGTGTGCAGAATGAATCGAGTGTGGTGTTAGGGGCTGTATGCAAACTAATCCCCAACAGAGTATGGGCTGTGCGTTCAGTTTGAGCAGTGTGTTGCTTGGGCTGTTTTGCTGTGAGGACGTTTGGTTATCTGATCATTACAGTACAAATGCTCAATTTTTCAGACAACAGGTCAATTCCATTCACATTGAGGTATAACATGATGTGATGCGATGCAATACATGAGATATGTAAATGTAACACTTTTTAAACAAAAAGTTTGTTCATTTCATTATCTTTTTCAAGTACATAGCTTTGAAAACAAAAATCTACCTGCCGCAGTACAAGGTAATCTAACTACCAGCAAAGAGAAGGAAGAAAAAAGAAAAAAAAAGTACAAAAAATAAGAAAAGCAGCAATCTGGGTCATCATCAGTAGTCTCGGGCCCGGGGATCTGTCCTCACCCTCTTCTTGGACGAAGGTCCAGGGGCATCGTCATCAGCATCGTCATCTGAGCCTGAGTCTGAGTCGTCTCCAGCCTCCTTAGATGACTCGGCCTCTGCCTCTGCCTCGGACTCATCATCATCATCATCGTCATCATCAGGGGTCGGCGCCCGAGAGCTACTCCTGACATGAACACGCCCCGCCCTGGTACGGGGACGTACAGCGTCCCCACGCCCTCCTCGAGCAGGAATAGAGGGCCCAGCCGGAACGCCACCCACCGGAGGAATCTGGAAGGGAGGCTGAAAAGCACAAAAGGCAAATACATCAGAATACTGTGAGCAGTGTATCGGTGCAGAATGCAGTGTATGAGTACAGTGTGTGAATGCCGTGAGCAGTTTATCAGTGCAGAATGTAGTGTATGGGTACAGTGTGTGAACGCCGCGAGCAGTTTATCAAGTGCAAAATGCAGTGTATAAATGCAGTGTATCAGATGCTGTGAGATCAGTGTGTCAGGTGTTGTGTCGTGCATCAGATTACGCGAATCAGTTTATGAATGGTTTGAGACCGTCATCAGGAGGACATATCGGAATACTATAGAGGGCCAGGAGGTCGAAGGTCCGCTGTAGCGTCCCCATCATGGAGGCATTCAACTCCAGGGACTGCCGGGTGTACTCGGAGGATGCCTGCAAAAGTATCAAAGGCATCAGTATTCTGCGAAATATCAAAATAAACTGAAATAAAATGACAATGCAAGATGCAAGATGAAGTAGTACATACCGGAGGTAAGTCATAGAACCCGACCAACTCATGGTCAGCCGGAGGAGGAGCAAAGGGAATCTGGTAAGTCGCCCCACCCTGCCCTCGGCATGTCAGTATCGTGGGTAACGCTGGCCAGCTAACCCCCCGACCCCTCCGAGCTCCGCTCCTGCCACGGACACGAGTCATCCTCGATATTCCTGCCCCAGCTCCTGCTCCAGCTACTAGCGCCACAGGTCCCCCTCTCTCAGCTCGGCGACCACCGCTCAGAGGCCACATAATGTAGGTCTGGATGTACTCTTTGAAGTCGCCCTCGCCCCTGAAGTCCCCCGTGTCCCAGCCGATCGTGTAATCGGCCATCTCCTGGGCAGTGAACCTCTCAGTATCTCTCATATGGACAGGAGGTGGACCCGGGACTATCTGCTCCGGTAAACCCAGGGTCTGACGCAAGAAACGCTCGCCCAGGTACCAAGCCCGACAGACCGGGCCCTCCAACAGAATCCGGCAACGAGCAGTCTCCTCTGCGCCCTCGTAGTGATCCCTCACCACGGTTGGCAACGGGGCCCAGGGCTGCCAGGTGATCTGCGAGTAAATATGCAGTTTGTTATCTATCTGTTATCAAACATACAGTGCTAAGCGAAGCCTAAGCAAATTCTAAAGTTGAACATACCTCCGCGGCGGTGATGGTGTCGAAGTAGCGGCGGAAGAAAATAAAAGACTCTCATGGTCTCCGCACGCATCGCACATCAAAACGATGAGAAAAGGGGACGCCGAGTGGGGTCTCCATATCAGGTACTGGGGCAAGTCTGGGAAAGTAGGCATACACCCACAACTACAGAACAGATATAAGTATGACTATCAGATAAAGCAAAATACAGAATAAAGTAGAAATGGCAAAGTCGTGTGTTGTGCAGTGTATTGTACAGAGTATACAGTGTGTGCAGTATACAGTCAAAGTAAAGCAGAGTATATGTGTGCTGCGTGTGCAGTATATAGTCAGTGAAAGGCAGACCGTGGTGTGTGCAGTGTACAGAATACAGAAAACGTGAAGCAGAAATGAAAAAGGGGAAGAAGATGTACCTCCCAAGCTCGCCAGTAGCCGCCAAGAAGCTGTCCGCTGAGGTGGAAAGAAGAGCTCATGTAACCATACAAAGTGGCCAAGTCGGCGCCACCCCAGTCATAGCGGCGGATCCGCCTAACATCCACCAGTGCGCTCAACAGGCATAGAGGCACGGTGTTCCCCCGGTAGGCGAAAAGGGTCGTCCCGAGCAGAAACATGATGAAGCCCCGCGCATACTGATCCACCTCCTCTGGGGTCATCTGCGCCTCCTCCGCCAAGGATGGCTGAATCCGGAAATGGCTCTCGAACCAAGAGTACCTGACAAACCCTGCCCGGGCAAGGGGTGGCTGAGTGCCGAGCAGGTACAGCTGGGCGGCGTCCCACTCATCCATATCGGTGTCGAAGGGGATCGGATCACCCCTACCCCGATGCCGGTGAGCATCGAGAAATCATAAGGGGTCATCGTCATGTCCCCCGCAACGGAGAAGTGAAAGAAGTTGGTGGTATCCCACCACCTCTCCACTAAAGTGGCAAGCAAGGGCCTGCAAGTCGTAAGCCGGGAGAGCCCCATATAGAAGATGCCAAAACCGGCCTCGTCGACGATATGACGAACCGCGTCTGGCAGCTCTATGTACCAATCCCGAGCAACGACATTCCCATACCCGCGGATGGTATGGGAACCCCCCTGTAATCAAAAATAACAATTGCGAGGCAATATTCAAAACGCAGTTTTAAGAAGCATACAGGTATACAGCATGTGTGCATGTTTTCAAATTCGAACAGACATCGGGTGCCGGTGTACTTACAGTGAACTACAACGTGTGATGTGTCAGCATGTTTGAGTGGTTCAGGGCAAATACAGCGTGTGTGCATGTTTTCAGACTCAAGCAAATACCGGGTACCAGTGTGTATGCAGTAAAATACAATGTGCGCCGTGTGTTTGGGTGATTTAGGGTTAGTGCAGTGTGTGTGCACGTGTAAGTTTCAAACAGATATCGGTTGTAAGTTTGTTTGCAATCAACTACAGTGTACAGTGTATCGGTGCATCCGGGCTAAGCAGTTAGAGAACAGAATCAACTAATGGCAGTTATGTTCTACATTGCGGAAAATAATAAGACAGAAGAAAGAATGTTACCTCGGAAGCGCCGAAGGATAGATGGGAGGTGGGCTCACACAGGAGAAGCTCGGGTGCCACGCCCCTCTCGAAGCTCCGGAACTGGCATAGTCCATCGGGGAGCATCACATGAACCGCAGGCCTGTAGGTCTCCAGATCGAACGGCCGGATATGAAGTGGCAAGGGGTCGGCCTCGGGATCCATCTCGAGCTCTGGAGGGGTCCCGCCCTGTGAAAGATCGTCCGTCATCTCGAAGAGAATGTGAAAATGGCCGGAAGACGAAAAACCGGGCGAGAATGTGAAGAGTCAACAAAAAGTCAACCCCGAGAGGGCCGGAAAAGGCCGAAAAAGTCGAAGTGCGGAAAAGGCACAGATATCGAGAAAAACTCGAGGGAAACAAGTCCCGAGTGGCGGAAATCGAAAAAACAACACCGAAATGAAATTTCAATCGGTTCAAAATGTTCGAAACGCAAGGGTGAACGCGAATCGAACGACGAAACGGAGCCAAAAACCAAAGAAAATGAGGAAATAAGGCATGGAAAATATTTTAGAGAGAGAGAGGAGAAGATTTCGAGCAAGGGGAAGTAAAGAAAATAGGGCTAGAAGCCCTATTTTAAAAGACCCGTAGCCAAATGACTGAACTGCCCCGATACAGGGACTTTTTGCCAGTCGGCCACACTCTTTGCCGGTCGGCAAAATAGTTTACCGATGGAAATTGTATGATGGCCGATGGACGGCCGGTGATGCATTTTGATGGCCGGTGGGTATCCGGTGGTCTCTTACAGTGGTTTGGGAGCCTCCTACATCCTTTTTTGGGTTATATGTGTGGTTTGGCACCTTCATCACTCGAGACAATGCGGGAAAGCACACTTTTGAAACGTGAACCTTCGAGTTGACCTCAGGCCACAACTTCCACGAGCGACGCTCGGTACGTACGAAGAACGTCCCTTCCCATATCCTTTTCATGTCTTGTGGATTCCACAAATTACTTCAATTACGCTGTGTTACAGTACTTTATATTCCAGCATCGTGAATAACATGTTTTTACTTACATGTGTACATTCAACTCTTCTCATACACACTACTTGCGTAGACCGCATGTTTGTAATCAATTTCATTACTTGCGTAGACCGCATGTTTTGCTTACGTAGACCGCATGTTTGTAATCAATTTCATTACTTGCGTAGACCGCATGTTTTGCTTGCGTAGACCGCATGTCCTGCTTGCGTGGACCGCATTCTTATGTTCAAATTCATTACTTGTGTAGACCGCATGTTTTGCTTGCGTAGGCCGCATGTTTATAATTAATTACGCTATTTGCGTAGACCGCATGTTTGTAATCAATTTCATTACTTGCGTAGACCGCATGTTTTGCTTACGTAGACCGCATGTTTTGCTTGCGTAGACCGCATGTTCTGCTTGCGTGGACCGCATTCTTATAATCAATTTCATCGCTTGCGTAGACCGCATGTTCTACTTGCGTAGACCGTACGTTTGAAACCAATTTCATTGCTTGCGTAGACCGCATGCTTATGATCAATTTCGTTGCCTGCGTAGACCGCGTACTCCATTTACATGTCTGTGCCTTCACAGCATTGTTATGCTTTCCACTTGCTTCGCGTTGTCACGCATTTTTAAGTACATTAATATGCGTGTTGTTAATCACATTATACCTGTTAAGTTTGTTTTCTTTGCAGGCACAATATTGTATGTACGGTTCATTTAAGGCTGGTGCAACCCGACGAACCGGACAAGTACGGTATACTCCGAGTGAGACATATCGAGAATTTTACGGTCTAGGAGACCCTAAATCCTCTGAAGGTGCAAGTCCTTCGGTGTTTGTCATGCCCGAACGACTTTTGATAAGTTGCATTATACATGCATTTCAAGCGACTCGCGTCGTCGCATATTCAAATTCACGTGCATCTCAAAAGTCGCGTGTTGTTGCGCATTCCGTGCAACATGCATTTCATGCATCATTTGCATTTCAAAAAAAAACAAACAAAAAAATATATATATTTGCATTGCCATGCATCATCATAAATAGTTGCATTGTCATGCACCATCGTAAATAGTTGCATTATCATGCATCATCGTAATATAGTGTATATTGCATTGTAGCTTGCATGCATTCACTGCATCACTTCCATCTATGGCTTGCGCCTTTCCATGTTGAGCTTGGTTTGGTATGTGCCCATACTTCTCGTGTCGAAGCATAGTTCAGTGGACCGTTCTATGTTAGACGCGGCTTGTACGTATACATGCCCTTCCTAGGCAAGATTTGGTTTGGCCTGCGTGCCTTATCCATCGTATCTTTTCCATCCCAGTGTACATTGCATTGTAATTTGCATGCATTCATTGCATCACCTTCTATCTATGGCTTGTGCCTTTCCATGTTGAGCTTGGTCCGATATGTGCCCATACTTCTCGTGTCGAAGCATAGTTCAGTGGACCGTTCTATGTTAGACGTGGCTTGTATGCGTACATGTTTTGCCTAGGCAAAGATTTGGTTTGGCCCGCGTGCCATATCCATTGCCATTTCCCCAGCATTTTCATTATATATTACATTGTAGTGTAATTGTTGCATCCAGCATTAGGATCGTTGTCCTTTCCCCAGCGGGTCGTTTCCCCACCTTTGTCATTCCCCCCAATACTTGTTCTTGTGTCCGTCTACATTATTCATAGTTCTGTTGACCGTTCTATGGTAGACAGACTTGTTACCTCCATCAATCTATTTGACATAGGTGTGGTTTCGAACCGCTCATGATTGGATCATGATTCAATTGCATTGCATTTGCATTTGCATCGTTCATACATAGTTTTGTATATATTGCATATCATTTTGCATTCGTTTTTGCATTGTCATGCATGTTGCTAATAACATTGTACCTGTTAAGTTTGCTTTCTTTGCAGGCACGATATTGTATGTACGGTTCGATTGAAGCTAGTGCAACCAGACGAGCCGCACAGGTATTGTATCCTCTGAGTGAGACGTATCGAGAATTGCATAATTCTCTTACATCCTTTCTGCATTTGTAATGTAGTTGCATTAGGTGTATGCTAGCATAAAACTGTCGCATGTGTGCTTTATTACAGCTTTCTTTGCATGATCATAAGTTATGTCCGGCTCTGTGCATTGTCTTGCATCTTGCCCCCGCCTTCGGGCGCATATCTTGTTCGTCTTGTATGTTTGTCTGAGTCTTCGGCCTTGTCAAAAATGGGTCGTTTCTGGGCTTTGACATTCACTCCCGTCATTGTCATGACTTTTGAGTTCTGTCAAAGAGGGGCAACTTAGACACCCCACTTTTGACCGTCCTCAAGACTTGGACATCACCATTGGAACACTTGGTGATTACCCTTGTTTGTGTTCGTCTTGAGTTCCCGGAGGTCTCGGTTGCGCACCTTGCCTCAGGATCTCTCGACTCGACCGTGTTGTGTCTGGTTTTGCACCAAACACTTGTGTTTTGCCTTGAAGGGGCAGGGAATGCCTTGTGAGGCATCCCCACACATCACCGGCCATGGCTTGAGGCCACCGGCCAGTGATTTTGTGTCATCGGCAATGTATATTGCCGGTCGGCACTCTTTGTTGCCGGTCGGCCATTTATTTTGCCAAAATGCCAATTTTGAATGGCCGATCACTGTTCATCTACTTTTAGTAGATATTTTGTGCCAGCTATGATAGCTGGCACCCACTCTGTTCCCCTCTATACACGTGTATGGAGGGATTTCCTTCTTGGATGACTTGTTTTGGAAGCCTTACAAGAGGGAATTGCCTATAAGAAGAGGCTTCCCCTCTTGGCATTAGGGTTACACAAATTTCAGAGGGAGCTCTAGATTAGGGTTAAGGTTGATACATGTTTCCTATCTCTATATCTCTCTCTTGTGTGTGTCTAGTGTGTGTTTGTCCATACTATTGCACACAAACACATAGTGTTACACCTTCTCTTGGTTGTTGAGGGACCAGAGGGTTGTTTTTGGTGTTCTTGACTGGATTTGAGCTCAAGGAGGCAACAAGATCATCATTTGTGAAGGAGGACTTCAAGGGTAAGAAACTAGTCCTTTTTACCCCATTTTTGCACACTACTTTTACCTATCTTGAAACTATTTTTTGGCTTTGCATATAATACATAAAAGTTCTGTTTTTAAGGCCTCTAAATAGTTTGTTAAGAGTGTTTTAAGCTTTGGGGTTGTTTGACCCCTCTTAAGCCTTGTTTGGCCCTTGTTTTGTGCTATTTTGTGTGAGCTCCGGGACTTTGGTGTTTGGGCCTCCTCACCACTGAAATCTTAAGGGATTTCAATGGTAAGGATGGTGCCTTGAGGTCCCAAGAAGGAGAGGGCCACCCCCTCTCCTTGTTGTCCTTGAAAAGGACCATTTTTGCCTCTTGAGGGAGCACCTAGCTTAGGCTCTTGTTGACCATGCCTTAGCTGTTATGTATGCTTATTTTGCCATGAAATAGCATTGTTTTAAGTTGGTTTTGGTACACCATGCTTGCTTAGCATACATGCCTTGTAATGCCATTTTGTTGCCTCAACATGCCCTAGGTTGTAAACCATTGTTCTAGCATGCTTTAGGCTTGGCTTTGTGAAGCTTTCATGTTTATTTTGCCATGATTAAGGTTTGTCCTTAGTTGTTTGGGTCGACTTTGGCATGCATTGTATAGCCCCTTTGCATTTTTGGCTTGTTGGCCTTAAGGGTGTGAGTGTATAACATGCATTACTTGCTTTGATTTAGTGGGTTGGGACCATTTTCCATGTCATTTCAGTCCACTTAGTATGCTTGTATGCTTTCATTTCATGGTCCCTTTGATGTGTCAAAGGCTTGTGTTGCATGCTCCATGTTTCGGTCATTGTGCATGCTTTTGAATTCAAGTCATTTAGATGCCATCTAAGTAATCTTTTGGGCTTTGTTTTATGTGCTAAAACTCTGTTTTGGGTCATTGAATTCATGCCATGTTTGGTCTTGTTAAGTGTGATTCAATACCCCTTTAGCTTGCTTTGAATCTTGGACTTTGCTTGCATACCTTGATTGCATTGTTTGGGTTGGTTTGGCACCATGTTCTTGCATGATTTTCAAAGCTTAATTTACATGCTAATTGTCCATGTTATGCCTCTTTCAAGTGTGCTTGAGAGTTGCCCTTTTGTGCTTAAGTATTAGCCCTTTAACATGTGCATGTGTGTGCGTGTGTTGGCCTCCATGTTTGAGCACTTTGGCCACTGATTTAGGCTTGTTTGAGAATTGCCTAATCATGTTTAAGTCCATCTCTTTGCTTGTTTGCATGCTCACCTCGCATGGTTTCTTGCATACTTGCATGTACACATTGCATTGCCATGTTGCATCCTTAGCTCGCATGCCTAGGTTGCATTGCATTGTGCATGCATTGCCTCACCTCTTGAAGTGAGTCATGATAGAGGTAGAAGCCCCTTGGTTTGACTATATGCATTGCATTACATTTGAAATAAAAAATGCACAACTTGGTCTCTTGGGCTATCACGCATTGAAATGCACGCTTGATGGTCCGAGAACCAAGGACCATGTCCCTTTGAGTCATAAACATGATAAGGGATATGGTCGGTGCATACATTGCTTGAAGTGCATTGCCATGCTGTGCCTTGCCCTCTGCTGCTGTCAATTACAGGTTCTGCAGACATTCTTGGCCGACCGGCAGTGTTCAGTGCCGACCGACCATAAATCCGTGGCCGATAGCTTCATCAACAGCCGATGATCACATCTTACTGCCGGTGGCCATTCTCCTTAGCCGGTGGTGTCTCCCAATGTCCAGTGAAGCAATTCTGAGACTTTGGCAGTTTTCAGAGGGGCAGAGCAGGGAAAACAGAGGTAGCCTACGCATGGCAGTGAACTTCCGAGCAAGACCCGAGCACGCGTGCATTGAGCCCTCTTCCCGAGGCCCTTCTTCTTGCTTTCTTAAATTAATTAATTTGTTTAATTAATTTAGTTGGTCTGTAATAATTAATTAGCTAGGATAGTTAATTCATTATTCGAATTGTATTATTCTTTTGGTCCCTCCGAGCGAGGGCGAATTTGTAATAAGTGTGGGTGAGTTTGTGCATGTCTTCCAACCCCCACTTCTTTCTCCCTTTTACTTACCTGCTTTGATGGTTAGTAGTAGGTCATGTTTAATTTAGCATACCTTATGCTATGCATGCGTGCATCATTCATCAGTATTGCATGCATCGGGCTCAGCGCATCATGCTAACTGCATTAGTATTTTTAAATCTAACTTGAATACATGCTACTTGTGCATTTTCACATGTCATTCATAAACTAGCCGAGCCTACTCTAGTGACATTCCGTATGCGTTGCATTAGACATTTAAACATGGGCTCTGATCATGCATTGATTGCTAACGAGTTCTTTGTTTTGGCACGGAGTACGGTGTAAGTATTTATGCTTTAGCATCCTTGCATGCGTGTGAGTGTTGCCATGATAGCATGATTACTATGAGGCTAGCTGCTTATGTGATACAACTGCTTAAAAGCCTGTGGGTGAAGGTTGGATTGTCTGAGTTGGAATAGCTCATTGAAATCCGTGTTTTAGCCTACTAGCGAGTAGCAAATTTCAAAACATTTTTTTCAAAACAAACGGATATGCAATGCTTATTCCCAAATTAGGCAATCTAGTCTATACTTTTGTGTTGTGCGCATAACATAGTAATTCTAAGCTAATAATTTGAATAAGAATACATAACGTTTTCAAAAGTGGATATCATGGTTAGTAGAGGCCAATCTTCGGATCGGGCGAGAGGGGGTGCTCATAGCTGACCTTCCCCAATCGTACCCAAGTTCCCGAGCCGAGGCAACTTTGGTGAAGACAGACACGTGGCCTTTGGCACCGAGTCAGGGTTTTCTAAATTTTCCAAAAATAAAATATTTAGGTGGCGACTCTGTATCTAGCAAAGCAGTCCATGTTTGGCATTTCTTTTTCTAAAAATCTATTTTCTCAAAACGATTTGTCAGATTTGGACTCTTTGGTTCAGATTAAGAACCGTGACACAAATCGAGTCCGAATATGCTATTTTTTTTAATTTCTCAACAGAAAATCAGATTGAATCTTTAATCCCAAACCTCACCCATTTTGGCCAAATAATTTTATATCACTAATATTTTATTAATTTGTAGTATTTTATAATTTTATAATTTTATAATTTTATGTGTCTGTATATTTTTTTTAGGTGTGTTTATATAAATTGGTATAATCTAATTTTGATATTTTAGAAAATAATAAAAAAAAGGAAAATAATAATAATAAAAAAAAAAGAAGAAGATTGAATTCAATATATATATATATACACTATACATGATAAAATATATTATGGTCAGATGGGGTTTGGGGTAAAAAGAGGATTTTCTTGCTGGATTCAATAATGATGGAATAGACATTATGATGATGTTTTTGTGGGGAGAAAAGATAGGGATTATGAAAAAAATTTTATGAAACTGGTCATGAAAAATTTATGATTGTTGGATTACCTTAATTAGTGTGTGGTGTTTTATTTTAAGTGTAATCTAAGGATCATAAATGTTTCATAATTATTTTCATGAAAGTTTTTTCATGATACCTAGCATTGCTCTTTTGTGGGTGGTGAAGGATATTTGTTAGAGACAGAAAGAAGGGGATTAGGCGGTGAAAAAGTGGTTTTAAAAATAAATATCTCTCTTGGAGGGCGGTGAGGGAGGATCATGCAAGATGATAAAGTTTGGATGGATAGATTTTTTATTAAAGAAAAGAAAAGGGAGAATGTTACACACATGGGTCTGCACTATAACACTCTGTCTCTCAATTGTTGTTCAAGGGGGCTCTGATTGTTTTCTTTAAAAAAGGCTGAAATGGGTTGTTAGGAGGGGGGAGCTTGATAGTGCCATAAAATCAAAAACAAGAGAATAGTTGTTTTTTTTTTTTCTCTTCTATCTGAGCTAAGACACACACAGAGAGAGTTCAAGGGGGGAGGAAGTAAGAAAGAAAAAAAAAAAGGTGAAAAGCTAGTCCTCTCTCTCTCTCTCGGGGTTGGGCTCGCAGAATCATCTCCATTTCTTGAATTTTTTGTGGGTTTGCTAGTCAAGACTGAGCCACCATTACAGTTTCCAGCCGTGTCTGAACACTGCTGGGCTACCCACCGCAGCTACTCCACTGCCGAGCCACCACTAGCGGCACCGCAGCTACTCCACTGCCGAGCCACCACCAGCAGCATCGCAGCTACTCCACACTGCCATCTCACTCTCTCTCTCGGCAGACCCACAACACACAAGCTCTCTCTCTCGACAATGGATAAGCACACACATAGGTAGATAAGAGAGCATTTTTGGTGGGGGAGAAGAAGGCATTTTTCTGGGAAGCAAAAACAACTTCAACTCCCTCTCTCCCCTCTCTTTCGGACCATAGACACACACATACACAACCCAGCACTTCGGCTCTCTCTCTCTCTCACGGTTTTGAGGGAGGACCAACACAGTTTGTTTTTGTTAACAAACAGAACATATATTTCTCTCTCTCTCTCTCTGGCATGGTCGCTCTCCCTCATCAAAGAATTTGAAGCAACCTGGCCGGTCTACTCATCTTCGTCACATTCCTCCTCTCGATCCCAATCTTCTAGGCTGGAGTGTGGCTGAACCGCCATGGCGCAACCGAGTGCCAGAAGTTCTTAACAAAGCCAGTCATCACTCTAATGTCCACCACCTTCCTCACCACAGCAGCAACATCATGCATAGCTCCCTCTCTCTCATGGTTTAATTTAGGTGATTAGTTAATTAAGTTAATTAGAATTTTAATTACTTAGGTAATGAGGTCGTTAAATAGCAGTTTATAATTAATTCATTAGTTAATTAGTTAATTAGGTCGTTAATTAGCAGTTTATAATTAATGAATTTGGTAATTAGTTAATTAGATGGTGAAAATTTAGTTAATTAATTAGAGTTTTTATAATTAAATAAGTAGTGTAATTAATTAGTTAGTGAATTGGACTCTTATAATTAATTAATTAGTTTAGTTAATTAATTAGTACATAGAATTGTATAATTAATTAATTAGTTTTGTTCATTAGAATTTTATAAGGTCATTTGAATTTTAGTGCAATTAATTGATAAGTAAGGTCATTAGTGTAATTAATTAACTAGTGTAATTAATTAGTTTAGTTAATTATAATTTAGTTAATTAATTAGTTTAGTGAATTAATTAAGTCAATAGAAATTTAGTATAGTTTTGTAATTAAATAGTTAATTAGTTCGGTTAATTAGAATTTAATTAATTAATCGGTGTTAATTCATTAGTATAGTTTTGTAATGAAGTAGTTTAGTTAATTAGACTTTAATTAATTAATTAGTCATTTAATTAATTAATTTCATTTTAATTTTATAAATTAATTAAGTAATTAGTTAGTTTAATTGGAACTTTAGAATTAATTAATTAGTGTAATTAAGTAGTTAGTTCCAATTTGTAATAATTAGCTAGAATAGTTAATTAAGTGTGATGTTGTAGCTAAGTTAATTGATTTGTCTTCGTAATAATTAGTTAAGTAATTTAGTTACCTAGCTAGTTCAGTCGGACCCTCCTGTGCGAGGGTAAACAAACTTGTAATAATGTGTATGTCTTCCAACCCCACGTCTTTCTCCCTTTTATTTACCAACTTATGATGGTTAGATTAGGGACATCATGTTTAATTTAGCATACTCATGTTTGCATCCACTTGTATTGCATGCACCAAGGCTTGGCGCATCATTCTAATTCGTATTATCGTTTAAATACTTCTTTGAATTCATGCTTAGACCGCATGCGATCAACTCATTTCATATGCCGTATTAGTAGCCGACCCTAGTAATTGCATATCACATGTGTTGCATTTGTCATATTGTACAATTAGGAATCATGCATATTTTCTAACTTTGTTTTGTAGCTTGTTTGCGGGACGTCGGTAAATATGTGAGTTGTTATACTTTAGCACCCTGCTTGTACATAATTTTCTTATTATGTTTAGCGTCCTACCATAAGGCTAATTGCTTAAATGATAAATTGTTTGAATGCCTGTGGATGAAGGCTTGTTGCTTGAATTGAAATGATTCAACGAATGTATGTTTTAAGCCCATTTTGTTAAGTGGCAAATTAAGCCCACCTGAGATGGCAAATTCAAACCCTTTTCGAGAAACAAACATGAAATTGAATTGTTCTAATTTGAGCAAACTAGTCTATGCCTTGTATGCTTCACATAATAAATTTTAAGATTTATTAAATAATCAAAATAAGAACATATACTATACATAAAAACCACATCATGATTAGTAGAGGCCGATCTTTGATCGGGTGAGTGGGGTGTTCAATTATTGACCTTCCCCTCTCATACCTAAGTTCCCGAACCAAGACACTTTGGTAACGACGGACTAATGGACTTTGACACGAGTCATGGGTTTCCTAAATTTTTCAAAATAAATATTTAGGTGGCGACTCTGATATCGGGCAAAGCAGTCCATTTTTTTGGTATTTGATTCAAGCATCGATTTTCCAAAAGAAATTGCCGGATTTGGACTCTTTTTGTTTTTTCACTGTTTCACATTGCACTTGTGAAATCAAAATCAGAACCAACACACAAGTGGAGTCCGAACTGTAAGGGTTATTTCATTCTTCCGAAAGGGAGCGCGAAAAGCCGAGCTGCAATTTCTGGCGACTCTGCTAGGGAATTAGAGAACTTGACTCAAACTTCATGAGGTGAATTTTTATCTACATTTATATGTTCTTTGCATTGCATTTGCATTGGTGCGCCTAAGTCCCTATGTTTGCCATCTGTTATTCCTGGACGGTTTGCCAGAAGCTTGCCTACAAAGCTTGCCAAAAGGCTGACCGGTCATGGGCTTTGTCAAGTTGGGAACACAACCATTGGATCTGGATTACCGCTGTACTGTTTGATCCTCTTTTTACTTTTCGATGTTAGGTGTGAAAGGTATATTAGGTAATCTTGCTGAGGTACCCTTTGTGACTATTTGACCTAATGCATATAGTATGCTCTAGTGACTGTTCCAATACAAGACAGGATGCTCTCCCATTTTTAGGATGTATGATACCACTTGTTTGAATAGTGAACCCTAGATCATTTCAAAAAATTAGAACATGATAACCCTACCCTTCATAGGGGTGTTTGTTCTCTTTCTTACTATATGCAATGTATTGGATCTATACAGGGGTCCTCAAATTCCAAACAGTGGTTCAGGTATTTCAATTTGTGGGGTTGAGTTCAGTGTGTCAACATGAATTAGCAATAATCAGTGATCAGTTGAGTCGAAACGCTACTAAAATTCAGATTGGGGGTTCCCATTGTTTTTTTGCAAGGTAGTTTGCAAACATGGTTTCAAAAAAAAAAACAAAAACAAAAATCTGATATCCCACAAAGTCCACTGGTGCAAATAAATAAAACTTGTGGGATATCCGACCATTTCTGTAATTGGGGAATGATCACCTATTGATTACACGGGCTTTATTTTGAATGTTGTGGTTGGCCCACACTTTGACTAGCAAATTGAAAATGGTTTTATTCCGAGTTCTGAACTGAGTATTGAGTCTAAGTTTGATTCCACCAAGTTTGTAGAGACGGAATCAAACTCGAGTCATTCTATGAAGTCAGAGTCTATTGATTTCGATAGTGCTAACCTAGACATTTCTGTCCTGTCTGAGTTTTCTTTGTCATTTTCTTTGAGTGTGTTGTCATTGCTGAGTCATAGTCTCTTTTCAATAAACAGAAAAAAAAAAAAAATACCATAGAGTCTGCCTACTTCTCTGTGCCTTTAATTCATTGCATTGACCAAAAATTTCTAAACTTTTTTCAAAAACTCTGATAAAAACCAAGAGGAAGAAATTTCTCAGGATTTGCAATTTTTGATCAACTGAGAAGAAGAGAGGTGTGCTAAGCTCTTGATGAATAAAATCATTTTTGTTAATGTGGGTACTGAGAAGGATCCTGGCTTGGTCCAAAGTGGTTCTATCTTGTCTTCGTAAGAGTACGAGTGATTAGTCACTTTGTGAAAAGATTTCAAAAACTGTTTTTGTGTGGTCCTACGAAAACATGTCTGGAATTGATTATACAGCATCGGATCCCTCTTGACTTGAGGTCCAACCTCCTTAGCTCCTTATCTTTCAAACCATGATTCAAAATATTCAATGATCAACCAAAGTGTGAGGCTTGCATAGCCAAAATGGAGGTAGCCCTTGAACTAGGGGCAACAAGGTACCAACCTTGAGAGGCTCGTTGGGCTGAAAACCCGGAAGGGCGACCCAAGCAAAAGTTAGAGCACAAAAAAATGAAAAATAAAAAAAATGAAAAGCTCGCAAGGTTAAAAACCCGAAAGAGCGGCCTTGGCAAAAGTTGGAGAATAAAAGGAGAGTGTCAATACTCGAGTGAACCTTAGCTAGAACTACGTAGGGCCTGTGATGCAGATTAGAAACATCCCTTGAACTAAGGGCAAGAAGGTCGGATGTGATATAGATTGGAATCAGCCCTTGAACTAGGGGCAATGCTGTGATTCAGATCAGAAACAGCCCTTGAACTAGGGGCAAGAAGGTCGGACATGAGTTAGATTGGAGTCAATCCATGAACTAGGGGCAATGATGTGATTTTAGATTTGAAACAGCCCTTGAACTAGGGGCAAAAGGTTGAATGTGATCAAAGAGTTAAAATTGGATTGTTTCCCAATGAAGACCCGAAAAAAAAAAAGGCAAACCCAGAATTTGAGAGAATAAGAACAATTGAGTTCCTATGCATTACACTAGGGGCAAATGCAGACCCAATTAGCCTAGTCCCTACATCACCATATGGTCAAGTGTAGCAGTCATTCATAGATGGCCTAGAGATTTACCAATCAACATGGACAAGCTAAAACGAAAATACCACCCTTGAGAGGCTCGCTAGGTTGAAAACCCAAAAAGGCGACCTAGGCAAAAGTTAAAACAGAAAAAAAAAATAAAAAAAAAGAAAGTTAAAAACCAAAAAAAAATGAATGGAAAAGAAAAAGTAAAAATGAAAAAAAAAATGAAAAGCTCGCAAAGTTGAAAACCCGAAAGGGCGGCTTTGGCAAAAGTTAGAGCATAAAAGGAGAGTGTCAATACCCGAGTGAACCTTGGCTGGAATTACAATGGCCTGATTCCTCTCTTTGGGATACATAGGTAACTTCATCTCGAAGTTCGGCCCTAATAATTTTTCAACTCATTCATCTCATCCATGTTTGATTGGTGCATCTTTACTCGACTTGCTTGTCCTATCCGTGTTTGATTAGTGTATCTTCGTTCTGCTCAGTTCAGTTGGTTCAATTCAACTTGGTTCAGTTTGGTTTAGTTCGACGGTTCGGTTTGGTCCAGTTCCGCTCAGCTTCATTCGGTTCGGATTGGCTTGGTTCAGTTATCACCATTGATTATCTGGTTCAGGGCTATGCATCCCAATGGTTGATTCCATGTTGGTTGGGTAGTGGCCATTTGCAAAAATAGGTTTTGATTATTTTGAATAAAGTTGACTGATTTTCTCGAAAATTATTCCATTTTTGCAAAACCAGACCATTCTTTGGACTTAAAAAAAGGAAAATTTTCAGTGCTCACAGCTTAGCTTACATGATTTCAAAACAAAAAATGGAATAAGTATGCTAATCTAACTCTCATGTTAATCAAAACATTTTTACAAAAAAAATCAAGAGAAAAAAAAAATCAAGGCAATGAACTAGGGGCATAGTCGAGTTAGAGATTCCGTCTTTTCCACCGCTCAAGTCAACTATTCAGTGTATATAAGTGTGTATTCATACCAGTCAAGGTATTCATACTAGTCAGTGTATATAAGTGTGTATTCATACCAGTCAGTGTATTCATACCAATCAGGGTATTCATACCAGTCAGTGTATATAAGTGTGTTCCTTTCATACTAGTCAGTATATTTATACCAGCCGGTGTATTTATACTAGTCAGTGTATATAAGTGTGTTTGGATCGTTTTGCTTCGTTCTTCTTTCGTTAAGTCATTCTTTGATTCAAATCAGTATAAAATCAATGTTCAATTCAGAGTTCAAAATTCAATCACTCTCAAATTCAATCAAACAAAAATGTTTTCAAACTCAAAGTGATATGTCAGTCACGCCATTGATGTGCAAAAACGAAACTTATTTTATTGAAGTAAATATCTGTGTGCATTTATATGTAAATATCTGTGTATTATCCTACCTGTGTTTGCAATGAGTTCCTATGAGACCAATTGCGACGATGGAAATTAGAGTTCGAATGGCAATGCCTAGAACGCAAAAGGTTTAGAATTTCCAAGACTAAAGTATAGTTTAAATACCCAGGGATATATCCCCGGCTTGAAATCTGTATGGCAGCCCCATAGGTTGAGATAGCGTGTATGTGCCTCAATTCTGGATACTGAACTAACCTAATCTGTCACCCCGTTGGAGAATAGAGAAAGTTGTAAATATGATCAGAAAGTAAAGTGGCATCCATGGCCATTTAATAGTTTAAAAACAGCAGGTGCGCCTTGTGTTCTTTTTCGGGTCTAGGAGACCTTAAATCATCTGAAGGTGCAATTCCTTTGGTGTTTGTCGTGCTCGAATGACTTCAATGGTCTAGGAAGGGTCTAGGAGACCTTAAATCCTCTGAAGGTGTAATTTCTTTGGTGTTTGTCATGCCCGAACGACTTCAATGGTCTAGGAATGGTCTAGAAGACCTTAAATCATCTAAAGGTGCAATTCTTTTGGTGTTTGTCGTGCCTGAACGACTTCAAGTGGTCTGGTATAGCCACCTGCCTGTGTTCGCAATGAGTTCCTAGGAAACCAACTGCGACGGTGGAAACTAGAGTTCGAATGGCGATGCCTAGAACGCAAAAGGTTTGGAATTTTCGAGACTAAAGTCTGGTTTATATACCCAGGAGTGTATCCCCGGCTTGAAATCTGTATGGCAGCCCCATAGGTTGAGGTAGCGTGTATGCGCCTCAATTCTGGATACTGAACCAACCTAGTCTGTCACCTCGTTGGAGAATAGGAAAAATTGTGAGTATGATCAGGAAGAAAAGGGGCATCTGTGACTTCTACATATAGAGATTACCCCTTGTCAGCAAGAAATCATTCTACCATACCTTCTTCCATTCGCGTGAGACGCGTTTGGATTTCGAATTTACTTTTACTCCTTTCACGTGAAACGTGTTAGGATGTGACATTTACTTGGTCAAAACCTTTCACCTCTCCTCTCGCGTAAGACGTGTTTGGAAAGCATATTCCTCCTCTCGCGTAAGACGCGTTTGGATCTCAAATACTCCTCTCGCGTAAGACACGTTTGGATCTCAGGTTCACATACTCCTCTCACGTAAGACGCGTTTGGATCTCAAGTTCACTATTCCTTCTCCCGCGTAAGATGCGTTTGGATCTCAAGTTCCTCCTTTCCTCCTTTCGTATGAGACACGTTAGGTTGTTGATTCACTCGGTTAAAAACATCAGGTGCGCCTGTTGTTTACACCATCTTTCCTCATTTCGTGTGAGACATGTTAGGTTATTGATTCACTCGGTTAAAAACATCAGGTGCGCCTGTTGTTTACACCATCTTTCCTCCTTTCGCGTGAGACGTGCTAGGATGTTGCTTCCTCTTGGTTGAGGTCTTTCATCTCTTGCATGATCATAAGCAATTCAAAAATAATCGGTTTCGCATAGCGTATAAGTCCAGTTCTCAAAATCTTCCTGCATATCATTAGCATCTTGTCTCTGAACTAGAGTGGTTTGATTCCTTGCAAAGGGATAAGTAGACAACCTTCGGGTTCAACCACTTACATTTGCATCTTATTTGTTTGCCTAAGTCTTACGGCGTTGTCAAAAGGGTCATCTTCGAGCTTTGACATTCACTCACGCCTTGAAATGACTTTGAGCTCTATCAAAGAGGGGCAACTGTAGACAGCTCATTTTGACCGGCCCTAATACTTGGGCACATTCTTTTAAACACCCTATGATAAAAATTAGAATATGCCATTTTTTTGAATTTCTCAGCAGAAAATCAGATTGAATCTTTAATCCCAAACCTCACCCATTTTGGCCAAATTATTTTATATCACTAATATTTTATTAATTTGTAGTATTTTATAATTTTATAATTTTATGTGTCTGTACATTTTTTTTAGGTGTGTTTATATAAATTGGTATAATCTAATTTTGATATTTTAGAAAATAATAAAAAAAAGAAAAATAATAGTAATAAAAAAGAAGAATAAGAAGATTGAATTCAATTGGGCAAATTACATATACCCCTTGAGGTTTGGCTAAATTATAAATACCTCTGAGGTTTGAGAAATTACAAATTTCCCATGAATGCTATATTTGCATAACAAATTAGGGGGTAATTTGTTATGAAATATAAACCTCAGGGGGCAAATTGTTATGAAAATACAAACCTCAGGGGGTGGGATGTAATTTTCGAAACCTCAGGGGTATCTATAATTTAACCAAATCTCGAGGGAGGTATATGTAATTTGTCCAATTCAATTTATATATATATATATATATACACTATACATGATAAAATATATTATGGTCAGATGGGGTTTGGGGTAAAAAGAGGATTTTCTTGCTGGATTCAATAATGATGGAATGGCCATTAGATGATGTTTTTGTGGGTGGTGAAGGATATTTGTTAGAGACAGAAAGAAGGGGATTAGGTGGTGAAAAAGTGGTTTTAAAAATAAATATCTCTCTTGGAGGGCGGTGAGGGAGGATCATGCAAGATGATAAAGTTTGGATGGATAGATTTTTTATTAAAGAAAAGAAAAGGGAGAATGTTACACACATGGGTCTGCACTATAACACACTCTCTCTCAATTGTTGTTCAAGGGGGCTCTGATTGTTTTCTTTAAAAAAAGGCTGAAATGGGTTGTTAGGAGGGGGGAGCTTGATAGTGCCATAAAATCAAAAACAAGAGAATAGTTGTTTTTTTTTTCGCTTCTATCTGAGCTAGGACACACACAGAGAGAGTTGAAGGGGGGAAGAAGTAAGAAACAACAAAAAAGGTGAAAAGCTAGTCCTCTCTCTCTCTCTCTCTCTCTCGGGGTTGGGCTCGGAGAATCATCTCCATTTCTTGAATTTTTTGTGGGTTTGCTAGTCAAGACTGAGCCACCATTACAGTTTCCAGCCGTGTCTGAACACTGCTGGGCTACCCACCACAGCTACTCCACTGCCGAGCCACCACCAGCAGCACCACAGCTACTCCACTGCCGAGCCACCACCAGCAGCATCGCAGCTACTCCACTGCCGAGCTACCACCAGCAGCACCACCAACTACTCCACTGCCGAGCCACCACCAGCAGCACCACCAACTACTCCACTGCCGAGCCGTCACCTCTGCAACTCCACAACCGAGCCACCATCACCTACAGCCTCACTCACCTTGGCTGCTTCATGTTCTTCTTAGGCCGAACCTTAAACTAATCCAACACCCCAAACCGTGACCATGCACATATGCACAACTTCTCTCTCTCACTGCAAACACCCACACCACCCATCGCACACCATGGACACACACACACACACTGCCATCTCATTCTCTCTCTCGGCAAACCCACAACACACAAGCTCTCTCTCTCGACAATGAATAAGCACACACAGGTAGATAAGAGAGCATTTTTGGTGGGGGAGAAGAAGGCATTTCTCTGGGAAGCAAAAACAACTTCAACTCCCTCTCTCCTCTCTCTCTCTGACTATAGACACACACATACACAACCCAGCACTTCGGCTCTCTCTCCCTCACGGTTTTGAAGGAGGACCAACACAGTTTGTTTTTGTTAACCAACAGAACATATATTTCTCTCTCTCTCTCTGGCATGGTCGCTCTCCCTCATCAAAGAATTTGAAGCAACCTGGCTGGTCTACTCATCTTCGTCACATTCCTCCTCTCGATCCCAATCTTCTAGGCTGGAGTGTCGCTGAACCGCCATGGCGCAACCGAGTGCCAGAAGTTCTTAACAAAGCCAGTCATCACTCTAATGTCCACCACCTTCCTCACCACAGCAGCAACATCATGCATAGCTCCCTCTCTCTCATGGTTTAATTTACGTGATTAGTTAATTAGTTAATTAAGTTAATTAGAATTTTAATTACTTAGGAGGTCGTTAAATAGCAGTTTATAATTAATTCATTAGTTAATTAGTTAATTAGGTCGTTAATTAGCAGTTTATAATTAATGAATTTGGTAATTAGTTAATTAGATGGTGAAAATTTAGTTAATTAATTAGAGTTCTTATGATTAAATAAGTAGTGTAATTAATTAGTTAGTGAATTGGACTCTTATAATTAATTAATTAGTGCATAGAATTGTATAATTAATTAATTACATTAGAATTTTAGTGCAATTAATTGATAAGTAAGGTCATTAGTGTAATTAATTAACTAGTGTAATTAATTAGTTTAGTGAATTAATTAAGTCAATAGAAATTTAGTATAGTTTTGTAATTAAATAGCTAATTATTTTGGTTAATTAGAATTTAATTAATTAATCGGTGTTAATTCATTAGTATAGTTTTGTAATGAAGTAGTTTAGTTAATTAGACTTTAATTAATTAATTAGTCATTTAATTAATTAATTTCATTTTAATTTTATAAATTAATTAAGTAATTAGTTAGTTTAATTGGAACTTTAGAATTAATTAATTAGTGTAATTAAGTAGTTAGTTCCAATTTGTAATAATTAGGTAGAATAGTTAATTAAGTGTGATGTTGTAGCTAAGTTAATTGATTTGTCTTTGTAATAATTAGTTAAGTAATTTAGTTAGCTAGCTAGTTCATTCGGACCTTCCTGCGCGAGGGCAAACAAACTTGTAATAATGTGTATGTCTTCCAACCCCACGTCTTTCTCCCTTTTATTTACCAGCTTATGATGGTTAGATTAGGGACATCATGTTTAATTTAGCATACTCATGTTTGCATCCACTTGTATTGCATGCACCAAGGCTCGGCTCATTATTCTAATTCGTATTGTCGTTTAAATACTTCTTTGAATACATGTTTAGACCGCATGCGATCAAATCATTTCATATGCCATATTAGTAACCGAGCCTAGCAATTGCATATTACGTGTTGCATTTGTCATATTGTACAGTTAGGAATCATGTATACTTTCTAACTTTGTTTTGTAGCTGGTTTGCAGGACGTCGGTAAATATGTGAGTTGTTATGCTTTAGCATCCCGCTTGTACATAATTTTCTTGTTATGTTTAACATCCTACCATGAGGCTAATTGCTTAAATGATAAATTGTTTGAATGCTTGTTGATGAAGGCTTGTTGCTTGAATTGGAATGATTCAACGAATGTATGTTTTAAGCTCACTTTCTTAAGTGGCAAATTAAGCCCACCTGAGGTGACAAATTCAAACCCTTTTCGAGAAACAAACATGAAATTGAATTATTCTAATTTGAGCAAACTAGTCTATACCTTGTATGTTTCACATAATAAATTTTTGGATTTATTAAATAATCAGAATAAGAACATATACTGTACATAAAAACCACATCACGATTAGTAGAGGCCGATCTTTGATCGAGTGAGTGAGGTGTTCAATTATTGACCTTCCCCTCTCATACCTAAGTTCCCGAACCAAGACACTTTGGTAACGACGGACTAATGGCCTTTGGCACGAGTCATGGGTTTCCTAAATTTCCCAAAATAAATATTTAGGTGGGGACTCTGATATCTGGCAAAGCAGTCCATTTTTTTGGCATTTGATTCAAACATCGATTTTTCAAAAGAAATTGCCAGATTTGGACTCTTTTTGTGTTTTCACTGTTTCACATTGCACTTGTGAAATCAGAATTAGAACCAACACACAAGTGGAGTCCGAACTGTAAGGGTTATTTCATTCTTCCGAAAGGGAGCGCGAAAAGCCGAGCTACACCAACACATTCTTATTTACATGCCATCGGCACAACAAGTGTTTGGAACTAGAAAATACCACATCAATGGCATTTATCAATGCAAGCTCTCTATATGTGACAATAACCTTAGGAAAAATATTCTCATCCATAAGACCACATAATATATTCAAAGCCCATACATAGTTATCGGTACGCTCGAATTGTAAATATGTTGAAGCTATTAAAAATGTCATATCTGTGGAAGTCACACCTACAATCTCAAGCAAGGAAAGACCACACCAGTTGGTCTTATACTTACGGTCCATAATCAAGACACGTGGAAATGCACAAAACAAATCCAAACTTAATGGATGAGCCCAAAGAAGGTCAGTGACAACCGTGGTATTTTGTTCACATCTATGCCATTCAATGTATTCATGCTTTGCTAATTCCCCAACAGTTGTTGCATCTATGATCTTTCGGCTTTCTCTGTCACTTTAAATTTGTGACGCACGTTATAAATAGTCTTCATTGTCGTTATATTCAACGGATTCCTCTATTTCAACGTAACTAAAATATCTTTTGGTCTCACCATACTCTTAGACATATCCACCAACAATTCATTTTCTTGGTGCGATAATCTCCCCAAATATGAATGCCCCTCAAGATGATCCCCAGCTGGATGATTATGCACTCCACATACTATATGCAACATCCAATCATTGTTAGTGCTTAACTTCTCACTCTTTAGCAAGAATGGACAATCACACTTTTTGGTCCCAGTCATCCTAACATTCTTATCATGTGAACAAACTTTCACCTTCTTTTTCTATCTATACTTTCCACTCCTCTCACACGCTAGTTTAATTCTTGGTGTCCAACAACCGCCACCAGAATCTGAATATTTCACAATTATAACAAAACCATTTTTCTTGCCAACATCGTGTGCCCAATCAATCATTGCTTCTTTTCTTTTAAATATCTACATTAAACGTATTAGCTTATAGTTAGTACAAATATAAATATAGAGATTAATAAAAGAAGTAATTGGCAATAGTAATCCTACATCGTATGTGGTAAATTCACTAGTGTAGTTTAACATGTATTCACCATGCTCCACATTCTCCAAAATGGAATTCTATATGAAATCAACAAAGGAACAAAGTTATATTGTTTGGACATGCAAGGTCAAACAAAGGAAAAAAAAAGTCATTTTTTACTCATATTGTTCAGACATACAAAGATGAATAAAGTCACAATGTTCGGATATACAAAGCTGAATATTGTCATGTTGTTCGGCAGTGTACAACCAAACAAATTGAATTTGTTTAGACTTTCAGAACCGGATAATAATGACCGAAAATAAGTTGAATATTTACTTTTATGTATAAAAAATAAAAATAAAAAAAATTGATACAATGAAACAAAATATAAAAGTAATTAATTACAAACTAATATATAAATTTGAATGCAACGAAAATTGATAGATACACTTAATCTCAATGGAAATTGCGAGAAACTAGATGTACATTTTTTTAACCTTAACCATGGAAATCCAAAAGGGTGGGAAAGATGTCACAACATATAGGTCTTAGAATAAGGAAAAAAAATAATAATAATAATAACAGGACCAAAAAAAATAATTAAAATTAAAATTAAAAATTGTTTTAAGGTGCCGCAACATATAGAATCTCCTATTCCATAATTAACATAAATAACAACCTAGGCTGTTTGGTTTTTGTATTGAAATTAATGCTTCTGTTGCAACTTGGAGAAACTATAATGCTATTTATATGATTGTGAAAATTGAAAGATTTAACATTATAACGGGACATGTGAAAAAATATATAAATTAATAATTATATTTTGATTTTTATATGAATGCTTACCTCCTCTTTGATAGGTTGCTTCAAAATATTATCTTGATTATCACTTTCCTCCATTGTTTGATTGTTCAAACTTTCTTCTAGGGTTTAGGGTTTCAAAATAATAAAAAACATTGATATTAATGATAATGGTGAGTTTTGGTAAGGTGGATTGGAGTTTTGGAGTAAGAAAGAAGAAGAAGAAGAAGAAGACAAACTAACTTTGATCTCTTGGGGAAGAAGATGCAGAGATTTGAATAGAAATAATAGATTAGGGTGTACCATGAGGAGGAAAAAAAAAAATTATTTTAGGGTTTAATATGGATTGTCCTTATTAGTAAATTCACATTAAGATATAATAGAAATTAAAATTTATAAATTTGAATTGGGCGTACTAAGATATTTTTTGGGCTCAAATAGAATGCCCCCGACATGATACACATCCCTAATTGGGGCCCCTAAATTTTGTTCAAAATGGAGAGCCCAAGGTGGTGTCTTGATCGCCTCACCTCAGGGCTGGCTCTGTTTTTAATCCTCCAATCCAATCGAGTCGAGCATGACTAAAAAGGATAATTCTATATATAAACAAAAATTAATGATATGATGATTTCTTTCATGCTTTTCTTTTTTTAAAAAAAAAAAATCTTAAAACCTCCATTATTATGGTTTATAATTTTGTTTATAAATCATTTTCAAAAATTATTTTGAATCTTTTAAAATCATTTTACCTCACATGATATGAGGCAGGAGTATTTTGCCCCTTTATAATTTACTGGGAGATTTACGTGTATTTCCTAATATGTGAACATATTGTCCAAAAGGTCCAGTGAGAATGAATGACGTTTTTGTTGGTGGGAGTGGGATGCAAACCACTGTTGATGATTCACAAGAAGAGGCTTAAAAATTGAACCAAACTGAAATTCAATTCACTGAAAAAATAAATTCTGAAACAAATACAGTGCACTCGCCTTCTTCTTTTCTCTCACACACTTAATGTTCTTGATATACTAGCTATTTATAGATAAACTAGACAATGTAAAAGCATACAATAATACAGTGTGAAAGCCTACAATTTATGCAGCCATTTTTTACCTCCTACCAAACTTTCTTTCAAAAATAGTGGCTGTCAAACATGGTGGGTGGCTGCCTACCATCAAGCTTACTTTCAACATCCCCCCTTAAGCTTGATTCTCCATGTTGCTTCATTCCAAGCATTATCTTCATTTTGTTAAATAGATCATTTTTCGATGGCTTTGTGAAAATATCTGCAAGCTGATCTTGAGATTTGCAAGGAAATAATTCCATCTCTTTATTTTTCACACGCTCTCGGATGAAATGATAACGGGTGTGAATATGCTTACTTCTTTCATGATAAACTGGGTTCTTTGCCAATGCAATTGCTGAGCGATTATCAACATAGATCTCTGTGGATTTTTCTTGTGGAAATTCCAAATGCTTCAGCATGTTCTGTAACCATATTGCATGGCACACAGTTGAGTTGGCTGCAACATACTCCGCTTCGCAAGTCGATAATGTCACAATGGCTTGCTTCTTGGATAACCATGTGAAGGCTGTATCTCCCATAAAGAAAGTAAACCCCGTAGTACTTTTCCATTCATCCGAGTCACGTCCCCAGTCGCTATCTGAGTAGCCAACAAGACTGAAATTATCAGTTGGTTTATTGAATAAACCATCATCGACTGTACCTTTGATGTAGTGAAGAAACCTATTTGCTGCATAAACGTGTGACTGATCTGGTGTTTCCATATATCTGCTAATCAGTCCTAATCCATAGAGTATGTCTGGCCTGGTGCAAGTAAGATATCGAAGACTTCCAACTAGGCTTATGAAATAAGTTGCATCCACATCACCTGTCTTCGTACCTTTTTTGAGCTCCACTCCACTGTCTACAAGAGTGTTTACTGGATTGCAATTTTCCATTCCATATCTCTTGAGACTCTCCTTAGCATAGCCACTTTGGGAAATAAAAATTCCATCTTTTCTTTGTGCCACTTCAATGCCGAGAAAATAAGCCATCAATCCAATATCTGTCATTTCAAATTCTTGGACCATGCTTCTTTTAAAGTCTTTGAACATGGCTGGATTGTTTCCGGTGAAAATTAGATCATCAACATAAAGACAAGCAAGCAACATGCTTTCATCAGCTTCCTTCTTCAAATATAGTGCGTGCTCATATGGAAATTTTTCAAAACCATTGTCATGAAAATACTAATCAATTCTAGTATTCCATGCACGCGGAGCTTGCTTCAATCCATAAAGTGCTTTCTTCAATTTGTACACTTTGTCTTCATGCCCATTCTGAACATACCCTGAAGGTTGTTCAATATAGATTTCTTCTTCAAGGAAACCATTAAGAAATGCAGCTTTCACAACAAGTTGATAAATCTGCCACTTGTGCTGGGCAGCCAAAGAAATCATTAGCCTGATAGTCTCCAATCGGGCAATTGGAGCAAACACCTCTCCATAGTCAATTCCAGCTCTCTGCTTGTAACCTTTTGCTACTAACCTTGCCTAATAGCATTGCACTTCGCCTTGTGCATTCCTCTTTGTCTTGTATATCCATTTCACTCCAATGGGTTTTTGCCCCTCTGGTAGACTGGTAAGCTTCCATGTGTCATTTTTCTCAATGGCATGAATTTCTTCATCCATTGCTTTCTTCCATTTATCTTCTTGGATGGCTTCTGAGAAGGTAAGTGGATCACTATCTAAGAGTAGGCAGAACAAATTCAGATCTGCTTCTTCTGTAGCTTCATATATCTCCTGCAAATTTCTCATTGGTCTTGGTTGTTTGAAACGACTATCATCTGATTATGCTGATGCTGATGATGATGATGATGCAGCACTTCTGTGAGAGACTGGTGATCTAGGTGCCAGTATTCTATGTGGAGGAGTTTGTGGCTCATCTTGAACTTCTCTTGTGATTTCAACCGAAGCTTTTGATGTTTCCTCTTCAAGAATGAGTTCTGTATCTTTAACAACTTCATCTTGATTCCAATTCCAAGCTTCTTCTTCTTCAGATATCACATCTTTACTCATGATCACCTTTTTGGTAATCGGATTATACAACTTGTATCCCATTGTTCTATCTCCATATCCGATAAGGATACATTTTTCTCCCTTATCATTGAGCTTGGTTCTTCTTGCTTCTGGAATCTTGGTGTACGCAACACATTCAAATATTTTGAGATAGTTGACACTTGGCTTATGTGAACTCCAAGCTTCTTCTAGAGTCATAGAATGAAGGCTCCTAGTTGGGCATCTATTTAGTAGATGCACAGCATATGATACGGCTTCAGCCCAAAATTGCTTGGGCAGTCCCTTTCCTTTCAACATGCTCCTTACCATATCTAAGATTGTGCGATTCTTCTTTTCAGCAACACCATTCAGCTGTGGCGTATAGGATGGTGTTGTTTGATGCTTGATTCCCTACTCTTTACAATAATTCTCGAAAGCATCTGATGTATATTCTCCACCTTGATCTGATCATAATGTCTTGATGTAGTAGCCGCTTTGGTTCTCTACAAAAGCTTTAAATTCTTTGAAGATACTGAACACCTCCGACTTTCTTTTAAAAAAGTACACCCATGTCTTCCGGCTATAATCATCAATGAAGGTGAGAAAATATCTATTCTGTCCATTTGACATTGGTTTCAATGGACCACACACATCAGTGTGCACTAGCTCCAACGGCTTTGTTGCTCTCCACTTCACTTCTTTGGCAAAGCTAGTTCTGTGATGCTTGCCGAGAATGCAACTTTCACAGACTTCATTAGTATGAGCAATATGAGGGAGCCCTTTCACTATATTCTTGCTTGACAACAGCTTCAAGCTTCCAAAGTTAAGATGTCTAAACCTCAAATGCCATAGCCAGTCTTTGTCTTTGATGATGGCACTTAAACACTTTGCAGCATCGTGTTGGATATTCAATGCAAACATCTGATTCTTGGACATTCTCACCTGAGTGATCAAATTACCATGATTGTCTTTGATAGTAAGATGACAATCTTTCATGCTGATGTCGTATCCTTTCTCTAGGAGTTGTCCCATACTCAAAATGTTGTTCTTCATGGCAGGAACATAATAAACATTGGAGATGTAATCATGATCTCCATTCTTGAGCTTGATCAGAATACTACCTCTTCCTTTCATTGGAGTCTTTAAAGAATCACCAAATGAGACTTGTGCTTGTACAGTCTCGTCAAGCTCAACGAACGGCTCTCTTTTACCACACATGTGATTACTAGCTCCCGAATCTAGATACCAAACATTGTTTTGGTTTTCAGTGTCTCCATGGTGAACAAACAGGACTGTAGGTTCAACTTTGTTTGTTTCCTGCTCGACAAAATTTGCTTGCTCACCAACTTCTATTGTTGCTCTACTTCGGCATTCATTGCTGTAATGCCGGAACTTGTGGCACTGGTAACACTGAACAATGCTTTTGTCAAATTCTGGTCGGTTGTTGTAACCACCTCCTCTACCTCTTGCTCTTCCTCTTGGAGCAAAGTGTGGTTGATTTCTTCCTTCTATGGCTGGACCTCTTCCTCGAAAAATAGAACTTCGGTTATGGTAACCACGACCTCTTCCTCGGCTTCTTTGTGATGTTCCCCCTTGCTCGTTTCTGTCATCTCTAAAAGACAACTTTGATTGAAGAGCTTGCTCTAGAGAACTTGAGGGAGTCTTCTTGTTGATACTTTGTTCCTGAATCTCAAGTGTGCCCATCAACTCATCAGTGGTCATGGCACTGAGATCCTTGGACTCTTCTATTGCTACAACCACGTGCTCGAACTGTAGACTGAGTGATTGGAGAATCTTCTCTATCACTTGAAGAGATTTCATCTTCTCTCCATATCTTCTCATCTGATTAACAATGGTCAATATTCTGTTGAAGTACTCAGAAATTGACTCATTCTCATTCATGTGCAACATCTCGAATTCGCCACGTAACACCTGGAGTCAAACTCTGATCGTTTTCTCAATTCCACGGTGTGAATTTCGAAGAATACTCCATGCCTCTTTAGAGGTTGTTGCTGCTGAAATCTTCTCAAAACTTGACTCATCAATGCCTTGATAGAGTAGATACAAGGCCTTTTTATCTTTCCTCCATGAATCTTTTAACGTCGTCTTCTGAGTATCATTTAAATTTCCTTCATCTTTGAGAGTAGCTGGCTCATCATATCCTCGATCCACTAACTCCCGCAAATCTTGTGAGGCTAGTAGGACTTGCATTTGAATACTCCAATTTTCATTGTTCTCCTTGCTGAGTTTTGGAAACTGGGGCTGAAAGAAGTTGTTTGTGTTGGCCATTGGTTGTCTTTAAAAATCTGTAAATTTTTAGAATAGAATTTGCAAATTCTGACTGTACAGATGTGTCCGAAATACTCCAAATAGTTTGAAAGCACTATTGGATCACCAAAAATAGACTCCGAATGGCTTAGATCAAGCGAAAATAAGGTGAACGGTTCAGATCTACGACTACACCTTAGCCGCGTCACACCGGATTAACTCTCTGTGTGCTAATGTCAGCGGCTTGATCAACAGCTCAGTCAACGGCGGCTCAGTCAGCGGCTTGGCTTGGTTAGCGGCTCCAGTCAACGGCTTGGAGGCTCGGCTTGGCAGCTTAGCTCGAATGATGTCGGAATATGACGTCATCCTCCGGTGCGCACGCGTGTGGTGCGTGTTGCGCGTGGGATCACGCGTCGTCTTCCTCTGGGAGCGCGTGGTGGCGCGTGGGCGCATAGTGCGCATGAGAACGACGTCAAAGGCGCGTGGAGCGCGTGTGGGGCCATCTGATCAGTGTTTTTGACATGGTTTTCACGGTTGTGCTCGTCTCGTCGGGAGCTTCAAGCAAATGTGATCAAAAATGGATTTCGACCACTTTGATTTCTGGGCAATTTTCGAAAAACACACTCTGTTCTTGAAATTTTTGCAGAATTTCTTCAAATTCAAGCTACTTTTGGCTCTGATACCACTAATGGTGGGAGTGGGGTGCAAACCACTGTTGGTGATTCACAAGAAGAGGCTTAAAAATTGAACCAAATAGAAATTCAATTCACTGAAAAAATAAATTCTGAAACAAATACAGAGCCCTCGCCTTCTTTTTTTCTCCCACACACTTAACATTCTTGATATACTAGCTATTTATAGATAAACTAGACAATATAAAGTATACAGTAATATAGTGTGAAAACCTACAATTTATGCAGCAATTTTTTACCTCCTACCAAACTTTCTTTCAAAAATGGTGGATGTCAAACATGGTGGGTCGCCTACCATCAAGCTTACTTTCAACAGTCTTTTTATCAAACACTATTAAAACAACGTGATTAGTTGTTCATTTTCAGCGATAGTTTAAAAATTGTCAGAAAATATGTCAGTAATTATAAGTTTTAGTGACAGTAACTGTCACAAAAAAACGTCACTAAGTTTTAACTTTCTACGACAATTTGAAAAAATGTCATAAAAAAATGTCACTAATTGTAAGTTTTAGGGATAATTTAAAAAGACCATGACAAAAAAGTCACTAATTGTCAATTTTTAGCGACATATACAAAAAATTGCCACAAAATTATTTTTAGCGATTATTTTACATCTATAATTAACAGGGTTAACCTTCACTCTTTGGTCCAAAATCACGTAAAAATTTTGTGAGCATTTTAAATCATAAGAGATAAATTGTTTCAACATCAAATTACAAAGAGCTAAAGTAAATTTTGTTGGTCAAAAGATCTGAACAGATATCCCTATGAAAATAACATGAGCAAAAACAAACAAATACAATCATGCTAAAAAGACACCTTTCATTTATGCATTTTTCTTTTTGGATTTTTCTTCTTATGAGTCGAGTTGAACTGCATAATTGGCTAAACTTTGTAGATAACGGTTTGATTTTCTATATTTGAATTATGGCGCTAATATTTGTTCTATACCAAACAAATGATTTTCAATATTTGAATATGATGCTAAACTTTGTTCCATGCCAAACAAAATAATATTTGAATTGATGCTAAACTTTGTTCTATACCAAACAAACAAATATTTAATCAGGTTATTTAGTCTAATGATTGTGTACACCACTTTATCTTGTGAGATTTTGTGTTCAAATTCTATTAAAATGAGTTGGCTAAATTACATTTTGCACCAAATCTCACTTTAGCTCCTACACATAAAATCATAACAGTCAATCTCCTGTACTTCTGATCAAATCTTACTTTACTCCCTTCACAAGAAATTGTGGCAGTCAACCCCCTATACTTTTAGTAAAATCTCACTTTGCTCACTATACAAGTGTCAATGTTCCCTTTCTGTTAGTCAACTATTTAAAAAAAATTTACCCAGAAGTCAATGCAAGATAAAGATAAATTGGGTTTTTAAATAAATTGTTAAATTAAAAAAAATTAACCCAAATAATAAACAAATAAAAATATGAAGCAATAAAGATGAGAGTAATAAATTTAAATTTAATCCAAATGAGAAATAAATAAATAAATAAATATGAAGCAAAATAAATAAGACTAATAAAAATAAATTAAGCGAAGAGAAAAGAGAGCAAACACATAATTTATAGTGATTTGGCTCAAGTCAAGCGATGAAGTTGTTACTCGAGCGCACTTTGCATGCATCCAGTATTTTTGCAGACACATTGCACGTGGCTCAAGATATCGAATTACCGTTTGAGCGAACTCATGTTGTATACCATATGGCTCGAGCAACCATCGAGCCTATATTTCGACCATCTAGTACTTTTGCAGACATGCCACACCGCTTGAGCGACCAAAGGTGCGCTTGAACAAATTGCCCTATTTTTAGCATTTTTGAAACACACTTCATGTGCATGCTTTCATCCTCATAGTCTTTTAGGCATTCTTAAAAAGGGAATGAACTAGAAACACATTGAAAGAGAATTAAATTATAGAACGTTTGATTGAGGCTTGTGTTTCAATGTGTGTATTGTTATGTGTATTAAGTAGGTGGACGCCTGAGGCCTAATACCGATTTAATCTACTGTGAGTAATGTCTTTATAAAGCCGTGTTTGAATTCCTAGGTTGTTGTCAAATCATTGTCCAATTATTCTAATGAAGGATGATAGGGACTGGGTGTGAGAACCCGAATATACAAATCAGTTAAATAATTAAATAATAATAATATTACAATCTCAAAATATTTTGGTGGTGAATCCTAAAGTGCAAATTAAATATTTGGAAGGTCTTTTAATTAATTTTTAAACCTAAAATAAATTTATGGTAAAAGTCTTTAATTTATAGGCAAGATTTATTATTTTAAAAAATAAATAAATAAATAAATTTAAGTGCCAAATTAGTAAGCATATTTTGATCTAATAATATTTATATTGTAATAGAGATAGAAATTAAAATAATATAAAGAGATAATAAATTAGAGCCTTTTGGTTAGATATATATATATATATATATAAAGGATAACAAAACCCTAATTCTTATGTTATTGTTTCCCACAACTTTCAGAGCAGCCGTGAGAGGTAAAGAGAGGGAGAGAGACGTCTAGGTCTTTGGGTGAAAAGTACTGAAAATTGTTGAGTTTTGTGGTGGCCATTGGCAAGGTAAATCCCTTATTTTTTTTATTTCCCTCACTATCTTTTTCTCCTTCTTGTGAGTTGCTACGTAGTTGATGGATCAAATTGGTGAAGTAGGTACATGTGTTGGGCATGGCTATGAAATATTTGACTGATTGGGATAGTGTTTTGTGTATAAAGAATGGTGTAATTCTTAGTTCAAAAATTCTGCGCATAATCACGAACTTTAAAAATCAAGAAACCTTATCAAACGAATGAATTTTGAATTGAAATTTTTACAGTAGATTAATTACATATTGAATTGCATATCTGAATTTTTTCATAAATTTTGGGAGTCAAAATCGATATAACTGATGCGTTCAAATCTGTCCAGAAAACTGGTTTTGAACAGTAAGTTCGGGAGTGTTGTTCGCTTTGGGTATTAATTCGAAAATTATCAAATTAGTGTCATTAGAACCGGTTACGAGTCTAGTTTCTTACATTTTTGGCCTTGCATTGATTGCTCTTGTATACTAAGAGAACCATTAATTTATTTAAAGTACTGCTGAAAACAACCTATTTGGGCATAATTAATTGTAAATAATTATTTTGATAACCAAATCAAGTAAAACCAAATGGGTTTGAAACTTTAGGATATATTAGTTGATATTTGGAGGGTTTTAGAATTTTTTGAATCGTGTAGAGTGGGTTTTTTAATTTTTAAAGTTAGTGAACAGTTCTGGAAAACCTATCAAAAATTCTATTTTATCTCAAAGTCACATTTAATTAAGTTTCGACCGGAACCCATGTCTTGGGTGATTTTAGACCTTGAAGAACATGAATTTACATAATATTTAAGAGTAACGGTGAGTTAGGTTGAGCTGTGTTAGTGCGCTTTAGTTGAGGTTACTTAGTTCCTATTCTTTAGTATTTTTAAATTAGTAGTGACGTGTAGTTTTTATACTTGGTTCAGGGCACTAGTTGGACTTTTATACTCTCTTCGAGAATTACATTATTTCGTTTCCAGGTGAGTAGTTTCATGCTACATATTTTTATAAATGTTGCCTTACCCTGAACTGTTGGAAAATTAAATTGTTGTTTCAAGACTAAACTGTTTTGATAAATTATTATATTATCAATAGAATCAAATTATTTCTGAAACATGTGTGAACTTGGCATATTGTAAACTATTTGTTTTGGTCTCATGTTTATAAGGCTGAACTACCATGTTTTGCGAAACTGATGTGTATTGATTATTAGGACCATTTGTGTATTTAGTCCAGAGAAATTATTCCACTGTGTGTGGTGACTCTAGCCACTAGGGAATAGATCCGGGTTGGGCCGTAATGACTCTAGTGCTCAACGATTGTAAGGAAAAGACCTACGTTAAGCTAGGTGACCTTCAATCAGATCATCTTAGAGAAAAGGCCCAAGTTGCCATCTTGAGGATGACTCTTAGTTCGGTATTGGATCCAACGGGGCTTATAGCCTTGAAAACTGTGTGGCATATTACTTGTTATTTTCTTAGTACCCAGAAAATTATTGGTGTTCATGTTGTAATCTGTTTTAAGTGGAAAATGTCATTTATCATGTTCTTGAGAGACATGAGTATTTTAATTGTTGAACTATGGAACCTTCTTTTTGAAACAGATTGTCTTTACCAAACTGTATGCCAATCTAGTTTATGTGATATATATCTTATTTTAGAATTGAACCCTGCTTTCAAAACTGTATTTACTATCCATGTTGCTACTCACTGAGCTATCATCTAACTTAGTTGTTTATCATTTCCAGGTGTTAGAAGGACTTAGAGTGGATTTGTGGCGTAATGGGGACTCGATTGCATGGACCTCTAGGACATTCATTTATTTTGTTTTAGAGTGTTATGTCAAGTTTGTGTATATTTATATTTATATTTATTTTTATTGAGGTTCATTTAGGATTATTTTGATATGTGGGTTCTTTATATCCCATAAGTTTGGATGGTATCGATTATGGTTGGTTTTGAAGTTTATACTTGTGGCATGACACTGATTGAGGCCCTAGACCATTTAGGATTTTTAATGCCTGGTTGTTATATCCCAAGTTTATGCCATTTGTGAAGCAAAGCTGGTCAGAGTGTAGGGTGGAAGGATGGGCTAGGTATAAATGTCTTATGAAATTCAAAGCTCTGAAGTAGGCACTTGAACAATGAAATGTGGAGGTGTTTTGACAGGTTGAAACTAGGCTTAAAAATGTTGAAGATGAGGCTTATGCCCTTGCTCTGTTAGCTGAGGAGAGACCTTTTCTTGGTACTGAAATGATTGGAAGAAAGAAAGTGAGGGAGAAAGCTTGGAGATTAAGTAAAATGTTGGAATGGATTTGGCTGCAGAAATCCAGAATTAATTGGGCATCTAAAGGTGATAGAAACACAAGATATTTCCACATTATGGCCTGTAGCAGAAACAATGGAAACTCCTTAAGTTCAATCCTAGTGAATGGGTCAATGATTGAGGAGCCTATGGAAATTAGGGCTGAAGTTAAGGCTCATTTCATAAGGCATTTTTTTGAATCTTGGAATGTTAGACCTAAATTATCAAGCCCTTTTAAAAACATTTGTGGGGCTCAGGTGGTGGATCAATTGGAGGCAGAGTTTACAGAGGAGGAAATTAGAAATGTTATCAAGAGGTGTGAGGACAATAAGGCCCTTGGGCCTGATGGGTTCAACATGGCGTTTTTCAAGAAATGCTGGGGAATTATGAAATCTAATGTGTTTCATGAGGGATTTCCACCAAAATGCAAGTTTTGTTGGTGGGATAAATAGTTTCTCTATAGCTCTTATTCCAAAATCTTATAGCCCATCTTATTTAAGTGATTATAGGCCAATTAGCTTGATTTGTTCTATGTATAAGTTACTTGCACTGGTGCTATCAATCAAAATAAAATTGGTAATGCCCAGGATCATTAGTGAGGTTCAGTCAGCTTTATTTTTTTTTAGGAAGGAATATTTTTAATGGGGTTTTGATAGCAAATGAAATAGTAGATGGGTGGAGAAAATGTAATAGTAAAGGCTTGGTTCTTAAATTAGATTTTGAAAAGGCGTATGATTCAGTTAATTGGGAGTTCTTATTCTCCATGCTTTCAAATGTTTGGCTTTGGAGATAAATGGGTGAAACGGATAAGAGATTGTGTGTCTTCTACTAAGATTTCTGTTTTGGTTAATAGGTCACCAACATCTAAATTTAGCCCACAAAGAGGTCTACGTTAGGGAGACCCTTTGTCACCATTCCTAATTAATATTGCAACAGAGGGCTTAAATATC
Organism: Camellia sinensis; assembly: GCF_055761805.1. Lineage (NCBI taxonomy): Eukaryota > Viridiplantae > Streptophyta > Magnoliopsida > Ericales > Theaceae > Camellia > Camellia sinensis. Next base: position 84,516,077 of record NC_138974.1, read on the forward strand.
TTGTAAAGTAGAACCAAGCAGTTGGGCTTAATAAAAGGGGCAGTGGTGGGTTCTAATGGCTTAAAAGTTTCTCATTTATAATTTGTGGACGACACCATCTTGTTTTGTCAAGCTAAGTCGGTGGAAGTTTTGAATATCAAGCAAATTCTAGGATGTTTTCAGATTTTATCAGGCTTAAAAATCAACTATCATAATAGTGTAATTTGTGGGATTGGGGTGGATGATGGGCTGTTGCATGATTTTGCTAATAGACTTAATTGTCTACATCAGAAGCTACCCTTAAAATATTTGGGAATGCCTTTGGGGGCCAATCCAAGTAGCAAAAGCACATGGAAACCAGTACTAACCAAGTTTAAGGGGAAACTGACTTCTTGGAAAAAGGAGGCTCTTCTCCTTTGCTGGAAGATTGAACTTAATCAAATGTGTAATGTCTAATTTGCTTATTTACTACCTATCATTATTCAAAATTCCAGTTGGGGTGGCTAAGTGTGATGACCCCGCCTCCTGTAATATTTTATATTTGATTAATTACGGAGATTTAGATTTTAATTAGTCGTTACCTTGATTTAATTTGAGATTTATGAGAATTGTGGAATCTGATTCGTATATGATTCTATTAAAGATTTATTTTGAAATTAGAAATTAAGGGTCCAAATGGCTTAAGGAAGTGAAATTAAGAAGTTGAATCGATTTAATTTTAATTACGGACCCATTTGAGAGTTTAATTAAATATTCAATTCAATTTAGTAAAATTGAGATTCGATTAATTAGGTCCGAATTGGAGTTAATTAAGTTAATTAAATTATGAGGATTGAGAATTGTGATTATTACGAATTAAATTTATTTATGGGGTGTCCAATTTGAATATGTAATTTAATTGACGGAAATTTGGAGTTTGATCAGAAATTGAAGGCCTAAATGATTTGAGAAATCAAATTGATGATGACAATAAGTTTAATTTAATATTAGCAGGCTTTTGGGAGTTTGATTAAAGATCTGATTCAGATTGATAAATTTAAAGATAGTTAATTGGGCTATAATGGCAGTCAAATTAGGCTAATTAAATCATGTGAGATGTGTAATTAGATATGATTAATTAAATTAAGTATTTAAGTGATGATTAAGTTAAGTTAATGTGTAATTGGTGTGCCAAACTAATCCTAATTAATTAAGTTGATGTGCAATAAAGTTAATTCTAAATAATTTTGTAATTAAAAAGAAAAGTTTAAGTCAGTGGAGGGGGACATTGAAAACGGTTGGCTATATGTGAGGAGAGAGTGAGTGTGAATACTCAAAAAGTGTTGTTGGCTGGGACTTTGAGTTCAGAAACATAGAAAAGAGAAAAGAGGAGAGAGAGCCGAAAGAAGAAGAAATGAAGAAGAAACCTTGTGGGATATCAAAAATTCAAGCTAAAAGTTATGAACAATTCATTTTAAGGTAAGAAATTTCATCCTCTTTCTAGTGTTAATTAATCTAGACAAAATTGATTAAAGGTAGATTTGAGAAAATTAAAATAGAGATTTGAGGATTAATTATATAAATTCATAGAAATTGAGTCTTGCATGTTCAATCAAGTTAGGTTGCAAAATATGAGTTATGATTCTTTAAACTTGTCAAGTTTGAGTTTAATTTTAAGAATTATTCTTGAATTGAGTCCTATAAATTACATGCAACAAGACTTATTTGAAGGTTTGATCCATACAATGGAATTATGTTCAATTTATGGAAATTAATTTAGAAATCAATTATGTTGAGTTTGGTTTTTGTAGTCTTGCATGAATTTGAGTCCCATTTATACATGCATGGACAAATTTTGTAAGTTTTAATACTATAATGATACATGCATCATAGATTTTGAAGAATTTGAACTAATTCAATCCCATATTTTGAAGAGAAGGAGGAAAAGCTTTGAAAATTAGGAATTTGTTTGATTTTGATCTTTAATCCATGCATGTAATTTAATTTAAAAGTTTTATTCAATTTAAACACATTTTAGAACATCTATGATTATAAATTAAGTTTTCGGTTAAAAATTGAGTTAAGTTGAATTTCTAAGAAATTGATTTGTGTAATTCATAGTTAAGTTGATTTTTGTTATTATTAATAATATTGGGTTCTATTTTTACATACATCATGAAATTTTAAGAGTTTGGAAAGTCTAATTCATATTTTAAAATTGTGAGTTTGACATAAAGAAAATGAATTAAATCTAAATTTGGACAATTGGAGCATTATTTTGAATAAATGATTTCTAATTGGGAGTGTCTACTAAATTACAATGGTTCTCCTTGATTTTGTACCAAAATACAAGTTTTGAGGCTTTGAATATCAAATTTGAACTTCAAATACAATTCTGGAAATTTCAGAATTCACACTGTTCGCTCGAGCGAGGAAAGCCTCACTCGAGCGTGAAAATCGAGCTCCCAGAAGTTTTTCAAAATTTTGCAATTCGCTCGAGCGACCAAAGTGGCGCTCGAGCGAGGACCCTATTTTCATCAATTTTTGACTAACTCTTTTAAATGCATAATTGCATCCTCATGACATTCTAAGTATTCTTAGGCACCAATTGGATTTACAAAGTCAGGGAATGAGCTAGAAACACATAAAGAGAGTTGAATTAAAACAAAATGAATATTGAATGGTGCTTCTATTGTGTTTTTGTTATGTGATTTGTTTAGGTGGACGTTCGAGGCCTTATATTGACTTAACCCACTGTGAGTAATAACCTTATAAAGATATGTTCAAATTATCTTTACTTTCAAAAATGTTATTGCTATCAAAATGGATATGTGATCGATTGAATCAATTCTTAAAATGATTTGATAATTGATAGCATGGCTTATTGAAATGTAATGTCCTCTAATGAATGAAGTTTTGTTTTGAAACGATATTGTGGCAATCATTGAATGTAGGCCCTTGCCTGGGGGTAACAATACCATGGCTAGGCCCTTGCCTGGGAGTAATAGTATCATGGCTAGGCCCTTGCCTGGGGGTAACAATACCATGGCTAGGCCCTTGCCTGGGGATAATAGTACCATGGCTAGGCCTTCGCCTAGGGGTAATAGTATCATGGCTAGGCCCTTGCCAAGGGGTAATACTACCATGGCTAGGCCCTTGCCTGGGAGTAACAATACCATGGCTAGGCCCTTGCCTGGGGGTAACAATACCATGGCCACAAATGAGGAAGATCCGTGACCTTGAAGCACTTGTCTATGTTCACCTGAAAAAGATTAGCAATGTGGGATGAACATAGAGTCCAGTAGGGATCTCAACATGATCCTCAACAATAACTACTTACAGATAGCTATGATCATGAATGTTAATCTCATACCATATAAATAATGTGACATTTGTAACCAAAGTATACATACATACGTACTTTTCTCAAAATCATTCAGTTTATTCAACAACACTAAGGTTCGCTTTTACTGCCCATTTCCATTTTAACAATTATTACACGATAACCATATTTTTCATTTGTAACAAAATACCACATAATACTCACTTTATTTTTGGAAACACGTTCACCAAATCCGATTCCTTCACATTATTTATAACTCAACACATAACCAAAGCCCGTCCCCACACGTTCATCGCATTCTCAATCTTTAAGCTCAAGTTAAAAGAGATACTTTTAATAAATGAATTATGGTAGGGAAAATCCCTCAACCACTCTCTAACACCTCCGAATATACATAAACACATCTACTCAACATATAAGACATTACAATCTTACCGAATCATAATCATCATAACACATGACACAAAAAATCAAATGAGACAACAATGATAAATAATCTTCGCTCTACTTGCCAGAAGCACAGTAAGCCAATGATACATCTTTCCACAATGAAATACCAATTTACCAAACACCAGCGGGAAGGGAATGGTATCTCTACTAATTCTCCAGGCGCTAACTGAAAGGAAATGGTACCTCTCATTCTCAACGCAATATGCGTTACCAACCATCAAAACATGATAAGGTACAACCAACAAGTGTAATGCATACACACAACTAATCAACAAAACAATGTCATCCTCCACCAATGACCAAGGACAAAACCTCTAAGTAAAAAGTATTCAACTTACACATTAATAACAGTAATTCTCATGAAACTTTTGATCCAATTACAACAATAATGAAATTAAATATTTGTGATTCAATCCCAAGTTAATTTCCGAAACTCACACGATGTTAGTGTTTCATTCTTCCATTTCAAAATCAATTATCTCATTCTTCCACATTAATATTCTCCACCCTGTGCCTTAATCCATTTATTTCATTTCACAAAAAAATGACCAACACAATTTCGTTCATTTTAAATAGGGATTCCAATCATGGGTAACAAAGTTATAATTTTCTCAATTTCTATTTAACGGTAGTGTAACCCAATAATATTCTAATCTCATGGTTAATTCTCTTTTTATCGATTTACATATTACCAATTCGCTACAATCAACTTTGAACAACACAACGCCAAGTAAATGTTAAATTTCATGAGGTTCAATTAATCACAAGTAAATAAAAAATTCATCACTTAACTCCCTAGGTTCTGTAACGCCCCATTTTTCTATTACTCGGAACCATTACCAGATTCATTAATTTAATTCAAATTTAGAGATAACATGCGGAAAAATCTTTACATCAATGAGTAAGAATAAATAAAGATTCTCTCAACCGAATGCAAATTAAATATAACATGAGCATAACTAAATAAATTGTCCGTAGGCTTACATCTTTAAAAGTAAAAGAAAGGGTTTAACCCTTTTCATTAATGGCATTCCACCCACAAATAAAAGGCCCCGTGGCCAATAGGTAAAGAAGATCCATGACCTTGAAACACTTCTCAATGTTCACTTGAAAAAAGATTAGCAACGTGGGATGAGCATAAAGTTCAGTAGGGATCTCAACATGATCCTAAACAATAGCAACTTACAGATAGCTATGATCATGAATGCTTAGTCTCATACTGTACAAATAATGTGACGGTTTATACAGAAATATACGTATATAAGAACTTTTCTCAAAGTCATTCATTTCATTCAATAACATAAGCAATTCACTTTTCTTTCTTCTTGTTGCCTTTTTCCAAAATTCATATGACTATAACAAATTTCTGAAGAAAAACCATTTCACCATGCCCATTACGTTTTCTCTCACTTTCCAGACTTATACCTGATTTGCCTTTTCAAACATGTTCACAAGTATTCAAAGTCTTTCACATTTTTCACAATCTCATCACAATACTTACGTTCATTTCCAACACATTCATAACTATACAAGTATGCCTTTAATACAAAAGGAAAACAAGAAGTAATCAATAACTATCTGCTTCAACAATTGAGACAACACAGCCTTTCAGAACAATAACCATCATAACGCATGATATACCTAGATACACTGAGACAATAATGATAAATAAATTCTACTCTACCTGCCTTAAGCACGGTAAGCCAAGGATACACCTTTCCACAATGAAATACCAATTTACCAGACATCGGCTGGAAGGTAATGGTACCTCTATCAAGTTCTCTAGGCGCTAGTTAGAAGGTACTAGTACCTCTCATTCTAAGCGTAACCAATTCTCCAGGTGCTAGCTGGAAGGTAATGGTACCTCTCATTCTCAGTGCAGTATACGTTACCAATCATCACAACATGACAAAGTACAATCAACAAGTGTAATGCATACACACAAACTATTCAACAATGTACAACCAACATAAGTGTAATGCATACACACAACTATTCAACACAACAATGTCATCCTCCACCGATGACCAAGGACAAAACCTCTAAATGTATATATTCAACAAACATATTATAATAATCCAACTCTCATGAAATTTTAAATCCAACAACAACAGTAGTAAAATAACTAAGGACTAAACCTTTAAATGTATGTATTCAACACACGTATTATAATAATCTACTCTCATAAGATTTTAAATCCAACAAAAACAATAATAAAATAAAATATTCATAATCCAACCTCAAGTTAATTTCTGAAATTTACATATGATTTCATTCTTCCTTTTCAAAAATCAATCCTCTTATTTTCCAAGTTAACATACTCCACTCTTTATCCCAATTCATTCTTTTCATTTCACAAAACTAATTCCATGGATATAAAAGCCATAACCCAACTCAATTTAATATGTTCAATCCAAAATAATTCCAATGCCATAGTTAATTCTCCCTTTTAGCTATTAACACATTTACACAACCCATAATAACACTTTACAAACATTATTCAACTTTACCCATTTTTAATTCACCCAGTCAAAACATTAAATTAGGATTTTTTCTTCTTTGAACATAGACATGCTAGATTACTCCCAAATTAACTCAAACAACAATCAATTTAACAATCTCATTCCCAAATAACAAACCCTAGGTTCCCTTTCATGACTTTCAAAGAAATCCATAATGGATATGATTTTAATGCATTACAAATCTACCACATGTCTATCTATAGATGAGGTATTGAAAAGGAACAAGGAAATCCCTACCTCAAGATTTGAAGCTAAAGATGAAGACCCAACTTGAAATTCCATTGAAATCGCAAAACAATCAGTAGAAGTCTTGATCTATGCTTGCTCTTCAACATTCTTGAAAGATTTTGGGTGAATCTTAGGTAAATAGAAGAGAAATCAAGAGTTTGGAAGGTTAGGGTTTCGTTTTGGAGCATGAGAGGAGAAGAGAGGAAGAAAAAATAGAGTTTAGGGCCAAAAAATAACTTTATAATGTCTGTTAGTGATGTGGTCGCTCGAGCGAAGGAAGCTTGGCTCCAGCGTACAAATGAAGCTCTCAAAATTTCTGAAACTCGCACAATTTGCTCGAGCGAAGAAAAGCTTGCTCGAGCGAGCATGCTTCTAGCACAGAAACTCGAAATTTAAACAGGTATAACTCTCTCGTCCGGACTCTATTTAGGGTCATTCTTATGTCCAAATTGAAGCCCTAGAAGTAAGCTTTCCAATGGTTCTAGCCTCACATAAATATTCAAAGTATGGAGACAGAAAATGATGAAAGAGTGAAAACTATTCAATAACAATTATTCAAATTTGGAGTTTCTGATTCAAACTCACCTAACCACTATGGCAACACCTTAACCAAGGCTCAAATAACAACTAAGAAGGTTCTCAATCAAGGTAATCAAAGGGTCAAATATAGTTCCATTATAATAGGAAGCACAGAGTGCTACAGGTTCAAAACATGATTATTCCACAATTAAAACCCTTTTTATCCAATGAACATTATTATTAAAATTAGGGCTTCACCTCTTTCTAGACATAAACATGTTAGTCCACTTCCCAAAATACACCCTACAACAATAAATATCCCAAATCTCAACCTCACATAACCAATCTTAGATCCCCATTCACGATTTCAAAAAAATTCCATAACAACATGGTTTTTACACAATAGAGTGTACCACATGTTTATCTATAGGAGAAGTATTGAAAAAGATCAAAGAAATCCCCACCTCAAGAAAGAAAAGGAGGAATTCGATGTCCACCGGTCAAGGCGAAGCCCTCAACACGCTCATCATTTTGGTATAAGGAACTAGCACCAAAATCCCAATGGATTCTTGGGATCAAAAGAAAATGCAAAGCTTTTGAGAGTTTGGGTAGAGAGAGATCAGAGAAAAAGAGAGAAATATGATATAGAGAGTGACCAAATCAGAAAAATGAAAGAAAAAGAGCAAAAGACCAATACATAGCTGTAAAGCATGAAAAACGAGACAAAAAACGCTCTTGGCCGCACATGCGGCGCCCTCTCCCGCATGTGCGGAGCGACCTCCCGCACGTGCGGCTCCCACCTCCGCACGTGCAGTCTCCCCCGTACCACCACTCACGCACCTGCCTTTTAGGCAGTGTCCACACAGCCCTCTCCCTTGCTTCCCATACGTGCGGCCTGGCTTCCCGCACATGCAGCCTTGGCCCCCAGCTTGGAAAAACTTCAGCTTCTCACTCGACACTCTAGAGTCGACCTCGCACCCTCCGAAACGAATGAAAACTCATAATCGAGACAACCACACTAGAAAATATTTTAAGAAAGAATTTTCAACAACTTACCCGGCATCTTAGCAAATATAATTCTATCATAACTCAAGATAACAAAGTAAAATACGCACCGGTCATCGCAACAATCAAAATAACTTCTACATTTTAATAACCTATTCAATATAATATCCATTACAGATCATTACAAAAACCTATTCATTTTCATAAAGCAACAACATAGTCAAAATATATGTTTGATAGTGTCAACAAAAAGATAAGATCCATCACAATATAATCATAACCCTTGATAACATAGTCAAAATACATGTTTGGTAATATCAACAAAACAACTATACTGTGATGGATACGTGTTTGGTAATATCAACAAAAGGCTATTGCTACGCAAGTTACCAAATTCGTTAATCTTCAATCTGTCATTTCAAAAAATAATAATAATAACAATAATAATAAATAAATAAATAACAAAAGGTTAAGGTAACCATTCACTAAATACGTTAACATGCAACCTAGAAGAGAAAAAATGAAAATTTCAAAGTAAATTTCAAACCAAAATCTACTGTGCTTGTTCCGTAAAGTTTTGCAACTTACATTAGTCTCCCCCAAGGTATTCATGATGTTTCCCAGGCCTTTTAATTAGTCTAATTTGACTTCCATTAAGACCCAATTAATTATATTTAATTTTACCCACCTGAATCAGATTGTTTATTCAAACTCCCAAAAGGTTTTAAACATCAAATTAAACTTATTTCTATCATCAATTTTGGTTTCCCAGATTAATTAAGCCTTCAATTTCTGATCAGATTCAAAATTTTCGTCAATAAATTACATATTCAAATTAGGCACCTCATAAATGAATTTAATTTAGAATAATCACAATTCCCTTTCCTCGTAATTTAATTAACTCCAACTTGGACCCAATTAATCAAATCTTAATTTCACTAAGCTGAATAGAAATTGAATCGAATAGTTAATTAAACCCTCATATGGTCTAATACTCGAAATTAAACTTATTCAACTCATCGATTTCGCCTTTTTAAGCCATTTAGGCTTTCAATTTCTAATTCCAAAATAACTCTTTTATAAAATCATATATGAATCAAACCCAATAATGTTCATCAATTCCACAATTAAATCAGAATAATGACTAATTAAAATGCAGATCACCTTGATTAATTAATTACAAAATATTATACGTGGCGGGATCGTCACACCAAAATGACATGAATCTCAAATTATAATGACTGTTAGTGTAATTCGCCCTATATGTTAATCATTATATTTTCCATATTTTTTTCTCAAATTAAAATCAATCAAATTGTTCTTGGTGGCTGTGTGTGTGAAATGAAAGAACAATAGATTATTTGGGTCAGGAGAATGGATTTGGTGAGGAATAGATTTTCTTTTCAAGACACAAAACTACGTAGTTTTGTACATTGAAATATTTGGTGACAAAATATTTATCCTCACTAATAATATTTTTAATGGAGATGAAATTTTTTGTCACTAAATGGCGGCACAATTCCCCTCCAATGTTTTAATAACGGGAAAAAATTTTGGAGACGAAAAAAATAAAAATAATGACAAAAAAATTTCGTCAGCTAATTTTTTATTATGTAGGTAGTTTAGTGACGAAATTTTATTTTTCTCTCTAAAAATGGTACATTTGGAGACGAAATATTATTTTCTTCACTAAAAGGTACATCTTTCGTGACAAAATTTATTTTCGTCATTAGTTTTCGTCTCCAAAGACTCTTTTTGTTGTAGTGATTCCGATATCGATCGAAATATTAAGATACAATATCATTCAATTTTCTTAAAAAAATTATGGGCGAATTATACTAATGGTCTCTATAGTTTTGGACTTGTGGCATTTTAGTCCTTGACTTTCAATTTTGACACATTTGATTCTAAATTTTGAATCTTGTTCCAAATAAAAACAATTAAAGATACCATTGCTCAATTTCAAGGGCAGAATTGTCAATTTGATAGAATATATATACTAATTTGAAAAAAAAAATGTCAAAAAAATATTTTTAAATTTTTAAAAATTATTTTTACCCACCAAAGATGAAATTATGTAAAATTGATAAATCTTTTACACATTTAGTTTTTTTTTTTTTACCCAATTAATTTTTGCTATGTATTTGGATGGTGATCTAATGGGTGGTTGTTTTTATTTTCATTAAATTAGTTTCTATTTTTTCGAAAGTCAATTATGGCGACAACTTTGATATCACTATTAAAAAAATCCATTAAATAAAAAAAAATTCAAAACTAAAAACATTTCATATATTAAATGTATCGATTACACATTAAAAACCTAACAACCATCTATTACATGATTATCATCCAAACACATCATAAAAATTAATTCGGTAAAATAAATAAATAAATAAATGTCTAAAAGATTTATCAATTTTACACAATTTTATCTTTGGTAGGTAGAAGTAATTTTTAAAAATTCAAAAATGCTTTTTGACATATATTTTTGTCAAATTAGTTTATATTGTCTCAAATTGATGACTTTGCCCTTGAAATTAAGCAATGGTATCTGTATCTTCAATTGTCCTTATTGGAACAAAATTCAAAATTTATGGTCAAATATGTTACAATTGAAAAGTCGGAGATTAAAGTGACACGAGCTCCAAACTATAGGGACTGTTAGTGTAATTCGCCCAAAAATTATTCTACATTTTCTACATAAATGAAAATTTACTAATGACTAATATTATATTTTTCATCATGCAAGCTATTCATGGCACAGGAAACGAGACTCAACAAATTTTAATGTATAAAAATATATTACATATTAATATTAATGCATTCTCACACCAATAATATGTAAATAATATGTAATAGTGGATTCAATGAATTTATATTATAAGATGAATTATTAAACAAAATTATGTAATTATGCAATTAATTTCATACCTTCAGTTGTATCACAGGTACAAATTATGAAAAATTAGAGTGGGAAGTTGATAAAAAAAGATTTGTATAACACTATATAATTAAAAAAATTACTTATTGTTTAAGTTAAGATTGTGATCTCAATAATCTGGCTATAACTTAATGTTCATGTTTATAAAATTTCTCATGTCTCATTTAAATTTTTCAACTAAGTATGTATTTATTTCTTGTTTAGTTGTATTTTGGGTATAAATAAATTTACTCATACATGCCTCCATACTTTGTATACATAGTATATACCAATTTAAGAGACACGTATAATTACATTATTAACACTTGATGAAAAATTACAAGTCACGTGCAACGCATTTGCCTAACCACTAGTTCAAATTAAAATTACAAAGACCTAAATGAAGTTTCACTCAAATTGGAGGACCAACAATGTAATTAAGCCAGAATAAAATTGTGTCTCTATCCATTCTATTCTAGACTATATATATAGATTAATGTAAGAAGATATAGTAAAATCTTCGAATATGTAAGTCTCTTTCATAGGGAGTGTTTGTTTCAACTTTTTAGAACTAACTTATGGTTTTTAGATTTGAAAAAGTTATTTTGGACTGTTTAGTTAAACTTATTTCAAACAGCTTCTGATTCTAATAGCTTATTTTAACTCAAAAAAGTTGATTCTGAGAAGCTGCTCACCCCTTGCTTCTGACTATCAGCTTCTGCTGTGGACATGTTAATTTTTTATTCTACTCTTAAATTTTTTTATTTTTTATTTTTTTAAAAATAGAAAAAGACCCAAATGGACTATAGATTATTATTATTATTTTTTATGAGAAATGTAGACAAACAAAAAATAAAAATTAATTAAAAAAGTTATTTCACAGCTTATTTAACAAACACTACTCAGCAACTTAAATCTATAATCCAACAGCTACACCAAACAGATTAACAACTTCTGATTAAAGTCATAATCTATAATATGTTAAGTTATAATCTATAAGCTGTTTTAACAGCTACACTAAACGGGGCCATAATATGCCAATGTTAAGAGGACGGCTTCATATGTTTCTAATATATATATATATATATATAAAGGAAAAGAAAAAAAAAATTAAAATGAAAGACCTTAAAGTTTCTTATGAAATGACACGTCCAAAAAAACAAATAGAATCTTGCCCCCCAAAATACCTTCATTTATGTTTTGTTTTTTTTTTTTTTTACTTTTTTCTTTCTTATAACTCAAGATCAACCTTATCATCTTATTTTCTATATTTGATAGTGATGTTAAACTTTGTTCTTTATCAAATATGTTAGACGAAAAATTCACCTTCATGAACTCTATTTTTTCTTTTCACTAAATTTTAATTTTTAATTTTCACACTACAACATATAAAGATTTTAGAAATCACATTTTATTTTCAAAAGTGAAAATTTTGTTATAAAAAATATTTAGGGACCAGTTTTTGTCATCGCAAACAGGGGCAAAGTCAAGATTCTTCTGGTGGAGGGGGCAAATCGACAAATAACATAGGATAGATATGTCGGGCTTTCGATGGATCGGCTCAAATGTTATTTAATTAAATCATTATTAAATATTACTCAATATTGGTCAATTAGACCAATAAAATTATAAGATTAGTCTTCATTAAAGATTATTTCTTTGAATTTTTATAGTTAAGGAGATCAAACTGTACGGATTTTTAGATAAGTGGTAAGATGATATCTGCTAACATTTAAACAAATTTTAATATAATTAATCTATTAAACAATATCTTTAGGTCCATAAAATTTCATAAGTGATTCCATTAAATAAATTATAGGAAATCACAAGTAAAACATATTCTTTCTCTAAAAATTTAATTGTTAATGAAATTTTTTTGTTCACTATGATTTCTTACCAATTAATTAATTAAATAAATTATATTATTTTTTTATTGCAAGGTTTTTAAACATGTGATTACTAATAGCTTTTTAACATGGGCTAGATTAATATTTTTAATAATATTAGGATAATCATTTTTTTATTTTTTTTTATCACAATTTGTTTATTTTCTTAACCAATAATGTTTGATATCAATATAGTGTTGACACATAAAATAATGAATAAAACATAGTAAGAAATTATTATTACTATTATTGTAAATGTTTATTTGAAAGGTAACTCTACTTCATTGTGAACTTTACAAATTTAAGAGTGTTAGATTAAATTTGAGTGATCAAAATGTAATATATCCAAAAAAAAAAAAAAAACAAGAAGAAGAAGGAGAAGAAGAAGAAGAGGGGGGGTATAGCATACATATAAAATTGAAGATTTCGAGGAAGTTGAAGGGTTAAGGACCCTGCCTCTGCTCCTCATCGCGAGGGTCGTTATTTAAGATTATACTAAAAAGTCAAAAAAAAAATATTTTTAGTGATCAGATTTTAAAAATATTGTCAATAAATATACTTTTAGCAATAAAATAATTTGAACAAACAACATTTACTTCTTTACATAAAAAATATGGTTCCAAAAAAAAATAATAATAACAATCATCAATAGATGTCTAATTTCGTTATTACAAATTTAACAACACTTTTAACAACCAAAATAATTTGTTCCTAGCCATCTCGTCCCTAAATCTTTGTCTCCAAAATCTTAATTTGTTGTTGTTGGCTTTTTGGCTTTCAAAGGTTATTTTTGTAGTTGTGAGCGTGCTAGCAAGGATCAATCAGTCCTTACAGAATTTTAACTGCCAACCAATTATCAGACGATTGTGTTGTAGTTCTTTCAGCCTCAATGAAGAGGACTTTTACTGGTTGCTTGATTTAAGAGAATTTAAACACAAGAACAGTTAAATAAAGAGCAATTGAAGCATTTCATTAGTATGAAAAACTTACAATGATCCAAATCCAGCCTCGTAGAGGTTTACAGCGACAATCTATTTGAAACTACTCCTATGAATGAAGTGCAGTGCAGGAATTTAAAGTACAGGAATGTAAAGAACAGGAAATATAAAAACTGGAAAGAAATATGTAAACTAAGACTAGTTTGTTGGATCTGAGTCTAGCCGTTTTTCTGGGGTCTTCCCTGCTATTTATACTTCTCAAAGATGACCATCGAACTGTACTTCAAACTGTCGAACTGCTCCTCCGTGATCACTGATAATGCTGCCTTATAAGTAGTTCCACTACGCCATCACTTGCAGTTAAGCTTCCCTCCTATATTTGAATTTGAATGTGAGTAACTGTTGAAGCCACGTCACCTTGCATCTCTTTGCTGATCCAATGTTACTCGGACCACGCAATAGACAATATCAACTATCACGTGTACGATCAGAATCGAAGACTTGAACAGTCTTCCTATATTACCCTTACTCTGCCACGCGTCGAACTGTAGCTAGTCTTTTACAAAATATGTAGCCAACATTACCCCCCGCGGCCCTTAAAAATGATGTTTACTTTGAATTTTTGAAGGGCCGAACCAAGCACATGACTAATCTAAGCAATAAAGTGCTTCGAATGATATAATAGCACCAATAAAGTGTTTCGAATGAGCATGAAATTATGACTAGATGACCAATAACAAGATTCAAAGGTGGTATAAAAGACCAAATTCATCGTTCGAAGGTCTTGCGGCACAAATTTGAAGGAACAACATCACCCTTCGAAGGTTGGAAGCATTGATATAGGATGATGATACTTACAATGAAGTTTCAAGGTTAGGCATGATGCTTCAAATGTATCTTCGAAGCTTTATACAGTTTCGAAGGTGAAGTAATCAACCTTCGAAACAACTCTTGATGCTTCGAATGTATCTTTCAAAGCTTTATACAGTTTCGAATGTGAAGTAATCAACCTTCGAAACAACTCTTGATGCTTCGAATGTCGAAGGTAAAGTAATCAACCTTCGAAACAACTCTTGATGCTTCGAATGTATCTTCAAAGCTTTATACAGCTTCGAAGGCAAAGTAATCAACCTTCGAAACAACTCTTGATGCTTCGAATGTATCTTCGATGCTTTGATTGTGTACAACTGGCCATCAATTTGAAAAGATAAGCCATTCTCAACCATTTATTTAAATGCATAGGCTTTTTCTAGCCAAGTTCATGCATTTTAAATGGTCATCCCTTGTTCTAGCCAAGTTCATGCTTCGAACTCATAAGAACAATTTGTTAATTTTATTAGCCACATCATCAGAATTATATTTTGATGTGAACCACAAATCCAAAAAGGATTTTGAACACCAAAAGTCATGGTATAGTGTGACCTTGAAAATTCGTACTTTTTAACATTTTGAAAAATGTCAAAAATTTTGAATTCATAAATAGTGGCTTGTTTATTATTCTTGACCATGTTTGGTTTAAAAACATGACTTTTGCCGAATTGATTTTCATAATTCTTTGGCAAAGTGGGTTGTTTTTCCATATTAGCCATTAATGGCTTATAAAAATCCCCCATAAGAATGTTATTTTCATGACTTGACTCTCTAAAAATTGGTTTTTGAACCCCCCGAGCCATGTATGAAACATCATTCTTAGCCAAATTTGGCTCATGAACATACTCTTTCGTTATGTTAATTTCATAATTTGACTCTTTGAAAACGGACTCTTGAACCCCCCGAGCCATGTATGAAACATCATTCTTAGCCAAATTTGGCTCAAGAACATGCTCTTTCGTTATGTTAATTTCATAATTTGGCTCTTTAAAAACGGACTCTTGAACCCCCCAAGCCATTGATGAAATCAACTCTTTGCTTTTGCTATTTTTAACCATGGAAAAATTCTCAAAAAATTCACCAATTCCGGCCATTAAGGCCTCAATTAAAGACTTGGTAGTGAGAGTTGATAACTTATCATTCTATTGGCGAATTTCCATATCAAGTTGATGAATTTCTCCAATTAAATGGTGTCTTTTTTCTTCCACCAAATAATATTGTAAGGGATGAAAATTTATTTCATCAAGAAAATGGATCTCTTCTTGAAGATCCAAAATTTCTTGTTTATGCCAATAAATTTCATCTAGGCTATTTGAAATGGACAAATCCAATTCATTTTCCATTTATTACACTTGACGTCCCACCGGGCGTGCCAAAAATATACGTTGGCTTTTTGGCTTTCGAAGGTTATTTTTGTAGTTGTGAGCGTGCTAGCAAGGATCAATCAGTCCTTATAGAATTTTAATTGCCAACCAATTATCAGACGATTGTGTTGTAGTTCTTTCAGCCTTAATGAAGAGGGCTTTTACTGGTTGCTTGATTTAAGAGAATTTAAACACAAGAACAGTTAAATAAAGAGCAATTGAAGCATTTCATTAGTATGAAAAACTTACAATGATCCAAATCCAGCCTCGTAGAGGTTTACAGCGACAATCTATTTGAAACTACTCCTATAAATGAAGTGCAGTGCAGGAATTTAAAGTACAGGAATGTAAAGAACAGGAAATATAAAAACTAGAAAGAAATACGTAAAGTAAGGCTAATTTGTTGAATCTGAGTCTAGCCGTTTTTCTGTGGTCTTCCCTGCTATTTATATTCCTCAAAGATGACCATCGAACTGTACTTCAAACTGTCGAACTGCTCCTCCGTGATCACTGATCATGCTGCCTTATAAGTAGTTCCATTACGCCATCACTTGCAGTTAAGCTTCACTCCTATATTTGAATTTGAATGTGAGTAACTGTTGAAGCCACGTCACCTTGCATCTCTTTGCTGATCCAATGTTACTCGGACCACGCAATAAACAATATCAACTGTCACGTGTACGATCAGGATTGAAGACTTGAACAGTCTTCCTATATTACCCTTACTCTGCCACGCGTCGAACTGTAACTGGTCTTTTACAAAATATGTAGCCAACAGTTGTAGTAATCTAAAAACATAACTTCAATTAAGAAAAACAATTTTATTAATTTATTTATTTCTTCCTTTTCCTTTCAATTGAAGTAGCCTAATCAGGATAATAAAACCATGATCTTTTCAATTATATAGCACCTAGCCTTCATTGCAGCCTTGCAGGTGATGAGATCATGTACTATCACGATCCAAACCCGCCCCTAAAAGTTTGAACATGACTGGCCTGTGCTTAAGCCTCCAAACAAAATAGTCAATAAATATTTGTACAACATTGGGGCCTAAAACGGAAGAAATTATAATGACAAAGAGAAAACTTCCATTGAGCAGTGTCTAGATGCCAGGATCTGAGTATACACATTATATATATCCACATTTACATATACCGTTCAAAATAATAAATCCACGACATGCCACTCTAAACAAAAGGGGGATGGTCCATCATTTACATATTAGTAATGTATTTATATCCGTAGCAAAATGGAATATACAGAAGAAACCCCAAAATAAAACAAAAGGGTTTAACTTGGAAGCCTTAACAGAATGAACCAACAAAAGACTCCTGGAGCTGACCTAGGGTTGATCTCTGGGTTGACCACTTACAAAACATACATGAATACGAAATGAGTCAAGCTTAGTGAATAAAAGTAATGTACTAAAGCATGTAAATGAGTATGTACATAACTCATGTATGTCCTTTTTGATTAACAGAACGGCCTCGGGCCCAATAGTAGCAGAACGGCCTTAGGCCCAATAATAACAGAACAACCTCGGGCCCAATAATAGCAGAACGGCCTCGGGCCTAATAATAGCACCATAAATAAATCCCATCTCATATCTACATTCCATATATATATATATATATATATTTTGTAACTCGTTCATTCGAATAACATAATTTCAGAAAATCATGCATTAACGTATCAAAAGAAATATAAGTGTTTTACACTACTATTACTCACAGTGATCCGGTCGTGCAGTGGTCTCTTTTGGTGAGTGACCTACACATCTCACACAAAAATTGATAAGTAATGCATCATTTTTCTTAGTTTCTTTCCTTTTATCTTTATTTCTTGTTGTTCACTTCCCATTCATTTTTAGGTGTTTTGGAGGCATAAAATATACAGATTAACTGGCTCGAAAGGTCAAAAGGGGTATCAAAAGACAATAGAAATTTTCTCCCTTTCCTGAACGTGCGGAGGGTGTGTCGCACGTGCGGCCCGCATGCGCTTTTATTTCAGAAAGCCAACTTCTACCTCCCCTGTTTTCTGCACGTGTGGTTGTGCTTCCTGCACGTGCGGCTATGCTTCTCGTACATGCGAGCATGGGCCCTACACGTGCGGTTATGGCTTTGTTTGTGCAGTCCGAAAATGCCTAAAAATCAAGCTTTCCAAACACATTTTCAAGGCTCAAATTAAGTAATTTCCCTCCAAATAACATGGTATAAGTACATAACAAACATGATACACAACTCAATGAGATCAACTCCCTTTTAATTGGACAAACAACACTTTAATTTCTATGAATCTCCCATCTTCTTCATCTTTTTATATATATATATATACACATACACACCCATATATACACATACATACCTAAATTCAAGGCATGCAAGAGATAAGATTAAATGACAAAAGCCAACTCAAATCAACTTAAATGAAGGAACCAACTCATACATCAAGTAATTGTAGTTCAATTCCATGGAAAGTGTTTCAACCATAACATACCCATAAACCCTAACCTTCATAAGTGTCAAATCTTCATTTTGAGTCTTGATTCTAATCAACTAGGGCAAAATATATATAGTATTCTTGGTGATAGAAACATACCTTAAGCTAGAGTCCTTAAACTCCTTCAAATCTTCAATCTTCAACTCTAGATAAAATCCCCATTTTCTTCTTTCTTTTCTCTTTTTTCCTCTTTCCAGGAGATATTTTTGTTTTGTTTTTGTTGAGTCTAATTGTTAACTCTAAGGCTCATAAGGCCCCTCCATTCCTACTAACCCAATGGTCAAGCTTAATTAATGGTTTAAACTAAATAAATCAAATTAATTCATTACGAATCAAATTTTTACAAAATTTCATATTATGTCCTAAAAATCATGCTCATCATAACTGTAAAGTCAATTTTTGGTTATCGCGCCTAAGGCTTTCAATTTCTAGTCTAAAGGACACAATTTCAACAAATTTTCTTATAATAGACAGATAGAAGTTAATAGACATACAATTCACACACTAGCACATGGATTTTTGTATTCAACACATAAACACACATATAATCGCACCCCTAATGAGGGATTTAAGCATATAAGAGGGTCGGGTTATTACATGTACTCTAAATTTCATCCAGAAATGGAAAAATAACCAAAATTTGGTCGAATTTGACTTTTTTTGAAGACAATGTCACTGGCAAGTCTCAAAGTTATCATTCGATTATTGATAATTGTGGTCCCCTGTAGTTGTTGATCTCTAATGTTTGGAAGATGATAGAAGATCAGCATAATATTGGTCGATCCAGCCTTGGATGATCCTAACCTCTGTGTTTCGTTGATCTGTCAACCATTGAGGATCACTTTTGTCTGTTGGAAGAATATCCAAGCAATGGGATCCTGTAAAGATAAATTTCATCATATATATATGAGAAAAGAGGTCTATATTATATATTGCCAAATAAATTTTTTTTTTCTTTTCATTTTTTTGTGAACTCATACATGTGTTTTATATACATATAGGTCTCATCATATCGGAAAAGAAAATAGATTGCAATTTATAAGTTTTATCAAGGTGGATTGGACATGGGGCCATCACGAGTTCCACTCTACTGATTTAATCTATTCATTTTGTAGATATTTGCATGTATATCGCTTGCAAAAAAAAAAAAATCATATTAAGACAATAATTGTAGCCATAGTATTTTCATCATATTTTGTTGTGTCAATACATACAAAACAAAAAAATACAAAAACATTTGTGAAATGCTTATACTAGCAGTGATTTAGATCCTTTTCATTTGATAAATTGAATGGAGATCTTCATTTTATAATCAATGGCTATGAAAATTTTATATCCATAAATTTGTATTTTAAAAGTGAAAAACGATTAGGATAAGTTTTAAAATTTATAATAAGAGAAAATTATAAATTATTGATTTTAATTGTGATGATCTATTATAATCATTTTATAGATGAAATGGAGAAGATGAAATTCCAATCAAACAAATGTATTATAGGCATGGCATTATTTATTGTACAGATTGATATAGATGAGTACATACCGTTAACGGTATAAACTGCAACAACACTTTCTGATATGTCTTGCAACACCCTGCCATTATTTATCAAGATAGAATTAAACTCGGGACAACCAGGTAATTTTCTTTCATTTTTTTTCTTCTTTTTTGGAAAAAGGCATATTTTTCACATATACCCTGCACAGCTGTAAGGATCTCTTAGGCCATTGGAGAAAATTATGTTGCTTGCAAACCTCTGGAGAATTGCTTTTATATCCTACAAATTGCATTTCAAAACATGTAAGGTTCCCTTGCGCATTCAAAGGAAAGTATCACTTTTTTTCTCTTCTTCTTCTTCTTCTTTTTTTTTTTTTTTTTTTCTCTTCGACAAGTGCATGAAATTTATTTAAAAAGTCAGTCAATCAAATTATAAAAGCATATAGTATCAACTTGGAAGAGGAACAACAAGGGAAGGGGTGGCTGAAGAGTGACGGCGATGGAAGGGGCAACGGGGATGGGGAAAAACGGCGCTAGAGGGAGAGAGGTGGCACTGACACTGTTGCCAACGAATATAGCCAACAATGACTATCTTCGATATGGGAGTGAGAAGGGAAATTAGAGCTTTAGGATTTGTGGGCTCGAATGTAATTTTATGTAAGAGTAAAATTGTAATAAAAAAATTAAAATGAAAGTATAATGAAGTAAAATGAGGATATAAACTGAATCAGCCTGATAGTGCACAAAAAACTAGTAATAAATTTAAAAGGGAATTAACATTCAAGGATAATTTTTAAAAATTATTATATGTTAATAAAAAAAATTATAATTGTAATTATTAATATTTATAATATTTACCATTTATTTGTAATTATTTAAATTAAAGAGAGAAGAATGAAGAGGACATACATGGCCTCCATAGTAGGTTGTGACCCAATGAGGCCTAGGTGGGACCCCATAAGAACTTATGCAATCCTCAGTGAAGCTGGTTAGATTGAAAGGCCATGCAAAAAACATAGTATCGTTGCTACCTCGGCCAATGGGTATCACCATCTCACTACATGTCTACATAAATAAAATCAATAATCTTCAATTAAACAACTAATTAACATGGTACTATACGCATCAGTTAGAATATTAATTAATAAAACAACATATGTTATAGTATTATAATTTTAAAATTATAAACCCCACTCATTATACAAACTACAAATATTCAAAATTAAAAATTATATCACATTATCTGTTAATACACTAATTAATATACCAATTAATATATAACTTTATTCACTAATTAAGTATCACACAATTCCAATAAGCACACAAAATAAAAGTAAAGTGAGAATAAAAAAAAATGATTGTATTTTTTATTATTTTATATATATATATATATATCTATCTATACTATTATAAAGTGATGCCATGTGGCAGTATTTTTTATTTTTTAAAAAAAAAGTTAAACAAAGAGATGGGCAAGGCTTGAACCCATGACCATGGGTTTAAGTACGAGGACTCATACCACTTAAGCTAAGTACACATTATGATATTAATTTCATTATTATTTTTTTTTATTCTTACTTATTTAAATTGCACACACATCGTGTGTGCCACCCACTAGTATATATATATATACATTTTTAGATAAGTAAAAAAGTAAAGTATGTAAGAGAGAAATACGAGGGAAATTCTTTTTCTCTTACTTTGTAATTTAATGGACAATATTAGTATTATAAATATTTTACATTCTCACCAAATCATTTTCATGAGAAATTAAATAAACTTAGTAAGAAAGTTCTATCTCTCACTATTTGTAATTACTTTTCACCATTTCTTACCCAATGTATAAGCTAATTATAAGAAAATAGTTTGCTTTCTTATTATTTCTTATCATTTGTCACAAAATCACCCCATCCAAATAGAATGATAGTTGCATCAATAATAAATTGAGAAAATTTCATTTGTGCCCTTATATTTTGTCTCAATTTTCAATTACACCCCAAACTTTGAATAATTTCAATTTTAACCTCAAAGTTTTTGAAATCGTATCTGTTAAGTCCCTTTGTGTTGTCAATTCCGCAAACAAACACATTTAAATTGTATTTTGGTGTTTTGTTTTTTGCTTGGACCGCTCGAGCACAACTTTGGTGGCTCGAGCGAAGAATCTTGTCTCTCAGTAGTTCAGTCATGTTTGCATAAATATTGGGATGTTTGACTCTGCGCTTAAGGAAACTTTTCATCACTTGAGCGAGGGCACTTATGGTTTCTCTACATACAAGACACACCGCTCGAGCAACCATTCCTTCGCTCGAGCGGTCACCGTGACCCTGTTTCCTATAAAGTTGAGCAAAAGACTAATTTTAGGGTTATGACGTCCAAATCTAAAATCTAAGATTTTGTTCTTACTTCTAGAGTTTTTTTTTTTTTTCCTTGTTTCCCTTGATGTCTTTGTGAGATTGATCGCAAGAAATGAGTTAAGTTGATCGTATTAAGGGGGTTTGTTTAATTCTTCAAATCAAAGAGAGTTTGATTGGTGGATTTTGAAAGTTCGAGCGTGAAGGCTTTGAAGGAGTTCAAAATGGCTCGTTGTTGTGGACTCGACGTGGGTGTTGTGGATTCACATCAGGCTAATCAATTCCGAGACGAAGGCGTTGGTGAAAGATGCACAAGTGGTAAAAGACAGTTCTTCAACGTGTTGAATAATTGTTGGTCATCTTGTGTATTTTCATTATCTTCATAGTAGATTGATTAGTGACGTTTCGCTCATAATTTTTTATCACAATTGGAGGTATTTCAATTGTGATTTTTTCCACGTTAACATCGTTACACTTTATACACAACCACCATCAGCAAAGTAGAATCACCTCCTTAAATGAGAAAAATACAAAAACACAAAAATAGACACCCAATTGGTAAAGTGAACAAACCAATATTTCTTCCAAATCCTAGTAATCTCTAGATAAATTATGTTGCATACACCATACATATCAACAACAAACACACCCATTTGCTAAATCGAATAAAACCCACTTGGTTAATTGCACAAAATCCCAACACATGCTCATTATAGTGATCATCAACAACCAAAAACACCCACTTCACCTGATAGCACAAACAAAGATATATATACACATATACATACACGTGAAGTTGATGAAGGTGATGAAGAGATGAGATGATATTTATATATATACACCCTAGATGATATGTATATATATATATATATAAGATGAGCATTAACTTCATCAATTTCATCATCTTCATCAATGTCACCACCCGAACCAGCAACTTCACAACCACCGAACTCCATTACAGCCACCATGAGCATTGCCATCACCACTATTTTTCAATACCAAACCCACCTCCTTCACAATCAAGTTTCATTATCACTACCATCAAGCTCCACGACCACCATTACTACAAGCTCTCCTACCATCACTAGACCGCTACCACCACTATCACCAGCTTCGTTACCACCTAGAACCATGCTCCACATCATGTTATAAGTCAAGAAGAAGAAGAAGAAGAAGAAGAAGAAGAAGAAGAAGAAGAAGAAGAAGAAGAAGCATGAGAAAGATGGAGGAGAAAGAAACAAAAGATGAATGCTTTGAAATTTTCAAAATTAATTTTTGGATAACTTTTGGCATACCGAAACCTCCCATTACACGAAGAAGTGAGAAAGTAAGATAATATAGAACGAAGTAGGAAGCAAGGTGAAGAGAATGGTGAAACAATGAAGTAAAATCGTCAAGATCGAGAAATATATAAAGTTCGAAAGATGGCTCGAAGAAAAATCAAAAATGAAAAGAAAATTTTTATTTTCTTTATCAACTTTCAGAGCTCCAACAACATGCAAAAAGAGGAAGAATAAGATGTGTGAGATGAGATAATGAAATATAGGTTCAAGATGAATTGAAATTATTTGATTCAATGAATGAGTTGTACAGATTACATTGTATATATAGAACAGTTGGGGATCAGTCATAACAAACTCCTAATAATATCCTAACCAACTCCTAAGCTAACTGACTATGTAACTAACTGATCTGATGTGGCTGTAACTGCACTAACTAAAGCTGGAGGTGACTTCACTATTAAGCTGATATGGGATGAAGGCTTAGCTGCTGCTGCTGCTAAGCTGAGCTAGAATGATGATGTATTCTCAACATGCCCCTACAAGCTGATGGGGTGGTAGAACTCCATAAGCTTGGATTTAAGATACAAGAATCTGGCCACAGATAAAGGTTTGGTGAAGATATCAGCCAACTAATCTTGAGTAAGAATATAATGTAAACTGAGTTGTTTAGCAAGGACTCGATCCAGGACAAAATGACAATCCACCTCGATATGCTTGGATCGAGAATGGAAAACTGGATTAGAGGCAAGAGCAATAGAAGATACATTGTCACACCATAAGATAGGGATAGTTAGGGAGGAAATAGCCAAGTCCTGAAGCAGCATGTGAATCCAAGCTAATTCTGCAGTAGCATGAGTCAGTGCTCGATACTCTGCCTCAGTAGAGGAGCGAGACACAGAGACTTGCTTTTTAGCAGACCAAGAGTTAAGGTTGGAACCCAAAAATATGCAATACCCAGAGGTGGACTTTCAGTCAAGCACATCCCCTACCCAGTTTGAGTCTGAAAAGGTATGAAGATCAAAGGTACTAGGATGATATGCCAAACCATAAACAATGGTGCCCTAAACATACCGTAGTAATCGTTTAACAGTGGAAAAATGCCCAAAAGTGGGAGCATGCATGTGTTGACATAACTGATTGACAACCAAAGAACGATCAGGCTGAATGATGGTAAGATATTGCAAACCTCCTACAATACCGTGATATAAAGAAGGATTGTCAAAGGGTAAATGAGTATTAGAAGGAAGAGAAGGTTTGACTGCAATAGGAGAAGAGCATGGCTTACAATCAGCCATGCCAGATTTGTGCAGAAGATCTTGAGCATATTTCTGTTGAGAAAGGAAGTAGCTTGAGCCACCACTGGACTGGATTGAAATGCCAAGAAAATAAGCAATATTCCCTAATTCCTTCATAGAGAATGCTTGATGCATTTGGTAAATAAGAGACTAAATATGAGAAGCATTGTTGCCTGTGAGTATAATGTCATCAACATAGATCAAGAGGACAGTAAATGAAGTGGCAGTGTGTTGAATGAAGAGAGAGGTATCACACTTGCTATTGCAAAATCCTTGGGAGAGAAGAAATACTGAGAAGGTGGAATACCAAGCACGTGGGGCCTGTTTTAATCCATACAATGCTTTGTGCAATTTACACACTTGAAAGCAGGGGGTTGTAACATACACACCTTTTCCTCAAGAGTTCCATGAAGAAATGCATTAGAAATATCCAGCTGACGAATTGGCCACTGGTGATGAAGAGCAAGGCACAACAAAATGCAAATTGTGGGTTGTTTGGCAACTGGACTAAAAGTCTCTTGAAAATCAATGCCTTCTTGTTAAAACTAGCCCTTAGCAACAAGACGGGCCTTGTACCTAGCAATAGTCCCATCAGAATTCCGTTTGATTTTAAAGACCCACTTACACCCAATGGCTGTCTTGTGAGAAAGCAAAGAAACAAGGGACCAGGTCTGCTGTTGTTGTAATGCAGAATATTCCTCAAACATAGCTTTTGTCCAAAGAGGAGACAAAAGAGCTTACTTATGAATGGGAGGCTCAAAATCAGAATAAAGAGAAGAAGAAGTTTTCTGAGCAGACAAACAAGTAGAAACTGTTTTAGACCTGGTGAGCATAGGATGTTTGTTTTGAGGAGGCCTAGAAAGAGGAAGCTGAATAGAGATGGATTGAATAGGAATAGAGTAAGACAATGAAGGAATAGAAGGAGATGAGGAAGGGACCATCGGAGAAGAAGGAGTACTAACAACTGGAGAAGAAGAAGAATAATGAGGAGGAACCACAGAAGAACTAGAAGTAACTACAGAGGAAGGCAAACCAAAAGACCAGAATAATGTATGAAACTGGGGTAAAGAAAGAGATGAAGAAGGAGAAAAAGAAGAAAGAAAAGCATAAGGAAAAATAGACTCATTAAACACAACATGACGAGACAAATAAACTTTTCGTATAAGAGGATCAAGACAACGATAGCCTTTGGCAAAGGGATGATAACCAAAAAACACACAAGAGATTGATTTGGGCTGAGGTTTATAAGAAACATATGGCTTGAGCCAAGGGAAACATTGGCAACCAAAAACTCTTAACTGAGAATAATCTGGTACAGAATGAAATAGCAGTTCAAAAGGAGATTTATTACTCAGTTTAGAAGAAGGTAACCTATTAATAAGAAAAATAGCAACGGCCATAACATCAAACCAGAATTTCAAAGGCATGGTAGCATGATGGAGAAGAGCAATGGCTGTATCAATAATATGTCTATGTTTCCTTTCAGCCACACCATTTTAGGGAGGTGTGTAGGGACAAGAATGTTGATGAATAATACCCTGAGTAGAAAAAAACTGCTTCATTTTATTATTAAAATACTCAGTACCTCCATCAGTTCGTAAAACTTGTAGTGATGTGTTAAATTGGTTCTCTATATAGGCCTTAAACTCTACAAACTTAGCATAAACTTCACTTTCATAGGCCAATGGGCACAACCATGTAAATCTAGTAAAATCATCTACAAAAAGAACATAGTATTTATAACCAAAATTAGAAGCATATGGACCCCATACATCACTATGAACAAGAGACAGTGGTTGATTAGTAGTAGAATTTGACAATTGAAAAAGCAGTCTGTGGCTCTTAGCAACGCAGCAATCAAGACATGATGATGAAGTGTGCTTATTAGTAGTACAATGTAAAAGACTATGTAAACTTTGAAACTTCAAGGAAGAGGGAGAGGACTGGTTGAAATGCAAAGAATGCTGTGAAGGAGAAGAAGATAGAGAAGTAGGAGATGGCAGGAAATGGTAAAGACCATTGACATTAGAGCCCTTGTGAAGCACTCTCTTCGAAAGCTTGTCCTGAATCACAAAATTCACATCATCAAATGTGATAAAACAGTTGTTATCCTTTGCTAATTTTTGAACAGAAACAAGATTAAAAGAAATGGAAGAAGCATGTAAAACATGATTGAGTTTGAAAGAATGATCAGGTGTAGGTAAAAGACCTTTACCAGTATGCTGTATAGGGACAGAGTTACCATTTCCAATAGTGATGTGATCTGTTCCTTGATAAGGCTGATAAGAAGTCAGATTGTTCATGTCATTGGTGATGTGATCTGTTGCTGCAGAGTCAAGGTACCAAGGAACTTGAGAAGAAGCAATAGGAGAACCAGATGTAGCAACAAAAGCTCGAGAATGTGAAGGAGCAGATGAAGAAGAAGGCTGATGATACTGCTGTGATTGTGGCTAAAACTATGATTGTGGCTAATACTGAGAATCCATCCTATACCAACACTCAAGAGCAATGTGGTTAAAACCACCACAAATTTGACATTGTTGAGTTGAATGAGGATTTCGACCTCTACCTCGACCAAAACTTGCTGTAAACCTACTAGAACTACTACCAGTTTTGTAACCTTGAGATCGACCTATATTGCCTCTATAAGAGTTTCTGCCTCTGTAATAACCCCGACCTCCGATTAATGCTAATCCATGACTAATTATGCCTAACAGTAATTTAGAAGGAACCCGGAATTAATTTACATGTGTATTGCATCATTTTTGTGTTTATATCTGTTAAGCGTAGAAAGATCTGTTCATGTTATTAGTTTTGAATTGCGAATTGAAAGCTTTATCGGCGTCCGAGTCAGAAATTGACTTGATATATGTGCTAGTTAGGATTATAGAATTTTATGGCAGGTTTAATTAGAATTCGGTTCGGAACGATTAAATTAAATTAAATAATGCTAGGTTAAACATAGGTTTGTTGAATGCAAGTAATTACATTTTTGCCCCTTAGTAGGCCACTCTGTTCAATCTTGATTAGGAGCTTTTGATACATATCTCAGCCATTGCTTATTAGACTCAAAACCGTGAGAAAGAGGGAGAGTGAGAGAAGCTTGGTTTCATCAAAAATTTGGCTTGGAAATCTGAGGATTTGTAGAAGAACTACACAATTGAGCTAGCACACCTTGAACTCAAGACTTAAGGTAAGGAATTCATCCTTTCAATTAGGAAATTGAGTTGTTCTTGCTAGGTCCATGGTGAAATTGGTATTTAAAGTCAAGACTTAGCTCAAAGTGTTGTTTTGAGAGTCAATCCATGCATGCATGCATAAATTTCTATGTTTTGAGTTTACCTTTCAAAGAATTCCTTCATGCATGTGTTAATTTCGTTCTCACTTTGGAAACACAATGAGTTTCAGGTTGTTTGATAGCATTTGATCATTATTTGGAGAGCCTTAGCTCAAAAATGTTCATGCATGTCATGTTTTGGATCTTTTATAAAGTTTAAATTGAGTTTGTGCATAATTGGTTTACTCTTGGGCCATGATTTCTTGAATTGAAGCTTTAAACATGTTGTTTTATGAGTTACCAAGGGTTTTCCAAAGTTTTGGCCCAGAAAAATGAGTTTTGGGATGGTTGATTGTTGAATTTCATGCTAGGAGGTCAATCTAGATTTTCCAGAAATTTGATCCACGCTCGAGCGGGGACTTTCATGCTCGAGCGTGAAGCCTGAGTACATGCACTTCTGCTCGAGCGGCGAGAGTCACGCTCGAGCGGCAAGAGTCACGCTCGAGCGTGAAATGCGTATACCCAGAAGTTTGTGCGTTTTGCAGTCCGTTCGAGCGGAGGAAGCCACGCTCGAGCGAGGGTCTGCGTCACACGCTCGAGCGGGGGTCGAGCGCCCGTCGAGCGTGAATTTCATGCATCCAGCACTTTTTCATAAGTTTACAGTTCGCTCAAGTAGGGAAGTCCACGCTCGAGCGGAGTTCTTTATCTGCATGTCCGCTCGAGCGGGGAAAAGCCATGCTCAAGCGTGGACCTTATCTTCAGCAAAATTTGAGAAATGGTTTTCAATGCATTCTTGCATCCTCATTCTATCCTAGGCATTCCTAGGCCATGTTTAAGACCCTTTAATGAGGATAAGAGATTAGAAACACACTAAGAGCCAACGAAATAAGTTTTGTACAATTAGAACGTGTGTTTCAAGTGTGTATCTGTTATGTGTTATGTAGGTCACGTGCCGCGTCCTGTCTGACTAACCTGCTCCGTCTGTTTGTCTCAAGGCCCACTGTGATTAATAACTCTATAAAGTTATGTTTAACTTAAGTATTTTCTGACTGATATGGTATGATCTGTTTTCTGAAATGCTATCTTACGATTTTTGAATGAATGTCTAATTTTCTGAAAAGTATTTGTGGCACCCTTAGTTCACGTGGCCCTCGCCCGGGGGTAACAATACCGCGGCCAATCTGCACATGGCCCTTGCCTGGGGGTAACAATACCATGGCTACTTGCGCGCAAGATATGGACCTTTATGGTCATTGGTACCAACTATGCATGTGGGTCTCTGGACCAAATTGATTTGATAGCTAATGGGTGTACCACGTATGATATTATGCAAAATCTGAATATGAACATGAGTGTATATCTAAATCTATTTTTGTTTTGAAGTCTGAATATGTTCTGATCTAAATACTGGATCCTAACTTGTGCTAGACATCATTCATAAAACCCCTTTACTCTGTTATTATTCACTAGGCTTCCACTCACAGTTTATATTATGTATGTAGGTGAGCCGGCGGGTGATCAGGGTCAAAGTTAACGGCCTTCTGTTTTGTTTTTGTCAGCCAACCGTTGTGCCTCCCAAGGAGGTTCCGATCGAAGTCTCGTTATATGGCTATTTTTGTATTCATGCTAGTCTCTGTGACTGTCTTGTAAAGTCAGGTCTTGAGATGTGTACTTCTGTATATACTTTGTAAATAGTGGTGTCCTTTGACTGGCATGTTTATGTATATATAAATAAGTTTTGAAATGTGATGTCCCATGTACGTCATCACAACTCATTGGACCTTGTCTATTTTGTATTATTGCTTCCGTAGCCCCTTATTATTTGCTAATCTGTTCAGAGGCCTTTGGTAATCCACGGATTACTGGCCGGTTACGGTGCTAAACCTACAAGAGCAGGTTTGGGTCATGACAGCCTCTGAAACCATAGGTTTGTCCTCTAGACTGAAAGTTTGATGAAGAAGAAGAACCTTTAACAGTTGAAAAGGCTACAGTAGGCTCTAAGAAATTCTTCTTAGTTTTGGACTCCATATGGATAGCCTCAGAACAAAGCAATCCTGATAACTCATCCATGGTGATTGGTTCAGACCTAGATCGAATGGAGATGGTAAAAGCATCGAATTCATCAGTAAGACCATTCCTTGTGAGTAAAACAAGACCGTCATCATCAATGATGACTGAAGCAAAGGCTAACTGATTTACAATTTCTTTGATTTTGAACAAATACTCTTCCATTGAATCTGTCTTCTTGGCAACACTGTTTAATTTGTTCTTCAACTAATGGATGTGTGATCTAGAAAGCGTAGTAAACCTCTTGTGCAAAACAAACCAGATCTCAGATGAATGTTGACATTGCAATACAGTAGAATAGATTGTAGGAGACGGAGTTGCTGCAAGACAACTCAATAGATGAGAATCAACAAGATTCCATTGAAGATGATCAGGATTAGGAACCTTTGTTGCAGTTGAATCTGTGATCACAGCAGAAAGACATGGAATTCTTCCATCAACATAGCCAATTAGATTCGTAGCTTTCAGAATATTGTGAATCTGGCTTTTCCAAATCAGAAAATTACTGGAATCAAGCTTCACAGTAATGAATGAAGACAGATTAGAGATTAACATTGCAAGATTAGATGGAATCGAAGAAGAAGTAGATAGATTGGCCACTGATGATGGATTGGCCATTGATCTGAGCTCGGAGGAGCTTTACAACTCTGATACCATGACGAAATATAGATTCAAGATGAGTTGATATTATTTGATTCAATGAATGAGTTATACAGATTACATTGTATATATAGAATAGTTGGGGATCAGTTATAATAACCTCGTATAATATCCTAACCAACTCCTAAGCTAACTAACTCTGTAACTAACTGGTCTGATGTGGCTGTAGCTGCACTAACTGAAGCTGGAGCTGATGCACTGCTGAGCTGATATGGGATGAAGGCTTAGCTACTGCTGCTACTAAGTTGAGCTGGGATGATGATGTATTCTCAACACGAGATACGAAAACTGAGCCGCGAGATGAATCTAATGATGTAAAAATGAGGCGAAATGGAATTATGACAAAAAAGATATAAGAGCTTGAAGTGGTGGTTGTTGATGGTGGTTTGGTGGTAAATGAGGGTAGGTCTGCATATTTCTTTTGAAAATTAAGGCCAAAATGTAATTTTTTAACTTTTTTCGTTTCGGATTTGACGGCAGGAGCAAAATTGATACAATTTTAAAAACTTTAGCATAAAATTGAAATTATTCAAAACCTGGGTATGTAATTGAAAATCAAGGCAAAGTATAGGGATAAAAGTAAAATTTTCTCTAATAAATTTTATACATATAATTATTTCCCAGCCCATGTTTAATATGATTACAGATAAAATAAACTACACTAAAATTATTTTACCCATTTGAAGTCATGTCAATTTTTCGTTATATTAAAATTATCTTCAAACTTGGTTTAAATTCGATTCTATTTTTATTATTTCAAGAAAAAATGTAAAAATGCATATTTTTAGGTACAATGCTACTGCATACATCAAAAAATACTTTAAAAATTATTCAAAATTTGAAATATGTTAGTAATATTCATTTTTTAGGTCTTAATAGATATATCATTTTTCAAAAAAAATCAATTAATCCCATAATTATAGTCACATAATTTATAATTTCTTCTACAAAAGTGGAAGGCATATTTTTTTAAATCAATTTACCTTTTTTTCGTGAATGTCTATACGATGAGACTTAAAAAACTAAACAGCATCTACCCATCAAACTAGATACTCCAATCCACTTTAGTGTACCACGTCGGATTTCATTTTTTTCATGAGTGAGTCTCATGCACACTTATTAATGAGAGTCTTATTACTTTATTAAAATTAAAGTGGGATTACTATGATATGTGCATGTTTGGTAACATTTATATTTAGAATCATTTGTTATATTTATAGAATTTTTAAAAACTATAAACAAAAATTCATTTGATTTCTATTTTCATTTTCAAAAAAATTATAAATAATTTACAGCATCAAAAAAAAAAAAAAAAAAAAATTTGACTTACTTGCCAATCCCAATCCCCATAAGGGTCATCAGAATAATTGTAGTGTTCATTGATATAGCATGACCTGTTAACTCTGGCAGCAACTACGCCGGCGAATATCCGACCAAGAATATCAGTTCCGTTAGGTGCTCCGTCAATGCCACCACAAACCACCGTTACTGGATATCTTGGTGGTCTATCATATTGAGCTGCACCCGAATACAATCCGTCTAAATATTCCTTGAGCTCAAACGAATCGCTCAACGGGCTGAAAAAAAAAAAAAAAAAAAAAAAAGAAGTAAAAAAAGTGATGACAGAAATTGGATTAAATACTCTCTGTTTCTTTAAGGCTTTATTTGGATTATAAATTTTTACAGAAATTTGAAATGGTAAACGTTGATAAAATATAATTATATTTTATTTATATTTCAGTTGGTCTGTTATTTATTTATTTATTTTTTTCTTTTCAAATCCTTATACAAATTGATGATTCGAACGCAACATGTTTTTTTCTATATTTACTTGAAACTAATTTATTGTTAGTAATGGTGAGATTGTTGATGTGGTGGCGACCATAGTAATAGGGTGACAGCAGTAGTATTTGTGGTGGGTGGTGACTGTAGAAGTGTAGTAATATTGATAAAATTTTAATTTGAAGAGTATTTTCCCTCCCTTAAAGGTCGAAAATATTATGGAAAATATGTTTTTAATCTAAATAAGTTTATTTTGTATGGATTTTCATTTTCCATTTATAATTATAATACGAAAAATATTTTCCATCCAAACAAATTGACCTGAAGGGTTGATTTTCAAATTGCAAAAATGTTGTGTATGTAGAAAAATTACCAAAATTTAAATTTATGGCATATATTTAAATTTGGTATAATATGGGTCATGCTTATAACAATACGATGCTTACATTCCAAATTCATAATACTTTTTTAAAATACTTTTTCTACAATGGGCATTTGATGAATTCAACAGAAAATAATATATACCTAGAAAAAAAAAATCATAAATGTATTTAAATTTTAAATTTTAAATCTGTAGTGTAGATTTATACTTTATGTGAGGTAAGTTACACTCAAAATAGATTTGTTTTACAAAAAGTTATTTTGGGCTCTTTAAACAATGAGTAATACTATAAATATTAATTAGTGTACCAACTAAGACATCAATTAGATATAATAGTAGGTAGCACCATATTAAGTGATGGAATCTACATATATATGTATTGTATCTTAGTTAATGTATTAATTGGTACACTAATTAGTATTTCTAACCTTTGAAAATATCAATCAACCCGTCAAACTTCCATTCAAGTTCCAATTGATCACCCCATATATTAACCTATGTTACTGATCCAGTCGGGAAAGTAGCCACGTGAGATTCACGGACACTTTCACGGGCAATATAATAAAATCACTTGATTTCTCACTCAAACACACCCAAGTTATGAGGAGTTTCTATTTGTACACACCTATTTCTCTTTGCCCACATCCTTCTTAGTTCACACACCTAAAATATATATATATATATATATATATATATATATTATTTACTCATTGCACACACTTTTATTCCAGTTATATCCCCATACACACAGCTTTCCAACACTCCTAATCCACACACCTTCCACACCAGCAAGCAACGTTCAAACCTTTCACTTCCAGTCACCATTCCAACCTCTTTCTCTACCCACTGGCGACACTACCGTGACCCCTACCTCATCCTCTCTTTCTCTCTCTCTCTCTCTCTCTCTCTCTCTCTCTCTCTCTCTCTCTCTCTCTCTCTCTCCTCTCAGTCCCAAAAAGGGGGGCGATGACGGCGGCAGCAAGTCGCAGATAAAAGGGGGTTTAGGATGTTGATGGTCGAACCATTGTGTTTTATTCAGATGTTGATGGTCAAACCAAATTCATTGGTTCAATGGTTGATTTTCAAATGGAGGCAATTCTTTCGATACTGGTAGTCCGAATGGTAAGAAAATGAGTCTTTTTCCCAGATCTAGGTTCCACGATGCCTCTCTCTCTCTCTCTCTCTCTCTCTCTCTCTCTCTATGTGTGTGTGTGTGCGTGGATTGAGGATTGTAAAGAGGTGGGAGCTGCGACGGCAGTGGTGTTGCGTCGCGAAGTGAGGGGTTACGAGAGTAGTAAAGAGGATGAGTGAGCGAGCGATGAGCGACGGGGTGGGGAGGGGCTTCAATTCGAGAAGAAGGGGGCTGAGAAGAAGGCGACCGGAAGGGTGGTGGCTAGCGGTGAGGATAATTAAGGTTAAGGTTAGAGTTAGGGTTTTGGTTGAGAAAGAAAGGGATATTTTGGTAATTTTATTTTTTAATAAAAATGTAATAAAAAAATATATCATTAAGTGTGTAGAAAGAGAGGAATAGGCGTGTGCAAATAGAAGCTACCCAAGTTATGCCCTTGCACTTTGTAATGTTTATATATATATATATATATATAGACATATATTCGTAGAAAGAAAAAAGAAGAAAAATGAGGGCTGGAATGATTGAAATGCTGTTTTTATTGGGTGTTTGCCACTTAAAATAAAATTAAAATTTAAAATTTTTAAATTCTATGCAATTAGATGAATCTGAAAAGTAAAATAAATGAGAAAAGTTAGGGATCTTGAAAATTTTTTCATGAAAATGATCATGAAAGATTTATGATCTTTGGATTATCTTGATTAGTGTGTGGTACTTTATTCTAAGAGTAATTTAAGGATCACAAAACTTTCACGATTATTTTCATAATACCTAGCATTGCTGAAAATAAATTTTAAAGATTGAAAATAGTAAAAAAAAAAATAGTTGATTTTTTTATTTTAAAAAATAGATTTTTTTAAGATTTTATTTTCAATTTTTTTATGAACCAAAAAAAAAATTGACTGAAATTTTTAAAAAAAAAAATCATAAAAAAAAAGATTAAAAAAAAATGTGACTTTTTTAGATAATTACTATATATTACCTTTGAAAGACCAGTGATTCTCAGGCGGGTTAACAAACATGACAATGCTACGTAACTCAAATTTTGTGGCTCAAAAGTGGCTCAAATGGCCAAAACGACGTCGTTTTGAGTACAGAACAACATAAAAATGGCCAAAACAACGTCGTTTTGGCCATTTGAACCACTTTTGAGCCACAAAATTTGAGCTACGAGACATTTTCCTAACAAATGAGGTGGATTGAACTTTGGAAGTATGAAGGGTCAATTGTCACTTTTTAAATTGCAGGTGTTAAAGTCAAATTAATGAGCTATTTGAGATTTTCTAAATAAGTATATTTTTTTATTTTTTTATAAAAATATTATGTTGAAAAGTAAAGAAAAAATGTGTAAAAAAATAGAGAGGAGATGTTGATAAATGTTAATTAATGTGACCCAAATAAATGTACGTACGCAACAAAAAAAAAAAAAAAAAGTTACTTTTTTAGTGTATGCCAAACACCTACTAAATGTAAAATACAGGGTTTTAAATGTAATTTCTCCCATTTTTTATATGAGATGCAAGTTTTAAAATATAGGATAAATTATGTAAATGTTCTCTATATGTCAATTTAGTCCTTTTTTCTTTTAATTTGTTCGATTTTACCCCTTAATTTAACAGATTATATCATATTGATCTAGTAAATAACGGCCGTTACGTTTGATGAACGGAAACTCAAACGATGTGTCAATTTGATCCATATCAAAATTGAGCAAATTAAAATAATATGAACCAAATTGACATATTGTGTAAACTACAATGACCAAATTGACACATCATTTAAGCACGTGACAATTTTCCGTTCATCAAACTTAACGGCCGTTATTTATTGGACCAATATAGCACAATCCATTAAATTAAGGGACAAAATCTAACATATTAAAACAATAGAAATCAAATTGACACATCATATAAATTATAGGAATCATTTACATAATTTAATCAAAAATATAATTTGCAAACCCAAGTAATTTTAAATTTACTACTTAAATCCAAGTAAGGTTGTTTTGTTTGTCATATTTTCAAAACACAATTTTTTTTTTTTTTTTTTTACAATAAATGAGTTAAAAAATGTGCTGTGTTTCAACATAAGCTTAAAACTATTTAAATTACAAAATACTGTTCTCAAACAACTTATAGTTGATTAAAAAAATATAAAAAATAAAACACAAACTATACTTACTTTTTTTTCCATTTTATTTTTATTTTATTTTATGGGAAACTATACTTGCTTAAGAGGCATCCAATAACACTACAAAATTTTTGCTGTGAATTTAATCAAAGGACAGTGTGGACTTATGCAAATTTACGAGCATGTGTTGAATCTTTGACTGAGGATTGAGAGGCCATTGGGCTGGGAAGCAACTTCA
This sequence comes from Camellia sinensis, assembly GCF_055761805.1. Classification (NCBI taxonomy): domain Eukaryota; kingdom Viridiplantae; phylum Streptophyta; class Magnoliopsida; order Ericales; family Theaceae; genus Camellia; species Camellia sinensis. The sequence continues at coordinate 84,552,668 of NC_138974.1, forward strand.
TCAATTACAGACCACGACTGCTTTATTGTCTCGTAGCAACTCTCGCTGACTTCCTGAAAATAAAATAAAAATAAAAAAATTAGATTATATTAATAGTGTTTATAGTTTAGGACTCATGTCACTTTAATCTTTGACTTTTTAATTATAATATATTTGATTCTGAGTTTTGAATTTTGTGTTTAAATAAGGACAATCGAAAATACTATTGTTTAATTTCAAAGGTAAAATTGTCAATTTGATAAAAATATAAACTAATTTGATAAAAATAAATGTCAAAAAAATATTTTTAAATTTTTAAAAATTATTTATACCAACAAAATATAAAATTATGTAAAATTAATAAATCTTTTAGACTTTTTTTTATTTTATCAAATTAATTTTTATTATGTGTTTGGACGATGATTATGTGATGGGTGGTTGTTAAGATTTTTCAATGTGTAATCAATATAGTTAATATATGAAATATTTTTAGTTTTAGATTTTTTGATTTAATGGATTGGTTTAATAATGTTATCATAGTTGTCGTCATATTTTACTTTTGAAAAACATAAACTAATTTAATGAAAATAAAAACAATCACCTATTACATGATCATTATCCAAACACATAATAAAAATTAATTTGGTAAACAAAATAAATAAATAAATGTCTAAGAGATTTATCAATTTAACATAATTTTATCTTTACTGGGTAGAAATAATTTTTAAAAATTCAAAAATATCTTTTTGATATTTATTTTGGTCAAATTAGTTTATATTTTATCAAATTGACGATTTTGTCATTGAAATTAAGCAATGGTATCTTTAATTGTCTTTATTTGAAACAAAATACAAAATTCAGGATCAAATGTATTACAATTGAAAAGTTAGGGATCAAAGTGACACAAGTCCCAAACTATAGGAATTATTAATTTTTTTTTTTTTTTTGATCGGCAAAGAAAAGACTTCATTGATGAAAACACATACAAAGTATGATAAATGACATCAATAAAGAGGAGTTTGGAGCTAAATTAAGCTCCAACGTTCTCGTTGGTGAGAAACCAACAAAGAAAACCCAAAAAAACCAGCGAGCATTCCTTTGCATGGCAACAATCTGCACAATTCTTCAAACTAGGGACTGTGAATATAATTCGTCATTTTTCAAACTAGGATTCTTCCAAAAAATTAAGGAAAAAATTGCACCTTTAATCCTACTAATTTTAGTGAGATTTCATTATTGTTTCTATAACTTTAATCCTGTACTTTTATTTTCATTTCAATACAATAACAAATATGATCGATTATGTTGGTCCTATGACAAAAGTGACTATACTGTTGAGAGGGTAATTTGTAAACAAATTGGGCCGAGTTAGGAAGAGTCTTCTTTGGGAGTTGGACTGCGTAAAGGGTCGAGATAAGGGCTGGTATAGCTTGGTCTTAGGTCAAGAAAACATCTCATATTTCAGGTTTGGCCCGAACTATGGGCCGAGATATCCGAAGAAGGAGGACCGAGCTCAAGGATAGCTCTGCATGGCGTCATCTCAAAGTCAAGACTGATAGTGGTGTTTAAAGTATCACAGAGTCGAAGTAACTTGGTTGACTGCAATGTTAGCCAAGGTAAAGGTGTCAGCCGAGGTAAAGATGTCAATCGAGGCAAAGGGGTCAGCTGAAATAAGTGGGCCTGGTGGTTAGCCGAGGTATTGGTGAGAAAGATGCCGGGCTTGGTATAGCTCGGTCGGTCTTGGTATAGCACGGCCAGGCGCCATCTACATCATTACCTAAGTGTGTGACCGAGATAACTTAGTTCGGTGTGGTTGCAGCAGCTTATATAAAGGAGGTAACCATCTCACTTGGTTGGCAGTGAGTAGGAGTGTGACTCCTAGGACTATACTAAGGAGAGTAGAGTCCTACTAGGATTGTGCAAAACCATCACACTTGGTTGGTAGTGAGTACGGTGTGTGATTCTTAGGAGGACTCTCATAGGGAGAGTTGGAATCCTACTAGGATTGTGCCAAGCAGAGTTTATAAAAGCTCATGACCAGACCTTTGTACAGGTATCTCAATTCTTACTCTAAAATACACAGAGCTTATTGTCTATTGTCTAGTTGCTGACTTAGGCATCGGAGGGATTTCCGGCACACACCCGCCGGTTAGCTCACGTTTGTGTTTTCAGGTGGCAAAGTGACGACGTTTGGAGGAGTGCAAACTTGATCAACAGGATTATACGAGAAGATTATTTCGTGCTCGTACAACTGTAATAAAAATCAAAGTGTGCCATTAAAATTAAAGAATTTGGAACCATGAGTATTAAATTTTTGGAATCAATGATGTAATTTACTCCAAAAATCATTTCTCAAATGCAGGTTTTTCTAAATTTATTTACCAAAACATAAGTTGTTTTATAAAAACGTGTTTTTAAAATGTAACTTCAAAATTTTTATAATAAACCAAACGATATTTTCAAAACACGGCTTCACAAAACAGTAAGAATCTGATCAGCAAGGGTTTCAAATATATGTATCGAAAACTCTTTAGCTTATTTTTATATATATATATATATATTTAAAAAAATTACTTGGAAATCTTTGGTGACAATTGAATAGTATCCATTTTGGGGAATGATGTCGTCAAAGTAAAGGATGGGAGCTGATGCGGCCAGAGCTCCAAGAGCAACGTGAGGATACTTCAGTCGAAACCATGAAGCTAGCACTGTAAAATTTTAATGAAAAAAGATAAATTAAATAATAAAAATAATAATAAAGGTATATTATAGGATTTAATAATAAAATAAAATATAGACATTGTAATAATAACTTACTTCCTCCATAAGATCCTCCAATGACAATAACTGGAGACTTTTGTGCAGATAAGTTTTCTTTCAAATATAAGATTACCTCTGCATAATCTGCTATGGCTTGGGCTGAGCTGAAATAACCTTGATTTTCTTTCACTGGTCCAAGTGGAACTGATTGTCCATAAAACCGGTGCTGCCAAGATATATAAAAATTAAAAATAAATAATTCTTTAAAGTTTTTGATAACCCAGAAAAAAGCGTCTTCAATCCTTGCATTTCAACAGTTAGCAATTAGGACTCCAATGGTTCTTTCATTCATGCATGGTATGTACAGCTGCCTAAAAAATTAAATAAGTAAATAAATAATAAAAATAACTAAATTTTTAACCCAGAAAGAGAAAATAAGTTCAAAACTTGAAAAGTTTTACGAAATAACTAGGTGTGTTTGGTAACGTTTGCGTTTTCAGTTTATATTTACAAAAATTTTATAAACTGATTTTTGTTTATTTTTAGAAAAACATAAACTACAAACGCGTTTGGTAATTGACAAAATATTTAAAAAATTTTAAAAATATAAAAAAAAGTGAGAAATAGCAAGTGGCGGCGGAAGACGGTGGTGAAAAGTGGTGATGGTAAGTGGTGGGTAGCTAGTGGTGGTGGCGGATGGGTGGTGGTGGTGGGTGGGTGGGTGACGGTGGCGAGTGATGGCGAGTAGGTGGTGGTGGTGGTGGTAGTGGGTGGTGGTAGCAGATGGATGGTGGCAGGTGGGTGGTGGTGGTGGGTGGGTGGGTGACGGAGGCGGGTGGTAGCGAGTGGGTGGTGGTGGTGGTGGTGGCGAGTGGTGGGTGGTGGTGCCAAGTGAGTGGCGGATGGCGGGTAGTGGTGGGTAGTGGCGGGTGGGTGGTGGTGGTGGTGGATGGGTGGGTGACGGTGGCGGGTGATGGGTGGTAGCGAGTGGGGGTTGGTGGTGGTGATGGCAGGTGGGTGGCGGATGGCCGGTGGTGGTGGTGGTGGTGGTGGTGGGTGGGTGGGTGGGTGACGGTGACGGGTGGTAAGTGGTAGCGAGTGGGTGGTGGTGGGTGGTGATGGTAGGTGGGTGGCGGGTGGGTGGTGGGTGATGGTAGTGGTGGTGGGTGGGTGGCAGGTGGGTGGTGGTGGATGATTGTGGCAGGTGGGTGGTGAGTGGTGGTGGCAAGTAGGTGGCGGGTGGTGGATGGTAGTGGCGGATGGTAGTGGCGGGTGGTGGTGGTGGTGGCGACGAGGGATGGGTGGTGGCTGATGGTGGGTGGTGGGTAGTGGTGGCGGGTGGGTGGCAGGTGGCTGGTGGTGGCAGGTGAGTGGTGGTGGCAAGTAGGTGGCGGGTGGTGGTGGCGGGCGGTGGATGGTAGTGCCGGGTGGCGGGTGAATGGCAGGTAGGTGGTGGCGGCGAGGAGTGGGTGGTGGTGGCGAGTGGGTGGCAGGTGGGTGGTGGGTCGGTGGTGGCAGGTGGTGGTGGGGGGCGGGTGGTGGGTGGTGGGTGGTGGTGGCAGAAGACGGTGGTGGCGGGCAGAAGACGGTGGTGGCTAGTGTTGGGTGGTAAAAATAAAAAAACTCAAAATTGAAAACGGAAACACATTTTTTGTGTTTTCATTTTTTGGCCAAATTTATAAACTGAGACCACCGATTTATATATTAAAAATTTTACCAAACAAGTTTTTATTTGAGTTTTTTAAATTTTTATAAATATAAACAGAAAACTGAAAACGTAAGTGTTACCAAACGATACCTAACTTTTCAAAAATTTAACAATTTAAACGTGTGAGTTTCTCTCAATTCCATTAATGTATTAGAGGATACATTTGAGCTATAGGGACCACCACATGGCTATTCTCGATGTTCAATTTTGTAAATATTATTTACCTATTGTTCAGATTATTCAAGAAAAAAATTATATTAAATTAATTCAATAATTATAATCACATAATTTCATTGTATTAATTTGTTAGTAAATTCATAAAATCAAACTTGCATTTATAGCTATTATTATCAATTAATCCAATTTTTTGTTAGATAATATACACACACCCAGGTTAAAATGATGAGCAAATTTGATCATTCAAATAACCACATGATGGGCCCACATATTTGGATTCAACAATCTAATTTATTAAAGGAAAATTTACCCATAAGTCCTAGTTTTTGAAAAGTTAAACCATTTAGTCTTAAAAGTTTTCTTATACTCCATTTAGTCCCATTTGCACATCAATCTAATGTTTGAAACATTAATCTGATGTTCGAAATCTAATGTTCAAAACATTAATCTGATGTTCAAAATCTAATGTTCGAAACATTAATCTGATGTTTGAAACATTGTAATGGGACCTTTCAGTCTATAAGAAAACTTTTAGGACTAAACAGTGTATAAGTTATTAATTTGGGATTTATTGGTGCATCCTCCTTTATTTAATATATGAGGGAGAAGCCTAATTTTTAATTAAAATAATAAAAAAGATCAAAATAAATTTTACCAAAATGTCACAAATTATGTGTAGGTAAGTACCTCTATGTAAACTATGAGAGCTTTAAAATTAGGGGCGTTTTCCGGGAGAAACCCAATGAATTGTATATCACCATCTATTGGTGCCTCTGCACCAAGATAAACAAAGATTGGAGCACTTTCATTTGCACCACCCCAATACTTAGAATTTATCACGTATCTTTGCTTGAATGTGGCATAGCTTGGAGGATTGTAGTTGAAGTGATCAAGTGTTTGGTTGTAAAAATAGGTTTCCAAGTCCTCCCAAACAAACGCCGGAATCGTGTCAGAAGGGTCTCTAAGGGATTTATGGTCAAATACACCGAGTCTCGGAATATTATGTGATATTGCAAAAACAGAAGTTAAGAGAATTAGAAGAGATAATGAAAGCCATTGTGACGAAAAAGCAATTGACTTCATGGGAAAGTACCATAAAAATTATGTGAGAAAGTTTTAGTTTGAGCCTCAAAGTTTGTTTGAAATGCACACTTTATAGCACTAGAACCCTTACCATTCAAAACAAAATAGTTTGACAAATGTTTTATTATATAAAGTTTGAAACTACTTGACAGGTATTTAAAACTAAACTAATAGAAAGTGACAAAAAAATTGAATGAATTTGATAGTATATATGAATTAGACAGAACCCTTCCCGATTTTTCTAATATAAAAGACAGGAAAATAATAGTAATTAAAATGGGAAGAGGGACGGCCATGGACCTAAAATGTCCAACAAAACATATAGAATCATGCCCAAAAAATACCTTTCATTTACGTATTTTCCTTTTGGTTTTTTCCTTTCCTACAACTCAAGATCAACCGCATTATTGTATAGTCCATCCCTCTAGATAACGATCTGATTTTCTATATTTCAATAATGATGTTAAACTTTGTTCTGCACCAAATATGTCGGACAAAAAATTTACTTTGATTAACTCGTATAAAGGTTTTAAGTATCAAATTTCATTACAGGAAATATTTAGGAGCTAATTATTGTTATCGTGAGGGTCGTGACTACAAAGTTGCCTTGAAAAGTTTAAAAAAAAAAAAATACTTTTAGAGATAAAATTTTAAAAATATTGTTAATAAGTGCACTTTTATAAATAAAATAATTTGTATATCAAAAAGGTTTACTTTTTTAGATAACATTCTTGATTCTAAAAGAAAAGTAATCCATCACTAAATGTCTAATTTTGTCGCTAAAAATACAACAATCACACTTTTAGCAACAGAAATAATTTGTCCCAAATTTTTTCTCTAAAACCTTAATTTGTTATAATATCATCTAGAAATAAAACTTCAATTAAGAAAATTAAACAATTAACTAAGTTTAGAAAGATCAAGGGAAGATTTCCATAAATTCTACAGGCGTTTCATATAAGAGAAAAGTTAGGGATCATAAAAAAATTTTCGTGAAAATGATCATGAAAGAGTTATGATCATTGGATTACCTTGATTAGTGTGTGGCGCTTTATTCTAAGTGTAATCCAAATATCACAAAGCTTTCATGATTATTTTCATGAAAGATTTTTCATGATACCTAGCATTGCTGTTCATATAACTAGAAATAGCGCCACATATTTTTTATTTTTTTATTATTGCAATAAATCAACGCACATACAAAAAGGAAAAACAAATTTTATTAGGGACTTTTGACATTTCATTGATCACGTTCAAAGCGATGTATGGTTCATGACTCAATCAACTAGACAAGAAGAGCATATGTGAAAGAGAGCATTTGTAAACCCTACAATGATTTTCAGTCCAACTTTGGATGCATAATTGTGGGTTCAATCTTCAATCGAATTGTATCCTTCGATTATTGATTCTTTTGGAGTGGTCTCTTGTAATTGTTCATCTAATGTTTGGAAGATGATTGAAGATCATCATAATACTTCTTGATCCACCATTTGATGATCTTGACCTCTTCTTTTCAATGATTTGTCAACCATTTTGGATCACTTTGGTTTGTTCGAAGAATATCCAAGCAATGGGATCCTACAAAGTCAAATTTAACCAAATATATGAGAAAAGATGTTGATTATATATCTGTTGGCTTATTTTTCCTACGAACGAATATACCGTAAATACGAGCATGCCAGTAAGGATTGAAAATCCTTCAGATTAAATTCAAGTCAATTACCAAGTGATTGTGATTGTGCTGACGTTTCTTTTGCCTCAATGAAGAGGACTTCAAAATTGCAAAGTGTAAAGAAAAGAAAAATTAAAAGAAGAAAGAAGGAGACGGAAAAAGATGATTGAGTAAACAATCGGGGTGATTGAGTGAACAATCAAACTAACCATTAATTTATCTTTACCCATATGCTTTGAAAAAAAAAAGTGCATAAAATAAAGTGCAGAAAATTTACCTCTACTCCTATGCTTCGAAAATGAAGTGCATAAAACAAAATGCAGAAAATTAAGTGCAGGAAATATAAATGACAAGAAAAATAGAAATCAATTGTCTTTAATTTGAGTTATGGTCCCATTACAATATAGTCATGAATGGCTATTTACAGACAAATATTTGTAGGAAAAAACTACTTAATAACTACCATATTCTTCCATCTCCCATACTTCACATTTTATGATCTTCCACTTCATCTATATGTCTCCATAACTCTCTTTAATCTCCAATTCATGCTCCATGTTCTCCACATTATGCTCTATGCTCCTCCACATTCTCTATCATCTTTTCACATGTATTTAATAATTCATAACTTCTCATAACCTCCAAATGAGTAAGAGAGTGACACATGTCCTGCAATTATAAAATAATAACTAATAATAAAATTATTTATTTATGGTGCCAACAATATCACTAGTTAAATTTCACTTATTTTTTTTCATCATTTGTGTGATTCCATATAACATATGTCGTATATATATATATATATATATATAAGGGAAAAATCATATACAGAAAAGGGACAGATTGCCTTCAATTTTGAATCTGTAAGGGGGTTCAAGGTTAGAGAAGTGATTAGAGAGGCAAAACTATGTTAATGATCCAATAATGGTGGAAGTGGCTGGAGAATGAGTAACAACAACTGTATGGGAGTTGGACAGTGTGTAGCTGGGTGAGAGTGAATCAAATGACTCAAGAAGAAGACGATGGCAGTGCCAAAATGGACAGTATCTTCCCCAAATTCCCAAAAATCTTCCTGTTGAACCTTGGGAAATGGATCCTATTTAAAAGCTTTTCCTTGGTACCAAGGGGACACCAAGTGGCCAAACAGAGAGAAGACATGTGTCCCAAAGGATCACATAGAATATTTTGTCTTGAGCCACCAGGCTGAAGGTGCCACGTATCCCTCTGCATGTACTGTGTACTATCTAATTGCCTCCGCAACTACCTTTTTTGAGCCTCAGCAAGCGTAGTTGCGACGGGAGTGTTTGGCGCTGCAACTCCCTTTTGAGCCTCAACAAGTGCAGTTGCAGCGGGAGTGTTTGCCTCTACCCTTGCCTTCTCAGCCTGAACCTCAGCAAGTGCACTTGCAGCAGTGAACCTTGGTGCTGCACTTGCCTTCTTAGTTCTATTTCGCCAGTACATGCATTCTCAGGACTCCATAGCCTACTATCAGTCATGTCCGTGTTCACCTCAGCGAAACCTCCACCCTTAGCCACCTAACCACAAACTTCCCAGCTTTCTAGGGTGAAAGCCATGGCTAAGCCTGCTATCAGTCATGCTATGCCTTAGTACCAAGCCTAAGGGGGCTTCCTTAGTCTTTCCTGTGCAACTAAGGCAGGTCCACGACCTAGGTAATGGAAAGGGAATCCCTTATGTTCGGGCTACCCTACTTCCACCTTCGCGGGGTTGCCGCGTTAAACTGATATTTCTAGGCCTGCTATTAGCTCCAACCAGTAAGTCTTGGGGCCTACTATCAACGCCAAGTTAATAAACGTTGGGGCCTGTTATCAACCCTAGGCTAGTAATGCCTTGGGGCCTACTATCAGTACCAAGCATTAGCCTTTATTTGCAAAGGGAGGCCTCTCTCAAAGGCTGCAATCACCTCTATAGGATATTCCTTTTGCAACTTAGTTGTTACGGTCCTAGTTGCTACGGTAGTAGTTGCTGCAGTAGTCATCTCCCACGGCAAGTTCAGACGGCAAGACCGAAGATATTAGAAATTGCGGCGCCGACAGAATGCCTTTGCAACTTAGGCGCTACAAGTACTACCTCTGCAACTTAGTTGCTTCAGTTTTCTCCTTTCCTTAGCAACCCCAGATGGTTTTGGTACCGGCACTACTTGAATGGCGGCGGCACCGACATTACTTGGGATAGCGGCGCTAGGACAAAGTGTCTCCGCAACTTGGCCGTCGCAAGTGTTGCCTCTGCAACTTAGTTGTGTCAGCGTTCTCTTTCCCCCAACAACTTCAGATGGCAGCGGAACTAAAGATATTAGGAATGACGGTGCTGAGGCAAGGTGTTGAGGCAACTTTCCTGCTGCATATGTTCCCTCTACAACTTCCCCACTGCAGGTGTTACCTCCGCAACTTGACTTAGGCATTTTCCTTCATAGACTCTGCTTGGACCCTTCGTAGGTCGGACCTGCTTCGGCCCACTGTTGGCCCACTTCCCTTGGGCTTTGGCCCATGCTCATTTTTCATTTCTGGTCGCCTCTTTGGGGCAACCTTAGTACTCAAGCGCATACTTAGTTTGGGGCTTAATTTCTGACCCTCTACATTTGCCCCCTGCACGCATGGGGGACACACTCCTAGTTTCCCGCATGTGCATGATGTCAGCAAGTAGCCCAAGGGTTGTGTTGGTTAGGTCAGAAGTTACATCAGCTCTAAAAAGGTGCGTCCTTTGACTGATAGGTCATAATGGGCCATAGGGAGCGTGTTAGCGCTTTTTGCCTCCTTCTTTATAAATAGTGCCCTTAGGTCCACTGGTCCCCCACTTCTGCCCAAACACACCTTTTGTCTCCTTGTCTCCTTCTTTCCTTTGTCTCCACTTTCCAAAGTCTTCTTTACCTTTCTTTACTCTCCCTCATGGTCAGCACAAGGTAGCCCTACCCCCTACTGAGTGGAGGAGGACCCTATACTTTGGAGGGCTGGTTGATCCCTTCTGAAAGGCAGTTGACTCCTTCATTCCTGATGCCCTTCCTCTAGATGAGCCTCTGATTCCTTTTGGGGAGGCTACTTTGGATGACGTAGACATGGTGAACCCAGTCTCTCTGCTACAATTCTGCGTGGAACGCGGCGACTTTTCACATTCTTACATCTATTATCACACTCATTCGAGCCCTCCAGCAGATTAGTCCCTTTGGGTTGATGACATCATTGCAAATGGTGGTTTCGATCAACGTTTACGTGATGTTCGTCTTTTCAATGCCATCTTGATTTCGAGGGAGTTATCAGTGCGCAAGGCGCAAACTAACACTGATATGGTTGTCTCTCGCTGGAGCCGTGACACTCACACTTTTGCCTTGGCATGGAGGAAGATAACCCCAACCCTAGAAGATGTTGCCGTCCTTCTACACCTAAGCACCCCGTGGAGATCATCCCTTTGATCTAGCTGTAGCTCGGCCTTTTCGCACCCCCTTTCGGAAACTCAAAAAGAAGCCCTACAGTTTGGAATCTCATGGTTCTGAATCTAATCTCACAAGTGCAATATGAAATTGATAAACACCAAAGAGTCCAAATCTGGCAAATCGTTTTGAAAAATTGATTTTGAATCAAAAGTGCCAAAATTTGACTGTTTTGCCAGATACAGAGTCACCTCCTAAATATTTTATTTTCAGAGAAATTTAGGAAACCCATGACTCGTGCCAAAGGCCACGTGTTCGTCATCACCAAAGTTGTCTCGGCTCGGGAACTTAGGTACAAGAGGGGAAGGTCATGAATTGAGCACCTCTCACTCGCCCGATCAAAGATCAGCTTCTACTAATCGTGATATGATTTTTTATAAACATTATGTGCTCTTATTCCGATTATTAAACTAGCATTACTGTGTGATGCGCACAAGCAAGTATAGACTAATTTGCTCAATTTGGAACAATTTAACTTATGTTTGTTTTGGGAAAAGGGTTTGAATTTGCCACCTCAAGTGGGCTTAAAGTTTGCGGATTCGCCACCAAACATAGTGGGCTTAAAATGGTTTGCCACTCAACAAAGTGGGCTTAAAAAAACACGCATTCGTTGAATCGTTCCAATTCAAACAACAAGCCTTCATCCACAGGCATTCAAGCAGTTTAGCAAGTAAGCATTTAGCCTTATAATAAGCATGCTAGTCATGGCAATCACTCACACTCATGCAAGTATGTTAAAGCATTAAAAACTCACATAGTACTCCAAGCTAAGAAAACATAAGTTAGAAAAAAATGCATGATTACTATTTATACAAAGTGTCTAATGCAACACATGCAATATGCAATTTATAGGCTCAACTACTAATATTGCATATTAATTAATTTGATAACATACGGTTAACAAGTATTCAAAGAAGGCATTTAAACAACAATGCTGTTTGAATGATGTGCCGAGTCTCGGTGCATGCAATACGAAATGAATGGATGCAAGTATAAGGTATGCTAATTGAAACATGTCCCTAATCTAACCATCAAAAGCGATTAAGTAAAAGGGAGAAAGACGTGGGGTTGGAAGACATACACATTATTACATTTTGCTCTCATGAAGGAGAGTCTGAATGAATAAAGCTAACTAACTAGCAATTAATTAGGGCTAAGCTAATTAAGCTAATCTAATTAAGCTAATTATTACAACACTTTTAATTTAACTAACTAGTAAGCTAACTAATTAAGTTACAACACAAATGTAAGTAAACTAAGCAATTAACATTTCTAATTATGCTGCCACTACTCTGCCTCAGGAAGTGGAAGATGCATATGCTCGGTTTTCGCCCGAAAAGACCTCCGTTTTGCTCTCGAAAACCTGTGTTTGCAGAGTTGAACATTTCTAGAACCTTTCTGCTTCACCTTACCAAAATTCTGCTGAAGTTTACGCCAGTGACTAGCCGGCCATGGATGAATGCTGCCGGCCAAGAAGGTGGTCTGCCGGCCATCTATAGTGCACTGCCAGCCATGGATGCTGGCCTGCCGGCCATGGATTCACTGGATCATCATGCTGCAGCAGAGTAGAAACAGAGCAAAAAGTGGGTTTTTCCAAGGATTGTAATCACAATTCACCCCTCATTTTCATAGACAAATCCAATGAGTTGTGAACTTAAACCACAAACTACCAATCTAAGCAATTTCAATGCATGATGGCTTGTGATTCAAGGTGTGCAAGCTTAATGAATCCAAAACAAGACACCCAAGAACCATCACCCTATCATGCATGATCAAGGGCAATGGGGACCTAGGAAACTTAGGACATTTTATCACTTTAAGTATGAAATGCTCCAATTTTCCTTGTGTTCATCTAACGTCCGATTAAACACACAACACACAAGTTATTATCTTGCTCAATTTTAGTCTCAAATTGTTAGTTACTCATTTTAACTTTCCAACCATTACTTAGTCAATTAAGTCCAAAAGGTGAGTTAGAGTCCTCTAATGGAAAGAAGACTCAAAACACAAGTTGCTTTAGGTATGAAAGAAGTCTCATACTGTTGGTAATAAACCCCCAAAGGGATTAAACCATTAAGTATGAAACCTCAATTCCACACTTAGGCAAACAAATGACTTGAAACAACTTTCAAAGCAAAAAGAAAAACCAAGAAAGGAGGGAGGTTGCAGAGGTGATTAGTGCTGAAATGAAGTGCAAAACAACACCAAAGCACGCAATCAACTCAAACAGTAGGTGCCGAATGGCCTAAAACACTACCCTTGTGAGGACTATTACACTACAACCAAATAGCCCAAACAGAGCTAAAGAAATCTAAAACAAAGGCAAAAACATGCTGGAATATAGTTACAAAAAGCTAGAAAAACATGCTAACACATGGAGTTAACTAGGCTAGCAAACAAGGCACAAGGAGGGGAGGCTAACCCCTCCAAGTTTGGACTTCAAAACATGTTTTTTGCCACTAAAAATACTCTGAAATTTAGTGGTTAAAGGCCCAAAAAAAGATGGTTTAAAGATGGGAAACACAAGTGAAGAAGCCTTACAAACAAGGTACAAAGAAGGGTAAACCACCCCCTACCTTAAAATGGCTTCAAATCACAAATTTCAGCCCATTTTGACTGAGCTTTTATAGCCCAAAAACAGTAAAAACAAAAGATAGGAAAATAAGTATGTAAAATAAGCTAACAAAGCAAATATTATACCTCTTGAAGAGAAGAGTGATTCTAGGCAACAATTCAAGCCAAAACCAACTTGTAGAGCTCCAAGAGGGCCTCAAAGAACCTCAGCTCAAAGGTGATCAAGTTTTGTTAAGGAAGTCAAGGCAAGAGTGTAGTGTAAGTAGGCAAAAGGATAGAGAAATGCCAGAGAGAGAGAGAGAGAGAAATCTAGAGAGAGAAAATTTTGAGTTTGAAATCTTCCAACCCTAAAACATGAGAGAGGGACTCCCTATATATAGAAAATATGAATTCTATACAAGGAAATCTAGCCCTCCACGTATGGACAGATGCAAGCATCTATGCAAACAGCTGGCACAAAATATCTGCAGAAAACACTGGTGGCCGGCCGGCCATCAGTGATGGTTGGCAAGGCATCATTGATGGCTGGCAAGGCACGTCAATGGACGGCAAACCAGAAGCTCTGGCCGACAACCTTCACAGATAGCCGGCAAGCCACCAGAGACTGCATGAGGGAAAGACCAAGGCATGCTCCAAAAAGGAGACAAAATGGATGCAGGGTTTGAAAGGCTCAAACCTATGGCATTCCGCTGAGGACTTCAAGCGCTCGGCGAGCAATCAGACTTGTCATTGGAGGTACCTGCAAGAATATCCATGTCTTAAAGGGCTATCAAAAATAGGGTGTCTACACCAGCGTCCCTGACTCCTGCAGAGCAAGTTTCCGTCACTATTCTCCAAAGCGTCTTTCGGGAGACGCGGAAGTTTGGCTCCTGGTACGACCTTAGAACTGGGGAACTACCTCAGAAGAGACCTAAAAGGGACAAAACCCCTTATCTTTCCGGGCTAAAGCATTTCTTCAAGGACCTACAACCAGTTGAAGGCGACATCACAGAGGAGAGCCGCGACTCCGTAGTTGGGCCGGGCTACAGCGGTGACTTATACTTGGCCGCCTTCGTCAGTTATTTCATCTCCATTTTTGTTCTACCTAGTAACCCTGCTGAAAGCATTAATCCTCTGATGTTTCCTTTGGCTGTCAAACTCTCCAGCAACAGTCAGATTCCTCTGGCCCCTCTCTTCTTGGGAAACCTATATTTCTGTCTTGATCTCATCTATTCGGACATGGAGTGATCTATGGGCCTCTATGATGTGTGAAGCTTCATACACACTCAGTTCCTGACTGTTTTTTTCTATGAGAGATTCCCCGCCATGGGCCCTATTCCTAAAGGGCATGAGCCTTTCTTTACTGATAAAGTCTTTGTTGCGAAGGGCTGCCCTGTTCTAGATGTAGAGGGTCGACCTATTAAGAGGCAAGTGCGTCAATCCCCCCCTCACATCTCTCGGTGGTCTGGCCTTGGCACCAACAGACCCTTTGCAGACTACGTTGACCGTATGGAGGAGTGCGTGCTCCGCCTTTTCACTCAGCTTCTCCTAGGCATTTCTGTTGTTCCATTTTATTTTTCAGAGGCCCGTCACGTTGATTTTTCTCTCGACAGTGTCTAGGCTAACTCCCTCCTTATTGCTGCTATGATACGCCCCAGATTTCTACCCGTGTGGAACGAAGAGGGCATGTCCAACGTCGTCTACCGACCGGACAGGGTCCTTAGGCAGTTCAAAATGGATCAGGGTGTCCCACATGCCCCTCCGCCTCAAACTGATTTCCACTAGAGTTTTCAACGGTTTGCCCGTAACTATACCGCTTTACCTGTGGAGGGCTTAGGCTTCATGGAGCTTCCCTCACTTGGGAGAGAGGGCGTCTTTACTCCTAATAACAGGTTGTTCTGGCACCGCAACCTCAATTCTTTCTTTAATTTTTGCAACAGCGCTCTGGTTGTCCCTGTGATGGAACCTATCCCGCAACCTGACTTATCCCTTCGTTTGCCTTCTGGCCGAGGGAAACAATCCAGTATATTCTACTGCTTTAAGCTTTTATCTCTACCCATTGTGGAGGAGCCTCACCCGTCTGGGGCAATGTCTGTTCAACCCTTGCAAATTGCTTCCCCTCAAGTTAGCACAACAGTACGCATGACCTGCTCCAGACTGAGGGCAGCCAAGCAGCAGCGATGTCAGTTGCCGAGGCACATGCCTCACCAAGTAGAAGAGACTTCGGAAGGTATTCATACTTATAAAATATTTTCGCATTACTTCTTTCGGCTTCTTATATTTACTTTAATAATTGCATAATCTTCTTTCTTTTTAGGGCCCTTCGACCTTACCACCTTCAGGCCCCGGAGGTTCTTCTACTACCATTGGCATTTCCTTAGATTCGGATGACGACGACAAACCTCCCATTGCTACAAGGGTCACAAGATTCAGGACCCGTAGGACAGTACTTCCAGATGTTGAAAAGGAACCAAGTGTGAGAGCAGAACCAACTGCTAAGGTAGAGCCAGTTGCCAGGGCTGAGCTAGTTGTGGAGGCTACGAACAATGTACAAGTTCCCCTTGCTATGGCAGTTGCAGTGGGTGATACAATTGCTGAGGGTCCAAAGCCTCCAAACCCCGCTGATTCCGTGTACTCCAACCATTCCTCTGTCGGCGAAGATGATTTTGTCCCCGAGACATCAAGGGAAGATCGCAGTATGAAAGAGCCGCTGGAAGTTATACCACCTCCCTTTGGAGCTGCATCTGGTGGTTCCTCCCAGTCCACTGAATCTCCATTGGTTCAACAGATTCCATTTCCAGACATCTCATTGGCTGAGGGGAGTGCTAGTGTAGTGGCTGCTTCCATTGTTCCTGCTATGGCCCCTCTAAATTTGGACCGACTTATAGAGGTAGCTATCACCTTAGCCGTCCACACTGTTACTGCTGCCACTGGGACCTTTGACCCAATTGCTTCGGCAACCTCTGAACAATTGGCAGACTTCTACCCAACTCATTTTCCAAAGGTGCCAGTTGACCTTAGAGTGTCTCAAGATTTTTATACTAGGATGGATACCACTGTTGTTCCAGATTTGAACGTTAGAGACTACCAGATAGATGACCTCTTTTCAAAGCGACATCATGGTGCAAGCAGCTTTGGTCTTTCTCGCGAGGCCAATTCACCTGGTCACCAACCAACATCTACCTACTCTAATGCTGCTGGATAGTCATCTTCAGGGGAAGTGCACCGCCCTCAGACCTTTGGTCGCTCTGCTAGTCTCCCTCCAATGATTGAAGTTGGCAGTGGCATGAGAGAGCCGCCTCAGTTCTTAGAGAAAGTATCCTTTCTAAGTTACTGGGTCTCTTCCAAAGTTGCTCCCACTCTTGCTCGTATCCAAGCACTGCATCCGAACACCGTTACTACCTTTAATGTTCCTGGATCTATAGTGCATACGGAACTGCTAGAGTCACTTGCCAGCTTCATCCGTGACCTTGCTACCAATTAGATCCTGACGACTCCCAGCAAGTTCGTGGAAAGTGTTGAGGCCAACCTGAGCGGCTTTGAGAGGAACGACTTCGACCTATCATGGATGAGCGATAAGCTTCAAACAGTTGATGGTTTTCTTGAGCATGCTGACAATGTGGTGATGATTGCATCCTTGAATAAGACTATCAAGGAGTGTGAGGGTGCCTTGGAGCAGCATCGGCAGAACCTAGCTCGGTTCAAAGAGAAAGACTCTGCATTGGTTGCCTAGTTGCCTCGAGATGTGACTCTGATGAACTCCCTTTTGAAGGTTTTGATTTGATTTGATGCAACGTTGTTATGATTTCCTCCATTTTCTTCTCTTTATTTTGTTGTTTCATTACGCTTACGGCGCCTTTTCTCTTCTTCTTCTCTATCATAACTTCTTTTCAAACATTGTAATCATGTTCTGGAAGTTTGACTTTAATGAAAAGTGTGGATGTTTGATAGTACTTTTAAGTTCATTTCATCGCTTTCTTTACATTGGTTTTACATAGCTTCTAAAGATAAGTAGTACTCTTGCCATGAACAAAACTTCATCATGACAAGGATAAACTTTCACTAAGTATGGAAAACTTTCCTCACACTAAATGTGTATATGAGAGTAACAGGTTTACTAAGTGTATGACACCTTCTTTACACTTTTCTTTAAAAGTATTAACAAAGAAACTTTATAATTCTTTTTCCTAGACAAAAGCACTTAAGGAAAATATTCTCCGACATACTTGGCGTTGATAGGGCCAGTTCTGAACCCATTATCTACTCATGTCAACTTGTAGTATTTGTTGCTGCTTGCCTCAGCAACTTTGTAAGGGCCTTCCCATCTGGGTGAGAACTTGGGAATTGGTTGCCCCTGCATGATTGCATCCACTGTTTTCCATACCAGGTCTCCCTTATTGAACTTCTTGTATTGAACAGATTGATTGTAGGCACGAGCTATGGATTGATGATACTTTTCCACTGCTCGCGAGGCCCGATCTCTTCTTTCTTCAGCTGCCTCTATGTCATTTTTCTTGCTGTTTGGAACTAGGTGTGCTGACATAGCCATCCTTGCTGAGGGTACTGCCAACTCAACTAGTAACACAGCTTTGGACCCATATACTAGGGAAAATGGGGTTGCCTGAGTTGGCTTTCTTTTTGACGTTCTATATGCCCAGAGTGCCATGGGGAGTTGTTCAGACCATGTGCCCCCTGCTTCATCCATCATTTTACTCAGTATTCGGATAAGGGTTTTGTTGGTCGCCTCAGCTTGTCCGTTCCCTTGGGGCTAGTATGGACTAGACTTGTGGTGCTTGATCTGGTAGGCATCCAGTAGTCTTCTAACGTGGTGATTTACAAAAGGAGTTCTATTGTTAGACAACATTACTTTGTGTATGTCGAACCTACAGATTATGTTCTCTCTGATGAAGTTGGCTACTCTTGCCCCATTTGCCTTCCTCATTGGTATAGCCTCTACCAACTTGGTGTTGACTTCAATTGCTGCAAGTATCCATCTGTAGCCTTTGGATTGCTACGCTATAGGACCTACCAGGTCAAATGCCTAAGTATGGAATGGGTAAGGAGTCTTGATGTTATGTAGTTCAACTGCTAGTGCATACATCAAGTTCCCAAACTTCTGGCAGGATTGACATCTCCTCACAAAGTTTTTAGCATCTTCTTCCATTGTCGGCCAGTGGTAGCCGAGGTGAATGAGATGTCCATATAATCGCTGCCCTCCTTGATGCTCTGTCTTGTGGGCTTCCCTCAGCACCTCATTTGCCTCATCTTTTGATAAGCACGCTAAAGGTTCCCCTTCGAAGCTTCTTCGATACAGCTTGCCTTAGTCAAGGAAGAAGCAGAGGGCTCGCCTCTTAACTCTGATTGCATAGACTTTGTTCTCAGGCAGTGTGCCCTTTCCAAGGTAGTCGATATATGGTTGCCTCCATTCTTTATTGTTTAAGAAATGGGCTTCCTCTTCTTTAGGATAGGACTGACACTTTGCACATTGCCTCTACAACTCAGTACTTTCCTTTTCCATCTCTGGCCAGTAATACCCTTGCCTCTGCATCCGTCGGTATAGACTAATATCTCCATCCCCATAGGACTTAGCATGGATCTACTTAAGTTTGTAAGTTGCTTCTTGTCTACCAATGCATCTTGCAAGTAAGTTGTTGGGACCGCGAAAATACAACTCTCCTTTGAGGAGTAGAAATGATGCAAGTTCTGCTGGTCTAATTGTTCCTTGGCCAGTTTTCAACTGTTGGATTATATCTTCTTTCCAGCCCTCAGCATCTTGCTCTGTATGTTCTTCGGCTAGCACTGCTAGTGTTGTTCTT
The DNA here is from genome assembly GCF_055761805.1 of Camellia sinensis. Lineage (NCBI taxonomy): Eukaryota > Viridiplantae > Streptophyta > Magnoliopsida > Ericales > Theaceae > Camellia > Camellia sinensis. The sequence continues at coordinate 84,571,858 of NC_138974.1, forward strand.
TTCTTGATGACGATGGCTATACTATCATCTAGTATCTCCACCTTTGCCCCTAGTGTAGCTAAGGCATTGGGGAAACGGTTATGTGTCCTAGGAGTATGCTAGATTTGGACATCATCAAACTGAGTGAGCAACCTTTGAACTACGGTGTGGTATGGAGCCAACAGAGGCTCCTTCAAGGCGAAATCACCCATTATTTGCTTAACAACTAACTCGGAATCGCCCCAAATTTTCAATTTGCAGAGGCCCTTCTTTTGGGAAGCTATTAGACCCAGTATCAGCGCCTTATATTCAGCCTCGTTGTTTGAACACTCAAAGTCAAGCTTTTATGATAGATGGCACTTCTCTCCTTCTTGACTGGTTAGTGTTACGCCAGCTCCACCTTCCCCAACTCCGGAAGCTCCATCAAATTTTAAGTCCTAATAAGTCTCAATTGCAGCTGTTGAACATGGACCTCACCTGGTAGAGGTACCTCTGCAAGTTCATGTTCACCAGATAGGAACTGGGCCAGTAAGTCTGCAAGTGCTTGGCTCTTAATAGCCTTGGGAGTAACACAAGTGATATCATATTCTGCTAGAGCCAAGAGCCATCTTGCCATTCTTCCAGTCAGAGCGGGCTTGCTCAGCAAGTAGCGGACTAGATCACTCTGGGTCACAACCTGGATCGAGTGTGCCAAAAAGTAGCAGCGCAACTTCTGCACTGTGAAGTTAAGGCTAAACAATGCCTCTCAATTGGAGTATACCAAGACTCGGCACCATTGACTTTGCAACTGATGTAATAGACTAGTTTCTCAATGCCATCTATGTCTTGGACAAGTAGAGCTCCAATAGACCAAGGAGTAGAGGTCAGGTACAGCAGCAGAAGCTTTTCGGGCTAAGGGGCAATCATTGTAAGTGGAGGGGTAAGTGATTTCTTCACCATATCAAATACCTATTGGTGTTCTTACAACCATTCAAACTTGAAATTCCCTTTCAGCAGTGTCCCAAAGGAAAAGGTTATCTCAGCATGGGCTAGAATAAACCTCCAAAGGTATGACACTTTGCCTAGGAATTTCTTCAAGGCCTTTTGAGAGTGTGGCGGTGGCATCTCCATGATTGACTTGATCTTATCCCCATCTACTTCGAGCCCTCACTGGTGTATAAGAAAGCCAAGGAACTTGCCGGTGGTAACTCCAAAGGCACACTTGAGAGGGTTCATCTTGAGGCAGAATTTGCGGCAAAGTTGAAAAACTTTTTCCAAGTCGCAGAGGTGGCAGTTTGCCTCAGTGGACTTGACCACCAGATCATCCACATATACTTCTACCTCATGATGTAATATGTCGTAGAACACTGCAGTCATAGCCCATTGGTAGTTTGCCCCCGCGTTTTTTAAACTGCAAGGCATCACCGTATAGAAAAAATTTCCCAAGGGCGTTCTGAAAGCCGTCTTTTCTACATCTTCTGGTGCCATTTTGATCTCGTTATAACCACTGAAGCCATCTATGAAGGAGAACATCTGATGGCCCGCAGTAGAATCGACAAGTGTGTTAACATGGGGCAATGGAAATTCATCTTTCGAGCAGGCCTTATTCAGGTCACGAAAGTCTACGCAGACCCTGATCTGACCATTCTTCTTCTGCATAGGCACAGTATTTGCTAGCCAAGTTGGGTATTGTATAGGCTCAATGAACTTAGCCTTCTGCAACTTTTCTGCCTCTGCCTTAATCTTTTCTTCAAGATCAGGGTGATACTTTCGAGTGTGCTTCTTGATTGGTTTAGAGTTGGGAAAAGTGTCCAAATGATAAGTGACAAGGGAAAGGTCAAGACCAGGCATCTCGTCATATGTGCATGCAAAGACATCACTGTGTATCTTTAGTAGTGTTATCAATTCTGCCTTAGCTGCTGCAGCCATTGTATCATTGATAAATACCAGCTTGCTCTGCTCAGGTAAGTCACTGAGGTTGACCTCAGCAAGTACCTCCTACTGGGGTTTGGGCCTATCTTGCATGGATTCAGGGGTAGGCTCAAGCGTCCCTACCAACCTTTCTTAGGACCCATCACCATCATATATATTTGACTCGGGGCCATCCTCCCAAGGTATGAAGTCTAGCTCCTAAGACCGTCATAGGTAGTAAACTGTCTTGCCGCCCTTGCGCACTTTAACAATCTTGGGCAGAGGACTAGTGGATTTGCTGCTCTTTTTCTGTCCACTGCCTTCTGGGGCAGCCTCTGTATCTTGAATGTCTTCCCACTTCAGCAATTTTACCCCTGCAATTTTACCAGTCCTTGGAGTTTCATCCGTTGACAACTCAGTAAAGAAAACTTCATCCGAATAGTATGCCTCTTCCACTCCTAATGGCTTTTCAGACGCATTTATGGTCACTGTGCACTTTCCCAACTTTGCCTTTACGCATTGGTGATAACTTGATGGGGTAGCCCCATATCGGTGCATCCAAGCTCTGCCAAGTATCATATGGTAATTTGTGTCCACTTCAATCACATGGAACTTAGTTGCTGAACGGATCTCGCCAACTGCTAAGTCCATGACAACATGGCCCCTAGTAACTTTTTTGTCACCACCAAAACCCATTACAGTGATGGGTTGGCGAACCATCCTGGACTCCAGGATACCAGCCTTTGCATAGATGTCAGTAGCGATGATGTTTATGGATGCCCCACCATCAAGGAAAACACGCTTGAACTCTACATCATTGATGTAAGCTATGACAAAAAGAGAACGGTTATGGGGAAAAGGATATGCTCTGTCTGCTTCTGAAAAAGTAATGGCTCCATAATCTTCCTAGATGCACCGAGGCACATACTCCTTAGCCTCAGCAACTTCATTGTGGTGCACTTCGGAGATGTTTATGAGGGCCTTTGTTGCTTCCAACCTGGTGGCTTGGCTCGGCCCCAGCTAGTCAAAGAAGGTGCGAAACGTAACATAGTTTTGCAAGGCTTGAGCATGAGTATCCTTTGCGAATTTCATCTCTGCAGGTACTGTCTCAGGGAGCTGGCTAGTCGCGATTTCTTTTAACTCATCAAAGTAAGAAGCCATGTGCACTGGATCGTGCACAGGCCTAAGATAGCCAATCATGTGTACATTCTTCCCATTCTCCTTGTGATTAAGATAGGGGTCCTTCCTTGCATCGCGATTATCAGCATCTTTGAACTTCAGCTCATTTGTGTGAACCTTCTTCTTGAAGATACTTTTCAACGTCCAATAATCCCTAGTAGGGTGTCTGGTGGTTCTGTGATAGACACAACAATCTGGGCTTTCTTTGTCCTTCTTGGTTGGTGTGACATCAACCGGAGGCAAAGTAAGTTCACCATCAGCGACCCATTCTTTAACCAAGGCCTTAACATTCTCAAGGCTGCAAGGATATGGATTTCTGTCTTGATAACTATTCCTCTTCCGAGAGGAAAAGTCCTCTGCTTGTGTGCGGCTCCCTCCTGTAAAGGTTACTGCAACAACTCTGCTACTGCGGGAGTAGCGGTGGTTGTCACGAGATCTGTGTAAAGGACCAGTGGTACTGAGGTTCCTAGCTGCCTCAATCAAGGCTGAAAAGGTAGGCAGATTATGGTTCACCAAGAAAATTTTGTAGTCGCATATGGCACCCTCCACACATATGCTGACTAAGTGAGCCTTATCCACTGGTTCATGATAGTCAATAGCCTTATCTTGGAACTACTTAACATAGTCCAGTATATCTTCACCTTCTTTTTGGACATCTCACCCAAGTGTGAGGGTTATAACTTTATCTTGGACTTGAAAGAACTTCGTGTGGAACTTGATCACCAACTCTTCCCACCTCTTGATCGAGTTGGGAGCCAAGTTCACATATCAACTGTAAGCCCTTTCAGTAAGTGATTTGGAGAACTCCTAAAGGTGCAGAGAGTTGTCACTGCCATGGACACCAAGAGTTTCAATGAACACATGTTCTTTGGCATTGCCTTGTTTTCCATCAAACTTAATAAACTTGGGCACTGTATACCCAGTTGGGTATGGCATGGTCAATATCTTTTAAGAGTATGGGGGCTCCACATCTGGGTCTAGGAGAGATGGCAGCTGCTTCTTGCTACGCTCTTGCTCGAGCATAGCTTGTACATCGACAAAGTAACAAAGTGCGTGGGCTGGAATGGTCCAATTTGCTCCTAGGTAGCTGAACCAGTAGCCGTACCAGTCACCTAAGGTACCACCAGAGGCACCTAGATCGGAGCCCGAACCTCAGGGAACAAGTTAGGCACTGGGTTTGGGACTGCTACAGGCGGAGGTGTTTGCACTGGAGTTGGTTTAGAAACCATGGCCATAATAACCTCAATGAGAGTTTGCAAAGCTTCCAGGATCTCCCTCTACGTATCTTGGAGTGACTGAACTGCCACAATCACAACACTGTGGTCACGATCCTCCACATGTGCTGCTCCGTCATTGGAAGAGCCTTGTTGTCGTGGGGGTTGTTGAACTTTATCTTCTGCCATCTTTTCTAGCAAAGTGTATAAGCCACTGCGGGTATGAACCATCAACAAAGCAGCCTCCCTAGCGGAGTCGCCAGAAATGTAAGGGGGTTCAAGGTTAGAGAAGTGATTAGAGAGGCAAAACTATGTTAATGGTCCAATAATGGTGGAAGTGGCTAGAGAATGAGTAACAGGAATTGTATGGGAGTTGGAGAGTGTGTAGCTGGGTGAGAGTGAAGCAAATGACTCAAGAAAAAGACAATGGCAGTGCCAAAATGGGCAGCATCTTCCCCAAAAATCCTCATGTTGAACCTTGGGAAATGGGTCCTATTTATAGGCTTTTCCTTGGTACCAAGGGAATATCAAGTGGCCAAATAGAGAGAAGACAAGTGTCCCAGAGGATCACATGGAATATTCTGCCTTGAGCCACCAGACTAAAGATGCCACATGTCCCTCTGCATGTACTGTGTACCATCTGTTTACCCGTCGCAACTACGCTTGCTGAGGCTCAAAAAAGATAGTTGCGGAGGCAAACAGACAGTACATAGTACATACAGAGGGACACGTGGCACCTTCAGCCTGGTGGCTCAAGGCAGAATATTCTATGTGATCCTCTGGGACACATGTCTTCTCTCTATTTGGCCACTTGGTGTCCCATTGGTACCAAGGAAAGGCCTATAAATAGGACCCATTTCCCAAGGTTCAATAGGTGGATTTTTGGGGATTTGGGGAAGATGCTGCCCATTTTGGCACTGCCATTGTCTTTTTCTTGAGCCATTTGCTTCACTCTTACCCAACTACACACTCTCCAACTCCCATACAGTTGCTGCTACTCATTCTCTAGCCAATTCCACCATTATTGAACCATTAACATAGCTCTCTAGTCACTTCTCTAACCTTGAACCCCCCTTATAGAATCCACCACGAATCTCACTCTAATAATCCAATATATTCATTTTGTAAGTTCTTGAGTGTAAACATCCATTCAAAAAAATAAAAAATAAAAAAAAATTAATCAAATTGATATGATAATTATAGCCATATAATTTCATCATTTTTTTTTTCAAAAAATAGATGACAAGCATTATTTTGAAAATATTGCCGTCTATTTTTTGAAAAAAAAAATTTGTTGAAATTATTATTATTAAAATTATCAAATTAATTTAATTGATATTTTTAATTTTTTTTAATGGATGATATATACTAAAAACTTATAATCTATTTACAACCAGACGGTCCAAGACAAGTTGCATCTATCTAGAGTTTTATATCTGCACTAATGTTTGCCATGTAAATCCACAAACAATTCCAAAAAACTAGAAGAACAACTAGTGAAATATATATATATATATATGTAAGAAAACAGATGTATTGATTGTTTATTGTAGAGATATAGGTGAGCACATACCATTAACCGTATGAAAAACAACAAGACTATCTAATATATCCATCAATACCAGACAATTAATCACGAAAATATAATTAGACTAGGGTCAACCAGGTGAACTTTTTTCAACTTCACTTTGATTTTTTCCATTTTTGAAATAGACAAATCTTTTTCATTTACCCTTGTAGACACCCCATTTTTGACCGTCCTCAAGACTTGGATGTCATCATTTGAACACCAGATGATTGTGCTTGCTCATGTTCGTTTTGAGTCCCTGAAGGTCTCAGCTGAGCGCCTTGCCTTGGAGCCTCTAATCTTGTTTGTTTTGTGCTTGGTTGTAGGCCAAGAACTTGTTGCTTCACTTTTGGAGGAGATGGTGGCTTGTCGGCCATCCCTTTAGCCTGTCGACCATGACTTGTGCCTGTCGGCCACCAGTGGTGGCTGGTCAGCTATGTTTATGGCCGGTCGGCCATTGATGATGGCTGACGGCCATTTTTCTCCTTTTTCAAATATTTATTTGCCAGTTGTGCCAGTTGTTGTTCACTGATGCTCATCTGTATACACGTGTATGGAGGGATGAATACAAGCCTTCAGCTTGATTTTCTATATATAAGGGGGTCTGTCCCCCATTTTGAGAGGTTACACAATTTTGAGCAAATTTCTCTCTCTCTCTCTCTCTCTCTAGAATTCTCTCTCTCTCCTCTTGTTTTATGCTTGAAAGTTAGAATTCTCTACACTTTTGCACACTAGCCCTTAACCAAACATCCTCATCTTGGAGCTGAGGTTCTTTGAGGCTTAGTTTGAGCTCTTAAGGCTAGTTTTAGCTCAGAATTGTGGTTGTTTTGTGTTGTGCTTCAAAGGTATAAGACTTACCTTATTTGAGCTCTTTGTACATACTTGTTTTGCCATCTCTTTATGCTGTTTTGGGCCTAGTTTTCAACTACAAAAAGCTCCAATTTTTAGGCCTTAACATGTTGGTTTGAAGCCATTTTGCGCTAAGGGGTTGTCTACCCTTCTTGTTGCTTGTTTGTATGAGCTTTTGTGCCATCTTTTAGCATACTCAAATCAAAATTTTTGGGCTTTTAAACCACTGAAATTCAGAGTTATTTCAGTGGTAAAAAGTATGTTTTGAAGTCCAAAAATGGAGGGGTTAGCCTCCCCTCTTTGTGTCTCACTCCCATGCCTAGTTAGCATCACATGATAGCATGTTTTGGTAGCTTAACTTAACTTATTTCCAGCATGTGCTTGCCTCTGATTTGGCATAATTTAACTCTATTTTGGGCTGCTTTGGTCATATGGTCCTTGTTTTGCATAGTTGTAGTGCAAATGAACATGATTTTCTTGAGATGATTGCATGTTGTAGTGTTTTTTTACATGTAATTTCTGTGTATATAGCTCTGTCACATGCTCATTTATTTCACTCTTTCATTGCTTTTGAGAGTTGTGTCTTGAGTCTTGTTTCCAAGCTAACATGTGAGCATGTTTTTCTAGCCTTTCATGCCCTAATCTCAGCATGTTTTAGCCACTATTTTGGCATATTTTAACTCTGTCTAGAGCTGGTTTGGTCAGTTGAAGCTTGTATTGCATGCCTATAGTGTTGTGATCTTCATTAGCTTAATGAGTTAGGCTCTTAAACATGGCTTGCACGTGTTGCTTTCATGATTTTGTGTCATTTTGAATATCATTTCAGCACTAAAATATCTGCCACCTCCCTCATTTCTTCACTTTTTCATTCTCTTTGGGGTTGGTTAGCCTTAAGGTTGTGTTTAAGCTTGAGATTGAGACTTGTGCTTAATGGTTTTAATCCTCTTTTGAGCGTTTCTACTAACCAACGGCATGATCTCTCTCATGTCTTAAGTCATCCTTTGGATGACCCCTCTCTCATTAGAGGACACTCACCTTGGACTTAACCGGTTAAAGAATGATTTGGTAATGTAAAATGTGTAAACAAAATTGGATAAGTAAAACATGGACAAGATAAGCATGTTGTATTGCATTGCATGTGTTTGGATCGGACGTTAATCCAAACACAAGAAATTTGGGACGTTTCATACTCGAAGTGATGAAACGTGCCACTTTTCTTAGTCATCATCACCCTTGATCATGCATGATAGGGTGGTGGTCCTTCGAGTCTTGTTTGTGCATTCATTGACCTTGTACAAGCTTGGCTCTTTGGTCATCATGCATTGAAAATGCTTGGTTGATGGCTTGAGAGCCAAGAACTACACTCCTTTGAGCTTGGGAAATGATAAAGAAGGTGGAAGTGCGCACATATATTCCTTGGAATACACTGCTTTTCCTTTGTTTGCTCTTTGTTGCAACAAAAAGGAAAATCCAGGAAATCAGTGGTCGACCGGCCAGTTGAAGTAGCCGAGCCGACTGGCCAGAAATGAATTTTGCATCAGTATGTTCCTGAGTTGGAGCAGAGGCATTCTAGGAGTTGGCACAATTTTCAGAAATCAAACGAGTGCAAATAGAGGCATCCGATGGCAAGGCAAGGGCATTTTCGGGTGGAGCAACCGAGCATGCATGCATCCCTCGCCCTTGAGGCCATTTAATCATTTTTGTTAGCTTAGAATAAGTTATACAAGTGTTGTAATTAATTAGTTTAATTCATTTTGTAATATTTTAGCTAGCTTGGAATAATTAGTTAATTTATTTCAATTGTTGTAATAATTAGTTAGAATAGTTAATTAGTTTTGGTTTGTAATAGTTAGCTTAATTAGCGTAGTTAGCTAGTTAGCTTATTCATTCAGACCCTCCTTCACGAGGGCACAATGTTGTAATAAGGGTGCATGTGTGTGTGCATGTCTTCCAATCCCACGTCTTTCTCCCTTTTACTTAACCGCTTTTGATGGTTAGATTAGAGTCGTGTTTCAATTAGCATACCATATGCTCGCATGTTTGCATCATTCATTTGTCTTGCATGCACCGAGGCTCGGCGCATCATTCAAACTGCATTACAAATTCAATATACTTATTTGAATACGTGTTTCAAAGCATGTTATCAAATTGTATCATATGCCATATTAGTAGCCGAGCCTATTAATAGCATATTGCATGTGTTGCATTAGACATTTTGTATAGTTAGGATCATGCATCTTTCTAACTAATCTAGCTTTTGTTTTGGCTTGGAGTACTCGGTGAGTTTTATGCTTTAGCATACTTGCATGAGTGTGATTGCCATATTGCCATGTTTAGCATGCTTGCCATGAGGCTATTTGCGTAAATGCTAAACTGCATGAATGCCTGTGGATGAAGGCTTTGTTGCTTGAATTGGAACAATTTAATGAATGTGCGTTTTAATCCCACTTTGCGAAGTGGCAAATCATGTTTTAAGGCCATCATATTTGATGGCAAATCCGCGTTTTAGCCCACTTGAGGGTGACAAATTCATACCATTTTCGAAAACAAACATGAGTTGAAATGTTCCAATTCTTGTGATTTTAGTCTATACTTGCTTGTGTGCATCACATAGTAAAGTTAGCTAATAACCGGAATAAGAACACATGAGGTTTATAAAACAACATATCATGATTAGTAGAGGTCGATCCTTTGATCGGGCGAGCGGGGGTGCTCATTTTAGGACCCTCCCCTCTTGTACCCAAGTTCCCGAGTCGAGGCAACTTTGGTGATGACGGACACGTGGCCTTTGGCACGAGTTAGGGTTTCCTAAATTTTCCCGAAACAAAATATTTAGGTGACAACTCTGTAATCTGGCAAAACAGTGCAGTTTTGGCATTATTTGATCTAAAATCGATTTTCCAAAATGATTTGCCAGATTGGACTCTTTGGTGTTTATTCGTTTCACATTGCACTTGTGAGAGTAGATTCAGAACCGTGACAGGAGTCTGAACTGTAGGACCAATTCGAGCTCTCCGAAAGGGGGCGCAAAAAAGTCAAGCTACAACCCTTCACTGCTGTGAGAACCTTTCAAGCCATTGGAGAAGATGATGTTTCTAGCAAACCTCTTCAGAACTATTTTTATATTCAGCTAATTGCATGTGAGAATATTTAAATTTGTACGATGTGTCAAGAATTTTTTTTGATAAAGGCAACAAATTTATTAGAAAGGCCAGCAACAAAAACAGAAAACATCCAATTTTAAAGTTAGAATTACAAATTATAAATAGGAAAAATTACACAATTGAGCCTGTAATTTGCTTATTATGCCAATATAGTCTTTTAGTTTCAATTCCATCAAAAAAAAAATTAGAGTGCACTCTGAGTGCCCCAATAGTAGGCCAAGGCCTGTCACTGATCCTCATGTACTCTATCGGATCGATGAGCCAACATATCTGCATCATTCTTAATGGGTTTGTATCGCATTTTTTTCACTCGACTTTTCCAATCTCTCAATTTCTTCCCAAATGAAGCCATTATTGTTCTCTTCATGGATTCACCTGCATCTGTATGAGCTTGCATTATAATTATACACACTTGTAATATGCAATGTCAACTACACTTGGAATATGCATTTCATATAGAATCCAATTGTAAGTAACACTGCACCTTTTCAACTTATATACTTTAAGTTCAGTGACATATTTCATATTAAATGTCTCTAACAGCCAAGCTATGAAATTGATAACAAATTTTCATTAAGATCAATATTCCAATACAAAAGCTCAATCTCCATTTTCAATTTAAGAAGCAAGTGATAGGGATGAGTTTAGACATATACTCTTTCTAGTTCCTAGTAATAATTTAATTAATTATGAAAGTTTTGCATCCGTGTTTACCTTTATCTCCCTCCATATGTTATCTTTGTTTTGTCCTGGGACATAATGCCAAGTTGTAAACGTGAGTGGTGCAAGACTCTCATCTCGTGCCAAAACACCCAAATGTGAAGCAAGGGATGTGTACCCTTCAACTACTTGATTCAACTCATTTGAAACAATTTTTAAAATGCCATCTTCACTAGTACCCCATGGACCATGCACATATGTGGAGCCCCTTATCTGCTTTTGTGTGGCTTGACTTGAATTGGGACCTACAAAAAAACAAAAACAAGGCCAAAGATCAGTCATTAGTTTCACTCACTTGTACATTATATTGCAAGATACCTCAAACAACAAAAATTCAGCAAACTTCAATTCCTATAAAATTCAATTTCATTGTGCAATGAGTAACATAAGATAGACCACAAACACACTGAACATGTCAAATTCTAAATAATTAATTTTTGAGCACAGAAAACAAAAAAAAAAAACTTAGATGCCAAAAACAAAGCTGATAATTCCGTAGCATGTGCAAACTCACCCCACCAATTATTTCACTAAAAGAATAAATTTAGATGAGATTTAAATACCAATAGAATAAATTTAACAGTTGGGCAAACCTTTAAGTTGATCAGAAAATAATACCAATTCCAATATATCAAGCAATGCCAAAAGCTTATACGTACCAACTGAAACTGAGCCATGTGATGTACTGCCGCTACGTGATATGGTAGGAAGACTACCTGCTAGATGCCATGATGTCAGTGGATCGAATATGACTCTCATCTTGAGTGTGGTTGAGTCTCATCTGAATTAGATCTTGATTGCTCACTCTTACTAGAAGAACTCTCAAAGCTAGAACTCATAGATAATCTATGAAGAAACTACAAACATAAGAATAAGAACATGATAATCTATAAGAAACTGCATTCAAATATAATGTTGGCATTGACTATGAATAGAGTTTACCTTCGTAAATGACTAAAATGCATGCAATGCATGATGATAAATCTATACATTTAAATATAATGCAAAATCTAAAATGACAATTCAAATTTAATTCGAAAATAAAAATAAGTCAGTTTCATTTCAAAACAAAACTAAAATACATGAAAGGTAAAAATGGCCATTTAAATAAAGCTAAAAAGGTATAAAGCAAAGATTTTATTAACATGAATATTCGTATAGAAGATACAAATTTAAAAGTGAATATGCTATCAATGACAATATCATATCATTTCTTCGTCATCTTCAAAGTGTACCTCTGTCAATACTTCAAGAGGTCCAATAGTTTCATCAACAGTTGTTCAATCAATACCTTTCCTTCTTGTTATCAATCCAGTTGCACATAAATAACATGTATCTATGGTCATGTGAGTAATACAATTCAATAATATCTGTCACATATCCATAGTACGCTACATCACTTTCCACTAGATTCATGTCTTTGGCACTTGCATAGCTAGAAGTCTTTGTCTTCACCATAACCCCACTATTATGAGTATTTCTTCTCAACTTAGGACTCCTCATAGGATTCATAATACCATTAATTATATATCCACTAAATCTGGCGGGCCAAAATTTTAATCTCATCTGACAACGCTACATTTTCAATAGCTAACAGTTCTGCAACCTATTTTTAAAAGGAAGTTATCAATATTAAACATCAATTAACAACTTCAAAAAATATAGAAACAAATGGATTAAAAAAATTGAATCATGAGAATTAAAAATTAGAAACATGTAAGTTATCAATACGGACATGAGAATTGAACCATTTGGGAAACTTATCATTGTGACGATGATCTACATCACAATCTCTGAGACAACGATGTGATCGCTTAATAAATTTACGATGTTCCCTACACAATTAAACTATTTGTAAAATGCTAGATAATTGTAGTTGGTATAACTAAATTCATGATGAGACAAAGGTTGCGTTTATCTTACTCTCGATATGGGACAACCGCCACAGTGTTAAATAACACATACCGATGAGCATATATCCATGTTGTGTTATCAAGCACAAACCCTTTTCCTTTTCCTAAAGCCCACCCCATTAATATCTCATGATTGTCGCTAACATCACAATTCCTTAATAGTTGATGTAATTTCGACTCGACATCATGCAAGTACCTTGAGCAAAATGTCATACATTCTTTGACCAAGTATCACTGTGCAATTGAACCGTCAGGATGACTTTAATTACAAATGTTTGATTTAAGCATCATAAGGTACCTATAAACAAAAAATTGCATACATGACTTCCAAGTATAAACAAGCAAATATATACAAAATGGACATTGGAGTAGAATTACACACCTTTCTACAAAGTACATCCATCAATATTGCAATGGACCGACAGTCTTCGCTTCATCTGCTAGGTTAATGGGCAAGTGCTCCATTATATCGAAAAATAATTGAGGAAAAATTCTCTCAAGATGGCAAAGTGTAAGAGCAATTTGGAACTAAAGACAATCTAGACCATCCACCTCTAGGGTTTTGGAGCACAACTGCCTGAAGAAATTACTTAACTCAATTATTGGTTCAACCACTTTCTTCAGTAACAAATTTCTCACTGCTATTAGAAGTATTTGCTACATGAGTATATAGTTATCATGAGTTTTCAGTCCAGATATGCTATGCTACCCGACGAGAGATATTGGATACGTAACTATTCGGAACTTTGATACTCTTCAAAAGTATACAGAATAGACTTTTCTCTCTGTTGTTCATGGCAAAATATTTAGGCGGCATATAATACTTGTTCCCAACCCTTTTTCTGAGGATTTAGTGCCTTTCGAATTCCCATATCTTGCAAATCTTGATGAGTATTTAAATTGTTCTTCCCTTTCCCCATCAACATTTAATATCGTCCATAGTATATTATCACATCCGTTGTTCTCAATATGTATCATATCAAGTTTGTGACAAATCAAATTATGCTCCCAATATAACAGTTCAAAGATGTAACGCCCCAATTTTCATGCCCAAATGGTAATACAATAGTTATGGCTCTTCAAAGTAAAACTGATAATAAATCCTCATACTTGCGTTACATGATGAAAATAGTCTTCATGCGATAATACAATTAATCCAACAACAATTAATTAAACCACAAATACCCCAAAGGGTTTACAAGTTTCCGAGGCTTGAGCCTGGTTACACAAAATGGTTTTTCAAATCCACACATATAAAGCCTATGGCTTGCAATCAGAGTCACATCAAATGAGCACATTAGGCTCTCTGCACACACTTCCACACCTTCAGTTATGCGGAATCACCACATCTTTTCCTGCACAAAAATCCCGTAGGGTGAGCATAAAGCCCAGTAGAGAATTCTTAACAAAGTATATACATTTTACACAAGTCTCAAGAGATGGAATGCTTATGCCATGCCATGCCCTTTTGAAAGTAAAACACAACTTTATCTTTTGAAAACCAACATGTTTAATGATGTCATGCCATTTCAACTGCTCAACATTTATCCAATTTTATTCGAGGGGTGGTAAATACAACTCTGGTAATCCCTAGGTTAGTGTCTGCAAGTAAACTATACAAGTACTACCAATTTGTCATTTTTACCAGTATCAACTGGAGGGCTCGACACCCATACTCTGTCATTTTTACCACTAACAACTGGAAAGCTCGACACCTATCATTTGTCATTTTTACCCGTAACAACTGGAAGGCTTGACACCTGTCATTTATCATTTTTACCAGTAACAACTGGAAGGCTCGACACCTATCATCTACACCACCTGTCAAGACTTACCACCGTCTTTACCCCAAAACCATTTCATGAAAACTCATTTCTCAACATTCTTTTCTCAATGCAAGTTTTCAAATCAACTTTCAAAGTTCAATGCAATCAAATGAATTTGATATGCCAATGCAACAATAAACAATACATTACAACAATTCTTCCATTTTCAATTCTTCCACACAATACTACCATTGTGATCAAAATTCTCATTCCTCTTTTCAATGCAATTTCACAAGATGAATAAATACTTTTATTTCAATTCATCCAAGGAATAACATAATTCCCACATTTTAAACATTTCTAACAACCTAGTCATTTCAAGACTAAATCAACATTTTAAATAAAAATTTTCAAAATGAACAGCCATTCTCATAATCCAAAAAATTAATCATTTATACAAATATAAATAAGAAATTTTCTAAACATCATTTATTTTGGCACACAAAAATAAATATAACAATATTACCCATGGATTTTCAATCTCTTTTAAAATTCCCAATTTCGAGGTTTTCTTATCAAACTACACAGCTCAAATATTTTGAAAGAAAACTCTCAAAAATCATCCTTTCTTCAATCAACAAAGATCAAAACCCATAAGATTATTTTAAAAGAACAAGAGACAAAACCTACTTTCAAAATCACTCAACTTCTTAAATCAAAATAAATTTTCAGATGCTATCAAAGGATGATTTCGAAGATCATCTGGATCTTGCAAAAATATATATATAACTCAAAGAAAAATCCCTACCTCAAGTTTGAAGAAGAAATAAGTTGAAACCCACAAAATCAACGTCGATGAAACTTGATCTCCACCGCACACAATGTAACTCTCGCCTAGACAACCAACTTTGATGAAGAACTTTGATCTAAATCCCAATGGATTTGGAGAAATCAAAGATCTGGTGAGGTTTTCGGTAGGAAATGTAGAAAGAATGGAGAGGAAATGTTTTTAGAGAGACAGATATATACAAAAAGTGACATTCAATCAGCCTAAAGAGAGAAGAAAAGGAAAAATTCCGGATCTACCTAACTTCCCGCACCTCCAGCCACACCTACCTTTTTAGCAGTGTGCTTCAGCCCCCTACCCTATTTTTCGCACGTGCGGCCTCATCCCCTGCACGTGCAACCCAAAATTCTCTCAGTTCAACTCCCGACACTGGACAAGCAACTACCAATGCGTTTTGCATTTTTGTTTTGAGGGGTGCTGCCCCTCAACCTCGCCAAGGGGGGCTACCCCCTAGACCCCCACAAGCTGACTGGGCTACTCGACCCTCAATCGGCCTAGCCGAAGTGACAAAACATGAAAGAATGATCGAAACCGGAATCGCTACAACCTTCCCCCCTTAAAAAATTTCGTCCTCAAAATTTCAAATCAAACTACCTAAACAAGGATTTTCAAGTGACCAAAACCACACTATTCTATTTTCAAATCGCATCATTAGTTCTCAACTAAATCTTACCATTACATCACAGTTACCTTGCCAACAACAATTTTCTCAAAATACTCAAAAACATGAAGTTTTTTTTTTTTTTCCCCCAAAAGTAATGACAACCCACAACACCTTTATGCTTTAAATAACAACATACAATCAACATATATTTAACAATCTCAATACATTTCCTTCAAACACTAGGGACTATTACAATAAAGTAATTTAAACATTTTCAAACAAATCTGGATATTTGGAGCAGACTTCCGCCTCCCGTTCCCACGTTGCTTCCTCAATCCCATGGTGTCTCCACAACACCTTTACCAATGGTATAGTTTTACCCCGTAGCACTTGCTCCTGGTTATCTAAAATTTGAACCGGTCGTTCTTTGTAAGAGGCATCCTCATCTACGTCCAAGTCAACCCAATCAAGAACATGAGAAGGGTCGGGTTCATATTTCCTAAGCATAGATACATGAAATACGTCGTGAACTCCCGAAAGTTGTGGTGGTAAAGCCAATCGGTATGTCACTTCCCCAATTTGCTCTAAGATCTCAAAATGTCCAATGAACCTTGGAGATAATTTACCACTCTTACCAAATCTCATCAAACCCTGCCTTGGTGAGATTTTTAGAAATACATGGTCACCATCTTCAAAAGATAAAGGTCGTCTCCTCTTATCGGCATAACTCTTTTGTCGGCTTTGGGTGGTAGCTAACCTCTTCCGAATGAGAACAACTTTCTCAGTTGTCTCTCTAACAATTTTAGGACCCAATAACGGTGCATCACCCACTTCGGCCCAACAAACCGGTGATCTACAAGGTCAGCCATATAAGGCCTGAAATGGTGCCATCCCAATACTAGCTTGGTAACTATTGTTGTTAGCAAACTCAATCAATGGTAAGTGTTGTTCCCAAGGCCCCTTAAAATCAAGGACAGAAGCTCTAAACATGTCCTCCAAAATCTGAATGGTGTGTTTTGACTGTCCATCAGTTTGAGGATGATAAGCGGTGCCAAGAGTCAACTTAGTTCTCAACGCCTCTTCAAGGCTTTGCCATAACCGGGCAGTAAAACAAGGATCCCTATCCGACACAATAATCACAGGGACTCCATGAAGTCGAACTATCTCTCTAATGTACAACTCTGCCAAGCGTTTAACTGAGTCGCTGGTGCACATCAGAATGAAATGGGTAGACTTATTCAACCTATCAACAATCACCCAAATGGCGTCATTACCTCGTTGTGTTCTAGGAAGCCCAACTACAAAATCCATGGTAACACGCTCTCATTTCCACTCTGCTATTGGTAAGGGTTGTAACAAACCCGCTAGTCTTTGGTGTTCAGCCTTCACTTGTTGATAAGTAAGGCACTTTGATATAAATAAAGTGACATCTTGTTTCATACCCCTCCACCAAAACTGACGACTAAGATCATGATACATTTTAGTGCCTCCAGGGTGTACTGCAAGGCGTGAGTGATGGAACTCTCGAAATACTTCTTCTTTACAAGATTCTGGTACAAACAACCAGTCTAGGTAATGCACACTCAGATCTAAGTGGACGTTTAAACCTTTCTCTACCTTCCCATTGAAAATTCTAACCCAGATAGACTCTACTTCATGGTCCCCTTGTTGTGCCTCTACGACCTTACTAATCAAGGTAGGTTGAGCATTCATTGTGAACAACGTAGAACTCTCACTAGACTCACCTAAGTGCAAATCAAAGTTGCCAATTTCACCTAGCATAACCCATTCCCGGATGGCCACACTTGCCAAACTACTCACAGATTTCTGACTCAAAGCATCGGCCACCACATTAGCCTTCCCCGGATGATAGTGTAACTCAAAGTCATAATCCTCCATAAATTCCATCCACCTCCATTGACGTAGATTCAAATCTTTTTGAGAAAACAAATACTTAAGACTCTTATGATCGGAGAAGACCTCAAACTTCTCAACATACAAGTAATGCCTCCAAATTTTTAAGGTAAAAATTACCGCTGCTAATTCCAAATCATGGGTTGGGTAACTCTTCTCATGAATTTTCAATTGTCGTGATCCGTAGGCCACAACTTTTTCCTCTTGCATCAACACACAACCAAGTCCATCCCTGGACACATCACAATAAACGGTATACTCCAAACCCCTTTCTGGAATTATCAAGACCGGTGCTGTAGTCAATCTAGTCTTAAGTTCTTGGAAAGACTTTTCACAAGCTTCATTCCACACAAACTTGACACCCTTCCTAGTCAACTTAGTCAAATGTGCAACTAGTCTAGAGAAGTCCCTTACAAAGCATCGATAGTACCTTGCTAACCCCAAGAAACTCCGGATCTCAAAAACATTCTTGGGTTGTTCCCAATCCTGTACCGCGTCTATCTTTGAGGAGTCTACAGTCACTCCCTCACTCGACACTACATGCCCTAAAAATTTCACCTCGGTCAACCAAAACTCACACTTATCAAATTTGGCACACAAACGGTGCTCCTTAAGCAATTCAAGCACTACCCGTAAGTGAGCCTCATGTTTCTCCTTGGAGGTTGAATAAATTAAGATGTCGTCCACAAAGACAACCACAAAAAGGTCTAAATATTCTCGAAAAATTCTATTCATCAAATCCATAAAGGAAGCTGGTGCATTAGTCAACCCAAAAGGCGTTACAAGGAATTCATGGTGGCCATAACGCGTACGAAAGGCCGTTTTCTGGATGTCCTCTTCCCGGACTCTCAATTAATGATACCCCGACCTCAAATCTATGTTTGAGAAGCAACGAGACCCTCTAAGTTGGTCAAAAAAATCATCTATTCTGGGTAGGGGATACTTGTTCTTAACTATAATCCTATTCAACTTGCGGTAATCAATACACAACCGCAAGGATCCATCCTTCTTCTTCGCAAAGAGAGCCGGCACTCCCCAAGGCGATGTACTAGGGCGAATGAAGCCCTTGTCTAAAAGTTCTTGGAGTTGAATCTTCAACTCATGCAATTCGGCTGGTGCAAATCTACATGGTGACATAGAAATCGGTGCCGTGCCAGGCACTAATTCGATGGAGAACTCTATCTCCCAGTGGGGTGGCAAACTAGTAAGATCCTCAGGAAAGACCTCTGAGTATTCACAGACTACTCTTGGTAATGCAACATGAGCCTCATCACTCTCGCTATTCAAGAGAGTTGCAAGAAGGCCACTAAGCTTGCTCCTACTATGAGGGTCAAGGGTTGGTGATGAGACCCTATCAACTCGGTTCCCCAGGAAGTAAAAACAATCACCACTCGAGGTGCAAACTGTAACTTTCTGACGGTAACAATCTATCACAACTCGGTACGAACATAACCAGTCCATGCCTAAAATGACATCAAAACTTGACATATCTAGCAATACAAAAGCAAATGGAAGTCGACGCCTGGCAACCTCTATCTCACAATCATAAGACCCCCGGTCTAAGTCAATCATAACCCCAATAAGTGACTCTACTCTGAGTGGAGACGCTAACTATGCCACCTCTAACCCCAATGCAGAAACAAATGCAGCAGATATAAATGAATGAGATGCACTCGTGTCTATCAATACGTTAGCCAAAGTATTGCACATAACAAAAATACCTCTCACAACTGCAGTTCCCGGTAACTGCACTGGCGCGGTAACAGCATACACACGCCCCTGTGGCCACTGATGAACCTGCTCCCCTCTCAGAGCATAGACCTGATGTACTGACTGAGCCGAAGCGGCTCCCTGATTGGCTCGTGAAGCCTAAGCTGAATGAGCCTGCTGGTGGCTCTGAGTCTGCCTTGACCCTGATGCGCCAGATGCGCCTCCCAATTATGGGCAAGTTCTGTTCATATGCCCTGGCTGACCACACTGGTAACAATTAAACCCTTGTCCCCTATTCTGGGACTGAGACTGACTCTGTGATCGGTTAGGGGGTGGTGGTGGTAACATCAAATGCCCTCCTCCCTTTTGTGGGCATGCATAGGCTTTGTGACCCGGTTGGCCACACTTGAAACAAGAAAAACCACTCTGTGTACTCTTTCCCGAGCCTACACTAGGCAAAGGAAAAGTAGATCGAGACTGCTGTGGCTGGGACTGGGATGAAAAGGTACCCTTGCTCTTCTTATTCTGCCTATGGTCTCCATGAGACTCTTGGCCCCTAGACCTCAAACTCCGAAGCCTCTCCTCCTCGGCTTGCATGGAAACCTCCACGTATGCTGCCAATTCTACAAGATGGTCAAAGTTCCGAATCATGTTCCCGACAATCTTAAAGAAAATTTTGGTTTTCAACTTTTTCTCAAATTCAATGCAACGGCGCTCTTCCGTTGCCACCAACTCTGATGCAAACCTAGGTAAACTAGAGAAGGCTGCTTCGAACTCGGCCACAGTCATGTCGAGTTGTTTGAGGTCTTTGAACTCTTGCCTCAGTCTCTCCCTAGCAGCAGGAGGTAAATACTTATCTTGGAAAGCAACTACAAAGGCTTCCCATGTTGGCTCCACTCTACTCTTGGCATACTTCCACCACTGACCCACATCCCTTTTAAGGTAGTAACTTGCTAGAGTCACTCTCAACTCGCTATCATCAATGTGAAGCATCTCAAATGTCTTTACCATTTGCTCGAGCCACTCATCCGCTTTCTTGGGTTCGGGGCCACCTTGGAATTCATCAGGTTTAGCCCGCAAAAACTCCCGAGTAAGGAAACTAGACCTTGCCTCTACAGTATTCTCTCGAACTTGGTTATCAGCCCTCAACATGTTCATAGCCCCAACTATCTGTTGGGCTAGGGTCCTTATTGCGGTTTGACCCGCTTGTTCTACTTGTTCAGCCATATTCACTTGGCTTGACCCTTCCTCTTGCACGGGACCTCTTGGACCGGTACTTCATGCACACCCCGGCAAGCCCTACCACGTCTCTCGCCTCTACCACCCCGGTTCTAACCTCTTCCTGACATCCTATAAAGGATAATAGAAATAATTTAGCACTCTAACCCATACGTGCCTACAACTTGCCTTACACGTTTAACGACCAAAATATTTTTCTTCAACTATATAGACAAGTTAAGTTCACTCCACATAAGCACTTAGTCATGTAAACACATATGGATTATCCTTTTATGGTGGAATTCGTCCCATTAAAAACCAAGAATTCTTAGTAGAACGAGTATTGATCAAGTACCCTTCTAAAAAGACCTCGAGGAATTTAACAGGCTTGAACAACATCCCAAAAGTCCAATCCCATACCCACATAGCCACATAAACATGTTAGCACATAATCACACTAACATTTTCCTATCATGCAACCTATCATGCAACATGAACCCACTGCGGTAAAATAACCACGTCCCACGAGCTCCAAGTATTTAAACCCGGTAGCTCTGATACAAGTTGTAACGCCCCAATTTTCATGCCCAAATGGTAATACAATAGTTATGGCTATTCAAAGTAAAACTGATAATAAATCCTCATACTTGCGTTACATGATGAAATAGTCTTCATGCGATAATACAATTAATCCAGCAACAATTAATTAAACCACAAATACCCCAAAGGGTTTACAAGTTTATGAGGCTTAAGCTTGATTACACAAAATAGTTATTCAAACCCACACATATAAAGCACATGGCTTGCAATCAGAGTCACAGTAAATTAGCACATTAGGCTCTCTACACACACTTCCACACCTTCAGTTAGGCAAAATCACCACATCTTTTCCTGCACAAAAATCCCGTAGGGTGAACATAAAGCCTAGTAGAGAATTCTTAACAAAGTATATACATTTTACACAAGTCTCAAGAGATGGAATGCTTATGCCATGCCATGCCCTTTTGAAAGTAAAACACAACTTCATCTTTTGAAAACCAACATGTTTAATGATGTCATGCCATTTCAACTACTCAACATTTATCCAATCTTATTCGAGGGGCGGTAAATACAACTCTGGTAATCCCTAGGTCAGTGTCTGCAAGTAGACTATACAAGTACTACCAATTTGTCACTTTTACCAGTATCAACTGGAGGGCTCGACACCCATACTTTGTCATTTTTACCACTAACAACTGGAAGGCTCGACACCTATCATTTGTAATTTTTACCCATAACAACTGGAAGGCTCGACGCCTATCATTTGTCATTTTTACCCGTAACAACTGGAAGGCTCGACGCCTATCATTTGTCATTTTTACCCGTAACAACTAGAAGGCTCGACACCTATCATCTACACCACCTGCCAAGACTTACCATCGTATTTACCCCAAAACCATTTCATGAAAACTCATTTCTCAACATTCTTTTCTCAATGCAAGTTTTCAAACCAACTTTCAAAGTTCAATGTAATCAAATGAATTTGATATGCCAATGCAACAATAATCAATACATTACAACAATTCTTCCATTTCCAATTCTTTTACACAATACTACCATTGTGATCAAAATTCTCATTTCTCTTTTCAATGCAATTTCACAAGATGAATAAATACTTTTATTTCAATTCATCCAAGGAATAACATAATTCCCACATTTCAAACATTTCCAACAACCTAGTCATTTCAAGGCTAAATCAACATTTTGAATAACAATTTTCAAAATGAACAACAATTCTCATAATCCACAAAATTAATCATTTATACAAATATAAATAAGAAATTTTCTAAACATCATTTATTTTGGCACACAAAAATAAATATAACAATATTATCCATGGATTTTCAATCTCTTTTAAAATCCCCAATTTCTAGGTTTTCTCACCAAACTACACAGCTCAAATCTTTTGAAAGAAAACTCTCAAAAATCATGTTTTCTTCAATCAACAAAGATCAAAACCCATAAGATTATTTTGAAAGAACAAGAGACAAAACCCACTTTCAAAATCACTCAACTTCTTAAATCAAAATAAATTTTCAGAAGCTATGAAAGGATGATTTCGAAGATCATCTAGATCTTGTGAAAATATATATATAACTCAAAGAAAATCCCTACCTCAAGTTTGAAGAAGAAATAAGTTGAAAACCACAAAATCAACGTCGATCAAACTCAATCTCCACCGCACACAACGTAACTCTCACCTAGACAACCAACTTTGATGAAGAACTTTGATTTAAATCCCAATGGATTTGGAGAAATCAAAGATCTGGTGAGGTTTTCTGTAGGAAATGTAGAGAGAAGGGAGAGGAAATGTTTTTAGAGAGAGAGAGATATACAAAAAGTGACATTCATTTAGCCTAAAGAGAGAAGAAAAGGAAAAATTTCGGATCTACCTAACTTCCCGCACCTCCAGCCACACCTGCTTTTTTAGCAGTGTGCTTCAGCCCCCTGCCCTATTTTTCGCACGTGCGGCCTCATCCCCCGCACGTGTGGCCCAAAATTCTCTCAGTTCAACTCCCAACACTGGACAAGCAACTTCGAATGCGTTTTGCTTTTTTGTTTTGAGGGGCACTGCCCCTCAACCCCGCCAAGGGGCGCTACCTCTGGACCCCCGTGAGCTGACCGGGCAGCTCGACCCCCGATCGGCCCAGTCGAAGTGGCAAAACATGAAAGAAGGATCGAAACCGGGATCGCTACAAAAGAAAATACTCTTCTTCTTTCAATTATGATCTAATTCATCCTCATTTTCTTGTTTTTCCTTCCTCTTTCTATTCTATTTGCTAGATTGTTGACGCTTAGAATTCAATTTGAGCTTAGGCTTAGGCCCTGGTTGTCGTAGCACATTAGCCCTTGATATCCGAGTTGGGCATGATTCGAATTCAAGAGTGCCATCAAAAGATGCACCAGCTTTTTGAAATGTGTAATTCGTATTCAACCAGCGACAATGCCCTATGTAACAAAATTTCCTTCTATTCTTCAAGTATCGAGAACGAGTATGTGTGTTACAATAAGGAAAAGCTAAAGCGCCTTTCGTGCTCCATCCAGACAAAATTGAATAGGCAGGAAAATCATTTATACTCCACAATAACACTACATGCATTCGGACCATCTGATTAGTTTCTGCATCATACATGTCTACACCATTTTCCCACAATTCTTTCAATTCATCCACCACAAGGCATAAGTAGACGTCAATGTTATTTCCAAGCAAAGAAAGACCATCAATGAGCAATGTCATTCTCATATGAGGATGATTCATGCACAACCATGGTGGCAAATTCTATGGCATCACAATAACTGGCCAATTGTTATAAGCAACATTTATTGCCTTGAATGGATTGAATCCATCCGCTACTAAACCTAGTCTGAAATTACGAGGCTCACTTGCAAACTTGGGATACAAATTATAAAAAAAAAAAAAAAATCAGACAGGAAAGTCCGCGGGATGTCTCATTTTGTCGTCATCAATTTGGCCTTCTGCATGCCATCTCATTAAAGAAGATGTTTTGGATGACATAAACAATCTTTGAAGCCTTGGAATTAAAGGAAAGTATATGACAATCTTCTGTGGGATTCTTTGTTGATTCTTCTTAACAACATTCTCCTCTCCCTAAAACTGTATGTATCTAGGCATATAACACACTATGCAATTATCCATACTTGTTGTTTCCTTCCAATATAGTGAGCAATCTCTTAGGCATGCATGTACCTTATGATAATCGAGGCCCAAGTCCCTGAGGAGTTTCCTAGTTGCATAAAATGACTATGCACTACAACAAAAAAACATTTTTGGCAACTATTTTTGGCAATATAATATAAATTGGTCGCCAAATATACATAATCGGCGACCATATATTGATTGGTCTCCAAAAACTAAACTATTGGCGATTAGTTAATATATTTGGTCGCGGTTGGGTTTGGCGCGAGGCTAAATTTATAGGCAGGAACAAGGGAAAAGTTTTTGCAACGAAGTTAATATATGGCGAGTAAAATTTTAGTCACCAAAGGTAACTTTTTGGCGACAACAACTATTTAGTCTCAAAAAACGTGGGCTACATTTATGGCGACCTAATTATGTTGGTCACTAATAATTTATTTGTCAGTACTACACTGTTTTGAATTAATCCCTTATTTTTTTATTTCTCAGAAATAATTGACCCAAAATCTCCAAATTTTCCAAATTTCCTCAAACCCTTTGACGCTATAATTTCATTTTCCCTCTTCTCTCATTTTCACACTCAAATCTCTCTCTTTCTCTCTCTCTCTCTCTCTCTCCTCTATCTCCATCTCTATTTCCGCACTACTTATTTGACTTTCATTCCGACTCCTCCACCGACAAGAGCTCGAATCTACAGAGCATCAATGTCGACGCACACTATAATATAAGGAATCAAGGATTCCAAAGAGCTCGAATTTGCTGAGCAAGTTGTTGCCCTCATAAACCTTAACACTGGTACGTATTCTCTTCTCTCTCTCTCTCTCACTTTATTTATTTATTTTTTTTTTTTATCTCCATGACTTTAATCTCATGCTCTAGATCGATGACCCTCTGTGATCTCCAAATTCGACTCCCTCAAATAAAAGCTCTCTCCTTTGTTTCATGGTTTATATATGTGTTTGCTTAATTTACTCTATGAATTTCTTTTTTTCACCTTCATTTTTGTTCTACATCTTTTCTTTATCTTTTATTACATTCACTAAACTTGATTGAATTCAATGTTACTATTTGTGTGTATATATATATATATTTGTCAATTTGTGGTGATTTGTGATTTTGTGTTTTTGATTTAGGGGTTTCATCATTTCATTATAAAAAAATTTAAAAAAAAAAAACAAACAAACAAACAAACTCAATTAATTCCTATGAACTTTTTATCCCAATATATGTGGAACTAGGTTTTTTTTTTTTTTTTTTTTCCTCTTGCCTTTTTGATTTAGGGGTTTCATGATTTTGTTTTCATTATAAAAATATTTCGATTAATTTCTTTTTGGAAGATTTACGATCAATTTGGCTCACTCAATGAAGTGGAATGGAATGGAATGGTCATTCCTTAGGCTCCCATGTAGAATGATTATTTTCTTATAGTGGTAAATGATGATTCAATTTCTAATGTATTTTTCATTATTTTTTTTAGTCAACCAAATACGGAAATTGACAATCATTTTCTTATATTGATAAATGATATTTCCATTTCTAATATATTTTTCATTATTTTTTTGGTCAACCAAATCTAGGAATTAACATTTTGATAGAATAATTTCATTCCACTTTATTCCAGTGAACCAAACACTACCTTAGTTCTTTAACATTTCCTTGTGAAAATCAAAGTAAATTATTTAGTTGCAAAATTCTAAAATTATTACTCCCTCAAATGAGTTTACAGAGCAAATTGTAACTGTTGCACCCACAAACGGGTTTTATAGAGTAACTTGCATATAACCTAAAATTTTGCAAATCATAGTATTGTTTTCATTTTCAAAGTTTTGTAATAGTTTTATTTTTTCATTATTTTTTTAATCAGTAGTTTTATCTGTGCTTGATTTCATGAAGTAGTACATATATTTATGCATTTCATTATTTGTGTTTTATATGGTCTTTGAAGAATTTCTTCAATTGCTACTAAATTAATTAGTTGAACATTTGTTTTTCAAGTGTTTGTCTATCCAATATCCATCATACTTGCAGAGCTTGGAAGGTTCAGCTTAATTCATTAGAGTTGAGTGAGTTGATCAAAGTGAGATTGGCTTTGTTGTTCAAGTGTAATATGAAGCCAGTTGATTACTCTGTTATGGACTTGGTGTATAGATTGAAATCTATTAAGTATTGTGATGGCTTATAGCATCTTGAATTGAAGTATGCTTATGGAGTGCTTTTGTATAGCTTTGATGTGGGAGAGTGCTTAGTTTTTCTTTGTTTGCTAAATTGGGCTATATATGATGCACTCATTGTCCAGCCCATTCATCATAAGTTTGACCACTCCTATGTGATAAGATCAGTTAAACTTATATGCATTTTTGCATATGAATAACAAAATAATCATTAATATATCAATTGTATAGACTTGCTGGGGCTAGTGTTTCATTACTCCGACTTTGGACCATCCTCTTCCTAAGAAATGGCCTTTTGGTTAAATTGACAAAGAGATTAGTTGATGGTTAGCATAATAATATGTTTAAGCTTGAAGATTAGTTACAATTAATGGTAGTAGTTTGTCACTTCAGAAGATAAGAGTGGGCTTAAGCAGCTTGAACATCTTATTTTTGAAGGTCTTTAAAGAATCTCAAGCTATTAGAAAATGAGTATATTATAACAGAAGAATCATTTGATGGAGAATCGTTTCTTGTGCTAGGATGGTTATCGTGTTGTTTGCTTCAATCCATATTTGTGGCCTTCTGGTCAACAGGTATTGATCTTCATCCCAAAATCCTTGCTAAGTAACTCCATGCTTTATTCTTTACTTATTTCATGAGAGAAAATTATTAGAGCTTAGTTATTGGTAACTTTTCATTAGATTAATTAACTTTATTGAAGGAGAAAGTGTGAGAACTGATGGAACGCAATTCGGACCCGTAGATAGAGAGTTAGAGCTGAATACTTCCAAAACTTAGTCGAAAAAGGGCGTTTCAGGGGTGAAACTTCAAAACAGCTTTGCCATCACAAATAGGACTTGTGAGAACTGACGGAACGTAATTCAGACCCGTAGGTAGAGAGTTAGAGCCGAATATGTCCAAAACTTAGTCGAAAAAGGGCGTTTCGGGAGCAAAAATTAAAAACAGCCCCCGAACAACCGTGTGGCTGACACGAATAACTTCACTATGACAAATAGGACTTGTGAAAACTGACAGAAGGTAATCTGGACCCGTAGGTTGGGAGTTAGAGCCGAATACGATCTAAACTTAGTCGAAAAATGGCGTTTCGAGGCAAAAATTCAAAACACCCCCCGAACCACCGTATGGCTCACACAGGTAGCTTCGCCATGAAAAATAGGACTTGTGAGAACTAACGGAACGTAATTCGGACCCGTAGATAGAGAGTTAGAGCAGAATACGTCCAAAACTTAGACGAAAAAAGGCGTTTCTAGAGCGAAAATTCAAAAGAGCCCTTGAACCACCATGTGGCTCACGCGAACGGTTCCCCCATGACAAATAGGATTTGTGACAACTGACGGAATGTAATCTGGGCCCGTAGGTAGAGAGTTAGAGCTGAAAATGCCCTAAACTTAGTCGAAAAAGGGCGTTTTGGAGGCAAAAATTCAAAACAGCCCCCGAACCATCGTGTGGCTCACACAGATAGCTTCTCCATGACAAATAGGACTTATGAGAACTGATGGAACGTAATTTGGGCCCGTAGGTTGGGAGTTAGAGCCGAATACACCCTAAACTTAGTCGAAAAAGGACGTTTCAAGGGTGAAAATTCAAAACAGCCCCCGGACCGTGTGGCTCACACAGATAGTTCCCCCATGACAAATAGGACTTGTGAGAACTAACATAACGTAATTTGAACCCGTAGGTTTGGAGTTAGAGCCGAATACGCCCTAAACTTAGTCAAAAAAGAGCATTTCGAGGGCGAAAATTCAAAACACCCCCCGAACCATCGTGTGGCTCACAAGGACAGTTCCCCATGACAAATAGGGCTTGTGACAACTAATGGAATGTAATTCAGACCCGTAGGTTTGGAGTTAGAGCCGAATACGCCCTAAACTTACTCAAAAAAGGGTTTTTCGGGGGCGAAAATTCATAACAGCCCTCTAATACGCCTTACACTTAGTCGAAAAACTTGCAACACTTAGTTCAAAAAGTAGCAACTTTATTAAAATAACATCTACATATTCTAATAAATGCCCTTATATATTTATAGGATGAAGAAATTACATATTACATTGTTTGTGCTGGTTAGAATAAATATTGCATGATACATATTTATATATATATATATATATATACACTTTCTTTTATTTCCAAGAAGACATTTCTCGATTGTTTTACCTTAAATGCATGTTCCATACGTCTGACTGAATTGATATTTTGTAACCAACTCTAATGTTTTGTTTTTTGTTTTTCTTTATAGATGGCTTTGTCGCGTGGACTTGTGGATAATCCATATTGGTGTATGGAGAAGAATTTTCACTTTTGTGTAGAACTAATAGAATACTTTTGTCGTCCTCAGCTTTTGTGTAGTTCATTATTACTGATACAGAAAACTTTTGGCAATCAACAGATAATGACTGTCATTGTACATAGATCACCTTCTGTCGTGGTACATATATACCATTTGTCAACGTACATATAGGACGTTTTGTCATGGTCCTTAGAAAACTTTTGTCGTGGTACATATATCAACTTTTGTTGTGGTACAGATTACGATAGTAATTTGTAGGTAGTAAATATATTTTTTGTATACGGAGGGTTTTGATTTTTGTATGATATATTTTGTATGGAATTATTACTTTAGTTTGGACAATAGTTGATTTGTATGGACTTTGATATTTAATATTATTTATTTTTGGTATATGGATGCAGATTGTGGAATGATTGATAGTATGTATCATTTTGTTTATATACGTATTACAGGTTGTATTGTATATAGACATGTTGTGGAGAAATTATCATTTCGCGATAAAACATAATATCATGTTTTTGGCGACTAAACAATTAGTAGGTAAAAAGAAATTGGGAAAAGACATTTGGCGACTAAAAGTTTTGTAGCCAAAAAAAAAAACATTTAGCGGCTAAAAGTTTTGTAGCCAAAAAAAAAAGACATTTAGTGACTAAAAGTTTAGTAGCCAAAAGAAAATCAAACATTTGGCAACTAAAATATTTCGTAACTAAAAACAAAAAACTAAATTATAAAAACACTTTTGCCGAGTAAAATTTTAGTAGCCAAAAATGTAGAACTTTAGGCGACCAAATATTTAGTAGCCAAAAGAAGAACTCTTTGCCGACTAAACATTTAATAGCCAAAGATGGCGACTTTCGGCAACTAAATTTTTAGTAGCCAAAAAAGAACTCTTTGCCAACTAAAATTTTAGTAGCTAAAAGGGTGGGACTTTAGGCGACTAAAAGTTTGGTCGCCGAAAAGGGTTTAATTTTATTTAATGTCCAACCTTTTGGCGACTAAAATTTTAGTTGGGAATTGTATACATTTGGCGACTAAAATAATTTTGGTCGCTAATTACCTTTACCGATAATTTTTTGGCGACTACTTTTGCGACCAAATAATTTAGTCACCAAAAGTGAAAAATCTTGTAGTGAAGTATGATGAATCATTTGGTTTCTATTATCTGTTTAATTTGATTTTTTAAGGAGCCCACAAAATAAAAGAATTAAACCATCAAAATAAGACTTCCTAGTGAAGTACGAAACCCAATTGGTTTATTAAGAATTTAATTTCGTTTGGTGTTGGTTATAATATATTTTGAATATATTATATCTAACTTTTGGAGATCCAATGGATATTTTATAATCAGTTTAGTAGCAACTAGGGTTTTGATATAAAACTCAAGAATTAATAATATTTGATTGGTATTATTTTTCTTTTCCCGTGGGTGTGTTGCGGGAGCTATAACATTTCTTTTCTTTCGGTGGATGCTTTGATTCCGGTTGATGCTTGGAAGTTTATTTGGATGAAGCGGCATCATATGGATTGATTTGGGTTATTATTTTTGGGTCTTCTTCAATTCTGTTTCAAAGACTTTTGTTCATTTATTTTGTAAGGTCTTTCCTCTTGTTTATTTGTGATTATTTGGAATTCACTTAAGGGTGGTTTTGTGAGACCATTCATATCTCGTTTGTAATCGTTTGGAAACTTTTTGGTTGATAATGAAATCGGATTTCGATCCCGTAGATATACCTCACATTGAGAAAGCCATATAAAAATTCTTGTGTCATTGTTGATTTAATTTTTCCGCATTAATTTTTATTTCCATTGATTGCTTTACTCGTAGGAAATCATATATTTTCCCTAACAACTGGTATCAAAGCTTACGGTTTATTTGTATTTAGTTTTTTGTGTAAATCAATGGAAGGGTATGTGGGTCGTATGTCTAGCTTTAATGGAAGCAATTGGATAACTTAGAAAACTAAAATGGAGGACCTATTATTTTGTAAAGATTTGTATAGGCCCATTGAAGGTGATAGTGGCAAACCCAAGGGTATAAAAGATAATAAATGGAAGAGACTTAATCGAAAAGTCGTTGGTGTTATCCGTCAATAGATTGATGACAGTATGTTTCATCATGTTACTATTGAAACTTCAGCACGTGATTTATGGAAAAAAAATTAAAAGGCCTTTATGATAGAAAATCAGCCACAAATAAAGCCTTTCTGTTTCGAAAGTTAGTTAATTTAAATATAAATATGGCAGCCCTATTCCAGAATATATGAATGAAATAAAAAGTATTGTTAACCAACTTACTTCTATGAAAATTATTTTTGATGATGAGTTACAGGCTTTGATGATGAGTTACAGGCTTTGATGCTACTTAGTCCTTGCCTGAAAGCTGAAAGACTTTGGTTGTGACAGTTAGTAATTCGGCACTCGATGGAGTTGTCACAATGAGCCAAGTCAATAGTAGCTTGTTGAATAAAGAAATTAGAAGAAAATTAACGGGCTCTTCTCATTCGGAGGCATTTGTTGTGAGAGGCCGAAGCAAAACAATAGGGAGGAGTGAGACTCCTCATGGTCGTAACCAAAACCATGACAAATCAAGAGTTGGTTCTTTTTCAAAGAAAGACATTGAGTGCTATTATTGCCATTACAGAAGTTTGTAAAGAAGAGTTATGGTTAAACAAATTTTTGCAAGAGTTGGGTTTGAAGTAAGAAAGGTATGTGCTTTACTGTAATAGTCAAAGTGCTATTCATTTGAACAAAAAATTTACTTTTCATTAAAGATCAAAACACATTGACGTGAGATACTATTGGATTCATGATGTGTTAGATTAGAAATTGTTGCAACTCGAAAAGGTTCACACAGATGATAATATTTCAGATATGTTGACTAAGGCTTTGTTGAGGGACAAACATTTAAAGTATCGAACTTTGGCGGGTATGGTTGATGTCTGCCCCTAAGTCGGTTGCGGAAAAATTGTTGGGTATACGTCCTTAGTGGAGTACGGGGGGCAAATATTCCAGCGAGCCCGTACTCCTTTCTTCCAAGCTCTCTGTCTGTCCGATCGACTTGCGAACACAACGGCGGTGAGCTACCCGGCAGTGTGTGGCCGGAAAACCCCTCCGACGGTCAAGTTAGCACACACTCAGGGATAGAGAGAGAGAGGAGAGAGTTGAATGTCTAAGTGTATCTCACCAAATGATCATCTATCTAAGCATGGGGGGCGCAGACACGCTTATATACCTTCTGCGCCCCAAATCTACTCCCATTAGTCTCTCGACACGTGGTGCTGCTATCCCATCTATCAGTACAAATCCAGCAATCACCACCTAACCAAACTGTCAGGATATCTTGGCGGAGCCCGGCAGGCCCGCGGAATCACCTCGGCCTCACACGGCCGTGCTGCGCTGCATGCCCGAATGCTCATTAGTCGAGCTCCATACCGACCGAGCTCAGTTGCATTCTGGCAGAGCCGAGCTCGAAATAGGTCACGCGGGTAAAACAAAGGCCTTCCTGCTGAGCTAAAGGCGCGAGCCTTCCTGCCGAGCAACGCAAGTAGCACAATTCCCACCTGTGCAAGTTCAAGTAGCTCGGTCTTGGGCTTTAGCCGAGCAACCCCATATCCGGGCAAGCCCAAAGCTATCTTGGCCCAAACGCGCTCGGCCTTCAACTTGCCCAGCCCTTACCATGGCCCATTCCAGCTCACAAAATCTCCCTCTCAATTGCCCCTTAATTCCGTCCGCAAAAGCGTGACCGGGATTACATGATCCGACCAAGGTAGACCCTTCCTCGATCTGTTGTTT
Source organism: Camellia sinensis (assembly GCF_055761805.1). Taxonomy (NCBI): domain Eukaryota; kingdom Viridiplantae; phylum Streptophyta; class Magnoliopsida; order Ericales; family Theaceae; genus Camellia; species Camellia sinensis. The sequence goes on from NC_138974.1 coordinate 84,604,342, forward strand.
GCAAGACGTCAACCGAACTAATTCCAGTGTTCGGTTCCTCGATTTTCTCAGCCGACGTCTCATCTCGCCTTCCTGTCTCTTCAACTCTGACACCGCCATTAATTGGGACACACGTCGCTCGTTTATTGGCCTCGAGCAGCCAACCATCACATCCTTTCACATTCAAAATTTTTGACAATCTCTCACTTTTATTTATACGTCACTTCCCCTTCACTTTTTGTTCTTACTGACTCTCCTTCATTCTTGTCGATCCAGAGCTCCAGTGCCCTCAGCAGCTCCCATTCATGCCCTCCTTCTGCATTTGTGCCTGAAGGATCTGCATTCGCCTCTACTGGTAAGCTCTTCGAATCTTTTTGTGGCTGTTTCATTTGATATTTCTTGTTTTAGGGCACTAAAACCATAGATTTTAGGGTATTGCTCACCAAAACCCTCCCATGTCCCTTGTTCTCCTTGCTGTTCTTCAGCTTCACTGATGAACACCTGAAAATATGGGGCGGTCCGGGCTCTAGGTCTTCTTTTGATCCCAAAAAATGTTAAGACCGAGCATATTACAAGTTTGCCAAAACCTTAGTAGAAACCGAGGTAGGCAGAGACTTGGCCGCTCGACCGGGCTAACATCTGGTCCGCTTGAGCGACCGAGCTCCTTAGTTTGCCTTCGCGACCGAGGTGGTCTGGCGCTCTTCCTGACCGAGCTAAAGTCAAGCTCATTTTGCACGACTGCGTTTCCACTTACAATTACCCTCATTTTCCTGCAGAGTCCAAGGAGACCACAGACCAATACCGAGGCTCTCAAAGACTGAGCAGCCATCAAACACCAGTCTGTGCCAAACCACCTCAGCCGAGCTAAACCAGCCGGCTACATATGGGGCGCTACCGCTTCCTTGTCGACACTCCGGTTGCCCTGGCCGCGTTCTGGGAAGAGTACGGTATCCCAACCGACGTTCACCTAGAGCTTGGTGCCATTGACACAAATCCATGGGGCAGATTAGACCAATGCCCCTTCACTGTGCTATCCATCATAGAAGGAGGCCTCCGCTTCCCGGTTAACCCACTCAAGACCAAATTCTTGCGACGCACCGGGCTAGCACCTACCCAAGTCTCAACCAACACCTATAGAATAATCAACGGGATCCACGAGCTGAACAACCGGCTAGGGACCAATTTAGGGATAGTCGAGATACTCCACCAATACACCTTAGGGCACACAGGCGACGACCTCGCCTACTATTTAAAAATTGGACCGAGCAAAGAGAAGATAGTGACCGGCACCCCGGACAAGGACTTGCACGATGATGACTATTTCTGGGTGTCCGGCAACTATGAAACAGCTGACGTATTGGGCTGGTTCATTAGCAAGAACTTCGGTTCAACATGTAAGCCGTGTTACCTGCTTGGTCAATTTATCTTTCTTCACTATTCTGTACTTAACATTTTTTCTGCTTTCCTTTGCAGCAATCGAAGCCCTGCAAGCCAACTATCATTATCCCAACGAAGCAGCCATCAGAACCGTGCTCCGCTACCGCAACCGGGATTGCCATGAGCTCCTCGGTTACACAACGACATATAGATATTCAGCTTCACGCCGGAGTAAAGTCACAAACTTTCTTCGCGCTTCATCTCCACCTCCCGATCCCACATTACCGGACGCGCCATTCATCCGATTGACCGAGGCAGAAGAGATGGCCAAAAGAAGCTGCATCAAGAACCTCATCACTGCCACCTCCACCGAGATACCGAGCATCCCAACCCACTCTCCTGCTGCCGAGCAATCCAGTGGGACCGTGGTTGCACTGGCGTCTCCCACCGTCGGGCAAGCCAGCAAAGACAACCGTCGGGCTGGCAAAAGGCTACGTTCAGACCCTTCTGTCGAGCTAGTTGCGGAGTTCAACACCGAGCAACCTGCCGTGATAGCTAACCCAACTCCACTATGGAGGCCCCAACTCAAGCACCGGGGTAAAAAGATCCCGGCGACAGCTTCTGTCAAAGGCGACAAGGAACATCTGCTCGCCTTTGACCTCACCAAAGTCTTGCTGCTATCGAGCAACGTGGTCAGCAGCGACCATGTGCCGGACACCCGGCTGGTGAAATCCTCAGTCAAGTCTATGACCAGGGTAAGAACTTTTCACATTTTGCCAAAAAAAATTCCAAGTGTTTGCTCGGTTTTCTTTCGAATCAAACCTTCTTCTTGCAGGCTATCCAGAAATAACACTTGGTCATGGAGTGCATTCATCGACTCCGGCAGAAGGCCACCGACTCTGCCAACCAGGTGGAACACCTTCAAGCCAAGCTCGGCCAATCCAAGGCATCACTGCAGATGGCGAATTCTGACAATTCAAAGTTGCTTGGCCAGCTTGGTGTTGCCGAGCAAGAGAGGGATACGCTTAAGACCGAGCTGGAGAAGTTGAAGCAGTCAAGAAAGGAGGAGCTGGGGGATGCAAACAATGTCGACTTCAAGGAGGCCGAGGAGAACTACACTAACCAGGTCCATGCCACCCAAGACATCTTCTTCAAGGCGGGCTGGAAGGCTGCTTGTGAACAGCTCGACCAAGGACCTGATACCGACGTGTTTGCCTCTCCCCCAGCTGCCTTCCTTCCGACCTATCTTGTGCACTATGCCAATGACGTTTTCAGCGCGTTGCAGGCTGAGGCTGAGGAAAAAGAAGCTGAAGACGCCGAGGAGAATACGGAGGGTGACAACCACCCAAATCAGGCCGGCCAGAAGAAGACCGGCGCCCAGAAGACCACAACCATGGTCGACGTGGAGGTCGCGACCGGGGATGAATTCACAGACCTTTCCCCCCTAGCTTAGTTTTCTTTGTCTTCTTTCTTTGTGTTTGAACATGTAACCGAGCTATCTGCCCCTCCCCTTATAATTATTTTGCACATCAATGAAAAAGTTCAATTTTCATCAAGTGTTTGCACCGGAAAAGACATCTCGATTTGAATCATAAAGTTGAGTAAATCATCAACTCAGTCAACCGGAGTAAAGCATCTCGGTTGAAGTTTCACAAAAGTTGAATAAATCATCAACTTAGTCAACCGGAGTAAAACATCTCAGTTGAAGTTCAAAGAAGTTGAGTAAATCATCAACTTAGTCAACCGGAATAAAACATCTCGGTTGAAAACCTCAAAGTTGAGCAAATCATCAACTCAGTCAATTAGAGTAAAGCATCTCGGTTGAAGTTTTACAAAAGTTGAATAAATCATCAACTTAGTCAACCGGAGTAAAACATCTCGGTTGAAGTTCAAAGAAGTTGAGTAAATCATCAACTTAATCAACCGGAATAAAACATCTCAGTTGAAAACCTCAAAGTTGAGCAAATCATCAACTTAGTCAACCGGAATAAAACATCTCAGTTGACATTCACAAAAGTTTGAGTAAATCATCAACTCAGTCAACCGGAATAAAACATCTCGGTTGAAATCTCAAAGTTGAGTAAATCATCAACTTAATTAACCGGAGTAAAGCATCTCGGTTGAAATCTCAAAGTTGAGTAAATCATCAACTCAATTAACCGAAGTAAAACATCTCGGTTGGAATCTCAAAGTTGAGTAAATCATCAACTCAATTAACCGGAGTAAAACATCTCGGTTGGAATCTCAAAGTAAAAAACAACAATCTGAATGCTAAAGCAAAGAAGAGACTTCTATTATATTGACAAAAAGAATATTACATTCTGAAGTGTGAGGCAAAAAATTCCTTTGCACAAAAAGAACACAAAAGCTAAAAATAGTACAGTTTGAGGTTGGCCGCATTCCATGCCGAGGTATTTCTCTTCCCTCTAAGTCCTCCAAGTGGTATGCCCCCTTGCCCGCCAGACCGGTTATCTTGTAGGGTCCTTTCCAGTTTGCCCCCAGTTTGCCTTCACCTGGCACCAGGGTGTTGGCCATAACCTCCCTCAAAACCCAGTCGCCTACTTTGAACGGTCTGGGGTGCACCGTTTTGTTGTATTTTCTTGAAAGCTCTTGTTGGTAGGCGGCTACATGGATGAGAGCCTTTTCCCAGGTGTTCTTCCACTAGGTCCAATTCTAGGGCAATGGCTTCGGCGTTCAACTCGGGCTCAAAACTTTCACTGCGGAGGGTGGGCATACCGACTTCCAAAGGGATGACCGCCTCCATGCCATATGCCAAGGTAAAAGGAGTTTCCCCGGTGGATCGCCGCGGGGTCGTTCGGTATGCCCAAAGAACGCTTGGGCGTTCCTCGGCCCATTTTCCCTTGGTTTTCTCAAGCCTTTTCTTCAATCCATCAAGAATGGTCATGTTTGATGCTTCGGCTTGACCGTTAGACTACGGGTAGGCTGGGGTAGAGTTGCAGAATTCAATCTTCAAGCCTTCACAAAATCCTCTGAATAGGCGGCCGTCAAATTGGGTGTCGTTATCAGAGATCAGAATTTTGGGGACGCCAAACCGCATTACTACATTCTGCCAAACAAACCGTTTGACTTCTTTCTCCTTGATTGTTGCCAAAGGCTCAGCTTCAACCCATTTGGTGAAGTAGTCTATAGCCGCGATGAAGAACTTCTGATTGCCTGGTGCCGTTGGGAGTGGCCCCACTATATCTAGCCCCCACATCGCAAAGGGCCAAGGGCTAGTGAGGGGAAGAAGTTCCCTGGCCGGCTAGTGGATTTGGCGGACAAACTTCTGGCACTTCTCACATTTGCGAACATACTTCTGCGCGTTTGCTTGCATGCACGGCCACCGATATTGTTGCGAGATAGCCCGGTAGGCTAGAGATCTGCCCCCTATGTGACTACCGCATATGCCTTCATGAATTTCATACAGGAAAGCTTCCACGCTGCTTGGGTGTACACACTTGAGATAGGGACCGGTGAAAGACTTCTTGTATAAAGCGCTAGATAGAGAGAGCCAAAACCGCTCTAACTTCACCCGGACTTTATGTACTTCTTTTTTATCGGTGGGAAGGGTCCGATCTTCGAGGAAGAGGATAATTGGGTCCATCCAGGAAGGACCTAGCTCGGTGTAGAGTACTTCTGTCTGCTCGGCTTCCTCAATGCTGGGCCTCGGAAGGAATTCAATCAGGAGAGGGCTGGGAGATGTGCTATCGACCATGGAAGCGAGGCCGGCTAATTCATCTGCTCGGCCGTTTTCTTCACGGCCAATTTGTTGGACCCTTATTGCGTGGAATCGCTTGATGTGGTCTCTTACCAGAGCTTGGTACTTCGCCATTCTGTCGTCTTTAGCTTCGCAAACCCCAGAAACTTGGTTAACCACAAGTTGGTAATCACTATAAACCATTAGCTCGGATGCGTGCATCTAAAACGCGCTCTTGAGCCCGACCAAAAGCGCCTCGTACTCAGCCTCATTGTTTGACGTAGGGAATCCAAGGGTGATAGAGTGTTCGATGGTCAGTCCATCTGGCGAAATCAGAACTATGCCCAACCCGGCACCGTGGCGGTTAGAAGCCCCATCTACGAAAAGTTTCCACATTTCGCCCAGAAAGAGCTTCCAACATTCTGAGGGGTCCTGGGAGGCTTGCAGGTGGATGCGCGTATGGTCACTCGGCTGTACGACGTCAGGTTCAATGCTGATCGGTTCCACTTCCTCCTCTTCTGGTGATGCGGCACCAGACAGAGCAGGTTGGTCGGTAATACCCAACTCCGTCGTCGCATCGCCGGGCTGTAGCATCGTACTAGCAGAAGGTTCTTCGGCGGGGCACGCAAGTTCCACGTCGCCAACATCGCCTTGCTATGTTACTTCGGTTAAATCTGCACTCACCTCCTCGGCTGTCGCCGCAAGATCCACTAGGCAGACGGGATGAATCCTGGGTGAGAATTCAACAACAAAATCGGCCAATGTCTGGGCCTTTATGGCACTGCGTGGCTGGAACTTGATGTCAAACTGTCCCAATTCGACTGCCCACTTGAGAATTGACCAGAGAAATACGCCCGGTCGAACAAAGCTTTGAGGGGAAACTCGGTCAAAACAATGATTATATGAGCATGGAAATAGTACGCCAACTTTCTGGAGGCCATTATCAATGCCAACCCAAGTTTTTCCAGCGGCAAGTATCTCGACTCTGCCCGTAACAAGGTTTTACTTACGTAGAAGATAGGAAGGTGCTTGATTCCTTCCGATCGGACAAGCACCGAACTAACTGCATGCTGAGAAACGGCCAGATAAAGCTAAAGTTCCTCGCCGGGCTTCAGTGTTACCAACAGTGGTGCTGAAGATAGATACTCCTTGAGCTCGGCTAAAGCTCGGTCACATTCTTCATCCCATGAGAACTTTGTTTTCAAAGCTTGAAAGAAAGGACAGCAGTGATCTGATGACCGGCTTATGAATCAGTTAAGCATGGCGGCCATTCTGGCCAGATGCTACACATCCTTAGCCGAGCTTGGCTGCTTTAATTCTTGTACGGCTCTGATTTGTGTCGGGTCTACCTCGATGCCTCGAATTGTGACTAGGAAGCCTAAGAATTTTCCGATCCCACACCAAAGGCACACTTGGACGCATTCAGGCGTAGCTTGTGTCATTTGAGAATGGCGAACGACTCGGCCAAGTCGGACAAGTGGTCTGCTTGATGCCGGCTTTTGACCACCATATCATCAATATAAGCCTCCATTGTCCGGCCTAGTAGAGGAGCGAACATCTGGGTCACCATCTTTTGGAAAGTTGCCCTGGCGTTCTTCAAACCAAAAGGCATGACTCGGTAGCAAAAGAGTCCCCTTGGAGTAGTGAAAGAGATGATCTCACAGTCGGGGCCATGCATGGCAATCTGATGATAGTCGTGGTAGGCATCCAAAAAACTAAGCCTGTTATGTCCGGCCGTTAGATCGACAAGCTGGTCTATTCTGGGCAGAGGAAAGCTGTCTTTAGGGCAAGCTCGGTTGACGGTCTTGTAGTCGATGCAAACTCGTCACTTCCCATTCTTCTTAGGTACAACGACAATGTTAGAAATCCACCGAGGGTAGTGCACTTCCTGAATAGCTCTTGCCTCAAGCAGTTCTTCACCTCTTCCGCAACTACCTTGGTATGGTGTAGCGCCGATCTCCTCATTCTCTGAATGACCGGCTTTACCCCGGGGAAAACATTAAGGTGATGGAAAATAAAACTCGGATCGATGTCGGGCATGTTGAAAGGCGACCATGCGAAGACTTCGATATTTGCCATTAAAAATTCCACCATCTCGGTCCTTTCTTGGGCAGTAAGGCTTGATCCAAGCAAGAAGAACTTGTTCAGGCTCTCCGTGTCAATCCGCACTTCCACCAACTCTTCAACGGCTTTGTCCTCAGCCTTGGTGCCTACGTCGTCAAGGACTCCCCCAGTCTTCCGGTTCTTCAATCATTTGGACGAAGCCTTTGGCAGCTCGGCTCCCGTTCACTGCTACGAAGCATTACTTCGACATGACCTGATCACCCCAAATTTCCTCAATTGCCTCCATAGCTGAGGAGAATCTCATCATCTGATGGTAGGTCAACGCTACGACTTGCATAGCATGAAGCCATCCCCTTCCAAGGATCAGGTTATATGTAGACGGCACACTTGCAATACCCAGAACTCCACTTGCTTGACCACGGATCCCGCTTTGACCGGTAGAATAATTTTTCCCAAAGGCCACTCCGGTTGCGAGTTGAAACCAACCAGTGGCGAAGTTGCCGGAGCCAAGTCAGTAACTCGGAGTTTGAGCTGTTTGTACGCGTCGTAATACATGATCTCAACCGAGCTTCCCTGGTCGATCAAGATGTGCTTGACATCGAATTCCTTGATGCGGAGTGTGACCACTAAGGCATCGTTGTGCGGCGTCTGAATGCGCTCTAAGTCCCTTGTAGAGAAACTAATCACGTCTTTCTCTTCGGCCTTCCCTTTCTTGATCGCGAGCTGGTCCGACAAAACTTTCCTCATGTGTTCTGCCTTCTTGATCATACCTCGGAGCTCGCATACATGCGCCGGCTCCACTATGCCGTGGATGACATTAACAACTCCCTGTGGGGGTGCCTCCAGGTCATCCGGTCCACACGGGTCAACCGGGGCTTGATGTGCAGCCTTAACACCCCCATCAAGGTAAAGGTCTAAGTGTCCGGCTACGACTAGCTCCTCCAAGTGTTACTTTAGAGGCAAACAGTCCTCTGTCCGGTGTCCGCGCTCCTGGTGGAATGTGCAGTGGTACCGCGGATTGAAGCGTTTTTGCGCATCGCCTAAATTAGCAGGAAACTGGACGTAATCCTCGTCACGGATTTCACTAAGTATGCGATAGATTGGAATCTTAAAGACCGTGGTGATGCCCGTCCGAGCTTTCAACCTTCTGTTTGCATCAACTACGTCATCACGGGGGTATTCATCTCGGTCATTCCGCCGACCCCTACCTCAGTTTTGACGATTTGAACTTCGGTCAGATTCCTCGGCGCGATCATTTGAACGGTTGGCCTCTTGTCTGACCGCGTGCACCTTGCCAGCCGACCTCTTGTCTGTTGCTACCGGAGTTGCCTTCGCGGTAGATGCTACCGCATCATCTTCTACTCGGATGTGCTCGTTGATGCGCTACATTAGTTGGCCTTTGGATGTCGGCTGGTACATGGTAAGCGAGTCCCATAGTCTATGTCCGACCAGGAGACCACGCTTATATTGTGTGATTGCCAGGCTGACCGGGCAATCTAAGATCTCATTGAAGGTTTCCCAATATCTGGAGTTGTATGCCTTGAGTGTGTCGCTCGGCTCCATCTTGACACTAAGAAGGTGGTCAACTTCCTTTGGCGTTCTGGTGTTGGTTTTGAAACGCGTCACAAAGGCTTCCGCCAACTGCTACCACCTTTCGTTGCTCCCCTCCGGCAACCTCTCAAACCATTTCAAGCCCAGCTCGTCCAAACTTGACGGGAAGATAAGGCGCATAAGAGCGTCATTCCACCTATGTCCGGCCATGACCTGTCGGAAGTGGCTTACATACATGTATGGATCGGTCTTTCCATCGTAAAGCGTGAACTTTGGCTGGTGGAAGCCCACGGGAAGCGGTGTTGTTTTTATCTCCAGAGAGAAAAGAGTGGCGCTCAGCCTCGCCAAATCCGTGTTTGGAGGAGGAGGCACAGCAAGGCGGGGTGGAGGCATTACGACCTCTTCACTGGCGCGACCCCCATAGGATAACCGCTGGAACGTCGGCACCCTCTGAGTATCCCGCCGGCGAGCCTGCTCCTTCAAGACCACCCGCAAATCCTCTAAACGAGCGGAGTAGGAGTACCTTGACGTCGTCGCCGGACGTGAGGGTTGGTAAGTGCTATCATACGCGCTAGACTTCTCTACGGGCGCGTCGGAATCTCCAACCTTGTAATTTCTGGTGATTGAGAAGGACGGAGTGGGCTGCTGGCTTTGACTGCCTAAACGGCGAGGTTGGGTGCGCTCACTGTGGTCTCCCACTCTAGCTACACCCTTCCCTTTGACATGCCGCTTAAGATCCTCCATCTCCACCGCCATTCGCCAGATGGCGGTGTCTTGGTCCCTTAGCTTGTGTTCCAGACGTCTAGCGTGCGATTCTCTCCGCCGCCGGTGACCGTCTGGACTTCGAAAATGACCAAAGCTTCCTCTACGCTTATCCCGCGCGTCTCTTGAATGTCCTCCGGGAGAAGTCTCCAGGTCCACCATCAGAGGAATGGCGAGGTGTCCTTCTCTCCGTCTGACTGACTCCGGGGTAACTCCATCGATGGCGGACAACGGAATCTCGTCGTTGTTCGCCATGGACGGCGATCAGATGAGCTGGGAAGACAAGGTTTTGTCTATCAAGTTTCCACAGACGGCGCCAATTATACGGGGAGCAAATATTCCGGCGAACCCGTACTCCTTTCTTCCAAGCTCCCTTTCTGTCCGATCGACCTACGAACACAACGGCGGTGAGCTACCCGGCGGTGAGCTACCCAGCGGTGTGTGGCCGGAAAACCCCTCTGACGGTCAAGTTAGCACACACTCAGGGATAGAGAGAGAGAGGAGAGAGTTGAATGTCTAAGTGTGTCACACCCCAAATCCGAGCATGACCAGCCGTGGCCCACAGGGACTTAGCCCAAGGCACACGTATGCCTAAACATGAATCCAAAACCATAAAGAATAAATGTGATGATAGCCCAAAAATAAATAAATCAAAACTCAATCCAGTGACATGCCACAATTGAAAAACAAGTCTGAACCAACTTCCTAAAAATATATATATACTAAATGGGACACAACCGCCCACAAAATAAAATAATTCTAAATAAAACCCAACCACAATGTATGCACAAAACTCAACAAAGCAACCTAAAAAAAATTAAATAAATGCCCTAGAGGTCCATGCAATTGAGTCCCCGTTACGCCATAAGTCGACTCTAAGTCCTTCTAACACCTGGTAATGGTAAACAACTAAGTCAGCTGATAGCTCAGTGAGTAGCAACATGGATAGTAAATACAGTTTTGAAAACAGGGTTCAATTCCAAAATAAGATATATATCACAGAAACTAGATTGGCATACAGTTTGGTAAATACAATCTGTTTCAAAAAGAAGGTTCCACAATTCAACACTTAAAATACTCATGTCTCGCAAGAACATGATAACCGACATTTTCACTTAAAACAGATTATAACATGAACACCACTAATTTTCTGGATACCAAGAAAAACAAATAATATGCCACACAGTTCTCAAGGCTATAAGCCCCGTTGGATCCAATACCGAACTAAGAGTCATCCTCAGGGTGGCACCAGGGCCTTTTCTCAAAGATGATCCGATTGAAGGTCACCTAGTTGTTTTTAAAGGTCTTTTCCTTACAATAGTTGAGCACTAGAGTCATCACGGCCCAACCCGGATCTGTTCCCTAGTGGCCAGAGTCACCACACACAGTGGAATAATTTCCCTGGACTAAATACACACATGGTCCCAATAATCAATACACATCAGTTTCGCAAAACATGGTAGTTCATCATTATAAACATGAGACCAAAACAAATAGTTTACAATATGCCAAGTTCACACGTGTTTCAGAAATAATTTGATTCCATTGATAATATAATAATTTATCAAAACAGTTTAGTCTTGAAACAACAATTTAATTTTCCAACAGTTCAGGGTAGGGGAACATTTATAAAAATATGTAGCATGAAACTACTCACCTAAAACGAAATAATATAATCCTCGAATCGAATAGAGTGAAAAAGTCCAACTAGTGCCCTGAACCAAGTATAAAAACTACACGTCACAACTAATTTAAAAATACTAAAAAATAGGAACTAAGTAACCTCAACTAAAGCGCACTAACACGGCTCAACCCAACTCACCGTTACTCTTAAATATTACCTAAGTTCATGTTCTTCAAGGTTTAAAATCACCCAAGACATGGGTTCCGGTCAAAACTTAATTAATTGTGACTTTAAGATAAAACAGAATTTCAAACAAGCCTTCCCAACCTATTCGCTAACTTTGAAAATTACAAAACCCACTCCACGCTATTCGAAAAATTCCAATAACCTCTAGATATGATCTAATATATCCTAAGTTTCAAACCCAATTGGTTTTACTTGATTTGCTTATCAAAATAATTATCTACAATTTATTATATCCAAACAGGTTGTTTTCTGCAGCACTTTAAAGAAATTGACGGTTCTCTTTATATACACGAGCAATCAATGCAAGGCTAAAAACTTACGAAACTAGACTCGTAACCGGTTCTAACACTAATTTCATAATTTTTGGATTTATACCCAAAGAGAACAACACTCCTGAATTTACTGTTAAGGACTGGTTTCCTGGACAGATTTGAATACCTCAATTGATATGGATTTTGACTCCCAAAAATTATGAAAAACTTCAGATATGCAATTCAATATGCAATTAATCTACTGTAAAAATTTCAGATTAAAATTCATCCGTTTGATATGTTTTCTTGATTTTTAAAGTTTGTGATTCTATGCAGAATTTTTGAATTAAGAATTGCACCCATTCTTTACACATAAATTTAGCTCCTCAGATTTCTTAATAGTGTATACATATATATACAAAATACATAAACCTACAACCTCTCCATGAATGAATAAAATAATTATAGAATAAGGATGAAGAACAAAGAAAGAAGAGAAAAAAACTTAAGAGGGCTAACCTTTGATGATCACACACAACACAACACACCCAAAAGTTCTTTGATTGCAACATCTTCTTCTTTTTTTCCTTCTCTCAAACCCTCTCCCGTGGCTGCTGTGTTGTTGCCCTATGTGGTGAACAAATAATAGAGTAGGGTTTGTGTTTATTTTATTTTATACTAGTGGTGGGCACACATAGGTCAAATAAATAGATAAATATACAAAACATTTATATAAGTTATATGCAACTCAAATGGTAAGAGTCTTATATATTAATCTTGTGGTCTAGAGTTCAAGTCACACCCTCCTCTCTATCTATATATATTTTTTTATAATAAATCTTGCCTCTAAATTAAATACTTTCACCATAAATTTATTTTAGGTTTTAAAAGACCTTCAAATATTTAATTTGCACTTTAGGATTCACCACCAAAATATTTGAGATTATAATATTATTATTATTTAATTATTTACTTAATTTTTATATTCGGGTTCTCACAAAGTGTATCTCACCAAATGATCATCTATCTAAGCATGGGGGGCGCAGACACGCTTATATACCTTCTGCGCCCCAAATCTACTCTTATTAGTCTCTCGACACGTGGGGCTGTTATCCCATCTATCAGCACAAATCCAGTAATCACCACCTAACCAAACTGTTAGGATATCTTGGCGGAGCCCGGCAGGCCCGCGGAATCACCTCGGCCTCACACGGCCATGCTGCGCGGCATGCCCGAATGCTCACTAGCCAAGCTCCATACCGACCGAGCTCAGTTGCATTCCGGCAGAACCGAGCTCGAAATCGGTCACGCGGGTAAAACAAAGGCCTTCCTGCCTCACGGTTCCCACCTGTGCAAGTTCAAGTAGCTCGGTCTTGGGCTTTAGGCGAGCAGCCCCATTTCTGGGCAAGCCCAAAGCTATCCTGGCCCAAACAGGCTCAGCCTTCAACTTGTCCGGCCCTTACCATAGCCCATTCCAGCTCACAAAATCTCCCTCTCAATTGCCCCTTAATTCCGTCCGCAAGAGCGTGACCGGGATTACATGATCCAACCGGGGTAGACCCTTCCTCGGTCTGTTGTTTGCAAGACGTCAACCGCACTAAGGCTGAGGTCTTTCCTCTTGTTTATTTGTGATTATTTGAAATTCACCTAAGGGTGGTTTTGTGAAACCATTCGTATCTGGTTTATAATCGTTTGGAAACTTTTTGGTTGATAGTGGAATCGGATTTCGATCCCGTGGACGTACCTCATATTGAGGGAACCACGTAAAAATTCTTGTGTCATCGTTGATTTAATTTTTCCGCATTAATTTTTATTTTCATTGATTGATTTACTTGTGGAAAATCATACATTTTCACTAACACCACTGACCCAGATATTACTATCCAATCCACTGTTAGACCGGAGGAATCCTTCTTCCAAAATGTAAGTATTCAACAATGGCTGTAAATATTATAGTAAATCACCCATATGATTCTCCAATAACGATAACTGGAGATTTGTGTGCAAATAATTTTTTTTTGAAGTATAAAGTCACTTTTGCATAACCTGTTATAACTTGAGTTGAGTTGAAATAACCTTGAGTTGTCTCATTGTTCAAGGCTTCTTCCATTGCTCCAAATGGAATTGACTTCCCATAAAACTGGTGCTAAAAAGAAAAAGATTTGTAAAATTTTATTACCCATACAATATTGGAATATTGGAGCTTTAATCCTGACATTTCAATCACTACGATATATAAGAATTTTAGAAATCAAATGTGTTGATCTCTAAAAGTGAAAATTTTGTTACAAAAGACATTTAGGAACTAATTTCTATCGTCGTGGGGATAATCACTAAAATGTCGTCTCAAAAAGTTAAAAATAAGATTTTTAACAACAAAATTTTGAAAATGTTACTAATAAATAGTTTTTTATGGACAAAATAATTTGGTCTCAAAATAATTTATTATTTGAGACAAAAAATTTGGTCCCAAAAGGATAATAATTCATCACTAATGTCAAATTTTTTTTACTAAAAATATAATAACGGTATTTTTCACAACAAAAATATTAGATCTCTAAAAAATAATTTATTCTTAAATTTTAGTCCCTAAAACCTTGATATTTTGTGGTGATTACGGTTAGCATTTAAGACAAAAGCTTCATTCATGCAAAATGGTTCACATATCCACATTTTTTAAGAATTGGGGTACTTGGGTAGGGCTTACTTCGAGTTTTTTTAGATTATTTAAATCGCTTAATTTTTATCACTCACCAATCAGATAATTAAGCTGGATAATATATCAATAGTCACATTATCTAATCATAATTGTATTTAAAGAAAGGGTAAATTACATTACTGGTCCTTACGGTTTGCCCCTTGTATCATTTGATCTATACACTTTCAATTAGTACAATTTTGACCGTCAATTTTAAATTTTGTGTTAATTTGATCTAATGACAATACCGTTAATGTTTTTTACCATAAATAACAACTAAATTAGTTGAGATTAACTCATGAGATTAGTAAATTTATAATTTATTCTTAAAAATATGACGCATACCACTTATATGCATATAAAAGTTGTAATTAATTGGACTAAATTGAAATAAAATTATAAATTCAATGTCAAAATTGAATCAATTAAAATTATAAGAATCAAAATGACACAATGACCGAAGTACCAGTACTACTATTGCAATAACATACACGAGAGGTTTAGTCAAAAAAACAAACGGCAAAACTCTTTGCCAACACTCAAAAGATGTCAAAAAGTGTTTCAGGATATGCTTTTTGTGAAGCACATATTTTTTGTGTTGGAAAAATTCAAGTATTTAGCAACGAATATATATAATAAATGTCACAATATATCTGGTAAGTACCTCTATGTAGACCGTGAGAGCATTGAAACGAGGGGTGTTTTCGTGGAGAAACCCGATGAATTCAAGGTCACCATCTATTGGTCCCTCTGCACAAAGGCATCGTTTGGGAATTTGGCAAGTTGATTTTTTTGCCTTTTAACTATTTTATGAGATGAAAAAGAAGTTATATTTGGAATGATTTGTGATTTTTTTTGTAATTAAATAGTTGGTTGAGAAAAAAAAAATTGATTGATTTGTAAAATATAATATTTTGTCTTATTGACTATTTTAATCTTTCTTATATTTATTGATTATTTTAGCCAAAATTCTCGTTCCCAAACAGGGCCTCAATTGTTCTCTCAAGTTGTCCAACCCCTTTGGTCAAACCTTCAACTCTGTTAGTTTTAGCCACATTTATTATATCTGTCATTGTTAGGAAAATGGCCATCATCGTCATCGTCGTCGTCGTAGTCGTTGTTATTATTATTATTATGGTTGTTGTGGTTGTTGTAAGGAAAAATATCACATCAGTTGGTATTTAAAAAAATAATTGCAATCAATGAAAATTTTTGCAAAGAGCAATATTAAGAATCATAAAAAAAAATATATCATGACAATGATCATGAAATATTTTTTATATTTGGATTACACATATAATAAAACACCACACATTAATCAAAAGATGAAAATTTTTTAAAATACATTTCATGATATTTTTTCACAATTCCTAATATTATTCTTTGGAAATATTAATAATTAAATTTATAAATTTGTATTTTTTTGTTTCTGCCTTCCACTGGGGTGTAACTACCTCTTTTTTTTAACAGCAAAAAATATAATTTTATTAATGATAAAAAAAAATTTAAAAATTAGGGAATCAATACATTAAAAAGCTAAGGTAGTAAACTGCATTATTGCCGACTTCGTATATCCCAATTAAGTTAGTACATACAAATGAAGCCAATCATATGCAATCACTGTTGGGGTTTTCCTCTGCCCTTGCACTGCTGGGGTTGTGCTGCCTCTTTGATTTAAATTGTAGTTTTGTTTTGGTCCCTTTTCCTCTGGTTTTGCTGGTTTTATCTTCTTTGTTGGTCTCTCACCAACTAGGAGGTTGGAGCTTTGTTTAGCTCCAACCTCCTCTTTATTGATGTATCTTTTCATACTTTGTATGATTTTTCATCAATAAAGTCTTTCGTTTTGCTGATCAAAAAAAATATGCAATCACTAGCATGAACAAGGAGCAACCCTAAGAAGTTGGCAATGGCAAGATGCCATGGACCATACAACAACAAAACAACCAGAAAGCTAAATATCCTAGACAAATGAATTCCAATTTAACTTGGCACCACGTGATGTAATTTAAAAATGAGATGATTTAGGTTGCATTCGGTTAAAAGATTTGAAGGAAGAAATGGAAAGAAAAAAGAAATGAATTCTCACTTTGTTTGGCTATAATGGAAAATACAAGAGAAAAGAAAGGGAGAGAAAAATGCAATCTCACTTTTTGTCTTTTGAGTTCACTTATGCTCTTTCCTTTCTCCATTTCCCAACTCAACCAAACATTGCTTGGAATTCAAATCCTATCACTTTGCTTGGTTTCACTTTTCCAAAAACACTTTTCAGAAAATTTTACTTTCTTATTTTCCATTTGTTTTTGTTTTTACTGAATTTTTTTAATATTTTAAGCAATTTTTTTAATTTTTAAACATACCTAACTTAGATGTATCTAAAAAGTAAAAAAATTTTAAAAAAACTTTTTAAAAATTCACTAAATACCAAATATATATATATATATATATATAAGAATTCAGTTCATTTTTTTTGTATTTTTATGTATTTATTAATTTTTTAAAATATTTTTTCACAATTTTTTTACTTTTTAGATACATCTAAGTAAGATGCATCTAAAAAAGTAATAAAAAGAATGTTTAAAATTTTTAAAATATTCACTAAAAACAAAAACCAAAAAACTTAGTTTTCAAAAAACTTAATTCAAAAAATTCAAACCAAACACACTGATTAGTTCTTTCTCCTTTTTCTTTTTCTTTCTATTTCATTTTTCATTTTCATTTTCATTTTTATTTTCATTTCGCTCATCAAATATTCCAACCAAATACAGTCTTAGAGAGAGTGCACTGATGCTATCCTTATTCTTCACCGAAAATGCAACCTTTACCTTGATAAGATCAGACAAGGCTCCGAAAGAGATGCTTCCACCATTAAAAATAGGGTAAATTATAAACACACACCCTGAGATATATTTAAATTACAAATTATCTTCTGTGGTTCTAGAAATTACATTATATTTCCTAAGGTTTTTAATTTCATTACAAATATATCATTTTATTAATAAATTATCAAATTAATTAATAATTTTTAATAATGTTAAAATTTTATTTCAATTAATAATTCAGATAATTTTATTATTATATAGGTGAACAGTTAAAAATTTTACTTTTTCAATTAATTTTGTTAAATAAAAAATTATGACAAGGAGATTTTTGTAATTTTTCAAATTACAGAGAGCAATTCATATTTTAAGCAAATCTTAAGGGGTATATTTGTAATTAACCCTTAAAAATATAAAAGACAAGAAAATAATAGTAAAATGAAAGAGGGACGGCCATTGAACCTGAAAGTAAGCTCCCCATGAAATTACTTGTGCCAAAAAAAAACAGAATCATGGAAAAAAATACCATTCATTCATGTATTTTTCCTTTTGGTCTTTCCTTTCTTATGAGTCAATATGTCTGATTTTTTATATTTGAATAATGATGATAACTTTGTTCTGTTTCAAATATATGTTGGACTAAAAACTGGTATTTCATATTACTAGAAATACCGCCACATTTTTTTCCTCATTTATTTAATTATTATTTTTTTTTTTTTTTTTTTTGTGTGTGTGCAGTAAATCAACACACATACAAAAAGGGGAAAAAAATTATTAGGGACTTTTGACATTTCATTGATCACATTCAAAGCCATGTATGGTTCATGACTCGATCAACTAGACAAGAGATTTCATCAATAAAGGACTTTATTGATGAACTAGACAAGAGATTTCATAATACTTCTTGATCATCTCATTTATTGATGTACTTTCATATCTAATGTCTGTTGATTTTATCAATAAAATACTTTTTCTTTTGACCAACCAACCAACCAACCAAACCAAGCCTTAAGTCCCATTAAATGGGGTCGGCTACATGAATTCTTCTTCTTCACGCGGTCCTATCAAAGGCCATTTCATTAGTCAAATTAAGTAGATTCATATCTCTATTTGAAACGCTAGTCAACGTTAATCGAGGCCTACCCCGTCCCTTAACACTTTCATCTATCATTACAGCATCGCATCTCTTCCATCTACCATTTCTTTTGACAATCAAAAAAAAATAAAAAATAAAACTAGACAAGAAGAACATATATGTGAAAGAGAGCATTTTTAAACACTACAATGATTTTGAGTCCAACTTTGGAGGCATAATTGTGGGTACAATCTTCAATCGAATTATATCCTTCTATTATTGATAAATTTGGAGTGATCTCTTGAGTTTTTATTTTTTTATTTATTTATATTTTTTTTAGATCTGGAAGAAAATCAATATTGATCTAATTTTTAGAAGATGATAGAAGATTGTCATAATACTTCTTGATCCACCCCCTGATGATCTTGACCTCTTCTTTCCGTTGATTTGTCAACCATTTTGGATCACTTTGGCTTTTCCAAAGAATGTCCAAGCAATGGGATCCTGCAAAGTTATATTTCACCAAATATTTGAGAAAAGATACTTGTTATATATCACCAGATAAATTTCACTGACTTTTTTTTTCATCATTTGTGTGACTCCATACAACATATTTCATGTACACATATAAGGGACATATTATATATTCAAAAGGAACGGATTGTCTCCAGTTTTGGATCTACCACGAGTCTCACTCTAACAATCAAATATGTTCATTTTGTAAGTTGTTAAGTGTAAATTATCTATTCAAAAAAAATTTAAAAATTAATCAAATTAATCTGATAATTATAGCCATATAATTTCATCATTTTTTTTCAAAAAATAGACAACAAACATAATTTTAAAAATATTGCCATCTATTGTATTTTTTTTAAACGATGAAATTATATCATTAGAATTATCAAATTAATTTAATTAATTTTTTTAATTAATGATCTACACTGAAAACGGTCCAAGACAAGCTGCATCTATGTAGAAAATAATGTTGGGTCCTATTATTTATGATATAGTGAGTTCTATATCTGCACTAACATTTGCTATGTAAATCCACAACAATTCCAAAAAAAAAAAACTAGTGAAATATATGTATTGATAATTTATTGTAGAGATATAGGTAAGCACATACCATTAACCGTATGAACAGCAACAACACTATTTGATATGTCTTTCAATACCCTACAATTAATCACGCAAACAGAATTAAACTAGGGTCAATCATGTAATTTTTGTTCAATTTTACTTTGGTTTTTTCTATTTTTGGAAAAAGACAAATCTTTTTAATTTACCCTTCACTGCTGTATGGATCTCTCAAACCATTGGAGAAGATGATGTTGCTAGCAAACCTCTTAAGAACCATGTTTATATCCTGCAAATTGCATTTGAAAATATTTAAATTTGTACGACGCATTCAAGAAGAAGAAAAAAAATTGATGAAGGCAACAAATTACAAATTTATTAGAGAGGTCAGCAACAAAAACCGAGAACACCCAATTTTAAAAGTTAGAATCCCAAATTATAAATAGAAAAAATTACACAATTGAACCTGCAATTTGCTTATAGTGCCAATATAGTCTTTCAGTTTCAATTCCATCAATTTTGTTTTTTAATTTTTTTATATTATGTCAATTTGAATTGATAATGTGTTTAAACAAAATTGATAAAATTCAAGGGTTAAATTAATAGGGAAGAGAGAAGAGAGAGAGAACAATTTTAACCTTGATTTTTGTAATAAAATAGAAATTACAAAAATTAAATTAACACAAGAAATAAATTACAATAGTCACTATTCTATTTTGACGTCATATATATGTGGTAGAGACTGCATAGAAAATAGTAGTAAATTAAATTAAATGGAGAAGAATAATGAAAAGGACATACATGGCCTCCATAATAGGTAGTGACCCAATGAGGCCTTGGTGGGACTCCGTACATACTTTTGCAATCCTCAATGAAGCTGCTAAGATTGAAAGGTTTTGCCAAAAACATAGTATCGTTGCTGCCACGACCAAAGGGCATCACTATTTCACTACATCTCTACATATATATATATATATATATATAAAAATTCAATAATCTTTAATTGGAGAATTTTAAAGATCACACAATTCCAATATGCACACAAAAGAAAGTGATTGCAACAATAATGAAGTTTGTGCATTGAAATTTTGATGGTGAGGATGTACCAATTAGTTGTCCTCAATTAATGGTGTTTTTAGATGCAACTGTAATGTTGAGAGATTAAATTAAAACACATGTTATATATTAAGAATTTGATGGACACAATTTAAATATTAGGTATTAAATTGAAATATTTTTTATACGTTGAAGACAAAATAACACAAGATTAACACTCTGAGAATTAAAAATATAAAAAAAATTAAATCAGTAGTCTCTATATTTTGATTCTTGTATTATTTTAATCCTTATAATTTTAATTAAATTGATTTTGACCCTAAACTTATGATTTTATCTAAATTTGATCTAATTTGTTTCAACCGTTATTAACCAAGGCATTTGGCTTAGTGGTTGTATAGCACCATTTGTGGTGTGAGATTTCGGATTCAACTCCTATAGAGAAGAGTCTATTGGTTAAGAGGTTAAGTTTCAAGTTGTTATTATCACACCACTTAGTGTGGGTTCAATACTCTCCCGCTATGTGAGTCCCAACTTAAGTGGAATTTGTCTTGTGAGGTCGGAGCAAATTCTTAGGTTATAATCTCTTACTCGTAACAGAAAACAAGACACCTTAGTGATCTCTGTAAGAGGCGTTGTTTGGAACTTGCGGAAGAGAAGGAGGATTCTCCAGTAACCAAAAAAAAAATGTTTGGGTTGAACTTGTACAATTGTTTTATTTATAACCCTCGAATCTATTTGGCTAGGATATGCTAGCTTTCTGTAAGTTAAAAATGAGGTCGTTCAAAGAGTGCACTGATGCTATCCATGCTCTTCACCCGTAATGCAACCTTACCTTGATAAGATCAGGCAAGGCTTGCAAAGAGATGCTTCCACCATCAAAAATAGGATAAATTATAAATTCAAAACATAAAATATTGGTTATAGTTTTGAAAATTATATTATATTTCTTCAAATTTCTAATCATAAAACAAATTATTTCTTTTATTAATAAATCAATTAAATTTGTTTAATAATATCACAAATATATTTTAATTATAATTCTAGTATTTTTATTATTGTATGGGAGAATAGTTAAGAATTTAAGATAGCGTTTGGTAGAGTTTTAGAATTATGATTTGAGAATAGAGTAGTATTTTGAATTTGTGAGTTTTGAAATTATTATTTGAGTGTGAAAAATTTGTTTAGTTATGAGTTTTAAAAAGATTTTTGAATTGAGTTTGAAATTTTTGATGTGATATATGATATCTGATTCAAAAACTTACAACTCATAACCAAACACACAACTTAAAATTCTATTCAAAACTCATAAAAAATTTAAAAGAAATTCCAAAATTATTTTTTATTTAAAATATAAAAATAACAGGTGCCAAAAAAAACAAAAAAACAAAAAACATGAACCCTATTCCGGTCAACTGGCCAGACGCCTAGGGAAAAATGGGCGTGGAATCAATTTTTGAAAACTCTAACCAAACACCACACTCAAACCAAGGGATGGAACTGAGATTAGAAATCTCCATCAAACACTGCCTAAATTTTTTTGCTTATTATGTTAAGGGGGTATTTATAATTTTCAAAACTATAGATGATAATTTACATTTTAAGCAAACCTCAACGTGTGTATTTTAATTTAATTTTAAAAATATAAAAGACAAGAAAATATATAGTAAGATGAAATAGCAACAATATTACAAACCTAGACTTAACTACTCATAAATTATTCAAAATTATCATTTTATGATTCAAATTTATTTTAAATATAAACTCCAGTAAATTTAAGCCTTGTTTGTCATCTACTATATAATCCATCTTTTTATCTTTTTTCCATCACATCACCTCTCTACTTTTCTGCACATCTTTTCGTAAAAAGACAAAAAATACACTTTTTTAGTACACCCCAAACCAATCCCACAACCACCCTCTCAAAAATATCTAAATGGATAAGTTTGTACCCAGACTTACTCATAAGAGAGGGACACCATTGAACCAGTCATTGCATATTGGTCAAAATACTAATACGTATATTTCTCTCCAGTCGGTTTCCAAATTGGAGGGTCTTGTTGGGTTTTCGTAGGGCCATCATCAAGTTCGCATCAATAATTCTAACTATTCAACATGTATGTAAAATTTGTCTGAGTGTTTTATTTTTGTAAAAATCACGTTGATCGGATATCGATAGTCACTTGATCAGATCATATTTGTACCAACAATTTATTAAAAATTATACTTATTATTAACACAAATATAATCTGATTAAGTGACTAATAATATTCAATCAACATGATTTTTCATAGGTGAAACACTAAACGAACCCATAGTTCAAATTATCAATATAGGCTCTATAACTTACAGAGCCAAATGACTCTTTCTAATTTAATTTGAACGAGGGAGAAACCTTCCTCTTAAACCAGTCCTATCAAATCATAGCGCCCGACCTATCAAATCATAGCGCCAACCATATATGACTTTTTTACCAAACACAAGTTATAAAAATAAAATTATCAACTTTAAATTTATTTTTCTAATCTAAGTTGTTTGCATTTTAAAAATACTTTAAAATTGTTACAATAAATTTTTTAGAGTAAATTATAAATACACCCTTAAGATATACTTAAATTACAAATTATCTCATATAATTTTAAAAATTATATTATATTTCTTAAGATTTTTAATTTCATACACTACAACAAATCGCACCTTTGGCGACCACTTTTGGCGTGTAAACAATTTTTAGTAGGCGAAAGTACAATATTTGGCTACTAAAATTTAATTTTGTCGGTGTTGGTTCAAGATATAGCTACTAAAATATTTTAGTCGATAAATATTACATATTGGTGACTAAATTTAAATTTGATCGGCAAAAATTCCACTTTCAACGACTAAAAAGGATATTGGTCACCGTTAATCCACATTTTAGGCTACAAAAAATCAAATTAATCGGCAATATTGTTTTTTCCCGACTAAAATTAAAATTAGTAGCAAAATAGGACTTTTTGGTGACTAAGATTTCCGTCGCTGTTGACTTATGTTAGGTTTTTATTCTTGGCAATCCTGTTAGACAAAACTCCTTTTAGTTGTAATTGTATTCGATCTTTTATTTCAGTGAGGTTATGAGTTTTAGATGCGAATCCAACTCGAATTGTGCCTATGCAGAGGAGTTTATGATCTTAATCTTATCATGTTTGCCACTTCATTGACTATGTCGAGGATCGAGCTGGCAGCGCCCCTGAAACAAAAGGCTAAATTGCAGTCCAAGTTGTTTGTCCGCTCGAGCGACCATTATTGCGCTCAAGCGGAGATCGCAACCTTTCAGAAGTTTCACTCGCTCGCAAAAGTACTGGGAGTTGTTTTTTTCCGTTCGAGTGGTCATTCCTGCACTCGAGTGTAGATCCGCTCAAGCGTCCATTCTTGCGCTCCTCGAGCGGAGATCGCGGATCCTGTTTTCTATAAATAAGTGTTTCAATCCGATTTTAGGGTACAGCTTCCAGATCTTCTTTTTGGGTATTAGGGTTTTCTTCTGGAGCTTCTTTACTTGTTTTCCTTTGATATCTGTGAGAGTTTAATAATAAATTGAGTGGATTATATCAAAGGGTTTATTTAGTTTGGTTTATTAAAAAAAGATAGAGTTGTTCTTCGATGAATTCTATGGAATTTAGGCCTGAAACTTTGGTGGATTCTGGAGTGGCTTATCGTCGTGGATTCGACATCGGCGTAGTGGATTCAACGTTGGACAAGACAATTCCAAGGTGAAGACGGGGCTAGAAGAGGCACATAAGGGTCGGTTCGATTCGAGCGTGGATTCGCTAGGTAATTAAGAGTACACTTGTGTAATTCTTTTATGTCTTCTTAGTGGATTGTTTTGTGGCTTTTGCCCGTGGGCTTTTTATCACAATTGTAGGTGCTCCAATTGTGGTTTTTCCATGTTAAAATCGTTGTGTCGATTTGTCTTGATTGTTTGATTGGGATTGTTATTTACTGCTTAAAATTGATACATAATCACAAGTCAATATCTAGGGTATTTCTAGATTTTTCAACTTATATTTGGCTACAAAAGGATTTAGTCGACATATATATTCATTTGCCACCAAATATAGAAATTAGTCGCTAAAGGTTTAATTTTCCACGAGCGCTAATTCCTTTATTTTTCCGCGCGCGCCCTCTCTGTTAGACAACACAACTTCACACTTTTGTATCACACACACACCGTCCTTCACCAAACCTCACAAAAAACATCTCCGTCACTATAGCCTACCGTACGGAGGACATTGCGACTGCTACTGCCACCGGAACAAATCACCACTGTCACAAATCACCACTGTCTTAGCTGCACATCGCAGGTTCTCTCTCTCGCGCTTTCACTTTCGATCTCGGTCTGTCCGTGCGTCTCTCTCTCTCTCGTTCGCTCGCTCGACCTCTTTCACACAGTCTCTCTATGTCTCTCTCTCTCTCTCCCTTTCTCTGTTTCCCCCGCTTCTGACATTGTTGCTTTAGGGTTTATTCAAATTTTAATGTATATGCCTGTAATTTATTAAAAATTTCCAAGATAATGTTTAATATGTGTGTGTGTGTGTGTATATAATGTTTTGTACAAGTATTGCAGGCATCTCTCTCTCTCTCTCTCTCTCCCCCCTTGCTCTGTTTCCCATTGTTCTCAATTTCCCCATTTTCTCACATTGTTGCTTTAGGGTTTATTCAAAATTTAATGTATATGGCTGTAATTTATTAAAAATTTCAAAGATAATGTTTAATATATGCCGGTGAATGTGTGTGTATATATAATGCTCTATGTGTATATATGCAGATGATATATGCAAATGTTTAATATGTGCAGATGATGTTTAATATATAATGTATGTGGCCCTAATTTAATGTGTGTGTATATAATGCTTTGTCTACATATTCAGGTGAATCAATCACTAGAATTATTGTCACTCAACAGCAGCGGATCATTCAATCTACACTACATAAGGTACTGAGTTTGTATCCTGAAATGTTTTATGAAGTGGGTATATTTTGTTTTAATAATATTTATTATCTCTGTATGCTCTATATGGGTTTGGTGATGGCAAATAACTATTAACTTATATGATGTTGCCTCCAGATTCGTAGCCCATCACCTCTACAACCAAACTTCATATTACACTCTTAACAATCACACTATTATTTTTGCTTTGTTGACTACAAAAAAAAGTTGGAATGATAAAGTATTGGGAATGTTATGTCGTTAATTTCTTTTCCACATTTAGCTTTGGTGATGTAGAATGGACTTTGACATATGAGTGTAATTTGGAGAACAATTTATTGACTATGGGTTTCGGTTAAATTTTTTTAATACTTTATTTGGCACCTTTTTTTAGTGAAGAAATAAAAATCTCTCACAACTTCAAAGGTTAGTTGACAAAGGAAGGATTCAAACAAGTTTTCCTTTAGCTTTTTTCAGGTTTTGAAATGTCTCTTTTAGATTTCTTCTATTTCCCTCAGTAGCGTCCCCCCTCCCAAAAAAAATTATTAGTGATATCAACATTCTCCACCATCTCACTTGCAGATAGGCTCCCTCTATTATTTTCTGAGAATAATTTAGAACATTCTTTTGGTATGGAAACTCTTGATTAGAAGTGAATTTGATATTTCCAAAATCTCCTATTTCACAAGATTTGAGGATTTCAAAGATAATACATATAGAAGAGGTAAAGGACCTTGTGCCCTTTCTTCGTTTATATTTGTTAAAGAAACTTGCATACTAGCTTTTCTCTTTGCCTTCTTCACCACTTTCTAGTTTGTTGGATTTTGTGTTTTAGTCTTCTTCACTCTCCACTATTACTTGTATAAGAGGGAGGATTAAATGTCTTTTGCTTATAAGACCAAACCTTGCAAACATCACACTTTTGTGGTTTCCATGGAACCTGAACTCTAATCTCATATGCATCACCATAATCTAGATTTATTTTTGAAGACTCGGAATTTTACCTTCACTTTAATCTCATACGAATCACTATAATCTATAGATATATTTTGGAAGACTCAAGATTTTTTCTTCTTGCTGGCATTTCAATACATACTATAACAAAAGTAAGTTTGCGTCTAGTAAAAGTAGGCTGATTCAAGTAGAGAAGAGTTCCAATGATGCTAGCAGTATACCTAAACCATATTTGCTCCTAAGGAACATTGTACAACTTCTTCCACAGTGGAACAATCATTTAAGCCTTGGTTATTTACTATAATTCGTAACCTTTGATGATAGCTTGGGTGTTTCTTCTACTTACGATGGTTATGTTTGGTGAATTTTCTCATTCTTTTTTAGCTCTCCTTGTTTCTGTTATACTTGTATAGTCCAAATAGTTAGTTGTTTCACCCTAACTTTTGAATACAATTCCTAAAGCATGTGTTTTCAAACTGTAATCTATGTTGCAAATAAGTGAAAACTAAAAACTTGGTTGAAAAGACGGACAAGAGTTGGATGATGATAAAAGATACTCAATTCCATTGTTGAGTATTTTTGTTTATTTGTTGTCCATTCCTACGTTAATCTTTGCTTGATTTGTAGGGTTCAAAAGATGGACAAGAGTTGGATGATGATAGAAGATAAGTTGAAAAGTAAAGAGTATCAACAAGGTGTGAAGTCATTTATTGACTTTGTTACGAAGGATTTAGGCCCACATGATAACATTCATTATCCATGTGTCGATTGCTTGAATGGCACAAAACATAGTCGACCAATTGAATGGCTTAACTTAATTCGAAAAGGAATCGCGTGTTCTTATAGAACTTGGGTACACCACGGGGTACATGTTCTATTGTGTCATGATCAGCCTAGTGTGTCAAACAATGATGGTGAAAGAGATGGAGCTATAAATTTTAACAATGACGATAAATTTTGACAATGAAGATTTACATGAGTGGCCTCGTGGATGATCATATCGACAAAAAACCTAATAGCTCGGAGAGAGAAAATTTATTAAAGTTCATTACGTTGTTTGATGATGCTCGACGCAAAGTTTACCCAGAGTGTGAAAAGTTTTCCGTGTTGTCCTTTGTTATTTAGATGCTTCATGTTAAGGTGTACAATAAATGGAGCAACAAATCTTTCGATATGGTTATGCAAGTTTTCAAAGACATTCTCCCAAAGTGTGATGAAACTGTTCCGTGGACCCTTTGTGAAGCGAAAAAGTTTTTACGTGAATTGGGTTTGGGATATGAGGCCATTGATACATGCAAGAATGATTGTATTTTATTTTGGAAGGACAACGCAAAACTGGAGAATTGCCCTACATGTAAAGAATCTACATACAGGTTCAACAATAAGAGTGGAAAAAAGATTCCTCACAAAATATTGAGGTATTTTCCTTTGACACCAAGGTTGAAAAGATTGTACATGTCGAAAAAAACCGCCGCAAATATGAGATGGCACAAAGAGAAGTGTGTGGATAATGGAATGTTAAGGCATCCAGCTAATGGTCAGGCATGGAAGGACTTTGATATACAACATCCTACGTTTATTGTGGAACCGCGGAACGTAAGGTTAGGGCTTACCACGGATGGTTTCAATCTGTTTGGAAATATAAGCATATCGTACACCATGTGGCCCGTAATCTTAGTGCCTTACAATCTTCCCCCGTGGAAGTGTATAAAAGAGCCATTTATGATGATGTCAATGCTTATTCCCGGTCCATCCACCCCTAGAAGAGACATCGATGTTTACTTGCAACCATTACTGGAGGAGTTAAAGAATTTATGGGAGCATGGTGTGCAAACATATGATGCCTCAAACGGTTAAATATTTAAAATGCATGCAGCAGTCACGTGGACCATCAATGACTTCCCTGTATATAGTACAATGTCTGGTTGGACTACAATGCCTGGGTGTGGTGAGTCATTTTCTCTCTAATCCAGGTAAAGAACATTGGGCAGTGGTGAAGTGGATTCTAAGATATCTTCAAGGGATTTCGAAGGTCTGTTTTTGTTTTGGGAATGGTAAGCCGATGCTTGATGGGTCCACGGATTCTGACATGGCCGGTGATGTTTATTCTAGGAAATCTACTTCGGGGTATTTGATGTCTTTTGCAAGGGGAGCTGTGGCATGGCAATCTAAATTACAAAAATGTGTTGCTCTCTCAACTACTGAAGCTGAATTTATTGCCATTACGGAAGCTTGCAAAAAAGAGCTTTGGTTGAAGAAATTTTTACAAGAGTTGGGTTTGAAACAAGAAAGGTATGTGCTTTATTGTGATAGTCAAAGTGCTATTCATTAGAGTAAAAATTCTACTTTTCATTCGAGATCGAAACACATTGATGTGAGATACCATTAGATTTATGATGTGTTCGATTCAAAATTGTTACAACTTGAAAAGGTTCACACGGATGATAACATTTCGGATATGTTGACTAAGCCTTTGTCGAGGGACAAACATTTGAAGTGTCGATCTTTGGCAGGTATGGTTGATGTCTCCACCAAAGTCGGTAGGGGGAGAATCGTTGGGTATACCTCCTTATTGGAATATAGGGCCCAATTGGTTTATTAAAAATATTTAATTTAGTTTGGCGTTGCTTATAATATATTTTTAATATATTATATCTAACTTTTGGAGGCCTAATGGGTATTTTATAATCAATTTAGTAGTAGCTAGGGTTTTGATAAAACGTCCAAGAGTCTACAATATATTTGGTATTGTTTTGTTTTTTTCGAAAAGAAAGACACAGCCGTTTGGTTGGTGGATGTGCAGTAACTTTTTTTGATCAAATTCAGTGGATTGATTGCGCTTGGTTCGTTGCTGTTGTTGCTTTTGATTCGAAGCTGATTTGGGCTATTATGTTGGGTCTTCTACAATCTATTTCGAAGACTTTTGTTCATTTATTTGGTGAGGTCTTTCCCTCTTAATTATTTGTGATTATTTCAAATTCACCTAAGAGTGGTTTTGTGCAACCATTCATGCCTCGTTTGTAATCGTTTGGAAACCTTTTGGTTAATAGTGGAATTAGATTTTGATCCCGTGGACGTACCTCACATTGAGGGAACAATGTAAAAATTCTTATGTCGTTGTTGATTTAATTTTTCCGCATTAGTTTTTACTTCCACTGATTGATTTACTTGTGGGAAATCATCTATTTTTCCTAAAACATGGTTATGGACCTATGGTGTCAATTGTCTGATGAATTTTATTGTTGAGTTGTTTTGCTCTCATTGTATGTTGCAAAACTGAAGAGGGTGTTGCTCTGGCAATTCTACGAGGGGTGTTTGAGACATATTTAGAATTTTCAGTTGAAGGTTGGAATTGGAAGCAAAATGAATCTGACTGGGTGATTTAGATTTTTCGATAAGTCTAAATTGGGGTTTTTGGGCTGTATTGATTTGTAGATAATGGGGAATTAAGTTAGTTTGAGTTTGTTGTTGTATTACCAAATGAAGAGTTTGCTTTTTAAATCTACTTTTTTTTTCTTTTTTCTTTTTTTTTTGCGAGTGGGTTGGCTGCTTCCCATGAGCAAACCAAATGGATCCAAAAGGGTTGGTTAAATATTTTTCTTATGGGAGGATTTGAATAGTTGGAGCTATTTGATATTTCATTATTATTATTATTATTTTATTTTTATTTTTTTGCAGCTACTGGTCGTAGCATTTCATTACACCATATTAACCAATTAAAGGTATCCTAATTATTTAATAGGATGCTTGGCTTCCATTGGGAATTAATGTAACAACCTAGATTTTTAATTATTCTGTAGAATTTATACTAATATTATTTAATCTCAGCTCGGAAAATACATAATTTATTATATATTATTATGCGTAATTTTGTAAAATAATATAATTATTAAAAGTTTAGGGGTCAACATATAAATAATAATAATATAGATAATATAAATAATAATAATAATGGGTGTGGTAGTAAAATAAATAATTAATTTTATGTTGGTATACGATAGAGTGTAATTTAGTTAGAAATTAAATTATTTATATAATTATATTAAAATATTGAGTCAAAAGGTAATTATCTTAAATATCTATTAAGGATAAGAATAAATCTATATAATTATGAATTAAATCTGAGCGAAAGTGACGTCTGAGCCACGTGGAAGCCCCGTACTCGTCTCTCCTCCAAGTTAAAAGGGTTTTTGATAGTGGAAAGTAAGAGTAAGGTATTAAAGGTAAGGTGAGTTATATTATATCTTGAGTTATCAAAATGTATTTTACGTATGTTTTGACTTACCAAAATCTGTTTTATACAAGTTATGTTTTTAATAAAAGTTATATTTTATAAAGGTTTCAGTTACGTGGTTTTATTTATGAACCCTATTTGCTCAAAAGGAAACCCATGGATATGTCTGTTTATATTTTAAAGAATATTTGACTATAACCTTATAAACAATTATGTTTTGTAAGTACCACCACGGGAGTCCCACGCCTTGGGGGACTTAAATAACTATTGGCTTCTGTTTGATCACTTTGTGGTCCTCTGTTTGTCATGGATCCATTGACCTCTGTTCTGTGCGGAGCAAAGTGCTGTACGGAGTTAAGTGCTACATTATTGTGGGAGCCACCTCTAGAATCCGTATGAGCCACCTCTTGAATCCGTACCTCTGTTCTGTACGGACCAAAGTGCTGTGCGGAGCTAAGTGCTACACTATCGTGGGAGCCACCTCTAGAATCCGTACGAGCCACCTCTTGAATCCGTACCTCTGTTCTGACTGTCACTTCTGTGACCTCTGCTCTGTTCTATTCTGTTCTGTACCGTGGTTATGGTGATATATTTACATAATATCTGTATTTCAGTTCTGCTACTTAAATGAGCAATTTCTGCTACTCAAATGATTTGTTTATGTAAATGTTTTGGCTACATAACTATCCATGGTAATTTCGTGCCCTTATACTCTTGGTATAATATTTCTCACTCTGCCATGTGCTTATAGTTGTTTACCAATTTTCATGAAACAATGCAATTCAAAAATAGCTTATGGAAAGTCTTAGATGCGGGACTGCAGAATACACACAAACAGTACTTTTATTGACATTTTTATATGTAAATATAGACCTTTTTGGTCAATAATTTTGTAATAAAAATAAAAGCTCCAATGATTATTTTTGTACCCTTACTTAAATATTTCTTCCGCTTGCGTTTATTGATTTGTTTAAGAATTGGCCGTAGGTAACTTCAGTTACTGGCCATCACGATGCTTAACCCTTGGGTACGGGGAGCGGGTCGTGACAATTAAATTCTTTAGTTTATAAATTTTTTTAAAATTTAATATTGTCATTTCTAAGTTACTGAAAATGATAAATGATAAAAAACATATTATTTATTTCTTATTGCAAAACATTTGTTTTGTCATATGGTTGTTTGGTCTAATTATTAGTTCCCTAGTGCACAATGTGTGGATACGACTCTTAGTGCTCAAGACATGATCAAAGATAAAGGAGGAGTTGGCATCATCAAAGGACATGTCTCACCATCTAAAACCTCAACTTCCGTAGGTGAGAGCACTCAAGATTTCAAGGCTAGGGGTAATATCACTTCATCTTCTTCTTTGTCTCATAATTGTGTAACCAAGAGTAAATTCATTCCTATTTGACATCATTGTGTGCTTACGGGTCACATTATAACTCATTATTTTGATTTTCTTGAGACCAAATATGAAGCAAGGTTGAGGTTGCCTAGACCTTGGAATAGGAGGTTTGAAACCAAGTCGAGACAGGTTCCTATTGAAGGGGAAGGGAACCACAACGTCAAAATGCCACCTAAGAATCGTAATTCGCATAGCTTTGTCCATACTAAAATGGTTTAGGTGAGGAAGCTTGACTTGGGTTGACTTGTTGATTGTTTGTTTGTTTTTTTGTGTTTTTTGTTTTTCTTTCTTGTTTTTTGGTCTAGTGTGCTTATGTTGCTTTTTATATTCTTGCTTTATTTATCAAAAATTCAAAAAGATTTCCCTTATATGGTTTTCAAATTTGAAATTTTTGGGAAGTTGTTGGTGCATATTGGAATTAATGAGAATATCCATTACTTGTTAATGAGTGTATGCTATTTGTGGTTATTGCTCATTACTGATTGTGTGAACATTGATTAGTATGTCTCATTTTGTACACACTCTTGAATTAGCTAATAGCGGACTCTTCTGTATAAGTGATCAAAGTTCTATAGACTTCTAGCAGCGTTTCCTGTCTTTTTCTTGGGTAATTGACCTATGTTAGCATATCTTAGGTGATGTTGAGTCTCTTACCCCCCCCCCCCCCTCTTCCATCTTTTAGCACCTCCACTGCTTAGCCCTCTGTGTTTGTCTCTCGTGGCATGAGGAAAAGGCTATCTTACAGTCACCAACCAAGCTTCATTATTTTTTTCATCCTTATGTGGTTATGTTTCCATATTCTTGAGCATGAAAGTTGCAGTTGAGTGCACAAGAATATGTTGCATTGCTTGAGGGGTCGCATTTACTCAACAAATATCCCTTGATTACTAGAGATTTGACCTTAGAACATAGCTCATATTCTCAAAAGCTTTGGAAAAATTAGAGAAACTCCACTCATACAATCATCTAGGATTCAATAACCCAAAATCATGATCCAAACATGAAGAAATATTCCAAACAAGCATAAACTTGCAAAAACATATATACAACTCAAAGATTATCCCTACCTTAAGCTTGGGAGATGAAGAGGAAGAAAACCCTAAACTCAAAGTTCGTGAAAACTCGATCCAATCGATTATAAACGTAGCCCTCATCACCCTCTTCGATTTGGTGTAAAAAACCCTCTCAATTTCTTGACAATTTGAGCTAATTCTTAGAAAGAAGTTTGGATTTAGATGTGTTTGTGGAGAGAAAGGAAAGAAAAGATGAGTATAGAGAGAAAGAAGTGAAAATCTGTACAAAACACGTTTTTGGCATCAATTTTGAGGGAAAAAAACACGAAATTTGAGACAAACCCACCGAAATCCGCACGAACGGATTTTTTTGCCTCCACAAGCAGATTGCTGCAGAAAGGAATTCAAAAATTTCACCAAAATCCGCTCGAGCGGGACCCAAAATCCGCTCGAGTGGTTTTCTGCCCAGCAAACTCTGAAAAACCCTGTGAGAAGAATCCGCTCGAGCGGTTGCCAAATCCGCACGAGTGGTTTTGCCCAAAAACTCAAAATTTGATTTTGCAACCTAAGACAAGTTCCAATGCCCAAAACTCAAAATTTTCAATCCAGAAAAGTTACGAGAGGTTAAGTAAAAGTATAAAAAAATCTCAACGACCCATTATGACAAACAAAATACTGAAAGTAATGCACACTACCCTATTATACAACACTATTAAAGTCCAAGACCCAGGACATCACATATGAAAAATCTAGAAATCCCCTAGATATTGATTTGTGGTTATGTATCAATTTTAAGCAGTAAACAACAATCTCAATCAAACAATCAAGACAAATCGACACAACAATTTTACATGGAAAAACCACAATTGGACACCTCCAATTGTGATAAAAAAAACCACGGGTAAAAGCCACAAAACAATCCACTAAAAAGACATAAAGGAATTACACAGGTATACTCTCAATTACCTAGCGAATACACGCCCAAATTGAACCAACTCCTATGTGTCTCTTCCGACCCCATCTTCACCTCAGAATTGTCTTGATGATGAGCCACTCCAGAATCCACCAAAGCTTCAGGCTCAAATTCTTCAGAATCCACCGAAGAACAACTCTCTCTTTTGTATAGAATGAACAAACGAACCTTTGATGTATTCTTCTTAACCCATGAGTTGAATACTCAATTAAACATCAAAGAAAACTAGCAAAATATCCTCAGATATAAACCTTAATATCCAAAAAGAAGATCTGGAGCAGTAATCCTAAAATCTGACAGAAACACATACTTATGGAAATCTGGGACTGCGAAGCTCGCTCGAGCGAAGACTCTCTCGCTCGAGCAAGGAACCAAAAACGCGTGTTTTCCATAAGTGGCTTCGCTGGAGCCAAACAACCTGCGCTCGAGCGTAAAATCATCATTCTCAGGTTTTTTGCCAGACGCAGCCTTCGCTCGGGTGAGAACTCCTTCGCTCGAGCGAGCAAGGGCGGACATGCAACTTCGAATGCAATTTTGCATTTTGCTTTGGAGGCGCTACCCCGAACCTGCCAAGGGATGCTGCCCCCTGGACCCCCGCGAGCTGACCAGGCAGCTCGATCCCCGTCATAATCAGCGAAGTGGCAATCTTGAAAGTATTAACATCACAAACTTCTCTACAAGGCATAATTCAGATTGGATTCGCATCTAAAAATTCATAGCCTCACTGAAATAAAAAGTGCGAAAATAAGTACAACTGAAAAGAGTTTTGTCAAACGGGATTGCCAAGAATAAAAACCTAACAATCTCCCCCTTTGGCAATACCGTGACAAAACACACCTAACAAATAAAATCCTAATTACCCCAACCCATTACAACCAACAAACACAAACTTCTTTCTCAAGGTTAAGATCTGCAAAAATAGCTATTAGTGCCACAATTTCCAAAACAACTATTAGTTCCACAAGAGTATATGAAAAAGCAATAAACATATGGCTAGATTATCTTGAAACATGAGATGGAAAAACATGAATAGATGCGACTTGGAGATTTTAAGAACATGTAGCATGAAAACCTGAAAACTAAGACACATGCACCGAGCACATGGCATGAATACATGAAATCCTAAGACACATGCACCGGACAACATTACTCCCCATTTTTGTCACAAATTGACAAAGGAAGCTCAATCAACTAAAGCAAGATCAGAAACTACGCAAGCAATGATTAGATTATGTAAATATCAGGAGCATGCAAGAAGGAAATAATAAAGAAGCAATGCATAGCACCATGCAAACCAACTAAAGCCAATCTCACTTTCACTCAAAGCAACCACAAACACTGTACAGAAAACAATGAACAAGAAGAAACCGACAAAAATAATATGGTGGAGCAAGCAAGAAATCTCAGATTTGTACCTTAGAACACCCAAGATTATCCAAGAAGCATAATTACTTGAAAACACAATGTGCATAGCCTCTAGAAGATTCCTCATAAAAAAAAATGATGCATTATGTGAAAAGCATAAATCCCATGATAAAAGTGTGTATATGACTCTTGGAGTTCGACAAACACTAGATTCAAATCCTAGTAGTGATCAGATAGCTGAACCTCCGTCAAGAGAATCTAAGCACAACTACGGAAAGTCAAACCACTAGGAATCAAGGGGTATTTGGTGAGTAAAGGTGGAGGCTCCCCCTCAATCAATGAATCATTTAGTTTTTCCTTTTTTTTCACATCTTTTTTTTTTTATTTCTTTTGCACATTTTTTCTTTCTTTTGCACACTCATTGGCAGCTGACAAGCTCAAGAGTATGGAAACCGAACCAAAGAAGCATGGATATAATAAGGATGGCCCGGTTGGTGACTTTAAGGTAGCCTTTTCCTCATGCTTGGACTACAAAGAACAGAGGGGAAAGCTGTACAGATGCAAAAAGATGGAAGGTGGTTTAAGAGACTCAACATCACCCATGATATGCTAGTATAGGTCAATTCCTCTAGAAAAGCAAAAGATACAATGCCAGAAGTCCATAGAAAAAAAAATAATCACTAAGGTGGAAGACTCCGATATTTGCTAATCCAAGAGTGTATACAGAATGAGACATTCTAATCAAAAAACAGATACTCCAAAATGAGTAATGACCACAGAAAGCACACACATATTAACATGTAATGGATATTCTTATCAATTCCAATATGCACCAAGGACCACTCAAAAATTTTAAGCTTGCAAAACCATACTAAGAAAATCTTTTTAGTTTTTTTTATTATTTTTTTTCTTTAATCAAGAAAAAAAACGAACATACACACATTAAGTGACTCAAAAAGGAAAAAAAAAAAAACACAGAAACCTAAAAACTAAAAAGAATATACAAATTAACACAAGTCAAGTTTTCGAATCCAAACCGCTTTAGTATGAAGAAAGTTGTGAGAATTGCGATTCTTGGATGGTGTCTTGACGTTGTGGTTCCCTTTGCTTTCAATGGGAACCCGTCTCGACTTGGTTTCCAACTTCCTATTTCTAGGTCTAGGCAAATACAAACTCGCTCCATGTTTAGTCTCAAGCAAATCAAAATAACGAGGTCTAATATGACCCGTAACCTCATTACCACCAATGAAGTGTCTCTTACCCCACAAGATGTTGGAATTTCTTCCATCTCTATGAGACATTCTCCCATGCAACTCATAACAATAAGGGCGAATATGACCAGCCAATGTCACACCCCAAATCCGGGCATGACCGGCCGTGGCCCACAGGGACTTAGCCCAAGGCACACGTAAGCCTAAACATGAATCCAAAACCATAAAGAGTAAATGTGATGATAGCCCAGAAATAAATAAATCAAAACTCAATCCAGTGACATGCTACAATTGAAAAACAAGTCATAACCAACTTCCTAAAAATATATATATACTAAATGGGACACAAACCGCCCACAAAATAAAATAATTCTAAATAAAACCCAACCACAATGTATGCACAAAACTCGACAAGTAACCTAAAACAAATTAAATAAATGCCCTAGAGGTCCATGCAATTGAGTCCCCGCTACACCATGGGTCCACTCTAAGTCCTTCTAACACCTGGAAATGGTAAACAACTAAGTCAGCTGATAGCTCAGTGAGTAGCAACATGGATAGTAAATACAGTTTTGAAAACAGGGTTCAATTCCAAAATAAGATATATATCACAGAAACTAGATTGGCATACAGTTTGGTAAATACAATCTGTTTCAAAAAGAAGGTTCCACAATTCAACACTTAAAATACTCACGTCTTGCAAGAACATGATAAACGACATTTTCCACTTAAAACAGATTATAACATGAACACCAATAATTTTCTGGGTACCAAGAAAAACAAATAATATGCCACACATTTCTCAGGCTATAAGCCCCGTTGGATCCAATACCGAACTAAGAGTCATCCTCAGGGTGGCACCTGGGCCTTTTCTCAAAGACGATCCGATTGAAGGTCACCTAGTTGTTTTTAAAGGTCTTTTCCTTACAATCGTTGAGCACTAGAGTCATCACGGCCCAACCCGGATCTGTTCCCTAGTGGCCAGAGTCACCACACACAGTGGAATAATTTCCCTGGACTAAATACACACATGGTCCCAACAATCAATACACATCAGTTTTGCAAAACATGGTGGTTCATCATTATAAACATGAGACCAAAACAAATAGTTTACAGTATGCCAAGTTCACACATGTTTAAGAAATAATTTGATTCAATTGATAATATAATAATTTATCAAAGCAATTTAGTCTTGAAACAACAATTTAATTTTCCAACAGTTCAGGGTAAGGGAAACATTTATAAAAATACGTAGCATGAAACTACTCACTTGAAACCGAAATAATATAATCCTCGAATAGAGTGTAAAAATCCAACTAGTGCCCTAAACCAAGTATAAAAACTACACGTCACAACTAATTTAAAAATACTAAAAAAATAGGAACTAAGTAACCTCAACTAAAGCGCACTAACACGGCTCAACCCAACTCACCGTTACTCTTAAATATTACCTAAGTTCATGTTCTTCAAGGTTTAAAATCACCCAAGACATGGGTTCCGATCAAAACTTAATTAATTGTGACTTTAAGATAAAATAGAATTTCAAACAAGCCTTCCCAACCTATTCGCTAACTTTGAAAAGTACAAAACCCACTCTACGCTATTCGAAAAATTCCAATAACCTCCAGATATGATCTAATATATCCTAAGTTTCAAACCCAATTGGTTTCACTTGATTTACTTATCAAAATAATTATCTACAATTTATTATATCCAAACAGGTTGTTTTCTGCAGCACTTTAAAGAAATTGACGGTTCTCTTAATATACAAGAGCAATCAATGCAAGGAAAAAAACGTACGAAACTAGACTCGTAACCGGTTCTAATGACACTAATTTGATAATTTTTGGATTTATAACCAAAGAGAACAACACTCCCGAATTTACTGTTTCGGACTGGTTTCCTGGACAGATTTGAATACCTCAATTTATATGGATTTTGACTCCCAAAAATTATGAAAAAATTCAGATATACAATTCAGTATGTAATTAATCTACTGTAAAAAATTTAGTTTAAAATTCATCCGTTTGATATGGTTTCTTGATTTTTAAAGTTTGCGATTCTGTGCAGAATTTTTGAACTAAGAATTACACTCATTCTTTACACATAAATTTAGCTCCTCAAGTTTCTTGATAGGATATCTATATACACAATACATAAACCTACAACCTCTCCATCAATGAACAAAATAATTAAAGAATAAGGATGAAGAACAAAAAGAAGAGAAGAAAACCAAGGAGGGCTAACCTTTGATGATCACACACAACACAACACACCCAAAAGTTCTTTGATTGCAACATCTTCTTCTTTTTTTTCCTTCTCTCTAACCCTCTCCCGTGGCTGCTGTTGTTGCCCTATGTGGTGAACAAATAATAAAGTAGGGTTTGTGTTTATTTTATTTTATACTAGCGGTGGGCACACATAGGTCAAATAAATAAATAAATATACAAAACATATGTATAAGTTATATGTAACTCAAATGGTAGAAGTCTTATATATTAACCTTGTGGTTTAGAGTTCAAGTCACACCCTCCTCTGTCTCTATTTTTTTTTTTTTTTATAATAAACCTTGCCTCTAAATTAAAGATTTTCACCATAAATTTATTTTAGGTTTTAAAATTAATTACAAGACCCTCCAAATATTTAATTTGCACTTTAGAATTCACCACCAAAATATTTGAGATTGTAATATTATTATTTAATTATTTACTTAATTTTTATATTCGGGTTCTCACAGCCAAACCACAATGATGACAAATAAAAACAGGGTGTACAGGATGTACCTTCTTTTCTTTGACCTTACCAACTCTAAGAAGATTGAGAAGTCCATCTTCATGTTGAATTTTTTGTTCTCCCTTTCCTTGAGTTCTTATATCATAAGATGTGGAAGCACTCTGTTTTTCCTCTTTCTTACCACCAAAGCCAATGCCACTCTTGTCAGAATAAATTTGTTGAGACCCAATGATATTGTCCACAGTCTTTGATCCTCTGTTCCAAAGACCAATGGTAGCCATAGCACACTTGAGTTCTTCCTCTTTCTTGACCATTAGTTCTTCCAAAGAAACTTGAGACATCTCAAGAGTTTCAATTTTTTCTTCATATGTTGCATAAATTTGTTGTAGCTCATTCCTCTTTGTCTCACAAGTCAAGAGTTTTGCACAAAGAGCTTGTCGATCATTAGAAATCTTAAGGGCATCATTCCTAGCCTCGGAAATCTCTTTCTTTAATTTGAAATTCTCACTTTCACATGCTTTGAGTTTCGTAGTGAGTTTGTCATTCAATTTGGATAAGTTAAGAGATTCCTTATACAACTTTTGATATGCTTGCTAAAGTTCTTCATCTTCACTCCCCGAGGATTCATCATCAGTGGCATTCTCAATTGGGCTCTTCGGATACTTTATTCGTCCATCAGTTTCAAAAGGTGCCATAAAGGCAAGGAATTGTTTGTGTCCCTCCTCGTCTTGATCTTCGTTGTCACTTTCATCTTTATCAGATTCTAATTCATCATCCCAAGTGATAGCGAGAGCTTTCTTCTTCCTCAAACGAGTGGGGCATTCTTGAGCAAAGTGACCAAATCCTTAGCATTCATAGCATTAGACTCTTTCAGAGTTCCCTTGTATCTTTCATTTCTCCTTCTTGGCTATAGAATTAATTTTGAGTTTATCTTTGCCTTTAGATCTATGAGTATGAGTAGATTCCAAAAGATTAGGATTCTTTTTCAGAAAAGATTTTTTAAATTGTTTTACAAAAGCATTCGTAATCTTGGAATCTATCTCACAATCCTCATCAGAATCCTCTCCAGCTCTATGAGCACTACTAAAAGCAACATCTTTTTGTTTCTTTTTGAAATTCCTATGTGCCTCATAAGTTTGGAGATTTCCAACCAAATGATCTAGCTTGAGGTTGTCAACATCTTGAGCCTCCTCAATAACCGTAACTTTTGGTTGGAATCGATCAGGCAAGGACCTCAAAATTTTTTCTACAATCTTGGATTTCGGTATTTTTTCACCTAAATTGAAGCTGGAATTTACAATGTCACTCAACTTCGTATAAAATTCATCAAAGGTCTCACTATCTTTCATTGAAAGGTTTTCGAAACTAGACGTGAGCCTTTGAAGTTTTGAGCGTTTAACCGAAGAAGTGCCCTCATGAATAGTTTGTAAAATATCCCAAGCCTCTTTTGCGACTTCACAATTGCAAATTCAACTAAACTCTTCAGGTGTGACAGCACAAAAGAGAGAATTGATAGTTTTACTATTTCAGCTACTATTTTGGTAATCAATTGTGTCCCACTTATCGATTGGTTTGGGGAAAGTTACTCCACCAACAGTAATCGTCGGTTCAGTCCACCCATACATGACAGATTGCCAAACTTTTTCATCAATAGATTTTAAAAACGATCTCATCTGAGCTTTCCAAAACGAATAATTGGATCTGTCAAGTAGGGGTGGTCGAACCATAGAATTTCCCTCACGAATTGAATCCATTATCACAAATCAAACAAGATCTCGCTCAAAAGTTTTAAAAAAGAAAAGAGCGACCCGCTCTGATACCAATTGAAAAATCTAGAAATGCCCTAGATGTTGATTTGTGATTATGTATCAATTTTAAGCAGTAAACAACAATCTCAATCAAACAATCAAGACAAATCGACACAACGATTTTACGTGGAAAAACCACAATTGGACACCTCCAATTGTGATAAAAAAAAATCACAGGCAAATGCCACAAAACAATCCACTAAAAAGACATAAAGGAATTACACAGGTATACTCTCAATTACTTAGCGAATCCACGCTCAAATTGAACCAACCCCTATGTGTCTCTTCCAACCCCGTCTTCACCTCAGAATTGTCTTGACGATGAGCCACTCCAGAATCCACCAAAGCTTCAGGCTCAAATTCTTCAGAATCCATCGAAGAACAACTCTCTCTTTTGTATAGAATGAACAAACGAACCTTTGATGTATTCTTCTTAACCCATGAGTTGAATACTCAATTAAACATTAAAGAAAAATATCCCCAGATATAAACCTTAATATCCAAAAAGAAGATCTGGATCAGTAATCCTAAAATCTGACAGAAACACGTAATTATAAAAATCTGGGACTGCGAAGACTCTCTCGCTCGAGCGAGGAACCAAAAACGCATGTTTTCCATAAGCGGCTTCACT
This sequence comes from Camellia sinensis, assembly GCF_055761805.1. Taxonomy (NCBI): domain Eukaryota; kingdom Viridiplantae; phylum Streptophyta; class Magnoliopsida; order Ericales; family Theaceae; genus Camellia; species Camellia sinensis. The sequence goes on from NC_138974.1 coordinate 84,645,905, forward strand.
CGAGCCAACAACCTGTGCTCGAGCATAAAATCATCCTTCTCAGGTTTTTTGCCAAACGCAACCTTCGCTCGAGCAAGAACTCCATCGCTCAAGCGAGCAAGGGCGGACATGCAACTTCGAATGCAATTTTGCATTTTGCTTCGGGGGCACTGCCCCTCAACCCCGAATGGGCGCTATCCCGGACCCACCAAGGAGCGCTGTCCCCTCGACCCCCGCGAGCTGACCGGGCAGCTCGATCCCCGTCATAATCAGCGAAGTAGCAATCTTGAAAATATTAACATCACAAACTTCTCTGCAAGGCATAATTCGGATTGGATTTGCATCTAAAAACTCATAGCCTCACTGAAATAAAAAGTGCGAAAATAAGTACAACTAAAAAGAGTTTTGTCAAACGGGTTTGCCAAGAATAAAAACCTAACAACATAGTTGGCCTATATGTGAGCCTTTAGTCACACCGCTTGAACAACATTTCCTGCGCTTGAGCAATCTTCGCGGCCCTGTTTCATATAAAGTACGTCGTTTGCTCATTTTAGGGTTGAACCCGTTCAGATTCTCAGAGAGGAGAGCAACCAAAATATTCTATATTGAAGTGTTTATATATTGGTTTCCTTGATGAATAAAGGGTGGTCGATGGATTAACAGATTACATATTGACAATCATCAAGGGGTTTTAGTTTATTCTTTCATTCACAAAGAGGAAGGTGTTCATCAGTGAATTTCGGGGAACTAGAGCCTGAAGTTTTGGTAGATTCCGAAGTGGCTTATTGTCATGGACTCGACATCGACGTTGTGGATTCAACGTTGAACAAAGCAATTCTGAGATGAAGACGATGATGAAAGAGGCACGTTGAGTTTGATTCAATTTGGGCATGGCTTCATTAGGTGATTAAGAGCTCTCGTGTATAATTCATTTGTCTTCTTAGTGGATTGTTTTATAATTTTAGCCCGTGATTTTTTATCACAATTGGAGTTGCTCCAGTTGTGGGCTTTTTTCACTTTATACCGTTGTGTTGATTTGTCAATATTTGTTCGGTTCAATTCTCATTTAATTGAATTAAATCTATTTGTGTTTGATAGGGCATTGTTATTCATTAATAAAATTGAATCTTAATTGCAAATCACTATCTCGAGATTTTTAAGGATTTTCAATTTTATCACATTTGTCGTTAAAAAGTGAACATTTTAGTTTCAGAATTGTATTGATCATCCATTGCTTTGAAAGCAAGTATATATGATGAATTATTTAGCTTCGATTATTTAATTAATTTGATTTATTTTTATATAGATGATAAATATATATATATATAAGGGGCCTATGAAATGAAAGAATCAAATTATCAAAATAAAAACCATTATTCGTCCCACAAACCCAAATTTTAGCGTCCGGTCCAGAGAGGCAATCATTCTTCCAACATATAAGTGTTCAACAATGGTGGTAAACATTCTAGGATCTTACTTCTCCCCCATGATTCTCCAATAACGATTGTTGAAAACTTGATTCTAGAAGAAGTCAAGGAGCCTAGCTAGAGGCTATGGGAAAATTAGCCTCATGTTTGTTCAGCCATACACTAGTTTGTTTGTTCACTCTTGGGGGCGTTGGGACAATGCGTTAGGGACTATTGAAAATATAAATAATAAGAGTAAATTACATTGATCAGTTCTTAAAATTTTAAATTTTAAATTTTAAGGGAAAGAGTAAAATAATAAGAGTAAATTATATTGATCAGTTCTTAAATAATAAGAGTAAAATTTTAAATTATAAATTTTATAAGGATGTAATTATTTCTCTCACTACAACAAATAAGAATTTTAGAGACCAAATATTTTAGTTTTTAAAAATGAAAATTTTGTTGCAAAAGACATTTAGGGACTAATTTCTATCGTCATGAGGATAGTCGCTAAAAGGTCGTCCCGAAAAGTCCAAAACAAGGCTTTTAGCGACAAAATAACTTGGTCTCAAAATGGTTTATTTTTTCAGACAAACAATTTGGTCCTAAAAAGATAATAATTCATCACTAATGTCTAATTTTTGTTGCTAAAAATATAATAATGGCACTTTTCGCAACAAAAATATTTGGTTCCTAAAAAATAATTTTATCCCTAAATTTTAATTTCTAAAACCTTAATTTTTTGTAGTGTCTCTTTTAGGATATTTGTAAGGATATTTATTTTATATAATAAATAAAATAAAATAGACAATGGATAATGGATAATTAAGGGAAAGATATAGTATATTTTATTGTAAAATGAATGATAATATTATTTTTATGTTAATACAACTAATGAATGACTAATAAAAAAAATGGACCAAATGTTATGTGAATTACAATTTTAGGATAGTCTGTGTAATTTATGCAAAATTTTGAGAGACTTGGGTTTTTTTTTTTCAAATCTCAGAGAATTTGTAATTTACCCAAATAATAAAGTTATCATTATCTGTCTCAAACAATTTAAACTTTTAAATGAATTAGAAGTGAAAATTTTAACATGACTTCAAAACATGCAATACATCATATATTTTGAATAACTTCACCTCTTATTTGATAACTTAAAATACTTACACATATTTGTCCAAAGTTTATTTGCGCCCTGGTCCACAATGTAACACCACTGAAAAAAATAAAATCATCAATATTTACACCGACCATAGTGCTTACCTAATAAAATTATTTTTTGTTATCAGTAAAATAAATTTTATTAAAAATTAATTGAAAAGTGTACTCTCAAAGAGAATATTTTTTTCTCAAAAAAAAAAAATAAAACACGTAATTATTCACAAACGTGACACAAAAGGTATTTTGTAAAATTATTCTGTATCTGTAGCACAACTGTTTTTTTCTCAGACTTGGCGCTAACTTAAGTCTCTCATTATCATTTTGCAACATTAATAAGTTTTGTTTTTCAAGTACCTGAATTTCCTTCTCACATTTATAATGATGTTTTAAGAAGAAATGAACAATTGAGTGGTAGTGGTTTTAGTAGACAAAAAGGGGAACGAGGGTTGATGTTGTGCCTTACAGCAGCCCTGCTGTGAGGTTCCGTGGAGGCATTTCTTGACTGTATTTTGATGATCTGAACCGTTTATATTGTAAAATTTGTCGAGTATATCATTCATGTAAAAAATCAAGTTAATCGGGCATCTGTAACCCTATGATCTCATCCTAACTTTAGTCTGTTCACGAGGAAAAAGCTATTAAGCCTTTCCTTTCATATTAGTTAGCGGACAGTACATGCAATGCGAGTATATCTTAAATAATTAATAATAAATAATTTAATATCATAATATATATGTTATTTAAGTGATAAGTATGTCCTTAATGAAATCTAAGATCTTGGGTTCAAAACTTGCTTATACTATGTATAATAATTTTTTTATTTTACATATACAAAGTTATCACGTGATATGAGGAGAATAAAGTTTTACTAAACCAACTTAGGCCTTCACTAAATAATAGTATAGATACTAGAAAAAAATATTTTTAAAAAAATAGATATAATTACAGCAACAAAAATCAGAATTTTATCCTTATAATAAAATACATTTTTTATTTTATCAATTTGAACCTTAATTTTTTTAGATTTATTTTCAATGTACACCATTTACATATTTTTGTTAAGTAAAATTAATGAAAAAAAATTATTTTTTTAGTTTTATATTCAATGAAAATGAGTATTTTAGATATTTTAGCTGACTAAAGAGTTACTTCTGAATAATTGACTCATGATTCTGAATTCCATAGATAGAATCTAAATTCTTTGATGGCTTATCATATTTTCACATACTATGTGTTCGCTCATACTCTTTCCAAGGAACCCGCATATCCTTCTGCGGCCTATCCTAAGGACTTCCTATGGATGTGGGATGAAAAGTGCATAGCCACTAACAGAGTGGAAAATAGATGATAAGTTGAGAAGAACCTAGTTAAACTTGAAGCAATTTACAGAAGTGGAATAAAGATGTAAACAGAATACCTAATCAATTAGCATGACAGAACCTTAGCTCCCATACCGGATACAGTAATAAACGAAGAAGAACATGAATTTCAAGATTTAAAAATAGATTTAAGTTGGAATATCACAAAAGTACCAATTAAAGAAATTAATAAAACCAGTTTTTTAAAGTCATCTTTTAACATAAACTTACATGTCAAAACTGTTGAACAAGTTTACACTTTAACAAAAATCCAAGAAACATGTCAATTATTAACTAAACAATCAATCAAAAAACACCTATCCACTAGTCATAATTTTATTCATATCGGCTTAATTCAAGTAGCAGTCAAACCATTAACGACTCAAGGACGTAATTCTTATGTTTTGTTATGTTTACAAGATGCTTGATTTATCAATTATTATGATAGTCTAATGGGAAAGATAGAATCTGGTCTTCATAAAGGACCTGTCCATTTTAATTATTTTCCTGATTTTACTTTAAGTCTCTGTGATCCTCACATATTAAAAGCTTTAATATTAAACATCCAAATTTCTAGTGCATTTACTAATATGCTCGATGGTGCTCATTCTAGTGCTTTAATATATCGTATCTATTATAAATGTATTAAAACCAATCTTAATGTTCATGCCTTAGTTAAAAGTCCTATAGATAAAACCTTACTAATACAAGGAAGTACTAATGAAACAAATATCGAAGTCTCTACAACTATTTGTTAGAAAGAAGTAACTCTTCCTGATAGTTGGGTCACAGTCAATGAAAATTATTCCCACCCATACCAATCTAATAGTAATGATGTCCAACAAATCCAACAATACAATGATGGTTCAGTCTACATCCATTTTAATCGCCTAACTCGTAGTCAATCCTTTCGCCATAGTACCTCCAGTATCCCCACTAACGACGATGAAATTTTTAGTACCCCTTTATTTACTCGAAGAGATTCACATTGGTCAACCTTCACACACCAATGATAGTAAGTTAAAAGGCATCGATAATTCTTCTACATCTCAGATTAGTAAACATGTTTATTCAACACAAACACATCTCCATGATGAAGATACCACATCTCAGGATTCACCCACTCAAACTAATTTTAAAGTCATTCCTCCTATTCATCCTCAACTATTAACCATTAGTAAACCTTTTACGCCCGATCTTAATAAACTCCATGCTAAATTTAAGTCTAAAGATAATAAATTAAACCGACAAGCTTATAAGAATAATTATCATAAACAACAACAATCCAAAATCACTAGGAAATAGTATAAATTTATAAATGAAATAGGTGCTGAGGTCAATTTCTTTGATTATTTTGAAAATTATTACCAAAAAGTAAATACTATTACCAAAACTAAATGGAAAACTTCCACTAATACTATAGTTTCTTATAGTCATCCTCCTTTAGAAACAATTCTCAATGAAAATCCAAGAAACATGTCAATTATTAACTAAACAATCAATCAAAAAACACCTATCCACTAGTCATAATTTTATTCATATCGGCTTAATTCAAGTAGCAGTCAAACCATTAACGACTCAAGGACGTAATTCTTATGTTTTGTTATGTTTACGAGATGCTTGATTTATCAATTATTATGATAGTCTAATGGGAATGATGGAATCTGCTCTTCATAAAGGACCTGTCCATTTTAATTATTTTCCTGATTTTACTTTAAGTCTCCATGATCCTCACATATTAAAAGCTTTAATATTAAACATCCAAATTTCTAGTGCATTTACTAATATGCTCGATGGTGCTCATTCTAGTGCTTTAATATATCGTATCTATTATAAATATATTAAAACCAATCTTAATGTTCATGCCTTAGCTAAAAGTCCTATAGATAAAACCTTACTAATACAAGGAAGTACTAATGAAACAAATATAGAAGTCCCTACAACTATTTGTTAGAAAGAAATAACTCTTCCTGATAGTTGGGTTACAGTCAATGAAAATTATTCCCACCCATATCAATCTAATAGTAATGATGTCCAACAAATCCAACAATACAATGACGGTTCAGTCCACATACGTTTAATCGCCTAACTTTTAGTCAATCCTTTTGTCATAGTACCTCTAGTATCCCCACTGACGACGATGAAATTTTTAGTATCCCTTTATTTACTTGAAGAGACCAAAAACTTCACATTGGTCAACCTTCACACATCAATGATAGTAAGTTAAAAGGCATCAATAATTCTTCTACATCTCAGATTAGTAAACCTGTTTATTCAACACAAACACATCTCCATGATGAAGATACCACATCTCAGGATTCACCCACTCAAACTAATTTTAAAATCATTCCTCCTGTTAATCCTCAACTATTAACCATTAGTATACCTTTTACGCCCGATCTTAATAAACTCCATGCTAAATTTAAGTCTAAAGATAATAAATTAAACCGACAAGCTTATAAGACTAATTATCATAAACAACAACAATCCAAAATCACTAGGAAATGGTATAAATTTATGAATGAAATAGGTGCTGAAGTCAATTTCTTTGATTCTCTTGAAAATTATTACCAAAAAGTAAATACTATTACCAAAACTAAATGGAAAACTTCCACTAATACTATAGTTTCTTATAGTCATCCTCCTTTAGAAACAATTCTCATTGATCATAAAGGCTCCACAATAAATGCTTCTCCTTTTAAAATACCTTGTTATAAATCTGAAATTAAAAAAGTTATTGGACAAAATAATTATACAAATCAATGTTTAAAAACTATTGGTAAACAGTTAGATAAAATTGAGGCTACTTTTGATGATTATTCAAATAGCCATACATCCACTAGTAAAACTAAAAACCACTTATTAACCTTCTTAGCACTAGAAATAGATTAAGTTTAGTCACCCATGATACTAATACGAGGCCATTGAACAATTATTTACCAAATTATCTACACCTTCCAAAGAAAAAGGAATTATTGTATTAACTCAACAACTACCTTTAATTGTTGACTCTGATTCAGACACATCTACCGCTACTAATCTTGAAATTAGTCAAACAAAACAACAATTTCAATCTACTAATCTTAATAGAATAGTACATCCAAAAGTTAATCCTACTACTCTTACAAAAAATTGGTACAGTAAACCAACGCCACCTGATCTACAATTTGAAGAAATCAATATCAATAAAAAAATTTCTGTTTCTGCCAAAAAATTATATAAATGGAATATTGATGGTCTTAGTGAAAATCAAAGTCTTCAAAAACTAAATCACATGTCCATGGTAGCAAATAGCTATCTTAGTAATTATCCCAATTACACCCAACCTGAGATTGTCTCTTTACTTACCTCTGGCTTTACTGGAATGCTTAAATCATGGTGGGACAAATATCTCACTAATGATATGCGTGAAACAAGTTTTTCTCTCTTAGGGTTTTTTAGAGAGTGTGCTGCTTGAGAGGGAGAGGGGGGTTCCGGCCTCCCTCCGGCCACCTCCCTCCTCTCTCCCCTCTTTTTTCTTCTATTTTCTGCAAATAATCTTTGGGAGCTCTGTCTTCCCAATCTCTCCCTCTTTTTGAGGTGTTTCTTCCCCTTAGTGTGGATTTTTTGAGTTTCCTCCTCCTCTCTCTTCAAGCCGGAGCAAGATCTGTTGTTTCTCACCGCCGGTTCTACAACCCTTTCGCCATTTCTCGCCACCATCACCACGCCGCGAACATCCTCCACCTAATCTGCTAACTCCCTCCCTTCCTCCAGATCTATACCACCATTCGCCTTCTCTCGCCGCAGAAGCCACCATCACCACGCCGCACCATCCTCCACCAGATCTGATAGCTCCCACCCTCCAGATCTATGGCTTCAGTTTTGTTTTTTTTGTGTTTTTTATTTTTTTAGTTTGTTTGTTTGTTTGGACTCCATGGGTGTGTTTATTGGTAGCTTACCCTCTCTAGGGTCAAAGCTTTTGTGGTATCTCTAACTAGCCCTAGTGTTGATCTATTATGATCGCTCTGCGTTACAGTATTGGTTAGGATCGTGTTTTGATCATGTCTTTGATGCTATTTTTGCTTTACCTGTGTGCCTCTTTGCTCATTTTTCCTTTGTTTAGTGTAAGCTCTATCTGTTTTAGCATGGAGATTTTACCACGTTCAAAAAAAAAAAAAAAAGATATACATGAAACTATTCAACATGCAGTCCAAGTGGATGAAAATGAATTCCCTATTTTTGATGAAGAAACAGGAATGAGTAATCCTGACGGAATTAATACTTTAATTTTAATTTTTACCATAATTAAACATTTCATAGGAACACCCACTAATGTTCATTCTCGAATCCATGATCAGCTTAGTAATTTAACCTACCCCACACTAAGTGATTTTAGGTGGTACAAAGATGTCTTTACTTCTAGAGTCATGCTTCGAGATGATTGTACTAAATCATTCTGAAAAGAAAAATTCATTAATGGATTACCAAACCTGTTTGCCCATAAAATACAGGATGTCCTTAGTCAACCCACAAGCATCATTGAATATAATAATTTAACATATGGTGATATAATTAGTACAATTCAAAAACAAGGATTAAAAATGTGTATTGACATGAAAATTAGTCAAAAAGCTGCTAGAGATAAATATAAAGCTAAGTATGAATTAGGACATTTTTGCGAATAGTATGGTCTACCTTCTGTAGCACCCTCGTGTAGAAAACATAATAAAATTAAATCCTCACACAAATCACTTAATAAATATCGTAAAAAGTATTCACCTTCTAAATCCCCTGATAAATATTATGCTAAATCTAAAAAGAAATACCACAAGAAAACTAAGCACTTTAAGAAGTCACAATCCACCCAAGATATTACTTGTTACAATTGTGGTAAAAATGGTCATTATTTCAATAAATGTAAAGTCAAAGAAAAGCTTAAGGATAAACTTAATCAACTACAGATTACCGAAGAACATCCAAATCAAATATTTCATATATTCAAATTAACCAATACTCCCAATCAATCTAATACATCTAGTAACTCATCAAGTGATACTAACCCATCCAGTTCTACTTACTATTCTCCTAGTGATAATATCGATAATGATCACATTGAATTAGGATGTAATGATACTTGTTGCAAACAGGTCAATGTCCTTAGTAAATCACAACAAGAAGAGGATTCATTAATTGAATTAATCAGTAAATTAGATAATCCTGAATTAAAAAGAAAATACACTAATAAATTAAAATCTTTACTAATTAATTGAGACAATAAACCCCATCAAGATAAACAATCATTAGTCTAAGTACTACTCTTCAAAGATTCAGAAAAGATAAACACAAAGAAATAACTTTACAAGAATTGCAAAATGAAATCAATCAAATTAAAACAACTATTAAAGAATTAAAAAAAAATAGAGACAAATTATTAGAAGAAGAAATTGCAATATTAAAGATTAATAAAAATTTAAATGATTTCCAGAAACATGATGACACTGCATCAGATGAATCTAGTTCTAGCCATGATCCTAATCGTGTCATCTTTGATAATAAATCGACTAAATCTCATAGTGATAATGATAATCAAGAAAGTAATCGATTAAACAGAATCAATATTCAAAAATGGCATTCGAAAGTCAAATTGGTTATTAATAATTTTGAAATTGAAGTCATAGCCCTAATTGACACCAGCACTGATTTAACTTGTATTCAAGAAGGCTTAATCCCTACGAAATATTATAATAAAACAAGTGAAAAACTTAGTTCTGCTAATGGAAGTCAAATGCATATTAAATATAAATTATCCGAGGTACATATTTGTCAAAATCATGTTGTTTTAAAATATCATTTGTTTTAGTACGAAACATGACCGATAAAGTCATTTTAGGCACTTCATTTATTTTCTTATTATATCCATTTACCACTACTAATTATGGTATTACAACACAAGCGTTTGGTCAAATAGTAACTTTTAAATTTTTAACTTCTCTTGAAATAAAAGAATTACATCAATTACAAGAACGTTCCATATCTCAATCTATTAATTGATTAACCAAACAACTCAAATTTTTCAAAGAAGAAGTGAAATACAAACGAATTGAATCTCAATTAACTAATCCAATTCTTATTTCAAAAATTGAACAATTTAAAACTAACTTAGAAACTACAATATGCTCTACTCTATCCGGTGTTTTTTGGCATAGGAAAAAACATGTAGTTACTCTATCTTATATTAAAAAATTTAATGAACGACTAATTCCTACTAAATATAGACCAATTCAAATGAATAATGAATTAGTAGAAATGTATAAAAAGGAAATTAATGAATTATTAAAAAATAATATCATTTGTAAAAGAAAGTCATCTTGGTCTTGCCCTACTTTTTATGTTAATAAAAATGCTGAACTTGAACGTGGCGTTCCACGATTGGTCATCAATTATAAACCATTAAGCAAAGTTTTAGAATAGATAAGATATCTAATTCCCAATAAAAAAAGATTTAATAAATAGACTTAGCCAAGCCATCATTTTTAATAAATTTGATCTCAAGAGTGGATTTTGGCAAATACAAATTCACCCTAATGATTGATATAAAACTGCTTTTACTACACATTTTGGTCATTACGAATGGGATGTAATGCCTTTTGGTTTAAAAAATGCACCTAGTGAATTTCAAAATATCATGAATGAAATATTTAATCTCTTTAGTCATTTTTCTATAGTTTGCATAGATGATATCCTTATTTTCTCCAAGTCTATTGACGAACTTTAAAAATGTCACGACCCCATTCCACCCCTAGTAGAATGGTGCCGTGATGGCCAGTAATCCGAGATTACCGAAGGCCAACTTTCAAAATTCACACACAATTAGAGTATTACATATGGGGCTAACATGTGCGGAAGTAATAAATTTAAATCTAATTAGTCCATGAGAGCTATGCATAGATCGAATGGAATGTCATACATCTTATCAAGGTCTTACAACTTGGATACAATAAAATGAAATACAAAATACATCTTGACCAAAAGGCTTCTCAAGCCATCATATACAAAACACAATGAATTGCAAGCTAAGAAGCATGATCTTCAAGATGCTACAAAATGCGAGTCCAAAATAAGTTGCAAGGCACATCTAGGCATCACCGCCGTCCTGCTCATCACCTACATATATATGGGGAGGGTGAGCTTGGATACTCAGTGAATGGTACAAGAAATAAAGGGTTTGCATGCATGATATCCGAGATCTTTAACAAAACAATACATAATCATAGCTTGTAACCAACAAGGGAGGAATCAAGTTAACCTAACAAATCTTTCAAGCTTCATCAATCAAAGTCTTTCAAGGCTTTCAAGTTCAAGGGGATGACATTAACAAGGGTTGTGCTACAAATGCTTATAGTCCCCTAGCACGTATGGACTTTCAAAGGTTGTGCTACAAATGCTTATAGTCCCCTAGCACGTACGGACTTTCAAAGGTTGTTATCCAAAATAAGACTAACACTTGATACACAAAATAGGGGTAATCATTCATGCTTAACAAATACTTTTCAAAACAAAGCAAAGCTTTATCAAAACTTTATAACATAGCTTTATTAAAAATACAACTCACATAGTTCTTCAAACGTCGGGCTACAGGCAAGGATCCAAGTCCTACAAGAACATAACAAATCCCATTGAATGCACTATCAAACAAGCTTTACATGAATGCAAATGATCTCGGCATTCTTTCAAAACTAAGTCGATCCAAAACAAAACACTGTTCCTCATCTCGGGAAAACATAATGGGCACCATCCAGGTCTTGGCCGAGGTCCCACAGCTCCCTTGCCGAGGTGTGGTCCCGATGGCCACATTCAAGGAAACGAAGTCGGGAAAATCTGGGTTTCCCTTTCTTTGAAGAACATGGAGAACATGGATGCAAAGATCATAACTTATCATTACAAAATCTGAGATTTCATGCTATGAATTCAAAAACATGGACCTGGACACCCATACTCGAAGGTTTTATGAAAACAAACACAAAAACATGAATCTCGATGCAAGCTTTCGAATCAAACAAGGCTTTTTCTTCAAGAACACTTGAATACCACTTTCTCTTTCTAAACCCAACTTTAAATCGATGCATGGCTTACAAATCGTGCTCGATCATGCAATGCAGCTAGATGAACAATAAGAACAATGAGAGTAGATCAAGATTCTAACCTCAAGACACGAATCTAACGGCTCAAGGTGTGAAGATCAAGCTTGGAAAATCTATTCCTCCTCTAAGAATTCCTTCTCCCTCTTCTAGAGCTTCTCTCTCCTCAAGAACAAAGACATACAACAAATGATACATTTCTCTCTCTGTCAGCTGATTTAACACTCAGCTCGGACACGTGGCAATGGCTGGTTGGCTCTACTGAAAAAGGTGACTGAGCGAAAAGATAAGACCATGACAAAGTGTGTTCAACAAGCAAGATGGCACAGGCACTCCGGCAGGTAATGATCTCGGCTAAAAACAAGGCATCAGCAAGTAAGGAACAATGATCTCGGCTAGGAAGGACAACACTTGGCCTAGCTGTGCCACACCCTGGCCTAGATGTGCCACACCTCGGTCTAGATTGCACCAATCCAGGAACAAGATCACTTAGGCGCAAGGATAACATCTCGGCCTAGATAATACACATCTCGGCCTTGGTGATGAACACCTCGGCCTAGATGATGACATCTCGGCCAACATGCCTTGGTGAAGGTGGAGGTCAGCCAAAGTGGTTCCAAGATGGTTCTAAGCTTAAGGCGACCTCGGCTTGGATTAACCTAAGCTAACCACACACACACCAAACAAGGAACAAAGCATGCAAGTAACGCTTATGCAAGACAAATTAAGGTTTTACAAATGCAACATATCAAGACAAGATCATGTAATATATGCAAGCATGGCTAGAGCAAAGTAAGGGTTGTTACAAGAAACATCTCCACTCCTTCCTTCAAATTATTAAACATAATGGCTTAGTCATCTCTGCAACTAAAATTAAGTTATTTCAAACCAAAGTCAGATTTTTAGGATATGACATATACCAAAGTACTATCCTTCCAATTAGCCGATCTATTGAATTTGCTTCTAAGTTTCCTGATGAAATCTTAGATAAAACTCAATAACAACGATTCTTAGGTTCTCTTAATTACATTGCTGAATTCTATCAAAACCTTAGGAAAACCTGTCAACCCCTTTTTGATCGGTTGAAGGATAATCCTCCTTCATGGTCTCTCATCCATACTAATATTGTACAACAAGTCAAAAAGTATGTCAAAACTCTACCTTGTCTTGGTATTCCTACTAAAGATTCATTCAAAATCATTCAAACTGATGCCTCTAACATTGGTTATGGTGGCATCATTCTTCAGAAAATCACTCCTAAGTCATTTGAACAAATTGTCCGTTTTCATTCTGGTGTTTGTAACAAAACACAGCAAAATTATATTACTATTAAAAAAGAAATTTTATCTATTGTATTATGTATTAGTAAATTTCAAGACGATATTTTAAATCAAAAATTCTTAATACGTGTTAATTGTAAAAGTGCTAAATATGTTTTAGAAAAGAATGTTCAAAATATTGCTAATAAGCATATTTTTGCCCGTTGGCAATCTATTTTAAGTATTTTTTATTTTGACATTGAATATATTCCTTGTTAGGTTTTTATTCTTGACAATCCCATTTGACAAAACTCCTTTCAGTTGTAATTTTATTAGATATTTTTTTATTTCAGTGAGGCTATGAGTTTTAAATGCGAATCCAACCCGAATTGTGCCTATGCAGAGGAGTTTGTGATCTTAATTCTATCATGTTTGCCACTTCGCTGACTATGTCGGGGATCGAGCCACCTAGTCAGCTCGTGGGGGTCCAGGGGGCAACGCCCCTTGGGGGGTCCAGGGTAGCACCCAGGCGGGGTCGAAGGCAGCACCCCCAAAGCAAAAAGCAAAAATACAGTCGAAGTTGCTTGTCCACTCGAGCGGTCATTTGTGCGCTCGAACGAAGAATGTTTGGTTCTGGAAGTTTGACCTATCTGCAAAAGTACTGGGAGTTGGGATTTTATGCTCGACTGAACTTTCCTGCACTCGAGCGAGGTCCGCTCGAGCGGCCATTCTTGCGCTTGAGCGGAGATCGCGGATATGTTTTCTATAAATATGCATTTCAGTCAAATTTTAGGGTTACAGCTTCCAAATCTTCTTCTTGGATGGGGTTTTCATCTAGAGCTTCTTTGCTAGTTTCTTGGACGTTTGTTTGAGTTTAACTCATGGTTTGAAAAGTATACATCAAAGAATTGTTTGTTTCATTCAATATAAAAGAAAGAATTGTTCTTCGGTGAATTCCGTGGGATTTGAGCCTGAAGTTTTAGTGGATTCCGAAGTGGCTCATCATCGTGATTCAATATCGACGTTGTGGATTCAACGTTGGGCAAGACAATTCCGACGTGAAGATGGGGTTGGAAGAGGCGCATAAGGGTCGATTCAATTTGGACGTGAATTCACTAGGTAATTGAGAGTACACTTGTGTAATTCCTTTATGTCTTCTTAGTGGATTGTTTTGTAGCTTTTGCCAGTGATTTTTTATTACAATTGGAGGCGCTCCAACTGTGATTTTTCCACATTAAAATTGTTGTGTTGATTTGTCTTGATTGTTTGATTGGGATTATTATTTACTAGTTAAAATTGATACATAATCACAAATCAATATCTAGGGGATTTCTAGATTTTTCATTCCTAGTAGTCAAAATTCTATTCCTGATTTCCTTACCCGAGAATTTTTACAGGGGGAATAGTGTGCTATGCCTACTCCTTATATTTCCACCCACAAGTTACAAATTACCAGATATCGCAAACTAATTCGTTGTTGTGCTTTTAAAATATCTTACTTAAAGTCAATAGACCAAGATCCTTACCTTCAATTTCAACAGATTCGAAGTCAATGCAGTTTGATTGCTCATTACACTAATCTTCTCAATTTCCATATTGACAAACTAGATCTCCTCAGTAGATGCTAATCTATTTCTGTCTTACAGATGTCAATCCACAAACCTTCTACGAAACCTCTTGCCATTGTGCCAACCAGTCAACCTATTATTGCTCCCCCTATTGATTTAGTCAACAGATACCAAATCCTTGGTAATATTCCTAAACCTAGTTACACTTCAGCTCTGGCTTTAAATCCGTTTGCATGTCAGTCAATTACTCTCATGCCCCCTAATTATCCATACAAGTCTACCCCAAGAACAAATTATGTTCTTAAACCTCAGTCATCCAATCTTTTTTACAAAGAGCCAGTCCACAAAAACAGTCACAATGTCATTAACTTAGCAAAAATGTATTTCACTTCTGGATGGCATTTCATTCCTTCCCATCTAGACAAGTCAATTATTTTTTATAAAGATACCCTTTTTCACTACAAATCCATAGTCATTAAACCTATTTATGATAGAGTCAATGCCAGTAAAACCATCTACCATTCTTTATACATACACAATATTGTATTCCTTGATGAATGGGGTCTCCCTTTCTTACTTTGAGATCTTTCAAATCATAAAATACAATACAGTTATTATGATTACATTGATGCATGGTTCAAAATCCTCTTGCATGAAAATGAGTCTTTCTATCACTCTTGGTTTTTCTCTTTTGATCATAAATTCAAGTCAAAATTTCCTTCTTGGTTTCTGAAATGGTAGTCTCAACATGATATCATCTCAAATATCATCCCTTCTAATTTAATGGAACACATCACTTATTTCTCTTCAGTTTACAAACTAAGTTAACACAAGAATCAATTCCCCATTTTACTCCATTTTATGTCCAAATACAAAGTCCTTTGGATATTTAAATGGCAATACAATCTTTCAGACAACATAGTCATTCGACAACATTTTGTCAAATGGTGTGATGCATTCAAAACTCATCGCATTATTGATCAAGTCCAACAGGAATTTCCAGTCAATATTCATGCTCTTACTCCAGCAATGATCAAGTCTTCTAAGCAGAACCCAACTGCATCAGTCACTCAAAAAGGCCCACTTCCTTTCACCACCGTCAAACTCGGAAGCCCAACAAGTTCTGAACCTTCCAAATCCAAGTCATCCAAGTCCAAGCCCAAAGCAAAGCCCAAGTCAAAGACCAGTAATAAAGAACTCATCCAGATTGCAAAATTATTATTGGCCCAAGCCAAGTCACAAGATGAAGACAATGCTTCTGATGGTTCAGCCTTATCCAAAGCCTCCACAAGTCATGATTCATATAGTCTATAATTCCAAGACTCATATGCCTACGCACTGTCATTGGATTCCATATATACATCAACTTCAATCATTACTCCTACTTTGAAAAAAAGCTATTGATATATATATATATATATATATTGATTCCCCTTCAGTCAATCGTGCAGTCACATCTCTCCATCGAAAAAAGTTCGCTATTTACTATTCACAGAAAAAGACAAGTTAAAATAGATAGCTCTCAATTAGTCACTGAAAGCAGTAGACAGCACCCATGTGCCTCTTACTTTCAGTCAAAATTGCTCACAAGCCTCACAGTCATCTCCTTCTCCTATAAGTAAGCTTCTTCAGTCAGATAGAAGGAGCACATTTTTCAGGAATTGAGAATACACACCTGCTTCTCACCCTCTTGTTTATTATTTAAAAAATTCAGTTATTTTCAAAGTTATGTATTTTGAAATTACCAGCTGCTTTTAGTAATCAATTGTAAGTTTGTTAAATTTGTTGTATTGTCCTTTAAGTTGTAATCTGTTTTCAAGTTAATGATTATATACTTCTGTTATTTTTCACTTTACTTTTAATCAATCATGTTTTATTATTATTATTATTTCTGTTTTGAAATTTGAATTCCGCTGTCCCCGTCTAAGTTATTTTAATTTCATTCCGTCTTCAGTGGTAAACACTCATTTTCATCAAATTTAATGCCTAAAATATCATTTTTCTATCAATTTTACTTAACGAAAATAAAATAGTTTAGAATAAAAACAAATTAAAAATATTAAGATTTAAATTGATAAAATTAAAATTTTAAAATTTATTTTATTATGAGAGTCAAATTTTAAAGATTTATTTTTTATAATTACTCCAAAAAAATACATATGATGCATACTAGTATCAACCCATCCATTTAGATAGAGTGTAAGGCCTCATTTGGGGAGTGACTATTTTATCCAAATAGTCAAAAAGTTACTAAAAGTTATCACATCATCTCTTTACTTTTTTGCACATCTTTTCGTAAAAAGTCAAAAAATTACTAAAATTATCTATTCCCAAACGAGACTTAAGTAGCATCTAAAATGGATGCAGTGTCACATTTTGTGCACTAATATCTATTCTTGGTCCCCAAGCACTATAGGTGGTGGGAAGCAAAGGGTGTTTGTCATTTCGTTGGCCACATTTGACCAAAATTATGAAATATAAGAAAAATGTTATATGAAGTAATAAATATTATTATAAGAAATTTACTAATTAATTTAAGGGTAAATTACAAAGACATCTCTAAAGATTGTTTAAAATACAACTCACCTTTTATAGTTTTGAAAATTATATTTCATCCCTTGAAATTTTTAACTTCACAATAAATGACTCATTTTATTAATAAGGAAAATGCTATAGACCCCAAATGAATTATCAAATATTCTACCAAACCTCTCAGATGGGTGTGGTGAGGTTTGGTAGAATATTTGGTAATTCATTTGGGGTCCTACCATAACTCTATTAATAAATTATCAAGTCAATTAATAATTTTTAATGATATCAGAAATATATTTTAATCAATAATTCAAATATTTTTATTATTGTATTGGAAGGTAATTAGGATTTCATTTTTTTCGGTTAATTCTATTAAATAAAAAATTGCAATAACAGAGTATTTGTAATTTTTTAAATCACAAAGAACAATATATATTTTAAGAAAATCTCAAGAAGTATATTTATAATTCATCCTTAATTTAATCAACTAGAATCTAAAATTGGACCATTTTTTCTTTTTCTTTTTTTTTTTTTTTTTTTTGAACAGTGAAAAAGATTATTGATAAACTTTAAGAACTAAGAGGCCGTTTGTTTTGGGAGATAGAATGGAGGGGATTGATAGTGGGGGGATTAATAGTGAGGGGATTGTTAGTAAGGGGATTAATAGTGAGGAATTGTTAAATTATTTTTATATAAAATAATAAAACAAATAAAAAAATATAAAAAAATAAACATTATATTTAAAAAAAATCCCAATATACAAAAAATAAAAAAATTTCTAATCTCCTCACTATTTTGCTAATACCATCCCTACCTCCTCCTTACCAATCCCCCTTTCTCCTCCTTACTAACACCAAGGGATTACTAATCCCCTCCCTATCTCTCAAAACAAACACCCCATTCTCAATCCCCTTCTCACTATCAAACCTAATCTCCTCCCCACAACTCCAAACAAACGGGACCTAAAGATACATCAATGAAAGAAGGGGGTTCGCAAAACTGAACCACTTGAATAATGAAATAAGTATCCCATCCCAATAATAAATAAATAAAATTTATTAATTTGTATAATAGTCGAAGTAGAAATGTGGTTGCCATGTGCTATATTTTGGATGATAACAATGGCTCAATCACTGACAATAGGATGAGGAACATAAAATGACACAGACCATTTAAATTCAACAACATTGGAGTAGTCTCAACAATTTTTAATTTATTTTTTGAACAAAAGAAGATCCTCATAATACTTTGTGATCCAATTTTCAATGATTTTGACCTCTCTCTTCCTTTGCATCACCAACCATTGTGGATCACTTTGCTTTGCTGACAGAATATCCAAGCAATGGGACCCTAAAATATCAAAACTATGTGAATTATCATTTTCGCAATGTCATCTTATAAAAATCCACTATCTAAATCACTTGACACAATTTAAAATCACATTTGGTCAAATTCATTTTACAACTCCCTTTTAGTTTGGGGTTGGAGTACTTTCTTCCCTTGTCATTCAAATATAATCAAAAAACTCTTATATGGTTTGGATTAAAGTGTTACTGATATAGTTTTTCCATCCAAATTAACAGAAAGTGTATTACATATACTATTTTTTAGAGTGAGTTTTGTTTTTAAAAAAATTAGAATGAAATTAATACAACAAAATGATAATTTTACCTCTATTTTCTCTAAACCTAAAATTAAATTAATATGTTAATTATAATATAATATAATATAATTAAGAATTGATCTAAAATATAATATACAATTAAGAATTGATTTAAAATATAATTAAATAAAATATAAAATAAGCAATAAATAAGAATTGATCTAAACTATAATTAAATTAAAATTAGATTGACATGTTGGAAATTATAATAAATAATTAAGAATTTAGGATTAATTGTAATATAAAATATAAATAAATTAAAATTAGATTAAAAAGTTAGTAATTACAATAAATAGTTAAATATTTAGGATTAATTGTGATCAAAAATATAATTAGAATTAGAATTAGAATAAAGATTTAATAATTACAATAAATAATTAAGAATTTATAATTAATTGTGATTTAATTGAATTAATACTAGGCATTATAAATCATGTGTATAAGAGATGACAAAGAAAGAAAATAACTAAAAATATAGGTTTGAGGGTATCATAATCATTTCACATGTATACTTAACGGTGTTAACAGTGGCATTTTAGTCCAAAATGATATGAGAGACATATAGTTATTTTCAAAAGGCAGTGGGATAAAGTGTTATCAAGCCATACCACAGGTAAGTACAATAGATTTTGCCTAATTTCTTTTTACAAATGTTAAACATAGAGTACTTTTATAAATAATTAATTAATTAAAAGAAATTCATATAGAATGGTATAATAATGAGCCTCCTAAAAGGAACTAGTAAATTCATTGAATTGTACCAAAAATAAAAAGGTCATTTCATTCAATGGAATATCTTGGTTGTTCTCTGTAAAATACTCCTCCCAATATGATCCATAGTGATGAATTTTTTATTTCCAATAAATAGGTGTAAATAAGATATATTATTTTTTATATATAAATTATATTTATAACATATCTCTTTTTTGATACAATGAAAGAAAATAAGAGGTCCAAGTCATAACTTCTAATGAAGCACATAAAACTTTGGTCTCTACACTAATCTCAATAATTAACTTGTAAGAATTTCAATATCACATATCTTTCAAGTTGCATCAGCAATTATAGAGCCATCCAATAATTCTCTATATACAAACCTAAACAACAAAAACTAATTAATAATGTAATGTATGGTTTCATCATCAATAAAGATTTTCTTTGCTGATTAAAAAAAAAAGATGCGAGCCATTTAGTTTTCACATTATTTTTACAAATATATATACATATATAGGTTAATTATTCAATCAAATAATATTGACCACTTATTTATCGTGTTAATTTATGCTTCTTGTTTTTTTTTTTTTTTTGTGACCTAATTTTATGTTTGTAAACTTATACAAATGGACAGTACAAAAAAATAAAATAGGATCCCATTGTACCAACATGCGTATTTAATTTTTTTTTTAATTTAATTTTATATACATAAACTTATACAAATGGACAAGTAAAAATATATATTAAGTTGGCTGGAGGATAAGAGTGCTTGATCAATTACCATTAACTGTAGAAACAGCAAAAACACTATCTGATATGTCTTCCAATACCCTAAAATTTAAGATGAGAAACAGTTAATCCAGGTTTTAGGTACAAAGATTAGTGTGTTAAGTAAAACATTAAAAACAAATATATATATATATATATATATTGACTAAAGAAAACAAACAAAAATCAAAATGCATATTTTGTTTACCCTCCACTGCTGTAAGGATCTCTCAAGCCATTGGAGAAAATGATATTGCTAGCAAACCTGTGGAGAACCAATTTTATATCCTGTATTTTGGTGTAAAAGATGTGCTTATAAGTTTCATACTGGATAATAGGAATACTGCATACTAAAGTAATTACTCAGAAAACTGTTAAATTCTAATTACTTTTTTGAATATTTTTTCGTGGTACATGTCATTGCTAATTTGATAAGGGTAATGATATACAAATATACAAATGGAATTTCTGTACAAAATTTATCTATCATTGTGGTTTATAATAGTAAGAATATTAAAACATCAGTCTAACTGAGTTTTTTTTTATGTAAAATATTTTTCTGCAAATCATTTTTCATTGGGAAAATTGTGACAGTGGTCTCTCTACTTTGGTCTTTGTGTCAATTTGGTCCCTATAATTTCAATTGGCTTGATTTTGATCTTAAATTTATGATTTTGTTTTAATTTGGTCCAATTGATTACAACTCTTAGTATTTTTTTATGAAAAATATGAATATAAGTGGCATGTGTCATATTTTTTAGAGTAAAATTATAAATTTAATAAACTCAGTGAGTTAAACTTAACCAATTCAATAATTATTTTCCGTCAAAGATACTAATCATTGTGTTTGGTTTTAATTTTTTGGATTTAATTTTTTGGAAATTGAGTTTTTTATTTTTCATTTTTTTATTTTTAGTGAATATTTTTAAAATTTTAAGCAATTTTTTTTACTTTTTTAGATGTATTTTACTTAGATGTATCTAAAAAGTAAAAATATTTGTAAAAAAATATTTTAAAAAATCAATAAATACACAAGAATACGAAAAATATACTAAATTTTCATATTTTTTTATATTTTTGGTATTTAGTGAATTTTGTATGATTTTTTTCACAAATATTATACTTTTTAAGTGTATTTATGTTAGATGTACCTAAAAAAAATTTAAAAAAAATTGTTTAAAATATTAAAAAAATTCAATGAAAATAAAAAATACGAAAAACAAAAATTTTTAATTTTCTAAAAAGTAAATTCAGAAAACTCAAACCAAACAAGCTGAATGACATTATCAATTGGATCAAAATGACATAAAATTTAAAGTAAGGATAAAATTAAGTTAATTGAAAATTGAGGGACCAAATGACAGAAGGGACAAAATGTAACGACCACCAATGTAAATTGCCATTTTTCATTTGATAAAGTTATCCTAACAAAAAATTCTAAGTATACAAAATTTTATCATTGGACATAACCCTCTCAGATGGGTGGGTCTCACTAAATGTCTGTATCCCAAGTCATGTAAAAAGGTCATATCCGATTTTATAATCAAATTCTGTATAATTAGAATAAAATTATATTTAATTCATGAATTTTGATAAAGATTTAGAAAGAAAAAAAGAAAAAACATGTAAAATGTAACTACTCAAATTTCATTCAGATTGCATATGGATATTGCATGCACTTTTTTTTCTTTTTTTTTTTAAATTACTACTCAAATTCATAATCCAAATACAACCTAACTGTATTATAAAAGGGACATACATACATGGCCTCCATAATAAGTAGTAACCCAATGAGGGCGTGGGAAGACACCATACGAGCTCTTGCAGTCCTCAATGAAGCTACTTAGATTGAAAGGTGCTGCTGGAAACATAGTGTCATTGTTGCCTCGACCAATGGGTAACACCATCTCACTACATATCTACATTTATATAAACATTTATATATATTATACAAACAAACATGTAATTGCAATCAAATAAAGCCCAGTCTTAATCAACATAATAGTAAAAAAAGTTTATTCGAATGTAAAACAAGTAGTAGATTAATAGAAGTTCTAGAAAAGGTCAACTTGATGTTCAAGGTTAAAGATGTAATTTTGGCAAATCAGTTCGTAATTGTTAAAAATTTGATAGCTTTGATTGGAAATAATTCAAGAAGCGAAACTCCACGATTTTGGACAAATTTCATCTATTGGGTTGTATTTTTGCCATTTATGAAAATTTCCCTTTTTTAGAAATAGGAAAATTGTTTTCATAATTTTCTTGTTTTTTTTTTATTCTAGGCTCCGTTTGAGTAGCAAGAAAATTTGGTAGAAAGTAAAAGTAAAAGAAAATGAAGTGAAAAAAAAAAAATAGAAAAGAAAATATATTTTCTTGTAAGCATTTGATTAAGATAAAAATTTTGCAAGAAAAAAACCAAAAAATTTAAAAGTTTGGTTATAGATAATTTACACATTTAATTTTTCTTGTATTTTTTGTAAGAAATAAAAAATTAATTACAATATAGGTTGTACAAGAAAATTAATTTTTTTATATTTTCCACAACTTTCAAGCTAAAAAAACTCATAGAAGTTAATTTTTTTTTTCTTTCTTTCACTTTTTATCTATTTCATTCTAAACAAACTAAACCAATGTCTAACAAAAAATTAGCCTAGCTATTTTCTATTCAAATCACTTCTATCATTATAAATAGGGATGTAAACTTAGTGTTGGAGAAAAATGGTTGAATAAGAAATTACCTCATAAATATGTGTATAACTCACACATTTAAGGCTCATCAATTTTACAAAATTGATTGGGCAATTTTGCTAACATTAGTTGCCAG
Source organism: Camellia sinensis (assembly GCF_055761805.1). Lineage (NCBI taxonomy): Eukaryota > Viridiplantae > Streptophyta > Magnoliopsida > Ericales > Theaceae > Camellia > Camellia sinensis. Next base: position 84,669,263 of record NC_138974.1, read on the forward strand.
TCTTGATGGCTAGAGGCTCCTTTGATTGGGCAGTTTTGCTAACATTAATTGCCAGCCTTGATGGCTAAAGGCTCCTCCTCTCTCCCCCATGGTGTATAAAAGGAGGCCCTATTCCTTAAAAAGAGATATAGAATTTTTCATTGACATCCATACACTGTCAGTCTACTACTCCTATAATTTTCTTCTTGAGAGAGAGTGCTGCCGTTGTCCGTTCGCTAAGCTAATCAGAAGGTGCTTCTGTTGTAGCTGGTAAAAATCGTCGTATCCTGGGAAGTAGACGCCGGCGTACCTCCAGCATTCAACGGTGAGGCGACGAATCTATTTTAAGGAGACTGTGGTATCACACAGGCTTCGGTTTGCTTCCTTTAACCATTTTATATTTTATCTGTATTTTATTCAGCATGTTATTTTTCCTAGGATTGAAGGTTTGTTTTGTTCATCTCATAATTTTGCAATATGCAATATGAAATTATGTAATGTGAGTAGTTTTTCCCAACAAGCTTAAAAGAGATTCGCCGTTTATCATAGAATTAGATTAATAGATTCATAGGTGTGTGTAATAATTTTGCATGTAATTGGCCACTGGTAGTACTAGCGAGTTAATTGGTTTATTAAATGCATGTACACAGAGTTAAGCTTTTGATTTTGTCATTTTGTGTATGCTACTGTTTGGTCTTCCCATGGCATGGAATAGGCCACTATTATCAATAGAGAAGAAGAGTTCCATTGGTGCAACGTTAATTCACTGTATTTTCTAATTAATTTATTAATTTATGGTGTATCGGTTCATGCCTTGTATTTCTAGATTTACATGCTTCTAATTCACATGCTTCTAGTTTACAATATAAATTACATGTTCATTCGGGTTTAATTTTTAGTGTAATTTACATTTCTAGCATGCTTATTAGGTAGTAAATTTTCATGTAACTTGTACCTATTAATTTTTAATTTAGGTGTGGAGTTGTAAAGTTTATAACTTGCCTATATTTAAATTCATGTTAATTTCTCTAGAATTATTTGTATGTTAATCATGTCATTTGCAATTCTTGCCTAGTAATGTGATTTAAGTATTTAGGAGTTATAAAATGTTTGTAACTTGCCTCAATTAATTACATGTTTAGTGTACTATAAGTTCATATGTAACCTTTACCAATTTAAAATATGGTTTAATTATATTTAATTTAGGTCTGTAACTTATATAGTAAATTACATGTTTATTATGTAATTAATTTTTTACAGTTTTTTTTAGTTTAAATTCTAGATGTGTAACTTAAGGGTTGGTTTTAATCTTTACTTATAGTTATTTATTAGTTTGTTTGCTAGTACCCTCCCCTTCAATCACTACTTTGCCAAAAGCAAAGAAAAGCTAAGGAAGGTTTTGTTGTATTTTGCTGCTAACTCTTTATTGCAGGAATACCTATGAAAATGGGAAAAATGATTAATTTGGACTAAATATTTGAAGCAATTGTTTGCTTGAGTATTCATTTGTGGTTATTCACCAATATGTAAAGCACGTTTTATTTGCTTGTAATTATTGTAGCAATTTTGTTGTAATTGCTTGTACAGTTTGAAACTTGGTGTGTTTAACCTAATTCATCCCTTGGAAAATTTAATTCTTAAAGTTGTTTCCCATGGACTAAGAGTCAACATGCTCTTGAAAGTTTTGTCTAAGATTAATTGGGTTTTAAGTGGGACCGGTGTGACCCCTCCAATCTTCCTGGAAACTTTCCTGACCATGTTCGATTCTAGGTTGCATGGTGAGACTAGTTTTGAATTAAATTTCCAATTGTGGGATTTTCTAGTGTTAAGTTTGATTTCTGGAAATACAGAATAGTGAAAATTCTGCTGTAATTTTTCAAAAATGGCAACTGTCTCTGATGCTGCTACTGCTGCTGCTAATGTTGGCGGGGATCTGAACCCCGGGGCGACTGGCTTGCCAACCCCTACTGTGACCTCTGTGGTCAATCCTTCTATTGTTACTCTGACTGTTCCGGGAGGACCGCTCAATCATTACGAGCGCCCGGAGAAGTTCACGGGAGTGAATTTCAAGAGATGGCAGCAAAAGATGCTGTTTTATTTGACTACTCTAAGCCTTGCGAGGTTTCTGAGTGAAGATGTACCAGCCGTAGAGGAGAATGAGCAAGATAAACGAAAGCTCATGGCTCTGGACGCTTGGAAACAAGCAGACTTCTTATGCCGAAATTACATTCTGAACGGCTTGGCGGATCCGCTTTTCAACGTGTTCTATGCCAAGAAATCAGCTAAGGAGTTGTAGGATGCCTTGGACAAAAAGTACAAGACCGAGGATGCTGGGGTAAAGAAATTTATCGTCGGCCGGTTCCTGGACATCAAGATGGTGGACTCTAAAACTGTCCTGAGTCAAGTCCAAGAGCTCCAAGTGATTCTGTACGAGATACATGCAGAAGGAATGGTCCTAAGTGAGTCATTCCAGGCAGCTGCTTTGATTGAGAAGCTGCCTAACGGCTGGAAAGACTTCAAGAACTACTTGAAGCACAAACGAAAGGAGATGACAGTCGAAGAGCTCGTTGTCAGGCTCCGGATTGAAGAGGACAACAGGAAGAAAGGAGGGAGTACCTCCACTGTTAAAGCTAACATGGTTGAGCATGGCGAGTCCTCGGGGGTGAGGAAAAAACCACCGACAGGCAAAAGCTCAAAGTTGGGGGCTAGAAGAGGAATCTCCAAAAGGCCAGCCTACAAGCCAAAGGAGCCTACTTTTAGGTTCGATGGCAAATGCTTCAACTGTGGAAGTGACGGGCATCGGGCAGTTGATTGTCTGAAGAAGAAGCCCTATAGGAAAAACCCTCCCCAATACAAAAATCGGGCACATATGGCTGAAATGGAGGAATTGTCACACGGTGTGGACGACATGCATCTGCCAACCATCGTGTCAGAAGTGAACATGGTGGGGTCAAACCTGAGGGAATGGTGGGTGGACACTGGAGCCACTCGCCATATTTGTACAGAGAAGAGAATGTTCACAACTTTCGAACCGGTTTCAAACGGGGAGAAGTTGTTTATGGGAAACTCTGCAACCTCAGCTGTTGAGGGTAAAGGCAAGGTGATCCTAAAGATGACTTCATGAAAAGAACTAACTTTAAGCAATGTCCTTTTTGTGTCGGACATTCGTAAGAACCTTGTCTCGGGGTCTCTCCCAAGCAAGCATGGCTTCCACATGGTGTTTGAATCAGACAAGGTCGTGTTGACCAAGGGCGGGGTCTATGTGGGGAAGGGATATATGTCAGGTGGTATGTTTAAATTGAATGTACTGACACTTATCCCTAAGATTAATGAGAAAGCTTCTTCTTCTGCTGCTTATATGCTTGAGTCCCCTAATTTATGGCATGGTAGATTGGGTCATGTAAATTTTGACTCTTTACGTAGATTAATCAAGTTAGATCACATACCATCTTTCAAGATTAATCCACAACACAAGTGTGAAACTTGTGTAAAAGCAAAATTGACAAGGTCTTCTTTTCATTCTATTGAAAGAAGTACCCAGCCTTTGGATTTAGTGCATAGTGATGTGTGTGACTTGAACGTTGTACAATCACGTGGTGGCAACAAGTACTTCATCACTTTTGTTGATGATTGCACTAAATACTGTTACGTGTATTTGCTTAAAAGTAAAGACGAAGTTATTGATAAATTTATTCTTTTTAAGAATGAAGTTGAGAATCAATTAAGCCGGAAAATCAAGGCATTGAGAAGTGATCGTGGTGGTGAGTATGAATCCCCGTTTGCCGAGACCTGTGCTCAATTTGGGATTATTCACCAAACCACAGCGCCTTATTCGCCTCAGTCAAATGGTGTTGCCGAGCGGAAGAACAGGACGCTGAAAGAGATGATGAATGCAATGTTGATAAGTTCTGGGTTGCCACAGAACTTATGGGGGGAAGTAATTCTCTCCGCGAATTATATTCTTAATAGAATACCACAGAAGAAAGTGGACAAGACTCCATATGAGTTGTGGCAAGGTCACAAGCCTTCATATAAATAAATACGAATATGGGGTTGTCATGCAAAAGTGGCAGCACCTACACCTAAGCGGGTTAGGATAAGTCCGAAAACCGTGGACTGTATTTTCATTGGTTATGCACAAAATAGTAGTGCATATAGATTTCTTGTGCACAAGTCTGATATTTCAGATATACACAAGAATGCTATCATGGAATCTAGAAGTGCATCTTTCTTTGAAGACATATTTTCGTGTCGTCTCCAAGACAGGGTTTCGAGTTCCATGAAAGAAATAGATGATCACGAAGACGATCACATAAATGATCACATGGATGATCAAACAGCTGATCAAATAACTGATCAAGTAGATGATCAAGCTGATGAAGTAGATGAGCCAAGAAGGAGTAAAAGGGCTAGAACCACAAAGTCTTTTGGTCCAGACTTCTTGACTTATATGTTAGAGGCAGAACCTCGAACGTTCCATGAAGCTGTGACTTCACCTGAAAGTCCTTTATGGAAAGAAGCAATTAAGAGTGAGATTGACTCCATCTTACAGAACCATACATGGGAGTTGGTTAATCTACCCCCAGGCAGTAAGGTCTTGGGGAGTAAGTGAATCTTTCGAAGAAAGATGAAAGCGGATGGGTCAATTGACAAATATAAAGCTCGGCTAGTTATCAAAGGATACAGACAGCGAGAAGGCCTGGATTACTTTGATACGTATTCACTTGTGACAAGGATTACATCCATTCGCATGGTGATTGCACTAGCAGCTTTACGTGGTTTAGAAATACATCAGATAGATGTAAAGACAGCTTTCTTAAATGGAGATTTAGATGAAGAAATCTACATGGAGCAACCCGAGGGGTTTTCAGCTCCAGGAAAAAGTAAGAAAGTCTGTAAGCTTGTCAAGTCATTGTATGGTTTGAAGCAAGCTCCCAAACAATGGCATGAGAAGTTTGACAATGCTATGTTGTCAAATGGGTTTCAAATCAATGAGTGTGATAAGTGCGTATATGTTAAAGACACTGACAAAGGTTATGTCATTTTGTGTCTATACATTGATGACATACTCATTGTTGGTAGCAATGATAAAATGATTAAAGCTACCAAAAGATTGTTAAACTCTAAGTTTGACATGAAGGATATGGGCCTTGCAGATGTCATTCTGGGTGTTAAGATCACCAGAACATCTGGTGGTATTGTACTTTCTCAAGCTCATTATGTTAATAAGATACTTGAGAAATTTAGAAAGTCAGATACAAGTATGTTTAGGACACCGGTAGACTTAAGTCTATATTTGACCAAGAATAATGGTGAGAGTGTCTCTCAATTAGAATATTCTCGGGTTATTGGGAGTTTGATGTATCTGATGAGTTGTACAAGGCCGGATATCGCCTACGCTGTTAGTAGGCTGAGTAGATACACGAGTAATCCTAATGCTACTCATTGGAAGGGCATTATGCGAGTGTTGGGGTATATCCATTACACCCTGGATTATGGGCTGCATTATACCAAATACCCAGCGGTACTAGAAGGGTATAGTGATGCAAATTGGATATCTGATATAAAAGATTCCAAATCCACTAGTGGTTATGTGTTTACCCTCGGAGGGGTAGCCGCGTCTTGGAAATCTGCCAAGCAAACGTGTATCTCGAGATCAACGATGGAATCTGAGTTTATTACTTTAGATAAAGCAACTAAAGAAGCTGAATGGTTTCACCAGTTTGTTGAGGATATTCCACGTTGGCCGAAACCTGTGCCAGCTATCAGTATTCATTGCGATAGCCAATCAGCGATTGGTCGGGCACAGAGTAATATGTATAATGGAAAGTCTAGACATATCCATCGTAGACATAATTCCATACGACAACTACTCTCAAATGGAGTTGTCTCTCTAGACTATGTCAAGTCTAAGGACAACATTGCGGATCCGCTAACCAAAGGGTTAACTTGAGAGTTAGTAGAAAAGTCGTCAAGAGGAATGGAGTTAAGGCGTTTAGTAAAGGTTATCGGAACGAAAAACCCAACCTAGTTGACTGGAGATCCCAAGATCTAGGTTCAAAGGGACAACCTAACTTCGTGTAACGGGTGAGTCACTGAAGAGGTAAATCCTCTTGCCCATTCCTTTATACAGTGATGCCCTGTGGGGGTGAAAAGTTAAGCTAATGCTTTTAATGACCTTAATGATGTGGTATAATGAAATACCGTATCTAGGTCACCTATGTGAGTGCGAAGTGGGGCCGCTTCTTTAAGAATTGCCAAGGCCGAATTCTTTAAAAACACTCACAGAACCAGGCTAGTGTTCCAGGGCCATACCAGACACACCAGTGAGAACAAGAATAATGGTTGGACTAACTCCTGTGTGAGGTCTATTGTCTCGGTTTACATAAACGGCAGAACAGTTCAAGACATCACGTTCACTGGTCAGCCAGTAAATCCGATAGGCTTTCACTACGAAAAGTTCAATGCCTACAGGTACCTTTTCTGATGCAGAGTTAATCTATGTGCTCTCTCTCTTTCCGAGTCTTTGTTGATAAACGTTGAACGTTTGCTGTATTCGGTCAATTTTTATTCATATGGGGGATTGTTGGAGAAAAATGATTGAATAAGAAATTGTCTCATAAATGTGTGTATAACTCACACATTTAAGGCTCATCAGTTTTACAAAATTGATTGGGCAGTTTTGCTAGCATTAGTTGCCAGCCTTGATGGCTAGAGGCTCCTTTGATTGAGCAGTTTTGCTAGCATTAGTTGCCAGCCTTGATAGCTAGAAGCTCCTCCCCTCTCCCCCATAGTGTATAAAAGGAGGCCCTATTCCTTGAAAAGAGATATAGAATTTTTTCTTAACATCCATACACTGTCAGTCTACTTCTCCTATAATTTTCTTCCTGAAAGAGAGTGCTGCCGTTGTCCGTTCGCTAAGCTAATCAGAAGGTGCTTCTGTTGTAGCTGGTAAAAACTGTCGTATCCTGGGAAGTAGACGCCGGCGTACCTCCAGCACCCAACGATGAGGCGGCGAATCTATTTTAAGGAGACTGTAGTATCACACAGGTTTCGGTTTGCTTCCTTTAACCATTTTATATTTTATCTGTATTTTATTCAGCATGTTATTTTTTCTGGGATTGAAGGTTTGTTTTGTTCATCTCATAATTTTGCGATATGCAATGTGAAATTATGTAATGTGAGTAGTTTTTCCCAACACGTAGAATATTACAAGTACAATATTTCATCAATAATATTCCAACTTCTTTTGTGGGAATTTTCACCCTATTGGCAGAATCCAATTCTTGAACTTTGACGTTGATCGTGTCCAATATCTAAAATGAAGTTTTTTTTTGCGTCGAATTTTAATGGGAAAAAAAAAATGATTGAAATGTAACTTACTTGCCATTGAAATCCCACATTTGTTTCATCAGAAGGATCATTGAAATAATTTGTATCATAGCATGACCTGTTTCCAAAGTAGGCAACGACGCCTGAGAAAACCCGGCCAAGAACATCAGTTTCTTGAGATGCTCCTCCTCCGTCTATGCCGCCACAGACCACAGTCACTGGGTATGTTGACGGTTCATTATATTGAGCTGCAGTGGCATATAATGAGTCCAAGTAGTTCTTCAGCTCAACCGATGTGTTCAACTTCCTGAAAACAAGGATAGAATTGGCATTACATTTTATTGTTATTTTTTTGAAAATAAAAACAGTTCACAAACCTATTTTTGTTTACAGTTTTCAAATTTTTTAAAATATAAACAGAAATCAGTAAACATAAAAATTAACAAGATTATGCTCATTATTACGCGCAAGTTTTGAATCTTTGGCTCAGGATTGAGAGGCCATTGGGCTGGGAAGCAACTTCATCAATTACAGACCATGATTGCCTTATTGTTTCATAGCAACTCTCACTAGCTTCCTGCAAGCAACACCACCCCATTATGCCAATTTTTGTTTTCCTTATTTTTTCCTCGTCAAAAGGTATAGAAATCAAATGTGAAGATCATTCATTTGTTTCAACAGAATATTTTTCGAAATATTATTTTCTACAAAAAAAAAAAAATAGAAAATGTTTTCATAGGTTTAGTTGTGACTCTAAAAATGATATGCTAGTGGTAGTGGCAATGATGCTGATGGTGGCAGTGATAGTAGTGAAAATGGTGGTTGTCAAAGCTCTAGTGTGAAAATTATTTTTCATCTTTGAAAAGTGGCATTGTTAAGGTAGTGGTGGTGGTGATAATAGTAGTACCAATGGCGGTGGCAACAATGATGGTAGTGAAAATAGAATGGTTGTGTTATAAGGCTCGAATTTAAAAAATGTTTGCCACCTCTAACAAGTAAATCGATTCATTTTCAGCTAATCAAGAAAAATAATTTTCATTATTTTTCGTAATTTGTCGTACCAAAGTAAAAAATGTGAAAATATTTTTTAAAAAATACTTTTCGTCAAAACAAACAGGGTGTAAGTATGAGTAATCATACTTTGAAATCCTTGGTGACAATGGAATAGTATCCATTTTGTGGGGTAATGTCATCAAAGTAAAGGATAGGAGCCGACGAGGCCACAGCTCCAAGTGCAATATGAGGATACTTCAGCCGAAACCATGAAGCCAACACTGAAATTTTATAATCACACACAACAACAACAACAATAAAAACAAAAACAAAAACAAAAGACATGAAGAATACAAAGTTAATAAACAACTAGTTTTTTTGGTCATTTACTTCCCCCATATGACCCTCCAACAACAATAATTGGAGAATAATTTGCAGACAAATTTTTCTTGAGGTACAACAACATCTCTGCATAATCTGTTATAGCTTGAGCCGAGTTGAAATACCCTCGAATACTTTCATTTTTCAATGCCTCCTCAAATGTTCCAAATGGTACCGATTCTCCATAGTACCGATGCTAAGGGGAAAAAAAATGAAGATCAGTATTGACATTGGGATTAAATTGGGTCATAGTTCTAAATATCGGTCGATACATATCGGAAAAATGGGGTACCGCGACAGATACAGGCCGATATACCACTGAGATTGAAAATCGCAGGAGTATCGGCCTGTAAGCGTTACACAAGCCGTTGCACAAGCCGCGACGGGCCGATACTCACCGGTTCAGACCGGTACGGGAAAGAAAAAGTTGAAAAACTTTTGAAATGATTTTTAAAATTTCACTACCGCGACACCCGATTCCCGATACGTACCGATCGATACTACCGATACCGATGCTCCGCGATCGATACCGTTACGTTACCCGATACTGCGATTTAGAACCTTGGGTTATAACCAATCACAAGCAATAATTCAAAATTTCTATATATTGTTTCGTACCTCTATGTAAACTTGGAGAGCTTTAAATTGAGGGGCTGTATCAGAGAGAAATCCAATAATTCCTAGATCATTGCTCAATGGAGCCTCTGCACCAAGGTAAGCGAAGATTGGCGCGCTTGTATTTGCGCCGCCCCAGTACTTGAAATTGATCACATACTTTTGTTGAAAAGTGGCATAGCTTTCAGGCCTGTAATTGAAATGATCAAGTGTTTGGGTGTAAAAGAAAGTTTCATAGTCCTCTGAAACAGAGGCTGATATGGTATTAGCCGGGTCTCGGAGGAATGTTCTCAGCTTTGGAATCTTGTTTGGTGATGCAGGAAGAGGGGTTGAGAAGATAAGGAAAAAAAACAAAGGAAAACTTCGAAGTAAAAGGGTTGTTGCAGAGTTCATGGAAAAGTTCTTTGAACAATGGTTTTGTTTTTGAATTAGACTCATTTTGATGCTCAAAAGTTTGTTGGATGTGCATGTTTATATAGAAGATGATCACACTAATAGAGATTTCTATTGTGTTTTGATGAATCAATTGAAACAGATTGTTTTGCACTGGTAAACTTGAACCAACCATTTTAAATGTGAACTTATTCTCATTCTGTTGTTATTATCATGATGACCATGACCATCAATGAAATATTTTTAAAGCAAGAATAATACTATGGATTATGAAAAAAATATCATGATATGGTTCATGAAGATTTTTCATCCTTTGATTAGTGTAGTGTTTTTTTGCATATGTAATCTAACGATGGAGAATATTTGATGATCATTTTCATGATTTTTTTTCATGATTCCTAGCATTACTCCTCCCTAAAGGTATTATGTTGTGGGTTATATACGGAGAGAATCATGTTTACATATTTTAATTCTCGGTAAAATTCAGAATAATTTTTTGAAAAATGATATATAAACTTATTTTTTAAATCCACTTTTTAGACCCAATGATATATTAGTGAGATAATTAGTTGATCATTAGAGCAGATATAAGAGAGGAAAATAACACATGAGAATAATTTGTTGATTGATTATTGGACGTGAAAAATGAATTTAATTTTTTTATTTGAATAGCACTATTCTAATTTTTTTTGGATATGTAGCAAAACTGTTTTGTTATTTTTTTAGTTAAATTTCATTTTTCAATATCTACTTACTTAACTTGTATTTTAATGTGATCCTTTTGTTAATTGTTGTTAAAAATTTGGACTGAAAATACTGACATACCCTCACATAAGCATGTTTTAAGAGCATTAGAGGGGACAAAATTATAAAACAAATTACACTTTTCACTCTCAAATTTTGATTAAATTTCATCATAATACCGAATATTTTAGCTTTCACTCAATTTTTTCAGGGCAAAAAAAAAACCCTCTCTTGTTGCCCCCTTCCCATTTCATGCCTCCTGCTTATATTCACATTCCTTCTTCTTCTTTTTTTCTTTTAATGGTCCTCTTCCAACCATTGTGCAATAATTGCTTAAAATTATTAAAATATTATCTTTAAATTTATTTTTAATGATGTAAATTATTGCATGTTATATCATTAATTTATTTATAAATCAATCAATTAAAACCCAACCTCTTACCACATTAGTATAAGTAAATTTAAGGATAATATTTTAGGCGCCTCTAGCATTACTTGTATAATATGAAATCAAATTATATGAATTTGTTTTAGTAGACATAATAATTATGTGTTGCATTGGATTACAAGAATAGACTCGGAAATTACAATTATAAAGGAATAAATATGCTCAATGAATTTAATGCACTTATGATTAAAATAAAATATTCTAATATTTTCATAAATCTATATATATATATATATATATATATGTATTTTGACTTGACTTGACTTGGAGTTAGTATATGATGGTATGTTTTACCAAAAAAATAAAAATAAAAAAACACAAAGAAACAAGTTTCATAATAATTTTTAAATGATACCCTTGCATGTTAGAGAAAACATCAATACAAAAATCTATCCATAATTTTGTATTTTTTTAAGTTATTAGGGGTTTGAATAATTAGATTTTAAAAGTTTCATTACTTGACTTATATTTACTTCATACTTCTAATAATTACTAACTTGGTGTCTTAATTTCATTCCTGAGATTAAAATTAGACGACTACTTCTAATTATTACCAATTTGGTATCTTGATTTTCCCCCTGAGATTAAAATTAGCCGGCTAATGTAAACTATAATGAGAAAAGTTAGATATCTCTATAAAACATGACCCCTAAATAAATTCACACCAAAAAATGTGAACTATTTTGTCATTTATTAATTGTAAAAATATTATTGTCACACTAGTTTGTATGACTTTTTATTATAAAATAAATAAAAAATTATATATGTTTTAATCTTCCAAATATTAGTCATTTTTTCTAGTTATTTTAATTTTTCTTACTAGTAATGATGATGAACCACATTTTATTTTTAATTTTTTTTGGTGATTCAAGATGATGAACCACATTGGGTTGGGTGGTACATTTAATGGGAAAAACAGAGGTCTACACGTACACCCACCTCATTTAGATTAATTGAAGTCCATTCAGCAAGATGCACTCACTTGGATGATGAACATAACATATTCATGAAAGTGCATCATCTGTACGTAATGATTTTTTATTATAATTTATATCTATCAACATAAATTGATTAAATGTACTAAAAATTCAATACCTATAGAGTTTTTTTTTTAATTATATGAGAATTAAGATTTGTTTTAAAATTTACTTATGAGAATTCTAGAAGCAAGGTTGATTGAGTTGAGAGTAATGTAGAGATGTAAGAAAATAAAAGTAAAAATGAAATACCAATGAATGGAGAAGTGGATGTGGATGTGCCTTTGAAGAGACATTGGTGTCGAAAATAATCAAAAGATTAAAAAGTCAAAAAGCTAACCTAACTTTCAAACGAAGCCTTGGGAGTAATCAAGGAAACAAAATAATTGCTTTGAAACTCGGCAATCAATTTTGGATTTTTTAATATTTTTTTTTATCTCACAGTTACAATTTAAATGATTTATTGCAAGGTTTTCTTTTAATAATAGATATAAATCAGTTTACCGGTGTTTTTCTTGTATAGGGAGAAAAAATCCATTAATACAGTGATATCATATTATTATTAATACATGATATCATCCTATCTAAATATATATCTATATATTATACGAGGAAAAGGGAATTTTTAAGAATATTGATTGTGAGAGTTCTAAACTCCCAAATTAATTTTGTTAATTTGTAAAGAAATAAAAAATAATAATAATAAAAACTCTATTGGTTAGTTCCTTAAGTCAAAAAATCAAAAACAAAAAAAAATTCTAATTATTTATGATTTTGAATTTTAAAATTCAGAACAATATGATAAGTCGCTCTCACTGTGATAACCCAACCCGTACTATGCTTAATTATGCATGTAATTATGTGTTTGATATGAATTTGGAAGTCTAAGTATATGAGTTATGTGAATTTGGAATAATATCTGTTGAATGAAGGAATATCTGTTGTAATTGGAACTTTGAACTGAAAATTGAAAGCCCTAGAGGTGCAATAAGCCAAAACCGACTTCATATATGTGATTAGCATGATTTTTAGAGCCTTTGGCAAAATTTTGAAAAATTACGATTCGCAATGTTTAATTGGCCTAATTTATATATATCTAGCTTCTTGGGTTTTTCATTTTGTTGAGAGACTTGCTAGAGAGTGAGTTAAAGAGAGAGGAAGAGGAGAAGCTAGGATTTAACAAGAGATTCAAGGGGCAAACCCTACATTTGAACTAAGGCTGAGTTGTTAAGGAGTATCATCCGACCAAGTACTGTGAGTAATTTCTTTGTAATGGTATTTTCATATGAAATACTTTGGAATTGTGAAACTTATACTTTGTATAAATTATGTGCTTTGACGAGTGTTTTTGAAATGATCAAATATGCTTGAAATCTTCAAAGTAATTATGCTATGGCAAGTTTCTAAAAGAATATTTTGATGAGAATGAATGAGTTCCCTTTTGAGCAATGATTATGATAAATTGGGAAGAATGTACTTTGACCCTTAGTAATTGTTATTTGTCTATGATCCGTCATAGACGTTTTGCATAAGCTAATGATTCGCAATAAACATTCTATATGATGTCAACCATTGACGATTGTTCTGTATGGTAATTCAACAAGTTAATTAAGGCCCTCAAGTACTCCGCTATGACTTGGAGTTATGAAAAGTTTAATAAAAGGTTTGGTAAGCAATATTTGAACTATGTGATTTGAAACAAGCTTAAATTTGGAATCAGACTTAAATGTATCATTTGATCAAAATGAAGGAACTTCACTAATATTATATGACATGTGCAATATAGGCCCGAGGCCGCTTGTTATATGATTGGGCCCGAGACCGCTTGTTATATGTTGAGCCCGAGGCTGCTTGTTATATGATTAGGCTCAAGGCCGCTTGTTATGTGATTGGGCCTAAGGCCATTTTGAATATATGAATATATAAATATGGACATTGTGAGAATCTTATGATCATTTATTTACACTGTTTTACTATATTACTACTCATTGACATTCGTTCACCTAATATTATGTATGCACATGTAGGTGATCAACAGTATGGAGTACATCTCTAGAGTCAGTTTCAAGAGCTATTTTGTAACCCAATCGAGTCATGCCTCTAAAATGAAGTTTTGTCTTTGACTCACACCACACCTTGACCTTATTTTGTTTTTACCATTATAGTCTTGAGTTTGTAAATAATATGTGTAAATTTCTTGTGGCACTTATATTTTTGACGGGTATGTATATGTATTACTGTGTTACATGGTAAACTCCATGATTTTGCTCATGATTGGCACAGCTCAATGGACTCCTCATCATTATATGCTTCCATTTATAGCCCCATTAGCATCAATATTCTATATTATTGTTTGAAGCCTTCGGTAATCTACGGATTACTGGAATGTTATGACCCAAACCTTTAGGGGCAGGTTCGAGTAATGACACTCACTCTTTCTAAAAATAATACTGATCAAAATAATTCAAATAAAGAAACAATAAAGGCACTAATTATCTATTATTTTTAATTTCAAAATTTAAAATAATAAGGTAAGCCACCCTCATCCTTTCAGAAAATAATATAAATCCTAAAATTTTAAAAACCCAATCAAATTAAAAATTCAATACAATTCTCTCTTTAGAATAGCGAATATTTGATCTTTTTTTCAGCCCGGCCAACTCATCTCCAAATTTAATAATGCAAAGATTAGTCTCCCTTTTTATCAATAGTCAAAACTTATTTCAATTCTTTTTGTTTGTATTTTTTTTTTTTTTTTTTTTTTGTAAATTTCTATTTTCATGTGAGTTTTTTTTTTTTTTTCTCTATATGACTTTTTTTTCCCAAATAAATTGATAATATATACATATATATATATATATATATATGTTTAACTATCTTTGTTTTGGGAGTTAATTTGAAGTTTTATTTTTATTTTTTTGGTGGATGTTTGTGTATTTTTTATATTGTTGTCATTATTATTTTTGATATATGTAAACTGATAATACAGTTATGAGTTTTTTAATAGAATAGAGGGTCTTATATTGTTCTTTATGATTTGGCTATTTTTTTTAATTTCTTAAACAAAATTTTTAAATTTTTTTTTGTAAAAAATTAAAAACATTTAATTGACTTGCCCATTAATAAATAAAATTTTAAATAATGAACACTGTTCCATAATTTATGAATTTTAAAAAAAAATTATCACCCATATATGGAATAAGAAAAACTAAAACTACACATTTTTTTCATTTTTTATTTTTAACTCTTTAAACTCTAATGGTAATTTTTTATTCCTCCAACATTGTCTTTTTAAATTTGTAAAGATGAAAAACTATACCAAAGTGGCATAGTGGTTAGTGGAGGGGGTGAGCATGACAACAATAAGGATAATGATGAGCTCGGTCAGAGTATTATATGGATGAGTTTTGGAAAGGTAAATATTACTTAAAAGAATAGTAGATAGTTTGGGTGATAAATTGATTTAAAAAATTAATGTGTGGTTGATATTAAGTGTGAATTTTACTCTATAAAAATTGAATATGGATCATATATTATTTTTTTATATATCATTTTAAGTACTTTTTTAGAACTATAAAAAATTATTGTGATCACATGGTATTTATCATCTGATATATTATTACTGTATTATTGTAATGAGTTTTATTATTAATGTCTATTATCAATGTAGTGGGGAGATGTCACATGATAAATAAAAATATGTTTTGTTATTATTATTATTGATAACATATTTCTTTATTTATTTTTTACAATGTTTAAAAAATAAATAAAGAAATATGTTATCAATAATAATAATAACAAAATAAAAAATAATTTATGTTCATTGTTAGTTTTTGTAGATGAGAATTCAAAAATAAATTATATATAATTCAAGTTATAACTAATTTCAGATTGAAAAGGAAAATTCAAAAGAAATTATAATTATATATAATTTTAAATATTTTTTAAAAAAATACAAAGAAAAATTGAAACTATAAATTATAATTATCAAACAACCTAATTCTATTATAAAAAAAAAGTTAAATGAAAAATTGGTCAAATTTAAATTTATAATTATTAAAAAAAATTAATAAGATATCAATTTTCTATTCAAGATCTAGCTTGATTTGATCTTAAATAGTTTTTCAAATATAAATATATCTTAATATTAATACAATCAATATTAGACATATTTTAAGAAGGGAAAAATATATTGATGATCCCGCATTTTGTCTCTTGTGTCAATTTGGTCTTTGTAATTTTAAATAACTTGATTTTGACCATTAATTTTAGAATTTGTATCAATTTGACCCAATTGATAATATCGGTTAAAGTTTTTAAAAGAAAATAGTTATTTAGTTGGTTGACATTAACTTATTAAGTTGAACAAATTTATAATTTTATTTATAAAATTATCACAGATGCTACTCATGTGTATATTTTCAATAAAAAAAAAAAACACTGGCAATTATAAAAATTGGACCAAATTGAGACAAAATTATAAATTCAAGATCAAAATAGAGCAAATTAAAATTATAAGGATAAAAATAACACAAGAGTTAAAATATAAGGACTACAAATATAATTTATTCTTTTAAGAATAACTACATAATTTCTTAATTAATTTTAAAATTGTTAATAAATATAACAAACAAATATGTACATATTTCCTATTTTTGTTATAAATTTTTTTAAAAATATATTTACTAATTAAAAATTAAATAAATAGGTGGGTCTACTAACTTATGCATTGGATATGAACTAGACGATTCTCCAAGGATTTGGCTTAAATTAAGAATTATTGGCAAAAAAATCGACTTGAACTAAATTTTTTTTAGCTATTTTTTAGTGTTTAATCCAATATTGAAACCCCCAAATTAGCTCATATCAGTTACGAATTGATAAGCTATGATAAAATATAAATTTATTAGGACTAGAATATGACCTACAATTTATGGTGGCTCTATGTTAGATAATTTTTTCATCCATAAATATATAACTATTCATTTAATTGTTTTAAACATAAATATATAATTTTTTTAAACTAAGTTCAAAATTTTTAATTATTATAAAAAATACTTACAAATATTTATTTACTAATTCAATAAATAGATAGGTCAAATAATTCATATAAGTTGGGAATAGACCAAGATAATTTTTAATGATTGAGTGAAGGGCAAGTTGGTGTAAATCTAATATTAAGCGTAAATCTAATATTAAGTCTAAATTTAATATCACAAGTGAATTTTAATCCATTTTTACGTAGATCTTATAACATAAAACAAATTATAATTTTGATGCTAGACAAATTTTTAGACTTTACAAAACATAAAAAAATTAATATATTGAGTAATGTAATTTACCATTATCATATGATAAATTAAATTTACGAAACTTATAAGGCGAAATGTATTGATATTTTATCATAAATATAATTTTTGTGATTTATTTTTTAATTTTTACCAATTAAATTATGACATATATTTGTTATTCAGAACTTAGAGCACATAATTAATGACATAAAAATAAAAGAAAAAATTCTCTTATATGTAACTGTGATAAAAATGAATAAAATTTAATTGATTCTAAATAATTTCTACTAAATATTCTAGACAAATTTTTTAAATTATTATTTAATTTTAAAAATTGATTTTTGGTTATTTATTTATACCCTATACTAGTTAGTTAATGAATTAAATTAGATAAAAAGTAATTGATGTTTTATTATTAAATGTTAATCACATATTAGTGATACCGTCATATTAACGTTATTCTGAAGTTTTATTCGCGTGTATAAATGTACTTTCTGTTGCGTATGAACAGGACAAGCTTGACCTGTATGCAACATATAATTACAGGAAAAAAATGATTTCGTGCAAGGTAAGAAAAAAATATATATGTTTATTTTATTTTTTTGAGTCTTCGCCAATCACAAAAGGTGGTAGAAACTTGAACCCGGATATATATTTTTTGAAGAATGATTTGGATCCTATGGGAGAGCACCCCCACGACCCCCTCTAACTTTAACTTGTGATTGGCTAATTTTTATTTTTTTTTCTTCTCTTCCAATCATCAACCCCCGCGTGTGTGTGGGGTGGTGGGGAGGGAGAGTCTCCATCACTTCCGATATTTCTTTATTACTGACTTTTAATCTTTATTTGTTTGAATAGAAATTATTTTTAAAATTTTTTTGTATTTTTTAGTGTTTAATACAGTGAAAAAAGAAAATCAATAAAAAAATATTTTTTATGATTAACAAAAAATATTTTTTGAACTAAAATCTTATTAATGCTATCACATTATCACCGCCACTCTCACCTTCACTACCACACCACTATCACCATGACCACTGTCACTACCACCATCACCGTTGTTATCACTGTTGCCACTACCTCACCATCATGCCACCACGTCCACCTTTACCTTCATTTCACCACCACCAAATATGAAAAAATATTTTCTCTAAAAAAAAAAATTAAAATTAAAATTTCCATAAAAAATATTTTCATTTGAAAATATTTTCTGCATAAAAATGAACCTTGTCCAGCATTGGCCCTGTTTGGTACAGCTTAATTTCAGCTTATTTCAGCTTTCAGCTTAATTTAAGCTATTTTGATGTGTTTGGTTTAGCTTATAGCTTATAGCTTTGTGGAAGTCAGAAAACAGCTTATTCTTTGAGTGGGGCAGGAGATGCTTTAAGAATAAGCTGGAAATCAGCTTAAGCTGGAAATCAGCTTAAGCTGAAAGTTATAAGCTATAAGCTGTTTAGGCATAAGCTATAAGCACTTTCCCACAGCTCTACCAAACGGGGCCATTGTATGTCTGTCCCGAACAACACGAGTCGACGGGAAGGCCAAATAGATTGACTTGCAAAGCAAAATAGATTGATTTCTCTTTATTTCAATTTAAGCCTATATGAAAATATTTCTATTTGAGTAAAAAATATTTTTTACTTTTAAAAGTAATTAAAAATTTTATCAATGTCATCACATTACCACCATCACCACAGCCACTGTCAATATCATCGTTGCTATCACTATTGCCACCTCCTCACCACCATGCCACCACCTCCCCATCCATTTTCATTTCACCACGACCACTAAAGATGAAAAAATATTTTCTCCAAAAAAATAAATAAATTTAAAATTCCTTAAAAAATATTTTCCGCCTAAAAATGAACATTGTCCAGCATTGTTTTGCCTGTCCCAAACAACACGGGTCGACGGGATTGACTGCGTTGACAAATTAACAAAGTACAGGATGGGCCAAGATTATATAAATAAAGGGAAAATGATTGAGACCCCTAAAAAAGTTGCCCCTAATACCCCTAATTTTCAATTTTGGAAATTGTTTTTTTTTTTTCTTTCTTTTTTCTTTTTTTTTTTTCTTTCTTTTTACCCGAAATGGAATTTCGAGCCATTCGGGGCTCTCCATTTCGGGCCCTCAATCACCGCCCTAAATAAAGTGAGATTAATCCATCTATTTAGAAAAATATTTTGGAGCACTAATTAGTGCTCCCACTAATTAGGTGGCAGTGAGTCCCGCTATTAATGATGTGATGTTTTGGTCTTGGAATTGTGTTTTTTTTTTTTTTTTACTTTTTTAATGCATTAATGCTATTAGTGGTGATGTTTTTAGTGGGATGAATCATTGTTGCATCTATTTAATGAGACTTGCAAAGAAAAATAGATTGACTTCTCTTCATTTAAATTTAATTGTATCGAGCAGTTCGAGCATTAAATTTGTATTTGTAATATGTTGACATGAAATGATACTTTAACCTCAACCAATATGAAAATATTGGGCATTAAAGAATTGTTTGAGATGTTTTAAATAAGTACATTTTTTGACTTTTTATAAAAAGATATGTAAAAAAATAGAGAAGAGATATTGATTGATGTGATCCAAAAAAGATAAAAAGTATAGACTTATTTAATCTTCCCAAATCAGGCCTAAATTTGTATTTGTAACACATTGATATTTGTAAAAGCTCAGATCTCTCCACCATTCATACTTACCAACATATTTTAACCTCAACCAATATGAACGAACTTTTAATATTAGTCATATATAAACAAAATCTGGTAAAATAATGTTTTTTTTAGAGGGGTGGTAAAATAATATTATGAAAAAAAAAATTATATATAAAAAAAATTACACAAAATGATTAGTCTCATATTGAAAGTCAAAATACTTATAACTATGATTCATAATTATAAAAATATTGAATATTACTTTCCATCTTAGAAATTGCCAAATATACCCACCAAATTTGTCTTTACACTAGCATGTACAATTTCTTTCTCTTTTTTTTCCCGGTACAAGTTTATGGGTGTATAGAAAGATTATGTAAATGTATTTTAAAACTTTTAGGGTTGGTTTAAGAATATACTATTTTAATAACTTTTTGATATTTTAATTAAAATATGAGATGAAAAAAAAATATTTTTTTACGCAAAAAATGTGTAAAAAGTATTAAAAAAAAAAAAGAGAGAATTTTTAACTTTTTTATATGATTCTTTAATTTTTTTTAACTTTTTTAGTGGCTTTGATTTTTATGTTTCCAAAGCAAGCCTTGTTGTGATATTAAATCTACAGTACAGCCTGTTTTCCAAATATTTCGTAAATTTTGCAGTAGAATTTTATTTTATTGAGATTTTCACTACACACTAAAAGGCCAAGAAATGTAAATTTTGATCAAATAAATAATTAAAATACAAGGCACATTGACAATAGAAGCACAACAAAGACCCTAATAACTAAAACACCAAAAATATATTAAAAAAATGCTATATATATAAAAGGAATTTCTTACCTCACTTTTTTCCCGCTAGACACAAAGCAATAGAACCCACCACCTTTATGTCTAATAGGAAAAAAAAAATGAAATAAGAAATCTATTTGTATATAACATTACTCTAAATATATCAACACACCTCATGAAAAATGTCACACCCATACAAACCTTGTACTCAACTAGAAGCTGTAGTACACAAGATACAACGGATCCGCGGGGCACCTGAAGCAGTGTCATCATCGTCATCGTTGTCATGGTCAACATCGCCGTCATCATAATCGTAGTATGATGTTTCCTGGGAAGTGGCTTCCGCCGATTTCTTGCCACTAACCAAATTGGTAGAATCCGAAAGACAAGTTGTGTGATAGGCATGACAACAAAAGAATACAGTGATTGATACATTCTGTATAGAAAAGGGATCGAAACAAATGCAACACCTTCCACCTCCCCTAGTCTTAGACTTAACCTCCATAGTTCTCGTGTTCGGTGCTCTCTCAGTTGACCGAGAAGCCCTACTGTCATCCCTTTTAGCACGTGCGTCATCTTCTTCATTACTCAAGTGAATTGCACGCCGTGCTTCTTTGTAGTATTTTACCAACAGGTTAACGCAATCAGCCTGTCAGTTAACAATTTGACCAAATCATCAACAATTTTCAATTAGCCTCGAAGGGGAGGGGGGAGATCAGGAGAGGGAAATTAGGAACAATCATACGAGCATAGACAACCTTGAGAATATCATTACATCCATGTCTAAGAGAAGTTTCCGTCCTATAGTCTGTTATGATTTTGACTAGCCGATCCCTTAGCCTGAAAAGGAATTAAAGATAAAAGTCAAGAAAAATATGATTCATTACTACCATAACAATGCTAGAAGTGGAAAAAATATATATACATTTCTCAACCAGAAAGACAAAAGGCTTCCATGCAAGCAGAATTACAACCATGACCTTTAGCAAGTTTATCAACATCCTATTGAAACATCCCTTTTTTCCATGAGGACAACTCAACAAATAGATACTGTTTAATTGAACACCAAAGCCAGACACAAAACAGAAAGAAACATCGAATATAACAGATAGAAGTAAAAGAAAAGCATATTTCAATCAGACTAACCGAGGTATCTCCAAGCCATTAGGCACAATATTTACAATGTAGAGAGGATCAAGATTGCCAACAGTGTGCTCCAGCAACACACCCACCTGCCAATTTGCAAAAACGTGTGTAAAGACTGGCTGAAGGAACCTTCTTCTTTTTTTTTTTTTTTTTTTTTTTTTTGGGGGGGGGGGGGGGGGGGAAGGGTGTTAAACGAGGAATAAAAAGGACTTTTCAGTATCTGCACTGATTATGTTTTGATGTGCATTTAATCAGAAAAATGAGTCTATGTACCATTTCCGGCTTATGAAAACACTGCTTTATCAACTCTTCCCAAAGATCATCATCGTGCTGCATGCTCACAAATTCTATAGCCTGTACAAAGTATTATCACATCACCAACAAAATTCAAAATAAAATACAGACGGAAAACCAGAGGGAAAATGGCAGGTACCTCTTCAATATCCCCTAATTTATTTATGATAATCGCAAGGGCTTGTCTTGAATTTCCCATTCTTCCGAGGATGAAAACTTGCTCTCTCAAAAGCTCTCTTTTGACACAAATTTCATATGCCTGAGACAAAATTACAGGAACTATTACAAAGAAACAGAAGCAAATTTCATATGCCTGAGACAAACGTACAGGAATTATTACAAAGAAATGGAAGCAAATTTCATATGCCTGTGCCAACCTTCTCAAGTGTATAGTGCTGACTACTGCGAAGAAACGGAAGCAACATTTTTGGATCAAAGTCTGCATAAAGCTCCACCTGGTACAGTTAGTAAACAATAGCACAAAATTGTTAGATATTCATGCAACATAATGCATGAAATGACAGGCATGTGTCAACATACACATTAACTACTTGAAAAAACAGACACAATATTTTAGGGAAAATGTGATAAAATCCTCAATAACACTTAGTGATGAAACTCTGGAATTAATGCAGATGCCCCGCATTCAACTCCCACCCCTGACTAGCCCTGATACATGGGACCAACTCTCAGTAGACCCCACAATACCAAAAAAAGAGTGGGAGAGAAAGAGGAGGTGGAGGACAACCAAAAAGTTATTTTCAAGTACCACAAACAGATACACAATGGAAGTAGTCACCAGGCTGGGTATTTCCCATTGAATGAACCAAATATTAGTAGGTTACTAACATAAAATAACAGAATGCATTTACATGCATACCAGTACAACTACCACAATATCCCGTGATACAAAGGACTACCATTTGCAAAAGAAGTATTTTTTAATAGAATGGACAACCATCAACTACTATTCTGAAGGCTTCATTAGTTTCAAAATTCACAAGCAAACACCTTCCAAACCACACCCCCCCCCCCCCCCTCTCTCTCTCCTTCCCTCACCCCAAAAAAAATAAAAATGGAAGGTGGATTCTACCAAAAAGGAGAATTAATTGATTGAGCTCACAAGAAGATTGTTCGTAGGGGTTGAAATTATAGAAGATAGAATTAGATGATAATAGCTGGCCATTGCATAACTCTTTTTGTTTGTTCACTTCATTTTGAACCCACGTCTACGAGGTACCACAAGAGAAACTACTGATGAGCCTCTTCTGAAATTGAGAACAAAAACAACTAACTGTAGAGTGAAAGCATTTTATAATATAAATTTAACTCTCTTTCCATGTACCTGCATATCATGGAAATCCCTTCCAGCACCTGGGTTAGCTTCAAATAGTGAGAGCAGATAAAGATGTAAGAAGTATCTGAAATCACACTTATTCCCAGCAGCCAAAAGTTGTGAAACAACTTCAGATGGAGTGATCAAGTCTCTGTGATGAATCAACAATGATACAGCACGTTTGCAATCTAACATCATCAGTTGGACAACCTGCAAATTCATGGATAACAGAAGAAAAGAGTCATAGAACCATGTGCTGGGAGTACCTTAGAACAGGTGCAACAATAGTTTTAAATGTGAATTTGGGAGAACAAAATGTCAGTGTCTTTTCTGTCTTTTCACATTTTTTGGCAACAACTAACAATAACAACAACAAAGTAGTGATCATGGAAATGGGAATTTTCAAGCTTAGATGCGATATGAAGTTGTGAACCAAAACTTTCACCTAATGTGGTATATAAACATACCTTTTCACGAACCAAAACTTTCACCTAATGTGGTATATAAACATACCTTTTCACGAATTGCATCATGTAAATTATGTTTTTCGATGAAATCAAATACATCCGGCTTCAGAAGCTGAGAATAAAAGAAAAGGAAATAGTTTTAAGTGTAACTATTTTGAGCAGTGGCTGGGTTTCTGCATGACCAGTAATGTGCATAGAGAACTTACATCAGCATATAGTGCAAAAGCTTTCTCGTACTGCCCATCAATTACATACAACTCTGCTAGTGTCTGACATGGTAAATTAATGCATTATGGAAAGATGTAGTAACCAACAAAATTGTAATTAGTATCAAGTTAAAGCTGTTCATAGTGACCTCTTTGAGTGCATCAGTCATGAATGAACTATTAAGCTGAGGTTCTATGGCTGAGATAACTGGTAATGCAGAATAAATTACAGGAGGCCAAGATTTGACAGTGGACAAGAGATCCTTGTGGAAAGATGGAATTGTTGCCAGCGCAACAAGCGCAACCTGTGGAATAACAAAAACCACTGAGACATTTATTCACCATTCAAAGACCATATGAAGTATCAAATAAAGTTTGCTGGAAATGTGTATTTTGCATACCTCATAAGCAGTATTACGTAACCTTGGGTTTTCAGTTGGCATGTATGGAACCAATACGGGAAGCTGACGAAGATGAGCAAAGTGGAAAACCCATCTGTGGGAAATAACCCACTGGCAGTAAATAAATATAAATTTACAGAAGAATCGTATGTTTAACAATATTTAGTACCTCTCCCATGCTGAAGCAGATCCTCGCAACAATTTGGGACATAACGATGCAGCTTCAGCATACTTCCTTTCCACAATCAAATGGTCAAGATAGCTTGACCCCACCTGAGCAAGTAGTGGACAAATTGGATCAAAAAGTGTTACTGATATCAGAATAAAATATATAACTGTGGAAGGAAATGGGTAAAAAGTGGAAGTTATCATCCACATATTTCCAGGACAAAAGTTGAGAGTCAAATTCAACAAAAAAATATATATACACAGCAGGAGATCTGCAAAACAGCCATACCAAGGCTACAAAAATGACTGACCACAAGGAAATCATAAATGGAAATACAGAAGGAATAAATAATAAATTGTCACATCATGATTAGAAAAAAAGATTGACAAGGAAAATAGCATATGTTGTATTCCAAAAGCACATAAATGAGATTGAGTTTGATTACCAACCGAACACTGCCATGTGTTGGTTGTGGCTAATGTACGTGATACCTTGGCCCCAAGCCAAAGTACCTGGGGCCAATCTCCAGGAAACCCCCCAGGCACACTCAATTTTCCCTGATTTGGTCAAAAAATTTAGAAGATGTAATTGAAGCTCACCTCAAGGCAAGGCTAAGGCAAAACACATCGAGGTTTTCATTTTTAGGCAGCACTCCTAAAAGTTTGCTCATCACAGTCTAAGGTGTGCCCCTCAGGTGCACCTTATATGCCTTTTTAGATATACACATAGTTTTTTTGATCAACAACAAAAATTTATTGATTAATCAAAAAGAAGAAATGAGGATAAGGCGTCCTCTACAAAAAAGAAGCAAAGAAAGAAAATACATAACCCAAACAAAGACTATGGCCTTGTTTGGTTTGTGTTTCTCAAAAAATTTTGGGAAAAATTCTCTACAAGTAAGTTTTCAAAAATAATCAAACCAAACAAGTTTTTCCAAAAAAAATTTCCAAAACTTGTTTGGTTTACAAGTTTTCCAAACAAATCTCTCTCTCATACACATCAAATCAATCACTTTTTCCAAAACTCTCTCTCAAAATAATCTTTCAAAATATCTTTTGAAAAAAAACCAAACCAAACAAATTTTCGTATTTTTTATCTCAAAGCATGTTTCTCAAATACAAACCAAACAAGCCCTATATCAACAAAATCTACAAATCACACACAGAGAACCAATCTCTAGCTAACAAAAATAATGGAATTCCCCTTAAAAAAGGATTCACCGAAACCCAAAAAGAAGTTAAGTGACAAACTTTATCCCACAAAAAATCCACATCCTGGGGTTTATCTTTGAAAATCCACGCATTTTTTTCCAATCACAAAACCCAAAAAGGTGCAAAGACGGTGCAAAACCAAAGCACTTTGGCCTTCTTCGATCATCCCAAAATGCGAATGTCGATTAGAAGCATATGTGCACTACCTTTTGGGGCCACCCACATAACATTCCTCAAAAGAAACAATCTATACCATAAACTCAAAACAACTGGACAGTGCAAAAATAAATTATCCAAGGATTTACCATCCTTACAACACATAATACACCATTGAGGATTTAGAGAACGATTAGGCCTCCTTTTTTGTACTGTATCATTTGTCAAAATGCCTCCTTGAACCAAGGACCACATGAACACCTTCACCTTAAGAGGAACACGAGCCTTCCAAATTCTTTTACAAAAAGGAAACTGATGAACTTGAGAATTATCACTGATTTTGTCAAAAAAAGATACCCAATGAATAAAGAGTCCAAATCCTCGTATCCTCCAAAAGAGGAACCAAGGAGAAATGATCAATTCTTGACAACAAAGATGTCAACTCTACAATCTTCCTATTATTGAGATTCCTCGAGAAATTGAAATTCCAAGAGATTGGAGCCACAAATGAACAAGCCATGGAAGCAATAGAACAATTATGAGATCGAGCCACTCTATATAAATGCGGAAAATCTGAGGCAAAGGAGGAACCTATCCAAAAATCCTCCTAAAATCGAACATGTTTCCCATTACCTACTCTCACAGAAAGATAACGAGACCAAAGTTGATAGATGTGAGAAATTGACTTCCAAGGAGCACGAGAAGTTCCCCTCAAAGCCATCTGTGAATCCCTACCATTATCCTAAATCCCATACTTGCTTCTAATAACATAATGCCATAATGAATCACTCTCAATTGGAAATCTCCATAACCATTTGCCAAGTAGTGCCAAATTCCTAGCACAATGTTGCCAATGGCCAAACCCGCCTTCTCCTTTAGGAATGAAACTATCTCCTAATTCACCAAGTGATCCTTCTTCCCTTCATCCTTACCTTTCCAAAGGAAATCTCTCATCAACTTTTCTAATGACCTTGCCACCTTCACTAGAATTTTGAACAAGGAAAAAAATTAGATGGGAATTCCACTCAAAACTGTCTTAACCAAAGTATATCTACCCCCACACGAGAGTAAAGCCTTGCTCCACCCTTCCAACCTTTTGCAGATATTTTCCACAACTGGAGTCCAAAAAGTTTCACTCCTAGGATTACCCCCCAATGGAAGTCCCAGATATTTGAACGGAAGTGTCTCTATACCACATCCTAGAACTGAAGCCCTTCTCTGGGGCTGATTATGTTGCATATTAATGCCCACCACGCTGCTTTTTTCCAAATTAATCTTAAGCCCTGAGATTACCCCAAAAAGCTTCAATAACGAAAAAAGATTAACTATCTGATTCTCATCCCCCGAGGAAAAAAAGATGGTATCATCCGCATACTGCAAGTGAGTCACACTAACTCTCTCTCTCTCCCCCAACCTCTAATCCCTCAAAAATGCCTACCGCTATAGCTCTATCAACCATTCTTCCTAACACATCAACCACCAAAATAAAAAGAAAAAGTGATAATGGATCTCAACCACCAAAATATAAAGAAAAGGTGATAATGGATCTCCTGTGGTAATCCTCGCGAAGCCTTAAAACTTTCAACGAGTTTGCCATTAACTAAAACTAGCATACTACACGTTGACAAACATCCCCTAATCCAAGATCTCCATCACTCACCATAATGCTTCCTATCCATTACAAAATCCAAAAACTGCCAATCCACATGATCATATACTTTCTCAAAATCAACCTTGAAAATAATTCCCTTCTTCCCTAGACCTCTAAATTCCTCCACCACCTCATTTGCCACCAAGGCCACATCTACCACCAAGGCCACATCTAAAATCTATCTTCCTTTCACAAATCAAATGTAATAATGTTTCATATGTACATGTGTACATGTTAATCCATGAGCACTAGTACATACAAAATTATGACCCCACCGATTACAACACAAATATATAAATGATCCACAAAACCAAAATCAAACAAAATTACCTCTTCACGAAGCTCATTCCGCCCTTGGCCAGCTTCAACGGCTTCTAAAGCTTTTTCATGGCATCCATGTTGAAGAAGCCAAGAAATATGATCTTCTGCATCCCTATCAACAAGATATTACATTTGTACATCAACAAAGTTTACGACCTTTAAATTTATGTGGCAAAAGAGACAACATGGTAACAACAAAACAATGCAAGTAGTCAAGTAATCAAAATTAAGCGTTTAAATTCCAATTTTTCTATCAAGATGACTAAAACCATTTTTAGGCCATCCACTCACCGTATTAGGATTGGACATAGACAATAGGCCATCAAGGATTTTCACATGGGGTCATGAATTAAAATCCAAATATGTTCAAAAAGTTGATAAAAAAATTAAATAAAAAAACTTCTTGTTTAAAAGATTGAGAACAATCATAATATATGCAATATATGTATACCAAATATATTATGATTGTGAAAACCTAACGAAGAACATATAAATTTTTTTCCCCCTAGATTTACCTAATCAAGAATCTGGGGAAAATAAACACTAAGAAGCATGGACATGGACACCTGGCACAATACGGACATGCCAACATGAAAATTTTCAAAAATATGTAGGACACGTGCAAAATATATAATTTTATATATTTATTATATGTCATATGTAAAGATAAATAATTATTATATGGCATATATATGAACATTTAAGTCAAAAATAATAATTTTAAATTTAAAATATAAGTGTTGGAAAGTGTCCGATGAGTGTCATGTCGTGTCGGAGTTCGACATGCTGTTGGACAAGACATGTTGCCTTCGTGCTTCTTAGATTGAACATTTAGTAAAAATTATACAAAAGATGTAAAGCTAAATAATGCACCTCCATAAATTGTTTCACCATTTTTTTTTTTTTTCGATAAGCACTTCCTGATTTTCTTCACTTCTTTCTACCCTCTCATTCTTATTCTCTACATTTCCACATTAACAAACATGAAGTACCCAAATTTAGATTATTAATGGTGAAGAGCCTATAGTTTACGTGGATATCAAACTGCATTAGATGCTTGATGCAGAGCTCAAGGAAAAATAAATTCAAAGAAGCTGCGATATTTGGAAATTGGCATGATTTCAAAGAGAAACCGATAGGAAACATACATAATCATATTTCCAGTATTATTAGTCTTATTTCATCATTATTTTTATGTTTTCTAGGATTTTTAGGTCAAGGGTGTTTTGATAATTTTTATATTTGTTGAAATGAGCTATAGGGGTCACCCATGGGTTGTCCTATGGGTCGTCCTATGAGTTAAGTTATTTAATTGGTTTTTATTTATGTTTCTTATTTGGCCTTAAATTAGTTTGAAAGTCAAAGTAGTTTTAGTAGTTTCCTTTTTTGGTTCTAGTTGGTTTAAGAAGTCTCCTAGTTCTATATAAAGTCATGTAATACTTATAATTTAATAGAGTTGATATTTTAGAAAAATTTCAGATCTTTGAAGCTTTATTGTGGATTGTGTGATGCAATCAACCATAAGTATGATGCCTAAGGGATTCTAAGAGTGATTCTTAGACCTATCTTCTCCTTCTCCTTTCTTTCTTTCTTTCTTTATGAAATTTCAGCACTTTACAGCCCCAGAACAGCCCCTAACAGCGCTGTCCTGCATCAATGCTTAGACATATAAGAAAGATAAGAAGCAGGAAAGAACTTAAAATGGATAACTCCTACTGATGACATACTAATCATATCATCAAATACACTTGTTGGGTAAAACCTTAAGCAGTGATGGAATTGCAAGAGGTGAATTCTTACTTCACAGATTAGACAGCATAAAGATTGATGCAATTAATTTTCAATAGAAAGATTGCATTCCAATACAAACTAAGAAATGGATAAGGTTGATACTAACCTAGGTTTTGCAATAACTACATCCTTTGGGGATACAATATAGTATAATGGCTCATCACCAGCAGCCCACTGACTACCTACATCCAAATGCAAGTACATAAATTCTTGTACATTACAACTATTTTCACTTTTCAAATGCAAATAGACAAATTCCTGTACACTTTACCTGAGAATGGAGCATGGGCAAGGGAATAGTCCTTTGCCTTGTAATGCTCAAAGCCATGGACAGGTAATGCATCTGTTGCAAGCTCATCATTATTCCATGTGACTACACGCACTTCTGGTCTCTGAGCATTTCCCTGCTTAAAATAAATTAACACATTAACATTTATTATAGCTTTCTCACTATTGCAGCATCCCTGTCCACGGCAATCTCGAAAACAGATGGGAATGCAGCCTCCAACTAGTACATTTGCACTATCCTTACACATCAGAACAGAACAAAAAAATCTTACAAATTACAAGAGAATTGAGATCTAAAAGTCCACACATAAATTTTGCAAAATTACACAAGCAAATTAGTACAAAAATTCTAGAAGTAGAACACAACCTAACTTTTACTAACCAAAAAAAAAAAGGATCTCAATGTTCGAAAATGATTAACCGCTCTTGCAGTGAAGCATAACTGCAGAAAGCTAAATTTTATACGACGACCAGTCCTATTAGTTGTTCCTGTAAGCAGCATGAAACTTATTTCTTAATATTTTCCCTTTACTTGTGAAGTTGTGATTGAGGAAATTGAGGAAAAAGAAAAAAGTGTTCAAAACTTCCTATTTCTCTTGGTTAGAATTGATACAAAATGCCCACATACCGAACGCAAGAAGTGAAATGAGTAATGCATAAAGATCAAAAGCAAGGAGAAAAAAATAGAAACAAATAATATGCAATGCCACATGGAAATGAGTGCTCTAAATTTCAGTAGGTGCAAGTTTCATATCACGAATCTACTTTATTTAGAAAACACAAATGAGCAAGACAAATACCTGGCGTGATGGAATAGTGCTGCTAAATTCCTTGTCTCCATCTTCTTCCCCCGGAATATAAGCTAAAACAACCAAAGAATCACCAAAGGGAGCTATTCCAGAAATGAAATAGCTGGTTTGGAATGATGCCACAATATCCACCTGGTTCAAACTAGACATTGAAATATGCCTATAAGTCCCATTCGCACCTTTATTCTGATTTGTTTTTATTGATACGATTTTCACAGATGTTCCCCAGCCAATTACCAAGAGAGTATCATCCTGAATAAGATGGAGAGACAATATGCAATTTCAAGCAGTCTTCAATTAATACAATGGTGCTACATTTCTATTTGGAGGTAAGAAAAAAAATTGAATTAAATTAAAAAACAAAATCTAGATAACTGTGACATTTTGTCCAGGTGTCCGCTCGAGCGAAGGAAGTTACGCTCGATCAAAGAATTGCAGCTCTCAGAATCTCTTGAGTTTGCAGGCGGGTCGTTCGAGTGCAGGAAGTTGCGTTCGAGCGGAGAATGCTGGCTCCCAGTTGTGTTCACTGTAACTCTACAAAACTTCTGGGACTTGTCATTTTACACTCAAGTGAAGGATTTGTCGCTCGAGCAAGCTTTCCAAGTTTGTGTCTCACGCTCGAGCGTAGGAAGTTGCGCTCGAGTGAGCTATGCGATATCAGCAATTTAAAAAAATGATTCTAGATCATTTCTTTACCCTTTTCTCTTCTATTTTCTTTCTCCTCTTCCTCTCTCTAAGGAACCCTAAGTTCCATCCCAAAATACTTCTCATTCACTCAAAATCCCACCTAAATCTCTTGCAAGGAGTGAAGAACACTTGAAGATCACCATTTTCACCGATTGGATTATTGATTTTTTTGCGAAGGATTCTTCTAGAGGTTTGGTTCTTGTGCTCCTAGCCTAAGGTAGGGTTACTTTTAACCTAGTATTTTCTTTTTTGAAGAGGTATTTATGGTATTGTTGTGGATTATGACCCAATTTGATGACTTAATTGGAGTAAATTACTATTTCACACCAATAAAGTGTTTTACTCAACTTTCATTATGAATTTCCCAAATTATTTTCACAAATAGGCATATTAATGACAAGTAAATTCATACATTTGAAGAAGCGGCAAAAACCCACAAATTTAATTAAAACCCTAATTTCAACTCAAGTAGAGAATGGTATTTAACTTGGGCTTAAATGTGTGAAAAGTGTGAAAAGTAAAGAGATAGAAATATATGATATGGTTGTTGTGGGATTATGGATTGGACATCGGTTCTTGTGGAATGCTATGTTGTGTATTATCTCATGGAATATTGAATGTTTGTTAACTGAATGATGGTTGGTGAATTGGTGTTTGTTTATGGCACGAGTCCTAGACAAGAGTCGGTTTTAAGGGTGAGTTGTGTTGGTACCCGCGCGGGGAAAATATTTTGGGGCGTCCACTGGTCCTGCCGTATTGTAGTCGATAAAAGTGAAAAAACGGATGATTTTGGGTACCCACGTCATACCGTATAATAGTCGGTAAATGTAGGGGTTGTTTCCAATTTAAAAATGCTTTTGGGTGCACGTCCTGCCGTATAATAGTTGGTAAATGTGGGAGACTGTTTTAAAGAAAATGATTTATGTTTTGACTCGGACTCTTGTAAAGGACTCATGGTGCTATCCTTCTTGTATGATGGTGTTTAGGTGCAATGTGCAGAGGTGAATTATTTAATGATTAATTTGTTTGCCTATTTGACCCATCCCTTATAACTGAATTCTCTGTATTGTTTCTACATTAGTGCCATGAGCTTATTCAAATAATTAAATACTTGGTTAAATGTATTCCTACTAGGCAATTGCTCAACCCTAATTAATTTTTCAGGAAATGACAACATTCCACCTCAGTGAGGATAAGAAGCAAACAAGTGCTCTTTTGAGGAAAGTAGGCCAGAGAACGTTTTGATTGTCATGCATTGGGATTTTGTATAAGGACTTTTATATTTTCGTAGTTTTTATTTTGTATGCCCTTGAAGCTCATTTTGTTGTAAAGTCATCTAATTTATTGAACTTGGGGATGAGATTACAAAGTTTTGAATTTGTAAACCATAATGATCGTAAACTTTTTGATCTTAGTTCAATGAGAAAGATGACTTTTGATAAAAGGCTATGCTTGTTGTGGTGTAAGCTTGTAAGTAAATTCAGGGCGTTACAATAACTCTGATGTTGCTATTCTTTCTAGACTATTGTTGCAATTGCAGTTGCAATAACTTCATACATGTGCACGTACCAATAATATGGCTATGCAATCTTCTACTTGTGAATATGTATTTTATATTTGTTTTATATTTCTGTTATCCTCTATCTTTCTTAGGGGTAGTTTAGTCTTTCTCTTGTAATTAGGGTATTAGGGTTTTGTTAGTTTAGTATATATGTTGTATTTAGTCCCATTGATTGTTTACTTCAATATAGAAAATATTACATTTGTTATCATGGTATCAGAGCTCTGGTTAAGAGAGGTTTTAGGTTCAAATCTCTCCATTAGCATTTGGTATTATGTCCCCGTTTGTTTGCTTCTCCTTCTATTTGGTTCTCTGTTTGTCTCTCCACATGCAACATGGGGTTGCACGTAAGGGAGGGTGTTAAATAGCTTGATATACATTGCTGGGCACATTTCCTAACAGCTTAGGCTTTTGGGAAAATTGGTAACTTAACACGGTATCAGAGCTCCCGTTGCTAAGATGACTATTGTTCGCACTCTTATCTCTGTTGTTGTTGCGCATCAATGGCCTTTGTTTCAGTTAGATGTTAAGAATGTTTTTCTTAATAGGCATCTTGCTGAAGAAGTGTATATACGTCCTCCACCTGGCCTCTCTCACCCTCCCAGTGTAGTTTGTCATCTTCGTCGTGCTCTCTATGGTCTCAAGCAGTCTCCTCGTGCTTGGTATGAGCGCTTTCACTTCGTTGCCCTTCAGCTTGGATTTTGTCCTAGTCTTCATGATTGTGCTCTATTTGTTCGTCGTACTTTTGCTGGCCTTGTTCTCCTTCTCTTATATGTGGATGATATGATCATCACT
The DNA here is from genome assembly GCF_055761805.1 of Camellia sinensis. NCBI lineage: Eukaryota > Viridiplantae > Streptophyta > Magnoliopsida > Ericales > Theaceae > Camellia > Camellia sinensis. The sequence goes on from NC_138974.1 coordinate 84,703,157, forward strand.
GACTCTGATTCTGACACTATTCAGGAGGTTAAGCACTAGTTGTTTCAGGAGTTTGAGATGAAGGATTTGGGGTCTCTTCGGTATTTTCTTGGTATTAAGGTTGCTACTTCTCCTACTGGGTATCTTTTGTCTCAGACTAAGTATGCCCGTGATATCCTTTCTCGTGCCAATCTCACAAATGACAACACTCCTATTGAGTTGAATGCCAAGTTTTCTGCATCTTATGGAGTTTCTTTTGCGGATCCCACTATGTATCGTGAGTTGGTTGGGTGTCTTGTTTATCTCACTACTACTCGTCCTGACATTTCTTATGTTGTCCATATACTTAGTTAGTTTGTTTCTGCTCCTCGTTTCACACTTTGGGCTGGCTTGCTCTGTACTCTTCGCTACCTTCGTGGTACCTTGTTGAAGTGTCTCTTGTTGTCTTCCTCTTCGAACTTGGCTCTCTGTGCCTATGCTGATGCTAATTGAGCTGGTGACATCTCTAATCGCAAATCTACTTCTAGCCTTTATGTGTTTCCAGGTGATTCTCTTATCTCTTGGAAAAGTATGAAACAATCGGTTGTTGCTCGCTCCACTGCTGAGGCAGAATACCATGCCATGGCTCATGCTACTTCTGAGATAATTTGGCTTCGTCAGCTTCGTTCCAATATAGGTGTTTCTATCTCTTCCCTAACCTCCGTTGTATTGTGATAATCAAAGTGCTATACAGAATACCCACAATTCCGTTTTCCATGAGCGTACAAAGCATATTGAGATAGATTGTCACTTTGTTCGACAGCATCTTCAAGCTGACACTATTACTCTCCCTTTTGTTCCCTCCTCCCTTTAGTTGGCCCATTTTTTTACAAAGACTCCCACTGCTGCTCGTTTTCGTTTTTTTCTAGGCAAACTTCCGATATTTTCTGCACTCGCTCGCATCCTCAGTTTGAGGGAGATGTGAATATGTATTTTATATTTCTATTATTCTCTATCTTTCTTAAGAGTAAGTCTTTCTCTTGTAATGAGGGTATTAAAGTTTTGTTAGTTTAGTATATATATTATATTTAGTCCCATTGATTATTTACTTCAATATAGAAGTATTACATTTGTTACCACTACTGACCTGCCAAACTATGTGAGGAAGCAAAAGCTCAGGGCGTGGGATTCCTCGTGGTCTCTCAATAAAGGTTATACGCTGATCATTAGCAGTATCATAAACTTTGACACCTGCATCATTAGCCCAAGCAATGAGACTTGTTCTCCATTTCACTGCATGAATTGGGCCTTCACCAGAGTGCAGAACCTGGAAATCAAATAAATATATCATTCATGAACCCAAAAAACTCTTTCCTCCAAAAAAAATTCACTAAGAACTTTTAATTAATTCTGCACTACATAAGGAACATGCCCAAGCTATAACAAACCTGGTCACGATAGCCTATCCACTTCTTCATATTAAAATATAAATGACCTGCTAAACCACCAGCAACAAATCTTCTGGATGATTTTCTTGTATAATCTGGATCCAGAGCAATCGCCTTCATCGGGCGATGATACTCAAATTTCATTTTCTCATCAGTAAAAAAGCTGTTTATTACAACAGATCCATCATCTGAACAGCTTCCAATGTATTCACCTTCTATGTCAAAGCAAAGATCATTGACAGTAGCAGAATGAACAGAGAATTCCTTTACCTGTGTGTGTGGGGGGGGGGGGGGGGGGGGGGAACTTATTTTCAATCTCAAGCAACCAAACAACATGCAACATTCTATCAGCTTAGTAAAGCTAAGCTAAAAAAATAAGAAAAATCCACTCTCTGAGCTAATACAGTAATTGAAAGCTCCACAGACAGGCTTGTGACACTAAGTGAAGCTCCAGCATGTACAACCCTGTACTCTAAATTTATGACACAACCCAAAAGCTCCAAAAGTTCATTTTCAGAAGAGCAAAACAAATTCTTGCAGTATTTTTTTTTTCTCTTTTTTTTTCTTATGCAGATTTGACAACACGGATTTTAAAGATTTTTGCTAATGTATGCAATGTTATGCTTAACATTTGCCTAAAAGAATTAAATACATTTGTAACTACATATTTTTACAGATGATTAAAAGGCACACATTTTTATTTTAGAATTCATTGTCATATTCTAGGTAATTAGTATTAGTTATCAAAAAAGAATATCATATTCTTGATAAATACATTTACAGTAAGGCATTACAATGGTGCAATTTCATAATCTATTCCTTTCTTGGAAACAAAAAGGGCTTTGGGATCAAAATTTACTATCTTTAGGGAAGTTTGGTTGCTAAAGAAAAACACATCTATATATTTGAAAGAATGAGTTAGTTTAATGTGAATTGCAAATGCCTAAGACTGATTCTGACAAAGTTTTAGGACTGCGACTCTCACAAAGTTGGTGTACAACTTAAATATCATTAAAATTGATTCACAATTGTCCTATTCTTTTACTTGGATATGCCTTATGGGACAAAATTTTCGTGTCATAAGACCTGCAAGGAGGATTCAAATAAATAGTAAAGACAGTATAAACGATTTAAAAAGCATACTCAAGTAAACAGGACTTCACAAAACAACTTATATTCATAAAAATAAAGCACAGTCCCATTTTTCTTATGGTTGGTCAGTTGCATTATATACAAATGTGAATTTTATACAGGACAGGAATAAGGGGGATAGACCTGACAATTTACAAAAGAATGATATAGATTAGAAAAACCTGAAACCACATAGTAACGAAACAAGACCAATCATTCCCTTTTCCATATACTTGTTTCAATAGATCTGGTCTTCCAAATACATATTGATTTCTTGATTCTCAAAAGATTGTCCTTCTAATTTACTTAAGGAATAACCCAATGTTGATCCCTGTTAAATGAGGATGTTGGGAGGGGTAAAATTGGAGACAAGACTAACATTTGATATTGTTTGCATAAAGTGGATGCTTTGAGACACAAACCACATTCTCACGCTGAGCAACCTAAGCTTTTACCATTGCACCAAGCACTGCCATATTGTCCTAATATACTAGCATTTTTTATATAAGTAAAGCATCATGTATTAAGAATGTGCCAAAAGGGCCACAGCCTCTGCACCAAAAAAGATGCGAAAAAGCTCTACGCATTTCATAAGTGCTCAACACAAATATTGAGCTCACCTATGAACTTTATAAGAGAATAAGAGGATCCACAAATAACTCCTTCACACCAAAAATGAAGGTTGTGCAACAAAGACATTTTAAGCATGTGTACTCCCAAAACAATATCTTCAAAAGTATGTCAATCTGTTTCTCTCTATCATCTCCAACCCAACACTCTTAATTAGAGGATGAAAATACTTTTTTTTATTCAAAAAGTGAATATAGAGTATCTCACTATTCACTCAAACTCCAACCATAAATCATCATTTTCTTCTCTAAAAATTTCTCTCAAAAATATTTCATCAAAAATTTTTGTTCATTAACAAATATTTAATTTTGAAATTTTTGTAAAATATATTAAATACTATACTCATTTTAAATGTATGATTTCACCCTTTTAATGATGCCAATTTTATAAAAATTAAATTTGCATATCAAAAGTTATTTGTAAATTAATATAATAAAAAAAATATAATGAATAGTACTTTAGAGGTGGTTCTCTATTTTTCATCCTCCTTCCAAATATGGAGGATTAACCCATCCTCTTTCCAAATAGAGATGGATTTAGGAGATGGGTTGGAGGTGAAAATCTTTCAAAAATGAAAAAATAGAGGATAGGTTGGAGATGCTCTAAGACACAAGGGGCAACCCCCTACACCTTCTTCTTCCTCTTCACCTTACATCTACCATCAAAGCATTTCATTAGATGAGGAACTATATCTTGCATCACCCAATGAACTTCAAAAATCGCCAGAGGCAACTCCATAGTTCTCGGTCCACCTCAGATGAAGTACTAATTTACTAGTAAGTTTAATGGCTATTTTGCACTCCTGTTGTTTTACAATACACACACACAACAAAAAATCATCCAATAATTGGCAATTGACACAGTAAGTAAATATAGAATATAAAGAATCCCACATAAAGTCTTTTTATGAATTGTTCATTTCATTCATTCAAATACAATAAGTGCAAAGAGCACCAAACCCATAATGAAACACAAAGGGGTGGGGCCCACGTGATGTGGGACCAGCCTTTGTGAGGCATCAAAGGAGACATCTGTGTATTATTATGTGTTTTTATCTTTGTGTTCCTAGGATTGTTGTTTCAAATAAGTGGTATCTTACTGTCAGAACAATAAATAGACCTAATGAGTTATAGTTAAAGCTGCTAGAATACCATACTAGAATGAAGCTGACAACTATCATAAAACCATAAATGTAAATAGTTAAAGCCAAGATGAAACAAAGGAGCTACTGAAGCAATTTCACAGCTTCATATTCACAAAATAAACATTTTTTTTTTTTTGTTTTTTTGGCACGTCACATGATAAACCTACGTTCATTCTCCAAATAACTTTGAATAATACAATTTAGAATTGGATAGTTCAAATCAAACAACAAATTGATAATCAAAACAAGAAACACCATAAAACGATGAGCAGTCACATGGCAACCAATTGCGATTGATAAGCAAAGACGAAGAAGAAGTGATTCAATTGAAAAAGAAAACAATAAAAACTTACTTGATTGCCGATGAAATCAAGAATATAAATGGAACCGGCGTGAGTGCCGAGAGCAATCATTCGCTCCGCAACGGCAATACAAGAGGCGGCGTCGGTAGACAAGAGGGAGGGCACACTGCCTCCCATTCTCTGGTACTTGAGCCTGGGCTCCTCTTCTTCCTCTTCATCTTCTTCTTCATCTTCATCCGAATCTTCAGCCTCTTCTCGTTCATCATCGCCTTCGACTCCGTTCTCCAATGGCTTCCGATGCATTGTTAGTTAACCCCCGAAAGCAAAAAAAAATAGAATGATTGAGAGAGAGAGAGAGATCTGTGTTTGGTTTGGGTTATGGGGGTTGGTTGAGGTGTGAATTATGTGATGCTTTATTTTTATTTTTATTTTTATTTTTATTTTGGGTTTTGTGGGGATCGTTAAGGGGTGGTTATTATTTATTTGCAAGGGAACAAAAGAGTAGTGACGAAAAGGTTAGTTCTGATGCGATCTCTCTCTCTAATCCTACACTAGTTGCTAAATGGTCTTCTTCTTAGATTTTCCCAATGGTCAAACATTTGGTTCTAGCTTTTCCACGTCAAAAATTATTTGGTGCTGACGGGCCTCACGTCTCACGTGACGGGATTATTCACTAATTACAAATATTAGGGTCATTTGAGAATATGAATTAAAAGCTTAAAGTTAATTTTTAATTTATTTTGAGTCATATCATTTTTCATATAAAATAATAAAAAAAAAATAAAAAGTCAATTTTTAATCATCTTTGCAAAATATTTTATCATGTTTTTTTATTTTTTAATCATCTAATAAAAAATTGTGAGTTCCATTTTTCTAACAATCACAACACTATTAGAGCATCCCTTAATAATGTCCCGATTAACAAATAACTTATCTGTCACATCACATCCTGCCATAAGTCTTAAATTTTATTGGTTGCGGAGTTAGGGTCTTGCATTAGCAAATTTGATTGTATTCTCCACATATATTTTCACTCGTACATTTGCGTTTCACGTTTGGATACAATTTTCAAATCGTAATTCCACCATACAATTCAAAATACATCTCCACTTCCCGTTTGGTAGATTTCTCTCTTCATTTCTCCATTGTAAAAAGCTTCCAACAGTACATACTCTGTGCGTTCGATATTCTCTATTTTTGAAAAGTTTCACGTGAAAAAAATTTAAACTTGAACTTCTAAAAAGCTTCACTTGGAAATAAATTTAAAGTTGAACCTCACGAGTCATCTTTCTCTCTTTTAACGATCACAGCTCAAGATTCTTCACGAGTCGTGTTACTCTCTGTGAACTGAGATCTTCAAATCTAAATTATGTCTGTAAACCCTCTCTCCACCCATAAAATCGCATCTAGCAGCTCTCACAAATCAAGTAAGTTGCAGTTTGTGCGTTGTGGAAGATTCACTCTCCAAGCAATGAAACAACAACAAGACTGAGGTCAACTAAATCACAAATTTCTCTCAAATTTTAAATTACAACTCACTGATTTCTTTAAGCATCCCCATATTCATTCCCAATTTATGTGTGTCAGGCCAAATTTGTGAAGCGTATTCTCAAATCAGACGCCTACCAAAGAAGCGCACATCCACCAACTGTACCCACTCCGTCACCGGTGACAACTATTCCACTCATATTGCTCTGGTACGTGTATCCTTGAATCGATCTGCTAGTCATATATCATTCAATCGATCTGCTATGTAATAATTGGGAAGCAGAAATGGTTCTGATCTGTCAAACCGATCAACTGCCAGGACAACTGGCCGGTCATCCCACCGGTCTTCCAGCCGGTTGACTGCCAGGATACCTCCCTCTCCTCTGGGTCGACCGCTACTTACTCCCTTTGATGCTTATCTTCTTCTTCTACTCTCTTTCTGCTTATTTTTGCTTATTGTCTATTGTATACACTTCTTTCACAAACTTTTTGCATGCAATATTCTGCTTTTTCTTGTTATATCTGTTTTTTCCAACACTGTTAACAACTTCAATTGATGAATTTTTTTTCTTAGCAATATTCTGCTTTTTTTTGTTGTATCTGTTTTTCCCAACACTGTTAACAATTTCAATTGATGAAAACTTTTTCCTATCGAAACATAATTGGAGATGATTCTTGCATTTTTATTTTTTAATATCCAATTCAGATTTGTTTAGATATAAATTATGTGTTGTTAGATGGATGGCAACAATTGTGATAACAATCAAGACACAAGAATGTGGAGTTCCATAATTGAAATGAAGCTAATAAACATGTTGAGAGACGAGATATAAAAAAAATCAAACAACAGGTCGTAGTACTTTGTGGGCAGTTAGGCATTGGAATCATTTTGCAACTGAGTTGCAAAATTTGTATGGGTTTCGATACACACCAAAACAGATGAGACAAAAATATCAATGACTGAAAGCTAATTACCAAACCTTCAAGCGATTCCGGGCATAGACCGACCTGGGATGGGATCCCATTGTAGGAACGGTTGTTGCACCCGATGAATTTTGGGATAAGGCATTGAATTAACTTGAACCCTTTTCAAATTTTTTTGTAACATTTGATCACGCATACAGAACACTTATTTTTAATATTTTCAATTGTTGTAGGCAACAAAAAATGTTAAGAAATTTAGGATAAAAGGATTTGAGTATTTTCAAGAAATGGCCGAAATTGTTGAAAACTGTTGTGCCACAGCGGCCCTGGCCCGTGCATCCACACAAGGAGCCCCTGACTCTGATGAAGATGATGAAATGCTTAATAAATTTTGGTCACCTAGAGCTAGTGGGAGTAATGCGGCTGAACCTATTACTGTTGACTTATTCGACGATGAGTACATAGCACTATCGAAGGGAAAAAGTCACAAGAGGGGCCCTACAAATAACCAGATTGATAGTGGTCGTTCTAAAAGGTCACAGTCAAGTGGCTCTGATGATGTCTGCTTAGCTTTCACTACCTATGTACAGGCAAAAACGAAACATTCCCATACCCGATCAACAGACATAAAGGCTGTAAGTGCAGGTGGTGATGACTATTCTCTTGATGCATTTTAAGATGCCCTGTTAGAGTTTGGGGACATACCACCGATCCAATACATTAGGGCACTGACACTATTCAAAGACAAGGAATGGCGGAGGTTTTTTATGTGTACTCCTGCCCATATGCGCCTAGCTATAATCCTAACTTTACAGTGAAATGAGAAGTTGTGGCTTGATTGAGCTTGCGGTTCTCTTTGTGGTTGTCCAACATGATTTGATGATATCTATGTTGTTCTTATTAATCTTTTTTTCACCTGATGACATGCTCTTTTTTATCCACTTTCCTCTGTTTATTTCTATATTTTTTAAAATTGTTTCTGTTTTACATTTAGATGTGATTTTATTCTTCTACGTTCTTTTATGTCTGTTTTCTTATTTCTGCTTCAACTTTCAATTTTACACACAGCATACAATATGAAAAGGTAGTAATGACAATATGACTAAATATTAATATATTTTTTCTTCGCATGTATGTTTCCATCTAGTTCGATAAATAATTAAGGCTGACAAATTGTAGGCAGTGGTTTATTTTAGTTTCACTAATAATGGTAACAATTATCATGTTATTAATCATTTTTTTATAATCATACGTTATTGTTATGTAGACGAAACAATATGTCATCCGACACGGAGAACAATGCAATGGAGAGGTCATCAGAAGAGGATGAGGTTATTGAAGATTTTATGGACTTTTTGATGATTGCTTTTGTGAATGAGCATACGAATGGGTCAACCAGTAGACGACTGTAGCGAACTTGTCCATTCAAAGGTGATGATTACATCGTCAGTTTATTAAATGGTCATCTAGAAACAATGATGGACATCATGAGAATGGATGTCCAAACATTCATTTTATTGAAAGACACCTTACTTCAAAATGGCTTTGTCAAAACTGAACATATGCATATCAGTATCGATGAATCGTTTGGCATTTTTTTTATACACTTTTGCACAAAATGACCGACATAGACTACTAGCCAATAGATTTCAACACTCCACTGAAACTATTTGTCAGCACATCAAAATCATTATGCAGGCACTGTGCAAGCTTACATCAACAATTATCAAATAACGTAACCAAGATAAGATACCGACAAAAATTTTAAATGATAGGGGATTTTGTCCCTGATTCAATGTATGACTACATGTTTATCTTGTAAGTTTTCAATAACAGTAATGAATTTTTTTCTTTTTTTTTTATGTTTTACAAGTAATATCTTGGTTTGTTTCGTGTTTAATGTCAAACTAATATATTTCAAGTAGGATTGTGTCGGTACTATCAATGGTACATTGGTGGATGCGTGGGTCCAAACCTCAAGACATAATACATTCTGTGGTAGCAAAGCTACAGTATCACAAAATGTACTCGCAGCTTGCGACTTTGACATGTTGTTCATATTTATCAATTCTGGATGGGAATGTAGCGCCCACGACAACGCAATTTTAGTTGACTTAATTACAAGAGTTGATCTACATTTCCCACACCCATCCCATGGTGAGTGTCACCAAATAACGCACTGTACTGTCTTAAATGTTGATTTTTGTGTACATGTATTTGACATAGCATTGCCTACATTATTTACATGCAAGCAAGTATTATTTAGTGGATGCCGACTTTACGAACATGCCTGGATTTCTTACTCCATTTTGTTCCCAACGCTATCACTTGCAAGAGTTTCATGGTCGTCATTATTCTGGACCCAATGAATTGTTTAATCATCGACATTCGTCGTTACGCAATGTTATGGAAAGAACATTTGGTGTTTTGAAAAAGCGCTTTTCAATATTGCAGTCCATGCCAAATTACAAGTCAACAAGACAAGGACCCCTCGTGATTGCATGTTGTGAGGCAACTATAAACCCATTCTTCATGGAAGCTGATAATGAAATGGCGGCAGAAGCAACAGTAGACAGGTTTGTTGGAGGCCGAGCTGACTATGTTAATATGTCACAACATGGGTTGATTTACCAATTGAACTTCAGGGATGCAATTGCTACTGCGATGTAGCAGAATCATGTTGGCTATGAGTAGGTTTGTGACGTGAATAAATAATGTGAATTTCGTTGTATTGTATGTATTATTACATTCGACTTTTTTTTTTAATGTGTAAAACATTTGAAAATATTAAAAAAAAAATTAAAAAATATATAAAAAAAATCAACTATAATTTTAAAAAATATATTAAAAAAAATCTGTTGTAAAATTTTTTAGTAAAACAAAAATATTTAAAAAAACATTTTAAAATTCATCTACCGCGTTGGTATTCTAAAAAATCAACCATAATAGTACGTGAGATTGTACGTAAGAAAATCAATAGTTGGATAAATCTTCTCTTGTTCGCGTAAAAATAAAAACCATTTAAAAATTTATCTACCCTGTTGGTGTTCTACAAAAGCAACCATAATTTTTTTAAAAAAATATTAAAAAAATTATTTTTGTTGTATCATATTATAATATTTCAGTAAAACAATAATAATAATGATAATTAAAAAAACAAGTTTGGTATTCATCTACCGCGTTGGTGTTCAACAAAATCAACCATAATTTTTTTAAAAAAATATTAAAATAAGTAATTTTGTTGTAAAATATTAAAATATTTCAGTAAAACAAAATTATTAAAAAAAAAAACCATTTTGAAATTCATCTACCCCATTGGTGTTCTACAAAATCAACCATAATTTTTAAAAATATATAAAAAAATAATAATTTTGTTGTAAAATATTGAAATATTTCAGTAAAACAAAATTATTATAAAAAAAACCATTTTAAAATTCATCTACCCCGTTGGTGTTCTACAAAATCAACTATAATTTTTTAAAAAATATAAAAAAAATAATTTTGTTGTAAAATATTAAAATATTTCAGTAAAACAAAATTATTAAAAAAAAAAAAACCATTTCAAAATTCATCTACCTCGTTAGTGTTCTACAAAATCAACCGTAATTTATATAAAAAAAAAAAATTTTTGTTGTAATATATTATAATATTTCTGTAAAAAAATAATAATAATAATAATAAAACATTTTAACATTCATTTACTAAATTAGTATTCTGCAAAATCAATCATAATTTAAAAAAAAAAAATTACAAAAATTAATGTTGTAACATATTAAAATATTTCAGTAAAACAAAAATAATATAATAAAAAAAACAGTTTGGTATTCATCTACCCTACTGGTGTTCTACAAAATCAACCATAATTTTTAAAAGAATATAAAAAAAAATTGTTGTAAAGTATTAAAATATTTCAGTAAAACAAAATTATTATTTTAAAAAAAAAAGCAGTTTGGCTAACAGTGTTTTTTCAATTAACTGCTATTAAAAAAAAACAGTTTGGTTATAATTGTTTTTTTTTTTTGTTAATAATTAATTTTTTCAATTAAATTTTAAGAACAATTTGGTTAACAGTATTTTTTTTGTTGATAAATGTTTTTTGAATTGAAATTTGAAAAGAGTTTGGTTATGGAAAAAAAAATAAAAACAAACTAAAATAAACAGATAGGTGCGTCATTTAAAAATAAAAATAGACATCAGTAAATTATACGGAAAAAAAAAAATACAAACAAAATACAACGACAAATGGTGCTTATATCCATGAACCAAAAAATTAAGAAAGAAAGAAAAATGAAACAAACAAATAAGAACAGAAAGTACAAGTACATCTGTAACACAACTAAAAACCATAATATACGCCAACCATTTAATCACTCATCGAAACAAATTAAGCGTCATTGTCAGGTGGTGGTGGAGATGGAAGGAAGTAATATGGTAGACCTAAGTCACTCGATGGTCAATCTGATCAATGCGGTTGCTTGTGACTTCATCACATCTTTCAGTGTCTACACGAAAATCACCAAATTGTTGAATTAGTGAGTTCTGCACGATGGCAAATGCATCGAACCGATTACCCAATGCTTTGAACTAATTCTTCATTTGTTGTTCCCATTGTACGCGCTGATTGTATCGTTCTAGTTCCAGCACCAAATAATCAGTGCAGTATTGGGGTTGTTGATTTGGTGGCATGGCATTGTCATTGGGGTCTTCGGGATCATCAGTTATTGGTGAGTTTGCAACATTAATAAATCCCAATAAGCTGTCAGCGCCATCAGCTCGAGTTAGTGTATACTCTGAAATTGGTGAAGAGATTTTCACATATGCTTCACCTACAAGGCTGATATGATGAGCTTTGAAAATTTTGGTTAGCAGAGCTCCAAAAGATAGTGACCGGCCACTGAGAGTACCAAGATTTGCAACTACCATTTTCTGCAGTAGTATGTAGCATAAATCTAATATTTATCCAACTTCAAAACAATATAACAAATAAACATTATAAAATGGAACATCATCAAAATGTACCTTTTTGGGAGTAACATTTTCGACTATCCATCGATGAAGAATACAAAGGTGGGGTTTTAAATGTCGTGCTTGTAAATTAGTGTCAGTAAATCGGTTCTCACAAATTGTAGTATAAACCTCATTTACATCACTGACCATATTAACTAAGTCAGCCTCACTTTGAAAATGACTTTGCAAATCTCCTAACTGAACTCCAATAATTTGTGCCAAAGTGTGGGGGTTCAGTGTGATTAGTTTACCTTTCACGTAAGATGTCAAACTATTCTCTCCAACTGCTACCTCAGTAGGTCTTAAGTGAAGGTAAAATAAATACACAAGACGTGGATATACCTTTTGTGGTAAATTGGTTAAAGGTTGCCATCCCATTGTCTCCAGTCTGCCAACCAACAAAGGATCATATTGAGAAGGTAGATTTACCCTTCTCTTGGTAACAATTGGTCGGTTGGCAAAATTAGGATAAGCTTGTTCATGATTGTATGTAAGAAAATCAATAGTTGGATAAGTCTACTCTTGTTGGCGTAGTAGAGGGTTAGAGGTTTGGCCACATTCTGGTCTGGCTCTTTTTGTTCTCAGCATGACTTATGAACGTAAGCAAAAGGATAACAAAAGGTAACAAAAATGTATAGCAAAATGTTTGAAAATGGTGTACAAAAGGTAAGCAACAGATAGCCAAAGCTCAGCCTCGGGTTTAGACTTGCTGGAAGTTGAACCAGGTGAGGCCGGTTGACCTGTTGGATGACCCACCGGTTGTCCGACCGGATGACCCACTAGTTGACCGCCGAGTCGACCTGTTTGCTGCACTGTTCGACTTACTTCTACAACTCTAAAATTGTGAACAGATCTGAAGGAACCTTTGATCAAAGCTCTTGGTCTCATGTGTTTACACGGATATGAATTGTAAAAATATAGACTAAATTTTTGAAATTAATTGAGGTAGGCGGTAGAGGAGGTGGTTGTATGGTTCGGATATTAATACTATTTTGATACTATTTGAATAATGAATGTCAATGAAAATGGTGAAGAAGTTAGTGAAAGTTGTGAAGTAACGAAGTTGTTGAAATGAAGATGGTGTTGCTGAAAGTTGTGAAATGAAATTGTTGGTTAGCAGAGTGATATAAAGAGCTTCAGTTAAATAAATGGTCAAAAATATATTGCTGAGTTTTGTCCTTTTTTATTTTTTATTTTTTTTTTACTTTGATCCAAAACTAACCAACTATTTTGGCTTTTTTTTTTTTCTTTCTCTTTTATCAAAGCTGACCAACTGAGGTTTTGCAGAGGGCTAATGGTTCTGCAGAATATGAGTTAAATTACCATATTGTCCTTTTTTATTTTTTTCTAACATATGAATTTAGTATTCACTGAAAGAGGGGTAATGTGGTCATTTCAATGTCAAACCCATCACACTAACATTATTGATGGTACTTCCACTTCATGGGTCTCTCTTTCACGGGTGCAATTGACAGTGAAATTGACAAGTAAGGTACAATAATGAAGGTGAAAAAAATGGTATAGATTTACGGATTTTTCATATAAGTGATAAAATTTAACAAATGAAAAAATGTTTAGGTAGCGTCTGGTAATATTTATATTTTTGATTTCTATTTACAAAAATTTTATTAATTAGTTTTTATTTATTTTAAAAAAAATATAAATTACAAACGCGTTTGCTTTAAACATAATATTTATTGTCTAAATTTAATACACATAAACAAAAAAATATGTTTATTCATGTTTAAAATATTTATATTTATTTTTTATTATTTTATGACAATGGGATCATACACATTATAATTGAAAAAAAATTGATTATAAAAATTAATTTTAAAAAAACAATTGAAAAAAAAATAAACTGAAAAACATTAATTGAAAAAAATAAATTGAAAAAAATAATTGCAATAAAAATTATTACAAAAAAAAATTATTTGGAAAAAAATTAATTGAAAAAAAAAATATTAATTCATTTTCTGAATTGAATTTTAAAAAGAGTTTGGTTATGAATGTTAATTAAAATTTTCAATTGAGTTTTGAGTTGTGTGTTTGATTATGATTTATAACTTTTTGAATTAAGTTTTGAAAACTCATAAAAAAACTCATAACCAAACAAATTTTCTTACTTCACATGTCACATCAAACTTTCAAAACTCAATTCTACACTCAATTCCACACTATTCAAAAACTATAACCAAACAAATTTTCTACACTCAAATTATAATTTCAAAACTCACAAACTCAAAATACAACTCCTACTCTAAAATCATATTTAAAAAACTCTACCAAACGTTACCTAATTTTTAACTAGAAAAAATTATCTGCAAATAAAATTTTTATAAAATAAAAATTAAAAAAATTATTAGAATAATGTGGTAATAACAATCTTAAAAAATAAGGCATTAGGATCATTTGATTTTTTATGTTTTTCTTTTTGCTTTGGTGGGATAGAAGCATCATACTTTCTTTTGGAAATCATGAAATTTGGAAAATAATTATAAATCAGTAATAATTTTTTTATGAATATGTAATTTTTTTCAATATTCCATTGGGGTATAACTACCCAAAAATAAAAAGGAATTAAAAAATTTGAAGTCAAATTTTAGATGGCCATAATTAAGGCGAATAGATGAGGATTATGTTAGTAGGTAACATTGTGTGTCAATGCAATTTAAGAGTTTATTTTGGTTAGAAATTAACAAAATATTTTATATTGGGGAAAAAAATATCAATGTGAAAATTTCAAACTATCAACCACATTTATTCTTGAATGCATCCAAACAATAGAATAAATAAGGCCTAAATAAAATTTTCATTATAACTCTTGTGGGAGATAAAATTAGTCTCCTAAGAGCATCTCCAATGGTTCATTACTTTTTTCACCAAATCTGAGTAAAAAATAGCTGATTTTTTCAATCTGATACGGCTAGCTCCAACAGTGTGCACCAAAAGGGAAAGGGTCGTCCGGTTGGTCGACCGGCGAGTCGACTGGTAAGGCTTATGAATTTTTTTTTTCTCCCCTCCTAATTACTCTTGTCAAAACCTTTCCTCCTGATACGACTAGCTCTAACTTGTTTTTTTTTGTTTTTTTTTCTCTAAGATGTTCTGGTTCTATGTTGTAAAGAAGCAGATTATTCTCTGAATCACAAAGTAACAGAGGCAGATAACAAACTTGGTGTGGGGAAGCCATTCCCTAGTTTAACCCAAAAAGCTCTAAGCAATCTAGACCTTTATGCAATGGAGAAGGAGCTTTATGTGGGTTCTTTATGCCAAGTTTTGGACAGCCCAAATTCAGAACCATGGCAATTTTGGATGATTATGTTGAAAAATAGAAACTATGACACAATGTCTGGTTTGTGTCCAGAGAATGGGAAGAAGGTACTCGCTTTTAAACCTGGAAGATTTCCGTGTTTCGGAGATGGGTGTATGAATCAACCCCTCTTTATCATCAACCCACGAGTTTATCAAGTGATGGTACAATGATTAGGGGTTTTCGTGGTACCTATGATTTGGATTCTGATATTAAAGGTGGGGGTCAGTGGGATTTCTTATTTTGAGGTTGTTTGGGAGAAGAAAGTGGGTGTTAGAAGTTGGGTTTTTAGTCATAAACTCCAAACCTAAAAATTGTATCCATGGCTGATGTTGGTTGAGAAAGAAAAAGCTCAGGGTCATTCGGGAGGTCAACCCCGGGGTCGTCCGGTTGGTCGACCTCCTAGTGTAAAGTCTATACAAAATTTTGCAAAAATTGGTCGTCTGGTAGTGAAAATACAACGATAATGAATAGTGTTTTGGTGAAAGACCCAGCGCATTCTCATTTTGGTGAAACTTTTGGTGAAATCTCATTTTGATATCAATTTGGTAAAACTATTGGAGTGAGAAAAAATGAGTTTTTCATCAAATTTCAAATCTGATGCAAGGTTTGATGCACCGTTGGAGATGGCCTAATCCAGTTGCAGGGGAAAAAAATTTAGGTAGCGTTTGGTAGAGGTTTCTAATTATGTTTTGAGAATAGAGTTATATTTTGAGTTTGTAAGTTTTGAAATTATGATTTGAGTGTGAAAAATTTGTTTAGTGAATGAGTTTTGAATTGAGTAAGGAATTTTTGATGCGTCATATGATATTTGATACAAAAATTCACAACTCATAACCAAACATACAACTCAAAATTCTATTCAAAACTCATAAAAAAAATTAAAAATTCTGAATTTTTTTATTTAAAATATAAAAAATAATAGGTGCCAATTGTTTTTAAAAAAATAATAAAAAAATAGTACTGTTCCGGTCAACTGGCTGGATGTCCAGGGAACGACCAGTTAGTCCAAATTTTTCCACCTTGGAAAGAGTTTTCAAAAGTCAGTGTGGAATTAATTTTTAAAAACTCTAAACAAATAAAGCACTCAAAACAAAGAGTAGAAATGTATTTAGAAAATACAACAAAACACAGCCTTATACTCTTGCTAGAAAAGGGTGTTCATCGCCATAGACACACACCTAGTGGCGTAGCGAGGAATTCAGTGCAGAGGGGGCACAAATTAATGATAATTTGGTTCCATCTTTCTAAAAACACTTTTCAGAAAATTCTACTTTTTTATTTTTTTGTTTTTACTGATTTTTTTAATATTGTAAGCAATTTTTTTTACTTTTTAGACATACCTACATAAATATACCTAAAAAGTAAAAAAAAGTGAAAAAAATCTTTTAAAAATTCACTAAATAAAAAAAATACGAGAATTCAGTACATTTTTTAGATTTTATGTATTTATTAATTTTTAAAAATATTTTTTTACAAATTTTTTACTTTTTAGATACATCTAAGTAAGATGCATCTAAAAAAATATAAAAAAAAATGTTTAAAATTTTAAAATATTCACTAAAAATAAAAATAAAAAAACACGAAAATCAAAAAATTCAATTTTCAAAAAACTTAATCCAAAAAGCTCAAACCAAATTCACTGATTAATTTTTTTTCATAATAAACAACAATGAGATATTACTAAACTTAAATGTTAAGAGTTCATTTGGATAAATGTGAATTTTAAATTAAAGGATTTGAGATTAAATTTTAAACAAATTTTGGAGAGTAATTATTTTATAGGTGGATTAGAAAATTAAAAAAGAAGATACGTTGACACATAAATGATATATTTTAGTAGAGAAATTCTATAAAACATACCGTAAAAAAAGTGTCTATCATATGTCGCAATTATGATTTTTGTGATATTTAGTTATAACACATTATAGCATTAGATATAATTTAGTTATAACTTCTTATGGTTATTATTTTAGTTATGACTCTATATCAAGTAATCGTTAGTTATGACTCATTCTGATATTAGTTATAACCTATTGTAATTTTTTTATTTTTTTATTTTTATAATTGAAGATGTGTTGCTTGATTATAATTTATATAGTGATCATTTTAGTTATGAATGGAAATAAACACATGAAGGATAAACTCCATATGTCAAATGTAACTAATAATCCAATAAATTCTATATCTTCATTGAAATTAATTATGTTTGCATGTCAATAATGATAGACATCACCATTATATTGAAATTTTTATAGATAATAATATGACTTATTATAGCCTCTTTATTTTCAATCAAAATAACCATTATTGTTCTCATAATTTTAAAAATGTCATTGACATTTCACTTTAAATAATATTTTTATATATTTTTTTATTTAATATATTTTCTTTATGTTTTGAAAAAAAAAAAATCCCAAAACTCAAGGGGGGCACGTGACCCCTGAGCCCAACGTGGCCCCACCCCTGCACACACCAACACTCCCAAGGATACTAATCCCCCCAAAAAATAACCCATAGAATTCAAATAAGCAATAAAACTCAAGGGAAAAGAGGGAGACCCCACCACCCCTAGTGAATTCTCATTGGTCCAATTTTTTTTTTTGTATCCTGCTCTTGTTGCCCCCCACGTGTGTGTGGGGTGCTGGGAGTCTGCCCCAACTGGGGTCTGGAGCATGGCCCAAAACTCAAACCTTAGATTTTTGATTTATTAAAAAAATTATTATCATTTGAATGACATACAGTATGTAATAAATATTTTATTTTATTTTTACTTATTTAAATTGTATAAGTATTGCTTGTCTCAATTGCTAATATAAATGTAATATAAACCATTTTTTTATCCCTTTATTGTCCTCTACAACCCATTTGGCCACATTCTGGCCTCGTTTGGGAAGTGACTATTTTAGAGGCTTTTTGATTTTTTGGCTATTTTAGTTTTTGTGTTTGGGAAGATGAGATAGATTTTTAGTTGAGTTGTTGTATTGAAAAGTGTGTTGAAATGATGTTTGAATTTAAAATGACAAATTTGTCCCTAAAATTATATTTTTTAAAATTGATGAGAAGGGGCAAAACCGTAATTTCCCACGTGGTGTAACAACTTGTCACTTTGACACGGCAGTGAACCTATTTATTTTATTTTATTTTATTTTTTAATAAAAAAGAATGAAAAGTGGGCTTTTTGGCTTATATCTCATTTGAGGCTAAAATAGCCTCATTTGCCACTTCCCAAACAGCGCCTCTGTTGCATGAGAATTACATCTAATTTATTATGCAAAGTTAAGCATGTCCAACAATAATTTTAGTATCTCAAACAAGCAAAAATATGCAGAGAAGAAAGGAGCTAGTGTAGAGTTTAAAATTTTAAATATGGCAACAAATGTAAATAAAAAATATAATCCCTCAACGCAACAAAAAGTCATCCCTTTCACAAGTGAGGCAACTCTTCCCTAGTGCAAAATATGACTTCATGTTTGCTTTTCATATCTTTCTTATTTTTCTTTTCCTATTACTAGCTATTTTAATTATTTTATTTTTATCATAAGCAAATATACAAGTAAAAGCGAATTAGATAGTAATTTAAGCTAAAAGAAATATGTTAACACACTTCTGTGATCCAATATCCTTTTACTCGAGTGACGAGAATACTGTTACGATGAATGAACAACATATTGATTTTACAACACAACACACACTCACGAGTTGTAAGATGGAATAATATGCTAACTTGAACCATAGTTGTATTTATAATACCTACAAGTTACGATTGAATATGAAGAGGTCAAGTCACTTGTGAACACTCAGTTTGAGTCCAATCCCTACCCAAATACCAACAAGTACAAATGTGAGCCTACAAGAGTTTGTCAATAAAAAAACATGCAATCTAAAGAAGAGGAAAAATTTGAGATTTTTTTTTTTTAAGGCCCATGAAACTTGTGAACATTTGTGTTGCCAAAGTACTAATAATCTTTCCTAAGGGTGTTTAGCATAGCTATCTTCTTTTCCATTTTTTGGTTCCAGACGAGAGAAAACAAGAGTAGCACCTAGAAGATCTACAAGGGTGGCTTGAATAAATAGAAAAGATCATCTTGCTTTACACTATCAATGGAAAGGTAGTCAGTGTATGGGCTTCGAAGTGAACGGTGATTATAAGAGTAATCGGAGAGGCAAAACTATGTTAATAAACTAACAAATCTGAGTTAACCGGATAATGAGTAGCCAAGTGAAGATGGAGCAAGTAGTTCAAGAAAAAAGAAATGGCAGTGCACAAATTAGCAGCATATCCCCGAAATCCTAATAAGTGCTCTCCTTAAACCTGGGAAAATAGATCATATTTATAGGTTTTTCCTAGGTACCAAAGAATACCAAGTGGCCAAATAAGGTGATGATATGTGTCACTAAGGATCACATGGAATACTCTGTCTTGAACCACCAGACTAAGGTAGCCACGTGCCCCTCTGCATATAATATGTACTATCTGTTTGTCACAAATACCTTAGCATGTACCACTGTACTATCTGTTTGGCACATATCTTATCAACTTCCATTTTGAACCTTAACAAGTGCACTTGTAGCGATAGTAATTGCTGTTGCACCTGCCTTCTCGCAAGACTTTATAGCTTGCTATCAACTATGTTTGTGTTTACCATAACGACTCATCTACCCTTACCATCTAACCACAAACTCTCTAGTTTTCCAGGGTATGGGCCACAACAAGAGTTGTGCCTTATACCAAGCTGTAGACACCCCATTTTTGACCGACCTTAAGACTTAGACGTCACCAGTTGAGCGCTCGGTGATACTACATATTATGCTCGTTCAAAAGCCTCAGAGTCGCCGCCGTGAGCCCCGCTTCCGTACTCCCGAACCCTCTTATATGCCTTGCCTCGGTTTGCGAACTAGGCTCGGTCTTCTCTGTTTCTTTTTCTGAGGGGAGGGAGAGGTCCTGTAGACCATCTCTCAGTGGCCGTGGGCTACATTTTGTGGCTATAGGCCATTTTGCCCATTTCGGAGCCCGGTTCCCGGTTTTCAGAGCCGTTAGGCCATGTGCCTCGGTTCGGGACCGCTTAACCATCTCCATTTGCCCTGATTTTTGGCATACATCTTATTTGCTCCCTTTTGAGGGACACTGGGGTCTGAGAAACCCACTTCGTGGCCGAACGCCACTTTCGGTTCTTGGCAGCCCATTTTCGGGACCCCGAACTGCGTGTTTTGGCCCCCGAGCATTCGTTTTGCATCGGTTTTCGTTCATTTTTGGCAGGTGCCTCTGTTTCATCACCAAGAAGGTCACTGGAGGATGGGAGGCCAGCAATTATTTTGGCAACCAGTTATATTCCATTTTCGCCCTCCGACACCCGTTTTTCTCACTCCCGAGCCAATGTTGAACACCTTGGGGCCACTTCCTTCAACCCCAAACCACATATTTGTGTTGTACACACATGGGAGGATCCTAATATCATATGGCCGGCCAGAAATTCCATTTGACCCTTTTGAACCCCTCTTAAAAATGGCTTATTCTCTCTCATGTTTTACAGTTTCCAAATTCGAACCACAGGGTTGTGATAAGGGTACATGGGAGGACACCAATATGTGGTGGCCGGCCACTAACACAACTTGGCCTTTTTGACCCTTGGCCGGCCGGCTAGGGGAGGTGGCCGACCGGCCACCTGCAAGTCCAAAAACCAGCCGGCCATGTTCCTCACAAAAGGCACTTTACAGCTGTATAGCTGTTTCCCCCAGAAAGTATCTCAATCCGGGAGATATTTTGTGGGGGAAAGCCTTGGTCCTTTTCCCCCACCCTTTCCTTCCATGCTCCCCCTCCTTTTGGTCCTTATAACCAGCTGCAAGCATTGGTATGAGGGGTTAGAAAAATTGGTCTTCAAGCCTTGATACACAAATCTCCCTCCATCTCTCTAATTTCCTTGAAAAACCTCCAAGTCCCACACCACCATTTCTTCTACACCACCAACCTCCACCCTTCCATCCTCCATTCCAGAAGTTTGAAGGTGTTCTCCAAGGCTTGAGGAGCCACAAACTCAAGCCAAGAGGCAACCAAAGTCAAGCCTTCAAGGGTAAGTAGTATTTTTCCTTTTTTGAGCTTATTTTGGTATCTTCTCTTAGCCATACGTGCTTACTGATTTGAGCTCCGACCAAAACTGAAAAGGTCATTTTTTTGAGCTCATTTTCTTGTTTCATTAAGGGCTCAACCCTGTTTGAGCCCCCCATCTTGCACTTGCTTCAATATCTTCCTTGAATGCTATTTTCTTGCATGCTTTGGCAGCCCATTATGCTTCCATTTTTGGTCATTTTATAGAGCTAAAAATAGTCTTATTTTGGCCCATTCTTCATGTTTCATTAAGGGCCTTTGGCTGTTTGATAGATATTTAGTATACTTTGTGCTTTGGCCATCTTTTGGCCCATTTCTTGCATAAGAGCTTAGCCATATCTATATTTGTTTTTGGGGTCTTTACAGTTCTGTAAATATGCATATTTTTGGTCCCTCTTCAATGTTGTAGAAGGGAATTTTTCAGTTTGGGCTTTGCATATACCACTTGCTTCTTTGGCCACCTTTTGGCCCATTTTTTTGCATAAGAGCTTATCCATATCTATGTTTGTTTTTGAGGTTTTTACAGTTCTGTAAAGTGGCTTATTTTGGGCCCCTCTTCAATGTTGTTGAAGGGCCCTAACCTGTTTGGAGTCATCAGCTGTGAGTTGCTTCATAATCTCATACTTAGGGCCATTTTTGCATGCTAGTTTTGCCCTATTTGTGTTTGCTGTTTGGCCATGCTTTGAACTGGAAAAATGCTTATTTTGGGGCTGCCTTACTACTGTCTATTCATTGCATGTCCATATTGTGCATGCTTTGTATAGCTGTAAGCCATTTCACGTACTTAATCTTGCATTTTGGGAGAAATTCCATGCATTGGGTGTACTTTCGCCTCGTTTCGGGGCTATTTTACCCCTCATTTTGCTACTGAGAATTGCATGTTTGCATATCATTTTCCATGTCTTTGCCATGTCTCATTAGAGTGGCATTTCAGTGCCTGAGGGTTGGTCCTCGGTTTGCGTGCACGCGTGCACGCATTTCGAGTTGTCTTATTTTCATCTGATGGCCTCCTATGTGAGTGTGGCTGAGGCTCTCTCATGTTAGTGTAAGTCCATGTTGCATTCTATATGCCATTTTAGCCATATTGCATTGCGTATGCCATTGTCTCGGTTTGCGTGCCCGTGTGCACACGTTTCGAGGCATTTCATTTTCATCCATTGGCCTCCTATGTGAGTGTGGTTGAGGCTCTCTCATGTTGGTGTAAGCCCATTATTGCATTGCATATGCCATTACCTCGATTTGCGTGCCCGTGTGCACGCATTTCGAGGCACTTCATTTTTATCCATTGGCCTCTTATGTGAGTGCGGCTGAGGCTCTCTCATGTTAGTATAAGTCCATGTCACATTCTATATGCCATTTTAGCCATTATTGCATTACATATGCCATTGCCTCGATTTGCGTGCCCGTGTGCACGCGTTTCGAGGCACTTCATTTTCATCCATCGGCCTCTCATGTGAGGCCTCGTTTGGGAATAGGCTATTTTAGTAACTTTTTGGCTTTTTACGAAAGATGTACAGAAAAGTAGAGAGATGATGTGACTAGTTTTAGTTGGTTTTTTGGCTTTTTGGCTAAAATAACCACTTCCCAAACGAGGCCTGAGTGTGGCTGAGGCTCTCTCATGTTAGTATAAGTCCATGTTGCATTCTATATGCCATTTTGGCCATATTGCATTGCATTCATGCATTTCCTCGGTTTGCGTGCCTGTGTGCACGCATTTCGAGGCGTCTCATTTTCATAGCATTGCGCATACTAGGTTGTATCTTAGACCGCATTCATGCATTTTCTCGATTTGCGTGCCTGTGTGCACGCATTTCGAGGCGTCTCATTTTCATAGCATTGTGCATGCTAGGCTGTATCTTAGTTGCATTCATGCATGTCATGCATTTTGCATCGTGTTCGGGATAGGAGTTAGCCCGGGCACGGGAAACGAGGTGCATTTCGTACTCCGAGTGACAGAATGTGTCTCAATTCTCCAGTCACCGACACTCCAGATCATCCATGATGGAGTTAGGTCTTGTTGTGTTTTCATGTGCATTCATCCCATATTAAATTGTGCAATTCGACTCCTCGGCCATCATGCATCGATATGCGTGATTGGTGGCACGAGGATCGAGGCATGCATATATCTGTGAAAATACATTGCTATGTCCCTTTCCTGCTCTCTGTTGCAGCAAAATGAAGAATCAGCAACTTTTTGGAGTTTGGCGCGCATTTCAAGAAAAGGTGTAAACAGAGGCTAATTGGGGCATCCCAGTGGATTTCCGCGCAAGGCAGCCCAAACATACATCATTCATCAGGAGCAAGGCAGTCCCTGGCTTGCACGCCAGTTTTACAGCTTTCTTAGTTAATTTGATTAATTAATTAGGAATTTGTATATCATTTGGACTGTATTATTTGGACTATAATATTCTTTTATTCGGGACTGTATTATTTATTCGGACCCTCTGCGCGAGGACATAACTGTAATAAGTGTGCGTGTGTGTGTTGTATGTCTTCCAACCCCACGTCTTTCTTCCCTTTTATTTATCCGCTTATGATGGTTAGATTAGGGCATATTTCAATTAGCATACAGTATGATAGCATGTTTGCATTCATTCATCTGTTTTGCATGCACCGGGCTCGGCGCACCATACTAACTGCATTTGTATTTCAATTTCCAAGTTGAATACATGTTAGCTGTAGCATTCCATGTGCCATGTTTAGAATAGCCGAGCCTGCTATAGTTGCATTTTTACATGTGTTGCATTAGGCATTTTTGTATACTTAGGATCATGCATGATTTCTAATGTAGTTTCTATTTTGGCTTGGAGTACTCGGTAAGTTCTATGCTTTAGCATCCTTGCATGCGTGTGAGTGACTGCCATGAATAGCATGCTTACCATGAGGCTAATTGCTTATGTGATATAACTGCCTGAGTGCCTGTGGGTGAAGGTTGGATTATTTGGATTGGGACAATTCATCAAATATTTGTTTTAAGCCCACTAGATGGTGGCAAAACTATCTTTTCTAAGCCCACCTGCGGGTGGCAAAATCTGCATTTTAAGCCTACTTGCGAGTAGCAAATCATCTTTCAAATAAACAAGCATGAAATGTTTTGTTCCAATTCAGGCGACCTAGTCTATACTTATATGCCGTGTGCATCACATAGTAACCTAGGCTAATAACCGGAATAAGGACACACAAAATTTTCAAAAATAGATATCATGGTTAGTAGAGGCCGATCTTTGATCGGGCGAGCGGGGGTGCTCACAAAGTGACCTTCCCCAATCGTACCCAAGTTCCCGAGCCGAGGCAACTTTGGTGATGACGGACACGTGGCCTTTGGCACCGAGTCAGAGTTTCCTAAATTTCCCATTAAAATATTTAGGTGGTGACTCTGTATCTGGCAAAGCAGTCCATGTTTGGCACTTCTTTCAAAAATCTGTTTTCTCAAAACGATTTGCCGGATTTGGCCTCTTTAGTTCAGATTTAGAACCGTGACAAATTTTGAGAGTCCTGAGCTGTAGTGACCCCAATAATATCGAACAGAACGGGAGCTCGTTCCTCCCGGGGCGTTCGGGGACGTCTACACAAGCCCAAGGGGGCTTCCTTAGTCCTGCTTGTGCAACTGAGACAAGTCCATGACCTGGGTAAATGGAAAAGAAATCCCTTACTTTTAGGCTGCCTTGCTCCCATCTTCGTGGGGTCGCCGCAGTATACTAATATCTCTAGGCCTGCTATCAGCTCCAATCAATAAGCGTTGAGGCATGCTATCAGGGCCAAGTAGGGTGTTCGCAGTTTGATTTTAGACGATTTGATCATTTTGGTCCTGCTCACATGTATGTGGTTTGGGGAAAATTTAACCTGCAACCACCCGCAGTGGAGTTACGGTTTGTGCAAATAGGGTTCGCAGATATGCGGGCAGTTTGCGGATTGGACTTTTTTCAATTTTCATATTCACTTTCAATTTCCAGAGTCAATATAATATAAGATTGATTTCAATTTCAAAAGTAATTAACAGATTCAATTTCCCCTCCATGAAGAAGTAGATTCAATTTCCTACAATTTTCACAAAGCAAACAAAAACAAACAAAAACAAAAACATTAAAAAACAATGTTCTAAAACAAGGTTTTCTACAACATTTCTTTTTGTATCATGAAATTAGGATTTGGTATGTTGGCCAAAAATATATAAGATAGAATGAATGAAATTAACGGTTCAGGTTTTTTTATATAAAAAAAAATGCTAAGTGCAGGCAGATTCCTGCGGGTGCAGTGTAGGTTAAACTCGCAACCCGCAATTATGTCATATTCTAAACCACATCCACCCGCATTGTGTCTGCGAAACCACCCATTTGTATGCAGATCAGTTAGGGTTGGGCTGGTTGGGCGGTTTGGATAACTCTATGTTCAGTCCTAGGGCCAAGCTATTGAGCTTCGGAGCTTGCTATCAGCACTGAGCTAGTAATGCTTTGGGGTCTGTTATCGACTCTAGGATGATAATGTTTTGGGGCCTATTGTCAGCTCCAAGCATCAACCTCAACTTGTGAAAGGGAAGCCTCCCTCAAAGGCTGTTATTACCCTTGTGGAGTTTTCCTTTGATAGGTAGTTGCGGCGGTTGTGGTTGCTGCGGGAACTCTTTCCCCTAGTAAATGCAAATGGCGACGTCGACAACACTAAAAATAGCAACGCTGAGATAAGATCCCTCAACAATTTGATCCCTGCAAGTACTGCCTCCACAACTCTCCTTAGCCTTTTTGTTGCACGGAGCCTATTCGGACCTTTGGCGAGTTGGACCTAGTTCGGCCTTCTAGTTAACCCGTTTCCCTTGGATTTTAGCTTATGCTCCTTTAATCACATGTGCTTGTCTAATAGAGGCAACCTCACCACTTAAGTCCATACTTAATTTTAGCCCCTTTACAGTCAGCAGCATGAGTACTAAGAATACTTATGGACAGTCTCGTAGTTCAGGCACCTAGAATTTACAGTCATCATCTAAAGCTCGTAGTCACAAGTGCAAGAATCATTAACATCGTAGTTTTGGTCCACCACTCTGGGGATGGAATCTCACATTTTATAAATATTATTTTATATTATTTTGATATTCAGGCGTTTGAGCCAATTTATGTGCACTTTGATTAATTTCAAAACCTTGAGATTAATGATCAAGCAAGTCTCCAGTGGCCTACTGATATAACTCGAACTAAAAATCCTGAATTTTTGTAAGTCTTTACTACTCAACCAAATCTTGAGGTTTTTAATAAGTACTATTGATTAAATTAAAACTAAAGATAAATGCTAAAGAGTGTTCTTATGACATTATTTAATATTAGGATTATGTTAAAATATGTATTGGGATTAGGTTAAAGTTACAAAAATTGTATTGATTTTAAAATCAATAAAACATATATATATATATATATATTTTATTTTTTTTATAAAAAAAATCTATTTCTTATGCTAAGGACACCTATTAATAAAACTTAAATTAAAATAAAGAGGCAATGTATAGATTTGGAGAGTTAATGGTTATAAAAGTGGACATTAGGTAAAAGGTGAAAATCAAATTGTCATTTATCGCATGCCATTTAGTAATCAATGGGAGGTTGAATCCCATTTTTAGCATAAAAGCTGCTAAAAAGAAAAAGCTCCACCTAAAGTATATGCTCGTCCTTTCAAGTCGAAGTTTCTATTGTCTCCAAAAGTTAATAGCAATTATTATTGGAATAATGTTTTAGAGTACTAAATTGGGAGTTCTAGAGCATCACTAATGATGTGGCACAGTGGCCCCTACCAAAGTGATGTGATATTTTGGCTTGAGTTTTTTTTTTTTTTTTTTTAAAGCTCATTAGAGCTATTAGTGGTCCAAAAATTAGTGGGATGAATCACCACTCTTATTATTGACCCTTTTAAAATATATATATATATATATATATATAAAAAGTAAGAATATGATGTACGTGAATTAGGTTATGATTAGGACGGCTAGAGTTAAAATTTTGAGTGTTTAGATTAATTAAGATAAAATTATTTTACGAAGTAGGACATGGTGAGTTTCATTGCCTGTAACAACACTTCTCTAATCTAATGTTGGATTAGAGAGAATCCAATCTATTTCTGCTTAAAAAGATAAAATTAATTTCAAAATTTTTAAAATTTATAGAAATAAGAAAAAAAAAAATTCTATTGTTTTTAAAATAAATGTATGCTCTCTACTCCTATCTCTAGCTACCAGCCACCATAGACTCTTCGGTAAGATTTGACAATGAAATGGTC
The DNA here is from genome assembly GCF_055761805.1 of Camellia sinensis. Lineage (NCBI taxonomy): Eukaryota > Viridiplantae > Streptophyta > Magnoliopsida > Ericales > Theaceae > Camellia > Camellia sinensis. The sequence continues at coordinate 84,730,860 of NC_138974.1, forward strand.
ACGGGCTATGACATCTAGCCACCTTCTGGCGACACTTCGACAAACACGTCTAGCTATCATGTTCATTCACTTTCCATCTTTGATCATCATTTTAAGTAATTGACCAGCTATATATATTTTGTATTTTCATTTGCTTTTCAAATATTTACATAAACTAATAATATTATTAAACGATAACTTAACAAAATGACCCCATTTTTAAGTCAATGAAATGCACAATGTTTCTTAAACATTTTTTTCAACTAGCATTCTTTTGATTTTTTGCTTTTTATATATTTTAAAATTGAGTTTTTTTTTAAATACTCTTTTAACAAAAACTTGCTTTTTCTTACTTATTTTTTTATTAATTTTTTCCCAATTTCTTCCTATGTTTTAGTTATAGCTTTTGGTAAAATAAAATAAATAAATAAATAAAAAGGTCAAAAACCACCGCAAAAGCTCTTAAAAATGAGAAGAAGAAGAAGAAACACATGAAAATGGCAGCTTTTAAGTCAATCCAAACCCCAATAATAACATAAAAAAGTCAATGCAAACAAGTTGTTTGTTAGTATAAAATGAAAGTTGTGGAAAAATATTAAAATACAACACCATATTTGAGAATAAAAGGCCTAATACAAAATTAAAAAGTCTATAATTTATATTAAAAAATTAAAAATTTTATTTTTTTTCTACTTTTTACATATCTTTTTATAAAAAATTAAAAAGTCATTTAAAGCATACTAATTTTTTTACATCATATTTTAACCAAAAAATCAAAAAGTTACAAAAATAACACGTTCCCAAATGAGACCTTAGGATATGTTTATTTGTAAAATTATTTTTGTTTTGATAAAGAATGATGAAACCTAAACATGCTTAGAAACTTTAGGTTGTTTTGGCAATATGTTAAAATAGTAAAAAAAGTCCAAACATCAGATATTCTTTTTATTTTTTAACATATTTTTTTTATATAAAAAGCAATAATAAAAAAAACTAAAATATGCAAACAATATAATTTATAATGTATTTTATTGATGATGGATAATTTAAAAGTTGTTAAAATTGTTCAAGCTTGTCATTTGAATTATTTGGCCTTGCACATCTTTGTCCAAGACACTAAAGCCACCACTGCTCGACCAATCCTTTCTTCCCCTCAAGAACCACCCACCCCACCCCACTCCACTCCACTATTTCTTCCTCACGCAACACGGTACGCGGCCCACCTCTACAATTTTCATCATGGGACTTTCACGCCCTGACATCCACCTCCATTCTTCTTCATCCTCCACCTTCAACCCTTTGACCAAAAGAATAAACACATCAATCTCAAAATTGAAACCACAAGTCAAACACATCAGCCAATAAAAATGAGAAAAATTAAGGCTATATTTGGTTAGCTTCTCCAAACATATTTTCACCCCTAGTTTGAGTGTCCTGTTTGTTTAGAGTTTTCAAAAATTAATTCTACACTCACTTTTGAAAACTCTTTCCAAGGTTGGAAAATTTGGATTAACTGGTCGTGTCCTCCCGGTTGAATAGAAGAGTGCTAACTTCTTTTTTTTTTTTTTCCCCCTACAATTAGCACATGTTATTTTTTGTATTTTAAATAAATAAAAAAATCAGAATTTTTTAAAATTTTTTATAAGCTTTGAATAGAATTTTGAGTTGTGTGTTTGGTTATGAGCTGTAAGTTTTTGTATCAAATATCATATGTCACATCAAAAATTCTAAACTCTTTTCAAAATTTCTAACCAAACAAATTTTCTACACTCAAATCATAATTTTAAAACTCACAAATTCAAAATACAACTCTATTCTCAAATTATAATTTCAAAACTCTTCCAAACACCACTTAAGGCTTTATAATCTATGAAAATCATATGATTGATTTTAAGGTGACGGTGACGGTGACGGTGATGAGTGTTGCAAAGGTGATAAAAAAAAAATAGAGGATTTTGGATGTACAGAATGGATATCTGTAGAGGTGATTGTGTAATGGTAATCGTGTGAGGGTGATTGTGTAGTTGTGTCAACACTAGAGAGGGTGAGTCAAGAGTACATTAGAAGGGGAAGAAAAAGGTAGTGAACGGTTAGGAATACATCAGGGAAGAGGCGAAGATAAGGTGGTGGTTGTGTGTCAAAGCCCCAGGGTGTATAAGAAGTGCATCATGAGGAATAATGAAAAAAGAGAAGACAACAAGAGAGGTGCATTGAGATAGGAATGGAGAGAGAGTGATGGCAAAAAGTGTAGATATGGTGATGAAGAAGAATTTAATAAAGATGTTTGGTGACGTTTACGTTTTCAGTTTATATTTATAAAAATTTTATAAACTGGTTTTTGTTTATTTTTAGAAAAACATAAACTACAAACGCGTTTGGTAATTAACAAAATGTTTTAAAAAATTTAAAAATATAAAAAAGAGTGAGAAATAGAAAGTGGTGGCAAGTGGCAGCGGAAGATAGTGGTGAAAAGTGGTGACGGTGGGTGGTAGTGGGTGGGTGGGTGACAGTGGCGGGTGGTGGGTGGTGGCGGCAGGTGGGTGGCGAACGACGGATGACGGGTGGTGGCGGGTGGTGGTAGTGGATGGGTGAGTGGGTGACGGTGGCGGGTAGTGGGAGGTAGCGAGTGGGTGGTGATGGTGGTGGTGGTGACGGGTAGCGGATGGTGTGTGGTGGCGGGTGGGTGATGATGGCGAGTGGGTGGGTGACGGTGGCGGGTGGTGGGTGATAGCGAGTAGATGGTGGTGGTGGTGGCTGGTGGTGGTAGCATGTGGGTGGCGGATGGTGGTGGGTGGTGGCGGATGGCGGTGGTGGTTGGTGGATGGATGGGTGACAGTGGGGGGTGGTAGGTGATAGCGAGTGGGTGGTGGTGGCAGGTGAGTGGCGGGTGGGTGGTTGGTGGTGGTGGCGGATGGATGGCAGGTGGCTGGTGATAGTGGGTGGTTGGTGGTGGCAGGTGGTGGATGGTGGTGGCCGGTGGGTGGTGAGTGGTGGTGGCAAGTAGGTGGCGAGTAGTGATGGCGGCCGGGTGAATGCTAGTTGCGGGTGGTGGCTGGTGGCTGGTGAATGGTAAGTGGGTGGTGGGTGGTGGGTGGTGGTGGTGGTGGCAGTGAGGGGTGGGTGGTGGTGGCCAGTGGGCGGTGGGTGGTGGTGGCAGGTGAGTGGTGGATGGTAGTGGAGGAAGACAGTGGCGGATGGTGGCTAGTGTTGGGTGGTAAAAAAAAAAAAATTGAAAACTCAAAACGGAAACACATTTTTTTTGTTTTCATTTTTTGGCCAAATTTATAAACTGAGACCACTGATTTATAAATCAAAAATTTTACCAAACAAGTTTTTATTTGAGTTTTTAAAATTTTTGTAAATATAAACAGAAAATTGAAAACGTAAGTGTTACCAAACGGCACCGGGTATATTTGGTAACGTTTACGTTTTCAATTTATATTTACAAAAAATTTATAAACTGATTTTTGTTTATTTTTTATTTATTTTTAAAAAAACATAAACTACAAACGCGTTTGGTAATTAACAAAATGTTTACAAAAATTTAAAAATATAAAAAAGAGTGAGAAATGGAAAGTGGTGACAAGTGGCGGCGGAAGATGGTGGTTGAAAATGGTGATGGTGAGTGGTGGTGGGTGGGTGGATGACGGTGGCGGATGGTGGGTGGTGGCGAGTGGTAGTGGCAGACAGGTGACGAATGGCGGGTGGTGGTAGGTGGTGGTGGTGGGTAGGTAGCAGGTGGTGGTGGTGGGTGAGTGGGTGACGGTGGCAGGTAATGGGAGGTAGCGAGTGCGTGGTGGTGGTGGTGGTGACGGGTGGCGGATGGTGGGTGGGTGGGTGACGGTGGCGGGTGGTGGGTGATAGCGAGTAGATAGTGGTGGCGGTGGCGGGTGGTGGTAGCAGGTGGGTGGCGGGTGGTGGTGGTGGTTGGTGGGTGGGTGGGTGACGGTGGCGGGTGGTAGCGAGTGGGTGGTGATGGGTGGTGGTGGTAGATGAGTGGCGGGTGGGTGGTTGGTGGTGGTGGTTGTGGCGGGTGGGTGGCAAGTGGCTGGTGATGGTGGGTGGCTGGTGGTGACAGGTGGTGGATGGTGGTGGCAGGTGGGTGGTGAGTGGTGGTGGCAAGTAGGTGGTGGGTGGTGGTGGCGGGCGGGTGGATGGTAGTTGCGAGTGGTGGGTGGTGGCGGGCGGATGGTAGGTAGGTGGTGGGTGGTGGTGGTGGTGGCGGTGAGGGGTGGGTGGTGGTGGCGAGTGTGTGGCAGGTGGGTAGTGGGTGGTGGTGGTAGGTGAGTGGTGGTGGGGGGTGGTTGGTGGATGGTGGTGGCGGAAGACGGTGGTGGAAAATGGTGGCGGATGGTGGCTAGTGTTGGGTGGTAAAAAAAAAAAAAAACTAAAAACTCAAAACTCAACACGGAAACACATTTTTTGTGTTTTCATTTTTTTGCCAAATTTATAACTGAGACTACTGATTTATAAATTAAAAATTTTACCAAACAAGTTTTTATTTGACTTTTTTAAATTTTTGTAAAAAAAAACTGAAAATTGAAAACGTAAATGTTATCAAACGGCACGAAAGTAATCTCACAACTTGGGTCAGTTTTGTTTATTGTTATATTAAAATGGGCAACTTACAAACACCCCCCTCGAGATTTGTTGAAAATACAGATTCCTCTCTGAGGTTTGAGAAATTACAAATTATTCCCTGATGGTCAAATTTACATAACAAATTAGAGGAGAATCTGTATGAAAATAAAAACCTCATGGGACAATTTGTTATGAAAATATAAACCTCAAGGGGCAAGGTGTAATTTCTCAAATCTTAAAGAGAAATTTATATTTTCACCAAATCTCAAGAGGGTGTTTTTAATTTGACCTATTAAAATTGATCTTCTCTTCTATATGTTTGTAATGAAAGATTTTAATTATATATAATAATTGCGAAATAGGAATAGTTATAAGACCATCTATAATTTCGTAATTCATCTACGGGTCAGCGTAATTTAAGGGATAAAAAAAAGGGAGGTAAATTAAACTTATCTTTCATGAGATTTCTTACATTTACATAGACTTCTCATATGATTTCAATAATTATACTAACCTCTTTAACTTTTGAAATTATTATCAAGATTCTCTCAATCAGTTAAGTTCGTACAAAATGCATTAGTTGGGTGTGAAAATCACCATATTACCCTTTGACTTGAACGTGAAAAGACGAAAACACCCATAAACTAACTCATTCATTATCAACATGGATAAATTACACTTACCTCTCTTATGGTTTTGCATATATATTATCAAAGATTTGTACATATTTTAGCATTATTTAATAAAATTCTTAAATTTCATGCAAAATACAATAAAACCCTTGAATTGTTAAGACATTATTAAAACATTTAATGAAAAAAAAAATCATTGATAAAATACTTAAAAATAAACAATCTCTCTAAAATTAATGTTAGATAACATTCTAATAATTTAATATAAAATTTATTCCACACTACATAAATAATGAAAAAAATATCATTTTAAGTAATACATTTATTATTTGAATTTTTTTTAAAGTTGAAATAAATGAATTTATCTTTTTTCCGACAATTTGCATTACTTGTTTATAAATATGTATGCAAATTATTATTTTATATTTTCTCAACCATATATTTTTCTCAAATTTTAATTTTTATCTTTGAGTCATTAAATTTTCAGTCGATGCATATTAGAAAAAAACACAGGTTAATATTTTTTACATTATTACAAAAATTAAAAATAAATATAAAAGTAAACATTAATCTTAACTGTAAGGGAAAATTAGTAAAATATTCCTCTTCAACTTTGTGTAATAGGAAAGATCAAAGACTTTTTTTTTTTATTAGCTAAGGTCCCTCAACAGTTTCACAAAGAAAATTCAACTCAGAAAAATTTGTCTAACTCAGAGAAATTTTGCCCGACTCAGATAAATTTTGGTCATAACTTAGAGAAATTTCAATTCATAGCGAAATTTCTGATTTCACAGAGAAATTTCAAAATTCCTCTGATATTCTCTGTGAAATGTTAAGGAACCTTAATTACTATGAAAATATTGCATATCCTTTATTTTGTAAAATCGTAATATTAGGGGCCTTAAAAAAAAATTCCCTAACTTTAAATGCACTAAATTTAATTTATCCTATTAAATATATATGAAATTATTATTTATTTTTCATAATTTTTCAAAATATGAATGTAATTTTAACTCTTTTTTTCTACAACAAACATTAATGAAGGTGAGAAATTAATTTTAAGATTTAATTTAATAAAAATAATTTAAATGAGGTAAATAAAGATGGAGAAATAGATTTTAAGTATCAAACATAACAAATTAAATGAGTATTTTATTATTTTGAAATAAGTTTTTCATTCAAGTAAAGATTAATTTTAATTTTAAATGTAAGAAATGATAAATTGTTTGAATTATTTATTATTCTCAAATGATTTCTTAATCCGTCATTCCCTATCAACTAATCTTAATTTACTGTGAGGCGATAAGATATATATATATATATATATATATATATTTACTTCTATATTTATTTTTTTATGTTTTTAAATCGTATGAGAAATATTAATTTACATTTTTTTTAAATATGCATCAGCTAGAAATATAATGATTCAAAATAAAAATAAAAATTTGAGAATAATATATGATTGACAAAAGATAAATTAATAATATTTTAACATATGAACAAATACGTAATGCAAATTTGTCGGGAAAAAAATCCATTTATTTCAACTTTAAAAAAAATAAATAATAAATGTATTATTTAAATGATAAATTTTACGTTGTTTATGTAGTGTAGAATAAGCCTTATATTAAATTGTTAGGATGTTATCTAATATTAATTTTAGAGATATTGTTTATTATTAAGTATTTTATCAATGAAGATTAAATTTTTTTCCCATTAAATGATTTAATAAGGGTCCTGCTACATTTCATGAAAACTGTCATGAAAATTGTCATGAAAACCATCTGCACCGTTGGATCATGAGACACATACCTAATCTAACGGTGCAGATGGTTTTCATGACAGTTTTCATGAAAATTCTTCATGAAACCTAGCATTTCCCTTTAATAATGTCTTAACAATTTAATGATTTTATTTAATATGTCATGAAATTTAAATTTTTTATTAAATAATACTAAAATATGTATAGATTTTGGATAATATAAATGCAAAATCTCATGAGATGAAAGTAAGATTTCTCATTTGAATAGATAAGATCACTAATGGATAATTTCGTCGTTTTTTATATTATAATGAGTACTGCTATTAGCATTCCATAAATTATTTTGGGCCCTCCAATTTTTAATTTTTTTTATTACAAATAATAACCTCAAATAAAATTATTAAAAATGACATCATTAATTTTTTGACACCCCATCTCACAATCAAACCTACACACCCATTATATTATGAATTAGGGTTTGTGAGAGCACTCACCTTCATCACTATCTAACCATCTTTCCCAAATCCCACCTTCAAAACCCACCCACCCTCAAAATTTTGAAAATCCTTTAGCGGTAATATTCTGGCGGTAACAATGGTAACCATTTGACTACCTACACTTCTCCAGCAATGACAATATTTCGGCGGTAACGGTGGCAGCCCTTTGGCGAAATATAGGTCCGAACATTACTTATTTGTTTGGGATGGTGTTTCCGAACAAATAAGTAATGTTCGGAAATGTAGGTCCGAACATGTAATTTCTTAACACAATGAACGGTCAAAATTGTTAACATTTGTTGAAATTTTCATTTTTTTAAGTTTGGGAATATAGGCCCGAGCATGAAAAATTCATAACACATAAAATGGTCAAAATTTTTAATATTTGCAGAAGTTATCGGAAGTAGTCCAAATCCATTATCAAGTTCGAAAGTTATTTTTTCATCAGGTTGCTTTGATAATATTGCTGCGTAGTTCTTTGCTGAACTCACACTTTTATAATAACTACTAACAAAACCAATTATTATAATTTTTTTTCCTATAAGAGAATAAATTATTACGATAAAACTAAGAAATTATATATATATAGAGAGAGAGAGAGAGCGCATACCAACCGTGACAATGGTGAATGAGGCAACAGAGACAGTAACCACATTGGCTCTTCTTATTCTTGGTGGATTTTGTTAGGGTTTTTTGGAAGAAACATTTATTTAGGGTATGGGGGTGTGGGGTGTGTGCATTCAATGGGTAGAATGTTTTCACAATAATAATTTTGATATTATTTGAGAGAGAAATTTTTTTTTAGAAATTTCAAAATTTATAAGTAAAATTTCAAAGAAATAGAAGATCAAAAATAGTTTATAAGGTACTAAAAGCACCATTATAACTTACAGTATCAACAAATTCTATTAAATAAGAGTGCTACTATTAGCACCTGTCAAAATTTTTTGGACCCCCAATTTTATAATTTTTTTTATTACAATTATACCCTAAAGTAAAATTACATTAAAAGACATTATGAAATGGAACACCCACCTATCAATAATAACTAATACTCTATAATATTGGACACCCACCCACATCCCCACCCCCACTTCCAACTCCAACTATATGTATTCTATGTTTGTAAACCCTAAACCTATTACTTTTCATAACCAATTAACATAAACCCTAAATCTATTATTTTTCATAATCATCTTAAATCCTGAATGTGTCATCTTCATCACCATCATCAACGCTATTGAACTTGAAAGTTTTGCTTAAAGTATAACGTATACTTCATCACTTATTTCATTGTGTAGAACAATGGAGGACGATGACAACATTCTCGGTCGTTTTCGGTCGTTCTTGTTTCGTTTGAACTGTTCGGTACTGGTTTGCTGACTGTTACAATTATGTTCGGTAACACAGTACTGAACATAATCTTTTCGTTGAATACATAAGTTCCGAACATTAATGCAGATAGTCAGTTATGTAATTTTCTTTGTTAAACTAACTTAGAATGGAAAAGAGTGAATTGGAATGAATTTAAGTTATGTATTTTGAATGGATTTAATTCATGTTATTTTAAGTTGTGAATTAGAATGGATTCAAGTTACACAGTGATGAATAAATTTTGTTCGGACATATAGTGCTGACAGGATCATTATTGTTCGACAAAACAATTCTGAATAAAATATATTTTTTTGGCTACACAGTGGTGAACAAATTGGGTAGGTGTGCTTTTCATTGTGAAAATATGAAGATTAGTTTTCTATTCTGAAAATATTATGGAAATATTATGGAGATTAGTTTTCCATATATATATACATTGTTTTCTATTCATACAATTCGCATCAATCTTCACTTTCTCATCTGAATTTTCCAATCAATGGCAAATTCCAAAGAGACCCACGTCATCGAAATCCTAATCGACGAAGAACACTAACCTCACAAGTAAATGCATTGTGTTTTCATGAACCACTTTTTAGATGTGGTTAATGTTGGAGAGAGAAGAGAGAGAAAAAATTAGGGTTTTGAAGGGATTTTGAGAGAGAGAGAAAAATCTTCACTCTCTCATATAAACAAAAAGTGTTTGAGAGAGTGAGAGAAAAGAGACATCACTGATGAGAGATAGAAGAGAGGGAATTGGAATGGATTCAGGTGGATGCGCATTTTATTGTGAACATGGGTAGATTTGATAATAAGTGGAGTGTCTAAAAAAATATTATTAAAATTTAAGATTTAAGATTGAGGTCCAAAGAAATGAAGGCTCCAAATTTTTTTTTAATAGGTGTTAATAAGAGTACTCTTAAATATTTTGACAATAATTTTAAAAATAAAAGACATTAATGTAAGTATTGAAATCCCGTAATTGCCATAACCTCACGGCAAGTGTAAAACGAAAAAAGAAAACAAAAACAAGGAAACACATGACACTAAAGTCTACGAAGCGATTAAAAAAAGTAAAAACAACGAAAATTCCACCAAACAAACGATTCATCAAACACCACATACGCTCTCTGTCTCTCTCTCTCCAAAAAATCCCAAATTCAATATTAGATCCGATCTCTCACCTCTGCAATCACCGACGTCACAAACCCAAAAAGACTTGAAATTGAAAGAATGGAGTTTCAAGTGCTTGATTTGGGAGCTCTGAATTGAAATGCAGTCAAATTCATCTCCATCACCACCATTATTTCCGCTGAGTCCATTCTCATTCAATGGCGATTTGAGCGACGGGGGTTTCGAGGGAACTAGGGTTTTGTTCTTCGCTTCGTTGCTCTTCTTCCAAGGGGGCGGCATGGATTTCTCCAAGGTCGGAGAGAAGCTTCTCAGCTCAGTTCGCTCTGCCCGATCTCTCGGCCTCCTTCCTTCCACTTCCGATCGTCCCGAGGTAATTAATCCCTCATTATGCTTATTTTACGTACATATTTACGTGGGTTTGTATTTTGCTACATGGGTTTCTTCAGTAATGTAGTTTTTTAGGTACCCAAATTGAGTTAATGAACTCACAGCTAGTGTTGAATTTTGATCAACATCATCAGTGTTGACTTGGGTTTCTATTTTGCATATCGATTAATAGACTAAATTGAGCTGGTGAACTTAGAGGGAATTATGCATCTAGTTAAAATTATTTATTTATTTATTTTTTACCTTTACTAGTGTTGATTTGAGGTTTGACTGAATTTTATTGGTTGGATTGGAAATTGGGTTTCTTTACCTACTCCTCGAAATTCATCAGCAGATTAGGTCGTTTGGGTACACTTTTGTTGCAGTTATGATAAGAGTGGTGTGCTTAGTAAAAATATGTGTGGCAACTCATGTGTTAGTATTACCTGCATCACTGTGTCTTGAGGTATTTCAAAAAAAATTACCACAATTAATTTTCTCAATTAGCACATAGTTGCATGTAACTTCTTTGAACATGTAGACTTGAGGGAGCAGCTATTAGAAAAGCGAAACAGATGTAAATGAAATGAGGTGTAATGTGATGAAAAGAATATAAATGGTTTTTTTTTTTATTTATTTTTTTATAAGAACGGATATAAATGGCATTGAGGCCATTTATTGGGGCTACTTATAATTTTTATTTATTATGAGAATTTGTGCCAAAGTATTCGGTGTACCTACTTACATTTTTAAATAAGCTGAAAGAGTTGATTATTGAAAAGTTGAGAGAAGGATGCTTTTAGTTTCTTCGTTATGATGATTGGCTTTCAACTTACGAGAAGCTATACTAAACAGACCCCTTATAGGTAGAGACATAATGATGAAACCAATTTAGGAATTGGATTCCATGAGAGAGAAAATGCTGAAATTAGGGATAAAGAGCAGTTAGCTCAATAGATACAATCTCAAAATGTCACAAACTGATTATAATGAGCCTAAACCTCCTACTTGTAGACTAAAGACCCAACCAAGCACTTATGGTTAGCTCATGCACAGCTGGCCATTCTAATAGACAACTAAATCTTATTACATCACATTACTTGGAGGCTGGATTACAAGTTTTATTTTATTTGGTCGTGTGGTTGGAAGAGGGGACGAAAAGGGTCTGGTTTCAAAATTGAAAATATTTTGATTGTCTTGAATAGTTATTGAGGACAACTTAGAAAACATGACCTTTGAATATTAAAATTTCATCTTTAAGGAGCCAAGACTAAGACTGATAAAATAAAGGGTGAATTACATGAACCTTTCTTGATGTTTAATATGATTATGTCACACGCCTATGTTTTGACAAAATTACATTGATCCACCCTATCAAAATTTGATGAAAACAACTCTAACAAAAGTAATGAATTTATTATATTATCCTTTCTATCTAAAATGACTTTTTTCGCATAATAAATTCCTAAATTACTGATTTACTTCTTGAGTAAACTTGGTGATTCCATGCTGTCATCTCCCTTTACCCAAATGCACCATTATCATCCCCATGAATGATGATAAGTGCGAAACACCGCCACCCACACTTCGCGAGCATAGCCTCACAAGACCATTGTCGCCCAATCTTTCAACTCTCTCTCTCTCTCTCTCTCTCTCTCTCTCTCTCTCTTTTCCGCTCTTCATCAAACCCAACCATCCGACATGACACCCATGCCACATGGCTGAAACAAAAACAACCAAACAACAAAACCATCTTTAGCAAGTGATCACACTATAACCATCATCACAACAATTACCATTGTTGTCTTCTACCACCATGCACCACTCACTACATCCTTGGACTTTGCCAATAATTTATTTTAGGAAACCAAAATGGTGTCTTATAGCTAACGATGTTATTTGCTTCAATCCATACCACCTTAAACATTGCAAAACACCCACATTTGCTAGAGCAAAATCCATCATTATAGTCATGGAATTGTCATGCCGTCTTCTCTCACCTAAAATTTTACATTGTTTCTTAAGAATTCTACAACTCTCTGCATTTTTTTTTTCCAAATTTTTAATTTACTCTCCATTTTAAAGATTGATATAGGTGTAGAAAGATTAAACTAAATTACTTGTGGAATGAGATTTTCATTTGCAATTTAAATATGGAGGTTGTGGATCTTCTAATTCTTAAAAGAAGTATGGGATTCTTAGAAACTATGTACAACATTTGTGTTGGCATGTATAACAACCCAAGTGAGTTGGTTAGGTGGATTCTTGGAGTTTCAACTCCAGAAGGTCCCACATGAAGTGGGCTTGATTCCAGCTCAAGCTTGAGCACCTTTTTATTTTCCAAAAAGCTCCAAATTGCCTTGCTCGATCAGCGCTCAAGCGGGCTCTAGGTTTGGATCAATTGTTGACCTAATTAGGTCTATAATTATTTTTTTTATTATAAATTGATACCTGGTTTTCTTTGTAATATAAGGAAATGTACTTCGAAGGAGAGAAAATCTTAAGCTTTCAGGCTAGCCTTGTGATCTCTGAAACCATATTTTCTAAAACTATGAACTAGAGCCTTTTGGTGAAAAATTCATTAGTGAAATTATAGTTTATATTTTACGATAAAAACTCTGCACAAACACTTTGCATGAGATGCCCATCCATTGGTTGTTGAGTAATGGAGTTGTGAGGAGTGGAGATTGGAGCGAGGAGTTCCTTGTAGCATTCTTTGGAGTTAGAGCCACAAGGAGTGGAGTGCAAGCATGGAGCTTGACGTAAAGGTTGCTTGAGTGAGGTTATTGGATTTGGGTTGCAAGTCCTTTTACCTTGAGTCTTGTAGTCTTGGGTTTGTTTGTGGTTTTTCTCTTGAAGAGAGTTTTCTTCAAGGTTATTCACGACAAAAATCGCATTCTTCTTTGTTAGTTTTGAGATTTACATGCAGTTGACCGATTGCATGTCCACAATTTATAAACCAAATTAAAGGAATTAAAATTGGTTTTTAATTTGGCAACCTTCCTTATTAGTTTGGCCTCAAATAGGTCCTTCTCCACTATTTGTGAATGGTTATTGGAATTGCTGAGAATTTCTTTTTCTATAAATTTAGGAAAGTAATTAATTATTGGTTTTGGAGTCTGAAGGTTAGAGGTTAAAGGATAGGAAATGAGTTAAGGTTTTGGAGGTGCCCTAGATAAATTAGTTGCGGCAAGAGTGGCTAGCTCACTAGCTGATTGAGATTCCACAACTACTTCTTCAGGAAGAGCTGCAAAGGCAAAGTCTAGCACACCATGAGGAGGCAGAGGAAAAATCATATTGAAACAGCCATGGGTGAACTTGTGTCTAATCTTCTATCTTCCGTTGGTAATATTATCTAAAAACTAAATAAAATAGATGCTGGTTTGAATTTTAGTGGGTAGTGCCCTCTGATGCTCAAAATGATTTTTTTTTTTTTTAATAAGCAATTCAATATGCTCATGATGAAATTAGTTTACTTATCAATAAAAACTACTTGTTTCCAAAAATGTGAGACCATTAAAATTATCCGCAATAAATACAGAAAAATACAGAAATTTGAACATAGTGTGATGCTCTAAGAATGTTCATAGAAGTGTCTATAGTGTCGCTAATGGTGAAATCACATGATTATCCTTCTTTTGTGCCACAAGTCTCTAAAGGTCGTTCATCAGTTATAGGCTTCTCAAATTTTCTCTTTGTTTAGACTTCTACATGTTGAATGAGAATCTTGAAATGGTATGGATCTCAACACCATTTTATGAATAAGGTTGAATTAAACCATCAAGAGTAAGTGACCAACCAATTGACTTGTCAACTAAGAGATCATGCATTCAAGTTTATTGAGCTAGGCATATTCCTTATTTTTAACGAGGAGGTTGATGACTCTGCTTCCGAAAACGTACGACTTTTCTCATAACTCCTCCCATCTTCCTTGTTTTAGGAGAAAAAAAAGGAACAATTTGTAATTTGTATTTAGCTTTTTGGCTTGTATATATTCCATTGCTGTACTGTAATTTATTTATTTGATTATGATTGACTTATCTATCTTGTAGGTTCCTGCACGAGCTGTAGCAGCAGCAGCTGTTGCTCGTGCTCTTGCTGGACTACCCCCTCATCAGAGGTATAGTCTTCCATCAAGCTCTGAAGAGTTGAGTTCGATATATGGAAGCAAGCCCCATGGTCAAGTAGTGGAGGAGCTTGAGGAAGAATTTTACGAAGAGGTTTTCCTTGCTCATGATTGTCAATTTGGTTTCAGCAAGTGGCATGCTTATGTCCTATACTGTCTTTTGATTTATTAATTTTTAGTTGATAAGATAGGTAATTGATTCATATGACAAAGTTCTTTTTAGTTATTGCAAAGAGTGCTAATGTTTTCTTTACCTAAAGGTGCCAGCTAGCTTACCTGGTAATGTTAATATCTCTTTGTAGTTGTACCAGGGACCTGGGATCCGATCCTGTTTTCATCTGGGTTGGGTGGGGTTATGGGTAGGCTCCTCCGGCAATACACACCAAAAAAAAGCATACTCGCTGTTTTTACCTGTTTTAGTTCGCAATATGTTTAGCATTCTTCTTGTCAGCCACCTGTTTCAAAACTTCAAGAAATAAACCTCCTGTTCATAAGACCTTTGAATCCACAACATGGAATTATTATCATCAACAACATGCTTCACAGTCTCTTCGAAGACCTGAATTATCTGGAAATACCCCCTAATTAAAGTTTCTGTGATCAACCTAATTCAAGTGTTTTCACAATATTTCTGCTGCTTCATCTGAACATGAGCACTTTGCTTTGTGTCTATGGTTGTCTTGCCAGTTTAAATTCTGACATATTACTGAAAGCTGGTGGAATTTTATTGTATGCAGGAGTTTGATCCCGTAAGACATGTTCTAGAGCATATGCCGTCTGAAGAAAATGACGTAGCATATTTTGAGGAAAAGGTAATATTTGAATTTTTCTTTGTTGCATATTCTCCATGCTAGAGTTGACCATTGGTTCAATGGTAAAATCTTGGCTTAATAACCTTGAGGTTATGGGTTCAAGTCTTGGAGCAACCACTTTGTGTATTATGCCAAAGGTTAGGTGTGTACCCAATCTTTTCCCTTCCAAACACACATTAATGTGTACTAATTGGGTGCTGTTTTTGTTTTTGTTTTTGTTTTTGTTCTTGTTTTTTTTTTTTTATATATTCTCCATTTTGAACACTTCTCTCTAACAATGGGACTTTTACATGTCCCATGGAAATCGGAGCCCTTTATGCTTTATATAGGATTTGAAACACCAGTCTGTTTCTTTTGTCATTTGTTTTATACTGGAGGGAGGCTCATGTTGTGTGTGCATCTCATCATATTTCCATGCACATTTATGCAGTTATTTGCCTGATCTGTTGTCAGTTGATTTTATAAATCATTACTTCTCTCGGACTTCTAGGTGCCAGCATGTTAGAAAAGACATGCCAAACAGTACCAATTAACCAAAGGGCTTTGCCATCATAGTTTTTAATAGATGATTCTTTTTCTTTTTTCGTGGTGAGTATGTTGATGCCTGTATTAAATTCCTGCCAAGTGCCAACTTGTGTACTAAATGTTATGCATCAAACAGTAGGGTGACTTAATTTTCTTGTAAGCCCAATCACACATTAGAATATCCGCTATATGCTGAAATCGTACACAATCTTGATTTAATACTTAATGGATAAAGAAATGCTTAGTAGTTTGCTTGGTGCTATATATTGTTTACTGTTTCACTGGCTCAATATATATATATATATATTTAAATTCTTTTCCATTGATGGTATGGCTAAGGTCATGAAGTACGCAGCTTAAAATACAATATGCTACTTTTCCTAGATTTACATCAATCTGATTTTTATTGGCGCGCAGGATCACCTAAGGTGTACTAATTATTTATTGAGAGAAGGATTCACAAGGCATGTTTTGTGGCACCAGTTTTGCTTGTACTTATGCTTGTAGTCATGATTCATAAGATCTATGCACTTGTCAAATTTAGCTTGTACATTTAATATGGCACACAAAGTGTCCCCGGTGACATGTAATTGAAGGGTGGGATTTTTTTCTCTTTTGGTGTTCATTGGTTAATTGAAAGATGTGCTTTTCCACCTTATGAGCTTGAATAGTTTATCTTTTTTTGGTATTCTTCTTTCACCCCTCCACTCTCCCATATGCTGTGTGGTTTCTTTCTTTTGTTTTTATTTTGGGGGGGGGGGGGGGGGGGAAGCTGGTTTTCTTTTGTAAGTGCTTATACTTGCACTACTTTATTTATCCCACTATTTATAGATCAATCTTTTTTCCATTCTTTTATAGGCCACTGTTAGATTAGCACAATTGGATAGCATAGCAGAACGTTTGTCCCGCCACGTTATGGAGCATCATGAAGAAATGGGTAAGTTTCTTGCCAAAGTTCACCCACCTTTATTTGATTGTTCTCTAAAATACTTTAATCTCTAGACTCTTGACATAAAATTATTTCACATTTCATGAAGTTATTAGCTCTATATATTGCTATTGATGTGTTCAATTTTTTAAAATTGTGTCTTAACTTGCTTAAAAAGTTCTATTTTATGTTTCCGATGTATATTAAACCCTTTGGCACTGCTTTTTGGTGAGAAAATATGATACTTTTCTACAATTATGTCATATCTAATATGGCACTAGCTTCTTATCACATTAATGTCATATTTAAGGAAAATTTTCATTTTGATGGATGATCACACGTAAGCTCAATGTGTGAGGAATGTCATGCAACTGAACCACCTCTTTGGATTTAGTGCTTGCCACATTGAATGTGCCTACAGACTTGCAACAAAGAGGAAAATGGGCCGTTGAGGAAGTCTGTCTGCCCTGGCTGTACTAAAGTTCACTATTTGAGTTTGCCGGTATTTGTTTATGGTTAGGTAGGAACAAGAATTTTATTGTGCAGCTTGGTGCTTTACACTTCTCCTTTGGCTTGTGATGCACACTGCACATGACAATGTTAATTGTATAAAATGGAGTTATGGGTGCATGCTTGTGTCATAGCAGCATGCGGCCCATGTAGTTTGTACCAGCTCTTCTTTTAGTGAAGACTGAAGATCAACTACTAAGAAAGATTCTGTTACAAGCATTTAATCCTATGCTGCCTGGGCCATTGTTGCTACAAATTTTGGAGAAAGGAAAGCGATCTTCCAAAAGTATTGACTTACCCTTGATGTAGCTTAAATTTTTGGTTTTATTTTGTTTATTTATTTAGACGATTGGAAGAGTTTTTATTTTCCATTATTGCGTAGTTGAATGGGGATCCACATCAACTTAAAGTGGTCACATTCTTGTCAGTAGTCACATCAACACTAAGTATCATGACGAGATGAGTATGATGAGTATGATGTCTTGAGACATGAGCAAGGGGATGCCTAGGTTGGGCCTTAGATTAGAGAATACCCAAGTCTGAGACATGAGAAGGCTTCCTTTTAGCTGATTTAGAAGTGTGTGATGTCTGTTCTCTCCCTCCCTCACAGCTTATTCTTCTTCCTTTTTTTTACTAGTGTCAGTGGGAATTGAACCTTGGCGTCACTACACAATAGCTCTCATATTACCCTTCAACTTTGATTTGAAAGCAGTGGGCTATTTTGGGCAATTTTTTTAAAACAATAATTCTAAGGACACAGAACCCACCACCAGAAAATACACTTGTAATGATGTGAGTGGAGCAATCTTTAGTGGTGGACCTCATGATCTGATGTGTTTGGTCAGGATTATTTTATGTGGTAGTTTCAGTGTCCGTAGAATTATTGTTTTTAAAATTATACATATAATTTTGAATTAAAATAATTCTCTGTTTGTGGTATGAGAGTTACTGAACCTTCTATCTGATGATAATGAACCAATGGATAATTTTTGAATAATTTAATGGGCAAGTTCAGACACTGGTGTATGGGGATCCAAAGTTGGGGAAATTCTAAGGGGACAGTCCCCTCTCTTTTCTTTTTTTGATCAGCAACAAAGGAAATTTTTATAGATAAAGAAGGTCATAATGAGGACAAGGAGTCCTCTCAACATGAAGATAAACAACAAGAAACCTATCAGAAGAGAAACAAACTATGCATCATAAATAGCTCTCCAATCCCTCTCATCTTTGTCAAACCTGGAGGAATGGGCATTCTGCTTTTCTTGTCTTTTCTTCCTCCCCAACCTACCTAACCCACCCACCCACCAGCTGCTCCTTGTTTCATTTATCATTTTATTTTAAAGCAACATAGGTTTTTACTTTTTCCATCATCATGGAATGTGTTGAAACAAAAATAAACAAAATTTAATTGCTGGGAAAGTGAAAAAGCAGCAGACGCTGAATAGTAATAGTCATTTGCAGCAACAGTTAGATGTGGAATTTCCCTCATACGTATAACAAGATAGCGAATGGGTTTCTCCTCTTTTTCCCTACACATTTGATGCAATTTTTTTTCTTTATTTCAAGGACTTAAGCTTAGTATCCCACATTCACAATCATTTTTGGTATCACAGAGGAAGCAATTGATTCATATTGCAATTTAAACGAAGTTTGCTCTAATGCCATGTTCTGTATCATGGTGGAAGAGAAGACATGGAAAAAGAACATAGAGGCAGCAAATTATTGAGAAAAGTCGGGGGGAAATCCACGTAGGGCCACCTACTCTTTTCTCGTGTATTATTTTTTATTTTTATTAATTTTTTTCTTTTTGGTTATAATGGGTGGGCCGACCCGTTTTTGAGTT
Source organism: Camellia sinensis (assembly GCF_055761805.1). Lineage (NCBI taxonomy): Eukaryota > Viridiplantae > Streptophyta > Magnoliopsida > Ericales > Theaceae > Camellia > Camellia sinensis. The sequence continues at coordinate 84,749,929 of NC_138974.1, forward strand.
GAAAAAAAATCCTTATGGATGCACTAATTCTCCTTAAACCACATGTATCGGGTCCCCTTTCCATTGGTTTCAATTTAGTGATGGTAACTACCATAGTACCATGCCATTCTGACAATGTTATTATAGAGCCAATGTGTTCTTTTGCCATGACGATATCTGTTGAAATATGGTGTCAGTGCACTATGCACCTTGTGATGGGAAGAGGTCATCTTCTACGTGTCGCTGCGTTATTTTGATTAATCATTTTGGAAATGTAGATGATGATGAGCTTGGCATTTATGTAAATCAAGCAGTATTGATACTTTTTTATAGTAATTAATGCTGTTATGTTGCTTGAGGTAAAGAAGTGTTAACAGTCTTACTTTATAAAGATGTGTCTTCCAAAATGTGTCATCTCTAAATTAGGTAATAATACTTGTTTTTGGTCAGTGAAGGGGATGCATTTGGTGAGGGAATTGGAGAAAGACTTGAAGGTGGCTAATGTCATTTGCATGGTAAGCAGGTGATGGTATTGCAGATAAATGTCTTAACCAGCTTAGCTCAAATTTACTTATAACATGGTGAAGTCATTCAGTTGATTACACAACTGAAGGTTTTTTAATTATCCTACTGTGGTTTGTCATCGTAAGGATGATATTTATTATTTATTAATCAATCAATATGTTACATCACAAAGTTATGGCTTTCATCACTGCTGTTCATTTGGTATTGCAGAATGGGAGAAGGCATCTAACCTCATCAAGGAATGAGGTATCAAGGGATCTCATCGTCACAACAAGTTCCAAAAAGAAGCAAGTTCTTCTGGTATTTCCTGTTTTTCCCCCTAGACATTATAACAAAATCAATCTTAAATATTTCTTCCTTTTGCCTTTTGTTTTTTTAACCATAAGTGGAGGCTTGTTCTCAAAGAAGATATTGATATTGAGGTCCCTCCTTTTGCAAATTTTGCTAGATGTAATTTTCTATTTTCCAATTCTTGTCCTTTGACTTCAGTTGTTTAGGTGGAAATGGTTCCATTGGAAACTATCAAATTGACTATTTGTTGCACTACACAGTTTCTGCCTTTTCAAATCTTTCCTGTATGATTAGATTATATTTTTGAGCTGCCTTCATACAATCTTTCCGTAAATTATATTTACTCTTATTTGTGTTCGAATTGAAAAATGTTGTTCTTCCATAATTGAATGTGATACTTTCATCTGGCTGTGGTCCAGTATTTTCCGACAATTGCTGGTGTAACAATGTTTAAGACTTTGTATTGTCCTCCTGGTAATTCTGCAATTGCTCAAAAAATGCAAGATGCTTCCATCCTTCTTGCATCTGAATTTCAGGGGAGAGTGTTGTTTGATTCAGGGTACATTTCAGGTTGCCCTTCTACCCTGAAAGATTAGTCTTGGATGGAAATGATGCAAGTTCTTGAACTAATCACACATGCTAAAGTGCCATGAATTTTATAATCCATAGCTTTGCAAGCTTCTAGCATCTAGAGATGAATCCCTTCAGAGTAAACAACTTTAGTACTTAGTACTACTATAAGCTTGTTTGGTTTGGATTTTCAGGATTCACTTTTCAAAAAAGTTGAAATTTTTTGTTTTCCGTGTTTTTTTGTTTTCACTATTTTTTTTTTAATATTCTAAGCAATTTTTTTTTTAGATACACCTAACATAAATACACTTAAAAAGTATAATATTTGTGAAAAAAATCTTTAGAAAATTCACTAAATACCAAAAATACAAAAAAAGAAGAAGAGAATTCAGTACATTTTTCGTATTTTTGTGTATTTATTGATTTTTTAAAATATTTTTTTACAAATATTTTACTTTTTATATATATCTAAGTAATGTGCATCTAAAAAAGTAAAAAAAATTGCTTAAAATTTTAAAAATATTCACTAAAAACAAAAAAATACGAAAAACAAAAAATTCAATTTGAATTCAAAAAATTGAAACCAAACACACTGATGTTTTTATGAACAAGCCTTTTCTTCCGTCTTTCTTCTAAATGCGATCTTCTCACAACTATTAAATGGAAGTGCAGGTTAGTTTGTCAGTGATTAGTGTTGCTCATGATGTTGCTCAAATTAGGTTGTTTTGAATGCCTTAGAACCTTCTTTACAGTTAATTGATCATGCTTTACAGTGTGAATGGGTGATCTGATAAAATTGTTTATTTATTCCCTGAAACAAATGTTGTGACTGGCAGGACATGCTTCCAATTTTAACGGAACTTCGTCATGCATTGGACATGCAAGTAGCGCTTGAAAACCATGTTGAGGAAGGAAACTTCTTTAAGGTTGGATGTCGGTTTTGGTGTTATTTTGTGGAATATTGCACTTTAACTCTCCAATTCTTTACTTAGTTTGCATGTATTTTATTGGTAATGTGCATGTCTCATAATTTCCTTTTTCCTTTTTCTTTACCAAATACTTAATGTATTGTGCAGGCATTCCAAGTCCTATCCGAGTATTTGCAGCTTTTAGATAGTTTTTCTGAGCTTTCGGCCATACAAGAGATGAGCCATGGTGTTGAGGTGAAAATTGAGTACCTACTACGAAACTATTTGAAGTAAAAAATCATTTATGTTTGCCTTCTCCTATTTTGGATTATGTCTTTCCTGTGGTATATGTAGGCTTCGTTTAAGCTTTCTCTTGAGAACCATTTGGCCATGGGATGATAGGACGAACATTTGTTATTTCATAGTTCATATGCAAAAGTTGTTAATGTTTTGGGTCTCGTAATATCCTTGCAGGTTTGGCTGGGAAAAACTCTTCAAAAGCTGGATTCACTTTTATTAGGGGTGTGCCAAGACTTCAAAGAGGATGGCTATATAACTGTCAGTACACCAGCCTCTTGCTTTGTATTGGATCATTATTTTCTTAGTCAAGTGTAATGCTATATTATACTTGAATGTAGTGCACAGAAGTCTACTTCTCCCATCTCCTTCTCATGTTGTCGCTTTCCAAAATGGATATTTCTGTTTATCATATCTCTTAGACATGGGCCAATATGGAACATGTATGGTGATTTAACTGCATCATCTGGTATTGTTATTGAGATGTTCAACTTGTCGGCCTGTATAATGATCCGTATACTTTATATCAACCAGAAGATGCTTGGTCTTATCAATTTTATTTCTTGGGGAAATTGGTTACAGTTCTCAATTCTTTCTTTGCTTTTATACTCTGTTTGCCGCATGTTGGTCTTTTTATTTTTGATTTTTTGGATTTTGCATTAGGAATGCAATTTCTGCTTCAATCATTCTAGGTTAAAATTCTTTTGGTTTTACTTTTTTTTGGAATATTTTATTGTTCATATCAGTATTCAGTACTAGATATCATTAATCAATAGTCAAAACTGGGTATTATTAAATAATTGTTACAATTCACTTAGAAAATATGAGGAAGAAGAACTCCGAAAATATGAGGAAGAAGGAATATATTTCTGTTATATTCAAAACTTCTTATTTTACAAGACCAAATGACACTCCTTATATAGGAGATATTACAAACATCATTATAACCCATTATATGCCACTTACATATTATATATTACCACTATCTACCACTATCATATTATATACATGCCACTATCTACCACCAACACCACTATCATATTCTATACATGCCACTATCTACCACCAACACCACTATCATATTCTATACATGCCACTATCTACCACCAACACCACTATCATATGCCACTATCTTATTATATGCATTAACACAAATTTCCAGCACTCCCCCTCAAGCTGGTTTGAAGATATCTTCCATAGCCAGCTTGTTAGTCAGCTTATCAAATTGCTTCTTGCGTAGTCCCTTCGTAAGCACATCAGCTAATTGTTCACCTGTTGGAGGGTAGGTCATACAGATTATGCCAACATTGATTTTCTCCTTGATGAAATGTTTATCCACTTCTATATGTTTTGTGCGATCATGTAGAACTGGATTATGAGCTATAGATATAGCTGCTTTGTTGTCACAATAGACCTTCATAGGTGTCGGGTGAGAAAGCTTTAATTCTTCAAGAATTCTTTTAATCCACATTACTTCACAGATTCCATGGGCAACAGCTCTGAACTCTGCTTCTGCACTACTTCTAGCTACCACATTCTGTTTTTTACTCCGCCATGTAACTAGGTTCCCACCTACAAAGGAGCAGTATCCGGATGTTGATCTCCTGTCTGTAACACTTCCTGCCCAGTCTGCATCTGTGTATACTTCAACTTGAAGATGTCCATGTTTCTTGAACAGTAAGCCTCTCCCTGGAGTTCCTTTCAAATATCTTAAGATCTTATAAACGGCCTCAAAGTGCTCTGCCCCTGGTGAGTGCATGAACTGACTTACCATGCTGACTGCAAAGGCAATATCAGGCCGCGTATGAGACAAGTAAATCAATTTCCCGACAAGTCGCTGATATTGTTCCCTCTCTTTGACTTCTTCAGCCTTAGCAGCTTGTAACTTCAAGTTAGGCTCGATCGGAGTCTCCACCATCTTACAACCAAGCATACCTGTTTCTCCAAGGAGATCAAGAACATATTTTCTCTGATTAACGAATATACCTTCCTTGGATCTTGCAAATTCCATTCCGAGGAAATACTTGAGGGCTCCCAGATCCTTAATGTGAAATTCTTTTGCGAGTTTCTCTTTGAGGGCTGCTAACTCTGCTTCATCATTACCAGTTAAAATGATGTCATCAACATAAACAATCAAAATTGCAATTTTACTGTTTTTTGAATGTTTATAAAATATTGTGTGATCTGCTTGACTCTGCGAGAAGCCACAACTGATAACTGCCTTCCCAAAGCGTTCAAACCACGCTCTTGGTGATTGTTTGAGTCCGTATAATGACTTGTTCAATCTGCATACTCTGTCGCTTCCAAGTCTCTGCTCAAATCCCGGCGGTAGGCTCATGAACACCTCCTCTTCAAGATCACCATAGTAATTATTGATTGGAGATTAATCATTGTTGCAATGTTTGATGTGTTCTGCTCTCTCTGACATCTTTTTATGCATTCATTACGTGGTTAGTTTTTTTCAATGGACTTGTTACCAGCATGGACACTTCCAAGGCGCATGTCCATGTCCAACACCAATGCTCATCGGACACTTCTTGACATGTGTTGGGCATATAGCCAAATGTGTTATATTATTATTTTTTATTAGTTTTAGACCAAGACACACTTCTGATGCATGGGGGACACACATGTCCATTGCTTACACACACACACGAAACACAGTATAAGTAACTTAGCCAATACAATGGTAAAAAGAAAAAAGAAAGTAACAATTTATACCTATTAATCCTCTTCCCTTAAACTTTAGAATAAAGTGTTGTGTTACAATTTTTATTATCTTTGAATGAAATATTCATATATATGACATATAATAAATATATAAAACCATATATTTAGTGCATGTCCCTCATGTGTCGTGTCTTACATTTTTTGAAAATTGATGTGTTGGTGTGTTCTTGCTTCTTAGATTGTAATGCATTTGTTGTTCAGCATTCTTGTTGTTTTCATTTTTTTCTTGATACGAGCGTTTCAATGCTTTGTAGGTGGTTGATGCTTATGCGTTGATTGGGGATGTTTCTGGTCTTGCTGAAAAGATACAAAGCTTCTTTATGCAGGAGGTTCTCTCAGTAACCCATTCTGTCTTGAAAAATATTTTGCAGGAGGTATGCTGCTGCATTCTATTATCAATTGAATTCATTAGTGAAGCAGCTGGAGATTAACAAAGTGAAAAGAAACAAGATACTTGCATATCATTGTGTTTGTGTTGGTTTGGACTTCTTTGGGCCAGGTGTAGTTTGTCAGTCTGTAGATTTCCTGAAGAACAAAAGAAAGAAAAGTGTATCCCCTCCCTCATCGCATAGTTGTCTCACTTTAGTGGGTCTTATAACTCTCCAGTCATCTTAGTGTTATGCCCTTCTGGAGGTAGTGCATGCGTTTGGACTTATTTTTGTTCCGATATGGTTTCTCTCTGTTTCTTTTATACTTCTTTAAGATCGAAGGACAGAAAAGTGTATTCGGCCCACATCCAGTAGTTGTCCCACCCTAGTGAGCCAATAAGTCTCCATCACTCTTTCGTGAGTCAGGTCCTTTTGGAGATAGTTTGTGGATTTGGACTTCTTTGGCCTAGGCGTGGTTTGTGTGTTACATTTCCTTAAGATCAATAGAACCAAGTATATCATTATGTTTATCATTTTGATGCCACTGTATTACATGCAAAATTATAACCTTGAGTCATCTACAAGTGATGATGATCACCGTAAATGGAAATGGTAGAAGCGGAATATATGAATTATTTAATTATGTGAGCATATAGCCCTTGATAGAGTGGATAATTAAATAATGGTTGAATGACACACACACACACACGCAGACACACTTTTTCATTGAACGACATTCTCACTGAGATACTATTTAAATTTGGCAGGACCTGGAAACTTCCAATATGCAAAGTAGTAGGTATTACTTTTATGTCTCTGCATACATTGTTTGGTTTTAGCATAAACCATGCTGATTCTGATTTAGTTTTTAAATATCTTCCAGTTCCAGACTTACCTACAGTGATCTATGCCATCAAATACCTGAATCCAAGTTTAGGCAATGTTTATTGACAACACTAGCTGCCCTTTTTAAATTGATGAGTTCATATCATGCAATCATGAGCTTTCAACTAGCGGATAAGGTAAAAACTATCGTCATCACTGTATTATGGGTCATTTGGTGTTAATTACTCTGTTTATATTGTAGATTGTGATTATATATATACATTTCTACTTTGTCTACAAATTTTAAAATTCTCTTCCTAAATCATTTGTTATCATTGGTACATATCAGTTCACTGTCTGTGCTGATTCAACTGATATTAAACATTTTCTAGCTATTGCTGCTTGTGAAATTTGGTGCTGTAATTGATCTGTATCATATCAGTCATGCTAGGAACACAGAGTTTTGTGTCCCATTCCGTGTTTGGTTTCTGTTCACATAGACTTACTCGTATCATATAATTAGTTTTGGATGTTTACTTTAAAAATCAGATCTATATAATTTGTTTTGCAACTTTTGTATGCTAAAATATAACTAACCTTAATATTTTTCTTCAAGTAAATGGATTTACTCTACAATTTCAGGCAGAGCATGTTAACAAGGGGAGAATTAGGTTTAAATAGGACATTCTTTATACTTGAATAAAAGAATCTTGAATAAAAAAAAAGAATAAAAGAATCAAAAATATTTTTTCATTTTTTATGTTTTTGATAAACATAAAGATTAATAAAAGACACAATCTAGTTTCATAAAAGGGGATAAATTATTGAAATTGAAACCATAAAATGCAGCCAAAAAAAAAGGAAGTACTAATATATCTTTGCTTTCTCCAAGAAGTAGCAGATGAGAGGAAGTAGATGAAGAGTAGGTAAGAGAAGAGCTAAGCTAATCTTAATCTTAAGGTTGCTGATTATTAAAGTTTAGCTTGCTGATTGTTTTACTTATGTTGTTATTTGTTAGAATTTCCCATCTTTACCTTCACCTACTCCACTACACACTCCATTTCACCTACCTCTACTCCACTACACACTCCACTTCACCTAACCCACTATCACCTCCACTACACCTACTACCACATTTTCTTCTATATATAGATTGTATAGGAATTGTAATTTATCAATCTTGTAATCTATCAATCAAGACATCAATCAATAATACATAAATTCTTACATGGTATCAGAGCAAGGTTAAGAATTTAATATTTTTTCGCTTCACCGGCGGGCGGCAACCTCGCCTTGGCCGCCCGCCGGACCTCAACCTAGTCCGCTAGAATTGTCTACTACATACCTACCTCCTCATCATATCTTCATAACATCTCATTCTCTCTCGGCATCATAGTAGCCGTGATACTGCTCATACTTCTGGACAGCGGAGAGAACATCGTCTTTCTCGATCTTTCCGCCGACGCTGGTGGCGAGATCCAAGGCTCCGGCTTTCGACATCACTCTCCCCAAATAGTCCATAGCAGCTTCTCCACCGGAAAGATACTCCTAACAGCAGCGGAAAAAAGGTGTTTCCCTCAGCCAAACAAGGCTCAATAGCTGTGGTCCTCATCAAAATACGTGTAATTGTTACTCCTGAACTTGGTTTCCCTATCCTTGCTAACAAGCTTCTCAAATGCTTCCGGGCCATGTTCTTCTATGTACTTCTCAGCAGCAGTTAGAATGTCATCTGGCTTACTGAAGATGTCCTTCTTCCTTGGGACATACTAGACGTTAACAGTCTGCTGTGGGTTAAGAAAGAAAGGCCTCAAATAATGCTCATAAACATATGCAGCACCACTGATACTCTTTATGATGGTGGATATTTCAATGCCATTACAACACAGCACCTTGAAATTTATTTTATTTTATTTTCTTATCTCTCTTTCTGACCATTACAACACAGCACCAGCACACTTGTTCCCACCTTTCATCATGGTCTCCACTTTCTTTTTCTTTTTTTATATTTATTTTAATCCATCTTTTTGAAAACAAAACCAATATCATTTTTTTTAATTCCTTAATTTATTTTAATAACATGAGTGGCCTCTCTTTTCCACCATCTCCCTCTTTTTCTACACAATATTTTTGTACCACCGCCCACTCCATGATTTCCATATTAATATTATTATTATTATTATTATTATTATTATTATTATTATTATTATTATTTTCACAAAAAAAAAAAAAAAAAAAAAAAAAAATTCATTCCAGTTGATTTTTCTGCCTTACCACACCTACCATTCGAGTTTGCCAAACACACTTATTTTATTCATGTCAGGATCAACCCCGATCATAATTTTACACGAAAAAAAAAAAAAAAAAAAAAAAAAAAAAACCACCATAACACACCCAACACCCACAGTGGGATTTTTCTTCTCTACTCTGCTGCAGATCTCTTCTTCTTTCCTCTGTCCTGGGCGGCCCTTGACGGTGCTGCCTCCGTGTTTCCTACGCCGCCGAGCACGTTCACTCCTCCATACTCCTCCACTGCAGCATACGGCGGACCTCCAAATCGGAACATCACAGTGGCCTTCCGCTTCAGCTCCTTATTTTCTGCTTTCAGCACACTTATCTCTGCTCGCGCATCCTTATACATGCGTTGGAGCAGAGCCAGCTGGGAATTTAAATGCTGCACCTCATTTGTCCTACTCTGCAGCCGGTTCGACAAATTTGTGACCGCCGTCATGGTTTCCACGCATGACTTCAGAGTATACTGATTAGCCTCAATATCAGTTTGCACCGCCATTTTTTGCTCCACCGACCGCATCGGAAAGTTCAATGGAGCAAAACCAGAGGTGTTTGGTTGAGGTTCACTGGCCACCGCACCAGTTATTTCTCTTGTGGGCTCGTTCAGTTCTGGAAAGAGCGTGAGCAGGTTCTGGGTAGCTGGACGGGAAGAAGAGGCCATGTTTTTGGGTTGCTAAGTGTTTCAGCGAAAATAGCAATTTCAGACTGGTAATGTTCGGAAGGGTTGGTGACAGAATGGCAACAAAGTGTTCCACAGTTTCTCTCTCCGCAGAGGCAGAGTTTTTTCAGCGAAGGGTTGGTTTCAGAGGTTTCAGAATGGTATGCCTCAGCCTCAGCCTTCGTCTTGGTTAAATAGCCGAGGCAGCCACGCGTATCGCGCCCCTCTTGCCGCCCGACAAACTGGCACGCCTTTTGATGGCACGCCTTTTGATGGCACGCCTTTTGATGAATTGGGCACGCTTTTTGATGGCACGCCTTTTGACAAAATTGGGCACACCTTTTGAGGGTGCAACTTTTTAAGAGTCCGACAAGACTCTGTAAACTGTCCCGACATTGATTCCGGTTAGCTCCTTTATGGGTCCGACAAGACTCTGTAAACTGTCCCGACATTGATTCCGGTTAGCTCCTTTATGGGTCCGACAAGACTCTGTAAACTGTCCCGACATTGATTCCGGTTAGTTTCTACAAGGGTCCAGCAAGACTCCGTAAACTGTCACAACATTGTCTTCTACAACGGTCCGACATGACCCCATAAACTGTCTTCTACATCGGTCTGACACCACCATACAGTGTCCTCTACAACGTTATGACACCCCATACAGTGTCTTCACCAACGGTCTGACACGACCATACAGTGTCTCCTATCCTTTTTTATTTTTATGTATTTTCTTGTTTTGTTACTCTCTCCAAACTCAAGTTGGTTAGTTTCTCTCCTCCTTGAGTTTGCGGGGGGCTGTTAGAATTTCCCATCTTTACCTTCACCTACTCCACTACACACTCCACTTCACCTACCTCTACTCCACTACACACTCCACTTCACCTACCTCTACTCCACTACACACTCCACTTCACCTAACCCACTATCACCTCCACTACACCTACTACCACATTTTCTTCTATATATAGATTGTATAGGAATTGTAATTTATCAATCTTGTAATCTATCAATCAAGACATCAATCAATAATACATAAATTCTTACATTATTTTACTTGTGCCAAAATGTCAATATCAACGTTATGTTCTGCTGCTAAAAAAAAGTGATATTGTCCTATCTTGGTTTTACTAGAATGGAGCTGTTTGAGTTTGACATTATTTTGACGACTTCTTCACATTCATCTTTATTTCTTGCACTCAGTTTCCTCGTCTGTGGATGGATGTTGTTGAATGTTTTGAATGTATAGATGAGAAGAAGTTGTAGAGAGAGAGAGAAAGAAACGCTGCTGTATATAATATTGATTCAAAAACTTAGTGTTTTCCCCTTACACACAACTATTTATAATAATAAGAATAAGACATAAAGACCAAACTACCCTTAACACTTACACACCCTCTCAAGTTGGTGCAAAGATGTTTCTTATGCCTAATTTGCAACAAATGGGGTGAAAGACCTTACTACTAACACCCTTAGTAAAAACATCCGTCGGTTGATCTTTAGACTTAACAAAAGGCATACATATCACACCTTTATTCAAGTTCTCCTTAATGAAATGTTTGTCAATCTCAATATGCTTAATCCGGTCGTGTTGAACAGGATTGTGTGCAATACTAATAGCAACCTTGTTGTCGCAATACAAAGTCATGGGGATCACTACAATCAAGCCCTATATCACTAAACAAAGATTGAAGCCACATTAGTTCACATGTTCCATGTGCCATAGCTCTATATTCAACTTCAGCACTAGATCTGGATACTACCTCCTGCTTCTCACTATGTCATGTGACTAGATTGCCCCCTACAAAAGCACAGTAACTGGAGGTAGAGCGTTTGTCACCTATAGAGCCTGCCCAATCTGCATCTGTGAATGCTTCCAAACTCAAGTGACCATGTTAGAGAACAAAATTCCTTTTCCAGGGCAGATTTAAGGTACCTCAAAATGCGATAGATTATATCCAAATGAGTTGTACGAGGATCATGCATAAATTGACTCATTATCCCAACTGCAAAAGTAATATCTGGACGAGTATGAGATAGATATATCAGTCTTCCCGCAAGTCTTTGGTACCTTTCCTTCTCTACAAGCTCACCAACCCCACTACAAAGATGATGATTGGTCCTAATCGGTGAATCAACTCGTCTATATCCCAATATGCCCGTTTTCTCAAGAAGATCTAGAATGTATTTCTTTTGAGAAATAAAGATGCCTTTATCAGATTTGGCAACTTCAATCCCAAGAAAGTACCTCAATGAACTAAGGTCTTTGATCTCAAACTCTTTGGCTAACTGCATCTTGAGATGGGTCACCTCCTTCTCATCATTACCTATTACAACTATGTCATCCACATATACAATAAGCACTGTTACCTTATGTACATTGCGTTTGACAAACAAGGTGTGATCTGCATTGCTTTGCTTATACCTAAACCAAACCAAGGTCAATGAAATTGTTTCAAACCATACACAGCCTTCTTCAATCTACAAACCTTTCCAACTGTAGATTGAGATGAGAATCCTAGAGGTACATCCATATATACTTCCCCCTTCAAGTCCCCATGAAGAAAGGCATTATTCACATCTAGTTGCTGTAAAGGCCATCCCAAATTAGTAGCACACAAAAGAATAGCTCGAATGGAATTTATCTTCACTGCAGGGGCAAAAGTTTCTTGACATTCTATTCCATATGTCTGGGTAAATCCTTTGGCCACTAGTCTTGCTTTGTACTGTTCAATTGTCCCATCTGCATTGTGCTTAATAGTGAACACCTATTTACATCCGATTAGTTTTTTTCCATTAGGAAGAGACACCAACTCCCAAGTGTTATTTTTACTCAAAGCTTTCTTCTTGTCTACCATAGCTACCTTCCACTTAGGATCGTTGATAGCTTCTTTCCAACCCTGCGGAATACACACAGAAGAAAGAGATGAAACAAAGGCACAATATGTAGAAGACAACGAATCATATGACACAAATTTAGAAATGGGGTGTCCAGTACAGGCTCTAACACCCTTTCTAAGAGCAATAGGAAGACTCAAATCATCAGCAACAGGGCTATCAACAACTGGTGAAGGAGACACAGGACTATCAACAACTAGTGGAGAAATAGGCTGGGGATCATTACTTGTAGAGTCAGTGGAAAGTAGGTGTTCAACTGGCATGAGAGATGATGGTTGACCTGGTGACACAAGAAAAGTCTGCTCTTTCAGACGTCTTGAATAAGTCTTAAGATCGGCTCTGTCCAAACGACCACCGATATCAAACGACTCATCAACAGAACTCTTAGGCTCCCCCTCACCACAAATAACAGCTCGCTGATTAGGAAGGGAAAAAAACAACTCATGCTGATATGATGCCTCCTCATCCGCAATCTCATCCATAACACTCCTTCGGAGGAGATAGCGGAGGACAAGGAAAAAAAGACTCAAATTCACGGAAGGTGACATCCATACTAACATAAAGCTTACGAGTGTGAGGGTTATAGCATTTGTAGCTCTTTTGAGTAGCAGAATAACCAAGAAAGACACACCGGACAGTCTTAGGATAAAGCTTCCCACGAGTACGACGTTGAAGATGAACAAAACAGACACTACCAAAAACCCGAGGCGGGAGGGAAGAAGTGGGATAAGTCACAGGAAGAAGTTCAAGAGGAATTTGGAAGTTGATGACACTAGAGGGCATACGGTTAATAAGGTAAGCAACGGTAAGAACAACATCCTTCCAAAAAGACTTGGGAACTTTCATGGTAAATAAGAAAGAGCGAGCAACTTCAAGGAGGTGGCCATTTTTGCGTTGAGCCACTCTATTTTGTTTAGGAGTGCCAACACAACTAGTCTGATAAAGAATGTCATGCTCCTCGAGATATGTCCTGAAAGCTCTATCAACATATTCCGTCCCATTATCACTCTGAAGAATTTTGATAGTAGCATTGAAGAGATTAGACACCATCTATGAAAAATTTTGAAGCACGAGAAAACTTCGTTTCTAGTTCAAAGTAAATAAATCCAAGTCACATGAGAATAACAATCAATAAACATGACAAATCACCGATAACCAAAAGCAGAAACCACAGGGGAAGGACCCCACTCATCGGTATGAATAAGCATAAAAGGAAAAGCATTTCTTTTATTAATTAAAGGATAACAAGTACATTTATGCTTAGCAAGCTCACAAGCATCACAAACAAAGTTATTCTTAGGACAATCTTGAACTAATGAAGGAAAAAGTTTCGCTAAAATACTAAGGAAGTGTAGAAATTTTAATGTATAAAGAGAAATAGAGAATTGTATAGATATTGATTGTATTATTGATTGATATAATGTTATATTTATTACAATGATTCATGATTCCTATATATAGAAGAGGGTGAGTGTGTAGTAGGTAAGGAGTAGGTGAAGTGGAGGTGGTAGTGGTGTAGTGGGTTAGGTTTAGTGGAGTAGGTGAGGTGGTAGTGGTGTAGTGGGTTAGGTTTAGTGGAGTAGGTTTAAGTGGGTGAAGTAGGTGATAGGTTTTAACAGCCCCCCGCAAACTCAAGGGGGATAGGAACTAGCCAACTTGAGTTTGGAGAGAGTAACAAAACAAGAAAATAGACGAATACATAAAAGAAAAGAGGATAGGAGACACTGTATGGTCGTGTCAGACCGATGGTGAAGACACTGTATGGTGGTGTCATAACGTTGTAGAGGACACTGGATGGTTGTATTAGACCGATGTAGAAGAGAGTTTATGGGGTCATATCGGACCGTTGTAGCAGACAATGTTGTGATAGTTGTTGTGACAGTTTACGGAGCCTTGCTGGACCCTTGTAGAAACTAACCGGAATCAATGTCGGGACAGTTTACAGAGTCTTGTCGGACCCATGAAGGAGCTAACCGGAATCAATGTCGGGACAGTTTACAGAGTCTTGTCGGACCCTTAAAAAATACACTGTATGATGGTGTATATAGGCTGCCCAAATATATATATATATGGATATATATAGTGAGCCCTCAAAAGTCGCGCCCTCAAAAGGCGCGCCCACTTCATCAAAAGGCGTGCCTGACAGAAAGCGTCGAGCCATCAAAAGGTGAGCCGGAGACGCGGCGAGGCACGTGAGCGACAGAGTGGCGTGTCGGCCTCGGCTATTTAACCAAGGTTGAGGCGGAGGCTGTGCAAACCAGTCTGAAACCGCCGAAAATCCTTTGAAAAAACTCTTCCGTTTCTGAGAAAGAGATTCTGGAACACTCTGTTGCCATTCTGTAACCAACCTTTCTCTGAAACACTCAGCAACCCAAAAAACATGGCCTCTTCTTCCCGTTCAGCTACCCAGAACATGGCCTCTTCTTCCCGTGGTCTGCTCACTCTCTTTCCTGACCTCAACGAGTCAACAGGAGAGATAACTGGTGCGGTGGCCCGTGAACCTCAACCAAACACCTCTGGTTTTGCTCCGTTGAACTTTCCGATGCGGTCGGTGGAGCAAAAAATGGCAGTGCAAACGGATATTGAGGCCAATCAGTATACATTGAAGTCATGTGTGGAAATCATGACTGCGGTCACAAACTTGTCGCACCGGCTGCAAAGTAGGACAAATGAGGTGCAGCAGTTAAACGCCCAACTGGCTCTGCTCCAGCGCATGTATAAGGATGCGCGAGCAGAGATAAGTGTGCTAAAGGCGGAAAATAAGGAGCTGAAGCGGAAGGCCACCGTTATGTTCCGATTTGGAGGTCCGCCATATGCTGTAATGGAGGAACAGGGTGGAGTGATCGTGCCCAGTGGAGTGGGAAACACGGAGGCAACACCGTCAAGGGCCGCCCAGGACGGAGGCAAGAAGAAAAGACCGGCGGCAGAATAGAGGAAGTGAGGTCGGTGGGTGACCGTCTGCAGAAAAGAAAACAAATCGTTTTGTGTTTTTTTTTTTTTTTTTTTTTGTGTGTGTGTGTAAAAATGTGATCGGGGTTTATCCTTGAGAAGAATAAAATATGGTTTGGTGTGCAAAGCTAGATGGTATGAATGGAATTTGAAAACGATTAAAAATAATGTGAAAGAAAAATAAAGAAAGATATAATAAAAATATATTTGAAATCAAAATGAAAGATGGGGGAAATAAGGAAAGTGGTTTGGAGAAAATAAATAAAAATAATGGATTTTGGAATCAAATGGAGGAGAGTGTGAACATATTGACGATGAAAAGTGGGAACCAACCCATGTGGGTGGAGGTGGTGTGTAGGGTGTTTAAACACTTAATTAAAAGGAAGAGAGAGAGACTTTGCTTTCTGTGCTGAAATAGAAACTGTGCAGGTTACTGTCTTACACTTCTTCAGGCTTGACTCACTGCTCTCTGTTTTTACTTCTCACACACTGACCGTCCAAGTGAGTGACAAGGAAAGCAATAGCATTGAAGCTGCCATTCCAGCAAAGCTTGTCATTAAAAGACTTTTCCTTCCTTGTTTGTCCATCAAAGAGGATGCTATTGTTGTACCAAAAACATTTGATGCCCCAACGAGAGCACTGGCTGCAACATCAGATGCGATTCCAACACTGCGAAATACAGACGTAGAATAATATACAACAGCATTTATTCCAGTCAACTGTTGAAACAAGAAAAGTGCTGCACCAACACTGACAACTTTCCAATAGCGGCTACTAAAAAGATCAAACCAACCAGCTTCTGGTTCTGAAGAACCTTGACTAGCTGCACTTAAGTCATTCATAACCTCAGCAACTTTTTCTTTTCCAAATAGAGTTTTTATAGACATTTCAGCTTGAGAAATTTTTCCTTGCTGATAAAGCCACCGAGGGTTTTCTGGAGAAAATGCCATTCCCAATGCCAATAGAACAGAGGGTATCATTGCAATACCAAACATTGACCTCCACCATAAAGGGTTTCCTGCTAAGGGCAACCCAGCCACCAATGCTACAAGAATCCCAATACAGATAAACAGTTGGTTGACAGATCCAAGTGTGCCACGAATTTCAGTTGGTGAGATCTCAGATATGTAAAGTGGCACAATAGCAGATGAGATGCCAATTCCAATTCCAGCAAGTAAACGGCAAGAAGCTCACATCAAGACAGCTCGTTGACTTCTACCTGAACCGAATCCAGGAGCTGAATCCGGTGCTTCGCGGCGTAGTGGAAGTGATGCAGAAACAGTTGAGAGATGAGAGGTCCGGCAGGCGGCCAAGGCAAGGCTGCCGCCCGCCGGTGAAGCGAAAATGCTAGGCTCAACCTTGCTCTGATACCATGTAGAAATTTTAATGTATAAAGAGAAATAGAGAATTGTATAGATATTGATTGTATTATTGATTGATATAATGTTATATTTATTACAATGATTCATGATTCCTATATATAGAAGAGGGTGAGTGTGTAGTAGGTAAGGAGTAGGTGAAGTGGAGGTGGTAGTGGTGTAGTGGGTTAGGTTTAGTGGAGTAGGTGTGGTGGTAGTGGTGTAGTGGGTTAGGTTTAGTGGAGTAGGTTTAAGTGGGTGAAGTAGGTGATAGGTTTTAACAGGAAGGATATCCCAAACGACAATGCCACTGATGAAGAAGACGAAGGGAGGAGTCGGAAGTGCATTGAAGAGCTTGAGAGGCCAAAGTTGATGCATGACGAACGGTATCCAGAAAGTGTAGTCCACTTTATGTTCTACCACTACCAATCATTTTCCCGGTAGCCAGTTCTTGAAAGACACAATGAGTCGGAAAAAAGGTTACAGAGCAATTGAGAGCAGTAGTAATGTTACTAACAGAAAGTAAGTTAGTGGAAAAATTAGGAACATGAAGAATAGATGAAAGAGAAAGTAAAGAGGTGCAATGAACTAAACCCTTGTCGGAGATAGAGGATAAAGTATCATCAACCACTCTAACATTATCTCGCCTAGAACCAGGTGAATAAGAATGAAAAAGACTAGAAGTACCCGTCATGTGATCGGTAGCACTAGAATCAATGATCCAAGGCGACAATGAAGAGGTACTAAGTGCACTAGCAGAAATACCTGTGTAGGCAAAGTTGGAAGAGGCAGAAGAGGAAGGAGCTAAGATAGAGGAAAAATCAAGTCGAGCCATCAAATGCCTGAGAGTGTGAAGCTCATCCTGGAAAATAGAACCAGTGTTACCCGAGGCACGAGCAGTAGTCTCAGAAACATGTGCTTGAGGACGAACACCACGACCACAGCCTTGAGTAGGCCGACCATGGAACTTTCAACAGTGCTCTTTATCATGTTTATCTTTCCCACAATAATCACACTTTAACCGGTCCTGATCAACCAAGGGACCCTCACCACCACCCTGAGGTAGACTAGGCTGAGTATCACGTGACTTTGGGGTTGCAACCATCGCTAACTGATCCTGAATAGGGACAAGCACCATAGCACTACGACGACTCTCTTTTTGCTGAACCAGGGCATAAGTCTCGCGCAATGTGGGAAACGGAGAGCAACCCAACACCTGAACCTGTATATGATCATACTCCAAATTCAGGCCAGCAAGAAAGTCATACATCCGCTCTTTCTCCACAGCCTGTTGAAACATAGTGGCATCCGTGGAGCAAACTGGTTGGAAACTCTAGTAGTAATCTAGCTTCCGCCATAAACCACTCAACTCAACATAGTAGACTGCAAGAGAATGATCCTTTTGATCCAAGTTACTAATCTTCTTTCTCCATTCATAGGCCTGTGCGTCATTACCCTTTTGAGAATACATTTGAGATGCGGCTATCCAGATCTTGTGAGCAGTATCCATCAAAAGAAAAGTCTGACTACTGGTAGACTCCATAGAATTGATCAGCCAGGTCATAACTAAAGCATTCTCAGAAATCCATTGAGCAGATAAAGCATCATCTTCAGTAGATTGCTTGGTACTACCAGTAATATAGCCAGTCAAACGCCGGGTGGCAATGGCAAGGTTACAGGAGCGGGACCAAATCAAGTAATTGGTACCATTAAGCTTGACCAGACTAATCTGGAGAGAAGGACTGTCACCAAGAGTCATTCTACGGCTTAGTCCACTCTCTTCCTTGCCCTTAGAGTCCTGACCCTCACTTTTAGCCATGAGATGAGAGAAAGATGGTGACGAAACACAAGCATGATATCAAACAAGTCCTAAAAACACCTAACCAGCACAACAACTCACCTTCTAAGGCTGAAACAGTGCAAGATAATCCCAGAACAAAGCAAACAAATCAATTAGGAGCTCGAAAACCGAAGCAGACCATCCAAAACACAGAAAAAAATCCAAGGTAGGGCCAAAATACATCAAAACAGGGACAACAAAACCTCTAGGGTTCCAATCGGCTCCCCAAGATGTGAGGGAAAGGGAAAAAACCAACCGAAAAGAGCTCAAACAATGACTTTCGAAAAATCACCCAGTTTGGACGAAAAATCAAAAAATTTTGGAAAAAACAATCAATAATAAGCAAAAAATCAAAAGAAGATTATAGGGTATATACCCATTAGATTTCGAGCATAGTGCAAATTTTTTTTTTTTTTTTTTACAATTGATACATGTACCAGGATACAAGAAACAAGGAGGGAAGAATGAATGGAACAATCTTCGAGGAGGAAGATATTGCTCTGATACCATGTTGAATGTATTGAATGTATAGATGAGAAGCAGAAGTTGTAGAATGAGAGAGAGAGAGAGAAACGGCTACTGTATATGATATTGATTCAAAAACTTTGGGTTCCCCCCTTACACATAACTATTTATAATAATAAGAAGAAGACATAAAGACCAAACTACCCCTAACACTTAACAGATGTATAGTCCTAAACACTTATCAATTGTTAGGTTTATTTTAAAAAATTGTTATTTTTTATTTATTTTTCTTGTTCCCACATTAATTTGATTGTGCTTTTGAGATATATTTGTCCATAGGGAAGGGGAAATGAGAACATTTCCTATCCATTTAAAACAAGATGGACGGTATGTATGTGGAAACTTTCCCCGAGTGTTGTGTACTTAAAATAACTAAGAATCTTGTAAGTTTTTATTTATCAAGAATCCCACAGACCACAAAATATCGTAGTTTTTATTTATTTATTATTTTTTATATGGGTTTTTATATATTTTTTACAGGTTTCAGCATGCCATGCTCCACACATAAAGCAGAAGCAACGTGATGTTCCTGGTGTTTCTGGGGATGTTCAGCATGTTGATACAGTAAAAGGAAATTCTTATAGTTCAAATGAAGACAATGGTTTGCTCTCTGAGTCTATGGACAGAGTACATACAACAGCTACCACCTCTTCAATTAATGCTACTGAAACTAATGGTTCTGTGTGTATAAACTCTTCTGATTCAGTTGATGAGTCAAGGAATGGTGGGAGTGAAGCATCAAGTAGTGGGTCTCCATGGTTTCAACTGAGGAAAGATGCTACAGTATTTGTTTCGCAGACCTTACAGAGAGGTCGCAAAAATCTTTGGCAGCTCACAACAAGCCGTGTATCAGTGTTGCTTTCTTCTGCTGCTGTTTCTTCATCCAGCATTCATCAATTTTTGATAAATTATGAAGACCTGAACATCTTCATCTTGGCTGGGGAAGCTTTTTGTGGAGCTAAAGCAGTTGAGTTCAGGCAGAAAGTGAAGGCTGTGTGTGAAAACTATTTTGTTGCTTTTCATCGGCAAAATATATATGTAAGTCCGCATTGTTTTCATGTTATTTATATGTAAGTTTTTAGTTTATATTTTGTTGAAATAAATTATCTGCTGTTTTTGCAAGCACAGTTTGTTGTTTCAGTTCACTTTAGTAAAAAATGTTTCTATTCCACTTCAATTATTTTTTTAAAATTTCCTTTTTATTTTTTGTGTTTTTTATTTTCAGGTAAATAATATTTTTGTAGAGCTCATACTCTCTGGAATTTGTCTGCATTTATATAACGTGTATATACATTTATATATATACATATTCACGTTTGCATGGGTTCATAAATTTTAGGGTAAATTACGTTGACCTCCCCTAAGGTTTTGAGAAATTACAATAAGCCTTGCAGCTTTGGCATAATTACATTGGATTCCCTTAAGGTTTTAATTCACATAACACTTAGCCTTTTTTTCATCAATAATTCATTAGTCATACGGATGGAAAAATGATGTTGTCATCTCCGTTACACTAAAATTTATATTTTTCTTTGTTTATCCTTGTGTCTTTAGATAAGGTTTTTGATTCAAAGGAAAGAGATAATGCAGGAGATGAGAAGTAGAAAGATGACAATATCCATTAAAAGGAAGAAAGAATGAGAGAAATGATAGCAAGATTGGTGTGCAATTTAACTCATTTTATATCCATTGCTATGCTATCAAAAGATGTTTTTGGGTAATGCTTTCTTGATTTACTGATGCCTCACTTTGTCTTGTTGAATAATGCAGATTTTTTTTTTTTTTTAATGGCAGTATCATTACACTATGCTAATGTAACAATATGACTCAGTACAAGGACCAATCACATTTTAAAACCTGTTTTTACACTTCCATCTTGCATTTTGTCTCTTATAATGATATTAGATGGTACTTAACAACCTTTATCACATTTTCTATTTTTAATTGTAGTAAAAATAGAAAATAGTTCATAAATTAATTCTAAATATGAACAGAAGTTTATTGTAAATGAATGCCTCTAGCAAAATTAAGCAACAAAAAATGGTTAGTACCTCATTGTTGCCTAAAATAGATGAAGATCGTGTGTATAAATACCAAAAGTAATAAATGAAAAGAAAATGGAAATATATGCAAAACAGTGTCGAACTCTTGAAAAATGAAAAGAAAAAAAAAAAATAGTCATGAATTTTAGAATCCAACCATACACAAAATGCCAACATTCAATCGCTCCAAGATTCAGAGGGATAAGTATAAAATTGATATGATGAACTATGGCTAAAAGTACGAAGAAATGGTGCTAGCTTTTAAAATGTATCCCTATTGCGACACATACTTAAAAGTTTTAGGTTGAATGGATTACAAGCTCCCTCTCCTGAGTCAAGTGTTGAGTTGAGCTTTGGAGGCGCTCTTTAATTCAATTAGGGCTTCCTCTATTAGATCAATGCCAATCAGTTTTATGATTTCATTTGTTGAACTTTTACCTTGAACAATTTTTTAGCCCTAGTTAGTTTAAATTAGTCTTTTACTTTGCTTCACACACTTTATATTCCATGTGCTCATTCATCTACGAATGTGAATTGGTGTGGGTTTTGGTTGGTGACTCCCTAAGCACTTCACGTCCATGAACTCAAAGCAATATCCATTTACCCTTCTATCCACATTGGTATAATTTTTTCTGATCCCGTTCATTATTTTTCCTGCTTCCTCCCTCTCTTTTTATTTTTATTTTTAATATATATATTGTGTTGCATACTCTTATAATTTATTTATTTTTTTTAAATCCATCAATTTTCAATTCCAGTACACTTGTTTGTCTGTTGACTTGTGACAATATCTTTTTCAATGTTATGATTGCTTACATTGTTTAATCTTCTTTTGCCAGTTTTGTTTATACCTCGTGCTGCATTGAATAGCAGTCAGAATGCATTTATAAAATGACTAATCAAACTTTTAATTTCCAGGCACTGAAAATGGTTCTGGAAAAGGAGAATTGGCTAAAATTACCTCCAGAAACAATACAAGTTGTAAGTTTTGCTGGGCTTGTTGGTGATGGAGCAGCCCTGATTGTTCCATCTGAACGTAACTCTTCTAATAAAAGGGTGCTGCATTCCAATAAATCAGCAGATTCAGTTGAAACTGGTCCTAAGAAGAGTGGATTTTCCTATTGGCTTAAAAGCGGAAACCCATTTTTGGTGAAACTAAGTTCCAAAGAATACCATGATTCCTTTTCACTAAATGGGTCTAACTCTGGAGAATCTGATGGAAAAATTAATGAGAATTCTCAAAGTGACAAGTTTTCTCCAAAAACAAATGATGCAAATCATGTAAATGGTAGTAATTCTGTCTCGGAAGATGAAAATGAAGATCTTCATGCAGACTTCATTGATGAAGATAGTCAACTCCCAAGTCGGATTTCTAAGCCCAATCATTCAAGAAATAATTCTTCTCATTGCAATGATGAAGAAATGACCGCACAAACAGGATCATCACTCTGTCTTCTAAGGTGAAATACTCTTTCCCCGACATTATAATATTAAATATGTCCATAGATGCAGTGAACTGAATTTGGTTTTTCGATAGGTTGATGGATAAATATGCAAGGCTTATGCAGAAACTGGAGATAGTCAATGTTGAGTTTTTTAAGGTAAACTGGTAGCTCCTAGCCTTTTTTCCCCTTGATTTCTTCTGCCTATCTGTATGTTGTTCCAATCTTAAAGATGCTCTCTGTTCTGCTGTACTTCTGTCTGACTCTGTCAGTTCTTACAGGGAATTTATCAGTTGTTTGGGATTTTTTTCCATTTTGTTTTTGAGACATTTGGTCAGCAGAACACTTTCCCTAGTGGAAAGGGCTTGGGTGACTCGCTTAGTTGTAAGTATTCCTCCCTCCCTCCCCTCTCTCTCTCTCTCTCTCTCTCTCTCTCAGGTTTATTTTATTTTATTTTTCATTTTTTAGTCTTTTTTTTTTAATTTTCTTTTTTGGTTCTTTGTCTTTTATTTCTTGTTATGATGTATTCTTAAAGCTTATTAAGTTGTATATGTTTATTTAATGTCTTGTATGAAGGGATTTCAAGATTATAAATTGCCCTATATTTCATGATCCTCAGATCAACTAAAGACAGCATTATACAGAATAACACAAGATTGTGATCAATGGATAAAACCCCAGTCTGTATCATTTTTTTCCTCTTCCCCAACGTCGATGAATACATCCCTCACTCATATGGAACTGATGCCTGCTAGTCCACAGAATACCAATTTTGGTCACCCACTTAGCACATCTTTTGGGCTCAAGGTATATTTATAAATGAAGTAACGCTCTACTTATTTCCATTTTCCTAATAAATGTTGTCTCTCTAGTTCACAGTGATTTATAGTTCTCTGTTCAGTCTCTGATTGGTAGCCTAATTGGCTTTATTAGATATTCTTGAATTGACATTATTTATTATGGAGATATTGGGAAGAGAGGTCTATGACAGTTGTGGCTGCTCTCCTTATATATATATATATTCCCTCCTTTCTTACAAACATTATGGTTTTTAACAACTTTGATATCATGGTTATCAAAATTGCTATCCGGATCGTACGATCCTAGATTGTCAAAACAATCCAAATCATTGTAGAATTGGTGTTATAGCAGGATCGCAAGTACGATTGCCGGGTTTGTGATTTTTCATCTTATTTAATATGCATCATCCTTATTTGCATTTTTACCTTAATTTTAATAGAAAGGAGAATCTTATAGAACCTCGATGCAATCCACGAGACCCTCTCACCAATCCTACGTAGGATTCTGATGTTAATGGCCATGTTTGATATTATAGCATATTGAGATCAAATGCTCCGTCAATTGTTGGAGTGAAGAATCTTCGAAGAGCTCCATCGCCATATATAACGATGATGTAACTTCCCTTTAGGCATTACAAAGGATCTTAGTCTTGATATATTCCAGTTTGAAATCTGCTTCTGTTAAAATTGATGTATATTATTGATTGATGTATTGATATATATTACAATGATTCATGATTCCTATATATAGAAGAGGGTGAGTGTGTAGTAGGTAAGGAGTAGGTGAAGTGGAGGTGGTAGTGGTGTAGTGGGTTAGGTTTAGTGGAGTAGGTGAGGTGGTAGTGGTGTAGTGGGTTAGGTTTAGTGGAGTAGGTTTAAGTGGGTGAAGTAGGTGGAGAGTAGGTGGATTTTAACAGCCCCCCGCAAACTCAAGGGGGATAGGAACTAACCAACTTGAGTTTGGAGAGAGTAACAAAACAAGAAAATACATAAAAATAAAAGAGGATAGGTGACACTGTATGGTCGTGTCAGACCATTGGTGAAGACATTGGATGGTGGTGTCATAACGTTGTAGAGGACACTGTATGGGGGTGTCATAACGTTGTAGAGGACACTGTATGGTGGTGTCATAACGGTGTAGAGGACACTGGATGGCGGTGTCAGACCGATGTAGAAGACAGTTTATGGGGTCATGTCGGACCGTTGTAGCAGACAATGTTCTGACAGTTGTTGTGACAGTTTACTGAGTCTTGCTGGACCCTTGTAGAAACTAACCGGAATCAATGTCGGGACAGTTTACAGAGTCTTGTCGGACCCATAAAGAAGCTAACCGGAATCAATGTCGGGACAGTTTACAGAGTCTTGTCGGACCCATAAAGGAGCTAACCGGAATCAATGTCGGGACAGTTTACAGAGTCTTGTCGGACCCTTAAAAAGTCGCACCCTCAAAAGGTGTCCAATCTATCAAAAAACGTGCCATCAAAAGGCGTGCCATCAAAAAGCGCGCCCATTCCATAAAAAGGTGTGCCGGACATGATGGCGAGACGCGTGACCACATTGGCTTGCGCGCCCGTTTTGTCGTCTGGCGTCAAGTGGCGCGCGATGCGCGTGTCTGCCTCTTCATCATGGTCTTTATAAACCGAAGCGGAGGCTGAGGCTTGAAAGCATAACTAACCAGTGGAAACCTCTTCGTTCTCTGAGAGAGATTTCTGAGAGAGATACTCTGTAATACTCTGTTTTCTGAGAGAGATTTCTGAGAGAGATACTCTGTAACACTCTGGTGTCTCTGTTTTCTGAGAGAGATCTCTGAGAGAGATACGCTGTAACACTCTGTTTTCTGAGAGAGACACTCTGTAACACTCTGTTGTCCAGAAAATGGCTTCGTCTTCCCGTGGTCTGCTCACTCTTTTTCCAGACCTTAACGAGTCAACAAGAGAGATAACTGGTGCGGGGGCCAGTGAACCTCAACCAAGCGCCCCAGGGTTTGCTCTGTTGAACTTTCCTATGCGGTCTGTGGAGCAAAAAATGGCAGTGCAAACTGACATTGAAGCCAATCAGTATACATTGAAGTCATGTGTGGAAACCATGACTGCGGTCACAAACTTGTCGCACCGGCTGCAGAGCAGGACAAATGAGGTGCAACAGTTAAACTCCCAGCTGGCTCTGCTCCAACGCATGTATAAGGATGCGCGAGCAGAGATAAGTGTGCTAAAGACAGAAAACAAGGAGCTGAAGCGGAAGGCCACCGTGATGTTCCGTTTTGGAGGTCCGCCATATGCTGCAGTGGAGGAGCAGGGAGTAGTGAACGTGCTCGGCGGCGTAGGAAACACGGAGGCAGCACCGTCAAGGGCCGCCCAGGACGGAGGCAAGAAGAAGAGACCGGCGGCAGAGTAGATAAGAAAAACAAATCCCGCCTATGGATGTGTTTGTTTGTTTTGTTTTGTTTTTTTTTTTTGTGTAAAAGTGTAATCAGGGTTGATCCCTGAGATGAATAAAATATGGTTGGTTGGGCAAATTTGTAAAATGGGTGCAATGGGGTTTGGTATTTTTTTTTTGTTTTTTATTTATTTTTTTGTTTTAATAATAATAATAATAATAATAATAATAAAAGGAAAGTGGGTGGAACCAGCACATGGTGTTGATTGTAGGGTGCATGATGGTAATATAGAAAAATAAAAGAAAAGTGTGAAATGGTGTGGGCAAAAGGTGCTGTTAAAAAAACAAATAAATAAAGAAAGTGAAAGGAGATAAGAACAGCATGATTGCTGTCATGGGCGGTGCTTTTTTTTTTTTTTTTTTTTTTTTTTTTTTTTTTTTTTTATGAAAGAAGAAAGATAAAATAAAATAAATAAAAGGGATAGTGGGATGCGTAATAATGAGTCTGTGGTGTGGTGTGGATGGATGTCTCTGAAAATGGGTGTGTATGGCCCTCTCCCTCCCTAACCCGAGAGAGAGAGAGAGTGGGGGGAATTGGGAGAAATCGGAAGAGAGTAAAGAGGACCAATAGGCACGATTGTTTGGAGTCGAGCCTGAGCCACGGCTTGCCACTCCCGCTCCAGTGAAGGAGGTTCACCGGACTGGCGTGTAGGTCACGACAACTACCTCTCAAGTTATCTCCGCCCAAGCCGTGTTGATTCCACCGGTGCTCGATGGCCGCCACGTGTCCAGCGAAGACCAGCAGGAACGGCGGGAGCGAGCCGAGCTCGTAGATCCGACCACTCTTCTGGATCTGCATCCACCTCTCGATCCGCTTCGTGTACCCGAACCGCCTCCACTTCTCCAGATCCATCACCATCACTCCGGTGTTGAAGTAGCAAGGGCTCTGGCCGGCGAACTGCCGGAAAACCGATTGTCAGACCAAAAACTCGCCGTAATACTTGCTGAAGTTGGCGTGACAGTACTCCGGAGCTCCGATGGTCTTACCTCCCAAGCTTGTACTCCAGAGCTTTCAGATATCGTCGACGACTACGAGATCAGAGTCAGTATATAACTCTGCGAACACAGGTCTCGAGTAGATCGGCTAAGTAATTCCTTGCGTAATAGGTTGATAGAGATGACAGCGGAATAGGTTGAGGTCCGGCGGGCGGGTTGCCGCCCGCCGGTGAAGCGAAAATATTAGGTTCTAAACCCGCTCTGATACCATGTTAAAATTGATGTATATTATTGATTGATGTATTGATATATATTACAATGATTCATGATTCCTATATATAGAAGAGGGTGAGTGTGTAGTAGGTAAGGAGTAGGTGAAGTGGAGGTGGTAGTGGTGTAGTGGGTTAGGTTTAGTGGAGTAGGTGAGGTGGTAGTGGTGTAGTGGGTTAGGTTTAGTGGAGTAGGTTTAAGTGGGTGAAGTAGGTGGAGAGTAGGTGGATTTTAACAGCTTCCTTTATGGTCTAATCATCCATTGTATAACCTTGGGTATTTGGTTGCTTATTCTTTTTTGATATTCATTGTTCTGATTATAGTCAACTTGGTTGCTGAACTTGCAAGTGTGCCTCTTTGTATTGGCTATTTCCTGCTCAAGAGGAAGTGTTGTTTCCCTTACACTAGAATTATGGGTGATTAACACTAGGGGGAGTGTTATTGTTTGCATAACTCCATGCAAATTTATGGGGGAATATATCATGGAATAGAACCGATGGTGAATTGCATGATTCACAATTAGATTTACATTTCAATTCATATTTTATGATTCATGTGATTCTTGGAATTATTAGGTCTGACAGATTCTATCCCCTTTTTTTGTTTGGTGTGAAAATGTTAGAATTCTTCTAAAAGTGTTTAGTATGAAAATAATCAATATCTATGCATGATTTGTTGTTTTTTTGGTAATCAAATTTTTTAATAGGATCCAACAAGATCCAGTCAAACTCAACAGAATCTTAACCTTTTTTTCTTAAAAAAATGTCAAAATACATCTTCTAAGGATGTTTAAGGCTAAAGTAACTTGCACCCAATGAATTATCTATTGTTATTTCGGTGAAATAAACATGGTTAATATGATATGGATCAATTTAGTCAGATGTAACGGTTTCACAATTGTTTTTATTTTATATCTTGTTTTTTTCTTTTTCTTTATTTTTGAACAATAAGTATACACATCTTCTTAAAGTGTTTTAAGTTTTAAAATAAAGGGATGTCACTTCCCATTTACTCATTCTTCTTGTACCCTATGTACGGTTCCTAAGTTCATTTTTTAAATTTAAAGAAATAATATATTATGGTTTTCAAATAATTTTATGATTGGTGGGATTTAGACCTACATATCTTGCTATGGAAGCAAACGTCTTCTCAATTACCCGATGTAATCATATCCTTATATAAGTACTATTGTATACAGAAGGATAGTGGGCCTTTAGTTGGCCAGTGTGAGGAGAAGATTAATGTTGGGTGTTCAATTGAACTGTCCCATTCTAGGGGATTGATATTACCTAAGAAACTTGTTAGTGCTTTTTTTTTTTCATGGAAGATTTCAAGAGGCAATTCAAGGAGAAGCATATGAAAATCACTTATGTTGCTGTTACTGGAATAGCAAGTTGGAAAAATGGAAATCGTTGTCAGAAGTTGATAAGGAACCTTATGTGAAGTTGGCAAAATATTAAATGATTTCTGTTGTTGGGTGTGGATGGTTTTCATGGCTTGTATTAGGAATGTTGGAATGTCTGGATTGTTGTATGTGGGGTCTTTGTTTTATACCTGTTTCCTTTTTCTTTTTTGCTTTGATTGTATTAGGCTTGTGCCCCTTGGTACATTCTCTAGTACAATATATATATTTATTTATTTTTTTGCCAATAAAAAGTGTGCCAAAATCAATTTATTTCTCTTTTCATATATACGATTTTTAACATCATTTTTTTATAGTTCATTTTGAATACTACGATTTGCGATTTGATCTGATTCATGGTTCGCAAAATTAGGATTTCGATTTCACAACTATGCTTCAAATAATCTACTTGTGATTCAATTTGACAACTATGCTTCAAATAATCAACTTATTATGAAGTTTGAGGTTTGAAGCACCACTAAGACAGAGGAGCTTGCTTACTTGTGTCATTTGAAAATATTCTTGTGATATGGAGAAACATATCAGATAGGTGATTCAAGTCATTTCATGCCTTTATTATACTTATTGTGGTTTCTTGCTTAGATGAAACTATTTATTGTTTAATACAACTAAGGTGCTCTATGAGATCAAGCTACACCATCTTCGATTGTGTGAATAGAGTAACAATTTCTATATCATGCTGCAGGAAAGATGTGCAGGTGCCGATACTATATCTATTGTTGCTCGATTATTGCTTAGATCTAAAGCTCATCTTCAATTGATGCTTTTGCAAAATAATGCTGCTGTAGTTGAAGATTTCTATGCACATTTGGTACGTTTCTCTTATGCGACTTCTTTTAAAGAATTCAAGTTTGGTCTGCTGGCTTGTAATACTGTTAAAATTATTCACCCAAAAATGTGGATTTTCGTGGAAAAGTGACAAATTTCTTTTTTTTTTGTTGTTGTTGTTGAAATATGGCATATTTGGTAAATCTATTTCATGATTTATTCTAAATCCAAACAACATATTTATTCATTTATAAATTGATTCATTCTATGGGTACTATACCTGCCAGACAACAATTTTTTTTTCGACCCTAGACAGTCCTCACAACCATACACACATGTGTGCGCACATCGAGGCACATGCAGACCATGTTTTTTTTATCTATGCTGCATGTAGATTATTTCACCGTTGTTTATCCAAACTTCACTGGTTAAATTGTGGATGGTCAATACAATTATACAGATTGACATGGTCAGTTGCATGTTCATGTACATGTTACTAGATTTTTTTTTTATGTGAATAGACTAAAGCAAATTGAATAGGTATATGGGTGGACTGATTTTTCATGAATGATGTGCTTGAAGAAAGAGTGAGAGCAGACATGTCTGAACATCTTAAAATATTGACTTTGCCATGGCTTATTTTTCCTACTTAATCTGTTGGCTTCTAATCTGTAATATTGAGTTTAACTTATTTTGAATGAACTATTAAATAGTTTTTTGATAAAGTAATGAACTTTTAATTTTTATTTATTTTTATAAAAATTTGTTACACTTTAATTCCTTTAATTCAGTGGGAAAAGTCGCCAAATTGCTGGTATGGTACAACTGTTTCTTAATTGGATTGGTCAATGACATTATTATTCAGTGTTCATTCCATTGAAGGATGTGTTTTCATTACCTGGTTATTATCTTTATAACTAGTCCCCAGGTTTTAGTAAAGCTGATGGGAGAAAGTATTTTGGTTTTTTATCAGGTGGATTCTGTACCAGATCTTGTGCAGCATATTCATAGAACTACTGCAAGATTACTTCTTCATATTAATGGGTACGAAATAAGACTGGATACCACCATTGGTCTATATTTTAAATTAAGCATTCTACTTTTGATTAAAGTGAGTAGGATATTTTAACTGGATTTATGTTGATTAATATGGGTCAACTAAGACGCTTATTGCCTTTCACATATTATTACATGTTTCATTTTCACTTGACTATCTATTAATATCTTTTTGTGCTTTTCTCATGTTAGTTATTGTATATGTTGCTGGAGTGCAAATGTATTGAACCTCGATGCTTTACATTGACATGTAAATCAGCTTGAAATTCTTAAACGAGACAAATAAAACCACGGTAAGAACTTAACAATATTACCTAAGTAATAATTCTTGAAACCAAATAACCAGAATTGACTTATTTAACAATTGGAAAGGAAGAGTTACCAAAATGGGACCCAAATTGAGGATCATCCAAGATCTTCCACAAAAGAGTAAAATACGGATTTAAAATTTAGTGGTATAGAAGTGAAGTTGAGCTGAATATTTGCAGGATATGTAGTTGGAATTTCATGTCACTGTGTTCAGGCTTCAGCAACCTGTCGACTTCCTCTACACAATTGACTTGGTTGTGTTGATGGGCCTTCATGTGCCTTCTAGTGGTTTTAGTCTAGTTAATTTTACCCTAGTTTCTAATTTTGGAGTTGTACATTCATATCTTGAAGACAACCTTCAGCTGTAAATCCTTGCAATCAGTTTGATGGAGAAGAAGACTCCTGAGTATTCTTCTCTAGTTGTTTAACCTCTTAAAGCATTATATGTTGCCATCTCAATCCTTGATTGCAGCTGTAAAGATTTGTAGATGTGATTGCCTGGAATCTTCTTCTTGATATGTGTTTGTATTATTGTGCTCATTGTTTTCCACTTTTTAATTGTTTAAACCTAGAACATTATCTCCGTGACTCTGTTCTCATCCTAACTTTTTAGATCTTCATTTTAACAATACAGACCCTTGACTGTTTTCAAATTAGGAAATCCTGCCTTGTTTATGAAATTCTAGGGGCATGTTGGCTTCAAACTGATATTATTCTTGCACTTTAACTCAAACTTCCAAAAGGGTGGAATAATATTCTATTTCTATTCTTCGCCTTTACTTGACTAACCTTGGAAGCAGGAGCTGCTCTCTACCTTAGAGCTTATATTCAAGTGATTGCCAACAAAATTTTTTTACTTTTCGACATTGTACTCTGTTGCTGGCTTTAGCTTTGTAATTGTTGAGGCCATCGAAAAAGGCCACGACCTAGGTTCACGACCTAGGTTTGTTCCAAAATTAAGTTTGAATGCTGGGTATGGTGAACTGGATGCAGATCTAGCCTCCAGATTTTTGCCCAAAATTTTAACTAGTGGAAGCCTACTCAGTGTGAGGGACCTCGTGTACTATTGATTGAGGGAAAAATGGAGCCTAATTGTACAGATGGCAATGTCAAATATGGATGGCAATGTTTACCCAATCCCATTAACCTCTTGAAACTACCCACTGTGGATAAGTAAAATCCCAACTCATTTAGATATTGGGTTAAAATCAGTCACGATCCAATTATACCTATTTAAAACAAATCCTGAAGAAGTATTAAGTTACCCAATAATTACCTTACCCATGAGAAAACACAGTTTGGTTGGCTAGCAGTTGTCAGTAAAGTGTTTAAGAAAGATATCAGTAAGAAGTGGTTTGACTTGGTCAAGAACGGTGGGAGGAAAATGATGTGAGTAGCGTCAATTTGACACATTCACATATGTACACACTTATTCATTTTGATTGAACTGCAATCTTAATTCTTTTGTGAAACACTTGGTGCACTTTTCATTGTTATGCAATTTTAACAGGTATGTTGATCGGATTTCCAATGCCAAATGGGAAGTTAAAGAGCTTGGACTAGAGCATAATGGGTAATTTTCTATATACTACCTTTTTCTTTAACTTTTTTTCTTTTTAACCTAGAAGTTTGTTATTTAATTAATGACATATAAGCAATCTTGCACCCCTACAAAATGCTCTTTTAGTTTGAGCAACAGTATGATTCAAAGTATCCATTGTTATGGAAAACTGACATCATTGATGTAGTGTCTTCTGAAAACAGATTGATGTTAACACATTATACATGATATGTTCAGATACTACAGAAGGCAAACACAGTGACTTGACTTATGCAACTATTAGTTTTTCTTTCTTTGTACTTTTTCTTAAGTGAACCAATAGGGAACATTAAACTTTTTTGGTATTATAGATTTTTCTCCACTCTTAATTTGTAATGTACATGAACATGATTTCTTGTGAATTACCTTTCTTGTTTATTAGACATTTATTATTAGATGTATCTCATGATAGCTGAATCCAATATGCGATATGCGTCACGATTTGACAACAATGGTAACACCAAAGCTGTCTGATATCTGTAAGATAAAAATGATACAAGTAAGAACACCTTTTCCTTTAATATTTGTAATTAAGATTGCTTCTCCATTGAAAATACTTGCATTGGCTATTGATGAATTATATATATGTATTATATTTTCAATGGCATCCTCTCAAAATTCCCACTCTGTCCTGCTAGCGAAAACATGAACAACATTTGACTGATGCTCTGACTTCTGTTAATAGGTATGTTGATTTGCTGTTGGGAGAATTTAAGCACTACAAGACGAGACTTGCTCATGGTGGAATTCCAAAGGAGGTAATATATTATGCGAGTATTATAAACATGCTTAGAGTAAACGAAGCATGTTTATAAAGGTCGTTTTGCTATGTAAACTATCATTTTTTATAGTTGTTACAGTAATATACATTTTGTAAACTATTAATAAAGTTTGATTATTTATCAATATATATGTGGGTTAATTACACTTTTAGTCCCTCACATTTCAATTGTTTTAATTTTGTCCCCAAAGTTTTAAATGTGTGTTAAAGTGGTCCCCATGTCTGATGCCATCAGTATTATTGTCAGAATCAGAGGGTATTTTTGGAACAAAAACTTACACCTTAGCGGAAAAATGTCAGCGTTTTAAAATTTGGCACAATTGAAATGTTAGGGACCAAAATAACAGAAAACATATAATTGAAATGTTGAGGACCAAAATAACACAAAACACATACTATAGGGACGGAAAGTGTAATTAACCCTGTTTATTTTTTTGAGGTATAATTTTTTATTGCAAAAACACCACTGATTTGGAACGATTAATATTTGATGGCGTCATCTTTAATTTGCATTTAATTCTTTAGGGATGAAGTTACTACAACTGAAATGTTAGGGACTAAAATGACACAACCACGGCTAGGGACCAAAAGTGTAATTAACCCTATATGTATAGTATTCTTTTGAGGTTGACCAAACTTACTCAGGGCTAGAACCAAGTTTCAGGACCTAACTTGGTTGACCAAGTGATCAAACTTCAGATTTGGTCTACCAAATCCAGTGTTTGTTGACGAAATTGACCTAACTTGAACTTTTTGGCTCGGCCTTGATCTCTTTGGTCTTCACTTGGGCCCTGCCTTGTTGAGAGTAGTCTTCATGTAGGTGAAGCTTCTTTAGCATTCCTTCCATGAATTCTTTAAGGCTCTCCAAGGCTTCTTAGCTTGACCATGTGCTTCCTTTGAAGGCTTGGTAGAAGTTGCTCCAAAGCCTTTTGAGTAGAATTATTTTTTATGCATTCATGGATTGGGCATTTGTTGTTGGGTTGGCAAGAACACCTAAACCATATGAACCATCCGTAAATTGTTACGCTTGGGATTTTTTAAGTTGGAGTTGACTTGAGTATGACGATGTGATCAACTAATGTATCTCTTGGAAAAGGGAATAAAATGAGTAACTACTATTTCTTCCCCTTGTAATCACAGGTTCAGGACCTCCTCTTAGAATATGGAGTTGAAATTGTTGCTGAAACTCTCATTGAAGGCCTATCACGAGTAAAGAGGTGTTCTGATGAGGGACGGGCTCTTATGTCATTAGATCTTCAGGTTTTCATTGAACTATAGAAGAAAACCATATATTTTTGTCTGCTTGTTTTTTTCTTATTATTTTTTTGGGTTTAGTTTTTTGATAGCTTGCTTCATGTATTCCTTTCAGGTTTTGATAAATGGCCTACAGCATTTTGTCCCCACAAATGTGAAACCAAAATTACAAACGGTTGAAACTTTCATCAAGGTAAACAAAAGAGCAGTTCTTAGGGACATGAAATCACTGGAAATTTCAGAGCCAATTAAGTTGGTTGCAATCTGAAGTCGGTCTTGTTCATATCACTCATTTGTAACCATGCATGGAACTTGATGTACTATCATGATTATTAACTGCCATTTTTTGCTTTCTTCGTGCAGGCATACTATCTTCCAGAAACTGAATATGTGCACTGGTCACGTGCTCATCCGGTGAGAAAATTTTGCCTTGGGTGGTAGAAGTTTTCACATATGATATTTTATTTGGAAAATTATACACATGAATATTTTGTCGGAAAAAGATTGAGAGCTCTAAATATAGAGCTGCTCTAGAGCTCTAATGAGCTGTCCCCCACCCATGATGTGATGTTTGTTCTTTGTTTTTTTTTTTCAAAAATGTTCCAGACCCCCACTGGGGGTGACCCCCAGGACCCCCAGTGGGTGTGACTGGCTGGAAATTTTTTTTTTTTTTCAATGACCAACCCCCACGTGTGTGTGGGGGGTGGGGGTAGAGTAGGGGTCTCAATCACATTTGTTTGTTTGTTTGTTTTTCTTTTTTGTGCTTTGCCACATCACTAGAGCTCAAATTAGAGCTCTGTATCATTTCCCAATTTTTTCAATTTGGTTCCGGTAGTTCCAATTGTATCAATTTTTTCCTTTGAAGTTTGAATATTTTGTCAATTTAGTCCAATTGATAGAAATGAGGGTCAAATGATCCATTCAAAAGGGAATGGGCCATTTCAAATTGGATGCCAACTTCAATCACTTTGGGGTGAGTGAATGGACTATTTTTCCCCTTGATTTCAATTTAATTTCTAAAAGAATGTTATTGGACTAAATTTGACACAATATAAAAAAATTCAAGGGCAAAAATAATAGAGACAAATTACATGGACTATAGTTGTAATTTACCCTATTTTATTTATTTTATTCAGTATGACTATTTTGATTATAACCACCAGGGCATGTGAATTTCTTTTTCTTGCAGGAATACAGTAAAAGTCATATTGTAGGGTTGATCAACCTTGTAGCGACAATGAAAGGCTGGAAAAGAAAAACACGGTTGGAAGTAATAGAAAAGATAGAGGGAGCTGGACTGTAGCTTCTGTTAGTGTTGTAAGATTCCGATCATATAAAAATTTCCATTTTTCTTTTACCCTAATCTTTTCTGTCCTCATAAATGGTTTTGATGTAAATTGGATAGTCTCTTAAAACTCCCATTATTCAGAAAGAAAACATCACAAGGTTGTATATCTTCTGTGTCTGAGATTGTAATATAATCCTTCCCTTCAATGGAAAACATCAAATGTAATTCGGATCACATCATACATGAAATAATGATTTTACATGAGCGCATTGAAGTCGCAATCCCGTGTTTTTTTGTCTCAAAAAGAACAGCACAAGATAGCGTTTTCTTCATTAAAAACTAACCAAAAAAAAAAAAAGGTTCACGGGTTGGATATATATATATATATATCATGCATAAAAGTTTTGTTTGTGTGTATTAATTTTTTTTTTTTTTGAACGGTGTGTGTATCAATTTGAACCATTGAATTCATTGAAAATCATGAATGGAGAAGGAAAAATAGTTTAGAAGGTTCCCCACTTATTCTACTAGAAAGTTTTGCAAAGATATTTTTCATATTTTTTTTTTTTTTTGGGTGAGAATAAGAGTACCTTCATTTTTTATTTTATTTTTTTGGTATAAATAAGAATACTTTTCATTATGTGCAAGGGACTATGCATTTTTATTGTTGAATATGCACTATTGTGCCTTGTACATGTTGGGAAAGTACCAAAATGTTTAAAAATTATTACTGATAACTAATTTTAATTATCAATATTTATAATTTTTATCACCTTTTTTTTTTTTTTTGACATAACTGTTGAGTTACTTATTTGCCCTTTTGTTTACATTGTCCTGTTGCAATGTCAGGAACTTCCCATGACACACTGGATTAATTTTCTACATAAATCATGAAAGGGAAAAGATATATTTTTACAGAAAATGTATATAAAATCTGTTAGAAAAATGATGTGGCAATAACATTTATATAACTGACTTAAATAAGTGTATTTTTTGTCTTTTTACGAAAAGATATGCAGAAAAGTAGAGAGGTGATGTGATGAAAAAAAGATAAAAAGATAAAAAAAATAGATTATTTTAGAGTTGTCAAACTTGGCCTAATAGTTGACTTGATGAATTCTTTATTTAAAAATGATAGGCTTGTAATGGTGCCCGGTTATTCTGCATAAGTATATTGTATTCTTTTTCAATTCGTATATTTGACGGAACTTAAAATTTGATTTGGTAGCATTCCTTGTCCACAAAATCTTTTCCCTGCTAATGTTTGTAATGAGCTCATGGTTGTGGGATGATGGTTGTGTTAATTTCACGAGTCAAGAGACTTTAATTGAATAATTGTTTTTAGTGCTTCTTTTCGTCTCACTTCACAAATTGATTGTTTTTAGTGCTTCTTTTCGTCTCACTTCACAAATTGATTTCTTCAATTTCTACATCAAAGTAACAATTACTATTTTCATATTAAAATTACTTATTTAATCTTCTCAATGAAGTTTGTGCGAAATTATATTTTGAGAAGATGGTTATAATCAGTTTTTTGGTTAAAAGCTGCTTATAAGCAATTTTTTGTGAGAGAAGAAGTGAGTTATAATCCGAAAAGTGGATTATAACCCATTTCCCAAAATGGGCCACAATTATATTGGTTAATTAGATTGAAATTTAATAGGATAATTAAACAAACAATTTGATTTACCATATGCATAGTAAAGTCTAACTGTGGCTAACTGTATGTTTAATTATCCACTTTAATTACTATTTTTACATTAAAGTGTTCATTTAATTCTCATTTTGTGAAATTATAAATTGTGTAATTATATTGGCCAATTAGATTAAAAAATTAAAATTAAAAGAGAAAGCGAAGTCGAAATGTTTGTATGGTGTAATTTTTTTTTTAATTTCATAATTAATATAATTCTTGTTTGAAATATTTTGGGATTGCAAAATCCAAAATATAAATTTTATTAAAAATTGATAAGTATTTATGTTATTTTAAAATTTGAAGAAATGAAAACACACATGGAAAATAAATAAAAATAAATTACCAATAGGTTCTACTTTTGAGACTTATTACTCATTAATTCTTATTGATAAATTTATCAATTTCTTGTTTTTATAAATAAATTTACAGTGATAAATTTATCAGTCACAATCTGTAAGTAAATAAATCTAGTTAATATGACTGATTAGTAAACACTTGTTTGGGAAGAAGGGTTGGATTGGGTTTGGAACTATTTTAGCCATGAAAAGATAAAATAAATTTTTTAGCCCAATAAGACAACATCTCATTCAATCCATAATCATTACATTCTTTCTCTCACAAAAGTCAAAAAAATCCAAACTTATTCCAAACGAGACTTTTTAGTCTTAGGCTAAAATAGCTAAAAAGCCAAGTTACTTTCCAAATGAACTTTAAGTGAAAAAAAACAAAACAAAACAAAACAAACAAACAGGAAAGCTCAGGCACAAAGACATTTTCCATAATTTCGGGAAAAATTACATTTCCACAGACATAATTGGGGATACAAATCAGTAAAAAGAAAAAAGAAAAAATAATCATAAAAAATATACAGATGCAAGTGATGTCAAAAATTTTCACTTGTACTACCAAAGCACAAATCTCCTTTCACCTTTATATTTTTGTAATTACTTTTCTAGTTTCCATCACTTGGAATTTCCCTAATAATAAACACAAGATAAAGAAAAAACCAATTTTTTTTTTTTTTCAAAAAGAAAAAAACAATTGACACCGAACAATTCAATTGACACCGAACAATTCATTTCCATTATTTGAATGTATTTTTTTTTTTTTTTTTGAAATACTTTCCTAATTCTTCATAAAATAGATTGATACCTAATGAAACACACTTCATTTATTCGGTGTGAAACATCCTATCATAATAAATTGCAACCATCACTGATGATGGTGATGAATCACAGCAGCAGCGTCTGATCAATCTGTATTTATTTGCACGTTGACTCACTCACTCACTCTCCGTCTGATTTAAATCTATCCATCTATATATTTCATTTACTTGGAAGTAATGAAATGGGTGATTGTGTGATCGTACCTACCATGTTCAATGCCACGCATGGCTGATCAACGGGTACCTGCACAATTTCATCATCAGAAAATGTCAGATTTCTCTATCACCGTCAGATTTGGGTTCCCCGCACGGAAAGCCCTACGATCTTTTGACAATATGAATGACTCACCATTAATGCATGCTCTGCAACGTACCCTAATTAAATGCATGATGGTGATGATAGACGCATATGTGTGTTTTGTACGCCAAAGTGTACACTAGGTAGTGGATTAAAAAGCTGATTTTTTAGTTTTTTATTTTTATTTTTTATTTTTTTTGAAAAATATGTAAAAAAAATAAAATAAAGAGATAATATAATCTAGAAAAATTAAAAAGTAAAAAAACTTACTTTTAGCTAGGTTCCCAAAACAGGCAAAGAAACCCGAGAAGTTATTGGTTGGTACAATATAGCGTCACGTGCTACTCCATATACATTATGATTGGTAAAAAGAGTAAGACTCTTAATTTTGTATTAAATGATTGAGAAACATAGTAAAAGCATAATTGTTTATCAGAGATATAGCCATGCGATACCCTTGGACTAACCCATAATTTCTCCAAAAACCCCACCTAATTATAAAATCTCTGTCTAGGCTTAGTGTATGACATTTTGGGTGTTCAAATAATTCAAATTCTTCAATTTTTATTATTTTTTGAATAAATTATTTATATAAAATTAAATTAATTAAATATTAGTAACCATTTGTTTACAATGAATAACAAATAAATTTTTTAAAATAAATTATTATTATTATTATTTTAAATAAATATAATTATAATACATAATTATTGATATAGTATCAATATATAATTATTAATATTGTTATGTACTCATTTAACATTGAAATTTATAATATTGGGACCCATTAACATGTGATCAAATTGCTTTAAAGGAATGTACGTGGTATACCATTGCAAATCCTTCTAGTACAAATACAACTCTGGTGGGTTGTGACACTTCAACAACTCATCAAAGTCTTTCGAGGCCAAACTTTAATATCAGAGGACAATATGGACATTTCACGATGGGTAATGGCCATTTGAGCAACTACGCCTACGCCATGATAGTGTTATCATGATAGAAACACATTTGGTGACAATGACATGACACCAATATTATCTTCTAGAAAATATTGTAAGGGAACGGATTCCCTCCCGTTTGTGATCGGATTAGAGAGTACTATTAGGTTAGTGAAAACATATTATAAGTTTCGTTTCAATTTGAATTGTTTAATATGTAGTCGAGTATTATATATTTGTAAAAAATCACGTTAATCGGATATCGATAGTTATGTGATCAAATCAGATTTTTGTACTTCATTTATTTTTCACAGTCCATTTTTTTCGTACAAAACTGATTTGATCACATAACTATCGATATTCGATCAATGTGATTTTTTACAGACATATAGTACTCGACGATTTCTACACATTGCAGTTTGAATTATAAAAACGAGACGTGTGGTAGACCTCCACGGACCCAATAATACCCTTCAATCTGTGATTGTATTAGGAGGAAACCCTATATTGTAAAATCTTTTGAAACGTGATTCTTAGTGATTCTTAGGACGTTTTAGCAAGTTGATAAAAAATTAATTTTTTGATTTTTTTATTATTCTGAGTCATATCACCTCTTTATTTTTTTATATTAAAACATCAAAAAATTAATTTTTTACTGCCTTCTCAAACCACTTAAATTCATTTTCAATATTTTGAGACATTGTTGGAAATGTTATTCTTAAAATATGATTAATAAATTTTTCTTTAATATTACAAGTGATTGATTTTTAAATAATCTAGATCATTGATTGTAAGGCCAAGTTTGACAAGTTGAAAAAAAGTCAAAAAATTACTCAAAAAGTTAAAAAGTTATCACTATTTATCAAAAGTCAAACAGTATTGCTGCACAACTCCCAATCATAATTTTTTTCTACACACTAATTTATACAATTTTTTAATACACATTTTTCCATAAAAAGTCAAAAAATTAACCCAAACAACCATATTTTTTTCATCAATTTTTTAGTCCAAAAAATCAAAAAATACGCTTATTTAGGATATTCCAAACAAATTTGAAGGTCATATTCAAAGGGTTTTAAATTTTGTTTCTTGTTAAAAAGTTGGTTATTTAGTAAATTATTTTCATTTTTAATTATTTTAATAGATTAAAATTTTTGTGTTTTGTAATATGATTGAATTTTTTTATTGTTAGATACAATGTTTATAAGAAAAAAAATAAAATAATTATAAATTTGATATAACATTTTACCTTATTCATGATTTTAACCTATTTTATCATTTTATAAATTTTAACTAAAAAAAAAAAATCAAAAATCAAAACCCCACTTGCGAAACAAGGCCAGTATTTAGACTCCAGTCGTTAGAGAGAAATCATTATCAAGGAATTAATAAAGAATGAGCTAGTCAATTCAGTGCACTCTATAAAACAATCATGCATTAAAGGGTCGAATCCACTATGGAGAAGCGAAATCCAAATCAAAATGTGATTGTGGGCTTGGTTTAAGAGATTGTTTGGGATGATCTAAGTGTATTTTTTGTTTTTTTATGAAAAAATGTGTAGAAAAATGGAGAGATGATGTGATGAAAAAAAGATAAAAAGTGTGTACTTATTTAGGATAGCCAAACTTGACCTAAGTGCCTAAAATTTATACTATGATTTTTTATTTAGATTGATCACGTGTGATTTAGATCCAAATCTTGTATAATGAAACCTACATTTAAAATAAATTTGAATCACATATTAGTAATTTTGATTAAAATTTTAAATATATATACTAGTATATGGCATTGTTTTTTTTTATTTAAAAAAAAAAAAAAATTAGCATTGTTAATGATTTGTTTAGACTTACAAAGTGGCCGGCTTCAAGAATCCAGTAGAAGTGCAAGTTTCTGTACGATTTCATGAACCCCCTTGTCACTCTATCATCTCCACAGTAGATGGGAGTTCTATCCATGCTCAAAAAAGTTTTGAGACCTTCCCACCTGAAATTTTAAAAATAAATAAATAAATGTAAAAATGTGATGGTTCTAATAAGAGAGAGAGAGAGAGAGAGAGAGAGAGTCTTACTTTAGCTTCTCAACCCATGCTTCAGTCCCCTTGGTTGCACAAATGACATCAAGCTACAACCACCAAAGAAAATAGGGGAAATTACTTTCAATTGTACTATCAAAAAAAATTATTGCTGATACATAAATTTTTTTTTGACTCTCTTAAAATTTTAATTCATATAATACTTGACTTTATTTTCATAAAAAATTCCTTAGTTGTATGAATAAAAAAAATACATTATCATATCTTTTATCTTGAAATGTATATTTATAGAACATACATTAGTTTCAATCTCTTTAACTTTACTAAAAAAATATTGGTATAATTATGTCAAAATTACATAATTTATTAATATATTTTCTACCAACTTCAAGGGAAGTCAAGGCTATTTATCCAAAAATTATTAATGTTCTCTATAGACAAGCATTTGTGTAGAATCATCATTATATATGTGTCGGACCTATACAAATGTGTGACTTTCGAATCATTAAATACAAGACTAGCAAGATGAAACTATAGTAGAATCTCTAAGAGCACTTATTAAAAATATATCATAAAAAATATATAATTATTTAAAACATTATTAACCAATACCTTATCACACTTGATGACAACACCCATAAACAATAATTAAAACAATATTAACAATCATTGAACAACTATAACTAGTATTTGTTTGGAGCAATGATACATAATTTTAAATTTAGAATTCTAACAAGGGTTCTAATGAGATAGCAACAAAAAAATAAAAACAAAACATCAAATCAATAGACGGATTCCACTTATTAGAGCTCTTGGTTTAGAACTCTCAAGTATTTTTGATATGTTTGAGTAATATAAATATATATGGGCTATTTTGGGAAGTAGATTAAAAGTCACTTCTCAGCTTTTAATCCACTTCTCTCTCTCAAAAAAAAAATTTAAAAAAATCAAAAAACAGCTTTTAATCATTTTTCCAAAACACTCATATATATATATATATATATATATGTGTGTGTGTGTGTGTCCATTCATCAATTTCACCTATAATGTATTTTGTCAACATTAGAATATCAATGCCAGAGTTGCAAGGTACAATTATGTCGTCAAACATGGAAAACGCCATTCCAATTCAAGAAAAGTCTGATCTCATGGGGTTTTATAGTCAGACATTGTTGAAATAAAAGCCCAAAAAGGAATCTTACTTGCCCATTGTATACGGTCACATTGACTCCCTTAGCTAAGAGTTCATCAACCTGTAAACCAATAAATGCATCAAGTAAATCTCAAAACAATGTTTCATATTCTATAATAATTTCGTCTATCCCTTTAATAATGGTTTTTTTTTTTTTTTTTTTTTTTGATTGTGAAGAAACCATTAGGAAAACAAAGCAAAAGAAGATTTTTAAAGAAGTGGGGACAAGAAATGTTAGGTCATCAATCTATTTTGCACAATTTCTCAGCAATTAAATGAAGTATAAAATAAAATTAGAAAAACATCAAAAATCTCCAAAGTTTTGCCAAATTTTTTATCAAATGTTTCATATAGGTATGAGACCCACACCATGTGAGTCCCATATTCATATGAAATATTCGATAAAAAAATTTAGAAAAGTTTTAACATCTCTAACATTATTCATAAAATTAACTATGACCTCAATAAGAGGTCAAGGTCCGTCGAGACCAAGACATTCAAAAACAATGTACCAAAAGAAAATAAAAAAAATAAAAAGAAAGACAATATATTTTTTTTGAACAAGTGGTAGGGATGGGTGCAAGAAAGAATAGAGAAAGAAAAAATTTAAAGGCAAAATTAGACTGCTACTCCTTATACTTTGACCTTTATATCATTTTGGTCTTTACAATTCTAATTAGATAAATTTTCACGAACTTGGGGATGCTGCTGCGCACCCCGCGCAGCAGCATCTGCTGTGCGGCAAAATGGGCTCATTTCGGAGCCCATTTTGATAATCCGAACCGTTCACATTTTAGAATACATCAAATAGAATACGTCTGCAAAAAATCAAGTTAATCGAATATCGTTTATCTATTCATCCACTCACATTTCTATCTACAAAAATAAATAATAATTGTAATTTAAAGTATTAAAATGAATACAAATGTGAGTGAATGAATAGATAAATAATATCCAATTAATTTGATTTTTTGCAGGCATGTTCTACTTAATGTATTTTAAAATGTGAACGGTTCAGATTATGAAAATGGGTCTCGGAATGAACCCATTTTACTGCACAACAGATACTGCTGCGCACCCTGCGCAGCAGCATCCCCAAACTCTAATTTTCACTATGAATTTTTAACTGTATCAAATTGGTCCCAATATTGATGTCAATTGGTAGCATTTTTTTATAGCAAATGCATACATAAATGACAAGTGTCATACTTTTAATAGCAAAATTATAAATTTTGATTAATTTAGTGACTCAATCTCAACTAATTCAGTGAAAATTTTCTATCAAAAATTCTAATGGTGTTATCAATTGGACTAACTTGACGCAAAATTTAAAATAAATAATCAAAATTAAGTCAATTGAAATTATAAGAACTAAAATGATACAAATGAAAAAATGTTAGGATTACTGATATAATTTGCTCAAATTCAAAAATACAAAAATTAATTTCAAAATTAGACACAATTTTCTCACATGAAGTGAGTCCCATTTTCTTGTGGGTCGTACACTTAGGTAAAAGAAATGTGTCTGATTCTGTAATTGATTTTTGTATTAGTAAAAAAACTGAACAATTCTTCTCTTCTTTCTTGTGGGCCATACAGTCAAGTAAAAGAAATGTGTCTAATGCTGTAATTGATTTCTATATAAGTAGAAAAACTGGACAATTCTTCTAGGTAAAGGGATAATGATATGCTAAGTTTGTTACCTCACTGATCCTTGGCCTCATAAAATCACCAGCAAGTGCTGTGAAAACAAGATCTGACTGTCCTCCCCATCTATAAAATTATGAAAACCAATCAATTCTTTGTTAACACATAAAGTATCCTTCAATTATCTTTTTTGTTTTGTTTTGTTTTGTTTTACAAGAAACAAGAAGACTCACTGCACATTTTCTGGAATCTTTAGCTTCTTTTTAATGGCACCATTCATGAGGCTGTCAAGATTAACACCACCACCAGGAGAAGAAGACTTCAAGGAATCAAGATATCTCGAGTATCGCTTCATAGCAATTCCCATGGATAGCTCAGAAGCTGTCAATGACACTGGGTCCATCCCCGAATCCAACAAAAAATTATAGAAATCCTGCAAATTGTCCCCAAAAGGCTAACCGATTCAAACACTTCTGAGATTATTTTAAGAAATTAATTTCATTTTTTTGGGGGTGCGAACTACACGTACGACAGAA
Organism: Camellia sinensis; assembly: GCF_055761805.1. Taxonomy (NCBI): domain Eukaryota; kingdom Viridiplantae; phylum Streptophyta; class Magnoliopsida; order Ericales; family Theaceae; genus Camellia; species Camellia sinensis. The sequence continues at coordinate 84,794,848 of NC_138974.1, forward strand.
TTACTGCTGGAGCTAATCACATCCTCAAGTGCACTCCATGAGTTTGTGGCGTCTTCGAATTGGCCATTGTCGATTTGCTGCTTAATTTGCTGAGCTAAACTGTTTTCTGAAATGGGATTGTTAGACAATAGAAGTCTTCATTGTTTTTTAGTTGAAGAAGTTAGAAATAAAGACCTGTTTGATTTCTGGGCACCATTGCTGTCAAGTCTTGACACATCTTTGAGAAGAGGACCCCATGAGAACTGCATTTTGTTTTTGGAAAACATTTTATAATGATTGCATGAAAACAATTACAATCCAATAATCAAATTCAACAAAACTACTCACCACAAAATCTTCTGGTGAGATCCAACTATCTCCCAATGCAACTCCTACATATTCAAAAACAATTCAAAATCACAGAGTTAGACACTGTCACATAGGGATGAAATTAGTAGTACTTCAATGACAAAATAGTTTTTTGGGTTTATTAAACTCTTCAACCCTCTATTTTAACTCAAATTTTACTTTAGTCCCTGTTGTTTCAATTTAAACAATTTGGTTCTACACTTTAAGTCCAGTTTCAATTTGATCATTCTATCTAAATTTCTATTAATTTTGTCTACATGTACACCTTAGAAAATTGAAACTACAATTTGGACGGAATGACCAAATTGATACAACGCTTAAAGTGTATGAGTCAAATTGTTTAATTTAAAAGCATAAGGATTAAAGTGAAATTAAAAATAAATACAGGGGTAAAAAGTATAATTAACCCTGGTTTCTTTTTTGGTTACATTGAAGGCTATATAGCCTTATGGAGGAGGAAGTCTTGCCTAGCAATACTTGAATGTTGAGAACTCCTAGTGAGGCGCATGGGTTGTGGCCAACTAAGCTAGTCCGTGTTGGTTGACAAATGATTTCTATTTGAAGGAAAATGATGTTTTCTTACAAAATTTTTATACGTAATTCTTGATCAGTATACCATGTATTAATGACATTCTTGAAAATATAAACCAAACTTGAAGGACTTTTCGCTTTAAATTAATAAAATCAAAGATTGCCAACCATTCCGTATTAATTATCTGTGATAATTTTTCTTTGTATATCACTGCCCCTGTCAAAAAAAATGATGATGAAAACAGAACTGCATCCAAGTCCCAGTCCAACAATATAAAGATGACCCATCTGAGTTGTCTGCTATAATTCAAAATCTATAATCTTTTCATTAGATAAAATTATTGCTTGAGCACTCACCTCCAAGAATAAGCTTCAATTTTCCAGATTCAATAGCCTTTAGAGCAGACAATCCAAGAGTCGCAGCAAATTTTCCTCCATAGGACTCTGCTACAATGTATAGAGGACTCTTTTGAAGAGACTCATTCTTGTTGAAGATCTCCATCAACAACATAGTCAAATCAGTTGCTGCCTCTTCATCAGTTTTCACAAACAGCTTTGTATCCTCCACAAAACTGAATCCAGTTCCAACTGGATTATCCTATATAGGTTAAAATGTTAAAAATTAAATTAATTATAAAAAAAAAAATCTCTCTATTAAAAAAAAAACCCCAACAATTTCAATTTAATCAAAATCACTAATGCTAAAAACACATTCTGTGATCTATATTCTGTGTTGCTATAATTGCTCAATGAAAATTGCTTACCACAAACAAGAGATCAGCTTCTCTCAGCCATGTTGAATTCCTAGGCTTCAAATCAGTGTCCAATGGTCCAACCTCTTCAAAATTTCCAATCCCAACCCCTGAAGCACCCTAATAATTTTGTATTGAACCAAACACAACGAAAAAAAACTTAGAAAATTGTTTTCAAAAACACAAAAAACAAATTCACAAAATTGGGTTCTATTCAGGGTTGTTGGGATATAATTATGAACCCATATACTTACTGGTCCACCCTGTAACCAGAGAATTATTGGCCAAGGCTTTTCTGGATCTTCAACTCTGTATGGACTCCTGTAATACCACCAGAACATGTGGGCTTCTGTTTTTTTTGTTTTTTTTTTGGGTACAACCCAAACACACAATAAAAGAAGCCATGATCAGTATATTATTTGGAGAATTTCCATGTCTAAATATCAAAATTAATGACAATATGTAATAAAAAATAATACTAGAATAGGATTTGGCTTACTGGGTCTGACTTGAACATAACCCCACTGTTCAGATCCATCTTGGGTTGTTTTAGCCATGGCTAATTCTAATCCACCATGAAAGAATGGAAGAAAGAAGAAAACAGAGAAAACAAGAAAAACAACATAGAACTTTTCCATGTTGAAAAACAGAGAGAGAGAGAGAGAGAGAGAGAGAGAGAGAAATACCCAACTCACAGATTGGAAAGTAATTGCAGAGATGATGGGGAAGGGCTATATAGAGTATATGTGCATGGTGAGTGACTGAATTTTGATGTTTCTCATTTGGTTATGTGTGCAACATAAATAACAACAACAAAAAAATGTGGTACAGCAAAAAAGAAATCACAAACTTTGACTTTTCAGATTAAACTTCAGTTATCTGTCCAATTTGTTTGTGAGGAATATATATATTTATAGAAAGATAGAGTGAAGAAGTTAACAATAACGTGTGCAGAAAATTACGGGTAAGACAAAGTCATGTGTAGTGAATAGCTGTTATATTTAATTTTTAGCAAATTTTATCATATACATTTTTATTAGTTATAATTATTATTTTTAATTATGATAATATTTTAGTGATGATTCATGAGATTTTTTATAATATTTCATGTGATGTTTGGTTATGATTATTTTTTTTTTTTTTAGTTATTACTCAGAAAGTCTGAATTTATACCATTTTTTTCTTTATTTATAAAGTGCATATAGTACACGCCCTTTGAGGGGTGTGTATTATAATCTTCCCCTTAATTTTTAGTGATTTTACATTTTAGATATTATAATAACCGCTAAGTAGGGTGAGTAGAGGCAAAGACATGTGTAGTGAATAGCAGTTATTAGTTTAGTAATTTTCCTTTTTAGACATTATAAGAACAGCTAAGCGGGTGAGGGTGAAGACAAAGTCATGCATAGGGCTACAAATGAGTCGAGTCAAATTTTGTTGAGCTCAAACTCGCTCATTTGCTTGTCGAGCTCATTTATTGAACTTAAGGTCGGCTCGATAAATAATTGTGTTTTAGCTCGACTCGACTCAATAATATTTATGAAACTCGAATTTGACTCTATAAAATTTTTCTTTATTATTTAATATATAAATAATATATTTATTATAGAATTTAAATAAAGATAACTGAGGCGAATTTATTCAAACCCGAGTTCGGTTCGTTTACTAAATGAGTTTAATATTCGAGTTCAAACTCAAACTCATTAGCCGAGCCGAGTCGTTAACAAGTCGAGCTAAGTCAACTCATAAACAGTTTAATTCATTTGTAACCCTAACCATGCATAGTGAATAGCAATCATTAGATTAGTGATTTCATTTTTTAAACATTATAGGAATAGTTATGCAAGTGAGAGTGAATACCAAATCATGTGTAATGAATAATAGTTATTAATTTATCGATTTTACCCTTTAGACATTATTACAGTAATTTTCAGGCAAATAAATAGTTGTCAAAAATATACTATTGTTTTGGGGTTTTTGAGAATTAAAGTTGTATGACAAAATAGGTTGTTTTTTTTAGATGGTTATGACAAAATTGTATATTTTAAACAATAATATAGATATAAATATGTAGAGAGAGAAATTGAAAGACGGTCAGGGCATGGCATCTACTTCCTGTGACCAATTCTGTGTACACAATTCTTCGTTCGTTCGTTTGTTTGTTTATTTATTTATTTTTTTTATGAATTATAAATATATTTTTTAAGATTTATTTAAAATATGAATTGTCTCTTGTAATTTGAAAAATTACAAATAACTTCTCTCTGTCAAAATTCTTATTTAATAGAATCAATTCAAAAAATGAAATTTATAATTGTTTACCAGTACAATAATAAAATTATCTGAATTATTAATTGAAATAAAATTTTAACATTATTAAAAATTGTTAATTAACTTGATGATTTATTAATAAAAAGACATATTTGTTATGAAATTAGAAACTTTAAGAGGCATAATATAATTTTTAAAATCATAATAAATAATTTATAATTTAAGTAAACAGTCGAGGGTGTGTTTGTAATTTAGTTTTTTTTTTTTTTTTTTTTGTCAGATGGGATGTACGTACACACTTCTGTAAAGTGTGTGTTACGTCTTTTGAACTCATGTGTATATATATGTCTCTGGCTATGATTGAAAAGTTTTAGCATTCTTATCATACACAAACTTTTTTAAAAAGTCATTTGGGTTAAAAGTTAGTTTTTTAATTTTTTTTGATCATATTATTTCTCTTTTTTTTATATGTTTTTTTAAAAAAATCAAAAAAAATTAAAAAATTAACTTTTAAGCTGGTCAATATTTTTTTATTTAAATTTAACAATTCCAATTTTAAAAAAAATGAAATTATACACAAGTTTACTTTTTAAATTTATTTTATAGACCTAATAAAGTGTGAGTGATATGATTAGTTAATGATTGAGAAGATATGAAAGACTGTGTTACATTTAATATCTTAATTGATTATTATATTACTGGGCTTAAAAATTAAGTTAATTTTTAAATCCTCTTAATCATTGCTAATAATATATTATTATTATTTCTTTAAATATTATGATTTCAAAACATGTTATTATGTAATTACTATTTTTAATTTCAATGGTTATGGTATGAAATCTATATCTATGTCTATATTTTTATCTATACTATAATATATTAGTATTATTTCTTTAAATTTTCAACAATGATTCATCCCACTAAAAACATTACCACTAATAGCATTAATGCATTAAAAAAGTAAAAAAAAAAAAATACAACTCCAAGGTTAAAACATCACATCATTAATGACGGGACTCACTGCCACCTAATTAGTGGGAGCACTAATTAGTGCTCCCAAACATTTTTCTTAAATTTTATAGTTTCAAAACATGCAATGATGTAATTATTATTTTAGTTTCAATAGTTATGATATGAAATCTATATCAATATTTATTCTATCATATAAAATATTATTGATTAATTTTTAAATCCTCTTAATCATTGCTAGTAATATATTAGTATGATTTCCTTAAATTTTGTGATTTCAAAACATTCAATAATGTAATTACTATTTTTAGTTTCAATGGTTATGGTATAAAATTTATATCTATATCTACACTTATATATACTAAAATATAAAAATAGGGCAATTACTCTAATTGTCTCTACATTTTGTTCCTTATATCATTTTTGTCCATATACTTTCAATTGACTCAAATTTAACTTTTAATTTTAAATATTGTGTCAATTTGATCCAATTGATAATGTCAATAGTGTTTTTGACAAAAAATTATCATTGAATTTGTTGAAATTAACTCACTTAGTTGAGTAAGTTTATATTTTTCCTTAAAATTATGACATGTGCTATTTATATATGTTTTTTTTTTGTCATAAAAAAGACTAAGAGTAGTAATTAATTGGACCAAATTGAGACAAAGCCATAAATGTGGGGTCAAAATCAAGTCAATTGAAATTATAAAGATAAAATTGACATAAGGACTAGAGTATAGGGACTATTGTCGTAATTTACTCATAAAAATATTATTGGGTCAATAAATTTAAAATTTCTAATCCAAATTACATAATAGAAGTAAAAAATTTGTGGCCTCTTTCAGCTTGAAAATCTCAATATAATTTTTTTCATATTTTTTGAATTTTTTAATATTTAAAATACATGTCATTTTTTGATTAATCTAAAATCTAATTTACATAAATTAAGTTAATTTTTAGAATAAACCTATACGCACCAATTAGTATACCAATTAGCACCACTCGAATTTTTAGACCCTCTCAATCATTGTCAATAATGTATTAGTATTATTTTCTTTAATTTTGTGATTTCCAAACATGCGATGATATAATTGCCATTTTTAGTTTCAATGACTATGTTATGAAATTTATATCTATATCTATACCATGATATAAAAATATTATTAGATCAATAAATTTAAAACTTGTAATCCAAATTATATAACATAAGCAAAAATTTTGTGACCTATTTCAGGTTGAAAATCTCAATATAATTTTCTTATATTTTTTGAATTTTTAATACTTAAAGTACACGTGTTATTTTTTAATCAATCTAAAATCTAATTTACATAAATTAAGTTAATTTTTAAATACTCTTAGTCATTGTCAATAATATATTAGTAGTATTCTTAAATTTTGTAATTTCAAAACATTCAATGATGTAATTATTATTTTTAATTTCAATAGTTATAGTATGCAATCTATATCTATACTTATATCTATACTATTATATAAAAATATTATTGGTTAATTTTTAAATCTTATTAATCATTGTCAATAATACATTAATATTATTTTGTTAAATTTTGTGATTTCAAAATATACAATGATATAATTACTATTTCTAATTTCAATTGTTATGGTATGAAATCTATATATATCTATACTATTATATAAAAATATTGCTCCGTCATTAAATTTAGAACTTTAAATCCAATTTTTTATATATTTTTTAAATAATAAAATATAAAAATACATGTGTCATAAATTCATTGGTCATTTCACTTTAATTATAATTATTGATATTTTAAATTCTTATGGTAATACATTTCAAATTTCATAATTATCATGGTTCTGGTACGTAGATCTCGGAAAGTTTCGAATCCGCAAGTGTTCTGGGACTCATTAATGGAACGGCTTCTAAATTGTGTCTGAATCCGTTCGAAGCCAAGTGCTTCAGATTTATAGGTTCATGGATTCGAACCCTTTCAAGTCCGATCTCGTGTACGTCTCTAAGTTTGTAGATCCGAAACCTTTCTAGGCTTAGAGTGATTCGGCCCATTTGATGGCGATAAATCCGGGTTCACCAATCTTGGACTTGAAATAAATTCGAGCCCATCAACCTTGGATGATTAGACCCAATTAATTTTATAGGCTCAAATTAACTCTTCTTACACATTTTAAAATATTTTTAATTATTATTTAATATTAATATTATTTTTTAATTATTTGCGGTGTAATGCTAGATGTGGAATAAGAAAATGGTAAAGAGATTATAATGATTAAGACTCATACCATACTACTAATTATGTTGGGGAGTAATGATGATAATTACTCTATAGGATAAAGAGCCTATAGGCTATAGTTGCAATTTTGGGGGGTTCTGTTCTGATTGTGCAATGAATGAATTCAGCGGAGTTTTTAGGGAAAATAGGATTTACTTACCTGTAGTGTAGTGAAAGAATTGAAGGGAGGTGGGTATAAATGGTAATCGGTGGGCCCCGGAGGATATGAGGGGATTGCGTGCTATATGTAGTTTCATCCTGTGTTTAGAAAGGGACATCACTTATACTTCTTCCAACAAAGGATTAATTCTTTATAAAAAAAAATATGTAAACTATAAAATGGATGATACGATAATTTATAATAAATTTTTAATTTTTAAAGTAAAATATTTAGTCTCAAACCATGCATAATTATATTTAGGACCTTTACATTTTATTGTATTTTATTTTGGTTCATTTGATTTGATTTGAAGTATAGGAAATTAACTATTATAATTAAAAGCTTAGGGATTAAAGTGAATTTTTTTATGAAAGTATAAGAGCACTAGAAATGTAAAAATGGCCCGCGACCTATGGATGGCCTGAAGCTTACTTGCGGCTCGAAATGGGCCCAACCTCGAACCCGGTCCGGTATCCTGAGCCTAAGTTTGGACCGTCATTATGAAGCTTGGCTCGGCTTGTGGCCCAACCCATTGGCCAATTCAAGACCTACTCAAAATCTGACTTGAGACCTAACCCGTTTGAGGCCTTGTGTCATTTTTGGTTGAAAAAAAATAAAATTTTAGAGGGAAAAAAAAATAAATAAATAAATTTGTTCAGGTCCTCCCAAGGCCCGAATACTCATGGACTTGGGCCTAATTTGTTGTGTCGTAGGTCGACCCGACCCGACCCGAATTTTGGTAGGAGCCCTCAAGGCTTGCCACAGGCTGGCCCAAGCCCAGGTTGTGCCATTATTACACCCCTAAAGGGCACCAATGAGACCAAAAAAAAAAAAAAAACTAACATGACAAGTTTTGTCATCCTTATTAGCGGTAGATAGATAGAATTGTCATAATTAAAAGTGCAGGTACCAAAATGAGATTAATTTACAGTCAAATTAGTGTAATTAATTCTTTAAATAAATGGAAAAATATAAAAAAAAGGACTAAGGGTTGCTACTGTGAAGCACTTTTGAGTTTTTTCTGAGCCTATTTTGATGATTTGAACCGTTAAAATTGTAAGATTTGTCGAATATATCATCCATATAAAAAATCAAGTTAATTGGACGTATGTAACTCCAAGATCAAGTATTAATTATTTTTAAAAAAATTATTAAAATCATGTTAACCGTTTATTTTTATTTTTTTGTAAAAATGCACTCTTGTTATGGAGCTACAGATGTTCAATTAACTTTATTTTTTTTTACATGAATGATCTATGCAACGAACCTTACAATATTAACGGTTTAGATCATCAAAAAAAAAAAAATTGCAAGACATGCCCTCAATGAACCTCATAACAGCTTGTTGTGCCAACTCCGAAAAATAATTGTAAATTTATGAGGTGCAATTGATAGTTGTACCTAAGTGCAAATAATAATAAAAGTAACTTGTTTTTTGTTTAGGTGTGATTTATAAGTCTTAAATTAGGGTTGTTCATTTGCTTTTTGTTTTTGTTTTTTTCATAAAACAAAGAACACTCGTTTATGTTTTCGAAAATAACTCATTGTTAAAGAAATACCATAAAGTCAATAGAAAAAATAAGAAGAGAAAGATAAAAGTTCTAAATTAAACTTTGTAGAAGAGGAGAAATTAATACGGAGACTTAATTATGAAAGTCGCCTCAATTGGGCGAATAAGTAATCATTAAATGGATAAGGGTCAAAACCTAAGAGAAATGGGTCAACTAAAGGATCGAACTAGATCCGATCTGCTTGGGCCAAATGGGCCATGAGTGAAGTCCAAGAGAACTTGCTAAGGTACTACTTACTGAGGTCAAGTTACTGAGGCAGACCTTACCTCAGTGCCGCTATTTTTGTTACAGCACCACCTTGTCCACTTGCTAAAGGAAAATGAGCCATGTCAACTCTAATCTCTGCAACTATCTCCTGAGGCACAACATCCTTTGAGATAGGCCTCCTCCATACAAGATAACACGCAGACACTTGGCGCTAACAACAGGCGCCAAGGCACTAATAGCCAAGGGCTGATAGTAGGTTCTAATGCTTACTGGTTGGAGTTGATCGCAAGTATCGAGGATGCTAGTATACCACGACAACCCCATGAAGATGGGAGTAAGATAGCCCGAAAAACAAGGGATTTCCTTTCCATATACTAGGTTAAGGACCTGCTTTGGTTGCACAGGTAGGACTAAAGAAGCCCCTTTGGACTTGGTACGAGACACAACCTTTGTTGTGGCCCACACTTTAGAAAACTGAGAAGTTTGTGATTAAGTAGCTAAGGGTGGAAAAGTTGTTGAGGTAGACACTAGTATGGCGGATGGCAAGTCATAAGTCCTGAGATAACATGTTTTGGGAAATCGAACTGAGAAGGCAAGTACCGCGGCAACTAGGACACCTGCTGAGGTTTGTACCAAAAAGGTATATGCTGACACTCATGCCAAACAGATAGTACAGTGACACTTGCCGAGGTTTTATGCCAAACAAGTAGTACATGTCAAGGGATACGTGTTTATCAAGGCCTGGTGGTTCAGGATGGAAATATCTCGCGACATGTGTTGCTACACTGTTTGGCCACGATATTCTAGTATCAAGGAAAAGCTTATAAATATGGCCTAATTCCCAAGATTCAAGAGAGAATGTTTTGAGGATTAGGAACATACGCTGTCTATTTGATTGCACTACCATTTTCCTTCTCCTGTTCCATTTGCTTTACCCTCACCTGACTATTCACTCTTCGATTAACCCAAATCATTAATTCATTAACATAACTTTGCCTTTTTAAGTGATATTGTTATTATTGTTGGTTTTGGACCCTATAATTTTTTTATTGTTTTTGTTTTTAACTACATAAAAATCAAATTAAAGGGAGCAAAAATGCAACCCGAATACCTAACTCCTCTTTTTGTTCATATGCTACCCAAAAATAGGGCTGAGCAAGGAATCCGTGAAATCCGTAATCCGATCCAGTCCAGTCCAATCTAGTAGGTTTGGATTGGTTTTTTGAATCTATGGTTCGGTTCCGGATTGAAAAATTAAAAATCCGTAGTTCACGGATTGGTTCCGGATTGAATCCCACGGTTCCGGATTGGAACCGATCCGGACCGTATACAAATAGTCTATATTTTTATTATACACCCTCCTGTATAGTATCTTCTCTTATTTCATATAAAACTTAAATCCAAACCTAAACTTGCATAGTATCTTCTTTTATTACTTTTGTTTGCTAGTTTTTAGTGTTAATTTGTAATGGTCTAAATACTTATGGTGGAACTAGTTTCTTTATGGTTGTTTAAATTTTAGAACAGTTTGTCGCTATTATGAAAAGACATATTGCTATTGTGAAACTAATATGGTGCTATATTCATATTTTTATGAAAATAAAGTGTTATATATATTTTTGTTATTTAATTATATAAATCCGTGGTCCTAAACTGATCTAATCCGTATTTAAATGGATTGGTTTGGATTGGTTCCACGATTTAAACGGATTGGATTGGTTCCAATTTTTCAGGATCCGTAAATAACGGATTGGTTCTGGTTTTACTCCAATCCGGACCATGCTCACCCCTACCCAAAAACACACAGATGAGCGTGATTATATATTCAAACAAGGTGACATGATGACCCTACTTAGACCTCTTTGGAAATTAATTATTTTAAATATTTTTTTGATTTTTTATGTAAAAAAATAAAGAGAGTGATATGACATATTATAATATTTTTTTAATTTTTTAACTATAGTCACTCCCCAAACAAGGCCTTAGTAGAAATACAACTTTTTTAAAATCTTGTTACAATTATCTCTTTAGTTGGGAATCAATCAAAAATCTTGTTGAGCTTTTCTGAAGAAAAGAAGGAAATTAAAAGAGACTTTTTAGGCGAAATTTTTGTGAAATTTTTTTTATATACATTTTTTAAATAAGTGAGATAGTAATCAAATAATTGTCTTAGAGGTGTAACATTTGTTGACATTTTAGGGGGAATTTTTGTTAATTTTTTTTTTATTATAAATAAGTAAGATGGTTATAAAATAATTGTATTAGAGGTGTAATATCTGTTTGTATAAAAGTTTGAAACACGCCAAATATATCACCATAAAAAATGTCATGGAGTTGGTACAATTTATGAGCTCGGTTGCCTTTTTATTTGGATAAATTATTTATAAGTCCTATTTAAAAGACTTATACAAGATATAGTCTTATGAAAAAACTTAGAATCTAATAGGTCTTGTGATTTTCTTATTGATACATCTACCCCAGTCTTAATTGATTAATAATCTGATTAATGATAATACCATATATGAAAATTCAATGTTACCATAGATTGTGATCATATCTATATGGTTAGAAATTTGAAATTCAAAATAACCTAATTAATTGCAATGCCATATATGTGAAATTCAATGTTACCATAAATTGTGATCATATCTATATAGTTGGAAATTTAAAATTCAAAATATAAATGTAACATGTATCATCCCAAACCCAATGTGACATTTCCATATGCTTCTGAAATTCAAAATAACTTGATTAATAGTAATACCATATATAGGAAATCCAATGTTACCATAGATTGTGATTAAATCTATATGTTTGGAAATTTGATATTCAAAATATAAATGTAACATGTAACATCCCAAACTCAATGTGATATTTGCATATGCTTCTCATTCCAAACACAATGTATACGTAACATGTAACATCTCAAACTCACCGTGACATTCCCATATACTTCGCATCCCAAACCCAATGTGACATTCCAACATTCCACCATTGAATTATGAATAATGTAACCTCCTAAATGTAACATATAACATCCCAACCCAACCCATGTATTGAACCACCATCACCTCTAACCCACCATAACTTCGACATCATACAACGGGGTTCAACTCACATTCAATTAAAAAATTAAAAACCTCGTAATTTTGCGTAATGTAATGTGACACGTATGTAAACATTGAATACAATAACGACATAACACCCATTCAAAGACAAATTACAATCGAACGTAACACACAAAAGACATAATAACGTTGTTGATGTGGGTTAGCATTACAACCTAAATGTAACGTCATTGGAGGTTAGTGAAAGTATGCCCACTACTACAAAAACAGATAAAGATCACACTTTTTTTGTGTGATGTATGATATTTAATCACACCTTTTAAGTTTTATTAAAGTATGATCTTTTGGAATGTGATTAAAAGGGGTCATTTTTAACCACACTATAGCGACCCCGGTCTTTTCCCATTTGATTATTGTATCCGGACTTAGGTTCCGTAGATTCTGTCATTGTATAATTGTTGTTGTTGTCCTTTATTTTCTCTTTTGGAATTATAGGATGTGTTGGGCAGGTTTGTTTCAGGTGGGTTGGGTTTAGAAACCAAGTGTTGCTGTCCAGGTTTTTGGTGTTTCGCTCGAGCGAGGAGTTGGTCGCTCGAGCGAGATGTCGTTTTGGTTCTTCGCTCGAGCTGGGGTTTGGTCGCTCGAGCGAGAAATGGCGTCCTGTATGGACCTGTAGCTTTGCATTCTTGGCTCGAGCGAGCTTTTCTTCGCTCGAGCGAGTTAGTTCATCCTTCGCTCGAGCTATAGTTTCTTCGCTCGAGCGTGTGTCTGGGTTCAGACCTGAGGGTTTGAGTTCTTCGCTCGATCGAGTTTTCTTTCGCTCGAGCGAGCTTTTGGGTTGCTGGCTCAAGCAAGGCTTCCTTGGCTCGAGCGTAGTTTCTTGTGTCTGGTCGCTCGAGCGACCAAGTCTTCGCTCGAGCGAGCCTGTCCAGTTTATATACACAGCAGCGGGTTTTGATCAGTCTTTTTCATCTTCTTTTGATTCCAAACCCTAGGTCCGACTTCTCCTTCTCCCTACTCACCTTCTTTCTTAGATTTGATCTATTTAGAGGGTGTTTCTACCCTAGTTGCTTTATTAAATATATAGAGGGAGTCGAGGGCTTTCATTTAATCTGAGCATTTGGCGATTTGGAGCACATTGGTATTTGGGCACTCATCTCTGTCTTCACCATTTGAGTTTTTTTTCTTCAAGGTAGGGATTTCCTACTCCATTTTATAGGTTTTGTTCTAAGTTTTGGTATTTTAACATGTTGGGGATACTTTGGTAAATTTTGGGAAAAACCCTGGTTTTATTATTAAATTAAATTGTATAATTAATTCATGGAATTGGGAAAAGATGGTTAAATTCATGGAATTGGGGAATTCATTGATTAAATGGCGTAATTGGGTAATTGGAATCATTTGTCTATTGAATTGTTGACATAGTTATTTTCAGTTTAGAAATAACTGTTTTGGGCTATCGGTGGGGGATAGTCGTGATTGTTGTAGACATTGCATGTGGATTAGGAATAACTGAAACTAATCACATTGGTTAAGTCATTAATTTTGACTATGGCATTGATACAGAAAATACGTGTATTGATTGAGCATTGCATTTGCATACATTGTTTTGTGTGTGGGAGGAGATAGGGGATGTACTCCACGGTTTAGGGGAAGATAGGGGATGGACCTCTAAACCGGATTTTGTTTGGGAGGAGATAGGGGATGGACTCCATTAGCATCACTTTTATGTGTGCTTATTTATATAGAAGTGTTTTATTGATACAGCATTAAAATGTGTATCAATCTGGAAGTATGAAGTGTTTGATTTGAGCTTGAGTCTCATTTGTTTGTTGATATTGGAAGGATGTGAATATGATATATGTGATTCACTGTTGTAAGTTTGGCCAGGTTCTGAGCCATGTTGATAAAATTGGAAAGTAAAACGTATCTTAGACAATAGTGTCATGAGACTGTAAAATGAAGTAATTGATTATCTTGGTTAACCATCTGTTGAATGCTATTGCTTTATTCATGGCTTATATGTGGTTTAGTATATTTCTATTGGGCTGTGGCTCACCCTTTATGGGAAGATCATTTTCAGGTTCAGGTGATAAGCTACCTCCAAGGACATAGCTTGGGAGGGTTTGGCTTCTGGATTGAAGAAGACTACCTTTAGTTAATTGTCTTTATTTATTAGTACATGTATACATTCAAGCCTAGGGCTTTTCTTGTATTGAGTTAGAACTCATATTTTTGTATCCAAGTGTTGGCTTGGAAAGATGTAAGCCTGTAGGGCATTTTATTCGATGTTACATGTAATGCTTTATTTAGTAATACTCTGATGAATGAATTAATAAATTGTCTTCTTTAAATAATGCATGTCAATGATATATAATGGGTTAATTTTGAGGGCGTTACACACACCTTTTAAGTGTGATTAATAACATTTAGATCACACATTTTAAGTGTAATTAAAAATATTTAGATCATTAATAGTATTTAGATCACACTGGATAATAACATTTAGATTACACATTTTAAGTGTGATTAAAAATATTTAGATGTGAAAAAAAAAATATTACACTCACGCTTCTCATTTGCTCTTGTGGAGATTCAAACCATCAACCCTCCCACACCATAAACTTTATACAACACACTCTTTCCACTACACCTCTATAACACCATATGATTATATATGCAACATATATTATTTATATAGTACATAGACCCGTATTAATATAAAAGTATATATATAAAGATAATTATTTTTTATTGAACATAATTTGTGTAAAAATAAATTATTTACTAGAAAAAAAAAAGAGACCACTTTTGGCGATTAAACATAATTTTAGTCGCCAATTCTATACTTTTGGCTACTAACTATTTTTTAGTCGTTAAAAAATTTAATTCCCGGGCTAAAATTACCTCTTTTGGCAACTAAACTTCTTTTTAGTCGCCAAAAAGCCTCACTTTTGGCTACTAAACATCTTTTTAGTCACCTAATGCCTCAGTTTTGGCTACTAAATTTTTTTTAGTCGCCAAAAAATCTCACTTTTGGCTATTAAAATTTTTTTAGTCGGTAAAAGCCTCACTTTTGGCGACCAAATATCTTTTTAGTCACCCAATACCTCACTTTTGGCTACTAATTTTTTTTTAGTCGCCAAAAAGCCTTACTTTTGGCTACTAAAATTTTTTTAGTCGGTAAAAGCCATATATGGGCAACCAAACAGATTTTTTGTTGCCAAAACCTACACTTTTGGCTACTAAATTTTTTTAGTCGCCAAAAAACTTTACGTTTGGCTACTAATGCTTTTTCAATCGCCAAAACCTATACTTTCAGCGACCAAATGTGCTTTTTTAGTCGCCAAAGATGCTTTTTCTTGTAGTGGAGTGTGATTAAATATATATATATATATATATATATATATATATAATTACACTTATTTAAAAAGTGTGATTAAAAAGTAGTAATGTATATATAATCACACTTTAATTAGAAGGTGTGATTAAAAAATATATAAATAATCATACTTTAATTAGAATGTGTGATTAAATTATATATATATAATCACACTTATTTAAAAAAATGTGATTAAAAAGTAGTAGTGTATATATAATCACACTTTAATTAGAATGTGTGATTAAAAAATATATAAATAATCACACTTTAATTAGAATGTGTGATTAAAAAATATATATCTAATCACACTTATTTAAAAAGTGTGATTAAAAAGTAGTAGTGTATATATAATCACACTTTAATTAGAATATGTGATTAAAAAAATATATATATAATCACACTTAATTGAAAAGTGACATAAAAAATGAATATTATCACACTCAATTAAATTAAGTATGATTAACATATCAAACTAATTTTTTTTATCACACTTTCAATAAAAATGAGATATTTTTTTTTGTCAAAGTGTGATCTTTAACTATTTTTGTAGTAGTGGCCAATAGATGGCTGTAATAGATTGTCAAAGTCATATCAGATAAGATGACAGTGAAACATGAGTAATTGGCACGACACAACTACAAATCTCACCAATTGGAGAAGCAACCACTTGGAGTCCAAATCAGCAAAAGTAAACAAAACACAACCTCTAATCTTGATGACAGTATTGGCTATATCCTCATCCAAATAAGCAACATTTTCAAAATTCATTGGAATTTGCAACCAAGGTGACATTCACGCCCACGGATGTAGCCTACACAATCCACTTTCCTAAAAACCTCAAAAAACATAATATGCTGAATGATTCAATAACCTATAATATGAAAATAAATAAGGGGTATAATAGTACACTAATATGATTTATTTACAACTCATAGAACCTTTGGAATACATTTCTATCTAAATAGGACTTGAAACTCTATAAAAAAATTACATAGGACTTCACATTAAATAAGTTCCCATAATAGGACTTATAAATAATTTTCCCAAATCGATAATGCATATGAATAATTTTCATGTTAGAACACTAACAGGTGTGTACAATTACTTCATAAAAAAATTCATGAACAATCGGCATGACACATGAACAATCAGCACCACACAACAACAAATCTCACCAATTGGAGAAGCAAAAACCATACCTCCTTCCCTCAACCACTTAGAGTCCAAATCAATAGAAGTAAACAAAACACAACATCCAACCTTAACAACAATATTGGTCTTATCCACATCCAAACAAGCAACATTTTCAAAATCCATTAGAATCCACGATCAAGGCAACATTCGACCTATAATATGAAAATAAGGGGTATAATAGTACACTAATACCATTTATTTATAACTCATGGGACCTTATGGAACACATTCTTATCTAAATAGGACTTGAAACTCTATAAGAAATTACACAGGACTTCACATTAAATAAGTTCCCATAATAGGACTTATAAATAATTTTTCCTTTTTATTTTGCGGAGCCAAAAATAAATAAATAAATTGACAAGACAAAAATGTCCCTTAAAACTTATTTAAAAAAAATTGATGATTGGTGTTTGGTTATAAATTTAAATTATAACTTATTTGACCAAAAAATTTGAACTTTTCTTAAGTTATAATTTGTATTTTTTTTTGCTTATTTAAAATAAGTTGATTAATAGTGTTTGGTTGCAATTTTAAATTATAAATTCGTTTGGGGAGTAACTATTTTAGTAAAAAAATCAAAAAGTTACTATAAGTTGTCACACCACTCTCTATTTTTCTGTATATTTTTTCATAAAAAATCAAAAAATTACTAAAATAATTTATTCCCGCGGTAAGACTTTTTTAGGTTGCAATTTGAAAATTTTGTCTGATAAACTGTTTCTAAAAGCTACTTTTGAAAAAGTTTTCTAAAGGCACCAATTTTTTATTTTTTAATTAATTTTTAAACTCTCAAAAACTATTTTTTCACAAAAAATAATATATACATATATATATGAATACACTATTTTTGACTTGAAACCAAACAGGGTCTTATTTTTCAATGGCTTTCTAGAAATTCTCTTCTGTGATTGTTTTGATTATTTGGATAATTTTTCAAGGGAATACCACCTACATTGGCAATTTCGCATTGATTGTTTTTGGAGCTTATTTGGACAACCTGGCAATTGCATGGTTGTCGCGTGTGCTTTTCCCAGCTGTTCCTTTCACGCGGAGAATATTATTGCCCAAAAAAATATTTAAAAAAATAAATAATAATAATAATAATAATAATACACTTTTCATTATTTGATGGATGTGATGTGAGTAATTATATATCCAATTTTTTTAAAGGTGCTGAGGAAACAAATAGACAAACCAAAACAAAAAAATAGTATAATCTTTTCATACACTTTTCATTTTTCAAAATAAGTTAGTACACAGCCGGCCCGGTTTTGGAAGCAAGCCCACAAAGAAGTCGTTTTAGGCCCAAAAAAAGAGAGGCTAAAAATAGGGTCCAAAAGTATTTATTAGAAGGAAAATGTTTGGGACCTCTTTTTGGAGAGATCCCTCACCTGATAGTGATGTGGATCAATGATGTGTTTGTATTATTTTATTTTATTTTATTTTTTCTCTTTCTTACTTGTACCAATCACAAGTGAGCAGGGGTTGTGGGAATGATATTTTGCGAGAGTTTGAATCATTACTGCAATTAAAAAAGGCCAAATTCAATATTATAAATTCAAAGTACTAAATGAATAAAAGGCCAAATCTAAAATATAAAACTTGAGGCCTCAATATATATTCTCAAAACTCTTAAAACTAAGGTCTTATTTGTCAACTGTACATTTTAATCAAGAAATTAAAAAATTATTATAAATTATCACATCACTCTCTCTACTTTTCTGAATATCATTTCGTAAAAAGCTAAAAAATTACTAAAATAATTTATTCCTAAATAACTTACCAAAATAACTTACTCTCAAATAGTTTACTCTAAAAAAATTACTAAAATAACTTACTCTTAAACAAGACCTAAGTGTAAATAATTTGAATCCCAACCAATTTATAATACTTCTTGTTGTTCGTTGCCTCCTTGCGTGGCAATCAGAATCGAAAAAGAAAAAAAAAAAAAAAACAGAGATTTAGCTCTAAGCCCTAGAGCAAAGAAAGCCACACACAGCACCCAAAGATTAATTGAAGTCAAACATTATTAATCTTCTTTCGACTTTCACCTATCACAAACAATGAAGACATTTTCTTTTCTTCTCTATTTTGTTTATTTATTAATTTTATGAAACTATTCATCTAAATTTTTTGAAATTAATATAGAACTATTATATTACTGAACATTTTATATATTTTTAATGTTTTTTTACTATTTGTCTCATATCGTATTTGTTATATAAAATAGGTTTCAAGTTTGTGCTTAATGAAATATTTGTTTGATGATGATTATAATTTTTTTTACTATAATAATTACATGATTTTTTTATTTTATTTTATGTTAATTGATTATTGGATTTGTTATGATTGAAGATCAAGTTAACTGTTAGCATTATGATAACAATGATATTAGTAATTTTTGATAAATTATATAAAATATGCCAATTAAAATTTTAGGAAATTAAATTATTATATATTTTGTTATATATTTAAGTAAAATTTATTAAACTTTTATGAGCATCATATTTTTTTTAATATGTATGAAAGATTTCATATTTATCGTTCACCTTGAGTTTTGAAAAACTCAGAGTGGACACTGGTACTCAGGGCAATCGTGTGAGTTTGAATTGTTGTAACATTATTGGCTTATTTTTTCTACGAAAGAAAATACCATAAATGCGAGTGTACCAGTAAGGATTGAAAAATCCTTACAAATTAAATTCAAACCAATTATCAAATGATTGTGTTGAAAGTTCTTTTACCTCAATGAAAAAGATTTCAAAATTGACAAGTGTATAAAAGAAAAATTAAAAGTAGGAGGGAGACGGAGAAAGATGATTGAGTAAATAATCGGGGTGATTGAGTGAACAATTAAATATTTTCTACTCTTATGCTTTGAAAAGAAAGTGCATAAAATTATCTCTACTCCTATACTTTAAAAAGGAAGTGTTAAAAATAAAGTGCATGAAATATAAATGACAAGAAAAAATAAAAATCAATTATCTTTCATTTGAGTTGAATCCTTTTACAATGTAGCCATGAATGGGTATGTATAGGCAAACATTTGTAGGAAAAATCTACCTAATAACTGTTGGAAATGGTTATAAAATTCTGGGTAAAATCAGAATTTTTTCCTAAGTTTGGTCTATTTTTTAAGTGGGCCCCGTGCGTCGATTTTCACGGGTCAAAATGGTAACGTGTTCTATTTCGCGTTGTGATTTACGTGGTATATTTGGTTGTTCAAAACCATTATCGAGTGAATAGGAAATTGAAGCCAAAGTGTGCTCCATGGAAATGGAGTTTTGGTGGAAAACCCTTAAAGGTTTGAATAAGGCTTGTCCCATATTGATTTGGTGGGAAGTTTTGAATGGGTTTATAAGGCATGAGTTTGGTACTTCGGGTGTGCCCCAAAGGGTACCTAAGTGTTTTAGAGGGAGAAGTTATGGACAAAATGGGCTAGATCCATTGGACCCAAAAATCACCACACATGCGCGCCGCCACCGCTGTTGGGCAGCCTGGGCGTGGGTGCGTGGTGTGAGGTTGGGTTGGACTTGTCCGGCCCAATGCTAAACTTTTTGGGTAAAAAATATTTGAATTTAATTTTATTTTTGGTAAAATAAAATCCAGAATTTAAATTAAACTAGTTTGGTTTTTCTGTACATCCAAATAGGGCCCTTCCCGTATTAAACCGAAAATAATCTGATCCGGATTTACTGTACACCCAAACAAGGCCCTTCCCGTTTTTGTTATCTGTTTGAATTGTAACACAACAGATTCAAATCTGTTTGATTTCAAAACCAACAGGTTTCATACATGTTCAATTCAAAACCTAGAGCCACCATTCCATCTATAAATAGGACAGCCCTCATTTGGATTTAGAGAACTCAAATTTTCGTCCTTCATAATTCTGCAAACATCCTCTTCATTTTGCTGCATTATTTTCTTGTCAGAGAGAGTATAAACACTTAGTGTGTTCGTTAGGCAAACAATTTGTAGTGCTGCTATTGTTTGTAGTAGATCATTTTATCTTGGGAGATAGACGTCCAAATTCTGAAAGTACTGTGGAGAGGATGAATCTGTCTTAAGGACACAGTGTCAAACACTGAACTTGATCGGATAATTATTTAAAGAAATTAATCAAGTAAGTTGTTTAATTTATTATTCTGTTTTATTTATTTAAATCATATTTTAATTTTATTTTTGTAACAAAATAAAATCTGTTTTTATTTATTTATTTTTTATTTCAAGTTTGATTTTTGTAATCAAACAAATTCTCTCATTTTCTTTATTTCTTAATATTCTAGTTGTTGTTTTGTACACAATAGAATTTAATCTTTTTAAATACAGTGAAGATTGTCCAACAATAACTACTACATTCTTCAATTTCCCACACTTTACACTCCATAATCTTTCATTTCATTTTTATGTCTCCATAACTTCCTTTAACTTCCAATTCATATTCTATGATCCTCCACGTTCTCTATCATCTTTTTACATATATTTAATGATTCATAATCTTTCATAAATTTTAAATAAGTAAAAGAGTGTCACGTGTCTTACAAGTTATTAATAATAATAAATTATTTATTTACGATCTCAACAAACATAAAGGTGATATAATGTAAAGAGTTGTTTGGTAGCCTGTCTGTTACATGGCCATGCTGTGCATTGTTGGAAGCGGAGGGGATAAGGTAATCATATGCCCTATTATTTGACCGTACACACTATGTTTTATAGTATAAACCCACCAAACAATTTCTCCTATGCAAGTAGGGACACGCATTCCCTATTAAAATCTAAAAAATGGTGATATGCTGTTAGTGGAAAAAACAAGAAGATAGAAGTGTATATTATGTGCCATTTTGGGAACATGGTAAAAAGTCACGTTTTTGGATAAAATGTTCAAAAATATGGCTGCCAAAAACGTCAAAAAAGTCATTTGGCAAGTGCCAAAAACGCAGTCCTAAAATTACAAATTAGGGCCTATGAAAAATAAATAAAAAAATAACTCTTTTATGTTGGGTAAGGGTATTTTGGTCATTTTAATTTGATTTGACACTATAAATAAATATTAAACTAAAAAGCAAAAAGCTAGCTTTTTACCAACTTCCCAAATCACTACCAAAAAAGCCAAAAAACTTGATAAAAAGCCAAAAGCCAACTTTTTACCAATTTCCCAAAATATTATGGCTTAATATAGTAAAATTCAAGGTCTTCGAGGGTTGGTGACTCTCCACTCACAAATTTTAATTAGGAGTGGGTGGGGAATATATCGATTTATTTAAATTAATTGAATCAAATCAATATATCGTATTTTAGATGGATGCGTGATAATGAGCGGACGGTTATGGATTAATTTTTTTCAATCCGTCTAGTTTTGGACGGATGACGGATTTGAGTTTCTTTAGCCGCAACCAAACCGCTAAATCGCGAGCACCCTAATAATTTGTAAGACATTGTGTTTTCAATTTATTTAGATATTTTATTTATATTTTTAATTGAAAAAGAGTTTAAATATTTTGTTGAAAATATTCTATTAAAAAAGAGTTTTCAACTTGAATGTATTTTTTGAATTGAAAAAAATAAATTTATTATTTATTTATATTTTTTAATTTTTAAATCAAACTCTAAAAATAATAAATAAAAAAGATGATATATGCTAATTGATTTTTATTTTAAAAAACAAGTATAGATGTAATAATACAGAGACATACAATCTCAATTATTGCTCTGTTCATAGTTTTGGTAGTTTGAATTGTTTTTATATTTTAAGAATCACAGATCGTAATACTTTATGTAATATTTTATATGGAGGCATGCTATGATTGTAATATGTAGATGAGTCATATAGTAATTGTAAACTTTTTTAAGTCACTGAATATAATATTTTTATTATTATTTTTTTGTTGAGGAAGTATACAAGTTGAATTATGTTAAAAATTTATAAAATTTTAAACTGCCAAACTGGTTTGCATCTATCCGACAATCTGTCAATCCGCTCAATTCACATCTGCTGAATTGACAGACAGATGCGAATTAATTTTTTTTAATCTATCAATCTGACAAACAAATAACGAATTAGAAGTTCCGTGACTGCAGGCGACGTATGCCACCCCTAACATCAACCATTGCTCCAAGACCAAAAAAATATTAACAAGAAAGAGGCAAGCAATAGATGAACCTTGAAAGGAACTTTTAGGTGGGGTTTGATTTACTGAAATAATTATTTTTATATTTGATTAGACTAGAAGATTAATAATAAATTTTTTATAAATGAAACCTTTCATTATACTAAGGGAATAATCATTCTATAAAAATGTAAAATCCATTCTATTTGATTATATTTTATTTTAATAACCAAATTGTTGGTTTTTTTTAGCTTTTAAGAGTTAATAGTGTAAATTTAAGCGTGCAGATCAATTAGTCCTTATAGAAGTTATAATTGCCAATCAATTGTCAAGCGATTGTGTTGAAATTCTTTCAGCCTCAATGAAGAGGACTTTTACTGGTGACTTGTTTTTGGAGAAAATTATGAATAGTAACTGTAGACACCCCATTTTGACCGGCCCTAAGATTTTGACGCTTTCTTTTGATTACCTGATGATGACAAGTAGAATGTGTTTCTCACAGAATTTTCAATAAAAGAGATGGAATTTGAACTTAATCCCTACCTTCACCGTTATGGTCAAATTGTTTTAAATTACTAAATATTTCATTAGTTTAGTATTTTTATAATTTTGCATAATTTTATATGTTTGTTCATATTTTTGGTATTTTTATATAAATTGGTATAAATTATATATTTTATATATATAAAATAAAATAATAAAAAATTATACTATTATATTATATGTTTAATGTTATTATATTATCTGTTCAGTATTTTATATATAGTTATATTATTATATTATATGTTTAGTATTTTGGTATAAATTATATATTTTATATTATATTATATATATTATAAAATAAAATAATAAAAAATCGTTTGATGTCGATTAGCCCTCGGCTGCCGACATCAAACATCAGGCATGTATGTATATATATATATATATGTTATTAGATTATGTTTATATTATTATTATATTATATGTATATAATATAAAGATTAGGTATATATTATTATATATTATATTATATTATATGTTTCGGCTTATATAAAGAGGAAAAGACTCAGCAAAATAAGGAGAGGTTTTTGATGAAGGAGAATTAAGAGAGATAGAACAGAAAATAGAGTAATTTTGTCTACATTTCAAACTTGAGCCAAAACACTTCCAAGCTTCCATAGCTACAGAGAACAAACTTCCTATACTTGAGGGTGATCAAGAGGGAATTTGTAAACTAAAGAGTTCATCATTTCCTTGAAAGGTGAATTTCACAAACCTTTCATTTTCTTGCATTTCTTACTTATTTTGCTATTTTATTTTGATTTATTGTTGTATTGCATATTATTGTAATTTAATTGAAAATGGTGAATTGAAGTCTCATATACGTTGTTTTTAGCATGAGAAAGAGACCTTACGTGTTAAATGATTTAATCTCGTTGGAGGTTCATTACCAGGACATTACATCTCTTTCATGCCAAGAATAACTTTCTGTTTTGGACAAATGGACTGAAAAATGGAAATGACTAAGAAAATTGATTCAAAAGCAATTAACATACATAAGAAAATTAGTCATATTGCTTGCGCTTGGCCGGACGTGATGCCAGGTTTATTGTGTCAAGGCTTGTCTAAACACCAATTCATGATGTTTTAGATGAATCTTGAAGCGTCACCTATCATCCATTTCTTTAAATTGAGAGTGATTTCAAATGGTTGATGGTTATTCAAAATATGAGTTAGAGATCTATCTTTAATGGCTTAATCTTTACGAAGATTCATTAATCTCTACAGAGGTTCATCGCCAACGGTATAATCTCTCTTTCATATTAAGAATTACTTCCTATTTGGCGCACTTCTCATTTAGTGGACATAATCGTCACCTTGGACTTAATGAATTAAAGAATGGAAAGGACTAACAAAAATTGCTAAAATGAATCAACTCACATAAAGAAAATAAAGTATATTGCTTGGATTTGGCCGGACGTTATGCCAAGTCTATTGTGTCAAGGCTTGCCTAAACATCAATTCATGATGATGTTTTAGATAAACTTTGAAGCGTCTCCACCTCCCTCTTTGACTTCAATCTATGATAGGAAGGAGGAGTGGTTCTATTCATTTATTAATTTTTGTCCAAATTGTACTCGAAATCATCAAGCAATCAACTTGCTCATTAATGATTTTAGAAACAATTCCACCATTCTCTTGAGGATTTCCAATGAGAGAGAAGTGTGAAAGGGACAAATAGAATTCGGAACACCCTGTCTGCACTGTTTTCACCTCAGGCACAAATAAACATTGTCGGATTTATTTGAGCTCAAATCGATTGCGGGTCAGCCGGACCCCAATATATGGCAAACCGTACACTTTTGGTTAACAGTAGTGACTGCAATAGTGACTGAGGGTGAAATAGAACAGTTCCCAACAAGGCAAGGCAAACAGAGTCGCTTCCGAGGAGCATTACATGAGCATTGCATATGTATTGTTGTTATAATAAATTAGACAGCCCTTTTAATTATTTATTCATTTAGATTTGTAATAAATAGTTAATTTGGACACTCAAACATTCGAACCCTCTTGTGTGAGGGCGCAATTTTGTAATAATGTGTATGTCTTCCAACCCCACGTCTTTCTCCCTTTTATTTAATCGCTTATAATGGTTAGATTAGGGACATCATGCTTTATTTAGCATTATTCATGTTTGCATCCACTTGTCTTGCATGCACCGGGGCTCGGTTCATCATTTTAAATTGTTTGTTTACATACTTCTTCGAATACATGTTAAACTGCATACTATCAAATTGATTCATATGCCATATTAGTAGTTGAGCCTATTTAATTGCATATCGTATGTGTTGCATTAGCCATATTACATAGTTAGGATCATGCATTTTTCTAACTAGTTTCTCTTTTAGCTTAGAGTACAAGGTAAGTTTTTATGCTTTAGCACGTTACATAAGTGTGATTGTTGCTATGTCTAGCATGCTTGCCATGAGGCTAAATGCTTAATTGATAAACTGCATGAATGCCTGTGGATGAAGGCTATTTGCTTAAATTGGAATAATTTGAATAATGTTCATATGCGATCACTTTTTTAAGTGGTATATATTCAAAGCACTTTTGTTTTTAAAAAAAAACATGAATAAAGTATTCCAATATTTACAAAATTAGTCTATACTTGTATGTATCACATAGTAAAGTTAGCCTAATAATCGAAAAAAGAGCATATAATGTAAATAAGAATTGCATCATGATTAGTAAAGGCTGATCTTCGATCGAGTGACCGAGGGTGCTCAAATGCATTCATGACCTTTCCCTCTCGTACCTAAGTTCCTGAACCGAGACAATCTTGGTGATGATGGATAAGTGGCCTTCGGCACGAGTCATGGGTTTCCTAAATTTCCCAAAACAAAATATTCAGGTAGCGACTCTGTAAATCTGGCAAAGCAGTCAATTTTTGACATTTGATTCAAACATCGATTTTTCAAAAAGAATTGTCGGATTTAGACTCTTTTTGTGTTTTCACTATTTCACATTGTACTTGTGAAATCAGATTCAGAACCACAGGTAGAGTCCGATACTATAAAGGCTTATTTATTTTTCGAAAAGGGGTGCGAAAAAGTCGAGCTACAGTTCCTGGTGACTCTGCTGGGGAAAATAGAGAACTTGACTTGAAATTCATGATGTGAAATTTTATCTACATTTATATGTTTCTTTACATTGCATTTGCATTGGTATGTCTAAGTCACTGTGTTTGCCATCAGCTATTCCTGAACGGTTTGTCGAATTGCGCCCTCACACAAGAGGGTTCGAATGTCTGAGTGTCCAAATTAACTATTTATTACAAATCTAAATGAATAAACAATTAAAAGGGCTGTCTAATTTATTATAACAACGATACATATGCAATGCTCGCGTAATGCTCCTCGAAAGCCACTCTGTCTGCCTTGCCTTGTTGGAAACTGTTCTGTTTCACCTTCAGTCACTATTGCAATCACTACTGCTAACCAAAAGTGTACGGTTTGCCATATATTGGGGTTTGGCTGACCCGCAATCGATTTGAGCTCAATAAATCTGACAATGTTTATTCGTGCCTGAGGTGAAAACAATGCAGACAGGGTGTTCCGAATTCTGTTTGTCCCTTTCACACTTCTCTCTCATTGGAAAGCCTCGAGAGAAGGGTGGCATTGCTTCTAAAATAATTAATGAGCAAGTTGATTGCTTGATGATTTCGAGTACAATTTGGACAAAAATTAATAAATGAATAGAACCAACCCTCATTCCTATCATAGATTGAAGTCAAAGAGGGAGGTGAAGACGCTTCAAAGTTTATCTAAAACATCATCATGAATTGATGTTTAGGCAAGCCTTAACACAATAGACTCGGCATAACGTCCGGCCGAATCCAAGCAATATACTTTATTTTCTTTATGTGGGTTGATTCATTTTAGCAATTTTTGTTAGTCCTTTCCATTCTTTAATTCATTAAGTCAAAGGTGACGATTATGTCCACTAAATGAGAAGTGCGCCAAATAGGAAGCAATTCTTAATATGAAAGAGAGATTATATCGTTGGCGATGAACCTCCGTAGAGATTAAGCCATTAAGCATAGATCTCTAGCTCATATTTTGAATAATCATCAACCATTTGAAATCATTGTCAATTTAAAGAAATAGATGATAGGTGATGCTTCAAGATTCGTCTAAAACATCATGAATTGGTGTTTAGACAAGCCTTGACACAATAAACTTGGCATCACGTCCGGCCAAGCCCAAGCAATATGACTAATTTTCTTTTGTATGTTGATTGCTTTTACATCAATTTTCTTAGTCATTTCCATTTTTTAGTCCATTTTTCCGAAATAGGAAGTTGTTCATGGCATGAGAGAGATGTAATGCACTGGTAATGAACCTGCGAAGAGATTAAACCATTTAGCACGGAAGATCTCCTTCTCATGCTAAAAACAACATATATGAGACTTCAATTCGCCATTTTCAATTAGATTACAACAATATGCAATATAACAATAAATCAAAATAAAAGAGCAAAATAAGTTAGAAATTCAAGAAAATGAAAGGTTTGTGAAATTCACCTTCCAAGGAAATGATGAACTCCTTAGTTTACAGACTCCCTCTTGATCACCCTCAATTGTAGGAAGTGTGTTCTTAAATCCTTAGTAGCTACGGAAGCTTGGAAGTGTTTTGGCTCAAGTTTGAAATGTAGACAAAATTACTCTCTTTTCTCTTCTAACTCTCTTAATTCTCCTTCATCAAAAACCTCTCTTTGTTTTGTTGAGCCTTGCCCTCTTTATATAAGCCAAAACATATAATATAATAATATATAATAATATATGCCTAATCTTTAAAACAAAGCCAGTTTGAATGATGGCTTTGCTCTACCGCATATTGATGAGTTGGTAGACTTCACTGCAGACCATGCATTGTTTTCCTTTATGGATGGGTTTTCCGGGTATAATCAAATTCTAATGGCTCCCGAAGACAGAGAGAAAACTGTATTTACTATGCCGTGGGAAACGTATTACTACCGAGTCATGCCATTTGGCTTGAAAAATGCTGGGGCTACTTATTAGAGGGCTGCAACCACCATTCTGCATGATATGATCCACAAAGAGGTCGAAGTGTACGTGGATGACATGCTAGTCAAGTCCAAAGACTGAGAGGGCCACTACACCGTTCTGGAAAAATTCTTTCAATGGAACAGGGAATACAGATTGAGGTTAAACCTGCAGAAGTGCACCTTTGGTGTAACGGTAGGGAAAATGCTGGGCTTTTTGATCACACAGAGAGGCATCGAGGTAGATCCTTCCAAAATCAAGCCCATCCTAGAAATGCCACCACCAAGAACTGAAAAGGAAGTGCGAGGCTTTCTGGGTAAAGTGCAATTCATAAGACGGTTTATCTCCAAATTAACCTTGACTTGTGAACCACTATTTGGTCTCTTGAAGAAAGGGAAGAAATTTCAATGGGATAATCGATGTCAATTCACTTTTGAGCAAGTCAAACAGTACCTCTAGAATCCGCCTGTGTTGTCGTCGCCAGAGCCGGGAAGCCTTTGCTTTTGTATCTGTTAGTAACAGACACCACAATGAGATTCATGCTTGCTCAGGAATCTGAGGATAGGGTGGAGAAAGCCATCTATTACTTGAGTAAGAAAATATTGGATTACGAAACTTGCTACACCCCGTTAGAGAAAGCTTGCCTAGCCTTGGTATGGGCTACCAGGAAATTGAGGCACTACTTGTTAGCTCACTCTATAATTCTGGTTTCGAGATTAGATCCTATCAAATATCTCTTTGAGAAATCAACGCTTACGAGTAGGTTAGCTCATTGGTTGCTTCATCTCTCCGAATTTGATATGAAGTATGTTACTAACAAGTCGGTCAAAGGGAGAGCGGTAGCAGAGTTCTTGGCAGATCACCCGGTAGAAGGGGACAAAGCGGTAGAATACCTCTTCCCAGATGAAGCTATTCTGCAAGTTGTAGAGGAGACTTGGATAATGTACTTCGACGGAGCGTCCAATCAATATGGTTATGGAATAGGTGTATTGCTTATAGCACCCGATGACTCCCACATACCTCTAGCCTTCAAACTCCGGTTCAAAGTGTCCAACAACAAAGTAGAATATGAAGCGTGTATCGCTGGTTTAGAAGCCGCCCTGGAACTAGGGGCAAAAAGGTTAGATATTATCGGGGACTCGAATTTAGTTGTTTCTCAAGCAAATGGAGGCTGGAAAGTCAAGGAAGAAAAGATGAAAGTCTATCACCAGACTCTGGATGTTCTAATTCCTAGGTTTGAAAAGTTGACTTTCACGCATCTATTGAGAGAGAACAATAGGTTTGCTGATAGTTTAGCAACTCTATCCTCCATGATAGACATCTCCCTTAGAGTTCAGATGCGTCTAATCCTCATTGAGCAGAAATACATACCGGCCTATGAAACTATCGCCTTAATAAATGAAGCACAAGACAAAAATCCTTGGTACTTCGATATCTGGAACTTCTTGGAAAAGGAGGCGTATTCACCGGGGGCAAATGCCAAGGACAAACGGGAAATAAGGCGAATGGCCATCCAATTTATCATCTGCGGTGGTAAACTGTATAAAAGAGGTCATTTGGGAATGCACAAGTTGTGTGTCGAGAAAGAGGAATTGAAGCGCCTAATGGAGGCCATCCATGTGAGAGAGTGCGGAGTGCACATGAACGGAGTAATGTTAGCCTGAAAGATTCTCAGGCAAGGTTACTATTGATTCACCATGGAGGAGGATTGCATTGGTTTTGTTCGGCGATGCCACAAATGCTAAATTCATGCTAATCGCATGAATATCCCGTCGTCAAAACTATATAACATGACTTTACGATGGCCTTTGTCAGTCTGGGGAATCGATGTCATCGGTGCAGTCACACCGAAAGGGTCGAACGGGCATGAATACATTCTAGTGGCAATTGATTACTTTACAAAGTGGGTGGAAGCCTAGTCCTATGCAGTGTTGAAAGCAACGTATGTGGCTAAGTTCATCAGAAACAACATCATTTGTCGATACGGAGTCCTAAACGAGATTATATCAGATAATGGCTCCCACTTCAAGAAGGAGGCGATGGACTTATTGGAGAAATACAATGTGGCTTTTCATAAGTCGTCTACATATCGACCGCAAACCAATGGAGCTGTTGGGGCCACCAATAAGAACATCCAACATATTTTGCAGAAGATGGTTAAGACCTATAGGGACTGGCCACATAAATTGCCATTCGCACTTTAGGGCTATAGAACTTCAATCCGGACGTTTACAGGGGCAACTCCTTATTCTCTTGTTTATGGTATGGAAGCTATTCTGCCAATTGAAATTGAAGTACCATCATTGCGGGTTATGGCTGAGTGTCAAATAGCAGAAGCTAACTGGCAACAAAGTAGATTTAAGGAGTTAATGTTGTTTGATGAAAGAAGGTTGAAGGCATTGTATCATATACAGGGCTACCAATGCAGAATTGCTAAGGCTTTTAACAAGAAGGTTAAATCTAGGAATCTCAAGGAAGGAGATCTAGTGCTCAAAGACAACCAAGCTCCCATCCATGACCCTAGAGGCAAGTTCAGACCCAATTGGACTGGCCCTTACATCATCAAGTCTATCTGGTCAGGAGAAGCAGTCATTCTCATGGACTTAGATGGTCTGGAATTTTCCCAACCGATCAACATGAACAAGTTGAAGAAATACTATCCTTGAGAGGCTCGCTAGGCCGAAAACCTGGAAGGGCGACCTAGGCAAAAGTTAGAGCATAAAAAAGTAGAAATAAAGGAAATACTGAGCTCGTAAGGTTGAAAACCCTAAAGGGCGACCTTGGCAAAAGTTAGAGTGCAAAAGGAGAGAGTTAATACTCGAGTGAACCTGAACCGAACTGCGTAAGGCCTGAATCCCATCTTCGGGATACGTAGGCAACTTCATCCTGAAGTTCGGTTGTAATCAATTCCAGCTCAATTGTCCTGCCCATTTTTTTAATCAAGTCATCTTTGTCTGTTCTTTACTTGAGGGTTCGATTGTGATCTTTACTCTGAGAGAAGAGTTGGGTACAATGCAGAGCAGTGGTGTTCAATTAAGGGGCAGTTATGATCTTTTGATCCGGCATTATATATCTTAAGGATTGATTCCGTGCGTGTCAAGTGGTGATCATTTTGGAAAATGATTTTTGAGAAGTTTTGATAAAAGTTGATTTTGTTCAAATTTTACATTTTCCAACTTAGACCATTTTTGGACCAAAAGGAAAATTTTCAGCGCTCACAACTTTAATTTCATTGATTTCAAACTTTAAGTTCTCCAAATCTCTAATACAAATCAAAGTTGCTTTTATTACAATAAAAAAAAAAAAAACTTGAAAAGAAAGGTCAAAGCAATAAACTAGTGGCATAGAAAGAGCAGTGCATGACAGCTAGACAGCATTGACCGACCTCTGTTTGAAGCCCAGCTGGGTCTAGGTGGTGGCCCAGACCAGTGCAGATGCAGCAAAAGCTGGCCCTTCGTCCTGGCATGTCACGGCTATGTTTTGAGTACTGTTTGTACCAAGTGTCTTTTAGTATTTTCGAGTTGTTTTCATTTTGTTTTCTTGTTATCGAGTTGCATTTTACATATTTTGTCCGGTTGTGGGTCGTTATCCGATTCAAGAACGAATGCAAGAGCAGGTATTCACAGTTTTAAGTCCTGTATAATGCTACCATTCATCACACATTATGTGAGGAGATCATTCAAACTGGTGGGTCCAACCCTGATTATTGTTTTACAAAGCAATAAAACAAAAGAAAAGTCTTCTAATACAGCGAGTCTATCTGAAGTTAGTGTTTAAACTACAAAGGAAAAAAATAATAAAACCAAAAAAAAAAGAGAGGAGGAACTTTGTTTTTTTTTTTGTTTTGTTTTGTTCCGATAATTCGTAAGATGTTCTATTATATTGTGTGCTGGTAATCTGTCCTATACCTGTACTATCGAGTTTTTATCGCCGGAATGCGTTTCCGATGAGCGACCGACTAGGTGATTGGCTGGTATTACTCTGTCTTGCGTCCATTTTGCGTCTATTTTATCAAGTTTTGTCATTTCATCAAGTTTTGATTTGTGTTATAATCAGTGAGACGCTTAATTTTTACCTCGGAACTAATTGCCATTCGGATTTGCAAAAAGAGAAAGAGAAAAAAAAAAAAACTTGTTTTATTAATAGGGATTAACCCCGATCAAATTTGTACAAACATATATACAAAAATAAAAGAAAAACGAAAAAAAAAGCAACAAAAAAAAAAGAAAAAAAGAAAGAAAGAGAGGGATCTTTTTCTTCTTTCTTCTCCGACAGCAGCCTGGTGGCGAAGATTACAACCAGCTTCATTTGCACATAGCTTCGTTGCCTGACTTTACCATCAGCTGTCTCGCTTCATCTTTACTCCTTCGAAACTCTTGAAGACTCTGCCTCAGCCTTGGAAGAGCTTCCGAAGGAGATTATTCCTCGCCAGCCATCAAATGGGTTGTGCAATGAAACTCCAAATCGAGCCACGGAGGTGGCCTGTCATTTCAGCTCTTTGTTCTTCTTTTTTAGCGCACTAATTTTTACTCGAGCATCTTTTTACATACGTTGAAGGTGGGAGAGTTGTGCATTTAACTGAAGTACCTCACACGTCTTGTTCTGTAGTCGACAGGACAAGTTGGACATTGCAGTCACGGTCTTCACACATGACCTCGGCGTATACAAGTTTGCTTCGATGTCAGATTGTGCCGCCATTATTTGTTCAACTGACATCGCTAGAAAATTGAAAACAGGGGAAGGAGGAGAAACCCGTGGTTGAGGTTTAAAGGAGTCAAAATCGGTCATCTCTATCGTGGACTCGTTCAGGTCTGGAAAAAGAGTGAGAGAACCGTGTGAAGAAGCCATGGCAGAGGGGAGTAATGCAAAAGAAAGAGGTTACAAAGTGGTGGTAGAGGAAGTTTGCAGGCTTTTGCTCTGTCTCTCTCTCTCTCGCAGGCCTCAACTTAAGAAGAGAGTGAAGAAGAAGACAAAGAGGGAGAAAGGCCGAGACGATCATTGACAATCAAGGCAGGATTGGATAGTCTGTCGGTCAAGCACCGCGATTGTTGAAATCGCGCACCAGACATGATGCTCGAAGAAGATGAAGGAAGAGAGAGTGAGACAAAAACAGAGAGAGAGGCGGGAGAGTTGTATAAATATATGTGCATATATTGTGTATATTTATGTAATATATACATATTTGTCTTAATATTTTGTCACAAGAGTGGCTTGGTTCAGTGCTTTGGCTTAGTGATTGAGGGCTCGGAGAAGCCTGAGGTCAGAGGTTCGAACCCCCATAGCAACGAGTGTTTCTTTTGTTTTGTTTTGGTTTTATGTATATATGTCTCGTATACCTATATATATGCTTATCTGAATATTTTGTCACAAAAGTGGCTTGGTTCAGTGGTTTGGCTCAGTGGTTGAGGACTCGGAGAAGCCTGAGGTCAGAGGTTCGACCCCCGTATCCATGTATTTGTGTTTTTCCTTTCTTTTTGCGTGTTGTGCGTACGCACGCTGACGTCAGCAAACGGAATATGCCTTCTCAGTAACGGCATCTTCCCACTGATGGCCACAAACAGAATATTCAAGCAAACAGATTATTCCCGAATATGTATATGTATATATTTGTGTGTATTTTATATGCGGTATTTGGTATTTATAAAAAAAAAATTCTTTTTGGCATTTTTTTGAAAACAAGAAAAAAAAGAAAGAAAAAGAAATCATTTTATTATACCTCTTTCACTCGCTTGAGACGCACTTGGACTTTGAATTCACCTTTGTGCTTTTTACGTGAAATGTGTTAGGATGTGATATTTACCCGGTTAAAACCTTCCCTCTCTCCGTATGAAATATGTTGAGATACGCCTGTTGGTTACACGATTGTTATTCTCCCTGGTTGAAACCTTACATCTCTCCATATAAAATACGTTGAGATACATCTGTTGGTTACACCATTATTTTTCTACTTGGTAAAAACCTTCCCCCTCTCCGTATGAGATACAGCTAAGAACATCTGTTGTTTACACCACTATTCTTTCACTCGCGTAAGACGCATTTGGATGTTAAGTTCACTATTCCTCCACTTGCGTGAAACGCGTTTGGATCTCAAGTTTACTTTCCTCCACTCTCGTGAAACGCATTTGGATCTCAAGTTCACATTCTTCCTCTCACGTGAAACGCGTTTGGATCTCAGGTGCACTTTCCTCCACTGGCGTGAAACGTGTTTGGATCCCAAGTTCACTATTCCTCCACTCGCATGAGACGCGTTTGGATCTCAAGTTCACCACTCCTCTCGCGTGGGATGCACTTTGGATCTCAAGTTCACCACTCGTCTCGTGTGAGACGCGTTTGGATCTCAAGTTCGCTTTCCTCCACTCGGGTGAAACGCGTTTGGATCTCAAGTTCACTATTCCTTCACTCGTGTGAGACGCATTTGGATCTCAAGTTCACTATTCCTCCACTCGTGTGAAACGCGTTTGGATCTCAAGTTCACTTTCCTCCTCTCCCGTGAAACGCGTTTGGATCTTGAGTTCATCTCCCTCTTGCATGTGTGTTGTATGCACATTTGTATGCGATGCACCCCCTCTTTCATTTGTGCGGTATGCACATTTGTATGCGATGCAGCCCCCCTTGCATTTGTGCGGTATGCACATTTTCTCCTCTCGCGTGTGACGCATTAGGATTGCAAATCAGTTAAAAACAACAGGTGAGTTCTGTTTGTTTACACCACCCCTCCTCCTCTCGCGTGCGAGGCGTTAGGATTACAAATCGATTAAAAACAGCAGGTGAGCCTGTCTGTTTACACCACACCTTCTCCTCTTATATGCGACGCTTTAGGATTGTAAATCAGTTAAAAATAGCAGGTGAGCCTGTCTGTTTACACCACCTCTCCTCCTCTCGCGTGTGACGCATTTGGACTGCCAATTGGTTAAAAACAGTAGGTGAGCCTGTTTGTTTACACCACATTTCCTCCTCTTGTGTGTGACGCGTTAGGATTGTAAATTTGTTAAAAACATCAAGTGCGCCTGGTGTTCGCACCATCTTTCCTCCTTTCGCGTGAGACGCGTAGGTTGTTGATTTCCTTGATTAAAAAACATCAGCTGCGCCTGGTGTTTACACCATCTTTCCTTCTTTTGTGTGAGACGCGTAGGTTGTTGATTTCCTTGTTTAAAAAACATCAGGTGCGCTTGGTGTTCACACCATCTTTCCTCCTTTCACGTGAGACGCGTTAGGTTGTTGATTTACTCAGCTTCGCTTAGCGTGTAAGTCCAGTTCCCAAAATCTACCTGCATGTCATTTTGCATCTTGCCCTCGAACTACGCTGGTTTGATTCCTTGCAAAGGGATACGTAGGCAACCTTCTAGTTCAACCACTGCATTGCATTTTGTTTGTTTTCCCAAATCTTACGGCCTTGTCAAAAGGGTCGTCTTCGGGCTTTGAAGCCCTGCCGGGTCTAGGTGGTGGCCCAGACCAGTGCAGATGTAACAAAATTTGGCCCTTCGTTCTGGCATGTCGCGACTATGTTTTGAGTATTGTTTGTACCAAGTGTCTTTTAGTATTTTTGAGTTATTTTCATTTTGTTTTCCTATTATCGAGTTGCATTTTACATATTTTGTCCGGTTATGGGTCGTTATCCGATTCAAGAACGAATACAAGAGCAGGTATTCATAGTTTTAAGTCCTGTACAATGCTACCATTCATCACATGCCATTCATCACACATTATACGAGGAGATCATTCAAACTGGTGGATCCAACTGCGATTATTGTTTTACAAAGCAATAAAACAAAAGAAAAGTCTTCTAATACAACGAGTCTATCTAAAGTTAGTGTTTAAACTACAAAGGAATAAAATAATAAAACCAAAAAGAGAGAGAGAGAGAGAGAGGGATCTTTTTCTTCTTTCTTCTCTGGCAGCAACCCGACAGCGAAGATTACAACCAGCTTCATTTGCACATAGCTTCACTTTGTGCATCTATTGCATACGTTCACTTTGTGCATCTATCACAAACCTCTTTGTTGTTTTTCAGAGGACGTGAAATGTGGCCCTGGGCAGGTTTTATCTTGGGACGTGTGAAACACAACCTCGAGCAGTTTTTGTTTCTCACGACACGTGAAATGCAGTCTGGGCGGATTTTATCTCAGGATGTGTGAAATATGATTCCGATCGGTTTTTCTTTTATCTCAGGACGCGTAAAACACGGCCTTGGGTTTGTTTGCTTTTGGGATATGTAAAACTTTATCCCAGATGGAAGAGAGAGGCAGAGCAAAAGCCTGTAAGAGAGAAAGGCAGAGCAAAAGCCTACAAACTTTCTCGGCCACCACTTTGCAACCTCTTTCTTTTGCATTACTCTCCTCTTGCATGCACCGGGGCTCGGTTCATCATTTTAAATTGCTTGATTACATACTTTTTCGAATACATGTTAAACTGCATACTATCAAATTGACTCATATGCCATATTAGTAGCCGAGCCTATTTAATTGCATATCGTATGTGTTGTATTAGCCATATTGCATAGTTAGGATCATGCATTTTTTTAACTAGTTTCTCTTTTGGCTTGGAGTAAGGGGTAAGTTTTTATGCTTTAGCACGTTGCATAAGTGTGATTGTTGCTATGTCTAGCATGCTTGCTGTACGGGGGCGAAATATCCTCAGTTCTCCGTACTCCTTGATCTTCAAGCTTCTTGTGACGGTGTCTATCTCTGCAACACGAAAATGGTGAGCTGCCCGGCGGTGGTGTGCCGGAAAGACCCTCCGACGATCAAGTCAGACCACTAGCTCAAGAAGAAGGTTATTGGAGAGAGTTTTTGATAGGATGAATTCGCTTACCTCTAACGTCCCTCTTCCTCCATATTTCTAGGCTGGCCATGCAGCCTCAAGATTGTGCGCGTACTACCTCTGCTGTCCTTCCCTGGACAGGTGGCAGTGCTCGCCTCTCACCACCTTACGTGTGTAAAGGCTTAGTCCTCACTCCAGTACACACAAAACTGCCCAACGGTATCAGTGGCGTGCGTGGAGTGGATGTCCTCTCCTTCACACCATTGGCCCAGGTGGCATACTTAACCGGAGTATCACGACCGGCCTGTCACTTGTGGAGAGTCGCTATTACATGCTCATAACCGAGCTATGTGTCGCCGACCTATAACTTGGAATCAGGCGAAAGCCTGCCCACCTCGGCTGAACTATCATTGATCGGTTCATCATGACCATCCGGTTGCGAGGCATGCCGGCCTCCAATCGGTCTACCTTCAATCTACGTCGCACGAAGCCACTTTACATCGACTGACCGGTCCAAGGTGCACCGGCCTGCCTGACCGGTCAATATTTCTGACCGTACAAGGCAGGCCGTTGGCCATGTCAACAGAGATTACCTCGGCGCTACGCGGTCCGTCACGTCTGACGTTATCTCAGCTCGGCCGTACAGTTCGGTGCAAATCTCCCCTCTCAATTGCCCCTTAAACCCATCCGAGCTATCGTGATTGGATTTACCTCTGTGACCGAGCTAATCGGTTGAATTGCGCCATTACCGAGCAGAGCATCATGGGGAAATATCTGGCGCCGAGCTATCCCATTTGGTCGGCCATCGTGTCTGCAGTCTTGTCAAGGGTCGTACAGCCGTACTGACAGCCGCGTTTCCAGTGCCACGTGGCTTCACGCCATTGGGTCGTGCAGCCAGCTGTTCTGCACGCGCAGAATTCAAACGGCTGCGCCGTTTGGGTGGTTTCCCCCCTTTTTATGCACAGACCAAGGGTCATTCGAACCCTTTACTCTCCATCTTCTTCCAAAGCTCCAAACCCTAGCCTCCCATCGCTCCAAGCTCCCAACCGTTCCTGCCCCTTGCTGTGTCTGCCATTCCTGACGTTACAGTCGAGCTCTCGAGGCCTAACTCACTTCTCAATCATTTTTGGTAAGTCACACTACCCCTCCCTTGTATTTTCTGCTCCCGTTTTCCAGTTCTCCCTGTTCTTTGCATTTTTCTGCCACTGTGCTTCGTGTTCCCTGCCTGGGACCTTTAAGGTTCCTCTTTTTTAGTCCAATAGTGCCATACCTTAGGAAAACTGGAACTGGTGGAGTGGAGGGGGCTTTCGTGCCCCTGTTTCCCCTTAGTTTGAACGAGTGAGCCTTGAACATAGGATAAACGAGATGAACAGGATGAACACTGTTCAAAACCGAGCTAAATGCACATTTAAATCCGTAGAGAGAGTTTAAACTGAGCAAAAATGGTTTGTGGATGCTCGCTGAGGCCGCAACCGAGCTAAATGCTTAATAAAATCGACAAACAGGTCTAACCGAGCAAAAACTTGCCTTGACTAAACCATAGATAAAATCAGAGCTAGACCAGGAAGGCTAAATCAGCCGTGCCGTCCAGCCGAGATAGGGATAGACCGACCAAAAACCCAAAAGCATTCACCGAGCTAAAAAATCCAGCGTGAGCCGTGCAGTTTATGCCGTGCTAACCCTTGAAATTCTTTCTTAATCAATGCAGAACAAACTAGGACCGACCAAGCCCTTCAGCGTTACCACTGGTGGAGCTCAAAGTCCGAGCAAATACACCAGCATTTTTGACCGGGATACACACTAAACCAAATAGAACCGAGATAATGGGGAAGTACCGATTTATACGCACTTCAGAGTTTTGAAGAAGGGCCTGCAACGATCCGAAGACCGGCTGATGAATCTGTTCAGCGCAGCTGCCATCCCGACAAGATGTTGCATGTCCTTTGTAGAATTCGGGCGCTCCAGCTCTTGTATCGCTTTGATCTGGGATGGGTCGGCTTCAATCCCTCGGTTTGTAACCAGAAAACCCAGAAACTTTCCAGTGCCAACTCCGAAGGCGCATTTGGAGGCGTTTAGACGAAACTTATGGTGCTTAAGTATGGCGAACATTTCTGCTAGGTCGGTGAGGTGTTCTGACTTCTTCTTACTCTTTACCACCATATCGTCGATGTAGGCCTCCATTGTTCGGCCCAAGAGAGGAGCGAACATTTTAGTAACCATCCGCTGAAAGGTTGCTCCGGCGCTCTTTAGCCCGAACGGCATGACTTTGTAACAATATAATCCTCTGGGGGTGGTGAACGATGTAATCTCTCTGTCCAGTTTATACATGGCTATCTGGTGGTAGCCGCGATAAGCGTCCAGGAAGCTAAACCTCTGATGGCCAGCGGTCAAGTCCACTAGCTGGTCAATTCGAGGAAGGGGAAAGCTGTCCTTAGGACAAGCCCGGTTAACAGTCTTGTAGTCAACGCAGACTCGCCACTTGCCATTTTTCTTGGGAACAACCATCGTGTTGGATATCCACCGAGGGTATTGCACTTCTTCTATAGCCCCGGCTTCCAACAAGTTCTTCACTTCTTCCGCCACCACTTCAGCATGGTGCAGGGCTGAACGGCGCGTCCTTTGAATGACTGGCCGTGCGTTGGGGAAAACATTCAACTGATGACAGATGAAGCTCGGGTCGATGCCAGGCATGTCGTAAGGCGTCCAAGCAAAGGCCTCCAAATTGGAAACCAAGAAGTTGACATAATCCGCTTGCTCGACGCTGGACAAAGATGACCCCAAGAGGAAGAATTTAGTTGGATCGTTTTCGTCAAAGCGCACTTCCACCAAATCTTCAACCGATTTTTCCTCGGCCTTCCTTCCCACGTCTTCAAGGACCTCTTTTTCCTCGGGCCCCTCGATCATTTGGACAAACCCTTTGGCTGCTCGGCTGCCATTTACCGCAACGAAGCATTGTTTTGCCATCACCTGGTCTCCCCAAACTTCCTCTATTTGCCCGCTCGACGCCGGAAAGCGCATGACTTGGTGGAAGGTCGAGGCAATTGCTTGCATGGCGTGCAGCCAGCCCCTACCTAAGATCAAGTTGTAGGTGGAAGGAACTTTGAGCACCCAGAACTCCACTTGCTTTACTACTGAACCTGCTTTGACCAGCAAAATAATCTTTCCGATTGGCCACTCCGGCTGTGAGTTGAAACCGACCAAAGGAGACGTCGCAGGGGCCAAGTCCTTGTCTTCTAACTTCATCTGTTTGAACGCGTCATAATACATGATTTCGACCGAACTCCCCTGGTCGATCAAGATTCTCTTGATATCAAAGTCCTTGACGCGAAGAGTGACCACTAAGGCATCATTGTGCGGCATCTGAACTCTTTCCAGGTCCTTGGATGAGAATGAAAGGATGTCCCTTTCTTCGGTCTTTCCCTTCTTCACAGCGGGCTGAACAGAGAGCACTTCCCTCATGTGCTCGGCCTTCTTGATCATCCCCCTCAGCTCACAAACCCTGGCTGGTTCAATGATTCCGTGGATGACGTTGATTACACCTTGCGGAGGCGCTTCTAGGGCGGCCAGGCCGTTTGGCTCGACTTGGTCTGCCGGCGTGGCCTTGATGCCCCCATCTATGTATTGGTCAAGATGCCCTGCCGCTACCAACTCCTCTAAATGTTGCTTGAGCAGCAGACAGTCCTCTGTTCGGTGCCCCGTTCTTCATGAAAGGTGTAGCGATATTTTGAATTGAAGCCTCTCTGGGCACTCCCCAACTTGGCCAGCCAATGGACGAAGGGTTCGCTTCGAATCTCGCTCAGAATGCGGTAGATAGGGAT
Organism: Camellia sinensis; assembly: GCF_055761805.1. Classification (NCBI taxonomy): domain Eukaryota; kingdom Viridiplantae; phylum Streptophyta; class Magnoliopsida; order Ericales; family Theaceae; genus Camellia; species Camellia sinensis. The sequence goes on from NC_138974.1 coordinate 84,835,807, forward strand.
TTTAAACACCTTGGTGATCCCAGTCCGTGCCTTCAATTTTCTTTTGGCATCCTTCACTGCATCACGGGGAGGGTATGCCCGGTCGTTTCGGCGCCCCTTGTTTCTGTCATCACGGTTTGGACCATGGCGCTGGTTTTTCGACCGGTTGTTTGGGCGGCTATCCTCCTGCCTAACTGAGTGAACTTTCCCCGCGACCCTCCTGTCCGCCGCGACCAGATTAACCTTCTCGGTCACGGAGGCGGTATCATCCTCCACACGAATGTGCTCATTGATCCGCTGCATCAATGACTCCATGGTTGTAGGTTGATGCATCGTGAGTGAATCTCGTAGCCTATGTCCGACTGGGAGACCCCGTTTGTACTGAGTGATCGCCAGATTGGTGGGGCAGTCGAGGATCTCATTGTAAGTTTCCCAGTACTTTGCATTGTATGCCTTCAACGAACACCCAGACTCCATCTTGATGCCCAGGAGATGGTCGACCTCCTTCGGCGTTCGAGTGTTGGTCTTGAATCTGGTGACGAAGGCTTCTGCTAGCTGTTGCCACCCCTCCATACTCCCCTCCGGGAGCCTTTCAAACCACTTCAGACCCAGCTCTCCCAGGCTTGCTGGGAATATGAGACACATCAGAGCGTCGTTGCGCCGGTGGCCAGCCATCACCTGCCGATAATGACTCACGTGCATGTACGGATCCGTTTTGCCGTCGTACAAAGTGAACTTTGGCTGGTGGAATCCGGCGGGGAGTGGCGTACTCTCAATCTCCGGGGACAGCGGTGTGGCTGTAAGTCGCGCCAGCTCTTTGTCCTCCAGCACAGGGGCCATCACTTTGGGGAGCGGCATCGCCACTTCCTCACTGTAACGCACTGGAGCGCTTAACCTCTGCAATGCCAGCACCCTTCGAGCCTCCCGACAGCGCGCCCTCTCTTCCAATACGTTTCTCAAGTCCCTGGAGCGTGTGGAGAAAGAGGATCCCGACGTCGGTGTCGGGCGTGAGGGGCAGTATGTGTTGTCTCGAGAGAGGGACCTGCTCTTCCCCTGGTTGGAGCCCCCAACCCCATAGTTCCTGGTGATGGAGAGAGAGTGGGTCCTCCCCTGGCGGCGACTGCTCCAACGAGGGGACGGGGTGTGCTCACTAAGGTTGCCCTCTCCAGCAACACCCTTCCCTTTGATCTGGCGTTTCAGTAGCTCCATCTCCGCCGCCATCTTGCGAATGACGGCGTCTTGGTCCCTGAGTTTGTGCTCCAGGCGCTGCGCTTGGGACTCCCCCCGGCGTCTGCGGCCCCCAGGACTCTGCGAGTGATCGGCACTCCTTCCGCGTTTGTCTCGCGCACTCCGCGAAGGAGTTTCTAGGCCTACCATGGCTGGAATATTCAGAGGACCTTCTCTCAAGCGGACGTACTCAGGGGTGACGCCATTGACGACAGACAGTGGGGCTTCGCCGTCATTGGCCATGGAAATGGTCGAAGAAGCTCTGAGAACAAGGGTTGAGTATCAAAAAATTCCCACAGACGGCGCCAATTGTACGGGGGCGAAATATCCTCAGTTCTCTGTACTCCTTGATCTTCAAGCTTCTTGTGACGACATCTATCTCTGCAACACGAAAATGGTGAGCTGCCCGGCGGTGGTGTGCTGGAAAGACCCTCCGACGATCAAGTCAGACCACTAGCTCAAGAAGAAGGTTATTGGAGAGAGAGTTTGTGATAGGATGAATTCGCTTACCTCCAACGTCCCTCTTCCTCCATATTTCTAGGCTGGCCATGCAGCCTCAAGATTGTGCGCGCACTACCTCTGCTGTCCTTCCCTGGACAGGTGGCAGTGCTCGCCTCTCACCACCTTACGCGTGTAAAGGCTTAGTCCTCCCTCCAGTACACACAGGACTGCCCAACGGTATCAGTGGCGTGCGTGGAGCGGATGTCCTCTCCTTCACACCATTGGCCTAGGTGGCATATCACGACCGGCCTGTCACTTGTGGAGAGTCGCTATTACATGCTCATAACCGAGCTATGTGTCGCCGACCTATAACTTGGAATCAGGCGAAAGCCTGCCCACCTCGGCCGAACTATCATTGATTGGTTCATCATGACCATCCGGTTGCGAGGCATGCCGGCCTCCAACCGGTCTACCTTCAATCTACGTCGCACGAAGCCACTTTACATCGACTGACCGGTCCAAGGTGCACCGGCCTGCCTGACCGGTCAATATTTCTGACCGTACAAGGCAGGCCGTTGGCCATGTCAACAGAGATTACCTCGGCGCTACGCGGTCCGTCACGTCTGACGTTATCTCAGCTCGGCCGTACAGTTCGGTGCAAATCTCCCCTCTCACTTGCTATGAGGCTAAATGCTTAATTGATAAACTGCTTGAATGCCTGTGGATGAAGGTTATTTGCTTAAATTGGAATAATTTGAATAATGTTCATATGCGATGGCTTTTTTAAGTGGTACATATTCAAAGCACTTTTGTTTTTCAAAACAAACATAAATCAAGTATTCCAATATTTGCAAAATTAGTCTATACTTGTATGTATCACATAGTAAAGTTAGCCTAATAATCGGAAAAAGAGTATATAATGTAAATAAGAATTGCATCATGATTAGTAAAGGCTGACCTTCGATCGGGCAACCGGCGGTGTTTAAATGCATTCATGACCTTCCTTTCTCATACCTAAGTTTCTGAACCGAGACAATCTTGGTGATGACGGATAAGTGGCCTTCGGCACGAGTCATGGGTTTTCTAAATTTCTCAAAACAAAATATTCAGGTGGCGACTCTGTAAATCTGGCAAAGTAGTCCATTTTTGGCATTTGGTTCAAACATCGATTTTTCAAAAAGAATTGTTGGATTTGGACTCTTTTTGTACTTTCACTATTTCACATTGCACTTGTGAAATCAGATTTAGAACCACAGGTAGAGTCCGATACTGTAAAGGCTTATTCATTTTTCGAAAGGGGGCGCAAAAAAGTCGAGCTACAGTAACACATAAATATAATTCAAATATCGAATTTTATTAAGCAAATGAAAACTTACAATGAAGTTACAATGACCCAGCCTCAACGAGGTTCACAACAACAAACTACTGAAAAACTACTCATAGGAATTGAAGTGCAGTATAGCAATTGAAGTACTGGAAATGTGAAGAACTGGAAATGTAAAAAACTGGAAAGAAAATATGAAATAAATGACTGGCTTCTGGATCTGAGTCCGGGGGCTTCCTGTTTAGCCTTCTCTGCTATTTATACTCGTTAGTGGTAACCGTCGAAGTAGCCTGGTAACCGTCGAAGTACACTTCCACGATGTCTAGTCATGGCTTTGTTTAACTAGCTCCCACTACGCCTCTTTTGCCGTTAAGTTTCCCTTTTGAATTTGAATTTGAACTGTAGGTAATCGTTAGGTTATGTCATCTCGCGCCTCTTGACTATTTCGATGCCATGCAGATCCGATACTACCAATACGAACTGCCACGTGTCCATCTTTGATTGGAAACTTGCATTAATTTCCCTTATTTCCCTTTAGGTGCCACATGTCACTCTGCGATTGGCTTTTACAAATTATACAACCAACATTACCCCCCGCACTAATATACCCAATACTTGGTGATATTAGTGGACTAGTGCATTCTACCTACGTTCTAGGACATGCATGGACTCTCTATATTCTGGAAGTGTAACCACTTTTCAAACAATGTAGTAGTGAACTTCATTAAATCCTTGCTTTGTACTTCTATTCTCTAAGTAGACGAAAAGATTGGTACATCCCCAATGGCCAATCACAACTTCTCTTACATTGATCGAGCTTACAAGGAGTCTTTGGAAGATGATTACAGGCTTCGAAAGAACCTTAATGCATTTATTGGCTACACCTATCCGCCTCCATATATACAAGTCATAGAAGCTTTTGCAAATTACTAACCTTTAGACCAAGAATCTACCAACTACAAACCTTTGGACCAAGCATTTGTAGAAATGAATCTTGGAAGCTCCTCTTCTGCCCCACCACTTTCCGTATAGGACGAAACCGATTCTTCTTCCTTCAAGTCCACTGGCTGGGAAAGTTGGTCAAAACCTGATGAGCCCCAATTAAGGGAGCGGATTCATTATCGATTTGTTGAATTCGATGATCCCCTTTCTATTCCTCCTTTTGCCCGGAGCTTAGTGGTTCACCCCTATGTACCCATTGATCACCAACGTAGTCTGGAGGTTAACTTGTTGGTGGCGTGGTACACGTCTTCCATGCCTTGGCTAACTTTCCCAGGGATATAATCCAGACGAAGCACACGTCTGGAGGATAGTGCGAGAAACTTCTCATCCAGGCGAAACACAGGGATATAATCCGTCATTCTTGGCTTAGAAGGCAAAACTTTGCTCTTCTGACTAGCTCGAATACGTGAATGACCCCTAGTTCCCCTCTTCCTTCGAGATGGATCCTTCTGCACCTCCTCTCCCTAAAATTCCTCATTGGGTGGAGGAATTGAAACTTACTTTTTTCGAGAATCAATTTTTGCCTTCCTACCTACCTTCAGTTCTTCCAACCGCATTTGCGCGATACAAAGCTCAGCTTCTGCTTACTGCCTTCTCTCACTTGCCTTTCAATGCTCTTGGAGACGAGATTCCTCTTAAGAACTTCCAATAGGCCTGTGATGTTATGACTCGGGGTCATGTTCTCAACCCCATTGCCCAGACAGAGCTTCAATTTTTTTCGGATCAACTTCCACTCCTTCTTTATTGGTACAAAATTTCTTTGGCTACCAGTGACTCTTTGGACGAAATCACAACCAATCAAATTCAGACTCAGTACGAAGCAGAGAACCTTATTGAAAAATATGATGACTTCAAGAATAAGGATTCAGCGTACTGGAATGATTTAAATATGGACTAAATAGAGCAAGGCTTGAAAGAGACAGAGTTCGAGGTGAAAGTTGAACAGCTTTTTCACCAAATAAGAGCATACCAGCTGCAACAACCTAGATTTGATAGGATAGAAAATAGAATAAAGAAAGAACATAAGTTCATTGAACACTGTTAGGTTAAATTTAATGAACTTGTTACGTTTTCTATTCCCTATTATTATGCAATCGAATTCGTAGCCAAGTAGGCCTTTCTAATGTAATTACGTATATGTAGACATCCCATTTTTGACCGACTTTCAGACTTGGGCGCTACTGATGGTTTACTTGGTGGTGAAAACTGTGCAGAGCAAAAGTTCGATTTCTTCGGCAAAAGGATAGTCAAATCCTAAACTCACACCCCATTTTGGACCAAAGCTATTTTGAATGGTTTTTAAACCTTAAAATCCTCTCTTTCAAAATATTTTTGAAATAAAGTTCCTACGATGTTCTGAGGCTCGCATTTTGTTAAATGATGCGCTTTTCTGTAAACCGAGCAAGAAAAAAGTGGAAATGAATGAAAGAGAGATGAAATCTTTGAAAAATCTTTCAAAACACGTTGTTTAGGGGTTTGGAGTTGAAAAAAAGAGGAGAAGAGGGAAGCAACCAAGTTGGAGAAGAAGATGGACATGAATCGTTAAGAGAGAGATGAGCGGCCCTCGCTAAATTAGGCCTATCCTTTTGAATACTTAGATTTCAGCTATGAGGCCACCACCATTGGAAATCTTACTTCCGGGGCTTCATTTTTCACTTAAGAATTTCCTAAAGCCGAGTCCGGATGGGGGAGATATGATTTGTTCAAGTTGGGCATTATTCCGGTTGGACCGAAACTGAGTAGCCTTCATTAAAAGAGAGATATCTCTTAGCACACATGGAATTTTGATATGAGGCTTGCATTATTGGAAAGAATACTTCTGGGGATATAGTTTAGGCTCAAGAATGACCAGAAAAGGAGTCCAGATGAAGGAATTAGGCTTTTTTCAAGTCAGGGACCAAGACTGATTTTTTCCATCGGCGTCTATGGAAGTGCATCGGCCACAATTTGACCTCATCGGCCATAGGTTGGCCAAAAGTGAACCTTATCGGCCAAAAATGATGGCCGGTCAGCACCAAAGATAGCCGATCAGCCAGAAGTGTCCAGAAAGCCCAGAATTGGCAGATATTTCTCTTCTAGCTATTTCCAGCTTGTGCCATCTGTCCCAAATAAGATATTTTCGACCAAAAGCTTTTATTTTTCTATATATGAAGCCAAATATATCATATTCTAGGGATAGAACTTCTTAAGCAAGTTTGGGAGCTTCTCACTCTAAAAAGTTCCTCTCTCTATAGAAATTTCAGAGTCAAATCTCTGCCTCTCTCTCATTCTCTTGCCTTGGTGTGCATAACAAGAGCTATACTTGGAGATATACCTCTCCTTTGCCTAGGCACCCTTGATCAAACTCAACTACCATTGGGCTGAGGTTCTTTGGGAATCATTTTGAGCTCCAAAAGGTGGTTTTGGCTCAGATTTTGGGCTGGTTTTGCAGCTGTGCATCAAGGGTAAGAACTCTCTCATTTTTAGCTTATTTTGCATATTTGCTTGGCCATATTTTCACACTACTTTAGGACTATTTTTGGGGTGGTGTTGAACTACAAAAGCATCTATTTTTCCTCTGTTTTTTAATCCTAGAAGTGTTGGTTTGTGCCTTGTTTGGCTAGGGGGTTGTCTCTCCCTTTGCTCTTTGGTTTGTAAAGTTTTTAGAGCCAACTTCCTAAGATTTTGAAACCATCTTTGTTTGGACTTTTAACCACTAAAATCCAGTAGATTTTTAGTGGTAAAAATGTGGTTTTGAGGTCCCAAATAGAAGAGGGTGGTCCCCTCTCCTCTTGTCTTGCTTGCTAGTGTTGATGGCCAACCAAATGAGCATGTGTCTTTACTTCTTTATGGCTTTGTTTAGGCTCATTTTTGTGACTTATTAGACCTGGCATACCACTGTTTTGGCTTGGTTTAGTCACCTTATGCATGCTTTATACACATAGTGTAATTCTTGCAAACTAGCCTTATATGCCTCATGAAGTAGCATGTTTGTTAAGCATGTATGAGCTCCATTTCAGCAGGTTTTTGGTCATTATTTAGCATGTCATAACTCTTTCTAAAGTTGGTTTGGTCACCTCATGCATGCTTCATGTACTTGTAGTGCAAATCTTGCTTACTAGCCTTGTATGCATGATGTTTTGGCCAATCATGCTAGCTTATTTTGGCTATACTCCATACATGTTTTAGCATTATTTTGACATGCTTTAGGACCATTTTGGGCTTCCTTGGTCATATGACTCATGTTTTGTATAGTTATAGTGCAAATGCCTTGACTAGTCTTGAGTTTTGAGGCACCTACCATGCTATACTTGTGATGTTTCCATGCCTTGGCATCATTTGGCATGATATTTCAGAGCTTATATCTTTGCCATATTCTCATGTTTATCACTCCTTTAATGTATTTGAGAGTTGCACATTTATGCCTTGTTTGGCGAGCCATTGCATGAGCCTCATTTTCTTGCCTTTCAAGCTATCATCTCAATCTATTTTGGCTACTAATTTTGGGCATGACTGAGGTTTGTCCATTCTTAGTTTAAGTCCATTTTCCATGTTGTTCAAATATTGTTACATTGCATCATGTTTGCATGCTTGAGTTGCATGACATTTGCATGCTTGTCCCATTACATTGTTGTTTGCATGTTGTTACATATTTGGTGCATTGCATGTTTATTTCATTCCATGATTTTTGTATGCTTGTTGCATTGCATTGTGTGTGCATGCCTTGCATTGCATTGTTTGCATTGTGTTTGGGTCGGATGTTGATCCAAACACGGGGAACAAAGGGGCGTTTCATGCTTGAAGTGATGAAACGTGCCTCATTCCTTAGGTCGCCGACCCTCTTGATCAAACATGATAGAGGTGTAGGCATTCATATGTTCTTGTGTGCATTCATTTGACATGAATTTGTGCAACTTGGCCCCTTTAGCCATCATGCATCGAGATGCGTGATTGATGGCTCGAGGGTCGAGCATTACACTCCTTTGAGCCTTAGACATGATAAGGAGTGTGGTGGCACAAACATTTTCTTGAAAATACCTTGCCATGCCTCTATCAGTGCTCTGTTGCAGCAAAAGCAGGAATTTGCAGGAAGTGTTGGCCGATCAACCATCAGAACTGCTGATCGGCCACCTTAGTCTGCTGATCGGCTATCAGTTTGGCCGATAGCAATAATCATCGGCCACTCCTTTTGTCTGATGGCCTCTCACAGTGACCATGAGGTGGTTCAGAAGCATCACAGGAACTTTCACAATTTTTAGAGGAGCACAAGTGTGCAAACAGAGGCAACATGAGGCATGACAACGGGTTTCCGAGCAAGGCGATCGAGCATGCATCATTGAATCATTCTGAGACAAAGCTGTGGCAGCCTCTTTAGTTTCATACTTAGTCTGTTTTGTAACTTAATTAATTTGCTTAATTAGTTAAGAGTTTTGTAATAATTAATTAGCTTGTTAGTTAGTTAATTAGTTGGTTTGTGTTATTCATTCGGACCCTCCGTCGAGAGGACGCAATTGTGTAATAAGTGTGCGTGAGTGTATGAATGTCTTCTAACCCCACGTCTTTCTCCCTTTTACTTAACCGCTTACGACGGTTAGTTCTAGGTCATATTTTGATTAGCATTCCTATGCTCGCATGTTTGTATCCATTCATCTGTATTGCATGCACCGGGCTCGGCGCATCATACTAACTGCATTGTGTTTCAATTCCTATTTGAATACATGATTATCAAGTTACATCTCATATGTCATCTTAGAATAGCCAAGCCTATTTCTAGTTGCATTTTGCATGTGTTGCATTAGCCATCTTAACATAATTAGGATCATGCATGATTTCTAACTAGTTGTTGTTTTGACTCAGAGTACTAGGTAAGCTTTTATGCTTTAGCATGCTGCATGAGTGTGAGTGTTGCCATGATAGCATGCTTGCCATGAGGCTGACTGCTTATGTGATATAATTGCCTGAATGCCTGTGGGTGAAGGTTGGATTACTTGAATTGGAATAATTCATCAAAATGCGAGTTTTTAAGCTCACTTGAAAGTGGCAAAATCATGTTTTCTAAGCCCACTCGAGGGTGGCAAAACCACGTCTTAGCCTACTTGCGAGTAGCACCTTCAAAACCATTTTCAAACAAACATGAGATGTTTTGTTTCAACTTAGGCGATCTAGTCTATACTTGTGTGTGGTGTGCATCACATAGTAAAGCTAGCTAATAACCGGAATAAAAACACATGTGTTTTAAAAAATAAGATATCATGTTAGTAAAGGCCGATCTTTGATCGGGCGAGCGGGGGTGCTCATTGCATAACCTTTCCCTCTCGTACCCAAGTTCCCGAGCCGAGGCAACTTTGGTGATGACGGACACGTGGCCTTAGGCAACGAGTAAGGGTTTCCTAAATTTTCCCAAAAATAAAAAACATTTAGGTGGCGACTCTGTATCTGGCAAAGCAGTCCATGTTTGGCACTTCTTTATAAAAATCAGTTTTCCAAAATGATTTGCCGGATTTGGACTCTTTGGTGATTTATCAGTCTTGCATTGCACTTTGCGATATTAGATTCAGAACCATGACATTGAGTCCGAATTGTAGTACGCTAATGAACAAAACGGGATTTTCCCGGGACGTTCGGGCATGTCTATAATATATATCAATAAAACTAGGGGGTTTCTTTCCCTATTTGGCATTCCTTTTGGTCCAGACTATCCTAACCTTAATGTCTTTTTTTCTATTCCTCCTATGAACTCATCCTATAGTGACTTTTTCAAATTTGAGAACAAAAGGGAAGGCCCTGTAATTGATAGGGAATTATTATTTTTTTTATTGTATTAACTTTGTAAATTCCTCTTCTGTACCTCTTCTCAGAGGATTATGCCTGAGTTTGCTCCTCTCACCAAAGCTTTTGTTTTGCATAAAAATGTAGCTTTAGCTCTATGTGTTTTGGGTCATGTCTACAAAACTTGCTCCTAATTTTGTAAAAAACCCATGGATGCCAATCAAGGAGGCCTATTTTGGGTACTCCAACTCTAGTTTTTTGCATACTTCACTGACTTGCATTTTAAATGTCTTAGATTTTTATCACCAAACCCTACCTCTTATGGCATGAAGTTTGCCAGAGTCTCTTTTTACGCTTCCAATTTTGCCTTATGTTTTTCTTTTTTCCATCAACTTCCATCTTTCCTTTCTAGCCTCTTTTCCTGTCCCTTCGAAGCTAACATTGGACCAGCTTGGCTGAGAGCCTTTTTGGATTACAAGTCCTGCTCTAGGCCTCAACGCAAAGATATATGGCTCAGAGAGTTTAAGCTTTGAATATCCTCAAAGATAAGCAGCAACAACAGAGGAAGATAAAACTTCTGCTTGATCATAAAGAGGAGAAACCTGAGGCTCCCATGGAAGAGGGAGAAGCAGAGAAAGAGAAATAAACACCATTGAAGAGGAGGAAGAAAATAATAGTTTCTCCTTCTGACCTTGTTGGTGATCCTATTCACAAGGCAGTTGCTAAGGCTATGGAAGAAGAACATTCCAAAGAAATTATAGTATTTCAGAGATCTGAAAAGAGGAGGTAGCAACAAATACTAAAAGATGAAGCTGCTACTGCTGATGCGCTACAAAGGGAGGCTGTAAGGAAAAAACAGACTGCTGAGCTCTATGCCTTTCGCAGCTCTCCAATCATTACCACTACAACTTCTGAGGCTGGTAATTTCTCCCTTAACTCCTTTTGATTTCCTCTCAAGACTTAACAAAAAGAATTAACATTTTCTTTCTATTTTTTGTTTATGCAACAACAATCATTCCTCTTCCAACACTGGCCTCTTTGGTCTCAAAATGAACAAGGAAGGCTTATACTGAAGTGCGAATGATTATAAAGCTTATTCAGATGGTACTTCCACTACCCAGCGCTATATCCTCCATGCCTTCCTTTTTAAAGCAAAGCATTCCACCTTCCTTATGCCCAGGCTTAACACCATACTTGCTCCATCTATCTTTCCTCTCCTCTCATTTTACTTCTTCCATAATCATGGTTGCTCTTGTATCACCTGAGAGAATTCCAGTGGTCACTTCATCTTTAGTGATAACTGGTACTCGCAAGGAAGATACTGGTGGCTCACCAATTTCCTTTCAACCATCTAGCTCTAGTCCCTCTTCTTTAGACTTCCAAGTAACCGGGACTATTGACTCTATGAGGGGAACTTCTACCCTTCACCTATTCCCATGCTTCTATCTCTTTCTTCAACCAGCAATCCCTCTGTACTGATAATGTCAAAAGAGGAGATAGACATCTTCGAAGCTCAGCTAGCTAGCTTGTTTGGCATCTCTTCACCAGCTCGGGTACCAAGCAGTGAGACTGAGCCATTGACCCTTACTGATTCCTTGCTAGAGATTTTTGAGAGCTCCTCTACTGCTGTTGAAGCCTCTTTATCTCGAGCGGACTTGGGGACTTACTTTGATTTACTGCAAACATTTTTGAGGATTCCATTTGAAGCTTTGCAGAGACCTATCATCAAGGATGGTTTCCTTAAATGCTGCCAGGCCTTCGAGCAATCTGATTTGGCCTTTTCAAGCCACCTATCTCAAGCAGCAGCCATCATAGACTTTTACATCAATATTTGTCAAATGGCTAAGGCTGCAAAAGAAAAACTGCTGAAGGATAAGGAGTTTGTATCCCACATCCATGCTGAAGTGTTTGAATTGAAGGGACAATACTCCTATGCATCCCAGTTTCGATCCCAACTGTTGGAGAAGAATGCTCAACTGGAAGAGGAGCTAGCAGTAGTCAACCTAGCCTTAGATCGAAATCCCAAGAAGTTACAAATTATTAACCAAGGGCTGGCTGACAAAAAAACAAGACATGACTACAGCCATTCAGTTGTTCCCATTCCTTAGAAGTAGAGAATCAATTGTAAGGGAACAATTGAAACATTATACTGATTTCTGGGCCAATTTGTGGCTGCATGTATTTAATTCTTTATAAAATGAAAAACCTTTTATTATCTATGTAGGTGTATCGTGCTCTATCATTCTATTATTTAGCACTTTCTACACTCCTTGTGTCTCCCACACAGTTGGATAATAAGGCTTCAAGTACCTACCATTAATTTTCTTAGGATGCACATATCCATTCAGATTTCTTAGATGGTATGCTCCCCCAAGGCAAGACTCTATGAATTTGATATGGTTCTTTCCAATTAGGTGACCATTTGCCAAACTTATGGCTTTAATTCCTATTGGAAGAATTGTCTTCCATACTAAATCACCTTCATCAAAGCTATTGTCCCTAACTTTCTTATCATAGTTTTTGGTTGCCCTCTTCTTTTGGAAAAAAATACTATTTAATGCCAAAATTCTAGCTTCATCCACACTTGCTAATTCCAAGAACATGCTTTGATGGTACTGCTCAGAAGTTAACTAGTTTTGGCATTTTACCCTCAAGGATTTAATATTAATTTCCACATGCAACACTGCATTATGTCCATATACTAAGGTATAGGGAGTGATTCCTGTACTTGACCTTGGAGAAGTTCTATAGGCCCACAACACATCTAACAATAAGTTATGACAATCTCTAGGATTGTCTTTCACAACTCTTTGTATTCCTTTTTTCAAGGATTTATTAGATGATTCAACCCGACTATTTGCTTGTGCATAATAAGGGGTGGAATAAACAAGGCTAATTCCAAACTCTATTGGGAAAGATTTTACCATCTTTCCATCAAATACAGTCCCATTATCTACAGTTATGGTCTGTGGGATGCCAAACCTATGGATCAATTCCTTGATAAATCCAATAACTTCAGTCTAATCCACAACCTTATAAGGCTTAGCTTCGACCCATTTAGTGAAGTAATCTGTGGCCACTAGAATGAAACAATGTTGCTTCGAAGAAGGTAGATATATTTTCCCTATCATATCCATTGCCCATCCTTTAAATGGTGATGGCTTCACTACTTTAAGCAAATCAGCTATCGGAACAAGCCTTATCACGCCATGCTTTTAGCATGCTTGACATCTTTTTGCGTACTCTATATAATCCTTTAGGATGGTTGGCCCATAGTAGGAATGCCTTTGAAGCAACCATCTAATCTTCACACCAGGCTGATGGGCACTACAAATACCTTCATGCACCTCAGCCATAGCAGTCAATGCTTCCTGTGGCCCTAAACATTCCAACAGCAACCCATCTGCTCCCCTTTTGTAAAGAGCATTGTTATACACTATATATTGCATAGACTGTAGTTTAATTTTCCTGCTAGCCTTCAAAGATGGGCCAGTTAAATATTAAATGATTGGATGTCTCCAATCATGCTCTTCTAAGGCCCTGTTTGGTAGAGCTGTGGGAAAGTGCTTATAACTTATGCCTTAACAGCTTATAGCTTATAACTATAAACATAAGCTGATTTCTGACTTATAAATTAAGCATCTCCTGCCCCACTGAAAGAATAAGCTGATTTCTGACTTACAAAAAGTTATAAGCTGCATTGTTAAGTTAAACCAAGCACATCAAAATAGCTTAAATTAAGCTGAAAGCTAAAATAAGCAGCTTTTAAGCTGCACCAAACAGGCACTAAGTTATTTTGGTTAACTTCTACCATGATACCCTTTTTTAGCCAAATGTAGTATTAATTTCTGGTAGGTTGCTTGACTTATGTCCATTTGTGTAGAAACCCACATTTTACGTCTTAATCATGTTCATGAGCATCTGTATGATTATGGCTTGTTAAGCTTGCATGTGTATGTTTGTGACTCGTTCTGCTTAAGTGAGTGAGATCCATGTCTTGTTTTAATGCCTTTGTGATTTGTCTAAGTGTTGTGTGCTTGCCTTGCTCCCTCCTTGATGTGAAACCTAGGTCACGCCTTGCCTAAGTTATGATTAGCTGATGTTATGCCAAGCCTAGGTTACGTTACGCCTAGACCATTCCGAGCCGAGGTCATCCTCAACCTAGAAGTATCTTGGAACCCCTTTGTTGACCTCCATCCTTGCTTTGACGCATTGGCCGAGATGTTACCTTTGCACCCAAGTGATCTCGTCCTGGAGTGGTATGACCTAGACCGAGGTGTGGCACATCTAGGCCAAGGTGTGGCACAGCTTAGTCAAGAGTTGTCCTTCCTAGCCGAGGTCATTGTCACCTTAGTTGCCGAAGCCCTTTTGTTAGCCGATGTCATTGCCTCGTCAGAGAGCCCATACCGCTTTACTTGTTGAACACCCTTTCGCCATGCTTTGTCTGGTCTGTCAGCCACCTTTTCAGGGAAAACCCAACCAGTCGCCGCCACGTGTCCCCGCTGAAGGTTAACCCCAGAACCGGGTAAGGGAAACTATCATTTGGTATCATAACCTTGCCTTTTAGAGAGAGAAGCTCTAGGAGGAAGAGGAAGTTTTAGAGTGAGAAAGTAAGTCTTCAAGCTTGATTCCAAGAGATCGAAGCGTTAGATTCGTGTATTGAGGTTAGATCCTTGGCTTACTCTTGTTGTTCCTTGTGTTTATCTAGCTGCATTGCATGATCGAACCTGTTTTGCACGTCATGCATTAATTTGAAACTGATTTTAGAAAGAGAAAATAATGTTCATACGTTCTTGAAGAAAAAGTCTTGTTTTGATCCAGAAGCTTGCATAGAGAATCATGTTTTTGTGTTTATTTCCGCAAGAACTTCAAGTATGGGTACCCAGGTCCATGTTTTCAAACTCGTAGTATGAAAATCCCAGTTTTTGTAATAACGGGTTGTAAATGAGCATTCATATTCTTCATGTTTTCGTACTCATGTTCTTCATGTTCATCAGCAGAGGGAAACCCAGAGTTTCCCAACCTCTTTTCCTTGCATGTGGCCCTCGGGGACACACCTCGGCAAGGAGGTGTGGAACCTCGGCCTAGACCTGGTTAGTGCCCAGCATGTTTTTCCGAGATCATTGGTTTGCATATGAAACTTGTTTGAAAGTGCATTCAATAGGCTTTGCCATGTGTTTGTAGGACTTGGGCTTGTCTCGACCCCGACGTTTGAAGAGCTAGGTGAGTGGTATTTTTAATAAAGCTATGTTATACTTGTTTTGATAAATCTCGTTTTGCTTTGTTTTGATGAAAAGTATTTGATTTAGCATGAATGACTACCCCTATTTGTATATCAAGCACTATCTTGTTTTGATGACATGTCTTGAAAGTCCTTAGTGTCAGGGGACTATAATGCAACTGCACTCTTGTCTTGAAAGTCCTTAGTGTCAGGGGACTATAATGCAACTGCACTCTTGTCTTAAAAGTCCTTAGTGTCAGGGCACTATAATGCAACTGCACTCTTGTCTTGAAAGTCCTTAGTGTCAGGGGACTATAATGCAACTGCACTCTTGTCTTGAAAGTCCTTAGTGCCAGGGGACTATAATGCAACTGCACTCTTGCCTTGAAAGTCCTTAGTGCCAGGGGACTATAATGCAACTGCACTCTTGTCTTGACATGTCATCGCCCCTTTGTAATATGTAGATGTTATTAACATCCAAGGAACTTGAAAGACCGGCAGTGAACTTGATTTTTCCCCTTGATTGTAAAGTATGCTATGTATTGTTTTGAAAGAGACCCTGGGTATCAATCATGCAAAACCTTTATTTCTAATATCATTCACTGAGTATCCAAGCTCACCCTCTCTATATATATGTAGGTGATGAACAAGAAGGCAATGAGGCCTAGACGTAATGCCGACATGTTTTTGGTTGCATTGCCAACCTGTTTTGGGATTGCATTTTGTACTATCTTGAAGATCATGCTTCTTAGCTTATGTTTCATGTGTACTTGTATACGTCGGCTTGAGAAGCCTTTTGGTCAAGATGTATTTTGTATCTTATTTCCTTATTGTATTTAACTTTAAGGCTTTGTAAAAATGTATGTCATTCCATTGGACTTATGCACGGCTCTTATGGACTACTCAGATTTTTGTATATATTGCTTCCGCACTTGTAAGCCCCATATTTCATACTCTGATCGTGTGTGATTTTTATAAGTCGGCCTTCGGTAACCTCGGGTTACTGGCCATCACGGCACCAAACTACTAGGGGCGGTTTGGGGGCGTGACAATTTGTGTATTCCCCTTTCTTCTGAAATTTGAAGCCTTTTGGGCCACATCATTGGCTTTATGGTTCATGAATCTTGGAATATAAGTCACATTGGCTATTTGAAACTGAGAAAACAAATGCAGCGCAGTAACATAATATGGTAACATGCTTGCACTTTGACACTTGAAGATTCCTTTTACTTGGTTGATTACCAATTGGGAATCCCCAAATATATCAACTGCATGAGCTTGTAATCTAATAAGTTTCTCACGTCCCATTATTAAAGCTTCATATTCAGATTGATTATTGGAACAAGTAGTTTCATCCACTCTGAAACCATGTGTGGTTTCTACCTCCTGTGGTGATTTAATTATAACACCAATTCCAACTAAACCACTGGTTTTTGATCCATCGAACCGCATTTACCATGGCTCAACATTGATCATATCAAGGTCCATTATCTCTTGGCTTTCTTTTGACATGAATAATTTGCCAAGAAGTTTGCCCAAACTTGTCCTTTTACTACCTTTTGGGGGACATATTCTAGATGAAATTCTGATAAAGCTAATATCCATTTGCCAATTCTTCCTTTTAACATAGGTCTAGATAACATGTACTTAACCAAGTCCGTGGTTGCAATTACCAAGACAACAATAGGCAAAAGATAATATCTTAATTTCATTGCTGCAAAGTACAATGCAAGGCACAACTTTTCTACAGCTGAGTATTTACATTCACAAGAATTTAAAAACCTACTAAGGACTCGTTTGGGAACAGGCTAATTTAGTAACTTTTTGGCTATTTAGCTAAAATATGAGTTAAAAAAAACTAGTATGTTTGGGATGACTTTTTGGCTTTTTAAGAAAAGATGTGCAAAAAGTAGAGAGAAAAGAGAATCTTTGACTTTTTGGTATAGGTTGTTGGCTTTTTAGCTAAATTAGTAACTTTTTGGCTTTTTGGCTAAAAAAGAGGGTTCCCAAACGAGGCCTAAGGTAATAAACTATTTGCTCCTTACTTTTTTCATTGTCCTGGGTTAGGAAAACTCCCAATGAATCTTCTGCTACAGCAATGTATAACTTCAAAGGCTTGTCGCTCCTTAGCGGCATTAACACTGAAGGCTTGGCAAAGTAGGCTTTAATTTCTACAAAAGCAGTTTGATGCTCTGTTGTCTACATAAACTCCTCTTCATCTTTCAACTTTAACAAAGAAGAAAATACTTTAGTTTTCCCTGCAATGTTAGAAATAAATTTTCGAAGAAAATTAACTTGACCAAGGAACTTTTGTACTTCTGTCTTACTTGATGGAGGTTTGGCTTTAATGATGGTTTTGCCTTTATTTTGATCAATCTGTATTCCCTTCTTGTGCACTACATACCCCAAGAAGTTTCCAGATGATACACCAAAAGCACATTTGAGAGGATTAAGCTTTAACTTGAACTTTCTCATTCTTTCGAAAGCTGCTACCAAGTGAACCAAGTGTTCTTCCATAGACTAGGACTTTACAACAATATCATCAATGTAACACTCTAGGTATCCTCCAATAAGATCATGAAAGGCAATATTCATTGCCCTCTGATATGTTGCCTCAACATTCTTCAGACCAAATGGCATTTTTAGCCATTCGAAGGTGCTAATATTCCCAGGACACCTGAATGTTGTCTTGTGGACTTCCTCCTCTGTAATGCAGATCTGGTTGTAACCAGAATGCCCATCCGTCATAGACAAAATCCTGTGCACTGTTGAACTGACCACTAATAGACCCACTATAGGCATGGGGTATTCATCTTTTGGAGTTGCCAAATTCAGATTTCTAAAATCGATGCATACCCTCATCTTGCCATTCTTTTTAACCACAAGCACAATGTTAGACAACCATTCAGCATACCTGGTTGTTCTAATGAAGCCTTCTTTAAGGAGTTTGAGAATTTCCTCCTTTACTTTCTGAACCACTTCAGGGCTCATCTGTCTTGGTTTCTGTTTGTGTGGTTTGAAGTTAGGCTTCATAGGGAGCCTATGTTCCACTAATGACCTATCCAATCCTGGCAGTTCATTATAAGACCACGCAAAATAAGCCTTATATTCCTTTAGGACTACCAATAACAAGTTCTTGTCAATTGGACTTAACCAAGCACTGACATAAGTGGGTTGCTGTGTAGAACCTTCCTCTAAATTGACTTCTTCCAAGGAGTCTTGTACTTGAGCACTTACTAATGCTTCTCCTTTAACTTCTTCTGCCTTGGAAGCAATTTCTTCATTTTGTTCTACTCCCACCTTCTCTAGTTTAACATCTTTACCTTCTTCTTCATAGAGAAAATTTGTCCATAAGGCTTCTTCTTCCTGTATTTCATGGACTTTTGTCTCGATGTCCAATGCACAGTACTTATTAAGGGCCAAAGGCCTAGCCTTTTGTTGCTCCTGATTACGGCCAACCACCATGGCTTCCCTTTCTTGTTCCTGAACCTTCTAGACTATTGACTTTATGTCCAATGCTGAAAACTTAACTAAGGCCAAAGGTCTGGCTTCTTGGGTCTCATCTTTTTGCCTACAACCAGGCATCATTATCATCCTTGGTGACGAACTCTTCATTAGCACTATCCTGCACTAATTGCTTCAGATGTGCTACTTTCTCGTTAATCGTTACTTCGGCCGTTCCATTAGGTTTCCTTAATATACTGAGTGGTGTCACTCCTTCAGTATATAACTTTGCCTCTGCAAAGTCAGCACAAGGGATAAAGGATTGAGGGTCTGCTTCAATCTCCTCTGTCTCTCCATTGCATAGGGCTATCATTATTTTCTAATGCAGAGAGGAAGACACACATTTGTTGGTGTGGATCCAATCCTTGCCAAGCAAAGCATTATACTTGGCATTACTGTCTATAACAAAGAATGCTGTCATGCAATCTTTGGTTCCTATACTCAGGTTGATGGGCAGAATATCCTGAGCCATCTACTTATCACCAGCAAAACCAACAATGGTTGTGCTGGTTGGGATTAATCTGGGTTTCTTTTTCCCAATTTCTTCAAAGAGGACTTTGGAAGCAGGTTCACTGTTGCTCTATTGTCCACTAACACCTTGTTCATTTGTATCCCATCGAAATAAGCCTTGATATACAAGGGCTTAACGTGCTAAGTCATAGATGTTGTAGGATACTAGAAGGGATACGAGAGGTTAATACTCACCTCCTCACTTTCTTCTTCAGTTTTCATTGGTATGGCCACTTCAGACTCATTTTGAATCATGCTGACTTGTGAATCTTCACTAGGAACTGGAATAGGGTCATCTTCCTGACCTTCTTGGTTTCATTCTTCAGCCTGGAACTTTTGTGGCAGTATATATACCATATTTACTGACACTAGAGGAAATGAGCCAAACTGAAATACTGGCTATACTTGTTTCCCTTCTAAACTAGCTTGTTCTGTTATTTCAGAAGCATTTTTCATGCTGTACTCTGGTACCTCTATATTAGCAGGTTCCTTTGAAATAGCCTGCTGGTGATCTGCCTCCATTGGATTGTCAACCAAAAAGGTTTGCTCAGCCATGAAAGCCTCATATACTTCATCTTCAGCCAATGTTCTCTCTTGGCCTAATTCAGTCCCTTCATCTATTTCATCGTCGCTTTCCCTTAAAGTCTTCTCGCGGTCTACTACACTGAATTTTTCTTTGGCCTTTAGTTCAGCATGAACTTTAGCCAACTTTTCCATGCTGACACTTCTCTTGATCTTGGGAACAGGCTTTGAACCTATCCCTCTATATGTCTGATCCTTTGCTTGTGCCATGGAAGTGCTCTCTCAATTTTCTTTTAGATCCTTCTGATATGGGGTGTATCTTCATTGGATTTTCCTTCTTTGAGACCTAGAAATTATAAGAACAACATCTGGCTCCCTTGTTTTTGGATTTTTTAATAACACCCAGTTGTTTGGAGCCACCAATGGAGGTTTGATCATTCTTTCCTAGTCTCTAAAAACCTTTCTTTGAGTTGACATCTCCTTAGGTTTATTCCACATGACAAACTAATCTGGAACTCCTGGGACCCATAAGTCCACTGGTCTAGCTGTTGGATCTGCTGCCCCACTCTTTGAAGCAGTCTTCGAAGCAGTCTTTGGAGGCCAATTATCAGTCCTGGTCCCATGCCTTGTACTGAATCTATGCTTCCTTTCAAGCTGGTTGCCTACTCTGTAATAATTGGGTGACCTAGTTTCATACAGAGGCCTCTTTTCCTTTGACTGCATCCTAGTGTCAAGTGGGGTTACCAAGGACGAATGTTGTTTGGGGCCAGTTGGGTATGGCCTCTTGTTATGAGTGCTAGTTACTCGGTCTCTCTGCACCTTTTTGTAATGTTGTTTCCCATCAACTGGGAGCCCCTTCAACCACTTGTAACACATTCTGCACCTGCACTATAGCAATTTCGAGAGAGTCATCATCCAACATGTCTTCACTAGAGCTTTCTTTTAGGCCTGTAGAGCTTTGTCTATCAGTTGGTGAGCTTCTTATGTTCTTCCTGAGAGCAACCTGGCTAGCCATTGCATCTGCACAGTGACTTCCTCCAATTCTTTCAGGGATAGTGTAGACACCCTAATTTTGACCGGTCCTAAGACTTGAGTGTTTTCTTTTGATTACCCGATGATGACAATTAGAATGTGATTCTCACAGAATCCTTAATAAGAGAGATGGAATTTGGACTTTAATCCCAACCTTCACCATTATGGCTAAATTGTTTTACACTACTAAATATTTTATTAGTTTAGTATTTTGTAATTTTGCATAATTTTATGTGTTTGTTCATATTTTTGGTGTTTTTAATATAAATTGGTATAAATTATATATTTTTGTTATTATATACTATATTATATATATTATAAAAGAAAAATAATACAAAAATTTATGTCGGTCAGCCCTTGGCGGACATCTAAATCCAAGCACATAATGCATATATATATATATTATATTATATTAGATATTTATTATGTTATATGTATAGAGTTTGTTTGTGGTGAGATTTTGGTTGGCCTGCTAGATTCAATTGCATATAGATATATATTATATAATATTTATATTATTATATTATATTTTGTTTGTTTGTTTCTTCCTAGTTTCTGCTTATATAAAGCAATCAAAGGGAGAGGCTGAGGGAGGGGGCTAATCTGAAAAGTCTGAGAGAATTAGATTAGAGAATCAGAGAGAAAAAAAAGAATTGGTGTGAGAGAGTTTGAGAGAAAAGAATCAGAAATAAGGAAAATTATTTTTTTTAGAGAGATAGGGAAAATAAAATATTTTCTTTGATATTGTTATTTCCATTTCATCAATACACTATTCAAAAACCAACCACTAAAGCTGTAATTCCAAATTTTGGACTGAGAATTGAGAACACATTCCACAGACTTGAGGATAATCAAAAGAAAGTTTGTGACTCGGAAAATTCATCATTTTCCCAAAAGTTGAGTTTTTGCAAACTTTCATTTAATTTAAAAATGTGATATAATTTGTTTAAATACTTCATTTACTGCTTTTCATAACTTTTTTTTTTATCGCTTTAATGGAAAGGCTACACCACCCACATATCTATTGTAAATTACTTTTTTTTTATATAATTGTTTTACCATTATAATGAGAAGGCTGCACCACCTACATATCTATTGTAATTTATTATTATTATTATATGTAACTGTTTTATTGCTTTAATGGGAATGTTGCACCACCCATATATTTGCTGTAATTTAAATATTGTATCTAAACTATTGTAATTTATTACTTCAAATAATTTACCCCACTGGATAAATAGTAACCTCCAACGGTGAATAGTGCCTCTAGCGGTGAATAGTAACCCTGACGATGAATAGTACCTTTGGCGACGAATAGTACCTATGAACGAAAAATACCCGATAAGATGAATAATGATAAAAAAAGGGTAAATAGTAATTATCGTGGTGAATAGTACTATCGGCAATGAATAGTGCCCTGGGATGAATAATCCTCCCACAAAATAAGTTTCCCCAAGCGGAACGGAGCAGTCTTCTCGCGTCAAGTAGTATATTTTCTGGCAATCCCCAAAGCACATGAAGTTTCTTTATTTTTATTATTATTGTTTTTATGTTGAGAGCTTGTGAGGTTTTTATTTTATTGTAATATTCCCTTCTTTCTTTCTTATTTGGTTTATAATAATTTATTCAGAGTATTGTAATAATTCCCCGCCCCGCTTCTTTCTATCCTGTTCTTTTACTTGCTTTCTTTATCTGTGAATATGCATCATATTTCATCTTTCATTATATCCATGCTTTGCATCCATGTTTCATGCATCTTGATTCGAATAATTTTTCATTTGTGGATTTAATCAATTCATATGTGATTATGTGCGTTACCTCATGTTCTTGAGATGATTCACATGTCATATCTTAGAAGTCGAATTTTTAGTTGCATCTCATGAGTGAATTGCATTAGGATTTTGTATATAAGATCATGCATATTTTACTAACTTTGTGTTGTAGCTTATTCGTGGGTCGTCAAACATGTAAGTTTTTATGCTTTAACATCCAATTTGTGTGTGTTTTTCTTACTATGTTTGCATTCTACCATGAGACTATTTGCTTATATGATATAACTCTATGAATGTTAGTGGATGGAGGTTGTGTCGCTTAATTTAGAAAGATGTTGATTTTCATGTTTGTAAGCTCAATTTATTTGGGTTATACATCTTCAAAACTCTTTCAAAACTACATGAAATCAAGTTGTTCCAAAGTAGGTGGCATAGTCTATACTTGCATGTTTTACATAGTAAATTTTAGGATTTATTAAATAATCAGAACATGAACATATAAAGAAAATAAAATTCATATCATGGTTAGTAAATGCCGATCTTTTGATCAAGTGAACGGGGGTGCTCAATTAATGACATTTCCCTCTCATACCTAAGGTTCCGAACTGAGACAACTTTGGTTATGACGAACAATGGCCTTGGCATGAGTCATGAGTTTCCTAATTTTCCAAAATATTAGGTGGCGACTCTGAGATCTGATGACGCAGTCCATTTTTGACAAAATTGCAATAAAATGGATTTTCACTAAAAGTTGCCAAATCTGGACTTTCATCTATATTTCACATTGCACTCATGAGATTAAATCAAAGAGACTAAGGGTCCGAACTGTTTAACACGCAGGGGTACCCCCCGGGCATGTTATAGATAGGTTTTGGAAATCTGGCATGCCAACATTGGCTGCAGCCTCTCTAATTTTTGGAAACAGGTTGGTGTCAATTCCCATAGCTTTCTCGAACTTGGCTGGAAACTTTAGCCTTCCCTTCCGAATCTGTTCTTGGATCCTGTCTCGGAAAACAATACAGTTTTTAGTTGAATGAGATCAAGAATTGTGCCATTTACAGTATAGTTTTCCTTTAAGTTCTTCCAAGGTAGGAATCTTGATTCCCTTTGGTAACTTTAGGAAATTTGCTGCAAGTAAATGATTAAAAATGTCATTTGCTTTTGTTAAGTCAAAAGAATACTTCCTATGCAGGTTTTTCTTTTTACACAGTTGGTCTATTGTACTGTCTTTTTGAATTAATGCCTTACAAGTCATAGGTTCTTTTCTTACTATATCTGCTGCATCAATGTCATAATTAGGGTCCTTATAGTAGGTCTTATATGATGCATTACTTCGATCTTGTTCTACCTCGAGTAAAGTTTCATATCTAAACACCTTATAGGTTAACTCTACTAAGTCTCGAAACTCAGTTGAATCAAACTTCTTTCGAAGCCTAAATTCCAAGCCATTCTGAGCCAATCTTAGAAATTCAGGCTCTAGTAGCATGACCCTGCATTTGTTTCGTGTCCTTTTAAATCTTGCAATAAACTGAGTAGCTTTCTCATCAGGCTTTTGGCTTAATTTTGCCAAGTCTACCATAGAAACTTTAGGTTCTGTTTGGAAAAATTGGGCATGAAAAACTTCCTTCATTTGCTGCCAAGTTTGGATAGAGCCAGGTGTAAGGTTTATGTACCATACGAAGGCTGCTCCAGTTAGAGAACTTGGTTAGTTTAATGTAATCATTATTAACAAACTCACCACACTTGTAACGACCCCAAAACGCGTATAAGGAATTATCTTTATTTACCTATGACTTAATGTGCTTTAATGTGATTATATCTTTTGAATTGAAACATTATCTGTTGAGTTACAACTTTAAAATTGGAATTACTGACCTTTATGGATTCAGAAATCAAAATTGAGTACTTGCTTATGATAATGAGAATTTTTAGAGCTACTTGGGAAAATTAATTGAAAATTTAATTCGTCTGATTCGTTAATGCATGTTTGGGTGATTAACTTTGCACTGCAAATTGAAGGCCTTAGAGGCTTCAGAAACCAGAACAGAGGACATATTTATGATCAGCATAATTTTTAGAGTCATCTGGGAAGTTTAATTGAAATTTAATTTTGTGCGATTCGTAAGGGCGTGTTTGGCCCTCCCTACTTGTGAACGCTTTTATATATATATATATATATATATGTCATATGAGTTGTTGAACTCATCAAGTGGAGTCCAAAAATATCTAAGGGAGAAAGAAGAGAACCGTGAGAGAGAGAGAAGGGAGAAAAAGCTTCTCTAAGAGAGAGCCCACCATTCATGAGTATTTGAAGCTAAGTGGAAGAGATTAAAGAGAGAGGAAGAAGATAATCCATGGAAGCTTGGGAAATTGAAGAAAGCTAAGAGAAAGACAAAGATTGGGCAAAGGTATGGAAGTTTACCTTGAATTCTTATGTTTAATGCATTAATTTCATGAAGTTATAATGATATTGAAAGATTTGAAACCCATTTGAGTTAGGGTTCTAAGTATGTATTTAATTGAACTCAATTTAAGAAGTGAGACCTTGGGTTCTATGATTTTGGTTGTGATTGGAACTCAACTTTATAAATACCATATGAATGAACCCTAGATTGTCCATAGAATAAGGTTATGTAAGGATCAAGTGTGTTGTGAGTTATGATTTGGGAACTTGCAAATTATGAAAGGTAAAGCATTGATCTTGAACTTGAGGCAAAAATGATTTATTTAAAATGGAATTACACTTGAATGATGATAGTTTATCATGTTGTGGGACAATTTTACATGTTTTTGCATGATTTGAGCTGGAAACCAAGCTTAGAAATGGAAAGAGCTAGAGTTAGAGCAAACAACATTTTCGAATAGCAAAATTGACCCAGAGCCGCACGTGCAGCGGGTCTCTCGCGTTGCGGCAATCCATTTTTAGATTCTGCTAAAAAAGCACGTGGTCCCACATGTGCGGCCAAGTTTTCTGCACGTGCAGGACAGCCCTGTTCAGCTAACTTCAAATATGTATATCTCTTGCATCCAGACTCTGTTTTAAGCAATTCTTGAGCCTAAATTCAAGCCCCGGAAGTCTAGTTTCCAATGGTGGTGCTCTCACTCCCAAATTCTTAGTACACAAGTAGATATGCCCAAATTAGTGAAGATTGTTCACTTTCGGTCCAACCATTTCATGCCATTTTCTCACCTAACCCAATTCCCTTCCATTTCTTCCTATTTTCCTTGATATGAATTATGATCCATTGAAGACCTATGAGTTTAGAACCAACATAACTAATTGATCAAAGAGAATAAGTAAGAGATCAGTTATAAACTCATATTATGTTTTGTACATTGTGTTTGTAGGCCAAGACGAGGACATTGTTCCATCACTACCGGAAGCCCATCACTGTGAGTAATAGTAGTGTAACGATATGTTTTATTTACTTCTTGTGGTAATGATTTATATATTGTGGCTTGTGAATGGCACATACTATGGATATTATACTTTAATTGAATTAATGGACATGATTGAACAATGGCCTCTATATAGACCTAAGGTCGATTTGTCTCTGTTGATAAAAGTGGGCCTGAGGCCGTTACGATGTGAATTGTTTCTCTCATGGCCTTAAGGCCGAGGGAGATAGAGACATGCCGATGTTCCGTCTACCCTATAATAATATGAACTGTATATGACGAATGGCTCTACACCAAGGGGGATGGAGACATGTCGATGTTCCATCTTCCTTATTTTGCTTTGGACAACTGTCGCTATGTTGGGCCTAAGGCCGTTTTGTATTATATGTAGGCCCGAGGCCGTTCTGTATTGCATGTGGGCCCGAGGTTGTTCTGTATTGCATGTGGGCCTAAGGCCGTTTTGTATCATATGTGGGCCCGAGGCCATTCTGTATTGCATGTGGGCCTGAGGCCGTTTTAAAATATGATTATGAATAAGAGCTGTATATGGTTTGACATGTATATTTACATTCTCTAAGACTATACTCGTTTGACTAACCTCCTTACATTGCTATTATTCACCGAGCCTTACTCACTCTGTTTTTATGTATATTATGTAGGTGGGCCATCGGGAACCGACAATAGAATGGTATTGAAATCCTCCTGTCTGCCAAGCCGCCTGGGGTACGCCTCCGTGTTGAGGCCTTAATTTTGATTACTGGGAGTTATATAGTTTATAGAGTCTTATATAAGCGTGTGTGTGAGATCTGTATAATTCTGTGATTATTGTAAATATGGAAACGTAATTAAAGAATTACATTACTCTAAATTTTCATGTATGCACGAGCTCAATGGGCATTTTATCTATGTTGATATTGCTTCCGCTAAAGGCCCCGTATTTGGATAAGTATTGTTTGAAATTTTTTTTTTGAGGCCTAAGTACAGGCTGGTCATGGACCAAACTTTTAGGGGCGGGTTTGGGGCGTGACAACACTGGCTTATAAACCTAGCAATGTGTTTCACTGTTGATTGATTTCCATTACCATAAAATAGGGTAAAGTCTGGTATTCTAAACCCTCTAGGATACTCTTGTACCCTATCTACCCACTCAGGGTAAGGTTTTCTATATATTGGTGTCTAGACCCCTCGAGCCATAGGTTCATACATTTCTCTAACTATATTAGCAATTTGTTCCCTTGGAACCATATTTTGTGCTGGTTGAACTACTACTGGAGGGACAAACACAGGGTTTGGAAGAACACCATGTGCTTGTGGACCTCTTGGTCCATATACGGGTACATTCAGGGCTGGTTGTCCCTACTGTATTGGCTGCTGTTGAAGGTATGGTTGGCTTATTGGGGCATACCCTGCGAAAAGTCCTGTGAAAGGTACCACTAGAGGAGAAGTAGGTGTTGCTTCTCTTCTAATTGCAGGAAATCCTTCCAACCCCCCGAGTGCAAGCTCAAACACAAGGTTGGTGAAACCCCTTGTACTAGGCATGTTCTCAAACATAGGATTTGGAAATGCCCTTTTGCCATTACCCTGGGCTGGCCCAGATCCACTAAATTGTATGGTTTCACTGGTAGAGAATGGTATATTCTGAGTGGCCATTGGTCTCAAAAGAATTTCATACCATGACTGAGGCACGGGTGCTGGCCTCTCATGGTTGTGACTACTAATCTGACCATTGACTTGTCCATTATTTTGCATAGGTCGTTTATCTTGAGCCAATCGTTACTGAGGACTATTTACATTTTCTTCAGTTTGTCTTACAACAGTTGGTTGATGAGAATTCATTCGATCCAAAAAGGATGTTGCCCATCTTTCCATTGTATACATTAGTTGTTGTCTCATAGCATCTACTAAACCTCTCCACAGATTCAATGGTTGGGTAGAAGGAACATTCAAAGATCCAGTCTCATGGCCCTATCTAGTGTGTTGGACATGTGCTGTATATTTTGAAGTACTGGTCTGTTCGACCATTTGCCGAGGATTTGATGGGATAGGTGCATCCATCACATTGTCTTCTGGGTTAAGTATTTCTACCTCTCCTTCTACACCCCCTTCCAGCGTTCATTTTCTCCTCTTACTCTACATCTAGCCATTTTTAATAGTCCTATTGGGCGTGCCAAAAATATATGTTGGCTTTTTTGGCTTTTGAGGGTTAATAGTGTAAATTAAGCGTGCCAGCAAAGATCAATTAGTCCTTATAGAAGTTATAATTGTCAACCAATTATCAAGTAATTGTGTTGAAGTTCTTTCAGCCTTAATGAAGAGGACTTTTACTAGTGGCTTGTTTTAGGAGAAAATTATGAATAGTAACACGTAAATATAAGTCAGAAATCGAATTTCATTAAGCAAATGAAAACTTACAATGAAGTTACAATGACCCAGCCTCGACAAGGTTCACAGCAACAAATTACTGAAAAACTACTCTTAGGAATTGAAGTGTAGTACAGGAATTGAAGTGCTGGAAATGTAAAAAACTGGAAAGAAAATATGAAGTAAATGACTGACTTCTGGATCTGAGTTTGGGGGCTTCCTGTTTAGCTTTCTTTGCTATTTATACTCGCTAGTGGTAACCGTCGAAGTGGCCTTATAACCGTCGAAATACACTTCCACGATCTTTGGTCATGACTTTGCTCAACTAGCTCCCACTACGCCTCTTTTACAGTTAAGTTTCCCTTTTGAATTTGAATTTGAATTGTAGGTAACCGTTGGGTTACGTCATCTCGCGCCTCTTGACTATTCCGATGCCATGCAGATACGATACTACCAATACGAACCATCACGTGTCCGTCTTTGATTAGAGACTTGCATTAATTCCCCCCATTACCCTTTAGGTGCCACGTATTACTTTGAGATAGGATTTTATAAATTATACAGTCAACACAAATATAACTAACCTTTTAGCCTTGGCCAATACAAATGCATGTCCAATTGCGTGAACTTCATGTCTGTTGCTTGACCCTTAAAATGTATTGAATTATATGGCCTCAAATGGAATGAATCATGCGACAAGTCATGACTTTGGCACCATTTAGAAGGGAAATGAGTTATTTATTTATTTTGTAAGCATAAATCCTGTAATTTGAACAAAATTTTATTTTCATTCTCATAGTTTTAATTTAAATAATTTGAATTTTATATTTTTAATATAATTTAAACAATTAAATCATACAAAGAAACACACATTAAATTAGTTGTGGAGTGTAGTTTGTTCAAAATTATAGGGAAAATGAATGTTTATTGTAAAGTTTAAATTGTTTAAATTTTTAGAAATAACTTCTTCTTCTTCCTTTTTTTTTTTTTTTTCTCTCATTAACATAGGCTTCAACGATTATTTATTTGTATAATCGTCTTTAATTGGATTATATAAAAAAAAATATAAACTTTACAAATTAAATAGGCGAGATTGATATTTTAGGATAACAAAAAGAAAAAATGGGAATAGTTTAAGAGATAAAAGTGAAATTACTCTTGTATAAAATTGATCCAAAAATTTGGGTATTGAAAATATAATACAATTATGGGAAATAGGTTATACCATGAAATACTAAATGGAATCTATACTACATATTTTGAGGAAAATGAGATTTTTAATGAGAAAACTCTTGTGAAACTTAAAACCCTCATATTATTTTCCTAGAATTCTTATTATTAAATAATTAAAAAATCTTATATTGGCTAGCAGTTATTGAATCATTTAAAAAAATAATAATTAATCTATTTAAAAGGAAAGTTAATTTATCTATTTAAAAATTTGAAGAGCATTTATACATTAATTTATACATTTCAAAAGGAAAGTTAATTAATTTATTTAAAAATTAAAAAGGAAAGTTAACTAACTAGTCTTAAAATTTAAATTTTTGTACCACTAAAATATATGAATTAATTCACATCTTTCATAGATTCCCCCCCCCCTAAATTTTTAGAGTCCGGATCCTCTACCGTTTTTCCTTCGGCATCCCCTATTATGGTTCAAAACGACGTCGTTTTGGTTAATTTTAATTTTTTTTTTTCTTTTCTCCTCCCTTTTTCCTTTCTATCTCATTTGCTTGAACCCTTACCCGTTGACAAAGGTAGAGGTGAAACAGTGTAGTAGGTGCAAGCAACGACTGCAACGCGAGGCAGCAAGTGGGCTACAACTGAAGCGACGAGACAGCTACGACTGAGTACATCCATTTGGGTCCTCTGCTTCGTCTTCTTCGCTGAATTTTGCATCTTCTATTTTGGGGTTTCTTTGAAAGCGAAGATCAGAAATGGGTTTTTGGTTTGCTCTTCCAAGTGCTCGGACAATCGGCCTCTCATCGGTGTATTGTTCGAGCCATTTGAAGAGGTGAAGGAGCTCACACTCGTCCCTACTCTCCCCCCACTCTTCCATTGCTTGCCAGAAATATTCCGATGAATACAAAGATCAAAAATGGGTTTCTAGGTTTTTGGTTTACACTTTTTTTTTTTTTTTAAATTTTGATTGATATTCATCAGAAATAGTCCGATGAATGCTTAGATCGGAAATGGATTTTTAGTTTTCTCTTCTTTTTTTTTCCCCAGTGATATTCATCATAAAATATGCCTATCTATTTGATTATTTGTTGTTTATCATGTTTATCCCAAACACTTATTCCATTATTTGTTGTTGATTATCATGTTTGGGTCATATTTTCTCAATCTCAAATTGAGTTTATTTTCTTTTCTTGATTGATATTCAAAATCAAATTCAATGGCAAATCTTCGAATCAAACTTCTTGCCACCGACGTCGTCCTTTAACTTTGTCACATTATGGGGTTTGATACCAACAATCTAAAATCAAAATATTTGGTTTGGTTAGATTAGTCTTGAAGCATATTGCAATCAACAATAGCAAGTAAGATTGAATATTACAGGACCTCACCTCTGCCTCTGTCAATAGATAAGGGTTCAAGCAAATGAGATAGAGAGGAAAAGGGAGGAGAAAAGAAAGGAAAAAAAAAAATTTAACCAAAACGATGTCGTTTTGAACCATGGCAGGGGACGTCGCTGGAAAGAACGACAGAGGATCCGGACTCAAATGTTTAATGGTTTTATATGTATCAATATTCTAATCTATATATCTACATTATAGTAAAGAGACATTTCATTAAAAAAATGCGATGAAACCTCCAAAAATTAGTGATATAGATAGAGTCAAACAAAATGTGTAGGTCTTAAAGTAAATTTTTATGTTAGAATTTGCTCAAATGTAATTCTCTTAATATTTATAAATATTTTTATCAATTGATAAAAAACACCGTAAACATTGAGATTACTATTATTATTATTTTTTATGATATTGAGTTATTAAAATAAGATGGATTATAGGCTTAAACCAAGAATTATTAAAAAAAATTGATTTGAATTATATTTTTTAAATTCATTTTTAATATTTAATCTAATATTGGAACTTATAAACTAGTTTATACCAATCACGAATCGATAAAGATAATTTCAAATGATCAAGACAATTTTTAATGATTACATAAAAGTTACATTGGCATAAATATTGAGTTGACTAGCATTTAGACCACGTCTAATATTTAGTCTAACACCATAAGTCATAACCTATTTTCACATAAGAGTTATATGACATAAGACAATTTACAATTTTGAATAGACAAATTTTTAGGCTTTACAAAATCAAATATATATATATATATATATATATTAACAAATGTAATTTACTATTATATGATAAATTAAAATTACAAAACTTATAAAATGAAATGTATTTATATTTTATTGTAAATATAATTTTTGTAGTTTATTTTTTAATTTTTACCAATAAAATTATGACATGCAATTTTTTTATTAAGAACTTATAACACACGATTAACGACATCAGAATAAAAACGTTCTCTTATGTGTAATTTTGATAAAAATGAATAAAATTTAAATAATAACAAATCATTTTTATTAAATATTTTAAATAAATTTTATTATTATTATTTTGATTTAAAATTATTTTTGGTTGATTATTTACACCCGTGCAAGGGTAATATGCTAGTAAAGCTTCATTTGGTTATCTTAGTTGAGACTAAAAAAGCACAAAAAACAAAATACGCTAAATAAATTAATTAGATAAAATATCATATTTAAATTATAATCATTTTATTTTTTCTCTTACAAAAATATAAAAAATTAGTTAAAAAAATTTTGCCAAATAAATTTTTTAGTCCCAAACTAAAAAAAATCCCAACTCTAAAATTATTATTATTTTTTTGCCATGCTCTAATACCACAATTTCTAATACTGCAGTGTTGTGTCACAGTATTATTTAGGCCTCGTTTGGGAACAAGCTAATTTAGTAACTTTTTAGCTATTTGGCTAAAATATGAGCTAAAAAAAACTAGTATGTTTGGGATGACTTTTTAGCTTTTTACGAAAAGATGTGCAAAAAGTAGAGAGAAAAGAGAATCTTTGACTTTTTGGTGTGAGTTGTTGGCTTTTTGGCCAATTTAGTAATTTTTTGACTTTTTGACTAAAAAAGAGGGTTCCCAAACGAGACCTTAATGGGAAATTTATTGGAAAGTCCTATTTTGAGAACTTTTGTATCATTTGGTCCCACATTTTAAATGGTTGATTGATGAGTCTTTATTAGGTGTAGTATGTGATCAGTAAGTCTTTTTTCAAACGTGGATAAGTATTGGTTAGACAGATATAGTTAATTGGGGAAGTTTATTTATTTATTTTTTTTAGAATGTGTGACAGGTATGGTGTGATACTCCAATGTACATATATTAATGTGATACTCTAAAAAAAATTAAAAACTCCTTAGTGTACCTTTTCCAAATGTGACAACGTGACAGGTATGATGTGACACTCCAAAATTTTTACTCATTCTTAGTGTACTTTTTTCAAATGTGACAACGTGGTAGGTATGATGTGACATTTTCAAAAAAATAAAAATTCCTTAGTATGCTTTTTTCAAGTGTGACAACGTGGCGGGTATGTTGTGACGCTCTAAAAAAATTTAAAATTCCTTAGTGTACTTTTTCTAAATATGACATGTGACATTCCAACGTGGCGGACCTAATTTGATTGAATTATTGTGTGTCATCACGTCACGCCCCAAAAAATAATTAGTAAGGAATTCACGTTCCACACTGTGGGTGTTAAAAACAACCAAACTTTAAAAAACTACCAGTGTACTTTTCAAACAACATAAGACACAAATATCCCACCACCTTCCTCATATATAATCACTAGTGGTAACCCGTGCTATGTACGGAAATCGGGAATGTATAAGTTAAATAATTTATTATACTCATTTTTGTATTATAAAATATAAAATTCTTATAAATTTAAAATATAATAGGGAGTTATAACTAACAAATATTTTGAATATGATAACTAACTAATACCTAAGTTCATACATTCATTTTTTCCAGCAATTTGTCATTTGAAACATTGATTATAAAATTATCTTAGTCCAAGTAAGTCATTTAGCAGCAGGAACTATATTTATATCGAACATTATTCTAGCTTTAAAAACAAATAATGTAAAAGTGGATACCATTACAAATAATATAAAAATGTAAAAATGAATACTACTACAAATAATGTAAAAATGTTCAAAGGCCTTTTTAAAGAAAACAACAAAAAAAATGCCCCCACTACATATACATATAGGTATACAAAGAGAATAAAATTCATCAAAACCCTAAAATCCTACAATTTCCTAACAAATTATAACGTTGTTGATGGTTGAATGTAACTCGAATCTTAAATGTAGAGTTTGAACAAAACTTTATACCCAATATGCAAACACTAAAAAACTCGATGGCATGTTAAAATATATAGCTAAAGTGTAAAGCATTTGAAAAATAAGATAGAAATGAATTTGAAGATAATTATTGTTGAAGAAAAATGGTTGAATAAGAAATTGCCTCATAAATGTGTATATAACTCACACATTTAAGGCTCATCAGTTTTACAAAATTGATTGGGTAGTTTTGCTAGCATTAGTTGCTAGCCTTGATGGCTAGAGGCTCCTCCCCTCTCCCCCATGGTGTATAAAAGGAGGCCCTATTCCTTGAAAAGAGATATAGAATTTTTCCTTGACATCCATACACTGTCAGTCTACTTCTCTTATAATTTTCTTCCTGAGAGAGAGTGCTGCCGTTGTCAATTCGCTAAGCTAATCAGAAGGTGTTTCTGTTGTAGCTGGTAAAAATCGTCGTATCCTAAGAAGTAGACGACGGCGTACCTCCAGCACCCAACGGTGAGGCGGCGAATCTATTTTAAGGAGACTGTGGTATCACACAGGCTTCAGTTTGCTTCCTTTAACCACTTTATATTTTATCTGTATTTTATTCAGCATGTTATTTTTCCTGGGATTGAAGGTTTGTTTTGTTCATCTCATAATTTTGCTATATGCAATGTGAAATTATGTAATGTAAGTAGTTTTTCCCAACAAGCTTAAAATAGATTCGACGTTTATCATAGAATTAGATTAATAGATTCATAGGCGTGTGTAATAATTTTGCATGTAATTGGCCACTGGTAGTACTAGCGAGTTAATTGGTTTATGCTTTTGATTTTGCCATTTTGTGTATGCTACTGTTTGGTCTTCCCATGGCATGCAATAGGCCACTGTTATCAACAGGGAAGAAGAGTTCCATTGGTGCAACGTTAATTCACTGTATTTTCTAATTAATTTATTAATTTATGGTGTACCGGTTCATGCCTTATATTTCTAGATTTACATGCTTCTAGTTCACATGCTTCTAGTTTACAATATAAATTACATGTTCATTCGGGTTTAATTTTTAGTGCAATTTACATTTCTAGCATATTTATTAGGTAGTAAATTTTCATGTAACTTGTACCTATTAATCTTTAATTTAGGTGTGGAGTTGTAAAGTTTATAACTTGCCTATATTTAAATTCATGTTAATTTCTCTAGAATTATTTGCATGTTAATCATGTCATTTGCAATTCTTGCCTAGTAATGTGATTTAAGTATTTAGGAGTTATAAAATGTTTGTAACTTGCCTCAATTAATTACATGTTTAGTGTACCATAAGTTCATATGTAACCTTTACCAATTTAAAATATGGTTACATGTTTATTATGTAATTAATTTTTTACAATTTTTTTTTTGTTTAAATTCTAGATGTGTAACTTAAGGGTTGATTTTAATCTTTACTTACAGTTATTTATTATTTTGTTTGCTAGTACCCTCTCCTTCAATCACTACTTTGCCAAAAGCAAAGAAAAGCTGAGGGAGGTTTTGCTGTATTTTGCTGCTAACTCTTTATTGCAGGAATACCTATGGAAATGGGAAAAATGATTAATTTGGACTAAATATTTGAAGCAATTGTTTACTTGAGTGTTCATTTGTGGTTATTCACCAATATGTAAAGCACGTTTTATTTGCTTGTAATTATTGTAGCAATTTTGTTATAATTGCTTGTACAGTTTGGAACTCGGTGTGTTTAACCTAGTTCATCCCTTGAGAAAAATTTAATTCTTAAAGTTGTTTCCCATGGACTAAGAGTCAACATGCTCTTGAAAGTTTTGTTTAAGGTTAACTGGGTTTTAAGTGGGACCAGTGTGACCCCTCCAATCTTTCTAGAAACTTTCTTGACCATGTTCAATTCTAGGTTGCGTGGTGAAACTAGTTTTGAATTAAATTTTCAATTGTGGGATTTTCTAGTGTTAAGTTTGATTTCTGGAAATACAGAATAGTGAAAATTCTGCTGTAATTTTTCAAAAATGGCAACTGTCTCTGATGCTGCTACTGCTGCTGCTAATGTTGGTGGGGATCCGAACCCTGGGGCGACTGGCTTGCCAACCCCTGTTGTGACCTCTGTGGTCAATCCTCCTGTTGTTACTCCAGCTGTTCCAGGAGGACCGCTCAATCATCACGAGCGCCTAGAGAAGTTCACAGGAGTGAATTTCAAGAGATGGCAGCAGAAGATGCTGTTTTATTTGACTACTCTAAGCCTTGCGAGGTTTCTGAGTGAAGATGTACCAGCTGTCAAGGACAATGGGCAAGATAAACAAAAGCTCATGGCTTTGGACACTTGGAAACAAGCAGACTTCTTATGTCGGAATTACATTCTGAACGGCTTGGCGGATCCGCTTTTCAACGTGTTCTATGCCAAGAAATCGACTAAGGAGTTGTGGGATGCCTTGGACAAAAAGTAC
The DNA here is from genome assembly GCF_055761805.1 of Camellia sinensis. Lineage (NCBI taxonomy): Eukaryota > Viridiplantae > Streptophyta > Magnoliopsida > Ericales > Theaceae > Camellia > Camellia sinensis. Next base: position 84,871,698 of record NC_138974.1, read on the forward strand.
AAGACCGAGGATGCTGGGGTAAAAAAACTTATCGTCGGCCGGTTCCTGGACTTCAAGATGGTGGACTCTAAAACTGTCCTAAGTCAAGTTCAAGAGTTCCAAGTGATTCTGCACGAGATACATGCAGAAGGGATGGTCCTAAGTGAGTCATTCCAGGCAGCTGCTTTGATTGAGAAGCTGCCTAACGGCTGGAAAGACTTCAAGAACTACTTGAAGCACAAACGAAAGGAGATGACAGTCGAAGAGCTCGTTGTCAGGCTCCGGATTGAAGAGGACAATAGGAAGAAAGGAGGGAGTACCTCCACTGTCAAAGCCAACATGGTTGAGCATGGCGAGTCCTCGGGGGCGAGGAAAAAACCACCGACAGGCAAAAGCTCAAAGTTGGGAGCTAGAGGAGGAATCTCCAAAAGGCCAGCCTACAAGCCAAATGAACCTACTTTTAGGTTCGATGGCAAATGCTTCAACTGTGGAAGTGACGAGCATCGGGCAGTTGATTGTCTGAAGAAGAAGCCTTATAGGAAAAACCCTTCCCAACACAAAAATCGGGCACATATGGCTGAAATGGAGGAATTGTCACACGATGTGGACGGCATGCATCTGTCAGCCGTCGTGTCAGAAGTGAACATGGTGAGGCAAAACTCGAGGGAGTGGTGGGTGGACACTGGGGCCACTCGCCATATTTGTGCAGAGAAGAGAATGTTCACAACTTTCGAACCGGTTTCAAACGGGGAGAAGTTGTTTATGGGAAACTCTGCAACCTCAACTGTTGAGGGTAAAGGCAAGGTGATCCTGAAGATGACTTCAGGAAAAGAACTGACTTTGAACGATGTCCTTTTTGTGCCGGACATTCGTAAGAACCTTGTCACGGGGTCTCTCCTAAGCAAGCATGGCTTCCGCATGGTGTTTGAATCAGACAAGGGGTCTATGTGGGGAAGGGATATATATCAGGTGGTATGTTTAAATTGAATGTAATGACACTTATCCCTAAAATTAATGAGAAAGCTTCTTCTTCTGCTTATATGCTTGAGTCCCCTAATTTATGGCATGGTAGATTGAGTCATGTAAATTTTGACTCTTTACGTAGATTAATCAAGTTAGATCACATACCATCTTTCAAGATTAATCCACAACACAAGTGTGAAACTTGTGTAGAAGCAAAATTGACAAGGTCTTCTTTTCATTCTATTGAAAGAAGTACCCAGCCTTTGGGTTTAGTGCATAGTGATGTGTGTGACTTGAAAGTTGTACAATCACGTGGCAGCAACAAGTACTTCATCACTTTTGTTGATGATTGCACTAAATATTGTTATGTGCATTTGCTTAAAAGCAAAAACGAGGCTATTGATAAATTTATTCTTTTTAAGAATGAAGTTGAGAATCAATTAAGCCGAAAAATCAAGGCATTGAGAAGTGATCGTGGTGGTGAGTATGAATCCTCGTTTGCCGAGACTTGTGCTCAATTTGGGATTATTCACCAAACCACAACGCCTTATTCACCTCAGTCAAATGGTGTTACTAAGCGGAAGAACAGGACGCTGAAAGAGATGATGAATGCAATGTTGATAAGTTCTGGGTTGCCACAGAACTTATGGGGGAAATAATTCTCTCCGCGAATTATATTCTTAATAGAATACCACGGAAGAAAGTGGACAAGACTCCATATGAGTTGTGGAAAGGTCACAAGCCTTCATATAAATACCTACGAATGTGGGGGTGTCTTGCAAAAGTGGCGGTACCTACACCCAAGCGGGTTAGGATAGGTCCGAAAACCGTGGATTGTATTTTCATTGGTTATGCACAAAATAGTAGTGCATATAGATTTCTTGTGCACAAGTCTGATATTTCAGATATACACAAGAACACTATCATGGAATCTAGAAGTGCATCTTTCTTTGAAGATGTATTTCCACGTCGTCCCCAAGACAGGGTTCTGAGTTCCATGAAAGAAATAGATGATCACGAAGACGATCACATAGATGATCACATGGATGATCAAACAGCTGATCAAATAACTAATCAAGCAGATGATTAAGCTGATGAAGTAGATGAGCCAAGAAGGAGTAAAAGGGCTACAACCACAAAGTCTTTTGGCCCAGACTTCTTGACTTATATGTTAGAGGGAGAACCCCGAACGTTCCATGATGCTGTGACTTCACCTGAAAGTTCTTTATGGAAAGAAGCAATTAAGAGTGAGATTGACTCCATCTTACAGAACCATACTTGGGAGTTGGTTGATCTACCCCCAAGCAGTAAGGCCTTGGGGAGTAAGTGGATCTTTCGAAGAAAGATAAAAGCGGATGGGTCAATTGACAAATATAAAGCTCGGCTAGTCATCAAAGGATACAGACAGCGAGAAGGCCTGGATTACTTTGATACACATTCACCTGTGACAAGGATTACATCCATTCGCATGGTGATTGCAATAGCCGCTTTACGTGGTTTAGAAATACATCAGATGGATGTAAAGACAGCTTTCTTAAATGGAGATTTAGATGAAGAAATCTACATGGAGCAACCCGAGGGGTTTTCAGCTCCAGGAAAAAGTAAGAAAGTCTGTAAGCTTGTCAAGTCATTGTATGGTTTGAAGCAAGCTCCCAAACAATGGCATGAGAAGTTTGACAATACTATGTTGTCAAATGGGTTTCGAATCAATGATTGTGATAAGTGCGTATATGTTAAAGACACTGACAAATGTTATGTCATTTTGTGTCTATATGTTGATGACATACTCATTGTTGGTAGCAATGATGAAATGATTAAAACTACCAAAAGATTGTTAAACTTTAAGTTTGACATGAAGGATATGGGCCTTGCAGATGTCATTCTAGATGTTAAGATCACCAAAACATCTGGTGGTATTGTACTTTCTCAAGCTCATTATGTTAATAAGATACTTGAGAAATTTGGAAAGTCAGATACAAGTATGTTTAGGACACCGGTAGACTTAAGTCTATATTTGACCAAGAACAATGGTGAGAGTGTCTCTCAACTAGAATATTCTCGAGTCATTGGGAGTTTGATGTATCTGATGAGTTGTACAAGGCTGGATATCGCCTACGCTGTTAGTAGGCTGAGTAGATACACGAGTAATCCTAATGCTACTCATTGGAAGGGCATTATGCGGGTGTTGGGGTATATCCGTTACACCCTGGATTATGGGCTGCATTATACCAGATACCCAGCGGTACTAGAAGGGTATAGTGATGTAAATTGGATATCTGATATAAAAGATTCTAAATCCACTAGTGATTATGTGTTTACCCTCGGAGGGGCAGCCGTGTCTTGGAAATCTGCCAAGCAAATGTGTATCTCGAGATCAATGGTGGAATCTGAGTTTATTGTTTTAGATAAAGCAACTGAAGAAGCTGAATGGCTTCGCCAGTTTGTTGAGGATATTCCACATTGTCTGAAACCTGTGCCAGTTATCAGTATTCATTGCGATAGCCAATCAGCGATTGGTCGGGCACAGAGTAATATGTATAATGGAAAGTCTAGACATATCCGTCGTAGACATAATTCCATACGACAACTACTCTCAAATGGAGTTGTCTCTCTAGACTATGTCAAGTCTAAGGACAACATTGCGGATCCGCTAACCAAAAGGCTTAACTCGAAAGTTAGTAGAAAAGTCGTCAAGAGGAATGGGGTTAAGGCCTTTAGTAAAGGTTACCGGAACAGAAAACCCAACCTAGTTGACTGGAGATCCCAAGATCTAGGTTCAAAGGGACAACCTAACTTCGTGTAACGGGTGAGTCACTGAAGAGGTAAATCCTCTTGCCCATTCCTTTATACAGTGATGCCCTATAGGAGTGGAAGGTTAAGCTAATGCTTTTAATGACCTTAGTGATGTGGTATAATGAAATACCGTATCTAGGTCACCTATGTGAGTGCGAAGTGGGGCCGCTTCTTTAAAAATTACAAAGGACGAATTCTTTAAAAACACTCACAGAACCAGGCTAGTGTTCCAAGGCCATACCGGACACACCAGTGAGAACAAGAACAATGGTTGGACTAACTCCTGTGTGAGGTCTATTGTCTCGGTTTACATAAACGGCAGAACAGTTCAAGACATCACGTTCACTGGTCAGCCAGTAAATCCGATAGGCTTTCACTACGAAAGATTCAAGGCCAACAGCTACCTTTTCTGATGCAGGGTTAGTCTATGTGCTCTCTCTTTTTCTGAGTCTGTTGATAAACGTTGAGCGTTTGCTGTATTCAGTCAATTTTTATTCATGTGGGGGATTGTTGGAGAAAAATGGTTGAATAAGAAATTGCCTCATAAATGTGTATATAACTCACACATTTAAGGCTCATCAGTTTTACAAAATTGATTGGGCAGATTTGCTAGCATTAGTTATCAGCCTTAATGGCTAGAGGCTCCTCCCCTCTCCCCCATGGTGTATAAAAGGAGGCCCTATTCCTTGAAAAGAAGAAAAAGAATTTTTCCTTGGTATCCATACCCTGTTAGTCTACTTCTCCTATAATTTTCTTCTTGAGAAAGAGTGCTGCCGTTGTCAGTTCGCTAAGCTAATTAGAAGGTACTTTTGTTGTAGCTGGTAAAAACCGTCATATCCTGGGAAGTAGACGCCGGCGTGCCTCCAGCACCCAACGGTGAGGCGGCGAATCTATTTTAAGGAGACTGTGGTATCACATAGGCTTCGGTTTGTTTCTTTTAACCATTTTATATTTCGCGGAGAGAATTGCTTCCCCCCATAAGTTCTGTGGCAACCTAGAACTTATCAACATTGCATTCATCATCTCTTTCAGCGTCCTGTTCTTCCGCTCAGCAACACCATTTGACTGAGGCGAATAAGGCGCTGTGGTTTGGTGAATAATCCCAAATTGAGCACAAGTCTCAGCAAACGGGGATTCATACTCACCACTACGATCACTTTTCAATGCTTTGATTTTCCGGCTTAATTAATTCTCAACTTCATTCTTAAAAAGAATAAATTTATCAATAGCCTCGTCTTTGCTTTTAAACAAATACACATAACAGTATTTAGTGCAATCATCAACAAAAGTGATGAAGTACTTGTTGCCACCACGTGATTGTACAACTTTCAAGTCACACACATCACTATGCACTAAACCCAAAGGCTGGGTACTTCTTTCAATAGAATGAAAAGAAGACCTTGTCAATTTTGCTTCCACACAAGTTTCACACTTGTGTTGTGGATTAATCTTGAAAGATGGTATGTGATCTAACCTGATTAATCTACGTAAAGAGTCAAAATTTACATGACTCAATCTACCATGCCATAAATTAGGGGACTCAAGCATATAAGTAGAAGAAGAAGCTTTCTCATTAATCTTAGGGATAAGTGTCATTACATTCAATTTAAACATACCACCTGACATATATCCCTTCCCCACATAGACCCCGCCCTTGGTCAACACGACCTTGTCTGATTCAAACACCATGCGGAAGCCATGCTTGCTTAGGAGAGACCCCGAGACAAGGTTCTTACAAATGTCCGGCACAAAAAGGACATCGTTCAAAGTCAGTTCTTTTCCTGAAGTCATCTTCAGGATCACCTTGCCTTTACCCTCAACAGCTGAGGTTGCAGAGTTTCCCATAAACAACTTCTTCCCGTTTGAAACCGGTTCGAAAGTTGTGAACATTCTTTTCTCTACACAAATATGGTGAGTGGCCCCAGTGTCCACGTACCACTCCCTCGGGTTTGACCCCACCATGTTCACTTCTGACACGACGGCTGACAGATGTATGTCGTCCACATCGTGTGACAATTCCTCAATTTCAGCCATATGTGCCCAGTTTTTGTGTTGGGGAGGGTTTTTCCTGTAGGGCTTCTTCTTCAGACAATCAACTGCCAGATGCCCGTCACTTCCACTGTTGAAGCATTTGCCATCGAACCTAAAAGTAGGCTCCTTTGGCTTGTAGGCTGGCCTTTTGGAGATTCTTCCTCTAACCCCCAACTTTGAGCTTTTGCCTGTCGGTGGTTTTTTCCTCGCCCCTAAGGACTCGCCATGCTCAACCATGTTGGCTTTGACAGTGGAGGTACTCTCTCATTTCTTCCTGTTGTCCTCTTCAATCCGGAGCTTGACAACGAGCTCTTCGACTGTCATCTCCTTTCGTTTGTGCTTCAAGTAGTTCTTGAAGTCTTTCCAACCGTTAGGCAGCTTCTCAATCAAAGCAGCTGCCTGGAATGACTCACTTAGGACTATCCCTTTTGCCAGTATCTCGTGCAAAATCACTTGGAACTCTTGGACTTGACTCATGACAGTTTTAGAGTCCACCATCTTGAAGTCCAGGAACCGACCGACGATAATTTTCTTTACCCCAACATCCTCGATCTTGTACTTTTTGTCCAAGGCATCCCACAACTCCTTAGCCGATTTCTTGGCATAGAACACGTTGAAAAGCGGATCCGCCAAGCCGTTCAGAATGTAATTCCGGCATAAGAAGTCTGCTTGTTTCCAAGCTTCCAAAGCCATGAGCTTTTGTTAATCTTGCTCATTCTCCTCTACGACTGGTACATCTTCACTCAGAAACCTCGCAAGGCTTAGAGTAGTCAAATAAAACAGCATCTTCTGCTGCCATCTCTTGAAATTCACTCCCGTGAACTTCTCCGGGCGCTCGTGATGATTGAGCGGTCCTCCCGGAATAGCCGGAGTAATAACAAGAGGATTGACCACAGAGGTCACAGCAGAGGTTGGCAAGCCAGTCGCCCCGGGGTTCGGATCCCCACCAACATTAGCAGCAGCAGCAGAGACAGTAAATCTTGAATGTAATGACACTTATCCCTAAGATTAATGAGAAAGCTTCTTCTTCTGCTTATATGCTTGAGTCCGCTAATTTATGGCATGGTAGATTGGGTCATGTAATTTTTGACTCTTTACGTAGATTAATCAAGTTAGATCACATACCATCTTTTAAGATTAATCCACAACATAAGTGTGAAACTTGTGTAGAAGCAAAATTGACAAGGTCTTCTTTTCATTCTATTGAAAGAAGTACCCAGCCTTTGGGTTTAGTGCATAGTGATGTGTGTGACTTGAAAGTTGTACAATCACGTGGTGGCAACAAGTACTTCATCACTTTTGTTGATGATTGCACTAAATACTGTTATGTGTATTTGCTTAAAAGCAAAGACGAGGCTATTGATAAATTTATTCCTTTTAAGAATGAAGTTGAGAATCAATTAAGCCAGAAAATCAAGGCATTGAGAAGTGATCGTGGTGGTGAGTATGAATCCGCGTTTGCCGAGACTTGTGCTCAATTTAGGATTATTCACCAAACCACAGCGCCTTATTCGCCTCAGTCAAATGGTGTTGCTGAGCGGAAGAACAGGACGCTGAAAGAGATGATGAATGCAATGTTGATAAGTTCTGTGTTGCCACAAAACTTATGGGGGGAAGCAATTCTCTTCGCGGATTATATTCTTAATAGAATACCACGGAAGAAAGTGGACAAGACTCCATATGAGTTATGGAAAGGTCACAAGCCTTCATATAAATACCTACGAATGTGGGGGTGTCTTGCAAAAGTGGCGGTACCTACACCCAAGCAGGTTAGGATAGGTCCAAAAATCGTGGACTGTATTTTCATTGGTTATGCACAAAATAGTAGTACATATAGATTTCTTGTGCACAAGTCTGATATTTCAGATATACACAAGAATACTATCATAGAATCTAGAAGTGTATCTTTCTTTGAAGATGTATTTCCGTATCGTCCCCAAGACAGGGTTCCGAGTTCCATGAAAGAAATAGTAGATGATCGCGAAGACGATCACATGGATGATCAAACAGCTGATCAAATAACTGATCAAGTAGATGATCAAGCTGATGAAGTAGATGAGCTAAGAAGGAGTAAAAGGGCTACAACCACAAAGTCTTTTGGTCCAAACTTCTTGACTTATATGTTAGTGGGAGAACCTCGAACGTTCCATGAAGCTGTGACTTCACCTGAAAGTCCTTTATGGAAAGAAGCAATTAAGAGTGAGATTGACTCCATCTTACAAAACCATACTTGGGAGTTGGTTGATCTACCCCTAGGTAGTAAGGCCTTGGGGAGTAAGTGGATCTTTCGAAGAAAGATGAAAATGGATGGGTCAATTGACAAATATAAAGCTCCGCTAGTTATCAAAGGATACAGACAGCGAGAAGACCTGGATTACTTTGATACGTATTCACCTGTGACAAGGATTACATCCATTCGCATGGTGATTGCAATAGCAGCTTTGCGTGGTTTAGAAATACATCAGATGGATGTAAAAACAGCTTTCTTAAATGGAGATTTAGATGAAGAAATCTATATGGAGCAACCCGAGGGGTTTTCAGCTCCAGGATAAAGTAAGAAAGTCTGTAAGCTTGTCAAGTCATTGTATGGTTTGAAGCAAGCTCCCAAACAATGGCATGAGAAGTTTGACAATGCTATGTTGTCAAATGGATTTCGAATCAATGAGTGTGATAAGTGCGTATATGTTAAAGACACTGACAAAGGTTATGTCATTTTGTGTCTATACATTGATGACATACTCATTGTTGGTAGCAATGATAAAATGATTAAAACTACCAAAAGATTGTTAAACTCTAAGTTTAACATGAAGGATATGGGCCTTGCGGATGTCATTTTGGGTGTTAAGATCACCAGAACATCTGGTGGTATTGTACTTTCTCAAGCTCATTATGTTAATAAGATACTTGAGAAATTTGGAAAGTCAGATACAAGTAAGTTTAGGACACCGGTAGACTTAAGTCTATATTTGACCAAGAATAATGGTGAGAGTGTCTCTCAACTAGAATATTCTCGGGTCATTGGGAGTTTGATGTATCTGATGAGTTGTACAAGGCCGGATATCGCCTACGCTATTAGTAGGCTGAGTAGATACACGAGTAATCCTAATGCTACTCATTGGAAGGGCATTATGCGGGTGTTAGGGTATATCCGTTACACCCTAGATTATGGGCTGCATTATACCAGATACCCAGCGGTACTAGAAGGGTATAGTGACGCAAATTGGATATCTGATATAAAAGATTCCAAATCCACTAGTGATTATGTGTTTACCCTCGGAGGGGCAGCCGTGTCTTGGAAATCTGCCAAGCAAACGTGTATCTCGAGATCAACGATGGAATATGAGTCTATTGCTTTAGATAAAGCAACTGAAGAAGCTGAATGGCTTTGCCAGTTTGTTGAGGATATTCCACGTTGGCCGAAACCTGTGCCAGCTATCAGTATTCATTGCGATAGCCAATCCGCGATTGGTCGGGCACAGAGTAATATGTATAATGGAAAGTCTAGACATATCCGTTGTAGACATAATTCCATACGACAACTACTCTCAAATAGAGTTGTCTCTCTAGACTATGTCAAGTCTAAGGACAACAATGCGGATCCACTAACCAAAGGGTTAACTCGAGAGTTAGTAGAAAAGTCATCAAGAGGAATGGGATTAAGGCCTTTAGTAAAGGTTACTGGACCGGAAAACCCAACCTAGTTGACTAGAGATCCCAAGATCTAGGTTCAAAAGAGTGCTGCCGTTATCCGTTCAGAATGTAATTCCGGCATAAGAAGTGTGCTTGTTTCCAAGCGTCCAGAGCCATGAGCTTTTTTTTTATCTTGCTCATTCTCCTCTACGGCTGGTACATCTTCACTTAGAAACCTCGCAAGGCTTAGAGTAGTCAAATAAAACAGCATCTTCTGCTGCCATCTCTTGAAATTCACTCCCGTGAACTTCTCCGGGCGCTCGTGATGATTGAGCGGTCCTCCCGGAATAGCCTAAGTAACAACAGGAGGATTGACAACAGAGGTCACAGCAGGGGTTGGCAAGCCAGTCGCCCCGGGGTTCGGATCCCCACCAACATTAGCAGCAGCAGTAGCAGCATCAGAGACAGTTGCCATTTCTGAAAAATTACAGCGGAATTTTCACTATTCTGTATTTTCAGAAATTAAACTTAACACTAGAAAATCCCACAATTGGAAATTTAATTCAAAACTAGTCTCACCACGCAACCTAGAATCGAACATGGTCAGGAAAGTTTCCAGGAAGACTAGAGGGGTCACACCGGTCCCACTTAAAACCTAGTTAACCTTAGACAAAACTTTCAAGAGCATGTTGACTCCTAGTCCATGGGAAACAACTTTAAGAATTAAATTTTCTAAGGGATGAATTAGGTTAAACACACCAAGTTCCAAACGGTACAAGCAATTACAATTGCATCACATTATAAGCAATTACAACAAAATTGCTACAATAATTACAAGAAAATAAAACTTGCTTTACATATTTAGTACAAATTAATCATTTTTCACATTCCCATAGGTATTCCTGCAATAAAGAGTTAGCAGCAAAATACAACAAAACCTCCCTCAGCTTTTCTTTGCTTTTGGCAAAGTAGTGATTGAAGGGGAGGGTACTAACAAACAAAATAATAAATAACTGTAAGTAAAGATTAAAATCAACCCTTAAGTTACACATCTAGAATTTAAACAAAAAAAACTATAAAAAATTAATTACATAATAAACATGTAATTAACTATACAAGTTACAAACCCAAAATTAAATATAATTAAACCATATTTTAAATTGATAAAGGTTACATATGAACTTATGGTACACTAAACATGTAATTAATTGAGGCAAGTTACAAACATTTTATAACTCCTAAACACTTAAATCACATTACTAGCCAAGAATTGCAAATGACATGATTAACATGCAAATAATTCTAGAGAAATTAACATGAATTTAAATATAGGCAATTTATAAACTTTACAACTCTACACCTAAATTAAAAATTAATAGGTACAAGTTACATGTAAATTTACTACCTAATAAACATGCTAGAAATGTAAATTACACTAAAAATTCAACCCGAATGAACATGTAATTTATATTGTACACTAGAAGCATGTGAACTAGAAGCATGTAAATCTAGAAATACAAGGCATGAATCGGTACACCATAAATTAATAAATTAATTAGAAAATACAGTGAATTAATGTTGCACCAATGGAACTCTTCTTCCCTATTAATAACAGTGGCCTATTCCATGCAAAATTATTATACACACCTATGAATCTATTAATCTAATTCTATGATAAATGTCGAATCATTTTTAAGCTTAAAATAGATTCGCCGCCTCACCGTTGGGTGCTGGAGGTATGCCGGCGTCTACTTCCCAAGATACGACGGTTTTTACCAGCTACAACTTGTTGGGAAAAACTACTCACATTACATAATTTCACATTGCATATTGCAAAATTATGAGATGAACAAAACAAACCTTCAATCCTAGGAAAAATAACATACTGAATAAAATACAGATAAAATGTAAAATGGTTAAAGGAAGCAAACCGAAGCCTGTGTGATACCACAGTCTCCTTAAAATAGATTCGCCGCCTCACCGTTGGGTACTGAAGGTACGCCAGCGTCTACTTCCCAGGATACGGCAGTTTTTACCAGGTACAACAGAAGCACCTACTGATTAGCTTAGCGAACTGACAACGGTAGCACTCTCTCTCAGGAAGAAAATTATAGGGGAAGTAGACTGACAGTGTATGGATGTCAAGGAAAAATTCTATATCTCTTTTCAAAGAATATGGCCTCGTTTTATACACCATGGGGGAGAGGGAGGAGCCTTTAGCCATCAAGGCTGGCAACTAATGCTAGCAAAACTGCCCAATCAATTTTGTAAAACTGATGAGCCTTAAATGTGTGAGTTATATACACATTTATGAGACAATTTCTTATTCAACCATTTTTCTCCAACAATTATTAGATTAGAGATTAAAATAAATTAAAAAAAAGGATCATACGAAAAATATAATAAAAATAAAGTTAGAGATAATGATAGGATTGGGGATACCAAAAAAAAATTAAAAAGGAAGAAATAAGAAATAAAAAAAATGAAAATATTGGTGAAGAATAAGATAAATAAAAAATCAATAAAAAGAGATAAGGAGTCTTCGATAATAAAAAGATTTTAAAAGTTAAAAATTTAAAATAAAAACAATAGTAAGAGAAAAAAAATATTTCTTATTGGAGAAAAATAAGGATGAAAAATTAAAAATATATCTTTAAGAGAACAACATGTAGGAAATAGAATCTTAACTCTGCTTAAAAATTGAGTATGGAGACTTTAAAAATTTTAGAAAACACATTATATTTGCTTATATATATAGTATAGATATATACATACGTAAAAAGATAGATATCAAATCTAATTTAAAAAATAAAGATAAAAGTAAAATAAACATCTTACAAAAAAAAAAAGAAGAGAGAAATGTGAAAATTCGGTTGTTGATAATCAAAATTTTAAAAAGATAAATATTTATGAGAGATTACTTATAAGTAAAAGATAATTTAATTTTGTTTGTTATATCAAAATAAAGGCATATATATTTTATTGAATAGTGGCAAAATAAATTTACTTTTTTAATAAAGTTGTAATAGAATAAAATATATTTATTTTTTAAATTGCATGCTTGATGTTGATTTTTTCAAAAAAAAAAAAAAAAAAAACCATTGATAGAAAATTTTAAAATTGATGGTAGTCAATTGTTATCATTATAGCCTACAAAAAGAACTTTGGATAAAATCATGGATAGCCAATAAAAAATCAACACTCAGCATTAAATTTTACAAAAATTAAAAAAAAAAATGAAAAATTCAAAACAAAGTATTGGAATTCCTCTAATTATATAATTAGACATTTTAGTTAATTTTAAAATTTAAATGTTAAATCCAGTAAAATTATGCCATGTGGGTTAATTCAAAATTTAGATAATACACTAATAGATTTGAACCATTTTTTTTAATATTATTAAAAAAAATTCAAAAATTTAAATTAGGTATGTTTAGATAGAATTTAAACATTTTAAAATTTTAAAGTTAAATATTGTTAGATGTACCTATTACTTTAAGCCAAATATATTTTTTATTTTTAAAAATTTTAAAATTGAGAAATTGTGTTTAAGGTTTTGAAGCTGTTTTTTGTGTGTGTATTTAATTGGACGTATATTGGTTGTAGACAATTGAGAGAGCTTGAAGGAGCAAATGTGAGATTAACTCTATGCATAGCTGATCTTCTTGATTTCGAGAGTTTATCTGAAACTATTAATGGGTGTGATGGTGTGATAGATATGAGATAGAATAAAAAAAAAAAAATTAAATTCAAGATTTGATGAGTTTCAAATATGATTAAATTGAAGAACAAACGCAATTCACAATTTTTTATTTTTATTTTTAAAAAAAAGCAAGCTCAAATCATGTAAAATATAATAATGAAGATGATAAAAAGATGTGTAAATGAATTGAAAAATATTAGGGAAAAAATATACACACATAAAAGTAATAGACATTGGAAAAATACATATAAAGTAGGAAATAATATTAGGATCATAAAAATGAAGAAAATGAAAAGATGTGTAGATGAATTGAAAAATATTAGAAAAAAAATATATGCACACAAAGTAACAAATACTAAAAAAATACATAGAAAGTAAAAAATAATATTACACTGACCTTGTAATGATTTTCACAGATCATCAAACTTGCAAAATATAACAATCGAGAAGATGAGTTATTTTGAGAAAAGATAGGTAGATGAGAGAATGATTGAATGTAATAATGGAGAAGATGAAAAGATATGTAGATAAACTGAAAAATATTGGCAATATATATATATATATATATACATACAAAAGTAATAAACACTAAAAAAATGCATATAAAATAAGAAATAATATTAGGAGCATAAAATAGAGAATATGAAAAGATGTGTAGATGAATTGAAAAATATTAAGAAAGAGAAATATATACACACAAAGTAACAAACACTAAAAAAAATACATATAAAATAAGAAATAATATTACACCGACCTTGTAATGATTTTTTTTCAGATCATCAAACTTGCAAAATGTAACAATGGAGAAGATGAGTTATTCTGAAAAATAAAATATGGATAGATGAGAAAATGATTGAATTTGATTGGAATAAATTGAATAGAGGTGTGTATGTGAAAGTTATAGGAGTTTCAAGTTTTTTTTTATTATTATTAAATTGAGATTGAGAGTGAGATAGATATTATTGTCGGTGATGGACATAGATGAATATTTTATTATTTGGGGATAAATATTATTGTTGATGATGGATATTGATGAATATTTTAATATTTTATGTTTTATATAGGGAGAAAGAGTGTGAAAAGGCTTGAAGAGGGAAAAGAGAAGTGAAAGACAGTGTCGCGTAATATTTTTTTTCTTTCAAAATTATGAGAATTTAGGATTCAAGTTTTGAAACTTTTTGACTTAACAATTACATTTGGTTATATATATAATATAGATAGATGCCATCTATTCTCCAACTATACTAACAATAGCAAAACAACCAACAAATAATTTAAAGGACCACTCTATCACCAAAAAAATATTTAGAACCTTAGGTGCCGTTCGGTAATACTTACGCTTTCAGTTTTCTGTTTATATTTATAAAAATTTAAAAAACTCAAATAAAAATTTGTTTGGTAAAATTTTTGATTTATAAATCAGTGGTCTCAGTTTATAAATTTGGCAAAAAACTGAAAACACAAAAAATGTGTTTCCGTTTTGAGTTTTGAGTTTTTTTATTTTTTACCACCCAATACTAGCCACCACCCGCCACCATTTTTCACTACCGTTTTCTGCCACCGCCCCCCACCACCACCACCCACCAGTCACTACCCACCTACCACCCACTTGCCACCACTACCCATCCCTCGCCGCCGCCGCCACCACCACCACCACCACCACCACCACCCACTTGCCATCCATCCGCCACCATCCACCACTCCCCGCCACCACCACTACCCGCCACCTACTTGCCACCACAACTCACCACCCATATGCCATTACCACCAGCCACCCACCCACCACCACCATCACCCACCACCCACCTGCCACTACCACCACCATACACTCGTTACCACCTACCACCCGCAACCGTCACCCACTCACCCATCATCACTACCACCACCACCACCTATCCGCCACCACCCACCACTACTCGCCATCCGTCACCTACCTGCCACTATCACCCACCACCCGCCACCACCACCACCACCACTACCACCACTCACTCGCTACCACCCACTCACCGTCACCCACCCACCCATCATCACCACCTACCACCCACCCATTACCACTCGCCATCCGCCATCTGCCATCCACCACCCATCACCCGCCACCACCACCACCACCACCACCACTACCACCACCCACTCGCTACCACCCACCACCCGCCACCGTCACCCATCCACCCACCCTCAGCACCCACCATCCACACACTACCACTCGCCATCCACCACCCACCTGCCACCTGCCACTACCACCATCACCACCACCCACTCGCTATCACCCACTACCGTCACCCACCCACCCACCCACCCACCACCACCACCCGCCACCACCATTCGCCCGCCACCACCACCCACCACTACCTGCCATCCGCTTCCCACCTGCCACCACCATCCGCCACCCGCCACCACCAACCACCACCACCCACCAGCCACCACCCACCACCACCAGCTGCCCACCACCCACCGTCACCACTTTCCACCACTGTCTTCCGCCGCCACTTGCCACCACTTGTCACCACTTGCCATTTCTCACTCTTTTTTTATATTTTTAAATTTTTTTAAACATTTTGTCAATTACCAAACGTGTTTGTAATTTATGTTTTTTTAAAAATAAATAAAAAATAAACAAAAATCAATTTATAAAATTTTTATAAATATAAACTGAAAACGTAAGGGTGTGTTTGGTAACGTTTACGTTTTCAGTTTATATTTACAAAAATTTTATAAACTGGTTTTTGTTTATTTTTTGTTTATTTTTAGAAAAACATAAACTATAAACGCGTTTGGTAATTAACAAAATGTTTAAAAAAATTTAAAAATATAAAAAAGAGTGAGAAATGGCAAGTGGCGGCGAAAGACGGTGGTGGCAAGTGGTGACGGTGGGTGGTGGGTAGCTGGTGGTTGCGGATGGTGGCGGGTGGGTGGTGGTGGTGGGTGGGTGACGGTGGCGGGTGGTAGCGAGTGGGTGGTGGTGGGTGGCGGATGGCGGGTGGTGGTGGGTGGTGGAGGGTAGGTGGTGGTGGCGGGTAGGTGGGTGACGGTGGCGGGTGGTAGGTGGTAGCGAGAGGGTGGTGGTGGCGGGTGGTGGGTGGTGGTGGCGGGTGGTGGGTGGTGGTGGTGGCAGATGGGTGGCGGATGACGGGTGGTGGTGGGTGGTGGGCAGTGGCGGGTGGGTAGTGGGTGGTGGGTGGTGATGGTAGGTGGGTAGGTGACGGTGGCGGGTGGTGGGTGGTAACGAGTGGGTGGTGGTGGTGGTGGCTGGTGGTGGCTGGTGATGGCAGGTGGGTGACGGATGACGGGTGGTGGCAGGTAGGTGGCGGGTGGTGGTTGGTGAGTGGGTGGGTGGGTGGGTGCGTGACGGTGGTGGGTGGTAGGTGATAGCGAGTGGGTGGTGGTGGTGGTGACAGGTAGGTGGTGGATGGCGGATGACAGGTAGTGGTGGGTGGTGGCGGGTAGATGGCGAGTGGTGGTGGTGGTGGGTGGGTGAGTGACGGTGGCGTGTGGTAGATGGTAGCGAGTGGGTGGTGGTAGTGGTGGTGGTGGGTGGTGAGTGATGATGGTGGTGGTGGTGGTGGTAGTAGCAGGTGGGTGGCGAGTGAGTGGTGGGTGGTGGTGGGTGGTGGTGGGTGGTAGGTAGTGGTGGCGGGTCGGTGGCAGGTGGCTGGTGGTGGATGGTGGGTGGTGAGTGGTGGTGGCAAGTAGATGGCAGGTGGTGGTGGCGGGCGGTGGATGGTAGTGGCGGGTGGCGGGTGGTGGTGGGTGGATGGTAGGTGGGTTGCGGGTGGTGGTGGTGGTGGTGGCGGCGAGGGGTGGGTGGTGGTGGCTAGTTGGTGGCAGGTGGGTGGTGTCTGGTGGGTGGCTGGTGGGTAGTGGTGGCGGGTGGTGGGTGGTGGTGGGAGGTAGGTGGTGAGTGGTGGTGGTAGGTGGTAGTGGGAGGTGAGTGGTGGCTAGTGTTGGGTGGTAAAAAAAAAAAAAAAACTAAAAACTCAAAATGAAAACACATTTTTTGTGTTTTCATTTTTTGGCCAAATTTATAAACTGAGACTACTGATTTATAAATCAAAAATTTTACCAAACAAGTTTTTATTTGAGTTTTTAAAATTTTTGTAAATATAAACAGAAAACTGAAAACGTAAGTGTTACCAAACAGCACCTAAATGTTTATAAATTACAAGTTTATAAAACTGAATTTACTAGTCAATTTCCTTTATTTAATTCCCCTTAATGTTTTTTTATTTGTTTAATCCTCCGGACCTATCTTACGAAAGGAAAACAGTAAGGCAACAGAGGATTAAGAACCAAAGACGACGACGTATTAGGTGATTTTGAAACAAAAACTCTAACGTGAACGACGACGTGGTTTTTTGCGGCAACATTGTGCAACATAAAACGACCCCGTATGAGGTGATTTTGAAATCAAAACCCTAGATCGATCGTATTGTCTTCGCGCCATTGTTTGCTTTTCAGTCTCTGTCTTTGTGCCATTGTTTGCTTCTCATTCTCTCTCTCTCTCTCTCTCTCTCTCTCTCTCCACTCTTCAAGCAAATCTCAATCATGGTAGAACAGCTCCAATAGGTTGGCTTCATCAATCAGGGTATGGAACTCTCTCTCTCTCTCACCCCAACTCAAACCCCTTTCTCTCCCTCTTCAACTCAATATATGTATATATGCAATCCTAACCCTAACATTACATGTGTGTATGTTTATCTGTCAATACTACACTCACAAGTACTCACTTTGGGTGTATGTTTGAGAAACCCTAAAACATAACTCTGCATATGGTTACATTTTGAGGTGCCTAATGTGTACAGAGAAATCTTTGGTTCAAATCCTAACAAATTGAATTTCTATTTATTGGTCATTACAATGTCTTTGTCTTCTTTTGAGTTGCTGAAGATTGCTTCTTCACTAAATTAGTTTGGTGTTTATTGAGTTTCTGTAGTTTGGGTAGGTTTGATTTTCCAGCTCTGTATGTCGAGTATGAAAATCGATCTGTTGTATAAAACTAATTTACCAATACTGAGTACTGCTTTTTGTAGAATTGGCTCCTCTGATGATAAAACATTTAACAAATATTAAAAATAAAAACAGAACAAAATTGGATCATGGATTGTAGTCCCCAGCCCTTATTACTTGAAATATTATCATTAGATAAGTTGTATAGATAATATCATATGATGGCATTATGCATTGATTTGCATTTTACACTGATAGCAGCCTCATTTGTATTAATTTTTTTTTTGTTTTCTTTCTATGTAGATTTTGTACTAGTACGTGATTGATTGGTTGAAGATGGATGATTTAGCAATTGCTACTCAAATGAGTGTTCATGGGAAGGATGATGTGCAATCAAAACGTACAATACGTGTGGAATTTGACTCGGAGCAAGCTGCATATGATTTTTATGCTTCTTATGGAAGAAGAGTTGGATTTAGTATTAGAAGAGGTTATGCTGCCAAAAGTAAGAGTGGTGAAATTACTTCAAGGACATTTGTTTGTTCTAGGGAGGGGTATAAAAAACCAGATAAAAGAGACTGTCGTGTGAAGAATGCTGGGCTAGATACAAGAACAGATTGTCGTGCTTCGATGAGTATTAAATTAAATAGACAAACTGGGAAGTATTGGGTTATCAACTTGGTAGAAACACACAACCATCCCCTTGTAGTAGGTGTATCTCCTGATCAAAAGAATTACCTACGAACGAAAAGACAGAGAATGATGGCTTTCGGAGAAGCAGGGATCATCTTAAAGTACTTTCAGAATCAAAGATTACAGGATCCTACATTTTTTTATGCTGTGCAATTGGATAGTGAGGAGAAAATTACTAATGTTTTATGGGCAGATACTAGAATGATAATGGACTATGGTAAATTTGGGGATGTTGTGGCGTTCAACACAACGTACAAACTTGATAGAGAAAACCGACCATTTGTTCTGTTCATTGGCTTTAATAACCACCAAGACACCATTGTTTTTGGGGCTGCATTGATGTATGATGACACAGTAGATTCATACGTATGGTTATTTCAAACTTTTTTAGAGGCAATGTCAAATAAGCATCCATATACTATTTTTACAGATCAGGATGCGACAATGGCTAGGGCCATTTCATTTGTGATGCCCAACACGTACCATAGGTTATGTACATGGCATATCAAGCAAAATGCATTGAAGCATGTGGATAGCATTTTCAAGGGTCCTGGTGGGGTTAGCGGTGTATTGGAAAAGTTTATGAATGACTATGAAGGAGTGGAAGAATTTCTTACAGCTTGGAAGGCTATGTTAGATGAGTATGGTGTTTACAATAATACTTGGTTGCGTAGCATTTTTGAGTTGAAAGAAAAATGGGTAAGGGCTTATGTTAAATGGGGATGGTCAGCAGGGATGAAGAGCACTCAACTTAGTGAAAGTTTAAATGCTGATTTGAAAGGCTGTTTGAGATCAGATTATAATTTGGTACAATTTTTCACACACTTTGAGAGGATGCTTAATGAAAACCGGTATAAGGAGTGTGAATCTGAGTATGCATTGTCATACAAGTTGTCTGATATAATAAAAGTGCCAGTTCAGATGTTGATTCAGGCAGGAACTATTTACACCAGGGCTATATTTGAAGAATTCCAAGATCAATATGTGGGGGCACTTGAGCTATGCATAACAAATCGTGCTCAGGGAGTCAATTGTCTATTTTATACTGTTACAGCATATAAGCACGTTAGAATACATCAAGTCTGGATGGACAGAAATGGTTACGTCACATGTTGTTGTAGGTTGTTTGAGATGAAAGGTATCTTGTGCAGTCATGTTATAAAGGTCCTTAAAGATGAAATGAACATTATGGAAATTCCAAGTCATTATATCCTAAAAAGGTGGACAAGAAAAGCAAGAGCTGAAATGATTCAAGATTTTCTTGGATGCAATAGTGAGGTCGACCCTAAGTTGGAACAGAGTAGCCGATATAGGTCTTTGTGCTCCCTTTTTATTAAGATATTATCCAGGGCATCTGAATTGGAAGAGACCTATAAGATGTCAGTTGAGCACGGAAAAAATTTGCTTAAACTTGTTGAAGACATGTTAGAATCACACGTTAATGATCAAACACTTGATACGAGTCGCAGCTCTTCTTCCTTTGTAAGTGAGGACAATGATATGGGAGGTTGCATGGAGAATAAAAATGTCACTCAAGCAAAGGGACTAAAGAAAAAGATTGTCTCCCACCATGGAAAGCGACGATATAAACGTATCTTGGAAAAGGCATTAGTTTTGGCAAGAAAAAGAAAAAATTATCGTCAGGTATTACTTCATTTTTTTTTTTTTTGGGTTCACATTCTTAACTTTATTTGGGTTCATTTGATATAATTATTCATTTGTAGGCTGTACAAATACCTCCAAACGTGCTCCCATATTTAATGTCACAATGTGGTAACGTACCCAATTCAATGCCTTGGATATGGAATGGAATGCCTCAATATACCAATTTCCAAGCATTATGTCAAGGACCTTTTGTTAATTATGTGATTCAGCCATCCCAACGCTCAGTTAGCACACATTGTAGTCAGGTATGTAATATGAATCATAGTTTATAATCTTTATTTATGTACTTGTTAACATCTTCTTTTGTTGTTACTTGTCAAAGGTTGTCAATCTAAATATTGGTGATAATCGGCATACACCTGCAAATTCTGAACACCTCGGAGACAAGCCGACAACTTAGGTGGAAGTTTGGGTTGATGTGACCAGTTGCGAGAAGCAGCTTTTGGAACTGCTTGTGTATTGCTGTTAGATTAGCTACTAGTTGTGTTAATTTGTATTGATGCTTAAACCTGTTAATTTGTATTGGTACTTTGGATTGAACAGTATGCTATCTTTGCTTCATTGGCATGTTTTGTTGCAAAAGCAACTGATGGGAGTTGAGCTGGTCTGTTTTTTCTGTTTTATATGATAACTGTTATGTTGGCTTCTGGCCACCTGGTCTTTTCCTTCAATGGGGTCTTTATTTGTGTGATCGTTTTATTTTCTTTCATTTTAGTACTATTTTGTGTCTTTAATCAAATATTACACCTTTCCTGATCAAGAAATAAAATAAAATTCTGCACTGTTTCCCATTGCATCATTTACACAAATATATACTTGCCTTCTTGATATGTATTCAGTTTCTGGTCTGTGCTATGGAAAAACTATGGATACTATTGATCCTTGGCTTGTCCTCTGTTCATGTTCATGAGATGATTAGACTATTCCAGAAGAAACGTGAACTGTGAAGAAATGTTCCTATCATCTTTGCAGCAGCCTTATGGCCAAAAAAAATCAATAACATTATAGGTTGGGGAAATAAAGATATAGACATCAATTCCACAATCTTGTTTACTTGTGAGTTACTGACATCTCTTATGTTTATGTCTTTTTGATCGTTGTTTTCTTTATTTTTCTATACAAAAACCTCAGGATTAATACAAAATGTGCATACCAAAATGACGACGAAGGGGACAAGTATTTTCACTGTTGGATTACTACCAAAAAGGGATGGGTGTATACTAAGGGTTGTTTGGGATGATTTAAATAAGTGTATTTTTTGACTTTTTATGAAATATGGGTTGAGCTTGAAGTGATGTGGTAGAGAGGTGATGTGATTTAAATAAGATGATGTGACTTAAATATGATAGTGATTTTTTGACTTTTTTGTGTTGTGCCAAACTTAGTCTAAGTTTAGGATGGCGACCATTAGGAAAGTTCCTAGAGAAGACGACAGACGTGCATAGTAAAAAAATTTGATAAATTACTTTGTAACGATGCAGAACTGAACTTTACTAGATAAGCTAGTTGAAAGTAACCAACACCACAAAACAAGATGTGGAGGTAGTATTTTTTAACTGACAAACAAATCAAGCAGTAATAAAATCCAAGGAAAAAATAGTTATATTTTTAGTTTGATTTTTACTTTTTGAGTTTTGAAATTGACATTTTTTTTTTAATGTTTATCGATTTCTAAAAATTTCAGTCATTTAGAATTGAGTTAAATTTTGTTTTATGCTAAAAAATAGTTTTTTATAAAAAAAAACAACACAAAAAAGGACGTTTGGTGAATTGTTTGCGGAAGTATATTTTCAAGAAACAATTTTAAGTTGTATTTTGAACTTTTAAAAATGAAATTCCCAAAACCAAAAATAATAATAGTTAAACAATATGAAAGCAGTTGTATTTTTAAGCTCCACATAGCAAACATAACAAAGGAATAAGACAATGACAAGCATTTTAGATACTAAACAATTGAAAAGAAACTCGTAATAATTCAATTTTATTATAGTTTATTGGTATATATATGTACGGGTATTCATTATGTTTGTTGGGTTAAGTTTTTTGAAATTTTTTCAACCAATAGATTGGCAAAAAAAAAATTAAAAACTCGTTTGGTTAGTTTTTGAGATTTTTTTTTTTAAAAAAAATGAAAACTAATTTGATAAAAGTAAATATCAAAACAATATTTTTTTAATTTTTAATTTTTATTTCTAGCTTCCCAAAAGATAAAATAATGTAAAAATGATAAGTGTTTATTTTATTTTATTTATTTATTTCTTTCTTTCACCAAATTTGTTTTTAATTTACGCTCTGTTTGTTTTGACATATTTCTTTTGTAAATTAATTTTACATAGAAAAAATGTTTTTTTTTTTTCAATATTTGGTTGACACTTGAAACAAAAATATTTTATTATCTAAAAAAGAAATTTTAATTCAATAAAGTGTTATTTATGACCTTTTAGTGAGCTGAGATATTTATTTGAAAAGACTAGATATGTTGAAAAAGTAGTGAGTGAGAGTTAATTTTGTAAAAATTGACTTAAGAAATTTTTAAAAGTAATTCATTTTTAGGAAAATGATGTAAAAATATTTTCCTTAAAAAATGTTTTACTTACTGTTTGTTCAACTAAATAATGAAAAATAAGTAAAAATATTTACGTCAAAATAAACAGAGTTTTAAAAAAAATTCTAAGCCAAGTTTTTGAAAACCAAACCAAACATGACCATTATTTTCATATGATTTTCTTTTTTTTGAGACGAGTTTCTTTTTTAAAAGAATCAAAAATAAATTGTTTTATATCCCTTCTTCTTTTGTTAAACTATATTGCAATCTATTGAAATTTTTTTCAGAAACAAATTTTGAATTCTCAACCAAATATATTATTAATTTTTTTTTTAAAAATGCAACATATATACTATTTTGGGACAATTACAAAAAAGAAAAAAGAAAAAGAAATTTAAACTTGTAAAAAAATAAATTCTGAATTTTTTAAATTTTGTCAGTTTAAATTATAATTTTTTGATTTATTTTTAATTTAAATCATTTGCCTATTCTTATTAAGTAAAATCAATAAAAAAACTCAATATAGATAAACACAATATCTACAATACCATTTTTATTAAATTTAATGACTAAAATATTAAATGTTATCGATTTTACTTAATAGAAATAGATAAATAGTTTAGATTGAAAACTTAAATTGATAAATTTAAAAAATCAAAATTTATTTTGATATAAAACTAAAACTCTAAGTTGTTGTTATTGTCGTTGTTTTTTGTTTGTTTGTTTATTTACTTTTAAATTTTACTGACTATTTTTTTGCTCATGAAAAGAACAAAAGGTGGCCCTCTACGGCTGTACGTGAATGTTAATAAGGAGGAACTCAATTGGGAATCTTTACTGTAGTGTTGTCTCCACAGCGAAAGTAAATAACCCTATATAGCATGAATTATTGTTATTTGAATTATGCCATGAATACAGAAATCCATCATAAAATATATTAATAAATAAGATTTTACTTAGGTGAATGGAGTTTATTTTCTAAAAATCATGTATGTTTGGTTGATTTTTCAAAAATTATTTTTAGATAAATTTTCATTTATTTTTAATATTTTTTTCTCATATTTTAGTGAAATTTTTGTGCTTTTTAGATATATCTAATCAATATGTATTTGAAAAGCCAAAAAAATTGACTTAAATATTAATAAAAAAATTACTAAAAGTAAACGAAAATTCAAAGAAAACGTTGCGTGCATTTTTGTTTGTTTTTAGTGATTTTTTTTAATTTTATATTTTGATTATTTTTTTTTTTACTTTTTATGTGCATCTAATCATGATGTATCTAAATAGTAATAAAAAATGACTAAAATACGAAAAAGTTTAGTAAAGACAAACGAAAAATCATATAAAAATAATTTTTGAAAATTAAAACCAAACAAAGCCTTATATGTTCGTACATATTTTTGTGTTCAACTTTGATATCAAAAATAACGTACTACAGATTCATTCTACATATGAACCTCGTAATACACTCACTTGCCAATGAAGAAACGGGGGGCATGTGACCCTCATTTTTTGAAAATTATGCTAGTACCCATGAATACTAAGAGTATTTCTAATAGATCTCTTATACAATTATACTAGTGTCGCTCCTAAATTATTTAAGGTACCTGATAATTTTAATTTTTCAAGAACCCCTATATAATATTCTAAGAAAAGAGTAATAATATACAAACATAACATTTGTACAAAAATTCTATACATAATGTATTGGCATCTTGTGATTTGTTCATTTTCAATTAAAACATTCATTATTGTTTTTGTAATTTCACAAATAACATTGACACATTATTCTAATAATTTTTTTTTTTATGAATTTTATATTTGCAAATCACTTTTCTTAAGAAAACACATGAAAATATTCTTTACCAATGGACTCTACCTTGAATACATCAGCACTCATTTTGTATTTCTCGTCCATTCTCCCTAACTTTATATTCTTTTCACTTTTATTTATTTTTGGGCAAATTACACTAGCAGTTCCTATAGTTTAGTCCCTAACTTTTCATTGTGACACATTTGATCTTGAATTTTGAATCTTGAATCTTGTTCCAAATAAGGACAATTAACTTACCATTGCTTAATTTCAAGGGCAAAATCGTCAATTTGATAAAATATAGACTAACTTGATTAAAATAAATGTCAAAAAAATATTTTAAAATTTTTGAAAATTATTTCTACCCACCAAAAAGAAAATTATGTAAAATTGATAAAAATTAATAAAAATTACATGATTAATTTTTAAAAATTAATTTTACATGATCATCATCCAAATACATAATAAAAATTAATTTGGTAAAAAAAAAAGAAATAAATGTCTAAAAGATTTATCAACTTTATATAATTTTATCTTTAGTAGGTAGAAATAATTTTTAAAAATCTAAAAATAATTTTTTAACATTTAATTTTGTCAAATTAATTTATATTTTATCAAATTGACGATTTTGCCCTTGAAAAATCCAATAGTATCTTCAATTGTCTTTATTTGGAACAAAATTTAAAATTCAGGGTCAAATGTGTCACAATTGAAAAGTCAGGGACCAAAATGACACAAGCCCTAAACTATAGGAACCGTTAGTGTAATTCACCTTTTGTATTTTTACAATTATTGAAATTTGTATTTTTTTATGTTTCTTTTAATCTATCTTTTAATAAATAAAAAAAAATTCCAAACATATATTCTAATCATAAGTGATTCTATTTAATTCATTTATAAGTATTTATTGAGTTTTGTTCTTAGTAATAAATATTTAAATTTAGTAACATTCACTTGTTGATATGAGGGGTAAAATGTAAGAAAAATTACAAGACAGTGGCAAGTGAAAAAATTATTTACTAAAAGGTAGAGGTGTGATTCTTACTGTATTTTTTTTTTTTTTTTTCATACAAAAGTTGACAAGTTGTTCATGATTTATAATTTTGCAGATAAATATCATCAAGATATATAATTGTAATTTTTATATCAACATGATTTAAATAAAAATAAATGATTCTTATTACCAGAATAGCCTTAATAGCCTCCACAAAGCCCAACCACACCTCCAAAACTTGTCGTTCAATTTTATATTAATTTCGGTGTTCACAAAGAAAGAGAATGAAAGGAAACAAGAAAAAAAAGAAAATTGCAAAGGGCCAAGCACCCTCGTACGTGTGTTGTTGCATATATTACATTCCTTTCGTCGGATTCGTTGGAGGCCTCCTAGTATGGAATATACCTCTCTCTAGCTATTTAGCTTCAATCCTCTGAAACTGTGTTTTTCATGCAAATTCGATACGTAAACCAATCATAGAATTTTATTTTTGGACTAAACTAACCCTGTATTTGAAATATTTTTACATTAATATTGTACCTAACATGTAAGTTGTAAGCTACATTGTATAATTTGTATGTTTGTTGTGAAAATTCCTCCATGTCTATATCAAGCGTGGAGTTATCTTCCAATTTTAAAATGGTATCCTATGTAGCCTGTATATATATGGACAAGTGAGAGACAAAGAGAGTGAGAGGGGTATTTGACATGACAGCTGATGAGAGAGAAGCTGGCTAAAACCACTGTCTGTGAGAGTTACTTAAGAAAGAATGAGAACCAACCATCTCAAAATGAATAACCATGAGATGGTCAATTTGTCAAGATTAGGTTAATTGAAGGCATCTCCCTTCCAGTTCAGGCTTTGTTTGGGAAATCACCAAATAAGGTCTCCCTTCCAGATCAGGCTTTGTTTGGGAAACTGCCAAATAAGGTCCGTTTGACAAGATGATTAGGGCTAATTCAGTTCATTAAAGGATAAAATGTTATATTTAAATCATAATCATTTTACTTTTTTTTTTTTTCTTACAAAACTAAAAAAAAGTGAAAAATTCATCTCAAACGGAATTTTTTTTAGTTAGGTTAAAATAGTCAAAAAGTCAAGCTAAAAAAACCTTTCCCAAATGAACCCAAGTTACTGATTGATTTATTGGTTTATTTCTATAACATTACATCTCTATTTTTCTGTACATTTTTTTCGTAATAAGCAAAAACACTAACTTACAAGACATACCCAAAATAATCGTAAGTCAGTCCAGACTTTAAAATTAAAGACCAGCCAAATCTCTGTTAACATCTTGAAAAACTTAAATTTAAAACTTTAAATCTTACTCTTACTTCTTTATCTTCGGTCAACAACTTGAAATTATCGTAGAGAAACGTAAGTTACTAACAAGAACTACAAGGTTGGTTTATGTATTAATGGATGACTAACGCAGGTGAAGTGTTATGGAATTTATATTTAAAAAACTAATAGTATAATTATGAAATTAATTATAATTTTGAATGTAATTTTTATCCTTGGTGAACGTTTCTATATAATTTTTGATCAGAATGATAGGGTAGTTGTAATATTTCTCAAAATATAAGTTATTTTGATAAATCTTTTATTTTAAAATGATAAAATCAAAACTTGTCCTATAAATTTTATTAAGTTTTATTTATAATTTGTTTTACATATCACAACTCAAAAACTCAACGAGAGAGATAATTAGAAGCCAATATATGCAACCGTTGAGTGTGAGGATATTAGGTATGTTCTAGTTGGACCATGGATCAAGTCAAATAAACACATGCATTTTTCTTGCAAATTCAGTTGTTTTTGAGAAGCTTTTTTTTTTTTCTTTTTTAGCGTTGCTTTGGAAAGCGCATTTGTTTAGAAATTTTTTTTTGGCTAAAATGTGAAATAAAAAAAAAAATTGAAATGTCTGAAAATGATTTTTTTTTATTATATTGTTTTATAAAAAATGTGTAAAAAATAAAGAGAACAAAAAGAAATCTTTAATTTTTTGACCTTAGTGTAACATTTTAGCTATATTAATATCTTCCCAAACACCCCGTAAGCCTTTAAATGACAGCACTGTCATGCTATCTCCAAAATAAAATAGAAGGGAAAAAAAAAAAAGGGTTGAATGAATAAAAGTCACGAAGCAAATTGTATTAAAGAGTGGAAACTAAAATACAAGAGTAAGAAAGAGCTAACTAGGGAAGACAGTATTCAAAAGATAAGAACTACACCAAACAAATTTGTCAAAACTCTCTCTCTCTCTCTCTCCTTCCTTGCACATTCCATCTCTATTTTCATATTACTGTACAAAATTCTCAACCTCCATGTCTGAAGATCAAGTATATCAGCAGAATTTACCAGGAGATGGTGAACCAAACCAGTTACCAAACGACTGTGAAGAGTGTCAAACACCAACTTCCCTAGATCACAAAATTCCAACAATCCAAACATGTCCACCGGCACCAAGAAAACATGGAGTTGAATTTTCTCGCAAGAGAAAATTTCCCAAGTTACAGTTCTTTGAAATTAAGGGACGCGAGGAGATAGAGTCATTCTTTGGATCGAGCTTTGAGTTTTCTGGCGTTGCATCTCGCAGTGTTAAGAAGAAGACGATTCAGTCAGTGAAATTCACTTATCATACAAATAATGTTCTTTATGCCAACTGTGCTTTGTATTTGTTTGTATGTTTGCTTATTGGGATTTGTGGACTGTTTTTGAAGTGCTACAGTGTCTCAGCCCTCTTAACTTAATTGTATTGCCTTCTTTTTAGTCATGTGAAATTGCTGCTTTTGTACTAAGTTGATTCGTAATGTAATCCATCCATATCCAATATGTAGTCTTTGTTGTGTTATGTTTCCCTGTAGCTGTTCACAAGTCAGATTTGATCATACACACTTTGAGCCCTCGTTTGGGAACATGCTAATTTAGTAATTTTTTGGTTATTTGACTAAAATATGAGCTAAAAAAATAAATATGTTTGGGATGATTTTTTGACTTTTTAAGAAAAGGTGTGCAAAAAGTAGAGACAAAATAGAATTTTTGACTTTTTAGTATGAGTTGTTGACTTTTTAACTAATTTAATAACTTTTTAACTAAAAGGAAAGATTCCCAAACGAGGATTGAGTCTAAGACTATTGGTTTCTTGCTCAAAGGATTATGCATTTGATAATATATGAATGTTTTTATTTGTGGCTTTTTTCTGCCTTGAGACAAGTGCAAGAAAGTGAAATCTTCAATTCCACAGGAAAAAGGTGGACCATTGCCCAAGTTTGGTGAATGGGATGTCAATGACCCAGCATCAGCTGAGGGATTCACAGTAATTTTCAACAAGGCTAGGAATGAGAAAAAGACAGGAGGCAAGCCCGAATCACCAACAAAGGAGGAAACTGCATTTAGCTCTTGGAAAGCCTCAGTCTGTAAGTTGTGGCTGGCTTTACTTCTTACTTGCCCGCTTTGCTTTGAAATCGAATGTTATCCATATATGTGTTTTCTTTCCCTATTTTTACAAGGGTTTCTTGAAGAAACCTAGCATTGAGCTTTACTTAATGAGTACGATAACTTGTGAGTGTATTTTGGGGAATAGAAGATATGGCCTCAGACGAGTTGCATGGTGAAAATATTCTTTTAGTTAACCTGTAATATATACTTTTTTTTGTTTTTGAACAGCAACCTGTTAGAATGAAGTCCTAATAGTTAAGTTAATATTTCGGTTTAATTAAGGTGATGTTACATTAGAGAATATGGATCATGGTACTATCATCTATAGGAAAAAAGTGCTTGCCGTGTTTTGCTTTCTAGTAATGCAATGGTCTAGAGTCTGTTTGTTTCTCAAGGTCCTACCCTTGGCTTGCTCCCCTTGGTCATTTTCACCTCTGAGAATTGTGAGCTAAATTTTATCCTATAAATATTAAAAAAAGATTGTTATCCACAATTTATGCCCCATAGTTTAATGACATGGCAGGTTATGGGTCAACTTTTGACTCGGTTATGTAAGGCTCAACTCCCATACTATGTCATTGTTGGTGAATTGTGAGATTTAAATTTTGGAACTCTAACATTTCACTTTATACTCTATAATAATCATGAAGCACAACAGCTCTCACTTTCACATTAATTTTGGACATATCTTGTTAAATTGCATACTTGGTAGCTCCTGAATGTTGAAATTTTCAATGTTCAGATGGCTGAGATATGTGGGACTCCAAGTCATTTTAAAGAAGGTTATTTTATATACAAGTTTAATTTATAAACTTATATTTTATTAAGTTTTAATTAAATTTTTTTAGACTTTCAAGTCCCATTAAAATTTTAATAGTCACAATTGTCTTTCAAATAATAATTGTTCATCATTTATAATTATTTATAAATGAACGTGATGATTTAATAGTTATTTTAATTTTCAAAACTTTAAAATATCAATTTCAAATTGAAAAAACTAAAAAAAAAATGATGTACAAAAAAAAAAAAAAAAACTAATCTATGTGTTTGGTTTCAGTTTTCTGAATTTAATTTTTTAGAAATTGAGTTTTTCGTTTTTTTGTTTTTAATGAATATTTTTAAAATTTTAAGTAATTTTTTTTTTTTTAGATGCACATTGCTTAGATGTATCTAAATAGTAAAATATTTATTTTAAAAAATTAATAAATATACAAAAATAAGAAAAATATACGGAATTATGAACACTACCTCTCCACTAATCACAACACGGCACCACTTGGCAGTGCCCATGATCAACTAATAATTTCTCCTCTATTTATACGCCTACCATAGGTAAGGTGAGAATGCCACGTGTCGTGGATTGGGAATGACAGTGACGATGTGGCAAGCCGATACGTGCAAATGGCACGCACCTCTATAGCTGCAGACTCACCGGAGGAGCATTAAACGGACTACGAAAAAAAAAAAACAGTCCTGTTTTGTAGCTCGAATTTCTAAGGCTCAAATGGCCTGAAATTCCAAAATGACGTCGTTTTGGGGGTTTTTTTTTTTTTTTTTCTTCTTCCTCTTTCCTTCGTTACTCACAGAAAAAGAAAAAGAAGAAGAAGAAGAAGGAGGAAGAAGAAGAAAGAAGAGAAGAGGGGAGCAGAAAGAGAGAGACCAACCAAAAATCAAATAGAGAGAGTGCTACAGAGATCATCTATCATCACACAAAAATCAAACCCAAATCACCCAACACAAAGAGAAAGTGATACAGGGAGAGAAGCAGAGACAGAGAGAGATCAACCAAAATTAAACCCAAATCACATAGAGAGAGTGATACAGAGATCATCATCATCACACAAAAATCAAACTCAAAACCAATCACAGATTCAACAAATCAAAACCAAAACCAATCACAGACCATAGAGATCAACTAAAGAAAAATGTAAAAAACTGACCATAGAGATCAACTAAAAAAAATGTAAAAATTTGAAATTTTTTTTCAACAGAGCATCATCATACACAGATGACGGAAAAAATGTAAAAAACAGACCATAGAGATCAACTAAAAAAAAATGTAAAAATTTGAATTTTTTTTTCAACAGAGCATCATCATACACAGATGACAGGCGATGCTCTTCCTCTCTGTTACCCCTTCCTTCTCTCTTCCTCGGAGGCAAAGATTAGAGATCGGAGGCCGGCGGTGGAGAAGAATTAGAGATCAGAGGCGTGATTGATGGGCGGTGCTCTTCCTTTCTGTTACCCCTTCCTTTTCTCTTCCTCTTCTCTCTCTATCCCTCCATCGCTCCCTCTGTTTCAGATCTAAAAGAAGGGGAAAAAAAAAAACTGAATCCAAAACGACGTCGTTTTGGATTCGGGCCAATCGAGCCGTGGGAAATTTGAGCTCTGAATTATTTTTCAAAAAGAAAATCAAATTATACTATTTGTATTGATTTTTTAAATGGATAGTTCAGTTTCTATTCGTAATTATATAATTATTTTATTAGCATACTACATATATTTATAAATTATTAGTTGGACCCACACACGCATTATTATTGGGAGAAATAATAAAGGAAAGCAAAATTATAACGATTTATTTTAAAGAAATCTTCAACACAAAATACACAATATTTCTTCTTTTCTATTGAATTAATCATAATCATAATCTTGCATTTAACGAAATTGTAAATCAGGAAACAAATCAATCCTTCTTGTCCTACAAAGAAAAAAAAAAAAAATTACTCAGAGGATTAGTTAGTTGGAAGGATTGTTTCCTCTTGTTTGTCTTTTCCTTCTCTTACTTCGTGGAAGGATACTTGTATGGTTATGCTCCAGTGGTCATAACTGCCTTTTGTCAAGAAGATGTACAAATTAGAAAGGTATACTCATTCAGGAAGTTAGTAAATTAGTATAGAAAATTCCTTAGACTATTACGGTCTAGAATTCTTCAATGTCCAAAACTAATCACCACAATCTATGTAATAAATTTTTATGCACTTTTAACATAGAGAAGAATTTTTAAGAAATTTTCAGAACAAATCTTCGATTGCTTCTCTTTTTTGGTTGGAAGTGGCACAAATAGATTAATAATATAGACAACAAGTGAGACAACTTTTGTGAAAAAATAGCAGATTGTGCAACCTGAACAGTAACAATACAATCAATCACATTTTGAATAATGGTGCACACAAGAGACAGGCTAAACTATTATCAAGCAATAATAGCAAGTGTTGAAGTGTTTGAATTACTTTACGACCATGTGACAAAATATATGTAATGAATAATAATACAACTACCAAAGAAAAACATTCATTGTCTGGCTACAAGTCAATAGCATTGTCGAGTCATAGTTAATATTAGCTGAAGACAAGACAAGTAGTCCTTCGAAATACCATGCTCTATACCCAGCCAAAATTGTATGGATAGCCTAATCACTCCAACCCCAAACACTCCAAATTTTATTGTACTTTTTAATTACACAAAATTACATAAAGATATCAATCCCAACTTTTGAGGGAAAAAAATTTATTTATCAGATTAATGTCTTTGATGAATCTTCACTTTTTGGAGGTTGCTCCTGTATCTATTTTATAGCTCTATAGTATGAACAAACTATAAATTTAAAAATTATAACAAACTACAAAATAACACACATAACCAAGACACATGTGTTCAACAAAAAGTATAATTATCAACAAAAGCTTAGAAGCAGAAAGAAAGAACTAAAGATTATTTGTCAAACTGATGACAAGTATATGTAGATTGCAATATATAATAATTTGACCTATTGCTTCGCATCCCCCTGTCAATTTACTATGAAGAGAAAAATAAGAAGGATTGAACTACCTACTCATTATTTGGAGGTGAATCATAGAACACCACATGCAGATTAGACCCCTTCCTTAATGGGATTGTCACCTCAGTGAGTCCCTCTTTTCCTTTCTCGTAGATGAGAATGAGTGTTCTTAAGGCGGGAACAAGGAAGAAGTGACGGAGGTCTTTTCGAGATTCAAATCAAAACACCAACTGGAAGTCTCCAAACCCCAATTATAAGCATATTGGTTATGTTCTGTTTTTAGTTTTGTCCTAACAAAGAGGCACTAAAAAAAGTAAATGATGTAGTTTTAATGGAGGTCTATCCACACTAACTAATTGTGAGCCTTCATATATTTTTTCATTTTTTCCTTCAAAAAATTTGCACTAGACTCATTTACAATTCTTTTTTGTACGCTGTGTGGGTGATGGAGATTAGAGGCGATTGGTCGTTGACCTCTGGGAAGATGGTGGACACTTCAATAGCTTGAGATCACCGAAGGTAGAAGAGAAGAAGACAAGGCAAGCTTAGAGAGGAAATAGGTGGTAGTGAGAGACCTTGAACACTTGGTATATGTTATGTGATTCTTGTTGCTCTTGTTGTGTTATTGTGGTTGCACTTATGATGTCGTTATATAGACTCCAGGAGTATTGGAGCCCAATCAACCTCAAGACAGGTGGCGAGTTCTCCTTGACTCAACAAGAATACTAGTTGTGTCCTATGATTTAGATTCTTGGGAAGGTTGTATCATAGGAGCTGTAATTGTATGTATGATATCTTGAGAGGCATATCATATGTGCATCAGATGTACGTGTAAGGTCCCTTTCTCTAAGCCAGGTCAAAGGGGGAGTTGTCATTATAGGGAGACAGTTACACGACCTTGACGATCCCTGAGGTCTTAGCCTTCAATCCACAATCCTTCAATAATCCCAAGTGGGAGTGCCTAGGTCTTGCTTCCAACCTATAGGTGCCTCAGGGGTTTGCCACGTGGATGTGTAATGGTGATGATTTGACGGCCGTATGGCTCGCCACGTGGCAAGCATAATATAGATACCCACCTTAATGCCCTCTGTACAAATATTCTCATGAGAGTGTTTGTACATGTATGCCAAAGATGTTGAAAATATAAGTCATCCAATTAATAAAATTTGATTTCTTTTGAATCAAAGGGAGATTTTTTTTATTGCTCATGGAGAATTCACATTTTAATTTCATCTAGCACGAATAGGCCAAACAAAAATGTGGGCTTGTTGGGCGATGACTGCGTTCCACGGGATCTCTACTACTTCACATGAGATTTCAACTTCGTTCCATAAGTACCAAATCCCGCTCGTCACTCTTTCCATGCTGTTAGCAGGCGGATTCATGGTCTTGGTGTTGGAGTAGCCCATGATTTGACTTATAAACTAGGCTGCGCTTTCTCATTTTTTCGTGTTTGTAATGATGACAAGATGGAAGCGTCCATAAGAGTGTAGGTACATGTAGTGCTGAAGGAAGTTAGAGCAAGCGTCACCCTTAGTGTTATACAAGAGGATGTTAAGCGGAGTGTTGTAAGGAATATTTGATGGAGCATTGCGGAAGAGGATGCTCTCTTTCCCTAAGTTGAGGTTTGCGAAGTTCTCTACGTCTCATCCAAGTCCCAAGTCTTCATTTGAGTTTTCCAACAGTGATGACATGATGGAGATGTGGTGGTCCAGATCCCTCTCTATCGGTCTTTGTGAGAGGGTGTTGATTCGGATCCTCTCGAAATGTGGGATCAACACTTGCATTGCTTGGCAGGTGGATCTTTGGAGAGGTGAGGTTGACTTCTTAGTTGGGCAAAAACCAAATGTATGATGGTGGTATTGTGTAGAGATTTGGAAGAGTTAATGCCTTGTATCTTCCCCTTATTTTACCCCGGAATTCTTTTGGCACCTCTACGACCATATATGGGGATGTTGGTTGCTAGACCCAAGGGGATTCAAATAGTGGACCTTGGAATTGCAATGAAGGCATGAAGAGCATTCTTCAAAAGAACTCACACACCAGGCGACGACGGCGAGTGTGAATAGAGTTCGAAGCTCTAGAGTTGGAGTTTGAAGCTATGTAGTTTGAATCTCTCCAGTTTGGAGCCTTGTTGTTCACTGGTCGCCAAATGATATTATCTTGGTGATCCTCTCCTCCAGAAGCCATGGTTAGAGAGAGTGGGTTCTTGAAGTTGAGAGGAATGTGTTACTAACTGAATATGAATTTACTTGAGTTTTTTTTTTTGTTGTTATTTTGTATTTGCTCTTATAAAGAGATTGCATCAGGAAGGAGGAGGTGAGTTCACTAACTTTTGCAACTTTATGAAGACGTTGGGAATGAGCAATCCATGGAGAGGACAACTCACCAACTGAAGTCGTAGCTATTGGTTTAAAGCGGGCCATTAATAGCTGCTGATTTGGAGCAGTTCATGATAGCTTGTGATAGCTTTTGTAGCCGTTAGTAGCTACAATAAAGTAACTTTTTGGAGAGTTTAAGGTTTCTGCAGTCATGAGCCATGAGCAGTCACGTCTGTTTTTAATGTTTCTACTGAGCATGGAGAGTTTTTGATTGATTTAAGGATCCCACACCTTGGGAAGGTTCGAACTCAATGTGTGTGTATATATATACATTATTATTATTATTTTTATTTATTTATTTATTTATTTTTTGAATCTTGATCAAATTGGAGCGTTGTTCTTTTCGGTTGCTTCCAAGTTCTTCTCTTTTTACCCATTGTACAGAGGATATATATATATTTTTTGAATCCTAATCAAATAGGAGCTTTGTGTTTTCCAGTTGCTTCCCAGGTCTTCTACTTTTACCCATGGTATAGATGGGTGTTTTATTGACTTGGTTACCCACATCTTGGTTTCTTGGATAAATGCACCACAAAAAACAGTTTGGTGATTCTGGGTTTGTTTATACTTTTCTTTCCCAGTTTGGTTCTAGATTTTCCATAGTCTTTCAGTCCAAGTTGGGTTCTGTTTCTTTTAAATGTTGTTTCTCCCTCTAAGTTTGGTTATAGGGTTTTGGGTTTTTAGAGAGAGAGAGAAAAGAAGAAGGGTCCCGACAACCGTGAAGAAGGAGAAAAATGTTGCTGCCGACGAGCTACGAAGCGAGATCCGACAGCGCAAGAGGGGCTATGTGGTGTGAAAGAGCCACAACTTCTCTTATATTGTTGTTGAGTCAGGCTGTGAAGGGCTAGGTTTTTGTATTATGACTTCAGGTCTTGAATTGAATGGGGGGGGGGGGGGGGGGAGTGGGTCAAGCTCCAAAGTCACGAAGGGGGAAGAAAGGCGAGCTGTTAGAGAGAGAAAGGAGGGAAGAACGGTGCCGGCGAGTTGCAGAGGTCGCCGTCGGCGAGCTGCAAGGGTGCTACGAAGTGTGATAGAGGGAGACGTCGCTTGTGCTATTGAGTCGGCGTTTTGAAATCAAGATTTTGAATGAAGGAAGTGGGTTTGGATCTTGATTGAAGATTTTGCAAAAGTGAAGGTGTGTGAGCCGACACTAGAGTAGGGCTAAGGTTTGATACCTTTGATTCAGTGATGTTAGGGTTTCGAAGGGTTATTGCCATGGGTGAAGCTTGAGAGGGAGAAGCGAGCAAGGAATTTGAAGGGAGAAGGGGTGTTGGGTATTTTTGCTAGTGAGTCAAGAACTAGTGATATTCTTTTGGAGCTCTACCTCGGTTGTGATTTGCGTAATTGGGGATCAATGCGTTCAATCTCAATTTAATTAACTAATTAATTAATTAATTTACTTATTTATTTTTCTGATTAATAAAATAAAATAAAATAAAATAAGAATTTTTTCGGTGGTGAGCCATCATATGGGCTTTATACTAAGCCAAAAATTTTGATGTGGCACTTGGATGGCCGAAATTAGAGAGTTTTATTTTGGTGGAGAGCTGAAGAATTGGAGAGTACTTAAAAAATTAATAATAAAATATTTTGGTGGAGAGCTGAAGAATTGGAGAGTACTTAAAAAATTCATAATAAAATATTAGAGAGCAAGGAAATTGGAGAACTTTTTAAGAATAATAATAAAATATTAAAGAGTGATGAAACTTAAAAATAACAATAAAATATTAGAGAGCTATCACTGTATGAACTCCAACTCTTTTGTTGACTTCGAACACTTAGCAAGTTTTATGAGAAACTTAGGAGCCAACTCTATTAAAGGAGAGCTGTAAAATTGGAGAGCTCTAAGAACTAATAATAAAATAGTGCAGAGCTATGAAATTGAAGAGTTCTAAAAATAATAACAAAATATTGGAGAGTTATGAGATTGGAGAGCTCTTAAAAATAATAATAAAATATTGAAGAGGTATAAAATTGAAGAGCTCTAAAAATAATAATAAAATATTAGAGAGTTATAAATTGGGGAGCTCTACCAATAATAAGAGAGTTATGAAATTGGAGAACTCTAAGAATAATAAGAGAGCTATGAAATTGGAGAGCTCTAAGAATACTAGGAGAGCTGTGACTTGGAGAGCTTTAGAAATAATAATAAAATATTAGAGAGTTATAAATTGAAGAGCTTTAAGAATAATAAGAGAACTATGAAATTGGTGAACAACTATAAAATTGAAGAACTTTAAAAATAATAATAAAATATTGGAGAGTTATGAATTGGAGAGCTCTAAGAATAATAATTACTTTGTTTGGTTAGAGTTTTTTAAAAACATTTTTTAGAAAATTC
Organism: Camellia sinensis; assembly: GCF_055761805.1. Lineage (NCBI taxonomy): Eukaryota > Viridiplantae > Streptophyta > Magnoliopsida > Ericales > Theaceae > Camellia > Camellia sinensis. The sequence goes on from NC_138974.1 coordinate 84,909,396, forward strand.
TACTTTCTTGTTTTCTGTATTTTTTTGTTTTACTTAATTTTTAAAATATTTTAAGTAATTTTTTTTTTAATTTTTAGACATACCTAACATAAATATACCTAAAAAGTAAAAAATTTATAAAAAAAAAAACTTTTTAAGAATTCACTAAATACCAAAAATACGAGAACTCAGTATATATTTTTTATTTTTATGTACTTATTAATTTTTTAGCTTATTTTTTCACATTTTTTTTACTTTTTAGATACATCTAAATAAAGTGCATCTAAAAAAGTAAAAAAAAAAGTTTAAAATTTTAAAAATATTCACTAAAAACAAAAAAATACGAAAATTAAAAAATTCAGTTTTTAAAAAACTTAATCCAAAAACTCAAACCAACCACACTGAATAGAGCTATGAACTTGGAGAGCTTTAAGAATGATAAGAGAGTTATGAAATTGAAAAGCTCTAAGAATAATAATAAGATATTAGAGAGCTTTATTTTGGTGGAGAGCCCAAGAATTGGAGAGTACTTTAAAAATTAATGATAAAATATTAAAGAGTTATGAAATTCGAAAACTCTTTAAAAATAACAACAAAATATTAGAGAGCTTTTAAAAATAACAATAAAAATATTGGAGAGCTGTCACCATGTGAACTCCAACTCTTTTGTTAACTTCGAACACTAACCAAGTTTTACTAGAAAATTAGGAGCCAACTCTATTAAAGGAGAGCTTTACTTTGTGGGAGAGTAGTGAAATTAGAGAGCTCCAAGAACTAATAATAAAATAGTGGAGAGCTATGAAATTGGTCAGTTCTAAAAATAATAATAAAATATTAGAGAATTATGAGATTGGAGAGATCTTAAAAATAATAATAAAATATTAGAGAGGTATGAGATTGGAGAGGTCTAAAAATAATAATAAAATAATCGAAGGTTATAAATTGGGGAGCGTTATGAATAATAAGAGACCTATGAAATTGGAGAGCTCTAAAAACACTAGGAGAGCTCTAGAAATAATAGTAAAATATTAGAGAGTTATAAATTACAGAGCTCTAAGAATAATAAGAGAGCTATGAAATTAGAGAATTATGAAAATATTAGGAGAGTTGTGACTTTAGAGAGCTCTAACAATAATAACAAAATATTGGAGAGTTGTAAAATTGGAGAGCTCTAAAAATAATAATAAAATATTGGAGAGCTATGAGTTTGAGAGCTTTAAGGCCCTGTTTGTTTCACTGGATATAAAATTGAGGATATAATATGATGTGAGATTTAGTCATGATATATAATGAATATGATATAGGTATTGGATAATATATCCCACAAGTCATGTTTGTTGACTTGATATATAAGATTGGATATATATTATCCATGTTTGTTTTACAAAATATATTGTGGGATATAAACAAATAATTTTCAAGATTGCCCTCATAATATTATATTATATTAAATTAAATTAAATTAAATAATATTATATTATATTATATTAAATTCAAAATTTATATTAATTATATTATATTATATTAAATTAAATTCAATAATATTATATTATATTAAATTCAAAATTTGTATTAAATTATATTATATTAGATTAAATTAAATTAAATAATATTATATTATATTAAATTCAATAATATTTATATTATATTAAATTCAATAATATTAAATTCAATTCAATAATTATATTATATTAAATTCAAAAAATATATTAAATTATATTATGTTAGATAGACAAAAGGGTAAATTGGATTTTTTAAATCATATCCTAGCCAAGGGGATATGATATAATGGGGGTGGTGGTATTGTATATCCTCCACTTTTGGGGGATATACAATTCCATGGGATATTATATCCTCTTTGGAAAAAAATTGCAAACATGGGATATGTAGATCCCACAGGATATAATATCCAATCCCACCTTTTATATCCTGGAATCAAACAAGGCCTAAAAGTAATAAGAGAGTTATGAAAATACTAGGAGAGCTATGACTTTAGAGGGCTCTATAATAATAATAAAATATTGAAAAGCTATGAGTTCGAGAGCTCTAAAAATAATAAAAGACCTACAAAATTAGAGAGCTATGAAGATACTAGGAGAGCTGTGACCTAATAGAGCTCTAACAATAATAATAAAATATTGGAGAGTTATAAAATTAGAGAGCTCTATAAATAATAATAAAATATTGGAGAGTTATAAAATTAGAGAGCCTAAAAATAATAATTAAATATTAGAGGGCTATAAGTTGGAGAGCTCTAAGAATAATAAGAGAGTTATGAAAATACTAGGAGAGCTCTAACAATAATAATAAGATATTGGAGAGTTATAAAATTAGAGAGCTCTAAAAATAATAATAAAATATTAGAGTGTTATAAAATTGGAGAGCTCATCAAAGTATTAATAGAATATTAGAGAACTATAAAATTGGAGAGCTTTAAAAATAATAATAAAATATTGAAGAGCTATGAATTGGAGAGCACCAAGAATAACAAGAGAGCTATGAACTTGGTGTTGGAAATTTGGCTTTTTATAGGCTTATTTTGGGCGAACTTTGAGCCCAAAATAGAGTGGGTCTCACACGTCTTTTGGGATGGGTCCGAAGAGGTGATGCGTTCCTTGTCGCGTGGCAAGTCACATGGTGAAAACGATTCATCAAAATCATTTATGAGTGAATAGGAACTTGACATCACTTTCAGGTTCGTGGAAATAGACAATTAAAGAATTAAATGTGGGTTTACTTGTAAGGCTTGTCTCACATTGAAACTTTAAGAGAGTTTGTGCATATATATAAGCTCTAGGTGGCAACACTTGGGTTGGGCCCCAAGGGGCACCCCAAGTTTGTAGAAATGAGAAGTTATGGACAAATGGAACATTGGCTCAAATCACCACACACGCGCGCGGCTGCCATTGCCGTGCCGGATGTGGATTATGGGTCGGGTCAGTTCTAATATTAATTTTTTGGACAAAAATTTATTTGAATTTTTCCAAAAAATTCTTAATGAAATTAAATTATAATTTTGTGCCAAAATTGAATATAATTTTCTATCTAAATGTTACCTTCTCCAGTCCACTTTTCCAAACAGATTAAAACTGTCCAAAACAATTTTTCAAATCTGTTGCACCCGGACAAATATAAACTACCTAGACAGATTCAAACCTGCTAGCAGTTTCCAACAGATAGAAACTGCCTAGCAGTTATCTGTTGGCACCTGTTCATTCAAAATCAGACTTTTCGGATCTGTCAAAATTGCCTATAAATAGAGACCCAATTTCAGTAGTTTGGCATATCCAAAAACAATTTGAAAAACATCTAGAAAAAATTTGTTCCCTTCCCATTTTGCTCTTTCTTTGCATAATTCTTCATATTAATTTTTAGGGAATCCTTTGAGAGTATAGAACACAGGTTTGGTTCGTCGTACAAATTGTTTGGAGTGTTACTACAATTTGTGAAGATTATTATATCTTGGGAGATAGACGCCTTTTATCTGTAAGCACCGTAGCGGGGCGAATTTGTCTTAAGGACAGAGTGTCTCACACTCGACTTAATCTTTTAATTATTTATTCAGTTCGGTAAAATAAATTTGGTAAGTAATTTATTTTTATTTCTTTGATTTGTTTCAAATTATTTATTTTACACAAAAGATTGTTCCAACACTTGGAGAGCTCTAAGGATGATAAGAGAGTAATGAAATTTGAGAGCTGTAAGAATACAAAGAGGGCTGTGAACTTAGAAAGTTCGACAATAATAATAAGAAATAAAAGAGTTTTATTTTGGTGGAGAGCCGAAGAATTGGAGAGTACTTTAAAAATTAATAATAAAATATTACAGAGCTATGAAATTGGAGAACTCCTTAAAAATAATAATAAAATATTATAGAGCTATGAAACTAGAGAGCTCTTAAAAATAATAATAAAATATTGGAGAGCTATCACCATGTGAACTCCAGCTCTTTTGTTGACTTTGGACATTTAGCAAGTTTTATGACAAAATTAGGAGCTAGCTCTATTAAAGGAGAGCTCTACTTTGTGAGAGAACTGTGAAATTGGAGAGCTCTAAGAACTAATAACAAAATAGTGGATAACAATGAAATTGGAGAATTATAAAAATAATAATAAAATATTGGAGAGCTCTTAAAAATATTAACAAAATATTAGAGATGTATGAAATTGGAGAGCTCTAAAAATAATAATAAAATATTAGATGGTTATAAATTGGGGAGCTCTACGAATAATAAGAGAGATATAGAATTGGAGTGCTCTAAGAATAATAAGAGAGCTATGAAATTGGAGAGATCTAAGAATACTAGGAGAGCTCTAGAAATCATAATAAAATATTAGAGAGTTATAAATTAGAGAGCTTTAAGAATAACAAGAGAGCTATGAAATTGGAGAACTATGAAAATAGTAGGAGAGTTGTGACTTTAAGAGCTCTAACAATAATAATAAAGTATTAAAGAGTTATAAAATTTGAGAACTCTAAAAATAATAATAAAATATTAGAGAGATATGAGTTGGAGAGCTCTAAGAATAATAAGAGAGCTACGAAAATACTAAGAGAGCTATGACTTTAGAGAGCTCTAATAATAAAAATAAAATATTAGAAAGTTATAAAATTGGCCCTAAAAAGAATAATAAAATATTAGAGATTTATAAAATAGGAGAGTACTAAAAATAATAATAAAATATTTGAGAGATATAAGTTGGAGAGCTCTATGAATAATAAGAGAGCTATAAATTGGAAATCTATGAAAATACTAGGAGAGCTATTAACTTAGAGAGCTCTAACAATAATAATAATATATTGGACAACTATAAAATTGGAGAGCTCTAAAAATAATAATAAAATATTTGAGAGTTATAAAATTGGAGAGCTCTTAAAAGTAATAATACAATATAAAGACTGGAAAGTAATGCTACTATAAAATTTGAGAGCTTTAAAAATAATAATAATAAAATACTGGAAAGTTATGAATTAGAGAGGTCTAAGAATAATATGAGAGCTATGAAGTTGGAGAGCTCTAAGAATGATAAGAGAGTTATGAAATTGGAGAGCTCTAAAAATACTAAGAGAGCTGTGAACTTAGAAAGTTCTAACAATAATAATAAGATATTACAGAACTTTATTTTGGTGGAGAGTCGACGAATTGGAGAGTACTTTAAAAATTAATAATAAAATATTACAGAGCTATGAAATTAGAGAATTCTTTAAAAATAATAACAAAATATTGCAGAGCTATGAAACTGGAGAGCTCTTAAAAATAACAATAAACTATTGGAGGGCTATCACCATGTGAACTCCAGCTCTTTTGTTGACTTCGGACACTTGGCAAGTTTTATGAGAAAATTAGGAGCTAGCTCTATTAAAGGAGAGCTATACTTTGTGGGAGAGCTATGAAATTGGAGAGCTGTAAGAACTAATAATAAAATAGTGGAGAGCTATGAAATTGGAGAGTTTTAAAAATAATAATAAAATGTTAGAGAGTTATGGGATTAGAGAGCTCTTAAAAATAATAATAAAATATTAGAGAGTTATAAATTGGGGAGGTCTACGAATAATAACGCTGTGTTTGGTTGGGGGATTTGAAGAAGGATTTGGAAATGGAAATGGAAAAGTTAGGTGAAATGTGAATAAAATATACTTACATTTCACATAGTTTTACGCACCTTTTCCATTTTCCTTTCCAATTTCCTCTCCAAATCCCCTAACCAAACATAGCATAAGAGAGCTATGAAATTGGAGAACTCTAAGAATAATAAGAGAGCTATGAAATTGGAGAGCTCTAAGAATACTAGTAGAGCTCTAGAAATAATAATAAAGTATTAGAGAGTTATAAATTGGAGAGCTTTAAGAATAATAAGATAGGTATGAAATTGGAGAATTATGAAAATACAAGGAGAACTGTGACTTTAGAGAGCTCTAACAATAATAATAAAATATTAGAGAGTCAGAAAATTGGAGAGCTCTAAAAATGAAAATAAAATATTGGAGAGCTATGAGTTAGAGAGCTCTAAGAATAATAAGAGAGTTATGAAATTGGAGAGCTACGAAAATACTAGGAGAGTTGTGACTTTAGAGAGCTCTAACAATAATTATAAAATATTGGATGGTTATAAAAGTGGAGAACTCTAATAATAATAATAAATTATTGGAGAGCCCTAAAAATAATAATAAAATGTTGGAGAGCTATAAAATTAGAGAGCCCTAAAAATAATAATAAAATATTGGAGAGTTCTAAGTTGGAGAGATCTAAGGATAATAAAAGAGTTATTATATTGGAGAGCTATAAAAATATTAGGAGAGTTGTGACTATAGAGAGCTCTAACAATAATAATAAGATATTGGAGAGCTATAAAATTGGAAAACTCTAAAAATAATAATAAAATATTAGAGAGTTATAAAATTGAAGAGCTCTTAAAAGTAATTATAGAATATTGGAGAACTATAAAATTTGAGAGCTCTAAAAATAATAATAAAATACTGGAGAGCTATGAATTGGAGAGCTCTAAGAATAATATGAGAGCTATGAACTTGGAGAGCTCTAAGAATGATAAGAGAGTTATGAAATTGGAGAGCCCTAAGAATACTAGATAGCTGTGAACTTAGAAAGTTCTAACAATAATAAAAAGATACTAGAGAGCTTTATTTTGGCGGAGAGCCGAAGAATTGGAGAGTACTTTAAAAATTAGTAATAAAATATTACCGAGCTATGAAATTGGAGAACTCTTTAAAAATAATCATAAAATATTGGAGAGCTATGAAACTGGAAAGCTCTTAAAAATAACAATAAAATATTGGAGATTTATCACCATGTGAACTCTAGCTCTTTTGTTGACTTCGGACACTTAGCAAGTTTTATGAGAAAATTATGAGCTAGCCCTATTAAAAGAGAGCTGTGAAATTGGAGAGCTCTAAGAACTAATAATAAAATAGTGGAGAGCTATGAAATTGGAGAATTCTAAAAATAATAATAAAATATTCGAGAGTTATGAGATATGAGAACTCTAAAAATTAATAATAATATATTATAGGGTTATAAATTGGGGAGGTCTACGTATGATAAGAGAGTTATGAAATTGGAGAGCTCTAAGAATAATAAGAGTGCCATGAAATTGAAGAGCTCTAAGGAGAGCTGTGACTTGGAGAGCTCTGAAAATAATAATAAAATATTAGAGAGTTATAAATTGGAGAGCTCTAAATAATAATAATAATAATATATTAGTGGGTTATAAATTGGAGAGGTCTATGAATGATAAGAGAGCTATGAAATTGGAGAGCTCTAAGAATAATAATAGTGCTATAAAATTGAAGAGCTTTAAGAATACTAGGAGAGCAGTAACTTGGAGAGCTCTAGAAATAATAATAAAATATTAGAGAGTTATAAATTGGAGAGCTTTAAGAATGATAAGATAGCAATGAAATTGGAGAACTATGAAAATATTAGGAGGGTTGTGACTTTAAATAGCTCTAACAATAATAATAAAATATTAGAGAGTTATAAAATTGGAGAGTTTTAAAAATAATAATAAAATTTTGGAGAGCTATGAGTTGGAGAGCTCTAAGAATAATAAAAAAGCTATGAAATTTGAGAGCTACGAAAGTACTAGGAGAGCTGTGACTTTAGAGATTTCTAACAATAATAATAAAATATTGGAGAGTTATAAAATTGGAGAGCTTTAAAAATAATAATAAAATATTAGAGAGTTATAAAATTATAGAGCCCTAAAAATAATAATAAAATATTGAAGGGCTATAAAATTGGAGATCCCTAAAAATAATAATAAAATATTAGAGAGCTATAAGTTGGAGAGATCTAAGAATAATAAGAGAGCTATTAAATTGTAGAGCTATGAAAATACCAGTAGAGCTGTGACTTTAGAGAGCTCTAACAATAATAATAAGATATTAGAGAGCTATGAAATTGGAGAGCTTTAAAAATAAGAATAAAATATTGGATAGTTATAAAATTGGAGAGCCCTTAAAAGTAATAATAGAATATTGTAGAACTATAAAATTTGAGAGCGCTAAAAATAATAATAAGATACTGGAGAGCTATGAATTGGAGAGCTCTAAGAATAGTATGAGAGCTATGAACTTAGAGAGCTCTAAGAATGATAAGAGAGTTATGAAATTGGTGAGCTCTAAGAATACTAGGAGAGGTGTGAACTTAGAAAGTTCTATCAATAATAATAAGATATTAGAGAGCTTTATTTTGGTGCAGAGCCAAAGAATTGGAGAGTACTTTAAAAATTAATAATAAAATATTAAAGAACAATGAATTGGAGAACTTTTTAAAAATAACAATAAAATATTGTAGAGCTATCACCATGTGTACCCTAGCTCTTTTGTTGTCTTTGGACACTTAGCAAGTTTTATGAGAAAATTAGTAGCCAGCTCTATTAAAGGAGAGCTCTACTTTGTGGAAGTGTTGTGAAATTAGAGAGCTCTAAGAACTAATAATAAAATAGTGGAAAGTTATGAATTTAGAGAGTTCTAAAAATAATAATAAAATATTAGATAGTTATGAGATTGGAGAGCTCTTAAAAATAATAATAAAATAATAGAGAGACATGAAATTAGAGAGCTCTAAAAATAATAATAAAATATTAGAGGGTTATAAATTGGAAAGCTCTACAAATAATAAGAGAGTTATGAAATTGGAGAGCTCTAAGAATAATAAGAGAACTATGAAATTGGAGAGCTCTAAGAACACTGGGAGAGCTGTAACGCCCTGAAATAATTACAATAATCCATACACAATGTCCATTTACGACAGCAATAATAAGAGAAGTATTTTCTATTAAGTCCAATGTGATTTACAAAAGAGAAACATGTGCGATATACATTCATAATGCCTAGTCCTGAATCCATAGCATATGTTGTAAGCTAGAAAGAAAAAATAAAGGTAAACATATAAGAATGCCCTAAGGGCTTGTAGCTTTCCAAGGTGATAGTTACTACAAAAGTGGACTTAAGTCCAATATAGTTTTAAGCCCTTGGCTTGTACAAAAATAAATATAATAAATGCACAAAAGAAGCTCTCGCTCCAAGTCCTCCTAAGCTATTGCCTTGGCGGAGGAATATTATTAGCACCTGAAATGTTTTCCCCACGTAGGGTGAGCCAAAGCCCAATAGAAATAATCCAACATAATATATGAATTTTAACAAAGCTATAAGATGAATGAATATGCGATGCTCTTGCCCAAAACAGATTTATATCTATTTTCAAAACTATGCAATGCCAAGTTAATATCTTGTTTCATAAATTGTTTCCATTACTATAGAAAATAGGGCAGTGAATCACACTTTGAAAATTTTAAAATAATACAACCTTTTCCGGAAATTTTGTCTGGAGGAAACCGTAAATTGGGACATATGTAAACGTAGGCTATACAAGCATTACTATTGCCTTTGCATGAAAATTTCGTCCGCGGGATCGACACTCATGTATACGCACGATTTTTGGGACTTTCACCCTGGACACTCAAGCCAACTTAGTTTAACAATACAATTCGTGTTTCCCAATTTCACAATTTTTCTCAAAACGACAAACATTTTCAATGTATAAATATGAGATAATACTTAATGCAAATGAATGAAAAAATAGTTTCAATTTTCCTAATTCACATGCGATTTCTATAACACTCATAGCTATCCTCTACCGATAGCCCAAAATAGATATTTCTAAATAGATAATTTATATTCTATAAAGATACACTTTTCAAATTTCAAGAGGTGAGTGATAATACATATCCAACTCTACCATCCTCATTAATACCAACCCAATTTCATAATTTCAACATCAATTTCATTATTTATACACAACCAACATTTGAGGCCTTTAGGGAAAAATTCTTACTCTTTTCAAAATCAGTCCCAAGTATCAAAATCAACTATTTCCACCCAACTCAACACCTTTTTCCAATGTCAAAATCATTTCCAACAACCTATTTGAAAAACCCCTCTTTTGATTTTTATCCAAAACTCTAGATTTGTTTCATATCTTCCAAATTCGCAATATGGTTTAGAAATGACAAATAATTACGTTAAAACTCATAAAAAGTGTGGAAAGTATCCTTACCTCAAGCTAGAACACGAAAAATAGTGTGAGGTGTAACGCCCCCAAAATATTACAAATAAATCCAACTCACAAGAGAAGTGATCATAATAGAATTGATATATTTTCATGCATCAGAGTTCGTATTACAAAAGATAATACATGCAATATACATTTATAAATGTTCATCCTGAATCTATAACATGTAATACTAACTAATGACAATAAAATAAATGCCCTAGGAGCTTACATCTTTCCAAGACATTAATTGGTTACATCAAATGAGAGTCATAAGCTCTGCACATATAAAGCCCTTGGCTTAAATAAATATTTAAAACAATTAAACAACAAAATAGAGCCTCCAGCTCTTAGATCCTCCCAAACTACATCCTTGGAAGTAGCAAAGCCCAGTAAAAACAGTCTATCACAATATATGAGGTTTAACTAAGATATAAGTGTCAAATATAAGCATATTCAATATTCATGATCAATTCACATTCTTTCCATGACCACACGGTACCAATACTCATATCTCATTTCATTCCCATACATGCATTTCCAATTAGTATATTTCGTTTCAATTTATAGATCAAATTTACAATTTTCAAACAATCCAACTGAGATTACAACTCAGTGATTCTCAATTAACATAACTACTATACAAGCACTTCAATCTTGCCATTTTACAGAAATTTCGTCCGCGGGATCGGCACCCATGTATACATATGATTTCGGGACTTTTACCTTGGGCACTCCGACCAACTTAATTTTTAATGGAGTCCATCCCCTATATCCTCCCAAAACATAGAGTACATCCCCTTTCTCCTCCTAACACATTATATATATACAATGTATTTAAAATATACCGTCACATTCAATGACTACAATCATGCATATTCAATGCCTCAACATACCGTCATATTCAATGACACAATTAAATGATTAGTTTCAATTCATCTAATCCTCATGCAATTTTTACAACAATCATAGTTATCCTCCACCGATAGCCCAAGACAGATATTTCTAAACAGATATACAATCTTTAAAATAGATAATTCCTCAAATTTCCATAGCTGAGTGATTCAATAAATCCAACTACACCATTCATACATACATCCTCTCAATTTCACATTTTTCATATCAATTTCATTATTTTTACAAAATAATTATGCCCAACATTTTAGGGCAAATTCTCTCATTTTTTAAATATTGTCCCAAAGGCTAAAATTAATCATTTAAACACATGATAACCTTATATCCAACACCCCATAATCATTTAGGTAACACATCATAAAAACCCCTCTTTTCAATTTGAATCCCAATCCCTAGATTTTCTTGAATCACTCCCAAATCTCACCATTTATACATAATAACAAATATCTAGGTTAACAATCATATTAAGGTGTAGAATATCCCTACCTCAGAGAGAAGACGAGCCAAGCAAGGATGGAACTTCAAAAGTGATGAAAACAACTTCTACTCAGATCAAAATGAAGAGCTTGAGGAGTTCTACCTTTTTAATGAAGGCACAAGGGTTGAGAAACCACTAGAACTAGGTGGAAATCTAGAGAGAAAGAGTATTTTAGAGAGAAAGAGGGTCTCACTTTAGGGTTTTGAGATGAATAGATCTGAAAAAGTGATGTAAAAAGTGTTTTTTGCGATCTAATCTATGCGCAGTCCGCTCGAGCGAAGAAGTTGACGCTCGAGTGTCAGATACAACATTTTGTTCCGTTCGAGCACAAAAGTGGCCTGCTCAAGCGCAAAATACACACATCCAGAACTTTGCAGACTACAGACAAACCATTCCAGCGTCCACCTGCTCGAGCGTAGAAAACACTCCTCCAATATTTTGCAAACGTGCAAAGTACTGCGTGTTTTCAAATCCCGCTCGAGCCAATAAGGCTCACTTGAGCAGAAGACCAAAATTCTGGGCAACACAAGGTTTGAAAACTAAGTAACCAACCCGTTCCAAACGCACTCAAAATGTCCGAATAACAAATTTAAGGAGGAATAAAGAGTAAATGACAATGAACAACATTCATAAACTACATGCCCAAGTCCGGAATGCAACAAGTGACGGGTCAAAATTGGGATCACTATATGAGGAAACCCAAAGGAGCCAAAAACCAACTTTGCTCCGGTTAGAACGAAGCCCACGTCGAGCTCTAATTTTTTAACAAAGGCACACGAGTGAAAAGATTAATGGATCTAGGTGTATTTGAGGGAAATATGTGAGTTTTAGAGAGAGAGTGAGAGAGATTACAGTTTTGAAATGTTTAGAGAGAGAGAGAAGTGAAAAAGTGATATAAAATGGTCTGTTTACGAACTGATATACGTACAGTTCGCTCGAGTGCAAGATTTGTAGCTCGAGTGACCAGACACAATAAGTTGTTCCGCTTAAAAATAAGAAGCTTCGCTCGAGCACAGAATACACACTTTCAGTAGTTTTGCAGATAGAGGTTGTCGCTTGAGCGCAAGAAACTTCATTCGAGCGAAGAATACAACCTTTCAATATTTTTGCAAACCTGTAAAAGTACTGGATGTTCACAAGGACCGCTTGAGCGCAAGAAGTTTCGCTCGTGCGAACGAACAAAAATTTGGGCAACAAAAGTTTGAAAAACAAGCTATTAACCTATTCCAAACGCAATCAACGCAACCTAATAGCCCAACTCAAGGAAAAATAGTGGGAAGCAAGGCAAGAACAACTACAAAATGAAAATAAACCAGAACCCAAAGGTCAAATGGGTCGGGTTTAAACTAGAAACGCTATAAGAGTTATGACTTGGAGAGCACTACAAATAACAATAAAATATTAGAGAGTTATAAATTGGAGAGCTCTAAGAATAATAAGAGAGCTATGAAATTGGAGAACAATAAAAGTACTAGGAGAGCTGTGACTTTAGAGAGCTCTAACAATGATAATAAAATATTGGAGAGTTGTAAAATTGGAGAGCTCTAAAAATATTAATAAAATATTGGAGAGCTTTGAGTTGGAGAGCTCTAAGAGTAATAGGAGAGCTATGAAATTGGAGAGCTATGAAAATACTAGGAGAGCTGTGATTTTAGAGAGCTCTAACAATAATAATAAAATATTGAAGAGTAATAAAATTGGAGAGCTCTAAAAATAATAATAAAATATTAGAGACCTATGAGTTGGAGAACTCTAAGAATAATAAGAGAGCTATGAAATTGGAGAGCTATGAAAATACTAATAGAGCTGTGACCTTAGAGAGCTCTAACAATAATAATAAAATATTAGAAAGTTATAAAATTGGAGAGCTCTAAAAATAATAATAAAATATTGGAGAGCTATGAATTGGAGAGCTCTAAGAATAGTAAGAGAGCTATTAAATTGGAGAGCTATGAAAATACTAGGAGAACTGTGATCTTAGAGAGCTCTAACAATAATAATAAGATATTGGAGAGTTGTAAAATTGGAAAGCTCTAAAAATAATAATAAAATATTGGAGATTTATAAAATTACAGAGCTCTTAAAAGTAATAATAGAATATTGGAGAACTATAAAACTGGAGAGCTCTAAAAATAATAATAAAACATTGAAGAGCTATGAATTGGAGATCTCTGAGAATAATAAAAGAGCTATGAACTTGGAGAGTTTTAAGAATGATAAGAGAGTTATGAAATTGGATGGCTCGAAGAATGCTAAGAGAGTTGTGAACTTAGAAAGTTCTAACAATAATAATAAGCCCCACCCAAAAAAAAAAAACAATAATAATAAGATATTGCAGAGCTATAAAATTGGAGTTTTCTAAAAATAATAATAAAATATTAGAGAATTATAAAATTGGAGAGCTCTTAAAAGTAATAATAGAATATTAGAGAACTATAAGATTGGAGAGCTCTAAAAATAATAATAAATTATTAGAGAGTTATGAATTGGAGAGCTCTAAGAATAATAATAAAATATTGAAGAGTTACAAAATTGGAGAGCTCTTAAAAATAATAATAAATATTAAAGAGTTATGAAATTGGAGACGTCTAAAAATAATAAGAGAGCTTTGAAATTGGAGAGGCGAAATTATTAATGAAGGTATGTTTGGAGTCAGCATCACATGGGAATAGTGAGCTACACACATCGGTGAGCTAAGAGTTAGGAGAGCGAGGAACTTGGTCCGCTATGTGCTTATGGCTCTTTGTTCTATAATCCAGCGAGAGTGGCTCGCCAATTCGAATTTGATCAGGGGTGCCTGTTTTTGGCGTAGTTCTTTCTGTTGCTGATGCTTTTGAGCAGTTCTTCTACCATACTTATCTTCCTCAGCTCCAAAAGTGTGGAAAGGTTATTTGGGCAAGAGCCAATCACGTGGGTGGGGTGTCAACTTGTTGGCGACATTATTGGAGGTTGCCCTTTGCTGCATTTCGAAAGTTTCTCGAAAGCAATATTGGAGATTTAGCGGTTGTGTGTCAACCGCGCGTGAAGTGCAAGACGGAGGCGACTAGGGGTGAGTTATCCCGATTTGCGTGCTTAGAATTTCTCTCAGATGTGTTGACTCAGGTGAAGTTGGTAGCCACAGATGGCCTTCAAGGGGAAGTGGGTGCAACTAAGCAGTAACGTCTCGAAAATAATTAGAGTAATTTGACCCAACACATTTTAAACCAAGACAACATAATCAGAATAGTAAACTTTCGTTAATCTGAAGTGTAATACAAAAAGTGACACATGCGATGTACATTCATAAATAGTTTATCCTGAATCTACAACATGTGTTACAAGTAGTAAAGAGGGATGAAAGCTAAACAGATATTTATATGCCTTAGAGGCTTACATCTTTCCAAGTCATTACTTGGTTACAACAAAAATGAGACTAGCTTAATACAAATAAAGCCCTTGGCTATACAAAATAAATACAATAAAAAGAAAGCTCTTGCTCCAAGGTCCCTCCAAGCTATTGCCTTGGTGGAGGCATATCACCAACACCTGAAAATAATTTTTCCCTAATAGGGTGAGCCAAAGCCCAGTAGGAACAATCTAACACAATATATGAATCTTAACAAAGATATAGGTACAAGATGCATATACAATGTTTATGATAAAACATTCATATTCTACATGATCATAAAATGCCAAATTTTCCATCTCAATCCATTTCCTTCAATTCATTTCAAGCTAATTTAATTCATCTCAATTCATGAGTCGATTTTATTATCTTCCAAACAACCCAACTAAGACTACGTTCTCAAATCAACACAATTTCACACAAACACTTCAATTTTGTCATTTTACGGAAATTTCGTCCGCAAGATCGGCACCCATGTATACGCGCGATTTCGGGACTTTCACCCAAGACACACATGCCAACTTAATTTTAATGGAATCCATCTCCTATCTCCTCCCAAACATTGGAGTACATCCCATTTCTCCTCCCAAAAAATTATACATATACAATGTATTTAAAACATAGTCATATTCAATGACAACCAACAGGGAATTAGTTTCAATTCACCTAATCCTCATGCAATTTTTACAACAATTATAGCTATCCTTCACCGATAGCCCAATACAGATATTTCTAAACAGATATTCAATCTCAAGACAGATAATTTATTCAAAATTTCATAGGTGAGAGGTAATGCATATCCAACTCCACCATTCACAAATATATTCATCTAATTTCACATTTTCAATACCAATTCTATTTATTTGTACAAAATAAGTATTTGAAACATTTTAGGACAAACTCCCCTCTTTCCCAAACATCAACCCAATTGCCAAAATCGACTATTTTGCCACAATATAGCCTTATATTCAACCTCTATAACCATTTATAACACATATACTTAGAAACCCCTCTTTTAATTTTAAACCCTAAATCCTAGGTTTGCTCAAAATATTCCCAAGTCCCACTATTATTACACAACGACGAATAATTAAATCAAAAACCATATGAAAGTGTAGAAAACCCCTACCTCAAAGAGAGAAGACGAGCAAAGAAAAGATGAAACTCCAATGACGTCAAAACCAAAGTCTATTCAGATCAAAACGATGCCTGTGATGTGCTCTACCTTTTTATCAAAGGGGGTAGGATGGAGAAATTACTAGATCTAGATGGAAATGTAAAGAGAAGGTAAGTTTAGAGATAGAGGGTCTCAATTTTAGGGTTTGAAAGGAAATGGATTTGAAAAAGTGATACAAAAACTCATTTTTGTGAACTGATATACGCACAGTCCGCTCGAGCGTAAGAAGTGACGCCGAGCATCAGGCACAAAAAGTTATTTCGCTTGAGTGCAAGAAGTAACGCTTGAGCGCCAAGACACAATCGAAGAGCATTACCGCTTAAGCACAAGAAAGGCCACTCGAGCGCAGAATACATACATCTAGTAGTTTTACAGACAACATGCCAACGCTCGAGCGCCCACCCACTCGAGCGTAGAAAACATTGCTCGAGTGTAGAATACACTCTTCCAGTAGTTTTGCAGACCTACAAAAGTACTGAGAGTTTGCAAAACTCGCTCGAGCGCAAGAAGTGCTGCTCGAGAGGAGGACCAAAAATCTGGGCAATAAAAAGTTTGAAAACCAAGCGACCAACCTGTTCCAAACACAATCACAACAATCCCAAAGCCAAATTTAAGGGGATTACAAGGGAAACCAAATATAAACAACAATACGAAATCATTAAACCCGAGTTTGGGACACAATATGAGTTAGATCGAAACCGAGATCGCTATAGCGGCGCCTGAGCCTGTGTAGGGGTGACCCTTCTCAAAGAATGAAGGTTAGTTTTGCTATGTTTTTCTTGATTTTCTTTCTTGTTATGCTCTTTCTTTCTTTTCTTTTTTTTGGAGTTGAACGTTTTGTTTTTTTAGGTACAGAGGTCAGCCATCCTTCATGATATTTCTGGTGTGCCTAGGGCGGCATGTGCGCCTTTTGAAAAGGTGAACTCTGTTGATGATTTGCTTTCGCGTCGTCGGTTGTGGAGACAAACTAAGGCTAACAATGCTAGTGATTTTGAAAGTGAGAGTGATGATGGGGATAACTTAGAGGCTAATCTGAATGCAAGGGATGGTGATGTTGCTATTGATGGAATGAGATCTCGAGTTGCTGCGTCATATGTTGAGGATAGAGTGACCTCTGCGCCTCTTCTGCTGTAGTTAGGTCACCCAATGGCACATTCAATTGGTCTTAGAGAAAACAATGGTGATGATTCGACTGGTCGGTTGCCTTTGGTTGATGTTCTGTCCTGCTTGCCTTCTGGTGGAGTCCGCACTGTCTCTTTATTTGATATGAGTACAAGTGTGTCATTAATTGATACTCATCCCAGTTTGCCTTTAGTTGACGCTTAAGTTAGCCTTCTTTTAGTAGATATTCAACCTAGTAATTTGTCTGCTTTGTTTGGAGTTGCTACCAGTTTGCAACTTGGTGAGAGTGGTAGTTGTGTTCATGATGAGACTATTGCTCCTAGCGTTGGCTATGGCAGTCAAGCGAGTTTACTTTCTATGGATGACGAGTTTATTGTGACTCGTCTTGATGATAGTTGTACATCCTTGGTAGGGCCTAATGGCAGGGGAGCGGGTTCTTGATCCCAAGGTATTATTTGCTAGTGTACAAGGTGAGTATTTGCCTAGGCTGAACTTTATTTTTGATCATAGGCCAAGCACCTTCATGCGTTTGGAAGCTGTATTCTTATGATGCTATTTGTTAGAGGCATTCTGCGATATGCTCAGAGGGTTTTGTGGCCTTACTCTAGAGACTTCTGTTGACACTTTTCAGTCATTTCAGGCTGCTGTGGTAGAGTTTCAGCGGCATGAGTTTGAGGTGAGCTGGCTTAGAGAGAGTTTGTCTCGCATGAAAGCTCAAGTGAAAAATCACCAGCTCGAGGTCGAGCTATCAGAAATGGACAAGCTTTTGATGGAGTTGGCGTCGGCTAGGGAGAATGTCTTAGAGGAGTTAGAGTGGGCAACTAAGGTGCTGGTGGACGTGGACTTGGCGATTTCGAGTTTGACGGCGAGGAGAGCCGTTGTAGAGGCTCAATTTGTTAGTGTAGAAGGGGAGGTTTTTGACTTCGGTAGCCAAATAGGTCCAAGTTAGGCGAGCTAAGGGTTTTCATGTGTTGGAGAGTTGAGGGTTCAAGTCATGGAGAGTTGAGATAACATTTTTGCAATAAAATAAAAAAAAATTAATTACTTTATATATATATATATATATATAATTTTTAAAATGATTGTTAGTAGTTGCATAAAGTGTAATGAGAATGAAGATAGCAAATGGTTTTTTTTTTTAATTTATCATAAGCATGAGCTGATGCCTTAAATCGCCATTTTGATTACATCGGTAATAGTAAATTTCCCAGGGGTGATTACATCCTAAGGAAAATAGGCCTTTAGCCACTTGGCGTTGATAGGGCTCAAGAGAGCTTGTGAGTTTGGTTCAGAAATTCTATAATAACCATTCTCGTTAACCTCTCTTACTATGTAAGGTCCTTGCCATTTGGGGAGTGAACTTGTGGGTAGAGATTCTCCTCATGACATGAGGTGCAACTTAAAGTACCAAGTCACTTTCTTGGAATTGTCTGGGGCATACCTGTCATAGGCTCGAGCTATGCGACTCTGATAAACTTTGAGGTTAGCTTGGGCCTTATCCCTTTTTTTTATCAAGGATCTCCAGTTCTGAGGGTCTGGAGTCTGGAATAGCTCCACTTCGGAGGGCCATTTGAGTTGAGGGTATGGCAATTTCCACCGGGAGAACTACTTCTGTGTTGTATACCAACGAGAACGGGGTCATTTGAGTTAGCCTTATTTTGGACGTTTTGTAAGCCCAGAGCGCCATTGGGAGCATGTGCGCCCAATCCCTTTGATAATCCTTGAGAGTCCTTGAAATGATTCTAAGGAGTGTTTTGTTGGTTGCTTTAGCTTTCCCATTCCCTTAGGGATGGTAAGACATGGATTTATGGTGTGTGATGTCGTAGGAGACCAGTAGTTGTCCGACTTGGCGATTGACAAAAGGGGTCCTATTATCTAAAAGGATTACTCTAGGTATACCAAAACGACATATGATGAATTCTCGAATGAAATTGGAGATAGCGGCTCCTGTTGTCTTCTTTAGGGGGGATGGCTTCTACTCATTTAGTGTAGGTCTCTATAACCATCACAATCCATATGTGTCCCTTTGATGAAGGAGAGATGGGACCAATAAGATCCATAGCCCATGTGTGGAAAAACCATGGTGAGGTTGAACTATGCAGATCGGTGGCTGGTGCGTAAATGAGATTTCTATGGAGTTGGCAAGGTTTGCAGCGTTTGGCATACATTTTGGCATCTGCCTTTATAGTAGGCCAACAATAGCCTATATGTAAGAGATGTTGGAATAGCTTGGCTCCGCTTTAGTGCTTCGATCTGTGAGCAAGTTCTAAAACTTTATGGATTTCTGCTCTTGATAAGCAACGTAATAGCTTCCCCTCGAAGCCATGCCTGAAAAGTTGCTCTTCTTGTAATAAGAATTTTGGAGCTTGCTTCTTGATTATTACAATCGCGGCAATGAATCTTCTTTGAAGTAATCTATATATACCTGACGCCAGTCGGAGGTAATTTCTGTGAAGTTGCATTCAGCCTTTGGACGGAACTCCTGACATTTGGTGCACTTCCCTTGAAGGTCATTCGCTTCCTTGGCTATGGTAGGCCAATAATATCCTTGTCGTTGTAGCCTCTTGCAGAGGCTTACATCTCCTATCCTGCAAGAGCAGTTATGAACCCCTTCTAGCTTGGACTTGGCTTCGATAAGGTTGATATCATGCCAATAAACCACCGGGCCCTCTGTAGTAGAGGACTCCTTGGTAAATTGTGAAGTGTTTGGTCTCACTCAAAGGTAGTTTACCTGAAGAAGGACGTAGCTCATCGATGATTGAGGCTCTTCCCTTATTGATGTATTCCCTTACTCGGTTTTCATCAATAAAGATCCTTTTCTTCGCTGATCAAAAAAAAAATCGATGATTGAGGCTCTCTAGTTGATAGGTTCTTTTTCAGGAAAGATAATTGTTATTGAGCACAGTACGGAGCGTTTCAGGACTTCTATCTTGGTTGATTCTTCTGAGAGTTCTATCTTAGAGGCCAAGGTGGTAAGGGCGTCCAGGTGTCGATTGTTGGAGTGAGAAGCGTGTACTATCCTTACCATGTCGAATTTGTCCATCAACCTTTGGACGATGGTTCTTTATGAGGCCAGAGGGGGCTCTTTGACAGCATAGTCTTCATTGGTCAACTTGACCACCAGATTAGAGTCGCCTTTGATACATAAGAGACTTACTCCTAGATGGAGTGTTGCCATAAGCCCTAGTATCAGGACTTCATACTCTGCCTCATTGTTAGAGCATCTAAAATCCATTTTATATGACAAATTGACTTCAGCTTGGTTTGGGAAAAGACTATTCCAGCTCTTCCCCCTTTGGAGGTGGATGATCTATCGAACTCAAACTCCATTTTCCTTCAGCATTTACTTCAGCAGCTTAGCACTCATCTCCTGGTCATTCATTTGAGGGCGCTCATGTTCTCCGCTGGGGAAGTAAGCCAAGAGATCGGCTAGCGCTTGGATCTTAATGGCCTTGGGGGCTTTGCAGGTGATATCATATTCTACTAACAAAAGAAGCCAGCGAGCCGGCCTTCCGGAGAGAGCTGGTCTAGTGAGGAGGAATCAGATGGGATCATTCCTGGTCATGAGATGGATGGGGCAAGAAATGAGATAATGTCAAAGCTTTTTGGCGGCGAAGACTAGGGCAAGACAATGCTGCTCGATAGGGGAATATCGGACTTTAACCCCTTGGATAACTCAGCTTGTGTAGTATACAAGCCGTTTGAGTCCGCCGATTTCTTGGGCGAGCAAACCTCCGACTGACTTCGGCGTGGAAATGATGTAGAGGAGTAAAGGCCTCGTTGGTTAAGGAGGAGTCATGGAGAGAGGGGAAGTTAAAGCTAACTTCACCCATTCGAACGCTTGTTGGTGCTCCTCATTCCTCGTGAACCTAACATCCTTTTTTAGCAATGAGTTAACGGCTGTGTTATTTCAGCCATAGTAAGAATAAATTGTCTCAAATAAGATACCTGACCAAAGAAGGTTCTCAGCTCGTCTAGATTTGTTGGTCATGGCATATTTCTGATGGCGGCGACCTTTGTTGGGTCGGAGTCTATGGCGGTGAACCATGCAACCAAGAAACTTGCTGGCGGTGACTCTGAATGCGCATTTTAGTGGGTTCATTCGAAGTTTGTATTTCTTGCAATGTTTAAAGACTCTTTGGAGGTCTTTGAGGTGACTGGTTTCCTCTTTTGATTTTAGCACCAAATCATCAATGTAACATTCTAAGGTTTTGTGCAACATATTGTAGAAGGTTGTTGTCATAGCTCTTCGGTATGTTGCTTCCACGTTTTTTAATCTAAAAGGCATTACTGTATAGAAAAAGTTACCTATGAGGGGTGCGAAATGCAGTCTTAGGGGCGTCAACTAGAGCCATCTTGATCTGGTTGTAGCCGTTGAAACCATCCATGAATGAGAACATATGGTGCCCAGCTACTAAATCAATCAAAGTGTTTATGTTTGGGAGTGAGAACTCATCTTTGGGGCAAGATTTGTTCAGGTCTCTGAGGTCGACGCACACTCGAATTTGTCCATTCTTTTTCATCACTAGGACGATATTAGAGAGGTATGTGTTGTGCTGGATAGATTTGATGAATCCCGCTCCAAGTAGCTTCACCATTTCATCTTTGATGTTGAGCACTACCTCAGGCTTATAAAATCTTATACCTTGCTTGATTAGCGAGCTAGGGGGATGAAGTTCAAGCGATGCGTGGTAATGTCTTTGTCTAGGCCTAACATTTCTTCATATGTCCATGCAAAAACATCCGAATACTTCTTGATTAACTCGACAAGGGGGCCTCTTTGTTCTTCTGGAAAATCTTTGGAAATGAAGATAAGATGCCTGGGTTTTCCTTTAGGGTAGGGGTGAGCATGGTCCGGATTGGATCAGATTGGAGTAAAACCAGGACCAATCCGTTATCTACGGTTCTTGAAAAATTGGAACCAATCTAATCCGTTTAAATCATGGAACCAATCCGAACCAATCCATTTAAACATGGATTGGATCGGTTTAGGACCACAGATTCACATAATTAAATAACAAATATATATATATATATATAGCACTTTAATTTCATAAAAACATAAACATAGCGCTATATTAGTTCCATAATAGCAACATGTTTTTCTATAATAGCAACATACTATTCTAGAATTTAAATAATTATAAGAAAACTGATTTCATCATAAGTATTTAAACCATTACAAATTAAAACTAAAAACTAACAAACAAAAGTAATAAAAGAAAATATTATACGGGTTTAGGTTTGAATTTAGGTTTTATATAGAATAAGAGAAGATACTATGAGGGAGGATGTATAATAAAAATATAGACTATTTGTATACGGTCCGGATCGGTTCCATTCCAGAACCATGGGGTTCAATCCGGAACCAATCCGTGGACTATGGATTTTTAATTCTTCAGTCCGGAACTGAACCACGGATTCAAAAAATGAATCTAAACCTATCGGATTGGACTGGACTGGATCGGATTACGGATTTTACGGATTCCTTGCTCAGCCCTACTTTAGGGGCTATGTTGATTTCTTCCGGTTCTTGCTTTTGGGGCCAAGGACCGTCTTGTAAGCACTCTGGAGCAGGCCTAACCTCTTGTAATCCATCTTTATTTGAGATTGCAATCGAGCTAGCGGAGGCTTAGTTAGGGGATGAAGTGGTTGCCTTAGTGAGGGACTTAATATTTAAGTCTTTAACTCTATCCAAGTGACTTATTGAAGGACCATTGGATTTGTCAAAATATTTTTTTGTTACTGAAGAAGCCATGGCTTCTTTGTTTTTTTTTTCTTTATGTTTCTCTTATCCTTGTTTTTTTTTTTATTCTCTGCCCTTGGAGGGTGTTGGGCCAGTGTAAATAAAGCGCAACAAAGGTGATCTTCATTTGGTTCTTGACAGGCGATTGCTACTTCGTCTGGCTAGGGGTTGGCATTGGGTGGCATTTGCTAACCCTAGGGATCGTCATAAACGGTATACCACTCTGGCATCCTTTGTTTGAAGCCTGGTCACTTTAGGGAGCTTTTTTGAGGGCTTTGACCTGGCGAACGTCTTTCTACGAGATGGTGATACATATTCTTCAGAGATGTCATCCCAGTTTGGTATGAGAGTT
This sequence comes from Camellia sinensis, assembly GCF_055761805.1. Lineage (NCBI taxonomy): Eukaryota > Viridiplantae > Streptophyta > Magnoliopsida > Ericales > Theaceae > Camellia > Camellia sinensis. The sequence continues at coordinate 84,932,622 of NC_138974.1, forward strand.
CCTTGGAGCAGCAATAAAGGTTCGTCCTCGTCAATGTGATTGTAAAACACTTCGTCTGCCATGTGAGCTTCATCTACTCGAAAAGGTTTTTGAGAGCCAATTATAGCTACTACCTCATTGTTGTAAATTGCTTTGATACATTGATGGTAGGTGGAGGGGATTGCGACATATCTGTGGAGCCAAGTTATCCCTAAGAGGGCTTGATAGATCGTCCCTACTTCTATGACATGGAACCTAGTGGTGGAGCGGATTAGCCCTACTGCTAAGTCTAACTGGACATGTCCTATGGTTTTGATTTCTTGATTTCCAAAACTAGTGATGGAAATGGGTTATCTAACTAGTTGTTTTTGCGAGATCCCGGCTGCCTGCAAAGTAGAATAGGGCATTACATTGAGTGAAGCCCCTTCATCCATGAATCCTCTTTGAAACTCCATCCCATTGATGAACACTAGGACATAGAGGGGATGGTTATGTGGGAACGATACTTGCTTATCTGCCTCGATAAAGGTTATTGCCAAGGAGTTATCTCAGAAGATTTTCCTAACTGATCCACTTACATTCATACATGCCTCACCATTTTGCTTTGCAAGTCTTAAAAAGGCTTTGGTAGCTTCGAAACGTGTTGCTTCAGACAAGCTGAATTAGTTGACGAACGATTTGAACTTTGTCGATTTCTTAAGTGCTATCGCATGCCTAGTCCCGAAGTCTAGACAAGTGAGGGCTATGAGCTCAGAGAGCTCACACACTACTGGTTCTTCCATCTCGTCATAATGTAAAAACATCATGACTATCTTGTCATTGCCTTTGTAATGGGGATGAGGATCTTTCAAGACATCCTCTGTCTGGCGATGAGGTAGCTTCGAAGTGTCGTCAACCATCATCTTTCAAACTAGGGATCTGAGCGCCCAACATTCGGTGGTAGAATGTTTGACGGAACGGTGGTATATGTAATAGTCTGCCCGCGCTTGATCCTTTTTGGTGATAGGTCAGCTTGGTTCAGGGAGGTGAACTTTTCCATCTTCTATCCAAGCGTTGAGGAGTGCTTGTGCCTCGTCCACCGAGACGGGCATCGGTGGTGGAACTTGATCAAATTTTCTCTTTTTTGCTTGGAGATTTGTTCTCCTCCAGAGGAACCTTCCGTTACATATACGGTGTGGATACGTCAGTTAGGCCTCCAGAAGGAAGGTGGAGGTGTCGTTGCCCGCCATGAATGAGGCTGTAGAGCTTCTCTTCATTCCCCCGATCTTAATCATTTCTATAGACACCCCATTTTCGACCGCCCTTAAGACTTGGGGGCCTTAGGTTGATTGCTTGAGAATGAAGGCTATGATTGTGCAAATGTTCGATTTCTTCAGCAAGAGGAGCTTTAAATCCCAACCTTACACCCCATTTTGGACCAAAACTATTTTGACCAAAATTTTTTTAGACCTTAAAATTCTCTTTTTCAACATATTTTTCCCAAAATATTTCTACGATGTTCCAAGGCTTGCATTTCGTTAAATGTTGCGCTTTTCGATGAACCGAGCAAAGACAAAGTGGAAATAAATGAAAGAGAGGTGAACTCTTTGAAAAATCTTTCAAAACATCTTATTTAGAGGTTTGGAGTTGAAGAAAATAAGAGTGGAAGGAAGAAAACTAGTTGAGGAGAAGTTAGGCATGAATCCGATTAGGACCGAAACTAAGCAATCTTTACTAAAATAAGCATATATTTTTTTACACTTGGAATTTTGATGTGAGGCTGCCACCATTGGAAAGAAGACTTCTGGGGCTTTAATTTAGACTCAACAATGACTTGCAAAGGAGTCCAGATGAGGGAGATATGCCCATTTGAAGTTGGATCTGGAGAGCAGATTTTTCTGGCCGGCCACTGGTGGAGTTTGCTGGCCTTGGATGGGCGTTGACGGCCATGTGTTGGCCATGATTGGGCTTTGACGGCCATCTGTCGGCCAAGAGTGAGTTTTTTCGGCCATCAGTGGTGGCTGTCGGCCACCAGTGATGGCCGGTCGGCCATTGGTGCAAAAAGGTGATTTTTTGTGCAGATATTTACCCTCTAGCTGTTTCACACTGCTCTAGTTGTCCTATATGGATATTTTCGACCTGAGCTCACATATTTCTATATATAGAAGGCCTTCTCTATTTTTTTGAAGGTTGGAAAAATTTTGGGAGCCTCTCTCTCTTGAACTTTTGTGCATACAAGTAGAGATATACTTCTAGTTTGCCTATCAACCCTTAACCAAAGTTGCTTATCTTTGGGCTGAGGTTACTTGGGACTCTCTTTGAGCTCTAGAAGGTGGTCTTGGCTTGATTTAGTGCCTCATTTGTGCCTAGAATTGTCCTTTGCTTCAAGAGGTATAACACTTGTCATTTAAGCTTGTTTTGTACACTTGTTTTCCTATATTTTCAAACTGTTTTTGGGCTGTTTTTGAACTGTAAAAAACTCTGTTTTTGTGGGCTAAAAGTGGTGGTTTGAGGCCATTTTTAGTTAAGGGGTGGTTCACCCTTCTTGCTTCTTTGCTTGTAAAGTTTTTGTGTCTTTGTTCGTCACTTTCAAATCAAATTTTTTGGGCCTTTTTATCACTGATTTTCAGAGGTTTTCAGAGACTAAAAATGTTATTTTGAGGTTCCAAAAATAGAGGGGTTAGCCACCCCTCTTTATGCTTGTTTACTAGCTCAAAAGCTCCATGTTTTAGATTATTACTTTAGCTACTTTTGTCTTCATTCCAACATGTTTTCCAACTGATTTTAGGCTATAAAAACTCAGTGTTTTTGGGCTAAAGCTTGGGTTCTAAGACCATTAAGGTTGAGGGGTTGATAGCCCTTCTTTGTACCTTGTTATGGAGGCCTTTGCCTTTGTGTTTCCCACCTTTGCATCATCTTTTTCAAAGCTTTTAAACACTGTTTTTCAGAGCTATTTTAGTAGCTAAAATCATTTTTTGAAGTCCAAATTTGGAGGGGTTAGCCTCCCCTCCTTATGTCTTGTTTGCATACTTAGTTAGCCTTACATGTTAGCATGTTATTCTAGCTTAACTTAGCTCAAGTCCAGCATGCTAAAATGACTTGTTTTAGCTCTGTTTTGGGCTGGTTAGTTCGTTTGAGTCTTGATTTGTGTGGTTGTAGTGTAAGTCCTTGCACTATCTTGTTATTTTAAAGCTTTAATCATCATTGGTGTGACTTGGTTGCATGTTTTCAGTGCTTTTATCACTTAATTTCAGTACCTAAATCTCTGCAACCTCCCTATTTGCTTCACTCTTTTATTTACTTTTGAGAGTTGTTTCAAACTTGAGATCTTTTAAGCTTAAGATTGAGGTTATGCTTAATGGTTTAATCCTTTTTGAGGGTTCATTACCAACGGCATGATCTCTCTCATGCCTTAAATTACCCCTTGGTTGACACTTCTTTCCATTAGAGGACACTCGCCAATGGACTTTATTGATTAATGAATGGTTTGGTAATTAAAATGAGTAAACAAAATTGACAAGTAAAAGAGGCAAGATTAAGTATTTTTTAATTAGCATTGCATGTGTTCAAATCGGACGTTAATTTGAACACGAGGCAAATGGGACATTTCGTACTCAAAGTGATGAAATGTGTCATTTTCCTTGGTAACCATTGCCCTTGATCATGCATGATAGGGTGGTGGTCATTTTGGTCTTGTTTATGCATTTATTGAACTTGTACAAACTTGGTCCCTTAGCCATCATGCATAAAAATTGCTTGATTGATGGTCTGAGGGCCAAGAGTTTCTCTCATTTGAGCTTGTGTGATGATAAGGAGGGTAAACAATACAGACAATGTGTAAGAATACACTATTTTTCTCTCTGTTGCAGCATGGGAGTGTGAACCAGCAGTGGCCGACAGCCACCACTGGCCACCAATGGTAGCCGACCGGCCCCTTGTCGGCCATCAATGATTTTTGCACAGTGTGTTCCTGAGGTGGGGCAGAGATATTCTGGGAGTTGGAAGAATTTTTAGTGATCAAATATGTACAAACAGAGGCTGCAACAGCAAAACAGTGGCTTTTTCGGGTGAAGGATCAAGCATGCATGCATTCCTCGCTTATCGGGATTAGCTACTTAGTTTAATTAGCATTAGATCAAGCATGTGTTGTAATTAATTAGTTGTAGCTAATTAAATGTTGTGAATAATTAGTTAGTTTAGCTAATTATTAGTTTCGGTTTGTAGTAATTAGTTAACTAGAATAGTTAATTAGTTTCGGTTTGTAATAATTAGTTAGCTTAATTAATGTAGCTAGTTGGTTAGCTTTTATTCATTCGGACCCTCCTTCACGAGAGCATAATGTTGTAATAAGTGTGCGTGCGTGTGTGTATGTCTTCCAGCCCCACATCTTTCTCCCTTTTATTTAATCGCTTTCAATGATTAGATTAGGGACATGTTTTAATTAGCATATCGCATGCTTGCGTCCATTCATTTGTATTGCAAGCACCGAGACTTGGCGCATCATTCAAACTGCATTGTCATTTTAATAATTCTTTGAATAAGTGTTTAAACGCATGTTGTTCAAATCGATTCATATGCCATATTAGTAGCCGAGCCTATTAATTGCATATTGCATGTGTTGCATTAGACACTTCAAATAGTTAGGATCATGCATCTTTCTAACTAGTTTTTTTCTTTTGGCTTAGAGTACTCGGTGAGTTTTATGCTTTAGCATACTTGCATGAGTGTGATTGCCATGATGCCATGTTTCGCATGTTTGCCATGAGGCAATGTGCTTAAATGCCTGTGGATGAAGGCTTGTTGTTTGAATTGGAACGATTTAACAAATGTATGTTTTAAGCCCACTTTGTTGTGGCAAATCATGTTTTAAGCCCACTATGTTTGGTGGCAAATCGCATCTTTTAAGCCCACTTGAGGTGGCAAATTCAAGTTATTTTCACAAACAAACATGAGTTGAATTGTTCCAAATTGAGCAAACTAGTTTATACTTGCTTGTGTGCATCACGTAGTAAAGCTAGTTTAATAATTAGAACAAGAACACATAATATTTATAAAAGATCATATCATGATTAGTAGAGGCCGATCTTTGATCGGGCGAGCGGGGGTGCTCAATTCATGACCTTCCCCTCTCGTATCTAAGTTCCCGAGTCGAGGTAACTTTGGTGATGACGTAACTTTGGTGATGACGGACACGTGGCCTTCGACACGAATCAGGGTTTCCTAAATTTTTCTAAAAATAAAATATTTAGGTGGCGACTCCGTATCTGGCAAAGCAGTCCAATTTTGGCATTATTTGATTTAAAATCAATTTTCCAAAAAGGTTTGTCGGATTTGGACTCGTTGATGTTTATCAGTTTCACATTGCACTTGTGACACTCGATTCAGAACCGCGGGAGTCCGAACTGTGAGGCCTTCTTTTCAAACCTTCCGAAAGGGGGCGCGGCAAAAAGGCGAGTCCACAGTTTCACTTATGTTTCGAGCTGTAGCGCATAAGGCAGAAAAGTCAGGGAAGTGGTGGTTGACCAACTGGAGCTTGTAAGTCGTGAGCATCCCTTCGATGCATATTGATACCAGTTGATGTTCTTCCATTGGATCTTGAATGTCTATTCTATTTTCACTGAAGCAGTGGACATAAACAAGGATGTCCTCCCCAAGTTTGTGTTTTCTTCATAAGATGAAGGGTGGTTAGCCTTGCTTCGACGTAAAATAACTTGATATAGACGTTTTCACCAAGTCTACCCACAAAAAGATAGAGCCAGTGGCGAGGTTGGCATACCATGAGAATGCCCGATCTGTGAAGGACTTGGAGAACTCTCTCATGAGGAGGTTTTGGTCTTCTCGATGGGCACCAAAGGCGTCGAGAAAGTGCGAAACGTGTTCCATAGCGTTCCCTTTTCGTTCGTCAAAACGGACAATCTTTAGTATAGTGTACCTTGCCGGATATGGGAGACTTGCGATGTGAATAAAGTAAGGGGAACGGAGGTCTAGTTCTGGAGAGGTAGGGATATGACCATTGTTTGTGTGAAGTATGTTGTGTATGTGTTCTTTCACTACATCCAATGCAAGCTCAGAGATTTTGGGTTTGATCCCTAGTGGAGTTATAATGTGGGTGATGGAGATTAGAGGCAATCGGTCGTTGATCTCTGGGAAGATGGTGGACATTTCAATAGCCTAAGATCACCAGAGGTAGAAGAGGAGAAGACCAAGGCAGGCTTAAAGAGGAAAAGGGGTGGCAATGAGAGACCTTGAACATGTATGTTGTCTGATTCTTGTTGCTCTTGTTGTGTTATTGTGGTTGCACTTATGATGCTGTCATATAGACTCCAAGAGTATTAGGTGGCGAGTTCTCTTCGACTCGACAGGAGGGTGATATCAGCCTTACTAGCTATGTCCTATGATTCAGGTTCTTGGGAAAGTTGCATCATAGGAGCTACAACTATAGGTATGATATCTTGAGAGGTGTATCATTTGTGCATCAGATGCAAGTGTAAGGTCAACGTCTCTTTCTGTAAGCCAGGTCAAAGGGGGAGCTGTCACTACAGGGAAATAACTACACGACCTTGACGATCCCGAGGTCTTAGCCTCCAATCCACAATCTTCCAATGATCCCAAGCAGGAGTGCCTAGGTCCTGCTCTCGACCTAGGCAACCAAGATAATGAGTGCATGGGTAAGCCAAGGGCTTATCTTGAGCAGCTAAGTAAACGTAGGTGAGCCAAGAGTCCAACTATGTTGCTATGGAGCTGGGGTGAGTGGGTAGAGAAAATATTTCTTGAGTTATGAAGGGCAATAGAGAGCTCTAGGTGAGCCAACTCTATCAAAGTGAGTTGTGGCCTTGTTTTCATACTTGGTGGTGTGCATGCCCTCGCTTAGGCTAGGTATACAACCCCAACTCATCGTTGTGCCTCAGGGATCTATCACGTAGATGTGTGATGGTGATGACGTGATGCCCATAGGGCTCACCACGTGCCAAGCATGATACTCACACGTACCAAAAATAAAAAAATGAAAATTGTGTATTTTTCAAGCATGTGGAGAACACCAGAGATGAAAAATATAATAGCAAGTATGATTACAATACAATGAAAAGAGCGACTGGGCTTATTTTACTTGGGGTTGATTCTTTCTCGTATGTCAATAAAGTTAATGAAATTGCCCCCCTTCTCACACACACACACACACACACTTGCACACACACAAAACTCCCAAATTTGGTTTTCTAGTTTTTGTATCTAATACCAAACAATTGAGGAGCCAAGATGTCCAAATTTCCAAGAAACACTCAAAGCAAGTCTAAACCAAATTAACAACCTCACTCCAAATAGGCTCCTTTTTAGTTGGCTGAGTAAGGAATCCGTGAAATCCGTAATCCAATCAAGTCCAGTCAAATCCGATAGGTTTGGATTAATTTTTTGAATCCGTGGTTCGGTTCCAGATTGAAGAATTAAAAATCCGTAGTCTACGGATTGGTTCCGGATTGAACCCCTCGATTCCAGATTGGAATTGATCCGGACCGTATACAAATAGTATATATTTTTATTATACATCATCCCCTATAATATCTTCTCTTATTCTATATAAAACCTAAACTCAAACCTAAAGCCGCATAATATTTTCTTTTATTACTTTTGTTTGTTAGCTTTTAGTTTTAATTTGTAATGGTCTAAATACTTATAGTGAAACCAGTTTTCTTATAATTATTTAAATTCCAGAACAGTATGTCGCTATTATAAAAAGACATGTTGCTACTGTAGAACTAATATAGCGCTATGTTTATGTTTTTATGAAATTAAAGGGTTATATATATATATATATTTTGTTATTTAATTATGTGAATCTATGGTCCTAAACCGATCCAATCCGTGTTTAAATGGATTGGTTCCATGATTTAAACGGGTTGGATTGGTTCCAATTTTTCAGGAACTGTAAATAACGGATTGATCCTGATTTTATCCCAATCCGGTCCAATCCGGACCATGCCCACCCCTACTTTTTAGAAGTGACATATCTTTTTTTTTTTTTTCCCCTTTTCATCAGCAATATATATATTTAGAACTTTGAACATAAGAGTAGATGATGATTACCTCACAAATACATCAATAAAAGGTCCAAAAGAAATATAGCAATTCATCAAGGCATGTTTGAAATAAGGTAGTAAACAAGTTCTACCAAAAACAAAGTAAACAAGCGGAGGGGGAAAAGAAGAAACACAAGGAACGTTCTTATAGGAATTTTAGCAAATACCGGGCGTGCTTCCATCAATTGGGTCAACGAATTGAGAATCACTCTCTCCAAAACATTACTAAAGAATGTGATTGTTGTGTCCCAGCTGGAGAGGAAACAAAAAAAATTTAAGCACAACAGATATTCCATTTATTGATGCAAAAATGGATTAAGAAATTAAGGGAATGAAACTTAATTAAGAAAAGGGAACAAATGAGTTACATACCAGAATGGGGAAAGAGAAAGCAAAATGCTTTTCTTTGAATTGAAGCTTTGTAACAAGGGATTGGCCCAAAAAATGGATTAAGAAATTAAGGGAATGAAACTTAATTAAGAAAAGGGAACAAACCAGGTACATACCAGAATGAGGAAAGAGAAAGCAAAATACTTTTCTTTGAATTGAAACTTTGTAACAAGGGATTGGCCCAAAAGATTTGTGCTTAGAGTAAGAAAAAGATTTGTGACAAGAAAGTTTGCATTGTGTTTGTTGCGGGCAGATGTTGCTGTAAGCCAACAACTCTATAGGTGGTGCATCGATTGACCGAACAGAGGAAGGTTCTAGGATATAGACATGGCAACTTGTGGTTGACTACTCCAATGGTTATGGCTTGTGGTGCATATCTCCTGGGACACTTGGATAGACCATAAGCAAACACATCACTTGTCTATTTGAAAAGAGATAAAGATATGGGTAACACAGGAGTACTGCTAAAGCGATAGATTCAATACGCCTGTCTACTTGAGTTCTTTTATATAATAGGTATAGATTGTATAATAGTGTTCTTGAGAAATTTTCACCTAAACCGGTGTATTTGTCCTCTTGTAGAACCTTAGAAACCAAGTAGGTTCCTAAGGACATCTCTAACGGTTCACTAGAATTTTTATCAAATTTGAGTAAAAAATGACGAATTCCTCTATCTGATATTGCCTGCTCCAACGGAGGAATTTGGCTTTTCATCAAACCACCGGTCGACCGCACGGACGACCGGTCAGTCGACCAATCAATGCAAAAAATGAAAAAACAACAGTTGATGACTTTTGATAGCTCTGGTGAACAATTGGTTGTTGTTGGTAGCATTGGTGATGCCCAGTACCACTACCTGTTCCTGAACTATACCCATTAACACTTGGTTCTGAAACATTTTTCTTGCTGGTACAACCACCCATTTTTGCAACATATCTCTTCAACAAAACCCAGGTCAGAAAAGAGGGTATACACAGATGATTTTCTTGTAAAAGACCCAATTGGGTAATTGAGATTTGTGGGATGGTTCAGAATAAACTACCCACAACAAGGAATTCAACTTAGTGGACAAGGAAAAAAAGATGAGATATGGTGAATGAAAACCAACAAGATTACCTATTTAAGCAAATCCGAGATCAGAAATAAGTGATTGAATCTAAACGTTTGAGACACACACACACACACAGAATTGATCCAACTATATTCAAATCAGAAAGTTAGAGAACATGTTTGTTTTGATTACAATGTTCAACTAACAGTAGCCAATTTGTGAACAATTAAAATCAGTATATACACATAATTCAGAATTATAAATTCACTATCTTCGCAATCTTCATTTTGCGCTTTTACATTTCATTCACACACATACACATACATACATACATACTCTGCTTTATATTTGTAATGCAAAAAGCTAAATGATGATGAAGAAAATAGAGCAACTATCGTGTTACCAGAGCCTCTTTCGGAGTAAATTTCGCATTAACTCAAAAAATGGTTTGAACAACCAAATATACGAAGTGAATCACCACCCGGCAAAGAATGCGTTTCCACCTGGACACACCTCAATCAGTGTCTGGAGCCCATCTCAATTTAGGCTCAAAATTAGTCAAAAGTCATGATTGCACAAACCATTTTACCAACACTGTGTTAGCTATTTTTGTAGGAATTATTCAAGGAATAGGACGACCGAGGGGGACATTTGACTGGACGTCCGGCCGATTATCAGGTGGATCCCATCCTCAACGGTCATACACCCAAATCCTCAGTTTGGTGAAACCTTTGCTATTTTCTCAGTTTGATACAGATTTGGTGAAATCATTGGAGCACAAAAAGATGTACTTTTTCATCAAATTTGAATTTGATAATAAATCTGATGAAACATTAGAGATGACCTAACAAGCAAATAGGAGCGTTATACCAAGCTTATGCATTTCTTTTTATATAAGTTATAGATTAACTCTCTACTTACAAGTATATTTTTATATAATAATAAAAATTAATTTAAAAAAATCATTTAAATAATTTTATTTCTAAAATAATAATATATTATTTAATATTTGAACAATTAGTGATTATATTGTGATTAATAACAATTTTATAAAAATAGTAATTCTAAACCAAATCGAATTGCATTTTCATAATTCAGTTTGATGACATATTTTATAAAGCCATAGGTATTAATTTTGATTTGATTCAAAATTGAACTGAATCAAAACTATACTCACCCATAATTACTAATCAAACCGCACTCTTGCTATTTTAGCTAATTATTTTTTACTACATTCTTCAACAATAATTTAGATTTATGTCCGATATGTAAGTTACATATAATAAAATATTTTTATGCCACGTGACTGTCAATGTATTATTTTCTATTTAATTTTTAACATAAATTAACTTTAAAAGTAAACTGAAAAAAACTAAAAATATAAAAAGTCCAAGTGAAAAAAATAATAATAATAATTCAAAAGATCAAAGTGAGAAAGTGACCAAATATAAAATGACAGAAATATAATTTACCCAACAAATTTATAATATGAATTATTCGGATAAAAAGAATTGAGACTAGGTGGAAGGGGATGATTGGATTCTAGAAATCGAACTTTCTAATATATATATATATATATATATAAATACATGTATTAATGTGTAAGTGGAGCCAGTACAGCCTTGCATTAATTAATAATATCATGCCAGATGTCCTTCAAGGAGACGCAAGTGACGACGATGAAAAACATGGGCCAAAAAAATTCCTAGAATTTTGAACCCATCTGTTTCGTGTCATGACAAAATTGTGGGTCCAAACCTGCTTTAGAAAATAAAAATATTTCAATCAAATCTTTTTATGCAACTTGCATTTTGATTAAAAATAAAAAATAAAAAAATCCGATCAAGCCTACTGTGATCAGCAACTAATTCCCCTTGCAAAAATGGAGACATGTCCCTATTGTGAGGTGGCACATAAGATTCCAAGAATATCATATAGCTTCTCGGACACGACAAATTATTAGGCGAGTCTGGAACACGAGGGTAAGCCAACGGGAAAAAAAAAAAAATACGACTCGCACACGGCTGTAAGAAGGTGACACTGCAAAACTTGGCAGCTGCAATGGTTTATAAATGAAGGCTACATAGCATTGCAGTTGCATTTGTTTTGCCATTTACAGCAGGAAGATGAACATCAAACATCAACTCCTTTGAAGATTTTCAATGCCTACCAAGCAATCATGTTCAATAATAAAACAAGTAAATATACCTATTTTTAAACTAATTCATTTGGGCCTGTCTGACGGTTTCTTCGGCACGCGTTAGTGCATCTGTGAGCACATCAATAGTCCAATCCTTCAAATCATCCTACACAAAACAAGTAAATAAAAACAAATGGTCAGGCAAACAGGAAAAACGGATTAAATCGCCATTGGTTCAATCGCCGGATCAACTAAAATCAAATGTCACAAATATACTACAAAATTTATATTTGAAAAAAAATACAAGTATAAAAATTACAAAAAAAAGCATCATAGATACACAAAATCAAATAAACTAGACACAGATTCTTTAACTGTCGCTGATACGGGGCTTTCAGGAGTGAAGACTGAATGAGGATGAAAAAATCAAATAACAGAATGAGGGCTGAAAGAGCCCTAAGCCAAAATTTAAAGGAGCTTAGATACCAGTCGGTCAAGGTAAACCGTTGCCAGATTGAATGAGTGACTGGTTCAACCACAGCTCTAAGCGGCTTTAACAAAGGAGGGCAGTTTGTGTTCAAAGCAGTTTTGTGGTTCGTATGGACCAGTGTGATATGATTTTCATAACATTAATACACAAACACACAAGCATACTTTCTGAAGAATAGAACTAAGCACGTACTAGGGGTGTTCGCAGTTCGGGGGTGTTCGCAGTTCGGTCGCAGCCTGAGAACCTCCAATCTGTCATCCGTCCGCCAGATTGACAGATTGAAAAAAATTAATTCGCATCCATCCGCCAGATTGACGGATACAGATTGAGCGGATTGGCAGATAAATGCAAATCGATTTAGCGGTTTAAAATTTTACAAATTTTGAACATAATACAACTTGTCAATATTTTTTTTTCGATAACAATCCAACTCAACACAATCAAAAGATCATTAAGTAAATTGTCAAATACCAATAACAAATACATATAAGAAAATCATTCATTATCAAAACTATTTCATTACTATTTTTTTATTCAAAAACTATTTAATTTGATTTTTAAAAAAATGATAAAATTAAGTCTTATATTTTTCATACAAAAATATCAAATATCAACATTTGCCATTTGAAAAAAAGATTTTTAAATTGAAAACAATTTGAAAATACAATAGAATATCTAAATTTTTTTTCAATTGAAAACATAAACAGAATATGTTTGGTAACGTTTACGTTTTCAGTTTATATTTACAAAAATTTTATAAACTGGTTTTTGTTTATTTTTAGAAAAACATAAACTACAAACGTGTTTGGTAATTGATAAAATGTTTAAAAAATTTAAAAATATAAAAAAGAGTGAGAAAATGGCAAGTGGGGGGCAAGTGACGGCAAGTAACGGCGGAAAACGGTGGTGGAAAGTGGTGACGGTGGGTGGTAGGTAGCTGGTGGTGGTGGTGGTGGTGGATGGGTGGGTGACGGTGGCGGGTAGTAGCGAGTGGGTGGTGGTGGCAGGTGGGTGGGTGGCGGATGGCGGGTGGTGGTGGCAAATGGGTGGCGGATGGCGGGTGGTGGTGGGTGGTAGCGGGTGGGTGGTGGTGGTGGGTAGGTGGCCGGTGGTGGTAGTGGGTGGGTCGGTGACGGTGGCCGGTGGTAGCGAGTTTGTGGTGGCGGCGGGTGAGTGGTGGTGGCGGATAGGTGGCGGGTGGTAGTAATGGGTTGGTGGGTGACGGTGGCGGGTGGTAGCGAGTGGGTGGTGGTGGCGGTGGCGGCGGGTGGTGCGTGGTAGTGGCAGGTAGGTGGCGGATGGCGAGTGGCGGTGGGTGGTGGCGGATGGGTGGTGGGTGGTAGCGAGTGGGTGGTGGTGGTGGTGGTGGTGGTAGCGGGTGGTGGTGACAGGTGGGTGGCGGATGGCGGGTAGTGGTGGGTGGTGGCGGGTGGTGGTGGTAGTGGGTGGGTGGGTGACAGTGGCGGGTGGTAGGTGGTAGCGAGTGGGTGGTGGTGGTGGCAGGTGGGTAGCGGGTGGCTGATAGTGGTGGGTGGCTGGTGGTGGATGGTAGTGGTAGGTGGGTGGTGAGTGGTGGTGGCAAGTAGGTGGCGGGTGGTGGTGGCGGGCGGTGGATGGTAGTGACAGGTGGTGGGTGATGGCGGGTGGATAGCAGGTGGGTGGTGGGTGGTAGTGGCGGCGGTGGCGGCGGTAGCGAGGGATGGGTGGTGGTGGCGAGTGGGTGGTTGATGGGTGGTGGTGGGTGGTGGTGGCGGGTGGTGGTGGTGGCAGGCGTGGTGGTGGCGGGTGGGTGGTGGGTAGTGGTGGCGGAAGACGGTGGTGGAAAATGGTGGCTGGTGGTAGCTAGTATTGGGTGGTAAAAAAAAAAAAAATTAAAAACTCAAAATGGAAACACATTTTTTGTGTTTTCATTTTTTGGCCAAATTTATAAACTGAGACCACTGATTTATAAATCAAAAATTTTACCAAACAAGTTTTTATTTGAGTTTTTTAAATTTTTGTAAATATAAACAGAAAACTGGAAACATAAGTGTTACCAAACGGCACCTCAAATTGAAAACATAAAGTCTTGCAAATTACTAGGAATGTTTGAAGTTTGGCGGTTCGGTTGCGGTCAAAGGAACCTCAAATCCGCCATCCGTTCAAAACTAGGCGGATTGAAAAAAATCAATCCGCAACCGTCCGCTCGTCATCACGCATCCGTCCAAAATGCGTTAGATCGATTCGGTTCGGTTCGGTTCGGTCGGTTTGAACGGATCGGAATATCGTCGAGACACTCCTAGCACGTACCCAAATCACAATCCATTTAATTTGGTTATACAAGACAGTGAACTGTTATTTGATGCTCTGAGCTACAAATGTCATCATCAGTTCCAGCAGTTACCATTGTAAACTGTTTTCAGCTACGCTGGAAATAGAGCAATGTGGTCAGTGTTTCCACCATGGTAACAGACCTGAGTTAAGAAACTTGGCTGCTAATTATGACTACACTAAATTTTGTTCAATAAACTCAAGTGCCTAATTTTGAGCCTTCTCAGGAGGCAGTAAGACAGACTGAATATTGAAAAGGTTCACATATTGGGTTGAGGGCAGATGTGGAAAGAACTGAGCATGGTGCAAATATAGTTCCCTACTACTACAATCATTGTAAACAACATACTAAAATGCCACAAGTGCTAAAGGTTATAAGGAAAAATAGGATATAAGATTAAAAATGTGCCATTGCCTAACAAACACATAAAAGATGCATATAAAAAAGAAAAGGTGATTCTGAATTTAAAAAAAGAATTAGGGATCTTAAATTAATGTCAGATGAGTACTAATAATTCTTAAGAAATAGAGGCTTGTTTCCCAAGAAAAGAAACCATACAAACAGTAATAGCTGGATTTTGATATTATCATGTAATTTGGTGGAGAAGAGAAATTCTGCAAGTCTGTGATACTAAAACAAATAAAACAGCAAGCATATACAGCCCGGGTCTTGTGCTAATCCTAAGTAAATAAAGTGCATACGTGTAGAGGATTAGAGCACACAATTAATATAATACTGTGGCCTCTCATATTAAGCCTCAAAAATGAAGATCTCAACAATTTTTAGAAAATAAATGTTGCAAAACCCACAGACAAATTAACAAGATAAGTATGTCTAATGGAGCATAAAATTCAATTGCCTGAGGTTGAATGACAAACAAAGTGCCTAGTATTTGCAAGTGTCCCCATTGGGGATAGATTGACTATATTGGTATATATATAATATTTGAGTGAAAATTGCAAATTCAACTGGACATCAAAGATACTAAAAACTACCACCACATTCAGTTTTCTTAAAGTGGAAACAAAATTTTACCATGAGTGGACCCCCCCATCATGGGCCATCAAAGAAAATGGAGAAATTACCACAGCTTATTTTCTAATCTAATAAGCAATTATTCAAGACCATTTAACAGAGGCAGCCACTGAACACAATTTATCAATCAATTTTCATTAGGATGTTGGAGAACACCTTTACCCCTTACAATGTAGTATCAGCAAGACTCTGAAATAACACCTCAATCCATTTAAATAAAAAGATAAATGACAGTAGAATTGAGCTTCACCTTGTGTAATGGTTCTCCAGTTCTTATTCGTGCATTTGGACGGGCGAGCTTTGATTCAAACGGAGTCCTTGGCCTCACTTCTTTAATTTCCTCCCACTCCTCACGAGTAAGCATCCTAACTGTGCCTTGACCAGCAGGAGCATGCTCTATTTTGCGCTCAATCATCTCTTGGGATTTGGATTCATCATACTGCCAGTATACCATATTAATCACATTAATATTGTCAGGTATAGAATCAAAAAAATTGACTGATGAGGCTTTCAGGCAAGCAAAATTGATGTCAGAGGATAATCTACAAAAGGAACAGCAAGAAACCTCTATATTTAAGCTCCAAACTTCATTAGGTATGCCATTTTAGTAGTGGATGAATCATCGGTCAATAATGACCAAATTATATCTTGAAATATCTCAGAAGGTTAGAGAAACTATAGCCTGTATAGTCCCACCAACACAATTACCTGAAACCTTACCACAACCATCCCATGTGGTTGCTACTTCACGGAAGTCACCACAAACATCAATAAGGCTCTGCCCTATTGAGAGTATCTTCCATTAGGCAATCCGATAGATAGATTATGGCTAACTTTAGATTCGCAATAATGGAAGGTTGAGACAAAAGTTCAAACCCATGAAGTTTTGTTTTCAATTTTCTTAATTAAAAGAAATAAAAACCCATCAAAATACTACCGATGAATAGCAACTGATATAGAGGTTACACATTTGGTAAACAAATTAATTAGGTTCAGATAAGCACGTTGCAAATTATGAGAGAACTAACAAGATAATTACATATCCAGAGTTGAAGGAAACACAAAGAAATGCATCCAAACTAAGTGTACCATCATCAGGAGCTTCGCAAAGAGAGCAACTCCGACAGCAGTGAGAATCATCGGCATAGTCGCTGTGTCAAGGAATGTTTTTGGCTCCGGAACTTCTACAAATAACTGATTTTTCTTAGGGTTCTTCCTTTTCCTCATCTTCTCCAACTCAGCAACCTTCCTCTTTAGGGTTTCACTAGGACCATCACGGGATAGGGTATGCATCTGTCTATGCAATAGGAATAATGCTCTGCCAACTCGAAGCATTGTTACCAAAAAGGCGGTCAGTCAAGTCCTCGAATTATTTCAATGCTGAGAACCAAGATGTTGACCCAGTAAGCGCAAAGACGTCATAGCCCCAATTGTAAGATTGCTTATTACTTCTTTGCTCAAAAAATACAAGGAGACTCGGTCTTCAGAACTGAGGAGGATGACAAAAGAATCAAAATGGGTAGCTTTTGCTTTTGAGGAATGAAGTAAATACATATATGTGTGTGTATAAACATATGTATAACAAAATTGTATCCAAAATTATGAGAACGACACTCTAAATCCCTCATAACAACAGAATATACAAAACATCAAACTGTCTAAGCAACTCAAATCAACGGCTCGTTACTCGTGATTTGACAAAAGAATCAAAATGGGTAGTTTTGCTTTCATATATATGTGTGCATAAACATATGTATAGCAAAATTATATCCAAAATTATGAGATCGACACTCTAAAATACATCACAACAATAGACTATACAAAACCTCAAACTGTATTAGCAACTCAAATCAAGGGCTCGTTACTCTTGATTTCACAAAAGAATCACAGTAGGTTGATTTTGCATTTGAAGAATTAAATAAATACAAACATAAAAGTAGATTCAAATTGTACCCAAATTATGAGAACAAAACTCAAAATCCCTCATAACAATAGAAAATTAAAAACATCGTACTGTTCTCAGCAACTCAAATCAAAACCTAATACTTGCGGAATTGTCTTAGCACCTCAAATCAAGGTCTAAGAGTGCTTGCAGATCAGAAATTCTCTTTCGCTTAGCACAGAATAAGGGTTTTGAAGACATTGATGCACATAGAAAGCAGAAAAGAAAAAAAAAATTACACAGAGCTATCCCCACAGATTGAATCCTCAAGGCAGAAGATATATAAACATGGTTCAGTTTTACTGTCTTTTTAAGGAAAGAAGATCACACTGTTTTTATTTTAATAAATAATATAACTTCATTGATATAAAAAAGCATATAATTTTGTCCCAAAAACATAACAAAAGTATGCATACGGACGAGTGTGTATATATGTTAGAGGTGAGTGCAAACATGATACATAATTTTATGTTTAAATATTTGCATGGTTTGATAATTGAGGAGCAATTTGATAGATAATGAAAATCGTTTATGTAGTTTGATGAATGAAAAAACTTACTCAACAATTATTATATATTATAGTTAAAGGGCATTTAGAAAAAAATAAGTATAATAATAGAAAGAAAAGTGTGATAATATTCATATCAAATGAGATTTACTGAGCGCTTTACATAACAGAATAGATATACTCAAGTTTATCGTTTTAAATAGCTAATCATACTCCTCATATGTTTATATAATTCTTTCTTTTATTAGGACTAGTGAAATGGCCGCGTGCAAAGCACACTAGCTAGTGCCCATTAATCAATATTTTATAGTATTTGTGTTTGGTACAATACATTTTTAATAAAGAAATTGTCTTTGAATGAATAAATGAGAATTTTCCAAATGCTTGTCCAGGTCCTGCATTGTTAACACCACCACAAATTCCTTCCATAGAACATCATAAACATGTTTGGTGAACACAAAACCCCACTATGCTTGGTTTCCCTTTTCAAAAAACATTTTTGAGAAAATTCTACTTTCTTATTTTCCGTATTTTTTTGTTTTTACTGATTTTTTTTAATATTTTAAGCAATTTTTAAAATTTTTAGACATACCTAACTTGGATGTATCTAAAAAATAAAAAATTTGTGAAGAAAACCTTTTAAAAATTCACTAAATACACAAAATACAAAAAAAAAAATACGAGAATTCAGTACATTTTTTGTATTTTTATGTATTTATTAATTTTTTAAAATATTTTTTCACAAATTTTTTACTTTTTAGATACATCTAAGTAAGGTGCATCTAAAAAGTAAAAAAAAATATTTAAAATTTTAAAAATATTCACTAAAAACAAAAAAATACGAAAACCAAAAAACTTAATTTTCAAAAACCTTAATTCAAAAAACTCAAACCAAACACACTGATTGCTTCTTGGAATTAATTGTATTTTTTACCTTGGTCTGAAATACATAGGTAGATGAAAGGCAGCAACATTTATTTGACCATACATTGGCAACTTTTAGAAGAGTTAAAATAGAACATTATTACCATGAGAAATGGATGATAAGTATCATCAAAGATGGAAATAAATCTATATACATATAATATATCCTGAATTCTCTCAAAATACTGGCACAATCCTGCAAAATTCATAAACAATCAACTAACTACAAAGCATATTAATCATAAAGACAAAAGCGTAATTGAATCCATAAATCTCCAATCATAGAATGTTACAAAAGGTTTTATTATACTTGACAATTCTTAAAAAATGATAAGAGTATTGCAAAATTCATTACTAAACCAAATAGGAATCCACAAACACAATACCCAAAAGAATTGAACACCACATGTCAAATTTTTAATTTAATCGTAAAAACAGCTTAGCAAAAACCCATTAATCACCAACTACGTAATGCCATAAAAGTTTTTTATTGTACTTCAAAATTGAGCAAAACGCACATAAAGACAAAAGCGTATTAATCATAAAGACAAAAGCCTAATTGAACCCATTAATCTCCAATCATACAATGTTACAGAAGGCTTTATTATACTTGACAATTCTTAAAAAATGATAAGAGTATTGCAAAATTCATTACTAAACCAAATAGGAATCCAAAATCACAATACCCAAAAGAACTGAACACCACATGTCAAATTTTTAATTTAACTGCAAAAACAGCTTAGCAAAAACCCATTAATCACCAACTATGTAATGCCATAAAAGTTTTTTTATTGTACTTCAAAATTGAGCAAAACCCACACAGCAATGCAAAATTCATTATAAAGCCAATGGTGCAATTTAGGTGAAGATTCAATGTAGATCGAACTTTTGATTCACTTGTGAGATCCAGGTAGTCGGGGGGAAGAGGTGTGGGGCATAAAAAGGGAGAAAAGCTGCAGAAATTCCTAAATCACAAAATTTAGCTATTGATTCTTTCTCCACACAAAACCCAAAAGTTTCACTACATAAGAAATCCATAAAAATTAAAAAATAAAATCTAGAAGTTTCAGAGAATACACATCACTATTTTGTGTCGCTAAACTCCACCCTCTAGCAATGGAGCTCAACTTAGCTTCATTAAAAGATCAAACCAAAGCATCTTATAGCACATATAATGAACAACTACGAGATCTGTATAAGCAAAATTTAAGAAAAGCATCATGAAATTGAAGATAAATAGAACATAAGGTAAATTACACTGACCTCCTTAACAGTTTGGGGAAAAAAATATAATAAACCTTACAGTTCTGATATACATCCTTTTTAGTAAGGCCAAAGAAATTAAAATTAGTGCACATGGTAAGAAAACACAAAGATAAATAACATACAATACCCACCAAAACGGTAGGTTCATATTGAAGCAACAAAAACTAATTGTTTGAAACATCTTTATCAAACCTAGCAAAATTTTGATTAATCAACTCTGTTTACTCGTAAGGACGAAAAGTACTTAAAAGGTAAAAAGTTTTATTCAATAAAATGTATGTTACTTTTAATAGAGGATCTCAAATAAACCAAAACTCATTTCCCATGGGCATGACATTCTCTTGATCTAAGTTTTGTGGTGCACAATTGTTCACTAGTAAATATTATACAAGAATTTGAGAACTCATGTCATAATTATAAAATCTCATCTTTTGATATCTATACAGGGAAATTCAATAACAAACAAATTAGTTATAGAAAATATTGAGCACCTATTAATATGCTCATTGGCTTGCAATATAACAGATTTTGCAGAGTTGAATAATTGGGTAATAAGAAGTGTAAAAGCAGCCAAAAATGAATTATCGAATGAGAGGAATAATTTGAAAGCCCTTATTTTTTATTTTATTTTTTTGCATAGCTACCCAGCTGATTTCTGCAGGTGGATTGAAAGTCAAAAACCAAAAAGAAGTTACTTAAATCTTCAAAAAAACAAAACCCTTACTACTGAAGCCATGTTCTGTTATGTCTAGCTTCCCAGTTAATTCCTCCATGTAGATTTAAGCCTAAAAAACCGTAAAATTAAAAACAAATAATTAAATTTGGCAAAAATAGAACCAAATAAATGAAACCTTAAATTCATACCATTGTAGGAAGCAAAATTTTTGGAGGTGGACATTGTATCAAGCAAAACTTACGTTGTCTTTAATCTCTTTATCAAATATAGTTCACAAACACTTTGTTTTGTATATAAACATATATAAATAAAATAATAATAAAAAAGTCCAAAAATTATTTAACAACAGTAGAACTGTGGAGACGCAATAAAAGAAACAAAAAGTTGGGACTGACAACAGCTTATAAAAGGAATAGGCAATTGTGTTTTTTTTTTTTTTTAATTTTCAAAATTTGAGTTGTGTTTTATAATCTTTCAGTTGGCAGTTATGAGGTATATTAAAAGTAAAACGAAGAAAATATATTGCACTGAAGGAGATGAATAATCCACAAACAAATGGAACCATTGCCAAAGAAGGTGAACACTTTTACAATTCTAAAACCAAAATATATTGCCCTGAAGGAGATGAATAATCAACAAACAAATGGAACCATTGCCAAAGAAGGCAAACACTTTTACAATTCTTAAACCAAAAGTATCCCAATAAACCTCAAGTCAATTTAGAAGACTACTCAAAATATGCACAACATCCATATGAACAGTTTGCATAGGATTGTTGGCATTTGAGAGAGTTGTTTCCAATTCTATCATCGATTTATGCGTTCCTAAACTTTTTCAAATTATTAAGTTCTCTTGGGGCAAATTTAGGTGGTACTCTAAATTAATAGCTATCAGCGTAAATTATAAAACTTATAACTTTTGTGTTAGAATTTTAAGAGACAATTTGAAATGTACTATTTAGTAAAGGACATGAAATATTACTCCCGAAACATTGAATAATTTCTCGTCAATGTGACAAACTTGTCGTGTCTTTTATCATGTGGGAATGCATTTATTTTCCTTAATTCATATTAAGGTAAATCATAATGTTGTGAGCGTAAACAGCATGTCACTAATTAATGAATCTATTATACCTGATTTTAATTGAGACTTGTTCAATTGAGTTAGTAGTATCTCCGAACTCAATCGAAAATTTAGAAGGATTAATGCCAAACTCGACCCATTGAACTCTTCGATAGAATTCAAGCTTAGGCTTTGACAAGACAATTTAGGCAAAGGCTATAATCAAATCCTATACATTTAAATTTTTTCTTAATTGATTATGATTGATCAACTTAATTAAAGTGGATCCAATATTCTATTTTGCTCACTTTCTTGAGAAATTGAATCCCCAACTAAATAACTTTTTACCTTCTTGGAAAAATGGATCCTGACTAAATAGGATATTTGATTCACTTCAATTAGTTTAATCAATCATAATTGATCAAGCTTATTAATAATGTGATCATTCCAATATGCAAAAATCAAGACTATTAATAATGTGACGATCCCAATAGGCAAAAATCAAGTTGTAGGTAGGGGTGGGACGTTAGTGTGGACAAATTATATCAATTACTTTAGAAATATAAAAATCAATCACAAAATTGGATATAATCCTCTCACACAACTGTAAACCCACAAAGAAAAAAAAAAGTATGATTTATCTCATATGAGAGGATTGCATCTAATTCTGTGATTAGTTTATGTATTTTTAAACTGTTTCAAATTATTAAATGTTCTTAGAACAAGTTCAGGTGGTAGTCTAAACTAATAGATATCAACATAAATTATAAAAGTCATCAATTTTGAACCCCCCAACATCTCATAATTTCAAACCAAACCACCCATCCAAAGAATTTGGATATAATAAAAATAAACTTACAATATACATAATTCATCTCATATCCTAAACATATTGTATCCCATTATATCCAAATCCAATCCGGACAACTAAACAGGGCCTATAAGGTTAGAACCAACCAACCAATAGAGTCATCCAGTTTACAACTTAATTATTGGACTACAATTAACTACAAAACAAAGTGATCTTAAGAAATTGTTGAGGTTTATTGAACTTTTCACACAGATGATATTTTTCAATTTAATCAAAGGAATAAAATTAGTAATAAATTTTTTTTAAAAAAGTATGGCAACTTTTTGCTAACCCATTTCACAAAAGACACCTAATGAGGCAAAGAAAACCATTGGCCAAGGCTACAAGTTGCACAGTTTTTCCATACCCAAAACTCAACATCATTTAACCTAAGAGTGGAATAAATAAAAATTATTATAAAAAAAAAAAAAAAAAAAAAAAAACCCAAGAAAGGAGAATACTTAATAGAATAACAATTAAAGATAAATTTTGTTGCCCAAAACAAATCCCAACATAGGTTAGGAATTTCAACAAAGCACAATCAAATATGTATAATATAGGCCTCTAAAAATCCACAACAATGAAAAACAAATCAATGAAACCCTCTTTTACCCAAAATGAATAAGCCACAAAATATACACAGTAAACATCATGCAAACAATAATAAAAAGAACAAAACCCTAACAAATTAACAGAACCAAAGAAAATTAAAACACTTTACAATCCCTAATTGGATCAAAAGGAACCTAAAATCGAAATACCTAACATTCTTCATCTATGTCTTTACCTTAATAGAAGCTTGTGTCGTATTCTTCCATCCTTGGGCTCAATTTCCGTTTGATTCGCTGGTGAACACTATGAATACCCACAAAATCAAACAAATCAGCACCACAGAGGAGACGTCATCGGCGGTCGCCAGAGGAGAGAGGACGGAGGAGATCGGCGAGAGGAGAGAAGAGGTGGTCGAATATCGTGGTCGGTGGAGGGAGATCACCGTTGAGAAGAGAACTGAGGGTTCTCTGAGACAGATTATAGAGAGAGAGTGGGTATACTGTATCCTTTGATAAACTGTAAGCAATTTGCAGTTAGTATTCCATCAATACCCTTGCATCCAAAGAAGAAAAGCTATAAAACACAAGGCCAAAATCGACTTTTCAACTATGTTTATATTTGGCTGAAATTGCTGCTTTATATATATTGTATAGAAAAGTATTAACATACAAAAAATCTATTCAAAATTCTCATCCAAAACTATGAGAAATGATGCTGTCATTTTCGATTTCTTTTCTTTTCTTCTAAGATCTTAGTTACATTTTTCATTTGGGCAAATTACAAACACCCTCTCAAGATTTGATGAAAATATAGATTCCTCCTGAGGTTTATATTTTCATAATAAATTGTCTCCTGAGGTTTTTATTTTCATACAGATTTTCCCTTAATTTGTTATACAAATTTGACCTTTAGGGGGCAATTTATAATTTCTCAAACCTCGAGAAAAATCTGTATTTTCACCAAATCTCGAGGGGTATTTATAATTTGCCCTTTTCATTTTTCTACATCAAAAAAATTTCGAATGATACTTTGATCTACGTTATATAACAATACTCTTAGCACCTGTGTGGGAGAAAATCTGACCACACTGCCCGCCTAGTAATCAGCTAGAGAGCACTGGCTGAATAGATGGCTTCAGCAAACCTGCAACAGAAAGAAAAGGCTCCGGCGGTGGCTCTTCCACCCGGGGGAACTCCGACAATCAAGTCAGTATATCTCTCAAAGATAATCAAGTGCTAAACTCACAAGCTTGAGTATAAAACTGCGTACCTTAGACCCACGGGAGTGCCTCTCTTTTATAGTTTACTCAATCCCAGTCCCACTAGAAGCTTGACTTCTATGGACTCCAATTCAATACTTACTTTGGACTCTTCAAGAGATAAAGATAAACTCTCTAAGAGCTTTATCCTTATCTTTAGCAAAGTTCCCTCTTTACTCTAGGACTCTTGTCCCTTATCCGCTTATCTCGGATTCTGATATCTTCGGAGATAACCTCGGCCTCGCCAAGATAACCTCGACATATCTACCACGACACGTGGCACCTCGGCTGACACGTCGACGTCACCATGCCACGTGTTGGTACTCAAAAAATATATCCCCACAACTGCCCCCTAGGTTCTATTACCTCGGCATCCTGAGGTGATGGAACCTATATCGATATTTCTTTCCGCATATTGGCTCAAAAACTGTTTAGCCGAGATTATTTATTTTTGGCCGACGTGTTCTCTTCGGAGAACAAGAATTCAAACGAACTCCCCCACGTGCATAAGCTGTCATGCATCACTTCTCAACCGTTTCCCTCACGTGCTTTATCCTCATTGGCCCGTGTCTGTGACGCGCCTGAAAGCTGTATTTCACCCATCTGCGCCGTCTGACGTGTGCGTTGCTCCAGGCGTAATAAATGCCCTGCTTTTGCCGCCGTTTCAAGTTTTTTACAAAACTTTTCCCCCTTTCTTTTCGTCTCTTTACTTTTGTTTTCGATTTTCTGGCTTTCTCTCTCTCTTAAACCTTCTCAAATCTGCCATTGCTCTAGCTCCAAGCTCTGCAACTGTCTTTATTCTTCCTTTGAAGCTTTCACCATTCCGTCGTGTCTGCAACCGTTGCCTTACCTCGACGACCTTTTATTCCGGCTTCATTTGTTCTGGTAAGCCTCTGTTCCTCTTATTCCAAATTTCTTCGATGTGCTTTCGTTTACTTGCTGCCATTATTGCTTTGTTTCAAACCTTTGATTTTGCTGAACTGTTCATCTGGACGCGTTTATTCCATGATTTCACTCATGTCTTGAACACTTGTACTGTTTCAATACTTTTTTGTTCTTGAGCCTGTATTTCTTGTTTTTTATGCTTTTGAGAACCATACTTCTGTTCTTGATTCTGAAACATCATTCTTTGTTTCTTGTTTCTGAAATTTCACCTTTGTTTTCTGTTTTTTTTTTTGTGTCTTTGCCAGATCTCTGCTTTCTTTCAATCTTTGCCTTCATAGATTTAGGTTTGGGTTTTGTCTATAGAACCTTCAATTTATAGGAAAAACTGAAACAATCCTTACCAGCATATACCTAAGGTTTCGCCGAGGTCCCGATAACCCCTTAAGAACACGTTATTTCTGAAACCTAGCCCTCTGTCTTTAGGCCGACGTTATGGGTATGTGGAGACATAGGGTAGATACCCCAACCAAACTTGAGTACTTTAGGCCGGAGTTCTCTATTCCTGCCGATGTCCATCTGAGGCTAGCTGAAGATAATGACTCTATCATGCCCACAGATGATTCAATGCCCTTTCCTATAGTAGTTTTTACTGAGTGCGGACTCCGGCTTCCACTTAATCCCCTTTTTCGCGAGGTTCTCCACTACTATAAGTTGAACCCTATGCAACTTACCATCAACTCCTATCGAGTGATTAATGGTATCATAGCCCTAGCTAGGCAGGAGAATGTTAGGATCACCCTTGCCGATGTACAATATTGTTATACCATGTGCCCCCTTAACTTGAAGGAAAAAGGTTACGTCTACTACCTCAAGCCGAGGTCTACTGAATTCAAAATTGTAGCCAACCTCCCGGACTCCAACAAGGGAGCCGGGGATGACTTTGTTATTGCTTCGGGAAATTGGGAATTTGGTCCAGACGAAGATATTCACCTCTACCCTCTTCCTCGAACAGTTAAAGAGGGCAAGGGTAAGAGCCCAGTGTCAATACTTAGTTATTTCTTTTCTAAGTCTTCAAAACTTTGTCTGTTTCTAATGTCTGTTTGTTTGTCCTACAGATCTTCATCAGCCACCAAAAAACTTCCGTCAATCCTTCTTCCCTGGAAAAGATTTAAAGAAGCTCCTAGATCTCCTAATCCACAAGCGCAAGGCTCCCCTGTTACTGAATTTTATTTCGACATACAAATCCACACTGCCCGATGTCCCAAAAAGAAAAAAGAAAAGCCTATCTCCTCCCTCTGCTACCATTCTACAAACAGCATCAACATCTCGGGCTGACCAAGGGTCAACCTCTGATCCAGCCGACCAACCATCAACTTCTGCCCCATACCTAATCCCAATACCAGAAAGAAAACGTCGGCGAAGACTCGTCAAAACTGTTGAGATGGGTCGCCCGAAGCCCGTTGCCCAAGATCTCCTAGCCGACCTTCCCACGGATGTTGACGCTCAACCGCCGCAAACCATGCCCCCCACCAAAGCCGAAGAGAATTAAAAAAGCTCAGCCTAAGGCCAAAGCTACTGAGGTTGAGGCTGAGGACGCCCTGCCCATCTCACACTTGGCTGAGAGTAAAAAAACTGCTTCTACTTCTGCAAAAAGGTCTGCTGAGGCCCAGCCATCGGAATCCACCCAATCAAAGAAGCCGAGGTCATCGTCTGCGACGACCTCGGGTTCCAAAATACCAAAAGTCCCTTGGAGACCAGAAATTACTCTGGAAGATAAGCCAGTCCTAGCCAGCGACAGTGCTGATGACATTAACGTCGGCGTGGCCCTAAGTACTGCTCTACTTCTCCCAGGCGATCTTGAACGAAACGCCAAGATGAGTGAGTATGAGAATTACGCCTTTATACTGCAACACTCTGTCCAAGTAAGTGCCTTTATGTTGAAATTTGTTTTCTCTCTTAATTTGTAAAATTTTATAACAATTTGTGCCTTGTGTTCTTTCTGGCCATCCAACATGCCCACTCCCTCTCCATGCAAGCTTTCGAAACAAGAGAGAGGTTGGCCGACATGAAGAGGGAGGTTTCTGCTCTTAAAAAGGAGAGCAAAACTCTTCAGTTAAAAATGAAAAAACTAGAAGACTAGGTTGAGGCTACCACCAAAGCCCAAACCCTAGCCGAAGAAAACGCTGAGTCTGCTGAGGCCATCAAAAAAGTTGCCGAGGCTGAGAAGAGAGAGGCTGAGGTCAAAAAGGTCCAAGCTGAGAAAGAGCTTCAGAAGGCTCTGGCCACCAAAGAAGCTGAGATTAAAGAAGCTGATGAGAAGGCTTACGCCCAGGGTATGGCCGACGTCTCTGAGGAATACAAACTGCAAGTCAGGCAGGCATGCAACAGGGGCTTCTCCCTCGGTTGGATGGCCCTTGCCAAAAAGCTCAACATCCCAGATGACTCGCCACTGCGCAAAGCCGACGTTATTCCTCTGCCGTTCCCCCCTCCTCCTCTATCAAGTCAACCTGAAGGAGGATCTGAATCTGAGTCTGAAGATGCCGATAAGGAAGAGGATGAGGCCTTGGTCAGAAAATCAAGGGATGCCGATGGGGCTAAGTCCCCTCCTCTGAATGAACAAGTCCTTGACTTGACACAAGATGAAGAAGGTGATGAGGTTATCCCTGAAGCTGTTCCTGACACTGTTCCAGCCGACATCCCGTCCGAGGTTAAGACTGTTGAACAAACTCTTCAGGAAATTGACGCCGAAATAGCGGCAGAGAAGGAGGCCGAGGTTGTATCAGATCTCTAAATTCAACAATCTGGAGGAGAAGACCCTTAGTTTTGTTTTTCCTTTATCTTTTTCTGAACAATGTAAGCTTTTGCATGGCCGACGTGCCTTCCAGTTTTGTAAATGTTAACTCAGCTTTCCTTTTCTTAATGCTTGAATTCTTGAATCTTTGTCTTTTCTTTGATTGCTTCTGCATAGTTTCTATACTTAGAATATTTTGCATGCCCTTCATATCTTGCCACTTTTGTGCAATCTTCTCGGGGTTACATATTTCGGGTTTAATAACTACAAGTTTTACTTCGGCAAGATACTGACCTGCAAACTTTTCATAAGTTTCAACAAGTGTAAAACATATATTATTCAATGTCAATTTTGCAAACTTTTTTCCAAGTTTCAACAAGTATTTAAACAGTGATCTCGGTCTAACCTACTTGTAAATTGCTGCAAATTTCAACAAGTGTTAACATATACTGTAAATTTTTCTCAAGTTATAACAATGATCAACTTGTAAATTGCTACAAATTTCAACAAGTGTTTAAACAATATACTTAACTTTTACCTCAACCTGTAAATTGCTGCAAATTTCAACAGATGATCACATGTCGGCTTAACATTATCTTGTAAATTGCTACAAATTTCAACAAGTGTTAAGCATCTTCTTTGGTTTGGATCAACCTGTAGATTACTTTAGGTGTGCAAATTATAACCTCGGGCTTCACTTCGACTTGTAAATTGCTACAAATTTCAACAAGTGAAGAGAAACAGTAATCTCGGCTTAACTTCAACTTGTAAATCGCTACAAATTTCAACAAGTGAAGATAAGGAATCGGCTTAATTCCAACTTGTAAATTGCTACAAATTTCAACAAGTGAATTAAGGAATAATCTCGGCTTAACTTCAACTTGTAAATTGCTACAAATTTCAACAAGTGAAGATAAGGAATCAGCTTAATTCCAACTTGTAAATTGCTACAAATTTCAACAAGTGAATTAAGGAATAATCTCGGCTTAACTTCAACTTGTAAATTGCTACAAATTTCAACAAGTGAAGATAAGGAATCAGCTTAATTCCAACTTGTAAATTGCTACAAATTTCAACAAGTGAATTAAGGAATAATCTCGGCTTAACTTTCACTTGTAAATTGTTACAAATTTCAACAAGTGAAGATAAGGAATCAACTTAATTCCAACTTGTAAATTGCTACAAATTTCAACAAGTGAATTAAGGAATAATCTCGGCTTAACTTCAACTTGTAAATTGCTACAAATTTCAACAAGTGAAGATAAGGAATCAGCTTAATTCCAACTTGTAAATTGCTACAAATTTCAACAAGTGAATTAAGGAATAATCTCGGCTTAACTTCCACTTGTAAATTGCTACAAATTTCAACAAGTGAAAATAAGGAATCAGCTTAATTCCAACTTGTAAATTGCTACAAATTTCAACAAGTAAATTAAGGAATAATCTCGGCTTAACTTCAACTTGTAAATTGCTACAAATTTCAACAAGTGAAGATAAGGAATCAACTTAATTCCAACTTGTAAATTGCTACAAATTTCAACAAGTGAATTAAATATCTCTGTCTTCTCTCTGCCCCTAATGTGAACCTGAGTTCTACTTGGGTTCTCATTACTCATGTCTTCCAAAAATACCAATATGTAACTTTATCCATCATATGTGTTTTAAAGAAAAGGGAAAAGATTTTATTGATGACATCGGCCAAAAATAGTGCACATCTAATGATAGAAGAATTTCAAATTACAAGTGTTCCAAGGTCTTGGCAGTGCTTTGCCCTCGTTATCTTCAAGCCGATAAGCTCTATTGCCTAATACTGAAGTAATTCTATACGGTCCTTCCCAGTTTGGGCCAAGCTTGCCCTCTCTGGGATCCTTCTTGTTGCTGATGACTTTTCTCAGGACTTGGTCGCCGACTTGAAAATCTCTTGGATTGACCTTCTTGTTGTAAGCTCTGGCAAGCTATTGCTGGTATACTGCGAGCTGTATTGCAGCTTTCTCTCTTTGTTCTTTCAGAAGATCCAGATCTCGGGCTAAGAGTTTGTCATTGGTGTCATTCTCTACTCCCTGGGTCCTGATCCCTGGGATGCCGATCTCTAATGGGATGACTGCTTCTGTGCCATAAGCCATGGCAAATGGGGATTCCCCTGTTGATTTTCTCGGCGTAGTTTGATATGCCCAAAGCACGTTGGGCAATTCGTCTACCCACTTTCCTTTTGCTGCCTGCAGCCTCTTCTTTATTCCATCCAAAATTACTTTGTTGGATGCTTCTGTTTGACCATTACTTTAGGGAAAACTTGGTGTTGAAAAGTAGTTCTTGATCTTGAATTTGGTACAAAAGTTCTTGATGAGTTTGCTGTCAAACTGTGTTCCGTTGTCGGCAACTATTGCTCTTGGAATGTCAAATCTGGTGATGATGTTTCTCCATATAAAGTTCTTGACGTCCACATCTCGAATTTTGGCAAGAGATTCTGCCTCTATCCACTTCGTAAAGTAATCTGTTGCCACCAGCAGGTATTTTCTCTACCCAGTTGCCTGGGGAAGTTGCCCAACAAGATCCATGCCCCATTGGGCAAACGGCCAAGGGCTGGATACTGGGTTCAAGTCAGCAGCTGACTGATGTATCAAAGGTGCAAACCTTTGGCATTGTTCACACTTCTTCACGTAGGCTTCAGCATCCTTTTGCATGTAGGGCCACCAATACCCATGGGTAATGGCCCTGTGGGCTAACGATCTGCCCCCAGCGTGGCTTCCACAAATTCCTTCATGAATTTCATATAGGAAATCTTCAACCTGCAAAGGGTGTACGCACCTTAAAAGGGGTCCAGTGAAGGATTTTCTGTAAAGATGTTCATCTTCTGTCAGACAGAATCTTGCAGATTTCAATCTGACTTTGTGTGCCTCCTTACGATCTTCTGGTAACTTTCCTTCTTTCAGGAATGCAACAATTGCATCCATCCAGCTTGGCCCCATGTCCACACACATTGCTTGCTGCTCTGTGTTCTCTGGTTCTATGCTCGGGCCCGACATATAGTCGATCATAATTGTCCTTATTTTTCCAGTCTGCATTGAACTTGTCAGGTTAGCCAACGCGTCGGCGTGGGTGTTATCATCTCGGCTAACTTGGAGTAGTCGGCAGTTCTGAAATAGGGCTGCCAATCTGATGACCTCTTTTGCATATGCCGACATCCTTTCGTCCCTGGCTGCAAATTCACCTGTTGACTGGTTAACAATAAGTTGTGAATCACAAAAAACTATTACCTCATCTACTTCTGCTGCTGTTGCCAGTTTTAGCCCTACAATTAATGCTTCGTGTTCCGCTTCATTGTTTGAGGCCTTGAACCCCAAACGGATGGACTGTTCTATTATTTCTCCATCTGGAGATATCAGCAGTACTCCCGCCCCCGCTCCTTGTCGGTTCGAACTTCCATCGACGAATAGTCTGAATGAGTCGCCGATGTAGATGCTGCAGGGTCTGAGCTTTTCCTTCCTTTGCTCTTTTGCCTTTGGCTGGGATTCTCTTTGCTTGCTGGGACAATGCTCATCCTGGCTCAACGGAGCCCGATGTTCGATGGTTTTGGGGGTGAATTCTGCCACGAAGTCGGCCAAAACTTGGCCTTTAACTGCTGTTCTCGGCCTGAAGTCCAGGTCATACTGACCTAGGGCTACGGCCCATCTTGCTATCCTTCCTGTTAAGTCTCCTTGCTGCAACAAGGACTTCAGTGGATGCTCTGTTAAGACCACAATCTTGTACGCCTGAAAGTAATGGTTTAACTTCTTTGAAGCCATTACTAAGGCTAGCATTAATTTCTCCAGTGGTAGATACCTTGTTTCTGCATCGGCCAAGGTTTTACTTACATAATAAACAGCATTTTGCTTCCCTTTTTCTTCTCGGATTAGTACTGCACTGACTGCGTGTTCTGAAACTGCCAAGTATAAAAATAGTTCTTCCCCTGGTTCTGGATTGGAAAGAACCAGAGTTGTGGTCAAGTACTTCTTTAGGTCGGTTAAAGCGGCTTCGCATTCCTCTGTCCATAGAAAGTCTGTGGCTTTTTTCACCAAGTTAAAGAAGGGTCTGCATTTATCTGAGCTTCTGCTGATGAATCTGTTTAGGGCTGCGGCCCTTCCAATAAGCATCTGAACCTGTTTTGCCGACGTTGGGCTCTTCAGCTCTAGGATGGCCTTGATTTGGTTTGGGCTGGCCTCAATACCCTTTCTTGTTACCAGATATCCTAAAAACTTACCTGATCCAACTCCAAACGCGCACTTTGATGCGTTGAGTCGGAGCCGGTATGTTTTAAGTATATTAAAGACTTCTTTTAGGTTGGCAAGATGACCCTTAGATTCCTTGGTCTTCACGACCATGTCATCGATGTAGACTTCTACCGTTTTGCCAATCAGGTGCTTGAACATCTTTGTTACTAACCTTTGGTAAGTTGCTCCTGCGTTTTTCAACCCAAAAGGCATTACCTTGTAACAGTACAAGCCTTTAGGGGTGATGAACGCGGTCTTCTCCTCGTCTGGAGGGTACATGGCAATCTGGTGGTACCCTCTGTATGCATCCAAAAAACTCATCCTTTCGTGCCCTGAAGTTACATCTACTAGCTAGTCAATCTTGGGCAGAGGGAAGCTGTCTTTGGGGCAGGCTTTATTGAGGCTGGTAAAGTCTACACAGACCCTCCATTTGCCGTTCTTCTTTTTCACTACTACTGTGTTGGACAGCCATGTCGGGTAGTGAACTTCTCGGATGGCCCTGGCTTCCAGAAGTTTGTCTACTTCTTCTTCTACTGCTTCGACGTGCATCAACGTCGGTCTTCTAGCTCGTTGAATCACAGGTTTTGCCGACCTGTCGACATTCAGTCTGTGGCAAGTGACCTCAGGGTCAATGCCAGGCATTTCATAAGGTGTCCAGGCGAACACCTCAATGTTGGCTCTAAAAAAATCTTCCAGTTCTCTTTCCTCTTCTTTGGCTAAGCCTGAACCGAGAAGAAAGAAGCGTTCTTCGTTGCTCTCCTGGACAAGGATTTTTTTTTGTGTCTCTTCACTCTTTTCGGTTGGCTCCTTGCCGACATCATCTAGGACCTCCATGTCCTCGTCTTCAATCTCTGTCTCTTTTGGCTCTCGAATGCTGCAAGTAGACTTCGTTGCTGCCATGGAGCAACTTTTTGCCTGCAGTTGATCTCCTCTGACTTCTTCAATCCCATGCTCTGTGGGGAACCGTAGTAGTTGATGCAATGTTGAGGGAACTGCCTCCATTGCATGCAACCATGGTCTTCTCAAGATGATGTTATATGGTGAGGTGTGTCAATCACCATAAATTCTGTTTTGATCTTCTTAGTACCAGCTTGTACTTCCACGCTTGCTGCGCCTAGTGGCCATGTCGGCGTTCCATTGAAGCCGACCATAGGGTTGTTGGATTGTTCCAGGTCATCAGGATGAAGGCCCAGCTCTTTGTAACATCTGACGTACATGATGTCACAAGAGCTGCCTTGATCTATTAGGATGCGTTTTACTTGGCATTCCCCAACCTGGAGAGATACTACCAAGGCATCATTATGCGGATGCTGGACCATTTCTAGGTCGGCTTCAGTGAAAGTTATCATTGGTCCTTGGCATTCTTCAGGCCGAGGTCTTTTGTGTCCGACCTGGTTTACGTGCTGTAGGTGTTTTACTCTTTGGGTTTCTCCCCGAATGTCGTTTTCGTTCACCTTTGAGTGAATTACATTAACCACCCGTGGTCCTCCTGCCTGTGGTTGTTGTGTTGGGGGAGGCGGAGCTGCAGGTGCTTGAGGCAATCTTGCTTGTTCTTCTCTTGTCTTGGCCTCAGATGGCCTTGCCTTACCAAGTCTTCTAAGTGTGTTTTTAGGGCTCTGCAACCCTGAGTTGGGTGCCCTTCTTCATTGTGGTAAGCACAACACCTACCAACGTTTCTTCCCATGAATTCCCCTGGTGCTCTTGCTGGAGTTCTGAAATATGGTTGGTTTCGTATTTATGGATAGGGATTCGGAACACCGTGGTCACTGCCTGTTTACCCTTCAATTCTGTTTCTTGTTTGGTCGGTCCGTTGTTACCTCGGCCTCGCTTCGGCGAGCCGTTTCCTTTCTCCTGCTTTATCTCTTTGTTTCCCGATGTATCTTCCTCGGCTCTGGCGTACTTCTCGATTCTTGCCATGAGTTCTTCCATGCTTTTTGGCAGTGTTTTTGCCAAAGACTTCCGTAGTGGGCAGTCATCTTTCAGGCCGTTCTTGAAAGACACAACTGCCACTTCTTGGTTACATTCGGGTATTCGATTGAACACCTCGTAGTATCTCTTCGCGTAGGCCCGAAGGCCTTCTTCCTTGGTGATTCTTAAAGCCATCAGGGCGTCGACCCTCAAGGGCTGTAGTTTGTTCGTCACAAACCTGGCCACAAACATCTCGGCCAGGCCTTCCCATGTCTTTACGCTTCCCTTTGGTAGTTTATGGAACCAATCGGATGCAATTTCCCCAAAGGATGAGGGAAATACTTTGCAGAGCAACGGCTCGTTCCCACTGTATAATGCCATTGAGTTCAGGTACAGTCCAACATGAAAGTTGGGGTCTGACTTACCATCATAAATTTGGAACCTCGGCATACTGAATCTCTTTGGTGCTTCAAATTGGTCCAGTTCCACCGAGAATGGTGTTCTCGGCTTAACTGGGGAAGTTACCTCGGCTTCAACATTCTGCTGCCTTCTTTTGAAGTAATCGCTCAAGTCTTCCTTACTCCTACCCGGAGCTCGGCTATCTCTGGACTTCAATCTTTTTGGCACGCTACTTTCGGCCTCGTGATGGGCCCGTTTCGATCTTTCTCTATGGGTTGTGTCAAAGCAGAGTGCTTGCCCTTGAACATGCCGATGTTCTTTGGGCCCTGTATCCTTCATGCGATGTGTCCTTCGGGACTCTTCTTGCCTCGGCTCCTCTCGTCCGATTTCCTTGGAAGGTCGGTGAGGGTGGCTTCCACTCCTGGTGTGCTGAGGGGCTTCGGGGATTGCTTTTCTTCCTCCTTTCTGGGTATTAATTGCTGGCATCGACGTATCTTGCAGCGGGTATTGTGGCAGCATAACATTGTTTTGTATCATGAAGTTGACCACTGACTGTAGGCTTGCCAGCTTGTTTGCCAAGTCTTTTACTTCCTCATCCCTTCGTAGGCACCTATCCCTCCAAACCTGAAGGTTATCTTCGTTATAGTACTTGCTTTGGTTCGTCCTCTTTGAAGCGTCGCCCTCCTGGCCGACGTCTTTCTCTCCATGGTCCTGGCCATGAGTTTCTGTGTTGTGGTTGTCTCCTTCAAAGTCAAGATCAATTGGTCTGCCACTTCCAGCAGGAGTGTCGCCCCCAATGTTTTCCCTTTGTTCGTCACTGGCCATCTATTCTTCTAAGTTCCCACAGACGGCGCCAAACTGTGTGGGAGAAAATCTGACCACACTGCCTGCCTAGTAATCCGTTAGAGAGCACTGGTAGAATAGATGGCTTCAGCAAACCTGCAACAGAAAGAAAAGGCTTCGGCGGTGGCTCTTCCACCCGGGGGCACTCCGACGATCAAGTCAGTATATCTCTCAAAGATAATCAAGTGCTAAACTCACAAGCTTGAGTATAAAACTGCGTACCTTAGACCCACGGGGTGCCTCTTTTTTTTTTATAGTTTACTCAATCCCAGTCCCACTAGAAGCTTGACTTCTATGGACTCCAATTCAATACTTACTTTGGACTCTTCAAGAGATAAAGATAAACTCCCTAAGAGCTTTATCCTTATCTTTAGCAAAGTTCCCTTTTTACTCTAGGACTCTTGTCCCTTATCCGCTTATCTCGGATTCCGATATCTTCGGAGATAACCTCGGCCTCGCCAAGATAACCTCGGCATATCTACCACGACACGTGGCACCTCAGCTGACACGTCGGCGTCACCATGCCACGTGTTGGTACTCAGAAAATATATCCCCACAGCACCCATTTAACAAGCCTTGTAAAAGCATTACTAAGTAGTAGAATTACATTTTTTATACTGCGCATCCCACAAATATATATATATATATATATATATATATATATATATTATAATGAGTTTGTGTTTGGATAAACAATTTAAGAGAGTTTGTGAAGAAAAAGTGAGAAAATTTTAACTTATAATTCATTCAATTTTTTTTTTCTTTTTCTCCACAAATTAGTAACCAAACAACTGATACCCAACATAAACTAATACCTCTGATAAAAAAAAATAAAAAAAATAAAAACCATAAACTAATACCAGTTCATTTCACGTTTGAATCATGAATTTAAATAAAAATTTAAAAAAGAAATGAAAAAAATATTAACTTATATTTCATTCGTATTTGCTTCACAATTTTCCTTTTTCTTTTCAAATACCCAAATTAATAGTAGAGACAGTGGGATAGTGGAGGTGATGTTAATGATGGGATAGCATTGGTAGTGGTGCCAAAAGCGGCAAGTTGAAGGTGGTTGTGGTGGGTGTCAGTAGAGATGATGGTGGCAGCAAGACTTTAGCTCAAAAGACATTAATCACTTTTCAAAGTTATAAAACATTTTTTGTTCAAATAGACATATTTTTCATTGACTATATAAAATATTTTCTCTTGATTTCCATTTTTTGTTGTTTGGTAAAGCAATATACATTTTTCATTGAAACAAACAGAACGAAAAACTTTGTCTAATCATCATCAGTTGTATATATCAACAGAAAATTATGACAACTCCAAAATGAGTTTATTCATGAACAAAAATTTATGCCATAATCACCATTGTCACCATACAAACAATCAAGAACAAGTTGATCAGCATCTACAATGTGACCTTCCATACAGCAGCAACAAAGAAAGATTAGGGTCACATACTCGACTACAATGTGACCATATATATAATTAGCTTCCTATATTGCCGTAGGTACTGCAATACAATTACCTAGCACCTTAATTATTCAACTTTGGGCTTAATTTGGTGCTTGAAATAGTAAGGGTAACTGAAAAGTATAGGATTACAAAGAGGAAAGTTGTTTTCCTCTCTGCTTTTTCCTCTTCAAGTAAACTTGAAAATTTTAAATTGAAAAAGAAGATATTTTCCGTGGCAAAAGCACCACCCAAAAAAATAAAAATAAAAATAATTGACGTGACTGGCTTCTCGCACCCCGGTAAGATATTGTCCGCTCTGGCGAGGTGGCGAAACGACGTTCGTCGGCCTCACGGCTTTAAAAGGCCTCTTACAAGGTGGAGGGGGCCAGTACGCTTATAAGTTGGTTGCAAGTGTCCCTCCCAGGTGATGCGGGATTGCCCCAATAACAATAAATCCTTCACAAATTCAGTCCCTTTCCATCACCGACCCATGAATCAACTGATGCCTGAAAGAAACCAAATCAATACTAGTTTCTGACAAAAATCATCAAGCTTGACTCAAAACAATTTTCAAAGACAAGATTTTTTATGTTTGCAAAATTTTCATTCCCAAAACTACCAATGTTTAATAAACCAACTAAAAAGCATCATATGAGAACAATGTGAACTGAAGCAAAATAAAGCATCATAAACATTACCATAAATAAGCACTCCAATTGTAAACATTAAGGAAATTAATACAACCAAATAAGCAAAAGAGAAGTTAGCAGCCCGAGAGAACTGATAAATCAAAGCAAAACAGGTTTTCAAAAAATAAAAATATTAAAATGAATATAGTAATATAGAAAGTATATCTCAGAAAAAACAGAGAGAATTAACATAGTAAGCAAACTCAATCTCAAAAAAAAAAAAAAATCCACAACAACTCTGTTTTCACAACAAACCCTAAATCATCAAACCCATCAAACTCAATAAATCAAACCACTATCAAACACATTTAACAAATGAACAACAAATCAAACCATGGCAAGAAATCATATATATATATATATATGAGTAACAAAAATGAGAATGAAGATGAAAGAGGCGAAACGGACCTTGTCGCCACCTCCCCTCGCCTCGTCGCCTCGTCTCCACGCCTCGCCGCCGTCGCCTCGCTGCAGGAGTTACGTCGGCTGTCCGCGTCACCCTCTTTGTTCGTCTCTTTGAAAGAGGGGTTCACAAACAAGAGGCAAACGAAAAAGAGGCTGGAAAAAAAAAATATCAAAATCACGTCGTTTTGACCAACCGCAGCAAACATCGTTCATTTTTAATTAATTTTATTAAATAAAAATTCATAAAAGTAAAATATTTATAATTTTTTAAATTATAAAAAACAATTTATACTTTAATTAAACTTTATGAATTTATTTATAATTTATCCTATATATAAATACATTTATGTATACAGGTGGAGCCATTACGTACAGCCTTGTATTAATTAATAATATCATGCCACATGTCATTCAAGGAGACGCATGTGATGACGATGCCAAACATGGGCTAAAAAAATTCCTACAATTTTGAACCCATCTGTTTCGTGTCATGACCAAATTGCGGGTCTAAACCTGCTTTAAAATATAAAATATTAGTGCATACCTGTGCCTAAAAGCACGGTGTAAATAATATTGATATCACATACGTTACAAAAATTAATTAAAATAAATCAATTCAAAATGATAACAATTTCACTGATACAAAAAATTGCATAAATTAATTTAAAATGACAACAATTTCATTAAAATATAAAACTTCACACATAAGTCCAAATAACAAATTATAGTTTTGGCAAACTTCATAATTAAAGTTTAATGTCCCGTAAGTTAGAATGGGGCAACCTTCATAAGCAAATATAACACATGTATATAGTAAGTTAAATTGAGACAACCTTCAATAAAAGAATATGTCTAAATTAATATTATAACTGAGTAACATTTTCGCTTTATCAAATTTCAAAGCTTCAAGAAATAGTAAATGAACATTTGGGTAAGTAATTATCCTAGCTTTAAAAAAAATAATAATAAAATAAAAATAAATAAAAAGATTAATCATCCAATTTAGAATAAAAGAGCCAACCATCAACACACGAAAATAATTTAGATAATCACGAAAACAAATGAAAATAAATAATTACATCTAATTTGGAATCCCATTACAGGCAGGCTCATGACAAAAGCTTTGACCAATTAATTATTATACAACAATTTACTCAAAATTCTCACTATCATTGTTTTTCTTCAATATACTCATCACAGCAAAAGAATGCGTAAGGAGAAACCCAATAAAAAAAAATGTAAATACAAAGATGTTACCTTCTGCAATATCATGGACAACTGCCACTTTAATACACTTGAAATTTGAAGAAAAAACAAATTTATAAGTCAGGCAAAATATATCACTCTAATCGAGTGCGAAGGATTCACAAAAAACAAAACAATTACATGAGGTCAAATAATTTAGGTTAGTGATCGGAAGAGATCGTATGAATGTGTAATAAATTTTTATATTACAATTTATTAGGTAGTGCCTAATGAACAATTAGAAGGCTTAACCATAAAGTAGAAATTACCACCACTTCAATAAGATAAAAAACTTGAATGATTGAAGAGATTGTACTTGACTGCTAAAAGTTGTGATTTAAAACATTCCTTACAAAAACCATGCACATTGTGTAAAAAAAATTTGAATGTGGTTTTTTTTTTTTTAAAACTTGGAGTGTCGTAGGCACGGGTGGTTCTTTTACAATGAAATGTGGTTCTTTTACGATAAAATCATGAAACTATCCTATTTATACCCAAAAGGCAGTATAAGTTGATTTTACTATTACCCAATTCTATCAATTTAACTTAATTGAATAAATCTGACAAAGACATGAGTTATTACACATCGTTTTCCTATGTATTCTGTTAGTTTCTTTAGACCAAGAATCAAACCATCTAATTCAAGCAATCAATCAAAACCCCACACATAATAATATAAAATTCTAAACCTCCCAATCAATAATACCAAGAACAAAAAGAGATTAGATTCCACAATAAACATAGTTAAATCATTACACTATAAAAAAAAAAAAAAATAGAATTTGAAAGTAGACTAACAAATATAAGGGTTCTCTGATAAACCAACCGATAATGATGAAATTATAAACAACCAATTAGAGGATTCTATGTAAATAAGACGACTTTTGTTAATGAGATTAATCAAAGATTGAACAGGATGATACTACAAATCCAAATAATTAAGTTATGAAATTCAAAACCAATTAACTGAAAAAAATAAAAAATAAAAAATCTAATATCTGTCATTAACACAAAGAAGCCATAAATTTGAAATCTTAGCAAATAAAAACTCCTACTCAACTTCTATAAGTCTAAAACAAATTCACTCATGAATTTACCTTTTATATCAATAACTCATGCCAATTAGGGCTGCAAACGAACCGAGCTGAGCCAAACTCTGCTGAGCTTGAGCTCGGCTCGTTAATATTAATGAAACTCGAGCTCGACTCAGCTCGATAAATTTTTTTAAATATTATTTATATTATTTAATATATAAAAAATGTATTTATATTATTATTTATATATTTATATATTATTTAATATATAAATAATATATTTATTATATAATTTAAATAAAGATAAACGAGCCGAGCTTGACGAGTTGAGCTTATGCGAGCTCGAGCTCGGCTCGTTTATTAAACGAGCCTAACATTCGAGCTCGAGCTCAGCTCATTTAGTAAACGAGCCGAGCCGAGCCGAGCCGAGCCCTTAACGAGACGAGCCGAGCCAAGCTTGTTCATGAACAACTCGGTTCATTTGCAGCCCTAATGCCAATTAAACAATATCAATAACTCAATAAATCAAGATTTTATAGATATTGAATTTATAATTGGTTTATTGAATTTATCTTCTTACTTACATTGGTAAAATTTCGAATTCCATAGAAATTGAATATATTTGTACCAATTAAACAAAACCAAAATTTTAATTGAGATATGGGGTGGAAGTGAGTGGGAATCATTCCATTATAAATCTTCAGCCTAAAACAAAATCCAAACACAGGTGGGCTAAATTGGTGGTGTATAATGAGATTACAAATGTACATTAAATATTGAGGGAAAAAAATTAAGGTTGCACATTGTTTTCCTATGCATTTTGTTAGTTTCTTTAGACTAAGAAATCAATCAAAACCACACATATAATAATATAAAATTCTAAACCCGCCAATATCAATAATATAAAATTTAAGCTAAAGATACACTGTTTTATGTCAATATCAATAATCTGCCAATCAATAACACCAAGAACAAAAAGAGATTAGATTCCACAATTGACATAGTTAAATCACTACACTATGAAAAAAAAAAGAATTTGAAAGTAGACTAACAAATAAAAGGCTTCTTTGTTAAACCAATTTAAAAAATTCAATTTAAATTACCATGCTTGATATACAAAATGATTCATATACCATGTTAATTTAAACTAACAAAATGCATAGGAAAACAATGCTTCACACACAAACACAATGTTTCATATACAAATTACCATAAATGTAAATAAAGCAATTAAATTGGAAGTGATTTTTTGTTTTGAAACACTCTTACTGCAATTGAAAGCTTCTTAGATACGTACCAATACCAAACATAATGCTTCTAAACTAAAACAAAAAAATTAATATATCCAAAAGAATCACCAAAATATATCTTTTAGAAATGAAGGAGCACCAAATTCGAAATCAGTAAGAGCACTTCTCAAAACAAAACCCACTGCTTACATCCTCTGCACCACAACTCATCATTTTGCAAATCACCACTGAATAATGTGCCAGATAAAGATTAAGTAAATACAAAAGTATTCAATAAATACCAAAAATATTTTATTTTCAACTTAATGTTAATAGTCAGGTTAACCTTTCACATTAACCCATTTAATGTTAACAATCCTTAACCTATTTGACTAACCTGGAAAAAAAAATATGGGTGTTAACATGAAACCAATATTTTCCTTAACCCCCATTTGATTTGATAGAGAGTGAGAGCATTGTTGGTGATGGTGGGGATGATGGGATGAAAAAAAAAACACACACACACACAAATTATCCAAATTTGTGGGGAAAAGATAAGTTAATTATTTATTCTATTCACAGATAAATTCAGCACTAACAAAGCATCCTAATTTCTTAAATTTTGGGCTAAGATCCAAGTACCGAAAAATGGAATGCTCTAATAAATTTTAAAGAGAGAAGTAGAACCTCATGAGGAATGATGACATATAGTCATATTGAAGAAATTGTGTATGTGTGTGTGTGTGTGTGTGTGTGTATGTGTATGAAAGAGAGAGAAAGAGAGCGCTAACCTATTGAGCATTAAGAAACAGATGATTAAGGTCAAGAAAATCCTCTCCTCCGATTTGTTGCCGCGATGTCGCCGATTTGGACCTACCGATCTAGCAAGGCTAGCACCCAACAGACCCACCCATGTAAGGATAACCTATGGCTGAAGGCACTACGAACAAACTTTTTTTGATACCACACGTGCTATGAAATTCCATTATAATGAATCAATTCAAAATGATAATATCACTCCAATTTAAAACTTCACATATAAGGAAAACTAAAATAAATAACTAATAAATTTCAAATCTTTTATTTCCGAATGAATTTATCATGACTGTAAGCTTCCCACCTCACTCACATAATTGGGGTGGTGCCTTCAAGAGTTCCCATCCCATTCTCTAACATAATTTCAAAATCAGCCATGTTTAAAGAATAGTTCAAATCAGTCTAATAAAACATCAAATATCAATAGGAATAGTTCAAATCCTTCCAACTCTTTCACAGTTTCAACTAACTACTTATAAATAAATGAAATAAAACTAACCCAAGTTACTTTGAAAACTAACCTTATTGTTGATACCAGAATATCATGGATGATACAACAAATCCAATCCACTTTCACAACCAGCTGTGTTGGAATGTCAGAGGTCCTGAAAAGATAAATGAATTCAAAAACAAATCATGAAAATAGTGTATCAAAATACACGGGTCTTTCTTAATCAAAAAACATAAAATTCATAACCATGATCAAATAGGGAGGGGGGAACTAAAGTCAAGTATATAAAAATTAAGAGGCAACAATACTATAACATACTCCTCCTTCAACCCACTAATAAATTAGTCTTTTTTAATGTAACTCTAACATCCGGCACAATATGCACTAAATTTACACAAAAATCCATGCCAAGCATATGTGACTTCCACTAAAATATGCAAAGATGCTAAATTAAATTGTTACAATTAAATGTAGTGAATTTTCAAGAGCACTTTACAGTCCACATTCAATAACCATCCATAAGGTCCAATCTTTTACATTGATAAGAGACTTTACAAAAACAGCAGTAGGAAGCTTTACAAAAGTGGTTGACATCAAGGATATACTTTACAAAGTATTTGTCAACTTTGCAAAATGTATGCCATATAATGTCTTCAAACTTGTTCTTTTACAAAAAGTACTTGGACACCTTTAAAGTGCTTGGACGCCTTCAAACTTGTTCTCCATCACATTTTGAAATGTCCATGTATCAACTTCTGTGTACTTCTTCCAGTGAGGAGCATGCACAACAATCTAATGTTTAAAAAACAATAACATTAGCATATTAAAACAATACGAAAAATAGATATTGAAATAATATAGAATGAGGATACCTTATTACAATTCCATTGGAGTAATATAGTCTTATTTATCCTCTTCAGCTCCATAGCTTTTTCACCCCAATCCTACAAAAGTTTGACTTGATCATGATTTAAACAAAATTTTAATTAAAATAGCCTTTAAATTTATTTCCTTCTTTCATCATTTGTATTCTTTTTTAAACTTCAGTTACTTCCCTCTTTTGATTGGAAAATTTTATATATCTTTGTCAAAAATCCTTTATAATTTTTTTCTAGTGTATTGTTTTTTAAGGATGCATAATTTAGTTTGGAAAGATCATTTATAATTTTTTCTAGTGTATTGTTTTTTAAGGATGCATAATTAGTAATATTAAGGATTAAAAGCACTATTCCTATCTTCACAAACTTTACAGTAAAAAAAAATTACACATAGATTATACATGTTTCAAAATATCACATTTCCCCATGATTTTCTTTACACATGCTCCAAAACAAACTTGAAAAGAACCATACCACTTGTGTATTTTTTTATTCCATTTCTTGAGTAGTTTTCATTTCTTTTTCCTTTAAGCTTCTCATTTTCCTTTACCCTTACCTTTGCCTTTGCCTTTCAAAAAATAAGCAAAAATTATTAAGGAAAAATATGAGAAGCAAATAAATTTGATTAGTGGGCTTACCCTACAAACACAGAGGACATTGAAGTCCCATTCATTATGGATCACAACATTGACATTTCTGTTTTGAAGAAACTGAATCTGTGTATATATAGAAATGCATTTGAAAGGTAAAAAAGAAATTACATTAAGAAATGTAGATTAAATAAAAAATTAGTATAGAGATCTAATATTACTGTTTCCTCCAACATGACATCCACCTGTAAAAAATAATACAAAAACATTTGATTATGAGAAAAATCTTAAATAATAA
Source organism: Camellia sinensis (assembly GCF_055761805.1). NCBI lineage: Eukaryota > Viridiplantae > Streptophyta > Magnoliopsida > Ericales > Theaceae > Camellia > Camellia sinensis. The sequence goes on from NC_138974.1 coordinate 84,977,276, forward strand.
GTAAGAAATTAAGCCTCGATTAATAAAATATAAACTAAACATGAATGTTGTCTATGATTTGAATTAAAATGAACTCCAAGGTTGTTGAAGACTTGTAGTGAAGAAATAACTCATTTAATAGTGCTATAAATAGACTGGGTTTAAATACCAATGGGATGTACAATGACTGTTTGATTATTTAATTGCGCCATAATTTAAGTACAACTGGCTATTTCTTTCTCACTATAATTCTAATTTCCAGCAATCAAATAAAATCAAAAGATTACAGAACACTACTTTGCATGTTAAAAAAGGAAATCCAATTCACACATTTATCAAAATGACCCAAATCATTTATCAGAACACTAATTATATTTGAAACACTTCAATCTCATTTATGCTTTATTTGGTACACTGAAATGGTTATTCCTTACATTTCCCTATGGAATAATCATTCCCTTATAATGGTTAATGATGACTTCCATTGCAATGAATTTTTCATTATTCTTTTAGTCAACCAAACATGAGAAGTGTAAGGAATCTTTGCACTTATTACAATGAACCAAACACTACCTTAGAGTTTCATGTGACATTTTATTCCAGAAGATTACAACATGGGGAAAAGGAAAACAGGGAAAGAAACTCAATCAAACTATCAAATAAACAGTATATAAATAAACAACATTTTTCCTTCCTCTAATCAATCATCAATTTGAAGACACTGCAAGTCAAAATTTCAAGCTAATCTAAATATGCAAAATTCCTTTCAATCCAGTACACCACCTCTATGGTAGTGATGTTGTACATACAATTGGTTGTTGGATGAGTTTTGGTCCAAAGTCTACCCTTTTTGGCACTAATTTTTTGGCTAAGCACATCTTGTAAGAGAGAGGTTACATTGCAAGAAAAAAAATATAGACGTAGAAAGAAGAAAATCTATGTAGAACTAAGTTAGAAGTTAGAGTTAAAGACCCAAAATAATAGGAGAAGCAAATCAATTTCTAGCAACAAATAAAACATATTTTCAAAAACTTCAATCCCATCCCATTTAGACTATAACTCTATAGTTTTTGAAAATATATATAAATATAAAAAATGGCTGGTGTAGATTACAGATATAAGTAAGACATTTCCCAAAGAACTTGAAACACTTTTAAGCAGGACATATCCCTAATTATTTTTGGGAAAAAAAAGGCCCATTATTGACAAAAAAAAAAAAAAGAGCCCATTATTGACAAAAGTTATAAAGTTAACAACACTGCTACAGACCACCAGTTGAGGGTGACCCCCACCACCCCCACATACATGTGGGGGTCAAAGAGACGAGGGGGGGGAAAAAAAAATTGGACCAATCAGCACCCACTGGGGGTGCTGGGCGTCTCCCCTATTTTTCTAAAGTTAATTCATACACCATGAATAACATATATCATTGAAGGAATTAATAAAAAATTACATAGATATGCAAATGCCAAACTAATAACCTACCAATTATTTTCCGTCATCAAATTTTACTAAAATTAAACAATTTATCAAAATAAGTTGTGTTTCCAACTGAAACTATCAATAAAACACATCAAACACTTACTATGTTTCGTAAAATCTATTTATTAAAATTAACAACTAATAAAAGATTTGCAAATCTACACAGTTTGAAAATAATAATTTGACTTCAAACATTAAATAAAAATAATGAATCAGTCTAAAATTTTCAGGTATTAGTAACACAATCTGACTCCAACAACATCAGAAGAAAATATTAATGAATCTTACCATTTTTCTTAGAAATTAATAAATCTTAAAATTTTTAGATATGCCTCATTACCCTAACCTGGCAAAGGGTGCCAATGAGTAGAACCAGATATAGTAGTAAAGTCAACAAATATATACTTTTGTACCTAAAGTGGACAAATAGATAGAAAAACAAACAAAAAATATATATTTCATAAAGTCAAGCTCCATACAACCAACAAATAATTTCATCAAAAATAATTCATCCACCAGGTGGTCGACCGCTAAAACATCTCCCAGATATAACTAAGCTAACCTTTTTTTGACAAAAGATAGACATGAGAAAGAAATATTTCAATCTACATAAGAAAATATTATGAGAATTGAATTATTAACCTTAAAAAGTTCTAAGAAATTCCAAGATTTTTTCATTTTTAGAAGGAAAAAAAAAAAAGAGAGGAAAAGATAAAATTTGAATCGCTGGATTAGAATATAAAATCTTACCCTATGATTCAATTTAATGGTCCACATTTTGACACGTAAGACAAAAGTCCCATCAAATTCATCAAGTCAAACTCAACCAAGTAAAACCCAATCTCACAATTTTAGAAGCTATGAAATTATCCTCTATTTTTTTCAATAATCAAACAGCCAGAAAAGCCAAAAAAAAAAAAAGAAAAATTAAAAAAAAAGTATTCACAAAAAAAAAATCCAAAAGCCAGCATATCATTATCTTACACATATTAAACACATAAACTTCAATCTCAAATATTTCTTTCTCTGCAAATCTCCCATTTACACTGTTGTTTCTGGAATTATATAGAATTGACAATGTTATTTTCTTTTCTTGAATGGGCAATCTTTTTAGATTTATGTATTAGGAACCAATGAATATTTCATTAATATTTTTGTTTCATCAACTACTGTGCCCACAAGTGCATGCTTAATTGCGATTGCACACATGACAGAGAGAGAGGCTTATTTGGTCAATAATGAAGATTTTAACTGGCCAATTTTTCACAATAATGAAGATTAAGGAAGAAGGTTAGCAATGAAGTTAGTTATTACGCAACTAATAATTCTATTAAAGAAATATTTAGGCCAGTACAACCGTGTGAATCAATTCAGCATATGTAAATTGCTATTTTAAAAAGCCACTCTAAGAAAAATGGCCAGTTTACATAGCAGAAACTTCAGTTCAACAATGAATGTAGATCGCATAAAAAAAGGAAAAAAAAAATTGATAGTGGCACTAACAAAACAGTTCTAAAATATAGTGTGTCTGGAGGTTCAAACAAATACACGAAGCACACAGCATAAAGAATAATGCAAATCATAATAAAAAGAGGCGAACTTACGATCACGATTTGCTTTCTCTATCATCTCTTGAATCTCCTTGTTAGTAAAGCTCTCGCCCAGCTCCTTTGTAATTCGTTGAATGTCTGTGGCAGATATTGTTCCCTATATTCAAATGACAAAAAAACAGTTAGTAAAAAAAAAAAAAAGACAAAATAAGGCAAGCATAATTGTATTTGCACACATTTTTATCTTGGTTGATAATGTGGAATGCTTTCGTAAGCTCTTCTTTAGTGTCCCTTTCTCTAATCTTGGTTGTCATTGTATGCACAAACTCATCAAAATCAATTGCACCACTACCACACAATAAATCTATATAAAATTATTTGAGATTGGTGTAGAACTTGAAACATGTTTAAGGAGAACATATCCTTAATTGACCAAACACTTTCTATATTGCCACCAAAGTGGATATTAGGTTGTCTATTGACTTAAAATTTATAGGTTGCCAAATAATAGAATCCATGATAGCAAAACAAAAGACATCCAAAAAAAAAAAAATCCAAAAAAACAGCAAAACAAAAGACATCCCAAAAAATTAGAGTAACTGTGTGTGTCAATTTCTGACCACACTGCCAATCAAGCACTCAGCTGGAGAACACTGGCAGAATAGATTAAGCCCAAACGACCTGTCACAAAAAGAAGAGATTCCGGCGGTGGTTCGTCCATCCGGGGGCACTCCGACGATCAAGTCAGTTATCTCTCAAAGATAACAAAAGTGCTTAACTCACTATTCAGAGCATAAAAAGCATACCTTAGACCCATGAGGGTGCCTCTCTTTTATAGCCAACACAAACCTAGTCCCAATAGAAGCCTAGCTTCAATGGACTTAGGATTACTGCTAATCATGGACTCCTGGTAGGAATGGGATAAACTCTCTAAGAGTTTTATCTTTATCCAAACTGAAGTCCTCTCCCATTCTAGAACTCTTGTCCCTTATCCGCTTATCCTAGATTCTGGTTTCTTCGCAGATAACCTCGGCCTAGCCGAGATCATCTCGGCGTCATAACCAAGACACGTGGCACCTCGGCTGGCACTTAGGTGACACCTCGGCCACGTGTTGTCATTCAAAAATTATGTCCCCACAACTGCCCCCTAGGTTCTATTACCACGACATGCTAAGGTGATGAAACCTATATCATTCCTCCAACTTAGCACGTCGGCTAAGCTTGCCTTATCCCTTACTACCGAGGTCATCATTCATCGGCTTAATATGACCAAGACTTATAGTCTGTTTTCATCAATGCTTTAAAATAATTTGCATGTCTTCAACATACACCTTAACTGTGTAATCTTCTCGATGTGGAATACTTCGGTTATACCCACTAATAGTTTATCTTGGCTTTGGCCTAACACTTGAAAATATTTTTTACAATATTTTTCACAAGTGTTATTCATAACTCGATACTTCACTCTTTAATTAGTTGTGGGGACATAATTTTTGAATGACAACACGTGGCCGAGGTGTCACCGAAGTGCCAGCCGAGGTGCCACGTGTCCTGGTCATGACGCTAAGATGATCTCGGCTAGGCCGAGGTTATCTGCGAAGAAACCAGAATTCGGGATAAGCGGATAAGGGACAAGAGTCCTAGAATGGGAGAGGACTTCAGTTTGGATAAAGATAAGACTCTTAGAGAGTTTATCCCAATCCTACCAGGAGTCCAAGATTAGCAGTAATCCTAAGTCCATTGAAGCTAGGCTTCTATTGGGACTAGGTTTGTGTTGGCTATAAAAGAGAGGCGCCATCATGGGTCTAAGGTATGCTTTTTATGCTTTGAATAGTGAGTTAAGCACTTTTGCTATCTTTGAGAGATAACTGACTTGATCGTCGGAGTGCCCCCGGGTGGATGAACCATCGTCGGAATCTCTTCTTTTTGTGACAGGTCGTTCAGGCTTAATCTATTCTGCCAGTGTTCTCCAACTGAGTGTTTGATTGGTAGTGTGGTCGGAAATTAACACACACAATTTGGCGCCGTCTGTGGAAAAGATAGGAGAATAGATGGCCAACGACGGACAGAAAGAAAAGGTTGGGGACGACACCCCTACTGAGAGTGGGAAACATATTGACCTTGACGTCGAAGAAGACAACTGCAATGAAGTGACTCGTGATAAAAATCACGGAGGAAAGGACATCGGCCAGGAGGGCGGCGTACCGAAGAAATCGGACCGGAGTAGGTATTATAACGAGGACGACCTCCAGGTATGGAAAGATAGATGCTTGCGGAGGGACGACGAGATGAAGGGAATGGCAGATAAATTGGCGGACCTGCAAACGGTCGTCAATTTCCTGATGCAGAACAACGTCATGCAGCCATCGTTCCCGCTACAAGATACGCTGATTCCAGCGGCCAAGAAAGGTGCCTAGAAAGGAGGGCAGAAAACGGTTCCTGCAGTCCCTCAGCATGGCGAGACCAAGAGACATTCTCACTGGCCTTCGCGGGAGGTCGGGTATGGAGAATCCCAAAAGACACGATCTCGACCTAGATGATTAGGTCCGAGAAGAGAAGAGCTCAGCCTAAAGTCAGCAGATCCCAGATTCCAGAAGACAAGATCTCGGCCTAGATGATTAAGTCCGAGAAGAGAAAAGCTCAGCCTAAGTTAAAGACTTTTTATATAAGGTCCACAAAAGAGTAGGTGGAAGCCATGTAGAGGGCTGGAGAATGATGTTTGGGAGTTTGAATTTTCAAGCCAAGATCGGTTTAACACTTGTTGAAATTTAAGAAAAATTTACAAGTTGAAATTAAACTGAGGTCATGTTTAACACTTGTTGAAATTTAAGAAAAATTTACAAGTTGAAGTTAAACTGAGGTCATGTTTAACACTTGTTAAAATTTAAGAAAAATTTACAAGCTAGAATTAAACTGGGGTCATGATTAAAGGAAGGAATGATATCGGTTCTGAAGTGCCAGCCGAGGTGTCACCGAAGTGCCAGCCGAGGTGTCATGTGTCCTAGTCATGACGCCGAGATGATCTCGGCTAGGCTGAGGTTATCTGCGAAGAAATCAAAATTCGGGATAAGCGGATAAGGGACAAGAGTCCTAGAATGGGAGAGGACTTCAGTTTGGATAAAGATAAGACTCTTAGAGAGTTTATCCCAATCATACTAGGAGTCCAAGATTAGCAGTAATCTTAAGTCCATTGAAGCTTGGCTTCTATTGGGACTAGGTTTGTGTTGGCTATAAAAGAGAGGCACCCTCATGGGTCTAAGGTATGCTTTTTATGCTCTGAATAGTGAGTTAAGCACTTTTGCTATCTTTGAGAGATAACTGACTTGATTGTCGGAGTACCCCCGGGTGGACGAACTACCGCTGGAATCTCTTTTTTTTGTGACAAGTCATTCGGGCTTAATCTATTTTGCCAGTGTTCTCCAGCTGAGTGCTTGATTGGCAGTGTGGTCAAAAATTGACACACACAGTAACAATTTTGAGCCAATCGACAACCTAAAAATTTAGACTCTTTGACTTGGTAGAAATGAATTAATATTCAACCACAAACAACCAGTATGTAGCAAAATATAATCATGGACATGGTATTTTGACTGTTGGAATACTGTTGATGCAAAGAATGGGGGCTGGGTATTTTGACTGTTGGAAAAGTTTTGATACAAAGAATGGCTGTTGTTAACAAAAATACAATCTTTTGTTAACCTCATACTAAGTTTTTGCTACAGCTCATTCATGGCAGTTTGTAACAGTTTGTAAACAAACATTGCTTACATATGGTTTCATTGATAATTTTGTTTGTGATACATTAATAACTTCTTGTGGTTGCCCCCTATATTTCTGTAAGTTTTTTGTGACTTAAATGAGTATTTTGTGACTTAAATGAGTTTTTTGTGCTTACATATTTTATAACTTATTCACCCCCCCCCAAAAAAAAAGATAGAAATATTTTCAAACCCTTATAAACACAAAAACAAAAACTGTCTGACCCAAATATTTTCAAATATTTGTTTGATTAATCCCCCAAAAACTAAGATAAGAGAAAACAACAAACTAAGATGAACAAAGAAAATAAAACAACAAACTAAGATGAACAAAAAATAATGTTTAAGGAACTAAGATGAACAAAGAAACTAAGATAATATCAAAAAATCTGACAACAAACTAAGGGTTTAAAATTGGTTTTGTTTCCTATGGTAAAACAGAAACACAAACACCTATGGTAAAACGGAAACACAAACACAAACACAGTCCTTTATTGGCAAATAACTGTCCGATTTGTAGATTAATATGAGAGAAAACAACAAAGAAAATAAATAAACAACATTTACCCTATTTGTGGGTAAATGTTAGCACCAATTTACAAAACTCATCCATGTCATAATGGGCATAATTAGCCACTGATAAGGACACATCTTTTTCCCTGGCCAAGGAAGCTCTGTTTTTAACCACTATGGATGAGTTGTGTGTTACTAAGATAATGAAAACAATAATAAGGACACATCAAAACACTAAATATTGGCCAGAGAATGTGCTCGGACTTAACCATTCAACACATCCATGCATAACACTCCATTCAACAAAACTCATTTACAAAACACAATCCTAGTGAAAGATATAAAGGAAGACATCACACCAAGGAAAGATACATGCCCTGTTTTTGGGTAAATGTTAGCACCAATTTACAAAACTCATCCACAGAGGCCTATTAAGTCATATGGAAAAATCTGATAAAATGCTCAGATATGGAAAAATAATTCAAATTTTGAACAATTTAAACTAACAATTAGAACCCATCACCAAACTCAAGCAAGAACCAAAAATGCATATAGAGTCCAAAATCTCTAAAACCCAATAAAAATCCTCAAAAAATAACCAAAACCCATGAACAGTACTGTAACCCAAATCCAAGAGGAGAGAAACCCCCCAAAATATCATGGATTGCAAATTTGTAAGTTGTAGTTTACCTCTGAATGGCTGTGATGTCGTCGCAAGAGAAGAGAGCCGAAACAGGTGGGCGAGAGAAAAGAGTCAATGGTCGGTGGTCTTTACCTCTGAATGGCTGCGATGTCCTCATAAGAGGAGAAAGGCGAAACAGGAGAGCCAGAGAAGAGAGTCGGTGGTGGATGGTCGAGAGAAGAGAGAACAACAAGAGGCGAGGAGAGGTGGTCGGTAGTCAATAAGTGACGGTGTCGTCGTGAGAGGAGAGAGAGAGAGAGAGAGAGAGAGAGAGAGAGAGAGAGAGAAGAGCATATAAAAGAGGGAGGATTTCTCTGAAATGAGAAAGATGGAGGATTTGGACAAAGATGAAAGAGGAGATAGAAAGAGCATTTGGGAGTGGGGAAGTGATCTCAGCCGTTCTGCACTATCCAAAGTGAATAACACATTTTTAAACTCTGACTTGTTTTCAAACTCAACCATTGGATTGAATCAATCTGAGGTGCAGATTTTGACAAATACACAAAAGTCCCATCAAAAATAAAAAACGAAGCTTCCTTGTTATATAGGTTTCAATCAAATCTTTTGATGCAACTAGCATTTGATTAAAAATAAAATATAAAAAAATATTTCAATCAAGCCTACTGTGATCAGTAACTAATTCCTTATACAAAAATTGAGACATGTCCTGATTGTAGGAGAGTCCAGATCATTTGCCATGATTTTTTGCGGTGGTTCTTACGGTGGTCTCCAAAACCATGTCGTTTTATTTAGTGGTTTTTTTTTTCAAAAATTTCATTTCCCCCCCTTTCTCTTCTATGTATCATCTTCTTTGCTTTACACCATCAATCTGAGTCAGTGAACCCTAGTAGAGAGAGAGAGGCATCGTGAGAGGCGACTGAAAGTCGGAGTAAGGAACTGAAAGAGAACGAACGCGAACTGAGAGAGAAACTAAGAGACGAAAAAGATGGTGGAGATGGAGGAGTAGCGCGATGGTGAAGGAGCAATGCAAAGGATCACAGGCGACGGTGAGTCTGGCGACGATGCGACATTGCGGTGACAGCAAGGTCTATTTCATCATCTTATTGTTACATACATATATATATATGTATGTATAGATTTGTTATTGATTTTGGTTTGGTTCAATCACTTAATCTGTTAGGGATTCATAGATGGGTTGTTATTGATTTGTCAAAAACATATAAATAGATTGGAACTATACATGATTTTTTAACCCATATTTGTTGATTTATTTAACCCATTTCACTTAATCTATATGAAAAAAATCATATATGTTTTATTAATTGATTTCACTAAAATCATAATTCAGATTTTTTTTATTCAGATTTTAACCCATGATTCAGATTTTTTTGAAATCAATTAATTTAGATTTTTTCATATGAAATGGGTTCACTCACTGAAGTAGGTAAATTTTATGTTCTATATATATATACATATATAATTCAGATTTTTTAATATGAAATTTTATGTTCTATATATATATATATAGTTAATCACATTGATCTGTTCTAATGGATTCATATTTGTTGTTAGATAGTTAATCACATTTACTTGTAAATATTATTTTATGATTCATACATTTATTTGTGGATTTATATAATTTTCTTCCATTATATATATATATATATATATGATTCAGATTTGTGCAATTCACCCCCAGAACCTGCAATTAAGTATAAATGTGGTTTATATATATGAGAGAGATGTGTAAAAAATAGCAAGAATAGAGAAATTGATTACTAATGATATTGAATTGTAGGTAATGGAAGAAAATAATATTGTTGATGATTGTGGTTGAAAGCTGAAAGTGGGAATGCCATTTAACTCTAAACAAGCCGCATATGACTTTTACAATACGTATGGGGGAAATGTAGGCTTTAGTATTATGAAGGCCTATGCAAACAAGAACAAACATACGAAGGAGATAACATCACGAACGTTTGTATGTTATAAAGAGGGAAGTCGGGGTATTGACAAACGAGATCCACTTGTCAAAAATCCGAGACAAGAGGTAAGATGTGGTTGTGGTGCCCGATTTAGTATCAAGTTAGATAGAATTTCAGGAAAATATATTGCTTGTGATTTTGTTGAACATCATAATCATGATCTTCTGCCTCAAGATTGCATTTATATGTTGCCATCCTAAAGAAAAATATCTACCACCCAAGCAATTGAAGTAGAATTGGTTTCAGAATCTGGAATTCCTCTTAGGTCTGCTTATGAACTATTTGATAGGGAATTTGGTAGAGCATCATTTGGTTTCACCAAATTGAACAAAAAATTACTTAAGATCGAAGAGACAAAAAGATTTGGAATATAGAGAAGGTTTACATATCATTAAACTTTACATATCAAAACTCATAGTTTAAGGTTTACTAAATTCAAAACCCCGAATACAACTACCAAAAAAATAAAAATAAAAATAAATAACTAAAAGGTTACATTTACTTCAGTAGTGCTATTAACATGGTAAAACCAACCAACACTATGATTGTCAACATAATCAGTTTCATAGTTTCTTGGTTTGCCTCAACTCGTTCCAATCTATTTATAATTTCATCGATTTTGTGAAAATCATAATCATAGCCTCTCTCATCTTCATTCTTCAATGACTAGCTTTACTTCTCCTTTGGATATTTGATGCATTCCCAGTTGGAGCCGCTCCCCACGCAAAGTACACGCACATCCTATCTGTACACTTGAAACATAGCCTCCCTGAATTTTTCTCTGATTCTGATATGAACATTGCAGTTTTTTTTTTCACAATTGCATCTTCTATTTTGCAAATATCCAGCATCAAAGTTTGAACCCATTGACATGATCCTAGTAAGAGCATTTTATGACACAATCAGTCTATTACAACTTAAGACAATATTCAAACAAAGATGTAAAATAAAACAATAATCAATGATTTGTTTAGTCCATACATTCAAACAATGTTGATAGTTCAAAAAATCTCAACCTATTTCTCCACCTTTTGTATAGAATGCATGTCAGGGTTGATAGTTCAAAATAATCATTGTCTCTATCTTGTTTGCTAATATTTATGAAGTAGAAGACTTCACACATTTTTTCAGTCATTTTCAAGTACACCACTTGATTTGTCTAATAACCATTGTCATTTTCATGTTCATGTTCATTCTTAACATTCTTAATGCCTCATGTTTATGTTCATTCTTAATGCCTCATTCTTAACATTCTCCATGTTCCTAATATGAAAAAGTTAAGTTTGAATGTTCGTACCACTCTTACCACTGCTAAGTGAGCATTCATGTTCATGTTCATTCTTAATGCCTCATTCTTAACATTCTTAATGCCTCATGTTCATGTTCATTCTTAGTGTCTCATTCTTAACATTCTTTATGTTCATGTTCATTCTTAAAATTTCATTACCTTTTGTTTCCACTTCTCCTTATATTAGAACTCTATATTTCTGGGTCAAGAAATCTTAACTTTTTAAGCTATGAAATTTCAATTTCATTTGGAGACATGCTGCATTCTTATCTTACTCATAACAGAGTAGGTACTTGAATAGATTCTTAGCCTATTGTTGACAAAGGACCTTTGATAGTAAAGAAGTTAGCCTCCCTATTGCTAAGTGGAAACAAATTAACAGTGGTTCCCTCAACATTCTATAGGCAAAGAAGAAGAGGATTCTTGAGGCCCAGATTAATGTCATTATTCCAACTAAAAAAGATGAAACACCAAATCAACAGATTAAACACAAAAAAAATTGAGAAAAAATTGAATAGATTAAACACAAATCTGTTTTCCCAGATTAATGTCATTATTCCAACTACAAAAGATGAATCACCAAATCAACAGATTAAATACAAAAAAAAATTGGAAAAAAATTAAACAGATTAAACACAAATTTGTTTCCCCAGATTAATGTCATTATTCCAACTAAAAAAGATGAAGCACCAAATCAATAGATTAAACACACAAAAATTGGGAAAAAATTGAACAGATTAAACACAAATTTGTTTCCACAGCAAACCCTAGAATTATGGCAACAAATCAACAATAACAAATCAACAACAAACCCATCAAACTCAATAAATTAAACCCATCAAACTCAATAAATCAAAAGCATCTATTTTTTTGAACAACAAATCAAACTATGGCAACAAATCATACTTATATATACATATATAAGTAAAAAAAATGAGAATCAACAAACGAACCACGTTGCCGTCACCTCACTCTCTTTGTCTGTCTCCTGCCGTTTCCCCTCGCCTCACCGCTGCCTCTCCTCTCCTCGCTGTAGTCGCCTCTCTGTTTGTCTCACTAGGGTTCAAACACCAGACAACAAAAACAAGCTGAAGAGCAAAATATAAGAAGTGAGAAAAAAAAAAAAAAAGTCACCGCAAGAAACTACCGCAAAGGATCTGAACTCATATTGTGGGGTGGGCACGTAAGATTCCAAGAATATTAAACACGATAGATTATTAGACGAGTCTAGAATACTAGGGTGAGTTAATGAATAAAAAATATGACTTGCACACCGCTAAGAAGATGACAATGCAAAACTTGGTAGCTGCAAATGGTTTATAATTGGAGGCTATATAGCATTAAAGTTGCATTTGTTTTGCCATTTGCAGCAGGAAGATTTTCAATATCTTATCCGCATGTAAAATTACTCATACTAAGCAATCATATTTAATAAAATAAGTAAATTTACCTATTTTTAGACTAATTTACTTGGGCCTGTGTCCGACATTTTCTTTGGCACACGTTAGTGCATCTGTGAGCACATCAATAGTCCAATCCTTCAAATCATCCTTCACAAAACAAGTAAATAAAAATAAGAGCAATGATACATCTTTAATTTTAGAGTTCAAATTAAGTTCTATTGATATGATAAGGAATAAAAAAATAAAATAAAATAAATAAGATCAAAACATCACATCACAGTAAGACTCACTAACATTAAAACTTATTTATTAGAGCTTCCAATTATTTTTGTAAAAACAAATGATCAGGCAAACCCAAAAAAGGGATTAAATCGCCGTTGGTTCAAACGTGGGATCAACTAAAATCAAATGTCACAAATATATTACAAAATTTAAATTAAAAAAACTACAAAGTATTAAAATTACAAAAAAGCAACATAGATGCACAAAATCAAATAAACTAAACACAGATTCTTCATCCGTCACCGATATATGGGGCTTTAAGGAATGAAGACTGAATGAGGATGAAAAATCAAATGACGGAATGAGGGTTGAAAGAGCCCTAAGCCAAAATTTTAAAGGAGCTTAGGAATCAGTCGGTCAAAGTAAACCGTTGCCAATTTGAACAAGTGGCTGGTTTAACCACAGCTCTAAGCGGCATTAACAAAGGAGGGCAGTTTGTGTTCAAAGCAGTTTTGTGGTTCATATGGACCAGTCTGATCTAATTTTCATAACATTATTATTTAACACACAAACACACACACATACTTTCTGAAGAATATAACTAAGCACGTACCCAAATCACAATCCATTTAATTTGGTTATACAAGACAGTGAATTGTTATTTGCTGCTCTGAGCTACAAATGTCATCATCAGTTCCATCAGTAACCATAGTAAACTGTTTTCAGCTACACTAGAACTAGAACAATGCGGTCAGTGTTTCTACCATGGTAACAGACCTGGGTTAAGAAACTTGGCTGCTTATTATAACTGTGTGGGTGAAAATCTGACCACACTGTCCGCCTAGTAATCTACTAGAGAGCACCGGCAGAATAGATGGCTTCAGCAAACCTGTAATAGAAAGAAAAGACTCCGGCGGTGGCTCTTCCACCCGGGAGCACTCCGACGATCAAGTTAGTATATCTCTCAAAGATAATCAAGTGCTAAAACTCACAAGCTTGAGTATAAAACTGTGTACCTTAGACCCACGGGGGTGCCTCTCTTATATAGTTTACTCAATCCAAGTCCTACTAGAAGCCTAACTTCTATGGACTCCAATTCAGTGTTTACTTTGGATTTCTCAAGAGATAAAGATAAACTCCCTAAGAGCTTATCCTTATCTTAGCAAAGTCTTCTCTTTACTCTAGGACTCTTGTCCCTTATCCATTTATCCGCTTATCTCGGATTCCGATATCTTCGGAGATCACCTCGGTCTTGACGAGGTAACCTTGGCATAACTACCAGGACACGTGGCACCTCGGCTGACACGTCGGCGTCACCATGCCACGTGTTGGTACTCAGAAAATATATCCTCACAACTGCCCCCTAGGTTCTATTGCCTCGGTATTCTGAGGTGATGAAACCTATATCGATATTTCTTTCTGTATATTGGCTCAAAAACTGTTTAGCCGAGATCATTCATTTCAGGCCGACGTGTTCTCTTCGGAGAACAAGAACTCAAACAAATTCCCTCACGCGCATGAGCTGTCATGCATTTTTTCTCAACCGTTCCCCTTACGTGTTCTATCTTCATTGGCCCGTGTCTGTGACGCGCTTGTAAGCCGTCTTTCACCTGTCTGCGCCGTCTGACGCATACGTTCCTCCAAGCGCAATAAATGCCCTGTTTTGCCGCCGTTTCAAGTCTTTTACAAAACTTTACTTTTTTTCTTCATTTCTTTTACTTTTGCACTTGATTCTCTGGCTTTCTCTCTCTCTCCCAAATCCGCCATTGCCCTAGCTTCAAGCTCTGCAACCGTCTTCATTCTTCCATTTCAGCGAGGGTTTCGCCGTTTCGTCGTGTCTACAGCCGTCGCCTTACTTCGGCGACTTTCATCCCGGCTTCATTTGTTCTGGTAAGCCTCTGTTCCTCTCATTCCCAATTTCTTCTATGTGCTTTCGTTTACTTACTGCCATTATTGCTCTGTTCAAACCTTTGATTTATTGAACTATTTATCTGGATACGTCTATTCCATGATTTCACTCATATTTTGAACACTTGTATTATTTCAACACTTTTCTTGCCACTGTTCTTGGCCTTTTACTTCTGTATTCTTCATGTTCTTGATAGCCCATCCCTGTTCTTGTTTCTGAAATTTCGCCTTTGTTTTCTGTTTTTTGTGTCTTTGCCAGATCTTTGCCCTCTTTCAATCTTTGCCCCCATAGTTTTAGGTTTGGGATTTGTCTATAGAACCTGTCAATTCTTAGGAAAAAATTGAAACAATCCCTACCAGTATATACCTAGGGTTTCGCCGAGGTCCTGATAACCCCTTTAGAGCACCTTCTTTCTGAAACCTAGCCCTCTGATTTTAGGCCGACGTTATGGGTATGTGGAGACATAGGGTAGACACCCCGACCAAACTTGAGTACTTTAGGCAAGAGTTTTCTATTCCTGCCGATGTCCATCTCAGGCCAGCTGAAGATAATGACTCTATTATGCCTACAGATGATTCAATGCCCTTTCCTATAGTAGCTTTCACTGAGTGCAGACTCCGGCTCCCACTTAACATTCTCTTTCGCGAAATTCTTCACTTTTACAAGTTGAACCCTATGCAGCTTGCCATAAACTCTTATCGAGTGATCAATGGCATCATAGCTTTAGCTAGGTAGGAGAACGCTAGGATTACCCTGGCCGATATTCAGTACTGTTATACCATGTGCCCCCTTAGCCTGAAGGAAAAAGGCTTCGTTTATTATCTTAAGCCGAGGTCGACAGAATACAAAATCGTTGCTGACCTCCTAGACTCCAACAAGGGGGCTGGAGATGACTATGTTATTGCTTCGGGAAATTGGGAGTTTGGTCCAGACGAGGACGCTCATCTCTACCCTCTTCCCCGATCTATTAAAGAGGGCAAGGGTAAGAGCCCAATGCCAATACTTTAGTTGTTTCTGTTCAAGTCTTCAATATTTTATCTGTTTCTAATGTTTGTCTCTTCTTGTAGACGTTCGTAAGTTACCAAAAGACTTTCACCAATCCTACGTTCCCAGCAAAGACTTAAAGAGGCTCCTAGATCTGCCAATCCACAAGCGCAAGGCCCCACTGGTACTGAATTTTATTCCGACGTACAAGTTGACTTTGCCCGACGTTCCCAAACGAAAGAAGAAAAGCCTTTCTCCTCCTACTGCCACAACTCAAACCACCTCTTCATTACGAACAGATCAAGAATCAACATCTGACCCAGCTGATCTGCCATCTACTTCAGCCCCATACTTAATCCCAATACTAGAAAGAAAACGTCGGCGACGACTTGTCAAGACTGCTGAGATGGGTCGCCCGAAGCCTGTTGCTGTAGATCTCTTAGCCGACCTACCTGCCGACGTTGATGCTGTTCCAACCCAATCCATGCCCCCACCAAAGCCAAAAAGAACAAAAAGGGCTCAACCGAAGGCCAAAGTGACTCAGGTTGAGGACACTTTGCCTATCTCTAAACTGACTGAGAGTAAGAAGACTTCTTCTGCTTCTGCAAAAAGGTCTGCTGAAAACCCACCCTCTGAGTCCACACAGTCAAAGAAACCAAGGTCGGCCTCAGCTACTACCTCGGGGTCCAAGAAACCGGATGTCCTTTGGGCTCCCAAAATTACTTTGGAAGACAGGCCAATTATGTCTAGTGAAAGCGCCAACGACATAAATGTCGGCGTTGCCCTCAGCACGGCGTTGCTTCTTCCGGGTGACCTCGAGCGAAATGCTGAGTACAGTGAGTACGAGAATTACGCTCTAATGCTCCAGCACTCCGTTTAAGTAAGTGTTCCTGCTTGGAATTTTCTACTTTCTTTCTGTTTCATACTTAAAATATTTTTTAACACTTTTGTTTTCTTTCAGGCCATCCAACATGCCCATTCGTTTTCAATGCAAGCTTTTGAAAACAGGACAAAGTTGGTCGATCTGAAGAGAGAGGTTTCTGCCCTTAAAAAGGAAAACAAATCTCTTCAATTAAAGATGAAAAAACTGGAAGACCAGGCCGAGGTTGCCACCAAAGCCCAAACCCTTGCCAAGGAAAAGGCTGAATCTGCCGAGGCTATTAGAAAGGTCGCTAAGGCCGAGAAGAGAGAGGCCGAGGACAAAAAGGCCCAAGCGGAAAATGAACTCCAAGATGCTTTGTCTACTAAAGACACTGAAATAAAGGCGGCCGATGAAAAGGCCTATGCTCAGGGAATGGCTGATGTTACAGAAGAATACAAACTACAAGTCAGGCAGGCGTGCAACAGGGGCTTCTCCCTTGGTTGGATGGCCCTTGCCAAAAAGCTTGACATCCCAGATGACTCGCCATTGCACAGGGCTAATGATATCCCTCTGCCATTCCCTCCACCTCCACCTCCAAGCCAAGCTGAAGATGATTCTGAGTCTGAATCTGAGGATGAGGATAAGGATGATGATGAAGCTTTGGTAAGGAAGCCCAAGGATACCAGTGAGACAAAGTCTTCTCCTCAGGAGGATCAAGTCCTAGACTTGACTCATGAGGAGGATGATGAGGTTATCAAGGAGACCACTCCTGAGCAAGCATCATCTGATGTTCCTCAAATCGGCAAGAGCGTTGATGAAACCCTTGCCGAGATCAATGCCGAGATTGCTGCAGATGAGGAAGCCGAGGTATCTCTTCAGGAGACCTCTGAAGTTCAGATCCAGCCAGATGCTGATATTGAGAAGTCTTAACTTTCATGTCTTCTCTTTTGTACCCTTGTACTTTGTTTTGTTTTCTGGACAATGTAAGCTTCCTCTCATGGCCGATGTGCCTTTCTTTGTTACTTCGAAACAATTTACTTCTGGTAGGCCGTAGTGCCTTCTTTTGTATACAACTGCAATTGTTTTTCTATGGATGCTGCAATTTTTTTAATTTCTCTTGATTTGCTTTTGCATAGTTCTATACTTAGAATATTTTGTATGCCTTTTATACTTTGCCATCTTTGTGCAATCTTCTCGGGGTTACATATCTCGGGTGTAATAACTACAAGCTTTACTTCGGCAAGATACCGACCTGCAATCTTTTCATAAATCTTAACAAGTATGAAACATATACTATTCGATGTTTAACTTTTGCAAACTTTTTCTCAAGTTTCAACGAGTATTTAAACAGTGATCTTGGTCTAACCTACTTGTAAATTGTTACAAATTTCAACAAGTGTTAATCATATACTGTAAATTTTTCTCAAGTTATAACAATGATCTACTTGTAAATTACTACAAATTTCAACAAGTGTTTAAACAATATACTTAGCTTTTACCTCAACCTGTAAATTGCTGCAAATTTCAACAGATGATCACATGTCGGCTTAACATTATCTTGTAAATTGCTACAAATTTCAACAAGTGTTAAGCAACTTCTTTGGTTGGATCAACCTGTAGATTGCTATAGGTGTGCAAACTATAACCTCGGTTTTACTTCAACTTGTAAATTGCTACAAATTTCAACAAGTGAAGAGAAACAGTAATCTCGGCTTAACTTCAACTTGTAAATTGCTACAAATTTCAACAAGTGAAGATACGGAATAATCTCGGCTTAACTTCAACTTGTAAATTGCTACAAATTTCAACAAGTGAAGATAAGGAATCAACCTAATTCCAACTTGTAAATTGCTACAAATTTCAACAAGTGAATTAAGGAATAATCTCGGCTTAACTTCGACTTGTAAATTGCTACAAATTTCAACAAGTGAAGATAAGGAATCAGCTTAATTCCAACTTGTAAATTGCTACAAATTTCAACACGTGAATTAAGGAATAATCTCGGCTTAACTTCGACTTGTAAATTGCTACAAATTTCAACAAGTGAAGATAAGGAATCAGCTTAATTCCAACTTGTAAATTGCTACAAATTTCAACAAGTGAATTAAGGAATAATCTCGGTTTCACTTCGACTTGTAAATTGCTACAAATTTCAACAAGTGAAGTAAATGTCTCTGTCTTCTCTCTACCCCTAATGTGAACCTGAGTTCTACTTGGGTTCTCATTACTCATGTCTTCCAAAAATACCAATATGTAACTTTATCCATCATATGTGTTTTAAAGAAAAGGGAAAAGATTTTATTGATGATATCGGCCAAAAATAGTGCACATCTAATGATAGAAGAATTTCAAATTACAAGTGTTCCAAGGTCTTGGCAGTGTTTTGCCCTCGTTATTTTCAAGCCGATAAGCTCCATTGCCTAATACCGAAGTAATTCTGTATGGTCCTTCCCAGTTTGGGCCAAGCTTGCCCTCTCTGGGATCCTTCTTGTTGCTGACGACTTTTCTCAGGACTAGGTCGCCGACTTGAAAATCTCTTGGATTGACCTTCTTGTTGTAAGCTCTGGCAAGCTGTTGCTGGTATACTGCGAGCTGTATTGCAGCTTTCTCTCTTCGTTCTTCCAGAAGATCCAGATCTCGGGCTAAGAGTATATCATTGGTGCCATTCTCTATTCCCTGGGTCCTGATCCCTGGGATGCCGATCTCTAATGGGATGACTGCTTCTGTGCCATAAGCCATGGAAAATGGGGATTCCCTTGTTGATTTTCTCGGCGTAGTTCGATATGCCCAAAGCACGTTGGGCAATTCGTCTACCCACTTTCCTTTTGCTGCCTGCAGCCTCTTCTTTATTCCATCCAAAATTACTTTGTTGGATGCTTCTGCTTGACCATTACTTTGGAAAAAACTTGGTGTTGAAAAGTAATTCTTGATCTTGAATTTCGCACAAAAGTTCTTGATGAGTTTGCTGTCAAACTGTGTTCCGTTGTCGGCAACTATTGCTCTTGGAATCCCAAATCTGGTGATGATGTTTCTCCATATAAAGTTCTTGACGTCCACATCTAGGATTTTGGCAAGAGGTTCTGCCTCTATCCACTTCGTAAAGTAATCCGTTGTTACCAGCAAGTATTTTCTCTGCCCAGTTGCCTAGGGGAGTTGCCCAACAAGATCCATGCCCCATTGGGCAAACGACCAAGGGCTGGATACTGGGTTCAGGTCAGCAGCTGGCTGATGTATCAAAGGTGCAAACATTTGGCATTGTTCACACTTCTTTACGTAGGCTTCTGCATCCTTTTGCATGTAGGGCCACCAATACCCCTGGGTAATGGCCCTGTGGGCTAACGATCTGCCCCCAGCATGGCTTCCACAAATTCCTTCATGAATTTCATATAGGAAATCTTTAACCTGTAAAGGATGTACGCACCTTAAAAGGGGTCCAGTGAAGGACCTTCTGTAAAGATGTCCATCTTCTGTCAGACTAAATCTTGCAGATTTCAATCTGACTTTGTGTGCCTCTTTACGATCTTCTGGCAGCTTTCCTTCTTTCAGGAATGCAACAATTGCATCCATCCAGCTTGGCTCCATGTCCACACACATTGCTTGCTGCTCTGTGTTCTCTGGTTCTATGCTCGGGGCCGACATATAGTCGATCATAATTGTCCTTGTTTTTCCAGTCTGCATTGAACTTGCCAGGTTAGCCAACGCGGCGGCGTGGGTGTTGTCATCTCGGCTAACTTGGAGTAGTCGGCAGTTCTGAAATAGGGCTGCCAATCTGATGACCTCTTTTGCATATGCCGACATCCTTTCGTCCCTGGCTACAAATTCACCTGTTGACTGGTTAACAATAAGTTGTGAATCACAAAAAACTATTACCTCATCTGCTTCTACTGCTACTGCCAGTTTTAGCCCTGCAATTAATGCTTCGTATTCCGCTTCATTGTTTGAGGCCTTGAACCCCAAACGGATGGACTGTTCTATTATTTCTCCATCTGGAGATATCAGCAGTACTCCTGCCCCCGCTCCTTGTCGGTTCGAACTTCCATCGACGAATAATCTAAATGAGTCGCCGATGTAGATGCTGCAGGGTCTGAGCTTTTCCTTCCTTTGCTCTTTTACCTTTGGCTGGAATTCTCCTTGCTTGCTAGGGCAATGCTCATCCTGGCTCAACGGAGCCCGATGTTTGATGGTTTCGGGGGTGAATTCTGCCACGAAGTCAGCCAAAACTTGGCCTTTAACTGCTGTTCTCGGTCTGAACTCCAGGTCATACTGACCTAGGGCTACGGCCCATCCTGCTATCCTTCCTGTTAAGTCTCCTTGCTGCAACAAGGACTTCAGTGGATGCTCTGTTAAGACCACAATCTTGTACGCCTGAAAGTAATGGTTCAACTTCTTTGAAGCCATTACTAAGGCTAGCATTAATTTCTCCAGTGGTAGATACCTTGTTTCTGCATCGGCCAAGGTTTTACTTACATAATAAACAGCATTTTGCTCCCCTTTTTCTTCTCGGATTAGTACTGCACTAACTGCGTGTTCTGAAACTGCCAAGTATAAAAATAGTTCTTCCCCTGGTTCTGCATTGGAAAGAACCAGAGTTGTGGTCAAGTACTTCTTTAGGTCGGTTAAAGCGGCTTCGCATTCCTCTGTCCACAGAAAGTCTGTGGCTTTTTTCACCAAGTTAAAGAAGGGTCTGCATTTATCTGAGCTTCTGCTGATGAATCTGTTTAGGGCTGCGGCCCTTCCAATAAGCATCTGAACCTGTTTTGCCGACGTTGGGCTCTTCAGCTCTAGGATGGCCTTGATTTGGTCTGGGCTGGCCTCAATACCCTTTCTTGTTACCAGATATCCTAAAAACTTACCTGATCCAACTCCAAACGCGCACTTTGATGCGTTGAGTCGGAGCCGGTATGTTTTAAGTATATCAAAGACTTCTTTTAGGTTGGCAAGATGACCCTTAGATTCCTTGGTCTTCACGACCATGTCATCGATGTAGACTTCTACCGTTTTGCCAATCAGGTGCTTGAACATCTTTGTTACTAACCTTTGGTAAGTTGCTCCTGCGTTTTTCAACCCAAAAGGCATTACCTTGTAACAGTACAAGCCTTTAGGGGTGATGAACGCGGTCTTTTCCTCGTCTGGAGGGTACATGGCAATCTGGTGGTACCCTCTGTATGCATCCAAAAAACTCATCCTTTCGTGCCCTGAAGTTACATCTACTAGCTGGTCAATCTTGGGCAGAGGGAAGCTGTCTTTGGGGCAGGCTTTATTGAGGCTGGTAAAGTCTACACAGACCCTCCATTTGCCATTCTTCTTTTTCACTACTACTGTGTTGGACAGCCATGTTGGGTAGTGAACTTCTCGGATGGCCCTGGCCTCTAGAAGTCTATCTACTTCTTCTTTTACAGCTTCGACGTGTATTAACGTCGGTCTTCTGGCTCGTTGAATCACAGGTTTTGCGGACCTGTCGACATTCAGTCTGTGGCAAGTGACCTCGGGGTCAATGCTAGGCATCTCGTAAGGTGTCCAGGCGAACACCTCTATGTTGGCTCTAAAAAAATCTTCCAGTTCTCTTTCCTCTTCTTCGGCTAAGCCTGAGCCGAGAAGAAAGAAGCGTTCTTCGTCGCCCTCCTGGACAAGGATTTTCTTTAGTGTCTCTTCACTCTTTTCGGTTGGCTCCTTGCCGACATCATCTAGGACCTCCATGTCCTCGTCTTCAATCTCTGCCTCCTTTGGCTCTCGAATGCTGCAAGTAGACTTCATTGCTACCATGGAGCAATTTTTTGCTTGCAGTTGATCTCCTCTGACTTCTTCAATCCCATGCTCTGTGGGGAACCGTAGTAGTTGATGCAATGTTGAGGGAACTGCCCCCATTGCATGCAACCATGGTCTTCCCAAGATGATGTTATATGGCGAGGGTGTGTCAATCACCATAAATTCTGTCTTGATCTTCTTAGTACCAGCTTGTACTTCCACGCTTGCTGCGCCCGGTGGCCATGTCGGCGTTCCATTGAAGCCGACCATAGGGTTGCTGGATTGTTCCAGGTCGTCAGGATGGAGGCCCAGCTCCTTGTAACATCTGACATACATGATGTCACAAGAGCTGCCTTGATCTATTAGGATGCGTTTTACTTGGCATTCCCCAACCTGGAGGGATACTACTAAGGCATCATTATGCGGATGCTGGACCATCTCTAGGTCGGCTTCAGTGAAGGTTATCATTGGTCCTTGGCATTCTTCAGGCCGAGGTCTTTTGTGTCCGACCTGGTTCACGTGCTGTAGGTGTTTTACTTTTTGGGTTTCTCCCCGAATGTCGCTTTCGTTCACCTTTGAGTGTATTACATTAACCACCCGTGGTTCTCCTACCTGTGGTTGTTGTGCTGGGGGAGGCGGAGCTGCAGGTGCTTGAGGTAATCTTGCCTGTTCTTCTCTTGTCCTGGCCTCATCAATAAGGTCCCTCAGATGGCCTTACCTTACCAAGTCTTCTAAGTGTGCTTTTAGGGCTCTGCAACCCTGAGTTGGGTGCCCTTCTTTATTGTGGTAAGCATAACGCCTACCAACGTTTCTTTCCAAGAATTCCCCTGGTGCTCTTGCTGGAGTTCTGAAATAGGGTTGGTTTCGTATTTGATCCAAGACCTTGTGGATAGGGATTCGGAACACCGTCGTTACTGACTGTTTACCCTTCAATTCTGTTTCTTGTTTGGTCGGTCCGTTGTTACCTCGGCCTCGCTTCGGTGAGCTGTTTCCTTTCTCTTGCTTCATCTCTTTGTTTCCTGATGTATCTTCCTCGGCTCTGGCGTACTTCTCGATTCTTGCCATGAGTTCTTCCATGCTTTTTGGCAGTGTTTTTGCCAAAGACTTCCGTAGTGGGCAGTCATCTTTCAGGCCGTTCTTGAAAGACACGACCGCCACTTCTTGGTTACATTCGGGTATTCGATTGAACACCTCGCAGTACCTCTTCGCGTAGGCCCTAAGGCCTTCTTCCTTGGTGATTTTTAAAGCCATCAAGGCGTCGACCCTCAAGGGCTGTAGTTTGTTCGTCACAAACCTGGCCACAAACATCTCGGCCAGGCCTTCCCACGTCTTTATGCTTCCCTTCGGTAGCTTATGGAACCAATCGGATGCAATTTCTCCAAAGGATGAGGGAAATACTTTGCAGAGCAACGGCTCGTTCCCACTGTATAATGCCATTGAGTTCAGGTATAGTCCAACATGAAAGTTGGGATCTGACTTACCATCATAAATTTGGAACCTCGGCATACTGAATCTCTTTGGTGCTTCAAATTTGTCCAGTTCCACCGAGAATGGTGTTCTCGGCTTAACTGGGGAAGTAACTTCGGCTTCAACATTCTGTTGCCTCCTCTTGAGGTAATCTCTCAAGTCTTCTTTACTCCTTCTTGGAGCTCGGCTATCTTTTGATTTTAATTTCTTCGGTACGCTACTTTCGGCCTCGTGGTGGGTTCGTTTTGATCTTTCTCCATGTGTTGTGTCAAAGCAAAGTGCTTGCCCTTGAACATGGCGATGTTCTTTGGGCTCTGGATCCTTCGTGTGATACGTCCTTCGGGACTCTTCTCGTCTCGGTTCCTCTCGTCCGCCTTCCTTGGAAGGTTGGTGAGAGTGCCTTCCGCTCTTGGTGTGCTGAGGGACTTCGGGGATTATTCTTCCTCCTCCCTTCTAGGCATTGGTTGCTGGCATCGGTGTATCCTGCAGCGGGTATGGTGGCTGTATGACATTATTTTGCATCATGAAGTTGACGACCGACTGTAGGTCCGCCAACTTGTTTGCCAAGTCTTTTACTTCCTCATCCCTCCGTAGGCACCTATCCCTCCATACCTGAAGGTTATCTTCGTTATAGTACTTGCCTTGGTCTGTCTTCTTTGAAGTGTTGCCCTCCTGGTCGACGTCTTTCTCTTTGTGGCCTTGGCCATGAGTTTCTGTGTTATGGTTGTCTCCTTCAAAGTCAAGATCAATTGGTCTGCCACTCCCAGCAGGAGTGTCGCCCCCAATGTTTTCCTTCTGTCCGTTACTGGTCATCTATTCTTCTAAGATTCCCACAGACGGCACCAAATTGTGTGGGTGAAAATCTGACCACACTGCCCGCCTAGTAATCTACTAGAGAGCACCGGCAGAATAGATGGCTTCAGCAAACCTGTAATAGAAAGAAAAGGCTCCGGCGGTGGCTCTTCCACCCGGGGGCACTCCGACGATCAAGTCAATATATCTCTCAAAGATAATCAAGTGCTAAAACTCACAAGCTTGAGTATAAAACTGTGTACCTTAGACCCACGGGGGTGCCTCTCTTATATAGTTTACTCAATCCAAGTCCTACTAGAAGCCTAACTTCTATGGACTCCAATTCAGTGTTTACTTTGGATTTCTCAAGAGATAAAGATAAACTCCCTAAGAGCTTATCCTTATCTTAGCAAAGTCTTCTCTTTACTCTAGGACTCTTGCCCCTTATCCATTTATCCGCTTATCTCGGATTCCGATATCTTCGGAGATCACCTCGGTCTTGACGAGGTAACCTCGGCATAACTACCAGGACACGTGGCACCTCGGCTGACACGTCGGCATCACCATGCCACGTGTTGGTACTCAGAAAATATATCCCCACAATAACTACACTAGATTTTGTTCAATAAAATCAAGAGCCTAATTTTGAGCCTTCTCAGGAGGCAGTAAGACAAACTGGATATTGAAAAGGTTCACATATTGGGTTGAGGGTAGATGTGGAAAGAACTGAGCATGGTGCAAATATAGTTCCCTACTACCACAGTCATTGTAAACAACATGCTAAAATGCCACAAGTGCTAAAGGTTATAAGGAAAAATAGAATAAGATTAAAAACGTGCCATTGCCGAACATAGATATAAAGATGCATATAAAACAAGAAAATGTGGTTCTGAATTCAAAAAATAAAAAAGAATAAGGGATCTTAAATTCATGTTAGATGAGTATTAATTCTTAAGAAATAGAGGCTTGTTTCCCAAGAAAAGAAACCATACAAACAGTAATAGCTGGATTTTGATATCGTGTAATCTAAAGGAGAAGAGAAATTCTGTGAGTCTGTGACACTACATCAAATAAAACAGCAGCCTTTGTACCAATCCTAAGTAAATAAAAGTGCATACATGTAGAGGATTAGAGCACACAATTAATATAACAGTGGCCTCTCATATTAACCTAGAAATGCCTCAAAACTGAAGATCCCAACAATTTTTAGAAAATATATGTTGCAAAATCCACAAACAAATCAACAACATAAATATATGTCTAATGGAGCACTAAATTCAATTGCCTGAGGTTAAATGACAAACAAAGTGCCTAGTATTTGTCACTGGATCCACAGCGTTGTTTGTTTCCGATCACCGGAGTTTTGCCAACGGTGAATTGCCTCTTCAATCCAGCTCCTAACGGACATTTTTTTTTTCTTCAAGCACACAAATCCAGCTCGTCCTCTCTCACTCTCTCTCTTCTCTTTTATTATTTTATTTTATTTATTTAGTTGTCGTATGATGAAACAAATTGCAACAGATTGCAATAGATAAAAATGAACACACTCTTTTTTCTAAATGTGTGCAACTTAAATGAACAGATAGAAAATAATTTGAACAGATAAAAAAATGAACAAATAGTTTCAACAAATAAATTTCAACATATAGATTTTATTTGGATAGATATTTGAACAGATAAGGCAAATTTCAATTGAAAAGATCAAAAAATTAAACAGATAGGGTAAAAAAATCGAACAGATAGGGAAAAAATTGAACAAATAGATATAAATTTGTACATATATGTGAAAAAACATGTAAAAATTGTTTTTCTATTGAACAGATGATGAGGAAAAGGAGATGGAAAATTTGCGTAGATAAAATTTGGATAGATAGAAAATTTACACAAATAAATTTTGGACAAATAGAAAATTTACACAGAAAAAATTAAACAGATAGACAAAAAAATTGAACATATAGACAAAAAATTTAAATAGATAGAAAATAATTTAAACATATATATATATATATATATATATATTTAAATGGATAGTCAATGAAAAGTCAAATAGAAAAAAAGTCGAGAAAAAATTGAAAACAAAATATCCTTTAAGATTTCTTACCAAACTATTTCACGAAGTGTAAGCCTTTCACCAACAAAAAAATTCACTAAACCTAATACCTTAGATAATTGGTAGAGTGGATTTCTCATCAATTTTCTCATTAAACAATTGAAAATTGTAAAGAGCTTGTAATAATAATAAATAAGACAAAATTATACGAATTTTGAAACTCTTAAAAAATTATTCCTAAGGCCTCGTTCGGAAGCCCAACATTTTAATCAAAAAAACTTTAAAAGTCACTATAAATTATCACATTACTATCTCCATTTTTCTTTATATCTTTTCATAAAAAATAGTTTTAAAATCATCTATTAAAATACATTTTTGAAAGGAAATCCAACTCCGACTAAACATATATATGATTGTTGTTTGTATATTTTCATCTCTCATTAGTATAGGACCCGCTTGTTATTTAATGCGTAATTATTCAGAAATCTGGAAGTATAGACACGTAGTATTCTATAGCATTGTGATTGATGGAGAAGGTAAATAAGTGGGGTATTATGTTAGGTGATTGAAGAACATAAAGGGACATATTAAATAATAATTGATTAGAAAGTATAGACACATGATACTTCGAAATTATTTTATAATTTCCCTATTTTGAATTGTCTTGTTTCCAAATAATTCACTTCCTCACTGGTAGTTCCGGGTTCAATCTCACTGTCCGTTTGGGAAGAACTAAAGTGAGTTTTTTTGGCTATTTTAGCTACAAAAGACAAAATAGGCTATTTTAGCCATAAAAACAAAATATCACATCCAACCTATAATCATTACACTCTTCTCTCACAAAAAAAGTCAAAAAGCCAAAAAGCCCTTTCCAAACCAAGCTTCTTAGCCCAGGCTAAAATAGCCAAAAAAACCAAAAAGTCAAAAAGCCAACCCACTTCCCAAACGGAGGCTTATGAGCCCATCTTGGATTTTACTAAGGCCGGGGAGAAAATATTTTAATTAAAAAGTTAAAAAATTATTATAAGTTGTTATATTATTATTATTATTATTATTTTGTATATCATTTTGTAAAAAATTAAAAAATTACTAAAATAATTAATTTTCAAACGATGCCTAAATTTAACAAAATTCATGGTGAGTCTTTTTTTTTTCTCATGTATTAAAAAAATAAAGATAAATTATAAATACACCTTTTGAGATTTATTCAAAGTATAAATTGCCTCATGTGGTTTGGAAAATTACAAACACCCCTTTGTTAAATTTTTTTATTTAACAGAATTAACTAAAAAAAATAAAATTCATAATTGTTCTCCGATACAATAATAAAATTACCTAAATTATTAATTAAAACATATTTCTAACATCATTAAAAACTGTTAATTGATTTGATAACTTATTAATAAAATGGACGATTTGTTATGAAATTAGAAACCTTAGGGGAAGAAATGTAATTTTCAGAACTACAGTAAGTAATTTGTATTTTAATCAAATCTCAAGAGATATATTTGTAATTTATCAAAAAAATAAAGAGCCCTGACGTTATTCGAATTTTCCAAATTTGAGAAGTGGGGACTTGAATTCAAGATAGTTCAAAAAATAATCGCCATGTTTGATTTGATTTTCATAAATTTATTTTAATTTTTTTTACACTAAAAATTATTTTCATGAATTTTTTAAATCATTTTTATATAATTTATCTTTTTAGAGAGTATAAATAATTTTAAAAATTCAAAAATATATTTTTCATGTTCTTTTTTTTATCAAACTAGTTTTTAAATTCTTTAAAAAAATATTCAAAAAATATTCAAAAACATAAACCAAACATAACCAATACCTTTATTACTTGAACGATATGCAATATATATATATAATTTATAACTAAAAATTAAAATTAAAATTTATATTTTACAAATTTCAATACGAAGTATATATACACTGTAAATTAAAATTAAAATTTATATTTTACAAATTTAACAATACAGTTGTGTGAGGGTGGTTTTACAATATTCCTTCACTCCAAATAAATCTTAGAAAGATCCTTGCTTTAATACCTGAAACAAGAAAATACTCTAGTCTGAAGTGTCGGAATTCGCACTCCGACAAGCAAATCAATCTTCAAAAGAGAGGAAGAAGTGTTTGAATAATTTTAGTGTTAGTAATGAATGCGTACCTTCTTTTTTACCATTGTCTTCCTTTTATGGAGATATTTTTACAGATATTTCCTCGTATAGCTTTTGATCATTACCCTATTAGAGTCCATCCTTCTACTTTGGGTCCACTTAAAGTACATCATCATGCCGACTTACCTTATCTATTTGACCCTGACGCACTAACTCTGCATCTGATATTCAGCATGTGTTTTAAATCATTCTAATTTATTCGGCAATGAGTTGCTTGAACCCAATCGGCCTTGACCGAATTCAACTCATCAAATATGGCCTTAAATATGCTACATTCATTGATTATGAAGTTCATTTATTCGGCTCCGAGAAGTTGTTCGGTTACACGTACTAATCACTATTGTTAATAGATTAAAGGCTTGGCTTGGAAGAAGAAATTATAGAAAATCTATCGGTGATTTGAAATGTTCTAAATAAGTATATTTTTTAATATTTTATAAAAAAATATATAAAAAAATAGAAAAAGTAAATAAAAAAATAAAAAATATATATTAATTAATGTAACCCAAATAAATACATATATATAAAAAATATACTTTTTTTTTAATACATGCTATACAAGCACTTGGTACATTCGGAAGGCAGATTTTGTCTGAATCTAATCTAGTGATTGCTCAATGTCACCATCTAGACCACCACACCAGAATTCACGTAGCACCCGGATTTTGAAAAAAGACGCATCATTTTGGACCGTGGGCTCAGCGGACACTTGATTAGTTAGTTTTTAAAATTTATGTAAATTATTATTCATAAAAAAAAATAATTAATTACTTTCATAAATATTTATATAATTTACAATAACACCACAAATTCAGAATTAAAAAAAAAACAAAAAACAAAAAATTATTCAAACTCAAATTATATGGATAATATTTATTATAGCTGTGACTCACAATACAAAGGGTTATTTTGGTAAGTCGTTTGAAAGTTAAAATTTTTAATTTTTTTTGAAAAAAATTGTATAAAAAAAGTAGAAAGATAGTTCACCAGAATAAATTAAAAAATGACTTTTGGTTTTTTGTTATCTTCTCAAAAGATGCCAAAGTTAAAAAATGACTTTTGGTTTTTTGTTATCTTCTCAAAAGATGCCAAAGTGTTCATTGATACTTTTTACTCATTTCTAAATAAGAATCCGTTTGTTTGGTTCTGATTTTCAAAAAAATAGTTTTCAGAAATTTTTTTATTTTTTTATTTTTTGTATTTTAATATTTTTAATGAATTTTTTTAATATTTTAAGCATTTTTAAAATTTTTAGACACACCTATCATAAATATATTTAAAAAGTATAATATTTGTGAAAAAAATCTTTAAAAGATACACTAAGACCATCTCCAACAGTTAACAAAAATTTTCACCAAATTTGAATAAAAAAAATCTAATTTTCTCAATCTGATATTTCTTCCTCCAACCGCGCATCAAAAGGGGAGGGTCGACCGGCCGGTCGACAGGTAAGGCAAATTTTTTTTTTTTTACCTGTTTGAACCTACTTATTTGAAAGGGAACCGGTTAACCGGTTGGTCTCCTCCAACGGTCACGCACAGTAAAGTAATGAAATATGTACCCTGTTCTCACTTTGATGAATTTTTTAGTGAATTCTCATTTTGATACCAATTTACTGAAACTATTGGAACTTCAAAAAGTGACTTTTTCACCAAAATTTAAATATGATGCCAGGTTTGGTTCACCGTTAGAGATGCTCTAAATACCAAAAAATACAAAAAAAAATACCAAAATTCAGTATATATTTTTTGTATTTTTGTGTATTTATTAATTTTTTAATTATTTTTCACAAATATTTTATTATTTAAATACATCTAAGTAAGGTGCATCTAAAAAATTTTTAAAAATTGCTTCAAATTTTAAAAATATTCATTAAAAACAAAAAAATAAAAAAAATAAAAAATTTAATTTTCAAAAAATTAAATTCAAAAAACTAAAATCAAACACACTGAATAATATTTAAAATTAAAAGTTAAATTTTCTTTCAAACTTAACAATGTAAGAATTTATTAGAATAATAATTCTCTCTCATATCTTCTATAATCAAAAAAATTTAAGAACACAAAACGTTCCAAGCACAAAATGCACAGACGTTAGAGAAAAAATATTCACATATATGGTTGCAATGTGACCATAGGTTAATCATTTCTTTTACACATCATTGATCATAAAAATGAGTTTAGAAAGAGAATTTATATATAATTTTTGTCTAAGATTATATTTGATTGGGAAATTTAGGAAAAATTTAGAAAGAAAAAGAAAAATGATAAGTAAAATGTGAAAATATACTTATATTACACTTAATTACACATACTTTTTTTCTTTTTCTTTTTCAAATTCTTTCACAAATAATCTCTCAACCAACTTAAATAATTTTCATGATAAAAAATGTTTAGGAAGTAGGTTTGACTTTTTGACTATTTTAGGCCTTGTTTGTCATAACCTAAAAAGTCAAAAAGTCACTATCTTATTTAAGTCACATTACCTCTCTATCACATCACTTCAAACCTAACCCATACCCAACTTATATTTTATAAAAAGTCAAAAAGTACACTTATTTAAATAATCCCAAACCACCCCATAGTCTAAGACTAAAAAATCTCGTTTAAGAAGAATTTTTTGACTTTTTATAAGAAGAAGAATGTAATAATTATGAGTTAGATATGATATTTTATCTTATTAAATTAAAATAACATATTTTATTTTATATAACTATTTTAACCCAAAGCTTCCTTCTCAAACCGAGGTTAAGATGGTCGCATGAGTATATAATTAAATTATTTTTAAAATTTGTTTATTTTTTTAAAAACAAATCTAAAATAATAAAAATAAAATTAGCAGTGAGTCCACATGTCCAGAAAGAAAGGATCAGTCCGGTCCCTGGATGTGGGTCCCACGTCTGCCATGCCGCCGCCGTCTAATCCCAAAACCCGCCATACTTATCCACCAACCCCACCCCATTCCTCCATTGCCAAACTCCCCAATCTCTCACCTCCCTACAACACTGTCACTCTGTATTAACTCTCTTCTCTCTCTTTCTCTCTAAAAACACACACAGCAGCAAAACAAGCAATGAAGCCCCACAGCAGGAAGCTCCTACAAGGAGAAAATCGTGGCCGGGCCACCACTCTATCACCGTCGTTCACATACTCTCCGGACCCACTTCTACAGCCCATCAACGGCTCATCATCAACCCTCACTAATAGGCCTTTCAAGCCCAACTACCCATTCGACTCCTCCATGGCCCTAACGGCCCTCGTTCTCCTCACCGCCCTCTTCTTCATGGGCTTCTTCTCCGCCTATCGCCGCCGCCGCCGCCGCCCTCCTCCACTCCTTCCATCAACTTATCCGAAAGGTCTCGATCCATCCGCCGTCCGATCACTTCCGCTCATTTCTTACCGTGGGGACGCGAAGCACCCGATCGACTGCGCGATTTGTCTGAGCGAGTTCGAGGAGAGAGAGGGGGTTAAGTTGATACCGTACTGTCGCCACATGTTTCACGCTGAGTGCATTGACACGTGGCTGTGCTCACACGCGTCGTGTCCCTTGTGTCGTTCGACTCAGTTGTTTGGTGGAGTTGAGGAGGTTTGTTTGGGTGTGTCGCAGGGAGACGAGGGAGGTGATGATGATGATGATCATGGTGGTGGTGTTGGTGAAGATCAGGGAGGATCGACGGTGGAGAGAAGTGACACGTGGGTTGAGGAGGGGAGGGATGTGGGACCAGTGGACTTGAGGAGGACGTGTAGTTTCTCGAGCTTGGGAGATCAAGCGGCGCAGCTGCAGAGAAGCTTGAGCTTTTGACACGTTCACTTGAGCTTTGATTTTTTGTACGTGCGAGTTGGCAGGTGTAAATATGAAAATAATTCATTACGACTTGGGAGTAGTGTTATACCAACCATTTGCGTGTGTTTCACGGCATGCATGCGACGAGATGAATGGTAAAATTTGGTTTCAGTTTTTAGAATTAATTTTTCAGAAAATTAATTTTTTATTATTTTTATTTTTACTGATTTTTTTTAATATTTTAAATAATTTTTTAATTTTAAGACATACCTAATAAAGTATATTTAAAAAATATAATATTTGTGAAAAACAAAAATTTTTAAAAATTATTAAATATATAAAATACAAAAAAAAAAATGAAAAAAAAATCAGTATATTTTTCATATTTTTTTATATTTATTAATTTTTAGAAATATTTTTTTCACAAATATTTTACTATTTAGATACATCTAAGTAAGATGTATCTAAAAAAGTAAAAAAAAATTATTTAAAATTTTAAAAATATTCATTAAAAACAAAAAAAATGAAAAATAAAAAATTAATTTTAAAAAAATTGAATTTAAAAACTGAAATCAAACACACTGATTTGCATTTTTGGACAGGGCGGCCCAATATATTTTTTTGGGTAAATTACACGGTCCTATTTATACTTTAGTCCCGTATTATTTTGATTTATGTAATATCAATTGATTCGATTATGATTTTAAATTTTTGAGTTTGTCTTAAATTGGTACAAGTGATTCTGATTGAAAAAATACTAGGGATTTCAAATATTTTATTAAATTTTTACATGGGTATAAGACTCATATCATGTGAGTCTTATGTGAGTCTTATATGCATATGCGACATTTAGTAAAACATTTGATAAAATATTTAGAATTCTTAATATTACTCTTGTAATTGTTAGCATTTTTTATGATAAATGCAGACATGAGTGACAGGTTATATTTTTAGAGGACAAATTATAAATTTGATCAATTTTATGAATTAATCTCAATTAACTTAATGATTATTTTTTATTGAGAATTTTAACAACTTCATTAATTAAGTTAAATTGATACAAAATTTAAAATTAAAAATTAAAATTAAGGTCAATTGAAATATAAGGATAAAAATGATTCAAGTAATAAAGTATAGAGACAACTAAATATATATATATATATATTTTAAGTCTTTAGGGAAAATTTGAAGTAGTGTTTTTTTTTTTTTTAAATATTTAAATTTAAATTTTTGCATTTGCAATTTTTTTATTTAATTTAACAATGATTTTTTTTTTTTTTGCTTATCTTTTTTAGTTAGGATAATAAAAAATGGGGTAAAATACCAATAAGATTTAATAGTTAGACTTCATTCCCATCAAGTTCTATGGAAAACAAGTCTTGGTAAATTTGTAGCTAAAAATAATTTTTTTGTGACAATTTTTTACATATGTCGCTAAAAATTAATAATTAGTGATTTTTTTTTTGTCATGATTTTTATAAATTGTCGTTAAAACTTACAATTAGTAACTTTTTTTATGACAAATTTTTTCTATATAACCTATTAGATAATAAGTCCACTTATTAAGATCTACACATAAGTGCCCCTAAAATGAATCTAATTATTTTGAGTTTGATATAACACCACCACTATCACCTCCAACGATCACCTGAGTCCCTCCATACACCCCCTCACCCATCCAATCCCTCTTCTTCTACTCTTGATTATTTATTCCTCTCTTTCTCTCGTGGTGAGTGGTGAGGGAGAGATTATGATTTGAAAGGGAAGGGAGAAAGGCAAGGGTAGGGGTCTGTAGGCGTTGAGGGAAGAAGCGATGGCAAATGTTGTTGGAGAAATTCGTCTTTGAACGCTTCACTTGCTGGTTTTCAGGTTTTCAAAAATTGACGATTACTCTGTGTAAAATTCTGTTTTTGAGATATTAAATATTTTAATTAGAGATATTGGTGATTTATTATAGAGTGTTTTAGTAGTGAGATTTGTAGATAAAAATCTAACTTATTTTCTCATATTTATTTGATTTTCTTTTATCTCCATCTCATTCTTGTTCAACTTTTTTAAAAAATAATTTTTTTTTCATTTACCATTTTTCTTCCTTACCAAGTAAAATAATAATAATAATCTTTGAATAGGCCGGCCACCCTATTCCCTTTCCTGTGCCTATTGTCCTTGTGATTTGATAATGCCCTGCCTTCATGTTTCCTCTTCTTTTTCATTTTATTTTTATGAGTGAATTACACGTACCTCCCTGAATTTTCTAACAAATAGAGGAACATTTCTTTTGATTTTAATAATTACAAAAAAAATTTCTACTTTAACTAACAATATCAAAATTTTCTTATTTTTTGACTGCCGTTCAAACAACTAACAGAAACTGTTGATGTTGTCAAAGATAAGTATTGAAATGTCTATAATGCCCTTAAGTGTTTTGTTGAGAAAACAATACCAAGATTCAAACAAAGCAATTAAGTTCAATTAATTTTACAAATCTCATATATACAAACAAATACATATATATAAACACATGCAAACATATTTTGATTTCTAACTGTGGAGACATATTTTGAGAATGACATCACGTGGCTAAGGTGACACCGAAGTGTCAGCCTAGATGTCACATGGCCTGGTCACGTTTGCCGAGATGATCTTGGCTATGCCAAGGTTGTTTACGGAGATGCAACAGATAAAGGACAAGAGTCTTAGAATATGAGAGGATCTTACTCTGAATAAAGATAAGGCTCAAGGAGAGTTTATCTCTATCTAGCTGAGGGTCCAGGATAAGCATTGAGCCTGAGTCCATTGAAGTGAGACTTCTAAAGGGATCAAATCACTGCTGGTTATAAAAACAAGGCACACTTGTGGGTCTGAGGTAAGTTCTTTTCTAGTGAGTTTAAGCACTATTTGCTATCTATGAGAGATATTGTTTACTAACTTGATCGTCGATGTGCCCCTAGGGAGACGAACCACTGCGGAATTCTCATATTTTTGTTACAGGTTGTTGGGCTTAATCTATTTTGCCGGTGCTCTCCAGCGGAGTTCCCTATTTGGTTGTATGGTCAAAAATCAGCACCCACATTAACAAAGAAAATAAAATCCAATTAAATTAATTTCTAAATTTATTTAATATATATATATATATATATATGTATATATGTACAAACATTCAAATATGGGAATAATTTGTATAGACAGATATATGTATATATATACAAATTTATAAACATGGGAACAATTTGTTTAATGGATATATGTATATATATATATACACACACACATTAAAATTCAAATAGGAACTTGTTTGAATTTTTAGCAAAGAATAGAAACTCAATTTAAGCAAATCATCACACCCAGAAGTAGATCAAGCTTCGATCTTCCTTGAATGTGCACCCCCAACCAAAAATGGAGATGGGTACCAAACTCAGACAACTTTTGACTCATGCTGGAAACAAATATCTGTTTTAATCAACCATGTAAAACCACTTGAGATTTAAAACAATCTTGAGGTAAAAAAAGCACAAAATACACTTTCAAAGTCAAGTTTGTTGGGAACACACTTTCACACATGACATGAAAAAGATCAATTTTAACTTCAATTTACTCCCAAACAACTGATAACCACTACAGGAAACTGCACTTTTGGCGACTAAAAAGAATTTAGTCGCCAAAAGTTGTACAATAGGCAACTTAAAATTACATTGGTCGACATTCGTTGCAGAGTTTAGCCACTTAATTTTTTTAGTAGCTGTATATTAATTATTGGCGACTAAATAAAAATTTAGTCGCCAAAAGTGTCACAATAGGCGACTGAAAAAACTTGGTCGGCATTAGTTCAGGTTTTAGGCTACTAAAGTTTGTTTTAGTCGCAATATACTAATTTTTGCCGACTAGCATAATTTCACTTTAAATCTTTGGCGACTAGCTAATTTGGTCGGCAAATATGTATTTTCGATGACCAAAAAATATTTAGTCGTTGTATACTAATTTGTTGCCAACTAAAATAAATTTAGTAGCCAAATAACTACCATAATTTTACTTTAAATCTTTGGTGACTACCTATTTTTGTAGCGAAATATTGATCTTTAGTGACCAAAAAACATTTAGTCATTGTATACTAATTTTTGCCGACTAAAGAAATTTAGTAGCCAAAAAACTATATAAATATTACTGTCAATCTTTGGCGATTAACAAATTATTCGCTAAATATATATTTTCAGTGACTAAAAATATTTAATCACCAAAGATGCATACTTTAGCTACTAAAAAAAAATCTAGTCGCCAAAGATAGCCACTTTAGCTACAAAAGAAAATTGGTCGGCAAAGGTACAATCATCAGCTACTAATTCTAGTTTGGTCGGTATTTCTCTTACTTTTGTCGACTAGCTAAGTTTTAGTCGTTGAAAATACGATTTTGGGCAACCAACTTTTTTTGGTCCCCAAATGTAAAATCTTTAGCTACTAAGAATAATTTAGTTGGTATTTTTATTTTACTTTTGGTGACTAATTGAATTTTAGTTGTCAAAACTAGGATTTTGGGCGGCTAAAATTAAATTTAGTCCC
This sequence comes from Camellia sinensis, assembly GCF_055761805.1. Taxonomy (NCBI): domain Eukaryota; kingdom Viridiplantae; phylum Streptophyta; class Magnoliopsida; order Ericales; family Theaceae; genus Camellia; species Camellia sinensis. Next base: position 85,014,428 of record NC_138974.1, read on the forward strand.
TAAAATTATTAATCTGTAGCTACTAAGAGTAATTTAGTCGGTATTTCTCTTACTTTTAGTGACTAACATTTAGACGGCAATTGTAATGAAATTTTTGGAGGTAAGATTTCAAAATTTGAAGGGATTCCTAAATGAATTAGTGACTAAATTTTGAGTTGGTCGGGAATGGAAGCATAACCATTGATTAAATAAACCCACAACTCTGTTTCTCTTCTCTCTCACACCTCATCCCTTTGCCCTTCTCTCTGATACTAGAGCACCACCGCAATGGTTACATGAGCACACCGCAAGGGTTACATGAGCACCACTGTAAGGGTTAGCACCATCGTCACTTTGTCTCGGGTAGGTATGTCCTCTATTTCGGCTTGCGTGTGTGTGTATGTGTGTGTGTGTGTCTCTCTCTATGTCTTCTTCCATTCGCATATACCTTCACACCCCACCTAAATCGACCCATCTTGCTCGAGTGGTGCTTGGATTGCTCTTTTGATTTCACCGCTTGTACGGTTAAACAATTGGAACGATTCTTCTAGCCGTGTTTTTTCTTGCTCTGTGGACTTTCACCACTTGAACACCATTACAACAATCCAAGTTCTACATCTATTTTTCTTTGTTTAAGCCCTCAAACACACTGATGAGACTACAAATATCAAATTTGGTTTGAATTTTAATTTGTTATACTGGTTTTCTTGGGGAAATTGTAGTTTATGTCCAGTTCAATGACATGTATTTAGATTGTCATCAGACTCAACTAATTCTGTTTGGGCTGTGATTTTGATTTTGATACTGATATATGCTTATTTCTCTAGATTTTCTGTTAATATACCAAATGTTTTCAATTTTTGCTTTTGAACATAATAATGGCTGCTCATTTAAGTGATTTTGTTATGATGTCGTATATTTCAGTTACAATGGTTTAATACTCATACATTTGTTTCTATGCATCTTGTTATTTATTCAAATCATTTATTAAAAAAAAAAAATACACTAGGCTTTGGGGAACAAGTAAAGTATAAGAAGAGATACTCTAGTATATACAAATCCAATAAGAGAATAGTATATTGGTTTTCCAATCAATCTGGGACTTGAGAAAGTTTTTAACAAAACTTACTAAAAAAACTTCCTCAAAACACTAATGAATTGTTGTTATTTTTGTTACAACCAGTGATATATAGCAGCAGCAGTAGCAGTAGTCCTTTACCTCGAAGTTTTCTTGGAAGCTACATTTTCTTTTTCTATAAATTGTGCTCACATTCTCTACGAAATCTATTCTTTTTCTTCTTCTTCTTCTTTCACTTTGCTTCATTCGTATCTCTCTCTCTCTCTCTCTCTCTCTCTCTCACACACACACACACACACACACACACACACACACACACACACACACACACATTGTGATATAGATGTTGATTTTAGATTGATACTTTTTAGAGTGAAAATTAATAATTTTACAAAAGATGAGAGTTGTAGATTTTATCAAATATTGCATACTTTTTATCTTAGAATTTTAATCCATCAAATTTGGACATCTATGGCAGAATGTCATACGATATCATGGAATTATTTTGAGGTAATTTTGGTGATATACAATATGCTTCTTTTGTGACGCTTTTTGTTACTGGGTTCGCTCGAGTGTAAAATGTCACGCTCGAGCAGAAAATTTTGACTTCTAGTATCTTCTGAGTTTGTAGGTGGGACACTCGAGCATAGGAAGTGGCACTTAAGCAGAGAATGTTGGTTCCCAGTTATTTCACTATAGCTCTGCAAAACTTCTGGAACTTGTCATTTTACACTCGAGTGAAAGATTCGTCGCTCGAGCGGGCCTCTAAGTTTGTGTCTTATGCTCGAGCGAGGAAGGTGGAGCTCGAGCAGACTGCTCGAATTCAACTTTAAAAACGTGATTCTAGATCATTGCTTACACTTTTCATTTCTATCTTTCCTCTTCTCTCCTCATTTCCGAAAACCCTAGTTTCTCACTCTAAAATACCTTCCATTCCACTAAGATTTGGCTTAGATAACCGATCAAAAAGTGAAGAAGACTTGGAGATCTTACTCTTCCATCGATTGAATCTTGGTTTTGCGAAGGATTCTTCAAGAGGCTTCTTTTTCTTTCTACTTGTAGAGGTAGGGATACTTTTACTCTAGTATTTCTTTACTTTGAAGAGATTTCAAGGTGTTGTTGTGATTTATGAGCTAATTTGAGGATGTTGTTAGATTAAACCCACGTTTTACATAAATAAATCAATTAACTTGACCTTTTATTTGAAATATCTATGATGAAGGAGAAAAATCTCCAAATTTGGGAAAACCCTAAATTTCAATGTGAGTAGAAAATACTAAATTGAATGAAAGTTCGCTTGATTCATAGAATATTATGAATAATAAAGAAATGAAAGATGTGAATGTTGATATCATAAAGAAATTGTGACTTGGGCGTCATTTATTCTTGAATATTGTGTTGTATTCCATTTTTTTTTTGCAATGTTGGTGCTTGTTGATGGAATAAAATGTCGTTGAATTATCAATTGTGCATGAATCCGGATAAGAGTCGGTCTTGGGAGTGTGGTGTTGTATTGATACCCATGCGGGGTGTTTAAAATGTGCCCAAATGCCTTGTCTAGGCTTATCGCTGGACGAATATAGGAAAAATATTTGTGGGTGTTTACACAGTCCTGCCATATTAATAGTCGGGAAAAGTAGAAAAACAGATGATTTTGGGTGCCCACGTCCTGTCGTATTAATAGCCGGCAAATATGGGAAGAACTTTTTAAAGGTGAATTGAAATTATCCATTTGTGCATTAATAAATAAATTTAGTTAACTAAGTTTCTAAATGTATGTTAATGACTCACCTGGTCTATTCTCAATGATGCTTTGAGTTTGTTCAAATAATTAAATACTTGGTTAAATGTACTCTTAATGGGCATATAGCTCAACCATTGCCGGCCTTGACTTTTCAGGGGCCTAAGGTGAAATAATTTTTCGGGGCCTTTTTAGATATTAATAAAAAAATAAAAATAAAAATCACTCTGTTTGGCTTAGAGTTTTCAAAAATAATTGTTTGAGTTTGCAATTCGTATTTTTTTTATATTTGTTGCATTTGGTAACTTTTTTTTAAAAAAAAACACACAAATATTATAGTTTTTAAGCGTATCTAAATTAGATGTATCTACAAAATAAATAAATAAAAATTGTGTAAAATATTTTTAAAAAAAATACTAAAAAACATATAATTGGGCCATAAAGAGAGAGAAAAAAAATAGGCCACACAAAATTAGGCTAACGACTAATACATATACATATATTTTATGTTTTATTTTTTTAATTGGACTAACAACTAACACTTATAAATATTTTTTAATTGGGCCTTTTATCAATTGGACCAAATAGATTTTTTGAGGCCCCCTTTAAAATGGCCTAAATTAATTAAACAGAATTGGACCATTTTAAGTTTTTAATATAATGCAAGACTAACAAATTTAGGGGCCTTTTTTTGGGCCTAATTTTCAGTGCCCTAGGCACAGGCCTCACCAGCCTTAGCGCAGGGCTGGCTTGAGCTCAACCCTATTTTTATTTTTCAGGAAATGATGAACTACCACCGCTGTGAAGCTTGGAGTAGAACTTATCGATCTCTTGGATTTAGATTTAGAGATGTTTTGTTACTAAGACTCCATATTTTGTACTAAGATCTTTTCTTTTTTTTTTTTTCCTTTATTTCTTATATGCCATGAGGCTCATTTTGATGTAATGCCATCTAGCTTCTTGAACTAGGTTCATTTTGGAAATGTACATTAAAATATTGTAAGGTGTTAAACGTCAGTTCAATTGGAGAGATGGCCTTTGTTTGGCATTATGCTATTTCGGTTGTGAATTGTATCCTATATATTTTTCGCAGGGCGTTGCATCTTCTAAATCTCTTTGTAAAGAGTTTTATTTTAATTACTTTTCATTTATTATACTAATCATTTGATGAATTCTGTAAAATTATTCTGTGTTGATACATTTGATTATTTTGATCATTTGATAAATTTTGTGAAGTTATTTTGTATTGAAAATGTTGATTTGTCTTACTAAATGCCGTGGACTTGCTCCATACATGGATCGAGTGAACCCTATTAATAGCTTGCACCGATATGCTCGAATAAGCAGTTGCGCTTCGGTGAGGTAGGTGAGGTCAGTCATTGGTCATGTACCAAATAGGACCGTGTATTTGGTCCTGGACAAAATATCATGTGTTGAGTTAATCTGTTTATGCAATTTGGTAAATTGCATGGTAATATCAAATAGTTTGTGCCATGTCATAATTATTGGATTCCTGTTGATTTATTCTATATTCGAGGCTTGTCATTCTTGTCGAATTGTATACTTCCCAGGTTAATTTATTTTTCAGGTGCGGAGGAATCTGTGACGATTGTGATTAAAGCATTAAAGGATGGCCAATTATTATATTATTATTTATGGAGACAATTGCATAAATTATATTTTGGAGATATTTGTATAAATTATTTTTAGAGACAATTTGAATATTTGAGGTTATTTGATATTTGAAATTGTAATTTGTGGTTGATTTAATTTATTAACGGCCCGAAAGTTGGGGTGTTACACTCTGTCAATGTAACTAGAAAATTGTTACTTTAAGTCGCATTACTAAGTTGCTTTCCTAAAGACAATATTTGCACCCACCAATCCGTGTGTATGAGGGTTATAGTAAATTTGCCTCCAAGATAAGTTGCTTTACTAAGTTGCTTTCTTAAGTAAATTTATTAACGGTCTGATCGAGTGATCAAGTTTACCAGCGCCTGCACTGATGACAATAGATCAGAATACTTTTGATATAATCAAATCTGCAGAAAACGATTATCAACGAGGAAAGTGAAAACTTTATTAAGAAACTCGTGATCGAAAAAGCTAAAAGAAGATGTGGGGGGGGGGGGGAGAGAGAGAGAGAGAGTGTGTGTGTGTGTGTGTGTGTATTTGGTCCTAGTTGGCTACCCCTTTGGCTATCAAGTTTCTCCTAAGGGGGGAGGTTTTGGATTTCACTCTTATGAGTGGAATAGGAGGGCAAGATTTTCTGGCAAGATTTTCTTGCAAAATGTATGAGTGTGAGTTTCAACTCGTGCCGAAATGTTATTCTAACAACTAACCATTGACTTTTACTGATAAAAAATAAAAAAAGATTCGCAACCTATTTATAGATCTACATGCACCTGATCGAATGGATCATGTCCCTTGATAGTATCTGATTAGATTTGACCATTGGGTCAACGATCTATGGTGCGAATCATGGCACAACACAACCCATTGTGTGTGCATGCACACTAACTCCCATTCCATAATTTCATATTCAACGAAATATTCTATCCAACACTTTATTAAGTGCTCCATATTTTTTTTCTTTTTCTAATGTGGGGACAAGGCCCCCAAGCTTGTTTTTAGCTATTTATAGGAAAAATAAAGAAGGTTTTAAAAATATCCAAAAAGTAAATTATTAATTTTTAAAAACTCTTTTCAAAATTTCTCAAAATAGGTGACTGGGTGGATAATAGTAAGATTGGAATTAATTGAGGTGTTCAAAAAGTAAGAATAAAATTTAAATTTGAGAATAAAGTGTCCAACAATATTTTTAGGATGCATTTAGATATTTCACATTAAAATTGATGTTGCTCAAATATTAAATTACAGATTTACCCAAAAAAAATTTAAAATTATTTATTAAATATACCCACCAAGTTTGACAACTCGGTGGTGGATTAGCAGTCAATGATCCAATGATCAATTCATTCAAAATCAAGGAAGGTTTAATAACAATTGAACTTGTTGTTTTGATCTCAAGATTAGCAGTCAATGATCCAATGATTAAGTCATTCAAAATCAAGGAAAGCTTGAATATTAGTGTTGAAGAAGTTACAAGATAATATATTATAAGCATGTACGCAAACGACAATCATACAATATGATTTGCTCCAACAAATTTTCTGAGTTGCAAATTTCATGAAACAATTAAAACAACGTTAAATAATAGAGTAATTATATTTTACCTCCTTTTATGTTTGATTATTTTTTATTTTGGCCCTCAATTTTTTTTTTTCTATTTTGACACTATATGTTTTAAAGTTTTCTTAATTTACTCCAAAAATTAAATTATATAAAAAATGACACTTGACAATCACGTGACATAAAAATATTTTACTATATATAATTCACACATCTGACACAAATTCAAACTTCAATATAATAATAAGGGTTGTTTGAGATGATCTAAATAAATATACTTTTGACTTTTTACAAAAAGATGTACAACAAAATAGAGGTGATGTAACGCCCTCAAATTAATAGCATTAAACTCATTAAATAAGACATGCATTGACACTCAAATGTTCCATATTCTTTCATATATCAGAGTTTCATTACAAAAGGTATTACATGTTAACAACAAAAGCAAATGCCTTACAGGCTTACAGCTTTCCAAGTTAACACTTGGTTACACCAAAAGAGTACTAACTCGTACACATTAAGCCCTTGGCTTGTATTTACATGTAATACATCAAAAAGTAAAATCGACACCAGTGTGTCCGCCTCTAGCCTCCCTAGCTATGTCCTTGGAGGTGGCATGCTTCCTGTACCTGAAAATGATATTCCCATATAGGGTGAGCCACAGCCCAGTAGAAATACACTAAACCAACCATGGACAATGACTAAAACATTAGCAATTGATAGTTGGTCAACACTGATACAATCACATAAATTACATATTTATGTCAACGACTTACAAGTCCCAATTACTTTTCATTTTCCCTTTTTCAACAGATAAGCATGCTAGCTCTATCATCATTTCCACAGATATGTATAAAAACTATATCCACATTCTCAACAGATATGTATATCAACAATATCCACAGATAAGCATACAAGCTGTATCCACACTCTACAACAGATATGTATATCAACAATATCCACAGATAAGCATACAAGCTGTATCCACACTCTACAACAGATATGTATATCAACAATATCCACAGATAAGCATACAAGCTGTATCCACACTTCACAAAGATAAGCATATGAGCTCTATCTTCACTTCTCTAGACAAGCATATGAGCTCTGTCTACGGAGTTCATCCCCTATCTCCTCCCAATACCTATCCGGTTTAGAGGTACATCCCCTATCTTCCCCTAAACCGCGGAGTACATCCCCTATCTCCTCCTCTACACATAACGTATATAAACACATTGGTTCTATATACAATCACACAATACACACATTTAATGTATTCTATCAACCGTCAAGTTCCATGACACATTCCATTGATTAGTTTCCGTTTACCTAATCATCATGCATTGTCTACAACAATCTCGACTATCCTCCACCGATAGCCCAAAGCAGTTATTTCTAAAACAGAAAATAAATGCACAAATGGATATTCAATCAACATTTCATTTCCTCATTTCTCACCAATTAATTATCCCAATTAATTAACCAATGTAATTAGACCATTTTCCATAATTACCATTTCAACCCTTAGGTCCCATTTTCATCAATGATTCAACAATCATTCCATTTTTCTATGCCAAACATGCAACTAGGTTTATTATGAATAAAACCCCAACCTTTGTAAAATTACAAAAAAGCCCCAAACCTTTACAAGATTACCAAACCAAGCCCAACATCTCAAAATACCAAAATTTAAAGACAAAACCCATAGAGAGGAGTAGGTTATCCCTACCTCAAATCCGGAGCCTCAAAAGAGATGAAGACCAAAACCAAAATGCTCCAAATCTCGAAATTTTCAGATCAAAAGGAAGCTCTCGACGATCAACACAACTTTTGTGAAGACAAAAGGTGAGTAAACGATCCTTACTAGATCAAATCTAAGAGAGAAGGGCCGGTTTAGAGTGAGAAGCTCTGAAAATGGCTTTTTGGAAAAGTAAGAGAGAGAAGAGAAAGCAAAAAGTGATTTGGAAAGTCACAATTTCGGGTCTTTAACCCAGGTCTCCGCTCGAGCGTAAAACACCCCGCTCGAGCGGCCACTCACAGACTTCCGCTCGAGCGGCCAACCTCCCGCTCGAGCGCAGAATGCACTCGCCCAGCACTTTTGCAGAACCAGGACTCCGCTCGAGCTCCCAACCCTACGCTCGAGCTCACAACACTGCACAACAAGATACTGGATGGACGTAATCTACGCTCGAGCGCCAACACCTCCGCTCGAGCGTACAGGCCAAAAATCTGGGCAACTAGTTTTGGTTTCTAAACTCAACCAACCTGTAACCAACCCGCCCAACACATCCTATAACTCAAATACAAAGTAAGAAAGGATGTAAACAAGATAATAAACAACTACCAACATCCACGGACACATGTCCGGATCACTATACAACAAGGGTAAATCCGGGATCGCTATAGGTGATATGATCTAAAAAGATTTTAAATTTTTTTTTTAAAAAAAGCATACTAATATAGGTGATGCCAAACAACCCTGACAGTTCTTTATCTAACTTTGAACAATTGTTAGTTTTAGAGGCAAATTGAAAGCAATTAAAATATAAAGCATCAAAATGAAAAAAAAAAAAATTAAGAAAAATAGTTAAAGACACAAAACAAAACAAAAAAAAAAAAAAAACAAAAAACAAAAAAAGAACAGCAAATATAAAGGGAGTAACATGTAATTTATTCTAAATAATATGCAGACATTGACTTAGTGCAAGAATTACTCACTATTTTCTCTGGCAATGCACTGTTTTAATTTAAAAGTCAAAAAATCACTAAAAAAATTAAAAAGTCAACAACTTATATAAAAAAGTCAAATATTCTATTTTCTTTTTTTGCATATCTTTTTGTAAAAACTAAAAACTCATTTCAAATATATTAATTTTTTTACCTCATATTTTAACCAAAAAATTAAAAAATTATTAAAATAATCTAGCTAAGTTTGTAGTTTGCGCTATTACATTGACTTAAGCCGTCTCTAACTATTAAATTTGTGGAGTTAGATAATATATATATATATATACATTGTAGAGGAATTTAGAAGAAAAAAAAGAAATAATGATAAAAGAACCATTTTTTTTTCTTTTTCTTTTCTTTTCTTTTCTCCTCACAAATTTGTGGGGGAGATTTGGATCAAATAAAATGACGCATGCATTTGGATAGGAAATAGGATAAATTTAAATTTTTTTTTCCTTCACTTTGTCTTAGGTATGCTCGATTTTATACTCGTTAATGAGGTGGTTATGTTAAAACGTGTAACTCAAAATTAATTAATAATAACTGAAGTAGCCTTTTATAAACTAATTTTGGGTGTTTCAGAGAGATGATGTGGAAGTCTAATGCCCGCTCGCTCATAGAGTACGGTAGGTGACATTTGACAAAAAAACAAAAATAAAAATAAAAATTGACACACAATTGCGCTTCACCCGAATTGCAAGGGTGATGCTATGGTACATTTAGATGTACCATACATTTAGTTATGAATTTATATGATTTTATATCATAACCAATACCATATTAGTCATAACTAGGGGCGGAGGCAGCATGTGACCAGGGGGGTCACGTGCCCCCCTGGATTTTGGAATTTTTTTTTTGCAAACATAAAAAAAAAATTTAATAAAAAATTACAAAAATATTATTAGAGTGAAATGTCAATGACATTTTAAAAATTATGAAAACAATAATGGTTGTTTTGATTGAAAATGAAGAGACTATTATAAATAAACTATATTAGTTATGAAAATTTTTAAACGTAACGACGATATCATTATTAGTGATATGCAAGTATAAGTAATCTCACTATAAAGATATGAAATTTATTCGATTGTTAGTTACATTTGACATGTGAGGTTCACTCTTTATGCGTTTATTTACCATTAGTGGGTGATATTATATACCAATAATGATGTGGTATTACCATTATATTGAATTTTTAATCAAATTTTGTATCAAAAAATAATTTATCATTAGATAATTTATTTTAAGGCTTACATCCATATTTTTTTTTTGTATTATCCATGATACACTAGTTACAAATAATATTTTTTTTTATGTTTCCTGAAATCAATCGTAAAAAATTTACGTGAAATATTTTTGTAAAAATTATTATAATTAGTAAGTGCCCCTCTAAATTAAATTTCTGGCTCCGCCACTGGTCATAACTATTATCATATTAAGTCATAACTTAGTTATATTCAATTATTTAGTTATACCATATTACTTCATAACCAGGTCGTAACTAAGATATTTAAATAATTTGACTCTCAAATTAGGCAACTTGTGTAACCGGTTACCAAACAGAGCAAAAGATCAGAGTAGTCCAACAGTCGGAAGTCAGTTGGCCTCCCTCTTTGGCTCGTGCTGTTGCTCTTCTCTTCTCCTCCCTCCTTTCTTCCACCATAGCCAATGCTTCAGCCATTGCCGAAGACCACCAGCCCCGTCGGCGTCGGGGCCACCATTCTCTCGATGTAGACATCTTTCTTCATAACCTCTCACTGTCTTGACGTCAAGAACCAGAGTTTCTTTCATTCTAATCGAATATTTCCAAGAGATATTTTCTGTAGCTCAGGTTTGTTTCTAACTCTAAACTTCATTTACATTAGGGCTTTTGATTTGAAAACCCTAACCATTTCTTGGAAATATCTCTTGGAAATTAATAGTAAGAAATTAATTTTGATGGGAATTTGTATCACCATTTCTTCCTCAAAGTAAGTATGAAAATCTATATGGGCAAGTATGTGTCGCATCTCATTGAGTCTAGGTATCAAGTTGCATCTCTAAAGTTTAGTGAAAATTTTTCAAATCTCTGTCCTGGTTTGTTTGCTACAAGTTGGATATCACATCTTTTTGGATTATCAGGTTGCTGATAATTTAGTGTTTGGAGTCGGGATAAATTGTGGACAGCTTAAACTGTAGATCCTTCCACAAATCTCCGTACCCATTGCAAGTCTCAGCCCAATGTTCAGCCCATCTAAGTTCATTTTTGGGAGATTTTGGTCATGTTTGGTTACCAATAATTCTTCAATTTCCAAATTATTTGCTAAGCAAGCACTTGAATTCAGGGTCATATTTATTTCCTCTATCCTTTGGTGTTTTTTTTTTTTTCCTTTTCTTGAAATCGTTGAAATGCTTGTTGGATCACTCATGCTGATGCTATATTTGTCACATGGAATCTTGGTTTCTTTTTTACCTCTGCCTTGGGAAGAATTTGACTCAAACCTTCAATTGGTCTGAAATTTCTCTGGGTGATCATCCTCCCATCTCTAACATTGTAGAAATTAATATCTTCTAGCCTTTTAGGCTCCGGACATGGATTTCGAATCAAGGGAATTTGAGGATAAAAATATTGGACAGTTAGTTGTTATAGGTGGAGAGAAAAACTATAGCAGAAGGTAACTAGAGATAGAAGAGATGTATTTTGGTAGGATTTTTGTAGCTAGAAGAGAATCCTTAGCATGATTTCAAATAACTATTTTTACATACTTATTTCAAGAATTATATGTAAATAACAGAGAAACCCAATAATAATAATAATAATAATAATAATAATAATAATAATTAATTAAATTAAATCACAAGGAATATATTGGGGAATTTGAAACCAAATAACCAATATATGCAAATAGATATCTTACGGGTATTTTATGAAGAAACCATTTATTTTCATTTAAGAGAGTGAATTGAGATTATATCAAATGAATTCAGATAGGATTCAAGTCCTGATATGGGATACCTGAAAACGGGAAGAGGTAGAGAAAATATATTGTTTTATTGATAGAGAATAAAACCCAGATGAGTATTTCGATATAAACAAGCTTTGAAAACCCAAACCCAGTATTGATAAAACAATAGTCTTCTACAGAAATAAGAAGTGGGCTTGAATTGAATTGATACACTCTAGTGTCAGTATATATATATATATATGAATTGTGTGGTGTGTTTGGTTTGGTTTTATTCTTTTTATTAACCAAAAGAGAAGAGAAGAGCCGACCGACAAGAATTGGCTTGAAACCCAATAAAAAAACAGAGGCACCAAAGAGTGAAACCCAAAAAAAAGTTGCTGCGATGCGAGAAAGAGAATTTGCAGCACAGAGAATCTTATCGGTTTACGCGCTCCTCTTTCTAGACTCTGCAATTAATGAATTACAGGTGGATAATAGTGATTACTGTTTTTTCAGGGGTTAAACTTTCAATTTCACTAGACGTTGCAATTTTTTATCGATAACAATCATTAAATGGAGGTTTCTCATATCATACCATATATTCACCTGTCAACCCACTTAAGATGAGCAACAGAGTCAAATAAAATTAAGGCTATATTAAAGCACAAAAAGACGTCATCTTTTTTCTTTATCATGATTTAGATCATTCCATTTTCCAATGTTCTACAATAGATGGTTTATTTTTAAGTAGCATCAAAATATCCACAGTGAAATTAAATTTTCAGTTCCATCATTTAACTTCTTTTTCTTGATATTCTAGTTTTCTATCCATTAAAAGGTATGTTCTTCACCAAACATGTTGGACTATAAAATCTTTTAAGAGTTTCCAAACAATTAAATACGTAATATGCAAGGCCAACTCAAACAGTAGTGTCCATCAAAATTATGTCAATGAGTACAGCCCTACCTTAAAATGGCATCTTTTGTTTCAAATCTACAAAAAATAGACAAATCCTGAACTATGTACACTAACAAAAATTAACACGCAAGTAACAGATGTCACCAAAAGAGTTACCAAAAAAACATAAAATACTCCGCAAAGCACAAAGTACAAAGTAACCCCACTAGTATCAAATGGAAGACATACATTGACCAATCAATATGGCCATTGTTAGGTTTTATTTCTTGGCAATCCCGTTTGACAAAACTCCTTTGAGTTGTAATTTTATTCGCATTTTTATTTCAGTGAGGCTATGAGTTGTTAGATGCGAATCCAACCCGAATCAAGCATTTCAGAGAAGTTTGTGATGATAAAGCTTTCAAGATTGCCACTTCGCTGATTATGACGGGGATCGAGCAAAATGCAAAAATGCATTCAAAGTTGCCTGTCCGAGCATGATATATTTTTCCAGTTTTTCCATTTTTGGCCTTCCCGCTCGAGCGGGGAAAGTGACGCTCGAGCGGGGATTGGAAGCTCTCAGCATCTCTGCAGTCGCCTGTAAAAATACTGGAATGTGTGATTTTACGCTCGAGCGGATTCTCCTACGCTCGAGCGCATCTCAGTTTGTTCGCACGCAGTTTTTGGTCAGTCCGCTCGAGCGGGCTGTGTTGAGCTCGAGCGGAGATCGCGGGACAGATTCTATAAATTCGCGTATTGGGTCAGATTTTGATGATAACTGCTCCAGATCTTCTTTTTGGTTTCTAGGGTTTATATCTGGGGATACTTTGGGAGTTTTCTTTGATGTTTTTATTGAGTATTCAACTCATGATCTAAAGAGAGTACATCAAAGGTTTGTTTGTTATACACAAAAGAGAGAGTTATTCTTCAGTTGTGGATTCTGAAGAATTCGAGCCTGAAGCTTTGGTGGAATCCGGAGTGGCTCATCAGAAAGACAATTCCGTGGTGAAGATGGGGTTGGAAGAGGCACATAAAGGTTGGTTCAATTAGGCGTTGTGGATTCGCTAGGTAATTGAGAGTATACCTGTGTAATTCCTTTAATTCTTCTTAGTGGATTGTCTTGTGGCTGTTGCCCGTGGTTTTTTGATCACAGTTGGAGGTGTCCAATTGTGGTTTTTTCCACGTTAAATCGTTGTGTCTCTTTGTCTTGATTGTTTGATTGTTTGATTGGGATTGTTATAGTCTGCTTTAAATTGATACATAATCACAAATCAACATCTAGGGGATTTCTAGATTTTTCTCTCAGGACTTGGGGTTGAGGTTTGGCCTCCTATTTTCTTCCACATAGATTGTGCTTTACCTTTCTCCACTGCATAAATCTGTCAAAGAAGCAATGTAAGGATGTGTAAGCGTACAAGAATCTTGGTTCTAGAAAAATTTGAATGAACCCCACTTAATATCCCCCTCCCCCCCCCCTCCCCACACACACACAAAGTACAAAAGTTTCACAGAAAATAACCTTAAGCATGTATCCAAGTTCCTGTATATTCTTCACCACAGTAGACAGCATCAATGACAATCAATCTTTGTTCATGTTTCCTAAGATCTATCATTCATCAAAATAAAAACATTATTCAGGAGACAGTCATTTCAATGCACCAATATAACAAATAAGACATTTCTTCAAATATGCCATGTTTCTTAATGATGATAAAACAATTAAGCAAAGATATACTAATCCATAGAGGGGTGATGCTATGGTACATTTAGATGTACCATACATTTAGTTATGAACTTATATGATTTTATATCATAACCAATACCATATTAGTCATAACTACTATCATACGATCAAGCCCAACCATGTTTGGAAACCCCCTATGAGAGATTGTTCTAAGACGTAAGAAATCCCTAGTCAACCCATCATTGCCACCTCCACCACCACCGCCTTCATTACTTCCCCTCATTGCCATCCCTTTGGCATTACATGGTCTAATTTATTTTTTTTATCACTCAAGTAGAGAGAGAGAGAGAGAGAGAGAGAGAGAGAGATAGCTTAATCCTCCAAGGTGACCATAAGGGACGAAAGAGCAACAAAAAGCACAACAAAAGATAATGACCTTCAATAAACCCCTCCCACTTCCAACTTAGTTACTCCCACTCTTCCTAGCAGGATTAGCAACCATCCTTGGCTTCTTTTTCTTTTTCTTTCTTTCTTTCTTTCTTTTTTTTTTTTTTTTTTTTTTTTTTTTTTTGCTTCAATAGAAGGTAAGTAACAATGATAAACACAAGCAAATTAATAAAGAAAATATAAAAAAATAAAAAATCATCTGGATTGAAATAGAGTGATGATAGGATTACCTCCAACATTCATGTCAAATAACACATCTGACTGCATATCGAACTAGCAAATACAAACATCTTGATTTTCCATTAAATAATAAAAAAAATATCAAAATTACTTGATTCGAGAAAAACCTATTTTCATTCAAAACCCTCAAACTTCAAAGACACTAAATTATTAATTTACTTCTTATTTTTCTTTTTCTTTTCTTTCCCCCCCTTCGTTGTTGTTTATTGTTTTTTCTACAAGAGCATGAAGATACATGAAACAGAAAAATTCCTTTAAAAAATTATTGTTCTTCTGTTTTTGGGGTCTTTGATTTATTGATTCATTCCAAACTAGAGTTTATATGGGTTTATGCGTGGTATGTATGGTCATGCTACTACACTCCTTTTGAGATGTGTACCATATGCAAATTATAACATTTGGCCTAATTTCCAAAGGATTTACACTGTAACATGTATCCTAATTAATATGCTATATACTTATTAGAGTTCTATAAACCCTCATGTGTAATTGTAATTATTTTACATTTTTCCATCACTAATGATGCCCTTTCATATATGCTATTTTCCCACCACCTCATTAACTCTTTTACAAATAACAACTTCATTTTGGAATTTTTAATGTTTTGACATGTTGGTTTATGTCTTTTAATTTTTTCCCCTCTCCCTTAGTTTTGTGTTTTGGTTGAAATGCTTCATTTCTTATTTTTGGCAGGTAAAAGGAGAGCCCAATACCTCTTACATCTGTGCTTATATTTCGATCGACGGAGTACACTACAGCTATTGACTTTTGGTTTGCTGGTTGTGTTGTTGCTGAACTACTTCTTGGACAGGTACATATTTTTTCCTACAAGGTCCTCTATGCTTCAATATATTTAAATTATATGATATGCGTGATGGCCAAATTAAAAAGCAAAATATTTATGATATAACTTGTAAAGTCACACCCTCATTCATCACAGTTTTTGTGTTAAAAAAAAACTAAGACTAAAAGTATAAGGTCAAAGTTAAAAATTGTGACCTTTAACCAATTTTGTAGTAGTGCTCATATATTAGTATTATTTATTATGAATCTAAAGTATCAATGATAGAATAAATGTAAATAATAAAATCAAATAATAAGCATAGCATTAATACAAGAGAAGCTCTATTCACAACCCAAGATTCAATTGTGAGTGGCAGTGGGTATAGCAGTATGCAAGGGTCCTTAGTGCATCAAATCTTTAGTTAGTTTATGTATATTACTGAATACAACTGTATCAAATCATTCTCCCATTTTCTAATTTCTTGTATTTTGTATTCTAAAAAACAAATTGCTTCCCTAAACATTTATAATTTTCAAGTGCTTTATGTGGTTCAAGCCATCCCCAAACCCATGCAGAGAATAAAAAAAAAAATCAGCAAGATAAAATATGGGAAAGTGAACCACAACATAGCTAAAACCAAAGCAAGTAAAACCAATTAATAAAGATATTCAACCTTCTGATTGTACACCTAAAGTGAGACTTGAAGCAGCAAAGGAGCTATACATAACCATGACAACGTTTTTTATTTTTTTCTACAGTAGTCCCAAAAATAAAATAAAAAACAATGTCGTTTTTATTATCAATTCGTATGGTGCCAAAATATTTGGCTCCTTTTTGCGACAAAAAAATTTCCTTACCAAATTACAAATTTTGTCCAAAAAAATAAACTTCTTTAGCCTGTTTTTTAAGGTAATGTGACCTAAGCTACTGGGGTATCATTTTTTGTTTATGATTAGAATTTTTTTTAGTGTCTTTCCTTTTTACATTGGAAACATAGTCTTTGTTGACTACATTATTATAAAACAACTCCATTCATGTGTGCATGTCGTGCATTTGATGAATGTACTATAACCTTTAAGATTTTTGTTTGTTTATTTTTTTTCCTAATCAAAGATATTATGAGTTTATTTTTCTTGTCTTTCTTTACAAGGAATTCTGATTGAAGCCTAATGGATAAACCGACTGATCCTCCAAAGTGCCCGATCACTCCATTCATTTTCTTTTGGTATTTCGTTAATATCTATTTGTATGTAGTTATATATTTTCCATTATACGAATTCTTATATTCATTTTCATATGTTTATAGCCA
The DNA here is from genome assembly GCF_055761805.1 of Camellia sinensis. Classification (NCBI taxonomy): domain Eukaryota; kingdom Viridiplantae; phylum Streptophyta; class Magnoliopsida; order Ericales; family Theaceae; genus Camellia; species Camellia sinensis. Next base: position 85,031,431 of record NC_138974.1, read on the forward strand.
AAAACAATCAATGGAGTTAAAAAAAACCCAAATGAAAGTAGACATGAAGGTAAGTGCAACGTATTCTTGTTGTTTGTAGTATTCCTTTTGTACTTGTAAGCTTGTATGTAATTGTTCATATGATTTTATGCATGTAATGTAGGATATTGGGGACAAATGGAATCAACTTCCTGAAGAAGAAAAAAATAAGTATATATATATGGGAAAGCTGCAATCTGAACAATATGCCCAATTAAAAACTGTGGTCCAACAAAAGCCTCCAAAAGTAAAAATTCAAACCCGGATTGAGCTTACATCAATTTGTAAGATTATTAGAAGGTTGGACAAAGCACAACAACAAGCAGTGACTGATATGGGGTTTCATGGCATCCTAAGCCTTAGGTGCACGCACATAGATCATGACTCGTGTCATTGGTTAGTTCAGAACTTTGATCCTTCAACTCATTCATTGAATGTCCACGGTCTTCGAATGCTTCTCACTATAGAAGATGTTCATGAGTTGATGGGATTACCTTCCAATGGTCTACCTGTGAAGTTAACAGAGTCCGTAGATGAAATTACAAACCTATGTGATGAACTTGCGATGAAGAATAAATTTGTTCCGTTCACATCTCTGAAATCTTATCTGCTTGAAACAAAAGATGCTGGAACTGAATTTAAAAGGAAATTTGTCTTATACGTCATTGGAGCCCTCTTGTGCCCCACCACAAAGGCAGGCGTACACCAATCATTCATTAAAATGGTTAAAAATGTTGAGTCCATCAGTCAATTCAATTGGGCAAAGCACACACTTGATTTTCTTGTCGACCGCATTGCTATTGCCAAGGTCAAAGAGCGATCTGCTATGTGCGGCTGTTTGCTTCTTCTAACGGTACTTCCCCTTGATGTGTAATTATTTCATCTATTATTTTTTTACGACGTTTTTCAAAAACATTGTGAAATGTGTCCAGATTTTCAGATTTGTAATGTAGCCAAGGGGTGTTGACTTTTCCAATTTGTCAAATTATACTTAATAATTTTTGTGCCTTCATCTTGTCTACTTCTCTGGGATAGTTGTTGTACAAACAAATATGAGTTTGCTCAGTTAAAGATACAATTTTTTTGCTACATCCTCTATCATTCGTTTTTGTTTTACTTTACTAAAGTGCTTTGAGATGGCATTGTTGTAGGCTTCTTGCTCAGTTAAAGATACAATTTTTCGTTCTTTGATTAATGTGAGATATTTTATTATATATGTGATGTAACGAGAAAGAATCTTTCATAACCATTTTTATGATATTTTTTTATGATCCCAATCATTACTTTAAATTGTTTAAATAAATTCACTCCCTTGCCATGTGGTTGACAACGCAGGCCGTGGTAGTTGGGTTGAAAACTTGAACATTCATTTTTCTGAATCTCTAATAAATTATAGTTTTATGAATTCTAAATTGCAGAGTTTTTCTTCTAGTCTTCGTCAAGTCCATACAACTATTTATTCAATTCAACTCTTTTGATGAACCTTGACGGAAGATCAACAATATTGAAAATCGAGTTACTACTGCAAGGTAGTGTAGGATTTCTTACAACCTCATTTGGTGAATGATAATTCCTTACAAAATTCTTTCTTCAAGAAAAAAAAGAAGTGTGCATACAAAATATGAACTTCCATACGGCAAAACAAATATCATCAACCATCATTTAAGAGTATTTATACAAAATACTAACAGATTTAAGTCCTTAAAAAAAAAATTTAAAAAAAAATCTTAGTTTAGCTCCCAATATCACCTGTTCGATCATATCAACTATTACCCACAGCAACACCTACAGAAACAAATTATATTGTCGTTACGGTTTGTTCACTTCAAATCTATGATTCAAATCATAACAAATTGAATTTTGATATGTGTTTCTGCTTCCTAACCAATGCTTTGGTATCAATTATACGCAAATAATAAAAAAACACACTTGTACATACCCTACTATCAATTAAAATAAAATAAATAAATAAACACACCCGCAAGTATAACTTTATACACAGAACGTCTTTTTTTCTTAAGACTTCAATAAAAGATTATTTTGGAAACAAGGAATAATTTATTATGAATTAAGACATAAGAAACTTCGGAATTCTGGACTAAATCAATGGAAAAACTGGTTAAGAGGTCTTTATCAATACCATTTATCTCAAATTAGATGGTCTAGATTAATAGCAGCAAAATGGAAAAATTGAATCAATCAATGTCGTATAATTCAAAATCAAGATTTAAACAAAGACAATTCATATGAAAATGACCTATTAATCCATTACAAAAAACAAAACGATTATGAAGTATATTATTACCAAATCAAAATGAGAATTTTCAAAAATACTATAGATATAATCTTTTATCTTATAGATCTACTAATTATGAAAATAAAAGGGACCCATATATTTATGGATCACCATTCCAAGTAAATAAGAATCGAGAGAGTTCTTATAATTACAACACACATAAACATAGGGGCAAATTTTTTTGATATACTAAGGGATATCCCTATAAAAAATTATTCAAGAAAAAGTGATATTATGTATATGGAAAAAAATCCGGATCGAAAATATTTTGATTGAAAAATTCTCCATTTTTGTCTTAAAAAGAAAATCAATATTGAGGCCTGGAAGCAATTATTATTTATGTAGAATCACTTGAAAATAAAATAAAATAAACACTCTAGAGGATTCATGCTTCGTCTGTGATGGGTGGGTGAAGGCAAAAATCTCAGTATAGAATTTTCAAATGTTTATGAAATTTAATGAATTTACTTGAACCAGACTCTCTTGTGATGTTTTTTCCCAAGATAGTGCCAACCACTATTTATAGGATAAAAGAGCTGTGCTTGTATTAACCATTTTCTTCATTAACACATGTTTATTGCTTTACAGGTTAGTGGAATCCCAACGTTTCGTATTCCTATTCAAGATGGTGGCATTGGTTTGGACTATCGCCTGCATATGGCCATAGCAGATAAATGGTTGATTTTGACCATAAAATCAATTGGATAGATTTTGACCATAAATGGTTGATTTTGACCATAAAATCAATTGGATAGATTTTGACCATAAATTTATAATTTTATTTTAATTTGATCCAATTAATTATAAATTTTAATTTGTTTTGATAGAAAATGAATACATCTGTCATGTTTTTATAATAAAAATATAAATTTATTCAACTTAGGTGGGAGAGGGTTGTTTGCGTGGGTGAATAAAGTTGGACATTGCACCAGAACACTGTCCAAGCCTCCACCACTACCCCACTGAGAAAAACTCCAAGACATCACGTGATGGCATTGGTCACAATCTTGGCCTAAAAAAGGGCTTCTGTCTGCCCATCCAAAGCACAAAAAAAGAAGATGAAAGAAATAAAGAAAAGAAAGAGGGCCTGTCACCTTTCTCTATCCTTTTCATTGTTGTAAAATAAGGCCACTTTCTAAACATTTAATAATTCTTGACCTCACTTTACATATCATCAATGTAGGATAAAAGGCAAAAATTATTCAGTAGCCACTTTGTGGCATTACCATAATGGTTGTGGTGGCTAAAATGACAGTTTGGCCATTTTCAAGAGAATATTTTATGGAAAAAAAGGATCAAATAATGGCATTCAATTTTCTATATGCACTTCACTACTACAAAAACAGATAAAGATCACACTTTTTTTGTGTGATGTATGTTATTTAATCACATCTTTTAAGTTTTATTAAAGTGTGATCTTTGGAAGTGTGATTAAAATGGGTCATTTTTAATCACACTTTTTAAGTGTGCTTAATAACATTTAGATCACACTTTTAAGTGTGATTAAAAATATTTAGATCACATCTTTTAAGTGTGATTAAAAATATTTTGATCACACCTTTTACGTGTGATCTTTGGAAGTGTGATTAAAAAGGGTCATTTTTAATCACACTTTTTAAGTGTGATTAATAACATTTAGATCACACTTTTTAAGTGTGATTAATAACATTTAGATTACATCTTTTAAGTGTGATTAAAAATATTTACATCACATCTTTTAAGTGTGATTAATAACATTTAGATCACGTCTTTTAAGTGTGATTAATAACTAATAAAATCTGTGATAAAAAAAAGATTCGACATATTTGAAAAATAATCAACATTATTTTTGTATGCACATTTGAAGAATGTAAAACACACTATATACTATATTTTGAATCATAACCACATATTGAATAGAATAACGTCATATATTTCATAAATGGAAATTAAATATTCAAAAGTATATACAAAAGAATTAAATAAAAAAAAATTAACTGTGCTTACATATATTAAAAAATGAAAAAACTTAAAAAACTAAGTTCTTTAATTCTTGGACCATATTTTGCATCTCTCCAAAAAATTTCTAACTTGAAAAATGAAAACAAAAATTAATCCAGACACCGCTGATGCATATGAATAAACTAAAAAGTTAATTCAACAAACCAAAATAAGAACATTAATCATTTATGGTTGATCTTAATTCAGCATAAAGGCTAAAATCTCCACAGAAAAGTGCCTACAAGCAGCTGTAAGAGAAACGAAAAGAGGGAGAGTGTCTAATTGATAATTGCCAAATTAGGAAAGTTATATATGAAAGCAACAATATTCTGTAGTTTGTTGACTAAAAATATATGAAAGCAACAAAACAAAAACAAAAAAAAAAAAACCTTGTTTTCTCTTTGCCATGATCCAACATTTCCTAGTGCAGCCAACCCCACAAAAGCAAAGTTCGCGGTCATAAGTTGTTCATTAATGTACCTAAAACAAAAATTTTATATCAGATTCAATATCATTATACACTTGATAATGATGAAGAAGATAGTGTAGTTGAGCTAGTAGAGGTAGTTACTTGTCACGGACTAGTAATCGGCCACTAACTGTACCCCATTGATCAGCATGAGGGAAGTCTTCTGAAAGAGGGAAATCATATGGCTAGCTTTGGGTTTCTATCAACATCTGAATATATGCATACGAGATGAGATTGTTAATTTTGTTTGTACTGATTAGATTTTATGTTGTCAAAAATTTCATGCCCAAAGTAGTACCTGTTCTTTGGCATCTTCCCAAAGTGTTAGGGCATCCTCTTCGACTAAAACTGAGTTTAGATAGATCAAAACAGGGCCAAACACCTTCTTCCATGGCTCGTCATCTCACAATTTTATTGTCAGATTGTCCCCAGCATAATGGGTGCTGAAAAACATCTGAAGATAAATAACACAATTCTTTAACATTAACATCTAGTAGTAAGGAAATTTGTAAAAATTTATTTATATATGACATTTTCCACTTATTGAAAGTGCAAGGTTGTGCCTCAATAAGATAGATTTAAGTAGTAGGTCATGTGCTTAATTGGAAAGTTATGCTCTGTTCTCCATCAATTCCTTTTTCAGTCCAATTGTTGTGAAGTAGTTTTTCCTATGGATGTCATCATCATAATACAAAACAATATTTGTTCTTTTAGGCTTTGTTTGGGAAGTAGGAATTGGTCAAGAATTTGCATCTACATATATTACTTTTTTTATTTTTTTTTGTTCTTGTCATGAAATTCATTTTGTAAATAGGCCACTGTGTTGGGCCAGTGAGTAAAATTGATGCCATTTGAAAGTGTGCTCTCTTGCAAAGCATAATATCTGAGTGATTAATAGCAAAGGATTGTGCAAAGGGAACAATATCGAATACTTACAGATAAGGTGGTTGGGCCAACATGCGAGGTGAGATCTTGCTTGACAGGGCCACCTATACGGAACTCATCGCTGGGTGTGATCATCCAGAATCCAACAGCCGGGTTGGAGCATATCCACCCATGAACCCGATTGTCTTTGTCATCACATGAATATTGGTACTTATCATCCACCTACATAACACAACATCAAAAAAGAAAAAAAAAACTAGCATATCTAACTACACAAATGCAATCTTTCCTCTTGTGATTGTCAAGTCTTCATGAAGGAACAAAAATATCAAGAAGTTAACACTCTTGATGAATCACAAAAGGGCATTTTTGTCAATTCACAAAACCATTCCCACAAAACTTAGGAAATAGGACTGTCTTAGCAATAACTAGTAGGTGAATGAAAAATGGTCAAGCTTACCTCCCCAGTGAGCTCTGGATTGCTTGGATTTGTCAACAGAACAGCTTCAGGGTAGTCAAGGACTAGGCCAGCTTCACGATCCTGTGGCGTTGGCATGATCCTTTGCCTTTCATCCGATATAGCCATGTTCTGAAACCTAGTCATGTATCATATCAAGATTAAATTTTCCTTAAATTATTCTGTTCATGTCAAAGAATAGCAGGACTGTGAACCATGTCTATATAAAAGTGTGGTTCCAAAAGAACTAGGATAAAAGGCATGTCAACATATGAAACTCTGTTAATGTACTGCGGCATTACAACCTAATAAATGAAAAACATAATGGCCCATTAGATCTGAAAATTTAACACTGACTGACTGATTGACTGACAGTTGGGGTGTATAATCTCAAACCAGTCTTCACCTATTTGAACCCTAACCTCAAAAACTGGATCGGTTTAACGAAGGGTTGGCAGGTAAGCAATTTCTGTATCTATTGTTTATTTCATTTTATTTATTTTTTTAAGTCCAACGGAGATGCAGGATGAGTCCAGGATTTATTGAAAGAAAAATAATAATTTCCTTGAAATTTCTGCTGTGGAATCCTATAATAATCCTAACAATCAGATGTCCTCAATAACCATCATCAAAACATTCTACTGCAACTACACTTACAGATTGCAACCTTCGTCTTTACAAAGTATTCAAGGTCCTCCCTCAATCAACATAAAAAGCTAAAATAGTATATTAATCAGAGTTTTAAAAGGCTTTCTTGAGGCTCGCCTCGATGCTCGCCTCGCCTTGAGGCTAAGGTAAAACGCATCAAGACTTTGATTTTTAGGCATTACTCCCCAAAGGCTTGCGCATCATAGTTTGAGACATGCGCCTTAAGTGCGCTTTTTACGCTTTTTGCGCATAAGCATGTGAGGAGTATGCACATGCAGAAGTTGCCTTGGGCATTTGTTAAACTTAGTCTATTAGATTGTTTAAACATAAAAAATTAAAAAGAATTCATTTTTCAACTATATTCTACAGGAAAAATTAAGTAAATGATCAATCAAGAAAAACACAGTTAATGGTCAAGTGAGAAGCTCAATCACTGAAGTTAAGAATATCGATTTCTCTTTCAGCGAAGGAAAACTTCCTTCTATGCAGTAAAATGTTCAACGCATTAAAGCAAAAAGTATTTACATATTTATATTTAATTTTGTTTTTATTTTTTTAACTATTTAAAAATATTTAATTTATTCAGTAAATATTAAAATTTGAAATTTGAAATGCTTACGCCTCAACGCCTTGAGGCTTACGCCTCGCCTCATGAGAGGTAAAAACTTTGATATTAATATAGTTATCGTTACATCACATTCCACTGAAACAGCCCACCGACACTTGTCGACACTCCCCAAGATGTGTCCTATCTTATTATTTTTAATTTTTTTTTTCAAAAGACATGTTTTGGATACTTAGGATACACAAGTATCAATCACATAGAGATGCATGGAAACACATTGCATGTTTGAAGAAATAACTGGGAATCGAATGATAAAATAAAGTAAAGAAAATTTATGCCTATTAATCCCTCATCCTTAAAACTTTTTAGTTTTAGAAATTCTAAAACCCAAAACTTCAATTTATTTCCTACTTCGGGATAAAGGTACATACCTGCAATAGGACAAATAGAATTGCTGCATTTGCAGGGGCTAGAGAAAGGCTCATCATCCCTCCACGCAACTCATTTGGTATATACCTGTGTATGGAACAAGCAGCAGAGGATATATCAAAAGTTTCTCTCAAATAAACAAATAAATGAATGCAATAACATCCCAACAAGTAAAAGCCACAACCAACTAGTAATTAGAAGCAAAGAAGCACTAGTATAATTTACATAGTGCTCAATCTGGCAAGTGAAGGTAAAAGAAGGCCAACACAAGCATGAAATAAGCAGAATAGTGCTACAAGAACTCCAATTTCCTGCACATACAAGTACAAACTGTAAAAGTTCAAATCCAATTTTCAAAAACAAAATATTAGGTAAAAATAAGAAAGAGTGTTCTTCAAACAATCATGATTAGAAGTTTCGGTACGTGATAATCGTAGGCCACTATGGACAAAACAAAACCCGTTACTATGAACACATAAACCAGGCAATCCTCAGTACGAAGAGATAACGGTCCACTGAAAAACCATGGAAAAACTGTGCTTCCTAGCAATCTGGCACCCAGAAAACAAGGATATATCAACCCTAGATGTACTTCTTGCTCATCATCCTAAAACCATAAGAATATCATTTAAATCAATTGGTAGTCAATGAAATTGTTGCTACATAGTGTTATTGGGAAAAAAAAAAAAATACCAGACGAAGTCTCACTATTATGTAGCACTAGAAGGGACAATCTTTTTTATTGTCCAATAAAACATCACAATAGACTGAGGTACCTACCTGCTCTCATTCTCAAAATTGGCATAGATAATAGGTGGCAGAAAAAAAAAAAAAAAAGAAGTAAATATAAGATCCATTAATAATAATTTGTCCTTTGACATTCCAAGAACCAAAATTGCCAACTAATTGGGATGAGATGAAAATAGACTTACAAATATTTTATGTATATATCATGCTACAGACTCGATGTTAATTGCACAAACTTATGAATTCAAAAAACACAAAAGGTAAAACAGACAAATCAAATCTATTAATTGTTGGAAAATTTATAAAGAGGTGGTTGTGAATTGAAATAGACTCCATTTTGAATGAAATGGTGTAACCTTTCATGGTGTCTTTTTGTTTTAAAGGAAGGGTCAAAGCTCCATTTGAATGAAAGGGTGCAAACCTTTCATGGTGTTTCTTTATTTTAAAGGAATAGGTATGTCCCTTCTTTATACCTTTTCTATTCAAATTGAATAGGTGCCAACAAAGCCTATATAAAGGCAGCCCCATTCCAATTTTGATGGATCCGAAAAAATTCAGTCTGAAATTCTTGTCTCTTTGCTGTCCATTTTCTTTTAGTGCATTATTCTTCATATAAAATATTAGGAATAAATTTCAGAGAGTTATAGAACACAAGGTTCTAGTTCGCCAGACAAATTTGTTTGAAGTGCTTCTACAAATTTGTGAAGATCATTGTATCCTGGGAGATAGACCCCACTCAACCGTAAGCACCATAGCGGGGCGAATCTGTCTTAAGGACAGAGTGTCATACACTCGACTTGGTCTTAATTTTAATTCAGTTCGATAAATAAATCTGGTATGTTATTTATTTATTTTGTTTGAATTTATTTCAAGTTATTTTATTTACACAGAAGATTGTTCCAACAATCTTAAGACAAATTCGAATTATTCTGTTTACAGAATTTTTCGTTTGTTTTCCTTTTTCTTTCTTCGTAAATAATTTCAGAAGAAAATTATTTTCTGTGGATTTACAAAATAATATTCTGGTTGGAAAAACAAATAGTGATTATATGCTATTTGACAGATAGTAGTAATATACTGTCTCTTTTCTTTGACAACAACTAGTAGTACGATACTGGTGTCATTAACAATTCAGAATATATTTTTGTGGAATTTTTTCAAAAATTAATTTTGGATTTTAGAAATTATTTTCTGAGTTTTCATTAATTAAAATTCTGTTTTCAGTATTTTAATTATTGAAGTGTTACTGAAATTAATTTTCTGTGTGGAATTAATTTGGTTAAATAAAATTTTATTTTATTTCTAAATTAATTGAAAAATAAAAGTTATTTTCTTATTTCTTTTATTTTACAGAATTTAATTTCTTGTGTGGAATTATTTTGTTTAAATAAAATTTTATTTTATTTCCAAATTAATTGAAAAATAAAAGTTATAGTTTTATTTCTTTTATTTTACAGAATTTAATTTTCTGTGTGGAATTAATTTGTTTAAATAAAATTTTATTTTATTTTCAAATTAATTGGAAAATAAAAGTTACATTCTTGTTTCTTTTATTTTTTACAGAATTTAATTCTGTGAATTTGGTTTAATTTTCTGTGTAGTGTAAATTCTAATTCTAATTTTGTTTTATATATTAGAATTGATGGCTACTGAAACTAATGCCCAAACAAGTACTAATGTGGTGGCTGCAATGACACCAACCCCCTCTCCTGTTGTGACAGTACCAATAAATCATGGAGAAAAGCCAGAGAAGTTCTTAGGAACTGACTTTAAAAGATGGCAACAGAAAATGTTGTTCTATCTTACAACTCTGAACCTGGCTCGTTTTCTCCGTGAAGACGCTCCTATCCTGAAAGAGGATGAAACTGACCGGCAAGTGGTTGCTGCGGTTGATGCTTGGAAGCATGCCGATTTCCTTTGCCGGAATTACGTCTTGAACGGACTTGACAACACATTGTACAACGTCTACAGTCCGATCAAGACAGCAAAGGAACTTTGGGAATCGTTGGAGAAAAAGTACAAAACGGAAGATGCCAACTCATTCTGCATGACATTCACGCAGAAGGTATGTCTCTCAGTGAATCATTCCAAGTTGCAGCCTTAATTGAAAAATTACCAAAAGGCTGGAAGGAATTCAAGAACTACCTCAAACACAAGCGCAAAGAAATTTCTATGGACGAATTAATTGTGCGTTTGAGAATTGAGGAGGACAACTGCAATTCTGAAAAGCGGGCTGGTAAGCATCCTATGGAGTCTAAGGCAAATGTGGTGGAACATGCTTCAAAAACCAAGAAACGAAAGTCTTCTAGAGAAAGTTCATCACAAGGCTCTAAAGGGGGGGATAATAAAAAGTACAAGTTTGATGGAAAATGTTACATCTGTGACAAAGAGGGACATTGGGCCAAAGATTGCCGTAGCAAAGGCAAAAGTAAAAGAAGAACAAGCAAGAAGCCTGCTCAAGCCCATATGACCGAAGTGGACAATATTTCCAATGGTGTCGATGACATCAATCTTTCTGCAGTTGTTTTCGAGGCTAATCTTGTCGGAAATCCTAAAGAATGGTGGGTGGACACTGGTGCTACTCGCCATATTTGTGCCGACAAAAAGATGTTCACATCTTATTCTATAGTGGACAATGGCGAACAACTCTTTATGGGAAACTCCTCAACTTCCAAAGTTGAAGGACAAGGAAAAATTGTACTCAAGATGACATCTGGAAAGGAACTCACTCTCAACAATGTACTGCATGTACCGGACATTCGCAAGAATTTAGTTTCCGGATCTTTGTTGAGTAAGAATGGGTTTAGGCTAGTTTTTGAAAGTGACAAATTTGTACTTACCAAAAACGGGATGTATGTAGGAAAAGGTTACATGTCTAATGGCCTTTTCAAGTTAAATGTAATGACCGTTGTACCCTCAGTTATTAATAATACTACATCTTCTTCTTACTTGCTTGAGTCTTCAAATTTATGGCATGGTAGACTAGAACATGTTAATTATGGATCTTTGCATAAATTAATTAATATGGAATGTTTACCTAAATTTGACATTGATTCAAATCATAAATGTGAAATTTGTGTTGAGTCAAAATTATCTAAAACTCCTTTTCATTCAATTGAAAGAAGTACGAAACCACTTGAATTAATTCATAGTGACATTTGTGATTTTAAATCAATTCAAACCAGAGGTGGAAAAAAGTATGTAATCACTTTTATAGATGACTATACCAGATATAGTTATATTTATTTTATAGCGACCCCGGTCTTTTCTCTTTAGATTATTGTATCCGGACTTAGGTTCCGTGGATCCTGTCATTACTTATTGGGTGTTGTTGTCCTTTAATCTCTTTGTATTTGAAGTATAGGTTGTTTTGGGCGGGTCTGTTACAGGTTGGTTGATTTTAGATGCCAATGGGTGATGCCCAGATTTTGGCCTTCACGCTCGAGCGGAAGTTTTAACGCTCGAGCGGGCCCTTCGTTGTTGCTTCTACGCTCGAGCGGGAGTTTTTACGCTCGAGCGTGATTTTCCATCTCCCAGTACTTTAAATCTGCAGATCGTCCGCTCGAGCGGTAGTTTTTACGCTCGAGCGTGATCCCTTGTTTTTGTTCCTCCGCTCGAGCGGAGAGTTTTACGCTCGAGCGGGTGTCATCGCCTGCAGAACTTCTGGAAGTGTGCAATCGACGCTCGAGCGGCTTTCTTCACGCTCGAGCGTGAGTCTGTGTCTTACGCTCGAGCGGAGCTTTCTACGCTCGAGCGTAGAGTCGATTACATCAGTCCGTGATTTCACTTTTTGGATCACTTTTTGACCTACCTTTTCTTCTTAACTTTTTAAAAACCGCCCCTGGAGTGTTTTTCTCTCTCTCTCTCCCTCTACACACCTTCTCTCTTGGGATTGATCTACTTAGAGTGAGTTTCTACCTTAGATCCTTTATTAAAAAGTTAGAGTGAGTTGAGGGCTTCATTTTGATCTGAGAAACTTGGGATTTGGAGCACGTTGGTCTTTGGTCTTCATCTCCATCTTCTCCATACGGGTTATTTTCTTCGAGGTAGGGATTTCCTACTCCATTCTATAAGTTTTGTTCTAAGTTTTGGTATTTTGATATGTTGGGGATACTTTGGCAATTTTGGGAAAAACCCTAGTTGTATTAATAAATTAATTTGTATAATTAGTTTAAGGGAATTTGGTTAAATTCATGAAATTGAGGAAATTCATTTGATTAAATGGTGTGGTGGGATAATTTAAACCACTCGCCTAGTGAATTGTTGTTGTATTTATTTCCAGTCTAGAAATAACTGTTTTGGGCTATCGGTGGAGGATAGTCGTGATTGTTGTAGACATTGCATGTGGATTAGGAATAACTGAAACTAATCACATTGGTTAAGTCATTAATTTTGACTATTGCATTAATACAGAAAATACGTGTATTGATTGAGCATTGCATTTGCATACATTGTTTTGTGTGGGAGGAGATAGGGGATGTACTCCACGGTTTAGGGGAAGATAGGGGATGGACCTCTAAACCGGATTTTTGTTTGGGAGGAGATAGGGGATGGACTCCATTAGCACCATTTTTATGTGTGCTTATTATATTGAAGTGTTTTTTTACATGATTATTGATACAGCACTAAAATGTGTATCAAATGGGAAGTATGAAGTGTTTTGATATGAGCATGAGTCTCGTTTGTTTCGTTGATATTGGAAGTAATGTGAATATGATATACAATTCACTGTTGTAAGTTGGCCAGGTTCTGAGCCATGTTGATAATAATGGAAAGTGAAATGTGTCTTAGACATTAGTGTCATGAGACTGTTTAATGATAAAATTGATTATCTTAGTTAACCATCTATTGAATGCTATAGCTTTATTCAATGCTTATATTTGGTTTAGTATTTTTCTACTGGGCTGTGGCTCACCCTTTATGGGAACATCATTTTCAGGTTCAGGTGATAAGCTACCTCCCCGGACTTAGCCTGGAAGGATTTGATGTTTGGGATTTTGAAGACTTGTCTTTAGTTATATGTTTTATTTTGTTATTTTTGAGATTTCATGTAAACATTCAAGCCTAGGGCTTAACTTGTAAATGAGTTAGTACTCATCCTTTTTGTGTCCAAGTGTTAGCTTGGAAAGATGTAAGCCCTTAGGGCATTTATTTTGATGTTGCAAGATGTTACATGTGATGTCTTTCAATAAGAATACTCTGATGAATAACTCAAATGATTCATTTTCTTTTATAAATGCATGTTAATGTTATGGTTATTATGGGTTTATTTTGAGGGCGTTACAACTTGGTATCAGAGCGTACCGGGTTCGAATACTTTGGGTACGTGGGAAGTGATTAGTATCACAATGGGTTCGTCTCGCTTGATATAGAGACTTAGATGTACTGTTATGTGCTTATATGATAGCATGTTTATGTGATTATGTGGGTATGGAACGTAGTTTCTAGGATGTTAATTGGACCCTTGAGTTTCTAGTAGTCTTGTTGGAAAGGCACTTGATCAATGCTGTTTCCAACCGGAACTATAGTAACGCTTCGGGACTATTATTATCCAGGAATGAAATTCGTAGGTGCTTATGTGATTATGTGCTTACGTGGAATGAATTATTTTTGTCCGATGCATTAGGACGCGAGTGTTTAGTTTCGGCACATTTATTAATGTGCTAACGTCTTTGTTTGTTTCCTTTATTAGGATGTCAGGGCGAGGACGAGGACGCGGTAGGCGTGGTAGGCCGGGTAGGCAGGAGGTACCGGTGCCAGAGGAGATTCCGGCAGTTCATGAGGGAATTGGCCAGGCCAATGTGGCCGAGCCAGTAGGCCAGCAGGCTATGGGCGCTTTAGCCCGAGAGATAGCAGGGGCATTCAGGGAGTCAGTAGGCATTCTTAGGGCTGAGAATCAAGCCCAGGTTGTTGTTGCGGATGCAGGACCTTCCTTTCTGAAGAGGGAGTTCTTCCGGTCTAATCCGGATGAATTTGTGGGTGATCCTAAAGAGCCGCTTAAGGCAGACGAATGGCTCGAACAGACAACGAAGACGTTTGAGATGCTTGGCATCGAAGACGAGGGGTTGAAGGTGACCTTGGCATCATTCCAGTTGAAGGGAGATGCGGGTCAGTGGTGGAAGTTCACTAAGGGGCGTATAGGAGGTACATGGGAGGCTTTTGTGAATGCTTTCCAGGAGAAGTTCTTATCTCCAGCAGTTAGGGAGAAGCTGAGAGACCAGTTCTGCCAGCTTAAGCAGTCGAGTTCTTCAGTGGCCGAGTTTGAGGCTGCATTTACTAGTTTATCCAGGTTTGCACCTGAATTGGTGGCGTCTGAGGAACGCCGTTGTATTGAGTTTGAGAGGAAGTTGAGGCGTGGCCTCAAGCTGAGAGTTGGGGGAACTATGATTCGGGATTATGGGCGTTTGGTTGATGCTGCAGCCCACATGGAAATCATGATGCAGGAGGAGGAGGAAGGACAGAAGGGCTCCAAGAGGAGTCAGGATGGTCAGAGTGATGGTAGGAGACAGAAGGGTTTTAATCCCCAACAGTCTCAGAGTAGCTTTTCTAGATCAACTTTTCCTGTGCCGAGTGTTAGTTCGGGGAAAGGCAGTCAAGGAGGCATTACCTGCTTCAAGTGTGGCCAGCTGGGCCACAAGTCTCCAGTTTGTCCTCAGAGGGGAGGAGTGCAGAGAGCAGCATCATCTTCGGCTCGATCTCAGAGCCAGAGTCAGGGTAGAGGCCAGCCACTCTCGTGTTATCAGTGTGGTCAGCCAGGGCATATGAAGAGGTATTGCCCGCAGTTGGGTGGCACACCTGGTGCATCTGGTTTGAGGCAGATTCAGGGTCAACAGCCAGCTCAGTCGGGTCAGGCCTCGAGGGCCAATCAGGGGGCTTCATCGTCTCAGTCGGTGCAACAATCTTATGCTCCTAGGGGTGAGCAGGTTGATCAGAGGTCATCTGGGCGCGTGTATGCTGTTACCGCGCAGGATCTTGTACCGGCTCCATCTGTTGTGAGAGGTACTTTCTTGTTTTGCAACTCGGTTGCTAATGTTTTGATTGATACGGGTGCATCTCATTCCTTTGTGTCTGCTGCATTTGCATCTGTTTTGGAGTTGGAGTTAGCACAGTTAGCATCTCCTATTTGTGTAGTGTCGCCTCTTGGGGGTGAATTGATTTTGAAACACGGTGTTAGGGGTTGTGATATAGAGGTTGATTACCATAGAATCCCATTTTCCTTTGTAGTTATGCCTATGAGAGGTTTCGATGTTATTTTGGGTATGGACTGGTTATCGTCATACCGGGCAGTTATTGATTGCTACCGCCAGAGAGTCACTTGTTGTACCGTGAATGGTGAGTGTTTTCATTTTCTGGGGGACTGTGTTGGTAGTGTTTTGCCACCGGGGTATGTTCCGCGAGGACGGAGTGAGCTTAGTGGTCTACTTGCTAACCTTTCGATTAGTGAGGACGGTGAGACTCTGATTGTGTTGCCAAGGGTAGTGTGTGAGTACTCGGACGTTTTTCCCGAGGATCTTGTTGGTTTGCCACCGCATCGAGAGATTGAATTCTCTATTGACTTAGTGCCCGGCACGGCGCCGATTTCTATGGCACCCTATCGTTTTGCCCCAGCTGAGTTAGTTGAGTTGAAGATCCAACTCCAGGAGTTACTAGATAAAGGCTTTATACGTCCTAGTGTTTCGCCTTGGGGAGCACCGACCCTCTTTGTTAAAAAGAAAGGTGGTGCTTTGAGACTTTGTATAGATTACCGGAAATTGAATCGGGCTACGGTTAAGAATAAGTACCCTATGCCCCGTATAGATGATCTGTTCGATCAGTTGAAAGGTTCCCGTTGTTTCTCGAAGATAGACTTGAGATCAGGTTATCATCAGTTGAGAGTCAGGGAGGAGGATATTCCAAAGACGGCATTCCGTACGCGGTATGGCCACTATGAGTTTTTGGTGATGCCATTTGGGCTCACCAATGCACCGGCAGTATTTATGGATTTGATGAACCGGATATTCCGGGAATTTCTAGATCGTTTTGTAGTCGTCTTCGTGGACGACATCCTTATCTATTCACCTTCAGAGGAAGAGCACGAGGAACACTTGAGGGTGGTGCTTGATTTACTTAGAGCCCATCAGCTTTATGCTAAGTTTGGGAAGTGTGAGTTCTGGCTAGAGGAGGTGAAGTTCTTAGGCCATGTAGTTTCTAGGGAAGGGGTGTCTGTTGATACATCCAAGACAGAGGCAGTGCAAGATTGGGTACAGCCTAAGAGTGTGTTTGAGATCCGCAGTTTTCTGGGATTAGCTGGGTATTATCGCCGGTTTGTAAGAGATTTCTCCAGATTAGCTTCGCCTTTGACTAGATTGACTCGGAAGGGAGTCAAATTTGCTTGGAGTGAGACTTGTGAAAAGTCGTTCCAGGAGTTGAAAGTTAGACTGACCACTGCTCCAGTCTTGATTATTCCGGAGAGAGGGTTGGGTTATGCAGTCTATTGTGACGCCTCACGAGAGGGTCTTGGTTGTGTGTTGATGCAAGAGGGGAAAGTGGTTGCCTATGGCTCACGTCAGTTGAAAGTTCACGAGAAGAATTACCCTACGCATGATTTAGAGTTAGCAGCTGTGATATTTGCCTTGAAGATTTGGAGACATTATCTTTACGGTGAGAGGTTCGAGGTATTCTCGGATCATAAGAGTCTGAAATATCTGTTCACACAGAAAGACTTGAACTTGAGGCAGAGGAGGTGGATGGAATTTATTGAGGATTATGACTTTGAATTGCATTATCATCCGGGAAAGGCCAATGTGGTGGCCGACGCCCTTAGCAGGAAACCTGTTGGTGACATAGCTAGTATAGCCATCCGAGAGTGGGAGATGTTAGGTGCACTTGGAGAGTTTGATTTGCTTCTGGGCGAATCCGTTGAGGCTGCGGCCTTGTTTTCTATTGTTGCGCAACCTACACTTGTGACTCGAGTGTTAGAGGCTCAGAGGGGCGACCTTGAGGTAGAATCCCTCCGTGAGAAGATTTATGGTGGGAAGGTTGAGAAAGGTTTGACGGTGTATCCCGACCTGAGTGTGAGATACCGAGACCGTCTGTTTGTGCCGGAGCCTCATCGAGAGGAAGTACTCCGAGAGTTTCATCATTCACGCCTTGCGGTGCATCCGGGAGGTACTAAGATGTATCGGGATCTGGGTCGCCAGTTTTGGTGGCGGGGTATGAAGAGAGATGTGGCAGCTTTCGTATCTAAGTGCCTTACTTGTCAGCAAGTGAAGGCCGAACATCAGAGGCCAGCGGGTTTGTTGCAACCCTTGCCTATTGCCGAGTGGAAGTGGGAGCATGTCACTATGGACTTCGTTGTAGGTCTTCCGAGGACTCAGCGGGGCAGTGATGCTATTTGGGTGGTTGTAGACCGGTTGACTAAGTCGGCGCACTTCATTCCTATGCGCGTTAGAGATTCAGTAGATCATCTTGCCGACTTGTATATTCGGGACATAGTGAGGTTGCACGGGGTTCCAGTGACGATCGTCTCTGATAGGGACCCTCGTTTTACTGCCAGATTATGGCAGAGCTTGCAGAGCGCCTTAGGTACTAAGTTGACCTTTAGCACAGCTTATCATCCTCAGACTGATGGGCAGTCCGAGCGTACTATTCAGATCCTTGAGGATATGCTTCGAGGTTGTGTTCTTGACTTTAGTGGGTCGTGGGAGAGGCACTTGCCTTTGGTGGAATTTGCCTACAACAATAGTTTCCAGTCCAGTATCGGTATGGCACCGTTTGAGGCCTTATACGGCCGACCGTGTAGGTCTCCTGTTTGTTGGGCCGAGGTGGGTGATGCACCTCTGTTGGGTCCGGAGTTAGTGAGGGAAACGACGGAGAAGGTTGAGCTTATCCGTAAGAGGCTTGTTACAGCCCAGAGTCGTCAGAAATCTTATGCCGACCGTAGGAGGAGACCTTTGGTGTTTGAGGTGAGTGATCATGTCTTTTTGAAGATATCACCAAGACGGGGATTGATGAGGTTTGGGAAGAGCGGGAAGTTGTCCCCTCGGTTCATTGGTCCTTTTGAGATCCTTGAGAGGATTGGCGAGACTGCTTATCGTTTAGCTTTGCCGCCGCAGTTGTCCGGAGTACATGACGTGTTTCATGTAAGTATGCTTCGGAAGTATGAGCCGGATCCATCACATGTATTGGATTGGACCGATTTAGTAGTTGACGAGGATGTCTCGTATGAGGAGAGACCGGTTAGGGTCTTGGATAAGCGGGATCAAGTCTTGCGAGGCAAGACCATTCCTTTGGTAAAAGTCTTGTGGAAACATCACGGGGTGGAGGAAGCCACTTGGGAACGTGAGTTGGAAGTCCGCGAGAAATATCCGGACATGTTTATTGATTTGTAATCTTGTAGTTAGATTTTGTAATGTTGTCGAACTTTAAAGCTTTCTATATATGTCGTAAGCCGTAAAACATTGAGAATGTTTTGGTTAATGGAAATATTTTGGAACTTGCCTCGAAATGGAAGTTTAATGGAACATTGTAAATTGTTGAAATTGAAAGAAAATTGCATAATGTTAATGCAGGTTGAAATATATGGTTGTTTCGTATATTGTGGCATGCCTCTTTATTAAGAGATGGAATGGCCGGTGTTGGGTCAAGTTGTTATTAGTGAGTTATCATATTGTTGGAATTTGAGAAAACTTGTTGTCGAAACCTTGTGCTTAATTTCGGGGACGAAATTCTTTTAAGGAGGGGAGGTTATAGCGACCCCGGTCTTTTCTCTTTAGATTATTGTATCCGGACTTAGGTTCCGTGGATCCTGTCATTACTTATTGGGTGTTGTTGTCCTTTAATCTCTTTGTATTTGAAGTATAGGTTGTTTTGGGCGGGTCTGTTACAGGTTGGTTGATTTTAGATGCCAATGGGTGATGCCCAGATTTTGGCCTTCACGCTCGAGCGGAAGTTTTAACGCTCGAGCGGGCCCTTCGTTGTTGCTTCTACGCTCGAGCGGGAGTTTTTACGCTCGAGCGTGATCCCTTGTTTTTGTTCCTCCGCTCGAGCGGAGAGTTTTACGCTCGAGCGGGTGTCATCGCCTGCAGAACTTCTGGAAGTGTGCAATCGACGCTCGAGCGGCTTTCTTCACGCTCGAGCGTGAGTCTGTGTCTTACGCTCGAGCGGAGCTTTCTACGCTCGAGCGTAGAGTCGATTACATCAGTCCGTGATTTCACTTTTTGGATCACTTTTTGACCTACCTTTTCTTCTTAACTTTTTAAAAACCGCCCCTGGAGTGTTTTTCTCTCTCTCTCTCCCTCTACACACCTTCTCTCTTGGGATTGATCTACTTAGAGTGAGTTTCTACCTTAGATCCTTTATTAAAAAGTTAGAGTGAGTTGAGGGCTTCATTTTGATCTGAGAAACTTGGGATTTGGAGCACGTTGGTCTTTGGTCTTCATCTCCATCTTCTCCATACGGGTTATTTTCTTCGAGGTAGGGATTTCCTACTCCATTCTATAAGTTTTGTTCTAAGTTTTGGTATTTTGATATGTTGGGGATACTTTGGCAATTTTGGGAAAAACCCTAGTTGTATTAATAAATTAATTTGTATAATTAGTTTAAGGGAATTTGGTTAAATTCATGAAATTGAGGAAATTCATTTGATTAAATGGTGTGGTGGGATAATTTAAACCACTCGCCTAGTGAATTGTTGTTGTATTTATTTTCAGTCTAGAAATAACTGTTTTGGGCTATCGGTGGAGGATAGTCGTGATTGTTGTAGACATTGCATGTGGATTAGGAATAACTGAAACTAATCACATTGGTTAAGTCATTAATTTTGACTATTGCATTAATACAGAAAATACGTGTATTGATTGAGCATTGCATTTGCATACATTGTTTTGTGTGGGAGGAGATAGGGGATGTACTCCACGGTTTAGGGGAAGATAGGGGATGGACCTCTAAACCGGATTTTTGTTTGGGAGGAGATAGGGGATGGACTCCATTAGCACCATTTTTATGTGTGCTTATTATATTGAAGTGTTTTTTTACATGATTATTGATACAGCACTAAAATGTGTATCAAATGGGAAGTATGAAGTGTTTTGATATGAGCATGAGTCTCGTTTGTTTCGTTGATATTGGAAGTAATGTGAATATGATATACAATTCACTGTTGTAAGTTGGCCAGGTTCTGAGCCATGTTGATAATAATGGAAAGTGAAATGTGTCTTAGACATTAGTGTCATGAGACTGTTTAATGATAAAATTGATTATCTTAGTTAACCATCTATTGAATGCTATAGCTTTATTCAATGCTTATATTTGGTTTAGTATTTTTCTACTGGGCTGTGGCTCACCCTTTATGGGAACATCATTTTCAGGTTCAGGTGATAAGCTACCTCCCCGGACTTAGCCTGGAAGGATTTGATGTTTGGGATTTTGAAGACTTGTCTTTAGTTATATGTTTTATTTTGTTATTTTTGAGATTTCATGTAAACATTCAAGCCTAGGGCTTAACTTGTAAATGAGTTAGTACTCATCCTTTTTGTGTCCAAGTGTTAGCTTGGAAAGATGTAAGCCCTTAGGGCATTTATTTTGATGTTGCAAGATGTTACATGTGATGTCTTTCAATAAGAATACTCTGATGAATAACTCAAATGATTCATTTTCTTTTATAAATGCATGTTAATGTTATGGTTATTATGGGTTTATTTTGAGGGCGTTACATATTTAATTCGAATCAAGGATGAAGCTTTGGAAACTTTCATTCAATATAAGAATGAAGTTGAAAATCAACTTGGTAAGAAAATCAAGAAACTTAGAAGTGATAGAGGTGGTGAATATGAATCACCTTTTGGTGAATTTTGTAAAGAACATGGAATAATTCATCAAACCACCGCTCCTTACTCACCTCAGCAAAATGGAATTGCTGAAAGAAAAAAATAGGACTTTAAAAGAAATGATGAATGCCATGTTAATCAATTCTGGATTACCTCAGAACTTGTGGGGGGAAGCAATACTTTCTGCTAATTATATTTTAAAAAAAATACCCCAAAAGAAAGTGAATCAAACACCTTATGAATTGTGGCATGGAAGAGTACCATCTTACAAATACTTAAAAGTGTGGGGGTGTTTGGCTAAAGTGGCTATTCCTACTCCTAAAAAGACTAAGATAGGTCCTAAGACCATTGATTGCATTTTCATTGGTTATGCCAAGAATTGTAGTGCATATCGGTTTTTGATTCATAAATCAGAACATTCCGAAATGCATGTAAATACTATTATTGAGTCTCGAAATGCATCATTCTTTGAACATGTATTTCCAAATAAGACTAGACAAAAGACTAGTAATAATAAGAGATCTTTTGATGCTATTACTAGTAATGATCGAGAACATGATCAAGAGCTAGACCAAAATGAAGAAGAAGAACCTAGGCGTAGTAAACGCGCTAGAACATCAAAATCTTTTGGTCCAGATTTTCTAACATTTTTGTTAGAAAATGAGCCTTTAACTTTTAAAGAGGCTATGTCTAGTCCAGAAGCTCCTTTATGTAAAGAAGCTGTCAACAGTGAAGTTGAATCCATCTTGCAAAATCACACTTGGGAATTAGTGGACTTGCCACCAGGTTGTAAACCTCTTGGGTACAAGTGGATTTTCAAAAGAAAATTGAAAGCGGATGGATCAATTGACAAATACAAGGCAAGACTTGTGGTCAAAGGTTTTAGACAAAAAGAATGTCTTGATTACTTTGACACATACTCACCGGTTACTAGAATAACATCCATTAGAATGCTAATTGCCATTGCATCTCTGTACAATTTAGAAATTCATCAAATGGATATAAAAATCGTTTTCTTAAATGGTGAGTTAAATGAAGAAATTTACATGGAACAACCAGAAGGGTTTTCTGTTCCAGGGAAAGAAAAGAAAGTGTGTAAATTGGTTAAATCATTATATGGTTTAAAACAAGCACCAAAGCAATGGCATGAGAAATTTGACAAGGCAATGATGTCAAATGGATTTAAAATTAATGAGTGTGACAAATGTGTTTATATTAAAAACACAGATAAAGGTTATGTCATTGTATGTCTTTATGTAGATGATATGCTCATCATTGGTAGTAATAATGACATGATTAAAACTACCAAGAAAATGTTGAATAAACATTTTGACATGAAGGACATGGGCATTGCTGATGTAATACTTGGTATGAAAATTACCAAAACATCAGAAGGATATGCTTTGTCACAATCTCATTACATTGAGAAAATACTTGACAAATTCAGCAAAGATGATGATCATCTTGCTAGAACTCCTGTAGATGTTAATTTGTATCTTTCTAAGAATATACAGGAAAGTATTTCTCAATTAGAATATGCCCAAATTATTAGAAGCTTAATGTACTTGATGAACTGCACTCGCCCAGATATAGCTTATGCAGTAAGTAAATTAAGTAGATATATGAGTAATCTGGGAGTAGAACACTGGAAAGCAATTATAAGGGTTCTTAGATATCTTCAATTTACTTGAAACATTGGGCTTAATTATACTAGATATCCAGCAGTACTTGAAGGATACTGTGATGCAAATTGGATATCGGATACTAGAGACTCGAAGTCCACCAGTGGGTATGTCTTTACTCTTGGTGGGGCGGCTGCTATATCGCCACTTCCTTGAAGATATTCCAATATGGCCAAAACCGGTGCCTGCTATATGCATACATTGCGATAGTCAATCAGCTATAGGTAGAGCACAGAGTCATATGTATAACGGTAAGTCACGACACATTCGTCGTCGACATAACACCGTGAGACAACTACTCTCTAATGGAATTATTTCCATAGAATATGTTAAGTCTAAAGACAACATAGCGGATCCACTAACCAAAGGGTTAGCAAGAGAGTTAGTTGAGAATTCATCGAGGGGAATGGGCCTATTAAATAAGAGTTACCACAATGGCAACCCAACCTAGTTGACTGGAGATCCCAAGATCTAGGTTCAAAGGGATAACTGAGTTGTGATTGACTCAGAAGGATCACTGGGGAGTCTAACTCCTACCCATTTCTTTGATGAAATAGTGATGTCTGCAGCGTTAAAGGTTAAGTAAAATTTTAATGATTCTTATATCTAGGTAAACCTAGTGGAGTATGGCAGGATACTCTTCATAAGAATCACCTATGTGAGTGTGACCTGGGCCGGTTCTATGAGATTTGTGAAGGGCTACAATTCTCTAGAACACTCATGAAAGACCAGGTTGTTCAGGGCCAAAATGAACACAATAGTGAGAACTAAACTGTGTCTGGGAATATACTGTGTGAGTTCTATTGTCTTGATTTACACAAATAGCTGAACAGTTCAAGACATCATGTTCACTGGTTAGCTAGTAAATCCGATAGTATCTTACAAGGGAAGGTTCAAAGCCAAAAGCTACCTATCATTTGCAGAATATTTCCAATTTCTGTACTATCTGTATTTACATCATGTTGTTGCATTTTCTCTCTGTCAATTTCATTCATGTGGGAGATTGTTGGAAAATTTATAAAGAGGTGGTTGTGAATTGAAATAGACTCCATTTTGAATGAAATGGTGTAACCTTTCATGGTGTCTTTTTGTTTTAAAGGAAGGGTCAAACCTCCATTTGAATGAAAGGGTGCAAACCTTTCATGGTGTCTCTTTATTTTAAAGGAATAGGTATGTCCCTTCTTTATACCTTTTCTATTCAAATTGAATAGGTGCCAACAAAGCCTATATAAAGGCAGCCCCATTCCAATTTTGATGGATCCGAAAAAATTCAGTCTGAAATTCTTGTCTCTTTGCTGTCCATTTTCTTTTAGTGCATTATTCTTCATATAAAATATTAGGAATAAATTTCAGAGAGTTATAGAACACAAGGTTCTAGTTCGCCAGACAAATTTGTTTGAAGTGCTTCTACAAATTTGTGAAGATCATTGTATCCTGGGAGATAGACGCCACTCAACCGTAAACACCGTAGCGGGGCGAATCTGTCTTAAGGACAGAGTGTCACACACTCAACTTGGTCTTAATTTTAATTCGGTTCGATAAATAAATCTGGTATGTTATTTATTTATTTTGTTTGAATTTATTTCAAGTTATTTTATTTACACAGAAGATTGTTCCAACATTAATAACTAACTTTCACCTCCTTTCAACAGAAGCCACTGGATGGGAGGAGAGACAGATCCAGGACCATCAGAAGCAACAGAAAACCAGCTCAAGCTACTTTGCTGTAAAGGATCTGGTCTCTAAACCAAAAAAGAATTATATTTTTATATTTTTAATCTATTAACCTACAATATAAAAAATAAAAAAATAAAAAAAATATTTTATAGTAATTACACAACAAATGATACATCATACGTATAAGATAATGTTAGATACAAATATATAAGAAGTGTCTAATGAAGTATCAGATACATATCTCATACTACAATGTCCGATACAATTTTTTGATTTATTTCAAAGAATTCATATAATATAGATCACGACTTAAAAAATCTTGTACTTCGGCTCCGGCTAAGGCTTGGGCTTGTTTTGGAAGCAAATATATAAGAAGAATGAAATTCCTACTTTTATTGGCAGGTGGAATCATTTGTTACAGGGTCTCAAGAATCACATGACCCATCCAAATAGTTTGTATTTTGTTGGTTTCTCCTCATTTTGTTTGTTTCTTTTCTTGGTGGATCACATTAACAAAAAGGATCTGCTATAATGTTTTTGGAGAAGTTTGAGATATCAGAATTAGGGTCTCAGAATTTACTCAGAATAGGGATGTATGGTGGAGATTAAATTCATGAAGTGTGAGGTCCACGAGTGAAATAAATTTAAATCATTAATTGTTATTTTTAAATAAATTCTGAATTTATAATATTGCTGATTTTTTTTTTTTTTAGAGCTCTCCTTCCTTCCTCTTAGGATAGTTTGATGTCAGAGATTCTTGGGTGTAAAGAAAAACCACCACAGCTACGGATTATATAAACAAGCATTATACCAATCCATACAAGTTAAGATATATGAACCAAGAGTAACACATTTTCTACATTGTATATAGCCAGAGCTATTTTGGAGATACAACAATACAATAAATAGTGTTTGGTGTAGTTTAGTTAAAAATTCATAATTTAAAAGTAGAAGCTATAAGTATTTTCATTGTAGAGACATGTATTCGGATTCAACACAACGAGTGAACATTTTTCAGCTGATAAAAGTCAATGGCAAGAGGAAATAGTGGAATGACGGAAGAGAATGTTACCTGGATAGAACACAGAGAGAGAGAGAGAGAGAGAGAGAGAGAGACTGCGAGCTGTGCAATGGCGAACGGCTAGGGCTCATTTGCCCTTTCGGCTACTCCTCCGCCGCTCGCCGTCGATCGAGAGAGAGAGAGAGGGGGTAAGAAGAGATTTTTGGGTTTGAGATTGGGGATTTTTTTGTTTTGGGGGGGGGAGCGGGAATGGAAAACAAAAAGGGGTGGGAATAAAAAATATATTTTTTTTTGTTAGAAATGAAATTTAAATAAAATAATGTTGTTTAACTTCTTTTTTTTTTGTGACGGCGGTTGTCGTCGTCAAAAAAAATTATTTTTTGTTAAAATATATATTTTTTTGTAGTTAATGAATTTTTTTTTTAAAAAAAATCCTTTTTCTTTAGTTACTAAGATTGAAAATTTATTTGTTTCATTTTTATTTTAATGAAAAAAATATATTATTATTTTTTATTTGGTAGAAGTAGGGGTAAAAAATAAATTTTTTTTTTGTCAGAAATGAAATTTAAATAACAAAATAATGTCATTTAACTTCTTTCTTTTTTTTTTGCGACGAGGGTTGCCATCGTCAAAAAAATTTATTTTTTGTTAAAATATATATTTTTTGGTAGTTAAATAATTTTTTTTTTTAATTTTTTTTTTTAGTTACTAAGATTGAAAATTTATTTGTTTCATTTTTATTTTAATGAAAAAAATATTATTATTTTTTATTTGGTAGAAGTAGGGGTAATATTTTAATGAAAAATATTTTTCACTAAAATAAAAGTTAATTTTCTGTGGTCAATGAAAAATATTTTTCTACGGCCCATTTTTTTTTTGTTATTAAAAATCATGAACTAATTTTTTGTGGTAGAGGAGAGAGTGTGGCAGTAGTGGTGAAAGTGGTGGATAAGAGACGATGATGGTGGTGGTGGTGGTGTCAACGAAGGAGATTAGTTTTGAAGTTGTGGTAGTGGTAGAGTAGATGAAGTGGCAAGGGTGAAGGAGAGGTAATGGTAGTAGTAGTGGTAGTAGTGGTGAAGGTGGTGGATAAGAGATGATGGTGGTGGTGGTGGTGGTAGCGAAGGAGATTAGTGGTGAAGTTGTGGTAGCGGTAGAGTAGATGAAGTGGCAAGGGTGAAGGAGAGGTAATGGTAGTAGTAGTGGTAGTGGTGGCAATGGTAGTAGTAATGGTAGTCGTAGAGGTGAAGTGGCGACAGTGGCAGTAATGGTGGTAGTGGAATGGCGTTTGCAGTAGTGGTGAATGTGGTAAAAGAGATGGGTGGTGAGAGAGAGAGAGATGAGTGAAAGACAAATAGAGAAGAGAAAGAGAGAGAGAGACAAAGACAGAGTGATGAGCGAGAGAGAGACAAAGTGGTCGCTAAAAGTGCATTTTCTTCTAGTGGATAGATAAATCGAGAGGGAGCTCAGTAAATAGAGAAGACGGAAGGGAGAAAGTGAGCAACGCGAACACAGTGGGAGAGAGAGAGGGAGAGAGAGAAAGAGAAGAGAGAGAGAGAGGGACAAAAAGATAAAGAGATAGAGAGTGAGAGACAGAAAAAAAGACAAAGAGAGAAGAGAGATGAACGAGAGAGACAGAAAGAGAGATAAAGAGAAGAGAGATGAGTGAGAGAGACATAGAGAGAAGAGAGATAAACGAGAGAGACAGAGAGAGAGATAGAGAGAAGAGAGATGAACGAGAGAGACAGAGAGAGATGTGAGAGATAGAGAGGAGAGAGATGAGCGAAGAGGCAGGGAAAGAAAAGAGATGAGAGAAGAGATAGATGAGTGAGAGACACAGAGAGAGAGAGACAGATAGACAGAAAGAAAAGAGTGATGAGCGAGAGAGAGAAAGAGAAGAGAGAGAGGAAGATGAAAAAATGGGTGAAAAGATATAGACAAAGAGAGGAGAGAAAAAAAGAGCGAAAAAAGACAAATGAGAGAGAGACAGAGAGAGATGAGCAAGAGAGATAAAGAGAAGAGAGATAGAGAAGAGAGACAGAGAGAGAAGAGATAAGAGAGATAGACAGAAGAGAGATAGACGAGAGACACAGAAAGAGAAAGAGAGAGAGAGATAGACAGACAGACAGACAGAGAAGAGTGATGAGTGAGAGAGAGAAAAATAAGAGAGACAGAGACACAGAGAGAAAGAGAGAGACAGACAGATAGAGAAGAGTGATGAGTGAGAGAGAGAGAGAGAAAGAGAGAGAAAAGAGACAGAGACAGAGAGATAGGAAGATGAGAAAATGGGTGAAAAAGTTCCGTGTCTAAATCCTCCTTTTCTAGTAGTAAGTCGTCTCTATCATTCATGGGTAGAATAGAGGCGCGGATTTGGGAATTGTATATAAATCAAATTGAAATATTTTATACAATCACACCTATTTAGGGAGTGTGATTAAATATATATATATATATAATTACACTTATTTAAAAAGTGTGATTAAAAAGTAGTAATGTATATATAATCACACTTTAATTAAAATGTGTGATTAAAAAATATATATATAATCACACTTATTTAAAAAGTGTGATTAAAAAGTAGTAGTGTATATATAATCACACTTTAATTAGAATGTGTGATTAAAAAATATATAAATAATCACACTTTAATTAGAATGTGTGGTTAAAAATATATATATATAATCACACCTATTTAAAAAGTGTGATTAAAAAGTAGTAGTGTATATATAATCACACTTTAATTAGAAGGTGTGATTAAAAAATATATAAATAATCACACTTTAATTAGAATGTGTGATTAAAAAATATATATATAATCACACTTGTTTAAAAAGTGTGATTAAAAAGTAGTAGTGTATATATAATCACACTTTAATTAGAAGGTGTGATTAAAAATATATATATAATCACACTTAATTGAAAAGTGACATAAAAAATAAATATTATCACACTCAATCAAATTAAGTGTGATTAAAATATCAATCTAATTTTTTTTATCACACTTCCAATAAAAGTGAGATATTTTTTTTTTGTCAAAGTGTGATCTTTAACTATTTTTGTAGTAGTGCTTGCTGTTGCGCATTTGCTTCGAAAATGAGCAAAAACACTAAACAAAATGGCTTCATAGCCTTTGCTAGTGCAACTGTGGTCTAAAATTTATATTAAAACCTCACACATATATACATCTTAAAGAATTGATCCATCAACGATATTAAAACCACACACATATATACATCTTGAAGTGTCTTTTGATGAACCTGGACGGAAGATCAACAATATTGAAAAGCGAGTTACTACTGCAAGGTAGTGTACGATTTCTTACAACCTCGTTTGGTGAATGATAATTCCTTACAAAATCAGTCATGCATTATTTTCCATCTCTTCCCTTAACAAAATTCTTTCTTTAAGAAAAAAAAGAAGTGTGCATACAAAATATAAACTTCCATACAGCAAAACAAATATCCATCAACCATCATTTAAGAGTATTTATACAAAATACTAACAGATTTAAGTCCTCAAAAATTTTTTTTAAAAAAAAATATTAGTTTAGCTCCCAATATCACCCACGCGATCATATCAACTATTACCCACAGCAACACCTGCAAAAACAAATTATATTGTTGTTAAGGTTTGTTCACTTCAAATCTATGATTCAAATCATAACAAATTGAATTTTGATATATTGGTCATTACACACTCTTTTGTCATTTTTTGTTCGTAAATTATTTATTTTCATAATCAAGTTGTAAACATCATAATTACTTATGACATATCAATGTTCTAGCTAAAATCTATCTTGGCATATCAAGAAATTAGAATTAACAGCCACACATAAAATTTGCAAAGCAAATGTAAGCAAAATGAACATAATTTGAACTAAAAAGATGCCATAAAAGTAATCACCTAGAGATGTATCCGCATCAGTGAACGCTGAATTTTGGACGACTTGTGCATCGCAACTACGCAAGTCATTAACATCCTTGCTCAACTGCACTGGAGACGTATCCACTTTAGTGACAAAAAGTCGTCTCTTCACAGGGTGGGTCTTACATGGCCTCATATTATTCCTGGGACGCTTCGGTGTAAAAGGGGTGGGAGTACCAATTGGATCATAATCATCGTATTCCTCAAACAAATTGCTACCCACTTGTCCCGTTTTATGTTCATTTTGGGGGCAAGTTCTCCTTGTGTGGCCGACGACCCTACATTGTCAAGTAAATCACCAATCATTAAAGAGAACAAAAATGCCAATACTACCTCACAATAACAAAATTAAGACACAAAGCACAATATAATGTATACCTGTAACATTGGCATCGCCTTGGCTTTCGAGGTTTAGCCATG
Organism: Camellia sinensis; assembly: GCF_055761805.1. Lineage (NCBI taxonomy): Eukaryota > Viridiplantae > Streptophyta > Magnoliopsida > Ericales > Theaceae > Camellia > Camellia sinensis. The sequence goes on from NC_138974.1 coordinate 85,061,455, forward strand.
TAGGATCCCCCAGTATTCCCCTTCGTGTTCATTACTTTCGGATCCCCAACCCCAAATGGCGGCAATGAACTTTTTCCTTCATCAACGTTAGTTCCCTTGGCCATGCAAAGCTGCTTCATCCGACATGTCATAGTGAAAAATGCATTCCTAGCCTCTTCAAATCCTTTAGATGTTTGTGAGGCATAGTAACACATTTCAGTAAAAGAAGAGCAAAGAACCCCAAAACGTGTCTCCTGTGTGAGAGTGCTAGAGAATTGGGCTTGGCAATGTTGTTCACCAACCTTTCTTGCTTGCTTTGTCCAACGATGCATCACACAACTTGGGGGAATTTCTGTCATGTGTTCACATTTCATCACAGAAATCATGTGGCTGCAAGGAAGTCCAAATAACTCAAACTTTTTGCAACTACATTTCATTATGCTAGTTGCAGAATGGTGTGACACTTCCCATGTGGAACCAAATTCAGTGTACTTTGAAAATTTGTATATGCGATGATCGAACTCCTCTTTCCTTCCATCAAAAATCAACAATGCTTCCTCAATTATTTCATTACGGAACATTAAGAACAAACGTCTGGTAAAGATGGTTGCTGCATGTTTCTCTAGAGGCTGAAGTGCTGTGGTAAGACAAGGATCACTGTTGTCAGTTTTTGCCTCGGCATCCGCTTCTTTGTTCCATAATCAATAAAGGGCCATGTCAAAACATCTAACAAATTCGAATAGTTTCAATTTTCGTTTGAGGCGCTCATTGAAAAAAGCATGCATACCCTCACAACGCTGACTGCTCTTCATTCCAGCAAAAAAATGACCACGCAAATATGACTAAGCCCACATGCCTTTGTTGTTGTAGGTGTCTGATACCCACTTATTATTTTGAAGGCCATATTTTCTGACCATCGTACGCCAAGCTTCCTCAAATACAACCTCATTCGCATCAAGATCCATGAGATGCTTGAAATGTCCCTCGAATCCATCGACTCGAACATTTCGCTTGGCATTTCTGTGCATATGCCAATTACATAGACGATGCTTGGCACTCGGGAAGACTTTTTGTATTGCCTCACGCATGGCCATATCCCCATCTGTCAACACTGACACCGGTCTTTTGTTATCCATGGCCTCTAACAACTTTTGCAAAACCCATGTGTATGTTGCAATTGTCTCATCAACAAGCAAGTTGCATGCAAATATGGTGGTTTCAAAATGGTTATTGACCCCGGCGAAAATAACAACAGGTTTGTTATATGCATTCGTTTTATAAGTTGTATCAAAGACCAACACGTCACCAAATGCAGCATAGTCTAGGCGAGACCTTGAATCTGCCCAAAACAATTTGTCAAGCCGATTCTCTTGATCCTTGTCATACTTGTAAAAGAAGTAAGGATCACCATCAGCTTTTGCACATAAGTAAGCCAAAGCACACTCCGCATCACTATCCTTCGTTTCTACTTTGCGCTCGGCTTGAATATAATTGTACAAATCCTTGTGAATAAAGCCCACATTTGCGAAAGACCCAGATTGTTGCACCAACAAATCCATTATCTGGCTTGTCTTGACACCAACATCGTGCAAAGTCTTTACTTGAGCTTTGTCGGGGATCTTTACAAACCTATGCGACCGAAGAAATGGCACACATGGTGATGTTGCCAATGGATGGTTATGTTCCATGTTAAAGTGAGTGACAATGTATTTGCCTACATCCAGATTGTACCTTATGCGGAAATGAGCATCACAACCAACTCTAGTCAATGCCCTGGCAGCTCTTTTCCGATCAATACGGGCCAAGTGTTGCGTTGCTCTTTGGCCTTGCCTTGAGCATACCCATTTTCTACTAAGAACCTTTGTTGCCTGCATTGTTCGCGTGTCTTTCCTAATGCTAAATCCCACAACTTTAGCATATTGATTATAGAAATCATTGGCATCCTCTTCTGAATTGAATTGCATTTCAAGAACTCATTCTTGGTTAAACTTTGAATAGGGTCATTTGCATGGGAACCTAATTCTTCTTTATTCCCACAAACTTCGTCATCTTCAAGCTTACGCTCAAATTTGGTACATCCAAAAGGATCCATGATAACTACATCAAAAACAATACGAAAAGCATAACATTATCTTATAAAATGAATGAAAATTCCTAAAATCACATAAGAGAATTTTGTAAAAGAGCAAATAACAGACAAAAACAATAATAGAATAATGTACATAGATTTAATGACATAGTTATTGAAAACATTCAATAACTTGCCATTAATGACATTGTTATTGAAAATCAAAATAAATAGAGAATGATTCTGTAATCAACAATCAAAATATTGGTTGATCAATAGAAACACAATAAATAGAAACAAAGAAAAGGAAAAAGCAAATAAATAAAAATATATGGAGACTCATTAAGGCAATTCATTTGGGTTCTTTGGTATTTTTCTTAATTGACTTGGGTTATTTTTAGGTATTTGGATTGCTCTAAAACACACCCGCAAGTATAACTTTATACACTGTCCAACTTATAGCAAATAATTAATCAAACTTATAACTTTATAGCAAAGAATTAATAAAACAAATAAAAATAAAATGAATTTTATTTCGACTATATATAATGTTAGTAATTAGAATTCACAAAATTTTTTTGACTTATCCTCCTTGTATAAGTTAAGATCTATTCTTCAATATCACGGAACGTCTTTTTTTCTTAAGACTTCAATAAAAGATTATTTTGGAAAACAAGGAATAATTCATTATGAATTAAGACCTAAGAAACTTCGGAATTCTGGACTAAATCAATGGAAAAACTGGTTAAAAGGTCATTATCAATACCATTTATCTCAGATTAGATGGTCTAGATTAATAGTAGCAAGATGAAAAAATAGAATCAATCAATGTCGTACAATTCAAAATCAATATTTAAACAAAGAGAATTCATATGAAAAAGACCTATTAATTCATTACAAAAAACAAAACGACTACGAAGTATATTCATTACCAAATCAAAATGAGAATTTTCAAAATACTATAGATATAATCTTTCATCTTATAGATCTATTAATTATGAAAATAAGAGGGACCCATATATTTATGGATCACCATTCCAAGTAAATAAGAATCGAGAGAGTTCTTATAATTACAACACACATAAACATAGGGCAAATTTTTTGATATACTAGGGGATATCCTTATCAAAAATTATTCAGGAAAAAGTGATATTATGTATATCCCTATCAAGCAAATTACTTTTTTTTTAATATAAATGAAAATGGTAGTGAAAATAAAAACATCAATAGAAAGCAAAAGGAGGTTATACCCTCGAATGAAAAAAAAATTTATACACGTGTTCAAATGAAAAGGAGGTTATCTGTCCAAAAATTTATCTATATGCTCAAATGTTATTTATCTATACACATGTCACGTACTTTTCTAATTATTTGTCCAAATATCACCTAATTATACACGTGTCACCTATTTGTCCCACCTTACCGCTACCAACCTTTGTTGCCAGCTATCGCCATCCGCCAGCCATTGGCAACTTTTTCAACAACTTTAGGAGTGATAAACGAACCAAACAACTTGAGCTCGACTTATGTTCAGCTCATTAAAAACTCGTTCGAGCTCAGTTCGTTAAGTAAATAAGCCAAACTTGAATAGTCAATTGCTTGTTCAGCTCTGTTTGATGAATCTAAAACTACCAAACTACTTCAGGTCGGCTTGAGAAAAACTCATTTGATATCGACTCGAAAATTTAACGAACCAAAGTTGAACAAATTTTAAAATTCGCTAAAGTTATCAAAGCAAGTTATAATAATCAACTGTTCAGCTCGTTTATTATCCCTAAAGAGGGTTTAAATAGGACTACAACTATTTGTCTTCTCATTTTACATCCCCTCCATAGCTTATTCTCTCTACTACTTACAACACAATTTTGGAAGCAATTATTATATATGTAGAATCACTTGAAAATAAAATAAAATAAACACTCTAGAGGATTCATGCTTCGTCTGTGATGGGTGGCTGTAGGCAAAAATCTCAGTATAGAATTTTCAAATGTCTATAAAAATTAATGAATTTACTTGAACCAGACTCTCTTGTGATGTATTTGCCCTAGAGTTCTTTCTTTTCAAACATGTACATTTCTCTACTCCCTCAAAATTATGTTTATTTTTGTCGTGTGTGGGAAGCAAAAGTATCAGTTTAGAATTTCCAGACATTTACATGTCATTCAACAAATTTGAGTTCAACCAAAAATGAATTCAATCTTTCTCTTGTGACATCTTCTCCCTCTAAAAAAAAGACAGTACACCCGCAAGTATCCTACTATCAATTAAAATATACAAACAAAATAAAAGCACACCTGCCAGTGCCCTGCTATCAATTAAAATAAACAAATAAATAAAAAAGACAGCACAAATAAATAAAATAGCACACCCGTCAGTGCCCTGCTATCAATTAAAATAAACAAATGAATAAAAAAAGACAGCACAAATAAATAAAATAGCACACCCACCAGTGCCCTGCTATCAATTAAAATAAACAAATAAATAAAAAAAGACAGCACAAATAAATAACGTAGCACACCCGCCAGTGCCCTGCTATCAATTAAAATAAACAAATAAATAAAAAAAGACGGCACAAATAAATAAAATAGCACACCCGCCAGTGCCCTGCTATCAATTAAAATAAACAAATAAATAAAAAAAGACAACACAAATAAATAAAAAAAAAGCCAGCACAAATAAATAACGTAGCACATCCGCCAGTGCCCTGCTATCAATTAAAATAAACAAATAAATAAAAAAAAGACAGCACAAATAAATAAAATAGCACACCCGCCAGTGCCCTTCTATTAATTAAAAGCAAATAAATTAAAAAACACACCTGCTAATGCAACTGCTAAAGACGAAGGGATGGAGGAGGTATAGCTTTACTTCTACGTTAAGATGGAGAAATTGAGGACCTATAACAAACGAAAATAGAACATTGAAATAGAGTTAGTAAAGAAGACAATACGCAAGGAAATTAATGATTGTGGGGAGAAAAGAAAGAATCTATGTACGAAAAATATTATTTTGCACATCTTTTGACATTAACAAACTGCATAAACAATAACAAAGATGAAAGTCTACTATCTTTGTTCAAAGTCTCAATAACCATTACATAAATAAACACTTAAACAAATGTACCACAACCAACCGTTTGACCACTTCAACAAAAAATTAAATAAAAATATATACAAAAAAAATTAAATAAACAAATGTTCTTATAATTACATTCAACACACCTTTTCCCTTTCCCTTTCCCTTTCCCTTTCCCTTTCCATTTCCAAATCCTTAGCTAAATCCATGATCCAAACATAACATTAAGGAAATATGATGGTTTCAACGTTATAGAAAGCAAAGCACATTCACATAATTTTCTTCTTCTTTTGTGCTAGCTTTTTATTTTCCAAAAAAAATCAAAATATAATAAAAATGTGGGAGTGGATTTTCCAAATGATTTGAGCCAACATCAATCCATATTTTATAGTTACATGAAGTTATATATCATAAAGTGAGTAATTATAAATGACAACAACTATGGCTTTGGTTATAATTCTTGCTTAACATAAATTATTTATACGTAGAAAAGTTCCTAGAATTTGAATGTTTGGTATAGATTTAACTTGATGTAATGTGGACCACACCCTATATCGATGAAGATCATTGATGATGCTAATAATGACAGCTATTAGGACATATTGGTAGTTTACCCTTTTATTTGTTTTTGGATTCAATGTGATGATAATGAAAGCATTTTATTTTATTTTACTTAAATTACTTCATTTTTGACACATGGTGGCATAAGCAACATCAGAGCTAATTCGAAGTTCTGCTAAGCCAATTCTTGAACAATATAGATCAGTTATCTTATCATCTCTCAAGTTTTAAAAGTTGACTCTTGGTACTGTGGCTACACAATTCACAGGTTTGTTTGATTTCTGTTTGATCTTTGATGAGGAAGTCGAGAAAAAAGAAAAAAAGAAAAAAACAGACCAACCAACAACCAGACACAACACCCAGAGCAGGAATACTTATGCAGAGCAGGCATCTGATATTACTAAGATAACAAAAAGTGCTATGGAAGCATGGCCTTGACATAACACTGGCAGTGGCATCCGATAAGCCAAAAAATATCCTTAAATAGAACATTGGCACAACAGAAATTGGGCTTCAAAGAATTCCATGCATGTTTTCTTGGGAAAACTGATGAACATTCCAACTTATAACCAAACTACAAGAGCAATGCAATGGCATCTAAATAACAACCCCCAAATAACAGGTCAAACAAAGAACAGCCACCCACAAATCAAACAAAGAACAGCACAGATAGATAGGGAAACTAGAATAAGCAGAAGCTGGATTAGCAGAACCAGACAAGGCCAACAGTTGAGGCCACACCAAAACTAAGGCAAACAAAACACCTCAAATAGCAGCAACCAGAATGGCAGTTCAAAACAGCAGAGCCTACTTGAAATCAGAAACCAGAACAGTTCACCATACAATAAACCAGTACAGCAAGGAGACTGGCAGTTCACCATACAGGAAAAGTATCATACTTGATGTTAAAACTAGAGTCGGCATTGGATTACCTATACAGGTGATCTTCAACTTATTTCTCATATCAATAAAACTTTTTCCTAGTAGCAAAACTATTACAAAACTACTCTCAAATTTATTTTATTTTCACTTTTTATTTATTTATTTATATTATTTATTTATTTTTTGTGTGTATAGTACTTCTAATACTTATTTTATAGATAATCAATGTGTTCTCTTTCAATCTCTTTGAAGAATAATAGGTGACTAAAAAATTGGATAACGTGATATAAAGTAAAGAATGTTCGGTTATTGGAATTTTACCATAAGATGTCACTTTAATACTTTTTCGTATATATTTTCATCTAGGTCGAAATATTGGATTCACGGGAGTTTTCAGATTAATTTTCAAACCACTAGTTGACGAGTTTCCATATTTTGGAGCTGTTTGTTATCCTTTGATGGAAAAGGTGGGTACTTTGTATCTTTGTCCCTCTTTGAACTTATTAGTCTAGTTTCCAACATTTTGGAAGTCATCTTCATGATAAATCACGCAAATTTGTGCAAATATTCATATATTTATCATGTCATCATAAAAAGAATTATATAAAATTTTGAAAAATTACTATGCACTTGATTTTTGATTCTACAATTCCCCCTATGATTCTGCCACAGAAAAACATGGACTTTACACTAAAAGTTGTAGGTGGGGAATTATCAGCAATTCTCGAAATTTCTGATGCTATTGAGGTTTCAGAAATTTTATATTTTTATTTATTTATTATTGTTTCACACTAAAATTGGAGTTAAACAAGCAAGTAAACTTGTGTACAACACTATTGCATATGACATATAAAGAATAAAAACAAAATGTACAAGGACAATAAAAACAATGCAGATTTGATATTGAAATGAAATTTGTGTATATAGCGATCCCGGTTTCCCTTTTCTTTAATTGTTGTATCCGGACTTAAGTTCCGTGGAGTTGGTTGTTGTGTATACCTTATTCACATCCTTTCTTACTTTGTATATCAGTTATAGGATGTGTTGGGCAGGTTTGTTACAGGTTGGTTGAGGTTTAGGAACCAAAACTAGTTGCCCAGATTTTGACCTGCCCGCTCGAGCGGGGAGTTTGACGCTCGAGCGGGGATCCTTTTGTTGCTTGTCCGCTCGAGCGAGGGTTTTGGCGCTCGAGCGGGAAAAACACCAATCCAGTATCTCCTCGAGCGGCGGTTGTGACGCTCCGCTCGAGCAGGAGTGTGTGAGTGCCGCTCGAGCGGGGAGTTGGACGCTCGAGCGGGAGACCTGTCTGCTAAAGTGCTGGGAGTGTGCATCCGCTGCTCGAGCGGGAGATTGGACACTCGAGCGGGAGTCTATGAGTGACGCTCGAGCGAGAGTTTGGCCGCTCGAGCGGGGCGACTAGGTTAAAGCTCCGTGTTTTGACTTTTTAAATCACTTTTTCCACTTCTTTTCTCTCTCTTACTTTTCCAAAAACACCATTGTTGAGCTTCTCACTCTAGAGCTCTACCTTCTCTCTAGGTATTGATCTAGTAGGAGTGATTTCCTCACCTTTGGCCTTTACAAAAAAGTTGTTGATCGTCGACGGCTATCTTTTGACCCGAAAAGTTCGTGGTTTGGAGCATTTTCGTTTCCATCATCTTCTTGGTTGGGTGTCATTCTTTGAGGTATGGATAACCTACTCCTCACTATGGGTTTTGTCTTTAAATTTTAGCATATTGAGATGTTGGGGTTGGGTTAGTAATGTTGTGAAAGTTTGGGGCTATAGCGATCCCGATTTTACCTTCATTGTTTAATTGTAATATATGTCAACTTTTCAAAGATTTTGCATGATTATACTAGATTCATCTCATTAGTAAGATACATGTACATCAATTAGATGGTGACTAATCATTGATACCTATTTATACAATGTATAGAAGACTAATGCTAATACATTGAATGTGATGGATTTATTATGAATGAATCTTAGAGATGCATTATGTTTCTATTATGAATATGTAAGATACATTAATCTATCTAATGAATTCATTAATATAGAAGATGCATTATGTATCATGAATGTATGAGATACATTAATCAATTTAATGAAGTTCATTGAATGAATAACTTGAGAGTTTCTCTCTATAGACTACATCTTCTCTCTATAAATACATCTAGTTCTAGTGATCTTCTACCCTAGTTCCTTTGTATTGAGTGTGGAGCATCCCTTGATCTTCATTTTAATCTGAAAGTTTGGCGATTTGGAGCACTTTGGTTTTTGGCCTTCATCTTCTCCATTTGAGGTAGGGATTTCTTTGTTCTTTTTCAATACTCCGTCTATAGATAGACATGTGGTAATTTTGTATTGCATGAAAATCATATCCGTGTTGGATTTGTTTTAAAATCATGAGGGGAACCTAGGGTTGGTTGTTTGAGAATGGTTTTGTTATCATTGACTGTGGTTTGGACTAATTAGAGAATAAAATTAGCATGATATTATTGAAAGAAGCGAAAGCCCTAAATTATATTTTGATTTGGTAAAATAAAAAGGGTTTATGGTTGAACAATGTTGGTAAATTTCTATTGTTAATATGAGTTGTGTAGAAGGTGTTATCAGTTAAAGGATTAATTATGGTATTGGAGTTATTTTGAAATGAACGTAATGAATCAAGTTGGGTTATAGCTTATTATCCATGGAAATGATTTTGTAAAATGAAGAGAATGTAATTGGTTTTGTAAAAAGGAAAAAGTGTTTTTGGAATAAGTGATGGAACATGTTGACTTGAAAAATTATGAAAGTTGATCTTGAAAATGGTAAATGAAATGTTAACTCTATGTGAGTCTCAGAAAATAAATTTGAGAATTGAACTATTGTATCATGAGTGTTGAATACACACATTTGGGGGTTTTATCTTTACCTATCATACTAGTGTCGTTGTTGGGTTTAAGGATTGCTTGAGAGTTGAGTCTCTTTTATTAGGTGTACTGAATACATGCATCTAGAGGTTTTGTCCTTGGTCATCGGTGGAGGATGACATTGGTGTGTTGAATTGTGATGTATGCGTTACACTTGTGTTGGTTAAACATTATTGAATAGTTTATGTGTATGTATTACACTTGTTATTGATGCTTTGTTGTATTGAGGAATTTGTATATGATAATTGTTTATATACATTGTGTTGTGTGGGAGGAGATAGGGGATGTACTCCACGGTTTAGGGGAAGATAGGGGATGGACCTCTAAACCGGAAACTGTTTGATATTGATACAGCACTAAAATGTGTATCATTTGTGAAGTATAGAAATGTTTTTGGTTGATATTGATATAACACTAAAATGTGTATCATTTGTGAAGTATGGAAGTGTTTTTATCTGAGATTGATACAGTACTAAAATGTGTATCTATTATGAGGTATGAAATGTTTAAAATGAGTTATTATCTCGCTTATCGCTTGGCGTATCCTTAGCTTACTGTGCATATAGCCGGTAGAGCAGAGTTGTAATTGTTATCGTCAGTGTATCTAAGTATGTTATGGGTTGCGATGGTTACAGTTTTGAAAGGCCGAGCTGCCTCATTTGTGGATTATATACATGTTGATGATTTGTTATTTCCCTTTTATTTAAGGCATGCATGTATTGATATAAATGTATTGGGAACAAACCAAAATGCCATTTTAAGATTTTGGAAAGTGTGAAGGAAAATGGGGTATTTGTGAACATGTTTTCAAAAAAGGTCATTTTGTTGTAAGTACGGAAAATGGGGGAAGAGTAATGGGCTTGGTGAAATTGTTTTCTAGAACTGTTATTGTCATGAAAGTTTGTGGAAATGGGTAATGAAAAGGAAATAAAGATGAACCGCTTATAGCGTCTAATGAAATGGCTGTTTTCGAAAAAAGTTCATACTTATGTATATTTTGTATAAACTGCCACATTACTATTCTAGTATGAGAATGAACATTCATGATCATAGCTATCTGTAAGTTGTTATTGTTGGAGATCATGTTGAGATCCCTACTGGACTATATGTTCATCCCACGTTGTTGAATCTTTTTCAGGTGATAGCCAGGATGTTCTACAAGGTTTTGGATCTTCTTATTTGTTGGCCACGGGGCCTCTTTTGTGTTGGCGGAATGCCATTTATGTAAAAAGGGTTATACCCTTCTTCTTGACTTTAATGATGTAAGCCCAAGGGCAATTTATTTAGTGTACTCATGTTGTATTTACTTGCATACGAATGAGAGCAATGTTATTCACTTCTACAAGTTGAATATACGAGTTTATTTCCGCATGTTATCTCTGAAATGGAATTAAGTAAATGAAATTGGTAATATTTCGAGTAATAAAAAGTGGGGCGTGACAACTTGGTATCAGAGCGAGCCGGGTTTGAATACTTTGGGCTCGTGGGAAGTAGTTTTTACTACAGTGGGTTTGCTTCAGGTTGTGAGGATGTTGCATATAGTTAACATGAATGTTAGGACTTGTATGTTGCATTTATATGAGCATGGGATTAAGTTTTCTGGATAGTACTCGTAGCCGGTGAACTTGCTTTGAGGTCCTCTTGGAAACACGCCTGATCAACGTGGTTTCTGATAGGAATTCCTTGAGAGTTCCAGGATGAGTGACTATCTTTATAGACTTGATTCGATTATGTGTTTAAATGTTTAAATGTTTATATGCAATAGAAATGTATGTTTAGGGTGGTAAGTGTATGCCTCGGGGAAGGCTGTTGTGTTGTGCAGTAAGTGTGGTTTTGTTTTTGGACTTTATAGGATGTCTACACGAGGGAGCATGAGATTTGTATCTCGGGTTAGAGGAAATGGTACCGGTGTGTTGATTAGTGTTTTGGGCTTTACTAGTTAATGAGTTTGTTGTGATCCCATCAATTATGTATTTGGGTGGTGTTCGTATTATGACTTGTTATCGGTTGGTGACTATGTGTGGGTGAAATGAGTTAGTGGTGTTATTGGTTATGGGGTATGGTTTGTGAGTGGGAAGAGAATTTCTTGAGTGGATGCTGACGGCAATTTTTGAAAGGAAAATCAGTTTGTGTCCTCGGATAACGAGGGTAGCATTGGTTAAAATTGTCATTTGTATTAGGGATTGGGTGATTGAGGTTAACCATGTCAGTCTTGAGTTTGAGGAGAAGGGCAGGCTTGCTATGTAGGCTTGGGGGTGAAGACTCCCTTAAAAGCAATGTTGGTGTGGTTCGATTTTAGGAAATCCGTGAGATTCCAAAATTTGGGGGTTTGTGTAGGGAACTCCGTGTTTGGGGTAAATGGTTTTGAGTGGCACATCAATGTGTCGTTTACTAAGTGTGGCGGTTTATTGAGTTGATTAGTCAACTTGTTGGCATCGGGTTTATGTTGGCATTGGTCACCTTGAGGATAGTCGTGATTGTTGTAGACATTGCATGTGGATTAGGAAAAACTGAAACTAATCACATTAGTTAAGTCGTTGATTTTGACTGTTGAATTAATACAGAAAATACGTGTATTGATTGTGTGTTGTATATGCCAAGTGTTTAATACATTGTATATGCATTTTGTTTGGGAGGAGATAGGGGATGTACTCCACGGTTTAGGGGAAGATAGGGGATGGACCTCTAAACCGGATTTTGTTTGGGAGGAGATAGGGGATGGACTCCATTAGCACCACTATATGTGTGCTTATTGATTTTTGGAAGTGTTTTTTTTACATGTTGTTGATACAGCAAATTTGTGTATCAATTGAAGTATGGAAATGTTTATATATGAGTTGTAGTCTCATTTAATAGCTCGGCTAGGCAATGGGCCATGTTTATGATTTTAAATTGATTAAGTAAAGGAAGGTAGGATGAAATTCCAAAATCATGAATTTCTTATGCCTTATGTGTTGATAGCAAGGTTGTTATTTCTATTAACTATTATTATAGAAATGTTATGTTTTATATTGGTTGTGGCATCACCGTGTGAGTGGTGGGTGTTATGTTGGAAATAGATTGGAACATAAATTCTTCCAAGTGTTTTGGCCTTCTAAGGGCGCTGTTAAAAAGGAAAATGTTGAGGATTTGATTTAATTTGAATGTTATGAGAATTTCCAAACGAGTAGTTTTTGGCAAATAAACTGGAGATGTTTATGTTTTATGGGTTTATGAAAAATGTTTACAAAACTTTTGAGTTTCGCATGGAAAATGCAAAATTTATTTTTGAATGTCAACGTTGAAAATTTGATTATCTTTGAGAAATGTCTCATGAACAAAAGAATGATTTTTCTTATATTTATACAGAAGATTTGCTTTGATTGTCTTATGTGAAGTTATGAATGTTGAGTAGTGACATAGCTTGGAGCGCTAGTCGGGTGTTTTGGTGATTTGTTTCGGGAAGGGTTTGGTTTTGTTGAGGCTTTTGTGCCTAAGTGTTGCCTTCTGAAACGTGTTTCCTTGGTAAGCCCTTTCTTTTGTGAGAGTTAACCAAAGGTTTGTGGTGAGAATAGTTTCTTTTCTAAGTGCTCGGGTGTTGAGTGCTATGTGATTAGTTGGCCTTGTGTTTCTGCTGTACTCTTAATTTCGAGGACGAAATTCTTTAAGGGGGGGAGGTTATAGCGATCCCGATTTTACCTTCATTGTTTAATTGTAATATATGTCAACTTTTCAAAGATTTTGCATGATTATACTAGATTCATCTCATTAGTAAGATACATGTACATCAATTAGATGGTGACTAATCATTGATACCTATTTATACAATGTATAGAAGACTAATGCTAATACATTGAATGTGATGGATTTATTATGAATGAATCTTAGAGATGCATTATGTTTCTATTATGAATATGTAAGATACATTAATCTATCTAATGAATTCATTAATATAGAAGATGCATTATGTATCATGAATGTATGAGATACATTAATCAATTTAATGAAGTTCATTGAATGAATAACTTGAGAGTTTCTCTCTATAGACTACATCTTCTCTCTATAAATACATCTAGTTCTAGTGATCTTCTACCCTAGTTCCTTTGTATTGAGTGTGGAGCATCCCTTGATCTTCATTTTAATCTGAAAGTTTGGCGATTTGGAGCACTTTGGTTTTTGGCCTTCATCTTCTCCATTTGAGGTAGGGATTTCTTTGTTCTTTTTCAATACTCCGTCTATAGATAGACATGTGGTAATTTTGTATTGCATGAAAATCATATCCGTGTTGGATTTGTTTTAAAATCATGAGGGGAACCTAGGGTTGGTTGTTTGAGAATGGTTTTGTTATCATTGACTGTGGTTTGGACTAATTAGAGAATAAAATTAGCATGATATTATTGAAAGAAGCGAAAGCCCTAAATTATATTTTGATTTGGTAAAATAAAAAGGGTTTATGGTTGAACAATGTTGGTAAATTTCTATTGTTAATATGAGTTGTGTAGAAGGTGTTATCAGTTAAAGGATTAATTATGGTATTGGAGTTATTTTGAAATGAACGTAATGAATCAAGTTGGGTTATAGCTTATTATCCATGGAAATGATTTTGTAAAATGAAGAGAATGTAATTGGTTTTGTAAAAAGGAAAAAGTGTTTTTGGAATAAGTGATGGAACATGTTGACTTGAAAAATTATGAAAGTTGATCTTGAAAATGGTAAATGAAATGTTAACTCTATGTGAGTCTCAGAAAATAAATTTGAGAATTGAACTATTGTATCATGAGTGTTGAATACACACATTTGGGGGTTTTATCTTTACCTATCATACTAGTGTCGTTGTTGGGTTTAAGGATTGCTTGAGAGTTGAGTCTCTTTTATTAGGTGTACTGAATACATGCATCTAGAGGTTTTGTCCTTGGTCATCGGTGGAGGATGACATTGGTGTGTTGAATTGTGATGTATGCGTTACACTTGTGTTGGTTAAACATTATTGAATAGTTTATGTGTATGTATTACACTTGTTATTGATGCTTTGTTGTATTGAGGAATTTGTATATGATAATTGTTTATATACATTGTGTTGTGTGGGAGGAGATAGGGGATGTACTCCACGGTTTAGGGGAAGATAGGGGATGGACCTCTAAACCGGAAACTGTTTGATATTGATACAGCACTAAAATGTGTATCATTTGTGAAGTATAGAAGTGTTTTTGGTTGATATTGATACAACACTAAAATGTGTATCATTTGTGAAGTATGGAAGTGTTTTTATCTGAGATTGATACAGTACTAAAATGTGTATCTATTATGAGGTATGAAATGTTTAAAATGAGTTATTATCTCGCTTATCGCTTGGCGTATCCTTAGCTTACTGTGCATATAGCCGGTAGAGCAGAGTTGTAATTGTTATCGTCAGTGTATCTAAGTATGTTATGGGTTGCGATGGTTACAGTTTTGAAAGGCCGAGCTGCCTCATTTGTGGATTATATACATGTTGATGATTTGTTATTTCCCTTTTATTTAAGGCATGCATGTATTGATATAAATGTATTGGGAACAAACCAAAATGCCATTTTAAGATTTTGGAAAGTGTGAAGGAAAATGGGGTATTTGTGAACATGTTTTCAAAAAAGGTCATTTTGTTGTAAGTACGGAAAATGGGGGAAGAGTAATGGGCTTGGTGAAATTGTTTTCTAGAACTGTTATTGTCATGAAAGTTTGTGGAAATGGGTAATGAAAAGGAAATAAAGATGAACTGCTTATAGCGTCTAATGAAATGGCTGTTTTCGAAAAAAGTTCATACTTATGTATATTTTGTATAAACTGCCACATTACTATTCTAATATGAGAATGAACATTCATGATCATAGCTATCTGTAAGTTGTTATTGTTGGAGATCATGTTGAGATCCCTACTGGACTATATGTTCATCCCACGTTGTTGAATCTTTTTCAGGTGATAGCCAGGATGTTCTACAAGGTTTTGGATCTTCTTATTTGTTGGCCACGGGGCCTCTTTTGTGTTGGCGGAATGCCATTTATGTAAAAAGGGTTATACCCTTCTTCTTGACTTTAATGATGTAAGCCCAAGGGCAATTTATTTAGTGTACTCATGTTGTATTTACTTGCATACGAATGAGAGCAATGTTATTCACTTCTACAAGTTGAATATACGAGTTTATTTCCGCATGTTATCTCTGAAATGGAATTAAGTAAATGAAATTGGTAATATTTCGAGTAATAAAAAGTGGGGCGTGACAGGGGCTTTTGTGTAAATTTATGAAAGTTGGGGTTTTAGCTATATAAAACCTAGATGCATGTTTGGCCTGGAAAAGTGAAATTAATGTTAAAACATTAATGAAAATGGAACCTAAGGATTGAAATGTTAATTATGGAAAATGCCCTAATTACATTGGTTAATTAATTTGCATAATTAATTATGAGAAATGAGAAATTGATTTGGAAATGTATGGAATTACAGGGTGTAGTTGGATTATTTATCACTCACCTGGTTGAAATGTTGATTATATATCCATTGTTGCATTTATTTTCTGTATAGAAATAACTGCTTTGGGCTATCGGTGGTGGATAGTCTTGATTGTTGTAGACCATGCATGATGATTAGGCAAACTGAAACTAATCACTGGAATGTGTCATTGAATATGACGGTTGAAAGAATACATTAAATTTATGTGTTGTGTGATGATGTGTATAATTACTGTTTATATACATTGTGTCGTGTTGGAGGAGATAGAGGATGTACTCCACGGTTTAGGGGATGATAGGGGATGGACCTCTAAACCGGATGTTGTTGGGAGAAGACAGGGGATGGACTCCATAGATAGAGCTCATATGCTTATCTAGTAATGTGTTGACATAGCTCATATGCTTGTCTTTGGAAGTGTGATAGTGCTCTTATGCATATCTATGGAAGTGATGATATAGCTTGTATGCTTATCTGTTGATGTGTTAATATAGCTAGTACGCTTATCTAATATGAATTGGGAAGAAGTTTAATATGAGTTACTGTCTCATATAAGTTGTTTGGCCAGGTTCTGAGCCATGGTTAAAAATTGAGAATTGAAAAGAATTTGAAAATGGATTGTAACATGGACTTGTATGTCATGAAACCATAAAGTGTGATAAAGGAAAGTATCAGTGTTGGCCATCTATCAACTGCTAATCTTTTTGTCATTGTTCATATTTGGTTTAGTGTATTTCTATTGGGCTGTGGCTCACCCTATATGGGAATATCATTTTCAGGTACAGGTAGCATGCCACCTCCAAGGACGTAGCTTGGAAGGCTGGAGGCGGGCAGACTTTTATAGTTTAGTTTCTTTGATGTATTACATGTATATTCAAGCCAAGGGCTTAATGTGTAAATGAGTTAGCACTCTTTTGTTGTAACCAAGTGTTAACTTGGAAAGTTGTAAGCCTTTAGGGCATTTACTTTTGTCGTTAACATGTAATACTTTTTGGTAATGGAACTCTGATGAATAAGAAGAATGTGAAGCTTTTATATATCAATGCATGTCTATATTGATGGGTTTAATGTAGTTATTTGAGGGTGTTACAGTGTAGGACCTACTAAAAAAACATAAAGTGGTTGGCCATTGGCTCAAAGAATGGTTTGAGTTTATATATAATACAATACTAAAAATTATATATATATTTTACGAATGTATGTTGGTTGTACCTGTATTCTAATTTTTAGGTCTTTTCTCTATTTTTCATTTCTTAGTTTAGAAGAAAATCTATTTCACTAACACAAACAATTCATGAAGAAAAAATTGTTAAAAGAATGACAAAACTTCACAAGTGAAATCCATTTGCAAAAGCATGAGCTCTGAAATACAAAACCAACCTAGGTAGAGAAAATCAAATAAAAACAAAACAAAACCACAGAACCCAGAATTGCACCCTTAAGACAAAACTGACCTGAGACTCTTACGGTAGATACCCAGATACAGATGTTCCACATAATCCAATAATCCTATTTGCACTTCTCAGCACTCGGAGCCATGAAAATTAAAAAACTGAAATGAAAAAAGAAAAAAAAATGCAAATTCCAACTATATTATTGGTAGATAATAAGGAATAGGAGCCAATGATGATTACAGAATCAACCTACACACCAACACACAGATAACACATTAAACCCCATCACAAATCAACAATTAAGTAAATTGGAGTGCCTATCGGACCAATTCAACTTGCATGTTCAATAATCTGAAAAAAATGCATGGGTTGTAAGATCAACTTTGCATAAAAAATGCTTTGGTTGGAGCAGAAAAGAGATATGAAAACTAGACTAGGACTTTTGTATAGATGCTGACAATCAATGTCCCCAAATGGTGGATGTAAGCCACCAAGTCCCCCAACTTCTCTGATTTTCTGGCTTTGATTTCATTTCCCAAACCAAGTTGGTGATAAATTCTGAAATTTGAAGATTTAGAAGGAAAAGAAAACTAAATCAAAATGTTATTTTTAAATGGTTAGTTTCACTTTTTTTGTGTCACATCCTAAAAGGATGCTTGTGATTGGAACATTGCATTGAAGAGAAAATTAAGGAGAAAACCAAAAAGAATGAGATTCTACCATGTAAAGGGTGATACAAACGAAGAACGAGAAGAAAAAAAAAAAAAAAAGAAGCAGTGCTCAACAGAAAAAGATGGGAGGAAAGAGAGTGTTGTCCGTTCTCTCGCAACCTAGTTTATCTACTCAATGAAAACTGGGATTACTGTCCCATGTTACAGAAATTAATGTAGCATTGCATATGCCAATATATCTTCACAAAAAAATCTATGCATCCATATATTTCACATAAAAAATACTTAGCCACCCACAGATGAATGTCTTCAAGTTTTTATTTTAATAAAGCAAGATAACAAAGATAAAAGATGAATTATGCAGAGAGCACATCCACCAAAAATTACAGGAGACTCAAGTGCAAATTTAACTAAGCCAAATATAAATTATGATAATAAATCTGTACTTCAGCAAACAAAATTGTAACTTCCAAATAGGTTTACCTCGTAATTTTCCAATGCAAACCGACTATCAGGTGGGATGGTTCCCGAGTTATATTTTCCAGTCAAAACTCCTGATGCAAGTGGACTCCAAGTGGTAAGACCTAGACCATAGTTAGTGTACAGAGGGAGGTACTCAGATTCAACCTGCAGTATGGCAAAAATATGTCAGAATTATAGCCAAGTAATATGTATAAACAACCAAATCAAAATCCTCAAATTTAGAGGCAAAATATGCAGCTGTAACTACGAAAAGGGAATATTATAGTGAGTCAAAAGCTCCAATGACCAGAAGGACTACATCATGCAATAACAGAGGAACAAATGAAAAAATGAGAAGCAGAAACAAATGTCCCTATTCAAGCTATAGAAACTCAGAAAACTTATGGTCAATAACTTGTAAAGGGAAATGTGACAAAGAATTATCAATGCATCTTCATGAACTCACAATATCCAATTGTTTGTCTGTGAGCTTGTGAACTATAAAACCTTAATGGGTTTACACAGTAACATCAAAATATCCATTCGTTTCTCAGTTTATACAATTCCTAGAAAATTGCTAAAGGTAATACATTCAAACCACTTTAATTTTGTTTCTCATAGGAAAATCAAGCCACCACAAGTAATTGTTAGAAAAATAAACAGATTTCAATAAGCAAATAAAAAATTAGTCTCATATCAGTGACATGGTTACAAAATTCAATTACCTACACATCAGATTTCACACAAGCCAAATTTCAAGTGTATATATATATATATATATATGGAATCAACACAACTAACAAACATAAAAAACCTAAACCTATTCAAATCATATTTTCCTAATTTTATAAACCAACCCAGTGAGTTCACAAAGGTGAAAGGGGCAGTTTCGAAGAAAGGGATTTTGGTCTAGGGTTTCATAGAATGGAGATGGAGAAAGGGAGAGAAACAAGTAGCAGAGCGAGAAAGAGAGACATACATTGAGGCATGTAGCTTGCTAAAACGAGGAAGAAAAGAAAAGGGCAAAATAAACTCACTCTTCGGTGCTTGGCGAGAAGGAGCTCCGGCGAGATCCTATAGAGATCTTTGTCAACAGCTTTGGGAGCTTTTCTCCGTGGTAGAGGATGCGGCGGCAAAAACAAAACAAGTCTCGGCCGTGGCAAGGGCAAAGAGAGAGAGAGAGAGAGAAAGAGAGAGAGAGAGAGTAATTTTTGAAGACGTTTGGGATGAAGAAAGGGTCTGAGGGATTTGTCATGAGAGGAGGGAATTTTGATTTTCACAAAATTTGGAAATTTGGATGTTTGTTCCAAATTTTTGGGCGAAATTATTTGGGGAAAATTATGTAATAATCATAATAAAAAAAATTAAAACAATTAGAGTCTTATAATAAAATAAATTATTAATTTATAATTTTATCAATTTATACTCAAAATTTTTTTATTTTTAATATAAATTCTCATATATTTTTATTAAGTAAAATTAATAAAAAAATATTTTACTCATCAATTACAAAATGTATAATCACACCATAAATTGGTGTAAACATAATAGACAAAATTTTAGAAACTATAAGGCAGTGTTTGGTAATATTTATGTTTTTGGTTTATGTTTACAAAAATTTTATAAATTGATTTTTGTTTATTTTTAGAAAAACATAAATTACAAACGCGTTTGGTTTGAATAAATGTTTACAAAATTTTAAAAATATAAACTAAAAAATATGTTTGTTCAGGCCTAAAATATTTATATTTATTTTTATTATTTATAACAATGGAATCACACACATTATAATTGAAAAAAGTTAATTAAAAATTAATTGAAAAAAAAATATTTGAAAAAAAATAACTGAAAAAAAAATTAATTGGGAAAAAAATTAATTGAAAAAAAAAGATTAATTGAAAAAAAAATTATTTGAAAAAAAAAGTTAATTGAAAAAAAAATTATTTGAAAAAAAATTATTTGAAAAATAATAATTAAAAAAATATTTATTTGAAAAAAAAATTATTTGAAAAAAATCATTTGAAAAAAATAATTGAAAATAAATTAATTGAAAACAAAATTGAAAACTGAAAACGTAAACTCATTTTTTGAGTTTACGTTTTTTCCTCAAATTTATAAACTGAGACAATCATTTATAAACCAAAAAAAATTATCAAACAAGTTTTTATGACAGTTTTTAAAATTTTTATAAATATAAACTGAAAACTAAAAACGGAATAGTTACCAAACAGACCATAATATTGTAATCAAGTCACAGAGTTTTGTGATATAAAATAGAAAATACATAACTGCATCACTAATTGGCGTAACGAAATTGTTTAAAATTATAGAAAATCACAAATGTCGTAACTAATTTCCAAAATTTCATAACATTAACCAAAAATTTTGTAACTATCCACTAATTGGTGTAACAAAAACATCTAAAATTTTTAAATAATTTAATCACCAATCGGGATCTCTAATGATACAGATAAACACAGAATGTAATGACAATAATTAAATAATTTAATCCACGACTTATAGCCATGGAACAGGAAATAAGAGTTAGAGAAAATTAACCAATAGAGCGAAAGGAAAGGGAATATGAGTAAGAGAGACTGAACGAACTTGTCGTCTGTGAAATAATGTCAAAGATGGTGTTGTTTCCGATAAGGAACATCGGAGATATCTACAGTGACAGTAAGGAATGAGAGAGATGTTTGATAGATGAAGAAAGCTGAGATAGCAAAACAGTACAACAAAATCGTAATATTCATTTTCAACAGTTCTATAACATATGTACAAATTGATAAAATCATAACTACGACCAAAGATTTATATATGTATGAGAGTTTAGAGAGAATGAGAGTTTGAGAGACAAATTTGTTGTGAGAAATAAAATGTGAGAGGGGTGGTATTTATAGGACTTGGGAGGGAGGAGTTAATTTATATATATATAAATAAATAAATAAAATTGATTTTTGGTGAAATTAACGGTTATATGACTCTTTCAAATTGTTTTGATTTAAATTTTTGACCATTGCACTGACAATGGGGGCAGGGAGCCATTGGGGTCAGGTCGAACCAGATGGGAAAGAAAATTTCGGGGCGATCTCACGGGATGGGTCACACTCCATAACACACCAGGGTCGGGTCGGGCTGTAGAACACATAGCTTAGGGTCTTAGGTTGGGTTTAGGCTCAAGCCTAGTTAGGCCTACCCAGGGCACGAGCGGCCTTGGGGTGTGCCGCGAGCTCATGGGCTAAATTTACACCCCTATATGTAGGTAGTGGTTATGAGATATATGATTAGTGGTTATGATATATATGATATTGATTATGAAACAAAGGGTGCTGGTTATGAGATGTGGTTATAATATATGTGGGTAAAGGTAATGAGATATATGATTAGTGATTTTGAGATATGTGATTTTGGTTATGAGCAGAGTGGTATAGTTATAAGTCAAAGGGTGTTTGGTTATGAGATATGTGATTAGTAGTTATGATATATGTGATGTTGGTTATGAGATATGTGGGTAATGGTTATGAGTAAAGTGGTGTCAAAGGGTGTGTGGTTATGCTATATGTGCTAGTGGTTATGAGATATGTGGGTAATGGTTATGAGCAAAGTGGTGTCAAATGGTGTTTGGTTATGCTATATGTGTTAGTGGTTATAAGATATGTGGGTAATTGTTATGAGCAAAGTGCTGTGGGTGTTTGGTTATGCTATATGTGTTAGTGGTTGTGAGATATGTGGCTAATGGTTATGAGCAAAGTGGTGTCAAAGGGTATTTGGTTATGCTATATGTGTTAGTGGTTATGAGATATGTGAGCAAAGTGGTGTCAAATGGTGTTTGGTTATGCTATATGTGTTAGTGGTTATGAGATATGTGGGTAATGGTTATGAGTAAAGTGGTGTCAAAGGGTGTTTGGTTATACTATATGTGTTAGTGGTTATGAGATATGTGAATAATGGTTATGAGTGGTTATGAAATATGTGGGTAATGGTTATGAGCAAAGTGGTGTCAAAAGGTGTTTGGTTATGCTATATGTGTTAGTCGTTATGAGATATGTGGGTAATGGTTATGAGTGGTTATGAGATATGTGGGTAATGGTTATGAGCAAAGTGGTGTCAAAGGGTGTTTGGTTATACTATATTTGTTAGTGGTTATGAGATATGTGGGTAACGGTTATGAGCAAAGTGGTGTCAAAGGGTATTTGGTTATGCTACATGTGTTAGTGGTTATGAGATTTGTGGGTAATCGTTATGAGTGGTTATGAGATATGTGAGTAATGGTTATGAGCAAAGTGGTGTCAAAGGGTATTTGGTTATGCTATATGTGTTAGTGGTTATGAGATATATGTGTAATAGTTATGAGCAAAGTGGTGTCAAAAGGTATTTGGTTATGCTATATGTGTCAGTGGTTATGAGATATGTGGGTAATGGAGCAAAGTGGTTTCATATGCTATATGTATTAATGGTTATGAGTTATGAGATATTGGTTATGTGGCTAGTGGTTGTGAGATATGTGATGTTGGTTATTAGATATATAACTAGTAGTTATGAGATATGTGATGTTGGTTATTAGATATGTGACTAGTAGTTATGAGATATGTGATGTTGGTTATGATCAAAGTGATGTGGTTATGAGCAAAAAGGTGTTAATTATAAGATATGTGATTAGTGATTATGAGATATGTGATATTGGTTATGACAAAAAGGTATTGGTTACGAGATATGTGACTAGTGGTCATGAGATATGTGATGTTGGTTATGACAAAAAGGTATTGGTTACGAGATATGTGACTAGTGGTTATGAGATATGTGATGTTGGTTATGACTCAAAGGGATTGGTTATGAGATGTGGTTATGATGTATGTGGGTAGTAGTTATGAGATGTGTGATTAGTAGTTATGAGATGTGTGATTAGTGGTTATGACAAAAAGGTGTTGGTTACGAGATATGTGACTAGTGGTTATGAGATATATGATGTTGGTTATGACTCAAAGGGATTGGTTATGAGATGTGGTTATGATGTATGTGGATAGTAGTTATGAGATATGTGATCAATAGTTATGAGATATGTGATATTTGTTATGATCAAAGTGGTGTTGGTTATGAGATATGTGATTATGATTATGAAATATGCGATATTAGTTATGAACAAAATGGTGTTAGTTATGAGATGTGGTTATGAAACATCTGATATTAGTTATGAACAAAATGGTGTTGGTTATGAGATGTAGTTATAGCTAAGTTATGATCAATTTGATTATAGTTATGAACAAATATGATTTTAGCTCATAACTATAAAAAGTGACCTGTTTAGCAGGTCACTTTTAATGATGTGGTTCAATCCTAACCATTGATTTTGTATGTACCATACATTTTTTTGTACAAAATGTACTATGGACTTTCCTGAATTGCAAAATTGAGTTGGCAATTGGCATGTTTAGAGCAATGCCAAATTTGGCATTGTCAAAAGAAGATGTGAAATTCTTTTATTTTTATTATTTTAATAGTGAAGACCCTACAAATCAATTCGAAAAAAAGATTACGTTAAAAACATATTAAAGTAAAAATTATAAATTTATAAATTTATAAATTTGATATATCAAACAGAGTGTTTCTTTACCAATGTCCAATTTACATATACCAATTTACCACCAATTTATTGAACGTTCAAGTGGAGATGCTGTTACCAAAAGAAAATTTAATTGCTGAATGAAGCCCAACAACAAGAATAACAACAAATTAGAGTGCACATTCGGGGGGTTAAAGAAAGCATTCATTTATATATTAAAGTGAAGATGAAGAAAAAAAATTATTAATTCATAGAGCATAGTTGACAACACAAACATGAGGTACCTGTTCTGAAACAGTCTCTTACAATTTGAATAAAAATAAAAATAGAAAGTATATAACATAATTTCTTAGTGGAAAGCTATATAAAAAGCTTGCAATGGCAGCTGATGAGCTTCATCCCGTAGTTTTTCCTTCCTTGAACTCAGATATATATCTTCAGCTGCTCTTTTGTGTGAGTTTAATATGAACCCCATCTACAAAGTCCAAAATTGGTCTCCGAACAATCTTTCCTCCCTTAATTTTTGTCCAACTGTTTTTCAAAAGCAAAATCACAAATTAAGTTGAAACCAACCAAACAAACAAACGTTTACTACTCTTTTGTTAGCAAACTTGAGTAAACAAAAGAAAAAGGAAAAACATGTTTTACCTATACTTGGTGACCAATACATGGAGAAAAGTGCATACAAACGCCCTAGCATAATCTGCACCTGCGCATTGTCTCACCCCTCCTCCAAAAGGCATAAAATTCTTTGATATAACAGTTGGATCAAGGTCCTATGTATTATCCAAGGAGAGAAATTAGTACTTTTGTCAATGTCTCTTTTAATGATTAAATCTCACTATTAAACATTACATTAGAACAACTAAATTCTAGAAATGTGTAAGCTTGAAAAAATAACAAAACTCTCTCTCGATCCCTTGTTAGAGATAATAAAAAAATAAAAACAGGGAAGCTAAGCAAAGGATATAAGCTCATGATGGATCAGCACGCACCTTCCAACGTGATGGATTGAATTTAACTGGATCCTTGAAGGCTTCTGGGTTCAATTGATGAGCTGAAGTAACAATCAAAATGTTCCAGCCAGCTGGAACTGTATATCCTGTTCATTTTATGACCCATAGATATTTCAAGTTCAATTATTTGTAGATTATGTTTGTATGGAGTTAATTAATGGTATTGTGATGCAACTATAGTACATACCATTGAATTTGATATCTTTTGTTACTTTTCTTAGCAGCCCTGGTGCTACATTTCCCAGCCTGAGAACTTCATTCACGACCTGCAATTTCACATAATAATAAGACATAGACAACATTAGTAAAGTATAGAGAAAAACTTCAAAAACAGAACACCAAAACATATTGAGATGACCATATAAACATACATTAAGCGTAAAAGTCATTGATTTATATTCTTCCCAAGAGAGTGGAGAACTTGGATTCTTCCTGTTTCTAACGATTGCCTCGTTTTCAGCCTGACAAAATTAAACGATCACTAATTAATGTCATAATTAATTATCGTTTATGCAGAAAGAGAGTAGCATATCATTGTTCAACCAAGACCCCAAGAAAAGATCAACAACTGTGAATTAGTTAAATTGTAGGTTTGGGAACGTACTGTTAGCTCCTCTAATATTGAAGGATGCTCTGAGAGCAACTTCAAAGTTAATAGTATAACAGAAGAGATTGGCTCGAAGTTTCCAAATAAAATTCCAAACATCAAATTGGATAGGAATTCAGCCGTCAAAAACTTCTCAGTTTTCATGTCTTCCATTGCTCTGTCAAGGAAGTCTCCTCGAAACTTGTCGGCCGAATTCATTCTCTCCTCTACAATATCCTTCAACATGCTTAATAATTCCTTGCGATCCTAAATATCAAAAAAAAAAAAACTTAAATATTGGCAACTATGTCAATATATACATATATCTTAAAAAACAGGCTTTTTTGGGAGGTTTCTAATTACCTTGACACATTGGTGGAAAGTAGTGCCAGGGATGTCCAAGGGAAGGGACAAAAGACCATGTAACAAGCTTGAAAACTTCTCACTATGACGTATCTCTGTTGATTTTTCCCAATCATAGCCATACAATTGCTTCAAAGTGAAATCAAAAATCATCTGCAATATTCAAACAAAGATATGAATGTTATCATCAAACACCAGAAATTAAAAATAATTAATTAACTAGACATCAAATTAATTAGCTTGGATTTTCTTTATACATACACAAGTAGCATCATGCTTGACATCAACAATTGGCTTGGTGGACCAATCACATAGAGTTTTCTGAATGAGTTGTTCAACCTGTGGGAGCAAATTCACTCTGATACCCTCAACGCCAAAATGAGTCAAAGTTATGCTTCTAATGTACTTCTGAACAGAGCCTACTGCATATATCGGCAACATGCTAGAAAATGTGTCCAAGTACCAAAGTTCAACCGATTTTCCTTCTTCTGTAATGATGTAATGATTGAATTTCGGGTCGGTGGTTATAACAACTTGTTTACCTGCCACATTAGTTCTGAACACCGATCCATATCTGCACACAAATACAAACACAAATAATTAACTCGTTTGGCAAACTGTTTTTGAAAACCATCTTTTTGACAATTTTGATTTACGTACCTCTGAACTCTCTTAGAAATGAAGGGATGGAGTTCTAATGATCGGTTGGGAATGAGAAGCTGAATGGTCTCTCCGATGAGAGGGAAGCCCATGGAACCTGGTGGTAGAACACCGTTGTCGCATTTGGGATTCCTCCATTTGCGAACCCAATGAGTTATGAATATGGTAGCCAATGCCACCACAATGGTGCTCAATCCTACCCCCACAGACAACATAGTTGAATCGTGAATGCACAAAGTAGGAGAAATGGTTGATGTATATCTCCCAAGAACTCTTATTCTACTTGTTGGAAGTTCTATGTAGGATGATCTTGAATTTATAGTTTTAGCATGGATGGACAAAATGGATGGAACTACTTGGGATGTATACAAGTACCAACCTATAATTGCATTGCATGTGTCACTTCCATTGATTTATTCAAAATTAAATAAGGGTAATGCTAGGGACACCAAATTTTCTACCAAACAAATGACCAAATGTCTTACATGGGTGTAGGGTCCGCAATTTTGTGAGCCCCACACCCATGTGAGACATTTGGTCATTTATTTGGTAGAAAATTTGGGACCTCTAGCATTTTCCATTAAATAAATGGATATGGTGGCTCTAGCTTGTGTTTAGTAGAGTAAATAAAATAATTTACAAATAATTTTTTTAATAAAACAAATTTTAAAATTATATTACAGTGATATTTTTTAAATTATGATTCGAAGTTTGGATTTTTTTTATTTAAAATAAAATAATCATCATTTGATAGTATCACTAACATATGATAAAAATCAGTAACAATGAAATTAAATTATTGAATTAATGGCAGATAAAAACAAAATATCGAATCAGTCTTGTTTGTGATCTTTTATTAATGGATGGTAGGGTGGCATGTTGGACTTAATATTTATTAGATTTTAGTGACTTTGTTTAATTGAGTCTATTGCCAGCCGTTTGAATGGTCAAGACAAACATAGTCAAAATTGACAACAAAAAAATATTAGTATATAGTGGGAGACGAATTAGAAAAGCAAGGAAAACGAGGAAACGAAGTACAAAAAAAGAAAAAGGAGAACACGAAAGCGAGGTTGAAGAAGTGTAGTTTGGATGGACATAAAGTAGAGATTTCGGTATTCGTATTATTTGATCAATTATTATCGAAAATTTAAGTTAATAAAATTTTATTTTAAATTAAAAAAATAGGTTTGTGAAGTTTTAAAATTATAATGATGTGGTGCTATAAGTCATTGATTTTGAATTTTAATGGTGTGTTGCAACATTATAAAATAAAATGAAAAATATCGAAATTTATTTTCCTTTATTTATTATTATACGAGTGTCTGAAATATGTATCAAGATTCTCTATGAAGATACCTCTCTCTCCATATGGCTTGGAAATGTGAGGAGATGACCTTTCGGACAACCAAAATCACTCTTGTCAACCGCAGCTTTTACTATTGTCTACCAGTGTATCAACTAACATCAGTCTGAACGACTGACATCCTATCGGATCACTAACTAGCCAGGCGACCGCTTGGATGATCGGCCGAACGACTAGCATGTATATCTCCAGATCATATGGAGAAGGAGACATCTCGTAAAGGATCTTGATCCCTAAAATATTGCCCGAACTAATCTTCTCAATACATATAATCCTCTCATCTCTCATTTACTAAGTAATTACCAAACATAAATTTTGGGTGAAGTTAAGAGTAGAACTTGAAAATTTTCAGTTGATAAGAGTCCCACAACCTTTGATCCATACATTAAAATGATAGTCTCTAAATACACATCAAAAAATTTGTTGGACAGCATACATTTAATAATTTTAATAACATTATATCCTAAGTCCAATTATCAATAAGGACAAAAATCATTAAATTCATTTCTCTCTACATCTACTCTCAACCATCATCTGCTTCCCTTACGAGTTTAAACATGTTTATAACTTGCTAATTTTTTAAGGAAATATTTGGTTCAATAAAATGAGGTAAAATGAAATGATCATTTTATCAGAATATCCATTCTCATGTTTAGTTCGTTAAAAATGATTAAAGTATATAATAAAATGATATTATTATTCACCATTATAGGAGATGGTTATTCTATAAAAAATTTAAGAAATGATTATTTCATTGTATTATACTTTCATTCTAACAAACTAAACACAATATATATTATCAATACACTATATAAATATATATATATATATATAATCAAGTTTATCAGTCACCTCTCGCGACTGACAACCAATTTTAGCCACTGGCATCCTCCAATCCATTGAGAATCACCATAAACCACTTCTAGCCACCAACTCATATCAATGTAATTATGCAAAAATTGTAAAATTTGTTGTAATTTCTCTCAATGCACTCACAATTATGTCAAACTTGCCCTCGGTTTTACACTCTCAACCACCACCTCCCACTCCCACTCCCACCCCCAACCACCATCTTCAAACACCACTATTGCCATTCACTACAAGAAAAAGCATTTTTGGCGACCAAAATTTCATTTTTCGTCGCTGAAAGTAGTAGAAATGGCGACTAAAATGGAATTAGTCGCCAAAATTGAACACTTTTGCCGACTAAAAGACTTTAGTTGCCGAATACAATGGTTTTAGCGACGAAAAGGCAGTTTAGTCGCCGAATGTAGGGGTTTTAGTGACTAAAGGCTGTTTAGTAGCCAAAAGTGATGGTTTTGGCGACTAAAAAGCAAATTGGTTGCCGATTGTAGGTGTTTTGCCGACTAAAAACAGATTGGTCGCTGAAAATGAAGCTTTTTGGCTACAAAAAAAAATTAGTAGCTAAAAACTGAGTATTGGCTACTAAAATTCAGTTTAGTAGCCAAAAGGGGATGTTTTTGGCGACTAAAAATAGGTTTCGTCGCCAAAACTGCTGATTTTTAATTGGAACTTCTTTTTTTAGCGACAAAAAAATAATTAATAGCCCAAAATAATAGAATTGGCGACTAAATAATGGTTTTAGTCGCCAAAAGTGGCCTAAATTTTTTTTTAGTAAATAATTTATTTTTTACATAAATTATATTTGAATTAAAAAAATTATATTTATAAATATTATTTTGTATTAATAGCGGTTAATATATATATATATATAAATAATATATATTGCATACATATTAATGTGATGATGTTGTGGCATAGTGGAGGGAGTGTTTGGCAAAAGGTTTGGAATGTGGTGGTGGGATGTCTTAGGTTTGAAACCTGCGAGCAACACAGGTTCAAAAATTTTTTTTTTTAAATATGCTTTTGGCGACTAAAACAGGTGGTCGCCAAAAGCTTTAGTATTGGCGACGAAAAAAATAGTCGGCAAATGTGTAAATTAAAAAAAAAATTTACTATTGGCGACTAAAACTTTAGTCGCCAAATGTATAATTTAAAAAATATAAATGAGCTTTGGCGACGAAAATTTTAGTCGCTACAGAGTTTGTTTTTGGCGACTAAAAGTGGGTTAGTCGCCCATACCTTCCGCGACAGTTTTCCAGCGACAAACATGGCGACTAAAAAATTTAGTCGGGAAAACCTAAAATCCGACTTTTGGCGACTAAAAAATCACTTTTGGCGACTAAAAATTTAGTCACCAAATGTGTATTTTCTTGTAGTGATTGTTGCCGCCTCCTCCCCCACCGATGTTCCCTTTCCACTACAACTCACCTCTCCAGTACCTTTCCTCCACTATCAAGCCTCCACTGCGACTCTCCCTCAGCTGCAAACCCCCATGGTCCCCCCAATCTAGGCTCTTCTTCTTCTTTGTCGAGACCTAAAAACCCTAGGGCTTTCCCTCTCTCAGTAGAGGGGGACAAAGTCTTGATGAAAGAATATACGTAATTTCATGTAAGGTTAACATTGTAATAAAATATTGAAAATGAAAGGTGTAATGAGATAAAATGGTGGTATAAATAGAATCACTCTAAATTATATTATAGACATTACCAAATAACACCTTCATAGAATTGTAGGGCAAAGAACTTACTCATGCAAATGGAAAATTTCATTGTTTTACACCACCGAGAAAAGCACAGCTTGAAATAAAACAAGTTTCAGAAGAAAATAAATGAATTAGAAAGAGCGTTTAAGCAATAATGGGTTGACTTTAATATCTCCTAAAAATCGATATACATTCAGCAAAGTAGAGGCTGTTCTGCATAATACCACGGCTCTCCAACAATGCCACCCATCATTGGAACAGATCCTTCAGCAAGTGACCATTTAAGGTTCTTCAGGACGTGATATATCATTTCCTCTTTGATCAGAAAACTTATTTGAGATCTGACTTCAAAACAATCTGGTATTTGGCTGGTATCAACAAAATGTCCACTCAATAATTTACTCGGACTCAAAACAACAAATTGGGTATGCCATCTGGTATTCCAGTCATAAATTAAGCAAATCACATGTACTTATTGTAAAACAAATCAAAAAAAAGGGGTAAAATTTATTTATATTGCCTGGATGGAGTTGGGGAGCAACTAATAAGGATAGGCACATATCATATTATTTTCTTGGTTATTATTATTGGATAGAATAGGCACGTATTGTCTCAATTACAGGTGCTAGGCACATTGGACACTTTCCGCTTCCTTGGACCAGATTGTCTGCGCATTTTGAACACGTGCACATGTGCCCACATCTGTGACAATATGGTACACGGAAGAGAAAGTTACGTAGAATTTTATCCAGTATGCCTCTAATCTATATCAAGAAGTCATATAGATTTGTTAATTTTATACCTGTACAGTAAAGAATCTATACTGTTATCGCAACATAAACAGCAAATTCCTTTCCTCACAAAATCCCATTTGGATTCATCCGTTGGCAGTCTGTGATCGTCCTCTGCAGCATATTAATAATGTGTCAGCAATCAATTCTTGAATTGCAAGAAAAAGCCGTGCAAAAAAAAAAACAAGAAGACCCAACAGACCAACTAGAGTTGCATATGCGAATTTAATCAAATGAAGGGGAAAGAAAAAAAAAAAAAAGAAAAAAGAAAAAAAGAAAAGAAAAGTAAGAATTGGGGAAAAAGAATAAATGCACACGAGCAGCTGTTTTAAAATTGTAGACAAACCTGTTGGACCAGCTGACCTATTCAGAGCAGCAGAAACCTCTTGTTGTACTGAACGCTGCAATTCAAGCTGCATATACATGCAGGTTTCCAGCATCCTCTGCATGTCACTCATCCACTGCTGAAGCCTAGCCATGTCGATCCTCAAATCATTAATGATCTCCCAATCCTGCTCCAATCAACAATAATACTCATTTCAAACATAGGAAGTGTAGGAATGAATACACAGAGAGTAGAGATGTAAACTAGTCAAACTAAAAATTAGTTAAGTGGGGAGACGCAAAAGAAACTAAACAAACAAACAACAGTTGAGACTTGTTCAAATGAAAAACTTCAACCAAATAATACTCAACTTTTAGATAGGTAGGTCCAATTCAAAAATTCATCAATTGGATGGCTGAAATCAGAATTTATCCATGAAGAAAGCTAGAGCTTTTCACATACAAAATTTCACCCTTTATGTGCCTAGATAAGTTTTCATTTTTTAAGGCTAATTGAAGTAATTGAGAAAATCTGTGCAAACAAAAAAAAAAACAGCAATACTTGATTTGGGATAAACTCACAATGCCCGAGCATTGATGCAAGATGTTTCGAGGCCAGTTATCATCTTGCAACTCCTGGTCCTGAAAGGGCATTGAAGGAAGAACAAGTGGACCCCCCACATCATCCAACTGACCCTGGTTCTGATCTCCAATCTGCTGCACATCTTGCACCACCAATGCTGGAGAGTTTGGAGAGGGTGATGAAGTTCCATCCAGTTCCCAGTCAACCGAAGCATAAACTTGCCTTTCCACATATGATTGTATCAATTGGTCTAGGCTCTCACGGAAATCACTTCGAAGAAGATTAGAGACTCTTCTCCTACAACATGAACAAAACCTCCTATAAAAGTCATCATTACAAAGTACCAAAATGTCTAATGCCTTCAATAATCAGATCCAAACCTGCTTAAAAGTTCTCTAATTTCTGAACTGTACACATTTTCATTGTCTGGAAAATAAAATGTATCAAATTGCCCAGCAGAAGGCCCTTCTAATAAATTATCCATAGCCTCCTGCAGACCACTGTCAAGCCATCTCACATCTTCTTCACCTTCACTTCCCAATGTTTCCGTGTACCAGTGATTTGCACTTATTTCACTCAAATTTTCATCTGTGCCTTCTGCATTATCATCTCTCCATCCAGTAACCGATGATGCATGCCACTCTTCTACTTGTGCAGAACCATGTGGCCAGTGCATGCCTTCAATTGTATTACTTTCATGACCATCTGCATGATTTGAGGACACATGCACATCACATTCCTCGCAATTATGCTCACAATGTTCATAAAATTCTTCTTGAGCTCCTATCTGATGATGCTGTTCTTCGACTTCATTTCTTGGTGTTTCTTGTGACCATGCATTTGCAATATTTCCCCCACAGTTTCCACCCATATTTTCTCCCAAACCTTCTCTCATTCCAACAGACACAGAATTGGATGGTGATGGTTTCTCTCTTCCCTCATCTTCAGAAATCACTACCTGCTGTTCTTCTGGAGCAGTAGCCTGTTGCCAATTTATATCTTGACTAGAATTGCCTTCCAAGGGAACAGTGCATAACTCATTTATTTCTCTTTCACCATTATTAGGCTCAGATTGTTCTTGGATTGCATCTTGGTTGTCACGCAAACTGTTTGTTTGAGTTTGTTCATTTATAAAATCATTTATGTCATTGTTAGATGAGGTATCAGACTGGGCACTGCCAGATGGACTGTGGACAAAATGGTCCAATCTGGAAAGGAACCCTCCCCTGTGCTCAAACAAATGGTTCCAATCAAGTTAATAAATAAACAAATTAATCATTGTTTTAACCAACAATGACAGTCATCCCAAACAATATCAAATACTTTGCACAAAAAATAACAGCCTGTAATGTTATTGGAAGTTGCCTGATCTCATCCCTACAAAACACAGATCATGCATAAAAAAGGCCAAACAAGCCAATAAAGGCAGATCTCAGTACAGGACAAAGGTGAGAAACTACCATTTAATACTACAAATGCATTAAAATCTGCCAACAAGTATAACTAAATGGTTGTAGAATAATAACTCTAATTAGATAAACCTATAAACAAATATAATACGTATAGCATTTCTTGTTTTTGGAGGCATGCAAGCTTGGTAACTCTATTGATATTATCAGTGTCTATTGCAGATTGCACATTTAGTTTTGCCATTTTTCAGCATCACTTCTACATTAACAAGCATCACATCAGTATGCTGCTTGTTTTTGGAGGTCAACATGTCTGGAAAGTCATTATCTTGTCTGGCTCCCATTCCATTTCTACATCCATGTCAAGTAGAGATACTAGAAAAATAACAAGTATTATTATTATAAAGAATAAAAATAAAAAAGAGTATGCCTAGTTTAGTCCCCATTGGATGTGGGTGGAGAGATAGATTGAGTACATACCCAACCTATGGCATTATTTGTGCAAAATGGCTGCTCTCACAGAGATACTATGTTACAATATCTCAACACCACAATCACAATGAATTCATGAAGCATGTAATTCACTAGCATCAAATTTTTAACCTAAAAAATTGCTAGAAAACTTGGTGAAGTTGTTTGGGTCTACTTCAACATGATTTTCTCTTCCACAGCAACCAAAATAACAAGCATTAGCTATGGGAAAACAGACCACCACACAGAGACACATACACATCCAAATAAGGCAGGTAGTAAAAGCAACGTTGCATGATAGTTAGTGCAGGAAAAATATTTTTGAGAAATAAAAAGAAAGAAGACACTCTTATTGTAGATATAGCATTAAAACCAAATACCTTAAACCAGAGACAGTGTGTCTTTGCCTCAAAAAACCCAATTCACTTGCTGCCACAGAAGAGGAGGGTTGCTCGTCTTGGACCAATCTTCCACTTTGCAAGAATCTACTTCTCAATATTGACTTCAAAACAAGTACAACATAAAGCAGTCAAAAAGATTTCAATACTTCATGGGCATAAATCCCAAACTTATTAACATCATGGCTAAATGCCAAGCATGGAAACAAACCATAAAACAGATATATATATATATATATATGTGTGTGTGTGTGTGTGTGTGTGTGTGAATATTTTAATATAGAAAAGAAAAGACATAATTTGAATCATCTCTACAAGTAACTTGCATGATACAGAACTTTCTCATAACATGCATTGAATAATAATTGTGATCTTTACACGATGGTTCGTTTTGTAATTTAAACATGTGAAAATTAGCTCAAATGTTTACAAAAAATGCATTTTCCATAGGCCATAACAAAAAAATGTACAATCATCTATATAATTTGTAATTGCATTCTACCGAACTCCGCAAAATAACCACAGGACAATCCAATATGAATGCTAATCATCATTAGAAAAACCTTTCACTGCGATCAGTCCTATATATTACATCCCAAACCCAACTCATAACTAACTCGTACAAGCATCAAATTACGACTAAAGATTTTACACAAATAGATAGTAAATTCATCATGATTGCAAATCAACAATCTGGTGTGAAATAGGACAAGTTTGAGATTTAAATTTAAAACTGTGGTTGTTTTAGAGTTTCTTCCATAGAGGTATGGTAAAAAGGTAGAAGTGTTTGAATCAAACAAAAAAAAAAAAAACGTAGAAGTGTAAAGAGCTGACATAAAATCACAAGTCAAAGACAAGAACTTTTGAAACAGCTTACCTGAATGCGATTACGGTGAGCAAAATCAGATACAGGCCGATGCTCCAACAACTCCTGGAGTTCTCTTTGCCTTTCCCTCTCAGACCTTGTCAACAAATCAAGCAAAGCCTGTCTGCCACATAATCTGTGGATTTTCCTTCGAGCACCAATCTCACAATGATTAACAACAAATCCATCACGAACTCGTTCAATTTCAGCACCAATTTCAACGGGTTGTTCTTCTCTACTGCCACCACCACAAGTGCTTCTCTGCTGGCTAGTCATCCGTACCCACTCCCTTATAATCCTCACCCTCTCACACTCATTTTCACCAAGCCATGGTGCCCTTGAAGAACTTTTCACAGGGGAAACATTGGATGCAACACCGCTTACTCCACTATTCATCCATTCCCGGAATATTTGTCTCACCCTTTCCCTTTCAACTTCCCCAAAATCAGTGGACTGCTCTGAGCTAGAACTGTTCTCATCCTCATGTTTTGAATTTTCATTGCTATCCTCCAACTCCAAGCTATCTCCATTATCACTATCGAGTTTCTCAGACAAATACGCATTCACAAGATCAGAATTCGAGCCATCAATCCTATTTTGCCGTAGTCTACCTCCAACTCTCAATTGGGAATGACTCACTATATGCTCACCCTCGAGTTCACGCCACATTTGCAGAAGAGAAGAGCCTCGGGTGCTCGGCCTATCATGATGATTACCCCACCGCCATGAGAGTGGAGACTGAGACTCCCTATCAAAAGATGACTCAAGCATGGAAACATTTTGTAAACCAGCAACAGCCATTAATTGATCCCACTAACAATTCTATTGCTCAACCATGGTAATCATTTTCTGGGTTGGTTTAAGCATCCCTTTCGCTTAAAAGACAAAAAAACACAATCTAGATTCTTTGCTTTCACTGCACGGTTTGAAAAAAATGTGTCATGTTTCTCTCTCTTCAAGTTAAAACAACTATTTATTGCTAACTATCCCCTGTCATCTCAAAAAGTAACTACACAAATCCCCCATCACCCATACTCAAGCACACACAGACAGAGAGTCAAAAAAAAAAAAAAAAATCGTAGTTTATAAACCGTTCAAAGTTTTGGAACCCTCAAGTAGTGCTAGGCAAAATGCCTTCTAAAAGTACACATAAAAGTACAATATATGCACTCTTATCATATTCTTTGTTTTTGTTAATCAATTAAATTAAAGTAATTAATTTTTTTTAAATACTATAAACATAAATAAAAAATATATAATTTTTTTTTATGATGTGACATTTATAAATATTTATTTTTTAAAAATATATAATTAAATTAATTTAAAATAATATTTTTACGATCATATTTTTAAAAAGGGCAAATTACATATACCCCTCGAGATTTAGCAAAATAACAGACATTCCCTG
The DNA here is from genome assembly GCF_055761805.1 of Camellia sinensis. Lineage (NCBI taxonomy): Eukaryota > Viridiplantae > Streptophyta > Magnoliopsida > Ericales > Theaceae > Camellia > Camellia sinensis. Next base: position 85,098,288 of record NC_138974.1, read on the forward strand.
AAGTTTGAGAAATTACAGATACTCCCTGAAGGTACTATTTGCATAACAAATTAGGAGACAAATTGTTATGAAAATATAAATCTCAATGAGCAGTTTGTTATGAAAATATAAACCTCAGGGGTATCTGTAATTTCCGAAACCTCAGGGATATCTGTAATTTAGCTAAACCTCGACGGAGGTATATTTAATTTGCCCTTTTTAAAAATGACAATGGGCTGCAACAAAGATTGAAGGAGAATGTGGAGATGGAGATCTCAGAGAGAAATTTCTTTGACCTAGCAATGGAGGCTAGCTAAATGTGGAGAGTGAAAGTGAATATGAAAATATGCAACATGCTTCTTGTGATGCAGAACCTGTTGGAGGAAGAAAAAACTAATTTCACCAGTAAAAATGCCTCATGTGGCCCTTTTGCCTACTCCCAAGATCCTTAAGATCATATTAAAATCCATATTTGATTATACAACTTTTACGCGAGAAATGTTTCACAATCGATAATATTTATAATTTAAAAAAAAAAAAAAAGGATCAAATAGCTTGAATCCAAATGAGTGAATCATTTGAAGAGAGCCCCCTCTCCCTCTATCTCTCTCTCTCTATACAAATTTTTATACGTCTTTTTGTACGTGTATATATAGGGAAAGTGTGTGTTTGGAAAGTTCCTATTTTAATAGGTTATTTTAGTTTTTGGCTATTTTAATAGACTAAAATTTGATTATTTTAGTAGACTAAAGTTTTTGTATTTGGAAAAATAATTGAATTTTTTTTGTAATTAAATGTAATATTTGTTAGAAAAAAAGTAAAATGACTATGAGTTTGATGTGATATTTTGTCTGATTGACTATTTTAATCTATTTTATCATTTTATAAATTTTACTCTAAAAAATTAAAAAAAAAGCCAAACAACCCATATATATATATATATATATATGTATGCGTATGTAATTTTAATATACCGATCAGTGGGTCCTGCTCATTTTTTATGACTTGTTTTTATTTATTTATTTATTTTTTATCATTCTCAATGTATTAGTGTTATTAATAATTTATTTTTTTAGTGATCTAAATAATTATTATTTTTATAAAAACTCGAATGTAAGAGCATCTCCAACGGTGTACCAAATATTTCACCAAATCTGTGTAAAAAATGGGTCATTTCCTTAATTTGATACTTCGCGCTCCAACGGTTCAACATCAAATCCGTTTCATCAAATTTGCACTGGGCAACCGGTTGGTTGACCGGCCGGTCGACCGGCCGGTCAATCGGTAATGGCAAAAAAATTTTTTTTTTTTTTTACCCGTTTGAACCTTTTTTTTGGAACTTTTTGAACTTTTGGTGGTCGACCGGGTGGTCAACCGGCCGGTCGACCGGGTGGTCGACCACCTAGGCAAAAATTTTTTTTTTTTTTTTTTTGGACTGGTTTGAACCTTTTTGCGAACGGTCTGAACTTTCTCCGGGGCGACCGGTTGGTTAACCGGTTGGTCAACCGGATGGTCGACCTGTTCGTCTCATCCCAACGGTTAGGAACAGTGATTTGCTGAAATGCTTCGCCTGCACTCAGTTTGGTACCATTTTTGCTGAATTCTGGATTTGATATCGATTTGGTGAAACCGTTGGAGCGTGAAAAAGTGGGTTTTTCATTAAAATTTAAATCTGATGCTGGGTTTGGTTCACCGTTGGAGATGGTCTAAGGGTACTTAGAAAAAATTTAAAATACGAGACAAAAAGTGTCAGAGACCTTCCTGAATAGATAACAAAGAGAAAACAAGACAAGAAAGACATAAAGCTTACTCAAATCCAGAAAAATGTTTAAGACTATTAATTTAAGAGCGCGCTAGAAGAGTATTAATTGGTGAGTCTTATTTATTGATGTGATGTTTTAGACTTATGTTTTTTTTTTTTTTTTGGATTTTCACATCTTTAGTGATCAATTAGTGTTCCTAAATTAGTGGGATGAATCATGGTTGTTCAAATACGTGAAATTGAGCCCAAAATTGGATTAAAATGGCTCATTCACGCATTGTTCAAACCAGAAAAAATTAAGAGAGAGAGAGAGAGAGGAAAACAAAAGGAAAAGCCGAGAGAATATGATTAATTTGAATATGAAGAAAATAGAACTTACCTTGGAATCTCCGTTCTTCTGTTCCTTTTTCCAAGTCGAAGAATCGAAATGTAGCTGTTCAATTCTTCAATTCCAGAAAGTTATAACTGAAATGAAACCGAGAGAGAGAGAGGGTTGTGGAGAAAAAAAGTTGAGAGCTCTAACGAAAGAGAGAGGGAAACGGCGATTTACGAAATAAATAAATGTGACACGTCACACTGTCCTTTTATCCACTTTAACTCTAAGAAAAATGATTTGTAATTTGTGTTTTTGAATGTACGAAAATAATTACTGTGTTTGTTTTAAATTTTTTAGATTAAGTTTTTTGAAAATTAATTTTTTTTGATTTTTGTGTTTTTTTATTTTTAGTGAATATTTTTAAATTTTAAATATTTGTTTTACTTTTTTAGATGCACCTTACTTAGATGTATCTAAAAAGTAAAAAATTTGTGAAAAAATATTTTAAAAAATTAATAAATACATAAAAATATAAAAAATTTACTGAATTCTTGTATTTTTTTGTATTTTTGGTATTTAGTGAATTTTTAAAAGATTTTTTTTACAATTTTTTTACTTTTTAGGTGTATTTATGTTAGATGTGTCTAAAAAGTAAAAAACTTGCTTAAAATATTTAAAAAATTCAGTAAAAACAAAAAAACACGAAAAATAAAAAAGTAGAATTTTCTGAAAAGTGTTTTGAAAAACTGAAAACTAAGCAAGGTGAATGTCATTTCACTTTTAAAATGATATCATTTTGAAATATTTCAGGTTGAATAAAGCTTGAGACCCCCAGTGGGGTACTGGGGGTCCTCTCTGATTGGCCAAAAAAACAATTTTTTTTTTTTTTTTTAGTTTTTGGCCATTGGCAGCCCCCCCAGTGGAGGTGGGGTGCTGGGGGTCGCCCCCACTGGGGTCCCCAGCATTGCCGATTTCAGGTTATCAAACATTATTGTCACTATAATTCACTTTAAGATAACAAATTATTTTAATAATTTTTTAAATTTTTATAAAAAAATAGAAAAAATAATATAATAATTTATATTAATGATTTTTTGATTTTTTGACTAAAATATTTAATCCCATACGAGACCTAAATTGTGTCCTGTTTAGCAATTTCTTAATTTTTATTGTGAAATAATTTTTTTAATTCATTTCTTATTTTTCTTTATTCATTTGAAATGCTTTTTTTAGCTAAATACTAGATAACTATAAGAAAATAAAAATAATTAATTAATATGTACGATTGAACATACTACCAATAGGTCCTAATAGTTGAACTTAATTCACATCAAATCTTATTGAAAATAATTCTTGATGAAATTGTCGCTAAAAATAATTTTTTTGTGATAATTTTTTATATATGTCACTAAAAATTGACAATTAGTAATTTTTTTGTCATGATTTTTATAAATTGTCACTAAAACTTACAATTAGTAACGTTTTTTTATGATAAATTTTTCTCCTAAGACCTATTACATAATAAATCCACTTATTATGACCTACACGTATGTATCCTTATTTTATTTTGTTTTGTGTCCTGTTTAGCAATTTTTTAATTTTTATTTTTTATTGTGAAATAATTTTTTTAATTCATTTCTTTTTTTTTTAAATTCATTTGAAATGCTTTTTTAGTTAAATACTTGATAATTATAAAAAAATAAAAATAATTAATTAATATGTACGATAGAACATACTACTAATAAATCCTAATAGTTGAACTTAATTCACATCAAGTCTTATTGAAAATAAATCTTGATGAAATTGTCGCTAAAAATAATTTTTTTATAATAATTTTTTATATATGTCACTAAAAATTGACAATTAGTAATTTTTTTTGTCATGATTTTTATAAATTATCACTAAAACTTACAATTAGTAACGTTTTTTTATAATAAATTTTTCTCATAGGACCTATTACATAATAAGTCCATTTATTAGGACCTACACGTATGTACCTCTATTTTATTTTGTTTTGTGTCCTGTTTAGCAATTTTTTAATTTTTATTGTGAAATAATTTTTTTAAGGGATTTTTATTGATAAGTCCAATTTAGAAGTGTTTTAACCCAAGAAGTCCATGAAGAAATTTTTTAACCCATTTAGTCCCATGTATGTATAGTTTTATTCCATAAAGTCCATTTTCTTGATTTACACTGTTTTCTTGGACACTTATGCCCTTATATTTAATTTTGATACCCTTATAAATATTTTTTGAACGATTAGCAATTTAATGATGTGAACATTCATATTTTAAAATTCACATTGGTAGGAATGTAAAATTGGCCCGTGGGAGGCCCGAAACCCGGTGTAGACACCCCATTTTTGACCGTCCTCAAGACTTGGACGTCACCGTTGGAACACTCGGTGATCATCCATGTTTGTGTTCGTTTGGAGTTCCCGGAGGCCTCGGCTACGCGCCTTGCCTCAGGATCTCCGAACCCGACCGTTTAGTGTCTAGTTTTGCACCAAACACTGACATCTTGCCTTTGAGAGGCAGGGTAGGGCTTGTAAACCATCCCCACCTACCACCGGCAGTGGCTAGAGGCCACTGGCTGGTTTTTACTGCCATCGGCACTTTTTGTTGCCGGTCGGCACTCTTTGTTGCAGGTCGGCACTTTTAGTGCCGGTCGACACTCTTTTTTGCCAAGATGACATTTTTGGCCGGCCGACTACTGTGCATCTGCTTTTGCAGATATTTTAAGACAGCTGTCTTGCTTTTACTCCCCTCCATACACGTGTATGGAGGGATCTCCCTCTTATGAAGCTTGTCTTGTAAGCTTTACAAGACAAAAGCTTCTATATAGAGAGGGACTCTCTCTTGTTGCAAGAGGTTAGACACTTGAGATATTTTGAGAGCTTAGATAGCCATTGTTAGGGTTTGAGTTCTAGGGTTAGGGTTAGATACACATCCTATCTCTCTTTCCCTCTCTTTTGTGCTCTAGGTGTTTTGTGTCTTACTATTGCACATAAACACCTAGTGTTTCACCGTTGTCTAGCTATTGAGGTTCTAAGGGACTGATTTTAGTACTTTGGTGTTGGATTCAAGCCAAGGAAGGCCATTGGAGAATCATTGTTGAAGAAGACTTCAAGGGTAAGAATCTCACCCCTTTATTCCCCATTTTTGCACCTTATTTCTACCTGTCTTAAATTCGTTTTTGAGTTTGGTGTATAATACAAAAAAGTTCTGTTTTTAGACCCTCTTGATTGTTTATTAAGGGTGTTTTGTGATTTGAGGGTGTTTGACCCCTCTTAGGCCTTGAAAGGCCTTATTTTGTGCTATTTTGTGCTAGTTTCGGGACTTTGGTGTTTGGGCCTCTTCACCACTGAAATCTTGAGGGATTTCAGTGGTGGAGATGGTGCCTTAAAGTCTCTAAAGGGAGAGGGCCACCCCCTCTCCTTGTTGTCCTTGAAAAGGGCATGTTTTGGCCTCTTGAGGGAGCCTATGTTTGAGTGTGTGTTGAGCATGTATAGGCTATTTTTCATGCTTATATTTCCATAATATAACATGATTTTAAATTGGTTTTGGTACTCCATGCATGCTTAGCATAGTTGCCATGTAATGCCTTGTGATTCCTTAACATGTCTCAGGTCGTGTGCCTTTGTTTCTAGCATGTTTTAGGCTTACATTTGTGAAGATTTTGTGCTTATCTTGACATGTTTTAGGTCTGTCCATAAGTGTTTGGGTTGATTTTGGCATGCATCATATAGCCTCTTTGCATTTTGGCTTGTTGGCCTTAGGTATGTGCATGCATAGCATGACATCTTTACATTGATTTGGTGATTTGGGGTCACCTTACATGTTATTTCAGTCCCATTTTCATGCTTGCGTGACTGCCTTGCATGCTTCTTTAATGCTTTGGAAGCATGTGTTGCATGCTCCATGTTTTGACCATCGTGCATGCCTCTAAATTTGAGCCACTTAGATGCCATCTAAGTAGTCCTTTAGCTTTGTTTTAACATGCTAAAAACCTGTTTTTAGTTGCTTAATGCATGCCATGTTTGTTTTGATAAATGCACTTCAAAGCTTCATGACTTGCCTCAAGTACTTGGACCATGCTTGCATGCATTTGCTTGTCTTGTTTAACATGATTTGGCATCATTTTATGACATGATTTTCAATGCTTATGTTGCATGCTAATTAGTCCATGATTCCCCTTTTCAAGTGTGTTTGAAAGTTGTTCAATTTGTGCCTAAGTGTCGGCCTTTCAACACATGTATGTGTGTATGTGTATTTGGTCCCTCATTATAACACTTTGGCCCTTGTTTTAGGCCTTATTGGAGCTGCCTAAACCATGCCTAAGTCCACCTTTTTATTGGTTTGCATGCCCCTATGTTTGCTTGTATGCTTGCATAAGTTTGTTGCCATGCCATGTTGCATCCTTAGCTTGCATGCCTAGGTTGCATTGCATCTTGCATGCATGCCTTGTTCCTTGACTTAGTGATAGGAATTGGGCCTTGTTTGGTTGATTGGTTTGCATTTCATTTGACATGAAAATTGCATACTTGATTCCTTGGATCATCATGCATGGAAATGCGTGATTGGTGGTCCGAGAATCGAGGCACATGTCCTTTTGAGTCACAAACGTGATAAGGGGCATGAGTGGTGCATACATGCTTTGAATTGTGCTGCCATGCTTTGCCTTGCCCTCTGTTGCTGTGAGTTGCAGGTTCTGCAGGCTTTATTTGCCGACCGGCAGTGTAAAGTGCCGACTGGCAATAATTTATCTGCCGACAGCTTCATTTTGTGCCGGTGGCCATATCACACTGCCGGTGGCAATTCCATTCAGCCGGTGGTGATCCCCATTGCCCAAGGAAGCAGTCCTGAGGTTTTGGCAACCTCCAGAGGAGTGAAGGAAGGAAAACAGAGGCAGCTCACGCATGGCGGCGCATTTCCCGAGGCGATTTACTGTTTTCTTAGTTTAATTAAATTTGCTTAGTTGATTAGGCAATTTGTAATATTTAATTAGCTTGCGTAGTTAATTAATTTGTAATATTTATTTGGTCCCTCCGAGCGAGGGCAAACCTGTAATAAGTGTGTGTGGGTGGTGTGTATGTCTTCCAATCCCCACTTCTTTCTTCCCTTTTATTTACCTGCTTATGATGGTAGATTAAGGCATCTTTAAAATTAGCATACCTCATGCTATGCATGCGTACATCCATACATTTGTATTACATACATTAGGCTCGGTACATCACGCTAACTGCATCTGCACTTCAATTCACAAATTGAATATGTGGTAGTTGATCGCATTTCACATGCCATGTTTAGGGTTAGCCGAGCCTGCCTAGATTGTATTTTTGCATGTGATGCATTAGCCATTTTTAACATGAACTAGGACATGCATGTTTGTTGACTAGTTTACTGTTTTGGCACGGAGTACGATGTAAGTATTTATGCTTTAGCATCCCGCATGTGTGTGAGTGTTGCCATGACAGTATGCCTGCCATGCGGCTAAGTGCTTATGTGTTAAAATGTTTTTAATGCCTGTGGGTGAAGGTTGGATTGTTTGAGTTGGAAGAACTCATTGAAATCCGTGTTTTAGTCTACTTGCGAGTAGCAAATTTCCAAAACGCTTTTCAAAACAAACGGATATGCAATGCTTATTTCCAAATTAGGCAATCTAGTCTATACTTGTTTGCTGTGCACATAACATAGTAATTCTAGGCTAACAATTGGTATAAGAACACATAACGTTTTCAAAAACGGATATCACGGTTAGTAGAGGCCGGTCTTCGGACCGGGCGAGAGGGGGTGCTCATAGCTGACCTTCCCCGATCGTACCTAAGCTCCCGAGCCGAGACAACTCCGGTGATGACAGACATGTGGCCTTCGGCACCGAGTCAGGGTTTCCTAAATTTCCCCATTTTAAAAATATTTAGGTGGCGACTCTGTATCTGGCAAAGCAGTCTATGTTTGACACTACTTTTTCAAAAATCTGTTTCTCAAAACGATTTGCCAGATTTGGACTCTTTGGTTCAGATTAAGAACCGCGACAACAAAATCGCGAGTCCGAACTGTAGTAGCACGAGGCCCCCCCTCGCGGGCGCGTCTACACCCTGCCGCGAGCCGGGGCGGGCCCGGCCCGTTGACAATGTGAATATTCACATTGACATATTAACATTCACATTAAAAGAAGTGTAAAATTGACCTCCGTCCCGTGGCGGCGCGAAACCCGCCCGCGACCCATGGCCGGCCCGGGGCGGTCCCGGTCCGGCCCGTCGACAATGTGAATATTCACATTGACATGTTAACATTCATATTGATAAGAGCATAAAATTGGGCCGCGGCCCATGGGCGGCCAAAAGCACGCCCGCGGCCCGGGGTGGGCCCGGCCCGGCCCGTTGACAATGTGAATATTCACATTGACATGTTAACATTCACATTAATAGGAGTATAAAATTGGCCCGCGCCTCGTGGCTGCCCAAAACCCGCCCACGGCCCGTGGGCGGGCCCGGCCCGGCCCGTTGACAATGTGAATGTTCACATTGACATGTTAACATTCACATTGATAAGAGTATAAAACTGGACAGCAACCCAGGGCGGGCCCGACCCGGCCCGGCCCGACCCGTTGACAATGTGAATATTCACATTGACATATTAACATTCACATTAATAGGAGTATAAAATTGGCCTCCGTCCCGTGACGGCGCGAAACTCGCCCGCGACCCATGGGCGGCCCGGGGCGGGCCCAGTCCGGCCCATTGACAATGTGAATATTCACATTGACATGTTAACATTCACATTGATAAGAGTATAAAATTGCGCCGCGGCCCATGGGCGGCCAAAAGCCCGGCCCGGCCCGTTGACAATGTGAATATTCACATTGACATGTTAACATTCACATTGATAGGAGTGTAAAATTAGCCCGCACCTCATGGCTGCCCAAAACCCGCCCACGGGCCGTGGGCGGGCCCGGCCCTACCTGTTGACAATGTGAATGTTCACATTGACATGTTAACATTCACATTGATAAGAGTATAAAACTGGACAGCAGTCCAGGGCGGACCGACCCGGCCCGGCCCGGCCCGTTGACAATGTGAATATTCACATTGACATGTTAACATTCACATTAATAGGAGTGTAAAATTGGCCCCCGTCACGTGGTGGCGCGAAACCCGCCCGCGGCCCATGGGCGGCCCGAGGCGGGCCCGGTCCGGCCCGTTGACAATGTGAATATTCACATTGACATGTTAACATTCACATTGATAAGAGTATAAAATTGGCCCGCGGCCCATGGACGGCCAAAAGCCCACCCGCTGCCCGGAGCGGGCCCTGCCCGGCCCGGCCTGTTGACAATGTGAATATTCACATTGACATGTTAACATTCACATTGATAAGAGTGTAAAATTGGCCCGCAGCCCGTGGGCGGCCCGAAGCCTGACCGTAGCCCGAGGCAGGCTTGGCCCGACTCGTGACAATGTGAATATTCATATTGACATGTTAACATGCACATTGATAGGAGTGTAAAATTAGCCCGCGCCCCGTGGCTACCCGAAACCCGCCTACGACCCGTGGGTGGCCCGGGGCGGGCCCGGCCTGGCCTGTTGACAATATGAATATTCACATTGACATGTTAACATTCACATTGATAAGTGTGTACAATTGGCCCGTGACCCGTGTGCAGCCCGAAGCCTGACCTCAGGCGGGGGCGGGCCCGGCTCGTTGGCAATGTGAATATTCACATTGACATGTTAACATTCACATTGATAGGAGTGTAAAATTGGGCCGTAGCCCGTGGGCAACTTGAAGCCTGATCGCAGCCCGAGGCGGGCTTGGCCTGACCCGTGACAATGTGAATATTCACATTGACATGTTAACATTAACATTGATAGGAGTGTAAAATTTGTCCGCTGCCCGAAGCTTGCCCGCGGCTTGGGGTAGGCCCGGACCCAAACCCAGGCCGCCCGTGGGACGCAAGTCAATTTTACACTCATATCAATGTGAATGTTAATATGTCAATGTGAATATTCACATTGTCAACAGGCTGAGCCGGGCCCGCCTCGGGCCGCCCACGGGCCGTGGGCGTATTTCAGGCAGCCACGGGGCACGGGCTAATGTTACACTCTTATCAATGTGAATGTTAATATGTCAATGTGAATATTCACGTTGTCAACGGGCCGGGCCCGCCCCGGCCCGGGGTCGGGCTTCGGGCTGCTCACAGGTCACGGGCCAATTTTACACTTTTATCAATGTTAATGTTAATATGTCAATGTGAATATTCACATTGTCAACGAGTCGGGCCGGGCCCGCCCTGGGCAGCGGGCGGGTTTCGGGCCGCCCACGGGCTACGGGCTAATTTTATACTCCTATCAATGTGAATGTTAATATGTCAATGTGAATATTCACATTGTCAACGGGCCGGACCGAGCTCGCCCCACGCCGCCCACGGGCTTCGTGCTGCCCATGGGACGCGAGTCAATTTTACACTCTTATCAATGTGAATGTTAACATGTCAATGTGAATATTCACACTGTTAACAGGCCGGGCTGGGCCCACCCGGGCCGCCCACGGGCCGTGGGCTAGTTTCGGGCAGCCACGGGACGCGGGCTAATTTTATACTCTTATCAATGTGAATGTTAACATGTCAATGTGAATATTCACATTATCAACGGGTCGGGCCGGGCCCGCCCAGGGCGGCCTACGAGTCGCGGGCGGGTTTCGGGCCGGCCACAGACCGCGGGCTAATTTTACGCTCCTATCAATGTGAATGTTAACATATCAATGTGAATATTCACATTGTCAACGGGCCGTGCCAGGCCGGACCGGACCCGCCCCGACCCGGGCTCAAGCTTCGGGCTGCCCACGGGTCATGGGCCAATTTTGCACTCTTGTCAATGTTATTGTTAATGTTAATATGTCAATGTGAATATTCACATTGTGAACGGGCCGGTCCGGGCCCGCCCTGGGCGGCGGGCTGGTTTCGGGCCGTCCACGGGCCGCAGGCCAATTTTACACTCCTATCAATGTGAATGTTGACTTGTCAATGTGAATATTCATATTATCAACAGGCCGAGCTGGGCCTATTTTTTTGGCCTGTGGGCCAGCCCGGCCCGACTCGAATTTTTCCGGGCACCCACGGGGATCGACATGGGCCGGGCCCCTACACGTTAACGATATGAAAATTTACGTTGACGGTGTGAACATTCACATTAAGGGTATTTTGGTAATTATATCACCCATAGGACTTATTGAAATATAAGAAAATAATGTGAACTAAATGGAATATAAGTAGATGAAAAGGGTATTTTGGTCTTCTTATCTCAAATTGGACCTAATGGAATAGTAAAAAAGAATATGGGTTGGATGGGATAAAGCTCTTAGAAAATGGATTTATCAAAAAAGCTCCCTTTTTTTAATTCATTTCTTTTTTTTTTAAAATTCATTTGAAATTCTTTTTTAGTTAAATACTAGATAATTATAAAAAATAAAAATAGTTAATTAATATGTACGATTGAACATTTTATTTTGTTTTTACTTTCTAATTTTTTCTAGTTAAGAAAACAACAAACCAAATGAGGCCGCTATCTGAATGTCAATTTGGATAGGGAATTTTTTTAAGGTCCCTACTATTAAGATTTTATAACATAAAAACTATCTAATATTTTTATAATGTCAAAAGTCCCTCAATATCAATTCAGAGAAAATTCAATTCAAAAAAATTTTCTGGACTTTCCAAAGAAATTCTCTTTAGAGAAATTCTGGGAATTTCTTCCTAGAGAATTTCTTCCCAGAGAAAGAACCTTAGCATTAACAAGATAAAGAACCTCAAACTAGTTACTAATTTTTCAAAAAAAAAAAAAAATTCTAAAAACAAATTCTAAAAAATGAACCAAATATCTTTGTTCACAAATTTCTCTGTGTTTGTTCAAAATTTTAAACCAGAGAAAATTGTTTTAACCAAACCAGAGAAATTGATGCTATTATGACCAATTGAAAAAACGCAATCTAGTAACATCATTACTCAGTCAATAAGAAACTGTAATAACTAGAAACTCTATCATCTAATAAACACTAACCTAAATGAATCTAACAAGAAAAAACCAACACTTGGGAGGATTTAGATACAATTGACACCCAATCAAGAAGTCAATCCAATCAACGCAAAAAATAATCACAGATATTTTCTCAAGAAAACGAAGAAGACGAATCAAGAGTTGGGGTTACCGTACCTCGGCACAGGCGAAGATAAAAACGAGATAGTTATTGAAATCAAAGTATAGAGAGTAGTGCTGGAGTTATTGCCAAATCTAAGACTTATTAGAAGTCAGAGATATCTGTTGTTCAAGTAACCCACAGATCTTTCTGAACCCTTCCTCTAGGGGTTGCCACGACACCGTTGCCGCCATGTTTTCCACTGGATTCAGTGGTACTTTTGGAGAGAAAATATAGAGAGAGAAGGGTGATTGATCGAGGGTTTGGCTTGAGAAGAAGAAGATCGCGACGAGGAAGCTTCTAAAAGGTGATGATTCAGGAATTTCGAATTCCCCCTTCATAGTCAACACCGATGAAGCTTTGGACAATGCTGCGAACGAAGAAGAGAGAGAGAGAGAGAGAGAGAGAGAGAGAGAGAGAGGAGAGAGTTTGGTGCAAGAAGAGAGAATAGAGAGAATGAGAGAGTAGGTGTTATATATGGGTGTGAGTGAGTGAGAGAACTTAGACTACAAAAAATTTTTTGTCACGCCCCAAAATTTGAACAATTAAATATTAAATTAGGACTAAATCACAATCAATATCTCATCATCCAAATCCTAATGGTGAAACAAAATCTAAATGTTTACGTCTCAATTTGGTTTAAGTAAATTTCAATACTAAAAAAAAAAAAAAAAAATTACAAGATATAAAAAAAAAATTAACAAATGCCAACCAAACCATACATTATAAATTCATGACTATCTAATTCCTCCAACATTAAAGTAGTAACAAATAGTCAAAAACAACTGAAATAATGTAAAATTAAAAAATAACCCACAATGTCAAATTATCAAAATACTAAGGTTATAAATAATTAAATAAACTAATATCAATCCTAAACTCTAGAAAACAAAAGAAGTCCATGAGACATGTCCTACAACCATAGTTATTTCTCGTCACCACCGTAGTCCCAACTAATTCTACAAAGGAAGCTCGGCTGCTCTCAAATAGAACGCACCCGAGATGCCAAAAGACAAAACGAGTCTGTATACAAGTATATTGGCATGAGTATAAGATTTGACACCCACGTGTCCACCAGACACAAACAAAAATACATTTAATTTTTGTGACGGGACATAACAAGTAGTTCTACCCGCACCAAGACGAAGGAGGAATTTCCCGAGATACGGTGGCATTCAATTTCTTACCCGAATACAACTAAATATAAATTAAGTATATAAAAAATAAATAAAATATGGTGGGTCAACCCTGCATAAAAAGTTAGTAATTCCCACCATTCTGTAAAAAATAAAGTTAATATAATTTAATCATAAGTAAATTACTAAAAAAGTATAAAAATGTACCACTTCATACTTAAATCATTTGAATTGATCACTACTCAAATAACAAAAGTTGTACAGAATCAAATTTCCTAAAAGGTAGCGCGGAAGGATTTAGTAGAAACTGAACAGGTTGAGAGAGAAACTTGATAGCAAAACCCACATGGAATTCGATCGAAAAACCTGAAGCTGAAAACGAAAATAAACTGTCCTAAGATGATTTTTTTCTGAAAAAGTTCAAGACACGAAAAGTGTTCAGAATACTGTTTTACTTCATTTTACACAAAATCAATTAAAATGAGCTCGTTTCGTGGGTTAAAACAACATCTAAATTTTGGATTACTAAAATGAATAAAAATTATTGTAACAAAGATCATCCGATTACAAGTTCTAATTAATCTTTTTAGTAAAAAGTTAAAATACAAAAGTTGTCAAGAATTACATTTACATGTCTCTGCCTAAATTTCGTAATTTATCGAGATCGTTTACTATTTTTCAAGATGTACAAACCAATACAATTCAAACTATAGCAATAAGCTTATATTTAATTCTTTGAACCTTAACTTCGCCACTTCAATCCTTCATTTCTGGCTTACACATATATTCCATGTGCCTTCCGTATACCTAACACCGCTCCGAAGCCAAACTTGTATGGGGATATCGTTCCAAGTTTGACCCACACTCTTCAGACTGTTAGCATATACGAACGTGTGTAAATTAAAGCACTCGTCTATTCTTGAGAACAAGACGACAATATATATACACAACTCCTCATCTACTCATGAGAACAAACATAACAGTGCCGAGCCTAATGCATTCAAATAAATCTCATAATTCTCACTTTTTTTAATACACTTTTTCTCACCAGTACTTAAATAAAACAACAATTCATGGAATCATGGTGGAGTATACAGAATTTATCTATGGATTCTTAATTTAATTTAATTTTATATATCTATGAGTGTGATTACATCCATAATATATATATATATATATATATAAACCCTAAACATTGCATACATAACTAATCAAAATAGTTGAAATCAATCCATCATTTACATGCAAGTACAATATCAAACCAACATCAAATACATAAAAATAAGTAAATAAAAACAACGAAATAAACATAAATCAAGGAAAGTGAGTTTTGCGCTCAAATTATTTTTTTAAAGATCAAAGAAATACTTAGAGAATTAATGAAGCTACCAAAATAAAACCATAACCCTTCCTTTTTTCCCCTCTCATCTCTCTCTCTCTCTCTCTCTCTCTTTCTCCCCCCCCCCCCCGGCTTGATCGTACACCACAAAGCCCTCTTTCTTTTTTCTTAGTGACATCCTCTAATGCTTATAACCTAATTGACATTATATTATATTTTGTTGTATAAATACAACCTAAATAAATATGCTATATAAGATCAATATACATAACACTTTTTATATATATAAATATTCGGATTAATTGTATATAATTTAATATCACAATAAATTTTCATGTATCCACGCAATTAATAAAGTCAAAAATAAAATAATAATAATAATAATAATAATAATAATAATAATAATAATAATAATAATAATAATAATAATAATGACTTAAGAAAAATTAAGGTCACTACAATATACACACCTCAAAAGAATCTTGTCCCGAGATTCGATAAAAGAGAGTACTAAGCAAAAAGTGTCGGGTGCATACGCCGAACTTTCTCTTCCAATTCCCAAGTGATATCGTTTTCATCCTTGCTCCATTGCACTTTCACCATGTTCACTTTCTTGCGCTGTAACTACTTTATAACCCGATCTAGAATAGTAACCGGTCACACCACATATGTTAGATCGTCACTAATCTCCAACACTTCTAGTGATTCTACTTCGGAAGGGTCTTGCACATACTTCCGCAATGAAGATACATGGAACACATTGTGAATCATAGTTAAAACAGGTGGTAAGGCTAATTTGTAAGCCACATTACCAATCCTCTCAGTGATCTCGTATCGTCCCACAAATCTAGGTGCCAACTTTCCCTTTTTTCCGAACCAAATTATACCATTCATCAGCGAGACCTTCAAAAACACTAAATCTCCAACATTCAACTCAACCCCCTTACGTTTTCTATCAGCGTAACTCTTCTGACGGCTCTGTGCATTCTTACTATGTTCCCAAATAATATTCACCTTCTCTATGGTCTCTCTCACAAACTCTGGCGCTAACAACGGTGCATTTCCTACCTCCACCCAACAAGCAGGTGATTGACAGGGCCTCCCATACAAAGCCTCAAAAGGTGTCATCTCGATACTTAAGTGATAGCTATTATTATGAGCAAACTCCATCAATGGCAAGTGCTCTTCCTAACTACCACCAAGATCGAGGACACAAGCTCTCAACATATCCTCCAAGATCTGATTTACCTGCTCAGTTTGCCCATCTATCTAAGGATGATAAGTTGGGCTTAATTCTATCCTAGCACCCAAAGCATGCTGAAAACTCTCCTAAAACTCTACCACAAACAACGAATCATGATCTGAAACTATAGAAACTGGCGCCATGAAGTCGTACTACCTCTTGAATATACAGCCTAGCCAGCTCATCCGTAGTTTGGTGAACACTGATAGAAATAAAATGAGCAAACTTGGTGAGTCAATCCACAATCATCCAAATAGATTCATTGCCTCGCGTAGACTGCGACAATCCATCCACGAAGTCCATAGAGATGTATTCATATTTCCAAGTAGGTATCTCGAAAGGCTACAAATGTCCAAACAGTCATTGGTGTCTCACCTTAACCTGGAGTAGACACCCCATTTTTGACCGTCCTCAAGACTTGGACGTCATCGTTTGAACACTCGATGATCATCCATGTTCATGTTCGTCTTGAGTTCTCGAAGGTTTCGGTCGCGTGCCTTGCCTCGAGACCTCTCGACTTGTTTGTTTTGTGCTTGGTTATGCACCAAACGCTTGTGTTTTTGCTTCTAAGGGCAGGGAATGGCTTGTTGGCCATCCCTACACCTCACCGGCCTTGGCTTGAAGCCACCGGCCCTGTTTTCTTGCTATCGGCCAAATATTTTGGTCAGTCGGCAATGTTTTTGGTCGGCCGGCCATTTTTGTTGGTCAATCGGCCATATTTTCCAGCCGACCCCTTTCCATCTGCTTTTGGCAGATATTTTATGCCAGCTATCACAGCTAGCATCCACAATACACCCCCTCCATACACGTGTATGGAGGGATTTGCTCCCTTATGTTAGCTTCTCCAAGAAGCTTAGGAATTGGATTCCTATAAGAGGAGGCCCTCTCCTCCCTTTCCAGAGGTTGAAGAACTCTGATATATATGATATATATCACTCTCTCTCTATATCTCCCTCTCTCTCTTGATTTGTGTGTGTAAAAGTGTTCCAAAGGGGTTTTTGTTCTTAGTTTTGCACTAAGACACCTAGTGTTACACCATACTTCGGTTACTAAGGTCTTGAGGGGTTGATTTCAGCATTTTTGAGTTAGTTTTGATCAAAAGGAGGTGCTGGATTTGGTGTTCTTGAAGTGTTCTTCAAGGGTGAGAACTACCTCTTTTATTCCCCATTTTTTCTTAAGCTTTTAACCTATCTTGCATGCTGTTTTGAGCTTAGTGTATAACTGATAAAAGTTCTGTATTTTCATGCTTAAGATGTTTCATTAAGGTCACTTTTGTGTTGGGGGTCGTCCACCCCCTCTTAGGCCTTGTTTGGTCTCTTTTTGCGCCTTCCTCTTTGGGCTTTGTAACCCCCTCATTTCGACCTTCTCACCACTGAAATCTAGAGGATTTTTAGTGGTGGAGAAGTGGTTTTAAAGTCATGTATAGGGGAGGGACACCCCCCCCTTTGTGTCTCATTTGCTTGTGTTTAAGGCTTATAAAGGTAACATGCTTGCTTAGCTTTATTTGGCTTCATTTCAGTGGGTATTTGGAGTTAGTTTGTCATATTATATCTCTATTTTTAGTCGGATTGATAGCCTATTGCATGCATCATGCACTTGCTTTGTAATCCCCTCTATTGTCATAACATGTAGCATGCATTTAGACCATCATGCTTGCATGTTTTAGCTTGACTTCATGAAGCTTTTAGCCATGTTGTGACATGTTTAAGCTCTATTAGTTGTTGATTTGGTCATGTTTGCCATGCTTTGTATAGCCACCATGCATTTTAGCTTATTAGCTTTGGGTGTGTGAGTCATGATCATGCTTTATTTGGGCTATTTCAGTGATTTGGAATCACTTATCATGCTATTTCAGTCCATATTCCATACTTGTATGCTTGCATTTACCATCCTTTCAATACTTTGAAGAGTTGTTGTTTTATGCTTTGAAAAGGGGTCATTGTGCATGCCTCTTTGTTCAAGTCTTTGGGCTGCCATATCAGTGGGCTTTGGGACTCATTTTGGCATATTATAACTCTGTTTTTTCATTGCCTAACCCATGCCATGTTTGGTTAAGGTAGTTGTAGTGGAATACTCTCTTTGTAGTCTTGAATGCCCTTGTTTTGGTGCCTATTTCTTAGCATGTTTTGGTCATGTTCCATGCATGTTCTAGCCTTATTTTGGTCTGCCTTAGGACTGATTTAAGTCATTTTGGTTCTTTGAGACTTGGTTGGTATGACCCTAGCTTGACCCCCTTTTGTTAGCCTCAAGTTTTGGCCTTCATTGCATGCCTTATTGACATGACTTGGTTGATTTGGCATCATTATTTACACATTTTCAGAGCTTAGCATGCATGTCATTTGTCTATATTAGTCTCTTTTTTTTAAATGTGTTTAAAAGTTCCCATTTCCATGCTTAAGTGATAGGCTAGTTAGCATGCATGTTTGCTCTACATTTTGGTGCCTTCATCCATCACTTTTGGCCATTGTTTTTGGGTATGGTTGAGGTCTCCAATTTCGGTTTAAACCCACCTTTGCATATAGTCCCATTTCGGTTTAAACCCACCGTCCTCAAGACTTGGACGTCACCGCTTGAACACTCGGTGATCATCCATGTTTGTGTTCGTCTTGAGTTCCCGGAGGTCTCAGCTACGCGCCTTGCCTCAGGATCTCTCGACACAACTGTTTTGTGTCTGGTTTTGCACCAAACACTTGTGCTTTGCCTTGGAGGGGCAGAGAATGGCTTGTGGGTCATCCCCACACTCCACCGGCCATGGCTTGAGGCCACCGGCTGTGTTTTGTTGCCACCGGCCAAATGCTTGGCCGGCCGGCACTATAGATGGCCGGCCGGCTATCTTTTTTTGGTCAATTGCATTTTTGGCCGGCCGACTGCTGTGCATCTGCTTTTGCAGATATTTTTGTGCAGCTGGCATACACTGTCACCCCCTCCATACACGTGTATGGAAGGATTGCCCTCCTGTTAGCTTCCTTTGGAAGCTTAACAAGACTAATTGTCTATAAAAGAGAACCTCTTCTCTCTTGTTCAGGGGTTAGACAACTTAGACAATATTTTCAGAGCTTGAGCTTTAGGGTTAGGGTTTACATATATCCTCTATCTCTATATCTCTCTCTCTTGTGTTTAGTGTGTGTTTAGTCTTATTTTTGTGCACAAACACCCACCATCACACCTTTTCTTAGTTGCTGAGGTACTAGAGGTCTTTCCTTGAAGCTTTTGGACTGGTTTGGAACCAAAAGAGCTGCTGGAACATTGTTTGTGAAGAAGGTCTACAAGGGTAAGACTTTTGTCTCTTTTTATCCCATTTTTGCAAAGATTTTTAGCCTATCTTGCATCTGTTTTTGAGCTTAGCATATAACATATAAAAGTCTTGTTTTTGTCTGCTCTAAATAGTTTGTTAAGGGTGTTTTAAGCTTTGGGGTTGTTTGACCCCTCCTAAGGCTTGTTTGGCCTTTGTTTTGTGCCATTTTGGTTGAGCTCCGGGACCATTGTGTTTGGGCCTCCTCACCACTAAAATCTTGAGGGATTTCAGAGGTGAGGATGGTGCCTTGAGGTCCTAGGAAGGAGAAGGCCACCCCCTCTCCTTGTTGTCATTGAAAAGGGCTATTTTTGCCTCTTGAGGGAGTATCTAGTTTAAGTGTGTGTTGACCATGCCTTGACTGATATTTATACTTATTTTGCCATGAAATAGCATTGTGTTGAGTTGGTTTTGGTACACCATGCTTGCTTAGCATACATGCCTTGTAATGCCATGATTTGCCTCAATACATGCATAGCATTTAGACTACCATGCTCATGTGTTTTGGCTAAGCTTTGTGAAGCTTATATGCATATTTTGATGTGCTAAGGGACTATTTTAGGTCATTTGAGTCATTCATGTCTTGCTTTGTATAGCTACCATGTAATCCCTCTTGAATGCCTTAAGCTTTGGCCTCTCTAGTATGCCATCCTTGCTTTGTTTCAGTGGTTTGGAATCACTTGGTATGTTATTTCAGGCCTCATGATGTGCTTATATGCTTGCATTTTCCATCCCTTTCATGCTTTGAAGAGTTGATGGCTTATGCTCCATGTTTAGGCCCTTGTTGATGCATATTTGTGTGTGTGTTTTCATGCCTTTGTTGCATCATTTTGGCCACTGATTTTGGCAAGCTTGCAAGCTATCCATGTTAGTTTAAGCCCACCCCTTTGCATGTTGTTGTATGTCCACCTTGTATGTTGTTGCATATTTGTGTGTTGTTGCATGATTGAATGAAGTCACATGCTTGCTTGCATGCTCAAACACCCACATTGTGCCTTGCATATTTGTTAGTTGCATTGTCTCATGCCCTATGTCTTGCATGACCATTGTATGCCTTGTATGCTTCTTAGCATTGTCCATGTTGCATACTAGTCGACATGCTTAGGATTACATTGCATTGGCATGCATGCTTCGCCTCTTGAATTGCTTGTGATAGAGGTTGAGTTCAATTTTCTTGATTATGTGTATTGCATTCCATATCAACATGCACACTTGATTCTTTGGGCCATCATGCATGGAAATACGTGATTGGTGGCCCGAGAATCGAGGCCCATCCTCCTTTGAGTCATAAATATGATAAGGAATGTGGTTGGTGCATATATTGCTTGAAATGCATTGCCATGCCAAGTTTTGTCCTCTGCTGCTATCAAAAACAGATTCTGCAGGAAGATTTGGCCGGCCGGCCATCTGAAGTGCCGACCGGCCATCCATAAGCAGCCGATGGATTAGTTTGTGGCCGGTGACCATTCTCCATGGCCGGTGACCAATTCCCTCAGCTGGTGGTGTTCCACAGCATTCAGGGAAGCAACCCTGAGATTTGTACAGTCTTCAGAGAAGGATAACAGTCAAAACAGAGGTAACTTGTGCATGGCAGTGACTTTCCGAGCGGAGCCAAGTGCGCATTGCATTGGGCCCTCTTCCCGAGGCTGTTTACTGCTTTCATTAGATTAGTTAATTTGTTAATTAATTAATTGGTCTGTAATATTTAATTAGCTTGTAGGTTAATTAACTTGTATTATTCTTTCGGTCCCTCCGAGCGAGGGCAAATTTGTAATAAGTGTGGGTGCGTGTGTGCATGTCTTCCAATCCCCACTTCTTTTTCCCTTTTACTTACCTGCTTTTGATGGTTAGTATTAGGACATGTTTACTTTAGCATACCTTATGCTATGCATGCGTGCATCATTCATTAGTCTTGTATGCACCAGGCTCGGCGCATTATGCTAACTGCATAAAGTATTTCAAATCTAACTTGAATACATGTTATCTGTGCATTTTCACATGTCGTCCTTAGATTAGCCGAGCCTATTCTAGATTGCATTAGCCACTTAACATGGACTTGGATCATGCATTGATTGCTAACATGTTCTTGTCTTGGCTCGGAGTACATTGTAAGTATTTTTATGCTTTAGCATCTCGCATGAGTGTGTATGTCAACATGACAGCATGCTTACCATGTGGCTAGATGCTTATGTGATATAAACTGCTTGAATGCCTGTGGGTGAAGGTTGGGTTGTTTGAGTTGGAACAACTCGTTGAAATCCGTGCTTTAGCCTACTTGCGAGTAGCAAATTTCAAACTGTTTTTCAAACAAACGGATATGTAATGCTTCGTTCCAAATTAGGCGATCTAGTCTATACTTGTTTGTTGTGTGCATAACATAGTAATTCTAGGCTAATAACGGGAATAAGAACACATAACGTTTTCAAGAACGGATATCACGGTTAGTAGAGGCCGATCTTCGGATCGAGCGAGAGGGGGTGCTCATAGCTGACCTTCCCCAATCGTACCCAAGCTCCCGAGCCGAGGCAACTTTGGTGATGACGGACACGTGGCCTTTGGCACCGAGTCAGGGTTTCCTAAATTCCCCCATAAAAAATATTTAGGTGGCGACTCTGTATCTGGCAAAGCAGTCCATGTTTGGCACTTCTTTTCAAAAATCTGTTTCTCAAAACGATTTGCCGGATTTGGACTCTTTGGTTCAGATTAAGAACCGTGACAATTTGAGAGTCCGAACTGTAGTGAGCCCAATATGAACAGAACGGGACTCGTCCTCCCGGGGCGTTCGAGGACGTCTACAGTTTCTGGCGACTCTGCTGGGGATTTTAGAGAGCTTGACTCGAACTCATGATATCTTGTTTTGATTTCATTTATGTGTCTCTTTGCATTGCATGTGCATTGGTGTGCCTAGGACACCGTGTTTGCCATCTGCCATTCCTGAACGGTTTACCGGAGGCTTGACTTTGTCAAAGCATGCCATAAGGCTGACCGGTTATAGGCTCTGACAGTATGCGAACACAAACCCCGGTTTTACCGGGGCACCCTTTTCGACCATTCGACCTAGTGCATATCGAGATCCATAGTGACTATTCCAAACTAGGACAGGTTGCTTACCCGATGTTAGGTTGTTTGAAAACTACTGCGTGCATAGTGAAACCCTAGCTCCTGACCCCTCCATAGGGGTGTTTTGGCTCTCTTTACTTGCTATGTGCTTTTAGAGTGCATCTCTACAGGGAACGTACATATCAGTTTGCAAGTTTGAGTATCAGGCTTGAGGGCACCAGTATTAGTTTATGAGAATCAGTTATATCTGTGGGTATCCGATTCAGTATTTTGGGGGCAGTGATTTTGGGCAACAATGGTCAGCAGTAGAGTACAATTGTTCGGCTACATCTGTGTTTGATCCATTTGGGCTGAAACGCTACTTGTTTTTCCTTTCAGTTCAAAGAGTTGATACAGAATAGCTAATGTTCCCTCTTGCTGAGGCAAGACAGATATCTGATCCGTCAGTCACCGTTCAATACAGCGGACTTATCATGATGCAGAATTCAGAGGAGATTGTGGTTATGACAGCCGCATTAGATCAAGGAATCACTCTGTAAAGCGAGACCAATGTCGATGTACCGCATCCACCCAGGTCACCTCTCGCGCACCCGGTCTGGACCCCCCAGTTATATCAGGCTCGTGAGCCCACCACATTCGAATTGATGGGAATGATAGGTGACCTCCAGAGGTCCGTGGCGGATCTCGCTTACGGAATGTCAACTTCGCCACCAGCCGCACCGTATGCCGGGAATTTTGTACCACAGGAGCCTCCACTGTTAGGACGGATTGTGATCGAACTTAGCCAACCCGAGATGGCCTCCAACTATAACAATGACGTATCAACATCAACCCAAACCCTTGATCAGGATGAGGCCAGAGGCAAGAACAAAATGAAGGCAGATGCCGATCCCATTGAACAACTGCTGTGGGCAGTCGAGGCTTTGAAAGCCGAGGGGATAAGTAAACAACAAGTATTCGCAATCGTAGCTAAGACTGTGGATGCTGTTTTCCTCACTCCAACCGAAGGCAGTACAAGCCAGTTAGAAAATTGGGATAGGCCCCGTCATGCTAGAACAGGTCCTTCCACTCCCAACCCTGCACTTGGGAAAGATCAGAAAGCCAAGGCGGCGCCTGCCGACCCTTTCGCTAGTGCGTCTAGCAAGAATACTCAACCTTCAAAGTACCTGGCCCGAGGGCGCAGGGTCTTTCATGCTCTCTATATGCCATTGTCAAAGGCACTTCAGATCCTTGCCGAAAGAGGGCATCTTAAACCCTTGGAGCCTCGGCCTCTCCCAAAGAACCTCCCTACTACACATGATGCTGCCTTGTACTGTGCGTACCACCAGCAAACCGGTCATGCTACCAATAATTGTTTTCGCCTCCGTCATAAGGTGCAAGACTTGATTGACAACGAAGTTATCCTCCCGCCCACCTCAGCCAAGTCCGTTACTACCCAGTTATTGGATTTTGAAGATACTGATACTGCGAGTATGTAATCAGGAAGTGAACCACCTGCGGGCGGCGCTCGGCGTATTTTGGATGTGGCGTTTGGCATGCATTTTTGGAGCATTTGCGAATGCTAGTTTTGTAAATTCTGGCTTGGGTGTCGAGTCAGTCTTTTGTTTTGTTTTGAGTCTGTCTCATTGTCTTGAGTCAATCCTTTTGCTTATGGGTCTGTCTTGTTGTAGCGAGTCAGTCCCCTTTGAATAGAATGTCAGGTGATTCCAGAGCTATTGCCTCGAACACCGTTTTGTTTTGTAATTACCCTTTTGCTTTCTTTTGAGTCTGTCTCTGTTGTGGGGCCAGTTGCAACCAGGGAATCTGAATGAAACAGCTGCAGCTATCATGTTTCCATGCTTACTACTATTCTGAATTAGTTGTGCCAGGGGACTTGAATGGAACAGCAGTACATTCCACCTGTTCTCTTGTGCCCTGAAAATCATTGCATTGACCTAAGTTTTTCAAAACTTTTGGAACATTGCGGTGAAAACAAAGAGGAAGGAATTCCTCAGGTTTTGCAAACTTTGATCAAATTGAGAGAAAGAGAGGCGCGCTAAGCCCTTAATGATTGAAATCATGCTTATCAGCGTGAGTATCGAGAAGGACCCTGGCTTGATCCAGACTGGTTCCACACTATCTTCAGCGCGAGCAATTTGTCGCTTCTTTAAAAACTTTCAAAAACAAAATGTTTTGCGCGGTCCTGCGAAGACCTGTGTGGAATCGCTCTTGAGATTGTGCAGCTTAGGATCGCTCTCAGCCTCAAGACTCGAGCCCTTGTTTTAAAGTCTTGAACCACAATTCGGAGTGTTCAACAATCGACCATCAAGAGAGGCCTGTATGGCCAGATTGGAAGCGGTCCTCGAACAAGAGGCACCAAAGTCAGATCAAGAAGATCAGATCTCATCAGAAGAAGCCTGTAAAGCTAGAACAGAAGCACCCCTCCAAACTAGGGGCAAAAATGTCCGATTTGCTCGAAGAGCCGAAGATGGGTCCTTTAGTAAGTCAATGCAACAGCCACTCTCCTAGATACGAATGGCTTCAAAACCCTAAAACCATTTGGCATGGACTTGTTACACTGTTACCCTTTGAGCGGCTCGCTGGGCCGAAAACCCGGTAGGGCAGGCAAAAGTTAGAGCAAAAGAAAATATATACAAAAAAAAGAAAAAATATACAAAATACAAAAAAAAAAAAGATAAAAAAATAATAATATACAAAAGAGAGAAAAAAAAAAGAAGAAAGAAAAAGGAAAGAAAAGCTCGCAAGGTCGAAAACCCGCATCGGGCGCCTTAGCAAAAGTTATAGCCTAAAAGGTGAAGGTTAAAATACCTGAGTGTACCTTAACCGGAACTACGTAAGGCTTGATTCCCATGTTTGGGATACGTAGGCAACTTCATCCTGAAGTCCAACCCCCAACGCTTTCATAGCGACTAAGTCCATGCAATGGTTTTTAATCATCCTTGGTTCCCATGTTTGGAATATGTAGGCAACTTCATCCTGAAGTCCAGCCCCACGCACTTTCAAAGTGACTGTGTCCATATATTGGTTTTGACCATCTTCGTCTTCTCTGCGTTCGAGAGTTTGGTCGTGATAGTCACTAATGAGGACTGCCTACAAAATGCTGCGGCGTTATCCAGACAATGGGGCAACTTTCCGTTGCCATGAGTCGCCATTCAAACCAGGGGCAACTTTCCGTTGCCGTGCAGTGTCCTTCAAACAAGCGGCAATTTTCCATTGCCTCTGATCCGAGGTTGCGCATCTTGAAAGTAAGCTCCGCGCTTGTTGAGCGGAGGCCGTTTGCGAAAATAGTTTTTGAAAATTTTTACCGAGGTTGACTATTTTCTCGAAAACTATTTCATTTCTCCAAAACTTAGACCATTTTGGACCCAAAAAAGGAAAATTTTCAGTGCTCATAGCCTGACTTGCATAATTTTCAAATTAGAAATCGAACAAGTATGTTGATCTAACTCTCATCTCGGTCAGGACTGTTTTAGTAGAAAACCAAAAACAAAAAATGGTCAAAATGATGAACTAGGGGCATGGTTGAGTCAGGCTTCCTGTCTTTCCCCCATTGCCAACATACTTGCCAAGAAGGACACAACTCAAGCTGTCATTAAAGGGCTGAAAGCTCTCTCAACCTCCGAGCAACGAGGTATCGAACCAAGTGCGAAGCACGAATCTGAAGGGATCAAGGTACTCCATTCCCTTACCTGGAGCATCGACCAAGCGCCACCGGAAGAAACAGCCGTGAGCTAACCATGTCGGGCGTGAACCCACAACTTCCTATTCATCCATTAAACACCCCGGGGGAGGATAAAAATGAGAGAATAAATAATAGAGAGGTGTAAGTTGAGAGAAAAAGCGAGCCAAAGGGTCTTGAGAGAAAAACTGAGCCTGAGGGCTGAATGATGTGAGAACCACAAATAAGAAAGGGTGGAAAACAATACCTAGAGAAACTGGCTCCTCGTGATCTAAGGTCCCCCGTCTCCGTTAACACGTTTGTATGTCGTGTCTTTTGTCTTGTTTACTTCAACCTTTGTTTTGAGTCTTTTCCGAGTGTGTCTCGTTGCGTTTAGGTTGCTTACCTTTTTTTGTCTCCACTGTTGAGTCATTCTCGCTATGTCCAGTTGTAGGCTCACTACCCCAGTTAAAAAAAAAAAAAAAAAACCCTTCTTCAATTTCAAAAGTTAATCGTTTTGTGCTCAGAATGCTGTGCCATTCTCCACATTTGTGCAAAAACATGATTTGGTTCTTTCATACAACTGCAGGGTTGTCACGACCCAAACCCGGCCCTATGGGTTTAGCACCGTAACCAGCCAGTAATCCGAGATTACCGAAGGCCTGCTTAACAGTAGTACAGTAAAATAGAGTTCAGGGCCCGGCAGAAGCCAATACAGTAAATAAATAATGTCCATTGAGCTGTGACAGTCTGTATGCCAAAAAGATTTTTCATGCATTCATACATACAAACAGTACAGTCTATACAAAATTTACAGTCACACAGTACAGGGACCTAATCCCTTGATAACAGTACAGTTAGTAGCTGACAGTTTATACAGTAATCCAAATAGTATGGAGACAGACGGGGGAAAAACAAAACACCCCGAAGCCATAGCATGGCAACTCGGAACCTCGCAGTGAGGCACAAAGGCTGGCTTGACAAAACTGGAGTCTAACCCACGCTCCTAGCTCCGATCTGGTGGCTGAGCACCTACATATATATATATATATATATAAATAGTGAGCTAAAGCCCAGTGAATAACATAATGCGTAAAGAGGTTAAGAATGAAATGTCCTTACAGTAATGAAAGCAGTTCATTAAACAATACTTCAGTCTTTCAATCAGAATAGTTAATCAGTCATAGGTGGTACATCCATTAGCATAGCAGTAAACAGTAGGTCTTAAAGACCGAACAGTAATGATGGCCATCAATCAGTAAACAGTAGTGGTTCCACGAGGGAACCGACAGAGATCTCTGTAACAGTAGCAGTAACAGTATACAACAGTTGCTAAGGATGCCACAATACATTTCAGAATATAGGACATACATTCAAACAATAAACAATAATTACTTCAGAAAGCAGTTTCGTTAAACAGTCAGAAAACATTCTCAGTTGAACATATCTTTACACAATTGTTACTCACAGAGTTTGGGCTACAGTATGCTAGAGCGCGTCTCTCCAGTCGCCAACCCTACACAGTTCACAGGTTGAACACACACTAAGCTACACAGTTGGGAAATATCATAGCTTCTCGGTGTGTTCTACATCTATATCCTCAATAAGATGTCTTAAACTAGGCCTAGGAATGCCTAGAATGGAATGAGGATGCAAAGATGTGATCAAAAAACAGTTTCAGAATTTTCAGAAAACAGAGTCCCGCTCGAGCGCAGGTTTCCCCCGCTCGAGCGGACATGCAACAAAGGTACACGCTCGAGCGTCAACTTTCCCGCTCGAGCGTACTGTAAAAGTACTGGATGGGTGAAATCTCCACTCGACGTCCGCTCGAGCTTGAGACACAAGACTCCACTCGAGCGCCCAATCCTCCGCTCGAGCGGACTGTAAAACAGTGCAGAGAAATACTGGATGCTCGGATTCTCCGCTCGAGCGCCAAATTCCCCGCTCGAGCGGAAGTGCAAAAATCTGGAAAACCCAGATTGCACCTCCAAGCTCAAACCAAGCTTTCACAATTCAAAACTCGACCTCTTGGGCTGAATTTCCAGAAAACATTTGTAAACACATAGAATAACATGGTTCAAAGCTCAATTTTGAGAAATCAAAGCCCAAGGGTGTTTAATTCAAACCCAATTTCAAACCATTTTCATGAACATGGAGAACATGCAAACATGCATGAATTCAAATCAATTCAAAGCTTCAATTTGATGCTCTAAGGAGCCAATTGACCCAAAAACAAGTTGAAAACATGGACCATTACAAAATTATGGACATGCATGTGACCATTTGCCATGAACTCAACTCAAAATTCCACAATACTAATATGCATGCATGAATTATGCTCTATTACAACATGCTAGCACTAAATCATGGCTCAATTCTCAATTTTGACATGAATCATGCAAGAACAAGCTCAAACACATCAATAAAGGTTGAATTCTCTTAGCTAGAGCTTCAATTACAAGTGTAAAACCACGAATCAACAATCAACTTTCAATTCTCCAAGTTGTCTAAGCCAAATCTTCAAGAACTCAAGATGAACAACTCAATCTCTCACTCTCGCCTCCCTATGGTCGGTTTGTGTGTAAGAAATGGAGCTTAAGAAATGTTTAGAGTCAAGTATGCAAAGCTCTAGCATAACTAGGTAGTGGGCCACTCGGTGGCAAAACGGTAATTATGGAAAACTTTGCAATTAACTCATTTTAATCTAGTTTAATCATACCTAATCAGTTTTCAGATAAATATACCATAAAATCACATTAATTATGAGGATCATAAAACATCAATCAATTCCCGATTCGGCCGCCGATAAGGCCTTCAATTAGCAGTTTAAACACTAAAACACGAACAGATCAAATAATCAATCAAACAGATAGATGGACAATTAAACAGATAGACGCAGTCAATTCAGTTCCAGTTTTCAGTCAGTCAGTTTAGTACTTTAATCAGTTCAATTATCAGTCATAATCAGTTCAGTTTGACGGTAATCAATGTTTATCGGTAAGCAGTGATGAGGGTTATTACAGTTTCCCCTCCTTATAAAGAGTTTAGTCCTCTAAACTCGAGTTACCTTCGTTTTGGAAGAAAACAGGATTCAGTGGAAACAGTTCAGGATATCTTTTAGCCATGTCATCTTCCCTTTCCCAAGTGGCATACACGCCACCATAGTTTTGCCAGTCGACTTTCACTAGCGGGATCTCTTTATTTCTCAGTTTCTTGATCCGTCTGTTTACAATTTGTATAGGTCGTTCCTCGTAAGTGTAGTCATCACTCAGCACTACACGAGTAGGCTCTATTACATGGAAAGGATCCCGGAGATAGTCTCTCAACATAGAAATGTGGAAGACGTTATGCATATGCTCCATTTCAGGAGGAAGCGCAACTTGATACGCCACCGGATTGATTTTCTCAATAATCTCATACGGTCCGACGTATCTTGGCGCTAACTTGCCTTTGACTCCAAAACGAGTCTGGCCCTTCATTGGTGTCACTTTCACAAAAACGTGATCACCCACTTCATACTCTCTGTCCCGTCTTCTGACATCCACATAACTTTTCTGTCTACTCTGTGCAGTTTTCAGTCTTTGCTGTATCAGTTTTATCTTTCCAGTCGTCTCATATACGATCTCGGGCCCAAGCAAAGGCCCATCTCCAACTTCTGCCAAGCAAATCGGAGATCTACATTTTCTGCCATACAATGCCTCGAAAGGCGCCATATCAATACTCGAATGGTAGCTGTTGTTGTAAGCGAATTCAACTAATGGCAGATGACTTTCCCAATCTCCTTGAAAATCAAGGACACACATTCTCAGTAAATCCTCCAGAGTTTGGATGGTCCTTTCTGACTGTCCATCTGTCTGAGGATGATAGGCACTACTCAGCCTCAACTCAGTACCCAATGCAGTCTGTAGACTTTGCCAAAACCTCGATGTAAACTTCGAATCCCTGTCAGAAACAATAGACACAGGCACTCCATGTAGTCTCACAATTTCATCAATATAGATAACAGCCAATTTGTCCGCATTATAGATTGTCTTGACAGGTAAGAAGTGAGCAGATTTGGTTAGTCTATCAACAATAACCCAAATTGAATCCATACCTTTTCTGGAGCGAGGTAACCCAACGATAAAATCCATCGTGATATGGTCCCATTTCCACTCTGGTATGGGTAGGGGTTGCAATAATCCCGCAGGTCGTTGATGTTCAGCTTTGACTTGTTGGCAATGAAGACATTTGGACACAAAGTCGGCAATTTCTTTCTTCATTCCCGGCCACCAAAAATTCTGTTTCAGATCTTGGTACATTTTCGTATTCCCCGGGTGGATAGACCATTTTGAATTGTGGCCCTCTTGCAGAACTCTTCTTTTCAGTTCAGTGTCATTTGACACACATAGTCTTTCTTGAAATTTCAGTACATTGTTCTCGAATTTGAAACCCCATCTCGGCTTAAACTCTCTTTCTTCGATGATCTTTTTCAAGAAGTTATCCTGTTGCTGTTTCTCTTTAATTTCTTCTATCAAGGCTGGTTGAGCAGAAATAGTGGCTAGCGTTCCACCTTGTTCTCTCAAAACAACTTTAATTTCAAAATTTTCAAGGTCACCAAGCAGCTCTTTCTGTCCGGTGAGCAAACAAGTTAAGTTGGCAATTGACTTTCGGCTCAATGCATCGGCAACAGTATTGGCTTTTCCCGGATGGTACAGAATCTGTAGATCGTAGTCTTTGATCAGTTCTAGCCATCTGCGCTGTCTCATATTTAGTTCCTTCTGTGTGAAGAAATATTTTAAGCTCTTGTGGTCGGTGTATACTTCATATGTCGCCCCATACAGATAGTGACGCCAAATTTTTAGTACAAACACCACCGCAACAAGTTCCAGGTCATGGGTTGGGTAGTTCTTTTCATGTGGTCTCAACTGTCGGGAAGCATAAGCAATAACTCTCCCATTCTGCATTAAAACACACCCCAAACCCTTACGAGAAGCATCACTAAATACAGTATAACCATCCGTACCTGAAGGTAAAGTCAAAACCGGTGCAGTCACAAGTCGAGTTTTCAACTCTTGGAATGCTGATTCCCTTTGGTCAGTCCAGTCAAATGATGTCCCCTTCTGAGTTAACTGAGTCAATGGTAGGGCAATTTTGGAGAAATCTTTGACAAATCTTCTGTAATATCCAGCCAATCCCAAAAAGCTTCGGACTTCAGTCACATTTGTTGGTCTAGGCCAGTTCACTACAGCTTCAATTTTCTGCGGATCAACAGAAATTCCATTTTTGCTAACAAGATGCCCCAAGAACATAACATGGTCAAGCCAAAATTCACATTTAGACAGTTTAGCATACAGTTTCTGTTCTCTTAGGGTCTGCAGGGCAAGTCTCAGATGATGTTCATGTTGTTTTATACTTTTGGAGTAAATCAATATGTCATCAATAAATACTACAATGAAATCATCAAGGTATGGTTTAAAAATTCTGTTCATGAGGTCCATAAAAGCAGCAGGGGCATTCGTGACTCCGAATGGCATAACTAAAAATTCATAATGGCCATACCTCGTTCTAAAAACAGTTTTATTAATGTCTTCCGGTTTAACCTTCAGTTGATGATATCCCGATCTGAGATCAATCTTGGAAAACACTTGTGCACCCTGTAACTGATCAAATAAATCATCAATACGTGGCAATGGGTATTTATTTTTCACAGTTACCTTGTTCAATTCACGGTAATCAATGCACAGTCTCAGCGAGCCATCTTTCTTCTTTACAAAAAAAACCGGTGCACCCCACGGTGAAGTACTGGGCCTGATAAACTTCTTGTCTAACAGTTCTTGCAATTGCACTTTCAACTCCTTCAGTTCAGTTGGGGCCATTCTGTAAGGAGCTTTCGATATCGGCTGTGTACCCGGAATCACATCAACGGTAAATTCAATCTCCCTGTCAATCAAATCCCCTGGCAAATCATCTGGAAATACATCTGGGAATTCCCTGACTATAGGAATACAATTCACATCAGTTTTAACACTATCATCAGTAGACACAGTCAGCACAGAACACAGATACCCTTTACACCCCTTTCTAATTAATTTAACAGCTTTCACTGACGAAATCAAATACGGAGGAGGTACTACTCCGCTCCCATTAAACACAAATTCAGGCAAACCAGGTGGACGGAAAACAACTTGCTTGGTCACACAATCAATAGTGGCATGATATTTTTGTAACCAATCCATCCCCAATATACATCAAAATGATCAATGTTCAATGGTAGTAAATCAATAAACAGATACATATCCCCAACAATGATTTCACATGCATGGTACATATAAGCACATGTCATGGATCCTCCTACGGGTGATGATACAGCTAGCAGATAGTTCATGGGTTCTAAAGGTCTATTCAATTTCCGTGAGAAGGCATGCGATACATAAGAATGTGTAGACCCCGAATCAATCAATACATATGCATTTTGTGTACAAATAGAGAGGATACCTGACACAACGGTTTTAGTATTTTTCACGTCTCCCGATACTAGGGCGAACACTCGGCCCTGCCTCATGGGCTCTTTCCCGGTAGCTTTGGGGTTAGGCTTTGGTGCTACTGTTGACGCTGCTGCGCTTGGTGTAGCTTTGCTACTAACTTGCAGAGCGGAGGGACAGTCTCTAACCATGTGGCCCACTTTGCCACATCTGTAGCTGGCTCCGGATATTTTGTAACAAACCCCTTTGTGCTTGTTGCCACATACAGAGCAAGGTGGAATGAACCCACTCCCTTGGCTGGGGCTAGTTGTCGACCCCGTATTCTGTTTCTTGTTGGCCGGGTTGTGCTTGCCTTTCTTCAATTTGAAACCCTGCCTTTTACCATGCCATTCAGTTGTTGGTGTTTCCGATTGTTTCACTGCTGCAATGTTCGACTCGGCCATCAATGCCCGGTCGAGAACACCCACAAAAGTCGGAAGTTTCAAAACACTTATTCGGTCAAGTATTACAACATTAAGGCCACCCTCAAATTTTCTGGCCTTCTTGTTGTCAGTGTCCACCATATGTGGTGCATATCTGGCAAGCTCGGTGAACCTTGCTTTATATTCAGCCACAGACATTGTACCCTGTCTCAGTTGTTCGAATTCAGTCACTTTCCTATCCCTGACACACTGTGGGAAGTACTTTTCAAAGAAGGACTCCTTGAACTGAGCCCAAGTCATAACAGTATTTGTATCGCGGATCAACATCCACCACCTTCTAGCTTCTTCTTGTAGGGTGAAGGTAGCTAACAATACTTTATTCGCTTTTGAGCACGGAAACACTTCAAATAGTTTTTTCTGTTTCAAGCACCCAAGCTTCAGCCTTTAGCGGTTCCAGTCCTCCCTGAAAGGATGGCGGTTTCATCTTGCTGAATTTATGTGTGAGAACAATAATATCCCCATCATTCACATTCGCATTAGGTTCCGACTGTACCGAAGGAGGAGGAGGTGGGGGCTGTTGGTTCTGTTGTTGTTCAAGTCTAGCAGTTATCAGTTCCATCATTCTTTCCATTCTTGTCTCGGTAGATGAGGATTCAGGTTCATTTGCATTGTCCATTTCACTATAAGCAGTTACAACAGTTATAGCAATTGTAACATAAACAGTTGCATATTTGGACAGTTATCACATCAACATGTATTCAGTCATAACATAGCCACACACTTTTCAAGTTTATGAAATGCCCTAATCACTTTTCTAGGACACTCTATAGCTCATTTGGACACGTGTGTGCGGTATGACTCGTGGTTAAGTATCGCTCTGATACCATTCTGTCATGACCCAAACCCGGCCCTATGGGTTTAGCACCGTAACCGGCCAGTAATCCGAGATTACCGAAGGCCTGCTTAACAGTAGTACAGTAAAACAGAGTTCAGGGCCCGGCGGAAGCCAATACAGTAAATAAATAATGTCCATTGAGCTGTGACAGTCTGTATGCCAAAAAGATTTTTCATGCATTCATACATACAAACAGTACAGTCTATACAAAATTTACAGTCACACAGTACAGGGACCTAATCCCTTGATAACAGTACAATTAGTAGCTGACAGTCTATACGGTAATCCAAACAGTATGGAGACAGACGGGGGAAAAACAAAACACCCTGAAGCCATAGCATGGCAACTCGGAACCTCGCAGTGAGGCACAAAGGCTGGCTTGACAAAACTGGAGTCTAACCCACGCTCCTAGCTCCGATCTGGTGGCTGAGCACCTACATATATATATATATATATATATAAATAGTGAGCTAAAGCCCAGTGAATAACATAATGCGTAAAGAGGTTAAGAATGAAATGTCCTTACAGTAATGAAAGCAGTTCATTAAACAATACTTCAGTCTTTCAATCAGAATAGTTATTCAGTCATAGGTGGTACATCCATTAGCATAGCAGTAAACAGTAGGTCTTAAAGACCGAACAGTAATGATGGCCATCAATTAGTAAACAGTAGTGGTTCCACGAGGGAACCGACAGAGATCTCTGTAACAGTAGCAGTAACAGTATACAACAGTTTCTAAGGATGCCACAATACATTTCAGAATATAGGACATACATTCAAACAATTAACAATAATTACTTCAGAAAGCAGTTTCGTTAAACAGTCAGAAAACATTCTCAGTTGAACATATTTTTACACAATTGTTACTCATAGAGTTTGGGCTACAGTATGCTAGAGCGCGTCTCCCCAGTCGCCAACCCTACACAGTTCACAGGTTGAACACACACTAAGCTACACAGTTGGGAAATATCATAGCTTAATCCCTAATTTGCCTCGGTGTGTTCTACATCTATATCCTCAATAAGATGTCTTAAACTAGGCCTAGGAATGCCTAGAATAGAATGAGGATGCAAAGATGTGATCAGAAAACAGTTTCAGAATTTTCAGAAAACAGAGTCCCGCTCGAGCGCAGGTTTCCCCCGCTCGAGCGGATATGCAACAAAGGTACACGCTCGAGCGTTAACTTTCCCGCTCGAGCGTACTGTAAAAGTACTGGATGGGTGAAATCTCCGCTCGACGCCCGCTCGAGCTTGAGACACAAGACTCCGCTCGAGCGCCCAATCCTCCACTCGAACGGACTGTAAAACAGTGCAGAGAAATACTGGATGCTTGGATTCTCCGCTCGAGCGCCAAATTCCCCGCTCGAGTGGAAGTGCAAAAATCTGGAAAACCCATATTGCACCTCCAAGCTCAAACCAAGCTTTCACAATTCAAAACTCGACCTCTTGGGCTGAATTTCCAGAAAACATTTGTAAACGCATAGAATAACATGGTTCAAAGCTCAATTTTGAGAAATCAAAGCCCAAGGGTGTTTAATTCAAACCCAATTTCAAACCATTTTCATAAACATGGAGAACATGCCAACATGAATGAATTCAAATCAATTCAAAGCTTCAATTTGATGCTCTAAGGAGCCAATTGATCCAAAAACAAGTTGAAAACATGGACCATTACAAAATTATGGACATGCATGTGACCATTTTCCATGAACTCAACTCAAAATTCCACAATACTAACATGCATGCATGAATTATGCTCTATTACAACATGCTAGCACTAAATCATGGCTCAATTCTCAATTTTGACATGAATCATGCAAGAACAAGCTCAAACACATCAATAAAGGTTGAATTCTCTTAGCTAGAGCTTCAATTACAAGTGTAAAACCACGAATCAACAATCAACTTTCAATTCTCCAAGTTGTCTAAGCCAAATCTTCAAGAACTCAAGATGAACAACTTAATCTCTCACTCTCGCCTCCCTATGGTCGGTTTGTGTGCAAGAAATGGAGCTTAAGAGATGTTTAGAGTCAAGTATACAAAGCTCTAGCATAACTAGGTAGTGGGCCACTCGGTGGCAAAACGGTAATTACGGCAAACTTTGCAATTAACTCATTTTAATCTAGTTTAATCATACCTAATCAGTTTTCAGATAAATATACCATAAAATCACATTAATTATGAGGATCATAAAACATCAATCAATTCCCGATTCGGCCGCCGATAAGACCTTCAATTAGCAGTTTAAACACTAAAACACGAACAGATCAAATAATCAATCAAACAGATAGATGCACAATTAAACAGATAGACTCAGTCAATTCAGTTCCAGTTTTCTGTCAGTCAGTTCAGTACTTTAATCAGTTCAATTATCAGTCATAATCAGTTCAGTTTGACGGTAATCAATGTTTATCGGTAAGCAGTGATGAGGGTTATTACAAGGGTCCACCCCCGATAATTGTGAACTGGAAAACCTGGGTCTCTTTGAAGCTTCTGGGTTTCAGATTGCATCTGAGCGTGCTTCAACTTCAGTAGATTCAACCTTCATGGTCCGTCTTGTCAGATTTGGGCTGTTTGTTCAGGATCCGCTGTGCAAAATGAACCAAGCGCTGTGTTATGAGCTGTATGCAGATTAATCCCCAGTAGAGTATGAGCCAAGTGTTCAGAATGTGCAGTGGTTGGTATGGGTTGTTTAGCTGTTGGCTGGTTCGTTATCTAATTATTACAATGCAAGTGTTCAATTTTCAGACAACAGATCAATTTCATTTACATTGAGGTGCAACATGATGCAATGCGATGCAATATATGGAATGTACAAATGCAACACTTTTTCAGACAAAAAGTTTGTTTCATTTCATCATCTTTTTCAAGTACATGGTTTTGGAAATAAAATCTGTCTGCGGCAGTACAAGGTACTCTAGCTACCAGCAAAATGTACAAAAGAAAAAGAAAAAGAAAAAGGGCAAAAATCTGGATCAAGGACAAAGGATCTCAGGCCTGGGAGTCCGTCCTAGTCCTCTTCCTGGATGAAGGTCCAGGAGCATCATCAGCGCTGTCATCTGAGCCCGAGTCCGAGCCGTCTTCGGTCTCCTCCGACGACGACTCTGCCTCTGCCTCCGCCTCCGACTCCTCGTCATCGTCATCAGGGACTGGAGCCTGTGAGCTACTCCTGACGTGAGTGTGCCCTGCCTTGGTGCGGGGGAATACTCTGCCCTTTCCATCTCCTCCGGCAGGAACAGAAGGCCTGGCTGGAACACCTCCCACAGTGGGAATCTGGAAAGGAGGCTAAAAAGTATAAGAGGCAAACGCATCAGTATGCCGTGAGCAGTTTATCTGTACAAAATGCAGTGTATGAGTACAGTGTGCGAATGCCGTGAGCAGTTTATCAGTGCAGAATGCAGTGTATGAGTACAGTGTATGAATACCGTGAGCAACTTATCAAGTGTTGTGTTGTGCACCAGATTATGTGAAGCAGCTTATGTGTATGGTTTGAGACCGTGATCAGAAGAACATACCGGAATACTATAGAGGGCCAGGAGGTCGAAAGTCCGCTGCAACATCCCCATCATGGAGGCATTCAGCTCCAAAGACTGACGGGTATACTCGGAAGAAGCCTGCAAAAGTATTAGATGCATCAGTATTTTGCGGAATATCAAATAAACTGAAATGAAATGCCAATACAAGATGCATAAAATGTAGTAATACATACCGGAGGCAAGTCATGGAAACCGACCAACTCGTGGTCAGCCGGAGGAGGAGCAAAGGGGATCTGGTAGGTCATCCCACCCTGCCCTCTGTATGTCAGTGAAGTGGGCAGTGCAGGCCAGCCACCCCCCTCTCTGAACTCCACCCTTGCCGCGGACCCGAGCTCTCCTCGATGCTCCTGCCCCAGCTCCCGCTGTTGCCCTAGCTACCGGCGCCGCGGGCCTCTCTCCCTCAACTCGACGGCCGCCGCTTAGAGGCCGCATAACATATGTCTGCACGTACTCTCTGTAGTTGCCTATGCCTCTGAAGCGGGTCGCATCCCAGCCGATCGTGTAGTCGGCCATATGCTCGGCGGTGAATCTCTCGGTATCCCTCATATGCTCAGGAGGGTGAACCGGGACTATCTGCTCTGGTAATCCTAGGGTCTGGCGTAGGAAACGCTCGCCCAGGTACCAAGCCCGACAGACCGAGCCCTCCAGCAAAATTTAGAAACGCGAGGTCTCCTCAGCACCGGCAAACCGATCCCGAATCACGGCTGGCAATGGAGCCCAAGGCTGCCAGGTGATCTGAAAATGAAATACAGATTGTTATATACTATTATTGACAATACAATGTAAAGCGAAGCTTAAATGAACTACAAGTAAAACATACCTCTGTGGGAGTGATGGTGTCAAAATAGCGGCGGAAGAAGCTAAACGTCTCCCGAGGCCTCCGCACGCACCTCCCGTCGAAACGGCGCGAAAATGGAACGACGAGAGGGGTCTCCGCATCTGGCATGGGGGCGAGTCTTGGAAAGTAGGGGTAGACCCACAACTGCAGAATAAATACTAGTATGCTTATCAGATAAAGCAGAATACGGAATAAAATAGAGATAGCAGAGCCGTGTGCAGTGTATTGAGCAGAGTGTACAGTGTGAGCAGTGTACAATCAGTGTAAAGCAGAGTATGTGTGTGCCGTGTGTACAGTATACAGTCAGCGTAAAACAGACCACAGTGTGTGTAGTATACAGAGTACAGTACAGAGTACAGATAATAGAAAACAGAAATGAAATGTTAAGAAGAAAAAGGAAACGTACCTCCCAAGCGCGCCAATAACCCCCGAGC
Organism: Camellia sinensis; assembly: GCF_055761805.1. Classification (NCBI taxonomy): domain Eukaryota; kingdom Viridiplantae; phylum Streptophyta; class Magnoliopsida; order Ericales; family Theaceae; genus Camellia; species Camellia sinensis. Next base: position 85,136,855 of record NC_138974.1, read on the forward strand.
AAATGTCCGCTGCCACGGGAAGCTGAGCTCATGTAGCCGTAAAGTGTAACCAGAGCGGCGCCACCCCAGTCATAGCGCAGGATCTGTGTGACATCCACTAAAGCGCTGAGCAAGTAGAGGGGCACGGTATTCGCTCGGTCGGTGAAAATAGTCGTCCCCAATAGAAACATTAGAAAACCGCGGGCGTACTACTCCACCGCCTCCTGGGTCATCAGAGCCTCCTTGGTTAAAGCTGACTAGACCCTGAACTGGACCTCGAACCAGGAATATCGGACGAAGCCGGGACGTGTGAGAGGTGGCACCTCGCCAAGCAAATATGTCTGAACGGCCTCCCACTCGTCCATGTCGGTATCAAAGGGGATCGGATCACCCCCTATCCCGATGCCGGTGAGCATCGAGCAGTCGTAGGGAGTCATCGTCATGTCTCCTGTAGCAAAGAAGTGGAAGGAATCGGTGGTGTCCCACCACCTCTCCACTAGAGTGGCGAGGAGAGGCCTGCTCGTGGTAAGTCTGGATAATCCTCTACAGAATGCGCCGAAGCCGGCCTGATCTACGATGTGGCGAACCGCATCGGGTAACTCAGCGTACCAGTCTCGGGCGGCGATGTTCCCATACCCCCGAACGGTATGAGAATCTCCCTGTTTTCAAACAAACAATTGTGAAGCGATGCTAAATATACCAGTTTTGAAAGGCATTCAGAATTCAGGCAAATATAACATGTGTGCATATTTTCAAATTCAAACAACTATCGGTTGCCGGTGTGCTTACAGTGAACTACAACGTGTGATGTGTCAGCGTGTTTGAGTGGTTCAGTACAGATATAGCGTGTGTGCACGTGTTCAGATTCAAATAGGTACCGAATGCAGGTGTGCTCGCAGTGAACTACAACATGTGATGTGCCAGCGTGTTTGAGTGGTTCAGGGCAAATGCAGTGTGTGTGCACGTGTCAGTTTCAAACAGATATCAGTTGCAAGTGTGTTCACAGTTAACTACAGTATACAGTGCATCAGTGTATCTGTGCTAAGCAGTTAAAGAATATAATCAGCTATGGCAGTTGGCGGTTAAGTGTTCTACGTCGCGGAAAGTAAAACAGAGGAAGGAATGTTACCTCGGAAGCGCCGAAGGACAGATGAGATGTAGGCTCACACAAGAGAAGCTCTGGAGGCATCGCCCTATCAAAGCTCCGAAACTGGCGAAGTCCGTCGGGAGGCAAGACGTAGATCGCTGGCCGGTAGGTCGCCAGGTCGAATGGGCAGACGCTCAAGGGGAGGAGCTCAGCCTCTGGGTCCGTCTCGTGATCCGGGGGAGTCCCGCCCCGTGGAATATCATCCGCCATGTCAAAGGTGGTGTGAAAATGACCGGGAAAGTGGAAACCGGATGAGAATACGAAAGGTCAACTAAAAAAGTCAACCCCGAGAGGGCGGAAGATGGCTGGAAAAATCGGAATGTGGAAAAAGCACAGAAATCAAGGAAAACTTGGGGGTAACAAACCCCAAGAGGCGGAAATCGAAAAAACTACACCGAAACGAAGTTTCGATTGAATGAAAGTGTTCGAAACGCGATGAACTTCGTGAATCAAACAACTACATGGGCCCTAAAACCGAGGAAAGCGGCGAATGGGAGAGAGGAAAATACTCTAGAGAGAGGGGGGAAGGAATTTCAGCCAAGAGAAAGTGAAAAGAATAGGGCTAGAGGCCCTATTTTATAAGACCCAAGGCGAAAGGATAAAACTGCCCCGATTCAGCAACATTTGTCCTGTCGGCTACATATTTGTCCGGTCGGCCAAATATTTGGCCGGGGAGATGTTTTGATGGCCGGTGGATGGCCGGTGACCTCCCCTGATGGCCGGTGAGCCTCCAACAACCTTTTTTGGGTCAGATGTATAGTTTGGGGTATTTATTGCTCAAGATAGCGCAAGAAATGGCATTTTCGAAGCTCAACCGGCCTCCGTTTTGACCTCGGACCGTGTCTTCTGTGCGTGGCACTCGAATATGTGCAAGGTGTATCCTTTTTGTATCCTTTTGTCTCTTTTAAGATTCGAAAGTTGCCCCACATGTATTGTTTTGCGAACACGTGTTGAGTTATACGTCATTATGCTTGCATTGTCATGCATTTTCAATGGTCTGGCGAGACCTTAAATACGCTCGGTGTAGGAGACCTTAAATCCTCTGAAGGTGCAAGTCCTTCGGTGTTTGTCGTGCCCGAACAAATTTTGGTAAGTTGCATTGTACATGTATTTTAAGCGACTCGCGTCGTCGCATATTCAAGTTCACATGCATTATCATGCATTTCAAGCGATGCGCGTCGTCGCGCATTCGAGTTCATAAGCATTTCGAGCAACACACGTGGTCGCACATTCAAGATCATTTACATTGTCATGCATATCACAAGACGTGCGTTGTCACGCGTTTACATCAACATGCATCAACATGTATCATTTGCATTCCAAACAAAACAAAAACAAAAACAAAAATAACATGCATATGTCATGCATTTCATTGTAATATATTGCATATGTCATGCATTCCACTATATCCATTCCATTGCATATTGTAGATGTTGCATTGTAGCTTGCATGCATTCATTGCATCACCTCCATCTAGGGTTTGTGCCTTTCCTTGTTAAGCTTGGACTGGTATGTGCCCATACTTTTCACGTCTATACACTCATAGTTCTGTATGACTGTTCTATGTTAGACGTGGTTTGTTTGTGTCCATGTCTTTCCTAGGCAAGATACGGTTTGGCCGTAGGCCTTAATCCACTGTGTCCATTCCATTGCATATCATAGATATTGCATTATAGCTTGCATGCATCCACTGCATCACTTCCATCTAGGGTTTGCACCTTTCCTTGTTGAGCTTGGTCTGGTATGTGCCCATACTTTTCACGTCTACAGACTCATAGTTCTATATGACCGTTCTATATTAGACGTGGCTTGTTTGTGTCCATGCCTTTCCTAGGCAAGATGCGGTTTGGCCGTAGGCCTTAATCCACTATATCCATTCCATTGCATATTTTAGATGTTGCATTGTAGCTTGCATGCATTCATTGCATCACCTCCATCTAGGGTTTGTGCCTTTCCTTGTTAAGCTTGGACTGGTATGTGCCCATACTTTTCACGTCTATACACTCATAGTTCTGTATGACTGTTCTATGTTAGACGTGGTTTGTTTGTGTCCATGTCTTTCCTAGGCAAGATACGGTTTGGCCGTAGGCCTTAATCCACTGTGTCCATTCCATTGCATATCATAGATATTGCATTATAGCTTGCATGCATCCACTGCATCACTTCCATCTAGGGTTTGCACCTTTCCTTGTTGAGCTTAGTCTGGTATGTGCCCATACTTTTCACGTCTATAGACTCATAGTTCTGTATGACCGTTCTATATTAGACGTGGCTTGTTTGTGTCCATGCCTTTCCTAGGCAAGATGCGGTTTGGCCGTAGGCCTTAATCCACTATATCCATTCCATTGCATATTGTAGATGTTGCATTGTAGCTTGCATGCATTCATTGCATCACTTCCTTCTAGGGTTTGCGCCTTTCCTTGTTGAGCTTGGTCTGGTATGTGCCCATACTTTTCACGTCTATACACTCATAGTTCTGTATGACCGTTCTATGTTAGACGTGGCTTGTTTGTGTCCATGCCTTTCCTAGGCAAGATTTGGTTTGGCGCGCGCGCCATATCCATCATACATATTACATTGTAGTATAATTTTTGCATCCTGCATTAGGATCATGTTCTTTCGTTAGCGGATCATTCCCCACTTATGTCATTCCACCCAATTACTTGTTCTTGCGTCCATCTACATCACTCATAGTTCTGCATGTATACGCGCTTTGAGGGTTGCAACACCTTTTCTATGGTAGACGGACTTGTTACTTCCATCAATCTATTTGACATTTGTGTGGTTTTGAACCGCTCATGATTGGATCATGATTCAATTGCATTGCATTTCATTTGCATTGTTTCAATTGCATTGCATTTTCATTTGCATTATTATACATAGTTTTGTATATATTGCATATCATTTTGCATTCATTTTGCATTGTTATGCATGTTGCTAACAATATTGTACCTGTTAAGTTTGCTTTTTTTTTCAGGCACGATATTGTATGTACGGTTCATTTGAGGCTGGCGCAACCAAACGAACTGGACAAGTATTGTATCCTCTACGTGAGACGTATTAAGAATTGCATAATTCTCTTACATCCTTTCTGCATTGTAGTGTAGTTTGGTGTATGCTAGCTTAAAACTGTTACATTATTATGCTTCCTTACAGCTTTCTTTGCATGATCATAAGCTATGTTCGGCTTTGTGCATTGTCCTGCATTTTGCCCCTGCCTTTGGGTGCATATCTTGTTTGTCTTGCATGTTTGTCTAAGTCTTCGGCCTTGTCAAAAATGGGTCGTCTCTAGGCTTTGACATTCACTCCCGTCATTGTTATGACTTTCGAGTTCTGCCAAAGAGGGGCAACTGTAGACATCCCATTTTTGACCGTCCTCAAGACTTGGACGTCACCGCTAGAACACTCGGTGATCATCCATGTTTGTGTTCGTCTTGAGTTTCCGGAGGTCTCGGCTACGCGCCTTGCCTCAGGATCTCTCGACTCGACTGTTTTGCGTTTGGTTTTGCACCAAACACTTGTGCTTTGCCTTGGAGGGGCAGGGAATGGCTTGTAGGCCATCCCCACACTCTACCGGCTATGGCTTAAGGCCACCGGCTGTGTTTTGTTGCCACCGGCCAAATGCTTGGCCAGCCGGCACTATAAATGGCCGGCCGGCTATCTTTTTCTGGTCAATTGCATTTTTGGCCGGCCGACTACTGTGCATCTGCTTTTGCAAATATTTTTGTGCAGCTGGCATATACTGTCACCCCCTCCATACACATTGCCCTCTTGTTAGCTTCCTTTGGAAGCTTTACAAGACTAATTGTCTATAAAAGAGAACCTTCTCTCTCTTGTTCAGGGGTTAGACAACTTAGACAATATTTTCAGAGCTTGAGCTTTAGGGTTAGGGTTTACATATATCCTCTATCTCTATATCTCTCTCTCTCTTGTGTTTAGTGTGTGTTTAGTCTTATTTTTGTGCACAAACACCCACCATCACACCTTTTGTTAGTTGCTGAGGTACCAGAGGTCTTTCCTTGAAGCTTACCTTTTCTTAGTTGCTGAGGTACTAGAGGTCTTTCCTTGAAGCTTTTGGACTGGTTTGGAACCAAAAGAGCGGCTGGAACATTGTTTGTGAAGAAGGTCTACAAGGGTAAGACTTTTGTCCCTTTTTACCCCATTTTTGAAAAGCTTTTTAGCCTATCTTGCATCTGTTTTTGAGCTTAGCATATAATATATAAAAGTCTTGTTTTTGTCTGCTCTAAATAGTTTGTTAAGGGTGTTTTAAGCTTTGGAGTTGTTTGACCCCTCTTAAGGCTTGTTTGGCCTTTGTTTTGTGCCATTTTGGTTGAGCTCCGGGACCATTGTGTCTGGGACTCCTCACCACTGAAATCTTGAGGGATTTCAGAGGTGAGGATTGTGCCTTGAGGTCCTAGGAAGGAGAGGGCCACCCCCTCTCCTTGTTGTCCTTGAAAAGGGCTATTTTTGCCTCTTGAGGGAGCATCTAGTTTAAGTGTGTGTTGACCATGCCTTGACTGATATTTATGCTTATTTTTCCATGAAATAGCATTATGTTGAGTTGGTTTTGGTACACCATGCTTGCTTAGCATACATGCCTTGTAATGCCATGATTTGCCTCAATACATGCATAGCATTTAGACTACCATGCTCATGTGTTTTGGCTAAGCTTTGTGAAACTTATATGCATATTTTGATGTGCTAAGGGATTGTTTTAGGTCATTTGAATCATTCATGTCTTGCTTTGTATAGCTACCATGCAATCCCTCTTGAATGCCTTAAGCTTTGGCCTCTCTAACATGCCATCCTTGCTTTGTTTCAGTGGTTTGGAATCACTTGGTATGTTATTTCAGACCTCATGATGTGCTTATATACTTGCATTTTCCATCCCTTTCATGCTTTGAAGAGTTGATGGCTTATGCTCCATGTTTAGGCCCTTATTGATGCATATTTGTGTATGTGTTTTCATGCCTTTGCTGCATCATTTTGGCCACTGATTTTGGCAAGCTTACAAGCTACCCATGTTAGTTTAAGCCCACCCCTTTGCATGTTGTTGTATGTCCACCTTGTATGTTGTTGCATATTTGTGTGTTGTTGCATGATTGGAGTTGCATGATTGAATGAAGTCACATGCTTGCTTGCATGCTCGAACATCCACATTGTGCCTTGCATATTTGTTAGTTGCATTGTCTCATGTCCTATGTCTTGCATGACCATTGTATGCCTTGTATGCTTCTTAGCATTGTCCATGTTGCATACTAGTCGACATGCTTAGGATTACATTGCATTGGCATGCATGCTTCGCCTCTTGAATTGCTTGTGATAGAGGTTGAGTTCAATTTGCTTAATTATGTGCATTGCATTCCATATCAACATGCACACTTGATTCTTTAGGCCATCATGCATGGAAATGCCTGATTGATGGCCCGAGAATCGAGGCCCATCCTCCTTTGAGTCATAAATATGATAAGGAATGTAGTTGGTGCATACGTTGCTTGAAATGCATTGCCATGCCAAGTTCTGTCCTCTGCTGCTGTCAAAAACAGATTCTGCAGGAAGATTTGGCCTGCCAGCCATCTGAAGTGCCGACCGGCCATCCATAAGCAGCCGATGGATTAGTTTGTGGTCGGTGACCATTCTCCATGGCCGGTGACCAATTCCCTCAGCCGGTGGTGTTCCACAGCATTCAGGGAAACAACCCTGAGATTTGTGCAGTCTTCAGAGAAGGATAGCAGTCAAAGCAGAGGTAACTTGTACATGGCAGTGACTTTCCGAGCGGAGCCGAGCGCGCATTGCATTGGGCCCTCTTCCCGAGGCTATTTACTGCTTTCATTAGATTAGTTAATTTGTTAATTAATTAATTGGTCTGTAATATTTAATTAGCTTGTAGGTTAATTAACTTGTATTATTCTTTCGGTCCCTTCGAGCGAGGGCAAATTTGTAATAAGTGTGAGTGCGTGTGTGCATGTCTTCCAACCCCCACTTCTTTCTCCCTTTTACTTACCTGCTTTTGATAGTTAGTATTAGGACATGTTTACTTTAGCATACCTTATGCTATGCATGCGTGCATCATTCATTAGTCTTGCATGCACCAGGCTCGGCACATCATGCTAACTGCATAAAGTATTTCAAATCTAACTTGAATACATGCTATCTGTGCATTTTCACATGTCGTCCTTAGATTAGCCGAGCCTATTCTAGATTGCATTCTGTATGCGTTGCATTAGCTACTTAACATGGACTTGGATCATGCATTGATTGCTAACATGTTCTTGTCTTGGCTCGGAGTACATTGTAAGTGCTTTTATGCTTTAGCATCTCGCATGAGTGTGAATGTCAACATGACAGCATGCTTATCATGTGGCTAGATGCTTATGTGATATAAACTGCTTGAATGCCTGTGGTTGAAGGTTGGGCTGTTTGAGTTGGAACAACTCGTTGAAATCCGTGCTTTAGCCTACTTGCGAGTAGCAAATTTCAAACTGGTTTTCAAACAAACGGATATGCAATGCTTCGTTCCAAATTAGGCGATCCAGTCTATACTTGTTTGCTGTGTGCATAACATAGTAATTCTAGGCTAATAACCGGAATAAGAACACATAATGTTTTCAATAATGGATATCACTGTTAGTAGAGGCCGATCTTCGGATCGGACGAGAGGGGGTGCTCATAGCTGACCTTCCCCAATCGTACCCAAGCTCCCGAGCCGAGGCAACTTTGGTGATGACGGACACGTGGCCTTTGGCACCGAGTCAGGGTTTCCTAAATTCTCCCATAAAAAATATTTAGGTGGCGACTCTGTATCTGGCAAAGCAGTCCATGTTTGGCACTTCTTTTCAAAAATCTGTTTCCCAAAACGATTTGTCAGATTTGGACTCTTTGGTTCAGATTAAGAACCGTGACAATTTGAGAGTCCGAACTGTAGTGAGCCCAAAACGAACAGAACGGGACTCGTCCTCCCGAGGCGTTCAAGGACGTCTACAGTGTATAGCAGGATGCCCAACCCTAACCGTAATGAACCCAGGAAAGAATGTCAAGTTTGTGAAGTTAACTATGACACGCCTCACAAACGAGGCCTTAGTTTCAGAACTATTGTTTGGACCCTTTTGTCTTCTTTTGATGGTCATGTTTGACCTTATCTGTATATAAGCTATGGTTTGTATAAATATGGTATTACATGGATCTAGACATATAATATCTTTTATGTGGGTATGTTTGGTGTGAGTTATTAATATAAGAAATGTTTTTGTTCATTCCATTTATGCACAAGCTCATTGGACAATTATTATCTTTTGCTTCCGCTTTTGGCCCTATATGGTTATTTAAAATTGTTTTCTATCTGAGGTCGTAGGTAATCTAATGATTACTGGCCGGTTATGATCCTAACCTATAGGGGCGGGTTCGGGTCATGACACCTCTGTTGCCTCATGTTCAACTCTTTTTGAGAAAAAAGATATTTGAGGCTCTTGTGATCTGGGTATAACTCAAAACGCTTCCCAAACAAGTAGTATCGCCACACTTTCAATGCAAAAACAATTGCTGCCAACTCTAATTCATGAGTAGGGTATCGTCTCTCATGAGGTTTTAACTGCCGTGAGGCATAAGATACAACCTTCTGATATTGCATTAACACACATCCCAAACCAATTCCACTTGCATCGGTAAATACTACTAACTCTTCCCTTTGTACTGGTATAATTAACACCGGAGCTATAGTCAAACGCTACTTTAACTCCTGGAAAGCTCTTTCATAATCATCTGTCTATAAGAACTTCACATTCTTTCGAGTAAACTTGGTCATGGGTGTCGCAATAATGGAAAACTTCTCTATAAATCTCCTGTAATAACCAGCTAGTCCTAAAAACTCCTCACCTCTGAAGGGTTTGTAAGCTACTTCCATTCTTTGACTACAATAACTTTCTCAAGATCTACCGTTATCCCCTAGTTAGACACAACATGTCCCAAAAACGAAACTTCTTTCTCCCAAAAGTGACACTTATTGAACTTAGCATATAACTGTTGCTCCCTCAAAGTCTGCAACACGACTTTCAAGTGTTCTCTATGCTTTTCCTCATTCTTAGAATATACTAGAATATCATCTATGAAGATAATCACAAACTTATCTAGATACAGTTGAAAAATTTTGTTCATCAAGTCCATGAAACAGGTAGGAGCATTTGTCAAACCAAAAGACATTACGGGAAATTCGTACAACTCATGCTGAGTTCAAAAAGCAGTAAGTAGTATACTTTCTTCTGACACACCCATCAGATGGTAATTCGTTCTGAGATCAAACTGAGAGAAGTGTCCCCTTCAATTGATCAAACAAGTCATCAATTCTAGGTAGCGGATACTTGTTCTTGACAGTCACCTTATTCTGTTCTCTATAATCTATGCACATGAGGAAAGTGCCATCTTTCTTAGAGACAAAGATCGCGAGTGCTCCCCACAAGGAGTTACTTGAACGTATGAACCCTTTCTGAAGTATCTTTTCCAAATGAATCTTCATCTTCATAAGCTCTTTAGGCGCCATTCTGTATGCCGCCTTAGAAATCAGTACAGTTCCCAACACTAAGTCAATGCAAAATTCTACTACCCGTCGAGGTAGAAGTCCAGGTATCTCCTGAAATACATCCTTAAACTCACATACCACATCTACCTCACTAATATCATGCTTAGGGATTTCTACCGTGTCACGACCCAAACCCGTCCCTATGGGTTTAGCACCGTAACCGGCCAGTAATCCGAGATTACCGAAGGCCTGCTTAATAGTAATACAGTAATACAGAGTATAGGGGCTGGCGGAAGCCAATACAGTAAATAAACAATACCCAATGAGCTCTGACAGTTTGTATGCAAAAAGACTTTTATTCAAAGATATACAGTCAGACAAAACAATATGTACAAATATACAATCTTTCAGGGACCTAATCCCTATTAAACAGTACAGTACAATACATTCTATTCAGTTCTCAAAACAGTACAGAAGGGAAGAATAAAAAGACCCCTAAGCCAAAGCATGGCAGGTTCGGAACCTCGCATTGAGGCACATAGGTTGGCTCGACAAAACTGGAGTTTACCCCGACGCTTCTAGCTGCGGTCTGGTGCCTGTACACCTACATATATATATGAGCAATGAGCTAAAGCCCAGTGAATAACATAATGCGTAAAGGGATTAGGAATGAATCTCCTTACAGTAATGAAAACAATTCATTGATTCAGTATTTCAGTCGTTCAGTCAGTATAGTCATATGTGGTACATCCATTAGCATAACAGTACAGAAAACAGTAGGTCTTAAAAGACCGAACAGTAGTGATGGCCATCAGTCAGTAAACAGTAGTGGTTCCAACAAGGGAACCGACAGAGATCTCTGTAACAGTAACAGTAACAGTAGGTGTCAAGGATGCCACAATACAGTTCAATATATAGGACATACATTCATTCAATTAACAGTATTCAATTCAGAAACAGTACAGTTCAGTTGTTCAGAAAATAATCATTTTTGAACATATCTTTACACAATCGTTACTCACAGAGTTCTGGGCTACAGTAAACTAGAGCGCGTCTCCTTAGTCGCCAACTCTACACAGTTAACAGATTGAACACACGCTAAGCTACACAGTTGGGAAAGATAACAGCTTAATCCCTAATGCCTCGGTGTGTTTCTACATCTACATCCTTAAAAAGATGTCTTAAACTAGGTCTAATAATGCCTAGGATGAGATGAGGATGCAAAGATGCACTTTAAAAGCGTTTCCAGAATTTTCAAAAAACAGGAGTCACGCTCGAGCATAGGTTACTCCGCTCGAGCGGATATGCAGACAAAGGTTTCCGCTCGAGCGTAGACTTACTCGCTCGAGCGTTCTGCAAAACAGTCAAAGTGCTGGAAAGGCGAAAATCACGCTCGATTGGGCGCTCGACACCCGCTCGAGCATGAGACACAATGTCCCGCTCAAGCGTCAATTAATTTGCTCGAGCGGACTTCAAAACAGAACAAAAATGCTGGGAGCACGATTCCACGCTCGAGCGCCAGTCACCCCGCTCGAGCGTGAGTCCAGATTCTGGAAATTCCAGATTCGAACCTCAAGCTCAAAACCAAGTTTTCAAACCATAAATTCGATCCTCTTGGGCCAATTTTCTAGAAAACACATCAAAACTCATACTTTAACATGATTCAAAGCTCAATTTGCAAAATCAAAGCCCAAGGGTGTTTTAAATAAACTCGATTTGAAACCAATTTTCATGAACAATATTTCAAACATGACATGCATGAGTTTAACTCAATTCAAAGCTTCAATTTCATGCTCTAGTGAGCCAATTCTTCCAAGGACAAGATGAAATCATGGACTTAAACACAATATGAACATGCATGTAACATTTTACCATGAAATCAACTCACAACTCAACAATTCAAACATGCATGCATGGAATGAGCTTCAATTTGACATGCTAGGACTAGAACATAACTCAATTCATCAATTTAGACATGAACAATGCAAGAATCCACTTAAACACAACAATGAGAGGTTGAATTCCTCACCTAGAGCTTCAATTACAAGTATAGAAGTCCAATTAGGCAATTCTCCTATTATCCCTTCAAGTCTTCCAAGCCAATTCTCTAGAACAATTCAACTCTCCCTCACTCTCTTCCTTGGTCGGTTGAAGGCAACAAAAAGGCTGATGAGGTGTGTTTGATACAAAGGAATGAGTCTCAAGAGTGCTAAGCTAGTGGTCCACTAGTGGTGGCAAAATGGTGAATAAGGCCAACTGTGCAATTAAGCTCATTTTAATCTAATTTAATCATACCTAATCAGTTTTCAGGTAAATATACCATAAAATCCTATAAATTATGAGGATCATGAAACATTAATCAATCTCTGGTTCGGCCGCCAATAAGGCCTTCAATTAGCAGTTCAAACATAAAAACACAAACAGATAATCAAACAATCAAACAGATAGACATACAATTGAACAGATATACTCAGTCAATTCAGTTTCAATTTCAGTCAGTCAGTTCAGTAGTTTATTCAGTTCACTTATCAGTCACAATCAGTTCAGTTTAACGGTAATCAGTAGTTTATCGGTAAACAGTAGCGAGGGTTGTTACAGTCTCCCCTCTTTAGAAAGAGTTTAGTCCTCTAAACTCGAGTTACCTTCATGCTGGAAGAAAACAGGGTTCAGTGGAAACAGTTCAGGATATCTTTTAGCCATGTCATCTTCCCTTTCCCAAGTGGCATACACGCCACCATGGTTTTGCCAGTCGACTTTCACTAATGGGATCTCTTTGCTTCTCAACTTTTTGATCCGTCGGTTTACAATCTGAATAGGCCGTTCCTCAAAAGTGTAGTCGTCACTCAGCACTACACGAGTTGGCTCTATTACATGGAAAGGATCCCGGAGGTAGTCCCTCAACATAGAAATGTGGAAGACGTTATGTATATGCTCCATTTCAGGAGGAAACGCAACTTGATACGCCACCGGATTGATTTTCTCGATAATCTCGTACGGTCCGACATATCTCGGCGCTAACTTGCCTTTGACTCCAAAACGAGTCTGGCCTTTCATCGGTGTCACTTTCACAAAAACGTGATCACCCACTTCATACTCTCTGTCTTGTCTTCTAACATCAGCATTACTTTTCTGTCTGCTCTGAGCGGTTTTCAGTCTCTGTTGTATCAGTTTCACCTTCTCAGTTGTTTCATAAACAATCTCGGGCCCAAGCAAAGGCCCATCTCCAACTTCTACCCAGCAAATCGGAGATCTACATTTTCTGCCATATAATGCCTCGAAAAGCGCCATACCAATGCTCGAATGGTAGCTGTTATTATAGGCGAATTCAGCCAATGGCAAATGGCTTTCCCAGTTTCCCTGAAAATCAAGGACACACATTCTCAGTAAATCCTCCAGAGTCTGGATGGTTCTTTCTGACTGGCCATCGATCTGAGGATGATAAGCACTACTCAATTTCAATTCAGTACCCAATGCAGTCTGTAAGCTTTGCCAAAATCTCGACGTAAGCTTCGAATCCCTGTCAGAAACAATGGACACAGGCACTCCGTGCAGTCTAACAATTTCATCAATATAGAGTATAGCCAACTTGTCCGCATTATAAATTGTCTTAACAGGTAAGAAGTGAGCAGATTTAGTCAGTCTATCAACAATAACCCAAATTGAGTCCATACCTTTACTAGAGCGAGGTAATCCAACGATAAAATCCATGGTAATATGTTCCCATTTCCACTCCGGTATCGGTAAGGGCTGCAATAAGCCTGCGGGTCGTTGATGTTCGGCTTTTGACTTGTTGGCAATGAAGACATTTTGACACAAAATCGGCAATTTCTTTCTTCATTTCCGACCACCAGAAATTCAGTTTCAGATCTTGATACATTTTCGTGTTCCCTGGATGGATAGAAAATTTTGAATTGTGGCCCTCTTGCAGAACTCTTCCTTTCAATTCAGTATCATTCGGTACACACAGTCTTTCTTGAAATTTCAGTACATTATTTTCAAATTTGAAACCCGGTCTTGGTTTGGATTTCCTTTCTTCGATGATCCTCTTCAAGAAGTCATCCAATTGCTGTTTCTCTTTAATCTCTTCAATCAGTGCCGGTTGAGCAGAAATAGCAGCTAAGGTTCCACTTTGTTCTCGTACAACAATTTCAATTTCAGATTTTTCAAGGTCACAAAGCAATTCTTTCTGCCCGGTAAGCAAACAGGCTAAATTTGCAGTCGATTTCCGACTCAATGCATCGGCAACGGTGTCGGCTTTTCTCGGATGGTATAAAATCTGTAGGTCATAGTCTTTAATCAGTTCTAGCCATCTCCGCTGTCTCATGTTCAGTTCTTTCTGTGTGAAGAAATATTTCAAACTCTTATGGTCGGTATATACTTCACATGTTGCCCCATAAAGGTAGTGACACCAGATTTTTAGTGCAAATACTACTGCAGCAAGTTCCAGATCATGGGTCGAGTAGTTCTTTTCATGCGGTCTCAGTTGCCGGGAAGCATAGGCAATTACTCTCCCGTTCTGCATTAAAACACACCCCAAACCCTTATGAGAAGCATCACTAAATATGGTATAACCATCCGTACCTGAAGGTAAGGTAAGAACTGGTGCAGTCACGAGTCAAGTCTTCAACTCTTGGAAAGCTGATTCCCTTTGGTCAGTCCAGTCGAATGATATTCCCTTCTGTGTCAGTTGAGTTAATGGTAAGGCAATTTTGGAGAAGTCTTTGACAAATCTTCTGTAATACCCAGCTAGTCCCAAAAAGCTTCGGACTTCTGTCACATTTGTCGGTCTAGGCCAGTTCACTACAGCTTCAATTTTCTATGGATCAACAGAAATTCCATCTTTGCTAACAACATGCCCCAAAAACATAACATGATCAAGCCAGAATTCGCATTTAGACAGTTTAGCATAAAATTTCTGTTCTCTTAGGGTCTGTAGGGCAAGTCTCAGATGATGTTCATGTTCTTCTATACTTTTGGAGTAAATCAGTATGTCATCAATGAATACAACAATAAAGTCATCAAGGTACGGTTTAAAGATTCTGTTCATTAGGTCCATAAATGCAGCAAGTGCATTGGTAACTCCAAAAGGCATAACTAAAAATTCATAATGTCCATACCTCATTCGAAAAGCAGTTTTATCAATGTCTTCTGGTTTAACTTTCAGCTGATGGTATCCGGATCTGAGATCGGTCTTCGAAAACACTTGAGCACCCTGTAACTGATCAAATAAGTCATCAATACGTGGCAATGGGTATTTATTTTTCACAGCTACCTTATTCAGTTCACGGTAATCAATGCACAGTCTCAGTGAGCCGTCTTTCTTCTTCACAAATAAAACAGGAGCACCCCAAGGCGAAGTGCTAGGTCTAATGAACTTCTTATCTAACAATTCCTGTAATTGCACTTTCCATTCCTTCAGTTCAGTTGGAGCCATTCGGTAAGGAGCTTTAGATACTGGCTGCGTTCCCGGAATCACATCAACGGTGAATTTGATCTCTCTATCAGTCAAATCCCCTGGCAAATTATCTGGGAAAACATCTGGAAACTCTCTGACTACAGGAATACTGTTCACGTTAGCATTATCATCAGTAGATACAGTCAATACAGAACACAGATATCCCTTACACCCCTTTCTAATCAATTTTACAGCTTTCATAGATGAAATCAAATACGGAGGAGGTACTACTCCAACCCCATTAAACACAAATTCGGGTAAACCCGATGGACGGAAAACTACTTGTTTCGTTACACAGTTTATGGTGGCATGGTATTTCGTTAACCAGTCCATTCCCAGTATTACATCAAAATGATCAATGTTCAGAGGCAGTAAGTCAATAAACAAATGTGCATCACCAACAATAATTTCACAAGCAGGGTACATATATGCACAGGTCATAGATTCCCCAATGGGTGATGATACAGCTAACAGATAATTCATGGGTTCTAATGGTCTATTCAATTTTCGCGAAAAAGCATGCGACACATATGAATGCGTAGACCCCGAATCAATCAGTACATAAGCATTTTGGGTGCAAATAGAGAGAATACCTGACACAACGGTCTCGGTATTCTGCACGTCTCCCGGTACTAGGGCAAACACTCGGCCCTGCCTCATGGGCTCTTTCCCGGTAGCTCTGGGGTTCGGTTTTGGTGCAACAGTTGATGCCGCCACGCTTGGTGTAGCTTTACTACTGGCCTGTGGAGCAGAGGGGCAGTCTTTAACCATGTGGCCTATCTTGCCACACCTATAGCAAGCTCCAGATATTTTGTAACAAACTACCTTGTGATTTTTACCACATTCAGAATAGGGCGGTATTGAACGGTTTCCTTGACTGGAAGTAGTCGTTGACCCCGTATTCTGTTTTTTATTCACTGGGTTATGCTTGCCTTTCTTAAACTTGAAACCCTGTCTCTTACCACGCCATTCAGACGCTGGTGTTTCAGTTTTTAGTGCTTCGATGTTCGACTCAGCCATCAAAGCTCGGTCCAGGACATTCACATAATTCGGTAATTTCAAAACATTTATTCTGTCAAGAATTGCAACATTAAGGCTGCCTTCGAACTTTCTGGCCTTCTTGTAATCAGTGTCCACCATATGCAATGCATATCTCGCAAGCTCGGTGAACTTTGTTTCATATTCACCAACGGACATTGTGCCCTGCTTCAGCTGTTCAAACTCAGTCACCTTTCTATCCCTAACACACTAAGGGAAATACTTCTCAAAGAAGGCTCCCTTGAATTGAGCCCAAGTCATAACTGCATTTTCATTACGGATGAGCATCCACCAGCTTCTAGCTTCTTCTTGCAGAGTAAAGGTGGCCAATAGCACTTTATGTGCTTTAGAGCACGGAAAAACCTCAAATAATTTTTCAGTCTCAAGAACCCATGCTTCAGCCTTTAACGGTTCAAGGCCTCCCTGAAAGGATGGCGGTTTCATTTTGCTGAACTTGTGGGTGAGAGCTATTATGTCCCCATCATTAGCGTTAGTATTCTGTTTCGGAACAGCCGGAGGAGGAGGTGGGGGCTGTTGATTCTGTTGCTGGTCTAATCTTTCAGTTGTCAGTTCCATCATCCGTTCCAGTCTGGCCATTCTGGCCTCAGAGGATGAGGATTCGGTTGCAGTGTTTGTATTATCCATTTCACTTTAAGCAGTTGTAACAATTATCAATATAGACAGTCATTGTTTACACAGGTTCATACTTTAGCATATATTCAGTCAGTCATAACACACACTTATCATGCTCATGTAATGCCCTAATCACTTTTCTAGGACATCCTATAGCTCATTCGGACACGTGTGTGCGGTATAACTTATGGTAAGTATCACTCTGATACCACTCTGTCACGACCCAAACCCGCCCCTATGGGTTTAGCACCGTAACCGGCCAGTAATCCGAGATTACCGAAGGCCTGCTTAATAGTAATACAGCAATACAGAGTATAGGGGCTGACGGAAGCCAATACAGTAAATAAACAATGCCCAATGAGCTGTAACAGTCTGTATGCAAAAAGACTTTTATTCAAAGATATACAGTCAGACAAAACAATATGTACAAATATACAATCTTTCAGGGACCTAATCCCTATTAAACAGTACAGTACAGTACATTCTATTCAGTTCTCAAAACAGTACAGAAGGGAAGAATAAAAAGACCCCTAAGCCAAAGCATGACAGGTTCGGAACCTTGCATTGAGGCACATAGGTTGGCTCGACAAAATTGGAGTTTACCCCAACGCTTCTAACTGCGGTCTGGTGTCTGTACACCTACATATATATATATGAGCAGTGAGCTAAAACCCAGTGAATAACATAATGCGTAAAGGGGTTAGGAATGAATGTCCTTACAGTAATGAAAACAGTTCATTGGTTCAGTATTTCAGTCGTTCAGTCAGTACAGTCATATGTGGTACATCCATTAGCATAACAGTATAGTAAACAGTAGGTCTTAAAAGACCGAACAGTAGTGATGGCCATCAGTCAGTAAACAGTAGTGGTTCCAACAAGGGAACCGACAGAGATCTCTGTAACAGTAACAGTAACAGTAGGTGCCAAGGATGCCACAATACAGTTCAATATACAGGACATACATTCATTCAATTAACAGTATTCAATTCAAAAACAGTACAGTTCAGTTGTTCAGAAAATAATCATTTTTGAACATATCTTTACACAATCGTTACTCACAGAGTTCTGGGCTACAGTAAACTAGAGCGCGTCTCCCCAGTCGCCAACCCTACACAGTTAACAGATTGAACACACGCTAAGCTACACATTTGGGAAAGATAACAGCTTAATCCCTAATGCCTCGGTGTGTTTCTACATCTACATCCTCAAAAAGATGTCTTAAACTAGGTCTAATAATGCCTAGGATGAGATGAGGATGCAAAGATGCACTTTAAAAGCGTTTCCAGAATTTTCAGAAAACAGGAGTCACGCTCGAGCGTAGGTTACTCCGCTCGAGCGGATATGCAGACAAAGGTTTCCGCTCGAGCGTAGACTTACCCGCTCGAGCGTTCTGCAAAACAGTCAAAGTGCTGGAAAGGCGAAAATCACGCTCGATTAGGCGCTCGACACCCACTCGAGCATGAGACACAATGTCCCGCTCGAGCATCAATTAATCCGCTCGAGCGGACTTCAAAACAGAACAAAAATGCTGGGAGCACGATTTCCACGCTCGAGCGCCAATCACCCCGCTCGAGCGTGAGTCCAGATTCTGGAAATTCCAGATTCGAACCTCAAGCTCAAAACCAAGTTTTCAAACCATAAATTCGATCCTCTTGGGCCAATTTTCCAGAAAACACATCAAAACTCATACTTTAACATTATTCAAAGCTCAATTTGCAAAATCAAAGCCCAAGGGTGTTTCAAATAAACTCGATTTGAAACCAATTTTCATGAACAATATTTCAAACATGACATGCATGAGTTTAACTCAATTCAAAGCTTCAATTTCATGCTCTAGTGAGCCAATTCTTCCAAGGACAAGATGAAATCATGGACTTAAACACAATATGAACATGCATGTAACATTTTACCATGAAATCAACTCACAACTCAACAATTCAAATATGCATGCATGGAATGAGCTTCAATTTGACATGCTAGGACTTGAACATAACTCAATTCATCAATTTAGACATGAACAATGCAAGAATCCACTTAAACACAACAATGAGAGGTTGAATTCCTCACCTAGAGCTTCAATTACAAGTACAGAAGTCCAATTAGGCAATTCTCCTATGATCCCTTCAAGTCTTCTAAGCCAATTCTCTAGAACAATTCAACTCTCCCTCACTCTCTTCCTTGGTCGGTTGAAGGCAACAAAAAGGCTGATGAGGTGTGTTTGATACAAAGGAATGAGTCTCAAGAGTGCTAAGTTAATTGTCCACTAGTGGTGGCAAAATGGTGAATAAGGCCAACTATGCAATTAAGCTCATTTTAATCTAATTTAATCATACCTAATCAGTTTTCAGGTAAATATACCATAAAATCCTATAAATTATGAGGATCATGAAACATTAATCAATCTCTGGTTCGGCCGCCGATAAGGCCTTCAATTAGCAGTTCAAACATAAAAACACAAACAGATAATCAAACAATCAAACAGATAGACATACAATTGAACAGATATACTCAGTCAATTCAGTTTCAATTTTAGTCAGTCAGTCAGTTCAGTAGTTTATTCAGTTCACTTATCACTCACAATCAGTTCAGTTTAACGGTAATCAGTAGTTTATCGGTAAACAGTAGCGAGGGTTGTTACATACCGAGCACAGAAAACTCGTTATCACCGACTCTCCTCCATCGCTATAAGTATGGGTAAGCCATGGCATACTAGGAATATCTATATTCATAGTCCTCCCAGCACAATCTAGAGTCACAAAGTGTTTTCGCAGCCAATCCATACCCAAAATAATTAAAAACCCTAATACAATTAGGTCCACATACAAGACTTAGCCCGCAAAATCAATCTCAAAATCTTTACACATCTCATAAAGAGTAACTGTCCCTTCCAAAGGGGTCTCAACATGAATAAGTCTAGACAATGAGGTAGTTATAAGGTGTTCTCTTTCTACAAACTGTTTAGATATGAAATAATGAGAGGCACCAGTATTAAAAATTACTCTAATGGGTTCTTGAAAAAGATTAAATGTATCTTGCACTTTGTCATTTCCTGGCATCACTGCGAATGCCCTGACTAGAGTTGCCTAACCCTGTCATATCTGCTGTTTCTAAGAACAATCCTTGACTACATATCCCAACTGCTGACACCCAAAACATTTCTTATTAATCGGTTGAGGTGCTACTGCTCTGATAGGTGGGGGTCCCTCAAACTGAGGTACGGGAGGACGATAACCCATCTGTGGCACCTGTTGCCGCTATCCTTGATAACCTTATGAGTGCAAACCACCCTGTCTCTGATAATAATGCCTCTGCGGCTAGAAATTTCCCTGGGGCCTGAAATTACCCTGAGGTCTGAAATTTCCCTGACTACCTTGTTGTTGTGGCCTTTGAAATTACTGACCCCTATGCCTTTTATCGTAAGGTCGGTATATGTTCTCTTCACGCTGCTGGAAATGACTCCCCTTTAGAAGTCTCTCCGACCTTGGCCTTCCCTTTTTTAAATTGTTTCTCATTTTCTTCATACTTCAGTGCCAAGTCAAGAACTCTGTCAAACGATTCAGCATCAAAGGGAATAAGGAACTTAGACAGGTTATGATTTAATCCCTTAACAAACTTCTAATTCTTCTTCTCCTACGTGTCAACCAATTGAGGGGCATAACAAGACAACTCATTAAACTTGGTGACATACTCGACCACTGTTCTATCCTCTTGAGTCAACTTCAAAAATTCATCATTCAGTTGAGAACGAATAGCAGGAACAAACTTCCTATTAAAACGGGTCTTGAAATTTGTCCAAGTCAAAGTTGTCAAATTTAGACTCTCCTTACATGAGCTCCACCAAAATAGGGCTACTCCCTCAAGTTGGTGTGAAGCCAACTCCTGTTTTTGGACCTTGATGAGCATCATACGACCAAACACCATCTCAGATTTCTGGACTCAAGTGTCAACTATAGTGGGTTCTTCATCTCCAGAGAATTTCTGACCTCCCAAAGAACCAAAGTCTTTGTTTCTCTTCGCAAAGGGATCTCCCTGCTAACCTTAATTATTGTTCTGCACAACTTGAAGTAACTGAGCCATCATGTCCCCTACATTAACCTGTAGAGTATTGGCTGCCCCGGTAGCAACCGCCGCCGCCGCCGTCGCATTAGCAGTTGTTTCTTCCCCTGTACCACTAGGCTCAAAATTTCTCAAATTATATCTTCTAGCTATCACCTTCAAATTAAACTCACAAAAAGAATTCGTTCATAAATACATAGAATAAATTCAACCACCAAACTAAACCAGCTAACCCTTGTTTCCACAATCCGAGGATCACCTAAACTCTCACAATTCTAGGGTAACCTAGAGCTTTGATACCCAACTATCATGCCCCAAAATTTAAATAATTAAATATTAAATTAGGAAAAAAAATCTCAATCAATATTTCATCATCCAAATCCTAAAGGTGAAACAAAATCTAAATGTTTACGTCTTAATCTGGTTTAAGTAAATTTCAATACTCAAAAAAAAAAAATTACAAGGGATAAAAAATAATAATTAACAAACGCTAACCAAACTATCCATCATAAATTCATAACTATCCAATTCCTCCAACATTAAAGTCGCAACAAATAGTCAAAACAACTTAAATAATGCAAAGTTAGAAAATAACCCACAATGCCAAATTATCAAAATACTAAGGTCATAAAAAATAAATAAACTAATATCAACCCTAAATTAGAAAACAAAAGAAGTCTGAGAGACATGTCTTACAACCATCGTTATTTCTCGTCACCACCGCAGTCCCAACTAATCCTGCAAAAAAAGCTCGGCTACGCTCAAACAGAACGCATCTGAGATGCCAAAAGACAAAACGGGTCAGTATACAAGTATATTAGTATGAGTACAAGATTTGACACTCACGCATCCACCAAACACAAACAAAAGTACATTTAATTCTTGTTATAGGATAAGACAAGTAGTTCTACCTGTATCGAGACGAATGGATAGTTTTCCGAGATACGGTAGTATTTAGTTTCTTGCTAGTACACAACTAAATATAAATTGAGTATATAAAATAAATAAATAAATAAAATATGGTGGGTCAGCCCTGCATAAAAAATTAGTAACTCCCACCATTCTACAAAAAATAAAATTAGTATAATTTAATCATAAGTAAATTATTAAAGAAGTATGAAAATATACCGCTTCATGCTTAAATCATTCAAATGGACCAAAACTCAAAGAATAAATGTTATACAGAATCAAATTTACTAAAAGGTATTGCAGATGGATTTAATGGAAACTGAATAGGTTGAGAGAAAAACTTAATAGGAGAACCTAGATGGAATTCGACTGAAAAACTTGAAGCTGAAAATGAAAAGACACTGTCTTAAGATGACTTTTTTCAAAAAAGTTCAAAACACAAAAAGTGTTCAGAATAATATTTTAATCCAATTTGCGGGATATCAGTGAAAAGGAGCTCGTTTTGTGGGTTAAAACAGCATCTAAAGTCTGTATTGCTAAAATGAATAAAAACTATTGTAACCAAGATCATCCGATTACAAGTTTTAATTGATCTTTTTAGTAAAAAAGTTAAATACAAAAGTTGTCTAGAATTACGTTTACATGCCTCTGTCCAAATTTCGTAATTTATCGAGATCTTTTACTATTTTTCAAGATATACAAATCAATATAATTCAAACTATACCAATAAACTCATATTTAATTCTTTGAACCTTAATTTCA
The DNA here is from genome assembly GCF_055761805.1 of Camellia sinensis. NCBI lineage: Eukaryota > Viridiplantae > Streptophyta > Magnoliopsida > Ericales > Theaceae > Camellia > Camellia sinensis. The sequence continues at coordinate 85,159,346 of NC_138974.1, forward strand.
CCACTTCAGCCCTTCACTTCTGGCCTACACATATATTCCATGTGTCTCCTGTATACCTAACACCGCTCCGAAGCCAAACTTGTACGGAGGTATCATCCCCGAATTTGACTCACACTCCACAGATGGTTAGTATATACATACACGTGTAAATCAAAGCACTCATCTACTCCTGAGAAAGAGGCAACAATATATATATATACACAAACACTCATCTACTCATGAGAACAAACATGACAATTCCGAGCCTATGGCATTCAAACAAATCTCATAATTCTCACTTTTTTTTATACACTTTTTCTCACCAGTACTTAAATAAAACAACAATTCATTGAGTCATGGTGGAGTATTTATAATTTATCTATAGGTTCCTAATTTAATTTAATTTCATATATCCATGAGTTTGATTGCATCCATAAAATAAATATATGTATAAAAACCCTAAACCTTACATGCACAACTAATCAAAATAGTTGAAATCAATCTATCATCTACACGCAAGTACAATATCAAACCAACATCAAATAAATAAATAAATAAAAACAACAAAATAAATATAAATCAAGGAAAGTGGGTTTTGCACTCATAATTATTTTTTAAAAAATCAAAGAAATACTTAGAGAATTAATGAAACCACCAAAATAAAACCCTCTCTCTCTCTCTCTCTCTCTCTCTCTCTCTCTCTTCTTTGCCGCACATCACAAAGCCCTCTTTTTTTTCCCCTTGTTAGTGACAACCTCTAATGCTTATAACCTAATTGACATTATATTATAATTTGTTGTATAAATACAACTTATATAAATATGCTATATAAGATCAATATATATAACACTTTTTTTATATATACATATTCGGATTAATTATATATAATTAAATATCACATAAAATTAATTAAATATCACATTAAATTCTCATGTATCCACTCATGCATCCACACAATTAATAAAGTCAAAAATATATTAAAATAGAAATAATAATAATAATAATAATAATAATAATAATAATAATAATAATAATAATAATAATAATAATAATGACTTACAAAAAATTAGGGTCACTACAAATTTATTGTGGACCCCAATACTAAAAGTTTGAGAAGGATATTAGACCAATTTTCCCTTTGGATAGTGATATGAACAAATAATAATAATAAAAATACAATATAAGTTTTTTTTTTTTTTTAAGTATCTATTTAAATTTAGAGTAAATAATGCTTATTTCTCTTGATATTTGAAGTAAATACAGTCTACACATTTTTGATATAATTATACTTCTCAAGATTTTAATTCATATAACACATAAGTCTTTATTAATAATTTGTAAATCATGTAAATGCAAAATGATATTAAATTTTTATTTTTATTTTTTTGGTCAATATATTTATCTTAATGTCTACTCACTATTAGTATTAGTTTTGATCGTTTTAATCATACCAAAAGAGGTATTAGTGTAATCATATAAAAAATATGAGATTAAATGCATTTTTTCCATAAATTTAAATAATAAAAAAAGTTAGTGTAATTCTAATAATATAGAGAGCTAGATAGATTATTTTTGAGTTGAAATGATGAAGAATCAAAAGTTACACATTATGTTTACTTAAATATCATTAGAGACTTGAAAAAAAATTAATATAAATTGCACATATATATTATTTTCATTCTCTTTTAAAATTATTTAAGTAACTGTTGCTTCATCCCAAATGTTCAACACTATCTCTACACAATCCAAAAAATTAGAAAAAAAATGCTTTCACGGTGTTTGGTTTCAATTTTCTAAATTTAATTTTTTGAAAATAAGCTTTTTGTTTTTAGTGAGTATTTTTAAAATTTTATGTAATTTTTTATTTTTTTAGATGCACTTTACTTAAATGTATCCAAAAATTAAAATATTTGTACAAAAAATTAATAAATATACAAGAATATAAAAAATGTACTGAATTCTCATATTTTTCTTATTTTTTTTATTTTTGGTATTTTACGAATTTTCTAAAAATTGTTCTCACAAATATTATACTTTTTAAGTGTATTTATGTTGAGTGTATCTAAATTTTTTTTTAAAAAAAATGCTTAGAATATTAAAAAATTTAGTGAAAATAAAAAAAATGAAAAATAAAAAATTTCAATTTTTTAAAGAAGTAAATCCTAAAAAACCAAAACAAACAAGCTTATTTATTTAATTTTGTTGGGTTAGGTGAGAAATTTTAAATGTCTATTAATTAATTGTAGTTGGGTTGCAAATGGCCCTCGGTTGGTATTATATGTGTTCAGCTTGTCTCATGTTGAGATTAAGATTGGATCCGTCTAATCTAGTCCATGGGTCTATTTTGGGTTCATTTGATAATCCGAATCATTCAATGTATAGAACTCGTCGCGTATTATATCCCTGTAAAAGATCACGTTGATCGTATATCAATAGCTATTTGAATTCTGTCAACCGTTTATTTTTTCACCATTCATTTTTTTAATATAAATCTAATCCGATCAAATAACTATTGATATCCGATCAACGTGATGTTTTATAAAGACATAGTACTCGACGAGTTTTACGCATTGAACAGTTCGAATTATCGAAACAAGACCCAAAAATGAACCCATCGGTAGAACTAAACGGATCCAATCTTGATCTCAACATGAGACAAGTTGGGCCCTTCTATTATAATGCCGAATATTTTCCTAAACTTAAATTCATTTGTTGCTCCAATAATTGTCTAAAAACAACTTCACTAATTTCACTGCGTTTGTCTAAACCTTTGCATTGAGCTTCCTAGCTATTTGGAAATAATGGTCATTTTTTTTTATTATTATATTATAATTCAAATAAGGTTCCTTCTTTAAAGAAAAAAGTCAAAAAAAAAGAAAAAGAAAAAGAAACCTTTGTTTCAAATTTATCTTTATCAATTATTACCAATTGACTAAGATGATCAAAACCAACTGGCCTAATGAATCAACAATTAATGATAAGAGAAAACAATAATCGCCGCTAATTTTTGTCAGAGCATCTCCAACCACTCTTTATTTTTCACTAGCTAAAGTATAAAAAAATGACACTCTTTATTTTACCTAATTAGTTTAGCTATTGTGTGTTTCAACCATACTCTTTATTTTAGCTAGTCATTCAAACTAATTTAACCAATTTTCAAAACAAAAAATGCCACATATATATATATATATATATATATTACTCTTTTTCATAGAATGCCACATATGCACCTACTCTCTAATATGGTTGCCAATGTGACATTTGCAATAATATTTTTAAAAATAATATTTGTTAATATTAGTTTTAAAAATATTATAAAAAATAATTTTAAGTAATATTTATTTTTTTATTATAAAATTTATAGTATGTGAATACATTTCAACATATGAATTTGGTGGAACCATCTTGAAAGAAATGGAGGGGAAGAATAAAAGAAAACAATAAAGAATTTTTTTAAAAAAATAACAATACAAAGGAAGTTCTTCAATAATTATAATTTATAAAATTAAGAACCGAAAGAACACAAATTAACTAATTAAAAACCTTACAAAGGTCAATGAATAAATAAGAAAAAAAATCATAAATAGCAAAGTTAGGAATAAAATTCAAAATAAATAAACTATTTCTAACACTAATTGTTACAAATCTCCATGTAGATGCCACAAATGCTCAACTAGGTCTGCTTGGAGTTTAGAATGAGTTTGTCTATCTCTTATGCGATGATGATTTTGAATGAAGTCATAAAGTTCGGGTGTACGCTCGTGTGACACTGCTGGAGGGAGAGTTTCATCGATTGCATCATAATTACAGTCTATATTTTGTTCATTTCGCTCATCCTCAACAATCATGTTATGCAATATTATACATGCCTTCATAATAACTTTAAGGGTTTCAACTTTCCAAAAACGTGCAGGTCCTCGCACAATTGAGAAACGTGCTTGGAGCACTCCAAATGCTCGTTCGACATCCTTCCTTGCTGACTCTTGAGCCTTAGCAAAATGTATTTGCTTATTGCCTCGTGGAGATGGAATTGTTTTAACGAATGTTGACCATTGAGGATATATACCATCACCGAGATAATATCCCATTGTATAGTCATTTCCATTGATTGAGTAATCAACTTGGAGAGCACGCCCTTCAGTAAGGAGAGAAAATACAGAAGAACGTTCTAACACATTGATGTCGTTATGAGATCCCGGTAATCCAAAAAATGCATGCCATATCCATAGATCATAGGAAGCCACCGCTTCTAAAATAATAGTTGGTTCATGGATATGACCACAATACATACCTTTCCATGCAGTAGGACAATTCTTCCACTTCCAATGCATACAATCAATGCTCCCCAACATTCCAGGAAACCCACGATTTTTTCCCACCTCTAGTAATTTAGCAATGTCATCTTTGTTTGGTGCCCTCAAGTACACATCTGAAAAAATTGCAACCACTGCCTGAACAAACCTTTGTAGACTTTCTATTGCAGTGCTTTCTCCAATCCTCACATAATCATCTACAGAATCGGCCGCTACTCCATAAGCGAGCATCCTCATAGCCGCTGTCATCTTTTGAAGGGAAGACAGACCAAGAACTCCAATAGCATCTTTCTTCTGCACAAAATAAGGATCATATGCTTCCACCATAGATAAAATACGAAGAAAGAGATATCGACTCATCCGAAACCTCCTCCTAAATAAATTGGGCGGATATATAGGCGTTTCAGAGAAGTAATCTTGATAAAGTCTCTTGTGGCCTTGAATTCGATTACGATAAATAACTGTATGACCTTGAATAGAACCACGACGTAATCCCAATTGCCTCTCATTATTTAGCCGCTCTTCTTCTAAAGCAGCTATTGCAAATATCTCCAATTCATTATCAGAATCAGAGTCATCAATAATCATCTTAATTACACTATTGCGAGCCATGGAAATTAAAAGAAGAATGCAGCTGAGTAATAAACAACTGAAAATAAATATTAGGTTGTGTTTTGCTTCTTAAGCTTTGCAAGTTTCTGCCTAACAACTTCAATTTTCTGCAAAGTCAAATTTATAAAACATATCAAATAACTTCCAAAATCAAAACACCAGCAACTTACATAATCTGTATTTAATTGATCAACAAATAGAAATGTCCTGTAAATAAAAATCACTCCAATCCAACATACAATAAGAATTATATTTAGCCATGGAGTACTTCAACAAGCATTCAACGAGAATTCCACTCAGTAATTAAATTACTACTAGTTCAACCATTCAACAATAGGTAGTTCCAAAAAACTTTTAACATATAATAAATAATTCCAACATAAACTGCATAAAAAACATAGTTCTGCCTACAATGGAGAATCAAATCCAACAATAAATAATCAAATCCAACAATAAATAAAGTGAAAAACATAGTTCCAACAACTAATTTTTTTTTGGGTAGTTCCAAAAACTAAATCTTTTTTTGGAGAATTTCCATTTGGCGGCGATGAAGGTATTCTGCTTGCAATGAAGGCAGACCACTTGTATCTATTGACATTATTCGCTCTTCCTCCTTCAATTGTTCCATTCGTATCTTCTCTTTCTCATTATCAACCTTTTCTTGTTCCGTTTGCGTCCTCTTTTTCTCATTATCAATCTTTTCTTGCTCTTGAAGATACGACCTTTCATACATCTCTATTTTCTTGTCATTCATTTTCTTTCTATCTTCCTTTAAATCCTCTAATAATATTAAAATATGTGACCCTCCTTCATTTCCACGATCTTTATTCTTTCTTTTATTCAAACGTTCCTTTTCAGCTTTCCTACCCGGTGGTCTTTCCAAGTCTACATTGTCATTATGTGAAACATCATTGTCCTCTAAATTGATTGAATCCGGTGCACTAGGAGAACAAACGCCGGGAGTTGCCACTTTTTTTGGTTTTTGTTTCTTCATGCTATATTCCTCTCGCCATTTTGGTTGATCTCTTAACTCATGCCAACAATGTTCAAATGGAAATGACGATTTGTACAACTCTTTGTATAATTTCTTCGCATCAAGAATCTGAATAATAGATAAAAGAACACTAATTATCATGAGATTAGACAATTCCAATTATAATAAGTATAAAAAACTCAATGGCATTAATACCTTATCTTTGTCAGTCTTTCCACTTTGATTCAACCTTTGGATTTGGGCGAAGCACCCACTGAACTTATTCGTGGCAAGTTGAATTGCTGACCAACGGTTCATTAAAGAAGTTTGACTACGATTAGATGAAAAAGTTTTGTACTGGTGGAAATACTCCCACACTCTTAGCCAATAAGCCTTTGATTTTTGTTCATTCCCTTGCACTGGATCTAAGCTAATGTTAAGCCACGCCGATATGAGCATACTATCTTCTTCTGTAGTGAAGTTGCCACCTCGTTGTGGTTTCTTGGTGGTTTCTATTTGAGGAGAGATTGGGGAAGACTGATCCCCTTGGTCAAGAGGTTCATCCATAAATTCATAATCAGTCCCATCATTCATCAAGTTGGTGAAATATGCATCATTTTGTTGCTGACTCATCTATACACATGGTAAACAAAATTATGGCAACATATATTGGGTTGGAGAAATAACTAAGATTCCCAATTGGAAGCAAATTAATTAATAAATAGAGATCATGTAAATTAAAACATTAGTTGTTTTGTTGAAAATGATTCAATGATAATTTTAGATAAATAAATGGAGATCATGTAAATTCAATGAAAAAGAATTTATGGAGCTGCGGAAGATTCATCTTTTCTCAAACAAATCAAAGAATTCCAAGGTATGTGAATCAAAGGATAGAATAATTGTCGGTTGGAAGCACTCATGAAGTCAAAGGAAGCAAGCTGAGCTTTCAAAGAACCATGAATCAGTATGTCAGAGGATATCTTTTTAGTGAATATTTTATTATTGCGCAAAATCGAACTCGCTAGAATTTTCTCTCTTTCACATGTTCTTGATAAAAAGAAAACCTTGCTCAGCAAATTTAGTAGACTCCAAAAACTCTCAAAGTTATCACACTTCATATAAGAATAATTTATTTGACTAAGAAACAATTATTTGGAATTTGATGTGTGGATATCATTTTTCATTTTTTACTAGGTACATTGAGTTGGATAAAGGATCATATTTAGCTTATGAAATAAGAATTAATGGGTAAGGAATAACAATTTTTTAAAATTAATATACACTCCATGCTTAAAAAAATAGAACATAAGTCAATATAAAATGCCAAAAATATTTAAGATGGTTATTGAACTGGTTTGAGGTTGATTTACTAAAATCTGTTGTTCATGGTCTTTTTCAGCGTAGTTTTCATCCCAACTGCACACAGCATCTCTTTTTAAATATACATAATTTTGTTAGTATTTTATGCAAAATTTAGTTAGATCTTTGGACTTGGTTTGTGTTGCATTAGCAGAATCTGACTTTTTCAATGGAATTTTCTACCATAGAATATGCCTCAAGACGGTCTGAGATCGGCTGTGTACAGATCATTTGTCATATGTGATGATCCAAAAGGCGTAATTGAATGTAAAACGATCAGAAAATCCAAAACCAATCCTAACAGATCAGATGAAAAAGGCAAAAGTCGAAGAAATCCTAGGAATTTGAATTCCTCTTCTGCATTCAAAGAAGAATCAATGAAGATGGGCTCAAAAAATGTCACAGAAGAAGATTCACATAACCCGTGGTCTGTGGGGATGACAATTGATGGGCATTCTAAAGAAATTGCGAAAGATTTGTTGAAAGGAGCTCTTGATTTGCAAGAGTCTTTGATCATGCTTGGAAAACTACAAGATAAGTTGTGGGAAAATCGAAAGGAAAAATCCAGGGGAGACAGAATTGGTGAAGTGGGGATTGAAAGAACAAAATCCCATCACTTCCAAGATCATGATTCCCAAATGGGATTTGAGAAACCGGGATTTTCTGCTGATGGGTGTTCGAGGGATTGTTTTGACGAGCTTAGGACTGTGATCAGAGATGGTCTTGCTAGGCAAAATCTTTTGCTGCCCAGTTGCACTGAAAAAAAGGCTTACTGTGATAAAAGAACACTGGACTCGGGTACTGATATTGCCTCCACTAGCTCAAGCCAGTCCTTCCAAGGCTTTGCCTCTTCTGATAGTTCACTAAAATCAAATGCTCCTCACAAGTCAAAAGGCTCGAATTTGATTGCCAAGCTTATGGGTTTGGAAGAAATTCCCTCAGAAACCGTGCAGATTAGTCCCCAGAAAAAGTTGGAGAGTAAAAAGATTTCCTTTCAGAGAAGGCCTATGTTTGAAATTGATATGCCAAAGGCGAGGAAATCTCATTCTGCTGATTATAAGGTAGATACAGAACAGAAGAAACTGAAAGAAATAGTCAAAAGATTTGAGAACATGCAATTTGAAAGGCTTGTGAATGGCAATTCTGATGAAGGGTTTGTGCTTCAATCGCATCGTTCTTAATGTTATTTCTTTTAGAAACTTCTGTTTGTTCTCTGATTTTTATATGCATATATTGTTGTTTAAATATATTTTTTGAAGACAATAACAAAGTAGGCAATGCAATGTTGAAACTAATGAGACAGCCTTAGAATCATCACCAAATAAAGAAAATTTTATTGCGAAGATTGAAACATTATATGACAATGCAGGTTGAAAATGTGGGATGCAAGTATGGTGACAAGTCAATTGACCTTAGTTGTGAAAATGAATCCGATATGACAAGAACTGGCACTACAACTGCAGATCAACTCCTTCCTAAAGAAAGGACAGATTCCTCTGAATTACAGAGTAAAGGTATGGCACATTCTTAGATTTGAATTTTTTAAATTATGAGAATTAGTAATGAAGTGAATTCTCTACTCTCGCATACATGTATGCATTCTGTAAGTATAAAAGGTACTAATTCATGGAGGAGGACTGTCTCTTATCTGAGTGTCTTCAGGGCAAGAAAACTGTATTACAATTATGGTTCAAAGTTCTAAGCCCGCCTTACCCGTCACTAGCTGTTGGATGTAACTTATATCATTTCTTTGCATAGCGTTCCCACAAGTACAGGAAAAAGAAAAATGGAAAAGGGTACTGCTATTTTAATGTCTGCATATGGGATAAAATATCTATAACTGGATTGAAAATATACACACATATAAGGCGAGTCATTACTCTACCTTAGGGTGCATATATAGGTACTTGCATTTGCAATATGCAGTTCAATTGTATTGATTTTTATGGGACTTTTTATGTCTTTTTAATTGCAGACCAGTATGATAGCCACCAGAGTTCTGTCTGCAATGTTATACCGCAGACTACCCAACAAGAAAGCCTCACCAAATCATCTGAAGAAGCTAACCATTGCATCAATAGTACTGAGAAGAAATGCTTCAGAATAGAAACTAATGTCGAAGATTTGCTTTTGAGTAGTTCATTGTTCCTCAGTTATGCGGAGGAGCAGTTTAATATCAATGACAAACATGCGATAGTTTTACAGAAAACTAGTCTATACTTTTTGTGTTATGTGAAGCTTTTAAAAGAATAATCGAATTTATGTAGAAGAGTTTTTGGAAACTTGCCCAAGTGTTGCCTATAATTAGAGTTGTGGTGAGTTTTGGGTAGTAAAAGATTGTATGGTTAGAGTTTTAACAGGTAGAAGACAGAATTTATGATTTGGCAAGGAAGAAGGCCGGATTTTGGCTTGATTTTTGAAATGGCAGATTATGGGATTTCTGAAATATTAGTTGCAAGAATTCTTTGAACAACCAGAGTTTTGATTTAGGTGCTAATTCAAAGGTACAAAGGTAGGGGAAGGGTAAGGTTGACTGGGTATAAGTAGACAGTCTGAATGGTCAAATAAATGGTCAAATATAAGTAGATCTCTCATGAATCGTATGATTCTAACAAGCATGCTCCCAACTTCTATTACATGAGAGATCTCTGAAAAACCCTCCTAAAAATTCTGCATCCAAGGAGAAATAGAATATTTAGGCCCTCTTCCCTCCCTTCTACAATCGTTCATTGTTGGCTGAGTTTCAAATGAGCTTATGATGAAACTTCATCATTTCAATGTACTAACTGCGATTTATCTTTTTGATATGACAATTACCCTCCCTTTTTTTATGTATCTGTCTACAGGTACCCAACATGTGGGGTGAGGATGAGCTTCACAATGTTGTCCAGATGGGCTTTAACTCCAGTGCTCCACTCGACAGCCAAGATTTAGCTGGTATGTCGACTCCTTAATTTCCCACACTAGCCTCTACACAGTCCAAGAAGAGTCAGAGGTAACGACTCTGTTCCCATTTGCAGGGTCTACGCCACCAGACCATATGAAAGTCGAACTTTGAATTTGTGTCTTTCAGTGCCAGTCTCCATTGTTTCTCCATTTGAGCTTTAATATAAATGCTACCAAAAAAGTTCTAATTCATTCTATCTCAAGAGAATTGTTTGATGGGCGAGGATTTGTGGGTTGAAGGTGTCGATTACTCAACAAAATCAATTGATATGTTGTAGAGGAAGCTGAAATATGGTGGTTGTGTTTCTAACTTACATGTATTTGTCTGGGATGGGGTTTCAAAGGAGATCGGAGTCGAAACCATAGAAGTGTACTTGCTCAATTTAGGAAGGGAGAAGTTTGAAGATGTATATGTTAATTATATATTGACCAATGAATATGAGGTTTTATTCATGTTTACTTCATAAATTTCTTCCTATGAGTATTTATTATTATTTTTCGGGAAATATCTTTTTTAGGATTAGTTATGGGTTAAACCTTGCTGATTAAGAATAATCAAATTTCGATTGAAGTAATAATTTTCTGCTTAGTAATTTACAAGGTCATAAAATCAGATAGGAGAAGAAGATAGTATCTCCATGGTAGCTGTTCTTCCTATATATCCTAGGCAATATCAAATAAAATGCCAGAATGTGAGTAAACCCATTATAGTATTCTTAGAATATGTAGAATTAAGGTCCATCTTGTAAAATCATTGGCAACACAAAAACTCAAAACACAAAAATAGAACAGTGAAGTATCAAGGTATGGTTGAACTCACAGATCAGACAGACAATACACACATAAATTGTATACAGATTCGTAAAACCAAGAACATGGGAGAGACCCATATTACAGAGGAACAAGGAAAGTTTGTCCTATACATATATATATATATATATATATAGAGAGAGAGAGAGAGAGAGAGAAAGAGGGTTTATGAGTTGCATAGAAGGGGAAGACAGAGAGATAAAAGGATACGTACCTTGAGGAAGAGGTCGATGGAGGGAGTTGCAGACAACGTTGAAGGAGAAGATCGTTTTCGCGCTGAAGGAGCAGATCGTTTTCGCGGGAGAGACGTGCTTGGAGATCGATTTCGCACTGACGAAGCATATTGATTTCGCGGGAGAGACGTGAGCAGATCAATTTCGCGGGAGAGAAGAGTTTGGAGAGCGTTCAATCACTCTCCAATTGAAGCCAGCGGAGAAGCCGCGAGGGAAAATAGGAAGCCATTTAGCCAGCCCATTGGAGTGGGAATATTAGGGTCATCCGAGCTAAAATAGCTAACAGTCTCATTTTACCTCTTCCCTTGGAGTTGCTCTCACTCGGTAAGTATTATTTACAAATAACATATTTTTTTTAATTGATGGTATATAAGAGTGACTAACTGAGATAGCTTAGTTAATTTAGTGCATTTTAAGCAAAAGCATATATAGCTTCCGTTTGGAAAGTGGGTTGGCTTTTTGACTATTTTAGCATGGGCTAAAAAGCTTAGTTTGGAAAAGACTTTTTGACTTTTTGACTTTTTTTGTAAGAGAAGAGTGTAATGATTATGGGTTGAATGTGATGTTTTGTTTGTTGTGACTAGAATAGCCTATTTTGTCTTTTGTGACTATTTTAACCCCAAAATCACTTGCCAAACACCACCATAATAGATTATAAAACTTTACCCAAAAGAGAGAATTAGAATAGCATAAAGTATTGTATCAAACTCATTAGCATACTCTGAAGTGTTTCATTGTTGGTAGATCAAATGATCAACAGTTCATTAAACAATACAAGCCATTCAGAAGATAGAAGGTCTAAAGCAAAAGCTCTTATTTAGGGATTATTTCGGATAAATTATATAAGTGCATTTTTTTATTTTTTAGATAAAAAAGTAGAGGAAAAAAAAAGATGGTGGTTTGAAATAATTTTTTAACTTTTTACGAAAAAATGTGTATTAAAATATTGTATAAAATAACAAAATTATGAAATTACCTTCCCTCACACAGCCAGCAATACTTCGCTGACTTTCTATCTCTTTTCAAATTATTATTATTATTATTATTATTATTTATGGGAATGTGTGGCTTCAAGTGTGCCACGTTTTCTGACTTTTTGGGAAGTTGTGGTTGCACAGTTTTGTGGTAGCACTGTTTTTGTTTTGTTTTTGTTTTTTTTTTTTTCATCTGACAGATTTTCTAGCCAAAATAAAGGTAAACAGTATGAACTTATTTATTTTTTTAGTGACTTTTTGACTTTTATAGGTGATGCCAGACCCCTTAGTGCCTTAAGCAAAAGCAACACACGTTATTAACCTTTGGCCACGTTTGGTAGAGCTGTGGAAAATTGATTATAGATTATAACTTAACAGATTATAGCTTATAGCTGTGAACATAAGCTATTAACCTGTTTGGTGCAGCTGTGAAATTATGGATTTAAACTGCAGAGTAGTGTTTGGTTGATAAACTGTAAAATAACTTTTTGCTGTATAATTGTCCTTTTGACCCTTACATGATATAAAAATGATTATTTTGTCATTTTTTTTAGTTTTAATTTAAAAAAAAATTATTTCATTAATAAAAGTTAATATAATTAGTATTACAAAAATTATTATTTTCATTAATAGTATCAATTAGTATAAAATTATTTCATTTTTTCATTATAAATTAATTAGTATCAATTAATGGCTTAAGTAGCATCAATTGATACTAAAATTATTAATTAGTATCAATTAATATAAAATTTATTTCATAAATGGCTAAAATGCTTAATGATTATTATTATTTTTTTATTAAAAAAACACTGAAAACCTCCACACACAAAAAAAAAAAAAAACACTGAAAATTCTAGCTCCAGTAGGCACAGCGGCGACGTGGCGGCGCTAGGGTTTGAGATCGCCTCGCACGTGGCAGAGCTAAGCACAACAACGACATGACGACGGCATTAGTTCAAATCACGATGGCGATGAACCAACGCTGGAGAAAGAGAACTTGAGTGACAAAATAAAGCCGGAGAGAGAGAGAGTTGGTCGTTGATAGTCACCGTCGAAGGCACAGCGGCGATGGGGGATAAGGGACGACGACGGACGGTTGATCGTCACTATCGATCGTTACGCAGTCAATCGTGACTCTAGGGTTTCAAAGCACGAGGGTTAGAGTTTCGCACCTTAATTGAGATCGCAGACAATAAAGCTAGGGTTTACAACACGATGGTGGTGGTGAAGAGAGAGCGAAGAGAGAGAGAAAGAGAGAGAGAGAAAGAGAGAGGTGTTGAGAACAGGTGTTGAGCGCCGGAAATCGTCTCTCGCCGGAAATGGCCTGTCGGAAATCGCCTCTCTCTCTCTCTCAGAGAATAAATGTGATCTTTGTGGTTTATATAATGGCAATTTGGTAATTCTTCAAATTAGTAAAGGGTATTTAAGTAATTTTGTCTCTCAATTTTTAATTTTCCGCTTAAGTTGAATCCGAAAAGCACCTCTCATGTTACTCAGCCAAAAATCACTTTTTTGACTTAATTTAAGCTATAAAAAATGATTTTAAGCTCCATCAAACACACCAAAACAATTCAAAATAATCTAAAAACTGAGTTAAGCTAAAATTAAACTCTATCAAACAAGCACTTTATACAAGAGAGAGACTAGGAAAACACTTAGATAGTAGTAATCTCAAAAAGTGTATCAAACATGTCATTACCATCTGCAATTAAAAATGCTTTGTTATAAGTGGATCAAATGATGAACAGTTAAAAAAAAAAAAAGGACACTAAAAATCTAAACAGGCAATTAACGAAGATTTGAGTTGTGACCCAGACACTAATATGAACCTCCTTGAGTAGAACTCATTTTAAAAAAATTATTTTAAAAAAAAAAAGTGTTAAAGAAATTTATATGTATATAATCAAGGCTTTTATTAATTGATGTGAGATTGTAATAGAGCCACGGAAGCCACCTTTTTTATAAAGGGAGATAAAATTATATATATCTTGTCATCTGTATGTCGGCTTTAGCCAGAGTTTCATACCCAAGTTATTTTATATATATGTACTAGTGGATGACCCGTGCCTACGGCACTCTAAGTTTTTTTTAAAAAAAAAAAAAAAAAATTCACATTCAAGTTAATACATTTTGACCAATAAAAAATAAAAGTTAAGACAAACTATTGAATAGTTATGATCTATTCAATTCATTAATAATTCTTCATATTCAAGGTTAAACTCCATGTCACAGTGTATATGAAACTTTCAGTATACACATATAGACAATTACAGTCATTTTTAATTCCCTTGTCCTTTTACTTTGTAATTACAATATGAAATCAGGAGAGATTTACTTAATACATATAGTTCATAAATTAATTTGAAACCAAAACATAAATAATCATACATTCTATATGTATAGCCTCAAGTGTAGTCCCACTTTAAACTTGATTCAACATCTCTATATGCATTTTAGATTTGATTATTTCTTATTGCCAATAGCACACCACCATAAATGCTTGATGCTTGAAAAAGATCAAAAGATCCATTTGCAAATCCAATTGATCTTTCAAAGGGAATTACAATCTCACAAACAAATATCTTTCAAATGGAACCATTTGATCTATTCACGTTAAATAAACTCATTCTATCCATTACATTATACGCATACATATGTGTATGCATTTATAGTATTTAAAGAAGGAATGACAGTAAAAAGAAAAGACTTTTTATGTTAGATACGTATTGTCTCCCAGTTGTGCAATCCATGTCACCCACTTGTATATTTCATCACCTAATAACCTGTAATTCAAGTGATGAAAATGAACAATAGAAGGGGGAAAGGAAAAAAAAAAATCAAAGAAAATTTTAAAGAGTGGAGAGTAGTATTTTAAGAAGAGCCATTTGAGGAAGTAGTGCTTACATACCGGCAAAAAGGAAAGACGAAGTGGGTGCAGTGGCTATTGGGCATGTCAACATTGTTGATTCCTCTGTATCAAACTGATAAACATCAACCCAACTTCGATTTCGGTGGCTGAGTACATGAGAGAGAGAGAGAACTTAGCCATTCAAATAGCACCAAAATGGTTGTTACTCCATAATTTTTCTGAAATCTTCTTGTTACTCCATAATGGCACATTAGGAACTACAAATTAAAAACTGAACTGATATTCGAACTGAACATCCTGTGTCATCGCCTAGATGTTAACAAAGAAAATTTTAGAAGAAGAAATGATAAAGTTCACAAATTACAATTTAACAATCAACTTAATGATAAAAACTTAAATTCCACAATTTAGGAAAGAGGGCAAAACTACCAGTTATGCCAAATCCATTTGGGAAAAAATAATAGTTCAAATATGATTCTGTGTTTATTCAAAATTCCAAAAAATGTAATTAGCATAATTACGCTTGTATCAAAAACGTGATCTAATCAAAACCCACAAATGAAACCAAATAAGTAGTAGAAAATGCTAGAAAAATTATGATGAAATTCAGTCAATAGTGGCAAGTACTCCAAAACCAAATTTCAGTCATGACCATAACATCTCACACCTTCAATTCAACTTAAAAAAATAAAAAAAATTATATTTTGAATTCCACACAAATTGAATTCAAAACCTAACCAGTATAAAAATTAAAAATTAAAAAGCAAATTGAGATTTAGTTGAGAGAGGGAGGAAGTGAATCAACAACTATTAACAACTCTATTGAAACTCTATTCAAAATCACGTAATAACAAAGGTTACATGCAAAAACAAAATTAAATGTCCCAAATGACCAATACTCAACAAAACAGCCCCATCCACAAAACTTTTTAGTTCAAACTTCCTAATTTCATTTGATTATTCAAGTAAAAATGATAAAATTTACAATGAAATCATGAAAATGTCCTATTTAACCCAAAAGACAGTATATATTCATTTTACTATTACCCAATACTATTAATTTAACTAAATTGAATCAATCTGACAAAGATATGAGCTATTGCACTATGTTTTTCTACGCATTTTGTTAGTTTCTTTTGATCAAGAATCAAACCATCTATTTCAAGCAATCAATCAAAACCACACACATATACAGATGCCAAACTAATAATATAAAATTTAAGCTAAAGATGCACTGTTTTATGTCAATATCAATAACCTACCAATCAATAATACCAAGAACAAATAGAGATTAGATTCCACAATGAACATAGTTAAATCATTACACTATGAAAAAAAAAAATAGAATTTGGAAATCAAATTGAAAACAGGCTAACAAATAGAATGCTTCTCTGTTAAACCAACTAATAATGATGAAATTCTAAATAACCAATTAGAGGATTCTATGTAAATAAGAATACTTTTGTTAATGAGATTAATCAAAAATTGAACTGGATGATATTACAAATCTAAATAATTAAGTTATGAAATTCAAAACCAATTAATTGGAAAAAAAATTTCAAATATTAATCATTAACACAACTTCTATAAGTAAATAAAAACTTGAAATTAAGTCATGAATTTGAATTTGAATAAAAACTTGAAATTAATCATTAATCATGAATTTGAAATCTTAGTAAATAAAAATTCCAACTCAACTTCTATAAGTATAAAACAAATTAAGTCATGAATTTACCTTTTATATCTATAACTCATGTCTCAACTTGAAATTGCTTCCATTGGTAAAGTTTCGAATTCCATGAAAATTGAATAGATTTGTACCAATTAAAAAAACCAAAATTATATTTAGATATAACTAAGATAGGGGGTGGGAGTGAGTGGGAATCATTCCATTATGAATCTTCAGCCTAAAACAAAATCCAAACACACGTGGGCTCAACTGGTGGTGTATGATGAGATTACAAATGTACATTAACTATTGGGGGGGAAAAATAAAGGTGAGAAAGGTTCAAATGAAAACCTCTTTGTACAATAATGCAATAACAACATACTAAAAACCCTAAAATCCCGTACTAATATGCCAATAAAAGCACGAAATAACAACCTATTCGCATGAAAAATATATCTAAAAATCTAAGTTTGGTGCTCACCATGAAAAAGTTATTGAACCCATTAAATATAAATCTTAAGAGAGAGAGAGAGAGAATCACCACAAATCAACTATGTAGAGCATATGTTGGGCTTCAAAATCAAAGAATCATGGAAAATTATTGAAATCAACTTCCAAACTGCCCATAATAGCTATCGACATTGGTGGATAAAAGAAAATAATTAATTATCCAGAAAAATGAAAACCAATATAATGGCTCATAACTCTATATAAGCAAAGGAAACCAGACAAAAACCAATGGATTTTAAGTGAAAACAAAGCAATGCCACAACAAATTATAAAACAGAAACCTCAATGGATTTTAATTGCCTTGAAAAATTAGACTTTCATTTGGGTTTAAAGTTTTATGTATGGTGGCGAGGATCATCACTTATATTTGAACAAACTTGCATGTGCTCAAATCATTAGAATGTTGTTATTGCAACCAAAAATTGGAAGTTATACCTTACCTTTTGAAGAATTTATGGATAGGCACAAAAAGATATTTGAATTGTTTTCTAAGGGATGACCAACAAAAGGAAACGTTAAAATGCTTTAGTAAGAATGCAAATCAGATACTTACCACAATGTTCAGATGCGAAAGGTTCTTCCTCAAGCTCTCTAATGTGAACCTAATAAGCAAATTTAAAGAAATGATTCAGATATATAGGACCACAAACACAATGCTTCATATACAAATTACCATAAATGTAAATAAAGCAATTAATCTAGAAGTGATTTTCAACTTTGAAGCACTCTTACTGCAACTAAAACATTCTTAGATATATACCAAAAAATAACAAAAAATATACATTATCATTCAAAAGAATCACTATAAACAAAATATATCTTTTAGAAATGAAGGAGCACCAAATCCAAAATCTGGGAGAGCACTTCTCAAAATAATAATAATAAAAAAAAAAAGTATAAGAACATTATCCCAAAACAAAACCGCTGCTCACATCTGTTGTGCACCACAATTCATCATCATTCTGCAAATCACCACTAAATAATGTTCTAGATAAAGCTTAAGTAAATACAAAAGTATTCAATAAATACCAAAAATAAAAAATAAGTTAACAGTCAGGTTAACCTTAATGTTCACATTAACCCATTTAATGTTAACAATCCTCAACCCATTTGACTACCATGAAATAAAAATGGGTATTAACATGAAACCAATTTCTTCCTTTAACCCCCATTTGATTTGACAGAGAGTGAGAGCTTTGTTGGTGATGGTGGGGATGATGGGATGACAAAAAACAGATTATCCAAATTTGTAGGGAAAAGATAAGTTTATTACTAATTCTATTCACAGATAAATTCAGCACTGACAATTGGAAAAGAAATTTCAAATCACAATAAGGAAAAGGAAAAGAAATTTGTACAAAACAATTAATTCGTCCAATTGACTTGTAACATTAAATAATAATTAAATCATACTTGAAAAATTATTGAATACTCTTCGAATGCCATAAAAGTATATACAAATGGTACTTCTGATCAATGAGATTGCAAAAATAAAAAATGAATGAAAATGACTTTATCTCTATCAATGAAAATGGTACTTTTGACAATTTTTTTTATTGTACAAAAAGCTCAAGTTCAGGTTTGATCTGTTTTTGTATAATTTATTTTTTTAATTCTAACCCATAATTTATTTGTTTAAGGTTTCAATCTTGTTCTTTGAATTTTTTATTTTTTTTAATGCATTCTCTTGGCTAAATATTGATTTCTCATATATTAGGGGAAATTAATAATGTCCACTCGTAAAAGGATGCAAATCATATTAATAAAGTTTGTTTATTTGTCAAAAGAAAAAAAAGAAAAAAAAGATGCACATCATAAGATAGTTATGAATTTTTATGATGAAAATTACCAATGTGTGTGGTGTGTGGTGTGTTAAAGTCAATTTGTGTGTGTGTAAATTTCATTGAAACATTTTATCAAACACTTAATAAGCAAGGAAGATAGAATAGTTATCAAACATTTTTGTAACAACCAAATAATAGTAATGGCACAACAACCATTCAATAAAATAACTCAAAACAATAGTCCCACTAATTCCTACTAAATCAAAGTAAATGGGTTTCGTGGAACCCAACCAACTCTTCATATATATGTGTGTATATATATATACATAGATAATATATATGAATAAGAAAAATCAACAAAACCCATAAAAAAGTATACCCAAAATCCTACATGCATCTAGAAAATTAAAGAAAAACAATACTCACAGTTTGATTTTGGGAATCGTTCTTTCTCTATTCCACTAATGATCAATTGATGGTCTCTATGGCTTCAAAGAAAAAAAACAAAAAAAATCTGTAATCAATATATATACACACAATAATCTATTAAGAAAGAGATGAAAGTATTACCTTTACTTTGCAGAACAGAGCATCAAACAAACCCAACAAACCCATAATTTATTTGTTTAAGGTTTCAATCTTGTTCTTTGAATATATATATTTTTAATGCATTCTCTTGGCTAAATATTGATTTATCATGTATTGATTTCTAATAAATTAGGGGAAATTAATAATGTCCACTCTTAAAAGGATGCACATCATATTAATAAAGTTTGTTTATTTGTCAAAAAAAAAAGATGCACATCATAAGACAGTTATCAATTTTTATGATGAAAATTACCAATGTGTGTGGTGTGTTAAAGTCAATTTGTGTGTGATGAGTTATTATTAAATTTGTAATGAAAACTCTCTTAACAACACTCACTCTGTGAGGTACCACAAATAGTCTGAGGCATCTCTAGTCACGTTTATTTGCTCCCATAGTCCATTCATTGCAACCGTGTCTGGATCATTGGTAGAGACAGTTTCTTCGATGTATGACTCCCAGAATGCTCCACTAATTACAGGTACCATCTTTATCTATGAACTTTGGGAGCTTATCTGTAAAAAAATTTGATTGGATGTTAAAACCCATTTTTGGGAACTTTTTGAAAGAGATGTTCATTGAACAAAAGCTAAACCTTAATTTTGTCAAAATTAAATCAAACTTGACACACTGAACACAAGTGAGTTCTGGGGAGGGCAAGATGCATGCAGTTTTACTCCTATTTTCTAATACTTTTTATATTTACAAAATTATGACATAATGAAAGCTTTCTATAAATGAAATTAAAAGGGTGATGCTACGTATACAAAAAAAAAAAAAAAATTCCTACAGAATGAATGATGTGTCTCATTTATATCAATTCATTGGAAATCAAAATGCTTGTCACTTTGGTTCATAATTGCAAGAATGTCATTGCCACATCATTCTTATCTTAAATCTCGCATGAAAATAATGTATGCATATCCAAATTATGATGTTAAATATATGACTTGAGAAGACATCAAATAGCACCAAAAAAACTGAATAAACTTCAAATAAATGTGAAAAAGACAAAAAAAAATTGAAACAATTAGAGGACACTATTATTTTTCTTTCCTTCTTCTTCTTCTTGATTTTTTTTTTTTCAAAGAATGTTTTTTAAAGGGAAAACCCTATTTCCTTACCCTTGCGGTGTTGAAAACCGCATTCTTACAATCGGGGAGAATGCTGACGGACCAAGGAGGGAGGTCATATCGCATATTTTGGAAGGTCACTGTTGCTGAAGATTTTGTGTCGTAGTTTGCAAGGAATGCAACACAACCAGACTTTGAGTTAAATACATGAACCTGGAAAATGAAAAATAGTGAGAAAAGGAGCTAATATCGATGATTGTCAAAAAGATGCACATGAAGAAAATTGTAGTAGATATGCATAGCTTTCTTGTAGCCTCAGAAGAGTTAATCAAACCTGGAGATTATTGCCTGGCCAAGTCACTGTAGGATATGTAGAAACTAAAGCCGGTTCACATAGCTTGATGGCTTGATGCAAATCTCTCAAATGTCCCCATTTTGGTTCCCTTTGTAATCCTTGCATATGATAAATTACCCATCATAAAAATGCTGAAAATATCATTATTTGCATCAGAAAAGCCCTATACCATATAACATACATACAGGCAGAATATCATGGGCAGAGCTAGCAAATGGCAACTGGCAAGTGTGCAAATTTCTCAAATGCCCCAACTGAACTTTTAAAAAATTCTATTTTGACATATATTTGTGAAAAAAGTTTCCAATTTTACCCTTTCAGATTTTATTTTTGCCCATGAATCTTATATTGTCCACTTTGCTTCAATGAAGTCCTTACAATTGCTTGTATGTTATTTTGCTAAGTAAGAACTTTTTCTTGAGATTATTTTTTCTTTTTTTATCCTTCCCTCATTTCTCTTTTACTTCTTTGTTTTTCTCTCTATTTCCTCTCTTGTTCCCCAAATATGAGATGCTCTTGCAAAGGTGAACCATTCTTTTCATCCCATCGATGTTCAATCTCTTTCACTCTCTTGCCTGTTTAGTTTAAAAATTATATCTGGGGATTGAACGATTGAATAATACTTCTATGTGATTGGTGTTTATGTGATATTGAATTGTGTATTGTTTTTTTATTATCACTTCAAATTGTTTACTTCTTTTGATTGTCAATTATGAAAAAGATCATTTATAGTCCACAAAACAAAAATCTTTATTCTGCTCCCAGGTAGAATAATTGTGCTAATGATCTCATGTGCTACATTGTACGGTCCCATTCCTTCCATGCAATGTGTGTTTGCACAAATAGGCTACTTGTATGCATTGGCAACAATCTTAAATCTTAATTGCTTAAGTAAAGATTGTAATACAAACAAAAACCTCAGCATAATATAATCAAGTTATTTTCATCTGTATGCATACCATATTCGTCAATTGGGGCATCATAATCATAGCTAGTGGCAATGAAGAGACCAGCAGTCGTCCGTCCAAAATTTGTTCCTCCATGGTACTAATGAAAGAAAAAAAAATAAGAAATATAAAAAATATACTTTACTTGATATAAGATAAACATACAATTAAGAATTAACTCACCATATAATAATTAATAAAGGAACCATTATTCTGTATAAACCTTGCCACTGAAAATGCCAAGTCTTCAACAGGTCTCTGAGGAATTGGACCACCAAACTTTGTATACCTGAGGATAAAACAGAGGAATCCAAAGACTGAATTAAGAAATTCAGAAAAAATGTAACTGAGTTCCGTTGTTTGAATGATGAAACAATTTATAATTAAAACAACAAAGAAATAGGGGGAAAAAAAAGTTTTTAAGTTATATGGGTGACATATGTGTGACTTACCAGCCAGTCCAAGCTTCAGTCCACATTTTTGGGTTATGGCTCTTTTTTCGGTCTGAAGGCTTCGCAGTAAAAACCATTGCAAGTGTCTATCTGTAAGATGATCAAGTGAGAGAGAGAATCGATAATTTGCCATTGTACAATTCAAGAAAATGAAAATTCAATGCAAAATATTTTTGGGTAGGTACAATCCAAAATATGACTATCAAGAAAAAAAACACATTCTCATCTTTTCATTATTTTTCTAAACCACAGATAGATAAAAATCCAAACCCATTACCCCCTCCCAAAAAAAAAAGGAAAAAAAAAAGTTGATTATGTTGATTATCATCTGATGAGACATTAAAATTTGGGCCACTGATTATTCAAAAGATTCACTCAAGAAATGAACTGCCCCAGCTCCACTCAAAATAGTTAAGCAAAAATTAATGGCAGAATCATAATCATGATCATTCCCAAGAATATTTAACATTCAAAACTAATATCTCACATTTAATGTGAATCTCTGAATCTCCCATCTCTTAGTCATATAATGTCGTAACATTCAAAACAACTCTCACTTCGATCTAACAAACACCCCATATTGGAATCATATACATCCATAATCATATATAAAATCTATATATAAAATCTACATATATATACATATACATCCATAATCATCCATAATCATATATAAAATCACATAATCATACATAATACATACAAATGCATATATATACATATATTTGGTCCCATCTCTGAATCTCCCATCTCTGAGTCATATATATAGTTGCTCCATTCAGTCGAAAGAGAGACGATGACGATTAGGAAGAGAGGAGGGAGGAAGAGAGAAGATGAAGAGACTAATAGGGGTTTTGGGTTCGGTTGCCTGCAAGGGTTGATGGGGAGAGAGAGAGAGAGAGAGAGAGAGAGAAGGTGGGTCAGATTTCAAAATTTGAAATCAGAAACAAAGAGATGAGAGTGTGTGTCTGAGAGACGGGCTGTGGGTTGAAAATGATCTTGGATCAAATAAAGTGAGACATTGTGAGCCTTTGGATTGAGTTCAATCCAATGGTTTATATTTTGACAAACAGAAAAAAAAGAGTTGTTTTGTTATATAGATATAACCTCAGCCATTGGATAGATATTACAATTGATCTAGACCATTGGATCAAATGTATCTCACACACATTTTTGACATAAATTCAAAATCCTTCTTGCCTTATTATATAGATGTGTATATATATATATATATATTTGCAAGTGTAAGCAAAAGCATTAATTCAAAATATTAATCAAATTCCTAGTCTTTCTCTTGTATAAAGGTTAATAGCATGTGTTGCTTTTGCTTAAGGCACTAAATAAGAGCTTTTGCTTAAGGTGTAGCAAGCATGTTCATTAGCATACACCCCAAAAAATCAAAAATAAAAATGATATGTCTCGGCACATAGCACACTATAGTGGCACTCATCATAATCTGCTTGATAAAATTAATTAATTAAAAATTAAAATGTAGCTTCAGACAACAACAGAGTGCTTATCCAACGGAAGATTGAACCAATTAGGCCTAACTTAGTTGGCCACCATGCCTTCTTTAGGGCTTAATTTCAAGGAAGTCATGGGTTCAATTCCTCTTATGAGGGTTGAATTAAGGGAGTGCAAGCACTTAGGTGCTTTGCCAAGGGTGGGGAGATTTTCTCCCATAGGTGCTAATCTAACAACTAACAACTAATATTTGTCGATCAAAAAAAAAAAAAAAAATCCAACGGAAGATTGCTCTAATCGACAAAGAATGTTTATTTTTATTTTTACAATGATAGAAGGTGTAAAAAAATATATTTTACTTATTAATGTTAGTAGATTAATAATGTCAAATTATTACAGCATGCTAATGCTAATGTTAATGCATTGTCTCGAATCTAAGACTTCACCTGTAGTTTGGCACGTAGGGTGGCTTTTAAAAAGTACAAAAAGATAAAATAGATAATAAATTAATAAGATAAAATGTCACATTCAAACTATAATTATTTTACTTTTTCTCTTATAAAAAAATTAAAAAATTCTTTCGAAACGGAGCTAAAATAATCAAAAAAATCAAAAGTCAAGCCAAAAAAATTCTTCCCAAACGAACCTGAGTGTTTCCTTATGACCACTTAGGCTATGGTCTAAGTTTGAACTAATTTGATTATTGATATTTTTAATTGTGATATTTATCTTTAGTTAAGTTGCAATTTGTGTTAATAGATTAATAGAGTTAAATTATTACAACATGCTAATGCTAATGCTAATACATTGTCTCCTAATGCTAATGCTAATGCTAATGCTAATACATTGTCTCAAATCTCAGACTTTACCTCATTGGCCCTGTTTAGTAGAGCTGTGGGAAAGTGATTATAGCTTATAACTTAACAACGTATAACTTATAACTGTGAACATAAGCTAATTTTTTACTTATAAATTAAGCTTCTCCTTCCCCACTCAAAGAATAAGTTGATTTTTGACTTACAAAAATCTATAAACTGTATTATTAAGCTGAACCAAACACATCAAAATAGCTTAAATTAAGCTAAAAGCCGAAATAAGCTGGAAATAAGCCCTCCCAAACAGGGCCATTAAGTGTTTCCTCAGGACCACTTAGGCTATGGTCTAAGTTTGAACTGATTTGATTATTGATATTTTTAATTATGATAATTAATCCTTTATCTTTAGTTAAGTTGCGATTTGTCCCCACCATTTAAAAAGTTGACAAAAATAATCACATGGTGATCATGTACAATTTCACATGTCTAATTTCTGTAAGTTTCTTAAATGGAAACTCACAGTTAGGTGCACAATTAATTTTAAGTGCATAAATAATTTTTATAAAACTTAAATCTACATTTATATTTTATTTTGTAAAAAATTTTAATCATCATAGCACAATTGTAAAAAAATTTAGAACCTACATGTGAACCTGTATTCATTTGCAATCCATAAGGATGTCATTCACTTGCGAGGTACTTCCTCATGGAGAGTGACAGTAGGGCACATGGAAAGGATGTAACATGACTTAGGTGACCTGTCTTTCAATGCAAATCCTTCAAGTTCATGACCCTACTCGTATTATCTTTCTTTCACATCATTTTTGGGGTTTCCAAATTCTATTTATAAGCTAAACACTCATATGCGCTATACACTTACTGGACAAAGTTTTTTTTTTTTTTTTTTCTTTACAGGAAAATCCTCTCACTTTTCCGCAAGTTCAGGACAACATCCATTGTAAAGATCGCTAAGGTGTCCTGTTGTTCATTTCAAGAAAGAGACTATAATTTGAGGAACTTACCCGACCTTTCAAAAACAAATTTCGCTTAAGTTAGGACTCGCGTAGCAGAGAGTATTGAGTTCACACCAAGTGTTATGGTAATAACAATTTGAGACTAACCTCCTAACCAATTGTGTTATGCCCAAAAGATTGATACAAAAAGTTTCAAACTTAAAATCTGAAATCTTAACTCCCAAACCTTTACCGGGTTACCAAACACCCTTAGTTAAAGTTGCTAAACAAGGGGGTGCCTACCACAAGGACGTGCCTACCACTGTAATTTGCCAACCACCCTTTTAGCCTTACTGGACAAAGTTGCTAAACAAGGATGTGCCTACCACTGTAATTTGATGTTCCCAACAATGGTTGCTTTAAGGCTGCAGCATTTTCAAATCAATTTCACATCTGTGTTGTGGAATAACCCAACACACC
The DNA here is from genome assembly GCF_055761805.1 of Camellia sinensis. NCBI lineage: Eukaryota > Viridiplantae > Streptophyta > Magnoliopsida > Ericales > Theaceae > Camellia > Camellia sinensis. Next base: position 85,185,505 of record NC_138974.1, read on the forward strand.
AACAACAGAAATAAGAAAACACTCAATCGCACACCAAGAAATTTACGTGGTTTAACAAAATTATTTACGTTTACGATTTACGTCAATTTTACTCTCTTAGAAAGTATAAAAAGAGAGAATACAATAAGATTGTTACAGAAAATAATAATATATAGTGTTAGGATTAAGTCAACAAACCCCGAACCCCAATCTCAAAGGAAGCCCTCTCGAACCCCTCATTAAATTGAGGGTCCAGTGTTCAATGCTACTAAGGTCTCATTTGGAAATAGATTATTTTAGTAATTTTTTTTTTATTTTTTGATTAAAATATAAAGTAAAAAATATTAGTATATTTAGGATGATTTTTTAATTTTTTACAAAAAAATATATAAAAAATAGAGAAAAAAAAGAATTTTTGACTTTTTAATATAGGTTGTTGGTTTTTTAATTTTTTTAATGACTTTTTAACTTTTAAATTAAAAAGTGACATTACCAAACGAGACCTAAGTTTTATAAATCCAAACACTTTGCTGATGTTTCTAATATATATATACTCAGCATTATCTAGGGCTTGAAAACAAAAAAAAAAAAATCAATTAAGTGTAAATATTTTTAAAAAAATTACAAATACATAGTAAATTTCATACACGTAATAGTTAAAATTATAAATTTATTTATAATTTTGTAATAATTTTTTGGTACTGCCATAGTCCAAAAGAAAATATCTTCTGACATAGTGACATTGCTGTTGAGCTTTTTGGTTACGTTTAAATGAAACCAACCATGTGTATTTTGCAGAGATTTTTTAAGGGTAACTGAACACCACTTGGCCCTATAAACCAGATTTTTTGGGTATGCCAACCATCATCAGATTAATGTATAGAAGAAAATGATATATAAATTTATTTTTTAGATTTATTTTTTAAATTTAATAATATATAAATAATATGATTAATTAATAATTAGAGAAGATGCGAGAGAAGGAATTACCTTAGATATTTTAATTGATTGCCACATCATTGAACTTGAAAAATAAATTTAATTTTTGAATATGAATAGCAATACTCATGTAGAAAAAAACAAAAGAAGTTTAGTTTTTAGAAGGAAAAAAAAATTAAAGATTAGGATAAAAAATAAATTAAAAAATTATAGAGGGAATTTTTTTTTAGGATCCCTGATATTAAGATTTTATAGCATAAAGGACATTCAATATTTTCATAATATCTAAGATCCCTCAAATCGATCCAGAGAAAATTCGATCTAGAGAAATTTTCATTTAGAGAAAAATTCTTTGATTTGCTCGATTTTTTTGATTTTTTGTGCTTTAAAATTTCTCTGGGATTGAATTTTCTATAATTTGCTTACAAATATCTCTATGATTTGTTCACAATTTTCTCTGTGTATTTGACTAATTTTATCTGATTTGCTCATAATTTTCTTTGCGTTTTAAGCAAACTAAAGAAAATTGTGTTTGTTAATTTTCTGTGTTAATTTTCTCTGTGTGATGGCCAAAGAAATTTTTTAATTTTCTGTGGTCAAATCACATACTCTCTCTGTGTTCAAATTACACACTCAATTTCAATCCACAATTTCAAGTAGCCAAATTCATAATCTAAAAATTCAAAATCGATTCAAACCTTATCAAAATTTCTAACCTCAACTGTCTTCTAACACGACACATAAAACTCCATCAACAAATCTCTCTCCACCAATGCCAACTTCATTAGCGCCTCCGCCACAATCAACCTAGAGAAATTTCCATCCAGAGAATTTTTTTTTATTTTTTCTGTGTTTTAAAATTTCTCTGGGGTTGAATTTTCTCTAATTTGCTCATAAATATCTCTATGATTTGGTTACAATTTTCTCTATGTATTTGACTAATTATCTCTTGTTTGCTCATAATTTTCTCTGTATTTTAACTAAACCAAAGAAAATTGTGTCCGTTAATTTTCTGTATTAATTTTCTCTGTGTGATGGCCAGAGAAATTTGTTGATTTTCTTTGGCCAAAACACATACTCCCCTTGTGATCAAATCACACGCTCAATTTCAATCCACAATTTCAAGTAACCAAATCCATAATCTAAAAACTCAAAATTGATTCAAACCTTATCAAAATTTCTAACCTCAACTATCTTCAAACACGACACCCTAAACTCCATCAACAAATCTCTCTCCACCAATGCCAACTTCACTAGCGCCTCTGCCACAGCCTTTCTCACCGTCAATCATCACATCTAATAAACTCAACTAAACACGACACCAAATTCTTCACAATTTGGTGACTTGAAGCAGCCCCAGATCTGATCACACTTTAGATCAGAGTCAAGAGCGCAAGCTTCACCTTAAAGCTATCACACTTCAACAACCTCTCGAGTTTTAGCAACAATTTCTTCAAATACATAGCATCCAAATCTGGGGTAGCATCGATCACCACCGCAAGGCTCAATGCGGCTCTGATTTGAAAATTGTGATCTTGTTTAGTAATGAGAGATTCAACAAAGGGGTTGATGATGGAAGTAAAGAGAGGTTTGGTGAGGTGAGAAAAGATAGAAGCAGTGGCAGTGATGCAGAAGGAGGAGTCGGGATCGCCGATGGCGGACCTAGGGGGCCATGAACGACCTTGAACCTCATTGTAAATAGAAACAACACAGCTGGCTGACGGCACCGGAGACTTTGCGACGAAGAAATCGCCGTTAGATACCAACACAGATGCCATTGATGTAGCAGAGAGAGAGAAAGGGAGACCAAAGCTTAGATCTTTCGGAGATATTTTTGAAGCCCTTTCGTTTCTTTTCTAATTTCTCTGTAATGTATGAGTGTGGGGGTTGAGGGACCTTAGACATTATAAAATAATATTATGAATCTTTTCCATCATTAAAAATGAGAGAGGGACCTTAGACTAATTTTTTCTAAAAAAACACTCATTATTTTCGTATACTTCTCTTTTCTTGGATTTTTTTTTTTTTTTTTGTAAATTCAAATTTTTTTTTTGGTATTTATTTTTAACAAACTAATATCAATTTTTTAGGCCTCAAATATTTTGGAAATGCTACAATTATTTTTATAATGAAAGTTACTAATTTTTATGATAAAAATTATAATTTTTGTAATGAAAGTTATAAGATAATTGATAAAGTTAGGGCGTGCACCCTTAAAATTATGAATAATCAAAGTTATGTTTTCTGTGATACAAGTTATAATTTTTATGATGAAAAAAAATTATATTTTTTATGAAAAGAAAAAATTATGCTTCTTATAATTAAAATAAAATTTATATTTGTTTTCGCACAACTGCGTGCACCATTTTATAGGTGCACATTGTAGTTTTTTTCCAGACCTTTTTTTATCTATAACATATATAAAAAGAGGAAATCATGAATCTAACACAAGATGACAAACGTATCTAAAGCCTAATTGCCCTCCATATTGTGATCTATTACCCTTCCTGCCATTTTGTTGGTTGCTCATTACTTATAGATAAATTATTTTAACGGTATCTATAGTTTTATTTTTATGTCATTTTGATTTTTAAATTTTTAATTATGATACATTTGATCTTAAATTTTGAATCTTATTTTAAATAAGGACAATTGAAGATACCATTACTCAATTTCAAAAGCAAAGTTATCAATATAATAAAATATAAATTAATTTGATAAAAATAAATATCAAAAAATATTTATGAATTTTTTAAAACTTATTTTTACCCACTAAAGATAAAATTATGTAAAATTGATAAATTTTTTAGACATTTATTTATTTATTTATTTTACCAAATTAATGTTTATTATGTGTTTGGATGACAATCATGTAATGGGTAGTTGTTTTTTATTTTCATTAAATTAGTTTCTATTTTTCTAAAAGTCAAATATGGCGACAACTTTAATATCATTATTAAACTAATCCATTAAATTAAAAAAGTCAAAACTAAAAATATTTTTCAAATAAAGACAATTGAAGATACTATTACTCAATTTTAAAGACAAAGTTATCAATGTAATAAAATATAAACTAATTTGATAAAAATAAATGTTAAAAAATATTTTTGAATTTTTAAAAATTATTTCTACCCACTAAAGATAAAATTATGTAAAATTGATAAATTTTTTTGACATTTATTTATTTATTTTAGCATATTAATGTTTATTATGTGTTTGAATGATGATTATGTAATAGGCAGTTGTTTTTATTTTCATTAAATTAATTTCTATTTTTCCAAAGTCAAATATGACGACAACTTTGATATCATTATTAAATAAATTCATTAAATTAAAAAATTCAAAACTAAAAATATCGATTACACATTAAAAGCTTAACAACCACTCCTTACATGATTATCATCTAAACACATAATAAAGACTAATTTGGTAAAAAAATAAAATAAATATCTAAAAGATTTATCAATTTTACATAATTTAATCTTTTGTGGGTAAAAATTACTTTAAAAATTCAAAAATATTTTTTTGATTTGTCAAATTAGTTTATATTTTATCAAATTGACGACTTTGCCCTTGAAATTGAGCAATGACATCTTCAGTTGTCATTATTTGGAACAAGAATCAAAATTTAAGGTCAAATATGTCACAATTGCAAAGTCAGGGATCAAAGTGACACAAGTCTCAAACTATAAGAACTGTTAGTGTAATTCGCCCTTTATTTATTTTTAATTGGTTGATTGCTCATCATGACTTTTGAATAATTTGTCTTTGCTGGTGGAGGAAGGTGGACAAAGCTCACAACGAAGGGTTAATATGGTCTGGTTGGGATCGATTTAGGATGAAATCAAGATTAAGTTATTGGCTGCAATTTTAAAAAAATTAAAATATAATTAACTCATTAAAATTATGAAATTGATCTAAACCAAACTATTTAAATACTGTCTGGTTTAATTTGAAACCACGGTTTCACATAATCTATTCATAAAAAAAAAATCATTTAGGATCTGTTTGGTAACGTTTAAGTTTTCAGTTTATTTTTACAAAAATTTTATAAACTGTTTTTTTTTTTTTATAGAAAAACATAAACTACAAACACGTTTGGTTTAGACAACATGTTTTAAAAAATTTAAAAATATAAAAAAGAGTGAGAAATGGCAAGTGGTGACGGGTGGTGGGTGATGACGAGTGGTGGCGGCGAATGACGGTGGTGGAAAATGATGGCGGGTGGTGGTGGCGGAAGACGGTGGTGGAAAATGGTGGCCGGTGGTGGGTGATGGTGGCACAAGACGGTGGTGGAAAGTGGTGGCAAGTGGCGGGTGGTGGCGGCGGAAGACGGTGGTGGAAAGTGGTGATGGATGGGTGGATGGTGGTGGCAGGTGGGTGGTGGATGGCGGGTGGTGGTGGGTGGTGACGGGTGGGTGGTGGCAGGTGGGTGGTGGGCGGTGGTTGCGGGTGGTAGGTGGTGGTGGTGGGTCGCGGGTGGTGGTGGCGAGTGGGTGGTGGTGACGGGTGGGTGGTGGTGGTAGCGAGGGTGGGTGGCGGGTGGTGGTGGCAGGTGGTGGTGAGTGGTGGTGGGTGGTGGTGGCGACGAAAGATGATAGTGGAAAATGGTGGCGAGTGGTGGCTAGTGTTGGGTGGTAAAAAAAAAAAAACTCAAAACTCAAAACGGAAACATATTTTTTGAGTTTAGATTTTTTAGCCAAATTTATAAACTGAAACCACTGATTTATAAATCAAAAATTTACCAAACAAGTTTTTATTTGAGTTTTTAAAATTTTTGTAAATATAAACTGAAAACTAAAAACGAAAGTGTTACCAACAGTACCTTAACATTTTCAAAAAAAAATTAACTTATTATAAATTGTAAAAATAATAATAACATACCCATTAAACAAACTACTCTCAATATATCAGTTTTATTGAGTATTTTATTAATACAAGAGGTATATGTCATTTTTGAAAAAAAAAATTAAAAATTAAATGTTATATATATTTTGAAAAAAAACATATACTTACTAGATTAATTTATTTTTCTTGTAAAATATTTTTTTCACAATGTTTATAGAAGAAATTATGTTTGATTATTGATGTACTCAAATTAACTCAATATTTTTATACACATATTTTCATTTCACCAATAAAATTTTAAATTCTATCTTTGGTGACAAGACCCCACGCGTTTCCAAAAGTGACAAAACATTAAGTTGAGTCTCAAGCTCCAATAAGAAAAAATGTCATTTTTACAAATAATATTACAACTTACCATTGTGATGGGCTATTTGGTAAAGGAATGATGACGTATAGCTTTGCTACATATCAAGCCACGTAGCCTCGGTATAGAGATGGTCACTTCAATTTTTCTACTAAATATTTCATATAACAAGATACTTATAAACCGAGAATTTACCCATAAAAAAAATTGATGGATAAATTATGGATCATAAGTTTGGATTTATAGTATTTTTGTTCCTATAATATATTATAAATTTTTCAAAAAAGTTAGAGATCTATAGTTTGGTTTAATGATATAATAAGAGTTGGACCTTTTATCATTGGATGTGTAATAAATTAAAAGTTGACACCTATTATATCATATCATTGTTGGTCAGAGTTTGGACGACAATATTGGTTTTTAATTTCCTCTATCAAACGGTGTTCACTATTAAAATGGTCTTGTTCAGGAGAGTAAAAAATTCTATTTTGTGATTGGCTCCATTTCTAATGCCCATGAAGTTGAAGAAGAGCCTTAGACAATGTTAGTTAACAATTAAACAATAACATATATGGCTTTTTTGTGTCTAAGATTGCGTATGTTTTCATTTGTTTTGCTTCATAGTGTTTTTGTTGTGATTTATATATGGGTTATAGATTTATAGCAATTGAATATGCTTGTGTTTGTAAATATATTTATACGAGAAATTATAAGCATGTTTGGTTTATCTCTCAAAATATGTTTTTGGAGAAAAAAAATTCAACATGTTTAGTTGAAAATTTTAGAGAAAAAAATTTTAAAATCACTTTTCTCTCTACTACACATCAATTAATAACTTTTTCTCCCTCTTCTCTCATTCTCAATCACTTATTATCTCATACCCATCTATTCAACTATAAAAAAACATCAAATCATCCAAAATTCCAAAACTCCAAAACTATTTTTAAAACATACAACCAAACAAATTTTCTAATTTTCTAAACTCTCTCCAAAAAAATTATTTTTGAAATAATATCTTCTTTGAAACTTAACCACTTATGTTGAGTATACATGTTGGCTCAGCCAACCAAAAGCTACCATGTTTTTCTACTAAAGTTACCATTGTTCGGTACACATATGTCTAGATACTTGGTCTTTAATTGATATATTTTGTAAAAAACAAGGGGTGGCTTGGCTTCTTTTCAAGAGAAAAAAAATTATTGAAAATTTTGAAATTAATTTGATAAAAATAAATATCAAAAAAATATTTTTTAAAAAATTGAAACAAGCTTTTAAAAATCAAATCAAACATAGGCAAAGTGAATATGTATGGGCTGAATTTATTTGGTTCTAATATTTTTTTGAGTGGTTAACACAATGAAGAAATTAGTAATTGCTTTGGTTATACCCATTCAACCTAATCACTCAAGCAAGCAACTAATGAACAACAATGCTCAGGTTACATATTTTTATGGTTAAACCATATGTCAAATAAGATAATCTAATATATGATTTTTTGATTTGCAAATTTTTTTTTTAGGATAAATTACCAATAAGTCATATTTTTGGGACTTGTTATTCATTAAGTCATATTGATAAATTTATCAGTCTTTTTTATTTTTATGAATAAATTTACAGTGATAAATTTGTCAATAGGACATGTAGGTAAATAAGTCCAGTTAATTAGTCTGATTGGTAAGTGTAATTTTTTTTTTCTTCTTATATAGAGATGATACTTAATTTGAATTTAACACTCCCAAACTCAATTTTTTGTATCTAATCAAGTCTATTTGTAGATTGATATTACGATTTTAATTATCTAAAAACACTTTAATAATATTATATGTTGTAATGCATCTTATTCTTAGTCAACAATAGCACGACTCCCACGAGTGGAGCGCGTGGGAGTCCAACTAGTCTTTCAAAAAACAATGATTCCTATGTTAGATGACAATCGGATATTAGGGGTGTTCGCAATTCGATTGTGGGTGGAGAATTTTTAATTTGTCATTCGTTCATTGGATTAGTGGATTGGAAAAAATTAATTTGCATTCGTCCGTTGGATTGATGGATGCAAATTAAGTGGATTGACTAATTGGCGAATGGATGCAAATCAGTTTGGCAGTTTAGATTTTTATAAATTTTGAACATAATACAATAACTTGCCAACAAATTTTTTTTTTATAACAATCCAACTCAACATAACCAAAAGATTATAAAGTAAATTGTCAAATACCAATAATAAATACATATAAGAAAACCATGCATTATCAAAACTATTTCATTACTTTTTTTATTTATTTAAAAACTATTTAATTTGATTTTTTTTTTTAAAACGACAAAATTAAGCCTTATATTTTTCACACGAAAAATATCAAATATCAACACTTGCCATTTGATAAAAGGATTTCTAGATTGAAAACACAACAAAATATCTAAACTCTTTTTCAATTAAAAACACAAACAGAATATATAAATAAATTGAAAACATAAAATCTTACAAATTACTAGGGGTGCTCATGGTTTGGCAGTTCGGTTGCGGCCAAAGGAACCTCAAATCCGCCATCCGTCCAAAATTAGACAAATTAAAAAAAAATCAATCTGTAACCGTCCGCTCATCATCATGCATTCGTCCAAAATGCGACGGATCGATTCAGTTCAGTCATTTGGACATATCAGAATATCCGCTGCTCAACCCTACCGGATATATATATATCAATTTTTTTAGAATCTTGTTAACTAGTATCCTTAAAATACAAAAAAATAAAATAATAAAATAAATAACAATAAAATATGATATTTTTTTACTAAATTTAATGTATTTTTATTAAAAAAATATATTTTTAAAACATTCTTTACATATTTTTTAATATTATAAAGTACCCTGTAAATCACTCAGTTTTCGTTTGGCATAAGTTAAAATGAAATTTTTTAATTAAAAAAATCACAAAAAGACAAAGTATACTTTTGAATCCAATAAAATAAAATATTACATTCAAATTATAATCATTTTATTTTTTTCTCATAAAAATTAAAAAAATCAAAAAATTTATTCAAAACAAAACTTTTTAATTCCAAGTTAAAATAACTTAAAAAAAAGCTAAATAATTAAAACGCCAAGCCACATCCAAACGGACCCTTAATAGCATTTACCATTTCTTTATGTTAGATTTCAGAGACCACATCGACGAGACATATGTCAATCCACCGCCGTCTTCCATTTTCTATCCAAAAATGTTTGAGATTTCTAATTAAAAGTGTCACTAGTAATATGACAGTGATAGTGTTGTATTTTTTTTTTTTTTTTTTTTTTTTTTTCACTTCATTAGAAGTGTGTTTAAAACTTCTAAATTAGAGATCTATAGCATTACTGTTTTCTATCGAAGACACTTCTATACATCGGTCAGTAAATCAAAAATTTATTTTTGATTTTTTTAAAAATAAAAAAATAAAAAAAATAAAAATAGAGAGTTAATGTAATAAAAAGAATTAAAAAATTAATTTATAAACGTATTGCCAAAATTGACCTTCCCCCCAAATTCAAAATATATGTGAACCTAAAACCTCGTAAATAGAACCTAAACTATCCATAATCTATATTATTATATTAAGCAATCAATAAGATGATTCTTATCACTTAAATAATATATATTATAATATTAAATTTTTATCATTTATTTTATTTTTATTTATTTAAATTAAACACACATTGTATATGTCAATCACCAATTCGAACTAATCTCCCGTTAAGACAAACCTTACTGTAAATAAACAATATCAATTGATTCCTCCAATTAAAGCTTCCATCTTAAAGTGCTTAGATACAAATGCAAAACTTTATAGGGCATGATTGCTTGAAGTTTTGTTCCTTAGCATGCTGTAAGTTGTAACCTCTAACATCAATGTGTCTATCAAAAGTCATTTTCCCTTAAATCAGCTTCCAAACACGTTTATACGCTTAGCTAATAACCAAACAATAAAAAAATCTTTAAAAACATTTTCCTTTTCTTGTGAGAAATGGTTGCTCACAACCATCAAGTCATGCATAACATCTTGACAATGATATATACAAATAAAAAAAGGGACACTTACTGGGTAATTCTCTTAATTGAATTTATTTATCTATAAATTACGTTTATTTTTTCATTTATCATTATCTTTAAAATACCCTCCATCACACATCAGACCACTGCGATGTCACCTCACTGCTATGTCACCTTACCACCGACAACTACTAATTATCACCTCTGGCCATTAGAGACCAACTCCAGTCACTGACTACCACTTTATGACTGCCAACGACCACCTTCGATCATCGTTTCTAGCTGTCGGTGGCCACCATCGATCTTCGGCAACTACTTTCGACTACTTTTTTGGCCATTGTCCATCTTCAACACGTCACTACTGCTATCACCTTCTCTGGTGGCAACAAGAGAAAAAAAGAGAAGAACAATGATAAAGAGAATGAAGTAAAGGAATGAGCAACCGTTACCAAAAGTTCTCATCATTCTTTACATTCGCAGATTAACACAAAGAATCAAAGACAGATTCAGTGATAACTTTATCATTGACACTGACACATTCATTGATAAATTTATCACTGGAGATATCATCACTGCCACCAATCAAGACAAGAATCAAAGATTATTCTATAATAAATTTATCACTGATATATTAAACCATGATTTGCAGTTGATTTGGTTTAAGAAAAATAACAAGGGATTAAAGAAGATAAAGATAAATGTTAACAGTGATAAATAGCCAGACCATTTAATCAGTACTCTTTTACACTCTTACACTCATATTCATGTACATACACATTCACTTACATATTCATTCACAAATACATTCACATTCACACATTCACATACACAAAAAAAATATAAGAATGATAAATTTATCACTGTAGATTTATCTAGATTTTACACACGATGGCTTTGGTTTAACTAGATCTTCACCAACAAATTCATGGAGATCTATCACATAGCATAGAGAGAGGGAGAGAAGAGGGAGATATAAAAAGATAGAGGAAGAGAAAGAAAGAGAGAGAGACTCGAACTTACTAGAAACAGCTCTGATGACCATATAATGGCTACATTTTGACGATGAAGATGGCTACAATACTAGATCGACATTGTAAATAGCCAGATCTAAACAATGACAGTATAGACCCGTAACAGTAGTAGTGGTTGGTGAAGGGTAGTAGTGGATTGGTAACGGTGGCATGTAGATTGTGTTGGGTATACCTCCTTATTGGAGTGTGGGACCCAATTGGTTTGTTAAAGAGTTTCAATTTGATTTGGTTTAGGTATAATATATTTTTATATATTATATCTAATTTTGTGGAGACCTAATCTAATTTGAAAACAACTAAAGTTTGATCATAAACCCCAGATCCACAATATATTTATTCGTATTGTTTTGTCCCGAAGAAAAATAGCGGCAGCAGTATACACTTTCTTCTTGGAGAGAGAGTGCTTGGGTTGAGAAATTCAATTGGCTGGTGCAGAAGTTTTTCCATCATTCGGGCAAGTCATTGTGTGGCTAATTTGGGTTCGTTATTTTGGATCTTCTTCAACTTTGGTTCAGAAGATTTTAGTTCTTCTATTTGGTGAGGTCTTTCCTCTTTGTTTATTTGTGATTATTTAGAATTCACCTAAGGGTGGTTTTTGTGAGACCATTGGTGTCTCGTTTGTAATCGTTTGGAACTTATTTGGTTGATAGTGGAATCGGATTTCGATCCCGTGGACGTACCTCACATTGAGGGAACCACGTAAAATTCTTGTGTTGCCTTTGATTTAATTTTTCCGCATTAGTTTTTATTCCCATTGATTGATTTACTTGTGGGGAATCATCGATTTTCCCTAACAACTGGTATCAGAGCTTACGGTTTATTTGGATCTATTTATTTGTGTAAATCAATGGAGGGGAATGTGGGTCGTATGTCTAGCTTCAATGGAAGCAATTGGGTAACTTGGAAAACTAAAATGGAGGACCTATTATTTTGTAAAGATTTATATGGACCCATTGAGGGTGATTCTGGCAAACCCGAGGGTATGAAAGATGATGAATGGAATAGGCTTAATCGAAAAGCCGTTGGTGTTATCCGTCAATGGATTGATGACAGTGTGTTTCATCATGTTGCTACTGAAACTTCAGCACATGATTTATGGAAAAAATTAGAGGGCCTTTATGATAGGAAATCAGCCACAAATAAAGCTTTTCTGTTTCGTAAGTTGGTTAATTTAAAATATAAAGAGGGCAGCCCTATTCCAGAACATCTGAATGAAATAAAGAGTATTGTTAACCAACTTACTTCTATGAAAATTGTTTTTGATGATGAGTTGCAGGCTTTGATGCTACTTAGTTCTTTGCCCGAAAGTTGGGAGACTTTGGTTGTGACCGTCAGTAATTCAGCGCCCGATGGAGTTGTCACAATGGGCCAAGTCACTAGTAGCCTGTTGAATGAAGAAACTAGAAGAAAATCAGCGGGTTCCTCTCATTCGGAAGCATTCGTTGTGAGAGGTCGAAGCAAAACAAGGGGGAGAAGTAAGACTCCTCATGGTCGTGATCAAAGCCGTGACAAGTCAAAAGATGGTTCTTTTTCAAAGAAAGATGTTGAGTGCTATTATTGCCATGAGAAAGGGCACATGAAGCGAGAATGCCGAAAGCTCAAGAATAAGGAGAAAAGGCGTGATAAAAGTGTGGATAAGAAGCAAGAAGACACAACAGCACTTACTACCAATGCTGATCTCATGGTCGTTTGTGAAGATGATTGTATCAATTTTGTGGGCCAAGAGAGCAATTGGGTGATTGATTCTGGTGCTTCTTTTCATGTGACTTCTCGAGTTGATTTCTTCACTACCTACACTGCAGGAGATTATGGTTCTGTTCGAATGGGTAATGAAGGTTTGTCCAAGATTATCGGCATGGGTGATGTTTGCTTGGAAACAAATCTGGGCTGCAAGTTGTTGCTTAAAGATGTGAGGCATGTTCCCGACATTCGCCTCAATTTGATCTCTACTGGGAAGCTTGATGATGAAGGCTTCAACAACAAATTTGGTGATGGAATATGGAAGCTCACAAAGGGTTCCTTGGTGGTGGCTAAGTGTAAGAAGACTCATACACTTTATTCGATGCAAGGAAAAATTTGTAAAGGTGTTGTCAATGCACTTGAGGAAGATACTTCTACTGAATTATGGCACAAGCGGCTTGGCCATATGAGTGAAAAGGGGCTGCAAGTATTGTTCAAGAAAGAGCTTCTACCCGGTTTGAAAGGTACACATCTTAAAACTTGTGTTCATTGTTTGGCGGGTAAACAACATAGAGTTTCTTTTCATAAAAATGTTGCTTCTAGAAAAGAAAATATTTTGGAGTTGATCCATTCAGATGTTTGTGGTCCTTTAAAAGTTAGAACACATGGTGGTGCACTTTATTTTGTTACTTTCATTGATGATTATTCAAGGAAAGTTTGGGCTTTTTTACTAAAAACTAAAGATCAAGTTCTAGAAGTATTTAAGCATTTTCAGGCTATGGTTGAAAGAGAAACAGGGCAGAAATTGAAGTGCATCCGATCAGACAATGGTGGTGAATACATTGGGCCATTTGATGAGTATTGTCGCAGCCAAGGTATTCGGCACCAAAAGACAGTTAAGAAGACTCCTCAACAAAATGGAGTTGCCGAGAGAATGAACCGCACCATTGTGGAAAGAACAAGGTGTTTGCTTTCACAAGCTAAATTGCCAAGATCCTTTTGGGGTGAGGCATTGAAGACGGCGGTTGACGTGATCAATTTGTCTCCTTCCTATCCTTTGAATGGTGATGTTCCAGAAAGAGTTTGGACCGGTAAAGATGTGTCTTATGAGCACTTGAGAGTGTTTGGTTGCCGAGCTTTTGTTCACATTCCAAAAGATGAGAGGTCCAAGCTTGATAGTAAGTCAAGACAATGTATTTTTCTTGGCTATGGGCGTGATGAATTCGGGTATAGATTGTGGGATCCGGTCGACAAGAAAGTCATTCGAAGCCGTGATGTTGTGTTTCTTGAAGACCAAACAATTGAAGACTTTGGCAAAGGTGATCAACCGGAGCCAAAAGCTAGTGATCTCATTGACATGGATTTATCTCCTTCATCTTCAGTTGATGATGAAAACGGGAGAGATGTGCAGCCACCTATTGAAGATGTAGAGGATGATGCTAATTCTAATGAAGTTGAGTCAGAAATTGAGGAAGAGCATCCAACTCAAGAACTACCACCACAACTTGAGTTGAGGAAATCTACAAGGGACCGACAACCTTCAAGAAAGTATCCTCCCAATGAATTTGTGTTGATTTCTGATCAAGGGGAGCCTGAGAGCTACCAAGAAGCAATTGAGCATGCAAAGAAAGGTGATTGGAAAAAGGCCATGGAAGAGGAGATGAATTCCTTAGTTGAAAATCACACTTATGATTTAGTGAAGTTGCCTAAAGGGAGGAAAATTCTGAAAAATAAGTGGGTTTTCAAATTGAAGAATGATGGCAAGAATCTGAGGTACAAGGCACGTCTTGTTGTGAAAGGCTTTGGGCAAAAGAAAGGCATTGATTTTGATGAAATTTTCTCACCAGTTGTGAAGATGTCTTCTATTCGGGTTGTACTTGGCATGGCTGCAAGTATGAACCTTGAAGTTGAGCAACTTGATGTGAAGACCGCATTTCTGCATGGTGATCTTGAAGAAGAAATTTACATGGAGCAACCGGAAGGCTTTGTGGAAAAAGGGAAAGAGAAATTTGTTTGCAAATTGAAGAAAAGTTTGTATGGTCTCAAGCAAGCCCCGCGGCAATGGTACAAAAAATTTGACTCTTTCATGATGAATAATGGTTTTTCTAAAACCACTTCGGACCATTGTGTGTTTGTGAAAAATTTTCCAGATGGTAAATTTATTATTCTTTTGCTTTATGTTGATGACATGTTAATTGTGGGTCAAGATTCTACCATGATAAACAGGTTGAAATTGGAGTTGAGTAAGTCTTTTGCTATGAAAGATTTGGGACCGGCAAAGCAAATTCTTGGTATGAAAATTGTTCGTGATCGTAAAGAGGGGCTGATTTGGTTGTCTCAAGAAAGCTACATTGAGAAAGTTCTTGAGAGGTTCAATATGGATAAAGCGAAGCCGGTTGGTTGTCCACTTGCAGGTCACTTCAAGCTTAGTTCGAATCAATGTCCTACAAGTGAAAAAGACAAGGAAGAGATGTTGAAAGTTCCTTATGCTTCAGCAGTTGGTTCTTTGATGTACGCCATGGTTTGTACAAGGCCGGATATTGCTCACGCAGTTGGTGTGGTGAGTCGTTTTCTCTCTAATCCGGGTAAAGAACATTGGGCAGCGGTAAAATGGATTCTAAGGTATCTTCGAGGGACTTCGAAGGTGTGTTTGTGTTTTGGGGATGGTAAGCCGATGCTTGATGGGTTCACAGATTCTGACATGGCTGGTGATGTTGATTCTCGGAAATCTACTTCGGGGTATTTGATGACCTTTGCAGGGGGAGCTGTGGCATGGCAGTCTAAATTACAAAAATGTGTTGCTCTCTCAACTACCGAAGCTGAATTTATTGCCATTACGGAAGCTTGCAAAGAAGAGTTATGGTTAAAGAAATTTTTGCAAGAATTGGGTTTGAAGCAAGAAAAGTATGTGCTTTATTGTGATAGTCAAAGTGCTATTCACTTGAGTAAAAATTCTACTTTTCATTCGAGATCGAAACACATTGATGTGAGATACCATTGGATTCGTGATGTGTTAGATTCGAAATTGTTGCAACTCGAAAAGGTTCACACAGATGATAATATTTCAGATATGTTGACAAAGACTTTGTCGAGGGACAAACATTTGAAGTGTCGAACTTTGGCGGGTATGGTTGATCTCTCCACCTAAGTCGGTAGGGGGAGAATTGTTGGGTATACCTCCTTATTGGAGTGTGGGACCCAATTGGTTTGTTAAAGAGTTTCAATTTGATTTGGTTTAGGTATAATATATTTTTATATATTATATCTAATTTTGTGGAGACCTAATCTAATTTGAAAACAACTAAAGTTTGATCATAAACCCCAGATCCACAATATATTTATTCGTATTGTTTTGTCCCGAAGAAAAATAGCGGCAGCAGTATACACTTTCTTCTTGGAGAGAGAGTGCTTGGGTTGAGAAATTCAATTGGCTGGTGCAGAAGTTTTTCCATCATTCGGGCAAGTCATTGTGTGGCTAATTTGGGTTCGTTATTTTGGATCTTCTTCAACTTTGGTTCAGAAGATTTTAGTTCTTCTATTTGGTGAGGTCTTTCCTCTTTGTTTATTTGTGATTATTTAGAATTCACCTAAGGGTGGTTTTTGTGAGACCATTGGTGTCTCGTTTGTAATCGTTTGGAACTTATTTGGTTGATAGTGGAATCGGATTTCGATCCCGTGGACGTACCTCACATTGAGGGAACCACGTAAAATTCTTGTGTTGCCTTTGATTTAATTTTTCCGCATTAGTTTTTATTCCCATTGATTGATTTACTTGTGGGGAATCATCGATTTTCCCTAACAGATTGAAGGTTGTATAGTATAGATCGACAATGGTGATTTGTAGATTGGTGATGATAGAGATAAAAAAAAATTGTAAAAATCGTTGGTGAACGATGGCGGTGATTGAACAACGAGGTGGTGGCAAAAGTGGTCAATGACGGGTGAACGGCCATGGCAATGGTGGTGGTGTAACGACGATGGCAGTAGACAATGGCTGTTTGAAGCTCTTTAAAGAAATGGTGTAGAGAGAAAGAAGAAGAAGAAAGGCTTCTTAAAGAATTGATAGAAAGAAAAAGAATATAACAGAAAAAGAGATAATTAATTAGGAGTAATAAACTAAAAGTAATGCTAGAGACCCTAAAAATTATATTAAAATTTCTACTAAATGTCTCACATGGGTGTAGGATCCACACAATGTGGGTCCCGACATTTAGTAGAATTTTTGATAGAATTTTTAGAATCTCTAACATTTTTGATAAACTGATGAACGTAATATAGGTAATGAAAGATTTATTAGTGCATTTAAATCTACTTAATGGGACTGTCCCATAATTATCCCATAAAAAAATTCACCAAGGATCCACTGTTTTAGTGATAATGTAATTCATAAATTTTTTTTAGCTTTACTAAAGCCGTTCTCATGTTAAATTTTTTTTTTTTTCTTTTGTCATTGTTTTGGTTTAGAAAGTGTAATTCAGAATTTTTTTTTGTCTTTACTAAAACCGTTTTCATGTAAATTTTTTTTGTTTATTATTTTGTGTTTGTTTTGGGTTAGCAGGTGATAATGTAATTAATAATTTTTTTTTTGCTTTAATAAAGCCGTTTTCATGTAATTTTTTTTTTCTTTTGTCTTTGTTTTGGGTTAGAAGGTGTTATTCAGAAAATTATTTTGGCTTTACCCTATTTATCAGAAAGGGTTGTGGATTCTCCTCACGGAGTGTTGTTACAGGTGATGCATATAAAGGAGTCAATGAGATTGGACTGCCTTTTGAAATTGCTCAACGGATAACATTTGAGGAGAGAGTTACTCAATATAACATGCAGTATCTGCAGAAGCTGGTTGATCTCGGCCTAGATGATGCACATCTCGGCCTAGGTGACGCGCACCTCGGCCTAGATGGTGACATCTCGGCCAATATGCCAGGGTGAAAATGAAGGTCAACCGAAGGGGTTCCAAGATAGTTCTAAGTGTGGAAAAGTTCAAAGGTGTCCCTCCAGATTTTCAAGGCAAAGATCACTGCTGCTAACTCTAGGTCGTGCGTGGGGTAATTCTTCTCGTGTATTTTCAACTGACGTGAGCCATAAGCTACCAGTTTCCCCTCTTGCATCAACACACAACCCAAACCCTCTCGTGAGACATCACAATAAACCGCATAACCCAACCCTCTCTCCGGAATAATCAACACCGGAGCGGTGGTCAATCTAACTTTCAGCTCTTGGAACGACTTTTCACAATACGTTGTGCCACAGATTGGCCCAGAAATCATTACAATGTCTTAATTGTTTTTGTATAGTAGACTTTCTATTGCTAAGTAACGGAAATAATTGGATAGTTGCATGAGAAATTTATCTTAGAGGGAGACATATAATTGTAACTTTATGTAAAGAGAAACTAAATGTCAACTATAATTATATGGAGGGAGTTAAGCAATGTAGGCAGCAGATTTTTGAGAAGTCCAGTTTGAACTGTCCAAGTCACACATGACATGAAAACGAGTAAATCCATAGTGGATGAGATGGGGTATTGAATGAGCAGCAAGTTATAGGATGGTAGCGACTACCCCGTCGAAGTGATGCTACTGTATGTAAAAATTGTAGATGTTTAAAATCACATTTTCAAAATGCGATTTCAAAAACTGAAATCCATGTCATCATAAATTGCATTTTCAACATGCGATTTCAAGGTGAAATTGCACATTGAAAATGAAATTTCAATTCAAAATTGCATTTTCAAAATGTAATTTTAAAAAGTAGGTTAGTTTTCCAAATAATTTGAAAAGTGGGTCAATTTTCTTAATTGTTCTTTTTAGAATATTTTTAAAAAATAAAAAAATAAAAAAACTCTAACTTCCTATGGTTCCGGCAATTGACCATGCGACAGCTTGCTTTTAGGCGAACAAAATCATCTCGGCGAGAAATTCTAAAGTTGACGAGCAAAGTCAGCTAGGCAATTTGCTTCATAGTGAGCAAAGTCGTCTCGATAAGACTTTTTGGCGAGCAAAATCATCTCGGCAAGGAATTTTAAAGTTGGCGGGCAAAGTCAGCTAGGCAGCTTGCTTCTTGGTGAGCAAAGTCATCTCGTTGATCTTTTGCATCAACAGCTCCATTGTTGTGGGTTGATTCATTGTGAGTGCATTCCTCAGCCTATGTCCGACTGGAAGACCGCACTCGGCAAAATATTGCTCGGTCCATACAGAGGACGGTGTCATTGGCTCGGACTATCCTTAGGTCGCACACAATGTAATTCTTACTTTGCTCTTTGATGAAGGAACTTGGGTTAAAATGTGTATGTGTGGGCTCACTTTACACGATGCCCAATCTTTGGTTCACGATAGGGAGTTGGATATTCCCAGTCTCATTCACCGATTTTTTGATACCGGTGACCTCGACGATCGTCTCTGGCAAAGTTTTCAGCAACATGCCCTCTGCTTGTGTATGTTGCCTCATTTTCTACTTGCCCCTGGCTTCGGAGGGTCTAGCATTTGCTTGATCAAAGTTGCCCAAGGTTTGAAAGAGGGCAAGAGCTGAATTGTTGTCGTTGGGCGCTCAAACTTGTGGAATCCACAATTTGATTTCCAAGTCAATTGGGAGGATGGTATTATACCAAGTCCGAGTTTTAATTGTTCACATCGTAAGCTGGCAAGCATTAGAACGACAAAAGACTAGTCGGACTACAAAGAATTATATTACTAATAATTTGACTTAAAATTGCACCTAAAAAACATAGTTTGACTCCTTTGTGCATCGGTCTATCCATCGGCTACTACACTAAACCTCTTTTGATTCCATGATTGTCTTGTTGGTTCCAACAACCTATCAATATTTGCTCTTTCTTTTTGAAGTAGAGTAGTTCTCAATAAGTTGTAACCAGGAGGGACATACCCTATAATTTGATTCTCAACAGCAACGTTAAAAGCACTCACAAAATATGCCATGCTTCATGTTGCCTCTGTTTGCACTGCTCTGTACCTTTGAAAACTGTACCAACTTTTGTGACACTTCTGAACCACCTTGGGGCATGCTGAGAGGCCATCGGCCAAAATATAGAGCCATCGGCCAAGGGAAACTGGTCATCGACCAAAACTAAGGCTCTCGCCAAATGTTTGTAGCCGACCGGCACTGAAGATAGCCGATCGGCCATCTCTTCCTTTTTCTTGTGGTATATTTGTGTAAAAGTTAGAATATTTGATCTTTCTTGTTGCATTTCGTTCATTATCTAAAATTTGGATGTTCAAGCTAAAATGTGCCAATTAACCTCTATATGTTCTCTGTAGCCTGAAAATATCAACTGTTGGCTTGGATATGCATATACTATTTGTAACAGAGTGTTGTTGTGCTCTTATATAGGCATTTGTGGTAGGACATGACTGGGGTGGTCAAGTTGCTTGGTACCTTTGCTTATTTAGACCAGATAGAGTCTCAACCTCTTTGTGGATCATGTCATGCAGAATGGTGGTCGTGCGATTATTCTCATGGACCTAGATGGCCTGAAATTTTCACAGCCGATCTCGGGTCATTGGAAGTTTGATGTATCTGATGAGTTGTACAAGGCCGGATATAGCTTACTCTGTTAGCAGGCTTAGTAGATACACGAGTAATCCTAGGCATAAGCTTGTAGCTGCTTCGAAACTATGTTCATGTCATTTAAAACACGTCCCTAATCTCTGAAGTCATCAATCTTCTTCTCCTACACACGAAAACATTACATTGCAGTGTGAGTAAATGAATGGTTTAACCAACATGACTATTCATTTTCTTCTTATTTTTTCATCCCAACCAAACAAAGGCAAGAAATTAGCCTCTGCCCCAAACTCTCACAAAATTACCAAACCAACCCCAACATCTCAAAATACCAAAATTTAAAGACAAACTTTCCTTTACTTATCCAATTCACATTCATAAACCTGGCTCATTATCTAGTCAAACAATTAAATGAAACTACAACTCATATTAAAACACTTCCATACTTCAATTATCTATGTTATGTAAACGTAATCAAGATTTCGGGACTTTCAGCATATCTTTTTATTGGTTACAGAAAGAGAAGAAGCTTCTTAATACACAGGTATTAAAATTTCTTATAAGCAACAGAAAATATTTATATGTCATTGTCCAGCTCACATATTATAAATAGAGAATGTCCTAGTATCTATCTAGTCTTCAATATCAATACTGTAGAACTGTACCAATTTAGAACATAAAATAAGTACGCAATCAAATTATCACTGTCTAATAACTGGCACAAAAATAAATATAACCCAACAAGCCAAAATATTTAAAGATATCTTGCAAGAACAAAAATTAACCAAAAAATAAAATAAAAATAAAATTGTATAGACTTTAATGTAATAGAGTTACCTTTTAAAGAAAACATTTACAATAATGTTATGCTGATCATATTTTCTTATTAGACAAATGGTCTTGTAAAGCTTCCAAAGGAAGCTAACAAGAGGGAAATTCCTCCATACACGTGTATGGAGGGGGTGAAAGTGTATGCCAGCTGCACAAAAATATCTGAAAAAGCAGATGCACAGTAGTCGGTTGGCCAAAAATGCAATTGACCAAAAAAAGATATTTCACATCACGGAACATTCACACTATAAATATGAATATTATTAGGAGTATTTTGATAAATATGTCACTCATAGAACTTATTGGAATATAAGAAAATAATGTGGATTAAATGGAACATAAGAGCATCCGCATTAAGCTTTTGTGCCATCTTTCAAAGCTTTCTAAAATAACTTTTTTTGGCCTTTTAACCACTGAATTCTCTCCAAAGAAGTTCTTCTCTTCCAATCATCTTCCAACGCAGTCGTCTTCCAGTTCAGGATGCCCAGGTATGTTCTTCTCTTTGTTTCTTCGTTTTTTCTTCTCCTTCTCTCCGTCTGTTCTCTTCGTCTTGTTCGTCTCTTCGTCTCTTCGTCTTCTTGGTCGTCTCTTCGTCCACTTGTTCTTCGTCTTTGTTCTTGGTCCTTTGCTCGAGCCGGGGTTTGGTAGCTCGAGCGAGAGTTTGCGTCTGGTTTGGGCCTGTAGCTTTGCATTCTTGGCTCGAGCGAGCTTTTCTTCGCTCGAGCGAGTTAGTTCGTTCTTCGCTCGAGTTATAGTTCCTTCGCTCGAGCGTGTGTCTGGTTGCAGACCTGAGGGTTTGAGTTCTTCGCTCGATCGAGTTTTCTTTCGCTCGAGCGAGCTTTTGGGTTGTTGGCTCGAGCCAATACGCTTGAAATATTGGTATTTTGAACCTGTAATATGACGTCATTTATATTTGGCTATGATTAAATGGTTCCTTAAATTGGATTAGTCATGAAAGCATATTTTGATCTATAACTTACATGATTCAGGCACATTTGTTTAATAGTTTGAATTTAGATATGCAGAAGTGACTTTACTTTATAGTTTATTAAAAAACGTATAGACACAAAATGACATAACCTTTGTCAGTGTCTTTAACATATACGCACTTATCACACTCATTGATTCGAAACCCATTTGACAACATAGCATTGTCAAACTTCTCATGCCATTGTTTGGGAGCTTACTTCAAACCATATAATAACTTGACAAGCTTACAGACTTTCTTACTTTTTCCTGGAGTTGAAAACCCCTCGGGTTGCTCCATGTAGATTTCTTCATCTAAATCTCCATTTAAGAAAGCTGTCTTTACATCTATCTGACCTTATACTCTTGGTATAATATTTCTCACTCTGCCATGTGCTTATAGTTGTTTACCAATTTTCAGGAAACATGCAATTCAGAATAGCTTTTGGAAAGTCTTAGATGCGAGACTGCGGAATAGACACACACAATATTTTTATTGATATTTTTCTATGTAAATATCGACCTTTTTGGTCAATATATTTTGTAATAAAAATAGAAGTTCCAATGATTATTTTCGTACCCTTACTTAAATATTACTTCTGCCGCGTGTTTTGCCCCCGATCTCTCGTCTTGCATCCGTTTTGGTTTGTTTTTGGTACAAACCTTGTTTTCTTTGTTTGAAAGGTGGTACAAGGGTGGGAGACCACTTTTCCTTCTGCCAGCCAGTTTTTTGGTCGGATAATTGGCTTGCTTGGTCTTTGGGCCACATTTTCTGATCGGCCACTACACCACTGCATTGTTTTCATGCCCTGGACTCTCTCCCACCATGGCCGACCAATTTTTGTCTTTGTGGACCACTTGAAGTGGTCGGCCGACCACTTTAAGTAGCAGGCCGATCACTTCAAGTGGTCGGCTGCTTTTTGACACATTTTTGGAGATATTTTCCTCCATAAAGTTTTCTAAAGTGGTGTATTGTGTGGTTGAGATTTAATGCTGTAAAATTGATGTAACTTGTCATTAAATCTCAACCACATAATGCACCACTCTAAGAAACTTTAAGAAAAAAAAACTCTAGAGGATCCTTACTCAAAAAAATTAGGTGCAACAAACATATCACTTTATATGAGGGCAGCCCCAGCCCAATATTCTTGGTTTTGGGGTCTTAGGTAAAATCTTTAACGGCATTTTTTTAATATTTATATCTAAATTTAAAAATATGTACTATATTTTTATATTATAAAATTTTATTTACTGTGTTTAGTTTCAACTTTCTACATTCAATTTTTTAGAAATTGAGTTTTTGTTTTTCGTGTTTTTTTTTTTATTTTTAGTAAATATTTTTAAAATTTTAAGCAGTTTTTTTACTTGTTTAGATGCACCTTACTTAGATGTATTTAAAAATTAAAATATTTATAAAAAAATATTTTAAAAAATTAATAAATACACAAGAATACAAAAATTTACTGAATTTTTTTTTATTTTTTGGTATTTAGTGAATTTTTTAAAGATTATTTTCTCAAATATTATACTTTTTAAGTGTATTTATGTTAGGTGTACCTCAAAATTAAAAAAAATATCTTGAAATATTTTTAAAAAATCAATGAAAATAAAAAAAATACGAAAAACAAAAAATTCTGACTGTGTTTGGTATAGTTTTCAAATTATAATTCCTCCCCTACATTCAAATGTTATATTGAAAACACATCCCAATGCATGTTTGGTAGTGTGAGTTTTTTATTTTTGAATTTGTGCTTTGCGTCGTCCCCCCGGATGTCCGGCCGGTTGACCAAAATAGTACTTTTTTTTTTTTTTGCAATTGCCAATCACCATTTATTATTTGGGGGGAAAAAAAATTATAAATTTTTTTGATATTTTTTAAATATAAAAATATTTTTTTTAGACCAAAATGACAAATTTGAATCTTAAAAAGAGTTTGATTATGAA
Organism: Camellia sinensis; assembly: GCF_055761805.1. NCBI lineage: Eukaryota > Viridiplantae > Streptophyta > Magnoliopsida > Ericales > Theaceae > Camellia > Camellia sinensis. The sequence continues at coordinate 85,209,630 of NC_138974.1, forward strand.
TTTTGAATAAAATTTTTAATATATTTTTGAGTTGTGTGTTTGGTTATGAGTTATAATTGTTTGAATTAAGTTTTGAAATTTTTTTTCAAAACTCATAATCAAACAAATTTTTTCATTTCATATGTCACATTATTTTCAAAATTCAATTCAAAATTATTTTCAAAACTCATAACCAAACAAATTTTATCTTTTCAAATCATAATTCCAAAACTCGCAAACTCAAAATACAACTCTATTCTCAAATCATAATTCTAAAACATTATCAAATGTTACTTTCAATTTTTTTAAAGTGAATTACGAAAACTGAAACCAAACAAGCTGATGCCTTTAAAGTTTTTCATGTAATACCAATTTGTGGCTATGACCAACTAGGGTGATTTTATTTGCACTCATAAAATTATAAAGTACGTCAAATTTCTCAGTACTATCTGTTAAATTATTTAGAGTTATAATTTATTTTCAATATAACTTATGTTTTTTTTAACAAATTACCCTTCAATAAAATCATAATTTATGATATATCCAAATAATAAACAAATCAATTCAAACGAAGATAATTTGAATAAACAAATCAATTCAATCTTTAGATCCTCAGCACACTTTGTTCCTCACACTGAAATTCAAGGTTCCAATGCTTCAAATTCCAAATCCAATTTCACAAATCAATATACAGAAAAGAAAAAAAGAGAAGTTAGAAGATCTTCCCTAAAACTAGATTTGTAGGAGATCGAAAGAGTGAATTTACAGGGGATGTGGTTAGGGAATTGAATTGAATTGAATTAAATCAGGAACTTGAAACCCTTGAGAGAGACAGAGAGAGAGAGAGAGAGTGGGGCAGAGTGGTATTGAAATCAAGCACCTGGAACTCATGAAGACGAAGGACATGTTTGTGTGGGAGTGAAAATTAGGCCTGTGTTAATCTCTGGTCCTGTGTTAAAGTAGCCATAGTTAAAATTTGTGATTTTTTGTTTGTTTGTTTTTGTGTGTTTTTTTTTTTTAAATCTTATTAGGGTATAATAGGACTAAAATTTCAAGATTTTAATTGGACGTACTAAAATATTATTTGGCTACAAATAGAATCGCCTGACCAAGTAGCATACCCGTTCAAGTCAATTTTTCATGTGGCCTTTTCAAATAATTAAGGTTGTGTTCCAATTATAAATTTATGTATGAGTTTAAAAAGAGATAGAGAAAACGTAGAAGAAATATAATTATATTTCATTTAAGTTTTTCTTTTTCTTTTTTCAAATTCCTACTCAGATATGTGATTCGAGCATGGACTAAAGAGATCCAATAGTTAAGCAAGTTTCAGTTCTTTTTCTTTTTGGGATAAATTACATTTTGCTTCCTTTATATTTAGCTATTTTTTTTTTACTTTGGCCCTTGAAATTTTTTTTCTCCTTTAGCTTTTTATGTTTCAATTTTTTCCAATTTACTCTAAAACTAAATTATGTTCAAAACTAGACAAAAAATGGCATATTAATTGCCACGTGACATAAGAAAATATTATTATATTGAGATTTGGATTTTGGTCAGATGTGTGAGTTATATATAATATAATCCTAGGCAAGTTAGACTTTGTCCACTTTATGTTTGATCATTTTTTCACTTTGGCCTTTCAAGTTTGTCTTTTTCCACTTTGACCCTTTACGTTTCAAGTTTTTTACTCCTAAAGCTAACTTCTGTTTGAAATTAGACATAAAATGCCACAATAACTGTCACATAATATAAAAAATATATTATTATATTGGAGTTTAGTTTATATTAGAGATGTAAATCATATATAATAAAATATTTTTATACCACGTAACTGTCAATGTGTCATTTCCTGTATAATTTTTAACAGAAATTAACTTTAGGAATAAAGTGAAAAAAAATTTGAAATATGAATGGTCAAAATGCAAAAGTAACTAAACATAAAAGGAACAAACTGTAATTTACCCTAAAATATTTATATACCACATAGCTATCAATGTGTCAATTTACGGGGCAAAGGGAAAAAGGACCAAACATAAAGGGTAAAGTGTAATTTACAAAAATTTATTTATTTATTTATTTATGTATTTCAGAACTAAAGTGGGCTTTCAGTTTATTCGTTTCATTTGTTTCATAGCTATGAAGTGGGCTTTTGGATTATGGCCTTCTTTGTCCAGGGCATTAATGGACTGTGAGCCCCATAATAGGTAAATACTTACAGACATTTTTTTTCTTCCAAATCATTACAATATAGAAAATTACAATCCAACAAATATATAAATCTAAAAAATAATACTAATAAAGAACAGGGAGAAATTAATTATCAATCTTCAAATTTAACAATGATTGACCTCATAACTTTTTAGATGACTTCGGGTACTTAGGTGTTTAGGCAAGTGAAATTTTATATTTGACTACGGAAACATGATGACTTGCGTTGTAATATAACTACTAACATATTATTTGTTATTTTGTGAAAAAAGAAAAAAAAAATTGTGGATAAGTGTACAGAGATGCCCAACTAAACTAATCGAGTTGGTTGTGCTTAGAGCATTTTCTTTCATCAAGTTTAATGAAAACTTGTTCACAAATGATCAAATTCTTTTATCAAATGATTCATTAGATCAAGGAATACCCATTTTTTTTCATTAAATTGATACCTTGTTAAATCCTTTATCAAATTTAAATTTGATGAAAATTTAAAAATATCTAGCATTGTAGATGTTTTTTTTTTTTTTAAATTAAATTTTATAAAAATAGAAATTTGGGATAAGAGAGAAATTTTTTTTTTAAAAAAAAAAAATGACGAAAGAATTTGAATAATTCATATAAAATCAAGTTTTTTTTAATTAAATTTATAATCAAATGGAAAAAATTGATGAATAATTAGAAATTCTTGTATAATAATTTAATTGGGTGAAAAGTGGGTCGGTGTTGAGATGCAATATTCCCTACTACTTACTCTCTCTCTCTCTCTCTCTCTCTCTCTCTTTTCCATCACATTTGAGTAAAGATTTGGGTAAAAGTTTCATCTAATCCAGAACGTTCCAACACAAAAATTTTATTGTTAACAAACAACCGGTCGACCAGGAGGATGACCAACCGATTTGTGTAAATTAACCAAACCCTAAAACCATTCCCCTCCATATTTGTTTCACTCCATTCTTTTTCCATTTATTTTTCCATCCGTTAATTCTTCCCTTCCAAACCACATATATATATATATATATATATATAAAGATTAAACCCATGTATCTATGAAGAAAAAACCCAGCAAACAATGCAGTTTTAAGAAACAACCCATTTTCATCTCCAAAACTCCAACAGAGCATAATGAGTTATTCGAATTTTTATGTTTTCACAATGTAGTTTTAAGAAACAATCCATTTTCATCTCCAAAACTCCAATAGAGCATAATGAATTCTTTGAATTTTTATGTCTTCATTGATTTCTTATCCTCCTCTTCTTCCTCATCCTCTAATGATGATGATGATGATGATGATGATGATGAAAAAATAGTTGCACTTATCGGTCTTTATGAGATGAATAATGCAACAATGATGAAGATTCTGACAGCAACTGAATAATCAAAGAAAAAATGTGGCTCTATTGCATCACATAAATACATACATTGCGAAAGAAGAAAGGGTCACAATCGATTGTTTGTAGACGATTTTGTTGTAAATCCAATTTATCCACCTTCAACATTTTGGAGACATTTTCGAATGCATTGTGATCTATATCTGCAAATTTTGAATGTCATTGAAGCACACGACATTTATGTTGTTCAAAAAAGAAAAAGAAAAAGAAAAAGAAAAGCCTATCATATTCTCGGATTATCTCTGCTTCAAAAGATGATTTCGACAATTAGAATGCTCGTCTATGGAGTGGCAATAGATGCAGTTGACGATTATGTGTGAATTAGGAAAAACATGGCAATTGAAAGTTTTAAACACTTTTGCAAATCAATTATCAAAATCTTTGGAGCTGAGTATCTTAGATCTCCATCAACAACTGATATTGCTAGATTAATTGCTATTGGGGAGGCTCATGGGTTTTTGGGTATGTTGGGAAGTTTATATTGCATGCATTGGGAGTGAAAAAATTGTCCAATTGCATGGTAAGGTCGATATGTGTAGACACCCCATTTTTGACCGACCTTGAGACTCAGACGTCACCAGTTGAGCGCTTGGTGATATTGCATAATGTGCTTGTTCAGAAGTTTCAGAGTCTTGGCCGTGAGCTCTGCCTCCGGATTTCTGAACCCTCTTCTGTGCCTTGCCTCGGTTTGCGAACCAGGCTCGGTTTTCTCTGTTTCTTTTCCTGAGGGGAGGGAGAGGTCCCGTAGACCATCTCTCAGTGACCGTGGGCTACATTTTGTGGCTGTAGGCCATTTTTCCCATTTCGAAGCCCGGTTCCCGGTTTTCGGAGCTGTCAGGCCGTGTGCCTCGGTTCGGGACCGCTTAACCATCTCCTATTGCTCCGGTTTTTGGCGTACATCGTATTTGCTCCCTTTTGAGGGACACTGAGGTCTGAGAGACCCACTTCGTGGCCGAATGCCACTTTCGGTGCTTAACAGGCAATTTTCGGGGCCCCGAACTGGGTGTTCTGGCCCCCGAACATTCGTTTTGCATCGGTTTTCGCTCATTTTTGGCAGGTACCTCTGTTTCATCACCAGGAAGGCCGTAGAAGGGTGGGAGGCCAGCAATTGTTTCAGCAACCAGTTATATTCCTCTGGCACCCTCCGACGCCCGTTTTTCTCACTTCCGAGCCAATGTTGAACACCCTTGGACCATTTTCTTGAACTTCTAACCACATATTTGTGTTGTACACACATGGGAGGACACCAAAAGTTGGTGGCCGGCCAGTAATTCCACCTGACCCTTTTGAACCCTTCCTAAAATTGGCCTATTCTCTCTCCTGTTTTACAGTTGACAATTTTGAACAACAGGGTTGTGTTGAGGGCACTTGGGAGGACACCAATCTGTGGTGGCCGGCCATTAATCTCACCTGACCTTTTTGACCCTTGGCCGGCCGGCCATAGGAGGTGGCCGGCCGGCCACCTGAAGCTTCAAAAACTAGCCGGCCATTATCCTCAGGGTGTGTATATTCCAGCTGTACATTTTTTTCCTCCCAAAAACCTGTATCCGGGGGGACAACTTTTGAGGGGAAACTTGGCTTGTTTTCCTCCCATTTCTTTCCCTCCTTTTCCCCCCTCTTTGGTCCATATACTTGGCTGGCCAACTTTGTCCTAAGGGTTAGAAAATTTCCTTTCAAACCCTTTGCATTATATCTCTCTCCCTCTCCATCTCCATCTCCAAGCTTCCATTCTTCAAACCCTACACCATTTTACACTACACCACCAAGCCCTAGCCTTCCATCCTCCACTCCAGCAGTTTGAGGGTGTTCTCCAGAGCTTAGGGGTGCTGCAAACTCAAGCCAAGAGTTGCTAAAGACTTGTCTTCAAGGGTAAGTTCTATTTCCCATTTTTTGAGCTTATTTTTGTATCATTTCTTAGCCATACATGCTTGCTGTTTTGAGCTCCGGCCCTAACTGAAAGTGAAATTTTTTTGAGCTCCTTTTCACTTTTGCTTAAGGGCCTCTCACTGTTTGAGGCCCCCTTGATACACTTGCTTCATTATCCTTCTTATATACCGTTATCTTGCATAGTATTTTTAGCCTATGTGTGATCTATTTTGGAGCATGATGTAAACTGTAGATAGGCTTATTTTGAGCCCTTATTCAACATTGAAGAAGGGCTCATCACTGTTTGGGACCTCCATGTGCCACTTGTCATTATACCCCTCTTTGGTCCCCATTTTTGCATGATTTGGCAGCCGATTGTGCTTCTGTTTTTGGGTTCTTTTCAGAACTGAAAATAGTCTTATTTTGGCCCATTATTCATGTTTCATTAAGGGAATTTCATGGTTTGAGGCATCTTTTATACACTTCATGTTATATCTCTCTTTTGGGCCTCATTTTGCATAGCATTTTGGACATATTTGCATACTGTTTTGGGTCCGTCCATCAACTATAAAATGCTTTATTTTTGGCCCCTCTTCAACATTTTTGAAGGGCCCCTTTGTGTTTAAGGCCAGCAACCACTACTTGCTTCTTTGGCCATCTTTTGGCCCATTTCTTGCATGAGAGTTTATCCATACCTGTGATGGTTTTTGTGGTTTTCCATAAACTGTAAAAGATCATATTTTGGGCCCCTCTTCAACTTTGTTGAAGGGCCCTAATCTGTTTGGGGTCAGCAGCTGTGAGTTGTTTCATTATCTCACATTTAGGGCCATTTTTGCATGCTATTTTTGCCCTATTTGTGTTTTCTGTTTGGCCATGCTTTGAACTGTAAAAATGCTTATCTAGGGGCTGCCTTGCTTCTGTATTTTCATCTCATGTTCAAATTGTGCATGCATTGCATAGCTATAGGCCATTTCATGCGCCAAAACCCATGTTTCGGGGCTCGTTCCATGCATCGGGTTTCATTTTACCGGGTTTCGGGGCTGTTTTACATCTCATTTTACCTCTGATTTTTGCATTATTGTGTGCCATATTCCATGTCTTTGCCATGTCTCATTAGAGTGGCATTTCGGTGCCTGAGGGTCGGTCCTCGGTTTGCGTGCACGCGTGCACGCATTTCGAGTTGTCTTGTTTTCATCTGATGGCCTCCTATGTGAGTGTGGCTGAGGCTCTCTCATGTTGGTGTAATCCCATTATTGCATTGCGTATGCCATTTCATCCATAGCATTGTGTATGCTCGGTTGTGTATTACCTTATTGCATTGCGTATGCCATTCCATAACATTGTGTATGCTAGGATTGTATCTTAGTTGCATTTCATGCATGTCATGCATATTGCATCGTGTCCGGGATAGGAGTTAGCCTGGGCACGGGAAACGAGGTACGTTCCGTACTCTGAGTGACGGAACGTGTCTCAATTCCCTAGTCACCAACACTCCGGATCATCCATGATGGAGTTAGGTTCTTGTTGTGTTTATATGTGCATTCATTCTATATTAAATTGCACAATTCGACTCCCCGGCCATCATGCATCGATATGCGTGATTGGTGGCACGAGGATCGAGACATGCATACATTTGTGAAAATACATTGCTATGCCCCTCTCCTGCTCTCTGTTGCAGCAAATCAAGAATCAGCGGTCTTCCGAGGCTTAGCACGCATTTCAAGAACAGGTGCAAACAGAGGCTAATTGGGGCATCGTCATGGATTTCCGCGCAAAGGCAACCCAGGCATGCATCATTCATTATCCGGAAGGGAATCAAGGCAGTCCCTGGCTTGCATGCCAGTTTATTTATTTTCTTAGTTAATTTGTTAATTAATTAGGAATTTGTACATTATTTGGACTGTAATATTCTTTTATTCGGGACTGTATATTTATTCGGACCCTCTGCGCGAGGGCAATGTTGTAATAAGTGTGCGTGAGTGTGATGTATGTCTTCCAACCCCACGTCTTTCTTCCCTTTTATTTACCTGCTTATGATGGTTAGATTAGGGCATGTTTTAATTAGCATACAGTATGACAGCATGTTTGCATCATTCATCTGTTTTGCATGCACTGGGCTCGGCGCATCATACTAACTGCATTGTATTTCAATTTCAAAGTTGAATACTTGTTAGCTGTTGCATCTCATATGCCATGTTTAGAATAGCCGACCCCGCTATAGTTGCATTTTGCATGTGTTGCATTAGGCATTTCTGTATATTTAGGATCATGCATGGATTTCTAATTAGCTTCTTTTTTGGCTTGGAGTACTCGGTAAGTTTTATGCTTTAGCATCCTTGCATGCGTGTGAGTGACTGCCATGAATAGCATGCTTACCATGAGGCTATTTGCTTATGTGATATAACTGCCTGAATGCCTGTGTGTGAAGGTTGGGTTGTTTAGATTGGAATAAATCATCAACTGTGAGTTTTAAGCCCACTAGATAGTGGCAAAACCATCTTTTCTTAAGCCCACCTGAGGATGGCAAAATCTGCATTTTAAGCCTACTTGCGAGTAGCAAACCATCTTTCAAAAACAAACAGGAAATGTTTTGTTCCAATTCAGGCGACCCAGTCTATACTTGTATGCTGTGCGCATCACATAGTAAAACTAAGCTAATAACCGGAATAAGAACACACAAAGTTTTCAAAACTAGATATCATGGTTAGTAGAGGCCGATCTTTGATCGGGCGAGCGGGGGTGCTCACGAAGTGACCTTCCCCAATCGTACCCAAGTTCCCGAGCCGAGGCAACTTTGGTGATGACGGATACGTGGCCTTTGGCACCGAGTCAGGGTTTCCTAAATTTCCCATTAAAAAACATTTAGGTGGCGACTCTGTATCTGGCAAAGCAGTCCATGTTTGGCACTTCTTTCAAAAAATCTATTTTCTCAAAACGATTTGCCGGATTTGGACTCTTTGGTTCAGACTTAGAACCGTGACAATTTGAGAGTCCTGAGCTGTAGTGACCCCAAATGAACAGAACGGGAGCTCGTTCCTCCCGGGGCGTTCGGGGACGTCTACAGTTTCTAGCGACTCTGTTGGGGATTTAGAGGACTTGACTCGAACTCATGATATCTGTTTTTGATTACACTTGTGTGTTTCTTTGCATTGCATTTGCATTGGTGCGCCTAGGACACCGTGTTTGCCATATGCTATTCCTGAACGGTTTGCCGGAGGCTTGTCTTGTCAAGGCATGACCATAAGGCCGACCGGTTGTGGGCTCTGCCAGTATGGGAACACAAACCCCGATTTTACCGGGGCACCCTTTTTGACCATTCGACCTAGTGCATATTCGGATCCATAGTGACCATTCCAAACTAAGACAGGTTGCTTACCCGTTTATAGGTTGTTTGAAAACCGCTGTATGCGTAGTGAAACCCTAGCTCCTGACAAAATAGGACAGGGAAACCCTACCCCAACATAGGGGTGTTTTGGCTCTCACTTACTTGTTATGTGCTTTTGGGGTGCGTCTCCATACGAATGCATGTATCAGTTTACAGGGTTTGGGCATCAGGCCTGCGGGCGTCAGTTCAGTATTGTGGGTATCAGGCCTGCGGGCATCAGTCAGTATTTGAGAATCAGTTATCTGCGAGTATCAGATTCAGATTTGAGGACAGTGATTCAGGGATAATAATCAGTGTTGGAGGACAGTGTGTATTCAGCTTATCGACTGTGTGTTGTTATGCCAGGCTGTGTGTCATGCATTTATTTTAAGCTGTTATGCTGTTCGTTTATCTGTTTATTTATTTCCTTTTCGCTTTATTTATCTTTTGCTAGGGCAGTTCCAGCACAATTGCTTCTAACCTAGCAGACATTCCCCAAGCACTTTGGACACGAGGTCATCGACTCAATCGATCTGAGGATCTAATTGACGGACAGCCAGTGTTCCATTCTCTACCCCCGGTTATCAGGCAGAGACCGAGGAAGCGCAGTGTATCCGAGCAGAGGATTACCCCGTCAGTGGACAGTTAGATTGGGATCCCAATTACTGCTATAGAAATAGACTTGCCAATAGTTCAGACGAACCAAGGCAGTATGGCAACACCGACAGGAGTCGAGGAAATGATGCGTCAAATGCAAGAAACCATGAGAGCCATGCAACAGGACGCCATTCGCCGGGATGAGTTTGCCAAACAACAGGCCGAGATCATGGCCCAGCAGGCAGAATTAATCACTAGACTGCAACAGCAGAATGCGGCATCTGCTTCACGCCAAGTCCCTCCTCCGCCAAGGGCTCCATTATCCTAGCAGGCACCTACTGTTCAGAACGCCCCACCTAACACCCAGAACACTGTGCCAAATATCCAGAACCTACAAGAGGACACGAATCTTCCAACGGTGCCAGCTCCACCACCGCTTCCGCCACAACTGTCCAAGACCCATACACCCAATCACCCGGACTCTCCCTTCGAGTTCGAGATTGATCATACAACTCTGAAATTGAGCAAGCTTGAGAAGCTCTTCAAGAAATCCCAGGGGGTAAAGTCCATCCTGGACATTGAGGACGGGTACACCGACGTGGCCGTAACATTGCCCGATAGGTTCAAGATGCCGCAAATCGACCGTTTCGACGGGTCCGGCGACCCCATGGTCCATCTTCGGCTATTCTCAGACATCCTGCGGCCAATGGGCCTAACCCGACCACAGAAGCTTTCACTGTTCGGCCGAACCCTGTCGGGGGTGGCCGCCCACTGGTACGCGAAGTTAGAGGATGAGGTGAAGAGAAATTGGGATGAAATGGCTGAGGCCTTCGTCGCGCAATACTCGTACAACACTCAAATCGAGATTACAACTCGTGATCTCGAAACGACAAGGCAAGAGCCCAAGGAAGCTTTCTCAGACTTTGTAACCCAATGGAGGGCAAAGGCGTCGATGATGACTTTAAGGCCCACTGACAAGGACCAAATCTGGATGATTGTGCGCAATCTCTAACCAAAGTTGATGCAGAGAATGATTGTAATCCCCTTTCCCACTTTCTCAGATTTACACGAGATGGGGGTACAAATTGAAGATGCAATGAGGCAAGGTCTGTTTGACCAGGATAGGGAGCAACCGAGGAGGACTTTCAACCGTAACAACAATGCAGGCCCGAGTGGCGCTGCAAACGCAAGAGCCTTGGAAATCAGTATGGTCGCCACCATTCCCCCTCCCCTTCCAAGGCCCATGGCAGCCACACCCTTCTCCGGTGCATCCGGAAGCAATACTCAAACCTCCAAATACCCCCCCAGAGGCCAAAGAACCTTCATCCCACTATATATGCCTTTGTCTAAGGCTCTGGGGGTCTTGATCAGAAAGGGGCATCTGAAACCCCTAGAGCCGAGGCCATTGCCGAACCCACTCCCTCCCTCTCACAACCCGGCCAAGTACTGTGCATATCACCAGCAGCATGGCCATGATACCGACCAATGTTATAGGCTGCGTCACGAGATTCAAGACCTCGTTGACAAAAATGTGATTTTGCCGCCAGAAAAACCCAACGTCACAACCAACCCCCTCCCTACACACAACCAAACTCCACTGCCCAAAAGAGTCAACTTTATCCAGACTGGGGTCGTGTATTACGATCCTAGCATCTGTATCACTCCCACCCACCTACCCAACCCGGAGGTGTTCCTCCCCGACTGCACTGACTCCTTGTGCATGTTGGACATCTCCACAACCTAACCAGAGCCGATGGTGGTGGCCATCAAAGATGGGGAAGGGCAGACTTCAGGAGAGAATAGGGTTGTTGAATCTGGGACTGGACAAAGTTTTGCCGGGGGAGCCTATGATCCAAGCGAGTACATCCTATCAACAAGCCAGATTGGGCTGGGTATAGAATTGCCAGAGACAGGAGAGCTGTGCATGATCCGGGGGGATGGATCTGGGCTAGGGGCAGATGATCTGACAACTGTAGAGGAGGACTTTGCCAACCTGTAATTTTTCGATGACCAGGAACCAGGGGATACGGCAATCAACTGGTTTGACTATGAGGAATCGGCAGAGGCCACTAGATGGCTCGATGATCAACCAGATATAGTGGGAGGATCGCAACCAGAACAGGGCCCAGGCAGGGGCGGGAGTATCAGTTGTGGCCGGAAGGGCCGGAAGTCAAAGTATATTGCCGGAGAGCGCCAATATGAAGAATTTCGCTATGAACGGAAGCATTGTGGATGCAAGAAAGGCTGAACAACAAGATGCACCGGTGCAGATAAAACAACAAGGTTCTGAGAGAACCGGGAAAGCTAAGATCCATGAAGGGATTGAAAGTGCTGCGGGCACAAGGATAGAGGATGCTGTGGGCATACAGACTGAAAGTGCTGTGAGCACAAACATGCCTGAACCGGACGGGTGCCTTTTGAATGCTAGCGGCATGTGGTGGGAAGACGATGACTTATGTCTTGCCCACACGGATGAAGATTGGGGAAGTAATCAACCGGATGACACTTGGTACCTCGATGAGGTGGATCACATGACGAGAAGCGGGCGGTACTTCAAGCCCCCGCACCTAGACCAACCCGAGGCATCCGGGAAGGATAGAGAAGCGGAGAAACAGAACGAGAAGCAGATTGAAGAGGAAACTGTGCTGAAACAGCTAAAGAAGATACAAGCAGACATCTCCATCTGGGGACTGCTTATGGCATCGAGAGTACATAGGCAAGCTGTCCTATCTGTTATGGACAAGTCCAAACTCTCCATAGATACCACCCCTGAATAGCTGGTCGGGCTGGTTTTTTCTTGGAGGAGGTTCCCCGACATTAACCTTTTCGGACAAGGAACTACCGCCTGAGGGCACAAATCATAACAAACCCCTCTACATTTCTGTGGAATGTAGAGATAAGTGGATACCGGTGGTACTTGTTGATACCGGGTCTGCTATTAATGTCTGCCCGACTAGAACATCGTATGCAATCGGGTTGAAGCCCGCGGACTTCGTCCCGACCACTCAAATAATCAGAGCATACGATAATACCAGCAGGGAAGTGATGGGGACTGTCATAATTCAAACCAAGGTTGGTCCAGGACAACACAACATTGAATTTCATGTCTTGGACGTTCCCGCAACCTTTAACTTACTTTTGGGGCGACCGTGGTTGCACCAGGTCAAGGCAGTCTCTTCCACTCTACATCAGATGCTGAAATACCCTCATGGGAAGGGGGTAGCAATTGTTTTTGGGAATTCATCAATCCATCCGCCGTCGGAAGTGTCCACACCTGTCTTGGAGATCGAGCACGGCACGGAGGATGTGTTTTTATCGGGGTTCACTTTGGCTGAGGCTCGAGTGGTACAGAATGTCATGGCTGTGAATGAGGGGATGTACGTCAGTGCTCAATCCGTCTACCTCATGAACAAGCTACAACACATCCCCGGAATGGGATTGAGAAGAAGCGGCCGGAAAGGCGTTGCGATATTGGCCGAAATGCCACACAACCCTCACACCTTTGGATTGGGTTATCTGCCCACCAAAGAGGACTAGGTGAGGAAGGGAAAAGAGATGGCTGGAAGAGCCAGAGCAAAGAAGGCTGGGAAGCCGTTTGAGTTAATGCATAGGCCCATTTGGGGTACCCTAAACGGATGCTTCGTCCGGGAGGGGGAAGACTTTCCATTTTGCGGCTTCCCGAAGCCATGGCTGAACGCGGAGAGGAAGCGCGTGCCTGGTTTCGAGATCTTCTTCGACTTGTAATTACCTGGGGATGACGTTGCCGAAGAGCAGACAGACCCATCAGCTGAGGTTGAGGAGTGTAAAGCATGGATTCTGAGAGCACTGAACTCGAGATGGGGGTAGCGCTGGCGTGTCTACTTTCAGATCCTTCGATCGACCAAAAGTGCTTGGGGGATAACTCCTCGGTTTCCATGATTGGAGATGAAACAGCTGTGGGCTTTCCAGCGACTATCTTGGATGCATCTATCGCACCCTCTCTCACTTGGCAGTACGAGGAGGGATTTTTGTCCAGCAACACCGGGTCAGGTAGTGAGCCGGAATCTGATTCTACCGAGTCCTGTGAGTCGAAATCAGGTTCCAGCTCGACTGAGTCTGAGTCTGGTAATCCTGGGGGTGATAACCCGGATGCCACAGTTATGTCTAGGTCGTCTTTTTCTTTCTCATTTGAGTCTGTTGTAACCGAGAATTCGGACGATTTGGTTGAGCTTAATGAGAATCAAGTGACTGTGGTTTCTGAGTACTTTTCTGTGCCCTTAATTTATTGCATAAATTCAGACTTTCAAAATTTTGATGAAAACGACGAGGACGAAATTCCTTTGGTTTTGCAACGTTTAATTGAGCAAGAGCATGAGAGATTTGTCAAACCCTTAACAGATGAAATCATTACCATGAACATTGGTACTGAGGAGGACCCGCGGCTGGTCCAGATTGGGTCCACGCTGTCTTCGGAGGAGCGCGAGCACTTAGTCGCTTTATTAAAAGATTTCAAAGATGTTTTCGCGTGGTCCTACGAAGACATGCCTGGGATCGATCCTGAGATTGTACAGCACTGGATCCCCCTTGACCCCGAAGCCCGACCTGTTAAGCAGAAACTCCGAAGGATCCGCCCCGACTGGGCTCTCAAGATCAAAGAAGAGGTCACCAAGCAAATTGATGCATGCTTCCTACTGGTATCCGAATACTCGACTTGGTTGGCCAACATCGTTCCAGTGCCGAAGAAGGATGGTAGGATCCGGGTATGCGTGGATTTCAGGGATTTGAACAGAGCTAGTCCGAAGGACGACTTTCCCTTACCGCATATTGATGAGTTGGTAGATTTCACAGCAGGGCATGCTTTGCTCTCATTCATGGATGGCTTCTCAGGGTACAATCAGATAGTAATGGCACCAGAAGACAGAGAAAAGACTGCATTCACCACCCCGTGGGGAACATACTGTTACAGGGTAATGACGTTTGGGTTGAAGAATGCCGGAGCTACTTATCAACGGGCCGCGACCACGATATTACACGACATGATCCACAAAGAGGTTGAGGTGTATGTGGACGACATGATTGTCAAGTCCAAGGAAAGAGAGGGCCACTACACCGCCTTGCAAAAGTTCTTCCGAAGGATCAGGGAATTCCAGTTGCGGCTAAATCCTCAAAAATGCACGTTCGGTGTTACAGCGGGAAAAATGCTTGTGTTTCTGATTACACAAAGGGGCATCGAGGTCGACCCTTCAAAGATCAAGGCCATCTTAGAAATGCCACCACCAAGGACTGAAAAGGAGGTGCGAGGCTTTCTGGGTAAAGTGCAATTCATAAGACGGTTTATCTCTAAATTAACCTTGACTTATGAACCACTTTTTGGTCTCCTAAAGAAAGGCAAGAAATTCCAATGGGACGGCCGATGTCAAGCTGCGTTTGAACAGATCAAAGAATATCTACAGAACCCGCCCGTGTTGTCGCCACCAGAGCCGGGGAAATCGTTGATTTTGTACCTTTTGGTGACTGAGACTACAATGGGCTGCATGCTCACACAAGATTCGGAGGATAAGGTGGAGAGGGCCATCTACTATCTGAGCAAGAAGATGTTGGACTACGAGACCCGCTACACTCCGCTCGAGAAGGCTTGCTTAGCTCTGGTATGGGCTACCAGGAAGCTGCGGCACTACTTGTTAGCTCACTCCGTAATGTTGGTTTCACGATTGGATCCCATCAAGTACCTCTTCGAGAAACCAGCACTTACGGGTAGGCTAGCTCGTTGGCTGCTGTTGCTCTCCGAATTCGATCTGAAGTATGTGACACGCAAGTCAGTCAAAGGAAGAGCAGCAGCGGAGTTCCTTGCCGACCACCCGGTTGAGGGGGATGAAGCGGTTGAGTACCTATTCCCAGATGAAGCCATTTTGCACATCGACGACGAATATTGGACGATGTACTTTGACGGAGCATCAAATCAGTACGGGTATGGGATAGGAGTGTTGCTGATAGCACCCGACAATTCCCGTATCCCTCTAGCCTTCAAACTCCGGTTCAAAGTCTTGAACAACGAAGCAGAGTATGAGGCGTGCATTGCCGGCCTAGAAGCGGCCTTGGAAGTAGGGGCAAGACGTTTGGACGTCATCGGGGATTCAAACCTTGTTGTATCTCAAGCAAACGGAGACTGGAAAGTCAAGGAAGAAAAGATGATGATGTACCACCAGACCTTGGACTTGTTAATTCCTCGGTTTGAAAAGCTAAACTTTGCTCATATTCCAAGAGAGAACAACAGGTTCGCAGATTCTCTAGCAACTCTATCTTCCATGATAGACATCCCATTTGGAATCCGGATGCGTCCAGTCGTCATTGACCAGAAATTTGCGCTAGCCTATGAGTCGATTGCTGCTATAGATGAGGTTCAGGACGAGAACCCCTGGTATTATGACATTTGGAATTTCTTGGAAAAGGAAGCGTACCCGCCAGGGGTAAATGCCAAGGATAAAAGGGCAATCAGAAGAATGGCCGTTCAGTTCATCATCTGTGGGGGTAAGCTGTATAAGAGAGGTCATGTTGAAGAACTGAACGGCTATCAACGCAGCTTGTGCATTCCCAGATGGCCTCCATCAGGCAGAATTGCCCGGGCTTTCAACAAGAAGGTTAAGTCCAGGAACCTAAAAGAAGGAGATTTGGTGCTCAAGGACAACCGAGCTCCCATCCACGACCCAAGGGGCAAGTTCAAACCCAATTGGACTGGTCTTTACATCATCAAAGCTATCTGGTCAGGTGGAGCTGTGGTTCTGATGGATCTAGATGGACTAGAGTTTTCACAACCGATCAACATGGACAAGTTGAAGAAATATTACCCCTGAGAGGCTCGCTAGGCCGAAAACCCGAAAGGGCGACCTAGGCAAAAGTTAGAGCACAAAAAATTGGAAAATATAAAAACTGAGCTCGCAAGGTTGAAAACCCGCAAAGGGCGGCCTTGGCAAAAGTTAGAGCGCAAAAGGAGAGTGAAAATACCCGAGTGAACCTAAGCCTGAACTACGTAAGGCTTGATTCCCATCTTTAGGATACGTAGGCAACTTCACCTTGAAGTTCAGCCATAAACTCTTCCCCGATCAACTTTGTCCATTTTGATCATCTCGGTCATCTTTGTCCATCAGCATTTATCGCGATCTCCGGTACAGTGCTATTCAGACTAGGGGCAACTTTCCGTTGCCATGCAGTGCCGCGGTACTCTTCAAACTAGGGGCAACTTTCCAGTTGCAGGGATCTGGGGTTGTGCATCTCAGTGATAGATCTTCGGCGTGTCCAGTTCTGATCCATATCGAAAATGGTTTTGAAAAGTTTTAATAAAAGTTGACTTTGTTCAAATTAATCTCTTTACAACTAAGACCATTTTTGGACCAAAGCGGAAAATTTTCAGTACCACAACCCTCAATTTCATTGATTTCAAAACAGAGTTCTCCTGCTCTTGCATACAATCGAAGTTGCTTTTTATTACATTCATAAAGAAAACTTGAAAGTACTAATAAAGCAATAAATTCGGGGCATAGTCAAGTTAAGTATCCCTGCGCCCCCTCCCAGAGCTGGTCGAAGCATCTGACGCCAAGCTAGGCCCAACCTGTGCCTCCTCGTTAAGCCAGTCCAAGCACTCGTCAGACAAAGTGCAACTGAAAGTGGGAGCAGGAGCCAGGAGCTCTTTAGTTCTCCATGTTGTGGCATATCGGGCAAGCTGTGCACCTCGGACCGAGAAAGCAGCCGGGTACTCAATCCCCTCTGGTGGGCAAATCTGATCATGGCCGAACTGGCGTAGGAACCGGAACGGAAAGTAGAATACGTAGTGGGTTAGACCAATCAACTGGATCCCGATCAGCCGGGACATGCTATAGCTCATTGCCGGGAGATTGAGCCAAGGACGACGCCAAGCAATGCGATCTGCGGACAAATGGCACATCCAGTCAAACCACCATCCTTTATCAGGGGCATTGACTAGGCGCTGCCGAAAGAAATAGCCTCGAGC
Source organism: Camellia sinensis (assembly GCF_055761805.1). Lineage (NCBI taxonomy): Eukaryota > Viridiplantae > Streptophyta > Magnoliopsida > Ericales > Theaceae > Camellia > Camellia sinensis. Next base: position 85,227,017 of record NC_138974.1, read on the forward strand.
TGAGTAGGCCGGGCAAGAGTCCACGACCTGTAATTTGTCCATTAACCATACCTGGGGAGGGATGAAAAATGAGAGAATAAAAAAATAGAGAGGTGTACGATGAGGGAAAAGTAAGACAAGGGTTTTGTGAGAAAAACCGAGCCTGAGGGCCGAGTGATGTGAGCAAATACATATGTAAGGTTGGGTGGGAAACATTACCTGCAGCAGTAGTGGGCTCCCAGCAAATCTAGTCGTCTCCCAGCGATAGACAGAATCCAAGCCCATCAGCGTCTCGGCCAAGGTCATGGCGATGCAGCTCTTTCCTTCTCTCAAGCCTTGGGCAACTTCAATCAGACGAATGCTAGCTCCGCTGAAGCCCGAGGAAAGCAGAAAGTGAGACAGCAAGCACAAGCAAAGGGCGTGTTGCCGGAAACTTTGCCAATAATGGTTGCTGCGGTCACTGGCGTCAGAAAAGCGATGAATCAAGCCAAGGATATCCAGTTCCCCGTTACAGATCAAAGACCGAGCATCATGCGCGGTGAGTCCACACATCCGCCCTAAAGCTTGGGTGTGACCAAAGCGGAACTGGGGCAAGATTTCTTCATGACTTTCAGATTCCATCAAAACCTGAAAATCTTCAAAAGTTGGACATACCTCTTGGTCGCCGAAGCTAAAGACGTGCGTCACTGGGTTCCAAAACCTCGCCGCGGCATGGAGGAAAGGGAAATGTAGCGGAGTGCGGCTCAGCGTGAATAGTGCATTCAGGCCGAAACCCCGGAAGTTCAGCTTTTCCGAGCCATCTAGAGAAGAGATCCAAGATGTGAGATTTTCTGCGAGAAACGCCTCCATCTTTGTGCAAAGCTAAGATGATTTGAATCAAAGCACGGAGTTGAGGCTTTTATAGAGGGAAAAACACTATTCAGGAGGACACGTGTCGAAAATTGGACGGCTGCAGGGATAAGTGGCCGGCCGGCCACCTTTTCTAGCTGGCCGGCCACATTTCTCCTTTCCAACACAAAAAACTGGCCGGCCGACTCCCAAAAGTGGCCGGCCGTGCTCCAGTGTATGCCTTTGGCCCTGTTTTACCCTCTGAGGGAGAGTTTCAAGTATTTCCATGCAACGGATGTGCCGAAGGCCTCTATTTCCCTCTGTCTTGGATGCGTCCCGTTGCCCAGATCGTCCGAAGTACACTTCACTTTGTTAAGTCTTGTTTTTCGAGTTGTTGTTTTTGTTTTGTTTATCGAGTTGTCGTTTTGCTTATCGAGTTGTTTGTCGAGCTGTCGTATTTCGTGTTTTTGAGTTGTTACTCTTTGTTTAAGCTTTTTGTTTAAGTCTTGTTTATCGAATTGTCAACATTATTGCATTTTGTTTATCGAGTTGTAAACTTGCTAGGGTTCTGTTATATCTCAGTAAGTTGAGTTGCTTAGTTTGTTGCGTCGGTTCACTACCTGACTTGGTGATTACACAATGCACATTCCTATTCAATTTCATTTTCGTGCAAAATAAAATGATGCGATACGATGTTAAAAGTCTAAAATACAAACACCTTTTCAAAAGCTGTTTCATTCCATCGTGTTTTACAACAAATAAAGGCATAAGTTTTACAGAAAATAAAACTGCCTAACAATATGCAAAGTGCTACAAACTACTAGCAAAAAGGAAAATAAAGCAGGAAACAGCAGCATCAATGCCCTCGGGAGCGGGAATGAGAGGCACTCCTCATCCTCTTTTGCGGGACAACCTCTACACCATCATCATCATCATCCGGGTCAGAGCTGTCATCCTCAGGATCCCCCTCAGCCTCGCCTCCGCTCCCAGAACCAAGACCGGAGTCCCCTTCCTCAGCAGATGTCTCTGACTGACGGTCTGTAACCTCCTCCTCCTCCTCCTCATCGGGCTCCGCCTCTACAACATGTGCCCTGCATCTGCGGGAGGACCCTCCTCGAGCTCCCTGAAAAGGCCTGGATGGCCAGCTCCCTGAAAAGGCCCAGATGGCCCAGCTCCCCAAGAAGGCCTAGGTGGACCGGCTCGCGGCTGAGCATATACCGGAGGCATCTGAGAACAAAGAGTTCAAATTAAATACATCAGTCCAAACATGTACATCAGATGCAGATGCAAGCAAAAACTACATAAAGTGGGTGCATGAAAACACAGTGTACAAGTGGGGTGTGTGTTAGATGTGCTCTACACAAATAGCCTATCAATGCAGTAGAAATCAGCATGTCGTCAGAAGTATGATAAATGCCAGAAAACTGAAGGGTACCTGAAAGCCCATGATAGACAACTGTGCCTCCCTCCGTAAGACCATGCCCTCGAGTGAGGCTACCAATCCGACCACCTCCTCCATGTACTCTCTGGGTGGCTGCAAATACAAGCTCAAATCATCAACGAATAAGGGAGTGTCTAAAGCATTTGAATGATAGATGAAAAGCAGTAGAACATACCAGCGGTGAGTCGGGATCAATGACATATCGATGACCGGGCATCGGAGGCTCAATCGGGATCGGAGTCGGAGAGGTAGCCCCAAACTGCCACCCTATCAGCTCAGTCGGCATATCTGGCCACCCAGGATGAGAAAGAGTCGGAGGAATCGGGGGAACCGGTCTACCCCCACCTCTAGATGTGCTAGCCCTACTAGTGGAAGGGGCGTCTGCAGCCCGAGCCCGGGCCTGGCTCGAGGATGGCATACCAGCAGACCTCATCATCGGGGTGCGAACTCCCGTCAATGGAGGCATCAGGTATGTATGACGGTAAGTGGCGTAGTCCCCCTCCTCGAGATGTAACAAAGCATCAGTACCCAGCATAGCACTGACTACATCCTGGGAAGAGAACCTATCAGCAGTCCGCATACTGACTGGGGGTGCTGCGGGAGGGTCCTGAGAAAGGTACCCCCATACCTGACGTAAAAAGCGTTCCCCCAGAAACCATGCTTTACTAACCGGTCCTTCGAGCAGGATCCTGTACTGGGAGGTGCCCGATCCTCCGGCATACTGGAATCGGAGACCATCACCCAAGGGTGCCCAGGGCTTCCATGTGATCTACGGATAACAAGTGCATAAACCAATTAGAAATCGGGAATATGCGTGGCAAATCAAAGATGAAAATGGAAGGGACTGAGAGTTCTGAAGTACCTCCGATGGGCGCACAGAGTCGAAATACTGCCGTAGATAAAGGAGAGTCTCCCGAGGTCTCGGCCGGTGCTGACCCTCGAACACCAGTGAGTACGGGGTCATGAGGGGCCCTGCCACCTCCAACTCTGGGGCTAACGTCGAAAAATATACGTAGACCCATAACTGAGAAAAGCAGTGCAGAATGTAAATACAAAGTGCTGAGGGCAAAATACAGACTGTAAAGTGCGTTGTGTGTGCAATGTACAAGTAATGAGGAGTAGAAATGTAAATCAAGAGGACAGAAAGTACCTCCCAGGCTCTCCAATAACCACCAAGTAAGTCTCCCTGCCCGCTGGAGGTCGCGCTCATGTAACAGTAAAGGGTAGCCAGGCCGGCGCCACCCCAGTCGTACCGACTGACCTGTGATAGGTCAACCAGAGCGCTCAACAGATACAGCCCAACCGTGTTCCCTCTATCGGCGAACAGAGTAGTCCCGAAGAGGAACATAAGAAAACCGCGGGCATACTGCTCTGTCTCCTCAGGAGTCTCGGGCTCCATCTCCACCCGCCGAAAATGGGAAGAGAACCAAGTGTACCGGACTCTCCCGGAAGCCCTGTCAACAGGCGGGCGGGCCCCCAGTAAATGTATCCAAGCGGCCTCCCATTGGCCCATATCCTCGTCGTAAGGAATGGACCAACCTCCTATGTCCAGGCCGGTCAATACAGCAAAGTCCAGCGGGGTCATAGTCAAATCCCTAGTGGCGGAAAAATGAAAGGAGTTGGTGGTGTCCCACCATCTCTCCACCAAAGATGCCATCAGTGTCCTCCTGGCAGGACAACGCGATAACCCCATGCAGAAGGCCCCGAACCCCGCCAGATCTACTAAATCCCGGACAGCCTCCGGGAGCTCAGTATACCAATCTCTCGCAGCGGTGGAGCTATATCCCCGCACAGTGCGAGAACCAACCTGCATTCAGAATGAATACATGTGTCAATATAAAAATGAATGAGCTGTGTGCCAATGAAATGAATGAGCTGTGTGCCAATGAAGTGGATAAGCTGTGTGCAAGTAAATATGGGCTGCGTGTTCAGAAAATCAGAGTTTGGGCTGTGTGTTCTACTCTCAATCAGTGTGGGCTGTGCGTTCACCATCAACTTGGGCTGTGTGTTCAGAAAATCAGAGTTTGGGCTGTGTGTTCTACTCTCAATCAGTGTGGGCTGTGTGTTCACCTTCAACTTGGGCTGCGTGTTCAGAAAATCAGAGTTTGGGCTGTGTGTTCTACTCTCAATCAGTGTGGGCTGTGCGTTCACCATCAACTTGGGCTGCGTGTTCAGAAAATCAGAGTTTGGGCTGTGTGTTCTACTCTCAATCAGTGTGGGCTGTGTGTTCACCTTCAACTTGGGCTGCGTGTTCAGAAAATCAGAGTTTGGGCTGTGTGTTCTACTCTCAATCGGTGTGGGCTGTGCGTTCACCATCAACTTGGGCTGCGTGTTCAGAAAATCAGAGTTTGGGCTGTGTGTTCTACTCTCAATCAGTGTGGGCTGCGTGTTCACCTTCAACTTGGGCTGTGTGTTCACAAAATCGGAGTTAGGGCTGTGTGTTCTACTCTCAATCAATGTGGGCTGTGTGTTCACCATCAATCCGAGCTGCGTGTTCAGAAAATCAGAGTTTGGGCTGTGTGTTCTACTCTCAATCAGTGTGTGCTGTGTGTTCACCTTCAAATTCGGGTTGTGTGTTCGACAAATCAGTGTTTGAGCCGTGTGTTCACTTCTTAACTAATGTGTACCGTGCGTTCGCAATCAATTAATGAGCCGAGTGTTCAGAAATTCAAGTGTTTAAGCTACATGTTCAAGATGCAAACAAAGTACTATGTCATAGGCTAAACTGTGTGTTCAAGCATGGCAAAAGCACAAAATGCACGAAAAATGCAGAAAATAAAGTAAATACCTCTCGTGCCTCATAGGAGAGGTGAAGCTCAGGCTCCCGCAGGAGGAGATCCCTGGGTGCTCGCTCGTCAAACCCAGTGAAGTGACGAAAAGTGGCCCGGGGAAGAACATGTGCCGGCGGGGCATACCTCTCGGGAATAAAGGGTCGAACCCTCGGAGGCAAAGTCATGACATCAAGATCATCCCCGGCACCTGGAGAGCCTCCACCATGAGGAAAATTACCCGCCATTTCGGAAAATCTGCAAAAGGGGCAAAAATGAGCAAAAATGAGCAAAAATTGAAAAAAGTTAACAAAGTCAACCCTCGGGAAGTGAAAAAGTCAACAAACGTCAACTCCCGAGAAAATCTTCCAAATATTGAGATAAACTCACCTCAAGTGGCGAAAATGCGAAAAGAAGCCCCGAAATCAAAATTTAATCGGTTCAAAGTGCTTGAAACTGAATGTTTTCGCGAAAACAACTTGCATGGGGCGTTAGAAAACGCGTATAGGGCCCGGATCTGAGGGAGAAAATGGTTTGGGAAGCAAGAGGAGAAGATTTCGTGGCTGATGTTATGAGCTCAAAATGTTTGGGTGAGAGGATATATATAGAAGAAGGTGAAAAGACCAAATTGCCCGCGGATTTGGGTAGGTGGCCGGCCGGCCACCTTTTCTAGCCGGCCGGCTATTCTCTTTTTGAAAAAGTGGCCGGCGGCCTCCCCTTGGGAAAATAACTGGCCGGCCGTATCTCCCACATGCTCACCTAGCTCTCTGCAAATTTTGAGGAAGATTGGAGTTCCCGAGACCTGAAAAAGTTCAAGAGAAGTGCACTTTCGGTCGCGAAATTGCTCCGCCGGAACTTCAGCTTCAAGTTCTGACATGTGTCTCATCATTATTCATCGAAATCAAGATGTATCCTTTTTGAATGTGTTGTAGCCTTTCCAGGAAGTGAATCGGAGGCAGTGATCGAGTCGCCTTCGCCGAAACACGCGTTTCCTTGCTCGTCATTTCGTAACAAACGGGCACCTTGATTTATGCTCGTTTTGCACTATCATGCACATAACTTGCATTCTCATGAGCATACTTGCATTATTGTGCACATTTCTTGATATTGCCATACCTCTGTGCTTGAGCATGCGTTGTCACGCACGTTCCTTTCTCGCATCGCAATGCATTCACTCGCCGGCACTGCGTGTGTCAAGCTTTCGAAATCGCATTGAATATATGTTGTTAGCATATTGTGCTTGTTGAATTTCTCTCTTTTGCAGGCACGATATTGTATGTACGGTTCATTTGAGACTGGTGCGACCAGACGAATCGCGCAGGTATTGTATCCTCCCCGTGTGAGACGCGACGAGAATTGAACAATTCTCCGCATTCTTAACTGCATGAAATGTAGTTGTTGCTTTGCATTCTTGCTTAAAACTGTTGCATCTATTTGCGAATACTTGCTTCATTACAGCTTGCTGCATTTGCATGATCATTGAGTTACCTCCGGCTCTGTGCATATCGCTTTGCATTTTGCCCCTTTGCTTGCGGGCATGCCTGCGGGCACATCTCTGTTTATCTTGTACGTTTGTCTAAGTCTTCGGCCTTGTCAAAAATGGGTCGTCTCCGGGCTTTGACATTCACTCCCGTCACTTATGACTTTCGAGTTCTGTCAAAGAGGGGCAACTGTAGACACCCCATTTTTGACCGACCTTGAGACTCAGACGTCACCAGTTGAGCGCTTGGTGATATTGCATAATGTGCTTGTTCAGAAGTTTCAGAGTCTTGGCCGTGAGCCCTGCCTCCGGATTTCCGAACCCTCTTCTGTGCCTTGCCTCGGTTTGCGAACCAGGCTCGATTTTCTCTGTTTCTTTTCCTGAGGGGAGGGAGAGGTCCCGTAGACCATCTCTCAGTGGCCGTGGGCTACATTTTGTGGCTGTAGGCCATTTTTCCCATTTCGGAGCCCGGTTCCCGGTTTTCGGAGCTGTCAGGTCGTGTGCCTCGGTTCGGGACCGCTTAACCATCTTCTATTGCTCCGGTTTTTGGTGTACTTCTTATTTGCTCCCTTTTGAGGGAAACTGAGGTCTGAGAGACCCACTTCGTGGTCGAATGCCACTTTCGGTGCTTAACAGGCAATTTTCGGGGCCCCGAACTGCGTGTTCTGGCCCCCGAACATTCGTTTTGCATCGGTTTTCGCTCATTTTTGGCAGGTACCTCTGTTTCATCACTAGGAAGGCCGTAGAAGGGTGGGAGGCCAGCAATTGTTTCAGCAACCAGTTATATTCCTCCGGCGCCCTCCGACGCCCGTTTTTCTCACTTCCGAGCCAATGTTGAACACCCTTGGACCATTTTCTTGAACTTCTAACCACATATTTGTGTTGTACACACATGGGAGGACACCAAAAGTTGGTGGCCGGCCAGTAATTCCACCTGACCCTTTTGAACCCTTCCTAAAATTGGCCTATTCTCTCTCCTGTTTTACAGTTGACAATTTTGAACCACAGGGTTGTGTTGAGGGCACCTGGGAGGACACCAATCTGTGGTGGCCGGCCATTAATCTCACTTGACCTTTTTGACCGTTGGCCGGCCGGCCATAGGAGGTGGCCGGCCGGCCACCTGAAGCTCCAAAAACTAGCCGGCCATTATCCTCAGGGTGTGTATATTCCAGCTGTACATTTTTTTCCCCCCAAAAACCTGTATCCGGGGGGACAACTTTTGGGGGGAAACTTGGCTTGTTTTCCCCCCATTTCTTTCCCTCCTTTTCCCCCCTCTTTGGTCCATATACTTGGCTGGCCAACTCTGTCCTAAGGGTTAGAAAATTTCCCTTCAAGCCCTTTGCATTATATCTCTCTCCCTCTCCATCTCCAAGCTTCCATTCTTCAAACCCTACACCATTTTACACTACACCACCAAGCCCTAGCCTTCCATCCTCCACTCCAGCAGTTTGAGGGTGTTCTCCAAAGCTTAGGGGTGCTGCAAACTCAAGCCAAGAGTTGCTAAAGACTTGTCTTCAAGGGTAAGTTCTATTTCCCCTCTTTTGAGCTTATTTTTGTATCATTTCTTAGCCATACATGCTTGCTGTTTTGAGCTCCGGCCCTAACTGAAAGTGGCATTTTTTTGAGCTCCTTTTCACTTTTACTTAAGGGCCTCTCACTGTTTGAGGCCCCCTTGATACACTTGCTTCATTATCCTTCTTATATATCGTTATCTTGCATAGTATTTTTAGCCTATGTGTGATCTGTTTTGGAGCATGATGTAAACTGTAGATAGGCTTATTTTGAGCCCTTATTCAACATTAAAGAAGGGCTCATTACTGTTTGGGACCTCCATGTGCCACTTGTCATTATACCCCTCTTTGGTCCCCATTTTTGCATGATTTGGCAGCCCATTGTGCTTCTGTTTTTGGGTTCTTTTTAGAACTGAAAATAGTCTTATTTTGGCCCATTCTTCATGTTTCATTAAGGGCCTTTCATGGTTTGAGGCATCTTTTATACACTTCATGTTATATCTCTCTTTTGGGCCTCATTTTGCATAGCATTTTGGACATATTTGCATACTGTTTTGGGTCCGGCCATCAACTGTAAAATGCTTTATTTTTGGCCCCTCTTCAACATTTTTGAAGGGCCCCTTTGTGTTTAAGGCCAGAAACCACTACTTGCTTCTTTGGCCATCTTTTGGCCCATTTCTTGCATGAGAGTTTATCCATAACTGTGCTGGTTTTTGTGGTTTTCCATTAACTGTAAAAGATCATATTTTGGGCCCCTCTTCAACTTTGTTGAAGGGTCCTAATCTGTTTGGGGTCAGCAGCTGTGAGTTGTTTCATTATCTCACATTTAGGGCCATTTTTGCATGCTATTTTTGTCCTATTTGTGTTTGCTGTTTGGCCATGCTTTGAACTGTAAAAATGCTTATCTAGGGGCTGCCTTGCTTCTGTATTTTCATATCATGTTCAAATTGTGCATGCATTGCATAGCTATAGGCCATTTCATGCGCCAAAATCCATGTTTCGGGGCTCGTTCCATGCATCGGGTTTCATTTTACCGGGTTTCGGGGCTGTTTTACATCTCATTTTACCTCTGATTTTTGCATTATAGTGTGCCATATTCCATGTCTTTGCCATGTCTCATTAGAGTGGCATTTCGGTGCCTGAAGGTCGGTCCTCGGTTTGCGTGCACACGTGCACGCATTTCGAGTTGTCTTGTTTTCATCTGATGGCCTCCTATGTGAGTGTGGCTGAGGCTCTCTCATGTTGGTGTAAGCCCATTATTGCATTGCGTATGCCATTTCATCCATAGCATTGTGTATGCTCGGTTGTGTATTACCTTATTGCATTGCGTATGCCATTCCATAACATTGTGTATGCTAAGATTGTATCTTAGTTGCATTTCATGCATGTCATGCATATTGCATCGTGTCCGGGATAGGAGTTAGCCTGGGCACGAGAAACGAGGTACGTTCCGTACTCCGAGTGACGGAACGTGTCTCAATTCCCTAGTCACCGACACTCCGGATCATCCATGATGGAGTTAGGTTCTTGTTGTGTTTATATGTGCATTCATTCTATATTAAATTGCACAATTCGACTCCCCGGCCATCATGCATCGATATGCGTGATTGGTGGCACGAGGATCGAGACATGCATACATTTGTGAAAATACATTGCTATGCCCCTCTCCTGCTCTCTGTTGCAGCAAATTAAGAATCAGCGGTTTTCCGAGGCTTGGCACGCATTTCAAGAACAGGTGCAAACAGAGGCTAATTGGGGCATCGTCATGGATTTCCGCGCAAAGGCAACCCAGGCATGCATCATTCATCATCCGGAAGGGAATCAAGGCAGTCCCTGGCTTGCATGCCAGTTTATTTATTTTCTTAGTTAATTTGTTAATTAATTAGGAATTTGTACATTATTTGGACTGTATTATTTGGACTGTAATATTCTTTTATGCGGGACTATATATTTATTCGGACCCTCTACGCGAGGGCAATGTTGTAATAAGTGTGCGTGAGTGTGATGTATGTCTTCCAACCCCACGTCTTTCTTCCCTTTTATTTACCTGCTTATGATGGTTAGATTAGAGCATGTTTCAATTAGCATACAGTATGACAGCATGTTTGCATCATTCATCTGTTTTGCATGCACCGGGCTCGGCGCATCATACTAACTGCATTGTATTTCAATTTCAAAGTTGAATACTTGTTAGCTGTTGCATCTCATATGCCATGTTTAGAATAGCCGACCCCGCTATAGTTGCATTTTGCATGTGTTGCATTAGGCATTTCTGTATATTTAGGATCATGCATGGATTTCTAATTAGCTTTTTTTTTTGGCTTGGAGTACTCGGTAAGTTTTATGCTTTAGCATCCTTGCATGCGTGTGAGTGACTGCCATGAATAGCATGCTTACCATGAGGCTATTTGCTTATGTGATATAACTGCCTGAATGCCTGTGGGTGAAGGTTGGGTTGTTTAGATTGGAATAAATCATCAACTATGAGTTTTAAGCCCACTAGATAGTGGCAAAACCATCTTTTCTTAAGCCCACCTGAGAGTGGCAAAATCTGCATTTTAAGCCTACTTGCGAGTAGCAAACCATCTTTCAAAAACAAACAGGAAATGTTTTGTTCCAATTCAGGCGACCTAGTCTATACTTGTATGCTGTGCGCATCACATAGTAAAACTAGGCTAATAACCGGAATAAGAACACACAAAGTTTTCAAAACTAGATATCATGGTTAGTAGAGGCCGATCTTTGATGGGGCGAGCGGGGGTGCTCACGAAGTGGCCTTCCCCAATCGTACCCAAGTTCCCGAGCCGAGGCAACTTTAGTGGTGACGGACACGTGGCCTTTGGCACCGAGTCAGGGTTTCCTAAATTTCCCATTAAAAAACATTTAGGTGGCGACTCTGTATCTGGCAAAGCAGTCCATGTTTGGCACTTCTTTCAAAAAATCTATTTTCTCAAAACGATTTGCCGGATTTGGACTCTTTGGTTCAGACTTAGAATCGTGACAATTTGAGAGTCCTGAGCTGTAGTGACCCCAAATGAACAGAACGGGAGCTCGTTCCTCCCGGGGCGTTCGGGGACGTCTACAATATGTAAGTCATGTGAAAAAGCCAACCATTATTCTTAAAGCAGTAGCTTCTTTTGATTAGTAGATTTGGCATGCATTTTTTGGAATGCCTGGAGCATACAATGACTTGAGTTTCTTGGATCGTTTGCCCCTATTTTCTAATTTTGCACAAGGTAAAGCTTTGTCTACTAATTACACTATTAATGGGCACACTCACAATATAGGTTATTACCTTGCTGATGGTATATACCTTCTATGGACAACACTAGTTCAGACAATCTTTTCTCTACAATGAGCAAAGAAGCAACATTTTTCTATGATTCAAGAGTCAGCAAGGAAGGATGTAGAGCGGGCATTCGGGGTGCTCCAATCTCGATTTGCAATTGTAAGTGGACTAGCACGTTTTTGGGATTCGAAAATGCTTGGTAATATAATGAAGACTTGCATTATATTGCACAATATGATTGTCGAAGATGAGAGAGACTCCTATCTTGATTTTGATTATGAAGTATCAAGAGCCAATACAGCCGTAGTAGTTTCAAATGCAAGTAACAATGACTTTGAATCCTTTATATCTTGTAATTTAGGTATTAGATATAAGAATGCATATCATGCCCTCTGCAATGATTTAATTGAGCATTTGTGGCAACTTCATGGTGAAAAGTAGCTTCAACAATTGGACATGAGGAAGTAGTTTTGGTTGGATTTTTTGATTGGGAGGTGTTTAGGCAAATGGTTTCTTAGTGTTTGTTGCAAATATGTTATTTTTGTTATTGTTTTGGTAATGATTATGTGCATGAACGTAGACACATATATGGTTTTTGTTTCTAAATGCATTAAATGAATACATTATCTTTATTAGGTTTTATTATGTTATCAATTATGTTTGTTGGGTTTCATTATATTACTATATTTCAATGAATGTTACTTGTTAATCCTATGGTTTGATTTTGATGATGTCTAATTATTTTGGACAAATTATGAATTTATTTAATATTTACTCTCTATATTTTTGACACAAAATTAGACATAATTATTTGCAAAAGTATGTTTTTGTATGTGGCATACTATTCATGATAAATTGAGCACTATTCATTCGTTGAATATATTGTAAGTTACTGTGCATAATTTGAGATATGAATAGTAAGCTTACTATGAATCATATAATTTTTTAATAGAAAAATTATTGTGCAAATAGTATTTTACTATTCATCGATAGTGACATTTGGCTTATAATTTCAAATTGTACTATTCATTAAAAGCGACATTTGGCCTATAATTCACTATTCATCGAAAGTGACTTTTGGCTTATAATTTTAAATTTTACTTGTCATAACGCATTCCGGTGACCAAGGCTGGATCGCAACTAGCTAATTTTAAAATCCCTCAGAGTAATTCCTAGTAATTAAATTAAATAATGAAGCGGAATAAAATAAAAGAGGTAAATAAATATTCGAAGCATACATGAAAATTATTATTTATGTAACGATATAACATTAGTTGGATATCGATTACAAGAGAAAAAAACACACGATATTCACATCAAATCTGGGGTTCTAATCCAAGGGTAAAACCATCCTTCTTTACATTTCTTCACATGAAAGGGGTTTTAATAGCTATAAACACATGGCAAAATGAGAAATATTATACTAAGAGTATACGGGTATAAAAATTACCATGGATAATTATTTAAGTTAAACAATGAATAGTTTGGTTCAAATAAATTATTTTTAATAACAGACATATAACACAAAAATCATATAACAGAATAATTATAACTATGGCACAGAACAGAACAGAGGGTCAATGGATCCATGACAGATAGAGGGTCACGAATTGACTAATCAGAGGGCCAAAGGTTATTTAAGTCCTCCAAGGCATAGGACTGTCAAAGGGTCACTAAAGCGACAATTCAGAGGGCCAATGATTATTTAAGTCCCCAACACATGGGACCTCCGTGGTGGTTCTTATTCAAAACGAACGTTTATAAAATCATTGTCAAATATTTTTTAAAATTTAAACAAACATATCCATGAATTTCAATTTAAAAAAATAAAGTTCAGAAAATAATCCATGTAATTGAAATATTAACATAACCATAAAACATAATTTATGTAAAATAAATTTGTGGTAACTCAAAACATTCGTAAAATATATTGTGGTAACTCAAGGCATATATAAAACATATTATGGTGACTCAAGATATACTATAACTCACCTTAATACAAATTTCTTCTACTTTTATGGGCCTTTTCACCTCTCCCTATTTGAATTTACCACTCTCCTTACTATCATTGTTCTTATTTTTTTTCCCCTTTTGTTCTCAGGTTGTGAGCTCAGGTTCCTATTTATACCAAGTTTTCGACCGTAACTACTTCGATTACCCTATTGATAGGCCTCCCATATTGCTTAGGTAGATACCATGTTGTTGGCTTATAGCAATTCCACCTCATTTCCCTCAATAGATTCAAGAATCACTTTTTCCCCCTTAAGTAGATTCACTGATTCATGGATATCTCAAAAGGGACAACTCATGCAATACTTTAGAACCTATTACCTTATGGCCCACAAATTGCCGTAATTACATATTTCATGTTTTTTTTTTCCAACACATAAGTATTCCTAGTTTAAAATTAATTACATTTGAGCACATACCATTAAATATATTATTGTTATTATTATTTTATTCATTTATTATTATTATTATTATTATTTTACATAGTGTTAAATTAAACAGTTAGGGTGTCATATTTCTCCTCTCGTAAATAGCAGTTTGTCCTCAAACTTGTTGTACCTGAGTTTTCGAAAAGATGTGGATATCGAGCCCATATTTGACTTTCCACTTCCCACGTAGCTTCTTCGACATGATGATTCTGTCATAAGACTTTGAGAAGGGGTATAGTTTTATTTCGGGAATCTTATCATGACGGTTGAGAATCTATACCGGTTGTTCTTTATAAGAGAGATCTTCTTGAACATCTAGGTTTTTATAGTTGACAACATGCTTTGGATCTCGAAGATACTATCAAAGCATCGAAACGTAGAACACATTGTGAACATTGGACAGTTTTGGTGGAAGAGCAAGACAGTATGCTACAGGACCAATTCTCTCTAGTATTTCAAATGGTTCGATGTAACGCGAATTCAACTTTCCCCGTTTACCAAACCGAATGACTCCCCTTGTTGGTGAGACATTTAAGAAAACGTGCTCCTTTACCTGAAATTCCAAATCTCATCTCTGTGTATTCGCAAAGCTTTTTTGGCAACTTTGAGCTATTCAAATTCGCTATTGGATGAGTTGAATCTTATCACTTGTTATTTGCATGATCTCAGGGCCTAATAGTTTCCGATCTCTGACTTCTGCACAATACAGAGGTGACCGACATCTCCTTCCATACAATGCTTCGTATGGTGCCATACCAATGCTTGCTTGGTAGCTGTTGTTATAGGCAAATTCCACTAAAGATAGGTGTAACACCCCGAAAATTGGGCAGGGTATATCTATTTATGCAACAAAACCCACCTGATAGACAAACACATATATAGCTAACTATTTTATGCATCCATTTTCATTAAATCCCAAATGCCAAATACATGTTGTTCACATCTTAATGCCCCAGTTCCAATCCCAAGCATGGAAACCAAACAGATAATAAGTGCCCTACAAGCTTACATATTTATCCAAGAACATTCTTGGTTACACAAAATGGAGTTTCAACTCAACGTAAATACAGTCCTAGGCTTACATTCAACAAATAACCATAAAATAAAAATGAAGCCTCAACTCCGAGTCCTCTCAAGTTAATGCCTTGGTGGAGGCATATCATCTGTACCTGAAATGGTTTCCCTTATAGGGTGAGCCACAGCCCAACAGAGATATACTACACAACATATGGACCATGGCAAGACTAAAGAGGAGTATGCTCATGCCATGCTCACGATAAAACAGTTTATCTCTCTTTTTATAAAGCATGC
The DNA here is from genome assembly GCF_055761805.1 of Camellia sinensis. Taxonomy (NCBI): domain Eukaryota; kingdom Viridiplantae; phylum Streptophyta; class Magnoliopsida; order Ericales; family Theaceae; genus Camellia; species Camellia sinensis. The sequence continues at coordinate 85,242,062 of NC_138974.1, forward strand.
AATGTTGAGATGCAACAATAGATATAAAGCCATTTCCATTTTAAACCATATCTGTTATATAAATACAGGCTCTGTAAATCTCTAAGTGAGTGTTTGCAAGTAGGCCCTAATGTACTACCACTGTCATTTTTACCAGTAAACTGAAAGGCTCGACACCTAACCACGTGGTTTAACACCCCTTACCCAGATTCACCAAGTATTCATCTTTTTGTAAACAGATACATTCCAAACATTTCTCAAAAATAGATGCATTTCTAATGAAATGAATGTAATGCAATGTCCAATGCAACAAATGAGGAATGTGGTTCAATTTCCCTAAGTCTCATGCATTTCTACAGCAATCATGGCTATCCTCTACCGATAACCCAAAACAGATATTTCTAAACAAATATTTAAACAATTAAATTCTAAAAATTCGGATAAATGTAATCTATTCCACATCTCATCAAATATGAATAACTACACTAGTTTTCATATCACAATCACGTCCAGTAATCTCTCAAGGTCCATTTCTAACCGTGTCGGTTTTATTCCAACAGATACATTAATCAAAATAATACTGTTAATGCCCAAGAAAACATCATTTTCTTCCCAAACTCATTCTCCAAGAATTATTCAACTATGAAATCCTATTTTGATCAAAAGCCCCAAAAGTTAAACATAATTCCTTTGTTTTCTTTAAAAATGCTCTTTTGGTCGCAAACTGGTAAAAATTTCAAAACCAATCGAATCGAAGTCCATTTTTATTCAAATTTAAAACATAACTCTTTCATAACCTTACAAACATATTCCACGTTTACACTTTTGCAATTTGGGTATCAACTTTTTATTTTTCTCAAATTTTCCCTTTTAAGCAAATAAATCACAAAATTTTCAAAAAATTCTAATTATATTATTTACAACTCTAAGCTCCATATAATCAAGTAAAAGTACATAAAGAAGTGTAAGAAAACTACCTACCTCGATCTAAGAGCTTTCAAGAAAATAAAAATTTTCGGCGATAAAATTTCGATTCGTTCAGATTAAATCAGAGCCCTCAGAACCCTCTACAATTTGATCTATGGAATTAGGGTCTAAAACCTAACAGGTTTTGATGAATCAAAAATTTTATATAATAAAAAAAAATAACCAAAGACAAAAAAAAATTCAGAATGAGAGAGATAACCGAGAGAGTGAAACATTTAACGGAAACAAACAAAAGCAATCGAAAGTCTCCTTATTTCTCTGCCTTGTGCTGGTAGAGAAATTAATTAAAAAAGTATATATAAACAAAAGCTAAGCAAGTGGCGAACCAATCACCCAAACAAGGCATGGTTAGCAGACCCCACGTGGTTCTGTCCTCAAAATTGATATAAATATCTACAATTAAAATTATGATTTAGCAAAATTATAAAATTTTGTAACATAAAATTATAAAATGGTATAATTTTTGTTATCACAAAATATAACTCTCATTTAATGGTATACATCATAAATATTCACAACTCTTTTATGGTAATCAAATAATAATAATAAAACCACAACAATATTACATGGTTACTAACGGATCACGATTCAATCAATTGGGTCCAAAATGAATAGAGTTTAATAATTTAAAATAAATCCCCAATTGAGATTAAAATATAAATTCAATTTGATTCAACTCGTTACAACCTTCCCCCTTTAAGGAATTTCGTCCCCGAAATTTAAACTAGATAGCCTCACTGAATCAAAATCAATTACAACCGTAGAAACGCAATCATGGCATGATAACACAACCTCTCAATTAAACATAAGAAATTCACCCTATTTCGTAACATATGCAATGTACATCCTAATATTACAACTCTTAAACATCGATAAAAAGGTCCTAATACTTCTCATGGACTTCAGCCTCACGTTCTCAAGTCGGCTCCTCAACCCCGTGGTGTCTCCACAACATTTTGACCAAGGGACAAATACGAACAAAAGATACACAGACACACACAGACAAATACAGAGAAAATACACAAATACGTACATATACACAGACACATTTGGGAAATATGCCTTTACTGACAAGGAATATTCTGCTTATGGACGTCAGCGAGCATATGCCGTTACTACGACGAAATATTTTGTTAGCTGACGTCATCGCGCGTAAGCAAAACACACAAAAGGAAAGAAAACACGAATGTAGGGATACGGGGTTTCGAATCCTCAATCTCAAGCATAGGCCCCAACCCTCAACCACTGAGCCAAGCTACTCTTGTGACAAAAATAGTCGAATAAATGTATATAGTACATAAATATACAATATATATACATATATGTATAAACCTTTCCCGCTTCTCTCTTTTTCTTCGAAAACTGCGTCTGACATGCGGCCTTGCTTTTGCGTCAGCTGGTCGACAAAAGTAGACCTCCTCGATTTGTAAGCTCGTCTTGGCTCTCTCTCACTCTTTGTCTTCTTCTCTTTCGTCGGTTGACTGACAAAAGCTACCTTCCTTGATTCTCTTCCATCTCCTTTTTTTGTTTTTTTTTTTTGCCTCGACTCTCTCTCCCTCTTTGTCTTCTTCTCTTCCATTTTCTTCTTCTTCTTCATCATTCTCTTTCGTCTACTTAATCACTCTCTTCTCATTCTTCTTCCTCATTCCCCTTAAGAGAGACAGAACATCGAGACTGAGCGGAGGAGAAAAGCTGCCCTAAAACTTAGTTTGTTCTTTGCTATTTCTCTGACTCTCATTTCTTTCTTTTTACACCTGTCACCACACATGGCCTCATCTTGTCCCCTCACTCTCTTTCCGGACCTCAATGATCCAAGTTCTCCTAGATTGAGTGCCCCTGCTCTTACTTTTCCTAACCTTCCTGGACCAAGTGCCCCTGCTCCTACTCTCCTTAACCTTCCTGAACAGAGTGCCCCTGCTCCTACTCTTTTTAACTTTCCCATGATGTTAGTTGAGCAGATCATGATCGCTCAATCTGACATTGAAGCTAACCACTCCACACTGAGATCCTGCATGGCGACAGTGACTGTGGTTACCAAATTATCTCACCGGTTGTAGAATAGGACCAGTGAGGTACATCAGTTAAATGCCCAACTTTCTCTGCTCTAGTGCATGTACAAAGATGCACAAGCAAAGATTTACGCACTGAAGGTGGAGAATAAAGAGCTGAAACGGAAGACCACCGTTATGGCCCGATTCGGAGCACCTTCGTACTTCGCCTTTGACAGCCAGCAGGGAGTCAACTCTCTCGGCGATCTTGTACGCATTGAGGCAGGGCCTTCAAAGGTCTCCCAAGATGACAAAAAGAGAAAGAGCTCGGCGGGAGAGTCGAGTAAGTGAAGTCGGCGTGTGGCCGTTATCAAAAACAAGATCCTTTTTTTTTTTGTTTTTTTATTTTTATATTTTGCACATCAATGGCGTAACTGGGATGTCGCTTTGAGCTTGAAAACAATTTTGTTTGACTAAATTTGAAAATTGATTGAATTTTGAACTCTGAACTGGACATTGATTCCATATTGACCTGAATCAAAATCATGGCTTAACGAAAGAAAAACGAAGCAAAACAATCCAAACACACGTATATACACTCACTGGTATTAACGAAAGAAAAATTGTGTAAATCAATACATTGGCAATAAAGTTACAGAACAAGAAGGTACGTCTCATAACCGAAGGTGTTGACACTAACTCTGGTGTGGTAACAGCATACACACGCCTATTAGGTCTCTGATCCAGCTGCTCCCTTTACGGAGCATAAGTCGGATGTACAGACTGAGCCAAAGAGGCTCCCGGAGTGGCCTTCGAGGCTTATGCCGGCTGTGCTGGCTAGTGACTTTGAGTCTGCCTCGATCCAGATGCACTAGGTGTGCCACCCAACTGTGGACAGTACCTCTTCATGTGTCCTGCTTGTCCACACTGAAAGCAAGTCAAAGACTGCCCCCTCCCCTGACTCTGTCTCGGTGGGCAGATTGAAAATGAGCAGACCGCTGCCCTTCCCTCTTCTGTGGGCAAGAAAAGGACTTGTGACCCAACTGGCCACACTTGAAATAAGAAAATCCTCCCTGGCCACCTCCCCTTGCCCCTGAACTCGGCACTGGAAAAGTGGACCTAGACTGTGCCCCATGAGACTGCTGTGGTGTAAAACCCCTCTGCTTCTTGCTGTCTCAGGCCTCACCCTGCATCTCTTGGCCTCTCTGCTTGAAACCCCTCATCTCCTTCTCTCCAACTCCTAATCGGGTTTCCATATGTGCCGCTGCCTCAACAAGACGGCCGTACTTCCTCATCATAGACCCGTCTACACAGTAGACAAGCTCATCTCTCAGTCGAGTCTCAAACTCGATACAACGGCACTCTTCTGTTGCTACAAGCTCAGGAGCAAATCTGGACAAACTAGCAAAAGTGGCCTCGAACTCTGCCACTGGTGTGCCAAGTTTCTGTTTGAGGCTCTTGAACTATTCCCCTAACCTCTCTTTGACAGTAACAGACAGATACTTCTTTTGAACGGCGTTGACAAAGGCCTCCCAGGTCACCCCAATACGTCCTCATGCGTATTTCCACCACTGACCCGCTTCTCCCTTCAGCTGAAAGGATGCCAAGGTCACTCTCAAAGCGTTGTCTTCAAAGTCTAGCATCTCAAACATCTTAACAGTCTACTCTAGCCATTCATCAGCCTTCAGTGGCTCCTTATGATCTCCCACAAAACATCCGGATTGGTCCGGAAGAACTCCCTTTTTAGCAGGAGTAGTCTTGTCTCTGCAACTGGGGCTGCTGGGGCCTGTGCTAGGTTCTCAGCCCTCAGTATGTTTAGTGCCCTTGCTATCTCTCGTGCCAAAGCACCCGTGGCCTATTGCCCAGCTGGCTCAGCTACATTTGCCTACCTTGTCCCCTCCTCCTGCGTCGGAATCTCATCCGGTATTGGCATCTCGTGCCTCTTAGGCCTACCATGCCTGCCACTGCCTCTTTCACATCCTGACATCCTAATAAAGGCAACGCTCGAGATTGGCACAGTCACAATTGTGCCAAAGCTAAGTCACTCACGTCCTATGGCAATGGACAACAGTTAATTCATTCCACATAAGCACATACAGATTTTCTTTCTAGATAATGATTGTCCCATGACGTTGCTAGAGTTCCAATCAAAAATAGCAGTGATCAAGTGCTCTTCTGACTGAACTTCTAGGAACTCACAAACCCAATCAATATTTTAGAAATCAAATCTCATACTTATATAATCACATAAGCATGTTATCACATAGCACTTCATCATACAGATATCTCTATCAAACGAGATAAACCCACTGTGGTACTAACCACTCTCCACATACCCAAAGTATTCGAACCCGGTGAGCTCTTATACCAAGTTGTAACGCCCCGAAAATTGGGCAGGGTATATCTATTTATGCAACAAAACCCACCTGATAAACAAACACATATATATAGCTAACTATTCTATGCATCCATTTCCATTAAATCCTAAATGCCAAATACATGTTGTTCGCATCTCAATGCCCCAGTTCCAATCCCAAGCATGCATTTTACAACAAGTATGAAATGAAAACCAAACAGATAATAAGTGCCCTACAAGCTTACAAATTTATCCAAGAACATTCTTAGTTACACAAAATGGAGTTTCAACTCAACGCAAATACGACCCTAGGCTTACATTCAACAAATAACCATAAAACAAAAAATGTAGCCTCAGCTCCGAGTCCTTCCAAGTCAATGCCTTGGCGGAGACATATCACCTGTACCTGAAATGGTTTCCCTTATAGGGTGAGCCACAACCCAACAGAGATATACTACACAACATATGGACCATGACAAGACTAAAGAGGAGTATGCTCATGCCATGCTCATGATAAAACAGTTTATCTCTCTTTTTATAAAGCATGCAATGCTGAGATGCAACAACAGATATAAAGCCATTTCCATTTTAAACCATATCTGTTACATGAATACAGGCTCTGTGAAGTAGGCCCTAATGCACTATCACTGTTATTTTTACTAGTAAATTGAAAGGCTCGACACCTAACCATGCGGTTCTACACCCCTTACCCAGATTCACTAAGTATTCATCTTTTTGCAAACAGATACATTCCAAACATTTCTCAAAAACAGATACATTTTCAATGAAATGAATGTAATGCAATGCCCAATGCAACAAATGAGGAATGTGGTTCAATTTACCTAAGTCTCATGCATTTCTACAACAATCATGGCTATCATCTGCCGATAGCCCAAAACAGATATTTAAACAATTAAATTTCAAAAATTTCGATAAATACAATCTATTCCACATCTCATCAAATATGAACAACTACACTAGTTTTCATATCACAATCACATCCAGTAACCTCTCAAGGTCCGTTTCTAACCCTGTCGGTTTTATTCCAACAGATACATTAAGCAAAATAATACTGTTAATGCCCAAGAAAACATCATTTTCTTTCCAAACTCATTCTCCAAGCATTATTCAACTTTGACATCCTATTTTGATCAAAAGCCCTAAAAGTTAAACATAATTCCTTTGTTTTCTTTAAAAATGCTCTTTTGGTCGCAAACCGAAAAAATTTCAAGACCAATCGAATCGAAGTCCATTTTTGTTCAAATTTAAAACATACCTCTTTCATAACCTTCCAAACATATTCCAATTTTACACTTTCGCAATTTGGGCATCAACTTTTTATTTTTCTAAAATTTTCCCTTTAAGCAAATAAATCACAAATTTTCCAAAAATTTTTAATTAAATTATATACAACTCTAAGCTCCATATAATCAAGTAAAAGTACATAAAGAAGTGTAGGGAAAATCCCTACCTCGATCCAAGAGTTTCCAAGAAAATAAACATTTTCAACAACAAAATTTTGATTTGTTCAGATTAAATCGGAGCCCTCGGAACCCTCTACAATTTGATCTATGGAACTAGGGTCTAAAACCTAATAGGTTTTGATGAATCAAGGATTTTATATAACAAGAAAAAAAAAACCAAAGAAAAAAAAATTCAGAAGGAGAGAGATAACCGAGAGAGAGAGAGGCATTTGACGAAAACAAACAAAAGCAATCAAAAGTTTCCTTATTTCTCTGCCTTGTGCTGGCAGAGAAATTGATTAAAAAAGTATATATAAACAAAAGCTAAGCAAGTGGCAAACCAATCACCCAAACAAGGCATGGTTAGCAGACCCCACGTGGTTCTGTCCTCAAAATTGATATAAATATCTACAATTAAAATTATGATTTAGCAAAATTATAAAATTTTGTAACATAAAATTATAAAATGGTATAATTTTTGTTATCACAAAGTATAACTCTCATTTAATGGTATACATCATAAATATTCATAACTCTTTTATGGTAATCAAATAATAATAATAATAAAACCATAACAATATTACATGGTTACTAACGGGTCGCGATTCAATCAAGTAGGTCCAAAATGAATGGAGTTTAATAATTTAAAATAAATCCCCAACTGAGATTAAAATATAAATTCAATTTGATTCAACTCATTATAGTAGGTGTTCATCCCAATTACCCTTGAGGTCCAACACGCACATCCGTAGTATGTCTTCTAAAGTCTGGATTGTTCTTTCGGATTGCCCATTAGTTTGCGGGTGATAAATAGTGCTAAACTTTAGTGTTGTTCCCAAAGCTTCTTGTAATTTGTTCTAGAAGTGAGATACGAAGCGGGGGTCTTGGTCAGACATGATTGAAACTGGGGTACCATGCAATCGAATGATTTTTTTGATGTATAGAGTTGTGAACTTAGTAAGGGAGTATGTGATTCTGATTGGTAGGAAATGTGCTGATTTTGTCAATCGGTCTATTATAACCCATATCGCATCATTCTTTGAAACTAACTGTGGTAGCCTGACCACAAAGTCCATAGTAATGTGCTCCCATTTCCATTTAGGAATAGGAAATGGTTGCAGCATTCCTGCAGGTCTTTGATGTTCTGCTTTAATACGTTGACATTGCAAGCATTTGAAGACATGGCTTCCTATGTCTCTTTTTATTCCTGTCCACCAGTAGTGTTCCCTTAAATTGTGATACATCTTGGTGTTGCCAGGATGAACTACAAACCTTGAGCTATGAGCCTCCACTAATATCTTTTTCTTGAGTGCTGGAATGTCGGGTACGGAAATTTGATTTCGAAATTTTAGTATCCCATTGCTTATAGTGAAGTCAGGATTAGGAGTAGTTTTTTGCTCCTCGTACTTTTTCTTCAAAAGTTTGTCTTTACATTGGCGTGCTTTAATTTCTTCAATCAATGTAGGTTCCACGATTACATTGGCGAGCAGTCCATTGATCTTGCGAGGGACGAAGATATATGCCAAACTTTTGGTAGTCCTTCAACTTAATGCGTCTGCTACCATGTTCTCTTTGCCCAGATGGTGATAGATCTCTACATCGTAGTCTTTCATAAATTCTAGCCATCAACGTTGCCGCATATTTAGTTCCTTATGCATAGACAGATATTCAAGACTCTTGTGATCTGTGTAAATCTCGCAGGTTGCATTGTAGAGATAATGACGCTAGATCTTGAGGGCGAAGATTACTGCAGCCAATTCTAGATTATGAATTGGGTAGTTCTTCTCGTGAGTCTTTAGTTGTCACGAGGCATATGCAATGACTTTCCCATTTTGCATAAGAACGCAACCCAAACCATTGTATGAGGCATCTCTATAAATTACGAACCCATCAGTTCCCATGGGGAGTGCTAGTATAGGAGCTGTCATAAGCCTGTTTTTCAACTCTTTGAAGCAACGTTCTTGCTTGTCAGTCCATTCAAAGGGTGTGTTCTTCTGAGTTAGCTGTGTCAAGGGTGATGCTATCTTTGATAAATCTTGGACGAAGCATCGGTAATAGCCGGCTAGACAATAAGCTTTGAATCTCGTGGCCAATCCACGATTGTTGTAACTTTGTGGGGGTCAACCGAAATACCATCCTTATTAATGACGTGACCAAGGAAGTGTACACTAGTGATCCAGAATTCGCATTTCTTTAACTTGGCATAAAGTTTGTGATCACGTAGTGTTTCAGCATTGTTCGTAAGTGTGACAACCCTCACCTGTGCTTACTGCTAAACTGTGACTGAATATGATAAGTAACTGATTAGGAGGAAATCCTAAACTGATTACATGAGTGTATTGTCTGTAAATGCATTTCTATTTGTTTGACTACTAGATGATCTGTTCGTGTTTTAACTTCGAATTGCGAATTGAAGGCCTTATCGACGGCTGAATCTGAAATTGACTAGTATTTTATGCTAATTTGAATTTATGTGATTTTATGGTAGATTTAATTGAAATGTGATTTGGTGTGATTAAATTAGATTAAATAATGTTAAATTACATTAGTTGGCTTTATTTTCTCTTTTGCCACTTAGTGGGCCACTTCCACAAAACATCTTGAGGCTTAATTCATATATGTTTGGCACCTTCTTTAGCCATTTTGAGACCAAAACCGTGAGAGTGAGATAGGAGAATTGGTTTCAACAAGAGATTAACTTGGCGAATTAGAAGGAATTGAAAGGATTTTGCAAAATTGAGCTTGTAGACTTTGAATTCAAGACATAGGTAAGGAATTCATCTTCTTGTTTGTGAATTTAAGTCATTTCTTGCATGATTCATGGAGGAATAGGAGCTTAAGGTCAAGAATTAAATTAAAGTGTTGAATTGAGTAGAAATTCATGCATACATGTACACATTGTTGAGTTTTGAGGTTGATTTCATGGAAATCCTCACATGCATGTCTATATTCTAGCTATGGTCCATGAATTCATCATGTTTTTGAGTGAATTGACTCATTTGATCAAGTATTTGAAGCTTTGATTTCAATTGAACACTTGCATGTTACATATACATTATGTTCATGAAGTTTTGTTAGGATTTGTGTTTAATTGACCTACCTTTGGGCTTTGATTTTGCAAATTGATCTTTGAAACATGTCATATTATGAGTTTTAAAGTGTTTTCCAGAAAATTAGCCCAAAAGGATCGGATTTGATGCTTTAAATGATGAATTTGAGCTTGGAGGTTCAATCTGGAAATTCCAGATTTTGGACCCACGCTCGAGCGTAAGACTTCACACTCGAGCGTACACTCTGAGTACATACATCCCGCTCGAGCGGGGAAAGTAACGCTTGAGCCTGAAATGCGTGTAGCTAGTACTTTTCATGTGTTTACAGTCCGCTCGAGCGAGGGAATGCACGCTCGAGCGAGGACTTGTGTCTCGCGCTCAAGCGGAGGTCGAGCGCCTATCGAGCGTGAATTGCATGCACCCAGTACTTTTGCTTGAGTTTACAGTCCGCTCGAGCGAAGGAAGTCACGCTTGAGCATAGAAAGCCACGCTCGAGCGTAGAAAGCCACACTCGAGTGAGACCCCTGTTTTCTGAAACTTTTGAAAAGTGTTTTAAAGCACATCTTTGCATCCTCATTTCATCCTAGGCATTCCTAGGCCTAGTTTAAGGCATCTTAATGAGGTTATTGATGTAGAACCACACCGAGCCAAGTTAGGGGTTAAGTTATTAAACCCAAGTGTATAACTTAGTGTGTGTTCGTTCTGTAACTGTAGGGTTGGCATCCAAGGATGTGCACTAGCCTATCTGTAGCCCAGTGCTCTGTGAGTAACAATGTTGTAAAGATATGTTCAATTATGAATATTTTCTGAATGATAAACTATTCTGTTTACTGAAACGCTAATGTTTAATGAATGAATGTTTGTCCTATTTGTAAACTAAATTCGTGGTATCCATAGCAATTTACTGTTACTATACTGTTACTGCTACTGTCACAGAGATCTCTGTCGATTCCCATGTTTGGAACCATTACTGTTTATTGTTATGATGACCATCAACTGGCTGTTCGGTCTGTTAAGACCTACTGTACTGTTTTGCTATTGGATGTACCACATATAACTGCTATGGTTTCTAAATGACCGATATGACTGTTTAATGACTGAAAGGGCATTCATTCTTAACCTCTTTACACAACTGTTATTCACTGGGTTTTAGCTCACTGTTTATATTTATATGTAGGTGTTCAGGCACCGCATCGATGCTAGGAGCGTCGGGTTAACTCCCTTTTTGTCAAGCCAACCATTGTGCCTCACCTCGAGGTTCCAAGTCTGACCGAGCTAAGGCTAATTTAGGGTGTCTCAGTTTCACCCTTCCGTCTCTATTTTGTAATACTGTTTTAGACTTGTACTGTACTGTGCTAATTAGGGATTTGGTCCCTAATCTGGATGTTTGTACATACGATGCTTAAACCCATAGGGGTGGGTTTAGGTCGTGACAGTAAGTGTTGTTCATGATCCTTCGATGACTTGGAGTATTCAAGAATGTCGTCAATGAAGACGATGATGAACTTATCAAGATATGGTTTGAACACTCACTTCATGAGGTCCATGAAGGCCGCTGGAGCATTTGTGATGCCAAATGGCATGACAAGAAACTCGTAGTGCCCGTAACATGTTCTGAATGCAGTCTTCTCGATGCTTTCCGTTTTGATTTTTAGTTGATGATAGCCGGAACGTAAGTCAATTTTGGAGAATACTTAGGGGCCTTGAAGTTCGTCAAACAAGTCATCGATTCTTGGCAAGGGGTATCGGTTCTTGATGGTGACTTTGTTCAGCTCCCGGTAATTGATGCATAACCTCATCATGCCATCCGTTTTTCTTTACGAACAGTACTGGAGCTCTATATGGTGAGGTACTTAGTCGAATGAAGCCTTTGTCCAGGAGTTCCTGGAGTTGGGTTTTTAGTTCCTCCAATTCTATCAATGGGATGCGGTAAGGGATTTTGGAGACCGGTTGTGTATTGGGTTGAGTGTCGATGGTGAATTCGATTTCTCGATCAACTACGGTGCCAGGTAAGTCTTTAGGGAAAACGTTAGGAAATTCTCGAAACAATAGGTATTGAATCGAGTGTTGGGTCTATTTGTTGAGCGTCGACCACATAACAAATACAACCACCACAACCTTTTCTCTAAAGTCATTGGGCTATCACGGAGGATATCAAATACGAAGGGGTAGAAACTTCAGTTCCTTCGAAGACGCGTTGGTCGGGTAACCGAAGAAAGACCTTTTTGGTCATACAGTCAATAGAGGCATGGTTGGCAGCAAGCCAATCCATTCCTAAGATTATGTCGAAGCTACTCATGCAGAGTGGAATCAGATCGACATACAAAGTTTCACCTTTTAGGGATATAACACAGGACTTGTATACCTTTGTACTAAGCGTGGAGACACCAGATAGAAAAGCCACAGATAATGCATATCCCAATGGTTCAGGTGTTGATGTTAACTTGGGAACAAAGTGTAGTGCAACAAAAGAATGAATGGAATCAGAGTCAAAGAGAACATGAGCGAAGTGACCATAGACAGAAAGTGTACTTGACACAACGTTCTCCGTAGCATTGAAATTTTCGGGTACTAACGCAAAAGCTCTCCCTTGGCGCCTCTGTTCCTTCTTTCCTCTCATGGTGGTTTCTGGTTTCTGAGCTAGTTCAGAGGTACCTATCACAGAGTTGGTGAATTTTGGGCAGTCTTTCATTACATGGCCAACTTGGCCACATCTATAACATGCTCCTATTGCTCGATAGCACTGTCCCCTATGAGTTCTTTCGTAACTCGAACAATTCAGAATGGTGCTACCACTGGGAATAATAAAACTTTGGTTGGTTGAAGCAGTTGAGCTAGTAGATTTGGGATTTACTTTCTTTGGTGGGGCTACCCTCGATCCTCCGACTGGTTCCCAAAACCACTTCTTTTGACCCCCTCCACTTGAACGTGCGGTTTTAATTCCTTTTTCAGCGATGTATGCTTGATCCACCACCCCTGTATAGGTTGGTAGTTTCAGAACCTCAAGCCTATCTTTGATTTCTGCATCTAATCCTACTTCGAATTTCCTTGCTTTTCGGGCTTCTATCGGAATAACATATGGTGCAAATCGTACTAGTCGTGTGAACTTACTTTCGTATTCTGCCACCGACATTGTTCCTTGCCTCAAATGTAGGAAGTCGGATGCCTTCTGCTCCTGTAGTGATTTTGGAAAGTACTTTTCATAGAACACCACTAGGAATCTTGCCCAAGTTAAGATCTCTTCATTTTCTAAGGTGAAAAGCCACCATTCCTGCGTATCTTTCTTGAAAGTGAAAGTAGCGAAGGACACTTTCTGTTCTTCTGTGCAAGATAGGGCACGAAAAATCTTTTCCATTTCTTTAACCCAAGCTTCAGCTAGCAATGGGTTTGAACCTCCTGTGAACGTGGAAGGTTTCAGGTCTTGGAACTATTTAATCATAGTTATCCCTTCTCGATGTTCTGGTGACCCATTGTTCTGCAAGGCTTGCAAGAAACTAGTAATAGCTCTTTCCACAATCCTTTCCAGCGGATCGGCTCCATTGGATGATGATTCGATACCATTTCCATCGTTAGCCATAGCTATAAATTAATAATTTTAATAAACGTGGTGCATGATTTCCTACTAATTACCTAAATTAAAACATATTCACATAATGTACAAAACATAGACAATGTATACATTATTCACGAAACACCAGTTTTATTAATGTATAATGGTGTTGGTACATCACTTGTAGTTTTTTCAATTTAGTGCCTAACCCTCCATGACAAAACAGGTTAGAAATAGGTCATGGTCAGCTCACTTGGACACGAAACACAAGGAAAAAGAAAAACACAAAAACAACAAAAGAAAGGATTTTGTTATCAGGATCTTAGGTTGAAAATTGCGATAGGTACTGGAGTTGCATGTGATGCTCAAACTCCCAATCGCTTTGCTCGATGCCAAAGCATCGCCATACCACCTCTACTTGGTACATGGGGATGTCTACCTCATAATCCCACAATTGTCGTCCTGTGATACGCACAAGCACCTCCACATACGTCATAATATCACCAAAGTCAACCGTTTGAGGGGGAGGGACTTTTGCTTGAATATGATCACTTAAGAAGGCATTTCCTCGTCGAGTCATAAACTTTGAAGGTAAAGGTACCACTAAATAGCGAGGATATCCCTGACTCGGGGCCATGCCTACTGCCCGTGTAGGCCCCAAAAACCTGTCTAGGGTACTCATAGCGTTAACCCTCCACCACTGCGTATCTACTTCTGTGGGGGTGGCCCTTAAGTATACTGGTCAGCCCATAAGTTGGTTGAGGGTCAGGTCTGCCTGTCTAGCTATTGCTTCTGAATCGTCTATTTCCTCTGGTAAGTTTGGAACGTAATTGTTATTTTCAAAAATTCCTTCAATGTCCGGGGGATCAAGCCCATACCAAAAATAGTCACCAAAGTTAAGTTCTGACATTGCTTGCACCACAGGATGCCCAACTTAGCTATAGAACTAAGAAAAGACTTATTACTATAAGGGCTAAGGTAAGACTATAACCATAAAGACTAAGGTAAGTTTTTTTTTAATCTTGTTATAATGGTAAGCGTGTCTTCTCACTGAATGGTATTTTTTTAATTTAATTTAATTTATTTGTTTATTTATTTTTTAACCATTGCTCTGATACCACTTTGTCACGATCCATCTCGGTGACCAAGGCTGGATCGCAACTAGCTAATTCTAAAATCCCTTAGAATAATTCCTAGTAATTAAATTAAATAAAGCAGCGGAATAAAATATAAGCGTTAAATAAATATCCAAAGCGTACATGGAAATTATTATTTATGTAACGATATAACATTAGCCGGATAATGATTACAAGAGAAAAAAAACACATGATATTCATATCAAATTTGAGGTTTTGATCCATGGGGTAAAACCATCATTCTTTACATTTCTTTTAATAGTTATAAGCACATGACAGAATGAGGAATATTATACTAAGAGTATACGGGTATAAAAATTACCATGGATAATTATTTAGGCTAAACAATGAATAGTTTGGTTCGAATAAATTATTTTTAATAACAAACATATAACACAAAAATCATATAACAGAATAATTATAACTATGGTATAGAACAAAACAGAGGGTCAATGGATCCATGACAGACAGAGGGTCACGAAGCGACTAATTAGAGGGCCAAAGGTTATTTAAGTCCCCCAAGGCATAGAATTGTCAGAAGGTCACTAAAGCGATAATTTAGAGGGCCAATGATTATTTAAGTCCCCAAGGGATGAGACCTCCGTGGTGGTACTTATTCAAAACGAATGTTTATAAAATCATTGTCAAATATTTTCTAAAATTTAAACAAACATATCCATAAGTTTCAATTTAAACAAATAAAGTTCAGAAAATAATCCACATAATTGAAACATCAATATAACCATAAAACATAATTTATATAAAATAAATTTGTGATAACTCAAAACATTCGTAAAATATATTATGGTAACTCAAAACATATATATAACATATTATTGTAGCGATCCCGATTTTGACCCGGTCAACTTACTGGGGTCGAGTTGCTCGATCAGTTCGCCGAAAGCAAAAATGCAAAATACATTTGAAATTTCTTACGGAAAAGCGTATTTCAGGCTCGAGCGGACCATGTTATATCAGTCTGTAAGGGGAGATTTCATATTAATTTTTCAGTTCTCTCTCTCTCTAAAACTCCAAAATTTCCAGATCTAGAGCTTCTCTCTCTAGAAATCATCTTGTCTCTTTGATTCCTCCAAATCCGTTGGGACTTAGATCGAAGTTCTTTATCAAAGTTGTGTAACTTCTCGAGGGCTTCATTGTGTGCGGTGGAGATCGAGTTTCGACATCGTAAATTTTGGGGTTTTATCTCTATTCTTCTTCAATAGTTGAAGTAGGGATTTTCTTAGAGTTATATGTATATTTTTGCAAGATCTATATGATTTTTGAAATCATCTTTCGATAGCTTTGAAAATTGATTGTTGATTCAAGAAGTTGAGCGATTTTGAAAGCGGGTTTGTCTCTTGTTCTTTTAAAATGATCTTATGGGTTTTGACCTGGGTTGATTGAAGAAAAAATGATTTTGAAAAGTTTTCTTTCAAAAGATTGGAGTTGTATAGTTTTGGTGAGAAAACCTAGAATTTGGAGATTTTTTTTTTAAGAGACTGAAAATCCATGAATGATATTGTTATATTTATTTTGTGTGTCAAAATAAATGGATGTTTGGAAAATTGCTTATTTATATTTATATAAATGATGAATTTAAGGGAATATGAGAATTATTGTTCATTTTGGAAATTATTGTTCAAAACATTGACATAGTCTTGAAATGACTAATTGTTGAGGATACTTGAGAAGAGGGAATTATGTTATTCCTTGGATGATGAATTGGAGTAAAAGTATTTATATTTATCTTGTGTTATTCGCACATCAATTCATTTGATTACATTAAACTTTGAAAGTTAATTTGAAAAATTACATTGAGAAAAGAATGTTGATAAACAAGTTTTCATGGAATGGTTTTGGGGTAAATACATTGGTAAGTCTTGATAGGTGGTGTAGATGATATTGAATAAGTTGGCCTGAGAGTCTGGGGTGAAAGACCGAAAACCCGCGCGGATAGGTATCGAGCCTTCTGGTTAATACCGGTAAAAATGACAATTTGGTAGTATTTGTATAGTTTACTTACAGACACCGATCTAGGGATTACCAGAGTTGTATTTACTGCCCTTGAAATAAATTGTTAAGTTTTGAACAATTGAAATTGCATGATATCATTGAGCATGATGGTTTTCAAAAGATGAAAATGTGATTTATCTTCAAAAAGGGCATTGCATGGCATGTGCATTTTATCTCTTGAAACTTGTATAAAATGTATATACTTTGTTAATGATTTCCTACTGGGCTTTATGCTCATCCTACGGATTTTTTGTGCAGGAAAAGATATAGTGATGTCGCCTAACTAAAGGCGAGAAAATATGTGTTGAGAGTACGAGACTCTTATTTTGCTGTGACTCTGTGTGTAAGCCAAGGGCTGTATGTGTGTGGGTTTGAATAACCGTTTTGTGTAATCAGGCTCAAGCCTTGGAAACTTGTAAACCCTTGGGGGTATTTATTTGTTTATTTACTTGTTGTTGGATTAATGTATTGTTGCATGAAAAACTATTATATCATGCAATGTAAGTTTGGAGATTTATATTTGGTTTTCCTTGAAAGAACCATGATTGTTGCATTATTATTTGGGCTAGAAATTTGGGGCGTTACAATTATGGTGACGCAAGGTATAATATAACTCACCTTAATACAAATTTCTTGTACTTTTATGGACCTTTTCACCACTGCCTATTTGAATTTACCACTCTCCTTACTATCATTGTTCTTCTTATTATTTTTTCCTTTGCTCTCAGGTTATGAGCTTAGGTTCCTATTTATACCATTGCTTGGGTAAATACCACGTTGTTGGCTTATAGCAATGCCACCTCATTTCCCATAGTAAATTCATGAATCACTTTTCTTTTCCTTTAGATTCACTGATTCATGGATATCTCAAAAAGGACAACTCATGCAATACTTTACACCTTATTACCTTATGGCCCACAGATTGCTGTAATTACATATTTCATCTTTTTTTTTTCTTCAACATGTAAGTATTCCTAATTTAAAATTAATTACATTTGAGCATAAACCATTGAATACATTATTATTATTATTATTATTTTATGCAATTATTATTATTATAATTATTATTATTATTACGCAGTGTTGAATTAAGCAGATGGGGTGTCACATTACTATTCATTAAAAGCAACCTTTGGCTTATAATTTCAAACTTCTGCTTACAAATTTGAAAGGAAAAAAAGTTATAGCGATGTGTCCATCTCCTTGTTGTGATGACCCAATTTTTTTTTTAAATAGTTAGTGCATAATTTAATTGAGCAAATTTTCGGATTTGACTACTGTGTAAATTTTGTGCGAAAATAGTTCGATTTTGTATATTTTTAAAATAGTTTTCGATTTCAGAAAATTATGAAAGTTTTATATGTTATTCACATATGAGTCTAGCACGTTGGGTAAAATTTTCAAAATTTATTGATGATTATTTATTTTATGAAAATTCACGGACTGATTGGTGTTCGGTCTAGTATACAACAGAATTTGAAATTTGAGTTTTGGGTATTTGGATCATGATTTGAGATAAATTTGTTGAGTCTATTTTGGTACATAATTAGACCATGTTTGACTTATGGTGAGACCCATGATTTAGATTTAATTTAATTTGAGTTTGTTTAATGACTCATATTTAACTATTTGGTCCTTTTTAATTATGTGATTGGTAATAACCATATTAGGAGTTGTTATTATTTATTATATAAGATTATAATAAATATTTGATAGTTGATTTTATGGTGTGTAGCATATAGTGAAAAATTATATATTTTACAAGAAATGAAAATGTGTCTATTTCGTAGTGAGCAAAATATTATCTTTTGTGATGTACAAAAATATTATATTTTGTGGTGAGAAAAATTATATCATTTTATAATTTATATTATAAAATTTTGAGGTATTATTACAAAAATTATATATTTCTTTTGGGAAAATCAATTTGGGAGAAATGAACCCACTTGGGGTTGTCCTCCACCACACTCTCTCTATTGTCCCATCTTTCTTTTCCTTACCTTTTCTTTTCATTTGTTTTGTTTGAATTGGCAGAGAGCTCATCTCTCTCTCTCTCTCTCTCTATTTCTCCATTGATGCTAAATCTTTGAGCTTGAAATGTGAGTCTTTAGAGTGAGATTTTACCAAAGTGTTGTACATGAAATCAGAGAGCTCATCGTGATTTTCACAATGGCGATCTCGGATCCATGATTGGTTGATATTTTTATTTTCGGATTAACTTTTCTTCATATTTGAGGTAGGGACTTTCTTCATATTTTTACATTAAAGCTATGTTAGGGTTATTTTGAGAAAATATATCATTATGAGAGGTAATGCATATGTATATTTTTTTTTTCAGATTTTTATTAGGTAATTTTTGGAAGACTAATTATGTTGGAATGTTAAGAAAAGTGGTATTTTGAGGTTAATATGGGAAGACCACCTTGTGTTGAAATTTTGTTGCTAAAAATCTGAAAATTTAATTTTAATAGTTGTATGGATTGTATTTACATCATATTATGATTAGATAATTTATTCTGAGAAATATTAAGTTGAAATATTTTTTATCTTTGATTTGGAATTTATTTTTGAGAAAAATAAATTTATGTTGATGAATATTGAGTAAATGCTTAAGTTGGGATTATAGAGTTGGTTTGGGATTAAAAACTCTAAAAGTGTTATATTCATGATATTTTATAAAAGATGATATGTTGATGCTTGAGTTGTGTTCATTTTTATGAAAATAAAGATGTGAAATGTGGACTTTCAAACTCATAACCTTGAAAATGTTACTATTGGGCATATTTCATAATTTTTTATGTAAATATCATGTTGGTTAAGTAATTTTAGAAAAAGTTGTGAAATTGTTATTGGTAGAGAATTTGTTAAAAATATTACCTCTTTAAATAGCTTGGCATGAAAAATAGTTATGTTGAAATATAGTTATATACATGTTTTTGCAAGATCTAGATGATTTTCGAAATCATCGTTTGATTTATTTTGAAAATTGATTGTTGATTCAAGAAGATGACAGATTTTTTTTGAAAGTGGGTTTACTTTCTTGTTCTTTTTAAAATAGAAATTGAGGATTTTGAACTATAAGGATTGAAGAGAGATGTTTTTGGTGACTTTCTTTCAATAAATGAAAATGAGTGGTTTTGGTGAGAAAACCTAGAAATTGGGGGGTTTTTAAGAAAGATGTTGTTATATTTATTTTGTGTGCCAAAATAAATGATGTTTGAAAAAAATTGTTTATTTGTTTACATACAAATGATGGTTTTCATGGAATATGAGAATTGTTAAAGTTTTGGAAATTGTTGTTAAAAATGTTGATATAGTCTTGAAGTGACTAAATGGTTGAGATTACTCTAAGTGTGAGAATTTTGTTGTCCCATGGATGGATTGGAATAAAAGTACTTATATTCATTTTGAGAAATTATATTGAAATGAGAAATGAGAATTTTGATCACAATGGGAATATTGTGTGGAAGTATTGAAAGTGGAAGAAATATTGTATTGTATTATTAATCATTGCATTGGCATATCAATTCATTTGATAATGATGAGCTTTGAAATTTGATTTGAAACTTTGCATTGAGAAAGGAATGTTGGGAAACAAGTTTTCATGAAATGATTTTGGGGTAAATATGGTGGTAAGTCTTGAAAGGTGGTGTAGATGATAGGTGTCGAGCCTTCCAGTTAATACTGGTAAAAATAACAGATTACAGGTGTCGAGCCTTCCAGTTAATACTGGTAAAAATGACAAATTGGTATTACTTGTATAGTCTACTTGCAGACACCAGCCTAGGGATTACCTGAGTCGTATTTACCATCTTGGAATTTTATTAAAATTGTTGGATTAATGTGTTTTCAAAATGGCATTGTGCGTAAGATTTTTAAAAGATGAGAAAAATATTTTGAGCTTGACATGGCATATGCATTCATCTTATAAGACTGTATAAAATGGATTTGATGAATTGTTTAATTATTTGATTCAATTAATAATGAGATAATTGAATGAATTGAAAAGGATGTCCTGTTGCTATTGAAACGTGTTTATTTATTTAAGTTAACTTATTGTGGTTAATTAAATAAATTGGATTTAAGAGATTATGTAATAAAATCATATGGTTTTGACATGATATGATTTCACGTATATGTACGAGTATTTTGGTAACCGCATATCTTCTAATGTTTTAATATGAGATTGCTTGGTGAGCTAGTAGTTGCTCACCCCCTGCCTGTACATGTGTACAGGGAATGCTTTTCGGATTTGAAGATCAAACAATGATTTTTACCATTTCATAAGTGTAATGTAGTGATGGATCGTATTACTTCATTTGTTGTTTGGCTGAGTGCTATTTTTTTGTAAAGAGTAGTGTCCTCTCTTTTATTGTAAGCCTCAGGGCATTTCTTTTATTTATATGTATATGTCATTGTTGTATAACGAGAGGGAATATGTATATTTAATTATTCATCATTTCATCCAAGAATGAAATGTTATTTGTAAATGGACTTAATTAATGAATATTGGTAAGGTTATCCATGTAATAAAATACGGGGCGTGACATAGGTGATGACAACCCTATAAATTTCTGGCTCATAATGACTAAGAAAAAACTTCTTTTGGACCATTGATCGTGCCTTAGTGGTCTTTATCGATCATCGTTGGCCTATCATGGCTCGATGAAATCTAAGAACCACTGATTGTATAACTATTTTAGGCCGTATAAGATTTATTGGAACTAGCAATCTTTTTACGCTCCTAACTTTTCGCCATAAAAGCATAAGGTAAATTCCTACGAATCTACTTATCCAATTCTCCAACGAGAAGTTGGGTCAAAATGTGCACAAAGTAAAGTTCCAAACTCATGTCAATCATAGCCTAAGTCAAAATAACTTCACTCTCCAGGAGGAAGTCTTCTCATGGTCTACACTTTCCTCAATGGTGCTACTTTTCGGTATGTAGCAAGGCTTATGCCTCAAAAAATGACTATCCAAATTGCACATAACTTTAGAACAGTTTCACATTATAGTAGAAAGTCAATCAAATCCTAGAAATGGTTAACCCTCAAAGATTTTGTCTTAACATGCACAACATTAATCTACTTTCTAAAAATAGTTGGCACTATCCTAGGCTCTTTGTTATCTTGTGGAGTAATTATGAATGTTTCCCTCTCAATTACCAAGTGATAACGTGAAAAATTTTCACATTCTCTATCACGCAACTAAAAATTTAGAGTATTCTTCTCTAATGGAGTAATCCACTAGTAGGCACATTGCTCCCACTGTCCCTAAGATATTAGAAATTTCTTTTCATTCTCAACTGGGCTACATAAAGCACAATACTTAGAATTCTCTATCTTATAGAGTTCCAAAACTCTATTCAAGTCACCTCTGCTAAGAAAACTTTATGTGACCAAATGCGCCAATACAAATGCCCTTTTTTGCGACTTTTTAACTTACTTGTGTACAGCCATTACAAACAAAACTGCACATACACATGAGAGTAAGATACCGTAAATGAGTAGGCCTAAGAGGGAATACTTAAACCATCTATGTCATCCTCTCATCAATGTGATTAAATGCAATCAACCACTGGTTCGTGATCAATGTCATAAACTAATTCCAATCATCCTAATATGTGAGTTCTCGAGGACAAGTATAAAGGCTTATGTCCAACTAGGCAATGACTCATGACTAATTCATGTTCACTATATCATAAAAGGATATCATGGAGATATCAAGTGTGCCTAAGTCACAAATTTAACTAGTAAGTGCTAATCCCCTGTACCTTCAAGTCAATTTTGTTCTCCATAAACTTCACTGCATTTAGTTGTAACATGACAATACTCTTCTTGCCATCGTCATTTCTCGCTTTATGGTTAATTGCAATTGATTCTACTATCTACAATAAGGAGAGAATACGCTACTAACTTATGGCTGCTCCTAAAGCAACTTAAGCGCGAATCGGGCTAAAGAGTCTAATTCAACACAATGCTTTTACGAGCGATGCGTCAAATTCTTAGGCCTCATTTGTTTTCAGAGATAGAATGGAAGGGATTCATAGTGAGGGGATTGATAGTGAGGGGATTAATAGTGAGGAATTGTTAAATTATTTTTATATAAAATAATAAAACAAATAAAAAACTATAAAAAATAAAATATTAATATTTAAAAAAAATTCCCAATATATAAAAAATAAAAAAAATTCTAATCCCCTCACTATTTTTCTAATACCATCTCTATCTCCTCCTTACCAATCCCCATTCCAAGGGGACTACTAATACCAAGGGATTAATAGTCCCCTCTCCTCATCTCTCAAAACAAGCACCCCATTAGTAATACTAAGGGATTAGTAATCCCAATCCCCTTCCTATAACCCCAAACAAATGGGGCCTTAGAGTTATAACAACCTTGTCGGTCTTGACCTTTTCATTACTATGCTGCAACTTTTCCTCTTAATGGTAAACGTCATTCAAAAGCATTAGCTCAGCTAAGGAATCATACAAAAAAGCATCTCCTTATGTCTCACACTAAAGTGTGGAAACAACAAGTGTCCAAACTTAGACAAGTTGGCAGTGCTAATAGATTTTGCAGCCACTAGGTGCTAATAGATTTTGCAGCCACTAGGCACTAATCCTCTCACTTAGTGTTAATAGATTTTGCAGCTTCTAAGCGCTAATCTTTTAACTCCAAGTGATACTTCAATGCACACTGTCATAGTGCGTGAAATTTTGCCTCATCCACTCCTATCAGTTGGGTAGAGAGCAAAACACTACTCATACTCGCTACTCGTCTTACACTTAATGACTAACTCATTTACACTCGCATTTCTTGGATGACGTGACTCATGGATGTTGCTTCATCCAATGATGCAACATTATTACAAGTTAAATTACAAAGTCAATTTGTGCAACTCAATATTTAGGATCATACCTAGATCTATTGGGGGCTTACTAATTTCACAATTCCAAACTCACCTGTCAAAGCTACTTAGCATGCCGCTAATCATATCGCACATATCAGTTTTTATTGCGCCATAAAGGTAACAAAGCCACGACGATGTTGAGTCTTGTTTCATTACTTTGGCTCAATTAAGGTCTAACCTAAAGTCTCCAAGACTTTATGCTTATCTAAAGAATAGGATTACATTATTCACATTAGAACATCTCTACTAAGTCTAGGTCAACCAAATTAATTTCTATAAGTTAAGTCAATTAGAGGGGGAAAAAAAGGCGTATTGGAATTAATTTGATTAGTATATCAGAATACAATTTTGCCACAAAAATCTAAATTAAACAGTGGCAATATTACACAAGTCGCAAGATCGAAAATTTGTTATGCTCGTAATCATCTCTTGTGCTATAAGAGACAATTATCCAAAATTTAATTTAATTCATACGCAAAATATTAGTTTTCGGGAGTAAATCTGCAAAGATTTCTCTCAATCGAACAACCTTCCACTAACTATGGCATGTCTAAATCATGATAAAATATTTAATTCAACATAATAACATCTCAATGTAATTCATAACAGAAAACATGCTAGAATATTTAATTATAGAATTAAAATTCACCAATGTAAATAAATTATGCTATTTAAAATAACAACATACTACAAGTTCAAATAATTTAAAAGAACTTAACATGCTGTATACAGTATTTAAAGAATGTCATAACATATTTTTATAATTTCTACAATTTTCTAAAATTTTATAGAATTACAATTAATTTACAATTACACAAAAAATCAGAAATAAATATTATAGAATCTGGAAAAATATGAAAATCATACCAGTAAATAAGCTTACATAGCAGTAGTCTACTGTAAAAATTTCAAGTCCAAAATCCAAGTCGTGCTTCCCAAGAGCAAATTAACATAAAAATATTGAATTATTCATTAATGAAAAATATTTTATTTTTCATAAAAGTTTGAAACTTTGACATCTTGTAGAAAAAATAATTACAAGTCCAACGGTATAAGCCATGCTTCAATTAGAATTATAACGAATAATATAAAAGCAATTGATGTAGTTTTGAATTAAAAAATAAACAAATAGGGCCTTAACACAGCTACAGGTAGCAGTGCCTTTCGTGGCTCGGCTTAGCGCGTGGCTCGCAGCAGTCATGATAACATCAACGCGTGTGTCACGATGCGTGCAACAGTTTTTTCTTTTTCTCCAATGGCTCCAACTCTTACCCAAAACTAGAGTTTGATTTTTCTCCTTAATTGTAAATCAAAATTAGACCCATAATATACCATTTCAAAGTTCTCGAAATAAGAATTTCGAATATAATTTTTACAACATAAAAACAAAGCATGTAAAACCAGCATGCATTCAAAGTTATGAAAATTAAATATCAATCTCCATTTTTCTGAAAATTCGACAGTCCAATTTCTTCAAAACTTTGCAGATATGCTCTATATTATATGGACTACAATATAAAAACAATTCAGGTCGATCAGAGATAGTTCGAAAAACATCATTTTTTACACAAAAACACCCAACAATAACTCTGATACCAATGTAGGAAAAATAAGAAATAACAATCAGGAAAAATAAATGGATTCAGGCATACCTTATACGCTCAAACCGAATCCATGGATCATGTGGTTGAATCACTTGCCTCCATTGATGTCTTTGAATAATTCGCAACAATGGAGTAGAACTGCTAGAGAACAACCCATATTGTTTATAGTACAAAGGCTATTCTGTGTTTCTATGGAGAGAGAAAGAAAAGAGAGTTTAGGAGAAAGAAAAAAAGATACTAATAAGTTATATTGTTAAAATCTTATTCTCCTAAATATAATACGTATAATATGGGAGAATTATAACCACTTACAACTCTATCTCCTTAAGAGATGAGATAGTAGGTTATATGCTCTTATTCCTAGGATAAGCTAATTCAAAATGAATCTTTCCTAATAGGGTCTCTCAATGGGTCCTGGCACCATTGGCAACCCAATTGGGTATGGATTCTAAACCTAACCCAATTTCCAACAGTTATTAGAATTGAACTTGGTATGATGAATACTTCCTATGTGATGTTTATACAATGTTTTTTTGTTGTAAAAATTTGCTTAAAAAACACTTTACGTGCTTTACAAACCTATAGGGTCAATACCAAAGTCCTAACTCTCTCTCTCTCTCTCTCTCTCTCTCTCTCTCTCTCTCTCTCTCTCTCTCTCTTTCTTTCTTTCTCTCTATATTCTCTGTGGCCATTTCCACCAGCTATGTTGTTGATTTTGACCATATTTTTATTTTACACCATCTTGAGTTTCACATATATATTATAGTATTTGCTACATTTTGAAAAATCTAAAAATTTGATTGTGCACTTCTTGTCAAATGAATGACTTGATATGATCAAATATTGTAAAATGCATGAATATGAATGACTTGTATTATGATTAGATATTTTTTTAAAGTCACAATAGAAATGGAGTAGCAGTAATCTTAATATAAAAATAAACTCCAACATTTTCATGTGATTATTTTTTTCATAAATTCTTTCTCTCTCTCTCTCTCTCTATTTTTTTTCTCTCGCTCGCTCTCGCTATTCCCCATTCTTCGATGCCACCTACATCAGAATCATCCTCTACCCAAATCTATCTGTGATCCATACAAAATTCATTATGGATATTCACCATCATCTCTGATCCACACAAAATCCATCACAGATCTTCACCATCATCTCTGATTCTCACCATTGCCATAGATCTTCACCATTATCGATCTTCATCGTCGTCATCCTCACATCCACCAACATCATTTCCCTATCAAAATGCTAAATTTATTTTTACAATGTGTAATTTTTATTTTATGGTTATATTTGCTACAAACTCTTTTTTCTTTTATACCAACTACTTCTATTTGGTATGAAGTAATTGGTTTCATGTGTCTTTTCTCTTTTTATGCTAATGCACTCTCTGTAGTTGTGTTAGGGCAGATCTTAATGGCACTTAGTATTATAAATTGGTAATCTATTTCTTTAAATTTATATCTTATATATAATTTTTTTGGGTGCATTGCTTTAGGGAAAGACTCCAATTATGTGATATTTCGATATTGAAACAGACAAGGAAGCATACTCTTAGGGGAGTTTTATGAAAAATTATATTCTAATTATATGCATAACTTGAGGGGGAGTTTATAAAATTATCAAATGAAATTTTTTATCTTACTCCTTATCTGCACCGAAAATTCTTTTTATGTCAAAAGATGAGAAGTTTTTGACAAAGACAAAAATAAATAAATAAATGCTTACATTTTTGTTTTAGATGAAGAAAATATTTCTAGATTACATGTGAGTCCTGAGCAGATTTCATAGATTTTTTGTACTTAACTTTTCTCAATAGCTTTTCATAACCCTCCCAAACTTGAATCTCCCTATTTTCAATATTTGTGAGTCGTGGCATTATAACGGTTGCATAATATTACACCGCATTCTCCAATTGTGAATTTTTACAATCTAGACTTATCTTCGTCTGACAAGTTTTAGCAAGTTGTTCTTTTAAATAGATCACATCTTCTTTTAATCGCTGATTCTCTTAGATTCTTGCTTGTAGTCGACGGGCCATGTCATAAATCACAATCATCATCTGAGTACTAAGAGCCATAGTGTTATTAATAGCTTCTGTATCATTACAATTACCAAATACACTAGGACTCTCAGTTACTGAAATAGCGTGCGAATGCACTATGGGTAACCCCTTTATTTACCTAGATCTCAAGCATCTCATTTAAGTTAGAATCATTGATAGACAATGTAACGAATGACATGATTACACAGATTGTAAATAATTTTTTTTACTAAGAACACTTGAAGGATTTGTATCTATGCGCATCATCTATGCCACTTTTTATACACACCACAGATACAATAATCAATGCATATTTGCTTAAATCTTGTGTTAGTTAACATCTTAGGCGCCGCTAACCAATTTTTTTACCGCCGACTATAACAAATCTCGATAATGATCACGGGAGAGAAATAAGAAATACTATCACATTTTTTTGTCAAACCAGATTATTTGCTATATCTTTGAAAAAATAATCAAATGTGTTCATATGATTTTCGTTTTGGGCACATAAACTTTTCATTCTCTATAATGCTTATATCAATCTTTTATTTTGATGATGTCAAAGGGGGAGAAAAATATGAATTTGAACTTTAATTGTCAAATATTTTATGTTGCAAAAATTCAAATGATTTTAATGGATGATTTTAATTTTGTGTCAAATCATACATGTATTGACATCATAAAAAAAAGAGAGATTATTAATTCTATGGTTTGATTTTGATGATGTCTAAATTATTTTGGACAAATTATGAATTTATTTAATATTTACTATGGGGTGTTTTAGAGACATGGTTAAAAGTTGACTTTTTTTATTTTTTATTTTTTATTTTTTATTTTTTTTGGTTTTTTTTTTAAAATGTGTAAAAAATGTGAGAGATGATGTGTTTCAAAATGGATTAAAAGTTAGGAAGTAGCTTTCAACCCACTTCCCAAAAGAGGCCTATGTATATCTTTGACACAAAATTAGACATAATTATTTGCAAAGGTATGTTTTTGTCTGTAGCATATTAACGTGATGCATATAAGAGTAATATTCATTAAATCAGATAAATTACTATTCATGATAAATTGAGCACTATTCATTCTTTGAATATATTGTAAGTTACTGTGTATAATTTGAGATATTAATAGTAAGTTTACTGTGCATCGTATAATTTTTTAATAAAAAAATTATTATATTTCACAATTCATCAAAAGGGACCTTTGACTTATAATTTCAAATTTTACTATTTATTGAAAGCAACCTTTTGCCTAATTTCAAACTTCTGCCTACAAATTTGAAAGAGAAAAAGCTGTAGTGGCGTGCCCGTCTCCATGTGATCCAACTACAAAAGTCAAATGAGAAGCGTCTCCCTTCTCCAGTGAATATATTTTGGTTATGAAAGAAATATTTTGCTTAGAGAAAAATAAGAAGTGAAGAAGAGAAAAATCTGTGATATTGAAATGTTCTCAAATATTGTGTTGTGTGCTTTCAGTGATTTATTATTTCTTTTGAGAGAAAATTTGTTGAGAGTTTGAGCAAAATTGTAAAAGGGTTTTCTATCCTCTCATTATTCTAGAAAAAAAATGGAGTTTTTGTGAGTGATTTTTGGGAAAAAAATCATTTGATGAGGTGTGACTAGGCACCGAATTCTAAACTAGTTAGTTGGAGTATTGGGTTTGTGGGATGCCTTTTGGGGTTATTGAGCACACCTAACAATTTGGACTTCCAATCTCCTGATCTAGTTTCACTAGTACAATGTGAAATATTAAATGAGAGTCCAAATCTAGCAATTTGTACAAAAAATCTATTTTATTGCAAATTTTTTGCCTGAACATGGACTACATCACCAGATCTTAGAATCGCCACCTAATTCTTTTGAAAAAATTAGGAAATCCGTAACTTGTGCCAAAGGCCACTGTCCGTCATAACCAAAGTGTCTCGGCTTGAGAACTTAGGTATGAAGGAGGAAGGCCATGAATTGAGCACCCCCACTCACCCG
Source organism: Camellia sinensis (assembly GCF_055761805.1). Taxonomy (NCBI): domain Eukaryota; kingdom Viridiplantae; phylum Streptophyta; class Magnoliopsida; order Ericales; family Theaceae; genus Camellia; species Camellia sinensis. The sequence continues at coordinate 85,271,133 of NC_138974.1, forward strand.
ATCAAAAGATCGGCCTCCACTAAGTCATGATATGATTTTTGTAGTCTCCATATGTTCATGTTCCAGTTTTAGTAATGCTAACATTACTATCTGAGGCAAATAAATATAGACTGTGCCACTTGCTCTAGTTATGCTTGAATTTCATGCATTTTGGAAAATTCTTTTTGTATAACTCCCAATAAAAAAGAGTTTAAAAGCATCAGAATCAACCGCATTCTAACACAAGCAATACAACTTTCATCCATTAGCATTCACATAGATATTTCACTTAAGCACATAGCCACATAGTGTAATGCCGAATATAGTAAGTAATATGTACATACAGGATGCTAAAACCAAAAATGCTCACATAGTACTTGTAACACCCCAATTTTCATGCCCAAATGGTAATACAATAACCATGGCCCTTTTAAAGTAAAACTGATAATAAATCCTCATACTTGCATTACATGATGTAAATAGTCTTCATGCGATAATACAGTTAATCCAACAACAATTAATTAAATAACAAGTAACTCCAAGGGTTTACGAGTTTTCAAGGCTTGAGCCTGGTTACACAAAACAGTTATTCAAACCCACACGTACAAAGCCCTTGGCTTACAAATAAAAACACAGCAAATGAGAACCTTGTGCTCTCAACACACACATTTTTCCATGCCCTCAGTTAGGCAGATTCACCACGTCTTTTCCTGCACAAAAATCTCGTAGGGTGAGCATAAAGCCCAGTAGAAAATCCTTCACAAAGTATATATATTTTATACAAATCTCAAGAGATGAATGTATATGCCATGCTATGCCTTTTTACAAATAAATCACATCTTCATCTTTTGAAAACCATCATGCTCAATGGTGCCATGCAATTTCTATTGTTCAAAGCTTAACAATTTAACTCAATGGGCGGTAAATACAACTCTGGTAATCCCTAGGTCTGTGTCTACAAGTAGACTATGTAAGTACTACCAATTTGTCATTTTTGCCAGTATTAACTAGAAGGCTCGACATCTTTAATCTGTCATTTTTACCAGTATTAACTGGAAGGCTCGACACCTATAATCTACGCCACCTTTCAAGACTTACCATCGTATTTACCTCAAAACCATTTCATAAAAATTTGTTTCTCAACATTCTTTTCTAAATGCAAAGTTTTCAAATCAAATTTCAAAGCTCTTCATTATCAAATGAATTGATATGCCAAGGCAATGATTAATAATACAATGCAATATTTCTTCCACTTTCAATACTCCCACACAATATTTCCATTGTGATCAAAATTCTCATTTCTCATATCAATGCAATTTTACTAGATGAATAAATACTTTTATTTCAATTTATCCAAGGGATAACATAATTCCCACATTTCAACATTTCCAACAACTTAGTTATTTCAAGTCTATATCAACACTTTTAAACAATAATTTCCAAAATTTCAACGATTCTCTTATTCCATGGAAAACCATCATTTATATGTAATAAATAAACAATTTTCAAACATCATTTATTTTGGCACATAAAATAAATATAACAACATATTCTAAAGATTTTTAACATCTTTCTAAAAAATCTCCAATTTCTAGGTTTTCTCACCAAAAATCATTCATCTTCAAATATTTGAGAAGATCTCACCAAAAACATTTTTCTTTCATCAACATAGTTCAAAAACACTCAATTTCTATTTTTAAAGGAAAAAGAAGTAAACCCACTTTCAAAATCACTCATTTTTCTTGAATCAATAATTAATTTTCAAAACTAATCAAAGGATGATTTCGAAAATCATCTAGATCTTGCAATTATATATATATAACTCAAAGAAAATCCCTACCTCAAGCTTAGAAGAAAAGATGAGCAAAACAAGGTTGAAACTCCAAAGTTGTCAAAACCAACTTCTACTTGGATCAAAACGAAGCTCTTGATAAACCTACACTTAATCTCAAAGGATCAAGGCAAGAAAATGCTTCTAAGTGAGTAGATCTGAAGATCTTTAAGCAAAAGTGATTTTGGAGAGGGAAAGAGTGACTCACGGCTTGGTGAGGGAAAAAGAGAAGAAAAAGTAAAGAAAAGGTTAAGTGAGGGACCTATTTATAGTGCTAGGTCAAAGTAAAATGAAGTCCCAAAGTCAACCCAAAAGATCAAGTCAAAATCCCCAAAAAGTAGGCCCAAAACCGGACTGAAATCTGAAAAAAAGTTCGCAGGCGTCGACCCTTGCAACACAGGTGTCGACCCTTCCCAGACAAGTGTCAATACCAAAATTCAACAAGCAATTTCCAAATTTAGCAACAAACAAGGATCGACCCTTCCAAACTAGTGCCGACCCTTGTGGCCAACAACAAAAGGAAGGTGTCGACACTACCAAGATCGGTGTCGACCCTAGAACAAGATTTTTAATTTCCCAAACAACTTTTCAACGTAAACAAGCGTGAACGAGCAATCCCAACAAGTTTAAATCAATTTGTACTCCTCCAAAACTAAGATACAACAACACTAAAAATTTCCAAAATAAAATAAAGGATTATAATACTTTCCCAAAAGCTTTGAAGGACACAAGTGCTACAATACTCCTTGATGGCAAGCTAGAGAATGTGTCAGAAATATATGCATGATCCTATATATAAATAGCTAATGCAATACACCCACAATATGAAACTAAAAATTCGGCTGCTAACATATGTCCTGTGCACCATTAAAGGTAAGAAATAATGCATATGGTCACCTTGGATATGATAAACCCCAGAAATGCAAATGAACCGAATCTATATGCATGAAAAATGGATGCAAATCATGAGTGTGATTAAATAAAACATGATGCTTTACATTTGATGTCCTAGGTTTTTTTTTAAATAATTTAAGTATATTAATTTGAAAATTTTATTTCTTTTGAATGCCCTGGATACATTTGAGTTCTACGAGTGTCGTGTTGTTATCTATTCTTCTTTTTGTGGTCGTTTGTATACATCCTAGTGTATTCCTAGGTGTCTTTTTACATCTTTGGAAGTTAGAGTTAATCTGGGAATGGTGGGAATGCTCTAAGGTTGCTTTGGCCACACTTCGAAGTTGGGATCTCGGAGCAGTACTTTTGTCACTCGAGTACTGCTCCGCGGTCCCAACTTCCAGAATATCTCTTCTCTGTAAACATAGTACTTTTGTCACTTCCAAAATATCTTTGAAGGTATGAGTATCTTTTCTCTAGATTTTAGGGATAAAGCGGAGGAAAGTGGATTTTTGTGAAAGACTTATGAAATTGTTAGAAATTCCTTCAATGAACATGTTGCTATGTTGTTTGAGATATCCTTAAGATGGATAAGTAATTTTGATAAATTATTGAATAGCATGAATTGCCTATGCTTGGACTATGAATTAAAAATGAATATTGATTATGAATATGAAATGATATCATATGTCACATAGGTATGGATTTTGCTCATGATATAAGAAATGGAGAAATGTATTGAAGATCATATTTCACATTGAACAAATCTTGAAAATTGTAGGATGTTACAATGAAGCTTTATAATTGCATCTCATTTCATTCATTTTGCATAACTTTGAATATTGTTTATTATGGCTATGCCTTGGGAATTGATGTATTGTTTTGAGAAAATAATTGAAAGTCTTGAAATGTTTTGGGATAAATACGTTTGGTAAGTTCGAATAGGGGTATAGATGGTATTGTTTAAGTTGGCCTGAGTGTCCAAGTGTAACATCGCCCGAGGGGTACCGTGCGCGTTAAACAGTTCCGACCCTCAATTTCCTTGATCTAGTCTCACGAGTGCAATGTGAAACGTAGATGAGAGTTCAGATTTGGCAACTTTATTGAAAATCTATTTTATTACAAAACCTTTGTCAGAAATGGATTACATCACTAGATCTTAGAATTGCTACCTAATATTTTTTAGAAAATTAGGAAACCCGTGATTTGTGCTAAGGCCACTGTTCGTCGTAACCAAAGATGCTTGGCTCGAAATCTTAGGTATGAGAAGAGAAGGTCATTAATTGAGCGCCCCCGCTCACCTGATCAAAAATCGGCATCTATTAAGCTATGATATGAGTTTTATTAACTTTATATGTTCATATTCCGATTATTAAATAAATCCTAAAATTTACTATGTGAAGCATACAAGTATAGATTATGCCACTTATTTTCGAGTAACTTTATTTCATGTGTTTTGAAAGAGTTTTAAAGATGTACAACCCAAAGAAATTGAGTTTACAAACATGAAAAATCAACATCATTCCAAATTAAGCGACACAACCTCCATCCACCTACATTCATACAGTTATATCAAGTAAGCACATAACCTCATGGTAGAATACTAAACATAGTAAGAAAAAAACACACACAAACTGAATACTAAATCATAAAAACTTACATATTTACCGACGTCCCGCAAACAACTGCAAAACAAAGTAATCGAAAGATGTATGATCTTATATACAAAATCATAATGCAATTCACTCATGAAATGCAACTACAGATTTGGCTTCTAAGATATGACATGTGAATCATCTCAAGAACATAAGGTAATGCACATAATCACATAGGAATTGATTAAATTCACAAATAAAAATTTAGTCGAATCAAGATGCATGAAACATGGATATAAAGAACAATAAAATATGATGCTTATGTACAAAAAAGGAAAGTAAGTAAAAGAATGCGGTAGAAAGAAACGGGGTAGAGAATTATTACAACACTTGAAAGAATAATTACGAACCAAATGAGAGAGGGAGAAGGAAAATATTACAACAACATAAACACCTCACAAACAGTTAAATAAAAATAAAAACAAAAAAACAAAATAGAAGCATCATGCACCTTGGAAACCATCGAAAATTGGTCAACATTGGAAGACTACGCCGTTTTGTCCAAAGGAAGTTAACCAATCGGCCAAATAGGTCGGCCGGCCAACTAGACCTAGCAAAACCTGTCTTGTTGCAACACTGAGAAAAGAACAAACAAGAAATATGTAGGTGGCTCAACTAACTACTTCCAGTTAGCTTACAACAAAACTAATATACAACTTAAAACAAGAAAATGACTATAAGATTAAAAGTGCAAGAAAATGAAAGAATTGAAAACTAACCGTTTTCAGTTAGGTTACAACAAAACAATTTGAAACAAAAGCAAGAAAATAAATTTGAGTTAAACTAACCACTTAGATTACTACAGGACAATATGAAATAAAAAGCAAGAAATAAACATGAGCTAAACTAACCATTTAGATTACTACAAGACACTATGAGATATAAAGCAAGAAAATAAACATGAGCTAAACTAACCACTTCCAATTAGATTACAACAAAATACTATGAAATAGAAAGTAAGAAAATGATTATGAGATAGAAAATATAAGAAAATGAAAGACTTGAAATTCACTTTCTAAAGAAATATTGAACTTCTTAGTTTCCAAACTTCCTTTTAATCATCCTTAAGGTTATGAATTGTGTTCTTAATCCTCAATTCAAGAGCTTGGAATTTGAGCTTAGAATAATGGTTTTGGACAAGTGTATGATCACTCTTTAACCTTCTTCAACTTAGCAAGACTACTCTCTCTTTGATCCAGGCTTTAGGACTTGGTTCTTGAATGGTGTTTGCAAGGGAAGATTAAACGTATAGAGGCTGGGTAACTTCACTAATTTAACAAGACAACCTTTTTGTTTTCAAGGCTTTCTTTCCTCTCAAATTGTAACTCAAATTTAGCATTCTCTCTGCACTTCTCTTCTAATTCCTCCTCTCAAACTCAATACTAGAGCTCTCATTACATAGACAATGCTAATGGAGCAATGGTGGAAAACAAAGTGGAGCATTTAGGGAAGATAATGGAGCTAATGGGGCACTGAAATGGAGCATTATCCTCAATGGGTCAAGCACTAATCAATGGAGGATGAGTAAGCATGCATTTGGTGCAAAAATGAGTTAGAAATAGTATCACAAAGTGCCCCACACAGTAAAAAAATTGCCCACTATAAACAGGTCGCAGCTGCGAAACACATAGTCGCGCCTACAAAGGCCACCATCGCATCTACAACGGTCCTAACCAGTCCACCGACCAGGCCAGGGCTTGTTTGTTTTTGCATCGGTTCAGTCCAGTTTCACTCCAGTTTAGTCTAACTTCGCTTTGGGTGTCTCATGTGTAATAACCCAATTTTTTTTTTTAAAAAATAGCCAGTGCATAATTTAATTGAGCAAATTTTTGAATTTGATTGCCGTGTAAATTCTGTGCGAAAACAGTTCGGTTTTGTATTTTTTAAAAATAGTTTCTGATCTCAGAAAATTATAAAATTTTTATATGTTATTCCCATATGAGTCTAGCACGTTGGATAAAAATTTCAGAATTTAATGATGAGAATTTATTTTATGAAAATTTACGGAATGATTGGTGTTCAGTTTAATTTATAGTAGAATTTAAAATTGAGTTTTGGATGTTCGGACCATAATTTGAGATAAATCAGTTGGGGATTTATTTTAAATTATTAAACTCCATTCATTTTGGACCCAATTGATTGAATTGTGACCCGTTAGTAACCATATAATAGTGTTGTGGTTTTATTATTATTATTTAACTACCATAGAAGAGTTGTGAATATTTATAGTGTGTACCATTAAATAAAATATATTTTGTGGTGAGAAAATAATATATTTACTTTTGTCATTAAAGATGTTGAAATGTATTTTTGATTGATATATATAGGCGTATATATATAGTTAGATATTTATGGTTAAATATTTATTTATAATATATATATATATATATATATAAGTGACCAAATAGGATGTTTTGTTCAACTTTGGGTTCTTGTCGTGAAGAGAAAGAGAGAAAAAAGGGTTCCAATGTTGTTTTTTCATGGGTTTGATCTAGTATAAGTCATTTTTTGACCCCTAATGCTTTGGATTAAAACGTAGAGGGCAGAAAAAACGTCGTTTGGCTCCAAGTAGATTTAATTTCTGTTGCCAAAAATTTTGAAAGCTTCTTGGCTTGAGATAGGAATTTTTTCTACACTTCTTTATGTACTTTTACTTGATTATATGGAGCTTAGAGTTGTATATAATTTAATTAGAATTTTTGAAAAATTTGTGATTTATTTGCTTAAAATAGAAATTTTTAGAAAAATAAAGAGTTGATACCCAAATTGCGAAAGTGTAAACTTGGAATATGTTTGTAAGGTTATGAAAGAGCTATGTTTTAAATTTGAACAAAAACGAGCTTTGATTCGATTAGTTTGAAATTTTTACCATTTTGCGACCAAAAGAGCATTTTTAAAGAAAACAAAGGAATTACATTTAACTTTTAGGGCTTTTGATCAAAATAGGATGTCATAGTCGAATAATGCTTGGAGAATGAGTTTGGAAAGAAAATGATATTTTCTTGGGTATTAACGGTATTATTTTGCTTAATGTATCTGTTGGAATAAAACCGACACAGCTAGAAATGGACGTTGAGAGGTTATCGGACGTGATTGTGATATGAAAACTAGTGTAGTTGTTCATATTTGATGAGATGTGGAATAGATTGTATTTATTAGAATTTTTATAATTTAATTGTTTAAATATCTATTTAGAAATATCTGTTTTGGGCTATCGGTGGAGGATAGCCATGATTGTTGTAGAAATGCATAGGTAAATTGAACCACATTTCTCATTTGTTGCATTGGACATTGCATTACATTCATTTCATTAGAAATGTATCTATTTTTGAGAAATGTTTAGAAATGTATCTATTTGTAAAAAGATGAATACTTGGTGAATCTGGATAGGGGGTATGGAACCGCGCAGTTAGGTGTCGAGCCTTCCAGTTTACTGGTAAAAATGACAGTGGTAGTGCATTAGGGCCTATTTGCAGACACTCACCTAGAGATTCACAGAGCCTGTATTCATGTAACAGATATAGTTTAAAATGGAAATGGTTTTATGTCTGTTGTTGCATCTCAGCATTGCATGCTTTATAAAAAAAGAGATAAACTGTTTTATCATGAGCATGGCATGAGCATACTCCTCTTTAGTCTTGTCATGGTCCATATGTTGTGTAGTATATCTCTACTGGGCTGTGACTCACCCTATAAAGGAAACCATTTTAGGTACAAGTGTTATGCCTCCGCCAAGGCATTGACTTGAGAGGACTCGGAGCTGAGGCTTTATTTTTGTTTTATTGTTATTTGTTGAATGTAAGCCTAGGGTTGTATTTGCGTTGAGTTGAAACTCCATTTTGTGAAACCAAGAATGTTCTTGGATAAATTTATAAGCCTGTAGGACACTTATTATCTATTCGGCTTCCATTTCATACTTGTTGTAAAATGTATGCTTGGGATTGGAACTGGGGCATTGAGATGTGAATAACATGTATTTGGCATTTGGGATTTAATGGAAATGAATGTATGGAATAGTTAACTATATATATATATGTTTGTCTATCAAGTGAGTTTTGTAGCATAAATAGATATACCCTACCCAATTTTCGAGGTGTTACATCACGAGACTCAAACACTCGACCAAAATAGGCTTAGGCTTGGGAATAAAACTCAAATTCTATCTCTTTCTTACTGAGGATTTTGTGAGAAACACATTTTAATTGTCATCATCGGGTAATCAAGAGAAAGCACCCAAGTCTTGGGATCGATCAAAATGGAGTGTCTACGTGTGGACGTCCCCGAACGTCCCGGGAGGGAATCCCGTTTTGTTCATTTGGGGCTCACTACAGTTCGGACTCAAATTGTTACGGTTCTTAATCTGATCTCACAATGTACGATGTGAGATTGATAAATCACCAAAGAGTCTAAATCCGGCAAATCGTTTTGAAAAATAGATTTTTAGAAAGAAATGCCAAACATGGACTGCTTTGCCAGATACAGAGTCACCGCCTAAATGTTTTATTTTTGGGAAATTTAGGAAACCTTGACTCGTTGCCTAAGGCCACATGGCCGTCATCACCAAAGTTGCCTCGGCTCGGGAACTTGGGTACGATTGGAGAAGGTCAGCTATGAGCACCCCCGCTCGCTCGATCAAAGATTGACCACTACTAAACATGATATCGAGTTTTGAAAACATATGTGTTCTTATTCCGGTTAATTAGCTAGAATTTACTATGTGATGCGCACAACACACAAGTATAGACTAGATCGCCTAATTTGGAACAAAACATCGCATATCCGTTTTGTTTGGAAAATAGTTTGAGCTTTGCTACTCTCGAGCAGGCTAAAACACGGATTTCAATGAATTGATCCAATTCAAGTAATCCAACTTTCACCCACAGGCATTCAGGCAGTTATATCATATAAGCACATAGCCTCATGGTAAGCATGTTGTCATGCTAACACTTACACACATGCAAAATGCTAAAACATAAATACTCACAGTGTACTTTGAGCCAAAACAAGGAACATCTTAGTAATCAAATGTATGATCCAAGTCCATGTTAAGATGGCTAATGCATCGCATACAAAATGCAACTAGAATAGGCTCGACTAATCTAAGAATGGCATGTAAAATGCAACAACTTGATACACGTATTCAACTTGGAATTTGAAATACTATGTAGTTAGAATGATGCGCCGAGCCAGTGCATGCAATACGAATGAATGTGTGCAAGCATGCTATCATAAGTATGCTAATTGAAACGTGCCCTAAAACTAACCATTGTAAGCGGTTAAATAAAAGGGAGAAAGACGTAGGGTTGGAAGACATGCATCACACACACGCATGCTTATTACACAATTTGCCCTCTCTAGGAGGGACCGAAAGAATAATACAAATTAACTAACTAACAAGCTAATTAATTATTACACAACAATTAACTAATTAAATGAATTAATTAAGCTAAGAAAGCAGTAAAGAGGCCTCGGGAAGAGGGATGAATGCATGCATGTTCGGTTTCGCTCGAAAATCCATCGCCATACTCATGTTGCCTCTGCTTACACTGCTCTGCACTTCTGAAAACTACACAAGTCTCTAGGATGTTTCTGAACCACCTTCTGAGCACTATGGAAGGTCACTGGCCAAAAGGCAAGACCACCGACCATGGGAAACTGGTCATAGACCATGTGTGAGGCTCTCGGCCAACAATGCATAGCCGGCCGGCACTGAAGATGGCCGACCGGCCATCTCTTCCTATAGAATCCTGTTTTGCTGCAGTAGAAGGCAAACAGAGCATGGCAATACATTTTCAAAGCAATGTTTGTGCAACCACCCTCCTTATCATGTTTAAGACTCAAAGGAGTATGGTTTTCGACCCTCGTACCATTAATCACGCATTTTAATGCATGATGGCCAAAGGAGCCAAGTGTGCAACTCAATATGGAATGAAATGCACAAAACACATAAACGGCCCCAACCTCTATCATGATTGATCAAGAGGCAAGAGATGCACACACAATGCAATGCAACCTAGGCAAGCAAGCAAGCATGAAAATAACTCAAGTGTGCAACAAATCTAATGCAACATGAGCATGTTAACATGCAATATGCAATAGGTATACAACCTAAACATGTGGACATGTATAGCATGCAACAACATGCAAAATGAAACAAGCATGCAACAACATGGTGAGATGAACTCACACTAACATGGGTAGCTCTCGAGCATGCCAAAATCAGTGGCCAAATGAGATGAGAACAAGGCCCAAGATTCATGCAAACATGCACAATGCAAGGGCTCCAAGCCTAAGGCACAAAATGCAACTCTCCAAGAGCAATGCAAGGATGAAACATGGCATACAATGGCATACATTCCAGCTCTGAAATGGCATACTAAATGGCCCCAAAATGACTCCGAAGCATGCAAACACTCATGTAATGCATTGTTAAAGACTCAAACACCGAAGCTAGTGAAATGCAATACATTATAGACATGCAAAGCGATGCTCAAATGATGAAACCAACCCCAAACAGACCTGATGCTGGCCAAAATAAGTGGCAAAATGTGTTGGGATGGTGGCTCGGAACGCACAAAGATGAAGCTCATGCAATGGTCCATAAATGAGGCATAAAAGCACAACTCTCAAACGCATTTAAAGAGTGATAAATGCATGTGCATGACCATGAAACATGGACTGAAATTACACTACAAATGATGCCAAATCATTGAAATAGACCAAGTAATGCATACTAAATGACTCAATACACAAAACATACAAGCAAGATTGAACCAAAGCTATGCAAAACAAGTCATGGGTGACCAAGACAACCAAAATCAGACCTCAAGCATACCAAAACATGGATAAAATCTTCTTGAAGTCAAGCCAAAAGCATGCTAAAAAGACATGTCACAACATGACGCATGTTAGGCTATTTCATGGGATTGCATGGCAAGTGTATGGAGCATGCAAGGGATAACCAAACTAAACCTTAACAAAGGTATGACATGATAAAATAAGCCTAAGAACATGCTGAAATGGACACAACATAGGCTAAAATGAGATGCTACTTCAAGGAGCATACAAAGCTAGTGTGTGTGATTTACACTACAAGTGTATGAGGCATGCAAGCGCCAACCAAACCAAGCAAAAAAAGATCTAAGGCATGTTAAAACTACACCAAAAATCTACTGAGATGGCCCAAAAACAAGCTAGAAACACATGCTCAAACATGAGACATACAAGACAAGATTGCAAAATTTACACTACAACTGTATAAACCATGCATGGAATGACCAAGATAGGCAAAAATAGTGGCATATGATAGAAAAATAATCACAAATACCAGCTAAGACATGGCCAACATGAACTTAACAAAGGTGCTCACATGTGAGGCAAATATGACAAGTATTGAAGACAACAAGGAGAGGGGATGGCCCTCTCCTTCTTAGGACCTCAAAACACCACCCCTACCACTGAAATCCCTCTAGATTTCAGTGGTGAGAAGGCCAATACAAGGTGGTCCCGAAGCTCACAAAAAAGGCACAAAAATGAGGCCAAACAAGGCCTAAGAGAGGGTAAACAACCCCAAACTCAAAAGTGATCTTAAACAAACTTCAAAAGTATGCAAAAACAGAACTTTTATCAGTTATAAGTTAAGCTCAAAACAGCATGCAAGATAGGCTAAAAGTGTGTGCAAAAATGGGAAATAAATAGGGTAGTTCTCACCCTTGATGCACAGCTGCAAAACCAGCAGGTTCATGGACCAAGAACCAACTCTTTAACCTCTTAAAATGACCTCCAAGAACCTTAGATGAATGTTGGAGGTGTGGGGTTGTGAGGTGGTGTGCAAAGGGGCCAAGAATCTCACTCTTTTGAACCCAAAATATGGAGATATAGAGATATATCTCTTGTGCCTTAGACAAATTTTTCAACCTCTCTAAAGGAGAGGGAGGCCCTCTCTTATAGAGAAACAAGAGGGTTCAAGCTTCTTGGAGAAGCTAGAGCAAAAGGGTCAAGCTTCTTGGAGAAGCTAGAGCAAAGGTTCAAGCTTCTTGAAAAAGCTAGAGCAAAGGTTCAAAAGGTTCAAGCTTCCTCAAGAAGCTAAAACAAAGGTTCAAAAGGTCCAAGCTTCCTCAAGAAGCTTACACAAGGGTTCAAAAGGTTCAAGCTTCCTCAAGAACCTTAAAACAAGGGTGCAAATCCTCCATACACGTGTATAGAGGGCAGGGCCTGTGCTTACCAGTTGGCATAGCTGGTATGCATAATGCCTGAAAAAGGCAAAGAAAAGGTCTCGGCCAGAAAAAGTGACTGATTGACCAAAACAATGGTCGACCGACCAAAAGCAATGCCGACCGGCCAATACCTTTGGCCGGTAGTAAGAAAACAGGGCCGGTGGACTCAAGCCATGGCCGATGAGGTATGGGGATGGCCAACAAGCCATTCCCTGCCCTTAGAAGCAAAAGCACAAGTGTTTGGTCCATGACCAAGCACAAAATAGATAAGTTGAGAGATCTTGAGGTGAGGCACGTAGCCGAGACCTCCGAGAACTCAAAACGAACACGATCATGGATGATCATCGAGTGTTCAAATGATGACGTCCAAGTCTTGAGGACGGTAAAAAATGGGGTGTCTACAGTTGCCCCTCTTTGACAGAACTCGAAAGTCATAAAAATGACGGGAGTGAATGTCAAAGCCCAGAGACGACGCATTTTTGACAAGGCTGAAGACTTAGACAAAGCATACAAGCTATAGATAAAGATATGCGCCCGAAGGCAGGGGCAAGATGCAAGACAATGCACAAAGCCGAGCATAACTTATGATCACGTAAAGAAAGCTGTAACGAAGCATAACATGCAACAGTTTTAAGCAATAACCAAGCTACATTACAATGCAGAAAGGATGTAAGAGAATTATTCAATTCTCACTACGAATACAGTGCGCATGTGTGATAGATACACAAAGTGAGTAAGCACGTGTGATAAATACACGAAAGGTGAACACAAGGTGTGATAGATGCACTTAGTGAACAAAGTGTGATGGATACACAAAAGGTGAACACGAAGTGTGATGGATATACTAAAGGTGAACACGAAGTGTGATAGATGCACTATGCGAACAAGTGTGATGGATACACAAAAGGTGAACACGAAGTGTGATAGATGCACTTAGTGAACAAGTATGATAGATACACTAAAGGTGAACACAAAGTGTGATAGATGCACTTAGTGAACAAGTGTGATGGATACACAAAAGGTGAACACAAAGTGTGATAGATGCACTAAGTGAACAGGTATGATAGATACACTAAAGGTGAACACGAAGTGTGATAGATGCACTAAGTGAACAAGTGTGATGGATACACAAAAGGTGAACACGAAGTGTGATAGATGCACTTAATGAACAAGTATGATAGATACACTAAAGGTGAACACAAAGTGTGATAGATGCACTATGTGAACAGAGTATGATAGATACACTAAAAATGAACACAAAGTGTGATAGATGCACTATGTGAACAGGGTATGATAGATACACTAAAGGTGAACACAAAGTGTGATAGATGCACTATGTGAACAGAGTATGATAGATACACTAAAAATGAACACAAAGTGTGATAGATGCACTATGTGAACAGGGTATGATAGATGCACTATGTGAACAGGGTATGATAGATACACTAAAGGTGAACACAAAGTGTGATAGATGCACTATGTGAATAGGGTATGATAGATACACTAAAGGTGAACACAAAGTGTGATAGATGCACTATGTGAACAGAGTATGATAGATACACTAAAAATGAACACAAAGTGTGGTAGATGCATTATGTGAACAGAGTATAATAGATACACTAAAAATGAACACAAAGTGTAATAGATGCACTATGTGAACAGGTGTGATAGATACACAAAAGTAAATGAAATGTAATGGATACACTAAAGGTGAACACAAAGTGTGATAGATGCACTAAGTGAACAGGTGTGATAGATACACAAAAGGTGAACACAAAGTGTGATAGATGCACTAGGTGAACAGGTGTGATGGATACACAAAAGACAATGTAGTGTGATGGATACACTAAAGTAAATGAAGTGAATATGTGCATGATAGATACACAAAATGAGGATGTGTGTGATAGATACAAAAAATGAGAATATGTGTGATAGGTACAGAAAATGAGAATGTGTGTAATAGATACAAAAAATGAAAGAAGTGTGATTGATACACTAAATAAATGAAGTGTGATTGATACACTAAGCGAATGAAGAAAGTGTGATAGATACAGTAAGGGTGAATGAGGTGTGATTGATACACTAAATAAATGAAGTGTGATTGATACACTAACTAAATGAAGTGTGATTGATACACTAAATAAATGATCTCAAACGGAACTTCTTTAAATGAACCGTGCATACAATATCGTGCATGAATGAGAAAGAAACTTGATAGGTACAATGCAATACAATGCATGATGTTTAAGAAACGCAATAAACAAGCGTAGCGGCGCTTTAGAAAGTACCTCATGGGGTGAGTGGCGATGAACCGCTCTACTCTGACGGGGATCTCCCTTCGTGCTCTTCGAACACTTACCTTCAACTCACAGTACAAAGGCTCTGAAATACTGACAAGGGTTCTTCACGTAGAACACTTTGGATGCTGCCTTTCTTCCTGATCATATTCACAACTTTCCCTATTCTCCAACGGGGTAACAGACTAGGTTGGTTCGGTATCCAGAATTGAGGTGCATATATGCAATCTCAACCTATGGGGCTTCCATACAGATTTCAAGCCGATGACACGCCTCTGGGTATTTAAACCAGACTTTAGTCTCGGAAATCCCGTACCTTTGCGTTCTAGGCAACAGCCATTCGAACTCTAATTTCCACCGTCGCAGTTGGTCTCCTAGGAACTCATTGCAAACACAGCCAAGATGCCTCTGGCAGGGAATGGTACTCAGGGAGAGCACTTCTGATCGCCATTCTGGCTTGAAGTAGACTTGATCTTGAGCTTGAGGTAGAGGCACACTCATACTTCAGAGCATTGGTAAGACTTGAAGAGGTACACACGGAATACAATCTCAGAACTTACTGAAGTTAAAACAAACTCAGATGCTCGACATTTCATCTTTTCTCTTACTTTGCAGTCTGGAACCCATATAGCTTCAGATAGGTCCTGGCTTTACTGTTCTGACATGACCTAGGTTGAACCCTGCGGTTTTATGAAAGAACGAATCCTGTTTTGCGCAAATGTAGAGAATTGCACAACACTCTGAGCACAAAACAAATCATTTTGAAATTGAGAAATGAGTTCTCAACCGGGTATTAAGCCTACGACTGAACATAGCGCACCACGACTCAACAAAGGAAAACAAAGGCAAAACAACCTAAACACAAACACTGACACTCAAAAACGACTCAAGACAAGAATCGAGATAAAACAAAAAGACACGACACTCAGACGTGCACAGGGAGCCTGTTTCTCTGGGTATTGTTTCCCACCCTCTCTCATTTGTGATTCTCACATCACTTGGCCCTCAGGCTCTTTTTTTTTTTTCTGAAAAAGCCCTTTTCCTCACTTTTTCTCTCAGCACACATCTCTCTATTCTCCAATCTCTCATTTTTTATCCCTCCCCTGGGTGGTTAATGGATAAACAAGAAGTTGCGGGCTCTTGCCCCTAACATTCTGCTAGATTCTCTTTCTTGTTCACAACAGTGAGTTTCTTCCACAGAGGGGTTGTAATGCGACCAGACGCGCAGCAGATCTACAATTGACATCGGTTGACGGTGCTCCGCTGGGGAGTTTGGACGTGATCAGATCTGTCCGAATGAGGGAGTGGAATACCTTGCTCTATTCCAGTTCGTGCTTCGCACTTGGCTCGATACCTCGCTGCTTGGAGGATATGAGAGCTTTCAGCCCTTTTCTATTAGCTTCCGTTGTGCCCTTCTTGGTGAATAGGGTGCCCTTTCCGGCAAGTATGGTGCCCTTTTTGGCAAATGCATTGACAACGGGGGAAAGACAGGAAGCCTGACTCAACTGTGCCCCTAGTTCATCATTTTGACCAATTTTTTTGTTTTGGTTTTCTACTAAAACAATTTTGACCAACATGAGAGTTAGATTAACATGCTTGTTCGCTTTTCTGATTTGAAATCATGCAAGTTAGGTTATGAGCACTAAAAATTTTCCTTTTTGGGTCCAAGAAATGGTCCAGTTTTGAAAAAATAGAATAATTTTTGAGAAAATTAGTCAACTTCATTAAAAATTCTCAAAATTGTTTTTACAAATGGCCACTGCTCAACGAGCGCCGAATTTACTCTTGAGATGCACAACCTCGGATCCAAAATAATGAAAAATTGCCCCTTGTCTGCACAGCACTGCATGGCAACCGAAAGTTGCCCCTAGTCTGAATAGCACCGCAGCACTGCACGGCAACAGAAAGTTGCCCCTAGTCTGAATAGCACCGCAGCACATGGCAACCAATCCGCACAGTGACAATTACAACCAAATTCTCGGATACAGAGAAGACAAAGACCAGAACCATTACATGGACATAGTCGAATTTGAAGTGTTTTACGGCTGGACTTCAGAATGAAGTTGCCTACGTATCCCAAAGATGGGAATCAAGCCTTGCGTAGTTCGGGGGGGTTAAGGTACACTCGGGTATTAACCTCTCCTTTTGCGCGCTAACTTTTGCCAATGCCGCCCTTTCTGGGTTTTCAACCTTGCGAGCTTTGTTCTTCTTTTCTTTTCAATTCTTTACATTTCTTTTCTTTTTTTTTCTTTTTCATCTTTTCTTTTCATTTTCTTCACTTTTCTTTTTCTCTCTTTTTTTTGTTCTTTTCTTTTTTTCTTGCTCTAACTTTTGCCTGGGTTGCCCTTCCGGGTTTTCAGCCGAGCAAGCCTCTCAATGGTAAAAATGTAGCTTTGTCCATGTCAAATGGTTTTGAGATCCTGAAGTCATCTAAATCCAAGAGAGTGGTTGTTGTGGATAGGAATTTGGTTGTTCTTCAACAAAACTTTCTTCTTTCCTCCCTCCTGGGATTTGGCATTTTTGCCAGTCTTCCCTGGTTTGCAGAAAAGACTCATCTTTGACTCTTCGAGTGCATCTGACATTTTGTGCCCCTAGTTCGAGGGGTGCTTCAAATCTGGCCACACAGGCCTCATATTGTAATTGACCGTTGAACATTCTGAATCCAAGTTCAAGGTTTGAAAGCAAAGGGGTTGAGTCTCGAGGCTGAGAGCGATCCTAAGCTGCACAATCTCAAGAGCGATTCCACACAGGTCTTCGCAGGACGGCGCAAAACATTTTTTTTTTTTTGAAATCTTTTAAGAAAGCAACTAGTCGCTCGCGCCGAAGACAATGTAGAACCAATCTAGATCAAGCCAGGATCCTTCTCAGTACTCACATTAACAAACGTGATCTCAATCATTAAGGGCTTAGCATGCCTCTCTTTCTCTCAATTGATCAAATTTTTTTACAAATCTCGAGGAATTCCTTCCTCTTTGTTTTCATCACAATGTTCAAAAAGTTTTGAAAAACTCAGATCAATGTAATGATTTCAAAGCACAGAAAAGACGCAGTTCTGGTCAAATACTGCCATCTTATTCAGAACTTCTGGCATAACTAGTACAAGGCAGAAGCAAACACAAGAGTGTGAAAATCACTGCTGTTTCATTCAAAATCTGTTGGCACAACTGGCTCTAAGGCAAAAACAGGCTCAAAAGAAAATGAAAAGACAAGCACAAAACAAGCAAGTGATGTCGAAGGTAACACCCCCGAAATCACCCGACTCTAACAAAACAGGACTGACTCGATACAACAAGACAGACCCAACCGACTCAGTATGAAAAGGCTGACTCTATACAACGGGACAGACTCTAAACAACATACCAAAACTAACTTAATACTCGAGTCAGAAAGTACAAAAACCAGTATTCACAAATGCTCAAAACAGTGCGTGCCATACGCCACATCTGGAGTAAACTGAGTGCTACCCGCAGGTGGTTCATCCCCTGATCACATATTCGTACTATCCCCCAAGTTCACTGATCCAGTGACGATAGACTTTGCTGAGCTAGTACAAAGATGACCTTGTTGTCAAACAGATCTTGTACATCATGGCGAAGACGAAAGCAACTGTCAGTGTCATGACCGGTTTGTTGATGGTAGACACAGTATTTAGTCTGGTCATGCTTTGGAGGGATATGATCAGGTAGAGGCTGTTGTTCCAACGGTTTCAAATATCCTTTTTGGAGTAAGACCTCTAGAGCCTTTGACAAAGGCATATAAAGTGGGGTAAAAACCCTCTTGACTCGAGGTGGATATTTGGTTTTTTGTGAGCTACTTCCAGACACACTGGTGAATGGGGTAACTATTTTTGATGTGGTGGTGGTGACCATGCCCACTTCAGAAGATCTTGCAGTTGCATCACCACTGGTGGTCGCATTCGAACTGCGGGAAAACGCCCTCCTGGGCTGCTCTTTGTCACTGTCAATCAGACCTTGCTTTAAGGCATCCTCAATCTGCACCCCAATCTCATGTAGATCTGCAAAAGTGGGGAGAGAGAGGACTATCATCTTCTGCATAAGCTTAGGTTGGAGGCTGCGCACAATCATCCGTATTTGATCTTTGTTAGTCGGCGTAACGGTCATCATTGAGGCCTTGGCCCTCCAGCGAGTTACAAAATCGGAGAAACTCTTCTTCGGCTCTTGCCTAGTGGCCTTAAGATCATGGGTTGTAATCTCAATCTGCGTGTTATAGGAGTATTGAGCTATGAAGGCCTCAGCCATCTCCTCCCAATTCCTCTTGACGGAATCTTCTAATTTTGCATACCAAATGGCCGCTACACCCAACAGGGTCCGACCGAACAAAGAAATCTTCTGTAATCTGGTGAGGCCCATTGGCCTTAGTATGTCCAAAAACAGCCGCAAATGCACCATGGGATCCCCAGATGCATCTTAAACCGGTCCGGCAAAGTTACGGCCGCATCGGTATACCCATCCTCAATGTCCGGAATGGACTTCACATCTTGAGATTTCTTGAACAGCTTTTCAAGCTTGCTCACTTTCAGCGCTATAAGGTCCACCTCGAACTCAAAGGGGGAGTCCGGTAAATTGATAGGCGTGGGCGCCTTGGATAGTTGAGGTAGAATCGGGGGCGGAGGTGGCCCCGTTGGGATGAAGCTTAAACAAGGGTTCAAAAGGTTTAAGCTTCCTCAAGAAGCTTAAAACAAGGGTGCAAATCCTCCATACACGTGTATGGAGGGCAGGGTCTGTGCTTTCCAGCTGGCACAACTGTTATGTATAATGCCTGAAAAAGGCAAAGAAAAGGTCTCGGCCAGAAAAAGTGGCTGATTAACCAAAACAATGGTCGGCCGACCAAAAACAATGCCGACCGGCCAATACCTTTGGCCGGTAGCAAGAAAATAGGGCCGGTGGACTCAAGCCATGGCCGGTGAGGTGTGGGGATGGCCAACAAGCCATTCTCTGCCCTTAGAAGCAAAAGCACAAGTGTTTGGTCCATGACCAAGCACAAAATAGATAAGTTGAGAGATCTTGAGACGAGGCGCGTAGCCGAGACCTCCGAGAACTCAAAACGAACACGATCATGGATGATTATTGAGTGTTCAAACGATGATGTCCAAGTCTTGAGGACAGTCAAAAATGGGGTGTCTACACTACGCCAGGGTAAAAGACCGAAAATACACGAGGAGGAGGTACCACCTGCTTTCCGGTTAGGATCCAGTAAAGTGGAATATTGGTAGTGCTTGTAATGCCTGCTTGCAGACATCAGCCTAGGGATTATTTAAGTCGTATTTATCACCCCGTGTTATTATTTGAATTTCATCAAGAAAATGAATCTTTCGAAAAAAACATTTCATGTGTTTTCAAAAGAATGGAAAACTTGTGGCTTTGGAACACGACCTGACATTGCATTCATATATGTAAGACTGCTTAAACATATATACTTTGTTAATGTCTCTCTATTGGGCTTTGTGCTTACCCCTAGTAGATTTGTGCAGAAAATGATGTGGTAATCCCGACTAGCCAAAGGCGTGGGAAGTATTTTGAGAGCATGAAGCTTTTTACATATTGTTGATTATTTTTAGCAAGCCAAGGATTTTATTTGTATGTGTTTGATAATCACCTTTTGTGTTATCAGGCCTAAGCCTTAGAACTTATAGTTGTGGGGCATTCTTTTAGTTTATTTTTCATTTTTTTGGACTTATTGTCTTACATGCTATGGATTCAAGACTTTAAACAGATTGAATATGTATTGCATGTGGACTCATTTTGTAAATCTCTCAGATGAATGACAATACAAATATAGAGATTTTGACTAATTGAATTGAGATTTGTTGATTGGATAGAATAATCGGTTTTATTTTATGTCAATTATTAGGGGGCGCTACACTTTACAACATATATAAAAAGCATATAAATAAAAGGGATAGAAAGACGTGAGGTTGAGAAGTTATTACAACATATGAATGAATAAGACACAGGGTTGGAGATTATTATAACAAATGAATGAATAAAAGACATGGGGTTGATTTATTACAACAAATGAATTGATTCAGCTAAATTAAGCTGAATCTAACAAATCATACTAAACTTAAAAGCAAACTAAGAATAGAAGCCACAGATGGCTAGAAGAGCACTCCCCAGAAACTGCTATGTTTTGTTTTTCTCCGCTGGGAATAAGGTTTAGTAAGTTGTACACAAAATCATCTTGCCAAATGGAAATAAGTCTGGCCAATCCAAACCTCCAGGATAAACATTGTTTTGTGCAAAAACAACAAAGCAAAACCAAAACACACCTTCTGCGAGGTGCTCATCCCCTATGCCTCTCCCTCTCATAGGTAAACTCAAGAAAGAGGTAGAGAAGCCTTAACCCCTAATGAGCAACATAACACACTATATACAATATGGTATTGACAACAATTAATCAAATGAAAAGAAATAGAGACTGGAATAAATTCAAGCCCAAGAAATCAATAAGAATCTACAAACCATGTCTTTGTGAATAAGGGCAAGTTAATATCCAAATTCATGTTATTCATTGGAGAGAGTGGATTAATGCTCACTATTTCTTGGTACGAACTTTGCCTTTAAAATAAGAGATTCATCAAAGGCTCTATTGAAGACTCCTCTCCTATTTACGAAACAAGGATATTTCCATCCCTTTCCATGTTCACAAATGATTAAGGGGAGAGTTTTCAACATCTTTAACCTAAAGCCTCGTATTTTGCTTCCAAAGAAAAATCAATAAAAATGAAAGCCAACAACTCTCCCAACACCAAATCTTGATACTCATCTAACTAGTTCCATGCCATAACCACAACTACTCATCGGAATTGAGCATGTATTGAGGTATATGAACGCACATGTTTGGATGACAAGAAATATGATGAGAAAGTAAGTAAAAAGTAAAGAAATTACACTACATAAGCAAACTTGAGAATGTGTGGCTACTTTTAACTCCCAATCACATCCACAAGGTTCCAATTAACACATTTATATACAATAACAATGAATTATACTTTTAAAAAGTGTAAATCAAAGGTTAACGCATCGGATGAAAAAATTATGGTCATACCTTTTTCTGCGGAGTCTGAATTGAAGGATCTCGTGAGTAAATCATGTGCTTCCTGAATCTGATCAATCAACCCAGCAATTGAGTGATATTACAGAATGAATATCACCCACACAAGTCACAGTGCAAAATGGCTCTTGATCGTTGTAATTTGGGAGAGAGTCAGTATATGGGAAAAACATACGACATACGTTGTTTTTCTCTTATTCACCCATATCCCATATCATATCACATATATAGGATAATATCTCATCTATCCATATCAGTTGATATGATAGATATAGATATCCTGAGTGGTTATCCAAGTAAGTTTTGAATTCAAATTCAAACTTACATGGATAAGGTTCAAAAGGTTCAAAGGGTCATGCTACATGGGCGCCCAATTTCTAACATCTCCCACTCGGACATGAGTTGGCATGACACTGCCACATCTCTATCTCAATCTCCCCAAAAATGAACAATCTCATACTAGCCACTGCACTGTGCGACTGTTGAGAACACTTGCATGTGGGAGCTCTATACTAGAAACTCAAAATGAGCCAGCATAGAGACATCAACCCAAAAAAAACAGAAATAATGTCTTATATACCCCAGACCCATCTAATTACACCGGTCCAAAAAAAAACATCTCTAATCCCTCAAAAAGAGCATGTTTGACCCTCTCAATTCTTGCAATATATTCACACTCAATCCACCTCTCATACAGAGCTATGTGAGTTGCCGGCAGTAAATATACAACAGTGGTGTAATACTAGATGATCTTCCATTTGCCCTCATGCCATTTAGTTTAGGATTGACCGCTTTCCCAGTGATGTCCCTTAAGGCCGAATCATACGTGACCGCAGGCAACATACCAAAGTAGTAGAACATCAACCCCTTACCTTACGACATAGTCAAAAGTCACAAAAGGGTATATAAATGAAAGTCATATCAATAATGACATGTAAGACTTACACGGTGAGGAAACAGGGATCTATTCTCTCACCTCATTACTCGGTCACCAAGCACATATAGTATGAATACATGTTACGGTGGAGTAACTCTTCCAAAAGAGTGACGTCATACTTGATACACTGTACAGATCTTAGTCTAGTCGCTTTATAGCGCCTAACCCGAATTCTCTATTTGCTCGCCTTCCAAGCGCCAAATGAGATCTTGCATCTGGCTAATCATAACAGGCACAACATGGAAAGTGTGTACTAACATCCATGTTTGGTCCTTAACACGACCTCATCTTGGTTGTAACCAAGGCGACATACATAGTGGATTATTTAAGCCTCTCCTGGCTCCAAATAAAAATAAACCACTAGTCTCATCCTTGCTCGCTCCCAAGCACCAAGGGTGATTGCTCGTGTGAGTGAGCCAATCTTGCCTACTGACATCATCATCTGCTAATCATTATGACACAAACCATAATAGTGTCAACATCTCATCATCTCAAAATAAGTGATCGATTTTTAAAAAAAATTGACCACAGCTTGCGTAATTCTAGATTCCAAACATAAGTCTTATCAGCACCTCTTGCGATAAGTATATACAATGGAATCCACCATGTGCGCCTCACATGAAGTGATTCAAGATCACAATTCTAGATTCCAAACATAAGCCTTATCAGCACCTCTTACAATAAGTATATACAACGGAATCCACCATGTGCGCCTCACATGAAGTGATTTAAGATCACTACCTCTTGAGTAATAACCTCTTTAAAGATATTTTGGTGACCAATTTGCGTTCATTCTTGATGCGCCCAACTAGCGCATTGAATCTTACAAGGAGCAAATTAATATACTACTAGTAAAGCATTCTATCCACAGTCTAATGAGCAAGGTCAATGTCTAAACAACTCAGTTGACCATTTACCAAAGATAACACTTATCATGCTGAATACGCCCACAAAGCGTACTTTAGGTCCCACAACAAAGAAAAGATCAAGGAATATAGGTCATCTGTTTCTCCCAAAGACAATACAAGGATACACTCAATAGCTAAGGCTCTGACTTTTACCGATAGGTAAGTCAATGGGTTTGCAATTTTGCATCTAGAATCATTCTAGGATATTCCTTATGTAAGTCATCGAAGACAAACCGAGAATTTTTCCAAAACAATCCCTAAGGATCGTACATCCGAGCATATAAATTACATCACCCATGTCCATCATATCTAAAATAGAGGACTGCCCACCCTAGGTGGCAACAACCTTATAAATTCCTGGCTCATAATGACTAAGTAAGGAAAAACTTCTTTTGGACCATTGATCATGCCTCAGTGGTCTTCATCGATCATCGTTGGTCTATCATGGCTTGACAAAATCTAAGAACCACTATTTGGATAACTATTTTAGGCTGTAAAAGATTTATTGGAACTAGCAACCTTTTTGCGCTCCTAACTTTTCACCATAAAAGCAGAAGGTAAATCCCTACGGATCTACTTATCCAATTCTCTAACGAGAAAGTTGGGTCACAATATCCACAAATCAATGTTCCGAACTTATGTCAATCATAGCCTAAGTCAAAATAACCTCACTCCCCAGGAGGAAATCTTCTCATGGTCTACACTTTCCTCAATGGTGTGACTTTTCGATATCTAGCGAGCCTTATGCCTCAACAATGACTATCCAAATTACGCACAACTTTAGAACAGTTTCGCGTCATAATGGAAAGTCAACCAAATTATAGAAATGGTTAATCCTCAAAGACTTTGTCTTAAACTGCGCAACATTAATCCACTTTCTAAAAACAGGGGACTAAAGCCTTTGGCATTATCCTGGGCTCTTTATCATCTTGCGGAGCAATCATGAATGTTTCCCTCTCAATCACCCAGTGATGACGTGGAAAATTTTCACATTCGCTACCACGCGACTAAGAATGTAGAGTATTCTTCTCTAATGGAGTAATCCATTAGTAGGCACATCGCTCCCACTGTCCCTAAGATGTTGGAAATTTCTTTCCATTCTCAACTAGGCTACATAGAGCGCTATGCTTAGAATTCTGTATCTTATAGAGTTCCAAAAACTCTATTCACGTCACCTTTACTAATAAAACTTTATGTGACATAGTTACACTACCACAAAGCTGCTTACCTATATGCACATGACCTGGAGGGTTTACATGACCGCATACAATAATGCGCCACACGACCCTTTGTGTTTACAAGACAGCATACAATAATGGGCTATAGAACCCTAGGTCTTAACTTCACAACCTTATGAGAAGTAAAAATAAAGATAAGCTGCTTAATGGTTACAAATTGCCCATAGATGGCTCTCCACTAACCCATTACTCAAATGGAGTGTAAAATCTGATATAGAGGGCACTTAGTTAGGGATATAGGAAAAAAACTAGTGCAATTCCCAATTCCCAATAATGCACCACACGACCCTTTGTGTTTACAAGACAGCATAAAATAATGCACTATAGAACCCTAGGTCTTAACTTCGCAACCTTATGAGAAGTAAAAATAAAGATAAGTTGCTTAATGGTTACAGATCGCCCATAAATGGCTCTCCACTAACCCATTACTCAAATGGAGTGTAAAATCAGATATGGAGGGCACTTAGTTAGGGATATAGGCAACAAACTAATGCAATTCCCAATTGGGAAACATTTTGCGCTATTATCCACCTAACATTAACAATATTTAATTCCTTATCTCTACTACACCATTGTGTTGTTGAGTACTAGGAATAATCAATTTTCTAAGCATCCATCTCTCTTCACAGAGTTTTCTAAAATAACTCAAATAGATATTCGCCACCTTGGTCAAAACTAAAAGCACGAAAGCTATTATCTAATTGATCTCAACCTTATATGTGCAATGTCAAAAATCATCTCAAAACTTTTGACTTATGGGAGATCAAATAGTCTTGACTCAGATGCATATCGTAATCTATAAATGTGTCGAGATTGAGGCTTAGCTATCATACCCTTACACATATCTAGTCACAAATATCATAGTGGACTAAATGCGCCAAAACAAATGACCTTCTATGGCTTTCCTACTTACTTGTGCGCACTCATTGCGAACAAAGTTACACATTCACATGAGAGCAGGATGTCATAAGCGAGTGGGCCCGAGAAGGCCTACTCAAACCATCGTGTCATCATCTCATTAATGTGATTAAGTATAATAAGCCACTGGTTCATGACCAATGTCATAAACTAATTCCAATCATCTTAATGTGTGAGTTCTCGAAGACAAGTTTTAAAGGTTTAGGCCCAACTAGGTAATGACTCACGACTAATTCATATTCACTAGATCATAAAAGGATGTCATGGAGATATCAAGTGCGCCTAAGTCGCAAATTTAACTAGTAAATGCTAATCCCTTGCACCTTCAAGTCCATTTTATTCTCCATACACTTTACTGCATCTAGTTGAAAGATGACGATACTCCTCTTGCCATATCTATTTCTCGCTTCATAGTTACTTGCAATTAATTCTACTATCCACAAGAAGGAGAGAATAAGATATCAACTATGACAGCTCCTGAAGTAACTTAAGCGCAAATTAGGCTAAAGAGTCTAATTCAACACAATGCTCTCGCGAGCCATGCGTCAAATTCTTAGAGTCATAACAACCTCGTCGACCTTGACCTTTTCATTATTATGCTGCAACGTTTGCGCTTAGTGGTAAACGTTATTCAAAAACGTTAGCCTAGCTAAGGAATCATACAAAGAAGCCCCTCCTCATGTCTCACACTCAAGTGTGGAAACAGTAAGTGTCCAGACTTAGACAAGTTGGCAATGCTAATAGATTTTGCAGCCACTAAGCGCTAATCTTTTCACTTGGTGTTAATAGATTTTGCAGCTTCTAAGAGCTAATCTTTTCACATAGTGTTGATAGATTTTGCAGCTTCTAAGCGCTAATCTTTTAGCTAATCTTTTAGCTTCACGTGATATTTCAACGCACACTATTATAGTGCATGAAATTTTGCTCCATCCACTCCCAATAATTGGGTAGAGAGCAAAACACTGCTCATACTAGCTACTTGTCTTACACTTAATGACTAATTTATTTAAGCGCGTATTTCTTGGATGACGTAACTCTTGAATGTTACTTCATCCAATGATGTAACATTATTTACAAGTCAAATTACAAAGTCAATCTGCGCAGCTCAATAGTCAAGATCATATACAGATCTATTGAGGGCTTACTAATTTCATAACTCCAAAACTCGCCAACCAAAACTACGTAGCGTGCCGCTAACCATAGTGCACACATTAGTTTTTATTATGCCAAACAAAGCAACAAAATCACGGCGACTTTGAGTCATGTTTCCTTACTTTGGCTCAATTAAAGCTTGACCTAAAGTCTCCAAGACTTTTGCTCATCTAAAGAATGGGATTACATTGTTCACATTTGAACATCTTTGCTAAGTCTAGGTCAACCAATTAACTTCCATAAGCTAAGTCAATTTAGAGAGAAATTCGCATAGGGATTAATTTGATTAGCATAATATAATTTTGCCACAAAAATCTAAATTAAATAGTGACAATATTACACAAGTCGCAAGATCGAAAATCCGCTATGCTCGTAATCATCTCTTGCGCCACAGGTGACAATTATCCAAAATTTAATTTAATTTATGCGCAAAATATTGATTTTCGGGAGTTAATCTACAAAGATTTCTCTCAACCGAATAACCTCCCACTGACTATGGCATGTCTAAAAGCATGATAAAAAAATTCTAATTCCATACAATAGCATCATAATATAGATTCACAACCAACTCATGCTATGTCACAATTAATAATAGAATTTAAAAAAATAACAATTAATCGTGCTATTCTAATTACAACATATTAGAAACTCTAGGTAAAAAATAACAATATACTGTATTTAATATTCAAATTATGCCATAACAGAAACTATATCACTTCTGAAATTTTCTGGTATTTTCTGGAATTTTAAATAATTAATAAACACACATAAAATTAGAAATAAATATTCTAGAATCTGATAAAATGCTATAACTATACCAGTAAATAGTAAACTATAACAGTAGTCTACAATAAAAAAAACAGCCCCAGAAACTTAATCATACAACACCAGATGCATTTTAAACATTATTATTTCTGGAAAAACATTATTTATTTTCATAAAATTTTTAAAATTTTACAAAAGATAAAAAATTTAATTCTGAGTCTAACGGTACCAACCACGCTTAAAACAAAGCTATAACGAATTAATTATGACCATTTAACACGATTCAGAATTTAAAATAGAACAAACAGAGCCTTATGCATCAGCAGCCAAGCCAACCAAGCCGGCGGAGGAAAAAACGGCGCGGCTCAGCACGCGGCTCGGTGCGCGGCTTGGAACGCGGCTCGGCTCACGGCTCAGCACGCGGCGCGCGTGTGTGGCGCAGAGGGCGCGCGTGTGGACAGCGCGGCTGACACGCACGTGACGATGCGTGGAAGCGCGTCTGAATTGCGTCTGGCGCGTGGAGGCGCATGCAAGGGCATGGCAGCGTGTGGAGGCGCGTGGAAGCCTCCCACGGCGTCAGGTGGCGCGTGAGGCCCACGCTCCGCCTTCCAGGGTGTTTTCTAGTCCGATTTCGATACTCCCGAACTCCATTTTTCACAACAAAAGCATTTATGGCATCAAAAATCACATTTAATGAACATAAAAAATGAGGTATACCACACTCTCAATCTAATGGGAGTCGAAATTTTCCTCCTTTATAAACATTCATGTATATAATGTGTACATATATATATAAAAAATATACACATGATTAGAGAAAACACGAAAATACCCATTCATGCTCTAATACCAATGTAAATCAAAGGTAAACGCAGCAGATGAAAAAAATTATGTTCAGACCTTTTTCTACAAAGTCTGAATTGAAGGATCTCGTGGGTAAATCACGTGCTTCCTGAATCTGATCAATCAACCCAGCAATGGAGTGATATTACAGAATGAATATCACTCACACAAGTCACAGTGCAAAATGGCTCTTGATCGTTGTATTTGGGAGAGAGTCAGTATATGGGAAAATCATACGACATACATTGTTTTTCTCTTATTCACCCATATCCCATATCATATCACATATATAGGATAATATCTCATCTATCCATATCAGTTGATATGATAGATATGGATATCCTGAGTGGTTATCCAAGTAAGTTTTGAATTCAAATTCAAACTTACATGGATAAGGTTCAAAAGGTTCAAAGGGTCATGCCACATGGGCGCCCAATTTCTAACAAAAAGCAAGAAAAAAAAAGTAGTAATATGTAGGAAATGAAAACAACAATCAACTCAATGGATAGGTGGCTACTTTCTATTTCCCAATCAATCCATAAGGAGTTAACACATGATTATAACAAGCTAACAACAAAATTCAGAACATAAGAATGAAGAAGTAAAGAGGAAGAGTGAGAAAACTTCAAAAGTTTCACCTCTTCGAAGAGGGTGAGTTTTGGGCTCCGCTCGAGCTCAAGTCGAGCTATAAAAGTTGAGCTCGAGCTTGAACACACAAACAAATTAAGCTGTGAACATAGCCAAAAAAAAAAAAAAACTACCAATCTTGAAAATCAAATAAAACATCCTAATGCAACAATAAATCAATGACATAAACAACACAATTAATATCAACATATTATGAAAACCTGCACATAGACCTGTTCAAACTCTTTAACTAAAATCCAATTATCAAGAACATAGGAAAATCAGTTGCAATAACTATTCTAGCAATCTACAAACAGACCATTCAAACTTTAAAACTAATCTAATCAAAACATAGAAATCCCATATCCCAACTCCAAAATATAAAATTACATCACTTAAAAAAAGAACAAGAGTCTTTAAAGTTTCTCTTAGTAAGCAAAAAGATCAATGAAACTGTCTAATAATGTCTTCACTTGATAAAGCTCCAAAAGTTTCCTTTGATTTTGTTGGGTAATCTGTATTGCACTGCACTTCTCAAAAATCTGTTTTATTTGATAAAGATTAATGTTAGTGTAAAATCTTAAAATAATTACAATGAACAACTCTTTCATTTAATGAAAAAAAATAAAAACATTAAACGTACCTTGTTAAGATGTCCCAATTACAAGAAACCATTAAGGCAGTAAAATCTCTTTAGAAGATGGCTCGCCAGCCTATTAAAAGAAGCAAAAAAATTGATTTCAGATAATTTTTCTACTACTTTTCACACAAATTAATTATCAGAATGGACTTTAATTATATAGGATAAAAGATTATACTTACATCTAGTGCCTTTTTCAGTCCATGTAATGCACGTACCCAATCAGCTCCACACAACAATTTTTGGACAGTTTCTGTTGACAATGATGCACGATAAGGATCGATGACTTTACCACCAGCACTAAATGTAGACTCCAAAGCTACTGAAGTGATAGGAACTGATAATTTATCACACTCCATTTGAGACAATATACGAAACTTTAGATTATTCACTTTCCACCACTCTAATGCATCAAAACAAGAATCTGAATCTTCGTTACAAATATAAACACATTTTTCCAAATAAATGTCCAAGTCAAATTTCACAGGTTGAATGGTGTTAATTTTCTAACAACAGATTCAAATTTTGATGTTCCAGTTACAACAAATTTCCCCACGCCTTGCATAGAACTACCTGAACCAGTTGCTTATGTGTTATGCAAAAACGTCTTCTCAGTATTTGATGAGGCATGAATAGAAACATACTCATTGTAAAGCTTATATAGAGCATCACGAACCATAGAGATGTTTTAACTAGCTTTAGTTTCTGGGTAGATCTCTAAAAAACAAAAGTCAATAAGTATCATTTTGTATCTTGGATCTAAAGCAGTAACCATAGAGATCAATAAATTTCATTCACTCCAATACTCGTCAAATTTGACCTTCATCTTCAAAGTCATTGCTCGAATGTATTCATTGTCATCTACTAATTTCTCATTCAATATCTCTTTTATTCTCCACACCTCTGTAAGGAACAAATTAGAAGTTAGATAGTTACTTCCAGAAATGATATTTGTGACTTCATTGAAAATTGCCAAAATTTGACACACATTCTCGACCTTTATCCAATCTTCAAGGGTAGGCACATAAATAAAACCCAAATCCCTCTCTTGGTACCTAGGGAAGACATCTTTAAACTTTAAAGCAGTAGCCATCATCATATATGCTCCATTCCAATCCAAAATCAATTTCTTCGAAGTCAATCGCCACTGCTTAACAATTTCATTAAATTGAAGAAGACGAGCTTCTGATGCAACCAAATACTTCACACATTCACAAACACCATCAACAATATCTTCAATTTCACTAATGCCATATTGCACCCTGATATTGAGTGTAACGCCCCGAATAATTCAACATAAATTAACCACATCAACTAATGTTCACTGAACGATGACAATAATCCTTCTATCTTTACGTAGTTAATGAACGAGTTTATACAAAAGCTCACATGCAGATTATACATTCATTGGCAAGAAAACACATAAATCTATAGCATGTGAAGCATATAGTTCTCAAACAAATAAAATGCCCTTATACGCTACAACTTCCAAGGCTTAAGCCCGGTTACACAAAAATGGCATCTCAAACCCATACAAAAATAGCCCTTGGCTAGCAATTAAATCACAACAAAATAGAGCTATTTACTCTTCACAATTATCCGCGCCCTCAACTTGGCGGGATCACCACGTCTTTACCTGCACCCAAGTCCCATAGGGGTGAGCATAAAGCCCAGTAGAGAATTCTTACAAAGTATATACAGTTATGCAAACTCTCAATAAAGATGCAAATGTCAATGCCATGCCATGCTCTTTTTAAAAAAATTCATTTCATGCTCTTCTTGAAGATTTCCATTTTTCAATAAAAGCTTGCAATCTCAACACATTTCAAAACTTCCAATTTTAATCGATAGGGGCGGTAAATGCGGCTCAGGTAATCCCTAGGTTGGTGTTTGCAAGTAGGCTCAACAAGCACTACCAAATAACCCAGTTTACCGGTTGCTAACCGGAAGGGAAGTGGCACCTCCTCCGCGCGTGTTTTCGGTCTTTCACCCCGGACACTCAGGCCAACTTAACAATTTCATCTACACCTCCTATCCGGACTTACCAACGTATTTACCCCTTAAACGTTTCCATGGTTCACATTACAACATAATCTTTCTCAAAATAAACGTTTTCCAACTCATTTCAAGACGTGCAATAATGATAATAAATCAAATGAGAACATGATGCAACACATAATATCTCATAACATTTCTCCATTTCGAACATCTCTACAACAATATCAATTAATTTCGTTTTCTCACTTCTTCTCTTCTATGTTATATCACAAAATAACCATAAACCATCAATTCATAGCAACAACAATCTCTCACCATGCACAATTCATAACAAATTAGCCTCTTCATGACCTCATGTGATGTTTTCAATATTAAACCCCAAGATTTATTTTGCAATTCTCACATTCCATGGTACACAACCATTCTCCACTTCTCATCAATACATGTTCAAGTGTTTAAATAATATGTTAAAATAACATCTCATTTCTCATACATCAAATAGATCGCTATTTTGCTAAACATGTAATGAAATTTACTCTCATTCCTCCTCTTGACACAAGACAAAGAAAGAATTTCATAGACATTTTTCTTATTTTCCAAAATCCCCAAAATCCTAGGGTTTTTCATCAAAGACAAACCTTTCCCATTCTCTTGAAGGAATCCTACCAAAATCATCTTCCTTGAGTTTTATAGAAGAAAATCCTCATGGAGGTAAACAAAAGGTTGAGATTTAAACCCATCTTTTCAAAACTCTCTCTACATTTAGAGCAAAATCAAAATCAACACAATAACCTCATGAAAACTTTTAATTCAACATCCACATAGCAAAACATGTATATATGACTCTAGAAATCCCTACCTCAATGTTTGATGATGAAGTATTGAAACCCTAGAGTAAAAAATGGTTGATTCTTCAATTTCCACCACACCAAGAGGAGCCCTAACTTAGATCTTCAAGATTAGTCAGAAATGATGATGATCTAGACCCAAAGATTACAAAAATCAAAGAGTTTAAGTGTTTTATGAGGGTTTTCTAGAGAGAAAGGAGAGCAAAATGACCTTTAGAGTGAGAGAAAGAAGCCCTAAAATGAGATACAATTCGGCCAAAAAGATTTAAAAAAATTGGGTTTTCGGACTGGACCCGTCCTGCACGTGCCCCTGCACATGTGGAGCCTTCTTCCCACACGTGCGGTACTGATCCCCGCATGTGCGGTCCTCCAATCCATACCCAGTCCCGCACCTACAATTTAAGCAGTGTGCAACCACAGAAATTCACCCCTTCCCGCACGTGCGGCCGTGCGGCCCTG
Organism: Camellia sinensis; assembly: GCF_055761805.1. NCBI lineage: Eukaryota > Viridiplantae > Streptophyta > Magnoliopsida > Ericales > Theaceae > Camellia > Camellia sinensis. The sequence goes on from NC_138974.1 coordinate 85,304,412, forward strand.
GCCCAGCAACCCAGAACTTTTTGGTTCGGTCCCCGGGCACTCCGAACTCAACCTCACACCCTCCGGAACAAGTGAGATTCACCACCGAGCAAAACAAGAACAAGGACTTAAATTTTGAGAAGTATTTCCAGACGTTACAAGCCTAACGGGAGCGAAAGAGAACGGAGTGAAGAAGAAAGAAAAAGAAACAAAACGAGGACCCGATCGCCACAACCTCCCCACAATAGGAAATTTCGTCCCCGAAATTTAAACAAACTCCCGAAACAAAAGTGCTCTAGTAACCATAATCACTTTAATAACATTCTCAAGTCGCTACATCAATGCCCAATCGACATCTACCGTTCTCATTACAATTATTTCATCAAAGCCACAATTGTCCAAATTAGATATCTGAAATAAAACATCTATAACAAAATATCGTCCTTCAATAACCTCATGCTCAAATTAACAACACATACAACAACACGTGATCAACAATTTAACATTTTTCCCTTCAACACTAGGGAACATTACAATCAAAACAAAACAATTAAACATGCACAAATAAATCCGGGTACTTAGAGAGGACCTCCGCTTTCCGTTCCCAAGTCGCTTCCTCAATCCCGTGGTGTCTCCACAACACCTTCACTAACGGTATGGTTTTGCCTCATAGTACTTGCTCTCGGGTATCTAAGATTTGAACCAGTCGTTCCTTGTAAGAGACATCTTTATTTACCTCTAAATCAACCCAATCCAACACATGAGAAGGGTCGGGTTCGCACTTCCTAAGCATGGACACATGAAACACATTGTGAACTCCCGAAAGTTGTAGCGGTAAAGCCAGCCGATATGCCACTTCCCTGATTCTCTCCAATACCTCGAAAGGTCCAATAAACCTTGGAGACAACTTCTCACTCTTGCCAAACATCATCAAACCCCACCTAGGTGAGATATTAAGAAACACATGGTCACCTACTTCGAAAGATAAGGGTCGTCTCCTTTTGTTGGCATAACTTTTCTGTCAGCTTTGGGCTGTAGCTAACCTCTTCCGAATGAGAGTAACTTTCTCGGTTGTCTCCCTAACAATCTCCGGACCCAGCAAAGGTGCATCCCCCACCTCGGCCCAACAACCTGGTGATCTACAAGAGCGGCCATACAAGGCCTCATACGGTGCCATTTCGATGTTAGCCTGATAACTATTGTTGTAGGTAGATTCAATCAACGGTAAATGCCTCTCCCAAGACCCCTTGAAATCTAGGACACAAGCTCTAAACATGTCCTCCAAAATTTGAATGGTGCATTCCGACTGCCCATCGGTTTGAGGGTGATAAGCGGTGCTAAAAGTCAACTTGGTTCCTAACGCCTCTTGAAGGCTTTGCCACAACCAGGCGGTAAAACGAGGATCCCTATCTGACACAATGGTTACAGGAACCCCATGAAGTCAAACTATCTCTCTAACATACAACTTTGCTAAGTGCTCAACTGAGTCATTAGTATGCATTGGAATGAAATGTGTGGACTTAGTCAACCTATCAATAATTACCCAAATGGCATCATTGCCCTGCTGCGTTCTAGAGAGCCCAACTACAAAGTCCATGGTAACGTGCTCCCATTTCCACTCGACTATTGGTAATGGTTGTAACAAACCCGCTGGTCTTTGATGTTCGGCCTTCACTTGTTGACAAGTAAGGCACTTGGACACAAAGGATGTGACGTCTCTCTTTATACCCCTCCACCAAAACTGACGGCTAAGATCACGATACATTTTGGTGCCTCCCGGATGTACCGCAAGGCGTGAATGATGGAATTCCCGAAGCACTTCCTCTCTACAAGATTCAGGTACAAACAAACGGTCTAAGTGACATACACTCTGATCCGAGTGAATGTTCAAACCCCTCTCTTCCTTCTCATTGAAGATTCTATCACGAATTAACTCTATTTCATGGTCTCCTCGTTGTGCCTCCACAACTTTGCTAATTAAGGTAGGTTGAGCACCCAAGGCAAACAATGTTGCACCTTTTTCAGACTCTCCCAATTGCAATTCAAACTTGCCGACTTCACCCAACATAACCCACTCCCGAATGGCCACACTCGCCAAACTACTCACAATTTTTTGACTTAGGGCGTCGCCCACTATATTGGCCTTCCTCGGGTGATAGTGCAATTCAAAGTCGTAATCCTCCAAAAATTCCATCCACCTCCGATGACGTAAATTCAAATTTTTTGAGAAAACAAATATTTTAGGCTCTTATGATTAAAGAAAACTTCAAACTTCTCGCTGTACAAATAATGCCTCCAAATTTTCAAGGTAAACACCACTGCGGCTAACTCTAAGTCGTGGATAGGGTAATTCTTCTCATGGATTTTCAATTGCCGTGAACCGTAGGCTACAACCTTTCCCTCTTGCATCAAAACACAACCAAGCCCATCCCGAGACGCATCACAATAGACGGTATAACCCAAACCTCTCTCCGGAATGGTCAACACTGGTGCCGTAGTCAATCTAGTTTTTAGCTCTTGGAAGGACTTTTCACAAGCTTCACTCTACACAAACTTAACCCCCTTTCTAGTCAACCTAGTCAAAGGCGCAGCTAATCTAGAGAAGTCCCTCACGAAATGCCGATAGTACCCCGCCAATCCCAAGAAACTCTGGATCTAGAAGACATTTTTAGGTTGCCCCCAATCTTGTACAGAATCTATTTTCGAAGAATCTATAGTTACTCCCTCTCTTGACACCACGTGACCCAAAATTTCACCTCGGTGAACCAAAACTCGTACTTCTCAAACTTGGCATACAATTGATGTTTTCTAAGCAATTCAAGAACTACCCTCAAGTAAGCCTCGTGTTCCTCCTCGAAAGTCGAATAGATTAGGATGTCGTCTACAAAGACGACCACAAAATGGTCCAAGTACTCCCTAAAAATTCGGTTAATCAAATCCATAAAGGAAACTGGTGCATTAGTCAACCCAAATGGAATTACAAGGAACTCATAGTGGCCATAACGCGTACGAAAGGCCATTTTCTGGATGTCTTCCTCCTGGACTCTCAACTGATGGTACCCCGACCTCAAATCTTTCTTGGAGAAGCAACAAGACCCTCTAAGTTGATCAAACAAGTCATCTATTCTAGGTAAAGGGTATTTGTTCTTAACGGTAACTCGGTTCACCTTGCGATAATCGATACACAATCGCAACGACCCGTCCTTCTTCTTCGCAAAGAGAGCTGGCGCTTCCCAAGGTGACGTACTAGGGCAAATGAAGCCCTTGTCTAGAAGCTCTTGGAGTTGAATCTTCAACTCATGCAACTCCGCTGGTGCAAACTTATACGGCACCATAGAAATCGGTGTCGTTCCAGGCACTAAATTGATAGTGAACTCAATCTCCCGGTGGGGTGCCAAACTAATAAAATCTTCGGGAAACACGTCCGGGTATTCACAAACTACCCTTGGCAACACAACACAAGTCCCATCACTCTCACTATCCAAGAGAGTAGCAAGAAGACCACTAAACTCGTTCCTACTACGAGGATCAAATACTGGCGATAAGACCCGATTAACCCTGTCCCCCAGAAAATAAAAACAATCACCACTCAAAGTGCACACTGTGACCCTTTAACGAAAACAATCAATCACTGCCCGATACGAAGACAACCAATCCATGCCTAGAATGACATCTAAACTCGACATGTCTAGCAACACAAAAGCAAACAGGAGCCTACGCCCGGCAACCTCTATCTCACAATCGCGACACCCCCGATCTAAGTCAACTGTACCTCCAACTGGTGACTCAACTCTGAGTGAAGACGCTAACTGTGCCTCCTCTAACCCCAATGCAGATGCAAATGCAGCAGATATGAATAAGTGAGACGCACCCGTATCTATCAACACACTGGCCAAAGAATTACATACAATAAAAATACCTCTCACAATCAAGGATCCTCGCAACTGCTTTGGCGCGGTAATAGCATACACGCGCCCCTGTGGCCTCTGATCAACCTGCTCATCCCACAGAGCATAGGCCTGCTATACTGACTGAACCAAAGAGGCTCCTTGATAGACTTGTGAAGTCTGAGCTAAGTGAGCCTGCTAATGGCTCTGAGTCTACCTCGACCTCGATGCACCTCCTAACTACGGGTAAGCTCTTTTCATGTGCCCTGACTAACCGCACCAGTAACAAGTAGGCCCCTGACCCCTACTCTGAGACTGACTCTGAGATCGGTTAGGTGGTGGTGGTGGTGGCAACATCTGCTGTCCTCCTCCCTTCTGTGGACACGCAAAGGCCTTGTGACCCGGTTAGCCACACTTGAAACAAGAAAACCCACTCGGTGCACTCTTTCCCGGGTTCGCATTAGGCAAGGAAAAAGTGGATATAGACTGTTGCGGTTGAGATTGAGATGAAAAAGTGTTTCTACTCTTCTCGTTAGGCCTATAGTCTCCCTGTGACCCTTGGCCCCTAGACCTCGAATTTCGAAGTCTCTCCTCCTCGGCCTCCACGGTAATCTCCACATGTGCGGCTGCCTCCACAAGACGGTCATAATTTCGGATCATGTTCCCGGCAACCTTGGACAGGATCTTAGTTCTAAGCTTCTTCTCGAATTCAATGCAATGGTGCTCCTCTGTCGCTACCAACTTCAGTGCAAACCAAGACAAACTAGAAAAGGCCGCTTCAAACTCGGCCACGGACATGTTAAATTGCTTAAGGTCTTGGAACTCCTGCCTCAACCTTTCCCTAGCAGTGGAATGTAGGTACTTGCCATGGAAGGCCACCATAAATGCCTCCCATGTTGGTTCAATTCGGCCCTTAGCATACTTCCACCATTAGCCCGCGTCCCCCTTGAGATAACAACTCACAAGAGTCACTTTAAAAGAGTCACTTTAAACTCGCTGTCCTCAATGTGAAGCATCTTGAATGTCTTCACTGTCTGTTCGAGCCATTCATCCACTTTCTTTGGCTCGAGGCCACCATGGAATTCATCTGGGTTGGCCCGCAAAAACTCCCTTGTGAGGAAGCTCGCCCTTGTCTCCATGGCGTTCTCCCTAGCTTGGTTCTCCGCCCTCAAAATGTTCATGGACTCCTTCAATGCCCCTTCTATTTCCCAGGCTAGGGCCCCCATTGCGGCTTGACCCACTTGCCCCGGTTCCTGTAGGCGCGCCTTTGGGCTTCATTGCTACAGTTTGGACTCAAATGTCACGGTTCTTAATCTGATCTCACAATGTGCGATGTGAGATTGATAAATCACCAAAGAGTCCAAATCCGACAAATCGATTTGGAAAACTGATTTTTGTAAAGAAGTGCTAAACATGGACTGCTTTGCCAGATACAGAGTCGCCACCTAAATATTTTATTTTGGGGAAATTTAGGAAACCCTAACTCGTGCCTAAGGCCACGTGTCCGTCATCACCAAAGTTGCCTCGGCTCAGGAACTTGAGTACGATTGGGGAAGGTCATTTAATGAGCACCCCCGCTCGCCCGATCAAAGATCGGCCTGTACTAAGCATGATATCTTGTTTTTGAAAACACATGTGCTCTTATTCCGGTTAATTAGCTAGAATTACTATGTGATGCGCACAGCATACAAGTATAGACTAGATTGCCTAATTTGGAACAAAACATTGCATATCCATTAGTTTGGAAAATGGTTTGAAGTTTGCTACTCGTAAGTAGGCTAAAATGCGGATTTCAATGAATTGTCCCAATTCAAGTAATCCAACCTTCACCCACAGGCATTCAAGCAGTTAATCACATAAGCAAATAGCCTCATAGCAAGCATGCTAACATGGCAACATTAACACACATGCAGTATGCTAAAGTGTAAACACTCACAGTGTACTCCCAGCCAAAACAAGGAACTAGCTAGAAATCATGCATGATCCTAGTTCATGTTAAGATGGCTAATGCAACACATGTAAAAATGCAATTAAGATAGGCTCAGCTATCCTAAGAATGTCATGTAAAATGCAACTTGGTACATGTATTCAAATTGAAATTGAAATAAAATGCAGTTAGTATGATGCGCCGAGCCCGATGCATGCAAAACAGATAAATGGATGCACGCATGCAAAACATAAGGTATGCTAAATGAAATATGCCCTAGAACTAACCATCGTAAACGGTTAACTAAAAGGGAGAAAGAAATGGGGATTGGAAGACATGCATCACATACATGCACACTTATTACAACAATATGCCCTCTCGAAGGAGGGACCGAATAAGAAGCTAACTAGCTAATCTAAGCTAATTAAACTAATTATTATAACACAATTAATTAACTAATCCTAGTTAACTAATTATTACAGAACAAATTGAATAGCTAACCAAAGCGTAAACTAGCTGTCTAAGCATGGCAGCTAAGGAAAGCAATAAAATAGGAGGTTCTCAGAGGGAGAAGACTGGAAGCATGCTCGGTCGCCTCGTTCGGAAATACAATGCGATGCCCCGATTCGCCTCTGTTTTCATTTATTCTCAGAAACTTACACCAAGCTCCAGAAAGATGAAAATCCACCTTGGGAATCCAGTGGGAGGGTGGCCGACCACTTTTGGTCTCTCCAGACCCCTGCTGACCACTTTTTGTTGTTGAAAACCAAGAAAAGTGGTCGGCCAGCTACTTTTTCTGGCTGGCCGACCAATTGTTGCTGCCAGACTCCAGTTTTTTACAACAGAGAGCAAGAAAGGGCATGATAATGTATTTGCAAAATGTGTGCACAACAACCCTCCCTATGATGTGATGAACTCAAGGGGGTGTGGTTTTCGACCCTTGGGCCACCAATCGCGCATTTTCATGCGTGATGGCCGAGAGGCAAAGTTGCACAATTCAATATGAAAATGAATGCACAAGTAAACACATAAAGCCTAAAACTCTATCATGTATGATCAAGAGCATCGGCGACCAGGAATTAAGGCACGTTTAATCACTTGAAGTATGAAACGTCCCTCGTTTCCCATGTTTGGATTAACACCTATTCCAAACACAATGCATGCAAGCATGCCATGTACAATGCAAATAAACTACATGGCATACTTAATGCAATGTGACATGATTAACTTAACAAAGCTAATGGCATGCGAACAATGCTAATGCGTGCATGCACAATGCAATGCTACTAGGACAAATTAGCAATGTTAGGGACATGCATACTTAATGCAAATAACAGTTAGCATGCACAACGCAAGGATGTGAACTAAGCATGCACAATGCAAAGTACAAGGCATACATAATGCGATGAACAATGTGGCATACTCAATGCAATATACATGGCATGTTCAATGGACTTAAACTAAAAGGGGTAGACCTCGGTCATGCCCAAATCAGTGGCCATTGGTGATGAAATGAAGGCACATAAAGAAAGGCATGCATGCACAATGCATTGGCCATCAGAGAGGCCAAAGAGCACAACTCTCAAGAGTGCTCGATGAGTGGCAAAAGTGGAAGTGTAACAATACTAAGTGTACTGAAATGAAGCAAGAAATGATGCCAAATCATTCAAACAACATAAGTAAAGCATGCTAGGGTCCTAAGGCATGAAAGCTAGCAAAGAGCAACGCAAAGGAGGCATGCAACACATGGCATAAATGCAGGAACTAAGCATGGACAGAGCTCAAGTAGGTCAAAACAAGGACCTAAACATGCTGAGACGAGGGCTCGAAGGCCTAGGCATGCAAGCTAAGGCCATAACAAGGCCATAATGCGCAACACTTAAAGACATTCAAAGCATGAATGAAATGGGAACAAAAGCATGCTATAAGCTCTGAAATGTCATGTTAGATGATGCCAAATCATGTACACAACACAAATGAAGCATGCAATGGTGCTCAAAGCTTGAGGCAAGCAAGAGCATTTGTACTACAATTATACAAAACATGAAGCATGTGACTAAGGCGACCCAAAATAGTCCTAGTACATGTTAGAATGAGTCTAAAACATGCATGGAAGTAGGCCAAAATATGCTAGCATGAAGGGCATGATGCATGGTGAATGCAAGGCAAATAAGGTGGATTACACTACATCTATTAAGACCAAGCATGGAATGACATAAGCAACAAAAATCAGAGTTATATCATGGCATAATAACCCCAAATAAACACTGAAATGAGAACTCGCAAGCAAAGGCATGAAGGCATACGCAATGGTTCATGTTAAGGCATAAAAGGGGAAACCCTCCAACGCATTGAATGAGCGATAAATGCAAATGCATGGCCATGAAACATGGACTGAAATCACATAAAAAGTGATGCCAAATCATTCAAATAAGCCAAGTAGAGCATGCTAGTGGGCTTGGTGTACAAAGCTAACAAGCTAGATTGAACTATAGCTATACAAAGCAAGTCATGCATGACCAAGACAACCAAAATCAGAGCTAAAGCATGTTAAAACATGGACAAAAGCTTCATGAAGTTAAGCCAAAAGTATGCTAGAATGACATGTCACAACATGATGCATGTTAGGCTATTTCATGGAACTACACTACAAGTGTATGGAGCATGCAAAGGCTAACCAAACCAAACCTAAATAGAGGTATGACATGGTAAAATAAGCCCCAAAACATGCTGAAATGGACACAACATAGGCTAGAAATATATGCTACTTCATGAAGCATACAAAGCTAGTGTGTGTGATTTACACTACAAGTGTATTAGTCATGCAAGAGCCAACCAAACCAACCCAAAATAGATCTAAGGCATGTTAAAATAACACCAAAAACCTACTGAGATGGCCCCAAAACAAGCTAAAAACACATGCTCAAACATGAGGCATACAAGACTAGATTGTGTGATTTACACTACAAGTGTATTAACCATGCATGGAGTGACCAAGACAAGTAAAAACAGTGGTATGCCTCAGCAAAATAACCACAAATACATGCTAACAACAAGCTAACACAAAGCTTAGTAAAGGTGCTCAAACATGAGGCATATTAAGGCATGTAAAGAAGACACAAGGAGAGGGGATGACCCTCTCCTTCTCAGGACCTTAAAACACCATCCCCACCACTGAAATCCCTCTAGATTTCAATGGTGAGAAGGCCAATACAAGGTGGTCCCGAAGCTCACAAAAAAGGCTCAAAACCAAGGCCAAACAAGGCCAAAGAGGGGGGTAAACAACCCCAAACACAAAAGTGATCTAAATAAACTTTTTAAGCATGCAAAAATAGAACTTTTATCAGTTATGAGCTAAGCTTAAAACAGCATGCAAGATAGGCTAAAAGCTTAAACAAGAAAGGGGGATTTAAAGGTCAAAAGCTCACCCCTGAAGACCCTCTTTATAACTGCAACTCCAGCAGGTTTTTCAAGCTCAAGGCAACCCAAGAACACCAAAAACAACCCCTTGGCACCTCAGTAGCAAAATGAAGGTGTTTAAGTGTGTGTTTGTGTGTTAAACTAAGACAAATCTACACTTTTGATGCACAAAAATAGAGAAACCAGGCAATGTGGAGACAATGCTATATCTATCTTTCTAATGGCAATTTTCTGAACCTGGAGGAGGGAAGAGGAGCCTCCCTCTTATAGAAGAGGAAAGCCAAAGCTTCTTGGAGAAGCTAAGCTTGAATGCCATCCCTCCATACACGCGTATGGAGGATGGCTCAAATGCTCTCCAGTTGTGCCAGTTGTCCCAAAATATCTCCAAAAAGGTGCCAAAAAGCAGCCGACCACTTGAAGTGGTCGGCCTGCTGGTAAAAGTGGTCGGCTGACCACTTAGGTGGTCAACTAGAGCAAAAACTGGTCGGCCATAGGTGAGAGAGGTCAACACACTAAATGCAAGGTGGTGGTGTGGTGGTCGACCAGAAAAGATGGTCCAAAGACCAAAAAAGCCAGTTATCTGACAAGAAAACTAGCTGGAAAAAGAAAAAGTGGTCGGCCAGGAGAAATACTGGTCTCCCACCCTTGTACCTCCTTCTAAACAAGGAAAGCAAGGTTTGTACCAAAAACAAACCAAAGCGGATGCAAGACGAGAAATCGGGAGGCGAAACACGCAGCCAAAAGCCCCAAAAACTAGTTGACGAGCATCAAAAGTGGTATGCAACCACAAAAGTGGTCTCCCGGACCACAGTGTTCCTCTAGGCAGAGGCAACAAGGTGTGGTTCAAAAACCACGCCAAACGGAGAATGTTAAGCGGTCTCGAGACAGGGCGCGCGGCCAAAGACTCCAAAAATTAAAAACTAGTCTTCAAACGAGAAAAGTGGCCTACGACCACGAAAAGTAGCCTACGACCACAGAGAGATGGTCTACAAGACCACTCCCTCCCTCCGGGAATGGAAAACAAGACTTGGTCCGCAAACTGAACCAAAGCACAAAGAGTTTCGAGGCCCGGAGGCAAGGCTCTCCGTCAAAACTCCGAAACCTCAGAACGAGCACAATATGCACCATCACTGAGCGCTCAATCGATGACGTCTGAATCTTACGGTCGGCCAAAAATGGGGTGTCTACAGTACCTCCGCTTGCCTCACTTGCTTGGCCATGTTAGCTTGGCCTAACCCCTCTTCTTGTACCGATACCTCATGGACCGGTACTCCATGCACACCCCAGTGGCCCTTACCACGTCTTCCACCCCTACCACCACAACTTTGAACCCTTCCTGACATCCTAATTAAGGAACAAGATAGATAATTTAGCACATAATTCCAAATGTGCTCGCAACTTGCCTCACATGTTGAACTATAACAATTATATATTCTATCACACGAACAATTCAATTCACTCCACATAAGCACGTAGTCATGTAAACACATACGAATTATCCTTTAGTGATGAGATTTTCCCCATGAGAAACTAAGAATTCTTAATAGAAGGAGTATTGATCAAGTACCCTTCTAATAAGACCTCGAGGAATCTAATAACCGCAAATAACATTCCAAAAGTCCAATCCCATACCCACATAGTCACGTAAGTATGCTATCACATAATCACAAATAAACAAAACATTTCATAATCATGAGAAAAGAACCCATTGTGGTATAACAACCACTTCCTACGAGCCCCAAGTATTCAAACCCGGCAGCTCCGATACCAAGTTGTAACTCCCTGAATAATTCAACATAAATTAACCACATCAACTAACGTTCACTGAACGATGACAATAATCTTTCCATCTTTACATAGTTAATGAACGAGTTTATACAAAAGCTCACATGCAGATTATACATTCATTGGCAATAAAACACATAAATCTATAGCATGTGAAGCATATAGTTCTCAAACAAATAAAATGCCCTTATACGCTACAACTTCTAAGGCTTAAGCCTGGTTACACAAAAATGGCCTCTCGAACCCATACAAAAATAGTCCTTCGCTAGCAATTAAATCACAACAAAATAGAGCTATGTACTCTTCACAATTATCCACGCCCTCAACTTTGCGGGATCACCATGTCTTTACCTGCATCCAAGTCCCATAGAGGTGAGCATAAAGCCCAGTAGAGAATTCTTACAAAGTATATACAGTTATGCAAACTCTCAATAAAGATGCAAATGTCAATGCATGCCATGCTCTTTTAAAAAAAATTCATTTCATGCTCTTCTTGAAGATTTCCATTTTTCAATAAAAGCTTGCAATCTCAACACATTTCAAAACTTCCAATTTTAATCGATAGGGGCGGTAAATGCGGATCAGGTAATCCCTAGGTTGGTGTTTGCAAGTAGGCTCAATAAGCACTACCAAATAACCCAGTTTACCGGTTGCTAACCGGAAGGGAAGTGGCACCTCCTTCGCGCGTGTTTTCGGTCTTTCACCCCGGACACTCAAGCCAACTTAACAATTTCATCTACACCTTCTATCCGGACTTACCAACGTATTTACCCCTTAAACGTTTCCATGGTTCACATTACAACATAATCTTTCTCAAAATAAACGTTTTCCAACTCATTTCAAGACGTGCAATAATGATAATAAATCAAATGAGAACATGATGCAATACATAATATCTCATAACATTTCTCCATTTCGAACATCTCTACAACAATATCAATTAATTTTGTTTTCTCACTTCTTCTCTTCTATGTTATATCACAAAATAACCATAAACCATCAATTCATAGCAATAACAATCTCTCACCATGCACAATTCATAACAAATTAGCCTCTTCATGACCACATGTGATGTTTTCAATATTAAACCCCAAGATTTATTTTGCAATTCTCACATTCCATGGTACACAACCATTCTCCACTTCTCATCAATACATGTTCAAGTGTTTAAATAATATGTTAAAATAACATCTCATTTCTCATACATCAAATAGATCGTTATTTTGCTAAACATGTAATGAAATTTACTCTCATTCCTCCTCTTGACACAAGACAAAGAAAGAATTTCATAGACATTTTTCTTATTTTCCAAAATCCCCAAAATCCTAGGGTTTTTCATCAAAGACAAACCTTTCCCATTCTCTTGAAGTAATCCTACCAAAATCATCTTCCTTGAGTTTTATAGAAGAAAATCCTCATGGAGGTAAACAAAAGGTTGAGATTTAAACCCATCTTTTCAAAACTCTCTCTACATTTAGAGCAAAATCAAAATCAACACAATAACCTCATGAAAACTTTTAATTCAACATCCACAGAGCAAAACATGTATATATGACTCTAGAAATCCCTACCTCAATGTTTGATGATGAAGTATTGAAACCCTAGAGTCAAAATGGTTGATTCTTCAATTTCTACCACACCAAGAGGAGCCCTAACTTGGATCTTCAAGATTAGTAAGAAATGATGATGATCTAGACCCAAAGATTACAAAAATCAAAGAGTTTAAGTGTTTTATGAGGGTTTTTTAGAGAGAATGGAGAGCAAAATGACCTTCAGAGTGAGAGAAAGAAGCACCAAATGAGATACAATTCGGCCAAAAAGATTTTAAAAAAAGCAGGGTTTTCGGACTAGACCCGTCCCACACATGCGGAGCCTCCTTTCCGCACGTGCGGCACTGATCCCTGCATGTACGGTCCTCCAATCCGCACCCAGTCCTGCACCTGCAATTTAAGCAGTGTGCAACAACAGAAATTCACCCCTTCTCGCACGTGCGACCTCGACCCCTACACGTGTGGGCCTCCACCCCGCACGTGCAGCCTAGGACCCCGAACGAGCGGCCCTGGCCCAGCAACCTTGAACTTTCTAGTTCGGTCCCCGAGCACTCCAGACTCAACCTTACGCCCTCCGAAACAAGTGAGATTCACCCCTGAGCAAAACAAGAGCAAGGACTTAAATTTTGAGAATTATTTCCGGACGTTACAAGCCTAACGGGAGCGAAAGAGAACGGAGTGAAGCAGAAAGAAAAAGAAACAAAACGAGGTCCCGATCGCCACAATGAGGATATGTACACAACAACAAACGTGGAAAAGTTTGCTACCTAATGGTAATTTCTTCTTCATGGCAAAGTTTTCTTTCAAGACCCTCAAAGCAACGTCATTGTATGAAGCATTGTCAACTGTAATAGTAGCCACCTTGTTTTCAATTCCCCATTCAATTAAAAATTTGTGAAGAGCATCAGCAATGATAACTCCGGTGTGTGGAGGTGGTACATTACAAAAGTTGAGGACACACTTTTGTAATTACCAATCATCATTTACAAAATGAGCCGTAATAACCATATATTGGATTTTTTGCCCCGACTTCCACAAATCTGTTGTGATATTGATTTTGTTAACATTCTTCATCAGTGCTTTCAACTTCTTCTTCTGAATGTCATAGGTTGATACACAATCATTTTTTGTCGTTTTACGACTAATCTTTTGCCAATGTGAAGTAGTGGTCCTCATAAACTTGTTAAACAAAACATGCTCCATTTTCATAAAGAGATACTCATGATAAAGTATCATGTGAGAAACAGCTTCCCTCACCTTCACATGATCATACGTGAAGGTAGAAGCATTGGTCACACTATCGAATCCAACTGTAGTAAATGACAAAACCTGTTGAGTTTACGTGCAAGTTTACATGCCACATGATTTTTCTTCAAATGCCTCAGAAGTTGAGTTGTAGCACCGGTTGCATGAATTGTAAATTGTGTTTTGCACCATTGACATTGAGCCTTCTTCGTACCATCTGGAAGGATTATTTCAGTAAATTCTTTCCATGCTTAGGATGTCCTTTTTCTAGACTTCTTTTCAAATGAGTTTTTGTCATTTACAGCTTCTTCATTGTCTCTTTCATTGTCCTTTATTTCAATCACATCATCAACATCAGCATCAACATTATTCACAACATCATTGATAGAATTATCCATGAGTGGACTATCATATGACTCTTCGAATGAAGAAAATGGTGTACACGAATCTTGTGCTGGAGAAAAGAGATGAACTTGTCTATTTGACATATCTAGAAGAGGGATAAAAAAATATATAAAAATATAAAAAATAGTTTCAAAAAATGAGGCTTAAAAAATGGATTCATCAAAGATACTAAGACTCACAAGTTAGGATACATAAAATTAGTTGGCTCTACTATTTAAGGAGAGTGTATCATGGATTCATCTATGAAACAAGTCAAACTAACTTGATGATTATTTCCAAGATGAGTGCTGGGAAATTCATCTATGAAATTCTGCCATACCCAACAACAACATTGCATCAAAGTAAGCAAAAACATAGAAACAACATTGTATCGAAGTAAAAAAATTAAAAAAAAATAAAAATAAAAATAAAAATAAAAAACCAAAGATTCAAAAAATGCATTAAAAAAAAAACAAAGCAAAGATTCACAAGTTAGGATACTATAAAATTTGTTGGCTCTACTATTTAAGGAGAGTATATCATGGATTCATCTATGAAACAAGTTAAACTAACTTGATGATTATGTGTTCCAGTTTCTCTATCCATGTGAAATTAAGTTTTACATTCTATAGATTTATTAATAAAAAAAATTCAAAAAATTGTGTAACAGATCGTTGAGGCATCCCAACATTGTAAGATTCAAAGAGGTCTGTTCAATCTCAAGAAGAAGAAAACTAACCCTAAGATTGAAAAACAAAAGTAAGGAATAGAAAACTTACCACAAAGGATTGAAGAGAAGATTTTATCTTCTGGTCCTAAATCTTTACCAGAACAAAGAAACGTTGATATTTAGCACAGTTCTTCATTCAATTCGATGTTGTAACCCTAGCCCGAAAATTTGTCTACAGAGAGATGAGATGAGACCAAATCTCTTGAAAATAGGGACGAAAAATAAGAAAACAAGGAAGAAGAAGTAGCAGACAAAGGCTGGAGAACAATCTCTTTGTTATTCGAATCAAAAAAAACATGGGTAGAGACAACGTCTTTTAGAGTGAGAGAAAATCCTAGTAGCTTCCAAAGAAAAAGATTTGAGGACTGAAACCCTAATTTCATAACATATGTATATATATATATATAGGCTTGCGAGTCTAACCAAGCTGAGCCTTACCAAGCTCGGGCTCGGCTCGTTAAGCAAATGAGCCAAAAATTCTACCTCGAGCTCGTTTGTTGTGTAACCAAGCAAAGCTTGAGCCTGTTCGCGAACATCTCGGTTCGTTTGCAGCCCTAGCTTCAATGGAGTTTAGGTGATTGATATGTGAGAAATAAGAAAGGAAGTAGGGTGATAAGCTCTTAAGAACAAGCCTTTTGACCTTTGAAAATTTTGTAACCCCCGAACTAGAGGCTGGGTCATGCTTGTATAGACTTTTTGGGTCAAAATATCTAAGATATTTGTGAAAAAGTCGCAGAAAAAGTGAAAATTTCTTAAAATACTCTGTACCTGGACAATTCAATAGTCTGACAGACTATGTTTTTCATCCGTCCATGAATTATTGTATGACAAGACGAAAAATATACCGTTAGATAGATAAGGTAAAACTAGCATGATCTGAAATGAGAAACAAGTATTTCGAAGAATTTCACCATTTCTATCGATTCTCACTACGTCCTTTGTTTGGTCTATTGAAAAAGACAACGTTCGAAGTTTGAAAAAGCTAACCTCGGGATACTGTAGAAATGTTTGGAATTGTCTATCCAAGCATATTTTGAAAAAGAGTTCTAATTTGGTCGAAAACATTTTGGCCAAAACAAGTGTAAGGTTGCAATTAAAGCCTGAGTTCGGACTTTTTGCTGAGGAATTCATAAGATTAGCATATCTTGATTTTCATTATCAGGTGTATAGCGATCTCGGTTTTGCCCCGACCTTCTTTGTGTCCCGGACTTGGGTTCTGTGGTTGAATATCGTATCCTTGTCTTGTTATTCTCTTTTGACTCTTTGTATTTGAGTTTTGGATTATGTTAGGCGTGTTTGGAAAAAGTCGGTTGTTAGTTGGTCTAGAATGTTGTTACCCAAATTTTGGCTTTTTCGCTCGAGCAAAGCTTCTTGCACCCAAGCGAACCTTGTATAATCTGCTTCTTCGCTCGAGCAAGGCTTCTTACTTTTGAGCGAGAATTGAGAGTTCTCAGGTTTCCTTCCAAACGCAGCTTTTCTTGGGAGGGGGAAGTTCTTCGCTCGAGCAAGACTTCTTGCGCTCGAGCGAGCTTTGTGTTAGTTGCTCTTACGCTCGAATGAGGCTTCTTACGCTCGAGCATGCGTCTGCATCTATGGCAGACCTGAAGCTTTGCATTCTGTGCTTGAGCGACACTTCTTACACTCGAGTGATGTTACTTATTGTGTTTGGTCGCACGAGCGACGACTCCTTCGCTCAAACGAGGACTGCGTATATCAATTCGCAGTAGAGGAGTTTTATCACTTTTTGAATCTCTTTTTGCTAAAAACCCTAGATCGACTGTCTCTCTCTAAAAAGTCTTACTTCTCTCTACAAATCCCTTAGAATCTAAGAGTTTCTACCCTAGTCCCTTTGTTAAAAAGGTAGAGTTTTGCATGGGCTTCCATTTGATCTGAAAAATGTGGAGTTTGGCCATCTTCAAAGTTTCTCCCTTCTTCTCTTTTGAGCTTCTATACTTGAGGTAGGGGTATTCTACTCTTTGATATGGGTTTTAACCTAGATATTTGTCATTTGTATATAAATTGAGGGATTTGGGATTGATTTGGGTAAAAGTTAAGGTTTGGCTCTAAACTAAAGAGGGGTTTTCATGTTGATTTACAAAGTAACCTTAGGGGTTTGTGTATGAGATTCTTTATTATTGAAATGGTAAGATTTGGACCTATGGGTTGATGTTTTGGAATATGGGGGAAATTGCTCTAAGTTGAGTTGAAATAACTATTTGTGTAAATAATGAAATTGGTTTGGAATTATGAAATTAGAGGAGTATGTGATTGAATGGTGTAGTTTGGTTTGATAAATCACACACCTGTGAAAATTTGATAATTTATTTGTTGATAGATTTGTTTATCTGTTTAGAAAATACCTGTTTTGGGGCTATCGGTGGAGGATAGCTATGATTGTTGTAGAAACTGCATGAGGACTAGGTAAATTGGAACTAGTCATATGAATATTGTCATTGAATATGACGGATTGATTAAATTGTTGAATATGTGAATTTTGGTAGTCATTGTATATGGCATGCTTTGAAATACAGTGTATATATATCGTTGTTTGGGAGGAGATAGGGGATGTACTCCATTGTTTGGGAGGAGATAGGGAATGGACTCCATTGATAATTAAGTTAGCCGGAGTGTCCAGGGTGAAAGTTTCGAAATCATACATATATGGGTGCCGGTTCCCTCGGATGTGATTCCGTAAAATAGAAAGAAAATGGAAATGTTGAATAATGTTTGTTATTGAAGTGTTGATAAATGAGTTGTAGTCTCGTTTTGAATTGTTTAGATAACAATGAACTATGTCAATGAATTGACTTGGGTCAATGAGTAGAAATGGACTGAAATATGGATGTCGATATTGATTGGACATGAAAAATGGTAAGTTGGTTTACTAGTATCGAACATTTATCTGATGCTGATAGCTTAGTTAATTCTCATATATTGTTTAACATATCTCTACTGGGTTTTAGCTCACCCTACTTGGGAAACCATTTTCAAGTACAGGTGACATGTCACCTCCAAGGACATAGCTTGGGAGGCTTAGAGGCTGAAAGCTACACTTTTGTGACTTTGTTTTGTGTTGAATGTTTATTCAAGCCGAGAGCTTTATTTGTATAGAGACTAGTCTCTTCTTTTGTTGTAACCAAGCGGAGTCTTGGAAAGATGTAAACCCATAGGGCACTTGTTTTATTGTTCTCAATTAGAGTTACATGCTATAGTTTCAAGCTGAATGTTTATGAAAGTGTAATGCATGTGATATCTCTCGTAATATTAACTCTGATAAATGAAAATATAACATTTCTATTATGTCTATAGATCTTGTGAATGATTGATTATATCATATTTTGAGGGCGTTACAACTTGGTATCAAAGCGTATTGGGTTTGAATACTTTGGGTACGTGGGAAGTGGTTAGTACCACAATGGGTTTGTCTCGCTTGTTAGAAACTTAAGTATGATGTTATGTGCTTATATGATAACATGTTTATGTGACTATATGGGTATGGGATTTAATTTCTGAGATGTTGATCGGGTCCATGGGTTTCTGGAAGTCCTGTTGGAAAAGCACTTGATCACTGCCGTTTTTAACTAAAACTCTAACGACGCCACGGGACGGCCACTATCCAAAAATGAAATTTGTATGTGTTTATGTGATTATGTGATTATGTGGAGTGAATTACAGTTGTCCATCGTATTAGGACGCGAGTGAGATAGCTTCGGCACATTTATAAATGTGTTAATCTCTTTGTTACCTTCATTAGGATGTCAGGATGAGGTCGTGGCGGTAGGCGTGGTAGGCCTAGGAAGCATGAGATGCCTATACCGGATGGGATTCCTGTGCAGGAGGAAGAAGTGGGTCAGGCCAACGTGGCCGAGCCAATAGGTCAGCAGGCTATGGGTGCCTTAGCCCGTGACATGGCCGAAGCATTGAGGGCATCTATGGACATTCTTAAGGCTGAGAATCAAGTCCAGGCCCGTGTAGCTGAAGCAGGGCCTTCTTTTCTAAAGAGGGAGTTCTTCTGGTCGAATCCGAACGAGTTTTTGGGTGACCTTAAGGAGCCACTGAAGGCTGATAAGTGACTGGAACAGATGACGAAGACGTTTGAGATGCTCGATATCGAAGACGGAGGTTTGAGGGTGACCTTGGCGTTCTTCCAGCTGAAGGGAGACGCAGGTCAGTGGTGGAAGTATACGCGGGGGCACATTGGAGGGACTTAGGAGGCCTTTGTTGAAGCTTTCCAGGATAAGTACTTACCTGCTATAGTGAGGGAGAAGTTGAGAGATCAATTCTCCAAGTTGGTACAACTGAACACCCTAGTGGCCGAGTTTGAGGCCACCTTTACTAGCCTCTCTAGATTTGCATCAGAGTTAATGGCGACTGAGGAACGCCGATGTTTGGAATTTGAGGAGAGGTTGCGGACCAAACTCATGTTTCGAGTAGCCGGGTCCATGATTAAGGAGTATGGGCGCCTTGTGGAGGCTACGACCCATCTTGAGACTATTATGCATACAGAGAAAGAGAGGATGAGGGGCTCCAGGAGGAGTCAGGATGGTCAGGGGGACAGTAAAAGGCGGAGGGATTCTAACCCTCAACAGTCTCAAGGAGCACATTTGAGATCTACCTTTTTAGTGCCACGTTTGGGTTTTGGGAGAGGCGGTTAGGGAGACGTTACTTGTTTCAAATGTGGTCAGTTGGGCCACAAGTCTTTAGCTTGCCTACAGAGGGGAGAAGGGCAGCAAGCAGCTTCATCTTCGGCTCGTTCTCAGGGCCAGAGTCAGGGCAGAGGCCAACCGCTCACTTGTTATTAATGTGGGTAGGCGGGGCATTTGAAGAGGTTTTACCCGCAGTTAGGTGGCACACCTGGTGCATCTGGTTTGAGGCAGACACAAAGTCAGTCAGTACAGGCCTCGAGGGCCAATCAAGGAACCTCTTCGGCTTAGTCAGTGCAGCAGTCTTATGCTCCAAGAGGTGAGCAGATAGATCAAAGACCTACAGGGCGTGTGTATGCTGTTACCGAGCTAGATCTTGTACCGGCTCCATCAGTAGTAAGAGGTACCTTTTTGTTTTGTAACTCAGTTGCTAATGTGTTGATTGATACGGGTGCATTCCATTCATTTATTTCGTCTACATTTGCATCTGTTTTGGGGTTAGAGTTGGCACAATTAGCATCTTCTATTTGTGTTGTATCACCTATTGGGGGCGAGATGGTTTTGAAACAGGGGTGTCGGGGCTGTGCTATAGAGGTCGCCGATCGTCGGCTTCCCTTTTCTTTTGTGTTGATGGATATGTCTGGTTTTGATGTTATTTTGGGTATGGACTGGTTATCGTCATACCGGGCTATTATAGATTGCTACCATCAGAGGGTTACTGTATGTACCTTGAGCAGTGATTGCTTTTATTTCTTGGGGGACCGGGTGGATAGAGTCTTATCGCCGATATATGATTCACGTGGGCGGAATGAACTTAGTTATATTCTTGCTAGCTTTATAAGTAGTGAGTGTGATGAGGCCCGAGTTGAATTGCCAAGAGTGGTTTGTGAGTACTCGGACATCTTTTGCCGAGGATCTTACTAGTTTACCACCTCACCGAGAGATCGAGTTCTCTATTAATTTAGTGCCTGGCACGGCACCGATTTCCATGGCACCATATTGTTTTGCGCCAGCTGAGTTGAGTGAGTTGAAGGTTCAGCTCCAAGAACTAATAGATAAGAGCTTTATTCACCCTAGTACTTCGCCTTGGGGAGCATCGGCCCTCTTTGCTAAAAAGAAAGATGGAGCCTTGAGACTTTGTATCGATTACCAAAAGTTGAACCGGGTTACGATTAAGAAGAAGTATCATATGCCTCATATAGATGATCTGTTTGACCAGTTGAAAGGATCCTGTTGTTTCTCTAAGATAGACTTGAGATCGGGTTACCACCAGCTCAGGATAAGGGAAGAGGATATCTCGAAGACGGCATTCCATACGCGATATGGCCATTATGAGTTTTTGGTGTTGCCTTTGGGCTAACCAATGCACCAACTGTGTTTATGGACTTGATGAATCGAATCTTCTGAGAGTTCTTAGACCATTTTGTAGTCGTCTTTGTGGATGACATTTTGATTTACTCACCCTCTGAGGAAGAGCATGAGGAACACTTGCGAGTGGTGCTTGAGTTGCTTAGAGCCCATAAGTTGTATGCTAAGTTTGGGAAGTGTGAGTTCTGGCTGAAGGAGGTTAAGTTCTTAGGCCATGTAGTATCCGGAGAAGGGGTGATTGTAGATTCATCCAAAATTAAGGCAGTGCAAGATTGGGCACAGCCTAAGAATGCCTTTGAGATCCATAGTTTTCTGGGATTAACCGGGTATTATCGTCGGTTTGTGAAAGATTTCTCTAGACTAGCTTCGCCTTTGACTAGATTGACGCGGAAATGGGTCAAATTTGTGTGGAGAGAGACTTATGAAAAGTCATTCCAAGAGCTTAAAGTTAAACTTACCACTGTTCCCGTCTTGATTATTCTGAAGAGGGGTTTGGGCTATTCAGTGTATTGTGATGCCTCACGAGAGGGTTTGAGTTATGTATTGATGCAAAAAGGGAAAGCAGTAGCCTATGGCTCACGGCAGTTGAAAACACACGAGAGGAACTACCCTACTCACGATTTAGAGTTAACAGGGGTAATTTTTGCCTTGAAGATTTGGAGACACTATCTGTATGGTGAGAGATTTGAGGTATTTTCTTATCATAAAAGTCTGAAGTATCTGTTACACAGAAGGACTTGAATTTGAGGTAGAGAAAGTGGATGGAGTTCATAGAAGATTATGATTTCGAGTTGCATTATCACCTGGGAAAGGCCAATGTGGTGGCCGATGCCCTAAGTAGGAAGTTCATCAGTAATGTAGCTTGTATAGCTATCCGGGAATGGGAGATGTTTGGTGCTCTTGGCGAGTTTGACTTGCATTTGAGCGAGTCTGTTAAGTCTGCAGCCTTGTTTTCTGTAGTTGCACAACCTATACTTGTGAACTGAGTGTTAGAGGCACAAAAAGGTGACTTTGAGGTGGAATCCCTCCAGGAGAAAATCTCTAGTGGGAAGATAGAGAAGGGATTAACTGTGTATCTTGACCTGAGTGTGAGATATCATGACTGCTTGTTTGTGCCAGAGTCTTGCCAAGAGGAAGTATTCCGAATGTTTCACCATTCATGCCTTGCGGTGCATCCGGGAGGCACAAAGATGTATCATGATTTGAGTCGCCAGTTTTGGTGTAGGGGTATGAAGAAGGATGCGGTGGTGTTTGTATCGAAGTACCTTGTCAACAAGTGAAGGCCGAACATCAGAGGCCAGCGGGTTTGTTGCAACCCTTGCCTATAGCCGAGTGGAAATGGGAGCATGTCACGATAAACTTTGTTGTGGGTCTTCCGAGAACTCAACGGGGTAGTGATGTCATTTGGGTGGTAGTTGACCGGTTGACCAAGTCAGCGCATTTTATTCCTATACGCGTGAGAGATTCGGTAGATTACCTTGCTGACTTGTATATTCGGGACATAGTGAGGTTGCACAGGGCCCCTGTGACGATCGTTTCGGATAGAGATCCGCGTTTTACAGCTAGGCTGTGGCAGAGCTTGCAGAGTGCCTTGGGCACTAGATTGACTTTTAGCACGGCTTACATCCTCAGACTGACGAGCAGTCCGAGCGTACTATTTACATCCTTGAGGATATGCTTCAGGGCTGTGTCTTTGACTTTAAAGGGTCATGGGAGAGACACTTACCCTTAGTGGAGTTTGCCTACAATAACAGTTTCCAATCAAGTATTAGCATGGCACTGTTTGAGGCCTTGTATGGCCGACCGTGTAGATCTCCAGTGTGTTGGGCCGAGGTGGGTGATGCACCTTTGTTAGGTCTAGAGTTGGTTCGGGAAACGACGGAGAAGGTGGTACTTATCCGTAAGAGGTTGGTTACAGCCCAGAGTCGCCAAAAGAGTTATGCCGACCGTAGGAGGAGACCTTTGTCATTCGAGGTGGGTGATCATGTCTTTATGAAAATATCACCTAGACGAGGTTTGATGAGATTTGGGAAGAGTGGGAAGTTATCCCCTCGGTTTATTGGTCCTTTTGAGATCCTTGAGCAGATTGGAGAGGTTGCATATCGTTTAGCGTTGCCTCCGTAACTTTTCGGAGTGCATGATGTGTTTCATATTAGTATGCTTCGGAAATATGAGTCGGATCCATCACATGTGTTAAATTGGACCGACTTAGAGGTAGATGAGGATGCCTCGTATAAGGACAGATCGATGCGAATCTTGGATAGGCAGGATCAAGTCTTGCGAGGCAAGACAATTCCCTTAGTCAAAGTGTTGTGGAAACATCATGGTGTTGAGGAAGCAACTTGGGAACATGAATTGGAAGTCCGAGAGAAATATCCGGACTTATATGTTGATGTTTGAGTGTATGTTGAAATTTTAGTTTTGTTTATGAACCATAAAAACATTGTATATGTTTTGGATTTTGAAGACATTATAAATGTTGAATACGTTTCGTGAATGCGAGTTTAATATGAGCATTGTATATGTTGTTTGAGTTTTGGAAATGTAAATATATTATAAACATTGAATATGTTTGGGAAAAACTTGAAAAATTGTTAAATTTCGGAATATGCATATTGGTAATATATGTTGAGCTATATTTTGTGAAATTGATCTCTTGGGAAGGGATGGAATGACCGGTGGGCGGGTCATGATAACGAGAATTGAATTGTAATCATTTTGAAAATGGGATAATCATGATTTTGAAACTTATACTAAAATTCCGGGGACGAAATTCTTTAAGGAGGGGAGGTTATAGTGATCCCGATTTTGCCCTGACCTTCTTTGTGTCCCGGACTTGGGTTCCGTGGTTGAATATCGTATCCTTGTCTTGTTATTCTCTTTTGACTCTTTGTATTTGAGTTTTGGATTATGTTGGGCGTGTTTAGAACAGGTTGGTTGTTAGTTGGTCTAGAATGTTGTTACCCAGATTTTGGCTTCTTCGCTCGACCGAGGCTTCTTGCGCTCGACCGAGAATTGAGAGTTCTCAGGTTTCCTTCCAGACGCAGCTTTTCTAGGGAGGGGGAAGTTCTTCGCTCGAGCAAGACTTCTTGCGCTTGAGCGAGCTTTGTGTTAGTTGTTCTTACGCTCGAATGAGGCTTCTTGCGCTCGAGCATGCATCTGCGTCTATGGCAGACCTGAAGCTTTGTATTCTGCGCTCAAGCGACACTTCTTACGCTCGAGCGATGTTACTTATTGTGTTTGGTCGCACGAGCGAGAATTGCATATATCAGTTCGCAACAGAGGAGTTTTACATCACTTTTTGAATCTCTTTTTGCTAAAAACCCTAGATCGACTGTCTCTCTCTAAAAAGTCCTACTTCTCTCTACAAATCCCTTAGAATCTAAGAGTTTCTACCCTAGTCCCTTTGTTAAAAAGGTAGAGTTTTGCATGGGCTTCCATTTGATTTGAAAAAGGTGGAGTTTGGCCATCTTCAAAGTTTCTCCCTTCTTCTCCTTTAAGCTTCTATACTTGAGGTAGGGGTATTCTACTCTTTGATATGGTTTTTAACTTAGATATTTGTCATTTGTATAAATGGAGGGATTTAGGAGTGTTTTGGGTAAAAGTTAAGGTTTGGCTCTAAACTGAAGAGGGGTTTTCATGTTGATTTACAAAGTAACCTTGGGGGTTTGTGTATGAGATTCTTTGTTGTTGAAATGGTAAGATTTGGACCTATGGGTCGATGTTTTGGAATAGGGAGGAAATTGCCCTAAATTGAGTTGAAATAACTATTTGTGTAAATAATGAAATTGGTTTGGGAATTATGAAATTAGAGGGGTATGTGATTGAATGGTGTAGTTTGGTTAGATAAATCACACACCTATGAAAATTTGATAATTTATCTGTTGATAGATTTGTTTATCTGTTTAGAAAATATCTGTTTTGGGGCTATCGGTGGAGGATAGCTATGATTGTTGTAGAAACTGCATGAGGACTAGGTAAATTGGAACTAGTCATATGAATATTGTCATTGAATATGACGGATTGATTAAATTGTTGAATATGTGAATTTTGGTAATCATTGTATATGGCATGCTTTTAAATACATTGCATATGTATCGTTGTTTGGAATGAGATATGGGATGTACTCCATTGTTTGATAGGAGATATGGGATGTACTCCAGGGTAAAAGTCCCAAAATCATACATATATGGATGCTAGTTCCCTCAGATGTGATTCCGTAAAATGGCAAAGTGGAAGTGTTGAATAATGTTTGTTATTGAAGTGTTGATAAATGAGTTGTAGTCTCGTTTTAAATTGTTTAGATAACAATAAACTATGTCAATGAATTAACTTGGGTAAATGAATAGAAATGGACTGAAATACGGATGTCGATATTGATTGGTCATGAAAAAGGGTAAGTTGGTTTACTAGTATCGAACATTTATCTGATGTTGATAGCTTAGTTAATTCTCATATATTGTTCAGCATATCTCTATTGGGCTTTGGTTCACCCTACTTGGGAAACCATTTTCAGGTACAGGTGACATGCCATCTCCAAGGACATAGCTTGGGAGGCTTAGGGGCTGAAGGCTCCACTTTTGTGATTTTGTTTTGTGATGAATGTTTATTCAAGCCGAGGGCTTTATATGTATAGAGACTAGACTCTTCTTTTGTTGTAACCAAGCGAAGCCTTGGAAAGATGTAAGCCCTTAGGGCACTTATTTTGTTGTTCTCAATTAGAGTTACATGCTATAGTTTCAAAATGAACGTTTATGAAAGTGTAATGCATGTGATATCTCTTGTAATATTAACTCTGATGAATGAAAATATAACATTTCTATTATGTCTATAGATCTTGTGAATGATTAATTATATCATATTTTGAGGGCGTTACAGGGTGTTCGGAAAAGAGCACCTAAGTCTTAAGGCCGGTCAAAATAGGATGTCTATAGGGTTAGTTATTTGTTGTAAAGGTTCACTAGTACTCGTGAAGTTAGTGGTGTAGTTACTATTTGAAGAATAGTAGAGAATTCTCAAAGAAGAACTTGAGGAGTGCACGTAGGCCTAGTTGTGTCAAACCATTATAAATCGCTGAATTTTCTTTCTCTTTCCTTTGCTCATTTTATTTCATTACTCTATTTTATATTTGTCATGCCCCAAAATAACAAGGTCCGGCTCACGTGAGTAAACCACACGACGATGAACAATAGATAACAACTCTTATGCAATTGAATATTATATAGTCACACAATACATGTGTTTTATCCAATTTTATACATTCCTAGATACAACATCTAAGTCAAATGGATGCTCTGCAACTAAAACATGCACAAATGTTATAAAATTAAATTAGATGCCCTGAGGCTTATATCATACACAATGGTGCAACCCTTACAAGAAATGGCACGCAACCAACAAATAACACAAATGGCCCTTGGTCTACAAATAATAGAACCACGCTACACGGTTCTGAACACAGCTTCACATCACAATCCACATCCACACATGTACACTTGAAAAACATTTTAGCCACATAAGGTAAGCATGAAGCTCGGTAAAGAATATTTCAAAAACTAAACATGTTCCACTAATATAAATGATCATGATGCAATACATATATATATATATATATAATATGCCCAAATACATTTTCAAATCCATTTAATTACTCAACAAAATCCTTTCTTTCTAATTACCAAAATCTTACGTTTAATCAAAAAAATTTCCGAGTTCAAAACATCTGTTTCATATAAAATTCTTTTCCAAAAACCAATCCAAGTGTCTCAATATCAACCATCAAATACATTGCTACATCAAATGCGAATATATCACTGTACGGGGAGCAAATATTCCGGCGTGCCCGTATTCCTTTCTTCCGAGCTCCGTCGATATCCGATCACCTGCGAGCAAATAACGGTGAGCTACCCGGCGGTGTACGGCCGGAAACACCCTCCGACGGTCAAATTAGCACACACCTTAGGATGGATAGAGAGAAGGGATAGAGTGTTTGGGTGTGAGTTTCTTACAGATATGTTCGTGTTGCGTATGGGGGGCGCAGACATGCTTTTATACCTTCTGAGCCCCATATCCACTCCCAGTCATCTCCTGACACGTGGCTCTGCTATCCCATCTGTCAGCATAAACCATGCCATTCACCACCTAACCTCAACTGACTGACTTCACAGCTGGAGCTCGGCAGCCGAGCTGCTCTACCTCGGCCATGTCATGCTTCAAACCCATGCGCCTAGCCGGACAAACACATGAAGGACCGGGCTAGGCGGCATCTCGGCAAAGCCTATCCCGGGCACCTCCTTTGGTTGGCCTTCTTGCCGGTCAATCAACTACCTCGGCTGACCGCGCCTTTCCGGGCGCCGGTCTCTCGGTCTGTCTGGTTTCGACCATCCTCGGACCGAGCATCCTGGTCTGACCGGTCACTTCCTGGCCGAGCGGTTTCTGTACGGTCCGGGGTGGCACACACTCAGTCCAACTCTGCCCGGCCCAAGTTCTCTCAGCCCATTTCCGGGCGGATAGTTGATCAGCTCGGCCCCATACACCGTTGGGCCCTCAACCTGCTCGGCCGTCACCTCGGCCCAACTCCAGATCATAAATTACCCTCTCAATTGCCCCTTAATTCCGTCTGCGGAAGCGTGACTGGGATTACTCACTTCGACCGAGATGACGTTTCCCCGGTTCCCAAGATGCCGAAGCTTCACCGAGCTAATTTGCAATCCTTCCCCGGTCATGTTCCTCGGCTTTCAGCCTTTTCGTCGAAAGTAGCTCGGCTGGCTCTTCGTCTCTTCAACCCGTTGCATCAATCCTGACGTAGCCATAAATGGGGACACGTGGCGAGCTCCCATTGGTCATCGAGAAGCCAACCCGCCGTTCTTGTCAGATTTTGAATTTGGGCGGTCTCTTTCGCCTATGTATACTCGCCCCCCACCATTCCATTTCTTCCTACTGCTGCCTCCATTCGTGACGATTCTGAAGCTCAAGCTCGACTGCCATTCTTCGTGATTGTGGGATTAGGCCCTGCCCTTTTCTGGTAAGTCATCCCACCTTTATTCTGTTGCCATTTTCTTTTATTTTACACACATTAGGGTACAAAAACGTAGCATTTAGGGCAAAGGCCATAGAATCTGTCCCAAACCCCCCACTGTTCTTGGTGTTCTTCGTCTTCCTGAAGAACACTGAAGAACTGGGGTGAACCGGGCTCTGGGCCTTCTTTTGATCCAAAAAACCAACCAAACCGGGCAAACAACATGTTTGTTTCAACCCCAGCGAAAACCGAGATAACAAAAGGACTTGGCCGTTCAACCGGGCTAACATCTGGTCCGCTTGGGCGACCGGGCTCCTTAGATAGACAACCGAGGTGGTTTGGCACCCTTAATGACCGAGCTAAAATCCAGCACCTTTCGCGTGACCGCGCTAACACTTAACACTTGCCATCCTTTTCCTGCAGAGTCCAAGGGGACCACTGTCATTCCTGAGGCTCTCAGGACCGGGCAACATCCAATACCCAGAGCCAAACCCCTCAGCCGGGATACACTAAGCCGGCCAACAATGGGGAAATTCCGCTTCCTAGTGGATACTCTGGCTGCGCTGGCCACGTTCAGGGAGGAGTACGGCGTCCCGGCCGATGTCCACCAGCAGCTCGCAGAAGAGGAGACCACACCTTGGGGTAGGGAGGAGTGCCCCTTCACCGTGCTATCCATCGTTGAAGGGGGTCTTCGTTTCCCGCTCAACCCTCTTATAACCGAGTTCCTCCGCCGCACCGGGCTGGCACCCACACAGGTGTCCACCAACACTTATAGAATAATCAACGGCGTTCACGAATTGAACAAACGGCTAGGCACCAACTTAGGCCTAGCCGAGATATTGAGGCAATACACAATGGGCCACACCGGTGACGGCCTAGCTTACTACTTGAAAATAAGACCGGGCAAGGAAAAAATCGTAACCGGCACCCCGGATAAAGATATGCACGACGATGATTTTTTCTGGGTGTCCGGCAATTACGAAACAGCCAAGGTGCCGGGCTGGTGCATAAGCAAGAACTTCGGTTCTTCATGTAAGCCACTCAAACTTGCTCGGTGAACTTAATTCTTTAGTTTAACTAACCGGTTTCCCTGTTTCTTTTGCAGCCATCCAAGCCTTGCAAGCCAACTACCAATTCCCCAACGTCGAAGCAATTCGGGCCGTGCTTAGGTACCGTCACCGGGATTGCAACGATTTACTCGGCTATACCCCGACGTATAGATATTCTGCCCCACGCCGGAGTAGAGTAACCGACTTCCTAAGAGCTCCTTCGCCACCTCCAGATCCAACCCTACCCGACGTCCCGCTAATCCG
This sequence comes from Camellia sinensis, assembly GCF_055761805.1. Taxonomy (NCBI): domain Eukaryota; kingdom Viridiplantae; phylum Streptophyta; class Magnoliopsida; order Ericales; family Theaceae; genus Camellia; species Camellia sinensis. The sequence continues at coordinate 85,333,661 of NC_138974.1, forward strand.
GCTGACAGACGAGCAAGAGATGGCCAAAAGAAGTCGAATCAAAAACCTGCTCACCGCCACATCTGCCGAGGTGCCGAGCGTGGTAACTCGGTCGCCGGCCGCCGGTCAATCCAATGGCGCCGTGGTCGCCCTTGCCACTCAATCCGCCGGGCAATCCAGCCGAGAAGCCCCTGCACGTCGGGCCGGAAAAAGAGCTCGGGCAGACCCGTCCGCCGAGCTAGTCACCGAGCTTACCACCGAGCACCCAACTGACGCCCCCGCCCCAGTGCCGGCCTGGCGCCCACATTTGAAGCACCGGGGTCAGGACATCCCGGCAACGGCTTCTATCAAAGCTGACAAAGAGCATTTGCTCGCCTTTGATCTGACCAAGGCCCTGCTGCTACCGAGCGACGTGGTCGGCAGCGACCACGTCCCAGACACCCGGTTGGTCAAATCGTCGGTGAAGTCCATGGCCAGGGTAAGTGGATGTTGCTTTGAAAAATTTCATAAGTGTTTGTTCGGTTTCCATTCTGCTCGGTCTCCTTTCTGATCAACTTTGCTTCTTTGTGCAGGCCATTCAAAAACAACACTTGGTTTTGGAGCGCATCCACCGGCTTAGGCAGAAAGCCAACGACACTGCCAGCCAGGTTGAAAGCCTTCAAGCCGAGCTCGGCCGGGCTAAAGCTTCTCTCGAGATGGCCAATGCGGATAATAATAGGCTGCTCGGTCAGCTTAATGCAGCCGAGAAGAAACAAAGTGAGCTCCAGACCGAGGTGGACACCCTCAAGAAGTCAGAGAAGAAAGCTTGCCGGGCTGCTAACAACGCCGGTTTTAACGAGGCCGAGCAGAGCTATAAAAAGCAAGTCTTCGCTACTCAAGACATCTACTTCAAGGCCGGCTGGAAGTCCGCCTGCAAACACCTCGGCCAAGGCTCCGACACCGACGTATTTGCCAACCCTCCTCCAGCTTCGCTACCGGTCTACCTTGTGCCTTATGCAAACGATGTATTCAGCGCCTTGCAAGCGGAGGCCGAGGAAGGACTTGAGGACGGAGAGGGTGACACAGATTCTGAGGCAGAGGAGGCCGAGGTGCAAGAGCAGCCCGGCAATGCTGAGCCCGGTGTCGAAGACGTCAGTCCTACCATCAACCTGGATGCTGGCGAGGACGAGTTCACCAATCTCTCCCCCCTAGTTTAGTTCTCTTGTTCTTTTTTTGTATTTTTGCTTTCAACACTTTTGATGTAACCGGGCTCTGTCCCCACCTTTGTACTGAATTTCTTATCAATGAAAATTCAAATTGTTGCAAGTGTATGCACGGTTGTAATCAGTTCTGTCTTCAGCAAAACATCTCGGTATAACTCATCGTTTGAACACTTTGTCGACCGGAATACATAACACGGTCTAAGCACTTCAGCAGAACAAGACAAATTCATGAACCGAAATAGCCACTTCGATTGTAACAAAGTCAAACAAATCAACTCTTCCAACCGGAGTACATCATCTCGGTTGGGAATCCAAAGTTGGACAAGACACCAACTCTTCCAACCGGAGTACATCATCTCAGTTGGGAATCCTAAGTTGGGCAAGACACCAACTCTTCCAACCGGAGTACATCATCTTGGTTGTGAATCCTAAGTTGGGCAAGACACCAACTCTTCCAACCGGAGCACATCATCTCGGTTGGGAATCCTAAGTTGGGCAAGACACCAACTCTTCCAACCGGAGAACATCATCTCGGTTGGGAATCCTAAGTTGGGCAAGACACCAACTCTTCCAACCGGAATACATCATCTCGGTTGGGAATCCTAAGTTGGACAAGACACCAACTCTTCCAACCAGAGCACATCATCTCGGTTGGGAATCCTAAGTTGGGCAAGACACCAACTCTTCCAACCGGAGCACATCATCTCGGTTGGGAATCCTAAGTTGGGCAAGACACCAACTCTTCCAACCGGAATACATCATCTCGGTTGGGAATCCTAAGTTGGACAAGACACCAACTCTTCCAACCGGAGTACATCATCTCGGTCCGTAATATTAAAACAATAATACAAGTGCTAAAGCAAAATTACTTCTATAATTTGACAAAAAGAATTACATTCTGCTTTGCAAGCCAAAAAATTTCTTTACAAAAAGAGGAAAGTAAAAGCTTAAAAATAATACAATTTCAAGTTGGCCGCATTCCATGGCCGGGGTATGGCTCTTCCCTCTAGATCCTCCAAGTGGTAAGCCCCCTTGCCAGCCAGACCAGTGATCTTGTAGGGTCCTTCCCAATTTGCCCCTAGTTTGCCTTCTCCTGGCACCAGGGTGTTACCCATAATCTTCCTCAAAACCCAATCTCCAACTTTGAACGGTCTGGGGTGCACTGTCTTGTTATACTTCTTGGAGAGCTCTTGTTGGTAGGCGGCCACATGGATGAGGGCCTTCTCCCGGCGCTCTTCCGCTAGGTCGAGCTCCAAGGCAATAGCCTCGGTATTTAGCTCGGGCTCGAAACTTTCGCTTCTAAGGGTGGGCATTCCAACTTCCAAAGGTATGACCGCCTCCATGCCATAAGCCAAAGCAAATGGAGTTTCCCCGGTCGAACGTCGCGGGGTTGTTCGGTATGCCCAAAGGACGCTAGGTAATTCTTCAGCCCATTTGCCCTTAGCCTTTTCCAGTCGTTTCTTCAACCCATCTAGTATAGTCTTGTTTGATGCTTCGGCTTGACCATTGGACTGCGGGTAGGCCGGGGTGGAGTTGTAGAATTCTATCTTCAAATCTTCACAAAATCCTCTGAATAGGCGACCGTCAAACTGGGTGCCGTTGTCAGAGATCAAAATCTTGGGGACGCCATACCGCGTAACCACGTTCTGCCAGACAAATCGCTTCACGTCTTTCTCTTTGATGGTTGCCAAGGGCTCAGCTTCAACCCACTTTGTGAAGTAATCTGTGGCCGCGATGAAGAATTTCCGGTTGCCCGGTGCTGTTGGCAGTGGTCCCACTATATCTAGCCCCCACATGGCGAAAGGCCAAGGACTGGTGAGGGGAAGAAGTTCCCTGGCAGGCTGGTGGATCTGATGGGCGAATTTCTGGCATTTTTCGCACTTGCGGACATATTTTTGCGCGTCAGCCTGCATGCACGGCCACCAGTATCCCTGCGAAATAGCTCGGTAGGCCAAGGACCTGCCCCCTATGTGGCTGCCACAAATGCCTTCATGAATTTCAAACAAGAAGGCCTCCACACTATTCGGGTGCACGCACTTGAGGTAAGGACCGGTGAAGGACTTCTTATACAACGTGCCAGATGGAGAGAGCCAAAACCGCTCTGACTTCACCCGGATTTTGTGTGCTTCTTTCTTGTCTGTTGGAAAAGTCCGGTCTCTGAGGAACAAGATCAAGGGGTCCATCCAGGAAGGACCTAACTCGGCGCAGAGTACATCCGTCTGCCCGGCGTTTTCAATGCTCGGCCGCGGAAGAAAGTCAATTAACAGGGGGTTTGGAGACGTACTATCTACCATGGAAGCGAGGCCGGCGAGTTCATCAGCTCGGCTGTTTTCTTCCCGGCCAATCCGTTGGACTCTGATTGCCTCAAACTGCTTGATATGGTCCCTGACCAGAGCTTGGTACTTCGCCATCCTATCGTCCTTCGCTTCATAAATCCCCGAAACTTGGTTAACCACAAGCTGGGAATCACTGTATACCAGGAGCTCGGCAACCTTCATTTGAATTGCGCTCTTGAGCCCGGCGAGAAGCGCCTCGTACTCAGCCTCGTTGTTAGACGCCGGGAAGCCAAGTGTGATAGAATGCTCAATGGTTAGGCCGTCCGGGGATATAAGAACAATACCTAGGCCGGCACCATGGAGGTTGGACGCTCCATCAACAAAAAGCTTCCACATATCCCCCACAAAAAGCTTCCAACAGTCAGATGGGTCCTGAGAGTTGCGAAGGGCAATGGGATCACAACTGCCCGGCTGTGCGGTGTCAAGTTTGGTGTTGACCGGTTCAAATTCAGTGCCCCTTGGTGATTCGACACCGGACTCAGCAAGTTGGTCTGTAATGCTCAAGTCCGTAGGCGAATCATCAGGTTGCGGTGTGAAGCCGGCCGCAGGTTCTGAGCTGTCTGGAACCATTCCTTCCCCCCTTGGTGATGCGGTACCGGACAGAGTGGATGGGTTGGTGATACACAACTCCGTCATCGCATCGCCGGGTGGTATGACCGTGCAAACTGAGGGAACTTCGATGGTGCGCACGAACTCTGCGGCGCCTCCTTCTTCAACTGGTTGTTCCTCGGTTGGCATTGCGTGCGTCTCATCATCTGCCTCGGCAATGTCGACCGGGCATACCGGATGAGTGCCGGGTGAGAACTCGGCAACAAAATCGGCCAAGGTTTGGGCTTTGATTGCGGTGCGCGGCTGGAACTTCACATCGAACTGTCCCAACTCGACTGCCCATTTTAAAATTCGGCCTGAAAAGTCTGCGCGTTCAAACAAGGCCTTGAGGGGAAACTCGGTCAGTACGACGATGGTATGCGCGTGAAAATAATGTGCCAATTTCCTCGAAGCCATCATTAGTGCCAACGCAAGCTTTTCCAGCGGCAAGTACCTCGTCTCAGCCGGCAGCAAGGTCTTACTTACGTAAAAAATTGGGAGGCGCTTGATTCCTTCAGCCCGGACTAACACCGCACTTACTGCGTGCTGGGAGACGGCAAGGTAAAGGTAGAGTTCCTCACCTGGCTCTGGTGTAACCAACAGCGGCGGAGAAGACAAATAATCCTTGAGCTCGGCCAAAGCTCGGTCACACTCGTCATCCCATGAGAACTTTGACTTCAATGCTTGAAAGAAAGGGCGGCAGCGATCTGATGACCGGCTTATAAATCGATTAAGCGCGGCGGCCATCCCGGCCAGATGCTGCACGTCCTTGGCCGAGCTAGGCTGCTTCAACTCTTGCACGGCTCTGATCTGAGTAGGGTCTGCTTCGATGCCTCGGTTCGTGACTAAGAATCCCAAAAATTTCCCGGATCCCACGCCAAAGGCACACTTCGAGGCGTTCAAGCGCAGCTTGTGCTTCTTCAGAATGGCGAACATCTCGGCTAAGTCGGACAAATGGTTTGCCTCATGTCGGCTCTTTACCACCATATCATCGATGTAAGCCTCCATTGTCCGGCCGAGCAAAGGTGCAAACATTTTGGTCACCATCCTCTGAAAGGTTGCTCCGGCGTTTTTCAAACCAAAGGGCATAACTCGATAGCAGAAGAGTCCCCTTGGAGTCGTGAAAGAGGTGATCTCTTGGTCAGGCCCATGCATTGCAATCTGGTGATAGCCGCGGTACGCATCCAAGAAACTGAGCTGATTGTGTCCAGCCGTCAAATCCACTAGCTGGTCAATGCGCGGCAAAGGGAAGCTGTCTTTCGGACAAGCTCGGTTGACTGTCTTATAGTCGACACAAACTCGCCACTTTCCATTCTTCTTAGGCACCACTACCGTGTTGGAAATCCACCGAGGGTAGTGCACTTCCTGTATTGCTCGAGCCTCAAGCAAGTTCTTTACCTCCTCTGCTACTACCTCGGCGTGATGCAGCGCCGATCTCCTTGTTCGCTGGATGACTGGCTTTGCTCCGGGGAAGACATTGAGGTGATGGCAGATAAAGCTTGGGTCAAGGCCAGGCATGTCGTAGGGCGACCATGCAAAGACTTCAATATTCGCCATCAAAAACTCAATCATCTCGGTTCTCTCCATGGCCGAGAGACTTGAACCGAGCAAGAAGAATCTGTCCGGCTGCTCGGCATCAATCCGCACCTCAACCAATTCTTCAACAGCCTTGTCTTCGGCTTTGGTGCCAACATCATCCAAGACACTCCGGTCCCTCGATCATTTGAACGAATCCTTTGGCAGCCCGGCTCCCGTTGACCGCCACGAAGCATTGCTTGGACATGACCTGATCACCCCAAATCTCCTCGATTGCCCCCATAGCCGAGGGGAATCTCATCACCTGGTGGTAGGTCGATGCTACGGCTTGCATGGCGTGAAGCCATCCTCTTCCAAGGATAAGGTTGTACGTCGAAGGCACTTGTAGCACCCAAAACTCCACTTGTTTGACCACGGATCCCGCTTTGACCGGCAGGATAATCTTTCCCAATGGCCACTCCGGCTGCGAGTTAAATCCAACCAGTGGCGAAGTGGCCGGAGCCAAGTCTGTCTCACGGAGTTTGAGCTGTTTGAACGCATCATAATACATGATCTCGACCGAGCTTCCCTGATCGATCAAGATCCGTCTAACATCAAATTCTTTGACGCGTAGTGTTACTACAAGAGCATCGTTGTGCGGCGTCTGGATACGCTCTAAATCCCTTGAGGTGAAACTAATCACGTCTTTCACTTCTGTCTTCCCCCTTTTGATGGCAGGCTGTACTGACAAACCTTTCCTCATATGCTCTGCCTTCTTGATCATGCCCCGGAGTTCGCAAACACGCTCCGGTTCCACGATGCCGTGGATGACATTAATAACTCCTTGTGGTGGTGCATCTCGGTCATCCTGTCCCCTGGGATCGACCGGAGCCGGATTCGGTTTCACGCCGCCATCAATGTAAAGGTCCAGATGTCCGGCCGCAACCAGTTCTTCCAAGTGTTGTCGCAAAGGCAAACAATCCTCAGTCCGGTGGCCCCTCTCCCGGTGAAACGTACAACGATACCGCGGATTGTAGCCCTTTTGTCCATCGCCCAACTTAGCAGGAAACCGGACATACTCCTCGTCTCGGAATTCACTAAGTATGCGATAGATTGGAATCTTGAAGACCGTGGTTATGCCAGTCCTCGCCTTCATTCTTCTGTTTGCGTCCTCAACGTCATCTCGGGGGTAATCATCCCGGTCATTCCGACGTCCTCTACCCCGGTTTTTACGATTTGAACCTCGGTCTGATTCCTCTGCTCGGGCATTTGAGCGGCTGGACTCTTGCCCAACTGCGTGCACTTTGCCTGCTGTCTTCTTGTCTGTTCCGACCGGAGTGGCCTTCACGGTGGAAGCTGACGCATCATCCTCTACTCGGATGTGCTCATTGATGCGCTGCATGAGCTGGCCCATGGAGGTCGGCTGGTGCATGGTAAGCGAGTCCCGCAGTCTATGTCCGACCGGGAGACCACGCTTATATTGCGTGATTGCAAGGTTGACCGGGCAATCCAGGATCTCGTTGAAGGTTTCCCAATACCTTGAATTGTATGCCTTCAGTGTGTCGCACGGTTCCATCTTGACACTCAGCAAGTGATCGACTTCCTTTGGTGTTTTTGTGTTGGTTTTGAAGCGCGTAACAAACGCTTCGGCCAACTGATGCCACCGTTGTATGCTCCCTTCCGGCAACCTCTCAAACCACTTTAAGCCCAGCTCACCTAAACTGGACGGGAAGATCAGGCACATAAGTCCGTCATTTCGCCTATGTCCGGCCATGACCTGTCGGAAGTGGCTCACATGCATATAAGGATCGGTTTTGCCGTCGTAGAGCGTGAACTTAGGCTGGTGGAAGCCTGCCGGAAGCGGCGTTGTTTCTATTTCCAGGGAAAAAGGGGTGGCACTCAGCCTGGCCAGGTCTGTATCTTCAAATATTGGCACTGCTTGGCGGGGTGGAGGCATTCCGACCTCCTCGCTGGCGTGAACCCCGTAGGAGAGCCGCTGGAAAGCTGGTATTCTCTGGGCTTCACGCCGGCGAGCTCGCTCCCTTAACACTGCCCGTAGGTCCTCTGACTGAGCAGAATAAGAGTACCTCGATGTCGTCGCCGGACGTGAGGGTTTGTAGGTGCTGTCTTGCGCGCTAGACTTTTTTGCATCCACGTCGGAATCACCAACCTGGTAACTCCTGGTGATGGAAATGGACTGAGTACGTCGCTGACTCTGATCGCCTGACCGGCGGGATGGGGTGCGCTCACTGTGGTCTCCCACTCCTGCTACACCTTTCCCTTTGACATGCCGCTTAAGATCCTCCATCTCCGCCGCCATCCGCCTGATGACAGCGTCTTGGTCCCTTAACTTGTTTTCCAGTCGCCTGGCGTGCGAGTCTCTCCTCCGCCGGTGACCGTCTGGACTCCGTGAATGACCATGACTCCTTCCGCGCTTATCCCGCGCGTATCCTGACTGTCCTCCAGTGGGCGTCCCCAAGTCAGCCATTGGATGGACGGCAGGAGGTCCCTCTCTCCTTCGGGTATACTCCGGGGTGACTCCGTCGATGGCGGACAACGGGAACTCGTCGTTGTTCGCCATTGACGGCGATCAGACGAGCCTGGAAGACAAGGTTTTGTCTGAAAAGTTCCCACAGACGGCGCCAATTGTATGAGGAGCAAATATTCCGGCGTGCCCGTATTCCTTTCTTCCGAGCTCCGTCGATATCCGATCACCTGCGAGCAAATAATGGTGAGCTACCCGGCGGTGTGTGGCCGGAAACACCCTCCGACGGTCAAATTAGCACACACCTTAGGATGGATAGAGAGAAGGGAGAGAGTGTTTGGGTGTGAGTTTCTTACAGATATGTTCGTGTTGCGTATGGGGGGCGCAGACATGCTTTTATACCTTCTGAGCCCCATATCCACTCCCAGTCATCTCCTGACACGTGGTTCTGCTATCCCATCTGTCAGCATAAACCATGCCATTCACCACCTAACCTCAACTGCCTGACTTCACAGCTGGAGCTCGGCAGCCGAGCTGCTCTACCTCGGCCATGTCATGCTTCAAACCCATGCGCCTAGCCGGACAAACACATGAAGGACCGGGCTAGGCGGCATCTCGGCAAAGCCTATCCCGGGCACCTCCTTTGGTTGGCCTTCTTGCCGGTCAATCAACTACCTCGGCTGACCGCGCCTTTCCGGGCGCCGGTCTCTCGGTCTATCTGGTTTCGACCATCCTCGGACCGAGCATCCTGGTCTGACCAGTCACTTCCTGGCCGAGCGGTTTCTGTACGGTCCGGGGTGGCACACACTCAGTCCAACTCTACCCGGTCCAAGTTCTCTCAGCCCATTTCCGGGCGGATAGTTGATCAGCTCGGCCCCATACACCGTTGGGCCCTCAACCTGCTCGGCCGTCACCTCGGCCCAACTCCAGATCATAAATTACCCTCTCAATCACTAAAACCTTTTTCCAGAACATTCTTTCAAGCCAAAACAATAATAAATAAAATGGGTAAATCTCCAGGGTTAGTGTTCATACGAGTAACTATACAAATCACAAGGTCATTTTTATCGGTGCTAATCGGAAGGCTCGACACCTACCACGCGGGTTTAGGTCTTTCACCATGAACACACAAACCAACTTAATTATGCTTTAACACCCCCTCATAGCTTTACCACTTTATTTACCATTTCCAATAGCATTCAAAATATTATTTTTCCAAAACAATGCAAATGTTCCAAAACGTAATACAAGAATTTCCAAAACCTCTTTCCAAGCATGCGATTTTAAATTCCAAAAAAATCCATTACATGCTCCATGATCTGAATGATTTCAAATTTGCCAAATCCACATGCAAGTTCTAACACACGGCAATATTATCCTTCACTGATATCCAAAACAATTATCTCTAATACAATAATCAAAAGATATCAATATAGATATATTTTTCAAAAGAGTAACAACAACTATTTTCAAAATCCCACAAACCATTTTCTTCCCATCTCTTACAAAACCAACATCATTTTTATTATTTTCCAACACAAGCCAAAACCCATGTTTTTAGAACAAAACCTAATTTTCTTTCAAAATCACTTTTGAGTAAAGGAAGACCACCATGTCAACATATCTCAACATCAATACAAAATCATCACTTGTTTCAAGAACTCATTTGAAAATCTTCCTTTTACATTTCAAACCTAAACCCCAAGTTCAACCCAAAACACCCAAATCTATAGATCCCTTGAAATGACAAATCACAAAGGTAAAAATCATACCAAATGATTACCAAATATACATAACAAAATACGCAAAGGTAAAAATCATACCAAATGATTACCAAATATAAATAACAAAATATGCCACAAATATGCTATCGAACTCATATTGAATTTAGGAAATAGACCCTACCTCTTGAAGCGAAGAGGAGAACTCCGAAAAACTCAAAGTTAAAGAAACCACGAAACTCTTGGATCAAAAGAAAGCCCTTAACGAGATCTATAATCTTTTTCGAAGGGCCAAGGTGAAAAGATGCCTCTATATAAGTAGATCTAGAGATCTAAATGGAAAAGGTTGAGTTTCTAAGACAGAGAGAGAGAGAGAGAGATTTACAGTGTGAAGATGAGAGAGAGAGAGAGAGAGAGAGAGAGAAAAAGAAAAAGAAAAGGTGAATGAGAAAAGTGAGTTTCGGGTCTATTTATAGTAGTAGAATAATAGCCCTAAAGTCAAAGAAAAGAATAAGTCAAACCCCCAAAAGTAGCCCCAAAACCGTACCAAAAATCTGGAATTTTACTCACAGGGGTCGACCCTTCCTAGACTGGTGTCAACCCTTCATGAAGAAGTGAAGAAAAACAATGCTAGTAGCAACCAAGGTGTCGACCATTGGACCCAAGGTGTTGACACTAAATTTCAACAACCAAACTTAGATTCAGCAATAGACAAGGGTCAACACTAGTCGACCCTTCCCAGATTAGTGTCGACTCTTGAGGCCAACAACAAAAGACAAGTGTCGACACCTCCAAGGCTGGTGTCGACACTAAATTTCAGTAACTACTCCAAGAACACAACAGCAAGATGGTGTCAACCCTTCCAACACTGGTGTCGACCCTCGAAGCCAAAACCAACTATGAAAAAGAAAAGAACGACCATTATGAATATGGTTTCCTGGATTAAAAAACAATGAATGATTGTTGAGCATTTTTGTTTATTTATTACTTTGATTAAATTTTAATCTAGCAATTTATTTAGAAACCTAATTCACCCCTTTCTTGGGTTGCCTGCCTAGGTTAACATTACTGCTAGTTGAGTTTCATTTATAATGCATAATAAAGTGGATGAAGTATACATAAATTTGTCTACTCTTTCATGGTTTTTATTTATTTATTTTTGTTTGTCAGTGATTGTTTATTATCATCAATGCATCCTACTTTAATGAATGACTTTTGTTGGTTCATTTGATATTCGCATGAATGCATCAGTTCAATGAATGCTTATTAAAAGTTTAATCAATATATTTTGATTGGGAGGTGTTTAGGCAAACGATTTCTCAGTGTTTGTTGCAAATATGTTATTTTTGTTGTTGTTTTGGTAATGAATATGTGAATGAACCTAGACACATATATAATTTTTGTTTCTAAATGCATCAAATGAATATATTATGTTTGTTAGGTTTTATTATGTTATCAATTATGTTTGTTGGGTTTCATTATTGTGATAACCCGACCCGGTACTATGCTTAATTATGCATGTAATTATGTGTTTGATATGAATTTGCAAGTTTAAGTATATGAATTATGTGAATTTGGAATAATATCTGTTGAATGTAGAAATATCTGTTGTGATTGGAACTTTGAACTGAAAATTGAAAGCCTTAAAGGTGCGATAAGCCAAAACTGACTTCATATCCGTGATTAGCATGATTTATAGAGCTTACGGTGAAATTTTGAAAAATTACGATTCGTAATGTTTAATTAGCCTAAATTATATATCTCTAACTCACTTGTGTTCTTTATTCTTATGGGGACTTGTTTGAGAGTTGGGTTAGAAAGAGAGGAAAAGAGGAAGCCAGGATTTTGCTGAAGTTTCAAAAGGTAAACCCTAGATTGAAGCTAAGGTATGTTAATTTACTTACAATTATTATGAAATTAAGAAGAAATGAGGAATTTGAGCTAGGGTTTTGAGTTGTATAGTGGCTTAAGCTAAAGATATGAAATTGAACCCTAATCTTCCATTTTTGTTTGATTTAAATTCATTCTTGTGATTGACCCATGAAACAAACCCTAGATGATTCATGAAAACAAGATTCGTTGGAAGATTATTCATGGATATATGTATTTTGAACTTGTATGTTATGAAATCTTGAATTTATGAAAAGATAAGACTTTGATTTTAAACTCTAAGCAAGATTGATGTTTTTGAGTTGTGATTATACTTGTATAAGGTTAGTATTTCATGTTTTAAAGGAAGATTACATGAGATCTCGTTTCATGCTATTTCCTACCCTAACTTAGTTCCCTTTCGCTTCTTACTCTTTCCTTAAACCTTAAATATGTAAACATGATATTTTCAATGGAAAACATATGAAATTTTTATAGGAAACATTAATTAAAGTCATGAACATTTAGGGCCGTTTAAAGTACATCTTTGACACAAGCTTTGTACGTGAATCACATGTAGAAAAGTTTAGTATTAAACACTCGAGAGGGATTAAAGAATGAGGAATGATTGAACGGATATGTAATAAATAAATCGATTGAGTGAATTGAAGGCAATGTGTTTTGAAATGTTATGCTTGGTTATGTTTCTGCAGGCTGAATTGTTAAAGAGTATCATCCGACCAAGCACTGTGAGCAAATTCTTTGTAACAGTATTTTCATGTGAAATACTTTGGAATTGTGAAACTTATGCTTTGTATAAATTATGTGCCTTCATAAGTGTTTTCAAAATGATAAAACATGCTTGAAATCTTCAGAGCAATTATGCTATATCAAGTTTTTGAAAGAATGTTTTGATAAGAATGATTGAGTTTCCTTTTGAGTAATGATTATGATAAATTGAGAAAATGTACTTTGATCCTCAGTAACTATTATTTGCCTATGATCCGTCTTAGACGTTTTGCATAAGCTAATGATTTGCGATAAACGTTCTATATGATGTCAACCTTTGACGATTATCTTGTATGGTAATTCATCAAGTTAATTAAGCCTTTCGGATACTCCGCTATGACTTAGAGTTATGAAAGGTTTGATAAGCAATATTTGATACTATGTGATTTGAAACAAGCTTTAATATGATTTGGAATCAAACTTAAATGTATCATTTGATCGAAATAAAAGAACTTCATTAATATTATATGACATGTGCAATATGGACCTGAAGCCGCTTATTATATGTTTGGGCCCAAGGCCGCTTGTTATATGATTGGACCCGAAGCCGCTTGTTATATGATTGGACTCGAGGCCATTTGTTATATGATTGGGCCTGAGGCAGCTTATTATATGACTGGCCCGAGGCCGCTTGTTATATGTTTAGGCCCGAGGCCGCTTGTTATATGTTTGGGTCCAAGACCGCATGTTATATGATTGAGTCTGAGGTCGTTTGGATATATGATTAGGCTCGAAGCCGCTTGTTATATGTTTGGGCCTGAGGCCACTTGTTATATGATTGTGCCTTAGGCCATTTGGATATATGATTGGGCCTAAGGCCATTTTAAATATATGAATATATGACTATCGACATTGTGAGAATCTTATGATCATCTATTTACACTGCTTTGTTGTATTATTAGTCATTGAGTTTCCCTCACCCAATATTATATATGCACATGTAGGTGATTAGCAGCATGGAGCACACCCCTAGAGTCAGCTTCAAGAGCTATTTTGTAACCCAATCGAGTCATGCCTCTGAGATGGAGTTTTGTCTTTGACTCACACCACACCTTGACCTTATTTTCTTTTTGCCATTATGGTCTTGGGTTTGTAAACAATATGTGTAAATTTGTGGCACTTATATTTTTGCTTGGGCATGTAAATGTATTAATGTGTTATGAGGTTATCTTTATAATTTTTGCTCATGATTGGCACAACTCAATGGACTTCTCTTTATTATACGCTCCCGTTTCTGGCCTCATTAGCATAAATATTCTGTATGATCATTTGAGGCCATCAATAATCTAGGGGTTATTAGCCGATTATGACCCAAACTTTTAGGGGCGAGTTCGGGTCATGACAATTATGTTACTGTATTTCAATGAATGTTACTGCTAGTTGAGTTTCATTTATAATGCATAATGAAGTGGATAAAACATATATAAATTTATACTTTGACCCTCAGTAACTGTTATTTTCCTATGATCCGTCTTAGATGTTTTGCATAAGCTAATGATTTGCGATAAACGTTCTGTATGATGTCAACCTTTGACGATTGTCCTGTATGGTAATTCAGCAAGTTGATTAAGCCCTTCAAGTACTCCGCTACAACTTGGAGTTATGAAAGGTTTGATAAGCAATATTTTATGCTATATGATTTGAAACAAGCTTTAATATGATTTGGAATTAGACTTAAATGTATCATTTGATCAGAATAAAGGAACTTCATTAATATTATATGACATGTGCAATATGGACCCGAGGCCGCTTGTTATATGATTGGTCCCGAGGTTGCTTGTTATATTTTTGTGCCCGAGGCCACTTGTTATATGTTTGGGTCCGAGGGCGCTTGTTATATGATTGGGTCCGAGGGCGCTTGTTATATGATTGGGCCCAAGGCTGCTTATTATATGTTTGGGCCCGAGGCCGCTTATTACATGTTTGGACCTGAGGCTGTTTGTATATATGATCAGGCCTAAGGCCACTTGTTATATGTTTGGGCCCGAGGCCACTTGCTATATGATTGGGCTCGAGGTCGCTTGTTATATGTTTGGGCCTGAGACCGTTTGGATATATGATTAGGTCTAAGGCCGTTTGTTATATGATTGGGCCTAAGGCCATTTTGAATATATGAATATATGAGTATAGACATTATGAGAATCTTAAGATCATCTATTTACACTACTTTACCGTATTATTAGTCACTAAGCTTCGCTCACCCAATATTATGTATGCATATGTAGGTGATCAGCAGCATGGAGCACACCCCTAGAGTCAGCGCCAGGAGTTATTTTGTAACCCAATCGAGTCATGCCTCTAACATAGAGTTTTGTCTTTGACTCACACCACACCTTGACCTTATTTTCTTTTTGCCATTATGGTCTTGGGTTTATAAACAATATGTGTAAATTTGTGGCACTTATATTTTTGCTTGGGCATGTAAATGTATTAATGTGTTATGAGGTTATCTTCATAATTTTTGCTCATGATTGGCACAGCTCAATGGACTTCTTTTTATTATACGTTTCTGTTTATGGCCCCATTAGCATAAATACTATGTATGATTGCTTGAGGCCTTCGGTAATCTCCGGGTTACTGACCGGTTATGACCCAAACTTTTAGGGACGAGTTCGGGTCATGACAATTATGATACTATATTTTAATGAATGTTACTGCTGGTTGAGTTTCATTTATAATGCATAATGAAGTGGATGAAATATTTATAAATTTGTCTATTCTTTCGTGGGTTTTTTTTATTATTTATTTTTGCTTGTCAATGTTTGTTCATTATCATTAATGCATCCTATTTCAATGAATGACTTTTGTTGGTTCATCTGATATTTGCACGAATGCATCAGTTCAATGAATGCTTATTAAAAGTTCCATCAATTTATCTACATCTACCTCATTTAAACTTTTATCTACCTCATTCACTATATCTACCCATCTAACTCTTCGATCATCTATTGCTTCACTTGCCTATAAAAGTATATCAGTTTGTTTGATTGTATTCAAGTATAGTAGGAGTAATTGGTACAATAGGGAACCGATCATCCGAAATCAAAATAAGACAAACAATCACACCAAATCAGTCGATCAAGGGGACAATTGGGCGGATGTCTGGCCGGTCAATCGGTGGCCTTAGGGACTTCCAAAATTGTAGGCAGGCTTCAGGTTCTGTTGCTCAGCTTTTCACATTCTTGTTCTATTGCTTAGCTTTTCACACAATTTTCAATTCGTTTTCAAATCCCTATCAAATATTCACACCAATCCCTTAGAAATATTCACATTGACCCCTCTTACTCAAATCATACTCCATATTCACACGGTCATGCCTAGAACCAAAAGAGTAAGAGGAGAACCTGGACAGTCCTCAAATCCTGAACAATAGTATCCTACTCCAGACTTTCTCACTTATGTTCATGAATAAGCCTTTTTGACATTCTACAATTGACCTATTGTATCAGGTAGAAGGGTCAATCTTGCTCCTCAATATGATGCTTTGTTGGTTAGCAAACTTAAGAGTATGGGTTGAAAAAATTTGATAAATTTATCACAAAAAGTATATCCTCGTTTTGTTTCTTTCTTTCATGTGCACTTGGATCATACCCATGAACAAGAGGAAGACTATACTATTATGTCTTATGTGAAAAGTAAACACATTGAATTTTAACATCTGCACTTTAGCAAAAATTATTGGAGTTGAACAATAGGAGATTCAAATGTACTTTCACACCGAGTCTCAATTGGTTGATATTGTTGGTGATATGCCTAAAGTATATTCTACTATTTGTATGAATAAATTTACTGGAAGTAATTTGCAAACTAAACACTTAAAGCCTCACCTTCATATTTTCCACCGATTTCTAGCAGAGAATGTCATTCCAAAAGGAGGACATTTTGATATTGTTCCAATTCATAATGCTTATTTGCTATATTGTTTTGAAATTGGACAGAAATTGGATTTATGCTATATATTCATGAGAGAAATGGCCATTGCTATTACTACCACTAGATAGTCATTGGTTTTTGGAGCACTGCTTACAAAAATTTTCAAATGTTTCAAAGATTAAAGTTGTAGGTGAAGCAGAAACAAAAATATCCTCTAATGTTTCAAAATACACAATTACCCAAACTAGCGATAGTGATCTGTTACTGCAAAGTTTGAATGCTCCAAATGCACCAATAGATGATCCCAAAGAACACGATGAGAATTCCATGCCACCATCTCAATAACATCAATACTGGACTGGTTTTTTGGCTATGGAATAAGAACGGCGCAATCATCGTATTCAATGGAAACAAAACATGGCTAATCAGTTCGATGTATTTGCCAATGCTCAAAAGTCATTAATTCAACAATTTGGTGATTTTCGTGTTGACACTGAAAAAGGTCATCAAAAATCAAGTAATCGCATTGATCAAACTGAGCTCTAAGTGACTGACATCTATCATCGCTACATCCTTTTACCATCGCCTAACACTAAGCATTGAACTTATTGAGAGGGAGAAAGACTAAGGTAGCATTTGGTTTAGTTTTAGAATCATGATTTGAGAATGGAGTTGTATTTTGAGTTTATGAGTTGTTGAATCATGATTTAAAAAGAAAAAATTTGTTTGGTTATGAGTTTTGAAAAGCGTTTTGAATTTTTGCAATGAGTTTTGAAATAAGAAAAGTTGTTTGGTTTCAAAACTTAATTCAAAAACTTATAACTCATAACTAAACACACAACTCAAAACTCTATTGAAAATTCTATTCAAAGCTCATAACCTGTAACGCCCTCAAAACAATACATAAAACCCATCACTTTAGACAAGCATTGACATAAAAGAAACCAACCATTTCTATTCATCAGAGTGATTCTTACAACTGTATTATATGTTAACAACAAAAGCAAATGCCCTTTGGGCTTACAGCTTTCCAAGTTAACACTTGGTTACAAAAAAAGTGCTAACTCGATACATATTAAGCCATTGGCTTGAATTTACAAGTAATACATCAAAATAAACAAAAAGAGTCTTCAACTCTCATCATCATCCAAGCTATGTCCTTGGAGGTGGCATACTACCTGTACCTGAAAATAATGTCCCATAAAGGGTGAGCCAACGCCCAGTAGAGATATGCTAAACACAGTATGAGCAATAACTAAGACATTAGCAATTGATAAATGTTCAATTTCCATAAACCAATTCGTAACCACTATGTACATGTTTCATTTCGATTTCCATTTCTTATCAATTTCACACTTTACATCAACGGCTCAGAACCTGGCCAACCACTTATATGAGACAATGACTCATATTAAACATTTCCCATTTTACAATAGATAAACATGCTAGTTGTATCAACATCTCAACAGATAAGCATACAAGCTGTATCCACACTTCAACAGATATGTATATTAGCTATATCAACACTTCCAATGATAAGCATATGAGTTGTATCAACACTTCCAAAGATAAGCATATGAGCTATATCAACACATTATCTGACAAGCATATAAGCTGTATCAGTGGAGTCCATCCCCTATCTCCTCCCAAACAACATCCGGTTTAGAGGTCCATCCCCTATCTTCTCCTAAACCGTGGAGTACATCCTCTATCTCCTCCCACACACACAACGTATATACACAAAGGTCATATACACAATCAATCAATACATAACGTTAATGTATTCTATCAACCGTCATACTCTATGACATATCCAATTGATTAGTTTTAGTTTGCCTAATCATCATGCATTGTCTACAATAATCAAAACTACCCTCCACCGGTAGCCCTAGCAATTATTTCTAAACAGATAATAAAAGCTCCAACAGATAAAATATCAATGTTTCAAAAGTGAGCGATTAATAAATCTAACTCTACTATTCAATCATATAATGAACCAATTTCATTATTTCCAACTCAATTCCATATAACCACCATTTTCCCAAATTAATCATACCAATTAATTTATACAACCAATTAGGGTTTTCTACCCCATTTCCCAATATTGACTCAATGGTCTAAATATCAACAACCAACATCAATAACACCATTTTGAAACCCAAAATACATATTATGAGCCCAAAATCACAAAACCCTCTTTAACACATTTGAAACCCTAAGTCCCATAATCAACCATTTAAACAATAAGCTCAAAATCTAGGTTAAAACCCATAAGAGTGAGTAGGAATCCCTACCTCAAATTTGGAACTCAAGGAAAGAAGATGACGAAAACGAAGTTGCTCCAAACCACGAGTTTCTCGGATCAAAAGATAGCCCTCAACGATCAACAACCTTTTTGTAAAGGCCAAAGGTGAGGAAACAACCCTTACTAGATCAATATCTAGAAAGAAGGCAAGGTTCTAGAGAGAGAAGCTCTCAAATGGCTTTTTAGAAAGTAAGAGAGAGAGAGAGAGAATGTAAAAAGTGATTTTAAAATGCCCAGCTGCCAACTGATATACGACATTCCCGCTCGAGCAAAGAACACAACGCTCGAGCGTCAAGAACAAAAAACTAGGTCCGCTCGAGCGCAATAAGGCCCGCTCGAGCGCCAAGACACAAGAATAAAGTACATCCGCTCGAGCGCGAAAACCAGTCCGCTCGAGCGTAGATTTCCCCCTCCCAGAACTTACACCCAAAGGTACTACCCGCTCGAGCGCCACCGCTCGAGCGTAAAGAGACCCGCTCGAGCGTAAAAATCACACCTGCAGAAGTTTTGCAGGGACACGAAAAACTGGGAGCATGCAATCTCCGCTCGAGCGCAAGAAGACCCGCTTGAGCGGAACTCCTAAAAACTGGGCAACAAAGAATTGAAACCAAAGCCTAACCAACCTGTAACAACTCTGCCCAAAACATCCTAAAACTCAATCAAGCGGAATTAAAGGATGACAACAAGGTATACCACCACCAACATCACGGAACCGAGTCCGGAATACAACAGAACAGTAAAGGGACAACCGGGATCGCTATAACCTCCCCCCTTAAAGAATTTCGTCTCCGAAATTAAATACAAGTTTTTTCAAAAACAAGATTTTCTCAATTCTCAACAATATTACAACATAATATTAGACAACCCGACCCATTACCGGTCAATCCCATCTCTTTTCAAGAGGCATATCACATTATTCATAGCAACCTGCATTATCAGCATGCATTCTTTTGAAATTTATCAATTTCAGCTCATTTTCCACAATTCCATAATACGTGTAACATTATTATCACGCTTGCATTTCCACAGTATACTTAACATATGCAATGTTAAAACAAACTTCCATTAACCAAAATATTTACAATGTTTTACAACTTAAGACACATACAATGTTCTTAAAGTTCAACGATATTACAAAAATTACCAATACATGGTTACACATCAACAAACAAGTCCGGATATTTCTCGTGGACTTCCAGCTCACGTTCCCAAGTGGCTTCCTCCACTCTGTGATGTTTCCACAAAACCTTCACCAAAGGAATGGTCTTGCCACGCAGGACTTGATCCCACCTATCCAAGACCTGAACCAGTCTCTCCTCATACGAGGCATCCTCATCTACCTCCAAGTCGGTCCAATCTAACACATGGGACGGATCCGGCTCATACTTCTGAAGCATACTCACATGAAACACGCCATGCACTTCGGACAACTGCGGCGGTAAAGCTAAACGATAAGCAACCTCCCCAATCCTCTCAAGGATCTCAAAGGGACCAATAAACCGAGGGGACAACTTCCCACTCTTCCCAAACCTCATCAAACCTCGCCTAGGTGATATTTTCAAGAAGACATGATCACCTACCTCAAACGCCAAAGGCCTCCTCCTACGGTCGGCATAACTCTTTTGGCGACTCTAGGCTGTAACAAGCCTCCTACGGATAAGCTCAACTTTCTCCGTCGTCTCCCTAACCAACTCCAGACCCAACAAAGGTGCATCACCCACCTTGGCCCAACACACTGGAGACCTACACGGTCGGCCATACAAGGCCTCAAACGGTGCCATACCGATGCTAGACTGAAAACTGTTGTTGTAAGCAAACTCCACCAAGGGCAAGTGCCTCTCCTACGTCCCACTAAAGTCAAGGACACAACCTCGAAGCATATCCTCAAGGATCTGAATAGTACGCTCGGACTGCCCGTCAGTCTGAGGATGATAAGCCATACTAAAGGTCAACTTGGTGCCCAAGGCACTCTGCAAACTCTGCCACAACCTAGCAGTAAAACGAGGATCTCTATCTGAGACGATCGTCACTGGGACCCCGTGCAATCTCACTATGTCCCGAATATACAAGTCGGCGAGATGATCTACCGAATCTCTCACGCGCATAGGAATGAAGTACGCCGTCTTAGTCAACCAGTCTACAATCCACCCAAATGGCATCACTACCCCGCTGAGTCCTCGGAAGACCTACAACGAAGTCCATAGTGACATGCTCCCACTTCCACTCGGCAATAGGCAAGGGTTGCAACAAACCCGCTGGCCTCTGATGCTCGGCCTTCACTTGCTGGCAAGTAAAGCACTTCGATACAAAAACAGCCACATCTCTCTTCATACCCCGCCACCAAAACTGGCGACTCAAATCCCGATACATCTTAGTGCCTCCCGGATACACCACAAGACGTGAATGATGGAATTCTCGGAGTACTTCCTCTCGGCAAGACTCCGACACAAACAAACGGTCTCGGTATCTCACACTCAGGTCGGGATACACCGTCAAACCCTTCTCAACCTTCCCATTTGAGATCTTCTCTCAGAGGGATTCTACCTCAAGGTCACCTCTCTGTGCCTCTAACACTCGGGTCACAAGTGTAGGCTGCGCAACAACAGAAAACAAGGCCGCAGCCTCAACTAATTCACTCAGAAGCAAGTCAAACTCGCCAAGTGCACCCAACATCTCCCATTCTCGGATGGCTATACAAGCTACATCACTAATGGATTTCCTACTAAGGGTATCGGCCACAACATTGGCCTTACCCGGGTGATAGTGCAACTCAAAATCATAGTCTTCAATGAACTTCATCCATCTCCTCTGCCTCAAATTCAAGTCTCTCTATGTAAACAGATACTTCAAACTCTAGTGGTCCGAGAACACCTCGAACCTCTCACCATAAAGGTAGTGCCTCCAAATCTTCAAGGCAAAGATCACTGCTGCTAACTCTAGGTCCTGTATAGGGTAATTCTTCTCGTGTATTTTCAACTGACGTGAGCCATAAGCTACCACTTTCTCCTCTTGCATCAACACACAACCCAAACCGTCTTGTGAGGCATCACAGTAAACCGCATAACCCAACCCTCTCTCCGGAATAATCAAAACTGGAGCGGTGTTCAATCTAACCTTCAACTCTTGGAACGACTTTTCGCAAGTCTCACTCCACACAAACTTGACCCCTTTTCGTGTCAATCTAGTCAACGGCGAAGCTAGCCTGGAGAAATCTTTCACAAACCGACGGTAATACCCAGCTAATCCCAAAAAACTGCGGATCTCAAACACACTCTTAGGCTGTGCCCAATCTTGCACTGCCTCTACCTTGGATGTATCAACAGACACCCCTTCCCCAGATACCACATGGCCTAAGAATTTGACCTCTCCTAGCCAGAACTCACACTTTCCAAACTTGGCATATAGCCTATGGGCTCTAAGCAACTCAAGTACCACTCTCAAGTGTCCCTCGTGCTCCTCCTCAGAAGGCGAATAGATAAGAATGTCGTCCATGAAAACGACTACAAATCGATCCAAGAATTCCCAGAAGATCCAGTTCATCAAGTCCATAAAGACTGCCGGTGCATTGGTAAGCCCGAATGGCATCACCAGAAACTCATAATGGCCATACCGCGTACGGAATGCCGTCTTAGGAATATCCTCCTCCCTGACCCTCAACTGGTGGTAACCTGATCTCAAGTCTATCTTAGAGAAACAACGGGAACCCTTCAACTGGTCAAACAGATCATCTATACGGGGCATAGGGTACTTATTCTTTACCGTAGCCCGATTCAACTTCCGGTAGTCTATATACAATCTCAAGGCACCATCTTTCTTTTTAGCAAAGAGGGTCGATGCTCCCCACGGTGAAACACTAGGGTGAACAAAACCCTTATCTAGCAATTCCTGGAGCTGAATCTTCAACTCGCTTAACTCGGCTGGGGCAAAACGATAAGGTGCCATAGAAATCGGCACTGTGCTGGGCACTAAATCAATAGAGAACTCTATCTCTCGGTGAGGTGGCAAACTAACGAGATCCTCGGAAAAAACATCCGAATACTCACAAACCACCCTCGGCAATACAATCTGGGTCTCATCACACTCACCACTCAAAAAGCTAGCAAGTAGACCACTAAGCTCACTCCGCCCTCGCGGATCATACATCGGTGGCAACACACTACCAACCCGATCCCCCAAGAAATGGAAACACTCCCTGCTCAAGGTGCAAACCGTGACCCTCTGGCGGTAGCAATCAATAACAGCCCGGTATGACGATAGCCAGTCCATACCCAAAATAACATCAAAACCCTTCATGGGCATGACAACAAAGGGAAAATGAAGCCTATGGTCGGCGACCTCTATATCACAACCTCTAACACCTTGTTTCAAGATCAACTCACCACCAATTGGCGATACCACACATATAGGAGATGCTAACTGTGCCAACTCCAATTCCAAGATAGATGCAAATGCAGCAGATACAAAAGAATGAGATGCACCGGTATCAATCAATACATTAGCAACCGAGTTGCAAAACAAGAAGGTACCTCTCACAACTGACGGAGCCGGTACTAGATCCTGCGCAGTAACAGCATACACGCGCCCTGTAGGCCCCTGATCTACCTGCTCACCTCTAGGAGCAAAAGACTGCTGCACTGACTGGGATGACGAAGCTCCCTGATTGGCCCTCGAGGCCTGCACAGACTGAGCTGGCTGAAAACTCTGCGTCTGCCTAGAACCAGACGCTCCTGAAGTGGCACTCAACTGTAGGCAAAACCTCTTCAGGTGCCTAGGCTAACCACACTGATAGCAAGACAAAGGCTGGCCCTTGCCCTGACTCTGGCCCTGAGGTTTAGCTGAAGAAGAAGCAGCTCGCTGACCCCCTCCCTTCTGTGGGCAAACCGAAGACTTGTGACCCAGCTGGCCACACGCAAAACAAGTCAAGCCTCCCTGACTACCTCTCCTAGAGCCCGTACTCGGCACTGGGAAGGTCGATCTAGCCAAACCACCCTGAGACTGCTGAGGGTTAGAACCCCTCTGTCTCCTGCCATCACCCTGACCATCTTGGCTTCTCTTGGAGCCCCTCTGCCCCTCGTCTTCCTCCTGTATCATAATCTCCATATGAGCAGCAGCATCAACCAAACGCCTATACTCTCGGATAAAGGACCCTCCAACCCTCAACTTGAGTCCACGCCTCAACTTCCGCTCAAACTCAAAACAACGGCGTTCCTCGAACGCCACCAATTCAGGTGCAAACCTGGACAAACTAGTAAAAGTAGCCTCAAACTCGGCCACTGACAAGCTCTGCTGTCTAAGCTGGTAAAACTGCTCTCTCAACTTCTCCGTAGCAGCTGAAGATAAAAACTTTTCCTGGAAAGCATTCACAAACGCCTCCTATGTACCACCAACACTGTCTTTCTCGTACTTCCACCATTGACCCGCATCTCCCTTCAGTTGGAAGGATGCCAAGGTCACTTTTAAAGCCCCGTCCACACTGCCAAGCATCTCGAACGTCTTCTCCATCTGTTCCAACCACTCGTCAGCTTTAAGTGGCTCCTTCGGATCCCCAACAAACTCGTCCGGATTGGACCGGAAGAATTCCCTCTTTAAGAAGGAAGGCCCTGCCTCAACAACCTGGGCCTGAACTGGAGCCTGAACTGGATTCTCAGCTCGGAAAATACCCACAAACTCCCTCAAAACATCGGCTATCCCTCGGGCCAAAGCGCCCATAGCCTCTTGACCTGCTGGCTCGGCCACATTAGCCTGGCCAACCCCCTCCTGCTGTGCCGGAATATCATCCGGTAAAGGCATCTCCTGCCTACCACGTCTGCCTCGTCTACCACGTCCTCGTCCTGATATCCTAATAGAGGTGACGAAGAACGTTAGCACACTCATAAATGTGTTGAAACTAAACACTTGCGTCCTAATACATGGACAACTATAATTCACTCCACGTAGGCACATAAACACATAAGCACTTACGAATTTCGTTCCCGGATAATGATAGTCCCGAGGCGTTACTAGAGTTCCAGTTAGAAACAGCATTGATCAAGCGCTTTTTCTAACAAGACTCCCAGAAACCCAAGGATCCAATCAACATCCTAGAAATTACATTCCATACCCACATTGTCACATAAGCATGTTATCAATAAAACACATAGCATATGACACTACATCTAACTCTCTATCAAGCGAGACAAACCCATTGTGATCCTAATCACTTCCCACGTACCCAAAGTATTCGAACCCGGTACGCTCTGATACCAAGTTGTAACGCCCTCAAAACAATACAAAAAACCCATCACTTTAGACAAGCATTGACATAAAAGAAACCAACCATTTCTATTCATCAGAGTGATTCTTACAACTGTATTACATGTTAACAACAAAAGTAAATGCCCTATGGGCTTACAGCTTTCCAAGTTAACACTTGGTTATAAAAAAAGTCCTAACTCGATACATATTAAGCCCTTGGCTTGAATTTACAAGTAATACATCAAAATAAACAAAAAGAGTCTTCAACTCTCATCATCATCCAAGCTATATCCTTGAAGGTGGCATACTGCCTGTACCTGAAAATAATGTCCCATAAAGGGTGAGCCAACGCCCAGTAGAGGTATGCTAAACACAGTATGAGCAATAACTAAGACATTAGCAATTGATAAATGTTCAATTTCCATAAACCAATTCGTAACCACTATGTACATGTTTCATTTCGATTTCCATTTCTTATCAATTTCACACTTTACATCAACGGCTCAGAACCTGGCCAACCACTTATATGAGACAATGACTCATATTAAACATTTCCCATTTTACAATAGATAAACATGCTAGTTGTATCAACATCTCAACAGATAAGCAGACAAGCTGTATCCACACTTCAACAGATATGCATATTAGCTATATCAACACTTCCAATGATAAGCATATGAGCTATATCAACACTTCCAAAGATAAGCATATGAGCTATATCAACACATTATCTGACAAGCATATAAGCTGTATCAGTGGAGTCCATCCCCTATCTCCTCTCAAACAACATCCGGTTTAGAGGTCCATCCCCTATCTTCTCCTAAACCGTGGAGAACATCCCCTATCTCCTCCCACATACACAACGTATATATACAAAGGTCATATACACAATCAATCAATACATAACGTTAATGTATTCTATCAACCGTCATACTCTATGACATATCCAATTAATTAGTTTTAGTTTGCCTAATCATCATGCATTGTCTACAACAATCAAAACTACCCTCTACCGGTAGCCCTAGCAATTATTTCTAAACAGATAATAAAAGCTCCAACAGATAAAATATCAATGTTTCAAAAGTGAGCGATTAATAAATCTAACTCTACTATTCAACCATATAATGAATCAATTTCATTATTTCCAACTCAATTCCATATAACCACCATTTTCCCAAATTAATCATACCAATTAATTTATACAACCAATTAGGGTTTTCTACCCCATTTCCCAATATTGACCTAATGGTCTAAATATCAACAACCAACATCAATAACACCATTTTGAAACCCAAAATACATATTATGAGCCCAAAATCACAAAACCCTCTTTAACACATTTGAAACCCTAAGTCCCATAATCAACCATTTAAACAATAAGCTCAAAATCTAGGTTAAAACCCATAAGAGTGAGTAGGAATCCCTACCTCAAATTTGGAACTCAAGGAAAGAAGATGACGAAAACGAAGTTGCTCCAAACCACGAGTTTCTCGGATCAAAAGATAGCCCTCGACAATCAACAACCTTTTTGTAAAGGCCAAAGGTGAGAAACAACCCTTACTAGATCAATACCTAGAGAGAAGGCAAGGTTCTAGAGAGAGAAGCTCTTAAATGGCTTTTTAGAAAGTAAGAGAGAGAGAGAGAATGCAAAAAGTGATTTTAAAATGCCCAGCTGCCAACTAATATACGACATTCCCGCTCGAGCGGAGAACACAACGCTTGAGCGTCAAAAACAAAAAACTAGGTCCGCTCGAGCGCAATAAGGCCCGCTCGAGCGCCAAGACACAAGAATAAAGTACATCCGCTCGAGCGCGAAAACCAGTCCGCTCGAGCGTAGATTTCCCCCTCCCAGAACTTACACCCAAAGGTACTACCGGCTCGAGCGCCAAAGTACCCGCTCAAGCGCCACCGCTCGAGCGTAAAGAGACCCGCTCGAGCGTAAAAATCACACCTGCAAAAATTTTGCAGGGACACGAAAAACTGGAAGCATGCAATCTCCGCTCGAGCGCAAGAAGACCCGCTCGAGCGGAACTCCTAAAAACTGGGCAACAAAGAATTGAAACCAAAGCCTAACCAACCTGTAACAACTCTGCCCAAAACATCTAAAAACTCACTCAAGCGGAATTAAAGGATGACAACAAGGTATACCACCACCAACATCACGGAACCGAGTCCGGAATACAACAGAACAGTAAAGGGACAACCGGGATCGCTATATAACCAAACTCTTTTTAAAATTCAATTCAAAAAAATAATTATTGAGAAAAATATATTTTTATTTAAAAAATTCAAAAAATTTTGAAAATATTTTTTATTTAAAATATTAGAAAATATATTATTTTTTGTTCAAAAAAATATTCAAGTAGTGCTTTAAAATTACTTTTTGATTGTATATTTGATTGAAATTTTTTTTAATTGTTTTGTTTAAAAATGTTTTTTTATTTTTTTAAATTATTGTGACAAATTAATTTTTATTTAATTTTTTTTTGTTAATTTTAAATAAATGGCCAAATAATTTGTCATTTTGATCTAAAATAATAATTTCTATATTTAAAAAATATCAAAAACAAATATATTTTTTTTTTCAAATAACAAGTGGAAAAAAAAAATTCCAGTCAATCGGTCGGCCGGACGTCCTAGCGGATGACTGAGTAGACTCAAAAATTCAAAAACTATCTGGGAGGATGTCTGGCCGGACAACCGGATAGACCCAAAAATTCAAAAACTCTCTGGTTACCAAACATGTTTTCAAATGTGTTTTGAAATGTGATTTAGAATCATATTTTGAAAATTATAATCAAACAGAGGGTTGGAATATGATGGTGGAATCATGATTCCAGAATGGAACCAAACAGAGCCTAATGGTTCTCATAGAGGGAGAGAAAGACTATGATTATTTTCTTAATTTTTAAGTTGTTTTTAGTTTGTATTTTAAGTCTTTTGTTGGCTTTGTTAGTTTGCATTTAAGGTCTTTTGTTGGTTTGCATTTTAAGTCTTTTATTTGTTTGTTAGTTTCCATTTTAAATCTTTGATTGGTATCCGACTTATGATAACTTTCTATTATGTTTACTACTACAAGTACGTGTATGGATAGCAGAAGAGCTTCATAGTTCACATGGTCCATAAGATGTTAAATATCATTACTAAAACAACCATAATGGAAACTTATACAACCATAAGATGTTAATGGAAACTCAAATTAAAACAACCATAATGGAAGCTCAAAAAAAAAAATTGCTATTAGAAGTCAAATATCATTACTAAATTGAAACATAAACTAACTCCAAGCCCTTGGATTGTATTTACAAAACACTCAAGACATGTTATTTTTTGATCGAAATAAGATTTGTCATTGAAGATCTTCGTAGTAAGACCTATAGCGATTCTGGTTTAAGACCCGACCCATTTGATATCCTGGATTCGAGTTTCATGGTTTTGTATTGTTGTTCATGACTTATTACTCTTTTCCTTCTTTGAGTTTGGCTAATTGGATGTGTTGGTTACGTTTGGAACAGGTTGGTACCTTGTTTTTCAAAAATCTCGTTGCTTAGAATTTTACTTCTATGCTCGAGCGCCACTTCTTGTACTTGAGCGGTCTTTGTGAACTCTCAGTACTTTTACAGGTCTACAAAACTACTAGGATTTGTTATTCTTCGCTCGAGCGGTGCTTCTTACACTTGAGCGGTATTGGAGCGGCCTTTTTTGTGCTCGAACATTGGCCTTCTGTTGGTAAAACTATTGGGAGGGTGTATTTTACACTCGATCGTCACTTCTTGCGCTCAAGCAGTAATTATTTTTGTGTCTAGACGCTCGAGCGTCACTTCTTGCACTCGAACGGACTACGCGTATATCAATCCGTAAAAGTCACTTTTTCATATCTCTCACTCTCTCTCTCTCTCTCTCTCTCTAAACTTTCTAAAAATCCTAAGTTGAGACCCTTTCTTTCTAAAACTCACATTCTCTCTACAAATACACTAAGAAGTTAGAACTCACCTAGGACGTCATTTTCATTCGAATAGAGTTGGGTTTCGACTTTATCCGAGTTTCATCAGTGTTTATCTCGTCTTCTAGCTTTGAGATAGGGATCCTCTATACTCTTTTATGATTTTTAACTTAGTTATTTGTTTTTATAAAACAATCTTGTAGTTTTGGAGGATTTTAAACAAACCTAGGGTTTTAGTTAAAATCAAAAGAGGGGTTTTCAAATTGATGTATTGAAAATGGTTGTGGGAGTGAAAATAAGGTTGAGTTGTGATAAAACTATTGATTTTGATATTGGGAATGGATTTTGGGGGGAAAAAAAAAAAGAAGAGGCTTTGCCTTAAATGTCTCAAATATTTATTTTGTATAAATAAATGGAATTGATGTTGGAAATGTGAAATTGGATGAATATTGATATGGATGGTAGAGTTGGATATGTATTATCGTTCACATCTTAAATTTTGGAAAGTTTATATCTATTGGAGATTTTATATCTGTTTAGAAATATTTGTTTTGGGCTATAGGTGGAGAATAGCTATGATTGTTGTAGAAATTATATGAGGATTAGGTGAATTGAAACTAATTTCTCATCCATGTGCATTGAACATCGTTGTTCATTTAATACATTGTAAATGTATATGATTTTGAGAAAAATTGGTGAACGTGGGAAAGAGGTGTGTATCATCAAATCAAGTTGGCCTGTGTGTCTAAGGTGAAAGTCCCAAAAAATGCACGTATGCCAGTTCTCGCGGATGAAATATCTATAAAATGGCAATAGTAGTGCTTGTATAGACTATGTTTACATAAGTGCCATTTGATGGTTTCCCACGGACGAAATATTCGTGAAAGGTTGTACTTTGAGATTCCCAGAGTTATGATTCATGGCCCTGTTTTTTAATGTAAAGGAAATGAATGATGAATTGTAATAGAAACTGGACCTTGCATGGTTTTTAGAAAGAGAAAACATTTTTATCATGAGCATTGTATATGCGTTTCACCCCTATATCTTTGTTAAGATTCGTGTATTGTGTTAGATTATTTCTACTAGGCTTTGGGTCACCTTGTATAAGAAAAATTATTTTCAGGTGTTGGTGAGATGCCTTCGCCAAAGCAGTGGCTTGGAGGATTGGAGAAAAAGTTTCATTTTGTTTTCTTGTTGTAATTATTTTGTACAAGTCTATGGGCTTTATTTGTATTGGATTTAAATCTATTGTGATATAACCAAGTACAGTCTTAGAAAGCTGTAGCCTTTAGGGCATTTCAATTATCTGTTTGACTTCTATTTCATATCTTTATTGTTGACACATGCTATAGATTCAGGGTTAGGACTCATTAATGTATATTCGTATGTGTTACCCTTTTGTACAACCAAGTCTAGTGTAATGGAAGGATGTTATTGTGATATCCCTGTTCCGTGATATGTTAATTGGTCCTTAACATGAATGTGATTATGTGTTTAATATGATTTTGTGTGCCATTATGTGAAAATATATGGTTTTGAATTTCTATCTGTTCACCATAGGAATATCTGATTGATTATTTGCTTTGAAATTAATTTGAAGGCCTTATCGGCCACGAAACCTGAAATCAATTACGCCATTGTGATTAGCATAATTTTTAGAGCCTACGGTGAAATTTAATTGAAAATTGATTCGAATCAAAATAATTAGATTCAGAACGATTAATTAAGTACTCAATTAGTTAATATTGGTAAATTGACTTAGTGGGGCTATATAAGAGGCCATATATACTCAATCTCTCTCTTTTTGATTCATTTTGGCTGATTTTGGGCTCTTGAGTGTGAGAAAGCCGAATTATAGAGAGAGAGAGAGAAAGAGAGTGTGTGTGTGTGTGTGTGTGTGTGTGTGTGTGTGTGTGTGTGTGTGTGTAGGAGATTGGGGTTTTGGTCTTGAGGCTTGGAGATTTTGGAAGATTACTCAAGAATTGCTTTAGATTGAAAAGTTTAAGCCTCTAGGTAAGTAAATTCATGAGTTTAAGTTGTAATGTTGTGAATGCAAGTGATATGGTAACTCATGGCAAAGAATTAAGTTGATTTTGTTGAATTGAAAGTCCATATGTGCATGCATGTGTATAATTGCCATAAATTTGTATAGTTGAGTATGAAAAATATGATCTATGTAGAAATTTGGTTAGAACTCATGCTTGTGATCACCATTTGCACCATTTAAGTTGAAATGAGAGTTATATTCCACATGCATGTACAAATTATGAGGAAATGAGTTTGAGATACATGGAATTGTTATCATGAAAGCAAGTTTGGTGTAATTTGGGACATTCATGTGTTTGATTCATGAAATTGAGCTTCATAATATTGTAATTCGGTGTTTATACCATGTTAGTATATGTGTGACAACCCTCACCACTGATTAGTGCTAATCTATGATTAAGCATGTTAAGTAACTGATTTGACTGACATTTTGAACTGACTGATTGAGTGTATTAGTTTAAATGCATTTCTATCTGTTTGTCATTGATTTATCTGTTCATGTTTTAAGTTTTGAACTGTAAATTGAAGGTCTTATCGGCGGTCGAATCTGAAATTGATTAGTGTTTTGTGTTAATTAGAATTAATGTGATTTTATGGTAAATTTAGTTGAAATTTGATTTGGTATGATTAAATTAGATTAAATGAAGTTAAAATGCATCAACTTGAGTTATTTACCAAAATGGCACTTAGTGGACTTTCTTGAGCCTTTTATTTGATTTATACATGTTAGCTTTATCACCAAATTTCCTCAGCCATTTTCCTGAGCCTTAACCGACTAGAGAGAGTGAGAGAAAGGAAAAACTTGATTTCATCAAAAATTGGCTTGGAGGCTTAGGAGATTGAAGGATTCCTTGCTAATTGAGCTCCTAGACTTGAAATTGAGGACCTAAGGTAGAGAATTCATCTTCTCCATTATGAATTTGAGTTACTTCTTGCATGGTTCTTGGTGTATTAGAGTTTAGAGTCAAGATTTGGCTTAAAATGTGGAATAGTGTGCTTGAATCATGCATGTATGTACACATTGTTGAATTTTAAGGTTGTTTTTCATGAATTTCCACATGCATGTCCATATTTGGGTTATAGTTCATGAATTCATCATGTTTTGGAGTGAATTGACTCATTTGATCATGCATTGGAAGCTTTGAAGTTGATTAAATTCATGCATGTTGCATGTTCATCATGTTCTTGAGGTTTTGTTTGAAAATGGGTTCAATTGAACTACCTTTGGGCTTTGATTTTGCAAATTAATCTTTGAAACATATCATATTATGAGTTTTGAAGTGTTTTCCAGAAAATTAGTCCAAAAGGATCGAATTTGATGCTTTAAATGTTGATTTTGAGCTTGGAGGTTCAATATGGAAATTTCAAAATTTTGACCCATGCTCGAGCGTACACTTTGAGTTCATGCAGTCCGCTCGAGCGAGTAAAGCGACGCTCGAGCGTGAAATGCATGTATCCAGCACTTTGCATGTGTTTACAGTCTGCTCGAGCGAGGGAATGCCCGCTTGAGCGAGGACTTGTGTCTCACGCTCGAGCGGGGGTCGAGTGCTCGTCGAGCGTGAATTTCATGCATCCAGTACTTTTGCAGTCCGCTCGAGCGAGGAAAGTCACGCTCGAGCGGAGCTCATTTGTCTGCATGTCCGCTCGAGCGTAGAAAGACACACTTAAGCGAGACCCCTATTTTCTGAAAATTCTGAAAAGTGTTTTAAAGTGCATCTTTGCATCATCATTCCATCCTAGGCACTCCTAGGCCTAGTTTAAGGCATCTTAATGAGGATATTGATGTAGAATCACACCGAGGCAAATTAGGGATTAAGTTATTATTTCCCAACTATGTAGCTTAGTGTGTGTTCGTTCTGTAACTGTGTAGGGTTGGCATCCGAGGACGCTCTAGCTGCTTATAGCCCAGTGCTCTATGAGTAACAATGTTGTAAAGATATGTTCAATCATGAATATTTTCTGAATGAACAACTGTACTGCTTTCTGAAATGATATTTCTTACTGAATGAATGTTTGTCCTATTTGTGAACTATATTCGTGGCATCCATAGCAATTTACTATTACTGTACTGTACTGCTACTGTCATAAAGATCTCTGTTGGTTCACATGTTTGGAACCACTACTGTTTACTGATATGATGGCCATCAACTGACTGTTCGATCTGTTAAGACCTACTGTACCATTTTGCTATTGGATGTACTACATATGACTATTATAGTTTCTGAATGACTGTTATGGCATGAAATATGAGCCACAAACTGAATGACTGATATACTAATAAATAACTGTTTTCAATACTGAAAGGACATTCATTCTTAACCTCTTTACGCATATGTTATTCACTGGGCTTTAGCTCACTGCTCATATATATATGTAGGTGTTCAAGCACCGGACCGTTGCTAGAAGCGTCAGGCTAAGCCCATATTTTGTCAAGCCAACCTTTGTGCCTCACTTCGAGGTTCCAGATTTGTTCAAGCTAAGGCTGCTTTTGGGGTGTCTCAGATTCACCCTATCTGTCTCTGTTATGTATAGACTTAATGATATTTGTACTGTACTGTTATAGTGGGGATTTGGTCCATAACCTGAATGCTTGTAAATGATGTATGTATATACTGTTTTTGTTCTGAATGTGAATATGTTATGAAAAGTCTTTTTGCATGCAGACTGTCACAGCTCATTGGACATCTTTTAATTACTGTTTTGGCTTCCGCCAGCCCCTGTACTTTGTATTACTGTTTTACTATTAAGCAGGCCATCGGTAATCTCGGATTACTGGCCGGTTACGGTACTAAACCCATAGGGCGCGGGTTTGGGTCGTGACAATATGTTTATGTGAAGTTTGAGCTATAATGTGCAAGAAATATTGATTTGAATGTTGAATTCGAGCTCAAGAACATGTTCTGGATTTTCCAGAATTTTGAGGTCCGCTCGAGCGGGGAAACTGTCGCTCGAGCGTGAAATTCGTACTCCCAGTATATTTTTGCAGACATGACGTCCGCTTGAGCGGGGAAGTTCACGCTCGAGCGGGGAGTCATGTAGTGAGGCCTTCCGCTCGAGCGCCATAATTCACGATCGAGCGTAAATTCGACATAACCAGTACTTTTGCAAACCTCATGGGTCCGCTCGAGCAGGGAAGTACACGCTCGAGCGGGGACCCTATTTTCTGAAATTTTAAAAAGGCACTCTGTGTTTCGTTTTCTATTCTCTTTCACTTCTAAGTACTCTTAGGCACACATTGAGCATTGTAATTGAATTAAAGGGATAAGAATAAAGCCTAAAGAGGAATATGTGAATTAAAAAACGGATTGAATTGTTTGTGACCCTTTTGTGTTCATGGAATGTGTAGGGTCGAACTCCAAGGCAAACCAACCAACCGATCACTGTGAGTAATATCTTAACAGAGATATCTAAAATATGTTGTTGTCTAATTGCTAACTTCTATGTAAGTTTTATAAGTTCATTGATTCGATTGGCGGACAATGTTGCTATACCAAATTAGTGGGTCAGAGGCCGTTTTGACATGAATAGATGGGCCAGAGGCCGTTTTGACAAGAATGAATAGGCCGGAGGCCGTTTTGACATGAATGAATAGGCCGGAGGCCGTTTGACACGAATGAATGGGCCAGAGGCCGTTTCGACATGAACGAGTGAATGGGCCAAAGGCCATTTTGACACAAATGAGAGTTTGAATGGGCCAAAGGCCAGTTTGTTTGGAACCGTAATCACTTGACCTAAATTGTGTATATATGTTAAACAGAAATATGAATTGGGCCTAAGGCCGTTTGAAGCATGTTGTTCTACATATCGTCTGTATAGCTTCTTTAATTGATATTATTCACTGGGTTTTCGCTCACGCTCATTCATGTGTTTGTAGGTGAGCCAAGGGAAGTCCAAACCCAGCCCTAGTGAAGTCTATGTGGAACAACAAAGGTTTTGGGAGAGTCAGCCCTTGTGTCTCACGCACGAGACCCGTCTTCGCCCTTTTGTTATATATTTATATTCTGTCATGTTGGCGAAGACTTTGCATTTGTTGTATATAGGCGTGATGGGTTGACTTAGACTTATATGATCCTGTATGTACAGAACCTTATGTAGTACATATTTTGTTGTGAGTTATTATTATGCATATGTATGGTTTGTTATGATGTGCCATGTAAGCACAGCTCTATGGACAAAGTTTTAAATTGCTTCCGTTTGGCCCCCATTAACTCTGTTAAAATACGTTTGGTTTGGTTTGAGGCCGTAGGTAATCTCATGATTACTAGCCGGTTATGTCCTTAACCCACGGGGGCGGGTCCGAGTAATGACAGTTATACTCTGATTTATATTGTTATTTAATTATTGTCATGGATGGTTTATTGTATTTATTTCGGGGCATTACAAGACCTTTGCATAGGATTTAAATTGATCATATCCATTGACATGATTTTACTACATCCTTTTATTCATGCTATAGCCTTTTGTTCATCTCGATCAGCACTTCTAAAGGACATAGTTGACAACTTCAACAATTTTAGACTGATTGGCTTCTATTTTCATCAAATCTAACATCATGAATTGCTTTTTTCTTCAATTTCTCTTTCGTAGCGTTAGTACCAATTGGTTGTGTTGATGTATCCGCAAAAGGTTGTTGGTCCAAATCTATATTGTTGTTGGGTTCCGAAGCCTCACCTTGAGTTGATGGAGTTGAATATGGATTTGATGGCGGTGTGGATTTCTTGAAATGTGTTCTAAGTTTATCCTACTTACAACTTTGGCACAAAATTTCCTAACTTGTATTAAATGTAATTTTTTTTTTTTTTTGAATTGTATGATACATGTGCTTAGCTTTAGCAAATTGAAAAATGAAGTAGATAGCAAGTATAAAAACTAACTACAAATAATAAATAGATATACTAAAAAAAAAAAAACCATAAAAATTACCTTGTCTATTTCAATTGTTCTACTTTGTTGTCTCAATTGAATTTGCTCAAGAAAACCACTAAATTTATTAATTGTCTTTTGCATTGCAAACCAACGGTCAGCCAAAGAAAGACGGTTTTGATTTGATTGACCATTCAATAGTGAATTAAAATAAATGAGTACCGTTCCCAAAATATTGTCATGGTCTAACTATTACCTGCAATGGGATCTTGAGAGACAATTAACCAAGATCTACATAAAGTTTCATCTTTTACCATGTTGAAAGATTTACCACAAGGAACATGAGAAGGTTCAGAAATAATATTTATATCATGGTTTTGCTCTAAACTTTGAAAATTTTCAAATATTTCAAAATCATCCATGATTTCAAGATAAAATTTGTACAAATAAACAAATGAAAAAAAATTTCAAAAGGATAAAAAATTCAAGTTCAGAATTATAATAACAATAATATAAAAAAAGATTGTGAAATAAATAAATGAAAAAATTTGGAATGAGTGAAAATTGAAGTGGACAATGACAAACAAAAGAAGAAATTGTGATATTATGAGAATAAAAAAACAAATTATTGTTATTTTATAAGTAGAGTAACAATGGTGACTTCTAAACTTTGATGAAGCCCTAACAAAACCAACAGTAAATTTGCAATATTTGAACACTCTATAAAACCAACGGCTAAGAAATTTACACAAATTTAAAGCCTCTCCAAAATTTTATACCCTCTATAAAACAAAAACTGCTATACTTGCAATATTGTTGGTAAGAAATCTACTATTGGTGGCAAAAATATACACAATTTTGCAAGCCGATTGACACATAGTTTGTTTTGGAGCACATTCTCCCGGACGCCCATCTTTTTGGTCAGTTATGGGCAATTTTGCAAGGAAGATGTTGTTTAGAAAGACAA
This sequence comes from Camellia sinensis, assembly GCF_055761805.1. Lineage (NCBI taxonomy): Eukaryota > Viridiplantae > Streptophyta > Magnoliopsida > Ericales > Theaceae > Camellia > Camellia sinensis. The sequence continues at coordinate 85,370,376 of NC_138974.1, forward strand.
TTAGCCAGACAACCGACCAATCGTTTGATGTATCTGCAACACCAACGACTACTTGCAACACTAGCGACTACGTTCAACAATTCGATGAAACGCTGAAGGCATTTTCAATTTGATGAAAGTTTTGAATTTTCTCTTATTTGATATAGGTTCGATGTTATTATTTAAGCAACAAACCTATACTTATTTCATCAAATTTAAATTTGATAAAAAAAAAAGTAAGCGTTTGAGACGCATTGAGTAATCTGTATATCTATTTTATGTATATACAAAAGAAAAAACAGAATAAAAGATAAATTACATTGGCATCCCTTGAGGTTTAGTCCAATTACATTCCACTTCTGAATGTTCTGAAAATTATATTTACATCCCTATAGTTAATAGTCTCATTTCACAAACCCCCCATGCTTATATAAAAGGAAACAACTTCTAATAGAAAAATAGAGAAAATTACATGAAAAAAAACAAAAGCGAAAAAAAAAAAATAGAGGAAGTAAAGCAAAAAAAGAAAAGAGAGAGTGCATAAATTCAATATTTTCATTCCGTCTGAATAATTACAATGACAGAGAAATTAGTGTAATTTCCCAAATGTTAAGGATAATATATATTAAACCCAAACTTCAAGGGGTATAACTGTAATTTATCCAAAAAAAAAAACGATAAAGGGGCATTATTAGCTAATCTCAAAATTACAGGGCAAAATTGAATGTAGAACAAACTAAAAGGACCAAAATGATATTTTCCATCAAATACATAACCCCTGGCCTCTCTATTTTCTTTCCTGTTTCCATCCATTGTCCTTCCTATCCTCAAAAATCACAATTGCCAATAAACCCTAACGTTTCCTTTTCCTGGTAAGACTTGGTGAATACGAACCTCTTAGATTTTTGTTTTCACATTCAATTCCATTCAGTTGAATTACGAACACACGGCACATTAATGTATTTATAATACCAATTGTTTTGCTGTTGTTTTGAATCTGAATCTGCATATTGAATTCCTAGGGTTTGTTCTTGATTTCCGTGACTTTTCTGGATTCGCAGAGGCTTCATTTGTGATCCTTTGCTTGTCCTCTGGTTTGTTCTCGATTTTTAAGGGCTTTTTTTAATCTCAAAGGTTTACTTCGTTATTTGTGGTCGATTTCTATAATTTTAATTTTTTTATTTTTGTGCTCTGGCAGATTTGTTGTTTGGTTTGTGTTTCGATGGCGAACGGTGATGGCACAGAGGAATTTGTGTTGTTGTCTCAAGTTCGACCTGGGTTGAAGCGTGAATTAGCCTTTGCGTTGAAGTCTGGAGCAGAGTTTGCTAATGTCATTGGTCGGACGCGTGCGAGGAGGTCTCAGAATGGGGCTTTGAGCAATGAAGTACCGAATAATATAAGCAACAAGAGATTCAAGAGCGCAGACTCAAAGAATGATGTGGAGAAAATTTCAGTTGAAGACCAATTGATGGGTGTTATTGAAAAATCAATGAATGATGAGGCTGTTAAGAGTGAGGTGCCAATTGGTGTGATCAAAGATGATGTTGAGGGGGTAATTTCAATTAGTGAAGACGAGCCGAAGAGCGATGTGGTGGATTTAACTAGTGATGATGAGCAGAAGAGTGTTTTAGTAGAATCTAATCTCAAAGAGGTGGAGCCAATGGGTGATTTGGCAGAACCAATGTGCATTGTATTCCCCGAGGTTGAGGACCAAGCAAAAGAGTGCAATTCAGATAAATCTCCAGTCAATGAGGAGACAGAGAAGGATGAATTGAAACCTTTGTGTAAGGAAGGACCTGCTATGGAAGCAGAAATTCCAGCTCCAAAGCTAAATGTGGAACCAGTTGATGGCTTTCTAGAGAAGGCTTTCTATGAGAAGCCTACGAGGCGAGTCACTCGTTCAGCTGTGAAAGTAATGGCCAAACCATTAGAGAGATCAGCTACTGTAGAAGGTTCAGAAAGTGATCCAATTGGCAAGTTAGAAATGAAAATGTCGAAAAAGATTGAGTTGAAGAGGTATCCCACAAAGTTGAAGGACCTTCTGGAAACTGGTTTGCTCGAGGGTTTGCCAGTGAGGTACTTGCGTGGCTCCAAGGTATAAAGACAATCTCTTGTTTATAAGGCTTACAAATGTGGGTATGTATTATTACTTACTGTTATTGTTCTTTCTTTGGATTTTAATGGTTTAGGCTAGAGGGCCATCGGATATTGGGCTTCAAGGAATAATTAAAGACTCAGGGATATTGTGCTCTTGTGATATGTGCTGTGGAACTCGAGTAAGTTTTGCATACTAGTTCACTGATGTATCTGCTTGTTAACCCCATTCTTGTTGTTGTTTAAATGAATTCATCAAGTTATTGATTGTAAAATTTATTTATTTTAATTTTGGTTAATCTAGGTTGTGACACCTAATCAATTTGAGTTGCATGCTGGTAGTTCAAACAAGCGCCCACCAGAGTATATTTACTTGGAGAATAGAAATACTCTTCGTGATGTGTTGAATGCATGCAAAGATGCTCCATTGGAATCCTTGGAAGTAACTATTCGGAACATGATTAGTTGTTCATCTGAAAACAAACCTATTTCCTGTCTGAACTGCAAAGGTGCTTTGGTATTATACTGTTTTGATCTTTCACTCTTGACATGGGTCATCCTCCCAGAGAATTTGACACCTTTTTATTTGATTATTTCCAGGGCCTGTTCCTGAAGCTGGCACTGGTAGAACAATGCTACTTTGTGATTCGTGCATGATTTTGAAAGAGTCTCGACCTAGTCCTGTATTGAGTGATAATAGTGATAGGTATTCATTGTTGTAATTTTTCTCTTGCACGTGATAAATTTGTTCTTTTTAAGCTGTTCGAACTTTGAACCATTGGATCATACATCTCTTAATTCTGATATGAATACTTATTTTACTGGTAATAATTTTTGATATGATTACATGGACGTATTCTACTAGGATCAGTGTGTAAATCTGATATATCAGACTGGAAGAAAGTTTTAACGATCTCGGCCTACTAGCAGTTACATGCTTCTGTTATTTGCTTTTAGTGGTGGACACTTGGCATCCTGAACAAAAGTCTGTTATGTTGAAAGCCTCATTAACATGCTTCTACCATGTATGTTTCACTAATATAGCTAATACATTCATGCAGTAGTTTATGTAGAAAAAATATGTAGTTAGCAATTATGTTGAAGGTCTCCTTAATTTCATTTAGTTGTCCCCTTTTTGAAGTGGAGTTTATTAAATTTTCCATCTTGAAGCTGAAACTATTGTATCCATGGATTTATGATATGTCTAGGAGATGTTATGAAGTTTCAGTGGATTTGCAGTTAATATTTCTGTGCATTCGTGTTCAGGTGTGGGCGCCATGGGCATGTGTGTGTGATGCCTGCTTGCACGAGTGCATGTGTTTTCTCCATAAAAAATATTGAGTTTAAGTAGTTTATGAATGATTGTTCTCAGTGGCAGAGCCAAAATTCTCTCAGTGGGGTCAGTTAACGATAATATTAAATTACACAAACCAAACCAAATAAATAATTTATTGAGAACTAAATAATTTATTTAACAGCCCTTTTAATTTGATTTTAAACATAATTTCAAATAAGTATATCATGTCTTAGGAAACTACCTCACTATTTTTTGAAATTAAAACTTGTCCCTTCCCTGTAATTGAAGATCAACTTAAGTGGGGTCATTTTAATGAAACCCCAAGATATTACTTAAAATTTTAGACCTATTACCTTTAGAAATTATATTAAATTATACGAACCAAACCAAATAAATAATTTATTGAGAACTAAATTGGTTGATTATTGAGAACTAAATAATTTATTTAACAGCCCTTTTAATTTGATTTTAAACATAATTTCAAATAAGTATATAATATCTTAGGAAACTACCTCACTATTTTTTGAAATTAAAACTTGACCCTTCCCTGTAATTGAAGATCAACTTAAGTGGGGTCATTTTGATGAAACCTCAAAATATTACTTAAGATTTTAGACCTATTACCTTTAGAAATTCCTGTGAGCTCAAGGGACCTCACTTCATTAAATGTGGCTTCGCCCTTGATTGTGTTTTTAGGTTATCTCCTAGCGATGCTTCTTGTTACTTTGTTGATAACTTTGACCTTTTTGACTAGGTGGCTTAAAAACAAGTCTGGGGCAGGCTAGCAAATCTTCACTACACATTAGGATTTTAGACTGTAAACTGCATCCATCATGCTTTGAAATTTAGCATCTTTCATTGCATACAATAAATTTCATAAATCGCTGTGTCTTCGTGGTGGATGTGATACTTTTCTAAGAACTAAAGACCAAATTTTTTGCAGCACTAATAGGGCTCTTTTAAATCTATATCGTCAAGCGTTAGTATATTTTTGTTGACATCAAAATTTAACTTTGCCTTTAAAAAATTCCAATTTTAATACTGATACATCAATCTGTTTAGTATACATTGGTCGTTGGCTTGTCATCATTTTAGTTAAGATTTAGAGAAGGAAGAATTAATGTAAAGTTTGAGGGGTTTTCCAGTCAAAGATAGGTTAGAATTTAGAAATGTGGGGAACATTATTGGATCTTTTATCCTTCTCAAAAAAGGTAACGTGTGATTAGAAAACTTAAAACTGGGAATTAATTTTTAGTTTTTTGTAATATGCATTCAGATCACTTTGCTGTAGAAATGAAACCTGAAGTTGAATCTTCACTTTGCTGTGGAAAGAAACTGAACTTTGAAGTTCAAACTCATATAAAATCTGACATTGTGGTTGTATTGTCTAATTATTTTCAAGAATTAGTTATGATCTGACCTTCAAGAAAAAATTTCATTTATCAAATAAAAAAAAAATGACCTGACCTTTAAGAACGCATTGTATCATCACGAGATAATTATAGCTGGTTGGAAAAAAGAGTGGATCGAGATTTCTTTGTTTTCTTAGGTTTTTTGGTTAGGTGTTGATAGTTTCGCCCTGAGTTGGGGCTCCTTTTTTTTGTATTTTTTTGCATCGTCTTGATAAAGTTGCTTATTTATCAAAAAAAAAAAAATTAAATTAAATTAAAAAGATATTGGGTTACATGTGGAGATAGTATTTTCTTATATTCTTTCTAATTCGTTGATGAAGTTACATGTCATGTTACCGACCTACTTCATTTGATGAGTTGTTCCTCTAGTTCGCAACATGAGGCTGACTACTTTATTTAAAATTCTTGCTACTGTTACTGAAGCATGCCAGCCATTACCCTTGTTTCAATAGTGTCATTAGTCAATGGGCTTAGTGGCAGTTTGGCTTAGCTGATTGTATCCAGATCAAATAGATATTCAATAATTATTAACCTTGAGGTTGTGGGTTCGAACTTGAGGGCAACTAATTTGTGCAAATTATGAGAAAGGTTAGGTTAGGACTCAATTTAGCCCTTCCAGACCCATATCATACACACAATCATCAGGTGATACGGTGATCATTGCTCATAAATGAACATCTAGCACTGGATTTGATTTTTCCCTTGCCATCATTTTGTCAAACTGTTACATATAATGGCCACTGTTGTTTTGATGGTGTGAGTAAGCCCTGCTTTGGCAGCAATCAGTGGTTCAACAAGTATAATTGAAATATAAACCACTGATTTTGAGTTCTTTGTTGCTGGTAAATACTATAGTAAATGTAGTCACTCTTTAATAGTTTGTGTTTTTGCATGTGCATCATGTGTTTGCTAGCATTTAAATTAGAGTTTTTCCCATTTGTTTTGCAGAATAAAACATAGTACATAGTTTTCTTTTATTGAGCAATATATAAATTTGATTCGGATATATTTTGCCTTGATAATTTTAGGTCACCAACAATTATTTCCATTCCAAAGTCATCTGACAGTGTCTCCTCTAGTTCATCACGGAGCAAGACTCGGGGGAGGTTAACTCGCAAGTTAGTATACGTTCTTGAAGTTGTTAAGTTGTGTCATGGGTGGATGTATCTTTGTCATCATTTCTGGTTTGATTGATTAAGTTGGCTAATTTAGTGGACTAAATAGTTGATTTTTGTCTTTTTCTCAAGAGATCTGCGGTTGCACAAGTTGGTATTTCAGGATGATGCACTGCCTGATGGAACTGAACTAGCTTATTTTGTTCGTGGGCAGGTTGTTAAGACGAGCACATTCATATTATTATTTTGGTTTAAGGAAATGTTTATGTTGCTTTTATAAAGATCAAATGTATTAAACAATTGACATATTTTTTATTTTTTGTGGAAGCAACGCTTTCCCAGTGAAGCACCTTGTTGTGATATGTATTTGTTTTCTGATTGCTTGTCATCTACAGAAATGTGCAGAAGGTTATAAGAAGGGTTTTGGAATATTTTGCTTTTGCTGCCAAAGTGAGGTACTTTTTTTTTTCTATTTTGCTGCTTGAGTTACATCTTTATTGATTCTCATTGAGGTGTTTACTGTTTCAACATTTGTGAGTAGGTCAGCCCTTCTCAGTTTGAAGCACATGCGGGTTGGGCTTCTCGTCGCAAGCCGTGAGTGTTCTTCTAATATTTTTGGGAGGCGTAGTGAACATGTGGTTTCTGTGACCATTTATACATCATTAGATAACTTTTTTTCCCCTAATGCAGTTACCTACACATCTATACATCAAATGGAGTGTCTCTCCATGAGTTGTCTTTGAAGTTGTCACAACTGCGGAAGTTATCTGCCGAGGAAAACGATGATCTTTGCTCAATCTGTGCAGATGGAGGAGATCTTTTATGTTGTGATAATTGCCCAAGAGCTTTTCACACAGGTGATTCAAGTTTCTTGAATGACTTCCCTTTAAGTCGTTTCATTTCTTTTCTGGTTTTGTAGCTCCAATTCCCTGGATGCTTGCCTGTCTTTTCTTGTGCTAATGTCTTGTCTATAGGTTTTTTTTTTCTTTATACTCAAACCTTTTTGCTGTTTGTTCAATTTTCTGAATTGCGCTAGTGTAGAGTGGTTGAACAGTACTTTGTTTATCCTTATCCATTTCTTAAGTAATGCATTCAAACCACTTATTGACAACATTGTATAAATACTTGTTTTGTTCAATTGTAGAGTGTGTTTCTCTACCTAGCATCCCCAGTGGTACTTGGTACTGCAAATATTGTGAAAACATGTTCCAGAAAGAAAAATTTGTGGAACACAATGCAAATGCTGTGGCAGCTGGAAGAATCGCAGGAATAGATCCTCTAGAACAGATAACCAAGCGTTGCATCCGCATTGTTGAAACTATAGAGACTGATGTTGGTGGATGTGCACTTTGCAGGTTGTATTCACACTCTTTTTTTCTCACCATAATTTCTCTTTAGAAGCTTAAGCTGTCTCTTAATAGTTTACATAAGCCTTCACCAATAGAAGGCTCTTGAAAGTGGTTCCACTAAACAGAAACATTTTTCAATTTGGTTATAGAAATTCTTGCCTCCCATGGACCAAATGCATGCAAAAACTCTGTTGTGTGGTGTCTTTCAACTTTTGTCTCTTTCTCTTTTATTTATTTTTTTCTTTCGTAATCAGCATTTGTGAGCTTATATTTTTCTACACATTGATGATGCATGCAGGGGCCATGGTTTCAGCAAATCGGTATTTGGCCCTCAGACAGTTATACTGTGTGACCAGGTATTTCGTTGATATTTTTGTCTTTGCTTTGCCATGTTTGAGTTTCCATGTTCATTTTTTGGTTTTTAAATGCTTTTGATTTTAACAAACGTTTTAATCTCTCTCTCTCTCTCTCTCTCTCTCTCTCTCTCTCTCTCTCTCGCGTGCTGCCTTTTCTACTTTTAGTGTGAGAAGGAGTATCACATTGGCTGTTTAAAGGAGCATAAAATGGATGATCTAAAGGTCTGCAGATTATTTAACTTCATTTCATCTCTTTGTTTCAGCATCTCTGTATATGTGTTTTTTATTTATATGTTTTTTAGTATGTCTGTATTATGTTTGTGCATGAATATATTTAGTTCAAGTGGAATTATTTCTGAATAATATGTTGATACCACACATACAATAGGAATTGCCCAAGGGGAAGTGGTTCTGTTGCATGGACTGCAACAGGATTCATTCTGCTTTACAAAATCTGGTAGTTAGTGGAGAACAAAAGTTGCAGGACTCTCTGCTGAGCATTATAAAGAAGAAGCTGGAGGAGAAAGGTTCCGAGAGTAGTGCTGATCTTGATATAAAATGGAGGCTTCTTAGTGGGCAGATGGCTTCTGACGACACTAGATTGTTGCTCTCAAAGGCTGTTTCTATCTTCCATGTGAGTATATTGTTGGTTGCTATTTTCCAGCGGTATTTATCTTTCTTTCGGGGTTCTTCGTGTATGACTAGATTATGTTTGGATGGAACTGTTTAGGGTCAAAACTTCCTCAATCAGTGTTAAGTTTTATGATGTCTGAAAGGAATTGGGGGCCAGGAAAATTTGACAATATTTCTGAATTTAATTTAGAAGCCTTCTTGTGCCAAATCAATAATTAATAAAGAAGAAAGAACGAAGGAAAGGAACAAAATACAAGGCAACGAAAGCTATAACCATCACAACAACCCATGGAATGAATTTTCTAAAAGGACTTTTTTTTTATTCAAAGTAATCTTACACCAAAAAGTTTTGAGGTCCAGCATTTAGGTGCAAGATTACTTTGAAGGGATTAAGTATGAATTAATTAACCTTGTTATTAGTTTTGTGCACTTGGAGCTCTTTTAAATATGGCCTATTGATGTGTAGAAGCCATTTCTTGAAGAAGTGACTGTTGTTTGGCATGCCATGCATCTTATTCTAATAAGCTCTTGCTTCCATACTGCATCAATACTAACCCAAATTAAGGCCAAGTTTGGAAAGACTAAATAAGTGTACTTTTTAACTTTTATTGTATTATGTGTAGAAAAAGTAGAGAGGAGATGTTGATTGATGTGACCTAAAAAAGATAAAAAGATGAAATAAGTGCACTTATTTTGTTTAGCCAAACTTGGCTCACTGGGAGATGGGCGCTCATGGATACTTTATTTTGGAAGGTCCCAGCTATCAAAATTGAAACAATTTCTTTTATGGTGTACTTATTCCCTGTTATTTCTTATATGTTAAAGTGGAGTCATTTTCTGAAACTACTATTGCACCATGTAAATCTGTTTTGCTTGTTGTCATCAATTTATGGATTTCAGCCATTGAGATTTTCACTTATCAACTGAGTTAATGTTGGGGACAGTTGGTAGCTGCTGTTTTTCTAGGCCTTCCATGATTTTTGTTGATGTTTCACTGTCTTGAACATGAAAGAAATATTGTCACAGGAGCACTAATAAGTTCTTTTATTTCATGGTTGGACTTTAGGATCGGTTTGACCCGATAGCAGATTCAAACACAATCCGTAATGATCTTATTCCTCACATGGTTTATGGGTGAGTATTAAAATTCTCTTTCTGATCTTTTATGTTTTATCTTTGACTTTGTTCTTAGCCTTCTTTGTGGGTGTTGGTACGAGTTACATGGAATTTGCATGTCACAATTACTTTAAATGTTTCTGCAGGAGGAACGTGAGGGATCAAGAGTTTGGAGGGATGTATTGTGCAATATTATCAATCAAGTAAGTCTACTATTTCTAAAGGCTTGAGGTAGCTGTTTCTCCCTGTATTGGTCAGTTAATATCTTCATTCCTCATTATGCAGCTCAAACATTGTGTGTGCTGGGATTATTCGAATTTTTGGAGAGGAAGTGGCAGAACTTCCTTTGGTTGCAACAAGTACCGATCATCAAGGACAGGTTATCTATTGTTTTTAAATTTCATAACAAAGTAATTTCAACCTTGTTTAACAGTCTGTCTGGGGATTTAGTAGAGAAAATAAAAGAAATGATTTCTGAAGTTAAGAGAGAAAAGAAAAGAAGAGAAAAAATTGTGTTTTCTTTTCTTAATTGTTTAGTTTAACTGGGGAGAGGAAAAGAGAAGATAGTGATTTCTCTCCTATCTTGTTTGGATGGACTACATAAACGAGAATAAAAGAAACTGTTAGTTGTCATATTACCAAAATAACCTGTTATGTTTTTATTTTTGTAGTACCTAGACTAGATGAACAATTTTGGTAATTGTATAAAGTTAATAATCACCCATTTTCTCTCCCATTCTCTCTACTTTTGCAGAGATTCAAAAAATGGGGTTTCAGAGAAAATAGTTTCTTTCCATTTATCTCCTCTTTGGTAATCCATAGAGGTGTTTGGGATCACAATAAATCAATTTCTTTCATTTTTTCTACAAATCACTTAATCCAAACAGGTTGTTGGTTTTTTGGTGGAAGGTTGCATGTTTTTTGATTGTGAGAAATGAATGTGTTCTGCAGGGCTATTTCCAGGTGTTATTCTCTTGTATTGAAAACTTGCTTGGATTTCTCAATGTTAGAAACCTTGTGCTGCCGGCTGCTGATGAAGCAGGATCTATATGGACAGATAGATTTGGTTTCAAGAAGATTACAGAAGATGAGGTGTGTGCATTTTCATATGTCAATTTTTTTTATTTTTTTTGGTCATGAATTTATTCACTTATGTTCTATTTTGTATTCCAGCTGATGAATTACCGGAAAAAATATCAGATGATGATCTTCCAAGGGACGACAATGCTTCAAAAGCCAGTAGTGCGGTCTTGAAATATCAGTTATTTAATGGATGGTTGGATGGTGGTTTGTCTGTGAACTTTACAGAATTTTGAAAACAAAGCATCTGCAATGTCTTTTGGATGAATATGTACAGGGGTGCATTATTTTTTTGTATGTGTACATGATAGAGGCGTTTTTGGCGATGAGAAAAACTGAGAAAGAGCAATACTTGGCACATAGATACAAGTATACAGAATTAGGTGCTTCTGTACATTTTGAGAAATTCATCAGGTTTTGAAATGTTTCCGTCAAATTGATATACCGGTAAAGGTCAAATAGGAACGGTTGTATCTTTCTGTTTTTGGGAAGGGGTTGTGTTATTTATTTATTTATTTTGGTAGAAAATATCTATTTTGCCCCATCACCATGTATGCTTTTAAAATTCTTATTGTTTTTTTGAATTTAAACTCAGCTGCAACTTGTAAGGCCGGTAGTGCAATGTTTTTAGGAATTAGTGAGAGTTCTTTAACCAGCAAGGTAGCCTTGGCTAACTTCAACTAGTGTCTCCATTATGATAAAAATGTTTATGGAGTGAGGTAATTAGCATAAATAAACTCCTGACAAACTTTCTAGACATTTCCATTGGTTTTCTATGGCTTCAAAAAAGAAAGGTTAAAATTCGATCGTGATACGTAGCTCGAATGCCGCGGCTCGAAACGCGGCTCGACACCAAAACGACGTCGTTTTGGTGTCGATTTTGGTTTTTTTTTTTTTTTTTTTTTTTTTTCCCTGGTTTGCAGAAGAAGAAGAAGAAGATGGTTTGCAGAAGAAGAAGAAGAAGAAGAAGAAGAAGGGAGAAGAAGAGGAGGGAGGAGGAGGAGGAGGAGGAGGAGGAGGGAGGGAGGGAGGGAGGGGAGGGGGCCATAAAAACCGGTTTGAGGAGGAGGGGAGGCTGGGCTGCGACGGAGGCGGGGCTGCGACGGAGGAGGAAGCAGCAGCGGCGGCCGGAGCTGCGACGACGGTGGGGCGGGGCTGCGACGACGCCGACCTTCCTCTCCCTCCCTTCTCTTTCTCCTCTCCCTCTCTTTCTCTCCCTCTCCCTCTCCCGCTCGAGCCATTTCGAGCCTGGTAGCTTCGAGCTACCAGGCATTTCCGGTTAAAATTTCTTTTAGCAAGGCGTGGAATTTATTTTTAATGGATTTAATGGAGGCATGAAGAGGTTATCAAAAAGAAAAAATGGAGGCATGAAGAGAGAGGTCGCCTAAGAGGGAAGGAGAGGAGACAGAAAAAAGGGTGGTGCGGTTGGGTGGCATGTGTGATAGGGGTTGTGGTTAGTGGGCTGGTGTGATGGCCATGAAGGATTACAGCAGGTGATAACACCTGGTGAACGGTGGCGACGACAACTGAAAGAGGTTGGGTTGGATAGTATATTATGAAGAGAAACTTTATAAAATTGAAATAATGTGACCATAAATTTATTTAGAATTTTAAACCAATTATGTATATTTAACTTTATTGTAGTGGAATCAAATCATGAATAAATCTTAATCTTTAATTATAATTTTTGGATGGATTTATGAATTTTTTAATCTAAGTTTATAGCCTTGCGGTATTGCAAATTGCAATGGTTATAGGTTGAATAGTGAAAATGTGTGTTTTGTATGACTGGGTTGATATTATTATATGATTAATCGGTTTGAAAAATAAATAAAAGGGATAATTTTGATAAAAAAAAAATGACCAATTAATAAATGACAGTAGACTAACAGAATGGGATAAGTATTACGCAAATATAATATTTCGTTTGGAATGGATATTTTTAGTGATTTTTAAATTTTTTATAAAAAGACATAAAAAAGTAGAGAGAAAAGTTAACTTTTTGTATTAATTTTTGGATTTGTTAACTAATTTCCAAACAAAACCTAAATTTCAAAGGATTAGTTTGGTTTGGTATATTTTATCAGTGGTTAATGAAGAAATTTATGAAAAATAAAAAATAAAATAAAATGTAGCCGTTCAAAGCAGAGCGGGGAAAATATTCAAATTTGAAATTCAAACTATAGTAATTTCTTATTTCCATTCCATCATCATAAAGATCATATCTCATTTTCACTTTCTGTCCCATAATCTAATCTAATCTTTTCTATACAGCTTTTGCCATCTCTCTCTCTCTCTCTCTCTCTCTCTCAGGAAGGTTTCTCTGTCTCCGAATTCGAGTGCAAAGAATGGGTCAGATCCAGTACTCTGAGAAGTACTTCGACGACACCTACGAGTACAGGTATTTGATTTCATCTTCATTTCTCTGTTTCCTTTGGATTTCGATTTCGTTTCTCGGAAATGTTTGAGAATCGATTTCTTATTTTACAGGCATGTGGTTCTCCCTCCTGAAGTCGCCAAACTTCTCCCTAAGAATCGACTTCTCTCTGAAGTAAGTAATCGACTTCTTATTTGGAGAATTCTTTCTCGTTTCATATTCTTTCAACTGCGTTTGTTTGCTGAGAAAATGATGGAGTCGATAGAAAGTTTTTCAACTAGATGATGTTTCGGAAAAAATGAAATCCAATTTCGTTTTGGTTCCTATACGAATGTTACTAATCTTCTGATTATCATCAAAAAGTGCAATAAGAAGCCAAATTAATCATTTCTGTTCTGTAAAATCAATCTTAGGGTTTGCGATTTTGTTCTAGTTTTTCCCCCAATTGTCATGGAAACAACCAAAGGCGACGTCTTTTAATTTTTGTTCTCCTGTGATCTTCAGAATTTTTTGTTCTTGTGTCTAATTAAGTTGATTTCTTTGAAATGAAACTATATAATTCGAATTTGATATTCTGTGTTTGATTTGTTATCCTAATAGTTTCTATATTTTCTCTATATCCAAACATGATATTGTCTTTTTCTACTGATACTAAAATTGTACTATGATAATCTCTAATTCTGTGTGTCAGAACGAATGGCGTGCAATTGGGGTACAGCAGAGCCGGGGGTGGGTTCACTATGCAATCCATCGACCAGAGCCACACATCATGCTCTTCAGGAGGCCTCTGAACTATCAGCAGCAACAAGAGACTCAGGCTCAGCAAATCATGGTTTCTAAGTGAAATATCACTCTCATTGCCTTTCTTGTCCCTCTTAGACATTACTACATCCTCATTTCTGCTAGAAATGAACTCATAATAGGTTTTGAAGTTGGGTACTTTTGAAACTGTGTTGTTTGGGTGCTGTCTGTTATACAATTCTCTCAACTGCGGAGAATTGACGTTGGTTGTAGTGGAATTCAACACTTGGGTTTTGTTCTTAGTTACTGTTTGAAATGTTTTACTTCTGGTGCTTGTGTTTTTGTGTGGCCTACATTGCTGGCTTTGAGTTTGATTCGTTTTATTTTTTGTTCTCTTTGAAACATTCATTCCACTATTTTTCTGAATCTTTTGGGTTTTCCTTTATTTTTAGCCACAACATATTACTTGGCCAGAAAAATTGGTTTTGAAATTGGCCAAAACTTTCATCATTCCTGTTCATCGTTGAATTGATTTTCTGAGAAGTTAATGAAAACTTTTTTAAGGATTGGGGATTTTGATGTTTCATTGAATTGATATTGAACTTGTTTCTGTAATTAATTCTATATTCTATATGAAAAGAAAAATGAGTGAGACCATTAAAAGAGGAGACCTTGTTTGATTTACCTTTTTTTATGTATTCTTTCTAAAATAACTTTGATTTTTTTTTGTAAAGTAGTTTTTGAGATAAAAGTATAAAAATTTGTTTGGTTTACTTTTTTTGCAAACATGTGTTCAAAAGTAATCTTGAAAATTGGATAATCAAACACATTTTTGATAGTGTTTTTGGAAAAATCTGTTTGGTTTGATTATTCTTAAAAAAGTGTTTGTAGAGTATATTTCTAAAAAATTTCTTCCAAAATCAAACCAAACAAGGTCCTAGAGTTTTAAAAAAACAATAGAAGTGTTTGTTGTGAGATTATCAAGCAAATAAAAAAGGATGTATGTGATGAAGTTTTTGGTTCAATCAATTATGCAGTATTGGTGAACTATACGACTTAGTAGAGCTGTTGTATTCTGGAGGGGACAAGTCAAGATTTTTTCTGCTATACTGATGTGAGACTTTGCTTAACCGTAAAGGGTTTGAATCTCCTTAAAGAGAACGAATTTTCAATGCTTCAAACCTTTTAAAAGTTATTGTAATTTTTATTATTTGTTTTTTTTGATGTTTTATTTGCTATTATCACCAACAAGTGTCATTGCATATTTTTTGAATTTGGATATTCTTTATGTCAGCAAAACAATATTATCAAAACAAAAATATTGATTCTAGATATTCAATTAAAATTTTTATTAAACACTCACATGTCATATTAAAATTTTGATAAAATATTTTGTATTCGCAACATTACTCTCATAAATAAAAAAACAAAAGCATATAGCAATTGTTGATTAGACATTGATGGAGTCTATTAACATAATTCCCATTGTTAGTGTTATTAGTATAATATAGCAATAATGTAATATTAGTGTGCAATACCTAGCTGTCCTACTAATGATAATGTTTCTGCTTTCGGTGTTAGTTAGTTAGTATTCTATGTGTACCACCCTTCCTCTCTCTATAAATGAGAGTTGTAAATCACTACAATCAATCAATTGAATACATGTAATTTATTCTCTTTATATTTCTCTCTTTATACATTGAATTTAACATAGTATCAGAGCGGGTTTAGAATCTAGTATTGTCGCTTCACCGGCGGGCGGCAACCTCACCTTGGCCACCCGTCGGACCTCAACCTATTCCGTTTGTTTTTGTACACATACCTTCTTCCATAGTTGAGCTCCTCATTATCTTCAATGTCTTTATCTTGATGTCCAGCTGGTTTCAGATCTTTCTTTATAACCCGCAACATCCGAAGCAGTCCATTGTCCGTGACATCATTGCAGAAATATTTAAAAAACCTGCTCAATAGCAGAACGCATAGGAGCAGATGATTGCGGCAGCAAAGAAAGTAGTATATCCACAAGGACATCCATTAACACGGGTGTTCCATCACCATCTATTTCATCTTCTCCAGAAGAGTCGAGAAGATCAGCAAAAAAAAAAAAACTTACAGCAAATAATGAGTTCATCTCTCAGCTCAGAAAATCCCCCATTGACCATCCAAATGAAGCAGTGGCCTCCTGTGCCATTGCCCGAGTTAGCCAAGTCAGAGCCAACGCGCAGCCACGCGCCGCCCATGGCGTGAGCTCCTCAGCAGCCCTCCGTCGTCGCTCATTATGGCTTGCTGAAGCCGCTCCTGCAGTGCCGAAGCAGTGGCCTCCTGCGCCCTTTGCCCGAGTCTGCCACGTCTGCGCCTCCGTGAAGATCGCTCGGCTTTGCGCCGTGCCGCCTTCTCCACCTCAGCCTTTACGGTAGTGTCTGCCTCTCTAATGTGCGCCGCAGATGCTCTCTCTGGGCTTGAAGGAATTGTTGGATTTCGTCTCTCTAGATTCTCTCTCTCCATATACATCACCAACCCCATTTTACTTTTCTTCTCTTATTTCTTTATTTTTTCTTTTACTTCATTTACCACCACTCACCCATGTGACCCACTCTACAATAATATATCTTTTGCAAGGGCACTACCCCCAACCTGTACTCTCTTTTCCTGAAATCCCATCATCATTTTATTTTATTTTAACCCCATCATCATATTTTATCATCATCATTATGTCTCCACTACCCACATCAATTTCTATCCACCACCATTCTTTTCTTTATCACACCTATCTTTATATCTTTTATATGCAACTCCCACCAGCGCATATGCTTTCTACATTAATATATTATTATTATTATTATTATTATTATTATTATTATTATTATTATTATTATTATTATTATTATTATTATTATTATTATTGTTATTATTCAAAAAAAAAACAAAAAAATTTCAAACACCATTGCTGTTTTTCACAGATCCGTGCAGAACCACTCTTTCGTTTTTAATTTCAACTATATTCTTATTATTTATTTCTTTCTTTTTCTTTCAAATTATTTTTAACCTTTTTTTCAAATCTCATTCATACCATATAGATTTGCACACCAAACCTTACCTTATTTTATTCATCTCAGGGATCTACCCCGATCACAGTTCTCAATTCAAAAAAAAAAAAAAAAAAAATTATTACAAACACTAAACACAACAAAACCAACTCAAACAAACTACCTCCCTCACACATGAGGGATTTTTCTTTTCCCTTCTCTACTCTGCCGTTGGTCTCTTCTTCTTGCCTCCGTCCTGGGCGGCCCTTGACGGTGCTGCCTTTGTGTTTTCAATGCCGCCGAGCACGTTCACTCCCCCTGCTCCTCCACTGCAGCATATGGCGGACCTCCGAATTGGAACATAACGGTGGCCTTCCGCTTCAGCTCCTTGTTTTCCGTCTTTAGCAAACATATCTCTGCTCGCGCATCCTTATACATGCGCTGGAGCAAAGCCAGTTGGTCGTTTAACTGCTGCACCTCATTTGTCTTACTCTGAAGCCGGTGCGACAAGTTTGTGACCGCAGTCATGGTCTCCACACATGACTTCAATGTATAATGATTGGCCTCAATATTCGATTGCGCTGCCATTATTTGCTTCACAGACAGCATATGAAAGTTCAACGGAGCAAAACCAGGGGCGCTTGGTTGAGGTTCAAGAGCAACCGCACCGGTTATCTCTCTTGTGGACTCGTTGAGGTCTGGAAAGAGAGTGAGCAAACCACGGGAAGAAGAGGCCATGTTTTGGGTTGCTGAGTGTTTCAGAGAAGCAGCGATTTCAGACTAGTAATGTCAGAAAGGGTTGGTTGCAGAGTGTTTCAAAATGAAAATGTTCAGAGGTTTCAGACTAGTTTGGTTTGCACAGCCTTCACATCGGTTTATATTGACAATGACGAAGAGGACGACACAACGCTCTGTCGATCACGTGCATCGCTGTGTGTCCAGCGCTACTTTTGATGGCTCGCCGCTCGACGATTTCTGTCGGACACGACTTTTGATGAATTGGGCGCGCCTTTTGAGGGTGCGACTTTTGAGGGCTCGATATATATATATTTGGGCAGCCTATATACACAATCATACAGTGTATTCTACATCGGTCCGGCATGACCCCGTAAACTGTCCCGATATTGATTCCGGTTAGCTTCTACATCGGTCCGACATGACCTCGTAAACTGTCCCAACATTGATTTCGGTTAGCTTCTACATCGGTCCAGCATGACCTCGTAAACTGTCCCAACATTAATTCCGATTAGCTTCTACATCGGTCCGGCATGACCCCATAAACTGTCCCGACATTGATTCCGGTTAGCTTTTACAACGGTCCGGCATGATCCCGTAAACTGTCCCGACATT
The DNA here is from genome assembly GCF_055761805.1 of Camellia sinensis. NCBI lineage: Eukaryota > Viridiplantae > Streptophyta > Magnoliopsida > Ericales > Theaceae > Camellia > Camellia sinensis. The sequence goes on from NC_138974.1 coordinate 85,388,301, forward strand.
GATTCCGGTTAGCTTCTACAACGGTTCGACACAACCATACAGTGTCTTCACCAACGGTCTGACACGACCATACAGTGTCTCCTATCCACTTTTATTTGTCAGTTTATTTTCTTGTTTTGTTACTCCCCCTAAACTTAAGTTGGTTACTAGCCTATCCTCCTTGAGTTTGAGGGGGACTGCTAGTGTTATTAGTATAAAATAGCAATATAACAATAATGTAATATTAGTGTGCAATATCTAGCTGTCCAGCTGTCGCACTAATGATAATGTTTCTGCTTTCGGTGTTAGTTAGTTAGTATCCTATGTGTACCACCTTTCCTCTCTCTATAAATGAGAGTGTTGTAAATCACTACATTCAATCAATTGAATACATGCAATTTATTCTTTCTATATTTCTCTCTTTATACATTGAATTTAACACCCATTACGTGGAAAGTTTATTTAACTTTTATTTTTTATGTTTGGCTTATCAACTCAGTGATTCAAGCACTCACCTTTATATTGTTCTTGATTTTATGCCGAAATCCAAATTACAAAAAGCCAATTCAAAGCAAAAAAGAAGCATTAGAGCATCAACATCTCTATTGGTAATTCACTTTTGGCGTTAATACTAGAAAGTTGAACTCCAAAAAATGATTAGACTCTTTGCAATACTGCTTATCTCTCCCACCTTCATTCTTACTGAGAGGGTAATTTTAGTGAAAATTGGGCCGAGCTATGAGATGGACTTTATGGCCCAAAGTACGAAGGACTGGGTAAAAAGGCCGAAAAGTTACTCCGGCCCAAGAGAGATAAAGTTACTCCGGCCCAAGAATTGTAAAGTTACTCCGGTCCGGAAGCAACTTGGAGTTAGGCCGGTCTCAGAGGTAGTCCGGTCATGATGTATTGAGGTTAGAACGGTCAAAACCTTGCTACTCGGTAGCTCGGTCTAAACACACCATGGGTTGAACAAGAGAGAACCGAGATAAGGAGGAGTGAAAGCAAAAACCGAGCTAAGGATAGTTCGGCCTACTCTGTGGCTCGGCATAGCCAGTTTTATTTCGGTCATATGGTAGTTCGGCCATGGTAAAAACCATCTCACTTGGTTTAAGCAGTGAGGGGGGTGTTGAAGGATAAGCATTATCTTTCAGGAGTATGAATCCTAGGAGGACTCTACATGGAGGAATAAAAGTCCTACTAGGATTGTGCCACTAGAAACTTATAAAAGCTCACAAACATCACCTTGGAGGAGGTAACACACAACTCTGCTTTCTGAATACACAGAGCTTTGTCTATTTGTCAAGTTTGCTGACTTAGGCATCGGAGGGGTTTCCGGCACACACCCGCCGGCTAGCTCACGTTTGTGTTTTCAGGTGACAAAGCCACGTCGTACAGAGGAGCACAGACTTAGTCAATAGGATTATACGAGAAGGTATATTTCTTTCCCGTACACTTACCATCTTAAAAGCTCATGTCATTTATTCTTTACAATTTGTAAACCCAAGCATGATCTCTCACATTAAGCTAATTTCCCTTACTAAGGTTTTGGCAAAATTTTATTCCCATTCTAGGTTGGATTGCTATATTTTTTTTTTTCCTATTATAGGGTAAATTGGCTTTTCTAAAATTATTTTTTGGAAAACGGTTTTTCAAAAGCCACTTTTTACCTACAAAATTGATTAAAATAATAATAAAAATTTATCATAGAAACCAGCTTTGAAAAATTGTTTTTGATTTAACTTAACCAATTAAAACCGGTTTTTCTAAATACGTTTTTATGCCAAAGCAAAAAGGTTAATTTTATTTTCAACATAAATATTTCTTTTAGCAAAAATATTTTTTATACAAAAATCGGCTTTTCGAAAACCGTTTTTTGAGGATGTCTTTATAAAGACCGTTTTGCAAAATGCGTCCGGATCCTCTAGAGTGATTCTTTGAAGTGATCCTCTAGAGTGATTCTTTATGGCACGACACGTGTCCCATTAATGGAACTAATGGCTGAGATGATGCTTCTCCAAAACGACGTTGTTTTGGTGGCCAAAAAAAAAAAAAAAAAGAACTTTTTTTTTTGCAGAGTCTGGAAATTGAGAGGGAGGAGGAGGAGAGAGAGCTAAGGAAGAAGAAGGAAGCCGTCACCGCCCCACCGGCCGCCGCGGATTCATATTGGCTACAACTCCTATCTTGATTTTGTGGCTTTGGTGTTTTTTGTTTGTCCTCACAGAGAATCATCTCCAAATTTTTCATGTTCAAAGAGGTTTACACTTCAGATTTGATCTAGGTTTTCTTTCTTGAATCCAAAAAAATGCTTGTTCGAGTCAAATTTAACAGAGTTTTGCTTTGATTTGCTTTCTATGGCATAGATTACTGGTGAAATAGTAGAAGAGAGTTGTAGATCAGTGTTGATTTTCATTAATTGTATATGGATTTCAATTTCAATCCTATCTCATTTTTCAATTATTTTATTTTTTGGGTGAATAAATTTGTCATTTTCTATTTTTTCATTGTTGTTTGTTTTTTTGCTGTGTTGGGTTAATGGATTTGATCTCTCAGGAAGCTCATTGCCATGGACGACATCATCTGCAAATGGCAGATGTGATAAACAACTATCACAAGAAACCATATCCACTTAATTTGTTCGTTGATGAGCAAGAAAAAAACCATTATCAAGCTGTTCAATAAATTGTATAAAAAAAATTAAAATGTAATCGATGAGAAGACTAGTATTACAAAATGTTACAGGCATATTGTACAATCTTAATTACATCAAGAACTAGTTTCTAATGCATCTTGATTTGTACACACAGAGAGAGAGAGAGAGAGAGAGTCCAATGTTCAGCAACAAATAGAAGAGAACTTTTTGCTTCTCATGCTTGATAATATGTTAGAATGAGCCAGTGATGGCAATCTTTCAGTGATGGGGGGTGGAAAACAAGAGTCTTGGGGGAACCCATTGCTCCATCTAGACTCCAAGAACACCAGAAACAGACAGAGAAGCCCAGTCACTAAGATTGCAAAAGATAGATACAACTCTGTGGAGAAACTAGGCACCACCACCATTCTTTTAGCTTTAAACTGTGATCCACAACGGCGGCGGAGGGGCGTCGAGTGGCAGCGTTGTCTCTCACTTCTTCTTCTTCTTCTCTATTTTTCTATATCTGCTGCGTGTATAGGAAGTTGAAATCTGAAATTTTTTATTAAATTTTTTTTTTCAAATTACTTTCCAAAACGACGTCGTTTTGGAGAGGCTGAATCCCAACAATTAATTCTATTAATGGGACACGTGTCACGCTATAAATAATCACTCTAGAGGATCACTTCACAGGATCCGGACGCTTGTAAAATGATCAGCTAAGGCAAAATGGAACATAAAAAAGGAAGATGCAGTACAGATGGTTATCAATAACCTGCATGGGCCCATCAAGGAAGCGATGGTGCTAGGAGATTGCCAAACATTCCCTCAACTGTTTGAACGAGTTGCCCGCATGCAGAGGAGTTTAAAAGACTGGTCTATCACTTTCCTCAGGAACAATTATAATGAGGGAGAAGGCAAGCCGAAGAATACCCTAAGGCCCCGTTTGTTTTGGGCTATAAGGAGGGTATTGGGACTAGTAATACCAAGGTATTACTAAAGTCCCTGTTTGTTTGCAAAGAAAACCTTGGGACTATTAGTCCCTTGGTATTGCTAATACCCTTGAAGGGGGATTAGTAAGGAGGATGTAGAGATGGTATTAGAAAATAGTGAGGGGATTAGAATTTTTTTTTATTTTTTATATATTGGGAATTTTTTTAAATATAATGTTTAATTTTTTATATTTTTTTATTTATTTTATTATTTTATATAAAAATAATTTAATAATTCTTCACTATTAATCCCCTCACTATCAATCCCCTCACTATTAATCCCCTTACTATCAATCCCCTCACTAACAATCCCCTCACTATTAATCCCCTCACTATCAATCCCCTCCATTCTATCTCCCAAAACAAACGGGGCCTAAGAACCCAGCAGCCAACTCAAGAGGTTACCATTAGTCCGAATCAAATTAATGCGGTTCAAGCACAGCAGAATGCATAGAGACAACACAGCACCCGAAATCAGCAAGCCATCCAGGGGGCTGGGGCCGTCCCTTAACCCACTCAAACCCCTCCTACCCAATCGCAATCGCAAAACCCAGCGCAAGCTCCGCCCAAACCCGCTTATAACAACGCTGCGCCCCCGGCCAATTATGATCCTATGAAACTTGTTTTTTACTTTAATTTTTTCCCCACGTTTGTTTTGGGTTTCAAGCGACTCACTTTTTTTGCTCTGACACTCCAACACTAGACACGTACTCCATCACCACTTCACTTCACTTCACCAGAAAATGAAGACGACGAAGACACAATACGGAAAAGAGACCACTACAATCAACTGCTGCTATCCTATCTCTCTCTCACACCATAGTTGTCCTCGTCTTCACAGTGGTTGCCGTCTCGCGGTGGTCTCTTCTCTGATTTGTGTTTGTTGTGTCAATCTGTGATGAAGGTCACACTTGAAACCTTAAGGGGGGAAAAAAAAAATTGATGTAAGCGGTTTTATAAAATGGTTTTTCTAAAATCATTTTATAAAACTATTTTCAGAAAATTATTTTTTGCATAAAAAATATTTTTGCTAAAAAAATACTTATGTTGAAAATAAACTTAAAAAAAAATAGTATAAAATATATTTAGAAAAATCTGTTTTAATTAATTAAGTTTTAAAGATGACTTAATTAAAATCAACTTTTCAAAAGGTGATTTCTGTGTTAAATTTTTATTATAAAGTTAAAAACGACTTCTGAAAAATCGATTTGTAGGAAACGATTTTAGAAAAGCCAATTTACCTTATAATGTTAAAAAAGATAAAAGTGCAATTCAGAATAAAGTTTTGGCAGTGCCGACGAATTTGGCCCTCACATTATTACTTTCTAAATTAAACTTCTTATGGGTTTTGATTCCCTAAAATTATTTGTATGCCTAATTCCAAATTAAAATTAATCGATGCGTTGAATTTTAATTTTGGCTAATTCTAAAAAAAAAATAAAAAATATAAATATAAATTAATTTTTTTAATTTTTTTTAATAGCAAAATTGAGGAATTATTTGAAAAGTGTTAGATTAATATTTTTTTTCACATTTTACAAAAAAAATATAAAATGTGAGACGGGATTAAAATGATGTGGTAAGACCATCTCCAGCGGTTCACCAAACTTGATATCAAATTTAAATTTTGAATAAAAAGTTACTGTTTGGTACTCCAACGGTTGCACCAAATCGATATCAAAATGAGATTTCACCAAACGATTTATCAAACTGAGGACAGGCTTCGCATTTCACCGAAACACTGTACATGACCGTTGGGGGAGACGAATCGGTCGATCAGCCGGTTGTCCATGAAAAAGTTCAAATAGTTCAACATTTCTAGTTCAAACAATTCAAAAAAAAAAAAAAATTTTGGGCTTACCGGTCGACCAGCCGGTCGACCAACCGGTTGTCCCGGAAAGAGTTCAAACAGTTCAATATTTCTGGTTCAAACAATTCAAAAAAAAAAAAAAAAAATTCCGCTCACCGATCGACCGGCTGGCCGGTCGACCAACCGGTTGTCTCGAGACAGATTTGGTGAAAGGTGAACCGTTGGAGCATCTGGTACCAAATTGAAAAAATGGTGATTTTTTTACTCAGATTTGATGAAAAGTTTGATGAACCGTTGGAGATACTCTAAAGAAATAATGTGATTTAAATAAAAGACGACGTGACTTAAATAAAATAATTGTAATTCAAATAAAATAATATACTATTTTAATACATGTCAACAAACTCTGATTCTCAAAAAAAGACACCGTGTCAACAATTTAATCAAACAAAAAAAGAAGAAGCATCAGACGGCTCTTACCTCATTGATTGTGTATATAGTACAAACACTCCATCCCATCTATGCGTACGTGAGAAAAAAACCTCCGGCGAATCACACCGGATAATTTCTCTTCCATACACCACCCAATCCAACCCAAAGCCCTTGGAGTTGGAATCAAAGACGAAGCAAAGTGACTTGTAATCTGCTCTGTGCAATTCCTTTCCTAGAATACAATTGGTGTCAGTTTTGGGTTTTCACTTCACATCTCATTTGATTTCAGGTAACCCAGAATTCCTAATTCCATTCTAGTGTCGTTCATTTCTTGAATTCTGTATAACGATATCTATTGAGTTTACACACGTGTATGTATTTGTGAAATTGTGTGGTTCGAGTTAGGGTTAATTTTTGTTCCATCTTCAATGTGTAAATGCCAATGTTTCCAATTCAATTTGGGTCAGTTATGTGTGTTTGTGTGTGGATTTCTCTATTGAATATATTCTGTTTGGAGAATTCTCTTAGCTAGTTGGTGTCCTAGTGTCCATCTGAATTATGAGAATTGGGGGGTACCTATACAATTTTGATGATTGTGTCCACTGTCTTTGGGCCGTGTCAAGTTCATTTTAGTTGTGTGTCAAGTAGGGGACTATGAAATACCAATGCAAGTTGAAAATAATCTTGGCTTCCCTGAAAACATCAATTGTTTAGATTCATATATCACTATATTGCTCAATGCGTGTACTATTAATAATATGTAACAAGTTCCCATGAGACCCCTTCATTTTCAAGAATGTTTCATCGCTTAATCCTTGTTTTCCTTTTCCCCTCTTGGAATTTGCTATTATTAAAGTATCTTTTGCTCTAGTGTACATCTCAGCTGTTTTCATTCTTTGTAGCTATTGATAGAGTTTATTTGATTTGCTGCTTCCCATATATTGTTTTTGTTGATAGGACGAAATGGCCTTGTTTCCCCATTAAAATACGTTCTTGTGATGTTTACTTCAACCAAGATAGCCAGTGGTTCTACCCTGAAGAACATTAACTGATTGACTTTGTACTCACTGCTATGTGAATCCACTACATTATATCCAAGACACTGCTATGTGAATCCATCCCATTTTATCCAAGATCCACTTATGCTTCTTCAGTTCCTTTTGTATCTTGATAGTCTCACTTGTAATATAAGAAGAATTGTGGTCAAAATAACTATCAGCATATAGTTTATGCACAACTTCTTTCCCTATAAAATGGTGTGCTAGGTTGTCCATATTTGTTTGACTGAAAATTATAGACTAATTGAAATTTCGGCCGTTGGCTACCAATGGACATTAACTGATGACATAGAATAACTCTGTTCTGTTAATTCTTTAGTTTTCAACTTCCAGTTATCTTGTTTTCTTTGTGCCCATTGGTATCTTGATGATATCATTTAGTTTAAAAGAATATTGCGGTGAAGCTAACATGTCAGGTATGACAGCCCCTACAATGCAACTTCTTTCTTGTTGTATAGTCCACAATAAGATGGCAAGGTGGATTGCTCTATTTGTTTGACCCAAGGAGTTGGGATCAGTTGAATGATTGGCTTTGGCCACCAATTGGTACAATTTCAGTTTTAGTTGATGCAATGCGGTTATGCCTATCATATTCACAACCATGTGATAATAGTTGTATCATTTGTTGACTTAATTTCCTTCTCAATTTCATTATCAATGCACATGTCATTTTAGTTTAGAAAAACTCCCCATACCCTTTTCTGCAATTTTCTAGGGTTCTAAGTCAGTGAGGCTCATTTTTTGCTTTGTACATAAACAAATAAAAGAAAACTTGAATTTTTATTTGTAGTAAAATGTACCCATTATGAACAAGAACTTTTGCACTTTGTTTGTTGTCATATTGTCTGAAAAATAGGAGGTGGTGAAGGATTGCCCAGCATCTGTCCTGGAAAGCAACATCAATGGAGAGTCATTTTCCATTGTTTTAAAGGATTTACAAAAGTTGTCACTACAAAATTTATTATTCTTTTATTACTCCTAAAGCAATTCTGGTAGAGTTTTCTTAGAAGTATTTCCCCCATCTTTTCCCGAACACTGAAGGATTCCTCCTCTAATAGTGAGATCTGGTTGGAATTTACCAAACACATGGAAGTCTCTCTGACAACCTACTAAATTTTTCATTAATTCGGTAGGGACTGTCGAGTATTTGATGTCGTCTATGACGTTGTAGATGGCGTCTTGATCGTAGTCCTTGAAGCTTATTCTACCGGAGAAGTAATTGTGTCGTCCGAGACTTCTGGCCCAGGCGGTTTTTCCTATTCTTGAGGGTCCTTCGAAGTAAAGGGAGATTAGGCAGATGGGCCGTTGTTCTGGGTTCTATTATCAGAGGAGGAGGAGAGTTCTTCGTCAGTATATAAATTGTTGATATTATTTTTGTGCACATTTTTTTTTTTTGGTTCAATTGTTTCATTATTAAGTTTGGACATGTTTTTGCAATCCTACTAAAACCCAACTCAACAAGGTTATGTCGTGGTGTCACTGATATACCTGACTCTTATAATTTGTGGCCTGAACTGTTGTTGATTCATGTGTGCATGTGTATGTGTTCAATTTGTTTATTTGATAATATTTACTCTGGTAGTGATAGTCTTAGATTGATTATGGTGTTTAACATTGGCTTTGGACATGTAAACTGGTGTAAATGAGTTGCTGGTTTAACAAGCTTCCATCACATTGCACTTGATCTAAAGCCTCGCGCTTTTTGTTTCTACTTGTTGCACAAAGAACTCTGGCTTGGGATTGACTTTTGTTGTTTATGTTTTACACACTGCTTAGAAAATGGAAAATGAGTGACTGATTCAGGAATAACATTGCAATACACGCACTGGATTTCGCTGGTGTGTGCCTCAGTACCAAAAAGAAGTTGAAATTGTATATCAATTTGACATTCCTAGCTCCAAGCTTGTAACATTTTTATCATTAGCAAATGTGGTAACTAAAACCCCTAAGCTAACCAGTGTCAACATACATGATTGGATGTTATTTGAAACTAATTAATCTTGTTTCCCTGCTTCGCAGTTTGTTGCTGGCTTGCTCCAGCAATCTTGATGTCGCGAACTCGCAATGCCATTGTTGCTACCGGCTTAGTAGCTTTTGCAGCCGGAGGCTTAGCATTTCCCTTCTACATGGCGTAAGTAAACCTGGATTTTGGTAATAATATCAATAATGTAAATGTTAATGTGTGTATATATATATATTATTGCTTTAAACTGAATTAGAACATAATAGTTGGTTACTCCCAGGTCCAAGTCATCAAGGGCGAAGCCTGTGATTGACTCATCAAAGGCACTGCCACCTCAGGCAACTTTCCGAGGGCCTTACATCAACACTGGTTCACATGATATTGGACCTGATCAGCAAACTTACCATAAGAAATAGTAGTTATTTTTTGAAGACAGCCTTTTTTTTTTTTTTTTTGGCCAAATAAATTGAAGCTTGTTTTTGTGAATTTTATATGCATTGAAAGAAATATTGGGTCCATGCTACTTTCTGCTGCTGGTAAATTTGTAGGTGAATTATGAGAATGAATGCAATGACTGATCTAAGGGCCAGATGCTTTGTTTTATTTTTGGATTAATTTGATGTGAAGATGGACAAAATAACTTGGAAGAAGGAAATGTTGAGCGACTCATGAGAGGACAGACAAAATTTAATTTGTTTATTTTTTTAACAAGTTTTAATTGGATTAATTATAAGTCAAAGTTTTTTTGTAAGTTTGGAAAATTGATGAATTCTAATACATTTTCATGTAATAATGAGAGCTTTTCGAATGAATTTTTAACCGGACAAAGATAAGTTAAATTTTGTTGTCTTTTTATCCAAAGATGAGTGAAATTTAAATAATTTAATTTGTTGTTCGAGCAAGTTTTTTTACGATCCATGATTCAAGAATTTTTACTTACAAGGGAGCCAAACTCCCAGGTCCAAGTTTTATACTTTTTTTTTTTTTTATTTCATTTCAACTTAGAATTCCGCTATGTTTCTTGAAAAATGGAGCTCCAATGGCCCGAATGTGTTGGCAAGACTTCCTCTTGTCTTCTGTCTAGTTGTCCACACCTATGTGAAACTACGCATTTGATTTCCAAAAAAAAGAAGAGAGAGTAGAGAGAGAGGACAACAAAACTATTATGGACAACCTAACAAAATTGGCCGACCTATGTGCCGTTGCTGACCATCAGCTTGGGTGCTGCTGCTGACCATCGACCTGGGTTACCACGAATTAAGGGTGTAACTCGAGCGGGTTCGATCGGGTTGGAAGGTTGTCCAAGTTCGATCGGGTTGTTTCTCACTCCATTTTTGGTTGTAGGTTTAGGTAGGCAATTGAAAGACTGCGATAGCATTTTCCAGTGTTTCGGATTCCACCAAGAAGAATAATTGAGTGCAAGAGAACATTTGGCTAGCTTCTTTTTCTTTTTCTTTTGAGGTGGGGCAGTTGGGAACTTGTGGTTTCTAATCGCTATTGAGCAAAGTTGTACAAGATAATCTTAATTTGATATGCTACTTTGTTTTGCATTTCTCATCTTGAAATCGAATTTGGGTATTCACCGACGATGATGACGACGACGGCGAAGACCATCGACCTGGGTTTTACTGACAGCCGTCGTTGACCACCAACCTGGGTAGACCACCACCATCCACCTCTCTTCGAAATCTCCACCGCCGACAATGTTGCGCACTTGTATATGGACAATGTGATTGTGCTTGCACTCCGAAGTTTTATTCTCACTCTTGCTTTGAGCATTACAGCATTCATACGAGATTGGCTTTGAATGTAAGTTCTTCTTCTGCTTAATAGGATGTCGATTCTGTTTTTTTGCTTTTTGTGTTTGTGCTCTGATTTCTAGTTTGAATCTTTCTGATAATGATTCATTTTGATTCATCGTTCTATTAATTCAATTGCAAAAGGCTAAATTGTAAGTGTTTGTTGAAAATCCACAATAGAATAAAAAAATAGCTTGTATGATTTTTGTGGAAAATGGGTTGGTTGTTTGCAAATACTAGTGCTTATTCTACAAATTGCTTCAGGTTCTGATTGGAATTCTTAATGTAGGATTGTCCATTTGAAACATTTGCACCTCTGCTACTGTCTAGTAACTTCAACTTCAAATCCTTTCATGTTAGCATTAAAAATTACACAAATTTGATGAAAGAGATTTAATATATATATATATACATGTTTCATAGTTGTCCTGAGGATCTTGAAGAGATGAAGACACATGCTTTTGAGTCTTAAGAAAGGGAGAGATAGAGAGGAGAGACAAAAGACATTGTGTGTGAGTCAAAAAAAGAGACGCCTTGGCAAAATATTCGAGCCATTTGAGGCCCTGTTTGTTTTCAGAGGTAGAATAAAGGGAATTGATAGTGAGAGGATTAATAGTGAAGGAATTGTTAGTGAGGGGATTAAGTAAAATTGTGTTTGTTTTGATGATAGTTGTTAGTGTGGAGATTGTTAAATTATTTTTATACAAAATAAATATAAAATAATAAAACAAACAAAAAAAATACAAAAACATTAAACATTAGGGTGATGCACCAATAAATCCCAAAATACCAACTTATACACTGTTTAGTCCCAAATGTTTTCTTGTGAACCGAACAGTCCCATTATATGGAAAATGACCATTCAGGGCATAAACATTGTGGTCGTCAGTGGTGAGACTAATGGGCAATCTTGGTAATTTAATAATGTGAAAATACGAAAATAGGGCAGCAGTTTCGTATGCTGTTACATTAGTTGTTTCTTATTCCGTGGTGAAGAGGTTCGTTTGGAAGGAAAGATTTGGGGTTTTCAGAAGGAAATTTACATCTGAAATCGGATGGCGAATCTGTTTGGGGGAAGGTAACGCTACATTATGGAAACCCTAATTGGTATTAATTTGTTGACGTTGTGGTGTTGACGATTAGTGGGAAGACATTGCGATTGAAGCGTGAAAGGCCTCGTATACTTCGATATCCGACTTCGTTTGCGATAAGGATTGGAAGACGGTGTTACGTGAGGGGACGTCTGAGAATGACAAAAAGGAGTGGAGGTATGTTGTTTTTGACAGTTTTGTTTTGTTATTTTTGAAGTTGTTTTGTTTGATACGGAGAAGATTCTTGTTGGGTTGTAATGTTGTTGTTGTTGTTTTGTTTTTTGAGGGAAATTGTGGCTGTGGCCAGTGTTTAAGTTCGATGTTTATGTTTGGAATTGGTTGTGGGTGTGTCTTTGTGGGATATTATTTTGGGTTTGATGACGGTGTTGAGTAGGATGTTGGGGATGCTGTTATAGTGGGTGGACAATGTCTCTGTTTCAATGATGTGGGTGATTATTGCAGTGTCACAATGTTGATTGTTGGGTACTATGTTGGGTAAGATATTTCATGTCTTCGTTTTTTGTGATGTTCTGTGTCGCGACAATGTGACGTTGTGTAAGGTTAATGTGTTAATTAGGTTTTGCTGATGTTGTTGGTTACGTTGGGTAGGTAATGTTAGTAATGCTATTGTTTTTATTAATGTGTCCATGATGTTGTTGGTTATTACATTGGCATAGTGTAGTTTGATAATATTTCATGTCTTCGTTTTTTGTGATGTTCTGTGTCGCGACAATGTGACGTTGTGTAAGGTTAATGTGTTAATTAGGTTTTGCTGATGTTGTTGGTTACGTTGGGTAGGTAATGTTAGTAATGCTATTGTTTTTATTAATGTGTCCATGATGTTGTTGGTTATTACATTGGCATAGTGTAGTTTGATAATGTTTTAGTGATGTTTTACTGATGTCTTTGATTGTATTGGGTGTACAATGTTGATGTCTCTGTTTTCATGATGTTGTTCATTAAGGCAATGTTATATTGTAGTATGTGCGTGTTTTTTTTGAAATTCTGGGATGTTCAGCACGATGTTTAATTTCTATGGTTTTGTGATGTTATTTGTCGTAGCAATATGATTTTGTAATAAATTAAGGTTGTAATTATGTTTTGGAGATGTTGTTGGGTAGATTGGGTAAACAATGTTTATGTCTACGTTTTGATGATGTTGGTAATGACGGCAGTGGCACATTGTCGAGTCGACGTGTTTTGTAACGTTGGGTTGTTGGGTATGGGGTTGTTTATGTTGTTATGTTTGGTGGACAATGTTAATGTGTATGTCTGCTTGTTGTTATTGCTTATGTGAAGTTATCAGTGTGGACTGTACGTGTTATGTTCTGCAACTCTGGGGTGTTTACGTTCTCAGTGCTGTTTGCTATTTGTGCAGGGGTGATTTTGAGGCAATCACCACGGAAAAAATGTGGTGGTGTGGCACGTGACGTGGGTGATTCTTGATTTCATGTCAGAACCGATTGTTGTGAAAAGACAGGGAAAGATACCATTCAAGGGGAAAAAACAGAATGTCCATGGTATGAAGGAAATAGTAGTTGACACTACGCGCCTGGCATATCGTTCTAATATAAACGAGGTTATCAAAACCGTGCTAGAAATAAATTTGACAGCAGCCCATGAATGACAACTACGAAGAACACCATTTTGGACAATGATTAATTCCATCTGCAAACACAACTTGTCGCCAAATGCGTATAAAAAATGCGATGAGACAGTGTTCCAAATACTGCAGACATACAATCCTGAGGATGAAAAATTCTACATTGGGGGGAAAGGCGTTCCATTGTGTCGAAGCGATATCCGATTCATTTTTGGCATTCAGTGCGGCGTGGAGCAGCTTGATTTAGCTCATGGGTCGAGACCACCGTCTGATTTTATTCAGCGTCGCTGCGATATTGTGGAGAGGATATCGTGCAAAAAAATTAAAGAACTGTTAGATGATGCAGTACAGGGAAATAGTGTTAATGACGAGGAAGATGTCGCGAAGCTGCTGTCGTTATATATATGTGCGAAATTGTTTTTTACAACGACTGGAGAGTCTATCGGGTGGGCATTCGTCCGAGTTATTGACAAACTAAGTACGATACAGTTGTATGATTGGGCTACTGCAGTACGTGGCGCGCTAATTGCATCACTGAACGAGTATCATGATCGGCCGGAAAGGGTAACCGGATGTGTTGTCGTTTTACTCGTAAATTAATGTTTTATTTTCGTAATATACTATTTTCTTAGCGACTGACTTGTTTGTATTAGTTTGTTAGCATGTCATGTTAATGAATGTAGTTGCAAATGTACTGCAGTTTTTCATTTGTGAACACACCAACCTTATGGAGCCGGAATGACAGAGTGTGCTGCCACGGTTTTGCAGATGGAACATTGCAAATTTGACGACCAAAATGAAAGGGGTCGACTTGAGTAGCAAAAGACAATTTGAGGTATGACATGGGTGGATGAGTTGTATGGTTTTTGTGGATGGTACGTGTTGGAGTCGTTAACAATTTTGTAACGTATTTGGCAGGTAAGGTGTGGTAAACTAGAGGGGGCAATTCTTGAACGGTACAAAGTTGGTACGACATTGGTTAGTGGTGAATGTATGGGGTCAGAAACCAAAGTGCTCGACGTACAGCCAGTGTTGGTGCATGTCGGTGTGCCATGTAAAGATGTTGGTGCTGATGTTGTAGAGGCAAGTTTGAACTGTTGGCAAGTGGACTCATTTGCAGGGGTCGATGTTGAGAAAGCCAGAATGACGCACGAGGCAGACACAAACGATGGAGGCAGCAAGTGTGTTACGAAGCGTGGATTTGGCGCGGTTGTAGGAGGTGAAGGGTGGCCAGTATTGTTCCCAAATCTGCTGGATTTGTCAAGCACGCAACCAGCTAAGGATGCAGATACAGAAGCAAGCAGTAGTAGTAGTAAAATGAGTGTAGTGCATGACAGAGTAGCGGAGTTGGAGGAAGAATTGAGGCAGAAATCGGAACGTGTGCGTGAACTTGAATGTAAGGTTACGAGCATGGAACGCGCACTTGGTTCACAAGGTGCAAATTTGTGTATGGGGTTCGAAACTGTTATCAGTTTGAAGGATGCTGAAATTGCACGTTTGAATGCCCTAGTGTCGGAGATGAAAACGACAGTAGCACAGTTGGAGGACCAAGTTGATGAATACAAGGCGCACGAGGTACAGGGCCGGCCCTGAGTTCGTCAGGGCCTAAGGCGAATTTCGGAAATGGGGGCCCTTTTATATTGAAAAAAAATTCATGAATAAAACGATAAGTTACAATTTTTTTATTTGTTTGTAACCATAAAAAATTTTACTTACACATATAATCATTAAAATTATAAATAAAAAAATTTAATAAAACAAAATTAGAACAAAAAAATTAAGAAAAAATTATTTAATTAAAATTGATAAAGACCTAGGTAAAAAAATTTGAGCAAAATTATTTATTCCACTAAAATCTAATAGATAAAAGAGGTAAAAATAAAAAATAAAACAAATAGGGCCCATATATTGTATGTATTATTTTTCTTGAGCCCAAACACTTTTTTTTTAATATATATTTTCATTTTAATAAAAATGGACTAAACTACAGTTATAAATAAATATGGAGTAAATCATACATAGACCCAAAAAAATATTTTGGGACCCTTTAAATTGATCCTAAAACCAAAAAAAAAAACATTGAGCCTATAATATTTTATCAAATTTAGGGGCCCTATTTTTGGGCCAAATTTAGGGGCCCTATTGTTTTTTATTTATTTATTTATATATTTTCATTTTAATAAATATGGGCCAAACACATTTATAAATAAATATGGACTAAATTACACATGGGCCCAATAAAACATTTGGGGCCTTTTAAATTGATCTTAAAACCAAAAAAAAAAAAAAAAAGGTTGCACCTAAAACAATTTTTTTAAATTTGGGAGCCCTATTTTTGGGCCAAAATATGAGGCCTAAGGCACAAGCCTTACCTACCTTAGGGTAGGGCCGGCCTTGACGAGGTAACACAGCTGGCTAGGAACACAACTAAAAGTCATAGCACGTCATCAGACGAACGGGGTGGGTGTGAGTTAACTGCACAGTGGTTTAATGGAAGCCAGACGGATGGTCCGGTGAATACCACAGCCAATGTCGTAGGTAAAAGTTCTGAATTGAACGAAGCACGCAGCGTTGATGGTGATGTAGGTAATACCGTAGGTGGTGGGCATAACGTAATGGTGGGGAGCAAGGATGGAGTTGTAAATCAGGGGTCAACGTTATGTGCCGGGGTATGGACTCCAGTGGAGGAAAAAAGTAAATGCAATTCTGCTGGCACAGGTAACACAGCAGCAACAGCGAACAATTCGAACATTAAACATGTTCTTGATCGGCCAGGCAATGATGTGGTGGACAGGGTAATAGACTTTGTGAATATTGAGGAACCAAACATCACATCATTGGTGCGGCGTGTGAAGAGCAAAGCTAGGTAGGAGTGAAGGTTACAGGATTACGAGTATCCTGGGTTGGTGAAGCGTTGTAAACAGTCAAAAGATGAGGGTAATATGGCAAACTCACAAATGAGGATGTAGTTAACATTGAAGATGACGAGGGAGGGTGTAAAACATGGGCTGGATTTGGAATGAAAAATCGGTATCCGGTTTGGAAATTGTTGGTTGAAGATGAACAGAAACTGTTGCAAGTGGTGTACACATTTGAAGGGGACGGGTAACGTACTCGTTTCTTATTTTAGTTGTTGTGGTTTTCTGTGACATTGGTTATTACATTTGAATTGTACTTATGTGCTTGTGATTTGGTGTAGGGCTGTGGTATGGAGTGCAGCAGAGTATGGTGTGCGCGTTAATTTCAAAGACATCCAGTCGCTTGTGCAAGGGGGGCCGACTGCCGGGAATGTAAGTATGATGTGATATGTAAGTATGATGTAAGAATGTCATCACTTACACCATTGACATGCGTTAAGGGTTCTTTGAAATGAATTACGAGCATTGTTTTGTACGGCTAATGTATTTGGAACATGTGAATAATTTGTGTTGCTAGGTTATTGACGCATATGCTGAAATTTTAAAAAGTTCACAGAACGTAGCGGCTGTTAATTGTGCTAATTTCAGCAAATCTTACTTCCACAGCAGTCTGTGTTCGGTACGTATATAGTATTATGAGTAGTGTTACATTGTCGAATAGTGTTGTGAATTTTTGCTGGATAGTTGGGCAGTGCAGTTATTGGTTTAATATTGGTTTGCTATATTTTGTAGGATATGATGAAGAATCGAAGCATAATGTCAAAGGACAGTTACCTGAACGTGCACGTGACTGCTGCATCTGGGTGCAGATACGTTCATTACCCTATATACGATGCAAATCATTGGACGACCTTGGTATACGATTCAGACTCGAGGACATGGACACACTACAATTCAATCAAAACGCGTAGAGGCAGCCGAGATGATCATTTTGCTGAGGCGGTGAAAGTGGTAAGTACAAGTGAATGGTAATTACATGTATGTATCGGGTGTGCGTGCGTTGCGTATAAGGTGATAGGGTGTGTTTAGTGTGACTTATTGGGTCGTGTTACGTAATGCAGAAATAGTAGGTCGTCGATTACACAAAACGGGCAGCAGGAAAATTGTCATCCATTGTGGGTGTCACATCAGAGAATATCGACGGGCCATTAGAGGCGTTGGGTGATTTTCCCCAACAACACTCGGAATCGTATGTTCAAATTTGAACTCTGGCTTAAATTTGTTCTATTGTCTGTGAAGTTATTCTTTGGTTTGATAATGTTGATTAACGTGTTCATGTGTTGGGAATTGGCAGACCGAATTGCGCTATTATGGTATGCTTCATTATGCGGCAGTACGCAAATAACGTGGAGGTTGAAGGTTCAATGGATGGGATGGCAGCTAGTGCGTTCAGAGCAGAAATGATTAAGGCATTCATCAATGATCCGCATAGAGGGCTCTGAAATTGACCGCTGCCCTGACTGATTTGGTGGAATGCATAGATTAGCTTAATTTTTTGTTTTTGTTCTTTCTGCTGAACATGGAAATGTTTTGTTCATGTGGTAGTGATTTTTTGATGGTCCAGTAGCTACGTGTCTGTTACTGGAGAAACAGAAAAATATTTTACAGCAACATTGCAAAACATGGACAAACCCGAGGATGGGTTTTTTGGCAGGGTTACTAAATGTTAATGGTTTTTGTTTGTGTTTTGTTACATTGTGTTTGTGAATAATGTTAGTTTTGGGTTTGACATTTTGTAATGTGTATGTGTTGGATATGCTGGAAAACGAGTAGTGTGGTTCGCTTTGAGTTAATGTGTGTACGTGTTTAGAGGGAAAAGTTGTAGGTAGGATGTCGCAGAGGCGGTGTTTTTTTATGTGTAGTAGTTAATAAAGTCGTACTGTGGTTATGGTTGATTGTGTACTTGAATGTATGTAAGTGTTTGAATTGGATGACATGCTTAGAGGTCGTAGTCGGAAGTAGCATCGTTTGTCGTTCGGTCGGTTTGCAGCGTGGTTATTGTGTTTAGGTAGGGGATGGTGTTAAACCCAGAAATTAAACTACAGGATGCTACATTTTAGTTGAAACGTTTGTTTTTGAAAATGTGTGAAATTTGTTGCTGTCAAAATTTACTTGGAAAACATGTTAATTGTGAACTTAACGCATAATACATGTAACTGTCATGTGATCCGTCCAGCACCACGGACATGCAAGAAAAATGTTTATAACATATTAATGTATCAAAAATGGATGTAAAAGTAAATGCACGTCACACATAGTATCGAGTGGTGAGGAAAGTAAATGGTTTTGGCTGATGTGATTTTGGAAAATTTAATCGAAATGTTAAATGTAGAGGCAGATGGTAGGGCGGAATGCGTTTGTGAACATTGTGCTGAAATGTGAAAGCAAACCCACATGTGCGATCCATATGCAGTTATAACGTCATGAAAACGTTGTGAAGTTGGAATTTAAATGAACGGGAAAAAATGTTGTAAAAGAAGAGAAAATGTACGAAGTTCAATGAATTAGGGAAAAACCCGCAAACCAGACACAGGAAAATAAACTTTCTATAACATGACTAAATTGGCTCCTTGCAGGTCTTCCTATTGTGGTTGCTAATTTTTCCACACCGATCACAACGGATCCGTTGCACAACCTCGCCCTTTGATGGAATTCGTTTACGTTTCAGCCTGCCAGGCGGACGCTTCACCTTCGGGGGCGCTATCATAAAATTGTTTGGCGTAAATGCCGGCTTCTCAACAGTTGGAATCGGAAAAATTGTTCCGCTATACAAAGCTTGAAATTCGTCAATACGATAGTACGTGTCAATAGAATCGTATATATTCCGTCTACTATTACGGAAAGCGACAACAGCATGAGAACACGGAAATCCATTCAGCTGTCACTGGAAACATGAACATGATCGGCTTGCTACATCAACCAAAACAGAGGGTTGACTATACACCTCGTAAACATTGTCATCAGCCTGACTAACACTCTAGCCCCTACTCTCATTATACGCCGTGACCAATTTCTTCTCCATTTTTAGGCATAATACGCCGGTCCACTCCCTTGCCTTGACTCTACGCTCCGCCATTTATTCCATTATTTGACCCCTAACCATGTCGACCAAGCTAGTTATTGGAAGATGACGCGCCTCCCGTATCCAGTTGTTAAAAGATTCAGCTGCGCTCGACCATATCTCACTGTAACGTTGCCCCCTGCAAAAAGATAACAACAATGAACACAAAATTAATTTTTTAAACAACAAACTGCTAAGCACGTTAGACTATGTAAGAAATTGAAAAAAATTGAAGCCATTAAAGTACTACGCAGAACGGGTACAATCAAACATACATGAAATACGCATTAGCCCAGTGGGATGGATGCAAGTCTTTTAAGAAGTTTTCAATCACAGCCGGGCTACACTCTTTCAACATCTCTATTTTCTGATTATAAGATGGTATAGTAGAGGCATAAGCACATTCTCGGAGCTTCCGCATCAACCCAACTTTACGAGATGCATTAACGTATTTCATCCGGTCTCTCAAATTCATTTAAAGATGTAGCAAACAAAATGCGTGATGTGCTGAAGGGAAAATAAGTGGCATAGATTGTAAGAGACCCGCGTGACGATCCGATACAAACGTCAACGTACGCCCGTCACCCACGACTTCTTTAAGATTCCGTAAAAGCCACTCCCAATTTTGTTGATTTTCAGAATCAACAATTGCGAAGGCCACTGAAAACAAGCCTGCAAAACAATAGTAGAAAAAGGCATAATTAGAGTACACATCATGGAGCACATCATCTTAAAAATTTGCGTCCAGTACATATATATGTAAAAGGTTCATTAAAAATAATCGGAATTGAAATGTGACAATTTTTTTTCTTAGCAAAGAATAAAGGAAAAAATCTAATACGTCACCTTTATTGCCATCTTTCGCAGTAGCAGCTAACAAATTCCCCTTGAATCTGCCTTTCAGAAACGTGCCATCCTAAAAAAGTAACGGCCGACAATGGTTGAACCCATCTATACATGCACGGAAGGATATAAAATACCGAACGAACCTCCCAGTTTGCTGGTGAAATTCAAGGTTAATGTAACTGTTTGGGTTCTTTTCCATAACGGAATCACTATACCACCTAAGTTGGTCGAATGACATAGCGTGATCTCCATAGACTTCACCTCTTGCTTTCTCAACCCCTAACCACGCAACTCGATAACTAATATCCAAGCTGTAGTCATTTTTCATATCGAAAACAATGTTCGTAGGACGCGTTAGTGGCTGAGCACGCACCCGATCTGCGACAACAATTGAAACCAAATCGGACCCCGTATGTGGGCTTGTATTTGTTCGAACAGCAGCTCCACAACTGTGCACACTATCCAACTTCTTAACGCATAACATCCCATTTGATGACAACACCCTCGCATGCACTGACCACGCGCATCCTGTGGACTCTGCAAACTTACAAACTGCCGTAATGCGAACTGAATCATTCTTCAAATACTTGAATTGAAACCCGCGTTCCACGGCGTACTTGCATAATATTTCCTGAAATTCACTAGCACCACCGGTGAAACATTGTCCAACATGGGTAATCCCGAATGCCCATTGAGCAGACAAGAACGTCTTCGATTTGTTAGGACAATATGTTGGTAACAGATCCGTCTGATCATCCATACCGAACGTCTGATTACCAAAATTTGACTTCTGCCCTTCATGGCAATACATACCCCCATAGTTGCCAACCACCGGAACATCCCGGATCTGAATAAGAACATCAAAATGTTTTAGCCCAAATGACTTCGCAAGGCACAACATGTTTTGGATATCGTCATCGCTATCAACCTTTAACTTGTTGTACCCGGGGACATCCCATAACATATACAACGCATCCCGTACCAAGTCGTCGAACTTGCCGCAAATATCATCGACCAGCTGCGTGAATGTCATCGCTCGATGCAATCGAGCAACAACATTTTTTTGCCCGTCAGTGCACAACAGCAACATACCATCCATACCTGTCACGCAACCCATAATCGAACCATTAGACGGCTAACGCGTACAACAATGAATGAATAATAACATAACAGTAGTCATTACACAGTAGCAATTTCACTACTGATTTTGACAAACAGTGGACTAAAACTCAATCCAAAAAACATTGAACCAATCCCAAAAACAAGAAAACAACACTCATTGGCAGTAAAGCACCCAAACAAAAAAGTTTAAAACCAAATACCATCACCAACACATTACACTGAAGGGAAACAAAAAAATAACACAACAGCACATATATGAATGTTACCAGAACAAACAACCCGTAAGGTTAGCCGAAAAACGCAGAAATCATGTACCGAAACACACTTATTTTCGGTGGTTATTTGCCAAAAACAGAGAAATAAAATCAACCGTAACATGCACGACATACACAAACACTCCCACACTCTAACCACTTTCGAAAAATACCTTACCCATTAAGGTACACAACAACACCCACTGACATTAAAACACAACCAATATAAAAATCATTACAAACACATAACATCAACAAACCCTTGCGTCCCAGATATATCCAAAAGCCACAAGAAAACAAACATAATGTTACCAGAATCGACATTGATAATATTTTAACAAATGTATCATACAAATATATATTTTAAATAGATAATATTTTGTGTAAAATAATATAAAATATGTATATTATTTATAAATTTTTAATTTATAGTTTAGACATCATCAAAATTAAACAATATGATTAACATGAACGACTGAAATTGCTTGATTAGAAATGAATTTCCGTCCAAACAAATGTTTACTTTTATATTACAATCCCGCGTCAGGAAATGGAGGATAAAATGAGTTATTTTACTATATAAATCTTATGCTCCCATTTAATATTGTAATGTTGTATATGTTGTAGTTCAAGACAGTTTAAATTTTAAAATTAAAATAAAATTTAAAAGTTTTAATTAATTAATTTTTGTATAAGTTGGTTGCTCCTTTGACCTAGCCGATAGGGTGAACCGTTTTCAGTTTGACTGATTTGCTGGTTTAATTGTGATTTTAGCGGGTTTATCAAAATATATTGATTAAATTTGTTTGATTCGAAATAAATTAAAAATTGACATAATTAAAGATTAAACGGCTAAGATTGTTTGATTCGAAATAAACTTCCCGCCCAAATAATTGTTAATTTTTAAACAATTAAGAAAATCTCCATTGGCTAGCTTTCATTTGATTTTTATTTTATAATCCCACATTGAGAAAAAAAGAAAAAAATGAATTGTTTCACTTACATAAAGTGAATCTTATTCTCCCATTTATATAAGCAAAATGAGATTTTTAGCGAGAAACCTTATGAT
This sequence comes from Camellia sinensis, assembly GCF_055761805.1. Classification (NCBI taxonomy): domain Eukaryota; kingdom Viridiplantae; phylum Streptophyta; class Magnoliopsida; order Ericales; family Theaceae; genus Camellia; species Camellia sinensis. The sequence continues at coordinate 85,410,927 of NC_138974.1, forward strand.
CAATATCTCATACTAATTTTTTTTTTGATTTTCTTAATTCTAAACAATTATGAAAATCCTGATTGCCTAGTTTCCATTTAACTTTTATTTTACAACCCCACATAGAGGTTTTAATTTTAAAAATAATTTTGTGTGAGATTTTGAAACTCTCATAATATCTCTCCTTAAAAGTATTCTTTTATAAAATATATAAATATATCAATAATTTCAATGTCACTCTTACTGTTCCTTAATACAAAAATTATGAGATAATTATGATAATTTTAAATTTGTATTTAAAACTTATAAATTATGAGATAGATTATTATAATTTTAAATTTATATTATGTCGATTTTAAATTTAAATTAATAGATTGCTTTCTATATTTAGTGATAGTTTAAATTTTAATAAAATAAAATTTAAAAGTGTTAATTAATTAATTTTTGTGTAAGTTAGTTGGTTTTTTGACCTAACTGATTAAGCTTAATTATTTTTTGTTTAAATGATTTGCTTATTTAACCGTGATTTTAGCAGTTTTACATGGTACGATGATTCTTTCTTACTCATTAAATTTTTAAAAATTCTTCAATTATTTCCCTTTCAAAAACCAATATGATAATTTTTTAAAATTCATATATTTTTATTTTAAAATAGTGAAGTATTAGAATTATGTCATTTTGTTTTATAACAAAGCATAATTTTAATTATTAATTGTCAATACAATAATTTTAATCTATCTATACTATATATTATAGTAAAGGAACACTTGTAAAAGATTCCGTAAACTTATATGTAAAATTTTATTTATGTGAGATAAAATATAAAAAAATTAAATATAATTATCATATTTTTAATAAATAATATATTATTTTATCTTTTGCATAGCACGGGTGATATGTTAATTATTGATTAAAGTAAATGTTATATAGTCTTCGTTTGGCGTCCCAATCTTGGCCTAAAATAGTCACCAAATAATAAAATAGGTTAAAAAGTTAATAATATAAATTCATTTTTTCTCTCATAAAAGTCAAGAAAAGCCAAAAAAAATTAATTCCAAATGAAACTTTTTAGTGCAAACTAAAATAATCAAAATAACCAAAAAACCAACTCACTCCCCAAACCAACCCATACTAGGCCTCGTTTGGCAAATGGTTTTTTTAGCCAAAAAGTTACTAAAAAAATCAAAAACTAAAAAGTTGAAGATTTATTTTTTCTCTCTACTTTTTGTACATCTTTTCATAACAAATCAAAAAGTCATCCCAAATATACTAATTTTTTTTACATCACATTTTAACTAAAAATCTAAAAAATTACTAAAAAAACATGTTCCCAAACGAGGACCTCGTAGTCTGAAAACGTGGTAGATCTTGAGCGGTTGGTAACAACAGTTCCGTTTTGTAGCTCGAATTTCGTTTGGCCCGAGTGGCTCGACGGCCCAAAACGACGTTGTTTTGGGCAACTTTTTTTTTGGGTCATTTTCTCTCTGCAGATAAAGAAGAAGGAGGATGTGGAAAATGAGGAGGAGAAAAGAGGAAGTTGTGTGAGAGATTCATTCTGATACAAAAAAACAACACCAAATCATCAACATCAACAACAAACAACACCAAGCTGATAAAAAAAAAAAAAACAATAAACAACACCAAATTAGAGAGATTCATCCTTTGTTTTTTTGAAGATTAAAAATCAAACCCAAAAATCCAAAAATTAAACCAAAAAATCAGAGAGATTCAATCCAAAAATCCAAAATCAAAATCAACACATCATCATCATCATTATCATCATCATCAACAACACATCATCATCATCATTATATGCAAATCTGTACCCAGGCGGCGCCGGTGATGGCGTCAGTGATAGCGGCGCCGGTGGTGCTCCTCTCTCTGCCCCTCCCTCTTCTCTTCTTTCTCCTCTCTTCTCTTTCTACCTCCTCTGTTTCAACGACATAAGAGAGGGAAAGAAAGAAAGAAAAAAAAATAAAAAAATACCCAAAACGACGTCGTTTTGGGGTATTCGAGCCACTCGGGCCAACTTTTTCTCAAGCTACGAAGGATTATTGTGGTAACAATTCAAAAGTGTGTGGGACTTGATTGGAAACAACCACCTCCATTTTTGGGGTAGGGATACAAAGAAAATTATTAAATATTGGGAAATTTTAATATTCAAGAGGGATGTATTATATGTATTTTTAATTATGATATCTTATTTTTTAGTTATGATATTATTTTAACAATGACTCATGAGATTTTTAGTTATATGCCATATTATATTTAGTTATTATATATATATATATATATATATTTGGACAGATTATCTACGCCTCCCTTGAGGTTTAACAAAATTATAGATTCCTCTGAGATTTCAAAAATTACATCCCGCCCCATCGCAATTAACGCTATTAACGGATATCATAAATTGACGAAAATGCCCTTTTGACAAATAAGGGCAAATTACCTACACTCTCTTGAGATTTAACTAATTTACAGATTCCCTTGAGGTTTAACTAAATTATCATTTTTAAATAAGTTATGAAATGCAAAATTAAAATGAAAAAACACTTATCATACTACAAAAAATTAAGGTTTTAGAGACCAAAATTTAGGGACAAAATTATTTTTAAAAGACCAAATATTTTTGTTGCAAAAAGTATCGTTATTATATTTTTAGCGACGAAAATTGAGCATTAGTGATTAATTATTATCTTTTTGGTATCAATTTTTTTGTTTCAAAAAATAAACCATGTTGAGACCAAATTATTTTGTCCCTAAAAGTCTATTTATTATTGACATTTTCGGAATTTTATCACTTAAAACCTTATTTTTGACTTTTTAGAGCGATATTTTAGCGACTATCCTCATGGCGATAGAAATTAGTTCCTAAATGTCTTTTGCAATAAAATTTTCACTTTTAGAGATCAAAAAAATTGATCTCTAAAACTCTTATATGTTGTAGTGTCAGATGGTGAAAATATCATAAAATTAACAAATAGTTAAATAAGTTAAAAACACAAGAAATGACTTGTCAAAAAATTCTTAGAATATGTTTGGTTTGATTTTTAGAAATTTATTTTTAATTTTTTAAAAAAATTAAAAATTAATTTGGTTAAAAAATAAAAAAAAAATAATATTATTTTTGTATAATTTTATCTTTTGAGTGGTTTGAAATAATTTTTACAAATTAAATATATTTTTTATATTTATTTTTATTAAATTAGTTTTTATTTTTTTTTAAATTATGAATTTTTTTTTCTTCTAAATAACAGATCAAACATGGTTCCAAAAACTCAATTTTTTTTTTCCATCAAACGTAATTCTTTTGTAAATTTTGTTGATTTATCAAAGGGATTTCAACAGGAGCAATATCTGTTAGACTTATTTATTTTGATGATTTATTTAATTATGTTTTAATTTATTTGAAAGAGAAAAATAGAATCCAAAATTTATTTTGGTGATTTATTTAATTATATTTTAATTTATTTGAAAGAGAAAAATAGAATCCAAAATTTCTTTTGATGATTTATTTAGTTTTATTTTAATTTATTTGAAAAAAAAATAGAATCAAAATTTATTTTGATGATTTATTTAATTATATTTTAATTTATTTGAAAAAGAAAAATAAAATCAAAATTTATATTGTCCCATTATTTCTCACCTAAACCTTTATCCTAAATGTTGTTAAAATGTATTTAATATTTGATTAAATCAGGAGTTTAAACAGCCCAAAACAGAGGTTCAAACAGCTCAGCATAACAGCAGTTCAAAATGTTCAAGTTGAAGATATTCAAATTGGTAATGATGGAAGTACAACGGCTAAAAACGGCTATAAATTCAAATAAATACAACGGCTATAAACGATTATAAATTCAAATGAATACAACGGCTATAAGTTTCATTATATATACCAAAGCCTCTAATGTAAACAAGTTTAAAAAAAAATCAGAAAATATTCTTTGATCTATAATCACTCACATCTATTCTTTGAAAAATTCTCTAAGAAGTGTTTTTTAATTTTTGTTTACATCCTCTCTCAGAAATTATACACTGAACCTTATAGCATTAAGCTCATCTTTCCTGTGTGAGGTTTATAGAAAAATCAGAACTTCATTTTTATATATATCTTTGAGAGAAAATTATTGTAGTTTTCTGTGAAAGCAAAAATACATTCTTTTCAACCTTGTAAGAGTGTAGTATACTCAGTATTCTTAACTTAGAAAGTTTGTGTAAAATCTGTGTAAAATCTGTGGATGATTGTTTCATCTGTGAAAAGGTTGCTAGCACCCTGTGAAGCTAGAAGATAGTGAAAAATCTCAAGTGAAGCTTGAGGAGTGAATGTAGGCTTGGTTGAAGCCGAACCACTATAAATCTATTTGCCTCATCTTCCCTAATCTCTTTACTTTCCTACTACTGCTATATCTATCTAATATTCATGTTCTAATCATTTGATTTATCCTGTATATTAGTTATACTTCATTGTTATTTTACTTGATCATTTACTGCTAAGTTCATCATTGTGCTTGTTAATAATTTGTTATACTAGTAGTTAATATTATTAGGTTATTATTAATTTTAATTTTTAGAAACCTAATTCACCCCTTCTTAGGTTGCTTTTTGGGTAACAATATCGTTTATCAATTTATATTTTGCTGATATCAGCTAACCATTCTTAACATTTAATTAACGGTAGGAGTTAAATTGTTATTCGAATATAAACCTCAAAGGGCGGGATGTAATTTCTGAAACCTTAGGGGGAAATTTGTAATTTAGCTACACCTCAAGGGAGGTGTGGGTAATTTGTCCTATATTATTTTAGTTATGAGTCAGAAAGTATAAAATTATATAATTTTCTTCTTGAGTTATAAAATACATATTTGTATCATAGTGTTTTTCTTAAATGTTTTACCAAATGTCTCACATGAATTTGGATTTCACAAACCCAAGTAAAACATTTGGTAATAAGTGTGAGACCTATACCTATATGAGGCATTTGGTAAAATTTTTATAGAAATGTTGATGTCCTTAAGCTCAATTTGATTAGTTAGATAATATAAGAAAGTGAAAGTGAAAGAAAAAAAAAAATATAATTTTTTATGTATTTGTTTAAATACGGAGTCCTAAAAAACAATAAAAATTAAAATTTTCTGTACAACTCAAATTAATTTATTAGTTAGGCTAACAATTTCATACAAAATATATACAAAAATTTATTTTTTCATAAATCTTGACAAAATTTATTTTATTTTATTTTTTATCTATATTTCTCTACTCCCTGTTATACCATGATTATATTTATTTTCTATTATTTTATTATAAAATTTCTCATCTGTTCAAACATACATAAGAAAATAAACTTTTATTTCTTTTCTCTTTTTTTCATTTTTTTTTTTTTTCTAAACAAAGGAGCCTCAGCATTTTTCTTTTGTTTTTTTGGAGTCCAATTAGTGACGTGCATTCTCTGGGTCCGGACTTCTTCCTTCTTCAACTTCGCTTTGTCTGGTTTGTCACCGTCTTGGATTCTTCCAGAATCACAGATACTACCATTGCAAACTTGCACGCAAACTACTCTCTCTCTCTCTCTCTCTCTCTCTCTCTCTCTCTGTAGGTCTGCTCAAATTCACTCTCAAACTCAATCATATCATACACACATTTCAATTCCAATATCGAGAATCGAACACCAAGCTGAATCAATGGCTTCACTACTCTCAACTACACCTATTTCACCATCAACAACCACTCTTCTCCCAACTCTTCTCTCTCTTCATCCCTCCAAATCCTCATTCCTCCCTCCAACGCCTCGGAGGAGGTCACTTCTCTCTCCTCTCCGCGTAGCTGCTCCGCCTCCAACCACCGCCGCCGAAGAACAATCCCAATCTCTCTCTGACGGAGTAGAAATCGAGACCCAAGATCATGAAGAGAGCTCTTCCTCTAAGTTCTCTTGGAGAGACCATTGGTACCCTGTCTCTCTAGTCCAAGATCTCGACCCTCGCATCCCAACCCCATTTCAGCTCCTCAATCGCGACCTCGTCCTCTGGTTCGATCGATCTTCCTCCCAATGGGCCGCTTTCGACGACAAATGCCCCCATCGTCTCGCTCCTCTCTCTGTAAGGCCTCCAATTTGATAAATTTAGGGAATTTTTGGATTAATTTTGGGGATTTTGATGATGGGTTTTTGGTGTTTTTTTAGGAAGGTAGGATAGATGAAAATGGGCACTTGCAGTGTTCGTATCACGGCTGGTCTTTTGATGGTTGTGGATCTTGTACTCGAATCCCTCAGGCCTCGTCAGAGGGGCCTGAAGCTCGAGCTGTTCGATCTCCGAGAGCGTGTGCGACTAGGTTTCCGACTATGGTGTCTCAGGGTCTGCTCTTTGTTTGGCCAGATGAGAATGGCTGGGAGAGAGCTCAAGCCACCAAACCCCCCATGTAAATTCTCTTTTCTGTTATTATATGTCTCCTTATTTATATGCATATATTTAAATAATGTATAATTTATATGTTTGTTAATTTAAAAAAGCTGAATAGGAATATGGGTTTTTCAATATTTTATTGATGTGCTTTTGTTCTTTGTGGGGATTGTTTAGGTTGCCCAATGACTTTGAGAAGCCCGAGTTTTCAACAGTGACGATTCAGCGCGATTTGTTCTATGGCTATGATACCCTCATGGAGAATGTCTCTGATCCTTCCCACATCGATTTTGCTCATCACAAGGTGAAAATTCTTGTATCTAAGCAATTTGGCTTTGTATCTGATCACAAACATGAACCAAAACTTTAGGAGCGCTGTCCTTATTCATGTTTATTAGGGTTATTAAATTCCAAATATTAGCGAAGTTGGAAAGAGATACAATTTTCTAATGCTAGGCGGGGGCGGCACTTAGGTAGTTAATGATATTTCTCAGATATTATAAAAGACTGTTAAATGCTCCATGAGTAGAAACGAGCGCGCTCACAGTAGTAAATGGTGAAGTGATCAGTAGTTTCAATATTTTATTTTATTTTGGATCAGCAACGAAAGATCGGTAATGTTTTGATTCTAAGGTCATTCCAAGATACATAGACAACATTGATACGTGCAATATATTTTAGGTGAATTGCACCATTGCAGCTCTATATGTTTGCTGTTAATCAACAAATTCTTATCATGTCTGGACAGCATGAGGGAGACAAAACTATTCTTCCGACATAGCACAATCAAGTGCATGAAATTAACAGTTCACCTAATAAATGTTTTCTGTTAAATTTTATATCCAGAATGTTAGATCTATAATATTTCAGGGCTGATGCCTGTTGGGAGGAATGCTGTAGATCTCAATAGTATGACATAACTGCAAAAATGCTGGTGTACCATTGAAACCTTCACACAGTAAGACAAATCAATGAGTCTAGATATCATAATATCTCCAAGTTGAGATGGAACGTGGCAAAGTAATTCTAGAACGCTGTTGTTACATGTCGATCTCCAACTTCTGTTTTTTTTGGAATCACCTTGTGAAATATTTGTGAGAGATTGCTTGGGGTTTTGAGGGTCTTGTATAAGTGAGGGTCTCATCACCCAATAATTTTAGGTGATCTCAGCGTAACAATTAAGAGATGTGTGTTTTAATATATCTATATTCCTTAGAAACTGAGTGATGGATAAATTCTTTATAGTTTCTTGAAACATAGTTGCATATGCTCGTGCCTAGATTTACATTTCTGTCCAAAGAGTGCCCTTGTCAAGATGTTCCTACTGTATATATTGCAATCCCTTGCTCTGGTTCTTCATTGCCTTGGAGATTCATGGAGTTAGGGGAATTCAATTATTCATTCATCAGTGTTGTTGCAAATTACATGTGTGTTACTCAACAAGGAATGAAGTCCGTAGGAACTTTTTTTGGAAGCTGACTAAGGCCAAGTTTGGGAACTTGTAAAAAAGTCAAAAAGCTAAAAAGTTACTCAAAAAATTAAAAAGTTAACACTATTCACCAAAAGTCAACAATTACGGCTGCACAACTCCCAATTCGAATTTTTCCCTGCAAATCAATTTTTACAATTTTTTATTACACATTTTTCCATAAAAAGTCAAAAAGTTAACCCAAACATCTATATTTTCAACCTCAATTTTTTAGTCCAAAAAGTGCACTTATTTAGAACACCCCAAACAACCCCTTATTTGCACATGCTTAGCTACTACATAATCAGAAGCTATGGCTACTGTCTGCTGATGCTTTGCTGAATCATTTTACAGGTCACAGGAAGAAGGGATAGAGCCAAGCCTTTGCCCTTCAAGATGGAGTCTACTGGCCACTGGGGCTTTGCTGGATCAAATGATGATAACCCAAAAATCAGTGCTGAATTCATCGCACCTTGTTATTACATAAATAAGTAAGTTCATAACTTCCAGATAAGTAGTATAACTTGTGCACGTGTCCTGCTGCTCTTCAGCTTGTGAATTTTGTCTAATGGCCAAATTTAATTGTCAGAGTTGAGCATGCCTTCGGTTAGATGGAGGCTTTAATTTTTTGGCCCCTCTAACAAGTTCTGATACTTTATTACTATCGTAACAGGTAGTGCAACCAGCAACCTATATATACAAAGGGCAAAAATTGAACATAAAAAACTCATTTGTAAAAAACTTCTGTACTGCAATGCATGATTGCAAATTCTCTAAGATACCCAAAAAGTCAAGTGAGGGTTTAACCCTTCCCATCACTCATCACCCATCACCCAACAGAATAGAATTCTCAAAAAATTGCTTGTTTTAAGATGCTGGCTCTCCACTCTTGCACACCTTCAAAGGATCAGCCTCTTGCCGAATGAAGGGGAGCTGCAGTCCCAGTCTTCTTTCTTCTACTTGGGATTTTGCCTCTCCAAAAATGAAGCAAGTCAGCCACAGAACAAGGAAAGCCCAAAGCATCCTAACTTACTTGTGAAAGCTACTAACATAAGTATTCTAATTTCAATTTATTTGGAACAAATTTTAAGGCCTCGTTTGGCAACAGGCCAGTTTAGTCAAAAAGTCAAAGAGTTACTAAAAAAGCCAAAAAGCCAATAGTTCATACCAAAAAGTCAAAGATTCTCTTTTCTCTCTACTTTTTGCACATCTTTTCGTAAAAAGTCAAAAAGTCATCACAAACATACTAGTTTTTTTTAGCACATATTTTAGCCAAATAGCCAAAAAGTTACTAAATTAGCATGTTCCCAAACGAGGCCTAAATTTTTGTTCCATCTGGGAACTTAAGTTTTTGTTTGCTATCTATTATATGAAGGATTTTCTTATTTGATGTTGGGTTGTTGTGAGGGCTGGTGTCCTTTTATGCATTTGCTCATGCTTGTGTACATGCATCTCTTAATGATAGTACTATTGCCCCATTGCTGTGTTGGTCAATCTTCTAATTTTTTGTTGTCTTTTCAGAATAGAGATTGACACGAAGCTTCCTATTGTGGGTGATCAAAAATGGGTAATATGGATTTGTTCCTTCAATGTACCAATGGTACCTGGAAAGACCCGTTCAATTGTTTGTAGTGCCCGAAATTTCTTCCAGTTCACAATGCCTGGTCCTGCATGGTGGCAGGTAAAGACTTTTATTTGTTCCTTAAGATGTTGTACTAAAATTGAAAAAACTGCATAGGTGTATTGTTTAGATCAGACAAGTGGGTCTTTCTCTTCATTATGATATAATCTTCAGTCTCTATTTGTTGGTCATGTAATGAAAGATTTATGTCCCTGGGAAATTGTACTGTATTAAATTGAACAATATAAATTTGAAAGAACCATTATACCCTAGAAAGTCATTAGACATCTCTCTCTCTCTCTCTCACAAGTTAAATTCTCATCCTTCCGTCTGATGACTGTTCTAATTTGGCAGTGTGTACAAAAGGACAAGCTTATTTATTTATTTATTTTTCCTTTCATTTTCATTTTCAATTGTATGTGTGTGTGGGAGGGATCCGGGTTATTACCTGCCTAAGGATTAGTGTTATTATTATTTTCATGCTGTAATGATAATATGTACTGTAAAAAAAAAAGTACTGCAAATTATTAGCCAAATGTAGATGGTGGGCAAATCTTTGTGGGGAACAAGATAACTTTATGTTGCACATCTATTCTTTAGGCTATTAGCATAATACAGCACATCTTGAAGAAAGTTCTTATTTGATTCCACGTACTTTGGTTCGGTTAAGGTTCTGCAATTATCTTGTTCTTAGGCTTGAATTACATTTATATTCTCTAGGTTTTGTTGAACCATTGAGGGCTAAGATTTTGTTTGGGGTGTGAAATCGGAAGTATCCCTTCTTGTCTGTCAATATAAAGAAGCGTTTTTGTTCTCTCTCTTTCATTACTCCAAATTTCCTGAGACATCTTGGCAAACTTTCCTTGTGCTTGAAAATTGAAGCTCTCCTACTTCGTTTTGAGGAGATTGGAAATCAATTTTCTTTCCTTAAATAGATGGACTACTCTTACATGACTTTATGGTTTTGACAGGTGGTTCCTAGATGGCATGAGCATTGGACTTCGAACAAGGTATATGATGGGGACATGATTGTGCTTCAAGGTCAAGAAAAGATCTTCCTTTCAAAGTCAAAGGAGGGTTCTATGGATGTCAACAAGGAGTATACCAAAATTACATTTACACCCACACAAGCTGATCGTTTTGTCTTGGCATTTAGGAATTGGCTGAGGCGACATGGCAATAACCAACCTGAGTGGTTTGGCATCACTGACCAACAACCATTGCCATCTGCAGTCCTATCCAAACGTCAGGTATCAGATCCAATTCAGTTGCCAGGATTCGTGACTCGCCATTGCAATTAAACCATGAGGTGCAATTATCAAAGCCCTTTGAACACATTTAGTTTGTTCAAGGGGTTGCACACTATAACCACCCATGGTGTTATCATTTTTTCTACTTTTTTTTTTTTGTTGTTGAAACAGGAGACACCTAGGACATTAGGCACACATGAAACACATCTTAGATTTTGACGCTAGTTTAAATAAATAAAACAAGGGCCAATAATTAAAATAAGAAAAAATGTTGCTAAGAAGTAGGGGATAACCAAATCAAATGAAGCCTCCTCTCCTGAATCACGTTTGACATAGAGTTAAAGCAATTGAGCAAACAAGAAGGATGAGAATAAGAAAAATAAGACTATTAACTGAGGTTAGTTCTAACATTGTTAGCTTCAAACCTTCCTTTTCCTTTTGCTTTCTTCTTTTCCTGATTATGTAATTCAAATTTACCTATTAATTCGTCCCTGAACATTTTAAAACATTCATAACTAGCATTTTATTTGTGAATTCATTGAAATACTGAACAACACTCATCAAGACTTTTGGTTCCAAAATTTGTGTTCAAATTGTTGCATTTTGGCATCACAGATGTTGGATAGATATGAGCAACACACTCTGAAGTGTTCATCGTGTAGAAGAGCTTGTACGACATTCCAGACATTACAAAAGTTCTTAATCGGCTCATTTGTTTTCTGCGCTGCAACTGCTGGGATCCCTTCAAATATGCAGTTGCGGATTATTTTGGGTGGAGTTGCAATTGTAAGTGCTGCGTTGGCTTACGCTTTCCATGAACTTGAGAAGAATTTTGTGTTTGTTGATTATGTACATGCGGAAATTGAATAACTTCAGGGAGAAAACCTGTTTGAGGCTGCCATTAACAGAACATATGTCAGCATAGGAATTACAAACAAGTTTTGAGAGTTTTTACACTATAGTTCTACACTTGTACATTGGATAATTTGATATATGTGTATAGCCAGTGTTCCATTCTCATGTATTACTATTGAAGAATGATGTAATTGAGGTGGTTATATATATATGCCATTTCTGAGAATCACTAGAGCTCTGTTTATCAACCAGATTATTTGCTTGAATCCATGGCAGAGCGTAATTTTGCAGGCTTATATTTGTAGGACGCTGAAGGTGCTTCATCCATCGGACAATGACATGATTCAATGTCCAGTTTAGCATCCAAAAGATCATATGCTTGGAAACTGACCCTATATCTGACAACTTGTTTTGCTATTGTGTCCTAAAAAGTGCTTCTAAACTAGAAGTCTCTAATTTTTTTGTTTATTATTTAAATGGATCCAATTTGTAAAAAGTTCCCAAAAAAGTATAGAACAGAAGTTTATTCATTTGCTAACAAACAGTCCTGAGAACAAGAAAGTCCCGGTTAAATTTCTGAAATATGATAACTAGGGGAAGTAAATAGAAAAACAATTAACACAAGGAGCTTAGATACTTGGAATTTCCAATTATCCAAAAAAAAGAGGGGCACTTAGAAGATTTTACATCATCTGAATTCATTACACTGTACTGAAACTATCTACCTTAAATAAATAGGTTGAGATCAAGTTCTTTCACCTAATGCTAAACAAAAGTTTGACAAAAAATGTGTATTCAAATTCGAAAAATGGATGAGTGAGCTTTAATTAACACATAGCTGTCCAAGTCCAACTATGCTGGTCACCATTTTTGGGTCTTTTCGGGCTGTAGAACTTGAATATGTACACCTCTGTAGAATGTTGATATATACTGAACGAGACAAGGCATCAAAGGAATCTATGAACATTGATGTGCATCAATGTTCATCTTAAATTGCCTACCCAATGATGGTAATTACTTTTTGCCACAATAAACATCAAAATTAACCTTTCTCAGTCAAAAATCCTCATCTCAGTTGAGAATATTAAAAATACAACAGAACTAAAGATGCAAAGCAACCCTGGGATGAAGAACACTGGTCTCAACTTTTGAATTTGAAAGTCCCAAATGAGCAGTTTCAGCAGCCTCAAGAAGCTTGCCAGTAAGATCAACCCCAATAACGCCAGCTAATGTACCGGCTGTATTAGAAACTCCTATTACAATTCCAGCATACCTCGGAGCAATATCCATGTGATTTATTGCAAACCCAGCTCTCGCTAACGCTAAAGAACCAAGAGCCACAGAAGAACAATACACAGCCCCATCAGATGTTCTGAAGTGGGTAAGTACCATCAATGCAATAGAAGCCACTAAAAATCCCACAGTATTCAAGACCTTTCTGGTTTGAATCACAGACAAGATTGTTCTAGTGATCATATGCTCAGCAATAAACCAACCGGTGTTTGACAATAAAAACATGATAAAATAACGCATCATCTTAGAAAAACCCATTTTCAAAGACTAAGATGGAGCCCTTGTTCGAAATACGTGGGCAGCCAGTTCATGAGCACGTACAAGGCGTAATGGAAAGTGAAAATATTCACGACAATTGCCCAAACCGGCAAGCTGAGGACAATCCTCTTTCACGGGATTTGGGCACTTTTGACGGAATGACCTCTGATTGGCAATGAAGTTTCCCCAAAACCAGCAGCAGTTGCGTTTGGATGCTCAGCACGAGGTGGGTCAGAGGCGAATTTGAGCCAAGGTAGAGACCACATGTTGGAAAAATGGTTTAAGAGAGGAATATTTTTTAGTCCAAATTTGAGTGAGCTCCAAACGTCTTTTGGGGTGGGTCTGAAGAGATGAAGTGTTCCTTACCGCGTAGCAAGTCACACGGTGAAGACGGAACGTCAAAACCATTTATGAGTTAATGGGAAGTTGACGTTGTTTTCGGGTCTAACATTAATTTTTTAAATAAAATTCATTTGAATTTTTTTATTAAAAATTATTGTAGGAATTTAATTTAATTCTAAATTTAAATTTTAAGTTCCTAAGTGTTTCCTAAAGTTTGTACCTCTTCATTTATTTATTAAACTATTCAAATAGTTTAATATATATATATTCAAATAGTTTTATATATATATATATATATATATTTCAAATGGTTTAAAGAATAGAGGTCCAACAGTTACTATAACTATTATCCAACGAATCACTTTTCATTTGGTTGAAAATTTGTTTGAAATTTTGCAACGGTCAAACCATGTTTGAATAGTGGTGCGCCTATTCTTTTCAAAAAATACCTGTTCGGGTAAGTTTGAAAGGTCACCAACTGGGCTATAAATACATACCACATTTCCAGCAGTCTTTTGATCCAAAAAAACAATCTGAAAATTGTCTTTTGCTGTCCAATTCTCATCTAGTGCATATATTCTTCATATTAGTTTTAGAATAAATATTCAGTGAGTTAGAACACAGTTTTGATTCGCCGAACAATTTGTTTTGGAGTGCTACTACAAATTGGTTAAGATCATTGTATCTTGGGAGATAGACGCCACATAACTGTAAGTACCGTAGCGAGGCGAATCTGTCTTAAGGACAGAGTGTCACACACTCGACTTGGTCTTTTATTTTTAATTCGGTTCGATAAATAAATTCGGTACGTTATTTATTTATTTTGTTTGATTTATTTTAATTTATTTTATTTATACAGAAGATTGTTCCAACACCACATTGCCCCCAAAGCAGATTCAACATGAAATACAGATTGTGCACCCCAGAATTCAACCAGTATTGGAAGCACAAGCATTCCCAATGCTGCACCTAGATACATTCCAGATGTTGTGCAAGAAACAGATCTTGACCGTTCATGAGGTGGGATCCATTGAGCTAACACGTTGTAGATGGACGGGAAGATGAACCCTTGTGCCACACCTACGAGTAAACGAGCCATCACCAAAATTATGACTCGGTTTGGGTCTAGTGGTACTAAAGCACAAGTGAGAGTCCATAATACGAATGAGAGGAGGAGAACACGCCTTCCTCCTATTTTCTGAGCTATCCATCCACCGGGTACCTGTGAACTGGCATAACCATAATAGAATGCTGAAAGTATCGTGCCTTTGTTTGATTGGTTCACCCCTGCAGCATCTGCAACAATGGTATATGCAATTGAGAAGCCCACACGTTCAATGTAGCATACGCAAGTGCAAATGAAGGTTAAAACAACAATCACATAACACTTGGGAAATTTTGTCATCCACATCTTGAGAAATTTTATCATCCATATTCTTTATTCGTCGGTTTATGCACCAAATTCATAGAAATCAGTCCACTTTAGTGGTTGTCTTCTGATGAGCCCGCCTGCTCTCTTACGCCTCAGCTTTTGTCAGTAATCAATCCGTAGAACAGTCAGTAATTAGGAAAATATAGTAAGCTCATTTGTGCCTCAGAAGTCTTCATTGTATTAGTTGAATCTCAAGAAAAATGTCAAAAGAAAAATTAGAAGGAAGAGCATTCAATGCCAGTGGCTTCTGATACCATGAAAAGGAAAAAAAACAAACAAAATCTTTGTTTCTGAATAACAAAAAGACACACTCCCACAGAAATCGACAAATACTACTGATAGCAAATTGGTTTAAAGCACTTTGATTCATACTCGTAAAGCTTGCAAGATGCAATCTGTAAGAAAGCAAAAGGAGGGAGTTCAAAACAGATTGCACATTTCAGGGAACTGAAAACAGAGTATTTAAAACAGGGTAATTTTCATCATCATCTTCAGTAAACTAAAAACAAACCAAATGAATGAAATAATGAACACCCATTTATCAGTCAAAATTTCATCAACAGCACAGAGACTACATTAATCCAATGAAACTTGATTTCTAAATTCAATAAATTTGCTTAATGATCTGGATGCCTATTATCCCCCCAATACAGCCAAATGGAGAAAAGAAAAGCAACCCAATTAAGAGAGAAAGAGGAACATACCTGTACATACATGGTTATTGGAGACTGGAGAGAGGAGAGGAGAAGATGCATTGGTTCATCCCCAAATTACAACAACATTATTTTTATTAGAATGTCTTTAACCCATATTGATTTTATTATATAAATATATGAAAATTTGTGAAAAGAAAAATAATTGAAAAAAAAAAAAAACCTAATCCCAACTCTAGTTCTGAAAATGGGGTTGGGTGAAGTGGGAGATTGTGAACCATCTCCCACACGAAGCTGATCCAAATACAACTTTCATTTCGTATGTTTGATATCACAACATCACCTGATGAAAGACCAGAAGATTTTTGTTGTCTCTCATATGAAATTAGATGGCTAGAAACTATTTTATCTTCATTTTATAAAAATAATTTGCATAGTCTCTTTTGCAAACTTTATATTTTAGTTCAAAAGATAAAAAGTCATTATACAGAAATTATTATTATTATTTTTTGTACAAAATTAAAATTCCAAAACAAATCTTCTCCATAAATTCATAAATTTAATTATGATTAATTAATTTAATACCAATACATTAATATATAAATAAACACAATTTATCTTACATCTTTATCTTCTTTTTTTTTTTTTATCAGCAAAGAAAAGGGAACTATATTGATGAAAACGAAAATAGAAATACATCAATAAAGAAGAGGGGAAAGGGGAGAGGGAGTGCAAAGAGCATCATAGCGAAACAAAACAATCCCAACTAGGTTGGCACTGTTGAGAACGCCCAATCATATGCTAGCACACCGCCAAGAGATGGTGAGTTGGTGAGAAGCCAACCACAATCAACAAACCCAAACCAAAACCAAAAAATAAACAACCAAAATCCAAAACAAGCCAAAACCAACAGAGAAAAACACAAAACCCAGCCAAAATACTACACAAACACAGCAATAAACCCTCTGCTGGAGCATCCAAATAGCATACGAGATTGGGAAGAAGCAGACCATCAGTCACTCCTACACTCAGCAGGCCTCTGCACTGCAGCATGAGCACCACAACATGTTATAAATGGCCAGGGATAATCCAACAATGCCTGTGATATCAGCTTGCCTCTATCCTTACAAGTCTTGTTCTCAGCTTCCAATTGGAGTGTGTTCTGGATGGGACACTCCAAAACAACCATATAACACAAAACAGAAAGGCTTGAAAGTCCATTCAACCACAAACAGCAGTCATTAAGCCTCCAGCAAGAGCCTAGAAACCTATTGCATACTTGAACCAGTAGCTGACCATAACAAATAAGAACCTTATCCAAAACCAAAATATAATGCATATTTGAACCTTATCCAACAGCCCAGAAACACACACATTCAACCACCAATAGCAGCCCATATACCAGCAGAAGCACCCCATGGCAGTCCAACATAACAGACCACCAACATACTAACATCAGACCCACAGCAACCCAGGACAACAACCATAACCCTGCCAGACCTGGAGATGGAGAACCAAGACAGCAGAACAGAAATCCAAGTGTATCAACATCATACCAAATACAAGGCACCAGCCCACCCCCACACAGCATAGCTCATACCATCAGAGGCTCAACCCACCCCCAACAAAACCCCCCAACCATCCACACTGCAGAAGCAAGCTAAAACAGATCCGATCCCTGTTTGGTCTATTAAGACAAACAAATCAAACACACAACATACCAATACAACCAACTCTCTGATTTGACCACCAACAACACTATGCATTCTGCAAATGAGCAAATCAGATTTGGAACTCATATCACTTGACTCACCCTAACACTCATCCTCCCACCCAACACCTGGATGACAGAGCAGGGGCAAGCTGAAACAGCAACAAACAATAACCTCAGCATCTAGAGGAGTCCACCCAGATCATACTCTAATGCAAACAATAACCTCCACACCCTGATGGTAATGCACTTCACATCCATACCACCCATGTCAATCACCTCCTAAGACCCTTCTTCTTGCAATACACCTTCCCACTTGCCTGAGATTAATCACAAAGTCCTTAACTGCAAACCTATGATCTAAATAATACGGTCTCATCCACAGTGCAACCCTGGTTTTTATCTCTTCACAAATCGCAGCCACATCAGGGATGGCAACATTAAACACCACATCATTTCGAAGCTTCCACAGGGACCACAACATAACCAGAGGTATGCCCCTCCAAATCTTTCTCTCCTTACTACTGAGCACCTCCCCATCCCACCATAGAAGCAGCCCTTCAACAGTTCCAGGTAAGGCCCCTTGGACATCCCACCAATTCAGCATTTCAACCCACACAGATGTTGCAAAACAGCAGGATACCATGACATGGTTCACAGTTTCAATCTCAGCCTTGCAAAATACAAAGAGAGTTGATACATTACTTTGAAGCACACCAAGTCTTTGGAGGAAAACTAAAGTCTTTAATCTACTCTGCCAAGCAAGCCATCCCATAAATTGGACTTTAGGAGGCAAGTATTTAACCCACACTAATTTACAAATACTCAATTGAGAACTAGCAGTCGCAGAGACCCCATTAAATAGAGAAGACACTGAGAATATCTCTGTTGCTGCTGCTAACCACACTGGTTTATCACTCTGATTGTCCACCAATGCAGGTGCAGCACCCAGGAGATTCTTGAGCCTTGTGACCTCACAATCTTCCCAATCATAGATCCTTGTTCTAAAATTAAACACCCAGTTCCCTGCATTATCCTTTCTCTCAAACATTGTTCTTAGTGACACCTCCTTATCCAGAATTAAAGAAAATAAGCCAGGAAATTCCTCTCTAAAGCAGGTAGCATGGCACCACTTATTCAACCAAAACCTGACTGTCCTCCCATCCCTAACCTTTAACTGCCAATTATTCATGTAAAACTGTAGGAGTGGGCTATCAGACATAGCAATATTGATTATACCTTTCCAAACAGTAGATGCATTAGGTCTTGTGCATGAAGTGGGCACCCAATCACTAAAGTCGACCTTGTACTTGCTACAAATCACCTTCCTCCACAGTGCATCTTTTTCATACCCAAACCTCCACCACCATTTGATTAATAGACATTCATTCATCATTTTTACTCGTCTTAGCCCCAGTCCCCCTTGATCCACACTTTTGGACAAATCAGCCCATTTAACCAAGTGAACTCTACTCCTCACTTCAGATCCCCCCTAAAGAAATGAAGCATGTAGCCTTTCAATCACTTTAGCTACCCCTTGAGGTAATCTGAACAAGGATAAATAATAAACTGGCAGCAATGCAGTTACAGATTTGATTAAGGTTAACCTCCCAACATAACATAAAATCTTTCTTTTCCAGCTAGCAAGCCTGCTACGAATCTTATCCAACACTGGTTTCCAAGTTTGCTTTCTATTATGATTAGCCCCAAGAGGCATGCCTAAATATTGCATAGGCAGCTTCTTGATCTTGCAATTCAAAATAGATGCAAATGTAGCTAAAGATTCATCTGACACACCCACTCCACAAACCTGACTCTTACGGTAATTAATCCTCAGACCCGACATCACCTCAAAACACCTTAAGATCTTCTTCAAGTTTCTAATCTCCTTCTCTTTAGCTTCACAAAACATGATAGAATCATCCGCGAATTGCAAGTGGGACAGTCTCACATCATCTGCACCAATTTGCACCCCTTTAATAATTCCCATCTGGTATGCTCTTGTCAGTAACATATTGAGACCTTCAGCCACCAAGTTGAACAAGAAGGGGATAGAGAGTCATCTTGTCGCAGTCCCCTTTGAGGACTAAACTCATTAGTTGGAGACCCATTTACCAGGACTGAAATTCTAGCCGAACTAACACACTCCATAATCCATTTAACCCACCTTGCCCCAAACCCAAACTTCAGTAGCATAGAACGTAGGAACCCCCAGTTGACTGAATTGTACGCCTTCTCAAAATCAAGTTTAATGATGACACCCTGCTTCTTGGATTTCTTCCACCCATCTACCACTTCATTAGCAATCAAAACCCCATCTAATATGTTCCTTCCTCCTACAAAGGCTGATTGGGTCTCACTAATAATGCAAGGTAGCACTTCTTTTAATCTTCTTGACAGGACCTTAGTTAGGATTTTGTACACTGAACCCACTAAGCTGATTGGCCGATAATCTGTTAATCCCACCGGATTTTCTTTCTTGGGAACAAGAGTAATAAATGAGCTATTCAAGCCCTTCACCAATCTGCCATTCCTATAAAATTCCTTCATAAAATTAAGAACTTCCCCTTTTATCACCTTCCAAAATTTTTGGAAGTATAGCATATTGAAACCATCCGGGCCAGGGGCCTTGTTACCATCACAATCCTTCACTGCTGCCAGAATTTCTGATTCTAAGAACTCCGATTCCAGCCCATCAAAATAGGGACTGCTACTCACTGATTTGAATAGGCCTCCTAACTTTGGTCTTAACATCCACTCCTCAGAATATTGCTTCTTGAAGTGCTCAAAAATTGCAGACTTCACTTGACGAGGATCCTCAAGCACTGAACCACCATAGGCCATGAATGTTATTTCATTTCTACATTGTCTACCCTTGGCCATCACATGGAAAAATCTGGTATTACGGTCCCCTTTCAAATTCCAATTCAGTCTTGATTTTTGTAACCACGTCCACTCCATCATTCTATGAAGTCTCCAAACCTCTTCATAAGCTGCTCTTCTTCTAGCTTTCTCTTGCTGATCCAGCTCTCTGCTCTCTGCTTGAAGATCAAGGATATGAACTTCCTCCTCTACTGCTTTCAATTTGTTAGGCACAGACCCATACACCTCCTTATTCCATTGGCGAAGCGCTAATTTCAAATCCTTCAGTTTTTTGTGTAGGATGAATCCAGCCCAACCATTAGGTTTCGACTCCTTCAAAACTTTAGCCACAAAGGATGATAAATTTGGATGTAGACACCAAGCATTTAAGAACTGGAACGGCTTTGGACCCCAATCCCTTTCATCTTCCATCAATAATAGTGGACCATGATCTGAGATGAGCCTAGGTAATCCCCATAATTTTAATTGAAATCCCTCCAACCATTTCGGATCCACCAACACCCTATCTATCCTACTCCATTTGACCCCTTCCCTAGAATTACACCATGTATACTTTCTTCCTAATAAAGGTAGGTCTTGTACTTCACTATTCTCAATGAACTCATTGAGCTCAGTCATACCTCTCTCTCTTCTGGAGCATCCTTTCCTCTCACCAATATTCCTAATTTCATTAAAATCCCCACACAGACACCATGGTTTAGGAAACCCTTGTTTCAGATTAAGCAAGCTATCCCAAAGCTTTCTTCTACCCCCACATCATTCGGTGCATATATATTCAATAAAACACACTCAAAGGAATGAAATATTGTACCTGATAAGAGTATGAACCGTCTGCTATTGCAACAAACACCAAGTTGAAATACCTCTGGGTCCCATATACATAACAAACCTCCAACTGTACATTCAGAATCCACTGCCATGAACTCCATTCTATTCCTCACCCACATTTGTCTGACTTCACTGTTTGTAATAGCAACTTTCTTTGTTTCTTGAACCAACACTATATCTATATTTCTATCCTTCACCAACTTCTGAATCTTACCCCTCTTCTCTTGCTTTCCAATTCCTCTAATATTCCAACTCAATATCTTCATAGGAAACATTATTAAACTCCCATGAAATCCCACCTCCACAAACACCCTATGCATTAGCCCCATTTTCCCCCCAAGCTTCTCCTTATCCTTTTTTTCCAGTTCCACTATTTTGCTAAGGACTTCCTCTTCTGAACCATTATACTCCACACCCAATATTTTGCCCAGCCATACTGTTGCTTCAGCTTCATTAAGTAATCTTCTTCCTCCACCATTTCCATACTCAGTACATGACGACATTGAGGCTTCTACAGCTGCTGCTCTCAACAGGGCATGTTTTGGAACTGATTTGCTTGTAGAAGCACCCTTCTGACCATACCTCCTCACAAGATCAAAAAATCCACTTCTCTGACGTTGTTGCCGACAGTGGGCATTTTTGCTCCCTTTTTTCTTCCCTTCTTGCTTTAGATTTGCAACACTATTGCTATTACTCAATTGGGTTTTAAACCCACTTGACTCAGAAGGCCCATGCTGTGGAGGATACACCCCTTTCAGCTTTAAATTTGCATCACCCTTGCTATTATTTGTTTGGGCTTTGAACCCATTTAACTTAGAAGGCCCAGACTGTACAGAATGTAGTCCACCCATCGCAGTGGGCTCCTCGGTCAGGTCCAAATGCACTTCTAAGTTCACTCTAGGTTGAGGTAATGAAGACCTGCTTAAGCTTTTCATAAACCCAGGCGTGAATACTTGATCATCACAATTCTGACACTTTTTTGCACAGCCGTAATCCAGCTTGCCGACTGCCATCTCGAGCTCTTCCCCAATCTTTCACTAGACGCTGCAACTACTGTTTCACTCCTCCCATGCACCTCCCGTTCTGCCTCAGTATTGTTCACTGGTCCATTTGGCATGTTTCCGGTTCCCATGCCATCCTTTCTTCCAAGCACATTAGTTGACTCAGCTGCCAGTCATCTTCATCTTCACCGTCTCTACCACTAACCTCCATAGGCTTACCTTCCTGTTCATTGGCACTGTATACATCATCCAAGTGCATATACTTCTTACAAACACAGGTCTCTTTGATTGTTTGAACAACCACCCTCTGTTCTTCACACACCCGAACTGGGTATAGCACTCCATTACACTCCATATTGATCATCTTATTTATTGGCTCCATGTATTTAGTTGAGATCTTCATCTTGCCACAGTTGAACCAGAGTGGCTGGCTTAGCTCTCCCTCAGTGCAGAGAATCTCTCCCCATAAATTCCCAATCCTATACAAATTGGTTCTATTCCATAGATTTAACGAGATTCCATAGCAGGTTAACCACACACACCGTTCTTGTTCCAGCACTTTCCTTGCTTCCCTTGGAATTATCTCATCATACTAGTCCCCAAACATCTCCTTCACATCCTTCATTCTTAATTTCATCTCCTCTTTTGACTTGAAGGATAGTATTAGATCCCGTCCTCCACCCTTCCTCACCACAACTTCCTTCATGCCTCTTGCTTCAAGCTCTATCTCCATATTTACAGTGGCATACTTCGCTTTCAAACGTAGAATCAGACTCTCATATAACCATCCATTGCCCACTTCCTCTGTCTTTACTGTAACAGCCCCCATTTCACCAATATTCTCTCCTTTTATTACCTGCACATACGATTTCTGCCCCACAAGCTGATTGGTTCCTGTACCTGAGACACGTCATTGTGGTCTTGGTACTCCTTGTCCCTTTGCCTGTGGATTCGTATAACCTTTCTCTTTCTTCTCCCTGCCAAAATCAGCACTTTTTACCACTAGGACCTTATCATCCACCCACAAACCATTAGCTTTTTGCACTGCAACACTTGCTGCTACTTGACACCCAAATCTCACAAAGGCAAATCTGGATGCAGTTAATCTTCTTCTCTTCTGTGGAATGAAGACATCATTCACCACTCCAAATTTCTTAAACAAGTTGTACAGACCCTTAGGATCCATGCTTCGTGGCAGATTATCCACAAACAATGTGTGAATGCCTAGATGATTATCTTCCCACCTTGCTCCTTGCCTCTCTCTTCGCTTCACAATGGGGATCCAACCTTCTCGATCCATTTCTAGGATACAAAGACTTTAATGGTATGCTACCATGCTCACCCCTAATGTAAAGAAAATCATTTAGACTGAGAATTTGAAAAAGAAAATGCCGTTGAAACGACTTCTATTAACTTGAATCTTCAACTCAGTCCTCATTTTGAAATTGTAATATTCACACTCCAAACCTGCGTAATCACTATCTATGAAGCACGGATATGGGTACGAGTACTGGTATGAGTATGATACAGGTACGCTGATATGATAAAATCTAAAAAAAGTAAGATATATACATGTACGGTTTGGTACGTTTATAAAAAAAATTTATTTTAATTTGAAATAATACAAAAATTGATTAAATGATTTAATTTGTTAAGATTTAATCGACAATTAACATTTAATGTCAAAAGTAAAGGTATAAACCAAAATTAGTGAACGAAATTTTATTTCTGTAATAAAAGAAAATATTGTTTTGACTGAAATACTGTATGATTTTGGTTTATTAGGTACGTCTGTGTACATCAAAAATTAAAAAGAAAAAATTTAGATACATATTTCGTGTATCCGATATATATACAGAAATATCATACAAAACATTATACGACGACAAGTACCTAATACGGATATAACATGTTTATCAAAGTGTCGATACTTCATAAACAACTATAGTAGTAATATGTACACTCAATTCAATCATACAACCTTACTCAACTGTAAAATATGGCCTAATAATTTTAATTGTTCATTTTAAAGATATTTATGAATTATTTATAAAAAATATTAAATTGAGTCAATATTTAAAATAAGATGATTTCATTATAGTTGTCTTCAAAATAATTGGTAGTCTAATTTAAAATAATAACTGTCATTCAATTTTTAAAAATAAATTTTAATAAAATTATTTAATTATGATTAGAACATAATTTAATTTATTTGATAGATTTTTTACATATAAAGTAAACGATTTAGATTATTAAAATGTAATTACAATCCTTTTAATATTTATCACTATATTTTTTTTATATTTAAATATGGGTTTCATTTATTCATACCTTTACCAATATATAACGAGATCATGATAACATTTATAACCAAGATTGGGGTAACCGTTTTGTCGTGTTTCGTCATTCTTGTCTTGTGGCACCTAATAATTTTGAACTCTGGACATATAGGGTAGTGTTTGGATATATAAGGTGCATATTATATGTACTTGCGTAAATTCTTACGAATATATATAAATTATCTTATAAAATTGCGTAAGTTCTCACAGATTTTTATGAATTAATTTACATATATTTGTGAAAATTTATGAATTTTTATAAAATAATTTACATATATTCGTGAAAATTTATACAAATATATATGGTATGCACTTGTACAATTAAAAATTTGGTTGATTATTAGATCAATAATTCGAGTTCTTAGAAAATTAGCAATTTTTTTTTTTTTTTACAACCTGCCCTTCCCATAAAGATTTGACTCCAAACTTGAAAAAAAGTATATATATTGCCCCCATTTCAAATTGAAAAAGTGCCCCATTTACTTCAAGTTGAAAAACTTAAAAATTATATTCATAATGACAGATTTTGTGTTTTAAATAAAATGATCTTACTTATGCTATCTAAAAAATAAAATAAAATAAAATTATCACAATAAGACACATTCTTCTATACAATGTTTCTATTTATATAAAATATGATTAGAGCAAATTGTCCCCATGTTAGATACTAATTTGAGTTTTGGATTTTAAGTATAAGTTTTATTTCTAGATCATTTTGAAAGGGTTATTAGTATTGTAAAGATTATAGTTTTTTTTTTATTATTGTTTTTTTTTATGATCTTTTTTTTTAATACGCATCAATTTTAAATATATATATATATATATATATATAAATTGCACTGATATCCTTAAAGTTTGGTTTTAATATAGATTTTTCCTCTACATTTTAGAAATTACACTGACTTTTCTTATTAGTGTTTGTCTTTTAACTAAGAGAATGAAACAATTGCAGTTATCTTAATATTCCCCCACCCAATAAAAAATTATTAAATTACCCTCTTTCGTCTCTATGCCTACTCAACCAACACTCCCAATTGTCATTCTATCATCTATTAGACAATCTTCATTGTATTAAATAAAATTTTGGTCTGTGTATTTAACAATAAAATAGAACATAGAAAAATTAAATAAAAAAGAGTTTTTCTAGAATCTGTTTAATTACAGAAACAAACAGAAATTGGAAATAAAATAGGAGGAAGGAATCAAAATAAGAACATGAAAATACTTATAGAAAATATTTTCTGAGAATGATCAAGTACAGTGTTCAACACTGTTTCCTTAAGACAGATTCGTCCTCTCTAGAGTGCTCACAGATTATTAATGTCTATGTCCTAGGATGAATCTACAATGAACAGTAGCAGAATTACAAACTATTCGTACAACGAACACACTTTATATATATATTCTCTTTAAAGAAAAAGAAATGCAGAAATATACAGGAGCTTTTTTGGTAAATGAAGAACGAAATCAGGTTGCAAAATCCAAATGATGGATTGACTATTTATAGAAGTAGAAGGTGGCTGTTTGGGTAATAGGCAACAGGTATGAACCTGTTTGGGTTTGAATTACAAGCATGGAACGTGTATAGAAAAGATTGAAGAGGTGCAAAGGCCTAATTGCTGAAATTTGAATTCAAACCAGTCATAATTTATTTTCCAAACAAAAAAAAATTTTAAAAAATAAATTGAAACGTTTTTGGCTAAAAAAGAATTAGTGTTGGGCCAGACAATCCCAACCTAACATCACACCATGAGCCCAAGCCCAAGCCCAATTAGCTTGATAGAAGGCAGTGGCATGTGCTCTAGCTCATAACCTCACCCTTCTACAAAACTTGGGTACCCCTTGGGGCCCTCCCTAAGTTGTAAACCCAAGATTTATAAACCCACATCAAGTTTGCCCACCAAAGCAATGTGGGACAAATCTTAAGTCCAACCTTTATGAAAATTTCACCAAAAATACCATTTTTATGGAGCTCATTTTGGCATTGATTTTCATTCACCTGATAATGGTTTTGAGCAATCAAATATACAACTTGAATCGTTACGTGACAAAGAACACATTGTCACATGGACCCGCTAACTTTAACATATGAATCCCACTTAAAAATTAAACCAAAGTTTAAGAAAAATATGTTTTTGCCAAACCATTTCTTACATCATCATTCATTACTCTTCACCCTTCATCAACACAACCACCATTCACGATTCCCTACCAGAAGGGAAGACCCACATGGCAAAATCAGAGCCATACCAAAATCAAGAGTACTCGAAAATACAAAAAATCAAACGGAGTTGAAAGAGTGAAATGAAGTGACTGAGAAGGCCAGCTACAAGAACATATGGGATTGAATAGTTTTGGCTTGGTTGATGTGTGATAGAAACAACCAAAAGATTTTTGGTTTCTTTCCCCATGTGTAACACCACCACAGGCCAATAGTAAGGGAAATTGTTGGCAGCCATACACTACAACATATGAGAGTTTTAGAGATCAAATTTTTTGACTTCTAAAAGTGAAAATTTTGTTATAAAAGACATTTAGGTACTAATTTCTATCGTTGTGAGGATAGTCGCGAAAAGGTAATCCCAAAAAGTAAAAAATAAGGCTATAAAATTTTGAAAATGTCACTAATAGATACACTTTTAGGGACAAAATAATTTAGTCTCAAAATGATTTATTTTTTGAGATAATTTGGTCTAAAAAAGATAATAATTTATAACTGATGTCCAATTTTCGTTGCTAAAAACATAATGACAACACTTTTCGTAACAAAAATATTTGGCCCCTAAAAAATAATTTTGTTCCTAAATTTTGGCCTCTAAAACTTTAATTTTTTTATAGTGATGGGTGAGGCTGGTGGCTTCCAACTGAGGAAAATAGAGAGAGTATAGATATGCAGAGGGAAAAACAATGAGAAAGGTGGAAACATATATGGTGGAGTGGTTATTAGGTGCTCTTGGAGTACGATTATGTGGTGTTATAAGGTGTTGTTGTGATTGGTAGAGAAGGTATGATCTATGATTTTGTATCGAATGATTGAAGAATATGAGAGAATATGATGAATGATAATTACTGAATAAGTATGAACACATGATGCTCCAAGAGTACTGAATAGTTTTCTATACAGAGAGATAGTAAATTAGGAAGGTATGGTAATCTCAAGGTTAAAATTGACATTTTAATTTTTTTTACGATAATTTTTTTTTAAAAAAAAATTCTTGATATTAAGATTTTACATGATAAAGGATATAAAATATTTTCATAGTAGTTGGAGTCCCTCAACATTTTCACAAAAAAAATTCGTCTCAGAGAAATTTGTACCCGACTCAGAGAAATTTTGGTCTGACTTAGAAAAATTTCAGTCTCAACACAAAGAAAATTCATCGAGAGACCTTAATTAATAAAAAAAAAAGTATATCTTGGACTCGTCCTACTAAACAAAGTTGGAGAGAGATGTTTTATTATTTTTTATTTTTTTGGCTACAGTATCAAAAATTGTAAAGTCAACTAAAGTTAGATTAACAAAAAGAGCCACCTATGCTGCGAAGGAAATGTAATTTCAAGAAAGTCATGAGTATTAATATAATGTGGACGAATCTCAACGAATGTTAATGTATTTTATCCTTAGAACAAGTTCTTAATTAAAAAAAATCTCTTTATTACATCACTTTAATAGTTAAAAAAAGAATAATTTTGCGTATCAAATAATACAACCTATTCATATTCATTAATTAAAAATTAAAAAACTTCAGTTCATAATTTGAAAATTGTGACTTTTACAATATAATCTCAGTCCATAAGTCCACGTTCTATCTGGTAGAGAAAAGATTACCGAGTCCTTTGCCAACAAATAAAAAAATTCGGACACCGGTTATGAACAGCCCAGAATTTGAACCAGCAAATTAATGAATGGTAGAGATTTAACTTTTGAATGATTTAAACTTTTATTTACAATAAATTTGAACCACACATTGAATTTTCTGGACTTATGTGTGATTTTTTTTTTTTTTTTTGCATTCGTAGCATCTCAAAAATTTCAGAAACATTCACCCAATTTTAGTTAACCATAATAACCACATTGACACAGCCAAAAAAAAAAAAAAAACTATACAAATCAGACTTTAGGATAAAGCAGTAAGATTCAGTAATACATCAAACTAAAAAATTTGTAGCCACCAGGAAGATCTCTTATATAATCCAATATTTTTTTTTCTTTTTTTGGAAATAACAGATATTTATAAAGAAAGAAAACAAATACATCGTACAAAGATGTAATGCAGACTAGACACAACCAGGATGGAGACCATCTAAAAGGTGAGAGCCATGCAAGAGCTAAAAGTCATATGAAACTAACAAAAAGAAACAAAGCTAACACTAAATTTTCGGTATACAAAGCCAAAGTCTAATATTGGCCAATAATTTTTACCTAGATATTATTATACACTCTCATTGGCACTTGATCATGTTGTTCAACTTTTCCAATTTTCGACGACGATGACGAATTGATTGTCATCGTTGTTGTTGCCGGAGTGTGGCCGACGAACAAAGCAACATGACCCATAAGCTTATCTTTCCTAGAAAAAGTGGTACCACACGAGCACTTCCATTTGAGATCCCCACAGTGCTTCTCGTGAGTCCTCAGATCAGACAGCACCGAGAACTGCTTCGTGTTACACCTCTTGCACACGTACATCTTCGGACAATGGCTCCTCTTGTAGTGATTCTTCACGCAGATCATCGATTTCAACGGCTGAAACTTCGCGTGCTTTTTGTTCCACCTACACCCTTCTTGCGGACACGAGTACTTCATCGCCATTTTTATATTTTCTTTGTTTGTATTTGTACTTTCAGCCCTATTCTTCATTGGATTGCTCAGAGCCGCGCTGGATTTATACTCGTCTCCGTGAGCCCTCATGTGCATCCTCAAATTCGCATCGCGCTTAAACCCTTTTCCACAAACTTGGCAATAATGAGTGTACTTTGCCAATAAGTCCGCGACATTCAATTCGATAATATCTTGTGAAATTTCACTGTTTCCGTGTCTTTCAGGAAATTCATCCCTCCTTCCCGCTTCATTATTATTGTCTCTAACAGCGATGGGATTATTGTAGTTTTCGCCATACCAGTCCAGAGTTTCGCCTGATGAATATAAGCCTTGCCCTCTTTCATGGAGCTTATTATCGCGGTGGTTTCGTAATTCACCGGTGTTATTGTTCACCTCTGGTATTGAATTTGAACCGAGAACCATCTGTTGGCAAGTGAACATCATGGAAGAGGCGGTGACGATGATTTCTTGAATCAAAGTGCCCACGCTGGCTATAGCCATGGCTGTTGACTCGGCCTGTTGGTTCTGATCGGCGGAGACGAAGATGGAGACTAGTGATTGCACTTGATTGACCTTTTCTTTGAGGGCTGAGAGGCTGTAGAGGAGAGAATTTGAGTGAGCATCGACACCGGAGGTCGCTTCTAGGGAAGAAGAAACCATGTTTTCGGTGACACCAGCGTACATGATCTGTTGAAACCCTTGTGAGGTGTTGGGGAAACAAGAAGTGTTCATCTTGGACAGCTTTTTTCTCTCTTTTTCGAAGTGTTAAAGTGGCTATCTCTCTTTTTGTTTAGATTCGATTGAATCTCTTTTTGAGAAAAAGTTGGGATTGAAACGAGTGATCATATGAGGAAGCACACAAGAAATCGTGTCCTTTTTGGCAAGGCATAGCAACGTATGTGAAACATATAATAAAGATTTTTAGGTCAACTTTGAGGTTGAACTCATCCCCACTTGGGACCTTACCCATATGATTCTCACCAAGCTCACATTCAGACAAATTTTTAATAAAGAATGGGTTTTTAGAGGCCGGGATGGATTAAAATAATAATGCAAAACCATTTACTTTTTTGAATTTAGTATTAGTTTTCTTACAAGAAATGTTGTATATATATATATAATTTAAACGAAATGATGTGGTTAATCTCCTATCCATTGAAAAAAAAATATTTATACATATAAAAGAAAAAATCAAAGCATTTCACTTCCAAATAAAATATCAATTAGAATTGATTTGCATATGTGATTGTTGTTATTCGATTAATTCAATTATTTGCAGGAATGATATCATTCCTGCAAATAATGATATCAACTTTCAGATTAACCACATCATTTCGTTTAAATTATATATATATAATAATGATATCAACTTTCAGATTTTAAATAATGATAATCACTATTCAGATTTTAAATCTGAAAGTTGCAACTTTCAGATTTTAAATAATGATATCTGCAACTTTCAGATTTTAAATGATGATATCAACTTTCAGATTTTAAATAATAATCACTATTCGTTTAAATGATAATCACTATTCAGATTTTAAGATTTGTTGAGTATATCGATATACTCAACAAATCTTAAAATCTGAATAGTGATTATCGAAACAAGACTCAAAAGTGGACCCAATGGACTGGACAACACCTCTCTAGTCTAATTTGAGATTGGAGAGAAGCTAGTTCCTGAAATAATTATACATGTAATGTATAAAGAATGAATATTTCTATTCTATTCCAAAAATTAGATTTATTTTTAAAAATTTAATGATATAACAATTAACCAAAATATTTAAGACAACTTTCTCTCTTGTATATTTTTTAATCAGTAGTCAATTATCTTTCTCAAACATCATTTAGATTTAGAAGCTGGTCTAGACTATAAAAAAAATATGACATAATTTTGAATTTTATTAATCAACAATCTTTTGAAACAGTTGTTAAAAAAAAAAAAAAAATCCTTTAATGAGTCGATCAATTCCCTTAAGGCGTCAATTTTCAGGGGAGTTGAAAATTTCACATGGCTCATCCTTTCCCACATAAAGATAACAACGAACCTTTCATTGCGATACTGAGAGTTGACATATATATATATATATATATATATTTATATATAGTAGTGTGTATAATTTAAATAAGTATAAATAAAATAAAATATTTTTTTTCTGTAAAATAAAATAAACATATTTGATATATATTATATTTTACTCAAGTAGTAAGATTCTTCTCTTTTATAGCTAAGATCCAAGATTGAACCCCACTTCTTCCATCTACCTAATTTTTTTATTTTATTTTTATTTTTTATATTTTAAATAGAAAAATGTGCCACTTCTTCCAAGTCCAGCCTTCATTTTTTGTAATAACTAAATTCAAAAAAGCACACTCTATTTGGTTTTGAGTTTTTAAAAATAATTTTATGAATTTTCAATTCGTATTTTTATATTGTTAATGAGTTTTTTAAATATTTTAATCAGGTTTTTTTTTTTTTTTCAAATCCACTTCATCTTTTAAAAATTTAAAAAGTATACAAATTGTACAAAAATCTTTAAAAAATTTATTAAATACAACAAAATACAAAAATATATTGATTTTTCATATTGTTTTGTATTTGGTGAATTTTGTAAAGTTTTTCTTCACAAATATTATATTTTTTAAACATATTTAAATTACATGTATCTGCAAAAATAAAAAATTCGCGTAAAATATTTTAAAATTTTGCTAAAAAAAAAGCAAAAAAAAATTTAATTATTTAAAAAGTGAACAAATTTTTTTGAACCAAACATGGTGACTGATTTTTTTTATTTATTTAAAAAAGTGACTATATAAGTTATTTATTCTTAACATCACAAACTCATTAATAAAACACAGATAGAAAACACTTAAAACTTTGATATAAATGAAGTACAACATTAATTCTTGAAAAATCAGTACTTTCTTTAAAAATTACAAATCCAAAATTCTTAAAACACTCATTGTCAAATAGATCTGATATACAAAAAGAAGAATAAATAGTGTACAGGAAAGAAATAAACCTTCTCGTATAATCCTGTTGATCAAGTCTGCACTCCTCCGAACGTCGTCGCTTTATTCCTTGAAAACACAAACGTGAGCTAGCCGCCGGGTGTGTGCCGGATACCTCTCCGATGCCTAAGTCGGCAAAATAGACAAAGACAAAAAGCTCTGTGTATCAAAGTCGTGTGTTACCTCTCCATAGGTGATGTTGTAAGCTTTTATAGGTTCTGCGTGGCACAATTCTAGTAGGACTTTTACTTCTCCATGTAGAGTCCTCCTAGGATTCATACTCCTGAAAGATAATGCCTATCCTTCAACTCCCCCCTTACTGCATAAACCAAGTGAAATGGTTCTACCATGGTCAGACTTTAACATAACCGAGGTAAACATGGTTATGCTAAGCCGCAGACTGGACCGAGATAACATTAGCTCGGCTCTTCCATTTACTGCCCTTACCTCGGCTATTCTTAATGCTAACCACGGTATGTTTAGACCGGAATAACCAATACTCTGGTACAAATCGGGATAACTTTGTGAGTGACGACCAAACTTACCATAAGCTCTTTGGGACCGGAGTAACTTCAGGTCTCTCGCGGACCGGAGTAACTTTACACCTCTCTTGGGCCGGAGTAACTTTTACACCTCTTTTGAGCCGGAGTAACTTTTACACCTTTCTTGGAGCCGAAGTGACTTCATGGCCATTTTACTCAGCCCTTTGCAATGTGGACCATAACGGCCCATTACCCAGCTCGGCCCAATTTATAAGTATAAATTACCCTCTCAATTGCCCCTTAATTCTATCTGCATAGCATGATAGGGATTACCGGTTACTAGCCAAGCTAAAACCATTTAGCCTTTCCAGCTGGGAAAAAACCCTTTTAGCCTTTCCAGCCGGGCTAAAAAACCATTTTTGCCTTTTCAGCCGAGCTAAATTCACACCGGGCTGTACCTGTCCGGTCAAAACGTCTCTTCAATCACAGCAACTGAATCGCTTCTCATTCCTATGACACGTGGCCCCCTCTGATTGGCCCAATGCAGCTGTCATGCCGTCTTCGTACTCCGTGAATTTTGAACAGTTCCCGCCTCTGGTCTTTCCATCAAAACAAAACTTTTCATTTTGAATCTCACCACACTATTCATCTTCTCTCCTCTTTCTTTCTCTCTTGCTTGCATCTCTACTGTTTTGCATCTGTGAAGCTCGCATTTGTGGCTGTTTTCTACTTCCCTTTCCTTCCTTTTACTTTGGTGAGTAACACAAATCTGTTCTATTTTTCTGGTTTTTGTACTTTTTTAGCCCATGATATTTGTTTTATGTGTTTTTGCAAAACATTTTTTACTTCCATTTTCTTCCTTGTCTTTGCATCGTCTGCAAAAACTCAGTAGTAGAGCCCCTCTGATTCAAGAAAAAACATGAAAAACACTAGTTTTGATCCAAAATCACAATATAACCGAACTAGGAAGTTGTTTGTAGTGGATGTCGGTCTAGCCGGACCAACCAACCGAGCTAACTCTTTATTGTTATATTTGTGATTCTAACAAGTTAAGCCTTGAAAACCTTAACTATGCCCGAGCTGAGTCTAGGGGCTAGACCAGCCTTCCAAGTTCAGACCGAACTAAAAAAGCTGCCCCTTGAGGCTCAACCGGGCTATCAAATGCCTTGCTTAAACAGAGCTAACAGACCCCTTGCTGTAACCGAGCTGACACCCGTAGTTCTTCACTTAACCAAGATAGGACTCCATTTATTTTACCTTGATTTCTTTGCAACACGGTCCATCGATCTGTGCATAACCCCTTTCTTTTTTCACTTTGCAGACTTAGGCTGCCAGGCACTCCTTCGCACACTCAACCGAGCCACTCAGCGTCATTTTTTTAACCGGGCTAACACAGATAAATTATACATAACTTAAGAGTAAATAGGTAAATATAGGTTTTTGGTAGAAACACCTGGCGGCATGGCCGAATTCTAAAGGGAGTACAACATTCCTGACGACGTCCACCTTACCTTAGCCGAACAAGATATCATACCGTAGGGAAACACCGGTTTTGTTCCCTTCACCCTCCTTTCCATTGTAGAAACCGGCCTAAGATTCCCTGTACAGTCTTTACTCTGTGAATTCCTTAGGCAAACCAGGATATGCCCAACTCAGCTTTCCACAAACTCATACCGCATAATAAATGATATAGCCGAGCTAAACCGCCGTGCCGGTATTAACCTCGGCTTAGCCGAACTCTTTCACCAATATTCTATAGGCTCAAAAAAAGACGGGTGGGTGTATTATTTAAGAATACGCCGTCGTCGAGAGAAAATAATAATGGACACACCGGATAAAGACTTAAACGACGATGATTTCTTCTGGGTTTCTGGGAACTTCGAAGACCAAGAAGCCCAAATTCCTGGTGACCGAATAAACTGGAATAAAGGGATCCCCGGTATAATTACCTCGGTTTCTTTGCATGCTTCTGTTTTGTTTTGGTATTCTATTCCTTAACCAAATTGACAGTTGTCTTCTTTATGCAGATTCAGCCCACCTCAAGTCACTGTACAGTTACCTCAACCTAAACACATTTCGCACCGCACTTCGGTATTCTGAAAAAAGTTGGGCCAAGCTACTGAATTTTGAGCCGACGTACAGATACAACGGCCGACGTAAAGCCAGAGTAACAGACTTCTTACTGGAAGCCTCTCCCGAATTGGACCCCAACTTGCCACAAATTAACCTGATTCGCACTACCGAAGAAGAAGAAATGGCGAAGCGGAATAGAGTGAAGGCCCTTCTAACCGAAACCAACCGAGCCGAAGTACCACCATCCAACCAGACTCAGGAAACAGTGGTGGCCCTTCCATCTCAACAACCTTCTTCATCACGCCCAAGCAAACGCGCCCGGACTACCCAAACCGAGCAACGCCTTGTCGATGAAGACAAAACCACGCTTCGACTGAGCCCTCTCAACCGAAACCAACCCGAGGGCTCTGACCGGGCTAGCTCCTCCAAGTGGGCACCCAAACTTACATTTCAAAACTGAGATATACAAGACACAGACTCAGTGGTCACTGAGAAAGATCACTTAATGGCGTTTAACCTTGCCAAGAGTGTCTGTCTTCCAGCAGACATGAAACATCACAAAAATTTGACCGAGTTAAAGGCCATCCGCTCAGTCACCAAATCCATGGTGCTTGTAAGTAGCTGTCTCTATTTAATCTTTCTGATATGTACGTCTTTTATCTTGATTTGATTTCAAGTCCCACTCTTTTTGCAGGCCATGCAGAAGGGTCACATCGCTCATAAGCGAGTGCTTGAACTCCGTAAGACTACAAGGCAAGCGCTGGCCGAAGAAACAGAAAAGACTGCCGAGCTGGAGCAAGCCAGGCAGCAAATAGCCGAGCTAAAATCCGAGAACGTTCGCCTGACCGGTCTTGTTAGCTCGGCTGAAGCAGAAAAACAAAAGGTTGCAGCCGTTATCAAAGACAAGTATCTGCGAGAACTTGCTAAACTTGAGCGCAAGAAAAAGGCCGAGATAGAGCAGCTGAAGAAGGATGCTGATGACGCCGAGCTTCGGGGTTTCAAGGAAGGGGAGGCGACTTACATTAAACAATGTGAAGCTGCCAAGGATCTTTTCTTCAAGTGCGGTTGGAGGGCGGCTGTAGAGCAGCTCGGTCACGGTCTAGGGACCGAGGTCTTCAACGCTCCAGCATACTTCATTCCGGGCTCTATGACGGAATATGCTGCTGCTCTTCAGCAACAGTTTCTTAAGGACTCAGATAATGATGAAGAAGAAGCTGCGCCAAAGGATACTCCGGTTGTCAGTGACCCTGACGAACAATCAGTTCGGTTGGAGCCATTGGTGGAAGACCTGACCGGCTAGCTGCCTACTGAAACCGTACCTCCAGCTGACATCGAGCTCTCAACCGAGGCCATGCCACCGTCCGAAATCGGGCTTCGTGTTGATATTGATGCTGATCTTGACGCCAAAATAGATGATCTTTTTAACTAATTTTGTATTTTTCTTTTCTTGTTTTTGGTCTTGTAACCGGGCTGAGGCCCCTCCCTTGTATTTTCTTTGAATTTGATCAATGAAGATCATCTTTTGTATT
Organism: Camellia sinensis; assembly: GCF_055761805.1. Lineage (NCBI taxonomy): Eukaryota > Viridiplantae > Streptophyta > Magnoliopsida > Ericales > Theaceae > Camellia > Camellia sinensis. The sequence continues at coordinate 85,447,156 of NC_138974.1, forward strand.
GGACACTTATTCCGGTTCTAATCTGTATGCTTGCACTTGTAATGAGTTTTTCGATGAATTTTTTTTGCTCCAACTGTTATCTCGGTTTACTTTCCTATTTATGCTTGCTTTCTAACCGTAACTTGAATGAAACACAATACTTTTCAGCCGAGATAATTTATTCCAATCTTAGCTGAGCAGTCTGACTGACCTTACTAGCCAACCACTCTTTTGCCGATATACTTACTTCGGCTGAAGAGTACCAAGAGTGGTTTAATTCAGTCATCCTCTAAGTTGGTTTTGTCCAGCCAACCACTCTTTAGCCGATGTCCTTACTTCGGCTAAAGAGTACTAGGAGTTGGTTTAATCCAGCCAACCACTCTTTAGCCGATGTCCTTTTCTTCGGCTAAAGAGTACAATAGTTGGTTTAGTCCAGCCAACCACTCTTTAGCCGATGTCCTTTTCTTCGGCTAAAGAGTACAAGAGTTGGTTTATTCCAGCCAACCACTATTTAGTCGATGTCCTTACTTTGGCTAAAGAGTATTAAGAGTTGGTTTAATCCAGCCAACCACTCTTTAACCGATGTCTTTACTTCAGCTAAAGAGTACTGAGAGTTGGTTTAATCCAGCCAACCATTCTTTAGCCGAGATCCCTACCTCAGCTGAAGAATACTTAAAAGTTGGTTTAGTCTAGCCAACCACTTTTTAGCCGATGTCCTTACTTCAGCTAAAGAGTACCAAGAGTTGGTTTAATCCAGCCAACCACTTTTTAGCCGATGTCCTTACTTTGGCTAAAGAGTACCAAGAGTTGGTTTAATCCAGCCAACCACTCTCTAGCCGATGTCCTTTCTTCGACTAAAGAGTATTAAGAGTTGGTTTAATCCAGCCAACCTCTAAATTGGTTATTCCTGCCAAGTTAGAATAAAATGTTTGGTTATTCCGGCCAAACGTCCTGCAGCCTGGATCCTTATCCTAGGCTTAGGAGGGGTGTTGGTTTTTCCAACCAACCTATAGATTGGTTTTTCCAGCCAACCTAGAGTAAAATGTTTGGTTATTTCGACCAAACGTCCTGCAGCCTGGATCCTTATCCTGGGCTTAGGAGGGGTGTTGGTTTTTCCAGCCAACCTAGAGTAAAATGTTTGGTTATTCCGACCAAACGTCCTGCAGCTTGGATCCTTATCCTGGGCTTAGGAGGGGTGTTGGTTTTTCCAACCAACCTTGCTTTTGATGTCCCTAACTTACTGATACAATCTCTTACAAAAAACAACTATGCTGAAAATAGTCGACTTTGTTTTATTGAGAAAAAGAAAAAGCACACATACTTGTAAAAAAAAAAAAACTAAAAATAAAATAGTTTGAGATTGGCAGTATTCCATGGCCTAGGAATGGCTTTGTCGTCCTCATCTTCCAGGTGGTATGCCCCTTTGCCAGCTAATCCGACCACTTTATAAGGTCCTTCCCAATTAGGCCCTAACTTGCCATCTCCTGGTACCAAGGTGTTACCCATCACTCTGCGCAGCACCCAATCTCCGATCTTGAATTGCCTTGGATGCACTGTTTTGTTGTATTTCCTGGATAACTCTTGTTGGTACGAGGCAATGTGAACCAGTGCTTTTTCTCTTCTTTCTTCGGCGAGGTCGAGTTCCAATGCTATGGCTTCACTATTCAAGTCTGGATCAAAATTTTCGCTTCTAATTGTGGGAAGGCCAATTTTCAGTGGGATTACTGCTTCTATGCCGTAGGCTAAGGAGAATGGTGTTTCTCCTGTCGATCGTCGAGGTGTGGTGCGGTAAGCCCATAAAACATGAGGAAGTTCCTCCGCCTACTTGTCTTTTGCCTTCTCTAACCTTTTCTTCAGTCCATCTAAGACAACCTTGTTTGATGCTTCTGCTTGGCCATTTGCTTGAGGATATGCTGGTATAGAATTGTAGAATTCTATCTTGTATTCTTTACAAAAGCCTCTAAAGATTCTGCTATCAAACTGGGTGCCGTTGTCTGATATTAGGGCTTTAGGTATGCCGAATCGAGTAATGATATTCTGCCAGACGAACTTCTTCACATCTTTTTCTTTGATTGATGCCAATGCTTTTGCTTCCACCCACTTTGTGAAGTAGTTTGTTGCTGCGAGAAAGAACTTCCTGTTTCCGGGCGTTGTTGGAAGTGGTCCTACTATGTCCAAGCCCCACATTGCAAAGGGCCATGGGCTGGTCAATGATAGGAGTTCTCTGGCCGACTGATGTATTTGATGTGCGAATTTCTGACATTTCTCGCATTTCTGCACATACTTCTCTGAGTCAGCTTGCATGTATGGCCACCAGTATCCTTGCGAAATGGCTCTGTAAGCTAACGATCTTCCTCCTTGGTGGCTTCCGCACACCCCTTCATATATTTCGAACAAGAATGCTTCGACTTTACTGGGGTGGACACACTTTAGATAAGGTCCTGAGAATGACTTTTTGTACAATGCCATAGATAGGGAGAGCCAAAATCGCTGTGACTTTGCTCTAATTTTGTTGGCTTCTTTCTTGTCTTCCGGTAAGATGCCGTCTTATAAGAACAATATGATGGGATCCATCCATGAGGGGCCTAATTCGGCGCAACATACCTCTTTTACTTCGGGGTCCTCAATGCTTGGTCTTGGTAAGTAGTCAATTAGTAGTGGGTGAGGGATGGATGTATCTGCCATTGACGCAAAACCTGCTAGTTCGTCTGCTCTGATGTTTTTCTCCCTGCCAATCTGTTCTATCCTCACTACTTCAAATTTCTTGATCTCTGTTCTGACCAATTCTTGGTACTTGGCCATCTTGTCATCCTTTGCTTCATAGTCGCCAGAAATTTGGTTTACCACCAACTGTGAGTCGCTGCAGACCATTAGTTCGGTGACCTTCATGTAGAATGCTGATTTGAGTCCTGCAAGAAATGCTTCATACTCCGCTTCGTTGTTTGATGCTGGGAAGCCAAGGTTGATTGCTTGCTCCATAACCAGGCCGTCTGGTGAGATGAGGACTATGCCAAGTCCTGCACCATGCCGGTTGGATGCTCTATCCACAAAGAGCTTCCACATCTCTCCAACAAACAACTTCCAGCAAGTGGAGGGGTCAGATGATGTCGTGGGGTCAAGAATGTTGCTGGTGTTTTTTTCAAGGTCCATGCTTGCTGTCTGCCCCTCGTTATCTGATTGTACCAAGTCTTTATTTGTTGCTGAGTAGCTCGGTGTAGCTTGGTTCGCTTCTTCCTTGCTGTCTATATTCTGGTTTGCCTTGGGGTCTCACTGAATATCTTGCACCAGGGGTTGCGCTATTCCGGCGTCAACTTCTATCCCTGATTTGGTTGTATCAGTCAGGTCGACTGGGCAGATATGATGACTTCGTAGGGTGAATTCTGCGACAAAGTTTGGGCCTTTATCGCGATTCTGGGTTGGAACTTGATGTCAAATTGTCCCAATTCTACTGCCCACTTCAAGATTCGCCCAGAAAAGTTTGCCCTCTTAAGCAAAGCTTTTAATGGGAAAGCTGTGAAGACGACTATGGTGTGGGCATGAAAGTAGTGCGATAACTTTCTTGAGGCCATCGTCAAGGCCAATGCCAGTTTTTCCAGTGGCAAGTACCTTGTTTCGGCACCCAGTAATGTCTTGCTGACATAATAGATGGGAAGATGTTGGATTCCTTCCGCGTGGACCAACACTGCGCTAATTGCGTGCTGAGAGACTGCCAGGTACAAGAAGAGTTTTTCTCTAGGTATTGGGGTTACCAGTAGTGGTGGAGAAGACATGTATTCTTTCAAGCTTTCCAGAGCGCGGTCGCATTCTTCGTCCCACTCGAACTTAGCTTTTAATGCTTGAAAAAACGGTCGTAGTCTGTCTGACGACCGGCTAATGAATCGGTTGAGTGCAGCTGCCATGCCGATGAGATGCTGTACTTCTTTTACTGAGTTAGGCCTCTCCAGATCCTGAATAGCTTTGATCTGGGAGGGGTCTACTTCTATACCCCGGTTGGTCACCAGGAAGCCCAGGAATTTGCCAGATCCTACACCGAACGCGCACTTAGATGCATTAAGGCGCAATTTGTGCCTCTTCAAAATCTAGAACATCTCACCTAGGTCCCTTAGATGGTCGTTCTCGTCCTTGCTTTTGACCACCATATCGTCGATGTAAGCTTCCATTGTTCTACCTAACAATAGCTCAAACATCTTGGTGACCATTCTCTGAAATGTTACCCCTGCGTTCTTTAGGCCAAAGGGCATGACCTTATAGTAATACAGTCCTCTTGGAGTAGTAAAGGACGTGACCTCCTGGTCTGGTTCGTACATGGCGATCTGATGGTAGCCTCTGTACGCATCCAGAAAGCTAAGCCGGTTGTGCCCCGCTGTTAAGTCTACCAATTGATCTATCCGTGGTAGGGGGAAGTTGTCCTTTAGGCATGCTTTGTTGACTGTCTTATAGTCGATGCAGACACGCCATTTGCCATTCTTCTTTGGTACCACGACTGTGTTGGAAATCTATCTGGGGTAGTGCACCTCTCTGATAGCTCCTGCCTCTAGCAGATTTCCCACCTCTTCCGCCATTATCTCGGCGTGGTGAAGTGCCGATTTGCGAGTGCGCTGAATGATTGGTCTGGCAGATGGGTGGACATTGAGTTGGTGACAGATGAAGTTTGGATCAATGCCTGGCATGTCGTAGGGTGTCCAGGTGAACACTTCGATGTTAAAGGTCAAAAATTCCAAGACCTCTAATCTCTCAGTGCTGGATAACGACGAACCGAGCAAAAAGAACTTATCCAGGTTCTTTTCATCTATTCTTACCTCTACCAAATCTTCCACCGCTTTTTGATCAGCTGCTCTGTCGACATCTGCGAACAGTTCATTACTCTCAGGTTCTTCTACCGAATGAACATATCCCTTGGCAGCGCGGCTGCCATTAGCCGTGACAAAGCATTGCTTGGACATAATCTGGTCTCCAAAGACCTCTTCAATTACTCCGGTTCCGTTGGGGAACCACATTACTTGATGGTAGGATGATGCTACTGATTTCATGGCATGGAGCCATGTTCTTTCCAAGATTATGTTGTAAGTGGAAGGGATCTTCAACACCCAAAATTCCACTTGTTTTGTCACGCTCCCTACCCTGACTAGCAGGATAATTTTGCCAACTGGCCATTCTGGCATTGAGTTGAATCCGATCAGGGGGGATACAGCTGGTGCCAGGTCTTTGTCCTATAATTTCAGTTGTTTGAAGGTGTCGTAGTACATTATCTCACATGAGCTACCTTGGTCTATCAGAATTCGTTTGACGTCGTAGTCCTTGATGCGGAGGGTGATGACCAATGCATCGTTGTGAGAGCAATATATTCTTTCCAAGTCTTTGTCTGAAAAAGACATGGCGTTCTTGGCCTCTGTTCTCCCCTTTTTGATGGTAGGTTGGGCACTTAGTACCTCCTTTAAGTGCTCAGCCTTCTTGATCGACCCTCTAAGCTCACATACACGCTTAGGTTCGAATACTCCATGTATCACATTGATTACTCCTTGAGGTGGGGCGTCAATTGGCATTCCATTGGGGTTATTGTGGTCTTGGGGGGCTGGTTGCGTCCCTTCTTCAATGTATTTATCCAGGTGACCAGCTATCATCAACTCCTCCAGGTGCTGTCTCAACGACATGTAATTTTTAGTACGGTGCCCTTTTTCTTTGTGGAAGGTGCATCGTGATCTTTCGTCGTAGTCTTTCTGTGCTTCTCCTAGCTTAGCTGGCCATCTGACGAAAGGTTCATCGTGGATTTCGCTCAGAATCCGGTAGATCGGTTTCTTGAATACCGTGGTTATGGCAGTGCGGACTCTTAGCCATCTTTTATCCTGGTCCTCACCGTTGTCTCGCCTGCTTCGTCCGTTTTTGTTCGGACGTTCTACCGTGTTGATCTTTGCTGCGGTCTTTTTATCTGGTATTGCGTTCGTGCCAGATTTTGTTTTGGCACGGGCGCCATCCTCTTCCACCCTGATGTGCTGATGCACTCTTTCCATCAAGGCCTCCATGGTGAGGGGCGGTGTCATGGTGATTGAGTCCCTTAGTCTGTTCCCGACTGGAAGGCCTCTTTTGTATTGTGCAATGGCGAGATTGGTGGGGCAGTCCCCAATCTGGTTGAATGTCTCCCAGTAGCGACTATTGTAAGATCTTAATGTCTCCTTTTCGCCCATGTCGACGGAGAGTAACTGGTCAATCTCTACTAGGGTTTTGGTGTTCGTTCTGAACCTTGTGACGAATGCCTTCGCCAATTGTGCCCAGGAAGCTATGCTGTCTTCTGGAAGTTTTTCGAACCAAGTCAAGCCTAGGTCACCAAGGCTTGATGGGAAGAGGATGCACATCAAGGCCTCATTTCGCCGATATACCGCCATAACCTGGCAGAAGTGGCTTAGGTATATGTAGGGGTCCGTCTTCCCCTCGTACGTGGTGAATTTAGGTTGAAGGAAACCTGAAGGAAGGGGCGCGTTTTCAATTGCCGGAACGAACGGCGAGGTCTGCAGCCTTGCTAATGCTTTGTCCGTTGGTTCGTAGGCAGGGCGTGGCAACGGCATTCCGACCTCGACGCTTCCATGTGTCCGAGGAGCCAGCCGCTGAAGGGCAGATACCCTGCGAGGGTTGCGCGCCCTAGTATCCTCCTTCTATCGTGCCTTTTCTTCCAACATGTTTCGCAAATCGGATGATCTTGGTAACTCAGTCTGCCTGGATGATGTCTGGTGTGAACGCGAGGGTCGATAGGTACTTCCCTCAGTGTAAGACCTTAATGATCTCGTTCTCTCAGACCTGGAGTAACGAGTTCTGGAGGTTCTGGATTGAGTATCACCTGTCCTGAGGCTTCTACTCTCTGCTTGTGATGGTGCGGAATGCCTGAGCGGCGAGGAGGCGTCTTGTTTTTGCGCCCCTCTCCTGTCGCCACTCCTTTTCCCTTCATCTGGCGCTTCATGGCTTCCATGTCCGTCGCCATCTTCCTTATTAATTCATCTTGCTCCTTCACACGGTCCTCCAGAACTTAAGGATCAATCCTCCGCCTTTGTCTGTCAGGACTTCATGAACGAGAGTGACAGGGGCTGTTAGTCCGCCTCCTCCCCCTTGTATCCCTCCTGGGATTTTGTGGCTGTGGCTCTGTAACGCCCTCAAAATTAACCCATTATATATCATTGACATGCATTATTTAAAGAAGACAATTTATTAATTCATTCATCAGAGTATTACCAAATAAAGTATTACATGTAACATCGGATAAAACGCCCTACAGGCTTACATCTTTCCAAGCCAACACTTGGATACAAAAATATGAGTTCTAACTCAACAAAAGAAAAGCCCTAGGCTTGAATGTTTACATGTACTAATAATTAAAGACAATTAACTAAAGGTAGTCTTCTCCAATCCAGAAGCCAAACCCTCCCAAGCTAAGTCCTTGGAGGTAGTTTATCACCTGAACCTGAAAATGATGTTCCCATAAAGGGTGAGCCACAGCCCAGTAGAAATATACTAAACCACTTATAAGCAATGAATAAAGCAATAGTATTCAACAGATGGTTAACCAAGATAATCAATTACTTCATTTTACAATCTCATGACACTATTGTCTAAGATACGTTTTACTTTCCAATTTTATCAACATGGCTCAGAACCTGGCCAAACTTACAACAGTGAATCACATATATAATATTCACATCCTTCCAATATCAACAAACAAATGAGACTCAAGCTCAAATCAAACACTTCATACTTCCAGATTGATACACATTTTAGTGCTGTATCAATAAAACACTTCTATATAAATAAGCACACATAAAAGTGATGCTAATGGAGTCCATCCCCTATCTCCTCCCAAACAAAATCCGGTTTAGAGGTCCATCCCCTATCTTCCCCTAAACCGTGGAGTACATCCCCTATCTCCTCCCATACACAAAACAATGTATGCAAATGCAATGCTCAATCAATACACGTATTTTCTGTATCAATGCCATAGTCAACATTAATGACTTAACCAATGTGATTAGTTTCAGTTATTCCTAATCCACATGCAATGTCTACAACAATCACGACTATCCTCCACCGATAGCCCAAAACAGTTATTTCTAAACTGAAAATAACTATGTCAACAATTCAATAGACAAATGATACCAATTACCCAATTACGCCATTTAATCAATGAATTCCATGAATTTAACCCTCTTTTCCCAATTCCATGAATTACTCATACAAATTAATTCAACAATACAACTAGGGTTTTTCCCAAAATTTATCAAAGTATCCCCAACATGTTAAAATACCAAAACTTAGAACAAAACCTATATAATGGAGTAGGAAATCCCTACCTCAAAGAAAACAACACAAATGGTGAAAACAAAGATGAGTGCCCAATTACCAAAGTGCTCCAAATTGCCAAATGTTCAGATTAAATGAAAGCCCTCAACTCCCTCTATCTTTTATATGAAGGATCTAGGGTAGAAACACACCCTAAGTGGATCAAATCTAAGAAAGAAAGTGAGTAGGGAGAAGGAGAAGTCGGACCTAGGGTTTGGAATCAAAAAGAAGATGAAAAGGACTGATCAAAACCCGCTGCTGTAAATATATACTGGACAGGCTCGCTCGAGCGAAGACTTGGTCGCTCGAGCGACCAGACACAGAGAAACTACGCTCGAGCCAAGGAAGCCTTGCTCGAGCCAACAACCCAAAAGCTCGCTCGAGCAAAAGAAAGCTCGATCGAGCGAAGAACTCAAACCCTCAGGTCTGTAACCAGACACACGCTCGAGCGAAGGAACTATTGCTCGAGCGAAGAACGAACTAACTCGCTCGAGCGAAGAAAAGCTCGCTCGAGCCAAGAATGCAAAGCTACAGGTCCAAACCAGACGCAATCTCTCGCTCGAGCTACCAAACCCCGGCTCGAGCGAAGAACCAAAAACAACAGCTCGCTCGAGCGACAAACTCCTCGCTCGAGCGAAGATCCAAAATACTGGACAGCAACAATTAATTTCTAAACCCAACCAACCTGAAACAAACCTGCCCAACACATCCTATAATTCCAAATGAGAAAATAAGGGACAACAACAACCATTATACAATGACAGAATCTACGGAACCTATGTCCAGACACAATAGTCAAATGGGAAAAAGACCGGGGTCGCTATAACCTCCCCCCCTTCAAAGAATTTCGTCCCCGAAATTAAGCTTAAGTTTTTGAAAAGAGATTTTTCTCAATTCCCAATGATATTATAAAACAATAATAGACAGCTTGACCCAATGCTGGTCACTTCATCTCTTTATCAAGAGGCATCTCACAACATATACAAAATAACATATATTTCAACCTGTATCAATATAATGCATTATTCCTTTCAATGTTAACAATTCTCATATCATATTCAATCGCATGATATATACAACCCATTCACAATGTACTCAACAAATGCAATGTTACACTAAACTTCTATAATGAAGCAAGTTTCAAGATACACTCTTTTACCAAAACTAACCCAATGTTTTACAACTTAAGACATATATAAAGCTCTTAAGTTCAACAATATAACAGAATTTAATTATAAGATTACAAATCAATAAACATGTCCGGATATTTCTCGCGGACTTCTAACTCACGTTCCCAAGTGGCTTCTTCCACTCCGTGGTGTTTCCACAAAACTTTGACCAAAGGGATGGTTTTGCCTCGCAAAACTTGATCCCGCCTATCCAAGACCCGAACCGGTCTCTCCTCATACGAAACATCCTCATCAACCACTAAATCGGTCCAATCCAACACATGTGATGGATCCGGCTCATACTTCCGAAGCATACTCACATGAAACACGTCATGTACTCCGGACAACTGCGGCGGCAAAGCTAAACGATAAGCAGCCTCGCCAATCCTCTCAAGGATCTCAAACGGACCAATGAACCGAGGGGACAACTTCCCACTCTTCCCAAACCTCATCAAACCCCATCTAGGTGATATCTTCAGAAAGACATGATCACCCACCGCAAACACCAAGGGTCTCCTCCTACGGTCGGCATAAGATTTCTGACGACTCTGTGCTGTAACAAGCCTCTTACGGATAAGCCCAACTTTCTCCGTCGTTTCCCTCACCAACTCCGGACCTAACAGAGGTGCATCACCCACCTCAGCCCAACAAACAGGAGATCTACACGGTCGGCCATACAAGGCCTCAAATGGTGCCATACCGATACTAGACTGGAAACTGTTGTTGTAGGCAAACTCCACCAACGGCAAATGCCTCTCCCACGACCCACCAAAGTCTAGAACACAACCCCGAAGCATATCCTCAAGTATCTGAATAGTACGCTCGGACTGTCCGTCAGTCTGAGGATGATAAGCCGTGCTAAAGGTCAACTTAGTGCCTAAGGCACTCTGCAAACTCTGCCACAACCTGGCAGTAAAACGAGGATCTCTATCTGAGACGATCGTCACTGGAACCCCGTGTAACCTCACTATGTCCCGAATATACAAGTCGGCAAGATGATCTACCGTATCTCTTACGCGCATAGGAATAAAGTGCGCCGACTTAGTCAACCGGTCCACAACTACCCAAATAGCATCACTACCCCGCTGAGCCCTCGGAAGACCCACAACGAAATCCATAGTAACATGTTCCCACTTCCACTCGGCAATAGGCAAGGGTTGCAACAAACCCGCTGGCCTCTGATGTTCGGCCTTCACTTGCTGACAAGTAAGGCACTTAGATACGAAAGCTGCCACATCTCTCTTCATACCCCGCCACCAGAACTGGCGACCCAAATCCTGATACATCTTAGTGCCTCCCGGATGCACCGCAAGGCGTGAATGGTGGAACTCTCGGAGTACTTCCTCTCGGCAAGACTCTGGCACAAACAGACGGTCTCGGTATCTTACACTGAGGTCGGGATACACCGTCAAACATTTCTCAACCTTTCCACCGGAAATCTTCTCACGGAGAGATTCTACCTCAAGGTCACCTCTCTGAGCCTCTAACACTTGAGTCACAAGTGTAGGCTGAACAACAACAGAAAACAAGGCAGCAGCCTCAACGGATTCGCCCAGAAGTAAATCGAACTCCCCAAGTACACCCAACATCTCCCATTCTCGGATGGCTATACCAGCTATGTCACCAACAGGTTTCCTGCTAAGGGCATCAGCCACCACATTGGCCTTTCCCGGATGGTAATGCAATTCAAAGTCATAATCCTCTATAAACTCCATCCACCTCCTCTGCCTCAAGTTCAAGTCTTTCTGTGTAAACAAATATTTTAAACTCTTATGATCTGAGAACACCTCGAACCTCTCACCATAAAGATAATGCCTCCAAATCTTCAAGGCAAATATCATAGCTGCTAACTCTAGATCATGTGTAGGGTAATTCTGCTCGTGAATTTTCAACTGACGTGAGCCATAGGCAACTACTTTCCCCTCTTGCATTAACACACAACCCAGACCCTCTCGTGAGGCATCACAATAGACTGCATAACCCAACCCTCTCTCTGGAATAATCAATACTGGAGCGGTGGTCAGTCTAACTTTCAACTCCTGGAATGACTTTTCACACGTCTCACTCCATACAAACTTGACTCCCTTCCGTGTCAGTCTAGTCAACGGTAATGCTAACCTAGAGAAATCTTTCACAAACCGACGGTAATACCCAGCTAACCCCAGAAAACTGCGGATCTCAAACACACTCTTAGGCTGTGCCCAATCTTGCACTGCCTCAGTCTTGGATGTATCAACAGACACTCCTTCACCAGACACTACATGGCCTAAGAACTTGACCTCTTCCAGCCAGAACTCACACTTCCCAAACTTAGCATAAAGCTTATGGACTCTAAGTAACTCAAGCACCACTCTCAAGTGTTCCTTGTGCTCCTCCTCAGAAGGTGAATAGATAAGGATGTCGTCCACGAATACGACTACAAACCGATCCAAAAATTCCCGGAAGATCCGGTTCATCAAGTCCATAAAGACTGCCGGTGCATTGGTGAGCCCGAATGGCATCACCAAAAACTCATAATGGCCATACCGCGTACGGAATGCCGTCTTCGGAATATCCTCCTCTCTGACCCTCAACTGGTGGTAACCCGATCTCAAGTCTATCTTAGAGAAACAACGGGAACCCTTCAACTGGTCAAACAGGTCATCGATACGAGGCATAGGGTACTTATTCTTAACCGTAGCCCGATTCAATTTTCGATAATCTATACACAGTCTCAAAGCACCACCTTTCTTTTTAACAAAGAGGGCTGGTGCTCCCCACGGCGAAACACTAGGACGAATAAAACCCTTGTCTAGCAACTCCTGGAGCTGAATCTTCAACTCAACTAACTCGGCTGGGGCAAAACGATAAGGTGCCATGGAAATCGGCGCCGTGCCGGGCACTAGGTCAATAGAGAACTCAATCTCCCGATGCGGTGGCAAACCTACAAGATCCTCGGGAAAGACATCCGAGTACTCACAAACCACCCTTGGCAACACAATCTGAGTCTCATTATCCTCACTAATCAAAAGGTTAGCTAGTAGCCCACTAAGCTCACTCCTTCCTCGCCGAACATACCCCGGTGGCAACACATCACCAACTCGGTCCCCCAGAAAATGAAAATACTCTCCGCTCACGGTACAACAAGTGACCCTCTGGCGGTAGCAATCAATAACTGCCCGGTATGACGATAACCAGTCCATACCCAAAATAACATCGAAACCCCTCATAGGCATAACTACAAAGGAAAATGGGATTCTATGATAATCAACCTCTATATCACAACCCCTAACACCTTGTTTCAAAATCAATTCACCCCCAAGAGGTGATACCACACAAATAGGAGATGCTAACTGTGCTAACTCCAACTCCAAAACAGATGCAAATGCAGCAGACACAAAGGAATGAGATGCACCCGTATCAATCAAAACATTAGCAACCAAGTTGCAAAACAAAAAGGTACCTCTCACAACTGATGGTGCTGGCACAAGATCCTGCGCGGTAACAGCATACACGCGCCCAGACGACCTCTGATTAACTTGCTCAACCCTAGGAGCATAAGATTGCTGCACCGACTGAGACGATGAAGCCCCCCCCTGATTGGCCCTCGAGGCCTGACCCGACTGAGCTGGCTGCTGACCCTGAATCGGCCTCACACCAGATGCACCAGGTGTGCCATCCAACTGTGGGCAATACCTCTTCATATGCCCTGGCTGACCACACTGATAACACGAGAGTGGCTGACCTCTACCCTGACTCTGGCTCTGAGATCGAGCCGAAGAAGATGCTGCTCTCTGCACTCCTCCCCTCTGAGGACAAACTGGAGACTTGTGGCCCAGCTGGCCACACTTGAAACAGGTAATGTCTCCCTGACTGACTTTCCCCGAACTAGCACTCGGTACAGGAAAAGTCGATCTCGAAAAGCTACCCTGAGACTGCTGGGGATTAAAACCCTTCTGTCTCCTACCATCATTCTGACCATCCTGACTCCTCTTGGAGCCCTTCTGCCCTTCCTCCTCCTCCTGCATCATGATTTCCATGTGGGCTGCAGCATCAACCATACGCCCATAATCCCGAATCATAGTTCCCCCAACTCTCAGCTTGAGGCCACGCCTCAACTTCTTCTCAAACTCAATACAGCGGCGTTCCTCAGACGCCACCAACTCAGGTGCAAACCTGGACAAGCTAGTAAATGCAGCCTCAAACTCGGCCACAGAAGAACTCGACTGCTTAAGCTGACAGAACTGGTCTCGCAGCTTCTCCCTGACTGCTGGAGATAAGAACTTCTCCTGGAAAGCATTCACAAAAGCCTCCCACGTACCTCCTATACGCCCCTTAGTAAACTTCCACCACTGACCCGCATCCCCCTTCAACTGGAAAGATGCCAAGGTCACTTTCAACCCCTCGTCTTCGATGCCAAGCATCTCAAACGTCTTCGTTGTCTGTTCGAGCCATTCATCTGCCTTAAGCGGCTCTTTAGGATCACCCAAAAATTCATCCAGATTGGACCGAAAGAACTCCCTCTTCAGAAAGGAAGGTCCTGCATCCGCAATACCAGCCTGAGCTTGATTCTCAGCTCTGAGAATGCCTACTGACTCCCTGAATGCCCCTGCTATCTCTCGGGCTAGAGCGCCCATAGCCTGCTGGCCTACTGGCTCGGCCACATTGGCCTGGCCAATTCCCTCTTGAACTGCCGGAATCTCCTCTGGCACAGGCACCTCCTGCCTACCCGGCCTACCACGCCTACCGCGTCCTCGTCCTCGTCCTGACATCCTAATAAAGGAAACAAAGATATTAGCACATTAATAAATGTGCCGAAGCTAAACACTCGCGTCCTAATGCAATGGACAACAATAGTACATTCCACGTAAGCACATAATCACATAAGCACCTACGAATTTCATTCCCGGATAATGATAGTCCCAAAGGGTTACTATAGTTCCGGTTGGAAGCAGCAGTGATCAAGTGCCTTTCCAACAAGACTACTAGAAACTCAAGGATCCAATCAACATCCTAGAAACTACATTCCATTCCCACATAATCACATAAACATGTTATCACATAAGCATATAACATTACACTAAGTCTCTATCAAACGAGACGAACCCAATGTGATACTAATCACTTCCCACGTACCCAAAGTATTCAAACCCGGTACGCTTTGATACCAAGTTGTAACGCCCTCAAAATTAACCCATTATATATCATTGACATGCATTATTTAAAGAAGACAATTTATTAATTCATTCATCAGAGTATTACCAAATAAAGTATTACATGTAACACCGGATAAAACGCCCTACAGGCTTACATCTTTCCAAGCCAACACTTGGATACAAAAATATGAGTTCTAACTCAACAAAAGAAAAGCCCTAGGCTTGAATGTTTACATGTACTAATAATTAAAGACAATTAACTAAAGGTAGTCTTCTCCAATCCAGAAGTCAAACCCTCCCAAGCTAAGTCCTTGGAGGTAGTTTATCACCTGAACCTGAAAATGATGTTCCCATAAAGGGTGAGCCACAGCCCAGTAGAAATATACTAAACCACTTATAAGCAATGAATAAAGCAATAGTATTCAACAGATGGTTAACCAAGATAATCAATTACTTCATTTTACAATCTCATGACACTATTGTCTAAGATACGTTTTACTTTCCAATTTTATCAACATGGCTCAGAACCTGGCCAAACTTACAACAGTGAATCACATATATAATATTCACATCCTTCCAATATCAACAAACAAATGAGACTCAAGCTCAAATCAAACACTTCATACTTCCAGATTGATACACATTTTAGTGCTGTATCAATAAAACACTTCTATATAAATAAGCACACATAAAAGTGATGCTAATGGAGTCCATCCCCTATCTCCTCCCAAACAAAATCCGGTTTAGAGGTCCATCCCCTATCTTCCCCTAAACCGTGGAGTACATCCCCTATCTCCTCCCATACACAAAACAATGTATGCAAATGCAATGCTCAATCAATACACGTATTTTCTGTATCAATGCCATAGTCAACATTAATGACTTAACCAATGTGATTAGTTTCAGTTATTCCTAATCCACATGCAATGTCTACAACAATCACGACTATCCTCCACCGATAGCCCAAAACAGTTATTTCTAAACTGAAAATAACTATGTCAACAATTCAATAGACAAATGATACCAATTACCCAATTACGCCATTTAATCAATGAATTCCATGAATTTAACCCTCTTTTCCCAATTCCATGAATTACTCATACAAATTAATTCAACAATACAACTAGGGTTTTTCCCAAAATTTATCAAAGTATCCCCAACATGTTAAAATACCAAAACTTAGAACAAAACCTATATAATGGAGTAGGAAATCCCTACCTCGAAGAAAACAACACAAATAGTGAAAACAAAGATGAGTGCCCAATTACCAAAGTGCTCCAAATTGCCAAATGTTCAGATTAAATGAAAGCCCTCAACTCCCTCTATCTTTTACATGAAGGATCTAGGGTAAAAACACACCCTAAGTGGATCAAATCTAAGAAAGAAAGTGAGTAGGGAGAAGGAGAAGTCGGACCTAAGGTTTGGAATCAAAAAGAAGATGAAAAGGACTGATCAAAACCCGCTGCTGTAAATATATACTGGACAGGCTCGCTCGAGCGAAGACTTGGTCGCTCGAGCGACCAGACACAGAGAAACTACGCTCGAGCCAAGGAAGCCTTGCTCGAGCCAACAACCCAAAAGCTCGCTCGAGCAAAAGAAAGCTCGATCGAGCGAAGAACTCAAACCCTCAAGTCTGTAACCAGACACACGCTCGAGCGAAGGAACTATTGCTCGAGCGAAGAACGAACTAACTCGCTCGAGCGAAGAAAAGCTCGCTCGAGCCAAGAATGCAAAGCTACAGGTCCAAACCAGACGCAATCTCTCGCTCGAGCTACCAAACCCCGGCTCGAGCGAAGAACCAAAAACAACAGCTCGCTCGAGCGACAAACTCCTCGCTCGAGCGAAGATCCAAAATACTGGACAGTAACAATTGATTTCTAAACCCAACCAACCTGAAACAAACCTGCCCAACACATCCTATAATTCCAAATGAGAAAATAAGGGACAACAACAACCATTATACAATGACAGAATCTACGGAACCTATGTCCGGACACAATAGTCAAATGGGAAAAAGACCGGGGTCGCTATAGGCTCTAAGTCCGCCATGGGAGGGATAGAAGGTAGGCCCTCCCATCTTGCACCCCCCTCTAGTGTTTGTCCGTCGATGGCGGATTGCGGCAAATCTTCGTTGTGCGCCATTGCTTCTAAAGAGGAAAAGCTTGATCAAAAGGTTTTGTTCTTGTCTGAATTCCCACAGACGGCGCCAATTGTACATGAAAGAAATAAACCTTCTCGTATAATCCTGTTGATCAAGTCTGCGATCCTCCGAACTTCGTCACTTTATTCCCTAAAAACACAAACGTGAGCTAGCCGGCGGGTGTGTGCCGGATACCTCTCCGATGCCTAAGTCAGCAAAATAGACAAAGACAAAAAGCTCTGTGTATCAAAGTCGTGTGTTAGCTCTCCATAGGTGATGTTGTAAGCTTTTATAGGTTCCGTGTGGCACAATCCTAGTAGGACTTTTACTCCTCCATGTAGAGTCCTCCTAGGATTCATACTCCTGAAAGATAATGCCTATCTTTCAACTCCCCCCTCACTGCATAAACCAAGTGAGATGGTTCTACCATGGTCAGACTTTAACATGACCGAGGTAAGCATGGTTATGCTAAGCCGCAGACTGGACCGAGATAACATTAGCTCGGCTCTTCCATTTACTGCTCTTACCTCGGCTCTTCTTAATGCTAACCACGGTATGTTTAGACCGGAATAACCAATACTCCGGTACAAATCGGGATAACTTTGTGAGTGACGACCAAACTTACCATAAGCTCTTTGGGACCGGAGTAACTTCAGGTCTCTCGCGGACCGGAGTAACTTTACACCTCTTTTGGGCCGGAGTAACTTTTACACCTCTTTTGAGCCGGAATAACTTTTACACCTTTCTTGAGCCGGAGTGACTTCATGGCCATTTTACTCAGCCCTTTACAATGTGGCCCATAACGGCCCATTACCCAACTCGGCCCAATTTATAAGTATAAATTACCCTCTCAAATAGTTACATTGAAACAAATTTAATATAAACAAAGTAAAATAATAGTCAATTTTTTCCCCCAAGGAACTAGCTAACATAATGAAACTTTTTATCTTTTTTATTTTTATTTTTTAATGAAGAAAATAAAAAGTATAATAAATATTAGTACACATAAAATACAAAAATACAAACTCAAGTCTCTTAGAACACTTGCAATAAAAAAAACAGTTTTTTTCTTCTTTTTTTTTTGGCACTAAATTGTTTTTTTTTAACACACAAAAAAAAGTTAAATAAACAAACAAACCACTTTTTTTAAAAACATAATTTATATACAAAAAAAACAAACAAAAGCTTAAAAAAAGCTGAATATAAATTTTTTTTAAAAAATTAAATATAAAAATACAAAAGCACACGAAAAAAAATACATAACCATATGTACTTTGGATAAACATGACATCAACTTGCAATGCAATGTTCTTGAATGGTCTTTCTCTCTCTCTCTCACACACACACACACACACACACACACACACACACACAAAAGGAAGCTTTTGAATAGAGAGAAATGACAAAAATCTAAGACTGATAAAACATTTACAATCAAAAAGATTTACATAAAAAATAAAACAACACCAAATTGTTTTTTTTTCTTTAAAAAGAATTTATACACAAAAAGGCAAATAAAGCTTAAAAAAGTGAAACCTGAACCCAAAAAAAAAAAAAAAAAAATTTGAATATAAAAATACAAAAGCATAAAAGAAAATTAGTCTAACGTTCCTATCTCATTTTTAATAATGGAAGAGGTCCACAATATTATTTTGTGATATCTAAGGTCCCTCAACCTTGACACCTATTTATTACAGAGAAAATTGATTCTCTCAAATCAAACTGGCCTCTCCCTCTCTTCCTCTCTATCTGCTTTTTATCTGATGTCGCACCATCAATCATCCGCAATCGCCAGTACGATTCAACGGCTCTCCTGCTTGAATCCATATCTCTCTGACCCCCCACAAAACCCAAAAACACACCATCACGCTCAAATTCGATTTGAAACCCTAGAAAAAAATTGAATTATTGGAAGAACTCACAATGCTAATTGACAGATTCAATACAAAATTCGAAAATTAATTGTAGGATTGAAGAGTAATTGATCTAAGAGGTTGATTATTTGAAGTTGGAATACTGGGAATTGAATAGTTTGAATTGAGAAGGTTCTTCTTCTTCTTCTTCTTCTTCCGAGTACGGACAACAATGGCGTTAAGTTAGGTGATCCCAATGAAAACTCTAGCTAGGTTAAAACCACCCAATCATTTGGTCCGTTAAAATAGAAAAGGTATTGTGTAGTCGTTCGACTATCGAGATATGGTGTTCTAACTTGCAGTGAGGTTCATCACCATTGTATTGAATAATATTTTGAAGGGTAAATTACACTAATCTTGAGGTTTCTAACAATTATGGAAATCTATATATATATGTATATTGGTTATTGTTATTGCTTATTCACCCATATTTGTAATGAAGTCTTGGTCTGGCCAGTGAAAATTATTGTGCTAAAATTTCTTTGATTATGTAAAAACAATTTTATCTAATTGTGAAGAAACACAAAGAAATTTTAGTTTTCTTTGGATTTCACTGGTTTGAATCTAGAAAAATTTTTATTTCAGTGAATCTCTCTCTCTCTCTCTCTATATATATATATATATCTGTGTGGGGGGGGTGGGTGTGTATGTATATTGGTTGTTATTGTTGCTTATTTGGGTAATCGATTTGTATATTGCACATCGTGATTGGGAATGGATCTTGTCATTTATTTCGCACAAATTGAATTGGTACCTCTCATTTGTTCTATTTATATGTGCAAAATTTGATGCGTATACTGGAAGTAAGATCACTTCGATCGACATTGGTGCACCTGTTGTTCGAGTGTCTTACAGTCTATAGAAAATTGGTCAAAATGGTGATTGTTCAATTTTTTCTGGTTTGTTGTTGTCTAAATGCCTTACATTCCAAAGAAAATTGGTCAAAATGAAAATGGTGATTGTTCAATTTTTTCTAGTTTGTTGTTGTCTAAATGTCTTACAGTCTAGAGAAAATTGGTTAAAATGAAAATGGTGGTTCTTCAATTTTATCTGGTTTGCTGTTGTTTGAATGTCTTACAATCTAGAGAAAATTAGTCAAAATAAAAATAATGGTTGTTCAATTTTCTCTGGTTTATTATTGTCTGAATGTCTTACACTCGAGAGAAATTTGGTCAAAATGAAAATGGTGTCTGTTCAATTTTCTCTAGTTTGCTGTTGTCTGAATGTCTTACAGTCCAGAGAAAATTGAAAAAAATGAAAATGACGGGTGTTCAATTTTCTCTGATTTGATCAAAAACACAAAAAATTATGAGCAAATCGGAAAAAATTGGTCAAAACACAGAGAAATTCTCTTGATCGATGTTGAGGAACTTTAAACATTATGAAAATATTAAATATTTTTTATGTTATAAAATTTTAATATCAAGAACCTTCAAAAAAAAAATCCCCAAACCATAATAATCCAGCATAAATAACAAAAACATAGAAAAAATAGAAAGTATACATATCCAATCAATGTCCACATTAGTCCAAACATTAATGGAAAATCCAATCATTCTCTTCTCTTCTCTGCTGCAAAGGTCCTAAATTCAAAGCTTTAATTTCGTTTCTCTCCTACATTTTCTTAGAGCATCTCCAACGGTGTACCAAATATTTCATCAAATCTGTGTAAAAAATGGGTCATTTTCTTAATTTGATACTTCGCGCTCCAACGGTTCAACATCAAATCCGTTTCATCAAATTTGCGCTGGGCAACCGGTTGGTTGACCGGCCGGTCGACCGGCCGGTCAACCGGTAATGGCAAAAAAAATTTTTTTTTTTACCCGTTTGAACCTTTTTTTTGGAACTTTTTGAACTTTTGGTGGTCGACCGGGTGGTCAACCGGCCGGTCGACCGGGTGGTCGGCCACCTAGGCAAAATTTTTTTTTTTTTTTTTTTTTGGACTGGTTTGAACCTTTTTGTGAACGGTCTGAACTTTCTCCGGGGCGACCGGTTGGTTAACCGGTTGGTCAACCGGATGGTCGACCTGTTCATCTCATCCCAACGGTTAGGAACAGTGATTTGCTGAAATGCTTCGCTGCACTCAGTTTGGTACCATTTTTGCTGAATTCTGGATTTGATATCGATTTGGTGAAACCGTTGGAGCGTGAAAAAGTGGGTTTTTCATCAAAATTTAAATCTGATGCTGGGTTTGGTTCACCATTGGAGATGGTCTTAGCAACCAGTCAACCTAAACGAAAACCGTATATAGAGATCCTAATCCAACCATTTCTTCAAAAATTGGAAGCATTTTCGACTCTTCTTGTTAAACATTAACACTGTTAATTTTTAAAAAGTAAAATTTATACACAAAAAATAAACAAAAGCTTAAAAAAGTGAAACATGAACAAAAAAAAACCGAACATAATTTTTTTTATAAAAAAAATTGAATATAAAAATACAAAAGCACAAAAAAATAGATCACCGTATATACTTTGGATAAATACTCCATCAACTTGCAACGTAATCATAAGATCAACCTTCTTAAATGGTCTTTCTCAAAAAAATAAAAAGTTTTTGAATAGAGAAAAGTGATTCAAATCCAAAATTCTTAGAACACTTACAATTAAAGAGATTTATATATAATGAAAAAAAAATTCTGTTTTTTAAAATAAAATTATGAGTACCGAATTGTTTTTCTAAAAAAAAAATACACAAAAAAATAAAGTAAACAAATAAACCAATCTTTTAAAAAGTTAATTTATACACAAAAAAATAAAATAAATAAAAGCTTAAAAAATCAAAACAGGAACCAAAAAACTAAATACAAAAATATAAAAGCATAATAATCTAACATAAATTACAAAAGCATAGTAAAAATAGAAAGTATACATACCCACAGAGACGGTTTTTTATTTTGTGATCTTGGTTGTTTTCTCCAACTATCCATCATCAAAACACAACATCAAACAAACAAACCCAAGAGAAATTTTCAATTACTTGGAAAAATTCGGTTTAAAAAAAATAATAATTCAAATATGTATATTTGAGAAGGTGATGTTTTACCGTGAATAGAAAGAAGTGAAAATGGTGAAACTGAATTAAAATTACACAGTAGTTTAGGGAACATGGAAAATGAAAAAGTGGAAGTGGTTGGTTTGAATTTGAAATTGCTATATTTGTGGAAGTGGTTTGTATTTCATATTGCTGTATTTATGTTAAGATAGAAAACCTGAATGAATTATTTTATTTATTTATTATTATTTAAATGTTACATGGCAAAAATTTCAAGAGTTTAAAGTAGGTGTTCTCTTTTAATAATAGCATAGACAAATATTATAGTATTATATAAAGTAAATATCACACTCAATGTAAATCAGTGATGACTCGAGAAAATTTTATAAATGAGTCATTCATAAAATTTAAATTTCACAAATTTTGTAGTAGCGTTTTTTAAAACTAACTAACATTTAAACTTCTTAGCCTTGAAATAGAATAAACTTTGGGATAATCACAACATAGTAGAGTAGAAAAAAAAATCACAAAAATATGGGGGTGCAACTTATTCTGTGGTGGGGTACCAAATCAAAAGTTGTGGCAGAGTAACTCAAAGTTGCACTCCCATGTTTATGATATATTTTTTTCCAACCTTCATTGAACGGTGATTTTCCCATAAACTTTAATAAAATACTATCATCTTAACAAAATAAAAAATACATATGTAGACTTTTACAATCGTATTCGATGGGATTGCATTTTTTTGAAATTATTGCATGATAACCTCATTGGTAAATACTATCAAATTTTTATATATATATATATATGATCAAGTAACCATTCAACCATTAATCTCTCATTTGGTTTGTTGGGAAAAGAAATGTAATAGAGAAAAGTTTTTGGAAATGAAATCATACATAACCGTATATACTTTGGATAAATACTCCATCAACTTGCAACGTAATCATAACATCAACCTTCTTAAATGGTCTTTCTTAAAAAAATAAAAAGTTTTTGAATAGAGAAAAGTGATTCAAATCCAAAATTCTTAGAACACTTACAATTAAAGAGATTTATATATAATAAAAAAAAATTCTGTTTTTTAAAATAAAATTATGAGTACCGAATTGTTTTTCTAAAAAAAAAAAAGACACAAAAAAATTAAGTAAACAAATTAACAAATCTTTTAAAAAGTTAATTTATACTAGGGGTGGGCGCGGGTCGGTTGCGGCCACGAAACCTCCAATCCGCCATCCGTCCGCCAGATTGGCGGATTGAAGAAAATCAATCCGCATCCGTCCGCCAATCCGGCGGATGTGGATTGAGCGGATTGGCGGTTTGGCGGATGGATGCGAATCGGTTTGGCGGTTTAAAATTTTATAAATTTTCAACATAATTCAACTTGTGCATTTCCTTAAAAAAAAAGAAAAAAAAATATTACAATCAATGACTTAAAAAAGTATTACAATCACTGTATGCCTTATCCAAAGAAAGAAAGTTTGAAACTTTAGAATATCACGATCACTGTATGCTTCATCCACATATTACAATTACAGCATGATTCATCCCTATAAAGTATTACAATCTGTGATTCTTAAAATATAATAACAATTCAAACCACCAAAACCATAAACAGAGCAGTAGTAGAGATTGAATGTCTCTATATTGTTACATCTACATATGTTTTTGAAAACAAAAACCAACCAGCATATATCATATTTTTTATTTATTATTTTTAGAGTTAGATTTAAAAACTAAAAAATATAGATGAATAATATGTTTATTTTTTTCAATTCAAAAATATATTCAAGTTGAAAACTTTTTTTCAACAAAATATTTAAACTCTTTTTCAATTGGAAACACAAACATAATATTTAAACAAATTGAAAATACAAAGTCTTATAAATTACTACAAGTGCTCGCGATTTGGCGGTTTGGCGGTTCGGTTGCGGCCAAAAAATCTCAAATCCGCCATCCGTCCGCCAAATTGGCGGATTGGAGAAAATCAATCCGCAACCGTCCGCTCATCATCACGCATCCGTCCAAAATGTGGCGGATCGGTTCGGTTCGGTCGGTTTTGGCGGATCGGTATATCCGCTGCTCACCCCTAATTTATACACAAAAAAATAAAATAAATAAAAGCTTAAAAAATCAAAACAGGAACCAAAAAACTGCATACAAAAATATAAAAGCATAATAATCTAACATAAATTACAAACGCATAGTAACAATAGAAAGTATACATACCCACATAGACGGTTTTTTATTTTGGCTTCGTTTGGAAAGCTATGGTTTGGGTTTTTTTGGCTAATTTAGTCACAAAAAATAAAATAGGCTATTTTAGCCATAACAAACAAAATATCACATCCAACCCATAATCATTACATTCTTCTCTCACAAAAAAACTCAAAAAAGTCAAAAAGCCAAAAAGCCCTTCCCAAACCAAGCTTTTAAGCCCAGGCTAAAATAGCCAAAAAAGTCAAAAAGCCAACCCACTTTCTAAACGGAAGCTTTGTGATCTTGGTTGTTTTCTCCAACTATCCATCATCAAAACACAACGTCAAACAAACCCAAGAGAAATTTTCAATTACTTGAATTTGGTTTAAAAAAAATAATAATTCAAAGATGGATATTTGAGAAAGTGATGTTTTACCGTGAATAGAGAAAAGTGAAAATGGTGAAACTGAATTAAAATTATACAGTAGTTTAGGGAACATGGAAAATGAAAAAATGGAAGTGGTTGGTTTGAATTTGAAATTGCTATATTTGTGGAAGTGGTTTGTATGTCAAATTGCTATATTTATGTTGAGATGGAAAACATGAATGAATTATTTTATTTATTTATTTATTTATTATTTAAATGTTACATGGCAAAAGTTTCAAGAGTTTAAAGTAGGTGTTCTCTTTTAATAATGGCATAGACAAATATTCTAGTATTATATAAAGCAAACATCACACTCAATATAAATAAGTGATGACTCGAGAAAATTTTATAAACATTGAGTCATTCATAAAATTTAAATTTCACAAATTTTGTAGTACTGTTTTTTAAAACTAACTAACATTTAAACTTCTTAGCCTTGAAATAGAATAAACTTTGGGATAATCACAACATAGTAGAGTAGAAAAAAAATCACAAAAATATAGGGGTGCAACTTAATTCTGTGGTGATGTACCAAATCAAAAGTTGTGGCAGAGTAACTCAAAGTTGCACCCCCATGTTTATGATATTTTTTTTCCAAAAGTTGTGGCAGAGTAACTCAAAGTTGCACCCCCATGTTTATGATATTTTTTTTCCAACCTTCATTGAACGGTGATTTTTCCATAAACTTTAATAAAATACTATCATCTTAACAAAATAAAAACTACATATATAAACTTTCACAATCGTATTCGACGAGATTGCATTTTTTTGAAATTATTGCATGATAACCTCTTTGCTAAATACTATCAAACTTTTTTTTTATATATATGGTCAAGTAATCATTCCATCATTAATCTCTCATTTGGTTTGTTGGGAAAAGAAATGTAATAGGAAAAGACTAAGGTTGCGTTTGGTTGTGTTTTGTAAATGTGATTTGAGAGTATGAATTGTATTTTGAATTTGTGTGTTGTAAAATTATGATTTGAGTGTAGAAAATTTGTTTGGTAAAGAGTTTTGAAAATAGTTTTGGAAAAGATGTTTGATTTGAGTGGGGAATTGTTGATGTGATATTTGATATGTGATACAAAAATTTACAACTCATAACTAAATATACAACTCAAAATTATTTTAAAGCACATTAAAAATTAAAAAAATTTCAGAAATTTTTTTTTCCAATTATATAAATCAATTGCAAAAAAAAAAAAAAAAAAAAAAAAATTCCTGTACAGCAGAGGACATCCAGGTGGATGTCCCCATGGACGTCCGGGCGGTAGTCCCTAAGGACGTCCGCGTGGTCTTCCCCTGGCCAAAATTTGAACAAAAAATGCGGCTGTAATACAGATAGGGATGGCAATTTCACCCCGGCCCGACGGGGACCCGACCCCCCGACCCCGATCAAAATGGTTTTTCCCCGAAAAATATCCCCGTGGGGACGGGGATGGTATTTAAAATTAAATCCCCGAAGCATTTCGGGCCGGGGACGGGGATAACATTCACAGCCCCGAACCCGGCCCGTCCCCGTCCCCGTATCTCCCCGAAGTGATATTACGAATATGTCCCTATGTATATATTTGTGTGTGTTTAGGGTTTAATGACACAATCCCAACACAAACAAACACAGGGGCTGCTCTCTCTCAATCTCTCCCTCTCACTGCCGTTCTCTCCACTCCCTCAGACGACCGCGTCTCTCATCTCTCTCTCCCTCTCCCTTACTCAAATTTCTCTCCCTCAGACCACGTCTCTCATCATCTAGAACAGATCTAAACCGATCCTCCACCACCACCGTCTCCGTCATCATCATCTAGGTCAGATCTAAACAGATCTGAACAGATCCGCCGATCCTCCACCACCGCCTTCGTCGCCATGGCTTCCTCGTGGCAACACCGCCTCTGTCCGGCCTCCACTGCAGCTCCGTCGCAACACAGCTTGACGAACAGATACAGATCTGCGGGTTTTTTTTTTTTTTTTTTAAAGTTGTTGATGATGATCATGATATATATATATATATATATATGCGTGTGTGTGTATATATATCTTCAGATTTTTGAGATTTGAAATTTTTTTTGAGATATATATATATCTTCGTTGAATCGTAGCCAGATTTTTGATATATATATATATATATATATATGCGTTGATGATGATATATATGTGTAATGAAGAATTTGAGAATTTTTTTTTTTAAGTTGATGATGATGATAGATTATACAACAGATTGAAATTTTTAATGATGATGATGCTGATGATAGATTACTGAAACTGAATACAACAATTGAATTTTTTTTTTTGTGTGTTAAAAAAAATAAAAATGAACAGGTCGGGGATTTTCGGGGTCGGGGAAACCCGATCCCCGATTGGGGGCGGGGTGGGGGGGCTGATGGGGTCCCCGTCGGGGATCGGGGCCGGGACCGGGGAATTTCTCACTATCGGGGATCGGGGACGGGGAGTGTGGTCCCCGGCCCCGCCCCGCCCCGTTGCCATTCCTAAATACAGAGCTCTCTGCAGAAGTTTGGAAAGTTGATTCCAAACACACAACCAAACATCATACTGAAATACACATGTGGAATTACATTTTGAATTCACAACCAAACAGAGCCTAAAATTTCCAATGAGGGAACGGCTCCCTCCATACTTTTATCCTCCGTAGTTTATTTTTTGGACTCTATTTTATGCCCACCTTGATAATTTAAATCGTTTATCTCGTAATCCCAATAATTTAGATGAGTTATATAAAAAATTAGTTTCATTGGATATCACTAGATATATGAATAAATTTACATATATATTTTTTAAATGGATAGTAATTATGAGTTTAAACTTAAACCTTTCATTCTATAAAATAAAAAATAATTTGTTTATGTATTCATTGATATTTAATAAAGTTGATTTTTTGTACAATGGTTTTTATTGTGAGATTTACAAAATGAATAGTTTAGATTATCATTGTGGACATAAAATAAAGCCTAAAAAATGAAGTATAAAAAAATATGAAAGATAAAAGTATGGAGGGGAGTCATACCTTTTATGAATAGGCCACTATTTCTTTTTAGGTAGGGGGAGCAATTATTACAAAGCAAAAAGCCTAAGAAGCAACAAACGCGTAGGGAATCAAATTCAAAAGCTAACCTATATAAACAAATGAGCCACATAATTACCCTCCATATACACATGCAAGACAGATGAAAGGGAAAACATCCTCAATAAGAACATTTGCAAGGCCCAAGTCTCTGCCAAACTGAATTGCTTTCAATGCCCCCAAAGCTTAAACAAATTGTAAAATGATTTGTAGACAAATATATATATATATATATATATAAATTTTGAAAATAATATAATAGTGACATTTTAAAAAATAAAAATTATTTTAATTGATCTTTTAGTTTAAAATGAATGAACATAAATCTATATATAAATTTTCTGCTTGTATATTATCACTACACTATAATTATAAATACACATGTTTTGGAAGAACCGTAAACCCGAGAAGCTCCATAAATCCTCACCTCTATAGCTATAGCTGAATTGGTAATAACACCAACTTTACTTACTATGGAAAAAGATTACACTAGAAAAGGTCACAATATTTTATTTTTAAAAAAATAAATAATTTATAGTAAAATTATATTTATTTTTATTTTTTAAAAGTTAAATACAATGAAATAATATGATTATAATTCTTAGATTAAAATAAATAACTCAAATCATTAAATTAGGATCCATGGTAGATCTATAGACTCACCAGAAGAGAACTAATTCCCTAAAATAACTGCCAAAATATTTAGGACTTATTCCAGCTGTATCTTTTGTATATGTAGACAATTGTGGGTAAAGTGTAACGTTCAATTATCAATGCTTGCTTTTGCCACTGTGTACGAAGGAGTGAAATGCCAGGTTGCACCAAAAATAATTATCATGATACTAAAACTATCTTCGAAGAAGTGACCATGGATGTATGTGAGGGTTAGACTTTGTCGTCTCAAAAATAAAGGAATTTTGTTCTACGAGACTACGCTAGATATTAATCTTCATTTTGTATACAAAACAAATGGTAATATTTTTTTACTTATTGTCACTTTCATACAGCTTTGTGGTATAGCTAGAGCTGAGAAAAAAATCGAAAAAATCACAAACTGAATTGGTTCGGATCAATTCGGTAGATTTAGTCTAGTATTTGTAATTCGTGGTTTGGTCTTAATTTAGAAATTTGAGAAATCGGTTTCTGCGGATTGGTTTCGGATTTAGTTCTACGATTCTAGATTTGAACCAAACTGGACCGTATAACTTAAATCATATATGTTTATTTGTTAGATATTGTATATGTTTGTTTAAGTTAATAATGGTGAAACAATGTGCATTTTATGTTTTAAAAAATCATGACAGATTAATATTGAACAATGTTTGTTTAATGTATATTTTTGCTTAACTGGTGAATATTATGAAAGTAGTTTGTTTGATGAGCATGTGATTCAGGGCTGGCCTTGAGGTGAGGCGACCAAGGCGGCCTTGGGCCCTCAATTTTGAACAAAATTTATAGGACCCCTAACTAGGAATATGTATCATATCGTGTTATTTCATAATTACCTAAATATTAGCTCAATTCATTTATTTTCATTTTGTCATATGGTGTTATTGTTTTATTTGTGTCTGATTGATATTTAATGTGAAATGTTTCACTTTTAGTTGAAAATAACTTAGCAAGTGTATAGTGAGATTAAAATTTAAATTTTATAAAATTTATTTCTACTAAATAAAATTATTCATAAAATGTTTGATTTCAACCCAATTGCATTTTTCTAATTAAAAAAACAATACCTTATTACTATATATTTTTTACAAGATTGACTCT
This sequence comes from Camellia sinensis, assembly GCF_055761805.1. Classification (NCBI taxonomy): domain Eukaryota; kingdom Viridiplantae; phylum Streptophyta; class Magnoliopsida; order Ericales; family Theaceae; genus Camellia; species Camellia sinensis. Next base: position 85,476,277 of record NC_138974.1, read on the forward strand.
AAATTAGGTAACAAAAAAAACATATCTTAAATGAAAAAAGATATTAGCCTTAAATTATTATTTTACATACTTTGTTTTATCCAGTTAGATGAAGATTAAAAAATGTCAGAGCACCTCTTTGTGAATATTAAAATATGCAACTAATAATTTATATTATTGAATCGTGTCATATTTGGAATCATGTCGAAAAATAATCAACCCTAACTTAGTTATTGTTTGAGTTGTGTCAAAAATTCTGATCCTTACCCTAATTAATTTTAGTTTTTATGGCATTGGTAAGCTAAAAAATAAAGATTTGAGTCCACTAATTAAAGTTCAACCATTTTATGTGTGTGTGTGTGTTTTTCCTTTTTGGGTAAATTACACTTTGCTCCCTTGCACTTTACATCATATCCCACTTTGACCCCTACATATCAAATTGTGACACTTAACCCCCTGCACTTTTGTTCAAGTGTCACTTTAGCCCTTCTGTTAGCCTCATTGTTAATAGAGGTTAATCACATGAAAAACATGTGAGGATAAATTACACTTTGCACCACTGCACTTTGCACAAAATCTCACTTTAGTTCCTACACATTAAAATTATGACACTTAACTCTCTAAAAGATAACTTCTGTTAGCCTCATTATTAACAGAAGGGGCAATGTGACACTTGACCAAAAGTGCAGGGGGTAAAGTGTCACAATTTGATATGTAGGGACTAAAGTGAGATTTTGCGTAAGGAAAATAAGTTGGACCCCCTCAAGGAGCCACCCTCTTTGACCCCATCTCTCTCTGATTGGCCAGTTTTTCTTTTTTCTTTTTCTTTTTTTCCTTCTCCTCCGATCAGCACCTACCACGTATGTGTGGGGGTGGTAATTGGAGGGGGTCTCAATCGCTTCCCTTTGCGTAAAGTGCATGGGTGCAAAGTGTAATTTACCCTTTCTTTTCTTTTCTTTTTTTAATCTAAATTTTGTTAAATCATAAAGCAATAGTACTATATTTTTATCATTTTTAGTTCTTGTGAAACTGTAGACAATGAATCAATTCTGATTTCATTCCAAACCAATCCAAACCGGACAATGCTGACCCCTAGGTATAGCTTGGGGCAAGCCCTTTGTGTGGTTGTTTTCTTTTCCTTTTTGGTTAAAACAATTGCTTACTTTAAAAAAATAAATAAATAAATAAATAATTGAAAACACCAACCTTATTCATATCTTTTTATTATTTTGGAAAAATAATTTTTAAAAATTCAAAAATAAATTTTGGGTATTTCTCTAAAAGTTAGTTGTTTTTAACAAATTCTCTCAAAAAATAACTCGCCAAACAAATTTTTTATGTTGTCACAATATGAAAAGATAAAGCAAGAAACGACAAAAAAAAAAAAAAAAAAAATTCAATGCACTTTGTATATATTTTCAAACACTTGTATAATTTCACATTATATATATATATATATATATTTTTAAAGTATATCAAGATTAATGACCATTGATTAGGGTCACTGACCTTGCGTATGTGATTCATCCAATTTTAAACTCACACGTCAAGCACAAATGATGATGCTATCCAACAACTAATGGAAACTTATATGGTGGAGGTGTCATGTTTTGTAACCTAATTGTCATTTTATTTCAATTATTTCTCCCTAAATACCCACAGGGGTAAATGAAGCTAGCTAATTTGCATTACAAAAATGAGAGTAACTTAATATTTATTAATATATTAAAGGACAATTATTCACTAAATAATCCCCAATAATGGCCTTAACAGTTAAGAAGTTTAAAGGGGTTGTTGAGTTCTTACAACTTGGTATATATTTTGGATTTGACTCTGAGCTGGCATGGGGGAGCAATATTTCTTGTGAAGAGTGCTTACTGAGGCCTAGCTAGTATTACAAATTAATTACAATAGTTGACACTCAAATCCCTATGACAATCTTAGGAAAAACAAGTAATGTAATTGTTCACACCAACTCTCTGCCCACGAGCTTTAAAGTTTAAGATTAAGGCCTAGTTTGGAAAGACTAAATAAGTATATTTTTTGACTTTTTATGAAATATGGGTTGGGTTTGGGTTGGGTTTGAAGTGATGTGTTAAAGAGGTGATGTGACTTAAATAAGATGATGTGATTTAAATAAGACAGTGACTTTTTGACTTTTTATCTTTTTTCAATCATGCCAAACTTGGCCTAAGTAATTGAGAATCTCAACAGGTCAATGCGATCATTATGAAAGTTGTATATAGTTGTTTATATTTTTTTCAAGTTCGAGTTTGGCGTATTGTAAATAGTTATTATGGTTAAATATTTGTAAGATTTTACTTGTCTAATGCTTGTCATATTTAAATTTGAATTAATTTTTATCGATTGAATAATAAATAATAAAAAAAAGAACAAGTCAATGTGATCATCTAGTTATTAATTTGGTTGTTCTTCTTTTGGAATTTTTCTTTTAAGTTTTTTATTGTTGAAGTCAGAATGGTAAACATATTTTTGCATATAATAAATTTTCTTTTATGTTATGTTTTGAATCTTGAATTTATTAAGCAAAATGAAAGTACTTATTTATGGGTAACTAAAAAATCAAAGATTGTTTTTGACAAATACTTGTTCATTTTCGTAACCTAACAAATAAAAAGAAAAAATAAATAAATAAATAGAAGAAGAAATCATTAGCTCTAGATTAAGTAGGATTGAAAACCTACATGGCCTAAAGTAGATTTATGAAATCAATGCACATATTCGAATGAAGAAGAAGTATGTTCCAACAGTGAGTATACTCGAATTTAGTTTGTGCTCCAAATACAAATTCCAATAAGTCGCATGTTTAAAAATAAATAAATAAATAAATAAAGAATTATTTGAGATATTTTAAATAAGTGTACTTTTTGAATTTTTATAAAAAGATGTATAAAAAAATAGAAAGAAGATATTGATTGATGTGACTCAAAAAAAATAAAAAGATAGATTAAATTAGTGTATACCAAACCACCCCTAAATAAAAAGCGCATTTGAATGAACTAGCAACACATTGGATTTTCCATTGAAAATAATAATAATAATAATAATATAAAAAACATCATTTGAACGGAAAAAGCAGGTGTTTGCAGGCGAAAATCACTGTTTATGCAACCAAATATGGCAATGCCAACCAATCCAAGGGCTATCAAGGTTAAGTCCATTAATGTCAACCAATCCAAGGGCTGCTAAGGTCAAATCCTATTAATTAATTTAGGGTAAGATCAAACTAAACTAACTAAAACTTCAATGGTAGAACATGCAATTGAAAACAAAACCCCAAAAATGCCACAAAATACAATGGCCCCGTTTGGTAGAGCTGTGGAAAAGTGATTATAGATTATAACTTAACAGATTATGACTTATAGTTGTGAACATAAGCTGTTAATCTGTTTGGTACAACTGTGTGATTATAGATTTAAGCAACAGGGTAGTGTTTGGTTAATAAGCTGTAAAATAGCTTTTTACTGTATAATTGTCCTTTCTACCCTTATATGATATAAAAATGATTATTTTGTCATTTTTTTCAGTTTTAATTTTCATTAATAAAAGTTAATATTATTAGTATCAATTAATATAAAAATTGATCTATTTGCTAAAAATGAATGCAAGTATTATTGTCACAATTATTTTCCATTATAAATTAATTAGTATTAATTAATTGCTTAATTAGTATCAATTAATACTAAAATTATTAATTAGTATCAATTAATGGCTTAATTAGTCTCAATTAATGCTAAAATTATTAATTGGTATAAATTAATATTAATATTTAATTTTTATTAGTATCAATTAATATTAACAATCAACAATTGTTACTAATTAGTATCAATTAATAATTAATTCATTACAAAAGTATACAATATTAATTTATTAATAATTAATACCAATTAATATTGATTTTTTTCTTTTTCTTCAGAAATATACAATTTTTTATTTTTTAATTAATATAAAAATATACAATATGAATTTATTAATAATTAATACCAATTAATTTTTCAATTAATATTGATTTTTTTCTTTTTCTTCAGAAATATACAAATTTTTATTTTTTAATTAATATTAATATTTGAGTATTGACGAGGGCATTTAAGTAATTTTAACCCCCCACACAAGCTGTGCGCTTAAGTAAAAAATTTAAGTACTCCCTGACCAGCTTTTGAGATAAGCTGAGAAATAGCTTGATTTAAGCTATAAGCTGGTTAACTTAAGTTGTACCAAACACAATATTTTAACTTAAATTAAGGTAAAAACTGAAATAAACAGCTTGTAAATTCTACCAAACAGGACTAATATATTAAAAGTCACCAACGCTTCCAATCTAACTAAATTAGGTCAATTTTAATTCTTGATTTAGTGTGAAACTAATATGAACCAATTAAAGAATCGACTATGTACATTTTACAGAATATTTTATATACTCCATAAATAATATATATATTTTTCAATATAACTATTAACTTTATAGTTATAGTAGAATTTTGGACTATCTACTTTACAAACAATTTTTATTTTTAAAATTTTATTTTACATTTAACATTCATAAAAAAAATTTAATAGGTCATGCTAATTGTTTATCATTTAAGGAAAAATAATGTCAAAAAAAAAAGAATCTTAGGATTCGTTTGGGACGTGGGTTAGCTGTTTAGTTTTTTGACTTTTTAGCTATTTTAGCCTGGGGTTAAAAAAGTTTTTTGATTTTTTAACTTTTGTGAGAAAAAAAACGAAATGATTATGGTTTGTATTTTATCTTATTGAGCTAAAAAGTCTATTTTATCTTTTTATAACTAAAATAACCAAAAAATCAAAAAAATTGATATGCCAAACGAAGGCGTAGTATATTTTACGCATCTCTGATCACTTTCATATGTTTGATCAAAATAATAACTTTCACATTTCCCTATATATATATATATATATATATATATTTTTTCATATTCTAATACAAATTTAGTACGCTCACCAAAGTAAATAACACTACAAAAATTTAATTTTTTGCGACAGCATTAATGCCGTCTCAAAAAACTTTTAGCGACGGCAAATAGTTTATAGCGATGGCAAAGAGGGGTCACAACAGAGGGTGCTGCTAAAAAATTTTAGCGACGACATGCCGTCGTTTTTTTCTTTGCAATGGAAAATGTTGCCTTTTACGACGACATTTTATTATCACCCATAATATGTAAAAAATTGAGACATTTTGCGAAAGCAATGTTTTATCGTTGCTAAAAGTTTTATTTGAGACAGCAAAAAAATGCTGTCGCGAAATGTTTTTTTGCTACGACGGCATGACCTCTGTCGCCATTTTCTTTTGTGACAACATTGCCCATGTCGCCAAAAAAAATACATTTTTGCTCTAATATTTTTTGCGACAGTATGGTGCCGTCGCAAAAAAATATATATATATATATATATATTAAAAATATTAAAATTACTAGTATTAAATGAAAAAAAAATTTGAAAAAGAAATCAATAATTGCATAATAATATAAAAAAATCCTGTATAGAAATAACAATTTCTCCATAATAAAAATATTCTTGCATTCATAACTACACATCAGTAAAATTACCCTACTACATAAATGTTTTATAATACATATATAATGTTTAAATACATAATGTTGTTCACAATTCAAAATAACATAAACCAAAAATAAAAGTTTTCCTCATCATTCTCCGTAACAAAAATAAAAGTTAGTCGCATTCTTCACAGGTATGCATTCCACAAGAAGCAAACTCTACTCGGGAAATATCTGAAAACAAAAAATAAAAATAATTAATGACAATATAATTATGTGTTAATATGTTAATTACAAAAAAAATATATAAAAATTTAACTACTATACAATTACAAAAATAATTAAGTAAATAATTTTACCTAGATCAAAATCTGACTCTAACTCTCAAACTGGGAACCCGATTCAAGTCTTGTCTTCTCCCACAAGTCTCTCGTGCCAAGGCGGTCGTGTGTGTGCCAAGTTTCGTGCTAATTTGAAGCCGTTTGGTGATTTTGGGGCATCAACACTTTGAATTCTAAGTTTCTTAAGAAATTAGTTTGCCTAGACAAAAATTCAGCTCCAACTCCCAAACTGAGAACCCGATTTGAGTCATGTCTTCTCCCACAAGTCCCTCGTGCCTAGGCGGTTATGTGTGCCAAGTTTCGTGCTAATCTGAAGCTGTTTGGTGATTTTGGGGCGTCAACACCTCGAATTCTAAGTTTCTTAAGGAATTAGTTTGCTTAGACCGAAATCCGGCTCTAACTCCCAAACTGGGAACCCAATTCAAGTCTCATCTTCTCCCACAAGTCTCTCGTGCCTAGGCGGTCGTGTGTGCCAAGTTTTGTGCTAATCCGATGCCGTTTGGTGACTTTGAGGCGTCAACACCTCGGATTCTAAGTTTCTTAAGGAACTAGTTTGTCTAGACCAAAATCTAGCTCTAACCCTCAAACCAGGAACCCGATCGAGTCTCGTCTTCTCTCACAAGTCTCTCATGCCTAGGCGGTCATGTGTGCCAAGTTTTGTGCTAATCAGACACCGTTTGGTGATTTTGGAACGTTAACACCTCAAATTTTAAGTTTTTTAATGAACTAGTTTGCCTATACAGAAATCCGGCTCTAACTCCCAAATCGGGAACTCGATTCGAGTCTCATCTCACTACAACAAGTTGGGTCTTGAATGGCGAAATTTTTTTGTTTCGAAAGAGCTAATTTCGTCACTTTAGATATTTGTGACAAAATATTTTCGTCACCAGCTTCGTCATTGAATGTTTGTCACTAAAAACCATGACGAAAAATAATTTCGTCACCAATGAAATTAGTTTAGTGACAAAATTTTTTGTCACCAATAAAACAAGATTTTGTTGTCAAAAATTCTCATTTTCGTCACCAAATAATTATTCAATACCATATTTATAATTTTAGTTGATGAATAAATTTGTCACAAATGTTGATCATTGATGAGGAAATAATTTCGTCACAGTAAGATGTAAAGGTGACTTAATTTTTCGTCTCCAAAAGTTATACATGGGTGACGAAATATATTTCGTCACCAAACAACAAAATCAATGAAAACTTCCATATATGCGCTGCAATAAATTTTGTCACAAAAAATATTTATTAATGACGAATAATTACTTTGTCATAATAACAAGTATAAATGACGAAACAAATTCGTCACTAAACCTGTTCCATATTTTATATTTCAATTTCAATTATTATTTCATAAATATCCTTGCTTATATCCCAATAGCCTTTTAATTATACTAAGAAATCACTAGCTATTATACATTACTCCACAAAAAAAATCAATAAACAATTTATATTATAAATCAAAATATAGCCATCAAACAACTTTAATAATATAAGCCATTAATTATAACAAAAAAACCACCAAAGCAAATCCCAAAATGAACTAACGTGGAATCCACAAAAAAAAAAAAAATCAACACTCAATCTTGATTTGCAACTACAACTAAGTATCAGTTCAGGAAACAAAATTCAACAGTTGATCTTCATTTGCAAGTATACTTCCAAACGTTATCAAAAACCAATCTGCAAAGAAAATAGACAAAGAAAACATTAATATATTATCAATTACATCTAAACTCATATATAAATAATTTTATTTTATAAACCAATTTAGTAGAAATGCATCTAACAAATCAGAACTTCAAAGAGTTGAGGTGATCCTTGATGATAAAGTAACATGGATAACAAAAGATGCCAAAAGATTGCAAGAATACCATATATCACTATCACTAATGGCAGAATATATATATATATATATATATATAATAGCTCCAAAATATAACGTAACATTGAGGTACATTTGATTCTCGACAATGGGTTTTTCATGCATGTTGGGTTCTAATCTTTGAAAACAACCACCAAATCTAATTCTCTCTCACAAGTTAAAAATCAACAATCAAACTTTTGCATGCCAATCATAATAAATCATAGTCAAAAAATAAAATATGCCTATTTTACTTAATGTGTAAAGTGGTCTTTCCTATAAAGCAAAAGCCTCTTAACAATTGATCCAACAAAAATCTATATCTTCTCAGATCAGATTAACAGCTTTTCTGCATAATGTGTCAACCATAAAATTCCCTTAGCTCTTATTTACATTGTTCGAAACAAGTGATCAATATATTCCACCAAAAGCAACAATTTAGTCAAGAGTAATTGCAAAATTTCTGCAAAAATAGGTGTAGCTTCGCAAAATAAGTCAAAACACATATTTCATTTAGTTAAAAAAAAAAAAAAAACAAATGTTTCTTATAGTTGCTCACTCCCAGAAGAATCTATAAACAGTCTGTCAGCAATTTACATACAAAAACCTACAACTTCTCTCAAAATATTTTGATCAGTGGAATTCAACACAAGAACCTTGTAAGACTTTTGGGTTGTACCATTGAAGCCCCTTAATGCCTTCTTGTTTATGAATTTGTACCCAACAAAAGCATTGATCAAATCGTCTTTGGTAAGGAATCATTGTGGTTTTTTATTTTTTAGTTATAAACATGCTCGTGATTTTTTTGACTCTTTGGTTTTTAATTTTGGCTGCTTTTGGCTAATATTATTTATATATTTCTTTGTATACATTTTAAAGAACAGGAATCTTACACAAATGAGGTGCAAATAAATTTATCTGAGGCAAAATGACAACAGCAAGTCCTGGAAACTGAATTACAAAGATTAGTTCTTTTTGATAGAGTGGCTCCTAACAGGGAGTTGAATTCTGCACCTCTCTTTTTGTGGGTGTCAGGATATGCAACTCAAGCTAACACCGGGTAAAAGTAAAGTTTGCTAAATATTCCTCCTTTGCTTCTTATATAGTCCAATAGAGCACAATGAAGACAATATATGATTGGTTGGCTAACACGAATTGAATGTTTGTGTCAAATAATAAGGACAACACCACTAAGAGGGAGAAGTTGAAGCGTCAAGAACAAGAGATAGACCAACAGATATGAATGTAAGTTGTGAGAAAGCACATGATCTGAAGAAAAGACTTCTTTACCCAGGACAAAGTGGTTGAAATGTGGCTTCACTAAGTTGAGTATAGGGAAAACCTTCAAATGGATCAATCTATTAAAAGTTCTTATTATGCTAAACCATCCTAATGATATATACAAAACAATAGCAATCATAAAGTGATATACAAACTTGACCAACCCACTGCCTGAGACTTAATAAATGTTCCTTCATTTCTTCTACAATGAAAAACTCAATCAAAGACACACCCATTATTAATCACATCACTAACTTAGAGCAACTCCAACACTGCTTAGCAAAAATACACAAAAAAGTAAACACATAGTCTTGTCTCTACTTTGGTTAGTGTGTATTTTAACTAGGGTCATGCTAAGTAAGAAATTTGATAATGAATCTATTTCATTAAATACATCTTTAAACTTGTTACATCTTAGTTAATAAGTAGTCAAACTGCTGTACTTTAACTAGTATATACTAACCAACATGAGAAAAATAAAAAGATAAATCAAGCGAGACTTACCAAAAAGGCGATGTATGAGTTCATGGGATACCTCTTCCTCTAAATTGTCCTTTGAAACCTTACTTCTTAAGAAACTCCATTATGCTTGATGTTATCTCCAAATGCTCCTCAAGCGACTCCAAAAAAGACAATACGGCAGTCCAAATAGATTCCAACAATTAGTTTTTAGGTACACCAACATAAATTTTAACCAAGGTGATTCATTGCTTAATAAAACACTCTGAATTCATGTTTTCTAGTAGTACTAATGAAATTACTACCATCTGGAACAAAGGAATGCTACTCCCCCCTATCTTCCATAACCAGAGCAGATATAGACTAGAGGCTATACGGAATGAGTCTTGAACTATGGCACTATGGATCCCTTTGTTTAGTTGTCATTTGTGCCTGACACAGGCACTAATGAATCAAATTCAGTAACATTCAATATCCAAAATTATCATCAGTAAAATTCAAAATGAAAAGTTCAGTTTCATTGCGATATTCTTGGTAATTCTCTACTTTACCATCTACCCATTTCTCCACTGCATTTATACAGGGAAAGTTGTCAATTAAGAAGATAAAAATCACACATCATCGTTTAAAATAGTTTGGCAAAGTTTTGGGTTATGCTTCACTACGACATTCTTGGTAATTTTTTTTTCTTTTACCAATAACTCAATTCATTACTCAAATTACACAGGGTGAATGTTGAACTATGTAACAGATATTACAAATGATCCTAAATGAATTAGGATTAATAGAATTGCATAGCATGATTACCTGAGCGATATTCAGACTGATGCATTCAATCCTAGAGATCACAATTGGAGAATATCAGATCCAAAAGAAAGCAATTATGGGCCCAATGTTGAGATGTCTTTTGCCATTTTATATCTTCCCACTTAGAACTTAAGGCCTATCTTGTCTCCAATGTTCGGGATCCTACAATTCTTGGGTTGGACCAACATGATTGATTTACTTATTTAATTTACATAACTAAAAATTTAAGTGAACCAAACATTACCTTAATTGTTTCTCCTATGTAATAACTGCTCAGGTAATTGTATTATATTAGTTACTCCTAGAATTATATATTAGTTAATGTAACTCACAAATGCTCACCCAAACAACCCATTCTCATAGAGGTAATAAGTGTTCACATAAATAATCATTTGAAATATGGTTGGTCGTGGAAATTGAGATATGAACCTAGCATGGAACTCTTCACCACAAATTCAAGACACATTTTGAGTCCCGCTAGATGGCCTTTTTCTGAGGAGAAAAAGAAAAAAGAAAGGTATTTTGCATAAAACAAAATAACATAATAGACAACAGTTTGTAATTAGCTTATTAGTTACCTATGCAATTGATAAGGATGCGATTAACTTTGTGTGCATTCAAATGGATGCAGGGTTCCTTCAGAAAATTCATACATCCGGAACCGCTCCAAAAGTTCAAAAGGCCTACAAACAACATCAATAAAGTATATCACTAATGTTAGAATCACATAGAAAGCAGGTACATATAACTTCAAGAAGATGAAATGAGCAGAGAACATTGTTTGAAATAGAAATTTGGCCTCAACAATGCACTTGGTCGTTGTAACCTGATGCTGGCAAGTGTTATCCACCCCCAGCCCAGTGGCGAAGGTTTGAATGATGAGAATCAGCCTCTTCACGAAAAAGAGGGGTTAAGATTACAATTACATGAGCAGTTATTAAAAATAAAAGTCTATTTATTGATTGAGAGAGCAGATAATGCCTTCACCTACCTAGAAATTAAAAGTAAAAACAGATAACGCCTGATTATTCTTTGTGCATTTGGTTTCTTCTTTCATTTTTTCTTTAATCATTTCAATGGATACAAGTGCTTATCGGTGGATAGATATCATAGATTTATAAACTCCATTGTTGATTGTATATATCTTATCTTGTTTACTGCCCTGTAAGCTTAACAGATCAAAAATAATGATATGATGCACTGAAATTAAACATACCAAACTAATGATGTGATGGTATCACTGCCATACATTTTTCCTTAGTAGGGAAACCATTGTTTTGACCACTCTTTCCCATCTGCATCTTTTCTTTTTCTTCTTTAGAAAAAAGGAAAAGAAAAGAAATTTCAAATTACCCCACGAACGTGGTTGTGTAATCAACCTTAATATGATTGTGATGCACATCAGACATATCCTACAGATCAAACTCTTTGTAACAAACTGACACGTAAAGTAAAGCTTAATGCCTTGGGCAGGTCTCTGATCAGTTGCAAAAAATTATTAGTTTTGTTCTTCACAATAATTACGCACGTTAATTTTTCTCTATCAACATGAAATAGTTTTGAAGTAGCAAATCCATCTTCCTGATGTACTTTTCTAATGTGAGATTTTTTCAATTCTCTATGCCTGACCAAAATCAAGAGTATCAAAATAATATTAACACCACAAAATATCTTATCTTGAATATAATACCTCAAAATAGGGGTATGTATTCCAGAATTTCTCAAAAATATATATGTACAAACAAAAAATTAACACAATTCATCTACATATATACACAACCAAAGTCAACAAAACCCATAAACTATGCCCAATAGCCAATAAGATCCACAAAATCATTCGAAGCAAACCAGAGAAAAGAGAAAAACAATTAATCAATCTGAATCCTTATGAGTCTGTTGCATTAATCAATCACTCAAATTTATCAAACCATTAGACATCTCTTGAGAAAAAAGTAAATACCTGTTGTTTTAATGTGGAGCTGAATAACATTCATCTCTCGAATCTCAGAGCAGAGACCACCCATAGCGTCAACAAAAAAACTTGGACTATGGATCTCAGACTCAACCCCAATCGAAGCCTTAGGGCTCCTACCCATCTCGATATCAGATGCAGAACAATGTTTCTTACCCACATTTCTCTTTGCGATGTCCATCAAAATTAACAAATCACTATCCGAAAGACTATCCTTCAAGATGTACGAACTCTACTTAGGTGTAGTAGTACCTTCAATCACTAGTTCATCACCCATCATATCTAAGTCGTGTAGATCAGATGAGTAATCATCCATCATCAACGAAATATTGAATGAACAAACCCTAGAAACTGAGGTAGTTTCTAACCCATCGTGTTTCCTTTCCCTTTCTTATTAAATTGTTAATGATCAAAGAATGAAAGAATAATTATAAGAGGTTTCCTTTGAAACTTTGGGAACTAACGAAATTTTTTCAGATAATAGCAGGGAACTCTTATTTTCATATAAGTTAGGGATTAGAAATTGAGAGAGAGAACGATGGTGGTGAGGGAGAGTAACTTACAGAAGTGAGTGAATCGACAACAATGGCAGCGCCGGTTAGAGAACTAGCGGCAGTGATTGTGAGAGAGACCATCCGGTGTGACTGTGATAGAGAACATGGAGGGAAGATAAGGCGTTACCTCATTGAGAAGTGGAGGTTTACAGAAAAAATATTAAGGATTTTTTTATACAGTTTTAAGGTTGGTACCAAAATGACACAGTTTTAATGTTTCAGTAAATATAAATACATCAGCTATTATAAAACCTACAGTGACCTAAAGCACATTTGTCATTAATGACTTAAACCTTTGCCGACGTGCCATCTACATCGCCGTAACTCTTATACTAATAGCAAGGGACTGCTTTGTCGCTGAAACTCATTGATCATCGCTAAAACTTTTCTCATGTTGAAACACTAATTTTTTTTAGGCGCCTAATTTATATTTGACTTTTTAGCAACGACTTGTTGATCACGTCGCTAATGTTAACCTTTTTAGCGATGAAAATGATTTTTGCGTTGCGAAAATGATGTTTTAGCTATGCAATTTTGATAGTGTCGCCAAAAGTAGCTGCTAAAACTGTAATTTCTTGTAGTGCCCCCTTCCTACTATACCACTGCTAGCCCTCCTCCTCTCACACCACACTTTCATTACACCATTCCATCCCCATCACAGCGCCACCACATTACTGAAAACCCTTACCCCACCATCAAACAACTACAAGCGAGAGAGAGAGAGAGAGAGAGAGAGAGAGAGAGAGAGAGAGGGAGGCCATACCTTTGTGTGTTTTGCAAGAGAGGGATGAGAGGAAAACTGGAGCACCAAAAAAAAGGAAAAAAGGGGTGGGGGAGAATTAGTTGGGTTCCTTTTTTCATTACCGCCAAATCTCAAAGTTCCCCTTTAAGATTGGTTCGTGATAAAATAATTTTGTCATTAAAAATTTTAAAATATTAAAATTATTGACGATAAAAATATATTTCTCATTAAATAGTTTTAAAATATTTAAAATTAATTTTTTTTTAAATATTTAAAATTATTGGCGACAAAAATATATTCCTCACTAATAATTTTATAATTGGTGACAAATTTTTCTCACTAAAAGTTTCAAAATTTTGGTGCCACCCAAAAAATATTAGAGGAAAAATCTTTGGTGACGAAATTTAATTTTTCCTCACCTAAAAATAAGTATTTATTGACGAAAATAAATTTCGTCACCTATTATTTTCACTTTTTATTATATGTGACAAAATTTTATAATTCGTCACGGATGATTCTTATTTAGTGACAAAATATTTTCTTCATTACTTTTCGTAACCATAGGTTTAAAGAGTTAATTAATTTGTGTTTTGCTTTGAGAGAGAGAGAGAGAGAGAGAGAGAGAGAGAGAGAGAGAGAGAGAGAGAGAGAAATTGATAAACAAAACTAAAAAGGGGAAAAAAGTTACTTGTCTATTTTTTCCATTACCGCCCAATATGTCAAAAATTTTCCTCCAAAATTGGTGACAAAAAAATTTCTTCACTAAAAAGTCTCAAAATATTAAAAATTATTAGTGACAAAAATATATTTCTCACCAAATGGTCTTAAAATATTTAAAATCAAGTTTCTCAAAAAATATATATACAAAATTATTGGTGATGAAAATATATTCCTTGCTAATAATTTCATAATTGTGACAAAAAAAATTTCTCACCAAAAGTCTCAAATTTTGGCGCCAACCAAAAAAAAAATTAGCGGGAAAACCTTCGGTGACAAAACTTAATTTTTCCTCACCTAAAAAGAAGTATTTGTTGACGAAAATAAATTTCGTCACCTATTATTTTTATTTTTATTATATGTGACAAAATTTAATAATTCGTCACGGATTATTCTTATTTAGTGATGAAATTTATTTTCTTCACTACTTTTCGTCACCATAGATTACTTTTGTTGTAGCGTCTTCTCCCACAAGTCTCTCGTGCCTAGGCGGTCGTGTGTGCCAAGTTTCATGCTAATCTGATGATGTTTGGTGATTTTGGAACGTCAACACCTCGAATTCATGAGGCTGAAAAAGAATGACTAAAATATTACTTGAAACCCTTCCACGAGGCTGAATTCAATGTTAATGGTAGACATGACCTTTTATACCTTGTGTTTTGCCTTTCTGTGTGGTTAAATTCCAGCCCATATGAATAAATAAGCAAAAGCAAACCTAAAACACACTTCCATATCTATGATGCCATGAACATATCAAAATGCTTGTATTTTTTAACCACTCAAAAATCTCATATTAATAGCTAGGGAGAAATCAAGATTCAACTGCCTACTATATTTGCATCCATTAGCAGTTCAGACACTAGATTCAATTAAATTAATATAGTAAACCATCAATATGCATAGAACATAATTTGTTAGAAATCACATTAATATCAACAGTAGATGGAAAGCTACATCAAAGCATGCACATATGCAACTTTAGATGTGGTAGCAAGCAAATAGTAGTCATGGTCATATTCAGAACCATCTAGATGTGGTAGCAAGCAACTTTAAATCATTTATTTGAAGCATTTGTTCAACATGAAGTTATTCTAGGATATTAAAAAAAATAAAACAATGAAAAGAAAATAAGAAAAGAAAACACAAAATGCACGAATGCATTTGTAGGAAAACTTGTAGTAGAAAAACCAAGATAATTGAAACTCATTTTTTTCCCAGCAGTGTTTCACCAACTGGCTCTCCATGCAGTTTCTGCTTTATAGTAATATGCATCTCATTCTGAAGTAATAACAAAATAACAAAAAACCAATTTACGTAAACATGACTTAAATTTCATACAAAAATATGTGTTATATCTATGATATAACCACATATACAAACAACAATGTCTTGTACAAGAAAATGTATAATGCCTGTCCATATAATCCTAAAATCCCAAACATCCAGTATTTCACAAGAGTCCCAAAAAATAAAAAACAAAAATAAAATGCATATTGAATGTGCACTACCACAAAAAGACCCAAACCTAAAAGCAAAGTTGAAATATTGTCAATAAACAACGAAAGTCAGAAGATATGAAGAAAACCAAGCCTCGTGTATGAGTTCTTAAGATATCTCAGCAATAATGACAAATAAAAGACAAAAGTGCTCAGATTAAACAGCTTAATAACAAAATGTGCTCCAAATGATCAAATGCTCAAGCAATAGTGGATTTCCACATGCGACCAATTCATATTTAAATAGGAGAAACACCCTGTAAAAAACATAGAGTGTGAGCACATCATTTATGTACTTCTAACACTAAATAGTGGGAATTTGTCTAGAGTGGAAAAGGCTATCAAGAGGGAATATAAAGATAGAAAATAAAGTAAATAAAATAGAAGGGTTATACGTCAAAATGACCAACACTGTAGCAAATTTGAACCCCTCAAAAACAATGTCATGTACCTTTGGGGATTAATGAATTTAAGCTTTGTAGTGAAGACAAGGTAGAAAGAATAAAGTAATTACAAGGCATACTGCCGTCAATGAAAATAATATATAGTAATAGATAAGAGAGTAAATCTAATCAACAATTTTATAAGTTAAAAGTCTAGTGATATACCACTCACCTGTATTGTGATACTAATAAAATACATCACTTTCTATTTGCAAGGTTATTACAAAAATGGTCTTGCAAGGTAATGAAAATTAATAAATAATTAACTAAAAATTCTGGTTAAGCTCTTATCAACACAGTGAAATTTATCATGGTTTGAGAAAATTATGGAAGAAAAAAGTAAAAAACAAAAGACTTTCCAATATAGGGGTACTGGGCTAAAACTTTTCACCAATTGAGCTTCAACACATAAATTTCACTTAGGAAAAAGAAGAAAATTAGCAACATATCATGGAGAGATAGCACAACATAAATTTATCATTTTTCTTAATTGCAATTTAGATCAATGTACATAAACCATTTATTTCTGCATATTCATAATTTAAAATAATTAATTCACCAAAAAGTTGTTGAAGCTTCCCAATTTATAAGCTAAAAAAAAAAAATGAGGAATGCATATTGATTCTAGATTATTGGACTAAATTGAACTGACTTGCTTACGAAGAAGGCCTAACATTAGAAAAATGGCCATTTCAGCACATGAAGCTGCATTTCCAGTTACACCACTAGGAATTCTAGCGACTTTGATTCCATGCTTTGTAGCAGCATTGATGTCAACGCCTTCATGTAAAGATAAATGGAGACCATATGCATATAAGAAATAATTTCTAACAGATATTATGCTTATGGTATTTAACAAAAATAAAGAAAGAACCTTCTAGCCCAACACCATACTACATTATTAGCTTTGTCCTATTTGCACAAGAAATAACATCAGCATTTAGCCGCATGTTTTTTACAACACAAATATCGTAGTTACCAATAATAGCAGGCACATCATCAAATGGAACATCATCAACCTACAAAACAGAAGATAGAACTACTGAAGGGATGCAATATAGCATGGGTAACCCCTTAAACTGATGTCTATTCCAATTGAAGAACATCAATTTTGAGAAATCAATGATAGGCAAATTTTCAGTAAGAATTAAGAAATACAACGAGAGAGTAATACAAGATAAGTCAATTTGGAAAAAATAATAACTAAGCTTTTTGGATTTGATATTTTTAATTTACTCTTCAAATTTATGCTCCTCAAAAATAAATATGTAAATTTATTTTATTTTATTTTTTTTAAAAAAAAGAGGTCTGAATCATCAATTAAAAACCCAGGGCCTAACAACCATTTGAATCAAAATATCAAAAGTTATCATCTGAATCTGAATCATCTAAAAATCATCTACAATAATACAATCATCTAAAAATCATCTACAACAAATTCTTCATTATATTCCTCAAATTTATCATCTAAATTAAAATCATCTACAACAATACAACCATCTAAAAAAAGAGGTCTGAATCATCAATCAAAAGCCTAGGGCCTAACAACCAAAAAATAAAAATGTAAATTTAAATTTAAAAAAAAAATCAAAGAAAGAAAGCATAATGAGTCTTGAAAAACCATCAGCAATTTAGAAAAGGGGAATTGTTCAAGTCAACAAAGGTTTGGATGTAATTCAACAGGCTAATTTCAAATCCATCAATGGAGGCTAATTTCAAGAGCTAACCTGGTTCACACTGCCGTCATCTGCCGCTGTTCGCTGTCTCACGTTATCTCATGCTGCTTACTGCTCGTCGTCACTTGACGTCGTCGTCTGCCGCTGCTCGCTGTCGCTAAACACCGTTGTCTGTTGCTGCTCGATGCTGTCTACTGCTACTCACCGTTGCTCGACGCCGTCGTCCGCCCTTCTCACAATCGAGAGAGAGAGAGAGAAAGAGAGAAAATGGGGATTTTTTGTTCAAAAGATTAGGGATTTGAGATTTGGAGATTTATGGTTGAAGGGAAAAAATGAGCGCGAATTAGATTTTGAGTTTTTTTTTTTTTTTTTTTTGCGACGTCAAGTATAACCGTCACAAATAAAATTTTAAACAATGAAACAATGAAACAGTGGCGTTTAACTACTCATTCCATCCAAAAATAATGGTTTTTTTTAGGGAATCCAACTTTTTTTGATAATACAATTATTATATTTTAAAAATATTAATTTTTCAAAATTACCCTTTGATAGTACATCTTTTTTTTTAAATATCAATTATAAAATTGTACTTTTTGTATTATTAATGAATTTAAAAGAAGGGTAAAATAGTAAATTCATATTATTTTATTTCTTGATTTTTGAAAAAGGACTAATATTTTGGGACAATAAAAAATGGAATAAGGGACTAATATTTTGGGACAAAAGGAGTAATTTTTTTTATTTGCGACAGGGATATTGCCATCGCCGATAACCTTTATTTCTGACGGGGGAAGATTGCCGTCACACACAAAAAAAAAAAACTCATTTTTTTTGCCAAAAATCTCCATGTCTATTTTACTGCGCAATGAAAGCTAAAAAGAGAGAGAAACAGAAAAGGGGTAAGAAACAAGAGATGCCCAGAGAGAGAGAGAGAGATGAATGCGAGAGATATAGAGAGAGACAAAAAACGAGAGAAAAGAGATGAGCGAGAGAGACAGAGAGAGTGAGAGAGATAAAGAAGAGAGATGAGTGAAAGAGAGAGAGAAAGAAGAGAGATGAGCGAGAGACACAGGGAGAGAGAGAGAGAGAGACCTATTTCATTTTTTGACTTTTTTTTCTTTCAATGACAATGGGCTTAGAGAAAGAGATGAGTGTGATTGAGAGAAATGAATGATTGAGAGAGAAAATAGATGAGTAAGTGAGAGAGAAAAGAGATGAGTAAGAGATAGAGAGAGATAGAAAGAGAAAAAAAAAAGAAAGAGAAACGAGATAAGCGAAAAATAGACAGAGAGAGAGAGAGAGAGAGAGAGAGAAAGAAAACAAAAAGATATGAACAAGATATATAGAGAGAGAGAGAGAAGAAGAAGAAGAAAAAGAGCAAGAGAGATAGAAAGCGAAGAGAGATGAGAGAGCTAGAAAGAAGAGTGATAAGTGTGTGTGTGCGAGAGAGAGAGAGAGAGAGAGAGAGAGAGAAAAAGATAACAAAAGAGATAAACAAGAGATATAGAGAAAGACATAAAGAGAGAGAGAGAGAAAAAAAAAGATGAGCAAGAGAGATAAAGAGTGAAAAGAGATAAGAGAGCTAGAGAGAATAGTGATGAATGTGAGAGAGAGAGAGAGTTAAGAAATAAAGAGAGAGAGAGAGAGAGAAAAGAGAGAGATGAATGAGAGACAGAGAGAGAAAGGCTCATTTCATTTTTTGACTTTTTTCTCTTTCGACAAGCGATTAAGAGAAATGAGAGATGAGTGATCGAAAGAGAAGAGAGAGAGAAGAAAAAAAAAGATCGATAAATTGAGAAGATAAGAGGAAAAGAGTGAGCAACGCGAGCACAGTGTGGAAGAGAGAGAGAAAGACACAGACAGACAAATAGACAAAAAGTGATGAGTGAGAGAGAAAGAGAAAGAGAAACAAAAGAGAGATGAGCGAGAGCGAGAGAGAGAGATAGAGAGAGACAGGAAGATGAAAAAATAGGTGAAACACTACAAAAATTTCAGTTTTTTGCGACGACAACTTCTAATGCTGTCTCATCAAAACATTATCGTTTTTTTTTTTTGCAACAACACCTATTACTGTCGCAAAAAACTCTCTTATTTGCGACTGCAATTCATGCCATCGCAAAAAGTAGCTTTATTTGTGACAGCAGGGGTTACCGTCGCAAAAAATGTGCATTATTTGCGACTGCAGTTGTTGCCATTGCAAAAAGTTACTTTTTTGTGACAGGAAGGCGTGCCATCTCTAAAATGTATCTAAAAAGTAAAAAATTTATGAAAAAATATGTTAAAAAATTAATAAATACATTGAAATACAAAAAATATACTGAATTCTTGTATTTTTTTTTTATATTTTTGGCATTTAGTGAATTTTTAAATTTTTTTTTTTACAATTTTTTTTACTTTTTAAATGTATTTATGTTAGATATGTTTAAAAAGTAAAAAAATTACTTAAAATATTAAAAAAATTCAATAAAAATCAAAACACACGGAAAATAAGAAAGTAGAATTTTCTGAAAAGTGTTTTTAGAAAAATGGAACCAAGCATTTTATTTCTCAAAAATTAAATCCAAATGTATAAGTGACTATCCTTTTGTGTAATTTCTAATTTAATGGGACTTTGGGTTCATGAGGAAAAAAAAAAAGAATGACAAAACAATTTACAAAATTACATTTTAAAATTTATTAGTATTTTACCCTTTAAAAGGAGTCGATCTATAGATGATTTTCGCATAATAAAACATAGATATGGGACGGATAATAAATTTTTGGATACTCAGTCCATAAATCTAAACCACAATTTTATTTTATCAAAAGTCTAATCGTTACAATATTTTGCATAAATTTAAACAAAATGGCCAAAATACCCTTACATAAATCATATAATTGTCCACGAGGTAGGTATGAGCGATCTTGTACTTTCCTCGGCTTCGTCGGAGATCAGGTTGTCCAAATCTTATTGTCCTCGTCATCTGTAAGTTCGCCGGTGCCGTCAAAATCACTGTCGACAGTCTCCTGCTCCTGATTCGGTCCTCCACTGCCTTCAACAATCTCTTTCCAAACCTCATCGACAGTCTTGTTCCCCACAGTCTTGGGCAAAGTCAAGCTGCTTTGCCTCAAAAGGGAGGCGACGCAGCCAGTATCACCGTCGTTGACGGCGGAGACGAAGGAAGGAAATGAGTCGAAGTCGCCGTAGATGTTCTTGAGGAGTTCGTCCATGTTCATGGAACCAAAGCTCTTGTTCTAATCGCCCTGGAGGTAAGCGACTGTGAGGGACTGTATAGAGGACTGGCGTGGCATATTCGGATTCGTTGGTGACGTAGATCACCTTCAACAACGCCATACCCCCGAATTCCGAGGCCTTCTCCATTTTTTTATTTTATTTTACAATCTCTCTCTCTCTACGATACATATAGCTGTAATGGAGGTTATCTATTAGGCCGTTTGTTTTCAAAAAAAAATAAAATAGGGAACTAATAGTGAGGGATTGATAGTGAGGAATTGTTAAATTATTTTTATATAAAATAATAAAAAAATATAAAAAATTAAATATTAATATTTAAAAAAATTCTCAATATATAAAAAAATAAAAAAATTTTTAATTCCTTCACTATTTTTCTAATACCATCTCTACATCCTCCTTCTCAATCTCCTTCCAAGGCCTTTACTAATATGAAGGGATTAGGAGTCCCCTCATCATCTCTCAAAACAAACAAACACCCCATATAGTAGTCCCACATCACTATCAATCACAATCTCCTCCTTATAACCCTAAACAAACGAAGCCTTAGTATTTTATCAATTGTTGTTGTTTTTGTTGATGATGACAATAGATGAAAAAAACTTTTTTTTAACACAAACAGATTATTTTTAACAAATAGTCGATGGTGGTGTTTGGCATGGCTTATTTTTAATTTATTTAAACTTTTAGCTTAATTTAAATTATTTTGGTGTGTTTAGTTCAGCTTTATAATACAGATTATAGCTTTTGGTAAGTCAAATTAATTTTTTCTTTGAGTGGGAGAAGAAAAGCCTTTCTTTTAGCTTAATCGCGCAGTTGCCATTTGAAGGGAAAAATGACTTAAATGTCTTTCGCAATTTCAAGTTATTACAAGCGTGCCGCGTATATAAACCAAACACACTCATTTTTGTCTCTCACATGAACCAGAGAGGCGATTTCCAACGAATGGAAACAATTTCCGATGAAGTGAGATGATTTCTGGTTCTCTCTCTCTCTCTCTTCCTCTCTTACGAACCAGTCCTCTCATTCTCTCTCACATTCGTGAACCAAAGCTCTCTTCTCTCTCTCTCTCTTTGTGATCGAGTTTCCGTGTTTGCGATATGAGGGACGAAACCCTAACTATAGCAATTTGAAACCCTAGAGTCACGATCGACTGCGTAACAATTGACAGTGACGATCAACCGTCCGTCATCGTCCCCCATCTCCCATCGCCATTGTGCCTTCGATGGTGATGATCAACGATCAACGTTATAGTAACCCATTGCTGAGCTTCTCTCTCTCTCTCTCTCTCTCTCTCTCTCTCTCTCTCTCTCTCTTACGATCTGAAACCACATCATGATCTAAAAATGGTGATGATGATGATGACAATCAATAGTGTAACGATTGATGGCGTGACGATCTTACAGACCACCGACGCTGGCTAGGGTTTTGCAATTTATATCCAGTAAATAAATTGCCCAATTTATTTCACAATTAATATTTATATAAATTGCATAATTTATTTCAATTAATATTGATATAAAGTTATTTCAATTCAATAACTTCTATTAAAAGAATATATTGATATAAAATTCTTCGGTATTGTAATAAAAAAAAAATCAATTGTTGCTAATTGATATTAATAAAAAAAAATGAAATAACTTTTATTAAATGAAATAAAAAAATGAAGTAAATTTAGTCATTAATGAAATAAATTTTATATTAATTGATACTAATTAATAATTTTAGTATTAATGAAATAAATTAAGCCATTAATTGACACTAATTAATTTATAATGAAAAAATAAAATAATTTTATACTAATTGATACTATTAATGAAAACAATAATTTTTGTAATACTAATTATATTAACTTTTATTAAGGAAATATTTTTTTTAAAATTAAAACTGAAAAAAAAAATGACAAAATAATCATTTTTATATCATATAAGGGCAAAAATGATAATTACGCAATAAAAAGTTATTTTACGGCTTATCAACTAAACACTATTCTGGTACTTAAATCTATAATCTCACAGCTGTATCAAACAGGTTAGCAGCTTATGTTCACAATTATACGCTATAATCTATAATCGCTTTTCTACTGCTCTACCAAATGGGGCTGATAATGTGGGAATATTTGTTGTTGGTGATGGTGGTGTTGTTGAACATACAGGTTCAAAAAACTTAATAATTTGACAAATAATTTCAACAAATAAAAATTCCAGTAAATAGAAATTCCAACGGATAGAATTTTGGAAAAAAAAATTGGACAAATAGATAGACTTTAGGGAAGAAAATGAACAGATAGATAGAATTTAGACAAATATTTGAACAAATAAAGGAAAATTTTGAACAAATAAAAAAAATTCAAGAAATAGAAAAAAAAAAATTGAACTGACAGTCAACGGATAAAAAGGATAAAGTTAAAAATAAAATATTGGAAACGACTTTTGACCAAATTATTTTGCAGAGTCGAACATGAGTTTATTCGAGTTGGGCTGATTCGGTTTTAAAGAATGATGGGTTGGGCTCTAAGTTTGAAAATGTGGGTTGGGCTTAAATCTAACCAAACCAAACAATAATGGACCTAAGCCCATCCATATTCCATAGGCTGTGATCGAGTGGTCTCGTGGCCATCTTAGTAACAGTAGGCTTGCATTGCCAGTGCCACTATGGATAAGACTACGAACTAGAGAGAGAGAGAGAGAGAGAGAGAGGGCAGTGGGTTGGTTGGCAATGGCTTGGTTGGCAATGGCATCGACAGCAGCGAGTGTATCATGGAGTTGTTCGCCATGGCTTCACAGGCGTCATTTAGGTAAGCACAATGGCGAAACCACAAGAGTCTCAGACAGAAGCTCAGTCATGGTGATAGTCGCTCAAAAGAAAGCCAAGAAGACACGAAAGGTATATACGCAAAATTTGAAGTGGGTTTATCTTAATTTCGCTCACATTCGTGTTTGTTCATCAACATTCTGAATTCTATTTCATCTGTTTGTGGTGAGTGTGTGTCAGATAATTCTGAAGGAGGACGTAGTGGACTTGGGAAAGAAAGGACAACTCTTGGATGTCAAAGCTGGATTTTACAGGAATTATCTATTTCCAATGGGCAAAGCCCAGATTGTCACTCCTGTTCTTCTCAAGTAATTTACATTTGAACCATCTTTTACAAAATTGTGTTGATTTTACATTCTTGTTATGGGTCAATTTGTTCTCCAAGAATAACTCTTGTGAATTTGAAGTGTAGTTATTTAGGGGGATGATTAGAGGAACAGTGGGTTTTTTTTTTTTTTTGTTGCTTTGTTTGATGGGTCAATATGTTTTTTATTTTTCATGCAAGTAAACTGTTTGTTGAAATGTTTGTGAGGGGCTTAGTTGTTGAGAGTTGTTCAATTGCTATATTAGTTGGTCTTGAAAGGGAGCTTGGTGGGTATTTGTGTAGTTGATTGAAATGTTAATTGTTAAAAATTAAGTTATAAGTTATAAGGAAACCAACCCCAACCCCACAACCAAACTCCCCCCCCCCCCCCCCCCCCCCCCCCCACTCAACCTCCTATCCAACTGTATTGAAAAGATGGACTACTTTGCTATTTTGGAGTGGATGAAATCTTGCCCGGATTTGCAATAGGCGATCTCAATTTTTAGGCTGGTTTGCAGAAGTGTTATATATTTGGCTGCTGTATGGTGTTACCATTCTGTGTGTTTAAAAAAAAAAGGATCACTTCAATAAATCATTTTACTAGGAAAAGGAAAAATTACTTTAGCTCTGTTTGCATAATAGTAGGCTTTTTGATTTGAAAATAGTTGGAATTAAGGCTTTATTATGATACGTATAGTTGGATTTATTCTGAAAACCACAGCCTAGGAATAATAATTGCATTCCTACTAGATGTCTTGGCCTACCTTATATCCTCTTGTGACAACAAATAGCTGTTCAGCTTATGTGCGCCCTCTTTAGTTTCCCATCATTGGTTCCATGGTCTCACAGTGAATGGAAACCCTGTAGGGTATTAGAAATGACCATCAATCCCTTGTGTTCTGCTTTCATTTGAATCATCAGGCACTTTGTCAAGGATCACTAGCATAAGTGAGAAAAATGGAAGGAAACGATAGAAGCTCACACATTTAAAACTATTACCTGATATGTACCACACTAAATAAAGGGGGCTAATTTTTCTTGTGTTTTCTTGTGGTATCATTACTTACTATGCATCCAAAAACTATATTTTCGTTTTTACAATAGCACTTTTGTATTACATCAAACTACTAAAGGTTTTCCAAACCATTTTTCCCATGACATGATTTTTGTATGAATGATGATCAACAAGGATGCTTCTGTGCTTGTGTTTTCCTTTGGGAAATTTATCCATCTCAGGCACTATTTTTTGTCATTGTCTGAGGTTGTGTCATTTGTATCCATGCTAGAGAATGAAATCATGCTGGTGTTACTAGGTTGCAATACAAATTCTAAATGCTTCAATTTTTTATGAAAAGTTCATTCTTTACAGGTAATTTGGAAACAATACTGTTGCATAATAAGGGATGGAACAGTGTGGATATGCATACAGCCTTATGATTAAACTGAAAGATCTTGCACAGAATGAGAACAGATATTGAACAATAAATGCCTTATGCGCTTATTATGCTGTTGGAAGATATTTATTTGGATCAAGTGTGCATTCAATTTCTTGATTCTTTTCTTCTAGGGAAATGCGGATGGAAGAAGAGAGAATAGAAGCTGAGAAAAAACGGGTAATGAAATACTACATGGATTTATGGGTTACATGTGCCCAGTTACTTTCCTTCTTCCCCAAAAAAGAAAATGACATTACGTTTATTGAGTTTATTATGTGATATGATGTTGTATGGCCACAAATAAATCTGGAAATTGCCTAGTGTACAGAGGTTGCACTACTTTTGGCGCTTTTAGTGGATATTTTTTTGTCATTTCTAAAAGAGAAAAAGAAAATGTAAATCTGCATTTATTTTGGTTAACTTGAGTGACCTTTCAGTTGTAGACTTGTACAATATTACTTTATTTTGGGTTTACATAGTCAGGCTTGTAGTTATCATCACAGAGTTATTTAAAGCGCATAAATGGCATATATATGATGTGATAGAGAAATGTAGTATACCATTCCATATCCTGTCAAATATCCAAGTAAAATGGCCTTAATAATATAATATGAAGGAACATATTGATGGCTCCTTCCCTGTATACATGACCTTTAATTAAAAAAGTGTACTTTTTGAGTTTTTACTACGGGAAAGTTGTGCTTCTTCTTCTCAGGTCTTTGAGTACATTCTAGTACTTGTTTGGCAGACAGATCTATTCCTTTTCCACAGCTACATGATGAGCATATTTTGTTACACAAACAAGAACTCATGTGGAATTCCAATAAAGTGGCATTCTCCTTTTTTTTTTTCTTCTTCTTTTTTTTTTTTCTTTTAATCTTTATCATGTTTTAGTAAAACTATTTTCTTATGTAATGTTCTTCTTCTTCTCCTTCAAAATATATATATATATATATATATATATGAATCGCTTTTTGGATGTCTGCCTGAAGGATTGTTGTGTCTCAATTCTCATTGAAAACAGAATGCAGTATTTTGGCTCTTTGTGTAGTCTACATGCTGCTCCAAATGTTCTGTTGTTTGTCTTTTTTGTTGGAACCCTTTGTAAGTGGTTCTGTTGAATAGATTGAACTTAGATATCATCCTATATGCAGGTAAAAGAAGAGGCACAGCAACTTGCTTTAATTTTTGAAACTGTTGGCGCATTCAAGGTGAAGCGCAAGGGTGGGAAAGGAAAACTAATCTTTGGCTCGTGAGTTTCATTTATCACAATGTTGAGTAGTTAGTTTTTCGATTATTTGGATATCATTTCTGAAATATGCTTATTTTGGCAGTGTTACTGCTCAAGATCTTGTTGACATAATCAAGGCACAGCTTCAGAGGTATTGTCTTCCAAGCTATACAGACCTCAGATATTTGTTAGCGCTACAAGGCTTGTAAATTATTTGTATATTACCAATAAACGCATTGCCTTCTTTTTTGTTGTGTATGTGCCAGTTTTTTTGTGAAACATTTAGGAATGTTATAAAATGTTGATACAATTTTAGGGAGTAATCCATCTACCTGATCTTCAGCCAGCGATGAGTCTGCACCTTCCAAAGCCTCACTCATTTTCTCTCTTTCAGCCTGCAGTTTAGGATCAGCAACTCACTTTCCTTTTCTTTCCTATTTTTGTGTTCCCCTCCCCCTCAGTTATGATTATCTCTGAAAGACGTGGTATTCCTGCGTTGCTTTCACATTTAAACATGATCAAATGGGCATAAGCATATAACCCTTCCATCTTCATTTTGGCGCATATGAAGGAAAAAATAAACAGACCAAATCGTGACAAAAAGTAGAGAAAAAACCAAATAAAAGACTTGCTCCCAATAAAAAAATTCATTATATCTTTTGATTTGCTGATGTTAATAAATAATAAACAAATATAGTTTTTTTGTCATGTCAATACCATTCATGTCCGACACTTTTTGAAAATTTTCAAGTCTGTGTCCGTGTCGTGTCACATCTGTATTTTGTGTCCATATTCGTGCTTCTTAGAGTTGAACTTATCATGATGTGTTAAACAATGTTGTTGTTTTGTATTCATTTAGGATTTCATGGACATGGAAGATAATATAGAATTTATACGCCAATTAATGCGATGTCCCATGCATCTGCCCTTTTAGACCAGTTCACTTAGCAGCCAAGAGCTGGATAAGGATTGTTGAATAGTCCTAGTATTATGTACTTGAATCTTGGACCTTTAGTAGTCAGTTGACTTTGTTTTCGCAGTCATCATCATATTTGGCCCATGCATTGGGTCATAATCTGCACAATCAGTAAAATGTTAGTTCTCTCCTGTTATTTGGATCTTATATTGATACTTATTAGTTATTTTCTGCTATATCTTAAGGGAAGTGGACAAACGAATTGTTTCTCTACCAGAGATCCGGGAAACAGGGGAATATATTGCAGAGCTGAAGCTTCACCCCGAAGTCACTGCTCGAGTAAGATTGAATGTTTTTGCCAACTAAGGACAGGCACCTTCTGAAGCACACTCTGATGGAAAATTTGGTTAAATGGTTCTAACATGCAAGGTAAACAATCATTTGGTTAGGGGAAATGAAGTTTATAATAATTTCATAACTCGGTTAATGGTGAAAGCCTTCTGATCCTCAGTTGCCTGATAGTCACATTGTTGGATTTAAAAGAGTCATGTCTTTTGCAGTAAAATTTTAATTTATATTTTGAATGCATGGAGTTGTGCATATTAAATACTTTTCTTCATGGTTTTGCCTCAGGAGCGGAGACTGTCAAGGCGTTATTAAATTTATACATATGCTTGCTACGGGACATCAAATGTGTTAGTTGTGAAGTCATCCCCAACATGTCAGTTTTGCTCTTGGTTTGTTAATTCTGCCTCATCATCTACTGATTATTGTTGTCTCTGGTAGGTAATACTCTGTAGCATACCCTTTATTTTTTATATTTGGAAATTTAATGCCTTTTTGATAATAGAGTGCCAGAGGGAATGAAATCACTAAAATCAGTGAAGGATCAATCTGATTTGATGGTTTTTTGTATTTTTTTGTGTGCGCTTGCTCTGCTTAAGGGTGTTTTACAGTTCATGAAGGCCTTAAATTGTAAGCCTCTATTTGCTTAAAAACAAAAATGATTTTAACTTCTGTATTAATCAATAGCATTAAAATTTTAAAACAACCACCAAAAGCTAAATAACCAGAAATCCAAAATTCAATATCAACAATTCGAAAATAACATTAAAAATGCTAAATATCTTGCCTACCACAAAAAAGAAGTATTAATCAGTTGAGTTGAACATCCAGAATTCAAAAGCTAAGTGTTGAATATCATGTTAGTGTAGTTGTACTCTAGTAGCTGCTATGCAAGTGCTAAGGTCTTACAATGCAACCTATCACAAAAATTAAAAATACATAAATAGTGAGCAGCCACAATACCAAACAAAACAACCAATTTTGATCGAATGGTTTGTGTCACGACCCCATTCCGCCTCTAGTAAAATGGTGTCATGATGTCCAGTAATCCGATATTACCAAAGGCCAACTTACAAGAGTTCACACAGAATCAGAGTATACATATGGGGCTTACATGTGCGGAAGCAATAAACTTAAATCTAAATAGTCCATAAGAGCTGTGCATAGATCAAATGAAATGGCATACATCATGACATGGTTTACAACTTGGATACAAATAAAATAAAATACATATTACATCTTGATCAAAAGACTTCTCAAGCTGAAATATACAAAAGACATGAATTACAAACTAAGAAGCATAATCTTCAAGATGCTAGCAAAACATGAATCCAAAATAACTTGCAAATGACATCTAGGCGCCACCGCCTTTTTGCTCGTCACATACATATATATAAGGAGAGGGTGAGCTTAGGTACTCAGTGAATGATACTAGTAATAAATGTTTGAATGAATGATATTCGAGATCTTTATCAAAACAATACATAACATATCTTGTACAAATCAAGGGATGAACCAAGTTCATCTATCAAGTCTTTCAAAACTTCAAGGGATGCTTACTAGCATCAATATAATGCAAGGGATGACATTCCTGACAAAACAAGGGAATAATCGACTCGGAATCGATTAGACAAACCCACCCGTACAAGACCGTCGGTGGTAAGGGAGATATCTCAAACAAGGGTACTAGTTGCATTATAGTCTCCTAGTACTAAGGACTTTCCAAGAATGTCATCAAAACAAGATAATACTTAATACAAAATTAGGAATAATCATTCATACTTGATCAAACACTTTTTCAAAACAAAGCAAAGCAAAGCTTTTATCAAAACATTATAACATAGTTTTATTAAAAATACCACTCACATAGCTCTTCGGGTGCAGGGATTAAGGCAAGAATCCAAGGCCTACAAGTACATAATAAATCTCATTAAATGCATTTTAAGAAGACAAGAAAAGATGCTCAAAGATGGATGTGAAATGCATCCATAGAACAAGCTTTACATGAGTGTAAATGATCTCGGCATTTCTTTCAAAACTAAGTCAAGACAAAGCAAAACATGTGCTGGGAGTTAAAACACTGTATCTTATTTCAGGAAAACATGCTGGGTACCAACCAGGTCTTGGCCGAGGTCCCACACCTCTTGGCTGAGGTGTGGTCTCCTAGGCCTAGGTGCGAGATCTAGGCAAGAGTGGGTCTTGGTGACCACACTTAGGGAAATGAAGTTTGAAAAATCTGGGTTTCCTCTTGAAGAACACGAAGAACATGAATGCCAAAATCATAACTTTTTTATCAAAATCTGAGATTTCATGAGATGAGTTCAAAAATATGGACCTGAGTAGCCATACTTAAAGATTCCAAGAAAACAAACACAAAAACATGGATCTTGATACAAACTTTCGGATCAAAATATGGTTTTCTTCCAAGAACACAAGAATATCATTTTCTCTTTCCAAAACCAAATGCTAGACCGTACAATGTGATCAGATCAATATAAAGAACAACAAGAGTAGATCAAGAATCTAATTTCAAAACACGATTCTAACGGTTCAAGGTGTGAAGATCAAGCTTGGAAATTTAGTTCTCTCTCTAAGAACTTCTTTCTCTTTCCTAGAGCTTCTCTCTCTCCAAGGCTAGGATATGACAAAATGATATGAGTTTCTCAGCTAGTACCTGATTTAACCCTCTGCTGGGACATGTGGCAATGCCAGATTGGATCTCCTCAAAGGGGTGACAGAATGACAAGACAAGAGTATGACAAAATGTGTATAACAAGCAAGGTGACAAGGGCACTCTGACAAGGCAATGACCTCGGATCAAGACATAGGGTTCGGCAAGTAAGGTCTCAATAATCTCGGCTAGGAAGGATAACACTTGACCTAGCTGTGCCACACCTCGGTCTAAGTCATACCAGTCCAGGAACAAGATCACTAGGTGCAAAGATCAAGGATATTGGTTGCCTAGATGATAACACCTCGGCCTAGATGATACACATTTCGGCCTAGGTGATGCACACCTCGGCCTAGATGATGACATCTCGACCAATGTGCTAGGGTGAAGGTGGAGGTCAACCAAGGTGGTCCCAAGATGGTCCTAGGTATCAGAGGTTCAAGGGTGTGACCTAGGCTACGCACACCAAGCAAGAAACAAAGCATACAAGCGATACTCAAGCAAATCACATAAGCACAAAACAAGACAAGGACCTTTACTTTAGGCAAAACAAGTCAAAATTTACATATGCAAGCTAAACAAAACAAAATCATGCAGATGCACATGAACATGGCTAAGACGAGGACGAGGGTCATTACAGTCTACCCCCTTTAAAGAAGTTTGGTCCCTAAACTTAAGTTACCTTGCCCTGAAAACAACTTTGGATACCGGATTTTCACTTCCTCTTCCATTTCCCATGTAACCTCTTTGCCGTAATGCTCCTTCCATTCAATTTTCACCATCGGTATCGACTTATTCCTCAACTGTTTCACTTGCCTATCAATAATTCTCATTGACTTCTCCTCGTAGCCTAAATCTTCATTAACCATAATTCCGGAATAATCAATCACATGCAGTGGGTCCTGAATATACTTCCTCATCATCGAAACATGAAACACATTGTGGACTTGGCTTAATTCTGGCGGCAAAGCAAGCCTGTAGGCTATGAGGTTAACTTTCTCAAGAATTTCGAATGGCCCAATGTATCGGGGTGCTAGCTTACCTTTCTATCCAAATCTTGAAACTCCTTTCATCGGCGAAATCTTCAGGAATACATGATCCCCAACTTTAAATTCTAACTCCCTTCTTCTTTGGTCGGCATAACTCTTCTGTCGACTCTGAGCGGTTT
The DNA here is from genome assembly GCF_055761805.1 of Camellia sinensis. NCBI lineage: Eukaryota > Viridiplantae > Streptophyta > Magnoliopsida > Ericales > Theaceae > Camellia > Camellia sinensis. Next base: position 85,508,265 of record NC_138974.1, read on the forward strand.
TGATTTTTTGCTGAATGAGCTTAATCTTCTCAGTTGTCACTTGAACTAGCTCGGGACCAATCAAAGCTTTGTCTCCTACCTCGGTCCAACATATCGGCGATCTGCACTTCCTTCCATACAAAGCTTCATAAGGCATCATGCCAATGCTAGCTTGATAACCGATGTTGTAAGCGAATTCCACTAATGGCAAATGCACTTCCCAGCTTCTCTTTAAGTCCAATACACATAATCTAAGCATATCTTCAAGTGTCTGAATTGTTCTCTCTGTTTGCCCATCGGTCTGGGGATGGAACGATGAGCTAAACCTCAACTCGGCTCCCAAAGCTCTTTGTAGACTCTGCCAAAATCTAGAAACAAACTTCGGATCTTGATTTGACACAATGGACATCGGCACTCCATGAAGTCTAACAATCTCATTCATATACAACAAAGCAAGTCGATCGGCATTAAAGGTAGTCTTGACAGGCAAGAAGTGTGCTGACTTAGTTAATCTATCAACGATAACCCAAATCGAATTCATACTTTTTTGTGTCCTCGGCAAACCAATCACAAAATCTATGGAGATTTGTTCCCATTTCCACTCAGGAATCAACAAAGGTCGAAGAAGTCCTGCTGGCCTCTGGTGTTCTACTTTTACTTGTTGACAATACAAACACTGGGATACAAACTCAGCTATTTCTCTTTTCATATTTGGCTGCCAAAAAGTTTGCTTCACATCTTGATACATCTTGGTGTTTCCTGGATGAACGGCAAATCTAGAACCATGGGCTTCCTGCAAAATTCTCCTTTTCAACTCCGGGACGTCGGCCACACACAATCTTCCTTCAAACTTAAGTATCTGATTCTCAATGGTGTACCCTGACCTTGGCTTGGTGACAAACTCATCAATTACCTTCTTGAAGAAATCATCCTCCATCTGTTTGGTCTTCACTTCCTCAATAACAGTAGGCTCCACTGAAATCATTGCTAAACATGCCAAACTTCCAACTAATTTCCTGCTTAAAGCGTCGGCCACCGAGTTTGCTTTACCTGGGTGATACTGAATCTACATGTCGTAGTCTTTCAATAACTCAAGCCACCTACTTTGCCTCATGTTTAATTCCTTCTGAGTGAACAAGTACTTCAAACTCTTGTGGTCGGTGAAAACTTGGCAAGAAGCTCCATACAAGGAATGACGCCAAATTTTCAAAGCAAACACTACGGCTGCTAGCTCTAAATCATGGGTAGGATAATTCTTTTCATGGGGTTTCAATTGATGAGATGCATATGCTATGACTTTATCCCCTTGCATTAACACACAACCCAAACCCTTATGTGAAGCATCACTATAAATCTGAAATTCCTCATTGCCTGACGGTAGTACAAGAATCGGTGTTATGACTAACCTCGTCTTTAGCTCCTGGAAGGCTGATTCTCTATCCTTGGTCCATTCATACACCACTCCCTTCTGAGTTAGTTGTGTCAATGGTACTGCAATCCTTGAGAAATCCTTCACAAACTTTCTATAATAACTTGCCAAACCCAGAAAATTACGAATCTCGGACACGTTGATCGGCATTGGCCAATTCACAATGGCTTCAATCTTACTTGGATCAACAGAGATACCCTCTTCATTAATTACATGTCCCAAAAATGAAATGCTGGAAAGCCAAAACTCGTATTTGCTAAGCTTGGCATATAATTTTCTGTCTCTCAAAATCTGTAAAGCAAGTCTCAAATGCTTCTCATGCTCATCACTACTCTTGGAATAGACCAATATGTCGTCAATGAAAACAACCACAAACTCATCTAGGTATGCCTTAAAGACTCTGTTCATCAAATCTATGAATGCTGCAGGAGCATTAGTCACTCCAAAAGGCATTACCAAAAATTCGTAGTGGTCATATCGAAAAGCAGTCTTCTCAACATCCTCGGCTTTAACCTTGAGCTAATGGTAGCCCGACTTGAGATCAATTTTAGAAAAGACTCGTACTCCTTGTAATTGGTCAAGCAAATCATCAATCCTCGACAATGGATACTTATTCTTAATGGTTACTGTCATGACCCAAACCCGCCCCTATGAGTTTAGCACCGTAATCGGCCAGTAATCCGAGATTACCGAAGGCCTGCTTAACAGTAAGAGAGTAAAACAGAGTACAGGGGCTTGGCAGAAGCCAATACAGTAAATAAACAATGTCCAATGAGCTGTGACAGTCTGTATGCCAAAAAGACTTTTTTATATATATATATATACAGTGCAGAACAGTATGTACAACATTTATAATCATCCAGATCAGGGACTTAATCCCTATTAAGCAGTACAGTAACAGTCTATACAGTCTACAAAATAGTTACAAAGACAGACGGGGAAAATTAAAACACCCCTAAGCCATAGCTTGACAGGCTCAGAACCTCGCAGTGAGACACAGTGGTTGGCTTGACAAAACTAGAGCTTACCTCGACGCTACTAGCCGCGGTCTGGTGCCTGTACACCTACATATATATATGAGCAGTGAGTTAAAGCTCAGTGAATAACATAATGCGTAAAGAGGTTTAGAATGAATGTCTTTACAGTAATGAAAACAGTTTATTAAATCAATATTTCAGTCGTTCAGTCAGTACAGTCATATGTGGTACATCCATTAGCATAACTTAGCATAACAGTACAGTAAACAGTAGATCTAGAAAGACCGAACTGTCAATGATGGCCATCAATCAGTAAACAGTAGTGGTTCCAACGAGGGAACCGACAGAGATCTCTTTAACAGTAACAGTTAGTAACAGTAGTTGTTAAGGATGCTACAATGCAGTTCAGAATAGAGGACATACATTCATTCTATTAACAGTATCGATTCAGAAACAGTACAGTTCAATTGTTCAGAAGATAATCATTTTTGAACATATCTTTATACAGTTGTTACTCACAGAGTTCTAGGCTACAGTTAGGCTAGAGCGTGTCCCCAGTCGCCAATCCTACACAGTTTACAGATTGAACACACACTAAGCTATACAGTTGAGAAAGATAATAACTTAATCCCTATCTTGACTCGGTGTAGTTCTACATCTATATCCTCATTAAGATGCTTTAAACTGGCCTAAGAATGCCTAGGATGAAATGAGGATGCAAAGATGCACTTTAAAAACATTTTCAGAAAATAGGGGTCCCGCTCGAGCGTAGGTTAATCTGTTCGAGCGGACATGTAGACAAAGGTTTCCGCTAGAGCGCAGACTAAACCGCTCGAGCGTACTTCAAAACAGTCAAAAGTGCTGTATAGGTGAAATTCACGCTCGATTGGGCGTTCGACACCCGCTCGAGCGTAAACACAAGGTCCCACTCGAGTGTAAATTACCCCGCTCGAGCTGACTCAAAAATAGAACAAAATGCTGGGAGCACGATTTCCACGCTCTAGCGCCAGTAACCCCGCTCGAGTGTGAGTTCAAAATCTGGAATTCTCAGATTCGAACCTCAAGCTCAAAATCGAGTTCAAATGTATCAAAACCAATTCCCTTGGGCTAATTTTCCAGAAAACTCCTCAAAACTCATAGCTTAACATGATTCAAAACTCAATTAAAAAAAATAAAAACCCAAAGGTAGTTCAAATAAATCCAATTTCAAACCAATTTTCATGAACAAGATGAACATGCAACATGCATGAACTTAAATCATTTTCAAGCTTTAAACACTTGCTCTAAAGAGCCAATTCTTTTCAAAACAAGATGAAATCATAGATTTAAACATAATATGAACATGCATGTAACATTTTGCCATGAAAACAACTTAAAATGCAACAATACAAACATGCATGCATGTTAATTCAACAATTAAGAGCCATAACTTGGCTCTAGACTTCAACTTGCTCTAAAACCATGCAAGAATCAATTGAATTCTCAAACAAGAGGGTAGTTACACTACCTTAGGTCTTGTAGTTCAAGAATGGAAGCACAATTTTGAAATCAACCTTCAATTCCTTCAAGTTTCTAAACAAATCAACAAGGACAATTCAATTCCTCCCCCTCTCTCTCTCTTGGTCGGCTAAGGCAAGGGAGATGAGCTGATGAAATGTTTGCCTTAAGTGTATAATAAGGCTCAAATATATGTTAAAACCTATCACCTACTTCACCCACTTAAACCTACTCCACTAAACCTAACCCACTACACCACTACCACCTCACCTACTCCACTAAACCTAACCCACTACACCACTACCACCTCACCTACTCCACTAAACCTAACCCACTACACCACTACCACCTTCACTTCACCTACTCCTTACCTACTACACACTCACCCTCTTCTATATATAGGAATCATGAATCATTGTAATAAATATAACATTAATCAATATTACATCAATAATACAATTCTCTATTTCTCTTTATACATTCAATTTCAACATGGTATCAGAGCAGGTTTAGAACCTAATATTTTCGCTTCACCGGCGGGCGGCAACCTCACCTTAGCCGTCCGCCGGACCTCAACCAAATTCCGCTAAAGTTTTCTACACGCCCTCACTCCGCCGCCGTATTTCACCGCCGCTCATCTTCCTCCGGCCAAATTCCTCTCAAACTCCATGTCTTTGCCACTGCTAGGCAGTCGGTCTATGCTTACAGGAGTAAATGATGTCAACACCTCTGTATCAGAAGGAACTTGTGATACTGTCCATACACAAGTAGATTATGACACCACTCTGGAAGACTTAGTTGCTCAGGTGATGGTTCCTGTAAGATCCCCAGCCGTGGCACTTATTGTCACTAATGCCTTGATGTTGCGTATGCCTTTTGAAGCTCTGGCAGAAACATGTGAGGCTGATAGATCTGCTTTCGACATGCCCTTACTGCTATTTGTAGCCCTTGTAGGGGCCACAGTTGGAGGACTGCTTGCAAGACACAGGAGAGGAGAATTGGAACGGCTGAATGAGCAGTTGCGCCAGATCAATGCAGCACTAAGAAGGCAAGCAAAGATCGAGTCTTATGCCCCCACTCTGAGTTATGCTCCTGTTAGTGGTAGAATACAAGAAAATGAAGTAATTGTTAGTGGTAGAATACAAGAAAATGAATTGATTTCCCATTTGAAATCTGGAAAGAATTTTCTGAGGAATCAAGATCCAGAGAAGGCATTTGTGGAGTTTAACACTTCTGTGTTGTTTTTGAGAAGAGTCAGAAAACTTGCAACGAAATTCCTCTCTCTCACTTTACTTTTTCAAACCCACAGCTCTTTTTTCTTTCACCACATGATCCCCTTTCTTTTCTTTTCTTTATTTTCCACTTTCAAACCCACAATCCTTTTTTTAAATCAACCCACTCAACTTTCTTTTATTTTAATATATATCTATATATGTATATGTTTATTATAACATATTGCACAGATTCACAAACCCATCTTCTTTTCTTCTTTTCTTTCTTTATTTATTTCTTTCTTTTCATTCCTTTATTACATCTATACCCATATCCATCATCACACTCTTTCTTTATTTATTTCTTTTAATCACCTTTTGCACCTCCCTCACCGACTCCCTCACCACAAAATAGAATTTTTATTTATTTATCTTATCTTTTTTTTGTGTTCCATTTTTCACAATAAAAAAAAAATAATAATAAAAAAATATATAGCTTTGCACACCAAACCATATTTTATTCATCTCAGGGATCAACCCCGATCACAATTTTACACACACACAAAAAAAAAAAAAAAAAAAAAAAAAAAAAACCAAAACACAAACACAAACACCCAAAGATTTGTTTTCTTTTCTGCCGACGGCCACCCACCGACCTCACTTCTTCGCCTATTCCGCCGGTCTTTTCTTCTTGCCTCCGTCCTGGGCGGTCCTTGACGGTGTTGCCTCCGTGTTTCCCACTCCACTGGGCACGATCACTCCTCCCTGCTCCTCCACTACAGCATATGGTGGACCTCCAAATCGGAACATCACGGTGGCCTTCCGCTTCAGCTCCTTGTTTTCTGCCTTTAGCACACTTATCTCTGCTCGCGCATCCTTATACATGCGTTGGAGCAGAGCCAGCTGGGAGTTTAACTGTTGCACCTCATTTGTCCTACTCTGCAGCCGGTGCGACAAGTTTGTGACCGCAGTCATGGTTTCCACACATGACTTCAGAGTATACTGATTGGCCTCAATATCAGTTTGCACCGCCATTTTTTGCTCCACCGACCACATCGGAAAGTTCAACGGAGCAAAACCAGAGGTGTTTGGTTGAGGTTCACTGGCCACCGCACCAGTTGTCTCTCTTGTTGACTCATTGAGGTCTGGAAAGAGAGTGAGCAGACTCCGGGAAGAAGAGGCCATTTTCTGGGCTATAAAGTGTTACAAAGTTTCTCTTTCCGAAAACGCAGAGTTTTTTAGAGAAGGGTTGGATCCAGAGTATTTTCAGAGTGTTGCAATCTGACAAAGTTCAGAGGTTTCAGCCTGGTTTGGTTTCCACAGCCTCCGCATTGGTTTATATCGACACTGACGACGCGGCCGACACGCCACTCTGTCGCTCACGTGCCTCGCCGCGTCTCCGGCTCACCTTTTGATGGCTCGACGCTTTCTGTCGGGCACGCCTTTTGATGAAGTGGGCGCGCCTTTTGAGGGCGCGACTTTTGAGGGCTCACTATATATATCCATATATATATATTTGGGCAGCCTATATACACCATCATACAGTGTATTTTTTAAGGGTCCGACAAGACTCTGTAAACTGTCCCGACATTGATTCCGGTTAGCTCCTTCATGGGTCCGACAAGACTCTGTAAACTGTTCCGACATTGATTCCGGTTAGTTCCTTTATGGGTCCGACAAGACTCTGTAAACTGTCCCGACATTGATTCCGGTTAGTTTCTACAAGGGTCCAGCAAGACTCTGTAAACTGTCACAACAACTGTTACAACATTGTCTGCAACAACGGTCCGACATGACCCCATAAACTGTCTTCTACATCGGTCTGACACCGCCATCCAGTGTCCTCCACACCGTTATGACACCACCATATAGTGTCCTCTACAACGTTATGACACCCCCATACAGTGTCCTCTACAACGTTATGACACCACCATCCAGTGTCTTCACCAATGGTCTGACACGACCATACAGTGTCTCCTATCCTCTTTTCTTTTATGTATTCGTCTATTTTCTTGTTTTGTTACTCTCTCCAAACTCAAGTTGGCTAGTTCCTATCCCCCTTGAGTTTGCGGGGGGCTGTTAAAACCTATCACCTACTTCACCCACTTAAACCTACTCCACTAAACCTAACCCACTACACCACTACCACCTCACCTACTCCACTAAACCTAACCCACTACACCACTACCACCTCCACTTCTACACACTCACCCTCTTCTATATATAGGAATCATGAATCATTGTAATAAATATAACATTAATCAATATTACATCAATAATACAATTCTCTATTTCTCTTTATACATTCAATTTCAACAGTTCATGAAGTGGCCCACTAACAATGGCAAAGTTGTAGATAAGCCTAACTCTTTAATTAGCTTTACTTCAACTAATTTAATCATACCAAAACACATTTCAGATAAATATGCCATAAAATCACATAAATTCTACTGATCATGAAACACTAATCAATTTCTGGTTCGGCCGCCGATAAGGCCTTCAATTTGCAGTTTAAATATAAAAGCATAAACAGATAATCAAACAATCAAACAGATAGATAATGCATTTAAACAGATACAGTCAATCAATCAGTTTTAGATTTCAGTCAGTCAGTTCAGTATTTCAATCAGTTCAATTACTTTTCATAATCAGTCTCAGTTTAGCAGTAATCGGTAGTTTATCGGTGAACAGTGGTGAGGGTTGTTACAGTTACCTTATTCAATTCTCGATAATCAATACAAAGACGAAGTGCGCCATCCTTTTTCTTAACAAATAAAACTGGCGCTCCCTAAGGTGAAGTGCTCGGCCTAATGAAACCCTTATCCAACAACTCTTGTAATTGCAGTTTCAATTCTTTAAGCTCGGCGGGGGCCATCCTATAGGGTGTTTTGGAGATGGGATGGGTTCCCGACATGACGTCAACAGTAAACTCTATTTCTCTATCAACTAAGTGGCCAAGCAAATCATTTGGAAAGACGTCGGGGAATTCATTAACGACTGGAATATTGGCCAATTCAACGTTTCCATTCAGATTACTTAGTACATTACACAAATAACCTTGACACCCTTTTTGGATCAGCTTATAAGCTTTCATGGATGAGATCAAGTAAGGTGGGGATACTACTCCTTTACCCTGAAATGTAACCTCAGCTTGGTTTGGGGGTTTCAATATGACACTTTTGGAAACACAATCAATGGATGCACGATTAACTACTAACCAATCCATTCCCAATATGACATCAAAATGAGTCATGTTCAACGGCATCAAATCAACTAATAATTCCACATTCTCAATTACAACGACACATGCTCCATAAATGGATGCAACAGTCATAGTTCTTCCAGATGGAGCAGACACAGACAACAAATAACCAAGGGATTCTGGTTCTCTATTTAACTTCTCGACAAATTTAGTAGAGACAAATGAATGTGTAGAACCCGAATCAATTAATATATATGCATCTTGAGAGCAAATTGGAAGGGTACCTGACATTACTGTCTCGGCACTCTGAGTGTCTCCTGGCACCAATGCAAAAACTCTGCCCTGCCTCATCTGCGCCTTCTCGACGTTGCTTTTCTGTGCAGAGCCCGAAGTACTCCCATTTTTCTTACCATCATTAGTCTTTGCCTTCGGACAGTCTTTCACACGATGACCTATCTCACCACATTCAAAACAAGCTTCAAACGCCCAACGACAAACCCTAAAGTGTGGCTTCCCACAACTGGAACACGTCGGCCTAGTATCACCTTCTTGAGTTGAGTTGCTTGAACTGCCCACATTCGCCTTTTTCCTGGCACCAAACGATACTCGGCGATTGTCATAATTCTGCCTCTTTCTCTGGCTTTCTCCTGAACTCTGATATCGGTGTAAGTTAGCTTCTGCCAGGATGGCCTTGTCTAGTACTCCAGCATAAGTCGGCATGTTGAGCATGTTAATTCGATCTTGTATCGGTCCATGAAGCTCACTTTCAAACTTCTTAGCTTTCCTGTATTCATCATTGACCATGTGAGGCGCATATCTCGCCAACTCGGTGAAAACACGGTCGTATTTAGCCACTGTTTTGTTACCCTGGGTCAAAGTCTGAAATTTCGTGGTCTTGCGATCTCGGACACTAAGAGGAAAGTGCTTGTTATAAAACAACTCCAAAAATCTAGCCCAAGTTAGACCTGGATTGCATTCTTGGATCATCATCCACCATCTTCAAGTGTTGTTGTCTAATGTGAATGCTGCTAAAGACACCTTCTGAGCATCGATGCTGGAAAAAATCTCAAACAACTTCTCAATTTCCAAAACCCACACTTCGACTTTCATCGGCTCTATACCCCCATGGAATCTCAACGGGTTCATTTTCTTGAATTCTTTGATCAAAGTTATCGCCCCGTCCCCGTACAGAGCTGGCTGTGGAGGCACCTGTGGTACTGGAAGAGGTGGAGGTGGAACCGCATGTCGGCCATTCGTATGCTCGGCCTGAGCAGAGGTAGTACTAGTGTTCTGCTGCCTTGCTTGCCTCAACTCATGGGTCAAACCCTCTAACATCCTTTCTAATCTATCCAACTTGTCCTCAGATTGATCTCGGCTAACTGGAGGTCTAGCCCTTCTCATGATGCTAGGAGTATGCAAAATGCGACTTTAAAACAAAATGAACAAATAGACATGCATGCAAGTAACAAATGATCATGCCAAGATGATGCATACCTTGTCAAGTAGCAAGTAATATGATACAATCCTAACATCATTCTAAGGGAAATCCTATGCTCTTTAGGACTCAAGTGTGTGTGAATAACGTACTATAAGGAACCGGTGCTCTGATACCAATCTGTCATGACCCCATTCCGCCCCTAGTAGAATGGTGCCATGATGGAGTTTACACAGGCCAACTTACAAGAGTTTACACAGAATCAGAGTATACATATGGAGCTTGCATGTGCGGAAGCAATAAACTTAAATCTAAATAGTTCATAAGAGCTGTGCATAGATCAAATGAAATGGCATATATCATGACATGGTTTACAACTTGGATACAAATAAAATAAAGTACATATTACATTTTGATCAAATGCCTTCTCAAGTTGAAATATACAAAAGACATGAATTACAAATTAAGAAGCATAATCTTCAAGATGCTAGCAGAACATGAATCCAAAACAACTTGCAAATGACATCTAGGTGTCACCGCCTTCTTACTCGTCACCTACATATATGTAAGAAGAGGGTGAGCTTGGATACTCAGTGAATGATATTAGTAATAAAGGTTTGAATGAATGATATTCGAGATCTTTATCAAAACAATACATAACATATCTTGTACAAATCAAGGGATGAACCAAGTTTATCTATCAAGTCTTTCAAAACTTCAAGGGATGCTTACCAGCATCAATATAATACAAAGGATGACATTCCTGACAAAACAAGGGAATAATCGACCTGGAATCGATTAGACAAACCCACCCGTACAAGACCGTCGGTGGCAAATGAGATATCTCAAACAAGGGTACTAATTGCATTATAGTCTCCTAGCACTAAGGACTTTCCAAGAATGTCATCAAAACAAGATAATACTTGATACAAAACTAGGAATAATCATTCATACTTGATCAAACACTTTTCCAAAACAAATCAAAGCAAAGCTTTTATCAAAATATTATAACATAGCTTTATTAAAAATACCACTCACATAGCTCTTCGGGTGCAGGGATTAAGGCAAGAATCCAAGGCCTACAAGTACATAATAAATCTCATTGAATGCATTTCAAGAAGACAAGAAGAGATGCTCAAGGATGGATATGAAATGCATCCCTAGAACAAGCTTTACATGAGTGTAAATGATCCTGGCATTTCTCTCAAAACTAAGTCAAGACAAAGCAAAACATGTGCTGGGAGTTAAAACACTGTTTCTTATTTCGGGAAAACATGTTGGGTACCAACCAGGTCTTGGCCGAGGTCCCACATCTCTTGGCCGAGGTGTGGTCTCCTAGGCCTAGGTGCGAGATCTAGGCAAGAGTGGGTCTCGGCGACCACACTTAGGGAAATGAAGTCTGAAAAATCTGGGTTTCTTCTTGAAGAACACGAAGAACATGAATGCCAAAATCATAACTTCTTTATTCAAAATTTGGGATTTCATGATATGAGTTCAAAAACATGGACCTAAGTACCCCATACTTAAAGATTCCAAAAAAACAAACACAAAAACATGGATCTTGATACAAATTTTCGAATCAAAACATGGTTTTCTTCCAAGAACAGAAGAACATCATTTTCTCTTTTCAAAACCAAACTTTAAATCAATGCATGGCTTATAAATCATGCTAGATCGTGCAATGTGATCATATCAATATAAAGAACAACAAGAGTAGATCAAGAATTTAACCTCAAAACACAGATCTAACGGTTCAAGATGTGAAGATCAAGCTTGGAAATCTAGTTCTCTCTCTAAGAACTTCTTCCTCTTTCCTAGAGCTTCTCTCTCTCCAAGGCTAGGATATGACAAAATGATATGGGTTTCTTAGCTAGTACCTGACTTAATTCTCTGTTGGGACACGTGGCAACGCCGGATTCGATCTCCTCAAAAGGGTGACAGAATGACAAGACAAGAGTTTGGCAAAGTGTGTATAACAAGCAAGGTGACAAGGGCACTCTGACAAGGCAATGACCTCGGATCAAGACATAGGGTTCGGCAAGTAAGGTCTCAATGATCTCGGCTAGGAAGGATAACACTTGACCTAGCTGTGCCACACCTCAGTCTAGGAACAAGATCACTAGGTGCAAGGATCAAGGATGTTGGTTGCCTAGATGATAACATCTCGGCCTAGATGATACACATCTTGGCCTAGGTGATGCACACCTCGGCTTAGATGATGACATCTCGGCCAATATGTCAGGGTGAAGATGGAGGTCAACCAAGGTGATCCCAAGATGGTCCTAGGTATAAGAGGTTCAAGGGTGTGACCTAGGCTACGCACACCAAGCAAGGAACAAAGCATACAAGTGATGCTCAAGCAAATCACATAAGCACAAAATAAGACAGGGACCTTTACTTTAGGCAAAACAAGTCAAAATCTACATATGCAAGTTAAACAAAACAAAATCATGCAGATGCACATGAACATGGCTAAGACGAGGACGAGGGTCATTACAGTTTGGGCTTGTCGGGCAAGCCGGTTGGGTTACACACTTCCTTGAACACCCCTAGTTGAAACCAAACCATTCAGTCTTGGTTTGGGCTTGTTGGGTGAGCGGGTTGGGTTGAAACCAAACAACCATATTACGGTCCCCTAGTTGGATTTATTTTTTAGACAGCCGAAAAGTAGTGTGTTCAGCTTGGTCTCTATTTAACACTTTATTTTGGTTCATTTGGCTTGTGAATTTGTCAAGGAAAATGAAATAACTTGTGCATATATATATATATATATATATTGTGAGTTATTAAATGTAAAAGTTGATTTATTTTTTTTTTAATTTTGTTACTACTATCTATTCATTTTCTTTTCATTTTCATAATAATAAAAAAAAAAATTCTTTTACTTTAAATATATTTCTGTTTTATTTTTCCTTTTCTTTTGCAAATTCAAGATCCAACACTTAAACCTATAGAGAAAAGGATGTTTTCAAAGGTGAGAGAAAAGTCTAACCATGTTACCTAACAGTTGCTGCTTGAACTGATGCAGTAAGATGTCTAATATATTCATTGCTAATGCATTTGTATATATATATATATATATATAGTACATGCGTTATTACTCCTAGAAAATTTGGTAGAAAGGCTAGCACATAAAATAAAATTTTCAGCATAGCTCATCCTATGAACTGTATTTATTCAGATTCAATATTGTGCAGTCTTACCACTGAATATAGCTACTCCTGTTTTGTTCAATAAGATGTGGCATAGCTTTTATGATGGGATTTTAAAATTTCGTCTTTCATCATATTACACTTGTCATCATTCCAGATCTAGTGATATGAACTCACACCTCAATGTCAAGAGCAGATAACACTTGATCATCGTGGAATGTAATGATTCGGGTGTTGCATTAATTAATTTGTAGAAGGTACCTATGTGAAAAGCCACTATAACTCATTTGTTGTTGTTGTTGCATCTAAGAATATATATATATATATATTTTTAGGAAAAAGATTGAGGCCTCGAATGCGTGAAAGCTCGAATGCCTCGAATGTCAAAACGACGTCGTTTTGACATTCTTACCGGTAAGAGAATGGCTCAGACCTAGTACAGAAAAATTATCTTACCGGTAAGAGAATAAATCTTACCGGTAAGATAATAAAAAAAATCCCAAAACGACGTCGTTTTGAAATTTTGCGCCATTCGAGCCGTTGATAATTCGAGGTACGTAGCAGTGTTGATATTTTTATTAGGATTTTGTTAATAAGTGGTCTTAGAACACTTGATAAAAAAAAATTAAAATAACATAATGCATGAGAATCCGTGCACTAAACAATGTAGAATCAACCTAAACATTGTTAACTAATGCCTTAAATAATTGTTAACTAAAAGTGAAAAATAGTGAATGAGATATAATTTTTTTTTCCCCCCACTTTTTGACTGTCTTTTCTTTTCTGTTTGCGAATCTCACTTCTCAACTTCATGTTGAGAATTTAGGAGTAGAGTAGAGGTCATGTTTGTTTGGCTCCATTGGTAAGGAGATTAGACTAAGCAATTCTGTGGGTCTTCTATAGTTCATGTCTGGTTGATAGAAATAGAAATGGACTAATAGTCTAATGACTATCAATACCCTTACATGGTGGGGTTAGCTTTCCCATAGGACGGGTGAGATTGCTAATCCAATCCCATGGGATTAGGTGTAAAATGACAAATTTGCCCTTACATTACAAAAACAATAAAGCTAATTTTTATGCAATGAGGGTGTTTACATAATTTTATAAATTTAATCCTAACGAACTAAAACAATAACACTAGTACACAAATAAACATACTTTATCATACATCTCTAAATTAATACTATCACATTAATAATCTCTTCATTCAATTTAATCCACGAAACCAAAGAGGCTAGCATGTCTATTCATGACCAAACAATACAACAGTACTACAAGACTAATGACGTACAACCATAATTATATAAAAATTTGGGAATTTATAATATTAAAATAATATTTTGTTATAAAAATGTTATTGTAATATCATTTTGATGAAAATTTTTATAATAATATTTTTTATATATATATATACTACAAAATATCAAAATTTGACCACCTAATGTGGACGGTGGTTTAGGACAGTTAATTTTTGACAAATCTAATATTTTTCAATAATATATAAATTAAAACAATTATTTGAGAGTCGAATGAGGCCTAGTGTTGCAGCCTGTGCACCCAGGAAAGGCCAGCCACTTGTGCCATCAAACGCAAAAAGAATTTTTTTTAATTGCCCTTTTTTAATACGTATACATATATGTATAATATATAGAGTAGTGAAATTTGTCATGTCACTTCACAAATCACATAAGAGGTAAAAATTTCTGATAAAATATTTTGATAATATATAAAACTCTTTTATTGTATATATAGCACAGAGGAAATGGTTTCATTTCAGTTGAGGTTTGGTAAGATTTATTAAGAAAATTATTTATGGGTCGTTTGGGATGTAGGGTTAGTTTTTTGAATTTTTAGCTTTTTGGTTATTTTAATCTGAGGTTAAAAAGTCTCGTTTAAGATAGATTTTTTAATTTTTTTGACTTTTATAAGAAAAAAATGTAATGTTATGGTTTGGATGTGACATTTTATTTTATTAAATTAAAAATTCTATTTTATCTTTTTTTGATTATTTTAATCAAAAAAAAAAAAACTGTTTAACTTATGTCAAACGAGGACATATAAAAAATAAATTGATCAGATACCTATGCACATATCCTTATCACTAAGCCATTTAGGCAACGCTTTTGTGAGATGAGATCATTTTCCATAAAATAGTGGGCATATGTTTCTCACCCTTTTTGGTGGGACTACTGTGACTGATGACTAATCAAAAGTAATACTATATTAATTCTATGAACCAAAATGTTAGATACCTATGATTAGAAAAACCAGTGGCTCATATAGCCTAATCTCATTCAGCAATTATGTGATGTGAGGCCAAACCTAGCTATATGGCTTACTTTTTAAAATGGGAACCCAATTAGTGAAGGTTCATTAACAAAAAAAAAAAAAAAAAAATGATTGTACAATCCTTTTTTCTTGCAAAAAAATTATTTAATATTCTTAAAATACCATGTGATTATACTTAGCAATAGAGTAATGTGTGACGGTCCAACCGTTGCCTAACAAAGAAAATACTCTTCAATGCCTAATGAAAAAAAGTCCTCGTCAAAACTCAAAAGGCCCAGATAAAATAAATAAATTTGTTAGACCTTGCAAAAAAATAAAACAAAATAAAAAAGAGAAAATTACCCTCTTTTACCAATGGTCTGTATAGTAAATATAGTAAACTTCACAATTTTAGTTATAAGAGTCAAAGAATAAATAAATTTAATATAAAAATTAATACATATTTATTTAATGTAAAGAAAGTTTTTATTAAGATTTTACCTTCAGACTCGTGGAGGGTTGTGGAGGGTTGGATCTGCAACGATGTAATAGTTTCTCCACTCTAACGAAAGATTTTGTTACCGTATACTTTTAACACATTTGTTAATAAGTATTATATAACTGTAATTCTTAAGAATATTTTTATAAAAAAATGTGTCATAAAAAATATATAATATATAATTATTTTAAATTTTATTAATGAATACCTTGCTACGGTTGTTAACACTCTACTACAAATCTCACTAACCAAAGTTTTTAGGCCTCGAAGTCATCTTAAACATGGACGCACATTGTAAAGTTTTTTTGGCAACAAGTTAAAAAAGTTAATTTTTTACTTTTTGGGCAAATTACATATACCTCTTTCGAGATTTAGCTAAATTACAGATATTCCTTGAGGTTTTGAAAATTATAGATACCCCCTTGAGGTTTATATTTTCATAACAAATTGTCCCCTGAGGTTTTTATTTTCATAATAATTTGTCCCCTAATTTGTTATGCAAATAGTACCTTCAGGGAGGTATCTGTAATTTCTCAAATCTCAGGGGGGTATTTGCAATTTTGCTAAATTTGGAGGGAGGTATATGTAATTTGCCCAAAAGAAAAAAAGTCAATTTTTTATCAATTTCCCAAAACGCTCCTGGAAATGTATATAATAAAGAGTGGACTTTAGAATAAAAAGAAATGAATACTGAAAGTAAAAGCTAAACAAATGTTATATAAACAAACAAACGTTATAATTTTTTTTTTATTCATTTTACTAATTGATATGTCATACAATAAAGAAATTTTAGAATCTAAAATACAACTCCCTTCAATAATGTGATAAGTGGCACACCCATGAGTAAAAAGAAAAAAATTGTAAAATTTGTTAATTTATGTACCATTAGGCCCCGTTTGTTTGGGGTTATAGGTAGATGATTGAGATTGATAGTAAGGTGGGATTCTATATGGGGTGTTTGTTTTGAGAGACGGGGAGGAGACTCCTAATCCTTCAATATTAGGATAGGTCTTGGAAGAGGGATTTGAATGGAAGATGTAGAGATGATATTAGAAAAATAGTCCGAAGGATTAGAAATTTTTTATTTATTTTTATTTTTATTTTTTACATGTTGTTTTTAACATTAATGTTTAATTTTTTATATTTTTTATTAAGTAAACATCATTGTTTTATTTGTTTTACTTTTTTCTGAAATTTTTTTATTTCTTTTAATTTTTTACATGTTAGGCATTTTTTTTTGAATATTAATGTTTAATGTTTTTGTATTTTTTATTTGTTTTATTATTTTATATAAAAATAATTTAACAATCCTTACACTAACAACTGTTATCAAAACAAACACAATTTTACTTAATCCTCTCACTATCAATCTCCTCACTAATAATTTCCTCATTATGAATCTCCTTCATTTTACTTCTGAAAACAAACGAGGTCTTTCTTCTTATAGTTAGCCCTAATTTTTGGTTGAAAACGTGATTATTTAGTAGTTCAATGCATCATGTAGCATTGTTTACGTGATGTTTTAAATCAATCAAGTAGTGAAATTTTTTATAGATGAGATATATTGACTCACATTTGCTAGGTGATTGGGAGACAAAAAAAAAAAAAAAAAAAAAAAACTCGCTTAATATATGTTGCAATTTTTCTTTTATCAGGAACAACACGTATTTTTGATTGAATAAAAATTTACTTTCAGGTTGAGAATTTTCTTCAACACTTGATCCAAAAACTATTGTCAGTGATAAGATTACAACTAGTGACGAATGTCTAACTATTGAATTATAACATTTGCATCAACTACTTGATGAAAAAATACTAGAAAAGATTCATATCCTTATTTGCAACCCTAATATAATGCTAGTGTATAGTATAAATGGCCGGCAAATGCCATAAATATTCTTAGAATTTATTTAGAATATATAACTTAGGGGAGAAGACAAGTCACAAGCTTCAAACAACTTGAAGCCCTTTTGTCTCCATCACCTAATCAAATTAATTAAACATATCATACATATGTAGCTAGCTAGAGCATCCCATATTGCCCACTTTGAAAGTTGAAACACAACACACACTATATGGAAGCATAGTGAGGAGTGGCGATAATAAAAAGGGCTTTTTAATTAAACATATTATATACATATGTAGCTAGCTAGACCATCCCATATTGCCGACTTTGAAAGTTGAAACACAACGCACACTATATGGAAGCATAGTGAGGAGTGGCGATAATAAAAAGGGCCTTTTAATAATTAATGCAGTTATTTATAATTTACTCTCCAATGGAAAGCCTGCAAAATTTTCATAGCCAAGCCAACCAACCTGCTATCAAGTTGGGATGCACGCCACTTGGCATTTCATTTACTGATTTGCCCTTACAAAGCCATGCACATTGTTGTGCTGTTGCTGTCACTTTCTCATGTGTTGGGCTGATAGTTAGTTAATAATATGAAACCATTTGCAGGCTCTGAAATTGTATGGGGGTGTTTATGAGCCACAAAAATCAATCAATTTGGTAGGCAACAGACCGAAACACGTACGCCTTATTAGGTTTGAGGATTTGAGTAGAAATTTAGAAGAAAAAAAAAAGGGTGTGAAATTAAGTGACATGCAGATATATTTTATTCACATTTTACTTACCTTTCCTTTTTTTCTTTTTAAATTCCTCATCAAATCTCTTAATCAAACACAGTATTAAGCTTTTGCCTTGGTGACATTTGGCATTTTAGTTCTTCAATGTACAAAATCCGATCACGAAATCAAATTTCTTTTGCATGAGATGAAATTTACACATTCAATAGGTCTTATCTTATCTAAAAGCGTTATGTCCAATTGTTTGATTAGAAATTATATACTTCAAAACTTCTTGGTGTTTTAATCTCTTAACCTGAATTTTTCTTAATTTTTTTACATTCCACTATTTTCTATGGGACTCAATAGTCGCTCGTATAAGATATATAAAATATGTGAAAATTGTCAATTACTTTCCCAAACAAACACAATCTCAGAACATACAATGGGTTAAAGTATCTAAACTTTATACAAAATTTATTTTTATCTGACATGACATTTTACATGTCATTCATGTATCCATAAATATGATACTTCAAAATTCAATACAAAAATTTGATCATCACAATATTATTCTTTGAATATAATTCTCAATTAATATGTCTCTTTGAATAGTTGAGTGGCCAATGAAGAGAAACATTTGTACGTAATATATAAATATTAGGTCTTATTATTTAAGATTAACTGAAATAATATGAATAAGAGAATATAGGGAGGTTATATTGACAAGGTAGCCCCCCACTACATGTGCCAATGTCAATGCCTCTTCTCTCTTTCTCTCTCTCTCTCACACACACACATTGCATTTGGACATCTCACGCAATGTGCCCACATGCTTGGCTTGGCTTACCAATATTCACCCAAACGTGTACATAACAAACACTTTGAAGATCATAGTGAGTTAAGTCACCCACCCTCTCTCTCTCTCTCTCTCTCTCTCTCTCTCTCTCTCAAAGCATAACCTCCCCTTAATGACAACAGCTTATATCTCACGCAACATTTTAATGGGAAATTAAATCAAGTTGATAGCCTACAGTTAGTGAGCTACCAAAACAAAACCACAGCAGAGAATAAGAAAAAAAACACTAATATTCCTAGACTTCATACCCAACTGTACATGTGTGACATAAGATGACAGTCTCTATTTTTGGTACACTAATGGACAGTGGATAATATATAGGGGAAATTACTATTCTGGAGATATTTTGAACAATTATTACATAATAAGACAAAAAATTATAATTATAATTATTAATATTTATATATTTTATCAAATTTTTCGTAATTTTTTCTCTGACACACCACTAGTGTGTGATTTTTTCATATATATATATATATATATATATGAAATGAAAACTGAAATGAAAATGAGAATGAAGGAGAGTGAGATGCGGATGGACCCAATATGTGTGTCCACACTCCCCCCCCCCCCCCCCCACACACACACTAGATCATTTGGATCAGTTAGGTCGATTGGGAACAGGTTTTTTTAGTAATTTTTTAATTTTTTGATTAAAATGTGATTTAAAAAAAAACTAGTATTTTGAGATGACTTTTTGACTTTTTACAAAGAGATCTGCAAAAAGTAAAAAGAAAATTTTTTTGATATGAGTTGTTGATTTTTTGATTTTTTTAATAATTTTTTGAATTTTTAACTAAAAAGGACACTTACCGAACGAGACCTTAATTAAGTAACTTGAGAAGAAAGGAAGAGTCATCAATTGATTGATGAGGGGTGTGTAATGGGTGGGCTGAGAGGCTTTGAGAGCTACAAGTAGCTGAGTGAGGTGAACCATTCACAAATTAGCATCAACATGGAAACATTAACTAGTTTTATAAGCAAAAAGAAAATACAGATAGGTACACATGGGAAAAAGGCAGTTACCCAACTCAGCTTTCCTATCCATTTATTCTTGTCATTTATTGAAACACACCACAGACCTAGTGAGTTTTTTTTTTTTTTTCATTATATAATAAAAAAGGAAAAAACTAAGTACTTCAAACAATAATATTTTAGAAGTTGTTTAAAAATATATTTAACTCACATTTTATTTTTAATGTTTTTTTTTTTTAAATACGTAGTATTACTGAAGGAAAAAAAAAAAAAAAAAAAAACAACAACAACAACGAGAAGAACCTAATCCACGACTTTCGGTTGTGGTGGTGGTGATGCCAAACCCTAACCATGACATCCCTCTCCCACTAGAAAGAAAGAAAGAAAGAAAGAAATAAATAAATAAATAAAGATGCTCCATCACTCACTTTTCGTGAATGAAAGGCAACCATGAATACTAACCACTTACTTACTCAAAGAATTCAAGTAGATCATCAACATTGGGAAAGAAAAATAAATAAAAATAAAAAAATAAACAACAAATTCAAAGAATTAATAATTATTATGCATAATGGTTGATTAATAATAGAAGTAAATAATTCACATTTGATCTGGTCTGAACCCTTTTTTTTTTGTGTGTATTTTTTCATTCTCCTCCTGCTAGTAATGGCAATCGACCAAGGCCGCCGCGGAGAAGACGAGATGTGGTTTGTTGGTTGTTGTTGTGAACTGAAACTTATTGGTATCTCTATGACGATGATGAACCTGATGATGATGATCATCCTCTAATGGTGCAGGTAGGTTGAGATCCAGTGTTAACCTGTGTCTCGGTTTCTCACTTTCTTCTTCTTCTTCCTGAGATTCCATAATTACAGTATTGCTTGTATCGATGATGCTCATGGTGGTTCGAGTATTCGGAGCCGCCCTGTGTCGTCTCATATGACCGCCCAAGGCTTGCCCGGACGAAAACTCCGATCCGCATATCGAACACTCATGTACCTTGGACTTATTCTGATTGTTATGTGATTGTGAAGCTTTTGTGGCAATTGGAAGCGGAAGGGGTGGGCTGATCTTGATAAATTGGCTCTCTTCTTCTTCATCATCGTG
Source organism: Camellia sinensis (assembly GCF_055761805.1). Classification (NCBI taxonomy): domain Eukaryota; kingdom Viridiplantae; phylum Streptophyta; class Magnoliopsida; order Ericales; family Theaceae; genus Camellia; species Camellia sinensis. The sequence goes on from NC_138974.1 coordinate 85,529,426, forward strand.
GTTCGATGGCGGTGGAGAGATCGGAAGCGGTGATCTCTTCTCTTCCACGGTGGTTTTGGGCTTTTTATGACTGGCTCGGTGGCCACCGAGAGCTTGGAAGGAAGGGAAAGTCCGGTTACATGTCTTGCACTCGTAGACATAGAATCCAGGTTTGCCAGCGGTGGTTGTGGCGGTGGTTGTACCCTCCTCAACCTCATCGGCGGCCGTGGCTTCGACTTGCTTGGAACCAACAACACCGCCTTGGGCTAAAAGAATTAGGCAATTAGCCATGTCTTCGTCTTCGTCGGTGGCCGTAGATATCTCACCGGAAGATGCGGGAGATTGAATGGACCAATAACCACCGTCGGCGCTTGAGAAGCTAGAGGTGACCGCGGCGGCAGGGCCGAAGGGGGAGGAAGGCCTGGGGCGCTTGGTGCGCTTACCTTTGATGATGAAAGTGTGATCGTTAGAGGCTGTGAATTCTTCTGGGGATTCCATGTCCTAAAAGAGCACTAAAAAGAGGTGAATTGAGAAGAGAAGAAAGTAAGAGAGTATGAGAGAGGGAAATTAGAGTGGGCAATGGAGGAAGAGAGGTGGGAGAGAGGGGGATGATATATATAGGAATTAGGAAGGAGTGAGGGAAGTGAGGAAGAGAGTGAGTGAATGTGAAAATGGTGAAAAAACAAACAAGGGAGTGTTTGGAGTCAAAAAGCAGCTCTCGTGAACAGTTACCGTGAATCGCGAGTCTCCCTCCCACCAGTCTTCCTTGCGTTTTCAACTTGTTTAAAAATAATAAATTAATATAGAAAATTAAAAAAAAAAAATCATTTTATTTCCTTTAAAGTATTACTTCCCTATCACATTATCTTTCTCAGTTAAAATAAGTCATACTATCAATTTGTATCATTGTGATCTTTTTTTTTATTTTATTATTATTATTATTTTATATTTATTTTGTACTAAAGATTCTTATTGATATGAATTGGTAGTTGAATTTGGTAAACTGTAATATTTTTTAGTAGAGGGTTAAAGTAATATTTAGTGATAGTTTTAAAAAAATAAAGTGTAATTTACCCAAAATCCTATTCATATAGAAAATTCATACAAAAAATAGTGTAAGAATAACATGCTAATGTCGTGTTTGTAAATAAAATCATCTACATTGATTTTCTCTTTTTCTTTTTTTTATGCAACATTGTTTTGTAAAAAAAAATTATATAAACTTTAGATTTGTATATTTTTACTCTTTGAAATGCGGAATAGAGCCAAACTTATTAATATAATAAGTGCTACATCAATTTGTGATGAAAAAAATTATGTAGCATTTTTCAAAAAAAAAAAATTGTTAACTTGCACACAAACTAATCATAAAATCGAATAGAATCCTTTTTCATTGGTGTGATGCTCATAAAAAGGTACAATTCACCTCATAATAAAAGAATTTGAAAAATACTATCCATATATAAAATTCATACAAGAATAATATGGCAATGCTATTTTAGTAAATAAATATCATTTTTGTGAGTATTTTGATTTAAAGTGAATAGTTGCATTGAGCACGTTGTTATGTATAGAAATTATGTATAAATTTTTTTATCTATATATCATTATATTCTATTCTTTAATTATTTGTTACTAAAACATTTTTTAAAAAATAAAATAAATGTGATCTCAAAGTACCTTGTACTTTTTAAGTGCTTTAAATGTGCCTTGCCAGTTTATTAATTGTGCCTAACAACATTTAATGGAAAAAAAAGGAAAGTCCCATATTATCACTCTATTTATTTTTGCGTTATTGATTTCATTTTTGAAAGAAACTATATATTAAGAAAAAACTGATTAGTGCTACATTATTTGTTGTCAAGTAGGATAATATATGTCACCACTCCCAAAAATTTACATACAATTTTATTATTAATTTTTTTTTTTTTTTTCCAAATCCAAAAGATGTCAAACTCAAGCAACTATTAAACGCTCAAAAAAAATAAAAATAAAATGACTTGCAATTAATAATGCCATATTATATTAATGTAAAAGTAGCTAATTATATAGAGTTGAAGAATTAGAGGTGGTAACGTATTTGAAGTCGGTTTCACACTGTAATTGGTCACAGTTTAGAGAGCACGAAATCACGAATAAAAACAAGCATTAAAGCAAGGGGGATTGCACGTTAAAAGCATGCTCCACCTCATTCACACCATGTCCTCTTAAAAAGAAAAGTACTACTAGTATTGTTTGAGTGAAAAAAGATGCAAGTATATGAGGAAAATCACTGAGAATCGTTTGGCTTTCAAGCAAACCCATTATTACTTTTTTCTTTTAAAAACAAATTTCCCCTCAAGCTTTTCTCTTCATTGATAGAATTGGATTGCAACTTCCAATTTATATTTTAGAATACTTTTCTTTTCTTTTTTTTTTCCTTCTGAGTTTATAAATATCACGATGTACACATTTTTTTTTACATAAATGTGAGACCCACAAAGTAAAGCCAACATACATATAAAAAAATAGAGTTTAAACATTTAATTTAATTATTCTGAAATTGTGAAGCCCACATATTTCGATATAAAATCCACCATTTTAAACCAATAAGATAATATGTATTAATTATTCGCTTACATTGTCAATATATAAACTAATTTATTTTTAAAAAATTAATACACCAACAAAATATATTCCTTACATAAAATATTTTTTTTAATCTAAAAACTCTTTCCCTCTCACCAAAAAGGTGGTGGGAATAAGGTCTATAGGTAGGGACACACAAGTGAGCATGGGCAAGTGGGGATGGGGTGAGGAGGAGAGTGCATCAACCATACAGGTACTTGTCATGGCTTGCCCACTTAACTTAATAGTTAGTAATTTATTGTGACTAAAATGTTTAAAAGTTGAGTGTGTTCTCATCCTCCTTAATTGCACATTGGTTTGCATGCACCACCTTCTTTAATGTTATTAGTTGTTACTTCCTTTCCTTGTAGTAGTAGTAACTTATTTCTTCTTCATTTATTGACAAAACCACATCTTTTATTTAATTCTCTCTTCTTCTTCTATTAACTTTTCTTCTGTATTCAATTAATCAAATTTGCCCATTTTCATTGCTTTATAGATTTACATTTATTATACAAGTAATTGATGAGTTTGTTTAGCATAGATAAATAAATATTGGATGTGATAATGATATTACGTGGAAGTAACATCATCCAATGAGTATTATTGATTTGTGGTAAGGATCACAATATTATTGGGTGAGCGGGAGATAAGGGTTGACCACTTAATGCATTTGCGACTTTTTATTGACTGGTGATACCACATAAGATGGTGTCATCATTACACTCAATAATTTTCAGGACAGATCAGTTGGATGCAAAATGAATTTTTTTTTTTTTTTTTTTATATATACAAAAAAATTACATAGAAGGTTTCCTCAAATGAAAATTACATAGAAAGCCCCCAAATTACCAACATTGATAGTTAATGATTTAGAATTCATTTTATTTTTATTATAATTAATACAAGCCAAATTTAATTGTTTGATTATAACACAGGAACTTTTTGTAATGTACAATTAATTATATTTTTGGTAATTGATAAATTTAAAAGTTCTTATGTACTTGGTTGTTGTTATCAATTTTGTTATTTATTATTATTATTATTATTTCAATCAGTAGGAGATATTTTACAATATCACAAGTTTACATCAAAATGAATGATTAATTATGTAAGAAAAAGCCAATAACACCATACAACAAACATACAATAAAGTACAAACTCAACAATCACTTAATCAAAAAAACACTAAATTTTACAACCATGCTCTACATAGACTGAGAATTAATTAATTTGAGGTTCTTGAAGGAAGGTATAAAATTTCAACATAAGTCACTAGTACTTTTTGAAAAATCCCCAAGCCCATCTTTTTCCTTTCTTTCTCTTTGCTTAACAAACTAACAAAAAGTTTTTAATTCGATTCTCTGTCTTTTCTTCATATATGCTATTTGGGTGTTTTATGATGGAGAATTATATAATCTTTTCCCTTTCTTTTTCTTTGTTTTTTTCTTGATCAACAAACTAACAAAAAAGTTCTCTACTCCATGTTTTGGTTTACCACATGATGTGTTGATTGGATCTATATAGTAGGGTGATGAAATGTGAAGTATGAGTATTTTGAAAAATGTGTCGTACTCGTATCAGGTACCTATATGCATATGAACCGGGTACACAAAATATGTATTCAAATTTTTTCTTCTTAATTTTTGGCATACTCAGACGTACTTAGTATATATCCAAACCGTACCGTACCTCAGTTGAAACAATATGTTCTTCTACTACCGATATAAAACTTCTTTCACTAAACTTCTTTTTTATTTTTATTTTTTTGCTTAACATGATTTTAAAATTAAACTATAGTTTGTAAGTTATTTAATATATTGACATTTAATTATGATTTATACATTTACTTTTGGCATTAAATGTTAATTATAGGTTGGATCTTAATAAATTAAACCATTTAATTAATTTTTGCATTACCCTAAATTAAAAATAAATATTTTTTTACAAGTGTACTACCAAGTCGTACCTGTACCCTATTTTTTTTGAATTTTACCATATCAACGTACTCATATCGTACCAGTACCAGTACCAGTACCAGTATTCGTACTCGTCCCGTGCTTCATAGGTGATGAAATAATAAATAATTTTTGATAAAAATAAAATATGGCGATCGTAATCTTATGGGAAATACTAAAAATAGCCTTAATGTTAAAAAAATGTGTAAAAATTGTATTGAAACGTATGAAAATGTTTTAGGATATGTGAAAAGTGTATTATATTAGAATTTTTTTGACATTTAGTATTTCTTATTGACAATTAGGGTTGTCATTAGCAATACTAATCTCACTTAGAATAATTTTACATATACTAATAATCTTACTAAAAATATAATAGGTTCAAGGTAATTGGCTATCAAAAAACAATAATATTTAAACATCTAATGATATTTGTACATGTATACACTACAAGAAAAACACTTTTGGCGACTACCTATTTTTTTTGGTTGCAAATAGTCCACTTTCTGCGACTAAAATTTAACTTTTGGCGACCACAACTTTTTGGTCGCGGAAAATCACTTTTTGGGGACAAAAAAAAAAAGTTGGTCGCGGAAAGTATACTATTGGGGACCAAAGGCTTTTTTGGTCGCGGAAGATCACCTTTTGGAGACAAAAAAAAAAGTTGGTCACGGAAAGTATACCCTTTGGCGACCAAAAAAAAAAGTTGGTCGCGGAAAGTATACTATTGGCGACCAAAGGCTTTTTTGGTCGCGGAAGATTACCCTTTGGCGACCAAAAAAAAAAGTTGGTTGCGGAAAGTATGCTATTGGCGACCAAAAGCTTTTTTGGTCGCGGAAGATCACCTTTTGGCGACAAAAAAAAAAGTTGGTCGCGGAAAGTATACTATTGGTGACCAGAGGCTTTTTTTGTCGCGGAAGATTATCCTTTGGCGACCAAAAAAAAAAGTTGGTCGCGGAAAGTTATGGCAGGCTAAATTTAAAAAAAAATGATACTACAGTAATTACATGCTATTTTTCTATTTAGGCATTAAAAGTTTTATAAAATAATATATAACCTAATTTTTATGGGTTATATATTTTTTTTGCCAAATATAAACAAGAAGTATGTTATTGGCAGAGTGGATTGGGTGCATGGTGACTCCTTGGTCAGGAGTTCAAGTCCCAGGGAGCACAAAAGAATTATATTTTTTGGGTCAAGGCGCTGACTTTTGGTGACCAACTTATCTTTGGTTGCTAAAAGTTTACTTTTGGCTAATATGAATTGGACTTTCCACGACCAAAAAACTTGGTCGCGAATGGTCACTTTTAGCGACCAAAGGCTTTTTTGGTCACAGAAAACTATCTGTGACGAAACTTTAGCGACCAACTCGCGACCAACATATTTTAGTCGCGAAAAGGTTTTAGCGACCAAATATGGTACTTTTCGCGACCAAAATGTTGGTCACAGAAAGTGTTTTTTCTTGTAGTGATACTTTTAGGCCCCGTTTAGGAACTTAGCAATTTTAGTTTGCTTTTTGACTATTTTACCGTGGCTAAAAAAATTGTATTTGGAATGATAATTGTTGTTGTTTTTTTTTTTTTTTTTTTTGTAGTTGATTTAATAGTTATAAGAGAAAAAGTGAAAGGACTATAGTTTAGCTGTGACATTTTATCTTATTAACTATTTTAGCTTATTTTGTATTTATTAATAACTATTTGAGCCAAAAAAAAACCATTCCAAAATAAGGTCTTAATAAGATTGTTAGCAAAAATTTGAGTAGATGTAACTCCTAACCTTATTGTTCCCTTAAACCATTTCAAAAGTTTCTTTTCACTGTCGAAATAATTTATTTATTTAAATTTATTTATTTTTTTGGTCGAATCATAATCTGATGAAGTGAGGTCAACCATTGGTTCATGCACTCTCTCGACCCAAACACATTTAATTTATGATACCACACTTCACCATGAAGCAATATCAGAAAATCACATCTGGATGGTTGAAACATCTCAGTATTTTATGTTTATGTTTATGGTTTTTTTCCAAATGGTTAAAGGGCTATTATTCTGCATTGATTAGATGCAATGGACAGAGATGGACTGCACTTATCTAACAATCTGCCCCCTTATCTGCACATTTAATTTGCAATCTGATCAATAGTAGAGGAGAGTTTACATTGGAACCATAATACATGAGTGTTAATGGCAAGTAAAAATAATGCATGAAATTTATTATTATATTTTTTTATTACTTACGGATGTAACACTTATCACATTATTAAAGTGAGTTCTATTTTGTAATTTGCCTCATGGCTTTTCCCATTTAAAAAAAAAAAGAAAAAAAGAAAAAAAAAAGTGAGTTCTATTTTAAATTTTAAAATTAGGTTTGGTTTCTCACAATTTAACTATCTCAACTTGAGAGAGCGCTTGGGCTTGGCAGACTCATTTTAAAACTGATTTCAATAATCTGAACCATTCACTTTTTAAGATTCATTGAATAAAATATTCATACAAAAGATGATTGGACATCAATAACTATATGTACAAATCATATTTGCTTTTTTTTAAAATGGATGACAAATACATTTTCAAGAATAGTCATCTATTTTTTGTAATACAAATTTGATTTAAATATATAGTTACCAATATCCGATCCATTTGATTTTTTTGCATGAATATTTTCTATTTAATGAGTCCTAAAAAATGAACCGCTAGGATCACTCAAATTGGTCCTAAAATAAGCCTATAAAGCCCAAACATTATATCAAGTCGAAATGACCAATTTGAGAAAAGTCAAACCCTTTAAAATTTCTTTATCACATAATATTTTGTAAGATTTATTTGTTTATATAGGATTTCAGTTAACGTATCCATATTACCAATCTATAATGGTGACTCAAATTTTTATGAAGAAGTCTAATGGCAAATATATCATATTTTTTTTACGCAATAAATTTTAAAAATGAGACAAATTTTTTCTAATTTGTGATCCTACCATGGGATACATCTCAATGATTTGAATAATTTATTTTATTTTAATTTTTTTGATTTCTTTAGCAAATTATATATGAAAAAAAATTAATTTAATTAAATAATTATAACCACATGATTGGATTATATTTGTTTATGTAAAAAAATAATTATTATAATTTAGAATTTTTTTTTTTTTTTTTCGTTTTTGATACATTGAAGGAGACAGGGAGTCGAGCACATGACTTCAGGTTTAAATTATTTAACTAACCCCAGTAGTTAGATCTCCTTTTTCTTTTAATGATTTTGTGGTTGGATTGGATCCATGCATGTGTTAAATGAGCTCAAATTTTTTTTCTTATGATAAAAAAATAATTTAAATAAGTTGGTTATTGAGAATTTAAGAAGATTGATTTTAACTTACATATTTTTATTATTAATTTTTATTTGCAATAAATTGCACCAAAACCCTTTATGTAATTAGCAATCACAGGCTCATCAAAAATAACAAAAACAGAAACAACATATCATGCGGACCTCTAAAGCCATTTTTTTTGGAGGTTGTGCACTGTGCACATATAGGAAATGGTTTCAGACAAGTATAATAATCACAAAAAAGTTACATAATAAGACCTAATGACAGAATATGCTTGAAATTTACTCTTAAGTAGCATTCGGCTGTCAGAATCTTTCCAATGCTAATAGTGACCCCCTCTCACATATTCCTTCTATTATTTTTTTATTTAAAATTTATAATAATTGATTTCTGGGTCAATTTATGCTGGATAAATCTTAAGAGGTCTTGAAATTTACGACCAAGCTATTCTCTAGTAATTTTTGTGGTGACTCTAACTCGAGATGTTAGATTTTATCCTCAAATCTTTACTATTTGACCGACCCCTAGGAGTTGTTACTTCTACTAGCTACTATTTATAATATATTAAGGGGTGGGATTTGGACACTTATTACTTTAAACAATTTTTTTCTCTTTACACAAAAATTAATTACAAAATTAAATATAATATTCTTATATGGATGCGGAACTCACCTCATGCGAAACAGCTGTATCAAGTTCTCTGATTTGTTTTTGCGTTATTGAATTTTTACTATTTTAAAAAATGGTGTCTTTTCTGTAGGAAACAAATTTATTATTTTAAAAAAGGAGGTCTCCTTGTAATTGATGGAGAACATTGCGGAGTCAACCCTTTATGTTTAGGACATTGACAAAAAGCAACTCGGGAAAAAAAATTATTATTGAAGAAGGATATTTTAACAAATTTTAATAGTTAATAAATGATTTAGTTTTTTAAGTATGGAATTTTACCACAAACCTTGGTTCTCTCTCTTGTCGTTCTGCTTCAATTATTGTTGAATAATTAATTAATTTTTTTTTTTAATTTCCTAAATTTAAATGATCATTTCATTGTTATTACTGAAGCACAACATCGACTGTTTACTGTTTTTAATGTCTTCTCATATCTCTTGAGAGTTTACAATGTTTGAGTTTTTTTTTTTATTTTGGTAATTGGGTATCCGGGTCAACTTATGCGCATCTCGATTAATAAATTGTGTTAAGTAAGATCTATGCATCTAGATTTTAGGAGAAACTTACCCGTATGTCTCATACATAAAATTTAAAATCCATCTAGTCTCAAAACAAAACATTTGCACCAATTAGTTATATATATTTTTAATTATTACCAATTTTTTTTTTTTTTTTTAATGTAAAGATGCTGCTCCATCCCACCACTGCCAAACTTCCATCAAACGGTCACCGGAGACTCATTAGAATATTCAATATCATCAGGAAGTTGCTAGAGTATTGCCGAAAATTCGTCGGAATGTTTTGAATATCACCGGAAGTCACCGAAATATCTAGAATGTTCGCTGGATGTCAAGAATATCGTCGAAAATTTATCGGAATATCCAAAATATTGTCCAAAAAAAAGAATAAATTGAGAAATTGGAGTCAAAAAAATAACAAAATGTGCTAAATATTAATAAACTGGAAAAAGAAAAAAACATAATAACAATAAACAACAATAGAATATATATATATATATATATATGTTATTTTCAATTTTGTAGGGTTTAAGCAAATAATCTCTAATATTGATCAAACTAAAAAATTGTTAGGGAAAATCGATGTGATTCCCCAGAAATAAATCAATCAATGAGAATAAAAACTAATGCGGAAAAATTAAATCAAAAGCAACACAAGAATTTGTACGTGGTTCCCTCAATGTGAGGTACGTCCACGGGATCGAAATCCGATTCCACTATCAACCAAATAAGTTCCAAACGAGACACTAATGGTCTCACAAAACCACCCTTAGGTGAATTCCAAATAATCACAAATAAATAAGAGGAAAGACCTCACCAAATAGATGAACCAAAATCTTCAGAACCAGAGTTGAAGAAGATCTAAAATAACAACCCAAATCAACTTCACCAAAGCTCCCAAACAAAGATGCACCAACTTGAATGTATATACCCAAGAATAAAAGCACCCAAACAAATATAATTCGGCCACTGCCTCTCACCTGCGGCACACACAAAACAATATATATATATATATATATATTGTGAATCTAGGGTTTTGTAATCAAACCCTAATTGTTTCCAAATTGGATTGGGTCTCCTCAAATATAATATATAAAAATATATTATACCTAAATCAAGTCAAATTAAAATTCTTTAACAAATCAATTGGGTCCCACACTCCAATAAGGAGGTATACCCAACAATTCTCCCCCTACCGACTTAGGCGGAGACATCGACCATACCCGCCAAAGTTCGACACTTTAAATGTTTGTCCCTCGACAAAGTCTTTGTCAACATATCTGAAATATTATCATCTGTGTGAACCTTTTCGAGTTGTAACAATTTCGAATCTAACACATCACGAATCCAATGGTATCTCACATCAATGTGTTTCGATCTCGAATGAAAAGTAGAATTTTTGCTCAAGTGAATAGCACTTTGACTATCACAATAAAGCACATACCTTTCTTGCTCCAAACCCCACTCTTGCAAAAAAAATTTCGGCCATAACTCTTCTTTGCAAGCTTCCGTAATGGCAATAAATTCAGCTTCGGTAGTTAAGAGAGTAACACATTTTTGTAATTTAGATTGCCATGCCACAGCTCCCCCTGCAAAAGTCATCAAATACCCCGAAGTAGATTTTCAAGAATCAACATCACCGGCCATGTCAGAATCTGTGAACCCATCAAGCATCGGCTTACCATCCCCAAAACACAAACATACCTTCGAAGTCCCTCGAAGATACATTAAAATCCATTTTACCGCTGCCCAATGTTCTTTACCCGGATTAGAGAGAAAACGACTCACCACACCAACGGCGTGAGCAATATCCGGCCTTGTACAAACCATGGCGTACATCAAAGAACCAACTGCTGAAGCATAAGGAACTTTCAACATCTCTTCCTTGTCTTTCTCACTTGTAGGACATTGATTCGAACTAAGCTTGAAGTGACTCGCAAGTGGACAACCAACCGACTTTGCTTTATCCATATTGAACCTCTCAAGAACTTTTTCAATGTAGCTTTCTTGAGACAACCAAATCAGCCCCTCTTTGCGATCACGAACAATTTTCATACCAAGATTTGCTTTGCCGGCCCCAAATCTTTCATAGCAAAAGATTTACTCAATTCTAACTTCAACTTGTTAATCATGGTAGAATCTTGACCCACAATTAACATGTCATCAACATAGAGCAAAAGAATAATAAATTTACCATCCGAAAAATTTATCACAAACACACAATGGTCCGAAGTGGTTTTTGAAAAATCATTATTCATCATGAAAGAGTCAAATTTTTTGTACCATTGTCGCGGGGCTTGCTTGATGCCATACGAACTTTTCTTCAATCTGCAAACAAATTTCTCTTTCCCTTTTTCTACAAAACCTTCCGGTTGCTCCATGTAAATTTCTTCTTCAAGATCACCATGAAGAAATGCGGTTTTCACATCAAGTTGCTCAACTTCAAGGTTCAAACTTGCAGCCATGCCAAGTACAACCCGAATAGAAGACATCTTCACAACTGGCGAGAAAATCTCATCAAAATCAATACCTTTCTTTTGCCCAAAACCTTTCACAACAAGACGTGCCTTGTACCTCAAATTCTTGCCATCATTCTTCAATTTGAAAACCCACTTATTTTTCAAAATTTTCCTCCCTTTAGGCAACTTCACTAAATCATAAGTCTGATTTTCAAGCAAGGAATTCATCTCCTCGTTCATGGCCTTTTCCAATCACCTTTTTTTGCATGCTCAATTGCTTCTTGGTAGCTCTCCGGCTCCCATTGATCAGAAATCAACACAAATTCATTAGGAGGATACTTTCTTGAAGGTTGTCGGTCCCTTGTAGATTTTCTTAACTCAAGTTGTGGTGGTGGCTCTTGAGTTGGATGCTCTTCCTCAATTTCTGGCTCAACTTCATTAAGATTAGCATCATTCTCTACATCTTCAATAGGTGGCTGCACATCTCCCCCGTTTTCATCATCAACTGAAGATGAAGGAGATAAATCCATGTCAATAAGATCACTAGTTTTTGGCTCCGGTTGATCACCTTTGCCAAAGTCTTCAATTGTTTGGTCTTCAAGAAACACAACATCACGGCTTCGAATGACTTTCTTGTCGACCGGATCCCACAATCTATAACCAAATTCATCACGCCCATAACCAAGAAAAATACATTGTCTTGACTTGCTATCAAGCTTGGACCTCTCATCTTTTGGAATGTGAACAAAGGCTCGGCAACCAAACACTCTCAAGTGCTCATAAGACACATCTTTGCCGGTCCAAACTCTTTCTGGAACATCACCATTCAAAGGATAGGAAGGAGACAAATTGATCACGTCAACTGTTGTCTTCAATGCCTCACCCCAAAAGGATCTTGGCAATTTAGCTTGTGAAAGCAAACACCTTGTTCTTTCCACAATGGTGCGGTTCATCCTCTCGACAATGCCATTTTGTTGAGGAGTCTTTTTAACTGTCTTTTGGTGCCGAATACCTTGGCTGCGACAATACTCATCAAATGGCCCAATGTATTCACCACCATTGTCTGATCGGATGCACTTCAATTTCTGTCATGTTTCTCTTTCAACCATGGCCTGAAAATGCTTAAATACTTCTAAAACTTGATCTTTAGTTTTTAGAAGAAAAGCCCAAATTTTCCTTGAATAATCATCAATGAAAGTAACAAAATAAAATGCACCACCATGTGTTCTAACTTTTAAAGGACCACAAACATCCGAATGAATCAACTCCAAAACATTTTCTTTTCTAGAAGCAACATTTTTATGAAAAGAAACTCTATGTTGTTTACCCGCCAAACAATGAACATAAGTTTTAAGATGTGTACCTTTCAAACCGGGTAAAAGCTTTTTCTTGAACAAAACTTGCGGCCCCTTTTCACTCATGTGGCCAAGCCGCTTGTGCCACAATTCGGTAGAAGTATCATCTTGAAGTGCATTGACAACACCTTTACAAATTTTTCCTTGCATCGAATAAAGTGTATGAGTCTTCTTACACTTAGCCACCGCCAAAGAACCATTTGTGAGCTTCCATATTCCATCACCAAATTTGTTGTTGAAGCCTTCATCATCTAGCTTCCCAGTAGAGATCAAATTGAGGCGAATGTCGGGAACATGCCTCACATCTTTAAGCAACAACTTGCAGCCCAAATTTGTTTCCAAGCAAACATTACTCATACCAATAATCTTGGACAAACCTTCATTACCCATTCGAATAGAACTATAATCTCCTTCGGTGTAGGTAGTGAAGAAATCAACTCGAGAAGTCACGTGAAAAGAAGCACCAGAATCAATCACCCAATTGCTCTCTTGGCCCACAAAATTGATACAATCATCTTCATAAACGACCATGAGATCACCATTGGTAGTTACTGTTGTTGTGTCTTCTTGCTTCTTATCCACACTTTTGTCACGCCTTTTCTCCTTATTCTTGAGCTTTCGGCATTCTCGCTTCATGTGCCCTTTCTCATGGCAATGATAGCACTCAATGTCTTTCTTTGAAAAAGAACTATCTTTTGATTTGTCACAGCTTTGATCACGACCACGAGGAGTCTTACTCCTCCTCCTTGTTTTGCTTCGGCCTTTCACAACAAATGCTTCCGAATGAGAGGAACCCGTTGATTTTCTTCTAGTTTCTTCATTCAACAAGCTACTAGTGACTTGGCCCATTGTGACAACTCCATCGAGCGCCGAATTACTGACGGTCACAACCAAAGTCTCCCAACTTTCGGGCAAAGAACTAAGTAGCATCAAAGCCTGCAACTCATCATCAAAAATAATTTTCATAGAAGCAAGTTGGTTAACAATACTCTTTATTTCATTCAGATGTTCTGGAATAGGGCTGCCCTCTTTATATTTTAAATTAACCAACTTACGAAACAGAAAAGCTTTATTTGTGGCTGATTTTCTTTTATAAAGACTCTCTAATTTTTTCCATAAATCATGTGCTGAAGTTTCAGTAGCAACATGATGAAACACACTGTCATCAATCCATTGACGGATAACACCAACGGCTTTTCGATTAAGCCTATTCCATTCATCATCTTTCATACCCTCGGGCTTGCCACCATCACCCTCAATGGGTCCATACAAATCTTTACAAAATAATAGGTCATCCATTTTAGTTTTCCAAGTTACCCAATTACTTCCATTGAAGCTAGACATACGACCCACATTCCCTTCCATTGATTTACACAAATAAATAAACTCAAATAGACCGTAAGCTCTGATACCAGTTGTTAGGGAAAATCGATGTGATTCCCCAGAAGTAAATCAATCAATGAGAATAAAAACTAATGCGGAAAAATTAAATCAAAAGCAACACAAGAATTTTTACGTAGTTCCCTCAATATGAGGTACATCCGCGGGATCGAAATCCGATTCCACTATCAACCAAATAAGTTCCAAACGATTACAAACGAGACACTAATGGTCTCACAAAACCACCCTTAGGTGAATTCCAAATAATCAATAATAAACAAGAGGAAAGACCTCACCAAATAGATGAACCAAAATCTTCAGAACCAGAGTTGAAGAAGATCCAAAATAACAACCCAAATCAACTTCACCAAAGCTCCCAAACAAAGATGCACCAACTTGAATGTATATACCCAAGAATAAAAGCACCCAAACAAATATAATTCGGCCACTGCCTCTCACCTGCGGCACACACAAAACAATATATATATATATATATATATTGGGAATCTAGGGTTTTGTAATCAAACCCTAATTGTTTCCAAATTGGATTGGGTCTCCTCAAATATAATATATAAAAATATATTATACCTAAATCAAGTCAAATTAAAATTCTTTAACAAATCAATTGGGTCCCACACTCCAATAAGGAGGTATACCCAACAAAAACAAACTTTGAAATTATAAAATGATACAGTTTCAAAACATAATTCTATTAAATATTTATCCTTATTAGTCAAACTGAAAAACAAACTTTGAAGCTATAAAATGTTATAGTTTCAAAGCATAATTCTATTAAGCATTTATCCTTATTAATCAAATTAAAAAACATATTATGAAACTGTAAAATTTTACAGTTCTGAAGAATTATTCGTTTTAGTACCAAAAAAACTAAAATTATAAAATTTTATAATTTTCACTGCCTGTAAATAAAACTAAAAAACAACTTGTTTAGAATTTGAAAATTTTCTTCATTAAAATAGGAAAATAGAAATGTGTAGTACAAAAAAAGTAAAAAAAATTGAAATATCGAAGGAAAGAGACAAATATAGAAAGAGGTTTGTATCTCGGCAACTATTTTTGGATCTAGCCCGATTTGATGTAAATCTACTTAGATCTACTTATCTTTTTCGTCAGAAACTCATCTCATTCACCGTTGATGAACGCCGAGTAAGGAATCGATACTCAATAGTTGCCGATGAACCCCAATCAATAGTGGTCGCCGATTGCCGGTAATTATAAATTAGAAAGAGAAAAAAAATAAAAAAAAAATAAAAAAGAAGAAGAAGAAGAAGAAGAAGAAGAAGAAGGCATGGTCGTGATTGTCACTGAATATTAGAGGAAGAAGTAAGGTGCAGAAAAAAGAAAAAAAAGAAAATAGGCACAAGACTTTTGGATCTATCCAAAAAAATTTGAGAGTAGATAGAATACATACTTTTCAAAAACAACTTGATAATAATTTGCCCAGATTTCAGTAAGTTTTGTACTTTGATCTTAGTTACTAGCATTTTGTCTGTATACATATGTTTTTTTTCTCTCTTCAGTTTGAGTTATTCCGCGTAAATTGTTGTCTCTCTATGATTGATTACTATATTATTTGCATATATATTTTTCCTGAAGTAACTTGGGGTTAATATACTTAAATCAGTTTGGATTAAAAAAATTTCTATAAATTTAAAAGGGAAAATTGCACTTTTATTTATTTTTATTTTTTTTACTTCTTATATATCAATTTAATCGTTATAATTTTAATTGCATTAATTTTATTATTAAAATTTTTAAATTGCTTCAATTTAATTCCATTAATAATACTCATCTAAAATTTAGAAAAAAATCAAAGGGTAAAATAGTCCATTCAATAAGAAATTATTCTATAAGAAAAGAACCAAAATTCATGTAGCTAGGAACTATGAAGGGAAGGCACCAAAAGTCATAAGGGAGTTTGTGAGATTGCACGGCAAAAAGTCAAGGAATAGAGGGTTTGATGAGAGCAGATTCTTGGCGTAACAAATTAATGCTTGTTGGTTGATAAAGACATCTTATAGTTAGAGGCGGCTCAAGTATTAAGTTAATTAATTTATTGCTTAATATTTGTCAAGAAAAATTTAAAATATTTTTAATTGAAATTCATAATTTTTTAGAAGAATAATAAAACAAATCTTTTCTATATATATTTAGTCTAAATTTTAAAACATAAATAAATAAAAATAAGCTGCTGCTACAAAGAATAAGAGAATATAAGGAAGTAAATAAGTAGCTAGCGATTAGGCAACTCAACCAAACAACTAATTGGTGCACAACTCAAATGATTGAGTGTTCACAATTCTTGAAATTGGTAATTATTCATTAGTAACCAATAATCATGGAGTATCATATGACATTATTTACATACTGTTTCTAATCAATAACGTGACAAAAAATTTTATGAATAGGACAATGTTGACCCATCTAATTTGTTAGATTGAGAGGCAAATACTTTTCATTGAAATCAAAACCAAAAACTAAATGCAAAGTCATCTATTTTTGCGGACAAAAACTTTTAACAAAGAAAAATATGAGTTTTAGAGACAATAATGTCATTGCTAAAATTGAATTTATTTATTTACTTTATTTTATTTGTAATGGGCATTTAAAAATTTTATAGGTTTTTTTTTTTTTTGGTGTGGAGAATCATTATTGGGACTTGGATATGCACTAATTAACAAAATGGCCACCTACCCATGCTTGTTGAAGAATACTTAAAACAGTTTATAGCTAACACTCACTCCACTCCTTAACCACTCATAAAGAAAAGGTTGGTTGCATGTTCCCTCCCTTTTTTCTAGACATCAAGTCAATGTTAGTTGCAAGCAACCACATCAAACAAACAAATGGATGTTCTTTTTAGATTTTTCTTGGCTTTTAGTAAACAAAATAATATTTGAAAATAAAACTGGTAAGACTGAGATATTGGAAGCACACAACCTTCTGTTAGTGTAAAAGGTGTAAGAGGGTTTAGTTGAAGGTTGTTTAGTTGAGAAACAAAATATGGTTAGGTAAATTACAATATTGGTCCCCATAGTTTTAGCTATATTTCACTTTGGTACTTGTAGTTTCAATTTTATCAATTTAAATCTTATATTTTCAATTGTGTTTCAATGTGATTCTTTTGCTAGTTGTTGTTAGCATTTTGGATGAAAAAAAATGACATGTGCAAAATTTGAGGGACCAACGTGAATTTTAGAAAATTATAAGGACTACTAATATAATTTATTTATTTTTCTTTCTTAGACATGAATAGTTAAAATGTCCAGGTGAATTGCATGTGAATTTTTTTGGTCCAAAATGCTAGCTACAACTTACGGAGGGACAATATTGAAATATGATTAGAAGCGTAGTGTTTAAACTATGCTATTGAAACTACAAAAAACAAAGTAAAACCTCACTCAAACTAAAGGACTAACAATGTAATTTATTCAATATGATAAAATAAATAAGAGGGCAGATGCAAAGGAGAAGCCATATGTATATCGACTTCATCTAAATCAATATAATATAAACATTTAGTGTAGTAAACCAAAAATAAAGGAATAAAAATAATAATAAAAGACTATATTAAGAAACAATATAATAATTACATTAATTAACAAATGCAAATTTTTTGACAGATCATCAGATATTGTGTCATACCTAATTGATTCATGATGTGAAGCTTTATAATACTGGTAGCTCAATAGTCTAGATGTTGAATCTTGAAAGAATATATGAACATCAAGTTTGAGTGAAAACAACAAGACTAAACAAACATGTAATTTAAAAATGTTTTCTTTGCTTTGATTTTCAGAATTTGATTTTTCTCAAATTACTCATACATTTAATGTTAATTAACTAGTTTAAAAATTCGGTTTAACATATAGTTTGAAAATCAATACCACATTATTGAAATCATTTACAATATTAGCACATTGTTGAAGCACTCATTAGACTTTAATCTTACTCAATTTAATCCTTACTTAAAGAGTTTCCCATCTTTTCATGAGATATGCAAGAGGTATCATGTAAGGAAACTTTCTATTCATTTTCAAGACAAACAAGCTTAATAATTAATTAGATAGTTGAAATAATTTGTTTCCCACATATTTTTAGTATGATTTTATTACGACAATGCTACGTAGCTCAAATTTTGTGACTCAAAAGTGGCTCAAATGGCCAAAACGACGTCGTTTTGGCCATTTGAGCCACTTTTGAGTCACAAAATTTGAGCTACGAGACATTTCGATTTTATTATAACACCGACATGAAGAGCATTGGTTGTTCACTTGACGAGACTGGCCAAAATTAATATTGAGTTGAGGTTTGGCAATTATTTTTTTAATAGTTTTTTTTAGAATTTAAAAAAAACTTAAGCGTTTAATTATTGCTAAAAAAGTTACTTTTGTTATACTGAAAGTTTTGTGGTTTTTTTTAAACATTTGTTTTTTGGTGGCAAATTACCATATTACCCTTATTTTGTTGTGAAGCTTTCATTAACTACCAAAGAGACACAATGAAATTTCTCAAAGTATAGAGGGTGAAATCGCCTTTTAACAATTATGTTGATATTTTAATAAAAATATTTTTAGTCAAATTAAAGAAATTTTTTACTTTCAATTTTTTTGTAGCCAAAAAGTTGTTTTTCAAGTTGATGAAACTCGGTAGCTTGCTTGTCATGTTGAAAGCACTTCATGCTTCTTCAATCATGTCTTAAGGCAACAAAAATTGTTCATGCTTTCAAAAGCTTTTCTTGGTTCACTCTAAAACCTTTTACTTCATGCTGAACTAATTCTCTCTTAAAGACTTTTATGTACCACAGAGGTACAAGTTAAAAACGCCATCAAAAATCATTCTCCCAATGAAAAAGTGCTTTAAATTAACCCCTTGCTTAATGTGGAAGCTCCAAGGAAAGAAACAACTGTTGAAGTTTTGCACTTGTACTTTTGCATTTTTAAGTTATGTTTAGATCTTAAATTTGTGTTGAAATTTTTTAATTTTAAGGTATAAAAAAAAAAAAAAAAAAAAAGAACTTTCTACTTTCAATTTTCTTTTATTATTTTTTCTAATTCGTGCATACTCTATAGTTTTTGTCAATTGAAACGGAATTAGTGACAATAATGAGGCAAATAGGAAGTCGGGTCAAAACATATAGTATAAAGATATGCACATGAACACTGACAGAGAAATTTAATATAGGGGCATCTATTAATTATAATTTTAAAAATTTTCTTTCCCAATCAATAACAATCACATAATAATAATTTTTTGAGATAATATTAAATACAAAAAATTAATATTAACAGAAATTAATATTTTTAATTTTAGCACAATCAAATCCCTAATTTTAACACAAACAATAACAAACCAAAATTCCTAATTTTAACATAAATCACCACCAATCAAAATTCATAGTTTTAGCATTTCAAAATCTCTTATTTTAACATAAATAATAACAAATAAATTTTTTTTTTACAAAATCAAAACTTAACAAATAACTATAAATTAATATTCATAATTTTTATTTAAAAGAAAAAAATAATAAATAAAGTTACCTGTAAACAATGAAGAGAAGACACCAATATTGTA
Organism: Camellia sinensis; assembly: GCF_055761805.1. Taxonomy (NCBI): domain Eukaryota; kingdom Viridiplantae; phylum Streptophyta; class Magnoliopsida; order Ericales; family Theaceae; genus Camellia; species Camellia sinensis. The sequence continues at coordinate 85,549,273 of NC_138974.1, forward strand.
GTGTGGTCCCAAATCTGTGTTGTGTGATCCCAATCTGGTGAATCGTGAGTCCGTAAATTGCAAAACAACAAAGGGAGACAAGAGAGACAAAGAAGACAAAGAAAATACGGAGACACTTAACAAGTACTGTGAATAAATAAAACAAAAAAATTAAAAACTCTATACACTTTTAAAGTTTTAAAAATCCTGCCGACTGTCGCTGAAAGCCTTGCCCAAAAAGTGTTTTTTTTTTTGTTTTTTTTTAGATTAACCCTTGCCCAGCAAGTTAAGAATAAAAAAATAAAAAAATAAAAAAATAAAAAAAATAGGTCGAGACTTTGGAAATTTGGAAGGAGAGGGGCTGTATTAGTGTTTATCAGTTTTTGTGTGTGTCGGTGTTTAGCTAAGAATCTAGGACCCAAAAAAAAAAAGAGTCCTGCTACAGATCCCCACTGGGGGTCGACCCCCAGTGACGTGGCGAACAGCCATTCGTCAGTTTTCTTTTTTTTTTTTTTTTTTTTCCTTTCTGGCCAATCACCCACAGCCACGTGGGCTGGGGGTCGCTGGGGGTCCCCCGCATTTTCCAAAAAAAAAATTAAAAAGTCAGGATATGAGATGCCAGTGTTTGGTTTGGGGCTGTATGTTCATGTTTAGCTAAGACTTAAAACAAAACAAAACAAAACAAAAAAAAGTTGAAATGTCAAGGGGCATGTGACCCCCTAGGCTCTTAGATGGTGTTTGTTTTGAGGGATTGAGGGGGTGGGATTGTACTATTAGTCCATTCGGACTAATAGTCCGTTGTTTGGTTCAAAATTTTTACACTAGACTATTAGTCCCAAATCCATTGGACTATTGTGTCCCATGGGGGGTGGGACACAAATGCAATAAGGGGGGATATCGGACTAGGGGTGTATTTGTTTGGACGAACTGAATAATGAGGGGATTATAATCCATCAGACTGTTAATTTTGGGATACATTGTCCTCGGACTATTTGATTGAACTGGATGTATATCCTATGTTTGTTTAGTCATGAAATTAGATGTCTGGATTAGATTATTTTTAATGAATCCAATGTTTGGTTGGACAGACTAGATAAGGATAAATGTTCAAAATACTATTTTACCCTTATAATTTATAATTTTTATTTAATATATAATTTTAAATTTGTAATCTATAATTTATAATTTATAATTTAACAACACTAAAAAATTTTAATTTATAAGGCCATAAATTTTAATTTATTATTTTCAATTAAATTAAATTCATAATTTATATTTTTATTTAATATATAATTTTAAATTAACAACACTAAAAAAATAATTTTATTTAATATATAAATTTAATTTTTTAACAACACTAAAAAAATAATTTTATTTAATATATAAATTTAATTTTTTAACAACACTAAAAAAATTTAATTTATAAGGCCATAATTTATAATTTATTATTTTTAATTAAATTAAATTTATAATTTATAATTTATATTTATATTTTTTATTTAATATATAATTTTAAATTACAACACTAAAAAAATAATTTTATTTAATATATAAATTTAATTTTTTAACAACACTAAAAAAATTATAAGGCCATAATTTTTAATTTATTATTTTTAATTAAATTTATTTTATAATTTATATTTTTTATTTAATATATAATTTTAAATCAACAACACTAAAAGAATAATTTATAAATGTTCAAAAGACTATTTTACCATTTTTCAATTGTTTATTAAGTAATAGCATGAGGATAAAATGGACATTTCACACATTAATCCCATGAGATACCAATCCCATAGAAATAATCTCACCCTTCCCCCTAGGATACAATAATCCCTCATATAAGGGACTAATAGTCCGAAAGAACTATTAATCCAGAACAAAAAAATTGAACCAAACAATGGACTATTAGTCGGACTAATAGTCTGATCTCAATGAAATAATCCCTCAAAAGAAACACACTCTAGGTGGTGGACCATTTTAACCCTCTACTATTTAATTATGTATTATATTTAGTAAAATTCAATAAAATTTAAATGTCTCAATTTTAAAATAAAATAATTTTATTTAATTTTTATTGATGTTTTATTTATTTAATTTTTTTAAATAATTTTTTATAGATATTTTATTGATTTTTTATTTTAAAATTTTGTTTATATTTTATTTAATTTCATTATTTAAATTTTAGTAGATGTTTTATTTAATTTCATTATTTAATTATTATTATTTTTTAAAATAAATTTATTTAAAATTTTAATTAAAAATAACATATATTTTTATTGATATTTTATTTATTTAATTTTAAAAAAATAAATTTATTTAATTGTGTAAAAAATAAAATAAAATAATTTTTATTTAATCTAGTTAAAAATAATTAAAATAGTTAAAATATGTTTAATATTGCTATTATTTAGCAAATAATTGAAAAGGATAAAATAGTAATTTGAACATTTATCATTTTTCATAATATTCCAAACAAACATTGGATTCATATCTTATCCAACCAAATAGTCTTTTCATGACATCTAATTCCATGACTAAATAAACATGAGATACAAATCCAGTCTGACTAAATAGTCTAAGAACAATGTATCCTAACACTAACAGTCCGATAGATTCCAATTCCCCTTAGTGCCTCCGTCGCTCCACATGGGGCAAAAAGTAGAGAAATGTAAAAACAAAAAGAGAATGGGTTGTAGATATCAATATGTTTGTGACTACTAATAAGTGCCTTAAATTGAAACCAAACCATTATCATTAGTCATGGGGTGTGACTCAAAGTGATTACACTACTCACTCTACAAGCAAAAGAGACCAACAAAAAGAGAACATAAATGCTATATATTATAGTGTCTGCAAAATTAAATATATAATATAGATTTAAATTTGATATCATATATTACCACACTTAAAATGAATCTGATTTACACATTATAAATTTTGAATACTTCAAAAAAAATTTCTTCTAAATATATATAACATTGTCTAAAAAAGAAACAAACAAAAAAACAAAGCTCAACTGTTCCACAACTCTCTCTCACTCTCTATCATGCTTATGAGGGACACTAGCGGTAGTGTTGTGTGTGTAGTAGTAGAAGTGGTATTTGAGTGATGTCTTTAGTAGTAGTGATGTGTAGGACAACCACTTTTGTAGTTGTGGAAGTTGCAACTGATGCATATGTTCACAAACCAAAGTGAAAGATAAGGTGCCCATCATACACAACCCCTTTCATTCAATGACAAGGACTTTATGCCAAACTCCAACCCTATATATTAATTATTAAGTTTTCACAACCACTCATCCACTCATCTCCTCTTTGCTTCTTACTCTCACACTTGACTTGTCTCCTTAATTAACTCTTGATTAATCAAACCTAAAAACTACCCTTCCTAATCCAATGCCACGTGCGCACACACAGGCGGAGGGAGGGGTAGCTAGTACGGGCTTGGCCCTTTCAAAATTTTATTATTTTTTTTTTACATTTTTAAAATATTAAACCATTTTCACCAAATAACACTAAAAAAAAATTCAGTCATTTTCATTGTTAATATAATATTGCCAATTGTATAGCTTTCTCTTTTCTCTTTTTGCTTTCGGTGGTAATGCCCATCATTTGGAATCCAATGTATATTGCTTCTCTCTATAAAGAGAGAGTTGATTTCTCTTGTAATTACATCACATACAATACAGAATATCAACAATACATCAATCAATAATATCAATCATCAATACATATTTCATTCTCTCTATTTTTCTATACATCAAATTTAATATGGTATCAGAGCAAGGTTAAGAACCTATTCATTCTGCTTCACCGGCGGGCGGCAGCCTCGCCTTGGTCGCCCGCCGGACCTCTACACATACCCAGACTGTAACTTCATCTTCCTCTCTCTTACCTCTCAGCTCTCTCTCTCACAAGACACACACATGGGGAGGGATATGGACACCATCTCTCTCTCTGCAATTTTCTCTGTTGGATCTCTCTCGCTGCAACAAACTCACCTCCTCTCTCTCGGCATGCATCTCTCTCTCTCGCTGGTGAGGGATTAAAAGAGAGGTGGAGACAGACACACACAGGGACACTCTACCATCCCTTTGTCTTTTTCACTCCACGGATTTTCTTTGTTGCATGACCATCCATAATCTTAGCCCAAGCCTCTTCAGCCTTACTCAGATGATACTTCGAGTCTATCACTGTCTTAAGCTTCCCTTCCTTCACCAACTTCACCAGATACTCGAGGTTCTGAGCCTTGGGTACTAAAAGCAGTGGCACAAGCTGCTTCTTAGAGAATGTGAGTTTCTTCATTGCAAAAGTCATCACCGCACTCGGACTGGGAGTCAAATCAATTACCTTCCCATTTGTGCTCAGACTAGGCTCGAAAGTAGACCAAGGAAAGCCCATGGCGCAGTGGATGACAGCATCATATTTCTTGCCCGATGGGCTCTTCAGAGCTTGCCCCTCAGGTGTTTTGTAGTCGATTACCTCATCGGCACCTAAGCTCTTCACGAAACCGATGTTGCGGGCCCCGCAAGTGGCCGTCACATGCGTGTTTCCGAGCTTTGCGAGTTGAACCGCATAGTGACCAACGCCGCCAGAAGCAGCCGTGATCAGAATATTTTTTGTCGGGCCAGTTCCGTCGAGCTTGACCCCTGCTGGTTGGGTAAGGGCCTGGTGAGCTGTAAGAGCAGCAACAGGTAAGCTCGCGACTTCTGCTGCTGATACCTCAGGTGGCTTTGGAACTGTCAGAGTCTCGCTAGCCACGGCAAACTCAGCTAGTCCACCTCCACTAAAATGACTAAGCACAGCTACAACTTTGTCACCAGCTTTAAATTTTGTGACTCCAGATCCAACCTCCACTACTTCTCCTGCTATATCAGTTGCAGGTATGCAAGGAAATTTGCGAGGAAAAAGAGGACGCAGGATGCCTTTCTGAATTTTCCAATCAACTGGATTTAAGCTTGTTGCTTCCAGTTTTAGCAAAACCTCGCCCTTTTTTGGAGCAGGAACAGGAACTTCGACATGCTTCAAACCAGCAACTCCTCCTCCATAACAGTCGTACTGAACCGCATTCATGAGCTTCCCTGCCATTTTCTTTCACAAATCGCAATTTCTGAAGATTTCGTCAGCCAGAAACTCCTTGAAACACACAGCACCCACTACCCTTTTCTTATTATTATATCCACTTTTTCATTTTAAAATATTCTTCACCCTAAACCATAATCACACCGCTCCACGGCCCAACCTTTATTTTCCTTCTTATCAAGCTTAGCTGGTCTCACTTTCTTTAAAAAAAAAAAAAAAAAAAAAAAAAAAAAAAAAAAAAAAAAAAAAAACAAACAAAGAGCAGGAACCGATACACATGATCTGCACACCTCACACTGTCACTCTCTCTCTCTCCTTTTCTACTTTCCACCCAACCACTTGTTTTTCTTAAATATTTCACCCCACTCATTCTCTCTCCCACTACATGGATATTCTCCTCCTTTGTCTACGACTCCAATTTCCCTTTCTTTTTATTTTATTTTATTTTATTTCTTTCTTTATTTTATTTATTTATTTAACACAAAAAAAAAAAAAAAAAAGAAAGGCAGAAGCCGAACTGCACACTAAACTCCTTTTATTCATGCTGGGGATCCACCCCGATCACCATTTTACACAACACATAACAAAAAAAAAAAAAAAAAAAAAAAAAAAAAAAAAAAAAAAAAAAAAAACCAACACACAAACCACCCACATCCACAGGTGGGATTTTTCTTCTCTACTCTGCCGCCGGTCTCTTCTTCTTGCCTCCGTCCTGGGCGGCCCTTGCCGGTGTTGCCTCCGTGTTTCCCACTCCACTGGGCATGATCACTCCCCCAACCTCTTCCACTGCAGCATATGGCGGACCTCCAAATCGGAACATCACGGTGGCCTTCCGCTTCAGCTCTTTGTTTTCTGCCCTTAGCACGCTTATCTCTGCTCGCGCATCCTTATACATGCGTTGGAGCAGAGCCAGTTGGGCGTTTAATTGCTGCACCTCATTTGTCCTACTCTGCAGCCGGTGCGACAAGTTTGTGACCGCCGTCATGGACTCCACACATGCCTTCAAAGTATACTGATTCGCCTCCACATCCGTTTGCACTGCCATTTTTTGCTCCACCGACTGCATCGGAAAGTTCAACGGAGCAAACCCAGTGGTGTTTGGTTGAGGTTCACGGGACACCACACCTGCTATCTCTCTTGTGGACTCGTTGAGGTCGGGAAAGAGAGTAAGTAGACCACGGGACGACGAAGCCATTTTCTCTCGCAACAGAGTGTTACAGACTCTCTCTCTCAGCACAACAGTGTTACAGCCTCTCTCTCTCAGCACAACGCAGACTTCTTCAGAGGTTTCTCTCAGTTTCTTGTCTGAGCCTCTGCCTCGGCCTCAGCTCCGTCTTGGTTAAATAGCCGAGGCAGCCACGCGCATCGCGCGCCTCTTCTCGCCGACAAACTGGCACGCCTTTTCATGGCACGCCTTTTGATGCATTCGGGCACGCCTTTTGATGGCACGCCTTTTGAGGGTGCGGGCACACCTTTTGAGGGCACGACTTTTGAGGGCTCGATATCTACATCCATGTATATTTTTTGGGCAGCCTATATACACACTCATACAGTGTCTGCTACACCGGTCAGCTTTATCAATCCCTTTATTTCAACCTCAAATAGGTTTCTATCTTTACACCTATTTGAGTTTGAGGGGGGGTTATACCGTATCATGTATAAGTCACCCATGGCGCACTCCCTAAGTCACCCCCTTGGTGCACCACCACAATCTTCTACAACGGTCCGACATGACCCCGTAAACTGTCCCGACATTGATTCCGGTCAGCTGCTACATCGGTCCGACATGACCTCGTAAACTGTCTTCTACATCGGTCCGACATGACCCCATAAACTGTCTTCTACATCGGTCTGACACGACCACACAGTGTCTGCTACAACGGTCCGACATGACCCCGTAAACTGTCCTGCTACAACGGTCCGACATGACCCCATAAACTGTCTTCTACAACGGTCCGACATGACCCCATAAACTGTCTTCTACATCGGTCTGACACGACCACACAGTGTCTGCTACAACGGTCCGACATGACCCCGTAAACTGTCTGCTACAACGGTCCGACACGACCATACAGTGTCTCCTATCCCATTTTTAATTGTCAGCTTATTTTTCTGTTTTGTTACTCTCTCCAAACTCAAGTTGGCTAGTACCTATCCTCCTTGAGTTTGAGGGGGGCTGTTAATATAATATTGCCAATTGTATAGCTTTCTCTTTTCTCTTTTTGCTTTCGGTGGTAATGCCCATCATTTGGAATCCAATGTATATTGCTTCTCTCTATAAAGAGAGAGTTGATTTCTCTTGTAATTACATCACATACAATACAGAATATCAACAATACATCAATCAATAATATCAATCATCAATACATATTTCATTCTCTCTATTTTTCTATACATCAAATTTAATATTCATCTCCAATTTAAGAATTTGAGCTTTGGCTCATGCGAACACGCGCATCAAGTGCATGTTCCTATCAAAAACGAGACATAGATTCCCCTTTTAAGACCTTCCCTACATGCTACTTAATGAAATAACCTTGATGTGGAAAATTTATAGGACTAGTATGTCTGTTTTGCTTCTGACCACTCATAGTCGGTCATGTAAGAAAAAGTTGAATTTAGCGTATCACTTTGTTAGAATCAACCTCCTTAAGAATATTTTTTTTATTTTTAAAATGAGGTCTCAAATCTTATTTTTCTCCATATAACCGATCATGAATAGTTTAGAAAATTTTAACGAGATAGTTTGAAACCACTTAATCATACTCCTTACTCAAGTGAGGTTTCTAGCTTAGAGGCATACAGGGTCTAATAGATGGCTTTCTCTTATATAAATGCTAAAGGAAAATGCTACTCTTGCTTAGAATTTGTTTGGTTTGTATTAATGTTTGGTATGACATAAGTTGCAGTGTCAAAAGTGGAAAAACCATGTCTAAGAACTACCCTAATCATAAAGGCTGCCCTCTCACCATCTGTTTACAGATGAATCTGCTGATCAACCTTCACTTTCAAGGCATTCCTCAAAAGTCATGGTCCCCTAAACATTAGATATATAAATACTTTTAAAAAAGAAGGCCTTTTGATCTTTTAGGCTGTGTTTGAAGGCAAGCATGCACTATGGTACACATCCCTCAAAAAGTGTGTATCATATATGCACCTTATAATTATAAAAAAAAAAATGACATAATTTTATATTTTCTGAATTATAACTAAAAAAATGTTATAACCAAATACAACATGAAGTATAATTAAAGATTTCATGAGTCATAACTAAAGAAGAAAATGACATAACTAAGGGTACATATGGTATACCTCTTTCAAAAGTGTGTATATTAGAATTTTCTGTATTTGAATTATGAATTTGAGTAAAGATTTAAAAATAAAAAAGCAAAGGGAAAAGACAAAGTGAAATATAAATAAAATATAAGTTAAATTTTTTTATTTTCTAAATCTCTATCTAAATCCATAATTCAAATACAGCTAATGCAAAGAGTGAGAAATTGTTTACCTAATTAGGTTACTTGTTAAAGCAAGTGAAATGAGGTTTGTTGGGCTTTTTCAATCAGGCATGATTCATGATCTGTACGATTGTGGTAAGGTAGAACGGAGCCCTAAATCTTACTAATTTAAGAGCTTAATTATAATAAATCTTGAAGAAAAATATAATTCGTGCTCGGTATTAATAGCTGAAAGCATCACTAGCTTACGTTCTCACTAGAGTAGCATGATACATGCAGAATCCCCTTTCGAGAATTGACCGGCTACTTGGTTAGTGGTTAATTTGCTAAGATCATATAGTTGAATCTAGGTAGATTACCACAAATACTTGAGTCTTCAACTTTGAAGACAATCCAGTGTGTACAGAATTCCATTCAAGCTCTGTTTAAAACCCCACAAAACATATTCCATTTTTCTTTGCAATTCTCTGATTATTTTATGCTCCCAATAACACTTCAAAAAAAAAAAAAAACACTTTTTGTTCATAAATCTAACTTGTTTTCATTTCAACTATACCGGATCTCTATCTCCATTTGTATATTCACTATTGTTTATTTGTTGTTGTTGTTGTTGTTGTGTTTCCCCCACACAACTCACATTTCATATTAATAATTTATCTGTCCAAGTTCAAAATGAAATCAAAATGTTGTAAAATAATGTCTTTATTGTAAACTACACATTCAAAACTCAGTCGCTTTGCTTTAACTTTTAAATTTAGACCATCTAATATCTAATTACATTGCAGTGAAAAGAATGGAAGAGGATCAAGATCCCATTTTCGAAGTCAACCACCAATAAAAGTAACTCTTAAAAATCCCAAAGGCTTTTGAGGATAAAGTCAAGATAAACCCCAAGTCTTACAACAGTGGGTTGGCCGGTGACAGAGGGAGGAAAGGGATGGCTTGAAACAACTGAAAGTTTAAAGTTCAACAAGTAGGTGAAGGAAAAGTGAAAAAGTAGAGTTTATTATCAACCTAAAGCAAAGAAGACATTATTGGAGTGTGTCCTACATCGCCTATCTGTCCTAATTATAAAGTTCTAGTTTTCCTCGTCTTAATATCTAGATTTTAAGGAGTGAGAGCTGGGTTTTTTAATTTGATATCTAAGGGGGATTGTTGGTCTGGATTTGGGCCATCATCATGCCGTGGCAAAGGTTCGGATTAAGACCGAGTCATAAACCCATCATGGCACGTGCTAGGGGGATTGTTGGCCTGGGTTTGGGCCATCATCATGCCATGGCGAAGGTCCGGGTTAAGGCCGAGTCATAATCAACTTGTGACCTTTGGTGCTATACCCTTAAGGGAAATAATGTTGTGCCTTTACCACTACCTATGAGTTTTGGTAAGATTGGCATACTACTTGAGGGCAGTGATGGGGGAATTGTTGGCCTGGATTTGGGCCAGCATCATGTCGTGGTTAAGGTCCGGGTTACGGCCGAGTCATAGTTAACTTGTGGCCATTGGTGTTGTACCCTTAAAAGGAATAATGTCGCGTCTTTACCACTACTTGTGGATTTTGGTAAGATAATAAGTGCTTGATACTATTGATATCAGAGCTTGGTTGAGCCTGTGACTGGTGTACCGTTTGTCCGGCTACTGTATATTGTGGTCCATGAGGATGTATTGGAATGTGTCCCACGTCACCTAGAGTTACCCCATCCGTACTAATTAGAAGACTTTAGTTTCCCTCTCCTTAATACGTAGGTAGCTCGGACTTTTTAATTCACATCTGGTACCTTGTGAAAATGAAATCAATATCATTGTCAGTGTGGTTCCGAAAAAAGAAATGAAAAAATAGCTCAATATTGAAAGTCTTTTCAAATCCAGAAATGTTGAAGAAGAGAAAAAAAAAAAAAAAAAAAATAGGTCAAATGTTGAGAGTCTTTTTAAATCCAAAAATGTTTCTACTTGTGTTTTCCACCATCATATAACTGTAATTTCTTTTCTTAAATGCAAATAGCCATAATCAATCTTTTCAAATTCAGAAATGTTAAAGAGAGGGAAAAAATAGCTCAATGTTGAGAGAGTCTTTTCAAATCCAGAAATGTTTATGCTTGTGTTTTCCACCATCATATATATAACTATAATTTATTTTCTTAGATGCAGATAGCCATAATCAGTAAAAAATTACTGCTTGCTTGTGTTTTTCACCATCATATATATAGCTATAAAAAAAAAAAAAAAATTCTTAAACGCGGACAGCCATTTATAAAATCAGTTCAAAAATTAGTCTAACTTTCACAATTTCTCGGCTTCTTGGCATAGAAAATAAGTTCAATGCCAGCATTGATATTAGAAAGAAACATCATATGCTTGCTTGTGCTTTCACCATCATATATATAACTATAATTTCTTTTCTTAAATGCGGACGGTCAATATGTAAAATCAGTTCAAAAACCGGTCCAACATCCACAATTTCTCGGCTTCTTGGCATAGAAAATAAGTTCAATGCAAGTATTGATATTATTGTTCACTGCCGAGTCAAAAGTATAGAAAGAAACATCATATATGAACATGACCGTACCAATTAGGGGTGTGCATAATACCGCCGAAACCGCCGAAACCGCCAAAACCGCACCGTACCGCACCGCCAAGGCAAATTTGTTATTATTTGTCAATTGAACCGCCGGTTTTTGGTAAGAAAAATGGCAAATTCTAGTAACACTTTCATCAATCCGCCGGTTTCTATTTTTTTTCCAAACCGCACCGACCCGCACCGCTATTAAATCATGTTTTATAGGATTCTAAAAATTCTTTTTTACTTAAGTTTGCTTGTTGTTCTATACCTTAGAATATAGTATTACATTACTGCTCGAGGGGAATTTTATGTATTGTATTTGATTATTGTAGCTTCCACAGATGCTTGTAATGAACTGATGGCATAGTCGTTGATATTATCATGTTATTGCTACACTTGCTGCATCAGAAGAAACCTTCGCAAGATGCTTAACATCATGATATCTCTCGTCTTTTTTTTACTCTTTGATTTAAGTTTTGTAATTTGAATTATATTTTTTATAAACCGCCAATCCGCCCGAACCGCCAAGGCAAATCCGCCATTATTTGCCAACTGAACCGCCGGTTTTTGATAAGGAAAATGGCAAATTCTAGTGGCACTTTTATCAATCCGCCACCCGCCATACGGTTTCTATTTTTCTCTCAAACCGCACCGACCCGCACCGCGCACACCCCTAGTACCAATAGTCGCGTGGCCAAAAAATTCCTTTGAGTGTATTGTTTAATCAGTTATCATCAATGTTATTTAAATTATATAAATATATAAATATATTTAGTAAATATAATTGGGACGGGAGAAGCAAAATCCTTCTCTGCTCCGCTTCATCAGCACAATAGAAAAAACTCATACAGGTAAGGATGTAAGGGCAAAGCTGTGCGAGGGAAATGACCATTCCTAATTTGGCCAAATAAAGCATTTTCTTTGTATGGACAACCTTATTCTCCCTAGGAACAATCTAGAATTTACAATTAAGTATAGTGCTCTCTTGAAACCTTTCACAACCTTTCTAGAACTATTTAGAATCTACTTTAGAATCTTCTATACAAGTTCTAAAATTATGTTCAATATTCTTACATTTTCTTAAAGTTTTTGGGAGATTCCGAAACCTTCCATTAGCCTCTAATGTTCTAACCCCCTCATCTGGTGAAGACTTTGTGTAGACAGTAGAGTGGCCAAAAAGTTTCTTCAGTGGTATCATTTAGTCAGTTATGAGCAATATCATTACATCATATTTTTAATTTTAGAATGCATATCAAAATAAATTTTTACAACTATAAATATACTAAAATATCAAAGATAATAATATTACAAAGCAATTCAAACTAGTCAAATTACACAACAATACTTAGGAACACGAATATACTATTTCTTCAATAAAATTAAAAACAGCAAGATTGCGATTTTCAATCAATCAAATAGAGAGAATAGACAAAATGATTCTTGTTGATAAAAACAAAATAGGTTAAGCTTTTCTCATGGTGGTCATTTCAATTTGAGAAAGCATTTCAATTTGGTAAGCCCATTTTGGGACCAACTTCGGTGATCCAAACTGTTCACTTTTTAATACTCGTTTAATAAAATATTTATGTAGAAAATCAAGATGATCGAATATCGATAGTTATATGTTTGAATCAAATTTATATTATAAAAAATAAATGGTTATTCTTAAAATTATATTTATCATATATTTTTTTTAACAAATATGATTCGAAGATATAATTACCGATATTAAATTATTTTTATTTTTTATATACATATTCTACTTAACAAATCTTAAAAATGAACGATTTAAATAATCAAAATCAATTCAAAAATGGACCTACAAAACTCAAACATTCTCAAATTGAGACGATAACTTGAGAGAAACCAAATCCAAAATAAAATGTCATCGTAAGGAATTAACAATTTCATACTTCAAAAGAAGTCTGTTTTTCTTTTTCTTTTTTTCATTTTTTTATATAAACTCTACTTATATATAAAATTTATATAAAAAATAATAATAAAAAGAATCTTTATGAATATTTTATTTTAAAATAAAAGGTCCATATTAAATTACTTCATATTATACAAAAATTATATATGAATTTTTTTTATATCATTATTCAAAAAAAATAATACCATGATATTTATTATGTCAATAAGGCTACACTCATCATATTTTTACATGATATCTAATATATAACATACATAACAATTATTGTAATAATATCCATATAAGCCTCATTTATATTTATATTCATATTCAATCATTAATAGTTATACGTACTAAACAAAAAAATGATATAAAAATATAACAAACATAAAATTAATTATTTTTTGTTAAACCAAAAAAAAAAAATTGTTGATATATCTATTTTCTTGAACAATTTTAATGTTGTCAATTTATGAAATCCTCTCAAAAATTTTATATAATAGTACATTACTCTTTTAAAAAAAAAAACATTCAAAGTCCAGTAGGTTAATTGAACCCACTACATCATGCACAGCTCCACCCATGCATAGCAAGGTCACATTTATTGGAGACTGAATACACAAAAACAAGATTGATTCTGCAAGCTTTGCCACTAACAATTGCCGTTCACAGAATACGAAAGTCCATCCTCGGCTTTCAATAACATTGAGCGCTATATTAAGCATGCAAAGGAAGTAAAACAAGCAAGTCACTAGTACACAGCGGATTGATTCCAAACAAGGATCTGTCCTTAAACTGGAGTCAAACCAACCACACCTGAAAACACAGTTTCACAATAAGAACTCATAAGCAAGTTAAGCATGTAAAGCAACTCCCAAAAACCAAACCAATCATTGCAGATAAGGAGGCACAGATATTGCTGAGAGATGACATTTGGATGAGCAAGCATGCAAAAGTAATGATCAAGCGTAATATTTGGATGAGCTTAGAATCCCTTCAAATTTTATAGAATGCACAACTTCGCATCAAGACATCATAAGGAACTAATGCAGCAAAAGAGTAGATCAACATAAACCCACCATGGTAACCACAGTAAAATAGAAACTTCACAGGCATATATTTTCATAGGAGGTTCAGCAAAATGGATGTCTTCTCATCATGTCAACAATATTGACATCATCCAAATGAAGTACAAGTTCTTCATGTCACATTTTTTTCATGAACACACCATTTCTTTGAATCTTCTATGGTTCTGTACTATTTATAGTTTCACTAGAAATATTGGCGTACAAGTCTATTTCTTTATTTCTTCAATGTTTTTATAAATTGTATCTGATACTAGAGGGAGACTAGGGAGCTAGATTTTCCGCTAAACGAACATCATAAAAGTCAGTTGTCACTTAAATAGGAAAATATATTTAAGAGCCATGGACTTGACTTTGCACTAAATTTTAATACGTTAAGTGGAAGGTAGATTTAGATTTTAAATCACTCTCCACCAAAAAGTAGGGGTCAAGCTACCTATTACCTCTCTCGTACCCTGCTGTAAGTGGCGGCCTCGTGCACTAGATATGATCATTTTTATTAAATAAAATTTATATGAAGCTCAATTTCAAAAAATTATACTCAAAAGCATTGAAAACTAATGTTTCGGTACTTCATTTGGGTTTTATTACCCAGACTCTCAGGCATATATAGTTATTAACATTTGGATGTCTACAATGATAGTTCAAACACCAATCACATGTCATTCCATTAGACAAAAGTAAAATCAACATACTGCAATATTTAAAATTAATTATTTAATAGATAGAAAAGCATGAAGGACTTGTATCTAATTTTTGCGCTTCATTTAATGGTGGAAAGAAACAAGAAGATCCAATATTCCACAAAAAATCCTCATATTGTGCTCCTTCACAATAGCCATAACGGGGTCAAGAGCCAAGCCTTCCACCTCTTTCCTACCCTACCACCCAACCAAGCATGCCAAAAGTCTGTTACCAAACATCACAAGACTCAAATCCAATGCCTTGCAATGTAAATGCAGGTACAGATGATTCACCTAATTAGACTTGCACATGCAACAGCAATTAACCGTGATATGACAACTCTTACTGAGAGTATCAATGGAAAAATCTTCTCATGAGCAGCATTCCAAACAAAAAACACAACCTTAAGCCAACTGACCAAACCCCTTTCCAGGAGGACGCTCCACCGTCACCTAGCAAAGCTCCGTGAAAAGATTTCACCTCAAGCACACCATGACAAGATGACGGAGGAACCCAACAACACATATTTGTTTCCTTCAAAAACTGGATGTTCATAAAGGAGCTGAAATAAAGCCAAAAGCTCGTCTGCCTTCTAGTCTTGCACATGCCCCTCAGAAAAATCCCAAAAGGAATGGATACCATCATCCCTCCAGATATACTCCACCACAGTAGCCCCCTCATTCCTATCCAGATAAAAAATAGTTGGGAATAATCTTTCCAAGGTCTAATACTCGCTTCAGTTGTTCTCAATTTAAAAGGTGAGCAAAGTATGAAGAGGAGGAGGCCACTAAGGCTTCATTTCGTAATCAGGTTCTTGTGTTGGGTATAGACCAGAGGAAGTCAAACTGGGTTAAAAAGGAAAATGGACCATGGATAAGAGGTGTGGGACAGAGAGAAAGCTCAACACCTGACCATTTTTTTTTGGATCTATTAGTCTCAATAGCCTCTCTCTCATAAATGAAAGCCCAACGTCAAGGTGGTCAACGATTGGACACTGAGAAACTGTTTTGATCCAACAGGGATATTCTTTTGTGGTGACCGAGGGGAATATTGGGCCATCATTCTAGCTTGTGGCTCAATCTCAAAGCCATGCCAACGTAAGTGCAATTAGCTCGCGCCAGGTTTCTCAAGACTTGCTTAAGCCCAAGGTTTTGAAACCCGGACCGGATCGGCCGGTTCAACCGGTGACCGGATGGGGTTCCAGTCCTGTTAGCCCACTTAAACCGGCCAATTGCAAAAACCGGGCTATTTATTGAAAACCGGTGAACCCACCGGTTAAACCGGTGAACCGGTTGACCCGGTCACGGGTTGATCGAACCGGTCTGGCTCCTATTTTTTTTTTTTTTTTTTTTTTTTTTTTAAGTTTTTCTTTTGTTTTCTTTCTTTCTTTCTTTCTTATTTTATATATATATATATATATATATTATATATAAAATATAAGAATATAAGAAAATTTTAATTTGAAACTTTTTTTAAGGGTCTCCTCTTGTGAGGAATCCCATTAAGAGTTTTGATGAAATTATTGTGAAAGTCTTCACCTATTTATAAGAAAAAAATTCTTTCAAAAAGACTCAAGAAATCCATGTGGGATTCAATCAAATGTATTGGAGGGAATATTGAAATTTTGATATCCCTCCAAAATTTTTGCTCTCCTTTCAATCAAATTATTTGAATTAAAATCATATGGAAGGAATATTAAATATTTGATTTCATCTTCCAAAATTGAAATTAATAATATTTCAAAATATATTATTATATTTTTCAGTAAAAAAAATATTAAGACAAATATTTAAGATAATTTAATACTCTTAATATTTTTAATTTTTAATTTTATTACTTATATTTTTATTTAAATATAATTTTAATATATTTATTACGTCACGGTTCAATTCCAGTTCAACCTGACCGTTGAACCGGTGACCCGTCCACCCGATCCTTTTTCTGGTTCATTCACCGGTCTGGTTTTTAAAACATTGCTTAAGCCTATAAATCCTCTCCGTTGTGCTACTTTTCCTCTTCAAAAGTGCTTTAAACATATAGGAGAACCACCCAAACCCTCTGTCCCAAAAGCAGCCTATACACTACTGTATTTTACCCCCAAATAACCTGCTTTTGACATGCATGTACTGTGATCTCCCAAGCCAAATTCACTACACCACCCTTCCTCTTAGCACAACACAACCTATGCCACAACTACTTGAACCCATCCCCCCTCTATGTTACCTAGAACATGAATCGTTCTAGTACGTGAAACGGGAACGGGAACGGGAACGGGAACGGGAACGTGGTACGCCACATGCTCTAAAATGTGGTACTATAAGGGTAGGCTTGTATATATTATACTTCAGAATTTAGGGTATTTCTAAAGTAAATTTTTTTTAACTATTAGAAATCTAATAAAATGTAATATTTTTTATGAGCATTATGATTCATTTTTTGATATTTTTGTCTTGTCAAAACTTAACTCACCTTAGATTTAGTTCATTATATTTGATTTTTCTCCTCCTAAGGTAACATTTAAGAACATATATTGAAAAAAACTTTTGGGATCATTTTAGATCACTAAATTTACTGTTTTGGAACGGAAGTGTATCATATTTCGGAACGTGCGTACCAATACATAATTCGTTAGAGTATTAACGTTTTTTGGTAACATAGGTCCCCCTACTATTAGGGAAACAATCCTGACTACCCTACTACCAGTTTCTTCCCCGCGTGATGCCTTTATTCCTCAAGTGAAGCCCTTCCCTGCATCTTGTAGCTCACGGTGGTTCATCAGTAGGGGTCATTAAGGGTAAAACCGTAGTACACTTTCCATACCAGCTAGCAACTTTGATAGAGGAGATCAATGTAATTTCAAAAACCACAAGCAAAGTCCCTTGTAATTGTAAAAAATCTCAAGGGAGGTCCATGTAATTATCCCTTTGTTTCTTTTTCACCTTGACACATGACAAAATAAGCCTTCAACCCCACCCTTTTTTGAAATGTCATACCACCACTTTTCCCCCATGTTACAATGACTTTGGTTCAATTCATAACTTTACTCATAGCTAGGATAATCACTCAAGCATAAAATCAAACATAGCGTGAATATATCTCAAAGCAGCCCAAGACAAGAAACAAGTCAAAGAAATGTGAAGTTAGTGTATTTGCATACCACATGCCAATCGTCCACCTGCATTGCCAGTGGAAAGGCTAAGTTCGTGACCACCTACAAATAGATAACGAAAAGAGATGAATGTACAAAATACCAATAATAACAGATGAAGGAAATGTTTTTACACTTTTTAATTTTTTTGCTGACAAAAATTAGTACAATGATAAAGATAGCAAAAAATTGGAAGTAAAGTTCAAAACAATGAACATGAATTTTTACCCTTTCCAAGGTCATCCTCAAGCTCATGAACCACGAGGGCCCTGCCGATGACAGCATTAGGTCCAGTAAGTGGTATCTGCACATCTCAGCCCAACAGAAATAAGTAACAATAGCAACCGAAAATGCCAAACCCTAAAAAAATTCTACTGAGTCTGTACACGCAAAAAAGCAATACCTGGTTATCCACTATTGTTGCCTCTGCCACCCCTGAATTATGCCAACGAACACAAAAAATGGGTATCACAGATGATACAAACAAATTTTTTTAAGAAATAATTGAAAATGTAATTACCATCAGCATTAGCAACTATGTTTCCCAGGTCACCCGCATGACGGATTTTATCTTCAGGAGCACCGTGTGTCATACCATTAGGATTAAAGTGTGCTCCTATCACAACATAACAATTGAGAACAAAAACCAAAATTATACATTAAACAACAAAAACTAAGATAAAATTTATCATTAAACAAAAAAACATTAATGACCAACATTTCAAGTGGTTTCAAGCCTCAAATATGATCAAATCCAACCTGTTGACATACACCCATTTGTTGTATCTCCAAATTCGTGCTACAAAAACAATAAAAGTCAAAATTTCAGAAATTCACCTATCATTTAAAGCTGAAACTAGATCCAATTAATAAAATAAACAATTTTTTAACAATACTCACTAGATGGAATCCATGAAGTCCCGGAGTGAGTCCTGTAACACGAACATTCACAGTAGTTGGACCTATCCAAAAACAAAACCCATTTCACAATTCGGACTTTCAATTCAATTACACAACTACCCATTTCACAATTCGCTTCGCACTTTCAATTCAATTACACAACTACCCATTTCACAATTCGCATTTCAATTCAATTACACAAATACCCATTTCACAATTCACACTTTCAATTCAATTAAACAAATACCCATTTCACAATTCGCACTTTCAATTCAATTACATAAATGTATTATTCATAGGAATTAGAGAGGCGAAGGGTTAGAAAGAGAAGGGACCATTGTCATCTTGAGTGAGGGTTACAACGCCTTCGACATTGGAGGTGCCTTTGAGGACGGCGACGGCTTTCTTGGTGGCGGCGACGACGACGGTGGAGAGAGGCTTGGGATTGGCGGAGATAGAGAGGGATTGGTGGGTGAGTTTGAGGGAGAGGCCGTGGAAGGAAGAGCGGAGAGGTGGGTTTTTAGGGTTTGAGAGGAGTAGTGGGTAGAGGAGAGCTTGAGATGGGAGTGTTGTATGAGAGGCCATAGTTGTTGTTGCTAATGGGGTTGCCTGATGTACCTAATACAAAAAGGCTAATGGGTCTTGCATTGCATTGGCTGAGGATGAGATAATGTTAATATGTGAGCTACTCTAGAGTCACTCACTGGTATATTCCACACTCTGTTCTCTCTCTCCACTTTCTGGATGGTTCTTTGTTTTTTTTTTTTTTTTTTTTTTTTTTTTTTTTTTTTTTTTTTTTTTTTTTTTTTAAGAGTGGATGGTTCTTTGTTTGAACTCACAAATACAAATAGAGCTAGGGCATGTTTGGTTGTGATTTTTTTTATTAAAAAAAATATGAAAAGAAAGCTTTTCATAATTTTTTGTATGAGTTGAAATTTTTATAATTTTTTTATTTGTTTTTGTTTTTGACTAAAATAGTTAATGCCAAACACCTCTAACTATACACAAATATAAAAGAAAAATATTATGAGCCATGAAATTTTGTCTCAAATTTTATCCAAAAATTAGATATTGATAGAATAATTGTAATTCATAATGTTTTTTGGTACTTTTTTTTGAGCCCTTAGGATTGTTTAATAATATAAAAAAATCATTCAGAATTTTCATACAATGTGAACATTGTCATGAAAATGAGTTTACTTAGAAAAATTACATTTTCAAATCATTTTTATAGATTTATTTTTTTTAATATGAATTTTATATATGGATAGAATTTTTTAAATATAAATGTGCTAATTTTAATTTTATTCACTAAATTATTACTATTTTTTATATTTAAAAAAGATACACTTTAAAATTTAAACAATTTAAACTACATCATTAAATATTTATTATTATTTTTTATTTTGAACAAAGTCTCACAACTAATTTAATGAATATTTGACTGTATGATTTAAATTTTTTAAATTATAAAATTATTCTTTTGCATTATAAATTAGGCTTTCATAATTACAATTTTGGACCATATCTTCAATTGAATCACATACATTGAAAATATATATATATATATATATATGTAACGATTAAATAAACAAGACTGATAATTTAATAATAAAATAGAAAAATTACATAATTTAATTAATAAAAGTATAATTAAACCAATAAAATAAAAATGATGAATTTCACTAACAGTCCTTATAGTTTGGGACTTATGTTGCTTTGATCTCTGACTTTTTAATTATGATACATTTGACACCGAATTTTGAATCTCGTTCTAAATAAGGATAATTGAATATATTGTTGCTTCATTTGAAGAATAAAGTAGTCATACAATTTATTTTGTATTAGTTAACTTATGTGTTGTGTGAAATATAATAGCATTTTTTTCAATGAATAATATTAGAACTTTTTTAGTTATAAAGTTCTGTTTGGTTTGGTTTGGTTTTCAGAAAAATTTTCAAAGAAATGAAAAATTAAATTAGTGAAAAAAATTTAAAACACATCATTTTTATATAATTTTATTTTTTGGGAGGATAGAAATAATTTTTTTAAATAAATTTTTGTGATATTTATTTTCGCTCAATCAGTTTTTATTTTTTAAAAAAGTCAAGCATGGCAACAATTTTGATGTCATTATTAAACCAATATATTAAATCAAAAAATCCAAAACTAAACATATTGTATATATTAAACATATCTATTATATATTAAAAGCCTAACAATCATCCATTATATGATAACTATTCAAAAATGTCTATTAACAACAAATACAACCATCTAGTATATGATAATCATCCAAAAATATCAACAAAAATAACTACTCATTACATTATCATCATCCAAACATATATTCAAAATTAATTTGGTAAAAAAATAATAAAAAATATATCATTTTTATATAATTTTATCTTTGGTGAATAGAAATAATTTTTAAAAATTTAAAAATAAATTTTTGATATTTATTTTTATCAAATTAGTTTATATTTTATCAAATTAACAATTTTATCCTTGAAATGGAGTTATAATATTTTTCATTATTCTTATTTTGAACGAGATTCAAAATTTAAAATTAAACATAACACAATTAAAATATTAAAAATTAAAATGATATAAAATTCAAATTATAAGTACCGTCATTATAATTCGTCCAAATAAAAATTCAGGATTATAGAGACAAGCTAGTTAGGTCCTGTCTTAAAAATAAATAAATAAATAAAAAAGATCGCGGACTAAGGATTCATTTGAGATTGTTTTTTTTTTAATTTAATCACATATATTTATAATTTTTTGGAATGCTTAACGTTGACTTTTTGGTGAGTGATGAGTGTGTAAAATGATTTAAAGTGTTTTTTTTTTTTTTTAACAAAATGGGTTTTTTAGTCAATAAGTTAATTTATTAACCAGTATCAAATGAAACCTAAGTAAGGCTCAATCCGACATATAATCTAAAAGTTCTATATGAAGTGTGGCTCTGAAATTGAAGTCTAATAAATTTATATATTAAAAAATAATAAATTTTTTTAAATAAATAATTTGTAGTTAACTTGATAATGCGAACATTAATTTCTTCCCTCAATATTTAAGTGCAAAATTTGATGGGAATATTTTTCCTCTTGTAATCCTGGCAGGCAGGGAAAATGTCTGGGATATGTTTTTGGTTATTTTATTTTGTTTTTGTTTTTAATTTTTAATTTTTTTCATTTTTTATATTGGATATGTCCGGTTTTTTTATTGGAAAATTTTGTCAAAACTTCCTCATAGTAAAATTTTAATGCATTAAGGATAAGTACAAAAAATCTCTTAGAAAGTTCACCACGTATCACTATTACCAAAATATCTTTTGTGAGTTATTTAATATTTTAAATTTTAAAATAATATGACTTTTGATCTAAATGTCGATTTTTAATAAAATTTATATTTTTAGAATTCTCTCATTAAGATCTATATTGACTTTGAAATTCTTAAAAAGAAAAAATTACCATCGAAATTGACATAAATAGTAATATGTTATTCTATTTGATAGTAACATGTTACAGTTTGTTCTGAACAGAACATCAGTAACAAAAACAGAGTGCGACTCTCCCTGAATATGAACTCACACTATTTCTACAAATAAAAACTCATACATACTCGTAAAATACTCAATCGCAACTTCAAATACCCTCTTTGTGCTAATCGAAAATGACACATTAGCGGCACATCGTAAAATATCAATTTACATTGTCAATTGATACAATAAAGTTTGCATTTCTTTCTCTCCAACCACTGTTAATGTTTGTGAGAATCAGTTGCCGTTTGATAAGTGACATCCAAACCATAATCATTTTATTTTTTCTCTCACAAAAAAGCCAAAATATTTTTTCTAAATGGAGCTGATTTAGCCAGGCTCAATTAACGAAAAAGTCCAGCTAAAAAAGTTCTTCCCAAACGAACACTATTTCTTTGGTGTTGAAAAGCATCAAGTTGAATCAAAATTGAAAATCTTACGAGCCAAAAAGTAAGATATTGCAAAGATAAAAAATGTCCAATACAAAAATAAAACTCTACAAACAATGAATTGGAGAGCAGATTGAAAATACTGCAAAGATCGATGGAGAGTTTGTACTAGCTAGGGTTCCTACGACTCGGAGAACAAATTAAGGATCGTCAAAGTTTACATATTGGAGATCATCAACTTCGTTGATACAGATTTTCAAATCTGTGAGATTATATATGCAAGGACAATATTGTTCCAAAAAAAATAAAAAATAACAAGGAACTTTTATCTGTCCTTCCTGAGTCATACGCTTTCTCCTTAAAGGATTTATGAAAGAAAATAAACGTGGTTGGCCTTCACCCTAAAAAAGGCCTAGATGGGGGTTTTGGCAAAAAAAAAACTCTTTTTTATTTATATTTTTTGGATTTTTAAAACCAAAAATAATAAAGTAGTTCCAAACGCCAAATAGTTTGTAGAGATCTTAATTTTTTATAATTACACATGAAACCTTGAGCTTTAGGTTAAAAGCATTTTAGCCTCTAGTTTCGTAAAAGTCTACCAAATGGCCCAATAAAGAATAATTTTTCCGTATATTATCATAATTAAATCATAGACCACCACTTTATAATTGGAAATACCCTAAAACTTGGTTTTTATTTGTTTACCTCCTAGTTTCTAAATTAATTCATACATTTTATGTATTGGGCAAATTATAAAAAAAATACTCCAGGGTTTAGTGTATTTTTCACATTAAACCCTAACATTTTAATTTTAACAATTTAAACCCTGAATTTCTAACCATGTCCTAATGTTAACCCTCTATATATTTTCGTTTGTTTCTGTTAACTTTTTACACTTATTTAATACACGTGTCACTTTTTTATTCGTCCATAATTATTATAATTATTTTATTTCTAAATTACTTTTTTTTCTATCAGCTCTTTCTCTCTCTCTCATTCTCTCTCTTTCTCTCAAAACCCTAACTCTCTCCGTCTTTTTCTTCCACCCTCGCTCTCCTCCACCGTTGTTCCTCATCCGCGGTAGTTGTAGATTTGTCGCCACAATGGTTGTCAATCCACCCGCAACTGCACCACATCTGGCATCATTTCTCTCATCTTTCTCTCTCTCTCTCTCTCTCTCTCAAGCCACCGATCTCCTTCTCACTTTTTCACTCGCTCGCTCCGGCCATGAATCCTCGACACCGTGTTTACCAAAACTCAGATCAAGCCTCTTCTCTGGCGACATCTCACCGGTTGCCTCTGATTTGGATTCTCGACTTCAATCTGGGTTTTGTCCCATTTGAAGGCTTGGATTGTCTCATTTGTGGGTGAGAATGCTACATATGTTAGCTTTGGTCTTCCAAAGTGGGTCAAGTGTTCGAGCAAGAGGTGCACCGGCGCTGGTATGGTTTGGTTTCGAGCGGTTGGTGTAGCTTCCGCCGAAGTCATAGCTACGTTGTTGTGGTAAGCTTTGCATGGGTCTGGTGAAGGTTTTATCCAACTCCGGTAGAACTATGAAGCTGCTATGACAATTAATGGCCGACGGGACTGTTGTGGAGAGACTGTTATGTCTAACCGGTGTATGGGACTGGGTTGTTCCCAGATTCGGTGTCGACGATGGTGGAGTCACTGGGTTTCTCTACTCGGGTGTGAGCTTGGTGAGAGAATGAGAGAGAAAAGAGAGAGAGAGCTGATAGAAAAAAAGAAATGAGCTTTTTTGATAAATCCTTTTTCTAAGAGTTTTATTCCATCCAACCCATATTCTTTTTTACTATTCCATTAGGTCCTATTTGAGGTAAGAAGACCAAAATACCATTTTTATCTACTTATGTTCCATTTAGTCCACATTATTTTCTTATGTTTCAAAAAGTCCTATGGGTGACATAATTACCAAAATACCCCTAATGTGAATGTTCACATCGTCAATGTGAATGTTCACACCGTCAATGTGAATGTTCCTATTTGAGATAAGAAAACCAAAATACTCTTTTCATCTACTTATGTTCCATTTAGTCTACATTATTTTCTTATGTTTCAATAAGTCCTATGGGTGACATAATTACCAAAATACCCCTAATGTGAATGTTCACATCGTTAATGTGTAGGGGCTCAGCCCAGCCCGGGCCGGGACCAACCCATGTAAAGCCTCGTGGGTGCTTGCCAAAATTCGGGCAGGGCTAGACCAGCCAACGGGCCAAAAAATTAGGCCTAGGCCCTAGCCCTGGCACAAAGGTATTCAGGCTTTGGGTGCCCCGGTGGGTCGAGCCAAAGGGCTTGGGCCTAGACTTGGGCTTGGGTCGGGCTTGGGTGAATATTCACATTGTCAACGGGCCTGGCCGGGCTGAGCCCACCTCGAGCAGTCCACGGGCCGCAGGCCAATTTTACACTTCTATCAATGTGAATGTTAATATGTTAATGTGAATATTTACATTATCAACGGACCGGGCCCGCCCCGGCCCAAGGGGGAGCTTCGGACCGCCCACGGGCTACGGGCTAATTTTACATTCTTACCAATGTGAATGTTAAAATATAAATATTTACAGCTCGCCCCGCCCCGCGCAACGGGCGGGCTTCGTGTCGCCCACGGGCCGCGGGCCAATTTTACACTCCTATAAATGTGAATGTTAACATGTCAATGTGAATATTCACATTATAAACGGGCCTGGCCGGGCCCGCGGACGGGTTTCGGGCCACCCACGGGCCGCGGGCCAATTTTACACTCCTATCAATGTGAATGTTAACATGTCAATGTAAATATTCACATTGTAAACGGGTCGGGTCGGGCCCGTTAGCGGGTTTCGGGCCGCCTACGGGCCTGTAGACACTCCATTTTTGACCGACCTCAAGACTCGGACGTCATCGATTGAGCGCTCGGTGATTGGGCATGTTGTGCTCATTTTGAGGTTTCAGAGTTTCGGCTGAGAGCCTTACCTCCGGACCTCGGGACCCTTTTGTGCTTTGCCTCGGTTTGCAAACTAGGTCTTATTTTGTCTTCCCCAAGGGAGGGAGAGGTCTTGTAGACCATCTCTCAGTGGCCATGGGCTACTTTTCGTGGTCGTAGGCCACTTTTTCCATTTGGAGATCAATTTCTCGTTTTCGAAACCGTCGGTCGTGCGCCTCCGTTCAGGACCGCTTAACTTTCTCTGTTTGCTCCAGTTTTTGGCACATACCTTGTTTCCTCTCTCTATAGGGACACTGTGGCCCGGGAGACCACCTTTGTGGTCACACGCCACTTTCGATGCTTAACAGTCAGTTTTCGGGGCACCCGGCTGCGCGTTTTGGCCCCCGAACCCTCGTTTTGCATCCGTCTTGGTTCATTTTTGGCATGGATCTTGTTTTCATTGTTTAGAAGGTGGTACAACTGTGGGAGACCACCTTTTCTCCTTGGAGACCACTTTTCTCCTGCCGGCCGATTTTCTTGTCAGATAACTGGTCTCCCTCATTTTTGGGCCACAATTGCTGGTCTCCCACCACACCACTAGCTTGCATTCAGTTGGGAGACCACCAAATGGGGCTGACGACCACTTTTTGATGAATTGACCCTTTGAACTGGCTGGCCGACCACCTGAACTAGTCGGCTCCTGTAGACACCCCATTTTTGACCGACCTTAAGACTCAGACGTCACCGATTGAGCGCTCGGTGATGGTGCATATTGCACTTGTTTAGAAGTTTCAGAGTCTCGGCCGCGAGCCTTGCCTCCGGACTTCCGGGCTCTTTCGTGTCTTGCCTCGGTTTGCGAACCAGGCTCCGTTTTCTCTGTTTTCTCTTCCCGAAGGGAGGGAGAGGTCTCGTAGATCATTTCTCAGTGGCCGTAGGCTACGTTTCATGGTCGTAGGCCATTTTTCCCGTTTGGAGCCCGGTTTTCGGTTTTTCGGAGCCGACGGCCGTGTGCCTCGGTTCGGGATCGCTTAACCACCTCCGTTTGCCCCGGTTTTTGGTATACACCCCACCACCATCCATTCCAACAACTTGGAGCTGTTTTTCAGAGCTTGGGAGCACCATTTCTCAGACCAAGACCTGCTGGTCCATTGGTCTTCAAGGGTAAGCTTCTTTTCCCTCTTTTTTGTTCCTATCTTGCTCTATATCTAATCCTTGCTTGAAAGCATTTTTGGGCTCCGACCCAAACTGTAAATAGTCATATTTTGAGCTCCTTTTCATGTTTTATTAAGGACCTTTTGCTGTTTGAGAACCCCAGCTACCACTTGCTTCTTTAACTTTCTTTTAGGCCTATTTTTGTATGTTATTTTAGGCCTACTTGTGTTTATTTTTGTGGCTGGTCATAAAATACAAAGTGTCTTGTTTTGAGCCCCTCTTCAACTTTGTTGAAGGGCTCTCTTCGGTTTGAGATCTCCTACTATCACTTGCCTCTTTAACTCTCTTTTAGGCCTATTTTGGGGGGAAATTTGAATTTCATTTCCCCCCCTTTTTTCTCCACTTCTCCCTCTATAAAACCAGACCCTCCAACTCTGTTTGAAGGACACAAAAAATTGTTTGAAGCATTATACACACAACCTCCCTCTCCCTCTCTTCCAAGCTCCAAAACCCTTTGTTCTTGGACCATTTTTACACTACAACCCCTAGCCTATCACCTCCATTACTCATTTCAGTACCTTGAAGGACATTTGAAGAGGTTGAAAGCTCAGATTTTCAGACTAAAAGCTGCTAGAAAGTTGTTCTTCAAGGGTGAGTCCCTATTTCCCTTAAACTTGCACTTTTTTGCATGATTATTTAGCTTTACTTGCAAGTATTTTTGGACTTCGATCCAAACTGAAAAAGATCATATTTCAAGGTCATCTTCATGTTTGATTCGGAACGTTTTACTGTTTGAAGTCTTCTTCTCCCCCTTTGTTCTTTACCTCTCTTTTAGGGCCTATTCTTGCATGATATGTTAGCCCTATTTTTAAGCATTTATGGGCTCCAAGATAAACTATGAAGTGGCTTATTTTGAGCCTTTCTTCAACATTGTTGAAGGGATCTTCACTTTTTGAGGCTTCCATCTGTCACTTGCCTCTTTATCTCTCTTTTGGCCTTATTTTTGCATGATTTGTTAGCCCCTTGTGTTTGCATTTTTGGACTCTGGTCCAAACTGTAAATAGAATTATTTTGACCCCCTCTTCATGTTTGATCAAGGGCCTTTTGCTGTTTGAGGCTCCCTTTTTACACTTTGTGTTTAAACCTCTTTTTAGGCCTTATTTTGCATAGTATTTTAAGCTTACTTATTCACTGTTTTGGGCTCGGTTGTAAACTGTAAAGTACCATGTTTTGAGCCTTTCTTCAACTCTGTTGAAGGGCTCTTGTCCATTTAGGGCCAGCAGCTGCTACTTGCTTTAATATCTCTCTTTTGGGGCCATTCTCGCATGATAGATTAGCCCTATTTGCATTCATTTTTGGGACTTGTTATAAACTGGAAATATGCATGTTTTGGGACTGTCTTGATTTTGTCTTCACACTTCCTGCTCAAATAATGCATGCTTTGTATAGCTATAGGCCATTGCGTGTGCCTAGTTTTGCATTTCGGGTCTCATTTCAGGCATCGGGTGCCATATTGCCATGATTCGGGGCTGTTTTGCATCATATTTTGGTACTGAAATTTGCATGTTTGCATGCCATATTCCATGCCTTGTCATGCTTTGTTAGAGTGGCATTTGTGCCTTAGGATCGGTCCTCGG
The DNA here is from genome assembly GCF_055761805.1 of Camellia sinensis. Lineage (NCBI taxonomy): Eukaryota > Viridiplantae > Streptophyta > Magnoliopsida > Ericales > Theaceae > Camellia > Camellia sinensis. The sequence goes on from NC_138974.1 coordinate 85,577,725, forward strand.
TTTGCGTGCATGCGTGCACGCATCTCGAGTGTCTCATTTTCATCTAATGGCTACTGATGTGAGTGTGGCTGAGGTCCACTCATATTGGTGTAAGTCCATTGTGCATTGAGTATGCCATTTTATTTCATAGCATTGTGTGTGCTAGGTTGTATGTTAGCGCATTGTGTATGCCATGTTATCTCGTGCATCGTGTATGTCATCTCATAGCACTGTGCATGCTAGGTTGTATATTAGTTGCATTCATGCATGTCAGGCATATCGCATTGTGCTTGGGATAGGAGTTAGCCCGAGCACGGGAAACGAGGAACGTTTCGTACTTCGAGTGACGAAACGTGTCTCAATTCTCAGTCACCGACACTCCGGATTATCCATGATAGAGTTTAGGTTTTGTTGTGTTTATGTGTGCATTCATTCCATATTGAGTCATGCAAATCGACTCCTCAGCCATCATGCATCGATATACGTGATTGGTGGCACGAGGATCGAGGACTACACTCCCTGAAGAGTAGTCACGCATACATGTGTGAAAATACATTGCTATGCCCCTTTCCTGCTCTCTGTTGCAGCAAATCAAGAATCAGCAGTCTTCCGGGGTTTGGCACGCTTTCCAAAAAATATTGCAAAACAGAGGCTAATTGGGGCGTCACAGTGGATTTCCATGCAAAGGCGACCCGGACATGTATCATCTATCATCTGAAGAAGAGTCAAGGTAGTCCCTGGGTTGCATGCCAGTTTATTGTTTTCTTAGTTAATTTGGTAATTAATTAGGATTTTTGTAATTATTTGGGCTGTAATTATTCGGGACTGTATATTATTTATTCGGACCCTCTGTGCGAGGGCATAATTGTAATAAGTGTGCGTGTGTGTGATGCATGTCTTCCAACCCCACGTCTTTCTCCCTTTTATTTACCAGCTTATGATGGTTAGATTAGGGCATGTTTCAGTTAGCATACAGTATGATAGCATGTTGCATTCATTCATCTGTTTTGCATGCACCGGGCTCGGCGCATCATACTAACTGCATTTGTATTTCAATTCCAAGATTGAATACTTGTTAGCTGTTGCACCTCATATGCCATGTTTAGAATAACCGAGCCTGCTATAGTTGCATTCTTGCATGTGTTGCATTAGGCATTTCGGCATATTTAGGATCATTCATGGATTTCTAATTAGCTTTTGTTTTGGCTTGGAGTACTCGGTGAGTTTTATGCTTTAGCATCCTTGCATGTGTATGAGTGACTGCCATGATAGCATGCTTACCATGAGGCTATTTGCTTATGTGATATGGCTGCCTGAATGCCTGTGGGTGAAGGTTGGGTTATTTGGATTGGAACAATTCATCAAATGTATGTTTTAAGCCCACTAGATAGTGACAAAATCATATTTTCTAAGCCCACCCGAGGGTGGCAAATCCACGTCTTAGCCTACTTGCGAATAGCACCATCAAACCATCTTTCAAAAACAAACATGAAATGTTTTGTTCCAATTCAGGCGATCCAGTCTATACTTGTATGCTGTGCGCATCACATAGTAAATCTAGGCTAATAACCGGAATAAGAACACACAATGTTTTTCAAAAATAGATATCATAGTTAGTAGAGGCCGATCTTTGATCGGGCGAGCGGAGGTGCTCACAAAGTGACCTTCCCCAATCGTACCCAAGTTCCTGAGCCGAGGCAACTTTGGTGATGACGAACACGTGGCCTTAGGAAAGGAGTCAGGGTTTCCTAAATTTCTCCCAAAATAAAATATTTAGGTGGCGACTCTGTATCTGGCAAAGCAGTCCATGTTTGGCACTTCTTTCAAAAAAAATCTGTTTTCTCAAAACGATTTGCCGGATTTGGACTTTTTGGTTTAGATTGAGAACCGTGACATTTGAGAGTCCTGAACTGTAGTGAGCCCAAAACGAACAGAACGGGACTCGTTCCTTCCCGGGGCGTTCAGGGACGTCTACAGTTTCTGGTGACTCCGCTGGGGATTTAGAGAACTTGACTCGAACTCATGATATCTATTTTTGACTGCACTTGTGTGTTTCTTTGCATTGCATTTGCATTGGTGCGCCTAGGACACCGTATTTGCCATCTGCTATTGCTGAACGGTTTGCCGGAGGCTTGTCTTGTCAAGACATGACCATAAGGCTGACCGGTTGTGGGCTCGTCCAGTATGGGAACACAAGCCCCAGTTTTACCGGGGCACCCTTTTGACCATTCGACCTAGTGCATATTTGGAATCCATAGCGACCATTCCAAGCTAGGACAGGTTGTTTACCCGATCGTAGGTTGTTTGAAACCGCTGCGTGCATAGTGAAACCCTAGCTCCTGACAAAATAGGACAGGGAAACCCTACCCCAACATAGGGGTGTTTTGGTTCTCACTTATCTGCTATGTGCTTTTATAGTGCGTCTCTATAGGAATGCATGTATCAGTCTACAAGTTTGGGCATCAGGCCTGCGGGCACCAGTTCAGTACTTTGGGATTCAGTTCACCTGAGGGTATCAGTTTGAGGCAGAATTTTGGGGCAGAAATCAGTAACGAGTACAGTCATTCGGCTTTGCTCATATGGGTTATCGTGAAATCAGGCTGAGATGCTCTTTGTTTTCCTGTTTTGCTAGGGTAGTCCTGGAACCATAGCTTCAGAAGGCTCCGATATCTCCCGGGTACATTAGATCCGTGTTGATAGACTTTGTCAGGTCGGAAATTCAATTCAAGGGCAAATCAGTGTTCCTTCGCTGAGATAAGGCAAAGGAGGGCCAGATAGGGTTCATTTGTTCATCTGATCCGACAGTCACCAGTCACATCATCAGCAGACTCGTGATGGCATAGGGTTCGGAAGAATTTGTGGCCATGATAGCAGCGTTAAATCAGGGAACTGCAATGCAGGATAAGACCAGTGCTGAAACGCAACGCCCATCTGGGGCATCTGTTTCGTATCCAGCATTGGGACCCCAGCCAAAAGCCGACCCTTTTGCCAAGGCCAGCCTACAAATAGCCAGCCCAACCCGAGCTCAGGGTAGATTTTTCACCCCCCTCTATATGAGCCTAACCAGCTGTAGACACCCCATTTTTGACTGACCTTGAGACTCAGACGTCACCAGTTGGGCGCTCGGTGATATTGCATATTGTGCTCGTTCAGAAGTTTCAGAGTCTCGGCTGCGAGCCTTGCCTCCGGACTTCCGGACTTTTTTGTGCTTTGCCTCGGTTTGCGAACCAGGCTCCGTTTTCTCTGTTTTCTCTTCCCGAAGGAAGGGAGAGGTCTCGTAGATCATCTCTCAGTGGCCGTAGGCTACGTTTCGTGGTCGTAGGCCGTTTTGCCTGTTTGGAGTCCGGTTTCCGGTTTTTCGGAGCCGTTGGCTATGTGCCTCGGTTCGAGACCGTTTAACCACCTCCGTTTGCTCCAGTTTTTGGCGTGCATCATATTTACTCCCTTTTGAGGGACACTGCTGTCCAAGAGACCAACTTTGTGGTCGGACACAACTTCCGGTGCCTAACAGCCCATTTCGGGGCCCCGAACTGCGTGTTTTGGCTCCCGAACCTTCATTCTACATTTTTGGGCTCCGACCCGAACTTGAGATAGTCATATTTTGAGGTCCTTTTCATGTTTTATTAAGGACCTTTCACTGTTTGAGATATCCTCCTATCACTTGCTTCTTTAACGCTCTTTTAGGCCTATTTTTGCACGGTATTTTAGGCTTACTTGTGAGCTGTTTCGGACTTAGTCATAAACTACAAAGTGTCTTGTTTTGAGTCCCTCTTCAACTTTGTTGAAGGGCTCTCGGCCATTTGGGTCCAGCAGCTATCACTTGCCTTTATATCCCACTTTTTGGCCTTTTTTGGGAGGAAACTTGAATTGTTTTCCCCCCCTTTTTTTCCCCCTCTTTTCCAACTCTTTTGCTTATAAAACCAGCAGCTCCCAGCTGTGTTGGAGGGTTAGAAAATTTTGGTTTTGAGCTCTCTCATTAAATTTCTCTCTCTCTCTACTCTAAACCTCAAAACCCCTTAAGTTCTTAACCATTTTTACACACCATCACCTAGCACCACACCACCACTTCCATTTCCAGCAGCTTGGAGGTCTTCTCAGAGGCTAGGAGGCAGCAAATTTGATCCAAGAAGTTGCTAAAGATTGGTCTACAAGGGTGAGTTACCATTTCCCTCTTTCTAGCTCATTTTTTGCAACATTTCTTAGCCTCTCCTTCTTGAATATATGAGCTCCGGAAATAACTGAAAGTAGTGTTTTTTTGAGCTCTATTTCATGTTTCATTAAGGGACTTTTGTCATTTGAGGTCCCCATCTTGCACTTGCTTCATTATCCTTCTTCTATGCCTATTTCTTGCGTAGTATTTTAGGCTTATGTATAATCTGTTTTGAGGCATGTCATAAACTGAAGAGTTGCTTATTTTGAGCCCTTATTCAACATTGTTGAAGGGCTCATTGCTTTTTGTGGCCTCCATTTACTACTTGCCATTATATCTCTCTTTTGGCCATTTTTTTGCATGATTTGTTAGCCTCGGATGCTTCTGTTTTTGGTCTCTTTTCAAAACTGAAAACAGTCTTATTTTGACCCCCTCTTCATGTTTCATTAAGGGTATTTCATGGTTTGAGGCATCTTTTATATACTTTGTGTTATATCCCTATTTTTGGCCTTATTTTGCATAGCATTTTGAGCATTCTTGTGTACTGTTTTGGGTCCGGACATCAACTGTAAAGTGCATTATTTTTGGCCCCTCTTCAACATTATTGAAGGGCCCCTTTGTGTTTAAGGCCAGAAACCACTACTTGCTTCTTTGTCCATCTTTTGGCCCTTTTCTTGCATGAGAGCTTAGCCATACCTGTGTTGGTTTTTTTGGTTTGCCATAATCTGTAAAACATCATATTTTGGGCCCCTCTTCAACATTGTTGAAGGGCCCTAATCTGTTTGGGGTCAGCAGCTGTGAGTTGCTTCTTTATCTCACATTTAGGGCTATTTTTGCATGCTAGTTTTGCCCTATTTGTGTTTGCTGTTTGGCCATGCTTTGAACTGTAAAAATGCTTATTTTGGGGCTGCCTTGCTTCTGTATTTTCATTCCATGTGCCAATTATGGATGCTTTGTATAGCTGTAAGCCATTTCATGTACCTAGTTTTGCATTTCGGGAGAAATTCCATGCATCGGGTGCCATTTCGCCTTGTTTCGGGGCTTCTTTGCCCCTCATTTTGCTACTGATTTTTGCATGTTTGCATATCATATTCCATGCCTTTGCCATGTCTCATTAGAGTGGCATTTCGGTGCCTGAGGGTCGGTCCTCGGTTTGCGTACACGCGTGCACGCATTTCGAATTGTCTTGTTTTCATCTGATGGCTTCCTATGTGAGTGTGGCTGAGGCTCTCTCATGTTGGTGTAAGCCCATTATTGCATTGCGTATGCCATTTCATCCATAGCATTGTGTATGCTCGGTTGTGTATTACCTCGTGCAGCGTGTATGCCATTTCATAACATTGTGTATGTTAGGATTGTATCTTAGTTGCATTTCATGCATGTCATGCATATTGCATCGTGTTCAAGATAGGAGTTAGCCCGGGCATGGGAAACGAGGTGCGTTTCATACTCCGAGTGACGGAACGTGTCTCAATTCTCCAATCACCGACACTCCGGATTATCCATGATGGAGTTAGGTTTTAATTGTGTTTTCATGTGCATTCATCCTATATTGAATTGTGCAATTCGACTCCTCGGCCATCGATATGCGTGATTGGTGGCATGAGGATCGAGGCATGCATACATTTGTGAAAATACATTGCTATGCCCCTTTCCTGCTCTCTGTTGCAGCAAATCAAGAATCAGCGGTCTTCCGAGGCTTGACACGCATTTCAAGAACAGGTGCAAACAGAGGCTAATTGGGGCATCGTCATGGATTTCCGCGCAAAGGCAACCCAGGCATGCATCATTCATCATCCGGAATGGAATCAAGGCAGTCCCTGGCTTGCATGCCAGTTTATTTATTTTCTTAGTTAATTTGTTAATTAATTAGGAATTTGTACATATTTGGACTGTAATATTTATTTGGACTGTATTATTCTTTTATTCGGGACTGTATATTTATTTGGACCTTCTGCGCGAGGGCAATGTTGTAATAAGTGTACGTGAGTGTGATGTATGTCTTCCAACCCCACGTCTTTCTTCCCTTTTATTTACCTGCTTAAGATGGTTAGATTAGGGCATATTTCAATTAGCATACAGTATGATAGCATGTTTGCATTCATTCATCTGTTTTGCATGCACCGGGCTCAGCGCATCATAATAACTGCATTTGTATTTCAATTCCAAGTTGAATACATGTTAGCTGTAGCATTCCATATGCCATGTTTAGAATAGCCGAGCCTACTATAGTTTGCATTTTTGCATATGTTACATTAGGCATTTCTGGATACTTAGGATCATACATGATTTCTAATGTAGTTTCTGTTTTGGCTTGGAGTACTCGGTGAGTTTTTATGCTTTAGCATCCTTGCATGCGTGTGAGTGACTGCCATGAATAGCATGCTTACCATGAGGCTATATGCTTATGTGATATAACTGCCTGAATGCCTGTGGGTGAAGGTTGGGTTATTTGGATTGGGACAAATCATCAACTGTGAGTTTTAAACCCACTAGATAGTGGCAAAACCATCTTTTCTAAGCCCACCCGAGGGTGGCAAAATCTACATTTTAAGCCTACCTGCGAGTAGCAAACCATTTTCAAAACAAACGAACATGAAATATTCTGTTCCAATTCAGGCGACCCGGTCTATACTTGTATGCTGTTCGCATCACATAGTAAATCTAGGCTAATAACCGGAATAAGAACACACAATGTTTTTCAAAAATAGATATCATGGTTAGTAGAGGCCGATCTTTGATCGGGCGAGCGGGGGTGCTCAGGAAGTGACCTTCCCCAATCGTACCCAAGTTCCCGAGCCGAGGCAACTTTGGTGATGACGGACACGTGGCCTTAGGCAACGAGTCAGGGTTTCTTAGATTTCCCAAAATAAAATATTTAGGTAGCGACTCTGTATCTGGCAAAGCAGTCCATGTTTGGCACTTCTTTCAAAATCTGTTTTCTCAAAATGATTTGCCGAATTTGGACTCTTTGGTTCAGATTAAGAACCGTGACAATTTGAGAGTCCTGAGCTGTAGTGACCCAAAATGAACAGAACAGGACTCACCCTCCCGGGGCATTCGGGGACGTCTATAGTTTCTGGCGACTCTGCTGGGGATTTAGAGAACTTGACTCGAACTCATGATATCTGTTTTTGACTACACTTATGTGTTTCTTTGCATTGCATTTGCATTGGTGCGCCTAGGACACCGTGTTTGCCATCTGCTATTCCTGAACGGTTTGCCGGAGGCTTGTCTTGTCAAGACATGACCATAAGGCTGACCGGTTGTGGGCTTGGCCAGTGTGGGAACACAAACCCCGGTTTTACCGGGGCACCCTTTTGACCATTCGACCTAGTGCATATTCAGAATTCATAGTGACCATTCCAAGCTAGGACAGGTTGCTTACCCGATTTAGGTTGTTTGAAGCCGCTGCGTGCGTAGTGAAATCCTAGCTCCTGACAAAATAGGACAGGGAAGCCCTACCCCAACATAGGGGTGTTTTGACTCTCACTTATCTGTTATGTGCTTTTAGAGTGCGTCTCTACAGGAATGCATGTATCAGTTTACAAGTTTGGGCATCAGGCCTGCGGGCACCAGTTCAGCACCTTGGGAATCAGTTTTACCCGAGGGTATCAGATTTGAGGCAGAATTTTGGGGGCAGAATTCAGTAGAGAGCACACTCATTCAACTAGGCTCATATCTGTTCAAGTGAAATCAGGCTGAGATGCTACATGTTTTCCCTTTTGCTAGGTAGTCTTGGAACCATAGCTTCAGAAGGCTCCGATATCCTCCGGGTACATTGGATCCATGTTGATAGACTTTGTCAGGTCGGAAATTCAGTTCAAGGGCAAATCAGTGTTCCTTCGCTGAGGTAAGGCAAAGGAGGGCCAGATAGGGTTCATTTTGTTCATCTGATCCGACAGTCACCAGTCACATCATCAGCAAACCGGCCACACTACCGACGACTGCTTTCGTCTGCGCCATGATGTACAAGATCTGTTTGACAACGGGGTCATCCCCGCACCAGGTCCTGCAAAGTCTATCGGCACTTGATCAGTGAATTTGTGGGGGGATAATGTGATCTGATCAGAGGTTGAACTAGCTGCGGGTGGCACTCGATTTACTCCAGATATGGGAAGGACAGGCACTGTTTTGAGCATTTGCGAATGCCAGTTTCTGACTTTGGTATTCGGTCAGTCTTGTCGTTTTGTATTGAGTCAGTCTTTTCATACTGAGTCAGTCGGGTCTGTCTAATTGTATCGAGTCAGTCCTGTTTTGTTGGAGTCTGGTGATTTCGGGGGTGTTACCTCGGACATCACTTGCTTGTTTTGAGCTTGTCTTTTTTTTGGCTTTCTTTTGAGTCTGTTTCTGTCGGGGAGCCAGTTGTACCAACAGATTTGAATAAAACAGCAGTGGTTCTTCATGCTTTTGTGCTTGTTTCTGCCTTGTGCCAATTGTGCCAGAAAGTTTGAATGAAACGGCAATGCATCTCACCTGCTCTTTTGTGCCTTGAATTCATTACATCGACCTAAGTTTTTCAAAACCTTTTGAACACTACGGTGAAAACGAAGAGGAAGGAATTCCTCGAGTTTTGCAAAAATTTGATCAATTGAGAGAAAGAAAGGCATGCTAAGCCCTTAATGAATGAAATCATGCTTGTTAGTGTGAGTACTGGGAAGGATCCTGGCTTGATCCAGATTGGTTCTACACTATCTTCAGCGCGAGCGACTGGTCGCTTTCTTAAAAGATTTCAAAAAATGTTTTGCGCGGTCCTGCGAAGACCTGTATAGAATCGCTCTTGAGATTGTGCAGCTTAGGGTCACTCTCAGCCTCGAGACTTGAGCCCTTGCTTTCAAACCTTGACCTTGGATTCAGAGTGTTCAACAGTCAACCGCGATATGAGGCCCGTGTGGCCAGTTTTGAAGCAGTCCTCGAACAAGAGGCACCAAAGTCAGATCAAGAAGATCAGACCTCATCAGAAGAAGCTTGCAAAGCTAGAACAGAAACACCCCTCGAACTAGGGGCGAAAATGTCCGATGTGCTCGAAGAGCCGAAGATGGATCCTTCTGCAAATCGATACAACAGCCACTCTCTTGGATACGGATGGCTTCGAGATCCTAAAACCATTTGGCATGGACTTGTTACACTTTTACCCTTTGAGAGGCTCGCTGGGCCGAAAACCCGGAAGGGCGACCCAGGCAAAAGTTAGAACAAGAGAAAAAATACAAAAAAAAAGAAAAAAAAAATAATACAAAAAAAAATGCAAAAAAAAAATGCAAAAAAAAAAAGAAAAAAAGAAAAAAAGAAATGAAAAAGAAAGAAGAACAAAGCTCGCAATGTCGAAAGCCCGCGACGGGCGCCTTGGCAAAAGTTAGAGCATAAAAAGGAGAGGTTAAATACCCGAGCGTACCTTAACCCCGAACTACGTAAGACTTGATTCCCATCTTTGGGATACGTAGGCAACTTCATTCTGAAGTCCAGCCATAAAACAATTCGATTGTGTCCATGCGATGGTTCTAGTCATCTTCGCTTTCTCTGTATCTGAGAATTTGGTTGTGTTCGTCGCTCTGAGGACTACCTACAATGCGCTGCGGTGCCATCCAAACAAGGGGCAACTTTTCGTTGCCATTCGATGCGCTGCGGGGCCATTCAGAGAAGGGGCAGCTTTCCGTCGCCATTCAATGCGCCGTGGCGCCATTTCAACAAGGGGCAACTTTCTGTTGCCATGCAACTCTCTTCGAGCAGGGGGCAATTTTCCTCCCAATCCGAGGTTGTGCGTCTCAAGAGTAGGTTTCGTGCTTGTTAAGCATTGGCCGTTTGCAAAAATAGTTTTTGAGAATTTTTACTGAAGTTGACTAATTTTCTTGAAAATTGTTCTATCTTTTCCAAAAACTAGATCATTTCTTGGACCCCAAAAAGGGAAAAATTTTAGTGTTCACAGCCTAACTTGCATGATTTCAAATCAGAAAATTGAACAAGCGCGTTAATCTAACTCTCATTTTGATCAAAGTTGTTTTAGAAAACCAAAGCAAAAAATGGTCAAATTGATGAACTAAGGGCACAGTTGAGTCAAGCTTCCTATCTTTTCCTCGTTGTCAATGCATTTGCCAGAAAGGGTACTCTACTTGCTAGAAAGGGCATCGTATTCGCCAGAAGAGGGCACAACTGAAGTTAGCAGAAAAGGGCAGAAAGCTCTCACATCCTCCAAGCAACGAGGTATCAAGCAAAGTGCGAAGCACGAACTAAAATGGGGCAAGATATTCCACTTCCTCATCTGGACAGGTCTAACCACGTCCAAACTCCCCGACAGAGCATCATCAACCGATGTTAGCTGCAGATTTGCTACACATCCTGTTGTAGCACAACCCCTCTGAGAGAGGAACTCACTAGCTGCGCGCAGGAAAAGAAGAATCTAGCAGAATGCTAGGGGCACGAGCCCACAATTTGCTGTTCATCTATCAACCACCCAGGGGAGGGATGAAAAATGAGAGATTGAAGAATAGAGAGATGTGCGATGAGAGAAAAAGTGAGAAAAGGGCTTTTTCAGAAAAACAGAGCCTGAGGGCCGAGTGATGTGAGAGACACAAATGAGAAAGGGTGGGAAACAATACCCGGTGAAACAGGCTCCCTGTGCACGTCTGTGTGTCGTGTCTTTTGTTTTGTTTGTCTCGATTCTTGCTTTGAGTCGTTCCGAGCGTGTCTCGATGTGTTTAGGTTGTTTTACTTTGTTTTTCCTTTGTTGAATGGTGTTTAAGTTGTGTGCCTTTTATTTCCGTGTTGAGTTGTCTTGCTGTGTTCAGTCGTAGGCTCGATACCTGGTCAAGAGCTCATTTATCAATTCCAAAATAAAATCATTTTGCGCTCCGAGTGCCGTGCTGTTCTCCACATCTGTGCAAAACAAGATTCGTTTTTTCATAAAACCGCAGGGTTCAACCCAGGTCACGTCAGAATAGTAGAACCAGGACCTATTTGAAGCTATATATAGGTTCCGGACTGCAAAGCAAAAGCAAAAGAGGAAAATGTCGGGTATCTGAGTTTGTTTCAACTTCAGTAAGTTCCAGGACTACATTCCGTGTGTACCTCTTCAGGTCTTGCCAATGCTCCGAAGTATGAATGTACCTTTACCTCAAGCTCAAGATCAAGTCTGCTTCAAGCCAGAATAGGCAATCAGAAGTGCTTTCCCTGAGTACTATTCCCTGTCAGAGGCATCTTGGCTGTGTTCGCAATGAGTTCCTAGGAGACCAACTGTGATGGTGGAAACTAGAGTTCGAATGGCTGATGCCTAGAACGTAAAGGTTCGGGATTTTCGGGACTAAAGTCTGGTTTAAATACCTAGAGGCGCGTCCTCGGCTTGAAATCTGTATGGAAGCCCCATAGGTTGAGGTAGCGTGTATGCACCTCAATTCTGGATACTGAACCAACCTAGTCTGTCACCCCGTTGGAGAATAGGGAAAGTTGTGAATATGATCAGGAAGAAAGGCAACGTCCAAAGTGTTCTACATGAAGAATCCTTGTCAGTATTTCAGAGCCTTTGTACTGTGAGTTGAAGGTAAGTGCTCGAAGAGCACGAGGGGAGATCCCCGTCAGAGTAGAGCGGTTCATCGCCACTCACCCCATGAGGTGCTTTCTAAAAGCGCCGCTACGCTTGTTTATTGCGTTCCTTAAACATCATGCACTGTATTGCATTGTACCTATCAGGTTTCTTTCCCATTTATGCACGATATTGTATGTACGGTTCATTCAAAGAAGTTCGGTTTAAGATCATTTCTTTAGTGTATCTATCACACTTTCTTCATTCACTTTTGTGTATCTATCACATACATTCTCGTTTAGCGTATCAATCACACTTCATTCATTTAGTATATCAATCATACTCTGTTCACATTGTGCATCTATCACACTTTGTGTTCATTTTCAGTATATCAATCATACTCTGTTCACTAAGTGTATCTATCACACTTCGCGTTCACTTTTAGTGTATCAATCACACTCTGTCCACATAGTGCATCTATCACACTTTGTGTTCACTTTTAGTGTATCAATCACACTCTGTTCACTAAGTGCATCTATCACACTTTGTGTTCTCTTTTAGTGTATCAATCACACTCTGTTCACATAGTGCATCTATCACACTTTGTGTTCACTTTCAGTATATCAATCATACTCTGCTCACATTGTGCATCTATCACACTTTGTGTTCATTTTCAATATATCAATCATACTCTGTTCACTAAGTGCATCTATCACACTTCGTGTTCACATTCAGTATATCAATCATACTCTGTTCACTAAGTGCATCTATCACACTTCGTGTTCACATTCAGTATATCAATCATACTCTGCTCACATTGTGCATTTATCACACTTTGTGTTCATTTTCAGTGTATCAATCACACTCTGTTCACTAAGTGCATCTATCACACTTTGTGTTTTCTTTTAGTGTATCAATCACACTCTGTTCACATAGTGTATCTATCACACTTTGTGTTCACTTTTAGTGTATCAATCACACTCTGTTCACATAGTGCATCTATCAGACTTTGTATTCACTTTTAGTATATCCATCATACCTGTTCACATAGTGCATCTATCACACTTTGTGTTCACTTTTAGTGTATCAATCACACTCTGTCCACATAGTGCATCTATCACACTTTGTGTTCACTTTTAGTGTATCAATCACACTCTGTTCACTAAGTGCATCTATCACACTTTGTGTTCTCTTTTAGTGTATCAATCACACTGTGTTCACATAGTGCATCTATCACACTTTGTGTTCACTTTTAGTGTATCAATCACACTCTGTTCACATAGTGCATCTATCACACTTTGTGTTTGCTTTTAGCATATCCATCATACTTGTTCACTAAGTGCATCTATCACACTTTGTGTTCACTTTTAGTGTATCAATCACACTCTGTTCACATAGTGCATCTATCACACTTTGTGTTCGCTTTTAGTGTATCAATCACACTCTGTTCACATAGTGTATCTATCACACTTTGTGTTCGCTTTTAGTATATCGATCATACTTGTTCACCAAGTGCATCTATCACACTTTGTGTTCCCTTTTAGTATATCCATCATACTTGTTCACTAAGTGCATCTATCACACTTTGTGTTCACATTTAGTATATCAATCATACTTTGTTCACTAAGTGCATCTTTCACACTTTGTGTTCACCTTTAGTGTATCCATCACACTTTGCTCACTTCACCCTTTTGTGTATCAATCACACGCGTTCGCACTGTGTATCAATCACACACTCACACTTTGTGTATCTATCATACTTGTTCACTTAGTGCATCTATCACACTTTGTGTATCAATCACACACGCTCACACTATGCCTACTTTGTGTATCAATCACACGCGTTCGCACTGTGTATCAATCACACACTCTCGCTTTGTGTATCTATCATACTTGTTCACTTAGTGCATCTATCACACTTTGTGCTCACCTTTTTGTGTATCAATCACATGTTCGCTCTGTATATCTATCACACATGCACACTGTATTCGCAGTGAGAATTCCATAATTTTCTTACATCCTTTCTGCACGAGGTGTAGTTTGGCTTGAGTTTACTTGCTTGCCTAGCATTCGCTTAAAATGTTGCATTTATTTCGCATAATTGCTTCATTACAGCTCTCTTTGCATGATCATGAGTGATGTCCGGCTTCGCGTAGCGTATAAGTCCAATTATCAAACCGGCTTCGCGTAGCGTATGAGTCCAATTATCAAACCGGCTTCGCGTAGCGTGTAAGTTCAATTTTCAAACTGGCTTCGCGTAGCGTATAAGTCCCATTATCAAACCGGCTTCGCGTAGCGTGTAAGTCCAATTTTCAAACCGGCTTCGCGTAGCGTATAAGTCTAATCTTCAAACCGGCTTCGCGTAGCGTATAAGTCCAATCTTCAAACCAGCTTCGCGTAGCGTATAAGTCCAATTATCAAACCGGCTTCGCGTAGTGTATAAGTCCAATTATCAAACCGGCTTCGCGTAGCGTATAAGTCCAATCTTCAAACCGACTTCGCGTAGCGTATAAGTCCAATTTTCAAACCGGCTTCGCGTAGCGTATAAGTCAAATTATCAAAATCTTCCTGCATATCATTTTGCATCTTGCCCCATGCCTGCGGGCATGCCTGCGGGCACATCTTTGTTATCTTGCATGTTTGTCTAAGTCTTCGGCCTTGTCAAAAATGGGTCGTCTCTGGGCTTTGACATTCACTCCCGTCACTTATGACTTTCGAGTTCTGTCAAAGAGGGACAACTGTAGACACCCCATTTTTGACCGACCTTGAGACTCAGACGTCACCAGTTGAGCGCTCGGTGATATTGCATATTGTGCTCGTTCAGAAGTTTCAGAGTCTCGGCTGCGAGCCTTGCCTCCGGACTTCCGGACTCTTTTGTGCTTTGCCTCAGTTTGCGAACCAGGCTCCGTTTTCTCTGTTTTCTCTTCCTGAAGGGAGGGAAAGGTCTCGTAGATCATCTCTCAGTGGCCGTAAGCTACGTTTCGTGGTCGTAGGCCGTTTTGCCTGTTTGGAGTCCGGTTTCCGATTTTTCGGAGCCGTTGGCCGTGTGCCTCGGTTCGGGACCGTTTAACCACCTCCGTTTGCTCCAGTTTTTGGCATGCATCTTATTTTCTCCCTTTTGAGGGACACTACGGTCCGAGAGACCAATTTTGTGGTCGGACACAACTTCCGGTGCCTAACAGCCCACTTTCGGGGCCCCAAACTGCGTGTTTTGGCTCCCGAACCTTCATTCTATATTTTTGGGCTCCGACCCGAACTTGAGATAGTCATATTTTGAGGACCTTTTCATATTTTATTAAGGACCTTTCGCTGTTTGAGATCTCCTCCTATCACTTGCTTCTTTAACGCTCTTTTAGGCCTATTTTTGCACGGTATTTTAGGCTTACTTGTGAGCTGTTTCGGACTTGGTCATAAACTACAAAGTGTCTTGTTTTGAGCCCCTCTTCAACTTTGTTGAAGGGTTCTCGGCCATTTGGGTCCAGCAGCTATCACTTGCCTTTATATCCCACTTTTTGGCCTTTTTTGGGGGGAAACTTGAATTGTTTCCCCCCCCCCCCTTTTTTTCCCCCTCTTTTCCAACTCTTTTGCTTATAAAACCAGCAGCTCCCAGCTGTGTTGGAGGGTTAGAAAATTTTGGTTTTGAGCTCTCTCATTAAATTTCTCTCTCTCTCATTAAATTTCTCTCTCTCTCTCTACTCTAAACCTCAAAACCCCTTAAGTTCTTAACCATTTTTACACACCATCACCTAGCACCACACCACCACTTCCATTTCCAGCAGCTTGGAGGTCTTCTCAGAGGCTAGGAGGCAGCAAATTTGGTCCAAGAAGTTGCTAAAGATTGGTCTACAAGGGTGAGTTACCATTTCCCTCTTTCTAGCTCATTTTTTGCAACATTTCTTAGCCTCTCCTTCTTGAATATATGAGCTCCAGCAATAACTGAAAGTAGTGTTTTTTTGAGCTCTATTTCATGTTTCATTAAGGGACTTTTGTCATTTGAGGTCCCCATCTTGCACTTGCTTCATTATCCTTCTTGTATGCCTATTTCTTGCGTAGTATTTTAGGCTTATGTATAATCTGTTTTGAGGCATGTCATAAACTGAAGAGTTGCTTATTTTGAGCCCTTATTCAACATTGTTGAAGGGCTCATTGCTTTTTGTGGCCTCCATTTACTACTTGCCATTATATCTCTCTTTTGACCATTTTTTTGCATGATTTGTTAGCCTCGGATGCTTCTATTTTTGGTCTCTTTTCAGAACTGAAACAGTCTTATTTTGACCCCCTCTTCATGTTTCATTAAGGGTCTTTCATGGTTTGAGGCATCTTTTATATACTTTGTGTTATATCCCTATTTTTGGCCTTATTTTGCATAGCATTTTGAGCATTCTTGCATACTGTTTTGGGTCTGGCCATCAACTATAAAGTGCATTATTTTTGGCCCCTATTCAACATTGTTGAAGGGCCCCTTTGTGTTGAAGGTCAGAAACCACTACTTGCTTCTTTGTCCATCTTTTGGCCCTTTTCTTGCATGAGAGCTTAGCCATACCTGTGTTGGTTTTTTTGGTTTGCCATAAACTGTAAAACATCCTATTATGGGCCCCTCTTCAACATTGTTGAAGGGCCCTAATCTGTTTGGGGTCAGAAGCTGTGAGTTGCTTCTTTATCTCACATTTAGGGCTATTTTTGCATGCTAGTTTTGCCCTATTTGTGTTTGCTGTTTGGCCATGCTTTGAACTGTAAAAATGCTTATTTTGGGGCTGCCTTGCTTATGTATTTTCATTCCATGTGCCAATTATGCATGCTTTGTATAGCTGTAAGCCATTTCATGTACCTAGTTTTGCATTTCGGGAGAAATTCCATGCATCGGGTGTCATTTCGCCTTGTTTCGGGGCTGCTTTGCCCCTCATTTTGCTACTGATTTTTGCATGTTTGCATATCATATTCCATGTCTTTGCCATGTCTCATTAGAGTGGCATTTCGGTGCCTGAGGGTCGGTCCTCGGTTTGCGTACACGCGTGCACGCATTTCAAGTTGTCTTGTTTTCATCTGATGGCTTCCTATGTGAGTGTGGCTGAGGCTCTCTCATGTTGGTGTAAGCCCATTATTGCATTGCGTATGCCATTTCATCCATAGCATTGTGTATGCTCGGTTGTGTATTACCTCGTGCAGCGTGTATGCCATTCCATAACATTGTGTATGTTAGGATTGTATCTTAGTTGCATTTCATGCATGTCATGCATATTGCATCGTGTTCGGAATAGGAGTTAGCCCGGGCATGGGAAACGAGGTTCATTTCGTACTCCGAGTGACGGAACGTGTCTCAATTCCCCAGTCACCAACACTCCGGATTATCCATGATGGAGTTAGGTTTTAGTTGTGTTTTCATGTGCATTCATCCTATATTGAATTGTGCAATTCGACTCCTCGGCCATCGATATGCGTGATTGGTGGCACGAGGATCGAGGCATGCATACATTTGTGAAAATACATTGCTATGCCCCTTTCCTGCTCTCTGTTGCAGCGAATCAAGAATCAGCGGTCTTCCGAGGCTTGGCATGCATTTCAAGAACAGGTGCAAAGAGAGGCTAATTGGGGCATCGTCATGGATTTCCGCGCAAAGGCAACCCGGGCATGCATCATTCATCATCCAGAATGGAATCAAGGCAGTCCCTGGCTTGCATGCCAGTTTATTTATTTTCTTAGTTAATTTATTAATTAATTAGAAATTTGTACATATTTGAACTGTAATATTTATTTGGACTGTACTATTCTTTTATTCGGGACTGTATATTTATTCGGACCCTCTGCGCGGAGGCAATGTTGTAATAAGTGTGCGTGAGTGTGATGTATGTCTTCCAACCCCACGTCTTTCTTCCCTTTTATTTACCTGCTTATGATGGTTAGATTAGGGCATATTTCAATTAACATACAGTATGATAGCATGTTTGCATTCATTCATCTGTTTTGCATGCACCGGGCTCGGCGCATCATAATAACTGCATTTGTATTTCAATACCAAGTTGAATACATGTTAGCTGTAGCATTCCATATGCCATGTTTAGAATAGTCGAGCCTGCTATAGTTTGCATTTTTGCATGTGTTGCATTAGGCATTTCTGTGTACTTAGGATCATGCATGATTTCTAATGTAGTTTCTGTTTTGGCTTGGAGTACTCGGTGAGTTTTTATGCTTTAGCATCCTTGCATGCGTGTGAGTGACTGCCATGAATAGCATGCTTACCATGAGGCTATATGCTTATGTGATATAACTGCCTAAATGCCTGTGGGTGAAGGTTGGGTTATTTGGATTGGGACAAATCATCAACTGTGGGTTTTAAGCCCACTAGATAGTGGCAAAACCATCTTTTCTAAGCCCACCCGAGGGTGGCAAAATCTGCATTTTAAGCCTACCTGCGAGTAGCAAACCATTTTCAAAACAAACGAACATGAAATATTCTGTTCCAATTCAGGCGACCCGATCTATACTTGTATGCTGTGCGCATCACATAGTAAATCTAGGCTAATAACCAGAATAAGAACACACAATGTTTTTCAAAAATAGATATCATGGTTAGTAGAGGCCGATCTTTGATCGGGCGAGCGGGGGTGCTCACGAAGTGACCTTCCCCAATCGTACCCAAGTTCCTGAGCCGAGGCAACTTTGGTGATGACGGACACGTGGCCTTAGGCAACGAGTCAGGGTTTCCTAGATTTCCCAAAATAAAATATTTAGGTGGCGACTCTGTATGTGGCAAAGCAGTCCATGTTTGGCACTTCTTTCAAAATCTGTTTTCTCAAAACGATTTGCCGGATTTGGACTCTTTGGTTCAGATTAAGAACCATGACAATTTGAGAGTCCTGAGCTGTAGTGACCCCAAATGAACAGAACGGGACTCACCCTCCCGGGGCGTTCGGGGACGTCTACACCAGCGCATTCAAAGTTCTGATGGAAAGAGGGCATCTCAAAACCCTTAATCCTCAACCTTTTGCCAAATCCACTCCCTGCCAGACATAACCCCAGTAAATACTGTGTATATCATCAACAGCACGGCGATGGCACCGATGGTTGCTACCGCCTTCGTCATGAGATCTAGAATCTCATTGACAACTGGACAATAGTTCCACTTCAAAACCCCAAGGACCAAGTACCTCATCCACATCTCAACCTCAGCCATACACTGCCACCCACCTACAACCCCAGTGTACACACCCCGACCCATATACTCACACCCAAGATGTTTATACCGGAAAGCATGGGCTTAAGCATGATAGATGCACTTGAACCCCAATCATCTCAAACCCGTGAGCCCACTACTTCTGAGCTGAAGAGAATGATCGAAGATCTTCAGAGAACTGTGACAGATTTGGCCTCCGGGACATCAGCTCCGTCATCAACCACATCACATACCAGGAAGTTCATGTCAAAAGGCTCCCCAATCTTGGAACGGGCTGTATATGAGGAATGCCAATCCCTTGGCAAAGTGGAGGCGAGTGGAAGGAACAAGATGGGGGCGGACATGGATCCCTATGAACATCTTCTGTTGGCTGTTGAGGCTTTGAAAGCCGAGGGACTGAACAAAGAGCAAGTGCTCGCAATTGTTGCAAAAACTGTGGACGACATTTTCGCCACTCAAGTTGGGGGCAGTTTGAATCAAGGGGCAAACCGGGAGAAGGGTCGTTGCATCAGAAACGTTCCTTTCAGCTATAATCCTGCACTCAGAAGAGATCAGCAAACCAGGCCAGCACCTGCTAATCCCTCTGCTGGTGCGTCCAGCAAAAATCTACAAACCTTGAAGTAAAAACCCCGAGGTCGGAGGGTCTTCCATGCCCTCTATATGCATTTGTCCAAAGCTCTCCAAATCCTTATTGGGCAAGGCCATCTCAAACCCCTTGAGCCTCGGCCTCTCCCGAACCCTCTTCCGGCTACACATGATGCTACCCAGTACTGCGCGTACCATCAGCAAACCGGCCATACTACCGACGACTGCTTTCGTCTGCGCCATGATGTACAAGATCTGTTTGACAACGGGGTCATCCCCGCACCAGGTCCTGCAAAGTCTATCGGCACTTGATCAATGAACGTGTAGGGGATAATGTGATGTGATCGAGGGATGAACCACCTGCGGGCGGCGTTCAGTTTATTTCAGATATGGTGTATGGCACGCACTGTTTTGAGCATTTGTGAATGCTGGTTTTTGTACATTCTGACTTAGGTATTGGGTCATTCTTGTTGTTTTGTTTTTGAGTCTGTCTTTTGTTTTGAGTCAGTCTCTTTTTTTTTGGGTTTGTCTTGTTGTATCGAGTCAGTCCTGTTGTATAGGAGTCGGGTGATCCCGGGGGCGTTACCTCGGATATCACTATTTTGTTTTGTGTCTGTCTTTTCGCTTCCTTTTGAGTCTGTTTCTGCCGGGAAACCAGTAACACCAGAAGGTTTGAATGAAACAACAGTGGTTTTTCATGCTTTTGTGCTTGCTTCTGCCGTGTGCCAGTTGTACCAGAAATTCCAAATGAGATGGTAGTATCTGACTAGAAGCTGTGTCTTTTCTGTGCTTTGAATTCATTGCATCGACCTAAGTTTTTCAAAACTTTTCGAACACTGCGGTGAAAACGAAGAGGAAGGAGTTCCTCGGGTTTTGTAAAACTTTGATCATTCGAGAGAAAGAAAGGCGTGCTAAGCCCTTAATGAATGGAATCATGCTTGTTAGCGTGAGTACTGAGAAGGACCCTGGCTTGATCCAGACTGGTTTCACACTATCTTCAGCGCGAGCGATTTGTCGCTTTTTTTTAAAAAAAAAATTTCAAAAACAAAATGTTTTGCGCGGTCCTGCGAAGACCTGTGTGGAATCGCTCTTGAGATTGTGCAGCTTAGGATCGCTCTTAGCCTTGAGACTTGAGCCCTTACTTTCAAACCTTGACCTTGGATTTAGAGTGTTCAACGGTCAACCGCGATATGAGGCCTGTGTGGCCAGATTTGAAACAGCCCTCAAACAAGAGGCACCAAAGTCAGATCAAGAAGATCAGACCTCATCAAAAGAAGCTTGCGAAGCTAGAACAGAAACACCCCTCGAACTAGGGACGAAAATGTCCGATGTGCTCAAAGAGCCGAAGATGGATCCTTCTGCAAATCGATACAACAGCCACTCTCTTGGATACGGATGGCCTTGAGATCCTAAAACCGTCTGGCATGGACTTGTTACACTTTTAGCCTTTGAGAGGCTCGCTGGGCCGAAAACCCGGAAAGGGCGACCCAGGCAAAAGATAGAGCAAGAAAAGATATATACAACAAAAAGAAGAAAAGAGAAAAAGGAAGAAAAGCAAAAAAAAAGAGAAAAAAAAAAAAAGAAAGAAAGAAGAAAAGAAATGAAAAAGAATTAAAGAATATAGCTCGCAAAGTTGAAAACCCGCAACAGGCGCCTTGGCAAAAGTTAAAGCATAAAAATGAGAGGTTAAATACCCGAGGGTACCTTAACCCCGAACTACGTAAGGCTTGATTCTCATCTTTGGGATACGTAGGCAACTTCATTTTAAAGTCCAGCCGTAAAACAATTCGATTGTGTCCATGCGATGGTTCTGGTCATCTTTGTCTTCTCTGTATCTGAGGATTTGGTTGTGTTCGTCACTCTGAGGACAGCCTACAATGCGCTGCGGTGCCATCCAAACAAGGGGCAACTTTCCGTTGCCATTCAATGCGCCGCGGTGCCGTTCAAACAAGGGGTAACTTTCCGTTACCATGCAGTTCCCCTCAAGCAAAGGGCAATTTTCCTTCGAATCTGAACTTGTGCATCTCAAGAGCGGGTTCCGTGCTCGTTGAGTAGTGGCCGTTTGCAAAAATAGTTTTTGAGAATTTTTAATGAAGCTAACTAATTTTCTCTCAAAAATTATTCCATTTTTCCAAAACTGGACCATTTCTTGGACCCCAAAAAGGTAAAATTTTCAGTGCTCACAGCCTAACTTGCATGATTTCAAATCAGAAAATCGAACAAGTGCGTTAATCTAACTCTCATTTTGATCAAAATTGTTTTAGAAAGCCAAAACAAAAAATGGTCAAATTGATGAACTAGGGGCACAGTTGAGTCAGGCTTCCTGTCTTTTCCTCGTTGTCAATGCATTTGCCAGCAAGGGCACTCTACTTGCCAGAAAGGGCATCGTATTCGCCAGAAGAGGGCACAATTGAAATTAGCAGAAAAGGGCAGAAAGCTCTTAACATCCTCCAAGCAGCGAGGTATCAAGCTAAGTGCAAAGCACGAACTGGAATGATCTGATCACGTCCAAACTCCCCGGTAGAGCATCATCAACCAATGTCAATTACAGATCTGCTGCACATCCAGCCGCATCACAACCTCTCTGTGGGAGAAACTCACTATTGTGAACAAGAAGAAGAATCTATCGGAATGCTAGGGGCAAGAGCCCGCAACTTTCTGTTTACCCATCAACCACCCAGGGGAGGGATAAAAATTGAGAAATTGAAAAATAGAGAGATGTGCGCTGAGAGAAAAAGTGAGAAAAGGGCTTTTTCAGAAAAACAGAGCCTGAGGGCCGAGTGATGTGAGAATCACAAATGAGAAAAAGTGGGAAACAATACCCGGAGAAACTAGCTCCTCGTGCACCGAGAGGTCTCTCGCCTTTGTAACACAGCTGAGTGTTGTGTTTGTGCGTTTTGTTTGTCTCGTTTCTTGTTTTAAGTCGTTTGAGTGTCAACAAATGTGTTTAGGTCATTTTACCTTGTTTTTCCTTTATTGAGTTGTGTTTAGGTCGTTCTACCTTTGTTTTCCATTGTTGAGTCGTTTTGGTTGTGGTCAGTTGTAGGCTCAATACCCGGTTGAGAACCCATTTCTCATTTCAATTTCAAAAATCATTTTGTGCTCAGAGTGCCGTGTCGTTCTCCACATTTGTGCAAATCAGGATTGGTTCTTTTATAAAGCCGCGGGATTCAACCCAGGTCATGTGAAAACAGTAAAACCAGGACCCATCTGAAGCTACGAAAGTTCCAGGCTACGAAGCAAAAGAAAAGAGGGAAAATGTCGGGCATCCGAGATTGTTTCAACTTCTGCAAGTTTCGTCATTGCATCCTATATGTCCAGAATGAGCAGTGTCTTGTATGAGCTGCGTACCGAATAAACAAAATACTGTGTTATGGGCTGTCTGTTCAAAATGAGCTGTGTGCCAAATAAACCAAATACTGTGTTATGGGCTGTGAGTTCAGAATGAGTTGTGTTCAGAACGGACCGTGTGTTCAGAATCAGCGGTGTCCTGCGTGAGCCGTATGTTCCAAAATAAGTAGAATATTGTGTTATGAGCTGCGTGTTCAGAATAAGCAGTATGCCGACACGAGCTGTGTGTTCAAAGGGAACAGAATACTGTGTTGACTGTTTCACTGTTTCAAGCCAGAATGACGATCAGAAGTGCTCTCCCTGAGTACCGTTCCCCGTCAGAGTAAAGCGGTTCAGCGCCACTTACTCCATGAGGTGCTTTCTAGAGTGCCGCTTTGTCTATTCATTGCATTCCCTAAACATCATGCTCTACATTACTTGTAACATGTATTGTATCATTGCACTTGTTGCATTTATTTGCATCTTGTGTTATCTTATATCCTTTTGCGCCGTGCAGCGTTTAAGATCGTTGTCCCCCGGGACTCAAATTAGGTTGCGTGGAACACGCTCCCGAGCTGTTTACCTCTTCTCACGATTTCAGCGTGGTTTGAGTGTTCCGTTCCTTACACGATTTCGGCATGTTTGGAATTTATCTCAGGTTGCGTTGTGCGCGCACCTGGGCGGTTGTTGTTTGGACCTCCTCTCACGATTTCAGCGTGGTTTGAGTGTCCCTTTCCTCACACGATTTCAGCATGTTTGGAATTTATCTTAGGTTGCGTTGTGCGCGCACCTGGGCGGTTGTTGTTTGGACCTCCTCTCACGATTTCAGCGTGGTTTGAGTGTCCCTTTCCTCACACGATTTCAGCGTGTTTGGAATTTATCTCAGGTTGTGTTGTGCGCACACCTGGGCGGTTGTTGTTTGGACCTCCTCTCACGATTTCAGTGTGGTTTGAGTGTCCCGTTCCTTGCACGATTTTGGCGTGTTTGGAATTTATCTCAGGTTGCGTTGTGCGTGCACCTGGGCGGTTGTTGTTTGGACTCCTCTCACGATTTCAGCGTGGTTTGAGTGTCCCGTTCCTTACACGATTTCAGTGTGTTTAGAATTTATCTCAGGTTGCGTTGTGCGCGCACCTGGGCGGTTGTTGTTTGGACCTCCTCTCACGATTTCAGCGTGGTTTGAGTGTCCCGTTCCTTACACGATTTCAGCGTGTTTGGAATTTATCTCAGGTTGCGTTGTGCGCGCACCTGGGCGGTTGTTGTTTGGACTCCTCTCACGATTTCAGCATGGTTTGAGTGTCCCGTTCCTTACGTGATTTCAGCGTGTTTAGAATTTATCTCAGGTTGCGTTGTGCACGCACTTGAGCGGTTGTTTTCAGAGCTCTTCTCACAATTTCAGCGTGGTTTGAGTGTCCCCTTCCTCACACGATTTCAGCTTGTTTGGAAGTTATCTTAGGTTGCATGGAGCGCGCTCCTGATTGATTTTCTTTGTTCTTCCTCCACTCGCGAGTCCAGCGTGGTTGGCGTGTGTTCACCCTTTGCATCTATTGCATCACATCTATTACATCGTATCTATTTTACTGTCTGGTCTAGGAGACCTTAAATCCTCCGATCTAAGGAGACCTTAAATCCTGCATCTTTATTCGCACTGTCTTGTGCACTCTCCAGTCTAGGAGACCTTAAATCCTCTAAAGGTGTAATTCCTTTGGTGTTTGTCGTGCCCGAACGACTTCCTGTAGTCTGGTATAGCCACCTGCCTATGTTTGCAGTGAGTTCCTAGGAGACCAACTGAGACGGTGGAAACTAGAGTTCGAATGGCTCATGCCTAGAACACAAAGGTTCGAGATTTCCGATACTAAAGTCTGGTTTAAATACCCAGGGGTATATCCTCGGCTTGAAATCTGTATGGCAGCCCCATAGATTGAGATAGCACCTGTATGCGCCTCAATTCTGGATACTGATCCAATCTAGTCTGTCACCCTGTTGGAGAATAGGGAAAGCTGTAACCATAGTCAAGGAGAAAAGTAGTACCTGTGGTTCAACTGAGAAGAAGAGGAAGATTCCCACATCAGCTTGAGGTAGGACATTGCCGAGGTAAGTCATTACCAATTGCCCCTGTAAGGTACCTTTACCTCTTAGCTATTACATTGTATCTTGACCACTACATTGCAGTGCATTGCATGAGTCCTCAATTTTCAAACCGGCTTCGCGTAGCATATAAGTCCAATTATCAAACCGGCTTCGCGTAGCGTATAAGTCCAATTATCAAACCAGCTTCGCGTAGTGTGTAAGTCCAATTTTCAAACTGGCTTCGCGTAGCGTATAAGTCCAATTATCAAACCGGCTTCACGTAGCGTATAAGTCCAATTTTCAAACCGGCTTCGCGTAGTGTATAAGTCCAATTATCAAAATCTTCCTGCATATCAATTTGCATCTTGTCCCCTGCCTACGGGCACATCTTTGTTATCTTGCCTGTTTGTCTAAGTCTTCGGCCTTGTCAAAATTGGGTCGTCTCTGGGCTTTGACATTCACTCCCGTCACGTGTGACTTTCGAGTTCTATCAAAGAGGGGCAACTATAGACACCCCATTTTTGACCGACCTTAAGACTCACACGTCACCGATTGAGCGCTCGGTGATGGTGCATATTGTATTCGTTCAGAAGTTTCAGAGTCTCGGCCGCGAGCCTTGCCTCTGGACTTCCGGGCTCTTTCGTGTCTTGCCTCGGTTTGCGAACCAGGCTCCGTTTTCTCTGTTTTCTCTTCCTGAAGGGACGGAGAGGTCTCGTAGATCATCTCTCAGTGGCCATAGGCTACGTTTCATGGTCGTAGGCTATTTTTCCCGTTTGGAGCCCGGTTTTCGATTTTTCGGAGCCGACGGTCGTGTGCCTCGGTTTGGGACCGCTTAACCACCTTCGTTTGCCCCGGTTTTTGGTATACACCCCACCACCATCCATTTCAACAACTTGGAGCTGTTTTTCAGAGCTTGGGAGCACCATTTCTCAGACCAAGACCTGCTGGTCCATTGGTCTTCAAGGGTAAGCTTATTTTCCCTCTTTTTTGTTCCTCTCTTGCTCTATATCTAAGCCTTGCTTGCAAGCATTTTTGGGCTTCAACCCACACTGTAAATAGTCATATTTTGAGCTCATTTTCATGTTTGATTAAGGACCTTTTTCTGTTTGAGAACCCCAGCTACCATTTGCTTCTTTAACTCTCTTTTAGGCCTATTTTTGCACGTTATTTTAGGCCTACTTGTGTTTATTTTCGTGGCTGGTCATAAACTACAAAGTGTCTTGTTTTGAGCCCCTTTTCAACTTTGTTGAAGAGCTCTCTTCGGTTTGAGATATCCTACTATCACTTGCCTCTTTAACTCTCTTTTAAGCCTATTTTGGAGGGAAATTTGAATTTCATTTTCCCCCCTTTTTTCCCCACTTCTCCCTCTATAAAACCAGACCCTCCAGATCTGTTTTGAAGGACACAAAAAATTGTTTGAAGTATTATACACACAACCTCCCTCTCCCTCTCTTCCAAGCTCCAAAACCCTTTGTTCTTGGACCATTTTTACACTACAACCCCTAGCCTATCACCTCCATTACTCATTTCAGTACCTTGGAGGACATTTGAAGAGGTTGAAAGCTCATATTTTCGGACTAAAAGCTGCTGGAAAGTTGTTCTTCAAGGGTGAGTCCCTATTTCCCTTACACTTGCACTTTTTTGCATGATTGTTTAGCTTTACTTGCAAGTATTTTTGGACTTCGATCCAAACTGAAAAAGATCATATTTCGAGGTCGTCTTCATGTTTGATTCAGAACTTTTTACTGTTTGAAGTCTTCTTCTCCCTCTTTGTTCTTTACCTCTCTTTTAGGGCCTATTCTTGCATGATATGTTAGCCCTGTTTTTAAGCATTTATGGGCTCCAAGCTAAACTGTGAAGTGGCTTATTTTGAGCCTTTCTTCAACATTGTTGAAGGGATCTTCAGTTTTTGAGGCTTCCATCTGTCACTTGCCTCTTTATCTCTCTTTTGGCCTTATTTTTGCATGATTTGTTAGCCCCTTGTGTTTGCATTTTTGGACTCTGGTCCAAACTGTAAATAGAATTATTTTGACCCCCTCTTCATGTTTGATCAAGGGCCTTTTGCTGTTTGAGGCTCCCTTTTTACACTTTGTGTTTAAACCTCTTTTTAGGCCTTATTTTGCATAGTATTTTAAGCTTACTTATTCACTGTTTTGGGCTCGGTTGTAAACTGTAAAGTACCATGTTTTGAGCCCCTCTTCAACTCTATTGAAGGGCTCTTGTCCATTTAGGGCCAGCAGCTGCTACTTGCTTTAATATCTCTCTTTTGGGGCCATTCTCGCATGATAGATTAGCCCTATTTGCATTCATTTTTGGGACTTGTTATAAACTGGAAATATGCATTTTTTGGGACTTTCTTGATTCTGTCTTCACACTTCGTGTTCAAATAATGCATGCTTTGTATAGCTATAGGCCATTGCGTGTGCCTAGTTTTGCATTTCGGGTCTCATTTCAGGCATCGGGTGCCATATTGCCATGATTCGGGGCTGTTTTGCATCATATTTTGGTACTGAAATTTGCATGTTTGCATGCCATATTCCATGCCTTGTCATGCTTTGTTAGAGTGGCATTTGTGCCTTAGGATCGGTCCTCGGTTTGCGTGCATGCGTGCACGCATCTTGAGTGTCTCATTTTCATCTAATGGCTACTGATGTGAGTGTGGCTGAGGTCCACTCATATTGGTGTAAGTCCATTGTGCATTGAGTATGCCATTTCATTTCATAGCATTGTGTGTGCTAGGTTGTATGTTAGCGCATTGTGTATGCCATGTTATCTCGTGCATCGTGTATGCCATCTCATAGCACTGTGCATGCTAGGTTGTATATTAGTTGCATTCATGCATGTCATGCATATCGCATTGTGCTTGGGATAGGAGTTAGCCCGAGCACAGGAAACGAGGAACGTTTCGTACTTCGAGTGACGGAACGTGTCTCAATTCCCAGTCACCGACACTCCGGATTATCCATGATAGAGTTTAGGTTTTGTTGTGTTTATGTGTGCATTCATTCCATATTGAGTCATGCAAATCGACTCCTCGGCCATCATGCATCGATATGCGTGATTGGTGGCACGAGAATCGAGGACTACACTCTCTGAAGAGTAGTCACGCATACATGTGTGAAAATACATTGCCATGCCCCTTTCCTGCTCTCTGTTGCAGCAAATCAAGAATCAGCAGTCTTCCGGGGTTTGGCACGCTTTCCAAAAAATATTACAAAATAGAGGCTAATTGGGGCGTCACAATGGATTTCTGTGCAAAGGCGACCCGGACATGCATCATCCATCATCTGAAGAAGAGTCAAGGCAGTCCCTGGCTTGCATGCCAGTTTATTGTTTTCTTAGTTAATTTGGTAATTAATTAGGATTTTTGTAATTATTTGGGCTGTAATTATTCGGGACTGTATATTATTTATTCGGACCCTCTGTGCGAGGGCATAATTGTAATAAGTGTGCGTGTGTGTGATGCATGTCTTCCAACCCCACGTCTTTCTCCCTTTTATTTACCAACTTATGATGGTTAGATTAGGGCATGTTTCAGTTAGCATACAGTATGATAGCATGTTGCATTCATTCATCTATTTTGCATGCACCGGGCTCAGCGCATCATACTAACTGCATTTGTATTTCAATTCCAAGATTGAATACTTGTTAGCTGTTGCACCTCATATGCCATGTTTAGAATAGCCGAGCCTGCTATAGTTGCATTCTTGCATGTGTTGCATTAGGCATTTCAGCATATTTAGGAGAATTTAGCTTCTGTTTTGGCTTGGAGTACTCGGTGAGTTTTATGCTTTAGCATCCTTGCATGTGTATGAGTGACTGCCATGATAGCATGCTTACCATGAGGCTATTTGCTTATGTGATATGACTGCCTGAATGCCTGCGGGTGAAGGTTGGGTTATTTGGATTAGAACAATTCATCAAATGTATGTTTTAAGCCCACTAGATAGTGGCAAAATCATATTTTCTAAGCCCACCCGAGGGTGGCAAATCCACATCTTAGCCTACTTGTGAGTAGCACCATCAAACCATCTTTCAAAAATAAACATGAAATGTTTTGTTCCAATTCAGGCGATCCAGTCTATACTTGTATGCTGTGCGCATCACATAGTAAATCTAGGCTAATAACCGGATTAAGAACACACAATGTTTTTCAAAAATAGATATCATGGTTAGTAGAGGCCAATCTTTGATCGGGCGAGCAAGGGTGCTCACGAAGTGACCTTCCCCAATCGTACCCAAGTTCCCGAGCCGAGGCAACTTTGGTGATGACGAACACGTGGCCTTAGGAAAGGAGTCAGGGTTTCCTAAATTTCCCCCAAAATAAAATATTTAGGTGGCGACTCTGTATCTGGCAAAGCAGTCCATGTTTGGCACTTCTTTCAAAAAAAATCTGTTTTCTCAAAACGATTTGCCGGATTTGGACTCTTTGGTTCAGATTGAGAACCGTGACATTTGAGAGTCCTGAACTGTAGTGAGCCCAAAATGAACAGAACGGGACTCGTTCCTTCCCGGGGCGTTCGCGGACGTCTACAGCCCCTTTTCTCCTATCTTGTCTCAGTGAATTGATTCTAGCTGTGCCAGTTGGGAGGCACAAACTGGATCCTCCATACACCTATATGGAGGATCTTCAACCTTGGTTTGAAGCTTCTTGGAGAAGCTTTAGTCCCTCTTGTCTATAAAGGAAGGCCTCCTCTTCCTTTGCAAGGGTTAGAAAATTTGGCTGAAGCATACACACATACATCTCCCCCTTGTCTCTATATTTTGGCTCCGAAGTGCTAAATTCTTACCCCTTTGCACACTACCTCTTAGCCTAACACCTCCAACACCAACCTAAGCTTCTTGGAGGGTATTGAGAGGTCCTAAGGAGCTGCATTTTTTGTCCATAAGCTGCTGGAGTTGCTGAGCTACAAGGATAACACCCTATTCCCTCTTTTGAGCTTTATTTTGCTCCATCTTTTAGCCATACTTGCAAGAATTTTTGAGCTTTGGTGTAAACTGAAAAAAGTCTTATTTTGAGGTCCTTAACATGTTTGTTTAAGATCATTTTCCTGTTGGGGGTCATCTACCCCCTTGCATGCTTCATTTCTCCTTATTTTGAGCCATGCATTAAGGCCTTTATTTTGAGCTTTGTTTGCCCTTTTGACCACTGAACTCCAGAGGATTTTCAGTGGTTATTATGTGTTTTTGAGAGCCAAAATCAGAGAGGGGTGACCCTCTCTCTCCTTGTTTTGATTTCTAGCATATTTGGCCTAACAAAGGAGCCCTTATTTGCATGCTTCCAAGCCATGTTTCAGGCCATTTTTGGTGAGTTTTAGGACCTACATAGGTTCTTTCCAAAGTTTGTTGTTCCATATTGGGTGTCCATCTTGCATGTGTAGAATAACCCTCTTCATAGCCTATCAAAAAAGCATGTCATTCTTGCATGCATTGACCATGTTTCAATGAGTTTTTGGGCTTTATTTGGCATGTCATACCTCTAAATTTTGTTGGTTTAGTGACCTCTTGAATGCTTCATATACTTGTAATGTAAACCCTTTTCACTAGCTTGTGTTACATGCTATTTTGGTCTTTGATTCTAGCACTTTTTGGCCATGCCTTAAACTGATTTTGTGCATATTTTGGACTGCCTTAGCTCTATTTTTATGCCTCATGGTCGAATGATGCTTGCTATGCATGGTTGTAGTTCAATACCCTTGCCTAGTTTTGAGTTTTGGAGCCTATTGCATGCTTATGTTGAAGTATTTCCATGTTTTGGGGCCATTGCGCATCATATTTCAGAGCTTACATGTATGCCATATTCCCATGTTTTCCACTCTTTAAATGCGTTTGAGAGTCGTGCTTGTATGCCTCGTTTTTGGACCATTGCATGAGCTTCATTTCCATGCCTTTCGAGCCATCATTTCAGACCATTTTCCCACTGTCTTAGACATGCCTAGGGTCTGTTTGGGATTGGTTTTTCCATTTGTGCATTGCTTTGTGTACCTCTAGTGTAATGCGCTTCACTAGTTTCGGTATTCGGGCCATCTAGCATGCATTGTGTGACGTGTTTGCATGATTCGGGACCATCTTGCATGTCATTTCAGAGCTGAAAAATGTGTGTTTGTATGCCATATTTCATCCCTTGCCATGCTTTGATAGAGTTGCATTTGGTGCCTTAGGTTTGGTCCCTTAGATTTGTGCATGTTTGCATGTGTTTTGTTGCCTAATTTCATCATGTTTGGCCACTGATTTGGGTGTGGCTAAGGCTCACCTATCTTGGTTTAAGTCCATCTTGCATTGTATATGCCATTTAGTCCATGTTGTTGCATGATTGACCATTGCATTGTGTATGCCTTGATCATTTCATTGATAGTCTCCATGTGTGCATTGCGCATGCCATATAGTTTTCATGTGCATTGAATATGCCATTGATCATTTCATAGCATTGTGTATGCTAGTAGCATGTTTGCATAACATCACTTGCATGTTTGCATCATTTAGTGGCATTATGTTTATATTGTGTTTAGAGTAGGGTTTAGTCCAGACACGGGAAGCGAGGGACGTTTTGTACTCCAAGTGACGAAACGTGCCTCAATTCTCGGTCTCCGACACTCCGGATTACCCATGATGGAGTTTAGGCCTTGTTGTGTTTATATATGCATTCATTTTACATCGAGTCGTGCAATCCGACTCCTCGGCCATCATGCATCGAGATGCGTGATTGGTGGCACAAGGATCGAGGACTACACTCCCTAGAGCTTATGTAATGACGGGGAGAGTGATCGTGCACACATATGTTGAAAATACTTTGTCATGCCCCTTTCTTACTCTCTGTTGCAGCAAACTGGAAGCCAGCAACAAAAACTGGTCGGTAATATCCCTACAGCATAGTGGAGTTTCAGCCTTCTGGAGTTTTGTACAGTGTTCTGGGACCAGTTGCAAACAGAGGCGAATCGGGGCATCGCGATGGATTTTCCGGCAAGGCGACTTGAGCATGCATGCATTCCTTGTCATTCAAGACCGAGCTGAGGCAGTTCATTTCATATGTTTTGCATGCTAGTTTATTTATTTTATTTAATTTGTTAATTAATTAGGGTTGTGTAATAATTAGCTGTAATTCGTTATTCATTCGGTTGTGTATTATTTATTCAGACCCCTCGAGGAGGGCAATGTTGTAATAAGTGTGCGTGTGTGTGATGTATGTCTTCCAACCCCACGTCTTTCTCCCTTTTATTTACCAGCTTATGATGCTTAGTTTTAGGGCACGTTTAAATTAGCATCCTTATGCTCGTATGTTTGCATCCATTCATATGTTTTGCATGCACCGGGCTCGGCGCATCATGCTAACTGCATTGTATTTCAATTCCAAGTTGAATACATGTATTGATTGTTGCATCTCATATGCCATCTTAGAATAGCCGAGTCTATTATAGTTGCATTTTTGCATGTGTTGCATTAGGCATTCTTAACATAGTTAGGATTCATGCATGATTTCTAATTAGCTTCTTTCTTTGACTTGGAGTACTCGGTAAGTGTTTATGCTTTAGCATCCTTGCATGTGTGTGAGTGACTGCCATGATAGCATGCTTACCATGAGGCTATGTGCTTATGTGATACAACTGACTGAATGTCTGTGGGTGAAGGTTGGGTTACTTGAGTTGGAATAATTCGTCGAAACTCGTGTTTTAGCCTACTTGCGAGTAGCAAACTTCAATCCATTTTCAAAACAAACGGATATGCGATGCTTTGTTCCAATTCAGGCGACCCAGTCTATACTTGTATGTTGTGCGCATCACTTAGTAATTCTAGGCTAATAAACCGGAATAAGAGCACATAATGTTTTCAAAATTCGATATCATGGTTAGTAGAGGCCGATCTTTGATCGGGCGAGCGGGGGTGCTCACGAAGTGACCTTCCCCAATCGTACCCAAGTTCCTAAGCCGAGGAAAATTTGGTGATGACGGACACGTGGCCTTAGGCACGAGTCAGGGTTTCCTAAATTCCCCCAAAATAAAATATTTAGGTGGCGACTCTATATCTGGCAAAGCAGTCCATGTTTGGCACTTCTTTCTAAAAATCAGTTTTTCAAAATGATTTGCCGGATTTGGACTCTTTGGTGATTTATCGATCTTACATTGCACTTTGCGAGATTAGATTCAGAACCGTGACATCGGCTCCAAACTGTAGTGAGCCCAATGAACAAAACGGGATTCCCTTCCGAGACGTTCGGGGACGTTTACAGGGCCGCGGGTCAATTTTACACTCCTATCAATGTGAATATTAATATGTTAATGTGAATATTCACATTGTCAACAGGTCGGGCCAGGCCCGCCCGGGCAGGCTGCGGGCGGGTTTCAGGCCGCTCACTGGCCGCGGGTCAATTTTACACTTCTATCAATATGAATGTTAACATGTCAATGTGAATATTCACATGTCAATGTGAATATTTAAATTGTCAACGGACCGGGCCCGCCCCGGCTCGGGGGTGCACTTCGGACCGCCCACGGGCCACAAGCCAATTTTACATTCTTACCAATGTGAATGTTAAAATATGAATATTTACAACCTGCCCTGCCCCGGGCAACGAGCGGGCTTCGGGCCGCAGGCCAATTTTACATTCCTATCAATGTAAATGTTAATATGTCAATGTGAATATTCACATTGTAAATGGGCCGAGCCGGGCCCGCGGGCGGGTTTCGGTCCACCTACAGGCTGCGGGTCAATTTTACACTCCTATCAACGTGAATATTAATATGTTAATATGAATATTCACATTGTTAACGAGCCGGGCCCGCCTCGGGCAGCCCACAGGCCACGGGCGGGTTTCGGGCCGCCTACGGGCCGCGGGCCAATTTTACACTTCTATCAATGTGAATATTAACATGTCAATCTGAATATTCACATTGTCAACGGACCGGGCCCGCCCTGACTCGGGGGCGATCTTCAGACCGCCCACAAGCCACGGGCCAATTTAACATTCTTACCAATGTGAATGTTAAAATATGAATATTTACATCATAAAATTACTAACAGTTCAAAAAATATTTATAAGGGTATCAAAATTAAATATAAGGGCATAAGAATCTAAAAAAAGTGTGTAAATCAAGAAAAATGACTTTATGGAATAAAACTATACATACATGGGACTAAATGAGTTAATAAATTTCTTCATGGACTTTTTGGGTTAAAACACTTCTAAATGGGATTTATCAATAAAAATTCCAAAAAAGAAAGATATATAATTTAGAAATAAAATAATTATAATAATTATGGACGAATCAAAAAGTGACACATGTATCAAACAAGTGTAAAAAGTTAACAGAAACAAACGGAAACGGACGGAGGGTCAGTATTGGGACACGGTTAAAAATTCAGGGTTTAAATTGTTAAATTAAAAT
Organism: Camellia sinensis; assembly: GCF_055761805.1. NCBI lineage: Eukaryota > Viridiplantae > Streptophyta > Magnoliopsida > Ericales > Theaceae > Camellia > Camellia sinensis. The sequence continues at coordinate 85,611,900 of NC_138974.1, forward strand.
GTTGGGGTTTAATGTGAAAAACACGTTAAACCTTGGGATTTTTTTTGTAATTTGCCCTTATTTATTTATTTATTTTGTTCTTTGATTTATTATCTATTTAAATATTTATTATTTATTTGGACATGAATATTTACATAGGTATTATAAATATTATTTTGGAAAAAATTGGTTGAGAAAATATCTAGATATTTACTATTTTCCTTAGTCATTAAGCTAGAGAGCAAAATGGTTTTCAACCCAAACTTATTGCTTATAAATTGAGAGCATTGCCTCAATTCCTTGCTCACGTTTCAGTAGCCAATGAGAGAGTGAGAGAAGGAGAGTGTGACTAGGGGGGAGTAGAAAAGAAGAGGGGGAAATATATATATATATATATATATGCTTTCTTGAGTCAAGGTAAGAACACATCTCTCCCTTGTCTTCTCCAATTCTTTCACCCATCTCATCCTATTGTCTAGATGCCCTGTTGTTTTGCATATTAATGGTAAATAAGATTTTTGGTGTGTATGAAAGTGTGGGTATGATCTAGTGACTTTGTCTTGCAATTTTATCAAACTATGCACTGCTGCAACTTCTCTAATTTAAAAGAAATATTAAATTTATTTATTTCTCAAATCTGAATTTAATATAGGATATTTGGTGTGTTTAGAGCTTATGATAATTTTATTAGCCACTCGCACGATCTCTGGGCCCAATAGGCTCGCTTTTCCAACTTCAATCCAACAAACTGGTGATCTACAATGTCAACCGTACAGTGTTTTGAATGACCATGCCAATGCTTGCCTGGAAACTGTTGTTGTACGAGAACTCTACCAACGGTAAGTGTCGTTCCCAACTCCCTTTGAAATCCATCACACAAGCTCTCAACATGTCCTCTAAAGTCTGAATGGTACATTCCGACTGTCCATCAGTTTGAGGATAAAAGGCGGTACTAAAGCATAATTCAATCCCCAATGCTTCTTGTAGGCTTCCCCAGAATCGAGAAGTGAAATGCGGGTCTCGGTCTGACACAATTAATACAGGAATTCTGTGTAGTCGGACAATTTCTTTAATGTAGAGATGACTCAGCGATGTCAAAGTGTCTGAGATTTTATACGGCAAAAAGTGCGCAGTTTTCGTCAAATGATCAACTATAAACCATATAGTATTGTGTCCTCTAGGTAACCTAGGTAATCCAGTGACGAAGTCCATTGTTACATGCTTCCATTTTCATTTTGATATTGACAAGGGCTGAAGCATCCCTCTAGGTCGCTGGTGTTCTGCCTTTACTTGCTAACACGTAAGGCATCTGGCTACGAATTAAGCTGCATCTTTCTTTATTTCGTTCCACCAGTATTGGTGTTTTAAGTCTTGGTACATCTTTGTCCCTTTTAGGTGTATTGCGAACACTGAATGATGAAACTTTTTCAGAATGTTTTCTCTAAGCAATTCATCTTGTGGCACAAACACTCAGATATCTCAAACTTTCATTTGAGTGAATCGTCCGATCAAGTATAGGATCGCCGGATGTTATTCGTGCTTTTATGAACGCCACCTCCTGATCATACTTCTGTGACTCTATTACCTCGTTTAGTAATTTGGGCGTAGCGATTTGAGCACCAAGTTATACCTTCTCATTTTGAGCTTTCATCTGTACTCTGAACTCATTAAATGTTCTAACCATGTTCCATTCCTTGAGTACCAGGCTAGCAATAATTCCCCGATTCTTGCGACTCAGGGTATCTGCCATCATATTAGCTTTGCCAGGATGATAAGATAGAGTAAAATGGTAATCTTCAAGATATTCTAGCCACGGTCTTTGTCTCATGTTCAAGTCCTTCTGCGTGAACAAATACTTTAAACTCTTATGGTTTGTGAAAATCTCAAATTGTTCACTATACAGGTAATGACACCATTGCTTTAACGTAAAAAACATCGCTACCAACTCTAGATCGTGTGTCAGATAATTCCTTTAATGCGATTTCAGTTACTTGGAGCCGTAATCCACCACTTTCCTTTTTTGCATTAACACACAGCCTAGCCCATCCTTAGACGCATCGTAATACACTGTATATCCTACATCTCGCTCCGGAATGATGAGTATTAGGGCACTAGTCAGTCTTCTCTTGAGTTCTTGAAAAGATCATTCACATGCTTCATCCCAATCGTATTTTATCCCTTTTTGCGTTAGACGAGTCATCGACTTGGCCAGTTTGGAAAAGTTTTGAATCAACCGTCGATAATAACTAGCCAACCCTAAGAAACTGCGAACTTCGAATACCGAAGTTGGCTTCTTCAAATCTAATACTGCTTCTACCTTGGCTGGGTTTACTACAATCTCGTGCTCCGACACAACGTGTCCGAAAAATTTGACTTCCTTCAATTAGAACTTGCGTTTACTTGCTTTCGCGTACAGCTGGTTATCTCTTAAAACCTAGAGAACCACTTTCAAGTGTTGCTCATATTCTTCTTCAAACGGTGAATAGACTAGAATGTCATCGATGAACACCACCACGAACTGGTCCAAGTACACAGTAAAAATCTTATTTATCAAGCTTATGAACACGGCCGGTGCTTTGGTTAAATCCAAAGGGCATTACCACAAATTTGTGGTGGTCATATTGGGTTCGGAAAATAGTCTTTGGTATATCATCATCCGCGACCCACAATTGGTAATAGCCAGATCTAAGATCAATCTTTGAATAACACTTTGAACCTCGAAGCTGGTCAAATAGGTCATCAATCTGTGGAAGTGGATATCGGTTCTTGATCATCACCCGATTGAGTTGGCGATAATCTATGCACAAACTTAATGTTCTATCATTTTTCTTTGCAAAGAGAACTGGCGCTCCCCATAGTGAGGTACTTGGTCGGATAAATCTTTTTTCTAGCAATTCTTGTAGTTGTGCCTTCAATTCCCAAAGTTCGGTAGGAGCCATACGATGGGGCGTCATGGATATGGGTGTAGTACTCGCTTGTAACTCAATACTAAAATTTACATCACGATGTAGTGGTAATCCTAGCAATTCCTTAGGAAAAACATCAGCATATTCACAAACTATATGCAGAAGATTTAATTCCGATCAGGCTTCTTAATTAATGATCTAACTTGCTAACCACCTCGCAAATTGATTATGCTACTACGTTTTACAATTTGTCGTGCTCAATGAATCCTCTATATCCCCCTTAAATTGGGAACACATCCCACTAGGTGTACAAGTTGTCGCCCTCTTCTAGTAGCAATCAATCACTGCTCAATGGGCAGATAACCAATCCATACCCAAGGTTATGTCAAAATCGAACATGTTCATGACCCGAATGTCGCAACTCAAGTGTAATCCTGACACTTCTAATTCACACCCTCGATAGACTAATCCTACCCTAATACTTCCTCCCAAGGGTGATGCAATATGTAAAGTAGTTTCTAAAGGTTTACATTCAAGATCTAACGATTTAACACATGATATTGATATAAAAGAATGTGATACGCCAGAATCGAATAGAACGTGAGCCCAAGAATTATAAAGTACAATGTTACCTCTAATTACTGGTGGGTCTTTATCATCTTCCTCTTGAAGAGCAAAAATTTTGCCTATGGCTTTTTGGTTGTTGGTTGGTCCGACCTTTTGGTTTCCTCTTGTTGCCCCTCTTGACTTATTCATCCATGGCCTTCGTTTGCCAAAAGCAAGAGCTTGAGCATTCGCGCCAGAACTCCCTGCTTGATTTTCTATCCCAATAAGTTAGGGACATTCCGACTTCTTGTGTCCTATCTGATGATAGTGAAAACATTAGATTTGTGTAACAGACTTGGTTTGTAAACTTCCTTTCTAGCTTTGTTGTTATGGTTGTTGCGATAGCCTGGTGTATGGTGTCCATGCCACATTCTTTCGGTCATTTCCTCTTGGTCCTACAAAGGATTGACCCCCTTTCTTCGTCTTTGTCATCCAGGTCCTTTTTTAGTCTACCCACTCCCTTTCGACATCTAATGTCATATCCACCACATCGGCAAATATAGAAAGGCACAAGGGTAACACTTTGTCTCTAATGATAGGGTCTAAACCCCACTTGAATTTTCGTGCTTTCTCTCCCTCGTCCGCGACGTATTGGGTTGCATATCGTGCCAGCTCTTTAAACTTGGCCACATACTAAGTCACTGTCATCTCACCCTATTCCAAAGTTTGAAATTTCCAAACTCACCCCTGCTTAACTGTATTTGGGAAATAATTTCTTAGAAATAGCTCTTTGAACTGAGCCCAAGTCATGTTTGTCGTGTTCTAGGAATCTTTTATCAAGAACCACAAATGATCTACTTCTCCTTCTAGCTGGTAACTTGTCAAGGTGATCTTGTATGTATGCACAGTAATACCCATGGTTTCCAATATCTTTTTTATTTGATAGATTCAGCTCTCAGCAATTCTCGAGCCAAGTTCATCTGTGAACACCAACAGTCTTTGCTTTCTGAACTCAGGTAACAAATATATCCGCTCATTTGGTTGCGTTCTTTTAAGCCTTCCTAATTCCTCAAGAATCTGGTTTCCAACTGGTCTTGGTAACTCCTCAACAAGTACAGGTACAGGTCCACTGCGATTAACGCCTTGATTGCGAGCTGGACGTCCACGTCAGCATCTTACTTAATCGTTTGCTTCCACATTGTCCGCCATCTGCCAAGTATGTGGGTAATATAAGCTTAAGGTTGTTGTGAAGGCGGTGAGGAATTGAATAAGTGGGCTAATTTAATGTGGTTTGAGGTGTAATAGTTCTAATGGGACAATGCAATTAATGAAAGCAAATAAAATAAATTAAAATAGACTAGAATAAACAACTAGATAATCTATATATAAACAACTTCTTACAAAATGGTTACACTATTTAGGTTAGCGTGTATACACCAAAACAAAGCACGCTTCAACCACACAAAACAAAATTTACAAAAGTACACAAAAAGGTTCGTCCAACGACTACTACAATCCTAAGTCAAACGATTCCTCTGGGTCTTCTTTGGGATCCTCATCAGAGTCCTCAGGTGGTAAAAGAGCATACGCTGAGAGACCGGAAACTGTTGAGATAGTGCAAGTGAGTACTCTGATGACACCTCTATAGAGAATACAGGGGAAGCTCCGGGAAGTATTGAGACAAATAGAACCTCTAACTTAAGATGATGAGAGCCACGACTCTCTGGTCCAACATGATACATCACAGGATACGGATCCTCAGCCAATACCTCTTGCCTAAACTCGGCAAAAGTCACGTCATTCTGCTCCATCTATAGAGCGAACCTCAGTTCTCAGTATTTACACTAGAGGCGCCGACGTACCAATGCCCGTTCTCACTGTGTTGTGTAGTATGAAAAGTCCTCCTCCGTCTTCTGAATAGCTTTCTTTATCACGCACTCTGCTCCTAATTGACATCGTTGGTTAAGTCTTTATGGACTAACAGCTACAACCGTCTATTCTGGAAACAAAAAACTCCCCAGTCCTCAATGTTTTCGATGTAGAATCCATCCTACGATAGGTAAACAAATATTTTTTTTAGTCCACTTTTTAGATGATATAGTATAATGTTAACAGAATATAATAGTGTGGGAGGCAAGGATATCTAAAATCACAAGTCGACACGCGTGAATTAAGGGTTGAACCTATGGCTCTAATTCCAATTTGTCACGCCCCAAAATTCAAGACTGTAAAAAAAAATGTACAAAATACAACTGGCTTTACCCCCACAGTTGGTTGGAGTACATGATGTTTTCCATGTATCTATGCTGCGGAAGTACATAATGCACTCTTCTCACATCATCAACTGGAAAGAAATGCAACTCAATGAAGACGCTACCTTTGAGGAGGGACCAGTAGCAATTATGGACAGACAAGAAAAGAACTTGCTAGGAAAGACAATTCAACTTCTTAAGATACTCTAGCGTCAGCATAGTATTGAAGAGTTCACCTGGGAACGTGAAGACGCGATGCGGGCAAATTATCCACAACTATTTGAGACGTGAGGTATGATTTAATTTCAAGGAAGAAATTTATTTAAGGGGGATAGGTTGTAGAGATCCTAATTTTTGGTAATTACATGTGAAACCCTGGGCCTTAGGTTAATAGCATTTTAGCCCCTAGTTTCGTAAAAGTCTGCAAAATGGCCCAATAAATAATAATGTTCCCGTATATTATATAATTAAATCCTAGACCACCACTTTATTATTGGAAATACCCTAAAACTTGATTTTTATTTATTTACCTCCTAATTTCTAAATTAATTCATGCATTTTATTTATTTATTTGTTCTTTCATTTATTATTTATTTAAATATTTATTATTTATTTGAACATGAATATTTACATAGATATTATAAATATTATTTTGGGAAAAATTGGTTGAGAAAATATCTAGATATTTACCATTTTCCTTAGTCATTAAACTAGAGGGCAAAATTGTCTTTTCAACCCAAACTTATTGCTTATAAATTGAGAGCATTGCCTCAATTCCTTGCTCATGTTTCAGTAGCCAAGGAGAGGGTGAGAGAAGGAGAGTGTGACTAGGGGGAAGTAGGAAAAAAAAATGGAAGAAAATGTGTTTTCTTGAGTCAAGGTAAGAACACATATCTCCCTTGTCTTTTCCATTTATTTCACCCATCTCATCCTATTATCTAGATGCCCTCTTGTGTTGCATATTAATGGTAAATAGGGTTTTTGGTGTGTATAAAAGTATGGGTATGATCTAGTGACTTTGTCTTGCAGTTTTGTCAAACTATGCACTGCTGAAACTTCCCTAATTTAAAAGAAATATCAAATTTATTTATTTCTCAAATATAAATTTAATATAAAATATTTGGTATGTTTAGAGCTTGTGATAATTTTATTAGTCTCTCATTGTGTGTTTTTAGGGCTTGGATATTTTGTTTTAAAAATCTGATCTTGTGTCTCTGAAAACAGTCCACTTCTTGCAATTCTGTAAAATTCCAAAAACATCATCTCATGTTGGTTCTTCTGTCAAACTTTAGAATTCTGAGTCCTCTTTCCAAAAAAATTTATTTGGGTGAAAATCATCAGGTAGATTGAGAGAAAAGCTAGTTTTCCCAAAGGGTGACAAATCTGGACAAGTTTTCGAATAGAGCTTGTAGATGAATTTCTGGATGTACTGTGCTCTGAAAATAGACATGTTGTTTATTATTTCTGTGCAATTTCAGCCCCTAATATGACCTGGAAGTATTTTTACCAAAGCATTTTTTTTGAACTCTACAGTTCTAAAAAGTGCTAAAAATTGTGTCTTATTGTGTTATTTGTCTATAAGTATTTCAAAGCATGCATAATGTTGTTTGCAAGGATGGAGGGACATTGTGCCCCCCCCTGACTTTTGAATTTTTTTATTTTTTTATTTTTTAAGTGTGATCTGCCTTGTGCCCCTCATCCTAATACACAATTTCAAACCCACTAACCCAATGATACACACACACACCACCCGCATGATGCACCACATTTGTATATTTTATTTTATTTATTTATTTTTATTTTTTTGGAATCCCAATCCCAATCCCAATTAAATACCGAGACATCTTTTTTTTAGGTGAGTGCACACAACTCCAATCAAAGTCAGGTTAAAACTCTAAAACCTTAAAAGTGTATGAAATTCTTTATTTTTTTTTTATTTATTCACAATACTTCTGAAGTATCTTCGTATTTTCTTTATCTTCTTTGTCTCCCTTTGTTGCTTTGTAATTTACCTACTCGCGATTCACCAAATTAGGATCACACAACACAGATTTGGGACCACACTACAACCTTGGTATCTTTTCTTCATTGTTTACAAGTAACTTTATTTTATTTTTTTACTTTTAAATAAAAATTATGAGTATTAATTTATAATTATTTTTTAAGTTTTGATTTGTAAATTTTTTTTTATTTGTTATTATTTATGTTAAAATAAGATATTTTGATATGCTAAAATTATGAATCTTAATTGGTGATGATTTATATTAAAATTAGGAATTTTGGTTTGTTGTTGTTTGTACTAAAATTAGGGATTTGATTTATGCTAAAATTAAAAATATTAATTTGCAGTGATTAATATTCAAATTAGAAATTTTGATTTGTTATAATTTGTGTTAAGATTAAAAATTTTGATTTGTTGTGATTTGTGCTAATTTAAATTTTTTGATTTGTATTAAAATTGGAGATTTTGATTTGGGAGGGGGTTTGAGATTTTGATTATGAATTTTTATTTTGATTTTTAGTTTTTTGAAACAGTCATGGAGAAATATTTCAAAAGAAAATCAAAGTTGGAATCATCTCTTTCTCAAGAAAAAGATGATAATTATTCTTCTGCAAAACAAAATTGCATAGAAATCAACTTAGTAGACCTTCCTGCAGATCCAGGACTACGACCTCGGATTATGGACTATAATGCTAATGATCAAGACCGAATTCGTAGGGCATATCTACAAAAAGTCCTTGTTAACTTCGTGATCATAATTTTCCACAAAAATCATTTGGACAAAAACTTCAGCGATTTAATCAGGCTTGGTTTAATGGATTTCCTAATTGGTTGGAGTATAGCGTAGCAAAAGATACAGCATTTTGATTATGTTGTTATCTTTTCACACCCGATATTGGAGATCAAGCTGATGGTGATTCTTTTGTTGGTGAGGGTTTCTCAAATTGGAAGAAAAAAGAAAAAAATTCAGACTCATGTTGGAGGTCCCAATAATGCTCATAATCAAGTTTTGAGTAAATGTCAAGACTTGTTAAACCAAAACCAACATATTGAAACGATTTTTTTCAAACAATCTGATCAAGCTTGAATTGAGTATCGAACCCGTTTGAATTCATCAGTTGATTGTGTTAAATTTCTTCTAAGACAAGGACTTGCGTTTCATGGGCATGATGAATTTGAAAATTCAAGTAACCAAGGAAATTTTCTTGAACTTCTCAAGTTTCTTACTGATCATAATGAAGATGTCCAAGTGGTTACATTAAGCAATGCTCCACAAAATCTCAAGTTGACATCTTCTGATATTCAAAAAGACATTGTAAATGTGGCCGCATTTGAAACTATCAATGTGATTATTAGAGATCTTGGTGATGCACTTTTTTTTATTTTGATTGATGAAGCCCATGACATATCAATCAAGGAGCAAATGGCAGTTGTAATACGATATGTTGACAAAAAAGGCCAAGTGATTGAGCGCTTTTTGGGTATTGAGCATGTTGCTAATACGAATGACCCGTCACTTAAACAAGTTATAGAAAATTTATTCTCCAAACTTGGATTGAGTATTTCTAGATTACGGGGTCAAGGATATGATGGGGCTAGTAATATGCAAAGTGAGTTTAATGGTCTTAAAACACTTATACTGAAAGCGAATCCTTGTGCATATTATATTCATTGTTTTGCTCATCAATTGCAATTGGCACTTGTAGCCGTGTCAAAGAATTATAATCAAATTGTTTTACTTTTCACTTTGGTTTCTAATGTGGTGAATGTTGTTGGATCATCATGTAAACGCCGAGATGTTGTTAGGGAGAAGCAAGCTACAAAAGTTGCTGAGACACTTAATACTGGAGAGCTATCTAGTGGGCAAAGCTTAAATCAAGAAACTAATCTTAAACGTGCTAGTGATACACGTTGAGATTCAGACTATAGTACTTTAGTCAGCTTGGCTAGTATGTTTTCAACAGTGACTGATGTGCTTGAAATGATTTTGGAGGATGGTTCAAATTCAAAACAATGAGCAGAAGCAAATGTATTGTTGGACTCAATTCAATCATTTGAGTTTGTGTTCAACCTTCATTTGATGAAAACAATATTGGCTATTACAAGTGAGTTATCGCAAGCACTACAAAGGAAAGATCAAGATATTGTTAATGCCATGAATTTAGTTCAAATTTCTAAAGTATGGCTCCAAAAGATGAGGGAGAGTAGATGGACATCTTTACTTGAACATATTTTGTCTTTTTGTGAAAAGCATGAAATTGATGTTCCCCAAATGGAAGATATGTTTATAGCTCAAGGGAGAAAAAAGGCGCAATGCTTAAGAAATTACAAACTTACATCACTATCGCGCTAAGTTATTCTACAATGTTTTGGATATGCAAGTTCAAGAACTAAATTCTCGTTTCACTGAGTCGAACAATGATTTGTTACTTTGTGTGGCATGTTTGAATCCATCTAACTCTTTCTCTAGTTTTGATAAGAAAAAGTTAATTCATCTTACTGAATTTTATCCCAAAGAATTTTCTTCAGTGGAGCTCATGGTACTTAATGATCAACTTAATACATATATTATCGACATGCTCTCTAGTAGTGAGTTCTCAATATTGAATGGAATTGCTGATCTTACTAAGAAAATGGTAGAAACTAAAAGTGACAAAGTATATCCATTGGTGTATTTACTCTTGACTTTAGCATTAATCTTACCTGTTGCAACTGCTACTGTTGAGAGGGTATTTTCAGCTATGAATATTGTGAAGAATCGGTTGTGGAACCGAATGGGTGATGAATGGATGAATGATAGATTGGTTGTCTAAATTGAGAGAGATATTTTTTATGGCATTGACAATGATACTATTATGGAAAGATTTCAAAAGATGAAAACTCGTCGGGGTCAACTGTAAAAGTTTAAAGTTTAAAACTTTTTGTAATGGATATTAATTTTTAATGTTTAATATTAGCTCGAAAAATTATTATTATGTTATTATTATTGATTGGGAAAGAAAAATTTTGAGATTGTAATTAATGGGTGCCCCCCTATATTAAATTCCTGGCTCCACCACTAGTTGTTTGCTTGTTTCACCATACTTATGTATGACTATCATGGGCTATATTTATTCTCTTATGTTGTCTCATACTCTTTTATATTACCGAATGTGACTAACTTACTTATCAAAAGATCTAATAAACGGGAAATGATACGGGGTTGGCAATGGGTGACGTTCACACTAGTGTTTCAGAATAATTTATACATATGAATGACATGAAATATGATGGAATTAATACCAAATGAGTTAAGTCTTGCACAAATGGTCTAAAGGAACCACTAGGTTGACACGAGTGTATTTAGACTCTATGCGATGGTTTCAAGTTGTAAACGAGCCTTAGGCATGATTTTGGTGTAAGCGAGCCCACTTGTTTGGCCATCCCTTTTGAGGTTCATCAATGTTGCTGACCAGTAAATAACCGAGAGGTGGGCATAGGTGGTAAGGTCTGCAAAGCAGCAAAAATAAGAGTTCTGAATAGCCCGGTGTTCAATCCTTGTGGTTGGGTAGAAAGATCTCTTTGTGGGATTCTAGATATCTAGTGAGAGGGTATTTTTTGATAAAAATTGGGCCGAGCTATGAAATGGACTTTGTGGCCCAAAATACCAAGGACTGGGTAAAAAGGCTCAAATGTTACTCCGGCCCAAGAGAGGTCACTCTGGCCCAAACTGTTAAAGTTACGCCGGTCCATAGGCAATAGATTTACTCCGGCTTTGAGGAGATGGTGACTTACTTCGGTCAAAAGAGATGAAGGTGCTTCGGCTAAGGAATTGTAAAGCTGCCTCGGTTTGGACAATCTGAGTTAGTCCGGTCTCAAAAGGTAGTCCGGTCATTATGAATTCGGGGTAGGTCGGTCGGATTGTTGATATTCAGTAGATCGGTCCGAACACACCACAGTTCGTGTATGAGAGAACCGAGATATGGTGTAGCATAAAGAAGAACCAAACTATTGTTAGTACGGCCTACTTTGTGGCTCGGCATAGCCAGTTTTACTTCGGTCATATAATAGTTCAGCCAAAGTGAAAACCATCCCACTTGGTTTAAGCAGTGGGGGAGGGTGTAAAAGGATAAGCATTATCCTTAGGAGTATGAATCCTAGGAGGACTTTGCATAGAGAAATACAAGTCCTACTAGGATTGTGCCACGGGAAACTTATAAAAGCCCACAAACATCACCTTGGAGGAGCGTGGACTGGGTCAACAGGATTATACGAGGAGAATTATTTCTTCCCCGTACAATTGGCGCCGTCTGTGGGAAAAACAGACAAGAACAAAAACCTCTTGACTAAGCTTCTCCTTTCTCTCAAATCAATGGCACACATTGAAGAACTACCGCAGTCCGCCGTCGACGGACTAACTCCAGACGGGGGCGCAAGGCGTGAAGGATTACCCTCTGTCCCTCCTATGGCAGATCTGGAGCCCCAACAACATAACTCCAGGAGGAGTGGCAGGGGAAGGCGGAATAGCAGCCCTCGTCACTCTCAAAGTCCTGACAGGCAAAGGAGGAGGATTGATCCTCAAGCCCTGGAAGATCGCGTAAAGGAACAAGATGAACTAATTCGGAAGATGGCGGCGGACATGGAAGCATTAAAACGCCAGATGAAGACCAAAGATGTGGCGACAGGAGAGGGGCGCAAGCACAAGACGCCCCCTCGCCACTCAGAGAATCGTAGTAGGAATACTACACCCTCCCAAGGAGAGAGCAGAAGCCTCAGGACAGGCGACACTCACTCCTTATCTTCAAGGACTCGTCACTCCGGGTCTGAGAGGATGAGATCCGAAAGATCATACACTGAAGGAAGCACATATTGGCCTTCACATTCACACCAAACCAGATCTAGACAAACGGAGCTTCCCAGGTCATCCGACTTACGAACCGTACTCGAAGAAAAAGCACGATGCAAGGAGGACGCCAGGGCAAGGGATCCACACCGAGTTTCGGCCTTACAACGGTTGGCTCCTCGGACGCATGGAAGCGTCGAGGTTGGAATGCCAATACCGCGACCGGCCTACGAACCAACGGACAAGGCATTGGCAAGACTACAGACTTCGCCGTTTGTTCCAGCAATCGAAAACGCGCCCCTACCATCAGGCTTCCTTCAGCCGAAATTCACTACCTATGAAGGGAAGACGGACCCGTATTCACATTTGAGCCACTTTCGCCAAGTCATGGCTGTGTACAGGCGAAACGAGGCCTTAATGTGCATACTCTTCCCGTCAAGTCTTGGCGACCTAGGCTTGACTTGGTTCGAAAAGCTCCCAGAGGGCAGCATAGCCTCCTGGGCCCAATTGGCAGAAGCGTTCGTAACAAGGTTTCGAACAAACACTAAAACACCGGTGGAGATAGACCAGTTACTCTCCATCGACATGGGTGAAAAAGAGACCCTCAAATCTTACAACAGTCGCTACTGGGAGACATTCAACCAGATTGGAGACTGCCCCACCAATCTAGCCATTGCGCAATATAAAAGAGGCCTACCAATAGGGAACAGACTAAGGGATTCGATTACCATGACGCCACCCCTCACCATGGAGGCCCTGATGGAAAGAGTGCATCAGCACATCAGGGTAGAAGAGGATGGCGCACGTGCAAAAGCAAAATCTAGTGCAACCACGGTACCATAAAAGAAGGCCTCAGCAAAGGTCAATACAGTAGATAAGCAGAACAAAAACGGGCGTGACAGACGAGATAACGGAGAAGACCCAGACAAAAGATGGTTGAGAATCCGCACTGCCATAACAACGGTGTTCAAAAAACCAATATATCGGATTCTGAGCGAAATAAAAGACGAGCCTTTTGTCAAGTGGCCAGCCAAGCTAGGGGAAGGTCAGAAAAATTACGATGACAGATCACGGTGCACCTTCCACAAAGAAAAGGGGCACCGAACTGAGAATTGCACGCCACTGAGACAGCACTTGGAAGAATTGGTGGCAGCAGGCCACTTGGACGAATACATTGAAGGAGGGACGCAACCAGCCCCCCAAGATCATAATAATCATCCCAACAGAATGCCAATTAATGCCCCACCACAAGGCATCATCAATGTAATACATGGAGTCTTTGAACCTGAGCGTGTATGCGAGCTCAGGGGATCGATAAAGAAGGCTGAGCACTTTAGGGAAGTGTTAAGTGCCCAACCTACCGCCAAGAAGGGGAAGACAGAGGCAACAAATGTCATGTCCTTTTCAGATAAGGACTTGGATCGAATATACTGTCCTCACAATGATGCACTGGTCGTCACTCTCCGAGTCAAGGATTTTGACGTCAAGCGGATTCTGATTGACCAGGGTAGTTCATGTGAGATCATGTACTACGACACATTCAAACAGCTGAAGCTGCAAGACAAAGACTTGGCACCTACAGTTTCTCCCCTGATTGGATTCAACTCCATGCCAGAGTGGCCTGTCGGCAAAATAATCCTTCCAGTCAGAGCAGGGAGTGTAACAAAACAAGTGGAGTTCTGGGTATTGAAGGTCCCCTCCACATACAACATCATCTTCGGTAGAACATGGCTGCATGCCATGCATTCGGTAGCGTCATCTTACCATCAGGTAATGCGGTTCCCCAACGACACCGGCATAATTGAAGAAGTCTATGGCGATCAGATCATGTCAAAACAATGCTTCGCCACAGCGAATGGAAGCTGAGCTGCCAAAGGATACGTTCATTCGCTGGAAGAACCAGAAAGTAATGAACTATTCGCGGACGTCGGCAAAGAGCCTGATCAGAAAGCGGTAGAGGACTTGGTGGAGGTAAAAATAGATGAGAAGAACCCGGATAAGTTCTTCTTGCTTGGCTCATCGTTGTCCAGCACTGAAAGATTAGAGGTCTTGGAATTCTTGACCTCTAATATCGAAGTGTTTGCCTAGACGCCCTACGACATGCCAGGTATTGATCCAAACTTCATCAGTCACCAACTCAATGTCCACCCATCCGCCAGGCCAGTCATCCAACGCACACGCAGATCGGCACTCCACCACGCCGAAATAGTGGCAGAAGAGGTAGGCAACCTACTGGAGGCAGGAGCAATAAGAGAAGTGCACTACCCAAGATGGATCTCCAACACAGTCGTAGTGCCAAAAAAGAATGGTAAATGGCGTGTCTGCGTCGACTACAAAACAGTCAACAAGGCGTGCCCAAAAGATAGCTTTCCTCTACCAAGGATAGATCAACTGGTGGACCTAACGGCAGGGCATAACCGACTTAGCTTTCTGGATGCATACAGAGGCTACCACCAGATCGCCATGCATGAACCAGACCAGGAGGTCACATCCTTCACAACACCAAGGGGGTTATATTGCTACAAGGTCATGCCCTTTGGCCTAAAGAACGTAGGGGCGACATTCCAAAGGATGGTCACCAAGATGTTTGAACCATTGTTAGGCAGAACAATGGAGGCTTACATCAACGACATGGTGGTCAAAAGCAAGGATGAGAATGACCATCTTAAAGATCTAGGCGAGATGTTCCAGATCCTGAAGAAACACAAGCTGCGCCTCAATGCGTCCAAATGTGCATTCGGAGTTGGATCTGGCAAATTCTTGGGCTTCCTGGTGACCAACCGAGGTATAGAAGCAGACCCCACTCAGAACAAAGCAATCCAGGAGTTGGAGAGACCAAACTCCGTCAAAGAAGTACAGCATCTCACTGGTATGGCGACTGCACTCAACCGGTTCATAAGTAGGTCGTCAGACAGACTACGACCATTCTTCCAAGCTTTAAAAGCCAAGTTTGAGTGGGATGAAGAATGCGACCGAGCTCTGGAAAGCTTGAAGGAGTACATGTCTTCCCCACCACTACTTGTTACACCAGTACCTGGTGAAGAACTCTTTTTGTACCTGGCAGTCTCTCAGCACGCAGTCAGCGCAGTGTTGGTTCGTGCAGAAGGAATACAACACCTGCCCATCTTTTATGTCAGCAAGACATTGTTGGGAGCCGAAACAAGGTACTTGCCCTTGGAGAAACTAGCATTAGCATTAATGATGGCATCCAGAAAATTGGCGCACTACTTTCACGCCCACACCATAGTCGTCCCCACAGCCTTTCCACTAAAAGCTCTGTTCGAAAGAGCAAACTTTAGTGGGCGAATTTTGAAGTGGGCAGTAGAGTTGGGACAATTCGACATCAAATTCCAACCCAAAACCGCAATAAAAGCCCAATCTTTGGCAGACTTCGTCGCAGAGTTTACTCTTGGAAGTCATCATATCTGCCCAGTCGACCTAACTGACACAACCGAACTAGGGACGGAAGTTGACGCCGGAATAGCGCAACCCCTAGTAGAAGGTAGTCAATCAAGCACCAAGGCAGACCATACTAAGGACAACAAGGAAGAGACAAACAAAGGCTCACCAACAGTTCAAACAGAGGACGAAGGACAGACAGCCAACATGGACCTTGAAGAAAACACCATTCTTGACCTCACGACATCATCTGATCCTTCCACTTGCTGGAAACTATTCGTTGGAGAGATGTGGAAGCTCTTTGTGGATGGAGCATCCAACCGACATGGAGCAGGGCTTGGCATAGTCCTCATCTCTCCAGACGGCCTGGTTATAGAGCAAGCAATCAACCTTGGCTTCCCAAAATGAAGCGGAGTATGAGGCGCTTCTCGCAGGACTCAAGTCAACACACTTCATGAAAGCAACCGAACTAATGGTATACAGTGACTCTCTGCTGGTGGTAAACCAAATTTCTGGCGAATACGAAGCAAAGGACGACAGAATGGCCAAGTACCAAGAGTTAGTCAGAACAGAGATCAAGAAGTTTGATGTGGTAAGGATAGAACAAATTGGCAGGGAGGAAAACAGCCGAGCGGACGAGCTGGCAGGCCTTGCCTCAATGGCAGATACATCAATCCCTCATCCATTACTCATCGACTTCTTACCAAGACCAAGCATAGAAGACCCCGAAGCAGAAGAAGTATGTTGCACAGAATTAGGCCCTTCTTTGATGGATCCCATCATCCTATTCCTAAAAGACGGCATCCTACCAGAAGAGAAAAAAGAAGCCAACAGAATAAGGGCAAAGTCGCAGCGATTTTGGTTATCTCCATCTTTGGCATTATACAAGAAGTCGTTCTCTGGGCCTTACCTCAAGTGCGTTCATCCCAGCAAAGTAGAAGCATTCCTGTTCGAAATACACGAAGGGGTGTGTGGAAGTCATCAAGGGGGAAGGTCGCTCGCTTACAGAGCTATTTCGCAAGGATACTGGTGGCCATATATGCAAGCAGACTCAGAGAAATATGTGAAGAAGTGTGAAAAATGCCAGAAATTCGCACACCAAATACATCAACCAGCAAGAGAACTCCTACCCTTAACTAGCCCATGGCCTTTCGCAATGTGGGGCTTGGACATAGTAGGACCACTTCCAACAGCACCCGGCGGCAGAAAATTCTTTCTCGCAGCAACAGACTACTTCACAAAGTGGGTGGAAACAGAAGCATTAGCGTCAATCAAAGAAAAAGATGTGAAGAAGTTTGTTTAGCAGAATATCATCACTCGGTTTGGCATACCAAAAGCACTGATCTCAGACAATGGTACTCAGTTCGACGGCAGAATCTTTAGAAGCTTTTGTGAAGAGTACAAGATAGAGTTCTACAATTCTACACCGGCATATCCTCAAGCAAATGGGCAAGCAGAAGCATCAAATAAAGTCGTCTTGGATGGATTAAAGAAAAGGCTAGAAAAGGCAAAAGGCAAGTGGGCAGATGAACTTCCTCACGTTTTATGGGCTTACTGCACCACACCTCGACGATCGACAGGAGAAACACCATGCTCCTTAGCCTATGGAATGGAGGCAGTAATCCCACTAGAAGTTGGCCTCCCCACAATTCGAAGCGAAAATTTTGATCCAAACTTAAATGGAGAAGCCATAGCCTTAGAACTCGACCTTGCAGAAGAAAGAAGAGAAAGAGCACTAGTCCACATCGCCTCATACCAACGAGAGTTAATCAGAAAATACAGCAAAAAGGTCCATCCAAGACAATTCAAGATTGGAGATTCGGTACTACGCAAAGTAATGGGAAACACCTTAATCCCAGGAGACGGCAAGTTAGGCCCAAATTGGGAAGGTCCTTATAAGGTGGTTGGGTTAGCAGGCAAAGGGGCATACCACCTAGAAGACAAAGATGGCAAGGCAATCCCTAGGCCATGGAATACGGCCAATCTCAAGTTATTTTACTTTTAGCTCTTCTTTTTCAAACATATGTACTTTTTTCTTCCTTCAATAAAATGAGAAATTCTTTTTAGCACAAATCATTCTTTGTAAAAGTTAGCTTTAAAGACTAAGTATATTGCAAGCACCCTATTCTAAGCTAGCTGGAAAAACTAACTCAGGGGTTGGCTGGATTAAACCAACACCCTTCCTAAGCCCAGGATAAGGATCCAGGCTGCAGGACATTCGGTCGGAATAACCAAATACTATAAGTTAGCTAGAAAAACTAACTTCAATAGTTGGCTGGAATAAACCAACACTTATAACTCTTCAGCCGAAGTAAGTGCATGGCTGAAGAGTAGTTGGCTGGAATAAACCAACACTTATAACTCTTCAGCCGAAGTAAGTGCATGGCTGAAGAGTAGTTGGCTGGAATAAACCAACACTTATTACTCTTCAGCCGAAGTAAGCGCATGGCTGAAGAGTGGTTGGCTGGAATAAACCAACACTTGTTACTCTTCAGCCGAAGTAAGGGTATGGCTGAAGAGTGCTTGGCTGGAATAAACCAACACTTGTTACTCTTCAGCCGAAGTAAGTGCATGGCTGAAGGGTGGTTGGCTGGAATAAACCAACACTTATTAACTCTTCAGCCAAAGTAAGGGTATGGCTGAAGAGTGGTTGGCTGGAATAAACCAACACTTGTTAACTCTTCAGCCAAAGTAAGGGTATGGCTGAAGAGTGGTTGGCTGGAATAAACCAACACTTGTTACTCTTCAGCCGAAGTAAGTGCATGGCTGAAGGGTGGTTGGCTGGAATAAACCAACACTTGTTACTCTTCAGCCGAAGTAAGTGCATGGCTGAAGAGTGGTTGGCTGGAATAAACCCAACACTTTGTACTCCTCAGCCGAAGTAAGCATATCGGCTAAGGAGTGGTTGGCTGGCAAGTATAGTTTAACCATCTAAAACCAAAATAGAAGTTGGTATAATAAAAGACATTACAAGTGCAAACATACACATCGAAACCGGAGAAAGAGTTGCGTAAAATTTTCATTCAGAGAAAAGTCATTACAAGGGGGCTTAGTTCGGTTACAAAGAAAACAAAAAGTACAAAATCAAGAAAAAAGATCTTTGATTTCGGCGTCGAAGGCAGCATCGGCGTCGACCTGAAGACCGGTTTCAGGCGCGAGGACGTTTTCAGTCGGAAGAGTGGTTTCGGCCGGAACCACGGTTTCACTTGGTCGATCAACAGTTAGATCTTCCACCATGGTCTCCGACCGAACTACCTAGTCTACATTCACAACCGGGGTATCCTCAGTGGCAGAGTCTTCATCTGAGCCTGAGTCCTCAAGGAATTGCTGCTGCATCGCATTGGCGTATTCCATCAGGGAGTTCGGTATAAAGTAGGCTGGAGGGTCGAAAACCTCGGTCTGAGGATCATGACCGAGCTTCTCAACGGCTCCCCTCCAGCCGCACTTAAAGAAAAGCTCCTTGGCAGCATTGCATTGTTGGGCGTAAGCATCCTCTGCCCTCTTGAAGCCTTGTTTTTCAGCTTCCTTTGCCCTCTCCTTTATTTCGGCATCCTTCTTTCTTTCAAGTTTTAACAGCTCGCGCAAATACTTGTCCTTCAGAGTAATGGCAGTCTTTTGTTTTTCAGCTTCGGCCGAACTAACCATTCCGGTCAGTCGGCCGACCTCACCTCGGAGTTCGGTCAGTTCCTTTCTGGCCTCTTCCAGTTCGGCCGATTTCGCCTCTACCTCTGCCGCTGCTTGCCTAGTCACTTTCCTCAGCTCCAGTACTTTCCTATGGGTGATTTGGTTTTTCTGAATGGCCTGACAAAGCAACAACTTCCCTTTAGCCGAAGAAAAAGTTGAAAAGAAAAAGAAACATAAACAAAAAAGCGACCGAAGTTACTAACCAGAATCATGGATTTAGTCGCAGACCGGATGGACTTGAGCTCGGTGGTTAACTGTTTTTGGTGATGCTCCATGTCTTTGGGCAGACACACACTCTTGGCCAGATTGATGGCCAACAGGTGGTCTTTCTCGGCAACAACCGAGTCTGTATCTCGAATGTCTCGGTCGTTGAAAGTAAGTTTTGGTGCCCAGCTGCCGACGGTTCGGTCGGAAGACTCTGGTTGGGGGCTTGGTGGTAAGCTCGGCTGAATAGCAGGATCTTCTTCATCAACCAAAACTTGTTCGGTTTCGGCAGTTCGGGCACGTTTGGTTCGGCGGGAAGAGGATGGCTGTTGAGAAGGGAGGGCCACAACGGCAGGCTGCGATTGACTGGGAGGCGTTACTTCGGGCCTAGTTGTTTCGGTGAGAAGGGCCCTAACTCTGCTCCTCTTCGCCATCTCTTCTTCAGCGGTTAGTGGGACAAGTCTTATTTTGGGCAAAGTTGGGTCCGGTTCAGGTGCTTCTTCAAGAAGGAAGTCAGTCACTCTTGCTTTTCGGCGACCGCTGTACCGGTAGGTCGGCTCAAAGTTCAGAAGCTTAGCCCAACTCCTTTCTTTAAATCGTAGTGCGGCTCGCAAAATTGCAAGGTTTGGATAACTATATAAGGAATGAAGATGGGCGAAATCTGCAAAAAAAGAGAAGTGTTAGTTCGGTCAATAGACTAAAAAACCGAGATAACATACAAGAAAGAAGACCGAAGTTAAATTACCAGGCTCTCCCTTTTTCCAATTTATAGGTCGGCCAGGAATTTGGGCTTGAAAATCCTCAAAGTTCCCAGAGACCCAGAAGAAATCATCATCATTAAGATCTTTGTCCGGTGTATGTTTAACTATCTTCTCTCGGCGGCGGCGAATCCTAAGGTAATAGACCCACCCAGCATCTTTTGAGCCTATGGAGTATTGATGGAAAATTTCGGCCAGGCCGAGGTTTAGTCCGGTTTGGTGGTTTAGTGCGGCTATTCCCATAATAATGCGGTATGTATTGGTGGACAGTTGAGTGGGGCATAACCTAGTCTGCCTAAGAAATTCGCAGATCAACGGTTGGACAGGAAACCGTAGTCCGGTTTCTATTATGGATTGAAGGGTAAAAGGGACGAAGCCTTCATTTTCCCAAGGAATAACATCTTTTTTGGCCAACGTCAGTTGGACGTCATCAGGAATTTGGTAATCTTTCCTAAATTCGGCCATACCACCAGGGGTCTCAACTAGATACCTATACTTACCCATCTGATGAATAAATTACTTATAATTTATATCGATGCAAAAATCGTGCTCAGTAGCTCGGTTGAGCGCACGCAGGAGTGCCTGGGTAACCTAAGTCTACAAAGTAAAAAACAGAGGGGGTTAAAGCACTGATCAACGGACCGTGCTACAATTTAAAAGCAAGGTATAAAAGCCCTACTTCGGCCTCAAAGAACTGGTTCTTTCATCAAAAAGGTTTGGTAGCTCGGTTTGAGCAGTTTGCTCAGTCGACCGGTTTAACGTCTAGGGGCAGCTTTCTGAGTTCGGTCTAAAAAACTAAGAAAGCTGGTTTAGCCCCAAGGCCTAAATCGGTTGCAGTGTGAAGGAAGTTACTTCGGTTGGACCCCTTGGGGCGGCTTTCTGAGTTCGGTTTAGGAACCAAGAAAGCCGGTTTGGCCCCAAAAACTTAGTTCGGTCGACAACCGAGGTTCCTAGTTCGCTATATTCAAAACTCGGTGATCTTATTTCGGCTCAAGTAAGTCAGGCTCTGGTAACCCTTTGAAACTTTTAAGTTCTAGTTCGGTTATTGACTACAGAGATCTACGTATTTGGGGCAAACAGGATCCTAGTTCGGTTGCTATGTGATTTTGGATCTAAGATTGGTTTTTCTACATAACAGTTCATACACGTACAAGTTCTATGGTTTTTTCATGAAAATACAGAAGCAAAAACAAAAAATACACAAGCATGCTTCACCAAAATAGAGAAGACAGAAAAGAAGGAAGCAAAAACAAGTTTTTTCAAGACTTACCAGAGGGAAACAAAGGCAAAGAAGGGAGAATGGTAGCAAAACCACAGCCTCTTCGAGTGCAATGGAAGAACAGCTAGAGCATACAGAGAGAAGACGAAGAATATGAAAAGTGTAAGTGAATGATTCAAGAGTAGAAAAGTTGTTTTGTGAAAAAGGACAGAGAAGAGGCGGCAAAAAGAGGCGGGACTGTTCAAAAAGTTCGAAGTACGAAGGCGGCGTGATGACAGCTCACAACCTATCAGAGCCCGCCACGTGGCAAGGGAAGGGGAAGCGTTACAGTCGTGATTAAAGAGACGTTTTGACCGGATAAAGCAGAGCTCGAAGTAGAACTAGCTCGGCTGGATACGCTGAAGGGTTTTTTATCTCGGTCGGAAAGGCTTGTAGAACTTCAGCTCGGTTGAAAGATTTGTAATCTCAATCATGCTATGCAGATGAAATTAAGGGGCAATTGAGAGGGTATTTTTTGATAAAAATTGGGCCGAGCTGTGAAATGGACTTTGTGGCCCAAAATACCAAGGACTGGGTAAAAAGGCTCAAATGTTACTCCGGCCCAAGAGAGGTCACTCTGGCCCAAACTGTTAAAGTTACGCCGGTCCATAGGCAATAGATTTACTCCGGCTTTGAGGAGATGGTGACTTACTTCGGTCAAAAGAGATGAAGGTGCTTCGGCTAAGGAATTGTAAAGCTGCCTCGGTTTGGACAATCTGAGTTAGTCTGGTCTCAAAAGGTAGTCCGGTCATTATGAATTCGGGGTAGGTCGGTCGGATTGTTGCTATTCAGTAGATCGGTCCGAACACACCACAGTTCGTGTATGAGAGAACCGAGATATGGTGTAGCATAAAGAAGAACCAAACTATTGTTAGTACGGCCTACTTTGTGGCTCGGCATAGCCAGTTTTACTTCGGTCATATAATAGTTCAGCCAAAGTGAAAACCATCCCACTTGGTTTAAGCAGTGGGGGAGGGTGTAAAAGGATAAGCATTATCCTTAGGAGTATGAATCCTAGGAGGACTTTGCATAGAGAAATACAAGTCCTACTAGGATTGTGCCACGGAAAACTTATAAAAGCCCACAAACATCACCTTGGAGGAGCGTGGACTGGGTCAACAGGATTATACGAGGAGAATTATTTCTTCCCCGTACATCTAGTCTAACTACTAATTCATAGAACCTTATTGTAGTATTGTATATTATGTTATCCGATTTGTTCTGTGTATGGTTGATTGGTTGATAAAAAGTATGAGGGTGTGTGTGTTTTACTGGGTATTCGAAACTCATGGCGTGTCATATCAGATGAGGAAACGGTTTATGATGGTGAAGGTTATTCCGAAGGCAGTCAAGATAAAGTGTTGGAGCCGTAGTTTACTTGAAGATTTAGACTAGTAATTTTTTTTTACTTTGTTTTGACAGTATTTTGTAATCCTATAGCGGAACACAAATGAATTATCTGTGCTATTAAATCTGCTTATATGTGTATATTAAAATATTTTGATTATTTATCCTGTTTGAGTTATATTTTGTACTCTTTTTTTTTTTACGGTCTTGAATTTTGGGAGGTGACATAGTTGACCAACGGTGGGTCAAATTAAAAAAAAATGTAGATAAGATTCAATATTTAAAATAACAAGTTAGCCACTGTAAGGTAAGAACAATATGATTTACATTAATTAAAAAATAATTTGACTTTATTAATGGCCCTGGATTGATAGAAACACAAAATATTTGTACATGATCCTTTACATATAAGTGTAATAGAAAAGTTAAGAATCATGAAAAAAATTTCATAAAAATGATCATGAAAGATTTATGATTCTTGAATTACTTTGAATAGTATGTAGTGTTTTATTCTAAGTATAATCTAAAGGTCACAAAATTTTCATGATTATTTTCATAAAAAGTTTTTCATGATACCAATAAGTGTAAATACACAAATCATGTTGAGATTTCAAGTTAGTAATGCTATGAGTACAAGAAGGAAAAAATTAATCGAAATGTTCATAAAATACATTTGTTTTTTTATAAATTTTTTTGAGTAACATGACTATATTTCAGACAGATGGTTCTCGTTTGGAAAAAGGTTTTTTTAGTAACTTTTTGGCTTTTTTGGCTAAAATATGATGTAAAAAAAATTAGTATGTTTGGGATGACTTTTTGGCTTTTTATGAAAATATGTGCAAAAGATAGAGAGAAAATGGAATCTTTGACTTTTTGGTATAGGTTGTTGACTTTTTGATTTTTTTAATAACTTTTTAGCTTTTTGGCTAAACCGACCGCTTCCCAAACGAGGCCTGAAATTCAAAACCTTGGTTCAGCAGAACCCAAGTCATCCACAGCTTCAAATTTGGCAGGTTCATGTTGGGCTTGCATTCTCTAACCTGTTTTCACTCATGAAAAGAGTGTTGATCATATAATGAGTTTCAAAGCAAAATTAACCATGAAGATAATCTATCAATGCATGAGAGCTTTACCTTGATAGTAAAGGTTAATATGAATCTCTCAGAAAGGGTAGCCAAGTTGGAGCTCTGAACATTGAATCGTGAGAGGGACTCAATAGCCTTGTAAAGTGATGAGGCCACCCCATGGCCTTTATTGCACTCCACTCTCACATAAAATCCTCTTTCCTCCACTTGAATCATGTCCATCTAAATCGCCACGGTTTTAGTATCACCGGTTAATTTAGTAGTATTTTTTTTACTTTTGATAGTGTTCTAAGAACTTCTTCAACCGTGAGATTATTGCAAAAAAAAGGTAGAATCAAGCTTAATTTTCCGTTTAATTAAAAGGGTCAGACATTTATATTTTAGCATAACTGTTCTACCTCGTATTAAATTTGACACAAAATTTAACTATAGCTAAATATGTCGGCTCAACGAAACTATTCAAAAATATAGTTCACCTTTCTAATTGTATTTCCTCCCCTCAACACAAATTCCAAAAATTAACAATCAACAAAACAAAATTATAAAAAATAAAAAATAAAACTTAGTTGCACACAAATTGATGTTGTTGAGAGGAAATAAACGGAGGGCAAATTGGTTCACAAAAAATAACGAAGTCACAATTGGTGCAGTATTGCTAAAATATAACATTTTCTAACTATTCATTAATAAAATATAGAAATAGCTAGCTTACTTTTAGTTATTGATCTATTGGAAATGCTAAAAGAAAGTTTCAAGCATATTTGGCATTGTTAGAAATGAATAGAGTATAAAATGAATAACCTGCATTATGTTCTTGCAAATTGGATGGTTGGGGCATATAAATTGGATGTTCTTTCTGTTTTCAACTATGCCTTGTTGATGTTTGTCTCCCTCTGTCAAGGAGGATTCACGCCCTGCAATCTCGGCTCTTAGCTTCCTCGCTTGCATTTGCAGCTCCTGCAAGTACTCTACAGCATCTCCAACAATGGAAGCCTTATCCATCTGCATTTATATATATACAAGCATTGCAAATCATTTTGGTTTTGTTGTTTAAGATAGGTTTGAAAGCTTAATAAGTTTATAAATGTGTTTGAATTTGATTTGTCTAATCTTTTAAACTGATCTAAAAAAGTTTCAATTGAGGTGAATCACGAATCAAGGTTGAATAAATTAAGTAGTGTTTAGTAGAATTTTCTAAATATGATTTAAGAATAGAGTTGTATTTTGAATTTGTGAATTTTGAAATTATGATTTGCGTGTGGAAATTTTGTTTGGTGAATGAGTTTTTGAAAGAGTATTGAATTGAGTGAAAAATTTTTGATGTGACATATGATATCTGATTAAAAAATTTACAACTCATAACCAAACACACAACTCAAAAATTTATTAAAAACTCATAAAAAGTTTTAAAAAATTCCAAAAATATTGTTTTATTAAAAATATTTTTTATAAAAAGTGTCAATTGAAAAAAAAAAAAAAGAAGAAGAAATTGCCATGTTCCGGTTGACCGGACAACCGGTTAAGCCAAATTTGAAAAAAAAAAATCTCGCCTAACACAGAGTTTGCTGCAGAGTTTTCTATTTACTGTGAAAATTTAATTTGAAAGACATATCCAAGCATGACATGAGAATGTGAGTGGAATTACAATTTAAAAGTCTATTCAAACACAACTTTAATTTTTTTTTTATAAAGTTGGACCCTAAAAATTATCATACTTTATTCAAGTTAAATATATACAAGTCAATCTCGAATAAATTTTTCAAGTTAAATATATACAAGTCAATCTCGAATAAATTTTTAAAATTTTCAACACGAATAAACACACTTTTTTTTTTTTTTTTTTTTAACGGCACGAGTAAACACACCTTAGTTATGTTAGGAACCAAGGTACGCAATGCGTAGAGCTTCTCCTTCATCCGACTTCTCCCCTTTCTCTCTGAAACCAAAGTTCTCGACCTATCCCCACCCTTTCTCTTCGTCAGCCTAGTAGTAGTTGTTGTGGTTGCGGAAGAATACTCCCCTCCAATATCATCATCATTCTCTTCCTCCCCAACGTCTACGGCTGGCAAAGCATTCAGACCAGAACTCAGATTATTGCAACCAAAGAGAGGATCTTGATCTTGATCTTGATCACCTGGGGTTGGGCCAAATTGGGTATGATCCAAACAGCCATTAATGTGCTCACAATCATAATTGAGACAGAACTTGGCAATGGGATCATGGTTTCACTTCTAATAAGATCAATGAATTGCTCAAAATTTGATTCGTTGATGAAAAAGTCCTGTGATAATAAGTTGAAGTCATCACCAGCATGCCCAGGTTGGTTTCCAGATGTTTCCCTCCTCTCCATTGTTTCAAATGACAGGTTGATCATGAGACTTCTTGTGCTTGTAGAAATATATGTATAGGTCACCATGGTTTACCTCATTCCCTATTCTCAATGTTAAGTACTTCAAAAAATAAAAATAAATTTTAGTAAGTGTTTGAATTTTAAAATATATGATTCGAATTCATTTGAGTCTGTGTGTAGTTATATGTGTGTGTGTATGATTTACAAATCTTATTAAATGTTGTTCTAATATGAATTCTTTGGATAGAACTCCTCATTGAAAATTAACTTGGAAGAAGGTGTCCAAATAGCTTATATGTATATGACTAAGGCCTCGTTTGGTACAAGTTATTTTAGTAATTTTTTGACTTTTTACGAAAAAATATGTAAAAAAATAAAGAGAGTGATGCGACAATTTATAATGACTTTTTGACTTTTTTACTAAAATATATAATTGACAAACGAAACCTAAAGTTTAAGTTAATTAATGTGAGATCATAACATCTTCTTACAATCATAGAAAGTTTTAAATAAATAAACACTGAAAAAATATCAAACTTTTCTTTATAGGAGTTGAACCCGTAACTTCATAAGAACCCGTAACTTCATAAGCACTAGGCCATGAACCCTAATTCAATAACATTTTGCACTTGTACCTTTCAGAACAATGCTAGAAACTCACAAAAAATTATGAAATCATAGATATATACGTTTTTCTCTTACTTATGTAGCACATTTTAAAGGTTTAATTTTTTCTACAAAAGCCACATCAGCATGCCTTTTTCCATTTACATATAAAGTTCTACACAAATTCAATTTCAATTATAATAATCAATTTTATATGAACTCTATTTAAGAAATACTTATTTTCTATATATTTTTTACCGTGCATTTGTCATTGTCATTGTCAAATTTCTTTTATATAGTTGATATTTTAACTTAATTATTATGATATTTGAAAAAAAAAATTATCTTGATACACATATAAATGAATAAATAAAACAAAACGTGTTTAATTATGTGTATCGCACTGATCAAATTAATATCTTTTATATTTTTTTATTTTTTGTCTATCTTATTGATATTTTAATAGTAATTTATATTTAATTTCATATTTAACATAAAATTATTTATTACAAAATATTTATATTTAATTTAAAATTTATATACATATATACAATATGTATATGAGTAATTCAAAAAGAATATTAATGAAAAAAAAAATCAATACTCCACATATTTGATTTATATATTTTCTTCTTAATCCAATCACAACATATTTATATTTAGGCCTCGTTTAGGAACGGATTATTTTAGTAATTTTTTGGCTAAAATATAAGGTATAAAAAAAACTAGTATATTTAGAATGATTTTTTTGTTTTTTACAAAAAGATGTGCAAAAAGTAGAGAGAAAAAGAAATCTTTGACTTTTTGGTATAGGTTATAGGCTTTTTGATTTTTTTTAGTAACTTTTTGACTTTTAAGCTAAAACTGTTACATTCCAAACGAGGCCTTAATCTTTTAAATAAATTTTGTGTAGTTATATTTCAACATATTTTTATTTTTCAAATAAATATAAAAATAAAAATTAAATTAAATAATTAGAATCACTATTAGTTTTATATTACAAATTCTGTTTCTAATTTAATTATTATTTTTAAGATCAAAATAAGTGTTTATTTTACTATCTTATAATTTAATATATGTCATATAAAATCATTATATGATATATAGCACAATAAAACTAAAATTATCAAAATAAACAAATAATTTAACTAAATTTATTATATATAAGTATTCAAGTAACACTTTTATAAAACGAAAAGGCTAAGATTATTAAAATAAATAATTACAATTAAAATTTTATTTTATATTAAAATTAATATTGTTTTTTTGTAACACACATCATAGTATAAAATATTATTACATTAATTAAAATTAACTTTATTTTGATTTATGTCAGACATCAAGTGATTTGCATGCATGTGTAGTGTCTAAATTGATATTGATTGATTAAAATAATATAACTCAATACTTTTTTGTTAAACTTTTAAAAGATGGATTGATAAATGACAAATGATAAATAGTGCGGAGTATAATCAAAAAATATTTATTCATCGAAAATGATAGTATGGAGTTTTTTTTTTTTTTTTTTTTATGCAAGTGGAAGTGGAATTCATAATGTTTAGTAAATTTGATTGACACAAATGAGGATTTCATTTCAAATTGAGAATACATCTTCTTCTTCTTCTTTTTTAACTTTGAAAGAAATTATTTTTATAAACCTACTTTACATAGAATCACACATAATGACAACAACTTTATCAGCCATTATCAAATCTGATTGTATTTAACTTTCAATCGTTAAAATTTTCTACATATAAAGTATTAAGACTTAAAATTAATTTTTCATTTTAAAATAAATTCTCATGCATCACACAGGTCACCTACTAGTTATATATATCTAGCTATATATATAAGTAGTGTTTTTCCTTTTCTTATATGGCACATTCTAAAGACTTTTTTTCCCCAAAAAAGTCACATGAACATGCCTTTTCCATTTACGTATAAAATTCGATATAAATTCAATTTAAATTATAATAACTAATTTTATATAGACTTTATTTGAAAAATATTTATTTTTCATATATTTTTTATCGTGTATTTAATTTTGTCATTGTCAAATTTGTTTTATATAGTTGATATTTTAATTTAATTATTATGATATTTTAAAAAAAAATTATGTGATTTTCAATTAAATAAATAAATAAGATAGAATGTGTTCAATTATGTGCGTCGCAAAAAAAAAATAGTTTTTTTATATTTTATATTTTTTTCTATTTTATTGATGTCTTAATATTAATTTATATTTAATTTTTTATTTAACATAAAATTATTTATTACAAAACATTTATATTTAATTTAAAATTTATATACCTATATTCAATATGTATGAATAATTCAAAAAGAATATTAAAGAAAAAAAAATCAATACTCTACATATTTGATTTATATATTTTCTTTTTAATCCCATCACAATATATTTATATTTAATATTTTAAATAAATTTTGTGTAGTTTATTTTTACATATTTTTATTTTCCAAATAAATAATTGGAATCAGTTTTAGTTTTATATTACTAATTCTCTTTCTAATTTAACTATTATATTTAATATCAAAATAAGTGTTTATTTTACTATCTTATAATTTAATATATCATATAAAATTATTATATGATAATTATATTTTTACAATACAATAGAATTAAAATTATCAAAATAACCAAATAATTTAACTAAATTTATTTTCGGCAATGCTAGAGGGCCACAAAAACAGTGGCTCAAATGGCTCAAAACTGTCAAAACGACGTCGTTTTGGATGCAAAACAAAGCAAAACGACGTCGTTTTGGCAGTTTTGAGCCATTTGAGCTACTAATTTTGTGGCCCTCAAACATTTTCCATTTATTTTATTTAAATATTCAAGTAACACTTTTATTACCTCAAATAGGTCTGGCGCGAATGGCTCGAATGAGCTGGCATGTACATTCTTCATGCGTCGACCAGTTGCAGCAAAACTTGTGTGGATTTCACGCGCCCTACAAAACAATGCCCAGTGTTCAACACCTGACCATTTTTTTGGATCTATTAGGCTCAATAACCTCTCTCTCATAAATGAAAGCACAAAGTCAAGGCGGTCAATGATTGGACACCGAGAAACTGTTTTAATCCAACAGGGGTCTTCTTTTGTGGTGAACGAGGGGAACCTTGAGCCATCATTCTAGCTTGTGGCTCAATCTTAAAGCCACGTCAACACAAGTGCAATTAGCTCCCAGCAGGTTTCTCAAGACTTGCTTAAGCTTATAAATCCTCTCCGTTGTACTACTTTTCTTCTTCAAATGTGCTTTAAACATATAAGAGGACCACCCAAACCCTCTGTCCCAAAAACAGCCTACACACTATTGTATTTTACCCCCAAATAACCTGCTTTTGACACGCATGAACTGTGATCTCCCAAGCCAAATTCCCTACACCACCCTTACTTCCTCTTAGCACAACTTATGCGATAACTACCCAAACCCATACCCCTACTATTAGGTTAACAATCCTGACTACCCCTCTACCAGTTTCTTCCTTGCATGATGCCCTTATTCACCAGGTGAAGTGTCATGCCCCTAAAATATAATACAACAGTCCATTCCATAAGATCTATGAACATAATAAAATGATCTACTTCATTCATCAGAGTTTCTATGACAAAAGGAAATTCCATTCATTATACATTTATAAACATTCATTCTGAACCTATAGTATGTAGTTCAAATTAACAATAACAAAATAAATACCCTACAGACTTACTTCTTTCCAAGATATCACTTGGTCACAACAAAAGAAAGAGTACTAAGTTCTATACAAGTTAAACTCTTGACTTGAATAAACATTTAAGCACAAATATAACAAAAATGGAGCCTTTAGCCCTCAATCCTCCCAAGCTATGTCTTTGGAGATGGCATGTCACCAGTACCTGAAAATGTTTTCCCAAGTAAAGTAAGCCAAAGCCCAGTAGAGATAAACTTAGTATATGAGGCTTAACTAAGATATAAGTGTCAAATAAATATTTCATAATCATGATCAACATACATTCTTCCCTTAACCATTCAATATAGATGACCATATCTCAATCCATTTTCATTCATTCATTTCGAGTTAATCCATTAACCAAGTTCATTATTATCTAATCAACCAAAATGAGACTACAACTCAATGGTTTACAATTCAATACATTCATCACTCCTACACTTCTATTTTGCCATTTTATGAAACTCTCATCCGAGAGAACCGGCACCCATTTATATATACAAGATTTCTAGACTTTCACCTTGGACACTCCGGCCTACTTAGTTTTAAATGGAGTCCATCTCCTATCTCCTCCCAAACAGTGGAGTACATCCCATTTCTTCTCCCAAACAATTATAAATATACAATGTATTAAAATATCGTCATATACAATGACCATCCACACACATATTTAATGTCTCAATCACAACTGTCATATTCAACGACACAATTTAAATTATAGGTTTCAATTTACCTAATGATCATGCAATTTCTACAACAATCATAGCTATCCTCCACCGATAGCCCAAAACAGATATTTCTATAAAGATACACAATCTTTTAAACAGATAATTTATCAAATTTCCATATGTGAGTGATTTAATAAATCCAACTACACCATTCATTCACATAACCTTCCAATTTCACATTTTCCATATCAATTTCATTATTTATAAAATTTGGTTATCCAACTCAAATTAGGGCAAATTTTTCATTTCTTCAAATATCAACCCAAAGGCTAAATTTCATCATTTTAATACTAGAGAATCTCATATACAAGTCTCGTAGTCATTTTGTAAAAACAACATGGAAAACCCCTCTTTCAATTTTGAATTCAAACCCTAACTTTATTCAAATCCTCCCACATTCCACCATTTATACAAAATAACAAATACCTAGGTTAAAAACTATATTAAGGTGTAGAATGTCCCTACCTCAAAGAAAGAAGACGAGCCAAGAAAGGATGGAACTTCAAAAGTAACGAAACCAACTTCTACTCGGATCAAAGTGAAAAGCCTGAGGAGTTCTACCTTTTTAATGAAGGCACAAGAGTGTAGAGATCAAAGGATCTAGGTCAAAATGTAGAGAGAATGTGAGTTTTAGAGAGAAAAACTCTCAACCTTAGGGTTTTGGGTGAAAAGATATGAAAAAGTGATGCAAAAAGTGTTTTTCGCGATTTGATATACGCGCAGTCTGCTCGAGCGGAGAGTTTGACGCTCGAGCGTCAGACACAAACTTTTGTTCCACTCAAGCGCAAGAAGAGGCTCGCTCGAGCATAGAATACACACCTCCAAAACTTTTGCAGACGACAAACCAACTGCTCAAGCTCAAGAAAGGACGCTCGAGCGCCCACCCGCTCGAGCATAGGAAACGCCGCTCGAGCGTAAAAGACACTCCTCCAGCACTTTTGCAGACGTGCAAAGTACTGCACGTTTGCAATTCCCGCTCGAGCGCAAGAAGGTCCGCTTGAGCAGAGGATCAAAATTTACATATCCCGCTCGAGCTTAATAATGGCCGCTCAAGCAGAAGACCAAAAATCTAGGCAACATAAGGTTTGAAAACTAAGTAACCCACCCATTCCAAACACATCCACAACCACCCAAAGACTAATTTCAAAGGTATACCAGGGAAGAATGAGATACACAACAATACAAAGGCACTAAACCCAAGTCCGGAACATCACAAGAATCGGGTCAAAACCAGGATCGCTATAACCTTCCCCTTTTAAAGAATTTTGTCCTCAAAATTTACAAATTGAGTTTCAGAATCAACTTTAGGCAATTCTCAAAATGATTACAAATCAATACTCAACGCCATGACTCATTTACCGATCATTCAATCCCTTCACAAGAGAACAGATTCACAATATATCTCTCAGCATATGTTACCAATATGAATTCCACAAAATTTTAACCAATTTCAATACATATGCCTCATATATCCAAAACATATTCAATGTTTACGACAAATTTGCATTTTCACAACTTAAACAACATATACAATGTTCAAATTAAACTTACGTTTTCAAAACATATTCAACATATACAATGTTTTCACAGTTCATAAACAAAGCTAAAATCTCAACATATACTCAAACATCAACAAATAAGTCTAGATATTTCTCACGGACTTCCAATTCACGCTCTCAAGTTGCTTCCTCGACCTCGTGATGTTTCCACAATACTTTAACTAAGGGAATTGTCTTGCCCTGCAAGACTTGGTCCCGTCTATCCAAGACTCTCACCGGTCTCTCCTCATACGAGGCATCCTCTTCTACCTCTAAGTCGGTCCAATCCAACACGTACGATGGCTCTGACTCATACTATCGAAGCATGCTAATATGAAATACGTCATGTACTCCAAAAAGGTATGGCGGCTACACCAACGGTAATCCGCTCAAGGATCTCAAAAGGGCCAATAAACTGAGAGGATAACTTCTCACTCTTCCCAAATCTCATCAAACCCCGCTTAGGTGATATTTTCAAAAAGACATGATCACCCACTTCAAAGGACAATGGTCTTCTCCTACGGTCGGCATAACTCTTTTGGCGGCTTTAGGCTGCAGCCAATCTCTTACGAATAAGTGCCACTTTCTCCGTCGTTTCCCGAACCAACTCTAGACCCAACAGAGGTGCATCACCCACCTCGGCCCAGCACACTGGAGATCTACAAGGTCGACCATACAAGGTCTCAAATAGTGCCATGTCGATACTCGATTGGCAACTGTTATTGTAGACAAACTCCACCAAGGGCAAGTGCCTCTCCCACTACCCCTTGAAATCAAGTACATAACCTCGAAGCATATCCTCAACAATCTGAATAGTACGCTCAGACTGCCCATCAGTCTAAGAATGATACGCAGTGTTAAAGGTTAATCTAGTGCCTACGGCACTCTGTAAGCTCTGCCACAACCGAGCTATGAAATGCAGATCTCTATCAGAAACAATCGTCACAGGGACCTTGTGCAACCTCACTATGTCCTTAATATACAAGTCGGCAAGATAGTCTACCAAATCACTCACGCGTATTGGAATAAAATGTGCTAATTTGGTCAACTGGTCAACTACCACCCAAATGGCATCACTACCCTATTGAGTCCTCGGGAGGCCCACAACAAAATCTATCGTGACATGCTCCCACTTCCACTCGACTATAGGTAGGGGTTGTAACAAACCCGCTGGTCTCTGATGCTTGGCTTTCACTTGCTGACAAGTAAGGCACTTCGATACAAACACGGCTACATCCTTCTTCATATCCCTCCACCAAAACTGGCAACTCAGGTGATGATACATCTTTGTGCCTCCCAGATGCACCGCAAGACGTGAATGATGAAACTCTCTGAGTACTTCCTCTTGGCAAGACTCCGGCACAAACAAATGGTTACGGTATCTTACACTCTGGTCGGAATACATAGTCAAGCCTCTTTCTACTTTCTCACTGGAGATCTTCTCTTAAAGGGATTCTACCTCTAGGTCACCCTTTTGCGCTTTCAACACTCGGTTCACAAGTGTGGGTTGTGCGATTACTGAAAACAAAGCCGCAGATTCAATGGACTCCTCAGATGTAGATTAAACTCCCCTAGAGTACCCAATATTTCCCATTCTCGGATGGCAATACAAGCCACACTGCTAATTGATTCCCTACTCAAGGCACCGGCCACAACATTGGCCTTTCCAGGATGGTAATGCAACTCAAAATCATAATCTTCTATAAACTCCATCCACCTTCTCTATCTCAGATTCAAGTCTTTCTGTGCAAACAGATACTTCAGACTCTTGTGATCGAAAAATACCTCAAATCTCTCACTATACAGATAGTGCCTCCAAATCTTTAAAGCAAATATCACTGCTGCCAACTCTAAGCCGTGAGTAGGATAGTTCCTCTCGTGGGTTTTCAACTGTCGTGTGCCATAAGCTACTACTTTCCCCTCTTGTATCAATACACAACACAAACTTTCTCGTGACGCATCACAATACACTGAATAACCTAAACTCCTCTTTGGAATAATCAAGACTGGAGAGGTGGTAAGTCTAACCTTAAGTTCTTGGAATGACTTTTCATAAGTCTTACTCCACACAAATTTGATCACTTTCCTCGTCATCCTAGTCAAAGGTAAAGATAATCTCAAGAAGTCCTTCACAAACCAACGGTAATACTCGGCTAACCCCAAAAAACTACGGATCTTAAAGGCATTCTTAGGCTGTGTCTAATCTTGCACTGCCTCAATTTTGGATGAATCTACAGTCACCCCTTCCCCGAATACCAATGACCTAAGAACTTAACCTCTTTCAGCCAAAACTCACACTTCCCAAACTTAGCATACAGTTTATGGGCTCTAAGCAACTCAAGCACCACTCACAAGCGTTCTTCGTGCTCCTCCTCAGAGGGTTAGTAAATCAAGATATCCTCCACGAAGACGACCACAAAACGATCTAAGAACTCTCGGAAGATTCGGTTCATCAAATCCATAAACATAACCGAGGCATTGGTTAGCCCAAAAGGCATCACAAGAAACTCATAATAGCCATACCGTGTACGGAATGCTGTCTTTGGGATATCTTCCTCCCTTACCTTCAACTGATGATAACTCAATCTCAAGTCTATCTTAGAAAAAGAACAAGACCCTTTCAACTAATCAAACAGGTCATCTATACGTGGCATCGGATATTTGTTCTTAACCGTAACCCGATTCAACTTTCGATAATCTATGCAACGTCGCAACGCTCCATCTTTCTTCTTAGCAAAAAGAGTCGGTGCTCCCCAATGTGATGTACTACGGCGGATAAAACCCTTATCTAACAATTCCTAGAATTGAATCTTCAACTCACTCAACTCAGCTGGTGCAAACCAATATAGTGCCATAGAAATTGGTGTTGTGCCACGCACTAAATCAATAGAGAACTCTATCTCTCGGTGAGGTGGTAAATTAGTAAGATCCTCGGAAAAGACATCTGGATACTCACAAACCACCCTTGGCAACTCAACCCAAATTTCATCACACTCACCACTCTGAAAGCTAACAAGAAGACAACTAAGTTCACTCCGCCCACGCGAATCATATACCAGGGATAAGACCTTATTCACCCGGTCCCCCAAGAAATAAAAACAATCTCCGCTTAAGGTACATACAGTAACCCTCTAGCGGTAACAATCTATAACAGTCCGGTATTACGATAATCAATCCATACCCAAAATAGCATCAAAACTAGTCATATCAAGTAAAACAAATGTAAAAGAGAGTCGACGACTGGTGACTTCTATGTCACAACCCCGACACCTCTGTTTCAAGATAACCTCACCACTAATAGGTGACTCTACACAAATAGAAGATGCTAACTGTGCCAACTACAATCCCAAAATTGATGCAAATGTAGAAGATATAAAGGAATGGGATGCACATGTATTAATCAATACACTAGCAACTGAATTGCAAAACAAGTAGGTACTTCTCACAACAGATGGAGCCGGTACAAGGTCTGGCGTGGTAACAACATACACACGCCCTGTTGGCCTCTGATCTACATGCTCACTCCTCAAAGCATAAGACTGTTGCACTAACTAAGCCAATGAGGCTCCATGATTGGCCCTCGAGGGCTGTGTTAACTGTGCAGGTTAGTGACTCTGTGTCTGTCTCGAACCAGACGCACCAAGTGTGCCACCCAACTGTGGACAAAACCTCTTCAAGTGCCCTGCTTGCCCACACTAATAACAAGTAAATGGCTGGCCTCTGCCCTGACTCTGGCTCTGAGAACGAGCCGAAGATGTAACTGTTCGCTGCCCTCCTCCCCTCTGTGGGCAAGCTAGAGACTTGTGGCCCAACTGGCTATATTTGAAACAAGTGAAGTCTCCCTGACCACCTCTCCTAGAACCCGAACTCGGCACTGGAAAGGTAGACCTCGAATGCGCTCCCTAGGACTGTTAAGGATTAGAACCCCTATGTTCTTACTGTCCCCCTAACCATCCTAACTCCTCTTGGAGCCCCCCATTCTCTCTTCCTCCGCATGCATAATGGTCTAAAGACGGGTTGTAGCTTCCACAAGGCGCCCATAGTCCCTAATCAGAGATCCGGCCACTCTAAACATGAGCCCGGTCCTCAACCTTTTCTCAAACTCCAAACACCGACGCTCCTTGGTCGCCACTAACTCCGATGCAAACCTCAACAAACTAATAAAAGCAGTCTCGGACTCAGCCACTGGTGTATTGAGCTGCACCAATTTGGAGAATTAATCCCTCAACTTCTCCCGTACTGTAGTAGGTAAGTACTTGTCCTGGAAAGCATCTACAAAGGCCTCCCAAGTCCCTCCAATGCACCCCCGCGCATGCTTCCACCACTGACCTGCGTCCCGATTCAACTAGGAGGACACTAAGGTCATTCTTAAACCTCTGTCTTCGATGTCGAGCATCTCAAATGTTTTCATCATCTGTTCTAGTCACTCATCAGCCTTCAGTAGCTCCTTGGGATCTCCCCAAAACTCGTCCGAATTCGACCGGAAAAACTCCCTCTTTAGAAAGAATGGCCCTGCTTCAGCTACTTGGGCCTGGACTTGATTCTCAATCCTGAGAATGTCCATGGATTCCCTCAAAGCTCTGGCCATTTCGCGGGCTAAGACGCCCATAGCCTGTTGACCTACTGGCTCGGCCACATTGGCGTAACCAACTCCCTCCTCCTGTGCCGGAATATCATCCGGTATAGGCACCTCATGCCTCCTAGGCCTACCACGCCTACCACCACGACCACGTTCCGACATCCTAATAAAAGTAACAATAAACATTAGCACATTTACAAATATGCCGAAGCTAATTCACTCATGTCCTAATACGATGGACCACAGTAATTCACTTCACATAAGTATGTAATCACATAAACACATACGAATTTCCTCCCTAGATAGTGATTGTCTCGCGGCGTTGCTAGAGTTCCAATTAAAAACAACAGTGATCAAGTGCTCTTCTAATAGGACTTATAGAAACCCGTAGACCCAATCAACATCTCAGGAACCGAATCTCATACCCATACAATCACATAAGAATGTTATCATATAAGTACATAACATCCATACTTAAGCCTCTAACAAGCAAGGCAAACCCGTTATGGTACTAACCACTTCTCACGTATCCAAAGTATTCAAACCCGTTACGCTCTAATACCAAGTTGTCACGCCCCTAAAATATAATACAACAGTCCATTCCATAAGATCTATGAACATAATAAAATGATCTACTTCATTCATTAGAGTTTCTATTACAAAAGGGAATTACATGCATTATACATTCATAAACATTCATTCTGAATCTACAGCATGTAGTTCAAATTAACGATAACAAAATAAATGTTTTACGGGCTTATATCTTTCCAAAATATCAATTGGTTACAACAAAAGAAAGAGTCCTAAGCTCTATACAAGTTAAACCCTAGGCTTAAATAAACATTTAAGCACAAATATAACAAAAATGGAGCCTTCAGCCCTCCATCCTCTCAAGCTATGTCCTTGGAGGTGGCATGTCACCAGTACCTGAAAATGTTTTCCCAAGTAGGGTAAGCCAAAGTCCAGTTGAGATAAACTAACATAGTATATGAGGCTTAACTAAGATATAAGTGTCAAATAAATGTTTCATAATCATGATCAACATACATTCTTCCCTTAACCATTCAATATAGATGACCATATCTCAATCCATTTTCATTCATTCATTTCGAGTTAATCCATTAACCAAGTTCATTATTATCTAATCAACCAAAATGAGACTACAACTCAATGGTTCACAATTCAATACATTCATCACTCCAACACTTCTATTTTGCCATTTTATGAAACTCTCATCCGAGGGAACCGGCACCCATATATATATACAAGATTTCTGGACTTTCACCTTGGACACTCCGGCCAACTTAGTTTTAAATGGAGTTCATCCCCTATCTCCTCCCAAACAGTGGAGTACTTCCCCTTTCTTCTCCCAAACAATTATACATGTACAATGTATTAAAATATC
Source organism: Camellia sinensis (assembly GCF_055761805.1). Taxonomy (NCBI): domain Eukaryota; kingdom Viridiplantae; phylum Streptophyta; class Magnoliopsida; order Ericales; family Theaceae; genus Camellia; species Camellia sinensis. The sequence goes on from NC_138974.1 coordinate 85,651,077, forward strand.
GTCATATACAATGACCATCCACACACATATTTAATGTCTCAATCACAACTGTCATATTCAACGACACAATTTAAATTACAGGTTTCAATTTACCTAATCCTCATGCAATTTTTACAACAATCATAGCTATTAGGGCTGGGCATAAGGTCATCCGAACCGCCCAAACCGCCCTACCCGATCCGAACCGCGCATGTATGAGCGGTTTCGCAAACACATTAGGGTAGGGTGCAGTTTGGATTTTATGTAAATTTCGGATTGCGGACGGGTTGCGTGTTTGACCCGCACCCGCCCAACCCGCCAGCATAAAACTCTTTTTTTTTTTAATCTGATCTGACCGTTCAAAATAACCACTTTTTTTCCCCTTCAAATCTGATCGTTCAAAATAAGAAAAACCCTAATCTAATCAAACTCACTCACTCACTCATCAGAACTGTATCTCCTACTCCTCTCCTCCTCTCTGTCTCTCTCTCACTCTCACTCGTGATTTTCATCTGCACACTCAGTGATCGAGTCTCTCTCTTACAAGATCGACCGATCGATCGACCTCATCGCACACAGGTAAAGCCCCTCTCTTTGATCTCTGTCTATGTCTCTCTCTCCCCAATCTTTGGTGTTTTTTTTAACATATGAGATCTATCTCTCTCTGATCTGTCACCTTCACTATCTCATCTCTCTCACTCTCTCATCTCACAGTCTCTTACTCTCTGGTTTTGCATCTACACCGATCGACTCTCTCTCACAGGTAAGCCTCTCTCTCTCTCTCTTGCCCCGATCTCTGTCTATGTTTGTTTGTTTGGAATGTATCTTTGATTTAATTTTTTATTTAAGCAACAGTTTTTTTGATTTAAATCTGTCTGTGTAATTTATCTGTATTGAAATCAGTTCATAAATCTGTTTAATTTGTTATTTAATTTTTGTTTATCTGTTTGGAATGTCTCTTACTCTCTGGTTTTGGATCTGTGTTTATTTATTTATTGGATCTGTATAAATTGGATCAGTTCATAGATCTGTCTGTGTTTATTTACTTATTTTTTGTTTGTTGCAACAGATCTGTGTTTTTGGAATTAAATCTGTGGTATTGGATTGAATTAAATCTATGGTATTGGATTGAATTAAATCTGTGATGAATCTGTTATGAAAATTAAAATTAAAATGTGTTGAATCTGTATTGAATTTGAATCAGATGTTTTTTTTGGAATTCAATCTGTTATGAAAAATAAATTTGTTTTTTGGAATTAATTTTTGATTAAATCTATTGAATTAATCTGTGACTGTTTTTGTATACTATCACTGATTTTTTGGGTTTATTCTATTTATGAGTTTTATTTGTAACATTAATTTGTGATTTACATATATATTGAGTTTTAGGGAATTTTAATCAGAAACTGAATTTTAATCAAAAACTAGTGACTGTGATAGATTAATTCAGTTTGATTAAATCTGTTGAATTAATTTTTGATTAAATCTGTTGAATTAATCTGTTTGATTGAATTAAAATTGAATATGTGACTATTTTTGTAATCCAGTTTAAATGGAGGATAGTATTCAATCTCCCGCAATCAATCCTGTACCTCCGGAATCCTCTAATTCTCAAATGAATCCCCTCTTAGTCGAACCCGAACCTAACCTGAACCTAAGCCTCCTAGACCCCCAAAGGGAAAGAGTGAGGGCGGAGAGGGAAGAACACCATCCACAGTTTGGGATCATTTTGACAAGGTTATAGAGACTGATGGGAAGCATAGAAACGTATGTAAATATTGTAAGAAAGAGTATATGGCTAACTCTAGACTTCATGGGACTAGCAATTTGAGGAGTCATATACCCAATTGTAAAGAATATCCAAATAGGGATACAGATGGTCAACAAACATTAAATCTTAAACCGAAACAAAATGAAGAGGGTGTTGAGGTTGTAGCAACAATTTTTAATTTTGATACTTGTAAAAGGGCTCTTGCGGAGATGGTGGTCATTGATGAGTTACCATTTAGATTTGTGGAGGGTGTTGGGTTTAGAAGATTTTGTAATGTCATGCAACCCAAATTCATACCAATTCCCTCTCGTCAAACCATATCTAGAGAAGTGCTCAACATATTCAAGAATGAAAGGGATAAGTTAAAGAAGGCCATGAAGGGTCGTAAAATTTGCTTTACTATGGACACTTGGACATCTATTCAGAATTTGTGTTACATATGTTTGACTGCTCATTTCATTGATGATAACTGGAAATTTCAAAAAAGAATCATAAATTTTCAACAAGTTGAGGATCACAAAGGAGAAACATTGGGTCGAAAAATTGAGTCATGTTTGATTGAGTGGAACATTAATAGCATATTCACCTTAACAGTTGATAATGCTAGTTCTAATAATCTTACCATTCAATACTTGAAAACGATAACCAAAGATTGGAATGAGACTATTTTGCAACATGAGTTTATTCATATGCGTTGTTGTGCACATATTCTTAATCTCGTTGTGAGTGATGGGTTGAAAGAAATGGATGATTCTATTGCCAACATTAGACTTGCGGTGAGATATGTAAGGTCTTCTCCTCAAAGGCATGATGTTTTTCAAAAATGTGCGGCCACACTCAAACTTGATTCAAAAGCTCTTGTATGCCTAGGTACCAACGAGGTGGAACTCTACCTATTTGATGTTAGAGGCCGCTGAAAAGTATGAGAAGGCTTTTAATCGATTGAAGTTTGTGGATTCCAACTTTGAACCTTATTTCATGGATGTTGATGGTGGCATAAAAAGAAGTCCGAATGAATTGGATAGGAAAAAGTGTAGAATTTTTTTGAGGTTTCTAAAATTATTTTATGTTGCAACTAAGAAATTTTCAGGGTCTCTCTTTGTTACTTCCAATGCTTTTTACAAAGAGATGTCTGTTATTGAAAGCAAAATTAACCAATTAATTTTGGAGGAGGATGATACTTTGAGCTCAATGGCAAAGACTATGAAGCTAAAGTTTAGCAAGTATTGGGGGGATGGAAGTCAAATCAATTTGTTGTTGTATGTTGCAGTGGTTCTTGATCCTACCAAAAAAATGACATACTTGGAGTTTTGTTTTTCCAATTTATTTCTTGGAGATAATAGGAAGGTGAAAGAGATAGTAGACAAGGTCAAGAGTTGTTTGAGTCGTTTGTATAGCCATTATGTCACACTTTATCCTTCAAATGAGAAACTTCCAAGTGTGAGTGAAGTTGTGAATATGATGGAAGGTGATGATGATGATGATCTTTATTCTTTAGTTGACTCCCAATTTAATTCCTATTTGGAGGGGCGATGCACTAGTGAATCTAAGTCGGAATTGGAACAATATTTATCCGAGGTTGAACATTTTGCAAAGAATCAAACATTTGAGATTTTGTGGAAGGTGAATGCAACCAAATATAGGGTGTTATCACAACTTGCAAAGGATGTGTTGGCCATGCCTATTTCTACCGTTGCATCAAAGTCGGCTTTTAGTACGGGAGGGCGTATTCTTGACCTATTTCGTAGTTCACTCTCACCTTCTATTGTTGAAGCTCTTGTATGTACTCAAAATTGGCTTCGAAGCGACCTTCCAATTTCTCTTTGAAAGGCGATGGATGATGTGGAGGAATTTGAGCAATATGACTTGGGTAAATGAGAATTTATTTATCTTCATTTTTATTTCTATTGTTCATTTTCTAATGTAAGTTTTATTAATCTTCTCTTGTTGATTCCTAATTAGGTACTTTGGAGTCAAGCTCATCTTCAACTTCAACCTATAATGTTGATGCTATAATTGATCTCTAATATCCATTTGATCATTGGTAATTTTTTCATATACTCAATACATTTTCTTACTATATTGAGTTGAAATATATAGACATTTGTTTATCTTTTCATTTTTTAGTATAATTGAAGATTAAAGTTTATATTTTTTTCAATTTGTTTTTGTGTAGGGTTCATCAACCAAATGCATGGAATTGGAATTCGAATTCGAATTTGTGAAAGCTGGATTGGATGTGAATGAAGTTTGACAACATGTGAATGAAGGATTGGAATTGAAATGTTTTTATTTTATTTCATGGGTTTTTATTGATTGAAGTTTAACAACAATTTTTTTTTTTTTTATTGCATTTTGGTTTTGGATGAATGTAAGTTAATGAATTTTTATTTTTTATTTTTTGCATTTTGGATGAATGTAAGTTAATGAAGAATTATTTTCTTTTTTCTTTTTTCTTTTTTTTTTGTATTTGGGTTAGGAATGATGAATGTAGAATTTTCAATGTAAGATTTTTTTTAATTGGGTTATGAATGATGAATGTAGGATGAATGTAAGTTAATGATGAATGTAGATTATGGGTGATTTGTTTAGGTTTCGAATTGAATTTGTTGTGTTTTTTATTTTGTAAGTTTTTTTATAAGTTTTAATTCATTAATTATTAATGTTGGAGCATTTTATAAAATATGAGGAAAAATGTCCAAAATAAAGATTGACAAAATGGGAGGAAAAAAAAGGGTTTAAAAATAATTTTTGAAAAAAAGTTCAATCCGCAAACCGCCCGCAACCGTCCACACAACAGCGAACCCTATCCGCACAAACCGCAAACCGCATTGCGGGCGGTTGCGGGTTGAATTTTCCCCAAACCGCATAGATACGGGCGGGTCCAAACCGAACCGCAAACCGTCCCAAACTGAACCGCGGACACCCCTAATAGCTATCTTCCATTGATAGCCCAAAACAGATATTTCTAAACAGATGCACAATCTTTTAAACAGATAATTTATCAAATTTTCATAGGTGAGTGATTTAACAAATCCAACTACACCATTCATTCACATAACCTTCCAATTTCACATTTCCCATATCAATTTCATTATTTATAAAATTTGGTTATCCAACTCAAATTAGGGCAAATTTTCCCTTTCTTCAAATATCAACCCAAAGGCTAAATTTCATCATTTTAACACTAGAGAATCTTATATACAAGTCTCGTAGTCATTTTGTAAAAACAACATGGAAAACCCCTCTTTCAATTTTGAATTCAAACCCTAACTTTATTCAAATCCTCCCAAATTTCACCATTTATACAAAACAACAAATACCTAGGTTAAAAACCATATTAAGGTGTAGAATGTCCCTACCTCAAAGAAAGAAGACGAGCCAAGCAAGGATGGAACTTCAAAAGTAACGAAACCAACTTCTACTCGGATCAAAGTAAAGAGCCTGAGGAGTTCTACCTTTTTAATAAAAGCACAAGGGTGTAGAGATTAAAAATGTAGAGAGAACGTGAGTTTTAGAGAGAAAAACTCTCAACCTTAGGGTTTTGGGTGAAAATATATGAAAAAGTGATATAAAAAGTGTTTTTCGCGATCTGATATACGCGCAGTCCACTCGAGCAGAGAGTTTGACGCTCGAGCGTCAGACACAAAATTTTGTTCCGCTCGAGCGCAAGAAGAGACCCGCTCAAGCGTGGAACACACACCTCCAAAACTTTTGCAGACGACAGACCAACTGCTTGAACTCAAGAAAGGACGCTCGAGCGCCCACCCGCTCGAGCGTAAGAAACGCCGCTCGAGCATGAAAGACACTCCTCCAACACTTTTGCAGACGTGCAAAGTACAAGGTTTGCAATTCCCGCTCGAGCGGAGGACCAAAATTTACATATCCCGCTCAAGCTCAATAATGGTCGCTCGAATGGAAGACCAAAAATCTAGGCAACACAAGGTCTGAAAACTAAGTAACCCACTTGTTCTAAACACACCCACAACCACCCAAAAACCAATTTCAAAAATATACAAGGGAAGAAGGAGATACACAGCAATACAAAGGCAGTAAACCCGAGTCCGGAACATCACAAGAGTTAGGTCAAAACCGGGATCGCTATAACCCTTCCCTACATCTTGTAGCTCACGGCGGTTCATTAATAGGGGTTGTTACGGGTAAAACTGTAGTACACTTTCCATACCAGCTAGCAACTTTGACAAAGGAGATTGTAATTGTAAAAAACCACAAGGGAAGTCCCTTGTAATTGTAAAATATCTCAAGGGAGGTCCATGTAATTATCCCTTTGTTTCTTTTTCACCTTAACACATGACAAAATAAACTCTTAACCCCACCTCTTTTTTAAATGTCATACCACCACTTTTCCCCCATGCTACAATGACTTTGGTTCAGTTCATAAGTTTACTCATAGCTAGGATAATCACTTAAGCATAAAATCAAACATAAGGTGAATATCTCTCAAAACAGCCCAAGACAAGAAATAAGTCAAAGAAATATGAAGTTAGTATATTTGCATACCACATGCCAATCATCCACCTACCGCCTGCATTGCCAGTGGAAAGGCTAAGTTCGTGACCACCTACAAATGGATAACAAAAAGAGATTGAGAATGTACAAAATACCAATAATAACAAATGAAGGAAATGTTTTTACACTTTTTTTTTTTTTTTTGGCTAACAAAAATTAGTTCAATGATAAAGATAGCAAAAAATAGTAAGTAAAGCTCAAGACAATGAACATGAACTTTACCCTTTCCAAGGTCATCCTCAAGCACATGAACCACAAGGGCCCTGCCGATGACAGCATTAGGTCCAGTAAGTGGCATCTGCACATCTCAGCCCAACAGAAAATGCCAAATCCTAAAAAAATTCTGCTGAGTCTGCACAAGCAAAAATTAAATATAAGCAATACCTGGTTATCTACAATGGTGCCTCTGCCACTCCTGAATTATGCCAAGGAACATAAAAAATGGGTATCACAGATGACACAAACAACTTTTTTAAGAAATTAGTGAAAATGTAATTACCATCAGCATTAGCAATTATGTTCCCAGGTCACCCACAAGACTGATTTTATCTTCAGGAGCACCGTGTGTCATACCATTAGGGTTAAAGTGTGGTCCTATCACCACATAACAATTGAGAGCAAAAATCAAAATTATACACCAAACAACAAAAACTAAAATCAAATAAAAATTATCATTATTACAGTAATGACCAACATTTCAACTGGTTTCAAGCCTCAAATATGATCAAATCCAACCTACGCAAAAACAATACCCATTTCACAATTCACACTTTCAATTCAATTAAACAAATACCCATTTCACAATTCACACTTTCAAATCAATTAAACAAATACCCATTTCACAATTCGCACTTTCAATCAATTACACAAATACCCATTTCATAATTCACACTTTCAATTCAATTAAACAAATACCCATTTCACAATTCTCACTTTCAATTCAATTAAACAAATACCCATTTCACAATTCGCACTTTCAATTCAATTACATAAATATATTATTCATTGGAATTAGAGAGGTGAACGGTTAGAAAGACAAGGGACCATTGTCTTCTTGAGTGAGGGTTACAATGCCTTCAACATTGGTGGTGCCCTTGAGGACGGCGACGGCTTTCTTAGTGGCGGCGACGAGGGTGGAGAGAGGTTTAGGAGTGGCGGAGAGAGAGAGGGATTGGCGGGTAAGTTTGAGGGCCGGCGGAGAAGTGAATTTTTAGGGTTTGAGAGGAGTAGTGGGTAGAGAAGAGTTTGAGGTGGAAGTGTTGTATTAGAGGCCATAGTTGTTGCTAATGGGGCTTGCATTGCATTGGCTGAGGATGAGATAATATGTAAAAGAGCTTCTCAGCTACTCGAGTCACTCACTGGTATATTCCACACTCTTCTCTCTCCACTTGCTGGATGGTTCTTTGTTTGAACTCACAAATAGGGTATGTCCGAGCAGTGTGAAAGTAAAAATTATAAATTAAATAGCAGATTAGTGGATTTATAAATTATGATTTAGGTGGTTTTTGACGGATTGAATGATTGAATAATATTCTAACTAGTTATCATACATTTGTATAATATATAGTACTAATTTGTATAATATTTTTTATATATATAACACAAAGTAATTTTATATAATATGTTTCATATATGAGAGGGTAATTTGTAAACAAATTGGGCAGAGCTAAGAAGAGTCTTCTTTGGGAGCTGGGCCGCGTAATGGGCCAAGATAAAGGCCGGAGTATGGACGACGGGTAGCTCGGTCCCTTTTTATCTGAGTACCAAATTGGGCAAGGGCGTTGACTGAGCTACCTAAATACTAGGCCCAGGGGTTGGCCAAGGTGTTTGGTAAGACAGATAGCTGAGCTAGGTATAGCTCGGTCGATGCTTCTATTTCATTACTTAGTTGAGTACAGAGCCGAGGTAAAAATGACAGTCGAAGTAAAGAAAGTTCTGTAGCAAACCGAGGTAACATCAATGGCGAGGGCCGAACTGTGTATAGCTCGGCAGGGTGGCATTCGATAGATCGGCTTTCGATCACACGGTCTGAATGGCAGGGGACTGAGATAAGGCAGTTTGGTCAGGAATGTATAACCGAGGTAAAAGGGTTCAGCTATCTCACTTGGCTTGCAGTAATGAGACTCCTAGTAGGACTCTGCTAAGGAGAGTTAGAGTCCTACTAAGATTGTACAAACCATCTCACTTGGTTGGTAGTGAGTAGGAGTATGACTCTTAGGAGGACTCTGCTAAGGAGAGTAGAGTCCTACTAGGATTATGCAAAACCATCTCACTTGGTTGGTAGTGAGTAGGGTGTGTGATTCCTAGGAGGACTCTCATAGGGAGAGTTGGAATCCTACTAGGATTGTGCCAAAGTAAAGTCTATAAAAGCTTATGACCAGACCTATATACAGGTATCCCAATTCTTACTCTAGAATACACAGAGCTTATTGTCTATTGTCTAGTTGCTGACTTAGGCATCGGAGGGGTGTCCCACACCCGTCGGTTAGCTCACGTTTGTGTTTTCAGGTGGCAAAGCAACATTGTTTGGAGAAGTGCAAACTTGATCAATAGGATCATACAAGAAGAATTATTACATGCTCATACAATATATATAACTACTAATTTGTAATAAATTGCATATCTTAAATTTCTCACACACTTATTTTTTTATTGATATTTCATTAGAAATTAAAAAATATATATGTATTAATTAAAACGGAACGGAATGGTTTAGAAGATAGATTATAAATTTTAAAGTTTAAACCGCTGTTAGCGGTTAGAGCGGTGTGAATTGATACAGATCAGTGCAATTTTAACAGATTATGCTGTATTTTGCACAACTCTACTCACAAATACAAGTTGAGGTAGGCCATGTTTGGGAGTCCATTTTTTGTGACTTTTTTTATTAAAAAAAATATATGAAAATAAAGCTTTAAATTTTTTTTTTTTTTTTTTTTTTTGTATGAGTAGAATTTTTCATTATTATTATTATTTTTTTTTTACTAGAGTAGTTAATGCCAAATGACCTCTAACTATACAAAAATAAAAAATAAAAACATTATGAACTATGAAGTTTTGTCTCAAATTTTATCCAAAAATAAGGTATTGATAGAATAATTGTAATTCATAATTTTTTTGATACTTTTTTTTGTGTCCTTACTATTGTTTAATTAAAAAAATTCATTCAGAATTTTCATACAATGTGAACATTGTCATGAAAATGAGTGTACTTAGAAAAATGACATTTTCAAATCATTCTTATAGATTTATATTTTTTAGAAAAAATTGATGATAAATCCAATCTAATGAGGGTATAAGACATTAGGTCCAGTGAATTTTTTTTGTTGGTGACCTTTTGTGAAATAGTTTGAAGAGAAGTCCTTTTATTGGGTTTTGGAGGACATTTTGTTTTCAATTTTACCCCTGATTTTATCTGTTGACTTTTTTTTATCTGTTTGGATTTTTTAACTATCTATTCAGATTTATATCTATCTGTTCAAAAAAAATTATTTGTTCAAATTTTTTGACTATTTGTTTAAATTTACATCTATCTGTTGATTTTTTTTTCCGTTTTTCAAAATCTGGGTTTCTCTCTCTATCTATTTAAATCTATCTGTAGATTTCTCTTTATCTGTTTAAAATCTGATCTGTTCAAATTCACATGTTATTTGTTAATCAACTCATCTCCTTCAACTTATGCAAAACTCAAGAACTTGTTATAACAGATATATATATATATATATATTTATTTAAATAATAGTCAAATCAGTTCACATCTCATCAAAACCCTAAAAAAATAAAACAAATAGTCCAAAATTCATTTCTACAACACATAATCAATTTAGAGACCTAAAGTTATATATAGTGTGTATGCATGTATTTGTATCTCTCTCTTCTTTTGTGATTGTACCTCAGTGTGAAAGCTCAGGCGAAGTGCGCTGGCACCCAGATCCTTCGCGTGATCTCTGACGACGGCTTCCTTTCTGTGATCTTGGATTTATGAATGGATCTCTCGAATCTGCGATCTGCAAAGTTGATCTGGATGACGGAGAATAGAGATTCGACAGTTCAAGTAAGTTGGCTATGTGGGCACACCTAAGACTATAAGGCCATGTTTTGTTTGGACGGACATGTGCTTAGGATTCGACTAATAGTCCAATAAAATTATTAATCCGATGTTTGGTTAAAAAATTGAAGTACGCATTAACAATCCATCCGGATATGGTATCCCACATATGATGGACTGTTCAATCCCACATAGGGGCTGTGATATAAATTGGAAGACTAAGTCAAAGTCTAAACTAACTTATCAAATGATCACAATAGAAGTATTATGGTCAATATATTAGATGTCTCATGTCCTATCTATTCCAATCCCCTTAAACAAACATCGGATTGGATAATATTTTATTAATCTCTCCTTATAATCCTAACCCACTCCAAACATAGGATAGAATACACAATCCAAAAGATTCGTAATCCTAAGACTATTAGTCATGAGAATACTAATCCAACCCAATCTAGTCCGCCCAAACAAACATAACCTAAATGGTCAGAAACTAGAGCAAGATAATGCCGTCGAGAATAGCCACGATAGTTCGAAGGTGGCAGCGGTATGAGATAAGTCTGACGTCGGTACCAGAACTACAAGGTGGAGAAATGGGCAATGGTGGCGGAGATCGACGACGATAGGGTAACGACGGTCGACGGCGATGATGGAGACGACTGCGAGTGATGCAGAGAGGTAGAGACCTGAGTGAGAGGGTTTGGGATCGGCGGCGAAGAAAGAAGAGAGATCTAAATGAGTAAGAGGGTTTGAGACCGTGGTGTATATGATATATATATATATATATATATGGAAGGGTATTTTGATCATTTTATTTTAGGTTGTCCATTTGGATAAAGTGTTTCAGTGCCTAGATCTTTGGGTAAACAAAAATCAAATTTGGACTTTTGGACCAAGTGTCCTATTTTTCAATATGAATTTTATGTATGAATAGAGTGTTCTAAATATAAATGTGTTAATTTTAATTTTATTCACTAAATCATTACTATTTTTTATATTTTAAAAAGATTACTTTACAAAATTTAAACGATATTTATTATTTTGAACAAAGTTTCACAACTAATATAATGAATATTTGATTGTATTGTATGATTTAAATTGTTTAAATTATAAAATTAAAAAAATAAAAAAATTCCTTATAAAGTAGGCTTTCATAATTTCAATTTCGGACCATATCTTCAATTAAATTACATAAATTGAAATTTAAAATTAAAAAAAATGTAAGAATTAAATAAACAAGAGTGATAATTTAATAATAAAATAGAAAAATTACATAATTTAATTAATAAAAGTAAAATTAAACCAATAAAAATAAAAGTTCAGGATTATAAGGGCCCGTTTGTTTTGGGAGATAGAATGGAGGGGATTGATAGTGGGGGGATTAATAGTGAGGGGATTGTTAGTGAGGGGATTGATAGTGAGGGGATTAATAGTGAGGGGATTGATAGTGAGGGGATTAATAATGAGGAATTGTTAAATTATTTTTATATAAAATAATAAAACAAATAAAAAATATAAAAAATTAAACATTATATTTAAAAAAAAATTCTCAATATATAAAAAATAAAAAAATTTCTAATCCCCTCACTATTTTCTAATACCATCTCTACCTCTCCTTACCAATCCCCCTTCCAAGGGTATTAACAATACCAAGGGACTAATAGTCCCAACCCTTTCTCTGCAAACAAACAGGGACTTTAGTAATACCTTGGTATTACTAGTCCCAATACCCTCCCTATAGCCCAAAACAAATGGGGCCATAGAGAGGTGCTAATAGAGTGAGGGTAGCACCCTCTAGGTCCTGTCTTAAAAACATAAAAATAAAATAGATCTCGTGCTAAGGATTCGTTTGAATTTTTTTTTTTAATTTAATGACATATATTTATAATTTTTTTGGCTTTTCTAATTTTTTGGAATGCTTAAAGTTGACATTTTAGTGAGTAATGTGTAAAGTGATTTAAAGTTTTTTTTTTTTTTTTTTAACAAAATGAGTTTTTTAGCCAATAAATTAATTTATTAGTCAGCATCAAATGAAACCTAAGCATGGCTCAATCCGACATATGATCTAAAAGTTCCATATGAAGTCTGTCTCTGAAATTGATGTCTAATAAATTCATATATTAAATAACAAATTTTATAAAATAAAATAATTTTGTAGATAACTTGATGCAAACATTAATTTCTTCCCACTACATTTAAGTTCAATTTTTTATGGGAATATTTTTCCTCTTGTAATCCAGGCAGGGAAAACGTCTGGGATATGTTTTTGGTCTTTTTTATTTTATTTTTGTTTTTCATTTTTTTCTTTTTAAGACTGGATATGTCTGGTTTTTTAGAAAAATGTCTTAGACCTCCAGTGAGGTCCCCACCACCCTCACTATTTTTTGATTGGCTAAAAAATTTATTTAATTATTTATTTATTTATTTTAGTCTTGCTCTCACAACTCTCACAACCCCACGTGGAGGTGGGGGGTGCTGGGCGTCACCTCCGGATTCCCAGCACTGTTGGGTTTTTTATTTATATTTTTTAGATTTTTAAAACCAAAAATAATAAAGTAGTCCCAAACGCCAAATAGTTGACCAATTGTAGATCAAATTAAAAAAAAAAGTGTAGATAAGATCCAATATTTAAAATAACAAGTTAGCCACTCTAAGGTAAGAACTATAAGTATTTACATTATTAATTAAATAATAATTGGACTTTATTAATGGGGAAATTATTCAATGGCCCTGGATTGATAGAAGTATTCATTTGGGATGTAGATTAAATTTCTGATTTTTTGATATTTTAACTATTTTATTCTGGAATTAAAAAGTCTAATTTTAGATAAATTCTTTGTCTTTTTGACTTTTGTCAAAGAAAAAATGAAATGATTATAATTTGAACATGACATTTTATCTTATTAATTTTTTAGCCTATTTTGTCTTTTTTGTGGCTAAAATCGTCTTTTAGCCCCAAAATTTGGCTTGCCAAACGAGTGCTAAAGCCTCTGTTTGGTTGTCTTTTGAAATTATGGGTTCGTTTGGAAAGTGGGTTGACTTTTTAACTTTTTGACTATTTTAGCCTGGAGCTAAAAAGTCTCGTTTAGGAAGAACTTTTTTGACTTTTTATGAAAGAAAAAATGTAATGCTTATGAGTTAGATGTGATGTTTTGTTTTATTAAGCTAAAAAGTTTTTTTTTTTTTTGTCTTTTTGTGGTTAAAATAACCCAACCTAACCCAACCCATTTTCCCAAACAAAGGTTATGATTCCAATAAAAAATATTCAAAATTCTTTTCAAAATTCGTAATCAAACATACAACTCAAAAATAAATCAAACTCAATTCAAAAACTATTTACAAAACTTATAACCAAACACACAACTCAAAATTCAATTCAAAACTTTTTTTAAAACTCAAAACCAAACTCTTCTCAAAACTCTATTTAAAAAATAAAAAACCCAAAAACATTCTTTTTTATTTTGTTTTTTAAAATTATTTTTAGAATCGTGGTTTGAGTATGGAATCGTGTTTTGAGTTGAGTTTTGAAAAGAAAAAAAAAATAACAAAAATTATTTTTTGAAAAAATAAAAAAATATTTTTCTCCAAAAATTAAAAAAAAAAACTTCAAAAAAAATATAATAAAAAAGAGTTAATTACTTAAAAATCCTGCTTACAAATGTTATAGTAACTCGGGTCTTATTTAAGATTTTTTAAACCAATAATCATATTTAGTAAAACTGAGAATAATATCAATTTTTTTTAATTTTTAAAATTAAGAACATTATCAATTTTGCATAATAATAATCTAAATAATTATTTCACTAACTGAAAAAACAGCGCATGAGGTTAAATGTTTTTTGTGCTTCAAATTATTAGTTTGATTCAACTATTCAATAAAATCGAGAACATTATCAATTTTTTTCAGTTTTAAAACTAAGAATATTGTCAGTTTTTTCATTTATAAAGGGTTTTTTTATCTTTTTAAAGTTTTGCACATCAATATTCCATCATCATGCTCTTTTATAGACATAAAATTTTCAATTTTACACAATAAAAAAAGAAAATTTTTCAAAAAAAGAAAAAAAAAAATTTTGCACATAATTTTTTTTAGTTTTTTCAATTTAAAAGTTGATATTTAAAAGTTTTAAAAATAAAAATAAATGTCAAATTATCATATTCATTTATAGAAAATCATAAATGATGAATGATTATTGTTTGAAGGACAATTTCGACTATTAAAAATTTAATGAGACTTGAAGGTCTAAAAAATCTTAGTCAGGACTTACTGGAATATAAGTTCATAAATTAAGGCTTGTGTGTAAATGTCCCAATAAAAAAAAAATTAAGGACAAAATAAAAAATATTTCTTTGAATTTTTTTTTAATAAAATTTTGAAAAAGTTTGGTTATGAGTTTTTGAATTAAATTTTGAGTTATGTGTTTGGTTAATTATGAGTTTTGAAAATAATTTTTGAATTGAGTTTTAAGTTATGTGTTTGGTTACAATTTGAGTGTGATGTTGTGTTTTGAGTTTAAAATATTAAAAAAATTAAAATATTTACAAAATAAAATAAAATTTTTAAAATAAAAATTATATATTTAAAATAAAAAAAAAATTCTCAAACATTTTTAAATATTTAAAAAAAATAAATCCAAAAATTTTCAAAATACAACTCATAACTTTTTTCAAACTCAAAATTCTAAACTCTTTTCAAAATTTAAAATTCAAAAATTGTTTTCAAAACTCAAACCAAACATATTTTCTATTTTCAAAACTCAACTCACAACTACACACTTAAATCATAATTTCACACTCAAATTATAATTCTAAAATTAAACCAAATAGAGCCTAAAATATTTCTTGTACATGAACCTTCACATATAATTGTAAATACACAAATCATGTTGAGATTTCAAGTTAGTAATGCTACGAATACAGGAAAAAAAATTTGTTGAAATGTTCATAAAATACATTTGTTTTTCTATACATTTTTTGAGTAACATTATTATATTTCAGACATATGATTGTCTCTGAAATTCAAAACCTTGGTTCAGCAGAACCCGAGTCATCCACAGCTTCAAATTTGGCAAGTTCATGTTGGGCTCGCATTCTCTAACCTGTTTTCACTCATGAAAAGAGTGTTAATCATATAATGAGTTTCAAAGCAAAATTAACAATGAAGATAATCTATCAATGCATGAGAGCTTTACCTTGATAGTAAAGGTTAATATGAATCTCTCAGAAAGGGTAGCCAAGTTGGAGCTCTGAACATTGAATCGTGTGAGGGACTCAATAGCCTTGTAAAGTGATGAGGCCACCCCTTGTCCTCTATTGCACTCCACTCTCACATAAAATCCTCTTTCCTCCACTTGAATCATGTCCATCTAAATCGCCACGGTTTCAATATCACCGGTTAATATTTCAGTAGTATTTTTTTTTTACATTTGATAGTGTTCTAAGAACTTCTTCAACCGTGAGATTATTGCTAAAAAGAAGTAGCATGAAGCTTAATTTTCCGTTTAATTAAAAGGGTCAGACATCTATATTTTAACATAAACTATTATACCTAATTATATTAAACTTGATACAAAGTTTAACTATAGCTAAATATGTCGGCTCAACAAAGCTATTCAAAAATATAGTACATCTTTCCAATTGTATTTCCTCCCCTCAACACAAATTCCAGAAATCAACAACCAACAAAAAAAAAATCAAAAAAAAACAACAACAACAACAACAAAAAATTAGTTGCACGCGAATTTATGTTGTTGAGAGGAAATAAATGGAGGGCAAATTGGTTGCACACAAAAAATAACAAAGTCACAATTGGAGCAGTATTGCTAAAATATAACATTTTGTAACTATTCATTATTAAAATATAGAAATAGCTAGCTTTGGTTATTGATCTAGTGGAAATGCTCAAAGAAAGTTTCAAGCATATTTGGCGTTGTTAGAAATGAATCGAGTATAAAATGAATAACCTGCATTATGTGCTTGCAAATTGTATGGTTGGGGCTTATAAATTGGATATTCTTTCTGTTTTCAACTATGCCTTGTTGATGTCTGTCTCCCTCTGTCAAGGAGGATTCGAGCCCTGCAATCTCGGCTCTTAGCTTCCTCGCCTGCATTTGCAGCTCCTGCAAGTACTCTACCGCATCTCCAACAATGGAAGCCTTATCCATCTGCATTTATATATATACAAGCATTGCAAATCATTTTGGTATGGTTGTTCAAGATAGGTTTGAAAGCTTAATAAGTTTATAAATGTGTTCGAATTTGATATGTCTAGTCTTTTAAACTGATCTCAAAACAAGTTGCAATTGAGGTGAATCACGAATCAAGGTTGAATAACTTAATTTTTTTTTTATAAAGTTCAGTTAAAGATTATCGTACTTTATTCAAGTTTAATATCTACAAGTCAATCTCAAATAAATTTTTTAAAAATTAAACACGAATAAACACACCTTAGTTATGTTAGGAACCAAGGCACGCAATGCGTAGAGCTTCTCCTTCATCCGACCTCTCCTCTTTCTCTCTGAAACCAAAGTTCTCGATCTATCCCCACCCTTTCTCTTCGTCAGCCTAGTAGTAGTAGTCGTGGTTGCAGAAGAATACTCCTCTCCAATATCATTATCATTCTCTTCCCCCCCAACGTCTACGGCTGGCAAAGCATTGAGACCAGAACTCAGATTATTGCAACCAAAGAGAGGATCTTGATCTTGATCACCTGGGGTTGGGCCAAATTGGGTATGATCCAAACAGCCACTAATGTGCTCACAATCATAATTGTGACAGAACTCGACAATGGGATCATTGGTTTCACCTCTAATAAGATCAATGAATTGCTCAAAATTTGATTCGTTGATGAACAAGTCTTGTGATAATAAGTTGAAGTCATCACCAGCATGCCCAGGTTGGTTTCCAGATGTTTCCATCCTCTCCATTGTTTCAAATGATAGGTTGATCATGAGACTTCTAGTCCTTGTAGCATATATGTATAGGTCACCATGGTACCACATTCCCAATTCTCAATGTTTATACTTTAAAAAATAAAAATAAATTTTAGTGAGTGTTTGAATTTTAAAATATATGATTCAAATTCATTTGAATCTTTGCGTAGTTATATATATGTGTGATTTATAAATTCTTATCAAATGTGGTTCTAATATGAATTCCTTGGATTGAACTTATCATTGAAAATTGACTTGTTGGAAGTAGGTGTCCAAATGACTTATAGATATACACATGACCAAGGTTTATGTTATTTGGTGTGAGATCATCATAACGTCTTCTTACCATCATAAGAAGTTTTAAATAAACAAACACTAAAAAAGTATCAAACTTTTTTTTACAGTGCCCATAACTTTACAACCACTAGGCCATAAATCATAATTCAGTAACATTTTAAACTTATACCTTTTAGAACAATGTTAGAGATTCTAAAAAAATTATCAAATTATATATATATATATATAAAAGTAGTATTTTTTTCCTTTCTTATATAGCATATTCTAAAGGCCTACTTTTTTATATAAAAAAAAAAAAAAAAAGCCACATCAGTGTGCGTTTTTTATTTACATATAAAGTTCTATACAAACTCAATTTCAATTATAATAACCAATTTTATATGGACTCATGTATTTTTTATTGTGTATTTAGTTTTGTTGTTGTCAGATTTTTTTTATATAGTTGATATTTTAATTTAATTATTATAATATTTGAGAAAACAATTTATCTCGATATACAAATAAATAAATAAGACAGAATTTGCATAATTATGTGCATTGCATGGATCAAATTAATTTTTTTTACATTTTATATTTTTTGTCAATCTTATTGATGTCTTAATATTAATTTATATTTAATTTTTTATTTAACATGAAATTATTTATTACAAAATATTTATATTTAATTTAAATTTTTTATACCTATATACAATATTTATGAATAATTCAAAAAAATATTAAAGAAAAAACAAAGACTCTACATAATTAATTTATGTATTTTGCTCTTAATCCAATCACCACATATTTATATTTAATCTTTTAAATAAATTGTGTAGTTTCATTTTTGCATATTTTTATTTTCCAAATAAATATAAAAATTAAATTAAAATTAAATAATTAGAATCATTTTTAGTTTTATATTACTAATTCTCTTTCTAATTTAACTATTATTTTTAATATCAAAATGAGTATTTATTTACTTTCTTATAATTTAATATATATCATATAAAATCATTATATGATAATTACACTTTTATAGTACAATAGAACTAAAATTATCAAAATAAACAAATAATTTAACTAAATTTATTATACATAAATATTCAACTAACACTTTTATTGAACGATAAAGCGAAGATTATTAAAATAAATAATTAAAATTAAAATTTTATTTTAAATTAAAATTAATATTATTCTTTTGTAACACATATCGTAATATAAAATATCATTACATTAATTAAAGTTAACTCCATTGTGATTTTATGTCAGATATCATATTTTTAGAAATGGTTATATACATGTGTAACGTCTAATTTGATATTGATTGATTAAAATAATGAAACTAAATATGTTTTTTGGTTAAGTTTTTAGAAGATAAATTGACAAATGTTAAATAATAAATAGTGTGGAGTATTATTTTAAAGAATAATGATTCATCGAAAAATATTATGTATATTTAAGGCACCTATTGATATTTTTTGAATAGTTTTTAAGTACTAAAAATTTTGAATTTATAATATTATTGATTGTGTAACAATTCAAAAATTTAAGTTATTCTTTAAATTTTATATTAGTATTATTTAATTATAAATGATTTCAAAAAAGAATTTTAACTTTATATTATTATTTAATATTATTTTTAGAGTATTATAATATTTTTCTTATATCAAAATATACTGAAATGTAACATTTTCGATACAAAAAGGATGTGGGCCTCCAATTCTCTTGCTGACCACGCCTGTGCATCATCATCACGTCCTAAGCTCCCTTTTTCTCTCTCTCTCTCTCTCTCTCTCAGCACTTCTCTCTTTAATTGTTTTTTAAGTATTTAGTAGATCACAATAAACGAAAAGTAAAAAATTAAAATTAATTTAAAGGTGAGTTATATTTAGTTTGTTTAGTTTTATTTTTTTAAAAATAGTTTTCAAAAAATTTTATTTTTTTATTTTTCGTATTTTTTTATTTTTACTGAATTTTTTTAATATTTTATGCAAATTTTTTACTTTTTAGACACACCTAACATAAATACACCTAAAAAGTAAAAAAAAAAATTGTAAAAAAAATCTTTTAAAAATTCACTAAATACCAAAAATACAAAAAAATATAAGAATTCAGTACATTTTTTATATTTTTATGTTTTTCTTAATTTTTTAAAATATTTTTTTACAATTTTTTTACTTTTTAGATACATCTAAGTAAGGTGCATCTAAAAAAGTTTAAAAAAATGTTTAAAATTTTAAAAAATTCACTAAAAACAAAAAAACACGAAAACCAAAAAACTCAGTTTTTAAAAAATTTAATCTAAAAAATTCAAACCAAACACACTGATTATATTTTGAGTTATCATAATATATTGTACATATGTTTTGAATTATCATAAATTATTTTACGCAATTTGTGTTTTATAAATTATATTAATATTTCGATTACGTGGATTATTTTCTTACCTTTATTTACTTAAATTGAAACTCATGGATATATTTGTTTAAATTTTAATAATTATTTGACAATGATTTCATAAGCAATTATTTTCTGTAAGTACCACCACGGGAGTCTCATGCCTTGGGGACTTAAATAAACCATTGGCTTTTGTTTGGTCAACTTGTGGCCCTCTGTTTATCATAAATCTATTGACTTCTATTCTGTGCGGAGCTAAGTATTACACTATTGTGAGAGCCACCTCTAGAATCCGTACAAGCCACCTCTTGAATCCGTACCTTTGTCTTGTCATGAATCCATTGACCTTTGTTTTGTTCTGCACCGTGGTTATGATTATATATTTTCATATAATATCATATGATTTATGACGGAGCTAAGTGCTACACTATTGTGAGAGCCACCTCTAGAATCCGTACGAGTCATCTCTTAAATCTGTACCTCTATATTGTCATGAATCCATTGACCTTTGTTCTATTGTGCACTATAGTTATGGTTATTTATTTTCGTATAATATCATATGATTTCTTAAACGAATTTCTGTTATAATATAAGCAACTTATTTACTCTAATAGCAAAGCATTCTATTGTATCTGTTGTAAGCCTAAAGCTTATCCATGGTAATTTTCTAACACTATAATATTTCTCACTCTGCTATGTGCTTATAGTTGTTTATCAATTTTTAGGAAACGATGCAATTCAAAAATAACTTTTAAAAAGTCTCAAAAACGAAGATGTGGAATAGACACCCAAAGCACTTTTATAGCATTTATAATTCTATTTTTCATATATAAACAAGGACGGAGCCACTAAGGGTATAGGGGTCCTATCTAAAAAAAAAAAAAAAAGGTCTAGAGGGTCACCTCCCCCCTCCCCTCCCCCGACATTTCAACTCTTTTTTTTTTTTGTTGTGTGTGGTTAATAGTAACACATAGCACAGCTTCAAACCAAACACTGCTCATTTTATTTTATTTTTAAATATTAAAAAAATATTTTAAATAAAAAAATTTATAAAAACATTATTTAAAATGAAATGTCAATGACAATTTTAAAATTATAAGAACAATAATGGTTATTTTGATTGAAAATAAAGAGATTATGATAAGTCATATTATATCTATGAAAATTTTAATATAATGGTGATGCCTATCATTATTGACATGCAAACATAATTAATTTCAATGAAGATATGAAATTTATTGGATTGTTAGTTATATTTGACATGTGCAGTTTATCCTCCATGTGTTTCTTTCCATTCATAACTAAAATGACCACTATATAAATTATAATCAAGTAACACATCTTCAATTATAAAAAAAAAATTAAAAATTACAATAAGTCATAACTGATATCATAATGAGTCATAACTAACTATTACTTGATATATAGTCATAACCAAAATAAAAACTACAAGAAGTTATAACTAAATTATATCTAATACTATAATGTGTTATATCTAACACTATAATGTGTTATAACTAAAGACCACGAAAATCATAATTGCGACATATGATAGACACTTTTTTGCGGAATATTTTATAGAATTTCTCTACTAAAATATATCATTTCTATCTTAACTTATCTTCTTTTTAAATTTTTCAATCCACCTATAAAATAGTTACTCCACAATATTTGTATAAAATTTAATCTCAAATCCTTTAATTTAAAATTCACATTTATCCAAATGAACGCTTAACATTTAAGTTTAATAATATCTCATTGTTGTTTATTATAACGAAAAAAAAAATGTTGTCATTAATTTGTACCCCCTTTTCACTGAATTCCTGGCTACATCACTGTATGTAAATATCGGTTTTTTGATCAATAAGTTTTTGTTATAAAAATAAAAACTCCAATGATTATTTTAGTACCCTCTCTTAAATATTTTTCCGCTCACATTTAGTAATTTGTTTAAGAATTAGCCAAAGATAATTTCAATTACAGGCCATCACGATGCTTAACCTTTGGATACGGGGAGCGGGTTGTGACAAGTGGTATCAGAACTCAAGTTTTAAAATTATTTTTATCAAAGCATTGGAGCATAAGATATATGCACAAATAGGATGGGGGAAACGTTAAGCTAGATTACAGGTTGTATTTAAATTAACTATTTGTGTAGCAACAATCATGGTATATATAATTATGGAATTTCACTAAATTTTGTAAGATGAGTTATTTATTACTTTATATATAATTGTATATATCTTTCATGTACATGCTGAATAATTTGAAAGAAAAAAACAATTTAAAAAAAAAAACAAATTCCGTATTATATGTTCCGTAGCATTTGAAAAAAAAAATCATTTGACTTTTTAGAAGTGGGTTCAAATCTATAATCTTTCAAAATTTATTTACTGGTTTTGAAACTATTTCCCATCAATGGAATGTTCACGGATAAAAAAAAATGGAAGTTCATCTCAAATTTCTTCAACTCTTACATATGATTCTGTCATTTCATTTCCAGTTACTTGTTTAATTGTGTTCTCATTTTATTTTTTTATTTTTTTATTTATTTTCAGAAACAAAATCAATAAAAAAAATTTAAAGTCATCCATCGTTTCCTATTTTGGCACAAAAAAATTTTGACAAATAAACAGTGAGTTGTTTTTGGTAAAAAAAAATTTGAGGTAATATTATATATCAGATTAATTATCAAATATATATTTATCAGAGTACGCAGCGGATAACTTACACATATAAAAAAATTTGAGGACGAAATTTTTAAAAAAAGAGAAAATTGTAACAACTCGAAAATTTAAATTGTCTCTTAAATTTTATATTAACATTATTTAATTATAAATGATTTCAAAAAAATAATTTAATTTTATATTATTATTCAATATTATTTTTTGAGTATTATGGTAATTTTATTATATTTTTTTCTATATTTTTGTTAGATCAAAATACATTGAAACGTAATATTTTTCGTACAAAAGGAATGCGTGCCCCCAATTTTCTTGCTGACCACACCTTCTCCCCTATATATATATATATATATAGAGAGAGAGAGAGAGAGAGAGATAGATATATGTTCACCGTGTGCATCATCGTCACGTCCCAAACTCTCTTTTTCTCTCACTTTCGGCCCTTCTTTCTTTAATTATTTTATAAGTATTTAGTGGGGGTAGTAAACAGAAAGTAAAAAGTTTGAATTAATCTTAAATGAGTTGCATTATATCTTGAGTTATTATAATATATTATACGTATATTTTGAATTATCATAATTTATTTTACGTAATTAATGTTTTATAAATTATATTAATATTTTGATTACGTTGATTATTTTTTGACCTTTATTTGCTTAACTTGAAATCTATGGATATATTTGTTTAAATTTTAATAATTATTTGACATTGATTTCATAAGCAATTATTTTTTGTAAGTGTTACCACGGGAGTCCCACGCTTTGGGAAACTTAAATAAACCATTGGCTTCTGATTGGTCACCTCGTGACCCTCTGTTTGTCATGGATCTATTAACTTATGTTCTGTACGGAGTTAAGTGCTATACTATTATGGAATCTACCTCTAGAATCCGTACGAGTTACCACTTAAATTCGTACCTCTGTATTGTCATGAATCCATTGACCTCTGTTCTGTCCCTATGGTTATAGTTATATATTTTCGTATAATATCATATGATTTCTGAAACGGATTTATGTTATAATATGAGCAACTTATTCACTCTAATAACAAAGTATTCTATTGTGTCTATTATAAGCTTAAAGCTTATCCATGATAATTTTCCTAACCCTTATGCTCCGAGTATAATATTTTTCACTCTGCTATGTGTTTATAGGTGTTTATAAATTTTCAAGAAACGATGCAATTCAGAAATAACTTTTGAAAAATCTTAGAAGCGATGATGTGGAATAGACACACAGAGCCCTTTTATAGCATTTATAATTCTATTATTCATATGTAAATATCGGCTCTTTGGTCAATAAGTTTTTGTTATAAAAGTAAAATCTCCAATGATTATTTTAGTACCCTCACTTAAATATTTTTCCGCTCGCGTTTAGTAATTTGTTTAAGAATTGGCCGAAGGTAGCTTCAGTTACTGGCTATCACGATGATTAACCCTTGGGTACGGGGAGCGGGTCGTGACATGATGTATCTTCACGAGCTCAGTCAAAAAAAATATGCAAAAATAATTTAACTAGAATAAAAAATTTGCGATTATTATAATGTGTCACATAATTAATCAGAATCTTTTGAGAACTGAAACTATTAAGATTATAGAGATTTTGTATCTGATTCCCTTTGAGGACACTATTTATGATTTGAATTTGTAATTTTTTATGCATCAATGTGAATAACTATTACGATTTTACTGATAAAATCGTAAATTCTACCATTGAGTCAACCCACCTTAAGCATTTTTTCATGTAATAAAATACTTAAATATTGTCATATAAAAATATTATAATAGATCATAATCAAACATTACTTGAAACATAATTAAAAACTCGACGCACTATTTTAGACATAACAAAAAATATAAGAAATTAGTAAAGATCTTTTCGATTAATAACCAAAATAATACACTATGAGTTATTATCAAGTCATAATTTGTATATTACAAAAATTTTCATTTTTTTTTAAGAAAAAAAATATTTTGATACAAAATTCATGATTTTTAGTAAATTTGATTAACACAAATGAGGATTTGATTTCAGATTAAGAATACATATTTTGTTTTTCTAATTCTGAAAGAAATTATTTTTCTAAGCCTATTTTACATAGGATTACACACAGTGACAAAAATTTTCATCAGCCATTAATAAATATGTCTGTATTTGACTTTCAATTATTAAAATTTTCTACACATAAAGTATTAAGACTCAAAATCAATTTTTCATTTTAAAGATAAATTCTTGTGTATTGCACAGATCATCTGCTCGTAATATACATGTAATATTCATATGGAATGGAATCAAATTAAAGAATCGTATACATACTAGCAACATACATACGATTTCATTTGACATTCTTATATTTTTGATCTCCATGTGAACGGAATCAAATTAAAGAATCGTATTGAACTAAGGAGTTGACCATGTTGCAGAACACATCAATAAATATGTGGTTGTAATGGGAATTTAATTAAAAAATATATATATAATGTCTGCAAACATTCTAAAATCAAGTGTCTTTATATATATATTTTCGCAATAATTGCTCACAAACATTTTTAAAATGAAGTATAGGTCAGTGTATGCGTTTGAAAGAGATTAGACACACTTGTGTCGCTGGCTAAATTCATTTAATCCTCTACTCATACACTATAGTTAAGATTGTTTTGTAACTGTGGACTTTCATGATGATAAGGATAAAATTAATAATAATATTAATTAAGTTATGGATCCAGATTATCTCTGTAGATTTGACCACGCTGGTTGAGTTGGTGAGGCTCATCACAGATTTCATCTGAATAATTTAAATTATTTATTTTAGAACATGATATATAGATTATTCATGAAAAAATTAAATCGATCTAATAATTATAACCATGTTAGTTTATGATATTTATTTGTAAAAAATATTTTTTAAAAATTTTTTTTGAAACTAGATAATTTATTTTCTGAAAAATAAATATAATAAAATAACATGACTATAATTATCGAATCGATTTGATTTTTTCCATCAATCATTTGTATTTTATGATCTAAAAAATAAAAAAATTAAATTATCAAAATTTGATCTGAACCTTACCACTCCAAACAACATGATCCAACTGAAGAAAATTTGTTTCTTAAATTATTATTCAAACATTTGAGGGAATGTGACATGAGAAAGTTTTAAAATGGTCACATTTGATCAAACATGCACCACACGTGGCATGTGTGTGCCACGATGAGTGAAACACCAAAGGCACGTGCCTCAGTCCGTGCCCTCAATACCAAATCAGTTTCAACTCTATCAAAATAATCCATGACATCATCGTCCCACAGGCTGAACACGTGCCTTTGTGCACTGTTTGGGACTTGGCTAATAATAATAATAATAAGCCATCTTAATCAATATAATTAAAATCGAAATCCTATTAGATTTTTTTAGGGAGAAAATTACAAATCAGTTGAAACTTCACAAAATATTTATAAATTTATAAAAAAATTATAAGTTTAATTATTAAAATTGATAAAGTTTATCACTAATTTTAAATTATTTTTGAAAACATACATTGATTAGTAATTTTTCATTTTTTTATAGGGGACCCATGGATGGGAGTTTAAAATTAAATAGAAAATTGTAAGGTTTTAATGCATAATAAAAGAAAAGAAAATATGACTAATGATAATTATGTATAGTATAATTTTAAGAGTAATTATAAATACACCTTTTAAGATTTAAAATACAGATTACCCTATGTGATTTTAAAAATTACAAATACTCATTTGTCACAATTTTTTGTTTAACAAAATTAGTAAAAACAAATAAAAATTCTAACTGTTCTCTTGTACAACAATAAAATTATCTAAATTATTAATTGAAATATATTTATAATATCATTAAAAATTATTAATTGACTTGATAATTTATTAATAAAAGTGGCCATTTGTTATGTAATTAGAAACTAGAAGAGGTGAAATGTAATTTTCAAACCAATAAGGGACAATTTGTATTTTAAACAAATCTTAGGGAGTGTATTGTATTTGTATTTGTAAATTACAATTATATATTCTGATATTTACTTAAAGTAGGAATTATCCTCTATAATTTTGAAAATTACATTTTACCCTTACAAATCTCTAATTGTATAACAAATGGCATCTTTTATTAATAAATCATCAAACTAATTAACAATTTTTAATAATGTCAGAAATATATTTCAATTAACAATTCATGTAATTTTATTATTGTCTACAAGAGTAGTTAGAAATTTTATTTTTTTGTTAAATAAAAAAAATTATGAGGTATTTGTAACTTCTAAAACCACATAAAGCAATTTATATTTTAAATAAATCTCAAGAGATGTATTTATAATTTATCTTATTTAAAAATGGGGTCATAATCATGCTATGTAGTCATTTGGCATGTGGGTGTGGGTGTGGGTGTGGGTTTGGCTATTTTAGTCATAAAAAGATAAAATAAGATTTTTAGTCTCAGGCTAAAAGTTAGGGAAATTATATTTCCACACATTTAAATAACTCAGAGTACGTCTTTTCTCAATACACACACTTATTAATTTATTTATTGATTAATTTTCTCAATCCGCACACTAAAAATTACAATTATATCCTTCACTCAAATATTATTGTACACATACCACGTATTTGCAGATAGGTCTTGAGAGGGAGTTTTTATATGCACTAGGGCCGAGTTAGGCCAAGGCGCGGTAATGGGTCGTTCTGTGGACCAAAGTTAAAAGGGTTGAGTAAAAAGGCCTTGTAAGTTAGCTTAGTCAAAAAGGGCCTTATAGTCAACTCGGTTACCCCGGTCAAAGGTATAGTTAGCTCGGATGTTTGGAACCGAGGTATATATTATGGCTTCTTTGGGAGGACTTGGCTCTAGTTAGCGCAGTCAGAACTTGTTGTAGTTAGCTCGGTCTCAATGGACTCAACCGAGGTATCAGTGAACAAGGACCGAGCTATGTGTTGCATGTGAAGGTGTTGGTTTGGGTATGACAGAGGTATTGTTAGTTCGGTTACATTGTCATACTACCGAGGTATAACCATCTCACTTGGTTTAAGCAGTGAGGGGGGTGTTGAAAGATAAACATTATCTGTTAGGAGTGTGATTCCTAGGAGGGCTCTACATGGAGGAATAAGAGTCCTACTAGGATTGTGCCACGCGAAACCTATAAAAGCTCATAACATCGCCTATGGAGAGGTAACACACAACTTTGATTCCTGAATTCACAGATCTTTTGTGTCTATTGTCTATTGTGCTGACTTAAGCATCGGAGGGGTTTTTGGCACACACCTGCCGGTTAGCTCACGTTTGTGTTTTCAGGTGGTAAAGCGACGACGTTTGGAGGAGCGCAAGCTTGATCAACAGGATCATACGATAAGGATTATTTTGTGCTCGTACAATTGGTGTCGTCTGTGGGAATTCCACAAAGAACAAAACCTCTTGATCAAACTTTCCTCTCTAGTTAAGATCAATGGCGCACAATAAAGATTTGTCGCAATCAGCCATTGATGGGCAAACCCCTGAGGGGGGTGGGAGGCGCGAAGGTTTGCCTGTTGTCCCTCCAATGGCGGATTTAGAACCCCAACGACAGAACCCCCGGAGGGATGCAAAGGGAAGGCAGGGTAACAGCCCCCGCCACTCTCAAAGCCTCGAAAGGCAGAGGCGGAGGATTGACCCTCAGGTTCTAGAGGATCGCGTGAAGGAACAAAATGAGTTGATACGAAGGATGGCAGCGGACATGGAGTTGTTGAAGCGCCAAATAAAAGGAAAATGGGTGGCGACAGGAGAAGGGCGCAAAGGTAGTACGCCCCCTCTCCACTCGGAAGGTCATGGTAGACACACCACGCCCTCACAAGCAGAGAGTAGGAGCCTTAGAACAGGCGACACTCAAACAAGGACGTCCAGGACTTGTTACTCCAGGTCTGAGAGAACAAGAACTGAGAGGTCATATACTGAAGGAAGCACCTATCGGCCCTCACGCACGCACCAGACGTCATCCAGGCAAACAGAGTTGTCCAGATCATCTGATTTGTGAACGGTGTTTGAAGAAAGGGCACGATGGAAGGAGGACGTCAGGGCACGCGACCCGCATAGAGTTTCAGCCCTTCAGTAGTTGGCCCTTCGGACGCATGGGAGCGTCAAGGTAGGAATGCCAATACCACGCCTTGCCTACGAACCAACGGGCAAAGCATTAGCAAGGTTGCATATCTCGCCGTTCATTTCGGCAATTGAGAACGCGCCGTTACCTTCCGGCTTCCTCCAGCCTAAGTTTACGACTTACGAAGGGAAGACAGATCCCTACATGCACCTAAGCCACTTTCGCCAGGTTATGGCAGTGTATCGGCGGAACGAGGCTTTGATGTGCATCCTATTCCCATCCAGCCTTGGCGACCTAGGTTTAACCTGGTTCGAAAGGCTACCAGAAGGCAGCATCGCCTCCTGGGCGCAATTGGCAAAGGCGTTCGTGACTAGGTTCAGAACGAACACCAAAACACCAGTGGAGATCGATCAACTACTCTCCATTGACATGGGCGACAAGGAGACGTCAAGGTCCTACAACAGTCGCTACTGGGAGACTTTTAACCAGATAAGAGATTGCCCCACAAATCTTGCCATCGCACAGTACAAAAGCGGGCTACCAATCGGAAACAAGTTGAGGGACTCAATTACCATGACGCCACCCCTTACAATGGAGGCCTTGATGGAAAAAAGTGCACCAGCATATTCGGGTGGAGGAGGATGGCACCCGTACTAAAGCAAAATCTGGTGCAACAGCAGTACCAAATAAAAAGTGTATGGCAAAAGTCAACACGGTAGAACGACCAAGCAGGAATGGGCGAGGCAGGCGAGCTGTTGGACTCAGACAAAAGGTGGTTAAGAGTCCGCACTGCCATTACCACAGTATTCAAAAAACCAATCTACCGAATTCTTAGTGAAATACATGATGAACCTTTCGTCCGATGGCCAGCTAAATTAGGAGAAGCGCAAAAGGACTACGACGAAAGATCCCGGTGCACCTTCCATGATGAAAAGGGGCACCGTACTAAGAATTGCATGCCGTTGAGATAGCATTTGGAGGAGTTAGTGGTAGCCGGGCATCGGGACCAATATATAGAAGAAGGGACACAGCCAGCCCCCTAAAACCACAACCACCCAAACGGAATGCCAATCAACGCCCCACCTCACAGCGTAATTAACGTAATACATGGAGTATTCGAACCTGAGTGGGTATGTGAGCTCAGGGGCATGATCAAAAAGGCTGAGCACTTAAGGTTGGTATTAAGTGCACAACCTGCCATCAAAAAGGGGAGAACAGAGGCCACGAACGTCATATGTTTTTCAGACAAAGACTTGGCAAGGATATATTCCCCTCACAACGATGCACTAGTTGTCACTCTCCGCGTCAAGGATTTCGACGTCAAAGGGATTTTGATTGACTAAGGGAGCTCATGTGAGATAATGTATTATGAAACCTTCAAACAACTGAAACTGGAGGATAAAGACTTGGCACCCGCCGTATCCCCCTTGATTAGATTCAACTCAATGCCAGAGTGGCCAGTTGGCAAGATAATCGTCTTCATCAGAGCAAGAAGCATGACGAAACAGGTGGAATTCTGAGTATTGAAAGTCCCTTCCACTTACAACATAATCTTGGGAAGGACTTGGTTACACGCCATGCGATCGGTTACGTCAACCTACCATCAAGTAATGCGGTTCCCCAACAAAGTCAGAGTAATTGAAGAGGTCTTTGGGGACCAAATTATGTCCAAACAATGCTTCATCACAGTAAATGGTAGCCGCGCTGCCAAGGGGTATGCACAGATGGTGGAAAAACCTCAGAGCAATGAGTTGTTCGCGGATGTCGGCAAAGCCGCTGAATAGAAGGCAGTGGAAGACTTGGTACAGGTAAGGATAGATGAAAAGAACCCGAAAAAGTTCTTTTTGCTCGGCTCATCTATGTCCAGTACTGAGAGATTAGAGGTCATGGAATTCTTTACCTCTAACATCGAAGTGTTCGCCTGGACGCCGTATGATATGCCAGGCATTAACCCAAACTTCATCTGTCACCAACTGAACGTCCACCTAACTGCTAGACCAGTCATACAGCGCACTCGTAGATCCGCACTCCACCATGCCGAGATAGTGGCAGAGGAAGTGGGAAACTTGCTGGAGGCAGGAGCTATCAGGGAAGTGCACTATCCCAAATGGATATCCAATACAGTGGTGGTGCCAAAGAAGAATAGAAAATGGCGTGTCTGCGTGGACTACAAAACAGTCAACAAGGCATGTCCAAAGGATAGCTTTCCCTTACCACGGATAGACCAACTGGTAGACCTAACAGCAAGCCATAATCGACTTAGCTTCCTTGATGCATATAGAGGTTACCATTAGATCACTATGTATGAGCCTGACCAGGAGGTCACATCCTTTACAATGCCTAGAGGATTGTACTGTTACAAGGTCATGCCTTTTGGCCTAAAAAACGTAGGGGCAACATTCCAACGGATGGTCACCAAGATGTTTGAACCATTGCTGGACAGAACAATGGAGGCTTACATCGACGACATGGTGGTCAAGAGAAAAGATGAGAAGGACCATCTCAGGGACCTAGATGAGATGTTCCAGATCTTGAAGAAGAACAAGTTACGCCTTAATGCATCTAAGTGTGCGTTCGGCGTAGGATCAGGTAAATTCCTAGGCTTCCTGGTGACCAACCGAGGTATAGAGGCAGACCCCTCTCAAATTAAAGCAATCCAGGATCTTGAGAGGCCCAACACAGTCAAGGAAGTGTAGCATCTCACTGGCATAGCAGCTGCACTCAACCGGTTCATAAGTCGGTCGTCAGATAGATGTCGACCATTTTTCCAAGCATTAAAAGCCAAGTTTGAGTGGGACAAAAAATGCGACCGCGCCCTAGAGAGCTTGAAAGAATACATGTCTTCTCCACCATTGCTAGTAATCCCACTACCTGGAGAAGAGCTCTTTTTGTACTTGGCAGTTTCACAGCACGTAGTTAGTGCAGTGTTGGTCCGAGCGGAAGGAACCCAACACCTGCCCATTTTTTATGTCAGCAAGATATTGCTGGGCTCAGAAACCAGATACTTACCATTGGAAAAACTAGCCTTAGCCTTGATGATGGCATCAAGGAAGTTGTCGCACTACTTTCATGCCCACACCATAATCGTCCTCACAGCTTTTCCATTAAAAGCTTTGTTTGAGAGGGCAAACTTTTCTAGGCGAATCTTGAAGTGGGCTATGGAATTGGGGCAGTACGATATCAAGTTTCAACCCAGAACCGCAATAAAAGCCCAAGCTTTGGCAGACTTTGTGGCTGAGTTCACGACAGGAAGCCATCACCTCTGCCTAGTTGATTTGACTTGAACAACCGAAATGGGAACGGAAAGTGTCGCAGTAAATGCGCAACCCCTAATACCAGATACTCAGCCACATTGTGAATCACATAGGCCTGAAGACAAGCATGAAGAGGCAGACCATGATACACCAGGCCCCAAAGACTCATCAACAAACAAGCACTTGGTACAGTCAGATAGTAAAGGACGAACAGAAGGTGTGAACTTGGAAGAAAACATCAGCAACACTCATGACCCAAAGACATCATCCGACCCCTCAACTTGCTGGAAGCTATTCATTGGAGAGATATGGAAGCTCTTTGTGGATGGAGCATCTAACAAGCACGGTGCAGGACTTGGCATAGTCCTCATCTCACCAGATAGCCTAGTGGTAGAACAAGCAGTCAACCTAGGATTCCCAGCATCAAACAACGAGGCGGAGTACGAAACACTCTTAGCGGGCCTAAAATCAACACTCTTCATGAAGGCCACCGAGCTAATGGTTTACAGTGACTCACAGCTGGTGGTAAACCAAATTTCAGGCGACTACGAGGCGAAAGATGAGAGGATGTCTAAGTACTAAGAGTTAGTGAGAAGGGAGATCATGAAATTTGAAGTTGTACGGATAGAGCAGATCGGCAGGAAAGAAAACAGTAGAGAAAACGAACTAGCAGGCTTTACTTCAATGGCAGACACATCCATCCCACATCCATTACTAATCGACTTCCTACCAAGACCAAGCATCAAAGAACCCGAAGAAGCCGAAATATGTTGTGCCGAACTAGGTCCTTCTTGGATGGATCCCATTATAGTGTTCTTAAAGGACGGCATTTTACTCGAAGAGAAGAAAGAGGCGAACAAAATAACAGCAAAGTCACAGCGATTTTGGCTCTCTCCATCAATGGCCTTGTACAAGAAATCCTTCACAGGACCCTACCTGAAATGTGTCCATCCTAGCAAAGTCGAGGCATTCTTGTTCGAGATACACGAAGGCGTACGCGGAAGCCACCAAGGAGGAAGATCATTGGTCTACAGAGCAATTTCGCAGAGATATTAATGGCCTTACATGCAAGCAGATTCAGAGAAGTATGTCAAAAAGTGCGAGAAATGTCAGAAGTTCGCACACCAAATACATCAGCCAGCCAGAGAGCTTCTACCTTTAACTAGCCCATAGCCCTTCGCAATGTGGGGCTTAGACATAGTAGGATCACTTCCAACGGCACCCGGTAACAGAAAGTTCTTTCTTGCAGCAACAGACTACTTCACAAAGTGGTTGGAGGCAGAAGCACTCGCATTAATAAAGGAGAAAGATGTGAAGAAGTTTGTCTGGCAGAATATCATCACTCGATTCGATATACCCAAGGCTATAATATCTGACAACAGTACTCAGTTAGATGGCAAAATCTTCAGAGGCTTTTGTGAGGAGTACAAGATAAAATTCTACAATTCTACACCGGCATACCCCAAGCAAATGGCCAAGCGGAAGCATCAAACAAAGTCGTCTTGGATGGATTGAAGAAGAGGTTAGAGAAAGAAAAAGGAAAGTGGGCTGAGGAGCTGCCTCATGTTTTATGGGCTTACCGCACCACACCTTGGCGATCAACTGGAGAAACGCCATTCTCCTTAGCCTACGGCATGGAAGCAGTAATCCCACTGGAAATTGACCTCCCCACCATCAGAAACGAAAATTTTGACCTAGAGTTAAATGGAGAAGCCATAGCATTGGAACTCGACCTTGCAGAAGAAAGAAGAAAAAGAACACTGGTTCACATTGCTTCATACCAGCAAGAGTTATCCAGAAAATATAACAAGACAGTATATCCAAGGCAATTCAAGATCGGAGATTGGATGCTGCGCAAAGTAATGGGAAACACCCTGGTACCCAGAGATGGCAAGTTAGGGTCCAATTGGGAAGGACCTTATAAAGTAGTTGGATTAGTAGAAAAATAGGCATACCACTTGGAAGATGAAGACAGCAAAGCCATTCCCAGGCCATGGAACACTGTCAATCTCAAACTATTTTATTTTTAGCTTTTCTTTAAACTTACTTGTAGTTTTTATTTTTTTCAATAAAACAAGTAGTTTCTTTTTCAGCATACATTGTTTTCCTCTGTAAAAATAGTTTTAGGGAACTAGGGGCAATGAAATCAGAGTTGGCCGGAATAACCAACTTTGAGCTCTCTTCAGCTAGGATTAGGATCTAAGTTGAAGAGGTTGGCTGGAAAAACCAGAACTTCTCCTAAGCCGAGGATAAGGATCTAGGCTGCAGGACGTTTGGCAGGAATAACCAAACACTTTGCTCAGAGTTGGCCGGAATAACCAACTTTGAGCTCTCTTCAGCTAAGATAAGGATCTGGGCTGAAGAGGTTGGCTGGAAAAACCAACACATCTCCTAAGCCGAGGATAAAGATCCAAGCTGCAGGACGTTTGGCTGGAAAAACCAAACACTTTGCTCTAAGTTGGCAGGAATAATCGACTTTGAGCTCTCTTCAGTTAAGATTAGGATCTAGGCTGAAGAGGTTGGCTAAAAAAACCAACACCTCTCTTAAGCCAAGATAAGAATCTAGGCTGCAGGACGTTTGACCGGAATAACCAAACACTTCAAGTTGGCTGGAAAAACCAACACTTACCTTTCCTAAGCCGAGATATGGACCTAGGCTGCAGGAAGTTGGCTGGAATAAACCAACACTTAGTACTTTTCAGTCGAGATACGGATCTAGGCTGAAGAGTGGTTGGCTAGAATGACCAACTCTTACTACTCTTCAGCTGAAATAAGGATCTAGGCTGAAGAGTGGTTGGCTGGAATAACCAAACTCTTAGTACTCTTCAGCCGAGATAAGGATCTAGGTTGAAGAGTGGTTGGCTGGAAAAACCAACTCTTAGTGCTCTTCAGCTGAGATAAGGATTTAGGCTGAAGAGTGGTTGACTGGAATGACCAAAGCAGATTACAAGGTTAAGAACCGAGATAAATATCTCGGCCAGAAAATGTTATACTGCATTCAGATTACAATTGGAAAGTAAATACCAGCATGGCATGGCAATTAACCGAACTAACAGTTGAAACAAGAGGAGATTTCATTCAAAATGCAAATCAAAGGTACAAAAGATGGGGCCTTAGCCCGGTTACACATTCCTTACAAAAGAAAAAAGAAAGTACAAGATCAAGCAAAAAGGTCGTGAAGATCCGTATCCAGTTCAACTCAATGCCCGGTTTCAGCAGGTAGCTCGGTCACAGAATCAACCAAGTCTTCCACCGCTGGCTCCACCCGAGCTGGCTGAAGAGCAGGATCATTGGCGACGACCGGGGCATTGTTGGGCTCTGTTGCCTCTTCTTCATCCTTTTCTTCAAGAAATTGTTACAGAATGGCAGTAGCATACTCCACTATGTAGCTTGGTATGAAATGAGGAAGAGGGTTGAAGAAGATCTCAGTCTCTTGGCTATGACCGAGTTGCGCCACAGCCGCCTTCCACTCACACTTGAAGAATATACCTTTGACAGTTTCACATTGTTTGATGTAAGTGGTCTCGCCCTCCTTATAGCCGCGGTCTTCCGCGTCTTCTACCTTTTTCTCCAATTCCATTATCTCGGCATTCTTCTTTCTCTTGAGCTTGGCTAGCTCCCGCAGGTATTTATCTTTCAGCACGGCCGCAGCCTTTTGCTTATCTGCTTCGGCTGAATCGACCAGGCCGGTGAACCGAGCTACTTCGATCTGTAGCTCGGCCATCTTCTGCTGGGATTCTTTTAGCTCGGCCGTTTTAGCATTAGCCTCTGCCATGACCTGCCTTGTGGCCTTTCGAAGTTCCAGTACGCGTTTGTGGGTGATGTGGTTCTTCTGTAAGGCCTGCAAAATGAGAGAAACAATTTTAAGGTGAACCGAGCGAAAATATGTTGAAGTTTGGAGAAAGAAAAGAAGAACTTACCAACACCATTGATTTTGTAGCCGAGCGAATGGCCTTCAGCTCGGTAAGATGATCGTGGTGATCCATTTCAGCTGGAAGGCAGACGCTCTTAGCGAGATTAAAGGCCAGTAACTGGTCTTTTTCCGCGACCACTGAGCCGGAGTCAGTGATAGCGCGGTTCTTGTATGTGACCTTAGGCACCCACTTGGAGGAGCTAGCTCAGTCAGAACGCTCCGGTTGTGGGCTTGGTGGTGTGGATTAGGGAATGATGGTTTCATCTTCGTCGACAAGGCGTAGCTCGGTTGTGGAAGTCTGAGCACGCTTGCTTGGGCAGGATGATGAAAGCTGATGGGATGGTAGGGCTACCACGGTTTCCTGAGTCTGACCGGTTTGTGGTACCTCAGACTGGTTTGTCTCGGTGACGAGGGCTTTTACAGCTCTCTTTTTTGCCATCTCTTGCTCCGCTGTTAATGGAATGAGGTTGATTTGTGGAAGAGAAGGATCAGGCTCAGGTGAGGGCTCCAACAAGAAATCGATCACCCTGGTCTTCCTGCGGCTGCTGTATCGGTAGGTCGGCTCAAAGTTGAGTAGCTCAGCCCAACTCCGATTAGGGTATTTTAGCGCAGCACAGAGGGCGTCAAGGTTGGGGTAACTATACAGCGACTTTAGAAAATTCAAGTCTGCATAAAGGAAAAAGACAACGGTTAGTACGGTTGAAAATAAGCAACGAAGTAAAGAAAAATGTGAAATTAAGCTGAGGAAATTATACGGGCGACTCCTTTGTTCCAGTTTATTCGATCGCTTGGAATCTGGGCCTCATGGTCTTCAAAATTCCCAGAAACCCAGAAAAAATCACCGTCGTTTACATCTTTGTCTGGGGTTTTCTTTATTATCTTTTCACGGCGGCGCCTTATTCTTAAATAGTAAACGCAGCCGTCCTCATTTTGGCCTAGAAAGTACTGGTGAAATAGCTTGGCCAAACCGAGGTTGAGGCCAAGCCAGCGGTTTAGCTAGGCAATGCCATTTATTATTCGGTATGAGTTTGTTGAAAGCTAGGTAGGGCAGAGATTTGTTTGTCTGAGGAATTCACAGAGAAGAGTCTGAACGGGAAAACGGAGATCGGCCTTTACGATGGAAATAACGTTAAAAGGGACGTAGCCCAGTTTTTCCCATGGAATGGTATCTAGTTCGGCTAATGAGAGGTGGACGTCGTCCGGAATTTGGTAATCCTTTCGGAACTCGGCTATGGCCCTTGGAGAGTTCACTAAAAATCGATACTTCCCCATGTGGCCTTAAATTACGTATAGTTTAGCTCGGCGATGAGATGACCTTCGGTATCTCGGTTGAGTGTACAATGGTGTGCCTGGCCAACCTAAGTCAGTCTGCAAAGTGAAGAAGAAAGGTGTTAAGCATAGATCATTAGACCGTGCTAAAAGAAATAGAGGCAAAATAAATGGAGTCCTAGCTCGGCTACGTGAGATACTATCCGTCCTTAGCTCGGTGGGAGCGAAGAACGTTAGCTCGAATCAGTGAAGTGAGAAGTTCGTAGCCCGGCTGAAGCCTATGATGCAACATTCTTAGTTCAGTTTTTATTAAGTGAGAAAGCTGGTTTGGGGCCAAGTGATAACCCGGTCTTTGGTTAAGGTTTTTTAGTTCGGTAGTGCGCACGCCTAATGCAGTTCCTTAGCACAGCTAAATAAAGCAGAAGGTACTTAGACCTATTGAAACTACGAGTATGGTATGAAGTTTTAGTTCGGTTGTTCAGTTTGGCTAGGTTTGCGCCTAATACAAATAACTTCCTAGTTCGGTTGAAGTATTATTTTGGATCAAAAGTATTGTTTCTTAGATTGTTCGTGAATCTGGTGGATCTATTATATGGTTCTTGAGAAAAAGTAGCCATATCCCATGGAAACTACAAAGTGTTTTGAAAGAACATACATACAACACTATGTATTACAAAAACAGTGCGAAATAAACAAAAAGATAAACAGATTAGAGCTACGTACTAGTTCAGAATGAAGGAATCAAGGGTGAACACAGTACTAGCAGAGAACACGAGCTTGTGCAGGCACAGAGTTTGGAGAAATAGAGGCTCAGAGAGAGAGAGAGAGAAGAAGATGAATAGTAGATGAGGTGGGCACAAAATGTAGGGTTTTTGTGTAAAGAAAGTGAAAAAGGTGGGACTGTTTGAATTTCTTGGAGTACGAAGACGGCGTGACAGCTACGCTGGGCCAATGAGAGTTTGCCACATGTCCATGGCAGGGAAAGCGATTGAGTTACAGCGACTGAAGCGACATTTTGTAACCGTACCAATCGGTAGCCCGACAGCATTATAGGTCGGTTGAAAGGCAAGAGTTTTTAGCTCGGCTGGTGACGGGTAATCCCAATCATGCTGCGCAGATGGAATTAAGGGGCAATTGAGAGGGAGTTTTTATATGCACTAGGGCCGAGCTAGGCCAAGACGCAATAATGGGCCGTTCTGTGGGCCGAAGTTAAAAGGACTGAGTAAAAG
This sequence comes from Camellia sinensis, assembly GCF_055761805.1. Classification (NCBI taxonomy): domain Eukaryota; kingdom Viridiplantae; phylum Streptophyta; class Magnoliopsida; order Ericales; family Theaceae; genus Camellia; species Camellia sinensis. The sequence continues at coordinate 85,689,447 of NC_138974.1, forward strand.
GGTCTTGTAAGTTAGCTTGGTCAAAAAAGGCCTTATAGTTAGCTCGGTTACCCCGGTCGGAGGTATAGTTAGCTCGGCCACGGTGTTTGGAACTGAGGTATTATGGCTTCTTTGGGAGGACCTGGCTCTGGTTAGCGCGTCAGAACTTGCTGTAGTTAGCTCGGTCTCAATGGACTCAACCGAGGTATCAGTGAACAAGGACCGAGCTATGTGTTGCATGTGAAGGTGCTGGTTTGGGTATGACAGAGGTATTGTTAGTTCGGTTACATTGTCATACTACCGAAGTATAACCATCTCACTTGGTTTAAGCAGTGAGGGGGGTGTTGAAGGATAAGCATTATCTGTCAGGAATGTGATTTCTAGGAGAACTTTACATAGAGGAATAAGAGTCCTACTAGGATTGTGCCACGCGGAACCTATAAAAACTCATAACATCATCTATAGAGAGGTAGCACACAACTTTGATTCCTGAATTCACAGAGCTTTTGTGTCTATTGTCTATTGTGCTGACTTAGGCATCGGAGGGGTTTCTGGCACACACCAGCTGGTTAGCTCACGTTTGTGTTTTCAGGTGGCAAAGCGACGACATTTGGAGGAGCGCAAGCTTGATCAACAGGATCATACGAGAAGGATTATTTCGTGCTTGTACAGGTCTCATACAGGAAGATGAATCCTTTTTGTGTAAATTTTGCAACTACAAATATGGGGTCTATAATGCTTGCAATGGATCTGGTCAGCTTAACTTTATGCAGCTTGTTCAAGAATATTACAACTATACTACTCTAGTCTCTGATATTTGTTGAGAGTGTGGAGGACATGATGCTCTATGGTGGTTCAGATGCTACTATCATACCAATTGGTAATTTTTTTTTCTTCATCTATTAGTTTTGTTTGATTGATCTTACTAACTTGAGGTTATTGACTTTTATATGACAACTGTGGGTGCAAAATTGGGAGGTTTTGTGGCATGCAGAGCACTTTCTCAAAGAAACGACGATCCTTCAAAAGCTTCACACCCATGGGATATTGTAATATTCAATATCCCTTGTAGTTTCTTTCCATCTCTTTCATTCAATCGTTGTCTAGGTTTTAGGAAACAATTTTCAAAAGCTCTTATCTGAAACATGAATCAGTAAAAATGCTGAGAATTATAATTGATGAAGAGATGCATTTATTTCTTCTTCTTCTTCTTCCTTAGATATATATATATATATATATATATATATATATAAGTTAACTTGGAATAGAATGATACCTTAAGCTTGTCAATGGAAATATTAGGATTTAATTTTTTTTTAATTCAAAAGATGTATATTAAGATTTTTTTGTTCTTAAAAGATGTGTATAGAAAATTTTTCTATATAATATTATAGGGGTTGCTGGATGTCTATTATGATAATTTTTATTTATGATATAATTGTTATTAAATTAATATTTTATTAAGTATGTGTCTTGAGCTAATCAGGTGTGTGGAAATAGAATTTTCTTAAAAGTTGTCACATCAAAATTAGAATTATTTATTTTTTCTCTCACAAAAGTCAAAAAATCAAAAAACTCATCCTAAACGAAGCTATTTTAGCCCCTTGTTTTGGAAAGATTGTTAAAAACTGTCTTTTTTACTTTTTTTTTTAGTTTTTTTAAAAATATATGAGAGATGATGTGATCAAAAATAAGTTAAAAGTTAAAAAATGATTTTTAATCATCTTCTAAAAATAATTTAAAATAATTAAAAAATTAAAAAACTAACTCAGAAGCCAAATGAAGCCTATATATGGGAAATTCTTATATGTTTATCATTTTTATGCTATTAATTAACCATTATTTTGTTTGTTAAGTGCTTATTATATGTGGTCTGACTTTTGGCCATAAATTAAGAAGACAAAGAAGTTTGTAAACCGAAGATTGCGCTCGGTCTCCAAGCCTTCCCCTCCTCAGCTTCCCCAGACACAAAGTCAAAGACTTGACTTCAAAGCCCATTCCAGAGGGTGGAAAAAAGGGGCAAGCAGGTTAAAGAAAGAATTTTTTTTTATGAAGATGTGAATATATCTGTGATGAAGTGTAACAGTGATACATGTTATTAAAAAGAGAGCACTAAGTCTATTCTAATAAATTGATAGTATAAGAAATAAAAAATAAATAGTTAAATATCAAATCAATTAGAGTTATCATGTATTTAAAACTATTAAAACACATTATTTTAAAATTCTTAAATAATTTTTTGAAATGTAAATAAAAATTTATAAGAATGCAAGCATCACTTGCACTCTCTGTATACAGTTCCGCTATAGATCACTAGAACATCAACTTTAACAAGAGCTCTAAACAGATGGCAATCTCAAAAAAAAAAAAAAAAAACAAGGTACAGCAACACTGTAATAGTGGATGAAATCCACTGTCACATTATTAATGATAGTACTAATTAATGTTCTCATTTATTTTTCTTTTTTATATTAGGAGTTGTTTGGAATAACGTAAATAAGTATATATTTTATTTTTTTATAAAAAGATATATAAAAAAATAAAAAAATAATATGATAAAAAAAATAAAGAGATAAATTAATTTCAACTTTCCAAACTTACCTTAGTTATATTTTATTACTTCTCCCAGACGTAATGTCCTTCCAGAGCAACTCATTTATTGTCTCTCCGCCTTTCTTCTACTCTGCCTCGATTTCTCTGTATATAGATAGTGCCATTTTAGTAACATGATAAAAAGTTACGTTTTTAGACAAAATATTTAAAAACGTGGCGGTTAAAAATGTCATAACAGTCATTTCATAAGTGCTAAAAATGTAACCGTAAAATTACAAATTAGGACTTATGAAAAAAAATAAAATAAATAAATCTTTTATGTTAGATAAGGATATTTTGATCATTTTAATTTGATTTGACATCATAAATAAATATTAAATTAAAAAGTAAAAAGTTAACTTTTTACTAACTTCCCAAATCACTTTCAAAAAAATTAAAAAACTTGATAAAAAGTCAAAAATCAACGCTTTATCAACTTCCCATAACACACACACACACAGCTCAGTTGGCTGCAACTTTTTTGGCAGTCCACTCCCTAGTTTTACTTTGCTTAAAATTTCAAATTCAAACAACCCCCCTATCTTTACTTCTATATTCACTTTTTCCAGTCCTTAATTACCGAGCAAGGATCCTTGCTCCTTGATTACCACCCATCCGATCCCATCTTTGCCAGAGAAAAGGTTGGATTTAGAGGGCATAAAGACCACTGTTTAATAGTTTTATTATGGTGTAATCTAACAATTTATGTCTGTTAGTGTATATTAGTGTATCATCATTGTGGTTGTTAGTGTAGCATTATGTTAGTGTATCATTATGTAGTGCATTATGTTAGTGTAGCATTATGTTAGTGCATTATGTTAGTGTAGCATTATGTTATTGTTCATAGGCATCCAAGGCATCCTCTATAAATAGATTGCCTTCTTTGTGTAATAGACACATACAATTTATAGAAACAATTGTGCCTCTCTCTCTCTCTCTATTCGCTCATCTCTATCTTCTCTCACTTTCTCCAATTATTATTTCATGGTATCAGAGCACAGTGTTACATTTCTGGCAATTTGCGATTTTGGTGTTTAGTCTCATCCACAGCGGCACTACATCAAACCACTCGGAATTTCCTCACGATTCCAACGGCACCAAGCCCGGCCTCAGAAAACCTTTCACGCGCCCACACGCGCCGCCAGTGTCCACTGCGCGTCACCATTTCCGCTACCACTCTCACACGCGCCCGCACGCGCCATCCGTTGTTTCTCCCTTCCGACACGCGCCTACACGACCCGCGGCTGACGTCAGCCCTGCCTCTCCCGTACGCCGCACCTGCTACTGTGCGCCTCTCGTGCGCCGTTTCACTACTGTGCACCCGCGTGCGCCTAATCCGCTACCGTGCGCCGCGTCTGCGCCTGCCGCTACCGTGCACCGCCGCTTCCTGCTAACGTGTTCCTTCCTGCACTCTGCTAACGTGCGCCGCTGACATATTTGCTGACATCATCTCTGTCCAGCATACATTTCCTGGCTATTTTCAACCTTCCGGACTCCCTGGTACACTCTGTTTTACCTAATTTTGCTCCTACAGGTCTATCATATTACTTTAAACCCTATTCAACTAGTATTATGGATCGTCATGATGCCTCCCATCCTATTTCCGTTATTTTGAATGGTTCAAACTATGTTCTGTGGGCCCAAGCCATGTCCTCCTTCCTAAAAGGGAAGAAGCTTTGGCGAATTGTCACCGGGGATGTGACTAAACCGGTGAAAGACAGTGACACTAATGAAACTACTGTTCCTACTGCTACATTTGAAGACCGACTTGAGGAATGGGACAGTAAGAATTACCAAATCATTACCTGGTTTCGTAATACCTCTGTTACATCCATCAGTCTTCAGTTTGGTCGCTTTCAGCTTGACTCTGTAATTACTCCTGCAAAAGACATCTGGGATTTCTTGAAAGAACGATACCAGACTACTGGTCTTGCCCACCAATATCAACTTCAGAACCAACTTCACCGCATGCGCCAAGAATCCACTCAGTCCATTAATGACTTCCTTTCTCAAATGCACTCTGTTTGGGATCAGCTTGCTCTTTCAGAACCAACTTGGCATACCCCCGAAGATGCTGTTTTATTTACTATCTATCGCAACCAGCAAAGGTTGGTGCATTTTCTTATGGCTCTTACTTCTTCCTTTGAGCCCGTACGTGCCTCTCTGCTTCATCGCCATCCATTGCCCACTCTTGAACAAGCAATTTCTGAGTTGCTATCAGAGGAGACGCGTCTCGGTACTCTTCAAACTCATCATGTGGACTCTGTTCTGGCCACTCCTCCGTACCGGCCATCATTTACCCAGCGGACCACTGCTTGCCTCTATTGTCAGAATCGGGGTCTTCCTTCAACCCATCTTCTGGTCAATTGCCCCGTCAGATCCTGCCGCTACTACAACAAACTTGGTCCTGGTCATCTGCAACAGGATTGTTTTCGCAATCCATCCCGATCATCGTCCAATAGCCACTCCTCTCGCGGTGGCTCTGCCCGGGGAAGCTTTCATCGTTCCGGGAATCAGTCTCATCACACTGCTACTACTGCTTCTAGGAATCAGCCTCATCCCACTGCTGCTGCTGCTTCCGGGAATCAGCCTCCCCACACTGATGCTGTCACCTCTGCGGGGTTCTCTGAGTCGTCTGCTCCGTCTACCCCTCGCTTTTCTCCAACGGATGTAGAGACCATGCTCAAACAACTTCTCTCCCCATCTGGTACACCTCCTCCTACTGCTTTGTCTGTAATCCCAGGTAACTCTTCTTGGTATTTTGACTCTGCATGTTGTAATCATATGACCTCCAGTTCTACTATCTTTTCTTCCTTCTCTTCATCTCCTCATATTCCCTCAATACATACTGCTGATGGTTCCCTCATGTCTGTCCGTCATGTTGGTACTGTTTCCACCTCTTCTTTATCTATCCCTCAAGTTTATCATATCCCTGCTCTTACCTTAAACCTTATTTCCATTGGTCAATTATGTGAACTTGGTCTAACTGTCACATTTTCTGCTACTGATTGTTTGGTACAGGACCCTCAGACGGGGCAGACTATTGGGATCGGCCGTAAGCATGGACGTCTCTATGAACTCATTCACCTTCATGTTCCTGCCTCTCCTCCGATTGCTGCTCCTACATCTACTTCCTCATTATCTCCCTTTCATCTTTGGCATTGTCGTTTAGGGCATATTTCTATTAATCGCTTACGGTCTTTGGTTTCTAGTGGACAGTTGGGTCATGTAATTCCCGATAATTTCGATTGTATCCCCTGTCAACTTGCCAAACAACCTGCTTTATCATTTAATAAAAGTACTTCAGTTTCCCTTGCACCTTTTGATCTTATCCATTCCGATATTTGGGGGCCCTCCCCTACTACTACTATGGGGGGATCCCGCTATTTTGTTGTCTTTATTGATGATTTTTCCCGGTTTACTTGGCTTTTTCTCATGAAAACTAGGTCTGAACTTAAACACATTTATTATAGATTTGCCCAAATGGTCCACACCCAATTTTCCAAAACCATCAAAATTTTTCGCTCTGACAATGCTATGGAATATCGGGATTCTGATTTCCTTTCCTTTCTTCAGCATCATGGTACACTGCCTCATCGTTCTTGTGCTGGCACGTCCCAGCAAAATGGCCGTGCTGAACGGAAACATAGGCATATTCTTGACACTACTCGCGCCCTTCTTCTCTCTTCTTCCTGCCCTGAAAACTTTTAGGGGGAAGCTGCCCTCACTGCTGTTTACACTATCAACTGCGCTCCTTCTCCTGTCATCCATAATCAAACTCCCTTTGAACGTCTGCATGGCACTCCCCCTCCTTACGCTAATCTCCGGTTTTTTGGCTCTGCCTGCTTTGTTCTACTTCAATCCCATGAACACACCAAGCTTGAACCTCGTTCTCGTCTTTGTTGCTTTCTTGGGTATGGAATTGAACATAAAGGCTTTCGCTGTTGGGATCCTCTCTCTAAACGTCTTCGTATCTCCCGCCATGTCGTTTTCTGGGAGCACCAAATGTTTTCCTCGCTATCCTCTTTTCACTTACCCGCACTCTCCACTACTATCCTGTTTACTAATCCTTCTGTCGATCTTTTCTCTGCTGATTTTGATACAGGTTCCTCCTCCATCGAGACGCCCTTGCTCACTCCTGATCCTGTCCAGCCTGCTCTCCCTGAAGGTCTACCTCTTATTGCCACACCTCCTTCTCCACCGGTTCTTTCTCCCACCGATCCTCCTACGGGTCGACCACACCGGGTCACTCAACCTCCTATCCATCTTCGTGATTATATTGTTGGATCTGCTGCCTTCTCTACTTATGAACCTACCTCCTATCGTGAGGCTTGTACTAATCCTCTTTGGCAGCAAGCTATGACCGATGAACTACAGGCCTTGGACAAAGCTCATACTTGGGATCTTGTTGATCTTCCTCCTGGCAAGACTGCCATTGGCTGCAAATGGGTTTACAAAATCAAAACACATTCTGATGGCTCTATTGAACGCTACAAAGCTCGTCTTGTTGCCAAGGGTTTCAACCAGGAATATGGTATTGATTATGAGGAGACATTCTCTCCTGTTGCTCGGCTAACCTCTGTTCGCAGTTTACTTGCTGTTGCTGCTGCTCGCCACTGGGGGCTCTTTCAGATGGATGTCAAAAATGCTTTCCTCAATGGTCATCTTATTGAGGAGGTCTACATGCAACCTCCACCTGGGTCCACTTTTCCCCCTCATCAGGTTTGCAAACTACAGCGTGCTCTCTATGGCCTCAAGCAAGCACCTCGTGCTTGGTTTGCTACGTTCAGTTCTACCATTCATGATTTTGGGTTCACCTCTAGCTCCTATGACTCTGCTCTTTTTATCCGGACTACTTCTCATGGTACCACTCTTCTTCTTCTGTATGTGGATGATATGATTATCACTGGTAATGATGAAGCTGGTATTCTCCACCTCAAACAGTTTCTCCACCGCCAGTTTGAGATGAAGGACCTTGGTACTCTTAACTACTTCTTAGGCCTTGAAGTCTCTCATGATTCTACTGGTTCCTATTTGTCCCAGGCCAAATATGCATCCGATCTTCTGGCTCGTGCTGGTCTGACTGATTGCAAAACTACCTCTACTCCAATTGATCCTCAGATTCGTCTCACTCCTCTCGATGGGACTCTTCTCTCTGATGCTACTCTTTATCGCCAACTCGTCGGCAACCTTGTCTATCTCACAGTAACTCGTCCTGACATTGCCTATGCTGTTCACATTGTCAGTCAGTACATGTCGGCTCCTCGCACTCCCCACTATACTGCTCTACTCCGCATCCTTCGCTACCTCAAAGGCACTCTGTTCCATGGTCTTCACTTCTCTGCTTCCTCCTCTCTTGAACTGCGTGCCTTTTCCGATGCTGATTGGGCTGGGGATCCTACGGATCGACGCTCCACCACGGGATTCTGCTTCTTCTTAGGGGACTCTCTTCTTGCTTGGCGTAGCAAAAAACAATCCCTCACTGCCCGCTCTAGCACCGAAGCTGAATACCGAGCTCTTGCTGATACTACTCAGGAACTTCTCTGGCTTCGCTGGCTCCTTGCTGATATGGGTGTTTCTTCTTCTGATCCTACCCCTCTCTATTGTGACAATCAGAGTGCCATTCAGATTGCTCACAATGATGTTTTTCATGATCGCACCAAACATATTGAGATTGATTGTCATTTCATTCGCCAGCATGTTACCTGTGGTACTGTTCGTCTTCTCCCTATCGCTTCCGTCGATCAACCCGCTGATATCTTCACTAAGGCTCATCCTCCTGGCCGCTTCAATGATCTTGTTTCCAAACTCAACTTGGTTGATGCTTCCCCTCCTTGAGTTTGCGGGGGGATGTTAGTGTATATTAGTGTATCATCATTGTGGTTGTTAGTGTAGCATTATGTTAGTGTATCATTATGTAGTGCATTATGTTAGTGTAGCATTATGTTAGTGCATTATGTTAGTGTAGCATTATGTTATTGTTCATAGGCATCCAAGGCATCCTCTATAAATAGATTGCCTTCTTTGTGTAATAGACACATACAATTTATAGAAACAATTGTGCCTCTCTCTCTCTCTATTCGCTCATCTCTATCTTCTCTCACTTTCTCCAATTATTATTTCAATGTCTAAAAAAAAGCAACACTAGGTTATTTTAAATTGTTTGAATTTAGAAAAACTGAACTCTCGTATAACAGACTTCTACTTCTATACATGTAGGACAATATCCAAATTCATGGGGGAAAAAATAAAGGATAAATTACACTGATGCCCTCTGAAATTTATATTTATTATTGTTTCTTCTCTTATATTTAAAAAATTACACTGATTTTCCTTATCAATGTAATTATTTGACGGTGTTAACTTTTAAGTTAAAATGATATATTTACCCTTAACCTTTACATATATTTTAAAGGGTAAATTACATTGATCCCCCCTGAGGTTTCAATTTAATATAGATCCCTCATTTTAAAAAAAAAAACTAATTTAATAAAAATAAATATAAAAAAATATATTTAATTTATAAAAAATTATTTTTAACCACTCAAAAGATAAAAAATATATAAAAATGATAATTGTTTTTTTTTTTTTATTTCTTAACCAAATTAATTTTTAATTTTTAAAAAAAATTTAAAAATCAAACCATACATAGCCTAAAAATCTTTTAATAAGTCATTTCTTACGTTGGTAACCTATTTAATTATTTGTTAATTTTATGACATTTTTACCATCTGAAACCTGTTTGGTAAATATTTCATTTTTAATCTGTAATAAAATTTTAAACCTTAAGAAGAAAATGTAATTTTCAAAAGGGAAAAGAAAAACTGTAATAAATATAAATTTTAGAAAATGTCAATGTAATTTATTTAAAAATAAAATAATAATTTGAATTGCCCGACAAAAATTAATCAAAGTTGTAATGAGAAAAGTAATTGATTCGCACTGCATGGCATTAATTATTATACTGTTTTAACCTTTTTGCCTTCAAAATTGGACCTTTTTCTTCTCAAGTCAGCGACAGAAGTTCCTAGCCTCCTCCTCCTCCTCTACTTTTCAGCGGGGCACGACACAGGAATCCCATGTCGTCTGAGAGGATTTATGATATGGTGCTGCATCAGTATTGGTTTCGGTGCACCACATCCACATACACTCATCAAATCTTATTAGTTGTTAGTTTCAAATAAAGAGAGCATTTGTTATAATTGAATGCCAAAAGAGGAGAAATGTAAAAATTTCTTAAAAAAAGTGTGAATTTTGTTAATCTACTTATCATTCAAATTAGTTTCCCTCGCCACCACAATGTAATTATACTTAACTGATCTCATTTTATCACATATGAAATCTAATTAATATTGGAAGAGTATGTCTATTTAAGCCTAAAAATTAGACTCACTTTTTTAATTCAATGATGTGTCAAAAAAATAATTGATTCATAATTAAACCAATCACCTTTTTAACACATCACTGAATTTAAAAAGTAAATCTAAAAAATAGACTTATATATCATTTTTTTTTATTGAAAACAACTAATATATTTCCACAATGTGACTTTTCCACATAAAAATACTTGTTACAGAAACAGTCTGTATTCACCTTTTTGTGGATGCTATAATCATGTGAAAGGATTGCTTTTGGTTATGAAATTGTTCTGTGCAAGTAAAAACACCTAAGAAAAAAAATGAATAAAATAAATAAAAGAACAATCTCATCCAAGAAAGCTGTATTAAAAGCTACTCAAAAAAGGGATTTGCTCTTCTTCTCCCACTCATTTCAAATTTACAAAATCATTCACTCACCATTTCTTTGGAATTTAAAAGTTTCAAACAGTTACATAATGAACACATGCCTTCCTACATAGAAACAGCACATCCTTTTTTCAACCTCCAAAAATCAAAATGTTGTCAAAGAGTTGCCATTAGTGTCACAAGGTGCTGTGGATCGGATTATAACCCGAGCTCCTGAAGCAAGCCTGTTGAGGAGGGAATCAAACAAAAATCTCAACCAACTTGAACAGGAAAAGTAACAGGCACATTGTTAGTTCAGTGTCTACTGTGAAATGGGGAGAAATATTGAGACTTAACTTTCTTCGATTTTGATCACCTTTCCCTTCTCTTCTCTGAAGGAATCTAGTTTTTTCAATTGTTTCTTCCCCAACAATGGCTCTGTGATTCTTCTGCTGCTCCCACCGGATATGCTAGGAGCTATGGATCGTGAGCTGTCAACTCCATCAGAAGAGATCCTTGGTCCCTCGGAAACAGGGGATTTCATTGATTCACTTCTTAGCTGCTTGCTCAGGGAAGCCTTTATTACCCGCGGGATGCACTTTGCACGCGCTGATGTTGTTTCCTCTTTGTCTGCAGCTGAATCCAATTGGTTACAACTCCTGCATTACCGAATAATTTTCAACTTTTAGTATGAGTGGCTGAAAATTATTAGACACTATCAGAGTACACCATGTAAGGAACAGCAAACTCAAGCAGATCTATGAGAATTGTTGGGCCAAAACTCTACTCTCCAAGAAAGAAAATACAGAGAATTTCCTCCCTCCTCCAATATATATATATGTTGTGTGAAGTTACATAATTCTAAAAATGCACTAGTTTTTTACTGGATCCAATCATTCATCTGTATAATATTCCACTATGTAGTACATGTAAGTATTTTCCTCATTTTTCATCAAGTATTGCCACTTAAGACTCTAAATGGAAGGTTAATGCTGAAATTTAAAAATTTACTAGCGGTCAATTTAGGCAGCCATGGGCATAAAGTCCATGTATTTCCATAAATGAAGCCTTAAGTTGATTTTGTTGCATATATAAGGCTTAAGGATTTCCTTCCAAAGAGTCATCCGCCATAATTAATATATAGAGCTCCGCTCTTGATGAGGGTCATCTCAGGTTCCTTAAGGAGATATTATTCAAAATTCTAAAACAAATTATGGGTATGGCCCCATATAATAAGAAATACAATTTTTTGATGAGGATTCATGTGAATAACTAATTCATTGTAAAGGATGAATAAGATCCTCTGGTATTCTTCTAACCAATGAAGCATTTTCCCATTTAGCATTCACATGCCACCTAACCAAATCAACAAATTTTAATACATTCAAGCTAAAGGCAGAACATGTAATTAAAGGCTTAACAATGCAACAGAAAGACTGCAACAAGATAACATAAGAGAGCATTTAGCTCCCTCATCGTGAGTATATTACTATAACTATTTCTTCACTGATGCAAAATGCAAAGACAACGGACAATGCTAGTCTTGTTAGATAAGTTTGGAAAGCAGATTAACCTGTCAGCATTGTACGAAGATGATCGTTTCAGAGCAGTAAACCCATCTCCTTCCTTGAGCATGTTTGTCTCAACCAAGCTCCCACTGAAGTATTCCTTATCTTCCAACCTCAGACCCATGAGCCTTGGGTTCTCTGTTAAGCAATTGAACTCTCCCAAGATCAGCGATGTTGAGAACAATGGGGATGGAAATTTTGAATGTGAAAACCCTGGCCTGTAGTTAGGGATGAGGCCAAAGCTGTGATCTTTCACGGAAATTGAACCACAGGAGATCAGTTGCATCAACATGTTTGAAGCCTTGAGCTTTGAACTAGATGGCATTGGATATTCCTCCTCTTCAGTTATCCTAAAGCTGTTGATCTTACTAGCATCAGCTCTGATCAGATTTTCTAAGGTCTCAGTCTTCTCACCGGACGAAGAAGCACTGGATGAAGATGCTGGTGGGGAAATTGAATCCCTTGGAAAATTGGAAGTCTCTTTCACACAAGGAACATGGTTTTGACAAGACTCATTTCTCTCAGGTTCTGATGACCCATCATCCGTTGAAACACCCCTCGTGCAAGTCTCTCGAGCTTTGTTAGTCCTGCTTGCATTATCCTCTGTCTGAGTAGAAGCATCAGCCAAACCATCACACTTGTAAACCTTGTACTCTGTCAAGCTTAGAGCACCATTCCAAGGGGAGCTTTTCCCATCCCTGGATTCTGGGGATACACCAGATGATCCAGAACGCTGAACTGGAGGAGAAAGATCATCATCTTGGGAATGCTTTGTCTCTCTCCCATTCATGCTTGAAGAAGATGAAGAATCATCATGACTCCTTGAAGATGCTGGTTTGGGTAATTGTTTTGGATTCTGCAATTTTACATTTCCAGCAGGACTAAAACCTGAAACCAAAAAAAAAAAATAAAAAATTCAAGGATATAGCTTCTTTTGTAATGAACTTCCTTATGCTTAGGAAAATAATAGAAACAGAAATTTAAATCCCAACAGCACATTTGCCATCGCTTTTTTATTTTTTTAATTTTATCACATACTTTTGAACATCCCAATAACTAGGAAAATATAAATTGTAATTTTTTGCCTCTTTCAAAAGAGCATAAATGTAGATTCATATGTAAGTGTTTTTTTCTAATTTAAAAAAAAAAAATACTCCGAATTTTTAAACAGTTTTTGAAGGTGTCTACTAGACAGGCCGAAAAGTCTCTAGCAGTTTATGTTGGCGTGTGGCAGAGAAATCTCCAAATATTAAGTTTCAGGCAGGCAAACAATTGCTCCGCCTTTCTTTCTTTCACAAATGGAAAATGTTTCCCAATATCAATATGATACCAAACAAGCCCTAATGTTGTAAAAGGTCAGCTCAGCCAAGCAAATTGGTACAACATGTTTAATGGAATGAAGAGCTTTGTTTTTACGTTTTTTTTGGGGGGGGGGGGGGGGGGGGGGGCAAGGGAGTTCTTTATTTTATTGGTTTATGAAAATAAAAATCCTATGATTCACATTTTTATGTTATTTTCCCCTACATTTCCTCAGCAATTAAAAAGCTCTTTAATGCTCAGCAATTAAAAAGCTCTTTAATGTTACAAATTATATGTGAATGTGTAAGCTCATAAACATGGAACAAGTAACTTGCTCACCTGAATTACATTCTTGGAAGAGTTCAGAACCCTTGAGAACATATTCACTTCCATGAGCAGGAAAAATTAAGTCATCTTCAGAGAGATCATGCCACACAAACCCATTCTTGTAGCTTCTGCAACCAAACAAAACCAAATACTGATGTGCTTTTTTTTAATAAAAAACTAACAAACTATGGATTTAATTCTATTGGTTTAACCTTTTGCAAGACCATGAATACATAGAAGCCATGCCTTTGCCTCTCAGAACATTAAGCCTGTCAATCACATCTACAACACCACACAAATTTTCAATACCTGAAAATCAGTCTCAGATTAAAGTACATAAATATACAAATGTGAGTGTGAGTGTGAGTGTGTGTGTGTGTGTGTGTTGTACCTTTCAAGTAGAGGCCATCTGGGGAAGAAAGAGGGACTTCGATGAAATGTGGATGTTCGAGCTGTCGATTTCTGCAGAGATAGTAAACTACAGGGACTTTCCGAATTTGCTGATACTTGGGAGACCTCTCAGTCCAAACTTTTGCCCTCTCCGGACTCACTTGCCGGAACTTCTTCACACGCCCCTCCATTTTCGAATAAAAACCCTAACGCAGTAATCTAAACTCGAGTCGCCTCAATATCCCACAAAAACCCTAACGAATGTGATTAAACTCCTCGCACTCGACCACATGAACAAATTCGAAGCCCCGGACAGAATGTCTTCAAAATCAAAGTATATTAGATCTGAGAGAAAGCTCGAAGAGATTCGAGTCTTGAAAAGGTTAGTCCTAGCAAAGATGAACAGTGAGAATTACATAGAACATGTGAGAGTTTGCAAAGATGAGTGATACAAGCAGTAAAGTGATGGGTCAATGAAAGAAGGAGTAAGGAGCAAGAAATTGTTACAACCGCAAGTGGCAAAAGGACGCCATTGTTGACATGGAAATGCAGTATTGTAGAGAGAGAGAGAGAGGGAGAGAGTGTGAAGGAATAAGGTCAAAGAGTAAGGCCAAGTTTGTTAAGACTAAAAAAGTGTACTTTTTGTCTTTTTGGACTAAAAAATTGAGGTTGAAAATATGGATGTTTGGGTTAACTTTTTGATTTTTTATTGAAAAATGTGTAATAAAAAATTGTAAAAATTGATTTGTAGGGAAAAATTTGAATTGAGAGTTGTGCAGCCGTAATTGTTGACTTTTGGTGAATAGTGTTAACTTTTTAACTTTTTGAGTAACTTTTTGACTTTTTTTTAAAGTCTCCAAACTTGGCCTAAATGGTCGCCCGCCTTTAATACAGATGAGAGAGAAAGGCCTCGTAAAATTATTCGAAAGAATAATATTATATGTATTAATTCGTGTGGATTAATTGTGTGGATTAATTGTTAATGTGATATAATTTAAATTTTTTTAATATTTATAATAGAATTAATAAGTAAGATTAATAATAATATTATAATTAATATTGATTTATTAATTAATATATTAATTGATATATGTAACATCATCATTCTTTAAATTAGGCTAAAATTAAAAATATAATTAGTACTAATTTTTGGATAAATTACATTACCATCCCCTCAAACCAGCATAAAACCTTTGCAGAGAGTCAAAATTTTATTTATATGAGAAGTGAGTTTTTTTTAGGCTTTTTTAGTTGTAAAATTTGATTGGGGAAAAAAAAATTTGTGTTTAGAAAGATAGTTAGATTTTTTTGTGGTTGAATGTGATGTTTGTAAGAGAAAAATTAAAATGATTATGGGGTTTGATATAATATTTTGTTTAGATTCATTTATTTTTTATTTTGTAAAATATTTGTCTTGTAGTGAAAAAAAAAAAAAAACGTAAAAACTAAGTTGCCAAACACCGCCATATGTATCGCACAATCTTTAATTTATATTTCTCTTTATTTTTAATATTTTATTTAAAATATTTAAATTTGAAAGGGAAAAAGATATGTGATTTTAATTGTAGTGTGAATCTAATAGGGTAGAATTAGTAGATTTTGATTATGATAAAGATTTAGCCTTCGTTTGGTAATGACTTTTTCAGTTGATTTTTTGGTTTTTTTTACTTTTTTAGCCTGGGATTTTTTTATTCGTTTGGTATTCTTGATTGACTTTTTTGACTTTTTAGCTTTGGAATAGTGGATTTTTTTTGTCTTTTTGTGATTTTTTTGACCTTTTTTTTAATCTTTTTGTGATTATTTAGCCCAAAATGATAACCAAATACCACCTTAATGTGATAATTTTTAGTAAAATATAAATCAAAATTGGGTCTTATCTTATTGGATGTTCTAAATTTTGAACCTTTATGTAATAAGAATTTTTTTTTTTTAGTGAATATTGGGCGACAAGGTAAATAGTCTAATGATTATGAATTTTTTTTATATTAGATTTATTACATTTTTTATAATCAAATAGTTATGATTGAAATATAGACAAATATTTGATCCAATTGATCATGATCACATATGCCAATTAATTTATCTAATACTTAAGTGTTTTCACCATCTAAAAAAAATTAGGTGTTTTTATTTATTTATTTATTTTTGTAGTAGAATAAGATAAGTATTTTTAATGTTCAATTTTATTTTTTTTTAAGTTTAATAAATAGTTATGATTAAGTTACAGTCAAAATGTTTAACTCAATTGGATTATGCCCCATGTAATAAATGTTTTTAATTTTAATTTTTAAAATTTAGCTAATAGATATTGAATTGTAGTAATGTCTAATCCCATTAAATTGTGTTGTTTATATCAATAAGATAGTTGTTTTTAATTTTTTAATTTAGCAAACATGATTAAAAGATGATTCAATAGAAACCAAATTGATATTATTAGTTCATCAGTTTTTTTTCCACAAGGAGTCTTAAGTTTTTTTTTCCAAAAGGAAATAAGATTAAGAAGAAATTTTTCCAAAAATAAATAAGATTAAGAAGAAATGTCTTAATATAAAACTAATCATTTAATAGAAAGAGCCATAATATCTCATACTTAAGTTAAATAATATGAATAATATCTAATAACTGACTTTTGCCGATCCAAATATATATATATATATATAAATGAATAAATATTCATTTATATATATATATATATAAATATATAGAAAAAAAAAATTAATAACAAAGTGAGAATAAAAACAATACAAGAAAAAAAATGAAAGAATAGAAAAAAAATATATATCAATTTAATAATTGCAATCAACCATTGAAATGAATTTTTAAGATATCATATGTAACTAATAATTAGATCAATAGAAGAGACTAAAAATGTATAGTAATAGTTATACCAAATATTATAGGACAAATAATATATTTGAAAAACATGCATGAATTATAGTGAGTTAAAATGAAGTGATTGATAATTGTAATATGCATGAATTATTCAATAAAATTTCTTTTCAGGTACTATCACAAATTACATGTAAAAATCTATAAAGCTAGAGTAATTGCATGAAAAAGTTTTTACACCTAAATAGATTTTATGTAAAACTATATAGACGGTATGTAAATTTATATGAATTTGAACATATTGCTTAAAAAGATCTATCATTAAAATATACAATAGAATAAAGATGAAAAAAATTACATGAAATTTTATGAATTTAAATAGATTTCAATTAAAAAAATGATTGACCTCGAGGGATTGTTTGTAAAGCTCCATATATATTACAATCCTCCCTAGAGAGGAAAAATAAATAAACTATTGGAGGTAAGAGATAAAAAATATTAATACCTTAAAGAAATTTTTATGACCACCATTGTGTAGAGAGAGAGAGGAAAAAACAAAAGGAGGGATGTTGTTGGGGGGTTTGTTTCCAATGTTGGGTTTTGTTAGTGGATGTTCAAATTTATATGGAAACTTTAAATATGTTTGGTTTGGTTTTGAGAGAGTAATTTTTAAAAATTATTTTGAGGAGAGAGTTTAGAATTTATTTTGGTTTGTTTAATTGTGTATTTTAAAAGTAGTTTGGGAGTTTGGAATAATTTGATATTTTGTTATAATTGAGTAGATGTGTGTGAGAAAAAAAGTGATTGAGAATGAGAAATGAGAGAAAAAATGATTAACTGATGTGTAAGAGAGAGAAAGTGATTTTGAAAATTGTTTTGGAAAAATTACAAACCAAACAAGTTTTCTATAAATTTTTTTCCAAAATCACTCTACAAAGCCAAACCAAACATACCCATATTTTTTTTTAAATTCAAATTTAATTTTGGATAGAGATAAAGAGCTTAAGATATCATAAAACATCATGTTTTTTAAAAATACAAATCAATTATTTTATTTTTTTAAAAGCAAATATTTATCAAATAAATGCTAACACTTATCTGATTGTTTATTTATTATTTTTTGACTTTTTTCATCTTCTTCTTCTTCTTTTTTTTTTTTTAAATGAAACATGATCCAATAGAAATTGAGTATGGCATTTTGTAATTTTTTTTAAATGTAAAACTTCAAAAATGTTGGATTGAGATTTTAGATAGACATCCATAAGGTATTATCTGATTTTTTAAAAATTGTTTTTGGCAAACTTCACTTTACTCCGTTGTGGTTTGGGCAGGGTGCGGTTTACCCCGTTAACATTCGGAAATCACCGCATAACCCCCCTGCGGTTGATGGACAAAAACGCACAGTTAGCTTTTCTATCTAAGATAACAGAATGTGAAAGTCACGCGTCTCTATAGAGAGTGAATCCGTTTTTATGACGAAAATACCCTTTCTACCTCTTCAAATTTACAAAAGATGTCATTCTGTTTTCAACCTTTTTTTTCTTCATCTCTCTCTCTCTCTCTCCTCCCCTTAAACCACCACCCATATCCATCCTCTCTCATAGGATGAACAAACGCATCTCTGATCAATTGAACAAACACATCTTTGAACAAACACATTTTTTGATCATGTGTACATATATATATATATATACATATATTTTTTTCTTAATCATGTGCATATACATATATATATATATATATATATACAAATCCAACCCTATTTTAATTATTTTATTTTTTTTTATTGAAGAGAACTAAAATTCCTCCCATACATATACATATATGTTGGAACAATTCGTCTTGAATTCTTCAGTTGGTGGTCTTTGAGTCTTCAAAATTTGTCGATAATTGTGTCTATGTAGAACAGAAATTTAGTGCTTCAAGTCGCATTACTAAGTCGCTTTCCTAAAGACAATATTTGCACCCACCAAAAGGTGTGCAAGGGGTTACAGTAAATTTGCCTCCAAGATACAATGAAACCTAATCTAAAGATCAAATCTATCAGCGTTTGCACTGACAACAGTAGATCAAAATACTCTCGATATAATCAAGAAAATCAAGACACTGATAATCAAATTTGCAGAACTTCATTACCAGTAAGAAAAATAGAAATTTGCTCAAGAAACTCTTGATCAAAAACTCTAAATCAAGAGGGAGAGAGAGAGAGAGAATTGCAATAATGAATTTTGAATTTTTTGATGGAATGAAATGATTGATTTTGCAGCCTATTTATAGGCCTTGATGGATCTAATTGAATGGTCATGTCCTTTGATCACATCCGATCAGATCTGACCGTTGGATCGACGATCTATAGTGCAGATCATTTTTACACTGAATAGCTGCCTTGATCGATCACACCTGATCATGATCGGGTGCCATCTCAATCGTATGATCGCGCGCATCTCTAATCAACGGCTATGATCAAACCGCTCCAAATCAGACACACAACCGTTCGATCGGTTGGTTGACTTATCGCCAACGGACGCCACGTCATTGCCACGTGGAGTTGATTGTATTCTACGTCACCTATGCCACATTGGATCCACGTCATCACTCTAACATGTCCGATGCAAATAGGAAAGCACTCTCAAGGCACCGATGCGTTTGTGCTAAGTGCAAAGTGCAAAGTGCGCCATCAAAACGCCACACAGCCCACTACCCACGCCACGCGCACGCGCATGTGCGTGTGCGGATGGTGCGAAGCACCATCTTTGCGGTGTGAGTGTATGCACACTAGCTTTCACCTTACAATTCCATATTCAAAGAAATTTTCTATGTAGCACTTTATTAAGTGCTCCATATTTTTCTCTCTTTTCGATGTGGAACAAAGTCCCCAAGCTTAATTAATGCTTTCCAAAGAAAAACATGGAAGGTTTTTAAAACACCCAAAAACTAAACAATAAATTTTGAAAACCTATTTTGAAAATTTCCCAACAATATATTTATATACAAATCCAAACCCATTTTAATTGTTTTTTTGATTGAAGAGAACTGAAATTCCTCTCATACATACATATATATATTTGTATACAAATACAAATCCAAACCCATTTTAATTTTAAATTTTTTTTTGATTGAAGAGAACTGATATTCCTCCCATACATATACATACATATATATATATATATTTGTATACATATACAAATCTAAACCCATTTTAATTTTTATTTATTTTTGATTAAAGAGAACTAAAATTCCTTCCATACATATACATGTATATTTATATACATATACAAATCCAAACCCATTTAAATTTTTTTTTGGGTTGAAGAGAACTGAAATTCCTCCCGTATGGCTTGTCGATCTCCAACAAAGTGGAGAACTTCATCTATTACCCCAGCCACATCAGAGCCATTTATTCTTGATTTATTCAAATCTATTTTTGGGTAAAAAATTAGGCTTTTGATTTGGGGTTTTTTTTCATGATTTCTTTCAAATTAACATTATTTTGATTAGCCTTTTGATTTCTTTCATTTTTTTTTTGTTGATTCAGAGATGATTATCATTGACCAAAAATAAAATAAAATAATAGAAGATTATAGTCACAAGTTGCTAATTATGCAAAAGTCGTTGCGAAGCTTGAAGCTGCTAGAGCGAAAGTAAAGGTGTTGAAGAAGAAACTCAAGTTTGAATCGGAACAGAATAAGGAACAAAGTTTGAAATAGAGAGAGAGAGAGGGATAGAGAGAAAAAGATGAAGATGAGATATTATATGTATATATATATGTATATGTATGTACATATATAAAGTTTGAAATAGAGAGAGAGGGAAAAGAAGAAGATGAAGATGAAGATGAAGAGAGAGAGAGAGAGAGAGAGAGAGAGAGAGAGAGAATTGGGTTTCCCCTAAAATGGAGAGAGAGAGAGAGAAGAACAAAATGAAGATGAGGGTATAATTGTCAATTTACAACTTCTGTTGACAGAAGTTAGTGTGCGTTTTAGTCCATCAACCACAGGAGGATTATGTGGTGATATTCGAACATTAGGGGGGTAATCCGCAGATGGCTAAAACCATAGGAGGTAAAGTGAAGTTTGCCCTTTTTAATTTATTTTTTATTTTTTATATATAACAGTTAGGAATAGAAGTTGTGAGATTTGTGGATTCTTTTTTTAATTTACATTTACGTGATATAGCGATAGACATATGGTTTCTATATACATATCTATACCTAAAACTCTAAGGAAAGATATTATTCGATTTTTTATTATTATTATCTTTTATATAACAATTGGGGAAGAGAATGAAATGATCTGAATAGTGAGAAGAGATGTGAAGGGAGGTGCCACATATTTATTTATTCCAAAATTATGAGAATTTAAAAATAAACATTTGGAGACTTTTTATATATTTTAGTTAAAAAGTCATTATAAGTTATCACACTACTCTCTCTATTTTTTACACATCTTTTTGTAAAAAATCAAAAAATTACTAAAATAGTATGTTCCCAAACGAGACTTAAGTCTTATAATTATACTAAAATCTTGTTTGGGAACACACTATTTTAATAACTTTTTGATTTTTTACGAAAAAATGTATAGGAAAGTAGAGAGAGTGACGTGATAACTTATAGTAATTTTTTGACTAAAATATGTAGTTGCAAACAAGGCCTAACTTCTCATAAAATTAAAGAAATTAGAACTGATGCAGATAGTGTGAAAATAAGGACACTTTTTCATAAATCCCTTTTCACCTATTTACGTTCCATTTAGTCCACATTTTTTTTCTTATATTCCAATAAGTTCTATGAGTGACATAGTTACCAAAATACCCATAATAATATTCACATTTACAGTGTGAATGTTTCATGATATGAATGTTCACATTGTCAATGTGAATGTTCATACCATTAGTGTGAATATTCACATTGTAAAATATGAATGTTCACATCACCAAATTGCTAACTGTTTAAAAAATATTTGTAAGGGTAGAAATGCCCATAAAATACGTTAATATATGAGAATTATGATTTAGTAGATCAAATGTTCAAATAATAAGATTTATTGAAATACAATAATATCTTATGGACTAATTAGGACAGAAATACTTAAAAAATGATTTTTTGATAAATCTCCCATAAAAGTATAAAGTTATATAAAGTAAAATATATATTTCAATATAAGATAGAGAATAGTAATATTTTTTATTTATATAATTAATGAATTTATGAAAAAAATAAAGTAAAATGTTATATGAACTAGAATTTTAAGAGAGTATAATGTAAATAATTTAGAACGCGTTAGATGAACAATATCTCTTTTAAGGGAACAAAATTGAGGAAAAAAAGATGGATATTTAGGTTAATTTTTTGATTTTTTTATGAAAAAATGTGTATTAAAAATTTGTGTAAATTAGTGTGGAAGAGAAGTTAGGGAGACTAGGCAGTATAACCGTACCGTCTACGTAAAGTGATTTGATATAAGAAATGGTTGCCTACTTTTTGGGCATTACATTGGACAGTGTTGTTCGGCCCGTGGGGGCCATCACGGGTCCTGTTTTGATAATTTGAATCGTTCAATGTGTAGAACTCGTTGAATACTATATGCCTGTAAACAATCACGTTGATTGGATATCGATAGCTATCTGATTAGATTAGTTTTTTTTTTCAGTCGTTAACTATAACACCATCTAATTTTTTTTATACAAAACTGATTTGATCATGTAGTTAGCGATATTCGATCAATGTGATTTTATATAGACATATAGTACTCGACAAGTTCTACACATCACGGGACTCGTGATGGGCCTCTACGGGCCGAACAACACCATTTTGTTTGTGCACTCCGCCTGTGCAATTTTTTCAAAAAATTCAGCAAAAGTCTGTGAGACATCAGACTGAGTTGTAATAATTTTTTTGTAAAATTATTTTTTTTTCCAAAAAATTCAGCAAAAGTTTGTGGGACATCAGACTGAGTTGTAATAATTTTTTTGTAAAATTAATTTTTTTTAGTGAATAATGATAACTTTTTAAGTAATTTTTTGACTTTTTAAATTATTTAAAATATGCCAAACCAGGCCATTAAAATGAAATTAATGTACAAGGTAATTAGGCACCTTAAATAAATATAAATACAAATATATATTACTATTGAAAACAAATAAAAATATTGTTATTTTTATCTCTACAATTAACAATTAATGATAAAAAATAAATTAACTATTATGTGAATTAAAATTTTAAAAGAGGGTACTATAAGTATGTTATAAAAGTGGATTTTTTTTTTTCAATTATTAGACTATTTTGGGAAGTCACTTTTAAATTTCAAAAGAAGGTACTATAATCATGTTATAAATGTGATTTTTCTTTTAATTATTGGCTTATTTTGAGGAATAAGTTCAAAAATTGATTTTTTAAATTTTTTTTGACTTTTTTTTTTAAAAAACAAGTAAAAAAAAGAAAAAGAAGTAACGTGAAATAAAAAAATTAAAAAATTAATAAACTAACTTTTAACTTATTGTCAAAAGAGACATCGAGGGCAATATACTTTTAAATTATCGAAAAAAATAATAATAAATAAAAAATACTTTAAATATTTTATAATTAAATTAAGAGTAAATTATAAACACATCCTTTGAGGTTTACTTAAATTATAAATTATCCCATGTAGTTTTAGAAATTATATTATGCCTCATAAAATTTATAATTTCATAACAAATAAGTCATTTTATTAATAAACCATTAAATTAATTAACAATTTTTAATAATGTTAAAATTTTATTTCAATTAATAATTCAAAAAATGTTATTACTGTATTGGTGAACAGTTAAAAATTTTATTTTTTTAATTAATTCTGTTAAATAAAAATTATTAACAGGAATATATTTGTAATTTTTCAATAAGTGATAATTCATATTTTAAATAAAATTCAGGGGTGTATTTGTAATTTATTTTTAAATTAAAGTAAAAATAATAAAAAAAAATTCAGAATTATAATTGAAAAACAGAGTAAGGCCTCGTTTGGGAACATGTTAATTTAGTAACTTTTTGACTATTTGGTTAAAATATGAGTTAAAAAAAATTAGTATATTTGGGATAATTCTTTGACTTTTTACGAAAAGATGTGCAAAAAATAGAGAGAAAAGAGAATCTTTGACTTTTTTATATAAATTATTGACTTTTTGACTAATTTAGGCCAAGTTTGGGAAGACTAAAAAAGTGCACTTTTTGTCTTTTTGGACTAAAAAATTGAGGTTGAAAATATGGATGTTTGAGTTAATTTTTTGACTTTTTATTGAAAAATGTGTAATAAAAAATTGTAAAAATTGATTTGTAGGGAAAAATTTGAATTGGGAGTTGTGCAGCCGTAATTGTTGACTTTTGGTGAATAGTGTTAACTTTTTAACTTTTTGAGTAACTTTTTGACTTTTTAACTTTTTTTGGAAGTGTCCAAACTTGACCTTAATAACTTTTTAACTAAAAAGAGAATTTCCAAACAAGGCCTAACCCTACCCTACCTAAACCCAGGAGCTCCCGCCATTTGTATTTCTCCACCGCACCCACTACATAAAAATGGCTTCAATAACTCGCGCGCCCAGTCGAACAGAGGCCTTGGTCAATTGATGTTCTCTTTGCGGTCTTGCTGTGTAACTCACACCATTCTCTCTCATCGTCTCACTCTCCGAACTAGTCTCATTCTCCCTCCTCTCTTCCTCTCTCTCTTCCCTCCCAAACCCATCTCCCTCCAACCCCTCTACTCTCCTAACCCTAACCCTAATCCCAGAACCATGTCCTCTCGCCCCTCCGCTTTCGATGCTCTCATGTCCGGTGCCCGAGCCGCTGCTTCTAAGAAGAAACCCCCAACTTCTTCTTCCCCCAAGAAACGCAAAAACCCAGAACCAAAAACTCCCCTTCAAAACCCTACTCATCCCCAAGCCCCAATCGACGAAGAAGCCCCACCTTCCAATTCCAAGTCCAATTCCAATTCGAAGCCGTTTGAAGAACCCCAAGTCTCAAATGGGTCCGAGAAAGATCATCCAGACACTGATCCAAAGCCCTCGGTGGATACATTGGCGGTGAAGAAACCGCGTTTGATCAATGCTGATGACAGTATTGCTCTGCTGAAGAAGAAGCCTGCGAATTTTGACCCCAAATCGGCTGCTTTTTGGAACGATGGCGAGAGAGTGCCGTTTATGTTTCTTGTTAAGGTGTTTGATGCGATAGATAAGGAGTCGGGTCGGATTGCGATTACGGAAATCGTGTGTAATATGTTGAGGACTGTCATTTCGACTACTCCCGATGACTTGCTTCCGGTTGTTTATCTTTTGGCGAACAAGATTGCACCGGCACATGAAGGGGTGGAGCTTGGAATTGGAGATGCTTCGATTATTAAGGCACTTGCCGAAGCTTGTGGGGCAAAAGAATCGCAGATTAAGAGCAAATATCAGGTTTTTATCATTGATTCTTTCATGTTGTCAGTTGATCAAGGCTTATATAAGCTAACAGAAGCTAAATTTTATTGCAATTTCAATAAACCATTCATTCACAATATATAATAAAAAGTTGTAAAAAATAAATTTGTCTTTTGACTAAAATGGTTGGTCTTAGGCAATTGTACAAAAGTTGTAGCTGCAATATTAATCTTATTAAGATTAGTTATTTTGTACTTATGGAAACATCACCTGCTTAAATTCTCTAGTGTATTGAAGTTTGTCAAGTGCCATAATTGACTAAAAGGTGAGTTTATTTATTTTTTCTTTCTATTTTTCTCTCACAATTGTGCTCTACTATCCATGGTAAAAATGAATGGAGCCAAAATGCATGCATGGAAATGAGAATTTCATACTTCAGGGTGGAGTTTTGGACCAAAAATATATAATCCATGGAACAACAATATTGTTTCTTCTCTTTCGGACTAAATTTTCTAATGGTCTCTTATATTTATATGTATGTATATCTAACTTTCTGTCAATATAAGGCATTAGGAGACTTGGGCCTTGTTGCAAAAGCAAGTCGTTCATCCCAATCTTTGATGCGTAGACCGGAACCATTAACAGTTGCCAAGGTTTTTGGTACATTTCGGCTTATTGCCAAGGTGCTCTCTCTTCAATTTTTTATTTTTATTTTTATTTTTTAATTTTTAATTTTTGTCTTGAAAAGCAAAATCTTTGATTTAATTTTGCTTTCGTTATGCTCTGTGTACATTAAGTTAAATACCATATTTGCGTGGACAAGATTTCAAACTCGAATTGAAGTTGGGATCCTAAATTCTTGAACTTGATTTACATATTGCTATCTGATAGACATCGTTGCTCTAATGCCTTTTCTTCCTGTTGCTGCATTCATATTTGTAATTTAAACATCATTTTTCTTTAGCGTGCTTTGCATTGCTTATTGATGTAATTTAGATAAAATGGTCACTACCTGGCATTTATTCTGCCAAAATGTGGTGCTTGAATGTGATGGACAAGTGCAAATTTAACCTTTGATACCATTTGCATGACATTACTGCTTTGTTTTTTGTTTTTTGTTTTTGTTTTTGTTTTCGTTTTAAAATTTTTAAAGCCAATTGGGGAAGTTGTATATCTTTGTAGATAAGTGGTGAAACTTATTTTTTCCAATTCTATATACATCTTGTGTACAAGGTTACTTGTCCCCCATTTTGTGGCACCTTTTGCTTGATAAATCCTTTACTTACCACCAAAAAAAAAAAAAAAAAAAAAACGCGCACACACACACACACACACACACACACACACACACTTGCAGTTATATGTTCTTGAAGTTCAGGAGTCTTTTGATGACCATCAGAATTGATAGAGTTCCTCACTGTTTTCAGGCACCATTAGTTCTTTTCTAGGAAGCTCATGGCTTTTAATAGTCCACTAAGGTCTTTCATAAAGGAGACCTTTTAGAGATTTGCATGTTGCCGAATTTTGCTGCCTGACAAATGGAGTGAGATTAGGGTGAGGTTGCAGGCTTATTATTATCACATCAAAGGAAGTGTAAAAGAATACATTTTTTCATCTTGCTACCAAATGGGTTTGTTCCTTATGCCATTATTGTGCCATTGTGCAGTCACTACCATCACTGTGAGACTACCACTTCGAATATTAAGACATCAGGACATTAGCGATTCCTTAACCCAGTTTATCACCAGTATAGCAGTGACTCTGTCATGTTTGCCATCACTAGCATCATTGCTAATGCTACCGCATATGCCACTACTATCATCAACACTAAATCTTGATCTTCACTGGTTCCGGCAATACTGGCATATAGAGCACTTCCATTCTCTCCATTCCCATAGGCAGGTCTTTGAGGAATAGGAATAGCAGTATGTCCAGTAGCTGGTGGATAGCCTGGGGGACCCATCATTGAATCCTGAGGAGGCTGATAGTTGGAAATAGCAGTTGAAGAGGAGGAAAGAAGATAGAAAAGATTCTCTTTGCTACTGGTCATCCAAGCACAACTTGCTTGAGTTGCTGGAGTATAGCTTCAACAGAATCAATCTTTTCCTGCACCTTTCGCAATAATTCAACAGCTTGGCCTTCGGCTTTTTTGGATTGATGAGTGATTTCTTCAACAAGATTTCGTACTTCCTGCTTTGTTAAAGGTTTTTGGGCTAAAAGAAAAGAAGTTAAATTTATAACTTCCTTTTCTAGCTTTGTGACTTTAGATTGTACATACGAGGTAAACAACATCTAGGTTTTGGAAGTACTGGAAAAGAAACTGCTTCGGAGCAGCAAGATTGGGATTCTGATCCTAACCTTACCCAGTCCAGTAATACACTTGCAATGTTGGAAGAACAAGAGATGGAAACTGAGTATCCGCAAATTCGGAAGCTGGAACAACTAATTGAAAAACATTCTAAAAGGAAGAACCCAGAGTATCTTCTTTCCTCCTCTTCAACTGCTATTTCCAACTATCAGCCTCCTCAGGATTCAATGATGGGTCCCCCAGGCTATCCACCAGCTACTGGACATACTGCTATTCCTATTCCTCAAAGACCTGCCTATGGGAATGGAGTACCCAGATTCTCAAATTTTCGAAGAGATTCGAAGAATGAATGGTGGAACTTGCCCTCTGCAATGCATCAAACGGGTGCAATCTTTGTAATCCCACATCCTCTTGGAAAATTTGATGATGTGTTCATGCGCTGGGAATCTATTACAAAGATTCATGTAGCTATGCAAGGTTTCACAGAGGTCCGCAACAAAATCATGTTTATTGAAAACCTCCTTGGAGAAACGGAGAAGCTTATGTGGACCCAATGGCGTATGGCTTACTCAGCGGAGTATGAAGCTCTTGTTGCCTCAGGAGATGGAGATGAAGGAACACAAAATATTATCTCCCAGATGAGGACCGTATTTACTCTTGAAGATCCCCATCAAGGATCTACTTTAATGCAAGAAGAAGCATATAGGGATCTTGAAAGGCTTTCGTGCAAAGATGATCAAGATATGGACAGGTTCCATATTCAAGGTCATAAAGTAGATGCTTAATTATGACAGGTTCATAATTCAGCAAATATCTTACAAACAGACAAACTATATAGATAAGAACACATCTTTTCTCATCAGCTTTTCTCAGAAACCTGAGTAGTGATTGAAGTGAGAAAAGGGACACGACTCATCACACCATACAATAATTTACATAAAAGGGGGCCCACCATGTCTTCCACTAAATGCGATAGAGACGCATCAGCATAATGGCACTAGTCTTCGAAGCTCAAATCATCAAGAGAAGTTCGAAAAACTAAACTTGAGAATTTGAGAAGTCGGAAAACTTTAAAGCTTGGACCAACACCAATAATATTTCCAGGGTATCTTTCACTGAATGCCTTCTTTATTCTTTCTCCAAGATCACCAGGCATTTTGGTCCATAATTTTTCCGATAACTCTTCTCGGACGAATAACCTTCCTGTTCGTGTAGCAAGATGTAAATAATCATTTAAGAATTGTATAATTGTTCTCATACTTGGGAACAAGAGAAGCCCTTGCCACCAGACAGAAGACCTGACTGCACGACGTGCCGAAGAGACCTAACTGCTCAATCAAGAGCATTCTGCCCGAAATGTAATGCGATTACATGCGCTCTGTGTGCCGTCCCCTATTTCAAATTCTCAAAATTTGTAATGCAGTCAAGATCTCCAGTTCCTTATAATCAGAAGCCTTTACTCCAACAACAACAGGAATACATTCAGTGGTGTGAATCGGAGATGAGTCGATTAAAGGATGAAGTATCCAAATACAAGACAGAACTTTGAAGCTGTCCAAATCATTAAACTTTCACCACAAGCCCGTATTCCTTTCAGAGCAACAACTGGAGCAGTCGGCTATGATCTATCCTCTATAGCCACATATGTCGTACCACCCCAGGGCAGAACATTAATTTCTACTGGTATTGCCATAGAAATATTGCCGGGAACATATGGTCGAATAGCCCCAAGATCTGGATTGGCGCTTCACAATGGAATTGATGTTGGCGTAGGTGTAATTGATCCAGATTACAGAGACGAAGTTAAGGTTCTCTTATTTAACCATGATAAGAGTGAACCTTTTATTGTTCAAACTGGTGATAGAATTGCCCAGATAATTTTTGAAGGAACCTTTGGAGTAGTTTCTTGGCCTTTCTTTCACGCACAAATCTTGTTCTTTGACCTTGTCGATATTCTCGTATTTGGTCTTCGATGAGGGGTGCTCCTGGAACTGCTGATGTTTGTTGAGGACGATCTGTTACTCTTGGAAGAGTAACCGTTCTAGATGATGCACTTCTGGACATCATTTAAGCTTCGCCTTTTCAATTTCGTCTTGCAGGAGTTTATAAAATACGGTCCTCATCTGGGAGATAATAATGATTTGGACAGCTTCAAATTCCTTATATTCTTCATCTGGATAGCAGTTTTTGCAAATTGCTCGCTTCTTCTTCTTTTGTTTCCTCTTTCGCTGTTGATTGTCTTGAGAGGATTCAGGAGAAGAATCATCTTGAATTTCATTATTGCCAAAATCCTCCGTCATCATTTCGTAAGCTGCAGCAAATTCAATGGCTTCCATGGTGTCTTGACGGATTTTGGTAGCTTTTTCAAATTTGGGAAAAGCTTTGGCAACAGCTTGAAATTCCTCTGGTACCTCACCACCTTCCGTTAAAACAGGAAAGATAGTGTCTTTGACTGTTTGTGCGGCAAAAGGATTGACCCAATCAGGTTGTGGATAATCAGTTGAAGCTTCAGGATCAGGTTCGTAGTCGGGGTCATACCCGTAAGGGTAAAGGACCTGATCTGTGTTAGCCTCCTGATCAGTATCAGATGGAGGATAGTTATCAAACCGGACAGTGCAGGGATGGTGAGAAAGGGAATCATTGTCCCATCCAACAGCAAGAGTTTCTTGTCGATGGGATAGTTCATTCTGAGCAGAGCTTTCCTCATCAGAGTCTTGCATTAGTTCATTGTCATTTGAATCATACTGGACAGGTGGTGCTAATGGTGCATTGATGTAGTTACCAAAACGATAACTTACACTGCCGCCCGGTAGATTCCTTGTTTGCACCGTGGTAGGTTGTTGAGTAATAATCCTTCTAGCTATTATTAGCTTCTTCAATAAAACTGCTAATCATAAGCCGTCTAGGTCTAGGTGGCTTGTTTTCACTGATTACATTACTGGTCTTGGTATTGATGTAAAATTAGAACATATTAGTGGTTCTGATAATGTTCTTGCAGATGCACTATCAAGATTAGTTTTCTTACTCTGTTCTGAAACAGAATGGCCAACCGATGAGGATTTGGAAGGTACGGAGGTTCAAGCAGGCCTTCTGCAAATCGAAGAACTTATCCTCCAATGTCAAGAGACGAAAGTCAAACAATTCTCCATCAATCTCTTTGAGTTCTTGCGTTTGTTGGTGCACTGTGTGGAGGTTGTCACTGTAGGTGTTGTCACTGACTGCCATTCGGGCAAATGCCTCAAGTTTGAGCTGCTGGATTTTAACGAGTTGTTGCATGGCGGTCCTTGCTTGCTGGATAGCATCATCTTCTGTGACGGCGAGATCTCCTTGTATAGCCGAGAATTCATTAAGGTGGCTTAACGATCCAATTTAAATTTCGTAAGCCTTCAGTTGAAACTCGCTCACCGACAATTGCTTTTACACCTTTTGAAGTAAGAAAATCTGTTACCCCCTGAACTTCATAGGCAAAGCCTACATTAGGAGTATTAGATAATCTTCCTACAAGGCCTCGTGTGACCAAAAGATTTGCCTCTCCATTTTGCCATTCATCATAGCCTCTGGTTTGGATTACTAATTGAACATGATTGTAGAAATCAGCAATTAAGGGAGATGCCGGAATCATAGGTGAGATGATCTTCATATCGCTGGAGGGTTGCCTGGTAGTCTGCAGCAAGGGGATGAAACGATGGATCAATCCAGCGGTGAGATGGTTCAGTCTGAGAGAGCTGAATCCTTTCGTCTCTTGACATTGAAGAAAAACGGAATCAAGAAAGAACTAGAAGATATGCAACAACTCGTTAAAATCCAGCAGCTCAAACTTGAGGCATTTGCCCGAATGGCAGTCAGTGACAACACCTACAGTGACAACCTCCACACAGTGCACCAACAAACGCAAGAACTCAAAGAGATTGATGGAGGATTTCTCATACCATTCTCTAATATTTTGTTCCCATATATTTGTCATAGCATCTTCACTGGTCTGAGTAAGAAAATATTAACTAGTCTGATTATCCCCAATATACATTTTTCCTCCTTTGAGCTTTTTGTTTGCTTTGGACTGTGAATTAATGCCATTGAACTCCACAGTATAAGAATTTTCTTCCAAAGCATCTTCTGGTACTGAATCTGAATCAACAACACAGGTAGTTGCTCCTGTATCCAAAATTGCATTCAACGTTGTTCGTTTTGATCCAGGAATTTCGATTTCCACCGTGATGTTGTAGAGCATATTTTTCTTCTTTTCCTTTACTTCCCCTTGAGCAATAGTGAAGGCATGTAAGTGCTCTTCTGCTGCTTCTGCTTCCTTTTGTTCTGCTGCTTCTGCTTCCTTTTGAAGAAGTTCCTTTTCTTCTTCTTTATATTTCCCTTTTTGCCTCAGCTCCTCTTCATCTTTCTCCAATTGTATGGTGAGCCTGAGATCTTCAAGTTCTGTCTTGTATTTGGATACTTCATCCTTTAATCGACTCATCTCCGATTCACACCACTGAATGTATTCCTGTTGTTGTTGGAGTAAAGGCTTCTGATTATAAGGAACTGGAGATCTTGACTGCATTACAAATTTTGAGAATTTGAAATAGGGGACGGCACACAGAGCGCATGTAATCGCATTACATTTCGGGCAGAATGCTCTTGATTGAGCAGTTAGGTCTCTTCGGCACGTCGTGCAGTCAGGTCTTCTGTCTGGTGGCAAGGGCTTCTCTTGTTCCCAAGTATGAGAACAATTATATATTTCCGGAGAAACTGGCTTTTGCGCACGGAATCCTCCTGCTTCCCCAAGCAGATATTTGTTGGAGTCTTCGTGGAACATATATATTGTTTCAATGCTCCCACCAATTTGTTCTGTGTCATCAATTCCTTCAGAGACTGAATAAATAGCATCTGAATCTTCTTCCTCGGGATGAACAGAAACAACTTCATAATCTTCTGGGACTTCGATGTTTTCAAATAAAGCCACTCGTTTAACATTCTTCTTATCTTTAACACAATCACGAGCGTAATGGCCTTCTTCTCCACAAAGATAACATTTGCACCAAGACCAGTAATGTAATCAGTGAAAACAAGCCACCTAGACCTAGACGGCTTATGATTAGCAGTTTTATTGAAGAAGCTAATAATAGCTTGACAGTCGGTCCTTAGTGTTAACTGCTTTTTGTCAAGATAGAATATCTTGAATGCTTCCAGAGAATTGATGCAAGCATAAATTTCAGCATCAATGGTTGATTTGATTGGGCTAAATTTCCCACTTGCATAGGAGCATATTCTTTCAGTTGAGTGGGGGTCCTTTGATGCCGCCTTCCATTTACATATGCCACCCCATCCTTCCATACAACCATCAACTTCCAGGACAATTACGCATCCTTCAGGAGGGATAGAGAGGCTTGGGAGCTTTTGAATTTGGGCTTTTATTTGTCGGATTAAGGCCCAATCCTGAGAATTCAATCTCCTTTCTCCTTTTGGACTTACCTTTGAGTATAAGGGGCTGAGAAGTCGGCCCATATTCTTAACACAAGCCCGGGCATAATTTAATAGGCCCAACCATGAACGTAAGCCCTTTGTTTCCTTCAAAGTTTCATCAGAAAAATTGGCCACCTTGGAAATTATATGAGGCTGAAGTTTTATTTTTCCATGGCCTATTGTCGAGCCCAAGAAATCCATTTGGGCCTGTGCGATTTTCATCTTCGTTGGACTTAAAATAAGCCCATGCTTCTGGCAGATACTAATCATCATTTGAATGTGATTAGCATGACTTTTCTCATCAGGAGAGAATACCAATATGTCATCAATGTAGACGACAATGTATTCTTCAGTGCCTTTGAAGCAATTATCCATTTTTCTTTGGAAAACCGCAGGAGCGTTCTTTAAACCGAATGGCATGACCAACCATTCATAAAGACCAAGAGGGGTCCAAAATGCAGTCCATTCAATTGAATCAGGATGCATAGCCACTTGGTGAAATCCGCTCTTAAGGTCAAATTTTGAATAAATATTACTATGGCCAATTTTTGCCATAATCGTATTTATTCCTGGCAGACTGTACTGATCCTTGTGAGTGTTATCATTAAGGCGCTTGTAGTTGCAAACCATCCTTTCTTTCCCTCGTTTTTCTTCCTTGGTTATAGGATCAATGTATGTACCTGACTGGATTATGAGGTACCAGAGGAATTTCAAGCTGTTGCCAAAGCTTTTCCCAAATTTGAAAAAGCTACCAAAATCCGTCAAGACACCATGGAAGCCATTGAATTTGCTGCCGCTTACGAAATGATGACGGAGGATTTTGGCAATAATGAAATTCAAGATGATTCTTCTCCTGAATCCTCTCAAGACAATCAACAGCGAAAGAGGAAACAAAAGAAGAAGAAGCGAGCAATTTGCAAAAACTGCTATCCAGATGAAGAATATAAGGAATTTGAAGCTGTCCAAATCATTAAACTTTCACCACAAGCCCGTATTCCTTTCAGAGCAACAACTGGAGCAGTCGACTATGATCTATCCTCTATAGCCACGTATGTCGTACCACCCCAGGGCAGAACATTAATTTCTACTGGTATTGCCATAGAAATATTGCCGGGAACATATGGTCGAATAGCCCCAAGATCTGGATTGGCGCTTCACAATGGAATTGATGTTGGCGCAGGTGTAATTAATCCAGATTACAGAGACGAAGTTAAGGTTCTCTTATTTAACCATGATAAGAGTGAACCTTTTATTGTTCAAACTGGTGATAGAATTGCCCAGATAATTTTTGAGGAAGTCGCGTATCCACGAATGGTTCTCAAAGATGCTCTTAACCTTCGAGACATACGAGGTAAACAGCATCTAGGTTTTGGAAGTACTGGAAAAGAAACTGCTTCGGAGCAGCAAGATTGGGATTCTGGACAACGCCAAGATGGATATATTGCATATGACTACGCTGTAGTTGGTCAAAGCTTTCTTCTTGGATGAATGAACTTTCGATCTGCGTTTCTCCTATGCAGAGTATTGTTTCTTCAGATCTATGGGTGTAGACACGATGATGAGCATCATCACGTCTAGATCTATAGAGGACCTCTGCAGGGGCGATGTTTGCTCGTTCTGCCATGGATAATTGGAGCTGTGTTTCTGGTGCGATTTGTTGTTCCAAGGTATTTGAAGTTGGTTGCCTTCCTCGGAACCTTTGGAGTAGTTTCTTGGCCTTTCTTTCACGCACAAATCTTGTTCTTTGACCTTGTCGATATTCTCGTATTTGGTCTTCGATGAGGGGTGCTCCTGGAACTGCTGATGTTTGTTGAGGACGATTCCCAGCGCATGAACACATCATCAAATTTTCCAAGAGGATGTGGGATTACAAAGATTGCACCCGTTTGATGCATTGCAGAGGGCAAGTTCCACCATTCATTCTTCGAATCTCTTCGAAAATTTGAGAATCTGAAAAAGCTACCAAAATCCGTCAAGACACCATGGAAGCCATTGAATTTGCTGCAGCTTACGAAATGATAACGGAGGATTTTGGCAATAATGAAATTCAAGATGATTCTTCTCCTGAATCCTCTCAAGACAATCAACAGCGAAAGAGGAAACAAAAG
Source organism: Camellia sinensis (assembly GCF_055761805.1). NCBI lineage: Eukaryota > Viridiplantae > Streptophyta > Magnoliopsida > Ericales > Theaceae > Camellia > Camellia sinensis. Next base: position 85,724,413 of record NC_138974.1, read on the forward strand.
AAGAAGAAGCGAGCAATTTGCAAAAACTGCTATCCAGATGAAGAATATAAGGAATTTGAAGCTGTCCAAATCATTAAACTTTCACCACAAGCCCGTATTCCTTTCAGAGCAACAACTGGAGCAGTCGGCTATGATCTATCCTCTATAGCCACGTATGTCGTACCACCCCAGGGCAGAACATTAATTTCTACTGGTATTGCCATAGAAATATTGCCGGGAACATATGGTCGAATAGCCCCAAGATCTGGATTGGCGCTTCACAATGGAATTGATGTTGGCGCAGGTGTAATTGATCCAGATTACAGAGACGAAGTTAAGGTTCTCTTATTTAACCATGATAAGAGTGAACCTTTTATTGTTCAAACTGGTGATAGAATTGCCCAGATAATTTTTGAGGAAGTCGCGTATCCACGAATGGTTCTCAAAGATGCTCTTAACCTTCGAGACATACGAGGTAAACAGCATCTAGGTTTTGGAAGTACTGGAAAAGAAACTGCTTCGGAGCAGCAAGATTGGGATTCTGATCCTAACCTTACCCAGTCCAGTAATACACTTGCAATGTTGGAAGAACAAGAGATGGAAACTGAGTATCCGCAAATTCGGAAGCTGGAACAACTAATTGAAAAACATTCTAAAAAGAAGAACCCAGAGTATCTTCTTTCCTCCTCTTCAACTGCTATTTCCAACTATCAGCCTCCTCAGGATTCAATGATGGGTCCCCCAGGCTATCCACCAGCTACTGGACATACTGCTATTCCTATTCCTCAAAGACCTGCCTATGGGAATGGAGTACCCAGATTCTCAAATTTTCGAAGAGATTCGAAGAATGAATGGTGGAACTTGCCCTCTGCAATGCATCAAACGGGTGCAATCTTTGTAATCCCACATCCTCTTGGAAAATTTGATGATGTGTTCATGCGCTGGGAATCTATTACAAAGATTCATGTAGCTATGCAAGGTTTCACAGAGGTCCGCAACAAAATCATGTTTATTGAAAACCTCCTTGGAGAAACGGAGAAGCTTATGTGGACCCAATGGCGTATGGCTTACTCAGCGGAGTATGAAGCTCTTGTTGCCTCAGGAGATGGAGATGAAGGAACACAAAATATTATCTCCCAGATGAGGACCGTATTTACTCTTGAAGATCCCTATCAAGGATCTACTTTAATGCAAGAAGAAGCATATAGGGATCTTGAAAGGCTTTCGTGCAAAGATGTTAAAGATATCATTAAATTCTTAAATGATTATTTACATCTTGCTACACGAACAGGAAGGTTATTCGTCCGAGAAGAGTTATCGGAAAAATTATGGACCAAAATGCCTGGTGATCTTGGAGAAAGAATAAAGAAGGCATTCAGTGAAAGATACCCTGGAAATATTATTGGTGTTGGTCCAAGAATTCTTTTCTCCTACAAATATCTGGAAGCCGAGTGTAAGAATGCTGCTTTCCAGAAGAGCCTTAGAAATTTGGATTTCTGCAAAGAGATTCCCATTCCAGGATATTATAAAGAAACTGAGAAGAAGAAGTATGGACTTCGCAAGGCCACCACGTACAAAGGCAAGCCACATCCTTCCCATGTAAGGATTGACAAAAGAAAATATTTGCAGAAGACAAAACATTGCAAATGTTATCTTTGTGGAGAAGAAGGCCATTACGCTCGTGATTGTGTTAAAGATAAGAAGAATGTTAAACGAGTGGCTTTATTTGAAAACATCGAAGTCCCAGAAGATTATGAAGTTGTTTCTGTTCATCCCGAGGAAGAAGATTCAGATGCTATTTATTCAGTCTCTGAAGGAATTGATGACACAGAACAAATTGGTGGGAGCATTGAAACAATATATATGTTCCACGAAGACTCCAACAAATATCTGCTTGGGGAAGCAGGAGGATTCCGTGCGCAAAAGCCAGTTTCTCCGGAAATATATAATTGTTCTCATACTTGGGAACAAGAGAAGCCCTTGCCACCAGACAGAAGACCTGACTGCACGACGTGCCGAAGAGACCTAACTGCTCAATCAAGAGCATTCTGCCCGAAATGTAATGCGATTACATGCGCTCTGTGTGCCGTCCCCTATTTCAAATTCTCAAAATTTGTAATGCAGTCAAGATCTCCAGTTCCTTATAATCAGAAGCCTTTACTCCAACAACAACAGGAATACATTCAGTGGTGTGAATCGGAGATGAGTCGATTAAAGGATGAAGTATCCAAATACAAGACAGAACTTGAAGATCTCAGGCTCACCATACAATTGGAGAAAGATGAAGAGGAGCTGAGGCAAAAAGGGAAATATAAAGAAGATGAAAAGGAACTTCTTCAAAAGGGCAGTTCCAGGAGCACCCCTCATCGAAGACCAAATACGAGAATATCGACAAGGTCAAAGAACAAGATTTGTGCGTGAAAGAAAGGCCAAGAAACTACTCCAAAGGTTCCGAGGAAGGCAACCAACTTCAAATACCTTGGAACAACAAATCGCACCAGAAACACAGCTCCAATTATCCATGGCAGAACGAGCAAACATCGCCCCTGCAGAGGTCCTCTATAGATCTAGACGTGATGATGCTCATCATCGTGTCTACACCCATAGATCTGAAGAAACAATACTCTGCATAGGAGAAACGCAGATCGAAAGTTCATTCATCCAAGAAGAAAGCTTTGACCAACTACAGCGTAGTCATATGCAATATATCCATCTTGGCGTTGTCCAAATAAGGTTGCAAGTCCTCCATCGAATCGAACAAGGAACCATGGCACTGGTTGTTCTACGAGACACACGATGGCGAGGAGATCAATCCACTTTTGCCTCTATGGAAGTCGATTTAACCAGAGGAATTCAGATGGTCTACATAGTCCCAAATACCATGATGACAATTGCTGATTTCTACAATCATGTTCAATTAGTAATCCAAACCAGAGGCTATGATGAATGGCAAAATGGAGAGGCAAATCTTCTGGTCACACGAGGCCTTGTAGGAAGATTATCTAATACTCCTAATGTAGGCTTTGCCTATGAAGTTCAGGGGGTAAAAATGATGATTCTTCTCCTGAATCCTCTCAAGACAATCAACAGCGAAAGAGGAAACAAAAGAAGAAGAAGCGAGCAATTTGCAAAAACTGCTATCCAGATGAAGAATATACTTGGACGAATCACCTTTAGTTCCAGCAGTTGATCAATATGTTTCTGAAAACTCTGCTTCATTGCTGGTGTAATATGCTTCATAGGTTTGTCATCAATGATGAAATCAGAATTTTTCAGGTCCAATTTGCAAGTGATTTGATTTTTCCTCCATAACTTCATAGGATCTTCTCCTATTATCCCACATGTGTTTAGTTGCTTTATCACCTTGGGATATCTTTCTTCAAAAACGGACCCAGATACTGAATGGAAGATCCATTCTTCAGGATGATCATAGTAATGATCTATGATCAATTCATCATCTTCATTCTGGGCTTCTTCCAGGAGGTTAACAGACTGTCGAGTTTGTATGGTAATGACATTCTTATAGAATGTAACGACTTCTTTCTCTGATACCACTGTTGTCATGATTTCGCCACTACGCCACTATCAAATCTGCTCACACATATTTTACTTTGGATGGAAGTACTTTCTCCTCCACAGTTCTCCATAAAAAATGTTTTTAACTGTTGATTTGCAGTGCAACTATTAGATATAATATATGTATGTTGGCTTCAATACTTAGATTCATGTCTGAGAAACAGCATACAGTTCCCATTGATTTATTATTTTTAATAGTATGGTTTCTGTGCAACTTATGATTTTTGATCTTGTTACTATTTGGTCAGTGTACAATACTATTTAATATCTATTTACTTGGGAAAATTAGGTCAAATTTCTATTTATTCTGACTTCTAGTGCCATTGTTTTTGGTTTGGCTTTGGCCTATATTAAACTTGAGAGGAGAAACAAGGCCTTTGATAAATATTCGAAGTATGTCAACTATAGCTAGTGTCCATATTTGTGATTTATTTATGTTGAATCTTTGTAGGAATCTGGAAAGGATAGCCAAGAGAAGAAGAAAAACCACATCAAGGGACTTCTTGTTGCAGCCACTGATTGTGAACCACAATATCTGATTCGTTTACTTCAGGTTGTAGTTATGAATTACTATCAGGTTTTGTATTTTGTTCTTCTCCTATCGTAAACTTGCTATGAATACTTCATGCAGTCAAAATTGCGGATTGGTTTGGCAGAGCAAACCCTCTTAGCTGCACTGGGCCAAGCTGCTGTGTATGCTGAAAAAGATTCGTCACCACCTGCACATATTGATTCTCCTTTTGAAGAGGTGAGTTAATGTTATGTTTTACGGTGAATAAAATGCCTCTTTTTCTTTTTTGTAGATTCCGTAATACTCTCTTATGAATCATTATTTATGATAACTCATGGGCTTGTACCTTAGCCTATATCATCTCATGCTTGCCGTGAGCTTGAGCAATTGTTGTAAAATATGCTGTTATGCTATGCTAATTTTGGCTGCTTTATGTTGCTCATTTTATTTTTTGAAGCCTAGAGGTTCCACTTTCTGACTGAAACAAGAAGACTGGCTTGGCTTCAAACCTTGTATTTAACTTGGATTTGTCTAATATGCAGGTTATTTACATGCTTTTTGGTGTCAAATTTGAATGATGAAAATCACCCTTCCAGGCTTCCACTCTGATAATAGTCTTTCTTTTAGAAGATACAGATTTTTTTTCCCCTGCACTTCTGAATTCTTGTCATACAATCTGAATCTTCGACCTGCAACCTGATGGTTAAAAGTGTAGCATGGTTAATATAATTTTGTTTAGAATCTTTTTGGAAATAGAATTTTTAATTTTGTGTTGTTAATGATTCTTTTGAACACCAACAAACCTCCTAGCCATCATCATGTGTGCTGCTGACATTATGTCATTTTTGGGTACCAAAGAGATGCTATTGATTGCACTTTCATGTAATGCATTTCATTTTGATTATCCTCTTTCAATAATTCCTTTGATTACATCTGTCAGGCTGCAAAAATTGTGAAGCAAGTTTATTCTGTAATTCCCGTGTATGACAAAATAGTCCCTGCTCTAATAACTGGCAGCGTGTGGAACCTTTCAAAGACATGTAGTTTCACACCCGGTGTCCCAATTGGGCCTATGTTATCAAAACCAACCAAAGGAGTTTCCGAGATCTTGGATAAATTTCAGGATATGGAGTTCACCTGTGAATACAAGTATGATGGTGAACGTGCTCAGGTAAGTATCTAGTTAAAAGTTTTTTTTTTGGTTATTTTTGCTGCATGTGGTATATGTTATATGGTGCTACTCTAATTCAACACAGATACATTACCTCGAGAATGGTTCAGTTGAGATATATAGTCGAAATGCTGAGCGGAATACTGGAAAGTTTCCTGATGTTGTTGTTGCAGTTTCAAGGTAGTCCTGCTTTTATGATCAATGTTTTCTTCTTTAGATTGTAAGGTGGCGTATGAAACTTCACTGGAAATTTCATATTTTACAATATAGTTTAGATGTTTGTAAATGTTTTTTTGTTCAAACATATCTGGATAGCGTGTGTATGTGGCAATTACCACTCGTATCAGGTGCTTGTGAAGTCCTTTGTTGAATTAACTCTTGGAGTACTTTTCATCATTAGTTTATAGTAGGTCAAACATATTGGAGCTGAATTTTGATTGGGCTTTTGCTCTTATAAAGGATGCCAAGAATTATTTACCTTACATAAGAAGAAAAAAAGGGGCGAATGCGGTAAGAATTAAATATTTTTTTGTTCAAACACATCTGGATAGCGTGTGTATGTTGCGGTTATCACTCGTATCAAGTGCTTGTGAAGTCCTTTGTTGAATTTAACTCTTGGAGTACTTTTCATCATTAGTTTATAGTAGGTCAAACATCTTGGAGCTGAATTTTGATTGGGTTTTTGCTCTTATAAAGGATGCCAAGAATTATTTACCCTATATAAGAAGGGAAAAAAAAGGAGAATATGGTAAGAATTTTTAGTTGTCCGATGACTGATGGGGTGAATAGGGTTTTTGTTTTTTGGTTAAGGTGGTAGTTGCTGACATTTTAGTACAGTAGCCTAGGTTCTACAACTTTGTGCCAATAGGGCTGCAATAGATAAAGGTAGGCATGTTTGTAATGCCTACTCTGTTCCTGCTTATGTGTCAAGTATGAGAAATTCTTGTTACTGTATGGTGTTTTCAATAATGTTTTAATATTATATTTTGGGCGACGTTCTTGAAGATTATTTTTCAATATATAAATAATTTTGGGGGATTAGTCGGGCTTTGATCCGGGCACCCCAGTGCCAATCAAAAAAAATAAAAATAAAATTCTGTTACTGTAAAGCTGGGGAAGTCTAAATCTTCATTTTGTTTGGTGAACATCAGCTTCAGACTGGTGAACCACATTTCTCATTTTTTCTTCTTCTCGTTATCGGTTCATTCGGCTTTCTTGTCTTTCATTGATCCCTATTGAATGATTACATACTGATATTCTAACTTCTGGAGTTATATATTATTTTGGTTCTTCCGGATGCTAAATGCAGTTTGATTTCTAGGCTCAAATATAAGTCTTGTGTTTGAATGTATTTAAGTTGTGGGTTAGTTGCATTAGAGCTCTATTTACGTAGGTGACAATTTGCATTCATATCAAAGTAGGGTTTGCTTCTATATTGAACCTGGCATGAATTTTTAGTGTCAAGATACTCAGCTAATTTCTATGGTTGTGTTGCAGATTAAAGAAACCATCCATAACATCATTTGTTCTGGATTGCGAACTTGTGGCTTATGACCGGGAGAAACGTAAAATCTTGCCCTTCCAGGTGCTGTGTTTTCCTGTCAAGTTATTTTGTATCATTTGTGTAGGTGCAAGCTTACTACCGTAAGTGGTGTATAGGAATCCAAAAGTGGTTTTATTGAGGTAGTGTCAGTCCAAGCATCCTGAATTTTTGTCATCCTACTTTAAGATAGAATCCTGGTCACTCATACACTATGGGAGCTGGTTATTAAAAATTTTTGGTTCTCTATCAAAAGGGCTTTCAGTTGGTTGACCTCGATTTCATGTGAATTCTACTCTTAGTTCTTTTGGTGTATTCAAACTGTTAATCCTCATTTCCTTTTGCAATCTTCCTTATCTTCTCCCTTCAAGGAACAGTGTTATTTCTTTTTCCCCTATCGCGACAGTTATTATCATATTGTTATTGGAACTGTACATGCAACATGCTAGTGAATAGTACATAAAGTTGCTTCCCCCCCCAAATTGCATCCTTGTTTTATTTTCTTGTTATCTATCAATGCCTTTTCCCACTACTGTTGCTGCTTGTTGTTGTCCATTTCTTTATAAACAATATATCCCTGAACATGTGTTGTAAATTACTTCTATACATACATATAAATTCTCTTCTATGGAAAATATCTTTATAAATGGATCTTTGTGGCAGACACTCACTACTCGTGCTCGTAAAAATGTGGCGATGAGTGACATCAAAGTTGAAGTTTGCATATTTGCTTTTGACATCTTGTATCTTAATGGCCAACAACTTATGCAGGAGCAACTTAATGTTCGTAGAGAGGTATGACTGATTTTTGTTGCTTACAGAATTTGCAGTTTTTTTTACCTTCTCTTTCTTCTACTTGTTTGCAATGGTCATCGGTGTTTGTATGGCTCTAGAAGTGTCTGTTTTTGTGCATTTTATTATTCCGTTTTCTATGCTATGTGACTTATGCATCCTATTGATTACTTTGTTGGCGATCAAAAATTTTAACGGTATTGATATCACTTGAATCTACAATTTATCTTCCAAATCTATTTTTGTTTTCAGGTTTGTCAGTCTTTCACAAGGTCCATTTTAATTTATGTTGAAGCTATAGTCCATTTTTAGGTTGAACATGCTGAAAAGTGCGAAAGAGATAGTAAAAGCAAGTTATCCCATACGGGATAGCAGATGCATTGAACTGATCCTGGCCAAGTATCAGACTGCTAACGGCTTGGCTTGGCTCCAGGACAAGGTTTTCAAGCTCGGTTTTAAGGCCTTTTTTTTTCAACTTCTGTTGCCAGCTGATTGGTTCACGAGACATTCAAGGTTGGCTTGGTTATAGGAGCATGTGTTTGGTGATGCAAATTCTAAGCTAACCTCTTGTGAACACCTCTATGATTTTGTATTTATTAGAAAGTTAAAGCAATGGAGAAGAAGATTATCCTGCTGACTTTTTTCCATTTCGCAAATAAGGTTAGGCTTAAGGACCTCTAATGTGCGTGTGTGTGTGCGCATACACAGAGGTGGAGAATCATTTAGGTCTTTGCCATGTGTGATTGAGACTGAAGGCCATTGTTATCTTGCTAGTGTCATAAATAGCTCTTTCACCTGCTTGAAGTTCTCATGAGTAGGATATCTCAGTAGCATATTTAGGTTAGGCTTGGCATCCCCTAAAAAAGTTAAAAAGCTAAAAAGTCACTATCTTATTTAAGTCACATCATCTCTCTATCATACCACTTCAAACCCAACCCATATTTCATAAAAAGTTAAAAAGTGCATTTATTTAGAACATCCCAAACAACCCCTTATGGAAGCATATTTATTATGGAAATATCTGCTCTCAGATGTATTAATGTGGCAAGTTTGGAATTTTTTTGTTGATATTAACTTCTTGTTGATCTCATTCAGCATAAAATGCTGTACTCATACATCTGGGACTCTTGCCTTGTGCAGCATCTTTACAAGTCATTTGAGGAAGACCCTGGATATTTTCAGTTTGCAACAGCAATAATATCAAATGATCTTGAGGAAATACAAAAGTTCCTTGAAATTGCTGTTGATTCTAGGTAATTATCTCATGCTTTCTTGACGGCAAGTAAGTGTTCATGCACCTGATTAGTCACAAATTACACTTATTTGTAGTGTGTATGCTTATTTGCATGTTAATCACACTCAAGCATAGCAGATTGTGTAGAAATGAATTCTCTCACATGAAACTCAAATGCATCAGTGGAATTCACTCAATTTATATTTGCTGGGTACCCTTTTATCTTTCCAAAGTAGTATGAGTTATATTTAACTCATAGATCACTATTTGTGTACTCTTTGTTAGCCTGATCAGTTTCTACTTTATTTCTTAATACTGCATATAGATTCTGCTTTAAGCTGTCACTATGCTTGCTTTGGTCAAATAAGTCCAGAAATCAGAAACTTAATCATGACAGATAACTTATTATTTGCTACATTCTATGTATATGTAGTGTCGGTATAGTGAAGCAAAATACATCGTTACTTTTGCTTTGAATAGTGCCTACATATGTCAATGGTAATTATATGATTGTTCTCACTCGATTTGAGTGTACAACGTGCCATCTTGTACGGAAAAAAGTTTTTCTCCTGCTGTACTGAATGATGTGAATCGTACCTGCATCTGTTAAGTTGTCATAGTGAATTTTTGTTGTATGCTTGTGTACCTTTTCCTAGATGGTTATCAGCATCATGTACGATTTTCTTAGGCTAACGAAGAATCAAATTCAGTACTCTGCTTATTGTTGCTCCAACAGTATTATCTGGCCCAATAAAGTTAATATGTAGGTCATGGAGAATTATTACTAACTGCTTTCTTGTCATCTTCTTTAGCACCTCTCCCCCAGGGAGGTTCTAATTTAATGGAAAATGGAATTTATTTTGTGTTGACTTTACTCTGTCCACTGTTGACTTTATTTTGTGTTACAACACAAGAAAGAAATCTCCCATTGGCCTACTTCCTCATTTGCTTTTTAAGAAGAAATGGACTGTCTGAAAAGAATATAGTATCCAAAAAGCCCTACACTCACTCGCAAGCCCAAGAATCTGTTCCCTTAGACTGCCACAATAACAGGGCAAGTGGGGTAGAAGTGACTCATATAAGTGGGCATCAGACTTGATATGCTTCTTACTGAGATCTTAAGCAACCTAACACAACCTCTGCGTGCTTCCTATCAAATGATGCCAGAAACACATAGGTGAGGGTTCTGTCTGGCGGTGTATGAGGGGTTACTTCTATTTGAATTGCTTCTTTTGCATACGATGCCTCTGTTTAAATTTTATGCTTTGTGAGGTTGCCCTAGCCTGGAATGGCCCAATTAGCAATGGAATGGTCTTACTAAATGGAAAGTTTCCTGAGTCCGAGCATTCGAAAAAAAATATCTGTAAGAAGATTGGAACTAAGGACCTTGCCTGCTTTGGTACCCTGTTAACAACCAACTCCTCCAAACCATAAGCTATTAGAGAGGCTGCAACTTCTAATGCTGTGTTTGGATCATAGAGTTGGGTTTGGAAAGGGAAATGAAAAGGTGAGAGAATTGGAGAAAAAATTTAGCTTATATTTCGATCACATTTCCGTCACTTTTTTTCCCCCTTTCCAAATCCTTTCTTAAATCCTTGATCCAAACACAGCCCAAGTGTTTTTATACTCTACAGCATAGATACATTTGGCCTTGTTTCTACTAGCATAGTCGCAATCCAAGGCAATTTTTGAGGTCCAAGAAGATAGGGTATCTAGTGTATTTTCACATTAGAATGACTTCGGAGGTTGAATAGCCTCTTTCATTTCTTCCATATTCTGTGCTACCTCTTTTCACTTCTTTTACCACTACTTGCATGATTCTTTGTTTCCCCATTTTCTGGGGTATGGAAAAAAAAAAGAATTGATATTTGTTGGTTCAGTGGTGACTCGGTGGATTTGTTTTCAGTTTCACATGAGTGGGTTTTAAATAAATGATGTGATCAAATAGTCTTCCACTCTTAGCAATGAAAATGTTTTCATGTAAACAAGTTATCAGTGGTGTTCTAATTTTCTTTGTCAAACTGTGGTCATCTTCTCCATTAATTCATATTGTTTTGCAGTTGTGAGGGTTTGATTATCAAAACACTGAGTAAAGATGCCACATATGAGCCCTCAAAAAGGTCAAATAACTGGCTAAAATTGAAGAAAGACTACATGGAGAGGTAAGTGGTACCATATACTCCCTTTTCATATGGTTTCTGATCATCTGATGCGTTACTAATACTACTTGCTGTGCTCTGCAGTATTGGTGACTCGCTAGATTTAGTTCCTATTGGTGCTTTTCATGGCAGGGGCAAACGTACTGGTAATGACTTTCAGAATGTACTCTTTTGTTGAATCAAGTGTACCTGCAATTCATGCCATAGATGCTACATTGCTACTTATATAATTTTAACTGGACTAAATTCAGTATTTTTGCATTAATTGCCTCAATGTATAAGTTAAACTCATTTTATCTTTATTATCTAGTCAGTTGTCACCACTATTATCTCATTGGGTACTGAACTATGTTGATGATGCTATATTGCATCTCCACAGGTGTTTACGGTGCCTTTTTGCTTGCTTGCTATGATGGCAGCAATGAAGAATATCAAAGCATCTGTAAAATTGGTAGGCTTTTTGGTTTCTGTTGCAACTATCATATGGCTATGTCGCAACGCCCCTCCCCAAAAAAAAAAAAAAAAAATGAAAAAAAAAAACCCAACCAAAAATGATAATAAACCAAGAGGAAACATGCAAAACCAAAAATAAAAGAAAAAAGTGGATAAATAAAAACATTTATTGCTATAACTTTTTTTATACCAATATTCAAATGTTTAGACAGCCTGGCAAATAAATTTCATTCTTGATAGGCACTGGGTTTTCTGAAGTAATGCTTGAGGAGCGCTCTTCCGGTCTTCGTTCTAAAGTGATTCCCAAACCAAAGGTTGTGCTTCTTTTCTCTTTTATTCCGGTGGAAAGCCCCAGGAAGATTTATATATTAGTGGGTTTCATTGTTCTAGTATGCTAATTCTGGTATGCATGTCATTTCCAGCCATACTATCGATATGGAGATTCATTAAAACCAGATGTCTGGTTTGAACCCACTGAGGTAACATAATATAGTATTATTGTCCCTGTCTGAATATACTTATTTCCTTTTTGTTTGCTCTTCTTTCTTTGAAATCCCTATTTATTTATTTATTTGGAGCACCCGTGGGGGTGGGTGGGTGTGTTGTTTTTTTACTTCCTCAAGAGTCCATGATTGTCTCCCATTTCTTTCTTGTAACTTGTTTATATGGTTTGTAATCTGCTTTCTGTGTTTTAGATAGTTTCAATCCATAGAGCCAAGTTTTCCTTCTCAGGGCAATATGCAACTAGAAAAATCATCTTGAAATAGTAATTTTCAATTTACATTGTAAGTTAATATGTGATTTCTTGAGCTCATGTTATAGCACTCAGTATTTTTCATGCTACATGAAAATTGAAAGTGTTTCCATTTGTTCCGACTCCCAAGTTAGTATTACTTATACCACATCTTTTTCTCTTCCATATGGTCCTCTTTTTTTTTGGTTCCTCTTAATAAATTGACATTTTTTGAGGAATTTATTTTTTTAATAGAAACTCTTTGCCGATGGATTGGAGGGAGTTTCTTTCTTGACTAGTGAATCGTTATTTTCCACTTAATTAGCACCATTTAAAAATCTGTTTCCTACAAAAGATCTATAATGTTTATCTTTTGTTTTAGGTGAGTCCAGGTAATCAACATACCTATTTTGTTTTCATAGCTCAAAATTATATTTTTAGTTATTTATTCCTGTAAGTTTTAGAATATATCGGTTCTAACATATGGTTCATACTATATTGTGCTGCAAGAGTGTTTATTCCACCTTTAGGTTGACAGATGGTGGGTTATATTATCTTTCAGGTGTGGGAGGTGAAAGCTGCAGACTTGACCATCAGTCCGGTACATCGTGCTGCCATTGGCATTGTGGATCCTGATAAGGTGTATTAGATTTTATTTTGTATTTGAAAGTGCTTATCATTTCCTTGTACAGACATGGATTGCTTAATTGTTATCACACACATCTAAGTCACTGATGCCCCAAGTCCCAACCCCTTGGTTTTTTTCCTTGAGCTCATTTACTTCTTATTTATTTATTTATTTATTTTGTGTGGCAAAAAGGGCATTTCTCTTCGATTTCCCCGTCTGGTTCGTGTACGAGAAGACAAGCCTCCAGAGCAGGCATCGTCATCTGAGATGGTTAGATGCAATTTATTCTTCTTAACAGTGGATTTGATTATTGACCATTCTCATGGTCGATTCTATTGTTGGCCTGAGCTCTTTCTTTCCTTTTTTTCCTGTCATTTTCAGGTCGCTGAGATGTACAGCTCCCAGAAAAACAATCAAAGGAATAATCAAGATGATAATGAGGAAGACTGAGGGCCACGGCTTTGGTAGTTTGTCACTCTTCTCAAGTGGTTATTTCCCTTGTACATATCAGTTGCTTTATTGACACTTGAGCAGGTATATCTTCGAATTTTTTTGACATTGGGGTCTCAACAACTCATACATTCTAACCTTGTTTTCGGAAATTTAAAAAGAAAAGAAGAAATGGAAAAAAGAGAGACTATACCTAACTTACCTAGTTGGGACATTTGGCTGTTATAGGTATTGTTTGTATGATGTTGAATCTTAAGATTGTTGTATTTAAATGTTGACTCTTATTTGTTTTTTATTTTCCAAAGTAGTAGAAAGATTGTATTAATAATTCATTTTTTCCCATCAATCATTTTATTAAGGGGAAATTACAAATCATCATAGAAGATCAAAAAATAATTACAAACACATCGAGGTGCAACTTTTTATATGCAAAGTAACCACAGTGAAAATTGCACCCCCTACTTGGTAAATAGCTTCCGCATTTCCCACTTTCTCGTAATTTCCCCATTTATTAACAGCCATTAGCTTTTGGAATTATATTATTATTATTATTAGTTTTTTTTTGGTGGAGAAAGTGCAAATCGGCGGGAAGGATGGAAATTAATTAACAAAAACATGGAGGTACAAGTGAGTTTGCTTTGGTGCTATAAAAATTGTGTTATTTCATGCATTAAAGCATAGATCTCACTTGCACCTTCATATTTTTGCAATTGTCTCTCTAAATCTCACTAATTTGCCAGTCTCATATTTTTTTGTAAGCACGCCTGACATGAACACAAGCAATGCTTTTTTTTGTTTTTTTGAAATAATAATATTAAAGAAAGGAACATTTCTCTAATTACATTTCTGGTTGTAATATGCCTTGTCCAGACAGCGTAATGAAGGGGAATTGAGGCTGACCCGGGATCAACCTTCACCAAAGAGAAGGATGGCCTGGTGTTGGACCCAGTAGATCCAATAAAAATGACTTGCAATGGGGCTAAAAACGTGATTTCCCAGTGAATTTTAGCGCACACAGTGATCAGAACCATGTATGTATGCATTTTCTTGCATTTGTTGACTGAAAAGAGAGTGGTTTTCAGTTTCACCAATTGAAATCATCAAATAGAGATCATAATAAGTATATGTTAGGTACACATGTTTGTATGTGCATGTGTTGTACAGGATGTTGTCATTGGTGGCTTATTCCAACCCCCTTCCCCAGTTTTTGTAGCTGTTGAGCACAAACTTAACAGTTGATATAGTTACAGGATGGATAATGCTGGCTTGATATAGTCACAGGTAGAGATGGCAATTTGAAACTGGTCCGATGGGGATCCGACCCCCCGATCCCGAATTGTGCGGGTTTTCTCCGAAAATATCCCCGACGGGATGGGGATGGTATCTAAAAATCAATCTCCGAATAGATTCGGGCCGGGGACGGGGACAAGTATCCCAACCCCGTACTCGGCCCGGCCCCGTCCCCGTTCCCCGGCCCGGTTTTTCCCCGAATTAAAATTACTAATTTACCCCTAGATATATATATAGACACATAGTAACCAAACCAAATCCTCATCCAGTTGTCTTCCGTCTCTCTCTCTCTACCCCCTCTACTCTCTCTCTGTGGCCCTGTTCACGACGTCGATCATCGCCACTGTCGGCGTCGCGGCTTCGCGATCGGCCTCTTCCGTCGTTCACAGCCACAGATCGGCCTCCTCCGTCGTTCATCGCCACTGTCGGCGTCACGATCGGCCTCCTCCGTCGTTCACAACGTCGTTCACAGCCACAGATCTGCCTCCTTCGCCGATCGGCCTCCTCCGTCGCTCATCGCCACTGTCGGCGTCGCGATCGGCCTCCTCTCTCTCTCTCTCTGACACAGATACACAGATTTGTATGTTACATATACCGATCTATTTTTTTTATGTTGATTCTGTATGTTACATATACAGATCATATGTATCTCTGTGACTGGCTGGAACATTATATATATATATATATATATTTGTTGTTGAAGAAAAAAAAGATAGTGAAACAGATCATGAACCATGAATCCTCGGTTGCCCTCTTTCTCTCTCTCTCTCTCTCTATATATATATATATATTTGTTGTTGAAGAACATTTTTTTTTTTTAAGTTATATATGTTTGCTGTTGTTGTTGATGATTGTTGTGTGTTGAAGAACAGATCATGAACCATGAAGCCTCCATTCTACAGAATTTTTTTTTTTTTTTTTTTGGTTGTGTTGAACAGATCTGCCGGGGATGTTTCGGGGTCGGGGAAACCCGATCCCCGTTAGGGGACGGGGGTGGGGGAGGTGAGGGGTTCCCCGTCGGGGATCGGGGGTGGGGACGGGGATTTTTCTACCTTTGCGGATCGGGGACGGGGAATGTCATCCCCGCCCCGGCCCGTTGCCATTCCTAGTCACAGGATGGATGGGGCTGGCCTGATTCACCTTGATCAATTGGGTAAGAGAAAGTCAATCCTTTGGGTGACCTCGTTGGCCAGGAGCTAAGTTTTAAAAGACTACTGAGGCGAGGCTAAGGCAAAACGCCTTGGCTTTGATTTCTAGGCTTTACTTTCCAAAGGCTTGCGTGCACAGTCTAAGACATGCACGTTGTATGCTTTTTATACGTAAGTATATCAAGAGTACGCATATGAAGAGTTTGGCTTGGAGTCTTATTAAATTTAGTTTAGTAGATAGTTTAAACATAAAAAAGTAGAGAAAAAAAAAAAAAAACGAAATACAAAGAAGCTTTTTTGCAACTATATTCGATAAGAAAATTTAAGTAAATGACCAATAAAAATAATACGTAGTTAGTGTTCAGTGAGAAGTTCAATTACTAAAGTTAAGAATATTAATATCATTTTCAATGAAACAAAACTTCTCTTTGCAATGAGCCTTGGGCAAAATAAATATTTACACTTTCATATTTTATTTTGACGTATTTATTTATTGTTTTAAAATATTTAAATTATTTATTAAATATAAGAATTCAGAATTTGAAAACTTTATGCCTTAACGTGTCGAGGCTTATGTTTTGCTTCATGAGTGGTAAAATGTTTCATGTTATACATTTGTCTTTAAAAACTTTGGTTAGTAGTACCACGTGCACGTGCTACGTTAGTGTCACATGGTGTTTAGGGATCACTGAATAAATTTTTAGAGGCGTATAGATATTAGAGTGATATGATCATTGCAAATGTAATGTTACGATGAGAATTTCTGTCAACACGGGATGTGATATTTTAATTTGGGTAAATTACACAAATCTCCCTCGAGATTTGAAAGAAATATGCACTATGCATGCTTTATAAAGCTAATTTTTTTTTTTTTTGGTTTTTAATAAAAAATGATAACTAATTTATTTAATTTAATTGAGAATAGTCTGGCAAAGAATGCTGAAAAGGAATTCATATAGTCAAATGTGAATTGATCGAGACACAAGGGTTAGCTGGTTTGATATAGTTTGGTTACTCTATAGTTTGAAAAATTAGGGGTTATTCTATATAATTTTAAAATTATTTTAAAAAAATTTAGGGATGCGAACTCTTATAATTTTAAATTATTTTAAAATTTCTAATATAATATATGATATTTTCCAAATTTCTTCCCTCCCCCCCTCCCCCGATTCATCATTGTTCAAATGTGAATTCATCGAGACACAAGGCTTAGCTGTTTTGATTTAGTTTGGTTTTTAGATGAGAAAGAAACGAGGGAGTTTCCTACCCATGTGAGAGAGGGCAGACTGGGAGGGTGATGCCAAATTTGAGTGTTGAATCAGGGAGACTTTGGGCTTTGAAAGGGCAGAAACATGATTCACAGGCTTTGAAATTCCCACAAAAATGCTTAAAACGTCGTTGCCGTGTAGACCAAATTCACTGGTTATTCTGCTAGTATGGGCCTTCTTCTAGAATTGGGATCCTCCCCTTGAGCCCCCTCCTTCATTCCCTCCTTGCAGGGGCCTTCGGGTCCACTTTGAGGCACAGTTTTGATAATCCGAACCGTTCATATTTTTAGATTTATTCAGTATATCATACCTGTAAAAAATCAAGTTGATCGAATATCATAAAATATGTGTTCGGAAAACTGTTTATTAAAAAATAGTTTGTAGTCCCAATTTTCTGAACGCATACTTTCTGATATCCGATCAACTTGATTTTTTACAGGTATAATATACTGAATAAATCTAAAAATATGAACGGTTCGGATTATCAAAACTGGGTCTCAAAGTGGACCCAAAGGCCCTGCAAGGAGGGAATGAAAGAGGGGACTCAAGGAGGGGATCTGGACTCCTTCTTCTAGGCTTGTTTGTTCCAAGTCACTAAAATATAATTTAATCACAATAACAACGCTACTCTTCTCTCTCTAAATTCTATCATCACTTTTTGCCGTAGTGGAAGGGAAAAAAATGTAAAGATGTTGTGACAAGAGACTCGTTTTGACGGGGAATTGTGACGATTAGGGTTGTAAAAAAAATTGAAAAAAAGATTAAATCGGTGGAACTAAATCAAACGTGTTATATTTGGTTATTTTTTAATATGAATTGATTTGTACAGTTTTTAAATTTTTTTTTTTGATTTTTGGTTGGGTACAACGGTTTAGGTATATTGTGTATTGAATTAAATCAAAACCGACTGAAAGTTTCTTATATTAAACATGATATATATTAAATAGATAATGAAATTGGTTGAGTACAAAGTTCAGTTAATTTACTTAATTGTTTATTTTTTTTTAAAATATTCTAGGTTTGACAATAGATATTGGTAATGTAATAAGTTGTTAGTTTGTTAGTCATACCTGTTTTGAGTTAAGTTTTGCTGCTACTATGCTTATATGGCTAGCAAATGTTTATGTCAGTTTTAATCTTTTTGTTTTAACTCTCCTTTGATAGACTTGTAATTTAACCTTATGGGATAATGGTTTTAAGTTTTGGTTTTGCTTTGGTGTCGAGACTTTGGTTTTTAAATTATATTTTGTTTATAATTCTACTTCAATATTTCTATATAAATTATTTACTATATTATAAATTTAAGAAGTAACTCAAATTTGAAAGACCATAAACTGATTAAATCGAACCAAACCGAATCGAACCGTTTGAATTGGTGCGATTTGGTGCAGTTTAGTGGAAAATTCAATATGTATCGATTCTTAATATAATAGAATTGACATTATCAATTTGAAGTAAAATTTCACATAAATACCGATCATTCCGAATTGATTACATCCCTAGTGACGATTAACATTGCTCAACTGCGAAAAGAAAAAAAAAAAAACCGTTGTTCGCAGTAAAATTAGGAACGTCTATTATTTTTTTAATATTTTAAAATTGTGAAGTTGTTGTGTTAGAAGTAGAATTAGGTTGTTTTGTGCTTCAAATATATCTTAATGTAGGTAAATTATACTTACACTTTTTGAAGTTTAAGTTTAATATATATCACCTTATGACGTTTGGAAAATTACACTAAATTTCTATTATTGTAATTATTTAGATAAAATAAAAATATTGAACTTTTGCACTCTCTCTTTTCTTGATTTATTTTACTTCTTTTATTTTTATTTATTTATTTTTTCTTTCTTTTCCTTTATTTTACTTTTTTTTTTAAAATATAATTTTATTTATTTTTCTATTAGAAGTTGATACTTTTTATATAAACGTGGAGTTTATGAAAAGAGACTATTAATTATAAGCGTAAGAATATAATTTTTAAAATGTTAAAAAGAGACATAATTGGACCAGATTTGTAAGAGTGTCCGTGTAATTTACCTTTTACAATAAATGGTAATGAATGGTCTAAATTGGATGCATGGACATATTATTGTTTGGGGGTGAAGTACAGTACAAATTGGGAGGAAGGCTGCAAAAAAGATGGCCATTTAGTCAAGAAATGTGTCCTAAAAAATAGATGGTACAAAACAAAACACATTTCTTTTCCCCAAACTAAAGAAAGGTAGATATTGAAACGAGTAATGTTAGAGGTCCCAAATATTTTATTAAAAATTTTACTAAATGTTTTACATGGATATGGGACCCACACAATATGGATCCCATGTGGGTCTCACACCCATGTGAGACATTTGATAAAAATTTTGGTAAAATTTTTGAAACCTCTAGTATTTTTGTATTGAAACACATTTCGTAAGTCAAAACAAATGTAATTTAAGTTGAATTAATTAGACACCCCTTGATTGATCGAATTCACATGTCCTATTTCATGAGACTCCGCTGGCTCTCTTCCCACAGTCCTAGTTGCCACGTCTAAAAGCGATCTACACACATTTGAGTGAACTGCCCGTAATTCTCGGGATACTCTTCTAAGGAGTACAATATTGTATACCAAATAAATCGACAAAAATGGCAGAAAGAAAAGGAGGGACGAAACAAGGTACCAGAAAATCACCTCAGTGTAATAACTCTCCAACTGCAAAAGCATATCTTTCATATCTCTCTCCACCGACAAATATCTGAGGCTGGACCCAGATATATAGACAGCTGTAAATACGGAGATTCGGAATTTAAAATTTGAATTCCCGCCCATTACTGTTCATTCACGCGGAATTCTGTGCACCTTTGCTTTATCTCCAAGAAAAACCACCACGATCGTGACACGTGGGTGGACAGGATCCGGCCACGTCTACTCACACCACTCACACCAAATAGTGATTACTATTTGGTGTGAGTACGGTTTTAATCTCCACCTTACACGTCACCATCCGTACGTCCATCGACGGATGAAATTGCCTATCGGGTACAATTTCAACAGGGGGGCGCTAGTAATATTATATATAGCGCCCCCCCCAGATGGTGTGACCTCCCCCTATATAAAGCCTCGACTAACAACATTCACACCAGTGTAAGTTAAGTGTTAATCACTAAATAAGCTAAATAATGCCTCGCCAAGCCTCTTTCCGTTTTTATGCCAAGAATGTCTTCCTCACCTACCCACAATGCCCATGCCCAAAAGAACAACTCTTAGAACTCCCCCAGTCTCTCCTCCAACGTGTCACGATCGTGGTGGTTTTTCTTGGAGATAAAGCAAAGGTGCACAGAATTCCGCGTGAATGAACAGTAATGGGCGGGAATTCAAATTTTAAATTCCGAATCTCCGTATTTACAGCTGTCTATATATCTGGGTCCAGCCTCAGATATTTGTCGGTGGAGAGAGATATGAAAGATATGCTTTTGCAGTTGGAGAGTTATTACACTGAGGTGATTTTCTGGTACCTTGTTTCGTCCCTCCTTTTCTTTCTGCCATTTTTGTCGATTTATTTGGTATACAATGTTGTACTCCTTAGAAGAGTATCCCGAGAATTACGGGCAGTTCACTCAAATGTGTGTAGATCGCTTTTTGATGTGGCAACTAGGACTGTGGGAAGAGAGCCGGGGGAGAGCTCCGGTGAAGTTTGTTCCGGTGTACGAAGATCAGAGGGCAAAAATATCAAAGCTAAGGTGTCTGAACAGAAGGGTTAGCAGAGGTAACAAATCCTGTAGAAGTGTTCGTATAAAAGATTTGGAGTTATTTATAAAAAATGGAAGGAATAGGAAGCAGCCATTACCGGACCCCCCTTGCGTACCGGAGGTCAAGGACACCGGCGGCCAGTGGATATAGGCGTAGTTACCGTAGTCGTGCACCTTTTAAGACCCAGTACGTTCGCAGACGGTACGTTCAGAATATTCCTCGATTTATTAAGAAGACTAAGAGGGGAGTAAGGAAATTACAGCTATATGATGAACAATTAAGGGACGTTAAGTTTGATAATAAAGGCGTGGCGAGATTACTTAATGGTATTGAGTTGGGTAATAAGAGATCTGACCGTCAATCAGACAAGATCGTGGTTAAGGGTATCAAATTCATTGGTAATGTTCAATTGGGACAGGATGCTAAGGACGAAGCTGTGGTCCACCACGTGTTGTTTTTTGTCATCAGTGATAATAGTCCGTCAGATTCCGTCCCTACACCTGACAAGATATTTATTGGAGTTGGCGAGGGTAATCCTGAGACCTGGATTGTTGATCCTGACCAGTCTGACCGTTTTCGGATGCTAAAGAAAATGAGATTCAAGCTCGTTGGTGGCAAGGATAAAGAGTACGTTCGTCACGGGATAGAAGTTGTAGACCGGTTCTTCCCAGTTGATGTTTGGACGGACTACAAAGATACGCTGTTGGGAAATGTTGGAAGCATTCAAAAGGGTGCCATATATTTAGTGGCTGCTACTGTTAGTGGAAAGGAATGCAAAATTACTTTAAGGAGTCAAATGTACTTTAAAACTGTTTAGAATTGTAATTTGATGTATTTTTATTTTTAATGCTCAGGTTAATGGAGGTGGACGATATAAAAACTGGGGTTGTTGAAGGTGTTTCGGCAAGTGATTTCAGTTGTATTGAACTTGCTTTGCCTAATTTATTTTCTCAATTGAGGTTAAGATACAAACAAAAAAGTATTAAGGTTGATAAAATATTGATAAAATATTCCCCCATTTGCGCACCCAATGCTAGTGGGTTGGTCAGAGTAAATGTTTATGATCGGAGGTTAGACGGTAATGACAGTTTGCAGGCATGGTTTATTTTCCCAGTAGATTGTCAATGCGAGTTAGTCTATTATGGGAATGGTTATTGTTCAATTAACGACAAACAAGTGCCATGGATGGTGAAGTATCGACTTGAAAATTCCAATATTAAAAGGGGGGTTACGTATTGTAAAATGAAGGGGTATCTGAAGTATTCTACAAGTGACATGCCAGACGATTCGCAAATGAGGGCCCCCTCTATTGTTGTGTTATCTAAAAAATATACTAATGATAATGTTGATGTCTGGCATTGTCCTCCAACGAAGGCCATTCCGATTCTGACACGGACTAAGTCTGTTTGTTTACCGGAGAGGCGAAGAGATTTGTTGTTAGGAGGTTTTGGAGAAAGTGGTTCAGTCATTCATGAACGCAGAGGTCGTCTGAGTTTGTCAGAGATTGATGTACGCAGAGGTGGTGATGAATCTAGTGATGTTGATCCTGGTCCGTCGATTTCAGAGGTTGGTGTTAGCAAAGAGGAAGGTGGCAACTAGGACTGTGGGAACGTCTATTATTTTTTTAATATTTTAAAATTGTGAAGTTGTTGTGTTAGAAGTAGAATTAGGTTGTTTTGTGTTTCAAATATATCTTAATGTAGGTAAATTATACTTACACTTTTTGAAGTTTAAGTTTAATATATATCACCTTATGACGTTTGGAAAATTATACTAAATTTCTGTTATTGTAATTATTTAGATAAAATAAAAATATTAAACTTTTGCACTCTCTCTTTTCTTGATTTATTTTACTTCTTTTATTTTTATTTATTTATTTATTTATTTTTTCTTTTCCTTTACTTTACTTTTTTTTTTTAAAATATAATTTTACTTATTTTTTTATTAGAAGTTGATACTTTTTATATAAACGTGAAGTTTATGAAAAGAGACTATTAATTATAAGCGTAAGAATATAATTTTTAAAATGTTAAAAAGAGACATAATTGGATCAAATTTCTAAGAGTGTCCGTGTAATTTACCTTTTACAATAAATGGTAATGAATGGTCTAAATTGGATGCATGGACATATTATTGTTTGGGGGTGAAGTACAGTACAAATTGGGAGGAAGGCTGCAAAAAAGATGGCCATTTAGTCAAGAAATGTGTCCTAAAAAATAGATGGTACAAAACAAAACACATTTCTTTTCCCCAAACTAAAGAAAGGTAGATATTGAAACGAGTAATGTTAGAGATTCTAAATATTTTATTAAAAATTTTATCAAATATTTTATATGGGTATGGGAACCACACAATGTGAGTCCCATGTGGGTCCCACACCTATGTGAGACATTTGATAAAAATTTTGGTAGAATTTTTAAAACCTCTAGTATTTTTGTATTGAAACACATTTCGTAAGTCAAAACAAATGTAATTTAAGTTGAATTAATTAGACACCCCTTTATTGATCGAATTCACATGTCCTATTTCATGAGATTAGATCTGTATTTATTTCAAGTCATCACTTTATTACATAATAATACATCTGTCATTATCTCAAGTCATCTCTTTACTACACTATGTCTTGTTACCATTATTTTTGACACAACTAAATATTACAAAATAATAAATATCTTTACTTTAAATATAAACCTCCATTACTTAAAAAAAGTGAGTCACCAGTTCATGTACAAACTACTAGTATATAAAACATATATATAGAAATCTGACTCATAATTACTACACGAACCCTTGCCAATTTTCATAGTTAATTGACTGAAACATCCATTTATATTGATAGAGTTTGGTAATGGTTATGTTTTTGATTTATATTTACAAAAATTTTATAATTTGATTTTTGTTTATTTTTAGAAAAACATAAACTATAAACGCGTTTGGTTTGAATAAAATATTTGAAAAATTTTAAAAACATAAATTAAAAAATATGTTTGTTTATATTTATTTTTTTATTATTTATGACAATGAAATCATACGCATTATAATTGAAAAAAAATTAATTCAAAAAAAATTAATTAAAAAAAATAATTAATTGAAAAAAAATTATTTGAAAAATCAATTAATTGAAAAAAAAATTGTTAGCCAAAATTTTAAATTTATGTTTAAAAACTAACGTAAACTCGTTTTTTGAGTTTATGTTTTTTCTTCAAATTTATAAACTGAGACAATCATTTATAAATTAAAAAAAATTATAAAACAAATTTTTATGACAGTTTTTAAAATTTTTATAAATATAAATTGAAAATTAAAAACGAAATGATTAGCAAATAAGCCACTCTGATTAGGTACACTGATTTGCATTGACATGGGTCCATTTGTTTTGCCTTGAAGCTTTTACGCAATTTGTAACCAGGACAATCAATCCTTGTTTGCCTTGCTTGTTAGATACAATAAGAAAAAAAAAAAAAAAAAAAACATAAATATGGACTTTACACAGAGTATAGAAGACTCGAGTGGGGGGAGATACAAAAGAGGTAAATTAAAATACAGAAAAGAAGAGGTAAATGATTTGAGAAACATAAAAGATCAGATTTAAAGATGAAAATAATTAAACAAACATCACAATAGTAGTAGATCCTGATTCTGATTTGTGGGATCCACTTAAATACCCCACAAGTAGGGCTCCCATTACCTACTTGTTGGCCATACCCATCTTCAACAACTCCCTCACTCCAAACCCATCATCTCTCTCGCTCTCTCTCTCTCCACTCACAAAAAAAAAAATAAAATAAAATTAAAGTAACTACAGTCCACATCTCACAGTTATCTTGGAGAAATCAATCCCCCATTCACATCACAAAGAAAAAAACCCAAATGTGAACCAACACAAGGGAACAAAATCTCCATCCAAAGCACTGCAAAAAAACAGAAAAAAGAAGAAAGAAAGAGAGAAGGAAACAGAGCTGTGTACAAGTACTAGATAATCAGTTGCATACCCAACCCTTACAATCATCCTCACTAGGCTTAAATATCAGTATAAATAAAATGGTTGGTATATAACTCTCTAACTATATGTAGGATTACCATGTAAATAGTGGTAGTAGCTAATCAATGAAGAACAACTCTTTCGTACTTAGTCTCGGTTGGAGAAACAGAGCCTTCACAGAGTCCTCTTTTTCTATCAATTCTACTACAATTGTCAATGTTGAGGAAAGAGTCTTGGTGGATCAGTTGTTGTGGTGGCCGTGCCGGGATGGCCACTGGCGGTGGTGGGATCTGGTAGGAGTCAATTGGCGGCGGTGGGTGGCGCCACTGCGGCAGCGGCCCTGCCAGAAGCAGAGTCTGGAGGAGCGGCCCTGCTTTCATCACTGCCTGCAAAAGCTTTCCCTTTTCCGGCAATGGCTTATCAGAAACCAATGGATTTATCAATTCATCAATCGGCGGTGGTAATTGGGTAGGAGGTGGAATTGGGTCGATCACCGGCGAAGAAACGATGCTTTCTTCGCAATCCGAAGAGGAAAAGCCATTGTTGGAGTCTAATCCTCTTCTGGGTTCATCTTCAATGCTTGAAATTCCAGAGAGTGGGGCATTTTGTTGACACTGTTGTTGTTGTTGTAGATGCAATTGTTGTTGTTGTTGTTGTTGTTGTTGTTGGAGATGCAATTGTTGTTGTTGGAATAAGAGTCTCTCGAAGACAAGTCTCTGGCATTTGTCTTGAGCTTCGTCTCTCTCTCTGATGGCTTCAGTGACTAGATCTTTGAGGTGGTTCAATTGGTCATCTCTCATTTTGAGTTCTTCTTGAGCTTTCAGCCTAGTTGTTTCTAGCTCCAGAGTTGCGAGTAGCAGAGATTGCCTCAGCTCATCCATGCTCTGTAAACATCAAATTAGGGAATACCCATCAAATATTAGCTCTCAATTTGCAAACAAATGGTTGCCCATTTTCTATAGCTAAGCTAAAAAAAGCAAACAAACCCCATTAGGGTCCAATGCAGAGCAGAGGACTCAAAAACAAGAAGAAGAAGAAGAAGAAGAAGAAGAAGTGATAGTTGTACCTTTCCCTGGCAGTAGTAAGCCCAAGTAAGAAGAGTATTGCGTTGATTCTCCATGCTTGAGCAATTGAGAGAAGAGAGGGAGAGAGGCAGAGATGTGTGTGGTGGATTGGTGGTGCTGGTAGTTGTTTTGGCTCCTTTTAAGGACTAGTTGTTTCATTTTTGTACTGTATTCTTTTTGCACTGATAGAGACTAGAGACTTGTAGCGCTTTTGCTTTTTAATCATAATAAAATGCTAGTAGCATTTTTCTAACTTGAAGTTTATTAACCCTGAAAAAATGATTAGAATGTTGCCTAGACCTTTAACTCAAAGGTGCAGATTTAATCATTTTGTTGGGGAGGTCATTCCATAAATAATAAGCAATATTACAAACTCAAAAAATATTTACAAAATACTCAAAAAGTGACCTCACAACAATTTTAAATATATACTATTGATTTATCATTCGGGATAAATTTTTTAAAAACTTTCTCACACTATAGACTTAGGGGTTGTTTGGGATGACCTAAATAAGTATACTTTTTGTCTTTTTATGAAAAGATGTGCAGAAAAGTAGAGAGGTGATGTGATGAAAAAAAGATAAAAAGATAAAAACATGAATTATTTGGGACTTCCCAAACTTGATCTTAATAATAAATAATTCTTGGCCTTGGACTAAAGTTCTAGGTAGATTTCTGAATTTTATTTTTGGGTAAGTAGAGCTTCTAATTTTTTAATTTGTTCATCATGTTACATAGTTAAAAAAAATTATCTAACAAAGCGATTAGAAAAATATGTTTATAGCTCACATTTATTTTGGGAACACTTTACTTACGTCCTATAAACTTTACATTAAATTTTCAAAGTAAATTTTCAAAATACGAATTCTGAAAATATAATTTTCAATTCAACAATTCTACCCAACATTTTTTTTTTCTTACAGGGAGTTGGACAAAAGCAGAAACGGCCAAGAAGCCTATGGGGTGTAGTGGCCAAACCCTAAAATCCTAAGCACCTTTGCATAAAATCTATCTGTTGTAGCCTCAATGCTCACACAATAAGCGCGGCGACCAATTGCAAATTCAGCGGCAAACGCGGGTGTAAAGACAACTCTGCGTCACAGGACAACTATCTTCCTTTCTATACCTCTCTTCTTCCCTATGTATGGATTCGGGAATCCTAAGGGTCACAGCAGCGTGTTGTAGTGTCTCGATCGCTTTTTACAGAATTTTTTCTATAATACGAATATTTCATATTATAAGGTCCGTCGAGTTAAATTATTTAAAAATTTGTAATCTCATTATTAGATTCTAGATGTTTTAAAAAAATTATTAAGATTATATTATTTTTTTTTATTTAAAAAAGATAAATATGCTTTTGTTATGGAGCTATAAATATTCAATCAATTTAAGTTTTTATATGGATGATCTACTCAATAACCTTTATAATATGAATAGTTTGGATAATAAAAAAAGACTCGAGAAAAACACCCACTGGGACACCACATTACGCTGCTGTGATCCCTTGGTCCCTCTCTATATCTCTTTTTAGGGGTGGGCAAACTTCCATTCAATTTGTCAAAACTAAATGGTCCAAATCGATTCATCACAAAATGAACTGTTTTAATATTCCGAGAATATGGATGTGGATGCATTTTCTCCAATCCGCTTAGGTTGAGACGGATGGTGAATGTGAGGCCAGCTGACCCAACCCAATCTGCCAACACTCCTTAGAAAATAAAGCTATGTTTTATGTTTTGTATATTAAAAAAATGACCGTTTATTTAGTAATTATATTGGTTATTTATGAAATATGAAAATTTGGCATTTGTTTTTATAATAAAAAAATGAACAATCAAAAAAATTTTTAAATGCAAAATAGTAATTAAATTACTAAAATATAGTTCGAAAAAAAAGTCCAAAAATAATAAAGTCCAACCGCCAAACCAATTCGCATCTGTATGAGGAGCAAATATTCTTCACTTTCGTACTCCTTTCGTCCAAGCCTCCCGTTACTTTGAGTGATGTTGAAACATGACAACAGTGAACTACCCCGCGGGTGTGTTGTCAGAAAACCCCTCCGACGATCAAGTTAGCACTCTTAGAGAGAGAAAAAAGACAAAAGTAGAGATAGCTCTGTATAAGAAAAGATTGAAGATCTGTTGCATGGAGGCGCCGTGGGGTTTATATAGTTTGTGCGTGCACTACCTTACTCGGCTTTTCTTGGACGCGTCGATGAATTATCCTCTCTTACTACCAAACAACAATGACAAAACAGCCAAACGATATTGAAGCATACAAATGACGGGTTCTCTTTTTTGTATTCCGATTGGGCCACATAGCACTTCCTATCGAGTTGCCCTCAGCACAATGCAATGTTGTTCGCTCTTTGGAACCTCACTATTTCCAGCCAGCCTAGATCTGAGGCATTCAGCTGGTTACTTCCAATCCGGTCAGGCCATGTCAACTTGCACAAGTTAACCCAGTTCGGCTTTGGTGTGTGGCCAATGTAAGTAGCCCGGTCGGGATTGTTGACCTCAACAGTTCTTTAGCATGGTTCACCCCTGCTTATTTTAGACGAATCCTGTCCAATTCTTGAGCTCGGTTGAAGGCGTGGCCATAATTTGATCGAGCTTGATCCTTGGTCTAAATAACATTTAGCCATCCTCCTAGCTTGGTTGTGCGATTTGAGATAGCAGCCAAAAGTAACTTTTGCTCGACCCAAACCCACTTCTGCTCAACCCATTTATTCAGCATAAATCCCCCTCTCAATTGCCCCTTAATTCTATTCGCATATGCGTGAATGGAATTGCATCTCCTAGCCGAGCTAAACTCCATGCTCGGTTGCCAATTTTGCTCGGTTCGCGAACCATTCGTCTTCAGTGGCACTTTCCCCAACGTTTGACATCACGTCTCTTCGCAGACACGTGGTAGCTCCTCGATGGCCTCTTACAAGCAATCCAGTTATCGTGTACTCTTCCCCAAACAAATCATGGCGCCTTTTTTATACATATATAGCCACTGCTCATACCCTTTTGTCTTCACTATTCATCATCTTCTCAGATGGGAAACCTAGTGAACCAGATCACTTACCTTCGATTTTTCGCATTTTGTGCCCAAATCGAAGTATTACCTTCCACCGATTGGGGCGTTGATTGGAGCTCTGATCCATACATTTTTCACATCCACAAGTATTCCTTATTGTTCTTTATGTTCTTGAGGCCTCACTGTGTTATCTACCTCCGAAACAGAATAATAGCGTCTCAAACCATTAAAAAATCTTGGTAAACTAGGGTTTCACATCATCTTTAGTTTTAAAAGTGACCCTAATTCTTCATTCTTAAACGTACTGTTCATCTTTTAAGATGGACATGGGAGGATCTGGGCTAAATCGGGCAAAATTTCAATTTTTTGATCTAAAAGTTGACTAGGGCCGAGTAAATTAGGAGTTTGCAATGCTACCGTATAAAACTAAGCTAAAACCTAATTGTTGCGCAACTGAGCTAAAACCTAGCTCAGTTGCGCAACCGGGCTAAATTCCTACCTTCTGCACAACCAAGGTAAAATCAAGCTGTTATGCGCAATTGAGCCAATACCCGCCTCATATGTGCGACTAAGCTAAAATCAAGCGCCTACTAGTGCAATTGTGCTAAAATCACTCACCTACAAAGCCAAGCTCAAACCCATCTCGCCTGCGCAACCGCGCTATCACTTTGCACTTAACTTTTGTTTTCCACCATGCAGAATCTTAGGAGACCAAGAACACCAACATAAATGCTCTCAAAGGCGGAGTAGTCGCTGTTCATAACTAGGCCAACACATTTCGCCGAGCAAATCAAACTGAGCTCTATGGGGCGCTATCGTTTCCTGGTAGACACGCCAGACGGAATGGCTAAGTTCTGCAAAGATTACGACGTTTCAACCAACGCACGTTTTGAACTCGGCAAGGAAAGAATCCTTCCTTGGGGTAGAGAAGATGTTTGCCCCTTCATTGTGTTGTCCATAGTAAAAGGGGGCCGCTTCTCGGTTCAGCCCTTAATCTGTGAGTTCTATAGACGGACCAAGTTGTGCCCCACATAAGTGTCTGCTAACACATTTCGAATAGTAAATGGAGTTGCCGAGCTGAACCGCCAGCTTGATTTGAACTTAGGCCTGACTGAGATATTGCGCCAATACACGTTTGGCCATACAACTGATGGTTTTAATTGGTACTTAAAAATAAGACCGGGCCGCGAACGCTTGGTGATCAGCACATTGAACAAAGACTTGCATGACAACAATTTGTTTTGGGTGACAGATAACTATGAGACCGCTGATGTACCAGGTTGGTACATAAGTAAAAATAAAGGCTCAACAAGTAAGTTGAACTTCAACCAGTTAACTTATTTGAGCTTGTTTTTCTGAACTAACAAATTTTCTTTTGCAGGTATCGCCAAGCTACAAGCGCTGTGTCCTTATCCTAATGAAGACACAGTGAGAACTGTGCTAAGATACAAAAAACACAGTTGCCACAATCTTCTCGGTTATGTGCCGAGCTACCGGCATTTAGCAAAGTAGAAAAGTAAAGTCACAGATTGCTTATCAGAACCTTCTCCTCTGCCAGATCCAACCCTTCTAGACGTTTCCCTAATCCGTTTAGCTAAGGAAGAAGAAATGGTGAAAAAAAATCAAATCAAGGACCTCATCATTGTTACCTCTTCTGACCCATCAGCCAGTTCGTCATCGCTCGCACCAACTGTCGTTCAAGGTTCAGGAATCGTGCTAGCCTTGGGCTCCACCGTTGTTTGATTCATCAGCATAGAATCGTGCTGGGCTGTCTGTAGACACCCCATTTTTGACCGCCCTTAAGACTTGGGCGCCTCAAGTTGATCATTTGATGATGAAAGTTATGTGTACAAGCGTTCAATTTCTTCTGCAAGAAGAGCTTCTAAATCCCAACCTTACACCCTATTTTAGACCAAAGCTTTTTTAGACCTTAAAATCCTCATTTTCAAAATATTTTTTTCAAATGTTTCTACAATGTTCCGAGGCTCGCATTTCGTTTAAAATATTGTACTTTTCGGTAAATCAAGTAAGGACAAAGTGAAAATAAATGGAAGGGCATTGAACTCTTTGAAAAACCTTTAAAAACATCTTATATATAGGTTTGGAGTTGAAGAAAATAAGAGGGGAGGGAAGAAAACTAGTTGAGAAAGAAGTTGGGCATCAATCCGTTAGGATAGAAATGAATAGTTTTCACTAAAATAGGCATATCTCTTTTCACACTTAGAATTTAGATATGAGGCTACAACCATTGGAAAGTAGACTTCCAGGGATTTAATTTAGACTCAAGAATGACCTAAAACCAAGTCCAGATGAGGGAGATATGCTTGTTTGAAGTCGGATTTGAAAACAAATTTTTGTCTGGTCGGCCACTTGTGTTAAAAAATAGATTTTTGCAGATATTTGTGCTAGCTGTCCCCCATAGGTGCATGCACGGCACCAGCTGTTCCTATACAGATATTTCTGACTGAGTAACATGTTTTTTTATATATTCTTGACCACCCCTCTTGAAATTAGGTTAGAAAAAATTCAAAAAACTTAAATTCTTGAAAATCTCTCTCTCTCTCTCTCTCTCTATATATATATATATATATATCTTGTAACTTACACACTTTTTCTCTACACTTTCTAAACCAAAAATTTAGCTCTTCTTGTTGAGATTTTTGAGCTCAAATCTCAGCCCTTGAGAGTGAGAACTTTGGGATTGTTAACAAAAGAGTTACTTTGCTTGAAGAGGTATAATTTTGAGCATCTCTACACTACTTCTCTCCTATCTTTTCTTGCTGTTTTTGAACTGTTTTGGACTGTTTTTATGGATTGAAACTTGTGGCTTAAGGCTATCAAAGGTGGAGGGGTTAACCACCCTTCCTTGAATCTAGTTCTCTAAACTTTTGCCCTTGTGTTTCCCATTTCTTTCTCAACTTTTTTTGAGCTTTTTACCAATGATTTTCAGAGGTTTTCAAAGGCTAAAAGAGTGGTTTTGAAGTCCAAAAAATGGAGGGCCTAGCCACCCTTCCTTTGGCTTGTTTACTAGCTTAAATTCTCTATTATTTTAGCTTACTCATTTAATTGTTTTTACCTCAATTCCAACACTATTTTAGCTTAATTTAGGATTATTTTTATGTGTTAATTTCATTTATGCTTTGTATAGCATGCTTGTAGTGTAATGGTCCTCATAGGTTTGGTGGTTTAAGCCTTAGCCACCGACCTGTTTGAGTTGATAACATTTATTTCAAGCTTTCCATACTTGTGTTCACCTCTAATCATCTCTGCAACCTCCCTCATTTCTTGGCTTTTCCTTTGCTTTGAGAGTCGTTTCAAACTGATTGTTTGTTTAAGCTTGAGATAGAGCTCATTGTGCTTAATGGTTTAATCTCTTCGGAGGTTCATTACCAGCGGCATGACATCTCTCTCATACCCAAAACAACCCGTTGTTTGACACTCCTCTCCATTAGTGGACTTAATGCTCATTCTTGGACTAAAATGACTAATGAATGAAAAAGTAATTAAAAGAGGTAATTAAAATTGGGATAAAATGGACCAAGATAATAAAATAATTTGGTGGATGTTAACTGAACACATGGAGACTTGAGTCAGTTCATACTTGTTAGTGATGAAATGGTTCAAGTTTCTAAGGTCAACCACTTCTCTTGATCAAATCATGATAGGGAGGAGGTTCACGAGTCTTTCATTATGCATTTATTGAAATTGTATCCCTTGGTTCATAAGTTGTCACGCAATGAATTTGCGCCGATTGATGGCTTGCGACACGAGCCTACCCCTCATTTGAACTATCTGATGATAAGGAGAGGCAGGGTGGATAGACATCTCCTCAGAATGCTCTGTTTGTGCTCTGTTTGTTTTTTGTTGCAGCAGGAGAAACCCAACATTAGTGGTCGGCAAACCACAATTTCTGGGCGGCAGGCCACCATTAGTGGGCGGTAGGCCACCATTTCTGGCCTGTCAGCCACTTTTGTCCACCAGGCAGTACCTTGTTTTTTTTTATAGAACAAAACAGAGGTTGAGGCAAAACAGTGCAAGTTTCTAGCTACAAAATAGAACCCTCTTGGCAGCAAAACAAAGGCATTTTCGGGTGGAAAATTCGCTTTCATGCATAAGTTCTTTCATTGATCCTCGGGACCCGCTGAATAGTGGATTTGTAGTTAATTAGTTAATTTCAATTCCCTAATTTTGGTATTGTAATAATTAGATAGAATAGCTAGTTATGTGTTGTATTTAATTAATTAGCTAGAATAGTTAGTTAATTTGTAGTGTTGTAATAATTAGTAAATTAGTTAATCACTTAGTGTAGCTAATTTATTTTGGGTATTGTAATAGTTAGTCAATTAGGTAATTAATTAGCTAGTCCATTTATTCGGACCCTCCTGCGCGAGGACAAATTGTAATAAGTATATGTATTCCAACCTCATGTCTTTCTCCCTTTTATTTACTCGGTTATGATGGATAGTTTAGAGCATCACATTTCATTTAGCATTTTTCATGATTTGTATCCATGTGTCTTGCATGCATAAGGTTCGGCTTCTCATTCTAACAAGCATTGTCGTTTAAAATACTTTTTTGCAAACGTGCTTAAAACTGCATGCTATCAAATTGATTCACATGCAATGCTAATAGCTGAGCCTATTTAAGTTGCATATTGCATGTGTTGCATTAGTCATGTTGCATAGTTAGGGGCATGCATATTTTCTAACTCTTTTGTTTCTTTCGGCTTGCCTTGGAGTACGAGGTGAGCACTTATTGCTTTAGCGTACCGCATGCGTGTGATTGTTGCCATATTGCATGTTTTCCATGAGGCTAATTGCTTAAGTGTTATACCTGTTTGAATGCCTGTGGATGAAGGCTAATTCCTTGAATTGGAATAATTTGAGTAATGTTCATATGAGATCACTTTTTCAAGTGGTACATATTCAAACAATTTTCAAACAAATATGAAATCAAAGTGTTCCAATTTTTACAAATTAATCTATACTTATGTGCATCACATAGTAAGTTAACCTAAATAATCGGATCAAGAGCATATAATGTAAATAAAAATAACATCATGATTTATAGAGGCCGATCTTTGATCGGGTGAGTGGGGTGCTCAACTTATGACCTTCCCCTCTCGTACCTAAGTTCCCCGAGCTGAGACACTTTGGTGATGACGGATAAGTGGCCTTTGTCACGACTCTTGGATTTCCTAAATTTTCCTAAAATATTTAGGTGGCGACTCTGTAATCTGGCAAAATAATTCATTGTTGGCATTTCTTTTTATTCAAAATCGATTTTTGAAAAGATTTGTCAGATTTGGACTCTTTTGTGTGTATCTATTTCACATTGCACTTGTGAAATCAGATTCAGAACCACGAGAGTCCGAATTGTAGGGCTATCGTATTCGAAAGGAGCACGAAAAGTAAGCTACAGTTTCTAGCGACTCTGTTGGGGAATTTAGAGAACTTGACTCAAACTCCATGATGTGAAATTTTATCTACACTTATATGTTCTTTGCATTGCATTTGTATTGGTGCATGTAGACACCCCATTTTTGACCGTCCTCAAGACTTGGATGTTCTCGCAGGTACATCCAATGATGAGTCTGATTACTCGTTAAGCGCTCGAACTTCGCGGTGGAATGCTCCGGGTTTGATCTTTCCAAACCCTGTTTCCATTCTATCTCATATTTGAACCATGTGTTGGTCTTTTCAGAGTGATGTTCTTGATGGGCTGCCAGCCATCATTGAGGGCTGCCAGTCATGGGCTTTTCCCTGCCGGCCATTGATATGCCCTGCCAGCCATCAATGAAGCCTTGCCGGCCACCACGGATGGCCGGCCGGCCACCAATGCATCAGTAGATATTTTTGTAGATATTTTGACAGCTGTTTACACAGGTGAGCCCATTTGCTTGCACGTGGATGGTTGGATCTCTTCAAGAAGCCTTTGTGTCTTCTATATATAGAGCTCATCTATATGCATGCAAAGGGTTACAAAATTTAGATGAGCTATATTTCTTTCTCTCTCTCACTCTAGAATCCTCTCTCTCTATATTTTGTGCTTGAAAGTGTGCTTTCTCTACACATTTGCACTAGCACCCTTAGCCAAACACCTTCACCTTGGAGCTGAGGTTCTTGGAGGCCTTGTTTGAGCTTCTTGGAGTGGTTTTAGCTCAGAAGTTTTGCTGTTTTGTTGCTGTGCTTCAAGGGTAAGGATTTACCTCTTTAAAGCCTTGTTTTAGTTCATTGCTTGGCCACCTTTGTATGCTACTTTGAAGCTGGTTTTAGCTTCTAAAAATTTATATTTTTAAGGTCTTAAAATGGTGGTGTAAGCCTTGTGTGGTTAGGGGGTGGTTTCCACCCTTTGCGCTTTGGCTTGTAAAGCCTTTTGAGCCATCTTTCTAAGCTTTTGAAACACTTTTTGTTTGGCCTTTCTACCACTGAAACTCAGAGGTTTTTTAGTGATAGAAACTTGGTTTTGAGGCCCAAAATAGGAGGGGGTAACCTCCATCCTTGTATTTTGTTTGTATGTATAGATGGCCTAACAGTTGAGCATGTTTTTCTACCATCTCATGGCTTGATCTCAGCATGTTTTTGTGACTTTTTTTTACCTGCTTTAGCTCTGTTTTTGGCTGGTTGGGTCACTTATTGCTTACTTCTTACACTTGTAGTGTAATCATGCTTAGTAGCTTAATATGCTTGATGATTTAGCCTATCATTCTAGCTTGTGTTAGTTTGATTCTAGCATGTTTTTGCCACTGATTTAACATGCTTTAACTCTATTTTGAGTGGTCTTGGGCATATGAGACTTGTTATGCATGGTTGTAGTGCAAAGGCCCTTACTAGCTTTGAGTTCTAAGGCCTTAACATGTTGTGAATGTGATGATTGCATGTTTTGGCATCATTTAGCATGTGATTTCAGTGCTTATAGCTTAGTCACACTCTCACATATTCTACTCTTTCATTACTTTTGAGAGTTGTGTTATGTGCCTTGTTTGTGAGCCAATACATGAACATGATTTTCTTGCTTTTCATGCTACCATCTCAGCACATTTTAGTCTATGTTTTGGCATGTTTGAGGTCTGTCTAGGGCTGGTTTGGCCATTTGAGTTTGATATTGCATGGTTCTAGTGTAAAGCTCTTCACTAGTTTTAATGCTTAAGTTCCCTAACATGTTGTACATGAGTTGTTTGCATGTTAGAGTCTTGTGTTTCATGCCATTTTAGCACTGAAATTCTGTCACCTCCCTCATTTCTTCATTTTTCTATTTGTTTTGAGGGATGGTTAGTCTTAAAGTTGTGTTTAAGCTTGGGATTGAGGCTTGTGCTTAAATGGCTTTAACCATTTTTCGAGGGTTTCTCTTAGTCAAAGGCATGGTCTCTCTTATGTTTTAAGTCATCTTTTGATTGACCTCTCTTTCATTAGAGGACTTTCACATTTGGACAAATCAATTAATGAATGGCTTGGTAATCTTAAAATGTGTAAACAAGAATTGAATCAAGTAAAATAAGGCCAAGATAAGCATGTTGTTTGCATTGCATTGTGTTCAATCGGACGTTATATTGAACACAGGGTAGATTGGTTCATTTCATACTCAAAGTGATGAAAATGAGCCAATCTTCCTTTGTCTCCATTGCCTTTGATCATGCATGATGAGGTAGTGGACTTGAGTCTTGTTTGTGTGCATTTGTTGAAAGTGTACAAGTTGGATCCTTGACCATCATGCATTGAAATGCTTGATTGGTGGTCTTAGAGCCAATGGTGCATCTCCTTTGATGTTTTGAGATGATAAGGAGGGGCATAGTAGAAACATACCCTTGGGAGACCCTTCATTTTCCTCTGGTTTGAGCTCTGTTGTAGAATGGTGATGTAGCACACTAGTGGCCGGCAGTGCCTCACAGATGGTCGGCACTACTTCATCATTGGCCGGCAGTACACATCTTTGGCCGGCAGCAAGCTCCCATGGCCGGCAGGCCACTGGTGCATTCCTCAGCATGGAATTAGTAAGGCAGAGCAGAAAGTTCTTGAAGTAACCCTGCAAACAGAGCCTCTCAAGAGCAAATCGGTGGGCTTTTCGAGGCGAGAAACCGGGTGCATGCATCTTTCATTACCCAAGGCAGAGCTGAGGTAGCCTAATTTAAATATCTTACATGATTAGTTAGTTGTTTTAATTAACTAGTTTGCTAATTATTTAAAGTGTTGTAATAATTAGTAAGTAGTTTGCTAGTTATTCGATTGGTTTGTAATAATTAGTCTAATTAGTCTAATTAGATTAGTTAGTTAGTTTAGCTTAGAGTAGCTTAACTTATTTATTTGGACCCTCCTTCGCGAGGGCGCAATGTTGTAATAAGTGTGCGTGTGCGTGTGTGTGTACATGTCTTCCAACCCCACTTCTTTCTCCTTTTTACTTAACCGCTTTCGATGGTTAGTTTTAGGGCATTTTTCAATTAGCATACCTTATGCTTTGCATGCGTGCATCATTCATTTGTATTGCATGCACCGGGCTCAATGCATCATTCAAATTGCATTGTATTTCAATACTTATTTGAATACATGTATTAAATCGTTGCATTCATATGTCATCTTAGATTGCCGAGCCTATTTAGTTGCATTATTACATGTGTTGCATTAGGCATCTTGTATAGTTAGGATCATGCATGATTTTTAAC
Organism: Camellia sinensis; assembly: GCF_055761805.1. Classification (NCBI taxonomy): domain Eukaryota; kingdom Viridiplantae; phylum Streptophyta; class Magnoliopsida; order Ericales; family Theaceae; genus Camellia; species Camellia sinensis. The sequence continues at coordinate 85,761,801 of NC_138974.1, forward strand.
TAGCTTTTGTTTTGGCTTGGAGTACACTATGGGTGTGTTTGATTGGGGGGATAAGGGGGGATTATTACTGTGCGGATTGTAATCTGCACAGTAAATCCAATCCGATGTTTGTTTTTTTTTTTTAGTCTGCCAGACATGGAGTCCGGCCAGACTTCTTATCCCCCATATAGGGGATAATACTATCCTAGGGGGGGGGGTGTGGGACAATTTTGGGGGGATTATTTACTGTTGGGATTAGGTGGTGAAATGACCATTTTGACCCTCTACTATTTAATTATGTGTTATATTTAGTAAAATTCAATAAAATTTAAATGTCTCAATTTAAAAATAAAATAATTTTGAACTTTTTATTGATGTTTTATTTATTTAATTTTTTAAAATGATTTTTTAAAGATATTTTATTGATGTTTTATTTCAAAATTTTGTTTATAATTTATTTAATTTCATTATTTGAATTTTAATAGATGTTTTATTTAATTATTATTATTTTTAAAAACAAATATATTTAAAATTTTAATTAAAAAATAATATAAATTTTTATTCATATTTTATTTATTTATTTAATTTTAAAAAAATAAATTTATTTAATTGTGTAAAAAATAAAATAAAATAAATTTTTATTTAATCTAGCTAAAAATAATTAAAATATTAAAGATATGTTTAATATTTCTATTACTTAGTAAACAATTAAAGAAGGGTAAAATAGTTTTTTGTTCATTTATCCTATCCAGTCCGTCCAACCAAACGTTGGATTCATTAAAAGTAGTCCTTTCCAGACATCTAATCCCATGAAAAAACAAACACATGATACATATCCAATCCAACTAGATAGTCCAGGAGATTCACAGTCCTAGGACTCAAGTCCGATGGATTCTAATCCCCCTTTATCCAGTCCGTCCAATCAAACACACCCTATAAGTGTTACGTTTTATCATATTTGCATGAGTGTGAGTGTTACCATGATAGCATGCTTGTCATGAGGCTATGTGCTTAAGTGATTAACTGCATGAATGCTTGTGGGTGAAGGCTTGATTACCTGAATTGGAACAACTCGATGATTGTGAGTTTTAAGCCCACTTTGCGAAGTGGCAAAATCATGTTTTAAAGCCCACTTGAGGGTGGCAAATCCGCGCTTTAGCCTACTTGCAAGTAGCACTTTCAAACCATTTTAAAAAACAAACATGAGTTGTTTTGTTCCAATTCTTGCGATTTTGGTCTATACTTGTATGCGTGTGTCACATAGTAAATGTTAGGTTAATAATCTGGATAAGAACACATGAGATTTATAAAACAACATATCATGCTTAGTAGAGGCTGATCCGTTGGTCGGGTGAGCGGGGGTGCTCATTTCAGGACCTTCCCCTCTCGTACCCAAGTTCTCGAGTCGAGGCAACTTTGGTGATGACGGACACGCGGCCTTAGGCACGAGTCAGGGTTTCCTAAATTTCTCAAAAACAAAATATTTAGGTGGTGACTTTGTAATCTGGCAAAACAGTCCAGTTTTGGTATTATTGGATTTAAAATATGATTTTTCAAAATGATTTGCTAGATTGGACTCTTTGGTGTTTATCAGTCTCACATTGCACTTTGTGAGATTAGATTCAGAACCATGAAAGGAGTCTGAACTGTAGTAGGAGACCAATTCGCGCCTCTTCGAAAGGGGGGCACGCGAAGAAAGTCGGGTCTACAGTGCGCTTAGTTATTGTGTTTGTCATCTGCTATTCCTGGACGGTTTGCCGGAGGCTTGCCCAAAAACTTGCTAAAAGAATGACTGGTCATGGGCTCTGCCATGTTGGGAACACAACCCTTGGATCTAGATTACTACTGTACCGCTTGATCTTCCTTTCACTTCTCAGTGTTAGGTGTGAGAGATATATTAGGTAGTCTTGTTGAGGTACCTTTTTTTGACCATTTGGCCTAGCTGCATATAGTAAAGCCATAGTGGCTGTTCCAAACTAGGACAGGATGCTCACCCATATGCAGAATTGCGTGAAACCACTTGATTGAAATAGTGAAACCCTAGTTTATGCCAAAACTAGGACAGGGTAATCCCACCCCCTCATATGGGTGTTTTGGGTCTTTCTTAAATTGGTATGTGCTTTACAGTGAAACTGTACAAGAATGTGCATATCAGTTGCAAGGTTGGTATCTATTTTGGGGCAGAATTTAGTGTGGAGTACAGTCACTCAGCTGTGATCATATCTGTTCTCGTGAAATTGGGCTGAGGTGTTGTCTGTTTTCTCTTTTACTAGGTAGTCTTGGAACTATAGTTTCAGAATGCTTTGATATCCCCCAGGTACTTTGGACTTGTGTCGATAGACTTTGTAAGGTCGGGGACCTAGTTCAGGGGCAACTAGTGTTTGCTTCACTGCCGCCAGTTACAAGGTGAAGGAGGTTTAGACAGAATTCACCAGTCCAGTTCCTACAGTAGTCATGCTTTGGCTTATTTGTGTCCAGTCCGGTTTAGGAATAGTCATTTACTTCCAGCCTAGCACAAGACCAGTCACCTATTCCAATGGCACAGTATCCCCCGACCAGTATAGAGGAACTAATACATCATTTGTAACAGACAGTCGAGACACTACAATATGATGCAGTCCATCAAGCCGAGGTTACGGCCTGTCAGGCCAAGGTTATAACCAGGCTACAGCAAAAGCAACCGTAGCCAACAGTGGCCTCTGCATCATATGTATCCACCGCAGTTATCCCTGTGTCCGGTGCCACTACTAATACTGCCAATGTCCAAGAAACCAGGGCAATCCAACAGAGCCAATCCCAACACAAGCTTCCAAAGCACCGGTTTATCAGACCAAAACACCATTTGAATTCGAAGTCGATCCAACTGCGATTAAAGTCAACAAATTAGAGAAGTTGTTCAAGAGAGCACAAAGGGTTAACTCCATCCTGGACATAGATGATGGATACATTGATTCTGTAGTTACATTGCCGGATCGATTTAAAATGCCGTACATTGATCGTTTTGACAGCTTTGGGGATCCGATGGTCCACTTGTGATTGTTTTTTGATATCTTGCGGCCGGTGGGCTTAACTAGACCACAGAAGCTATTTCTCTTTGGTCACACCATGTCGGGTATAGCGGCTGTTTGGTATGCTAAGTTGGAAGATTCCGTCAAACAGGATTGGGAGGAGATGTCAGAAGCCTTCATTACTCAGTACTTTTACAATACACAAACTGAGGTCACAACTCATGATCTCGAGGCAACATGACAAGAGCCAAAGGAGGGTTTCTCTGAGTTTGTGACAAGATGGAGGGCCAAAGCCTCGATGATGACTGTGTGGGTGATTTTCTGACCACATTGTAATCTTAGTATCCAGCTGGAGAGCACCGACAGAATAGATGGCACCTGGCTAACCTGCAACAGAAAGAGAAGATTCCGGCGGTGGTTCGTCCACCCGGGGGCACTCCGACGATCAAGTCAGTATATCTCTCAAAGATAAATCAAGTGCTAAACTCACAAGCTTGAGTATCAAAAGCATACCTTAGGCCCATGGGGGTGCCTCTCTTTTATAGCCAACATAAACCTAGTCCCAATAGAAGCCTAACTTCTATGGACTAAAGATTACTGCTAATCTTGGACTCCCAGTAAGATTAGGATAAACTCTCTAAGAGTCTTATCTTAATACAAACTGAAGTCTTCTCTCATTCTAGGATTCTTGCCCCTCATTCGCTTATCTCGGATTCCGATATCTTCGGAGGTAACCTCGGCCTATCCGAGATGACCTCGGTATAATAACCAGGACACGTGGCACCTCAGCTGACACGTCGGCTTCACCTTGGCCACGTGTTCGTACTCAGAAAATATATCCCCACAACTGTCCCCTAGGTTCTATTACCTCGGCATTCTGAGGTGATGTAACTTACACTGTTCGTTCATCTGTGCCCCTCTGTTCGAGATCAAACTCACCAACCTCAAAGTTCCCTGGACTTTACTGTCCACTTCTATCAAGTATTAAGCTTCATGCTTTCCAAGTTGCTCGAGATCACACCACCTAGCCGAGGTTCTTGTTCCATTAATTCGTAAACTCCAAGAGCTTTGCAACTGCTCCACTCACATTCTTTGGTGGGTTCCCAACTTCCAGTCATCTATTTGACTCCGACGATCTTCATATCGGCATTCATTCTCTTGGTAGGTTCATAAACTCTTTTATTAAGCTCAATCTTTCATAACTCTTCTGAATCTGTTTACTTGCCCTCTGTTGTCTTCTATTTTCGTCTGTTTTCAAGTTTTGAATTGTTTGAACGCCTAGCACTGTTCTTGCCATATCCGCTTTCTATTGCTAGCATCGTGTCTGGGTCATTACTTTCTTGTTCTTCACATACTTACTTAGTGCATGTGCACTTGGCTTTATTCTTGAACTTTGTCGTCTTCTTGACTCTGATTTTTCTCTTTTTTTCATTCAATCCTTTGGTTTTTTCTCTTTCTAGCTCTTTTGCTTAAATCCGTCATTGTTCCAAGCTTTCAAGCTGTGCAACTGTTTTCGTTCCTCTCCTCCGGTGAAGCTTACGTTATTCTGTCATTTTCGCATCTGTCGTCAGACTTCGGCAATTCTCATTCCGGCTTCCCTTTTTCTGGTAAGCCACTGTTCCTCCTGGTTTTATTTCTTGTTGCTTTCCAAGAAGCTCTGCTTTATTGTTAATCACCATTGCTGTTTTACCCATTGTTTCCAAATCATCTTCTTGAATACACACTATTCATACATCTGTTGATTTCTGCCACTGTTCTTGGCTTGACACACCTGTGCAATCTTTTTGTCTTGATTTCCTGATAGCTTCATCACCATTCTTGATTACGAATTACATTCTTGTTTCTGTTTTCTGTGTCTTTTTCCAGATTCTTGCTTTCAATCCTTGCCTTCAAACTCCGAGGTGCCAATCGTTGAGAAGAGCTTTGATCAAACTCTTCGGGAGATCGATGCTGAGCTCGAGGCCGAGAAGGCTGCTGAGAAGTCTTCCCAACCGTCTTCTATATCCTGCCATTGATGCCGAGTAGTTTTGTTTCCTTCTTTTACTCCTTGTACCTTGTACTTTGTACTTTGTCCTTCTTTGTGTGCTTTTAATCCGGCCGACGTGCCATTTTTGTAGTCTGAATAATTTATTTTTCAATATTCAGGCTGAAGTGCCTTCTTTCTTCTTTAAATGCATTTCTCTAATTTCTTCTTTGAATGAATGCCTTCTTTTTTCTGCTCTTGTATGATTCTACACTTAGAATAATTTGCATGTCTTCAAAGTACACCTTGACTGTGCAATCTCTTCGGGTAAAATACCTCTGTCACAACTTCTAATCTTGCTCATCTCGGCCTTGTCCTAACACTTGAAAATATTGTAACAAATATTTTCACAAGTGTTGCTTAGGACTTGTCACTTTCTCAATGTCTTCTATTAAGACTTTAGTTTTTCATATTTCAAGTTTTGACAACCTGGTAGTCTCGGCAAATACGCAGATATTGCTTGAGCTTGACTTTAACTTGTAAATTTTTCTCAAAAATTTCAACAAGTGTTTTAACCATCATCCTTTATCATAACCTCAGCTTAACTTCAGCTTGTAAATTTTTCTCAAAAATTTCAACAAGTTTTAAACCATCTTCCTTTCGATACGACCTCGGTTTAACTATAACTTGTAAATTCACACAGAATTTCAACAAGTGTTTAAACCAATCTTCTTCTGATATGACCTCAGTTTAACTTCAACTTGCAAATTCACACAGAATTTCAACAAGTGTTAAATATTACATCGGTTTAACTTCAACTTGTAAATTCACACATAATTTCAACAAGTGTTAAATATGACCTCGGTTTAACTTCAACTTGTAAATTCACACAGAATTTCAGTAAGTGTTAAATATCACATCGGTTTAACTTCAACTTGTAAATTCACACAGAATTTCAGCAAGTGTTAAATATGACCTCGGTTTAACTTCAACTTGTAAATTCACACAAAATTTCAACAAATGTTAAATATCATCTCGGTTTAACTTCAACTTGTAAATTCACACAGAATTTCAACAAGTGTTAAACATCATATCGGTTTAACTTCAATTTGCAAATTCACACAGAATTTCAACAAGTGTTAAATATTACATCGGTTTAACTTCAACTTGTAAATTCACACAGAATTTCAACAAGTGTTAAATATGACCTCGGTTTAACTTCAACTTGTAAATTCACACAGAATTTCAGTAAGTGTTAAATATCACATCGGTTTAACTTCAACTTGTAAATTCACACCGAATTTCAGCAAGTGTTAAATATGACCTCGGTTTAACTTTAACTTGTAAATTCACACAAAATTTCAACAAATGTTAAATATCATCTCGGTTTAACTTCAACTTGTAAATTCACACAGAATTTCAACAAGTGTTAAACATCGTATCGGTTTAACTTCAACTTGTAAATTCACACAGAATTTTCAACAAGTGTTAAGCATCATATCGGTTTAACTTCAACTTGTAAATTCACACAGAATTTCAACAAGTGTTAAATATCATCTCGGTTTAACTTCAACTTGTAAATTTATACAGAATTTCAACAAGTGTTGAACATCATATCGGTTTAACTTCAACTTGTAAATTCACACAGAATTTCAACAAGTGTTAAATATCATCTCGGTTTAACTTCAACTTGTAAATTCACACAGAATTTCAACAAGTGTTAAACATCATATCGGTTTAACCAACTTGTAAATTGCTACAAATTTCAACAAGTGGCAAACATCATATCGGTTTAACCAACTTGTAAATTACTGCAAATTTCAACAAGTGACAAACATCATATTGGTTTAACCAACTTGTAAATTGCTACAAATTTTAACAAGTGGTAAACATCATATCGGTTTAACCAACTTGTAAATTGCTACAAATTTCAACAAGTGTTAAACATCATATCGGTTTAACCAACTTGTAAATTGCTATAAATTTCAAGTAGTAAACATCATATCGGTTTAACCAACTTGTAAATTGCTACAAATTTCAACAAGTGGTAAACATCATATCGGTTTAACCAACTTGTAAATTGCTGCAAATTTCAACAAGTGGTAAACATATTCTTCTTCTCTCTGCCCCCTGCATGGCTTCCACATACTCCTTTGCGAACCTTTTAAAAGGTCTTCAACCTGGCTAACTGCAGTCCAACCTTTTGTGTTTTCTTTTTTTATCTTCTGGGATCTGAGATCTGCTCACTGAGCCCTTCTCTTCTCGAACTTAAGTGCCGAGATCTTGTCTACTAGAATCTTGGATCTGCTCACTCAGGTTGAGCTCTTCTCTTCTCGGACCTACTCATCTAGGCCGAGATCATGTCTTCTAGGATCCGAAATCCGGGATCCGAAATCCGGGATCTGCTCACTTAGGATGAGTTCTTTTATACTTGAATGTTATCTCCTTGGGAGCGCTCATGCCCCCTGTCTTTGCATCCCTTCTGGAAGGGTCTTCGTTCCTCCGCAGGTATCTATCCTTCCATACCTGGAGGTCATCTTCGTTGTAGTATCCGCTTCGATCTGTTGTCTTTGGTGCGTCACCTTTCTGGTCGGCGTCTTTCACTCCGTGACTCTGGTTACGAGTTTTTGTGTTGCAGTCGTCCCCTTCAATGTCGAGGTTGATAGGTCTCCCACTCCCAGCAGGAGCGTTGTCTCCAATCTGATCCTTCTGTCCGTCATTGGCCATCTATTCTTCTTTCTTTCATTGGCCATCTATTCTTCTTTCTTTCATTGGCCATCTATTCTTCTTTCTTTCCCACAGACGGCGCCAAATTGTGTGGGTGATTTTTTGACCACACTGCAATCTTAGTATCCAGCTGGAGAGCACCGGCAGAATATATGGCACCTGGCTGACTTGCAACAGAAAGAGAAGATTCCGGCGGTGGTTCGTCCACCCGGGAGCACTCCGACGATCAAGTCAGTATATCTCTTAAAGATAAATCAAGTGCTAAACTCATAAGCTTGAGTATCAAAAGCATACCTTAGACCCATGGGGGTGCCTCTCTTTTATAGCTAACATAAACCTAGTCCCAATAGAAGCCTAACTTCTATGGACTCAGGATTACTGCTAATCTTGGACTCCCAGTAAGATTAGGATAAACTCTCTAAGAGTCTTATCTTAATACAAACTGAAGTCTTCTTTCATTCTAGGACTCTTGCCTCTCATCCGCTTATCTTGGATTCTGATATCTTCGGAGGTAACCTCGGCCTATCCGAGATGACCTCGGCATAACAACCAGGACACGTGGCACCTCGGCTGACACGTCGGCGTCATCTTGGCCACGTGTTGGTACTCATAAAATATATCCCCATAATGACCACGAGACCTTCCGAAAAGGATCAGATAAGAATGGTTGTTCAGAATTTGCATGGCAAGTTGCTGTAGAAGATGATTGTTCTACCTCTATTTACCTTTACAGAGCTTCATGAAATGGGAGTTCAAATTGAGGATGTCATCAGACAAGGGATCATCGTGAAAGATAATGAGCCTTTGAAGAAGAATATTGTTTGCAATTCCAATGCTACCACCAGTGGTAGCACAACTGTGAACTGCTCAGAAGTAAACACTGCCACCACTCCCATCAAAAACCATTTTCCTGATAATAGCCAAAAACCAACCACTTCAACTCGGCCCCAAGCCTGAAACTTCCATCCTCTTTAGATGAGCTTTCTTAAGCCTTGAAAACGCTGTTAGAGAAAGGACACCTAGAGCTTCTAGAACCCTGACCTCTTGCGAATCCTCTTCCACCAAGACATGACCCCGCTAAATACTGTGCTTATCATCAACAACTGGGTCATGATACAAACCATTGCATTCGCCTCCGTCATAAGATTCAGGATCTTATTGACGAAGAGATCATAGCTCCATCAACAAAACTTTAGACCACTACTAACCCATCACCTCTCCACCTCAACCTAATCCATATACACTGTCATCCACTTACAACCCCATCATATACATCACCCCAGCCCGTTTATCCAAGCCTGAGGTGTTCATTCCAGAAAGCATGGGCTTGTGTATGATGGATGCACTTGAACCCCAATTATCTTAAACCCATGAACCTATTACTTTTGAGCTAATGAGCATGATTGAAGATCTTCAGAGAACTGTGGCAGATCTAGCCTTTGGGATATTGGCTCCATCATCGACCACATCACATACTAGGAATTCATGTCAAAAGGCTCCCCAATCTTGGGACAGGCTGTATTTGAAGAAGGCAAACTCGAAGCCGTTTCAAGTCTGGGTGACGATATGTCAACAACAACTGGGCCTCTCCTCAACATAGCCACCCAATCTCTTGGAAAAGCTAAAACAAGTGGCAAGAACAAGGTTGGGGTAAGCATCGATCTTTATGCACATCTCCTGTGGGCTATAAAGGCTTTCAAGGTTAAAGGGCTGAACAAGCAATAAGTGCTTGCAGTTATTGCAAAAACTGTGGATGACACATTTGTCGTTCAAGTTGGGAGCATTTTGAATCAAGGGGTAAGCTAGGGAAAGGGATGCCATACCAGAAACACCCATTTTAGCTCCAGTCCTGCACTCGTAAGAGATCATCAAACCCAGTCAAGCCCTTCGTCAATACTGTCAGGATTGGTAATCACACCTTCAATCCCCTTTTCACGACCTTATCTAAAACTCTTTAAATCCTCATAGGACAAGGCTATTTCAAACCCCTTGACCCTTGGCCTCTCCCTGATCCCCTTCCAGCCAAGCATTGCTGCCAAGTACTATGCCTTCCATCAAAAAACCCAAAAAAGGAAAATTTTTAGTGCTCATAGCCTGACTTACATGATTTCAAAGCAGAAAGTCGAACACGCATGTTAATCTAACTCTCATGTTGGTCAAAATTGTTTTAGCAAAAGCAAAAACACAAAAAAGGTCAAGATGATGAACTAGGGGCACAGTCGAGTTATGTTTTCTGTCTTTTTCTCGTTGTTAGTGGGCTCGCTAGAAACGACACAACTGAAGCTAACAGCAGACGCCAAAAACTCTCTCATCCTCCAAGTAGTGAGGTATCGAGCCAAGTGTGAAACACGTACTAGAAATAAAGCAAGATATTCGACCCCCCTCACAAGATCCATGACTTCCAGCTTATCCATCAACCACACCTGGGAAGGGATAAAAAAAAAAAGAGAGATTAAAGAATAGAGAGATGTGTGCTGAAAGAAAAAGTAAGGAAATGGCTTTTCAGAGAAAATAGAGATTGAGTGCCAAAGTGATATGAGAATCACAAATGAGAAAGGGTGGGAAACAATACCTGAAGAAGCAGTGGGCTCCCTATGAACTGAGAGGTCTCCTATTGGTGGTAAACATCCAAGTGTTATGTTTGTTGTTTTTGTTTGTCTCAATTCTTGTTTTGAGTGTAAATTGATGTGTTTAGGTGGTTTTACTTTGTTTTTACTTTGTTGAGTCGTGGTGTACTGTGGTCAGTCGTAGGCTCAATACGCAGTTAAGAACTCATTTCTCAGTTCTAATTTCAAAAAATAAATCGTTTTGTGCTCAGAGTGTCGTGTCATTTCCAACATGAAGTGCAAAACAAGATTCTTTTTTTCATAAAATGTAGAGTCCAACCCCGATCAAAAGAGGGAGCAACCAAGCGAGGACCAATATGAAGTTACATAGGTTCTGGACTGCAGAGCAAAAGAAAAGAGGGAAAATTGGAGCATTTAAGCAATTTCAGGGATTGCATTCTGAATGCACCTTCTCAGGCCTTGTCATTTCTTTGAAGTATGAGTGTACCTCGACCTCAAGCTCAAAACCTGTTTTAAGTCAGAATGGCGATCAAAGTGTTCTCCCTGAACACCATTCACTGCCAAAGGCTTCTTGGCTATGTTTCTAATGAGTTCTTAGGAGACCAACTGCGACGATGGAAACTAAAGTTCGAATGGCGATGCCTAGAATACAAAGGTTTGGAATTTCCGAGACTAAAGTCTGGTTTAAATACCAAGGGGTGTATCCTCGACTTGAAATCTGTATGACAGCCTCATAGGTTAGCGTGTATGCCCCTTGTCAGCATTTGAAGGCCTTTGAACTGTGAGTTGAAGGTAAGAGTTCGAAGAACATAAGGGGGAGATCCTTGTCAGAGTGGAGAGATTTATCGCCACTCGCCCCATGAGGTGCTTTCAAAAGCGCTGCCTTGATTGTTTACTGCATTTTCTTAGCATTATCTACTACATTGCTTGTCACACATATCATGTGCATCTATCGCACAAACTCATCATACTCTGTGCATCTATCGCATCATTTCAGGACCTCTTCTTACGATTTTAGCGTGGTTTGAGTGTTTCTTTCCTCACACGATTTCAGTGTGTTTGGAATTTATCTCAGGACGCGTAAGGTGCAACCCTGAGTGGCAGGACCTCTTCTCATGATTTCAGCGTGGTTTGAGTGTTCTCTCCCTCATACGATTTTAGCATGTTTGGGATTTGTTCTTCCCCCTCTTACGATTCTAGCGTGATTGGAGTATGTCACCCTATTCATCTACTACATTATCCATTACATCCATTACATCATACCATGTTATCGCCTGCATCCTTTCGATGTTAAACTTAGTTTGACATGTGCTCATACCTTTCCGTTGTTGAAACATAGTTCTGTCATGTGTAATCACCCATGCTGCGCTGAGGCCAGTATTGAGGGTGTCAACACCTTTTCTGTGTTAGGCATGGTTTGTTTTGTGTCCATGCATTTTCTAGGTAAGACGCGGTTTGGCATGCGCCCCTTATTTACTACATTCACTGCATCCATTGCATTGTACTTTGTCTTGTTGCATTCAGTATTTAGGATCATTATCTTTTCCCAGCAGATCATTTCTCACTTATGTCATACCACCCAATTACTTGTACTCTTTCTCTTTCTATGAAAAACTTAGTGTTGCATGTGCTCGCACCCTTTTCACGTTGAAACATGGTTCTGTTATGTGTAAGCATCCATGCTACGCTGAGGCTAGCATTGAGGATGTAGGCACTTAGCCTGTGTTAGGCGTCGTTTGGCTATGCCCATTTCTTTTTTATATAAAAAGTAGTTTGATTTGCATCTTTATTCCTTTATGGTATTTGTGTGGTAAACACTGCTTGTGGTTTGATTATATTATTGCATTGCAATGTGTATTATTTGCATTCTGTCCCTGAACTACGCTGGTTTGATTCCTTACGAAGGGATACGTAGGTAACCCTCAGGTTCAACCCACCCCTTGATGGACCGAGTTGTCAAGCTGCGGTAGGAAGGAACTAACACGGCCGCTCAAGGGAAGTATGTTGAAATTGAGATGAGGCGAGCCAAATTTTTGTTAGAGATGGCTAATGTTGACAATGCCAAACTCCTCGGCCAGCTTGGTAGCGTCGAACAAGCAAGGGATGCGGTGCATGCTGAGTTAGAGAAACTGAGGAAAAGGAAGAGTGACGCCAAGAAAGAAGTTGAGGACAAGGGCTTCAAAGAGGCCGAGGAGAGCTACACCAAGCAGGTAGATGCCACCAAGGACATCTTTTTTAAGTTTGGCTAGAAGGCAGCTTGTGAGAAGCTCGGGCATGGGCCTTTGATCGAGGTGTTCACTACTCTTCCCCTCCACTTCCTACTGGACTACATGATCCCCTATGTTGAAAATGTTTTCAAGGCATTGAAAGAGGATAAGAAGTCCAAGGAAGTGAATGAAGTTGCGTAGGCAAAGCTCGGTGGGGACAAAGATGATGTTACGGAACAAGAGAAAACTGCAACTGGAGATGACTTTGCTAATGATCTGTCTCCATTATTTTGACTTTTCAATTTGATTTTCCTTGTCTTTTTCTTTTGTTTGTTTTTGAAACATGTAACCAGGCTATTTGCTCCTACTCTTGTACTTAATTTCTCTGTTAATGGAAATTTCGTAAACTTTTGACATCTATAATTCGAAATTGATGCATATTGTTACTTTGAACTGAGTAAAGACACCTCGATTGGGAACTTTGAACGAAACATTTTCAATCCTCGCCGAGCAAAATCAGCTTGGCAAAGGGTTTTGAGGAATAGAACTCCAATTTAACTTGTCGAGCAAAATCAGCTCGACATAAGCTTGGGGTCGAGCAAAACATCAACTTTTCTTGCTGAGCAAAATCATCTCGGCAAGCTTGGAGTTGAACAAATCATCAACTCAACCTACCAAGCTAAATTAGCTCGGCAAGAAACTTGGAGTTGAACAAAACATTAACTAAATTTACCGAGCAAAATCAGCTCGGCAATAGGCTTAGAGTTGAACAAAATATCAACTAAATTTGCCGAGCAAAATCAACTCGGCAATAAGCTTGGAGTTGAACAAATCATTAACTCATTATTAACTCAACATGTCGAGCAAAATCAGCTCGGCAAGAAGCCTGGAGTTGAACAAATCATCAACTTAACTTGCTGAGCTTGGCAAGAAGATTGGAGTTGAACAAATCATCAACTTAGCTTGCTGAGTTAAATTAACTCGGGAAGAAGTTTGGAGTTGAACAAATCAACAACTCAACCTGCCAAGCTAAATCGCTCGACAAGAAGGTTGGAGTTGAACAAATCATCAACTCAACTTGCCGAGCAAAATAAACTTGGCAAGAAGTTTGGAGTTAAACAAATCATCAATTCAACCTATAGAGCTAAATCAGATCGGCAAGAAGCTTGGAGTTGAACAAAACATAAACTTAACTTGCTGAGAAAAATTAGCTCGACAAGAAGCTTTGAGTTGAACAAATTATCAACTTAACCTGCTAAACTAAATCAGCTCGAAAAAAAGTTTGGAGTTGAACAAATTATCAACTTAATCTACCGAGCTAAATCAGCTTGGTAAGAAGTTTGAAATTGAACAAATCATCAACTCAACTTGCTGAGAAAAATCAGTTCGACAAGAAGCTTGGAGTTGAACAAAACATTAACTTATGGAGCAAAATCAACTTGGCAAGAAGCTTGAGGTTGAACAAATCATCAACTCAATGTGCTGAGCTAAATTAGCTTGGTAAGAAGTTTAGACTTGCTCAAATCATTAACTATCCTGCCGAGCTAAATTAGCTCGGCAGCTCATTGCCCCTCGCCCGTGACAATATAGCAGAAAATGAAAATAATACGATAGTTTTTCAAGTAAGATGAACCATTGTTTCCATTGCATTAATAGATTTTCAACAAAAGTTGAAAAAATTATATCATGAAATGGGGGGTTTACATTCCGAGCAGAATTAGAAATAAAATAACTTCAGATTTGTTGTGTTCTATGGCCTGGGTACGGCTTGGCCTTCTAAACCTTCCAGGTAGTATGCCCTTTTGCATGCCAAACTGGTGATTTTGTAAGGTTCTTCCCAATTTGCTCTCAATTTTCCTTCGCGTGGTACTAGGGTGTTACCCATCACCTTACACAAAACCCAATCCTTAGTTTTGAATTGTCTGGGATGAACTGTCTTGTTATACTTCTTGGATAACTCTTATTGATATGCCGTGATGTGGATCAGCTCCTTTTCTTTACACTCTTCCGCGAGGTCCAACTCTAGAGTGATAGCTTCCGCATTCTAGTCTGGTTCAAAATTTTCACTTCAGAGGGTTGGCATGCCGATTTCAAAGGGATGACTGTCTCTATGCTGTATGCCAAGGCGAATAGTGTCTCCCCGTTCGAACGTCTGGACGTTGTTCGGTAGGCTCAAAGGATATTAGGGAGTTCATCGGTCTATTTTTACTTTGCTTTCTCCATCTTTTTCTTTAATCCATCAAGAATGGTTTTATTTGACGCTTTAGCTTGGCCATTCAATTGAGGATAGGCCAATGTAGAATTGTAGAATTATATCTTTAACTCTTCGCAGAATCCTTTAAACAGCTTTTCATCAAATTGGGTGTCGTTGTCGGAGATCAAAGCCTTGGGGACTTCGAACTGCGTTATCACGTTCTGCTAAACAAATTTATTCACATCCTTCTCCTTAATGTTCGCCAGTGGTTCAGCTTCAACCCATTTGGTGAAGGTAATCTGTCACCGCAATGAAAAACTTATGGTTTCCTAGCGTGGTTGTGAGCAGTCCCACTATGTCTAGGCCCTAGATTGCGAATGGCCAAGGGCTTGTAAGAGGAAAGAGTTCTTTGGTCGATTGATGAATCTGATGTGCAAACTTCTAGCATTTTCATATTTTCTCAAGTATTTTTGCGCGTCGGTCTGCATGTACAACCACTAATACCCTTGTGAAATAGCGCGATAAGCCAGAGATCTTCCGCTGATGTAGCTTCCATACATCCTTTCATGGATTTCAAAAAGAAAGGCTTTGATTTTGCTTGGATGGACACATTTCATGTATGGTCCTGTGAAGGATTTCTTGTACAAGGCGCTAGTTGGCAAGAGCCAAAATCACTCCGACTTAGCCCAGATCTTGTTTGTTTGTTTTTTGTTGGTCAGCAAAACTGTGTCCTTCAGAAAGATTATGATGGGTTCTATCCAAGAGGGCCCTAGCTCGGCACAAAGGACTTTTTCTGTTTCTGGTTCTTCAATGCTAGGCCTTAGAAGAAATTCAATCAGTAGAGGGCCAGATGTTGATTTGTCGGCCATGGAAGCCAAACCAGCTAACTCATCTGTTTGACTGTTCCCTTTGCGACCAATTTGTTCAACTCTAATCACTTGAAACTTTTTGAGCTCCTCCCTTACTAGAGTCAAGTATTTGGCCATTCTGTCATCCTTGGCCTCATATTCTCCAGACGCTTGGTTGACAACTTGCTGGGAGTCACTGTAAACCATTAGCTTGGATGCTTTTAGTCGGAGTGCACTTTTTAGCCTGACTAGCAACGCCTTGTACTCAGCCTCATTGTTCGATGCTGGAAACCCAAGTGTGATTGAATGTTCTATGGTCAAACCATCTGGCGAGATCAAAATTATGCCCAGTTTGGCACCATGCCTGTTTGAAGCACCATCGATGAAAAATTTCCACATTTCTCTGACGAACAACTATTCTGAAGGATCTTGAGGTTTTTGAAGAGCCAAGCGTTCTCTGTCTTTGTTGCTCAGCTTAACTGTCTGCAGGGTTATATCTTTGCTCAATGACTTAGCTATTTCCACTTCAATGCACCATCGTTGACTACAACTTGCATGACCTCTTCCCTCCCTGGTGATGCGTTACTGGGTCTAACAGGTTGTTCTATTATTTCCAAACTTAACAACGCCTTGCTAGGTCCTAGTTGTTTTTAATTGGTAAGGTAACTTTCTAGTGCATAACTTCTGCGGTGCCTTCGCCGCTTTGTTCGGCTGGTAGGTTGGGATTAACTGAAGGGAGTATAGGTCTTGCCATTTTTAAAATGTCGTCCCCGCTTAGTTCAGTTGACTTGGTGAGATATGTTAAAGGGATAGTAGGCATTGCAATTTCTATGGTGCCCATTCCTTTTTGTCCAGTTGCATCTGTAAGATCCACAAGGCAAACTGGGTGAGTCTCCAATGAGAACTCTATGACGAAATTGGCCAACGCTTGGGCTTTGTTGGCAATTCTAAGTTGAAATTTGATGTCGAATTGCCCCAATTCGACTCCCCACTTCAGGATCCGACCGAAGAAGTCTGCTTTATCAAATAAGGCCTTCAATGGGAATTCGGTTAACACTATGATCGTGTGAGCATGAAAATAGTTCGTCAACTTCTTGGAGGCCATCATTAGTGCTAGGGAAAGCTTTTCCAACGACAAGTATGTTGACTATGCCGGAAGCAATGTTTTGCTCACATAGAAGATTGAGAGGTGTTGTATGCCTTCTACCCTAACGAGCACCACACTAATGGCATGTTGAGAGACGACCATATAGAGGAAAAGTTTCTCACCCGGCAATGGCATTGTGAGAAGTGGAGCGGATGACAAGTATGTCTTCAGGTCTGCTAATGCTCGGTCGTATTCCTCTTCCCATGAGACCTTCAACTTTAGAGCTTGAAAGAAAGGGCGACAGCAATCTGATGACTAGCTTATGAACTTATTAAGCGCAGCTACCATTTTGGTAGGATGTTGCACGTCCTTCGTTGAGTTTGGCCGCTTTAACTTCTGTATGGCCTTGATTTGGGATGGATCTGCCTTAATTCCTCGGTTGGTTACCAAGAAGCACAAAAACTTTCCTGATCCCACGCCAAAGGCGCATTTAGACGCATTAAGGCGCAACATGTGCCACTTAAGGATCACAAACACCTCGGCTAGATCAGTTAGGTGATCGGCCTCGTTCTTGCACTTGACCACCATGTTGTTGATGTATGCTTCCATAGTTCAACCAAGTAGAGGGGCAAACATCTTAGTAATTATTTTCTGGAAGGTGGCCCCAGCATTCTTTAATTCGAAGGGCATGACTTTGTAGAAGAACAACCCCCTTAGGGTCGTGAAAGAAGTCATTTCCCGGTTCGGTTCATACATGGTGATCTAGTGGTAATTGCGGTAAGCATCTAGGAAATTGAGCCTATTGTGCCCGACTGTAAGGTCCACTAGTTGATTGATTTAGGGCAAAATGAAACTGTCTTTGGGGCAAGCTCTGTTGATCGTCTTGTAGTTTACACAGACTCGCCATTTTCTATTCTTCTTGGGGACAACTACCTTGTTAGAAATCCACCTAGGGTGGTGCACCTCCTAGATTGCTCTTGCTTCTAACAAGTTTTTAACTTCCTTCTCCACCACCTCGACGTGATGAAGTGCTGATCGCTGTGTTCTTTGTATAACTGGCTGGGCATCTAGGAAGACATTGAGTTGGTGACAAATGAAGTTTGGATCGACGCCAGGCATGTCGTAAGGCGTCCATGTAAGCACTTTAATGTTTGCCACCAAGAAGTTTACAACCACCAATCGCTCTTGGGTGGACAAAGATGGCCCAAGCAAAAAGAACTTGCTTGGATCGTTTTTGTTTTCCTTACTTCTACCAAATTTTCAACAGCCTTATCTTCAGCTTTCTTGCTGACATCATCTAGGACCTTCTGATCTTCCGATCATTCGATCATTTGCAAGAAGCCTTTGGTTGCTTAGCTTTCATTTACGGCCATGAAACATTGTTTGGCCATGACTTGATCACCCCATACTTCCTCTATCATCCCGGTGGCAGAGGAGAACCTCATTACTTGATGGTAAGTTGTCGCCGCCATTTGCATGGCATGAAACCATCCTTTGCCTAGGATCAGGTTGTAAGTTGAGGGCATCTTCAATACCTAAAACTCCATTTGTTTGACGACAGACCCTGCCTTGACCAGTAAGATAATCTTCCTAACCAGCCATTCTAGTTGTGAGTTGAAGCTAACCAGTGGCAAGGTTGCTAGGGTTAAGTCTTTGTCTTCTAGCTTAATCTACTTGAAAGTGTCATAATACATTATTTCGACCAAGCTTCCTTGGTCGATTAAAATGCGTTTCATGTCTTTGACACGCAGCGTGATGACTAGCATATCGTTATGTGGGGTTTTGATTCGCTCCAGATCTCTACTAGAGAAAGTGAGGACTTCTTTCACTTCAGTCTCCTCCTTTTTTCACGGTGGGCTGGACAGGCAGAACTTTCCTCATATGTTCAGCTTTTTTGATCATCCTTTTGAGCTTGTATACCCGCACTGGCTCGAAGATCCCATGGATTACATTGATCACACCTTAAGGAGGGACGTCTAAGGTGGGTAAGCTATTAGGTTCAGCTTGGCCCTGAGGCATGACTTTGATGCCTCTGTCGATGTACCGGTCCAAATGCCTAGTTGCCACAAATTCTTCCAAGTGTTGTTTCAAAGGCTCATAGCCTTTTGTGCAGTGCCCTCGCTCGTCATGATAGGTGTAATGGTACCTCGGATTAAAGCCTCTTTGGGCATCTCCCAGCTTAGCCAGCTATCAGATGTATGGCTCGTCACGAATTTCATTAAGGATGCAGTAAATTGGAATTTTGAAGACCATGGTGATACCTGTTCGGGCGTTCAACTTTCTCTTTTTCGTGGTTGTTTAGACGATTTTTCTCATGTCCGATCGCGTAAACTTTCATCGTAACTCTCTTGTTCACCACTACCGGTTTTGCTTTCACGGTAGCTGCCGCATCGTCCTTAACTCGAATATGTTTGTTGATATGTTGCGTGAGCAACTCCATAAAGCTCTACTCATCAAATCCAGGGTTTACTGACATGATCAAGATCAGATCAACCACTGTTAACAAGAAAAGATATCATTCCAACAATTCCATTCCATTTGACCACTTGAACCTAAATGATGACACTAATATCTTCTCCACTAAAAAAGTATGCTTGCTACATTATATTACAAAGATCGTGTCTCTCGATTTAAATAGGAATGAAGTTTGTGTTAGTGGAATCCACATTAGAAAACATTCCAATTACACACATATTTCACTCTGCTACGCTAATGGTTGTTTGAATCCCAATCTTTTTCGGTTATCTGAATCAATTTGCCATTATACTTTCATATTCAGTGACGCAAAATACCCATGATCACCTCTTTTCTTGTCTCTTTTTTTTCTTAAATATATATATATATATATATAAGTTTATTCATATTCCATCAACTGAGGCTATATATAAATCCACATCTGATCAATAAAAAAAGGAAAACTATCTAGAGAACAGGACAGTCGACAAAGATAATCCTTCTTTGAGAATTGTCTTTGAAAGCTTTAGCATTACACGAATACTAAAAGGTTGGTAAGAAACAAATCTTACCATCAAGAACATATTCTATTATACTTAGTGGGGTAGTTGGGTTTAAAACAACTCCAGCTTTGGCTCCTAGACTTTTTATCCGAATCATAAAAAAAGACAAGAATCGTCAAAGGAAATTACTAGTAACAAAAAATACAGAAAGTAATCTCCAATTAGAATTAAATGTGAAAATAAATATATCAAAGCTGAAAGGAAAAAAAAAAAAAAAAAAACTAAGCGAGTCTCTGAGTCTATGTCCGACTGGAAGACAACGCTTATATTAAGTGATTGCTAGGTAAGTCGAGCAATCAAAGATCTCGTTGAATGTTTCAAAATACTTGGCGTTGCACGCCTTTAAAGAGTCGCTCGGTTCCATCTTTGATTCCCAAAAGATGGTTAACTTCTTTGGGCATTTTGGTGTTTGTCTTAAATCTAGTGACAAACGCCTCAGCTAACTGCTGCCATCTCTCGATACTCTCCTCCGGCAGCCTCTTGCACCATTTTAGGCCTAATTCGCCTAAACTCGATAGGAAAATAAGGCACATCAGTGCATTGTTCCGCCTGTATCCAACAATAACTTGCCGGAAATGGCTCACGTGCATGTATGGATTAGTTTTTCTATCATAGAGTGTAAATTTTGGTTGGTGGAAACCAGCGGCGAGCGACGTGTTCTCTATCTTGAGGGAAAAAAGGATGGCGGTCAACCTTGCAAAATCCCTATCTAGTGATATGTGCGCCACCATGCCAAGCGCGGCAGTGGCATTATAACCTCCTCATTGGCATAACCTCCCGGGGCCAACCCTGTAGTGTTGGTACCCTCTGAATCTCCTGCCAGCGCACCCCTAAGATCTCCCGATCGATCGGAATACCAGTATCTCGACGCCGTCGACGAATATGAATGACGATAGTTGTTGTCTTGAGTGCGAGACACCTCTATCGGCGCGACAAATTCGTCAGCTCTAAAACTCCTGGTAATGGAAAATGAAGGAGTTGACCGCCTACTCTGACTGCCACTCACTCCAGTAACACCCTTTCTTTTTAGCTAGTGCTTCATGGCCTCTATCTCCGTTGCTATCTTTTTGATGATGGTGTCTTGGTCAATCAACTTGCTCTCTAAGTGTTGAGTGTGTGACTCTCGCTATCCACGGTGCCTTTCTAGGCTCAATTAGCACCCAAAACTCCTTGCACGTTTGTTTCACACATCTCTAGGGGGGCCCTAGCATGGAGATCTCCAAACCAGCCATCGTTGGAATGGCGGGCAAGTCATCGCGCCGCCGGACTGTCTCTGGCATAATTTTGTCAATAACAGACTTCAAAACGTCATCGTTGTTCGCCATGAAAAGTGATAAAAAAAGCTTAGAGGTCAAGGTTTTGCCTGTTGGATTCTGACAGACGGCGTCAATTGTATGGGGAGCAAATATTCTTCGCTTCTGTACTTCTTTTGTCTAAGCCTTGCATTATTCCGAGCGATGTCGTTTAACCTGAAAACACGACGACGGGGAGCCACTCGGCGGGTGTGTTGCCGAAAAACCCCTTCGACGATCAGCACCCTTGGAGAGAGAAGAAAGACAAAAACAGAGATAGCTTTATGTAAGGAAAGATTGCAAACCTATTGCATGGAGGCACTGCAGGATTTATATAGTTTGTGTGCGCACTACCTTGCTCGTACTTTCTTGGACGCGTGGATGTACTATCATTTTTTCGTCTTACACGTATATACGTCAATACTGCCAAACAACATTGACAAAACAGCCAAACAGTATTGACGTGTACAGATGGCGGGTTCTCTTTTTTGCATTCCGAATGGGCTACGTAGCAGTTCCTATCGAGTTGCCCTCAGCATGGTGCAATGTCGTCTACTCTTTGGAACCGCACTATTCCTAGCCAGCCTAGATCTGAGGCGCTCAGCTGGTTACTTCCAATCCGGTCAAGCCATGTCAACTTGCCCAAGTTAACCTAGCTCGGCCCTGGTGTGTGGCCAATGTAAGTAGCTCGATCGGGATCATTGACCTCAATAGTTCTTTAGCTCGGTTCACCCCTGTTTATTTAGACGAATCCCATCCAATTCCTAAGCTTGGTTAAAGGTGTGGTCATAACTTGACCGAGCTCGATCCTCGGTCCAAATAATGTTCGGCTTGCCTCTTAGCTTGGTTGTGCAATTCCAAACAACAACCCAAAGTAGCTTTTGCTCAGCCCAAACCTACTTCTGTTCGGCTCATTTATTTGGCATAAATTCCTCTCTTAGCATCCATTTACCAACTCATATGGCCTGCTCAATCTACATCCGCTAACTATGCAGACTGATACGAATTGATTTTTTTTCAATATTCTTAAATTCAGATGAGAGATTTTTAGATTCAATCTGATCCGCAAATACCCTACTCTATCTTTCTCAAAATATTGATAATAGTTAAAAATTTGAATCTTGAAATTCTAACATGTTCTAATTGCTGTTAGTATTTTGAAATGGCAACACTGAAGGATTTGAGGACAAAATATTATTGTCCCCTCTGTTTATAGTGGGTATATATATATATACATATATTTATGGAGGAACTAATAAACTAACTTATTGATTGAAAAATGATCAAACAAAAAAGTGAAATTTAGAATAAGTAGAGTTATTTAGCGCTTGTGCATTTATGATTCTTTGACTTCTGTAAAAGCTTTTTACGTTAAGCATGTTTGATAATCTTGTTATTATTATTATTTTTTTAAAATAGAAAATGATCAATTTTTCAATTTGGTATTTGTTTTAGCATATGTATTGATTTTCATTTTTTTAATAGAAAGATATTTTTTTTCCTAGTAAATTACACACCTCCTTTAAAGTTTGAAGAAAATACACTTAGTCCCACATTTTTGATATAATTAAACATATTGCCCATGAAATTTTAATTCAAATAACATTTAAGTTTTTTTTTTTTTGTTAAGTGTATGAATGATCACTTTAGTTTTGATTAATTTTAGTCACTTTAATTTTTACTAAAACGGAGGTCAGTTTAATTATGTTAAATTCATAGGGTTAATTAGTTTTTTCTCAAATATCAAGGGAGGTAACTGTAATTTATTATTATTATTTTTTATTTCTTTCTTCCAGAAATCTGTCAAATAAGAATATGACTGTTTTAAATTATTGAGCTAATTTTTTTTTGAAAAAACTAGTGTATATAAGCTGCAGGGAATATTTTGCAGGTAAAAATAAAGTGAAAGACATATGGTGCAGGTAAAGTACTACCTTACATTATGGAATGTTTCCATTTCCAACTATGCTATGCTGTTGTGTAGGGTATTAGAGAACATAACAAAGACAATACAAAATCAACAATAGTATGCATCACTATAACGTTATATAAAATTACAAAATATGTGACTTAATAAAAATAGAAGACAAGAAATTAAGGTTTTCTTTATTTAGTACTTATAAACGTAATTTATTGGCTTAAACTAAGTTTGTAAAAAAGAAAGAGAATTTATAAATCAATGGTACTATTCTAAAATAATTATAAATAAATTCATAAAAAAATTATAACTTTAATCATTAAAGTGTATAAAATTTAGGGAAAATCGGCCTAGGGTCCCTCTCCCACTTTTCGTAATGGAAGAGATCCACAAAGTTATTTTTTGATGTCTAAGGTCCCTAAACATAAATCAGATGAAAGTTTCACTGGCTCCTCTCTTTCCACTCACTGAAAGACCTCTCGATCGTCTTCAACACTGGACAATTCGATTCATACAAACTCAATTTGACCGATTCAACGATCGGAAACTCCGAAACCAAACTTCAATTAGAAACCCTAGGTTTGTCCGGGATTCAACATTGCGATTACGGCCTCAGTTGGCTCTGGAGGAGTTGTAAACAGCTCAAGAAACTCCAATTGCGAAGCTGCTATGCAATCGGCAATGAATCATCACTCTCATCGTTCGTCGAATGCTTAATTGGTCTCCAAGAAGTGGAATTGTGGACATGTAGGGCGATAATCGACGAGGTTCCTCTCCCTCCTCCTCTTTCATACACTTTCTCATTCTAGGGTTTCAAGTTCTTGAACCTCCTCAATTTCATTTTAATTCATCATCCCCTGTTTTCCCTACTCTTCCGTCAAGCTTTTACAGTCTATTTCATACACTTTCCCTACTCTTTTGTCCCTGATGCTTTAGATTTGCACCTTACAATGAACAAGTATGATGATCAATCTGGGAAGCAAGATGCAAAAGAACAAGAAATGAAATGTTTGATTGTAGGAGATGCAGCTGTTTCAGAGCCCGAGGAGACTAAGAGTTTTGGGGAGGAAAAAATTTCAACTTCTTCTGTGTTTGAAATAGGTGCTTCAGTTCCTGAAATTGAAAAGACTGAGAAGCAAGATGCAGAAGCACAAGCGAGCAATGATCTTATTTTGCAGGATGCTCTTTTGAAGCCCTGGTGGACAGACATGGATGGAAGATTCTGCATGGATGGAAGATTCTGGATGCTCTTTTGTATGTTTTATGGATAGAGAAAAAGTTCCTTTATCACATCATACATGGATGGAAGATTCTGCTTCTGGTGGACAGCCATCTACTTGTTGTGAACCAGAATTTCTCTGTGAAGCCCAGAGAAAATTCGACCAGAGAAATTCTCTGTGAAATGTGAAGTTCAGAGAAAATTGGACCAGAGAAAATCTCTGTAAACTAGAATTTCTTTGTGAAGTCCAGAGAAAATTCGTCTAGAGAAAATTCGTCTAGAGAAATTCTCTAGATCGAATTTTCTCTGACTAGTTGAGTCTAATTGATTCAATTTCCCCTTCTACTGCTTGTATTATATCTGTCAACTACACAAATGATGTGTTCTTGTACATGTGTGCTTTTGGTATTGTTGTTGTTTCTTGGTAATAAAGTTTGTGCATCATTTGTGCTGTTTAGTTACTGATATAAAGGTTGATGAAGATGTCGAATAAGAAGATAAACCTGGAGTTCGAAACCTTCAGCATCTCTGTGTTCTACAAGAGGCAAAGCAGCCAAGTAAAAGTCCTTTTCATCTCGTTATTGCTCCGAGCCTTCACTTCCAACTCGGCCGAATCCAGTGACCGTGACGATAATTCGAGCTTAAGCATTAGCGATTGTATGGAAAAGTGCTGGAACAATTGCAGTTGTGTTGGGTTCACCACAAGCAATAGCAATGCTAGTCCAGAGAAATTCTCTGGGTTCCAAATTAAGCATTCCAGGTTCCAAATTGTGAATTGAATTTTTTTTTTCATTTGAAGTTGAAACCAGAGAAATTCTCTGGTTTTTGAACTGAATTTTCTCTAGGTTGAAACCAGAGAAATTCTCTGATTTTTTAACTAAATTTTATCGGGGTTGGCCCAGAGAAATTCTCTGTGACCAATTTTCTCTGTGACGTGAGATGATGACAATGGTCATGATCCGGCGCTGAAGAAGTTGCAGAACTCTCCCATTAATGGAAGACTGAAGCGGAAATATAAAGGCCACGAATTGTATATGAAACACAATGGTAGAAAGAATTTTGAATTTACAGCCAATACATTGTTTTTTCTTAGGAATTGGGAAGAACTTGCATCAGGTGATAAAAGGGAAGGGGAAAAAAAAAAAATCATTCGTAAACTTCTTCAAGATAAAAAAGACATTTCTTGATTATCAGTGCACAAACATTCACCAAAAACATGCATGGTGTATGTGTGGCTCCCTCTGCATAAAATTCTGAGAATAATTAGATTTTCTAGAGAAATTTGGACTGAAATTTCTCTGGACCAATTTTCTCTGGACTGAAATTTTTCTGCACCAATTTTCTCTGGACTAAAATTTCTCTAGATCAAAGTTGAGGGACCTTAGACATTATGAAAATATTGTTGATGGACCTTAGACATCATAAAAATATTTGATGTCCTTTATGCTATAAAATCATAATATCAAGGACCTTAAAAAAAAAACTCCTAAAATTTACCATAAATTTATAATTATCTTTCAAAACTAACATTGATTTGTTATTTCTCCTATAATGAAAAGTTCATTTGGTTTTTTATTTTATTTTTATTTTTTTTATAAATTTATGTTGATTTTTCTAATGACTTTTTAAATGACTTAATTTAATTTTTTTCAGAGAGTCAAAAGTAACCTTTGAATTACTAAAGTGTGGCATAACAAAATATCACTAAAATTATAATTAAAGATCACTAGAGATATATAATGGGCAAAACACCAATAAATCTCAAATTTTAATTTGTTAAGCCATTTGGTCTTGCCTTTATTATGCAGACTAATAAGTCCTATTTGAATGTTAATTACGTATATACCTATTTATTTAACACGTAATTTTTTTTTGATGGAGGGTAAATGTAAGTTTTTACTGATGTTGTAATGACCAAAATACCCAAAAAGCTCACTATAGGCCTTTTTTCATATTTCTCTCCTTTTCGAACATTAGCAACATTAACTACATTAGCAACATCAACTACATCAACAACATCATCAACATCATCAAACATCAACTACATCAGCAACATTAGCTACATCAACAACATCATCAACATCATCAACATCAACTACATCTTCAACATCAACTACATCATCAACGTCATCAAACATCAGCAACGTCATCAAAACATCATCAACCTCATCAAACATCAGCAACATCATTTCACCACAAACATCACAAAGTCTAGAAGAACCCAATTGTTGAAGCGTAAGGGAATGAGTGTAGATCTGGTGTGTTATCTCCACTGGGAATTCTGCACAAAATTTGTGCAAAAAAAATAAACAATTTTGCAATTGAATGCAGAACCAGAGATCTTTTCCCAACACACGTTGCAAGATCATGGAAGCGTCGCGGCTTGGATCGGAGGAGAATTGAGAGGGGAAAGACTTGAGGAAGTCTTTGGAGTCGGATGGGAGGTAGAGATCGTCGAAGGTGAAATTGAGGTCGTCGAAATCAGTGTCAAAGGGTAAGGCGAGATCGAAAAAGAAGGAGTCGGATAAAAAGGCGGAGTCAAGGGGTGGGATTGCGAGGGCATCGAAGTCGGTAGGGTTAGGGTTTGGAGGGATGAGGTTGACGACGGCCAATTGGTCCGCCATTGCTAGGGTTTCCAAAACACGTCGGAGTTGTGTGTGTGTGTGTGTGTGTGTGTGTGTGTGTGAGAGAGAGAGAGAGAGAGAGAGAGAGAGAGAGAGAGAGGTGATTGTGGGGGGCTTGAATTCGAAGATGAAGGTGTTGGGGGTTATTCGAAGACGAAGGTGTTGATGTTGCTGATGTTTGACGATGTTGACGATGTTTTGATGATAACATATATCATACCAAAAATAAAAAAGACTAAATGGTTTAAGAAAAAACACTTAGGACTAACTAGAGCAACATTTACTAAAATGAGATTTATGAGTAATTTTTTCATATATAATTAGGTGTATGATACACACTAAAAACGGATGTGTACAATACAATTCTTCATATAAAAAAATTTAGTCTAACATTCTCCCTGATATTTCAAATATGATGTAATACTTTAACGGTCATATTTTGATATCAAGTATCAATTTCACCTAGTGTGCTAAAAGCTGATGTAACATTTGGCATTACTCCTTCATGCCAATTTTGATATGTTTTTATTTCATGTCTTTTTTTTGAAATAAAAGAGCTTTCATGTAAAATAAAATAGTTTAAATTTAAAAAATAATAAAATAATAAATTTGACATATTGTGTAGAGAGTTTCCATGTCAAATTGACATATGCTAATTTGTCACCTAAACTTTCAAAAAAAATTGACATATCAAATTTTAAAGGTTCGGATGGAGATATTTGTTTGAAATAATCTAAATAAGTATACTTTTTGACTTTTTATGAAAAGATATACAAAAAAATAGAGAGGTAATGTATCCTAAAAAAAGATAAAAAAAGATAAATAAATACACTTTTTTAGTGCAACCCAAACACTGCCATTATATGAAAATGAAAAAATAAAGAAAAGAAAAGAAAAAAGTGGGGTAATAAGATCACTTTTTTATATTTTCGAAGAGATGGGTCCAATGAAATTTCATAATTATTTTTTTGAATAAATTATAAATATATTTTTGAGATTTGCTCAAAATATAAATTGTCACTTATGATTTGAAAAATTACAAATATCTCATTATTGAAATTTTTTATTTAACAAAATTAACTAAAAAAATAAAATTCCTAACTGCTTTGTTATACAATTACAAAATTGCTTAAATTATTAATTGAAATATATTTTTGATATCATTAAAAATTATTAGTTAACTTGATAATTTATTAATAAAATGAGTCATTTGTTATGAAATTAAAAATTTCATTAATGTAATTTTCAAAAGAATAGAGGGTGATTCATATTTTAAACAAATTTCAGGAGTGTTTTTGTAATTTATCCTTATTTTTTTATCTGTCCTATCATAATTGTCCAGAATATATATATACTATTATATATGCAAGCACTTAGATTGATATCTTGAAGTGATCTCTCTTTATGTCAAGTGTCCAATTACCTAAAAAAAAAATTTTAAAAAAATGTTAGAGAGAGAATGGGGTAAGACTTGAACTTAAGACGAAAGATTTAATTAAAAAAACTCTCTCACTTGATATTGCAACTAATTGATGTTAAACATTTTATTTCATATTTATTTATTTAACTTGCACATTGTGTTCCAACTCTAATATAATATATTGTGGGGACATATTTTCTGAATACCAACACGTGGCATGGTGACGCCGACGTGTTAGCCGAGGTGCCACGTGCCCTGGTAGTTAAGCCGAGGTAATCTCGGATAAGCCGAGGTCATCTCCGAAGATGTCGGAATCCGAAGATAAGGGACAAGAGTCCTGAAGCAAAGAGGGGACTTAATTAAGATAAGGATAAACCTCTTAGGGAGTTTATCTCTATCTCCTAAAGAGTCCAGAGTAAGTACTAGGATTGGGGTACATAGAAGTCATATTTCTAGTTGGACTTGGATTAAGTATATTATAAAAGAAAGGCACCCCCGTGGGTCTAAGGTATGTAATTCATACTTTGAGTATTCAGTTTAATGCTTGATTATCCTTGAGAAACATACTGACTTGATCGTCGGAGTGCCCCCGGGTGGAAGAACCACCGCCGGAGCTTTTCCTTTCTGTTACAGGTTGCTGGAGCCATCTATTCTGCCGGTGCTTTGCTGCTGATCACTAAACGGGCAGTGTGGTCAGATTTTTACCCACACAATTTGGCGCCGTCTGTGGGAACGAAGGAAGAATAGATGGCCACTAACGGACAACAGGAAAATATTGGGGATGACGCTCCCACTGGGAGTGGCAGACCAATTGGCCTCGACATTGAAGGAGACAACCACAATTCAGAAGCCCGTGGCCAGGGCCACAGGGAAAACGACGTAAACCTGGAAGGCGACACGTCAAAAAGAACAAACCAAGGAACGTACTACAATGAAGATAACCTCCAGATATGGAGGGACAGGTGCCTACGGAGGGATGAGGAAGTAAAAGAATTGGCGGACAAGTTGGCAGACCTTCAGTCAGTCGTCAACTTCATGATGCAAAACAATGTAATGCAGCCACCATACCCGCTGCAAGATACGCCGATACCAGCGACCAATACCCAAAAGGGCGGAAGAAAAACAATCCCCGAGGTTCCTCAGCATACCAGGAGCGGAAGGCACTCTCACCGGCCTTCCAGGGAAGTCGGGCGAGAAAAGCCGAGGCAAGAAGAGTCCCGAAGGACGCAACACATGAAGAATCCAGACCCCAAAGAACATCGACATGTTCAGGGGCAAATAATCCACTTTGACACAACCCATGAAGAAAGACCCAAACGGACCCACCTCGAGGCCGAAAGCAGTGTGCTAAAAAGATTAAAATCCAGAGACAGCCGAGCTCCAGGGAGGAGCAAAGAAGACCTAAGGGACTACCTCAAAAGGAGGCAGCAGAACGCGGAAGCCGAGGTAAACTCTCCAGTAAAACCGAAGACAGCCTTCTCGGTGGAACTGGACAAATTCGAACCACCCAAAAGATTCAGTATGCCGAGGTTTCAAATCTATGATGGTAAGTCAGATCCAAACTTTCATGTCGGGCTGTACCTAAATTCAATGGCATTATATAGCGGGAACGAGCCGTTGCTCTGCAAAGTATTCCCCTCATCCTTTGGGGAAATTGCATCTGATTGGTTCCATAAGTTACCAAAAGGAAGCATAAAGACATGAGAAGGCTTGGCCGAGATGTTTGTGGCCAGGTTCGTGACCAACAAGCTACAACCCCTGAGGGTTGATGCTTTGATGGCCCTAAGAATAACCAAGGAAGAAGGCCTTAGGGCCTATGCGAAAAGGTACTACGAGGTGTTCAACCGAATACCTGAATGCAACCAGGAAGTAGCAGTCGTGTCTTTCAAGAACGGCCTGAAAGATGACTGCCCACTACGGAAGTCTTTGGCAAAAACACTGCCAAAGAGCATGGAAGAACTCATGGCAAGAATTGAGAAATACGCCAGGGCCGAGGAAGATACGTCGGGAAACAAAGAGGTGAAGCAAGAAAAGGGAAACGGCTCGCCAAAGCGAGGCCGAGTCAACAATGGACCCACCAGACAAGAAATAGAATTAAGAAATAAACAAGCGGTAACCACGGTATTCCGGATCCCAATCCATAAAATCTTGGATCGGATTCGAAATCAACCATATTATAGGGCTCCGGAAAGAGCACCAGGGGAATTCATGGGAAGAAACGTCGGCAGACGTTGCGCCTACCACAATGAAGAAGGGCATCCAACTCAAGGTTGCAGAGCCTTAAAAGCACACTTGGAGGACCTAGTAAGGCAAGGCCTCCTGAGGGACCTGGTCGATGAGGCCAGAACAAGGGAAGAACAGGCAAGGTTGCCTCAAGCACCAGCAGCACCCCCTCCCCCAGCACAGCTACCACAGGCAGGAGAACCAAGGGTGGTCAATGTGATCCACTCAAGGGTCAACGAAAACGAAGTCAGAGGAGAAACCCAGAGGGTAAGACATTTACAGCATATCTACCAAGTTGGGGACAAGAGACATCGGCCAGAAGAATGCCAAGGGCCAATGATAGCCTTTACCGAAGCCGACCTAGAATTGGTCCAACATCCGCATAATGATGCCTTGGTAGTATCCCTCCAGGTTGGGGAGTGCCAAGTAAAACGCATCCTAATAGACCAAGGCAGCTCCTGTGATATCATGTACGTCAGATGTTACAAAGAGCTAGGACTTCACCCCGATGACCTAGAGCAATCCAGCGGCCCGATGGTCGGCTTTAATGGAACGCCGACATGGCCACTGGGTCCAACAAGCTTGGAGGTACAAGCCGGCACTAAGAAGATCAGGACAGAATTCCTGGTCATTGACACACCCTCACCATACAATATCATCCTTGGAAGACCGTGGTTGCATGCAATGGGGGCAGTTCCCTCGACGTTGCATCAACTACTCCGGTTTCCAACAGAGCATGGGATTGAAGAAGTCAGAGGGGACCAACTACAAGCCAAAAATTGCTCCATGGCAGCAATAAAGTCCACCTGTAGTATACGGGAGCCAAAGAAAGCAGAAGTTGAAGATGAGGACATAGAAGTCCTGGAAGATGTTGGGAAAGAACCAGCCGAGAAAAGCGAAGAGGCGCTAAAGAAAATCCTCGTCCAGGAGGGCGACGAAGAACGATTTTTTCTTCTCGGCTCCGGCTTAGCCAGAGAAGAGGAAAAGGAACTGGAAGATTTTTTAAGGGCAAACATAGAGGCGTTCGCCTGGACACCCTATGAAATGCCTGGCATTGACCCCGAGGTCACTTGCCACAGTCTGAACGTCGACAGATCGGCAAAACCAGTGATTCAACGAGCCAGAAGGCCGACGTTATTACACGTCGAAGCAGTGGAAGAGGAGGTAGACAGACTCCTTGAAGCCAGGGCCATCCGAGAAGTTCAGTACCCGACATGGCTGTCCAACACAGTAGTAGTAAAAAAGAAGAATGGCAAGTGGAGGGTTTGTGTAGATTTTACCAGCCTCAACAAGGCTTGCCCAAAAGACAGCTTTCCTCTGCCCAAAATCGACCAACTGGTAGACGCCACCTCGGGACATGAAAGGATGAGTTTTTTAGATGCATACAGAGGGTACCACCAGATTGCTATGTACCCTCCAGATGAGGAGAAAACCGCGTTCATCACCCCGAAAGGCCTGTACTGTTACAGGGTAATGCCTTTCGGGCTGAAAAACGCAGGAGCAACCTATCAGAGGTTAGTGACAAAGATGTTTAAACACCTGATTGGCAAAACGGTGGAAGTTTACATCGATGACATGGTCGTAAAGACCAAGAAATCAGAAGGTCATCTTGCCGACCTAAAAGAAGTCTTTGACATACTCAAACGATATCGGCTCCGACTCAACGCCTCGAAGTGTGCCTTCGGAGTTGGGTCAGGTAAATTTCTAGGGTATCTGGTAACAAGAAAGGGCATTGAAGCCAGCCCAGACCAAATCAAGGCCATCCTGGAACTACAGAGTCCAACATCGGCAAAGCAAGTTCAAATGCTCACTGGAAGGGCCGCAGCCCTGAACCGATTCATCAGCAGAAGCTCAGACAAGTGTAGACCCTTCTTCAACCTGGTGAAAAAAACCACAGACTTCCTGTGGACGGAAGAATGTGAAGCTGCCTTAGTCGACCTGAAAAAGTACCTGACCACAACCCCGGTCCTTTCTAACCCAGTCCAAGGGGAGGAATTATTTTTATACTTAGCAGTCTCTGAACACGCAGTCAGTGCAGTGCTAATCCGAGAGGAAAAAGGGGAGCAGAAGGCTGTCTATTATGTAAGCAAGACTTTGGCTAACGCGGAAACAAGGTACCTTCCACTGGAAAAATTAATGCTAGCCTTGGTAATGGCCTCAAAGAAATTGAGCCATTACTTTCAGGCACACAAGATTGTGATTCTAACAGAGCACCCATTGAAGTCCTTATTACATCAAGGAGACTTAACAAGAAGGATAGCAAAATGGGCAGTAACACTGGGCCAGTTTGACCTGGAATTCAGGCCAAGAACAGCAATAAAAGGCCAAGTTTTGGCCGACTTCGTCGCAGAACTCACACCTGAAGCCATCACACCTCAGGCTCCGTCGAGCCGAGATAAGCATCACCCCGACAAACAAAAAGAAACCCAGTCAAAGGCAAAACAGCAAGAGAAAGAAAAGCTCAGACCATGCAGCATCTACATCGGCGATTCGTTCAGACTATTTGTCGATGGAAGTTCAAACCGCCAGGGAGCAGGAGCAGGAGTACTGCTGATATCTCCAGATGGAGAAATTGTAGAACAGTCCATCCGGCTGGGGTTCAGAGCCTCCAATAATGAAGCGGAATATGAGGCATTAATTGCAGGACTAAAGCTAGCAGCAGCAACAGAGGCAGACGAGGTAATTGTTTTTTGTGATTCACAATTAATTGTTAACCAGTCAACAGGAGAATTTGCAGCCAGAGACGAAAGAATGTCGGCATATGCAAAGGAAGTCATCCGACTGGCGGCCCTATTCCAGAACTGCAGATTACTCCAAGTAAGCCGAGATGACAACACCCACGCCGACGCGTTAGCCAACCTGGCCAGCTCAATTCAAACTGGAAAAACAAGGACAATTATGATCGACTACATGTCGGCCCCGAGCATAGATAAACAGAACATTGAACAAGAAGCAATGTGCGTGGGCTTTGGACCAAGCTGGATGGATGCAATCATTGCATTCCTAAAAGAGGGGAAGCTGCCAGCAGACCATAAAGAAGCACATAAAATTAGGCTGAAATCGGCCAGATTCAGTCTAACAGCGGAAGGCCATCTCTACAGGAGGTCCTTCACTGGACCACTTTTAAGGTGCGTACACCCTTTACAGGTTGAAGATTTTCTTTATGAGATTCATGAAGGAATTTGTGGAAGCCATACTGGGGGCAGATCGTTAGCCCATAGGGCCATTACCCAAGGGTATTGGTGGCCCTACATGCAAAAGGATGCCGAAGCCTATGTAAAGAAGTGTGAGCAATGTCAAAAGTTTGCACCTCTGATACATCAGCCAGCTGCCGACCTAAACCCAGTATCCAGCCCTTGGCCGTTTGCCCAATGGGGCATGGATCTGGTTGGACAACTTCCCCAGGCAACTGGGCAGAGAAAATACTTGCTGGTAGCAACAGACTACTTCACAAAATGGATAGAGGCAGAACCTCTTGCCAAAATCCGAGATGTGGATGTCAAGAATTTTATTTGGAAAAACATAATCACCAGATTTGGGATTCCAAGAGCTATAGTTGCCAACAACGGAACATAATTCGACAGCAAACTGATCAAAAACTTTTGTGCAAAATTCAAGATCAAGAATTATTTCTCAACACCAACTTTTCCTCAAAGCAATGGGCAAGCAGAGGCGTCCAACAAAGTAATCCTGGATGGAATAAAGAAGAGGCTCCAGGCAGCAAAAGGAAAGTGGGTGGACGAGCTACCCAACGTACTTTGGGCATATCGGACTACGCCGAGAAGATCAACAGGAGAATCCCCCTTTGCCATGGCCTATGGCACAGAAGCAGTCATCCCATTGGAGATCGGCATCCCAGGGATCAGAACCCAAGGAGTAGAAAATGGCACCAATGACATACTCTTAGCCCGAGACCTGGATTTACTAGAAGAACGAAGAGAGAAGGCTGCAATTCAGCTTGCAGTATACCAGCAACAGCTTGCCAGAGCTTACAACAAGAAAGTTAATCCAAGGGATTTTCAAGTTGGCGACTTAGTCCTAAGAAAAGTCGTCGGGAACAGGAAGGATCCCAGGGAGGGCAAGCTTGGCCCAAACTGGGAAGGACCCTACAGAGTTACTTCAGTATTAGGCAATGGAGCATATCGGCTTGAAGACAATGAGGGCAAAGCATTGCCCAGACCCTGGAATACTTGTAATTTGAAATTCTTCTATCATTAAAAAAAAAAACATCATTGTTTGGCCGATATTATCAATAAAGTCTTTTCAGAATTCTCTCAACATGTATGATTGATGTTTATTGAAGACATATCAAACTCAGGCAAACTAAGCCGATATTATTCCTTGATCCACTTGTTGAAATTTGTAGCAATTTACAAGTTGGAATCAAGCTGATTCCTTATCTTCACTTGTTGAAATTTGTAGCAATTTACAAGTTGAAGATAAGCCGATGTTATTCCTTGATCCACTTGTTGAAATTTGTAGCAATTTACAAGTTGGAATCAAGCTGATTCCTTATCTTCACTTGTTGAAATTTGTAGCAATTTACAAGTTGAAGATAAGCCGATGTTATTCCTTAATTCACTTGTTGAAATTTGTAGCAATTTACAAGTTGGAATTAAGCTGATTCCTTATCTTCACTTGTTGAAATTTGTAGCACTTTACAAGTTGAAGATAGGCCGAGGTTATTGCTTAAGTTTTCATAGCAATATGTGGGTTGTTTAAACCCTAGAGAAGATGCTTAACACTTGTTGAAATTTGTAGCAATTTACAAGTTTATGTTAAGCCGACGTATGATCACCCACTGAGGTATACAGAAAATTAACGGGTTGAAGCAAAGGTTAAGTATATTGTTTAGACACTTGTTGAAATTTGTAGCAATTTACAAGTAGATTAGAACGAAATCATTGTTTAAATACTTGTTGAAAACTTGAAAAAAAGATGGCAAAAGTATACATTGAGTAGTATATGTTTTGTGCTTATCAAAATTTATACAAGGTTTGCAGGTCAGTATCTTGCCGAAGTAAAAGCTTTGCAGTTATACCCGAGGTATGTAACCCCGAGAAGATTGCACAAAGAAAGCAGAAAGCAAGCAAAAATTTCTAAGTATAGAACTACGCAGAAGCAAACAACAGAACATCATAAGATTGACATATCCATAGCAAGAACAGTTGCAAATACATACTGAAAAAGGCACATCGGCCATAAGAAGGAATATACATTGTCCGGGAATTGAAAGAAAAAACAAAGTCCAAAATCCAGAAAAGAAAGAAGGGAAAATCAAGACTCTTGAACATCAGCAGCAGCAGGAACTGGAACCTCGGATGATTCAGCTGGAATCTCCTCGGCCACCTTCTCCGCTTGTATTTCGGCATCTATCTCTGCCAAAGTTGTGTCAAGACTTCTTTCAGTCAGAAGGAGGTCAGATGATAGACACCCTGGAACAGACTCCTTGGACACTTCCTCAGCATCATCACCCCCCTCATCTTGAGTTAAGTCCATAACCAGTTCAGCGGGAGGAGGGGACTTGACTTCGGCAGCATTCTTGGGTTTTCTCACCAAGGCCTCACCATCATCATTTTCTTCATCTTCCTCCTCGGCCTCGGACTCTGACTCACCAGCAGGAGGAGGTGGAGGAAATGGTAACGGAATAGCATCGGCCTGACGCAATGGCGAGTCAGCAGGAAGGTCAAGCTTCTTTATCAAGGACATCCAACCAAGGGAAAATCCCCTGTTGCATGTCTGCCTGACTTGAAGCTTGTAGTCTTCTGCAACGTCGGCCATACCTTGAGCATAGGCCTTTTCATCGGCCTCTTTGATTTCGGCCTCCTTGGTGGCCAACGCTTGTTGAAGTTCTTTTTGCGCTTGGACCTTCTGAGCCTCGGCCTCCCTTTTCTCGGCTTCAGCTACTTTTTTAACGGCTTCAGCAGCTTCGGCCTTTTCAAGAGCTAAGGTTTGGTTCTTCGTTGCAGCCTCGGCTTGATCCTCTAGTTTTTTCATTTTTACTTCAAGGGCCCTTAATTCTCTCTTCATTGAAGTTGCTTCCCTCTTCATATCAACCAATCTTTGACGATTCTCAAAGGATTGCATTGAAAATGAATGGGCATGTTGGATAGCCTGAATGAAAACAGAAGTATCAAAAAATTTTCTCAGAAAGAAAAAGAAGGAAGAAACATAAATACAAACAGAAATACTTACTTGAGCAGAGTGTTGGAGCATAAGAGCATAATTTTCATACTCACTAAAACTGGCATTTCGCTCCAAGTCATTCGGTAGGAGGAGAGCAGTGCTAAGAGCGACAGCAACATTAATGTCGTCAGCACTCTCGCTAGCCATAATGGGCCTGTCCTCCAGAGATAGATCAGGGGCCCATGGGACGTCGGGCTTCTTTGAAGCCGAGGTCGTCGCAGACGATGACCTTGGCCGCTTTGTTTGTGTAGACCCTGAGGGTTGACCCTCAGCAGATCTCTTGGTGGAGACAGAGGCTGATTTCTTGCTTTCTGCCAGCTTTGAAATAGGCACAGTATCTTCAGCTTCGGCATCTGTAGCCTTGGCCTTAGGCTGAGCCCTTTTTTCTCTCTTTTGTTTGGGTGGGAGCATTGTTTGCGCTGGTGCGGCTTCGGCGTCAGTTGGAATGTCGGCAAGAAGATCTTGGACGACAGGCTTTGAACGAACCATTTCGGCTGTTTTTACAAGCTTTCTTCGGCGTCTACGTTCTGGAATTGGTATTAAGTAGGGGGCCGAAGTTGATGGAAGGTCGGCTGGGGCAGATGTGGATTCTTGATCTGTTCGGGATGTAGAAGCAGTTAAGGTTGTGGTTGTAGGTGGAGAAAGGCTCTTTTTCCTTTTTCTTGGGACGTCGGGTAAGGTGGATTTGTATGTAGGGATGAAGTTTAGTAATACTGGGGCTTTTCGTTTATGGATTGGGAGGCCAAGAAGTGTTTTCAGATCTGTTCCTGGGAAGAAGGATTGGCGAAAATTTTTCGGTGGCTGATGAAGATCTGCAAAGAAACAGACGTCAGAAATAAAGTATTAAAATCTTAAGTAAAAACAACTAAGTGTTGACTCAGGGCTCTTACTCTTGCCCTCTGTAAGTGTTCGAGGAAGAGGGTAGAGGTGGACATCTTCATCTGGGCCAAATTCCCAATTTCCAGAGGCAATAAGAAAGTCATCTCCAGCCCCCTTGTTGGAGTCTGGAAGGTCGGCTATAATCTTGTACTGAGTGGATCTCGGCTTAAGGTAATAGGCAAAACCCCTATCCTTCAGATCGAGAGGACACATGGTATAACAATATTGAAGGTCGGCCAGGGTGATTCTAAGGTTTTCTTGCCTAGCTAAGGCAATAATACCGTTAATTACCCTATAGGAGTTGATAGTAAGTTGCATAGGGTTCAGCTTATAGAAATGGAGAACTTGACGAAAGAGGGGATCGAGTGGAAGCCGAAGTCCACATTCGGTAAAAGCAACTATTGGAAAGGGCATTGTATGATCTGTGGGCACGATGGTATCATTATCCCCAGCCAATTTAAGATGAACATCGGCTGGGATAGAGAATTCTTGTCTAAAGTATTCAAGTTTTGTTGGGGTATTCACCCTATGCCTCCACATACCCATTATGTTGGCTTAAACTAAGAGGAATCTGTCTTAAAAGATGGGCGTTTTTCAAGTTTCCCTAAAGATTAAGGGTTCTACAGACAAATCCCAAATCTATGAACTATGAAGATAAAGATCGAGGGCACAGATCTGGGACAGATACAAAAAAGAAGAAAACAAAGACGAAGTTTCAGATTCAAGAACAGAGGTATAGTTCTCAGAAGCAATAGAGATACAGAAACAAATCAAGAAACAGCGGCAAAGAGAATGATGAAAAAGCATAGAAGCTCAAAGTATAGCCACAAATTCAAGAGACAAATAAATCCCAGACCTCGAACAAAATCAGTAATGGCAGTAGACAGACAAAAGCACATAAAGAGAATTGAAGAATTAAAAGAAAGGGTCTTACCAGAACAAATGAAGCCAAGGCAGTGCTCACCAAACCCAGAAACCAGTTGCAACAACAAAGAGGGCTTTTGCAAGAATGAAGGATCAAAAGCAGTTCCAGAAGAAAGTTTGAAGCAATGGCGGATTCGAAGAAGAAAAAGCTTTCAAAAAGAGAGAGAACGAGAAGACAGAATGAAAAAAGTGAAGGAAAAGAAGAGGCAAAAAAGAGTTTTGTCAAAAATTTGAAACGGCGGCAAAAATAGGGCAATTATTGCGCCTAGAGCAACGCACGCGTCAGACGGCGCAGACGAACGAACAGACAGCTTCAGGCGCGTCACTGACACGCTCCAATAAAGACGAAACACGTAAAAGAAACAGTTAGATATGCATGACAGCTCATGCGCGTAGGGGAGTACGACCGAAGCCTCGTTCTTCGAAGAGAACACGTCGGCTGAAAGAAGATAATCTTGGCAAAACAGTTTTTTTGAACCATTGCTCAGAAAAGAAGTGACAAAATTTCGAACAGTGTACGTTCCATCACCTCAGAATGCCGAGGTAATGGAACCTAGGGGGCAGTTGTGGGGACATATTTTCTGAATACCAACACGTGGCATGGTGACGCCGACGTGTCAGCCGAGGTGCCACGTGCCCTGGTAGTTAAGCCGAGGTAATCTCGGATAAGCCGAGGTCATCTCCGAAGATGTCGGAATCCGAAGATAAGGGACAAGAGTCCTGAAGCAAAGAGGGGACTTAATTAAGATAAGGATAAACCTCTTAGGGAGTTTATCTCTATCTCCTAAAGAGTCCAGAGTAAGTACTAGGATTGGGGTACATAGAAGTCATATTTCTAGTTGGACTTGGATTAAGTATATTATAAAAGAAAGGCACCCCCGTGGGTCTAAGGTATGTAATTCATACTTTGAGTATTCAGTTTAATGCTTGATTATCCTTGAGAAACATACTGACTTGATCGTCGGAGTGCCCCCGGGTGGAAGAACCACCGCCGGAGCTTTTCCTTTCTGTTATAGGTTGCTGGAGCCATCTATTCTGCCGGTGCTTTGCTGCTGATCACTAAACGGGCAGTGTGGTCAGATTTTTACCCACACATATATTGTATATATATATATATATATATATATTAACTTGAATTACTAGCACATAGATATTCAATTGTAGCATAATTTTGTGAAACATGAGCAGTAACAATTTTCAGCGTCACTGTAGTTTATGGATAATTATGATGATTTTTCCTCAGAAAAAATGCCCATAAATATATTCAGAAAGTGGGAGTGGGGTGGATTGAACCTAATATACTTTGAATTTTTATCAATAATTAATCTGATTTACACAATTTAAATTTTAAAATAAATTTAAATTCTTTTTCTGAATTTATAACATTGCTGTTTTCTTTCACGTGGGCTGCTGACCAACCATAGTAAAATTGAACTGGCATCATATTTTGTTGTTTTCTCTTATTTTTCAACAGTTTCCTGGAAAATTACTACCAACATTTTAGACAATTTTAAGCATTTTCATCTGAAAGATTTATATTTTAGTTAGAGAAATTACATTTTAGTGACTCTTTCACAAAATATTTACATATTTATAAAATTTATCACTTATCTAAAATCATTTAAAAATTTTGTATTAAATTGTAATGACTCTTTTTAGTTATGTCTCAATAGTTTTATAATGAATCGTACAAACTAACGTATTAGACTATTATTTATAGTACTATTATGTTGTATTATAATAACTTTTAGTGGGAATTAAGTAGGATTTGCTTGCATTTTGCTTGGATATTCGGAAGAATTTTTTGTTTTAAATAAATAATTAATATAATTTGGAAGGATTTTGTGTCATGTTGTGTTTACAGTTTCATTGTCTGCCAAATTTCATATTCGATTCATTCAAAAGTGGCGAGAATAATTGACTTAAATCACTTCCCCCCTCTAAAATTTGGAAGGGGAGAAGTCTAAGAGCAACTCCAACAGTCAATTGGTAAAAAGAATAGCCAAAATTATAATTTAGTGATGAATGATGCAAAAAAGTTATAGAATAGCAATGTTGTTCTAATGGAAAAATTGCTATTTTTTAACTTAACTGGATGATCGAACTAACGACCGATCGGACGATCGACGAGCTTCAAAATTCACTTTCTGCAACTTCACCAAGTGGTTGACCACCCGGTCATCTACCAGTTGACCACCTAGTCATCCACTCGGTCAACCACCGGCTTCTAAAATTGTTGCACTGATAGCTTTAACTGTAGGTAAAACTAGTGCCAAATTTGATGAAAGATATAATGTATGTATAATTGAGCGGCTCTGATAGCTCACCGTTGAGGATGAAAAAAGTGAACTCCATACTATTTTATGGTTAATAACATCTCAAATGCCTTACCGTTGGAGTTGCTCTAAGATCTTCAAAATCAGATTGATCAAATAGCCGTAAAACATTTATTAGATTATATTTATTTTTTAAATAATAAATAATTTTCAAATTTGTTATGATGGTTACGATTATCCCATTTTTTTTATTTTTATTTTTTTTTCCATAAATAAACTATTCAAAGAGCCTTATCAGATAAACAATTTAAATCGTTAAAATTAATTCTGTAATGGACTTACCCAATAACACAACACCATTCACTTCACTTTGCCAACCAAAGACAATCTTGACCCATTCTTACCTATCCTATTGACATATGGCTTTGTTTGCCCGGTCGTTAACTTCAGGTCCCTCAGGATTAGTCCTGACTTCCCTTAAAATCAACGGGTTGGGGATACCTGAGTTATTAAAAAAAAAAAAAAAAAATATGGCCTTGTTTGGTAAGTTGACTATTTTAATTGATTATTTAATTTTTTGATTATTTTAATCTGGCCAAAATAGTCGTGTTTGGAAAGTTGGTTGACTTTTTTTTTTGTAACTGATTTGATGGCTGCGAGAGAAAAAATAAAATGATTATAAATTAAATATGACATTTTATCTTATTAATTATTTTAATTTATTTTATCTTTTAGTGAACTGTTTTAACTCAATCTTCTTCCGAAACAAGGCCAGAGTAATACAAAGTAGAAGGAAACCATATTTGTTACCCATTACATAGATGTAAAGAATGTTTGAAGCATACACATAAACCTTAACAAACAAAGTTGAGACATGTTTATATTAATTTTTTATTTTAAGAATCATGACGAGTTAGTCCATAAGACTTTTTATTTTTTAAAAGATTGTTTTTAAGACTAAAACTCATAAATCGTTGTGAAAGGCAAGTATGACTTATTGTTTACATGAATATTATTTGAAGAGTTGTTTTTGTTACTTTCAAATTTTAATTTTTCATATTATTTATTCCAAGTTGGGAATGACTATGTCTAATATGATATAATATTGATATATATATATATATATATATTTATTTATTTATTATAAAAATGGCAGGATTGAG
Organism: Camellia sinensis; assembly: GCF_055761805.1. Taxonomy (NCBI): domain Eukaryota; kingdom Viridiplantae; phylum Streptophyta; class Magnoliopsida; order Ericales; family Theaceae; genus Camellia; species Camellia sinensis. The sequence continues at coordinate 85,803,522 of NC_138974.1, forward strand.
ACTATAACCATATTATTCTATGTCGATTGATGTGGAAAAAGCCCAACGCAAGTGGCTTACATATTTCTTTGTGAAGTCTCTATCTATCCATCTATATTTTTTATGGTATCTATTTTTTTAATAGGAAAAAGGATAAACAAATTAATAAATATCATAATTTTTGTTTGTTTATTTATTTATTAATTAATGTGTCATGCAATAAAAAAAAGTTTGAAAATATGAAACAGATAGAAAGACATGATATATTTTTTTTAATTCTATAATTATAATATTAGATATCATATTTGGCTTTTGTTTTCTCCTTCGCTAATTGCTTATGGGTAAATGAGCGACTATATTTCACAAATTTCTAACACTTTTCGCACACTAGGCCACAATCATATATTTGGTTTTTATTTATTCTTTTTTTTTTTTTTTTCTTCTGTAGGTCAGAGAGATGACTGGGGACAAATTTTTAACATTGCTTCACATTTAATCAATTGACATTTGATTCCAAAGGACAATCTTATACTAAACTGATTTAAATTTACGAAATACCATTTTAACCCAAAAAAATAAATCAAAACACATTGCCTCACATTGATGCCCGATCACATGTAGAGATGACAAAAAGACGAGAAATGAGATAAATGGACCCGAGCCGAGATAAAGATTTGGCTCACGAGAGATTACCATGAACAAGTTCTAATGTCATGTTAAAATTATTGTCAATATTCAATTCAAAACTAATTGGTTATGGGTGAAAGTACTTTTATAGTATACAAATTAAGTTTAGGTGGTATAGATAGACAATTGTGAGACAAATTTCTAATAATTTTAAATATTTAAAAAATACTAATCTATATATTTTTCTTACTTATCATTACACGTCAAAATAGTGAGTTCTATATGTATTTATTAAAGCATGTCAATTATTTTTGTGTCTAATAATAATAAAATTTTATGTAAGACATTACTCTAACATAAATAACGACAAATTTTGTTTTATTTATCAAATTGAAATGTCCTATTTTTAAAAAGAGAATATATGGAGTAACTTTTTTCTTGTTTTTTTTTGGGAGTAATTACTAAGTGATCTCACACAAGGGCATGCTATCATTGAAGTTTTGGGCTACATGTAGGAAACATTTGATCTAACATTAAGATATTGACTACTCACTTCATTCCCTCCAAAACAATAATATGATAGTGACCACCACCACCACCACCATCATCATCACCATCTCATGGCACCATTTTGACTCAAGAATATGCCTGCATGTGCACTTCATCCTCATCATAGACTACAATGTTACCATTTTCATCCCCTAACATGACCTCTCTCTCTCTCTCTCTCATTATATATATATATATATATAAATCATGCATATTTTCATATAGTCAATGTACATTAATTAAATTAGTCAGAAATGGGAGCTGGTGAAACCAAACCTTCCCACCAATATTTTGCAAAAGAAAGGTGATGGATTGGACCCTATAGAGCAACAAAGTCATCCTTGAGGGAAAGAATAAGGCTTTCCTTGGACTAATTAAAGACTTTAAAAAAATGTGTATATTCTCTTCACCCAACTAAAGGATCCTGTTGGGTCTTTGTGGGTCTACCACATGACTTATATTAATAATTTGAATAATTTTATTTTAGAATAAAAATTAAAGTTGATTGGATAAATTTAGTTACATATGTATTGTCTATTTTTAAAATTATAAGTGGCATCTATTAATGAGCAATCTATTTTCAAAATCATATATACTATTTATTATTTTAAAGACAAATACAATTTAATTTTGTGACTACAATTATTTAATCAATTATAATTTTGCATGTATAATCGATTTGAAATATCCTAAATCATAAATAATTTCGATTATCGACGTGAATTGGCTCAATAAGGACCCTCCAATTAATATCACCAACGTGAGAGAATATGCATGAAAAAAAGGAAAAAAAAGAAAAAGGAAATTACAAATGCCCCTAGGATCCTTCATTGACAGAACAGAATGACTGTTGCAGGCTTGCAGAGCAATCTCAGTGCTTGTTTGGGTAACTTAAAAAAATGTATTTTCTTTTTGTATATATACATTTATTTAAGTCACATCAATCAATATCTATATGAACATTTTCTCTTTATTTTTCTAATTATTTTATCTATTTTTTTACAAAATTCTTTTTATAAAAAATTAAAAAATACACTTATTTAAAACATTCGAAACCAAATTTGCGTATAAAGAAAATCAACCTTGCTTAAGTAATTTTTGCTCATAAAGAAAATCAAATTCGCACCAAAGACGGTTCACACGGTCTCAAAATAAATAAATAAAAACATAAACACAGTTGAAAAAAAAAAAATTAATTAAGATTTGAAAAAAAAGATATAATAAAGTATTACAATTTTGATATAATTATATCGATCACTCTTTCAGTAAGGCTAAAGGGGCCAGAATTAACACAGATAGTGGGAAGGCAAAAATATTAACAAAATAAATTATATATTTTAATGTAAAAGAGATGATAATATTATTAAAATTTTAAAATTTTATTAGGTCTCACTTGTAAAATTTACTATATTTTTTTCTAAATTTTAAAAGAAATCACTATAATTCACTCTAAAAAATGATAAATAAAAAGGTTTACTATATCATTTTTAAATTCAACGGAAGTTAATATAATTTACCCAAAAAGGTAAATGAAAAGGAAAAAATAATAATAAATAAGAGTAGCTTTTTCCACATTGAAAATAAGAAAGTTGAAAGTAAAATTTCTAAATACGAAGCGAAACAAAACAAATATGTTGTGGAGCGCCTAAAAGTCCAATCAGAGTTTTGTCATTTTCTTTCTCTTTTTGAACCTTTTTATTTTCCTCCTTTTTTCTTCTTCTTTTTTTTCAACAATTTAACCTAAAAATCTGTGTACTATAACCAAGGGAGGTCGCGGCAAATACAAGCAAATATATTTGGCCATCATATGAAGGTTTCAACGACATAATATTCCCAACATCTTTATTCTTTCCTTTAATTTTTTTTTTAATATTCAAAATAATCTTCAAGATTGTTGAATAGAGTTTTTTTTTAATATATTTTTTTATTAAGATAGGATTGAAAAAAAGAGTTTGGTATTATTAAAGTTGAAGATTTAATTTTATGAGTAAAGTTGATTTATTGTGGGATTAATTTGTACTCATGTTAATAATGTGAATCGTTCATTTCATATGACAAATTAAGAAGAATGCATGTAAAAAATTGAGTTGATCATACATAAGTAATCACATGATTAAATCACATATATTATAATACATGGATGAACTATTCTTAAAAATATGTAAACTATATAGATGGAAAGGATCTTGTAGTGTAACAATCGATGCCAGATTAATTTAATTTTTTACATAGATAATATTTTTAATTAATTGTATAAGATGGATGGTTTTAGATTACTAAAGTGAGTCTAAGTTAGGAGTCATATCTCTATCTCTAGAGTGATTTTTCTCTGAGTGATAAGATTAGCTCTTGTGAGTTAGAAAGTGAAATTATTATTTTACCCTCAACTTTGATAAAATTAAATCTCAGCCTTTCAACAAATCATTCTAAGAAAAATCATTCTAGAGGATCCTCTCCCCAAAATTAGTCTGATAATAGATTAATTTCACCGTGAAATTGAGATCTTTAACTTTAACAAATTCAAACTTTGAAAAATATATATAAAATGTATTAAACAATGTAATATATATATATATATATATAAATGTTTTGAAATATATAAAAAAAAACATATTAAAATTATGGGTATATAACTCCTTACTTTCTGAGTCATAACTAACCAAATATAAAAAAATCATAACCAACTATAAAAAGTCATTATCAAATATTTCAAAATAATATCATAACTAAAAAAAATTAATTATAATTAAAAAAAATACTATAATTAAAAGTACATATGATGTAAAAATACGTATAATAGAATTCTCGTTTTTATGTTTCATATTGACAACTTTCATCATTAACATAACTGTGTTTTGAAAAGTTAGTAAAAAATTATTTTTTTGATTTTTTAACTTTTTTGGCAAAAAAATTGACGTTTTTGATAATTTTTTTGTGACTTTTTTAGAAAAACTTAGTAAAAAGTCAAAAAATTGACTTTTTACTAACTTTCCAAATTGCTATTTATTTTTTCAGTGGTGCTACATCCCACTAAAAAGGGATCACTAAGCCAGCTCTAATGAGCTGGTAGTGCTGAAAATTAAAAAAAAAAAAAAAACAAAGAGTAAAACATCACATCAATTGAGTTTACAATATTTTTAGAGCTATTAGAGCTCTTTATTTTAGCGCTCTTAAACAATTTTGTTATTTATTTTTGCAACCTACTCTTTTTCTCTTTGGTGTAAAACATCCTTTTCAACTTGGAGAACAGTAAAAAAGAAAAAAAAGAAAAAAAGAAAAAAGAAAAAAGGATGGCCTTGTCCCTAATCATGAGAAATGATTGTTCAAAATTGCTGAAACCTAAATCACTTTCTCTGGTTTGATTTTTTTTTTGTTTTTAATTATTTTTATATATATTTTTATATATTTTAGATGTACATAATTTAGATCTATTTAACAAATAAAATAATTACAAAAAAAAAATGACTCTGAAAAAAAAAGAGAACAAAAAAAAAATCATATTTTCGTGTCTTTTTTTTAATTTTTTTAATAAAAAAAACTAATAAATATTTATTTTTAGACGCATCTAAAAAGTAATATACATATAACTAAAATATTTTTAAAATTTACTAAAAACAAAAACACAAAAAAAAATAAAAATAAAAAATAATAAAAAAAGACTAAAAATTTGTATCATATGATTATCAATAAATGGTAAAGTGTATTAAGGCACTGTTTGGCAAGAGGTTTTTTGTTTTTTTTTGGTTAAAATCCATAAAAAGATTAATAAGACAAAATATCACATTAAACTCATAATCATTTCACTTTTTCTCTTATAAATATCACATCAAATTATTAAAAAAAAATCTAATTATCTTCATAAACACAAAATTTTTAACATATTAAAATAATCAAAAATTAAATAATTTACTAAAATATCCAACTTTCCAGACAAGGCCTAAACATGAAAATTTACCTTTGTGTTCATTTGTGAACTCGGCTATTTACCAGACCCTAAGGATTCTCAAATGCCACGTGACAAATTTGAAATATACAACTCGTTTAAAAAGTTGGATTGGGATTAAAGATAAAATAAATTTTTTAATTTTAAATTAAAAAATATCAAATTTAAATTATAATTATTTTATTATTTTTCTTAAATTTTTTTTATAAAATTAAAAAATCTATCTTAAACGAGATTTTTCAATCCCAAACTAAAATAGTTAAAAAGTTAAAAAGCGAAACTATATCCCACACGAACCCATAATCTGATTTGTTATTAATGTATCACCGTAGAAATATTGATAAGAAATACTCATCTAAATCCATTGAGATTAAGATAATGTTTGGATCATCAAGTTAGGTAGAAATTTGAAAAATAAAAATAAAAAATATATAAGGCACTATTTGGCATATTTTACAAAAGTGTATTTTTTTTTTAATCTTTTTATCTTTTTTGGGTCACATTACTTCTCTACTCTTTTTTACATATTTTTTCATAAAAATTTTTAAAAATACTTATTTAGATAATTCTTGTTGTACAAATTGTATGATAACATAAACCAAATAGATTCATAATTGACAATTGAAATTTCAGAACAACACAGCCATGTTGAAAATTACAATACATAATAAATTAACATAGCAAAGGAAAACAAACCGAAACCTGTGTGATACCACAGTGTCCTTAAAACAGATTAGGCACCTTACCGTGGGTGTTGGAGGTATGTCGACTTCTGTCTCCCGAACTAACGTAGAAGCACCTTTTGATAGTTTTGGCAAACCGATAATGGCAGCACTCTCACATAGGAAGAATATAACTTGACTATAATATGAGAGAAAAATTTATGTGCTGAACCCAAGGGAGATGGACCTCTTTTTATACACAATAGGGGAGAGAGGAGAAACCTTCTAACCATGAAGGCTGGCAACTAATACAAAAATCAATTCTGTATTAACCTGTAAAACTGATGGATTAAATCCATCATGAATAGAGGAGTTACCAGCTCTATTATACACATAGGTTTCGTGTATATATTTCTGCAAATCAAAAAGATTAAGATGGGTGGGCCAAACCCAACTCCCACACTCAATCTATTCCAGCAAGCCTCAAGCTCAAGATCCAAGATCTACCACCGACGACCCACGGACCCGGACCTGACTCCGGCAGGCGGTGCTTGCGCGCGCAGTGTGGCAATTTTGCCATAACCAACTTGGACCATAGTCTTGGTCCAAGCCCATTCTTGATGCATTCATAACTCTCTTCCTTCGAAAAATTTGAATGCTCCAAAAGACTCATGACCTTATCAAAATCTTGAGGTTTAAATACCCATCAAAGTTTTCCTTTACAATCAATGTGGGATTGATAGTTATACACAATTCTCAATACCTCATTCATGAGGTCATCTTTATGAGACAATTTCTCATTCAATTCTCAATGGTTTTTAGTTATTCTTTTTGTGGTGTAAAGACCTTGTTACAAAGAATCTAAAATTCCACCTTAACCAATGGTTGGGACCTCCTTTAATTTCATATTAAAGTCACTATAAAACTATTTTTTCCAACAATCCCCCATATGAATAAAAATTGACCGAATAAAGAAACCGGACAACGTTTACAACAAAGACTCGGAGAGAGAGCACACAGACTGCCCCTGTATTAAAAAAGATAGCTGTTGGCCTTGAACCTTTCATAGTGAAAGCCTATCGGATTTACTAGCTGACCAGTGGACGTGATGTCTTGATCTGTTCTGTCATTTGTGTAAATCGAGACAATAGGCCTCACATAGGAGTTAGTCCAACCATTGTTCTTGTTTTCACTTGTGTGTCCGGTATGGCCCTAGAACACTAGCCTGGTTTAGTGAGTGTATTTAAAGAATTCAACCTTACCAATTCTTAAAGAAGCGGCCCCACTTTGCACTTGCATAAGTGACCTATATAAGGTATCTCATTATACCACGGTTGATTATTCATATTACTTAGGTCATTAAAAACATCACCTTAACCTTTCTTCAGTGACTCATTCGTTACACGAAATTAGGTTATCCCTTTGAACCTAGATCTTGGGATGTCTTGTCAACTTGGTTGGGTTTTCTGTTTCGGTAACATTATTAAAGGTCTTAACCCCATTCCTCTTGACGACGTGTCTACTAACTCTCGAGTTAACCTTTTGGTTAGCGGATCCGCAATGTTGTCCTTAGACTTTACATAGTCTAGAGAGACAATCTCTATTAGAGAGTAGTTGTTGTATAGAATTATATCTACGACGGATATGTCTAGACTTTCTATTATACATATTATTCTGTGCTCGTCCAATCACCGATTGACTATCACAATGAATACAGATAGCAGACACATGTTTCGGCCAACGTGGAATATCCTCAATGAACTGGTGAAGCCATTTAGCTTCTTCAGTTTCTTTGTCCAAAACAATAAACTCAGATTTTATCGTTGATCTCGATATACACGCTTACTTGGATGATTTCCAAGACACGGCTGCCCCTCCGAGGGTAAACACATAACCACTAGTGGATTTGAAATCCTTTATATTAGATATCCAATTAGCGTCCCTATACCGTTCTAGTACCGCTGGGTATCTGCTATAATGTAGTTCATAATCCCGGGTGTAGCATAGATAACCTAACACCAGCATAATGCCTCTCTAATGAGTGGTATTCAGATTACTCATTTATTTACTAAGCCTGCTAACAGAGTAGGCTATATCCGGCGTTACACAACTCATCAGATACATCAAACTTACAATGACCCGAGAATATTCTAACTTAGAGACACTCTCACCATTATTCTTGGTCAAATATAGACTCACGTCTGTGTTCTAGACACACTTGTATCTAATTTACCAAATTTCTCAAGTATTTTCTCAACATAGTGAGACTGAGAAAGTCCAATACCACTAGATGTTTTGGTAATCTTAATACCCAGAATAACATCTGCAAGACCCATATCTTTCATATCAAACTTAGAGTTTAACAATCTCTTGGTGGTTCTAATCATCTCATCCTTACTACCAACAATGAGTATGTTATCAACTTATAGACACAAAATGACATAACCCCTTTTAGTGTCTTTGACATATACGCATTTGTCACACTCATTGATTTTGAATCCATTTGATAACATAGCTTTGTCAAACTTCTCATGCCATTATTTAGGAGTTTGCTTCAAACCATACAATGATTTGACAAGCTTACTGACTTTCTTATTTTGTCCTGGAGCTAAAAACCCCTCAGGTTGCTCCATGTAGATTTCTTCATTCAAATCTCCATTTTAAGAAAGCTGTTTTTACATCCATCTAATGTATCTTCAAACCACATAAAGCTGCTATCGCAATCACCATGCGAATGGATGTAATCCTTGTCATAAGTAAATACATATCAAAATAATCCAGGCCTTTTTGCTGTCTGTATCTTTGATAACTAGCCTACTTTTATACTTATTAATTGATCCATTAGCTTTTATCTTTCTTCTAAAGATCCACTTGCTTCCCAAGGCCTTACTGCCTAAGGTTAGATCAACCAACTCCCAAGTATGGTTCTGTAAGATGGAGTTAATCTCACTCTTAATTGTTTCTTTCCACAAAGGACTTTCAGATGAAGTCACAACTTCATGGAAAGTTCAAGGTTCTCCTTCTAACATATAAGCCAAGAAGTCCAGACCAAAGGACTTTGCGGTCCTAGCCCTCTTACCCCTTCTTGACTCATTTATTTCCTCAGCTTGATCATCGACTTGATCATCAATGTGATCATTGTTACCTTTAACCTCTTTCATGGAACTAAGAACCCCTATGATAAGGAAATACATTTCCAAAGAAAGATGCATTTCTAGATTCCATGATAGTATTCTTGTGTATATCTAGAATAACAGACTTAAACACAAGAAATCGATAAGCACTGCTATATTGTGCATAACCGTTGAATACAAAGTTAACGAATTTTTAGGCTTATCCTAACCCTCTTGGGTTTAGGTATTACTATATTTTGCATGACACCCCCACATTTGTAGAATTTATACAAAGGCTTTTGGCCTCTTCCAAAAATTCATACTGGGTCTTTAAACAATTCCTTGTGTCACAATGATTATAAAACTCTCAAAATCATATCACAGTAAATACATTCCCAAAATGTCATCAACCGAATTAGGCACCCAAACATATTTGGTCCAACTTATCACTCTGAAGCTAATAGTCTTACTATAAGGAAACACAAATCCAATGTTCAATAGTCTACAATTCAGACCTTCATAACATGGCCAATCGTTTTATCACTAGGAATCACTAATTTCTCAACATGTGGTCAGTAGACTTTCTATTACTAGGAATCACAATGTTTTTTTTTTTTAAATCAATAGTCACTTTACTACTAGGAATCACAATGTCCTGACACAATAGACTTTTTCATTACTAGAAATCATCATGTCTTGACATATGATCAGTAGCTTGTTCACTACTAGGAACCACAATCTCATACCTGTGTAGCCAGTGGTCTAATACCTCCTAGGAGCCACTAGTTTTCTATCTCTGTGATTAGTGATCTTGTACTCACTAGATGCTACCAATATATTTGGAATTTAAAAATTCAAAAATATATTCACCCACCCTAATGGGTTGTCTCATCTTTACTTTCAAGCAAAGTCACATAGCAATTATATATGCTATAATTGACACAAGGATAACATACTAATTGCCTCTGATTCATTCAGAGATATTATCATGTAATCTTATGATTTCCTTTAATCACACTTGATCTTTCTAGATCTTCCTTTAAGAACCTCGCAAGGCTTAAGGTTGGCAGGCGGAACAACATTTCTTTTGTCACCTTTTGAAGCTATTTCTGAAAAATCACAACAAAATTTCACTATTTTTTTTTCCAGACACTAAACTTTAACACTAGAAAATCCAAAGTTTGAAATTTAATTCAAAATTGATCTCACCACTTACCCTAGAATCGAACATAGTTAGGAAAGTTTCCAAGAAGACTGGAGGGGTCACACCGGTCCCCCTTAAGACTTAGTTAACCTTAGACAAAACTTTCAAAAGCATGTTGACTCCTAATCCATGGGAAACAAATTTAGAATTAAGTGTTTTAGGGGATAAACCAGGTTAAAACAAACCAGTTCCCAAGAAAATAAAATTTGCTACCCAAATTACACCACTCATAAAAGTTAACCGGCACTCTCGAAACTGAGCCTATTATTTCTAAATAAAATCAGAAATATTTTAGCTAATGCTAAAATTTGATTTCTTTTCTCAAAACCAAAACACTTTGGAAATAATCAGATTATAAACCAAAACACTTTCTCCAAACTTAGTTTTCCAACACATTGGGAATAAAATGATGAAACCCAAAGACTTCTTTAAACCCCGAAGGTTTGAAACTAAATCTGTCTTAGTTGTCATTTCTGAACAAATAAGAACTACTCTTTAGCCAAGGCTAAACACTTTGATTTTTATTACATAAAACCAAACCAAGTTCCAAACTTACAAGCAATTTAAAAAATGCTAACCAAATTACAAGTAATGTAAAAAATTACGATAACAATTATACGCATATAAAATGCTTCTAACATGCCAAGCAAACAACCTTGCTTAAAATAAACTTTGCAGTTAACCACCACTAAATCTTAAGAGTAACCAATCCATAAGGATTTTATATAGTCTAAAATCCTTTCCATAGTTAGTTATTCCTGTTCATCACCAAGATTAGTTGTCCATACTTTTTGTTTGTACATCCCAAAGACTATTCATTTGGTTTTGTATTTGTTTTCCCAATTCCTTTCACATAGGTATTCTTGTAAAGAAAGTTAGTAGAAAAACACAAGAAAATATAAGCCAAACAATCTAAAGAAACTTGAAACCATCTAGTAAACTATTTGATAATAAGTTAACTAATGAATTAAAATGCTAAATGAGTTACAAAAATAAACTTATAACTCCACAATTAAATTAAATTAAAACTTTAATACCCATCAGTTATGTATGAAATTATTATACAACTAAAACTCCAAAATTAAATTTACAATTTAATTTACACAATAAACAAGTAAATAAATATAGACAAGTTACAAAATTAAAATTTATAACTCCACAATTAAATTAAAAATTTTAATTAGCAAGAGTTACATATGAACTTATTACACATTAAACATGTAAACTTATAATTCAAAATAAATAAATTAAATTAATATGCAAGAGTTACATATGAATTTATACAAACAATAACCATATAATACACATATGAATGTTTCTAGCAATTAACATGTAAATAAGATCATACACATAACTTTAGAAACAATAAGCATATAACAAAAACAAAATTTTGAACTTGCAAATTATGTTATGAAACTATAAAATATAGAAACATACAAATCATGGTAGGAAATAAAAATCATACTCATAAAATTATGCAACTAAACTAGACAGTAGACCATTTATTTAATCATCAACAACATAATTTTCTTATCATGCAAAAAATAAATTGAAAGCAAAACATGAGAAAGATATTTATTTATTTAAATTATAATCATGATCTTTATATGTGTAACAGTAGCCTTATGGATGCTACAATTCCTAATCATGCATAGCAAGTCAAAGGAACACAAACTGTATAAACAGTGAGCACATTGGATTCCGGATATGAATTTAAGCAAAGAACAGAAGCATGCATAGTATATCGATTTATACAAGAAACAATGGCCTTCAAATAAAATAATTGTAAGCAAAGTAGTGGCCACACCATGTAAAATTTTTGACCCAAAACCTCTATATACTGGAATTCGTATAGGTGATCCCGAATAGTGATTTTATTATTATGTAAGATTCACAAAAGCATGCTCATTTCGGTAATTTACTTTACAGCAAGAAACCACAAAAACAAATCACTTATAATACATATGAATCTATTTAACCAATTTGATGGAAAATATGTAATTTGTTTTAAGATTGTTGTACAAATTATGTGATAACATAAACCAAATAGATTCATGTAACGCCCCGAAATACATACAATAAATCCATCGCACAAACAGTAGTATAATAGAAACGACACGCTTTCATTAATGAGAGTTTAATATATAAAAGTGACAGGTGTGATAAGGGATGAAAGCTACATACATACCATATGCCTTACTAGCTTACATCTTTACAAGTTGTTGCTTGGGGTACAACAAATGTGAGTTATAAGCTCAACACGAATAAAACCCTAGGCTTGTACAAATATGAAATACAAAATACAAGCAAAATAAACAATATGAGCCTTCAGCTCTACAGTCCTTCCAAACTAAGCCCTTGGCGGAGGCATACCACCAACACCTGAAAATGGTTTTCCCATATAGGGTGAGCCAAAGTCTAGTAGAAATAATCCAGTACAACATATGAAACTTAACGAAAATATAAGGGTAATATGCAATTACAATGCCATTGATAAACCATTTCCTAATTCTTTTTCAAACCAAGCAGTATCAACTGTATTATTTCAATTCATGACATCAGCTCCATTTCATTCAGATAACCATATTGAAAATACAACTCAATATGTCTCTAATCAGTACTACCATCATACAATCACTTCTATTTGTCATTTTACAGATCTTTTATCTGCGGAAATCGGCACCTATATATATATATATATACATACGCGCAATTTTCGAGACTTTGACCCTGGACACACAGGCCAACTTAATTCAATGGAGTATGTTCCCTATCTTCTCCCAAACATGAAGTGCATTCCATATCTCCTCCCAAACATCATACATATATAATGTATTTAAAGACATAATCATATTCAATGACTATGGATGAAAAATAAGTTTCAATTCACCTAATCCTCATGCAACTTCTACAACAATCGTAGCTATCCTCCACCGATAGCCCAAAATAGATATTTCTAAATAGATATAAAATCTCAAGACAGATAAATTATATAAATTTCCATAGGTGAATAATAATACATATTCAACTCCACCATTTATATAACCAACTATCCAATTCAACATTTCCAATATCAATTCTATTTCTTTATACCAAATAAATATTTGCAACATTTTAAGGCAAAATTCAACTCAAGTATCAAAATCAACCATTTTGTTACCATACAACCTCATAACCATTTCCATAGCCATTTTCAATACTCCCATTTGTAAACCCCTCTTTTAAATTTTAAACCAAAACCCCAAGTTTGTTCAAAATCCTCCAAAATCACAATGATGTTTATACACAACAAATAACTAAGTTAAAAGTTATATAGGAGTATAAAAAATCTCTACCTCAAGTTTAGAAGACGAGCAAGGCAAGGCAGAAACTTCAAAGACGCCAAAACCAAGTTTTGTTTGGACCAAAGTGAAGCTCTTGAGACGCTCTACTTCTTTTCCAAAGACACTAAGGTAGAGAAACCCACGGATCTAGATGAAAATGTACAGAGAGAGAGAGTGAGTTTAGAGAGAGAAACTATAGATCTAGGGTTTTTAGAAAGTTTAGAGAGAAAATGAAAGTGAAAAAGTGGTGTAAAAGGTTACTTTCACGAACTGATATACGCACAGTCCACTCGGGCGTAAGAAGTGACGCTCGAGCGTCAGACATAATAAGTTGTTCCGTTCGAGCGCAAGAAATGACCGTTCGAGCGTAGAATACATACGTCCAGTAGTTTTGCAGACAGAAGAACATCGCTCGAGCGCACACCCGCTCAAGCGTAAGAAACGACGTTGGAGCGTAGAATACACTCTCTAGTAGTTTTGCAGACCTGCAAAAGTATTGAGAGTTTGCAAAGCTCGCTCGAGCGCAAGAAGTGCCGCTCAAGCGAAAAAGCAAAATTCTGGGCAATAAGAGTTGGAAAACCGAATAACCAACCTGTTCCAAACATAACCACAATAATCCCAATAGCCAAATTTAAGGAAGTATAAGAGAAGCAAGATATGATCAACAATACAAAACCATGAAACCTGAATCCAGAATACAACAAGGGTCGGGTCAAAATCGGAATTGCTATAATTCATAACTTACAATTGAAATTTCAGAACAAATAAACCATGTTGAAAATTACAATACATAATAAAATAACATAGTAAAGGAAAACAAATCGAAGCCTGTGTGATACCATAGTGTTCTTAAAACAGATTTGCTGCCTCACCGTCGGTGCTGAAGGTATATTGATTTCTGTCTCTTAAGATACGACGGTTTAGACCAGCTAACGCAAAATTACCTTCTGATAGCTTTGGCTCTCTCACACAGGAAGAATATAACTTGACTATCAAATGAGAGCAAAATCTCTGTGTTGAACCCAAGGGAGATAGGCCTTATTTTATACACAATGGGGGAGAGAAAAGAAACCTTCTAGCCATGAAGACTAGCAACTAATGCAGAAATCAATTATGTATTAACTTGCAAAACTGATGGATTAAATTCATCATGAATAGAGGAGTTTCTAGCTCTATTATACACATATGTATTGTGTATATATTCCGGCAGCCCAAAACGATTAAGATGGGTAGGCCAAGCCTAACCACTACGCTCAGCCTGAAGATCTATGGACACTCAGCTTGAAGATCTACGGACCTAGACTTGGACCCGGCCTTGGCAGTTGGGCGGTGTGCGCGTGGAAATTTTTCCATAACCAACTTGGACCATAGTCTTGGCCCAAGCCCATCCTTGAAGCATCCATAACTCCCTTCTTTCAAAAAATTCAGATACCTCAAAGGCTCATGCTCTTATCAAAATCGTGAGATTTAAATACCCATCAAATTTTTCCTCTACAATCAATGTGTGATTGGTAGTTATACATAATTCCTAATACTTTATTCACGAGGCCATCTTTATGAGACAATTCTCATTCAATTATCAATGATTTTTGGTTTTTTTTTTCTTTTTTTTTTTTGTGGTGTAAAGACCTTGTTACAAAGAATCTAAACCAATTTAATCCCACCTCAACCAATGGTTGGGACCTACTTTAATTTTACATTAAAGTCACCATAAAATCATTTTTTCAACAATTCTAAACATCCTCAAATAAGACATAAGTTAAATGTTTTCTCTATTTTTCATTCCTTTTTCTATAGCATTCCTGGTTTAAACCCAACCCATTGACGTTTTGACTTCAAGTTTCATTTGTTTTGTATAGATATTGATACTGTGTTTCTCCATATTTCTCATTAAGTTTGAGTGTTAGAGTGTCTTGGTTGTGTTTGGAACAAGTTGGTTGCTAGTTGGTTCAAACTGTTGTTGTCTAGAATTTGGTCTCTTCACTTGAGCGAGACTTCTTGCACTCGAGCAAGCTTTGTGAACTTCTAGTACTTTTGTAGGCCTACAGAGATACTAGAGAGGTAGTGTTCTTCGCTCGAGTGTTACTTCTTGTGCTTGAGCGACAATTTTTTGTCTGTAAAACTTCTGGGAGTGTGTATTCTGCGCTTGGGCGAAGCTTCTTGCGCTTGAGCAGAACAACTTATTCTGTTTGGTCGCTCGAGCAACAACTCTTGTGCTCGAGCGAGCTGTGTGAATATCAATTCATAAAAAGGTCATTTTACATTACTTTTTCATATATATATATATATCTCTCTCTCTAAAACATTTCAAAACCCTAAGTTGAGACACTCTCTCTCTACAAATACACCAAAATCTACCCATTTCTTCACTCTACTCCATTTGTTAAAAAGGTAGAGCTCACCTAGAGTTTAATTTTCATCATAATAGAGTTGGGCTTTAGCTTCATTCAAGTTTCTTTCGCGCTTTTCTCATCTTCTAGCTTTGAAGTAAGGATTATCTACATTTTTTTTTATGAGTTTTAACTTAGCTATTTGTTTTTATAAAACAACTTTGCGATTTTGGAGGATTTTGAACAAATCTAGGGTTTTGGTTTAAAATCAAAAGAGGGGTTTTCAAATGGTTGTATGGAAAATGGTTGTGAGATTGAAAATGAGGTTCAGTTGTGATAAAATTGTTGATTTGGTACTTGGATTGGATTTTGGAAGAATATGGGGTTTTACCCTAAATGTTTCAAATATTTATTTTGTATAAATAAATGAAATTGATGTTGAAAAAATAAAATTGGATGGATATTGATATGGATGATGGAGTTAGATATGTATTATTGCTCACATCTTAAATTTTGAAAAGTTTATCTCTATGAGAGATTTTATATCTGTTTTGGAGCATCGGTGGAGGATAGCTATGATTGTTATAGAAATTGCATGAAGATTCGGTGAATTGAAACTAATTTCTCATCTTTGTGCATTGAACATTGTTATTCATTTTAATACATTGCATACATATATGAAATTGAGAAAATGGGTAAATGTTGGAAAGAGGTGTGTATCACCAAACTAAGTTTTCCTATGTGTCCAAGGTTAAAGTCCCGAAAAATGCACGTATAAATGAATGCCGATTCTCGCGGACGAAATATCCATAAAATGACAATAGTAGTGTTTGTATAGAATACGTTTATATGGGTATCATTTGACGGTTTTTTGCAGACGAAATATTCGTGAAAGGTTGTATCAGTTTGAGAATTCCTCATTGTTTCTAATGGTAAATGATATGATTTGAGAATTGTAATACAAATTGAGCATGCCATGATTTTGGGAAATGTAACGAAGTATTATCTTGGAAAGTTGTAGCTTTCAGGGCATTTCCATTATCTGTTTAACTTTTACTTTTTATTTTTATTATTGACACATGCTATAGATTCAGGGTTAGGACTTATGAATGTATATTTGCATGTGCCACCTATTTTGTAAAACCGAATCTCATGAAATGGAAGGATATCGTACTCTGATTTATGTTGTTATTTAAGCCTCGTTTGTCTAGTGTTTATTTTAACCTAAAAGTCAAAAAGTTACTAAAAAAATCAAAAAGCCTTTAAATTATACCAAAAAGTCAAAGATACATTTTTCTCTCTACTTTTTGTACAGTTTTTCGTAAAAAAATAAAAAGTCATTCTAAACATTTTTTTACCTCATATTTTAGCTAAAAAGTCAAAAAGTTACTTAAATAATCCATTCCCAAACGAGGCTTAAATTATCGTTACGGTTGGCTGATTATAATTATTTCAAAGCGTTACATTTCTTTTTTTCTTTTTACTTTTCTAAATTCCTATCAAAATTTATAATCCAAATACAATCTAAGTAAAACGGTGCTAATATGGAATTTTGTTTTTCTACATATCATATGTAGTTGATCTATTTGACAAACACATTTGCACTTGTTTGATTTTGTGAAAATATTTATTTTTCCAAAAATGTTTCGCTGATAATGTTATGAAAAAAGTATTTTTCAATTTTATTTATTTAATTATTTTTTTCATATATGTGTTTTTATATTTGGTTGTGACATCAAAAATGATGTGCTAGAGGTTTGTGGTAGTAGTCGTGTGGCAACAACAATGACCTCGGTGGTGATAGGATAATTCCGATAGTGGCAGTGAAGACAATAGAGTGACGATGGCAATAAAAAATATTTGTTATCTCCAAGTAATAGTCATGCAAGTACCAAGTAATAGTCATGCACATACCAAGTAAATTATACTCTCATTAGCAAAATAAAATGCAAATGACATTATAAATTACACATTAAAAAAAAAGAGTGATTAATGTTTCTTCACTTCAAGAATTTGAGTTTACTTGTAAATGTACTTATTAAATTGATTTGAGTGAAGTATTTAAAGCATCATTCACGCCCACAATTGTTATTATGAACCTTGAAAATTAAGAATTAGAATATTGATGACACAATTCATAAGGTTTAAGGGACAAGAGTACTCCCACTTATTACTTAAGCATTCTTTAATGCAAATTAATCTTGTAAATATTAAAACACATATAAGCCATTAGTGTTGGTAAAAATAGAAAATGAATATGTGGAACTCATTTTTCCTGGGCAAATTACATTAATCTCTCAAGTTTTTAAACAAGTACATTGAGCTTCATAAATTTATCATAATTACGTTACGATCTTCAAGATTTCAATTCATATAATACTTAGCATATTTTTTTATCAGTAATTCGTTAGTCGTATAATTAGAAACATAATGGTATATTTTTACACTGAAAAGTATAGTTTACTAATGTTTATCCATGTGTCTAGACATTATTTGTATAATTGTAGTTGATTTAACTTTACTAAAAGAAAAGTAGATATAATTATATCAAACTTGTAAAATTTATTGTAAAATGCACACCCGTCGTGTACAGGAGGTGCCTATTTTTGAATTGTAACCAAAATGGCATATACTATGAAATGCATTGTAGTAATAGTATAAGCATATTATAGTAGGAGATGGATGCATATTATAGTAGGAGATGGATTCATGGCAATCCAATTGAAGAGGGTTGTTAGGCTTGGTGGGTTGACTGTGGATTTCGGTTCTGTGATTCAAATTGTTTATTTTATAATATTTATTAAGCAGATTATTTATACAAAAAATCAAATTAATTATATATTACAAGCTACATGAAGATCACATTTATCAGTAGAAAAATTAATGGTAAGTATAATTTAAAAAATTGATCATATATTCTTTTAAGACAAATGTGACATTGATCTTGTGATTACTGATGTGGTCATTTTGATTTTTTACATAAATATTTTAAGTAGTAGGTACTACAAGATAAATGATTTGAATCACCAAGATGATTCTCAAGATGGACCTAATGAGGCTCAACATAACCTTTTCAATTGAATGTTCAACAGGAGAATCTAATCTCATTATAATAAGAATAATTTTAAAAAATTAGGGTCATTAATAATTTATTTAAAAACAATTTAAGATATGCAAGAAGTAGAGTGTGAAATCCTTTGAAAGTCATCCCACACATTCAAAAAGAGGAGACACGAAAAATCATTAGAAGATCACTTTTACCAGCATAACTATGCACATTATATTATAATTAGTGAGTATTTATATACCCTCTAACCTTATATTTTGCATTATAAGCATAACCTCTATCATTAATTTAAAGTGGGATTCTTATCCTCCATTGTATGCTTATGTCCCACAATGTCTTGCCCGTGACACCTTGATATGACCTAGAAAAAACAAAACGAAATATAATCAATTCAAGGAATATTGTGTTTCTTACAAAAAAAAAAATAAAAAATAAAAGGAAGAAAAAGTCATACAATATACAAAGTTTGTTCGTTTGGGAATATACTAGGTAAACAATCTTCTCATTTTTATGAAAAAATTGATTATTGTAACTTTTTAACTCGCATCACAGTATTAGGAGCAAATAATACTGTTGGGTACATATTTTGTAAAAGCCAGTTACAGTTCGACACGCGGCAGAGTAAGGGTAATAAAGGAAGGTTATTCAAGCCTTTAATCCTGATCGTACACGTGGCAATAAATATTGGTCCTCACATGATCTGAGTAACACTAGATCAATAATGGGATGCAAGATGACATATCTTCAAACGGTTACTCATATTCAAATTCCAGTACAAGAGGGAAGCTCAACTGCCAGTAATGGCGTAATGGAGCTACTTTTAAGGAAGCATGATCAGCGATCATGGAGGAGCAGTTCGACGGTTCGAAGTGCAGTTCGAAGGTCATCACTGACGAGTATAAATAGCAGGGCAGCCCCCAGAAAAGAGGACGGACTCAGATCATACAAATCAGTCATTTACTTCATATATTTTCTTTTCCAGTCTTTTACATTTCCAGTCTTTAAATACCTGTTCTTTAAATACCTGCACTTTAAATACCCGCACTGCACTTCGATTCATAGGAGTAGCTTCAAGTAGATTCAAGTAGATTGCTGTTGTAAACCTCTCCGAGGCTGAGTTCGGACCATTGTAAGTGTTCATTTTTATGAAATACTTCAATTGTTTTTCATATCACTGTTATTTCTCTTAATTTCTCCTAAGTCAAGCCACCAGTAAAAGTCCTCTTCATTGAGGCTGAAAAGAACTAAAACACAATCGTCTGATAATTGGTTGGCAATCACAATTTCTGTAAGGACTGATTGATCCTTGCTGGCACGCTCACATTCACAAAAATACCCTTCGAAAAGCCAAAAAGCCAACATATATTTTTGGCACGCCCAGTGGGACTTAATTAAAAATGGCTAGAAGAAGACGACAAGGAGAAAATGAACGCTTGGAAGAAGGCGTGGAAGGAGAGGTAGAAATACCAGATCCAGAGGATAATGTGGTAACACATCCTGTGGAAACTCCTATATTATCAGAACCTATGGTCGAACAGACCAGTACTTCTGGACAAGGACCATATGTCCATATTATTGGACAAAACCAAGGAATTGGACCATCCACTGTGCCATTTACTCAACCAACAAATCCATGGGATGGTTTAGTAGATGCCATGGGACAACAATTAATGAACACAATGGAAAGGTGGGCAACATCCTTTTTGGATCGAATGAATAACCACCAACCAACAAACACAAGACACACGGAGGAAGTTGTAAATGTCCCCCAACAAAGATTGGCTAGAGAAAAACAGCCTATGCAAGTTAATGGACATTCTAATGGTCAAACTAGTACCCAAAACTTGGAAAGACCATCACCTCAGTCTTGGTACGAACCCATTTCAAGGCCTATAGCAGGCCAAAATGCCCCAGTACTTAATAATGAAGCCACACAAGTTGGTGGATCTGGCCAAATACAAGAAACTGGCATAAGAATGGTTACAAATCCCGTATTCGAAGCCATACCTGGCACAAGGGGGTACACTAATCCCTTATTCGAATTTACACCCGGGGGGTTGGAGGGTTTTCCTACAAATGGTAGAGACACAACACCTGTTCCAGCACCTTTTGCAGGTCCTTTCGCAGGTAATACTCAAAGGGGTTATCCATACTCTCAACAGCAACCTGCACCGCAAGGACAACCAGCCCCAAATTTACCACCTTATGGACTGAGAGGACCACAAGCACAAGTTTGTCCACCAAATCCTGTGTTTGCCCCTCCAGTAGTGGTTCAGCAGGCACAAAATATGGTCCATAGAGACCAGATTGCTGATATTGTTAGGGAGATATGTGGACCAATGGCTCGGGGGGTCCAGACTCCTATATACAGAAAACCATACCCAGAATGGGTAGATAGGGTACATGAATACCCAAGGGGATTCAGGATACCAGATTTTACCCTTTTTTATGGGACTGGAAATCAATCAACGATAGAACATATTGCTAGGTTTGCTGCTCAATGCGGTGAATTTACTAACCATGACTATATGAAACTGAGATTATTTCCAAATTCCCTAACAGGGGGAGCTTTTGTATGGTACATCAACCTTACACCTGGCTCCATTCAAAATTGGCAACAGATGGAAGAGGCGTTTCATGCCCAATTCTTCCAATCAGAGCCAGAAGTATCTATGGCAGACTTGGCTAGATTGAGTCAATGGCCTGAAGAAAAGGCTACTCAGTTTATTGCCAGATTTAAAAGGGCTCGAAATAAATGTAGAGTCATCCTGCCAGAGCCAGAATTCGTCAAATTGGCTCAAAATGGTTTAGAATTCAGGCTTCGAAAGAAGTTTGATTCAACTGAATTCAGAGATTTGGTCGAATTGACCTATAAGGTGTCTCGATATGAAGCATTATTAGAAGAGGAACAAGATCGAAATAATGCATCATATAAGACATATTATAGAGATCCTAATTATGAAATAGATGCAGCAGAGATTGTAGGCAAAGAACCTGTAATTTGTGAAGCATTAATTCATAAGGATACAACTATAGACCAGCAGTTTAAAAAGAAAGACTTTCACAGAAAATACTCTTTCGATTTAACAAAAGCAGATGACATCTTTGATTATTTGCTCGCGGCTAATTTCCTTAAGTTACCAAAAGGAGTAAAACTACCATCTCCAGATGAACTGAAAGGAAAAGTATACTGTAAATGGCATAATTCTTGGTCTCACTCGACTAAAAACTGCATTGTTTTTCGAGACAGGATCCAAGAACAGATTCGGAAAGGAAGTTTGAAGTTCCCAGCTAAAACAGAAAAAGCCATGGGAATTGACAGTGATCCGTTTCCAGAAGTTGGAGAAGGCACAGCTAATGTGGTTGTACCAAACTTCCAGAATCTACCTCTGCAAGAGTTGGAAGAGGTCAACGTGCAAATGCATACTGCCAACCAGATAACTGCTAAGAAGGAGGCTAGAAACCCACCAGCTATTGGACAAGGTTTCTCACATCAGGAGGAGCAATCTGACGAAGAAACACTAGATGACAACTCCTTGGAAGCAGCGGTGATGCAGAGAATGTGCCCCAGGTGCAGACTCAGTTACAAGTGGTTGAAGGGGCTTCCAACTGATGGGAAGCAATACTATAGGGATGTTCAGAGACGTCCTAAGTCAACCAATGCTTACAACAAAAGGCCGTATCCGGCTAGTGATAGGCAGAGATCACCAGTGGTTGAGCCTGTGGTGAACAGAATGCATGACAAAGGCAAGAAGCTCTTGCATGAATCCAGGCCACATAACTATTATAGAATGGAGAGTAGCCATTCTGAAAGAAAACTGGAGAGGGGTTCAGTTCATGGAATCAAAGCCAGAGATTGGCCCCCTAGACCAGTTTCACGCAGGACAGAAAATGGTCACCCTTATCGAAGGTCTGAATCAGATTCAAAACATGAAGACAAGCACTTACCTTCACGGCCAGTTTCGAAGATGGCTTCGAAGGTGGAAAAGGGCAGTTCAGCGTCTGAATCAGCAAGTTCATGGGTACCTGGAGTCCCAGACTGGTTTGTAATGCAAAACAAACCTAGAGAATTGCCTGTTCGAAGAGATGTTGTAAACCAAGGCAGGATGATCAGGCCTCCTATGGTGGCTCCGAATAACTGGGTGCTGCTTAAACACCCAAAGACAAGGAAGCCAGACATGGTCCCAGTCATCTCAAGATCACAGAGGAGAAAAATTCAGCGCAGGTACACCCAGTACCAGAAAGATCTGAAGGAAAGTGAAGAAAATTCTTCACCAGTCAAAACGGAAGGAAGGAAGAACCCAAAGTCAGACCATGCTCCAAAGCCGGTTCCACAGAGCAAAGTGGTCTGCAGCCGAGAACAATTGGCTAAGGTTCATGCCGAACTAACAGCCAGAGAAAAGTCTAGTTTAGTTGGATTGGAGAAGACTCTGATGGAGACAGATAGCGAGACCGAAGAAGAGAGTAGCGTAAGCCAGAAGAAAGAGGTCATGGAGGAAGAGATGTTCGAAGCCTTCATGGCTGAGCAAACGTTTCTGACTGAAGAGCCAGTTGAGAAAGATCCTTCGAAGGGATCAGTTAGCAATGAAATACCAGAATGCATCATGCAGGATGTTTCTGAGGGAGTCGACCAAAGTAACCAAGAGGGGGAACAAGTACAGCCAGCCATCCAGTTTGGCTCGTTTCCCCCAGTCTCAGTGAACATGGTACACATACTACCACAGGAATTCCAAGCTGGAGATGAAAACCAAGAGGGGCAGGAAGCTGATCCAGTTCAGATCTCTAGTGAAGACTCGCAAGCAAGCATGGTGCAAGATAACTTCGAAATGGTTACACCGATGGAAGATGAATATGAAAGTGAGGAAGTGGTAAGCATCAATCTATCGTATCCATTCGAGTACCCCTCAGATTCGATGACGCAGCACGTCAGGCCTTTGTACATCAAGGCTTTCTTTGATGGAATACAGCTGAACCGAGTCCTGATAGATAATGGGGCAGCAGTAAACCTACTCCCGAAATCTTCTTTGAATAAACTAGGGAAAAAGAATCCTAGGTTGATACCAACCAGCACAACCATTGCTGGTTTTGCTGGAGATAAGCAAATGGCTCAGGGGATTCTACCCATTAATTTAAGTGTGGGAACCAGGGATTGTATGACAGCATTCTTCGTAATCGACAGTAATGCTAAATATAATGCTTTGCTTGGAAGGGACTGGATCCACACTAACAAATGTGTGCCTTCTTCTTTACATCAGAAAATCATGATGGCTTTAGGCAATGGAGAGACAGAGGAAATCGATGCAGATCCTCAACCCTTCATAGCCTGTGCAGACTTTGCGGAGGCTAAATTGTATATTGAGGGAGTGTCGCCGCTCAGTATACTGATGAAAGATGACGATTCAGCCGAAGTGACGGCTGATGAGGAAGTGGCACACTTGAAGCACTTAGTCCAAAAAAGTGCTGATGAAGAGGTTGTCCTTAGAGATGACAATGATGCCTGGTTATAGGCAAAGAGAGGAACCACAGGAAGCCAGATCCTTGGCTTTGATTAAATTTTCAGCATTGGATATAAAAGCAATAGTCCAGAAAGTTCAGGAGCAAGAGAGAGAGGCCATGATAATTGGCTGCAAACAGCAGCAGCAACAGGCTAGAGTCTTGACTCTTGGTAAGTACTGTGCCTTGGACATTGAAGCAAAAGTCCAGGAGATACAGGAAGAGGAAGCCTTATGGACAGATTTTGTCTATGAGGAGGAGGACAGAGATATTGAATTGAAGAACCTGGGGGCAGAACCAAGCTTGAAGATCACTTCAAAGGTAGCAGAAACCAGAGGGAGTTCTCATGCACAAGACCCTTTAGAAGAAGTAAATCTAGGGGAAGGTTCTGTACAACAGCCCACTTATGTAAGTGCTTGTTTGAATGCTCTGGACAGAAACCAGCTTTTGGTTGTTCTGAAGAAATACAAAGATTGCTTTGCATGGTCTTATAATGAACTACCAGGATTGGACAGGTCATTAGTGGAACATAGGCTCCCTATGAAGCCTAATTTCAGGCCATATAAGCAGAAACCAAGAAGGATGAGTCCAGAAGTAATTCAGAAGGTCAAGGAAGAGATCCTTAGACTCCTCAAGGCAGGTTTTATTAGAACAGCCAGGTATGTCGAGTGGCTATCTAATATTGTGCCTGTAGTCAAGAAGAATGGCAAAATGAGGGTATGTGTCGATTTCAGAAATTTAAATCTGGCAACTCCCAAAGATGAGTACCCTATGCCTATAGTGGATTTGCTGGTGGACAGTTCAGCGGGTCACCAAGTCTTGTCAATGATGGATGGGCATTCCGGCTATAACCAAATCTGCATTGCAGAGGAAGATATCCACAAGACAGCATTCAGATGTCCTGGGAATATTGGCACCTTTGAATGGGTTAAAATGCCATTTGGTCTAAAGAATGCTGGAGCTACATATCAAAGAGCCATGAACACTATCTTTCATGATCTTATTGGAGGATATCTGGAATGTTATATTGATGACATTGTAGTTAAATCCCAATCCATGGAAGAGCACCTGTTTCACTTAGAAGCAGCTTTTGAAAGAATGAGGAAGTTCAAATTAAAGCTTAATCCTCTTAAATGTGCTTTTGGTGTATCATCTGGAAATTTCTTGGGCTATGTTGTTCACAAGAAAGGAATACAGATTGATCAGAATAAAGCCAAAGCAATCATTGAAGCCAAACCCCCATCAAGTAAGAAAGAATTACAAAGGTTCCTTGGGCAGGTTAACTTTCTTCGAAGGTTCATTTCTAACACTGCAGGGAAAACTAAAGTATTTTCTTCCTTGTTAAGGCTGAAAGATGAAGAGGAATTTATGTGGACAGCAGAGCATCAAATTGCTTTCGAAGGCATCAAGGCCTACTTGGCCAACCCTCCAGTGCTGATGCCACCAAAGGGTAACAACCCCTTGAAGTTGTACATAGCTGCAGCAGAAGATTCATTGGGAGCTTTCTTGGCCCAAGACAATGAAGAAGGCAAGGAGCAAGCTGTTTATTACCTTAGTAGGTTTTTAAATTCTTGTGAATGTAAATACTCAGCTGTTGAAAAGCTGTGCCTTGCTTTGTATTTTGCTGCAATAAAATTGAGATACTATCTTTTACCTACAACTGTCTTGGTAATTGCAACCACGGATTTGGTTAAATATATGTTATCTAGACCAATGTTGAGGGGAAGAATTGGCAAATGGATGCTTGCCTTATCAGAATTTCATCTAGAATATGTCCCTCAAAGGGCAGTAAAAGGGCAGGTTTTAGCCAATTTCTTGGCAGATCATCCACCTCAAACAGAGAGCCAGGAGATAATGGAACTTGGTATGGCCAGTGTTGAGCCATGGCAAATGTGGTTCGATGGGTCGAAAGCAAATGGGTTAATTGGAATTGGTATTGTAATCAAGTCTCCACAGGGGACATAAACTACCCATGGTTTTAGAGTGGATGAAGCTACCTGTTCCAATAACCAGGCTGAATATGAAGCCTTAATTGTGGGACTAGAGATTCTTATTGGATTACAAGTACATGCAGTTGACATATTTGGAGATTCTCAATTGGTGGTTAACCAAGTGAAAGGAATTTTCAAGTGTCAAAGCATAAGTATCCTGCCATATTATGTTGTTGCATTACATTTGCTTTCTCAGTTTCAAATAGCAAATGTAACCCATGTTCCAAGATTCTTGAACAATAGAGCCAATGATGTGGCTCAAAAGGCTTCGAACTTCAAGGGAAGGGATAATACCCAAAGGGACATAAGCCAAACAACATATCAGAGATTAATACAACCTTTGAATAAAAGGAATGTGATCTTGGAAGTCAATCATAATGACTTACAAGAACAAGACTGGAGGCATCCAATAATGCAGTACTTGGCTGGTCCATCTTCGAAGGCCAGTAGAAAAGTTAAGTTGCAGTCTATGCAATATATAATATATGGTAATGCTCTCTACAAAAGGGGGGGAGATGGCTTATTGTTAGAATGTCTAGGCCCGAAAGAAGCATTAACAGCCATGGCTGAGGTTCATGAAGGCATCTGTGGTGCTCATCAACCTGGTGTAAAAATGAGATGGTTGCTTCGAAGGCATTCCTATTATTGGCCAACCATCCTTAAAGACTGCATAGAATATGCAAAGGGGTGTCAGGCATGTCAAAAGCATGGCACAATAAGGCACGTGCCCATAACTGACCTACATGCAGTAGTGAAGCCTTGGCCATTCAGAGGGTGGGCCATAGATATGATGGGAAAAATACACCCACCTTCTTCGAAGCATCATTGTTTCATTTTAGTGGCCACTGACTACTTCACTAAATGGGTCGAAGCTAAGCCATACAAGGCTATAGACCAAACAGAGGTTATTGGTTTTATTAAAGATTTGATCCATAGATTTGGCATCCCGCAAACCATAACAGTTGATAATGGAACTGTGTTTGATGGGAAGATGGTGAAGTCTTTTGTGGCAGAATTTGGAATTAGTCTTGTTAATTCCACACCCTATTATGCACAAGCTAATGGTCAAGCTGAGTCATCCAATAAATCCTTGAAAAAATGGATACAAAAGGTTGTGGATGACAATCCTAGGGATTGGCATAACCTGTTATTGGATGTTCTGTGGGCATATAGAACCTCACCAAGGTCAAGCACAGGAGTTACTCCCTATGCCCTGGTGTATGGACACGATGCAGTCTTACCAGTAGAGATTAATGTTAAAACTTTGAGAGTAAGATGTCAAGATCAGTTGAATCCTGAACAATACCATCAAAGTATGTGCTTAGAATTAGAAGGCATAGATGAAGCCAGAATTTTGACATTAAATAGCATTCTTTTCCAAAAGAAGAAAGCAGCCAAGAATTATAATAAGAAAGTCAAACACATTGGCTTTGATGAAGGAGATTTGGTATGGAAGACAATACTCCCAATTGGGATTAAAAGCCACAAGTTTGGCAAATGGTCACCTAACTGGGAAGGACCATATCAAATTCATAGGGTTCTGCCTTTTGGAGCATACCATTTAAGAAATTTGAATGGTTATGTACATCCCAAAAAGATTAATGGCAGATATTTAAAACCTTATTTTCCAACCATTTGGGAAACACAAGGGATAGAGTGAACACCATATGCAAAAACACAAGCTTGTTCAAGTAATATTCAAAATATTGTGCTTTCATAAAGAATTAAGTACATTGTGCCACAAATTGGCCCAAAAATCATTACAATGCTTTAGTTGTTTTTGTACAATAGCTTTCCTATTGCTAAGGGAAGGAAATAATTGGATAATCGCAGCCATGTCTTCTTTTTGATTAGCCAGCCCTTGATTGGTGATGTGCAACTTCTTATCAGTTCGAACCAAGGCTTGGTTTACTGCGGCTAACTCCTCTTCGAGCTGAGCTTTCTTCTCCAGAAGTTGGACTCGAAAGTGGGAGGCAGAAGAGTGTTGTTCTTTCAGAGATGATACTTCGGTATGCACTTGAGAAACAAAGCTCTGGTCCTTAGCCAGCTTATCATCCGCAGCCTTAGGAGCATGGCAAATGTTGAGATAAAAATCAATAGTAGCTGCAGCCTGAGATAGATGACTTGAGACACTCATGGCAGACTGCTCAGCAATGTTGCAGCATTGAAGGAACCCATTCCTGATGATAGGCCTTTGTAGAGCCTCGAAGGGGATCCTTGAAAAGGAAGTCAGCAGTTGCAAGCATGTGTCCAAATCTACTGAAGGTACAAAAGGCTTGTTACTGGAGGAAGGAGAACTCTTGAAGATTTCCAATAAGGAGTTAGCCAAGGCTAATGGCTCAGCTTCAGCAGTAGAGGTGGGGGAGGTAGAAGGTATGTCAAAGAGACTAGCTAGTCTTCCTTGAAAAATGTCTACCTCATCCCTTGACATTAAGGGCATAGAGAGTGTTGTGGTGGAAGACGCAAAGGGCTGCATAGGGATGGGAGAAACGGATGGAGCATCTTTGGCAGCCTCTATGGTCTTGGCCACCAGCAAATCAAGAGAAGAGGGACTGGAAGTGGGCATTGGTGATGAACCATGAATTGAAGGGCTACCAGTGTCTTCTGTGGAAGAATCAACTGCCATTGGGAATGGAGTAGCAGTTGGATTTTCTACAAAGGATGGAGAAAGAGCAAGGCTCGAAGGAAAAATAGATTGAGGTAGGTTACGAGCCAAAAAAGGGAGGTATGGCTTTAATCCAAGAAAGAGAGAGGTAGGAATACTGGGACTTAAAGAAGGTACGCCAAATATAGGCTTTGGAGATGGAAGTACGATTTGAACAACCCTGACTTTTTGCATTTGATCAACCTCAACCGAAATTGAGGAAGGCCTTATTGGAAAGGTGAGTGCAGTAGTTGTCGCTGCAAAAGGAAGAAATGCAGAACATTGTTAAACTTCAATACCATAAGCTGACAAAGCAAAAAACAGCAGAGGTATGAGAGAAATTACTTGTCCCAAAGGCACTGGTACTAATGGGAGAACTGCAGAGAGAATAGTGTCCAGCAGTCCGTTGTTTTCTGGCTAGTTCCCTTCGCAATGCATCAGCAGCAGCAGCTCTCTCTCTTAAAATTTGTTGTTGCCGTCTTTTCTCAGCCCTTTCAAAGACGACTATGGCTTTGGAATGTTTTTGTTCCACGACCTTGGCGGCTGCCTCATGGAGAGGATCTTCAATCAAGTAGTTGAAGTAGTCATTTTCCTTCTCTTTCCTATTGCTTGGGCAATTGTCTCAGAATCAGAATCCTCATCAAAGTTGGAAGGGGAGATATTAAACTCAGAAGAAGAGACAGTAATCTTTCTTCTCTTTTTTCTTTGAATTGGCCTTGTCTGTTCTTCAACTGTTTTCTCAGCTCCTTCAGCCTGAGGTTCGGATTCCTTAAAAATAACCTCCTCCTCTACTTCCTTAGTGGTTGTCTCTTCTTGGGACAAATCAATCACCATTTTCCTCCTCATCAAGGGCTCAAGCAGTCTCCGCTTCTTTTGTTTCTGATCACCTTCAACTAAATAAACTTCCATATTACTCACCCACCAACTCTGATATCTTTTCAAAAAAGTGCCTTGAGGTATGAAAGGGATGTACTCAAAAGTGGCCAGATCATCCATAAACTTGAAGGTTGCCTCTTCTAGCCTTGACTTTCGAACCTTCAAATCTCTCTTGGTCAGAGTTAGGTTGGTGTTGCTGCAGAGAGGTATTGGAACTCCTTGTGTGAGGCCAAATTGTCTAGCAAATTGAGCAGGACATAAGGTTCAGCTATGCATTTATAGGCTCTGGGGTTGGTGGTCCCAATAAACAGTTCTCTAGGGATCAGTAGGGAAGCCCACATGTCTTTATGAATAGGCAAGGCACAGAGCCTGTCACTGAGGAAGTGATTCAACCAGGCTGGACCTATGCTAGCTTCGAAGGGACGGAAACGATGATCAGGAAGAGCAGCTGGTAGTTGATGAAAGAAGGAGAAATAAAAAGCAAAAGTAGCTGGATAAAGTGAAGCATTGGCTAGTTGTATGCCATGAGTGAGAGAGTGTAGCCCAGAAAATTTAAGGCATTTGGTTTGTAGTTCAGTAAAATAGGCAAAGAGCCAAAGCTGAAGGATCCAAAATGGTCCCCCTTGACTAGCATCTAAGGGTTTCTCACAAAAGAGGGAACAAACTCTATATACATGACCCAGAATGTATGGGGCTAAGGCTACTCTTTTCTGCAAAACTAAGGCTTTGGCAAGAGGGGCAAATTCAGGCATGATTCTTTGGGAGGAGGTGCAAAAAAGAAATTTGCAAAGCCAATATAATAAAAAGGAAAAGAATTCCCTATCAGTTACTAGACCCACTCTTTTGTTCTCGGCTCTAACAAAATCACTGTAAGATGAATTAAGAGAGGGGAGGGAGAAAGGGACTGCCAAGTCAGGAAAATCTGGTGTAATGGGGGTACCAATAGGGGAGACTCCTAATAGATGGCAAATATCAAGAACAGTGGGGGCCATCATCCCACATCTGAATTGAAAGAAATTGAAGATGGGGTTCCAAAAGCACAAAGCAGTAGGAACTAGGAAAGGGTCCTCCGAGATAGTTACCCTAGATAATCGAAGGGCATCAAGGAGGCAGAGCTCTTGGAGATCCAGTGTCTTAGCAGGAATGATCCGATCATACCATTCTTGCCATTCCGGTCTTACCGTAGGCCAGCATCGATGACGATTGCTTTTCCAGTTCTTCCAGTCAAGGCCACCTTCATAAAGGAGATGTTGGTCCACCAGACGCGGATAAAAAGTTGGGAGCTCAGTAAGGACTTCCTTGAAAATTGGTCCGAGCACGTAGTCCTGCTGCTCATGATGGCGAGGGACGAAGATACGCCCATCGATAGCACTTTTCTCTCCAGCCTTGTACTTCTCACATTCTGCGTCAATAAGCCTCTTCAAAGCTAAAGATGAGCCTACGCGCTCTGGGACTGGCACTTCTTGCGAAGAAGAAGCCATTGATAATGCACTCTTCAGAAGATGAAGACCGAAGCAAAGAAGAACCAGTAGAGAGAAGGGTTTGTAAAAGGCAAGAGATTTCGGAACACGAAGCGAGAGGGTTTTAAAACCTTTGTGTCCGAAATTATACCCCGTAAGTCGTTAAGTACTAAAAGTACGAATGCGAGGAATTTCTTCCAAATTGATAGTTTTGGAGGGAAGAGCTTATTCCGGGGATTGGGGCCAGCTTCGAAATGAAATATTTGGCTTCGAAAACAAGATCTTGGCGTCAAAAAATCAAATAACAACGGCTTCGAAATACATAAGTCGGCTTCGAAGCCTAGTATATGCTTAAAGGTGCTAAATTGCTTGATTATGGGTCTGTTTAGGGGTTATGAATCAAAGTAACGACCTTCGGAGCAAACCCTAGTATTCTCTGAGTATGAGAAATGCTGTTCAGAGTATACTACATGCTTAAAAATGCCTGAATGCTCAAAGTATTGGTCTACTTCAAAAATCTAAAGACCTGTTTGAAGGTTATCAGTCAAAATGACAACATTCGAAGCAAACCCTAGGACTCTTTA
This sequence comes from Camellia sinensis, assembly GCF_055761805.1. NCBI lineage: Eukaryota > Viridiplantae > Streptophyta > Magnoliopsida > Ericales > Theaceae > Camellia > Camellia sinensis. Next base: position 85,835,367 of record NC_138974.1, read on the forward strand.
AGGAAGAGAGGCACTGTTCGAAACATCCAAGACCAATCACTGGTTTCTGTATGAGCAAGAGGGAATTGCCATAGGTTGCCCTTCGAAGCCAAAAGAGTTCAGTTTAAAATTGATTGGCTATATCAACCATGACCATATATTGGTTACAGTTAGTATTGAAAAGTAAAGTCATTGAAATCAAAGTACTAAACTAATATCTGCCAGAATTGTCAATTTTACTCCATGAATTGGAAAAAGACATAATTGGTTCTTTTAGTACTTCATAAAACAGTTGATTTGAAGGATGAGATTGTTCAATTCAAAGTTATGAGTTAGCTTTTAGAGATAAAAGGAAACAGAGTCAAACAGTGTTAAGTACAGAAAGACTTTGTTTATATTAAAGTCCAGATGATTACATTAAGTAACTCTATCTGGGTACAAATTCAAGCTCATAAAAATAAGGAATAGAATAAATAACAAGGTCATGAAATTTTGTCCAGCAATGGTCAATAAATTTCTGTTCTTTCTTTATTATTTCTTCTATCTCTTCTAAAGTTGATTGCATAAGCTGATGAGCTCTCACTTCATAATAGAGTTCTTCAGCCTTTGCTTCGAAAGCCTCTTCCCTCGATTTTTGTTCCAATTCATCTATAACCAAATCATCCCAGTACGCAGAATCTTTATTCTTGAAGTCATCGAACTCTTCGATAAAATTCTCTGCTTCATATTGGGCATGAATTCGGAGAGATAAAAGTTGATCCAGATTTTGGATAGTGATCTTAGAATTTCGATGCCAGTAGAGGAGCACTGGGAGTTGGTCCAAAAACAAATGAAGCTCTGCCTGGGCAATAGGGTTGAGAACATGACCTCTAGTCAAGATACCACAAGCCCATTGAAAGTTCTCAAGAGGAATGTCATCCTCAAGAACATTAAAGGGAAGATGGGAGAAAGCCGCGAGCAAAAGTTGAGCTTGCTTTCGCTCGGCTGGAGAAGGGGGTGACGGAGGTTGGTAAGGTGGAAAAACTTTGTCCATTGGAAGGGCAAGTCTTAGTTTCTCTGTCCAGGAAAGGATGGGAGAAGGAGAAGGAGAAGATGGTTCTGCTTCAGAAGACAAAGGAGAAGGAGCAGGTGCTTCTATCTCAGAAGATGCAGATGCAGAAGAAGGTGTGGATGCTTCTATTCTGGGAGATGGCACGAGAGCAGAGGGAACAAAGGCATTAATGTAGTCAAGCCAATCAGAAGAACAAATCTTCGCCTTTTTGGCTAAAAATGAAGGGGTGTACCCTTGTGCTTCTTCTGGACGTTGGGCAGGGTGCATTATCTTCGTAGGCATGGAAGAAGTATACCAAGCCACAAGCAGATTCTCCTCCAAGCTACGTCGAAGGTCAATGGGCACGTAAGGGTAGACCACTGAGCTTCGAGCGTAGGAGGGAAACTCCAAGGGGTCAATAAACTCAACAAAATGGTGATTGATTCGTTCCCTTAAATCATAAGTCTCAGGAGTTGACCAGCTTGTCCAGCCTGAAGCCCCAGAGGATGAAGAGGTCACAGTTTCATCCCATGCAGAGGTCTGTGAGGAAGAGTTTCCTAGATCCATATTTGCAACTTGTCGAAGCAAAGGCTCGAGGGTAGTTCGGTCAGAATACAAAGGGAGCTTAGGGGAAGAACTCTTTGTATCTGTAAGTGTCACGACCCGAACCCGCCCCCATGGGTTAAGGACGTAACCGGCCAGTAATCCTAAGATTACCTACGGCCTCAAACCAAACCAAGCGTATTTTAACAGAGTTAATGGGGGCCAAACGGAAGCAATTTAAAACTTTGTCCATAGAGCTGTGCTTACATGGCACATCAAAACAAACCATACATATGTACGTTAATAACTCACAACAGAAACATAGTGATATAGGTTCTGTACAAACAGGCTCATCCAAAACTAAGTCAACCCATAAAAACTATAAGCAGACATATACAAAACTTCGCCAACCTGACAAAATGCAAATACACAACAAAAAGGCGAAGGCGGGTCTCATGCGTGAGACACAAGGGCTGACTCTCTCAAAACCTTAGTGGTTCCATACAGACTTCTCTGAGGCTGGGTCTGGACTTCTCTTGGCTCACCTACAAACACATGAATGAGCGTGAGCGAAAGCCCAGTGAATAATATCAAATCAAATACAGAAGTTACATAACGATGTAGATCAACATGTTCCAAACGGCCTTAGGCCCAATTCATATTTCCATTTAACAGATATATAACTATACGAAATTCAAACCAAGTGACTGTAGTTCTAAACATTCTGGCCCTTGGCCCATTTAAATTTCCATTCATGTCAAAACGGCCTTCGGCCCATTCATTTATGTCAAAACGGCCTTCGGCCCGTTCATTTATGTCAAAATGGCCCTCGGCCCGTTCGTTTACGTCAAAACGGCCTTCGGCCCATACATTCGTGTCAAAACGGCCTTCGGCCCACTCATTCATGTCAAAACGACCTTAGGTCCATTTATTTCTATCAAAACGACCTTCGGTCCATTTATTCATATCGAAACGACCTTCGGTCCATTCGTTCATGTCGAAACGACCTTAGGTCCATTCATATATGTCAAACGACCTTTGGTTCACTCATTCATTTCAAAACGGCCTTTGGCCCACTCATTCATTTCAAAACGGCCTTTGGCCCACTTATGCTTATCGAAACGACCTTGGGTCCATTTATGCGTTCATATCAGACTTACGTCCACAATCCCACAATCCCAATTAGCAATTCATAAAGCTTCAAAGGGAGTAAACAATTGTGCATTTACAAGCATTCAAATATCGATATTACTCACAGTGATCCGCTTGTGGATTTGCCCTGGAGCTTGACCCTACACGTTTCACGAACACAAAAGGGTCATTAACAGTTCAATCCGTTCTTTAATTCACATATTCCTCTTTAGGCTTTATTATCATCTCATTAACTCATTTACAATGCTTAACATATGCCTAAGAGTGCTTGCAAGTGAAAGAGAACGGAAAACAGAACACAAAATACAAAAACAGGATTTCAGAAAATAGGGTCCCCGCTCGAGCGTGGACTTACCCGCTCGAGCGGACCCTTAGGTCTGCGAAAGTACTGGTTGCCTTCAATTCCAGCTCGAGCGTGAACTCGGCCGCTCGAGCGGACTGCCTGTCTACATAGCTCCCCGCTCGAGCGTAAACTTCCCCGCTCGAGCGGGAACCATGTCTGCAGAAAATGCTGGGAGCTCGATTTCTCCGCTCGAGCGTCACTTCACCCGCTCAAGCGGACGACGAAAATCTGGGAATCCCAGGTTGAGTTCTTGAGCTCCATTCCGACTTTTAACCAACAAATCATGCATGTTGTAGCTCAAATATCACATATAAGTATACTAACAAGGTATAAACACCAAAACACCTTATTATGGAGCTCAATTTCAAGGATTAAACACTTGCATGTCTCAAATTGACACCAAACTCAATTCTATCATACATATTCATGCATTCAAAGCTCCCATCTTCAATTATTCAGACATGCATGCCCATTTGACTTCATATTCACTTCAAATAATGTAATTAGTGCTCATTCCCATAAAATTTAACAAAGACATGCTTGCATGTGGGATTACACTACCAATCTTTCACAATTTCACAAATTACATGCTAGATTTTGTGATTCCATAGGAGTTCTTTACATGCATGCACATATAGTCTTCAAATTCATCAAAACCAACTCCTTTCATGTTCTAGATCACAAATTAATCTTCAATTCCCGGAATCACAACTCAAATTCATGAGTTAGGGGTTGGTTACTCACCTAGGAGCTTTAATCTTCCAAATTCTAGTCAATCCTTGAGTTAAATCTTCAAATCCCCAAGCTAGAGCCAAAAATTGCTCAAGTCTCTTCCTTTCTCTCTCTATAGCCGGCCTCTCTCTCACTCTCAAGTGTCTAACTCAGATTTTGAGTTTTTGAGAGAGCTAAAGGAGAGTGCAATGCAAATATACAACAAGCCCCACTAACAAATATTTTAATATAAAATAATGGGGCACTTAATTTATCAATTTAATCAGTTTAAATTGACCAGAATCAATTTTCAATTAAATTTCACCGTAGGCTCTAAAAATTATGCCAATCACAATGGCGTAATCAATTTCGGGTTCTATGGCCGATAAGGCCCTCAATTTAATTCCAAAGCGGATTATTCAAACAGATATTCCTACGGTGAACAGGTAGAATTCCAAAGTCGCATATATTCACATAATGGCACACAAAAATCATATCAAAACATATAGTCACATACATATTAGGGACCAATTAGCATACTACGGAACAGGGGCATTACAGTCTTCCCCCCTTTAGAAAGTTTGGTCCTCCAAACTTATTTTACCTTTAGTCGAAACAATTCGGAACACTTTTCATTCAACGGTTCCAATCATTCTTATAGCCATTCACTTAGTCTCAAAATCAAGCAACGCTCTATTCTCAATCAGTCATAGATTTCCCTTTTTCCGCCATACAAGGCTTGTACGGTGCCATGCCAAAACTAGAGTGAGAGCTGTTGTTGGGAGCAAAGTTTGCCAACGATGGATAGATCTTTCCAACTCCCCTGAAAAATCTAATGCATATCTTTGGAGCATTCCTCCCAAAACTTTAACAGTTCTTCCTGATCGTACATCAATTTGCGGATGGAAAACAGCGCCGAATCATAATTCAGTTTAGCATCAAATTCATAATTTGTCCAGATCATATACAGAAATCATAAGTCATGATTAAGTTTACGTGATACATCCATTAGCATTAACAGAACAGAACGGAACAGAATAGAACAGAACATATACACGTGAGGTTACGAATAACCAGTTCCATAAGGGAACCTCCGGGTCCGGGTAACATAACAGAACAGGAGCTGAGCCCCCATTGCCTCTTGGAGGCTTTTCAGAATTCAAACACATTTTAGAATTTCTGTCTAAACAATAGATACTGGGACCCCATGTAACGAGCGATCTTATCGATGTAAACAGTGGCTAGTCTACAAGCATCATACAGAATTTTATAGGGAGAAATGGACAACTTCAATAATTTTACCTACAATAGCCCAAATGGGACTTATACCTTGGATGCTCAAGGTAGCCCCACAACGAAATTCGTAGCCACATATTCCCATTTCCATTCCAAAATGGAGAGAGGTTGAAGTAGTCCCGCCACTATCTGAAGTTCAACTTCGACCTGTTGGCGCTGAAAAATATTTAGGCATATTCACCAACTGCCCTCTTCAAGGTAGGTCACCAACATATTTATTTCAGTGTCAGCTAACTTTATCACAGAAGTTCGGTCTATTTCGTGTCACAAAAGTTCAATTCATTCTTCAATAATTCCCCAATTCACGATCTGATTCTGTATTTAGTCCAGTGACTCATCACAATTATCCAAGGTCAATTAAAAGTCTTTAGGAATATAAGGTGGATCCAAAAACTGATTCCCGAAACAACAAAAGTAACATCGAAGTATTTACCCACACAATGCACATAGTCCAGACATCCCCATAATACTGATTGTAAAGTACAATAACATCGAAGCAGGCAATTTCTGACATAATACACGTGTTCTCAATTCATTCAACAGTTTACAGTTCACAATTCAGTCCAATATTCAATTCCCTGTTCTATCTAGTCTTTCCACATTATCTGATAGTCATCAAAAGCATAAGGCAATTCATATATTAATCCCCATGATGTCCAAGATAATATCAAAACAGTTAGTCACATGTTAGACCCAATTTACACATCCTCAGAGCCCCAATCACAGAATATAATGGCACTGAGCAGTTATTCACAAAACGTACTGAATTCGCACATTTCCGGATAATCAGGGTTTTTCAAAGCTTTTTGGATGTTAATAACATCTACATAATGCCAAGGGATGACATTCCAAACAAAACAAAGGAATAATCGTCTTGGAATTGAAGCACACCCGTTCGCGACCGTCGGTGGCCGATTCCAGATTGATTATTCAAACCCACCCGTACGAAACCGTCGGTGGCAAAAGGTATCTCAATCAAAGGTGCGACATAGGCTTAACGTCCCCTAGCACGAAAGGACACTCTAAGGGTGTCATCAAAGCAACACAACACCATTCACTATAGCCTGATTTTCCTAAAATCTGGTAACACTGAAGCAATCTCTCCCCCTTACAAAACATGTTCTGATCAGTCAAAGACAAATGTTCAGTACTGCTCGAAATCAAATCAATCTACCTTCATCAGTCCCCATAGCATCAAACCAACCAGGATGGGACAATACACAAGCATCGTTCCTTAAGACACCCAATCACGGGATTTGTACAATTCAGTTCATCTATGACATATATGTCCTCAATAGTTGAAGGTTGGTTCTCAATGATGTTCATAGGTAGATCAATCTATTGACAGCCCACAAAAGGTCTTTCAAATAAGTCAAGCACTCCAAACGGATTCAAGTTTTGGGTCCATCAGTTTTCCTGCCAATAATAATCCGGTCATTTATTTATAGACAATTCTTAACCCCCTTTTACAAAATCAACTTAGATAGAGGTTCTCATCAATCAATCCAAGCAAAGGTCTTGTCAGATTAAATTAAACAAAGGTCCCGTCAAGTTACATCCAATGAGGGTTCTATCGGGTCAATTCAGACAAAGGTTCTATTGGATCAAGTCAGATAGAAGTTTTCTCAAATAGGGTACATTTGATTCTGTAAAGCTCATTTCGTTTGTTTAGGCACATGGCTGATAGTTTCACAATTGTCCTAAATTTATTAGTTCTCAAAGTCGTATCAGAATCATTCATCACAACTGTTCATATCAAAGTGTTTCAAATCACGTACAATACGGTATTGTCCACATATGTTCAGGTATAGTTACATAAGCATGCAAGTGTTCATATCAGGAGGTACGTATCATAATCAGTATAGCAGTTCCCAAATAAGCCTTACATGCAAGAACATGGTGCACAGTAATACATTATACAAAGTTCCTCGGGTACATACAGTATGAGATTGTTACGCAAAAGTTCCAAATTAGTCACATCACCCAGTCAACTTTCTACCAATCAAAATATATGGTCTCACAATTAGAGTTCATCATTTAGGGCGCTCAACTCGGTCACACGATTACAGAATCATAATTCCAGTGGTTTAGTCATTGAAGGCGGTGACATAATAAATCACCCTGAGCATAGGTGTAGATATATATGTGCATGTGCAGAGTCAATCAATATCCCAAAACGTATTTCACAAATTTCCCAAACGGGGCATATACCTCCAATGAATACAGTCTCGATCATGTGAGTCTAACCAATCTAGATACATATACAGCATATATGAAATATATGCCGATCCGAATCAAATAATATCCCAAGCGAAGATGTACAAACGTACTAATTCAAAACCAATCAACACATAAGCATTCATTTGTACACAGTATAGATACCTGGGATGATGGTTACAACATTCTGAGTGCTTTCTGGGATGAGTGTAATTACTCCATCCTGAGTAGCAATTCCTACCACTGGTACGGATTTAGCCAAGGCAGAGGATTCATGCACATTTCGTTCAATCCGGGGACAGTTCCTTGCCGTATGGTCCATTTTACCATATCTATAACGAGCCCCAGAAGTCTGATAACAAACTCCTCGGTGTTTCTCACACTGGTGGTGGCAAAGGTTCTTGCCGTAGCGGCAACTGACACCGCTGTCTCAAGATCTCTGCCAATTCTTGTACTACTCTTTCCGGACTATCAAGTCGGGCTGTGGAAGAACCTTCCAACCCGTATGCCCTTAATTTGCCCATACTCTACACAAATTCTTATCAAACTTTACCAAATACTGGGATGCCCAATACGAAATTAAACACAAAATCACATGAGTACATTCGCACATAGGCACATTGTTATATTCTCCTTTCACATATCGTACGCAATTAATCACTTACGCAACAGATAATTGCATATTTATCAAATATCGCATGCTGAACATTTACTAAGTAATTATATACTCAAATCATGTTCATGTTTCACATAGACACCCGTAAGCAGAATTGAATGCACATCGACAACTTTTCATGATGTGCATTATAACAAAACAAACTTATTGTACACATTAGTGTAACAATTTATATCTCATATTCGAATCATGTGTGGTACTTCTTTTAGCGTGGCATATCATGTTGGTCAAGCATATCAACATATCTCATACATAGGCCACAGTATTATTTCCCCCGGGCGAGGGCCTGTGCCACGGTACTATTTCCCCCGAGCTAGGGCTTCATGACCATAAGCCACAGTATTATGTCCCCTGGGCGAGGGCCTCCGCTAAGGATACCACAATTATGTTCCAGGAAAATTTGGACAATCATCCGTACAAAACATAACATTCCAAGGTACTTGTCATTTCATATCATTAACAAATATTTAAAGTTAAACATAGCTTTACGGAGTTCTTATTCACCGTCTGATTAAACTTGCATTATACAATATACAAAAGATTCTACAAATATGCATATACTAGAGAGCATATGTAACCAAACAGTTTGCAATGCAAGTATAGCACAACTTATAGCACATAATTGCCCAAATCAAAACACTTAAGCATATTCTCGATGCTTTCGAATTCATACTTATCACATGAATGCATCCTAAATCTTTTCTAGACGCTTATTGCTCTTTTGGACAAGTGCGTGAGTTATTAACTCGTGCTCTGATACCACTCTGTCACGACCCGAACCCGCCCCCATGGGTTAAGGACGTAACCGGCCAGTAATCCTAAGATTACCTACGGCCTCAAACCAAACCAAGCGTATTTTAACAGAGTTAATGGGGGCCAAACGGAAGCAATTTAAAACTTTGTCCATAGAGCTGTGCTTACATGGCACATCAAAACAAACCATACATATGTACGTTAATAACTCACAACAGAAACATAGTGATATAGGTTCTGTACAAACAGGCTCATCCAAAACTAAGTCAACCCATAAAAACTATAAGCAGACATATACAAAACTTCGCCAACCTGACAAAATGCAAATACACAACAAAAAGGCGAAGGCGGGTCTCATGCGTGAGACACAAGGGCTGACTCTCTCAAAACCTTAGTGGTTCCATACAGACTTCTCTGAGGCTGGGTCTGGACTTCTCTTGGCTCACCTACAAACACATGAATGAGCGTGAGCGAAAGCCCAGTGAATAATATCAAATCAAATACAGAAGTTACATAACGATGTAGATCAACATGTTCCAAACGGCCTTAGGCCCAATTCATATTTCCATTTAACAGATATATAACTATACGAAATTCAAACCAAGTGACTGTAGTTCTAAACATTCTGGCCCTTGGCCCATTTAAATTTCCATTCATGTCAAAACGGCCTTCGGCCCATTCATTTATGTCAAAACGGCCTTCGGCCCGTTCATTTATGTCAAAATGGCCCTCGGCCCGTTCGTTTACGTCAAAACGGCCTTCGGCCCATACATTCGTGTCAAAACGGCCTTCGGCCCACTCATTCATGTCAAAACGACCTTAGGTCCATTTATTTCTATCAAAACGACCTTCGGTCCATTTATTCATATCGAAACGACCTTCGGTCCATTCGTTCATGTCGAAACGACCTTAGGTCCATTCATATATGTCAAACGACCTTTGGTTCACTCATTCATTTCAAAACGGCCTTTGGCCCACTCATTCATTTCAAAACGGCCTTTGGCCCACTTATGCTTATCGAAACGACCTTGGGTCCATTTATGCGTTCATATCAGACTTACGTCCACAATCCCACAATCCCAATTAGCAATTCATAAAGCTTCAAAGGGAGTAAACAATTGTGCATTTACAAGCATTCAAATATCGATATTACTCACAGTGATCCGCTTGTGGATTTGCCCTGGAGCTTGACCCTACACGTTTCACGAACACAAAAGGGTCATTAACAGTTCAATCCGTTCTTTAATTCACATATTCCTCTTTAGGCTTTATTATCATCTCATTAACTCATTTACAATGCTTAACATATGCCTAAGAGTGCTTGCAAGTGAAAGAGAACGGAAAACAGAACACAAAATACAAAAACAGGATTTCAGAAAATAGGGTCCCCGCTCGAGCGTGGACTTACCCGCTCGAGCGGACCCTTAGGTCTGCGAAAGTACTGGTTGCCTTCAATTCCAGCTCGAGCGTGAACTCGGCCGCTCGAGCGGACTGCCTGTCTACATAGCTCCCCGCTCGAGCGTAAACTTCCCCGCTCGAGCGGGAACCATGTCTGCAGAAAATGCTGGGAGCTCGATTTCTCCGCTCGAGCGTCACTTCACCCGCTCGAGCGGACGACGAAAATCTGGGAATCCCAGGTTGAGTTCTTGAGCTCCATTCCGACTTTTAACCAACAAATCATGCATGTTGTAGCTCAAATATCACATATAAGTATACTAACAAGGTATAAACACCAAAACACCTTATTATGGAGCTCAATTTCAAGGATTAAACACTTGCATGTCTCAAATTGACACCAAACTCAATTCTATCATACATATTCATGCATTCAAAGCTCCCATCTTCAATTATTCAGACATGCATGCCCATTTGACTTCATATTCACTTCAAATAATGTAATTAGTGCTCATTCCCATAAAATTTAACAAAGACATGCTTGCATGTGGGATTACACTACCAATCTTTCACAATTTCACAAATTACATGCTAGATTTTGTGATTCCATAGGAGTTCTTTACATGCATGCACATATAGTCTTCAAATTCATCAAAACCAACTCCTTTCATGTTCTAGATCACAAATTAATCTTCAATTCCCGGAATCACAACTCAAATTCATGAGTTAGGGGTTGGTTACTCACCTAGGAGCTTTAATCTTCCAAATTCTAGTCAATCCTTGAGTTAAATCTTCAAATCCCCAAGCTAGAGCCAAAAATTGCTCAAGTCTCTTCCTTTCTCTCTCTATAGCCGGCCTCTCTCTCACTCTCAAGTGTCTAACTCAGATTTTGAGTTTTTGAGAGAGCTAAAGGAGAGTGCAATGCAAATATACAACAAGCCCCACTAACAAATATTTTAATATAAAATAATGGGGCACTTAATTTATCAATTTAATCAGTTTAAATTGACCAGAATCAATTTTCAATTAAATTTCACCGTAGGCTCTAAAAATTATGCCAATCACAATGGCGTAATCAATTTCGGGTTCTATGGCCGATAAGGCCCTCAATTTAATTCCAAAGCGGATTATTCAAACAGATATTCCTACGGTGAACAGGTAGAATTCCAAAGTCGCATATATTCACATAATGGCACACAAAAATCATATCAAAACATATAGTCACATACATATTAGGGACCAATTAGCATACTACGGAACAGGGGCATTACAGTAAGTTTGTAAACCAAGGGATTAAAGGCAATGTGTTCATAGTCCAAAGGTTTATAATCTGCAAAAGCCTCCATTACCTGAATAGAGAAGGGCGGGTAAAGGTGGCTAATGAATGCGTGGAGATTCTTTCGAGGAGGAATAACATCACTCAAAGGCTCTTCATATGCTTGATCAGTTGATGCAGCCATAGCCTGTTCGAATACTAAGGTATTGGGATGTTCAACGAGTTAATGCAAATGATCACCAAATGGATGACGGTTGTATTTCCAGAATTTGGACTCCATACACGATCTAGAGGCGCGGGAAAACTGTAATCCACTAATATCACCAAGTATTGGGTATATTAGTGCGGGGGGTAATGTTGGCTACATATTTTGTAAAAGCCAGTAACAGTTCGACATGTGGCAGAGTAAGGGTAATAAAGGAAGGTTATTCAAGCCTTTAATCCTGATCGTACACGTGGCAATAAATATTGGTCCTTACATGATCTGAGTAACACTAGATCAATAATGGGATGCAAGATGACATATCTTCAAACGGTTACTCATATTCAAATTCCAGTACAAGAGGGAAGCTCAACTGCCAGTAATGGCGTAATGGAGCTACTTTTAAGGAAGCATGATCAGCGATCATGGAGGAGCAGTTCGACGGTTCGAAGTGCAGTTCGAAGGTCATCACTGACGAGTATAAATAGCAGGGCAGCCCCCAGAAAAGAGGACGGACTCAGATCATACAAATCAGTCATTTACTTCATATATTTTCTTTTCCAGTCTTTTACATTTCCAGTCTTTAAATACCTGTTCTTTAAATACCTGCACTTTAAATACCCGCACTGCACTTCGATTCATAGGAGTAGCTTCAAGTAGATTCAAGTAGATTGCTGTTGTAAACCTCTCCGAGGCTGAGTTCGGACCATTGTAAGTGTTCATTTTTATGAAATACTTCAATTGTTCTTCATATCACTGTTATTTCTCTTAATTTCTCCTAAGTCAAGCCACCAGTAAAAGTCCTCTTCATTGAGGCTGAAAAGAACTAAAACACAATCGTCTGATAATTGGTTGACAATCACAATTTCTGTAAGGACTGATTGATCCTTGCTGGCACGCTCACATTCACAAAAATACCCTTCGAAAAGCCAAAAAGCCAACAAATACCTATCATTGCTTTAGGTTATGACCATTGTGTAATACAAGTTCTTCCCAATATTGTCGTTTGGAACTAGTACTACAAATAATAATAATAATAATCGTAATAATAATAATTAATACGTCATTTATATTATGATGTTTATTGAAACACTAATTTTAGTGTGTTTGATTTTAGTTCTCTGAATTCGGTTTTTTGGAATTTTTTTATTTTTTATTTTTTGCGTTTTTTGTTTTTAATGAATATTTTTAAAATTTTAAGCAATTTTTTTACTTTTTTAGATGAATCTTACTTAGATATATCTAAGTAGTAAAATATTTGTGAAAAAATATTTCAAAAAATTAAAAAATACACAAAAAAATGAAAAATATACTAATTTTTTTTTTGTTTTTTTTTTGATGCTTACTGAATTTTAAAAAAAAATTCACAAATATTATACGTGTCTAAAAATTAAGTATATTTATGTTGGACGTGTCTAAAAATTAAAATTAAAAGTATTTAATATATTAAAAAAATTCATTGAAAACAAAAAAATAAAAAAAATAAAATTTTCTAAAAGTGTTTTCTTAAAATCAAAACCAGACAAGCTAATACTTTCAAAATCAGTTCCAAATCAGTTTGTTTATATTATTAGCTAACCAAAACGATATATGTGGTTGTTTACCTCTCATATACTATTTTCACTTTAACTTTTCATCTTTCTCACATTTTTATATATCTAATCAACTCTGTTAGATCTCTTCTCCCTTCCTTTCCTTCACAATTTCCCATCTCTCTCCTTTCTCTCTCTGGTCTCGTCCTCTTCATGTCAATCACATTTTTACCCCATTCTTCTCTTGATCACTTGTGACTTGGGGCTCTTCAATCAATCGTTGGTAACTTCAATTTCATGGCCACATGTCGAAACACACCCCACTCGGTTGTAAATTAGTAGGCATAGTGCAGTGCAACTTTAACATTAATTTAATTATTAATTTTTTTTAAGAGAAAAGAAATGTGACATTTAAAAAAAAAAAAAAATGTTACTAAATATGATCATTGTGATATCAATTGTTAATTGTGAAATCTGACTATAACCTTATAAAACGACATAAAGCTATGACAATTGTGCAAATGCACCGTTTAATCCTACATTTCATATTACCGGTATTTTTTGTGGCTCATGGCAACCTTTAACACTACTTAATTTTAAAATTTTCCGTATATAGTCTATTTAGTTGTTTTTTTGGTCTTATTCAAAATTTTATTTTGTATTTATTATTTATTTAAAAAAAAAATTTAGAGTAAAAGCTAGTAAATAAAACAAAAGTCAAATAAAAAACTAATTAAAATATTAAAATAAATTAGAAGCTATATAAGTTTTTTTTTAAAAAAAAAAAAAAATAGAAAAAGCTATATGAGTTAAGCTAAAAGCATGTTTTTTAAAAAAAAAAAATAAAAATAAAAATGTAAAGAAGGTTTTACACAAGAGGCACAACTCCTCTCTAATCTACAAGTGAACTAAATCGTGTTATTTGGATTTGTGAGTCCCATCATAGGTTATGGTGGGTTCTAGTGTTTGCCATGGCTCTTTTTCAGAACAAGGCTTGGGCAAAACAACCGTCTTTGAACCAATGGAGGATATTAAGACAGCGACAAAGGGAAATACCCCAACTACAAATATGCAGGACAACAATGAGGCAAAAGGCCATGCTCAGGTTCGAATGTCATGTGTAGAGGGTTTGGTGGATGTGGCTTTTATGGACTTTCAAACTGAAGCATAAATGGTTCAAAGCCATAGTTCCAATGGATTTAGTAAGTCTTCTCCCCAAAAGGGCACGCACAGGTTCAAATGTTATGTGTAGAGGGTTTGGTGGATGTGGCTTCTATGGACTCTCAGACTGAAGTACAAATGGTCCAAAGCTATAGTTCCAATAGATTGGGTAAGTCTTCTCCCCATAATGTTATCTCTACGCCTTGGAGTGGTTTATTTAAATATGAGATTGCTTAGAAGAAAGTAGTTAAAAGTCTCAAGAGATACTTAGTGGGTTATGAGAACAATCAATTTCAAATCCCATTGGAAATCTCTAAAATTGGGTTTAAGCAATGGGAACATGTTCTTGTAGGTTATTTTATTGATAAAAAATTGTCTTTCTTCCAAGTGAAGACTATTGGACAAAATGGGTTTTTGATGACTTTGATTCTAGATTCTTTTCAACAAAATCTTTACACTACAAAAGAATGATAAAAAACCATTAAGATTTGAATGCAAAATTGTCTCATAAAGTTAGTCTCATGAATGAGAGATTGAGAATGATAATTGAGCATATTACACATGGTCTAACCATGAGAGACACATGGTCTAACCATGAGAGACGTACACATGGCCTAACCATGAGGGACACATGGTTTTGGAAATAATGAGGTACACATGGCCTTGCCATATGTCTTGCCAAAGATGCCTATATAAGGGCATGCTTAACATTATGAATTTAATCACAAAAGAAGTTAAGTTTTCTCCTTCTCATTTTCCCATTGTGTATAAAGGAGACCATCCTCTTGGGTTGGAGTACAAAAATTTTTCTCTCATATTATAGTCAGTTTGCTCCTATAATATATTCTTTCTATGTGAGAGAGTACTACCATTGTCAGTTCGTCAGAGCTAAGCAAAAGATACTTCTGCATTAGCGAGTTCTAAACTGTTATATCCTGGGAGATGGATGCCGACATACCTTCAGCACCCATGATGAGGCGGCAAATCTATTTTAAGGAGACTGTGGTATCACACAAGTTTCAGTTTGCTTTTTTTTCTCATCTCAATATTTTAATTTGTTATATGTATTTCTATTCATCAAGATATAATTTCCTATGAATTCTTGTTTTGTGGTTTTTCCAATTTAATTTACCATGAATCTAATTATTTTATTTAATTCACACAATTTTTACAACAAAGACTTGGGCCTACAAAGCAAAATATAGCGATTCTAGTTTAAGACCCGACCCATTTGATATTCTGGATTCGGCTTTCTTGGTTTTGTACTATTGTTCTTGTCTTATTCATCTCTTTTCTCCTTGAGTTTGCCTATTGGGATGTATTGGTTGTGTTTGAAACGGGTTGGTAGCTTGTTTTTCAAAACTTTGGTTACCTAAATTTTGACCTCTGCGCTCGAGCGTAGCTTCTTGTGCTGAAGCGGTCCTTGCAAACTCTCAGTACTTTTGCAGGTTTGCAAAACTACTGGGAGAGTGTATTCTACGCTCAAGCGATACTTCTTGCGCTCGCTCGAGCTTTAGTCTGCTGTTTGAAAAACTATGGGAGTGAGTATTCTGCGCTCGAGCGAAGCTTCTTGCACTTGAGCGGAACAACTTATTGTGTCTGGACGCTCGAGCGTCACATTTTACGCTCGAGCAGACTGTGCGTATATCAGGTCGTAAAAGTCACTTTTTACATCACTTTTTCACCCCTCTCTCTCTAAACATTTCAAAACCCTAAATCTAGAGCTCCTCTCTATAGAACTTTCTCTCTCTCTACAAATATACCAAGGTCTACTCATTTCTCTACATTACTTCCTTTGTTAAAAAGGTAGAGCTCACTTAAAGCTTCGTTTCATCTGAATAGAGTTAGATTTCGGCTTCCTTGAGGTTTCTCTTTTCCTTCATTGGTCTTCTAGCTTTGAGGTAGGGATTTTCTATACTCCTTTATGATTTTAAACTTAGCTATTTGTTTTTTGTAAACAATTTTGTGGTTTTGGAGGATTTTGAACAAACCTAGGGTTTTGGTTTAAAATCAAAAGAAAGGTTTTGAAATGGATGCATGAAAAATGGTTGTGGGAGAGGAAATGATGTTGAGTTGTGATAAAATCATTGATTTTGATACTTGGATTGGATTTTGGAAAAAAAATGGGGATTTGTCCCTAAATGTTTCAAATATTTATTTTGTATAAATAAATGAAATTAATGTTAGAAATGTGAAATTAGATGGATATTGATACAGATGGTGGAGTTGGATATGTATTATCATTCACCTAGAAATTTGGAAAGTTTATCTGTAGTGGAGATTTTATATCTGTTTAGAAATATCTGTTTTGGGCTATCGGTGGAGGACAACTATGATTATTGTAGAAATTGGATAAGGATTAGGTGAATTGAAAACTAATTTTCCATCCATATGCATGGAACATTGTTGCTCATTTAATACATTGCACATATATATAAATTTGAGAAAAAAAGGGTGAATGTTGGAAAGAAATGTGTATCACCAAATTAAGTAGGCCTGTGTGTCTAGGGTGAAAGTCCCGAAAAACATGCGTATACATGGGTATTGATTCCCGCAGACGAAATATCCATAAAGTGGAAATAGTAGTGCTTGTATACGCTATGTTTACATGGGTGCCATTTGACAGTTTCCTGCGGATGAAATATCCATAAAAGGTTGTACTGGTTTGATAATTCCCCTTTGTTTTCTGTTGTAAAGGACATGATTTGAGAATTGTGATATGAACTGAGCATGGCATGGTTTTGAGAAAAAAATGTAAAACATTTTGGTTATAAGCACTGTATATGCACTTCACCCTTATATCTTTGTTAAAATTTATATATTGTGTTGGATTATTTCTACTAGGCTTTGGCTCACCTTGTATAGGAAAAATCATTTTCAGGCGTTGGTGAGATGCCTTCGCCAAGGCAGTAGCTTGTGAGGATTGGAGCAAGAGCTTCATTTTGTTTATTTGTTGTAATTATTTTGTACAAGCCTAGGAGTTTATTTGTATTGGATTTAAATCCACTTTGATGTAACCAAGTATAGTCTTCGCAAGTTATAGCCTTCAGGGCATTTATACCATATGTTTAACTTCTATTTCACCTCTTTGTTGTTTTCACATGCTATACATTCAGGGTTAGGACTTATGAATGTATATTTGCATGTGTCACCTCTTTTATACAACTGTGTCTCATATAATGAAAGGATATTTTACTCTGATTTCTATTGTCATTTAATTGTCATTATGGTTGGTTTATTGTATTTATTTTGGGGCGTTATAGAAAGTCTTGAAGGGGTTGTAACCTTAGATAATGTCTACTTTGTATTCAAGATTAAAAATGAAGAAGCTTTAAAGTCCATTCTTGATGAGGGGCCTTATTATATTGGGAGCAAATTGATTGTTATCAAGAAATGGCACCCTGGTATGACCCTTACTAAAATTGTCTTCTCAAGTGTGCCGATATGGGTAAAATTTTTTAATGTACCGCTTGAACTTTGGACAAAGGAGGGATTGAGTTACATAGCAAGTTTTATCGGTAATCCGTTGTACCTTGATGAATTTACTCAAAGCCATAGCTGGTTAACATTTTCTAGAATTTGTATTGAGATAGAAGCTACTAAGGAGATTTCGCCCTCATTTGTTAACTCATGTTGAAAAACTGAACTCAACCCAACAAACAGAAATGACTGAACCACTCATCTGAATTTGAGAATTCCCATACATTGCACATAACACATAGCAGGAAAGAGAACAAACACCCTTATGGGGGTAGGGTTATCCTGTCCTAACTTTGAAATGATCTAGGGTTTCACTACTCAAACAAGCGGGATCATACATCCTAGAAATGGAAGAGCATCCTGTCCTAATTTTGGAAGGTATTATAGCTCATTATATGCACAAGGTTAGCTTTACTCTAAGGGTTGAAGTCAAGGTGACGTTACCAAAGAGTCCTTTGGGTCATAACCAATGAAGATCTTAGGAAATTAGAAGAGTCAAAATAGCCTCTCTTCAAAGTCTAAGAACCTTCAGATCTCAAAAGATTATAACACAAGGCCTCCAAAATAACGTAGAGATAGGTGTAGTGTCACAAAAAGTGTGCCTGTGCTCCCACTAGTATCTGGGCAGCACAAGAACTTTAAGTGCGCCAATGCATGCAATGCAAAAAACATATAATTGAAAATAAAAGTCATATCATGGAATTCGAGACAAGGTTACATAAAATCCCCAGCAGAGTCGCCAGAAACTGTAACATGCCCGGAGGGTACCCTGCACGTTAAACGGTTCGGACCCTCAATCTCTTTGATCTAGTCTCACTAGTGCAATGCGAAACATAGACGAGAGTCCAGATTTGGCAACTTCTAGAAAATCCATTTTATTGCAAAATCTTTTGCCAGAAATGGACTGCGTCATCAGATCTCAGAGTCGCCACCTAATATTTTTGAGAAACTAAGAAACCCATGACTCGTGCCAAGACCACTATTCATCATAACCAAAGTTGTCTCGGTTCGGAACCTTAGGTATGAGAGGGGAAGGTCATTAATTGATCTCCCTCACTCACCTGAGCAAAAGATCGGCCTTTACTAAACCATGATATGAATTTTATTTATTTTATATGTTCATATTTCAATTATTTAATAAATCCTAAAAATTACTATGTGAAACATACAAGTATAAACTATGTCATTTATTTTGGAATAATTTGATTTCATGTAGTTTCGAAAGAGTTTTGGATATGTACAACCCAAATAAATTGAGTTTACAAATGAAAATCAACACTATTCCAAATTAAGCGACCAACCTCCATCCATTGGCATTCATACAGTTATACCAAGTAAGCAAGTAGTCACATGGTAGGATGTTTAAACATAATAAGAAAAACGCAAACAAACAGGATGCTAAAGCATAAAACTTACATATTTGCCGACGTCCCTTGAATAGTTACAAAACAAAATTAGTAAAACATGCATGATCTTATATACAAAATCTTAATGCAATTCACTCATGAGATGTAACTAAAGATTCGCCTTCTAAGATATGACATGTGAATCATCTCAAGAACATGAGGTAGCACACATAATCACATAGGAATTGATTAAATCCACAAATACAAACTTAGCCGAATCAAGATACATGAAACATAGATGCAAAGCTTGGATATAACGACAAAAAATAAAAATAAAATAAACATGATGCATATTTATAAATAAGGAAAGCAAGTAAAAGAACGGGATAGAGAGAAGTGGGGCGGGAAATTATTACAACACTTTGAATAAATTATTACAAACCAAATTAGAGGGGGGAAGGAGAATATTAGAATAAAATAAAAACCTCACAATACACTCAAAATAAAATAAACAAAAGAAAAAAAAAAGTTTCATGTGCCTTGGAAACTACCGGAAGTTGGTTAACATCGGAAGACAACGCTGTTTTGTCCAAAAGAAGCTAATCGGCCGGCCAATTAGGCGTAGCAAAACCTGTCTTATTGCAAAACCAAGAAAATGAACAAACAAGAAATATGTAGGTGACTCAACTAACCACTACCGGTTGGATTAAAAACAAGAAAACAAATATAAAATAAAAAAAATGCAAACTTAGAATAAAACTAACATGAACTTAAAACAAGAAAATAAATATGAGGTAGAACATGCAAGATTACAACATAATTACTATGAAACTAAAACAAGAAAACAAAAATAAGATAGAACATGCAAGATTACAACAAAATTAACATGAACCTAAAACAAAAAAAAGTAAATATGAGGTAGAACATGCAAGATTACAACAAAACTAATATGAGACCAATACAAGAAAAATATAAGCTAGGAAATGTAAGATTACAACATGATTACGATGAAACTAAAATAAGAAAACAAATATAAGATAGAACATGTAAGATTACAACAAAACTAACATGAATCTAAAATATAAAAAAAAAGCAAATATATGGTGGAACATGTAAGATTACAACAAAACTAATAAGAGACTTAATACAAGAAAAATATAAGCTAGGAAATGCAAGATTACAACATAATTATTATGAAACTAAAACAAGAAAACAAATATAAGATAGAACATGCAAGATTACAACAAAATTAACATGAACCTAAAATAAAAAAAGGCAAATATGAGGTAGAACAAGCAAGATTACAACAAAACTAATAAGAGACTTAATACAAGAAAAATATAAGTTAGGAAATGCAAGATTACAACACAATTACTATGAAACTAAAACAAAAAAGCAAATATAAGATAGAACATGCAAGATTACAACAAAACTATCAGGAACTTAAAATAAAAAAAAAGCAAATATGAGGTAGAACATGCAAGATTACAACAAAACTAATAAGAGACTTAATACAAGAAAAATATAAGCTAGGAAATGCAATATTACAACACAATTACTATGAAACTAAAACAAGAAAGCAAATATAAGATAGAACATGCAAGATTACAACATGAATTTAAAACAAGAAAGCAAATATGAGGTAGAACATGCAAGATTACAACAAAACTAATATGAAATTAAAGCAAGTGAATAAATACAAATAAATAAATAATTAATTATGAGCTAAACAAACCACTTAGATTATAACAACACACTGAAATATAAAGTAAGAAAATAAATATGAGATAAACAAACTACTTGGATTATAACAAAACACTATGAAATGAGAAGCGAGAAAATAAATATGAGATAGAAAATATAAGAAAATGAAATACTAGAAATTCACCTTCCAGAGAAAGATTGAATTTTTTAATTTCCAAACTTCCTCTTGATCACCCTGAAGTTGTGGAGTATGTTGTTGAAATCTCAGCAAGAAAGTTCAAGTTTTTGCTTTGGTGAAGTTTTGGGTGGTAACAAAATAAACTCTTTATTTGATCAAAGTTTAGACCCCTCTTTAAAAATATTTTCACTTAATTGGAATAAAATAAACTCTTTCTTGGATCAAAGTTTAGACCTCTCTCTCATCAAAAATTTTCACCACCTTTCATAGTTTTAATGGTCTTCTATATATAGTCCAAAAACGAAGACCCTTTCATGTTCTAAAGGGCCAATTTTGAAGAGCCAAAACTTATTCATGTTTTGAAAGACCAATTGTGAATAGTCAAAACCCATCCATTTGTTTGAAAGGCCAATTGTGAATAGTCAAAACCCATTCATTTATTTGAAAGGCCAATTGTGAATAGTCAAAGCCCATTTTATTCGTTTGAAAGGCCAATTGTGAATAGCAAAATCCATTTAGTTTTTTGAAAGGCCTATTGTTTCAAACTGCTAAATTTTCTAAACAAGAGAAACAAATGTAGAAAAAGATTTTTGAATAGGTCTCAACTAATTTGGCAAAAACGGGTGCAAAATTGGGATTGAAGCTTAAATCTGATTTTTTTGCTGAGAAATTCATAAAATAGCACATTATAATTTTCATCATTGGGTGTTCAGAAGAAAACGCCCAAGTCTTAGGGCTGGTCAAAATGGGGTGTCTACACTGTCTCTCTCTCTCTCTCATTCACTCATCTCTCTTTTCTCTCAATCGTTTATTTCTCTCAATCACACTCATCTCTTTCTTCAAGCCCATTGTTGTTGAAAGAGGAAAAAGTCAAAAAATGAAATGGGTCTCTCTCTCTCTCTCTCTTTTTCTCTGTGTCTCTCGCTCATCTCTCTTCTTTCTCTCTTTCACTCATTTCTCTTCTTTATCTCTCTCACTCATCTCTCTTCTCTATCTCTCTCATTCTCTCTGTCTCTCTTGCTCATCTCTCTTCTCTCTCTGTTTCGCGCTAATCATCTCTTGTTTCTCTCTCATTTTCTGTTTCTCTCTCTTCCTAGCTTTCATTGCGCAGTAAAATGGACACGGAGGTTTTTGACAAAAAAATGATTTTTTTTTTTTTTTTTTTTTTTTTTTTTTTTTTTTTTGCGACGGCAACCTTCCCCTGTCGCAAATAAAGGTTATCAGCAACGGCAATACCCCCGTCGCAAATAAAAAAAAATTACTCCCTCCATCCCAAAATATTAGTCCCGTATTCTATTTTTTATTGTTCCAAAATATTAGTCCCTTTCCAAAAATTAAGAAATAAAAATAATATGAATTTGTTATTTTGCCCTTCTTTCAAATTCATTAATAATACAAAAAGTACAATTATTACAATTGATATTCCCAAAAAGATGTATTATCAAAAGGTAATTTTGGGAAATTAATTTTTTAAAATATAATAATTGTGCTATCAAAAAAAGTTGAATTTTCCAAAAGAGACCATTATTTTGGGATGGGGGGAGTAGTTAAACGCCATCGTTTCATTGTTTAGGGTATATTTGGTGACTATTTCGTTTTTAATTTTTAGTTTATATTTACAAAAATTTTAAAAACTGTCATAAAAAATTGTTTGCTAATTTTTGGTTCATAAATGGTTGTCTCAGTTTATAAATTTAAGGAAAAAATGTAAACCCAAAAAATAAGTTTACGTTGGTTTTTAAACAGAAATTTAAAAATTTTACTAACAACTTTTTTTTAATTAATTTTTTTTCAAATAATTTTTTTTTTTCAATTATTTTGTTTTTCAAATAATTTTTTTTTTCAAATAATTTTTTCCAATTAAATTTTTTAAATTAATTTTTTTTCCCAATTATAATGTGTATGATCCCATTGTCATAAATAATACAAAATAAATAAAAATAATTTAGGCCTGAACAACATATTTTTTAGTTTATATTTTTTTAAAAAATTTCAAACATTTTGCCCAAACCAAATGCGTTTGTAGATTAAGTTTTTCTAAAAATAAATAAAAACCAGTTTATAAAATTTTTGTAAACATAAACCAAAAAACGTAAACGTTACCAAACACTACTTTAAATTTTTATTTGTGATGGTTATACTTGATGTTGCAAAAAAAAAAAAAAAAAAAACTCAAAATTTGATTCGCGCTCGTTTTCCCTCCCTCAACCAAAAATCCCCAAATCTCAAATCCCTAATCTTTTGAATCAAATATTCCATCTGTCTGTCTGTCTGTCTGTCGGTCTCTCTCTTGCGACTGTGAGCATGGCAAACAATGGCGTCGAGCAACGATGAGCAGTGGCAGACGACGACATCGAGCGATGGCGAGCAGCATGAGACATCGTGAGACAGCGAGCAATAACAGACGATGGTGGTCTAGTGTTTGGTTGGTAATTATGAGTCTTCTTTCTCATTTTTTTCTCCACTCTTTATGTCGCTCAAATTTGCAAGTATGAATATATATACATGTGTTTACATATCTTCATATATATGTTTCTTTGTGTATACGTCAATATATGTATATATATGTGTGTAATAAATATTTTGTTTTGTTATGTTATTTTTTTAAGGAAAATGTTGGCACAAAGTATAACAATGCCAAAATTTGGCAACTTGAAGGGCACTAAAATGGAGCTCTGTTTTTTTAACCAAGCTACCATATTAAAGCAAAGCAGCTTAAATGGTAGCTGCATTGGAGATGCTCTAACATAGTTCTCTACATTGCAAATAGAGCAATTTTGGCCGACATGTCAATAACACAACTTGCCTCTTGACACACATGCAATAGTTTGATGTACTAGTTACGGTTAAGAAGAGATTTGCAATAAGACATCTGCCATTCCTAGTCCTTTCCATCCTCACAACAACCCCCTTCACCCAAAACCTAGCCACTACAGTTATTGCAAACCCTTCACTCCTTGCCCTTCCTATCACAACCCCAAATCACCTACTATATTGTTTTTTGGGTAGGTACCTACTATATTGTTACGAAACTTGTTTGGTGTAAGTGCAACTTGTGCCATGTGCACATGTAACTCGTGTAGTTAGAGTGCTTGCAATTAAATATAACTTAATTTAAAAGATTTAGGGTTGATTTGGTATTTTTAAAGTATTTTTCAAGTTATTTTCACTACTAGTTTTACTAGTTTAATGATTTAATGTGATATTTTTGTACCTAATGTTAACATATTGGATTATTTGATGACTTTTGGGATGGTAAGGGTAAAATGATAGATTTGGCTCATTAGGGGTAAAATATTGGGTTAAAATGAGTTAATGGTTGATTTTGGAACTCTTGATAAGACGTGGTAGAGACTGAGGGTTGCATGGATAGTTGCAAGGGTATGTTTGGCTACACTTGTGCTTATAGATGTTTTTGTAACTATAAGGTGGTGTTTGTTTTTAGTACCATAGGCTTGTTTACTATTTCAACTTAGTTGATTAGATTCTAGAAATTGACCATGCAGCTTCATGTGACTCGTTATGATGCTGTTCTTAGTGCACTTCCTACATTGCTTAAAAGTGATTGAGGGGCTCACTATGGGAAATTAAGGCTCTTGATCAGCCATGGCAGAGACTAAGGGTTGCAAGGACACTTTTGACGTTAGGTCAGCTGATGTGGTTTGGCATGTGGTTAGCCTGTACAGCTCTTTTGGTTGCTCTGGTGGCTTTTGTTGGTTGTTTATTGTGTATAGCTTGCTATAGTTTGTCCTTTGTTAGTGTTTGTTATGTAACTGTCTTTTGTTAGTTGCTAATGTATTGCCCCTAGTTATTTTGTCTTCTTTATTGATGGCAGAAGTAACTAGATCACAGAAGTAACTATTGCTTGAGCATTTGATCATTTGGAGCATATTTTGTTATTAAGTTGTTTAATCTGAGCACTTTTGTCTTTTATTTGTCATTATTGCTGAGATATTTTAAGAATCCATACACGTGGCTTGGTTTTCTCCATATCTCCTGACTTTCGTTGTTTATTGACAGTATTTTAACTTTGCTTTTAGGTTTGGGATTTTAAGATTATATGGACAGGCATTACACTTTTTTTTTGCAAGACATTATTCTTTGTATAAGTGGTTATATCATATATATAACACATACTTTTGTATGAAATTTAAGTCATGTTTATGTGAATTAGTTTTTTTTTTTATTTTGTTATTACTGCAGAATGAGATGCACATTGCTGTAAAGCAGAAATTGCTTGGAGAGCCAGCTGGTGAAACACTGCTGGGAAAAAAAATAAGTTTCAATTATCTTGGTTTTTCTGCTACAAGTTTTCCTACAAATGCATTCGTGCATTTTGTGTTTTCTTTTGTTATTTTCTTTTCATTGTTTTAATTTTTTAATATCCTAGAATAACTTCATGTTGAACAAATGCTTCAAATAAATGATTTAAAGTTGCTTGGTACCACATCTAGATGGTTCTGAATATAATCATGATTATTATTTGCTTGCTACCACATCTAGAGTTGCATGTGTGCATGCTTTGATGTAGCTTTCCATTTACTGTTGCTATTAATGTGATTTCTAGCAAATTATGTTCTATGCATATTGATGGTTTACTATATTAATTAAATTGAATCTAGTGTCTGAACTGCTAATGGATGCAAATATAGTAGGTAGTTGAATCTTGATTGCTCCCTTAGTTATTAATATGAGATTTTGAGTGGTTAAAAAATACAAGCATTTTGATGTGTTCATGGCAGTATAGATATGAAAGTGCGTTTTAGGTTTGCTTTTGCTTATTTATGTATATGGGCTGGAATTTAACCACACAAAGAAGCAAAACACAAGGTGTAAAAGGTCATGTCTACCATTAACATTGAATTCAGCCTCGTGAAAGGGTTTCAAGTAATATTTTTGTCATTCTTTTTCAACCTTGTGAATTGAAGGTGTTGACGAACTAAAATCACCAAACAACGTCGGAT
Source organism: Camellia sinensis (assembly GCF_055761805.1). Classification (NCBI taxonomy): domain Eukaryota; kingdom Viridiplantae; phylum Streptophyta; class Magnoliopsida; order Ericales; family Theaceae; genus Camellia; species Camellia sinensis. The sequence continues at coordinate 85,861,305 of NC_138974.1, forward strand.
TAGCACGAAACTTGGTACACATGACTGCCTAGGCACGAGAGACTAATGGGAGAGGACGAGACTCGAATCGGGTTCCCGGTTTGGGAGTTAGAGCCAGATTTCACTCTAGGCAAACTAATTCTTTAAGAAACTTAAAATTCGAGGTGTTGACGATCCAAAATTACCAAACGACGTCGGATTAGCATGAAACTCGGCACATACGACTACCTAGGCATGAGAGACTTGTGGGAGAAGACGGGACGCGAATTGGGTTCTCGGTTTGAGAGTTAGAGCCGGATTTCACTCTAGGCAAACTACTTCCTTAAGAAACTTAGAATTTGAGGTGCTGACGCCCCGAAATCACCAAACGGCGTCAGATTAGCATGAAACATGGCACACACGACTAGCTAGGCACAAGAGACTTGTGGGAGAAGACGGGACTCGAATCGGGTTCACGGTTTGAGAGTTAGAACCAGATTTCACTCTAGGAAAACTAGTTCCTTAAGAAACTTAGAATTCAAGGTGTTGACACCCCAAAATCACCAAACAGCATTGGATTAGCATGAAACTTGGCACACATGACCGGCTAGGCACAAGAGACTTGTGGGAGAAGGCGGGACTCGAATCGGGTTCCCGGTTTGGGAGTTAGAGTCGAGTTTCAATCTAGGCAAATGTAGAGAAGTGGTTTGGAAATACTCCAAGATCCAGTTAGACATCCTTGATCCTCTGATTGCTACCTGAAAAAAGGATGAACACTCCGGTCGGGGGTGCCGGAATTAGCACTTTGACGGACAAGTTAGTATGCTCTCTAGTTTACTTCTATCTCAAGTTATTTTATCTATTTTCACATGCCTCTCTTTTGTAGACATTCCTCTTTTTATATTATCCTTTGGGCCCAAGGGTCGGGCCCACTCTTAATCTCGCACTTGATGGCTTACTCGGCCTTCCGATTGCGTGCTAGTTCCTATTCGGCTCTTTGTATGGTCGACTGTACATTCGGCTTCAAGAGCCCTTAGAATATAGCCGAATTGACTTCGGCCGGATGTCTTCAAATATTTTGGCCTTCTTCACTATATAATTATTCGGCCCCCATAATTGCCCCCCAAACATCCGACTAAAGCCAATTAGTCGTCATGTTTGGTTTTAATATATGGAAAGTAAAAAGTACGGCGCTTGCACTCCTTCCAATACTGAAGTGTTAGAACGACCATGGTTTAGAAATCATTACAATTTCCCGCCCCTTCGTACGCGTTGTTCATTTAATGCGATATGAAGCCGCGCTGTCCCTTCGAATATTTTTTGAATTTGCAAAGCTCTTTCGAATTCACTACCTTTGCAACTTCACGACCTCTGTAACTTCCATCTGCTCCCTATTGTCCTTTTCTCTCTACCCTGTAAGTTCTTCTCTTCCTTGCATTTCTTCCTCATTTCAACTCCCATTTTCTTGTTTGTTTTTAGTTTAGAGTATTTTTCATTCTGATTCGGATGGCGAAATATTTGAAAGCTCTTCTTTCCACAGACCGTGTTTTCGCCTTTCGATGCCATTTTTCCATTCCAGATGATGTCCATCTGTCACTTGTGGCAGATAGCGTACTCGATATGGAGAAGACTGATGAGAGTACGATCATCATTCATCTTCTGTCAATTACTGAGGATGGAGTTCATTTCCCCCATTCATTCTTTTTTGAGGGTCGTCCTTCGTTACTGGGGCCTACTCCCTTTACAACCTAATGTTAACTTTTACCGAATCATAATGGGAATAGTAGAATTAAACTGCCGACTTAGGATTAATCTTGGAATCCCTACTATTCGGCATTGTTATGCCTTGGCGAAATCATCTGGTCGGCAGGGACCCTGTTTTCTCAAGGCCAAGGACACTAATCACCATCTGATGACAATGTTTACTAGCTCTGGTAAGCGTGTTGGCGACGTCATGGTCATTGTCTGAGGCAATTGGGAATTCGGCGAAGGTGAAGATCGCCTAGATCCTGTGGCTAGACAAAAAGGCGAACCAGGTGGCCGTATAGTCCCATTTCTATGCGTATTTTTTATACATTTATTCGGCTTAGATTGCATGTACTTACCGTTTCATTCGTGCAGGAAACGACTTGAAAAAAGTACTTATCTTGACCGACAATGTTGTTCTTTAGTGAATCAAAACTGCGCTCCAATTTTTCGGCCGTCCAAACCTCCAAAAACAAGGGAGGGCCGCTTACATCTTATTGCGGTACGAGCCGACGTACGCTACTTTTTCGGCCGCTGATCACATTCCAATTCCAAACGGAGAACAGCAGTTAACAACACTCATTTTTCCAAATTTCAAGAACCTTAGAGAGATTGGTCTTGAAGTTTCAGATTCAGAGCAAGTCGCCGAACAAGTCGTTGAACAGCTAAATCAGTCCAACTTGGATAGATCTGACAGTCTAGGCGAGGAGGTTGATGCGACTCTTAATTTGGCCTTTGAGGAAGCTGGCTTTAACTTTTCTTCCACTTCAGGCCGAGTCGACGTATCATTAGAAGATGATATTTTTACCGGCTTAGGACCTTCCCAGCACAGATCCTGAGAACATGGCTGGGGAGTCGCTCGCGCAGATGGCAGAAGAAAGAATGTCGAGAAGATGGCTGCCTGAAGGAGGGTTGAAGCTGCTAGGTCAGAACCCTCACCACCTGCTGTTGGGGCTAAGTCTTCTCCGCTTGCTCTTGTTAAGGAAATGGAGCAGATTGTTATAGCCAAAATGGAGCAAATTGTCATTGATCAATCGGACAATCTGGTGGCCGAATAGAGGGGGGAGAAACGCCCCGCCAAGCATGAAGTCGACTCTTCTGAAAACCAAACTGATAAACGGCCGCACATAGAAGAGTCGCAGGACTTGGCTGCGCCGTTTACCATACAACCTAAAATAAAGAACATGCCGGTTGCTTCTGATGCTTCGGCTTTGAAGGACGTCGCTGTGGCCTTAAGCGTGGCCTCGTCGATTTCTCTGCCGATTGATAGAGCAGCGTTCTGTGCAGAGCCGGATATGGTGTCGCTAGCATTAGCCGCTCAATCGGCGATATTAGTATGTGACTTTGAGAAAATATTTTGTTCCTTTTTATGCCAGTTATCTTATTAATCTTTTGCTTATACGTGGCAGGCAGGATCGCAGAAATCGACTGTCGTCATTATGACGTTATCGAGCAAATTGGCTTGCTCAAAGCTGAACTTGAAACTGAAAAGGGCAAGGCTGAAGAGGCCTCTCTTAGAGTTGAATCTGAGGCGGGCAAAGCAGCGGAAGAGCAAGCGAGGGCCAATGCCGAGGAAGAGAAAGCCAAATGCTCCGATCAACTCAGGTTGGCTGCCAAAGAAAGGGTGAACGCGAGTGATGATGCACTCAAGTTGGCCAAAGAGGTGATTGCCAAACTGAAGGCCAATTTGGAAGAATCAAAGAAGGAAAAAGAAATAGTCGACTCCGAGATCTCCAAGGCATTCCAAGCTAGAGAAAATGCCGCCTTAAAAAAATATGTGGAGGAAGTACCCAAGTTCGAAAATTGGGGCTTCAAACACGGCTGGCTCAAAGCCCTGGCTGCCGCTAATGTGACATTGGAGCAGCCAATTCCATACGAGCAGCTAGAGATTGAGCCGCAGGAGTTTGACCTTGAAGAATGAGTAGTGTCAATGTAATTTTCCTTTTTGTTTGGTGTTTTTTGTATGTAGTTTTTGTAGATTTTTGCTTATTTATTTTATTTAGAAGTTAAATATAGGGCAATTTTCATGTGTAAAATGATGACTATTTGTACTCAATTTATTAATGAAAATCGCCTTTTTGTCTGTCTTCTATGTATGCTGATTAGTAGTTAAGTAGGATGATATCACTTAATTCGGCGATAACATAATCTTTCCGCATGTGCTAATTAATAGCCAAGTAGAGTGATGTAATCATATGGACAAGTTGTTCCAAAGCCAACTAATCATGCCTTGTGTCAATTTGAACATTGAAAAGCCGAATAAAACATACAGCTTGCAACGTCACATTGAATAAAATCTACTGATCAGAAGGGGCATTGTTAATATGTTTATCAATAGAGGTCGAGTAGATTACTGCATCTGCCCTTGCCCCAGCTGATTAATGAACAGAATCGCCAAATACTTGTAATTTATGGATTGGGTGGGGCACAATAACTTGTTGGCACAATGCATTACAATTGGGCCAAATAGATTAATGAATCTGCCCTTACCCTAGCTAATTAATGAATAGAATCACCGAATATTTGTAGTTCATGGATTGGGTGGGGCACAGTAATTTGTTGGCGCAATGCATTGCAATTGGGCCAAATATATTAATGAATTTTCCCTTGCCCCAGCTGATTAATGAAAAAATCGCCGAATACTTGTAGTTCATGGATTGGGTGGGGCACAATAACTTGTTGGCGCAATGCGTTGCAATTGGGTCGAATAAATTAATGAATCTACCCTTGCCCCAACTGATTAATGAATAGAATCGTGGAATATTTGTAGTTCATGGATTGGGTGGGGCACCGTAATTTGTTGGTGCAATGCATTGCAATTGGGCCAAATAGATTAATGAATCAACATCTGCCCTTGCCCCAGCCGATTAATGAACAGAATCGCCGAATACTTGTAGTTAACTTATTAGCGCAATGCATTGCAATTGGGCCGAATAGATTAATGAATCTACCCTTGCCCCAGCTGATTAATGGACAGAATCGCCGAATATTTGTAGTTTATGGATTGGGTGGGACATAGTAATTTGTTGGCGTAATGCATTGCAATTGGGCTGAATAGATTAATGAATCTTCCCTTGCCCAGTTGATTAATGAATAGAATCACCAAATATTTGTAGTTCATGGATTAGATAGGGCACAGTAATTTGTCGGCGCAATGGATTGCAATTAAACCGAATAGATTTATTAATTTGCCTTTGTCCCAATTGATCAATGAACAGAATCGCCGAATATTTGTGGTTCATGGAATGGGTGGGGCACAGTAATTGGTCCGTGCAATGCATTGAAACAATCACTTTGAGAACGCTGCACTCGTAATTAATAAGCGGGGTGGGGCTAGGTGCGCGTGAGTTCTGTGCTGTGTTCAAATTCAATAGACTATGAGAGGAAAATGAGCATTGTGTCGAACTACGGAAATTTGGATGTCAAGAAGAATATTCTTCAATAGCAGAGGGAAGGGTAGGACATTAGCTGAACTGGACTTAGAGATGAATCAAAGTGGTGAACCTAGTCGAACGGGAAACAGGACGTCAGAGGAGCGTGAGAGGCGTCACTCCCCCCGTCGTCGAAGTAGATCTCCAAGAGGGGGTGGGGCAGAGAAGTCACCCAGGAAGGAGAGGCAGCAGTGAGGGAGCTCTCTCAGTTCGCGAAACGAAACTAGCAAAACACCATGCCTGTTGAGTTTTTCAGTTTTCATTGGGAATAAACCGATGACGAAGGCAGATTCGATTATCCGCGATCCAAATGTGGTAGTCGAGTTTGCTCGACAGATTTTTTCGTTCGAAGTCCAACAATCAATGGTTGGTCGGCCCGATTGCGAAGTTTTTCAAGAGGACGTCCATGGAACGGTAAAGGGACTATACACTTCCTATGAAGTCGGCATACATCTTCGTGCCACGCGAGGAGAGATAGAGCAGAAAGATGGCCGCATTCAGAGCTTGGAAGCTTGCGCAAAGAAAGCCGAGAATGAGCTGAAGAAAGCTAAGGCTTTCGAAATTCATTCGTTGAGTCAAATAAACCTGATTATGGCAGAAAGAGTAAACCAGCATTTGCTATTTCATGCGATTGTCGACCAAGATATGGCAAGCATATTCGCGAGAGAAACAATAAAAATGAAGGCCTACGAACAAGGTTTTCATGACGGCCGAAAAATTGGTATTGAAAAGACAAAGGAAAAATTAGTTGAGGATGTCTGTCGGTGCGAAAATCGTGGATTTAAGCATGGATGGATCAAGGCTCTGCAGGTCGCAGGTATCGATTCGGCATCACCTCTGTATCAGAATTACAAATTTCCTTTCGAAGCTTACGATGTCGAGAAATCCGATGATAAAGAGGGTCTCAATACAAATTATTGTACTTTTGAATTCGTCAAAAGCCATGTATTTGTGCTTATTTAATGAAATAAATATTTGTTGTATTATTTTGATTAATGTTTGTTACTACTTGTGACAATCATACATTTATCCATGCCATTTTATTGTCAAATTTTGTCCTTCTGAATTATGAGGATTACTCGGCCATTCGGGTTTACGAACGATGGGCGCTCTGAATTCAGAAACTTATTCTGCTCAAAAATAACATCCACAAAGGGCGCTCTGAATTCGGAGTCTTATTGTGTTGGCCAATCATGGTATCCACGAAGGGCGCTTCGAATTCGGTGGCTTATTTGGTCCAAACGTGATATCCACGCAAGGCGCTTCAAATTCGGAGTCTTATTGTCTTGGCCAATCATGATATCCACGAAGGGCGCTCTGAATTTGAAGGCTTATTTAGCCCAAATGTGACATCTACGTAGGGCACTTCAAATTTGGAGTCTTAGCCATGAAGGGCACTCCGAATTTGGAGGCTTATTCTGCCCAAACGTGACATCCACGCAGGGTGCTCTGAATTCAGAGTCTTATTGTCTTGGCCAATCGTGATATCCATGAAGGGCACTCCAAATTCAGAGTCTTATTGTCTTGGCCAATCGTGATATCCATGAAGGGTGTTCTGAATTTGAAGGCTTATTCGGCCCAAACGTGACATCCACGCAGGACACTCCGAATTCGGAGTCTTATTGTCTTGGCCAATCGTGATATCCACGAAAGGCGCTCCGAATTCGGTGGCTTATTTGGCCCAAATGTGACATCCATGCAGGGTGCTCTGAATTTAGAGTCTTATTGCCATGGCCAATCGTGATATCCATGAAGGGCGCTCTAAATTCAGAGGCTTATTTGGCCCAAACGTGACATCTACGCAGGGCGCTCAGAATTCGGAGTCTTATTGTGTTGGCCAATTGTGATATCCACGAAAAGCGCTCCAAATTCGGAGTCTCATTGGGCGTAAATGTGACATCCACGAAGGGCACTTTGAATTTGGAGGCTTATATTCGTTATTAAACCATTATTAACAAGATTACGATAAGAAAGGGCATTGCACTGGGAAATTGAAAGATGTATGCATAACATATCAGCAAAAATTCGAAACAAGCTAGTATGCCGTACAGGTTGGCTTAGTGATAAAATTTGCGCAAATGTGTGGAATTCTAGGGGCGTGACAAACTTATCCCAGGCATGTTTTTGAGCCAACATGTCCCAGTTCTGGTGATTGAATTAACCTGATAAGGGCCGTCCCAGTTGGGGTCGAATTTTTTGTCTGCTGAATTCTTAGTAGCAAGAAGCACTTTCTTGAGGACCAATTTTCCAGGCATATAACGATGCAACTACACGCACTGATTATATGATTTAGCGAGCTATTGCTGATACCGCGCCATGCAAGCAAGGGCTCGATCTCGACGTTCTTCAATTAGAGTCAAGTCCAAGGCCAACATCATGTCATTATGGCCCATGTCAAAAACCTTGGATTTCATCGTGGGTAGGTCGATCTCCAGGGGGATAATTTCCTGGGTTTCAAAGCACAAAGCAAACGGCGTTTCCCTAGTGGATCGCCTTGGAGTAGTGCGATGAGCCCATAACACACTGGGCAACTCTTCGACTCATCTACCTTTAGCTTTTTCTAACCTTTTCTTGATACCGTCCAGGATGACTTTATTAGAGGCCTTTTCCTGACCAATGCTTTGTGGATATGCTGGCGAGGAAAAGTAAGGCCAGATACCATACGTGTTGCATAATTCTTGGAAGACACCACAATCAAATTAGGTGCCGTTGTCTGAGATGAGTGCTCTTGGTATGCTGAATCGTGTTTTGATGTTTTTCCATGCAAAATGTTTAACATTGACATCTCGAATATGTGTTAAGGCCTCTGCTTTAACCCATTTTGTAAAATAATCTGTTGTAACAACCAGGAATCACTTGTTCCTTAGGGCTCGTGGTAGTGGTCTGGCGATATTGAGTGCCCATTGAGCGAACGGCCAAAGACTAGTTATGGAGTTTAATACCTTGGCAGACAGATGAGTTAAAGGGGAAAACTTCTGGCATTGTTTGCATTTCTTGACATAATTCTCGGCATCTGTTCACATGGTCAGCTAATAATGCCCTTGTGTTACGGCTCGGTGGGTTAATGAGCGTCCTCCAAAATAGGCACCACAACTACCATCATGTATTTTAGTTAAGAGTTCCTCAACTTTATCTGGGTGAACACATTCTAAGTACGGCCCAAAAAGGGATTTTTTGTAGAGCTTTCTGTGCGGATCCAAGTAGTATCGCAAGGCTTTATTTTGCAGTTTGTGGGCTTCTTTCTTGTCCATTGAGAGTTGTTTTGAGGAAAGGAATGCGACGATAGGGTCCATCCAACTTGGTCCTGGTTCAATGATGTTAATCTAAACTGGTGCAGAAGAGGTAATGCTCGGCTCAGGGTTGAATCCTTCTTCGATTGTCTGTTTGATTTTTGAATTGACAGCAGAGGCTAGGCAAGCAAGGGCATCCGCATGCGTGTTCTGATCCCGAGTTATTTGATTCAATTCGTGGTGGTTGAATTTCTCGAGCAAAGAATTCGCCATTGTCATGTAGGCTGCCATACGGTCATTTTTAGCTGCATACTCTCATTTCAACTGGTTGATGACTAGTTTCGAGTCACAGAAAACAAGCAACCGCTACGCAACGAGGTGAAGTGCGTTCTGAAGGCCGGTTGGCAATGCTTCGTATTTGGCCTCATTATTTGATGCATCAAAGCCCAGTTTAACCTCTTGCTTGATTACTGCCCCTTCGGGGGTCATGATTACTACGCCTACCCCACTGCCACGTTGGTTGGATGACCTGTCACAGTACAACTGCCAAATGTCTCCAACATATATTCTCCAGTTAGGTTTAGGTTGCACTTGCTCGAACTTGAGTTTAGGCAAGGCATCCCGTGAATTCAACTATAAAGTCGGTGAACACTTGCCCCTTGATGACAGTTCTAGGCAAAAACTGGATATCATACTGGCCGAGTTCCAAAGCCCATTTCGAAACGCGCCCTGATGCTTCCGTGCTACAGAGCGCCGGCCGAAAAGGATAGTCTGTTAGTACACCTATGGTATGCCCCTGAAAGTAATGCATCAGTTTTCTTACAGCCATAACGAGAGCAAGGATGAGCTTTTCCAGTGGTAGATAACGTGTTTTGGCGTCAGCCATTGCTTTGCTTACATAGTAAACTGGTCGCTGCCCCCCGAGTTCCTCCCTTAAAAGAACGACACTGACCGCTAGGCCAAATATCGCCAGATACAAAATGAGTGGGTTGCCTGTCGAGGGGGTTGCCAGGAGTGGTATTGATCAGAGATAAGTTTTCAAGCCGTCCAAAGCGGCCTGGCACTCGGGGGTCCAATCGAAAGCTTTGCCTTGTCGAAATGTGTAAAAGAATTGTCGGCAGCGATCTGTAGAACGACTGATAAACCTGTTGAGCGCGGCGGCCATTCCCATCAGCTTCTGAACCTCTTTAACCAACCGAGGAAAACCAAGTTCTAGAATTGCTATGATCTACCTCGGGTTGGCCTCTATTCCGTGGTGGTTAATAATGTAGTAGAGGAATTTTTCGGACCCGATGCCGAATACACACTTTGAGGCGTTCAATTTCATTTTGTACTTTCGAAGAATGCCGAATGTATCTTCCAAATCGGCTAAGTGGGCATGCATTTCCTTGGATTTGACCACCATGTCGTCGATGTATACTTCCATGGTGCGGCCGAGCTATTCCCTGAACATGACAGTAACCGGTCTTTGGTAAGTTGTTCCTACATTCTTCAGTCCGAAAGGCATAACCTTATAGCAATAGGTTCCTCTTGAGTGAGGAATGCAGTTTTTTCTTGATCCTCCAGATGCATGGCAATTTGATGATAGCCTCTGTAGGCGTCCAAGAAGCTTATGCGATGATGATGTGTCCTTACATCTACGAGTTGGTCTATTCTGGGAAGGGGAAAACAATCCTTGGGACAAGCTTTGTTTAAATCCGTGAAGTTCACACAAACACGCCAAGATCCATTCTTCTTCTTTACAACCACGGTATTGGACAACCATGTAGGATAGGTTACTTAGCGAATTTCCCCGCCCGCAAGCAATCAGTCAACTTCTTCAATAATGCACGAAGCGTGCTCCGCGGCTGACCGCCGACTTTTCTAAATGATAGGCTTACATTTTGGATCAACGTTTAAGCAGTGCTAGGCCACAGATGGATCCACCCCTGGCATTTCGTATGGTGTCCATGCAAACAGGTTGAGGTTGCCAAGTAAGAAGGATACAAGCTCGTGCCTATCAACTTCATTCAAGGAAGTGCCGATCATGAAGAACTTGTCAGGACTCCCATTAATTTTGACCTGATCCAGGTCTTCAATTGCCTTTTTACTAGGGATCTTTCCAATGTCCTCGAGGCTCTCCCGATCCGGTACTTCAATCGAATTCACTTTTAGTTCTTTTGGTCTCTTTGCAGCAGTAACAAGGTAGCACACCTGTGTCGATTTCTGAGAACCCCGAATTTGTTCAATGCCATACTTAGTCGGAAAACGAAGTAATTGATGGTAGGTGTTTGGCACAGCTTGCATGGTAAGCAACCAAGTTCTTCCCATGATGAGATTGTATGGTGAAGGAAGTTTGACAACCAGAAATTTTACGTCTACTGATCTAGTGCCTACCCGAACTAGTAGTGTGATTTTGCCCAAAGGATACTCACGGTTAGCATTGAAGTCGAATAATGGGTAATCGGCTGGCGACAAATCTGAGTCAGTGAATTCGAGTTTAACAAATGTTTTGTAATACATTACTTCCGAAGTGCTTCCCTAATAAATTAGAACACATTCAATGGTGAATCTGTTCACACGTAACTCGATGACGAGGGGATCGGTGTGTGGGGAGTTACTCCAACTAAGTTGGTGTCGTCGAAACTAATCCTCCCAGTTTTATAGGGCCATTTTGCTGGTGTGATCGGCCTGTGCAGGCTAGGTTGCAACTGAATTGTCTGTACCTCGGCTGACGATGACAGGCTGTATATCATGTGAATTGCACCAAGTAGAGGTGAATCTGGCCGTAGGGCTACCGTGTTTGATGGATTATTCTTTCAAACGTGTTCCGCCAGCCAGCCGTCTTGTACTAGCTCCTCCATATGGTCCTTCAGTGCATAACAACTGTCGGTGTCATCACTATGGTCCTTGTGGTACTCACACCGCTTGTCTCTTCTCATTGTATTGGGAGGTTCCATCATTTTGGGTGGCTATTTAAAGAACAAAAAGTGTTGAACTTTCGACAAAATCTTGCTGATCGGCTCTGCTAACTCCGTGTACTTTTTGTCCGAGCGTCTTGTGCGCCTGTTATCCACTTGATATTGTTCATTTGATCGGTGTGAGCACTGATCACTTGATCGGCGCGAGTCACACCTTTTGTCTCGTTTAGCCCGATTCAGCGGTTTGGCGCTCTTTGATGGCACGACGCTTATCGACTGAACGATTCCAGACGGAGTCGTCTTAACAGCTTTCTGTTCGGCTTTGACCCGCAGGGCATCGTCTTCCACCTTACAATATTCTTCAACTTTCTTCATTAACGCCCAAACTATTTTGGAGCGCCATCTGGTCAACGAACTGTGAAGGGGACTATCAGGTTAAAGGCGGTGATGGCCATGGAGTCATTGAAGACATCATCTACCAGGTTAAAGCATTCTCAATAACGTGCCGAATATTCACGAAGGGTTTCTTCTGGTTTAATTTGCATTGCCCAGAGAGAATCGACTTGCTTTGGCTGGATTTTATTGGTGATGAATCTTGCCCCGAAGAATTTTTGGAGCAGATGGAAGCTTTTTATCGATGCTGGCTCTAGTTTATAGTACCATCTGACGGCCAGTGGTTCCAGACTGCTCAAAAACATTCGACACATGAGGGCTTTATCATTAGCATGCAGTGTCATCGCTTGTTTATAATGACGAATATGGTCAGTGGGGTCTGATTTTCCGTCATACAGGGTGAACGATGGTGCTTTGAACTTCTTGGGTAGCACAACCCTTGCGATTTGTCGCACAAAAGAGTCATGCTTGTCTTCTTCATCCGAATTATTACTTCTTTCCCCTTGCTTGTGTTGTACATACAGACTTCCTTCGGATGAACTGGACACATCGACTCGTCCCTTCTTTCTAGGTTCCAGGGATGGTGAGTTAGAATCATTGTCATTATCGTGTTTCCGAAGTCGACGTCGTCGATCATCCTTCTTTCCCAGAGGTCGACCCCGATTATGGCATGCAGCCTGCTGGGATTTGGCTAACTTTAGGGTCAACTCCTGGCGCAGGTGCACATTCTCAGCCATTATGTTTTCCAGACGCTATTCATTTTGCTTTGCTTGATCCATGATTGTCTGCATTGTCTCTTGCACCTAAGTTGAGGGTGAGGTTTGGGCTATTGAGTCGAAGTTCAAGGCTCGTCGTGCGGTGATATTCTCCGGTCCAAGCATGTTTCTTGGAGTGATATCATCTCTTGGCGTAATGTCGTTAGCGACTACTAGAGGATCATCTGTTACGCCCGCCATGGATGTGCTTGAGTATTCCCACAGACGGCGCCAATTGTGAAGAAGTGGTTTGAAAATACTCCAGGATCCAGTCAGACGTCCTTGATCCATTGATTGTTACCTGAAAAGGGGATGAACACTCTGGTCGGGGTGCCAAAATTAGCACTCTGACGAACAAGTTAGTATGTTCTCTAGTTTACTTCTATCTCAAGTTATTTTATCTATTCTCACATACCTCTTTTTTTTTGACGTTCCTCTTTTTATATTAGCCTTCGGGCCTAAGGGTCGGGCCCACTCTTAATCTCGCACTTGATGGTTTACTCGGCCTTTCGATTGCATGCTAGTTCCCATTCGGCTCTTCGTATGGCTGACTGTACATTCGGCTTCAAGAACCCTTAGATTATAGCCGAATTGACTTCGGCCAGATGTTTTCAAATATTTGGCCTTCCTCACCATATAATTATTCGGCTCCCACAGCAAATTAGTTCCTTAAGAAACTTAGAATTCAAGGTGTTGACGCCCCAAAATACCAAACGGCGTCGGATTAGCACGAAACTTGGCACACACGACTGCCTAGGCACGAGATACTTGAGGGAGAAAACGGGACTCGAATCGGGTTCTAGATTTGGCAGTTAGAACCAGATTTCACCCTAGGCAAACTTGTTCCTTAAGAAACTTAGAATTCGAGGTGTTGATGCCCCAAAATCACCAAACGATGTCAGATTAGCACGAAACTTGGCACACACGGCTGGCTAGGCACAAGAGACCTGTGAGAGAAGACGAGACTCGAATTGGGTTCCCGCCGGATTTCACTCTAGGCAAACTAGTTCCTTAAGAAACTTATAATTCGAGGTGTTGACGCCCCAAAATCACCAAATGGCGTCGGATTAGCGCAAAACTTGGCACACACGACCGCCTAGGGACGAGAGACTTGTGGGAGGAATCAGGTTCCCGATTTGGGAGTTAGAGTCGGATTTCACTCTAGGCAAACTAGTTCCTTAAGAAACTTAGAATTCAAGGTGTTGAAGCCGCAAAATCACCAAACGGCGTTGGATTAGCATGAAACTTGGCACACACGACCGCCTACGCACCTCAGTCACATTGGTAGGAGTTGGCCAATTTACGATCGCCTCAATCTTGTGTGGATCAACAGAGACTCCTTCCTTTATTATTACATGTCCTAAAAATGCCACCTCATGTAGCCAAAATTCACATTTCTTCAGCTTTGCATATAGTTTCTTTTCTTGAAGTGTTTGAAGAATTGAACGAAGATGATTTTCATGAGCTTCTACATTCTTTGAGTAAATGAGGATATCATCGATAAATACCACTACAAACTCATCCAAATAGGGCTTAAAGACATGGTTCATTAAATCCATAAATGCTGCTGGTGCGTTAGTAACTCCAAAGGGCATAACCAAAAATTCATAATGGCCGTATCGGGTTCGAAAAGCTGTTTTCTCAACATTCGTAGCTTTGACCTTCAGTTGGTGGTATCCGGATCGTAAGTCAATTTTCGAAAAGACTTGTGCCCCTTGTAGCTGGTTAAACAAATCATCGATCTGTGGCAGTGGGTACTTATTCTTGATTGTTACCTTATTGAGTTCTCTGTAATCGATACACAATCAGAGTGTTCCGTCCTTCTTTTCACAAATAGAACTGGTGCACCCCAAGGAGACACACTCGGACGAATAAACCCCTTATCAAGTAAATCCTGCAACTGAATCTTTAATTCCTTCATCTCAACCGGTGACATTCTATACGGAGTCCTAGAAATGGATTGAGTTCCTGGCACCACTTCAATTGTAAACTTGATTTCACGGTCTATTAACTCCCCTGATAATTTTTCCAAAAAAACATTTGGAAATTCACAGACAACTGGAATCGTGTTAGTACTTCCATTCTTCACTAGCCCCACCAAAATGCTACATAAATACCCCTGGCACCCCTTATGAATTAATTTATAAGCCTTTGCTGTAGAGATCAAATAAGGTGGAGAAGTCACTCCATGTCCTTGAAAAGTAAATTCTTATTGTCCCGGAGGGTGAAAACTGATTTGCTTAGTCAAACAGTCAATAGTTGCACCATATTCGCTCAACCAGTCCATTCCCAGAATAATATCAAAATAAGTCATATCAAGAGGTAACAGATTGGCATATACCCGGATATCCCTGTAGATGCGCCCGTGGGCCTCGCTACAGTTCGGACTCGATTTGTGTCACGGCTCTTAATCTGAACCAAAGAGTCCAAATTCGGCAAATCGTTTTGAGAAACAGATTTTTGAAAAGAAGTGCCAAACATGGACTGCTTTGCCAGATATAGAGTCGCCACCTAAATATTTTAAAATGGGAGAATTTAGGAAACCCTGACTCGGTGCCAAAGGCCACGTGTCCGTCATCACCAAAGTTGCCTCGGCTCGGGAACTTGGGTACGATTGGGGAAGGTCAGCTATGAGCACCCCCTCTCGCCCGATCCGAAGATCGGCCTCTACTAACCATGATATCCGTTTTTGAAAACGTTATGTGTTCTTATTCCGGTTATTAGCCTAGAATTACTATGTTATACGCACAGCAAACAAGTATAGACTAAATTGCCTTATTTGGGAATAAGCATTGCATATCCGTTTGTTTTGAAAAATGTTTTGGAATCTGCTACTCGCAAGTAGGCTAAAACACGGATTTCAATGAGCTATTCCAACTCAGGCAATCCAACCTTCACCCACAGGCATTCAAGCAGTTTATATCACATAAGCAGCTAGCCTCATGGTAATCATGCTATCATGGCAACACCCACACGCATGCAAGGATGCTAAAGCATAAATACTTACATCGTACTCCTTGCCAAAACAAAGAACTCGTTAGCAATCAATGCATTATCCAAGTCCATGTTTAAATGTCTAATGCAACGCATACGGAATGTCACTAGAGTAGGCTCGGCTATTCTATGAATGACATGTGAAAATGCACAAGTAGCATGTATTCAAGTTAGATTTGAAATACCAATGCAGTTAGCATGATGCGCCGAGCCAGGTGCATGCAATACTGATGAATGATGCACGCATGCATAGCATAAGGTATGCTAAATTAAACATGACCTATTACTAGCCATCAAAGCAGGTAAGTAAAAGAGAGAAAGAAGTGGGGGTTGGAAGACATGCACACACTCACCCACACTTATTACAAATTTGCCCTCGCTCGGAGGGACCGAAAGAATAATACAAATTAACTAACTCACAAGCTAATTAATTATTACAAATCACCTAATTAATTAACAAATTAACTAAGCATAAGGAAAGCAATAAAAAGGGGGGCTTGGGAAGAGGGTCCGATGCGCGCATGCTCGGGTCTTGCTCGGAAGTGCACTGCCATGCATAGGCCGCCTCTGTTTTCCCTGCTCTGCCTCTTTGAAGACTGCCAAAATCTTAGAATTGCTTCCTTGGATATTGGGAGACACCACCGGCTGAGTAGAATAGCCACCGGCAGTGGTATGTGATCATCGGCTGTTGGTGAAGCTATCGGCCACCAATGGATTGCCGGTCGGCACTAAACATTGTCGGTCGGCAAATAATGTCTGCAGAACCTGCAGTTGACAGCAGCAGAGGGCAAGGCATAGCATGGCAATGCAATTCAAGCAATGTATGCACCAATCCTATCCCTCATCATGTGTATGACTCAAAGGGACATGGTCCTTGGTTCTCGGACCATCAAGCACGCATTTCAATGCGTGATGGCCCAGAGAATCAAGTGTGCATTTTTGATATGGAATGCAATGCACACCAACAAACCAAAGCCCAATTCCTATCACTAGATCAAGGAACAAGACATGCATGCTAGATGCAATGCAACCTAGGCATGCAAGCTAAGGATGTAACATGGGAATGCAAGATGTACATGCAAGCATGCAAACAAACATGCAAGGTAAGCATGCAAGCAAGCAAAGGATGGACTTAAGCATGATTTAGGCAGCTCTAATTAGGCCCAAAACAGTGGCCATAAGTACTATGAAATGAGGACTAAACACACATACAAACATGCACATGTTAAAGGGCTAACACTCAAGCACAAAAGGGCAACTCTCAAGCACGCTTGAAAGAGGCATAGCATGGACTAATGGCATGCAAGGTAAGCATTGAAAATCATGTTACAAAAGGTGCTAAGCCAATTAAACAAGATAAACAAGGCATGCAAACAAAGCCAAAAACCCAAGACAAGCCAAGAGGCTTAAACCAAGACTAAGTCAACCAAGCCTCACAAGGCTAAGAGGACTTAAAATAGGTCTAATGTGAACCTAAACAACACCCAAGGGACACCTAGATGGCATCTAAGTGGCTCAAATTCAAAAGCATGCACAATGACCAAAACATGGAGCATGCAAGACAAGCCTTCAAAGCTTCAAAGAGGCATCCAAGGCAAGCATACAAGCATGTTAAAGGGACTGAAATAACATGGCAAATGGTCCCAACCCACTAAATTAAGGCAAGGATGCATGCTATACATTCACACACTTAAGGCCAACAAACCAAAAATGCAAAGGGGCTATACTAAGCATGCCAAAGTCGACCCAAACAACTATGGACAGACCTCAAACATAGCAAAATAAGCACAAAAGCTTCACAAAGCCAAGCCTAAAACATGCTAGAACAATGGTTTACAACCTAAGGCATGTTAAGGCAACAAAGTGGCATTACAAGGCATGTATGCTAAGCAAGCATGGTGTACCAAAACCAACTAAAAATAGAGGCATATTATGACATAATAAGCACAAAAATCAGCTAAGGCATGATCAACAAGAGCCTAAGCTAGGTGCTCCCTCAAGACGCCAAAAATGGTCCTTTTCAAGGACAACAAGGAGAGGGGGTGACCCTCTCCTTCTTGGGACCTCAAGGCACCATCGTCACCTCTGAAATCCCTCAAGATTTCAGTGGTGAGGAGGCCCAAACACCAAGGTCTCGGAGCTCACTCAAAATGGCACAAAATGGAGCCTTACAAGGCTTAAGAGGGGTCAAAAAACCTCAAACCACAAAACACTCTAAACAAACTATTTAGAGGGCCTAAAAACAGAACTTTTTTATGTTATATACTAAACACAAAAAAAATTTCAAGGTAGGAAAAAATACAATGCAAAAATGGGAAATAAAGGGACAAACTTCTTACCCTTGAAGACCTTCTTCACAAATGTTGGACCAGCTGCTTCCTTGAGCTTAAACCAGCCCCAAAACTCCAAGAACAGACCTCTGATCCTTCAGGACCAAGAAAAGGTGTAACACTATATGTTTGTGTGCAATAGTGAGCCTAAACACACACTAAACACAAGAGGAAGAGAGATATAGAGCTAGGATATAGACAAACCCTAACCCTAGAACTCAAACCCTAAAATGGCTGTCTAAAATGTCTAACCTCCTTCAACAAGGGAGAAGACCTCTCTTTATAGAGCTTTTTGTCTTGTAAAGCTTACAAGACAAGTTTCTAAAGAGAGAGATCCCTCCATACACGTGTATGGAGGGGAGCCAAATGCAAGACAGCTGTGTCAAAATATCTGCAAAAACAGATGCATAGTAGTCGGCCGGCCAAAGATGCAATTGACCAAAAAAAGATAGCTGACTGGCCATCTATAGTGCCGGCCAGCCAAATATTTGGCCGGTGGCCACAAAACACAGCCGATGGCCTCAAGCCACGGCCGGTGATGGGTGGGGATGGTCTACAAGCTCTACCTTGCCTCTTAAAGGCAAAACACAAGTGTTTGGTGTCAAACCAAGCACAAAACAGTCGAGTCGAGAGGTCCTGCGACGAGGCGCGCTGCCAAGGCTTCCGGGAACTCAAGACGAACACAAACATGGATAATCACCGAGTGTTCAAATGGTGACGTCCAAGTCTTGAGGACGGTTAAAAATGGGGTGTCTACAATCCCCAATTAAGAGTTCACAAGCAAAATAAACAGAAGTACAGATCATAGAGTCTCCCAAAGGTGAAGACACACATGACATATAAGATAATACTTCTTCAGATCTATCTAATTGTTGAGCAAATAGTTTTGACACAAAGGAATGGGTAGAGCCAGAATCAAACAATACATGAGCAGAGTGACCGTGAATGATAAATGTACCTGCCACCATTGTCGCAGTATTTTGCACATCCCCCGGAACCAATGCAAACACCCTGCCTTGTCTTGTAGTGTCTTTATTGGTAGCAGGTTTGGCAGCTGACTTGGTGTTGGGACTTGGTGTAGACCCCGCTGAACTTGTAGCCGTTCTATTACCATTTTGTTGATTCCTCTGAAGGCAATCCCTTACCAAATGACCCGTTTTGCCACACCTAAAACAGGCTCCAGACAACCGATAACAAGTCCCACGGTGCTTCTTTCCACATTCTGAACAAACAGGATTTGAATTTGAGGTAAAAGTGGAAGTACTAAAGTCCCTGAATTTTGTTTCTTGTTTGGTGAAGTGATTGACCTTTTTGACAATTGATTGTTCTGCCTCTTTCCTTTCCATTCAGAAATCTGATTCTGAGCAGCAAGGTTTCCCTCTGCTATAACAGCCCTTTCCAACACATCAACGTAAGTGGGTAACTTCAACATGTTAACTCGGTCCAGGATAGCACTCCGTAATCCTCCTTCAAATTTTCGTGCTTTTTTATAATCCGTATCCACCATATGAGATGCAAACTGGGCCAATTCTGCAAATTGGGCTTCATACTCTGCAACGGTCTTGTTCCCTTGTCTGAGAGTTTCAAATTCTGTCACCTTCTTATCTCGCATACTTTGAGGAAAGTACTTGTCGTAAAACCGTTCCAAAAATCAGTCCCAAGTTAAGCCTTGATGCACAGTTCTTGTAAGCATCCACCACCTCCGTGCTTCGTCTTCAAGGGTGAAAGCAGCAAGTTGCACTTTTTGGGCTTCGGTACACGGAAATACTTCGAACAGTTTCTCTATTCCCAACACCCACGCTTTGGCCTTCATTGGTTCTATTCGTCCTTTGAACGACAGCGGCTTCATCTTCTTAAATTCCCTTGTGAGTGTAATAGTTCGGTCCTCAGCATGAAAATCTTGTACCACAGGCGGAGGTACTAGTGGTGGTGGCGTTGTGGTTGTGGCTGTTGCTATTGTTTTCGTAAGGTCTCAGCCATTTCCATGATCATTCTCTCCATCCTGTCCAACCGTTCAGAAGTAGCATCTTCTGGGTCTTCTGTCCTTGTTCTCACCATATTCTACATGACAATCAATTACAACATATACAAGAAATATACAATAATGATAGATCATAGTCATTAGTGTTAGCAGATTACATTTAACGTTGCCATCAATCTTTTTCATATACTTTCAGAATACACGATGCCTAAGTCTTTTCTAGACATCCTAAGGCTCAATGGATTCATGTGCTCTGATACCACTTGTCACGCCCTTGAACCCACCCCTAAAGTTTGGGCATGACCACTTCAGAAACAGACACAAAATTCGATATGCATAACCTATGGGGCCTAGACGGAAGCATTTATTAATATAAAATAACATAAAATCACATCCATTGAGTGACCACTATTATGCCAGGATCACCAACAGTGCATTAGATAGATAGTTATGTATATACACATATACAAACCCAGCCCCAAGATTGGGCGTAACAAAAGCATTGGAGGATAAAGGGTTATATACATTTCAACTTTAGGCAGACAATTAGAGTACAAGCCAAAAGCTTAGCAAGACTCCACAAAAATGATCAGGCTTCACCTAAGTGTCTAGACACACTGCAGTTGACAAAAGAGAAAAGAACATCTGGGGTTAAGACTGAGCTCCAGGTTGATTACCTACAGAAACAGACATTACACAGAGTGAGCGAAGCTCAGTGAATAATAGTACGTAAACAATCTAAAGATTAACTTGAAGTACAAAGTATATAAGTGCAGAGAACTTCTGGTTAGTCTTCTCCTGTAGTTGTTCCAGAACGGCCCTGGGCCCAGACTTTAAACAGAATGGATTTAAGCCTAGAATACAGAACGACCTTAGGCCTAATAGATTTTACAGATTGGCCTTTGGCCTAACAGACTTTACAGATTTGCCTCTGGCCCAGATATCAACAGAGCAGAGTAATTCCAGAGTGATACCGATGTACATAGAGTCTTTCAACGTTTACATAAGTTCATACCGATTTCCAATCAATATCAATGTTAACGTAATTACTTGCAAAGAACAGAACGTTAATAATAACAATTATTAACGGTAAATAAATGTACATCCATAGTACTACTACTCACAGTGTTGTAGCGGAGCGCTAGTTCCTCCTGGAGCGTGTCCTACACACATACATAATTCACAAATTAATTCTTTTTCCTTGTTAAATCATTTTCTGACTCACTTTGCTTCAAATGAATTTACAAATATCAAAAAGGCATCAAATACAGATTTCAAAAATATCCGAGGGTCAAGCACGTAAAACAGAGTAAACCAATTTTTCCAGCATGGGCCGCACGTGCGGCTGTGAGCCTCACACGTGCGGCAAGGGTTCTCGCACGTGCGGCAGTGAAGCCCCGCAAGTGCCTTTTTAGCAGTAACCAAAGTCTCAAAATTCTCCATTTCCCGCACGTGCGGCCTTGACTCCCGCACATGCGGCGATTTGCCCAGTTTCAGTCTGAAATTTCAAGCAAAAACCCAATTTTTGGTAAGTGTTTACAAGGCTCCAAATAGGTCCAAAAATCATGTTAATAGGAATTACAAACATACATCAATCTAAATATGAATTAGATCATTAACCTTAAACTCATAAACATACTCAATTCCAAAATATTTTCATCTTCCATATGCACACGCACACCCACACACACACACACACATATGCAACCCTTTATTCATATAGATGAGTTCAAGCTTGATAATTGAAGAAATAAGATGAAATTCCTCACTAGATCATTCAATACAATTCCAAATCATTTCAACACAAGAGACAACATCTCAATTAATCACTTAACACAATAATATAGAGGAATTCCTTCTCAATTCAAAGAGAAGGGTCAATTAGAAAGGATTAGACATACCTTGAGTTAAATTCCCTACGAACCCTCTTAATTTCTCAATTTCTTCCTTGAAGAACTTTTCCTTTACTCTTTTTCTCCAATTCTCTCCCAGGAGATATTTGGGAAGTGGATTCCCCAAGTCAAATGTTTAAGGGATAATTATATATATAAAGTGAATAAAACAAAATTTAATCAGTTTAATCATCTTAAATTAAATTTTTACAAAAATACTTATTATGACTTAAAAATCATGCTGATCTCAAATGTAAAATCAATTTCAGATTATTAAGCTTCTAAGGCCTTCAATTTCTGTTCTAATCATTTCAACTGTAACAAATTTTTCTCCTATTAAACAGATATGACTCCATATTCATAAGATTCACTTAATTAAATTTAATGTCACATAAAATTTCACAGTAGGCATTTAAATGCACAGAATGCGGGATTGAAAATATACCAGAAACATATACGAGGGTCGGGTTATTACAGTAAATGTATACTAGTTAAATTTTTATGTTTTTTTGTCATTAAAATATTAACACATAATTATATTGTCATTAATTATTTTTATTTTTTGTTTTCAGATATATCCCGAGTAGGAGTTTTTTTCTTGTGGAATACATGCCTATGAAGAATGCGACTAACTTTTGTTTTTGTTACCCACGGAGAATTATGAAGAAAACTTTTAATTTTGGTTTATGTTATTTTGTATTATGAACAACATTATGTATTTAATCATTATATATGTATTATAGAACATTATGTAGTGGGGTAATTTTGTTGATGTGTAGTTTTGAATGCAATAATATTTTTTATTATGGAGAAATTGTTATTTTTATACAGGAATTTTTATATTATTACGCAATTATTGGTTTCTTTTTCAATTGTTTTTCATTTGATACAGGTAATTTTAATATTTTAAATAATTTTCTTACAGTTTTTTTTTTTTTTTTTTTGCGACAGCACCACAACGTCGCAAAAAACATTAGAATCATTGGCGACAGTGGTCATGCCGTTGCAAAAAAAAAAAAATTCGCGACAACATTTTTTGCCGTCTCAAATAAAACTTTTAGTGACGGTAAAACAGTGCCGTCGCAAAAGGTCTCAATTTTTTACATATTATAGGTGATAGTAAAATGTTGTCGCAAAAAAAAGACGACGGCAAAACGTTTTTGTAACGCCCTCTGTTGTGATTCCCCGTTTGTCGTTACTAAAAGTCATTTACCGTTGCTAAAAGTTTTTTGAGACGGCATTAGAAGTATTAGCGACAGCATTTTACCGTCGCAAAAATCTGAAATTTTTGTAGTGTGGGATAGATCTTTACACCCACTTGATCCTAACCAAATCATTAAAAAATTGTCATTAGTGTATACTCAACCCATACACCAATTGACCCATTTATTAAATTAGTAAATACATAGCTCTTATTTTTTATAATAAAATAGGAAATATGTACATGTTTATACATATTGATTAAAATTTATAAATTTATATATTTGTGGTTAAAACTATTACAGGAATAGTTTGATATATTTATGTATAAAACAATTATGTAATAAGATCGTGTCGGCCTAAACTATGGGCCATATTCTAATCCAAGTCTTACCCCTATTCTAAAAAAGTGAACGGTTAATTAGTTAAAATATTTGGTAATAATAAATTAAAATTTTATATTTAAATTATATCATAATTTCTCAATTTCTAATGGACATAAGTTAGAGAGAAACATTAAAAAAAACATAAAAATCGAATTTGAATAAACTTGTATGCGAATAATCCTTGGCTCAAGTTCAATTCTTAGACTGAGTTTGTTTATGATGAAAGTGTTAAAAAGTGATGGAAAGATTAAACAAAATATATAAAAAATTTATGAGCTTTTTTAGCATGAAAGTGGTAAATATAGTTAAAAAATAGTGTTAAAATCAAATCTAATTTTAAGCACGATACATGTATATTTAGACGTTGTATAAAAATCAAATCTATTTCCTTTTTTTTTACTTTTTATATAAAGATTTCTAAATTCCAAAATTACAGATATGATTAGATATGTCAATATTTTTATGTTAGGTATATTTCTTAACTTTCAAAATTATATATATATATATATATATAAAGTTTAAAGTTTATAGAGACTTATGCTATTATAAAATATAGATATAGATATAAATTATGTACTAAATTTTTAGGACGATTTATTAATTTAGCTTAGTTTTAACATAAGTATTGAGACTTTGCCTGATTTGATTATTAATATTGATATATAATATGTAAATTATACTATGTAGTGTGTATCCCTAATAGAGATATCAAATAAATTATTAAAATTGACATAAATCAATATATACATAAATAATATTAGCATGTCACCCTAGCTATGCACGTGATAAATTAATATATTATTTATTAAAAATATAATAATTATATTTATTATTTTTTTTTGTATTTTGTTTCTCATAAATAAAATTTTATATATAAACTTAAGAGTTTTGTTTTAAATATTCCTTTACTATAATATATAGTATAAATAGATTAAAATTGTTGTATTGACAATTAATAATTAAATTTTTTTTTTTTATAAAAAAAATGACATAGTTCTAATACTTTGCTATTTTAGAATAAAAATATATGAATTTTAAAAAATTGTCATATTGGTTTTTGAAAGGTAAATAATTAAATAAATTTTAAAAATTAATGAGTAAGAAAGAATTATCGCAACATGTAATTTAAAATATAAAAAAAAATTAAACTATGAATTACGACTTTAAAAAAATGTGATTACAATTAAAATTAATTCCATATTTATTAATACGTATAATTTTATTTGGATATCTATTTATATTTTAACATGCTTATTTAAAAGTTATAATTAAGACAAATATACAATTTTATTAATAAATGTGAAATGAAGTGATATTTTACAATAATTGATATGATATTTCTATTATTAATCCAATAGTTTAAGTTACATTCCTTCTAATTTCAATTTCATAACGAAAAATAAAATATGAATATAATAAGCACATGGATTTCTAATCTTTAAAAATAAGAAGGTTTCAAAATATTTTCAACCTTTCATCATTTTCTTTTATTTTTTATCTAATTTAATTTTAAATTTGAATAAAAAAATTAATTTTGTATGAATTACTTTAATTTTTTCATTAAAGTTTTATCAATTTTTAAAATAACTTTCTTTCTTATCCCCCCCTCCCCTCTCATTTTTTTTTTTCCATCAATTTTGATTAAAAAAAAAACAATAATTTTCAACACTTCATCTTTTTAAAATTTTATCAAATGATAATTTGATAAAAAAAATATTAAGGGTTAAAGATTCCCTTAATTAGAATTATAGTTAAATAATATCTTCAAATAGTGAAAGTTTGAGTTTGTGGCTAGTTAAAATGAATAATTTGATTAATTCTCTTCTTATATTTGTATAAAAATTGACACTTATGACTATATCATTATTAGTTAGATTATGAAAAGATTTTTGAGGTGTCAAACATTTTTCATTTGTAAATATCCTACCTATTAAAAAAAAAGGGGAAAAAAATGTGTAGCTTTTGAATATGTGTTTCTCAGTTTTGTTTTGTGGATAAAAACAACTGATGTTTTAATTTAAAAAATTAAAAAGTAAAAAATAATATATTTGATTTTTTGAGGATGAAGAAGCCATCTAACTCCTCTACATACTATTTAAGATGGACCATTTTAATCACATAAAAATATAGAAATTATATTTAGAGATTATCCCTATATATTATGTTATTATATACAACTATAGCGGTAACAAATTAACTATAATATATATGAAAAGTTATACTTAGTTTTTATTTTAATTAATTGAATTATAATTAACAAACTAACAAATAGCAGTAATAGTATAATAGGATACAAAGAGAATAAAAATAAAGAACACAATGATATTTAAAAGTTTTTAAATTTACCTAATTATACAAAAATCTAATGTTATAGTAAAATCTTGATTTTCCAATAATTTTTCACATTTTCCATAAAATAAAATGACAATAAAAAATAAAAAAATTCGATGCCTATTTTTTTTACTTCAATTTTATGATCTTCATTGAAGAAGACAAAATCCGATCAAAATCTTTGGCACAAAATGAGCATAGATACTTCGATTGCAACCATCATCACCAATAATTTTTCTTCACTATGCAAACCTATAAACAAACATATAAACCTCAGTAAAACTGAAATCGAAACCAAAACTAAAACCAATCCAACAGCAGAGAAAGAGAATCGCACAGGAAAAAAATTAAAATTAAAAGACAAATAAATTTATGGAGTGGTAGGATGTTACCTCCAACAATTTAGGCCTCGCTCAGCCCAATCCGTCAGCTCCTTTGCCAGTGCCTGTGAAATCTAGGAGTTGGGATGACTAATCATATTATTCTTTAAATAAGACTTGAAAATGGATTAATTAGTCTAATTAAATGATTTAAAATTTTGATAGATATACATAAAAAAAATAGATAATTATATTACTAAATAATAATTCAAATTTAGATATAATCATATCTTCTTGAGATCCATATCTAAGTTTTGTGTGGTTTCTATTTTTTTTTTCAATTTTTTTAAGATGGAGTTATGGGTTTCAATCTTTTTTAATTTAATTTATCTGTGATTTCTATTTGTTTATTATTATTATTATTATTATTTAGGTAAGTTATGATGTGAGTTTGATATGTGATAGACGAATCATGGGTCACTGTTGTGCGGCTTGCACAACAGTGATTGTTGTGTAGCTCATGGGAATTATTTCGGACTTTATTTTCATGATTCGAACCATTCAAGTTTTAAAGAATATCTAGTAGAATATACATGTAAAAAATCAATTTGATCGGATATCGATAAACCTTTTATCAACTCACATTTGCATATAAAAAAAATAAATGTATAAGTATTAAACTGAATACAAATGTGAGCTGATGAAGGGTCTATCGATATCCGATCAATTTGATTTTTTAGAAGTATGTTCTACTCAATGTTATTTAAAAATTAAATGGTTCAGATTATCAAAATAAAGTTCGAAATAATTTTCACGTGCTGCACAACAGTCACTGTTGTGCACAGTACACAGTAGTGACTCCAACTCCATGATAGACATATGAGTTTTATTGATTTAAAGTATGATGGTGGAAAATTTTTAAATTAGATTTGTTTAGATAGATTTTAAAGATTTTTAAAATTAGATATTGAGACGCAAAAGAAAAATTTTAACTGAATAAATAAAAATCAAATTTATTAATTTTATCTGTTTGTATATCTGATTTTTATTTTTATTTATTTATTTATTTTTTGTTATGTTATAATATGACATATGAGATATAGATAGATATCCACAACTCTTATGAAAAATATTATCTGATTTTTTTTTGTGGAGAGAGAATGAATGCAAGTTTTAATATTTTCTTTTAGAAATCGATGAGAGAGATTAGGATAGAGAGATTATGAAATATTTTTGTTATATTTCCATTTAAAATCCATAAATTAAGGAATAATTATTATTTCTAAAATAATTAAATAAATAAATCAGCCAATAGTTTTTGTTTAATCTATTTTATAAATTGAAAAATTAATAATTTTAGAATGAAAGTTTGGAATTCTTAAGAGACTTCTCATTGGAAACTTTGTTTTACTTATATAATAGATAGATATATAGATTGTAACGCCCCAAAAATAAAATAAAATAATGAAGAACACCAACTACCAACCTTGCGATAAACATAAGTAAATCCCAATGCTCACGTTAACTCTAAATCTCCGACATTAGCATCCATAATCATAAGAAATTTACAAAATAATCTCACATGTGAATACGCATTCAACGACCTTAGTACATGAATCAATAGCATGTGAAATAATCAGTCAAAAGTAGATAAATGCCCTCAAGGGCTACAATGTCCAAGGCTTAAGCTCGGTTATACAAAACGGTTGCTCGAACCTACACATGTATAGCCCTTGGCTTGCAAAAATAATCACAACAAAAATAAGAGCCTTGTGCTCTCAATGTACACATCCACACCCTTAGTCTGGCAGAATCATCACATCTTTCCCTACACAAATCCCATAGGGTGAGCACAAAGCCCAGTAGGAAAATCTTAACAAAGTATATACATTTAATACAATTCTCATGAGGTGAAATGCATATGTCATGTCATGCTTTTTAAAAGAAAGTCGTATCTTCATTCTTTTGAAAATCATCATGCTCAATGAAACCAAAAAAAAATTCAACAGTTCAATAATTTTAAATTAAGTTCAAGGGGCGGTAAATATAACTTAGGTAATTCCTATGTTGGTGTCTGCAAGTAGGTATAACTAGTACTACCAAATCCCCACTTTACCGGTAGCTAACCGGAAGGCACATGGTACCTCATCCGCGCTTATTTTTGGTCTTTCGCCCTGGACACTCAGGCCAACTCAATCAATTTTATCTACACTCCCTATCCGGACTTACCAACATATTTACCCCAAAACATTTCAATGAGATCTTATTTCACAACATTCCTTTCTCAATACAAAAGTTTTCAAATCTCAATTCAAAGTTTGTAACAACCAAATGAATTAAAATACCAATGCAACATATATCAAGCCATTATAATAGTCTTCCATTTGCAATATTTCCACACAATTTCTCCATTTCGATCACAATTTCCATTTCCCTTTCCAATGCAATTTCACAAGATAAACATATCAATTTATATGTATCCAAGAGTAGCAACACTGCCACATTTCATGCGTTCTCAACAATTTAGTCATTTCATGACTATATCACATTTTTTAATAACAAACTTCAAAACCAACAATTCCTCATATTTCATGAAATTCTTTTCATTCAACATTGTCATAATATTTATCAAATATCAATTTCACAACTTCAAAACATTTTCTCAAAAATCCCAAATTTCTAGGTTTTTCACCTAGAACTAAACATTTTCCCATTTGAAGAATCTCTCCAACACAACACCCATTCTTAACAATGTAATTCAAACTCTCAAGAACTTCCTTGAAAACAATTGTGACACCCCTTTTTAAAATAATCAACACTCTTGAAACACAAAAAAAAAAAAAAAAAAAAAAATCAAAATTTAATACCACAAGAAAAGGTTCTATAATCAACATGATCTTGCAAAAATATATATATAACTCTAAGAAATCTCTATCACAAATTTTTGAGAAGAAAAGATAAGAAACCCCCAAATTTGACGATGTTGAAATCAAATCTCCACCGCACAAAATGAAGCCCTTAGTTAGCCTCCCGAAATTAATGAAGGATGTTGGGTCAAAACGCCAATGGATTGGAAGAAATCAAGAGTTTATGGTGTTTGGTGGGAGATTTTAGAGAGAAGAAGGAGAAAGAGATAATTTTAGAGTGAGAAAGAGATGTGTAAAAGTGATATACACTCAGCCTAAGAAGAAAGAAAAAGGCAGATTTCGGACTCAGTGTTTTCCTGCACGTGTGCCCCTTTCCCCGCACGTGTGGCACGTCGTCACCGCACATGCGGTCTCCACCGCCGCACGTGTGGCCCTCCTTCCCTGCACCTGCAATATCATGTGCAATTATTTCAGTGTTGCACCGTGGAAACCCCTGTTTTCCGCACGTGTGACCCCTTTTCCGCACGTGCGGCCCAAGCCCCTGCACATGCAGCTCTGCCTTCCAGCCAGAAATTTTACCAGCTGAACAGAAATCTCCTAAATCCAACCTCATGCCTTCCGAACATGTGAAACTCGACACCAGAATGAATAAGAACGAGAATTTTAAGAAAAGTTTTCAAAAACGACAAATCCCAACGGTTGACAAGGCCTCACGTTAAACCCGACACTCTGACAAGAGTAATGCCAACACAATTCAAAAAAGAATAAGACGATTACTGTTAGAAATGGTTTTGGAAGTTTTGGTCTATTTGTTAGGTGCGACCCATGCACCAAAGTTGGCGAGTCTAAGTGGTAACGTGTTTTATGCCGTGTTGTGATTTACGTAGTATATTTGGTTGCTCAAAACCATTATCGGGTGAATGGAAAATTGAAGCCAAAGTGAGCTTCATGGAAATGGAATTTTTGGTGGAAATTCCTTAAGGTTTGGTTTAAGGCTTGTCCCACATTGGTTTGGTGGGCAAACTTATGTGGGTTTATAAGGTATGGGTTTGTAACTTGGGGAGGGCCCCAAGGGGCACCCCAAGTTTGTAGAAGGGAGAGATTATGGGCAAATTGGGCTAGATCTATTGGACCCAAAAATAAACACACGCGTGCGCCACCGCTGCTGCCACCCATCCGTTTGGTTGGTCGGTCGGTCGGGCGGGCCGGGCTGGGCCTGGGCTTGGGTGCGTGGTGTGAGGTTGGGTTGGGCTTGTCCAGTCCAATACTATCTTTTTGGGCCAAAAACATTTGATTTTGATTGTACACAAATCCAAGAGACTAACGACAATTAAACGCAAGACACTAGTAATGGTCTCGACCAGCAGGATTTAATTGTTGAAGAACCAAGACAAAGTAAAAGAGCTAGAACATCAAAATCCTTTGGTCCAGATTTTCTGACATACCTATTAGAAAATGAACCTCAAAGCTTTAAGGAAGCAATGACAGGTCCTGACGCACCTTTGTGGAAAGAAGTTGTTAATAATGAAATTGAATCCATTATGCAAAATCATAGGGAATTGGTGGATCTTCCACCCAGTTCTAAACCTCTTGGATATAAATGGAGAGTCAAGAGAAAAATGAAAGCAGATGGTTCAATAGACAAGTATAAAGCAAAACTTGTAGTAAAAGGTTACAGACAAAAGGAAGGTCTGGACTATTTTGACACATATTCCCCTGTGACAAGAATAATATCCATTTGCATGCTTATTGCTATAGCAGCGTTGTATAATTTAGAAACACATCAAATGGATGTTAAGACAGCTATTTTAAACGGTGATCTAAATAAAGAGATCTACATGGAGCAACCCAAAGGGTGTAGACACTCCATTTTTGACCGTCCTCAAGACTTGCACATCGTCGCTTGTGC
This sequence comes from Camellia sinensis, assembly GCF_055761805.1. NCBI lineage: Eukaryota > Viridiplantae > Streptophyta > Magnoliopsida > Ericales > Theaceae > Camellia > Camellia sinensis. Next base: position 85,891,928 of record NC_138974.1, read on the forward strand.
ACCCAATGATTGTGATTGCATGTGCTCGTTTTAGTGCCCGAAGTCCTCAGCGGACTACCCTGTCTTTGAGCCTTTAAACCTTATCCATTCTGTGCTTTGTTTTAGACCAAAACCTTAGTGCTTCAAGCTTGCCACCCCTGGTGGCCAGTCGGCCACCAATTGACGCTGCCGGCCACCAATGACCTTTTTGCAGATATTTTGTTGACAGCTGTTCCAGCTATTGGCACAAGTGTCTCTATCTCCCTATACATGTATGAAGGGATTTATCTCAGCCAAATGCATGTTTTTCTATATACATGGGGTCTCCTCCCCCATTTTTGAGGGTTAGAAAATTTGGAACAAAAATCTCTCTCTCTCTCTCTCTCTCTCTCTCTCTCTCTCTCTCTCTCTCTTTCTCTTGCAAATTTGTGCACATTAGTATAGATATACTACACTTTTGCCTATACCTCCTTAACCAAAGTTGATCATCTTTGCAATGAGGTTCCTTGAAGCCTTCTTGGAGGTCTTGAAGGTGGTTTTGGCTTGAATTGCTGCCTAAAGCTGATCTTTGCTTCAAGAGGTGTAACACTTGTCATTTAAGCTTGCTTTGTGTACTTGTTTTTCTATCTATTTCCACTGTTTTTGGGCTGTTTTTGAGCTCTAAAAAAATCTATTTTTGTGGACTGAAATTAGTGTTTTAGGCCATTTAAAGTTAGGGGGTATTGCACCCTTCTTTATTCCTTGCTTGTTAGGTTTTTCACCTTTGTTTCCCACCTTTAAACTATCTTTTTTTAGACTTTTGAACACTGAATTTCAGAGTATTTTTAGTGGTAAAAATCATGTTTTGAAGTCCAAAATTAAAGTGGTTAGTCTCCCATCCTTGTGTCTAATTTGCTAGCCTAGATAGCCTTATGTGTCAGCTTATTTTTCTAGCCTCTTGTAGCTTAATTCTAGCATGTTTTAGGCTATATTTTGGACTGCTTTAACTCTGTTTTGGGTTGGTTGTTGCATGTGATTCTTGTTTTGCATGCTTCTAGTGTAATAGTCCTCACAAGCTTGGTGTTTTAGGCGTTTAGACACGACTTGTTTGAGTTGATTGCATGTTTTAGTGCATTTCTCACTTAATTTCAGCACTAATTAACCTCTACAACCTCCCTCATTTCTTTACTCTTTGTTTGCTTTGAGGGTTGTTTCAACCTTAGGATAGTTTAAGCTTGAGATTGAGGGTTATGCTTAATGGTTTAATCCTCTTTTGAGGGTTCATTACCAACGACATGACACCTCTCTCTTGCCTTAAACTACCCCTTGTTTGACACTTCCTTCTCTTTTAGAGGACTTACTCACCATTGGACTTAATTGGTTAAAAGATGGTTGGTAAATTAAAATGAGTGAAGTTAAAACTAAAAGTGAGCAAAGATAAGAATTTGGTTGTGTTTTGATTTGTTCAATTGGACGTTAGTTGAACACAAGAAAAATTGGGACATTTCATACTCAAAGTGATGAAATGTATAAAGTTTCCTAGGTCTCCATTGCCCTTGATCTTGCATGATAGGGTGATGGTCTTAAGTCTTGTTTGTGCATTGATTAAACTTGTACAAATTAGTTCCTTAGCCATCATGCAATGAAATTGCTTGATTGGTGGTTTTAGGACCAAGTGTATCACTCATTTGAGATTTTTTTTAATGATAAGGAGGGATACACAATACAAACAACTTGTGAGAATACCATCTTTTTGTCCTGTTTGCTCTCTGTTGCAGCATGGAATTGTGCATCACCAGTGGCTGGCCGGCCACTGCTACTAGTTGGCATGCCACCAGTGTTGGACGGCAACCCCTCAATGGTGGCTGGCCGGCCACCACTACTGGCCTGCCAGCCACCAATGAATTTTGAGCAGTGTGCTTGTGAAGCATGGCAGAGTTGATTTGGAGAAGGAAAATAGTGCAAGGGTTATGCAACAGAGGTTTCTGAGGGCAAACATCGGACGTTCTTCGGGTGAAAACCGAGCATGCATGAGCCCCCCTTGCTTCCCGGGAATAGTTAATTAGCTTAATTAGCATTTAGCCATTTATTTGTTGTAATTAATTAGTTGTAGCTAATTAGTTTGTTTTGTACTTATTGAATTAGTTTTGATTAAATTAGTTTATGTTGTAATATTTAATTAGTTTAGCCTAGTTAATTTAATTATTCATTCAAGTTTTGTAATAATTAGTAAAGTAGTGTAGCTTAGCTATTCGGACTCTCCTTCGTGAGAGCGTATTGTAATAATGTGTATGTCTTCCAACCCCACGTCTTTCCCCCTTTTACTTAACCGCTTTCGATGGTTAGTTTAGGAGCATCACGTTTCAATTAGCATATCGCATGCTTGCATCCATTCATTTGTATTGCATACACCGAGGCTCGGCGCATCATTCTCGGCGCATCATTCTAACTGCATTGTCGTTTCAATACTTCTTTGAATATGTGCTTAGACTGCATGTTATTTAATTGATCCATATAACATGTTAAGTAGCTGAGCCTATTTTAGTTGCATTATTGCATATGTTGCATTAGCCATTTGGCATAGTTAGGAATCATGCATTTTTTCTAACTCTTTTGATTTATCTTGGCTCGGAGTACTAAGTGAGTTTTTAGTGCTTTAGCATACTTGAATGAGTGTGAGTGATTGCCATGACTAACATGCTTTCCATGAGGCTACGCCTTTACTTATTGAACTGTGTGAATGACTGTAGATGGAGGCTTGTTGTTTGAATTAGAACGATTCAATAAATGTACGTTTAAGCCCACTTTGTTTAGTGGCAAATTCGCAAACTGTAAGTCCACTTTGTTAAGTGGCAAATTCAAACCCTTTCGCAAACAAACATGAAATTGAATTGTTCTAATACTTGCAATTTTAGTCTATACTTGCTTGTGCACGTCACATAGTAATGCTAGCCTAATCACTAGAACAAGAGCATATAATGTACATAAGAATCATATCATGATTAGTAGAGGCCAATCTTTGATTGGGCGAGCGGAGGTGCTCAATTCATGACCTTTCCCTCTCGTACCCAAGTTCCCGAGCTGAGGCAACTTTGGTGATAATGGACACGTGGCCTTTGGCATGGGTCATAGGTTTCCTAAATTTTTCCAAAATAAATTATTTAGGTGGCGACTCTATATCTGAAAAAATAGCCTAATTTTGGCATTTTTGATTCAAAAATCAATTTTCCAAAAGATTTGCCGGATTTGGACTCTTTGGTGTTTATCAATTTCATATTGCACTTGTGAGATTAGATTCAGAACTGCAGAAGTCCGAACTATAGGGCTTCTTTCGAGTTTTCGAAAGGGGGCGCGAAAACACCGAGCTACAGTTTTTGGCGACTCTGCTGGGGATTTAGAGAACTTGACTTGAACACATGATTTGAAATTTTGTCTACACTTATGTGTTTCTTTGCATTGCATTTGCATTGGTACCCTAAGTCATTGTGTTTTCCATATGCTATTCCTAGACGGTTTGTCGGAGGCTTGCCTACAAGCTTGCCAAAGGCTGACCGGTCGTGGGCTCTGCCACGATAGGAACACAACCCTTGGATCTGGACTACCGTTGTACCGTTTGATCCTCCTTTCATTTCTCAGTATTGGGTGTGAGAGGTATATTAGGTGGTCTTGCTGAGGTACCCTTTTTGACCATTTGGCCTAGTTGCATATTGAAAACCATAGAGACTGTTCCAAACTAGGACATGATGCTTACCTGAATGCATGATTGTATGAAACACTTTGCTTGAATAGTGAACCCTAGCTCCTGACGAAACTAGGACAGGGTAACCCTACCCCCTCATAGGGGTGTTTTGGTTCTCATTTAACTGTTATGTGCCTTTAGAATGAAACTCTACAGGGACGTACATTTTCGTTGCAAGCTTGGGTATCAGATTTTTGGGGGGCAGAATTCAGTGTTGAGTACAGTTCCATAGCTTTTGATTACAACTGTGTGTCATCAATGTCTGAGTTGAGGTGTTGTGCGGTTTTTGATTTTTGCTTTTTTTTTTGCTTTATTTCTTTTTGCTAGGTAGTTTATCACAATTGCTTTGGACAGTTCGGTTGCCCCCCAAGCACTCTGGACCCGTGTAAAAAGACTTTATAGATCCGGGGATCTTGTTAGGAGATAACCTGTGTTTGCTTCACTCCCACCGGTTACCAGACGGAGGAGGGTTAGGCACAATTCACCAGTCCAGCAGACATCTTTTAGTTCACCTGCATCCAGTCAGGGACAGTCTTCTACATTTAGGCCAGTAAAAGATCACTCGCCTATTCAAATGACTCAGTACCGTGCAGTTAGTATGGAGGACTTGATTCGTCATCTCCAACAAATAGTGGAAACCATCCAGCAAGATGCTGCCCGCCAAGCTAAAGTTATAGCCCACCAAGCTGAAGTGATAAATAGGCTGCAGCAACAGCAACCACAGCCAGCAGCGGCTTCTGCTTCCCATGCACCTCCTGCAGGTATCCCAGTAGCTGAAATCACTGTTCATATCTAACAGAATCTGGACAATCCATTAGACCCCATCCCACCGCAAGTCTCCAAGGCATTAGTGTACCAAACTGAGGCGCCGTTTGAATTTGAAGTTGACTGGACTGTACTGAAGGTCAACAAGATGGAGAAGCTTTTTGAATAGGCGAGTGTATGCAAAAGTTGTCAGACTTCAACCAGACTTCAAAAGTTGTCGCTTTTTGGTCGAACTCTATCGGGTATAGTAGTTATCTGGTATGCAAAGCTGGAGGACTTCATGAAGCGGAGCTGGGAGGAAATGACTGAGGCCTTTATCGCACAATACTCCTATAACACCCAAATCGAGGTCACAACCCGTGATCTTAAGGCAACCCGTCAGGAGCCAACGAAAGGCTTCTCAGACTTTGTAACAAGGTGGAGGGCCAAGGCTTCGATGATGACTACCAGGTCATCTGAGAAGGATCAAATCAGAATGGTGGTTCGCAATCTGCAAGGAAAATTATTGCAGAAGATGATTGTCTTGCCATTGTTCACATTCACTAAGCTCCATGAGATAGGGGTTCAGATTGAAGATGCAATGAAACAGGGGTTGATAACCGATGAGAAGGAGCATCCCAAAAGACCTTTTACGCACAGTTCCAATGCAACCACTAGTAGAAGCATAACTGCGCGGCAGTCTGATGTAAATGTCGTCACCACTATGGCCAAGACCGCCAATCCTTTCGCCAGGACAACTCCATAAACTTCAAATAGCCAGGCCCGATCCCAAAGGGTTTTTACCCCACTCTATATGTCTTTATCCCAAGCCCTGAGGGTGCTGACCAAAAGGGGATATCTTAAGCCGTTAGGACAACGCCCACTACCCGATCCTCTCTCACCAAAACATAACCCAACCAAATACTGTGCTTTTCACTAGCAGCACAGACACGACACTGACCAATGCTATAGGCTGTGTCATGAGATTCAAGATCTCATCGACAACAAGGTGATAGCACCACCCTAAAAGCCAAATGTAACCACCAACCCTCTCCCGGCCCACAACCAAGTTCCCCCACCTCGGAACCTAAACCTAATACATACATTGGCCATCTCATATGACCCCAGCATATACATTACTATAGACACTTCATTTTTGACTGACCTTAAGACTCAGACGTCATCGATTGAGCGCTCGGTGATTGCGCATGTTATGCTCATTTCGAGGTTTCGGAGTTTTCGGCTGAGTGCCTTGCCTCCGGACCTCTGAACTCTTTGTGTTTCAGCTCGGTTTGCAGACCAAGCCTCGTTTCTCTTCCCTAGAGGGAGGGGGTGGTCTTGTAGACCACTCTTTTGTGGTCATAGACCACTTTTCCCGTTTGGAGACTAGTTTCTGATTTTTGGAGCCTTCGGCTGCGCGCCTTGACTCGGGACCGCTTAACGTTCTCTGTTTGGCGTGGTTTTTGAACCATACCTTGTTGCCTCTGCTTAGAGGGACACTATGGTTTGGGAGACCACTTTTGTGGTCGTAGACCACTTGTGATACCCGTAGACTAGTTTTCGAGTCTCCTGGCCGCGCGCCTTGACTCCCGAGCTTTCGTCTTGCATCCTTTTTGGTTTGTCTTTGGTACAAACCTTGTTTTCCTTGTTTGGAAGGTGGTACAAGGGTGGGAGACCAGTTCTTCCCCTTGGAGACCACTTTGCTTCCTGCCAGCCAGTTTTTTGGTCGGGAAACTGGTTTTCTTGGTCTTTGGGCCATCTTTTCTGGTCGACCACCGCACCTTTAGCTTTCTTTCATGCTGCTGACCATCTCCCACCATGGCCGACTAGTTTTCTTTATGGGAGACCACTTGTGGTGGTCGGCCGGCCACTTCAAGTAGCTGGCCAACCACTTCAAGTGGTTGGCTGCTTTTCATCATCTTTTCGGAGATATTTTTGTCCAGCTGGCACAGCTGGAAGGCACCAGAACCATCCTGTGTATGGAGGGATGGCCTTGGACCCCAAGCTTGTCCAACAAGCTTGAGCTTTTGTTCTCTATAAGAGAGAACCTCATCCCTCCTTCTCCAGGTTCAAAAAAAAGTGCTGGAGCTATAGATATACACCTTTGTCTCTATATTGCTCTTATTCTTCATTTTTGTGCTCAAAAGTGTAGTTTTATCATACTTTAACACACAAACACACACTCAAACACCATCCTTTTGTTGCTGAGGTGCTTAGGAGCTGGTTTTGGTGTTGTTGGTTTGGTTTGAGCTTGGAAAACCTGCTGGAGTTATGGTTTTGAAGGTGTACATCAAGGGTGAGCTTCTAACCCTTAAATCCCTTGATTTTGCTTAAGCTTTTGGACCTATTTGCATGCTTATTTAGGACTGAATTTCTACTACAAAAATTTCTATTTTTTAGTCCTTAAAATGTTTATTTAAGGTCACTTTTGTGTTGGGGGTAGTCTACCCTCTCTTAGGTCTTGTTTGGCCTTGTTCTTGTGCCAATCTTTTAAACTATTGGGACCACCTTGTTTTGGCCTTCTCACCATTGAAACTCAGAGGAATTTTAGTGGTGGAAATGGTGTTTTGAGGTCCCAAATAGGAGAGGGTCATCCCCTCTCCTTATGTTCTTGAATACTTGCTTCATTTGCCTGATGTGTGAGCATGTTTGTTAAGCTTATGTTGGCCATATCTTAGCATGTATTTGGTATTATTTCAGCATGACATGCCACTTTTTTGACTTGGTTTTGTCATCCCTTGCATGCCTTATACACTTGTAGTGTAAATCTCATAAACTAGTCTTGTATGCTTCATGAAGTAGCATGTCTTTCTAGCTTGTTTTGAGTCCATCTCAACATGTTCTTGGTGATGTTTTTCCATGCCATACCTCTGTTAAGGTTTGGTTTGGTTGGCCCTTGCATGCTCTATGCACTTGTAGTGTATTTCCATAAACTAGCCTAATATGTATCATGCTTTAACATGTCATTCTAGCATGCTTTTGGCTTAATTCTAAGAAGCTTTTGTCCATGTTTTAGCATGCTCTAGCTCTGATTTATGTTGTTTCGGTCATGCATGCAATGCTTTGTATGGCTATAGTGCATTTTAGCTTGTTAGCTTTGTGTATCAAGTCCACTAGCATGCATTGCTTGGCCTATTTGAATGATTTGGCATCATTTTTTATGTGATTTCAGTTCATGTTTCATGTTCATGCACTCACATCCTTCACTTATTCAATGCGTTGGAGGGTTTGGCCTTTATGCCTTAACATGAGTCATTGCGTATGCCTCCATGCCTTAGCTTGCGAGCTATCATTTCAGTGTGTATTTGGGGTTACTTTGCCATGATATAGCTCTGATTTTTGTTGGCGAAGCCATCTCATGCTTGGTCTTGGTAGGTATAGTGTAATCCTCCATTTTGGCCATGCATATTCCATGCCTTATGCCCTTCATGCTAGCATATTTTGGCTTCCTTCCATGCATATTTTAGACTCATTTTGACATGTTCTAGGACTGCTTTGGGTTTCCTTTACCATATGCTTCATGTTTTGCATACCTATAGTGCAAGTGCTCTTGCTAGTTTCAAGCTTTGAGCTTCATAGCATGCTTCATTTGCATCATGTATATGATTTGGCATCATTTGTCATGTCATTTCAGAGCATGTAGAATTGCCATGTTATCACTTCATTCACTCTTTAAGTGCCTTTGAGTATTATGCATTGTTGCCTTGCTTATGACCTAGTGTGTATGCTTGCATGCCTAGGCCTTTGAGCCTCCATCTTAGCATGTTATGGTTTTTGTTTAGACCAATTTGAGCTCTGTCCATGATTGGCTCAATCATTTATGCCATGTATTGCATGCCCCTTGTGTGGTCCCTTTAATGGCCTTGTGCCTTAGGCCCTCTCGTATGCCTTACACTACTAGAAAACTGACCTTTTGCTACTATATAATTTGCGACCATCTGATTAGCCGTCGCAAATAATCAATTTACCCCTTTATTTTCTTCTATTTATTTCCCCCTTTTCTTTATACTTGCCCTAGCCCCTCCACAGACACCGATTGTTCTCTTTCTCTCGCTCTCTCTCTCTCTATCAGTCTCACAGTAATATGACTGGTATGAATCTCTCTCTCTCTCTCTCTCCCTCCGTCTCCCCCTCAATCTCGCTTTCTCTCTTTCTCTCTTTCTCTCAATCTCCTGCTCTCTCTCCTTTGATCTTCTCAAATTAGCACCTCTACTGCACATGTATATGTACCTCTATATATTATGTATGTGTTGTGAATATCAATGTTTGAAATTGAATTTATTCTGTTGAGGTCCGAGCAAGAATCGAAGTAGACGTCCTCAACTTCCTCAAGATCTTGAACTCTTCGACTCCGACAATCTCATATTTCTTTGGTTTGCAATTTTGCTTCAAATCTCTACTCTCGAAATGTGTATATATATATATGTGCGTGTGTGTTTTTGTGTTAAGCATTGAGTCACTGTTGATTTTAATTTGACAAATTTGGGGATTTTTGAGTGTGTTACAGATCAATAGAAGATGGAATAATAGCTGAGGGTTTGAGTGTGTTACAGATCACTAGTACACATTGCCTCAGCATATGTATCCTTCAATTTAGGCTATTAGGTTTTTGGCCATTCCATTGATGTCTCTTTTTTTTGCATCTCCCTGCTTAGTTGTTTCAATGTGAAATTTGCATGGTTTGTCTGTTGGTTGTTTACTTCTTTGGATTTCTGGAGTTAAATAAGAATGTACCTTGACTTTGCAGATACGATAAGAAAAAAATGAGTACATTGGACGTAGCTAGAGCAGAGCTTGGCCTTGCGGTTCTGTATTTGAACAAAGCCGAAGCCAGGGACAAGATATGCAGGGCAATACAATATGGTTCAAAATACTTGAGTAACCGGGAGCCTGGCACAGCCCAAAATGTTGACAAATCAACTAGCTTGGCACGGAAAGTGTTCCGTCTTTTCAAGGTCAGGCTTAATTGCATCTTTTGGTAATAAAATTGTCTTTTTCACTCATCTTCTCTGGTCTCGTAGTTAAGTACCTTTAAATTGTGGATAATTTTTTTTTCTATATTTATTCTTGCTTAATGTCCATTTATTTGGTGTATAAGGGTAACTGTTTTGTTATTCATGCTGTGAAATGACAGCTGACCTCAAAAGGTTAGATGAAGAATTTTCTGGGAAAATCAGTAGGGAAAAAAATAATTTTGATTTGAATTCATATCTGTATGGCACTTTTATTCTTGGGCTTATCTTAGGTTTGTTATTTATGCAGTTTGTCAATGATCTGCACGCGCTCATTAGTCCAACTTCTCCTGGAACACCCCTTCCCCTTATTTTGCTGGGAAAGGTACAAAATGGTTTGCTGACTGAATGTTTTTCTAATTAATTTACACATGATTTACTTTTTTGTCATTTTCTTACCACTTTGCTTTTTTCTTAGTCCAAAAATGCACTGTTGTCTACTTTCTTGTTTCTGGATCAAATTGTCTGGCTCAATAGGACAGGCATTTACAAGGTATGGAATGAACTTTCTCCTTATACAATCTCATTTTCTTCACTGATTTCAAAGAGGAATACTCACAAGATGGAGCTTGGGTACTCTGTTGATTATATTTAGAACAAAGAACGTGCAGAGCTAATTGGCAGGATCTCTCTTTACTGTTGGATGGGTTCCTCAATCTGCACTACATTGGTTGAGGTTTGCCACTTTCTTCTCAGTGTATTTTGACTAATCTATTTTCACTTTTCCTGTCCTGGAAGTATTGCTGGCTTTGAGTAAAAGCATCTTGTTTTGGGAGATCTCATAATTGATCAGATGCAAATTAATTATAATTTGGTACACTTTTTTACTACTTTTTGCCCTCTTTAGCTTGGCATTATTTGTGGTCAAGTTATATAGGAGGCCTACTGCATCAATGAGATTAGTCTGAGATTTCAGATCCATCATCTATATTTAATCATGAGATTAAATATAGTCGAAGATGTTTTATTAGATCTATATTTAATCATTTCTAATTTTCCTAATGTAGTCGAAGATGTTTTATTTTTTTAATGTTCATTGTTTTGTTAATTAGCTAGAAGGTTTAAGAAATGAATGTGGATGCTATTATTTGAAAGCTAATATCCATGCAGATTATCTTTAGAGTGAGTGACCTAATTCTGGGAAGTTGTATTAACAATTGTACTAGAAAGCAACACCAAACTGCCTTTTTCTTTTTTTTTTCGCTTGATTTGGATGCTGTTTATGGTAGTCTGTTTGTTTGTTTCATTTTGTTCTCTTCTTGGCTTTAGCCTTTCTCTCTGGTGTTTGTTACTTCTATAGATTTCAAAAAATTGCAAATACCTTATGTTGTTGTGTTGTAACCTCTATTGATCTTTCTTTCCTTATTTCTTTCTCTCTGGTGATGCTTAATCCTTCTTTCCTTATTTCTTTCTTTGTATATATGAGAAAATTATATTATACTTTTCACTCTCTAGTTTTCTCCCAAACTTCAGTTTGATTAAATCTTCAAACTTTAACATATGTTTCATTATAATTCTCCAGTCACTCACTGTTAAAACTTGAATAATTCTAATTCCACATAATCGATCACAAAACCGAACATAAGAAATCTTCCAAGACCAGAGGAGCCAACTGAATCTTCAAATGTTGGCCGTGTATTTGGGAATAGAGTTGGTGCTTCAAGCAGGTGGATGCCATCATTGACGCGCATTTCTTCAGCCAAGTAATTGGTATGATAACCTTCTCTGATTCATACTTCTTGTTATGTCTTATATTGTGCCATACTGCATAATTGATGGATGATTACATTATATCGTGATTATTAATATAAAAGCTCCATAGGTTGTTGATCAACTACTAAAACCTGCTTTTTCTTTCTTATTTTTTCTTTTATCCACCTTTAGGTATGGATCTGAAGTACAGGATACACAGAATGCATTGCAGATTTACCAATGTCATGAAGTTAGGATTGGTGGAGTCCTTCAGTACCGGATTGCATTATGTATTTCTCTTAAGGTGACCACAAAATGCAAACAAACACATTCAATGGTGTGTTAGAACTTGACCTGTCAAAAGCTGGTTGGTTTTTGAGTACATAGATGGCAAAATTGACTAAAGCCAGTTGTGTGTTTTACTGTTTCATTGATGACTTGTAAAGTGTTTCTCCCATTCTTTTGTTAATTGATCATAAAAGTTGCCTTTGTGTTATTTGGTTGTTTTGACTATGTATTTCATTTAATTCAGGATTGAGTTACTTTCTATTTTATTGCTTTAATTCCTTTGGATCAAAGCCCTGGATGTTCACCTGTGGATCAGTTTTAACCTTGGTACCCAAGTCCATCAGAGCGTGACCACACTAAATCTGGTATTGCAGGTATTTCAGATTACATCCTTTCCTGTGTTACTGCTCTGATGGGGCTTGTCTGCTCATTGCCAATTTTTCTGTATTTCAGACTATTATACATGATGCAATGTAAATGTGGAAGGGCTCACTGGAAGTCTGATATCAGGCCAACTTGCTCGTTGCAAGAAATTCATCTCTTTATCAGTATACATGGGTCTGAAGCCTTTGTGTTTGGAGTTTCCCAGGTAATAATTTTGAATCCATTGTGTACAATGTACATGTTGTCATGCATACATACCATACTACTCGCATATTTCTGACAATGACATGGTATAACCGTTTCATTGAATTTTTTCTCGATATAGAGGTTCCAATTTTATAAGTTTTCTAAAGCTTTTTCTGCAGCTTTTTATTTGCTCATTTTGGAGGTGTCTTGTACACTGATTATTTATTTTATTTTGTATTTTTTATGTTTATGTTTGTATTTATTTATTCTTGGGGGGAGGGGGGTAATAGGTGGGGGGAGGGTGTAGGCGGCTTTTTAAACTGAACCACTATTTTGGTACTTTCCTAGATTCATACAGCATCACAAACTTTTGCAGCCTCAGATAATTCCACAGCATTTCTCATGTGGATTTTATATTTATAGTTTTTTTCTTGAGCTCTCTTTCCTTTTCTCATTTAAATTGAAGTAAAATTTCACTTATTAAGTTCTTTACTGACTTTCTTATTTCCAGGGTACAATTATTTGCTGCCGGTTCATTTTTTCTCATGTTTTCATGGCAGAGGGCTGTGGTTAATTCCAAAGTCTTGATATTCTAGGTTGACAGAAATTGAATACAGGAGATATTTCTGGGGAAACTGTCGTCACTTCAATTGCAGAGCGATTGGTGCTTTGTTGGTACCCAAATCTTCACTCATTTTTTCTCATCTTTCTATGAATTGATAATTGTCTATCATCATGGAATGATTGGTCAATTATGATTTAATCACTCATTGAAGATTAAAATGAGTTCTGTTTAGTTGGCTCACCTGTTCAGAAACAGTGTGCAAAGATGGTGTGCAAGGGGCTGGAAACAGATGATAACAATGATGTTCTTTGTGGCCGTGGAGGAAGTTGCTCGACTTCAGAATTGAACAGGTAGTACGAACTATCTTTTTTGTTTTCCCCCTTTCTGTTCACCTCCGGAAGTGAGGAACAAATCCATAAATTTTGATGTTTCTAACCATGAATGTGGACTGGAAGAATTATGTGAACACAACCCTCAAACCATTCGTTGCTTAGTGCAAATAACTTCATCCATATTCCATATCGGGTTAATTATATTTTTGGTTGTCAAAGTAAGAGTCTTTTGTCATTTTGGTCCTCATTGTTTAAAATTTGTCGATTTGGTCCCCAATGTTTAAATTTTGTCAATCTGGCACCCAATGTATAGGAAGTGTTAATTTAGGAAGAGCTAACCAACCAGGTTCATTGTTTAATTTTTCTTGTTCTTCTATTGGTTTTTGTTTTTTATGAATCAAGATGATTTATGTTTTTTGTTATTGTTAATTGAATAACACATGTTGGGTAGTTTGTTCTATATAGGTACATGATTTCGGTTTCTGTTTGATTTTGCAGAGTGAGAGGTCAAATGATATGTTTTGTGATGACATTTTTGGAGAGTCACCTGCTGGAGTTCGTAAAACAGTAAGTCTTGTGCTTAATTTTTTTTTTTAATCCATTATATGCTGGTATATTCTTTTACCTTGGTTGCAGTATCCTATTGTCAGCTGGCCTTTAATAAGAAATCATAAATGAGACATGTTGTCACTAGTCCAGAAAATGTACAAGTCTTTCTTTTCAATGTATCATATAACTCTGTATTAATTTATACCTTTACGTTTAACATGTACTGGCTTGTCTTTAGGTTTTCTTTCTTGGTTCATTATGACTTATTAATCAGCTCCAGCAGCTAGGCAAAACTTGAGGGAAACAATTTCGTGCATGCATGAATGTTTCATAATTAGATAATGGATTATAGTTTGTGAATTTTGTTTCCCTCAATGTTTTGAGAAAAACAATTTTGTGCATGCATGAACTAAACTTTTTCTATGGAGCTGATTCTTTGTTACTTAATTTAAGTAATTGCGGCTTTGGTCTGTAAATGGAATTTCTGAGAACGACGTGAATTGGAGGTTCGGTTTGGTTCGTCTGATAAGCATGGGTTTGAGGTTTGAGCTGCTGATCTTGAGATTGTGGTCATCCCCCTTTTTGTACATTTTTCTGGCCTCTATGACAATTTTCAGTCGTTGGAATGGAGCCTACAACCTGTCATTGCTTAATAATTAGAATTCAATAATTAACCATTGGGTGTTAGCTTGAATAGTCCAAATTTCAGCTGTATTGTTACTTGTACCAATGGGACATTCGAAAGCTTATATCCAGTGACAACTTGATTTTTTTTGTGAGATGATTAAATGATTAACTCTTTTCAAACTAGTATTGGCAAAAAGTCTTTTGCGACTATTTTTTATTATTTGCGATGGTTTATAGCGGTCGCAAAAAGTGGTTTTTTTAGTAGTGTTAGGCCATGTATTCACACTTGATTTCAGAGCCTTTAGTGTTGTTACACTTTCATATTTATCGCTTCTTCATCATGCTTGAGAGTTGTGTTCTTAGGCCTAATTGAGGGGCCAATGCATGTGCATGTTTTGCCTTGCCTTTCATGCCTTTAGTTTCATCATTATGGCCATTGATTTGGGCATGACTGAGGTCTGTCTATTTGGGTTTAAGTCCATCGAGCATGTTACGCCAATGCTGTTACATTGTATCATGTTGTTGCATGCTTATGTTGCCTTGCATTGCATTGTGTATGCATGCATTAGCATTATTTGCATGTCATTAGCTTTGTTAAGTTGCTTATGTTACATTACATTGCATATGCCATGTTATTCATCGCATTGAGTATGCCATGTTGCACAGCATGTTGTTGCATACTTGTCCCTTGCATTGCATGTTTGTATGCTTGAGTTGCATTGCATGTTTGCATGCTTGATATTGCATTACATTGTGTATGCCAAGTTATTTGTTGCATTTTGTTTGGAATAGGTGTTAGTCCAAACACGAGGAATGAGGGACGTTTCATACTTGAAGTGATGAAACGTACCTCAATTCTCGGTCGCCGACGCTCTTGATCATACATGATAGAGTTCTAGGCATTATGTGTTTATGTGTGCATTCATTTTACATTGAATTGTGCAATTTGGCTTCTCGGCCATCATGCATCGAGATGCGTGATTGGTGGCCTGAGGGTCGAGAACCACACTCCCTTGAGCTTATGAAATGATAGGGAGGGTGGTTGTGCACACATATCTTGCAAATACATTGCCATGCCCTTTCTTGCTCTCTGTTGCAGCAAAGTGGAAAAGTGCAGCAAAACTGGTCGACCGACCAGAAAAGCTGGCTGACCAACCACTTTTTCTGGTCTGCAGTAACAAAAGGTGGTCGGCCAGTGGCTAGCAACATCAACAACTGGTCAGCAGCCCTCCTACAGGTCCCCAAGGCGAGTTAGAAGCTTTTTGGAGCTTGGTGCAAGGTTTTGAGAACAATTGCAAACAGAGGCAAGTTGGGGCATCGCGACGGATTTCCAAACGAGGAGATCGAGCATGCATGCACTCCTCATCCCGAGGACCTCTCTTTAATGCTTTCCTTAGCTAGTTTATGCTTTGGTTCTGTATTTAAGTAATTAATGCGTTTAGTTGCTTGCCTGTGTTGTAATAGCTTAATTAGTTAGCTTGTTAGTTAGTTAGTTTCGTGATGTAATAATTAGTTTAATTAGCTTAGATTAGCTAGTTAGCTTCTTATTTGGACCCTCTGTCGAGAGGGCCAATTGTTATAATAAGCGTGCGTGTGTGTGATGCATGTCTTCCAACCTCTATTTCTTTCTCCCTTTTACTTAACCGCTTACGATGGTTAGTTTTAGGGCATATTTCGATTAGCATACCTTATGCTTGCATGCGTGCATTAATTTATTTGTTTTGCATGCACCGGGCTCGGCGCATCATACAAACTGCATTGCATTTTGAATACATGTACCAAGTTACATTTCACATGACATCTTAGAATAGCCGAGCCTATCTTAGTTGCATTTTGCATGTGTTGCATTAGCCATCTTAACATGAACTAGGATCATGCATGATTTCTAACTAGTTCTCTGTTTTGGCTCGGAGTACACTGTGAGTGTTTACGCTTTAGAATACTGCATATGTGTTATTGATTGCCATGTTTAGCATGCTTGCCATGAGGCTAACTGCTTAATTGATTAACTGCCTGAATGCTTGTGGGTGAAGGTTGGATTGCTTGAATTGGAACAATTCATCAAATCCCCGATTTAGCCTACTTGCGAGTAGCAAACTTCAAGTCATTTTCAGAAACGAACATGCAATGTTTTGTTCCAACTCAGGCGATCTAGTCTATACTTGTATGCTGTGCGCATCACATAGTAATTCTAGGTTAATAATCGGAATAAGAGCACATGTGTTTTCAAAAATAAAATATCATGCTTAATACAGGCCGATCTTTGATTGGGCGAGCGGGGGTGCTCATTGCATGACCTTCTCCTCTCGTACCCAAGTTCCTGAGCCAAGGTAACTTTGGTGATGACAAACACGTGGCCTTAGGCACGAGCCAGGGTTTCCTAAATTTCTCCCAAAATAAAATATTTAGGTGGTGACTCTGTGTTTGGCAAAGCAGTCCATGTTTGGCACTTCTTTATAAAAATCAGTTTTCCAAAATGATTTGCCGAATTTGGACTCTTTGGTGATTTATCGATCTTGCATTTCACTTTGTGAGATTAGATTCAGAACTGTGACATTGAGTTCGAACTGTAGTAGCTCAAAACAAAAACGAGATTTCGCGCTCTTGCCGGCGCGGAGCCCGGAGAGTTCTCGGGGCACGTCTACCATTACCTCTTCCCACCTACCCAAACCGGCCGTGTTCATTCTTGAAAGCATAGACTTGTGCATGATGAACATGTCTACACTTCAACCTGATCCCGTGGTGGTGACAATGGCAGTAGGAGAGAAGTTAGCCTTGGAGGAGAATGTTAGTCCATTGCCTGAGAGCTTTGCGGACTTATCTAAGGGGGTGCAGGATCCGTGCTGTTACATCGTGCCAGTTGATCAAGCTAAGCCCGAAGTGGTATTGCCAGTGGTAGGTCAATGTGGTTAGAAAAGATGGCCCAAGTCAGGGACTGGATGATCTAGCGGAGCTGGAGGAGGACTTAGACAATCTGCAGTTCTATGACGAACAAGATTAGGGAGACGTGCAGATTGACTGGTTTGATCTGAATGGGTCGACAAACAACTCGGGGTGGTTGAGTGATGAACTTGACCGAGAGGAAGGAACTGAACCAAAACCTAAAGAAAAGGAAACAAGAATAATTGCAGTGGATGGAATGGCCAAGGAAAAGAGAAAACTGCCGAAGAGCACCGGCGTCGAGAATTTAGCTCAAGAACTGGGTGTCGTGAGTACCGCTAATACAGAACAGGAAGCCGCGTTAAAGCGATTTTAAAAATAGAGGGATCAAGACAAACATGAAGCTAGAATAGCTCAACACCCTACGGGGGATACATCGGATAAGAGAGTGAGTAGACCAGAACCTGACAATTGTTTAGCAGTTGCCGAAGGTGTGTGGTGGGAAGATGATGATCTACATCTGGCCCACACTGACAAGAATTGGGGTGAAGACCAGCCAGACAACACCTGGTACTCTGAAGAGATTGGCCATATGACTAGAAATGGGTGGTATTTCAAGCCTAATACTTGGACCAAGCTGAAGCCTTCGGGAAAGATAAAGAGGTTGAGAAGCAGAAGGAAAAACAGTTGGAAGAAGAGGCGGTGTTGAAGCAACTGTAGAAAATTCAGGCCGACATTTTGATCTGGGGTCTGCTTATGGCTTCTCGAGTGCATCGACAAGTTATACTATTAGCGATGGATAGGGCCAAATTGTCCATTGATACGACTCCTGAACAGCTTGTCGGGTTCGTCTTCCCAGGGGGTGCTGCACCGACTTTAACCTTCTTAGACAAGGAATTGTCGCCCGAAGGCTTAGCACACAACAAACCTCTGTACGTATCTGTTAAGAGTAGAGAAAAGTGGATACCAGTGGTATTGATTGATACTGGGTCAGCTATCAACGTCTGTCCATCTCGTACAGCATACGCCATCGGCCTGAAACCAGCAGATTTCGTGCCTGCAGCCTAGGTGATTTGGGCATATGACAATACGAGTAGATAGGTTATGGGCACGGTACAAATCAGAGTTCAAGTGGGCCCAACTCAACAGGATATTGAGTTTCAGGTCCTGGACGTGCCAGCCACTATTAATCTACTGTTGGGGAGGCCTTGGTTACACCAGGTGAAAGCTGTCTCTTCTGCCCTCCACCAAATGCTGAAATACCCCCACGGGAAGGGGGTGACTATTGTGTTTAGGAATTCATTTATACATCCTCCGCCAGAGGTAACTACGCCTGTGTTGGAAATTGTTCATGGTGAAGAGGATGTTTTCCTTTTAGGGTTCACTCTAGCTGAGGCACGAACAATGCAAACCATCTTAGCAGTCGATGAGGGCTTGTATGTCAGCGCCCAATCAATCTATTTCATGAACAAGCTCCAACATGTGCCAGAGATGGGGTTGGGAAGAAGTGTCCGAAAAGGCGTCATAGCACTGGCCGATGTTCCACATAACCCGCATGCCTTTGGTCTTGGCTATACACCCACCAAAGGATTGGGTTAGGAAAGCAAAAGAGATGGCAGGCAGAGCCAAAGCTAAGCAGACTGGAAAGCACTATGAGCTTGTGCACAGACCGATCCGGGGAACGCTGAATGGTCATTTTGTTTGGAAGGGTGAAGACTTCCCATTTTTGCTGTTTCACCGAACCTTGGTTCAATTCTGAGAACCAGCGTGTTCCCGGCTTTGAAATCTTCTTTGACTTGCAGTTGCAAGACAACCATCCAGAGGAAAAGGCTGAACTGACTACTAAAGCTGAACGGAGCATATAAAGTGACCCGGATAGCAACGAACTTGAAGTAGGGGCAGCATTGGCATGTCTCCTTTCAGATCCTCCGATCGACTCAGAGAGCTTCGGGGATAACCTGACTATCTCCATGATCGGGGACCAACCAGGTGTGAACCCTTCTAGCAGCATTTTGGATGCATCTGACCCACTATCTCTTGTTTGGCAACTGGAGGAGGGCTATCTGTCTTGTAGTTCTGCGTCGGACAGTGAGCTAGAATCTGATTCCACAGAGTCTGTGGAGTCGGAATCAGATGCCGGTTCTTCTGAGTCTGAGTCTAGTATTCCTGAGAGTGATAACCTAGATGCCAAGGTCTTGTCCAGGTCATCTTTTTCCTTTGCTTTTTAGTCGGTTATAACTAAAGAGCTAGATGAGCTGGACTTTGTGAATGAGAATGCCACTGCAGATTCTAGGTATTTCTTTGTGCCACTTGTTTATTGCAATGATCAGGATTTTCAAAATTTTAATGAAAACGAAGAGGAAGGAATTCCTCTGGTTTTGAAAAAATTGATTAATCGAGAGGATGAGAGGTTTGCCAAACCCCTTGCCGATAAAATCATTGCTTTTAATGTGGGTATTGAGAAGGATCCGCGTCTGGTCTAGATCGGGTCCACATTGTCTTCGGAGGAGCGCGAGCGCTTAGTCGCTTTATTAAAAGATTTCAAAGATGTTTTCACGTGGTCCTACGAAGACATGTGTAGACGTGCCCGAACGTCCCAAAAAAAATCCCGTTTTGTTCATTGGGCTCACTACAGTTTGGACTCAATGTCACGGTTCTTAATCTAATCTTGCAAATTGCAATACGAGATTGATAAATCACCAAAGAGTCCAAATCCGGCAAATCGTTTTGAAAAACTGATTTGTAGAAAGAAGTGCCAAACATGGACTGCTTTGCCAGATACAGAGTCGCCACCTAAATATTTTATTTTTGGGAAATTTAGGAAACCCTGACTCGTGCTTAAGGCCACGTGTCCGTCATAACCAAAGTTGCCTCTGCTCGGGAACTTGGGTACGAGAGAGGAAGGTCATGCAATGAGCACCCCCGCTCGCCCGATCAAAGATCGGCCACTACTAAACATGATATCTTGTTTTTGAAAACACATGTATTCTTATTCCGATTATTAGCTAGAATTACTATGTGATGCGCACAACACACAAGTATAGACTGGATCGCCTAAGTTGGAACAAAACATCTCATGTTTGTTTTTTAAAGCGGTTTACTACTCGCAAGTAGGCTAAAATGCGGATTTTGCCACCCTCAAGTGGGCTTAGAAAACATGGTGATTTGCCACTCTCAAGTGGGTTTAAAACTTGTAATCAATGAATTGTTCCAATTCAGGTAATCCAACATTCACCCACAAGCATTCAAGCAATTATATCACATAAGCAAATAGCCTCATGGCAAGCATGCTATCATGGCAGTCACTCACACACATGCAACGATGCTAAAGCATAAACACTCACCGAGTACTCCAAGCCAAAACAAAAGATAGTTAGTAATCATGCATGATCCTAGCTATGTTAAGAATGCTTAATGCAACACAAAAATGCTACTAAGATAGGCTCGACTATTCTAAAATGTCATGTGAAATGCAACTAGATACATGTATTCAAACAGGAATTGAAATACAATGCAGTGAATATGATGCGCCGAGCCCGGTACATGCAAGACAGATGAATGAATGAGAACATGCGTGCATAAGGATGCTAATTGAAACATGCCCTAAAACTAACCATCGTAAGCTAGTAAATAAAAGGGAGAAAAAAATGGGGGTTGGAAGACATGCATCACACACACGCACACTTATTTACAACATTGCCCTCTCGGAGGAGTGTCCAAATGAATAAAACAGAACCAACTAGCTAATCTAAGCTAATCTATTTAAACTAGTTATTACACAACAGAATGAATAACAAGCTATATCTAATTATTACACAACTCTAACCAATTAACAAATTAACTAAGTTAGCAATTAAATAAGCATGCAAACTATGTGAAATGGGCTGCCTCAGCTCTGCCTTGGATGATGAAGGATGCATGCATGCCCGAATTGCCTTGCTTGGAAATCCATCGCGATGCCCCGACTTGCCTCTGTTTGCAATTGATCTCAGAACACTGTACAAAGCTCCAGGAGACTGAAACTCCACCAAAGGAGCCTGTGGGAACGCTGCCGACCAGATATTGGCCTTGGAGACCACGGGCCGACCAGTTTTTGTGGTGAAAACCAGAAAAAATGATCTGCCAGCCACTTTATCTTGTCGGCCGACCAGTTTTTGCTGGTGGTTTCTGGTTTTCTGCAACAGAGGGCAAGACAGGGGGCATGGCAAAGTATTTGCAACACATGTATGCGCGACTACCCTCCCTATCATTACATAAGCTCAAGGGAGTGTAGGTCTCGACCCTCGGGCCACCAATCACGCATCTCGATGCATGATGGCCGAGGGGCCGAATTGCGCAACTCAATATGAAATGAATGCGCATATGAACCCGTAAAGCCTAAAACTCCATCATGTATAGTCAAGAGTGTCGGCGACCGGGAATTGAGGCACGTTTTATCACTTCGAGTATGAAACGCCCCTCGTTTCCCGTGTTTAGGCTAACTCCTATCCCAAACACAATGCAGCAAACATGGTACACACAATCCGACTCAAGCATGCAGCTTAATGCAATACAACTCAAGCATGCAAACATGTAAGGGACAAGTGTGCGAACATGCAATTAGCATACTAGCATACACAATGCTATGAACTACATGGCATATACAATGCTCATGACAACTAGCATACGCAATGCAAATGGTAACTATCATTCACAATGCAATGAACATGGCATACACAATGCTAAATTAATCATGCAAACAACATGGCATACTCAATGCTATGAACTACATGGCATACACAATGCACAATGGACTTAAACCAAAATGGATGGGCCTTAGCCATGCCCAAATTAGTGGCCATAACACCAAAACGAAGGCACAAAATGCAAGGCATGCGTGCACATGCATTGGCCTATCAAATAGGCCCAAGAGCGCAACTCTCAAGAGTGCTCAAAAGGCTATAAACATGGGAGTGTAACAACACTTTAACCTCTGAATAAGGTAAAGAATGATGCCAAATCACTCAAAACACACAAGTGTAGCATGTAAAGGCCCTTAGAGCATGAAGCTAGCATAGAGGACTACAAAGGGGACATGCAATACATGGCACAAAGGCATGAACCAGCCGTGGATAGAGCTTAATTAGGTCTAAACAATGACCAAAACATGCTCAGATGAGGGCTCAAGAACCTAGGCAAGATGGCATACATGCTAGGCCACAAATTAGGCAACAAATGCAAACACTCAAAGACACTTAAAGAGTGAATGAAGTGGGAATATGGAAATGCTAAAAGCTCTAAAATGTCATGTTAGATGATGTCAAATTATGTACACAACACAAATGAAGCGTGCTATGGTGCTCAAAGCTTGAAGTAAGCGAGAGCACTTGCACTACAACTATACAAAACATGAAGCATATGGCTAAGGCAACTCAAAACAGTCCTAGAACATGTTAAAATGATCCTAAAACATGCATGGAAGGAAGCCAAAACAAGCTAGCATGAAGGGCGTAAGACATGGTGAATGCAAGGCAAATAAGGTGGTTTACACTACACCTATTAAGACCAAGCATGGGATGACTTAAGCAACAAAAATCAGAGTTATATCATGGCATAATATCCCCAAAAAACACACTGAAATGGTGGCTCGCAAGCGAGGGCATGGAGGCATACGCAATGGTTCATGTTAAGACATAAAGGGGCAAACCCTCCAACGCATTGAATAGGTGATAAATGCAAGTGTGCGACCATGAAATATGGACTGAAATCACATGACAAGTGATGCTAGAACATTGAAATAGGCCAAGCAATGCATGCTAGGGGACTCAATGCACAAAGCCTACAAGCTAGAATGAACCATAGCTATATAAGGCAAGTCATGTATGGCCAAAACAACATAAATCAGACCTTAAACATGCTAAAACATGAACAAAGTCTTCTCAGAGCTAAGCCAAAAGCATGCTAAAATTGCATGTTATAACATGATGCATGTTAGGCTATTTCATGAAATTGCACTACAAGTGCAAGGAGCATGCAAGGGCCAACCAAACCAAACCGAAATAGGGTCATGACATGGCAAAACATCGCCAAAAACATGCTGAAATGGAAAGAAAATAAGCTAGAATGACATGCTACTTCATGAAGCATACAAGACTAGTTTGTGTGATTCACACTACAAGTGTATCAACCATGCATGGAGTGACAAAACCAAGCCAAAACAGATCTAAGGCATGTTAAAACAACGCCAAATACATTCTAAAAAAAAAAGCTAACACAAGCTTAATAAGCATGCTCACTCATGAGGCTAATGAAGCAAGTGAACAAAACACAAGGAGAGGAGGGGGACCCTATCCTTCTTGGGACCTTAAAACACCATCCCCACCACTAAAATCCCTCTGGATTTCAGTGGTGAGAGGGCCAAAACAAGGTGGTCCCGAAGCTCACAAAAGAGACACAAAAACAAGGCCAAACAAGGCCTAAGAGGGGGTAAACAACCCCAAATGAAAAAGTGACCATAAACAAAGGTCTTAAGCATGCAAAAATAGAACTTTTATCAGTTATAAGTTGAGCTCAAAACAGCATGCAAATAGGGCTAAGAGTGTAATAAAAAACAAAGCTTAAAGAGGAGAAAAGGGGTTACCCTTGAAGCACTGCAACAACAGCAAATCCTCCAGCCCAAAACCAACTCTTATGACCCAAAAACCACCTCCAAGGACCTCAGCTCAAATATGGTGGTGTGTGGCTAGGAGTTGTAGTGCAAAAGTGAAGGAATAACACTCTTTAAGGCACAAAATATATAGAGAGAGAAGAATACATGGAGGGAGATGTATGTCTCACTCTTGGCCAACTTTAGAACCTCAACCAAGGAGAGGGAGGCCCTCTCTTATAAAAAAACAAAGGGTTCAAGCTTCTTGGAGAAGCTAAACTTGGATGCAATCCCTCCATACACGTGTATGGAGGATACAGTCTGTGCCCTCCAGCTAGCACAGCTGGCATCCATTCAGTCTGACAAAACAGGGGGAAAACTGCCGGCCAGAAAATGTGGTCGGCCTGCTACTTTAGTGGTCGGCCGACCACCCAAAGTGGTTTCCCAGGAAAAAAGTGGTCGGCCAGGGGAATTGGTGGTCTCCACACTGAAAGCAAGCCAATGGTGGGGTGGGAAACCAGAAAATGTGGCCCAAAGACTAAGAAAACCAGTTTCCCGACCAGAAAATCGGTTGGCGGGGAGAAAAGTGGTTTCCAAGAAAAAAGCTGGTCTCCCACCCTTGTACCACTTTCCAAACAAGGAAAGTAAGGTTTGTACCCAAGACAAACCAAAACAGATGCAAGACGAAGGTTTGGAAGGCAACACGCGCGGCCGGGAGTCCTGAAAACCAGCTGTCGAGCATCAAAAGTGGTACAAGACCACAACAGTGGTCCCTCGGACCCCAGTGTACCTCTAGGGAGAGGAATCAAAGTGTGGTTCAAAAACCACGCCAAACGGAGAACGTTAAGCGGTCCCGAGACAAGGCGCACGGTCGAAGGCTCCAAAAATTGAAAACTAGTCTCCAAACGGGAAAAATGGTCTACGACCCGCGAAAAGTGGTCTGCGACCAGAAAGAGATGGTCTACAAGACCTCTTCCACCCTTCAAGAAGAGAAACAGAGTTCGGTCCTTAGACCGAGCCGAAGCACAAAAGAGTTCAGAGACCCGGAGGCAAGGCTCTCAACCAAAACTCCGAAACCTCTAAACGAGCACAACATGTACCATCACCGAGCGCTCAATCGATGACGTTTGAGTCTTAAGGTCGGTCAAAAATGGGGTGTCTACAACATGCTTGGAATCGATCCTGAGATTGTACAGCATCGGATCCCTCTCGACCCCGAGACCCAACCCATCAAATAGAAGTTGCGGAGAATACGCTCGGATTGGGCTTTACAGATTAAGGAAGAGGTCACCAAGCAGATTGACGCAGTGTTTTTGCTAGTATCTAAGTATCCAACTTGGTTGGCCAACATCGTCCAATGACGAAGAAAGATGACAGAATTCAGGTGTGTGTGGATTTCAGAGATTTGAATATGGCCAGTCCAAAGGACAACTTTCTATTGCCGCACATCGATGAGTTGGTGGACTTCACAGCAGGTCATGCATTACTCTCCTTCATGGATGGATTTTTCGGGTATAACCAGATTCTGATGGTGCTCGAGGATAGAGAGAAAACCGCTTTCACTACGCCGTGGGGAACCTACTGCTATCGGGTGATGCCATTTGGGCTGAAGAATACCGGGGCTACCTATTAAAGGGCTGCAACCACTATTCTACATGATATGATCTATAAAGAGGTCGATGTACGTGGACGACATGATTTTCAAGTCCAAAGAAAGAGAGGGCCACTACACTGCCTTAAAGAAATTCTTTCAACGGATCAGAAAATACAGACTGAGGTTGAATCCACAGAAATGTACTTTCGGTGTAACAGCAGAGAAAATATTGTGTTTCTTGATCACACAAAGAGGCATCGAGGTAGATCTTTCCAAAATCAAGGCCATCCTAGAAATGCCACCACCGAGGACTGAAAATGAGGTGTGAGGCTTTTTGGGTAAAGTGCAATTCATAAGACGGTTTATTTCTAAATTAACCTTGACTTGTGAACCACTTTTTGGTCTCCTGAAGAAAGGAAGAAAATTCTGATGGGATGATCAATGTCAATTCACTTTTGAGAAGATCAAGTAGTATCTTCAGAATCCACCTGGGTTGTCGCTGCCAAAGCCGGGAAAGCCCTTGATTCTATATTTGTCAGTAACGGACACCACAATGGGATGCATGCTTGCTCAGGAATCTGAAGATAGGACAGAGAAAGCTATATATTACTTGAGCAAGAAAATGCTGGATTATGAGACCCGTTACACCCCGTTAGAGAAAGCTTGCTTAGCCTTAGTATGGGCTACCAGGAAGTTAAGGCACTACTTGTTAGCTCACTCTGTAATTCTGGTTGTGAGATTAGGTCTCATCAAATATCTCTTTGAGAAACCAGTAATTATGGGTAGGCTAGCTCGTTGGTTGCTTCTTTACTTCGAATTTGTTCTGAAGTATGTCACTCGCAAGTCGGTCAAGGGGAGAGTAGTGGTGGAGTTCCTGACAGATCACCCATTGGAAGGGGATGAAGCGGTAGAACACCTATTTCCAAATGAAGCCATTCTGCAAGTCGAGGAAGAGATTTGGACAATGTACTTGACGGAGCGTCTAATCAGTATGGGTATGGGATAGGTGTGTTATTGATATCACCCGACAATTCCCATATACCCTTAGCCTTCAAACTCCGGTTCAAGGTATCCAATGACGAAGCAAAGTACGAGGCGTGTATTGCTGGTTTGGAAGCCTCCCTGGAACTAGGAGCAAAAAGGTTGGATATCATCGGGGACTCGAACCTAGTTGTGTCTCAAGCAAACGGAGACTGGAAGGTCAAAGAAGAAAAGATGAAAATTTATCACCAAACCTTGGACTTTCTGATTCCTAGGTTTGAAAAACTGACTTTCACGCATCTACTAAGAGAGAACGACAGGTTCGTTGACGTTTTATCAACTCTATCTTTTATGATAGACGATGTCTTGCTTGGAATCCGAATGCGTCCGATCATCATTGAGCAGAGATATACACCAGCCTACGAAACTATCACCGCAATAGATGAAGTACTAGATCAAAACCCTTGGTCCTATGATATCTGGAACTTCTTGGAAAATGAGATTTATCCACCAGGGGCAAATGCCAAAGACAAGAGGGCAATACGGCGAATAGCCATTCAATTTATCATTTACAGAGGTAAACTATACAAAAGAGGTCATCTGGGAATTCACAAGTTGTGTGTCGAAGCAGAGGAGTCAAAACGCTTGATGGAGGCTATCCATGGGAGAGTGCGGAGCGCAAATGAACGGAGTAATGTTAGCCCGGAAGATTCTCAAGCAAGGTTACTACTGGTCAACTATGAAGGAGGATTGTATCGGTTTTGTTTGGCGATGCCACAAATGCCAAATTCATGCCAATCGCATGAATATCCCGCTGTCGAAGCTGTACAACATGATTTCACCATGGCCTTTCTCAGCCTGGGGAATCGACGCTATTGGTGCAGTCACATCGAAAGGGTCAAATGGGCATGAGTACATTCTGGTGGCAATTGATTGCTTCACGAAATGGGTGGAAGCTCAGTCCTATGCAATATTGAAAGCAGCGCATGTGGCTAAGTTTATCCGAAACAATATCATTTGCCGATATGGAGCCCAAACGAGATCATTTCAAATAATGGCTCCCACTTCAAGAAAGAAGTGATCGACTTGTTAGAGAAATACAATGTGGCTTTTCACAAGTCATCTACATACCGGCCGCAAACCAACGAAGCTATTGAGGCCACCAACAAGAACATCAAGCATATTATGCAGAAGATGGTTGAGACCTACAGGGACTGGCCAGACAAATTGCCATTTGCACTCTGGGGTTATAGGACTTCAAACCGGACGTCTATAGGGGCACCTCCTTATTCTCTTGTCTATGGGATGGAAGCTGTTCTGCCAATCAAAATAGAAGTCCCGTCGCTGCAAGTCATGTTGAGTGTCAGATAGCAGAGGCGGATTGGCAACAGAGCAGGTTCGAAGAACTGATGTTGTTTGATGAGAAAAGGCTGAAAGCATTGTACCACGTTCAGGGTTATCAACGCAGGATTGCGAGGGCTTTTAACAAGAAAGTTAAGTCCTGGAATCTCAAAGAGGGGGATTTGGTGCTGAAAGACAACCGAGCTCCCATCTATGACCTTAGGGGCAAGTTCAGACCTAATTAGACTGGTCCTTACATTATCAAAACTATTTGGTCGAGTAGAGCCGTTATTCTCATGGACCTGGATGGCCTAGAATTTTCCCAACCGATCAACATGGACAAGTTAAAGAAATACTATCCCTGAGAGGCTCGCTAGCCCAAAAACCCAGAAGGGCGATCTAGGCAAAAGTTAGAGCACAAAAATTAGAAACAACGAATATTGAGCTCATAATGTTGAAAATCCTAAAAGACAGCCTTGGCAAACATTAGAGCGCAAAAAGAGAGTGTTAATACTCGAGTGAACCCAAACCGAACTAGGTAAGGCCTAATTCACATCTTCGAGATACATAGGCAACTTCATCTTGAAGTTCGGCCATGAGCACCTCCAACTCAATTGTCCCGTCCTTGTGTTTGATCAGGTCATCCTTGTCTGTTCTTTATCCGAGAGTTCAATTGTGATCTCTACTCTGAGAGAAGAGTTGGTTACGGTGCTAAGCAGTGTTATTCAGTCAAGGGGCAATTTGTGATCTTTGGATTCAAGGTTGTACATCTCGAGGATTGATTCCGTGTGTGTCAAGTGGTGATTCTTATTGAAAATGGTTTTGAAAAGTTTTGATAAAAGTTGATTTTTGTTCAAATTTTACCTTTTACAACTTAAACCATTTTTGGACCAAAAAGAAAATTTTCAGTGCTCACAACTTTAATTTCATTGATTTCAATACAAAGTTCTCAAACTCTTGATACAAATCAAAGATCCTTTTATTACGTCCATAAAACTTGAAAAGTAAGATCAAAGCAATAAAGTAGGGGCATAGATGAGTCAGGTGCTCTTGCGTCCCTTGTCCGTGCTTGTGGAAGCTTCTGATGCCAAAGTGGGCCTGGTTTGTGCCTCATCCTGAAGCCAAGCCAGACACTTACCAGAAAGGGCGCAGTTGAAGCTAGGGGTAGGGGCCAGAAGCTCTCTCGTACTCCAAGCAGTGAGATACCTAGCCAAATGTGAACCTCAGATGTGGAGTGAAATCGGGTACTCTACCCCCTCCTCTGGAAAAATCTGATCATGTCCAAATTGACATCTGAACCGAAAAAGGAAGTAGAATACACAATGAGTCAAGCCAATCAGTTGTATGCCAGGTTGCCGAGTCATGCTGTGGCTCATGTCTGTTAGGTTAAGCCAAAGGCAACGCCAAGCAATGTCAACAGTAGACCTGTTGCACATCTAGTGGCACCACCATCCCTCGTTGGGGAAATCCACTAGCTATTGGCAGAAGAAGTATGCTCGAGCTGAGTATGCAAGGTAAAAGTCCACTACCATCAGCTTGTCTATTAGCCACACCTGGGGAGGGATGGAAGAAAAGAGAGATTAAAGAATAGAGAGATGTATGTTGAGAGAAAAGTGAGAAAAGGGCTTTGAGAGAAAAACAGATCATGAGTGCCAAACGATGTAAGAAATACATATTAGAAAGGGTGGGAAACATTACCTGAAGAAGTAGTGGACTTCCTGCAAATTTGGTGGTCTCTCACCGATGAAAGGCGTTTAGGCCCATCAAAGTCTCGGCCAGCACCAAGCCAATGCAACTCTTACCTTTTTTCAGGCCTTGTATTACTTTAATCAAGCGAATGCTAGAGCCGTCGAAACTAGGGGCAAGGAGGAAATGAGCCAACATACATAAGCAAAGGGCATGTTGCCTAAAACTTTGCCAAAGAAGGTTACCTTGGTCACTGATGTCAGAAAATTGATGAATCAAACTGAGAATGTCTAGCTCTCCGTTATGAACCAAAGATCGAGTCTCACGTAGAGTGACCCCACACATCCGTCTCAAAGCCTGGATGTGGGCGAAACGGGGCTGAGGTATGATTTCCTCGTCGTGCTGGGATTTCATTAGCGCCTGAAATTCTTCAATTGTCTAGCATATCTTTTGTCCCTCGAAGCTAAAGACATATGTAATTGGGTTCCAACATCTAGCTGCAGGATGAAGGAATGGAAAACAAAGTGGAGAACGGCTCAGCGGGAAAAGTGCATTTATGTCAAAATCCCAGAAATTCACCTTTTCCGAGCCGTCTAAAGTCGCAATCCAGTCCGAGAATTTTTTGGAGAAAAATGGCTCCATTTGTGAAGAATTTGCAACTGAAATGAAGAACTCACGAAGCTCAACCTTTTGTAGAAGACAAGGCAGTGAGTGGAAACCAGGTGTTAACACTTTGGAGGCTCTACACATTGGTGGCCGGCAGGCCATTCCATGTAGCTGGCAGGTGGACTCTCCTTCGTGGCAGGTAGACTCTCCTTGTAGCCGGTAGGCCATTCCTTGTATTCGGACTCTCCTTCGTGAGAGCGTATTGTAATAATGTGTATGTCTTCCAACCCCACGTCTTTCTCCCTTTTACTTAACCACTTTCGATGGTTAATTTAGGAGCATCATGTTTCAATTAGCATATCTCATGCTTGCATCCATTCATTTGTATTGCATACACCGAGGCTTGGCGCATCATTCTAACTGCATTGTCGTTTCAATACTTCTTTGAATACGTGCTTAGACCGCATGCTATTTAATTGATCCATATATCATGTTAAGTAGCCGAGCCTATTTTAGTTGCATTATTGCATGTGTTGCATTAGCCATTTGGCATAGTTAGGAATCATGCATTTTTTCTAACTCTTTTGGTTTATCTTGGCTCGAAGTACTAAGTGAGTTTTTAGTGCTTTAGCATACTTGCATGAGTGTGAGTGATTACCATGGCTAGCATGCTAGCCATGAGACTAAGTGCTTACTTGTTGAACTATGTGAATGCCTGTGAATGGAGGCCTTTTGTTTGAATTGGAACGATTCAATAAATGTACGTTTAAGCCCACTTTGTTTAGTGACAAATTCGCAAACTTTAAGCCCACTTTGTTAAGTGGCAAATTCAAATCCTTTTCGCAAACAAACATGAAATTGAATTGTTCCAATTCTTGCAATTTTAGTCAATACTTGCTTGTGTGCATCACATGGTAATGCTAGCCTAATAATCGGAACAAGAGAATATAATGTATATAAGAATCATATCATGATTAGTAGAGGCCGATCTTCGATTGGGTGAGCGGGGGTGCTCAATTCATGACCTTCCTCTCTCGTACCCAAGTTCTCGAATCGAGGCAACTTTGGTGATGACAGACACATGACCTTTGGCACGAGTCATGGGTTTCCTAAATTTTTCCAAAATAAAATATTTAGGTGGCGACTCTGTATTTGAAAAAGTAGTCCAATTTTGGCATTTTTGATTCAAAAATCGATTTTTCAAAATATTTGCCGGATTTGGACTCTTTGGTGTTTATCAATTTCACATTGCACTTGTGAGATTAGATTCAGAACCGCGGGAGTCTGAACTATAGGGCTTCTTTCGAGCTTCTAAAAGAGGGCGCGAAAACGCCGAGCTACAAAAGGGTTGTAGTGCTAGGGGAAGAAAATAAAGTTTGTTGGCTTGTAAAATCTCTTTATGGATTAAAACAAGCTCCTAAGAAATGGCATGAAAAATTTGATCATGCTATGCTTACTAACGGGTTTAAGATAAACGAATGTGACAAGTGTGTCTATATTAAAAACAGTGACCAAGAATATGTCATAGTTTGTCTTTATGTGGATAACTTGCTTATCATTGGAAGCAGTCAAAACATGATCAAATCAACTAAGCAAATGCTAAATAAAAGATTTGATATGAAAGATATGGGGGTCGTATATGTAATATTAGGAATGAAAATTACTAAAACATCTGACGGATATGCATTATCTCAATCACATTATATTGGGAAAATTCTTGGTAAATTTATCAAGGATGATATGAATGTAGCTAGAACACCTGTAGACATCAGTCTTTATTTATCGAAAAATAAAGGTGATGCAGTGTCTCAGTTAAAATACTCTCAAGTCATTGGAAGCCTAATGTATCTAATGAATTGTACTTATCCTGATATAGCTTATGCTGTTAGTAAATTGAGTAGGTACACTAGTAACCTCGGAGAAGATCATTGGAAAGCGATCATTCGGGTTCTTAGATATCTAAGGTTTACCTGTGATCATGATTTGGACTTTACTCGATATCCTGCAGTATTGGAAGATTATTGTGACGCCAATTGGATATTGGATACTAAAGATTCAAAATCCACTAGTGGATATGTCTTTACTCTGGGAGGCGCTGCTGTTTCTTGGAAATCCACGAAACAAACATGCATCGCACGATCCACAATGGAATCTGAGTTCATTGCTTTAGACAAAGCAGGAGAAGAAGAATAATGGTTTCGCCACTTCTTAGAAGACATTCCAATGTGGCCAAAACCTGTGCCAGCTATTTGCATTCATTGTGATAGTCAATCTGCAATAAGTAGGGCACATAATCATATGTATAATGGTAAATCACGACATATTCGTCGTCGACATAATACCATAAGGCAATTGATCTCAAATGGAATAATCTTAATAGATTATATAAAATCTAAAGAGAATATTGCGGATTTGTTAACAAAAGGTTTGACAAAAGAGCAAGTGTATAGTTCATCAAAGGGGATGGGATTAAAGCCTATTACATAATAGTCATCATAATGGTAACCCTACTTATATGACTAGAGATCCCAAGAACTAAGTTCAAAGGAACAACTAAGTTATGTGTGGCTCGCCAGAAATCACCAAGGGATTAAAATTCCCTACCTATTCCTATGGTGAGAGTGATATCTGCAACATGTGTTGTATGCAGGAGTTTAAGGATAAGCTTCGCTTTTAATGATTACTTATACCTTGATTTAGGCATAAAAATCAAGACGAGTATAAGAAAAACTCACAATAAGAATCACCTATATGAGTGTCGAACTGGGGTCGGTTCTATGAGAATAAAGAGGCTAAATTCTCTAGAAGCACTCATGAATAACCAAGAGCGTTCAAGGCCAAAATGAACACAACCGTGAGAACCACGATGTGTCAGAAGATATTTTGTGTGAAATCTATTGTCCTGGCTTACTGTAGACGTCCCCGAACGCCCTGGGAGAAATCCCGTTTTGTTCATTTGGGCTCACTACAGTTCGGACTCAAATGTCACGGTTCTTAATCTGATCTCACAATGTGCGATGTGAGATTGATAAATCACCAAAGAGTCCAAATCCGGCAAATCGTTTTGGAAAACTGATTTTTAGAAAGAAGTGCCAAACATGGACTGCTTTGCCAGATACAGAGTCGCCACCTAAATATTTTATTTTAGGGGAATTTAGGAAATCCTGACTCGTGCCTAAGGCCACGTATCCGTCATCACCAAAGTTACCTTGGCTCGGGAACTTGGGTACGATTGGGGAAGGTCAACTATGAGCACCCCCGCTCGCCCGATCAAAGATCGGCCGCTACTAAGCATGATATCGAGTTTTGAAAACATATGTGCTCTTATTCCGGTTATTAGCCTAGAATTACTATGTGATGTGCACAACATACAAGTATAGACTGGGTCGCCTGAATTAGAACAAAACATCTCATGTTCGTTTTGAAAAACGGTTTGAAGGTACTACTCGCAAGTAGGCTAAAACACGGATTCCAACGAATTGTTCCAATTCAAGTAATCCAACCTTCACCCACAAGCATTCAGACAATTATATCACATAAGCAATTAGCCTCATGGCAAGCATGCTGTCATGTTAACATTCACATACATGCAAAATGCTAAAGCATAAACACTCACAGTGTACTCCGAGCCAAAACAAGAAACCAGCTAGTAATCATGCATGATCCTAGTTCATGTTAGTAATGGCTAATGCAACGCATGCAAAATGCAACTAAGATAGGCTCGGCTACCCTAAGAATGGCATGTGAAATGCGACAACTCGATACACGTATTCAAGATAGAATTGAAATACTATGCAATTAGTATGATGTGCCGAGCCCGGTGCGTGCAATACGAATGAATGTATGCAAATATGCTATCATAAGTATGCTAATTGAAACGTGCCCTAAGACTAACCATTGAAAGCAGGTAAGTAAAAGGGAGAAAGACGTGGGGTTGGAAGACATGCATCATACACACGCACGCTTATTACAAAATTTGCCCTCTCTCGAAGGGGCCAAAAGAATAATACAAACCAAATAAATAATTAACTACTCTAGCTAATTAAATATTACAAAACCTTAATTAATTAACGAATTAATTAAGCTATTAAAGCAGTAAAGCTGCCTCGGGAAGAGGGTCAAATGCATGCATGCTTGATTCGCCTCGCTCGGAAACCCGTTGCCATGCCACATGTTGCCTCTATTTGCACTGTTCTGCACCTCTGAGAACTGTGAAAATCCTTGAGATGCCTCTGAATTACTCCCTAAGCGTTGTGGGATGTCACCGGCCAAAAGATAGGACCACCGGCCATTAGGAAGTGGTCACCGACCAAAAGTGGGGCCATCGGCTGGACTTTGGTAGCCGGCCGGCACTGAAGAGGGTCGACCGGCCATTTGTTCCTGCAGAACTCTGTTTTTGTTGCAGCAGAGGACAGACAGTGCATGGCAAGGAACTTACAAGACAATGTATGCACGACCACCCTCCCTATCAGGCAATGAACTCAAAGGGGTTTGGTTCTCGACCCTCGGGCCACCAATCATGTATTTCAATGCACGATGGCCAAAGGTGCCAAGTGTGCAATTTGATATCAAATGAAATGCACAAAAACACATAAGGGCCCCAACCTCTATCATGATTGATTCAAGAGGCAAGGGATGCGCACATAATGCTATGCAACCTAAGCATGCAAGCAAACTAATCCAACATGAGCATGCAAGCAACAATGCTATACAAGGCAACTAGCGTATAACAATATGCAAAGACAAGCATGCAAACAAGCATGTAACTTAACAAGTATGCAAGATGGATGAACATGCAACAACATGTCAATAGGCTAACATTTAATAACATGCAAAGGCAAGTATACTTAGACCAATGTAATACATGCATGATGAACTTAACAAAGCAACACAAGCATGCAATAGGCAATAGTCATACAACCTAAACATGTGAACATGTATAGCATGCAACAACATGCAAAATGAAACAATCATGTAACAACATGGTGAGATGGACTTACACTAACAAGGGTAGCTCTCAAGCATGCCAAAATTAGTGGCCAAACATGATGGAAATAAGGCAACAAAACACATGCAAACATGCAAGGTGCAAAGGCTCTAACTCGTAGCACAAGATGCAACTCTCCTAGTGCATTGAAAAGATGAAGTATGGCATATAATGGCATATATTCTACCTCTGAAATGACATACAAAATGGTTCCGAATCATGCAAACGACTCACACAATGCATGTAGGAAGGCTCAAATACCGAAACTAGTGAAACACATTACACTAGAGGTATGCAAATCGATGCTCGAATGACCAAACCAACCCAAATAGTCCCTATGCAGGCCCAAAACAGTGGCAAAATGGACTAAGATGATGCCTTGAAGTGCACAAAAATAAAGCTCATGCAATGGCTCACAAATGGGGTATAAAAGCACAACTCTCAAACACATTGAAGACATGATAAACATGAGAATATGGCACACCTATAAACTCTGAAATATCATATTCAATGATGCCAAAACACTAAAATGCCTCAAGAAACACATGCAAGGGACCCCAAAACTCAAAGGTAAGCAAGGCTATTACACTACAACCATGCATGGCAAGCACCAATCGACCTAGAGGCCTAAAAACAGAGCTAAGGCAGCCCAAAATATGAACAAAACATGTTTGGAGTGTGGCCAAAAGGTGCTAGAATAAAGGGCCAAAACAACATGTAATGTGAGCTAGTAAGCATGATTTACACTATAAGCCTATGAAGCATGTGAGGGGCTACCAAACCAGCCAAAAACAGAATCATGGCATGCCAAAATATGACCAAAAATCCACTGAAACATGGTCAATACTTGCAAGAATGACATGCTCCTTTGATAAGCTATGAATGGGATTACTCTACACATGCAAAAGAAAAACAAAAAGGAACCAAACTAGCCATGGATAAAGGCTAGGCAGGTCCCAAAAGTCACCAAAAAGTGCCTAAAATAGGCCTCCAAATGATATAAACATATGCTCCTTTGATAGGCCAAGTATGCTAGTAAACAAGACAACAAAGGAGAGGGGATGGCCCCCTCCTTCTTTGGACCTCAAAACACCATCCCCACCACTGAAATCCCTCTAGATTTCAGTGGTGAGAAGGCCAATACAAGGTGGTCCTGAACCTCACAAAAAAGGCACAAAAATAAGACCAAACAAGGCCTAAGAGGAGGTAAACAAACCCAAATACAAAAGTGATCTTAAACAAAGATTAAAAGAATGAAAAAAATGAACTTTTATCAGTTATA
This sequence comes from Camellia sinensis, assembly GCF_055761805.1. NCBI lineage: Eukaryota > Viridiplantae > Streptophyta > Magnoliopsida > Ericales > Theaceae > Camellia > Camellia sinensis. Next base: position 85,927,986 of record NC_138974.1, read on the forward strand.
CACTAAGCTCAAAACAGCATGCAAGATAGGCTAAAATCTTGTGCAAAAATGGGGAATAAAGTGGGAAAATGAGTTACCCTTGTAGCTCAGCAAAACCAGCAGGTTCTTGGACCAAAAACCAGCTCTTTAACCTCTGAAAATACCCTCCAAGAACCTTAGATGAATGGTGGAGGTGTGTGGTTGTGAGGTGGTGTGCAAAAGGGCCAAGAATCTCACTCTTTTGAACCCAAAATATGGAGATATAGAGAGAGAGATATCTCTTGTGCCTTAGACAAAATTTTCAACCCCTCTAATGGAGAGGGAGGCTCTCTCTTATAGAGAAACAAGAGGGTTCAAGCTTCTTGGAGAAGCTAGAGCAAATGTTCAAGCTTCTAAGAGAAACAAGAGGGTTCAAGCTTCTAGGAGAAGCTAGAGCAAAAGGTTCAAGCTTCTTGGAGAAGCTAGAGCAAGGGTTCAAAAGGTTCAACCTTCCTCAAGAAGCTAAAACAAAGGTTGAAAATCATCCATACACGTGTACGGAGGATAGGGTTTGTGCCAACTGGCACAAAATATCTGCATAAAGCAGATGAACAGGGTTCGGGCAGCCAAAAAATGGCCGATCGACCAACACCATGGCCGGCCGACTAAATAAAGTGCTGATTGGCCAATATACTTGGCCGGTGGAAAGAAAGCAAGGCCGGTGGCCTCAGGCCATGGCCGGTGGGTTAAGGGGGATGGCTAACAAGCCACTTCCTACCCTCAGGTGCGAAAACCACAAGTCCTTGGTCCAGCCAAGCACAAAACCGTCAAGTTGAGAGATCCTAAGGCAAGGCGCGCAACTGAGACCTCCGGGAACTCAAAACGAACACAAACATGGATGATCATCGAGTGTTCAAACGATGACATCCAAATCTAGAGGACGGTCAAAAATGGGGTGTCTACAGTTGCCCCTCTTTGACAGAACTCGAAAGTCATAAAAATGACAGGAGTGAATGTCAAAGCCCAGAGACGACCAATTTTTGTCAAGGCTGAAGACTTACACAAAGCATACAAGCTACAGATAAAGATATGCGCCCGAAGGTAGGGGCAAGATGCAAGAAAATGCACAAAGCCGAGCATAACTTATGATCACGCAAAGAAAGCTGTAACGAAGCATAACATGCAACAGTTTTAAGCAAGCATACACAAATCTAACTACATTACATACAGAAAGGGTGTAAGAGAATTACTATAATTCTCATTGCGAATACAGTGTGCATGTGTGATAGATACACAAAGTGAGCATGTGTGGTAGATACATAAAGCAGACGTAGTGTGATGGATACACAAAAAGGTGAACACAAAGTGTGAAAGATGTACTAAGTGAACAAGGTATGATAGATACACAAGGTGAGTGTAGTGTGATAGATACACAAGGCGTGAACAGAGTGTGATGGATACACTAAAGGTGAACACAAATTGTGATGGATGCACTAAGTAAACAGAGTATGATAGATACACTAAAGGTGAACACAAAGTGTGATAGATGCACTAAGTGAACAAGTGCGATGGATACACAAAAGGTGAACACAAAGTGTGATAGATGCACTAAGTGAACAGGTGTGATGGATACACAAAAGGTGAACACAAAGTGTGATAGATGCACTAAGTGAACAGGTGTGATGGATACACAAAAGGTGAACACAAAGTGTGATAGATGCACTACGTGAACAGGTGTGATGGATACATAAAAGGTGAACACAAAGTGTGATAAATGTACTAAATGAACAAAGTATGATAGATACACAAAAGGTGAACACAAAGTGTGATAGATGCACTAAGTGAACAAAGTATGATAGATACACTAAAGGTGAATACAAAGTGTGATAGATGCACTAAGTGAACAAGTGTGATGGATACACAAAAGATAATGAAGTGAATATGTGCATGATAGATACACAAAATGATGATGTGTGTGATAGATACAAAAAATGAGAATATGTGTGATAGATACAGAAAATAAGAATGTGTGTGATAGATACAGAAAATGAGAATGTGTGTGATAGATACACAAAATGGAAGAAGTGTGATTAACACACTAAGTGAAGAAAGTGTGATTGATACGCTAAATAAATGAAGTGTGATTGATACACTAAGCGAATGAAGAAAGTGTGATAGATACAAAGGGTGAATGAAGTGTGATTGATACACTAAATAAATGAAGTGTGATTGATACACTAACTGAATGAAGTGTGATTGATACACTAAATAAATGATCTCAAACGGAACTTCTTTGAATGAACCGTATATACAATATCGTGCATGAATGAGAAAGAAACTTGATAGGTACAATGCAATACAATGCATGATGTTTAAGGAATGCAATAAACAAACCTAGTGGCGCTTTAAAAAGCACCTCATGGGGTGAGTGGCGATGAACCGCTCTACTACGACGGGGGTTTCCCCTCGTGCTCTTCGAACACTTACCTTCAATTGACTGTACAAAGGCTCTAAAACGCTGACAAGGGTTCTTCACGTAGAACACTTTGGGTGCTGCCTTTCTTCTTGATCATATTCACAACTTTCCCTATTCTCCAACGGGGTGACAGACTAGGTTGGTTTAGTATCCAGAATTGAGGTGCATACACGCTATCTCAACCTATGGGGCTTCCATACAAATTTCAAGCCGAGGACACATCTCTGGGTATTTAAACCAGACTTTAGTCTCGGAAATCCCGAACCTTTGCGTTCTAGGAAACAGCCATTCGAACGTTAGTTTCCACCGTCACAGTTGGTCTCCTAGGAACTCATTGCGAAGACAGCCAAGATGCCTCTAGCAGGGAATGGCACTCAGGGAGAGCATTTTTGATCGCCATCCTGGCTTGAAGCAGGCTTGATCTTGAGCTTGAGGTAGACGCACACTCATACTTTGGAGCATTGGCAAGACCTGAAGAGGTACACACGGAATGCAATCTCAGAACTTACTGAAGTTGAAACAAACTCAGATACCTGACATTTTCCCTCTTTTCTTTTGCTTTGCAATTTGGAACCTAGATAGCTTCAGATAGGTCTTGGTTTTACTATTCCCGCATGACCTGGGTTGAACCCTACGGTTTTATGAAAGAACGAATCTTGTTTTGCACAGATGTAGAGAACGGCATTGCACTCAGAGCGCAAAACGATTTTATTTTTGAAATTAAGAGATGAGTTCTTGACCGGGGTATTGTGCCTACGACTGACCACAGTACACTACGACTCAATCAACGGAAAACAAAAGGTAAACAACCTAAACCCATCGAGTAACACTCGAAACGACTCAAAACAAGAATCGAGATAAAACAAAAAGACACGACACTCTGATGTGCACAGGGAGCCTGTTTCTCCGGGTATTGTTTCCCACTCTTTCTCATTTGTGATTCGCACATCACTCGGCCCTCAGGCTCTGTTTTTTTTTTTTCCTTATGAAAAGCCCTTTTCCTCACTTTTTCTCTCAGCGCACGTCTCTCTATTCTTCAATCTCTCATTTTTTATTCCTCCCCTGGGTGGTTGATGGATAAACAAGAAGTTGCGGGCTCTGGCCCCTAGCATTCTGCTAGATTCTCTTTCTTCTGCTCACAACAGTGAACTTCCTCCACAGAGTGGTTGTGATGCGGCTGGATGTGCAACAGATCTGTAATTGACATTGGTTGACGATGCTCTACTGGGGAGTTTGGACGTGATTAGATCTGTCCAGATGAGGGAATGGAATATCCTGCTCCATTCCAGTTCGTGCTTCGCACTTAGCTTGATACCTCGCTACTTGGAGGATGAGAGAACTTTCGGCATTTTGCTGTTAGTTTCTGTTGTGCCCTTTTCTGGCAGATACGGTGCCCTTTCTGGCAAGTATGTTGACAATGGGGAAAAGACAGAACACCTGACTTAACTGTGCCCCTCGTTCATTATTTTGACCATTTTTTTGTTTTTGACGTTCTGCTAAAACAATTTTGACTAACATGAGAGTTAGATTAACATGCTTGTTCGATTTTCTAATTTAAAATCATGCAAGTTAGGTTATGAGCACTGAAAATTTTCCTTTTTTGGGTCCAAGAAATGGTCCAGTTTTAGAAAAATGAAACAATTTTCGAGAGAATTAGTCAACCTCATTAAAAATTTTCAAAAACTATTTTTACAAATGGCTACTGCTCGACCAACGCAGAATTTACTCTTGAGATGCACAACCTCAGATCCAAAACAATGGAAAATTTTCCCTTGTTTGAACAGCACTGTGTGCAACTAAAAGTTGCCCCTTGTTTGAATAGCACCGCCGCACACTGTAACTAGTTCTCATAGTGAAGATCACAACCACACTCTTGGATACAGAGAAGACAAAGATGATCAGAACCATTACATGGACACAGTCGAATTTGAAGTGTTTTATGGCTAGACTTCAGAATGAAGTTGCCTACGTATCCCAAACATGGGAATCAAGCCTTACGTAGTTCGGGGGTAAGGTACACTCGGGTATTGACCTCTCCTTTTGCGCTCTAACTTTTGCCGAGGCCGCCCTTCCGGGTTTTCAACCTTACGAGCTTTGTTTTTCTTTTCTTTTCAATTTTTTTCTTTGTTCAGAATTTTTCATTTTCTTCACTTTTCTTTTTCCCTTTTTTTTTTCATTTTCTTCATTTTTCTTCTTTTTCTTTTTTATTCTTTGCATTTTTCTTTTTTTTTTTATTCTTTTTCTTATTTTTCTTACTCTAACTTTTGCCTGGGTCGCCCTTTCGGGTTTTCGGCCCAGCGAGCCTCTCAAGGGTAAAAGTGTAGCTTTGTCCATGTCAAATGGTTTTGAGATCCTGAAGTCATCTAAATCCAGGAGTGTGGTTGTTGTTCGCTGATGATGTAGAAGTCCATCCAATGGAGGGCTGAATTTGCCCCTAGTGTTGTGGATAGGAACTCGACCGTCTTTTAGCAATACTTTCTTCTTTCCTCCCTTTGGGGATTTGGTATTCTTGCCGATCTTCGTTAGCTTGAGAAGTGACTCATCTTTCGCTCTTCGAGCACATCTGACATTTTTTGCCCCTAGTTCGAGGGGCGCTTCTGATCTAGCTTCGCAAGCTTCCTTTTGATCATATCTGACCTTCTTGCCCCTAGTTCATGGGCTGATTCAAATCTGGCCACACAGGCCTTACATTGTGGTTGATCATTGAACATTCTGAATCTAAGTTCAAGGTTCGAAAGCAAGGGGTCGAGTCTCAAGGCTGAAAGTGATCCTAGGCTGCACAATCTCAAGAGAGATTCCACACAGGTCTTCGCAGGACCGCACAAAACATTTTTTGAAATTTTTTAAGAAAGCGACAAATCGCTTGCGCTGAAGACAGTGTAGAACCAATCTGGATCAAGCCAGGGTCCTTCTCAGTACTCACATTAACAAACATGATTTCATTCATTAAGGGCTTAGCATGCCTCTCTTTCTCTCAATTGATCAAACTTTGCAAAACCCAAGGAATTCCTCCCTCTTTGTTTTCATCACAGTGTTTGAAAAGTTTTGGAAAACTTAGGTCAATGCAATGAGTTTGAGGCACAGAGAAGTAGGCAAAAAGTACCGCCGTTTCATTCAAACTTTCTGGTACAACTGGCGCAAGGCAGAAGCAAACATAAGGGTGTGAAAATCATTGTTGTTCATTCAAATCTGTTGGCATTACTGGCTCCAAGGCAGAAACAGACTCAAAAGAAAATGAAAAGACAAACACAAAACAAGCAAGTGATGTCCGAGGTAACACCCCCGAAATCACCCGACTCCAACAAAACAGGATTGACTTGGTACAACAAACAGACCCAACTGACTCAGTAAGAAAAGACTGACTCTGTACAAAAAGACTGACTCAATACAACACAACAAGACTGACTCAATACCCAAGTCAGAAAGTACAAAAACCAACATTCGCAAATGCTCAAAACAGTGCGTGCCATACGCCACATCTGGAGTAAATTGAGCGCCATCCGCAGGTGGTTCATCCCTAGATCACATAGTCACATTATCCCCTTTAAGTTCACTGATCAAGTGTCGATAGACTTTGCAAGAATGGTGCGGTGATGACCCTGTTGTCAAACAGATCCTGTACATCATGGCGAAGACGAAAGCAACTGTCAGTGTCATGACCGGTTTGTTGATGGTAGGCATAATACTTAGTCTGGTCATGCTTTGGAGGGATAGGATCGGGTAGAGGCCGTTGTTCCAATGGTTTCAGATGTCCTTTCCGGAGTAAGACCTCTAGAGCCTTTGACAAAGGCATATATAGTGGGGTAAAACCCTTTTGACTCGAGGTGGATATTTGGTTTTTTGTGAGCTACTTCCGGATGCGCCGGTGAATGGGGTAGCTGTTTTTGATGCAGTGGTGGTGACCATGCCCATTTCAGAAGATCTTGCAGCTACATCACCCCTGGTGGTCGCATTCGAACTGCGGGAAAACGCCTTCCTGGGCTGCTCCTTCTCCTGGTCAATGAGGCCCTGCTTCATAGCGTCCGCGATCTGTACCCCAATCTCATGTAAATCTACAAAGGTGGGGAGGGGAGAACGATCATCTTCTACATGAGCTTGGGCTAGAGGTTGCGCACAACCATCCGAATCTGATCTTTGTCAACAGGCCTGATGGTCATCATCGATGCCTTAGCCCTCCACCGGGTTACAAAATCGGAGAAACTCTCCTTCGGCTCTTGCCTAGTGGTCTCAAGATCACGGGTTTTAATCTCAATCTGCGTGTTATAGGAGTATTGAGCTATGAAGGCCTCAGCCATCTCCTCTCAATTCCTCTTGATGGAGTCCTCCAATTTTGCATACCAAATAGCCGTTACACTCGACAGGGTCCGGCCAAACAAGGAAAGCTTCTGTAATCTGGAGAGGTCTATCGGCCTTAGTATGTCTGAAAACAGCTGCAGATGCACCATAGGATCTCCAGACCCGTCAAAACGGTCTATGTGTGGCATCTTAAATCGGTCCGGCAGCGTCACGGCTGAGTCGGTGTACCCATCCTCAATATCCGGAATGGACTTCACACCCTGAGACTTCTTGTATAGCTTTTCAGGCTTGCTCACTTTCGATGCTGTGGGGTCCACCTCGAACTCAAAGGGAGAATCCGGTAGGTTGGTCTACGCTTTGGATAGCTGGGGTAGGATTTGGGGCAGAGCCGGCCCTATTGGAATGTCCGTATCATCCTGGATGTTAACTGTCTCCCCGAGTATAGGAACTCTTGGTGGGGGAGGAGCCTGGTGTGAAGCTGATGCTCCAGTCTGCTGCTGTAGCCTGATAATTACCTCTGCCTGTTGGGCCATGACCTCAGCCTGCTGTTTGGCAAATTCTGCTTGACGAGCACCGTCCTACTACATGGTTTTCATACTTTCTTGGAGTTGACGCATCATCTCCTCCATTCCGGTCATACTGCCCTGATCTAACTGATCTATCGGTATATCTGTCTCTGTGGTAAAAACAGATATCTCAACACAACTTGCCTCTGGCGAAGGAACACTGATTTTCCCTTGAACTGAATCTCTGACCTGACAAAGTCTATCAGCACAAGCCCAATCTACCGGGGGATATTGGAGCCTTCTGAAGCTATGGTTTCAAGACTACCTTGTAAAAGAAGAAAATAGACAGCATCTCAGCCTGATTTCACCAAAATAAATATGAGCAAAGCTGAATGACTGTGCTCTCTACTGAATTCTGCCCCAAATTTTTCCTGTAAACTGATACCCTCAGGTAAAACTGATTCCCAAATATTGGTGCCCTCAGGCCCTGATACTCAGACTTGCAAACTGATACGTGCATTCCCTGTAGAGACACACTCTAAAAGCACATAACAAGCAAATGAGAGCCAAAACACCCTTATGTTGGGGTAGGATTTCTCTGTCCTATTTTGTCAGGAGCTAGGGTTTCACTACGCACGCAGCAGTTTCAAACAACCTACAATCGGATAAGCAACCTGTCCTTGTTTGGAATGGTCACTATGGATTCCGATATGCACTATGTCAAATGGTCAAAAAGGGTGCCTCGGTAAAAATCGAGGTTTGTGTTCCCATCGTGGCAGAGCTCGTAACCGGTCAGCCTTATGGCACGCTTCTCAAAGCGAGCCTCCGATAAACCATTCAGGAATAGCAGATGGCAAACACGGTGTCCTAGGCGCACCAATGCAAATGCAATGCAAAGAAACACATAAGTGTAATCAAAACAAGATATCATGAGTTCGAGTCAAGTTCTCTAAATCCCCAGTAGAGTCGCCAGAAACTGTAGACGTCCCCGAACAACTTGGGAGAAATCCCGTTTTGTTCATTTGGGCTCACTACAGTTCGGACTCAAATGTCACGGTTCTTAATCTGATCTCACAATGTGCGATGTGAGATTGATAAATTACCAAAGAGTCCAAATCCGGCAAATCGTTTTGGAAAACTGATTTTTAGAAAGAAGTGCCAAACATGGACTGTTTTGCCAGATACAGAGTCGCCACCTAAATATTTCATTTTAAGGGAATTTAGGAAACCCTGACTCGTTCCTAAGGCCATGTATCCGTCATCACCAAAGTTGCCTCGGCTCGGGAACTTGGGTACGATTGGGGAAGGTCAACTATGAGCACCCCCGCTCGCCCGATCAAAGATCGGCCGCTACTAAGCATGATATTGAGTTTTGAAAACATATTTGCTCTTATTCCGGTTATTAGCCTAGAATTACTATGTGATGTGCACAACATACAAGTATAGACTGGGTCGCCTGAATTACAACAAAACATCTCATGTTCGTTTTGAAAAACGGTTTGAAGGTGCTACTCGCAAGTAGGCTAAAACACGGATTCCAATGAATTGTTCCAATTCAAGCAATTCAACATTCACCCACAGGCATTCAGGCAGTTATATCACATAAGCAATTAGCCACATGGCAAGCATGCTATCATGTTAACATTCACATACATGCAAGATGCTAAAGCATAAACACTCACAGTGTACTTCGAGCCAAAACAAGAAACTAGTTAGTAATCATGCATGATCCTAGTTCATGTTAGCAATGGCTAATGCAACGCATACAAAATGCAACTAAGATAGGCTCGGCTACCCTAAGAATGGCATGTGAAATGCGACAACTCGATACACGTATTCAAGTTGGAATTGAAATACTATGCAATTAGTATGACGTGCCGAGCCCGGTGCGTGCAATACGAATGAATGTATGCAAACATGCTATCATAAGTATGCTAATTGAAACGTGCCCTAAGACTAACCATTGAAAGCAGGTAAGTAAAAGGGAGAAAGATGTGGGGTTGGAAGACATGCATCACACACACGCACGCTTATTACAAAATTTGCCCTCTCTCGGAGGGGCCAAAAGAATAATACAAACCAAATAAATAATTAACTACTCTAGCTAATTAAATATTACAAAACCTTAATTAATTAATGAATTAATTAAGCTATTAAAGCAGTAAAGCTGCCTCGGGAAGAGGGTCAAATGCATGCATGCTCGATTCGCCTCACTCGGAAACCCGTTGCCATGCTATATGTTGCCTCTATTTGCACTATTCTACACCTCTGAGAACTGTGAAAATCCTTGAGATGCCTCTGAATTACTCCCTGAGCATTGTGGGATGTCACCAGCTAAAAGATAGGACCACCGGCCATTAGGAAGCGGTCACCGACCAAAAGTGCGGCCATCGGCTGGACTTTGGTAGCCGGCCAGCATTGAAGAGGGCCGACCGGCCATCTGTTCCTGCAGAACTCTGTTTTTGCTGCAGCAGAGGACAGACAGTGCATGGCAAGGAACTTACAAGACATTGTATGTACGACCACCCTCCCTATCATGCTATGAACTCAAGGGGGTTTGGTTCTCGACCCTCGGGCCACCAATCATTCATTTTAATGCATGATGGCCAAAGGCGCCAAGTGTGCAATTTGATATCAAATGAAATGCACAAAAACACATAAGGGCCCCAACCTCTATCATGATTGATTCAAGAGGCAAGGGATGCGCACACAATGCTATGCAACCTAAGCATGCAAGCAAACTAATCCAACATGAGCATGCAAGCAACAATGCTATACAAGGCAACTAGCATATAACAATATGCAAAGACAAGCATGCAAACAAGCATGTAAACAAGCATGTAACTTAACAAGTATGCAAGATGGATGAACATGCAACAACATGTCAATAGGCTAACATTTAATAACATGCAAAGGCAAGTATACTTAGACCAATGTAATACATGCATGATGAACTTAACAAAGCAACACAAGCATGGAATAGGCAATAGGCAATATGCATACAACCTAAACATGTGAACATGTATAGCATGCAACAACAAGCAAAATGAAACAAGCACGCAACGACATAGTGAGATGGACTTACACTAACATGGGTAGCTCTCAAGCATGCCAAAATCAGTGGCCAAACATGATGGAAATGAGGAAACAAAACACATGCAAACATACAAGGTGCAAGGGCTCTAACTCATAGCACAAGATGCAACTCTCCTAGTGCATTGAAAAGATGAAGTATGGCATATAATGACATATATTCCAGCTCTGAAATGACATGCAAAATGGTTTCGAATCATGCAAACGACTCACACAATGCATGTAGGAAGGCTCAAATACCGAAACTAGTGAAACACATTACACTAGAGGTATGCAAAGCGATGCTCAAATGACCAAACCAACCCCAAACAGTCCCTATGCAAGCCCAAAACAATGGCAAAATGGACTAAGATGATGCCTTGAAGTGCACAAAAATTAAGCTCATGCAATGGCTCACAAATGGGGTATAAAAGCACAACTCTCAAACACATTGAAGACATGATAAACATGAGAATATGGCACACCTATAAACTCTGAAATATCATATTCAATGATGCCAAAACACTAAAATGCCTTAAGAAACACATGTAAGGGACCCCAAAACTCAAAGGTAAGCAAGGCTATTACACTACAACCATGCATGGCAAGCACCAATCAACCTAGAGGCCTAAAAACAGAGCTAAGGCAGCCCAAAATATGAACAAAACATGTTTGGAGTGTGGCCAAAAGGTGTTAGAATAAAGGGCCAAAACAACATGCAATGTGAGCTAGTAAGCATGATTTACACTACAAGCCTATGAAGCATGTGAGGGGCCACCAAACTAGCCAAAACAGAATCATGGCATGCCAAAATATGACCAAAAATCCACTAAAACATGGTCAATACTTGCAAGAATGACATGCTCCTTTGATAAGCTATGAATGGGATTACTCTACACATGCAAGAGGCAAACAAAAGGGGACCAAACCAGCCATGGACAGAGGCTAGACAGGTCCCAAAAGTCACCAAAAAGTGCCTAAAATAGGTCTTCAAATGATATAAACATATGCTCCTTTGATAGGCCAAATATGCTAGTAAACAAGATAACAAAGGAGGGGGGATGGCCCTCTCCCTCTTAGGACCTCAAAACACCACCCCCACCATTGAAATCCCTCAGGATTTCAGTGGTGAGAAGGCCAATACAAGGTGGTCCCGAAGCTCACAAAAAAGGCACAAAAATAAGGCCAAACAAGGCCAAAGAGGGGGTAAACAAACCCAAATACAAAAGTCATCTTAAAAAAGATTAAAAGAATGAAAAAAAAAAGAACTTTTATCAGTTATACACTAAGCTCAAAACAACATGCAAGATAGGCTAAAATCTTGTGTAAAAATGGGAAATAAAGAGGGAAAATGAGGTATCCTTGTAGCTCAGCAAAACTAGCAGGTTCTTTGACCAAAAACCAACTCTTTAACCTCTAAAAATACCCTCCAAGAACCTTAGATGAATGGTGGAGGTGTGTGGTTGTGAGGTGGTGTGCAAAAGGGCCAAGAATCTCACTCTTTTGAACCCAAAATATGGAGATATAGAGAGAGATATATCTCTTGTGCCTTAGACAAATTTTTCAACCCCTCTAAAGGAGAGGGAGGCTCTCTCTTATAGAGAAGCAAGAGGGTTCAAGCTTCTTCGAGAAGCTAGATGTAGACACCCTATTTTTGACCGTCCTCAAGACTTGGACGTCATCGTTTGAACACTCGATGATCATCTATGATCGTGTTCGTTTTGAGTTCTCGGAGGTCTCGGCTACGCGCCTCACCTCTAGATCTCTCAACTTATCTGTTTTGTGCTTGGTCATGGACCAAACAACTGTGTTTTTGCTTCTAAGGGTAGGGAATGGCTTGTTGGCCATCCCCACACCTCACCGGCCATGACTTGAGGCCACCGGCCCTATTTTATTGCTACCGGCCAAAGGTATTGGCCAGTCGGCATTATTTTTGGTCGGCCAACCATTATTTTGGTCAATCGGCCACTTTTTTTGGCTGAGACCTTTTCTTTGCCTTTTTCAGGCATTATGCATACCAACTGTGCCAGCAGGTAAGCACAAACCCTGCCCTCCATACACGTGTATGGAGGATTTTCACCCTTGTTTTAAGCTTCTTGAGAAAGCTTGAACCTTTTGAACCCTTGTTTTAGCTTCTTGAGGAAGCTTGAACCTTTTGAACCTTTGTTTTAGCTTCTTGAGGAAGCCTGAACCTCTTGAACCTTTTACTATAGCTTATCCAAGAAGCTTAAACCTTTGCTTTAGCTTCTCCAAGAAGCTTGACCCTTTTTAGCTTCTCCAAGAAGCTTGACCATTTTTTTTAGCTTCTCCAAGAAGCTTGAACCTTTTGACCCTTTTTAGTTTCTCCTAGAAGCTTGATCTTTTTTTTAGCTTCTCCAAGAAGCTTGACCCTTTTTTGCTTCTCCATGAAGCTTGATCCTTTTTAGCTTCTCCCAGAAGCTTGACCCCTTTTTTTGGCTTCTTAAAGAAGCTTGACCCTTTGCTCCAAGTTTCTAAGAGAAGCTTGAACCTTTCTTAGCTTCTTGAGGAGGCTTGACCCCTTTGCTCTAGCTTCCTCAAGAAGCTTGACCCTTTTTGCTTTAGCTTCTAAGAGAAGCTTGGCCCTTTTGCTCAAGCTTATTGTTCTTCTATAAGAGAAACCCTCTCCCTCATTAGCAAAGGTTCAAATTTTTTTTGACCAAGGCATACATACACCTATCTCCATACATCTCTCTATTTTGGTCCCAAAAGTGCTAGGTTCTTGGCCCCTTTGCACTACACCTCTTAGCCTAACCTCTCCATCATCTATCTAAGCACCTTGGAGCTTACTTTTAGAGGTTGAGAAGCCATTTTCTTGGTCCAGAATATACTGTCTTTCTCAGCTACAAGGATAACTCTCTTATTCCCTTTTTAGTCCTTATTTTTCTTCATATCTTAGCAATATTTTCAAGCATATTTGGGCTTTGACATAAACTGAAAAAAGTCTTATTTTGAGCTTTTTAACAAGTTTGTTTAAGGTTATTTTTCCGTTGGGGGTCATCTACCCCCATACATGCTTGTTTTCATCTTGTTTTGAGCCATGCACTAAGGCCTTTGTATTGTGCTTTGTTTGGCCTTTTAGCCACTGAAATCTAGTGGATTTTTAGTGGCTCGCATGCTGTTTTGAGCATCAAAATCAAAGAGGGGTGACCCTCTCACCCCTTGTCTTGTTTACTAGCTTTCTTGGCCTTACAAAGGAGCCACTATTTGCATGTTTCCAAGCCATGTTTCAGGCCATTTTTGATGAGTTTTAGGACCTGCATGAGCTCTATCCAGAGTTGGTTTTGCCATATTAGGTGTCCCTCTTGCATGTGTAGAGTAACCCTCTTCATGGCCTTTCAACGGAGCCGTTACTTGCATGCTTCCTAACCTCATTTCAGGCCCTTTTCAATGAGTTTTAGGGCCTTCATAACCTCTGTCCATAGGTGGTTTTGTCATATTGAATGTCCATCTTGCATGTGTAGAACAATCCCTTGCATGGCCTATCAAAGTAGCACTTCATTCTAACATGTGTTAACTGAGTTTCAGTGGGTTTTTGGTCATATTTTGACATGCCATGATTCGGGTTTTGACTGATTTTGTGACTCCTCATGTGCTTCATATGGTTGTAGTGTAAATCATGGTTCACTAGCTTGTATTGCATGATGTTTTGGCCCCCTTTCCTAGCATATTTTGGCTATGATCCAAACTAATTTTATTAATATTTTAGGTTGCCTTAGCTCTGTTTGAAGTGTTTTGGGTCGTGCATGCATTGTTGTATATGGTCATAGTTCAATCAAGCTTACTAGCTTTGCATATCGGGTCCAATAGCATGCGTTGTTTGGGCCCTTGACATGTTTTGGAATCATTATGCATCATATTTCAGAGCTTATATGTATGCCATATTGTCATGTTTTCCACTCTTTAAATGCGTTCGAGAGTTGTGCATGAATGCCTCATTTTTGGGCCGTTGCATGAGCTTCATTTCCATGCATTTTGAGCCATCATTTTAGACCATTTCTCCACTGTTTAGGGTCTGCATAGGGACTTTTTGGGGGTGGTTTGGTCATTTGAGCATTGTTTTTGCATGCCTCTAGTGTAACGCACTTCACTAGTTTCGGTATTTGGGCCATCTAGCATGCATTGTGTGAGGTGTTTGCATGTTTTGGGACCATCTTGTATGTCATTTCAGAGCTGGAAAATATGTGATTGTATGCCATATTTCATTCTTGCCATGCTTTGGTAGAATTGCATTTGGTGCCTTAGTTTTGGTCCCTTGCATTTGTACATGTGTGCATGCATTTTGTTGCCTCATTTTCATCCTATTGGCCACTGATTTTGGCATGCTTAAGAGCTACACATGTTAGTGTAAGTCCATCTCACCATGTTGTTGCATGCTTGTTTCATTTTGCATGTTGTTGCATGATATACATGTCCACATGTTTAGGTTGTATGCCTATTGTATATTGCATGTTAACATGCTCATGTTGCATTAGATTTGTTGCATACTTGAGTTATTTACATGCTTGCTTGCTTGCCTAGGTTGCATTGCATTGTGTGTGCATCCCTTGCCTCTTGATCAATCATGATAGAGGTTGAGGCCCCTTATGTGTTTTTGTGTATTTCATTTGATATCAAATTGCACACTTGGTGTCTTTGGCCATCATGCATTGAAATGCATGATTGGTGGCCCGAGGGTTGAGAACCAAACCCCCTTGAGTTCATAGCATGATAGGGAGGGTGGTCGTGCATACATTGTCTTGTAAATTCCTTGCCATGCACTATCTGTCCTCTGCTGCAACAAAAACAGAGTTCTGCAGGAACAGAAGGCCGGTCGGCCCTCTTCAGTGCTGGCCGGCTACCAAAGTCCAGTCAATGGCCCCACTTTTGGTCGGTGACCACTTTCTAATGGCCGGTGGTCCTATCTTTTGGCCGGTGACATCCCACAATGCTCATGGAGTAATTCAGAGGCATCTCAAGGATTTTCACAGTTCTCAGAGTTGTAGAACAGTGCAAATAGAGGCAACATGTGGCATGACAACGGGTTTTCGAGCAAGGCAAATCGAGCATGCATGCATTTGACCCTCTTCCCGAGGCAGCTTTACTGCTTTAATTGGTTAATTAATTCGTTAATTAATTATGATTTTGTAATATTTAATTAGCTAGCGTAGTTAATTATTTATTTGGTTTCTATTGTTTATTTGGACCCTCCGAGAGAGGGCAATGTTGTAATAAATGTGCGTGTGTGTGATGCATGTCTTCCAACCACCATTTCTTTCTCCTTTTTACTTAACCGCTTATGATGGTTAGTTTTAGGGCACGTTTCAATTAGCATACTTATGATAGCATGTTTGCACACATTCATTCGTATTGCATGCACTAGGCTCGGCGCATCATGCTAACTGCATTGTATTTCAATTCGAATTTGAATACATGTATCAAGTTGCATTTCACATGACATCTAAGAATAGTCGAGCCTATTTCTAGTTGCATTTTTCATGTGTTGCATTAGCCATCTTAACATGAACTAGGATCATGTATTTGATTACTAACTAGTTTCTGTTTTGGCTTGGAGCACTAGGTAAGCATTTACGCTTTAGCATCCTTGCATGTGTGTGAGTGTTGCCATGACAGTATGCTTACCATGGGGCTATTTGCGTATGTGATGTAACTGCCTGAATGCCTATGGGTGAAGGTTGGATTGCTTGAATTTGGACGATTCATTGAAATTCGTATTTTAGCCTACTGGCGAGTAGCAAAACTTAAACCATTTTTCCGAACAAACGGATATGCAATGCTTTGTTCCAAATTAGGCGATCTAGTCTATACTTGTTTTGCTGTGCGCATCACATAGTAATTCTACCTAATTAACCGAAATAAGAACACATGTGTTTTTAAAAAACAAGATATCATGTTTAGTAGTGGCCGATGTTTGATCGGGCAAGCGGGGGTGCTCATAGCTGACCTTCCCCAATCGTACCTAAGTTCCCGAGCCGAGGCAACTTTGGTGACGACGGACATGTGGCCTTAGGCACGAGTCAGGATTTTCTAAATTTTCCCAAAACAAAATATTTAGGTGGCGACTTTGTATCTACCAAAGTAGTCCATGTTTGGCACTTCTTTCTAAAAATCTATTTTTTAAAACGATTTGCAGGATTTGGACTCTTTGGTGATTTATCAATCTCACATCGCACATTGTGAGATCAGATTAAGAACCGTGACAATTTGAGTCCGAACTGTAGTGAGCCCAAATGAACAAAACGGGATTCCCTCCCGGGGTGTTCGAGGACGTCTACAGTTTCTGGCGACTCTGCTGGGGACTTAGAGAACTTGACTCGAACTCATGATATCTTGTTTTGACTATACTTATGTGTCTCTTTGCATTGCATTTGCATTGGTGCGCCTAGGACACCATGTTTGCCATCTGCTATTCCTAAACAGTTTGCCGGAGGCTCGCTTTGAGAAGCGTGCCATAAGACTAACCGGTTATGGGCTTTGCCATGATGGGAACACAAACCCCGGTTTTTACCAGGGCACCCTTTTTGACCATTCAACCTAGTGCATATTCGGAATCCATAGTGACCATTCCAAACTAGGATAGGTTGCTTACCCGATTATAGATTGTTTGAAACCGCTGTGTGCGTAGTGAAACCCTAGCTCCTGACAAAATAGGACAGGGAAACCCTACCCCACCAAAGGGGTGTTTTGGCTCTCATTTGCTTGCTATGTGCTTTTAGAGTACGTCTCTACAGGAATACATGTATCAATTGCAAGTCTGGGTATCAGGTCTGAGGGCATCAGTATTTAGGAGAATCAGTTTTATCTAAGGGTATCAGTTTACAGGGAAGAATTTTGGACAGAATCCAGTGGAGAGCACAGTCATTCAACTTTGCTCATATCTGTTTTGGTGAAATTAGGCTGAGATGCTGCATGTTTTCTCTTTTGCTAGGTAGTCTTGGAATCGTAGCTTCAGAAGGCTCCAATATCCCCCGAGGTTCATTGGACTTGTGCTGATAGACTTTGCTAGGTCAGAGATTCAGTTCAAGGGAAATCAGTGTTCCTTTGCCAGAGGCAGGGTAAAAGGGCCAGTCAAGTACAGATCACCAGTTCAACAGTCCTCAGATCAGCGGTCATTATCCATCTCACCTGTGCGCAGTTGGATTGAGATATTTGTTTTTACCACAGAGAAAGATTTACTGAGAGATCAGTTAGATCAGGGCAGTATGGCAGGCATGGAGGAGATGATGCGTGAACTCCAAGAAAGTATGAAAATCATGCAGCAGGACGCAGTTCGTCAAGCCGAATTTGCCAAACAATAGGCCGAGGTCATGGCTCAACAAGCAGAGTTGATCGCCAGGTTACAGCAGCAAATCGGAGCATCTGCTTCGCACCAAGTCCCTCCCTCACCAGGATTTTCAGCACCCGAGGAGGCACCAAATGTCCAGGGAGATACGGATATTCCAACAAGGCCGGCTCTGCCCCCAATCCTACCCCAATTATCCAAAACACCCACCAACCTGCCGAATTCTCCCTTTGAGTTCGAGGTGGACCCCACAGCATTGAAAGTGAGCAAGCTTGAAATAGCATTGAAAGTGAGCAAGCTTGAAAAACTATTCAAGAAATCTCAGGGTGTGAAGTCCATCCCGGACATCGAGGATGGGTATACCGACACAGCTGTGAAGATGCCAGACAGATTTAAGATGCCATATATTACCTCTTTGACGGGTCCGGGGATCCCATGGTGCACTTACGGCTGTTTTTAAACATATTAAGGTCGATAGGCCTCACCAGACTACAGAAGCTTTCTTTATTCGGCCGGACCCTGTCGGGTGTGACGGCCATCTGGTACGCAAAACTAGAAGATGATGTTAAGAGGAATAGGGATGAGATGGTCGAGGATTTTGTCGCTTAGTACTCCTATAATACACAGATCGAGATCACAACCCGTGATCTCAAGACGACTAGGCCGGAGCCTAAGGAGAGTTTTTCTGACTTCGTAACCCGGTGGAGGGCCAAGGCCTCAATGATGACCACAAGGCCCACTGACAAAGATCAAATTCGGATGATTGTGCGTAATCTCCAGCCCAAGCTTATGCAGAAAATGATTATTCTCCCATTTCCCACCTTTTCAGATTTACATGAGATGGGGGTACAAATTGAGGATGCTATGAAGCAGGGCCTCATTGACCAAGAAAAGGAGCAGCCCAGGAGGGCGTTTTCCCGCAATTCAAATGCGACCACCAGTGGTGATGCAGCTGCAAGATCTTCTGAAGTGGGCATGGTCACCACTACCGCATCAAAAACAACTACCCCATTCACCGGTTCGCCCGAAAGTAGCTCACAAAAAACCAAATATCTACCTCGAGTCAAGAGGGCTTTTACCCCACTTTATATGCCTTTGTCAAAGGCTCTAGAGGCCTTACTCTGGAAAGGATATCTGAAACCATTGGAACAACGGCCTCTACCCGATCCTATCCCTCCAAAGCATGACCACACTAAATACTGTGCCTACCATCAACAAACCGGTCATGACATTGACAGTTGCTTTCGTCTTCGCCATGATGTACAGGATCTGTTTGACAACAAGGTCATCGTCGCACCAGCTCAGCAAAGTCTATCGGCACTGGATCGATGAACGTGGGGAATAATGTGATGTGATTGGGGAGATGAACCACCTTCGGGCGGCACTCAGTTTACTTCAGATGTGGCGTATGGCACGCACTGTTTTGAGCATTTGTGAATGCTAGTTTTTGTACTTTCTGACTTGGGTATTGAGTCAGTTTTGTTATTTTGTGTATTGTCAGTCTTTTTGTACTGAGTCAGTTGGGATTTGTCTTGTCGTATCGAGTCAGTCCTGTTGTATAGGAGTCGAACGATTCCGGGGATGTTACCTCGGATGTCGCTATTTTGTTTTGTGTTTATCTCTTTGCTTTCTTTTTGAGTCTGTTTCTGCCGTGGAGCCAACTTTGTCAACAGATCTGAATAAACAGCTAGTTGATTTTCATGTTTTTGTGCTCATTTCTGCTTTGCGCCAGTTGTGCCAGAAGATCTAAATGAAGCGATAGTGCTTTTCACTTGCTTTTCTGTGCCTTAAAGTCATTGCATTTGACCTAAGTTTTTCAAAACTTTTTGAATAATGTATTGAAAACGAAGAGAAAGAAATTCCTTGGGTTTTGTAAAACTTTATCAATTGAGAGAAAGTGGGGCATGCTAACCCCTTAATGATTGAGATCATGCTTGTTAATGTGAGTATTGAGAAGGATCCTGGCTTGATCCAAATTGGTTCTACATTGTCTTCCGAGCGAGCGATTAGTCACTTTCTTAAAAGATTTTAAAAAAACGTTTTGCGCCGTTCTGCGAAGACCTGTGTGGAATCGCTCTTGAGATTGTGCAGCCTAGGATCGCTTTCAGCCTCGAGACTTGACCCCTTGCTTTCGAACCTTGAACCTAGATTCAAAATATTCAACGGTCAACCACCATGTAAAGCCTGTGTGGCTGGATCAGAAGCAGCCCTCGAACTAGGGGCAGGGAAGTCAGATCAAGAAGATCAGGTATCGTCAAAAGAAGCTTGCAAAGCTAGATCAGAAGCACCCCTCGAACTAGGGGCAAAAGATGCCAGATTGTGCTCGAAGAGCCGAAGATGGATCATTCCACAAATCAATGAAGATCGGCAAGAATGCCAAACCCCAGAAGGGAGGAAAGAAGAAGACATTACTGAAGGACAACCGAGTTCCTATCCACAACACTAGGGGCAAATTCACTCTCCATTGGATGGACCTCTATATCATTAGCGAACAACAGCCATTCTCCTGGATTCAGATGACTTCAAGATCTCAAAACCATTTGACATGGGCAAAGCTACACTTTTACCCTTGAGAGGCTCGCTGGGTCTAAAATCCAGAAGGGCGACCCAGGCAAAAGTTAGAGCAAGAAAAAGAACAAAAAAAAGAAAAATGCAAAGAATGGAAAAAAAAGAAAAAGAAAAAAAGAAAAAAGTAGAAAAGAAATGAAAAGAATTGAAAAGAAAAGAAGAACATAGCTCGCAAGGTTGAAAACCCGGAAGGGCAGCCTTGGCAAAAGTTAGAGCGCAAAAGGAGAGGTTAATACCCGAGTGTACCTTAACCCCGAACTACGTAAGGCTTGATTCCCATCTTTGGGATACGTAGGCAACTTCAGTCTGAAGTTCAGCTGTAAAACACTTCAAATTTGACTGTGTCCATGTGATGGTTCTGGTCATCTTTGTCTTCTCTGTATCCGAGAGTTCGGTTGTGATTGTCACTCTGAGGACTGATTACAATGCGCTGCAGTGCTATCCAAACAAGGGGCAACTTTCCATTGCCATATAGTGTGCTGCGGTGCTATTCAGACTAGAGGCAACGTTCAGTTGCCATGCAGTGCCATTCAGACAAGGGGCAATTTTCCATTTGTTTTGGATCTGAGGTTGTGCATCTCAAGAGTAAATTCTACGTTGGTCGAGCAGTGGCCATTTGCAAAAATAGTTTTTGAGAATTTTTAATGAGGTTGACTAATTCTCTTGAAAATTATTCTATTTTTCTAAAACTAGACCATTTCTTGGACCCAAAAAAAGGAAAATTTTCAGTGCTTGCAACCTGACTTGCATTATTTTAAATCAAAAAATTGAACAAGCATGTTAATCTAACTCTCATTTTGGTTAAAATTGTTTTAGTAGAAAACCAAAACAAAAATGGTCAAAATGATGAACTAGGGGCATAGTTGAGTCAGGCTTCCTGTCTTTCCCCCGTTGTCAATGCATTTGCCAGAAAAGGCATCATACTTGCTGGAAAGGGTACCTTATTCGCCAAGAAGGGCACAACTGAAGTTAACAACAAAGGGCTGAAAGCTCTCTCATCCTCCAAGCAGTGAGATATCAAGCCGAGTGCGAAGCACGAATTGGAATGGATCAAGATACTCCACTGCTTTATCTGGGACATCGACTAAATGTCACCGAAGGAAATAGCCGCGAGCTGATAACGTTGGGCATTAACCCGTAACTTCTTATTTATCCATCAACCATCCAGGGGGGGGATAAAAAATGAGAGATTGAAGAATAGAGAGATGTGCGCTGAGAGAAAAAGTGAGGAAAGGGCTTTTTCAGAGAAAAAAAGAAAGAGCCTGAGGGCTGAGTGATGTGAGAATCACAAATGAGAAAGGGTGGGAAACAATACCCAGAGAAACAGGCTTCCTGTGCACGTCTGAGTGTCGTGTCTTTTTGTTTTCTCCCGATTCTTGTTTTGAGTCGTTTCGAGTGTTACTCGATGTGTTTAGGTTGTTTACCTTTTGTTTTCCGTTGTTGAGTCGTAGTGGGCTATGTTCAGTCGTAGGCTCAATACCCCGGTCAAGAACTCGTCTCTCAATTTCAAAAATAAAATCGTTTTGCGCTCCAAATGTCGTGCCGTTCTCCACATCTGTGCAAAACAAGATTTGTTCTTTCGTAAAACCGCAGGGTTCAACCTAGGTCATGCGCGAACAGTAAAACCAGGACCTATCTGAAGCTATGAAAGTTCCAGGCTGCAAAGCAAAAGAAAAAAAGGAAAATGTCGGGTATCTGAGTTTGTTTCAACTTCAGTAAGTTTCGAGATTACATTCCGTGTGTACCTCTTCAGGTCTTGCCAATGCTCCGAAGCATGAGTGCGCCTCTACCTCAAGCTCCAGATCAAGCCTGCTTCAAGCCAGGATAGCGATCAAAGTGCTCTCCCTAAGTACCATTCCCTGCCAGAGGCATCTTGGCTGTGTTCGCAATGAGTTCCTAGGAGACCAACTGCGACGGTGGAAACTAGAGTTCGAATGGCTGTTGCCTAGAACGCAAATGTTCGGGATTTCCGAGACTAAAGTCTGGTTTAAATACCCAGAGGTGTGTCCTCGGCTTGAAATCTGTATGGAAGCCCCATAGGTTGAGATAGCGTGTATGCACCTCAATTCTGGATACTGAACCAACTTAGTCTGTCACCCCGTTGGAGAATAGGGAAAGTTGTAAATATGATCAGGAAGAAAGGTAGCATCCAAAGTGTTCTACGTAAGTGTTCGAAGAGCATGAGGGGAGATCCCCGTCAGAGTAGAGCGGTTCATCGCCACTCACCCCATGAGGTGCTTTCTAAAGCACCGCTACGCCTGTTTATTGCGTTCCTTAAACATCATGCATTGTATTGCATTGTACATATCAAGTTTCTTTCTCATTCATGCACGATATTGTATGTACGGTTCATTCAAAGAAGTTCCGTTTGAGATCATTTATTTAGTGTATCAATCACATGTCACTCTCTTCATTTGCTCTAGTGTATCAATCACACTTCATTCATTTAGTGTATCAATCACACTTCACTCTCTTCACACTTCACTCTCTTCACTTAGTGTGTCAATCACACTTCTTTCATTTTGTGTATCTATCACACGCATTCTCATTTTGTGTATCTATCACACACATTCTCACTTTCTGTATCTATCACACACATTCTCATTTTCTGTATGTATCACATATATTCTCATTTTCTGTACCTATCACACACATCCTCATTTTGTGTATCTATCATGCATATATTCACTTCATTATCTTTTGTGTATCCATCACACTTGTTCACATAGTGCATCTATCACACTTTGTGTTCACCTTTAGTGTATCTATCATACTTGTTCACTTAGTGCATCTATCACACTTTGTGTTCACCTTTAGTGTATCCATCACACTTGTTCACTTAGTGCATCTATCACACTTTGTGTTCACCTTTTGTGTATCTATCATACTTTGTTCACTTAGTGCATCTATCCCACTTTGTGTTCATTTTTAGTTATCTATCACACCTGTTCACTTAGTGCATCTATCACACTTTGTGTTCACCTTTTGTGTATCTATCACACTTGTTCACTTAGTGCATCTATCACACTTTGTGTTCACCTTTTGTGTATCCATCACACTTGTTCACTTAGTGCATCTATCACACTTTGTGTTTACCTTTAGTGTATCCATCACACTTGTTCACTTAGTGCATCTATCACACTTTGTGTTCACCTTTTGTGTATCCATCACACTTGTTCACTTAGTGCATCTATCACACTTTGTGTTCACCTTTAGTGTATCTATCACACGCACGCTTTGTGTATCCATCACACATTTACTTTGTGTATCCATCACATACGTTCGCTTAGTGTATCCATCACACTCGTTTCGCTTTGTGTATCTATCACACTTTGCTTCACTTAGTGCATCAATCACACTTTATTCGTATGGTGTATCCATCACACTCTCTTCACTTTTCTGTATTTATTACACATGCTCGCTAAGATTGCATAATCTTCTTACATCATTTCTCCATTGTAATGTAGTTTGGTTTTTGGCTTGCTTAAAACTGTTGCATTTATTGTATGTATTTGCTTCGTTACAGCTTTCCTTGCGTGATCATAAGTTATGCTCGGCTTTGTGCATTGTCTTGTATCTTGCCCCTGCCTTCGGGCGCATATCTTTATCTGTAGCTTGTATGTTTTGTCTAAGTCTTCAGCCTTGTCAAAAATGGGTCATTTCTGGGCTTTGACATTCACTCCCGTCATTTTTATGACTTTCAAGTTTTGTCAAAGAGGGGCAACTGTAGACACCCCATTTTTGACCGTCCTCAAGACTTGGACGTCATCGTTTGAACACTCGATGATCATCCTTGATCGTGTTTGTTTTGAGTTTTCAAAGGTCTCGGCTACGCGCCTCGCCTCAAGATCTCTCAACTTTTCTGTTTTGTGCTTGGTCATGGACCAAACACTTGTGTTTTTGCTTCTAAGGGCAGGGAATGGCTTGTTGGCCATCCCCACACCTCACCAGCCATGGCTTGAGGCCACCGGCCCTGTTTTATTGCTACCGGCCAAAGGTATTGGCCGGTCGGCATTGTTTTTGGTCGGCCGACCATTGTTTTGGTCAATTGGCCACTTTTTCTGGCCGAGACCTTTTCTTTGCCTTTTTCAGGCATGATGCATACCAGTTGTACCAGCTGGTAACCATAGACCCTGCCCTCCATATACGTGTATGGAGGATTTGCACCCTTGTTTTAAGCTTCTTGAGGAAGCTTAAACCTTTTGAACCCTTGTTTTAGCTTCTTGAGGAAGCTTGAACCTTTTAAACCTTTGTTTTAGCTTCTTGAGGAAGCTTGAACCTTTTGAACCTTTGTTTTAGCTTCTTGAGGAAATTTGAACCTCTTGAACCTTTTACTCTAGCTTCTCCAAGAAGCTTGACCCTTTTTTTTAGTTTCTCCAAGAAGCTTAAACCTTTTGACCCTTTTTAACTTCTCCAAGAAGCTTGATCCTTTTTAGCTTCTCTAAGAAGCTTGACCCTTTTTAGCTTCTCCCAGAAGCTTGACCCCTATTTTTGGCTTCTTAAAGAAGCTTGACCCTTTGCTCCAAGCTTCTAAGAGAAGCTTGAACCTTTCTTAGCTTCTTGAGGAAGCTTAATCCCTTTGCTCTAGCTTCCTCAAGAAGCTTGACCCTTTTTGCTTTAGCTTCTAAGAGAAGCTTAGCCCTTTTGCTCAAGCTTCTAAGAGAAGCTTGGACCTTTGTTCTTCTATAAGAGAAACCCTCTCCCTCATTAGCAAAGGTTTAGATTTTTGTTCACCAAGGCGTACATACACCTATCTCCATACATCTCTATTTTGGTCCTAAAAGTGCTAGGTTCTTGGCCCCTTTGCACTACACCTCTTAGCCTAACCTCTCCATCATCTATCTAAGCACCTTGGAGCTTACTTTCAGAGGTTGAGAAGCCACTTTCTTGGTCCAGAATATACTGTCTTTCTCGGCTACAAGGGTAACTCTCTTATCCCCGTTTTAGTCCTTATTTTTCTTCATATCTTAGCAATATTTGCAAGCATATTTGGGCTTTGGCATAAACTGAAAAAAGTCTTATTTTGAGCTTCTTAACAAGTTTGTTTAAGGTTATTTTTCCGTTGGGGGTCATCTACCCCCTTGCATGCTTGTTTTCATCTTGTTTTGAGCCATGCACTAAGGCCTTTGTATTGTGCTTTGTTTGGCCTTTTAGCCACTGAAATCCAGTGGATTTTCAGTGGCTAGAATGCTGTTTTGAGCATCAAAATCAGAGAGGGGTGACCCTCTCACCCCTTGTCTTGTTTACTAGCTTTCTTGGCCTTACAAAGGAGCCCCTATTTGCATGTTTCCAAGCCATGTTTCAGGCCATTTTTGATGAGTTTTAGAACCTGCATGAGCTCTGTCCAGAGCTGATTTTGCCATATTAGGTGTCCCTCTTGCATGTGTAGAGTAACCCTCTTCATGGCCTTTCAAAGGAGCCTTTACTTGCATGCTTCCT
Organism: Camellia sinensis; assembly: GCF_055761805.1. Lineage (NCBI taxonomy): Eukaryota > Viridiplantae > Streptophyta > Magnoliopsida > Ericales > Theaceae > Camellia > Camellia sinensis. The sequence continues at coordinate 85,953,601 of NC_138974.1, forward strand.
AACCTCATTTCAGGCCCTTTTTAGTGAGTTTTAGGGCCTTCATAATCTCTGTCCAGAGGTGGTTTTGTCATATTGAATGTCCATCTTGCATGTGTAGAACAACCCCTTGTATGGCCTATCAAAGTAGCACTTCATTCTAACATGTGTTAACTGAGTTTCAGTGGGTTTTTAGTTATATTTTGACATGTCATGATTCTGTTTTTGACTAATTTGGTGACTCCTCATGTGCTTCATATGGTTGTAGTGTAAATCATGGTTCACTAGCTTGTATTGCATGATACTTTGGCCCCCTTTCATAGCATATTTTGGCTATGATCCAAAATAATTTTATTCATATTTTAGGTTGCCTTAGCTCTGTTTGAAGTGTTTTGGGTCGTGCATGCATTGTTGTATATGGTCATAGTTCAATCAAGCTTACTAGCTTTGCATATCGGGTCCACTAGCATGCGTTGTTTGGGCCCTTGACATGTTTTGGCATCATTATGCATCATATTTTAAAGCTTATATGTATGTCATATTGTCATGTTTTTCACTCTTTAAATGCGTTTGAGAGTTGTGCATGAATGCCTCATTTTTGGGCCGTTGCATGAGCTTCATTTCCATGCATTTTGAGCCATCATTTTAGACCATTTTCCCACTGTTTAGGGTCTGCATAGGGACTTTTTGGGGGTGGTTTGGTCATTTGAGCATTGTTTTTGCATACCTCTAGTGTAACGCACTTCACTAGTTTCGGTATTTGGGCCATGTAACATGCATTGTGTGAGGTGTTTGCATACTTCGGGACCATCTTGTATGTCATTTCAAAGCTGGAAAATATGTGATTGTATGCCATATTTCATCCTTGCCATGCTTTGGTAGAATTGCATTTGGTGCCTTAGGTTTGGTCCCTTGCATTTGTACATGTGTGCATGCATTTTGTTGCCTCATTTTCATCCTATTGGCCACTGATTTTGGCATGCTTGAGAGCTACCCATGTTAGTGTAAGTCCATCTCACCATGTTGTTGCATGCTTGTTTCATTTTGCATGTTGTTGCATGATATACATGTCCACATGTTTAGGTTGTATGCCTATTGTATATTGCATGTTAACATGCTCATGTTGCATTAGATTTGTTGCATACTTGAGTTATTTGCATGCTTGCTTGCTTGCCTAGGTTGCATTGCATTGTGTGTGCATCCCTTGCCTCTTGATCAATCATGATAGAGGTTGAGGCCCCTTATGTGTTTTTGTGTATTTCATTTGATATCAAATTGCACACTTGGTGTCTTTGGCCATCATGCATTGAAATGCATGATTGGTGGCCCGAGGGTCGAGAACCAAACCCCCTTGAGTTCATAGCATGATAGGGAGGGTGGTCGTGCATACATTGTCTTGTAAATTCCTTGCCATGCACTATCTGTCCTCTGCTGCAACAAAAACAGAGTTCTGCAGGAACAGAAGGCCGGTCGGCCCTCTTCAGTGCCGGCCGGCTACCAAAGTCCAGTCAATGGCCCCACTTTTGGTCGGTGACCACTTCCTAATGGCCGGTGGTCCTATCTTTTGGCCGGTGACATCCCACAATGCTCATGGAGTAATTCAGAGGCATCTCAAGGATTTTCACAGTTCTCAGAGTTGTAGAACAGTGCAAATAGAGGCAACATGTGGCATGACAACGGGTTTTCGAGCAAGGCAAATCGAGCATGCATGCATTTGACCCTCTTCCCGAGGCAGCTTTACTACTTTAATAGGTTAATTAATTCGTTAATTAATTAAGGTTTTGTAATATTTAATTAGCTAGCGTAGTTAATTATTTATTTGGTTTCTATTGTTTATTCGGACCCTCTGAGAGACGGCAATGTTGTAATAAGTGTGCGTGTGTGTGATGCATGTCTTCCAACCACTATTTCTTTCTTCCTTTTACTTAACCGCTTATGATGGTTAGTTTTAGGGCACGTTTCAATTAGCATACTTATGATAGCATGTTTGCACACATTCATTTGTATTGCATGCACTGGGCTCGGCGCATCATGCTAACTGCATTGTATTTCAATTCGAATTTGAATACATGTATCAAGTTGCATTTCACATGACATCTTAGAATAGCCGAGCCTATTTCTAGTTGCATTTTGCATGTGTTGCATTAGCCATCTTAACATGAACTAGGATCATGTATTTGATAACTAACTAGTTTCTGTTTTGGCTTGAAGTACTAGGTAAGCATTTACGCTTTAGCATCCTTACCTGTGTGTGAGTGTTGCCATGATAGTATGCTTACCATAAGGCTATTTGCGTATGTGATGTAACTGCCTGAATGCCTGTGGGTGAAGGTTGGATTGCTTGAATTGGGACGATTCATTGAAATCTGTATTTTAGCCTACTTGCGAGTAGCAAAACTCAAACCATTTTTCCGAACAAACGGATATGCAATGCTTTGTTCCAAATTAGGCGATCTAGTCTATACTTGTTTTGCTATGTGCATCACATAGTAATTCTAGCTAATTAACCTGTCACGATGCAAACCCGCCCCTATGGGTTTAGTACCGTAACCGGCCAGTAATCTGAGATTACCGAAGTCCTGCTTAACAGTCAGACAATAATACAGAGTACAAGGGCATGGCGGAAGCCAAAACAGTAAATGAACAATGTCCAATGAGCTGTGACAGTCTGTATGCAAAAAGACTCTTCATACATATATACAATCAGTGCGAAACAATTTGTACAACAATACAAAGCAGATACAGAGACAGACGGAGGAAATTAAAACACCACTAAGCCATAGCTTGAACGGGCTCGGAACCTCGCAGTGAGGCACATAGGTTGGCTTGACAAAACTGGAGTTTACCCTGACGCTTCTAGCAACGGTCCGGTGCCTGAACACTTACATATTTATATGAGCAGTGAACTAAAGCCCAGTGAATAACATAATGCGTAAAGAGGTTAAGAATGAATGTCCTTAAAGTATTGATAGTAGTCAATTCAATCAGTATATCAGTTATTCAGTCATTACAGTCATATGTGGTACATCCAGTAGCAAAACAGTATAGTAGGTCTTATCAGACCGAACAATCAGTTAATGGCCATCATATCAGTAAACAGTAGTGGTTCCAACACGGGAATCGACAGAGATCTCTGTAATAGTAGCAGTAACAGTAACAGTAACAGTAGTTGCCAAGGATGCCACAATACAGTTCACAATTAGGACATCATTCATTCAGTAACAGTATCATTTCAGAAAACAGTACAGTTCAATTGTTCAGAAGATAACCATATTTGAACATATCTTTACACAGTTGTTACTCACAGAGTTTTGGGCTACAGTTAAGCTAGAGTGCGTCCTCAGAAAGCCAATCCTACACAGTTGCAGAATGAACACACACTAAGCTACACAGTTAGGAAAATAATAACTTAATCCCTGTCTTGACTCGGTGTGGTTCTACATCTATATCCTCATTAAGATGCCTTAAACTAGGTCTAAGAATGCCTAGGATGAAATGTGGATGCAAAGATGCACTTTAAAAGCATTTTTAGAATTTTCAAAAAGCAGGGTTCCAGCTCGAGCGTCGATTACTCCGCTCGAGCGGACATGCAGACAAAGGTTTCCGCTCGAGCGCAGAATTTGACGCTCGAGCGTACTACATTTTCTGCCATACAATGCCTCAAAAGGCGCCATACTAATACTTGAGTGATAACTGTTGTTGTAGGCGAATTCAGCTAATGGCAAGTGGCTTTCCCAATTTCCCTGAAAATCAAGCACACACATTCTCAGTAAATCCTCCAGAGTCTGGATGGTTCTGTCTGACTGACCATCTGTCTGAGGATGATAGGCACTATTCAGTCTCAGTTCGGTACCCAATGCAGTCTGTAGGCTTTGCCAGAATCTCGATGTAAACTTCGAGTCCCTATCAGAAGACACAGGCACTCCATGCAGTCTAACAATCTCATCAATATAGAGTATAGCCAATTTATCCGCATTATAAATTATTTTGACAGGTAAGAAGTGAGCAGATTTAGTCAGTCTATCAACTATAACCCAAATTGAGTCCATACCTTTACTGGAGCGAGGCAAACCAACAATGAAATCCATGGTGATATGTTCCCATTTCCACTCCGGTATAGGTAAGGGCTGCAGTAAGCCTGCGGGTCATTGATGTTCGGCTTTGACTTGTTGGCAATGAAGACATTTTGATACAAAATCAGCAATTTCTTTCTTCATTCCCGGCCACCAGAAATTTAGTTTCAAATCTTGGTACATTTTTGTATTCCCTGGATGGATAGACATTTTGAATTGTGGCCCTCTTGCAGAATTCTTCTTTTCAGTTCAGAGTCATTCGGTACACACAATCTTCCTTGAAATTTCAGTAGATTATTCTCAAATTTGAAATCCGATCTCGGTTTAGATTCTCGTTCATCGATGATCTTCTTCAAGAAGTCATCCTGTTGCTGCCTCTCTTTAATCTCTTCAATCAATGTCGGTTGAGCAGAAATAGCAGCTATTGTTCCACCTTGTTCTCGCAAAAAAATCTCAATTTCAGATTTCTCAAGGTCACAAAGCAACTCTTTCTGTCCAGTGAGTAAACAGGCTAAGTTCCCAATCGATTTCCGACTCAATGCATCGGCAATGGTGTTGGCTTTCCCCGGATGGTACAAAATCTGTAGGTCATAGTCTTTAATCAATTCTAGCCATCTCCGCTGTCTCACGTTCAGTTCTTTCTGTGTGAAGAAATATTTCAGACTCTTGTGGTCGATATATACTTCACATGTCGCCCCATAAAGGTAGTGACGCCAGATTTTCAATGCAAATACTACTGCAACAAGTTCTAGATCATGGGTCGGGTAGTTCTTTTCATGCGGTCTCAGTTGTTGGGAAGCATAGGCAATAACTCTCTCATTCTGCATTAAAACACATCCCAAACCCTTATGAGAAGCGTCACTAAAAATGGTAAAACCATCCGTACCTGAAGGTAGGGTAAGAACCGTCGCAGTCACAAGTCGAGTTTTCAACTCTTGGAAAGCTGATTCCCTTTAGTCCGTCCAGTCGAATGATATCCCCTTTTAAGTCAATTGAGTCAACGGTAAGGCAATTTTGGAGAAATGTTTGACAAATCTTCTGTAATATCCAGCTAATCCCAAAAAGTTTCAGACTTCTGTAACATTTGTTGGTCTATGCCAATTTATCACTGCTTCAACTTTCTGTGGATCAACTGAAATTCCATCCCTACTAATAACATGTCCCAAAAACATAACATGATCAAGCCAAAATTCACATTTAGACAGTTTAGCAAAAAGTTTTTGTTCTCTTAGGGTCTGTAAGGCAAGTCTTAGATGATGTTCATGTTCTTCTCTACTCTTGGAATAAATCAGAATGTCATCAATGAATACAACAATAAAGTCATCGAGGAATGGTTTGAAGATTCTGCTCATTAGGTCCATAAATGCAGCAGGTGCATTGGTAACTCCGAAAGGCATAACTAAAAATTCGTAATGTCCATACCTCGTTCGAAAAGCAGTTTTATCAATGTCTTCTGGTTTAACTTTCAACTGATGATATCCGGATTAGAGATCAATCTTAGAGAAAACTTGAGCACCCTGTAACTGATCAAATAAGTCATCAATACACGGCAATGGATATTTATTTTTCATAGTTACCTTGTTCAATTCACGGTAGTCGATACAGAGTCTCAGTGAGCCGTCTTTCTTTTTCACAAATAAGACAGGTGCGCCCACGGTGAAGTACTAGGCCTGATGAACTTTTTGTCTAGCAATTCTTGCAGCTGAACTTTCAGTTCTTTCAATTCGGTAGGTGCCGTTCTGTATGGAGCTTTAGATATTGGCTGTGTACCCGGAATTACATCAACAGTGAACTCAATCTCCCTATCAATCAAATCCCCTCGTAGACTATCTGGGAAAACATCTGGGAATTCTCTGACTATAGGAATACTGTTCACATTAGCATTATCATCAGTAGGTACAGTCAATACATAACACAGATACCCTTTACATCCCTTCTTAATCAATTTACAAGCTTTTATGGATGAAATTAGATACGGGGGAGGTACTACTCCAACCTCATTAAACACAAATTCGGGTAAAGCAGGTGGACGGAAAATCACTTGTTTAGTTACATAGTCAATAGTAGCATGATATTTTTGTAACCAGTCCATCTCCAATATTGCATCAAAATGGTCAATGTTCAATGACAGTAAATCGATATACTGATGCATATCCCCAACAATAATTTCACATGCAGGGTACATATAAGCACAAGTCATAGATCCCCCCACGGGTGAAGATACGGCTAACAGATAATTCATGGGTTCTAATGGCCTATTCAATTTTCGTGAAAAAACATACGACACGTATGAATGTGTAGACCCCGAATCAGTCAGTACATAAGCATTTTGGGTACAAATAGGGAGGATACCTGACACGACGGTCTCTTTATTTTGTACGTCTCCCGGTACGAGTGCGAACACTCGGCCTTGCCTCATAGGCTCTTTCCCAGTAGCTTTGGGGTTGGGTTTTAGTGGAGCAGTTGATGCTGCGCCGCTGGCTGCAGCTTTACTATTGCCCTGAGGGGCAGAGGGGCAATCTTTTACCATGTGGCCCACCTTGCCACACCTGTAACAAGCACCAGATAACTTATAACAAACCCCTTTGTGTTTCTTACCACATTCAGAGTAGGGCGGTATGGAACCACTTCCCTGACTGGAGCTGGTGGTTGACCCTGAGTTTTGCTTTTTGTTCAGTGGGTTGTTCCTGCCTTTCTTGAATTTAAACCCTCGTTTCTTCCCGCGCCACTCAGTTGCGGGTGTTTCAGTCTGTTTCAAAGCTTCGATATTTGCTTCGGCCATGATGGCCCTGTCAAGAACATCTACATACTTCAATAGTTTCAGTACATTTATTCTGTCAAGAATTTCCCCATTCAGGCCACCTTCAAACTTCCTGGCCTTTTTGTGATCTGTATCAACCATGTGTGGTTCATATCTAGCAAGTTCGGTGAACTTTGTTTCATACTCTCCTACGGACATGGTACCTTGTTTCAGCTGTTCAAATTCAGTCACCTTTCTGTCGTTAACACACTGAGGGAAATACTTTTCGAAGAAGGACTCCTTGAACTGAGCCCAAGTTACAACAGTGTTAGTGTCACGGACTAGCATCCACCACCTTCTCGCCTCTTCTTGCAAGGTAAAGGTGGCCAACAATACTTTATGTGCTTCAGAGAACGGGAACACTTCAAATAACTTTTCTGTTTCAAGAACCCAGGCTTCAGCTTTTAATGGTTCAAGGCCTCACTGAAAGGATGGCGATTTCATTTTGCAGAACTTCTAGGTGAGAGCAATTATATCCCTATCATTAACATTCAGTTCCGGCTGTACTGGAGGAGGAGGTGGGGGCTGTTGGCTCTATTGTTGTTCCAGTCTTGCGGTTAGTAGTTCCACCATTCTCTCCAACCTCGCCATTCTTGCCTCAGAGGATTCAGTTTCATTAGCAGTGCTTGCATTATCCATTTCACTATATGCAACATAGTAATAATAAACATAGGAAGTTGCATACTTTAAACATTTAAACATAAGCAGTTATATGTTTCAACACATTAGCACGTATTCATGTCATGTCCACACACACTTTTCATGCTCATGTGATGCCCTAATTGCTCTTCTAGGACACCCTATAGCTCATTTGGACGCGTGTGTGCGGTATAACTCGTGGTTAAGTATTGCTCTGATACCACTCTGTCACGACCCAAACCCGCCCTTATGGGTTTAGTACCGTAACCGGCCAGTAATCTGAGATTACTGAAGGCCTCCTTAACAGTCAGACAATAATACAGAGTATAGGGGCATGGCGGAAGCTAAAACAGTAAATGAACAATGTCCAATGAGCTGTGACAGTCTGTATGCAAAAAGACTCTTCATACATATATACAATCAGTGCTAAACAGTTTGTACAATAATACAAAGCAGATACAGAAATAGACGAGGGAAATTAAAACACCCCTAAGCCATAGCTTGAACGGGCTCGGAACCTCGCAGTGAGGCACATAGGTTGGTTTGACAAAACTGGAGTTTACCCTGACGCTTCTAGCAACGGTCCGGTGCTTGAACACCTACATATTTATATGAGCAGTGAGCTAAAGCCCAGTGAATAACATAATGCGTAAAGAGGTTAAGAATGAATGTCCTTACAGTATTGAAAACAGTCAATTCAATCAGTATATCAGTTATTCAGTCATTACAGTTGTATGTGGTACATCCAGTAGCAAAACAGTACAGTAGGTCTTATCAGACCGAACAGTCAGTTGATGGCCATCATATCAGTAAACAGTAGTGGTTCCAACATGGGAACCGACAGAGATCTCTGTAACAGTAGCAGTAACAGTAACAGTAACAGTAGTTGCGAAGGATGCCACAATACAGTTCACAATTAGGACATCATTCATTCAGTAATAGTATCATTTCAGAAGACAGTACAGTTCAATTGTTCAGAAGATAACCATATTTGAACATATCTTTACACAGTTGTTACTCACAGAGTTCTGGGCTACAGTTAAGCTAGAGTGCGTCCTCAAAAAGCCAATCTTACACAGTTGTAGAATGAACACACACTAAACTACACAGTTGGGAAAATAATAACTTAATCCCTATCTTGACTCAGTGTGGTTCTACATCTATATCCTCATTAATATGCCTTAAACTAGGCCTAAGAATGCCTAGGATGAAATGATGATGCAAAGATGCACTTCAAAAGCATTTTTAGAATTTTCAGAAAACAGGGTTCCAGCTCGAGCGTCGATTACTCTGCTCAGGCGGACATGCAGACAAAGGTTTCCGCTCGAGCGCAGAATTAGACGCTCGAGCGTACTGCAAAACAGTCAAAAGTGCTGGATAAGTGAAAATCACGCTCGATTGGGCGCTCGACATCCGCTTGAGCATAAGACACAAGGTCCCGCTCGAGCGTCATTTACCCCGCTCGAGCGGACATCAAAACAGTGCAAAATACTGGGAGCACGAATTTCACACTCGAGCGCCAGTCACCCCGCTCGAGCGTGAGTTCAAAATCTGGAATTCTCAGATTTGAACCTCAAGCTCAAATTCAACTTCAAATGTATCAAATTCGATTCCTTTGGGCCCATTTCCTGGAAAACACTTCAAAACTCATAGTTTAACATGATTCAAGGCTCAATTGTAAAAAAAATCAAAGCCCAAAGGTAGTTCAAATAAATCCAATTTCAAACCAAAACTTAAGAACATAACTCAAACATGACATGCATGAGTTTAAACCAATTCAAAGCTTCAATTACTTGCTCAAATGAGCCAATTCCTTCAAAACCAAAATGAGTTCATGGTCCAATGCAAAAATATAAACATGTATGTACCAAATTCCATGTATTCAACCTCAAAATGCTAGGATATAAGCATGCACGCATGATTTATGCTACAATTCGACATTATAAGCCAATTCTAGACTTGGACAACTCATTAACCATGGACTATGCAAGATACAACTCAATTACACAAATGAGAGGGTGAACCAACCTTAAATCTTCAAGCTCAAGAAAATAAGCTCAATTGCAAAGAAACCTTTAATTCTTCAAGTCCTCTGAGCCAAGCTCTCAAGAACAACTCAATTCCTCGCACTCTCTCCTCTTAGTCGGCTATGCTCTCAAGGAATGGCTGAAGAAAATGTTTTGTGGTCAAGTGTAATAAGGCTTAACATGTTTAGTTAGTGGGTCACTAGGCATGGCAAGGTTGTGATTAAGTCCAAGTTTGCAATTTATCAATATTTGATCTAATTTAACCATACCAAATCACATTTCAGATAAATATGCCATAAAATCTTATAAATTCTAATGATCATAAAACATCAATCGATTTCAGATTCGGCCGCCGATAAGGCCTTCAATTCGCGATTTACAACATAAAACATGGACAGATAATTAAACAGTCAAACAGATAAACATGCATTTAAACTAGTACATTCAATCAGTAGTTCAGTATTTCAGTCGATTCAATTACTTATCATAATCAGTCTCAATTTAGTAGTAATCAGCGGGGTTGTCAATAATCAGTGGTAAGGGTTATTACAGTCTCCCCTCCTTAAAAAGAGTTTAGTCCACTAAACTCGAGTTACCTTCATTCTGGAAGAAAACAGGATTCAGAGGGAACAGTTCAAGATATCTCTTGGCCATGTCATCTTCCCTTTCCCAAGTGGCATACACGCCACCATGGTTTTGCCAGTCAACTTTCACTAACGGAATCTCTTTGTTTCTTAACTTATTGATCCGTCTGTTCACAATCTGAATAGGTCGTTCTTCATAAGTGTAGTCATCACTTAGCACCACACGGGTCTGCTCTATCACATGAAAAGGATCCCGAAGGTAGTCCCTCAACATAGAAATGTGGAAGACGCTATGCATATGCTCCATTTCAGGAGGAAGCGCTACTTGATATGCCACCGGATTGATTTTCTCAATAATCTCATACGGTCCGACATATCTCAGTGCTAGTTTTCCCTTGACTCCAAAACGAGTCTGGCCTTTCATCGGTGTCACTTTCACAAAAACGTGATCACCTACTTCATACTCTCTGTCTCGCCTTCGGACATCTGCATAACTTTTCTGTCTGCTCTGTGCAGTTTTCAATCTTTGTTATATCAGTTTAACTTTCTCAGTCGTTTCATATACCATCTCGGGCCCAAGTAAAGGCCCGTCTCCAACTTCTGCCCAGTAAATCGGAGATCTACATTTTCTGCCATACAATGCCTCAAAAGGCGTCATACCAATACTTGAGTCATAACTGTTGTTGTAGGCGAATTCAGCTAATGGCAAGTGGCTTTCCCAGTTTCCCTGAAAATCAAGGACACACATTCTCAATAAATCCTCCAGAGTCTGGATGGTTCTTTCTGACTAACCATCTGTCTGAGGATGATAGGCACTACTCAGTCTCAGTTCGGTACCCGATGCAGTCTGTAGGCTTTGCCAGAATCTCGATGTAAACTTCGAGTCCCTATCAGAAGACACAGGCACTCCATGCAGTCTAACAATCTCATCAATATAGAGTATAGCCAATTTATCCACATTATAAATTATTTTGACAGGTAAGAAGTGAGCAGATTTAGTCAGTTTATCAACTATAACCCAAATTGAGTCCATACCTTTACTAGAGCGAGGCAAACCAACAATGAAATCCATGGTGATATGTTCCCATTCCACTCCGGTATAGGTAAGGGCTGCAGTAAGCCTGCGGGTCATTGATGTTCGGCTTTGACTTGTTGGCAATGAAGACATTTTGATACAAAATCAGCAATTTCTTTCTTCATTCCCGGCCACCAGAAATTCAGTTTCAAATCTTGGTACATTTTTGTATTCCTTGGATGGATAGACAGTTTTGAATTGTGGCCCTCTTGCAGAATTCTTCTTTTCAGTTTAGAGTCATTCGGTACACACAATCTTTCCTGAAATTTCAGTAGATTATTCTCAAATTTGAAATCTGGTCTCGGTTTAGATTCTCGTTCATCGATGATCTTCTTCAAGAAGTCATCCTGTTGCTGCCTCTCTTTAATCTCTTCAATCAGTGCCGGTTGAGCAGAAATAGCAGCTATTGTTCAACCTTGTTCTTGCAAAACAATCTTAATTTCAGATTTCTCAAGGTCACAAAGAAACTCTTTCTGTCCAGTGAGTAAACAGGCTAAGTTCGGCAATGGTGTTGGCTTTCCCCGGATGGTACAAAATCTGTAGGTCATAGTCTTTAATCAATTCTAGCCATCTCTGCTGTCTCACGTTCAGTTCTTTCTGTGTGAAGAAATATTTCAGACTCTTGTGGTCGATATATACTTCACATGTCGCCCCATAAAGGTAGTGACGCCAGATTTTCAATGCAAATACTACTGCAACAAGTTCTAGATCATGGGTCGGGTAGTTCTTTTCATGCGGTCTCAGTTGTCGGGAAGCATAGGCAATAACTCTCCCATTCTGCATTAAAACACATCCCAAACCCTTATGAGAAGTATCACTAAAAATGGTAAAACCATCCGTACCTGAAGGTAGGGTAAGAACCGTCGCAGTCACAAGTCGAGTTTTCAACTCTTGGAAAGCTGATTCCCTTTAGTCCGTCCAGTCGAATGATATCCCCTTTTAAGTCAATTGAGTCAACGGTAAGGCAATTTTGGAGAAATTTTTGACAAATCTTCTGTAATATCCAGCTAATCCCAAAAGTTTCGGACTTCTGTAACATTTGTTGGTCTAGGCCAATTTATCACTGCTTCAACTTTCTGTGGATCAACTGAAATTCCATTCCTACTAATAATATGTCCCAAAAACATAACATGATCAAGCCAAAATTCACATTTAGACAGTTTAGCAAAAAGTTTCTATTCTCTTAGGGTCTGTAAGGCAAGTCTCAGATGATGTTCATGTTCTTCTCTACTCTTGGAATAAATCAGAATGTCATCAATGAATACAACAATAAAGTCGTCGAGGAATGGTTTAAAGATTCTGTTCATGAGGTCCATAAATGCAGCAGGTGCATTGGTAACTCCGAAAGGTATAACTAAAAATTCGTAATGTCCATACCTCGTTCGAAAAGCAGTTTTATCAATGTCTTCTGGTTTAACTTTTAGCTGATGATATCCGGATCTGAGATCAATCTTAGAGAAAACTTGAGCACCCTGTAACTGATCAAATAAGCCATCAATACGCGGCAATGGATATTTATTTTTCACAGTTACCTTGTTCAATTCACAGTAGTCGATACAGAGTCTCAGTGAGCCGTCTTTCTTTTTCACAAATAAGACAGATGCGCCCCACGGTGAAGTACTAGGCCTGATGAACTTTTTATCTAACAGTTCTTGCAGCTGAACTTTCAGTTCTTTCAATTCGGTAGGTGCCATTCTGTATGGAGCTTTAGACACTGGCTGTGTACCCGGAATTACATCAACAGTGAACTTTTAGTTCTTTCATCAAATTTCATTCATGTGAAGGATTGTTAGAAAAGGTTTTGGCAGTTTTGGAAAAATCAGATTTTTCCTCAACCTTTGGTCTATCTTTTAGGTGGGACCTATGCGCCAAAGTTGGCAGGTCTAAGTGGTGACGCATTCTATACCGCATTGTGATTCACGTAGCATATTTGGCTGCTTAAAACTATTATCGGGTGAATGGAAAATTGAAGCCAAAGTGAGCTCCATGGAAATTGAGTTTTTGGTGGAAATTTCTTAAGGTTTGGTTTAAGGCTTGCCCAATATTGGTTTGGTGGGCAAACTTATGTGGGTTTATAAGGCATGAGTTTGTAACTTGGGGAGTGCCCCAAGAGGCACCCCAAGTTTATAGAAGGGAGACGTTATGGGCAAATTGGGGTAGACCCATTGGATGCAAAAATAAACACGCACGCGCGCGCCGCCGCAGTCTGTCCGGTCGGGCAGGCTGGGCTAGACTGGGCTTGGGCGCAGGTACGTGATATGAGGTTGGGCTTGTCTAGCCCATTACTTGTCTTTTTGGGCTAAAAATATTTGAATTTAATTTTATTTTTTGGGAAAATAAAATCTGACCGTTTAAATTCGAATTTTGGTTGGAAAATTTGCACTTTTTTGTACAAATTTCAAATCTGTCAGAACAAATTTAGTTCAAAAAAACCCTTACCTGTTTTAATTTAAATTCAAACAGATTTGTATCTGTTTAATTTAAACCAAGCAGGTACCATACTTGTTGGATTCAAACCAAACAATCACTATTTTCCTATATAAATAGGCAGTTCCTCATTTGGTTTTTTACAAAAAAAATTCGTCCTTAATTCTGTCAATGCTCTTTGCATTTTGTTGCATACAATTTTCTGTGAGAAAGAGTGTAAGCACAAAGTGTGCTCGTTGTACAAACAATTTGTAGTGCTGGTATTGTTTGCTATTGATCATTTTATTCTGGGAGATAGACGTCCACAATCTGAAAACACCATGAATAAGACGAATCAGTCTCAAGGACAGTGTTAAATACTGGACTTAATCAAAAATTTTGTTCAAGAAATTAATTTGGTAAGTAATTAATTTACTTTTTGTTTTATTATTTTTTCCTGTTTTAGATTTTGATTTTGTTTTTGTAACAAAATAAAAAAAAAATTATTTATTGATTTTATATTTTGGTTTGATTTTTGTAATCAAACATTCTCTCTCCATTTCTTATTTCTTCTGTTTGTTGTTAAGTATACAAACATAATTTATTCATAATACAGTGAAGATTGTCCAACAGTTACGTACCCGATCATCACATAGATAGATATGAACATTGCTATAGAAGTCCAAAAATTAGACTCAATTTTCAATTTAAATAAAGTGGTAATCAATTAGGATATTTATGATAACATTCTCTCTCATATCTTCTCTAATTATCAATCAATCATATTACTTATAAATCATTGAGTTTACAAAATAGATCTAAAAAATAGATTTGTATATTATTTTTCTATTTATATTAAGAAAAATAATTGAGACACCTAATTTATCACTCTTAATGATGTGTCTGACAAGTGTCAAATTTTAATTTGTTAAACATTCTATCGTATGAAATATAATCTCGATACCATATCATTAGAGATTATTTAGGGGTGATAAAGTAAAGGATGTAACATTGTTTGTTATAATAATTATTTAAGCTATTTTATTGGGTATAATAGGCAAAGAAAACAATTTAACTATTTGCCTGTGTATTATTTAGCCGACAATTTTTCTAACAATATTTATCTCTATTTCTCAACTGCTAAAAAAAAAGTCACATTTGTTTTTAGACTTTTTGGTTTCTAGTAATTTTTTTTTTCAAAATTTGCATTAATTTTTTTCTTACTTTAGAAGGATGTATTTTTTTTTTTTTGAAAAAATACATTAACTTAGCTAAACTTTTTAATAACAAAAAATTTAATTTTTTTAATTTAATTTTTACTAGTAACCAAAACAGGCCACATGTTATAATTTGATTTTTTTTTTGGTTTTGTTTTTTGTGGTAAAGAGAGATTCACATGAGATTTTAAAGCGTTATATAAAAACTTGTAAAATTGCACATTAGCAATAAATAGCATAAAAAAAATTTGTGAAAATTGCTTTATAAATGTCTGTCTTGCTAAATTACAAAATGTGTATTATGGTCACTTATCTTCTAATACTAATACTGTGTTTAGTTGGGGGATCTGGAAAGGGAAATAGAAAAGGTTGGTGAAATGTGAATAAAACATGTTTATATTTCACATAATTTTACACATATTTTCCCTTTCCCTTTCCAAATCCCTCCCTAAATCCTCAAACCAAACATAGTATAAAAGAATTGGTATGATTTGTATTCATTTAAAAAATTTCAAAATTGAAATAAATAATACAATATATAAAAATAAAAAAATAAAAAACAGATAGAAAATCAAAGTTATAGTCAATCTTAAACCGTTGGGTTTCATCAATTTTCTCACACCCTTGGATGAAGGAATATTTGTTTGATGTTATTTCAGATCTGGTGGCTGCGGCTCGTGCAAAGTTCAATAAAAATTATTTATCCAATTACCAATTTTTACTTTCTTCTTCTTTTTTTTTTTTTCCTTTTTTGTTTGTTTGTTTGTTTTGTTTTGTTTTATTTCTTTTCTTTGGGTTAGGTTTGATTTAAATGTGATAGATTTGGTAGTTCTTATAGCAATTTTGAATCCAATGACATACAAATATAACACTAAATTAAAGCATATATCAAATCAGTTGATAGTTAATTAGCTATAGTCTACTGATTATTGAGATTATTAAAAATTATTGCACGATTAAGTGCTATTTGATCCCCACAATTATTATGTTGATTATTAAGAATTTGAATTCAACTTTCTTAAAAATTTTGTGTTGCGATTATTGTGGAATTTTTTTTAAATTTTTTTTTTTATTTTTTTTACGTTTGTATTTAATGTTGTTTGTGTTTTGAACTTTTTAAAAATAATTCTTATGATAATTTTAAAAGATCTCCTGTTGATTGAAAAATAAAATGAAAAAATACTGTAACTTATCTATTTTTGCTTACAAAATGTTGATTATAGCTTTAAAAAAAAAAAAAAAGCCTAAAATTCAACTTTTTTAAAAAAAAGAAGCTTTTTAAGTTTATTTATTTATTTTTAAATTGAAAAGGCAAATAAGTTGAGAACTAACCACCAATTTTTTTTATTATATATAGAATTCAACCCAACCAGTTTACTAAAGGTTATTTTATTTTGAAAGTTCATAATTTAAATAAAAAATAATTAATTAAAAGTACTCATCCTCCAATTTTAGAATAAATTTATTTAAGTAAGCTTAAAAGTTATAACAAATGGTGTGATACTAAATTTTAAAACAAAATATAAATCATAAAACCAATTGAAATGCAATAAATAACACCAATAATTAATATACCAAACAATATTGTCAATCAAATTTCAATGATTTATTTTTTTGTCAATTGATAAGAAAGTAATTATAAGTATGATAAATATTACATCATTAAATTTCAATGTTAACGAGAAAAAATTACAAATCAGTAGTACTTTCAAAATAATATTTATATCCATTTATGAAAAATTTCATGGCTTAATATTTTAATGGTCAATAAGTATATAACTAATATGTAATTGTTTTACAAAATTTACAAAGGGATGTCACTCATCCACGTGGCTACATGAAGCTGAAGCCTAAACAGGCATGACATTTTCTCTCTTCTCTTTTGGCTACTGTTTTTTTTTTTTCAATTGATAGGAAAATAATTACAAATAAATATAAAAATTATTTTATTATTAAATATTAATTCACAATAATTAAACAGTTAACAAAACTTTTTAAATCTAAGCCAAACAGCCACTTACATACCAGAGAAATAAAACCCAAGACGTCACACCACTAAAGGTGTATGCTCTGATTCCGACGACTACTTAATAATGATTGATCAATATTATTTTAATTTTGATTATTGAGTTTTAAATAGAAATACTTAAATTATTGATTTTTAGTGGGTTGGGGAAGTTCCCACTAATTGAACTAACCTACCTACCTACCTATTGATAGCAAAAATAAAGATAAATTATAAATGTAGCTTATTAAATTTGTTTAAAATATGAATTATTTTTTTTTATTTAAAAATTATAAATATTTTAATATTAGAATTTTTTATTTAATAAAATTAATTAAAAAAATAAAATTTCTAATGATTCTCTTATACAATAATAAAATTATCTGAATTATTAATTAAAATAAAATTTTAACACTATTAAAAATTATTAATGAATTATTAATAAAAGAAATCATTTATTATGAAATTAAAATTTTCAAAAAGCGAAATATAATTTTTAAAATTATAAAAATAAAATATATTATTAACTAATCTTAAAAGGTATATTTGTAATTTATTTCAAAAATAACATAATATCATATGTTTTTCACGGAATTGGGGTCCCTATTGTGTCAAAGACACATCAGTGACTGTTGTGCCTTAATTTAAGATATATTATAGGCTTATTTTTATTATTCAAACATTTCATTTTTTAGGATTTTTTGAGTACTTCATGCCTACCAAAAATTATATTAATCAGATATCAATAAATATATGATCGAATTACATATTTTTTATGTTATTTCTCAAAAGAAAAATTTATTATTTATTTTTTTGATTACCGATCATATAATTATTGATATCTAATTAATATAATTTTTAATAAATATAAAGTATTCAACAAACACTATAAAATAAACTATTTAAATTATAAAAAGAAAAATACTTCAGAACCCCAGTGAAGTGACGCGTTGTAATTAGATAAAAAAAAAACTATTTTATTTATTTATTTTTTTTTTTTGAGTTTCAACCGGGAAACTCGTCACTTCACTGGGGAGAGCAAGGATCCTCTAGAATTTTTTTTTTCTAAAGTTTCCTAAAATGGTACATTGTGTAGTTGAGATTTAATGACAAGCCACATCAATTTTTCAGTATTAAATCTCAATCACATAATACACTACTTTAAAAAACTTTTAAAAAAAAATACTCTAAAAGATCCTTGGTGCAGTGAGAATGCCCCCAGCTGAAGATATGCAGCATAGTTGTCATAAAAATAAGTTTATAATACGCCCTAAATTGAGGGATAACGGTCACTGCTCTATTCCGTGTTTCACTGGTTGACGTAAAGCGCAAAGTTTGACGTACACGTGTTGCAAGGAGATAAGTTACATTTTACATCAGCCTCGAACCAAGTAGATTCTTTTGAATGAGAGAGATAGCGAACAGACTCACGAGATGGAGAACAGACTCACGAGACCGTCGTTGCGTTGGGACACTGGTCTATTTTAATTGATTTTTAAAATTTTTAATTATTTTATGAGATAAAAGAATTATATTTAGAATGATTTATTAATTTTTTATAATTAAATAAATGAAAGTGAGAGTAAAAATAATTGATCCATGTATAAAATATAATATTTTAATTTATTGATTATTTTAATAATTTATATTTTTATTTATTATTTAAACCAAAAAAAAAAAATTACCAAACAAGGGCTGTGATTGGACCATCCCCTCTCTTGCGAAAAATTGCGTGGTGCTGTTAGCCCGCCCATTGTGACAAGTCTTAACTTGATATTATTGATTTTGTTTGAGAAAATGGTTGAGTTAAAATAATTTATTAAAATATAAAATAAGTTAAAATAGTTATTCAAATAAAATATCACATTTAATTCATAATTAATTTTTTTTTCTTATAATTATCAAATCAATTGTAAAAAATAAAAAAAAAATTAATAAACTTCCCAAATATAACTATTTTAGTCAGCCTAAAATAATTAAAATGTCAAGTAACCAACTAAAATAATCAACTTCTCAAACAAGGCCAGTGATTTAAATTGTAAAACTGAGTAAGTTCAAAAATATTAGAGATTCTAAAAATTCTACCAAAAATTTTACCAAATGTTAGGGCTGCAAACGAGCTGAGCCAAGCTTTAGTATGTTTGGGCTTGCTTATTAAGATTTTAACGAACTTGAGCTCGAGCTAGAGTTGAATAAAAAAGTAATGAACCGAGCTCGAGCCGAGTTGATTTAGGCTTGACTCGAGCTCGAGCCTATTCACTAGTCTTAACGAGCCAAAAAAATTATAAATTCATACTTACATGTGAGACTAAAATTACAATTAAAACTTTGATTATACAATTATATATACAATATATATAAACATACTAAAAAAAAATTCATATTTTACTAAAATAATAATATCTACTACCACTATTATATATATGTACTATCTATAGTTAACTATTATTTATATTTATATTTTTTAAATATATAAATAGCATATTTCTCTTATTTTTTATACATATTTTTATATTATTTAATATATAAATAATAAATATTAAACGAGCCAGCTAATGAGCCGAGTTTTAGAATGTTTGGGCTTGTTTATTAAAAATTTAACGAGCTTGAGCTCGAACGCAAAAAAAAAAAAAAAGTTAATGAACCGAGTTCGAATGAGCTCTTATCGAGCAGAGCTCGAGCCTGTTCACGAACGGTTCTGTTCATTTGCAGCCCTACCAAATGTGTTACATAGGTGTGGGACCCACATTGTTTGGGTCCCACACCCATGTGAGACATTTAGTAGAATTTTAGACAGAAAAATGCTAGGGATCCCAAATATTTTACCAAATGTTCTACCAAATGTCTCACATGGGTGTGAGACCCACACCATGTGGATCTCATGTGGGTCCCACACTTGATAAAACATTTAGGATTTATAACATTACTCTTTTTGAGGTTTCTAGCATTACTCAAGTACTTTTATTAAATAATTGGGTTTTGTTAACAAGTGCCCACTAAGGGGGTGATTATTCAGTATTTTTGGAGTATGGATACGTGGCGTTCCATAAAGTTTAATTGGTAGAGAAGAGTAGGAGTTTACGGTTTATGTTGGGGATGTGAGAATAACATGGGGCTAAGTAATTGATGATTAGTTTGGAATATAGTCACGTGGTGTTTCAGGATTGTTAAATAATTTTCCTCATTTAAAAATAATACTATATGTACCAATTTGTACACTGTTTGGTGTACCAATTGATACTCTTTAACTACCTCTACTATCATAGAAAAAAGAAAAAACTATAAACATATTTTACTAGAGCTTAAACTATATTTTTGATTCAATTCCTTCTATTTTAACATTATATATTTTTCATAATGGAGTTTATTTTTATTTTTTTAATATTTTTTATAAATAGTATATTTGTTAAAAAAATAAAGGGCATATACAAATTTTTAAAAAAATCACGAAAATTATATGTCCATTATTTTCCTCACACTATATAATTTAATTATGATTGAAAGGGGAGGACATTTAAAATTTAAAAAAAAAAATCCACAAAAAGTCATTTAAAACTGAAGGCATTTATTTTTATGATAAAAAAAAATTTTAAAAAAAATTCATTATAAAAGTATATAATGTTAAAATAAAAAGAATTAAATAAACTGATAGTTTAGTCTCTATTTATTGTTTTTTTTTTCCTTTCATATGATAGTGGAAATAATTAAATATATTTAATACATCTTTAACAAGTACCTTACAGACAATTATTAAAAAAATTTAATATTGTATTTGATTAGAAGATTTAGAGAGAGTTTTAAAAAAAATAATAAAATAAAAATCGTGTGTAAAATTAAGTGAAATATAAATATATTTTATTTATATTTTACTTATTTTATTATTATTATTATTATTTTATAATCTTTTGCTAAATCTCTTATTTTTAATCTTTTTTTAAATTTTACAATCAAACTCAAACTAAATAATTAATAGACAAGTGTCAAGTGTTATAATTGTTTCTAAATTATCAAATAACCTCTTAGGCCTCGTTTGGGAACAGGTTAATTTTGTAATTTTTTAACTATTTGGCTAAAAAGATAGGTAAAAAAATCTTGTATGTTTGGGATGACTTTTTGGCTAACTACAAAAAGATGTGCAAAAAATAGAGAGAAAAGAGAATCTTTAACTTTTTTGGTATGAGTTGTTGACTTTTTTATTAATTTAATAATTTTTTGACTAATTAACTAAAAAAATAAATCCCCAAACGGGACCTTGGTGTTTATCACGTAATGAAGTGGGGGTCCTAACGGCTAATACCTGTCGGGACGAACCCCAAGAAAATCACCACCCTTCTCCCCATCATCTTTTTAAGCCGTCTGGGTCCTTCTATAAAATAAAAAAATAAAATAAAATAAAGTGAAAAAACAATGAATCGTTTGGATTGTGAAATGTGGGTTCACTCGTGACTGGCTTCTATTTTTTCTAATTTTAAAAAATCAATTTAATTTAATTTCAATATAATATGGAGTAATTTCAGATCTATGTTTAGAAAAATATTTTTAAATTAATAATAATTTTATAAATTGTAAAAAAAAAAATCATAAAATTTTCTATATGTTTATAATAATTTTTTGTAAATATCTCCATCATGAAAATTCCCCATCTAATAATGGTATGAGTGTGAGCCTTTACAAAAAAATAATTACAAATATATAGAAAAATTTATGATTTTATTTTTTTAATATTTATAAAATTATTATTAATTTAAAAATAGTTTTCTAAACATACACTAATCTGAAATTACTCCTTATTATATTAAAATATAATAAATTTCATAATTTTAATATAATTATATTGTTAACAGATTAAAAAATAGTGTAGTTGGTGTAAAATATAAACATAAATAAGAAAAAATTATATATTTATGTATGAAAAATATAATAATATTATATTTTTATTTATATAAATAACGAATTATTGATTAAAAAAATTAAAATTTATTATATAAATTAAAACTTCAAAATAAATCAATACAATTGTGTCGTAATTATGAGATTTGATTAGTGTAATTTGTTTTATTATGGGTTATTTTGAGAAGTTGGTTAAAAATTAAAATTTTAAATTTTTTTAATAAAATATATAAAAAATAAAAAGATAATACAATCTAAAAATTAAAAAAAAATTAAAAAAATTAACTTTTAACCAGCGGTCAAGTGCCGTTTTGAGAAGTGTCTAAAAAAGCTGCGTTTTGGGAGCAGCCCAAAAAACGCCAACCAGCCCAAAAACGCCAATCATCCCATTTGGCAAGAACCAAAAAAAGCAACATCCAAATTTACTAAACTACTATTTGGAATATTTTAATTAATTAATTCAAAAATCAAAAAGTAATCATATTTTGGTCATTTTAGAGTGATGTGACACTTTTAAAAAATATTAAATCAAAAATCAAAAAAGTCAACTTTTTATCAACTTCTCAAATCACTTTTGAAAAAGTCAAAATACTTAATAAAAAATCAAAAATCAACTTTTTACCAACTTCTCAAACCTCAAGTAAGCCTATAGAGATACATATAACATATATATAATATGACTTTGCTTTTGTGACAGTCAATTCATCTAGAAAAATTCTTTTCTGATGTACCCAAAAAAAAAAAAAAAAATTCATCAAGAAAAATTGGATTCCAGTTGGAATCCGAAGTAGAGAAAAAGTTATTCAATACATCACGTTATCATTTTGATATGACGTGCCAAGCTAATAAAATTTTTAAAAAATGATAGTTATGTTTTTGAATCAACACATTAGCAAAGTTTTAACAATTTTCCATGTATTGTGATTTGTTTTTCTTTAAATATTATGTTTATTTTCAGTTTTTTGAAAATATTTTTTAGAAAATTTTACTTTCTTATTTTTCATATTTTTTTATTAATTTTTTTAATATTGTAAGTAAATTTTTTAATTTTTAGACACACCTAACATAAATATACTTAAAAATATAATTTTCTTGAAAAAAATATTTAAAAAATTCACTAAATACCAAATCAATAAAAAAAATACCAAAATTTAGTATATTTTTCATATTTTTGTGTATCTATTAATTTTTTAAAATATTTTTTCACAAATATTTTACTTTTTAATATAAGGTACATTTAAAAAAAAGTTAAAAAAATACTTAAAATTATAGAAATATTCATTAAAAATAAAAAATATAAAAACTTAATTTTTTAAAAATTAAATTCAAAAAATTAAAACTAAAAACATTGATTATTTTCATTGGGTAGGCCACACTCTTGATGTGATATGCTGATCCATGAAATAACTTTTCCAAGCAAAGAGAGAGAGAGAGAGAGAGAGAGAGAGAGAGAGAGAGAGTTGGTTGCATTCGCTTTCTCTCTGTCACAGGTGAAATATCCTGTCTTTTCTTTTTCATTGATAAGAAACCTCCCATGTCCCTCAAACCGTCAACATAATAAATATTATTATTAAGAATTTATTTGATATTTTAAACAAAAAATATACTTTATTTAAATAACTGTATTTATTTAAATTATATTATTTTTTTATTTCTTAAAAATATTTTTATAAAAATTTAAATCTCAAACAGTATTGAAATATTGAATTAAAAATGTCTAAATTGATAATATATTTTAAAAGTTGATTTTCTTAATTATTGTACTGTCTTTATACAGTGATATACTAAAAAAATTGAATTCACCTTTATTAAATGTATAATAAACTAAAATTTACCGGATTCAAACATTTTGCCTTGAATAAACTATATAATATTCACATAAATGTATTACTTTTTTTTTTTTTTGGTTACTGGAAAATCCTACCACTCTTCTGCAAATTTAAGGCTCCATGAGGAGATCACCAAGGTGTCCTGTTGTCCGTTCCGAGTAAGAGACTATAATCTGGAAGCTTGTCCCGACCTTTCAAGACAAGTTTCGATTAAATCAGGCACAGTGGGGGAGCATTACACCTACATTAAGTAGCTGATTAGACATTCTTGAGGTCCAATCTTCTAACCAACAGTGCTTCACCTAAGAGATTAGCCCCAAGAAAAAATTAAATTTGTGACTCAGGAACTTAAATCCCATGACCATACCAACTAGTACTATTTTCATGACTCACGAATACAAACAAAATTGCAGTTGGTATTTCACGCGTTGGTTGGGTGTTAAAAGTCTTATAAAATGATTTTATTGTATATATATATTTTAATTTTTGTATGTCCTTTTCAATATGTACACAGGATATTTCGTGATGTGATGTAATGTGATATGAAACGAAGAAATTATAAATAAATAGAGTCATTCGTAAATATATTTGAATTCGACTTGATAATAGTTTTTTTTTTTTTTCGTTCAAACTTAAGTTTGAACTCGTTAAATTTTTAATAAACATCCTCGAACATCTTAAAACTTAGTTCGTAAGCTTGATTCATTAGTTGGCTCGTTTAATATTTATTATTTATATATTAAATAATATATAAATATGTATAAAAAATAAAATAAATATGTTATTTATATATTTAAAAAATATAAATCTAAATTAGTTAATTATGGATAGTGCATTTATATAATAGTGGTAGTAGATATTATTATTTTGATAAAATATTAATTTTTTTTTTAGAATGTTTATATATATTGTAGTTTTAATTATAACTTTAGTCTTATACGCAACTATGAATTTATAAATTTTTTAACTCGTTAAGACTCTTAAATTGGCTCGAGTTCGAATCAAGTCTAAGCTAAATCGGCTCAAGTTCGGTTCATTAAATTTTTATTGAGCCCGAGCTCAAGCTCGAGTTTGTTAAAATCTTAATAAATAAGTCCAAACATACTAAATCTCAACTCGACTCACCTCGTTTGTTGCCTTAATTATGAGTAGTAGTTATAGTACGGGGTAATTACGAGGGTGAAGAAAACAAATTACTATAAAAAATATTAGCAGACAAATGATTCTACGATGGAGTACAAGTGAAAAGTTGTAAGGTGTAAGTGTCACTTACATCCTTTCATGTTTATATATATTTTTTTTGTTCTAAAATATTAGTCTCTTATTTCATTTTTCATCGTTCTAAAATATTAATCTATTCTTAAAAATCAAGAAGTAAAATAATATGAATTTCCTACTTTAATTTTCTTTTAAATTCATTTACAACACAAAAAAATATAATTATGATAATTGACATTCTTAAAGTTTGAGATTCGTTATCAACCATATAAGTCAAGAAGTTTGGACCAAAAGACATGAACATCCTAGCCCTTTTACTCCTTCTAGGCTCATCTAAAACCTCAATTTGATCATCACTTTGATCTTGATCAGCAAAATGATCATTATCACTAGCAAGTTCATCAAATTGCTCCAAAGACCTCAGAACCCCTTCTTGGGTTCAGTAAGGAAAAATGTCTTCAAAGAAACATGCATTCCTTGACTCCATGATGGTATTCCTGTTTATGTCTAAAATTTCAAACTTATGTACAAGAAACCGATATGAACTACTATTATGTGCATAACCAATGAATATACAATTCACGGATTTCAGGTCTATCCTAACCAGTTTGGGTGTGGGTATCGCTACTTTTGCGAGACATCCTCACATTTGTAAGAATTTATAAGAACGCTTAACGCATTTCCATAACTCACACGAGGTCTTGCCTACCTTCTTCCGGGGTACTTTATTCAGAATGTAATTCGCGGAGAGAATTGCTTCCCCCCACATGTCTGTGACAATCCAAAACTTATCAACATTGCATTCATCATTTCCTTTAGCGTCCTATTCTTCCACTCAGCAAATCCATTTGACTGAGGAGAATAAGGCATCGCGGTTTGGTGGATAATCTCGGATTGAACATAAATCTCAATAAATGGTGATTCATACTTACCACCACAATTACTTCTTAAAGCCTTAATTTTGCAGCCTTATTGATTCTCAACTTCATTCTTATAAAAAAACAAAATTTTCAATAGCCTCCTCTTTGCTTTTGAGCAAATAGATAAAACAATACTTAGTGCAATCATCAACAAAAGTGACGAAGTCACTACAATAAAGCTGAGTTTTTATGGCTCCACATTAACGGCATACAGTAAATGCAAGCTGTAGTTTCTTACTTTTACGACTTACTTTTTTTGCATATCGTAAATAATTTTCCAACCACGACGTGCATATGGCATGCCGTTAATACATCAACTATATATGACACGCGTATACCAGCTGAGAGGGAGATTTATGATCTGGATTAGGCCGTGGTAATGGTCGGACAGATTTGGGCCAGACAAGATTGGGCCGAGGTAGCGCGGTCCTATGCTGAAAGGATTTGCTCGGTTAAGGAAAGGCGTGATTGGACCGAGCTACATAGCTGCATGGTATAAAGGCCAGTCAAGTGAGATGTCCAGCGCCAGGAAAGGCGTGGTGGACCGGGGTTCATGAGTTAGCCCAGCAGGAAGGCCGACGTCAAACCAGCATGAGCTGTCCCGAGCTCGGCTCTGTCGGGATGCAGCCGAGCTCGGTCCTTATTAAGCGCGACAAGCGGAGCGCTCTGGCTAGTTGCATAGCACGGCCGTTGATAGTCGAGAAGATGCAGCCCGGCTGCCGAGCTCCCAATGCAGTGGGCTGGCAGTCGGGTTAGGTGATGTTCAGTAAGATTTATGCTGACAGATGGGGTAGCAGAACCACGTGTCGAGAGATCACTGGGAGTAGATTTGGGGCGCAGAAGGTATATAAGCAAGTCTGCGCCCCTATGCTGGACAGAGGAACACTTGGTAAGGAAATTCTTATACTCAAACACTCCTCTCTCTCTTTCTATCCTAAGGTGTGTGCTAACTTGATCGTCGGAGGGTTTTTCCGGTCACTCACCGCCGGGTAGCTCACCGTTATTTGCTCGCAGGTGATCGGACATAAACGGAGCTCGGAAGAAAGGAGTACGGGCTTGCCGGAATATTTGCTCCCCGTACAATTGGCGCCGTCTGTAGGAATCTTGACAGACAAAACCTTGTCTTCCAGGCTCATCTGATCGCCGTCTATGGCGAACAACGATGAGATTCTGTTGTCTGCTATCGACGGAGTTACCCTTGAGTCAGGCAAACAGAGAGAAGGACATCCAGCCATTCCTCCTATGGTGGACGTGGAGACTTCTCCCGGAGGACATTCAAGAGACGCGCGAGATAAGCGCGGAAGAAGCTTTGGTCATTCTCGGAGTCCAGACAGTCACCGGCGGCAGAGAGAATCGCACGCCAAACGACTGGAACGCAAGCTAAGGGACCAAGACGCCGTCATCCAGAGAATGGCGGCGGAGATAGAAGCTCTGAAACGGCATGTCAAGGGGAAGGGTGTTGCTAGAGTGGAAGACCATAGTGAGCGCACTCAAACATGCCGTTCAGGCAGTCAGAGCCAGCGCCATACCCCCTCCCTTTCTATCGCCAGTAGTTACAGGGTGGGAGATTCAGATGTGCTTGTAGAGAAGTCTAGCGTGCAAGATAGTACCTACCATCCTTTGCGTCCGGCGGCGACGTCGAGATATTCCTACTCCGTTCGTTCAGGTGACTTGCGGGTTGTCTTAAAGGATCGAGCTCGCCGACAGGAGACTAAAAGGGTGCCGGCGCTCCGACGGCTATCTTACGGGGTTTTAAGGAAGGCCATGGGCAACACACTTGTGCCGGGTGAAGGCAAGCTAGGGGCAAATTGGGAAGGACCCGACAAGATAACTGGTCTGGCGGGCGAGAGGGCATACCACTTGGAGGACTTGGAGGGAAGAGGAATACCCCAGCCATGAAGTGAAGTACTTTTGCTGAACTTTTCTATTTCAGCCGAGATGATTTACTCCGGCTCAATGAGCCGAGATGATTTACTCCGGCCAAATGAGTTGATGATTTGCTCAACTCTGAACTTTTAGCCGAGATGATGTACTCCGGCGAAATAAGTTGATGATTTGCTCAACTCTGAAGTTTCAGCCGAGATGATGTACTCCAGCGAAATAAGTTGATGATTTGCTCAACTCTGAAGTTTCAGCCAAGATGATTTATTCCGGCCAAATGAGTTGATGATTTGCTCAACTCTGAAGTTTCAGCCGAGATGATTTACTCCGGCCAAATGAGTTGATGATTTGCTCAACTCTGAAGTTTCAGCCGAGATGATTTACTCCGGCGAAATGAGTTGATGATTTGCTCAACTCTGAAGTTTCAGCCGAGATGATGTACTCCTGCGAAATAAGTTGATGATTTGCTCAACTCTGAAGTTTCAGCCAAGATGATGTATTCCGGCCAAATGAGTCGAGATGATTTACTCTGGCCAAATGAGTTGATGATTGCTCAACTCTGAAGTTTCAGCCGAGATGATGTACTACGGCGAAATAAGTTGATGATTTGCTCAACTCTGAAGTTTCAGCCAAGATGATGTACGCCGGCCAAGTGAGTCGATGGTTTGCTCAACTCAGAAGCTTCAGCCGAGATGATTTACTCCGGCCAAATGAGTTGATGATTTGCTCAACTCTGAAGTTTCAGCTGAGATTATGTACTCCGGCGAAATGAGTTGATGATTTGCTCAACTCTGAAGTTTCAGCCGAGATGATGTACTCCTGCGAAATAAGTTGATGATTTGCTCAACTCTGAAGTTTCAGCCAAGATGATGTATTCCGGCCAAATGAGCCGAGATGATTTACTCTGGCCAAATGAGTTGATGATTGCTCAACTCTGAAGTTTCAGCCGAGATGATGTACTACGGCAAAATAAGTTGATGATTTGCTCAACTCTGAAGTTTCAGCCAAGATGATGTACGCCGGCCAAGTGAGTCGATGGTTTGCTCAACTCAGAAGTTTCAGCCAAGACGGTTTACAACGGCAAAAGGAGTTGATGTTTTGCTCAACTCAAGGCTCTAGCCAAGATGCTTTATCCCAGCAGGAAGCTCAGAGGATGGCGGTGCGAACAACCGTGGAAGAGATCTAGGAAGTTTGGTTTTGGAAGACGTCAGTCAGAAGGCCGAGGAAAAGGGGCAATTGACAATCATTTTTGTGGAAAGACCAGAGTTCCTTGCCAAGCTGATGTTGCTCGACGAAAAGCAAGTCGCGGAGCGGACCTTGCTCGCGGACCTTGGAAGTTCCTTGCCAAGCTGATGTTACTCGCCAAGAAGGAAGTTGCGGAGCGGACCTTGCTCGTTTTCCTCGGAGTTCCTTGACCGAGCTGATGTCGCTCGCTAAGAAGCAAGTCGCGGAACGGACCTTGCTCGCCGACCTTGGAAGTTCTTTGCCGAGCTGATGTTGCTCGCCAAGAAGGAAGTCGCGGAGCGGACCTTGCTTGCCTTCCTCGGAGTTCATTGACCGAGCTGATGTTGCTCGCCAAGAAGCAAGTCGCGGAGTGGACCTTGCTCGCCGACCTTGGAAGTTCCTTGCCGAGCTGATGTTGCTCGCCAAGAAGGAAGTCGCGGAGTGGACCTTGCTCGCCTTCCTTGGAGTTCCTTGCCGAGCTGATGTTGCTCGCCAAGAAGCAAGTCGCGGAGTGGACCTTGCTCGCCGACCTTGGAAGTTCCTTGCCGAGCTGATGTTGCTCGCCAAGAAGAAAGTCGCGGAGTGGACCTTGCTCGCCTTCCTTCGAGTTCCTTGCCGAGCTAATGTTGCTCGCCAAGAAGGAAGTCGCGGAGCGGAACTTGCTCGCCGACCTTGGAAGTTCCTTGTCGAGCTGATGTTGCTCGCCAAGAAGGAAGTCGCGGAGCGGACCTTGCTCGCCTTCCTTGGAGTTCCTTGACCGAGCTGATGTTGCTCCCCAAGAAGCAAGTCGCGGAGCGGACCTTGCTCGCTGACCTTGGAAGTTCCTTGCCGAGCTGATGTTGCTCGCCAAGAAGGAAGTCGGGGAGTGGACCTTGCTTGCCTTCCTTGGAGTTCCTTGCCGAGCTGATGTTGCTTGCCAAGAAGGAAGTCGCGGAGCGGACCTTGCTCGCCTTCCTCGGAGTTCCTTGCCGAGCTGATGTTGCTCGCCAAGAAGGAAGTCGCAGAGCAGACCTTGCTCGCCTTCCTCGGAGTTCCTTGACCGAGCTGATGTTGCTCGCCAAGAAGGACGTCGCGGAGCGGACCTTGTTCGCCTTCCTCGGAGTTCCTTGATCGAGCTGAAGTTGCTCGCCAAGAAGGAAGTCGTAGAGCGGACCTTGCTCGCCTTCCTCAGAGTTCCTTGACCGAGCTGATGTTGCTCGCCAAGAAGGAAGTCGTGGAGCAGATCTTGCTCGCCTTCCTCGGAGTTCCTTGACCGAGCTGATGTTGCTCGCCAAGAAGCAAGTCGCGGAGCGGACCTTGCTCACCGACCTTGGAAGTTCCTTGCCGAGCTGATGTTGCTCGCCAAGAAGGAAGTCGCGGAGTAGACCTCACTCACCTTCTTGGGAGTTCCTTGCCGAGCTGATGTTGCTCGCCAAGAAGGAAGTCGCGGAGCAGACCTTGCTCGCCTTCCTCGGAGTTCTTTGACCGAGCTGATGTTGCTCGCCAAGAAGGAAGTCGCGGAGTGGACCTTGCACGCCTTCCTTGGAGTTCCTTGACCGAGCTGATGTTGCTCGCCAAGAAGGAAGTCGCAGAGCGAACCTTGCTCGCCTTCCTTGGAGTTCCTTGTCGAGCTGATGTTGCTCACCAGAAGGAAGTCGCGGAGCGGACCTTGCTCGCTGACCTTGGAAGTTCCTTGCCGAGCTGATGTTGCTCGCCAAGAAGGAAGTCGCAGAACGGACCTTGCTCGCCTTCCTTGGAGTTCCTTGACCGAGCTGATGTTGCTCGCCAAGAAGCAAGTCGCGGAGCGGACCTTGCTCGCCGACCTTGGATGTTCCTTGCCGAGCTGATGTTGCTCGCCAAGAAAGAAGTCGCGGAGCGGACCTTGCTCGCCTACCTTGGAGTTCCTTGCCGAGCTGATGTTGCTCGCCAAGAAGGAAGTCCCGGAATTGACCTTGCTCGCCTTCCTTGGAGTTCTTTGCCGAGCTGATGTTGCTCGCCAAGAAGGAAGTCGTGGAGTGGACCTTGCTCGCCTTCCTCGGAGTTCCTTGATCGAGCTGATGTTGTTCGCCAAGAAGGAAGTTGGGGAGCGGACCTTGCTCGCCTTCCTCGGAGTTCCTTGACCGAGCTGATGTTGCTCGCCAAGAAGGAAGTCGCGGAGCGGATCTTGCTCTCCTTCCTTGGAGTTCCTTGACCGAGCTGATGTTGCTCGCCAAGAAGGAAGTCGCGGAGCGGACCTTGCTCGCCTTCCTCGGAGTTCCTTGACCGAGCTAATGTTGTTCGCCAAGAAGGAAGTCGCGGAGCGGATCTGGCTCGCCGACCTTGGATGTTCCTTGACTGAGCTGATGTTGCTCGCCAAGAAGGAAGTCGTGGAGCGAACCTTGCTCGCCTTCCTTGGAGTTCCTTGACCGAGCTGATGTTGCTCGCCAAGAAGGAAGTCGCGGAGCAGACCTTGCTCGCCTTCTTTGGAGTTCCTTGGCCGAGCTGATCTTGCTCGCCAAGAAGGAAGTCGTGGTGCGGACCTTGCTCGCCTTCTAAGTGCGGTCACCGTCTTGCAGACTAAGAACCGAGGAAGAGTTACCCCAGTCAGATAGGTAATCCCAGTCACGCTTGCGCGGATTGAATTAAGGGGCAATTGAGAGGGAGATTTATGATCTGGATTAGGCCGTGGTAATGGCCGGACAGATTTGGGCCAGACAAGATTGGGCCGAGGTAGCGCGGTCCTATGATGAAAGGATTTGCTCGGTTAAGGCAAGGCGTGATTGGACCGAGCTACATAGCTGCATGGTATAAAGGCCAGTCAAGTGAGATGTCCAGCGCCAGGAAAGGCGTGGTGGACCGGGGTTCATGAGTTAGCCCAGCAGGAAGGCCGACGTCAAACCAGCATGAGCTGTCCCGAGTTCGGCTCTGTCGGGATGCAGCCGAGCTCGGTCCTTATTAAGCGCGACAAGCGGAGCGCTCTGGCTAGTTGCATAGCACGGCCGTTGATAGTCAAGAAGATGCAGCCCGGCTGCCGAGCTCCCAATGCAGTGGGCTGGCAATCAGGTTAGGTGATGTTCAGTAAGATTTATGCTGACAGATGGGGTAGCAGAACCACGTGTCGAGAGATCACTGGGAGTAGATTTGGGGCGCAGAAGGTATATAAACAAGTCTGCGCCCCTATGCTGGACAGAGGAACACTTGGTAAGGAAATTCTTATACTCAAACACTCCTCTCTCTCTCTCTATCCTAAGGTGTGTGCTAACTTGATCGTCGGAGGGTTTTTCCGGTCACTCACCGCCGGGTAGCTCACCGTTATTTGCTCGTAGGTGATCGGACATAAACGGAGCTCGGAAGAAAGGAGTACGGGCTTGCCGGAATATTTGCTCCCCGTACACCAGCCGTTAAAAATATTGAACATTTCACGGCACACAAAAAGCCAACCGTTAAAATTATTACACTTTTTACGGCGCACAAAAAGTCAATCGTTAAAATGTACACTTTCCATGCCACACATATGCTAGCTGTTAAAAGTATTTTATTTTTCACGACATGCAATTTTTGTCGTGAATAGTATGGCCAAAATAAAAATAGGCACCAAAATAAAAATTTGAGTGCCAATCACCAAACAAAAATATATTAAAATTTTGAGTTTTTACTAAATAACTCTTTTGCTTTCTAATTCGTCCAAACAGAAAGGGAACATAGGGTTTCAATCTCTCTCTCTGTGATGATGATGAAGGTCGAATGAATTGTTGAGGGTTACTAGGCTTATCTCATCTCCTTTTCAGCTGTGAATCTGAAATCAAAGGAAGGTTTCAATCTCTCTTTGGACACCGCTTCTTCTTCTAGGTCTTCATCTTCATCTTGAACAGAACCAAAAAATCTCTATCTCTCTCTCACTCTCTGTTCTTCTTGAGCAGAACCAAAAAACACTACCTAGAAAGACCCACTCTTTGTTCCCTTACATCCCTTACAATCCTACGGATTTCAATTTACAACTCGCAAGGGATAAGATTTGTATTCAGTCGCTGTTGTACCGACGCTGCTTCCTTCGAACTCGCAAGGTAATTTCGAGTCGCTGTTGTTGATTATGTTGTTTCTCTCTCCTCCTTTGAACTCGGCTGATGACTGTTTTTGTTTTTTGCTGTGTTGGGTTAGCGTTCTTCTTTATACCATAGTTTTCCCCTAATATAATTGATTGATTTTGTGATCCCTCCCTATTTTGTATGAGTTAGTTTGTGAAATTTCTGACAGCTCACCGATTCTCTAGCCTTAATCACCGCATAGCCCGTCATCCAATCGTAATCTCTCATCTCCTTCCCTTCTCCCTCTCTCTCTCTCTACTAATTCCTCTCTCCATTTTCCTCTTCTCTTCTGAACCCATTTCCTCATATGGGTTTTTACTTTTTTTGGCCTTTCTCAAAGTTTTGTTTCGTGATATCAATCTTTTTGTTCTGAGTTATACATTCTAGGGATTTCACAGTTTCGAATATGTTCGAAACTTGAAATCTTCACCTGCTTATTCTTTATTTAGCTCTTTTCTATAATTTCTTTTTCTAGGTACCACCAAATTCACTCACTTTTCAATTGGTTTTGAGTTTCCAATCATTATTTTAAAAAAGAAAAAAAATTAAAATTAGAATTAGGTTCTGTTCTGGTCTTGTGGAAACAGAGATTAATGGTTAACAGTTACAACACAATTGAATCATTTTAAGGTCTCATAGTTTTTGACCAATTTTTATTATTGATAAAAAAATTTATCTCAGCCCTTTGTGTTCATGGTCATTTTGGAGTTTCTTGGAATTAATTCATTTTATTGTTAGACAAGTGTTTGGCTTGGAGAATTGAAGTAGGTTAGGATGGGCCAAACATAGATGCATCAGGGGCATTGGTGTTTTATTGGGCTTTCTCATTTGTTTGCAATATGATGAGGGTTAAGTTAAAGATAAAGAGATTAGAGAGCACTAGTAATCGACAAGTGACCTATTCGAAAAGAAGGAATGGAATCTTGAAGAAAGCTAAAGAATTATCCATATTATGTGACATTGACATTGTCCTTCTCATGTTTTCTCTAACTGGAAAGGCAACATTATTCCGCAGAGAGCGCAGGTATTTTCAAGTCTCCAATTATGCCTATATAAAAATGTTCATGAAATTTGATGGATGGCATGACAAATTAAATAAAATTCACTAGGATTTATGTGCACCATTTATCATTTCTTGAAATCATGTGTTTTTTTTTTTCAACAACATTGAAGAGGTTATTACAAAATTTGCTCAACTGACACCAAAATTCGCTCAACAAATTTGCAGCTGGAGTTCTTCTCTCTCTTTGCCCTATAAATTGCAATTTTTGTGCCCTAATTGATTTTTCCTTGCCAAATGCATTTTTGTTCTTTCCAGATTTCTATTTTAGTGCTAATTCCTCTATTAGTTTCATCCATTAGATCTGTCAATTAAGTTCTGGACTAAAAATCTCAAAATATTTCAAAAAGGAAATGACATTTTAAAAACTGCATTTTTTCACTTCAATTAATGAAACTAATAAAAGTCACAGTCTATTGAATATGGCATCTGCTAAATGCTAATAGCGAGAGCTTAAACTATTTTCTCCTTTTCATCTTCCCTGGAGAGCAGATAGAGTGGTTTTATGGGTTTGAATTACAATCTAAATATTTGTTTGTCTGGTGTTCGACTAGACTGTACACTATTGTTTTGTGCCTTTATGGTTGAACAGTAGCACTTTAAATCTTTCGGGTTTCTATTTTTATGGCTATGAAAATTCTGGCAAACAAGTGTTTCGATTGGATATTTATTTCTTGGTGGTGATGAAAGTTTAGGGTGCATTGCGAAAAAAGTGGTGAAGAAAGCTTAGAGATGGAATCGGTGTATGCACCGAAGTGCCACATATCACATGAAGTGAACCATTTACATGAGGGCTTAAGCATGTAAGTGCTATTGCTAAATTGATAGTATTATTTCTTTTCTGTTAAATCCTTGGTTTTTACGATGTTCTTGACCTGATTAACTCTTGCTACTTGTGTCTGAGTTTGAGTTCTGGTGCTTATGAGATGGACTCCCCGTCTCTCCAACTTGACGATGTCTCTTTCCTAGCAATCGTAATTATTATAGCTTTAAAAAATTTCATAATTTCAATGGAGTTACCCTAGACCTGACTGGTTTCTTTGCTAGTTATTGCAGGATATAATTTTAAGTTCATAACACCTTAAAGGGGAACTTAAAATAAAAAATTTCAAAACTATGACATGTTTTGCATTCATGAGAGTTTTATGTTGGAAGTACACATGATTTTTACTTAGCTAATTGTATTGAAGTGAAATTGCTATGGTTGTATTCTAAAATTATGTTTAAAGAATCTTAGTTTAAGTCATTAAAATTTTCTAGAAGATGCTGTTTATGATTAGGTAAGTTTACATTAATGATATTTGTTTTGGCCTTTTCTGATAAATTATTTAGTTTGTATTCTTGTATCATCATTGAGAGGGCAATTTATGAGTAAATCGGGCCGAGCTGGGTAATGGGTCGTTCTATGGGCCATAATAAGAAGGGCTTAGTAAGTGGGCCACAGTCCAGGTGTTAGCTCGGTCCAGGTATGGAAGGGACCTAGCATGTGTTAGCTCGGTCCAAGAATAATCACGGTCACCACGGCCGGAGTAGAGATAGTTGGCTCGGTCAGGGTATTCGAAGCTGAGGTATGGTGCTTTGACTTGATAGACCTCGTTCTGGTTGGCGCGGTGGAAGCTTGCCGAGGTTAGTTCGGTCTCAATGGGCACAACCGAGGTAAAAACAGATAAAAGAAGGGATGAGCTAAGGCATAGCTCGGTTTGAGTTGTCATTTCCGCATGACAATACTAGCTCGGTCGTGGTAGGCATGACAATACATGCCCCCTCGCCATTCAGAATATTGTGGTAGGCATACTACGCCATCGCAAGCAGAGAGTAGGAGCCTCAGAACAGGCGACACTCAATCAAGGACTTCCAGGACTCGTTACTCCAGGTCTGAGAGAACGAGAACATTGAGGTCTTACACTGAGGGAAGCACCTATCGGCCCTCACGTATGCACCAGACATCATCCAGGCAAACGGAGTTGCCTAGATTGTTCGACTTACAGACTGTGCTTGAAGAAAGGGCACGATGAAATGAGGATACCAGGGCATGCGACCCTCGCAGAGTTTCAGCCCTTGAGCGGTTGGCTCCTCGGACGCATGGAAGCGTCGAGGTGGGAATGCCAATACCACGTCTTGCTTACGAACCGACAGACAAAGCATTAGCAAAGCTACATAGCTCGTCGTTCGTTCCGGCGATTGAGAACGCACCATTACCTTCAGGCTTCATCTAGCCTAAATTTACGACTTACGAGGGGAAGACAGACCCTTACATGCACCTGAGCCACTTTTGTCAGGTCATGGCAGTATACTGACGGAACGAGGCTTTGATGTGCATCCTATTCCCATCTAGCCATGGCGACCTAGGTTTAACCTGGTTCGAAAGGCTACCAGAAGACAGCATAGCCTCCTGGGCGCAATTAGCGGAGACGTTCGTGACAAGGTTCAGAACGAACACCAAGACACCAGTAGAGATTGATCAGTTACTCTCTATTGACATGGGCGACAAGGAGACGTTGAGATCCTACAACAGTCGTTATTGGGAGACCTTCAACCAGATAGGAGATTGCCCCACAAAACTCCCCATCGCGCAATACAAAAGAGGTCTTCCAGTCGAAAACAGGCTGAGGGACTCAATTACCATGACGCCTCCTGTAGACGGCGCCCGCGTGGGCCTCGCTGCTACAGTTCGGACTCGATTTGTGTCGCGGTTCTTAATCTGAACCAAAGAGTCCAAATCTGGCAAATCGTTTTGAGAAACAGATTTTTGAAAAAGTAGTGCCAAACATGGACTGCTTTGCCAGATACAGAGTCGCCACCTAAATATTTTTTGTGGGAGAATTTAGGAAACCCTGACTCGGTGCCGAAGGCCACATGTCCGTCATCACCGGAGTTGTCTCGGCTCGGGAGCTTGGGTACGATCGGGGAAGGTCAGCTATGAGCACCCCCTTTCGCCCGGTCCGAAGACCGGCCTCTACTAACCGTGATATCCTTTTTTGAAAACTTTACGTGTTCTAAAACCAATTATTAGCCTAGAATTACTATGTTATGCGCACAACAAACAAGTATAGACTAGATTGCCTAATTTGGAAATAAACATTGCATATCCGTTCGGTTTGAAAATGCTTTGGAATTTGCTACTCGCAAGTAGGCTAAAATACGGATTTCAACGAGTTTTTCCAACTCAAACAATCCAACCTTCACCCATAGGCGTTCAAAATAGTTTAACACATAAGCATCTAGCCACATGTTAAGCATGCTGTCATGGCAATATTCACACTCATGTGATATGCTAAAGCGGAAACACTTACATAGTACTCCGTGCCAAAACAAAGAACTTGTTAGCAAACAGGCATGATCCAAGTCCATGTGAAGTGCCTAATGCATCGCATACAAAATGTTACTAGAATAGGCTAGGCTATCCTAAACATGTTATGTGAAAATGCACAATTGTCACATATTCAATTTTTTGATTTGAAGTACGAATGCAATTAGCATGATGTACCGAGCTTAATGCATGTAATACAAAATGCATGAATGCACGCATGCATAGCATAAGGTATGCTGAATTTAAACATGCCCTAATCTACCACCGTAAGCAGGTAAATAAAAGGGAAGAAAGAAGTGGGGTTGGAAGACATACACACCACCCACACACACTTATTACAGATTTACCCTCACTCGGAGGGACCGAATAAATATTACAAATTAATTAACTACGCAAGCTAATTAATATTACAAATTAACTAATTTAATTAACAAATTAAATAAATTAATTAAAGCAGGAAAACGCCTCGGGAAGCGCGCCACCATGCATGGGCTGCTTCTGTTTTCCTTCCTTTCCTCCTCTGGAGGCTGTCAAAGCCTCAGGACTGATCCCTTGGACAGAGAGGATCACCACCGGCTGATTGAAATTGCCACCGGCAGTGTGGTATGGCCATCGGCACAAAATTGAATCTGTCGGCAGAGAAAATGGTGCCGGTCGGCACATTACACTGCCGGTCGGCAGAGTATTCCTGCAGAACCTGCAACTCACAGCAACAGAGGGCAAAACAAAGCATGGCAACACAATTCAAGGCATGTACGCACCAACCACGTCCCTTATCATTGTGATGACTCAAAGGGACATGTACCTCGGTTCTCGGACCACCAATCACGCATTTCCATGCATGATGGCCCAAAGAACCAAGTATGCAACTTTGATTTCAAATGTATGCAAACCAATCAAACAAAACTCCCAATCCCTATCACCCAAGTCAAGGGACAAGGAATGCATGCAAGATGCAATGCAACCTAGGCATACAAGCTAAGGATGCAACATGGCATGGCAAAGCACTTATGCAAGCATACAAGCATACATATGGCAATGCAAATAAATGGAAAGATGGACTTATACATGAATTAGGCAGCTCGAAAATAGACCTAAAACAGTGGCCATAAGTGCTAAAGAGTGAGGGCTAAATGGCATACACACACACATGCACATAAGGACCAACACTTAAGCACAAATCAAGCAACATTCAAACACACTTGAAAGGGACAAACATGAACAATTAGCATGCATTATAAGCCTTGAAATCATGCTAATACATGGTGCCAAACCAAGCAACAAATCAAGCCAAGCATGCACCAAATGGCCTAAGTGTTCAAAGCAAATCAATGAGGCATTGAACTACACTTAACATGACCAAACATGGCATGAAAAGAAGGACCAAAATCAGAGGTTTAGCATGTTAAAACAAAGCTAAAGGACTACTTAGATGTCATCTAAGTGACTCAAAAAACAAAGACATGCATAAACAACGAAACTTGGAGCATTGCTACACAAGCTTCCAAAGCATTAAAGAGGCATGCAAGGCAATCAAACAAGCATGGAAATGAGACTGAAATGGCATGTAGAATGATCCCAAATCACCAAAACAATGCAAAGATGGCATGCTACACATGCACATACTCAAGGCCAACAAGCCCAAATACAAAGGAGCTATATAATGCATGCTAAAATCAACCCAAATACTTATGGACAGACCTAGAACATGGCAAAATAAGCACATAATCTTCACAAGACTAAGGCCTCGTTTGGCAAGAGGCTATTTTAGCCAATTAGCCAAAAAGTTACTAAATTAGCCAAAAAGCCAACAATCCATACCAAAAAGTCAAAGATTCTCTTTTCTCTCTACTTTTTGCACATCTTTTCGTAATTAGCCAAAAAGTCATCCCAAACATACAAGTTTTTTTTACTTACTTTTTTAGCCAAATAGCCAAAAAGTTACTAAATTAGCCTGTTCCCAAACGAGGCCTAAGCCTAAAACATGCTCCAACAAAGGCTAACAACCTAAGGCACATTAAGGCATTACATGGCAACTATGCTAAACATGCATGGAGTTCCAAAACTAACTTGAAATCATGTTATATTATGGATATATAAGCATGAAAAACAAACCAAACATGCTCAACACACACTCAAGCATAGGCTTCCTTAAGAGGTCAAAATATGCCCTTTTCAAGGACAACAAGGAGAGGGGGTGGCCCTCTCCTTCTTGGGACTTCAAAGCATCATCTTCACCACTGAAATCCCTCAAGATTTCAGTGGTGAAGAGACCTCAACACCAAAATCCCGGAGCTAGCACAAAATGGCTCAAAAAGAGGCCTTTTGAGGTCTAAGGGTGGTCAACAACCCTCAAACAACAAAACACTCTTAATAAACAATAAAGAGGGCCTAAAAAAAGAACTTTTTTATGTTATACAATAATCACAAAAACAGCTCTAAGATAGGTATAAAATCAATGCAAAAATGGGGAAAAAAAGGACTAGAATCTCACCCTTGAAGACCCCTTTACAAATGATGCTCCAATGACCTCCTTTGGCTTGAATCCAACACCAAAATCTCAAAACAAACCCTTTAGAACCTCAGCTCCAAGAGGAAGGTGAAACACTAGGTGTTTGTGTGCAATAGTGAGACACAAAACACCTAGTGAACAAAATGAGAGGGAAAGAGAGATAGAATGTGTATCTCACCCAAACCCTAGAACAAGAGCTCAACAATGGCTGTTTTGCTCTCCAAAATATCCTAAGTCTAACCTTCTCTCCCCCCTTTTGCCTTAGAGAGAGCTTCTCTCTATATGTCTCTTGTAAAGCTTACAAGACAAGCTTTGCAAGAGGGAGATCCCTCCGTACACGTGTATGGAGGGATGCAATAGCAAGACAGCTGTCTAAAAATATCTGCAAAAGCAGATGAACAGCAATCGGCCGGCCAAAAATGCCATCTTGGCCAAAAAGAGTGCCGGTCGGCAACAAAAAGTGCCGGCCGGCAAACTATATTGCCGGTGGCAGCAGACACCAGCCGGTGGCCTCTAGCCAATGCCGGTGGTGGGTGGGGATGGTCTACAAGCCCCACCCTGCCTCTCAAGGGCAAGATGCAAGTGTTTGGTGCAAAACCAGACACTAAACGGTCAAGTTCGGAGATCCTGAGGCAAGGCGCGCGAGCTGAGGCCTCCGGGAACTCCAAACGAACACAAACATGGAAGATCACCGTGTGTTCAAACAGTGACGTCCAAGTCTTGAGGACGGTCAAAAATGGGGTGTCTACAGTTGCCCCTCTTTGACAGAACTCGAAAGTCATAACAATGACGGGAGTGAATGTCAAAGCCCAGAGACGACCCATTTTTGACAAGGCCGAAGACTTAGACAAACATGCAAGACAAACAAGGTATGCGCCCAGAGGCAGGGGCAAAATGCAAGACAATGCACGAAGCCGAGCATAACTTATGATCATGCAAAGAAAGCTGTAATGAAGCAAACATGCGACAGTTTTAAGCTAGCATACCAAACTACACTACAATGCAGAAAGGATGTAAGAGAATTATGGAATTCTCAATACGTCTCACTCGGGAGATACAATACCTGTGCGGCTCGTCTGGTTGCACCAGCTTCAAATGAACCGTACATACAATATCGTGCCTGCAAAGAAAACAAACTTAACAGGCACAATATGGTTAGCAACATGCATGACAATGCAAAATGGATGCAAAACGATATGCAATATATACAAAACAATGTATAAATAATGCAAATGAAGATGCAATGTAATTGAAACAATGCAAGCTACATGCAAAGCATTTGAATCGTGATCCAATCACGAACGGTTCGAAACCACACCTATGTCAAATAGATTGATGGAGATAACAAGTCTGTCTACCATAGAACGGTCAACTGAACTATGAGTATTGTAGACAGACGCAAGAACAAGTATTGGGTGGAATCAACATAAGTGGGGAAACGACCCACTGGAGAAAGGACTACGATCCTAATGCCAGATGCAAAAATTACACTACAATGTAATACATGAATATGGCACGCGGGCCAAACCAAATCTTGCCTAGGAAAGGCATGTACGCATACAGGCCATGTGTAACACAGAAAAGGTGCTGCAACCCTCAACCAACATACCAGCGTGGAATCGGCGCGATACACATGCAGAACTGTGTTTTAACATGAAAAGTAAGGGCACATACCAGACCAAGCTCAACCTGGAAAGGCACAAGCCATAGGCGGAAGATGATGCAATGAATGCATGCAATCTACAATGCAATATCTACAAATATGCGATTGAGTGGATATTTACAACATGCATGACAATGCAGTGCAATGCGACCTACTGGGGAAAATGCAATGGATGCATGCAAGCTACAATGGAAATGCATGACAATGCACTATGATGCAATGACTATGATTGCAACTTTCCCTATCTAACCAACAGGGTGATATACTAGGTTGGTTCAGTATCCAGAACTGAGGCGCAGACAAGCTGCCTCAACCTATGGGGCTTCCATACAGATTTCAAGCCGAGGGTAAACCTCTAGGTATTTAAACCAGACTTTAGTCTCGGAACTCTCGAACCTTTGCGTTCTTAGGCATAAGCCGTTCGAACTCTAGTTTCCACCGTCCCAGTTGGTCTTCTAGGAACTCATCGCAAACATAGGTAGGTGGCTTTACCAGACCACCGAAAGTCGTTCGGGCATGACAAACACCAAAGCAATTGCACCTTTAGAGGATTTAAGGTCTCCTAGACCGGAATGCAAAATGTATGCATGACAATGCATGTTTTGTTGTTTTTTTTTTTGTTTTTGAAATGCAAATGATGTATGAAATGCATGTTGCATGGAATGCGCGACAACACGCGGCTCAAGAAGTGCACGGCAATGCGAACACTAAAGGTCTTACACCTTCCAAGGATTTAAGGTCTCCTAGACCGTACGTGTTTAAGGTCTCGCCAGACCATGCGTGTTTAAGGTCTCGCCAGACCGGCGGTATTGCACGACAGTATGATGCGCAAAATAGCGCAATGCGTTAGGCAACACGAGTGCACAGGACAGTGCGATGGAATGCATGCAAAATGCAATGAGATGCGCAAAATAGCGCGAAATTTGAAATGCACAGAACAGTGCGATGCGCAGAACAGCGCGAGATTTGAAATGCACAAAACAGTGCGATGCGCAGAACAGCGCGAGGTTTGAAATGCACAAAACAGTGCGATGCGCAGAACAGCGCGAACAATTTTGAAATGCACAAAACAGTGCGATGCGCAGAACAGCGCGAGGTTTGAAATGCACAAAACAGTGCTACGGTTTGAAATGCACAAAACAGTGCGATGATTCGAATTGCACAAAACAGTGCTACGGTTTGAAATGCACAAAACAGTGCGATGATTTGAAATGCACAAAACAGTGCGACGGTTTGAAATGCACAAAACAGTGCGACGATTTGAAATGCACAAAACAGTGCGATGATTCGAATTGCACAAAACAGTGCTACGGTTTGAAATGCACAAAACAGTGCGATGATTTGAAATGCACAAAACAGTGCGACGGTTTGAAATGCACAAAACAGTGCGATGCGCAGAACAGCGCGAACAACTTTGAAATGCACAAAACAGTGCGATGCACAAGACAGCGCGAGGTTTGAAATGCACAAAACAGTGCAATGCTAAGTGCGACATGCATGCCATACGGAATGTAAATGGGCTTAAATGCGCAACAACGCACGTATTCCAGAATGCATGACAATGCATGGAATGGAAATGCAATGATGATGCATGAGAAATGTGCACGATAATGCAAAGGGG
Source organism: Camellia sinensis (assembly GCF_055761805.1). Lineage (NCBI taxonomy): Eukaryota > Viridiplantae > Streptophyta > Magnoliopsida > Ericales > Theaceae > Camellia > Camellia sinensis. The sequence goes on from NC_138974.1 coordinate 85,996,574, forward strand.
TGCGTGTTGCAACGCATGTAACACGTGCATAACAATGCAAATGTGTGGCGCATGACAACGCAATGTAATGCACCGAAGTAGTGTGATGAACTCGTGCAACACACATGGGGCAACTTTTGAATTAAAAAAAGGATACAAAAAGGATACACCTTGCATGAATTCGAGTGCCACGCACTGGAGACACGGCCCGCGGTCAAAACGGAGGCCGGTTGAATGCCGGAGATGCACTTTCTTGCACTTTCTTGAGCTATGAAGACCACGAACTTCTCATATGGCCTAAACAAGGCCGTGGGAACCCCACCGGCTGAAATATGAGGCCACCGGCTGGCCATCGGCACAAAAACAATTCCATCGGCACAAAAAAAGTGCCGGCCGGCACAAAACATTGCCGACCGGCAAACAGTTGCTGATGCGGGGCAGTTTTGACTTTTCACCTTGGGTGTTATAAAATAGGGCTTCAAGCCCTATTTCCTCATTTCCTCCACGCCGAAATCCCTTTCTCTCTCTCTCTAGAGCTTTTTCTCTTCCCCGTTTCTCCGTTTCTTCGCGTTCTACGCCCGTTTCGTCGTCGGATTCGCGTTTCTCTTCGCGTTTCGGACGTTTTCGACCGATCACATTCTCGTTTCGGTGCCTCGTTTGGCGTTCTCGCCTTTTCGGGGTTTGTTCCCCTCACTTTCCTCTTCATTTCCGTGCCCTTTCACATTCCGGCCTTCCCGGCCATTTCCGACCTTCTCGGGAGTTGACTTTCCGGTTGACTCTTCGTATTCCGGCTCGGTTTTCCTTTTCCGGCCATTTTTGACATCACTCTCTACATGGCGGACGACATTCCACGTGGCGGGACTCCTCCGGACCACGAGATGGATCCCGGGGTCGAGCTCCTACCACTGAGCGAGCGCCCGTTCGACCCGGCGACCTACCGGCCGGCGATCCACGTTCTGCCCCCAGACGGCCTGCGTCAGTTCCGGAGCTTTGAGAGGTACGCGGCGCCTGAGCTACTACTACGCGAGCCTACCTCCCATCTGTCTTTCAGCACTTCCGAGGTAACTTTTCATCTTCTGTTTTACTTTCTGCAATGTAGGATACAAAACTGCCATAGTTAGTTGTATTGTCTAACTGCTGAAATCTGATATGCCGTAGACCGTAGTTGACTGTAAACATACATACAACTGATATCTGCTTGAGACTGACACATGCACACACACTGCACTAGCCCTGAATCATTCAAACACACTGCGCTCACTGTATTTCACTGCATACACACTGGCACCCAGTATTCGTCTGAATCTGTTAAATTTGCACACAATGCTATATCTGTTATGAAACACCCAAACACGTTGACACAGCACACGTATTCCACTGTAAGCGCATCGGCACCCGGTATTTGCCTGAAACTGACAAACTTGCATACATGCTATATCTGTCCTTTCAAAACTGCATTTTGAATGTTGTCCTGCAATTGTCATTTTCTGTTTGCAGGAGGGTTCCCATACCATTCGCGGGTATGGGAATACTGGTGCACGGGAGTGGTATGATGAGCTCCCTGATGCGGTCCAGCGCATCGTGGACCGGGCGGGCTTCGGCACCTTCTGCCGAGGGCTCTCCAGGTTGTCCACATGCAGGCCTCTCCTTGCCACTCTGGCGGAGAGATGGTGGGACACCACCGATTCTTTCCACTTCTCTGCTGCAGGGGACATGACGATGACCCCTTATGACTTCTCGATGCTCACAGGCATCGGGGTAGGGGGTGATCCGATCCCCTTCGACACCGACATGGATGAGTGGACCGCCGCTCAGGTCCATTTACTGGGGGAGGCCCCACCACTAGCTCGTCCAGGCTTCGTGCGGTACTCCTGGTTCGAGACACAGTTCAGGGTTCAGCCCGTTTTGGAGGAGGTGCAGATGACCCCAGAGGACGAGGAGAGGTATGCTCGCGGCTTCCTCATGTTCCTGTTCGGGACTACCATCTTCGCCGACTGGGCGAACACCGTGCCTCTCTGCCTTCTCAACGCACTGGTGGACGTCCGGGATATCTTGCACTACGATTGGGGCGGCGCTGCTCTGGCCACCCTGTACGGATATATGAGCTCGGCTTCTCGTGGCAACGGCCAGCTGCTTGGAGGTTACTGGCGGGCTTGGGAGGTACATTTCTTCTCCACTTTTTCATTCCTGTCTCGTACTTTCTGTACTCAGTACACTGCACACACTGTGGTCTGCTCTATACTTGCTGTATACTGTACACACGGCACACACATACATTCTGCTTTACACTGACTGTACATTGCTCACACTGTACACTGTACACAATACACTACACAACACACGGCTCTGCCATTTCTGCTTTATTCTGTATATTCTGCTTTTTCTGATAGTCATACTGACATCCGTTTTGCAGTTGTGGGTTTACGCCTACTTTCCTAGGCTTGCCCTCGTGCCAGTCGCGGAGCCTCCTCCGGCTGTCCCGTTCTCGAGTCGCTTCGACGGGAGATGCACCCGGCGACCACGGGAGATATTCGGCTTCTTCCGCCGATATTTTGACACCATCACCCCGGCCGAGGTATGCTTTACTTTCAGTTCATTTAGCTTCGCTTTCCCACTGCATGTTTCAATAACAGTAGATAACAAACTGTCCGTCACTTTCAGATCACATGGCGGCCATGGGCCTCCTTGCCGTCGGCGATGCGGGGTCGGTTCCCTGGTGCTGAGGAGACCTCGCGTTTCCGGATCTTGCTAGAGGGCCCGGTCTGTCGGGCTTGGTACCTGGGGGAGCGTTTTCTACGCCAGACCCGCGGGTTACCTGAGCAGATAGTCCCGGCTCACCCTCCTGCAGAGATGAGGGAGACTGAGGGGCTGACCACTGAGCAGCTGGATGATTACTCTATCGGTTGGGAGGAGGCCGGCTTCCGAGGCACTGGAGACTATCAGGAGTACGTGCGGACGTACCTGATGCGCCCCCTGAGCGGCCGTCGAGCAGAGGGGGCTAGGCCTGTGGCATCGGCGGCTGGGGCCGGAGCGGGAGTTGGAGTAGGGGCTGCGAGGAGGGCCCGAGTCCGTGGCAGGGGCGGAGTGCAGGGAGGACGGGGAGTTGGCTGGCCTGCCCTGCCCGCTGTACTGACTTTCCAGGGGCAGGGTGGGTCGACCTATCAGATACCCTTCGCCCCTCCACCGGCTGGTCACGAGTTCATTGATGTCCCCGACTTACCTCCGGTACGTATTACTGCATTTTTGTACAGTCATTCACCTCAGTTTACTTGATATTCCACAGAATATTGATGCATCTGATACTTTTTCAGGCCTCTTCTGAGTACACCCGTCAGTCGTTGGCGATGAATGCCTCGATGATGGGGATGCTCCAGCGGACTTTTGACCTCCTAGCCGTCTACAGCATACCGGTATGTCCTTCTGACACTGGCCTGAAACCATTCATACACTGCTTTACATAATCTGATGCACGGCACAACACATGATACACTGATCTCACAGTATCTGAACACTGCATACACTGCGTTCTGCACCGTACCCTACACTGATAAACTGCTCACGGCATTCATACACTGTACTCACGCACTGCATTCTGCACTGATAAACTGCTCACGGCATACTGATGCATTTCCCTTTTCGTGAACTTTTCAGCCTCCTTTCCAGATTCCCATGGCAGGAGGTGCTCCAGCTAGACCTTCTGTCCCTGCTCGGAGGAGAGATGAGGAGGGCAGGATATTTCCCCGTACCAGGGGAGGGCGTACTCACATCGGGAGTAGCTCGCGAGCTCCAGTCCCGGACGATGACGACGACGAGGAGTCAGAGGCGGAGGGAGGGTCATCGGAGGAGGAGACCGGAGACGGTTCTAGCTCGGGCTCTGATGACGACGCTGATGATGCTCCTGGACCCTCGTCCAGGAAGAGGACTAGGATGGACTGACGGCCCTTGGAGCGCTTGACATAGATGCAGATTTTTGCTATCTTTTCTTTCTTTTTTGTACTTTTCTTTTTGGTTGGTAGATAGATTACCTTGTACTGCCGCAGGCAGATTTTGTTTCCAAAACTTGTACAATTTAAAAGATAATGAAATGAAACGGACTTTTTATCTAAAAAAAGTGTTTACATTGACACATTTCATGCATTGCATCGCATCTCATCATGTTACACCTCAATGTAAATGGAATTGATTGGTTGTCTGAAAATTAAACGCTTGCACTGTAATAATCAGATAACTAAACAGCCAACAGCAAAATAACCCAAGCAACCCACTGCCTGATTCTGGACACACAGCCCTTGCTTTACTGGGGATTAATCTGCACACAGCCCATAACACAGCATTCGATTCATTCTGCACACGGCAATTTCTGAACAAACAGCCCAATCTGACAAGACGGCCTCAAAGGTGGAACCGGTTGAAGTTAAAACACGCTTGAATGTAGAGAATGGCACAGCATTCTTGAGCATAAATGATTTTTGAAATTGAATGAGGTTTTTTTTCAAACCGGGATATCGAGTCTACAACTGAACACAGCGGGGAGGACTCAAACAAAGAGGTACACGACCTAAACATAACGAGACACGCTCGGGAGAGACTCAAAACAAAAGACGAGACCGTCAAATGAAAGAGACACGACACACAGACGCGTAAACGAAGATGGGAGACCTCGGACCACGAGGAGCCAGTTCAATCTGGGTATTGTTTCCCACCCTGCCTGATTTGTGATTCTCACATCACTCGACTCTCAAGCTTGGATTTTTTTCTCGAAACCCTTTTCCTCACTTTTCTCTCAACTTACACCTCTCTATTCTTCATATCTCTCATTTTTCATCCCTCCCCGGGGTGATTGATGGATAAATAGAAAGGTGTGGGTTCACGCCCGATGCCGTTAGCTCACAGCTATTTCTTCCGGCGGGCAGAGCGCCCTTCTGGCAAGTACGTCGATGACGGGGGAAAGACAGAACGCCTGGCTCGACTGTGCCCCTAGTTCATCATTTTAACCATTCTTTGTTTTTGCTTTCTACTAAAACAGTTTTGATCAAAATGAGAGTCGGATTAATGTACTTGTTCGATTTTTGATTTGAAAAGCATGCAAGTCAGGCAGCAAGCACTGAAAGTTTTCCTTTTTTGGGTCCAAGACAATGGTCCAGTTTTGGAAAATGAAATAGTTTTCGAGAAAATAGTCAATCCTCAGTAAAAATTTTCAAAAACTATTTTTCAAACAGTCAATGCCCAACGAGCATGGAACTTACTCTTCGAGATGCGCGACCTCGGATCGGAGGCAATGGAAAATTGCCCCTGGTTTGAAGGGGGGTGGGAGGCAATGGAAAGTTGCCCCTAGTTTGAATGGCGGCTCACGGTGGCTTGTGGCGACGGAAAGTTGCCCCTTGTTTGGGATGGTGCCGCAGCAATCCGCGGACAGTCTTCATTGGCGGTGGTCGAGCTCTTAGACACAGACATGACGAAGACGGTCACAACACATATATGGACACAATCACCTTGAAGGGTGTTGGCCACTGGACTTTGGGGATGAAATCGAAACCATTGCATGGACTGAGACGCTTATGAAAGCGTTGGGGGCTGGACTTCATGATGAAGTTGCCTACGTATCCCAAACATGGGAATCAAGCCTTACGTAGTTCCGGTTAAGGTCCACTCGGGTATTTTAACCTTCACCTTTTTTTAGGCTCTCACTTTTGCCAAGGCGCCCAATGCGGGTTTTCGACCTTGCGAGCTTCTTTTCATTTTCTTTTGTTCGTTTCTTTTTCTTTTCTTTTTTTTCTTTTCTTGCTTTTTTTTCTTTTTTTCTTTTTCAATCTTTCTTTTCGTATTTTTCTCTTTTTTTGTATTTTTCTCTTGCTCTAACTTTTGCCTGGGCCGCCCTTCCGGGTTTTCGGCCCAGCGAGCCTCTCAAAGGGTAAAAGAGTAGCAAGTCCATGCCAAATGGTCTTTTTTTTTTTTGAAATTGAAGCCTCTCTGTGTCTAGGAGAACGGCTGTTGCACTGATTTGCGGAGAATCCATCCCGGTTGCTCTACGAGCTTCTTCCGACGAGATCTACTCCTTCTGATTCGGCTTTGGTGCCTCTTGCTCGAGGGCTGTTTCGAAACTGGCCACACGGGCCTCCATGGCGTTTGTCCGTTGAACTTTCTGAACATTCTGAACGGGTTCAAACTCGGAAAACAAATAGGTTGAATCTTGAGGCTGAGAGCGATCCTAGGCTGCGCAATCTCAAGAGCGATTCCACACAGGTCTTCGCAGGGCCGCGTAAAACATTTGTTTTTGAAAGTTTTTAAGAAAGCGACAAATCGCTCGCGCCGAAGATAGTGTGGAACCAATCTGGATCAGGCCAGGATCCTTCTCAGTACTCACGCCGACAAGCATGGTTTCATTCATAAAAAGGCTTAGCACGCCTTTCTTTCTCTCAAAATGATCAAAATTTTGCAAAACCCAAGGAATTCCTTCCTCTTCGTTTTCATCACCGCAGTGTTCAAAAAGTTTGTTTGTGAAAAACTTAGGTTAATGCAATGAGTTTGGCACACAGGAGAGCAGGCGAGATGTACTGTCAGCCCATTCAAATTCTCCGGCACTTATGCTGAAAGTAAGCATGAAGTTGAGACAGCAACAGCTGTTTCAATCGGTTCTGTTGGTGCAACTGGCCCCTTGGCAGAAACAGACTCAAAACAAAAACAGATAATAACAAAATGGCGTTCGGGACAACGACCCCAGAATCACCTGGTATTATATACAACCGGGACTGACTCGATACAACCAGACAGACCCTTAAGCAAAAAAGACTGACTCGATATCCAAGCCAGGATTTACAAAACTCGGTTTCACCGATGCTCAAAATGCGTGCCAGACGCTTCATCCGAAATACACCAAATGTTGCTCGCAGGCATTTCACTTCACATACTCGCAGTATCTGAGCCCTCGAAATCCAACAACTGAGTGGTGACGGGCTTGCCCGAGGTGGGTGGTAGGATAACCTTGTTATCAATCAAATCCTGCACTTCATGACGAAGGCGGGAACATCCATCGGTGCTGTGACCGGACTGTTGGTGGTACGCGCAGTACAAGGTAGCATCATGAGTGGCGGGGAGATTCTTCGGGAGTGGCCGGGCTCCAAAGGCTTAAGATGCCCATTCTTCGCCAATATTAGCAATGCCCTAGACAAAGGCATGTGGAGGTCGTGAAAGACCCTGCGCCCTCGGGGCAGGTACTTTGCAGTTTGAGGATTCTTGCCAGATGCGTTGGCGAAAGGATCAGCTGGCGCTGCCTTGGCCTTTTGAACCTTTCCCGGTGCAGGGTTGGGAACTACAGGAACTGTCTGGGCATGACGGGGCCCATCCCGGTTTTCTGCCTGGCTTGAACTGCCTTTGATCGGAGTGGGGAAAGCATCATCCACAGCTTTGGTCACTATTGCAGACGTTTGTTGCTTGTTCATCCCTCTGACTTTCAAAGCCTCGACTGCCCACAGCAGTTGCTCAATGGGGTCGGCATCTGCCTTCATTTTATCTTTTCCTCCGGCCTCAGCCTGGTCAAGGGTTTGGGTTGCTACTTCAGAGCGAAACCCAGTTGTTGCTGACATGTCGCAGCTGTAGCCGGAAGCCACCTCTGGCTGGCTGAGCTCTATCACAATCCACCCCAGTAGCGGGGGCTCCTGTGATACAAAATTCCCGGCACACGGCGCCGCTGGAGGTGAAGCCGACATTCCATAGGCGAGGTCTGCCACAGACCTTTGGAGATCGCCTATCATCCCCATCAATTCGAAGGTGGTGGGCTCACGAGCCTGGTATAACTAGGGAGCCCAAACCGGGTGCACAACGGGCGACCTGGGTGGGTATGACATACTGATGCTGGCCTCACTCTGCGGAACAGTCCCCTGCTCCAATGCAGCCGTCATAACCACAATTTCTTCTGAACTTTGTGTTGCCATAAATCTTGCCTCAGCAAAGGGGAGACACTGGCTGTTCTGTATCAACTCTGCAACTCTCTGAACCTTGAAAGAAAAACAGACAGCATTTCAGCCCAAACTGATCAATCACGGGTGTAGCCAAACAACTGTACCCTACTGCTGATCACTGTTCCCAGAAGTCACTGTTCCCGAAAGCTGAACCAATACCCGCGGATAACTGATTCTCACAACTGATACTGATACTGGTGTCCCCAGGTTTGATACTCAAACTTGCAAACTGACATGTGCGTTCCTGTAGAGCAACACTCTAAAAGCACATAGCAAGTAAAGAGAACAAAACACCCCTATGTTGGGGTAGGGTTTCCCTGTCCTATTTTGTCAGGAGCTAGGGTTTCACTACGCACATAGTGGTTTCAAACAACTTAGCATCGGGTAAACAACCTGTCCTAATTTGGAATGGTCACTATGGATCCGAATATGCACTAGGTCGAATGGTCAAAAAGGGTGCCCCGGTAAACCGGGGTTTGTGTTCCCATGCTGTCAGAGCCCATAGCCGGTCAGCCTTATGGACATGCCTTGACAAGGCAAGCCTCCGGCAAACCGTTCAGGAATGGCAGATGGCAAACACTGTGTTCCTAGGCGCACCAATGCACATGCTATGCAAAGAAACACATAAATGAGATCAAAACAGGATATCACGAGTTCGAGTCAAGCTCTCTAAATTTCCCCAGCAGAGTCGCCAGAAACTGTAGACGGCGCCCGCGTGGGCCTCGCTGCTACAGTTCGGAATCGATTTGTGTCGCGGTTCTTAATCTGAACCAAAGAGTCCAAATCTGGCAAATCGTTTTGAGAAACAGATTTTTGAAAAAGTAGTGCCAAACATGGACTGCTTTTCCAGATACAGAGTCGCCACCTAAATATTTTTTGTGGGAGAATTTAGGAAACCCTGACTCGGTGCCGAAGGCCACATGTCCGTCATCACCGGAGTTGTCTCGGCTCAGGAGCTTGGGTACGATCGGGGAAGGTCAGCTATGAGCACCCCCTTTCGCCCGGTCCGAAGACCGGCCTCTACTAACCGTGATATCCTTTTTTGAAAACTTTACGTGTTCTAAAACCAATTATTAGCCTAGAATTACTATGTTATGCGCACAACAAACAAGTATAGACTAGATTGCCTAATTTGGAAATAAACATTGCATATCCGTTCGGTTTGAAAATGCTTTGGAATTTGCTACTCGCAAGTAGGCTAAAATACGGATTTCAACGAGTTTTTCCAACTCAAACAATCCAACCTTCACCCACAGGCGTTCAAAACAGTTTAACACATAAGCATCTAGCCACATGTTAAGCATGCTGTCATGGCAATATTCACACTCATGTGATATGCTAAAGCGGAAACACTTACATAGTACTCCGTGCCAAAACAAAGAACTTGTTAGCAAACATGCATGATCCAAGTCCATGTGAAGTGCCTAATGCATCGCATACAAAATGTTACTAGAATAGGCTCGGCTATCCTAAACATGTTATGTGAAAATGCACAATTGTCACATATTCAATTTTTTGATTTGAAGTACGAATGCAATTAGCATGATGTACCGAGCCTAATGCATGTAATACAAAATGCATGAATGCACGCATGCATAGCATAAGGTATGCTGAATTTCAACATGCCCTAATCTACCACCGTAAGCAGGTAAATAAAAGGGAAGAAAGAAGTGGGGTTGGAAGACATACACACCACCCACACACACTTATTACAGATTTACCCTCACTCGGAGGGACCGAATAAATATTACAAATTAATTAACTACGCAAGCTAATTAATATTACAAATTAACTAATTTAATTAACAAATTAAATAAATTAATTAAAGCAGGAAAACGCCTCGGGAAGCGCGCCACCATGCATGGGCTGCCTCTGTTTTCCTTCCTTTCCTCCTCTGGAGGCTGTCAAAGCCTCAGGACTGATCCCTTGGACAGAGAGGATCACCACCGGCTGATTGAAATTGCCACCGGCAGTGTGGTATGGCCATCGGCACAAAATTGAATCTGTCGGCAGAGAAAATGGTGCCGGTCGGCACATTACACTGCCGGTCGGCAGAGTATTCCTGCAGAACCTGCAACTCACAGCAACAGAGGGCAAAACAAAGCATGGCAACACAATTCAAGGCATGTACGCACCAACCACGTCCCTTATCATTGTGATGACTCAAAGGGACATGTACCTCGGTTCTCGGACCACCAATCACGCATTTCCATGCATGATGGCCCAAAGAACCAAGTATGCAACTTTGATTTCAAATGTATGCAAACCAATCAAACAAAACTCCCAATCCCTATCACCCAAGTCAAGGGACAAGGAATGCATGCAAGATGCAATGCAACCTAGGCATACAAGCTAAGGATGCAACATGGCATGGCAAAGCACTTATGCAAGCATACAAGCATACATATGGCAATGCAAATAAATGGAAAGATGGACTTATACATGAATTAGGCAGCTCGAAAATAGACCTAAAACAGTGGCCATAAGTGCTAAAGAGTGAGGGCTAAATGGCATACACACACACATGCACATAAGGACCAACACTTAAGCACAAATCAAGCAACATTCAAACACACTTGAAAGGGACAAACATGAACAATTAGCATGCATTATAAGCCTTGAAATCATGCTAATACATGGTGCCAAACCAAGCAACAAATCAAGCCAAGCATGCACCAAATGGCCTAAGTGTTCAAAGCAAATCAATGAGGCATTGAACTACACTTAACATGACCAAACATGGCATGAAAAGAAGGACCAAAATCAGAGGTTTAGCATGTTAAAACAAAGCTAAAGGACTACTTAGATGTCATCTAAGTGACTCAAAAAACAAAGACATGCATAAACAACGAAACTTGGAGCATTGCTACACAAGCTTCCAAAGCATTAAAGAGGCATGCAAGGCAATCAAACAAGCATGGAAATGAGACTGAAATGGCATGTAGAATGATCCCAAATCACCAAAACAATGCAAAGATGGCATGCTACACATGCACATACTCAAGGCCAACAAGCCCAAATACAAAGGAGCTATATAATGCATGCTAAAATCAACCCAAATACTTATGGACAGACCTAGAACATGGCAAAATAAGCACATAATCTTCACAAGACTCTCCAACAAAGGCTAACAACCTAAGGCACATTAAGGCATTACATGGCAACTATGCTAAACATGCATGGAGTTCCAAAACTAACTTGAAATCATGTTATATTATGGATATATAAGCATGAAAAACAAACCAAACATGCTCAACACACACTCAAGCATAGGCTTCCTTAAGAGGTCAAAATATGCCCTTTTCAAGGACAACAAGGAGAGGGGGTGGCCCTCTCCTTCTTGGGACTTCAAAGCATCATCTTCACCACTGAAATCCCTCAAGATTTCAGTGGTGAAGAGACCTCAACACCAAAATCCCGGAGCTAGCACAAAATGGCTCAAAAAGAGGCCTTTTGAGGTCTAAGGGTGGTCAACAACCCTCAAAAAACAAAACACTCTTAATAAACAATAAAGAGGGCCTAAAAACAGAACTTTTTTATGTTATACAATAATCACAAAAACAGCTCTAAGATAGGTATAAAATCAATGCAAAAATGGGGAAAAAAAGGACTAGAATCTCACCCTTGAAGACCCCTTTACAAATGATGCTCCAATGACCTCCTTTGGCTTGAATCCAACACCAAAATCTCAAAACAAACCCTTTAGAACCTCAGCTCCAAGAGGAAGGTGAAACACTAGGTGTTTGTGTGCAATAGTGAGACACAAAACACCTAGTGAACAAAATGAGAGGGAAAGAGAGATAGAATGTGTATCTCACCCAAACCCTAGAACAAGAGCTCAACAATGGCTGTTTTGCTCTCCAAAATATCCTAAGTCTAACCTTCTCTCCCCCCTTTTGCCTTAGAGAGAGCTTCTCTCTATATGTCTCTTGTAAAGCTTACAAGACAAGCTTTGCAAGAGGGAGATCCCTCCGTACACGTGTATGGAGGGATGCAATAGCAAGACAGCTGTCTAAAAATATCTGCAAAAGCAGATGAACAGCAATCGGCCGGCCAAAAATGCCATCTTGGCCAAAAAGAGTGCCGGTCGGCAACAAAAAGTGCCGGCCGGCAAACTATATTGCCGGTGGCAGCAGACACCAGCCGGTGGCCTCTAGCCAATGCCGGTGGTGGGTGGGGATGGTCTACAAGCCCCACCCTGCCTCTCAAGGGCAAGATGCAAGTGTTTGGTGCAAAACCAGACACTAAACGGTCAAGTTCGGAGATCCTGAGGCAAGGCGCGCGAGCTGAGGCCTCCGGGAACTCCAAACGAACACAAACATGGAAGATCACCGTGTGTTCAAACAGTGACGTCCAAGTCTTGAGGACGGTCAAAAATGGGGTGTCTACAGTTGCCCCTCTTTGACAGAACTCGAAAGTCATAACAATGACGGGAGTGAATGTCAAAGCCCAGAGACGACCCATTTTTGACAAGGCCGAAGACTTAGACAAACATGCAAGACAAACAAGGTATGCGCCCAGAGGCAGGGGCAAAATGCAAGACAATGCACGAAGCCGAGCATAACTTATGATCATGCAAAGAAAGCTGTAATGAAGCAAACATGCGACAGTTTTAAGCTAGCATACCAAACTACACTACAATGCAGAAAGGATGTAAGAGAATTATGGAATTCTCAATACGTCTCACTCGGGAGATACAATACCTGTGCGGCTCGTCTGGTTGCACCAGCTTCAAATGAACCGTACATACAATATCGTGCCTGCAAAGAAAACAAACTTAACAGGCACAATATGGTTAGCAACATGCATGACAATGCAAAATGGATGCAAAACGATATGCAATATATACAAAACAATGTATAAATAATGCAAATGAAGATGCAATGTAATTGAAACAATGCAAGCTACATGCAAAGCATTTGAATCGTGATCCAATCACGAACGGTTCGAAACCACACCTATGTCAAATAGATTGATGGAGATAACAAGTCTGTCTACCATAGAACGGTCAACTGAACTATGAGTATTGTAGACAGACGCAAGAACAAGTATTGGGTGGAATCAACATAAGTGGGGAAACGACCCACTGGAGAAAGGACTACGATCCTAATGCCAGATGCAAAAATTACACTACAATGTAATACATGAATATGGCACGCGGGCCAAACCAAATCTTGCCTAGGAAAGGCATGTACGCATACAGGCCATGTGTAACACAGAAAAGGTGCCGCAACCCTCAACCAACATACCAGCGTGGAATCGGCGCGATACACATGCAGAACTGTGTTTTAACATGAAAAGTAAGGGCGCATACCAGACCAAGCTCAACCTGGAAAGGCACAAGCCATAGGCGGAAGATGATGCAATGAATGCATGCAATCTACAATGCAATATCTACAAATATGCGATTGAGTGGATATTTACAACATGCATGACAATGCAGTGCAATGCGACCTACTGGGGAAAATACAATGGATGCATGCAAGCTACAATGGAAATGCATGACAATGCACTATGATGCAATGACTATGATTGCAACTTTCCCTATCTAACCAACAGGGTGATATACTAGGTTGGTTCAGTATCCAGAACTGAGGCGCAGACAAGCTGCCTCAACCTATGGGGCTTCCATACAGATTTCAAGCCGAGGGTAAACCTCTGGGTATTTAAACCAGACTTTAGTCTCGGAACTCCCGAACCTTTGCGTTCTTAGGCATAATCCGTTCGAACTCTAGTTTCCACCGTCCCAGTTGGTCTTCTAGGAACTCATCGCAAACATAGGTAGGTGGCTTTACCAGACCACCGAAAGTCGTTCGGGCATGACAAACACCAAAGCAATTGCACCTTTAGAGGATTTAAGGTCTCCTAGACCGGAATGCAAAATGTATGCATGACAATGCATGTTTTGTTGTTTTTTTTTTTGTTTTTGAAATGCAAATGATGTATGAAATGCATGTTGCATGGAATGCGCGACAACACGCGGCTCAAGAAGTGCACGGCAATGCGAACACTAAAGGTCTTACACCTTCCAAGGATTTAAGGTCTCCTAGACCGTACGTGTTTAAGGTCTCGCCAGACCATGCGTGTTTAAGGTCTCGCCAGACCGGCGGTATTGCACGACAGTATGATGCGCAAAATAGCGCAATGCGTTAGGCAACACGAGTGCACAGGACAGTGCGATGGAATGCATGCAAAATGCAATGAGATGCGCAAAATAGCGCGAAATTTGAAATGCACAGAACAGTGCGATGCGCAGAACAGCGCGAGATTTGAAATGCACAAAACAGTGCGATGCGCAGAACAGCGCGAGGTTTGAAATGCACAAAACAGTGCGATGCGCAGAACAGCGCGAACAATTTTGAAATGCACAAAACAGTGCGATGCGCAGAACAGCGCGAGGTTTGAAATGCACAAAACAGTGCTACGGTTTGAAATGCACAAAACAGTGCGATGATTCGAATTGCACAAAACAGTGCTACAGTTTGAAATGCACAAAACAGTGCGATGATTTGAAATGCACAAAACAGTGCGACGGTTTGAAATGCACAAAACAGTGCGATGATTTGAAATGCACAAAACAGTGCGACGGTTTGAAATGCACAAAACAGTGCGACGATTTGAAATGCACAAAACAGTGCGATGATTCGAATTGCACAAAACAGTGCTACGGTTTGAAATGCACAAAACAGTGCGATGATTTGAAATGCACAAAACAGTGCGACGGTTTGAAATGCACAAAACAGTGCGATGCGCAGAACAGCGCGAACAACTTTGAAATGCACAAAACAGTGCGATGCACAAGACAGCGCGAGGTTTGAAATGCACAAAACAGTGCAATGCTAAGTGCGACATGCATGCCACACGGAATGTAAATGGGCTTAAATGCGCAACAACGCACGTATTCCAGAATGCATGACAATGCATGGAATGGAAATGCAATGATGATGCATGAGAAATGTGCACGATAATGCAAAGGGGTGCGTGTTGCAACGCATGTAACACGTGCATAACAATGCAAATGTGTGGCGCATGACAGCGCAATGTAATGCACCGAAGTAGTGTGATGAACTCGTGCAACACACATGGGGCAACTTTTGAATTAAAAAAAGGATACAAAAAGGATACACCTTGCATGAATTCGAGTGCCACGCACTGGAGACACGGCCCGCGGTCAAAACGGAGGCCGGTTGAATGCCGGAGATGCACTTTCTTGCACTTTCTTGAGCTATGAAGACCACGAACTTCTCATATGGCCTAAACAAGGCCGTGGGAACCCCACCGGCCGAAATATGAGGCCACCGGCTGGCCATCGGCACAAAAACAATTCCATCGGCACAAAAAAAGTGCCGGCTGGCACAAAACATTGCCGACCGGCAAACAGTTGCTGATGCGGGGCAGTTTTGACTTTTCACCTTGGGTGTTATAAAATAGGGCTTCAAGCCCTATTTCCTCATTTCCTCCACGCCGAAATCCCTTTCTCTCTCTCTCTAGAGCTTTTTCTCTTCCCCGTTTCTCCGTTTCTTCGCGTTCTACGCCCGTTTCGTCGTCGGATTCGCGTTTCTCTTCGCGTTTCGGACGTTTTCGACCGATCACATTCTCGTTTCGGTGCCTCGTTTGGCGTTCTCGCCTTTTCGGGGTTTGTTCCCCTCATTTTCCTCTTCATTTCCGTGCCCTTTCACATTCCGGCCTTCCCGGCCATTTCCGACCTTCTCGGGAGTTGACTTTCCGGTTGACTCTTCGTATTCCGGCTCGGTTTTCCTTTTCCGGCCATTTTTGACATCACTCTCTACATGGCGGACGACATTCCACGTGGCGGGACTCCTCCGGACCACGAGATGGATCCCGGGGTCGAGCTCCTACCACTGAGCGAGCGCCCGTTCGACCCGGCGACCTACCGGCCGGCGATCCACGTTCTGCCCCCAGACGGCCTGCGTCAGTTCCGGAGCTTTGAGAGGTACGCGGCGCCTGAGCTACTACTACGCGAGCCTACCTCCCATCTGTCTTTCAGCACTTCCGAGGTAACTTTTCATCTTCTGTTTTACTTTCTGCAATGTAGGATACAAAACTGCCATAGTTAGTTGTATTGTCTAACTGCTGAAATCTGATATGCCGTAGACCGTAGTTGACTGTAAACATACATACAACTGATATCTGCTTGAGACTGACACATGCACACACACTGCACTAGCCCTGAATCATTCAAACACACTGCGCTCACTGTATTTCACTGCATACACACTGGCACCCAGTATTCGTCTGAATCTGTTAAATTTGCACACAATGCTATATCTGTTATGAAACACCCAAACACGTTGACACAACACACGTATTCCACTGTAAGCGCACCGGCACCCGGTATTTGCCTGAAACTGACAAACTTGCATACATGCTATATCTGTCCTTTCAAAACTGCATTTTGAATGTTGTCCTGCAATTGTCATTTTCTGTTTGCAGGAGGGTTCCCATACCATTCGCGGGTATGGGAATACTGGTGCACGGGAGTGGTATGATGAGCTCCCTGATGCGGTCCAGCGCATCGTGGACCGGGCGGGCTTCGGCACCTTCTGCCGAGGGCTCTCCAGGTTGTCCACATGCAGGCCTCTCCTTGCCGCTCTGGCGGAGAGATGGTGGGACACCACCGATTCTTTCCACTTCTCTGCTGCAGGGGACATGACGATGACCCCTTATGACTTCTCGATGCTCACAGGCATCGGGGTAGGGGGTGATCCGATCCCCTTCGACACCGACATGGATGAGTGGACCGCCGCTCAGGTCCATTTACTGGGGGAGGCCCCACCACTAGCTCGTCCAGGCTTCGTGCGGTACTCCTGGTTCGAGACACAGTTCAGGGTTCAGCCCGTTTTGGAGGAGGTGCAGATGACCCCAGAGGACGAGGAGAGGTATGCTCGCGGCTTCCTCATGTTCCTGTTCGGGACTACCATCTTCGCCGACTGGGCGAACACCGTGCCTCTCTGCCTTCTCAGCGCACTGGTGGACGTCCAGGATATCTTGCACTACGATTGGGGCGGCGCTGCTCTGGCCACCCTGTACGGATATATGAGCTCGGCTTCTCGTGGCAACGGCCAGCTGCTTGGAGGTTACTGGCGGGCTTGGGAGGTACATTTCTTCTCCACTTTTTCATTCCTGTCTCGTACTTTCTGTACTCAGTACACTGCACACACTGTGGTCTGCTCTATACTTGCTGTATACTGTACACACGGCACACACATACATTCTGCTTTACACTGACTGTACATTGCTCACACTGTACACTGTACACAATACACTACACAACACACGGCTCTGCCATTTCTGCTTTATTCTGTATATTCTGCTTTTTCTGATAGTCATACTGACATCCGTTTTGCAGTTGTGGGTTTACGCCTACTTTCCTAGGCTTGCCCTCGTGCCAGTCGCGGAGCCTCCTCCGGCTGTCCCGTTCTCGAGTCGCTTCGACGGGAGATGCACCCGGCGACCACGGGAGACATTCGGCTTCTTCCGCCGATATTTTGACACCATCACCCCGGCCGAGGTATGCTTTACTTTCAGTTCATTTAGCTTCGCTTTCCCACTGCATGTTTCAATAACAGTAGATAACAAACTGTCCGTCACTTTCAGATCACATGGCGGCCATGGGCCTCCTTGCCGTCGGCGATGCGGGGTCGGTTCCCTGGTGCTGAGGAGACCTCGCGTTTCCGGATCTTGCTAGAGGGCCCGGTCTGTCGGGCTTGGTACCTGGGGGAGCGTTTTCTACGCCAGACCCGCGGGTTACCTGAGCAGATAGTCCCGGCTCACCCTCCTACAGAGATGAGGGAGACTGAGGGGCTGACCACTGAGCAGCTGGATGATTACTCTATCGGTTGGGAGGAGGCCGGCTTCCGAGGCACTGGAGACTATCAGGAGTACGTGCGGACGTACCTGATGCGCCCCCTGAGCGGCCGTCGAGCAGAGGGGGCTAGGCCTGTGGCATCGGCGGCTGGGGCCGGAGCGGGAGTTGGAGTAGGGGCTGCGAGGAGGGCCCGAGTCCGTGGCAGGGGCGGAGTGCAGGGAGGACGGGGAGTTGGCTGGCCTGCCCTGCCCGCTGTACTGACTTTCCAGGGGCAGGGTGGGTCGACCTATCAGATCCCCTTCGCCCCTCCACCGGCTGGTCACGAGTTCATTGATGTCCCCGACTTACCTCCGGTACGTATTACTGCATTTTTGTACAGTCATTCACCTCAGTTTACTTGATATTCCACAGAATATTGATGCATCTGATACTTTTTCAGGCCTCTTCTGAGTACACCCGTCAGTCGTTGGCGATGAATGCCTCGATGATGGGGATGCTCCAGCGGACTTTTGACCTCCTAGCCGTCTACAGCATACCGGTATGTCCTTCTGACACTGGCCTGAAACCATTCATACACTGCTTTACATAATCTGATGCACGGCACAACACATGATACACTGATCTCACAGTATCTGAACACTGCATACACTGCGTTCTGCACCGTACCCTACACTGATAAACTGCTCACGGCATTCATACACTGTACTCACGCACTGCATTCTGCACTGATAAACTGCTCACGGCATACTGATGCATTTCCCTTTTCGTGAACTTTTCAGCCTCCTTTCCAGATTCCCATGGCAGGAGGTGCTCCAGCTAGACCTTCTGTCCCTGCTCGGAGGAGAGATGAGGAGGGCAGGATATTTCCCCGTACCAGGGGAGGGCGTACTCACGTCGGGAGTAGCTCGCGAGCTCCAGTCCCGGACGATGACGACGACGAGGAGTCAGAGGCGGAGGGAGGGTCATCGGAGGAGGAGACCGGAGACGGTTCTAGCTCGGGCTCTGATGACGACGCTGATGATGCTCCTGGACCCTCGTCCAGGAAGAGGACTAGGATGGACTGACGGCCCTTGGAGCGCTTGACATAGATGCAGATTTTTGCTATCTTTTCTTTCTTTTTTGTACTTTTCTTTTTGGTTGGTAGATAGATTACCTTGTACTGCCGCAGGCAGATTTTGTTTCCAAAACTTGTACATTTGAAAAGATAATGAAATGAAACGGACTTTTTATCTAAAAAAAGTGTTTACATTGACACATTTCATGCATTGCATCGCATCTCATCATGTTACACCTCAATGTAAATGGAATTGATTGGTTGTCTGAAAATTAAACGCTTGCACTGTAATAATCAGATAACTAAACAGCCAACAGCAAAATAACCCAAGCAACCCACTGCCTGATTCTGGACACACAGCCCTTGCTTTACTGGGGATTAATTTGCACACAGCCCATAACACAGCATTCGATTCATTCTGCACACGGCAATTTCTGAACAAACAGCCCAATCTGACAAGACGGCCTCAAAGGTGGAACCGGTTGAAGTTAAAACACGCTTGAATGTAGAGAATGGCACAGCATTCTTGAGCATAAATGATTTTTGAAATTGAATGAGGTTTTTTTTCAAACCGGGATATCGAGTCTACAACTGAACACAGCGGGGAGGACTCAAACAAAGAGGTACACGACCTAAACATAACGAGACACGCTCGGGAGAGACTCAAAACAAAAGACGAGACCGTCAAATGAAAGAGACACGACACACAGACGCGTAAACGAAGATGGGAGACCTCGGACCACGAGGAGCCAGTTCAATCTGGGTATTGTTTCCCACCCTGCCTGATTTGTGATTCTCACATCACTCGACTCTCAAGCTTGGATTTTTTTCTCGAAACCCTTTTCCTCACTTTTCTCTCAACTTACACCTCTCTATTCTTCATATCTCTCATTGTTCATCCCTCCCCGGGGTGATTGATGGATAAATAGAAAGGTGTGGGTTCACGCCCGATGCCGTTAGCTCACAGCTATTTCTTCCGGCGGGCAGAGCGCCCTTCTGGCAAGTACGTCGATGACGGGGGAAAGACAGAACGCCTGGCTCGACTGTGCCCCTAGTTTATCATTTTAACCATTCTTTGTTTTTGCTTTCTACTAAAACAGTTTTGATCAAAATGAGAGTCAGATTAATGTACTTGTTCGATTTTTGATTTGAAAAGCATGCAAGTCAGGCAGCAAGCACTGAAAGTTTTCCTTTTTTGGGTCCAAGACAATGGTCCAGTTTTGGAAAATGAAATAGTTTTCGAGAAAATAGTCAATCCTCAGTAAAAATTTTCAAAAACTATTTTTCAAACAGTCAATGCCCAACGAGCATGGAACTTACTCTTCGAGATGCGCGACCTCGGATCGGAGGCAATGGAAAATTGCCCCTGGTTTGAAGGGGGGTGGGAGGCAATGGAAAGTTGCCCCTAGTTTGAATGGCGGCTCACGGTGGCTTGTGGCGACGGAAAGTTGCCCCTTGTTTGGGATGGTGCCGCAGCAATCCGCGGACAGTCTTCATTGGCGGTGGTCGAGCTCTTAGACACAGACATGACGAAGACGGTCACAACACATATATGGACACAATCACCTTGAAGGGTGTTGGCCACTGGACTTTGGGGATGAAATCGAAACCATTGCATGGACTGAGACGCTTATGAAAGCGTTGGGGGCTGGACTTCATGATGAAGTTGCCTACGTATCCCAAACATGGGAATCAAGCCTTACGTAGTTCCGGTTAAGGTCCACTCGGGTATTTTAACCTTCACCTTTTTTTAGGCTCTCACTTTTGCCAAGGCGCCCAATGCGGGTTTTCGACCTTGCGAGCTTCTTTTCATTTTCTTTTGTTCGTTTCTTTTTCTTTTCTTTTTTTTCTTTTCTTGCTTTTTTTTCTTTTTTTCTTTTTCAATCTTTCTTTTCGTATTTTTCTCTTTTTTTGTATTTTTCTCTTGCTCTAACTTTTGCCTGGGCCGCCCTTCCGGGTTTTCGGCCCAGCGAGCCTCTCAAAGGGTAAAAGAGTAGCAAGTCCATGCCAAATGGTCTTTTTTTTTTTTGAAATTGAAGCCTCTCTGTGTCTAGGAGAACGGCTGTTGCACTGATTTGCGGAGAATCCATCCCGGTTGCTCTACGAGCTTCTTCCGACGAGATCTACTCCTTCTGATTCGGCTTTGGTGCCTCTTGCTCGAGGGCTGTTTCGAAACTGGCCACACGGGCCTCCATGGCGTTTGTTCGTTGAACTTTCTGAACATTCTAAACGGGTTCAAACTCGGAAAACAAATAGGTTGAATCTTGAGGCTGAGAGCGATCCTAGGCTGCGCAATCTCAAGAGCGATTCCACACAGGTCTTCGCAGGGCCGCGTAAAACATTTGTTTTTGAAAGTTTTTAAGAAAGCGACAAATCGCTCGTGCCGAAGATAGTGTGGAACCAATCTGGATCAGGCCAGGATCCTTCTCAGTACTCACGCCGACAAGCATGGTTTCATTCATAAAAAGGCTTAGCACGCCTTTCTTTCTCTCAAAATGATCAAAATTTTGCAAAACCCAAGGAATTCCTTCCTCTTCGTTTTCATCACCGCAGTGTTCAAAAAGTTTGTTTGTGAAAAACTTAGGTTAATGCAATGAGTTTGGCACACAGGAGAGCAGGCGAGATGTACTGTCAGCCCATTCAAATTCTCCAGCACTTATGCTGAAAGTAAGCATGAAGTTGAGACAGCAACAGCTGTTTCAATCGGTTCTGTTGGTGCAATTGGCCCCTTGGCAGAAACAGACTCAAAACAAAAACAGATAATAACAAAATGGCGTTCGGGACAACGACCCCAGAATCACCTGGTATTATATACAACCGGGACTGACTCGATACAACCAGACAGACCCTTAAGCAAAAAAGACTGACTCGATATCCAAGCCAGGATTTACAAAACTCGGTTTCACCGATGCTCAAAATGCGTGCCAGACGCTTCATCCAAAATACACCAAATGTTGCCCGCAGGCATTTCACTTCACATACTCGCAGTATCTGAGCCCTCGAAATCCAACAACTGAGTGGTGACGGGCTTGCCCGAGGTGGGTGGTAGGATAACCTTGTTATCAATCAAATCCTGCACTTCATGACGAAGGCGGGAACATCCATCGGTGCTGTGACCGGACTGTTGGTGGTACGCGCAGTACAAGGTAGCATCATGAGTGGCGGGGAGATTCTTCGGGAGTGGCCGGGCTCCAAAGGCTTAAGATGCCCATTCTTCGCCAATATTAGCAATGCCCTAGACAAAGGCATGTGGAGGTCGTGAAAGACCCTGCGCCCTCGGGGCAGGTACTTTGCAGTTTGAGGATTCTTGCCAGATGCGCTGGCGAAAGGATCAGCTGGCGCTGCCTTGGCCTTTTGAACCTTTCCCGGTGCAGGGTTGGGAACTACAGGAACTGTCTGGGCATGACGGGGCCCATCCCGGTTTTCTGCCTGGCTTGAACTGCCTTTGATCGGAGTGGGGAAAGCATCATCCACAGCTTTGGTCACTATTGCAGACGTTTGTTGCTTGTTCATCCCTCTGACTTTCAAAGCCTCGACTGCCCACAGCAGTTGCTCAATGGGGTCGGCATCTGCCTTCATTTTATCTTTTCCTCCGGCCTCAGCCTGGTCAAGGGTTTGGGTTGCTACTTCAGAGCGAAACCCAGTTGTTGCTGACATGTCGCAGCTGTAGCCGGAAGCCACCTCTGGCTGGCTGAGCTCTATCACAATCCACCCCAGTAGCGGGGGCTCCTGTGATACAAAATTCCCGGCACACGGCGCCGCTGGAGGTGAAGCCGACATTCCATAGGCGAGGTCTGCCACAGACCTTTGGAGATCGCCTATCATCCCCATCAATTCGAAGGTGGTGGGCTCACGAGCCTGGTATAACTAGGGAGCCCAAACCGGGTGCACAACGGGCGACCTGGGTGGGTATGACATACTGATGCTGGCCTCACTCTGCGGAACAGTCCCCTGCTCCAATGCAGCCGTCATAACCACAATTTCTTCTGAACTTTGTGTTGCCATAAATCTTGCCTCAGCAAAGGGGAGACACTGGCTGTTCTGTATCAACTCTGCAACTCTCTGAACCTTGAAAGAAAAACAGACAGCATTTCAGCCCAAACTGATCAATCACGGGTGTAGCCAAACAACTGTACCCTACTGCTGATCACTGTTCCCAGAAGTCACTGTTCCCGAAAGCTGAACCAATACCCGCGGATAACTGATTCTCACAACTGATACTGATACTGGTGTCCCCAGGTTTGATACTCAAACTTGCAAACTGACATGTGCGTTCCTGTAGAGCAACACTCTAAAAGCACATAGCAAGTAAAGAGAACAAAACACCCCTATGTTGGGGTAGGGTTTCCCTGTCCTATTTTGTCAGGAGCTAGGGTTTCACTACGCACACAGTGGTTTCAAACAACTTAGCATCGGGTAAACAACCTGTCCTAATTTGGAATGGTCACTATGGATCTGAATATGCACTAGGTCGAATGGTCAAAAAGGGTGCCCCGGTAAACCGGGGTTTATGTTCCCATGCTGTCAGAGCCCATAGCCGGTCAGCCTTATGGACATGCCTTGACAAGGCAAGCCTCCGGCAAACCGTTCAGGAATGGCAGATGGCAAACACTGTGTTCCTAGGCGCACCAATGCACATGCTATGCAAAGAAACACATAAATGAGATCAAAACAGGATATCACGAGTTCGAGTCAAGCTCTCTAAATTTCCCCAGCAGAGTCGCCAGAAACTGTAGACGGCGCCCGCGTGGGCCTCGCTGCTACAGTTCGGAATCGATTTGTGTCGCGGTTCTTAATCTGAACCAAAGAGTCCAAATCTGGCAAATCGTTTTGAGAAACAGATTTTTGAAAAAGTAGTGCCAAACATGGACTGCTTTTCCAGATACAGAGTCGCCACCTAAATATTTTTTGTGGGAGAATTTAGGAAACCCTGACTCGGTGCCGAAGGCCACATGTCCGTCATCACCGGAGTTGTCTCGGCTCGGGAGCTTGGGTACGATCGGGGAAGGTCAGCTATGAGCACCCCCCTTCGCCCGGTCCGAAGACCGGCCTCTACTAACCGTGATATCCTTTTTTGAAAACTTTACGTGTTCTAAAACCAATTATTAGCCTAGAATTACTATGTTATGCGCACAACAAACAAGTATAGACTAGATTGCCTAATTTGGAAATAAACATTGCATATCCGTTCGGTTTGAAAATGCTTTGGAATTTGCTACTCGCAAGTAGGCTAAAATACGGATTTCAACGAGTTTTTCCAACTCAAACAATCCAACCTTCACCCACAGGCGTTCAAAACAGTTTAACACATAAGCATCTAGCCACATGTTAAGCATGCTGTCATGGCAATATTCACACTCATGTGATATGCTAAAGCGGAAACACTTACATAGTACTCCGTGCCAAAACAAAGAACTTGTTAGCAAACATGCATGATCCAAGTCCATGTGAAGTGCCTAATGCATCGCATACAAAATGTTACTAGAATAGGCTCGGCTATCCTAAACATGTTATGTGAAAATGCACAATTGTCACATATTCAATTTTTTGATTTGAAGTACGAATGCAATTAGCATGATGTACCGAGCCTAATGCATGTAATACAAAATGCATGAATGCACGCATGCATAGCATAAGGTATGCTGAATTTCAACATGCCCTAATCTACCACCGTAAGCAGGTAAATAAAAGGGAAGAAAGAAGTGGGGTTGGAAGACATACACACCACCCACACACACTTATTACAGATTTACCCTCACTCGGAGGGACCGAATAAATATTACAAATTAATTAACTACGCAAGCTAATTAATATTACAAATTAACTAATTTAATTAACAAATTAAATAAATTAATTAAAGCAGGAAAACGCCTCGGGAAGCGCGCCACCATGCATGGGCTGCCTCTGTTTTCCTTCCTTTCCTCCTCTGGAGGCTGTTAAAGCCTCAGGACTGATCCCTTGGACAGAGAGGATCACCACCGGCTGATTGAAATTGCCACCGGCAGTGTGGTATGGCCATCGGCACAAAATTGAATCTGTCGGCAGAGAAAATGGTGCCGGTCGGCACATTACACTGCCGGTCGGCAGAGTATTCCTGCAGAACCTGCAACTCACAGCAACAGAGGGCAAAACAAAGCATGGCAACACAATTCAAGGCATGTACGCACCAACCATGTCCCTTATCATTGTGATGACTCAAAGGAACATGTACCTCGGTTCTCGGACCACCAATCACGTATTTCCATGCATGATGGCCCAAAGAACCAAGTATGCAACTTTGATTTCAAATGTATGCAAACCAATCAAACAAAACTCCCAATCCCTATCACCCAAGTCAAGGGACAAGGAATGCATGCAAGATGCAATGCAACCTAGGCATACAAGCTAAGGATGCAACATGGCATGGCAAAGCACTTATGCAAGCATACAAGCATACATATGGAAATGCAAATAAATGGAAAGATGGACTTATACATGAATTAGGCAGCTCGAAAATAGACCTAAAACAGTGGCCATAAGTGCTAAAGAGTGAGGGCTAAATGGCATACACACACACATGCACATAAGGACCAACACTTAAGCACAAATCAAGCAACATTCAAACACACTTGAAAGGGACAAACATGAACAATTAGCATGCATTATAAGCCTTGAAATCATGCTAATACATGGTGCCAAACCAAGCAACAAATCAAGCCAAGCATGCACCAAATGGCCTAAGTGTTCAAAGCAAATCAATGAGGCATTGAACTACACTTAACATGACCAAACATGGCATGAAAAGAAGGACCAAAATCAGAGGTTTAGCATGTTAAAACAAAGCTAAAGGACTACTTAGATGGCATCTAAGTGACTCAAAAAACAAAGACATGCATAAACAACGAAACTTGGAGCATTGCTACACAAGCTTCCAAAGCATTAAAGAGGCATGCAAGGCAATCAAACAAGCATGGAAATGGGACTGAAATGGCATGTAGAATGATCCCAAATCACCAAAACAATGCAAAGATGGCATGCTACACATGCACATACTCAAGGCCAACAAGCCCAAATACAAAGGAGCTATATAATGCATGCTAAAATCAACCCAAATACTTATGGACAGACCTAGAACATGGCAAAATAAGCACATAATCTTCACAAGCCTAAAACATGCTCCAACAAAGGCTAACAACCTAAGGCACATTAAGGCATTACATGGCAACTATGCTAAACATGCATGGAGTTCCAAAACTAACTTGAAATCATGTTATATTATGGATATATAAGCATGAAAAACAAACCAAACATGCTCAACACACACTCAAGCATAGGCTTCCTTAAGAGGTCAAAATATGCCCTTTTCAAGGACAACAAGGAGAGGGGGTGGCCCTCTCCTTCTTGGGACTTCAAAGCATCATCTTCACCACTGAAATCCCTCAAGATTTCAGTGGTGAAGAGACCTCAACACCAAAATCCCGGAGCTAGCACAAAATGGCTCAAAAAGAGGCCTTTTGAGGTCTAAGGGTGGTCAACAACCCTCAAACAACAAAACACTCTTAATAAACAATAAAGAGGGCCTAAAAACAGAACTTTTTTATGTTATACAATAATCACAAAAACAGCTCTAAGATAGGTATAAAATCAATGCAAAAATGGGGAAAAAAAGGACTAGAATCTCACCCTTGAAGACCCCTTTACAAATGATGCTCCAATGACCTCCTTTGGCTTGAATCCAACACCAAAATCTCAAAACAAACCCTTTAGAACCTCAGCTCCAAGAGGAAGGTGAAACACTAGGTGTTTGTGTGCAATAGTGAGACACAAAACACCTAGTGAACAAAATGAGAGGGAAAGAGAGATAGAATGTGTATCTCACCCAAACCCTAGAACAAGAGCTCAACAATGGCTGTTTTGCTCTCCAAAATATCCTAAGTCTAACCTTCTCTCCCCCCTTTTGCCTTAGAGAGAGCTTCTCTCTATATGTCTCTTGTAAAGCTTACAAGACAAGCTTTGCAAGAGGGAGATCCCTCCGTACACGTGTATGGAGGGATGCAATAGCAAGACAGCTGTCTAAAAATATCTGCAAAAGCAGATGAACAGCAATCGGCCGGCCAAAAATGCCATCTTGGCCAAAAAGAGTGCCGGTCGGCAACAAATAGTGCTGACCGGCAACAAAAAGTGCCGGCCGGCAAACTATATTGCCGGTGGCAGCAGACACCAGCCGGTGGCCTCTAGCCAATGCCGGTGGTGGGTGGGGATGGTCTACAAGCCCCACCCTGCCTCTCAAGGGCAAGATGCAAGTGTTTGGTGCAAAACCAGACACTAAACGGTCAAGTTCGGAGATCCTGAGGCAAGGCGCGCGAGCTGAGGCCTCCGGGAACTCCAAACGAACACAAACATGGAAGATCACCGTGTGTTCAAACAGTGACGTCCAAGTCTTGAGGACGGTCAAAAATGGGGTGTCTACAGTTGCCCCTCTTTGACAGAACTCGAAAGTCATAACAATGACGGGAGTGAATGTCAAAGCCCAGAGACGACCCATTTTTGACAAGGCCGAAGACTTAGACAAACATGCAAGACAAACAAGGTATGCGCCCAGAGGCAGGGGCAAAATGCAAGACAATGCACGAAGCCGAGCATAACTTATGATCATGCAAAGAAAGCTGTAATGAAGCAAACATGCGACAGTTTTAAGCTAGCATACCAAACTACACTACAATGCAGAAAGGATGTAAGAGAATTATGGAATTCTCAATACGTCTCACTCGGGAGATACAATACCTGTGCGGCTCGTCTGGTTGCACCAGCTTCAAATGAACCGTACATACAATATCGTGCCTGCAAAGAAAACAAACTTAACAGGCACAATATGGTTAGCAACATGCATGACAATGCAAAATGGATGCAAAACGATATGCAATATATACAAAACAATGTATAAATAATGCAAATGAAGATGCAATGTAATTGAAACAATGCAAGCTACATGCAAAGCATTTGAATCGTGATCCAATCACGAACGGTTCGAAACCACACCTATGTCAAATAGATTGATGGAGATAACAAGTCTGTCTACCATAGAACGGTCAACTGAACTATGAGTATTGTAGACAGACGCAAGAACAAGTATTGGGTGGAATCAACATAAGTGGGGAAACGACCCACTGGAGAAAGGACTACGATCCTAATGCCAGATGCAAAAATTACACTACAATGTAATACATGAATATGGCACGCGGGCCAAACCAAATCTTGCCTAGGAAAGGCATGTACGCATACAGGCCATGTGTAACACAGAAAAGGTGCCGCAACCCTCAACCAACATACCAGCGTGGAATCGGCGCGATACACATGCAGAACTGTGTTTTAACATGAAAAGTAAGGGCACATACCAGACCAAGCTCAACCTGGAAAGGCACAAGCCATAGGCGGAAGATGATGCAATGAATGCATGCAATCTACAATGCAATATCTACAAATATGCGATTGAGTGGATATTTACAACATGCATGACAATGCAGTGCAATGCGACCTACTGGGGAAAATGCAATGGATGCATGCAAGCTACAATGGAAATGCATGACAATGCACTATGATGCAATGACTATGATTGCAACTTTCCCTATCTAACCAACAGGGTGATATACTAGGTTGGTTCAGTATCCAGAACTGAGGCGCAGACAAGCTGCCTCAACCTATGGGGCTTCCATACAGATTTCAAGCCGAGGGTAAACCTCTGGGTATTTAAACCAGACTTTAGTCTCAGAACTCCCGAACCTTTGCGTTCTTAGGCATAAGCCGTTCGAACTCTAGTTTCCACCGTCCCAGTTGGTCTTCTAGGAACTCATCGCAAACATAGGTAGGTGGCTTTACCAGACCACCGAAAGTCGTTCGGGCACGACAAACACCAAAGGAATTGCACCTTTAGAGGATTTAAGGTCTCCTAGACCGGAATGCAAAATGTATGCATGACAATGCATGTTTTGTTGTTTTTTTTTTTGTTTTTGAAATGCAAATGATGTATGAAATGCATGTTGCATGGAATGCGCGACAACACGCGGCTCAAGAAGTGCACGGCAATGCGAACACTAAAGGTCTTACACCTTCCAAGGATTTAAGGTCTCCTAGACCGTACGTGTTTAAGGTCTCGCCAGACCGGCGGTATTGCACGACAGTATGATGCGCAAAATAGCGCAATGCGTTAGGCAACGCGAGTGCACAGGACAGTGCGATGGAATGCATGCAAAATGCAATGAGATGCGCAAAATAGCGCGAAATTTGAAATGCACAGAACAGTGCGATGCGCAGAACAGCGCGAGATTTGAAATGCACAAAACAGTGCGATGCGCAGAACAGCGCGAGGTTTGAAATGCACAAAACAGTGCGATGCGCAGAACAGCGCGAACAATTTTGAAATGCACAAAACAGTGCGATGCGCAGAACAGCGCGAGGTTTGAAATGCACAAAACAGTGCTACGGTTTGAAATGCACAAAACAGTGCGATGATTCGAATTGCACAAAACAGTGCTACGGTTTGAAATGCACAAAACAGTGCGATGATTTGAAATGCACAAAACAGTGCGACGGTTTGAAATGCACAAAACAGTGCGATGATTTGAAATGCACAAAACAGTGCGACGGTTTGAAATGCACAAAACAGTGCGACGATTTGAAATGCACAAAACAGTGCGATGATTCGAATTGCACAAAACAGTGCTACGGTTTGAAATGCACAAAACAGTGCGATGATTTGAAATGCACAAAACAGTGCGACGGTTTGAAATGCACAAAACAGTGCGATGCGCAGAACAGCGCGAACAACTTTGAAATGCACAAAACAGTGCGATGCACAAGACAGCGCGAGGTTTGAAATGCACAAAACAGTGCAATGCTAAGTGCGACATGCATGCCACACGGAATGTAAATGGGCTTAAATGCGCAACAACGCACGTATTCCAGAATGCATGACAATGCATGGAATGGAAATGCAATGATGATGCATGAGAAATGTGCACGATAATGCAAAGGGGTGCGTGTTGCAACGCATGTAACACGTGCATAACAATGCAAATGTGTGGCGCATGACAGCGCAATGTAATGCACCGAAGTAGTGTGATGAACTCGTGCAACACACATGGGGCAACTTTTGAATTAAAAAAAGGATACAAAAAGGATACACCTTGCATGAATTCGAGTGCCACGCACTGGAGACACGGCCCGCGGTCAAAACGGAGGCCGGTTGAATGCCGGAGATGCACTTTCTTGCACTTTCTTGAGCTATGAAGACCACGAACTTCTCATATGGCCTAAACAAGGCCGTGGGAACCCCACCGGCCGAAATATGAGGCCACCGGCTGGCCATCGGCACAAAAACAATTCCATCGGCACAAAAAAAGTGCCGGCCGGCACAAAACATTGCCGACCGGCAAACAGTTGCTGATGCGGGGCAGTTTTGACTTTTCACCTTGGGTGTTATAAAATAGGGCTTCAAGCCCTATTTCCTCATTTCCTCCATGCCGAAATCCCTTTCTCTCTCTCTCTAGAGCTTTTTCTCTTCCCCGTTTCTCCGTTTCTTCGCGTTCTACGCCCGTTTCGTCGTCGGATTCGCGTTTCTCTTCGCGTTTCGGACGTTTTCGACCGATCACATTCTCGTTTCGGTGCCTCGTTTGGCGTTCTCGCCTTTTCGGGGTTTGTTCCCCTCACTTTCCTCTTCATTTCCGTGCCCTTTCACATTCCGGCCTTCCCGGCCATTTCCGACCTTCTCGGGAGTTGACTTTCCGGTTGACTCTTCGTATTCCGGCTCGGTTTTCCTTTTCCGGCCATTTTTGACATCACTCTCTACATGGCGGACGACATTCCACGTGGCGGGACTCCTCCGGACCACGAGATGGATCCCGGGGTCGAGCTCCTACCACTGAGCGAGCGCCCGTTCGACCCGGCGACCTACCGGCCGGCGATCCACGTTCTGCCCCCAGACGGCCTGCGTCAGTTCCGGAGCTTTGAGAGGTACGCGGCGCCTGAGCTACTACTACGCGAGCCTACCTCCCATCTGTCTTTCAGCACTTCCGAGGTAACTTTTCATCTTCTGTTTTACTTTCTGCAATGTAGGATACAAAACTGCCATAGTTAGTTGTATTGTCTAACTGCTGAAATCTGATATGCCGTAGACCGTAGTTGACTGTAAACATACATACAACTGATATCTGCTTGAGACTGACACATGCACACACACTGCACTAGCCCTGAATCATTCAAACACACTGCGCTCACTGTATTTCACTGCATACACACTGGCACCCAGTATTCGTCTGAATCTGTTAAATTTGCACACAATGCTATATCTGTTATGAAACACCCAAACACGTTGACACAGCACACGTATTCCACTGTAAGCGCACCGGCACCCGGTATTTGCCTGAAACTGACAAACTTGCATACATGCTATATCTGTCCTTTCAAAACTGCATTTTGAATGTTGTCCTGCAATTGTCATTTTCTGTTTGCAGGAGGGTTCCCATACCATTCGCGGGTATGGGAATACTGGTGCACGGGAGTGGTATGATGAGCTCCCTGATGCGGTCCAGCGCATCGTGGACCGGGCGGGCTTCGGCACCTTCTGCCGAGGGCTCTCCAGGTTGTCCACATGCAGGCCTCTCCTTGCCGCTCTGGCGGAGAGATGGTGGGACACCACCGATTCTTTCCACTTCTCTGCTGCAGGGGACATGACGATGACCCCTTATGACTTCTCGATGCTCACAGGCATCGGGGTAGGGGGTGATCCGATCCCCTTCGACACCGACATGGATGAGTGGACCGCCGCTCAGGTCCATTTACTGGGGGAGGCCCCACCACTAGCTCGTCCAGGCTTCGTGCGGTACTCCTGGTTCGAGACACAGTTCAGGGTTCAGCCCGTTTTGGAGGAGGTGCAGATGACCCCAGAGGACGAGGAGAGGTATGCTCGCGGCTTCCTCATGTTCCTGTTCGGGACTACCATCTTCGCCGACTGGGCGAACACCGTGCCTCTCTGCCTTCTCAGCGCACTGGTGGACGTCCGGGATATCTTGCACTACGATTGGGGCGGCGCTGCTCTGGCCACCCTGTACGGATATATGAGCTCGGCTTCTCGTGGCAGCGGCCAGCTGCTTGGAGGTTACTGGCGGGCTTGGGAGGTACATTTCTTCTCCACTTTTTCATTCCTGTCTCGTACTTTCTGTACTCAGTACACTGCACACACTGTGGTCTGCTCTATACTTGCTGTATACTGTACACACGGCACACACATACATTCTGCTTTACACTGACTGTACATTGCTCACACTGTACACTGTACACAATACACTACACAACACACGGCTCTGCCATTTCTGCTTTATTCTGTATATTCTGCTTTTTCTGATAGTCATACTGACATCCGTTTTGCAGTTGTGGGTTTACGCCTACTTTCCTAGGCTTGCCCTCGTGCCAGTCGCGGAGCCTCCTCCGGCTGTCCCGTTCTCGAGTCGCTTTGACGGGAGATGCACCCGGCGACCACGGGAGACATTCGGCTTCTTCCGCCGATATTTTGACACCATCACCCCGGCCGAGGTATGCTTTACTTTCAGTTCATTTAGCTTCGCTTTCCCACTGCATGTTTCAATAACAGTAGATAACAAACTGTCCGTCACTTTCAGATCACATGGCGGCCATGGGCCTCCTTGCCGTCGGCGATGCGGGGTCGGTTCCCTGGTGCTGAGGAGACCTCGCGTTTCCGGATCTTGCTAGAGGGCCCGGTCTGTCGGGCTTGGTACCTGGGGGAGCGTTTTCTACGCCAGACCCGCGGGTTACCTGAGCAGATAGTCCCGGCTCACCCTCCTGCAGAGATGAGGGAGACTGAGGGGCTGACCACTGAGCAGCTGGATGATTACTCTATCGGTTGGGAGGAGGCCGGCTTCCGAGGCACTGGAGACTATCAGGAGTACGTGCGGACGTACCTGATGCGCCCCCTGAGCGGCCGTCGAGCAGAGGGGGCTAGGCCTGTGGCATCGGCGGCTGGGGCCGGAGCGGGAGTTGGAGTAGGGGCTGCGAGGAGGGCCCGAGTCCGTGGCAGGGGCGGAGTGCAGGGAGGACGGGGAGTTGGCTGGCCTGCCCTGCCCGCTGTACTGACTTTCCAGGGGCAGGGTGGGTCGACCTATCAGATCCCCTTCGCCCCTCCACCGGCTGGTCACGAGTTCATTGATGTCCCCGACTTACCTCCGGTACGTATTACTGCATTTTTGTACAGTCATTCACCTTAGTTTACTTGATATTCCACAGAATATTGATGCATCTGATACTTTTGCAGGCCTCTTCTGAGTACACCCGTCAGTCGTTGGCGATGAATGCCTCGATGATGGGGATGCTCCAGCGGACTTTTGACCTCCTAGCCGTCTACAGCATACCGGTATGTCCTTCTGACACTGGCCTGAAACCATTCATACACTGCTTTAGGCCCTTCATGGATGGATCCCATTATAATGTTCTTAAAAGACGGCATCTTACCCGAAGAAAAGAAAGAAGCCACCAAGATTAGAGCAAAGTTGCAACGATTTTGGCTCTCTCCATCAATGGCCTTGTACAAAAAATCCTTTATAGGACCTTACTTGAAATACGTGTATTCCAGCAAGGTTGAGGCATTCTTGTTCGAGATATACGAAGGCGTATGCAGAAGCCACCAAAGGGGGAGATCATTGGCTTACAGAGCAATTTCGCAGGGATATTGGTGGCCTTACATGCAAACAGATTCAGAGAAGTATGTCAAAAAGTACGAGAAATGTCAGAAGTTCGCATACCAAATACATCAACCGGCCAGAGAGCTTCTACCATTAACTAGCCCATAGCCTTTCGCACTGTGGGGCTTGGACATAGTAGGACCACTTCCAACAGCACCCAGTAACATAAAGTTCTTTTTTGCAGCAACAGACTACTTCACAAAGTGGGTGGAGGCAGAAGCACTAGCATCAATAAAGGAAAAAGATGTGAAGAAGTTCGTCTAGCAGAATATCATCACTCGATTCAGCATACCAAAAGCTCTAATATCTGACAACGACACTCAGTTCGATGGCAAAATTTTCAGAGGCTTTTGCGAAGAATACAAGATAGAATTCTACAATTCTACACCGGCATACCCCCAAGCGAATGGCCAAGCAGAAGCATCAAACAAGGTCGTCTTAGATGGATTGAAGAAAAGGCTAGAGAAAGCAAAAGGAAAGTGGGAGGATGAGCTTCCTTATGTTTTATGGGCTTACCGTACCACACCTCGGCGGTCGACTAGAGAAACGCCTTTTTCCTTGGCCTATGGCATGGAGGCAATAATCCCACCGGAAGTTGGCCTCCCCACAATTAGAAGCGAAAATTTTGATCCAGACTTAAATGGAGAAGCCATAGCATTGGAACTCGATCTTGCAGAAGAAAGAAGAGAAAGAGCACTGGTTCACATCGCCTCATACCAACAGGAGTTATCCAGAAAATACAACAAGATAGTACATCCAAGGCAATTCAAAGTTGGAGATTGGGTACTACGCAAAGTAATGGGAAACACCTTGGTACCTGGAGACGGCAAGTTAGGGCCCAATTGGGTAAGACTTTACAAAGTGGTTGGGTTAGCAGGAAAATGGGCATACCACTTGGAAGACGAGGACAACAAAGTCATTCCCAGGCCATGGAACACTATCAATCTCAAACTATTTTATTTTTAGCTTTCTCTTTAGACATACTTGTAATTTTTCTTTTCTTCAATAAAACAAGTAGTTTTCTTTTCAGCATAATTATTTTATTTTGTAAAAGTTGTTTTAGTGAGCTAGGGACAATAAAAGCAGAGTTGGCCGGAATAACCAACTTTGCGCTCTCTTCAGCTAGGATTAGGATCTGGGCTGAAGAGGTTGGCTAGAAAAATCAACAAACACTTCTCCTAAACCTAGGATAAGGATCCAGGCTACAAGACATTTGGCCGGAAAAACCAAACACTTTACTTTAGGTTGGCAGGAACAACCAAGTTAGAGGTTGGTAGGAACAACCAAGTTAGAGGTTGGCTGGAATAACCAACACCCCTCCTAAGTCCATGATAAGGATCCAGGCTGCAGGACGTTTGGCAGGAATAACCAAACACTTTACTCTAGGTTGGCAGGAATAACCAACTTAGAGGTTGGCTAGAAAAACCAACACTTCTCATAAGCCTAGGATCAGGATCCAGGCTGCAGGACGTTTGGTCGGAATAACCAAACACTTTACTCTAGGTTGGTAGGAACAACCAACTTAGAGGTTGTCAGGGTTAACTAACTTAGAGGTTGGTTGGAAAAACCAACACTTCTCCTAAGCCCAGGATTAGGATCCAGGCTGCAGGACGTTTGGTCAGAATAACCAAACACTTTACTCTAGGTTGGCAGGAATAACCAACCTCGAGCTCTCTTCAGCTAGGATTAGGATCTAGGCCGAAGAGGTTGGCTAGAAAAACCAACACTCAGTACTCCTCAGCCGAGATAAGGATCAAGGCTGAAGAGTGGTTGGCTGGTAAAACTAACACTTAGTACTCTTCAACCAAGGTAAAGACCCAAGCTGAAGAGTGGTTGGCTGGAAAATCAACACTTATTGTTCTTCAGCCGAGATAAGAATCTAGGCTGAAGAGGTTGGCAGGTATGGCTAGTTAGATTGCAAAGTTAAGACCGGGATAAATATCTCGGCCAGAGAATGTCACACTACATTTAGATTACATTTGGAAGGTAAATACAAGCATGGAAAGAAACTGAACAAACAGTTGGAACAAAAGAAGATTTCATTGATAAGCGCAGATCAGAAGTACAAAAGGTAAGGCCTTAGCCCGGCTACAAATTATTTTGCTACACAAAAAAGAAAAATCAGGAGAAAAGGTCGTCTAGGTCGGCGTCCAAAACAATCTGGTCTTCACCCAGAGGTAGCTCGATTGTTGCAAGCACCTCTTGGTTCAGCTCGGTTGAAGGCACCGCATCAAACACTGCATAAAAAGGTAGGATGGAGACCACTGGAGTTGGGGAGATAGACTGGCGACCAGGCTGGGTGTTGTCTTCTAAAGCAGCATTTTCGTCCTCCTCTTGCAGAAATTTTTGCTGAACGGCAGTAGCGTACTCCGCTATAGAGCTCGGTATGAAATACGGAGGAGGGTTGAAGACCTCAGTCTCTGGGCTATGACCGAGCTGCGCCACAACAGCCGTCCATCCACACTTGAAGAAAAGATCTTTTGCAGCTTCACATTGCTTGATGTAAGTGGCCTCTCATTCCTTGTAACCACGGCCTTCCGCATCCTCAACCTTCTTCTCTAGCTTGATTATCTCGGCGTTCTTTTTTTCCCTTGAGCTTGGCCAGCTCGCGCAAGTATTTATCTTTCACCATGGCCATAGCCTTCTTCTTACCGGCTTCGGCTGAATTGACTAGGCCAGTGAGTCGGGCTACTTCAACCTGTAGCTCGGCCATCTTTTGCTGAGATTCTTTTAGTTCGGTCATTTTTACATTGGCCTCTGCCATAGCCTGCCTTGTAGTTTTCGAAGTTCCAGCACGCGTTTGTGAGCAATGTGGTTCTTCTGTAAGGCCTGCAAGGGGAGGGAGGCAGTATTGAGTAGGAACCAAGCTAAAAGATGTTGAAATTTGGAGAATGAAAAAGAGAACTTACCAACACCATTGACTTTGAATCCGAGCGAATGGCCTTCAGCTCGGTAAGGTGATCATGATGATTCATGTCAGCTGGAAGGCAGACGCTCTTGGCCAGATTGAAGGCCAGCAAATGATCTTTTTCCGCGACCACTGAATTGGAGTCAGTGATAGCGCGGTTCTTGAAGGTGACCTTTGGCACCCACTTGGAGGAGCTAGCTCGGTCTGAGCGCTCCAATTGTGGGCTTGGTGGAGTAGATTGTGGGAAAATGGTGCATTCTTCATTATCAAGGCGTGGCTCGGTTGTGGAAATCCGTGCACGCTTGCTTGCCCGCGATGTTGAAGGCTGATGGGTTAGTAGGGCTACCACGGTCTCCTGAGTTTGGCTGGCTGGTGGTACCTCGACCTGGTTTGTTTCAGTTAGAAGGGCCCTTACTGCTCTTTTCTTGGTCATCTCTTGCTTCGCAGTTAATGGGATCAAGTTGACTTGTGGAAGGGAAGGATCAGGTTCTGGGGATGGTTCTAAGAGGAAATCGGTCACCCTGGTCTTTCTATGGCTACTATATCGGCAGGTCGGTTCAAAATTCAGTAGCTCGGCCCAGCTCATATTTAGATATCGGAGTACGGCGGGAAGTGTGTTTAAGTTAGGGTAGCTATACTGGGACTTGAGAAAGTTCAAATCTGCATGAAAGAATGAGACAATAGTTAGTACGGTTAAAAGTAAGTACCGAAGTAAGAGAAAGAACATGAAATTGGGCCGAGTAGTTATACCGGTGACTCCTTTATTTAAATTAATTCGGTCGCCAAGGATCTGGGCTTCATGGTCTTCAAAGTTCCCAGAAACCCAGAAAAAACCATCAGCGTTTACATCCTTGTCCGGGGTATTCTTTATTATCTTTTCACATCGACGCCTTATTCTTAGATAGTAGACCCAGTCATCTTCATTTGATCCTATGGAATATTAGTGGAAGAGCTCAGCTAAACCCAGATTAAGGCCAGCCCAGCGGTTTAGCTTGGCGATACCATTTATTATGCGGTAAGAATTGGTGGAAAGCTGGGTAGGGCAAAGGTTTGTTTGTCTGAGGAATTCACAGAGAAGGGGCTATACAGGGAATCGCAGTCCGATTTCTACAATGGAAAGAAGGGTGAAGGGAACGAAGCCAGCGTTTCCCCAGGGTATGGTATCTAGGTCGGCCAAGGTAAGATGGACATCATCATGGATATGGTAGTCCCTTCAGAACTCGACCATGGCCCCTAGTGAGTTTACTAAAAACCTATATTTACCCATTTGCTATTAAGGCCCCGTTTGGGGACTTATTTTTTTAGCCAATTAGTCAAAAAGTTACTAAATTAGCCAAAAAGCCAACAACTCATACCAAAAAGTCAAAGATTCTCTTTTCTCTCTACTTTTTGCACATCTTTTCGTAATTAGCCAAAAAGTCATCCCAAACATACAAGTTTTTTTTACCTACCTTTTTAGCCAAATAGCCAAAACGTTACTAAATTAGCCTGTTCCCAAACGAGGCATAAATTATGAATAAATTAGCTTAAGTATTAGCTCGGTCGAGAAATGACGTTGAGTAGCTCGGTTGGGCGCTCAAAGGAGTGCCTGGCCAACCTAAGTCTACAGAGTAAAAGAGAAAGGTGTTAAGCACTGATTGTTGGACCGTGCTAAAAGCACAAAGGCAAGATAAATGAAGTCCTAGCTCGGCTACGCGGGATGTTATCCAGTCTTAGCTCGGATTGAGCAAAGGGCTTTAGTCCGGTTGAGCCTTTGGGGCAGCATTCTTAGTTCGGTTTGGACTAAGGAAGCTGGTTTAGCCCCAAGTCGTAGCTCAGTCAATAGGGGAGGTTTTCTAGCGCGGTATTGCGCGAACCTGAGACAGTTCGTTAGCCTGGATAAAGTATAGCGAAAGGTACTCATGATTATTGTACTTCAAGTTCTAGTTCAGTTGTTTAGTTTGGCTAAGCTTACACTTAACACAAACAGTATCCTAGTTTGGTTGAAATGAGATTTTGGATCAAAGGGAAAATAGTTTAGATTGTTCATATATACAGTGGTTACATTACGTGAGTTTTTTTTCTAGAAAAAGGGAAGCAAAAAATGGTGTATGCTTTGAAAAACATACAAATAAACATGCTATGTGTTGCGAAACGTGTGCGAAATCGACGAAAAAGAAGTAGATTTGGACCACTTACCAGTTCAAGATGAAGGCACTGAAGATGGAGGTAGCAATAGCAAGAAACACGAGCTCTGCAAATGTAAGGTTGAGGAGAAATGGAGGCTCAGAGAGAGAGAGAGAAGAAGATGAATAGTAGAAGTGATTGATTCAAAGCAAGGAGTTTAGTTTTGTGTAAAGAGAATGTGAAAATTGGGCGGGACTGTTCAAATCTCACGAAGTACGAAGATGGCGTGACAGCTATACTTGACGAATAGAAGCTAGCCATATGTCCAGGGAATAAAAAGTGATTCAGTTGCAGCGGCTGAAAAGACATTTTGACCGGACAGATAAGTAGCTCGGTGTAAATGTAGCCCGGTATGAATTTAGCTCGGTTGAAGGCTACAGTTTAGCTCAGTTAAAAAACTAAAGTGGTTAGCTCGGCTGGAAACGGGTAATCCCGATCATGCTACGTAGATGGAATTAAGGGGCAATTGAGAGGGTAATTTATGAGTAAATCGGGCCGAGCTGGGTAATGGCCCGTTCTATGGGCCATAGTAAGAAGGGCTTAGTAAGTGGGCCACAGTCCAGGTGTTAGCTGGGTCCAAGTATGGAAGGGACCTAGCATGTGTTAGCTTAGTCCAAGAATAATCACGGTCACCACGGCCGGAGTAGAGATAGTTGGCTCGGTCAGGGTATTCGAAGCCGAGGTATGGTGCTTTGACTTGATGGACCTCGTTCTGGTTGGCGCGGTGGAAGCTTGCCGAGGTTAGTTCGGTCTCAATGGGCACAACCGAGGTAAAAACAGATAAAGGAAGGGATGAGCTAAGGCATAGCTCGGTTTGAGTTGTCATTTCCACATGACAATACTAGCTCGGTCGTTTGGTCGTACCACCGAGCTAGGACCATCTCACTTGGTTTAAGCAGTGAGGGGGGTATTGAAAGATAAGCATTATCTTTCAGGAATGTGACTCCTAGTAGGACTCTACATGGAGGAATAAGAGTCCTACAAGGATTGTGCCATACAGAACCTATAAAGGCTCACAACATAACCTTTGGAAGAGGTAACACAACTTTGATTCTCGAATACACAGAGCTTTTGTCTATTTGTCTATTTTGCTGACTTAGGCATCGGAGAGGTATCCGGCACACACCCGCCCGCTAGCTCACGTTTGTGTTTTCAGGGAGTAAAGCGACGACGTTTGGAGGAGCGCAGACTTGATCAACAGGATTATACAAGAAGATTATTTCTTGCTCGTACAATCATTGAACTGTCAAGTACGAATAAATCCTCAAATAGAAAAAGAACATCTTTGAACCTGGACATATTTTCAAGTTGTAGTTCCATGAAATAGCAAAGAGAAATAGATGCCTCCTCAGTTGGTGGGTCAACAAGATTTTGGCTAAATTTATTCTGCAAAAATGACGGCACAATCAACTTTAAAATGATATTAAGGGTGGGCATCACCTAAGCCTAGACTATGCTAGGAAAAAATTAAAAATCTTGTGCCAAGCCCACCCATTAGGCCTGTAATTTACCCATTAAAATGAAATAAAACAAAATGTGTCAGCTAACACCCTTTGAGCTATAAGAAATAAATAAAGAAAATTTAATTGGAATAGCCATTTCATTTTAAAAATAAAAGAATCTGATAACCAATCATTTCTAATGGAAATACATGAGCTCCATTCAAGGATTCCTCTTCCATCCCTTTCTTTCTTGTTCTTTTTCCTTTTGTCGTTAGTAGGTAATCTCCAATTCTTGAGATTCTCCATCCAAATGAAATAAACAAACCTGTAAACATCTTGTCAATTAATTTATAACATATGCTTTTTAGCAAGGTGAATCTACTTGGGTTTGAAGCATTATTTCTTTTCGTAGATTCTCAATAATCTCTACCCTCAATCTTGCAGTAGCGGATCTAGTTGACAGTATATTGATTTACTCCATGCAGGGTCTGAAATCAGAATCAGAGAAGACTTTTCCTTCTTTGGGCTGCAGTGTGATTTACTTTTTGTATTTATTGAATTTTATTTCCTTCATAAATAAATGGACCTTATTTGTAGAAGTTTTTATCATAGTTGAATCTTTTGGACTACTTGTTATCTTAAAATTTTATCAGAGCCAAGGTTGCTTTGTGGACAATATAGCCTTTAAATATATGACAGGATGTTGAAGAATGTTGGACACAACTTTTGTACACCCTCTCTCAATCACTTAGATCACCAGGTTCCAGGTATCTTTTTCTTTGCTAGAGGCATTAAATTACTTTGATTTTGGATTGATGTGTTGTCTGTAATTGGTTAAAATAAGTTCATAGTTTTTAGTTATAAGCTAAATCCTTGAGATAGTCTTTTAAATTCTTGGATACCTTGCACAGTTGGTGCACCAATTCAATAATATCAATGTTTGAGTTTATTTTTTTCATCAATTACCATAGTATCTTATACTATTAGCAGATGCTTACCTATTTTTTCCTCTCTCTCTCTCTCTCTCTCTCTCTCTCTCATGCTTAATGTGACTCTCTTTCAATGAAATTTAGTTTGTCCTTTTTTTTCTCTCTTGGAAACCTTGTTTATTCCCCCTTCATTTCATGAGATTTGTTATGCTATGCTTCTATCATGTGTAGTGCTCACTCAAAATTTTGTCTCTTCTTTTTAGACAACTTGCTGTGTTTGTTAAGGATCATCGGTTTTCTTTTTTCTTTTTTTTTTTGTAAGTATTGGTTTCTCTTTAATTCTAATGCAATCGTCTTCGATAATTTTTATTTGCAGCGAAAATATGGATACCATAAGGGCACTCTTCGGTGTGGAACTTGCTAGCAGGTATTTTTCTGATAGTTGCTTTTTTTTTTTGGGGGGGGGGGGATATATATATATATATATATTTAAATATAGCCATTAGAAACATGTGGTGATGTTGTTTAATTTAATATTCTGGAATTTCTCCTGTGGAATTTTCGTATATGTTGGTCTTATTTGATGTTTAAGAAATTGTGTATGTAGATTTATCACATTGATAATTGAACATAGGTAACGAAGATGTTCACTTTTTGTTATCTCATAGTTTTGACTCCAGTAGGCCTCACAAATGGCCAACTGAACACCTCGCTTGTTGCTGTTGAAATGGGATTGCAATTGTGGGATTTATTTGACTTTCATTGCTATTTGGCATTAAGTTTTTGATCTTCAACATATCAAGAGTCTCAACATACTTCTGCACTCTTCTCACCTTCAAGAGAGTGATGTCAACATTGAAAATTTAGTATCTTAACTATCTATAATTTAGAACTTTTTTGGATGGTTTTGAAGTTGAGGACAATTTTTGATGTTTAGAAACTTAGTTTTTGGATGGTTTGGAATGTACAGACAGTTTTTGGATGTTCGAAACTTATGAATAATTTTTTTGATGTTTGAAATAATATTTTGATGCTTGATTGATACTTATGTATATATATATATATATATATTTGTGAATTTTGTTTGTAATGTTTTTTTAGATTGTACAGAACAAGTGAAATAAAACCTACTGAATTTAAAAAAAAAAATTATACATATTCTACGACGGTCAAAATAGGCCGTTGTGTTAAATATTTAATAACTAGCATTAAGTCGTTGTATTACATATTTTACGACGCGCAATTAGCGCCGTTATTTGTCTCACCAATTAACGGCATTGTAGACACCCCATTTTTTACCGCCCTTAAGACTTGGGCACTACTGATGGTTTACTTGGTGGAGAAAGGTGTGCAAGGCAAAGGTTCAGTTTCTTTGGCAAGGAGAGAGTCAAATCTCAACTTCACACCCCTTTTGGACCGAAACAATCTTGATCAAAATATTTTGGACCTTGAAACCCTCTCTTTCAAAATGTTTTGAAAATAAAGTTACTACGATGTTCTGACGCTCACATTTCGTTAAATGTTGCGTTTTTCGGTAAACCGAGCAAGGACAAAGTGGAAATGAATGAAAGAGAGATGAGATATTTGAAAAATATTTCAAAACACCTTACTTAGGGGTTTGGAGTTGAAGAAAAGAAGAGAAGGGGGAAGAAACCTAGTTCGGGGAGAAAATGGGCATGAACCGTTAAGAGATGGACAAGCAGTCCTCGCTGAATTAGGCCTATTCATTTGTATACTTGGATTTCAGCTATGAGGCCACCACCAATGGAAAGCTTACTTCCGGGGCTTCATTTTTCACTCAAGAATCTCCTAAAGCCAAGTCCGGACGGGGGAGATATGGTTGATTGAAGTAGGGCATCACTCCGGTTAGACCGAATCTGCGCGGCTTCACCAAAAAAGGCATAACTTTTTTCACAGGAGGAATTTTGATGCAAGGCTGGTGCCATTGGAAAGCTAACTTCTGGGGCTTCAATTTGGACACCTGGCCGACCACTTTTGGACTTCCCAATCACTGTCCGACCACCTTTCTTTCTGGCGGACCAATTTTTTGTCATGAAAAACCAGAAAAAGTAGCAGGCCAACTAGAAAAGGTGGTCGGCCGACCACCTGAACCTTTTGACCTAGTTGCCCGACCAGGGAAAGTGGTTGGCCGACCACCGGAACTGGTCGGCCAGCTTTCTCCTTTTTTGTCTCAATGAGTTGAAGCCAGCTGTGCCAACTGGAAGCCTCAGAATGCATCCTCCATACACGTGTATGGAAGATGTTTAAGCTAGCTTTTAAGCTTCTTGGAGAAGCTTTAGACCTTCTCCTCTATAAAGGAAAGGGCCTTCTTCCATTGCTAGGGTTCAGAACCTGTTTTGAGCATACATACACTTTCCCTCCATATCTCTATATTCCAAACTCCAAAAACCCTTGTTCTTGGTCCCATTGCACTACACCTCCAAGCACAACACCTCCATAATCAACCTAAGCACCTAGGAGCTCATTTTTAGAGGTTGGAGAGTTCTTATTTTGGTCCAGAACTTGCTACATTGCTGTGCTACAAGGGTAAGTCATCATTTCCCTCATTTTTGCATTATTTTGCTTCATAACTTAGCCCTATTTGCAAGAATTTTTGGGTTTCGTCTTAAACTGAAAAGTGTCTTATTTTGGGCTCCTCTTGAAGTTTGATTAAGGGCACTTTTCTGTTTGAGGTCATCTACCTCCTTGTATGCTTCGTCCCTCTTTGTAGGCTTATTTTGCTTCCTTTCTTAGCCTTGCTTGAAAGCATTTTCGAGGTTTGTCATAAACTGAAAAGAGTATTTTTTTTGAACCCCTCTTGAAGTTTGGTTAAGGGAATTTTTCTGTTGGGGGTCATCTACCTCCTTGTATGCTTGTTTGCCTCTTGTTTTGAGCCTTGCACCTAGGCCTTTATTTCATGCTTTGTTTGGCCTCCTAGCCACTGAAATCCAGTGGATTTTCAGTGGCTATAACACTATTTTGAGAGGCAAAATCAGAGGGGGGGTGACCCCCTCTCTCCTTGTCCTGATTGTTGGCCTTTTTGGCCTTCTAAAGGGGCCCCTACTTGCATGTTGTGAAGTCACATTTCAGGCCCTATTCGGTGAGTTTTAAGGTCTGCCTTAGCTCTGTACAAAGCATTTTTGGCCACATTTTGTGTCCCTTATGCATGTGTAAAGCATTCCTCCTCAAGGCCTTTCAAAGGGACCTTTCATTGCATGCATCATTGACCCATTTCAGTCCTTTTTCAGTGAGTTTTAGGGCTTTCATAACCTCTTTCCAGAGGTAGTTTTGCCACTTTGTATG
The DNA here is from genome assembly GCF_055761805.1 of Camellia sinensis. Classification (NCBI taxonomy): domain Eukaryota; kingdom Viridiplantae; phylum Streptophyta; class Magnoliopsida; order Ericales; family Theaceae; genus Camellia; species Camellia sinensis. Next base: position 86,040,871 of record NC_138974.1, read on the forward strand.
TCCATCATGTATGTGTAGAGTAATCCACCTCATGGCCTTCCAAAGGAACACTTCATTTTTGAATGCATTGATTGAGTTTTAATGGTTATTTGGGCATATTTTGGCATGGCATACTTCTGTTTTTGGCTGGTTCAGTGAGCCCTCATGTGCTTCACATACTTGTAGTGTAAATCGTGGTTCACTGACTTATTTCGCATGCTTTGTTGACCCTTGATTTTAGCTCCTTTTGGCCTTGCCTTAAACTGATTTTGTGCATATTTTGGACTACCCTAGCTCTATTTTTGGGTCTTCTGGTGGAATGATGTTTGTTTTGCATGCTTGTAGTTCAATACCCATGCTTAACTTTGAGTTTTGAGGCTCATTACATGTATATACTGAGGTGTGTTCATGTTTTGGGTCCATTTTACATCATATTTCAGAGCTTGTATCAATGCCATATTGCCATGTTTTATACTCTTTAAATGCGTTTGAGAGTTGGGCTTGGATCCCCCGTTTACCGACCATTGAATGAGCTCTATTTCGTTGCATTCCGAGCCATCATTTTAGGCCATTTGCCCACTATTTCATACCTGCCTAGGATCTGTTTGGGGTTGATTTTTCCATTGGTGCATTGCTTTGGGTACCTCTAGTGTAACGCACTTCACTAGTTTCGGTACCCGGGCCCCCTAGCTTGCATTGTGTGCCATGTTTGCATGTTTCGGGACCATTTCGTATCATGTTTTAGAGCTGGAATTTGTGTGTTTGTATGCCATATTGCATCCTTTTCCATGCTTTGGTAGAGTGGCATTTGATGCCTTAGGATCGATCCCTTGCATCGTGCATGTTTGCATGTGTTTCGGGTGTCTCATTTCCATCATACGGCCACTGATGTGAGTGTGGCTGAGGTCCACTCATATTGGTGTAAGTCCATCTTGCATTGTGTACGCCATGTTGCAATGTGTTGTGCATGTTATGTTGTTAGCATTGTGGATGCCATGTCATTCCTCGCATTGTGCATGCTAGGTTGTCAGTCGCATTGAGTATGCCATAGTTCATGAGCATTGTGCATGCCATATAGTGTTAGCATTGTATATGCTAGGTGCATGTTTGCATTTTCATTCCTTGCATGTTTGCGTCATTCAGTGGCATTGCATCTAGTTTGCATGTTAGAGTTACATTCATGCATGTCATGCATATTGCATTTCGTTTGGAGTAGGGTGTAGTCCAAACACGGGAAACGAGGGATGTTTCGTACTCCAAGTGACGAATCGTGCTTCGATTCTCGGTCGCCAGCACTCTTGACTATCCATGATAGAGTCGTCGACTTTAGTTGCTTATATGTGCATTCATGTCCCATTGAGCCGTGCAATTCGACTCCTCGGCCATTATGCATCGAGATACGTGATTGGTGGCACGAGAATCGAGGACTACACTCCCTAGAGCTTGTGCAATGATAGGGAGAATGGTCATGCACACATTTGTTGAAAACACATTGCCCGTTTTCTCTCTTGCCTTTGTTGCAGAAAAAAACAGAATCCAAGGGCAGAAAGTGGTCGGCCGACCAGCTTTTCTGGCAGGCCGACCACCCTTTAGGGTTTCTCCCACAAAAGGTGGTCGGTGGGTGGTCTCCATAGCCAAGGGCTGGTCGGCAGCCTTCCCACAGTCTTCCAGGGTGGAGTTTTAGCCTCTTGGAGCTTTGTGCAAGTTTCTAAAATCAATTGCACACAAAGGCGAGATGAGACATCGCGATGGATTTCCCGACGAGGCGAATCAAGCATGCATGCATCCATTGTCATCCAAAACAGAGCCGAGGCAGTCACATTCATTTAGTTTACATGCTTACTTAGCTAGTTTGTTAATTAGTTAATGTTGTGTAATAATTAGCTGTAGTCCGTTATTCATTTGGTTTTGTATTATTCGGACCCTCTGAGCGAGGGCAATTGTGTAATAAGTGTGCGTGTGTGTGATGTATGTCTTCCAACCCCACGTCTTTCTCCCTTTTATTTACCAGCTTATGATGGTTAGATTAGGGCATGTTTCAATTAGCATTTATATGTTCGCATGTTTGCATTCATTCATCTATATTACATGCACCGGGCTTGGCGCATCATGCTAACTGCATTGTATTTCAATTCCAAGTTGAATACATGTATCGATTGTTGTCTCTCATATGCCATCTTAGAATAGCCGAGCCTATTGTAGTTGCATTTTTGCATGTGTTGCATTAGGCATTCTTAACATAGTTAGGATTCATGCATGATTTCTAATTAGCTTCTTTCTTTGGCTTGGAGTACTCGGTAAGTTTTATGCTTTAGCATCCTTGCATGCGTGTGAGTGACTGCCATGATAGCATGCTTACCATGAGGCTATTTGCTTATGTGATATACCTACCTGAGTGCTTGTGGGTGAAGGTTGGGTTATCTGAATTGGAATAATGCGTTGACTGTGAGTTTTAAGCCCACTAGATAGTGGCAAAATCATGTTTTCTAAGCCCACCCGAGGGTGGAAAAATCCATGTCTTAGCCTACTTGCGAGTAGCAAATCGTTTTTCAAAACGAACATGAGATGTTTTGTTCCAATTCAGGCGACCCAGTCTATACTTGTGTGCTGTATGCATCACGTAGTAAATCTAGGCTAATAACCGGAATAAGAACACATAATGTTTTCAAAACTCGATATCATGGTTAGTAAAGGCCGATCTTTGATCGGACGAGCGGGGGTGCTCTCGAAGTGACCTTACCCAATCGTACCCAAGTTCCCGAGCCAAGGCAACTTTGGTGATGACGGACACGTGGCCTTAGGCAAACGAGTCAGGATTTCCTAAATTCCCTAAAATAAAATATTTAGGTAGCGATTCTGTATCTAGCAAAGCAGTTCATGTTTGGCACTTCTTTCAAAAAAATCTATTTTCAAAAGCGATTTGCCGGATTTGGACTCTTTGATGATTCATCAGTCTTGCATTGCACTCTGCGAGATTAGATACAAAATCGTGACATTTAAGTCCTGAACTGTAGTGAGCCCATATGAACAGAACGGGGGGGATTCCCTCCTGAGGCGTTCAGGGACGTCTATAGTTTCTGGAAACTCTGCCGGGGAAGTTAGAGAACTTGACTCGAACTCATGATATCTTATTTTGACTACACTTATGTGTTTCTTTGCATTTCATTTGCATTGGTGCGCCTAGGACACAGTGTTTGCCGTATGCTATTCCTAAATGGTTTGTCGGTGGCTCGCTTCGAGAAACGTGCCATAAGGCTGACCGGTAACAGACTCTGCCACGACAGGAACACAAAACCCGATTTTACGGCGGCACCCTTTTTGACCATTCGACCTAGTGCATATTCGGAATCCATAGTGACCATTCCAAGCTAGGACAAGTTGCTTACCCGAGTTTAGGTCGTTTGAAACCGCTGTGTGCGTAGTGAAACCCTAGCTCCTGACAAAATAGGACAGGGAAACCCTATCCCACCATAGGGGTGTTTTGGCTCTCATTTTCTTACTATGTGCTTTTAGAGTGCGTCTCTACAGGAATGCATGTATCAGTCTGCGAGTTCGGGCATCAGGCCTGCAGGCATCACTATTTGGGGAATCAGTTTTACCCAAGGGTATCAGATTTGAGATAGAATTTTGGGGCAAAAATCAGTAACGAGTGCAGTCATTCAGCTATGCTCAAATCTGTTCTGGTGAAATTGGGCTGAGATGCTGTCTGTTTTCTCTTTTGCTAGGGGTAGTCTTGGAACCATAGCTTTAGAAGGCTCTGAGATCCCCTAGATTCATTGGACTTGTGTTGATAGACTTTGTCGGGTCAGAGATTCAATTCAAAGGCAATTAGTGTTCTTTTTCCAGAGGCAGGGTAAAAGGGCCAGTCAGGCACAGATCACCAGTTCAGCAGTTACCAGATTAGTGGCCCTTATCCATCCCACTAGTGAACAGTCAGGCTGAGGCCTCAGTTTTTATCACAGAGATAGATATACCAGTCAGTCAGCCGGAACAGCAGAACATGGCAGGGATGAAGGAAATGATGCGTCAACTCCAAGAAAGTATGAAACTCATGCAGCAAGACGCTGCCCGCCAGACAGAATTTGCCAAATAGTAGGCTGCGATCATGGCCTAGCAGGCTGAGCTAATCACCAGGCTGCAATAGTAAAACGGAGCATCTGCTTCGCATCAAGCTCCTCCCCCACCAGGAGCTCCAGCACCTAGGGAGACACCAAATGTCCAGGAAGGTACGGACATTCCGACGGGGCCGACTCCGCCCACAATCTTACCCCAGCAGTATAAAGCACCAATCAACCTACCGGACTCTCCCTTTGAGTTCGAGATAGACCATACAGCGTTGAAGTTGAACAAGCTTGAAAAGATGTTCAAGAAATCTCAGGGAGTAAAGTCTATCCCGGACATCGAGGATGGGTATACCAATGCAGCTGTGACGCTGCCGGACAGATTCAAAATGCCGCATATCGATCGCTTTGACGGCTTTGGAGACCCAAGGGTGCACCTCCACCTGTTTTCTGATATCTTAAGGCCAATGGGTTTGACCACAGCTCAGAAGTTGTCTCTCTTTGGCCAAACCATGTCTGGGATAGCCGCAATTTGGTATGCGAAATTGGAGGACTCTGTGAAACGGAACTAGGAAGAGCTGGCTGAGGCCTTTATTGCTCAGTACTCCTACAACACACAGATCGAGGTCACAACTCGTGATCTCGAAGTCACCCGCCAAGAACCAAAAGAGGGTTTCTTAGAGTTCGTGATGAGATGGAGAGCAAAGGCCTCAATGATGACTACAAGGCCTTCCGACAAAGATCAGATCAGGATGATTGTTCGGAATTTACATGGCATGTTGTTGCAAAAAATGATCATACTACCACTGTTTACCTTTCCAGACCTTTATGGAATGGGGGTTCAAATCGAAGGATGCCATCCGACAGGGATCTTTGCAGAAGATAATGAGCCGTTGAAGAGAAATGTTGCTCGTAGTTCCAATGCTACTACTGATGATAGTGCAGCTGTGAAATGCTCAGAAGTAGACTCTATCACCACTTTCCTCAATGGCCAAAAAACCGCCACTTCAAATCGGCCCCAAGCCCGAAAATTCCATCCTCTTTACATGAGTCTCTCTCAAGCTTTGAAAAAGCTGCGAGAAGAAGGGCACCTAGAACTCCTAGAACCCCAACCCCTTCCAAATCCTCTTCCACCAAGATATGATCCAGCTAAATACTGTGCCTATCATCAATAACACGATCATGATACGAACCGTTGCATCAGCTTCCGTCATAAGATTCAGGATCTTATTGATGAAGAGACCTTAGCTTCACCCAAAGGACCTCAGGTTAGTACTGACTCGTCATCTCCCCACCTCAACCTCATCCATACACTACCATCCACCTTCGACCCCAACGTATACATCACCCCGGCCCATCTACCCAAGCCTAAGGTATTCATTCCAGAAAGCATGGACTTATGCATGATGGATGCACCTAGACCCCAATCATCTCAAACCCATGAGCCCACTACTTCTGAGTTGATAAGAATGATTGAAGATCTTCAAAGAACTGTGACAGGTCTGGCCTCCGAGACATTGGCTCCCTCATCGACCACATCACATACCGGGAATTTCATGACAAAAGGCTCCCTAATCTTGGGACTGGCTGCATTTGAAGAAAGCCAAACCCTTGGCAAAGGGAAAGCAGGTGGTAAGAACAAGGTAGGGGCAAGCATTGGTCTCCATGAACACCTTCAACGAGCTGTTGAGGCTTTGAAGGCCGAAGGACTAAACAAACAGCAAGTGCTTGCAGTGGTTGCAAAAACTGTAGATGATACTTTTGCCACTCAAGTTGGGGGCAGTCTGAATCAAGGGGCAAGCTGAGACAAGAGATGTTGTACCAGAAACACCCCTTTCAGCTCCAATCCTACACTGGGAAAAGATCATCAAAATTCAGCACCTACCGACCCCTTCGCCGGTACATCCAACACAACCAGCTCACAACCTGCCAAATACCCACCTCGGGGCCAAAGGGTGTTCACCCCACTGGACATGTCTCTGTCAACGGCCCTGAGGGTCCTGATCGAAAAGGGGCATCTGAAGCCCCTGGAGCCGTGGCCATTATTGAATAAACTTCTTCTCTCCCACAACCCGGCGAAGTACTGTGTCTTTCATCAACAAGTTGGCCATAACACTGACATGTGTCTTCGTCTTCACCATGAAATACAAGATTTGATTGATAAAAAGGTCATCGTTGCGTCAGGTCCTGCAAAGTCTATCGGCGCTCGATCGGTGAACTTGGGGGATAATGTGACCATGTGATCAGGGGATGAACCAGCTGCGGGTGGCGCTTGATTTACTCCAGACGTGGGAATGACACGCATTGTTTTGAGCATTTGCGAGTGCTTGCTTTTGTGCTTTCTGACTTGGGTATTGGGTCAGTCTTGTCGTTTTATATTGAGTCAGTCTTTTCATGTTAAGTCAGTAGGGTCTGTCTAGTTATACCGAGTCAGTCCTGTTTTGTTGAAGTCGGGTGATTTCGAGGGTGTTACCTCGGACATCACTTGTTTGTTTTGTGTTTGTCTTTTCGTTTTATTTTGAGTCTGTTTCTGCTTTGGAGCCAGTAATGCTAATAGATTTGAATGAACAGCAGTGGTCTTTTATGCTTTTGTGCTTGCTTCTGCCTTGTGCCAGTTGTGCCAGAAAGTTTGAATGAAACGGCAGTACTTTTTGCCTAATTTTCTGTGCCTCAAACTCATTATATTGACCTAAGTTTTTCAAAACTTTTTAAACATTGTGATGAAAACGAAGAGGAAGGAATTCCTCGGGATTTGGAAAATTTGATCAACTGAGAGAAAGAGAGGCGTGCTAAGCCTTTAATGAATGAAATCATGTTTGTTAATGTGAGTATTGAGAAGGACTCTGGCTTGATCCAGATTGGTTCCACACTATCTTCAGCACGAGCGATTAGTCGCTTTCTTAAAAGATTTCAAAAAATATTTTGCGCAGTCTTACAAAGACCTGGGTGGAATCGCTCTTGAGATTGTGCAGCTTAGGATCGCTCTCAGCCTCGAGACTCGACCCTTTGCTTTCAAGCCTCGAACTCGGACTCAGAATGTTCAACGGTCAACTACAATGTGAGGCTTGTGTGGCCAGATTTGAAGCAGCCTATGAACTAGGGGCAAGGAGGTCAGAAATAATCAAAAGGAAGCTTGCGAAGCTAGAGCAAAAGCCCTCGAACTAGGGGGCAAAGATGTCAGATGTGCTCGAAGAGTCAAAAAAAATTGGGGTGTTTCTCAAGCTAACAAAGATCGGCAAGAATGTCAAATCCCAGAAGGGAGGAAAGAAGAAAGTATTGCTGAAGGATAACTAAGTTCCTACCCACAACACTAAGGGCAGATTCAGCCTCCCTTTGGATAGACTCCTACATTGTCAGCAAACAGTAGCCATTCTCCTGGATTTAGATGACTTCAGGATCTCAAAACCATTTGACATGGACAAAGCTATACTTTTACCCTTGAGAGGCTCACTGGGCCGAAAACCTGGAAGGGCGACCCAGGCAAAAGTTAGAGTAAGAAAAAGAAGAAAAAAAACAAAAAAAAAGAAGAAAAATGCAAAGAATGAAGAAAAGAAAAGAAGAAAAATGAAGAAAATAAAAAGAAAAGATGAAAAAAGAAGAAAAGAAATGAAATGAAAAGAAGAACAGAGCTCGCAAGGTTGAAAACCCGGAAGGGAGGCCTTGGCAAAAGTTAGAGCGCAAAAGGAGAGGTTAAATACACGAGTGTACCTTTCCCAGAGCTACGTAAGGCTTGATTCCCATTTTTGGGATACGTAGGCAACTTCACTCTGAAGTCTAGCCGTAAAACATTTCAAATTCGACTGTGTCCATGTGATGGTTTTGGTCATCTTTGTCTTCTCTGTATCCGAGAATGTGGTTGTAATTGTCACTATGAGGACTGGTTGCCATGTGCTACGGCGCTAGTGAGGACTAGTTGCCATGTGCTGCGGCGCTATTCAGACTAGGGGCAACTTTCCGTTGCCATACAGTGTACCGCGGTGCTATTCAAATAAGGGGCAACTTTCCGTTGCCATGCAGTGTCCTTCAAGCAAGGGGCAATTTTCTTTCGGATCTGAGGTTATGTATCTCAAGAGTAGGTTCCGCGCTCGTTGAGCAGTGGTCGTTTGCAAAAATAGTTTTTCAGAATTTTTATCGAGGTTGACTGATTTTCTCGAAAAGTATTCCATTTTTCAAAACTGGACCATTTTTTGGACCCAAAAAAGGGAAATTTTCAGTGTTCATAGCCTGACTTGCATGATTTTAAATCAAAAAATTGAACAAACATGTTAATCTAACTCTTATTTTGGTCAAAATTGGTTTAGAAGAATGCCAAAAAAAACAAAAAATAGTCAAAATGATGAACTAGGGGCACAGTTGAGTCAAGTGTCCTGTCTTTTCCCCGTTGTCAATGCATTTGCCAGAAAGAGCACCATATTTGCCAAGAAGGGCACTCTACCTGCCAGAAAGGGGCGCAACTGAAGCTAACAATAAAGGGCCGAAAAGCTCTCTCATCCTCCAAGCAGCGAGGTATCATATCAAGTGCGAAGCACGAACTGGAATGGATCAAGATATTCCACTCCCTCATCTGTACAGATCCGATCACGTCCAAACTCCCCAACATAGCATCGTCAACCAATGTCAGCTGCAGATTTGCTACATACCCAGTCTTAGCGCAACCCCTCTGTGGGAGGAACTCACTGGCTGTGAGCGGAAGAAAGAGAATCTAGTAGCATGCTAGGGGTAAGAGCCCGCAACTTCATGCTTACCCACCAACCACCCAGGGGAGGGATAAAAAATGAGAGACTGAAGAATAAAGAGATGTATGCTGATAGAAAAAGTGAGGAAAATGGCTTTTTCAGAAAAACAGAGCCTGAGGGCCGAGTGATGTGAGAATCACAAATGAGAAAGGGTGGGAAACAATACCCGGAGAAACTGACTCCTCGTGCACCAAGAGGTCTCTTGACTTTGTAACACAACTGAGTGTGGTGTTTGTGTGTTTTTATTTGTCTCGATTCTTGTTTTGAGTCATTTGAGTGTCAATAAATGTGTTGAGGTTGTTTTTCCTTTGTTGAGTGGTGTTTAGGTTGTTCCACTTTTGTTTTCCGTTGTTGAGTCGTTGTGGCTGTGGTCAGTTGTAGGCTCAATACCTGGTTGAGAACCCTTTTCTCATTTTAATCTCAAAAATGAATCGTCTTGTGCTCAGAGTGCCGTGCCGTTCTCCACATTTGTGCAAAACAAGATTTTGTTCTTTCAAAAACCGCAGGGTTCAACCCAGGTCATGTGGGAACAGTAAAACCATGACCTATCTGAAGCTATGAAAGTTCCAGGCTGCAAAGCAAAAGAAAAGAGGGAAAATGTCAGGCATCTGAGTTTGTTTCAGCTTCTGCAAGTTCCGTCATTGCACCCCGTGTATTCAGAATGAGCAGTGTCTTATATAAGCCGTGTGTTCAGAATAAACAGAATACTGTGTTATGAGCTGTGTGCTGATACGAGCTGTGTGTTCAAAATGAGCAGTGTGCTAATACGAGCTATGTGTTCAAAGTGAACAGAGTACTGTGTTGACTGTTTCACTGTTGCAAGCCAGAATGGCGATTAGAAGTGCTCTCCCTGAGTACCATTCCCCGTCAGGGTAAAGCAGTTTACCGCCACTCACTCCATGAGGTGCTTTCTAGAGTGTCGTTTTGTCTGTTTATTGCATTCCCTTAGCATCATGCTCTACATCGCTTGTAACATGTACTGTATCATCGCACTTATTGCGTTTATTTGCATCTTGTGTTATCTTGTACCATTTATCCTTTTACGCCGAGCTGCGTCTAGGATCGTTGTCCTCCGGGACTTTCTCAGGTTGCACCGAGTACGCACCTGATACTTTGTTTCGGACCTCTTCTCACGATTTCAGCGTGGTTTGAGTGTCTCGTTCCTTACGCGATTTCAGCGTGTTTGGAATTTATCTCAGGTTGCATCGTGTACGCACCTGGGCAGTTTGTTTCGGACCTCCTCTCACGATTTCAATGTGGTTTGAGTGTCCCGTTCCTTACGCGATTTCAGCGTGTTTGGAATTTATCTCAGGTTGCGTTGTGTACGCACCTAGGCGGTTGTTTTCAAGCCTCTTCTCACGATTTCAGCGTGGTTAGAGTGTTCTTTTCCTCACACGATTTTAGCGTGTTTGGAATTCATCTCAGGTTGCGTTGTGTACGCACCTAGGCGGTTGTTTTCAGTCCTCTTCTTACGATTTCAGCGTGGTTTGAGTGTCCCGTTCCTTGTGCGATTTCAGCGTGTTTGGAATTTATCTCAGGTTGCGTTGTAGACGCACCTGGGCAGTTTGTTTTCAGACCTCTTCTCACGATTTCAGCGTGGTTTGAGTGTCCCGTTCCTTACGCGATTTCAGTGTGTTTGGAATTTATCTCAGGTTGCGTTGTAGACGCACCTGGGCGGTTTGTTTTCGGACCCCTTCTCACGATTTCAGCGTGGTTTGAGTGTCCCGTTCCTTACGCGATTTCAGTGTGTTTGGAATTTATCCCAAGTTGCGTTGTAGACGCGCTAGGCGGATTGTTAGACTTCCTTTCACGTTTTCAACGTGGTTTGAGTGTCCCTTTCCTCACACAATTTCAGTGTGTTTGGAAATTGACTTAGGTTGCGTCGTATGCGCGCCTGATTGATTGTTTTTCCTCCTCTCATGATTCCAGCATGATTGGAGTATTTTCCCTTTTGCATTCACCGTTGCATTTTGCATGTATTGCATCGCACTATCTTGCGCACCTTACCTGTATCGCACTATTTTGTGCATTCACCCTACTCGCACTGTTTTGTACACCTTTAGCTCGCACTGTCTTGTGCACTCTTTGGTCTGGGAGACCTTAAATCTTCTAGTCTAGGAGACCTTAAATCCTCCGGTCTAGGAGACCTTAAATCCTTTAAAGGTGCAATTCCTTTGGTATTTGTCGTGTCCGAACGACTTTCGATGGTCTGGTATAGCCACCTGCCTGTGTTTGCGGTGAGTTCCTAGGAGACCAACTGAGACGGTGGAAACTAGAGTTCGAATGGCTCATGCCTAGAACGCAAAGGTTCAGGATTTCCAAGACTGAAGTCTGGTTTAAATACCCAGGGGTATATCCTCGGCTTGAAATCTGTATGGCAACCCCATAGGTTGAGATAGCATATGTATGTGCCTCAATTCTGGATACTAAATCAGCCTAGTTTGTCACCCTGTTGCAGAATAGGGAAAGCTACGACTACAGTCAGGGAGAAAAGTAGTACCTACGGTTGAACTGAGAAGAATGAGAAGTTCCCCAGCAGCATGAAGCAAGTCATTGCCAATTGCCCCTGTAAGGTACCTTCACTTCCTATATATTGCATCACATTATGTTTAATACATTGCATATCATTCGCATTGTATCATTACATTGCATTGCATAAACCCTGAATTTTCAGACCGGCTTCGCTAAGTGTATAAGTCCAATTATCAAACCGGCTTCGCGAAAGCGTATAAGTCCAATTATAAAACCGGCTTCGCGTAGCGTATAAGTCTAATTTTCAAATCGGCTTTGCGTAGCGTATAAGTCCAATTATCAAAATCTTCCCACATATCATTTTGCATCCTGCCTCTGAACTACGCTGGTTTGATTCTTTGCAAAGGGATACATAGGCAGCCTGCGGGCACAACCATTTATTTATCTATATTTTGTTTGTTTGTCCAAGTCTTCGGCCTCGTCAAAAATGGGTCGTCTCTAGGCTTTGACACTCACTCCCGTCACTTCTTGACTTCTGAGTTTTGTCAAAGAGGGGCAACTATAGACACCCCATTTTTGACCGCCCTTAAGACTTGGGCACTACTGATGGTTTACTTGGTGGAGAAAGGTGTGCAAGGCAAAGGTTCAGTTTCTTTGGCAAGGAGAGAGTCAAATCTCAACTTCACACCCTTTTGGACCAAAACAATCTTGATCAAAAGATTTTGGACCTTGAAACCCTCTCTTTCAAAATGTTTTGAAAATAAAGTTCCTACGATGTTCCGACACTCGCATTTCGTTAAATGTTGCGCTTTTCGGTAAACTGAGCAAGGACAAAGTGAATATGAATGAAAGAGAGATGAGATCTTTGAAAAATCTTTCAAAACACCTTACTTAGGGGTTTGGAGTTGAAGAAAAGAAGAGAAGGGGGAAGAAACCCAGATGGGGGAGAAAATGGGCATGAACCGTTAAGAGAGGGACGAACAGTCCTCGCTGAATCAAGCCTATTAATTTGCATACTTGGATTTCAGCTATGAGGCCACCACCATTGGAAATCTTACTTCCGGGGCTTTATTTTGCACTCAAGAATCTCCAAAAGCCAAGTACGGACGGGGGAGATATGGTTGATTGAAGTAGGGCATCACTCTGGTTGGACCGAATCTGCGCGGCTTCACTAAAAAAGGAATAACTTTTTGCACAGGAGGAATTTTAATGCAAGGATGGTTCCATTGGAAAGCTAACTTCTGGGGCTTCAATTTGGACACCTGTCTGACCACTTTTGGAATTCCCAATCACTGGATGACAACCTTTCTTTCCGGTAGACCAATTTTTTATCCTGAAAAACCAGAAAAAGTAACAGGCCAACCAGAAAAGGTGGTCGGCCGACCACCTGAACCTTTTGACCTAGTCGCCCGACCAGGGAAAGTGGTCGGCCGACCACCTGAACTGGTTGGCCAGCTTTCTCCTTTTTTGTCTCAATGAGTTGAAGGCAGCTGTGCCAGCTAGAAGCCTCAGAATGCATCCTCCATACACGTGTATGGAGGATGTTTAAGCTAGCTTTTAAGCTTCTTGGAGAAGCTTTAGACCTTCTCCTCTATAAAGGAAAGGGCCCACTTCCATTGCTGGGGTTCAGAACCTGTTTTGAACATACATACACTTTCCTTCCATATCTCTATATTCCAAGCTCCAACAACCCTTGTTCTTGGTCCCATTGCACTACACCTCAAAGAACAACGCCTCCATAATCAACCTAAGCACCTAGGAGCTCATTTTCAGAGGTTGGAGAGTTCTTATTTTGGTCCAGAACTTGCTGCATTGTTGTGCTACAAGGGTAAGTCATCATTTCCCTCATTTTTGCATTATTTTGCTTCATAACTTAGCCCTATTTGCAAGCATTTTTGGGTTTCGTCTTCAACTGAAAAGTGTCTTATTTTGGGCTCCTCTTGAAGTTTGATTAAGGGCACTTTTCTGTTTGAGGTCATCTACCTCCTTGTATGCTTCATCCCTCTTTGTAGGCTTATTTTGTTTCCTATCTTAGCCTTGCTTGAAAGCATTTTCGAGGTTTGTCATAAACCTTAAAGAGTCTTTTTTTGAGCCCCTCTTGAAGTTTGGTTAAGGGAATTTTTCTGTTGGGGGTCATCTACCCCCTTGTATGCTTGTTTGCCTCTTGTTTTGAGCCTTGCACCTAGGCCTTTGTTTCATGCTTTGTTTGGCCTCCTAGCCACTGAAATCCAGTGGATTTTCAGTGGTTATCACACTGTTTTGAGAGGCAAAATCAGAGGGGGGTGACCCCCTCTCTCCTTGTCTTGATTGTTGGCCCTTTTGGCCTTCCAAAGGGGCCCCTACTTGCATGTTGTGAAGTCACATTTCAGGCCCTATTTGGTGAGTTTTAAGGTCTGCCTTAGCTCTGTACGGAGCCCTTTTGGCCATATTTTGTGTCCCTCATGCATGTGTAGAGCAATCCTCCTTAAGGCCTTTCGAAGGGACCTTTCATTGCATGCTTCATTGACCCATTTCAATCCCTTTTCAGTGAGTTTTAGGGCTGTCATAACCTCTTTCCAGAGGTAGTTTTGCCACTTTGTATGTCCATCATGTATGTGTAGAGTAATCCACCTCATGGCCTTCCAAAGGAACACTTCATTTTTGCATGCATTGACTGAGTTTCAGTAGTTATTTGGGCATATTTTGGCATGGCATACTTCTGTTTTTGGTTGGTTCAGTGAGCCCTCATGTGCTTCACATACTTGTAGTGTAAATCGTGGTTCACTAGCTTATTTCGCATGCTTTGTTGACCCTTGATTTTAGCTCTTTTTGGCCTTGCCTTAAACTGATTTTTTGCATATTTTGGACTGCCCTAGCTGTGGTTTTGGGTCTTGTGGTCAAATGATGTTTGTTTTGCATGCTTGTAGTTCAATACCCATGCTTAACTTTGAGTTTTGAGGCTCATTACATGTATACACTGAGGTGTGTTCATGTTTTGGGTCCATTTTACATCATATTTCAGAGCTTGTATCAATGCCATATTGCCATGTTTTATGCTCTTTAAATGCATTTGAGAGTCGGGCTTGTATCCCCCGTTTACCGACCATTGAATGAGCTCCATTTCGTTGCATTTCGAGCCATCATTTTAGGCCATTTGCCCACTGTTTCAGACCTGCCTAGGGTCTGTTTGGGGTTGATTTTTCCATTGGTGCATTGCTTTGGGTACCTCTAGTGTAACGCACTTCACTAGTTTCGGTACCCGGGGCCCCTAGCTTGCATTGTGTGCCATGTTTGCATGTTTCGGGACCATTACATATCATGTTTCAGAGCTGGAATTTGTGTGTTTGTATGCCATATTGCATCCTTTTCCATGCTTTGGTAGAGTGGCATTTGATGCCTTAGGATCGATCCCTTGCATCGTGCATGTTTGTATGTGTTTCGGGTGTCTCATTTCCATCATACAACCACTGATGTGAGTGTGGCTGAGGTCCACTCATATTGGTGTAAGTCTATCTTGCATTGTGTACGCCATGTTGCAATGTGTTGTGCATGTTATGTTGTTAGCATTGTGTATGCCATGTCATTCCTCGCATTGTGCATGCTAGGTTGTCAGTCGCACTGAGTATGCCATAGTTCATGAGCATTGTGCATGCCATGTAGTGTTAGCATTCTATATGCTAGGTGTATGTTTGCATTTTCATTCCTTGCATGTTTGCGTCATTCAGTGGCATTGCATCTAGTTTGCATGTTAGAGTTACATTCATGCATGTCATGCTTATTGCATTTCGTTTGGAGTAGGGTGTAGTCCAAACACGGGAAACGAGGGATGTTTCGTACTCCAAGTGACGAATCGTGCTTCGATTCTCGGTCGCCAACACTCTTGACTGTCCATGATAAAGTCATCGACTTTAGTTGCTTATATGTGCATTCATGTCCCATTGAGCCGAGCAATTCGACTCCTCGGCCATTATGCATCGAGATGCATGATTGATGGCACGAGGATCGAGGACTACACTCCCTAGAGCTTGTGCAATGATAGGGAGAATGGTCATGCACACATTTGTTGAAAATACATTGCCCTTTTTCTCTCTTGCCTTTGTTGCAGAAAAAAAACAGAATCCAGGGGCAGAAAGTGGTCGGCCGACCAGCTTTTCTGGCAGGCCGACCACCCTTTTGGGTTTCTCCCACAAAAGGTGGTCGGTGGGTGGTCTTCATAGCCAAGGGCTGGTCGGCAGCCTTCCCACAGTCTTCCAGGGTGGAGTTTCAGCCTCTTGGAGCTTTGTGCAAGTTTCTAAAATCAATTGCACACAAAGGCGAGATGAGACATCGCGATGGATTTCCCGACGAGGCGACTCGAGCATGCATGCATCCATTGTCATCCAAAACAGAGCCGAGGCAGTCACATTCATTTAGTTTACATGCTTACTTAGCTAGTTTGTTAATTAGTTAATGTTGTGTAATAATTAGCTGTAGTCCGTTATTCATTTGGTTTTGTATTATTCGAACCCTCCGAGCGAGGGCAATTGTGTAATAAGTGTGCGTGTGTGTGATGTATGTCTTTCAACCCCGCGTCTTTCTCCCTTTTATTTACCAGCTTATGATGGTTAGATTAGGGCATGTTTCAATTAGCATCTATATGTTCGCATGTTTGCATTCATTCATCTGTATTACATGCACCGGGCTTGGCGTATCATGCTAACTGCATTGTATTTCAATCCCAGGTTGAATACATGTATCGATTGTTGCATCTCAGATGCCATCTTAGAATAGCCGAGCCTATTGTAGTTACATTTTTGCATGTGTTGCATTAGGCATTCTTAACATAGTTAGGATTCATGCATGATTTCTAATTGGCTTCTTTCTTTGGCTTGGAGTACTCGGTAAGTTTTATGCTTTAGCATCCTTGCATGCGTGTGAGTGACTGCCATGATAGCATGCTTACCATGAGGCTATTTGCTTATGTGATATACCTGCCTGAGTACTTGTGGGTGAAGGTTGGGTTATCTGAATTGGAATAATGCGTTGACTGTGAGTTTTAAGCCCACTAGATAGTAGCAAAACCATGTTTTCTAAGCCCACCCGAAGGTGGCAAAATCCACGTCTTAGCCTACTTGCGAGTAGCAAACCGTTTTTCAAAACGAACATGAGATGTTTTGTTCCAAATTCAGGCGACCCAGTCTATACTTGTATGCTGTGTGCATCACGTAGTAAATCTAGGCTAATAACCGGAATAAGAACACATAATGTTTTCAAAACTCGATATCATGGTTAGTAAAGGCCGATCTTTGATCGGGCGAGCGGGGGTGCTCACGAAGTGACCTTTCCCAATCGTACCCAAGTTCCCGAGCCGAGGCAACTTTGGTGATGACGGACACGTGGCCTTAGGCAAACAAGTCAGGATTTCTTAAATTTCCTAAAATAAAATATTTAGGTGGCGACTCTGTATCTAGCAAAGCAGTCCATGTTTGGCACTTCTTTCAAAAAAATATGTTTTCAAAAGCGATTTGCCGAATTTGGACTCTTTAATGATTCATCAGTCTTGCATTGCACTCTGCGAGATTAGATACAAAACCGTGACATTTAAGTCCTGAACTGTAGTGAGCCCATATGAACAGAACGGGGGGGGATTTCCTCCCGAGGCGTTCGGGGACGTCTACAGGCATGTAAAAGTAGTCGTAGAAAAAGTAACAGCGACGCACAAAATTTGCCGTTAAATAGTTTTTAACGGCGTACTGTAGCATGTCGTAGAAAAAGTAATAACGACGCACAAAATCTATCGTTGAATAGTTTTTAACGGCCTACGAACCATGTCGTTGAAAGTGAATGACTTTTCATGGTTGGTCATAACATGACGCACGCTGCATGTCGTAAAAAGGTTTTTACGGCATACATTGCGTGCCGTAAAAACCATTTTTTTGTTGTAGTGAGTACTTATTGCCACCACGTGATTGTATAAACTTTAAGTTACACACATCACTATACACTAAGTCCAATGGCTCTGAACTTCTTTCAATAGAATGAAACGAAGATCTTGTCAACTTCGCTTCAACACAAGTTTCACGTTTGTGTTTTGGATTAATCTTAAAAGATGGTATGTGATCTAACTTGATTAATCTACGTAAAGATTCAAAGTTTATATGTCCCAGTGTACCATGCCATAAATTGGAAGACTCAAGAATGTACTATTAAAAGGTAATTTAAAAAAATTAATATTTTTAAAATATAATAATTATATTACTAAAAAGAGTTAGATTTCTCAAAAGAAACTATTATTTTAAAACGAATGGAGTATATTTTTATCCAATTGTTAAGTAATTTTCCTTTTAGAGCTGATTCAGAGCTTTAAAAAAACGAAACACTAACCAACTCTAATGAGTTGGAAATTTAACAAAAAATAAAAAATAAAAAAATGACTCAGCCATCACATCAATGGAGGGCCAGCTCATTAGAGCTCTCCCTAGTGCTCTATTTTAGTGTTCCCAAGCATTTTTGTTTTCCTTTATAGTATTAGTAAGGGGAATTATGCCACGCATTTGATTAAGGACATAAGAACAACGCTTCTGCGTGTTTGATCGGAAGATTTAAAAATGGATTTAAAAAGGAAAAAGAAAAAGATAAGTGAAATATGAATAAAATATACTTATATTTCACCTAATTTCATACACATTTTTTTTTTCCCTTTCAAATTCCTTCCCAAATCTCCTAACCAAACATAGGCTTCAGGAAATGTTATGGTGCCCACCCACCCCTGTTACAAAATGTGTAATTTTATTATAAAATTTCATAACCAAAAAAAAAAAAAAAAATCCGTAATCTTGACATAAGTTAGCATGATAAAAATATCATAATCAAGCTATAAACTTTTACAACATCAACTACAAAATTTTAGACATTTTACCACTCTAATTTATTGCAAAATTACACATTTTATAATTACTATTACAAAATTTTTATGATAAAATTACATATTTTTGTGGTATGATGGATATGGTGTGCACCCTAAAAGAAAAAATCAATCCCAAAAAATATCCATGCTTAAGATTAGAAATCAATCCCAGAAAATATTAATAAAAAAAAGATAAATTATAAATATATTTTTCAAATTTGTTTAAAATGCGGATTATCTTATATAATTTTACAAATTACAAATACTCTTTTATTAGTTTGTCATATAACAAAGTTAACAGAAGAAATAAAATTTATAACTATCCTCTTATACAACAATAAAATCATCAAAACTGTTAATTAAAATATATTTCTAATATCATTAAAAAATAGTTAATTGATTTAAGGGAAATACTATGATACACATCCTTCAAAGGGAGTGCACTATATGCACCTTATAATTAAAAAAAGAAAAAGAAAAGAAGAAGACATAATTTCAATTTTTTTGAATCATAACTAAAAAAAAAGTAAAAATATTATAACTAAACACAACATGAGACATAATTAAAGAACTCATGAGTCATAACTAAAATAATGTCATGACTAAAGAAAAAAATTGATCATAATTAAAACATATTTCGGCAATTGAGTTTAAAGCCAGCTGAGAGAGTAATTTGTGTAGAGCAAATTAGGCTGAGCTAGGTGGAAGTGGACCTAAGGCTTGGGTGCCGCACTAGCAGACCAAGCTATGCAATAAAGAGAGGTTGGTTTGGGTCATGCAGGGGGTCAAACTGGTCAAAGAAGTTTGATCGGATTAGTAAACACCAATGTTCTTGGGCCGGGCTACTTTCTAGCGACAATCAAAGGTCTGGCCGAGCTACTTGGGAAGACGGCCAAACAGAATTGTGTTCAGTGCTTTGACCAGGATGAGTGAAGGGTCGTGCAATGGTAGCATGGTGGCGTGTCATACTAGGCTTGCATGGCACTGCATGTTGCACGGTTAAGTTAGATGCAGACAAAGCAAATGTAGTTAGGCTTCTCAGCTGGAAGTCATGCGAAGAGTTGTGTCATCTCACTTAGCTTGCAGTGAAGAGGATGTTAAAGGATGAACATTATCTTTTAGGATTGTGTTTCTTAGGAGGACCCTACAAAGTAGAGTTAGATGCGAAACTTACAAAAGCAACAACCAAACTCTGATTCTAGGTATTGCGATTATTATTCTCAAATTCACATAGCTCTTTCCTCTTTGCTTATTCTGTTTGCTAACTTAAGCATCAGAGAGGTTTTCGGTACACACCTGCCGACTAGCTCACGTTTGTGATTTCAGGTTAAACGACGGCATTCGAAGAATCGCGAGCTTGGTCAACAAGATTATACAAGTGACGAATATTTCATTCTCATACACCAGTTTTTTGGCTTTTTGGTTTATAAGTCACATCATCTCTTTACTTTCTTTGCATGTTTTTTCAAAAAAAAAAAAAAAAAAAAAAAAAGAGACAAAAAATGTTAAAAGATTTGCTTTTAACCTACTTTCCAAAACACCACTAAAAAAAATGTCATAACGAAGAGTGCATAAGGTAAACCCTTTTTAAAAGGGTGTATATTAAATTTTTTCTTGATTTAATGGTTGATTAATAAAAATGATCATTTGTTATATGATTAGAAATTTAAAAATGATTGGGTGTAATTTCTAGAACCATATGAAAAAATTAATGTTTTAAATGAATTTAAAAAAATGTATTTACAATTGACTCTAAAAAGAATGTGTAGTCATTTATGACGTACATTTCATATTTAAAATGAATTTAAATAATACATTCTTCTTCTTCCTATTTTTTTTTTATTATTTTTTTTTATTTTTTTTATGATTAGATTTTTAGACTCTAGTATTTTTTGAATATACCAAAGCCTCATCATCTTGATGAATCCTGATTCTGAATAGGCTTGCTAGCAGGGTGCTAAAACTAAAATATGGAAAGAGTAACGTTAAATATGTCAATCAATATGTCAAGTTTTGTGTGTTTTATGAATATGTTTGTTAAGTGTCATAATTTTTTTATTTTCATATATGACATATTAGAATGAAATTCAATCATAATATTAAAAATAAAAAACAGTACAAAATTAATATAAAGAAACTTTCAAAATAGAGAGAGACCTCAATGAATATATGTAGAATAAGAAACACACATAAGTGAGGAGATTAGAACTGCTAGTCTTCTAGTGATGGGCAAAGATTTTGGCCATATACGGCAGTCCCTTTGGCTCAAGTGTTGTAATTTGAATATGCAAGTTGAATATCGGAAAATAGGGTTAGTATTTTGACTAAGTTAAAAAAAAGTTAAATCAAGAAATGACACATTGAATTTCATTGAAATTTTGAGAAGTGACAAAAAATTCAATGAAATGCAACCCAAAAGCTAAAATATACGAAATGTGAAATTTAACAAAGCAACAACATTACAAATTCATAATTTTTTATCCATAATTTACTCATAAATAGAAATCAATGGTTCAAATTCACAGCTCCACACTTTATCAATTTAATTTTCACCACACAAACTCATTCTGGACAAATTCTAGGTTCCTAAGTATGGGTTTTTAGCATTTTTGTTAACAAAATTCAAAAATAAAATAAAAATAAAATTCTGCTGGTCCGAGCCCAACAAGCCCCAAAAAATTAGATAAGAAAATAAGTATTACAAACTAAGCCTTTTTTTTTTTGGTACAGCAGAAATAAAACAGAAACTAGGCTCTTACACTAGAGAGCCCAACCATATCAGCTACCAAGTAGCTCCTAATTTCAAATGGTGGTTCCTTTACCACTAGCATTTCACCAAGTTGGGCGGCTCCCAGCTTAGCTAAAGCATATGTACACAAGTTCCTTTCTTTGAACACATGTTAGATGGTGCATTCACATCCCCTGAAGATGATCTTGGCATCCCCCAACAACCTTTTGAATGGGAATTTGTCGGTTGTATCTTCTCCCATCAGTTGCACCACTTGCTGAGCATCAAATTCAATGATCACTCCATGCATTCCTTGTTGCAACAGCACTGTCAAGCCCTTGTAAAGAGCCCACAACTCTGTCTCTAAGCTCGTGCCACTATCCATCTTGCCATAATATCCACATATCCAGCTGCCTCTTTCATCTCTAAAGACTCCTCCAAAGCCTCCTCCAACTCCCACAATTCTGCTACCATCAATGTTCAGCTCAATTTTTCCTGCAGGTGTAAGAACCCAATTAATCAATCTAAGTATAGGCCTTAGATGTGTAATAGAAACATTAAAAGCCAAATCTATATCTTTAGACTAATCAAAAATAAATTTGGTGCTCTCCTGAGGAAGAGGTGAAGCATTATCAAAGATGACTGAATTCCTGTTTTTCCAGATTCTTTAAAGAGTCACAATGAACACAGTAGACCAAGTGGCATGAGTATTAAAAAGATGTTTATTTTTGGAGTTTGAAAACAACTAATCTTGCCAATTTTGCCTATTCATCCTCATGTACCACACAAAGCCAACCAGACCTCTTTGGTTTTATAGCAATCTTTGAACATATGTTGGAGGTCCTCCACCCCACAACAACTAGAACAGGTTGGGTCAGGGATGAGACCCCTTTTCATTCTCAGATGGTTTATAAGTAGCTTTCCTTGCAAGACCAACCACATAAAACTTTTAAGTTTTTGAGGTAGTCTTAATTTCCAAAGCTAGCTCCAATTTCCTTCACACCTTGGAGTACCTATGATTAATTCATAGGCTGAGGCCACAAGAAATTCACCACACTAAGTGCCTTTCCAATTGGGACTATCAGGGTTATTGTTAGAAGGAGGTGGAGTATTCAAAATGATAGAGGTAATGTTATAAGGGAACATTAAATAAAGTCTTACAATATCCCATTCACCATGATCAGTAACAAACTCAGCCACAGAACTAGAACCCTCAGTAGTTGTATGGTTGGTTTGGTGTGTGTTGAGCATTACATCTGCAAAGGATTGATCCCCACACCACCAATCCTTCCAAATATCTACCAAAGCACCATTACCCAATTTCCACTTCACCTTTTTTCTAAGGGTATGCCTAGTTTGGAGAATGCTTCTCCACACAAAGGAATCACACAACCCTTTAGGCCAAGTAAAGAATTGAAAGTTCCTTAAATACTTGCAACTGAGAACAGTGCACCACAAACTATCTTTTTTATTCAAAAGTTTCCAACTCAGTTTAGGCAGAAGAGCTAGGTTTTGATCCCTAGCTTTTTTTATACCAAGTCCACCAACATTTTTTGACTGGCAAACCTTATCCTAGTTAACCAAGTGAATTTTCTTTCTCTCACAGGTATCCTCCCACAAAAAGTTTTTATTAAGCTTATCAATCTCATCACACACTTTATTAGGCAAAGCATTAGTTTGCATACTATAAGCAGGGATGACAGAGCTCACAGCTTAAATAAGAGTAGTCCTGGCAGCCAAGGAGAGTACTTTAGTTTTCCACCCAGCCAAATTCTTTTGCATTCTCTCAAGGATATGGTTAAAATGCCCTCTTGTGACTCTTCCATGCATAAGAGGGACCCTCAGATACTTCCCTAAGTCAGAAGTTAAGAGGATACCACACTTAGCACTCAAGTCCCTAGCCATCCTCCTATCAACATTGGAGGACACAAACACCTTAGATTTTTGGGCATTGATTTTAAGCTTAGAAATTACACAAAATTCTTCCAAAGTGATCTTAATGGTATTACAAGTTCTCATATCAGCTTTTCCCAACAGCATTAAATCATTTGCAAAAAATAGATGGGTTAGGCATTGACCCCCTCTAGAGGTTTGGATGCCTTTTCATTTATTTTTTTGCAGCTTTCATACTGATCATGTTGGAAAGTCTTTCCATACACAAAACAAACAGGTAGGGAGATAGAGGATTTTCTTGCCTTAGCCCTTTCTCAGGTTTGAATTCCTCCAAAGGCTCCCCATTCCAAAGGATAGCAGTGCTCACAGTGGTCACACAACACATAATCATGTCAATTAGCTTCTTATCAAACTCAAATTCATTGAGAGTTTGTTCCAAGAAGGCCCAAGAGATGTTATCATATGCCTTTTCCAAATCAATTTTGAGAATCATACTTCCCACTTTCCCTTTCTTAGAGTTTAGAGTGTAAATAATTTCCTGAGAGATGATAATATTATCATTAGTAGATCGATCAGGAACAAAGCTGCTTTGGTTAGGCCTCACAAGATGGCATAGAAAAGGACATATTTTGCTAACTAAAATTTTGGCTATGATTTCGTAAGTAACATTGCACAGACTAATTGGTCTAAATTGCTTAACAGTCTTAGGGTTGTCCAGTTTTGGGATTAGAGCAACCAGGGTTCTATTGACGGCAGAGGGTATAGTATGGTTAACAAAACAATTTTTAATAAACTCACACATTGTAGGACCAATCACCTTCCAATAAGTATGATAAAAAATGGCCTGAAAGCCATCTCTACCTGTGGCTTTAAAAGCCTTGATATTCTTTACGGCCTTCCAAACCTCCTCATCAGTCACATTGAGCATAAGATCACTGCTATCCTCATTACTAAGGGTGTGACTGGCCAAGTTGTTCTAGTGACTCAAAGTGTGGTTAGAACTCAGAGAGAATAGGTTAATAAAGTAATTAGCCACCATCAGTTTCAAATTAGTAGGTTTTTCAACCCAAACACCATCCTCCCCTCTTAACACATCAATCTTCCTTTTCCTCATCTTAGTCAAGGTGATGAGGTGAAAGAATTTGGTATTTCTATCACCCTGAGTGATCCACTTAGATCTTGACTTCTGAAACCAGAGCAGTTCCTCTTGGTAGAGGACTTTATTATACTGATCAACAAGATCCATTTCCAACACATGGAGGTTATGGGAATAGATGGTTGCTTGGGATTTTTGAATGCCTTCAATTCTCCCAAGCAGCCATCTTTTCCTCCGAAAGATATTGCCAAAAATCTCTTTATTCCAAAGACTAGCCTTGTGAGCTAGATTATCAAGATTAGCCAATAAAGAGTCTTGATTATTCATCCAATTATCCTCCACCACTGCTTGAAACTCTTCATAAGAGATCCACGCAGCCTCAAACTTAAAAAGCTTACAAGAAGGATTATAAGGGGACTTACCTTGGGTAAAAACCATCAGTGGGAAATGGTCAGAGTAGGTTGATGGGAGATTACGAACCAGTCCCTCAGGAAAGCTAGTTCTCCATTCATTGTTACACATAGCTCGTTCTAGCCTTACCATTGTGTTGGGCCAGCCTTTTCGGTTGTTAGTCCAGGTCAAATTTAGTATAGAATATCCCAGGTCCATAATAATGCAATGGTTCATTCCATCAGCAAAAGTTTTAGTTTTTCTATGATCTTGGCTACTATGACGGTTGCCTGCCAAGCTTCGCTTTGCCTCTTGGTTAGCAAAATCATTGAAGTCACTAGCTACCATCCACGGTTCATAGGTGCTCTGAGTAATGCTCTCTAATCTTTCCCACAGTTCCTCTCTCTTGTTGCTCACAGGACTGGCATAGATAGTTGAAAGAAGCCACTCAAGGTACTACGTTCAGAGAATAGCTGTTTGTTAGAGGAGAAAGACCACTTGATCAGAAGCACAAAGAAAATCAAGAGCACCTTGGATCCAAGGGATGATCCAATGATTGAGTCACATCCACAAGCACATGAACTAGACACAAAAGCATCTGACCCAGACTGTGCTGAAGAAGAACTGGAGGAGAGCAATCAGATCCGCAAGGAAAAGGTCAACACAGACTGTTTGGATCCTACTATTAGAAGCAATGGGAATCGATCTTTCAAACAAGCTCTACTCAGATCTAGGTAGTGAAAAGAATTTCGATTGAAAAGAATTTCAATTGCGATGTGGAAGAACTCTCCTTTGATGAGGAGGCTGACACCATAGATACAACGATGGTTGAAGGGTTGCATGATGGTAGTGAAATAAATGGAGGAATCCCTAATATCAGACTCCCCGTGGCACTTTTGAAAAATATTAGGGAACCGTGGAAAAAGTGCTTGATTGTGAGGCTACTTGGGAAAACCATAGGATACAAACTATTCATGGCAAAAATGACAAAATTTAGAGCCTCCAAGCAGATTTTAAAGCTCTGGACATTGGAAATGGGTTTTTCATAGTGAAATTTGACATGATGGATGATTACACCAAGGTTTACGCTGGTGGATCGTGGGTTGTAATGGACCATTATGTTACTATGAGAAAATGGCAACAGGATTTTAAATCTGATGATGTTCAGGAGGACACAACAGCGATTTGGGTTCGTTTCCCCAATCTACCCATAGAATACTACAAACCAAGCTTCAGTAGCTTATAGTAGCTGAGAAATCACATGGATTAATTTGTTTTCAATTTTTTACATTCAAGGTCCATAACTTGTGGCACTTCTTGCTTGGATGCATTTTCTTTTTTTAAACTAAAAATAAAAAAAAATCTGTATAAAAATAAAAAAGGGATTTATGGGCAGTTCTATGGACCTGACATAAAACCCAACGCGTCATGCTCCAAATTCATAAGTTCACGTTTTCGATTTTACCCTCACAACCCAACTTGAAAATTTACAATTCTTAACTTACACCAATTCTCACAATAAACTTACTGTTTTTCTAATGATTATCAATAATAAAAAAAAACAAAATTTTCAAGATTGATATGTCTATAAAAATCTTACTCAGGCCCCGTTTGTTTGGGGTTATAAAAAGGGGATTGAGATTGATAGTGAGGTGGGACCCACTATATGGGGTGTTTGTTTTGAGAGATGAGAAGGGGGACTCTTAATCCCTTAGTATTAGAATAGGCCTTGAAAGGGGGATTGGGATGGAGGATGTGGAGACGGTATTAGAATAATAGTCCCAAAGACTAGAAATTTATTTATTTAGTTATTTATTTTTTACATGTTGGACATTTTTTTTTTTGAACATTAATATTTAATTTTTTGTTAAGTAAAAATCATTGTTTTATTAGTTTTATTTTTTTCTGGAAACTTTTTAATTTTTTTCATGTTGGGCATTTTTTTTGAACATTCATTTTTAATGTTTTTTTTTTATTTTATATAAAAATAATTTAACAATCCCTACACTAACAAGTATTATCAAAACAAACACAATTTTACTTAATTTCCTCACTATCAATTCCCTCATTAATAATTTTTTCACTATTAATCACCTCATTATAAATCTCTTCCATTCTCCCTCTGAAAACAAATGGGGTCTCAGGACTTATTGGCAATAACTCCAACCAACAAGAACCAGTTAGAATTTGGGCTGGGCCTCAAATTCTATTTCCAATCCTGTCCGGTAAAATCGCTCAAAAATCTCGCCCAGCACATTCTTGTGGGATTATTCGTCAATTCTAAGTCGTAAAACAATTTAGGTTGAGTTAGGTTGGGCCGGGTAGATTGGAATTGTCCATTTGATATTTTATTGTCCTAGAGCAAGCAATATACTATATGAACAAAATGATTAGAGTAAATTACACTAATCTCCCTTGAAGTTTAAACTAAATATACTAATAAGTCTCAAAATTTTAATATAATTACATTGATTTTTCTTTTACCTTGGCTTTAATTAGGACTCTCATAAGTGGACAATCAGATTGGTTTTTCGGATTAGTCAATGAGCCGGATACTGGGTTACCAAAAAAAAAAAAAAACTAATTCAGATAGTGCGAAAACACAAAAATAATAACGTAGAGTATATATTTTTATATAAAAGAGATAATAATATTATTTTTTTTTCATTTATATAACTAACAGATTATTGATGAAACTGGAATTAAGTATTATATGAATTGAAATTTCGAAAAAGTTTAATATAATTATGGCAAAATTGTAAGATTTATTATATTTTCCTTAAATTTCGAAAAGCTCAGTGTAATTTACCCAAATGATTATGAACAACAAAAAAATTAATTATTATTAGTGGGTGACACACGCGATGCGTGCCCAATTCAAATAAGTAAGAATAAAAAAGAAATTAATATTATAATTATAATATGCATGTTATCTAAGTGATAAGAATGTTTTTAATGAAATCTAAAATGCTTAGATTCAAACTTTGTGCATACCTCTTTGTTATAACTTTTTATTTTATTATAGAAAAAATTTGCCATGTGGCATGAGCAGAAGGCTTAGGACTAGGGTTGGCACATGTGATGTGTGTATAATTTAAATAAGTAAAAATAAAACAAAATACTTACTAAATATTATGTGCTATTCAAATTGTAAGATTATTCTTTAGCAAATCTAATATCCAAGGTTCAAGTCTCATTTATTAATTTTTTTTAATTAGAAAAATAAGAAACACATGACATATAGAGAAGCAATCAAAGCTTGGGCACTAAATTCAGCCTTCACTGAATAATAGAAGATAGAAGATAGATAGATTAGTATTATTATTTGATTGATCATTTGGGGGTTGCTCTTCGTGGGCCCAATTCTTGAGGCAAGTTCAAAATAGGTTTTAAAACTGAGGCACATTCTTAGGAATTAAGTTGGGCCGGGATGCAAACCACCATGATTGCAGCCCGACAAAGAAAATGGGTATACATGAAAATTTGACCAGACACAAAACAAAAATTAAATAAATTAAAATTTGAGTCCATAGTTGTTCACACCACTAAGGGGCTTCCAATAGGGATTTGTAAAAGCATTTTCAATGAGATTCTTTTTTTTTTCTCTAGGTTGAGGTAATATATTAAGAATGAGCAGTTTCAACTAAAATTAAAGGGTCTAATGTTGGTGGAACATCCTTCTTCTAAATATGCGGCCTAACACAACCAAATGTTAATCTACTTAGACAATGAATAACAAAATTACATTCTATAAAAGCATGACACACAGAGGTGGACCAAAATCCCCCCAACAATTCATGGACACCTTGAGCTAAGTGGCCAAACCGAAAGAGAGGGAGGTTCTATTTACACACACCAAAAAAAAAAAAAAAATTTACTCATCACACACAACTTTGTTCCAGTTATATCCTCATACACACAATCCCAATCCACACACCTTCTTCCACACCAGTAAGCAACGATCAAACCCTAACCCTAACCAGCAACCACCTTGCCGGCGGCAATGCATCACCGGCGACGCTACCTTGACCCCTCTCTCTCTCTCTCTCTCTCCTTTCAGTCGCGAAAAGGAAGGCGACGACTCCTCGCAGACGCAATGGGGTTTCGGATGTTGATGGTCGAACCAATGTATTTTGTTCGGATGTTGATAATTGAACCAAATTCGTTGGTTCGATAGTTGATTTCTGAATGGAGGCGATTCTTTCGACACTGGTAGTCCGAATGGTAAGAAAATGAGGCGATTCTACGATGCCCGACGGGGTGGGGAAGAGAGGCGGGAAGGCAATGGGTTCGCAGATGAATGGGAGTTGCAGTGGTGGAGGAAGAGGTAACGGCGGCGATGGAGGAAAAGAGAAGCGGCGGCCATGGAGGGTGGTGGTGAGTGATGGTTAGGGTTAGGATTAGGTTTTTGGTTGATGGTTAGGATTTGTTTGAAGAAGAAAAGGGTATTTTGATAATTTTATTTTTGGATTAAAATATAATAAAATTTTTTTTATTAAATATGTATAAAAAGAATAAATAGTATATGCAAATAGAAGCTCCCCGAAAGAGAGCCTCGCAAGGGTAAATAATTGCTCTGATCACACTTATTGAATCACACTCATGTAGGTGTCTTCTAAGCACAATTCCTTTGCAAACTGTATTTGCTTCGAAGGCAGCCATGACTTCCACACAGTGGACATCCTCCCAATGCTGCAGACCCTCGGACAAAGTGGCCACCACTAGGCCCTAATAATCGCGCACAATAATACCTACCCGCCGCCGCTTTAATTCTTGTCTTCACAGACCCATCGAAATTAATTTTATAAATTCCCTCATGAGGCACACACCATCGCACCCAGCGACGTGGCCAGAAATTTTGTTTAGATTGGTCAATTATTAGATTTTACATAACTTACAAATATGATGCATGAACGTCTCTTTATAAATCATGTACTAGTGTTTGATACGTGTTCGACACAGTCACGCAATAAGATATGTTGGTAGAAGTGTCTGATTTTTATTTTTATTTTCAATCGGTCATACTAAGGACGTCTGGTGTCTCATTTATTATTATTATTATTTATTTATTTTTTATTTGAAGTAGCATACTCACGGTTAATAAATTTAATAAAAATAAATATATAATATTCAAATATATAACATTAACATGTACAAGAAACTTTTTAAAATTCATATATTTTCAATTACATTGACAAAACTAATTATAAATAATTTACTGAGATCAATTTGTGAACAAATAAGAATTTATCAAAATTAATATATTATAAAAATCTCGAACTTCTTGTTAAAGTCCTATATATACTCTACAAAATTTTAAAACTTCATTGGTGTCAATTGACCCAGTACATTAGGCGTAGCTTCACCCCTGATCGCACCTACCTTCGAGATTGGGCTGGCCCATTTGATGTATTCAATGAGATCTTTAAATAGTTGATTTTAGTTGAGGCAAATTTGGGAAGTTACAATAATAGTCAAAAAAAAAATTAAAAAAAAATTATTAAAAAAGTTCAAAAGCTAAAGAATTATATAAAAAAGTTTAAAATTCTTTTTTTTCTTTAATTTTTTGCACTTTTTTTTTTTTATAAAGAATTAAAAAATTATTTTAAACATACTATTTTTTTCACCTTACATTTTAGTTAAAAACTAAAAATTTACTTAAAACAACATATTCTAAACGAGGCCTAGTATTTAGTTGTGACCTTTCAAATGACTCATCGGCACCATGTAATGCTCTTTAAACAGTTTAAATCAGGAATTTTAGTTCAAATTAGTTGTGACCTTCCAAATGACTCCGTTTGGGAAGCAAGATTTGAGGTTTTTTTGACTATTTTAGTCACAAAAGATAAAATAGGCTATTTTAACCTCAATAAACAAAACATCACATCTAACCCATAATCATTACACTCTTCTCTCACAAAAAAAGTCAAAAAAGCCAAAAAATCCTTCCCAAACCAAACTTTTTAACCCAGCCTAAAATAGCCAAAAAAACTAAAAAGTCAAAAAATCAATCCACTTCTCAAATCAAGCCTAACAAAGCTTGGGAAGCCACCGAAGGAGCCTACTCGTCTCAACCACCCATATAGTCTTCCTAGATGTCAATGCATTTCTAATGAGTAACGCTAAAGATTTGGAAAATTTTATTAAAATTTTTATTAAATGTCTCACGTGGGTGTATGTAGTGACGGAGTTGAGAAAATAAATTAGAGAGGGCACTTTTTAATTACAATATTAAAAATATTTATAAAAATATTTCACATAAATTTTTACGATTGACTTCAAGAAAGATAAAAAAAAAATAATAATAATCAGTGTGTTTGGTTTGAGTTTTTTGAATTAAGTTTTTTATTTTTTATTTTATTTTTTTTTGTTTTAAGTGAATATTTTTAAAATTTTAAGCATTTTTTTTTTACTTTTTTAAATGCATGATGTAACTAAAAAAAATAAAATATTTCTGAAAAAATATTTAAAAAAATTAATACATACATAAAAATACGAAAAATGTACTGATTTTTTTGTATTTTTTTATATTTTTGGTATTTAGTGAATTTTTTAAAGATTTTTTTTTTTTTGTAAAAATTATACTTTTTAAGTATATTTATGTTAGGTGTATCTAAAAATAAAATAAAAAAACTTGTTTAAAATATTAAAAAAATTCAACAAAAACAAAAAAATACGAAAAACAAAAGCGTAGAATTTTTTGAAAAGCGTTTTTAGAAAACTCAAACCAAACAAAATGAATATGTTATTTGTAATTGGTGTATTATGAACAACATTAAAAAAAGTCATGGATATAAAGTTTTAAAATAAATTATATAATGATAAAGTAAGTTTTTATACAAAATATGCGTAAAAATTCAATATAATAGTTATACCACGCAATCATTGACATCTGATATTACCAACCAATAGTAAAGAAATACATGGAGGATAAACCCTGCATATTAAATGTAACTAATAATTCAACAAATTATATATTTTCATTGAGATTAATTATATTTGCATATCAATAATGATAGAGATCACCATTATATTGAAATTTTCATAGATAATAATATCGTAGTCTCTTTATTTTCAATCAAAATAATCATTATTGTTCTTATAATTTTAAAAATATCATTGACATTTCACTCTAAATAATATTTTTATATAAAATATTTTCTTTAGTTAAAAAAAAAAAAAAAAAAAAAGTTCCCAAACTCAGGGGGCACATGATCCCCTGGGCCCTCCTTCCCTCCGCCCCTGGATGTGTGATCCACACTTATATATGATATTTAATAGAACTTTGGATAGAATTTTTGGGTGTCTAATATGTTTGATTTCTAATTTGATGTTTCATCAAATTCCCAAAACAAACAAACCTCCAAATTTGAATGCAAGAAAAACGAAAACAAATTCAATAACCACAACAATGAGCTGATCTTCTTCAGATCTTCTTTGCCAAGCTTTTTCAAAATTTCAATTAAAAAAAGATTAGAAAAGCTTCTGATCTACTGATTCACCGAATACCTAAGCAAATTCCAAGAAAATGTTCAACAGTCAGGATTTTGAAATGGTTCTGGATTGGAAGCCATTGTTTGGTGCTTTTGATCACAAGAAGAAAATGTTTAGGGGACCCACCGTCACTACTAGAAAAAGGGGCATTTGACACGGAACAATTTGCGACGGTTTAAGTGCCGTCACAACATTTATAGTTTTGCGACGGAAAAAATTAGCCCGTGGCAAAAAGTAAGGTTATATGTGACGGTAAGTTAAACATGGCAAAATTTTTCAGGTTTTAAATTTTTTTTCTTTTTTTGCGACGCTCTTTTGGCAATCCGTCGCAAAATTTTATTTTTTTCTCTTTCATTCGCGACAGGCCTTAATATCGTCGCAAATAGTAATTCCTAAATTCGCGCCAAAACCCCCTCCCACTCTCCCTCTTTCCCGATACTCCCAAATTCTCTGTTATCTCTTGAGATCCAAAAAAAAAAAAAAAAAAAAAAGCCCTAATCTCACTAGTCTCTCCCTCCCTCTCACCCAGTCGTCACTCTATCTCTCTGGCAGGGGCTGCGGCGACGAGCGGAGGCGGTTGTGAAATCTGGATGCCTGCGACGAGGTTTGATAAATTAGCCTCTAACCTTCTCTTTCCCCCTCTCTCCCTCCCTCCCTCCCTCCTATATCCTTTGGATCCCACGTTTCTGAACCTGCGCTCCTCTTCGCGAACACCTTCTGCTTCATTCGCTGGATTTCTGAGGTACTTTCACATCTGGATTTCTCTTAATTTTGTTTGGTTTACTTTCAATCTTTTAAATTGAAAGTAAGACAGGGTTTGAAGGGGAAGGGTTTCAAATGGTGATCTCTCTTCAACGGCGAGACTAGTTCGATGGTACAACAAGACTGGTTCGGTGGTGGCAACGATCGACGGTACACACTCATCTCATCTATTCTCTTCTCTTCGATCTGAAATCAAAAGTTTTCATGGGTGCCTTTCTATGTTGCTCGAAGTTGTTCTGGGTGCCTTTTGAATGGAATAGGGGTGTTAGTAGTGTTGATTTTAGGGAATATGGGAATAAGGGTTTGGATGCTTTGACTAGTGAGAGAGTATATCGAGCTACAGAAGACTCAAGTGAGGCTGATTTTTGATTTTTGCTTTCAAGAAACCCCATTACTCTTCAACTTGGACAATGATTCTATGTTTAACGAAAGCAACTGATGGAACTAATTTTCAAATCTGGTTTTGCAGATTTCAAATCTAATTCTTCCTCATTGATTTGTTTTGTTTTGTTTTGTTTTGTTTTTTTTTTGTTTTTGATGATGATGATGATGATGTCTGGGTTTTTAATTTGTTAATTCGTTGATACTACTTTCAATTTTGGAATGGTGGAACTGTGATTTTGAGTTTTCTGGGTTATGGTTATTTATTTGTGTGAATTGCTAGTTGTTCAAGTAAAGTTCTTTGTCAAATGCAAAGTTTTGTTTTTTGGGATTAATGGGAGAAATACACTTTTTTTTTCCTTCTTTTTTTTCTTTTTTTGGTTGTTGGTAGAATTGTGATGATTTTGAGTTTTCTGGGTTATTTATTTGTGTGAATTGCTGGTTGTTCAAGTTCTTTGTCAAATGCACAGTTTTGTTTTTTTTGGGATTAATGGGTGAAACACACTGTACTTATGAGAACCATTAATGTGAGTGGAGTTTGTAACTGAAATGTCGTTGAGGTTCTATTCTGTCAAATTGATAGGTTATAATTTATCAATGTAAAAGGGGAAATGAAATATTTGAAGTTAATATGATGGAGTTTTTGCAGTTTCTTATTTACTAGTTCAAGTAGCTGCAAATATTTTTTAATATCTCATATTTTTGTTTTGTTTCCCTTTTTCATTTTTTAGTTTAAAGTTAGTTGTCCTTTTTGTTTTGTGGCTAGTACATTGTTTCTCTTCATCTCCATTGACTTCATGGTG
The DNA here is from genome assembly GCF_055761805.1 of Camellia sinensis. NCBI lineage: Eukaryota > Viridiplantae > Streptophyta > Magnoliopsida > Ericales > Theaceae > Camellia > Camellia sinensis. Next base: position 86,074,531 of record NC_138974.1, read on the forward strand.
TCTGATAAATCTGTGTGTGTACATGGCTAGGACCATGTTTTGAACTATTTTATTTTCTTAAATTCTAGAGCTCTGTTTTTGTCAAGAAGGAATTCAATGACAGCCATGACTACTTAATCATTGTTTCTCAAACTAACTTAACAAAAAGGGTCTTACAAATGCTTTTTTCCATAGTCCTGATTTAGGTAGGTAGTTTTTATTTTTATTGGGGTTAGGAAATTAGCTCAAAGGTTGAACTTTTAGCTTTGGATTTGTTAGGAAATCACATTATCATGCTATTTTTCAAGCAAGACAGTTTTTCCTGTCTGTTAATGGGAACAAGGCCCCTGGACCCAATGGCTACCTGGCTAGTTTCTTTAAGAGTTCCTGGGAGGTTGTGGGTAAGGATATTGTTGAGGCTATTAAATTTTTTTTTACTTCTGGTGAACTTCTTGAGGAGTTTAATAGCGCCTTGATTGGTTCTAGTATACCTAAAGCTGGGCAGTGGTTGGTTCTAGTATACCTACTGCTGCTACTGTTTTATTGGACTCTATGCACCTTCAGCTGAGCCTATTATTAAGGTATGTTGGAACTCCATACCTCTAGAGTCATTTCTTTTTTTCTTTTTTTTTTTTTGTTTTCCTATAGTAAGCTTGATTTGCTCCATGATAGTCCTGCATTTTGTATTTTTTTTAAGTGTTACTTTTATGTTGGATAGGACAAGAACTTCAATAATATGCCAAAGTGTGAGCATTCTGTGAAAGCTGCACGAACCGAAACAACTAAGTAGTTACATTGTTACCATAACAAAAAAATCTACCTGTTACATTGTTGTTCTCTGTACTATTGGCTACTATACAGCGTGATGCCATGATGGTGTTATTTTGGAAAATGGAAGTGTACATTTTGCCAGCTTGAAATATGCATGTTGCTCCTTTAGGTTTCCTCTGGATTTATTTATGGGATTGCTCCGTGTTTATAAACGGCTTACAGTATTTCTGATTTATATCCTCGTGATATATTATTCTTCTTACCAAAGAAATATGTTCCTTTTCTTATGTAAGTTCCCTTCTATAGAGACTGGCAGCAGGTGAATGGTTTACAGCCCGAGTCTCTGCTTGTGGACTATTTCATATTGCTTACCCTAGTGCCTCAGAGATGTTAAAGACAGAATTACGGTCAATATACGGCCAGTTGTGTCAGGATGACATGCCTATGGTGAGGAGGTCTGCTGCAACAAACTTGGGGAAGTTTGCTGCAACTGTTGAACCTGCTCATCTCAAGACTGACGTCATGTCAATATTTGAGGATCTTACACAGGATGGTAAGTGCTTTTTTATACGCTAGGCCACAACAGTCTTAATTTTCCAACTTATGATCAGGTACATATTAAGGGATGCATGGATTGGTCCAACTGTGATAAACATTTGGCAAGCTTTAGTTAGCAGATTGCCAACCTCTAGCAGCGGAGGTGATTTTTTACCCATGCTTGGAACATTCAAAGCTGGAATATTTATTGGAACCATATGATAAGGGTGGATGTGATGAATTAGGACCACAATAACTGAATATGTAACTGTAGTAGGCAATCTAAATGTGGATGAGATGAAGAATGGGGAAGAGGGATGGATAGTTGTAGGTGTAGATGCCAGCTAGCTCAGATGGTGAAATCTTCACAAAGAAAAACCAGCAAATATCCCAAGATGCACAAAATAGATAAAATCGTACTATTAAGTGTTTGGACTCAAGAAATGAAGGTTTATTAGTCTATAGCCGAAGACCTAGGTTGCATTGTTAAAAGACAAACTAAAAATTGAAGCTTAACAGAAAGTAAAAGATTATCAATGGAAAATTGTTGCTTTTGGTAACATGTAAAATCAAGTGGGTAATACCAAAGCTTGTCGAGAAAGCTATTAGCCTCTGAGAAACCGTGAAAGCTGCACGAACCGAAACAACTAAGCAGTTAAGGCTCTGATTATTCACATTTTCATTTTCTCCGCATGTATTGGCTAGACAATGTTGCCAGTGAGCTTCATATAGAATTCTTAATTTGTTTCCTGTAGTGGGTGTGATCTTGTTTTCTTGTTATCGTGCTTTGCATCACAATATGCTAGCCCTGTAGTACTCTCTCTTCCTTTCTTTGATTTGTCAATTTTTATTTGCACAGTAGAGAATAAATCTTTTTCATTCTGCATCTTTCAACCATTAATCACTAATGCCAGCTATTTGGAATTATGATGCAGCTGGTGCATAAAAGCATAGAACTTCATGATTGATCATTCTGGTTTTCTCTGTGACATAAAGTGTAAAATAAATTGATGTATTATTATTGATTGATATATTACAAGATTGTTGTATGTTTACAAAGAGATTTACACTCTCTTTATAGAGAGGAGAAAGCCAACATTGGGTGCCAATTGAGGCACCGAAAGCATAAAGCAAACTAAACATAATGATACCACTAGCATCACTAACATATAATACTAACATATTTTAACAGCCCCCCGCAAACTCAAGGAGGATAGAACTTAACCAACTTGAGTTTGGAGAGAGTAACAAAACAGAAAAATAAGCTGACAATTAAAAATGGGATAGGAGACACTGTATGGTCGTGTCGGACCGTTGTAGCAGACAGTTTACGGGGTCATGTCGGACCGTTGTAGCAGACACTGTGTGGTCGTGTCAGACCGATGTAGAAGACAGTTTATGGGGTCATGTCGGACCGTTGGAGAAGACAGTTTATGGGGTCATGTCGGACCGATGTAGAAGCTGACCGGAATCAATGTCGGGACAGTTTATGGGGTCATGTCGGACCGTTGTAGAAGACAGTTTACGGGGTCATGTCGGACCGATGTAGCAGGACAGTTTACGGGGTCATGTCGGACCGATGTAGCAGACACTGTGTGGTTGTGTCAGACCGTTGTAGAAAATTGTGGTGGTGCACCAAGGGGGTGACTTAGGGAGTGCGCCATGGGCGACTTATACATTATACTGGTATAACCCCCCCTCAAACTCAAATAGGTGTGAAGATAGAAACCTATTTGAGGTTGAAACAAAGGGATTGATAAAGCTGACCGGTGTAAAAGACACTGTATGAGTGTGTATATAGGCTGCCCAAAAAAAAATATACATGGATGTAGATATCGAGCCCTCAAAAGTCGTGCCCTCAAAAGGCGTGCCATCAAAAGGCGTGCCCGAATGCATCAAAAAGCGTGCCTGTTTGTCCGCGAGAAGAGGCGCGCGATGCGCGTGGCTGCCTCGGCTATTTAACCAAGACAGAGCTGAGGCAGAGGCGAAGACAAACAATTGGCGAAAATCCTCTGAAAAACTCTTCGGTTTGCTGAGAAGATACTCTGTAACACTCTCTATAACACTCAGGTGCCCAGAAAAAATGGCTTCGTCTTCCCGCGGGCTGCTTACCCTCTTTCCCGACCTCAACGAGTCTACAGGAGAGAGAACTGGTGCGGTGGCCAGTGAACCTCAACCAAACACTGTTGGGTTTGCTCCGCTGAACTTTCCGATGCGGTCTGTGGAGCAAAAAATGGCGGTGCAGTCGGATGTGGAGGCCAATCAGTATACGTTGAAGGCATGTGTGGAGTCCATGACGGCGGTCACAAATCTGTCGCACCGGCTACAGAGTAGGACAAATGAGGTGCAGCAGTTAAACTCCCAGCTGGCTCTGCTCCAACGCATGTATAAGGATGCGCGAGCAGAGATGAGCGTGCTAAGGGCAGAAAACAAGGAACTGAAGCGGAAGGCCACCGTGATGTTCCGATTTGGAGGGCCGCCATATGCTGCAGTGGAGGAGCATGCAGGAGGCAACTTGCTTGGTGGCCTAGGAAGCACGGAGGCAACACCATCAAGGCCCGCTCAAGACGGAGGCAAGAAGAAAAGACCGGCGGCAGAGTAGGAAGAAGTGAGGTCGGTGGATGACCGTCTGCAGAAAAAGAAAACAAATCTGTTGTTTGTGGGTGTTGGAGTTTTTTTTTTTTTTTTTTTTTTATTTTATTATTATTATTTTTTTTTTTTTTTTTTTTGTGTAAAATGGTGATCGGGGTGGATCCCTGAGAGGAATAAAAGATGGTTTGTTGTGCAAATTGTTGGTTTTTGTTTTTGTTTTTTTTTTTTTTTTTTTTTTTTTGTTGGTAATATAAAATAAAGAAAGTTGGGAACAACATGATTTCTTCGGGGAATTGGAAAGTGAAAAAATGAGAGAGAGAAAGGGGGGAACATGATCAGGAGGATGATAAAAAGAAGAAAACAAATAAAAAAAAAAAATGGGTTGTATATGTTTAAAGAGAGTGGGGTGTGGGTGGTGCAGGCTCGTGGGTGATATAAAAAAAAAGAAAGAAAAGAAAGTGGAAGAGTGTGGGAATATAGTAATGAGGAAAAGTGAAACCAACCCATGTGGGTGGGGGTGGTGTGTAAAACACTGAATTGAAAAAAAAAAGAGAGAGAGAGACAATGCCCGAGAGAGAGAGAGAGGATTAAGCATCTCATATGCACTCCTCTCTACTGTGCACACTTTTTCCAGAACGAAAAACACACACCAAACTCGGTGGGGTCGACAGCATCGAGGCTGAGGCTAGTGGAAGCAGACTCGTCCCACGACAACAACCACACTCACATTCCACCACCGCCACACAGAGATCTGCAAGACAAAGTGATCTCAGCCATGGCGGCTTCCGATTCAGATTCCAGAGACGATCGCATCGCCAGAATCGCATCTGCGATCCGCGTCATTCCCGACTGCCCCAAACCCGGGATTATGTTTCAGGATATAACGACGTTGCTGCTGGATCCGAAGGCGGTCAAGGACACTATTGATTGATTTGTTGAGAGGTACAAAGGGAAAGATATCTCTGTCGTTGCAGGTATTGAAGCAAGAGGTTTTATATTTGGGCCTCCCATTGCACTGGCTATTGGAGCAAAATTTGTTCCTATGAGAAAACCCAAGAAATGGCCTGGGGAGGTTATCTCGGAAGAGTATTCTTTGGAGTATGGAACAGACAAGATGGAGATGCATGTTGGGGCTGTGCAAGCAGGAGAACGTGGAGTTGGGCCAGATTTCCGATTGGGTTGGCCGGAATATGACCCACGAGTACGGCGACGGGAAGGCGGAGAAAGAAGACGAAGGAGCGATTTGAGCCGCAGACGACGAGGTTGGTCACGAGAAATTGCTCGGCGTGGACGGAGGGGTGGAGGGGGAGACCAAGGAACTCAAGGTTGACGCTGACGAAGATCCGACCGTCGGATCCTAAGCCGACGGCGCCGACGTGGTAGGCGGATCTGGGCACAGGGGCGCTGAGGGGATTGTGTCCTACGATATGGATACTGTGGGGTTGCTGACAAAGAATGCTGCCACATGCGTGTGCATATGGGAGCTGCAGAAGATGACTCTACTGTGGAAGGAGGTTGACTCTCTGTACAAGGCGGCGTCGGGGCCGAGGTCGGCGGCGGTGGCTGCCGCGATTGGCGGCGTGGTGGTAAATGGGTGGTTGGGATTTTGTGCAAAGAAGCATCATCAGAGGATTAATCTTTCAGTGCGTCTGTTACGTTTGCTTCCAGAGAGACCCAACATACACACCCTGGAGAAAGAGAGAGAAAGACCATGCCCGAGGGAGGGGCTAGAACAGTGACTGAGATAGAGGAAGCTAGGGTATGTGTAGAGGTCCGGCGGGCGGCCAAGGCGAGGCTGCCGCCCGCCGGTGAAGCAGAATAACCAGGTTCTTAACCTTGCTCTGATACCATGTAAAATAAATTGATGTATTATTATTGATTGATATATTACAAGATTGTTGTATGTTTACAAAGAGATTTACACTCTCTTTATAGAGAGGAGAAAGCCAACATTGGGTGCCAATTGAGGCACCGAAAGCATAAAGCAAACTAAACATAATGATACCACTAGCATCACTAACATATAATACTAACATATTTTAACATAAAGCAATGGGTCTTGAGATTTTTATATTCAATTTTTTACCCGTCCTGGAGTGTATATTCTCTTGTTACTTCTATCATTTGCTATCTATGTTTGATTTGCACACATCAAGGCATTTTTATTTCTTTATGGTCATTCCATATTCACAAACCCTCGGAGTTTGAATGGCATTGATTAGTTGAAGGATGATGGTTGACTTCTGTATGTGGTCACCTGGGTGACAGTTGGGGAACTTAGTTCCACTGCTTGGGTTAACCTGGGCAATTTGTCGAACATGATGAGAACATGTGTTTTCTTTTTTATGAAAAATTTCCATATTGAGACGCTTCAATTCATTTTGCTTTTTGTTTCCGTAAGCTAAAAAAATGTCGATGACTAGAAAAAGAAAACTATTGAGGTTTAATCTTCTGCTTGGGAAATTTCAGAGGCAGCGAAAGCATTTCTGAGTAAATTATAACAATAATTATTTTGTTCTAATCCAACTCCTTTTTTTTTTCTAGTCCAGTTGATGGGCTTTGAAGAACATTAGGGGTTTGAAGAACATTAGAAATTCACTTGGTTGAGTTTATTTTTTAGTTTATTGTTGACAGAATTCACTCAGACTTGAGTTGGTTACTTGTTCAATGTAGTCAGATTTTTGGAAGGAATATCATAAATTGTGACCTGCCAAATTGTCAATCCACTCTTTGAAGATTTCAAAACTTAACTGAATTCATTTATGAAATCTTTGTTTATTTGAGTGGGACTCTTTATTTTTAGTATTCCGATTTTACATTACTAGTGTTTTGATTAAACCAAGCTAGTTTTTAATCTAGCTTGTTCAGAACACCTCTTATTCCAATATTTATTGTTCTTGATTGCACTTGTCAAGTGTGTTTTGGTATGTTAACTATGGTGAAATGTTTTTGCAGCTATTTAATATCAGCGAGGAAGTAGTAATTGATGCTACAAATAAAGGAAATGTAGGACGATTGATCAACTATTCTCTAAGTTTCTATTTTAGAAATTAATACAGAATTTTGTTTATTTATTGGCTAACAAGCTTCTAATGACATGAGTGTTTTTTCCTGATAAATTCTTTTTTTATTGGCAACAGGGTTAGCTGCTCCAGCTGTAAGCTTGAAATTAATTATATTGTAAATGATTTTTTTTTTTTTTTGGTTTTTTTTTTTTTTGCAGGTACAACCCTTTTGAGAACATGATGATATCTTCGCATATTGATATTAGAGTTTACAATCTTATTTATTTATTTATTTATTGAAAAAAATATCAAATGTTTTACATTTTCTGTAAGCTTGAAAATAATTATGTTGTAAATGATGATTTTTTTTTTCTTTTTTGTTTCCTTTTGCAGATGCAAACCTTTTGAGTACGTGATATCTTCGCATATCGATATGGGAGCTTATTATTGATATCAAAACAAGCTACATTATATCTGTTTTTATTTTTTTATTTATATCGTCGATACTAAAAATTTGAGTTCTTGAATTTCAAAAATTATTAGTATTGTTAGAGGCTATTTTATATATTTTTTTGTAAATAATATTTGATTGACAATTGTTACAAGGTATATATATTATTCTTGGTATATGATTTTTTGAATGTGAATTTGGATGTGGATGTGGATGTATTTTTAAAAATATTAATAATTTGTATAGGAAATATTTAATAAAATATGATTTTATAAAAAATAATTTTATTGCGACAATAATAAACCGTCGCTAATGTAATTCTCATTTCCTTATATTTTATTAGCGACGGGTTAATCTGTCGCATATAACTATCGCAAATAAATCTTTTGCGACGGCTTCAACTATCGCAAATAAATCTTTTGCGACGGTTTAAACTGTTGCCAATACGGCATTAACTTAATATTACTTTTTTGGTGACGTTTTAGACCGTCGCTAATAATACTTTTTGTGACGGCAAATATCGTCGCTAAAAAAGGTTTTTTGCGACGGCAATCAACATCGTCACTAAAAATGCCATTTTTTTCCCTTTTTTTGTGTCAGGCGAAACCGTCGCAAAAACTATTAATTAGCCATCGCTACAAGAATGCGACGGTTTGTAACCGTCGCAAATACTTTTTGTCACGCCCCTTTCTGCCACCCCCATTTTCCGTCGCTGCTCCGTCGCAAAAAGTCTTTTGCGACGATATATGGACCTTTTGCGACGTTTGAGACCGTCGCAAAAACTTCGATTTTTAGTAGTGCGTTCGCAGCTTGAACCATAGGCAAGCGATATGGGCGCGCTTCCATCCTTGTAAATTGTAATTGTGTATTGTTGATGTAAACCTATTAATTTTGATTTTTGTTTGTTTTTATTTAAGAAATTCGGGTCATAAATTTAATTTTTAATTTTTTGTGAAAATTACTCTGGTTACTAAATTCTTAACGTATTTTTGTTAGATAGATTTGTTCTTATGTCTATTTTGTAGTTAAAAATTTTAAAATTTGAGTTTTACAAAGGAAAATTTACCAATAAATCCCATTTCACAAACTATTAAACCAATTAGTCCCAACTTTATTCTTTTGTTCGGATAAGTCCTATCAATGAGGAAGTTTGTTTTTTGCTGATCCTATTTTCCATATTTAGTGTAACTGTGTGGACGATTTTACCCATTATTGTTATGTTTTTCGCCACCAATATTAAGATCTTATATATATATATATATGTATATATACCAATCCCCAAAACAGAGTTAGTTGTTACAGAGTGAGACCACAAGCAAGGAAGGCAAAACCCAGAATTCAATCTGATTTTCGCTCCCATGTTGTGGGTTCGAGGCGATTTCCTCGGCCATGGAAGCTTTGGAACAGTGAATTTAGGAATATCCAAGAGTCAGAGCCTTCAATTTCCTCCATTAATGGCCGCGAAGTTCCACAACAGATCCAGAATCACGATCGGCTTCCAGTACGCCCAATCGCTCTGCCTCTCTTCGATCTGCTCCACCGCCGCCTCTCTTACCCTCAACTCCGACTCGCGCATCATTCTCTGACTGCCACGGAGGCTCGGCGGGCGACGCACGAACCGACGGCTCAGGAAGATCAGATCGGTCAGCAACGGCGTCGCATCGATTAGCTATTGTGTGTGTGTGTGTCTGCCCCTCGCAATGTATGTGTGTATCTGTGTGTGTGTCTGCCCCTCACAATGTATGTGTGTATCTGTGTGTGTGTGTGTGTGTCTGCCCCTCACAATGTATGTGTGTGTGTGTGTATCTGTGTGTGTGTGTGTGTGTGTGTGTGTGCCCCTCACAATGTATGTGTGTATCTGTGTATGTGTATCTGTGTGTGTGTCTCTGTCCCTCACAATGTATGTGTGTATCTGTGTGTGATAGGAGAAAGAGCCCATGCCAGCCCGTGTGTGTCTTACGGTTAGATGAGGGTAATTAAGTCCCTCACAATTAAATGGGACTAAACGGTTTAATAGAATAAAAATGGGACCAATTGGTTCATAAGTTTAAATTTTTGGTCCCATTTTTATTCTATTAAACCGTTTAGTCCCATTTAATTGTGAGGGACTTAATTACCCTCATCTAACCGTAAGACACACATGGGCTGGCATGGGCTCTTTCTCCTATCACACACAGATACACACATACATTGTGAGGGGCACACACACACACACAGATACACACACACAGATACACACACACACAGATACACACACACAGATACACGCATACATTGTGAGGGGCAGACACCACACACACACACAGATACACACATACATTGTGAGGGGCAGACACACACACAGATACACACATACATTGCGAGGGGCAGACACACACACACACAATAGCTAATCGATGCGACGTCGTTGCTGACCGATCTGATCTTCCTGAGCCATCGGTTCGTGCGTCGCCCGCCGAGCCTCCGCGGCAGTCGGAGAATGATGCGCGAGCCGGAGTTGAGGGTAAGAGAGGCGGCGGTGGAGCAGATCGAAGAGAGGCAGAGCGATTGGGCGTACTGGAAGCCGATCGTGATTCTAGATCTGTTGTGGAACTTCGCGGCCATTAATGGAGGAAATTGAAGGCTCTGACTCTTGGATATTCCTAAATTCACTGTTCCGAAGCTTCCATGGCCGAGGAAATCGCCTCGAACCCACTCTATGGGAGCGAAAATCAGATTGAATTCTGGGTTTTGCCTTGCCTTGCTTGTGGTCTCACTCTGTAACAACTAACTCTGTTTTGGGGATTGGTATATATACATATATATATATATATATATAAGATCTTAATATTGGTGGCGAAAAACATAACAATAATGGGTAAAATCGTCCACACAGTTACACTAAATATGGAAAATAGGATCAACAAAAAACAAACTTCCTCACTGATAGGACTTATCCGAACAAAAGAATAAAGTTGGGACTAATTGGTTTAATAGTTTGTGAAATGGGATTTATTGGTAAATTTTCCTTTTTTTTTTGAATATGTAATAATTCTGTACAATTGAATAGTAATTTGGGAAAATTATTTATAAATCCTATTCGGAATACTTATTTAATGTGAAATCCTCTGAATATTCTTTTAGAGTTTGAAATCCTATTTACATAGAAACGTGTTCCATAAGGTGTTATGAGTTGTAAATAAATGATATTATTGTATTATTATACCTCTAATTTGTTTCCATTACCTTATTTTCTCATTCATCATATAACGTTTGGGGAGGCTTTTAGGAAAGAGTCTACAAGTAATGACCGTGCGGGTTTTTTTTTTTTTTTTTTTTTTTTTGCCTTGATCGAGGAATTGAAGTGCATTTTCAAAATGTTGCTTAAATGTATTTGGATATGGTCGATGATATTGTAAACACAAATTTCGTAGCCTTCAATTAAGATACGGAATAAATGTACAAAATAATTAATTTTATTGATTATAATAAATGGATACAATTCTTTGTGGTTTGCTCTATTACAAAAGAGCAAATCCTCTGATTTGATCTCCAAAATTGGCGTAATTCAACGACTGTAAAAACTTCTTGTTGAACTAGACAAAGTGATGGATTTCTTCAAGTCTTCGAATGGAGAAACTTAGAGAAGAAAGGCTTAATTGAGGGCTTGAACGGCTTGATTTCGAACGAGTCTTGAAATGATCTCTTTGAAAAGAGTGAAAAAATTTGTATTTGTAACTTGAAAGGATTGACATAAGTTTAGAGTGCTTGATAACCCTTTCTTTTAAGTTTGAGGAACTTTAGAGAGAATTTTAAGAAGAGAATCTGGCAGAGTCTCGAGATTGCTTAGGAGCTTGGGAGACCATTTGCCAAAGAATCTGTCTCCCCCTTCTCATGGTGACAGCCTTTATTTATAAGCTTAGGAGAGAAGGATCAATTTTGAAAACTCCAAAATTGATTTGAATTTACAAGGAAATAACAATTTATTTCTTAATTTATGGACATGATTTGAATTCAAATTTAATTCGGTCCGTTAATGGCTCTTTCTCCGAGGCCGGAGGTCAATATAAAGGGTACCAGCCCATTATGTCAGAAAAAGAGAAATCTCAATATTGTATTCGAATAGCATGCTTCCTTCTGATCCAAGCTTAGCTCCTTATTCTTTCATTCTTTCAACAATAGAGGACTCAAACGTGCTGCCAAATTTTGACAAAATATTTTTGTGGGCCCCATACTTTTTGGGTTGCCCCAATTATCAAAATAGGTTCACTTTTCTTTTGGCATGACCCATAACTTAAATGGATTAAGATCCACAATTTTAGTAGGACCCACATCTATTTCAAAATTTTGACCATCTTAATTTTGACCAATCAAGAAAATTTATTTGTTTTGATTAATTAGACGGTGATCAAGACACATAAAAATTGAAGTGTCTACAAATTGCCCCCACTTCAGAACTCTAATTTGATACTTGCTTGCTAATATCAAAGGTGAGGTTTGAAGTAGATTGGTCATGTTCACGAGGTAAGGATTTTAATTTGATCACTTTTTTTTTAATTTTATTTTTATTTTTATTTTTATGTGTGAGCACTGAGTAGCTTTTTTCTCCTCATATGGAAATAATAATAACAATCATACTAGGGTTTGCACAGCCTATACGTATCACTGCTCCCTATTTAATTGATTGATGATGAGTTCCTTTAGACTTTCTGCGCATTAGCCTTCAATTCAAGCCACATTGATAAGTTGCAGTAGCTGCCTTGTCCCTGACAACAAGAGGTAAGGCTTTTATGAGTTCAGATCCTCTCCAGCCAAATCCTCCAGCCCTTCCTCCGGTTAAGAGCCAGGATTTGGCCACGTCCCTTAAGAGAAGATCTATGAATCAGATGTTTAAAAAAAAAATAAAAAAAATAATAATTTGAATTTATTTCATTCAACACAGTAACAGCTTCCCTCCCATTCACTTCACTTTTTCCCTCCCTCTTCGAAGCTCTGGTGAACGATGATTGACGAAGTCGGCGGCGAACATCAATGACGATCGGCGGCGAACATCGACCACGATCGGCGGCGAACATCGACGGTCTCTTCCTTTCTCCTATTGTCTTGCTCCAAAGGTTTCAATCGCGATTTTAGCCGCCGATCTCTCCCTCTGTCTTACTCCGAACATTTAAGCCGCGAGTTCAGCCACGAACCAAGCTCCGGCGACCTCACAAACCAGAGCTGCACTTCATCAAACTGAAGGTAATATTTTTTTTCATTAATTTTTTCCAAATAATCTGCCATGTTCAAAGCTGCCATTTTTTAAACTTGTTGTTGATGTGTGTTTCCTATTCAAAGCAATTACGTTTCATGGTTTGCCATTTTCATTGTTTAATAGGCCCAAATAAATAAATAAATAAATAATAAACACAGAGGGAGAATGAAAATGGCAGAGAAGAGACTGAAAACATTGGACTTGATTTTTTCAATTTTTATGCCTAAGTTTGATGGTTTGGCGTAGAATTTCATAATATACATACGTATTTATATATAGTGTAATCTGTAATGTGGTTCTGTAAGATAACGTTATGAAAATAGCATAGTTGTTATTTGTTGATTTTTATTAATTGGTTCCAAATAAATAAATAAAATACTTCAAATCAGACCTTCAAAGCAATTATGATGGTTCTTAGAAAGCAATTAAAAATGTGGTAGAAGAAAATTTGCTAATGTATGCAAATTGAGTTCATATTCAGGTCAAAAAATTCTCTCCAAAAAAAGGCAGTCTTGAATTGCTGAGCATACAGTGATTGAGCTAACAAAACTTGTAAAACCCAACTAATTTTACTTTATTATTCTGTATTGATAATTCTCCCATTTCATTGCCTTTCCTTTTCAGTTGCATTTTCATATGGTTGGAAGCCAAAAGAAGGAATGGCCTTTGATTCGGAAGAAGGTACGTATGATTTTTATAATGCATATGGAGGAAGAATGAGGTTTAGCATAAGAAAGGAATATTGTAAGAACAAGTTTACAAAACAAATTATTTCTAGAAATTTTGTTTGCAACAAGGAGGGATTTCAGAAGGTTGACAAGCGAGACCCATTGACAAAAATCCCTAGAGCTGAAACTAGGACTGGTTGTGAGGCTCGGCTTTTTGTTAAATTGGATGTCAGTACTGGAAAATTAGTTGTGATTGATTTCAAAGAAAAATACAACCATGAACTTGTATCTCTTGATTGTGCCCATATGTTGCCATCTCAAAGAAAGATATCAGGTACCCAAGCAATTCAATTAGACTTAGCCTCAAAGTCTGGTCTTCGTTTAGGGTAGTCTTTTGAACTCATGGGTAGGGAAGCTGATGGGAGGCAGTCTCTTGGGTTTACGAAATTAGATCAAAAAAATTACTTGAGAACCAAAAGGCAAAAAAGTTTAGCGTATGGGGAAGTAGGTAATGTGTTGTAATACTTTCAACAAAAATCTTTGGAGAATCCATCTTTTTTTTTCTTTCTTTCTATTTTATGCTTTCCAATTAGACAATCAAGAACAAATAACGAATATGTTTTGAGCCGATACATAAATGATCATGGATTATGCCCAATTTGGCGATGTAGTTACATTTGATACTACCTACAAGTTAAATAAAGAGCATAGGCCATTTGCATCTTTTGTGGGATTTAATCATCATAGAAAAACAGTTATTTTCGGTGCTGCTTTGTTGTATGATGAGACTGTCGAAACATTTGTATGGTTATTTCAAACGTTTTTAGAGGTTATGTCAAAATATGCACCAAAAACTTTGTTTACCTATCAAGATGTTACAATGGCTAAAGCCATACCCATTGTCATACCTAACATGAGTTACCGTTTGTGCACTTGGCATTTGATGCAAAATGCATTAAGGCATGTTAATTGTCTCTTTCAAGATAAGAGGGTGAAAGGTGTATTCAACAGATTCATGTTTGATATTGATGATGAAAATGAATGGAAAATGAAGTGGGGGGAAATGCTTGATACATATGATGCTCATGATAATCATTGGTTGAAGTTGACTTTTAGGGTGAAGGAAAAATAGGACTGGCCATATGTTAGATCAACATGGGCTGCAAGAATGAGTACAACACAACTTAGTGGATCTTTTAATGCTTTTTTGAAGGATTACATTCATTTTGATTTTAATTTAAATGAATTCTTCATGCATTTTGAAAGGGTACTTTGTGAGAAGCGGTACAAGGAGTTAGAAGCTGGATATACTTTATGCCAAAGGTTGCCAAGGGTGAAAGCACCATTCATAATATTAAGTCAAATGGGTAATGTGTATACTAAAAATATTTTTGAAGAGTTTCAAGATGAGTATTTTCTTTTTGTTGAATCAGACATACAAGCAATTGCATACGATGATGGTTGTAGCCTATACACAATTGTTGATGCTATTGGGAAAAATGCACGGAAAGTAAAGATGGAGATGGATGGCTCTTTGACTTGTAGTTGTACAAAGTTTGAAAGGAAAGGGATTTTATGTAGTCACTGTTTGAAGGTTATGAGAGAAATATTAAAGCTAAAAGAGATCCGTTTACAATACATTATGAAGAGGTGGACCAAACAAGCAAGAGTAAAAGCTGTGAAAGACAAGTTAGGGAATGAGATTCAAGTAGATGTCAAATTCCAACAAGCCTCACGGTATAAGACATTAATGACCGCATTTAGAGCAATAGCATGTAAAGCTGCTGAAACTGAGGAAACTTATGATTTTTGTTGTTCACAACTCGCTGCATTAGGTGCAAATGTTGAAAGCAAGATAAGTGCCCATTTTTGTATCGAAAAAAAAGCAAGTATTGACGATCAACCTCAAAGCTTGGAACTGGGTTCTGAAGACAACAATCATCTTGTGCAAATTCCAACAGGATTGAAGAAAAAGACATCCAACTAGTAAGGGCAAAAGGAGGATAAAAGGTCCATGTGAGCTGGCATTGCAAGCAAGCTTTAAAAAGAAATACCATACTACATTTGTGAGTTCTTCACAACCTGTTGCTGCTCCAACAGTGAGACCTTCTCCATTATCTGTTAGAGGAGATGTCTGCATTCATGAAAATGTTACTCCTCTTCATCCTCCTCTTGCTCCCCCTCCTCCTCATTCCTTTGCCATGAATGGTACTTCAATTCCTCCTCCATTCATACATCCCACATATAGTGTGAGTGAGATTTTGTCAATTAGTTTTTCTTTTCATGTTTTTTTTTCTTTTTTTGGTGGGTATAATATGGTCATTTAATATAATATGAATTCATTGTAGGCAAACAATTTGGCATATTGTGCTCAACCAACATTTATGACACTACTTCAAGGTGGGTATGACATTGGGTTTCAAGATTCTGAAGCCTCAAATGTAGATTGTCAACCAACAAATAATTGGCAGTTGTCTACTGAGGTACTTTTGCTACTGTTTTCATATTGTTTTTGCTGAATTTTGTGTTGAAATTAATGTTGTTTGTTGCTGCTGAATTGTTGTTGTTTTGGTGGTGAATTACTATTATTTTGTGCTCGAAAGTGCTGATGAATTTGTGTTGTGTTGCTGCTGTCTTTGGTCATTTTTTTGTGTTGAAATTAATGTTATTTGTTGCTGCTGAATTGCTGCTGTTTTGGTGGGGAATTACTGTTATTTTGTGCTCCAAAGTGCTGCTGAATTTGTGCTGTGTTGCTGCTATTTTTTGTGTTGAAATTATTGTTGTTTGTTGCTGTTGAATTGCTGTTGTTTTACTGCTATTTTGGTGGTGAATTACTATTATTTTGTGCTCCAAAGTGCTGCTGAATTTATGCTATGTTGTTGCTATTTTTTGTTATGAAATGGTGCTGTTTTGATGCTGTTTTGGTGCTGAATTGATGGTTTTCAATTTTTTTAATTTTTTTTTTCAAGGCTTGGATGGCCATGATGAGGTGGAAGACACTTCAAATTTCAAGCACAGGAGATGCCTCTGATGCTGTTTCTTGTGTTGTTTTGTTGTTGTTTGTGCCTCACAATTGGTTGAATATTTTGTTTGTAGTTCATGTTGTAGTCCATTTGTAGTAACACTTGGGGCTGGTCACTATACAGGTCAAATTTGTTTGTTAAATTTGTTTTGTTTTGGTTGGGGCAGGTCACTAGGCATGTCCATTTGTTTTGTTTTGTTTTTAGTTCATGTTGTAGGTTAAATTTGTTTTGTTTTGAGATGAATGCACTTGGATTCTTGTAGAATTTAAGATGTGTTTATTAATGATTTAAGATGAATGCACTTGGATTCCCTTGCACAATCATGAAATAATTTATGCATGCCACTGTTGAAGACATTAAAATTAGTTGCTTGATTATTTGCATTAGAAAAAAAAAATCTCTCAAATCTCAACTTCAAATAAGAGCAATAGTACTATCCACATCCTTCAGTAATTGGCCAAGACTTGCAACCAGGTGTGTCTATGGGTAAAAGATATGTAATTGACGCAAATGCCTCCATCTCAAATCTCAACTTCAAATAAGAGTAGTAGTACTATCTATACCCAAATAATTACTACTTAGTGTAATTGACAAAATTAATCTCACAATTTCTAATATTTTACAAGTTCTCTTTCCATATATTTTCAATAATGAAGGTGAATATTAAATGTGTACATAAAACATAGATCATTAATCAAAAAAAGC
Source organism: Camellia sinensis (assembly GCF_055761805.1). Taxonomy (NCBI): domain Eukaryota; kingdom Viridiplantae; phylum Streptophyta; class Magnoliopsida; order Ericales; family Theaceae; genus Camellia; species Camellia sinensis. The sequence continues at coordinate 86,091,495 of NC_138974.1, forward strand.
CACTACATTCATTACCACTTCAACAAAATAGTAGTAGTTCACCATACATTACATACACATTCAACCTACAATACAAGTCATAGTCATTGTACCCTACATTACATACACTATCTCAAATACACTAGAATGACAACTACCACCAACAACAGAATAATAAAAGCAAAGGCGTAATTCAATTTATCACTAACTCTTTCAATCACCATTGCCAAGTCTCTATATTGTTTCCTACTCTTCACAATCATGTCTTTCAGCTCCCTATTCAAGATAATTACTTCTCTAATAGTAGACGACAAATCTATGCGTTCTTCAAGAAGATCATTCTCGACCACCTTCAAATTATGCTGCATATGTGGAGGGATCCACCACTCAAAGAACTTACAACCATTCGGTGAATTGAGGCATATAAAATATAAGCAATTTGGGTTATCCGTTGATTGAGAAATCTTAACCATAGCTTTGCTGCCACATCGACAATTGCGGTTGTTGAATCTAACTTCATGAATGCTGCCCATACTTGCATTTGTGCTTGACATTAACATTGACATTGACCTTTCTAAAAATATCAAATAGCAAAGCATATCAAGACATCTCTTAGGAAAATTTCCTTCATTCAACCATACAAAAGCACATCAAGTCACCAAATGACCCAACTAGATTTCCACAACTCCTGCCTCTTTTTTTCTTTTACAATCTCAGATTTTTTTTTTCTAACCCAAACAACATCAAAAATATTTTTTTGTCATTCATAGACTCCATAAATGCAAAACATAAAAAATATGGCTTCCAATCTCCATATGAGTAATATAAACATTTCACTAAACTAATATATATGTTTCATGTACTACTTCACTTGGTACATGGTTCCTCCAATCTTCCATATGAGTATATAAAATTTTAATTACAAAATGAACATGTACCAACATTACACTTAACAACAAAAATATAGTCTGTTTCATGTGGCATTTGATGCATTTAAGAACATCATCACTAAATGTTAGCAGATATTTTAATATTATAATGTGTTATAGGTTTGATTTTCTTTTCTTTCCCTCTAAGTTTTCTTTTCTTTCTTTCCAATGTTTGCTTGCCCACCAAGTCAAGTCTTCAAGTCAAGTCTTCATTCTTGTTCACTAAGTCTCCTAGAAAACTTGGCCACCAAGAAAACTTGCCCTCCTAGTTTTCCTCTCCTATAAATTGAGCCTTTCACTTCTCTTGTTCGAAGCACAAAAAAAAAAAAAAAAAAAAAAAACACTAACCTAAGAGAGAGAGGAATCTGGAGTTTTAAAAAACAAACAAAATAGAAGTGTTTGAGAGATTATTAGGAAAAGAAATAAAGGATGTATGTGATGAAGCTTTGGGTTCAACCAATTGTGCAGTATTGGTCAATCATACGACTTTGTCGGGCAATTGTATCCTGGGGGTGACAAGTCAAGGTTTTTTTGCTGCACCGGTGTGAAGCTTTGCCTAGTCGCAGAGGGCTTGAATCTTCTTAAATAGCGCGAATTTCCCGCGCCTCAGCCCTTTCAATAATTATTGTAATTTGTATTTTCTGGTGTTTTATTTATAATTATCACCAACAATTTTAAGGAGATTCAAATAGTAAAATTCATGGAGCCAATATTGGAGAAGCCCAACGAGAATACCGGCGATCTCAACACGCCCTTTCGGTTCAAGGGAGCCCATATCAAGAGAAGGAAAGGCAAGGTGCTTTTCTAGCTCAGTCTCCTCAAGGTGGCCTATATCCTGACCGAGAAAAATCCGAACAAAGTCTCCATTGAAGAGATGACCAACAAGGAGTATGTCGTTCATTTTGAAAAAAATTGATAAATGCAACACAGATGAGTGTAAATGTCGGTATTATCTTTTGAATTGTCTTTTGGATCAATTTTATGATTATTATGATACTACTTACACTACTGCAAAGAAAATTTGGAAAGCCTTGCAAAATAAATATGACACTAAAGAGGTAGGCGCTAAAAAATATACTGCAAGCCATTTTTTTCGCTATCAGATCATAGATGGAAAATCAGTGGTGGAACAAGTTCAAAATTTTTAGATGCTAGTGGCTGAAATTAGATCCAAAGGCATCAAAATTGGAAACAATCTTGTTGTAGCAGGTATTATTGATAAACTACCATCATCTTGGAGGGAGTTCCAGAAGTAAATGCGTCACAAGCAAAAAGAGACGTCCTTGGAAACTTTAATCACATGGATTCAGGTGGAGGAGGAAGCACGAGGACAAGATGCGCTTATGACACAAGAGCATTCCACTGCAAAGGTAAATTTAACTTTTGGAAATACTTTACCTAAAGGTCGATTTCATAAAAATAGTCACTTAAAGCCAGTTAAGAAATTTGAAAAAATACTAGAAGGCCACAAAATAAAAATTAGCCGAGGCAAAAGAAATGAAATCAAGAACCACTTTCACAAGATCTGACAAATGTGACATGTCTTGTGTGTGGCAAAAGTGGGCATATTGCTCTAACTTGCAAATTTTGAAAACAACAGTCTCGACCACAAGCTGATGTTACCGAGAAACCATTTGTGGCTTACAGATATTTTTATGGTTCAATCTATGGAAAGGTGGTGGGCAAACTCTGGTGCCAATAGGCATGTCTGCTATGATAAAGATTGGTTCAAAGATTTTACTCCTTTTAATGAGAAGAAGATTGTTATGCTTGGTGACTCTAGTTTAATCAAGGTGCTCTGGTGTGGGGATGTTGAACTAAAATTTACCTCTGGACTTGTGCTTGTTTTAAAAGATATGTTGTACACATCGTCTATAAGAAAAAATTTGATGTCGAGTTATTTACTCAACAAAGCTGGTTTCAAGCAGACTATTGAATCTGATCAATATGTAATCTCTAAAAAAGGCATATTTGTGGAAAAACGATATGCATGTGATGGAATGTTTAAATTAAATATTGAGAATAAGAAAGCAGATGTTTCTGTTTACATGCTGTCTTTTATGTATTTTTGGCATGCTCGTCTGTGTCATATTAATAGTCAATATGTGAGAGTTATGAGTAGTTTAAGATTAATTCCCAGACTAACAAATAATTTTGAGAAATGTGAAGTTTGCAGTCAAGCAAAAATAACTAAAAGGTCTCATAAAAGTGTGGTGAGAAATACTGAATTGCTAGAATTAATTTACATTGATTTATGTGAATTTAAAGGAATTTTAACACGCGGTGAAAATAAATATTTTATCACTTTTATTGATGATTTTTCAAAATACACTTATGTATTCTTGTTGAAAAATAAAAGTGATGCTTTTGAAAAATTTAAAAATTCCTTCTTGAAGTTGAAAATCAATTCGGTAAAAAGATTAAAAGATATAGAAGTGATAGAGGCCGAGAGTATGAATCTTTTGGATTCAACTCGTTTGCTCAGCCTTTGGGAATAATCCATGATACTACTCCACCATATTCTCCTACATCTAATGGTGTAGCAGAAAGAAAAAATAGAACTTTAATTGATTTAACAAATGCTATGCTAATTAAAGCAGGTGCTCCTTCAAATTTGTGGGGAGAAACAATTTTAACTACTTGTTATGTTATGAATAGAGTGCCACATAAAAAAACAAAAGTTACACCTTTTAAGTTGTGGAAAGGGCATAAGCCAAATTTGGGATATTTTAGGGTTTGGGATTGTCTAGCTTTTGTTAGTCTTGTAGACCCGAAAAGACCTAAATTAGGTGTGAAAGCTGCCACTTGTGCCTTTCTTGGATATGCAACAAATAGTATAGCCTATAGATTTTTTAATGTTGAAAACAAAATAGTTTTTGAATCAAGTGATGCAATTTTTCATAAAGAAGAATTTTCTTTTAAATCTAAAAATGGTGGGGGTCAAAATTATCAATAAAATATTTTATCTGAAACCGCTCCTCCACTTCTCTTTTACAAAACCAAGATACTGTAGTTTTTGAACGTAGAAGGAGTAAAAGAGCCAGATTAGAAAAAGATTTTGGCCCAGATTATCATGTTTTTAATGTGGAGAAAACTCTATTAACTTTACAAGAAGTTTTGGCATCTCCTGACTCTATTTTTTGGAACGAGGTTGTAAATGATGAGATGAAATCATTATTATCTAATAAAACTTAGGTACTAGTAGATTTACCACCAGGTTGTAAAACTATGGGCCGTAAATGGGTTTTGAGGAAAAAACTTAAACTGGATGAAACTATTGATAAATGGGTTTTGAAGAAAATTCACATGTCATTATTAGCCTTTATGTGGATGATTTACTTATATTTGGCTCTAATTTGCATATCATCGTGGAAACTAAAAATATACTTAGTAGCTGTAGACACCCCATTTTTTACTGTCCTCAAGACTTGGACGTCATCGTTTGAACACTCGATGATCATCCATGCTCATGTTCGTTTTGAGTTTATAAAGGTCTCGGCTGCGCGCCTTGCCTTGGAGCCTCTCAACCTGTCTGTTTTGTGCTTGGTTATGGACCAAGAGCTTGTGGTTTTGTTTCTGAGGGAAGGGGGTGGCTTGTTGACCAGCCCCACAACCCATCGGCCAGGCCCTGTGCCTATCAGCCATGCCCTCTCTCCATCGGCCATCAGTGTTGGCCGGTCGGCACCCTTTTTGGCCGATTGGCCATTTTTTTGGCCGAGACCCCTTTTTCTGCTTTTGCAGATATTTTTGTTCCAGCTGGTGCCAGTTGTTGGTCACTTGGTGTATCCTCCATACATGTTTATGGATGGATTCAAACAAGTCCTAGCTTGTTCAAGAAGCTTGGGACTTGGATTTCTATAAGAAGGGAGGCTCATCTCCCTTTCCAGAGGTTCTGAAAATTGATAAACAAGACATATATATATATATATATATATCTCTATATTTCTTCCTCTCTCTCTATATTTGTGTGAGTTTGTGTCTTAAAGTGTGTTTTCTTTTCACTTTTGCTCTACAACACCTAGTAAAGCACCATTGCTTTGTTGCTAAGGTACTAGAGGGCCTTGTTTGGACTCTCAAAGTTTTTTTCTTTGGCTCAGAAGTTGCTGCTTGGTTGTGGTTCTTCAAGGGTGAGTTGTTACCTCCTTTTAGCCTTGTTTTAGCTTGAGTACTTAGCCACCTTTGCATACTTATTTTGGCTTAACTCTTAACTGTAAAAAGCTCTGATTTTAAGTGTTGAAGATGTTGGTTTGAAACCTCCTTGGTGTTGCGGGTAGTCTACTCTCTTTTGTGCCTTATTTGGCCTTATTTTGAGCCATCTCTTTAAGCCTTTGAGATCACCTCCTTTTGGCCTTTTAGCCACTAAAATCTAGTGGATTTTTAGTGGTAGAAAGTGTGTTTTAAGGCCCCAAATGGGTGGGGGTTGTCCCCCCTCTTCCTTTGTTTGCTTGTGTTGATGGCTCATCAAAGTAACATGTCTTTCTAGCATGTTTTGGTCCTATCACAGCAAGTTTTTGGTGTTATTTTAGCATGTCTTAACTCTGTTTTGGGTTGGTTTGATTACCTCTTGCATGCTCCTTGGACTTGAAGTACAAATCCTCTCACTAGCCTAACATGCATCATGCTTTTGACCATCATTCTAGCATGTTTTTGGCTCCACTCCAGCAAGATTTTAATCATGTTTTGCCATCCTTAACCTCTATTTTATGTTGTCTTGGTCATGTATGCCTTGCTTTGTATTGCCATAGTGCATTTTAGCTCACTGGCTTTGAGTTTCCAAGTCACTAGCATGCATTGCTTGGGCTATTTGCATGATTTAGCATCATTTGATACGTGATTTCAGTGCATGTAGTATGGTCATACACTCACATGTGTCACTCTTTCAATGCTTTGGAGGGTTTGAGCTTTATGCCTTAAATATGAGCCTATATGCATGCCTTATTGCCTAAGCTTTTGGGTTGCCATATCAGTGCATTTTTGGTATTTTTTTGACATTCCATGGCTCTGATTTTAGTTGGTGAAGTCATCCCATGCTTGGTTTTGGTGGGTGTAGTGTAATCCTCTTTGTTGGCCTAGTATGCTCCATGCTTCATGCCTATAATTCTAGCTTGTGTTGGCTATTTGCAAGCATGTTTTTGGCACTTTTTTGACCTGCCTTGGGACTGTTTTGAGTCACCTTGACCCTTTGGGACTTGCTTGATATGGCCACGATGTAAGTCTCTTGGCTAGCTTTAAGCTTTGAGCCCACTAGCATGCTTTATTTGTCATATGTGCATGATTTAGCATCCTTTGGAATGTAATTTCAGAGCTTACTTCATTGCTACACTCTCACATTTGTCACTTCTTTATCATGTTTGAGAGTTGTGCTATTATGCTTAGTTCACGGGCCAATGCATGAGCATGCATTTTCTTGCTTTTCATCCCATCATTTCAGCATTTTGGCCACTGTTTTGGACCCTCTTAGGTCTGTCCATATGCGGTTTAAGTCCATTAAATGTTGCATTACATTGCCCTTGCCATTGCATTGTTGTTTGCATGTTGTTGCATGACATTGTTGTTTGCATGTGGTTGCATGCTCATGTTGCTTGCATATTGTTGTTTCATGCTGATGTTGTTTGCATGTTACATGTTGCATTATCTTTGCATGTTTGTTGCATTGCATTGTGTTTGGATCGGATGTTGATCCCAACACGGGGAACGAGGGGCGTTTCATACTTGAAGTGATGAAACGCGCCTCATTCCTTAGGTCACCGACACCCTTGATTGTGCATGATAGGGTGGAGGTCTCTCGAGTCTTATGTGGTATTTGTGTGCATTCATTGACATTGATTTGTGCAACTTGGCCTCTTTGGCCATCATGCATTGAGATGCGTGATTGGTGGCTCGAGAGCCGAACACCACACTCCTTTGAGCTTTAGACATGATAAGGAGTGTGGTTGCACACACATTTTCTTGCAAATACACTGCCATGCCTCTGTTAGTGCTCTGCTGCAACAAAGGGAGAATTTGCAGGAAGCAGTGGCCGATCGACCACTTAATATGTCGATCGGCTATCAGAATTGGTCAATAGCCATAAACTCTGGCCGATGGCCGCTCCTCTTGGCCGACCACTTCTCAGCATGTCCATAAGGTAGATCAGAAGTATCTTGGAGGTTGGCACAATTTTCAGAAGTCCTAAATAGTGCAAACAGAGGCATCACGAGGCACGGCAGTGGATTTCCAGGAGGACGCGACCGAGCATGCATCTTTCATTGTTCAAGGCGGAGCTGTGGCAGCCTAATTTAAATGCTTTTCATACTTAGTTGGTTTTGTAATTTAATTAATTCAATTAATTAGTTGGTTTGTAATTAATTAGCTTAGTGTAGCTAGCTAGTTGATTTATTCGAACCCTTCGTCGAGAGGGAAAATTTTGTAATAAGTGTGCGTGTATGTGATGCATGTCTTCCAACCTCATTTCTTTCTCCCTTTTACTTACCTACTTTCGATGGTTAGTTTTAGAGCATGTTTCAATTAGCATCCTTATGTTTGCATGCGTGCATCATTCATTCGTCTTGCATGCACCGGGCCCGGCGCATTATTCAAATTGCATTGTATTTCAATTCCTATTTGAATACATGTACCAAAATTGCTGCATTTCATATGGCATTCTAGAATAGCCAAGCCTATCTTAGTTACATTTTTGCCTATGTTGCATTAGACATTCTTGACATAGCTAGGATCATGCATGATTTCTAACTAGCTTCTGTTTTGGCTTGGAGTACACTATGAGTGTTTACGCTTTAGCATCCCTACATGTGTGTAAATGTTGCCATGATAGCATGCTTGCTATGAGGCTATATGCTTATGTGTTTAATTGCTTGAATGCCTGTGGGTGAAGGCTTGATTGCCTAGATTGGAACAATTCATCAAAATATGAGTTTTAAGCCCACTTGAGAGTGGCAAAATCATGTTTTTCTAAGCCCACTTGAGGGTGGCAAATCCGCGACTTAGCCTACTTGCGAGTAGCATCTTCAAACCATTTTCAAAAACAAACATGAGATGTTTTGTTCCAAATTGAGTTATTTAGTCTACACTTATATGCTGTGCGCATCACATAGTAGGTTAGCTAATAAACCAGAATAAGAACACATGTGTTTTTAAAAACAACATATCATGTCAGTAGAGGTCGATCTTTTGATCGGGCGAGCGGGGTTGCTCATTTCAGGACCTTCCCCTCTCGTACCCAAGTTCTCGAGCCGAGGCAACTTTGGTGATAACGGACACGTGGCCTTAGGCACGAATCAGGGTTTCCTAAATTTCTCAAAACAAAATATTTAGGTGGCAACTCTAAAATCTGGCAAAACAGTCCATGTTTGGCGCTTTTGATTAAAATTGATTTTTCAAAACGATTTGCCAGATTTGGACTCTTTGGTGATTTATCAGTCTTACATTGTACTTTGTGAGATTAGATTCAAAACCGTGATAGGAGTTCGAACTGTAGTAACTAGAACTACAATTCGCGCCCTCGTGCACGGAGCGGAGTTCCGGGCGGTCTACAGTAGCCGTTTTGATATGAAAGATCTTGGTGAGGCTAATTATATTTTGAGAATGAAAATTACCAAAACATGTGATGGTATTTTTCTTGATCAGTCACATTATGTTGAGAAAATTTTAAGAAAATATAATTTTTATAAGTGCAAGCATGTTCTTTCTTCTTTTGATCCTCTTTTGTGTTTATTTCTTGTTAAAAATGATGAGGATGTAATTAATCAAAAGAAATATGCTAGTATGATTGGTAGCTTGCGTCATGCGACTGACTGTATTAGACCTGACATTGCCTATGTTGTTAGAGTACTTAGTAGGTTTACTAGCAAGCCTGGCTGTGATCACTGGCTAGCCATTGAGCGGATTATGAAATATTTATTTGGTACCATAAAATATGATTTGTTTTATAATAAGTATCCTGCAGTACTTGAAGGTTACAGTGATGCTGATTGGAATATTGTCAGGTGATTCATTATCAACCATTGTTTACTTATTTACCTTGGGAGGTGGTGCTATAAGTTGGAAATCGAAAAAACAAACCATTATTGCTAATTCAACAATGGATGCTGAACTTATTGCTTTAGCTATAGCTAGTGAATAAGAAATTAGTTAAGAGATTTGTTAAATGAAATCTCTTGTTGGGAAAAACCGATTTCACCTATATTGATTCATTGTGATAGCACCGCAACAATTGGTCAAGTTAATAATCGTTATTATAATGGTAAATCCAGACATATCAGAAGAAAACACAGTACTGTGAGCATACTGGGATCGCACAAGGCCGTAATGTGCTGGCTATTAAAGCTTATATGAACACCGGGAATATTATGTGTGTGCAATAATTATTTATTTCCCTTAAGAAGTCATAATTCAATACTGAGCATACTATTGACTCTGAAGTAGATATTATTGTTTTACTAATGGAGGTTCAATGCAGAGCACACCTATTATGATGCATAATATCCTTCTTTGCCTAATAATCTTAGATGTTGTTACCTATAATATTAAAATAGGTGGGGGAATGTTAGAAGATATTTTAATATTATAATGTGTTATAGGTTTGATTTTCTTTTCTTTCCTTCTAGGTTTTCTTCTCTTTCTCTCCAATGTTTGCTTGCTCACCAGGTCAAGACTTCAAGTCAAGTCTTCATTCTTATCCACCAAGTCTCCAAGAAAACTTGGCCACCAAGAAAACTTGCCCTCCAAGTTTCCTCTCCTATAAATTGAGCCTTTCACCTCTCTTGTTCGGAGCACACAAAAAAAAAAAAAAAAAAAAAAAAAAAAAAAAAAAAAACTAACCTAAGGGAGAGAGGAATTTGGAGTTTTAAAAAACAAACAAAATAGAAGTGTTTGCTAGTTTCTTATTTGAGAGATTATCAGGCAAAGAAATAAAGGGTATATGTGATGAAGCTTTGGGTTCAACCAATTGTGTAGTATTGGTGAATCATACGACTTTGTTGTGCTGTTGTACCCTAGGGGGGACAAGTCAAGGTTTTTCTGCTGCACCTGTGTAAGGCTTTGTTAACTGTAGAGGGCTTGAATCTCTTTAAAGAGAGCAAATTTTCTGCCTCAGCCCTTTCAATAATTATTGTAATTTGTATTTTCTGGCGTTTTATTTGTAATTATCACCAACACTAAATAATTTATAAAATATAGCCTGGAGTAACATTAATAATATAGCTTTGGAGTGTTTTACTTATTTATTTGGAACCAATTAATAAAAACCAACAAATAACAATTGATGCTATTTTAAAAAAAAAATGATCTTGCAGAACCACATTATAGATTACACTATATATATATTCATAAATTCTACGCCAAACCATCAAACTTAGGCATAAAAATTGAAAAAATCAAGTCCAATGTTTTCAGTCTCTTCTCTTCATTTTCATTCTCCCTTCTGCATTTATTATTATTATTATTTATTTATTGGGGCCTATTAAACAATGAAAATGGCAAACCCTTAAACATAATTGCTTTGAATAAGAAACACACATCAACTAAAAGTTTAAAAATGACAGCTTTGAACATGGCAGATTGTTTGAACATGGCATATTATTTGGGGAAAAATTAATGAAAAAAATATTACCTTTAGTTTGATGAAGTGCAGCTCTGGTCAACAGGGTCACCGGAGCTTGGTTCGCGGCTGAACTCGCGGCTTAAATGTTCGGAATAAGAGAGAGGGAGAGACCAGTGGCTGAAATCGCAGTTAAAACCTTCGGAGTAAGATAGCGGGAGAGAGGGAGAGACCGTCCATGTTTTCCGCCGACTTCAATTTGCCGCTGATCATCGTCGATGTTCGCCGCCAACTTCGCCGATCGTCATTCACCAGAGCTTCGAAGAGGGAGAGAAAAAGAGCTTCGAAGAAGGAGGGAAAAAGTGAAGTGAATGGGAGGGAAGTTGTTACTGCGTTGAATGAAATAAATTCAATTTTTTTTTTTTTAGCATCTGAGCCGTAGATCTTCTCTTATGGGACATGGCCAAATCCTAGTCCTTGACCTGAGAAAGGGCTAGAGGATTTGGCTAGGGAGGATCTAAACTCAGCTTATATATATATGTCATAGTGCCTTGGCCTTTTTCTTTTTTTCTTTTTTTGTCATGGTGCCTTTTTGTGCCTTGTGCAAACTTTTCTATATATATATATATATATAAGTGTGCATGATGTCATCTTGGTGTGATATCACCATAAATTCCATGAATACTTTTCTTTACTTGTTTGATTACATCATCAATCTATGCACTGAACGATTATTTATTTATTTTTATTTTTTTTGGGAAATTGTATTTTATTATTGCCCACAAGAATAATGATTTTACAAAATAATTGAGTAATATATCCCACTACCCTTTCACCATAATTGGTTATTTTGACTTATGTGGGGGATACGCCAATCGAGCTAGCTGCTTGGACATTGGGCTAGTGAAGTAGACACTTCCACCACCACCACCCATTTGATTGTAAGTGATTGGTTTGAATTATGTGGGTGAATGCGTCTATTGAACTAGCCACTTGGATATTGGGCTAATGAAGTAGACATTTCCACCACCACTCATTTGGCCACAGGTGATTAGTTTGGCTTATATGGGGGATCCGCCTATCGAGCTAGCTGCTTGGACATTGGGCTAGTGAAGTAAACACTTTCATCACCACCTATTTGATCATAGGCGATTAGTTTGACTTATGTAGGAGAATGCATCTATCGAACTAGCCACTTGGATATTGGGCTAACGAAGTAGACATTTCTACCACCACCTATTTGACCGTAAGTGATTAGTTTGACTTATGTGGGAGAATGCGTCTATTAAACTAGCCACTTGGATATTGGGCTAATAAAGTAGACATTTCCACCACTACCCATTTGACTATAGGTGATTAGGTTGACTTATGTGGGGAAATGCGTCTTCCGAACCAGCTGCTTGGATATTGGGCTAATAAAGTAGACACTTCCACCACCATCCATTTGACTATAGGTGATTAGTTTGACTCATGTAAGGGGATGTGCCTATCGAGCTAGCCGCTTGTACATTGGTCTAGTGAAGTAGACACTTCCACCACCACCCATTTGACCATAAGTGATTAGTTTGATTCATGGGGGAATATGCTTATCGAGCTAACCGCCTGTACATTGGGCTAGTGAAGTAGACACTTCCACCACCACTCATTCGACCATAGGTGATTATTTTGACTCATGTCATGATCATATATCATATATGTCTCTCCATAACACATGTTTTTATTTTTATTAATTGTTTGGCTTTGTCACTTAGTGATGGTGTACTTCAAGACTTTCAAGAAGGGATACTTAACCATTCTTGAGGACTCTAGTGACACTATTGAGAAGGGGATTACTCTTCCAATTCGTCTTCCTTTGCTTGGTGCTTGGGGCTTGAAGTTCGAGTCATTTGATTGTTCTTTTCATTTGACGCACTGGGCTTGTGAGACTTCATGTCAATTGGTTAAAGGTCTATCACACTCTAGGGTTTTATAATTAAAATCATCTAACCATGAAAAAATTGAGGATCTTAGCTCATTTCCTAGCCCTGGAAGTGCGGTTCGAGCTCAGAATGTGGCATAGGGCACTATTTTCAAGGCCATAACAGAACCTTCTTTTGTGAAGGATATTGGGAGTGGTTGGAGGATGCACTGGAGCAACATCGCGAGGTACTACAACAGGCTAGCATTTACGATGCAATTTATGCCTCATTGTTCTCGTATGACCTACTCCATAGTGTTATGCAGGCCTTTTGTGAGCTTTGGTGTCCATCCACTAATACCCTTCACATTTTTATAGGCAAAATGTCTATCTCGTTATGGGATTTGCGTCAGCTTGGTGGACTTTCTATTAAGGGTACAATATACGATGAAGTAGTGCCAAATGCCCAAGAGTTGGCCAGCAATATGAGGCACAAGAATATCCTTCTTCCTGTTAGTTGCGGATATTTATTCCTTGTTTACCATCGACTTTGTAAGGAGTCAAAGAAGAATGCGGTGAGGATTACAAGCTGGATAAAATTTTGGTTTAAAGAGGAAGTCAAGTACCATAAATCAACCAAGCGAGCTTCGAGGAACAAGACTCAACGCCTTAAGGATACTAGCAACCCTTCTAGTATTATTAACACAATTCAGTCTCGAACTGTGCAAGGGGAGAAAGTCTTCAGCGACTTGGGGATCGTTAGTGCAGCAAAGGGTTAGACTTATCTATAAGCTTTCCTTGTTTGTTGGTCTTGCAAATTTGTTCTACCCCGTGGGGATGGCGACTTAATTAGACCTGGGGTGTTTAAGGTTACTAGTATGATGGCTCGTGGTCGGTCATTCAGCCTTGCTATTCTTGTACTTGCTAGCATCTACAAAGGGCTAAATAGAATTGTTTTTTCTTCTAATCCTGAAAAGTGCGACGCCATGTTCCCGATTCATCATATTTATGCTTGGTTAGCAAAGTATTTCAACACACACTTTAGTATTGAATCTTCTCTGAAGCCTCGAATGACGAGATATGCTGGTGAAAGGATGGCTAAACATTTTGAGAAGTCAGAGAACTATGACTTATTTTGATCATACAAAGATATGACCTTGCACCGTTTGGTGTATAGTGAGGGCAATCCCAAGGAATTGGTTGAAGACGGTTATCATTCTAACTCAGACTTAGAGTATTTCATTAGCGTCCGCTCGAGCTATTTGACTTTGCGAAGTTCGTCCGCTATGGTCATTGACCCATACAGTCCTCACAGGTTTAGCAGGCAATTTGGTTTTATTCAAGCTATCCAGGGTAAACTTAAACTTAAGGTTGATCTTCGGGATGGTAGTTTATAAAACATTATTCAGCATTGGGATTCTTGTGTTCGTGATGGTACCCATTCTGTATTGAGGTTACCAGTGCATTTTAATTTCCCGTCTTATTCCACTACCAAGGCTTATTTAGAATGGTGGTCCCAGCTTTATGCAAACTATTTCTCCAACAAAGAAAATTCTATTCTAAGGAGAAAACGCTCGGTATCACCAAATCAAGAGATGGTAAAAGTGAAGAAAAGTACAATTGCTAAGAAAAATTCTAATCCCAAGACCAACGAAATAGTTCGAGGAAGTGTTGATGGGACTCTTGGTGGAGTAGCAGACGAGGACCATAGTCACAGTGATCGTAATTGGTGTCACTTAGGGAGGAAATCTGGTACTGGCACCGTTGGAAAGAACACCACTACTTTTAATGATGTGGAGTCATTTTTTATCTGCATTCCTAGCACTTCTTAACCAATGGCTTCCAGTGTTGTACCGGTAAATGATAAAATTTATATTTGTCATTTCAATTTATTGTGCATTTTTTTTTCTTTTCTTTTTAATATTTTTTTATGACTCATCTTCAACTCGTTTTGATAGTTGCCAAATGATGACTTTGATTTGGTGCCTGGTAATGAGGACATGAGACTTCTTGATGAGTTCTCAGATAATGAAGAATCAATGCATAGCCCATCAGCCTTTAATTTAGTGATTGGTCGTAAGAGTTGTCTCTCAGTTGACCCAGCTCCAATTGTCCAAACTTCTTCCTTACCTATTGCTCCTACATTGAGTCAAGTTGCACCTTCTATGGCTTTTACCATTGATACAAGAAGCATGATCCTTAATGCTCGTCACTCAGCAGCTTCAATACTTGATAACCATATTAAAGGCTTATTGAGCAAAACTCCTATTCAAAAAGTTTCAACATTGGGCCCAAAGCTCCAAGAGCTTTATAATGAGCTCTCAAAGCTTCAGATAGATTATTTTCTATTGCAAAGCCAAATTGAAAAGTACGTACAAAATGCTACTACGTACATCTCTATGAAATCAGCGTTTGCTCAAGGGATGACTTTAGAGCTACAGGATCAGCGTTTGGCGGATGTTAGTTAGCGTGTCAATCATGCTTTTGCTCTTGAGAATGAAGGAATTGAGTAGGTTCACTTGCCGAAGTTTGATTTGGGTAGCCTTGCAGCAAAGAAGACAAAATTGTTAAAGGCATTGGAACATTTAGATGAACAATCACAACAACTAGAGACTACAATTAGTGTTGCTGAAGCTGAAGTAGTTCAAAGGCGAGCCATTGTTTCCATTCTAAGGGATGAACAAGCTACAATAGAAGCAGCTGAGGTGATAAGAAGCGAGGATATCGAAGTCGCCAATAAGTTGGAGTAGCTCTTGAACGTTGAACAAGGCGAGATCTAGAGTTTATCATGGTTGCCATGATTTATTTATTTTTATTTTTTTTCATTTTTCTTTTCATGAAATGTAGCTCGAAACCAAATACTTCATTATAAAATAATTGCTCTAGCAAACACTTTATTTATGAAATAAATATTATAGTTCGAAGCAAAACACTCTTATTGTAAAACAGATTTGGTTTATTGATTTATTAGTCGTTTATAGTTTATACTCATGCGGACCAAGAATAGTACAATTTTTTTTTTAAAAAAAAAAATTATTTATAAGGGCCAAGAGCATCATGCAGTTTATGCTCATGAGATTAGGAGAGTTACATTCTCATGAATAGTAGCGTTTTAGGAATTTTTCATTGATTGAGCCAACTCCTGTACCTTCTTTATCAACAATCTTGTATGCTCCATTAGTGTAAACTTCAGTTACCATGTATGGACCATCCCACTTGGACAAGAACTTGTTGCCCGTTTAGTGGGTAATGATGATAGGTCTTCGAACAACCAATATCATTTCTCCAACTTGAAAAGACCGGGGTCCAACCTTCTTATTGAAGGCTTTGGAGAGATGAGCTTGGTAACACTCAAGTTTTTATTGTGCTTCCAATCTATTCTCATCCAATGCTTCTAACTCAGCAAGGCGTAATTTTGCATTCTTATCATCAGTGAGACTTTTCTGTATAGCTATCTTTAATGAGGGAATCTGTTGTTCCAAAGGAGGAACCGCTTCAACACCATACACAAGGGATTATGGGGTGGCTTGTATTGGGGTACGACGTGTCATACGGTATGCCCAGAGTGCTTCTCCAATTCTTTCATGCCAATCCCACTTTGATTTAGTAACTACCTTTCTCAATAGGTTGCCCAAAGTTTTGTTAAATGCCTCTGCCAATCCGTTGGCAGGTGCACTGTACATTGAGGAATTGCGTTGCTTAAATCCAAATTTTTCACAAAGTTTGTCCAGTAGACTATTATAGAAAGGCTTTCTGTTATTGGTGATGATGTAGCGAAGTACACATATCGATAAATAATGTAAGATTTGATGAAGTCAACAACAGTTTCTTTCTTGAATTCTTTAAGTGGGACGGCTTCAACCCACTTGGAAAAGTAATCTGTGGTGGCCAAGATGTATAAGTGGCCTACAGAAGACTTGGTCAATGGGCCAACTACATCTAGATTCCATGCATCAAATGGCTAAGCAATTGTCGGATGTAAAGGTTCTGGTGGTTGATGGATAAAGTTTGCATGAAACTGGCAAGGTTGACACTTTCTTGAGTAGTCCAAGCAATCTTTATCCATTGTAGGCCAATAGTAACCCATCCTTTTTACTCGAAGTGAAGTTTAGGACCAGACTGATGCGCTTTACATATCCCAGAATGGGCTTCTTCCATGGCTTGTTGAGCTTCGTCATCGCCTAGGCAACAAAGAAAAATTCTTTCAAATGATCGTCAGAATAAAGTTCCCTTGTAGTAGATGAATCGAGGATCTCAACGTCTTATTTTAGTTCTATGGCGAGAATCATCAGGGAGCTTCTGTGTTCAAGGTAGTCTATAATTGGCATTCTCCAATTGTCAACTTCGATGGCTAGTACTGAAATTGTGTTTGTTGCTATAAGGCGACATTCCAACAATTATGACAATACACATCATTGACATACAAGGACACTAACTTGTTCACCTTCTAACAATGCCAGTGTAGTTGCTAAATTGGCAAGTGCATCAGCTATGTGATTTTCTTTCCTTGGAACATGTTTGAGTACCACCCCCTCAAATTTTTCAATGAGATGAGTTGCATACTGGAAATATGGGACTAAGTTGTCTTTCTTGACTTCATAATCCCCCCGAAGCTGATTAATTAATAACTTAGAATCCCCATAGACATCTAGGTCAACAATTTTTAGCTCTGTTTCCATTTGTAAACCAATGATTAAGGCCTGGTACTTAGCAACATTGTTTGAGCAATTTTTGCCAAGAATAAATGAGTAAGGCAAAATGACACATGCTCATGCCCCTTCCTTCCTCGCAGCCCTATCAAAGAACATCATCCAAGGTTGTAAGACTTCTATGAACAATACATTTTAATCGGGGAAATCCTCAGAAATTTCCCAATCAGCAGGGATGGGATGGTCAGCCAAGAAGTCTACAAGGGCCTGCCCTTTCATCTCTTTCTTGGTATGTAAATTATCTCAAATTCATTAAAGATGAGAGATCATCTTGCTAAGCGTCCTAAGAGGATGGGCTTAGACATAACATACTTTATTAGGTTAGCTCTTGCAATGAGATGCACTGTATGTGCTTGGAAATAATGTCTTAATTTTTGAGAGGCAAAAACAAGCGCAAAACACATTTTCTCAATGGGTGAGCACTTGAGTTCATTTTCAATTAATCTGTGACTCAAGTAACAGAGTGCTCGCTCTTTATTTTCTTTGTTATTTTGGGCTAGCATCGCTCCAAGAGACTCTTTTTGAATAGCAATGTAAAGTATCAATGGTTTCCCTTGAATAAGAGCTCCTAATACTGGTGGATTAAGCAAGTATCTCTTAATACTATCAAAAGCATTTTGACATGCTTGATCCCAAACAAATGGAGCCTCCATTTTTATCAGTCGACTGAAAGGTTGACAACGGCCTGCCAAGTTTGCAATGAATCTGCGGATATATGCCAAGTGACCTTGGAGGCTTCTAAGTTCCTTTAGATTTTTTGGTGGTGGCATCTTTTGTATGCCATCAATTTTAGACTGATCAACTTCAATGCCTCTATGTCGAACAATAAAGCCGAGGAACTTTCTAGACGTGACTCCAAATGCGCATTTGAGTGGATTCATCTTCAAGTCATACTTTCTCAGCCGATTGAAGACTGCACGAAGGTCATCTAGGTGATTTTCCCTTTTCTTAGTTTTGACCACCAAATCATCAACAGAGCACTTAACAAATTTATGGAGCATGTCATCGAAGATCTTTTGCATGGCACGTTGATAGGTGGCACCAGCATTCTTGAGTCCAAAAGGCATCACTTTATAACAATAGATGCTTTTTGTGGTACGAAATATAGTTAACTCTTCATCCTCAGGTGCCATCCGTATTTGGTTGTGTCCTAAACACCCATCCATGAAGGACAACACATCGTGTTCGGTAGTGGCATTTATCATTAATTCCATAATAGGAAACGAAAAGTCATCCTTGGGACATGCTTTGTTCAAATTTTGAAGTTGACACATATTTTAATCTATCTATTCTTCTTGACTATTGAGACAATACTTGATATCCATGTCAAATATTTTACTTCACGTATGAACCCAGCTTCGATCAACTTGTTGACTTCTTCTTCCACTTTAAGGATGCGCTCAGGTCTGATGTATCGATGAGCCTCCTTTACTAGTCGCATACCATGTTTGATCCCAAGGTGATGGACAACAACTTTTGGACTCAAACCTGGCATCTCCTTGTACGTTTATCTGAAGACATCTTTATATTTGAGGAGCAGTTCAAAAAATGTCTTTTCTTCCTCAGGCGTTAAGAGTGTTCCCACAAAGATTGGTCAAGGGTTATCAGGAGTTCCCAAGTTGAGTTCTCTCAAATTGCCAACAGTTGATTGCCCTCCATCTTCAAGTTCTGGAGGAGCTTCTTGGAGATTATCATCCTGCGAATCTGAGTTAGAATTCACCTGTTACATGGTAAGAAGCAACATGTTCAATTTTTTCTTCTCTTTTTACTTTCCGCTTGAGTTTAATTTCTCCAGTTAGTATGATAGTGTGTCTTTTGACCTTAAGCGAACCTTCAACACTAACTTCAAGTGACGTCATGCGTTTTATGCGAGAAGGAATCAAACTTTGAGTCTCATCATCCTCCTTTGTAGAATTCAACTCAATTGTTGTTGTGCTTCTCTTATTCTTGCCTTTTCTAGGTGATGTATTCATATCGCCAAGTCGAGCAAAAATGGACTTTCGTGACCAGGAAGTTTGTTTTTCATCCCCTTCCTTAGTAGTGCCTAATCTGTTAAAAACTAAAGGTTGAGAAGTTGTGCCTTCATCTGTCTTATCAACAGTGCTCAACCTATTAAAAATCGAGGTTCGAGGTGCAGTAGCTTCAATGCGGTCAAACACTAAGACTCGAGGAGTTGGGCTTGGACTTTTGTCTTCCTTTACTTCTTCCACAGTGATATGTTGTACATTTTCCTTCTTCCCTTTTCTTTTGGTAGAGATACAAATGGGTTCAGTTGGCATGAATCCGACTCCAGTCTTTGAGGGGCTCACCCTGTGCCCTTGTTACCTTAACTTTTTTTTAGTTTCATTGAGACTGTGAACTTTTTCACTTGTAAGTTTAGGACTTAACTCTCCCAGTGATGAGGGATTAGCAAAGTTATAACCTGAATTGGCTAGAAGCTTGTAAGCTAGTGGATTAAATCCTTCCATTCGTCTTTCAGGTAAGGAGCCATGTTCGATATAATTTTACGCGGCCCTAACAAATCCCTTTAGTGGAGGTTTAATTAGGCTTGACAATCCCACCTGTGGAATTGGAATTGTTGCATCTGCTCTTAGTATCTATAGATCTTCTTTTATTGCTGGGTGAGCAAAGCCTCCTTTAACTTTTGCGGGCGTCGTGACTTCTTCAAACGGCGACCGCCCTTCTTTCCGTTGAGACTTCGGCACATACTTGAAAACTTTTGTCATTACATCACCTTTTGAGGATGAAGTCTATTTTTGTGGTGACGCGACCTCAGGTGCTTTTTTGCCGCTTGATACATCTTCCCTTGAGAAGTCCAACACAACTTGTTATTCTTTATTCATTTTCTCTTTCCTTGCAGAAGGGATTTCAGCTGGAATAACTTCAGGTATCCCATTGGAATCCAAATAAAATTTTGCATCAGCGAAGTGAGACTCAATTTCTATAAATGGCTTGTCATCTGCTAGCACCGTCTTTATTTCACCTTGGTCAAATTTAAAACATTGATGGAGAGTTGACACAACTACACCATTTCCATGGACCCAAGGTCGCCCAAGCAACAAATTATAGGACATTCTTGCATCGATGACATGAAACAAAGTACTGGTTGTGAGTTCTCCAATGGTGAGGTTCAAACGAATCATACCAATCGCACGTTGCCCCCCTTGGTTGAAACCTTGAATAACCAAACGACTTTGGGCTAACTCATCCACTGGGATTCCAAGTTTCTTCATGGTGAACTTTGGCATGACTGCTGAGCCTCCATCAACAAGGATGCGGTTAACTTTTTATTCACTAATAAAGCCATAGACAAACAATGGGCGATCGTGTGGTCTTGAACCTAGTTGAAGGTCTTCATTAGTGAAGGTGATTGTTGTGCAACAAGGAACAGAAGTGATGGAGTTCACCTTGGGATAATCTAGCTCATTAACAACAAACTCATATTTTCTAGGATCTTCTAACACTCGAACAAGTGCAAGTTGTACAGATCTAGAGACTTGAGACGTTTCACGCAAACTGAAGCTTGGGGGTAATTCTTTCGAGGTTGTTAGGATATCAATTTCCTCATTGTCTAGAGTTGCCTTAATGGTGTGAACTTGTTCCACATCTGCTTCAATGGTTGAAACCATGTAAGCTGCCTCGACCAAGTCATCTCCAAAATACCCAATGGGGAAATGATTAGGGTAGGCGAGTTTTCTTCAAGAAATTTATCTACTTGCTGCATCTTATTTTTATTCTTCCTTTTTTTTCCATCACCTTCTTCTTGGAATATCGATTGGAGTTCTTCTTTTCTTCTACCTTCTTGAGTGAAAAATGTTGAGTCTTAGACTTACTTCTTCGTGACTTTCTTCGTGTCACAAGAGTCCAACTTTCATCTTCTTCAATAGTTAAGACTTCTTCAAAACTATCATGGACATACTTGTCTTGATTTGGAACTTGAATAATGATAGGTTCAAGTGAACCAAACTAGATGACTTTGGGAATTGCTTTCACTGTTGGGATTACAGACTATAACATTTCTATCTTGGATTTTGAGGATGGAGAATTTGGAGGTCCTATAATAACCGTCGCATAGTTGGATTTTGCTGATTCATCAAGGTCCAAAAGGATTTTGTTCTTCTTGGCCAAGTCCACGAGCAATTCCTTTAACATGAAGCATTTTTTAGTAGGATGACTAACTATCCAATGATAGTGGTAGTACTTCAGATCCTTCACGCTATCTATTTCTTCAAGACGTTTGCACTTAGGGAGTTAAATGACTTTCTTTTCAAGTAAATCTTTTAACATCCTTGGTACATCAAAGTTAGGAAAGAGATACTTCTTTTCTTGTAGTTCTTTTAGAGATGGGCGTGTTTCTTTTCTTTCTTCTTTCTTCCTATCTTTTGTTGAAATCTTGATTGGAGCTGTGGTTACCGCCATTACTTCTTTGGTGGTACTTTTGAAAGCTTGCCTCCTTTTTTCACTTCTTTGTGATATTTTCTTTGTTCAAGAATGGGAAGGTTTTTCCCGCCATGGTTGGCTATGCTAATTTCATGTCATGTGAACGCGTAGCTAACTCTTCAAATGTTCATGGTTTTATCCCTTGAAGGATGTAAAGGAGACCCCAATGCATGCCTTGCAAGCACATCTCCACAATTGAGATCTCAGAGAGTTAGTCTTTACAATCTAGACTTAGAGCACACCAACGGTTGATGTAGTCTACCATAAGCTCGTCCTTCCATTGCTTGCTACTGGTTAATTCCATCATGCTTACTATATGGCGGGTACTATAGAAACGATTAAGGAATTCACATTCCATTTGCCCCCAATTGTCGATTGACTCGACCTCCAAATTGGTGTACCAATCAAAGGCATTTCCTTTGAGCGACCGAACAAATTGTTTGACAAGTAGATCTCCGTCTGTCCCGACATTGTTGCAAGTTTCCACAAAGTGAGTGACATGTTGTTTAGGATTACCTTTTCTGTCGAACTACTGGAACTTGGGTGGTTGGTATCCACAACGGCATTCTATGAATGTCTATCCTCTTTGTGTAAGGCTTGAAGTACATGAAAGCACTTTGCGAGGGCCCATCATATTGTGCTCGGATGGTATTTGCAATCATGTCTTGGGGTTATTGAACAGACAAAGAAGCAATTGATGTTGGTTGATTACTTGTGCCAATCTCTTGCCTCGCAACAGATGTATGGCAAGTTTCCTCACCAATAACTTGCTTGGTCTTAGATGTAGGTTCACCTTCTCAACAAACGTGCCTTGTGGTGTAAAGCCTGGTGGATGAGAATTGTCTTGACTTGTCTCGTCAACATTTCGTGCTTCTAACTTATTTATCAAGGTGGCAATTTGAAGATCTTTCTCTTCCACAGTTTTGGTGAGCTTGTCAATGGCACGAGCCATGGTCGCCAACTGTTCTTCAACTGAAGTGGTGCCAGTGGTCATGACTTGTATAGCCATCGAGCGAGACAAATCTAAGGGATTTGATGAAATTGAACGTTGAGGACTACTAGAAGATGATCCTGAGTGTGAGCTTGTACTTAAGTATACATCAGAAGCCACGAGTGTTGGGTGTGGGGGGAGAAACCTTCTGGTAGAGAATCCTTTGAGACAGAAGTGAACTTTTTCCATTCCCTCATTTCTTTTTGCTTAGCCCCAGACATGGATACCGTGATAGATTTATGGGACTTTTCTTGCACTTGCTTTGTTGCTTTGGTGGTCGGCATGACCCCATTAGTGGAGAGAGCAATGGTAGCTGTGGGAGCCGAATAATTGGAATAATCAGAAGCATACTCTAGAAGACATATATTACACGGCTCTACTCTGCACGATAAGGATGCCGAATATAATAGATGGGCCGAACAGATACTGAACCATGGAGCTGAGTAAATAAGAGGACGATGAGCAACAAGTAGGCCTGGCCATGAGGCCCAGGAAACAAGTATAAATAAAAGAACAACAGACTAAGAAAGGTATGTGAGAATTATAGTGCTTAACTTAGAATATAAGCATTCCTGAGTGTGGTTACTGACTTGTCCGTCGGAGTGCTAATTCCGGCACCCCCGTCGGAGTATTTATTCCTTTTCAGGTGACCGAAGAGGATCACGAGTGTTCCCCAGGATCAAAAGAGTATTTCCAAACCATCATCTCCACAATTGGCGCCGTCTGTGGGAATACTCAAGCACATCCATGGCGAGCGTGACGGAAGATCCTCCGACAGTCACTGTCGACCCTATACCGCAAGGGGAAACCACTCCAACAAACTTGCTTGGAACAGAGACTATCACCGCAAGACGTGCCTTGAATTTTGCCTCACTCTCGACTTCGGAGCACGAGACAATGCAGGCGATCATGGAACAATCAAAGCAAAATGAACAGAGGTTAGAAAACATGATCTCTCAGAACGAACGTCTTCGTGAAGATTTGGCCTTGGAAATGGCGAAGTCCAAGCAAGCTGCGTGCCCAAATCCAGAACAACCTCCGAAGGTAAGTGGTCGACAACCTCGAGCACGACAAGACACTGATAGCGACTCCGACTCATTATCACCAGAGTCCAGGAAGAAGGGACGACACGAAACCACCAGTTCTTCCGAAGAAAGTCCCCTTGCAATGCACAAGCGAAGAAGGAACAGTTCGGACGAAGACCAACACGATCCCTTCGTACAACAGATTGCAAAGGCTACGTTACCCAAGAAATTCAAAGCACCGTCGTTCACCTTGTACGACGGCAAATCAGACCCCACCGACCACATCCGCCACTACAAGCAGGCCATGACATTGCATGCAGACGACAAGGCCCTCATGTGCTGAATATTTCCTAGCAGTTTGGGACCATTGGCGGTCAGGTGGTATTATAAACTGGAGCCGGCTTCGATCAAAACCTTCCACCAACTACAAAAATCCTTCAGGGCCAGATTCATCACCAACGAAGTCCAACCGAAGCAAGCCGACTCTTTCTGGGCAATACAAATCCTGCCATGATAAACACTAAGAGCATATTCGGCGCGATATTGGGAATGCTTTAATCTTGTTAACGATGCTTGTAACGACTCCATGGCCATCACCGCCTTCAAAATGGGATTACACCCAGATAGTGCTTTCCACAGTTCCTTGACTAGAAGACCCCCCAAAACAGTCTGGGGGTTGATGAAGAAAGTAGAGGAATATTACAAAGTAGAAGATGACGCCTTGCGGGTTAAAGCTGGACACGTGGCCAACAAAACGGCCCCTCCCGAAATTGCTCAGCCAATAATTTCCACATCACCTCAGAGCCCTGAACCACGACAGCAGGCTAAACGAGACAGGAGACGGGACTCTCGTCGATCCAGCGATCAATGCTCGCACTAGGCAAATGAGCAACTGTAGGTCGATAGCAGGCGCACAAAGCGCGCCGACAAGAAATATACTGAGCTGTCAGAGCCAATCAGCTCGATTATGACCAAAATCCAACATCTTCCATTCTTCAAATGGCCGTCCAAGATGGTGGGATCTCTTGACACGAGAAGGCGGGACAGGCACAATGAATATCACAAAGATCATGGTCATGATACGGACAGTTGCTATGCCTTGAAAGACCACCTCGAGGAATTGATGCAAGATGGTCTGCTCCAGCAACACGTTCGGAAGAGCACAATCAAAACTGTTGCCCTTCGGTAGGAGTCACCTCCCCTCGGCGTTATACATATGATATAGAGCCTTCCAATGCCATGTACCATACACTCAATTCATTCAACCCCTCAGAAGCAACGCACACAAGCGAAACAGCCCCATAAAGCTCCAAGTATCATCTTCGACGATTCTGATCTTATCGACATAACGCTCCCCCATATTGATCCATTGGTCATTGAACTACACGTGAATCAATTTACCGTCGAACGCGTCCTCATAGACCAGGGAAGCACTTCGAAGGTCATGTACTACGAGACCTTCCTCAAACTCGGCTTCAATGAATCAGACCTGTCTCCGGCTCCTCATCTATTATTCAGTTTCAATGCAATTCCAAAGTACCTGTTGGGGAAAATCACATTACCTGTTCGGGTGGGCTCCCAAACAGTGGATGTGGAATTCATGGTCGTCAAGCTCCCTTCGCCGTATAACCTTATCATGGGGCGAACTTGGCTGCATACTATTCGGGCCGTGCCAAGCACCTATCATTAGCTGCTACGCTTCCAAACTGAACACGGCGTTGAGCAAATCTGTGGTTCCCGGCAATCCGCACAAGCGTGCTATCTCCTTTCTAGAAAGACACCAACGAAGACACAGGTCAACTCCACTGAAGTGTCGAATCGAGACAGTCTCGTTGATGTCGGACGGCTTCTTGACGACAAGCCACGGAAGCTATAGGCGATACCAGTAGCAGCTTCCCAAGACGTATGCTCAATGTGTCCAGCTGCGCTGCTACACACCGGAAAAGTTGCTCCTGAAGGTATTTCCAGATGTTAGGGGGCCGGTTGATAGAAAGTTAGGCCCGCGGCCTTGCTCCTAACGCACTTGCACAAATTCTATCATTAAACCCGACCTGTGGGAAATGAAATTGGTTCTGAATGGCTCACCATGTACACTTTCCACTTTTGTAAGTAATGCAAAGATTCTTGTTTACTCACTGTGAAATCAAGCTCAAAAGTATTCCAAATAAAGTCTCCAGATTCGGAGCGCCCTTCGTAGATATCACGATTGGCCGACAAAGCCTCTGGATTCGGAGCGCCCTTCGTGGATGTCACGATTGGCCCAATAAAGTCTCCGGATTTGGAGCGCCCTTCGTGGATATAACGATTGGCCGACAAAGCCTCTGGATTCGGAGCGCCCTTCATGGATGTCACGATTGGCCTAATAAAGTCTCCGGATTTGGAGCGCCCTTCGTGGATATCACGATTGGCCGACAAAGCCTCCGGATTCGGAGCACCCTTCGTGGATGTCACGATTGGCCCAATAAAGTCTCCGGATTCGGAGTGCCCTTCGTGGATATCACAATTGGCCGACAAAGCCTCCGGATTCGGAGCGCCCTTCGTGGATATCACGATTGGCCGACAAAGCCTCCGGATTCAGAGTGCCCTTCGTGGATATCACGATTGGTCAACAAAGTCTCTGGATTCGGAGCGCCTTTCGTGGATATCACGATTGGCCGACAAAGCCTCCGGATTCGGAGCGCCCTTCGTGGATGTCACGATTGACCCAATAAAGTCTCCGAATTCGAAGTGCCCTTCGTGGATATCACGATTGGCAGACAAAGCCTCCGGATTCGGAGCACCCTTCGTGGATGTCACGATTGGCCCAATAAAGTCTCCAGATTCGGAGCGCCCTTCGTGGATATCACGATTGGCCGACAAAGCCTCCGGATTCGGAGCGCCCTTCGTGGATATCACGATTGGCCCAATAGTCTCCGGATTCGGAGCCCCATCGGCGCATGATGTCTTTGGGCCGACAAAGTCTCCGGATTCGGAGCGCCCTTTGTGGATATCACGATTGGCCGACAAAGCCTCCGGTTTCGGAGCGCCCTTCGTGGATATCACGATTGGCCCAATAAAGTCTTCAGATTCGGAGCCCCATCGGCGTATGACGTCTTTGGGCCGACAAAGGCTCTGGATCCGAAGCGCCCTTCGTGGATATCAGGATTAGCCCTATAAAGTCTTCAGATTCGGAGCCCTATCGGCGTATGACGTCTTTGGGCCGACAAAGGCTCCGGATCCGGAGCACCCTTTGTGGATATCAAGATTGGCCCAATAAAGTCTCCGAATTCAAAGCACCCTTCGTGGATATCACGATTGGCCGATTAAAGCCTCCGGATTCGGTGCCCCATCGGCGCATAACGTCTTTGGGCCGACAAAGCCTCCGAATTCGGAGCGCCCCTCGTGGATGTCACGATTGGCCAAAGTCTCCGGATTCGGATCCCCATCGGCGCATGATATCTTTGGGCCTATAAAGCCTTCAAATTTGGTTGACCAGTGTCATCGAGCGGCGCTCAATGGCCGAGTAATATTCCGAATTTGGAGGGCCCTCCAGAATGAGAACATTTACACATCGAAGCAGGGATATGTAGATTGAACCAGTACAACTGCATGAACAAGACAAAACGTTCCAACATTCAAAGTAAGATGCTTAATTAAGCATTCAAAAATTCAGAATGAGATAAACTTCTAGAATAAAACATTTTATTCGATAAAACAATAATTACAAAAAACACAATCCGTGTTTGAAGTATTACAATATCTATTCTCATACGGCATCACGTTAGGACGAGCGGCAGCGCCGAATCAACGCCCGCTGATCAGAGAGCACCCACAACTTGAAATGATTTGATCTGGCCGCGCTAGAATCCACGATTCACACCGATGAGATAATCACCCTTGAGGCTGGGACCTTTGACACCATAGACAATGTCAAGGCCAAGATCCAAGATAAGGAAGGAATTCCCCACAAAAACAATAATACCCAACGGTCGCAGCGCTACGACAGCCTCATTTCTCGGTCGTGATTGCGAAGAACTTCGCCATTGTTGTTTGTCCCTTCAAGGTGATATGCTTTGACAACTTAGAGGCTGACGTTTTTCCCGACTTTTGAACACCCTACCTCCTGCACGAGTGGGTTCTCTGTTGCGATTCATTACAATGTTAAGCTCAGCTAGAGTCTGAGCTTCTCCTCTACTACTGAAGAAAAACTCCATTCGACATTCACACTTATCTAACCCCACGCAACAAAATCATTTTAAATCGAGTCTGAGCACAGTAAGCGAAGTCTCTAGAGCGAAAAATTCGAGGCAATTTATTTCGAAACCCCTTGTGGTGGCCCCGAGGCGATTTTATTAACATTGAACTCCAAAAGATGGACGCCGAGTGATATTAGCCACAGCCACTCCATGCGCCGACTGTCTCCAGATTCGGAGCCCCTGGCGCATGATGCTTTTGGGCCGGTTGAGCCTCCGAATTCGGAGCCTCATCGGCGTGATTGACTGCGTGTAACATGTACAAAATATATATTTAATGAAAAGTGCTCATGACAAGCCGGCATATAACCGTTCGGAATTAAAATGACTAGCTGACTCGGGCCGGTCAATGTTTATAAATGAAACACATGCAAACACGTGTGTGCCGAATGCAAATTACAATGAAACTTTTAAAATAGGACATTTTATTCAATCAGGCAATAATTACATAGTTATGAACGCGATCTGCGTTCGAACGTTAAATTGAGTGTTTTTACACAACGTCTCCCTCATCTTCACTCTACTCAACTTCAAAGGCGGCAAACGGAAGATGGTTACGTTGGTACAATGGCAATGCCGAGTCGATGCCCATTGCTCGAAGAGCTTCTTCGACCTGAAGCGTCTTGATCCAACCGTGCTTAAATTCACGATTTTCGCATCGGCAAACTTCCTCGGCAAGTTTTTCCTTGGTCTTTTGTATCCCGACTTTCTGGCCATCGTGGAAGCCTTTTTCATAGGCCCTCCCCTTCGCGGATTCCATCGCGAACATGCTCGCCGTATCTTAATCGGCGAGCGCGGTACTGATAAGCCGTTGGGTGACCCTTTCTTCCACAATTGGGTTAGCTTGTCCGACGGGTTGTCCGTGAACGACCTTGACCTTCTTTAGCTCGCGTTCAGCCTCTTCCGCGCGAGCCTCCAAGTTTCGGATACGTTCATCCCTCTTCTCTATTTCTCGGCGGGTAGCATGCAGACACATACGAATTTCATAGGCGGTGTAGAGCCCCTTCACCGCACCATGAATGCCTTTACGAAACACTTCGAAGTCCGGCCGACCTACCATCGACTGCTGGACCCCGGGAGGAAAAATCTGTCGAGAAAATTCAACCACCATAATTGAATCTCGAACGATCGAGTCCGCATCTGTCATGGGTCTATTCCCCATGAAGACTGCGAAGCTCAATGGGCATGGGTTCGCACCGGACTCCCTTCCAGAACGAGGTTACAGGGATTTTCCCTGTGGCTCTTTGTCCTCCCTAGGCAACCTACTTCGATGACGAGGAGATCCACGTCTCTCCGGATTCCTTGACGTCCTGCCTCCCGCCCCCGAAGGTTCACCACTTCGATTCATGTTTCCTCCCAGCTCTGCTAGCGTCCTTGCTTCCCCTTTGCTGTTAAAAAAGAGTCTATTCGACATTTGCGCTCGTTTATTCTTCATCAAAGACCTAAACTGAGTTGCTCACTGAGCACATAAATAGGACCTTCATTCATTTATTCCCTATGAGGGCAGCGCCACCGAGACAATCTCATTAATATCGAAACCTCAACAGCCCGGCGCTGACCCAGTCGTGCCACCATCACACACTGTTATTCAGCGTTTAATGTTCGTGAACCAGCTGGGGCAAGGGCAGATTTATCAATCTATCCGGTTTGAGTGCCGCAGCCGCTTCACGAATCAACTAATCAATATTGTATGATTCGGCGTTTAATGTTCGCGAACCAGCTGGGGCAAGGGCAGATTCATCAATCTATCCGGGTTGAGTGCCACAGCCGCTTCACAAATTGACTAATCAATATTGTATGATTCGGCGTTTAATGTTCGCAAACCAGCTGGGGCAAGGGAAAATTCATCAATCTATCCAGCTCGAGTGCCGCAGCCGCTTCACAAATCGACTAATCAATATTGTATGATTCGGCATTTAATGTTCGCAGACCAGTAGGTGCTATGGCAGATTCATCAATCTATCCGGCTTGAGTGCCGCAGCCGCTTCACGAATCGACTAATCAATATTGTATGATTCGGCGTTTAATGTTCACGAACCAGCTGGGGCAAGGGCAGATTCATCAATCTATCCGACTTGAGTGTCGCAGCCGCTGCACGAATCGACTAATCAATATTGTATGATTCGGCGTTTAATGTTCGCGAACCAGCTGGGGCAAAGGCAGATTCATCAATCTATCTGGCTCGAGTGCCGCAGCCGCTTCACAAATCGACTAATCAATATTGTATGATTCGGCGTTTAATGTTCGCGAACTAGCTGGGGCAAAGACAGATTCATCAATCTATCCGGCTTGAGTGTCGCAGCCGCTGCACAAATCGACTAATCAATATTGTATGATTCAGTGTTTAATGCTCGCGAACCAGCTGGGGCAAGGGCAGACTCATCAATCTATCAGGCTTGAGTGCCACAGTCGCAGCCGCTTTACGAATCGACTAATCAATATTGTATGATTCGGCGTTTAATTTTCGCGAGCCAGCTGGGGCAAGGGCAGATTCATCAATCTATTCGGCTTGAGTGCCGTAGCCGCTTCACGAATTAACTAATCAATATTGTATGATTCGGCGTTTAATGTTCGCGAACCAGCTGGGGCAAGGCCAGATTCATCAATCTATCCGGCTTGAGTGCCGCAGCCGCTTCACGAATCGATTTACTAGTCCTATTCGGCACCAAGAGTCCGTTTACTTGTTCGGATAAATTAAAGTTTAACTAATATAATTGCCAAGATTACACTGATTCCAATCGTTGGTTAGAAGGCACAACAGACAGTAATCATTTTATCCAAAGTAGTGGAAGACAAAACTCTTCATTAATATCAGAAACTTCGTACAAATAATAGTGAAATGGGAAGGAAATTTTCATTAATAAATTGAGCACAGATAGTAACTAATTTATACATGAAAATTACCTTGAACTAACAAGGATGCACTAAACAAAAACGTACATCGAAATTAAAGATACCTAATAAAACTAAAATGTCTCCCAGATCAATCCTTGGGATCAGACTCAAGTGGCTCAACGTCCACTTGCTCGTATGGAATTGGCAAGGCCAATGTAACTCCAGCGGAAGCAAGGGCTTTGAGCCACCCATGTTTGAATCCCCGATTCTCAAATTTGGGGACCTTATCTACGTATTCCTTCAAGGCGGCGCTCTTCCCAGCTTCTAGCACCGTAGAAGCTTCAGATTCGGCTTTTTCCTTGGCCGCCTTCAATTCTTGTAACTCGACCTCTGCCTTGGAAAGCGCCTCCTAGGTTAACTTGAGCGATTCCTCGCTCGCGTTTGCCCTATCCTCGGCTTCGGATCTGAGCTGGTCAGCAGTCCGAGCCCTCTCCTTTTCAGCTTCGACTCGAGCAATTTCCATTGTGGCTCTCATCGCCTCGAACTCGGCCCTATTTCTTTCACCCTCAGCTTCAAACTTTAAGCGGCCAATTCTTTCAATGGCATCATGCTGCCGGCGGCCTAGTTCGATTATCCTTCCAACCGTCTACAAAACAAGTTTGGATCGCCACATCAAGCAACGTCGTACGCAAACTAAACCAAATGAGCAAAAACGAAAGTATCGTATACATACCAAAAGGGCCGACTGGGCAGCGAATGCTATAGTTACCAAATCCGGCTCTTCTCGAAAGGTGGCCTTGTCAGTCGGTAGCGAAACTGAGGTGGCCAAGCTCAACGCCACGGCTGGATCCTTTATGGCAGATGCGTCAGCGGAAATTGGCGTGTCTTTGATCTTTGGTTAAACAACGAAGGGGACAACCACGTTAGACTCCTCTAAGCGAGGTCGTTTGTCAACAGGGCTATCCTCTGAGCCGGTCTCTCCCTCGGCAGAACGTTTTTTGCCTTGCTCTTTTGAAACCAGTCATTTTTCTATAACCTGCTGTTCAGCTCCCTTCGTCTCGACCACAACAACTTGAGCCGTTTCTTCTCCAGTAACCGGTTGTATAGATTCAACTGGGGCAGGCTCAGAACGAGCGGCCTCGTTTTCTTTTGGGTGGCCATTCTCTCAGCATTTTTCTTTCTTGCCATCTGAGTGAGATTTCCCCCAGCCATGCCTTCAGAAAAAGCGCCAGGTAGATCTCCCAAGTTTGAAAAAATGTCTCCGAAGGAAAACTCTGCCCGACCCAAAGTGGACGGAGAGTTAGGCTCGTTAAGATCAGTTGCCGCAAACGCTGATTTGAGGGCTTTGTCGACTTCTTCGGCCTTCGTAGTGAACACCTTTGTTGATTCGGCAACTACTTCGACCACCGGCTCTAAGTCTTGCTCCGATACAGAAGCTTCAAGACCAATTTGCCTGAGGGTCTTGAAGCTGGGGAAGACAAGAGCCGTAAGGTGCTGTTCACCGGTTGGGATTGAAATATTGTCCGCGACCGAGAATGTGGTATAAGAAGGCTCGTACCGCAAGAGAATATGGGCAGCTCTTCCTTATTTCTGTACGTTTGGATGGCCAAAGTACTTTAGTGCTGTCTTAATTTCCGCAAGGACTGCGTCGTTAGCTGAGGTCAAAATCCTCTTCAACTTATTGCCTGCAAGAATAAAGGGTAAGGCTTGGAGAAAATGCCGCATAAAAGAAAGATCAACAAACAAGGAGTTATACGGCAACCTGGTTCACCCCTCCGTCTGGGAATAGGGTCCAGGCGATCTTTGCCTTCGCCGAATTCCCAGTTACCTTAGACATTGACCATTACATCATCAACTCGTTTACCAGAGCTGGCAAGCATCGTCACCAAGTGATGGTCAATGTCCTTGGCCCTGAGAAAGTAGCGCTCGAGCCGACCGGAGGATTTGGCTAAAGCATAGCAGTGCCGAATTGCTGGAATGCCGAGGTTGATCCTGAGATGCCGATTCAACTCTACGATTCCCATTATGATTCAAAAAAAGTTTACATTAGGTTGGGAAGGAATTAGACTCCAATAGCGGAGGACGACCTTGAGAAATGGGTGTAGGGGAAAGCGAACTCCGCCCTCCGCAATAGATAGGAGAGGGAAGACGATTGTATTTTGGTCGTCCTTCTCCATATCAAGGGTATTGTCCGTTACCAGAGTAAGATGGACATCCTCAGGAATAGAAAAATGTTTTCAGAACCCAGAAATTCGACCCTCGAAAAGGAGGTCTTTCAAATGCTCAGCCATTCTAGCAAGGACTCAAGGATATCCTAAATCAAAAATAAATGCGGAAAATAGGATTGCAAGGAGAAGAGAAGAAAACTTACGAAAGGCAAAGGAGACAAGGAGAGAACGTATAAGAGTTGCAGAAAACGCGTCGAAGAAGAGATACCGACTGGCAGTCCAGGAAGTTCAAATATTCGAAAAAGCATGTTTTCGAAGGGACTTAAGTTTCAAATCATAATAAAGGTAAGAGAAGCACAAATGGGGCAGGAAAGCGTTACAATGACCAAAAAGCACGCACGCGTTCTGACACGCATCGGGAAGAGGATTAACTGCCGAATTTTTTGACTTCTAGCCAAACACGCCGACTAACTGATACTAGGAGGTGTTTGGGGGGCAATTGTGGGAGCCAAATAATTGGAATAATCAGAAGCATACTCTAGAAGACATATATTACACGGCTCTACTATGCATGATAAGGATGCCGAATATAATAGATGGGCAGAACAGATACTGAACCATGGAGACGAGTAAATAAGAGGACGATGAGCGACAAGTGGGCCTGGCCATGAGGCCCAGGATAGAAGTATAAATAAAGGAACAACAGACTAAGAAAGGTATGTGAGAATTGCAGTGCTTAACTTAGAATATAAGCATTCCTGAGTGTGGTTACTGACTTGTCCGTCGGAGTGCTAATTCCGACACCCCTGCCGGAGTGTTTATTCCTTTTCAGGTGACTGGAAGAGGATCACGAGCGTTCTCCAGGATCAGAAGAGTATTTCCAAACCACCATCTCCATAGTAGCCTTGGTCTTACTACGGGTGATTAGACCCATAGAAGTGTCATTGTTGTTGGTTGTGACAGCGGCATTCTTGTAAGCGTTCTTATTGATTGGAGCAGTTTGAACTTTCTTTGGAGCCATTATGCTTGATCAAACAAGGCTTTGGGAAGATGCTTTAGGAGAAAGAGATGAGAGGTAGAGAGGTCCCACTAGGCGTGCCAAAATTTGTAAACACAAATTTCGTAGCCTGCAATTAAGACACAGAATAAATACACAAAATAATTAATTTTATTGATTATAATAAATGAATACAATTCTCTGTGGTTTGCTCTATTACAAAAGAGCAAATCCTCTGATTGGTTCTCTGAAATTAGCGTAATTCAACGACTGTAAAAGCTTGCTGTTGAACTAGACAAGCTGATGGATTTCTTCAAGTCTT
Source organism: Camellia sinensis (assembly GCF_055761805.1). NCBI lineage: Eukaryota > Viridiplantae > Streptophyta > Magnoliopsida > Ericales > Theaceae > Camellia > Camellia sinensis. Next base: position 86,125,557 of record NC_138974.1, read on the forward strand.
CAAATGGAGAAACTTGGAGAAGAAAGGCTTGATCAAGGGCTTGAACAGCATGATTTCGAACGAGTCTTGAAATGATCTCTTTGAAAAGAGTGACCAAATTTGTATTTGTAACTTGAAAGGATTGGCATAAGTTTAGAGTGCTTGATAATCCTTTCTTTTAAGTTTGAAGAACTTTAGGGAGAATTTTAAGAAGAGAATTTAGCAGAGTCTCAAGATTGCTTAGGAGCTTACGAGATCCTAAGCAATCTATTTATAAATAGAGGCTCTTCATGGTGAGAGCCTCTATTTATAAGCTTAGGAGAGAAGGATCAATTTTGAAAACTCCAAAATTGATTTGAATTTACAAGGAAATAACAATTTGTTTCTTAATTTATGGACATGATTTGCATTAAAATTTGAATTATTCCACTAAATTTTGACAAAATATTTTTGTGGGCCCCACACTTTTTGGGTTGACCCAATTATCAAAATAAGTTCACTTTTCTTTTGGCATGACCCATAACTTAAAATGGATTAAGATCCATAATTCTAGTAGGACCTACATCCATTTAAAAATTTTGACCATTTTAATTTTTAACCAGTCAAGAAAATTTATTTGTTTTAATTAATTAGACAGTGATCAAGACACATAAAACTTTAAGTGTCTACAGATATGATGAAATTTGAGGGTTGGGTATTGATTCCTTCGACAGATTTTGACTCCAATCGGTCGAGGGAAAGATGTATGCTTTTTTTTTTTGGGGGGGGGGGGAGTGTGTTGCTGTTTGTTGATGTGTGGATTGTTCATCTTTAATAGAGCATTGACAATTTATTACACTCATTGGTAGGCACACTTTGGCCAATGTTCTGATTGAATGTGTGTATTTGACATTGTGATGATCGATGATATGTTCGATGTTTGGGGTGGTGTGTATGGGTTTAAGGGTCAGGTTGGGGGTATTTGGTTTTGGTTATTAATTAGATGTCGAATGTGAACTACGTCGTAGAATGACAATTGTACATTGGGACCTGGATGATCGTGTTAAGATACATGTTACATTTAGTGTGTAACGTTAATTCATATACACCATGTAATAGATGACATTTGTGTGTTTGTTCGGTTGTATATGTGTTTCAATGTGTATCGTGTTTTTGTTGTAATCAGTGTTTACATACATATCACAGTGCATTGCCCAAAATTATTAGAAATTTGGGTTTGTAATTTAATGTAGATTGAATCTCATCACTTGATGTTGAAGTTACGCTAAGTTGGGGGTGATGTTGGTTCAATACATGGGTCGGGTTGGGATGTTACATGTTAAATTTAGGAGGTTACACTATTCATAATTCCATGGTGGAATATTGGAATGTCACGTTGGATTTGGGATGAGAACCATATGGGAATGTCACGGTGGGTTTGGAATGTTACATGTCAGATTTATATTGGGTTTGGGATGAGAAGAATCTGAGAATGTCACATTGGGTTTGGAATGTTATATGTTACATTTATGTTTTGAATTTCAAATTTTCAACTATATATATAATTACATTCTATGGTGACATTGGATTTCTTATACTGCCATTAATCAAGTTATTTTGAATTTCAGAAGTATATAGGAATGTCACGTGGGTTTGGGAATGTCATATTGAGTTTGAGATGGTACACGTTACATTTACATTTCGAATTTCAAATTTCCCACCATACAGATATGATCACAATCTGTGATAATATTGGATTTCTCATATATGATATTGCCATTAATTAGATTATTTTGAATTTCAAATTTCTAACTGTATAATTATGATCACAATCTATGTTAATATTAGATTTTTCATATATGGTATTATCATTAATCAGATTATTAATTAATTAAGATTAGGGGTAGATATATCCATAAGAAAACCATAGGACCTATTAGATTATAAATTTTTGGGCAAATTACACTAATAGTCCATGTATTTTACGTTTTGTGTCATTTTGGTCCCTGTATTTTCAATTTGCTCGATTTTGACCCTCAATTTTTACTTTCGTTTCATTTTGGTCCAATCAATAACTTATGTTAAAAAATTTAATAGAAAATAATCATGTGCACAACATGTGATCAATTTTCAAGGGCAAAACAGACATTTCAATCCTAACCCATTCCACATTCCATCTCTGCAACACCCATCACCTGTGCCCTTCTTCTTCCTCCTCCGTCTATCGTCAACTCCACTCCACCACCGCCATTGCTAAACACGACTACCACCATTTGCCACCAAACAACACCACCAATCATAAATCAAAATCGAAGTGAAAATCAAAATAAAAAGAACAAAGATGAGGGTTTTGCAGTTCGATGTCGTTGATTTCGACAATCACTACAACAAAAGTAACCTATGGTGACGAAAAGTAGTGAAGAAAATAAATTTTCTCACTAAATAAGAATAATTCGTGACGAATTATAAAATTTTGTCACATATAATAAAAAAATAAAAATAATAGGTGACGAAATTTATTTTCGTCAACAAATATTTTTTTTAGGTGAGGAAAAATTAAGTTTTGTCACCGAAAGTTTTCCCACTAATTTTTTTTGGCTGGCCCCAAAATTTTGAGACTTTTGGTGAGAAAAAAATTTGTCACCAATTATAAAATTATTAGTGAGGAATATATTTTCGTCACTAATAATTTTATATATATATTTTTTGAGAAACTTGATTTTGAATATTTTAAGATCATTTGGTGAGAAATATATTTTTATCACTAATAATTTTTAATATTTTGAGACTTTTTAGTGAGGAAATTATTTTGTCACTAATTTTGGAGGAAATTTTTTGACATATTGGGCGGTAATGAAAAAAAATAGACTACTAACCTTTTTTCCTTTTTTTTTTTTTGTTAGTTCTCCACTCTCTCTCTCTCTCTCTCACTCTCTCTCTTTGAACAAAGCACAAGTTAATTAGCTCTTTAAGTAACCTATGGTGATGAAAAGTAGTGAAGAAAATAAATTTAATCACTAAATAAGAATAATCCGTGACGAATTATAAAATTTTGTCACATATAATAAAAAAGTAAAAATATTAGGTGTCAAAATTTATTTTCGTCAATAAATACTTCTTTTTAAGTGAGGAAAAATTAAATTTCGTCACTAAAGGTTTTCCTCTAATTTTTTTGGGTGGTGCCAAAATTTTGTGATTTTTGGTGAGAAAAAAATTTGTCACCAATTATAAAATTATGAGTAAATTACAAATGCACTCCCTGAAATTTACTTAAAATACGGATGGTCTCTTGTGCTTTGAAAAATTACAAATACCCCCTTGTCAAATTTTTTTATTTATTAGAATTAACTGAAAAAATAAAATTCTTAACCACTGCCCTATATAATAATAAAATTACCTGAATTATTAATTAAAATAAAATTTTAACATCATTAAAAACTATTAATTAATTTGATGTTTTATTAATAAAAGGAGTTATTCATTATGAAATTAAAAACCTTAAGGGGCGGGATGTAATTTTTAGAATCACAGGGGACAATTTATATTTCAAACAAACCTCAAGGGTTGTGTTTTTAATTTATCTTAAAATTATTAGTGAAAAATATATTTTCGTCACAAATAATTTAAAATATTTTAAAAAAATTAATTTTAAATATTTTGAAACTATTTAATGAGAAATATATTTTCGTTGTTAATAAATTTAATATTTTAAAATTTTTGGTGAAAAAATTAATTTTGGAGCAAAACTTAAAGATATTGACGGAATGAAAAAAAGAACCCACTAATTATCCCCCTTTTTTTGTTTTTGGGTGCTTCTGTTTCCTTTCATTTCTCTCTTGTAAAACATTGACTTCACCTCCCCCTCCCTCCTTCAGCTTGTTCTCCTCCTTCAGTGCCGTCATTGACATCACCCATTCTCCTCCTTCAGTGCCGCCACCGACATCACCGCGTTCTCCTCTGAGCAATCGTCAGCGCCGCCAGCGTCGCTTATTCGATTATTTATCTATTTTTTCTCTTTTCAGGTATGAGTCCTCTCTTTCACACTCAATTTCTCTGTTTTTCTGTCTTTGCTTTCCCTAATTGGCCGATATTTAATTACCTCCTCCATAGATGCCAGCATCTGAATTCAATACTGCAAGTGCAACTGCGATTTGCAATCTTGAATCTGGAATGGGTTGGGTGTGGAAGAATGACGAAGCCGAGGAGGATAATTCAAACCCTAGATCTGACGATCGATGCTCCACCACAAAGATCGTCAAATGGCACTGCACAACCGAAGAAGTCGAGCCTGGCAAATTCATCAGAAAGTGTGAGAAAACCGAGCAGATTCTCAGTGACTGTGTTAGAAGGTATCTATCTCTTTCTGGAAACCCAATTTTTGTTTTTACAACTGTTTGATTGCTGAGGAAGTATGAGAAAATGATTGCAAGACTTTTGAATTTTGATGCTAGGGATTTCGTTAATTTCCAATTCAAGTATGCAGAAATCTTTCATTCAATCTCGAATGTTATGGAAAAAAAGGTGTTTCTCCACCTAATTTGCCTTTGTTTAGTTTTGTAGCTACATGTGTTATATACACACACTTATAATAGCAAAACCAAATAAATGGAACCGTGTAAGAAATAAATGTGAATTTGTGTGTTGAGAGTATATATTGGAAGCATTTGTGATTTGCTTTCAAAATATTCTATGGACAAGGAAACTATAGATGCTTAAAGTGGCTCGATATTTGCATAAAGAAAATGTTGTTAGATTAAAGTTATTTGTGATTTACTTTCAAAATATTCTATCTAGGTTTTGGAAACCATATTAAATGATGATATCCGGTCTTGCCAACAATCTTTACAATATCAGCAAACTAGTAAAAATACAAACAAATTTAGGACAAAATTGGTTAAGATAATTGGTTTTTGTGAAATGAAGCATTTTATAGACTTAAACAAGCTTAGGAACAGATAAGATTCTCTCAGTGAATTGATTAGAATTTTTTGTGCGAAAAAATACATTAAGCCCCTCACCACACCACCTGACAAAATTGACTAGGAATCGCCTCTGGGATTTGTTGATGTCACCATCGGCTAAGCCTTTGCAAAGGAGTTTCCAAAGCTATTATATGTATGCATTGCATCTGAGCTTGTGGATTCAACAAGATTAGATGTTTCTTTGTTTGTTTACTGTGATTATTTAGATCTATAATTGTTGAGAAAATTGTAGGATTATAAATTTAGCTAATAAATTAACTTTTTAACTAACTCTTAAAAAAAACTCTTATATTTCAAATAACTGCTGAGAAATCAAAATATAAATAAATGAGCAATTACAAAGTGATGAGGAAACAATGTGGAAATGTGCTGTATAGTCATGTGCATAACACCCAAAAAAAAAAATTTTAAAAAAAATGTACTGATAAAATTTTAAAAAGACAAGCCACCACAATTCGCCTTTTTCAACCATTTTGAATGAGAGATATCATGAAGACTAGTAACTCCTCTTAATAATAAATAAATAAATAAATAATAAACTAATCTTTTAGTTATTTTACAATAAAGTTAACAACAGTTTTCTCCTGTGGTGGTTGCAATAGTAACCATTTGAACACTGATGGTTTTGACCTTGCAAAAATCTTTCTAGTTGTTAGTTTTTTTATTTGTTTATTTATTTGTCAAGGATGATTTATACAGCTCTTTCTCTAAAAAACAAATGATATTACATATTTATATGTTGTAATTTGCAAAAAGCTAGTTGAGAGAGTTCAGTTAATCAATCTAGATTCATTCAATTAATTGCCAAATTCTGATGATACAATATTCCTATCAAAAATAAAACAAAATCTTCAACCTTTTAATGATTTGTAGTCAAATTAATAGAGATATAACAGAAAACTGCCACATTTGGATTCTTTTCTGATTCACTTAGCTTTTGAAAGTAGTTAAGGAAAATTTCGCCATAGTGTGGGTAATGAAAAAAAATAGACTACAACTTTCCCCCCTTTTTATTTTTGTGTTTATGAGTTTTTCTCTTATCTTTGTCTCTCTCCCTCTCAAAACAAAACATGAGTTAGCCCTTTGTCCTCCTCCTTCAGCGTGTTCTTCTCCAGCACCGCTGCCAACGTCGCCTGTTCTTCTCCTTCAGTGGCGCCACTGACGTCATATCTCCGAGCCCGTCCGCCCGTCTTCTTTAGTGTCGTGTGTTCTCTTCCATCAGCGCCTCTTATTATTCGATTTCTCTGTTTTGTATATTCAGGTATGGGTCCTCTCTCTCTCCCTCTCTCTCTCTCTCTCTCACTCAATTTCTCTACTTTTCTATCTCTGTTTTCCTTAATTTTCAGAATTAATGTTTTCCCTAATTTTCGAAACTAATGAGACACGCAATGTCCCATATGTGATTTGTTGGGACTGTATTTTGCATTTAAAGGTTGTGATTTCTTTGGATTGAATGGTGGAGACATGGTTCATTTGATTGTTAATGTTTATCCGTGGTAGGCATGTAGATAATTACTTATTTGCTTGGTTGTTTTCACAACATTGATTAACTTCCGCTGCCTTCACAGTTTTCCCTTATTGAACAGGTTTCTGAATAACATATTGATGAAATAATGACTCGAGGAAGGGGGGGTTAACCCTCAAGGAAGGTAACTAATTATCTGTGGTAGATAGAAGGGAAAAAAAGGATTGTCAATAGATTTCTAGCAAAGGTTTATTAGCTGACGCGGCTTGATTATGCTACTCCAACTCCATAAATTTGTTATCTATTTAATTATGTTTACTAATATCAAGTAATTCTGCAATCTGTTTTGTTTCCCTATTTTTTCCATCCTGAGAAATTTCCTTGTTATGTTGGAAAATTTTGATTGGTTTCAGAAAATCACTGATATTGTTATGTAATACTATCGTTGAAATACAATATGTAGTACGCTGATATATTAGTGTGATGAAAAATTGCTTCCATCACTCACTCCCTAATAGGCTCTTTGCCCTACGCTTTTGGGGGGCGAGGGGCAGAGAGCTAATGGGGAGTTCTCGTATTGTTTGGAGTATTACAGCAATGTTACAGCCACGAAAGTAGGTAACTATCATGTATGTTGTGAACTTAGATATAAGTTTTGGGCACACGATTTGTCTACTTGTTAAATTTGCCTTTCCTCATCCTTAAATTTTAGAAGTTGTGATTGTAGTTGAGCTATCAATGCATTTAATTTTTCTTTGAACACCTATGCGCTATGTTACATATTTCCTCTTAGGAGAGTGAGTATGGAAGAGGCAGTTTGTTCCCCATTTGGCATTTTCTTGATTTGTATAAACCTCCGATGCCAGTCTATATTAGTACTGAAGGTTTTCTCCTACTCTTATGCTGGGAACCAATATCCTTTTCCGTTCATGCATTTACTATCTGATGGATGGATGTTTACTTTGTTGTCATCAGGATACTGCAGACTGATAAAGAATCTCTGCCTGATGATGAGTCATATGACTTGGTCATTGGCATGCTGTTATTGACAGACCAGATTGATGCTACCCTAAAATATATAGATTTGACTTTAAAATCTAGGTATATCCTATCAGTGAACGTGTTTACCGAATGTGTGCGAAATTGTGTTAACAAGGGGAGGTTGGATACATTGGTGTCAATTATTGAGAGGTGCAAGGTATATACATCTTCTTTTAGTTAATTGTTAAATTTTCTATCATAGTTGGTGCATTTTCTAAATATGTGACATTCTGGGGCATTATCAGAAAATGGATCAGAACAAAGCCCTCTGTCCACCCAGGAACCTGTGCAACTATATTGCAGATGTTGCAATGGAAGAGGATAGTAGCGAGTTAGCTTATTATGCCCTGGAATTCATGGCCAAATCGATTGCATGAGGTGAGAATGCAAAGCTACCGGTTCTGCTCTCTGTAGATGAAGGACTAGTTGTGTCTGCAGTAGGAACTACTAGCAGGACGAACAATGCTAAACTCCTTGATGGATCATGGGTAATCCTTAAGCGTGCGTTGCGCCAAAAGAAGGTTCCAAACCCAGAATCTTACCTTGCTATGATATATGCCCATGCTTCCTTGGGGAATCTACAGAAGGCCTTTAGTACTCTGCATGAGTTTGAGACTACTTACAGAAATTCTACTAAGGAAGCTGAAGAGGATCTACTCTCTCCATTTACCTCTTTGTGTCCACTGGTTATGGCATGCTCCAAGGATGGCTTTGTGACTTTAGATTCAGTACGTCTTTTATTCCTCACACACCATATAACTTTAGTGTATACTGGCTCATCTTTTGACTTTCTATATTGTTGCAATGTCCTGTTTTGTTGAGTCAGCATTTCTCGTATTACCTCTTGAATTTGTTTCAAAGTGATGGTAAAAGTAAATTGATTGGTGTTCATTTTATTTGTTCTTTTGTTGTTCATTTGATTAGTCTAAAGAGATTTTGAAATACACAAAGCCTCTCTCTGCCCTTTCCTGCTTCTTTTTATTTTTCTTTTGCATGTGGAAAACAAGAATCAAACAATATTTACTAGTTTTGTGAAGAATGGATACCACACATGTTGATAAGAAATAGTTGAAAAATTGCCTACCGTATACATGAGCGCTGGTATGTATATATCATATATCATTTTAATTTTAATTTCTTTTCTTTTCTTTTTGTGTGCGCACATTTTGTATTGTGTTATTCACAAGATGAGATGACTGGTTCAGACCTTGGGAATGATAGTGTTTCTGTTGTTTTCTTATGGTGTTGCTTGGTTATGCAACTTTACTATTATTTTAATTTTTTTTAGCTTGTCATTGATTTGTTCTGTTGAAATGTGACTCAAGTCTACTATCAATTGGGGAATTTGAGCCAAGCTTATCCTCCTTACAAATCTGTTGCTGCACTAAATTGTATAATTTTAGGTTGTGCAAATACATGGGATGTTGATCGGCCTACCAGACTTTTGAAGCAATTGATGGCGCATTTGGGTTGATCCCCAACATCCATTCATACAATGCTCTGAAGTGTGCGTTTGTAAAGCTCAACATGGTGGACACCTATTCCCCCCTTCCCACACACATGCACACACGCACTCACACAACAAACAATGGAAGAAAACCTCCTTCCAAACATGCCTTATAAACTAGGTGTTTGATATGATGACCTTTTTTAGCACTAGTGATGGTCTTTTTTCTGTGGCAGACATCTGAAGCTTCAAGTGTGTTTGACCACTTAATAAGTAAGGGCGTGAAACCAAACTCGACGACATACTCTCTGTTTGTTAACACTCATCTCATTAAGCGAGACCAAAAAGCAGCTCTCTCTGTTATCAATGAGACGGTAACTGTGTTCTTCCCGTGTTTTTAGAGAGCTGGCTTTAGTTTCTACATAGTCAACTGGTTCATGCAACCAAACTAATATATTGTATGACAACCTCATGGGCAGGTAAATTCAGGATTTGAACCATCAAGGGAAATGCTAAAAAAGGTCAGAAGGTGATGTATACGAGAGATGGACTACAAGAGTGATGACCAGGTCGAGTCCCTGGCTAGAAAGTACAAAATCCAAATGGGTATGGAGAATTGCCGGGACTTGCTGTTTAATCTCCAGTACAGCACTGCTTACGCATGATAGGTAACTTCTGATGCACAAAAGGAAATACATGCGTCATTTAAAATGGTTTCAAATTCAAGCTTTATTTTGGTCTGTTTGGAAACCATAGCGAAGGAATTTTATTATCAACCATCATTTACTTTCATTTACGCTCCATTTGTTTAGCTTGATTTTGGTGTCTGTCTGGAAACATAGCAAAGGAATTTGATTATCAATCATCATTTAATTACATTTACACCCCAAGAACATGGGAGGAATAAAAAAGAAAAGATTAGTCTCTTTAATAACTGATTTGGGGATTGGAACTACTACTGTACTTCTGTTAGATTAAGCAGCAAACAGGAGCATAACACACTGATGTGGGAGCTTTAATATGTATTCTTTATATCATTGATTAAAATAATTGACAGTATGAGTACATACATGCTCATCTACCCCTCCAGAAATTGGACTTGATTTGTGAAATAAAAAATGACTTCCATTTTTTTTTTTTTTATACGAAGACTCATTTTATGCAATTCTTGCCTCTTTGGTACTGCATACTTGCGATAATACAATGCCCAATTTTTCTTACCCCTTTCGTCATGGCTTACCATTATCATGAATAACCCACATTGACTTGATTTATCTTGTTTACCCTTACTCACACACCCCACCCATAATCTACTTCCATGTTTACCCTCACTCACTCACACACCCCACCCACCCACGATATTTCATCTCCCCCTCCATTCTTTGTTTAAACCGGTGAAGGAATACACTTTCTTTTCTCATCAGCTCCTAAATCTCTGTCATGTACATCTGAACCATCATTTTTTGCCAATCCCATGACACCAGGAATAGATGAAAATTCGTCATTGGAATTTCTAATTTGTAGCAGTCTACCTACAGTCATAAGAAACGGATCGCGTAAAACACTGAGACTATTAATATGATATTCGCCTGGAAAAGGCTAGATTCCAGGTTTTTCTTCATATTTAGGACCAATTTTTGTTTTGTACTCCAATCTTGACTTTCCCCCAATAGTCAAATAATCATTAGCAGCTTCAACTTTTCCGTGCTCAGGATTCTTCACTCCTCCAAAGTTAACTGCCCCATCCTGATAAAGGTCGGGCACTAGTATCACCCTCACTTTTCACCACAGGAGTCTCAATATTCAAAACATCATAATCTCCAGATGACTGATTAGAATCGTCAAACCTCCCATGTGATAGACCCAGGAAGTAAGAACGTGTCGCTGATGCACTGCGCTCAATAATTCTTCTTTTCGCTGCGACACCAATGACAGATCTATCTCGCCCATTAGCTTTCCTATTGAATTTATATCTTATAGGCCCTGGTATAAATCTAGACCAAAATTTATCCGCCGAACCAGGAATTTTTACACCAAATGCTTTCTCTAAATCTGCATGCTTCAAATCATACTCAATACCTGTATCCATGCAGTGATCATCTCGCCAGTGCAGTCGCTCAACCATAGAGAAGAATGATTCAGAGCTTGCTAATCCTGATGGACGACTAGCATGGTCCTTCGGCACATCAATCTCAAATGTATGAGATCCTTTCTCAGAAAGAATGTAACCCATGTCTGCAGCTTCCTTAGCTGCGTCATCTCTCTCTTTATCAAACTGAGCAGCTGCTTCCTCTCTAGCAATCCTCCTAATTTTCGTACGATGATCAATTCCTTCTTCACTTGACAAGTGCCTCTGTAGACTACCGTCAGTAGAAGGTATTCCTAACCAGGTATAATTCTTCTTTTGCACAACCAACAAAACCTAGATTAGACAAAACTGCATCAATCACAATCTTCTCTCTCCTCGGACTTGCAAATGGAAGAACTTGTAGTTTTATAGTAGGGACCTCACAGCAAGAGAACTCTTCATTATGAGGCCCAATTGAACAAGACTCCAAGGTAATGCTCAAAGGTGAAATTCGCCGAACCTTACCAAAATCAAGCTCGCGCTGAATATACTCGCCCAAAACCAAACAAACAGAAGGTAAAAGCTTCGCTTCAACAAAAGTCTTAGCTCTTGCCTTCCCATACCAAACCAATAAGCACACCCAAGATATCACGGCAAAAAAAATAGAGTACCTGATTAAAAGTAACCCTTCTTCCCACAACAGAACCAAAGACCTAACCAGAGCTTTGTCCGCAGAAAAGGGCTTTGTTACATGTTTCACAATCAACCCGCCTCTCAACCCTAGGTTCTTCCATTGCAGCTCCACATTTCTTCGACAAAAATGAGAAAACCTAATCCCCTGAAAAACCCAATGATTTTGCTTCGCACATTTACACTTGTTGAAAGCCCTTTTGGGTAGTTTTACTTTGTCTAGATTTTCAGAATATTAACCAGTGCCAAAAGAATCAACACCTACACAATAATCAAAATGAAACATCTCCAATTACCAATTATTTCAAAAAATAAAAATAAAAAATCAAACCCAACTACCAGATATTAGACATAACACTCTGTTTGAATGGGATGGTTTGGTCAGAAATCATGAGAAATTGTGAGGACCCAAAAAAAAAAAAAAAACTCTCTTATTTTGGTTATTTCATTTCTCACCAAAAGTAATTGCCCCCCAAAATTCAAACAGAAAAAATGTCACCCATAACCCTTTCCCACTTTCCCACATGTTTTGCTTGCTTACCCATCCAAACATATAGTGAAAAACACAATCACTTGCAATCATTTCTTTTCTTTTTATCACCCACAATCCAAACAGATTACGAGTTGTTTCCCCTACTCAAAATGGAAATTCATACACATTTTTTTTGGACTTGACAGAACATTAAAGAATAAAGTTTACCTACCAAAAACTGTGAAATCAACATACAGATATGAAACCCATATGAAAGTAAAGATTTTGCACTCATTTTTATAATAGAAATAGAAATACATACATATGCAATATGCATAGATAGATACAATGACGTTTAAAGTAGAAAACCAGAGTCTTAACAACATTTCTCGAGTACCTGTAAGGATAGGATTCAACATAAATCTCGATTTTAACAATTCTCTGAGATTGCTTCTATGAAGTTGCATCTGTCCTTTGATTTCCCTCGCTTCCTGAATCTAGAGAGAGAGAGAGAGAGAGAGGTCTTGACTTGCTTGTTGATGAGCATTATATTCATTATTGTCCTTTATGCTAATTATATAAATGATGTGTATCATAACTTGTCTTTATAGTCATTTTACCTAAGGTTAAAATTGTAGTAGAAAATAAACTAATTAATGATTTGTCTTGAGAGGAAAAGTGGTGTGTAAATAGAGCCTCCCTTCTTGTGTTGAATTCCACTTATCAAATTTACCTCATTGAAGAAGTCATTGGCCCATTGTCATGAATCAAATGTACCTCAATGTTACTTTATATTTTGGAGCCATTATATATATTCTGCCATTAGTGATAGTGATATATGGTATTCTTGCAATTTTTTGGCATCGTATGTTATCCGTGTTGTTTTATCATCAAAGATCATCTTAACTCTTTAAAATTTTGAATTGTTATATGCATTTCTACTAAATTGGTTTATAAAATAAAATTATTTATATATTAGTTTAGATGTAATTGATTATATATTAATGTTTTCCTTATTTATTTTCTTTGCAGATTGGTTTTTGATGACATTTGGAAGCATACTCGTAAATGAAGATCAACTGTTGAATTTTTTTTTCTTAAACTGATACTTAGTTCTAGTTGCAAATCAAGATCGAGTGTTATTTTTATTTTTGGACTCAAGTTAGTTCATTTTGGAATTTGCTATGATGGTTTTTGTTTATTATACTTAATGGATTATTAAATTCATTTGTTTGATGGATATATTTTCATTTATAATATAAATTGTTTAGTGAATTTTTTTGTGGAATGGTGTATAATAGCTAGTGGATTTATTAATACATTGAAAAGACTATTGAGATATGAGCAGGGATATTTGTGAAATAATAATTTAAATTGGAATATAAAATATGGAACAAGTTTAGTGACGAATTTTTTTTTGTCATTTGTACTTGTTATTATGACAAAGTGATTATTTGTCGCTAATAAATATTTTTTGTGACAAAATTTATTATAGCTTATATATGAAATATTTGGTTTATTTTGTTGTTTGGTGACTAAAAATTTCGTCACGTATATATATATTTGTGACGAAATATATTTTATCACCCATGAATGACTTTTGGAGACAAAAAATTTCGTCACCTTTACATCTTACTGTGACGAAATTATTTCCTCATCAATGATCAACATGTGTGACAAATTTATTCGTCAACTAAAGTTATAAATATGGTACTGAATAACTATTTAGTGACGAAAATGAGAATTTTTAGCGACAAAATGTTGTTTTATTGGTGACAAAAAATTTCGTCACTGAAGTAATCTCATTGGTGACGAAATTATTTTTCGTCACGGTGGTTTTTAGTGACAAACATTCAATGACGAAACCGGTGACGAAAATATTTCCTCACAAATATCTATAGTGACGAAATTAGCTCTTTGGAGACAAAAAAATTTCGTCATTGAAGGCCCAACTTGTTGTAGTGAATTTTTCGTTCGTCGTTCTTGGATGATTGCGATTATAATCGCAATCATAATCTACAGAGCTCACACAGTGTGGGTTTCCCCATTGCTAAATCTATTCACCTTCTCCTTCCAATGGGGATAGTACCGAGTCAGCCATTTCCAATGGAGATAACATCAGTCCAGTGCTTGGCTGAGCCACCAAACCTAACTTCTAGAGGCCTCGAAGCCTCCTCTTCAACTAAACTAGGTTCCCACAAGTCTTCATTCTAGGTCTCCCCACCATAACCCAATCACCATCTGCCATTTTTGGACCTAAATCAAAAAAACCCAAAAACAGAAAAGAGTAAAGAGAATGGAGAAGAGAGTGAGACAAATGAGGTAGAAGAATGAAGGAGGGAAAGAGTAGGCAATGTGGATGGGAGATGAAGAGATGACAGCGAAAAAGTGGCCACCGCCATCAACGGCTATAAATCTATGGAGAGTGAGGGAGGCATGGGAATGGCATAGCAGCAATCAAAAGAGAAAGACCCCGCGAGTTCAATTCGACTCTGTTGCTCACATGGTGTGGGTTTCTTCGTTGCTAGATCCGTGTTCCTTCCTCTACTCCCAGCAAGCTCTCAGCTTCGTTCCTCAACAGCAGCAACAGCGACAACAACCCTCATGTGCCTCTTCCTTCTCTTTCTCTTCGTTGGTCATACGGGTGAACTATGGAGATAGAGAAAAAATTAGGAGCTAAACGAGGACGATCTATTCAACAAATTGGTGATCTGGGCAGCGAATAGTACTAGGTTTGATGGGGTGGAGGTGGATGGTGCTGATGTTGGGTTTGACTATGGATGATTTTGGTAGTGTAGGAAGGCAATGGTGGTAGGTATGTTGCAGAGAGTCCAAGAAGAAGAAGATGGTGAAACAAGGATAGGGTAGTGTAATGTCCGTATTGCCCTTGAAAAAGGGTCATGCGCATCTCACATGTTTGTTTTCCGTTAATAATTTTAACCGGTGTTAACAATTGGATTAAAATGATGCAAAATTAAAAATTGAGGGTTAAAATCGAGCAAATTGAAAATACAAGGACCAAAATGACACAAGAGGTAAAATACAAGGACTATTAGTGTAATTTGCCCCAAATTTTTTCATAAGATCATATCTTATATAAATCTTTCAAATATGACTTATAAATAATTTACCCTGATAATTTCTCCAATAAATAATTCAAGCATTTCATAATTGCCGATTAATTAAATTTGTGATTATGGTAACCTTTATGAGATAAAAAAATTAGCGCAAGTTACCAAACACATGAATTTCATAAAATGGTATTTGCATGTTCAATGTTCAACTTGGCTAAATATAAATAAATTTATCAGAAATGTTAGAAATTCTAAACGTTCTATCAAATATTTCACATGAGTATAAGACTCACACCATGTGAGACCCACACTCATATAAGATATTTGATAGAAATTTTAATAGAATTTTTAAGATTTCTAACATTACTCTAAATTTATTTATCATTTCGAAAAATTTGACGGCATTTGAATTTCACATCCTACTAGCTAGTGCACTACAACATGCTTCTAGGCCTACCAAATAGTTCCCACTTGTCGGCAAAGTTATTTTGGGAAGTTAGTTAATAATTAATTTTTTAATTTAAATTTTTTTAAAAAAAAACATGTTAAAAAAATAAAGAAATGATACGATTTAAAATAGATTAAAAGTCAAAATTTAACTTTTAACCAAATTTTCAAATTAATCCATTGTCAACATGACGTTTCAATTAGGGCTGAGTAAGGAATCCGTGAAATCCGTAATCCGATCCAGTCCAGTCCAATCCGATAGGTTTGGATTGATTTTTTGAATCTGTGGTTCGGTTTCGGATTAAAGAATTAAAAATTCGTAGTCCACGAATTGGTTCCGGATTAAACCCCACGGTTCCGGATTGGAACCGATCCGAACCGTATAGAAATAATCTATATTTTTATTATACATCCACCCCCATAGTATCTTCTCTTATTCCATATAAAACATAAACTCAAACCTAAACCTACATAATATCTTCTTTTATTACTTTTGTTTGTTAGTTTTTAATTTTAATTTGTAATGGTCTAAACACTTATGGTGAAACCAATTTTCTTATGGTTGTTTAAATTCTAGAACAGTATGTCGCTATTATAGAAAGACATGTTACTATTGTGGAATTAATATAGCGCTATGTTTATATTTTTATGAAATTAAAGTGTTATATATATATATATATATATATATATATTTTGTTATTTAATTATGTGAATCCGTGGTTCTAAACCGATCCAATCCGTATTTAAATGGATTGGTTCCATGATTTAAACGGATTGGATTGGTTCCAATTTTTCAGAAACCGTAAATAACGGATTGGTCCTGATTTTACCCCAATCCGGTCCAATTAGACCATGCTCACCCCTAGTTTCAATAGAGAAGTGCTCTTCATGAAAAATAATAATAATAATAAAAACCCCAACAACAACAACTACTTCTTTATGAAGTGCTCTTTATTTTATTTTCTTATATAAAAATAAAAATACACTTGATGTTGCAACAAAAGTTGTATACATACTGTTAGATACAACAAATGTTTTACATTATTAAGTGCTGGTCCAATATAGGATAGTGAGCACCTTTTTGTTATTATGCATTGATGTAATTATTAGTGTATTATTCGGAATTGAGGTGAGTAATGCAATTCAAAAAAAAAATTTAATTAATTTTTGATACTTCTAAATGTAACAAATGAGTTGTTTGTATCATATTATTTTAGCGAGTCATATTTTAAATATTAAATTTTAAAGTTGAATGCAGTTTATGAAGTTGTAAGAGTATCTTCAATAGTGCAGTAATTTTATAATAGATAATAAATATATTTTTATTAAATAGTTTATTTTTTGTGATAAACATGATAAATTAAATAAGTTATGATCATATGTATATATATATATATATATTTTCTGTAGATAATATACATGAAATGTTTGATAAATTAAACGATTTGAATTATCTAAATAAGACTCATAGTAAATTTTATGGACCCTAACAGTAGTACTCTCCAATCCATATGAACTAAAGGAAATGCACCTCCATAAAGATTAACGCAAAAAAAATATTACACTATTGAAATATGTATGCTATTTTAACACTTTAAATGCTATAAACTACTAAAACAATTTATAACAAATCTATATAAAATGTACTTTTATTTGGCTAAAATTGTATTTAAAAAAAAATACCCCACCACTAAAAGGTGTTGCTCAGAAGCATTTTTCGAAGGAAAATGTTTTATAACTCTAATTATAGAGTTCTAATTATAATTCTAATGAGCTAATAGTGAGTTCTATCATTAAAGATATGATCGGTGTGTTTGGTAACGTTTACGTTTTCAGTTTATATTTACAAAAATTTTATAAACTGATTTTTTTTTTTTTTACTAAAAACGTGTTTAGTAATTGACAAAATATTTTTAAAAATTTAAAAATGTAAAAAAGAGTGAGAAATGGTAAGTGGTGGCAAGTGGCGGCGGAAGACGGTGGTGGAAAGTGGTGACGGTGGGTGGCGGGTAGCTAGTGGTGGGTGGGTGGGTGGGTGGTGGTGGCGGTGGCAAGTAGTGGGTGGTGGTGGCAGGTAGGTGGCGGATGGCGGGTGGTGGTGGGTGGTGGTGGTGGCGGCGGCGGGTAGGTGGCGGGTGGTAGTAGTGGGTGAGTGGGTGACGGTAGTGGGTGGTAACGAATGGGTGGTGGTAGTAGCGGGTGGCGGGTGGTGGTGGCAGGTGGGTGGCGGATAACCTACTCCTCTCTATGGGTTTTGTCTTTAAATTTTGGTATTTTGAGATGTTGGGCTTGGTTTGGTAATTTTGTGAAAGTTTGGGGCTTTTGTGTAATTTTACAAAAGTTGGGGTTTTATTCATAATAAACCTAGATGCATGTTTGGCATAGAAAAATGGAATGATTGTTGAATCATTGATGAAAATGGGACCTAAGGGTTGAAATGGTAATTATGGAAAATGGCCTAATTACATTGTTTAATTAATTGGGATAATTAATTGGTGAGAAATGAGGAAATGAAATGTTGATTGAATATCCATTTGTGCATTTATTTTCTGTTTTAGAAATAACTGCTTTGGGCTATCGGTGGAGGATAGTCGTGATTGTTGTAGACAATGCATGATGATTAGGTAAACTGAAACTAATCAATGAAATGTGTCATGGAACTTGACGGTTGATAGAATACATTAATTGTATGT
Organism: Camellia sinensis; assembly: GCF_055761805.1. Lineage (NCBI taxonomy): Eukaryota > Viridiplantae > Streptophyta > Magnoliopsida > Ericales > Theaceae > Camellia > Camellia sinensis. The sequence continues at coordinate 86,143,894 of NC_138974.1, forward strand.
ATTGGGTGATTGTATATAGAACCAATGTGTTTATATACGTTATGTGTAGAGGAGGAGATAGGGGATGTACTCCGCGGTTTAGGGGAAGATAGGGGATGTACCTCTAAACCGGATAGGTATTGGGAGGAGATAGGGGATGAACTCCGTAGACACAGCTCATATGCTTGTCTAGAGAAGTGAAGATAGAGCTCATATGCTTATCTTTGTGAAGTGTGGATACAGCTTGTATGCTTATCTGTGGATATTGTTGATATACATATCTGTTGTAGAATGTGGATACAGCTTATATGCTTATCTGAGGATATTGTTGTTATACATATCTGTTGAGAATGTGGATATAGTTTTTATACTTATCTGAATGTGAGATATAGTTTTTATACATATCTGTGGAAATGATGATAGAGCTAGCATGCTTATCTGTTGTTAAAGGGAAAATGAAAAGTAATTGGGACTTGTAAGTCGTTGACATAAATATGTTATTTATGTGATTGTATCAGTGTTGACCAACTATCAATTGCTAATGTTTTAGTCATTGTCCATGGTTGGTTTAGTGTATTTCTACTGGGCTGTGGCTCACCCTATATGGGAATATCATTTTCAGGTGCAGGAAGCATGCCACCTCCAAGGACATAGCTTGGGAGGCTAGAGGCGGACATAGTGTAGTTGTTTTACTTTTGATGTTTTACATGTAACTTCAAGCCAAGGGCTTAATGTGTAAACGAGTTAGTATTCTTTTGTTGAAACCAAGTGTTAACTTGGAAAGCTGTAAGCCCGTAGGGCATTTTGTTTTGATGTTAACATGTAATACTTATGTAATGAAACTCAATGAAATAAAGGAATATGGTTGGTCTATATGTAAATGCATGTCTTATCTGATGGGTTTAATGTTACTATTTTGAGGGCGTTACAAGTTTAGTATAAATTGAAAAACGAGAAGGCCATAAAACACACCATCAATCTTCATTGTTCAAAAGCTAATACCACTCATAATTGGAATGGCAACTAATTCTTTGTCATATGTAGAAATTAGAACCACTATCTTCAAGATTTGAATCACCAAAAGTCCAATAATAATTAAAAACTATAATCAATTTTTACACCAGGGAAAAAGAGACATGAAGGGCAGTCCATGCCTGCAAAATTATGAGTTACCTCTTTGAGAATAGTTTCACCATCATTGACAATCTTTGGAGGTCCATACTTGTTTTGCAACACCACATTCCTACCCTTTGGACCCAATGTCACTCCCACCAACTCTGCCACCAAGTCCACCCCTGCCTGCACCAAACGAAACCAAAACAAACTAATCATTACCACACACTAACCACATTGATCGCAATTTCCAGTTACAACTCAACGATTCATTAGGGTTACGACACAACGTGGTTGAATAATAACATCAAACACATTGCATACGCATTACAAATTGGGTCTAGCTTATGTTGACAACACAAAATGCCAAAATATTTATATCCCAATACACTAGTAGTGACTAAAAGTAACCAGCTCACAATTCAGATTCAGAGCCTGAAACTATTATACCCTTCTAAACCAGATGATCCATACCCAAAATTATAATATCAGTCCCCAAAAAATACAAAATCAGTTCCAAAATCAGTTCGAAATTCAGAATATACCAGTCCCGAAAATCAGTTCCAAAATCAGTCCAAAAATTAGAATATATCAGTCCGAAAATCACAATATCAGTCCGAAAAATCACAATATCAGTCCGAAAATTAGATTGATGACAAAGAAGAAAAAGAGGAAGATGAGAGAGTGTAAGGGAAAAATCAGTCCCATTGATTGTGTTGTGTTCTGCAATGCCGTACAAGAGAATGAAATTGATGATAAAGAAGAAAGAGAGGAAGATGAGACAATGAGAGAGTGAGAGTGAGAGTGAGAGGGAGAAGGAGAGGGAGAGGAAAAGAGAGACGAAGAAGAGGGAGAGAAGACATACCTCTTTTTCTTCTGTTGTGCCGCTTCAGGTTGTGGAATGAGAAGACGAAGAAGACTCATTTTAGGTCAATCTTGTTTATTCGGTCATTAAAAAAAAACAGATAAAAAACGACATCGTTTTGACAAGAAATTTATTGGCGACGAAAATCATTATGTTGCTATAAATATCATTCACCTTTCAGCAACTATTTTAATTCTGTCGCCAAAAAATCCAAATTGGCGACAAACATTTTCGTCGCCATATATTAATTTCGTTACCAAAGCTTTTTTAGCGCTCCCACGCAAAAAATTAAATTGGCGCCAACCATTTTTGGCGACGAATTGAGATATTTGTTACTAATGGTGTATTTTTTGGCGACCAACACGTATATTGTCACCAAAAACATACAATTGGCAACTAAATTCAATTTGGTTGCTAAAACACGTCGCCAAAAATGCTTTTTGTTGTAGTGCCAGCTTGTTCTTCTCTTTTTGCGCCACCACCGACGTCACCCCTTCTCCTCCTTCAATGCTGTTACAGACGTCACCCGCGTTCTCCTCCGAGCAATCATCAACGCCGTCGACGTCACTTCAAGTAGTATTCTATTATTTCTCTATTTTTCTATTTTTAGGTATGGGTCCTCTTTCTCTCTCTCTCTCTCTCTCTCTCTCTCTCTCTCTCTCTCTCTCTCTCTCACACACACACACACACACACACACACAATTTCTCTATTTTTCTATTTTTGTTGCTAATTTCCCTTGCTTATTGAACATCTGCACTTATTAATTTTCATTAGAAGTACAAACTTTGAACAGCTTAAAAAAGAAGTAAATACACACTTCATTATGGGTAATATTTGAAACAACAATGGAAGAACCTCAATAGAACCCTACCCTTTGAATTCAATTGAACTGTGCATTCAAGATTTAATTGGTTTGTAGGTTCTATAATTTTTGTCAATAGTCATTTATCCAAAATCCTACGAGATTTACTGTGATTCCTTATGAATAATGAATTCCATGTTTTAATTTGAAGGTTCACACCTTGAGCAGTGGTCAATGTGACTGTTTTTGCTATTCATTGAGAAGTGGTCAATGAATCCCATGCACTGTAATTTTTGTTGATAGTCATGTTTTAATACAAGATTTAATTGGTTTGTAGGTTCTGTAATTTTTGTTGATAGTCATTCTTTTTGTCTATAAATACAAATCATCGAGGGTCAAGTCTAAGATTCTATTACCTAGTATATTAGAATTCCCTGCAATAATTATCTTTACACTAATCTTTCAATGGTAGTTTAAGTAAATAGCGCCAAAATTCAATTATCCTCGGAATTATCTCTTCACGAAAAACAGATTGATTATAATTTATTTGGTTTGCTTGAAGATGTTAAAGTGCTGTTAACCTTTCAATAAAAGAAGAATTTAACAGACATTGAGCTCATAATGTTCTTCATTTATGTCGAATTGTATTTCTCTTATCAATTGTTTGATGGTGCTAGGGGTATTAAAATACAAAATACTTCGTTAAATATTAACTTTTCTTCTATGAAGCACCTTTTCTACCCAAAAAAAAAACTAGGTTCATGGGACTGGGTGTGAAGTCGGTCCATGTTCTTACTAGGGCTGCTCTATGTAAAGGTTAAAAAAAACACAAATTAGATTCAAAACACACTTAATTCAAGAGAACTAACAAAACAATAAGACTTAAATCAACTAACAAGCCTCTCCTTCGTGGATCCTCAGCCAAACTTTTGATTTTTTTTTTTTTTCAAGAAACTGTTAATTTTCTCTTTCACCAATTTCTCAAGATTGAAATAGAATTCATGTGGTTGGCTTTCCTGCTCTATACCCAAAATCCCAGATATATGACTTGATTAACTCTTCCAAAAATGTTTTGTCATCATCACATGAATTACACTTAAACCCATATCTAGTTAGCTTCACTTCACTCATTAATTTCATGAACTGCTTCATGTAGCCAAAAAGCTTTTGCAAGTGCTCCACCAGAGAACTCAATAAATTCTTCTATTCAGCTTTCACACTAAAGAGCAAAACAAGCCCAAAATTGAAAACGTAAAAGTTTTAGCTTTTGCAATGGTTGAATCAATTTTGGTCTTGCATTTGACAATGGCTTCTTAGAACATTTTGGCAAAGTTTTCGAAGAATCTCCTTACATTTTCCAAAGTACTTTTTGTCACTTTTATTCTTCATCATGAACATGGTGTGGCCTCGGTCGGGGAGGTGAAGGATGCTAACATAGACTTTGATGTGGCACAAAGTATTGAACCTATCAATTAAGAGTTTACACAACATGCAATATTGATTGATCTACACAACCAAGGGAGCACAGTGTTCATAACATATCCATCCCATATGTTTATATACCCACCTTTGTTCTGTGATCACCCACAACATCCTTGATTCTCTGCATCAATGTGAAATGTATAATACAAATGTTTAGCAGAATTTACCATCACAAACATCCTCAAACTTGGACAACCCACATGTAGATTGGAAAAATGAGTTTATGGTGAATTGGTGATCAAGACCCTATATCTGCCCATTTACTACTTATAATAGAGAATTATAAATTATAATTATCACTGCATTTGATAAGAAAGGAAACACTCTTTTTGGCAGTGTGATATATATTTAATGAAAATTGGAATATTACACCCTTAAATTAGCATATCTTGCTTTAACTTCTCTGGACTTCGTATATAGTTGAGTAAAGAGAAAATCAAATAGAGTACGAATTGCAGTAATAGGCCATAAGTACTAAATTTTAGTCTCGGGAAATTTATTGGAATTGTCACATGTGGCTATCAATTCTATTGGTATCATTCATTTCTTATATGCATAGCTCCTTAAGTACATTCTTAAGTTCCTCTGCAAAATTTAATCACATTTTGTTTATCGAGTGGAATGTGAGCCAAATTACTTATTGTTTCCCAATGTATTCTTTTTTCAATATCCCAATTTAGTTGATAGATGTGTCAACTTTGTTATTTGGGGCATATATATATATATATATATTTCTAATACGTGCAGTTCAATCATAAGATTTTGCATTTGGATATTTGAGTACTTAAATTGACTGCTTTAGAAACTCAATGTGGCATATTGTGGGTTTTCTTTCTGTGTCATGTTATCTACTTTTTACTCTCAGCTCACCGCTTTATTGGTTAAATTTTCTCTAAATTGTGTTATTTGTCTTCTTATTGATGGTTATTTTGCCTTGGGTTCTATTTTGGTTTTGAATACTTCTCCTGTTTATGCTAAATTGCTTTATCTATTTCCTCGTGTGATTTATGTGTGGTTGTCATTTATATAACTCGGTATAATCATTGAACTTCAAATTTTTTTAATTAAAATATTTATTTTTGATTTTTTAATATATAAAATTTGTCCTATTCACCTAACTTTAATTAACTCGACATAGTCAAACATGGACAAGAGTTGGATTGCATTAGGTAGCACAATTGATGGAAGGATAAATCGGGCATATTATGACGGGGTAATATCATTTCTTCATTTTGCAATGGTGGTTATCGATCGAGATGGTAAAATTTTGTACCCTTGTCAAAAGTGTGTGAATGTTGTTTGACAAAATTTTCAAATTGTTCAATTTCATTTGCTGCAACATGGGATTATTCCAACTTACACTATCTGGCACGAGCATACGGAACCCCATGAATCAAATGAGGCTCATCATCATGATATACTCGTTGAGGGTAATGAGGTTTTGGGAGGCATTGATGCCTTAGTAGAAGATCGAATAAGAAAGGAATCAACTAATACAACCTAGGGGAGAAGGTTTGCACTTTTGATAAATTATTGAATGATGCCAAACGTGAGGTGTACCCAAGTTGCACAAATTACACTTTGTTAAATTTTGTCATTGAGATACTTAATATGAAGGTAACAAACCATTGGAGTAATAAGTTAGTTGACATGATGATCAAGTTTTTAACAAAACTTTTACTGAAGGATAATTTGGTTCCAAAGTCAACTTATGAAGCTAAAAAAATACTACGTGAATTGGGTTTGTCATATGAGCTCATTAATGCTTGTGTAAATGATTGTGTGCTTTTTTGGAAGGCGAATGCAACACTGGATAAATGTCTAAATTGTAGGGCTTCTAGATACAAGACAGATCATGGTAGAGGTAAGAAGATCTCTTGTAAGGTCTTTCGATATTTTCCGTTAACATTGAGATTGAAAAGGCTGTACATGTCCAGGAAGAGAGCCGAGGATATGAAATGGTCCAAGAAAAAATATCTAGATGACGGTGTATTGAAGCATCCTGTAGATAGTGATGAGTGGAAGGAATTCGATTCATAACATCCTGAATTCGCCTTGGAGCCTCGAAATGTAAGGCTAGGGTTGGCTACTAATGGGTTCAACCCTTTCAGAAATATGAATAACTCATATAGTTTGTGGCCTGTCGTACTCATTTCGTATAACTTGCCACTGTGGTTGGCTATGAAGGATCCATTTTTCATGTTGTCATTACTTATTCTTGGTGAATCACAACTAGGAATTGATATTAATGTCTACATGAGACCTTTAGTGAATGAATTGAATGAATTATGGAAAAATGGTAAATTAACCTATGATGCCTCGATTGGTGAGACTTTCTACATACGTGCAGCTTTGTTGTGGAAGATACATGAAGTGCATCGTCCAACTCCTTAGTGCACTTTTTCTCTAGTTTACTCAAGATGACTTTTATAGTTTATTTAGTTTAGGTTGTTTATTTGGTTTTGTTTCGCTTGTATAGCTCTAGTTTTTTTAGTTTGGTGTCGTAAGACTTAGGGAATGCCCTTTATATATCTCTATATTTTATCATTGTATTTTATGACTTATTCACAAAAAAAAGAAAAAGAAAAAGGTAACTTATATTGCTTTTATGATTTTGCTTTAATTAGTTACTAACCAATCAATATTATGTCTTTAAAACAGTGCTTAGTAGACACCCTCATGACTTGACATGGGGGCTGAAGGTTCAAGCAATGGTTGAGAAAGATGGAAAGTTCAAAGTTTCCATACCACAGGAGTATCGTGCGCCAGTGAGGGATCATGCCTCTCAATTAGTCTCCAAAATTGGTGTTGAGGTCCATACACACTTGCCAGAATTTAGCATTTGCAGGTGGAAACACGTCAATGAAGAAGTTACGGCACCTATGTTTTAGCATCTAACGGTAAAAGTATTACATAATTGATTGAATTCATGTAATACAATTAATTACGACTTACAATATTTGTGGCTGTTACTGGGATCAATTTGAGATGCAAGGTGAATCCACGGATGTTAACAAAGCGGTGGCAACAAAGTGTGGACGGAGCTTGAGTACCCACACCTATAGAGTACGGAAAAAAATACTTGAGCCTTAAGAGTGCTGAGGGAGAGAAGTATGCTAGAAGCCACCCACCGCTTGGATGTGACCTCGAGAAATGGAAAAACTTTATTGATAGGAAGTTGAATGATAGCAATTGGCTGGTAAACTTTTCTTATGTTTATTTATTGTTGACAATTACCTTACATCTTCCTAATATATATATTTTTCTATTGGAACTTGCTCATTGTAGAAGCAATCAATAGCTACATTGACAATAGAAAACAATTGAAGACGAAGCATAGATGTAGGTTGAAGTCTCTTCTAGTTAGGGTACACAAGGCGATGCATCTTCTTTAATTTTTTATTTTTTATTTTATAATATGGTTTTATTACCATCATTCTTATTTAACTTACTAGTTGAAGAACAAAAATAAATAAATAAAATGAGGCAATTGCAAATGGGGACCGACTGCCAGAGTTGCCATGTGTTTACAAATCCACACACTTTAATGATGTCATAAAGCAATGGATTTCTCCGGGGTGCGAAAAGAATTTGTATGTATATTTACCTTTTGTATTAGGATGATTGCAATTTTTATTGTATCTTTATTCACTTTTCTATTTTTTTTTTCTTTTCAAAATGACAGGATAATATGATAAAGATCCAAGATGAACATTGCTCCCAACCTGGTGTGGTTCCAATTACTCCGGAGGAGCTATCTATGAAGGTGCTCAAGCGAAGATTGAGATATTTTAAAGGACTTGGGTTGAGGCCTTCCTTCTCTATCAGGACTACCAGTGCTTTGACTGACAGTGACTATGTAAGGTGTCTAGAGATGGAAATACAAGAGCAAAAGGAGGAAATTCATTCACAAAAAAAGGAAATTACAGCATAGAAACATGAAATTCAAGCACAAAAAGAGGAAATTCACAAAATAATGTGATAGCGAAAATGAATGGGTTGAGTGAGGAGCATTTGGAGATGACATCAAGCATAATGGAGTTTCATAAGAAGCAAGGTTTCAAAGGACAATTTAGAGGATAAGGCATCCCATGAACTCGAAGATTGCCTTTTTGGTAAGTCTTGCTTGTTTCATCTTTTCATTTTTCTAATGTTGGTTAATATATACTAGTTAAAGCACAACAGTTTAATTAATTATTAACTAAGATTTAACAAATTCCAAGATGTATTTAACGAAAATAGATTCATTAGTTACTTCTTACTTAGCATGACCCTTGTTAAAATACACACTAACCAAAATAGTTAGACAAAACTACGTGTTTACTTTTTTGTGTACTTTTGCTAGGCGGTGTTGGAGTTGCTATAAGTAAGTGATGTAATTAATAGGACCTTGCCACGTACAAAGGAACTTCTGGTTGTTAAGCTGGACTCATTGTAAACATAATTTGTATTGATATAGATAGAGAGGTCTATACAATGTATTTGTTTGTCATTTCATCTATTTGACAATAATTGGGTAGGGTATCATAGGAGGCATCATAAAAATATAGGTCTTGATCATTGCTTGCACCTTTCATCAGTTGGTAGCATTTTTTCCCCTCTACTCTTTTTTTTTTTTTTTTTTCATGTTGGTAGCATTTTTCCATCAGTTGTATTGACATAGATAGAAAGGTTTAGCATTTTTGTTTCCATCATTCCACTAACTTTGGGACCATTTAGAGATATTTTATTCAATTATGAACATCAGACCATTCAACATAGACTGATCATTTTAAATTTTTTGGGTAAAAATTTGTTCCCCAGTTTTCACTTGTTAATAGCCAGAGTTAAACAAGAAATAAAACAAGCATAGCCAACCAAAATAAAAATAAAAATCCAGCCAAGTCATTAACTGAGCAAGTTTATTAGGAAGGGAATTTGTTTATTGATGTAGTATATCATCATTAATTATAACTATGTCATGTTAAAGTAAGCTTACAGGGAGCACACCTAAATCTTAGATCTCTGAAAAAGGGTTGACTATCTTGAAACTATGATTCTCAAGTAGAGGTCCATTTCCTGGCCGCACAAAAATTATCACTTCCAAACCTGAAACATGTATTAGAATTCAAGTACCAGTGGTTAAGGCAATCTCAACCAATACCTTAGCGAATTTTTTAACATGAGTCGCAACTTTCAAATTTCAACTATTCTGCCTAATCAATGGTTTGGATCATTCAAACCTTTCCAAAAGATCAAAAGTTAAGCATCTTACTTGCTGCCTTGGTAGCTATAGCTTCTTGATAGACATCAGTCACAAATAAGATCTCTGATGGCCTATCTGCTCCCATGGATTTTGATATTTCAACATAACTACTTGTTTCTTTCTTGTTCCTGGACATAATAGTATTGAATGATGATTTAGCCAGAATGAAACAGTAATAGGATTGCTTTTTAAAACAAAGAAATGCATTCAAGGAGTGTGCAATATACCTCACTATGGTATCGAAAAATCCACACAAGTATTTTCTTAAGTCCCCATAATTCGTATCACCAAATATGAGCCTTTGTGCCAATCTGCTACCGCTGGAATATATGTACACCTGAGGAAAGATAAACAAGAGTAATAGTAACTTACACAAACAGCCATGGGAAATTAATTAAGTGCATGTGTAGGGAAATCAAAGTCACATAATCAAACCACCAAATCAGCAAAGCAACAACAAATGACCACAAGTCTTGCAAGATAATTGCAACCCATTCTAGGGCACAGAAACACACCAGAAAATAAAGTTGAGGAAACAATTAATGAAAAAAAAGGAAAAATCTCAAACCAACCTTGATGCCTAAAGCATGCCAGTTCTCAAGAGCTTCAGGTACATCATCAAAAACTATGGTCTTGAGTTCATTATTTTGGAATCCAGTTCTCCATATATGACCATGGGCACAAATTATTCTAAAAAAAATGCCATTTCATCATTTTTTTTTCTCATCAGTTCGCAGCATTTTTTCCTCCCCCGTGATATGGAGTGAAGTGCAAATTTTAACTCTGTTAAGAAATTTTGTGAAAAGTCAATATTACCCTTAATTTTCTACTCCCTCCGTCCCAAAATAATGGTCCCTTTTGGGGAATCCAACTTTTTTTGGTAGTACAATTATTGTATTTGAAAAAAGTTGATTTTCCAAAATTATCCTTTTGATAGTACATTTTTTGGAAATATCAATGCATAATTGTACTTTTTATGTTGTTTATTAATTTAAAAGAAGGGTAAAATAGAAAATTTATATTATTTTTGTACTTGATTTTTGAAGAGGGACTAATATTTTGGGACAATGAAAAATGGAATAAGGGACTAATATTTTGGGACGGAGGGAGTATCAAATTTCCTTGTCTATGACATCACTACCACATCCTTTATAACTTTGTCTCTCTAGTTTTCTTTCTTTTTCTTTTCTTTTCTTTTTCTTCCCCTTTCCTGTCCCCATGGTCTGTCCTATGTCATTCCTCTCCCTCCTCTCATATAACACCTATACACCTCTTGCCTTGAGGGATTAATTTATTTACAGTGATTTTTTTTCAGTACTAATTTAAGTTGTCTATTGTTAATTGTTAGTGATTGTTTTCTTGTCCTTTGTTCCTAACATAAAGTTTTGTTCCTAACATGAAGTTTGCTCTTATTCATGCAATCTTTTGTTATCAAATTTGTTATCCATATTGCTTATCATCAAGGATCACCTTAACTCTTTGAAGTTTTGGATTGTTATATGCATTTCTGCTAAATTGGTTTATAAAATAAATTATTTAAATATGATTTTAGATGTAATTGCTAATATATTAATGTTTTCCTTATTTATTTTGTTTGCTGATTAGTTTTTGAAGTTTGGAAGTATACTTGCAAATCAATCAAGTGTTGAATTATTTTTTTCCTGAACTGATACTTAGTTCTAGTTGTAAATCAAGATCAAGTGTTGATTTTTTATTTTTTATTTTTTTGTAGACTCCACGTTAGTTCATTTTGGGATTTGCTATGATGATTTTTTTTATTATACTTCATGGATTATTATTAAATTTGTTGGATGGATGTATTTTGACTAATACTATAAATTGTTTAGTAAATTTTTTTTGGTGGAATAGTGTATAATAGCTAGTCGATTTCATAGTACATTTAAAAGGATATTGTGATATGAGCAGGAATATTTGTGAAATAATAATTTTAATTGAAATATAAAATATGGAACAACAAGTTTAGTGACGAATTTTTTCGTCATATATACTTGTTATTATGACAGTGACTATTTGTCGCTAGTAAATATGTTTTGTGACAAAATTTATTGCAATTTATTTATGAATGTTTTCATTGATTTTGTTGTTTGGTGACTAAAAATTTTGTCACGTATACATATTTTTACCACGAAATATATTTTGTCACCCATGTCTGACTTTTGGAGACGAAAAACTTCATCAACCTTACATCTTACTGTGACAAAATTATTTCCTTATCAATGATCAATATGTAATAAATTTATTTGTTAACTAAAGTTATAAATATAGTATTGAATAACTAATTAGTGATGAAAATGAGGATTTTTGGTGATAAAATTTTTCGTCACTAAAGTAATTTCATTGGTGACGAAATTATTTTTCCTCATGGAGAGTTTTAGTGACAAATATTCAATGACGAAACCGGTGATGAAAATATTTCCTTAGGAAATCTCCAATAGTTCACCAAAAATTTCATCAAATCTGTGTAAAAAAATGGTGAATTTCTCTATTTGATATCGCCTACTCTAATGGAGGGATTTGGCTTTTCATCAAATTATCGGTCGATCGGACGGACGATCGGCAGGACGACCGGTTAGTTGACTAGTTAGTGCAAAATTTTCACTTGAGTTTACATATGAGAATGATCCTTTATGGTTGTTTATCTAACCATTTTCTATTCTATTTCCACCATTGTTTTGGGTCAAGGAAGCCATTGTCACGCCCTCAAAATAAACCCATAATAACCATAACATTAACATGCATTTATAAAAGAAAACGAATCATTTGAGTTATTCATCAGAGTATTCTTATTGAAAGACATCACATGTAACATCCTGCAACATCAAAATAAATGCCCTAAGGGCTTACATCTTTCCAAGCTAACACTTGGACACAAAAAGGATGAGTACTAACTCATTTACAAGTTAAGCCCTAGGCTTGAATGTTTACATGAAATCTCAAAAATAACAAAATAAAACATATAACTAAAGACAAGTCTTCAAAATCCCAAACATCAAATCCTTCCAGGCTAAGTCCGTGGAGGTAGCTTATCACCTGAACCTGAAAATGCTGTTCCCATAAAGGGTGAGCCACAGCCCAGTAGAAAAATACTAAACCAAATATAAGCATTGAATAAAGCTATAGCATTCAATAGATGGTTAACCAAGATAATCAATTTTATCATTAAACAGTCTCATGACACTAATGTCTAAGACACATTTCACTTTCCATTATTATCAACATGGCTCAGAACCTGGCCAAACTTACAACAGTGAATTATATATCATATTCACATTACTTCCAATATCAACAAAACAAATGAGACTCATGCTCATATCAAAACACTTCATACTTCCCATTTGATACACATTTTAGTGCTGTATCAATAATCATGTAAAAACACTTCAATATAATAAGCACACATAAAAATGGTGCTAATGGAGTCCATCCCCTATCTCCTCCCAAACAAAAATCCGGTTTAGAGGTCCATCCCCTATCTTCCCCTAAACCGTGGAGTACATCCCCTATCTCCTCCCAAACAATATGCATATGCAATGCTCAATCAATACATGTAATTTCTGTATTAATTCAATAGTCTAAAATTATGACTTAACAAATTGATTAGTTTCAATTTTCCCTAATCCGCATGCAATGTTTACAACAAGCACGACTATCCTCCACCGATAGCCCAAAACAGTTATTTCTAGACTCGAAAAAAAATAAATATACCAACAATTCAATAGGCGAGTGATTTATATTATCCAACTACACCATTTAATCAATAAATTCCCCAATTTCATGGATTTAACCAAATTCCCCAATTTCCTTAAATTAATTACTCAAATCAATTTAGTAATTCAACTAGGGTTTGTTTCCAAAATTTTCAAAGTGTCCCCAACCTATCAAAATGCCAAACTTAGAACAAAGCATATAAAATGGAGTAGGAAAATCCCTACCTCGAAGAAAATAACCCGTATGGAGAAGATGGAGATGAAGACCAAAGACCAACGTGCTCCAAATCCCAAGTTTCTCAGATTAAAACGAAGCCCTCAACTCACTCTAACTTTTTAATAAAGGATCAAAGGTAGAAACTCACTCTAAGTAGATCAATCGAAAGAGAGAAGGTGTGTAGAGGGAGAGAGAGAGATAAAAACACTCCAGGGGCGGTTTTTAAAAAGTTATGAAGGAAAAGTAGGTCAAAAAGTGATCCAAAAAGTGAAATCACGGACTGATATAATCGACTCTACGCTCGAGCGTAGAAAGCCCCGCTCGAGCGTAAGACACAGAATCATGCTCGAGCGTGAAGAAAGCCGCTCGAGCGTCGATTGCACCCTTCCAGAAGTTTTGCAGGCGCTGCACCCGCTCGAGCGTCAAACTCCCTGCTCGAGCGGAGGAGCAAAAACAAGGGATCACGCTCGAGCGTAAAAACTACCGCTCGAGCGGAAGAACTGCAGAGCAAAATACTGGGAGATGGAAATTCCCGCTCGAGCGTCAAAAATACCGCTCGAGCGGAGAAGCAACAACGAAGGGACCGCTCGAGCGTTAAAACTTCCGCTCGAGCGTGAAGGCCAAAATCTGGGCATCACCTATCGGCATCTAAAATCAACCAACCTGTAACAGACCCGTCCAACACAACCTATACTTCAAATACAAAGAGATTAAAGGACAACAACAACCAATAAGTAATGACAGGATCCACGGAACCTAAATCCGGATACAATAATTTAAAGAGAAAAGACCGGGGTCGCTATAACCTCCCCTCCTTAAAAGAATTTCGTCCCCGAAATTAAGCACAAGGTTTCGAAAACAAGTTTTTCTCAAATTCCAACAATATGATAACTCACTAATAAACAACTTGACCCAACACCGGCCATTCCATCTCTTAACAAAGAGGCATGCCACAATATGAAAAACAACCATATATTTCAACCTGCATTAACACTATGCAATTTTCTTTCAATTTCAACAATTTTCAATATATTCAATATATACAATGTTCCCTTAAACTTCCATTTCGAGGCAAGTTCCAAAATATTTCCATTAACCAAAACATTCTAAATGTTTTACAGCTTAAGACATATATAAAAAGCTTTAAAGTTCGACAATATTACAAAATCTAACTACAAGGTTACAAATCAATAAACATGTCCGGATATTTCTCGCGGACTTCCAACTCACGTTCCCATGTGGCTTCCTCCACCCCGTGATGTTTCCACAAAACTTTCACCAAAGGAATGGTCTTGCCTCGCAAGACTTGATCCCGCTTATCCAAGACCCTAACCGGTCTCTCCTCATACGAGACATCCTCATCAACTACTAAATCGGTCCAATCCAATACATGTGATGGATCCGGCTCATACTTCCGCAGCATACTCACATGAAACACGTCATGTACTCCGGACAACTGCGGCGGCAAAGCTAAACGATAAGCAGTCTCGCCAATCCTCTCAAGGATCTCAAAAGGACCAATGAATCGAGGGGACAACTTCCCGCTCTTCCCAAACCTCATCAATCCCCGTCTTGGTGATATCTTCAAAAAGACATGATCACTTACCTCGAACACCAAAGGTCTCCTCCTACGGTCGGCATAAGATTTTTGACGACTCTGGGCTGTAACAAGCCTCTTACGGATAAGCTCAACCTTCTCCGTCGTTTCCCTCACTAACTCCAGACCCAACAGAGGTGCATCACCCACCTCGGCCCAACAAACAGGAGACCTACACGGTCGGCCGTATAAGGCCTCAAACGGTGCCATACCGATACTAGACTGGAAGCTGTTGTTGTAGGCAAACTCCACTAATGGCAAGTGCCTCTCCCACGACCCGCTAAAGTCAAGAACACAACCCCGAAGCATATCTTCAAGGATCTGAATAGTACGCTCGGACTGCCCATCAGTCTGAGGATGATAAGCTGTGCTAAAGGTCAACTTAGTACCTAAGGCGCTCTGCAAGCTCTGCCATAATCTGGCAGTAAAACGAGGGTCCCTATCGGAGACGATCGTCACTGGAACCCCGTGCAACATCACTATGTCTCGAATATACAAGTCGGCAAGATGATCTACTGAATCTCTAACGCGCATAGGAATGAAGTGCGCCGACTTAGTCAACCGGTCTACAACCACCCAAATAGCATCACTGCCCCGCTGAGTCCTTGGAAGACCTACAACGAAGTCCATAGTGACATGCTCCCACTTCCACTCGGCAATAGGCAAGGGTTGCAACAAACCCGCTGGCCTCTGATGTTCGGCCTTCACTTGCTGACAAGTAAGGCACTTAGATACGAAAGCTGCCACATCTCTCTTCATACCCCGCCACCAAAACTGGCGACCCAAATCCCGATACATCTTAGTACCTCCCGGATGCACCGCAAGGCGTGAATGATGAAACTCTCGGAGTACCTCCTCTCGATGAGACTCTGGCACAAACAGACGGTCTCGGTATCTCACACTCAGGTCGGGATACACCGTCAAACCTTTCTCAACCTTCCCACCAGAAATCTTCTCACGGAGGGATTCTACCTCAGGGTCGCCCCTCTGAGCCTCTAACACTCGAGTCCCAAGTGTAGGTTGCGCAACAACAGAAAACAAGGCCGCAGCCTCAACGGATTCGCCCAGAAGCAAATCAAACTCTCCAAGTGCACCTAACATCTCCCACTCTCGGATGGCTATACTAGCTATGTCACCAACAGGTTTCCTGCTAAGGGCGTCGGCCACCACATTGGCCTTTCCCGGATGATAATGCAATTCAAAGTCATAATCCTCAATAAATTCCATCCACCTCCTCTGCCTCAAGTTCAAGTCTTTCTGTGTGAACAGATATTTCAGACTCTTATGATCCGAGAATACCTCGAACCTCTCACCGTAAAGATAATGTCTCCAAATCTTCAAGGCAAATATCACAGCTGCTAACTCTAAATCATGCGTAGGGTAATTCTTCTCGTGAACTTTCAACTGACGTGAGCCATAGGCAACCACTTTCCCCTCTTGCATTAACACACAACCAAGACCCTCTCGTGAGGCGTCACAATAGACTGCATAACCCAACCCTCTCTCCGGAATAATCAAGACTGGAGCAGTGGTCAGTCTAACTTTCAACTCGTGGAACGACTTTTCACAAGTCTCACTCCAAACAAATTTGACTCCCTTCCGAGTCAATCTAGTCAAAGGCGAAGCTAATCTGGAGAAATCTCTTACAAACCGGCGATAATACCCAGCTAATCCCAGAAAACTGCGGATCTCAAACACACTCTTAGGCTGTACCCAATCTTGCACTGCCTCTGTCTTGGATGTATCAACAGACACCCCTTCCCTAGAAACTACATGGCCTAAGAACTTCACCTCCTCTAGCCAGAACTCACACTTCCCAAACTTAGCATAAAGCTGATGGGCTATAAGTAAATCAAGCACCACCCTCAAGTGTTCCTCGTGCTCTTCCTCTGAAGGTGAATAGATAAGGATGTCGTCCACGAAGACGACTACAAAACGATCTAGAAATTCCCGGAATATCCGGTTCATCAAATCCATAAATACTGCCGGTGCATTGGTAAGCCCAAATGGCATCACCAAAAACTCATAGTGGCCATACCGCGTACGGAATGCCGTCTTTGGAATATCCTCCTCCCTGACTCTCAACTGATGATAACCTGATCTCAAGTCTATCTTCGAGAAACAACGGGAACCTTTCAATTGATCGAACAGATCATCTATACGGGGCATAGGGTACTTATTCTTAACCGTAGCCCGATTCAATTTCCGGTAATCTATACAAAGCCTCAAAGCACCACCTTTCTTTTTAACAAAGAGGGCCGGTGCTCCCCAAGGCGAAACACTAGGACGTATAAAGCCTTTATCTAGTAACTCCTGGAGTTGGATCTTCAACTCAACTAACTCAGCTGGGGCAAAACGATAAGGTGCCATAGAAATCGGCGCCGTGCCGGGCACTAAGTCAATAGAGAATTCAATCTCTCGATGCGGTGGCAAACCAACAAGATCCTCGGGAAAAACGTCCGAGTACTCACACACCACCCTTGGCAACACAATCTGAGTCTCACCGTCCTCACTAATCGAAAGGTTAGCAAGTAGACCACTAAGCTCACTCCGTCCTCGCGGAACATACCCCGGTGGCAAAACACTACCAACACGGTCCCCCAGAAAATGAAAACACTCACCATTCACGGTACAACAAGTGACTCTCTGGCGGTAGCAATCAATAACTGCCCGGTATGACGATAACCAGTCCATACCCAAAATAACATCGAAACCTCTCATAGGCATAACTACAAAGGAAAATGGGATTCTATGGTAATCAACCTCTATATCACAACCCCTAACACCGTGTTTCAAAATCAATTCACCCCCAAGAGGCGACACTACACAAATAGGAGATGCTAACTGTGCTAACTCCAACTCCAAAACAGATGCAAATGCAGCAGACACAAAGGAATGAGATGCACCCGTATCAATCAAAACATTAGCAACCGTGTTGCAAAACAAGAAAGTACCTCTCACAACAGATGGAGCCGGTACAAGATCCTGCGTGGTAACAGCATACACGCGCCCAGATGACCTCTGATCAACCTGCTCACCCCTAGGAGCATAAGATTGCTGCACCGACTGAGACGATGAAGCCCCCTGATTGGCCCTCGAGGCCTGACCCGACTGAGCTGGCTGTTGATCCTGAATCTGCCTCAAACCAGATGCACCAGGTGTGCCACCCAACTGCGGGCAATACCTCTTCATATGCCCTGGCTGACCACACTGATAACACGAGAGTGGCTGGCCTCTACCCTGACTCTGGCTCTGAGATCGAGCCGAAGATGATGCTGCTCTCTGCACTCCTCCCCTCTGAGGACAAACTGGAGACTTGTGGCCCAGCTGACCACACTTGAAGCAGGTAATGTCTCCTTGACTGCCTTTCCCCGAACTAGCACTCGGCACAGGAAAAGTCGATCTAGAAAAGCTACTCTGAGACTGTTGGGGATTAAAACCCTTCTGTCTCCTACCATCACTCTGACCATCCTGACTCCTCTTGGAGCCCTTCTGTCCTTCCTCCTCCTCCTGCATCATGATTTCCATGTGGGCTGCAGCATCAACCAAACGCCCATAATCCCGAATCATAGTTCCCCCAACTCTCAGCTTGAGGCCACGCCTCAACTTCCTCTCAAACTCAATACAACGGCGTTCCTCAGACGCCACCAATTCAGGTGCAAACCTGGATAAACTAGTAAATGCAGCCTCAAACTCGGCCACTGAAGAACTCGACTGCTTAAGCTGGCAGAACTGGTCTCTCAGCTTCTCCCTAACTGCTGGAGATAAGAACTTCTCCTGGAAAGCATTCACAAAAGCCTCCCATGTACCTCCTATACGCCCCTTAGTGAACTTCCACCACTGACCCGCATCCCCCTTCAACTGGAATGATGCCAAGGTCACCTTCAACCCCTCGTCTTCGATGCCAAGCATCTCAAACTTCTTCGTTGTCTGTTCGAGCCATTCATCTGCCTTAAGTGGCTCTTTAGGATCACCCACAAATTCATCCGGATTAGACCGGAAGAACTCCCTCTTCAGAAAGGAAGGTCCTGCATCCCCAACAACAACCTGGGCTTGATTCTCAGCCCTAAGAATGCCTACTGACTCCCTGAATGCCCCTGCTATCTCTCGGGCTAAAGCGCCCATAGCCTGCTGGCCTACTGGCTCGGCCACATTGGCCTGACCAATTCCCTCATGAACTGCCGGAATCTCCTCTGGCACCGGTACCTCTTGCCTACCCGGCCTACCACGCCTACCGCGTCCTTGTCCTCGTCCTGACATCCTAATAAAGGAAACAAACAAAGACGTTAGCACATTAATAAATGTGCCGAAACTAAACACTCGCGTCCTAATGCATTGGACAAAAATAATTCATTCCACGTAAGCACATAATCACATAAACACCTACGAATTTCATTCCTGGATAATAATAGTCCCGAAGCGTTACTATAGTTCCGGTTGGAAATAGCATTGATCAAGTGCCTTTCCAACAAGACTACTAGAAACTTAAAGGTCCAATTAACATCCTAGAAACTACGTTCCATACCCACATAATCACATAAACATGCTATCATATAAGCACATAACAGTACATCTAAGTCTCTATCAAGCGAGACGAACCCATTGTGATACTAATCACTTCCCACGTACCCAAAGTATTCGAACCCGGTACGCTCTGATACCAAGTTGTCACGCCCTCAAAATAAACCCATAATAACCATAACATTAACATGCATTTATAAAAGAAAACGAATCATTTGAGTTATTCATCAGAGTATTCTTATTGAAAGACATCACATGTAACATCCTGCAACATCAAAATAAATGCCCTAAGGGCTTACATCTTTCCAAGCTAACACTTGGACACAAAAAGGATGAGTACTAACTCATTTACAAGTTAAGCCCTAGGCTTGAATGTTTACATGAAATCTCAAAAATAACAAAATAAAACATATAACTAAAGACAAGTCTTCAAAATCCCAAACATCAAATCCTTCCAGGCTAAGTCCGTGGAGGTAGCTTATCACCTGAACCTGAAAATGCTGTTCCCATAAAGGGTGAGCCACAGCCCAGTAGAAAAATACTAAACCAAATATAAGCATTGAATAAAGCTATAGCATTCAATAGATGGTTAACCAAGATAATCAATTTTATCATTAAACAGTCTCATGACACTAATGTCTAAGACACATTTCACTTTCCATTATTATCAACATGGCTCAGAACCTGGCCAAACTTACAACAGTGAATTATATATCATATTCACATTACTTCCAATATCAACAAAACAAATGAGACTCATGCTCATATCAAAACACTTCATACTTCCCATTTGATACACATTTTAGTGCTGTATCAATAATCATGTAAAAACACTTCAATATAATAAGCACACATAAAAATGGTGCTAATGGAGTCCATCCCCTATCTCCTCCCAAACAAAAATCCGGTTTAGAGGTCCATCCCCTATCTTCCCCTAAACCGTGGAGTACATCCCCTATCTCCTCCCAAACAATATGCATATGCAATGCTCAATCAATACATGTAATTTCTGTATTAATTCAATAGTCTAAAATTATGACTTAACAAATTGATTAGTTTCAATTTTCCCTAATCCGCATGCAATGTTTACAACAAGCACGACTATCCTCCACCGATAGCCCAAAACAGTTATTTCTAGACTCGAAAAAAAATAAATATACCAACAATTCAATAGGCGAGTGATTTATATTATCCAACTACACCATTTAATCAATAAATTCCCCAATTTCATGGATTTAACCAAATTCCCCAATTTCCTTAAATTAATTACTCAAATCAATTTAGTAATTCAACTAGGGTTTGTTTCCAAAATTTTCAAAGTGTCCCCAACCTATCAAAATGCCAAACTTAGAACAAAGCATATAAAATGGAGTAGGAAAATCCCTACCTCGAAGAAAATAACCCGTATGGAGAAGATGGAGATGAAGACCAAAGACCAACGTGCTCCAAATCCCAAGTTTCTCAGATTAAAACGAAGCCCTCAACTCACTCTAACTTTTTAATAAAGGATCAAAGGTAGAAACTCACTCTAAGTAGATCAATCGAAAGAGAGAAGGTGTGTAGAGGGAGAGAGAGAGATAAAAACACTCCAGGGGCGGTTTTTAAAAAGTTATGAAGGAAAAGTAGGTCAAAAAGTGATCCAAAAAGTGAAATCACGGACTGATATAATCGACTCTACGCTCGAGCGTAGAAAACCCCGCTCGAGCGTAAGACACAGAATCATGCTCGAGCGTGAAGAAAGCCGCTCGAGCGTCGATTGCACCCTTCCAGAAGTTTTGCAGGCGCTGCACCCGCTTGAGCGTCAAACTCCCCGCTCGAGCGGAGGAGCAAAAACAAGGGATCACGCTCGAGCGTAAAAACTACCGCTCGAGCGGAAGAACTGCAGAGCAAAATACTGGGAGATGGAAATTCCCGCTCGAGCGTCAAAAATACCGCTCGAGCGGAGAAGCAACAACGAAAGGACCGCTCGAGCGTTAAAACTTCCGCTCGAGCGTGAAGGCCAAAATCTGGGCATCACCTATCGGCATCTAAAATCAACCAACCTGTAACAGACCCGTCCAACACAACCTATACTTCAAATACAAAGAGATTAAAGGACAACAACAACCAATAAGTAATGACAGGATCCACGGAACCTAAATCCGGATACAATAATTTAAAGAGAAAAGACCGGGGTCGCTATAGCCATGTTACAGAAGTACCCAAGAGAGGAGAGAGGGAAATCTCTCTCTGGAGTTGTTGTTCTCGAATTTCAATGCCTTTTTCTTTTTTTCTTTTTTTTTCACGATCAAACCAAACAGAGCGTAGGAAAGAAAATTAGAGAATTGAGATGAACCTAGTTTCACATACCGGGTTATGAGCATGTTGAAGAAGGTACGGATTGTGTTTGGAAGCAAGACGATTGGTGTGCTTGTGGTGGGTGGTTTGTGAAGGCGGCTTTTGAGACTGTTTAGCCATGGCAAGGACCTTGTGGTGGGAGTGAATGGGTCATCGGGATTGGACTGAAAAAGGCCAAGAAAGTAAGGCAACTCGTAGATCCTTGTGGTGGGGGAGAGAAAGCGGCGAAGAGAGGAATGGAATGGAATAGGAGTCTTTGGATACAAATCCATGACATACGGGCAGAGCTCAATATATGAACACCCACATCCTCAAAGCATATCAAAATCTAGATCAGTTTTGGCTAGTGTTCAATTAACCGGATGATCGAGGGGACCATCGGCCAGACGTCCAGCTGATCGGCCAGACGTCCAGCCGGTCGTCCAGTGAGTCCCACGCCCAACGTCCACGCACAATAAACTGGTGAACGCTTCTCAGATCCTTAGTTTGATGAAACATTTCACATTTTCTCAATTTGATACCGTTTTGATGAAATCATTGAAACATAAAAAATGTCACTTTTTCATTAAATTTAAATTTGGTGATGCATCTGATGAATCATTGAAAATGATCATACAAATATCTAAAATGGCGAAATTAATTTTTTAAAGAAAAAAAAGTATCATTCAACATCTAACTTATTGTAATGGAATCTGAGAAAAGAAGGATCTTCCACACTCTCGTGTGGAGAGAGAAAATAGTACTATGATTAAAATTTGTGTGACAATCCATGTGACCTACTACTTGCCCAATAAAATGTTAAATTAGCAACCAAGAATATCAGGAGAGTAAAGACAAAAAACGACTTAAAAATAATACACATTGTCACATTGACTTGACGCGACATCTTCAGAAGATGCCAACCACCACTCCACTCGTGACTCGCTAAAGCCTTCCAACAGCCACCTACGCCTTACCAATAGGAACGAGCATGAGCATCATCAACGGTTAATTGATGAAAAATAAAGCTAAAGTTAAAAGTATGAGCACCATCAGCGGCTAACTGATAGAAAATAAAGTTAAAATCAAATTTTAATAATTAACAGTGTAAATTTTTTTATAGAATAATAAGGTTGTTTCAACGGTAAAATTATTATTTTTTAACTTAAGTGAATGATTGAAGAGAAGGTCGATTGAAAGATTGGCATGCTTTAAAATTCTGCAACTTTAACACTTTCTATAACTTCAGTTGGTTAACCAGGCAGTCGATCACCAACTTTTTAGAATTGTTGCGTTGATAGTTTTAATTATAAATAAAATTAGTGTCAAATTTGACAGAAAAATATATAATTTAACAGTTATGATAGTTCACAGTTGGAAATTAAAAAAAAAGAAAGAAAATAAACTCCATACTATTTTATAGGGTAAATTACTAATACACTTCTCGAGATTTGATTAAAATACAAATCATCTCCTGTAGTTCTAGAAATTACATTCAATCCCCTGAGATTTCTAATTACATAACAAATCGCCCTTTTATTAATAAATCATCAAGTTAATTAACAGTTTTTAATGATGCTATAAATATGTTTCAATTAATAATTTAGGTAATTTTATTATTACATATAAGAGAAATTATGATTTTTTTTTAAGTTAATTTTGTTAAATAAATTTTTTTAACAAGGGAATATTTGTAATTTTTCAAATTACAGGAGGCAATCTATACTTTAAGCAAATCTTAAGAGGTGTATTTATAATTTATCCTATTTTATAACAATAGCAACTCCAATACTTCACCGTTGAAATTGCTCTAAGGTTCTTGATCTATATGGTAACTAGCGTATGCACAGGCACGGTGTAAATAATATTAGGATTAGAATATAATTGTAATCCCAACACTATTTAAATTTATTTGTTAATTTGATAAAATCTCAAATTTATTACAAAATTTTGGAGTTCACACAAAACTCCTCACGAAAACTTGCTTGTGCTTATATAATATATCACTAGATAGATAGATGTGCCTGACATACATACAATTTCCACGAACATACATACAATATTATTTTTGCTTATATAATTATATAGAAATTGTATGTATGCCCGTAATGTTCCAGTGTATTACGGGCATACATACATTGTATGGAAATATGTGTAAAATATATTGAACAAAAAGGAGAAAATAAAAAAAAATAAACAAATAGAGAGAAAAATAAAAATGGGAGAAAATAAAAAGATAAAAAGAAAAGAGGGAGGAAGGTGGGATCGTGAGATCATGGGATAATGGAAGGATGTGTGAGAAAAGAAAAAAGTAAGAGAGAGAAGCGGGAAAGTAGAAAATGCACATGTAAGACATTTTTTAGAAAATACATTTCAGCTATTGTTTTATAATTTGAACAGATCTGAACCATTCAAATATCATAGTAGGACAAAAATATGTTGAATATTCAAAAACCATCTTACTTTATTATATAGATGATGAAGATTTATATAAGGTCTAAATTTACGAAATCTATCACGTATTCAATATATTTACAAATAATAATTAATTGTTAAAATTCATTTAATTTGTGGACTAAAAAATTCATTAATATAATCTCCATTACACACAGTAAAATTTGGCTTCTAATTCTGGGATCTTGGACTTTTCCATATAATATGAATAAAAATAAGTGAACAAAAAGGAGAAAAATAACAAACAAATAGAAAGAAAAATAAAAATGTGAGAAAATAAAAAAAAAAGAAAAAAAAAAGAGAAGAATGTGGGATCATGAGATCATAGAAGGATGGGTAAGAAAAGTAAAAAGTAAGAGAGAAAAGCGGGAAAATAGAAAATGTACATGAAAAATATTTTTTGAAAAACATATCTCAATCGTTGTTTTATAATTTGAATAAATTTAACATGTCCAAATGTCTTAGTAGGAGGATAAATTCAAAAATCATCTTACTTTATTATATAAATGGCAAAATATGCATTTACAAAAGGAAAAAAAAAAAACTAAATAATATGATAGAGATATTTATGAAATAATAAATTATTTTGACCTATCTTTTAATTTAAAATGATTGGATACAAGTCTGCTACAATACCCCTATAAATAATTTTTTTTTTTTTTTAAAAAGGACAAAATAGAAAGGTGAAAAATAAGACCCATTCCATGAACAGTTAAATCACGGTAGAAAATGGCTCAATTTCCTTATTCAACTGCGCTGCATACCCCCAGTGGGGGTCGCGCCTCCAGTGACGCGGCGCGCCCTCACTGGCTGAAAACTTTAAAAAAAAAAAAAATAATTTTTTTTTTGGATCAATCCGGGGACCCCCAGTAGGGGTAGGAAGCATTAATCTTTCCTTATTATACAGTAGATAGATATAGTTTATTTATTTATTTGTATATAATTATTTATATATACAATAACCTAACCAAGGCAATCAAAAGAGTTACAATAATGATTGAGACTTTTACAAAATACAACTCTCATATTCTCAAAATAATTTGTAGGTTCGTTTGGGAAGATGGTTTGTGGCTATTTTAGCCGCAACAAACAAAACATGACATTCAACACATACTCTTTACACTATTCTCTTACAAAAAAAAGTTAAAAAGCCAAAAAACTCTTTCCAAACCAAGCTTTTTAGCCCAGGCTAAAATAGCCAAAAAAAACTAAAAAGCCAATCCACTTCCCAAACTAACCCTGAACCATAATTAAAAAGCCAATCCACTTCCCAAACTAACCCTGAACCATTTATGTCAGACACAACTCTAAAAAAAAATTCAAACACATCAATACATTAGTGGGGTCATGAGGGTCATCTTTTGCGAAGATCCCAAATATTTTCCAAAAAAGTTAAACAAAGATATGCATTGATAGAGACTCTTCCAATTACAACTCCTTCTTCACACACACGTGACATGGGTGATTAAAAAAAAAAAAAAAACTAGCCAATGAGAGAAAAAAAAGGTCAAAGGAGATGGGAGAAAAAGGAGCTTTGAAACATTTTTCTTATTTATTTTCTAAAACAGGGAAGCAACTTACACGCTTAACGAAATGATACACTGCCCCAAAAAAGCAAAGCAGTTACATTTTCTTTGGCTTTGCTCTTTTACCTATTTAACCTGCAAACCAGTTTCTTTCTTTCATTTTCTTTGCCTTTCCTCTTCACCTTCAACTCCTTTTCCCCTCATTGGAATCTCTCTGCCTTCATTCCCAGCTGCCAAAGCAACCTCAGCATCAGCCTCCTCTGCTTTCTCTCTATACTTCTTATATATATCCCCTTTGTAAAATTCTCGAGTTCTCGCAACCAAGATTAGTGAAGCAAGAGCTCCAAAGAAGGTCACACTAGCCAAAATCACAAAAGCAATTCTATAACAATGATCACCAATGCAAGTCAATTCCTTCACGGACGATCGAGTCAATCCCTTTCTCTCTAGCTCCTTCAATGCCTCGCGGTCATATAAAGGCCCGGTGGCCTTCACATTTAGAATGTAGGACCCGAGAGGACTAGCCAATTGCCCACAATTGAACAATGTAGAGTAGTACTTTAGCCCAAAGAGCTCCGATATGATAGCGAAAAGCAATGGCAATTGTGCGCCAAATGAGAACCCAATGATCACTGATGCCACGTAGACTGAACCTGGGACTGGGAATGCGATGAGGAGGAGGCCGATGCACGACAAAAAAAGGACTAGCGTCATCATAAGCGTCCTCGGAAATCTGTACTTTGCGAGCAAGGTTTCAGAAACAAAGCCAGCGAAGATTCTGCCGAAGTAATTCCATATGCTTAAAAGCGAAACGAATGTTTTTATTGTTTTCTGTGGGTATCCGAGTGACTCCCCAATCTGTCCTAAATTGTCCACAGCGGTAAGACTCGAACCCAGACCGCAAAATGTTGCAAGAAACAGAATCAGCATGTCAGTGCTTAAAAGTGCTTGTAAGATTGTGTAGTCCTCTCCTCTTTCCGGCTTATTAAAAAAGGTCTCTGCAAAGCAAGAAGAAGAAGAAGTCTTTTTCTCTTCTGGCTTTATTGTCGGTTCTTCTGAGTGTTTTGGCTCTGCAATTGATTGAATCTGGGTTGATATTGAAGTGGGATTTTTGCCTTGGGCTTTCCAAAGAACAAGCTCTTCTCTAATCGCGATAAAAAGAGGAACAAAGAGTAAAGCACAAACAACAGCAACACTACCCGCATAAGCAGCTTGTGGAAAAGTCACCAGTTTCTGACATATAGTCATGACCATTAAAAACAGAGCTAGCGCAATCGAAACATAGAGAAAATGGTAGAAGATTGTGAGCTCATTGGGCTGCCTGACAACCTTCAAATTCCGAATTGTATACACAAACACCACCGATATTGCGGCGGGAAGCCAAGCGATGAGGAGGATGAGAGACTTGGAGTCATTTCCATAGATGGCTAAGTAAATTTGAGTCATGATAGCTCCACTTAGCCCTGTAAAGCCCTTCAAGAGTCCCAGCATTATGCCCCGGCTCTCCGGGAAGTTCCTCACGGAGGTGACCAGAGCTCCGGTATTGGCAAAGTTCTGGGAATTGGCTCCGATGCAGATGTAAAGACACATCTGCCAAACTTTTGGCTTGCCGATTTTTCCGGTGACGGCCAGCCATATCATGAGGTAGCCAGTGAAATTCATCGCCGAGCCGACTAAGAGGACGAACCATGTCGGAGTTACCTCGGCGATGAGGCCAGAGAGGACACCAACATTGGCGCCGAGGTCTTTGAAGAAACCTAGGAGGTTGAGGGTAGTTTGGTCGTATCCGAGGGCGGATTTTATGTCTTTGGAGTAAACTCCGAAAAGGTATGTTGCACCGGCTCCGGCCATGATGAGGAAGGAGGCGAAGAGGGAGAACCACCGCCCGCGGACGACGTGGACTGTGAAACCGAAGATATCAAAGCCCCGGCCACCACCACGGACGGCCGAGGCTGTGGTGGTTGGGGCTTCACCCATTTTTTTAGTTTCTTAGATGAGAAGTTGCAATAGATAAGGCAAGAGAAGATAATATATAGACTTTCGGTAAGGATTTTCTGTCTAAAAAATTATGTGTTCTTCTTAAATTTGTATGTAATTGATGAACAAAAATGTTTCCCATCCTAAATATTTTATTAAAATTATATTAAATACTTGTATGGATGTCAGTCTCACATATATGAATTTTACACTCATGTAAATATTGAGTAAATTTTTTGGAAAACTATTTTGTATTTTTAATATTAGTTATGGAGAACGTAAAAATCTTAAATATAAAAATCTCAGTTAATTAATTGATTGAAAAGATGTATTGGTCAGTACAGGAAGACATATATATCAACAGTGATTGAAATCCTATTTTTTAGAGACTCTCATAACCCCTTTTAAATCTCCATGATTGATGGTGTGAATCTCACACATAGATGAGTGAATCTCACACCTACAACAATAGTTGAGATCTAAAGAGAGCCGTGGAGATCTCAAAAAAATGGCGTCTCAACCAATTTCCAAATATACATTGGGGTACTTACTAGTGGGCTGGTAAGAGGGTGGGCCAGGAGGTTTAATGAATATCTAAATTGGAGCATGGAAAGGCAGCTCCTCTAATTCCCTCCTTGAAATGGTAGAGAGAGCTAACAAACTATAACAAGCACGAGGCAAGAATAAGTCAACACAAACGGCATGACTGAGGAGTTTGTGGTAACTCTGCTAATTTGCCATAAAAAACTATAACAAGCGTGAGGCAAGAATAAGGTCAAGTTTGGGAAGATCTAAAAAAGTTAAAAAGTCAAAAAGTTACTTAAAAAGTTAAAAAGTTAACACTATTCACCAAAAGTCAACAATTACGGCTGCACAACTCCCAATTCAAATTTTTCTCTACAAATCAATTTTTACAATTTTTTATTACACATTTTTCAATAAAAAGTCAAAAAGTTAACCCAAACATCTATATTTTCAACCTCAATTTTTTAGTCCAAAAAGACAAAAAGTACACTTTTTTAGTCTTCCCAAACTTGGCCTAAGTCTACACACAGAGCATGACTGAGGAGTTTGTAGTAGCTAATTTGCCATCAATCTAGGAGAGTGAATTGGAAGATCTTTTGTTATCAGAATTCCCAATTTCTTTCTGTGATTTATTTTGTTGGGCATGAATTTCTGCTCTCTCTCTCTCTCTCTTCACCTTTTATATGAATTTATTCACATGTGACGCTTGTATTATGTGTAAAATATGATGAATTTGTTTGCCGAATCTGAAAAGTGCTTTCAAATTTATTGTTTCCATAAATAATTCACTACTTAGAAAACACCCAAAAGGTATTTTTTGAAAATTTAAAAATTGTCTGGCGCAAAAACGAAGACATTGGTGTTTTAGAGCAACACTATTTTGACTTTTCTCCACTCCTTTTGTTTGTGCTTTCACCGAATTTTCAGTCTGTTTTATATACATAAAATAAATAAAGGCAACAAGAAGCAAGTTTCTCCCCCAAAGCCTCTTATGGTTAGGAGTGAGCAGCGAATATATCGATTCATTAAAATTGATCGAATCGAATTGATTTGTCGCATTTTAGACGGATGCGTGATGACGAGCGGACGGTTGCGGATTGATTTTCTCCAATCCGTCAATCTGGCAGACGGATGGCGGATTTGAGATTCCTTTGACCGCAACCGAACCGCCAAACCGCGAGCACCCCTAGTTTGAATTGTTTTTATATTTTAAGAACCACAGATTGTAATATTTTATGTGGATGAGGCATGCTGTGATTGTGGTATTCTAAAGTTTTAAACTTTCTTACTTTGGATGAGGCATGCAGTGATTGTAATATTTTTTTAAGTCATTGATTATAATACTTTCTTCTTTTTTTTTTTTTTTGAGGAAGTACACAAGTTGAATTATATAGAAAATTTATAAAATTTTAAACCGCCAAACTGATTCGCATCTATTCGCCAAACCACTAAACCGCTCAATCCATATCCGCCGAATTGGCGGACGGATGCGGATTGATTTTCTCCAATCCGCCAATCTGGCAGACGGATGGCGGATTGGAGGTTCCGTGGCCGCAACCGACCCGCGCCCACCCCTAATTCAAACCATCAAAACCATAAACAACGCAGTAGTAGAGATTGTATGTCTCTGTATTATTACATCTATATCTGTTTTTGAAAACAAAAACCAACCAGCATATATCATATTTTCTATTTATTATTTTTAGAGATAGATTTAAAAACTAAAAAATATAGATAAATAATACATTTATTTTTTTCAATTCAAAAAAATTTCAAGTTAAAAGCTTTTTTTCAACAGAATATTTAAACTCTTTTTTAATTAAAAACACAAATAGAATATTTAAACAAACTGAAAACACAAATTCTTATAATATAGGTTTGGGATCGCTCGGCTAAAGAAATATTTTATAAAGAGGAATCAAGGTATTCCATGTTTGCTTGAATACCAATACGTTACGCTACTTGAAACATGTCAATTGAGCTGAATTGTTTCTATTTAAAATTAGGAGTGTAACTCGGTCGGGTTCGGTCGGGTTCGGAGGTTGTCTAAGTCCAACTCAAGTTGTGCTGAGACCTGCCCAAGCCCGTCCAAATCCGAATTGTAACCCGAGGTTGTCTGTCCAAATCCGACCCGAGTTAAACCCGAATTGCCCGAGTTGCCCGAGTTGGCCGAATTGTAAATGAATTTCAATTTTTTTTTTTTACAGCTACATTATTAAATTATTAAAATTTGACTTTATTTTAAATTTTTTTAATAGAAAATCATTAATACCATCAAAATAAATAATTTATATAATGTAAGAGAGGTGCCACAATAGTAATCCTTACAATTATGAATGAAAATAAAAAGAAAAAAAAAATAAGATTTTATGTTATTTGTATATATAATATATATTCAATATGATTTAATAATATAAATTACTTTAATATCATATAATGACTAATAATTTATATGTATATTTAATATTTTTATATATCTATATATGTATAATTCGAGATTCGGGTTGCTCGGGTTGTTCGACGTCTTTGCTCAAGCCCGTCCAAATTTAATTCGGGCTTCTAAATTTTTGCCCAAGTCCGTACCGAATTTGAAAATATTTTGTCCAAACCCTAAAAAATTTCAGACTGAGTTTAAGTTGCTCGGGTTGAGTCCGCCCAAATTGTACCCCTATTTAAAATATTGATAGCCGTTTTTTATTTTATTTTATTTTTTGAGGGCGGAGGGAATCATCCCTGATCTGAATAGAATCACGTGGCTGCCAAAATAGACCCACTTGATGAAGGTATGTGGTATATGTAATAATGGGGATATTGGGGTGTTTGGGAAGAAAAAAAATAGTTTAATTTAGGTTAAAATTTACAAAAAGATAAAATAGGCTAAAATAGTTAATAAGACAAAATATCACATCAAAGTCATAATCATTTCACTTTTTCTATCATAAACATCACATCCAACTATAAAAAAATCCAATCATCTTTCTAAACACAAAAATTTTAACCTACTAAAATAATCAAAAATTAAAATAACCTACTAAAATAACTTCCCAAACGAAGCCATTATATAGCACTTGATTCTAAGCCTCCGTTTGGGAAGTGGGTTGGCTTTTTGGCTTTTTGGCTTTTTTGACTATTTTAGCCTGGGCTAAAAAGTTTGGTTTGGGAAGGGCTTTTTGGCTTTTTGGCTTTTTTAATTTTTTTTGTGAGAGAAGAATGTAATGATTATAGGTTAGATGTGATGTTTTGTTTGTTATGGCTAAAATAGCCTATTTTGTTTTTTGTGGCTAAAATAGCCAAAAAAGCCTGAAAAAGCCCTTGCCAAACACAGGCTAAGTGGGGATATTATTGTATATGTAATAATGAGATACCTTAAAATGGTTATGTGACGTGAATAGTAGAGCAGCAAAGAAATGAATTATTGGTTGAGTTTTTATAACAAGGAGTAGCAATCCAAATACTGTATCGTCTATAATATTTTATAATGATTTCATTTTGGGAAGGAAAAGAAATAAGAAGCATGTCTTTTTCTTTTTCTTTTTTTCTTTTTCAGTTTTTGATATAAAATTTACATTATTTTAATTAATTATATTTTGTACATTATTAACCCATTACAAGAAAATGTATGAAGAAAATCTTTATACTGATGAATGTGATCATTAGTCGATTTCATCGCGAGACAGCTCCACTATGCGCGCAAGAACATGGTAGTGGTCTGGTGGGGCAAACCCACTCAATAATTGTTACCACACAATTTTCTTATCTTCTTGTTAATATTTCTCTCTTTGTTTTATTTTTTTATTTTTTTTTTCACAAGTAAATTGGCTGCAATTTATAAATTCACTTATGATTAAATTTTATTTTGTATAAATAACTTCTTCTTTTTTAACATTGAGTTAATTTTATATTATATTTTTTTTAGGTCTTTTTAGGATAGACTTTCCTGAAATTTTATTTATTTATATTTTTTCCTTTGAAAATTCACTTACGCTGTGTTTGGTTGGGGATTTGAGAAGGGATTTGGAAATGGAAAAAGAAAAGTTAGGTAAAATATGAATAAAATATACCTATATTTCACCTAGTTTCACACATCTTTTTCCTTTTCCTTTTCAAATTCTTCTCCAAATCCCCCAATCAAACACAGCATTAAGACAAAAATGAGTCGACCTTTTAACTTTTTTTTGGAATAAAATATGCTTTTTTTAAGAGGACGAACGTAAATGATTATATTAAACAGAATACCTGACTATATTAGTTGTCAGTCCATGAACTGGTTTAATTGCACATACGGATAAACAAACAAAAACATGAGATACACATCTAACATCGTTAATAATAGTTGCAACATTCCAATCCACTGCATCACGCTGATGTTGCAGTAACTGAACCAAAACTTGGCAGTCGTCCTGACCACCACATGTTGCAAACCATCCCGAGCTGCCCACTGCAAGGCCCGAAGACATGCCATTGCCTCCGCTGCTAAAGGAGAAGATAATGGTCTAGCCTCTGCCGCTTGAGCCCTCCACTGACCTCCATTGGCAAAACAAACCCATGGCATACCAGCTTTACTCGCATCCGCTCTCGATGCTCCATCAATCACCAAGAAGCAAGGTTGCACACATTGGTCTTGAACGCATCCTTACTGCAAGATACATTTACGAGCTGGGGAAAAGGTACTAGAAACATGTCCAACTGTGTGTGCATTTGTACATGGCGCAGAAAAATTCAAAACAGAAATATATATACAAACCCTTAGCCATTCCTAATGAGTAAGGATCCTCTAGAGTTTTTTTTTTTTTAAAGTTTCCTAGAGTGGTGCATTGTGTGGTTGAGATTTAATGATAAGTCACATCAATTTTTCAATATTAAATCTCAACCACACAATACACCACTTTAAGAAACTTTAGGAAAAAAATACTCTAGAGGATCCTTGGTGATTCCTAGTGCCCTATCAATGCTGATACAATCATGATGAAAGACAACCAAATTGCCCACAACGCAGCCACGCTTTGTATGACAATATGCTCATCCTTACTTGTGAGATCCAAGAATGAAACCCCTCCTTCGTAACTCCCAAAGAACTAGTAATATTCTGTGTAAACATTTCCACAAAATCAGAGCCCACTCTGGAGGTATCTTGAGCTGCCACACCTTTTTCCAGACCTCACCTTCCTGCTCTTGTCCGCTAATGTATGGATAGTATCTGTATAAAGCTTTCTTATATCCACATTTGCCTGAATATTCTCCATTCTTGCTTTTTTAATTTTTTTTTTTTAATTTTTTTTTTTTAAGATTCTCTAGTCTAGAGTGACTAGAGAATTTGACTTAAATTTGAGAAAGGTTTAATAAAAACAAAAATAAATAAATAAAAACCAATTTTAAACCTAATGAAAAAAAAAAAAAAAAAAAAAGCGTAGGTAAAATGTGGATAAAATTTAATTATATCTCACTTATATTTCACACATATTTTATTTTTTTAAATTTATGAACTAAACACAACCTAATGAAAAACAGCTCATTCTTACCAGAAATTTTAAGTCACCAGTAAATTTCTTTATTAAGAACACAAAACAGCAACAAAGATATGTGCTGCTGATTTGTTTGGATAAAACTAAAAGTCAACTTTATTTTATTTTATTTCTATGTGTGTGTGTGTTTTTTTTTAAATAAAATTTAAATTTAGATTAACATTTTTTTTTTACCATCTTAGGTTCGTCTAGACTAAATGAGAGGGAGATTAATGATATGGACTTTGCGCCAGACAGATTTGGGCCAGGCAGAGTTGTGCCAGACAGATTTGGGCCGGGCAGAGTTGTGCCGGACAGATTTGGGCCGGACAGAGTTGTGCCGGACAGATTTGGGCTGTGTGTGTGTGCCACCCCGGACCGTACAGAAACCGCTCGGCCAGGAAGTGACCGGTCAGACCAGGATGCTCGGTCCGAGGATGGTCGAAACCAGACAGACCGAGAGACCGGCGCCCGGAAAGGCGCAGTCAGCCGAGGTAGTTGATTGACCGGCAAGAAGGCCAACCAAAGGAGGTGCCCGGGTTAGGCTTTGCCGAGATGCCGCCTAGCCCGGTCCTTCATGTGTTTGTCCGGCTAGGCGCATGGGTTTGAAGCATGACATGGCCGAGGTAGAGCAGCTCGGCTGCCGAGCTCCCAGGAGAATGGGCGGGCAGTTGGATTAGGTGATGTTTAGCAAGGTTTATGCTGACAGATGGGATAGCGGAGCCACGTGTCAGGAGATGACTGGGAGTGGATATTGGGCGCAGAGGGTATATAAGCATGTCTGCGCCCCCCATACGCGGACAGACGAACACTCTGTAAGGAATTTCTTACACTCAAACACTCTCTCCCTTCTCTCTATTCCCTCTAAGGTGTGTGCTAATTTGACCGTCGGAGGGTGTTTCCGGCCACACACCGCCGGGTAGCTCACCGTTATTTGCTCGCAGGTGATCGGACATCGACGGAGCTCGGAAGAAAGGAATACGGGCACGCCGGAATATTTGCTCCCCGTACAATTGGCGCCGTCTGTGGGAAGCTTGACAGATAAAACCTTGTCTTCCAGGCTCATCTGATCGCCGTCCATGGTGAACAAAGACGAGATTCCGTTGTCCGCCATCGATGGAGCTACCCCGGAGTTCACCTGACGGAGAGAAGGACATCCTGTCATCCTTCCAATGGCGAACTTGGATACGTTCACTGGAGGACAGTCAGGAGACGCGCGGGATAAGCGCGGAAGAAGTTATGGTCATTCACGAAGTCCAGACGGTCATCGGCGGCGGAGAGAATCACATGCACGACATCTGGAACACAAGTTGAGGGACCAAGACGCTGTCATCCGGCGAATGGCAGCAGAGATGGAGGAGTTGAAGCGGCATGTCAAGGGGAAGGGTGTAGATGGAGTGGTAGACCACAGAGAGTGCATCCCATCCCGCCGTTCAGAGAAGTCCAGCGCGCAAGATAGCACTTACCAGCCCTCACGTCCGGTGACGACGTCGAAATATTCCTATTCCGCTCGTTCAGAGGACTTGCGGGCAGTCTTGAAGGAACGGGCTCGCCGGCGGGAGGCTCAAAGGGTGCCGGCGTTCCAGCGGCTATCCTACAGGGTTCATGCCAGCGAGGAGGCCGTAATGCCCCCACCCCGCCTAGCGGAGCCACTCCTTGTAGATACAAACTTGACGAGGCTGAGCGCCACCCCTTTCTCCCTAGAGATAGAAACAACACCGCTTCCCGCGGGCTTCCACCAGCCAAAGTTCACGCTTTATGACGGAAAGACCGATCCGTATATGCATGTAAGCCACTTCCGACAGGTCATGGCCGGACGTAGGCGAAATGACGCTCTTATGTGCCTGATCTTCCCGTCGAGTTTAGGCGAGCTGGGCTTGAAGTGGTTCGAGAGGTTGCCAGAAGGGAGTATACAACAGTGGAATCAGTTGGCCGAAGCCTTTGTGACGCGTTTCAAAACCAACACCAAAACGCCAAAGGAAGTTGACCACCTTCTCAGTGTCAGGATGGAACCGAGCGACACTCTCAAGGCGTACAACTCCAGGTACTGGGATACCTACAATGAGATCCTAGATTGCCCAGTCAACCTGGCAATCACCCAATATAAGCGCGGTCTCCCGCTCGGACATAGGCTGAGGGATTCGCTTACAATAAGCCAGCAGACATCCATGTGGCACCTAATGCAGCGCATCAATGAGCACATTCGAGTAGAGGATGATGCAGCGACGTCCACCGCGGAGACAACCTCGATGGCAACGGGCAAGTGGGCGACTGGGTTTTAAGGAAGGTCATGGGCAACGCACTAGTGCCGGGTGAAGGCAAGCTAGGGGCAAACTAGGAAGAGCCTTACAAGATAACCGGGCAAGGGGACATACCACTTAGAGGATTTGGATGGCAAAGGCGTACCCCGGCCATGGAATGCGGCCTTATGTAATTTTTTGAGGGACTTGTTTCCCCTACACTTCTGAATGCAAATACTCTTTTTGTCAATGTAATAGAAGTGAATTACTTTTGCTGAAGAGTTGGTGTTTTGTCCAACTTTGGATTCCCAACCGAGATGGTTTACTCCGGTTGGAAGAGTTGGTGTTTTGTCCAACTTCGAATTCCCAACCGAGATGGTTTACTCCGGTTGGAAGAGTTGGTGTTTTGTCCAACTTCGAATTCCCAACCGAGATGGTTTACTCCGGTTGGAAGAGTTGGCGTTTTGTCCAACTTCGGATTCCCAACCGAGATGGTTTACTCCGGTTGGAAGAGTTGGTGTTTTGTCCAACTTCGGATTCCCAACCGAGATGGTTTACTCCGGTTGGAAGAGTTGGTGTTTTGTCCAACTTCAAATTCCCAACCGAGATGGTTTACTCCGGTTGGAAGAGTTGGTGTTTTGTCCAACTTCGGATTCCCAACCGAGATGATTTACTCCGGTTGGAAGAGTTGGCGTTTTGTCCAACTTCGGATTCCCAACCGAGATGGTTTACTCCGGTTGGAAGAGTTGGTGTCTTGTCCAACTTCGAATTCCCAACCGAGATGGTTTACTCCGGTTGGAAGAGTTGGCGTTTTGTCCAACTTCGAATTCCCAACCGAGATGGTTTACTCCGGTTGGAAGAGTTGGTGTTTTGTCCAACTTCGGATTCCCAACCGAGATGGTTTACTCCGGTTGGAAGAGTTGGTGTCTTGTCCAACTTCGGATTCCCAACCGAGATGGTTTACTCCGGTTGGAAGAGTTGGTGTCTTGTCCAACTTCGAATTCCCAACCGAGATGGTTTACTCCGGTTGGAAGAGTTGGCGTTTTGTCCAACTTCGAATTCCCAGCCGAGATGATTTACTCCGGCTGAAGAGTTGATGATTTGCTCAACTGCGAGGTTCTAGTCGAGATGATTTACTCCGGCTGAAGAGTTGATGATTTGTTCAACTCCGAGGATCCAGCCGAGATGATTTACTCCGGCTGAAGAGTTGATGATTTGCTCAACTGCGAGGTTCCAGCCGAGATGTTTTACTCCGGCTGAAGAGTTGATGATTTGCTCAACTGCGAGGTTCCAGCCGAGATGTTTTACTCCGGCTGGCGAGTTGATGATTTGTTCAACTCCGAGGGCCCAGCCGAGATGATTTACTCCGGCTGAAGAGTTGATGATTTGCTCAACTGAAAGGTTCCAGCCGAGATGTTTTACTCCGGCTGGCGAGTTGATGATTTGTTCAACTGCGAGGTTCCAGCCGAGATGTTTTACTCTGGTTGACGGGTTGATGATTTGCTCAACTGCGAGGTTCCAGCCGAGATGTTTTACTCCGGCTGAAGAGTTGATGATTTGCTCAACTGCGAGGTTCCAGCCGAGATGTTTTACTCCGGCTGGCGAGTTGATGATTTGTTCAACTCCGAGGGCCCAGCCGAGATGATTTACTCCGGCTGAAGAGTTGATGATTTGCTCAACTGAAAGGTTCCAGCCGAGATGTTTTACTCCGGCTGGCGAGTTAATGATTTGTTCAACTGCGAGGTTCCAGCCGAGATGTTTTACTCTGGTTGACGGGTTGATGATTTGCTCAACTCCGAGGGTCCAGCCGAGATGATTTACTCCGGCTGAAGAGTTGATGATTTGCTCAACTGCAAGGTTCCAGTCGAGATGATTTACTCCGGCTGAAGAGTTAATGATTTGTTCAACTCCGAGGATCCAGCCGAGATGATTTACTCCGGCTGAAGAGTTGATGATTTGCTCAACTGCGAGGTTCCAGCCGAGATGTTTTACTCTGGCTGGCGAGTTGATGATTTGTTTAACTCCGAAGTTCCTTGCCGAGCTGTTGTTGCTCGCCAAGAAGGAAGTCGCGGAGCGGACCTTGCTCGCCTTCCTCGGAGTTCCTTGACCGAGCTGATGTTGCTCGCCAAGAAGCAAGTCGCGGAGCGGACCTTGCTCGCCGACCTTGGAAGTTCCTTGACCGAGCTGATGTTGCTCGCCAAGAAGCAAGTCGCGGAGCGGACCTTGCTCGCCGACCTTGGAAGTTCCTTGACCGAGCTGATGTTGCTCGCCAAGAAGCAAGTCGCGGAGGGGACCTTGCTCGCCGACCTTGGAAGTTCCTTGACCGAGCTGATGTTGCTCGCCAAGAAGCAAGTCGCGGAGCGGACCTTGCTCGCCGACCTTGGAAGTTCCTTGACCGAGCTGATGTTGCTCGCCAAGAAGCACGTCGCGGAGCGGACCTTGCTCGCCGACCTTGGAAGTTCTTTGCCGAGCTGTTGTTGCTCGCCAAGAAGCAAGTCGCGGAGCAGACCTTGCTCGCCGACCTTGGAAGTTCCTTGACCGAGCTGATGTTGCTCGCCAAGAAGCACGTCGCGGAGCGGACCTTGCTCGTCGACCTTGGAAGTTCTTTGCCGAGCTGTTGTTGCTCGCCAAGAAGCAAGTCGCGGAGCGGACCTTGCTTGCCGACCTTAGAAGTTCCTTGACCGAGCTGATGTTGCTCGCCAAGAAGGAAGTCGTGGAGCGGACCTTGCTCGCTTTCTTAGTGCGGTCACCATCTTGCATATTGAGGACCGAGGAAGTATTACCCCGATCAGGATAGGTAATCCCAGTCACGCTTCAGCGGACGGCATTAAGGGGCAATTGAGAGGGAGATTAATGATATGGACTTTGCGCCAGACAGATTTGGGCCAGGCAGAGTTGTGCCGGACAGATTTGGGCTGTGTGTGTGTGCCACCCCGGACCGTACAGAAACCGCTCGGCCAGGAAGTGACCGGTTAGACCAGGATGCTCGGTCCGAGGATGGTCGAAACCAGACAGACCGAGAGACCGGCGCCCGGAAAGGCGCAGTCAGCCGAGGTAGTTGATTGACCGGCAAGAAGGCCAAGCAAAGGAGGTGCCCGGGCTAGGCTTTGCCGAGATGCCGCCTAGCCCGGTCCTTCATGTGTTTGTCCGGCTAGGCGCATGGGTTTGAAGCATGACATGGCCGAGGTAGAGCAGCTCGGCTGCCGAGCTCCCAGGAGAATGGGCGGGCAGTTGGATTAGGTGATGTTTAGCAAGGTTTATGCTGACAGATGGGATAGCGGAGCCACGTGTCAGGAGATGACTGGGAGTGGATATTGGGCGCAGAGGGTATATAAGCATGTCTGCGCCCCCCATACGCGGACAGACGAACACTCTGTAAGGAATTTCTTACACTCAAACACTCTCTCCCTTCTCTCTATTCCCTCTAAGGTGTGTGCTAATTTGACCGTCGGAGGGTGTTTCCGGCCACACACCGCCGGGTAGCTCACCGTTATTTGCTCGCAGGTGATCGGACATCGACGGAGCTCGGAAGAAAGGAATACGGGCACGCCGGAATATTTGCTCCCCGTACACTAAACATTTCTAAAAATTGATTTATTTTTATCTTTTCTAAAAAAAATTTAAAATAAAAATATAATTTTTTAATTTTCAGTATTGTTTAGTTGAAACGAATTTAAAAAGTAAAATATATATATATATATGTAAAAAATTTGACATAATTTTAAAAAAATTCACTAAAATTAAAAATATACCAAATAAAAAATAACTCTCAATGAAAACTCACAAGCTTGAGGTGGTGGCAACATTTTCCGCACTGCGATAAATGTGAAACCAAATCTGCCGGAAAAAGATAAGAATGCATGAGAGGATGTGGATGTACCCAAAAAGTCATAAACCTTCTAACTTATAGATAACAATAAATAATGCTAAAATATCACAAAAAGACGGCCCACTTAGACCAGACAAAGCCTAAGCCTGTTTGGTAGAGTCGTGAGAAAGTGATTATAAATGATTTTTGACTTATAAATTAAATTTTTTTTTCCCATTCAAAGAATAAGTTAATTTTTAACTTACAAAAAGATATAATTTATATTGTTAAACTGAATCAAATATATCAAAATAATTTAAATTAAATTAAAAACTGAAATAAACTAGAAATAAACCCTATCAAACAGGACTAAAAAGTTGATATACCATGTACTAGCATGGACTCAGATATAGGTAACCACCGGCTTGTCTACGAATTGAACTTTTGTGAAACTTAAATATTAAAATGTTGAGATATCTATCCAAAGTTAATGTTGACTATATGAATACGGCTGCAAACATGTTGGTAACAAATTTTTTTTTTTTTTTTTTTTTTTAAACAATGTTTGGGAGGTTTAAAAAATGAATTTTAAAGGAATTTTAGAGGATGAGTTTGATTTATTGTTGTGATGTTTTGACTTAATTTTTTTTTTTTTTTTTTTTGACAATATTAAAATAAAGTTGCTCAACTCATAACCCATCATATTTTCTTTTTTTTTTTTTTTTTTTTCACTAGAGATACACAAATCAATCAATCAATTAAAAATTTGTAGTGTTACTTTAATTTAATATCGATAGTACTTATATATTTGTACACTTTTTAACAAATATATATATATATATATATAAGAAAATCTTAAAATAAAAGAGCGGATTTGCTACTAATATAAGTCGAAAGGTATTACATTGAGACTACTTAAGTTCTATTTATAGTCTTTGAATTATGGTTATTTGAGAGATGTGTTTTAGAGATAAAAAGTACGAAAAGTTGTTTGGTTTGATTTTTTTCAAAAGATGTTTTGGAAAATTATTTTGAGAGAGAGTTTTGGAAAAAGTGATTGATTTGATGTGTGTGAGAGAGAGATTTGTTTGGAAAATTTGTTTGGTTTACAAGTTTTGAGAAATTTTTTTGGGAAAATTTGTTTGGTTTGATTACTTTTAAAAACTTATTTGTAGAGAAAATTTCCCAAAATTTTTTCAGAAATACAAACCAAACGAACCCAATGTGTTTTGTGTACTTGTACTGATTTGACAAGTAACACTCAATTTCAGGTAAAAAGTAGCACAAAAGCAGATCCTCTGCTCAAGCAATGAAAATTCTCGGCCTGCCATCCTACCGCTCATACATCCAGACTTTACCGCACGTGTGTCCAATCACCGCTCGAGCGGCCAATATGGGAGCTCGAGTGGCCAACCTAGGGAAACATGCACAAAATTCTGACTTCGTCCAGCGGAGAATAAAAGATAGAAAAAGGTTAGAAGAGGGTTTGGAAATTTTCCAAAGGAAATGAGGTGCTAGGGTTTGAATAGAAGCGTTTCAAGCTTAAAAACTATTTCCCATGGTGGTTTCCTCTTCCTTTACCTCTTCCCACTCCTCTATGAATGGCTAGTTCTTTTCTTTCCAGGGTTTTGATGAAACCCTATCCAAGAAAATAGGATTTTCTCTTTGATTTTTGATTATGTAATGGTTTCAACGATTTTTATGGGGTTTAAAAAGTTTTAAATATATTTTTTCATTATTCTTTTTAAGTATTCTACTCTCTGTGATTATTAAATACTTTCCATGCAATGGCTTTTTGTTCTTTTGTATTCAAGGTATAAGACGAGCCATACTACTAGTGACGAGTCGTGTTACTACCCTAGTTTAGAGTGAACGACTTGTGTTGCTTGAGTTGGTTTGTACCTGAACATTGGACGCGATAATCTTCTTGATCGATGCTTCAAACTTGTGGTTATAATGCATTAGGTGGTTCAAACCATAACACAATTAATTCCCTATTTGAAACCTTATTTATGTAACTAGTGGTGAATTCATTACCTTAGGATTTTCACAAACATCAGTACCTAGAACTTCATTTTTCATTGCTAGTTTAATTTCTTAGTTTATTTTAATGATGATTAGTCTATGAACCATCACTCTTGTTATCAAAAATTAATTTAGGAATTTAATAATTAAATTAGTTTAATTTCACATTTGTTCCTGTGGATCGATACATGGATTTACTATTATTCTAAAGAATTTTGGTACAGTTTAGTGTTTATTTTTTGTGTATAAAATGACCCATCAAATTTTGGCGTCGTTGCCGGAAGACTTCTGGCAAAATTAATTAATTTAAAGTTATATTCTTATTTTAATTTTTAGTTTAGGATTTTATGTTTTTGTGTTGCTAAGTCTGCAGAGTTTTTGCAAGTAAAGCTCA
The DNA here is from genome assembly GCF_055761805.1 of Camellia sinensis. Taxonomy (NCBI): domain Eukaryota; kingdom Viridiplantae; phylum Streptophyta; class Magnoliopsida; order Ericales; family Theaceae; genus Camellia; species Camellia sinensis. The sequence continues at coordinate 86,186,210 of NC_138974.1, forward strand.
CTGAAGTGCAAGTGGAACACAACCAACCGAGTTTTGAAAAAAAAAACAAAACAAAACAAAACAAAACACAGCACTAAAGTGCTAAAAGCAAATACTCACAAACAAAACCCCAAAGTGCTAAAAAGAGAGAGCTCAAGTGGAGATTGGAGACAACAGTCTACACGTCAAGCACTTACAAGACGAGTAAAGCGTTTTCGTTAAATCACTGTAAGTATTTTCTTCTTTGGTATTTTGTTTTTGTAACTTAGCACATAAGAATAGGAACTTAGTGTGTGTGAGTGGTTGTAGACGTGCCCGAACGCCACGGCCCCCGCATGCAAAATTGGCGCGGAAATCCATTTTGTTCATTGGGCTTACTACTACAGTTCGGACTCATGTCACGGTTCTAAATCTAATCTCGCAAAGTATAATGCAAGACCGATAAATCACCAAAGAGTCCAAATCTGGCAAATCGTTTTGGAAAACTAATTTGTATAAAGAAGTGCCAAACATGGACTGCTTTGCCAGATACAGAGCTGCCACCTAAATATTTTATTTTGGGGGAATTTAGGAAACCCTGACTCGTGCCTAAGGCCACGTGTCCGTCATCACCAAAGTTGCCTCGGCTCGGGAACTTGGATATGAGAGGGGAAGGTCATGCAATGAGCACCTCTGCTCGCCCGATCAAAGATCGGCCTTTACTAACATGATATCTTATTTTTGAAAATACATGTGCTCTTATTCCGATTAATTAGCTAACCTTACTACGTGATGCGCACAACAAACAAGTATAGACTAGATCGCCTAATTTGGAACAAAACATTGCATATTTGTTTGAAAATGATTTGAAGTTTGCAACTCGCAAGTAGGCTAAATCAGGGATTTGATGAATTGTTCCAATTCAAGTAATCCAACCTTCACCCACAGGCATTTAGGTAGTTATATCATTTAAGCAAATAGCCTCATAGTAAGCATGCTATCATGTCAATCATTAACATACATACAATATACTAAAGTGTAAAAGCTTACCTAGTACTCCGAGCCAAAACAATAGCTAGTTAGTAATTAATGCATGATCCTAGCTATGTTAAGATGGCTAATGCAACACATGCAAAATGTAACTAGAAATAGGCTTTGCTATTCTAAGGTGGCATGTGAGATGCAACTTGATAATCATGTATTCAAATCGGAATTGAAATACAATGCAGTTAGTATGATGCGCCGAACTCGGTGCATGCAAGACAGATGAATGGATGTACTCATGCAAGCATAGGAATACTAATTGAAATATGACCTAAAACTAACCACTGAAAGCAGGTAAGTAAAAGGGAAAAAGAAATGGGGGTTGGAAGACATGCATTGCACGCACGCACGCTTATTACAAAATTTGCCCTCTCGACGGAGGGTCTGAATGAATACGCTAAGCTAGCTATACTAAGCTATTCTAACTAATCTAATAATCTAATTAGACTAATTACTACACAACCGAATTGAATAACAAGCTACAACTAGTTATTACACAACTTTAACTAATTAACAAAATTAATTAATTAATTAATTACAAATTCATGCTAACTAATAAGAAAAGAAATGAACAATGCTGCCTCAGCTCTACTTGAAGTTAGAAGATGCATGCTCTCAGTCGCTGTCCCGAAAAGCTCTCCAAATGCTCTCTAGAGGCTTTGTCTGCAGGGTGTCCTTGAGAACTAGCTGCTGGATCTCACCAAAATAGTGCTGAAGAGTGCACCAGTGGCCTGCCGGCCAAGAGAGGTGGCTGCCGACCCCCCTGCCGGCCAAAAGAAGGCATTGCCGGCCAAGAATGAAGGTCTGTCGGCTAACAATAAGAGGCTGCCGGCCACTGGTGTGCTGTGACACCAAGCTGCAGCAGAACACGAAATAGAGGAAAGGGAGGGTCTCCCAATATGTACGCACTATGCCACTCCATATCACCTCAAAACATCAAGGGTGAGGCATAATCAGGTCCAAGACCATCAATCACGCATCTCGATGCATGATGGCCAAAGATCCAACATGTGCGAATCAATGTAAAATGAATGCACAAGAAACATATAAATGCCTAGAACTCTATCATGCATCGTCAAGAGCTTCGGCGACCAAGAATCGAGGCACGTTTCATCACTTGAAGTATGAAACATCTCCCGTTTCTCGTGCTCGGATTAATACTTAATCCAAACAATGCAACACAAGCATGGCAAGCATGCAATATGACTTAAGCATGCAAATATGCAACTACATGGCATACTCAATGCTATGAACTACATGGCATGCACAATGCGATGTAAGATAAGCATACTCAATGCTCAATGGCATGCATATTCAATGCAAAGCAACTTAAGATTCTAAATATAATGTAATGCATGCATGCACAATGCAATGAAACAAGGGCAGCTTATCAATGTTATGGACATGCATACTCAATGCAAAGCAAAATAAGCATACATGCAACATGCAAGTGAGCATGCCAAATAGACTTAAACCAAAAGGGGTAAACCTTAGTCATGCCCAAATTAGTAGCCATTAGTGCTAAAATGATGATACGAAAAGCATGAAAAAGGCAAGACAAGCATGTATGCCGATTGGCTCAAGGATTAAGGCACAAAGATGCAACTCTTAAGCACACTTAAAGAGTGACAAGCATGGATATGTGAAAGCACCATAAGCTCTAAAATCATGTATGGAGTGATGCCAAATCAACCAAACAAAGCAAGTATAGCATATTAAGAGGCTCAAAGCTCAAGGTTAGCAAAAGGACTTACACCATGGCCATGCCAAGCAAGCCCCAAAGGGCCAAGGGCAACCAAAACAACCCCAAAGTAGGTCAAGACAAGACCAAAGACATGCTAGAACCTAGCCAACACATGCTAGAACAAAAGTCTAAAAAGCATGAGGCGTGCAAGGCTAACAAGAGGGATTACACTACACCCTCAACCCAACATGACATGACTTGTACAACATAAAACAGAGTTACATCATGATTCAACAAGACCAAAAATGCACTGATATGATGGCCCAAAGGCCTAGGCATGATGGCATGCACAAAAATTCACTCTTGAGGCATAAAGAGCCAAACCTCCAAGGCATTAAAAGAGTGACAAGCACAAGTGTATGACCATGAAATATGCACTGATATAACATTTAAAATGATGCGAAAGCATGCAAACATCACAAGTATAGCATGGTAGGGGCCTCAAAACTCAAGACTAGTCAAAGCATTTACACCATAGCTATACAAAACATGAGTCATATGACCATGGCAGCCCAAAACAGTCCTAGAACAGCCCAAAATATGAATAAAATCATGCTGGAGCATAACCAAAATATGCTAGAATGATGAGCCAAAACATCATGCATACAAAGTTAGTAAGCAAGATTTACACTACAAGTACATGAAGCATGCAAGAGGTGACCACACCAGCCCAAATCAGAGTTATGACATGTCAAATGATGATTAAAAACCTACTGAAATGGAACCAATGCATGCTAGAAAGACATGCTACTTTGATGTGCCACAAATGAGATAACACTACACATACAAGAAGCATGCATAAGGTGACCAAACCAGCCATGGACAGAGTTAAGGCAGGTCCTAAAAGTCACAAAAAAAGTGCCTAAACTAAGCCTCAAAAGTATAGAGATACATGCTCATTTGATAGGCCAATAACTCAAGCAAACAAAGCAAAAAAGAGAGGGGGTCATCCCCTTTGATTTGAGACCTCAAAACCACATGTCTACCACTGAAAATCCACTGGATTTCAGTGGCTAAAAGGCCAAACAAAGACTAACTCAAAGGCCTTAAGACATGGCACAAAACAAGGCCAAACAAGGCACACAAGAGGGTAGAACACCCTCAACACCAAAGAGACCTTAAACAGCCATCAAGAACAATTAAATACAGAACTTTTTTCTGTTGAAAGCAAGGCCTAAAACAACATGCAAGGATGGCCAAAATATGATACAAACAAATGCTAAAAGGGAAAAATACTCACCTTTGAAGCTCAACTTCGAAACCAGCAAACTTTGAGGCTAAAAACCAACTTTCAGATCTCAAACAACACTCCCAAGAACCTTAGCTCAAAAATGGTGGTGTATCACTAAGTATTCCTTTGCAAAAGTGAAGAGAAAACACACTTTTGGACACTATTCAATACAATATTGAGAGAGAGTGTGTGAGAAATATATATATAGAGAGAGATATATCTTCTCTAAAAATGTTGAACCTCTGCTAGGGAGGAGGGGCCTCTCCTTATAAAGAGGCATGCAAAGCAAATCTTGTTGAACAAGCTTGGAAAGGGATTCATCCCTCCATACACGTGTATGGAAGGATGAGTGAAAACCAGCTGGCTCAAAAGATCTGGAGTGAAATCTGCTGAGACAAAGTGTTCTGCCGGCCATCAGTTGCGGCCGGCAGTGCCTCATTGATGGCTGGCAGGCTTCATCAATAGCAAGTAGGGACAAAAGCATGGCTGGTAGTGGCAGGGAGTGGCCAGCAGTGCACCAAGAGGAGCATGCTGAAAGGACCAACACATGGTCCAAAAATGGGGTAGAAAGGATACAGGGTTTGGAAAACTCAAACCTGTGACGTTTCGCCGCAAAAGTCGAGTACTCGACGAGCAATCGAACTTGTCATCGGATGTACCTGCAAGCATATCCAAGTCTTGAGGACGATCAAAAATGGGATGTCTACAGTGGTGTATGCACGGGCGCCGTTCTTGCCGCCCTAAACTATGAAGTTTGAACCTTGAACAAGAAAGGACTCTTAGAAACCTTAGAGCTACTTCCTATGTTCCTAGGCTTGAATATCCATATCCATACTTAGAACCATTAGAGATGGTTGAACAAAATCCTCTCCCAAATCGGCCCAATCGGACCCTTAAGCATTATTTTACTTCCACTGCATATACTTCACCATCATGCATTCAGTTACAAACACCGCCGCTGCTCATTATGAGATAAAGTCCAACACTATCCAAATACTCCCATCATTCCATGGACTTGCTCATGATGACCCTTATAAACATCGGCACGAATTTCTGAAAATTTGCTCTACAGTGAAGATCTAGAATTTTACCAATGAGACCCTAATGTTGAGGCCGTTCCCATTTTCACTGAATGACAAAGCTAAACACCGGCTAAACTCCTTACCTGCTAATTCCATCAAAACATGGGACCAATTATAGATGAAGTTTTTGGTGAAGTACTTTCCCATTGGTAAGACCAAACAACTTACGCGAGCCATCACCAATTTTTTTCAAATTGACGGTGAGCAATTTCATGAAACAGGGAGAGACTTCATGACCTTCTCTAACAATGTCCCCACCATCAAGTGCCTGGTTGGCAACTTCTCAAGACTTTTTACTATGTCTTAACTAAGCCTCACCACCAAATGGTGGATTCATCTTGTAGTGGGACATTTATGTCAAAGAGTGACGTTGAGACATGGCAATTATTTGAAAACCTAAGTGATAATTTCCTTCACCATCCCTCCACAGCTCGGAAAGTCCGGCAACCTGTTGTTGGTGCCCTGAAAATAGAGAGTATTTATGAGGTTAGGCACAATCTCGAGTTAGCCCAACAAGTAAAGGCATTGTTCCAAAAAATGGACCAATTGTTTAGCCTTTGGACATGCCCTTACACAACAAATGCAGCCTTAATTTAATAAGGAGTGTTATTTGTGCGAGCCCTGCTTATGATTTGAATGAGTGCCCTTCGGCATCACAATTTCCGTAGTTAGTCCAAGAGCATGTGAATGCGGCTTAAGGATTCTCTAGACTGGGTAATGACCCATATTCCAATACATACAACCCGGGATGGGAAATCACCCTAATTTTTTATGGAGACCTTTTTCACAGGGCACTTCTTTTAATCCTTCACTACTAAGGAAGAATTTTAATAATTTTTCCAAACAATCTTCATACTGCCCACCACAACCTTACCGGCAACTACAACCCCCACCTCTTCCTCAAGGCAACTCGGCCTTCAGGACTCAAGTGTTGGAAGTTTTTTCAGAGCTTAAGGGGTTAACACCAATAGTTCACTCCCATACTTATTCCATTGCCAACCGAGAGACCCAATTAAGTTAAATGGCTAATAACATGAATAGAACAGAGGAAGAAAAATTACTGAGTCAAACTGTGGCCAACCCTAAGGGTTAATATAGGGTAAAGGGGTCGAGTGGGAATGGAAAGTACTATGAACAAGTGTAGGCGATTATTACTTTAAGAAGTGGGAGGGAGTTAGAGCCTCAACCAATTGCGTCTGATGCAACTAGGGCTATGAAGGGTGACCACGGCAGTAAACCCAATGAAATGAAGAGTGAGAGAGAAACACATAAAAGGGATGACTTGGTCCCTAGTACTTCACATGAGCCTAAAGCACCATACATGCCTAAAGCACCCTTTCCCCAATGCCTTGATACACCATCCCCTTTCAATAAGAAGGCAGCCTCTATGGAAGCAATGATAGAGGTTTTTAAACAAGTCAAAATCAACCTCTCCTATTAGAGGCGATCAAACAAATACCATCTTATGCCAAAATTTTGAAGGACCTATGTACGCAAAAACATAAATATAGGACACACATATCCTAAAAGGTCGAACTCATGGAGCAAGTAAGCTCTATCTTGTTGAGTGACACACTCCCCAAGCTTAAAGACCTAGGTGCCCCAACCATTGCATGCATTATAGGGGACTATTTCATTGACAATATAGGAAATCGCACTTTTGTCAACTAAAAATTTAGTTAGCAAAAGTTATCCATGACTAATTTTTTTGGTTGCCAATTGAGGGTCGGGAAAAATAATTAACGACTAAAAATTTTTTTAGTCGGGAAAAAGACCTATTTGCCGACTAAATTTTTGATCGCTAAATATATAATTACCGCGACTAATCCATTTTGTGGCTAAAACACTTTAGTCGTCAAAAGTGATATTTTTCCGACTAAATATGTTAGTCACCAATTGTCACATTCCCCAACTAAAAATGTTAGTTGCCAAAAGTAATGTTTGCACGACTAAAACTTTAGCCAGCAATAGACTAAACACTTTGGTTGCCAAAATTAATAATTTTACCGACTAATTATTTGGGCACCAAATGTACCCTATCACCTACCAACATTTTTGTCGCCTAATGTAAATAGTGAAACACTGACTAATCAATTGGTCCCCAAAAAAGGAAAAACCAAACCAAATTTTGGTCGCCAATTTAACTCTTTTTGTTTATCAAAATAGAAATAAAATATAAAAACAATTTCATTTAACCTGTATGATATATAATAATCCATCCAAACCATTTAATATAACTTAGAATTTGCAAGAATCATTCAAACTAACAAAATCAACTAAATCATGAACATCCAACAAAATACATAAATCAGCCAATACTTAACCTGTTTAATTAAAGTCATCAACCATTATAAGTTTTCATCCATAAGTAATTCCAAACTATATAATCGTCCAATTAAAGGTCATGTAATCTATATAATCATTCAATTCACATTCATCTAGTACGAAAATTTAAAACATAACAAGTAGTTGTTATTATGTTTTAAATTTTTATCCATATGCATATATCCAAAAATATAACTAGTAGTCTACAATATTTTCCATACACATCTATCCAAAAATATATAATCCTTCAAAAAATGTAACAAGTGCCAACTAGTCCTGTACAATTCAGCTTCGTACACGAGTTCATCCATTTGTACAAAAGAAAAACAAAAATAATGTAAGGTAATTTTTTTTATGAAAATATTTGCACATCACACGAATTGTAAAATTGGACAAAAATTGAAAAAGGTCCATGGAAAGTAAAGATAACATGAACAAATTAAAGCACTATCAATACCATTTTGTAAATAAAACAACATTTATATATATACATCCAATCAACATTAAAATTCTATCAACATCAATGCACCACTTGCTGTTACAAGTTTGTTTAATCTAAGACAAGATGACCATTATGATATTGGGGCTGTTTGGGGGTTGTTTCCAATTTTCGCCCCCAAACGGCCTGTTTTCGCCTTTTTCTCACTTTTTTTTTGGGTCTAAATCTCTAAACATCCGTCCTATCAACATGCCGCATGTTCTCACAACTTTGTCTAATCTAGGCTGAGGTGACTATTATGATCTTAGGGCTGTTTAGAGGCTATTTCCAATTTTTTGCCCCCAAATGGCCCGTTTTTTCCTTTTTTTGTCACATTTTTTTTTTGGGTCTAAATCTCTAATTTTGCGTTCTATCGATGCACCGTTTGCTCTCACAAGTTTGTTTAAAAGAAAGTAAAAAAGATAGCTTACAACACAACTGTGTTCATGCTAGCAGTGCTGAAAAAGTTAGCACAAGAACACAGCAAAATCCAAAACTTGCATTTAGTTTGTGGAAACTAATTAGAAAAGGGTAAAACATTCAGATTGTTTTAATAAATCACAAAATCTCTAGGCAACAATAAAGCACGAGGTCTGAATAGTATCAGTATCTCAAGGATTCTATACTGATTTTTTATTGTTGACACTAACTGCTTAACCAAGATCCAGATTGCACTAACTGAGATAATGTAAGTAAAAAAATTCAGGATTCTAGTGGTTCTTCCCCACCCACACCCCTATTTTGTATTTATTCCATTTCTCTCTTCTTTCCTCCTTGTTAAACCATAGTTATCAACCATTATTTTCACAAATCCCGAAGACATCTAGAGTAACACTTATTTTCCTAGCCATTACATTTCTAACTAGTACAATCATGAAGTAAAACTATTGTCAACTTGCTATCATTCATTCGTAGACTTTGTTTTGAACTTGGGGGAAGATGGAAGTGCATGTTGTGAGATTGACAATCATGAAGTAAAACTGATGTAGCAAAATTGAACAAGAAGTTAATGTGCTTCCAAACACTAAACTCGCCAAATTCATAGTAGAGATAGTTGGAATTTTAAATATAACAATATACATACCCAAGTCAAGCAAAAGAAGAAAGTTGTTCACTTGAACTGCACTCTGTTATAGAAATAACCGGAGAGAAGAGGCATGTGTTAATCACAAAAATAAAAATGGAGGAAAGCTTACAAAGCTTCAAAGTAACAAAAACTATAAACACCTAAGGTTCTTATAGATGCACAGAGAAATGTATACACAAGAAATAACTGCCAAGAGGTTAGAAAAAATAGAATCGCAATGGTGCTAAGAATTACAAAAAACAGCATGGGAGGATACACAAGAATGTCATATAATTCACTTGCATTTGATGAATTAGTTAAGGTAAAACATATAATTCGCATATATTATTCAGCCTAAAATGTAGTAGTTAGGATCGATGATAGGCAAGAAAAAATTACACATGAAGTTAAGCTAGTCTCAAATGATTATATTGCAAATATATCAAAACATTAATGAAATTAAAAACTAGAAGACTAGTCCAACAATAATAACAAAACCAAAACACCAACTCCTCACCTATTTCAAAAGTGCAAATTCGAGGATAAATTGATCTTTCTTCTATTTGTGAAATGACTTTTCACAGCATTGCAAATGTGTCTTTTATCTTCAACTACCCCATCAGTAATAAAGAAAATGAGAGGAATTGAATTGCTAGTTTTTTTCTAATATCTCTAGTGCGTGACATAGACCAGAACATGAATAAGAAATAATATATTTCCCATATAGAGAAAAAGATATTGGAACATAAGATGTAAGACTGATAGTGGACACTTTAAAGATGTGTACAAAACAAGGAAGAATTAGAGAGAGAGCCACTAAACAAGGGTCAAAACGAGGTAGTGAATGTAGTCATCCTTATCATCCAAGCCACTCAACTGCTGAGCAGCATTATGCATTAGACATGTAGCTTTGATTGTAGAACCACTCACACACCAAAAAAAAAATGCCATGCCACTATGATTACATGGTTACATTTGAAATCCTTGCACTTAAAAACTAGGCCATTATGAACCCTTTTTTTGGGTGAATGGCCATTATGAACCCAAACAATGAGTAATCAAACAAAAAATCAATCACAAGGAACACAAACTCAAAATCAACAAATTTAAAAAATCTATAAAACCATAACTATACCTAATAAAAAAAATTGAAAAAAAAAAGAGAGAGAATATCATACACAAATTATAGAACAAATAGAGATAAGTATTATTAACAAATTTCTTATTGTGACTATGGTCAAAGACATACATTAAAAAGGAAAAATTATTTAGATTTGTCTAGTAAACTCAAAAACAATCAAATAAATGTACCAAGGACAAGGAAAAGAAGGAAAACAAAACACTTTTTTTTTAAGAGAAAGGATAAATATATATACCCAAAGATTTTTTTTTTTTTTTAAAAATGAAGACAAGCAACATGTAAGAAGCATAAGAAAGGAATAGAAGGCGTTTCTTACCATAACAGAACAAACCAGACTTTCCAAAGCCAAAAGAATCACCTAATCATCTGAGACAAACTAATGAACCATATGCATTTGTGCCCAGTTGTAGACCGCCCGAACTCTCTCCGTGGGCCCCCCTTTTGGAGAGGGTGCGAATTGGGTTCTAACTACTACAGTTCGGACTCCTGTCATGGTTCTGAATCTAATCTCACAAAGTGCAATGTAAGACTAATAAATCACCAAAGAGTCCAAATCTGGCAATTAGTTTTGAAAAATCAATTTTGAATCAAAAACGCCAAACATGGACTGCTTTGCCAGAGTTCATAGTCGCCACCTAAATATTTTATTTTGGAAAATTTAGGAAACCCTGACTCGTGCCTAAGGCCACGTGTCCGTCATCACCAAAGTTGCCTCGGCTTGGGAACTTGGGTACGAGAGGGGAAGGTCTTGAAATGAGCACCCTCGCTCGCCCGATTAAAAGATCGGCCTCTACTAAACATGATATGCTCTTTTGAAAACACATGTGTTCTTATTCCGGTTTATTAGCTAACCTTACTATGTGATGCGCACAACATACAAGTATAGACTAAATCACTCGATTTGGAACAAAACATCTCATGTTCGTTTTTTGAAAATGATTTGGAAGTGCTACTCGCAAGTAGGCTAAAACGTGGATTTGCCACCCTCAAGTGGGCTTAAAACAACATGATTTGCCACTCCGCAAAGTGGGCTTAAAACTCACATTTGATGAATTGTTCCAATTCAAACAATAAAGCCTTCACCCACAGGTATTCATGCAGTTAAACACTTAAACAAATAGCCTCATAGCAAGCATGCTAAACATGGCAACACTCACACTCATGCAAGGATGCTAAAGCATAAACATTTACAGTGTACTCCAAGCCAAAACAGAAAACTAGTTAGAAATCAATGCATGATCCTAACTATGTTAAGCAATGCCTAATGCAACACATGCAAAATGCAATAAGATAGGCTCGACTATCTAAGATGGCATATGAATGCAACAATGGATACATGTATTCAAATAGGAATTGAAATACAATGCAGTTTGAATGATACGCCAAGCCCAGTGCATGAAAGACAAATGAATGATGCAAACATGCAAAACATAAGGTATGCTAATCGAGATATGCCCTAAACTAACCATCAAAAGCCGATAAGTAAAAAGGAGAAAGAAGTGGGTGTTGGAAGACATGCACACACGCACGCACCCTTATTACAACATTATGCCCTCTCGACGGAGGGTCTGAATGAATAAGCTAAGCTACTCTAAGCTACTTATTACAAACCGATATTTAACTAACTATTTTAGCTAATTAAATATTACAACACAAATGAGATTTAATAACTAGCTAATCTAAGCTAATTAAAATATTACAAAGATGAATTAAATCAACCAAGCACATTAACTAATTAATTACAAAACCAGTAAATTAACTAGCTAAACAAAGCATTAAAATGGCCTCGACAGGAGAGAGACATGCATGCTCGGATTGCTTCGCCCGAAAATGCATTGCCTTGCCATGAGTTGCCTCTGTTTGCACTCGCGGTGATCTCAGAACATCATATGAACTTCCAGGCTGCATCTACCCCAACTCAGGAACATTTTGGACAATTTCTCCTACAGGTGGCCGGCCGGCCACCTCAACTGGTTGGTAAGCTACGTCAACTGGTTGGCCAGTACAAGTGGTCGGTAGGCTAGTGCAAGTGGCCGGTCGGCCATTTCTCTTTCCAGAATCCCACTTTTGCTGCAATAGAGAACAACAAAGGCACAACAATGTATTTACAAGGAAATGTATGTGCAACTACTCTCCTTATCATTTCTCAAGCTCAAAGGAGCGTAGTACTCGGCTCTCAAACCACCAACCACGCATCTCAATGTATGATGGCCAAAAAACCAAGCTTGTACAAGCTTAGTGAATGCGCAAATAACACAAAGAGCCTCCACCTCTATCATGCATGATCAAGAGGGTTGACGACTAAGAAATGTGACACGTTTCATCACTTTGAGTATGAAACGTCCCACATTTCTTGTGTTTGGATTAACGTCTGATCCAAACACAATGCAATGCAAACAACATGCTTATCTTAGTCATGTTTTACTTAGCTCAATTTTGTTTACACATTTTAACTTACCAATTAGTCCATTAATCGGTTAAGTCCAAATGTGAAAGTCCTCTAACGGGAAAGATGGCCTCAACCACAAGCACCTTGAGCATGAAAGAAGCTTCATGCTTTTGGTTAGTAGAAACCCTCAAGAGAAGGTTAAAACCATTAAGCATGAGAGCCTAAATTCCATGCTCAAGCCAACAAGGGGCTAAAGACCTCTTTCAAAGCGAATAAAAGAGTGAAGCATGGAGTAATATGGCATGTATTTCAGCACTGAAATAGCGTGCAAGATGACTTGAAATCATGTAAACAACTCATGTGATGCATGTTAATAGCCAAAGGCATCAAAGCTAGTGAAGTGTTTTACACTAGAAGCATGCAATATCAAATTAAAATGGCTAAACCAGCTATGGACAGACCTCAAACAGGCCAAAACAGTGGCCAAGATGTGCTGGAAATGAAACTCAAAAGACTAGACAAACATGCACACAAATTGGCTCACAAGCAAGGCATAAGGCATGACTCTCGAAAGCAATTAAAGAGTGATATATGTAAGAGTTTGACAGAGGAATATGCTCTGAAATCACATACAAAATGATGCTAAGGCATGCAAACAACCCAAGCAAAGCATGCTAGAGGCCCTAAAACTCAAAGCTAGTTAAGGCACTTGCACTATAGCTATACAATACATGAACCATATGATCAAGACCACTCAAAACAGTCCTAAAGCATGCTAAATCAGAGCTAAAAAACATGCTGGAGTAGAGTTTCCAGAATGTTGTTTAAACGTCAAAACACATTACCATGGCTCCAAATTCACGCATGACTCACTCGAATATGCAAAAACATTCCCAATTACATTTATTCAAAGTTAATTCCACTTATACTTCAAAATTCCATAATTTTAATTCACATTTAAACCTTGGATTTCACGTTTAAAATCATCTTTCAATTCTTTCTTTGTTTCATGAAACTTAAAATTGAATCTATAAAGCCCTCTTTAAAAATATTTGCATGTATAAAATTAAATCAAAATCAAACTAATTTTTTATTCTCAAATATAAATTACAATTTATTTCCATATTGATTAACCTTAACCATGTTTATGAATTAATTCTTTAATTTCTCCAAATTACATGCATATAACAATAAGATTTCAAATTCATATAAGATATTCAAAATCAAAACCAAAATAATTAATTTTTAAGTTAATTTCCATAATCATGAACCTAACTCATCTTCTTGCTAATTTATTTTTGTTTACATAAAATTGACTTCAAACTCTGTTCTATCTTCCTTCAAGACATGAAATTAAAATTATAAACTTCTTAGATAATCATTTGCATGTATGAAATTAAGATCAAAACTAACTATTTTATATATTCAAATCATAATTTTACTTTTTGAATTGTTCTAATTTAGATTTTTATTACTTTTCTTCATATCAAACCTAATTTAAGCTCATAAACCTTTACATTATGAATTAAAGTCTAAAATCTTGGAAACCCACAATGCATGTAAGGTTAGACTTCAAATTTATGAAGGATGACAAAGATCAAACTCAAATATTAAATTACAACATCAATCTCTTAATTATCAAACCTAACTCAAATTTTCCTCATCTTCTTGCTAATTCCTTTTAATTACATGACATTGATTCCAATTTCATCTTTAATTTCAAGTGTAATGTGAAGATTCTACACAAATTAAACATAAATTCCATACCTAGAGTTTTAATTTCAGAATATTTAATTGAATCCCTTCTACTTCATCTTGGGTTTCTTTCAAAACTTGAGCTTTCCTTTCAACGTTGCTTCTCCTCTTTTATTTTCTTTGTTCCAGCAACTCTCTCTCTCCCTTTCTCTGTTCCCCTCTCTCTCGGTTCTCTCTCTATTTCTCTTGGTTCCCTCTTGAACTTGAACTCAAGTCCTCTTTCTTTTTTTTTTGTTTAACTTCCAAACTTCTCCAGCACACACACACACACACACTCACATACTTCTTCATTCTCGACTTCAACTCTCTCTCTCTCTCTCTCTCTCTCTCTCTCTTTCTCTCTCTCTCTCTCTCTTTCTCTTGTAAATGAACCCACTTCACTTAATGAAATCAATACAACACACACTCCACTCTTTACGCTGCACATGTGCACTCATCCTTTAATTCCAATGCATCACTCACAAGTACACACGTACGCATATTTGCTCAGTACACCCACACCCATTTACATCTTCAATTTTAGATTATTCCATAATTCAATTTATGATTAGAATTGATTTAATTAAGCAACACTTAATCTAATTAAATCTTGATTATTACATAATTAAATTAATCATAACCAATCACCAATCCCACATAATTTAATTAGTCTAAATGGCTTTCATTAGTGCCCAATTAATTATATTTAAATTTATCAATCGGAATCAGATTTTTAATCAAACTTTCAAAAGGCTCCAAATATCGAATTAAATTCATTTCCGTGCTCAATTTTGGTTTCTTAAATCATTAAGGTCTTCAATTTCAAATTAAACGTCAAAATCGTTGCCAATAAATTACATACTCAAGTAAATACCTCAATTGAATGCATCATAAATAAATTTAATTCACCATAATCTTAATTCCCAATTCTCATAATTTAATTAACTCCAATTCGGACCCAATTAATCAAATCTCAGTTTTACAAATCTGAATCAAATATTCAATTAAACTCCTATATGGTCCGATACTTGAAATTAAAATGATTCAATTAACCAATTGTACTTTCTTGAGCTATTTAGGCTTTCAATTTCTAATTCCAAAATAAATCATCAATAGAATCATATATAAATCAATCTCCATAATTTTTATAAATACCAGATTAAATTAGAATAGTTGGCAATTAAAATTCAAATCTCCTTAATTAATTAAATGCTAATCATTATACGTGGTGGGGTCGTCACACAAAATCCGGCAAATC
This sequence comes from Camellia sinensis, assembly GCF_055761805.1. Taxonomy (NCBI): domain Eukaryota; kingdom Viridiplantae; phylum Streptophyta; class Magnoliopsida; order Ericales; family Theaceae; genus Camellia; species Camellia sinensis. The sequence continues at coordinate 86,201,660 of NC_138974.1, forward strand.
TTTTGGAAAATCAATTTTTAAATTGCCAAAAAATTGACTATTTTGCCAAATACAGAGTCGCCATATAAATATTTTTAGAAAATTTAAGAAACCCATGACTTGTGCCAAAGGTCACGTGTCCGTCATCACCAAGATTGTCTCGGCTTGGGAACTTAGGGACGAAAGAGGAAGGTCATGAATTGAGCACCCCCGCTCGCCTGATCAAAGATTAGCCTCTACTAATCATGATGTGATTCTTATATACATTATATGCTCTTGTTCCGGTTTATTAGGCTAGCATTACTATGTGATGCGCACACAAGTATTGTTGGAAATGGTTAATTTTTCCTCAAGTTTGGTCTATTTTTTAGGTGGGCCCCGAGTATCGATTTACTCGGGTCAAAGTGGTAACGCGTTCTATGCCGCGTTGTGATTCACGTGGTATATTTGGTTGCTCAAAACCATTACCGAGTGAATGGGAAATTGAAGCCAAAGTGTGCTCCATGGAAATGGAGTTTTGGTGGAAATTCCTTAAGGTTGTAATTTGGCTTGTCCCACATTGTTTTGGTGGGAGGTTTTGAAAGGGTTTATAAGGCTTAGGGTGAGATAATGGGGGTGTGCCCCAAGGGGTACCCAAGTGTTTTAGAGGGAGAGGTTATGGGCAAAATGGGCTAGACCCATTGGACCCAAAAATCACCACACGCGCGCGCGCCGCCGCCGCCGTCCGTCCGGCCGGGCGGGCTGGGCTTGGGCGCGGGTGTGTGGTTGGGTTGGGCTTCTAATCTTTTTGGGCCAAAAACATTTGAATTTAATTTTATTTTTTATTAAAATAAAATCCATAATTCAAATTAAATTGGTTTGGATTTTTTGTTCATCCAAACAGGGCCCTTCCCGGTTTCAAACAGAAATAAACTGTTTTGGAATTAGTGCACACCCAAACAGGGCCCTTCCCGTTTTACTATCTGTTTGAATTGATTCAAATCTGTTTGAATTCAAAACCCAACAGGTATGATACCTGTTCAATTCAAAACCAAGAGCTACATACCTATTTAATTCAAAACCAAGAGCCACCTTCACATCTATAAATAGGACCACCCTCATTTGATGTTTTGCATTCAGAAATTTCGTATTTCACCTCTGTTAATTCTATTCTTCATCTTGCTGCATTTTATTTCCGAAAGAAAGAGTGTAAACACTTAGTGTGTTCGTAAGGCAAACAATTTGTAGTGCTGCTATTGTTTGTGGTAAGATCATTTCATCCTGGGAGATAGACGTCCAAATTCTGAAAGCACCGTGGAGAGGACGAATCTGTCTTAAGGACACAGTGTTAAACACTGGACTTGATCAGAAAAGTTATTCAAATAAATTAACCAAGTAAGTTGTTTAATTTAATTATGTTTTTATTTGTTTATTTAATCAGATTTTAATTTTGTTTTTGTAACAAAATAAAATCTGTGATTTTATTTATTTATTTTTATTTCGAGTTTGATTTTTGTAATCAAACATATTCTCTCCTTTTCTCTATTTCTTTTATTCTTGTTGTTGTTTTGTACACAACAGAATTAAATCTTTTTAAATACAGTGAAGATTGTCCAACAATCTTAAGACAGATTCCTTTTTGGGTATCTTCATTATATTTAATTTTCTGTGTTTTCAAATTAATATTCTGGTTGGAAAAACAAATAGTGATTTATGCTATTTGACAGATAGTAGTAATATACTGTCTCTTTTCTTTGACAACAACTAGTAGTACGATACTGGTGTCATTAACAATTCAGAATATTATTTGGTATTACAGAAAATTCTTGGTATTTTATTTTTCTAGTTTTAGTAACAAGGGAAATAAAATTATATTATTTTCTAGTTTTAGTAACAAAGAAAATAAAATTAATTTGTGTTTTAATTTGTTCTGATTTTTGTAATCAGATAGTTTTGTGGTATTTTATTTTCTAGTTTCAGTAACAAGGAAAATAAAATTGCAGTATTTTCTAGTTTTAGTAACAAGAAAAATAAAAAATGATTTTGTGTTATAATTTATTTTCTGGTTTAAGTAACTAGAAAATTAAGTTGTGGTTTGGTTTTCTGATTTTTGTAATCAGATATTATTTCGGTATTTTATTTTACTAGTTTTAGTAACAAGGAAAATAAAATTATTTTGTATTGTAATTTATTTTCTGGTTTTAGTAACTAGAAAATTAATTTTGTTAATAAATCATGTAACTCTGTGACTCGGTCACAATCTGTTATTTTTGTAAGTAACTTATGGTTTCGTTTAGTAGACCACTTATTTTTTGAACCCTTTGTGAAAAGGTGTTAATTATTTTAACTTTATCATAGTTCATCGTGAGTATACATGGAAGAATTTGTTTCTAGAATAAAATATTAGTTTTACAAACTAATTTTAGTTTATTACAATGTGGATTCATAGTCTTGAATTGTTTCTGCACTTGAGTCGGAAAATATATATATATATATATATTCAGAAGAACATTTTAATGCATATTTAATTTGTTTATTTATGTACAAATCAAACTGATTAAATAAAGGTATGTTTTGTCATTTTGAAGTTTAAAGTTTAAATGCGTTGGATTTTATTTATGATTTGAGAATCCTTTTATTTCATGATGCAAGTGATAGGATCGTGCATGATTAATTTATTTTGTTAATTCATTAGTTTTAGTTGATGCGTTTGATATGCATGTATGATATCAACTCAAGTTATTTCTTAACAATAATTTCAAGTGATTTGGAATGATAAATTGTTATGTCGACTTAGGACATAAGCAGGTTAATTTGAATATTTCTAATCAATTTTGAATGAGTGTTTACACACCAAAGAAATTTAAACATGAAGATGTATGTAATTATATCGGTCTGTTTAATTGGGAAGTAATTTAAGAAATTTTTATGTTGATTATTGAATTATGTGACATGAGATGTCATTAATAATTATTTTACTTGCGTAGTAGAATTTGTTAAACCATGAACCATTTTGTTAATATGGGGGTGCATCTCTTGCATTAGTTGAGATAATTTAATTTTCTTCTATCACAAATATTTTTATGACAGTGACATTTATTTGTTATTGAGTTGCAAGAATGTATACAATCAAATGGGTTTTTGAATTGTTTAATTCTTAGGCAAAATTTTTTATGAGGATATGATTTTGTCAAAACTTTAATTCTGACTTGAGTAGTCATAATTATTTTGGTTTTTTCTTGAATTTGTTTTAAAATTCATTGATTTATATTAGAAGTGATAGGGGTGGTGAATATGATGCACCATTAAATGAATTTTGTGCACAACATGGCATTATTCACCAAACTACAGCCCCTTATTCTCCACAGCAAAATGGAATTGCTAAAAGGAAGAATAGAACCCTAAAAGAAATGATGAATGCCATGTTACTAAGTTCAGGTTTACCACAGAACTTGTGGGGGGAAGCAATATTGTTTGCTAATTATGTTCTTAATAGAATACCCCACAAGAAAACCAAAAGCATTCCTTATGAATTGTGGAAAGGTCGACCACCTTCCTACAAATACTTAAAAATGTGGGGGTTTTTGGCAAAAGTTGAAGTACCTGTTCCTAAAAAGACAAAGATTGGACCAAAAACAGTAGATTGTGTATTTATTGGTTATGCTCAGAATAGTAGTGCATATCAGTTTCTGACTTATAAATCAGAAATACCTGATATAAATGTGAACACTATTACAGAGTCAAGGAATGCTGTGTTTTTGAACATGTCTTTCCTTACAAGAAAGGACAGGAATTAAGTTCACAGAAAAGAACTTATGATTGTACACAAAGTCAAGAGACTAATGACAATCAAACAGAAGAGACTAGTAATAGTCTCGACCAACAGGATTTAACTGATGTTGAACCAAGACGAGGTAAAAGAGCGAGAACATCAAAATCCTTTGGTCCAGATTTTCTGACATACTTGTTAGAAAATGAACCTCAAAGCTTTAAGGCAGCAATGACAGGTCCTGAAGCACCTTTGTGGAAAGAGGCTGTTAATAATGAAATTGCATCCATTATGCAAAATTATATTTGGGAATTGGTGGATCTTCCACCAGGTTCTAAACCTCTTGGATATAAATGGATATTCAAGAGAAAAATGAAAGCAGATGGTTCAATTGACAAGTATAAAGCAAGACTTGTTGTTAAGGGTTACAGACAAAAGGAAGGTCTGGACTATTTTGACACATATTCCCCTGTGACAAGAATAACATCCATTCGCATGCTTATTTCTATAGCAGCGTTGTTTAAATTAGAAATACATTAAATGGATGTTAAAACAGCTTTCTTAAACGGTGATCTAAATGAAGAGATCTATATGGAACAACCCGAAAGGTTTGTAGTATCAGGGCAAGAAAAGAAAGTTTGTCGACTTGTAAAATCCCTTTATGGATTAAAACAAGCACCTAAGCAATGGCATGAAAAATTTGATCATGCAATGCTTGCTAATGGGTTTAAGATAAACGAATGTGACAAATGCGTCTATGTTAAAAACACTGACCAAGGATATGTCATAGTTTGTCTTTATGTGGATGACATGCTTATCATTGGAAGCAGTCAAAACATGATCAAATCAACTAAGCGGATGCTTAACAAAAGATTTGATATGAAAGATATGGGGGTCGCAGATGTTATATTAGGTACACTAATAACCCTGGAGAAGACCATTGGAAAGCGATCATTCGAGTTCTTAGATATCTAAGATTTACTCGTGATCATGGTTTGAACTTTACTCGATATCCAGCAGTACTCGAAGGTTATTGTGATGCCAATTGGATATCGGATACTAAAGATTCAAAATCCACTAGTGGATATGTCTTTACTCTAGGAGGCGCTGCTGTTTCTTGGAAGTCCACGAAACAAACTTGCATCGCACGATCCACAATGGAATCCGAGTTCATTGTTTTAGACAAAGCAGGTGAAGAATCAGAATGGCTTCGTCACTTCTTAGAAGACATTCCAATGTGGCCAAAACCTGTGCCAGCTATTTGCATTCATTGTGATAGTCAATCTGCAATAGGCAGGGCACAGAATCATATGTATAATGGTAAGTCACGACATATTCGTCGTCGACATAATACCGTAAGGCAATTGTTGTCAAACGGAATAATCTCAATAGATTATATAAAATCTAAAGAGAATATTGCGGATCCGTTAACAAAAGGTTTGACAAAAGAGCTAGTGTATAGTTCATCGAAGGGGATGGGATTAAAGCCTATTACTTAAGAGTCGTCATAATGGTAACCCTACTTATATGACTGGAGATCCCAAGAACTAAGTTCAAAGGGACAACTAAGTTATGTATGGCTCACCAGAAATCACCAAGGGATTAAGATTCCTACCCATTCCTATGGTGAGAGTGATATCTGCAACATATGTTGTCTGCAGGGGTATAAGGATAAGCTTTGCTTTTAATGATTACTTATATCTTGATTAAGGCATAAAATCAAGACGAGTATAAAGAGATACTCACAATAAGAATCACCTATATGAGTGTTGAACTGGGGCCGGTTCTATGAGAATGAAGAGGCTAAATTCTCTAGAAACACTTATGATAACCAGGTGCGTTCAAGGCCAAAATGAACACAACAGTGAGAACCACGATGTGTTAGAAGATATTTTGTGTGAAATCTATTGTCTTGGCTTACACAAACGGCTGAACAATTCAAGGCATCGCGTCCATTGGTTAGCCAGTAAGTCCGATAGGTTATCACTAGGGAAGGTTCAAAGTCGAAAACTACCTATCCTGATGCAAGATATTTTCGACTTATACTCTTTCGTTAAGTCTGCATATTGTTGCATTTCCGTTGTCATCAAATTCCATTCATGTGGGGGATTGTTGGAAATGGTTAATTTTTCCTCAAGTTTGGTCTATTTTTTAGGTGGGCCCCGAGTATCGATTTACTCGGGTCAAAGTGGTAACGCGTTCTATGCCGCGTTGTGATTCACGTGGTATATTTGGTTGCTCAAAACCATTACCGAGTGAATGGGAAATTGAAGCCAAAGTGTGCTCCATGGAAATGGAGTTTTGGTGGAAATTCCTTAAGGTTGTAATTTGGCTTGTCCCACATTGTTTTGGTGGGAGGTTTTGAAAGGGTTTATAAGGCTTAGGGTGAGATAATGGGGGTGTGCCCCAAGGGGTACCCAAGTGTTTTAGAGGGAGAGGTTATGGGCAAAATGGGCTAGACCCATTGGACCCAAAAATCACCACACGCGCGCGCGCCGCCGCCGCCGTCCGTCCGGCCGGGCGGGCTGGGCTTGGGCGCGGGTGTGTGGTTGGGTTGGGCTTCTAATCTTTTTGGGCCAAAAACATTTGAATTTAATTTTATTTTTTATTAAAATAAAATCCATAATTCAAATTAAATTGGTTTGGATTTTTTGTTCATCCAAACAGGGCCCTTCCCGGTTTCAAACAGAAATAAACTGTTTTGGAATTAGTGCACACCCAAACAGGGCCCTTCCCGTTTTACTATCTGTTTGAATTGATTCAAATCTGTTTGAATTCAAAACCCAACAGGTATGATACCTGTTCAATTCAAAACCAAGAGCTACATACCTGTTTAATTCAAAACCAAGAGCCACCTTCACATCTATAAATAAGACCACCCTCATTTGATGTTTTGCATTCAGAAATTTCGTATTTCACCTCTGTTAATTCTATTCTTCATCTTGCTGCATTTTATTTCCGAAAGAAAGAGTGTAAACACTTAGTGTGTTCGTAAGGCAAACAATTTGTAGTGCTGCTATTGTTTGTGGTAAGATCATTTCATCCTGGGAGATAGACGTCCAAATTCTGAAAGCACCGTGGAGAGGACGAATCTGTCTTAAGGACACAGTGTTAAACACTGGACTTGATCAGAAAAGTTATTCAAATAAATTAACCAAGTAAGTTGTTTAATTTAATTATGTTTTTATTTGTTTATTTAATCAGATTTTAATTTTGTTTTTGTAACAAAATAAAATCTGTGATTTTATTTATTTATTTTTATTTCGAGTTTGATTTTTGTAATCAAACATATTCTCTCCTTTTCTCTATTTCTTTTATTCTTGTTGTTGTTTTGTACACAACAGAATTAAATCTTTTTAAATACAGTGAAGATTGTCCAACAGTATAGACTAAGTTGCAAAAATTAGAACACTTGATTCATGTTTGTTTTGAAAATTGTTTTGAATATGTACCACCTAAAAAAGTGATCGCATATAAACATTACTCAAATTATTCCAATTCAAGCAATTAGCCTTCATCCACAAGCATTCAAGCAATTTATCATTTAAGTGCTTAGCCTCATGGCAAGCATGATAAACATGGTAACACTCACATTCGTGCAATATGCTAAAGCATAAAAGAGCTCACCTAATATTCTAAGGCAAGCCAAAAGAAAAGAGTTAGAAAAGTGTATGCTCTAACTAATGCCACATGACTAGTGCAACACATGCGATATGCAATTACTAGGCTTGGCTACTAATATGGCATATGAATCAATTTGATAGCATGCAGTTTGAGCACCTTTTTCAAAGAAGTATTTAAACGACAATGCAAGTTAGAATGATGTACCGAGCCTCATTGCATGCAAAATAAGTGGATGCAAATCATGAAACATGCTAAAAAAAATTATGCCCTAAATTAACCATTATAAGCAGTTAAATAAAAGAGAGAAAGATGTGAGGTAAGAAAACATACACATTATTACAAGTTTTGCGGCCTCACTCTGGAGGGTCCGAATAAACTAACTAGCTAAGCTAATTATTATGAAGCAACTAACTATTACAAATCCAAATGAATAAATTAGCTAAGTTATGTAACTAATTATTACAGCAACAAATTAATTAACTATTCTAGCTAATTAACTAATTACAAGACAAAATAACTAGCAACTTCTAACTAATTAATTACAACACAAATCAACTAGTTAGCTAGCTATTATAAGTCCATAAGCGAACGAGCCTCGATAAGTAAGTGAAATGCTTATGCATGCACGGATTTCCACCCGAAAAGTCCACTATTCTCTTATCAGAATGCTTCTGTTACACAGTAGAACATCTTTTTACCTCAAACAGTACTCTATTCTGCTCTAGAAAGTCACTGCTCATTTTGACAATAGTGGCCTGCCGTCTAGAACTTGTGGCCTGCCGACCACAAAAGTTTGGTTCCTCCTGCTGCAAACAAAAGCATACAAAACAAGAACAGGATATTCTCAAGGGTTCTTTGCATAACTTACCTCTCATTATCATCAAACAGCTCAAAAGAGTGGTAAACTTGATTCACAAACCATCAATCGATGCAATTTCATTGCATGATGGCCTATGAACCAAAGTGTGCAAATTCAATAAATGCAACAAATAAAGACTCTCAAACCTCCTCCCTATCATGGATAGATCAACCGTTTACATCCCTAACAAGTATGAAACAATTCAAGACTCAAGGGTTCAATTAATGTCCGATTGAACCCAAACCAAGTTATTAGCTTGCATCATTTTTAGCCCTTATTTTATTACTCCATTTTAATCACCAACCATTCCTTAGTAAATTAAGTCCAAATGTGAGCTTTAAGTCCTCTAATGGAAAGAAGCATCAAACCAAGAGTTGTTTTAGGCATGAGAGAAGTGTCATGCAGTTGGTAATGAACCCCCAAAGGGATTAAACCATTAAGCACAAGACCTCAATCTCATGCTTTAAACAAATAACTAGTTTGAACCAAACTTCAAAGCAAAGCAAAAGTCAAGAAAGGAGGGAGGTTGCAGAAGTGATTAGGGGTGAAAACAAGTATGGAAAGCTATAAACAAATGCTATTAACTCAAATAGGTTGGTCGCTAAAGCCTAAACCACAAAACCTATGAGGATAATTACACTACAAGCATGCAATACAAAGCTTAAAAAATCTTTAAATGGTGTTAAATCAGTCCTAAAACATACTGGAATTAAGACAAAAATAGCTAGAACAATAAGCTAAAGCATGGAGCTATGTAAGCTAGTAAGCAAGACACAAGGAGGGGAGGTTACCCCCTCCATTTTTAAACCTCAAGACATGATTTTAGCCACTAAAATAACTCTAAAAATTAGTAGTTAAAAGCTCAAAAAAAATTTGAGGAAAAGATAGGAAACACAAGTGTAAAGGCTTAAGAGACAAGGTGTAAAGAAGGGTGGTTAACCCCTCTACCTTTAATAGCCTTAAACCACAAACTTCATCCCATAAAAATAGTCCAAAAACAGTTCAAAAGCAGCAAGAAAAGATGGAAGAGAAGTAATGTAGAGATGCACAAAATTATACCTCTTGAAGCAAGGTTACTCTTTTGTTCACAAACCACAAGGCTTACACTCTCAATGGCTGAAATTTGGACTCATTAATCTCAGCAAGGAGAGCTCCAATATTGATTTAGGAAGTGTAGAGAGAGATTGTATAGGTTGCAAGATAAAGATAGAGAGAGAATTTCAAGTTTTGGTCCCTTTGGAAATTTTTGTAACCTCAAACCATGAAGGAATGTCCCCTATATATAGAAAAACAGCCTCACAAGTCGGAAATATCAATATAGGAACAGCTGGAGCTTTTGGGGAGTTGGCACAAAATATCTGTGTTTTTCACAAGTGGCCGGTAAGCCAGAAGTGTTGGTTGTTGGCCACAAATATTGGCCTGCCGACCACAGAAAATCTACTTCCAGACCTAACTTCAAACAGGCATATCTCCTTCATCCGAACTCGGTTTTAGGTCCTTCTTGAGTCTAAATTGAAGCCCCGAAAGTCTACTTTCCAATGGTGGAAGCCTCACATCTAAATTCTGAGTGTGCAAAGAGATAGGCCTGATTTAATGAAGGCTGCTCAGTTCTCTCTTAACGGTTTGATGCCCAATTTCTTCCCCAACTAGTTTTTTTCCCTCTCCTCCAATTTTCTTTAACTCCAAACCTATAAAAAATGGTTTTAAATATTTTTCAAAGAGTTCACCTCTCTTCCATTTATTCCCACTTTGTCCTTGCTCGATTTACTGAAAAGTGCAACTTTTAAACGAAATGTGAGCCTCGAAACATTGTAGAAACATTTGGAAAATATTTTAAAAGAAATGGTTTTAAGGTCTAAAATAGTTTAGTCTAAATGGGGTGTAAGGTTGGGATTTAGAAGCTCTTCTTGCTGAAGAAATCAAACGTTTGTACAGCATAACTTTCATCATCGAGTGATCAACCTGAGGCGCCTAAGTCTTAAGAGCGGTCAAAAATGGGGTGTCTACAGTTGGGTCTAAACCAGAATCATTATACGTAAGTAGTTTTGAACTACAACGTTATTTGGAAAGCCTAACAATGGATATTTCAAAAAATTTGACAATTTGGATAGGTGAAAACAAAATGAAACTATATATCCTGTACTTTCACAGATGGCCCGTGATGTACTAATCGTTCGTATTTCTACAGTTGCTTCGAAAACAACTGTTAGTGTAGGTGGATAAGTGTTGAGCGATTACCGCAGCAGGCTTTCGCCCCAAATGGTTGAGGCACTGATCATATGTATGCGCCTACGAGAAGACAGAGTTATAGTGAAAATGAAAGAATTTAAACTAATTTGGATGACATATCCTTGGGCAATGTGAGTGAATTGTGCGCCTCCTCTGATGAATGATCAATAATTTGTTTTTCACTATTTCATTTCGTTATTTTTTTGTATTAGATTATTGAGGTGAAGTATAATACAAATTGTTAGTAAGTTAGTAGGTGTCAACTTAGTTGAGATGTACTTAACCTATAGTGATGTAATTGCTCTACCATCATCAATAATCTACATCTATTTTATTTAATAATATAAATTTTTGTAATATTTTATTTTATTTGAAATAAAAATTATTCATTCAATAAATGTTATCTATTTAATTTAATGGTTGTAATATTGCAAATTCATTTTGATATATATAAAATTATTCATTTCAAAAGAAGAAAATTACATAATTTCATATTTTTTTGATCATAAGTTCATAACCAAAAAAACATAAGTCATAAATAATTAAATTTAAATACCACCGCACATGAAATATAACCAAACATCTCATTAATCTTAACTAAAATACTCTAATATAATTTTTCTTTTGTTATAAATAATTTGTATATATAATATATTTATCATTTATTTTTCACAAAAAAGAAAAAGAAAGAATGCCCGCTACGCCCGGGCCCTAGGCCCTAATTTGAGTCGGCCTAGGCCCCAATTTTTGGCCCAGGGTGTAAACAGTAGCTTGTTACCCACACGGCCAGCCATGGGCCAGCCTGAGCCCAGGTGGGCCAAGTCGAGCCATATTTACACCCCTAACTAGTTTACTAACAAAAACAAAAGGGATTTGATCAAAAATCTCTCACAATAAAACTTTAACGCATAAGGACAAGTACAAGAAAAAATTTGAAAAGTCCAATACATACTACTATTACCAAAATATTAAACTTTGAAATAATATAACTTTTGATCTAGATGTCGGTTTTTAATAAAATTAGTATTTTTAGAATTCTCTCATCAAGAGCTATCAAATAAGATCCATGTCAACTATGAAATTATTTTTTTTTTTAAATTATCACCTTCAAAATTGATGTAAACAGTAACATGTTACTCTGACAATATTGTCTAAGAAAAAAAATGATATTTTACTTTATTCTTACTCAATTATGCATCTCATCTTTAGAGGGTTTATGAAGTAAAATAAATTGGGATGTCCTTTTCACCAAATAGGGGTCCAATTGAGGAGTTTTGGCTAAATTCCTCCCTCCCAAGAGAAAAAAAAAAAAAAAGAGTAAATACATACATCTACAGAGTTCATCCATTCTAATATATAAAGTGAGGCGTTGAGTTGGTGTTGACTCCTTATGTCTCATCATTTTTATACCTAAAATAGACTTCAATAATTTTATAATTGCAACATACATTTATTTTTCTTGACAATTATTAAAGAACAAAACAATAAACCAAAAAATGCCTTACGTATTTGTGCCTCTATTCACAGTAATGTCCCCAAATTTTTTGGCCTCTATTCACATCAGTTCCAAACTCTGAGCAGTTTCAAACTCTGAAATTCAAATATTTGCAGGGCCAGTTTACTTTTTACTATTCCACAAACTGTTCAAGGTATTCACCTGTTTTTTTTTTTGGTTACATCGGAAAGAAAAACCACAACAAAGGGCTCAGCCTGTTCACTAGAGAGTCCTATCATGTCTGTAATTAACAAGCTTCTAATTTTAGCTAGTGGTTATAGCGAACTTGATCTAAACTCAACCCATTTATTACTTTTGACTCTAGGAATCCATATTCGTGATGGTTGTTCCTTTCTCTTCATGTTCGGTTTTGGCTTGGTGTCGACACTGCCTCCTTTTCTGTCTTATTCTGGTCCAAGGGTCGACACCAGCTTGGGTGGTGTCGACACCATCTTACTGCTAGGTTCCTAGATCATTATTGAAATTTAGGGTCGACACCAACCTTTGGTAGTGTCGACACTTGCCTTTTCTTGTTGGCCTTTGGGGTCGACACCAGTCTAAGAGGTGTCGACACTTGTCTATTGCAGAATCTGGGTTTATCTATTGAAATTTAGTGTCAACACCTCTGGTCTGAGGGTCAACACCTTGTCTACTACCAAACACAAGTGTCTCAGCTTTTCTTCTTGAGGGTCGACACCACGGTTGTGAAGGTCAACCCCTATGACTCTTTTTCCAGATTTTATTCGGCTTGAGCCCTATTTTTTGGAAATTTTTGACTTATTCTTTTCATTTGACCTTGGACCTATTATTCCATTAATACTTGGTCACTATAAATAGAACCAAAGATACTTCTCTCTCATTAGTTGCTTCCATTTTTCCCTTCTGACCCGTAACTCTCTCTCTTTCTCTCAAAACTCACATTCTCTCACTTAAATCCTCAGATCTACTCACCTAGAGATGTCTCATCATCCTGAACCTTTGAGATAAAGTATAGATCGCGTTAAGAGTTCCCTTTGACCCGAGTGGTTCGTCATTTCGTTGACGTCGAGTTTTTCTAAGTTCTTCTTTTTCACCCTTCTAAGCTTGAGGTAGGGATTCTTCGCATCTCGTTATGGGTTTTAACTTAGCTATTTGTTTTTGTAAAACCACCTTGTGAAAGAAATTGACTTTTGAACAAATCTTGGATTTTGGTTCAAAATTAAGAGGAGGGGTTTTCAAATGGTTTCATGGAAATGATTGTGGGGTTGGAAATAAGGTATAGAGGTAACAAAATGGTTGGTTTTGATATTTGGGATTGGTTTGGAAGAAAAGGGGGGGGTTTGCCCTAAATGTTGATTTTGTGTAAAAATAATGGTATTGATGTTGGAAACATGGAATTTAATTGTTATTGATGAAAAGGTGGAGTTGGGTATGTATTACCACTCACGTTTATCTTTATAAAAATTATTTTGTTTTATCTGTTTAGAGATATCTGTATTAGGATATTGATGGAAGAAAGCTATGATTGTTGTAGAAATGGCATGAGAACTAAAAGAATAAAAACTAATTCTCATTCATCTGCATAGATCATTGTTATATATTTACACATTTGAAATATGTATATTGTTTTGAGAATACTTGGCGAATCTGGATAGTGGGCATGGTTACTATGATAAGTTGGCATGTGTGTCCTTGGTGAAAGACCAGAAACCTGCGCGGATAGGTGTTGAACCTTCCGGTTAATACCGATAAAAATGACAAAAGAGTAGTGCTTGTATAGCCTGCTAGCAGACACGTACCTAAAGATTCACAGAGTTGTGTTAATACCGATAAAAATGACAAAAGAATATTGCTTGTATAGCCTGCTAGCAGACACGTACCTAGAGATTCACAGAGTTGTATCCATAAATTTAGTTTTCTATAAAAAAGGAAAATGTTTCGTGAATGGTAACATAAACCTGGCATGGCATGATTTGAAAGAGATATAAAATGTTTTGTCATGAGTATTGCATATGCATTTTACCGTCATAACTTTGTTATGATTCACATATTGTATTGAATTATTTCTACGGGATTTTGACTCACCCTATATGGAAAAACATTTCAGGTGCTGATGATGTGCCTCTGCCAAGGCAATAACTTGGGATGATTAGAAGCAAGAGCTTCATTTTGTTTAATTGTGTAATTATTTTATACAAGGCAAGGGCTTTTATATGTATTGAGATTTAAATCCATTTTGTTGTAAACGTACTAATTTAGAAAGTTGTAAGCCTTTAGGGCATTCTCTTATTTGTTTATCTTTCATTTTGTTTCCTTATCATGTAACACATGCTATAGATTCAGAGTTAGACTTATGAATGTATATTTGCATGTATTGCTCTTTTGTATAAGAAATTGAAATTAATGGAAGTTGCTTATCTCATCTTCTATCTTCTTTTAATTAATATTGTGGATTGGTTGTTTTATTTATTTCAAGACGTTACCGTGATTCATTCACCACCAACATTTCTTCAAGTTGTTCTACACCTAGTTTAGTCAAAGCATCTGCACATAAGTTGTCTTCTTTCCAAATGTGATGAATAGTGCATTCACATCATCAAAAAAGTATTTTAGTATCTTCCACCAAATTTCTGAAGGGGCAATTGTCCCTGATTTCTTCTTCCATCAGCTTTCCCACAGGTTTGTGCATTCACAGGTTTATTTAATTCCTTCATCTTGTTCTTCTAAAAATTATTGTCTCACTGTTCACTAATTCAATTCATTATTTGGAAAGGTTTTTTTTTTTCCCCTTGTTGGGGTATATCTCCTTGAAGTTTAAGACCCAATTAGTTTATTAAAAGAGTTTAATTTGATTTAGTATTAGTTATAATATATTTTTATATATTATATCTAATTTGTGGTGATCTAATTCAGTTTGGTAACAACTAGAGGTTTGATAAAAAAAAAAATCTTAAATTCACAATATATATATATATATATAGAAAAATGTTTGAGGGCCACAATTTTTGTTGCCACAATAGCTCAAAACTATCAAAACGACGTCGTTTTGGGTGCAAAACATGTCAAAACGACGTCGTTTTGGCAGTTTTAAACCATTATGGCCACAAAAATTGTGGCTCTCTAACATTGTTGATATATATATATTGTTATGTTTGTCTTAAGGGCGTAGCGGCAGCAAATTGGTTTTGTGAGAGATAGTGCTTCGGGTGTTTTTTTTTAGTGAGAAAATGGTTGTTGTGTGGATTCAATTTCCAAGGGTTGTTCTTGAACCATAGCATCTCTGATTTGATATTAGTTTGATTTAGATTTTGGGTCTTTTTTTCAACTCTGATTTTGAAGATTTTGGTTCATCTATTTGGTGAGATCTTTCCTCTTATTTATTTGTGATTATTTGGAATTCAGCTATGGGTGGTTTTGTGAGACCATTCGTGTCTCGTTTGTAATCGTTTGAAAAAAATTTTGGTTGAAAGTAGAATCGAATTTCGATCCCGTGGACGTACCTTACATTGAGGGAACTACGTAAAATTCTTGTGTTATTTTTTATTTAATTTTTTCGCATTAATTTGTATTCTCATTAATTGATTTACTTGCAGAGAATCATCATATTTTCCCAAACATCCCTTTCTACAAGATGAAACTATTATCTCATTGTTTCAACTTTTTTTCTTTTTTTTTTTTTCCGTCTTCAATCCACTGTTTCAACTTTTGCTTCTTTTCTTCTTCTTCTTCTTCTTTTTTTTTTTTAAGATATTTAAAAATGTGGATTATTTAATTTTTTATTTTTTATTTTTATAAACCGAAACTTTTGTTTCTTCAATTCACTGTATGTTTCTTCTTTTGGATTTTTTCTTTTTGGGTTTTTAAAAATGTGGATTATTTATTTTTTTTCCTTTTTATAAACTGAAACTTTTGTTTTTACAATTCACTGTTTGGTTTCCTTTCTACAATGTCAAACTCTTGCTTTTTAAAAATAAAAATAAAAAAAAATCAATTCAATTCATTGTTTAGTCTTCAATTAACTGCTTCGTCATTTGTTCAATTCACTCACTATTTGCTAGTTCAATTCATCGCTTGGAAAGTTTTTTTTTTTTCCCTTCTACAAGATGAAACTATTCACTCACTGTTTCAATTGTTTTTTTTCATCTTCAATTCACTGTTTCAACTTTTGTTTCTTCTTCTTTTTTTTTTTTTTTTTTTTTGGTTTTTTTTGGGTCTTTAAAAATGTGGATTATTTATTTTTTTTATTGTTTATAAACTGAACTTCAATTCGCTGTTTGTTTCTTCTTTTTGGGGGTTTTCTTTTGGATTTTTAAAAATGTGGATCATCTGATTTAATTTCTTTTTATGAACTCAAATTTTTGTTTTTTCAATTCACTGTTTGTTGCTTCCTTTTTTTTTCGAGGGTCTTTAAAACAATAATAAAACATACACAGATGACCAAATATAGAACCAATTGTTAGCCAATCTTCACTGTATTTAAAAAGATTTAATTCTGTTGTGTACAAAACAACAA
Organism: Camellia sinensis; assembly: GCF_055761805.1. Taxonomy (NCBI): domain Eukaryota; kingdom Viridiplantae; phylum Streptophyta; class Magnoliopsida; order Ericales; family Theaceae; genus Camellia; species Camellia sinensis. The sequence continues at coordinate 86,218,086 of NC_138974.1, forward strand.
CAAAAATAAAAGAAATAGAGAAAAGGAGAGAATATGTTTGATTACAAAAATCAAACTCGAAATAAAAATAAATAAATAAAAACAGATTTTATTTTGTTACCAAAACAAAATTGAAATCTGATTTAAATAAACAAATAAAACAGAATAATAAATTAAACAACTTACTTGATTAATTTCTTTGAATAATTATTTGATCAAGTCCAGTGTTTGACACTGTGTCCTTAAGACAGATTCGTCCTCTCCACGGTGCTTTCAGAATGTGGACGTCTATCTCCCAGGATAAAATGATCTACTACAAACAATAGCAGCACTACAAATTGTTTGCCTTACGAACACACTAAGTGTTTATACTCTCTCTGACAAGAAAATAATGCAGCAAAATGAAGAGGAAGTTTGCAGAATTATGAAGGACGAAAATTAGAGTTACAAAATCCAAATGAGGGTGGTCCTATTTATAGATGTGAAGGTGACTCTTTGTTTTGAATTGAACAGGTATCATACCTGTTGGGTTTTGAATTCAAACAGATTTGAATCAATTCAAACAGATAGTAAAACGGGAAGGGCCCTGTTTGGGTGTGCATTAATTCCAAAACAGTTTATTTCTGTTTGAAAACGGGAAGGGCTCTGTTTGGATGTACACTAATTCCAAAACAGTTTATTTCTGTTTGAAAACGGGAAGGGCCCTGTTTGGATGTACAAAAAATCCAAACCAATTTAATTTGAATTCTGGATTTTATTTTAATAAAAAATAAAATTAAATTCAAATGTTTTTTGCCCAAAAAGATTAGAAGCCCAACCCAACCACACACCACGCACCCGCGCCCAAGCCCAGGCCCAGGCCCAGCCCAGCCCGCCCGACCGGACGGACGGCGGCGGCGGCGCGCGCGTGTGTGGTGATTTTTGGGTCCAATGGGTCTAGCCCATTTTGCCCATAACCTCTCCCTCTAAAACACTTGGGTACCCCTTGGGGCACACCCCAAGTATCAAACCCAAGCCTTATAAACCCTTTCAAAACTTCCCACCAAATCAATGTGGGACAAGCCAATACAACCTTAAGGAATTTCCACCAAAACTCCATTTCCATGGAGCACCCTTTGGCTTCAATTTCCCATTCACTCGGTAATGGTTTTGATCAACCAAATATACCACGTGAATCACAACGCGGCATAGAACGCGTTACCACTTTGACCCGAGTAAATCGACACTCGGGGCCCACCTAAAAAATAGACCGAACTTAGGAAAAAATTTTGGTTTTATCCAGAATTTTATAACCATTTCCAACAATCCCCCACATGAATGGAATTTGATGACAACGGAAATGCAACAATATGCAGACTTAACGAAAGAGTATAAGTCGAAAATATCTTGCATCAGGATAGGTAGTTTTCGGCTTTGAACCTTCCCTAGTGATAACCTATCGGACTTACTGGCTAACCAATGGACGCGATGCCTTGAATTGTTCAGCCGTTTGTGTAAGCCAAGACAATAGATTTCACACAAAATATCTTCTAACACATCGTGGTTCTCACTGTTGTGTTCATTTTGGCCTTGAACGCGCCTGGTTTTCATAAGTGTTTCTAGAGAATTTAGCCTTTGCATTCTCATAGAACCGGCCCCAGTTCAACACTCATATAGGTGATTCTTATTGTGAGTATCTCTTTATACTCGTCTTGATTTTATGCCTTAATCAAGATATAAGTAATCATTAAAAGCAAAGCTTATCCTTATACCCCTGCAGACAACATATGTTGCAGATATCACTCTCACCATAGGAATGGGTAGGAATTTTAATCCCTTGGTGATTTCTGGCGAGCCATACATAACTTAGTTGTCCCTTTGAACTTAGTTCTTGGGATCTCCAGTCATATAAGTAGGGTTACCATTATGACGACTCTTATGTAATAGGCTTTAATCCCATCCCCTTTGATGAACTATACACTAGCTCTTTTGTCAAACCTTTTGTTAACGGATCCGCAATATTCTCTTTAGATTTTATATAATCTATTGAGATTATTCCGTTTGACAACAATTGCCTTACGGTATTATGTCGACGACGTATATGTCGTGACTTACCGTTATACATGTGATTCTGTGCCCTGCCTATTGCAGATTGACTATCACAATGAATGCAAATAGCTGGCACAGGTTTTGGCCACATTGGAATGTCTTCTAAGAAGTGACGAAGCCATTCTGCTTCTTCACCTGCTTTGTCTAAAGCAATGAACTCGGATTCCATTGTGGATCGTGCGATGCAAGTTTGTTTCGTGGACTTCCAAGAAACAGCAGCGCCTCCTAGAGTAAAGACATATCCACTAGTGGATTTTGAATCTTTAGTATCCGATATCCAATTGGCATCACAATAACCTTCGAGTACTGCTGGATATCGAGTAAAGTTCAAACCATGATCACGAGTAAATCTTAGATATCTAAGAACTCGAATGATCACTTTCCAATGGTCTTCTCCAGGGTTACTAGTGTACCTACTCAATTTACTGATAGCATAAGTTATATCAGGACGAGTACAATTCATTAGGTACATTAGGCTTCCAATGATTTGGGAGTATTTTAACTGAGACACTGCATCACCTTTATTTTTTTTTTTTGATAAATAAAGACTGATGTCTACAGGTGTTCTAGCTAAATTCAAATCATCCTTGATAAATTTATCAAGAATTTTCTCAATATAATGAGATTGAGATAATGCATATCCGTCAGATGTTTTAGTAATTTTCATTCCTAATATAACATCTGCGACCCCCATATCTTTCATATCAAATCTTTTGTTAAGCATCTGCTTAGTTGATTTGATCATGTTTTGACTGCTTCCAATGATAAGCATGTCATCCACATAAAGACAAACTATGACATACCCTTGGTCAGTGTTCTTAACATAGACGCATTTGTCACATTCGTTTATCTTAAACCCATTAGTAAGCATTGCATGATCAAATTTTTCATGCCATTGCTTAGGTGCTTGTTTTAATCCATAAAGGGATTTTACAAGTCGACAAACTTTCTTTTCTTGCCCTGATACTACAAACCCTTCGGGTTGTTCCATATAGATCTCTTCATTTAGATCACCGTTTAAGAAAGCTGTTTTAACATCCATTTGATGTATTTCTAATTTAAACAACGCTGCTATAGAAATAAGCATGCGAATGGATGTTATTCTTGTTACAGGGGAATATGTGTCAAAATAATCCAGACCTTTCTTTTGTCTGTAACCTTTAACAACAAGTCTTGCTTTATACTTGTCAATTGAACCATCTGCTTTCATTTTTCTCTTGAATATCCATTTATATCCAAGAGGTTTAGAACCTGGTGGAAGATCCACCAATTCCCAAGTACGATTTTGCATAATGGATTCAATGTCATTATTAACAGCCTCTTTCCACAAAGGTGCTTCAGGACCTGTCATTGCTGCCTTAAAGCTTTGAGGTTCATTTTCTAACAAGTATGTCAGAAAATCTGGACCAAAGGATTTTGATGTTCTCGCTCTTTTACTTCGTCTTGGTTCATCATTAGTTAAATCCTGTTGGTCGAGACTATTACTAGTCTCTTGTGTTTGATTGTCATTAGTCTCTTGACTTTGTGTACAATCATAAGTTCTTTTCTGTGAACTTAATTCCTGTCCTTTCTTGTAAGGAAAGACATGTTCAAAAAACACAGCATTCCTTGACTCTATAATAGTGTTCACATTTATATCAGGTATATCTGATTTATAAGTCAGAAACCGATATGCACTACTATTCTGAGCATAACCAATAAACACACAATCTACTGTTTTTGGTCCAATCATAGTCTTTTTAGGAACAGGTACTTCTACTTTTGCCAAACACCCCCACACTTTTAAGTATTTGTAGGAAGGCGGTCGACCTTTCCACAATACATAAGGAGTGCTGTTGGTTTTCTTGTGGGGTATTCTATTAAGAACATAATTAGCAGACAATATTGCTTCCCCCCACAAGTTCTGTGGTAAGCCTGAACTTAGTAACATGACATTCATCATTTCTTTTAGGGTTCTATTCTTCCTTTCAGAAATTCCATTTTGCTGTGGAGAATAAGGGGCTGTAGTTTGGTGAATAATGCCATGTTGTGCACAAAATTCATTTAATGGTGCATCATATTCACCACCCCTATCACTTCTAATATAAATCAATGAATTTTAAAACAAATTCAAGAAAAAACCAAAATAATTATGACTACTTAAGTCAGAATTAATGTTTTGACAAAATCATATCCTCATAAAAAATTTTGCCTAAGAATCAAACATAAAAAATTTTGCCTAAGAATCAAACAATTCAAAACCCATTTGATTGTATACATTCTTGCAACTTAATAACAAATAAATGTCACTGTCATAAAAAAAATTTGTGACAGAAGAAAATTAAATTATCTCAACTAATGCAAGAGATACACCCCCATATTAATAAAACGGTTCATGGTTTAACAAATTCTACTACGCAAGTAAAATAATTATTAATGACATCTCATGTCACATAATTCAATAATAAAATAAAAATCAACATAAAAGATTTCTTAAATTTACTTTCCAAATAAATGGAACGATATAATTACATACATCTTCATGTTTAAATTTCTCTGGTGTTTTAAACACCCATTCAAAATTGATTAGAAATATTCAAATTAACCTGCTTATGTCCAAAGTCGACATAACAATTTATCATTCCAAATCACTTGAATTTAATGTTAATAAATAACTTGAGTTGATATCATACATGCATATCAAATGCATCAACTAAAAATAATGAATTAACAAAATAAATTAATCATGCACGATCCCATCACTTGCATCATGAAATAAAAGGATTCTCAAATCATAAATAAAATCCAACGCATTTAAACTTTAAACTTCAAAATGACAAAACATACCTTCATTTAATAAGTTTGATTTGTACATAAATAAACAAATTAAATATGCATTAAAATGTTCTTCTGAATATATATATATATATATATATATATCTATATATCTATATATTTTCCGACTCAAGTGCAGAAACAATTCAAGACTATGAATCCACATTGTAATAAAAATAAAATTAGTTTGTACAACTAATATTTTACTCTAGAAACAAATTCTTCCATGTAAACTCACAATGAATTATGATAAAGTCAAAATAATTAACACCTTTTCACAAAGGGTTCAAAAATAAGTGGTCTACCAAACGAAACCATAAGTTACTTACAGAATTAACAGATTGTGACCGAGTCACAAAAGTTACATGATTGATTAACAAAATTAATTTTCTAGTTACTAAAATCAGAAAATAAATTACAATACAAAATAATTTTATTTTCCTGGTTACTAAAACTAGTAAAATAAAATACCGAAATAATATCTGATCACAAAAATCAGAAAACCAAACCATAAATTAATTTTCTAGTTACTTAAACCAGAAAATAAATTATAACACAAAATCATTTTATTTTTCTTGTTACTAAAACTAGAAAATAAAATACCACAAAACTTATCTGATTACAAAAATCAGAACAAACACAAAATAATTTTCTAGTTACCAAAATTAGAAAATAAATTAAAACACAAAATAATTTTCTAGTTACTAAAACCAGAAAATAAATTATAACAACAAATAATTTTATTTTTCTTTGTTACTAAAACTAGAAAAATAAAATATCACAAGAATTTTCTGTAATACCAAATAATATTCTGAATTGTTAATGACACCAGTATCGTACTACTAGTTGTTGTCAAAGAAAAGAGACAGTATATTACTACTATCTGTCAAATAGCATAAATGACTATTTGTTTTTCCAACCAGAATATTAATTTGAAAACACAGAAAATTAAATACAATGAAGATACCCAAAAAGGAGTCTGTCTTAAGATTGTTAGCCAATCTTCACTGTATTTAAAAAGATTTAATTCTGTTGTGTACAAAACAACAACAAAAATAAAAGAAATAGAGAAAAGGAGAGAATATGTTTGATTACAAAAATCAAACTCGAAATAAAAATAAATAAATAAAAACAGATTTTATTTTGTTACCAAAACAAAATTGAAATCTGATTTAAATAAACAAATAAAACAGAATAATAAATTAAACAACTTACATGATTAATTTCTTTGAATAATTATTTGATCAAGTCCAGTGTTTGACACTGTGTCCTTAAGACAGATTCGTCCTCTCCACGGTGCTTTCAGAATGTGGACGTCTATCTCCCAGGATAAAATGATCTACTACAAACAATAGCAGCACTACAAATTGTTTGCCTTACGAACACACTAAGTGTTTATACTCTCTCTGACAAGAAAATAATGCAGCAAAATGAAGAGGAAGTTTGCAGAATTATGAAGGACGAAAATTAGAGTTACAAAATCCAAATGAGGGTGGTCCTATTTATAGATGTGAAGGTGACTCTTTGTTTTGAATTGAACAGGTATCATACCTGTTGGGTTTTGAATTCAAACAGATTTGAATCAATTCAAATAGATAGTAAAACGGGAAGGGCCCTGTTTGGGTGTGCATTAATTCCAAAACAGTTTATTTCTGTTTGAAAACGGGAAGGGCTCTGTTTGGATGTACACTAATTCCAAAACAGTTTATTTCTGTTTGAAAACGGGAAGGGCCCTGTTTGGATGTACAAAAAATCCAAACCAATTTAATTTGAATTCTGGATTTTATTTTAATAAAAAATAAAATTAAATTCAAATGTTTTTTGCCCAAAAAGATTAGAAGCCCAACCCAACCACGCACCCGCGCCCAAGCCCAGCCCCAGCCCAGCCCGCCCGACCGGACGGACGGCGGCGGCGGCGCGCGCGTGTGTGGTGATTTTTGGGTCCAATGGGTCTAGCCCATTTTGCCCATAACCTCTCCCTCTAAAACACTTGGGTACCCCTTGGGGCACACCCCAAGTATCAAACCCAAGCCTTATAAACCCTTTCAAAACTTCCCACCAAATCAATGTGGGACAAGCCAATACAACCTTAAGGAATTTCCACCAAAACTCCATTTCCATGGAGCACCCTTTGGCTTCAATTTCCCATTCACTCGGTAATGGTTTTGATCAACCAAATATACCACGTGAATCACAACGCGGCATAGAACGCGTTACCACTTTGACCCGAGTAAATCGACACTCGGGGCCCACCTAAAAAATAGACCGAACTTAGGAAAAAATTTTGGTTTTATCCAGAATTTTATAACCATTTCCAACACCAATCACAAAATCTGTTCATTTGGACAATGGGTCGAATGACCGGATGGTTGGTTGGATGACAAGATGATGTCACGGTACCAACAGAGAGTTGGTTCAGTGGATAAGACCTTTGAATCCCTTGCTCAAGGCTTGGGTTCGAGTCTCCATAGCCCCTTGTTGAGGTTAAACATATTCCTTAGAGCCTGGAGCACGCAGGGAGCCTAAGCTTCGGCCCGATATAAGTGCGGTGAGGTTCCCTGCAGATATGCTGTAGGTGCTAAGGGACAATACTCTCTGGCGGATATGTTGGAGTAGCCTATCTGCATTTGCATATCCATTTCTCAGTATCAAAAAAAGATGATGTCGTGGTTGATAAGATGATAGCTGCAGTCGACAAGCTCTAACCACGGTTGACAAGATGATAGTTGCGGTCGACAAGCTCTGGCCGATCGACTACCCAGTCATCCAGCTAGTTGGCCGATCGGTCATCTGGATGTAAAATTCTGTGTTTGGTTCTGTGTTTGGTTCTCTATTTGCGTAATATTTCTGTTTTTAAAATTGTGGATTATTTATTTATTTTTTCCTTTTTATAAACTGAAACTTTTATATTCTTCAATTCACTGTTTTTTTTTTCTTTAAAAATGTGAATTATTTGTTTTTTTCATTTTTATAAATTAAAACTTTTATTTCTTTTGTTTCTCACTTTTATTTTTTCTTTTATTTATTATACATAACAATTTCTCACTCTAAAAAGTCATAAAATTCCTTTGGTGACAACATGAGAAAGATCAATCCACTTTTATTTCTTATTATATGTAGTTTAATATTGTCACAAATGTATGTCAAAAATTGCAACAAAATAATTTGAATAGATTATTGAACCGGACACTGATTTTGGACGGAGTAATGTCAAAAATGTAATTTTTTAATTTGTAATGTTCATTTAAAACAAAGTTCAATGATATTTACATTCATTATTTTCATACATAACACAATCAATCAATTACATAAACAAAAAAAAAAAAAAAAAAAAACTAAGATGATAGAGTTCAAGAGAGAGAAAGAGAGAGCATAGCCTCTCTCTAGGGGACTTATGGCGATACTCCGGCAACTACCTTTACACTTTTAAAGTGTATATCTAAACTCCTAGAATATAGATCTACAGTTTTAGAGTGTAGATCTGAACTTTTTATGTGTGAAGTAGGAGTTTGAGAGTTCTCTCCCCCAATTTTGGCATAATTTTTTAGATTTTTTACACCTACAATGGTTCCCTTTTCTCTCAAGTCTTCTCCCATAACATTGTAGTTGTACCTTCTTCTTATTTCTAGCTTCTGATGGTGTTCTAAGTACGGTGGCGGCGATGACAGTGGCAGTGGCAGTGGCAGAGGCAGAGCTGGGCAGTGGCGACAAGGACGATATCCATAGGGACGGCAAGCTTTCAAGTAGATCTCGCTTTCCATACCACATCTTTGAGAAGATCAGTGCTCTTTCCTAGATCGCAGTTGATTTTTTTTAGCAGATTTGTGTATTTTTTTCCCTTTTATTGTATTGTTTTATGGCCCTTGGGGTTTTGTTCTTTATGTTATTATTTTTAATATAAATGTTTTTCCAAGTTCTTAGGAAAAAAAATTTTGAAAAATACTAAGTTATATAGTTTTTTCTCATTTGAATGACGTAAATTTTTATTTTAATTTTTGTACAATAGTTAAATAATACTAATTTGGTTTGGTCTATATCTAATATATTTTCTTGTAGGATTTGCAATTATATTATTTGTCTCATGCCGGTAAAGTTAAATTTTATATAAATTCATCACGTATCATTGATTTAATATGTGTATATATTTTGTAAATATTATACTTCAAGTCATCTGATTTGGTTTGAAAATGAGACCGATTTATAATTTTTTTTTTTTTTTTTTTTTCCTCAGCCATAGATACAAGCCTGCGAAGCCCGTTGGGTTTGATTGATTTCTCAACCTTGACATCAATCAAGGGTTCACGTCCTTATTTATCTTACTACATAGTCCAAAAACAAAAACAACAACGTAACCAGGCCCAATGACTAGTTTTGAGCCTTCACGTACCACAAGGTCCTTGCTATATAGTATAAGGCCTGCATGTTCCAAAGAACACACGTTGGGCTCTAATGTCAGGTTCGTCCTGGAAACACAGTTTGGGCCAAAGATGAAAGCATCATACAATAGATCACTCAATTGAAATTGGGCCTTATTCAACCCCTGACTGGACATATGTACCCTCCTGTTCTCACTTTCTCGTAGTTAGATGATATCGCATATTAATTTCTCTACAGATTCACACTTAAAATGTCACTCACCTTGCTATCTAAGTGCCCTCTCATGATTACTTCGGCAATTGCCCAAGGTCTTCTCACATTTATTAACAAGAAAATAATAATAATAATGTGCCAGTGGAAACAAGGCAAAATGGTGTTTTTTGTACTAAAAATATTTTGGTAATTTTAATCTATAAAGATATTTTAGTAGATTTCATTGGTGACCGTTTTGTTTTATTGTCCATATTTTAGAATTTCAAGTAATGCTATGTTGAACTATGTTTAAATATCACATCTAATTTATCACGTGTCGTTACTGTATTAATAACAAACATGATTGATGAGATCTATTCAACTAATGCAATTACAAAAAAATGAGATGTCAACCCAATGTAATATATAAACATGATATTGTAACATTATTCTTACAGATCTTGATAGAAATTCTTTATATTTTGACTTATGGAAATACTTATTTTACAAAAATTGTAGACCTATTTTTAATTGGATGATTGACCTGTGATGGATCCTTGGAGCCCCCCACCCCCCAAAAAAAACCTCAAGAAATATATATATATATATATATATATATATAATTCAGATCCAAGAAAAATGAAGCATATGCAAGATTTATATGAGTTTTCACTTTTCAGTCTGTTACCTCTCACATGCAAATGGAGACATGGCAACATGCCCCTGCTGGTTTCCCTCCTAATGGCAAATTGTACATTTCTCTCTACTAATAATTGATCACATGCACTTCACCACATGCTCTCTCTCTCTCTCTCTCTTCTCTGTAAACTTTGCTTACCATGTGGTTCCACAGCACCCCCACACCTGTAGGGTCAAATGTCCTAAAATGTTCAATGCTTCTCGTTTATGGGAACCCACAACCTTATTTCATACAACATTTATGACCTTGTAGAATTTGGCTTCTCAGTTGAAGAGAAAAGGGTCTCGACCGTCCACACCACATTTATTTTAATGATTACTTTTGTTCATATTTTGGACTTATATGCTTAAATTATTTTTAAAAATAATTATAAAAAAAAACAAATCAATTTGATAATCTTAGTCATCTACTTTGGTCCTATTTGGTAGGACTTATTTCCAACTTATTTCAGCTTTTAGCTCAATTTAAACTATTTTGATATGTTTGGTTCAGCTTAATAATACAGCTTATAGCTTTTTGTAAGTCAAAAATCAACTTATTCTTTGAGTGGGGGAGGGAAGCTTAATTTATAAGTCAAAAATTAACTTATGTTCACAGCTATAAGCTATAAGCTGTTAAGTTATAAGTTATAATCACTTTCTCATATCTCTACTAAACAGAGCCTTTCTCATCAAAGAAAATGGGCCTACTTTTTTGGGTGGGCAAAAATAGGCCTACTCATCAAAGAAAATGGATAACTAACATATTTTGAAACAAATATAGTAACACTAATTGTAATTATCCAACCGATTTAATTTTTATAAATTACTTAATTTACACACACGAGTCTATGATATGAAAATAAAAAGGGCAGGTCATGTGATGGCTGCCAACTAAGTGAATTGGGAAGTCCAATCCAATTCTCCAAGTCAAGAAAAGTAGACTTTTCATAATAGGAAAGAGATCTCATAATCTTATTTGGATATCAGTTATTTATTTATGTATATATGAGACTTACTTGTATATGTGTAGAGTTCATATCATCAATGGTTGAAATCTAAAGAAAATTGTGAGAGTCTCTAAAAAAAAAAAAGAGTCTCAATTATTATTGTTAATTTTGTTATCAATTTTATAGATTTGGTTAGGGTATACCACTGAGGTGTATTTTGGTCAGTGCCCTTCGGCCAAAAGAATATAACCCAATGAAGGAGGGCAAATGGACCTTCATGTTCCTTAGTTTTGGAAGGTTATGGTTGGATTGGCCTCATAATTGTCCAAGTTGAGCCCTAACATTGTAAATCTCATTCAACCCTCATACAAAGTTTTGCAATTAACTAAGTTGCCAACCATACCAGCTGGCTCATAATGCCCCTTATGGGTCAGACCAGCTCGTACATTGTATAAAAAGGTGGCGGTGGTGGTCCACATGGTGCTTTTACCTGACCTATTATTGTATGTTTATGCACCAAAATAATTGAATCGATCACCATACTTTTACAAACCTGTCTCTCTCCAAAATCCAATATGCAAAACCAGTGTCACAATGCTACCAAAGAATATATGATTGCAATGTTTGAAGTGTTTGGAAAATTATTTAGGGGAATATCATTTCAGTGGTGTAAATTACAAAAATAATATATAATATCATTTGATAAAAAAAAATTTATAAGTTTGTCTTTTAATGTTGCAAAGTTTTTCATTAATATGATTTTTTTTTCTTTCTAAATTTTACTGAAATTATGTTTTCCCAATTATTTAATGATTCTACATCTTTGCTCTCTGTCACCATAACCAGCCAACTATGATAAAATAGACCATAGAAGCCGCCTTCTCAAGAATGTCAACATGTAGAACCTTTTTCTTTTTAACATGTAGAACCTGGGATCGCACTTTTTGTCAAAAAAGTTAAAATAAAAAATAATGTGCTGGTTCGAAATATCTGAATAATTACTCATAGTTCTTATAATGCAACAATGCTTAAAAGATTATTATTATTAATAGACGTATAGAATTTTACCTTTTTGATTTTTTTTTATTTAAATTAAAACACCCACTATCATAACTCATAACATTAAAAATAATATTCTGTGTTTTGAATATTTTTTTTTTTTTTTTTGGATACAAAAGTGTATATTTTTCTTGTTAAAATACCTCATTTTTTCTGTTACAATGAGGTTATTTGGTGCACCTTATAACTTTTTTTATATTTAAAAAAAATTGTGTCAAAATATTTAGTGCAATTTTTGCTCACAATTTTTAAGTCAAAAATAATTTAAATAAACTAAAAAAACTTATTATTAGAAAATAGATAGAGATGTTTTTAACCTTTATTTTCTAATTGTCAAGCTTCAAATGTTACTGCAAGACATGTCTGATGTTGTAATGGACAACCTGGCACCATAAACAAAACTTTTTTAAAAGTAAGAAATTAAGGTAGCGTTTCTAATATATAATTTAATAATAGAACTATATTTTGAATTTGTGAGGTTTAAATTATGATTTGAGTGTAGAAAATTTGTTTGGTTATGATTTTTAAATTGAGTGTTGAATTGAGTTTGGAGTTAAATGTGGAATTGAGTTTTGAAGGTTTGATGTGACGTGTGAACGAAGAAAAATTATTTGGTTATGAGTTTTAAAAAGATTTTTCAAAACTTAATTCAAAAAGTTATAATTCATAATCAAACACACAACTTAACATCTATTGAAATTTTTAATCAACAGTCATAACCAAACTCGTTTTAAAATTCAATTTAAAAAATTAATTATTAATCAAAAAAAACACTGTTAACCAAACTCTTTTTAAAAATCAATTGAAAAAATTAATGATTAACAAAGAATAGCAGTCATACTCAATTTTTTTTCAAATTCAACTCACAAAATGAATTATTAAAAAAAATTAAGAAAAATTTGTATTGAAAATATTGAGAACAAAATAATTTGAAGGTCACAATAAATATTCAATTACTGATCAAACCGAATTTATAATTGTATAGTTGATTCGAATTTTGTTTTTGCTAATATTTTTAAGTTCAAATATTTTTATATTTGTAATAATTACTGTCACCAATCATTCGCTAGTTATTATATTATTATTTTCAAATAAATGGCTACAAATTTTATCAAACTTATATATATTGGGAGTCAAATTAAAATTAAAGTATCATTTAATTAGTATCTACACAGTTTACGGTACATAATTAAATATACTTAAAAAAAATTATTTGTTAAATTTTATCACTTTACATCCGTGAACCTGTACCACTCACCTTTATTATTGTTCTCACTCGTGACCTTCTCTTCCATCCATATTAATTGAAGTTGATTGATAGATGTGTTTGCCGAGCAAGGATCCTCTAGAGTGATTTTTTTCTAAAGTTTCCTAGAGTGCTACATTGTGTGGTTGAGATTTACTGGCAAGTCACATCAATTTTTCTGATGTGACTTGCCAGTAAATCTCAACCACACAATGTAGGACTTTAGGAAACTTTAAGAAAATTTCACTTTAGAGGATCCTTGGTGGTGTTTGCCATTGAAATGTCTAAAGTAATGTCTAAAGTGCCCCTATGTTATGAAATGCTAAAGTGATATGGTAGTGCAAACTGAAAAGGGTAATATCGTAATTTTACTCATACTTTGCAGAGCCATCACTCTTCTACAAAACATCAGTTAGTCAGTTTTGATAAAAGAAAAAAAATATAAAAAAAACACACCTACAGATTTTTTAATCATATATTTGCCTGAGACTTTACATCATGAGCACGTACAACCACCTTCGTTTAAAACATACAACCACCTCCTTCACCACCCACCTCAATTAATTTTATCAATTCATATCAGTGTCAAAGAAGAGAGGAACAGCTTTTAGCCGACGTTCACTACACCAGCTTCACAATTTCAGGTTGCAGAGAGGAAGAAAAAGAGCAGAGGTTCACAACACCAGCTTCAAAATTTCAGGTTTCAGAGCAGTCGAAAAGTGCGCCGATTCAATCGACTGCGAGGTCAACCGGTGGGTCATCCAACCGGTCAACCAGCTGCACCTGTTCCCAGCTCCTAGCAAAACTGAAATCCAGGCTGAGCTTTTTCTATTTATTGCTTACCTTGTGCACACCATTTGGAAGCTTTTCACAGAAGAAAGAGATGATTGTACATTTGAAAGCTTTTCACAGTAGAGAAACAAACGGAGAAATCTGCAAAATGGAATATGGAATTACATTTTAAACTGTATGATTGAATTATATTTAAAAAAACTGTATCCAAACGTCACGCGCAAATGAAAGAACATAAATATATTTTGAGAAGGCAACCAAACACAGCTTAAAATATTTTTATTGTCATTTCATTTAGAAAACCTTTTACTTTCATTTATACGCTATTTTATACACCACAACATTACCAAGGTTGTCTTTAGCATTTTTGTTAGCATTATTATATCTTGTATATCCTTATCATCTTATTTGAGCTCCTTTTCCCAAACTTGCCACCTATAAAGGTTTTGGACCACCTTTTTGGCATTTAAAGCAAAAAAATAGTTTTGTCCCCCCACAATCTCACACAGGATTAGCTAACTTGAATTGAATTGCAGTGCACCATATGGGTTGGAATTCTTTGTTTAAACAAAAATTGAGGATAAAAAAATATTAAACAAACTAATGAACCACAACAAAATGAAAATGAGCCACAAAATCATAACCAGTCACATACTTGTATATAAGCGTCCTTGTATATGTAATTTTTAAAACTTTATTTTATTCATCTACTTGACAGAGAACAAATATATTTTTCATTTTTTTTATGATCAACTTGATGATTAGCAATCATGAGGCAAAATGTCTGAACTACCCCTCGATGTTTTCTGATAATGGACAGGACAGCACAGCACAACACAACAGAAGAGAGGATGCAAGTAATGAATAAATAATACAAAAATGCTAGAGGCACCAAAAATTTTACCAAAAGTTTTACCAAATGTCTCACATGGATGTGGGACCCACATGGGACCCACATTGTGTGGGTCACACACCCATGTAAGACATTTGATAAAACTTTTGGTAGAATATTTGGGGTCTCTAGCATTACTCGTGCAGGTGGGGATTAAATGGTGCAGAGTTCCCATTAATGATTTCCACGAATTAGAATGGGTCCATCCATCCACATGTGACCCCACTTGCTCAGAAGTAAAATTCACCCCTTGTGGTGGGTAGCAGCTAGCTCATTGATATTGATGCAACGGAAAAACATTTTATTTTATTTAAAATTTTAAAAAGAATTTTAAAAATGCTTTTAAAAAAAACAACCAAGAAGTATTTTAAAATTAATGAAATGTGCCTTGTGTTTTACATTTTTGAATCTTTTTATTTTGCTCAGAAATACTTTTTAGCAATATATTTGTTTATTTATGACCAAATTATACTCTTGGTCTCCCTAATTTGTTTATTATGTTAATTTGATCTATGTAATTTTAATTCTATCAAGTTTGCTTTTTTAATTTTTACATTTTGTGAGTTTCGTCCAATTAATACTATCCATTAATAAATTGGACAGAAATGATTATTCAAGAGGGAATATATCATTCAAGATGCATGTCAACCTATCAAACATTTTGAGAAGAGTGAACACACTATTTTAACCCTCTATTTAAGACGAAATAGGATATTATTAATTGGATTAAATAGACACAATTTTAAAATTTTAATTATAAAATTGATATTACTAGAACTACAATAACTAAATTGACGTAAGATAAAAATTATAGTGACTACGGGTATAATTTTACACTTAATTTTTATTCTTTATTTATGCTGTTGGTATGTGATTATCAAAAGTATACTATAGTAATTATATGTTTTGTTAGTTGGTATGCCGTTGTTATCTGATTATCAATTAAGTCTCATGTGGGTCTATTGTGTGTTTCTTAAACCAATAGAATTGGTATTCTTTTTAACAAATCACTTAAATTATTCGCTTAAATTGTATATATTTTTTAAATTAAAGTTATATAAAAAAGATAAAAATAAAAAAACATGATACAACTTCATATACAAGTCCTTCTTGATGCTAAGGTTTGGTACGTGGTCCATTCATGCACACGTTAGTCACACCATTATTAAATTTGAAGATAAGTAGTTGTTGATTATAACCCTAATAATGATGTCAATGACATTAATCCAATATTTTAGATTTCAAATACAAAAGTCTTAAAAAGGATATATGAACCATTTGTAGTTCATTTCTCACAATAGTGTTAGTTTTTTTGGGTGGATCCCAATATTGTTAGTTAGAGCAGGTAGGGTTTAATAATGATTAAATCAAAACGAGATCTGCGTTATCAGGAAAAATATTTCAGGTATTAATGATATGCCTCCACCAAGGTAATAGCTTGGAAGGATTTGGAGTGAGAGCTTCTTTTGTGTATTTACTGTATTTACTTTTATTCAAGCCAAAGACTTTAACTGTATTGGACGTAAATCCACTTTTGTTGTAACCATAGTCTTAGAAAAATGTGAGCCTTTAGGGCATTTCTAATTTGTCTAACTTTTAGCTTGTCTTTCTATTATATCACTCTTTTGTAAAGTTTAATTGTAAATCAATGAAAGATAATTTCATTATTATTGTAAGCACTTCTTGATAGAGTATGGGTTATAGTAATTATTTCAAGACGTTACATGAAGACTACATAGAAGGGGGCAACACAAAAATCTCACAAAATTAATTTTCGTCACTATATGTATTCAAAGTAATAATTTGATATTCTTTTTTGTTAAAAACAGTTTGTATTAGATCAGTATTATGTGTTTTTTATTTTTCTTTTTATTTTTTAGTTTTTATAAAGCTGTCATTTGTTATAGTATTTCTTCAATCCCATCTCTAAATTCACTATTTGAATTTTTTTTTTTTAATAATAAAGTTTATAACCAATTTTTTTTTTTAATCAAATTTGTTTTCTTGGTGCTTATTTTATTAAATGATCGAGATGAATAAAATTTTCTTATGATATATGAAACTAATGAACATAATATTATCAAAGATGGTAGGGAAGTACTAAATATTTGTCTATATCTCTTTGTTATTATTAGTTGATTTGCTAGATTATATTATCAATTTAGAGCCCATATGATTTAATTCAATGTTCATGACTTTAGTTGCATTTGACCATTTTTTTGTTAAGTAACCCATGTAATTTTTTTGTTGGTACATAATGATTAAAGTTATCATTTGTTATATTTCTTCAAGTACAATTCAAAATCATATGTTTTTATAAATAAAATGGATTCAAACTATTTTCTTATATAATTTTTATAATCTTACGAAGTTCTTATCTTGATTTATTTTTTTTAAATGCTGTAGGAATTATGCAAGTATTATTCAAGTTATGAAAAAAATGATTATGGAGAAAGATTTTAACTTTGATATGATATGCATGTACAATTGATAGAAAAAGATCAAAGATAGAAAACTGTTAACAAGATGAATTAATGATTTGTTTGAGAAGTTCTTTTTATGAGTAGGGTAACAAACTTAATTAATTTTTTTTAAAAAAACTATACTTAGAAATTATAATCAAAAGTTAAAATTTATTCATAATTTGGTCCCACAATAATAACATACACCACTAATTTAAAAGTCTAATTAAATTTGTGATAACTTTTCTGAGTTTGTAATATTTCTCTCTTTTAACGCTTTTTTTTCTTTTTTTTATTTCCTTGCATAACACTATAGTTTGATATAAGTTATTTATGTTATCAGGTGATTGTGATATTATTATCCCCAACAATCTTTATAATTAATAATTTTTTATGCATATCAAATTTTATTGTGAAATTTTGTGGGTTAATTATTGCTAACATCTACTAGGATGGTCTCATATCATGGCTTGTCGCTATTAAGACATAATTCAAGATTAAGATGATTTATTTATCATACAAAATGTATATAATCTATTTTTATGTGCATCACACGCTATTACTGTAGTATATATATAACCAAATATAGCTGTTTTGTCAAAAGCCTTAAAATATTTATTCTTAAATTCTCATAATTTTAAAACTCTCTCTTTCTTAGATGACAACCCTCTTTAATTATCTTTCATATTTTCTATTTTCCTCCATTTTCTATTTGTTTGATTAATTAAAATGAAAATTCATTTCATGGCTTATGCATAAAGATTTGAATTTCAAATAAACATATAAAAACTAATAAATAATTTATGAAAATTAATTTCATGGTCTTCAGATAAAAATAAAAATTAAATGATTAATTTAAAAAAATTAATTTCATAACTTATAGATAATTTAAAATTTGCTTCCCATAAATAAACATATAAAAATCGATAAATAACTTATAAAAATTAATTTCATGACCTACCGATAAAGATAAAGGTTAAATAATTGATTTGGAAAAATGAAATTACTCCTTTTTTTTTCATTTTGTACTTTAATTTATTTCATTATAGGTAAACATATAAAAATTCATAAATAATATGAAAA
Source organism: Camellia sinensis (assembly GCF_055761805.1). NCBI lineage: Eukaryota > Viridiplantae > Streptophyta > Magnoliopsida > Ericales > Theaceae > Camellia > Camellia sinensis. The sequence goes on from NC_138974.1 coordinate 86,236,698, forward strand.
TTTATTTCATGACGTATAGATAAAGATAAAAAAATAAAAAAAATTTAATTTCATGACTTATAGATAAATAATTTATAGAAATTAATTTCGTGATCTACAGATAAAGATAAAGATTAAATAATTAATTTACAAAAACTTAAAATAATAAAATTTAGATAAAGATATGATTCGTTAATTTATATCTATGAAAAACATATCTATCTAAATCTTTATTTTGATTTACTCATATTTTGTTTTCTCCTTCTATCACATATTATCTTTTTTTATTTTGAATTTTTTTATCTTATGAAATATCCTTATTTATAACTTCTTATCTCCTCTCAAATTCTCAATCTTCTCCTCATAATTTTTATTATTCGTTATTTTATACCAAGTGATAAAATAAAAATAAAAATAAAAATGGTTGGTTCTAAATGAAAAAAATATTAATAATGAAATAATGAAGTATGAGGTAACACAAAAATCTCACAAAATTAATTTTCATCACTATATTTATCCAAGAAAATAATTTGATGTTCTTTCTTTTAGTTCTAAAAAATAGTTTGCATTAGATCATTGCTATGTGTTTTTTTCTTTTTTCTTTTTTTTATAAGGCTGTCATTAGTTATAGTATTTCTTCAATCACATCTCTAAATTCTCTCTTTGAAATTTTTGTTTTTTTAATAATAAAGTTTAGAACTAATTTCTAATCAAATTTGTTTTCTTGGTACATATTTTATTGAAGGATTGAGTCGAGTAAAACTTGCATATGATATATGAAATTAATTAACATAATACAAAGATGGTAGAGAAGTATTACATATTTGTCGATATCTCTCTATTATTATTAGTTCATTTACTATATTATATTATCAATTTAGAGCCCATATAATTTAATTCAATGTCCATGACTTTAGTTGCATTTGATCATTTTTTCGTTGAGTAACCTATGTAATTTTTTTTGTTAGTATATAATGATTAAAGCTATCATTTATTATATTTCTTCAAGTACAATTCAAATAATTTGTCATAATTTTTTTTATAAATAAAATGGATTCAAACTATTTTATTATATAATTTTTAATCCTACGAAGTTCTTACCTTGATTTTTTTTTTTTTTTTATAATGTCTTAGGAACTATGTAAGTATTATTCAAGCTATGGTGAAAATGATTATGAAGAAGAATTTATACTTTAATATGATATGTATATGTCATTGATAGAGGAGATTAAAGATAGAGAGTTGCTGACAAGATCAATTAATGATTTATTTGAGAAATTTTTTTTATAAGCAGGGTAACAAACTTAGCCTCCGTTTGGGAAGTGGGTTGACTTTTTGGCTTTTTGGCTTTTTTGGCTATTTTGGCCTGGACTTAAAAGCTTGGTTTGGGAAGGGCTTTTTGGCTTTTTGGCTTTTTTGAGTTTTTTTGTGAGAAAAGAATGTAATGATTATTGGTTGGATGTGATGTTTTGTTTGTTATTGCTAAAATAGCCTATTTTGTTTTTTGTGGCTAAAATAGCCAAAAAAAACCCGCAAACCCACTTGCCAAACACAGGATTAAAAGTTCATTTGGCAACTTTCAATTTTAGCCAAAAAATCACTATAGGTTGTCACATCACTCTCTCTACTTTTCTATACATATTTTTGTAAAAGTAAAAAAATTATTAAAATAGCATGTTCCTAAATGAAGCTTAAATTGTTTTAAAAACCATACTTAGAAATCATAATTAAAAGTTGAGATTTATTCATAATTTGGTCCCACAATAATAATATACACCACTGATTTAAAAATCTAAGTAAATTTATGATAACTTGTAAAATTTCTCTTTTTCAATACTTTGTTTTTGTTTTGTTTTGTTTTGTTTTTTTTCTTTGCATGACACTATAGTTTAATACAAATTATTTATGTTATCAAATGATTGTGATACTATTATTCCCAACAATCTTTATAATTAATAATTTTTTATGCATATCAAATTTTATTGTAAAATTTTATCGGTTAATTATTGTTAACATTTACCAGGATAGCATAACATCATGACTAGCCGTTATTAAGACATAGTTCGAGATTAAGATGATTTATTTATCACACAAAATGTATATAGTCTATTTTTTCGTGCATCGCACAGGTTACCACTAATTCTAAAGAGAGCATTGTATTAAATTTTTAACTTGATTGGGTTTTTAAAATTTTAGGTTTTATATTATTTTTTGGAAAGGGTGAGGGTGAGGGTGAGCTGAGGCTTACTTACCATATTGTTTTGAATTTTGAAATTCAAAATCATGAATAATTAGTGCCTTTATTGTTTTTTTATTTAGATTGTTTTGATTAACATTATTTTTGGAAAGAATAAGGGTGACTTACCATATTGTTTTGAATTTTAAAATTCAAAATCATAAATAATTAGAGCATTTTTTTATTTTTTGTATATTTTTTTATTTTTGACTTAATGAACTAACCAATAAATTTTTTGTCTTTTATTTCTTTAAAAATTAACAAATTAACAAAATAAGTTTTAAAGTTAGAAACTCCTAAAATCAATATTCTTAAACACTCCATTTCTCTCTCTCTCTCTCTCTCTCTCTCTCTCTCTCTCTCTCTCTCTCTCTCTCTCTCTATATATATATATATATATTGGATAGGAAAATGGCCAGAGGCCAACTAACATAGCATCATAGCATTAGCTCCCCACATTTTTCAAATTTGGATAGATACCAAGTTGCAATCAAGAATAATATAAACAAGAAGACCATATATATCACTTAGAGAAATCCAAACCATACATTTTTCAAATTTGGATTGATACAAAAAGTTGTAATCAAGTGGAGCAGTCATAATAATTTGTGTCACTCCTTGGCGATTGGGGCTCCGACTCATTAATTCTTCTACACTTAGGCCTTGTTTGATTTGTGTTTCCTAAAAATTTTTGAAAAAAATTCTCTACAAATAAGTTTTCAAAAGTAATCAAACCAAACAAATTTTTCTAAAATTTTTTTCCAAAACTTGTTTGGTTTACAAGTTTTCCAAACAAATCTCTCTCTCATACACATCAAATCAATCACTTTTTCCAAAACTCTCTCTCAAAATAATTTTTCAAAACATCTTTTGAAAAAAACCTAACCAAACAACTTTTCGTACTTTTTATCTCTAAAACTCATCTCTCAAACTCAAACCAAACATACCCTTAGTGTTTGGTTTTGGAATTTTAAAAACTGATTTTTGAAATTTTAATTCATGTTTTTTTAATATTTTTTTAAAATATATATATATATATATATTTAATTTTGTAGATGCATTTGAGATAGATTGATTTAAAAAAGTAAAATATTTGGAAAGAAATCTTAATTATCACTTTTTGTATTTTTAATATTCAGTGAATTTAAAAAAAAAATACAAATTTTGTACTTTTTAAATAGAATAATGTTTTAGAGCACTAAATTGGGAGCTCTAGAGCATTATTAATGATGTGGCATAGTGGCCCCCACCAAAGTGATGTGATATTTTGGCTTGAGTTTGTTTTTTTTTTTTTTTTAAGCTCATTAGAGCTATTAGTGATCCAAAAATTAGTGGGATGAATCACCATTCTTTTAAATATATTTATATTAAATGGATCTAAAGAATAAAAAATTGATTAAAATATTTACAAAATCATTAAAAACAAAAAAATTAAAAACTCAAAACTATTTTTAAAAACTTCAAAATCAAACAAAGTGCTAACTTTTTTTAATTTATTAAAAAAATAATTGACTCCTTTTTGGTTGAAGACAAGTACAATCTCGTCTAATTGGGCTCATGGAGCTTCACCACTGTTTTGTAGTCGGAGAGAATCTAGTCTTTAAAGAATGAACACTAGGTCCAAAGTATAAATTTTGTCCAAAAGTCCAGAGGTTGTAACATTTTGTTTAAAAAAATAAATTCAAATAAAATGATCAAAATACCTTTCCTTATATATATATATATATATGTCATATATACCTCCAAATCTAACAAATCATAATCATCTCTTTCTTTCTCTTCCCTCTACTTTCTCTCACTCTCTCTCTCTCCTCCGCATCCCATGGCGATGCTAGAGTTGCCGAACTCCAATACTCCGGTGTCGGTTCCCTCCGCTACAGCAAATCTGAACAGACGTTCCCGGCGCCTCCTCAGATCGACCGTAGAGCCTTCGCCTCTTCAAAATTTCTCTCTCTCTCTCTCTCTCTCTCTCTCTCAAATCTCACACCTCACGCCGCCCTCCTCCGTTATCCACCTAATCAAGAAACCATGCCTGAAAATTTGAGCTATAAGCTTGATAAAAGCTGCCCGAACAATCAATTGAGTCTAAATGGTGGAGATACAAACTTTCACAATCCTTTTGGTATTAGCAACAGTGATGGTTGGAAGGAGATGTACGCTAGAAGCTTAACAAGATCAAGATCTATTCTTGTTGCTTCTCACACCTCACGTGTAACACCCCAAGAAAATACATAATTAAAGTGCATCAACCATCACTCTTTAAGATAACGGGTGTAATTCTCCAATACTTGAATACATGATCATAAGGAGTTGACAACATAGTCTCACATGTAATTATACATTCAACGATTTCAATATATGAATCTATAGTATGTAAAACATCTAGTCAAAACAAACAAACGCCCTCAAGGGATTACAAAAATCCAAGGCTTATGCTCGGTTATACAAAATAGTTACTCGAACCCATAAAAATATAGCCCTTGACTTGCAAAAAATTTCGATCACAACAAAAGAAGAGCCTTGTGCTCTCAACATATATATATCCATGCTTTTAACTTGGCGGAATCACCACATCTTTACCTGCGCCAAATCCCATAGGGCGAGCATAAAGCCCAGTAGGAAATTCTTAACAAAGTATATACATTTTATGCAAGCCTCATGAAATGCAATGCACATGCTATGCCATGCCCAAAAGTAAAGTCTCATCGTCATCCTTTGAAAAACCATCATGCACAATGAAAACTTAAAATTTCAATAAGATTCAACAATTTTAAAAATCAAGTTCATAGGGATGGTAAATACGACTCGGGTAATCTCTAGGTTGGTGTATGCAAGTAGGCATAACTAGCACTACCAAACCCTACTTTACCAGTAGCTAACTAGAAGGCACATGGTACTTCCTTCGCGCGTGTTTTCGGTCTTTTATCCTGGACACTCAGGCTAACTTAATCAATTTCATTTACACCTCCTATCCAGCCTTACCAATATATTTACCCCAAAACATTTCAATAAATCTCATTTCACAATATTCCTTTCTCAATGCAAATGTTTTTAAATCTCAATTCAAAATTTATAACAACCAAATAAATTGAAAAATACCAATGCAATATATATTTACATTTCAAGGCACTATAATAGTCTTCCATTTGCAATATTTTTCCACACAATATCTCCATTCCGATCAAAATTTCAATTCCCCTTTTCAATGCAATTTTACAACATATCATATACGAATTTATATCCATCCAAGGGTAGTAACATTTCCACATTTCATGCCCTCTCAACAATATAGTCATTTCATGGCTATATACACATTTTTGAATAACAACTTCAAACCAATCATTCATCATAATCCATGAAATTCTTTTCATTTAACATTATCATAATATTTATCAAAAATCAATTTCATAATCTCACTACATTTTCTTTAAAATCCCAAATTTCTAGGGTTTTTATCAAAAATAGACATCCCCTCATCTTTTGAAAGAATCTCACCCAAAAACATCTTCCCTCATATAATGTAGTTTAAAACTCTCAAGAATTTGTTTAGAAAGAGACCAGGATTAAACCCACTTTTAATACCACTATCATTCTTGAGCCAAAAATCAAATTTTCAATATCATCAAGGAAGCTCCAAAATCAATAGAAATCTTGCAAAAATATATATGTAACTCTAATAAAATCCGACCTCAAAGTCTTGAATGAATGAAAGCCCCAAATTCAACGGTATCGAAACCCGATCTCCACCGCACATAACAAAGCCCTCGCTTAGCTCTTCAAAATTTGTGAAGGATATTGGGTCAAAACTCCAATAGATGACAAGAGATCAATAGTTTAAGATGTTTGGTAGAGGTTTTAAGAGAGACGGGAGAGGAAAAAATGTTTTTTAGAGAGAGAGAGATATGTAAAAAGTAAGATACACTCAGCCCTAGAAGAGAGAAAAGACAGATTTTTCGGACTCATCAGACTCCCGTACATGCGGCAACCCCCTTCACACGTGCGGTTCTTACTCCCGCACGTGTGACACTTCCTCACCGTACCTCCCTCCACACCTGTATATAAAGCACAATGCGCCATTACAACTCCGTTTTTCACCGCACGTACGGCCTCACCTCCCGCACGTGCGGCCCAGATCCCCGCATGTGCGATTCAGCCTCCCAGCGAGAAATCATCCCAGCTCGACTCGGGACACCCTAAATTCAACCTTGTACCTTCCGAAACATGTGAAACTAAACATAGAAATAAATAAGAACAAGGATTTTAAGAAAAACTTCCAAATGCAACTAGCCTAAACTGTTAACAGGACTCACGTCTTTCTCTTCAGATATCTTTCTCTCTCTAACACACACTCAGATCTCAGATCTGTTGATGACACACAAGTATTTAGCTTCGAAGGTTCTTCGAGCGTATGATATGTGTATGTATATCTTTGTCTCTCTCTAGAAATTTTTTTTTTTTTTGAAGGTTCTTCGAATGTATGATGTGTCTATATGTGTATGTATTTCTCTGTCTCTCTGTCTTTATTTTTTATTTTTTTTGGTAGTTGATCTGTTGTTCTTGTGTATGTGTATATTGTTGTAGTTGTAGTTGTAAACATTTTTGTTCTTGACATTGATGTTAATGATGGTGTTGGTGGTGGTGTTGCTATTATTGATGTTGTTGAAAATGAAACAGATTGTACTATTTTTTGTTGTTCTTGTGTTAAACAGATGAGAGAGAGAGAGAGAGGGGAAGATTTGAATAGATAGAAAAAATAATAATTTTTTAACAGATAGGTTTGGTTTGGCTTGGTATTACAATAGATAACTCTCTCATCTCTTTAGCCACTGTCTTTCTAGCATTTGCAACAAATAGATACAAAACTTCAATAAATAGAAAAGATTTTGACATCAGATAGAGTTGGTTTGACAAATAAGAGCAAAATTTGAACTAAAGAATTTTTAAAAATTGAATAGATAGAGAGAAAATTGAACAGAAAGACAAAAAATTAGACAAATAAAATTTTATTTGAACAAATATTTAAACAGATAAGAGAAATTTGAATTGAAAAGATCAAAAAAATTAAACAAATAGGATAAACAGTTTGAACAGATAGGAAAGAAATTGAATAGATAGGAAAAATTTTGAACAAATAGGGAAGATTTTTGAATAGATAGTCAATAAAAGTCGATAGATAAAAAAAGGAGTCAACAAATAAATTAAAAGGTAAAAATTGAAAATAAAATGTCATTCAAAATAATAAAAGGACTTCTCACCAAACTATTTCACAAATGGTGGATCTTTTCACTAACAAAAAAATATCCATTGGATCCAATACCTTAGATACCCTTCAAATTGAATCTATCACCAATTTTCTCTTCAAAAATTGCAATAGAGTGTCCCATTATGTATTATTATAGATTAATGTCCCATTTGGTAGCACTTTATAAATTAATTTATTTAGTTTATTTGTTTAAACATTAAATTGAATTACCACTCAAATAAACTCAGAGCTAATTTGTCAATGACTTTCTAGTTTCTTTTTTGGGACAAAATTGTTACTTTTGGTTTCCTAATTCAGGATACACTTTTCAAAAAATTAAAGGCCTTGTTTGGTTTGTGTTTCTCAAAAAATTTTGGGAAAAATTCTCTACAAATAAGTTTTCAAAAGTAATCAAACCAAACAAATTTTTCCAAAACTTGTTTGGTTTACAAATTTTCCAAACAAATCTCTCTCTTATGCACATCAAATCAATCACTTTTTTCAAAACTCTCTCTCAAAATAATTTTTCAAAATATCTTTTGAAAAAAAACCAAACCAAATAAATTTTCGTACTTTTTATCTCAAAACATGTTTCTCAAATACAAACCAAAATTTTTTTATTTTTTGTATTTTTTTTTATTTTTACTAATTTGTTTTTAATATTTTGAGGAATTTTTTAAATTTTTAGATACACCTAACATAAATACACTTCAAAAGTATAATATTTGTGAAAAAAAATATTTAAAAAATTCACTAAATACCAAAAATATATAATAAAAAAAATTGAAAATTCATTATATTTTTCGTATTCTTGTATATTTATTGATTTGTTAAAATATTTTTTTATAAATATTTTACTTTTTAGATACATCTAAGTAAGGTACATCTAAAAAAAAATTGCTTAAAATTTTAAAAATATTCATTAAAAACAAAAAAAATAAAAAACTCAATTTTCAAAAAATTAAAACCAAACACAATGAATATGTTTGATAAATGTTATGGAAAAAAAAATAGTTAATGAACCACATCTGCCTTTAACAAATTAATTTATTGAAAAATGTTTCATCTACACAATTTCTTCCAACACAATTCTCACAAATGAGTTGGCAAGACATAATATAAGTTCTATACTAATTGGAATGTGAGTCAACTTTTGAAATTTTGCCTCATTTGTAGGGGTTGTAGAAGAGAAAATTGTGTAGATATAACATTCTTGTTAACTTATTGGCTTATATCTAGTAAACCATGAAAACAGTACTTCATCAATATCAACAAACTAATTCTATAACTAATTATTATTTATAGTTGTTATAGGCACTATTAATCGACTATTCAATAGTTTATCATTTTTTGATAAATTTGACAACACTATTGTAGGTGTTGATTTTCGACCACACAACCAAGAGGGGGAACTCAGCTGAAGAGCACCAGTAGAATAGATTAAGCCCTACAACCTGCACAAGAAGATAAGAATCCGGAGGTGGGTCATCCACCTGAGGGCGCTCCGACAATCAAGTCAGTAATCAATATCTCTCAAAGATAGTAAATTGTGCTTAAACTCACAAGAAAGAACTTACTGCTCACAATATATCACCCATCCCTAAGACCCACGGGGGTACCCTGCTTTTATAGCCAACACTGACCTGATCCCTGTAGAAGCCTCACTCATCCTAGACTCTCAGTTAGATAGGGATAAACTCCCTAAGTGCTTTATCTTTATCCAGATTGAGATCCTCCCCTGTTTTAGGACTCTTGTTCCTTATTCACTCATCTCAGATTCTGGCATCTCCAAAGACAACCTCGGCCTAGCCGAGATCACCTTGGCATCATGACCAAGCCACGTGGCACCTCGGCTAACACTTTGGCATCACCTTGGCCTCATGTTGTCATTCACAAAATATGTCCCCACAACTGCCCCTAGGTTCTATTACCTCGGCAACTTGAGGTGATGGAACCTACATCGTTTCTTCATATATTATGTCGGCTAAAATTCATTCTTTCCTTCGACCGAGATCATGACTCGTCGGTTTCAAGTACCCAAGACTCAACTGTCTACTTTACCCAGGATCAAGAACTAAGAGTCAAGTTCTTTTAATATCCTAACTGAGCTCACTCCTCTAGCCGAGGTTTTTGCTTCAGTAATCAAGAACTCGAAAAGTTTTGACTGCACATGAGCTGTCATGCACGGTTTACTCAACCGTTTCCTCCATGTGTCCCTTTCTCATTGGTTCGTATCTGACACGGACCATCAGGTTGTGTCGATTCTGCACACGCCGCCTGAAAAACACGTCATCCAAGCCATCCCATTATGTTTTGCTGTCTTTTTGTATATTTAACAAAACTCTTCATTCTCTTTCCGTCTTTTCACTTTTGCAATTCACAATTTCCCTCGTCTCTCAGACTCTCTCTCTCTCTCTCTCTCTAACATTTCTCTTCCAAACTTTCATTTTTCAAGCTCTCAAGCTCTACAACAACCTTTTCCGTCACCGCCGGCACACTATTCATCATTTGACTCTGATCGTTCAAGTTGTCTAACTTCGGCATATCTCACTCCGGCTTCAATCGGTATGTCCTCTGATTTCTTCTCTTCAATTTCAGTCTTTCACTATTTTTGAATATGATATTATTATGCAACTACTTGTATACCTCTTGTTATGCGATCTCCTTACTCATCTTCTGATTCTGTTTTTTGTTTATGGTCATCATTGAGTTGTTTCTGGTTTCTTAACTCTTCATTGTGGTTTGAATCTCGTGTTTGTTTGTGATTTGTGCTGCTCAATTTATCCTTGTGTCTATACACACTGTTCATGGTTCTTGCACATACGTACATAGTGTTCATAAAATTTGATACTTTAATAATTTGCCACTGCTCTTGACTTTTGCATATCTGCACATACTTACTCTGTGTTCTTGAATTTCTGTTGTTTCTTGAGTCTGAATCATGCTTTTTCTGTTTCTCTTTGACTTGTTTTTCCAGATTCTTGCATTTGATTTTTATTTTTGTTATAGACTTAGGTTTGGGGTTTGATAGCAATCACAATCTTAGGAAAATTGAAACAAATTCCTTTTAGATCTTCAAAACCCTTGCCCCAATACCTATTTAGGGTTTTAGCCGAGGTTCTCAAGCCGTACCAGTCTCTTCTCTCCGAAATCCCTCATAAAATATCATGAGTCGAGAACATGGATATGTTCAGGTGGAGGGTAGACACCCTAGAAAAACTTGAATACTTTAAGAAAGAGTTCTCTATCCCAGCCGACGTTCAGATCAGGTTGACTGGGAATGAGGATTTCATCATACCTAATGGAGACTCCACACCGTTCTCCATTGTTACATTCATTGAGTGCAGACTTCGGTTTCTTTTAGAGATTCTCTTTGGGGAAGTCCTCTACTATCACAAACTCAACCCTATGCAGTTAGCCATTAATTCCTATAGGGTTATCAGTGGCATAATTGCCCTAGCCACCGAGAAAAAGCTAGGACCACATTAGCCGATATCCAATTTTGTTATACCATGTGTGGCCTAAAGTTTGAAAAATGCTACATTTATTACCTTAAGCCCAAATCCATTGCCTAAAAAATCATAGCCGACCTCCCGATTCCAACAAGGGTACTGGTGATGATTACTTGATCGTCTCAAGCATTTGCCCCTTATGATGATCTTCATCTCTTCCCTCTGTGCCGATCGGTGTTTAAAGAGGATGATGGTAAGAGCTGAGTCATTCTCTTAATCCTATTTTTGCTAGGACTTGTCAACTCATATATCTTTTTTTGAATGTTTTTCTTCTTGTTCTCTTTTGCCGCTCTTCCTTAGCTAGTAAAGAATTTTTGACAAATTTTCTTTCTCAACCTTGATCTAGAAAAGCTGCTGGACTTGCCAGTTGAAAAACGCAAGGCCCCCTATTGCTTGATTACATTCCGACTTACAAGTCGGCCTTACTTGACGTTCCCCGCTGAAGCAAGACTCCATCTTCTGTAACAACTACACCAGGTGCTTCCTTACCTAGGCCAGACCAGGCCTCTTTTTCAGATCTAGTTGAGGTTACATCCACATCTATCCCTCAATTGATTCCATCTTCCCAACGTCGACACCGACGTCGAGCTCCACCAAACGTCCTTGCCGATAAAACTCGAAGTCGCAAATGATGAGATTCTAAAGAGTCGGTAGACGACCCAACAAACCCACCAATTGCTCTTCCAGCAATTCATTTTGGCACCAAAATCACAATCGTTGCAACAGTCGAAGAGATAGGCCATAGCAAAGCCGTTGTGGAGGACTTCCTAGCGGACCTGCCAGGAGTGGTGACTATTCAATCTTCTCCATCAGAGTCCCAGCTGTAGCGATCCCGATTTTGCCACTTCGCTCAGTATGTCAGGGATCGAACTGCCCGGTCAACTCGCGGGGGTCCATGGGGTAGCGTCTCTTGGCGGGTCTAAGGGTAGCGCCCTAGCGGGGATCGTTGTGTGCGGTGAAGATCGAGTTTCGACACCGTTAATTTTGGAGGTTTCATCTCATTTCTTCTTCAAATTTAAGGTAGGGATTTTCTTAGAGTCATATATATATTTTTGCAAGATCTATATGATTTTCGAAATCATCTTTCGATAGCTTTGAAAATTGATTGTTGATTCAAGAAGTTGAGCGATTTTGAAAGTGGGTTTGTCTCTTGTTCTTTTAAAATGATCTTATGGATTTTGATCTTCGTTGATTGAAGAAAAGATGATTTTGGAAAGTTTTCTTTCAAAAGATTTGAGTTGTATAATTTTGGTGAGAAAACCTAGAATTTGGAAAAAAAAAATTAAAAGAGACTGAAAATCCATGAATGATATTGTTATATTTATTTTGTATGTCAAAATAAATGAATGTTTAGAAAATTTCTTATTTATATTTATATAAATGATGAATTTCAGGGAATATGAGAATTGTTGTTCATTTTGAAAATTATTGTTCAAAACGTTGAAATAATCTTGAAATAACTAATTGTTGAGGATACTTGAGAAGAGGAAATTGTGTTATTCCTTGGATGATGAATTGGAATAAAAGTATTTATATTCATCTTGTGAAATTGGCATACCAATTCATTTGATTACATTCAACTTTGAAAGTTGATTTGAAAACTTACATTGAGAAAAGAATGTTGAGAAACAAGTTTTCATGGAATGGTTTTGGGGTAAATACGTTGGTAAGTCTTGATAGGTGGTGTAGATGATATTGAACAAGTTGGCCTGAAAGTCCGGGGTAAAAGACCGAAAACCCGCGCGGATAAGTGTCGAGCCCTCCGGTTAATACCAGTAAAAATGACAATTTGGTAGTACTTGTATAGTCTACTTGCAGACACCGACCTAGGGATTACCAGAGTCGTATTTACCACCTTTGAAATAAATTGTTAAGTTTTGAACAATTGAAATTGCATGATATCATTGAGCATGATGATTTTCAAAAGATGAAAATGTGATTTATCTTCGAAAAGGGCATAGTATGGCATGTGCATTTCATCTCTTGAAACTTGTATAAAATGTATATACTTTGTTGAGAATTTCCTACTGCGCTTTATCCTCACCCTACGGGATTTTTGTGCAGGAAAAGATGTGGTGATCCCACCTAACTAGAGGCGTAGAAGTATGTGTGTTGGAAGTACAATGCTCTCATTTTGCTATGACTCTGTGTGTAAGCCAAGGGTTGTGTTTGTGTGGGTTTGAATAACCGTTTTGTGTAACCAGACTCAAGCCTTGGAAACTTGTAAACCCTCGGGAGTATTTATTTGTTTATTTACTTGTTGTTAGATTAATGTATTGTTGTATGAAGAACCATTGTATCATGTAATGTAAGTTTGGAGATTTATATTCGGTTTTCCTTAAAAGTGCCATGATTGTTGTATTATTATTTGGGCTAGAAATTTCGGGCGTTACACTAGCCCAAGACAAAACCAAAGAGGGTGAAAAGGGCTAAGGCAAAGGCCCCAGTTACCCAAACGGACACCAAAAACACCCTATTGATCTCCAAACTAGTTGAGGTCGAGAAAAATGCCTCTGCCAAGAAAAGGCCTTTTGAGGCCGAGATATTTGACAATCGACAATCAAAACGGCCGAGATTCGAAGGTGAAGAGAGTCGAGGATTTTTCAAAGTTGACGAGCCCTGGACCTTAGCGATTTCGATTGGCGACCGACCGATGACAACTGGCGACAGTGCGATTGACAGCATCGAAGTCGGCGCCGCTCGCTCCACCACTGTTCTTCTACATACTGATCTCAATCGAATAGCCGAGATTATCGAATATGAAAACTTTGCTTTAATGATGCAACACTCTATTTTGGTAAGTCTTCAACTCCTATCTTTTTTTCCTTTTATTTCAAGTTCTCATACTTAGAAATTTTACTAACTTGTTCATTCTTTTTCTTTCAGCAATCCAGCACACTCATTTCTTTGCAACAAAAGCCGACGCTTTCAAGAAAAATTGGTCTGCAAGACCAAAGAGGCTGTTGGTTTCCTCGCCTCCCTTAATAATGCCGAGGTAAAAATGAAGATGCTGCTGGATCAAGCCAAGGCTGCCCAACAAGCTCAAGATCAAGCTGAGGAAAATGCGGAGGCTACTGAAGCGGTTGCCAATGTACTCAAGGGCGAAGCCAAAGAATCTAAAGCCAAAATTTCCAAAGTCGAGACAGAGTTGCGAGAGGCCTTGGCGACCAAGGCGGCCGAAATTAAGGCAGTTGACGAAAAGGCCTACGCAGAAAGACAAGACAATGTGCATGATGCCTACAAGGAACAAGTAAACCAAGCCTGCAATCGAGATTTTTATCTCGGCTGGACGGTTGCTCTGAACAAGCTTTTCATCCTAATGGATTCTGACCTCCGAGATATCAACAAACTCCAAGTTCCTTTCCCTCTGCCTACTAAAAGATCGGGCAGCGAGGCCGATGAAGAGGAAACTAACATAGAGGATGCTGAAGAAGAGGAGCTGGTTATTGATGGGGCCAAGTCTTCAACATTGAATGATCAAGTCCTGGACTTGACTCATGATGAGGAGGAAGACTTGGCTTCCAATGGCACCTCTCCCAAACAAACAACTTCCGAGGCCAAGGTCCAGGCAATCGAGAAAAGCTTGGACCAGACCCTTCTAGAAATTGACGCCGAGATAGCAGCGGAAAAGGAAGCCACATTGCCAACCGAGGTCGATACAACGCCAACAGCCGAGGTTGAGCAATCTGAGATCAGTGCCCATAATTCCAGCACTTAGGAATTTTTTCTTTACTTTGAACTTTACTTTTGAATAGTTGTAATTTTTTGTAACTTTGGACAAGTAATCTCTTTTACCAGGCTGAAGTGCCTTTTTGTTTCTGAACAAGTTTCTTCTTTGAATGCATGCTTGCCTTCTTTCTTCCTTCTTAAGTGTTGAATTCTTTGCTTCATGTATGCTTACTACTTTCCTTCTATGCACGTTTCCATACTTGGAATATTTTTTCATTTCTTCAAAGTATACCTTAACTGTGTAATCACTTCGGGGTAGAGTACCTCGGATATAAACCTTGGCTGTTTTTCTTGGCCAACAATTGGAATAACTCGGCTAACACTTAAAAATATTTTAGAGTATTTTTACAAGTGTTGTTTCTTAAAATTTATTCAATCAAGTACTACTTATTTACTTCTACTTGCTGTCAAGACTTCACCCTTCCAACCCTTCCAAACTTAATAACCTGGTTGGTCATCTCGGGTAATATATACCTTGGATACTTCTTTCCTTATTACCTCGGCTAACTTCAACTTGGAAATTGTTCCGAATCTTCAACAAGTGTCAAGCCCACCCCAACTTGTAAATTTCTTCTAAAAATTTTAAGTGTCAAGCTCTCAAGCTTATTTATCATTCCTGCTGCCTGCCCCCTAATATGAACCTAAGTTTCACTTAAGTTCAAATTAAGCATGCGTCTATGGTCTATTGCCGAAGTTAGACTCAAACAAAGACTAGTTGAGGTGTTCGACCTTGGTTTCTCTGTTAATCTTACTAAAGCGGACTTAGTTCCATTCAGGGTTTAACTCTGCCGACATGGCAAGTCTAGATTAACTCAACTTAGTTCAACTCTATTATATGCAAGTATAATTCAACTCTGCCATATAATCAGTCTAAGTTATTCGTCATGTTTCATTCAGAAATATCGCCAACTTAGTTCAACTTTAGTATATGCAAGTATAATTCAACTCTGCCATATAATAAGTCTAAGTTATTTGTCATGTTTCATTCAGAAACATCGCCAACTTATTTTAACTCTATTATATACAAGCATAATTCAACTCTGCCATATAATAAGTCTAAGTTATTTGTCATGTTTCAGTCGGAAACATCGTCATAGGACTGGTCAGCCTTATTGCACAAATTTCAAATTCATAAAAATAAAACTAACACTTTATTATTACTTCGGCTAATAAAATTTTGACATAAAATTTAAAAAACTAATGATAAAAAAACTTCAAATTGTAAGTGTTCCAGGGTCTTGGCAACTCTTTGCCATCAGTGTCTTCAAGCTGCTATGCCCCATTGCCGGCAACCAAGATGATTCTATAAGGCCACTCCCAATTTGGGCCAAGCTTGCGCTCCCTGGGATCCTTATTGTTACGGACAACTTTCCTCAGGACGAGGTCCCTAACTTTGAACTCTCTTGGGTTGACCTTCTTGTTATAAGTTCTAGCAAGCTACTGCTGGTATGCTCCCAGACGAATTCCTACTCTCTCCCTTCTTTCTTCTAATAGATCCAGATCTCGGGCTAAGAATGCCTCGTTGGTCCCATCTTCCACTCCCTGGGTTCTGATTCCAAGGATGCCAACTTCTAGTGGGATAACTGCTCACTACAAGAAAAATCACTTTTGGCGACTAAATTTTTAGTCGCCAAAAGTCCGCTTTTAGTCGCCGAAAGTCGAGTTTTTGCTTTCAGCGACTAATTTTTTTAGTCGCCCCTTTTGTCGCGCATAAATGGTCGCGAGAGGTATCGGCGACTAAACTTTTTTTAGTCGGCAAAAAAGAGCTCTTTAGCGACCAAATGTTTAGTCGCCATTGGTGCATTACACATTTTAAAAGCACACATTTGGCGACTAATATTTTAGTCGCCAATAGTCCATGAATCGCCGACTAAACAATTTTGTCGCCCAAAATAACACTTTTGGCGACTAAAAGTTTAGTCGCCAAAGGTTCTTCCGTAAAAAAAAAAAAAAAACAAATTCTTTGATTTTCTGAGATTCGAACCGTGAACCATTCCAAGTGCCAACACCTTTACCAACATACTCCCCCACTATGCCACTTGAACCTCACATGATTATATATGCAATATATATTATTTATATACTATTTTGACCGGTATTTATACAAAACCATATCTGTAAATATAATTATTTTTATTGAATATAATTTATGTAAAAAATAAATTATTTATTAAAAAAAAATGTAGGCCACTTTTGGCGACTAAATCAATTATTTAGTCGCCAATTCTATGATTTTTGGGCTACTAATTAATTTGTTGTCGCTAAAAAAATATGTTTAAATTAAAAATAGCACTTTTCGCGACTAAATCTGTTTTTAGTCGCCAAAAACGTCCCGTTTTGACTACTAAATTGAAATTTAGTCGCCAATTCACTGTTTTTAGCTACTAATTTTTTTTTTGTAGCCAAAAATCTTCATTTTCAGCGACTAATCTTTTTTTAGTCGGCAAAAGACCCATAATCGGCGACTAAAATGGTTTTTAGTCGCCAAAACCATAACTTTTGGCTACTAAATTATTTTAGTCGCCAAAAACCGTCGCTTTTGGCTACCAAACACCCTTTAGTCGGCAAAACTGCTACATTCGGCGACCAACAAACAGTTTAGTCGCTAAAACCTTGGTATTCGGCGACTAATTCATTTTAGTCGGCAAAAGGCTTCATTTTTGGCGACTACATCGAGTTTAGTCGCCATTTGGTCAACTTTCAGCGACGAAATTCTTCATTTTAGTCGCCATTTGTGCTTTTTCTTGTAGTGGCTTCAGTGCCATAAGTCATGGCAAAATGAGACTTCCCAGTGGATCTTCTCGACGTAGTCCAATATGCCCAGAGCACATTGGGCAACTCTTCTACCCACTTCCCTTTTGCTACATCCAGCCTCTTCTTGATCCCATCCAAGATAGTCTTATTCGATGCTTCTATTTGACCATTGCTCTGGGGGAAACTTGGAGCGAAGTAGTAGTTCGTGATTTTGTACTTTGCACAGAAGCTTTTGATTAGCTTACTGTCAATCTGTGTACCATTATCTGCTATTATTGCCCTTGGGATTTCAAACCTAGTGATGATGTTCTTCTATATGAATTCTTCACATCAATATCTCGAATCTTCGCAAGGGGTTCAGCTTCTACCCACTTCGTGAAGTAGTCAGTTGCTACCAGCAGAAACTTCTTTTGCCTAGTTGCTTGGGGCAGTTGTCCAATAAGATCCAAGCCCCATTTGGCCAAGCGCTGGATACTGGGTTTAAATGTGCTGCTGGTTAATGGATTAAAGGTGCAAACCTTTGATACTTCTCGCACTTTCTGATCTAGGCTTTAGTATCCTTCTGCATGTAGGGCCACCAGTATCCCTAAGTGATGGTGCTATGAGCAAATGATTTGCCCCAGCATGGCTTCCACAGACTCCTTCATGAATCTCATACAGAAAGTCCTTAACTTGGGAGGGGTGTACACATCTCCAAAGAGGACCAGTGAAGGATCTCCTGTAGAGATGGCCATCTGCTATTAGGCTAAACCTGGCCGACTTCAATCTGGTCTTGTGTGCCTCTTTTCGGTCATCTGGTAGCTTGTCATCTCTAAGGAACATCACTATTGCATCCATCCAACTTGGACCCATCTCCACACACGTTGCTTCGTACTTTGTGATCAGTGGTTCCATTGTTGCTGTTAACTTTAACCCTGCGATCAGTGCCTCATACTCTGCTTTATTGTTTGATGCCTTGAACCGCAAATGAATAAACTGCTCTAACATTCGCCCATCTGGCGATACTAACACTACTCCTACTCCCGCCCATCGGCTCACTGAAGTTCGACGCAGGATGGCTCTAAGGGTGAACTCGGCCACAAAGTTGGCTTGAACCTAGTCCTTAATTGCTGTCCGGGGCCTAAACTCCAAGTCATATTGGCCTAACACTACTGCCCATCTGACTACCCTGCTTGTAAAATCTCTTTGCTACAACAGGGACTTCAAAGGATGTTCAATTAGTACCACAATCTTGTGGGATTAGAAGTAGTGATGTAGTTTTTTCAAAGCCATCCCCAGGGCTAGTGTCAATTTTTTTAGGAGTAAGTAACTGGTCTCTGCACTTGCTAGGGTCTTACTCACATAGTATACGTCCCTCTGTTCTCTCTTCTCTTCTCTAATTACCACTACACTCACTACATGTTTTGAAACTGCCAAGTATAAGAACAGTTCTTCTCTAAGTATTTTTTTAAGTCGGCCAATGCGACTTCGCACTCCTCTGTTCACAAGAAATCTGTGGCCTTTTTAATAAACTAAGAAATGGTTTACACTTATCTGAACTTCTACTTATAAACATGTTCAAGGCTGCGGCCCTTCCAGTCAACATCTGCATTTGTTTTGCCGATGTCAGGATCTTTATGTCAATGATGGCCTTGATTTGATCTGGGCTTGGCTCAATGACTTTTTTGGTGACCAAGTACCATAGAAACTTACTAGACCCGATTCCAAGTGCACATTTCGAAGCATTGAGTCGGAGCCGATATGTTCTTAGGATATCAAAAACTACCTTCAAGTCGGCCAGATGATTCCCAGGTTTTTTGGTCTTTACTACGATGTCATCGATGTATACTTCTACTGTCTTGCTAATTAGATGTCTGAACATCTTGGTCACAAACCTTTGATAGGTTGCTCTTGCATTTTTCAATCCGAAAGGCATCACTCTACAATAATATAGCCCCTTTGGGATGATGAATGCAATCTTCTCCTAGTCAGGGGGATACATTGCTATCTGATGGTATCCTCTATAAACATCTAGAAAACTCATCCTTCCATGCCCTGAAGTAGCATCCACCAGCTGATCAATCTTGGAGAGTGGGAAATTGTCCTTGGGGTAAGCCTTATTCAGGCTGGTGAAGTCAACACAAACCCTCCACTTTCCGTTCTTCTTTTTCACAACCACTGTGTTGAATAGCCAAGTAGGGTAGTTTACCTCGCGAATGGCTTTGGCTTCCAGCAGTTTGTCCACTTCTTCTTCAACTGCATCAACATGCATTAATGTCGGCCTTTTCGCTCGTTAGATGACAGGTTTGGCCGCCCTATCTACATTGAGCATATGACATGTGACCTCGGGGTCAATGCGTGACGCCCCAAATCTACACTATTGGTTGTAGTCAAGAGAAAGTCACTAATGAGTCCTATGGTCAATAACCAAGTAAGATTCCAGATCGCCGAAAGAGTCAAATTAGCCTCCCTTCTAAGTCTAGCTTTCTTAGGTAGCGCACTACCTTTTTGACATATATTAAGAGGTATTGACATAAGGTCTCATAAGCAACAGTAGGGGTTATACTGGTGTTAGAATATAAGTACATAATAACCACGAATATCCTTAATTACAAAAGCTCGTTCCATTACATTACATCCCAAAAGAAAATTTAAATCTTTGTATGAGCCTTACAAAAAATCAAAAGGGAAATTTCTAACTTTTCTAAGATAACCAAATGTCTTTGAAGGTTTCTGGCTTGTCGTCTCTAGCTATAAGCTCCTCTTTGGCACCTGGCATGATACGCCGTAAGCTTTGAATACCCAATAAACGCACACATACCCCGTCCCTTTTTCCCAGTCCAATACACAATCACAATATGACAACAAGTAATGAAGCATGATATTCAACTAAACAAACAAAGGGTTACAAAGTTAGATGTTAGTAAACTAGAAATCCCCCAAAGAGACTTCGTCCTCCCAACCACAAGAATCGGACGCGGATTATTCGGTATGTCCCCTCTTTTGCTGCTTTGTTGCAGACCTTATCTCGGATGCCTACCAACGGTTATGTACCACGTAGCGTCAACCGCAGGGCCTCAAAAGAGACGGTAAAATAGGGTCTTACCCATTCCCTCCTTACACCAAACCACCTAAGGTCCGAATACAACCGCTCCGTTCAAAGATTCCGAACAACTACTTGCGCAAGACTGTAATTTTCAAAAGGGAACACGGCCCGCCAAACAATTCAATTGGGACATAAATTTATCTCATAATAATACTTCATGTGATCGAGACCCTATTAGCCACCCCATTAAGTTTTCGTTTAGATTAATGTTTTAAGTTAGTTAGTACAAGCAAGTAACAAGAATAAACTTGCATAAGTGTAAACATTATTGAAGGGCTAAAATATAAAATATACAACCATTGCAAGTGTGATATCATATTAAAACACATTCATATATATTAACAAGCATATTCATGAACACAATAGCATGAAATACCAATGCCAAACAGAAATTTCAGATTTAATACCCTTTAAAGATTAAAATCGAAAGGGTTGTTTCAGATTTTTCCCAAACTTGGCCTTCCTATGGTTCAGAGAGAATTTAATCTAGTTTCCAGAACATATTTCAGAAATGGGATAGCCTTTCTAGATTTTTAGTTATTTAGGAGACACTCCAACGCTGTCCAAATTCGTCGACCGTTACGAAAATTGGATTTTCTTACAAACTGCTCACTCTTTTTCAATGAAACCAATTTTCCTTGAAAACTAACTTCTTAAGGAAGATTTTGGCATAAAAATGAGGTCCAGAATATTTTTATACGTTTTTCTAGAATTTTTGAAAGTTGGCTGTAAAAACAAATTTTTAATGCGCAATACTCAAGACAAGAAGATTTGTGAGGAAAGAGATCCACTAAGGGAAAATTTTCATTTCTTTTGTGATGAAAATATACTAAATAATATATATTAAACTCAGAAATTCATCTTGAAGGTGTGCCTTTGGAAAGTTTGAGAGATCGGTATGAAAAAGATAGTTTTGTACCGAATAAAGGGAACTACAAGAAGAGTAGAATCATGGCTCAACTCTTTTTATTTTTAATACAAGAAAATCACTAAAACACATCTGAAAACAATGTTTAGAACCCTTAAGAGCATATGTTTTTGAAAAATGAGAATAAAAGAGAGGGTTGTGTTATGGCTTACTTGCTAGACTAGGCCAAGTTGAACAAAATTGCTCTCCTCTTCATTCCTCTCTCTCTCTCTCGAGAATTTTCTCTTGCTCTCCTTTCCCTCCTCTAGGCCGAATGTAGGTGTGTGTGTGTGTGTGTTGTTTGTGTATGCTATGCTAAGAGGGTGGTTGTATATATAGGTAAATTTGGTGTGAAAAGACACAAAGGCCCATTAGTTGGAATTGGATTGAGAAGTTTAGATTTACTTGGAGTCTAAACGAATAAGGAGTGATTAAAGGACTTAATTATGTGATTAGACAAGATTTAGTTAGCCTCTAGTTGGAATGGAACTAGGTTGGAAACACAATCCCTTGATTTAGGGGTACTTGGTACTTTTACTTCTAGAATGCCATGATTACAAGCCTTGAAAATTGATCCCTCACACTCCCCTAGGTTGGCCGGCCATGGGGAAGGAAAATGGAGAATATTCTATTCAATATATGTGTACTATGGAGAAATTCCCAATATATATATATATATATATAGATTCACAAATTGATTTGGTAGTACTATAGTGTAAAAAGTATATGTACTGGTTTGGGGCAAATCTTGAAATTAATAAAAGAAGTGAGGGCTTGGAATTAAACTCATGTATTGGAACCTTATTTATGTAGAATTAAATTAAATTAGGCTAAGGAACCTAATTCGGCTAGGATATTCTTGTTCCGATAAAAATTAAAAATACTAACCGGCAAGATTCACAATAATTTAAGAAACTAAGGGGCTTTAAGGAAATAATTCAAACGTAAGAGTTTTTAAAGAAAATACATTTTTCAGGGGCTTCACACAATGCCTAGCATCTCATATAGCATCCAGGCAAATACTTCTATGTTGGCCCGTAAGAAAGCCTCTAACTCCCTTTCCTCATCCTCAGCCAATCCTGAGCCGAGAAGAAAAAAGTGCTCTTCATTTCCTTCTTGGACCAGAATTTTCTTCAAGGCTTCCTCACTCTTCTCGGCCGATTCTTTGTCGACATCGTCTAGAACATCTATGTCCTCGTCCTCAGCTTTCACTTTTTCTGCCTCTCGCACGTTGCAGGTGGATTTTATTACTGTCATGGAACAATTCTTTGCCTGCACTTGATCCCCTCTGACTTCCTTAATCCCCTGTTTAGTTAAAAATCGCAATAGCTGGTGTAGTGTTGAGGAAACAGCCCTCATTGCGTGCGACCACGACCTTCCCAGGATAACATTGTAAGGGGAGGGGTTGTCAATTATTGTAAACTCTATGCTTACCTTCCTGGTGTCTGCCTGCACCTCCAAATTTATTGCTCCCAAGGGCCATGTTGGCGTTCCATTGAACCCGACCATTGGGTTATTGGCCTGCTCCTTGTAACATCTGTAACATCTGACATACATGATGTCACAAGAACTGCCTTGGTCAATCAGAATACGTTTTACCTGGTATTCTCCCACCTTGAGGGTCACCACCAGAGCATCGTTGTGTGGATGCTGCACCATATTTAGGTCTACCTCAGTAAAGGACACCATCGGTCCCTGGTACTCGTTTGTCCTAGGCCTCTTTTGTTGGACCTGATACACATGTTGTAAGTGTCTCACCTTCTAAGTCTCTTCTCGTATATCATTCTCATTAACCTTTGAGTGGATCACATTGATCACCCGAGGTTCTGTCTATTATGGTTGTGGCGGAGGTGGTGCCGGGAGATGTCTTGTATGCTCTTCCCTCGTTCTGGCCTCATCTACTAGGTCCCTCAAGTGACCCTGTCTGACCAGGTCTTCCAAGTGCGTCTTTAGGGCTCTATACCTCTAAGTTAGGTGCCCATCCTCATTGTGGTAAGTGCGGTGCTTCCCAAGGCTCCTTCCCATGAACTCGCCAGGGACCCTCTCCAGCGTTCTATAATACGACTGGTTCCTGATCCTTTTTAGAACTTTGTAAACTGGGATCCGGAACACAGTGGTGACTACCTATGCAGCCCTCAACCCTGTTTCCTACCTGTTAAAACCAGTATTACCTCGGCCTTGCTTTGGCGAGCCGTTCCTTTTCTCCTATTTGGGTGCCTTATTTTCCGACGTGTTCTCTTCTGCTCTAGCATACTTCTCGATCCGTGCCATGAGCTCCTCCATACTCTTTGGTAGAGTTTTACCAATGACTTTTAAAGCGGGCATTTATCTTCCAGGCTATTCTTAAAAGACACGACCGCCAATTCTTGGATGCATCCCGGTATTCAGTTGAACACCTCATAATACCTTTTAGCATAGGCCCTGAGGCCTTCACCTTCGCTAATTTTCAGAGCCATCAAGGAGTCTACCCTTAGTGGCTGCAACTTGTTCGTAACAAACCTGGCTACAAACATCTCGACCAGGCCTTCCCAACTCTTCACAGTTCCTTTCAGAAACTTGTGTAACCAATTCGATGTGATTTCACTAAAGGATAAGGGGAACACCTTGCACAGCAATAGTTCATTCCCGGTATACAAAGCCATTGAATTCAGATATAAGCCGATGTGGAAGTTTGGATTGGACTTACCGTCATAAATTTGGAACATCAGCATATGAAACCTTTTTAAGGCCTCAAACTTATCCAACTTAACTGAGAACGACGTTCTTAGTTTGACAGGGGATATGACTTCAGCATTATGTTACTTCCTCTAGAGGTAGTCCCTCAAATCCTCCTTAGTCCGACTAGGAGCTCGGTTATCAACAGATTTCAATCTTTTTGGTGCGCTACTCCAGTGTCGTTATGTGTCCTCTTGGACTTCTCTTCATTCACCATGTCAAAACACAGGCTCTTCTCTTGGATATTCCGGGGCTCTTTGACATACGTCCCCCTGGTCCGAGGTGTCCTCTACGAGTCACCTCTGATCGACTCTCCTTTTCTGACATCTCGTAAAGGCCAATGTGAGGGCTCCTTTTCCCTGCCATGTTGTGGGACTGCTGGGGTTATTTTCTGCCCTCATTTCTAGGCGTCAATCTTGGGCCCTGGCATCGGCATGTCCTGTAACGGAAATGATGGTTGCATGACGTTGTTTTGCATCATGAAGTTGACAACCGATTGTAAGTCTGCCAACTTCTTGGCCATTCCCTTCATCTCACTGTCCCTCCTCAGGCATCTATCTTTCCATACCTAGAGGTTGCTTTCGTTGTAATACTCATCTTGGCCTGATTTCTTTGGGGCGTCTCCATCTTTGCCGACGTCCTTCTGCACAAGATTCGGATCCTGTGTTCCTTCATCACAGTTTTCTTCATCGATGTTAAGATCGGCATATTTAGCGCTCCTACATGGGACGTCGTCCACGATCTTTTCTTTCTGCCCGTCATTGGCCATTTATTCTCCTTACGTTCCCACAAACGAAGCCAAATTGTGGGTGTTGATTTTCAACCACACAACCAAGAGAGGGAGCTCAGCTGGAGAGCACCGACAGAATAAATTAATCCCACCAACCTGCACAAGAAGATAAGAATGGGCACTCCGACGATCAAGTCAGTAATCAATATCTCAAAGATAGCAAATTGTGGTTAATCTCACAAGAAAGAACTTACTGCTCACAATATATCACCCATCCTTGAGACCCACGAGAGTGCCCTACTTTTATAGTCAGTACTGACTTGATCCCTGTAAAAACCTTACTTTAGTGGACTCAAGCTCAATACTCATCATGGACTCTCCGCTAGATAGGGATAAACTCTCTAAGAGTTTTATCTTTATCCAGATTGAGATCATCTCCTATTCTAAGACTCTTATCCCTTATTCGCTTATCTTGGATTCTGGTATCTGCGCAGATAACCTCGGCCTAGCCGAGATCACCTCGGCATCATGACCAGGCCACGTGGCATCTCAGCTGACACTTCGGCATCACCTTGGCCTCATGCTGTCATTCACAAAATATGTCCCCACAACTGTTTTTCTTTTTTTCTAGTTATGTACATTAATTAGTCAAAAAAATGGATGGTAAATATATATATTTTTAATTTTATAAAATATTGTTCAAACAAAGAGTGAGCAAGTTTGAAAACTAGTTAAAATAATCAAAAAGCTAATTCTTTTCTTTATTTCTCTGTACGATTTTTCATAAAAATTTTAAAAATCAATTAAAATAACTAATTTTCAAAACAACTCTATATTTATTGAGACTAATATGAACGTTTTTAGTGGGAAAATTGAGTGAATTCTCAAATTATTTTTTAGCATTTTTTTAATTAGTCAAAAAAATGAATAAAAAATTTGGAGCAAGAAAAACTTGATGAGTAACTTTTAGGCCAAGTTTGGGATGTTCCAAAAAAGTCAAAAAGTCAAAAAGTTATTCAAAAAGTTAAAAAGTTAACACTATTCACCAAAAGTCAACAATTACGGCTGCACAACTCCCAATTCAAATTTTTCCCTTCAAATCAATTTTTATAATTTTTTATTACACATTTTCCAATAAAAAGTCAAAAAGTTAACCCAAACATCCATATTTTCAACCTCAATTTTTTAGTTCAAAAAGACAAAAAGTACACTTATTTAGTCTTCCCAAACTTAGCCTTAATTTGCTTAGCCTCACGGAAAAAACACTATGTTCTAATGGGACTTTCGGGAATTGCTTAACAAAGAAAGCACTTCAAACCTTTAGATGGTGTGAATAGTGCGGGGTAACAATATTAGTGTGGTGGAAGCATATGCATAATGACAATTAATTCTGGTACGTGTCAGTTTTATCATTGCCTAATCTTTCTTGACTTTTTCACGCACTTTTTTTAAGTGCACCACCAACCGCCTCAAATTAATTAGATGAGTATGACAAACGTACAACTAACGCACTCCTTTTCATCTCATCATCTTCTTCACGTTTCATCTCTAAGACCATCTCCAACAATTTATTAAAGTTGACATTAAATTTAAATTTTGATAAAAAAATTATTATTTGATGCTCCAACGATTGCACTAAATCGATATCAAATTGAGATTTCATCAAACAATTCATCAAACTGAGAATAAGATACTGATTTCACCAAAACACTATTTGTGACCGTTGAAGGGAGAACCCGATCGACCAACCGGTTACCCGACCGGTTGACCAAGTGGTCAACCGATTTCCTTTACAATTTGTGGGTTCAAACCGGTCAAAAAAAGTTCAAACAGGTAAAAAAAAAAAATTTATTTTGCCTTACCGGTCGACCGACCGGTCGACCCAAACATCTTAAATGAGAATGAAAGCTGCAAACATGATTAGTCTGTTATCAAATTAAAGAAACAATTGTTTAATCATAGATTCATCTGATTGCTGAGATATTGACAATACATCTTTACTGAAACCACCAAACATCTTTATAGAAATAATTGATGAATCTATTGATGAATCTATGAAAGCTGCAATTGTTTACATCATGAATAATATTTACGCTTACCGGTCGACCAACCGGTCGACCCACGGGATTTGATACGGGATTTGATGCACCGTTGGAGCGAGTGGTATCAAATTTGATGAAATTGGTCATTTTGAACTCAAATTTGGTGAAAAAAGAAATTCACCGTTGGAGATGCTCTAAGAGAAAATTACTGTATTTCTTTTAAATTTAAATTTAAATCTTTAAATAATTTATTTTGTAAAATCTTTTATATATATCATTCATAAAAAATAAAAATAAAATTGATCAAATCATTGTAATAAGTTTATTTTATTGTATTTATATCTGAAAAATAGACGACAAAATTTTTTTTTTTAAATTTGCCATCAATTATTTTTTAAACAAATGAAATAATATAAAAAAATGTTACGATTATAAGGCCGATCTAATTCTTACTTACAAAACCAATGACTAGAATCATTAAAACATGACTCGTGATGAGCTTTATAAGTCTGAATATATCAAGTTTATATTTAAATTTAAGAGAACTTCAACCCTTAAAAATAATCTTAATATGATATCTGTCATTTATATTGTGTTTAGATGAAAAAATTTTAAGAGACATCAGGAGAGAGTAATAACAGAATAAGTAAATAAATAAATAAAATAAAAATTATTTTTTTCACATTTCCATTTTTATTCTCTTCACAAATTTATGAGCGAATTACATTAACAGTCTCTATAGTTTAGAGTTTGTGTCATTTTGGTGCTTCATTTTTTAATTGTGATATATTTGACCCTAAATTTTAAATCTTGTTCCAATTAAGGACAATTGAAAACATTGTTGCTCCATTTGAAGGGCAAAATCGTCATACAACTTATTTTTGTATCAGTTATTTATTTTGTATTGGTTAACTTATATATTGTTTGAAACATAATGACATTTTTTTTAATGAATAATGTTGGAACGTTCATGATTATAAAGTTTGGTTTGGTTTGGTTTTCAGAATCTATTTTCAGAAAAATTTTCTAAGAAACTAAAAAGTAAATTGGTAAAAAAAAATAAATTAAAAGCACATCATTTTTATATAATTTTGTCTTTTGTGAGGGTAGAAATAATTTTTTAAAATAAATTTTTTTTTATATTTATTTTTGTTAAATTAGTTTTTATTTTTCAAAAGTTAAATATGGCGACAATTTTGATATCATTATTAAACCAATCCATTAAATCAAAAAATCCAGAATTAAAAATATTTCATATATTAAACATATCGATTATACACTAAAAGCCTAATAATCTCTCATTACATAATAACCATTTAAAAAAATCTGTTAATAATAAATAGAATCATCTATTACATGATAACCATCCAAAAGTATCAACAAAAACAATCATCCATTAGATGATCATCATCCAAACATATATTAAAAATTAATTTGGTATAATAACAAAAATATAAAAATATAAAAGATTTATCATTTTTATATAATTTTATCTTTGGTGAGTAGAAATAATTTTTAAAAAATTAAAAATAATTTTTTGACATTTATTTTTATCAAGCTAGTTTATATTTTATCACATTGACGTTTGTCCTTGAAATAGAGTAAGAATATCTTCAATTGTCTTTATTTGGAATAAGATTCAAAATTTAGGGTCAAATATATCATAATTGAAAAGTCAAGAACCAAACTGACACAAGTTCCAAATTACAGAGACCATTAGTGTAATTCACCCTAAATATTCTTAAACCCTAAATCTAAATCTTATCTTAGTTATACTATGTGGGTGTTTGGGAAGTGACTATTTTACAGGCTTTTTGGCATTTTGACTATTTTAGTAGGCTATTTTAGTTTTTGTGTTTGGAAAGATAGGATAGATTTTTATTTGAGTTGTTGTATTGAAAAATGTGTTTGAAATGATATTTGAGGCTGAAATTATAAATTTGTCCCTAACCTTACTTTTTTCAAAATTTATCAATGTACCTACATTGTCTGCTCCATGTCGATTTGTATTTTTTTTTTTTAAACATAAATCGTTGATTTAGGGTATTTGAAGTTATTTGGCTTTTTTAGTGTTTGAGGCTATTTTAGCCTCAAAAGTGGGTTCCCAAACACCCCCTATACGTAGAAAAAATAATACCCATCAGAAAAAATAGATCCAGGCATACTTTTTACACTCAAATTGGATCCATGGATTATCTCAAATTGGATCCATGGACTATATAAGTGAATCATGTGCTGCTGATGATGAACTTGAACTCTTTCTAGCGATAGGGTAGAATTATTAGAGAACTACCTACACTATTTATAGTGCAAATGCTTGAATTGTTCTATAACAATATAGAGTTAGAGAGAGAGAGTTTTACAGAATATTTTTCAATTAAACCCCACACCCCAATCATGTATAGTCTTAGAGAAATTCTTTTTATCCTTATTTCCAGTATAAAGTATTCAAATCACATGGGTCCGCGTCACGAGTCATCCCATTACAGACACCTAAACTTGGGTTTGAAACTTGACCCAATTTTCAAACTATATGTCCCTAAAATTTAAATGTAAATTTTTATTAAAAAATATGAATGTTTTATTCATATTCAAGACATGAGAAATCAATTGAATCCCAACTATACGTTTTAATTATAGGTGAGATGTTTGATCATTTTTGTAGATAACTAATTTTATTACGTTGATTCAATGGTAGTTTCCGGCTCCTCCGTCACAGCCTTCGAAGACCACCAACGCTGCCACTGTAGACCTCATATCTTGATTCCGTGGTGGCAGACCCTTTCTTTTTGCCACTCTGCGACTTCCTTCATCTAGAAGCACAAGCTCGCCTCATCCAACAACCACGCACTGCCCTTTCCTTTCTCCTTCTCCAACACGCACGATGGAGCTGAAGACTACTCCAACTCCAAAGATGATTCAGAGGAGGTCATCGATAATGATGCTATGTGATGACTAATTTATTCTCTCTCATTCTTAGATCTACAGATCCACATAGATTCGTCACCATCCCTCAGATCCGTCACCATTTCCACCTAGGGTTAGGGTTTCACACCACCTATTTCTTTCAAATTTGTTGTAACGCCCCTAAATAATTAACATGTGATAACCTTGATTAATCCTCTTTATTTAAATCATCTTCTAACTATTATAATACATATAAAATCTCTATGAGATATGTACAAAAGGTGTCCACATGCAACACGTATTCAATCTCCTCTAAGGTATGAATTTATAGTATGTGAGACAAATAATATAAAAGAAACAACACAAACTAATGCCCTATGGGCTACAAGTTCTAAGACTTAAGCCTAGTTACACAAAAATTATTATCAAAACTCATGTAAAGCTCTTGGCTTGTCAAAATAAGCAATAAAAAAAAAAAAAAAGGCCTCATGCAGTTAAAACACTTCTCATGCCTTTACCTCGACAGGATTACCACATTCTTTTCTACACAAATCAATTAGGAGTGAGCACAAAACCCAGTAGGAAGATCTTAACAAAATATATATGTTTAATGTAGTCTTATAAGTATGCATGCAATGCCATGTCATGCTCCAAAACCATGAGTTTTTATTTCTTTGAAATCTCATGTCAATGCTCATTTCAAAAACATTAATATATTAATGTAATATAATCACAATGCGAAGTGGTAAATATAACTTAGGTAATCCCTAGGCTAGTGTATGCAAATCGGTCCCTTGAGACTCTACCAAATCCACTTTATCAGCTCCTAATTGGAACGCACATGGTACCTGCACCGCGCGTATTTTCGATTTTTCAGTATGAGTACTCAAGCCAACTTAATTCTCAAACTATACCCTCTATCCGAACTTACCAATATATTTATCCCAAAACAATTCAAGTTTCAAAAGTTATTTCAAAACAATGACCCAATCTTTCTAGAAATCGTAGCTTTAATAAGATATTATTCAAAAGCCATGTGATGAATGAATTGGAATGTAATTACATTTATATTTATCCTCAATAAGACCCAAATTTGCAACATTCTCTCAATATTAACACAATGTTTAACATTTCTCAAAATCATCTCAATTATCGATTTTCCTCAAATATCATCCAACAATATATATGTGTGTGTGTGTGTGTGTGTGTGTGTGTGTGCGCGCGCGTGCGCGCGTGACATATGACAACATTCCATATTCACAATCAAAACTAAATTTCATGGTCTAAGCATATTTCAATCACGCGACTCATAGTAATTTCCCAACAACACTCCATCCATCTCATGGATATCACAATAATATAATAACGAATGAGATTTCATCATTTTCTCAATTAAAAACCAACATATCAAAGGTCTTTTGCGAAACTCAACTTTCCCCCCAACTTTTCCAAATCTATGGTTTTCACAAAATTAGGACTTCTCATATTTAAAAAGGTTTTTCACCAATTAAAGTTCTCTCAACATCAACATAGTTCATGATCTTAGAAATTTGAAGAAAAACATTAAGATAACCGCTTTTGAATAAAGCAAAATCTCATAAACCAAACCCTAGCTCAACATACATCAAAATATCATCAAAATCACCATAGGAACCCTTACCTCAACCAATGGAGAGGAGAAGAGAGAAAAAGCCCTAAAACCCAACTTTGATGAAAATGCTATTCGATCAGTGGAAAACGTAGCCCTTGTTGTCCTTTTAATTTGGTATAAGGAACCTCTATCAAAACTTTGATGAATCTTGCTAGATCTTATAGAGACGTTTAGTGTTGGGTGGTTTTGTAGATAGATGTAGGAGAAAAGATGAATTTAAAGAGAGAGGTAAGTTAGAATGAAGAAAAAAGGGAAAAAAAAATCAACTCAAAAAGGGTAAGAGAGAAAAATTTCAACCTGATATAAACATTCCTATACATGTGTGTCTTTTGCCACACGTGTGGCTTTCTCCTTCCACATGTGCGGGCCCTTTGGTCGCATATGTGGTGTGCCTCCTGCACATGCCCTCCGCAAATGCTTTTATTTCATAATCAATCCTCGGCATAACAAGCCTTACCATATGTGTGACACTTGCCCTGCACATGCGGCCCCTCCTCTGCACGTGCAGCTTTCCTTCCAGCACGTATGGTTATGTTTAAGGATGCGATCCTAAGTATTTCTAGGTGTACTCCGCCTCTCAATTTCACCATATGCGGTGTGCCTCTTGTACATGCCCTCCGCAAATGCTTTTATTTCATAATCAATCATCGGCATTACAAGCCTTACCATACGTGTGACACTTGCCCTGCACATGTGGCCCATCCTCTGCACGTGCAACTTTCCTTCCAGCACGTATGGTTATGTTTAAGGATGTGATCCTAAGTATTTCTAGGTGTACTCCGCCTCTCAATTTCACCCTCGTGCTCAAAACAAGAAATTTTCAAACTTAAAAATAGTTTAGGACAACCACTCGCATAAATCACTAAGTGTGACAAACTTATACGGCCAATAAGACTCCGGATTATAATCAAAACCTGAATTAAGAAATTAAACGAAATTAAATGAACTTAAAAAAAAGCTAAAGCATTGATATACTCGGGACATCATATCTACTGCACTTTCATCTCCATCTCTCTGAATCTCTATCTCTGTCTCTATATATAAATGTTGTGTTTTGTGTTTTGTGTATGTGTATGTGAATGGTTTTGCATGATTCTTGTCAAAATAGATCAGAGAGAGTAGATCTATCTCAACAAAGTTAGCTTGAGACTCGACGGAGCATATGATGAGGATGAGAAAGACGGATCATGATATGTGAATGATGATTTTTCTCAACATCCTCTGTGGGAAAACTAAAATCTCCAAGATATTGATTTCTTGTTATGTTTCAATTTTAAACAATGAATAACAATCCCAATCAAACAATCAAAGATAAATCGACACAACGATTTAACGTGAAAAACACCACAATTGGGGCGCCTCCAATTGCGATATAAAAAAAAGCACAGGCCAAAATCACAAAATAATCCACTAAGAAGACAAAAAGGAATTACATAAATGTACCCTCAATTACCTAGCGAATCTACGTCCAAATTGAATCGACCTCAATGTGCCTCTTCCATCACTGTCTTCACCACGGAATTATCTTGCCCAATACTGAATCCACGATGATGAGCCACTCCGGAATCCACTGAAGAACACCTCTATTTTTTGTGAATGAAATAATAAGAACAACCCTTGATGTTTGACAATCTGTAGTTCGTTGATCAATCGATCACCTTCTATATACTAAAGAAACTCATATAAAATAGACTCCAATAGAAAACACTTAGTCTTTTCTTTATTTCTATGATTTCGGACGGCTTCAATCCTAAAAACAGCGAACGGTGCACTTTACAAAAAACAATATCACGAAGACCGCTCGAGCGCACACTTCAGTGTTCAAGCAGTGTGAGTAAAGGCGATGCAAAACATATACGCTAACCGCTCGAGCACAACATTCACCACTCGAGCGATAAAACTTGTTTCGCGAAAGTTCAGTTTATAAACAGAGATACTAAATGCCCCTCTTCACTGCTCGAGAGCACAAATGACCGCTCGAGCGGTCAAACTACTTTGGTTTTGGAGGCACTGCCCCTCGACCTCGCCTGGGTGCTGCCCCATACCTAGTCAACAAAGTGGTAAACACGAAAACCTCAAAATCACAATTTCCTCTATATAGGCACAATTCGGATTGGATTCGCATCTAAACACTCATATCCTCATTGAAACAAAAGAGCGAATAAAATTACAACAGAAAGGAATTTTGTCAAACGGGATTGCCAATTACAAAAACCTAACACTCTGGTTCGTTTATTTATACACACAAATTTACAAAAACATATCTGATGGGGAATGATTTTGTTAGTTTGGTTCTCTTTCTCTCTCTCTCTCTTTTATATATATATATATATAGATATATGGATACACACATATAAGCCTTCGATTCCCTCAAAAGTAATTCTTAGAGTGGTTGTTGGTAATATGGATTTTTTTTTTCTCTTTATTATCTATTGATTTTTTTGAACGATTTATTATCTGTTGATTGTTGATGTTCATAATGATAATGATAATGAAATAGATTGGTGCTCCTCTATTTTTTTTTTCATTCTTACAAATAGATTGAGAGAGAGAGAGAGAGAGAGAGAGAGAGATAGATGAGGAGCGAGAGAGATGCTATTGTTGTTGATGATGATTGCAACAGATAATTTTTTTTTTCCTTTTTGAACAAATAGAGAGAGAGAAAATAGAATTGAAGAGAGAAACAACAAATAAAATTGAACAGATAAGGGGAAAATGAATAGATAATCATTAGTTCGTTAAAAGGGTATTTCACCAAATTATTTCATAAATAGTAAGCCTTTTATTAATAAAAATATTCATTGAATCTAACGCCTTAAATAATTATTAGATTAGACTTTCTAACAATTATCTCCAATAAAATTATATATATATATATATATATTTAATTATTGAAGGTGTAGTCTGAAATAATTCAACAATGATTCATCCCCCCTTTTTCCCCCACCCCCTTTGACCCCCTCTCTCTCTCATTGGTTACATTTTCTTTTTCTTTTTCTTTTTTTTTCCTGCTCCTCCAATCACCACCCACCACGTGACAAAGGAAGTGAGGGGGTGACCCCCAAAAGGAGGTCCAAGCATAATTCGAAATAATTAAACCCCTGACTATTTGGTAACTTGCGTAACTCATTGGTTGGTTAATGAACGTGAATCTCAAGCATAATTATAAGCAACTTCAGACCTACACTAGTATTTATGTTGAATTGTAACGGAGATGACAGTTTTTGAGTTGTCAATAAAAGATAAAAAATAACAAAATAATAATAATAATAATCTAAATACAACTTTTATCTCTCTCCAATCAGGAAAGTCTATGAGTGCACCCCTTGCTGTGTATATTATATGCATCTGATCAGCCTGTCCTGAGATTTTCGAGGTTTAAAATCGATAATTAACTAATAAATTTTTGAGGGTCTTCATATTTTTTTTTCATTGAATGAAAAAAAAAATTGAAAGTAAAGGACAAAAGATTTGTGTTAAAATTACAAAAAATACTTAGCATTACATTACAATTACTAATAAATATCGCTTGATCCTCACTCTTTTTGCATTTTTAGAAGCGAATAAATCAATCATACTTGCATAATCTAATTTTTTTGCAAAATCGTTTTTAATGAATAATAAATTTTTTAATGGATTAATTTATTTTAAGTTAATTTGGGTCTTCCTTAATTTTTTTTGGGCTTAAAATATACTTAATATATTAGATTAAACTATAATACCCCTTTTTTGGGTCTATTTTCAATGGATAACAATGCTAATTTTTTTGCATGGCCTTTCAATTTTTTAATGGGTCAATTTATTTTAAGTTAGTTTAGGCATTTTTTAAATTTTTTTAGACTTAAAACATACCTAATATATTACACTAAATTATAATAAGAGGGGCCCTATTTTGAGTCTATTTTGAGAGG
This sequence comes from Camellia sinensis, assembly GCF_055761805.1. Classification (NCBI taxonomy): domain Eukaryota; kingdom Viridiplantae; phylum Streptophyta; class Magnoliopsida; order Ericales; family Theaceae; genus Camellia; species Camellia sinensis. The sequence continues at coordinate 86,272,098 of NC_138974.1, forward strand.
CCCTAGGCCATGGCCTTGTGGCCTATGCCCCAAGGCCGGCCCTGCATCTTATCATAAATTAAAGTTATATTATGAGAAATTTAGTCAAAATTATATGTTACTGTGAGACAGAATAATATATTACTGTCAAACAGAGTAACATTTTACTATTATTGTTTACATCAATTTCGACAGTAATAATAATTTTTTTTATAAGAATTTCATAGTCAATATAGATTTTATTTGATAGATCTTGATAAGAGAATTCTAAAACTGCTAATTTTTATTAAAAATCAACATCTACACCAAAAGTTATATTATTTTAAAGTTTAATATTTTGAAAAAAATGGTATGTGTTAGACTTTTTAAGAAAATTTTTTTGTGCTTGTCCTTAATGTATTAAAGTTTTATTATGAGGGGTTTTGACCAAATCTCCCTAATTTTATCACAAAATTTCGTAACATCAATCACAAAAACCTATTTTGGGAAGTGGGTTAAAAGTCATTTCTCAGCTTTTAACCCACTTCCCTCTCTCACAAAAAAGCTAAAAAAGTTAAAAAGTAATTTTTAACCATTTTCCCAAAACACCTCAAAATGTGTTAACTCGCCACAAATTACAAAATGTTCAAAATTTTATGATTTACATTATAAAAGTTTGTGATTAGTTATGACATTTTTTATTATATTAATTTGTAGTGAGATTATATATTTTATAATTGATATTATAAAATTTTGGTAGGGTGCATACGGCAGAGTTTCCATCTCAATCAACACATATTTATATATTAGGTTTGGGTCTAATACATATTATCCCTGACGTTTGAAAAATTACATTAACTTTATGTCATTGTAATTATTTAGACGGAATGAAAATATTGAACTCATGCAGTCTCTCTTTCTTGCTTTGCTTTTCTTCTTCTGTTTTTTTTTTCTTTTTCCCTTTCATTTGCTTTACTCTTCTTTTTTTTCAATGTAATTTTCTCTATTTTTTAATTAGGAGTTGTTGTCTTTTGATATAAGTAAGGAAATTTGTGAAATAAAAGTATTAACCACAGAAGTGAAAAATATTATTTTCAAAATATCAAAAAATGAGATATAATTAGACCAAAATTCAAAGGTGCCAACATAATTTACCCCTATAAATTTTGTTAATACGTTTTAAAACACATTTTACATGTTTATCAACATGAAAGACATTATTTTCCTAGGTCAAAAATTACTACTCAATTACCAATTCTCGACAATGAAGTACATCACACTTTTGACTTGGCTTCTGCCACACTTTTGTTTAATTTTTGGAAACTTATTGATAAGTTTTATACATAAAACTCAATTTATTTATTACCAAAATAAAATATTTATACTAATTAGTTTTATATATTTTTAATTGTTATCATAAAAAATTAAAAAAAAAATTTAAAGACACTCTTACATCCCATCACCTTTGGACTTCCGTTAAATGATTATCAAAGACTCATCAGAATATTCAACGTCACCAGGAAGATGTCAGAATATCATCAGAAATTCGCCGGAGTATCGTCAGAATGTTCTGAACGCCACCGAAAGTCGTTGAAATATCTAGAATATTCGTTGGACGTCAAAAGTATTGCGGGAGACTCACCAGAATGTCTAGAATATTGTTGAAAACAGAAAAAGAATAAACTGAGAAATTAAAGTGAAAAACAATAACAAAATGTACTAAATATTGATAAACTGAAAAAAGAAAAAAAAATCTAACAATAAACAAAAACAATGAAAAAAAAACATATGTTATTTTTAATTTTTATAAGATTTAAGCAAATAATTTTTAATATTAATCAAACTGAAAAGTAAACTTTGTGATTTTGTTAAATATTTATCTTTATTAATCAAATTGAAAAACATGTTATGAAACTGTAAAATTTTACAGTTATAAAAAAAGTTATGAAGTTGCAAAATTTTACAGTTCTAAATAATGATTCGATTTAGCACCAAAAAAATTGAAACTATAAAATTTTATAACTTTCACCGCCTGTAATTAAAACTCGAAAACAACTTGTTTAGAATTTGAAAATTTTCTCTATTATAATAAGAAAATAGAAGTGTATAGTACAAAAAAAAGTATTAAAACTGAGAAATATGAGGAAAGAAACAAATATAAAGAGATGTTTGTACTCCGACTATTATTTTTTGGTCTAGATCTAACAGGATCTAACGTAAATCTACTAAGATCTGATGCAGATCTGAGTAGATCTACTCATCTTCTTCGTTGAAAAGTTATATCTTTTGTTGTTGGTGAGCACAAAGTAAGAAGTTGGTATTCGATGGTTGCTCGTGAATCCCAATCAATGGTGGTCGCAAGTCGCTGGTGACTGTAGATTAGAAAGAAAAAGAAAAAGAAAAAAAGAAAGGCGTGGTCGTGGTTGTAGGCGTGGTCGTCGCCGATATAAGAGGAAGAGAAATATAAAAAAGAAATAAAGTGTAAGGAAAGAGGAGAAGATAAACAAGAATAGATTTAGGTTTATCTAAAAGGTTTTGAGATTAAATAAAATACACAAAAAACAATTGTAGGTAAGAAAATAGAGATAATGTAACTCAAAAAAATTAAAAAGTCAATAACCTAGTTTTTAATCTGATTGCCAAAAGATTTGAGAAGTTAGTTAAAAATTGACTTTTAGATTTTTTTCTTTTTGAAAAAATATGTAACAAAATATAGAGATAATGTCACTCAAAAATAAGTTAAAAAGTTAAAAATTAATTTTTAATCATGTTTCCAAATTAACCCTAAAAGTTTAAAAGTACTTACAAGTTAATGACAAAATTTTATTAATATTAATTATTAGAAATATAAACTTTTAATACATGTGTAATAACTTCATCAATTTATTTTTGATGGGTAATCTTTCTTTTTCTTTTTAAATTTTGTTTTAATTTATAAATTTAAAAAAAAAATTACAAATATATTTTTTAAATATAAACTTGAATTGTTCAGTTGATTCATTCCATTCATGTGCGTCGTACGTGGAATTATTCTAACTTTCGCAGACCTTTTAAAAGCGTTTTTATTATTTATTTTTAAGCACCTTTCAAAGCACCCACTTTCAGACTTTTCTGATATTTTATTCCAACGTTGCCCTTCATCGAGCTTTTTGCCTTGTTCATGACCACCTTCAAAATTCAAATAAATAAATAAAAACAAGACATCGAAATTACAAAAACGCAGCAGCGTAAATCTCCAACCCTCAGCAGCTCGGCGAACCCTTACTGTTGATCTCATTATCATCTCGTTTGGAAGGGTGATTATTTGACTATTTTAATTTAATTAAAATAATTATATTTGTAAAGTTGAAATATTTTTAATGACAAATGTTGTAGTAGTATTATTATCGCTATAATGTGACAATAAATAATATAATTATAGCAATGATGTTCAAATGTTATTTTGACAGAACCAACACATAAACTATTATATTTGAACGATCGACCAGACGATTGTCCGGTCGACCAGGTAGTTGTCTGGCCAATCATTCTGAATATATTAGTTTTTGTGTTTGGTTCTACAAAAATGACGAGAGGGAATGAGGGATGTTTTGCTGAGAAAGAGGAAAGAAAGTTTTGCTTGATGAGTTGCCAATTATGACAGATGCTCAAACTTGTATCAAATTTGACACAAGTTTTGCATTTGTCGAATTTGGTAGTTACGACCGAGCAAGGATCCTCTAAAGTGATTTTTTCCTAAAGTTTTCTAGAGTGTTACATTGTGTGGTTGAGATTTACTGGCAAGTCACATCAATTTTTCTGATATGACTTGCCAGTAAATCTCAACCACACAATGTAGCACTCTAGGAAACTTTAGGGAAATTTCACTCTAGAGGATCCTTGGTGGTTACGACCAACTATTGGAGCACACTTTTCTTTTTAAACTATCAAATTATAGCAATAGCAACTCTAATGGCAAATCATTGGATATGCTCTTAGTTGGTTTTTTTTTTTTTTGTAATTAATTTTATAATTGTGAGAGAAAAAATAAAATAATTATGGATTAGATGTGATATTTTTATCTTATTAATTATTTTAACTTATTTTATCTTTTAATAAATTATTTTAGTTCAAGTCTCTTCTCAAACAAGGCCCATATCACAGGTACAAGTTATCTTCGCCTAAAGCCTCAACAACATGACACGGAATGTAACTTGTTTATATTTTGGGTGTGCTATTTATGCTTAAAATTAAATTTATTTTTCAGACTCAATTATGTAATAATTTATTAAACTACTTAATACAATTACTTTTTTTAATTATTAATCAATTATCTTACTTATATATCATTAAATTTAAAAAAATGAATTTACAAAATCAATTCATGTAGATTTTTTATAATTTTGTATTATGTGAACATTACACTCCATTCTTATTGGTTCAAAAATGGGACCATCTTAGGTCAAGTTTGGCAAGTTACCAAAAAGTCAAAAAGTTACTCAAAAAGTTAAAAAGTTATTACTATTCACCAAAAGTAAAAAATTACGGCTACACAACTCTCAATTCTAATTTTTTCCTGCACACTAATTTATACAATTTTTTAATACATATTTTTCCATAAAAAGTCAAAAAGTTAACCCAAACATCCATTTTTTTTTCCTCAATTTTTTAGTCCAAAAAGACAAAAAGTGCACTTATTTAGAACATCCCAAACAACCCCTTAGTCTCCCACCAACAAGACAGTGTGTTCTGTTCTTTTCAACTTATACTCTCACATGACAAAATAATAATGTCATTTCAGTAAAATTATAGACCCAGCTTTAGGTTGTTTTGGAAAGATAGTTAAAAATTAATTTTTTAATTTTTTAAAAAAAATGTAAAAAATATGAGAGAAAGACTTTTCACACACTTATCAAAAGAGGCCTTAGGCCTAGTTTCGAAACACATTATTTAATAATTTTTTAACTTTTTATAAAATGATATATAAAAAATAAAAAGAGTGATGTGATAACTTACTTTTTGACTTTTAACTAAAATATTTAGGCCTCGTTTGGGAACATGCTAATTTAGTAACTTTTTGACTATTTTGCTAAAATATAAGCTAAAAAACACTAGTATGTTTAGGATAACTTTTTGGCTAATTACGAAAAGATGTGCAAAAAGTAGAGAGAAAAGAGAATCTTTGACTTTTTGGTATGGGTTGTTGGCTTTTTGGCTAATTTAGTAACTTTTTGACTTTTTGGCTAAAACAGAACCTTCCCAAACCCCAAACAAGCAGTTATCTAAAAATTTCTCTACTAGATGACAATCTCCCATCTACTAAAAAAATAGATTTGGGGTGACGGTTGTGCGGGATGCACAATAGTCACTGTTGTGCAATGAAATGGGTTCATTTTGGGATCTATTTTGGTAATTCGAACTGTTCACAGTTTAGAATAAATCAAGTAGAACATGCTTATAAAAAATCAAATTAACCGGATATCGTTTACTCATTCATCTACTAACATTTATATCTATAAAAATAAATAATAATTGTGATTTAAAGTATTGAAACGAATACAAATGTAAGTGGATGAAAGGGTAAATGATATTCGATTAATTTGATTTTTTAAAAGTATATTCGACTTAATGTATTCTAAAATGTGAACGGTTTGGATTATCGAAATGGGTTTCGAAATGAGTTTATTTTTGATGCCTAACAGCGGTTGATGTGCACCCCTACATAGAAGTCACCCCAAATCCAAAAAAAATCTAGAACTCTAAACTTTTTCATGCTATCCTTATCATAGGTTTGTTTTGAGAAGTAGGTTAAAAGTTGATTTTTTAATTTTTTTTGACTTTTTAAAAAAATATATGTAAAAAAATAAAGAATTAATGTGACAAAAAAAAAATTAAAAAGTCAAAAAAAAAAAACTTTTAGCCAAATTGTCAAAACAAGCCATAATCCTATACTTTGGCATGGTTTGAGAAGTGAGTTGACTTTTTAACTTTTTGATTTTGTTGACTATTTTAACTTGGGGTTAAAAATCTTAGTTTAGGAAGACTTTTGACTTTTTTGATTTTTTTTGTGAGAGAAATAATATAATGATTATGAGTTGGATATGATGTTTTTTTTTTATTTAGTTAAAAAGCCTATTTTATTTTTTTTGGCTATTTTAACCAAAAAAAAAAAAAAAAAAAAACCTCTAACCCAACTTCCCAAACCATGCCTTTTTATTCTTGTTATATTATTTACAATTACAATGGCCTATTTTGGAAAGATGGTAAAAAGTAATTTTTTAACTTTTAACCAAGTTTTTAGCTTTTTTAGACAAATGATTTGAGAAGTTGGTAAAAAGTTATTTTCGGTTTTTTTGATTAATATTTGTTTATGATGTCAAATCATAATAAAATGACCAAACTACCTCCATTTAGTTTAAAATATTTATAACTTCATCCATGTAACACATTTTAACCCATGAAGGGTAGAATTGTAATTTTACCTTAGCTAAAAACCAACTTCCCAAATGAAAAAAAAAAAAATCAAAAAAGCTAACTTTGGACTTTTGTTACAAACAAAAAAAAGTGACCAAAAACCAACATCCCAAAACAAGCCACTTTTAATATATTGAATCTCATCATCACTAATGCTCCATATTTTTAATTTTCATTATTATATAGGATAAATTATTAATAAATATTATTGATTGGCATTATTCTTATAATTTTTTAATATTTTTTAAAATATATTTGTCTCTTATTTTGATAATGAACTTTTTAAAGACTTTTTAAATGTATTTTGTATTTGGAAATATTGATAAATTTATCAAAATAATAAATGATTGTTAATTTTGAATTATTTTTAATTTATTTATATTAATTTGTGTTGAATATATGATGTAAGAAATAAAAATAGGTAAATTGTATTTTTTAAAAATATTTTTAAAGTGATAAATTTATCATTACAAGCTAGGATATAATGTTTGATTTTTTACAAAAAGATGTAGAGAAAAATGAAGAGACAATGAATTGTTTTGAAAAGATGGTTAAAAGCTGATTCTTTTGACTTTTTTTAACTTTTTTTTTTAAAATATATAAAAATGTAAGAGATGATGTGACTTAAAATGGGTTAAAAGTTATAAGTTCAATCTATATGATGTGACTTTTTAAAAGAGACCAATGTGACCTAGATAAATATACTCATCTAAATAAGTGTACTTATTTAAAGAATGTTGAACAAGTTCTAAGTTCAATCTATAGCACTTAACTTTTAACCCACTTTTTAAAAGAGACCAATGTGACCTAGATAAATATACTCATCTAAATAAGTATACTTAAAGAATGTTGAACAAGTTCTAAGTTCAATCTATAGCACTGACTTGTATTAATGGAGGTGTTTTGAAAATATGATTAAAAGTTAACTTTTGACTTTTAACCAAATTTTTTGACTTTTTGAGAAAGTCAATTGTGAAGTTGGTAAAAATTTATTTTTTAACTTTTTTACTTAATATTTATTTATATTATCACATCATAATCAAAGGCCAAAATACCCTCACCCATTTTAGAAAATAACCACTTCACCTATTTTGATTTTTTTGACCCAACTGCAAAATGTAACTTTTTTTTTCTTTTGTTCCCAAATGAAGCCTATTTCTAATTCACACATTAGTTGGTAAAATAAAATTATAAAATAAATGCACATAGGAGCATTGGCCAACCTACCCTTTTTGAAAAGAGTCCAATTTTACGAAAAGATGTGCAGAAAAGTAAAGAAATGATGTGACTAGTTTTAATTGACTTTTTGACTTTTTGACTAAAATAGTCAGTCCCCAAACGAGACCTCAAAACAATCACAATGTGACTGTTTAAAAAATGCTCTCTCTTCTCTCTTCTCTCTCTCTCTCCATCTCCTTCTCTCTAGCTTAGAGCATATCTACCAAAACTTTTAAAATTTAGTACGTCAAATTTTTTTAAAGTGTCAATTTGACATAGAAATTTTTCACCGAATATGTCGAATATATTATTTTTTAAATTTGAACTCTTTTATGTTAAAAATGACATGAACTAGGAACATGTCAAAATTAATATAAAAGGGTAATAATACCAAATGCTACATAAATTTTTGACACACCAAATAAAATTGATACTTAATTTCAAAATATAACTATTTAAGTGGTACATTATATTTGAAGTAACAGATAAAGAGGCTCTTAAAAGCCATACACAAAATAAATATTCAAATTTTTTCTAATAATTAATGGACATTATTTGAGACCAAGAATATGTATATTAGGGTTGGGAATTTGAACCCGGTTCGACGGGGACCCGACTCCTCGACCCCGATCAAAATAGGTTTTTCTCGAAAATTACTCCTCGTAGGGCCGAGGATGATATTAAAAACTAAATCCCCGATAATTTTCGGGCCGAGAACGGGGATAGGTTCCCCAACCCCGGCCCGGCCTCCGAATTATCTCCGAACATGGCCCATGTATATATGTTATATTTATAAATTTCATTTTCAACCTGCCATTCATTTTCAGCCTCTCTTATTCGAATCCCTCATTTCTTTCTCTCTCTCTCTCTACTTCACCGCCGATCTCCACTCGCCACTCTCCTCCACTGCTGATCTTTGCTCGCCACTCTTTTCCACTATCGATTTTCTTCACTCGCCGCCAGCAATCTCTTTTCTTGCAGCGTCTCTCTCTCTCTCTCTCGCTACCACCGTCATCGTATACCACCGATCTTGCCACCAATGTCGTCGTACGTCACCGATCTCGTTACCACTGTCATTACACACTACCGATCCCGTCACTAACGTCGTTGCACACCACCGATCGTCATCATCTATTGCACAACACTCCTTCTACCGCAGATCTGTTGAACATATTTAATTTTTTATGTTGAACATATATCTATAATATCTGTTGAACATATCTACATTTTTTCTGTTAGGATTTTGATAGATTTGTGGTTGTTTTGAACAGATCCATATTTTTTTTAATAGATCTGTGGTTATCTCTTCTCTCTGCTGTTCATCTTCTTTGTTGATTGTTGTTATTTTGTACGAGGATTATTCGGGGTCGGGGAAACCCAATCCCCGTTAGGGATAGGGGGCCGGGACGGGGGTGGGTAGTGGGTGGGTTCCCTGCTGGGGATCGGGGTCGGGAAAGGAGAATTTTGTAGCTTCGGAGATCGGGGACAAAAAGTGTAGTCCCCGGCCTCGCCTTGCTCCGCCCCGTTGCCATTCCTAAGACCATCTCCAACAGTTCAGCAAACTTGGCATCAGATTTGAAATTTGGTGAAAAAGATACTTTTTAGAGCTCTAACGGTTTCATCAAACTGGTATCAAAATGAGAATTGAACAAAAAAATCATCAAACTGAAAACAGAATACAAGTTTCACCAAATTACTGTGCGTGACCGTTGGAGGAGACCAACCGATCGACAGGTTCCCTTTCAAATAGGTAGGTTCAAACCGGTCAAAAAGATTCAAACAAGTAAAAAAAAAAAAAAAAAAAAAAAAAATTGCCTTACCGGTCGACCGGCCGATCAACCAACCGATCGATCACTTTCCTTTTGATGCACGGTTGAAGTAAATGGTATCAGATTGAAAAAATTGACTTTTTTTTACTTAAATTTAATGAAAAATTTAATCCACCGTTGAAGATGCTCTAATGTATAGTATATGTGATAAGTTAGAAATGGAGGAGGGTATTATAGTAATTTCAGGGGATTTAATATTTTGGAAGGGCCAAAACTAGCAGAGAAACCGAGACCCTTGGCGATGTTCCATCTGATCCACCAAAATGTGACTGCCTCAAAAAAAATGCTCTGTCTTCTCTCTCTCCATCTCTGAACCTTTCTCTCTCTTCTCTGCTGCAACTCAACTGCAACTGCAAGCTTTCATGATTATCTTTTTTCCTTGAAAACAACATACTCCACCAAACCCAATATAAAAAAATTCGAAAAAATAAATTAAAACTCCGACCATTAATTTTTTTTTTTCTTGAAGGTAAAACGAAATACCAACCACCCAATCTCATCTCATCTCATCATCGTCAATCTCTGTTTCTTGATTTCTACTTCTTCTTTCAGACCAAAAACGAAAGCCCCATCTCAACAACTTCCATAGAAGGGGAAAAAGGAGGTGGGGGTTTCAATAAGATAGATGGCGGAGGTCAATAGACCTTCAAGGAACAGAGGCTTCTATGTGAGGATGAGACTATTACAGAACAAGCATGGAAGACAAACAGACAAGTCTTATTGCTACAGATACCTCAAATGGCTTCTCTGGTTTTCTCTCTCCTGCTACTTCTTCACCTCTTACCTCATCTCCCACAACCCACAAACCCACAAATCATCCACCTCTCTAGCGGCCGTTTCTCGCTCTAAATCCATCTTGGCCAATCGTGCGCTCTTCGAATCCCTCAACAACACTGTTCTTCAACAACCCAAAACCCGCCAAGGTCCATTCATTTCTCTACCTCTTCAATAACATCCTCTGTTTACCCTCTTCTCTTTCTTATTTTTCTTAATCTTTTTTTGTTTTTGTTTTTGGGCAGGTTTGTTCAAGGATTTGAAGGTGTACGTGTACGATTTACCATCGAAATACAACAGTGATTGGCTATCGAATGAGCGGTGTAGCAGCCACCTCTTTGCCTCAGAGGTGGCCATACACAGAACTCTATTGAACAGCGATGTACGGACGCTTGACCCATGGGAAGCTGACTTCTTCTTCGTCCCCGTCTACGTTTCCTGCAACTTCAGCACCATTAATGGCTTCCCGGCGATCGGTCACGCAAGGTCTCTGATTTCATCGGCGGTCCAGCTCATTTCCTCGGAGCTTCCCTTCTGGAATAGGAGCCAGGGCTCCGACCACGTCTTCGTCGCTTCTCACGATTTCGGATCTTGCTTTCATACAATGGTCAGAAACCGAAATGTTTTTCAAAATCAATTTTTTTATTTTTATTTATTTTTATTTTTTTTTATGAGGAAAGTGTTTCTGAGATTTTAGTTTTTGTGCTGTTTTGAAAAGGAGGACGTAGCGATTGCAGATGGAGTACCAGAGATGTTGAAGAAGTCCATTATATTACAGACATTTGGTGTTAAATACAAACACCCTTGTCAAGAAGTTGAGAATGTGGTCATACCTCCGTACATCTCGCCGGAAAGTGTAAAAACCACCCTCTCAAAATCTCCGGCGAATGGCCGGCGAGACATTTTCGCGTTCTTCAGGGGCAAAATGGAAGTCAATCCCAAGAACATCAGCGGTCGTTTTTACAGCAAGTAATAAATTATTACTAATCTCTTCATTAGTCGCTATTGATGTTTGTGAAATTACGAAATTGCCTCTGACATGTTGATGTTTGTTTCAGGCGTGTGAGGACGGTTATATGGCGGAGGTACGGCGGCGACCGGAGGTTTTACCTAAAGCGTAACAGGTTTGCCGGTTACCAGTCAGAGATCGTTCGTTCCGTGTTTTGTCTCTGCCCGCTAGGGTGGGCCCCGTGGAGTCCGAGATTAGTAGAGTCTGTTGTTTTGGGTTGCGTGCCGGTCATCATAGCCGATGGTATACGGTTGCCGTTTTCCACCGCCGTGAGGTGGCCGGAGATATCGCTCACGGTGGCGGAGAGGGACGTCGGAAAGTTGGGACTGATTCTTGAACACGTGGCAGCTACCAATCTCTCGACCATTCAGAGGAACCTAGGGGACCCAGCAATAAGGCGGGCCTTACTCTTCAATGGTGACATGGAGGAAGGCGACGCCACGTGGCAGGTTTTTGATGCCCTCTCCCAGAAGCTGGACAGGTCCAACAGGGTTTCTAGGATTCTTAGCAAATCAAGTTTCGACACGTAATGGTTTCTTATTGGTGGTGAAAACTTGACAGCTAATGATCCCTCTTCATGACGTGGATGGTCCTGAATGGACGTAGTTGTATACAGCTGTATTTTATTGGACTGCTCGAAGTACAGGCGATAGAATATGTATATATTAGACACGCTAGAGTTTTTCATTCCTTCAAATTTTTGGGATTGTGGGGCCGTGGCGTAGGTGGCGAACTGTGATTGGTTGGGTTTGTGGGTTTGGTGGGACATACGCTGATTCTGTGCATGTGTAGAGGAATATATTTAGGCGAAATAATAAAACGGGGAGTGATAGGGTGATGGTGGTCCACATGTGTTGCGATGAGGGTCCCTGTAAAAATGAGACGCTGTGTAAAGATGACAAGTATTTTGTTCATTACAGAAAAAGAAATAAAATAAATATATGAAAGCAGGAAAGAAAAAAAAAAGGTTCAGCAAGACAATAATGGAGTTTTTAAAGCAAATTATTGTTAATGCGGTTGCTAGAATCTTAGCAAAGTTTGAAAAATTTCCACAAATGTGTTTATCCGTAACTAGAGAATTAATTCTCTCTGGATTTGTTTGATTTGGGGATAATTATATGGGATTGTATTTTTAATCTTATCAAATTTATATTCGTGCATTTGAATCACAAAAATGATTTAATAATTCATAGGACTCTTAATCTTTAAAATTGTAATATATTTAATACCAGAAGAGGATTGATATTTACAATCTGGTGGTAGTGTTACATACACCAATTAGTATATTAACTAGTGTATTAATAGTAGTTATGACATTATTATTGATCTCATTCATTAATCATATTACAAATTTTAAAAATTTCTTAAATTATGTCACATCATCAATTGATATATTAGTTAGTATATCAATTGGTATATAACATAATTATCTCGTGAAATTATTAATCTGTGAGATTATTAATTTTATCACTAATACTCAACCTAATCAAAGAGGGCCTATCTTCCTAAGTCAATTCAGAAAGTATTGTTTGTGCTCGTTTGGCATGTGGGTTTGGGTGAGATTTGAGTTATTTTAGTTATAAAAAGATATAACGAGTTTTTTAATAAGATAAAAAGTTATATTTAAATCATAATTATTTTATTTTTTTAATGAAAGTTAAAAAACTAAAAAAATTCATTTTAAAAAAGATTTTTTAATCCTAAATTAAAATAATAAAAAAATTAAAAAGTCAAAAACGAACCCTATGCCTCGCTGATCAGAACCTGACCAGTCAAAACGTTCAGAAGTAAATATCAAATTTATCAGATATGGTTAGATTACACTGTCTTATGAACAAAGATAAGTTTAATTTTGAGAATATATTTTTTTACAAACAAATGCTATTAGATAATATAATTACTGATATTTTACCAACCTTTTTTTTTATTATTTATTTATAAATAAATTGTCTATTTAGTTCAACTTACAAAATGATGAAATTACGGATGGTTTAGAGTAGACCCACCAAGTTCTAACTATAATCTTGAATCTAATTGGAGAAGCTTAACTTTATGTTGGTGATAGTTGATTGTTTGGTACTTTTTTATATTAGCTGTTTATAATTAAATTTTTTTTGAGGATTTGTGTTAGATTATTTGATACAATTTCTCTTTATAAATTATTAAATCAACAATGGTAGAGAGTCATATTTTGTACTCACAAATGCATCCACAAATAGTATTTTGAAAAGATGGTAAAAAGTTAATTTTTTGACCTTTTTTTTGTGTGTGTGTGTGTGTAGCTTTTTGGCTTTTTTGGTATAAAAAGTATGATCGTGCTACGTTACTCGAAAACGGGGAGCCCGAATGGCTCGTTTTTTTTTTTTTTTGCAGAAGAAGAACGAAGACCAGGAAGAAGAAGGAAGAAAGGAGGAGGAGGAGGAGGAAGAGGAGGAAGGAGGGAGGAGGAGGAGGACTGGAGGGGGCATAATATTCGGGGGAGGAGGAGGCGGAGGCGGGGCGACGGCGGCCGGAGGCTGCGGCGGGGCTGGGCTGGGCGACGATCGGCGGATCGGCGGCTGGCCGGGGCGACGATCGTCTTCTCTCTCTCTCTCTTCCCCTCTGCTTCTCTCTTTCTCTCCCTCTCCCTCTGCTTCTCTCTTTCTCTCATTCTGCTTCTCTTTGCGTTTTCTCCCTCGAGCCATTCGGGGCAAAATGTTTCGAGCTACGAAACATTTTCCTAAAAAGTAGAGAGATACTGTTACCTGAAAATTGGCTTTTTGGGTTTTTTTTTTCCTCGTAACTTTTTGACTTTTTTGATATAAAAAAGTAGAGATGATGTGATTCAAAAAAATCCAAAAGTTGATTTTTTATCAACTTGCCATAATGCCCCTGAGTGTATAATCAATAAAAAACTGATAATTGTCAAATTACATCATTGTGGATTAAATTGAAAGAGATTTTTGAGAGTTCCAAGCATTTTCCTTAAATAGAAGCATACTTTTGATTTTTAAATTTTAATTATTATATTTTTAACTTACACTAAATTAAACAAAACACTCATTTTTCTTGCATAAAAGCTAAAGTCAACAAAATTTGATAACTAATTCACCAAAGCTTACCCAAGCCCACTAAGCCAAGCCCAATACAACCCCCATAACGGGGAGAAAGAAACCAATTATCTCAAAAATATCAAACTCCACTCTATAAAAATTGAACTTGAAATCTTATATCACAAACGAAACTACACAACCACTAAACTAAATACCCTGATTAAAAAAAATTGTTCAATGCATATGGACTTATTTGTTATAACTGGAGGGAGAAACAAGCTGGGCTTGGGTCCAAAGAACCACAAACTTTTAACGAAACCCCATTAAGATCAATGAAAATTTGCAATAAATAATAATTTGGATAAATTATAAATACATTATGAGATTTGATTAAAATATAAATCGCTTTTTATAATTTTAGAAATTACATTTCACCTATGGGGTTTTTAATTTCATAACAAATCTCTCTTTTTATTAATAAATTTTTAAGTCAATTAATAATTTTTAATTATATTAGAAATATATTTCAATTAATAATTTAAGTAATTTTATTATTGTATAGAAGATCAATTATAAATTTTATTTTTTTAATTAATTCTGTTAATAAAAAATTTTGACAAAGAAAGAATAATTTATATTTTAAACAAATTTCAAGAAATATATTTGTAATTTAACTAAATAAATTTCAATCAAAACTTACCGTACTGTGGGTGGGTGGGTGGCTTTTAGAACTGTAAATAAATCAAGTTATTCTAACTGCACACCACAATTGATATGAATCATAAGCCTCCGTTTGGGAAGTGGGTTGACTTTTTGATTTTTTGATTTTTTTGACTATTTTAGCCTGGGCTTAAAAGCTTGGTTTAGGAATGACTTTTTGACTTTTTGGCTTTTTTGAGTTTTTTTGTGAGAGAAGAATGTAATGATTATGGATTGGATGTGATGTTTTGTTTGTTATGGCTAAAATAGCCTATTTTGTTTTTTGTGGCTAAAATAGCCAAAAAAACCTGCAAACCCACTTGCCAAACACAGGCTTCTGGACCTGTTTACTACTGGACTTTCTCATAATGTCTAGTATTACATGACCCAAAAGATTCTCAAGTGTCAACAGCTCAACAATGGTTTTAAGAGCAATTGCAACAATTCAAATCCATCTCAATGCCCATAAAAAAAAGTAACCAAAAAAAAAAAAAAAAAAAAATCCATCTGAATGAATAGGTTAAAAAAAATCTAAATTCTATATATAAAAAAAATGAATGTGTAATGTGAAAATTAGATTATTTTAAAGTTTTAGACATAAAAAGCAAACACCACATACGCAGAATGCAAAAAATAAAAATAATTTTATAACGCAGGCCAACATTTAGTATATTAGTAATGATTATAACGCAGGCCAACATAATCCTATAGTCTCCAACAAGTATCATTTTTTTTGTTTAATGGTAGAAGGCTGCATTTTGATGCAAACTGACAAAAATATTACCTTTTTTTCATAGGGCATGTCATGGCCTCTTGCTGAGCGAAAGGACAAGGAAAAATAGAAAAAGTAAACCACCCCAAAATTCCTTCTTTATTTATTTATTTAAGTAAAAATGTGGTTGCCTAGAAAATGGTACAATCTTATTCGAAATTTTAAGCCTCCTGTTTCTTAGAGAAAGAAAATATGAGAAAGTGGCACAAAGGGATTACAACAAATGCTGTAAGTTTTAACAAATTTTCAGCCTCCTTTGAAATCACTCCAATCCTTGACCAGTCTCCACTATACCTTCACATTTAATTGGGCAGATTTTGCAAGTTAGAGTTATGGGAGAGAGAGAGAGAGTATATACTGGTAAAGTCTAACCACTACTATATCTATTTAGATCACACAAAAAAATAAAAATAAAAATAAAAATAGTAAAAGTAATTTCCAAGAGATTACCCAGCATCGATGAATTCCAATTCAAGCACTGTAACTACAGACTGAGCAAGAATTGTGTTTGAAACTCTCAATGAAAAAACGGGTTCCTGTTTGTCCATTGATTTCTCACCCAATTCTCTCTTTTGAGCTACTATTGTACTGCTTCTAAACTTTGTCCCATTTTTCTTCACAACCATGTGTGTAAGGATCTTAGAGATAATACTCCTTTCTGTGATCAGCATTTTCTTGTCCAAGTCCTTTCTTGCATATTCATTGGTGGCTATCATTACATACAAATCAACAAAAACCCAAGGTAAGGGCAAAAATGCCATTCAACAAAAACTCTAAATTTTCTAACATTTGATGAGCAATGAAGTAACAACCTAAAAGATAATTCTATTAGCACACCCAACTTTATCTTAGTATGCATGTTTGTATTATTTCGATATCAATTGTCCAAAAATAATATTAACTTCCAAACAAAATTATTTGTTTGAACATCGTATTGAATAAAATTTTTATTTGAATAATTGAATTTTGTTTAAAACACTACAACAAAACTAACTATTTGCGGCATTATATTTACGACATGCGTTAAATGCACGTCATAATTAGTACATTTTGTGATATTTTTTTTTTGGCAAGCCGTTAATGTTTTGTCAATAACAGCATACATACCATGTAAGTCGTTAATTTATATATTTATGACATGCAAAAGTATGCCGTAAAAAATGTATATTTTTAAGACTTACAAAAATATGTTGTAAAATATTTACACTTAAGACGGCATACATTTTATGTTGTAAAATATTATAACTTTACTTGACATGCTAATAAATGTCATGAGAATTTATACAAAAAAAAAAAAAAAATTCAATCCGATTTTTTTATGACATGCAAAAGCATGCCGTAAAAAATGTATATTTTTACTGCATACAAAAATATGTTATAAAATATTTACACTTAAGATAACATACATTTCATGTCGTAAAATATTAAATTATATATTTTTTTAATTTAGTATTTTCTTGGAAAGCTAAAAAATATTTTCTTCTAAGTATATGTTAATTATTTGAATTTAAAAATTAAAAAAAAAATTATTTAAAAACTTATGCTACACTCCTTATCATTCTAGATCCATACATGTTTTGGTCTTAAATCCTCTCATTTTCCAGAGAAATTACATTTTAATTATAAATAATAATAAAATTTTTTTATATGTTCTTAAATATTTATAAATTTCTAGTAGATATGAGAAGTTTTTATTTTTTTTTCCAATAAATCTATTTATAATATAGATTTTTTAATACAAAAATAATTTATAAACTTATATTTAAATCTTTTTTGTCTAAAATTTTCTACTCCAAATTTTATTTATTTATTAATATTATTAGAATTATACATTCTTTGCATCCCAATTTTTTTTTTATTAATATTGCCATTTATTTTATTTAAACAGATCTATTAGCAATTTGTTCTAAAATAACTTGTTTTTTTTTTTTTTTTTTTTTTTTTTTTTTGCGGTGGTGTTACATGCATCATTTAGTGTATTAACTAGTATACTAACACTAATTATGACATTATTATTAATCTCACTCATTATACAAATTACAAATACTAAAAATCTCTTTAATTATGTCACATCATCAATTGATACACTACATAATATACTAATTGGTGTATATAGCATTATTTTTTTATCAGAGTTTTAACAATTTATCACCTCACACATTTTATTAGCTCACGCATTCTCTCTAGGAATGGCAATAGGGGGCAATGGGGTGGATATTAATTTCCCATCCCCATTCCCCTATAATAAATTTTCCCCATTCCCCATTCCCCATTCCCCATTCCCCATGGGTATCACCCTCCCCATTTTTTAATGGGTATAGATTTTCCCCAACCCACTTTAATCCCCATTTTTATTTTTTATATTTAATGTTAACAACCACTTTTTTTTTTTTTTTTTTTTTTTTTTTTTTTTTTTTTTTTAAGGTTCACAATAAAAACTAAATATACCTTCAATCTTTTTTCTTTCTTTTTAAATATATTTAATGTTAACAATTTTTTTTTTATTTATTTTTTATTTTTTATTAAGGTTCACAACAAAAGTTAAATATACCTTCAATCTTTTTTCTTTCTTTTTTAATATATTTAATGTTAACAATTTTTATTTATTTATTTATTATTTATTTATTTATTTTTTTAAGGTTCACAACAAAAGTTAAATATACCTTCAATCTTTTTTCTTTCTTTTTTAATATATTTAATGTTAACAATTTTTTTTTATTTTTATTTATTTTTTATTTTTTATTTAAGATTCACAATAAAAGTTAAATATACCTTCAATCTTTTTTCTTTCTTTTTTAATATATTTAATGTTAACAACCTTCTTGTTTTTCTTTTGTCTTTTTTTTTTTTTATAAAGGTTTTAGCTAAATATACCTTCAATCTTTTTTCTTTCTTTTTTAATATATTTAATGTTAACAACTTATTTTTTTATTTTTTTATTTTTTTTAAGGTTCACAACAAAAGCTAAATATACATTCAATCTTATTTTATTTTATTTGGTTCAACAACAAAATCAAATACACATTAATTAATTAATTAAAAAGTTTGTTTTATAATAATCAAATATATAATTTCGAGAAAATCAAAAAGTTTGTTTGAAGAAAGTGTTATAAGACTCATATTAAATTGCATCAGGGCATAAACAAGGAATTGTTAGCCACGGACAATTTAGACATTAAACCATCTTTCTCTTAGCAAATTTGAACAATTCATTTTAATTTATCCAAAATCTAATTATACCTTTAACAAATCTGAACCACTCATTTTAAGATATCTATGCATTACCACACCCAATCCATCCTCCATCTTCTTCCTTTAGTCCCCCACGAATTTTGTTGTTTGTTACTTTTAAAAAACAAAAAATATTTTTTCAATTAAATTTTTACTAATTTCACAACACCATCACCACTATTCTCACTTTCACTGTCACACTACCATCACCATAGCCACTACCATCATCACTGCCGCCATCACCCAACCACTATATAACAATTTCTACTTTCACCTTCGTTCCGTCACCACCACCACCACCACCACCACCAAATATAAAAAAATATATTTTGAATTTTTTTTATAAAAAATATTTTTCATTAAAAAATATTTTCTATCTAAATAAATGAAGCATAACATTGGGAAACAAGCTGATTTCAGTTAAATCTGTTCATAACTAAGAAAAATTCTTTTAATTTAAAAAAAAATTATTTAGTATGACTTTGTATCCCCTTTTTGTTTTTCTAGCAAATAAATCTATGTACCCATCATTTCTAACCAATCACAACTCATGCTTGTTTTGATTCTCTACAATTTCCTTATTTTCAAATACATTCATATATATATATATATATATATGTTGTATAAATTGTGTGATAACATAAAACAAATAGATTCATACTCGTTAATTGAAATTTCAGAACAAGCAAACCATTCTGAAAATTACAATACACAACAAAATAAAATAACATAGAAAAGCAAACCGAAACCTACACTAGACAATGTCCTTAATTTTTTTTAAATAAATTTAAAAAATTCTAGATATGCATAAAATTTGACAAGAATAATGTGACAATGTTAATTAATGTGTATTTGATTTTATTGTTGAGCCAAATAAAATAAAATAAGATTGAATGTATAGCTTTGGTTGTGAATCTTAAAAAAAAAAAAAAAAAAAAAAATGGTTGTGAACCTTAAAAAAAAAATTAAAAAAAAAAGAAAAAAAAAATTAAATATATATTTAGCTTTGGTTGTGAATTTAAAAAAAAAAAAAAAAATGGTTGTGAACCTTAAAAAAAATTAAAAAAAAAAAAAAAATTAAATGTATATTTAGCTTTTGTTGTGAATCTTAAAAATTAAAAAAAAAAATGGTTGTGAACCTTAAAAATAAAATAAAAAAAGATTGGAGGTATATTTAGCTTTGGTTGTGGATCTTAAAAAAAAAAAAAAAAAAATTGGTTGTGAACCAGAAAAAATAAATAAATAAAAAAAAGAAAAAAGATTGAATGTATATTTAGTTTTAGTTGCGAATCTTAAAAAAAAAAAAAAAAAAAAAAAAAAAAAAACATATGGAGAAATTAGTGGGTAGCCATCCCCAACCCATCCCCTGTGGATATTTAAAGAATATCACCTACCCTACCCAATGGATAAGAAAAAGAGGGAAAAACTCATGTATTTGGGTTGGGTCTCCATGGATACCCACATGATAGGTTATCCATTGCCATCCCTAATTCTCTCTCTCTCTTCTCCTTCTCTCTCTTTTCTCTCCATCGACATCTCACACAAACACACGAGCACTACCACCGACCACCACCAGCCACTGCCCCTCCGATGATGTTAGTTACATGAGCACCAATCGATTGATTCCGAGCTTGGCGTTTGATTCTAATTCCGAGCTTGTAATTTGATTCTGATTCTGAGCCCCTTCCACAGATTTGATTTCTTTGTGAGTTTCTAACTTATTCAGTTACCTCTCATTCTAGAAGCGTTTGTATTTGATGCAATTGGTGTGTTAGGTTAAATGACGGTGAAACGATTGTCAATGATGGATTGGAATTAATTATGTGATTTTTTTGTGATGTTTCTCTGTGATTTGGTTGGATTAATTTTGAAAGCAAGTGTCTTCATTCAATGTTAACCATTTCTAATCTGAGTTTAGTCTTCATTTTGGTTCTCCGGAGAAATTTAGAGTATGAATTGTGACTTATTGAGTTCCTCATGAAAATCAAACTTGCATTCATCTTTGTAATTTCATATGGTACTCTTTCCTTGCCATTTGACAATCATTTGTTGACATTGTGGAAAACTTCCATTCATTTTGAAAGTAAATGTTGCTTTATTTCTGCTTCAAATGGTAAGCATATTACTTAAAAAAGGCTAAGCAGATTGTGGCTTACTGTTTTCTGCATCGCATAACTAGTTCAGTCTAGGTTCACCCAAGGTTGGAGCACAAAATGTTGGTACATATCATTGAGTTAGCTTGAAAACATTGTCTTTTGTTTAGTGATATGGATAGTTTGCAGGGGATAAAACAATATCTGGATATAAGAGAAGCTGGGATTTCAGTTCTCAATTGGAATCTGTGAATATAATGTTTTGGGGATTTGGGTATTCTTTTATGCTCAAAGTCCTTTTTTGGTACAGTTAAGCTACAAAACATTGTTGTTAGACTGATTTCTTGTTAAAAAATTACATTGATAATCTGCAGGGGAGAAGAGATGTCTGAATTCTGAACTTTGGCATGCATGTGCAGGTCCTCTTGTTTCCCTACCTGCTGTTGGAAGCCGCGTGGTGTATTTCTCTCAGGGCCATAGTGAGCAGGTCAGTCTACTTTGATTGGTTTTGACATATTCCTTGCTTTTAGATTTTTGAAATCGGTCCATGGTAGGCAATGTGTTTATTCATGCTTGCTTAGCAAATAAAATTTGTTTGTTTGTCTATTTTTATAAACATCCTTCTGTTATTTGGTATAATATGTTCCAGCATATGTTAAGCATTGGGCTATTATGCTACGACTGTTACGCTTGGCAACCGCGCGTCAACGCCACCGTAACTGTTATGGCATCCACCACTATTATTTAAAACGTCACTTGTTCTAGTCATCTCTTGAATTGTTATCACATGTGCTTGTTTGCAGTTTAAATTGTTGTGTTCATATTAAAATTTGAATGATTATGGTTTTGTATTGTTTATGATCTGGTTGATGAAATTAAACAATTACTATTGTTGACTTCTGCAAATCTTCATATACCTACGTAGGTTACTGCATCAACCAACAAAGAAGTGGATGCCCATATACCTAACCACCCAAGCTTATCTCCACAACTCATTTGTCAGCTTCACAATGTGACCATGCATGTAAGGAATCTTTAGTTCTATTTTCTGGTTTTGGTTATTTTACAAGGTGGTTTCTAGAAACTCAAAATTTTTTTCTAGGCGGATGTGGAGACAGATGAGGTATATGCTCAGATGACCTTGTAACCACTGAGCTCGGTATGCTAATTTATTATTTAAGTTTATTTACCAGTTTTATAATCTACTTTTTTCTTTCTTTTCCCTAGATATACGATGATCCATATTGTAGGTAATCTTCTGATCAAACTCTTCTACCTTCTACACACAAATGGAGTGAAAACTCCTGGATATGTACTTTATTGAGTGAATAATGGTGAATGATGTGAATGCCCATTTTCTTATTAACAGTTAACCTTGAAATTGTCAACTAGCAAGATGAGTGGAGAGGTGCTTTATTTCTCATTTAACATAAAATTGAATTTATAACCAATTGTTGTCCACATTATTTATTATTTTAGCATAAGGCAATTTAGGCCATTTGAACAGTGAACAATGACCTAAATGGTTTGTTCTTGGTCTAGAATGGATAGCTGTGAACAATATTATAAAGAAAATATTGTGCAAATTAACAATATATATATATATCAAGAAAAGAATGTTACAATTAAAAACTCCCATCACTACCCTTCTTATTTAATTTTTTTTTTAAGCTTTTTTAATGATCAACAAAATTATAGAAGAGTTGTAGTGATCTTATTGTTACAGATTATGCTTCTACACATTTACCTTACTTCACAAAAAAAGAAAAAAAAAGAAGATGTTGAATTTTTTTATTTAGTTTTGAGTTAACTATGTGATCAAAACATGAAACATGATGTTAAGCAATAGTTTTGAAGCATAATGCTACAAACATAAATTCACTGTGGAAATAGAAAAATGCAAGTATGATGCACACAAACCAGAGGGCTGTATGCAACAATCCCAATTCCTAGTTCTCTGCTTATATCAAAATAACAATGGCACAGATTAGAAAACACTGGATTCTTGTTTATTGCTTGCAAAACTGACTAGTTAACATAACAATAGTACCTCTACACCTCACCTGCAAGTAGGAATGATTTCTTCCTCTGCATCTCTTGTCCACCCACAAGGACCACTCCAACTGCATTGCTGTTAGATGTATCTAGCTTCACACCCGACTTGTAAAACTTGAGGTCGTCATAACCCGACCTGTGAAATCTGCATCATATTACGTTGAATTTTAGGGAAGTTTGGTCTCAGTCTCTCTCTCTCTCTTTGCATTTCACGTAGTCTTTTCTTCTGCAACTACTTTCTCTGTTGTTTATTGATTTGGATTTGTTTTTCAAAAGTTGCCCTTTATTGGTTGATTGGAATGGGGATTTTTTAGCTTATTGTTTTTGTGTTTCTCTAAATTTTCTATTTGAGGTAATTTAACTTCACTAAATTTCAATGGAAAATGAACTTGGTGGCCGTTTGAACTCAATCTTGGAAATGGAAATGTTCTTTTTTTTTTTTTGGCTGTTTTGCGATTCTGAATTGTGTAGTCTCTCTTTCCTTTATTTGATTTTATACTTGACATGAACTTGACGGTTTAGTCTTTTGATATATATATATACACTAGTGTATGCCCGTGCCTAAAGGCACGGGGTAAATAATATTGGAATTGAAATATATTTGTAATTTATATACGCATCATGTTAAAACATATAGAGTCTGTAACATTTTTTCTTCTTAAAGAACTTTTAATAATTTTGCGTGTATCATACCCCCTACAGAATTCAATTAAAAACAATAACCCCCCGTAATCTTAATGCAAATTAAGGAATAAACATATAAAATTTATAATATTCATTAAAATTAAAATGGTAAACTAATGTTCTGCAATTATAATAAAATAAAATTAGCCAAACAATGCACACCAGTTAGTATTTTGTAATTCTAAAAAATTAAAATTGGATACCAAACAATGCATGCCAGGGCTCTGCAATTCTAAAATAATTTAATTAGAACAAAACAACAAGCAATGCACACCAACCAATCATTTGTAATTTAAAACCAAACAACAAACAACAAACAATGCACACCAATGCTTTCCAAATGTGAACGTAAGTTCAAATAGTCTTATGGGGCGTATTCATTTTGAAGCCCAACCTCCACTAAAGCCTTGTAAACGGTTTCATACATCATTTGCATTAACAATAAATGAGAGATAATTTCAAAATCAAAAATTGATCCTTCTGAAGTATGTACACTGATGGGCAGGTTAATAGAATTTTTTGATTTCCCATTGGAAATAAATGAATCCAATGAAAAAAAAAAAAGCAACAAAGTTATCCATCTCTAAAGCTGCCTTTAAAATGCAGAAGTACAATGCTATGCGTTGAAGTCATAATTGGTTCCTACCTGCCAAAATAAAATCCTTTGTGTAGCAGCACCTGTTGGATTGCCTTTTGGCCACATCAGAATAACAATACAAGCTGCAAACCTCTCACGTGCTCTGATTTTCTCAGCAATTTTAAGTGCAATTTCCATGGGAATCAAATTGTTCGCACCTGCAGCAAGAAAATATGCTCACAATTGGTATTCAGTAAAGGAATTTCAAGCATAGAAGCTCAGGAAAGCATCTATTTATTGTCATATCAAAGGCCACTTCACTCTCAACTAAAACACGATGTAGCAAATCAAAAGAACTACCTGATCCTATTAAACCCTCCACCGTAAGTAAAGACACAGAAACAATCCTCAACCAATCTCCTTGTTTACGACAACCAAGCAAGTTTCACTACTATCACATTGAAAGCTTATGCTGTTAGAGAAAGGAGTAACTTCATCAAGATGCATAGGTAACTTTATTATTTGTATCCTTAACACTCCCACTCACATGTGACCATGCTCTCATTCATTAATGGATAGAACACCAGTTATCCCAAAAGCTTAAATTATCAATAAATGAGCCCAATAATGTATGTTATGTTAACACTCAATAAATAGTGTTGAACTAATCAGCCCTTTTTTCTTTCATTCTTAGCTAAAGCAATAGAGCCCTAATGCAAGGGCAATTGAACCCACAATTATTAAAAAAACATGAAGTTATCACCCCAACTAATTATTGAATAGGTCCTTAGAGAATCAATATTCTATAAGTCATTATTGAACCTCATCTCTGAAATTCATTAGACATTCCACCATAATCTCCTCCATATCCACCTTGATAAATGAGAGCTTGCTCGGCAAAAAGTGGCTCATAGTTTAGCATCCAAAATAATAGCTATAATCTAGTACTTGTAGGGAAGCAATCGATAAAGCTATGTTGCCATCTTAGCCTTCAGTATATCATAATGTGTTCTAAACAAAAACATGTCTTGAAACTATAAAAAGCTGGCGTTTTTAAATTAAGCAGTGAATCTAATCAATTCAAATTGAATAGTCCATGTAAATAAAACCTAGTAGCCTAATCGACTATACAGTGCCCATAATCACTTCAAGTAATTGTCTATATGCTTAAACACTTCATTCATGACTCCATTGTTTTACTAAATCCTTGGTGAATCT
Source organism: Camellia sinensis (assembly GCF_055761805.1). NCBI lineage: Eukaryota > Viridiplantae > Streptophyta > Magnoliopsida > Ericales > Theaceae > Camellia > Camellia sinensis. Next base: position 86,297,700 of record NC_138974.1, read on the forward strand.
AGCTCAAGAAAACAAATAATTTAAAACACCTCTAATAGGTCAGATTTGTAGATTGCTACCAATTTGTTTTCTTTAGTTTTTTCTTAATTTGGATTAAAATTTAGCAGAGTGATGCTACATTACTGAGAGATTTAACTCGCATGTGAGTTGCAAAATTCCTCTCTAATCCCCCTGTTTTTTCTTTTTTTTTTTCTTTTCTTTTGCTAGGCTAAGAAAATGCAAATTCAGGGAGGCCAAAGCTAACAGTAAATATCATATCTCTAGCAATGTTAAACATAGGGATGAGATCAAAATCCAATTTGAACCATAAACTTCCTCAACCAATGATTTAGTAGAAACACCAAATTTAACATTTAAACTGAACATGTTTCACTGTTTAGTGAATCCTACCAAACACAACTTTCCTTTCCTAGAATGCAGCAACAAAATTCACAAATTCTGAACCACAAAACAACACCCAAAATATTTAAAAGCAAAAAATTATCAAAACTTTCTTTTGGGTATTGTAGTAACCAATTGTTAAAACAAAACCCTCTGCTGGGTTGCTGAGATTTCAATGTAACATTAAACTGTACTGTTTCTGTGATTGTTCATATGCATTTATATATGCATGAATCCAATGAAACACAACTTTCCTAATATGCAGCAACAAAATTCACAAATTCTGAACTATAACACCACCAAAAAAAAAAAAAAAAAAAAATTGAAACTTTCTTCTGGGTATTGCAGTAACCAATTGTTAAAACAAAACCCTCTACTGGGTTGCTGACATTTCAATGTAACATTCAACTGTTTGTGTGTGTGTCTGTGAGTGAGTGAATCAATTGGGGATATTATTGAATTGGGTTACCATTAGGATCTGGTTCAGGTGAGCTGATCAAAGGGGCATGAAGAGAAGGAGGGTAACATCGATCAGAAGAAGCAGTAGCAGATCGAATTTTGTCGACACTGACTTCAGTTCCAGCCAAGGAAGCTGTTGGAATTATAGAACCAGCCCTTTCCACATACTGATACGAACTCCATCTCTCGAAGCTCTGTTTCTCTTCCACTACATCACTTTTCTCTGTCAATCAGAACCCAAATTTACAAATCAAAACATTGGGGAAAACCAAAATTGAAAGCCTATGAAACTGGAATTTTACCTGAGAGCAATGCCTTCTTCATTGTAGTTTCTTGATCCATATTTCTTCGGAGAGAAAGAGAGATTGAAATTCAATTATGCAATGAAATCGTCATAAAAGAGTGTGTATATACTTAGTGGAGTCTGTAAGCCACTTCTGCGAACCAAATTTCATGCCAAAAGTGACTTTAATTACCCAGTTTTGAGATAATCATTAACCATGCTCAAGTCCACCGGGTATTCTTAAATTGCATCAATTTTTTCACACCAGGATATCTAATATTGCATAACATAAACAAAAATTCCAGATAAAACTTTTTTAAGTTTTGGTTGACCTAAAAATAAACTATAGAATTATAACGGTGCAAACCAACCAGTTTAATCTGGGTTGGGTAGTCTTCGATCTATAGAAGATTCTATCAAAATGTATCTCTAAGACAAATTAGACATTTTCAAAAACCCTTCTCCCTTATTTTATATATATATATATATATATCAGTTTCTTGGTCATTCCCATAATAAGTATGAAAAACCAAATATCCAAGGTAGGTATCATTCACAATTTAAAAGAAGATATCATAACAGATCAAGTACTGTGAGTGAATCTGCATTTTTTCCCTAAATAGTGAGTGAATATATCATAATTTAATATCTTATTTGATTCTGTCATAACATTGACATTACCAGCACTTAGAGCATTCAAGCACTGTTAATCAAACTCTCTATAGAAAAGGTAAGTGAATCTACATTTTCCCACCAAATAATGTATCATTCACAATTTGAAAGAAGATATCATAATAGGCCAAGTATTGTGAGTGAATCTACATTTCCCCCCCCCCAAATAGTGATTGAATCTATTGTAATTTAATATCTTATATAATTCTATCATAACATAGACATTACCAACAATTAGAGCATTCACGCACTGTTGATCAAATTCTCTATAGAAAAGTGTGGGGACATATTTTTGGGTAGTCCACGTAGCCGAGGTTGTTAGCCGAGGTGCCACATGGGCGGACCATGATGCCGAGATATGGTGCGATAATACCAGAATCTAAGATATTTGGATAGAGGACTAGAGTCCTAGATTGGGAGAGGACTTCAGTTTGGATAAAGATAAGACTCTTAGAGAGTTTATCCCAATCCTACCGGGAGTCCAAGATTAGCAGTAATCCAGAGTCCATTGAAGCAAGGCTTCTATTGGGACTAGGTTTGTGTTGGCTATAAAAAGGAGGTACCCTCATGCGTCTAAGGTATGCTTTTTATGCTCTGTCTAGTGAGTTAAACACTATTGGTTATCTTTGAGAGATATTTTACTGATTTGATCGTCGGAGTGTCCCCTGGTGGACGAACCACCGCAGGATTCTTATATTTTTGTGACAGGTTGTTCGGGCTTAATCTATTCTGCCAGTGCTCTCCAACTGAGTTCCCCATTTTGGTTGTGTGGTCGGAAATCAACACCCACAATTTGGTGCCGTCTGTGGGAACTTAAGGAGAATCGATGGCCAACAACGAGCAGGGAGAAAAGATTGGGGACGACATCCCTAGTGGGAGTGGTAAACTTGCCAATCTAAACATGGAAGAAGAAAACCGTAATGAAGGAGCATGGGATCAGAATCCCGGGGGAGAATAACATCGGCCAAAAGGGAGACTCACCGAAGAAAGCAGGTCGAGATAAGTACTACTGTAAAAGCAACCTTTAGGTATGGAGGGACAGATGTCGGAGAAAAGACGAGAAAACTGAAAGACATGGAAAATAAGTTGTCAGATCTACAAACAGTGGTCAACCTTATGATACAGAACAACGTGATGCAGTCGACATCCCTATTACAAGACATGCCGGCACCAGCAACCAATACTGGTGCCCAGAAAACAAGATCTCAGCCTAGATGAGTAGCTCCGAGAAGACAAGAGCTTAGCCTAAGTGAGCAGTTCCTGGATCCCAAATCCTAGAAGACAAGATCTCGGCCTAGATGAGTAGGGCCGAGGAGACAAGAGCTCAACCTAAGTGAGCAGATCTCGAATTTCAGATCTCGGATCCCAGATCCTAAAAGATAAGATCTCAGCCTAGAAGATTAAGTCCAAGAAGACAATAGCTCAGCCTAAGTGAGCAGATCCCGGATTCCAGATCTCAAATCCCGGATTCCAGTACTTGACGATGTTTCTAAGCGAAACATGACGAATAACTTAGAATTATTATACGACAGAGTTGAATTATACTTGCATATAGTAGAGTTGAACTAAGTTGGCGATATTTTTAAGCGAAACATGATGAATAACTTAGACTTATTATATGGCAGAGTTGAATTATACTTGCATATAATAGAGTTAAACTAAGTTGACAATGTTTTTAAGTGAAACATGACGAATAACTTAGCCTTATTATATGACAGAGTTGAATTATACTTGCATATAATAGAGTTGAACTAAGTTGGCGATGTTTCTAAGTGAAACATGACGAATAACTTAGACTTATTATATGGCAGAATTGAATTACACTTGCATATAATAGAGTTGAACTAAGTTGGCGATGTTTCTAAATGAAACATGACGAATAACTTAGACTTATTATATGGCAGAGTTGAATTATACTTGCATATAATAGAGTTGAACTAAGTTGGATTAACATGGACCTGTCATATCGGCAGAATTAGACATAGATTGGAACTAAGTGCATATCAGTCAGATTAACAAAGAGACCAAGGTTGGTAACCTCGGCCAGTCTTTGTTTGAATCTAACCTTAGTGATAGGGTCAAAGCCACATGCTTAAATAGAACCCAAGTGGAACTTAAGTTCACATTAGGGGGCAGAGAGCTGGAGAATGATGCTTGGGAGTTAGAATTTACAAGCTAAGATTGGTTTAACACTTGTTGAAATTTTAAATTTACAAGTTGAAGTTAAGCCGAGGTTATGTCAAAGGAAGATTGGTTTAACACTTGTTGAAATTTTAAGAAAAATTTACAAGTTGAAGTTAAGCCGATGTTATGTTAAAAGAAGTTGGTTTAACACTTGTTGAAATTTTAAAAAAATTTTACAAGTTGAAGTTAACCCAAGGTTATGTTGAAATAATAGAAGACAGAGATCCTGATAAGTAAAGAGTGAAGTGACAAGTTGTAAATAACACTAGTGAAAATATTATGATAAATATTTTCAAGTGTTAGGTCAAAGCCTAGATAAAACTGCTAGTGGGTATAGCTGAAGTATTTCTCACCGAGAAGATTACATAGTTAAGGTGTACGTTGAAGACATGCAAAATATTCTAAGTATGAAAACATGCAAAGCATAGAAAAAAAGCGGTAAGCATACATGATGAAAGCAATATTCAACACTTAGAAGAAAATAAAAGGCTTGCATTGAAAAGGGACAGCTTGTTCAAGTACATAAACATGCACATCGGTCTGAAAAAACAGATACTGTTCAAAACAGAGAAGAAAATTACAAAGAAAAAGGTACAATGGAAAGAAAAATTCCTAAGTACTAGGATCTTGTGCATTGATCTCAGACTATTCAACCTCGGCTGTTGGCATTGTTTCAGTCTCGGCAGACAGCTGGACAGACTTCTCGGCCGTGATTTCGGCATCGATTTCTAGAAGAGTTTGGGCTAGGCTTTTTGCAGCGGCAGTGATCTCGGTTTTAGAAGTGTCGGCCTTCTTTGGTGAGGTGCTCTTGGAGACCTCATCCTCGTCCTCCTCAATCAAGTCCAGGACTTGATCATTTAGAGTAGAGGACTTGGCCCCAGCAACAGAGTAGGGGACTTGGCTCTAGCAGCAGCTTCAGATTCTTTCTCGGCAACCTCAGCCTCTGCCTCTTCCTTGTCTCTGGCCTCCTCGTTGTCGGCCTCTTTTACTTCCTTAGTCTCATCCTCAGATTGATTGGGAGAGGAATGGAAAGGGACATTGAGCTGACCTATATCATGGAGGGGAGAGTCCTCGGGGACAAACATCTTTTTGAGGGCTGCCATCTAGTCAAGATAGTAGCCTTTGTTGCAGGCCATGTTGACTTGTTTTTCAGCCTTAGCAATGGCCTCGACTTTGGCAGCAGTAATTTGGTCCACTTGCTTTATGTGCTTTTCTTTTGAGATATTGAGTTGCTGAAGGCATGAGCATGTTAGATTGACTATAAGGAGATGAAGTGAAGTGCACAGTTATGACATCAGGGATGTCAACAAGAAGGTCTTTTACGACAAGAGTTCGGCGAAACATGTTGTCGTTGGTTATGACGATGGTTACTCACAAATAAGGCCATTGAAAAATTATCAAGGTCTAAGGTTGGAAGCTTAGGACCTCGGTGTTTCTTGTTCCTGGTTCTAGCTGCAAGATTGTCGCTATGTCGGTGTTGGCATTGCCATTGAAATGGTGGGTTGATACGTGGAGTAGTTGATGAATTTCTTGGCTGCTAGTCTGGTTCAGCTAATAGAGTTTGAACCTAGGGCACAAATGGATTATTCATGGCAATGAATGCTTCAAGAACAACGATGATGGATTGCAGAGGAAAAAAAAGAGAGTCTCGGGACACAGATAGAGGCAAAATAAAAAAGATGGCAAAAAGTTATGATTTTGAGTCCTTAGGCGACAAGCTCGTGCTGATGTTAGACGATTGGGGGCAAAATTGATGCGACATGATGGAGACGTGATTAGTACTCACCAATCTGATGATGATCTTGATTGAGAAGTGCGATCTCAGTTGAGATGATCTCGGTAGAGGTGATGATCTCGGTTGAGATGACGATCTCGGTTGACATGATGATTTTAGTTAAGATGTTGATCTCGGTTGAGATGTTGAATTTGGATGAGAGCAGAACTTGTTTATTCTTGGTTTCTTATGAGATGATACTAGGATCTTGATGTTCTTGAACTAGCAAGTCATGATCTCTGCTAGTAGTGTGATCTCTATTGAGATGTTGGACCTGGATAAGATAGCAAATGATGGTTCTTGGTTCTTGATTCTTGATTCTTGATTCTTGACGAGTGGACATATGAGTCCTTATTTCTTGGCGTCGACAAGTCACGATCTCGGTTGGAGGAGTACATGTATAGGTTCCATCACCTCAGTTTGCCGAGGTAATAGAACCTAGGGGGCAGTTGTGGGGACATATTTTTGGGTAGTCCACGTAGCCGGGGTTATTAGTCGAGGTGCCACGTAACAGACCATGATGCCGAGATATGGTGCGATAATACCGGAATCTGAGATATTTGGATAGAGGACTAGAGTCCTAGATGACATCAAACTATCTATTTGGATAGAGGACTAGAGTCCTAGATTGGGAGAGAACTTCAGTTTGGATAAAGATAAGACTCTTAGAGAGTTTATCCCAATCCTACTAGGAGTCCAAGATTAGCAGTAATCCAGAGTCCATTGAAGCAAGGCTTCTATTGGGACTAGGTTTGTATTGGCTATAAAAAGGAGATACCTTCATGGGTCTAATGTATGCTTTTTATGCTCTGTCTAGTGAGTTAAGTACTATTGGTTATCTTTGAGAGATATTTTACTGACTTGATCGTCGGAGTGCTCCCGGGTGGACGAACCATCGCGGGATTCTTATATTTCTGTGGCAGGTTGTTCGGGCTTAATCTATTATGCCAGTGCCCTCCAATTGAGTTCCCCCTTTTGGTTGTGTGGTCGGAAATCAACACCCACAGAAAGGTTGTTTAATCATTTATTTGGCTTGTTATGATAGATTCACTCACTATTTGACCAACAAAAAAGTTGAATTATATAAGTAACTGGTTTAACCAAAAGAAAATAAACTATTTTAATTGAGGCATTTTACAGAACATGGTGTATGCACAAAGATGCAAAATAAAAGAGCTTGACTGTACCAAAATAGGCAAAATACCCATAATGAAATTCTCAAGTTTAGAGAGAAATGAGGAGATGAAGAGGGGCCAAACTAATTTGTAGAAAAAGTCCTCAAGAAGCATTCAACAAAATTTCAAGTGGTATTTTGAACACAACAATGTGAGATTTTATTAGCAACAATGCACAGGAAAAAAAGAAAAAGAAAAACACAAAAAAAAGGAAAATAAAAAAGAAATAGAACACAAAAAAAGAAACAGAACACATACCCAAAAAAAGAAAGAAAAACCTAAACACATACATAATGAAAGACATAGTTTAATAAACAAAAGCAACTTAAATCTAGTCAAGGTCTTCAACAGATGAATTTCACAATACCTCTTTAGATCTTCAGGGCTTTCCTAGAAATCATGAAGTTTTACTTGATTTCAAGCTAATTCAATCCCTTCATGCTTATCAAATTATCTAATACTACACAAATAAATAAACAAACAAAAATAAGGAAAAAGAATTCATCACATGAAATAGCAAGTTATGAAAAAGTATTAATTTTGCAATCTTAATTATATGTCAAAGTTTCCATAAATTCAGGATTTTTTGCAATCCTCAAAACAATGCTCACTTCCCATCATTTACCTTAGTGTTAAATGATTTTCATAATGAGAGGAGAAGTGGAAAAATGGAAGAATAAGAGGTATGCTCGTCCCTAAAGGCACGATGTAAATAATTATTGAGACCAAAATGTAGTTGAATACAAATGTAATTTATCAAAAAACATACCAAAAACTAAGACACTGAAAAATAACAACCCCTAGGCACAGGTATATATATTGTTTTTAAAACACTTCCAACAATTTCCCTGGTATCACACATGCTACAGAACTCAATTAAAAATAGTAGCCCTTAGCCACAGTTATATATATTTGTTGTTTAATAAAAAATATTCCATTTTCATTATTTATTCGTTACCAAATAATACCAGCCAAAGCTATTGTACATATATCAATACTTTATAATAATAAAAAAAAAATACCAAACACTAAATGAAAAACACTAGCCAGTACTATGCAATCTAGAAAATAGAATTCAAAATTAAATAACAAACAATGCACATCAGCAAGTGCTCTGCAATACCAAAAAAATAAATTTAAAATAAATAATAAACAATTAATACCAACCAGTGCTCTGCAATCTCAAAAAATAAAAAGAAAAATTAAAGTGAAACCTTATAGAAGAAGAGATTCGAGACTTTCCGAACTTGAATATGAGACTGAAATTGTCTAAACACCTGTCACTTGGAGAAAACAGAAAATTTTATTAGAAGGACCACCTACTTTAATGTGTGGCACACCATTGATGTGTTGCATAGAACTAATGTTGTACATACCATGATAGAGAGGCTTGAATAGTCAAAATTAGAACGTCATAGTGTTGGTGACCGGTTCATACCCAAATCTTGCACATACCATGATGGAGAGGCTTGAATAGCAATTTCATTCACCTATTAAACTCAAAGCATTACGAGCTACTTGAAATATTTTTGTTCAACAAATGGAATTAAAGTGCAATACTCACGACTTACATATGTCAAAATAGACAACAAAAGATAATAGGCTTAGAATGTGTGTGAGTGATTTTCTGATCACACTGCCTGTTTAGTAATCAGCTAGAGAGCATCGACAGAATAGATGGCTTCAGCTAACCTGTAACAGAAAGAGAAGGCTCCGGCGGTGGTTCTTCCACCCGGGGGCACTCCGATGATCAAGTCAGTATATCTCTCAAAGATAATCAAGTGCTAAACTCACTGCTCAAAGCATAAATTGCGTACCTTAGACCCACGGAGGTGCCTCTCTTTTATAGTTAACTCAATCCTAGTCTCACTAGAAGCCTGACTTCTATGGACTCCAATTCAGTACTTACTTTGGACTCCTCAAGAGATAAAAATAAACTCCCTAAGAGCTTTATCCTCATCTTGACTAAGTCTCCTCTTCATTCTAGGACTCTTGTCCCTTATCCGTTTATCTCGGATTCCGATATCTTCGGAGATAACCTCGGCATAATGACCAGGACACGTGGCACCTCGGTTGACACATCGGCGTCACCTTGCCACGTGTTGGTACTTAGAAAATATATCCCCACAACTGCCCCCTACATTCTATTACCTCGGCATTTTGAGGTGATGGAACCTATATCGGTACTTCCTCCTGTACATCGACTCAAGAACTCCTCAGCCGAGATCATTCATTTCAGGCCGGCATGTTTTCTTCAGAGAACAAGAATTCCAGTGAACTCTTTCACGTGTGTGAGCTGTCACGTATCATTTACTCAACCGTTTCATTCACGCGTCTCCACTTCATTGGACCGTGCCCACGACGCGCTTGCAAGCCGTCTTGCGTCTGTGGGCGCCGTCTGATGTATGCATTGTTCCAGGCGCATTTAATGCTCCGTTTTGCCGCCATTTCAAATTTTTGACAAAACCTTTCCCCCTTTCTTCATTTTTTCACTTTTGCACTCGATTTCTCTTCGCTTTTTCTCTCTCTAGCTCTTGAATACGCCATTGTTCCAGTCCCAAGTTCTGCAATTGTCTTCATTCGCCTTTCTGGTGAAGCTTTCGCTACTCTGTTACTCCTATAACCATCGTCTGATTTCAGCGAACCTTATTCCGGCCTTACTTCTTCTGGTAAGCTACTGTTCCTTTCGTTTTCAATTCTGTTGATATTCTTCATTACTTGTTACTATTATTGTTTCAAATCTTGCGAATCACATATCTGAACATATTTATTCAAATGGTTTTGATCTTGCCCATATCTTGAATACATACTATTCACTACTTTCTTACACTCTTGTTACTGTCCTTGACCCTTTATTTCTCGTATTCTTTATTCTCTTGATAGCCCATCCTTGTTCTTGATTCTAAAGCACGTCTTTGCCTTTCTTTCTTCCAGATCCATGCCTTCAACCCTTACTTTCATAGATCTAGGTTTGGGATTTGTTGTGCAGAACCCAGAATTTAGGAAAAAACTGAAACTAGTACTTTACCTAGATTCTTGCCGAGGTCTTATTAACCCTCTCAAAACACTTTTTCTCTGAAATCCAACCCCTCTAATTCAGGCCGATATCATGGGTATGTGGAGACATAGGGTAGATACCCCGACCAAACTTGAGTACTTTAGGCAAGAGTTCTCTATCCCTGCCGATGTCCATCTGAGGCTGGCTGGAGATAACGACTCCATCATGCCGACAGATGATTCGATGCCCATTCCCATTGTAGCTTTCACTGAGTGCGGACTCCGGCTCCCACTCAACATCCTTTTTCGTGAGATTCTTTACTATTATAAGTTGAACCCCATGCAACTGGCAATCAATTCCTATCGAGTGATCAATGGCATCATAGCCTTAGCTAAACAAGAAAATGCTAGGATCACCCTAACCGATATCCAGTACTGCTATACTATGTGTGCCTTTAATTTGAAAGAAAAAGGCTACATTTATTACCTTAAGCCGAGGTCTACAGAATTCAAAATCATAGCCGACCTCCCAGACTCCAACAAGGGGGCTGGAGATGACTATTTCATTACCTCGGGAAATTGGGAGTTTGCTCCAAACGAGGACATCCATCTCTACCCTCTTCCTCGATCAATTTTAGAGGGCAAGGGTAAGAGCCCAGTATTCAGCTTTACCTGTTTTCTTTCAAAGCCTTAAATACTTTGTCTGTTTCCGACGTCTGTTCTTCTTGCAGCTGTTCGTAAGCCACCGAAAAATTTTCGCCAATCCTTTGTTCCCAGCAAGGATTTGAAGAAACTTCTGGACTTGCCAGTCCATAAAAGGAAGGCACCTGTACTTCTCAATTTTATTCCAACATATAAGTCAACTTTGCCCGACGTTCCCAAAAGGAAGAAAAAAAGCCTTTCTCTACCCTCTGCTGGAACTCCATTGACTGCATCCACATCACGAACAGATCAAGGATCAACATCCGATCCAGCTGATCAGCCATCAACTTCGGCTGCATACCTGGTCCCAATATCAGAACGAAAATGTCGGCGACGACTTGTCCTTACTGCCGAGATGGGTCGCCCAAAACCAGTTACAAAAGATCATCTGGCCAACATTCCATCATCTGTTGACGATCAACCAGCACAAACCCAACCTCCTCCGAAGCCGAAAAGAATAAAGAAGGCACAACCAAAGGCTAAGATAGCTCAGGTTGAATCTGAAGACACCTTGCCTATCTCAAAGTTGGCCAAGAGTGATAAATCTCAGCCTTCTGCTGGGAAGAGGCACTCTGAGTCTCAACCATCAGAATCCCAAAAACCAAAAAAGCCGAGGTCTTCTTCTGCAACAACCTCGGGATCAAAAAAACCTGATGCCCTCTGGGCCCCCTCAATTACTCTGGAAGACAAGCCTATTATGGCAAATGACAGTGCCGAAGATATTAATGTCGGCGTTGCGCTCAGTATTGCTTTGCTGTTACCAGGCGATTTGGAGCGAAACGCCCAGTACAGTGAGTATGAAAATTACGCTCTAATGCTTCAGCACTCCGTTCAGGTAGATGTCTTCTATTTGGTAATTTTCTTCTTTTTTTCTCTTTATTTCGTACTTTGAATATTCTCTAATACCTCTGTTTTCTTTTAGGCCATCCAGCATGCCCACTCTTTCTTAATGCAGTCTTTTGAGAATCGGGAGAGGCTTGTTGAGATGAAGAGGGAGTTCTCTTCCCACCAAAAGACCAACAAAGGTCTTCAATCAAAGATGAAAAAACTGGAGGACCAAGCTGAGGCTGCAATCAAAGCCCAGACTGAGGTCGAAGAGAAGGCCGATTCTGCCGAGGCCATAAGGAAAGTTGCTGAGTCCTAGAGAAAGGAGGCCCAGGAGAAAATGGCCCAGGTCGAAAAAGAGCTTCAGGAGGCCCTGGCCACCAAGGACGCTGAAATCAAAGAAGCTGATGAAAAGGCGTACACTCAAGGCATGGCCGACGTTACTGAGGCTTATGAACTTCAAGTGAAGCAGGCATGCAACAAGGGTTTCACCCTTAGTTGGATGTCTCTTCTGAAAAATTCAATGTCTCTGATGATTCGCCTCTGAGGAATGCCGATGATATTCCTCTTCCATTCCCTCCACCTCCTCCACCAGCTCAGTCCGATGAAGATTCAGAATCTGAAGATGAGGAAGAGGATGATGCCTTTGTGAGAAAAGCAAGGGAGGCTACTGCGTCCAAGTCCCCTCCTCAAAATGAGCAAGTCCTAGACTTAACTCAAGACGAGGAGGTTGAGGAGGTTCCCAAGGAAGTGATTCCTCCAAAGGTATCATCAGATTCACTTCTTACTGATAAGAGTATTGATGAGACCCTTGCCCAATTTGATGCCGAGATCACGGCGAAGAAGGCGGCTGAGGTATATTCTCAGCAGTCCTCTGACGTCCAAACCCAGCCTGCTGCCGATGTTGCGGAATCTTAGTTTTGATGTCTTGTCTTTTCTTTTCTTGTCTTTTGTACGCTTGTACTTTTTTGTTTCTTTAGACGATGTAACTTTTGCATATGGCTGATGTGCCTTTTTGTGAATGCTAACTCAGTTTTCTTTTTCTAAATGCTTGTATCTTTGTCTTCTTCTAACTGCTCTTGCATGATTCTATACTTATAATATTTTGCATGTCTTATGTACTCTTCCTTCTTTGTGTAATCTTCTCGGGGTGACACACCTCGGTTATGCCATCTGACGATTTACCTTGGCAAGTATTTGTCCTGTAAATTGCTTACAAATTTTAATAAGGATTAACATATACTGTTTTAATTTCAATTTTGTAAACTTTTCTTAAGTCATAACAAGTGCCAAACAATGATTTTGGTTTAGCTTCAACTTGTAAATTGCTACAAATTTCAACAAGCGTTAAGCATTACTTCGGTTTAACTTCAACTTGTAAATTGCTACAAATTTCAACAAGTGAAGATAAACAATATTCTCGGCTTAACTTCAACTTGTAAATTGCTACAAATTTCAACAAGTGAAGATAAACAATATTCTCGGCTTAACTTCAACTTGTAAATTGCTACAAATTTCAACAAGTGAAGATAAACAATAATCTCGGCTTAACTTCAACTTGTAAATTGCTACAAATTTCAACAAATGAAGATAAACAATAATCTCGGCTTAACTTCAACTTGTAAATTGTTACAAATTTCAACAAGTGAAGATAAACAATAATCTCGGCTTAACTTCAACTTGTAAATTGTTACAAATTTCAACAAGCGTTAAACATTTTTGTTTTCTCTCTGCCCCCAATGTGAATCTAAGTTCCACTTGGGTTCTCATTATTCAGAAACAACATTATGCATCTTTTATCAATTCACAAGTCTTGGAGAATTCTGTTAAGATTTTATTGATGACGTCGGCAAAAAATAACAAGGAACATCTAATGATAGAAAAATTTCAAATTACAAGTGTTCTAGGGTCTTGGCAATGCTTTGCCCTCATTATCTTCAAGCCGGTATGCTCCATTGCCCAATACCGAAGTAATTCTGTTGGGTCCTTCCCAGTTTGGGCCAAGCTTGCCCTCTCTGGGATCCTTCTTGTTGCCAATAACTTTTCTTAGGACTAGGTCGCCGACCTGAAAATCCCTTGGATTGACCTTCTTATTGTAAGTTCTAGCAAGCTGCTACTGGTATGCTGCGAGCTGAATTGTAGCTTTCTCCCTTCTTTCTTCTAAGAGATCCAGATCTCGGGCTAGAAGTATATCATTAGTCCCATTCTCTACTCCCTGGGTTCTGATCCCTGGGATGCCGATCTCCAGTAGGATGAGTGCTTCTGTGCCGTAAGCCATGGCAAATGGGGTTTCCCCTGTTGATCTTTTCAGCGTAGTCCGATATGTCTAGAGTGCATTGGGCAACTCGTCTACCCACTTTCCTTTTGCTGCCTGCAGCCTCTTCTTTATCCCATCCAAAATTACTTTGTTGGATGCTTCTGCTTGCCCATTGCTTTGGGAAAAACTTGGTGTTGAAAAGTAATTCTTTATCTTGAATTTCGCACAGAAGTTCTTGATGAGTTTGCTGTCAAACTGCGTTCCGTTGTCGGCAACTATTGCTCTTGGAATGCCAAATCTGGTGATGATGTTTCTCCATATGAAGTTCTTGATATCCACATCTCGGATCTTAGCAAGAGGTTCTGCTTCTATCCACTTCGTGAAGTAATTTGTTGCTACCAGCCAATACTTCCTTTGCCCAGTTGCTTGGGGCAACTGCCCAACGAGATAAATGCCCCATTAGGCAAATGGCCATGGACTGGATACAGGGTTTAGGTCAGCAGCTGGCTGGTGTATCAAAGGTGTGAACCTTTGGCATTGTTCGCACTTCTTCACGTAGGCTTCTGCATCTTTTTGCATGTAGGGCCACCAATATCCCTGGGTAATGGCCCTGTGAGCTAGTGATCTGCCCCCAGCGTGGCTTCCACAAATCCCTTCATGAATTTCATATAGAAAATCTTCAACCTGCAAAGGGTGTACGCATCTTAAAAGGGGTCTAGTGAAGGACCTTCTGTAGAGATGTCCGTCCGCTGTCAGATTAAATCTTGCCGACTTCAATCTGACCTTGTGTGCTTCCTTATGGTCTTCTGCCAGCTTTCCCTCTTTTAGGAATGCAACAATTGCATCCCTTCAGCTTGGTCCCAAGTCCACACACATTGCTTCTTGTTCTGTGATCGGTGGTTCTATGCTCGGGCCTGACAAATAGTCAATCATTATTGTCCTTGTTTTTCCAGTTTGTATTGAACTTGCCAAGTTGGCCAATGCGTCGGCATGACTGTTATCATCTCGGTTAACTTGAAGAAGTCGACAGTTGCGAAACAAGGCTGCCAGCCTAATGACTTCCTTTGCATATGCCGACATTCTCTCATCTCGGGTTGCAAACTCTCCTGTTGTTTGATTCACTATAAGTTGTGAATCACAAAAAATTATTACCTCATCTGCTTCTGTTGCCACTGCCAGTTTTAGTCCTGCAATCAATGCTTCGTATTCTGCCTCATTGTTCGAGGCCTTGAATCCTAATCGAATGGATTGTTCTAATATCTCCCTATCAGGAGATATTAACACTACTCCTGCCCCTGCTCCTTGCCAGTTTGAGCTCCCATCGACAAACAGGCGAAAGGAGTCACTGATGTAAATGCTGCAGGGTCTGAGTTTTTCCTTTCTTTGTTCTTTTGCCTTTGGCTAGGCTTCTCCTTGTTTGCTTGGACATCGTTTATCTTAGCTCAACAGAGTCCGATGTTCGATGGATTCTATCGTGAATTCAGCCATGAAGCCGGCCAAAACTTGGCCCTTAATTGCTATTCTCGGCCTGAACTCCAGGTCATACTAGCCCAAGGCCACTGCCCATCTTGCTATTCTTCCAGTTAAGTCTCCTTGTTGTAACAAGGACTTCAGTGGGTGCTCTGTTAGCACTATAATCTTGTGCGCTTGAAAGTAATGGTTCAGCTTCTGTGAAGCCATTACTAAGGCCAGCATTAATTTCTCTAGTGGTAGGTACCTTGTTTCTGCATCGGCCAAGGTTTTGCTTACATAATAAACAGTCTTTTGCTCCCATTTTTCCTCTCGGATTAGTACTACACTTACTGCATGTTCTGAAACTGCTAAATACAAAAACAGTTCTTCCCCAGGTTCAGGTGTTGAGAGGACTGAAGCCGTGGTCAGATATTTCTTTAGGTCGGCCAAAGCGGCCTCACATTCCTCAGTCCATAGGAAGTCCTTGGCCTTCTTCACCAGGTTAAAGAAAGGTTTACATTTGTCTGAGCTTCAGCTTATGAACCTGTTTAGGGTCGCGGCCCTTCCGGTAAGCATTTGAACTTGTTTTGCCGACGTCGGGCTTTTCAGCTCTAGAATGGCCTTGATTTGATCTGGGCTGGCCTCAATACCCTTTCCTGTTACCAGGTACCCCAAAAACTTACCTGATCTAACTCCAAACGCGCACTTCGATGCATTGAGTCTGAGCCGGTATGTCTTGAGTATATCAAAGACCTCTTTTAGGTCGGCAAGATGACCCTTAGGTTCCTTGGTCTTCACGAACATGTCATCGATGTAGACCTCTACTGTTTGGCCAATCAGGTGTTAGAACATCTTGGTTACCAACCTTTGGTAAGTTGCTCCTGCGTTTTTCAACCCAAAAGGCATTACCTTGTAACAGTACAGCCCTTTCGGGGTGATAAACGTTATCTTCTCCTCATCTGGGGGGTACATGGTTATCTGGTGATATCCCCTGTAAGCATCCAGGAAGCTCATCCTTCCATGTCCAGATGTGGCATCTACCAACTGGTCAATCTTGGGTAGAGGAAAGCTATCTTTGGGACAAACTTTGTTCAGGCTTGTAAAATCTACGCAGACCCTCCACTTACCATTCTTTTTCTTTACTACCACAGTGTTTGATAGCCATGTCAGATAATTGACTTCTCTGAATGGCCCTGGCCTCTAGAATTCTGTCTACTTCCTCTTCCACTGCTTCGACGTGCATCAACGTCGGCCTTCTGGCTCGTTGTATTACTGGTTTGGCTGTCCTGTCAACGTTCAATTTGTGGCATGTGACCTCGGGGTCAATGCCAGGCATTTCATAAGGCGTCCAAGCGAACACCTCTATGTTTGCTCTCAGAAAAGTTTTCAATTCTCTTTTTTCTTCTTCGGCTAAGCTCGAGCGGACAAGAAAGAAGCGTTCTTCATCATCCTCCTGGACGAGGACTTTCTTCAGTGCTTCTTCACTCTTCTCGGCTGGCTCCTTGCCGACATCCTCTAGGACCTTTATGTCCTCGTCTTCAATCTCTGCCTTCTCCGGTTCTCGAATGTTTCAGGTGGATTTCATTGCTGCCATGGAGCAATTCTTTGCCTGCAGTTGATCTCCTCTGACTTCTTCAATCCCACGCTCTGTTGGGAACCGTAGTAGTTGATGCAACGCTGAGAGAACTGCCCCCATTGCATGCAACCATGGCCTTCCCAAGATGATGTTGTATGGCGATGGCGTGTCAATCACCATGAATTCTGTCTTGATCTTCTTAGTGCCGGCTTATACTTCCAAGCTTGTTGCACCCAGTGGCCACGTCGGTGTTCCATTAAAGCCAACCATTAGGCCATTGGATTGCTTCAAGTCATCAGGATGAAGGCCCAGCTCCTTGTAACATCTAACATACATGATGTCGCAAGGGCTGCCTTGATCAATCAAGATGCATTTCACTTGGCACTCCACAAACTGGAGGGATACTACCAAGGCATCATTGTGTGGATGCTGGACCATCTCTAGGTCGGCTTTTGTAAAGGCTATCGTCGGTCCCTGGCATTCTTCAGGACGAGGTCTTTTATGTCCGACCTGGTTCACGTGCTGTAGGTGTTTTACCTTCTGGGTCTCCCCTCGTATGTCATTTTCGTTCACCTTTGAGTGAATTACATTAACCACCGGTGGTCCTCATGCCTGTGGTTGCTGTGCTCGGGGAGGCGGAGCTACTGGTGCTTGAGGCAATCTTGCCTGTTCTTCCCTTAACCTGGCCTCATCGACAAGGTCCCTCAGATGGCCTTGCCTCACTAAGTTTTCTAAGTGTACTTTTAGGGCTCTGCAACCCTGAGTTGGGTGCCCTTTTTCATTATGGTAAGCACAACGCCTACCGATGTTTCTTCCCATAAATTCTCCTGGTACTCTTGTCGGTGCTCTGAAATAGGGTTGGTTTCGTATTTGATCTAGGACTTTGTGGACCGGGATTCGGAACACATTCGTCACTGCCTGTTTAGCCCTCAATTCCGTTTCTTGTTTGATCGATCCATTGTTACCTCGGCTTCGCTTCGGCGAGCCGTTTTCTTTCTCTTGCTTTGTCTCTTTGTTGCCCGACGTATCCTCCTCGGCTCTGGTGTACTTCTCGATTCTCGCTATGTGTTCTTCCATGCTTTTTGGTAATGTCTTTGCCAAAGACTTCCGTAGTGGGCAGTCATCTTTTAGGCCGTTCTTGAAAGACCGTCACCTCTTGGTTGCATTCGGGTATTCGATTGAACACCTCGTAGTACCTTTTTGCGTAGGCCCTAAGGCCTTCATCCTTGGTGATTTTTAAAGCCATCAATGCGTCGACCCTCAAGGGCTGTAGTTTGTTCGTCACAAACCTGGCCACAAACATTTCAGCCAGGCCTTCCCAAGTCTTTACGCTTCCCTTCGGTAGTTTATAGAACCAATCTGATACAATCTCCCCGAAGGATGATGGGAATACTTTGTAGAGCAACGGCTTGTTCCCACTATATAATGCCATTGAATTCAGGTATAGTCCAACATGAATGTTGGGATCTGACTTACCATCGTATATTTGGAACCTCAGCATACTGAATCTCTTAGGTGCTTCAAATTTGTCCAGTTCCACTGAGAAGGGTGTCCTTGGCTTAACCGGGGAAGTTACCTCGGCTTCAGCATTCTGTTGCTTCCTCTTGAGGTAATCTCTCAAGTCTTCTTTACTTCTCCCTAGAGCTCGGTTATCTTTGGACTTTAATCTTTTCGGTACACTACTTTCGGCCTCGTGGTGGGCCCATTTTGATCTTTCTCCATGGGTTGTGTCAAAGCAGAGCGCCTGCCCTCGAACATGCCGATGTTCTTTAGGCTTTTGGTCCTTCGTGTGATACGTTCTTCGGGACTCCTCTTGTCTCAGCTCCTCTCATTCGACTTCCTTGGAAGGTCGGTGAGAGTGCCTTCCGCTCCTGGTGTGCTGAGGGGCTTCGGGGATTGTTTTCCTTCCTCCTTTCTGGGTATTAGTTGCTGGAATCGGCGTGTCCTGCAGCGGGTACGGTGGCTGCATGACATTGTTTTGCATCATGAAGTTGACGACCGACTGCAGGTCTGCCAACTTGTTTACCAATTCTTTTACTTCTTCATCCCTCTGCAGGCACCTATCCCTCCATACCTGGAGGTTATCTTCGTTATAGTACTTGCTTTGGTTTGTCTTCTTTGAAGTGTCGCCCTCCTGGTCGACGCCTTTCTCTCCGTGGCCTTGGTCATGAGTTTCTGCATTGTGGTTGTCTCCTTCGATATCAAGGTCGATACGTCTGCCACTCCTAGCAGGAGTGTCGTCCCCAATCTTTTCCTTCTGTCCGTTACTGGCCATCTATTCTTCTAATTTTCCACAGACGGCGCCAAATTGTGTGAGTGATTTTCTGATCACACTGCCTGTTTAGTAATCAGCTAGAGAGCACCGGCAGAATAGATGGCTTCAGCTAACCTGTAACAGAAAGAGAAGGCTCTGGCGATGGTTCTTCCACCCGGGGGCACTCCGACGATCAAGTCAGTATATCTCTCAAAGATAATCAAGTGGTAAACTCACTATTCAAAGCATAAATTGTGTACCTTAGACCCACGGGGGTGCCTCTCTTTTATAGTTAACTCAATCCTAGTCCTACTAGAAGCCTGACTTTTATGGACTCCAATTCAGTACTTACTTTGGACTCCTCAAGAGATAAAGATAAACTCCCTAAGAGCTTTATCCTCATCTTGACTAAGTCTCCTCTTCATTCTAGAACTCTTGTCCCTTATCCGTTTATCTCAGATTCCGATATCTTCGGAGATAACCTCGGCATAATGACCAAGACACGTGGCACCTCGGCTGACACATCGGCGTCACCTTGCCACGTGTTGGTACTTAGAAAATATATCCCCACAGAATGCATTCTTACTTTCTTTTAATGCTAACGCTATGTTTGAATCATGAATTTAGATAGAGATTTGGAAAAGGAAAGAAAAATAGAGAAATAATTTAGTTTATATTCCATTCACATTTCACTCATTCTTTTCCTCTATCTTTTCATAATCCTATCAAAATCCACGATCCAAACACACTTACGAAGATTATACAACACATCCGTAACATAGACATTTTCATAAATATATCTTTTAAAAAGAAACATAAGCATAACTATGCCAATCTTAAGCAATGTTCGTACAAGAGAGGGAAAAAAAAGAAAAGACAAGAAAAGAAAAAGGTCATATTAGCACCTCCACAATTCAATCTCACGGGAAATTGAACTGCCAAAAATGATTATTGAGTAGTATTTATTAAGATATAAAGCTCATAGGGCTACTAATAGAATTTTTTTTTTAAAAAAAAATTATATAAAAAAAAGAGCAAAAAATCATATGCATAAGGTAACCATTCCCTTTGGAATTATAACACCGGGATTTTTATTAACCCAAGAAAGATGAATTTAGTGATGTACTAAATTTGTTGTTAAAGTGGCAAATAACATCAAATTTTATTGCTAAGAATATAATTGAAACTACCTAATAGAATTTCCAGCTAATTCAATCAAACTTATAATTAATGTATGTAAGCAAATTCCTGAACCCAAACAAATATTAGCTAAACACACATACATGTTCCTCAAAGAGATATAGAGAGAAAAAGAAAGTGAGAGGACCAAACAAATATCTTTTGTTTATTCTCCACTACAAAAGTTTCTCTTTCTTTCTCCGATTCAAATCTTAGGAAAGTAAATGCAACATATAAACCTATACCCATTTTTTATATAATAGGGATATGGAAACAGAACAGTTAATTTCATGAAACAGAGTACCCATGAATGGCACCTTAAACTTCACAAAAATATCAAAACAAACAAAACCCAGTAGAAATTATAACCCAGTAGATATATATATGAAATGAGAGGAGGTGAAATATGGGGTTTCATGAACTTGGACTATACATGAACCTGCTAAATGACACAGAATATATGAACCTGCTAAATGAGAAGAAAACAACATAACTGGACTATAATATCTGAATTTATTGACACTAATCAACATTTATGTGTATTTCAAAAATTAATAATGAGAAGAAAACAATTTATACACTGGACTATACATGAACTTCCTAAATGACACAGAATATACTGTCAATAAATTCAATATAACTGCATCCATTAATAGCTAATGAAAGTTAAGTAAACATAAAGGATAACCTGATAATCAAGAACAGAAAAACATACATCAAAACAGTTTAATTTTGACTAGTTAAATCTTATTTTCCCTATAGAATTTCCTCTTCAATCATATTAGCACTATGTTGAGAGAGTTGATTCAAGTGTTAATAAGACCTAATGGTCATTTCATGGGAAAGTAAGACTTATTGGAAATTTTCCCTTTAATTTGACATTCTTTGGATTCAAATGCATTACACAGCTTAAACAAATCATTTCTCCAATTACTTTGAACATCTCTACAAACTTAGATCTGGTAAGTATTTATTGAGTAACGTTGGATACTCCTAAATATACTCCCAATGACGTGTACTATTATATGCTGTTATTGATTAGTTTTGGAATCAACCAAGATCCAACCCCTGCTATGTCTTAAACATCTCCAACCCTTCATCAATTTTACACACTGGACTATACATGTATATATATCAAGTGAAACCCATTTCAGACTCAAAACTTTAAAAAAAAGAAAATATCCAGATTCAAAATCTATTTAAAAAATGAAAACTCATTTCTCATTTCAAAATCAACCCAACCAAACACTTACAATCCCACAAAAATATTCAGATTCAAGCAAAAAAATATCATGAATTGCAACTTTACAACCAAATCCACAAAACCATCATGAATTGCAAAAGTTAAAAGCTCTAGTTTACCTTGCAAGGGGAGAGAGACGAAAGAGGAGGGTGAGAGGAGATGAGGTGGTCGGTGGTGTCGTCGAGAGAGGATGACACACAGAGGAGAGGTAGTCGGTGGTTATCGGTGTCACGATGGTCGGTGGTCGTCGCACGGGAGGGCTCTGATGCAGGTAGAGAGAGAGAGAGAGAGAGTTCAAAAATTGAAATCAAAGTGAGAGAGGAGATAAGTACCTGTGACGGAGAGGAGAGAGAGAGAGAGAGAGAGAGATTTTCTTCAATTTACATTTTGGACCATTAGATCTTGATGGTAATTGATCTCAACCGTTGATGCTCAAAGAGCATTTGGACAGGAAATTGGAACATCTCAACCATTGAAGTTTAGATGAGACAATTTAAACCATTGGATCAAAATGTATCTCTAAGATAAATTACACATTTTCAAAAACTCTTCTCCTTTATTATATATATATATATATATATATAATAAGATAATATGCCAATCAAAATATGCTATATACATCTAGGTTTTGCGGATCTAGTACAACAAATGTGGAACAGATCTTATCCCAGCATATGTGTAATATCTCTTTTTTGGTTTATGCTCTCAGGGATGTTTTTTTTCCTTTGGTTTATGCTCTCAGATTTGGATTACCCTTATCATACTATGGATTTTGTACATTAATTTTTTCTGTAGAATCCAGGTTGATGCATTTAGCATTAATTTTTCTCATAGTCCTTGATACTTTTAGGATAAATATTGATGATCTGGGGTTCTACACAAGTCTTGCATACTCTTATTGGTAGGCTACTCATATCTTGACATGTTTTCCTCTCTGTCTCCCTGTCTGTCACTCTCTATATATAGGTATCCCTATTGAACATTGGATTTGTTGAACAAGATGGTGGAGGTTGCAACAACTAAACTGGTTAAACAAGATGCTCATTCTTTATTCTCTTGCTTTTTATTTACATACATACATGCCTAATTGTGTGTGTAGGGTCAGTTATTTGGTGGAACAAATGATTCCCATCTGTGTTTGATTTACACTTTGTAGGGGATTTTACTGTTGAGGAGGGCACACACAGGTATGATTCTTTCCTATGGCAATACAAGCACAAAATTAAGGATTTTTGTCCTTCGGACACTAAATAAATCATCTGGCGCCATAAGTATTTGCTTATATATACATATATAAATTATGCAATGGGGAGGAAGTATGCATGTTCTTCACATCCTGAGGATAAATGCTATGTGAATTGTGGACATAATGTATTGTAGTTTGTTTGTTTGTTTGTTGTTAACCAAAGTGTATATTAATTGAAGGTTGAACCATGTGGTGCTGTGATACAATGAAGAATAATCTAGAACTTCACCAATTCGGTACCTTATTAGTTTGTAAAAGTCTAGAGTCTGATAGAGTGTTTTGTATGTTGATTACATTGTCTTGAGTTGGAAAGAGTATCATGTATCATGTATCATGTTTGTTGATTCCATTGTCTGAAATTAGAAATAGTAAACTACTACTTAGCTTTGCTTTATCTAATGTCATCTCATGTAATATGACAAGGTTTTCACCTTTTTTTCCTTTGGTTTTTCTTTCTCTTTCCTTCTCTCTTTTGGAAGGGTGGGATTGGTGGCTAGGCTAAAATTACCAATTACACTAGCTAAATTATACTATATTGTGATTGATTTTACAAGGTAGGATTTGTGGAAATATGTTATTGTAGATACTGCTATATGATCTTTGTTCTTAATTGATTTGAAAGTCAACATTTTAAATGGCTGGAAATGAGAATTTGACTTTCAATGGTAGTTTTATCATTATGTAACACATTTAGCAGCGTTTTAGAATATTACAATTAAATTTAGTTTATTAGTTTACAATAGTATGATTAATTAAGATGGCCCCCCAGCCTTCGCTTGCTCTTTTTTGGAATTCTTCGGTCTCATGCCTTTTACACTAGACATGCATTTGAGAAATTCAGAAGTGTGGCATTATTTCATTGTCCATGCTGTTTTGGGATCTCCTTCGATTTTCCACTATATATTCCTTTATATTTCCATTGTGCAGTTTATATTGTTGTAATGGATTGGGGTGTTTTTGTTTCAATTTTTCATCAGAGAGATAATGTACCCCCTCCTTTAACATCATTTGAAGCTACCTGTTTTCCTTCAGAGCTTCTTCGAGAGGTATGAATTTCTTTCTATATTTGTAACTTTGTATTGGCCAGAATCTATGCAAGTTTACTTTGATATGTAATCTTAGTGTTTTCTGTGAAAACTTATGTGATTGCTGGAGGTCTGATGTGAAGCTTCAGGACTCACATTCATTATTTTCCATCTTTACTTTTTGTCGCAGATGCGATATTTGCTCCAGGAAAGAGCTAAATGTCGTACGCTGTGCTACCCCCTTATGAGGGGTTTGGAGAGGGATTGTGTACTGTAATTTGGTCAATGTTGCTTGCTTAATAGATTGTATAATAAGAAATCATTTTACATGTTCTGTGTGAAATGTATGAAGTGATTCAAGTACTATCTATACTATTAGCATGTGGATATTTCATGCCAAAGTACCTTTATGGTTCGACTTTGCAGTCCCTTGTTAATCTATACTATATATATAATAGAATGTAGTGCTGTGTTTTACAAGGCTTGAAAATGCCATTCTAAAATTCTCATAAATCTGAAAAATACGTGGCAAGTCTCTTCTGAGTTTATAACTCTTTTCCTTCCCTCTCAAAGCCTTTCATAACAATAAAAACTTCTACTCTTCCACCTTCCCACTCTCCAACTATCCACAACTCCTATCCATAAAAAACTGTCAACAAAAAAAAAAAACAAAATCTATCCAAACAAATCTGTTAAAAAAAAAAAAAACAAAACCTATCCAAACAAATCTGTTAAAAAAAAACAAAACCTATCCAAAAAAATCTGTTACTTTCACTCTCCCATGTCAAACAAATCAAGCTGTCAACAAAAAAAAAAAAAAAACCTATCCAAACAAATCTGTTACTCTCCTACCTCAAACAAATCTCTCTTACCCTTAAACACTTTCAGTCCCTCAAACCATTACAAATCTCTCCTATCCTCAAACACTTTCAGTCCCTCAAACCATTACTTCTAACAATCCACTACATCAACTTCCTTCATCAGCAGTGAACGGCAGCAGTCCGCAGTCTGCAGTCCGCCATCGAATGCAAGTCTCGGTATTGTAATCTCCATGTCTCTGTTTTTGTTTTCCTTTTTGTTTTGCTCTAATAATTTATATATATATATATAACCCAATCTTCTCTCCGATTCTATGTCTCTCTCCTTCACCTCCATTGAAGATGTCTCTATTTTTGTTTTTGTTTTTCTTTTTGTTACCGAATGCAGATTTTGAAAATATGCAAAAAATATTAAAAATAATATGATGTAAAATAAGTTAAAAGTTAATTTTGCTATCCAAATACGCCAAGGTAATGGCGGTAGCCCTCGATGATGGAGTTAGAAAAGAGAGAACGGGAGCGATAGAGATGAATGTGTGAAAGAGGAAGAGAGGAGTGATCACATAAAGGTGAGTGTATGGTAATGGATGTAAAACTTTTATAAAATTCAATAAAATGTTGATGTGGAACCTTTCAATTGGCTCTTCGTAAATCAATGTTTTACAACTGAGTCGTGAAAAAGTTAAACTCATTTATTTTTTGTGTTTTCTTTTAGGCCCGTTTGATTTTCGATATAATGGGTTAAATTAGATATTATATACGGTGGGATTCATATATCTTATATTTGAATTTTTATTTTATTTTATTTTTACAGAGGATATCTTTTAAGTTTTAAGAGAATTTCAACACAAACAACTTTCAAGCCCAATTCTGCAGATTTATTTGTCATTTTTGTTTATTTATATTAAAATATACCCACATGAAAAGCCCAAATCATATCTACTACCTTATTAATTATCTCTATGAAAATGGTGAGCAGAGTAGTAATTGACCACACAACAGACTTTTTCTTCATAAAGATCATAACAGCATCAGTAATCACGGGCTGCTGAAGTTGCAGATTTTGAAACTACAAATCTTTTAAGTTTTAAGAGAATTTCAACCCAAACAACTTTGAAGCCCAATTTTGCAGATTCAATATTTCTTCTCATTAATGGTGTACTTTTATTATTGAAATACCTTGAATACACTTGCACAAAGACACATTTTTGTATTTATTGAGAAAAGTATGGGTTTGATTTGCATTAGGAATTTAAATAGTGTTCATATACATTCGATTTTTGGCAAATTGTAATTTAAATTGTGTTCATATAAATTCTTTGGGTTGTAGTATTGTTCCTTTTTTTTTTTTTTTTTTACATGTCTTACTTTGAGATATGGTATGAAATGGTTTATAACGGTGCTACTGTGGATGGTACTATGAGTGTTCCAATCAAAATTTAATCTTAAATCTTTCATGTTTTATTTTGTTTTACAAAATCCAAAATATATATGTACATACTTGGTTTGAAAATCAGAAATATTATGTTTTGAAATGAAAATTCTACCATCTTAGATTATCACGTTATTTAAAAAAAAAAAAAGCCTACAATTTTTATTCCTACAATTTACTCATGCATATCCAACACCCACAATTTATTGAATCAGATGTCTATCACATAAAATTTAGTAATATCTATAACTTAAATCAATTAAATAAATCCCACTCTCAATTAAATAAATTAATAAAAAAATACACAATTTTTATTCCTACAATAAAAATTCTACCACCTTAGATTATCACGTTATTTTTTTTTTAAAAAAAAAACCCACAATTTTATTCCTACCATCCACAAAAAGACACCGCTTTGTGTTTATTTTGTAATTTACAAAATCTTCAAAAAACATCTAACAATAAATCAAAATAAATCCTCTTTTTCCTTTGTGTTTTTTTTTCCCCATGTATAACAATAATTTGATTACGTTATCTTTGCTTACTATAAAACTATTGTATAATAATTTCTTTACAAATAATTACGTTAGCTCCTCAGTAGATCCATGTTGTATAATAGATTTTTAATTTTTTTTTATGTACTTACAACAAAAAATGGTACTTAATGAGATTTTGTATTCTTTATCTTTTGTATTCCAGTTTGAATTCTATTGAAGAATAAGACAAGCAAACTTAAGGTAAATTCCAGATAAATCAGCAACAATTGGTTAACCATTTGACATTTCCAGGTTTGAAATTGAATTACAAATTTTTAGATCTTTGGTTACATACTATTTTTATGAATTCTATAGCAAATGTTATCATGTAGGAGTTGATGATTTCGATGTGCAAAATTAACTACAAACAATTATAGACTACCATGTTTGTGGATTTTTTTAGCAGATTTTAATATGACTAGAAACAATTACTGACTATCATATCTACATATATAATAAATATATAACCTGCATGATTTTAGATCTTTGATACATTCTATTTATATGGATTCTACAGTAGATGTTATCATGTAGGAGTTAATCATTTTAGTGTGTAAAATTAACTACAAACAATTATAGATTATCATGTTTTTAATATGAAAGTCATATGTTACACATCCTTAAGTCATTATCTATACTATAAACTAATAGCATGAGTTATATAAGCTTCAACTTAATACTCTATTTAGGATGGATATGATTTTTAATCGAGAAATTAATCAAACACGACTTAAGTCCATGATGGCTCGATTGGTAGCCAAAAGAAGATTGCTTTTGACACGGCATTCTGATCGTAATGATCCAACCTTGAAGATTCGTCTTCTCAATATAGAAAAGGAGGCTCAACGTTTGAAAACCCTCGTTTTGTGTTTAAAAAGATTACGAAGTAGTGTCCATCATAGTGGTAATCTATTGACTTCTACACAATAATGTTACATTTCAAATTTTCTTACAATCTTATTAGTGAGACCTTCACATTTTCAATAATCTTTTAAGAATCACAAAAATAATAATATGATCTTATATTATATATTAGGTGTTGATAAAGAATATGAAAATCGATATCGAAAATATCTTTCCTCCAAGTTGGCACGACTGGTGGCAAGAAGAAGATTACTTTTAACACGATATGATCGTAATGATCCTACATTAAAGGATCGCATTCGGAAAATAGAAAAGGAGAATCGACATTTGAGGATCACAGCCTTGAGACTCAAAAGAATGCAACGTGGTGCTTTCAGACAAACATGGAGTCGCAATAATGACAATGCTCCTGATGTTAGTCATGTTGGAATTTAGATTCCTATATCTAATGAATTAGATACAAATGAATCAGAAGTGCGAGCTCCTAATATTGTACCACCAACTTCAAGTAGAGCACATCCACCTGGTAATAAACATTTAGCCAACTATGTACTCTATACAAATTTCTTACAGACAATAGAAATTCATAATTATAATCTAAATCTAAATAATTTCAGGTAGTACATTTACCACACGTTCTAGAAGGAGAAAAATTTCTAATCGCTCAAACTTTGGTGGAAGAACAGTAACATGCTCTAGATGTCAAGCAATGATGTGGATGGAGGAAAAAGTAAGAGATAGTCCATTGAGTCGACCAAAATTTAGTCTATGTTGTCAAAGTGGACAAGTGATGTTGCCTTTATTGCCAGAAACTCCTGAATTTTTACAACAACAGTTTACTCATGTGAGATTCAGGGAACACATAAGGACATATAACTCCCTATTATCCTTCACGTCCATGGGTGGGAAAATTGATCAGTCAGTGTTAGATGGAAGGGGTCCTTATGTTTTTCGTATTAGTGGAGCAAATTTTCATAAAATTGGTTCTTTACTACTGGAACCTGAAACAAGGCCTAAATTTGCACAACTCTATATTTATGACACTGAGCATGAAATTCACAAGAGAATGGACGTTATGAATAGGTGTGGTGGCACATCGGGAATTGATACGCCCACATTAGAAGGTTTACAGTCAATGTTGAATGTCATCAATCCATATGTATCAATTTTTCGCACTGCTCGAGACATGATTCGTGAGAATGGTGCTCAAGAATTGCATATTCGCATTTTGAGTTCGAGGGATGGGAGACAGTACACTAGACCCACTACAACTGAAATTGCTGCATTAATTGTTGGTGATGGGTCTGAAAGCACTACAAATCGTGACATAATTGTTAGAAAATTAGATGGACATTTACAAAGGATTAATGAAACATATCCTTCATACATGCCACTTCAATATCCATTACTTTTTCCCTATGGGATTGATGAATGGAGAAGGTCTATAAGTTTTACTCTGGGTACAAACAACAAACGAGGAGTGTCAATGAGAGAGTTTTATGCATTTAGACTTCAATTTCGAGTTGGAGAAGGGAAAACGCTATTGCAAGGGGGACGTTTGTTCCAACAATTTGTTGTTGATTGTTATGCAGCTATTGAGCAAGATAGACTAAACTTCAGTAGGCATAAACAGAATGTGTTGTGGATTGATTTGTACAGAGGTTTAGAAAATGCTGTGACTGCGGGTGACAGTGATGTATCAGCCATTGCTAGGAGATTTATACTGCCATCATCTTTTACAGGCGGCCCACGAAATATGGTTCAGCATTACCAAGATGCGATCGCAATATGTCGAAAGATGGGATTTCCTGACCTTTTTGTCACATTCGCATGTAACCCAAATTGGTCAGAAATTCAACAGGAGGTAGTGCGCATTCCAAATCAACGCACAGAGGATATATCAGATATACTTGCGAGAGTTTTTTGAATTAAATTGAAACAACTGATGGCATATTTCAAGAACCGAAAATTCTTTGGCAAAATAATTACAGGTTTGTTTTTATTTGAACTAGTCAATTAGGTTTGTTAAATTTAGTTTAAAGTTAACAAATAATATTATTTTTTCTTGAATAGATATTCACGTCATCGAATTTCAAAAGCGAGGATTACCGCATTCGCACATTATCTTGACATTATCAGCAGATGACAAGATAAAATCGCCAGAGGAAATTGATGATATAATTTGTGCTGAAATTCCTGATAAGGATGAGGATCTATTAGCATTTCAAACAGTGATGAGGTGCATGATACATGGTCCCTATGGCAATGCTAACCCTAATGCCCCTTGTATGGTGAATAGAAAATGTTCAAAACATTATCCGAAGAATTTTTGCAGTGAAACGAGTATTGATGAAAATGGATTTGCTATCTATAGGCGAAGGGATACAAAGAAAAAATACATGGTTAATGGATTTGAAATTGACAACATATGGGTTATTCCATACAACCGTGATCTTATTGTACTGTATGATGCCCATATCAATATTGAGCATTATGCACACATCAAATTGATCAAGTACTTATATAAGTACATACATAAAGGTCCTGATCGTGCAACGGTTGTAATTGAAGATAATGTTAATCGACTTAACATCAATGGACAAAGTCGGTATAGAGAGGCTGATAAGGTAAAACAATACTTAGATTGTCGATATATCTCCGCAATTGAAAGTTGCTGGTGTATATTTGAGTTTGAATTGCAAAAGAAATACCCTTCAGTTGAACGGTTGCAGTACCATCTACCTGGGGAACAATCTATTCTATTTAGAGACACAGATAACATTTCGTCAATTATTAATCAGCCGGGGGTTCACGAGACAATGTTTACAAGGTGGTTTCAAGCAAACAGAGATCATGTAGAGGCAAATACATTAACATATGAAGAGTTTCCTAGCTTATGGGTTTGGAACTAGAAACAGAAGAAATGGAAAATGAGGCAACAACAAATATGCATAGGTAGATTGTATTATGCACATCCTAATTCTGGTGAACGATATTATTTACGTATGCTGCTTACCAAGGTTTGAGGTGCAAAATGTTATGAAGATATTAGAACCGTTAATGGCATTGTGCACCCAACATTTAAATCTGCATGCCTTGCATTTGGCTTACTTGACGATGATAATGAATAGGACACAGCTTTAACAGAAGCCTCAACATGGGCATCAGGTGCTCAACTGCGAAATATGTTTTGCTCAATGCTAATGTTTTCTGAGGTTACAAATGCATATGAATTGTGGGAGAATCATTGGTTTGACCTTACTCATGATTTACAAAATAGGGTACAAAGGCAAATTGGGGATGGCAACATAAGTCTCGAAGAATGTGAATTGAAAAATTTAGGATTGCTTGAAGTTGAGCACATACTAAATCAGAATGGAAGGTCTCTTAAAGAGTTTCCTCCGATGCCACTACCATCATATCGATCAGGTCAAATGGTTACTAATAGGCTCATATGGAAGGAATTGAACTACAATAGCATTTCAGAAATGCAATCTTTCGAATCTTTATATGTGGGATTGAATGATGACCAATTGAAAGTGTTTAACACCATAATGGAAGCTTATTCCACTCATCATGGGGACTTTTTTTTGTGTTATAGCAATCCCGGTTGTCCCTTTACTGTTCTGTTGTATTCCGGACTCGGTTCCGTGAAGTTGGTAGTTGTATTTATCTTGTTGTCGTCCTTTAATTCCGCTTGATTGAGTTTTAGGATGTTTTGGGCAGGGTTATTACAGGTTGGTTAGGCCTTGGTTTCAATTCCTTGTTGCCCAGTTTTTAGGCGGTCTGCTCGAGCGGGTCTTCTTGCGCTCAAGCGGGGATTGCACACTCCCAGTTTTTCGTGTCCCTGTAAAACTTCTGCAGGTGTGATTTTTACGCTCGAGCGGGTTTGTTGGCGCTCGAGCGGGTAGTACTTTCTGGGTATAAGTTCTGGGAGGGGGAAATCTACGCTCGAGCGGACTGGTTTTCGCGCTCGAGCGGAAGTGCTTTATTCTTGTGTCTTGGTGCTCGAGCGGGCCTGATTGCGCTCGAGCGTGTCCAGATTTTTGTTCTTGGCGCTCGAGCGTTGTGTTCTCCGCTCGAGTGGGTCATGCGTATATGAGTTATCCGCTGGGTGATTTTAAATCACTTTTTACTTTTCTTTCTCTCTCTTACTTTTTCTAAAACCCATTTTGAGAGCTCCTCTCTCTAAAAACTTGACTTCTCTCTAGATATTGATCTAGCTAGGGTGTTTTCCTCACCTTTGGTCTTTGCAAAAAGGTTGTTGATCGTCGAGGGCTATCTTTTGATCCGAGAAACTCGTGGTTTGGAGCAAGTTCGTTTTCATCATCTTCTTCGTTGGTTGTCATCTTTTGAGGTAGGGATTCCTACTCACTCTTATGGTCTTTGACCTAGATTTTTAGTTGTTTTGATAAAGTGTTGAACTTGGGAAATTTTGGGACTTAGGGTTTCAAAATGTGTAAAAAGGGTTTTGTGATTTTGGGCTCATAACTTGTATTTTGGGTTTCAAAGTGATGATATAGTTGTTGGTTGTTGATATTAGGCCATTGGGTCAATATTGGGAAATGGGATAGAAAACCCTAGTTTGTTGTATGAATTAATTGGCATAATTAATTTGGGAAAATTGTAAACTTATAGAATTGAGTTGGAAATAATGAAATCGGTTCATTATACGGTTGAATAGTGGAGTTAGATTCATTAATCACCCACTTTTGAAAACATCGATATTTTATCTGTTGGAGCTTTTATTATCTGTTTAGAAATAATTGCTTGGGCTACCGGTGGAGGGTAGTTTTGATTGTTGTAGACAATGCATGATGATTAGGCAAACTAAAACTAATCAATTGGACATGTCATAGAGTATGACGGTTGATAGAATACATTAACGTTATGTATTGATTGATTGTGTATATGACCTTTGTGTATATATGCATTGTGTGTGTGGGAGGAGATAGGGGATGTACTCCACGGTTTAGGGGAAGATAGGGGATGGACCTCTAAACCGAATGTTATTTGGGAGGAGATAGGGGATGGACTCCACTGATACAGCTCATATGCTTGTCAGAAAATGTGTTGATACAGCTCATATGCTTATCTTTGGAAGTGATGATACAGCTCATATGTTTGTCATTGGAAGTGTTGATATAGCTAATATGCATATCTGTTGAAATGTGGATACAGCTTGTATGCTTATCTGTTGAGATATTGACATAACCAGTGTGTTCATCTATTGTAAAATGGAAAATGTTTAATATGAGTCTTTGTCTCATATAAGTGGTTGGCCAGGTTCTGAGCCGTTGATGGAAATTGTGAAATTGATAAGAAATGGTTTATGAAATGGTTTATGAATTGGTTTATGAAAATTGAACATTTATCAATTGCTAATGTCTTAGTCATTGCTCATACTGTGTTTAGCATATCTCTACTGGGCTGTGGCTCACCCTTTATGGGACATCATTTTCAGGTACAGGTAGCATGCCACCTCCAAGAACATAGCTTGGGAGGCTAGAGGCAGGCGGATTGTTTTGTTTATTTTCTTTTGGTGTATTACGTGTAAATTCAAGCCAAGGGCTTTATATGTATTGAGTTAGCACTCTCTTTTTGTAACCAAGTGTTGACTTAGAAAGCTGTAAGCCCGTAGGGCATTTGCTTTTGTTGTTAACATGTAATACTTTTGTAAGGAACTACTCTGATGAATAGAAGAATGTTTATCTTTTATACCAATGCATGTTTATGTTGATGGGCTTTAACGTTTTGTTTTTGAGGGCGTTACATGTGTATGGTAGTGGAGGAACTGGAAAGACATATTTATGGAGCACTTTAATTGCAAAATTTTGATCCGATAAGAAGATCATTCTTTTTGTTGCATCATCAGGTATTGCAGCTTTGCTCTTACCCGGGAGATGAACTGCCCATTCTCGTTTCAAGATTCCACTTGACCTTGATAACTCATCATGTTGTTCAATAAATCAAGGGACAAATTGGCAAGGTTAATTCAAAAGGCGTCGTTAATTATATGGGATGAAGCACCAATGGTTAGTCGTCATGCTTTTGAAGCTGTTGATCGTACATTTAGGGACATATTGAAAAATACAGAACATTGTTCAGGGGATAGGGTTTTTGGTGGAAAACCATTTGTGCTTGGTGGTGACTTTAGACAAATATTGCTTGTCGTACCTAGAGGTAGGCGTGAACAAACAGTGGAAGCTTTATTACCTAAGTCAACAATTTGGAAGCATTGTCAAGTTTTGCATCTTACCAGAAATATGCGTGTTACATCACAAGATATTTCTAATCTTACGCGTCATGAATTACGTGACTTTGCAGAGTGGATTAAATTGGTTGGTGAAGGGAAAATAATGGAAAGCTCATTTAGTGAAGGCTATGAACCTAATTGGATACAGATACCAGAAAAATTTGTTATAAAAAATGGAGAAAGAGATTTGCACTAGTTAATCGATGCCACCTATCCTGATTTCATAAATAAATATCAGGATATGTCGTACTTAAAAGAATGAGGCATTTTAGCTCCTAAAAATAGTGATGCTGATGAAATCAATTCTATTATGCTTTCGATGCTTCCTGGAGAGATGAAAACTTTTAACAACGCCGATAAATTGTGTCCAACAGAAAGTGAGAGCAATGTTCAAGACATGAACCCTCCTGAACTTTTGCATTCTTTGAATTTACCAGGACTTCCAAATCATTGTTTGCAGTTGAAAGTTAGAACACCAATAATGCTTCTAAGAAATGTCAACCAATCTTTGGGATTATGCAATGTCACTCGATTAATTGTTGATAAGATGGGAAATCGAGTAATTGAAGCTAGAGTTATTACAGGGTCTAGAGTTGGTGAGAAAGTACTACTTTCATGTATTGTTTTAACACCTTCCAAAAATCATGCTCCTTTTACAATGAAAAGAAGGCAATTTCCAATAAAGTTGGCATTTGCTATGACAATAAATAAGAGTCAAGGGCAAACTTTGAAGAATGTGGGCCTTTATCTTCCGAATCCAATCTTCTCTCATGGCCAGCTGTATGTAGCTCTATCACGTGTCACCTCCCCATCAGGCTTAAAGGTGTTGATTATTAATAAACAAGGCATACGGAATGATGTCACCAAAAATGTAGTTTACATAGAAGTTTTTAGTGGCATTGATCAATAATTTTGTTCAAGAGTTTCAAATGTGTTTCATTTTCCTAGAAACAATTGTTTTATTATTTCTCTTCATATATTGATTGTTTAAAATAAGTAATTTCATACATGAAAACATATGTTGCATTTGAAATTTACATGTTCATATTTAATTTAATTGTCTGTACATATACTATGTTTAATTCATACAATTATTTTATTTTATAATTAAGTATCTTTCTTTTTTTAATCATTATAAATTTTACTCAAATAATAATTAATGTGGTTTATTATTAAAAACAACTTGACTAACATTATGTAATTGTATGTTAAATGTGTTAAATTCATTGTGCAAATAAATATGCGGCCTCCTCTAAATTTGCGTCGTAGTGATCATTTGGTGATGCAAAATGCCATAAATGAATTTGAAACTGTACCACATAAAGAGGGCTTACCGGTAGAAAATTTTGTTGATTGGAAAATCAAAATATGTCGAGCAATGCAAAAATTAGGAAAAAAAATAAGTGAAAAAAAATTGGTGAAAACAATATTAGACCTTTTACCATCGAGCTGGAATGAAGTAAAGGAAACAATTTTTCACAAGCATGAAATCAAAGATGCCTCAGACTTAATGGATGCTTTAATGGAGGAGGAGCGTGATGTTCATCCTCTATGGATTGAACTTGAGCAAGCGCGGATGACTCCAAATTTAACGGTACGAGAGCATATGTTACATAAAGAGCAAGTGCTTTATAAGCTTAGGAAAAAAGGTTTTTAGCCCCACATTGCAATATTAGTTCATGCTATAGTTAACACACTTCCAACCTCATGGCTTATTCAAGAAATTCATAAAAAAATTAAAAAGGACTTTCCAGACATGAGAGCATTGATAGTTATGTTGGAGGAAATTGAAAATGATATGATTTGTTTACAAGCATTGGATGAAGTGGAGCAACGCATTGGTAATGAAAATATTAAAGTGGAAGAACAGCAGCAGCATTAACAACAAAATAATGGTTGTGAAGAGAGTGAAGTGAAGCAATAACCCAAAAATGAGGACAATTAAATCAACACTCCTCATAAGGTAATATATCTTTTTTTTTTTTTAAAGTTTGTTTGTATGTAAAAAATGATAACAAAAAAATGTTAACACTTTTTTATTTTACAGGTACTTTTTGAAACATTTGGACATGATGGGCGACATCGATTGAGTTTTAATTTATCAAATATAGATAGATTTGATTTATGACATTTAGTTTATTATTAGTTTTTTTTTAGCATATATATGTTTTAGACATTAGGTTTATTGAGAAACATCTTATTTATTGTTAATATATATTATTTCATTAGTTAGAAATCAAGTTTATTGTTTTAAGAAAAATAACTCAATTGGATTTAAATATTTTATGAATATTTGTTTTGAAATATTGTCTTCACTTAAGAAATTTGAAAAAATGATCTCTATGCATTATGATTATAATTTTATGAGTAAATTTAGAAATTAATGCATTATTAAAAAATTTACACATTATTAAACCAATCCCGTGCATAGCACGGGTTTACCACTAGTATCAGTAGACATAATTGGGTTTCACATGTCACGCCCTCAAAATAAACCCATAATAACCATAACATTAACATGCATTTATAAAAGAAAACGAATCATTTGAGTTATTCATCAGAGTATTCTTATTGAAAGACATCACATGTAACATCCTGCAACATCAAAATAAATGCCCTAAGGGCTTACATCTTTCCAAGCTAACACTTGGACACAAAAAGGATGAGTACTAACTCATTTACAAGTTAAGCCCTAGGCTTGAATGTTTACATGAAATCTCAAAAATAACAAAATAAAACATATAACTAAAGACAAGTCTTCAAAATCCCAAACATCAAATCCTTCCAGGCTAAGTCCGTGGAGGTAGCTTATCACCTGAACCTGAAAATGATGTTCCCATAAAGGGTGAGCCACAGCCCAATAGAAAAATACTAAACCAAATATAAACATTGAATAAAGCTATAGCATTCAATAGATGGTTAACCAAGATAATCAATTTTATCATTAAACAGTCTCATGACACTAATGTCTAAGACACATTTCACTTTCCATCAACATGGCTCAGAACCTGGCCAAACTTACAACAGTGAATTATATATCATATTCACATTACTTCCAATATCAACAAAACAAATGAGACTCATGCTCATATCAAAACACTTCATACTTCCCATTTGATACACATTTTAG
This sequence comes from Camellia sinensis, assembly GCF_055761805.1. Lineage (NCBI taxonomy): Eukaryota > Viridiplantae > Streptophyta > Magnoliopsida > Ericales > Theaceae > Camellia > Camellia sinensis. The sequence continues at coordinate 86,334,420 of NC_138974.1, forward strand.
TGCTGTATCAATAATCATGTAAAAACACTTCAATATAATAAGCACACATAAAAATGGTGCTAATGGAGTCCATCCCCTTTCTCCTCCCAAACAAAATCCGGTTTAGAGGTCCATCCCATATCTTCCCCTAAACCGTGGAGTACATCCCCTATCTCCTCCCAAACAATATGCATATGCAATGCTCAATCAATACATGTAATTTCTGTATTAATTCAATAGTCTAAATTTATGACTTAACAAATTGATTAGTTTCAATTTTCCCTAATCCGCATGCAATGTCTACAACAAGCACGACTATCCTCCACCGATAGCCCAAAACAGTTATTTCTAGACTCGAAAAATAAATATACCAACAATTCAATAGGCGAGTGATTTATATTATCCAACTACACCATTTAATCAATAAATTCCTCAATTTCATGGATTTAACCAAATTCCCCAATTTCCTTAAATTAATTACTCAAATCAATTTAGCAATTCAACTAGGGTTTTTTTCCCAAAATTTTCAAAGTGTCCCCAACCTATCAAAATACCAAACTTAGAACAAAGCATATAAAATGGAGTAGGAAAATCCCTACCTCGAAGAAAATAACCCGTATGGAGAAGATGGAGATGAAGACCAAAGACCAACGTGCTCCAAATCCCAAGTTTCTCAGATTAAAACGAAGCCCTCAACTCACTCTAACTTTTTAATAAAGGATCTAAGGTAGAAACTCACTCTAAGTAGATCAATCGAAAGAGAGAAGGTGTGTAGAGGGAGAGAGAGAGATAAAAACACTCCAGGGGCGGTTTTTAAAAAGTTATGAAGGAAAAGTAGGTCAAAAAGTGATCCAAAAAGTGAAATCACGGACTGATATAATCGACTCTACGCTCGAGCGTAGAAAGCCCCGCTCGAGCGTAAGACACAGAATCATGCTCGAGCGTGAAGAAAGCCGCTCGAGCGTCGATTGCACCCTTCCAGAAGTTTTGCAGGCGCTGGCACCCGCTCGAGCGTCAAACTCCCCGCTCGAGCGGAAAAGCAAAAACAAGGGATCACGCTCGAGCGTAAAAACTACCGCTCGAGCGGAAAAACTGCAGAGTAAAATACTGGGAGATGGAAAATCACGCTCGAGCGTCAAAATTCCCGCTCGAGCGGAGAAGCAACAACGAAGGGACCGCTCGAGCGTTAAAACTTCCGCTCGAGCGTGAAGGCCAAAATCTGGGCATCACCTATTGGCATCTAAAATCAACCAACCTGTAACAGACCCGCCCAACACAACCTATACTTCAAATACAAAGAGATTAAAGGACAACAACAACCAATAAGTAATGACAGGATCCACGGAACCTAAGTCCGGATACAATAATTTAAAGAGAAAAGACCGGGGTCGCTATATCACAAATGTAAGAATATCATTAGTTATCATCCTTGGTATGTGGTTGATTTCATACTACTATCTTAGGTTTGATGATAAAACAATTGTTCATCTAACGAATTTGTATAGTGTAGTTTGATAATTTGGCTATGTATACTTTTATTTATTTGACATATGTTCATATGAATCATATCTAAAATAATAAAGAAATTTTTTTGTAGTCTTTGAGCTACTGTTATGCAATTTTTAGAATTTGTTTGTTAATTAGATTTAAATTGTCAACTTTTTACAACCTTATTTGGGAGATTTGTTACAGAAGTTCTTTGTTTTTGACTTTTCTCATCGTTTTGTTAATGATTTGAAGGAATTCGTCTGTAACTTTATGCTTTTGAACATTTTGTTATTCACTTGAGCGTGAAGTGAATAATGAACAGATGTTAATTGGATAAGGAATTATCTTCACTTTGGGAAGGGAATTATTTTTAGCTGTTTGTGTTGTGTTACCAATTAAACAGTAACTTATGGTCAATACCTTGGTTGCGTAGAACAAGATGTGGTTGGTCTAAACAAAGCTCTGTTAAGCGGGATTCAAGGGGGCTACTTACAAAGCTCTGTTAACTGGTAAGTTCTGGTCATGACAAAATTTTTAAATTATGTATTCAGGTTGTCTCATCGCGATCACTTCAGTCGAAGTCTTCTTCGAAGAACGTTTTCACGGTATCTTCTCTCTTTAGCTCTTGTTTTTTGATTCTTACTTGTTGATTTTCGCTTGCATTTCAAGATTCTTATGATTTTTTGGTGGTTTAGTGTGGAGTGAATTGATGTTGAATTTGATATTTTGAAGTTGAATTAGGGGAGCACAATAAAAACATAATAAATGTTGCAGGGGTATACAGGCTGGAATTGCAATGATAGGACATGTGGGGCTTACTCCTCAAGCCATCAGTGTTCTTGGAGGATTTAGGCCTCAAGAGAAAGAATATTGCTATTGTTGTCAAAGTCAAAATCTCTCCTTACTATGCATACATGACATAAATACTTCATAATTTTTGCTGGAAAAAAAAAAAAAACATAAATACTTCATAATTTCATATATAATCAAATATGCTAACACACAAATTTGTATAATTTAGTTTAGTGTTGTGATGCTAAATTGGTTTGGTTTCTGTAGGTTGTTGAGTTTGCCCTGGCTTTGTAGGAAACTGGGTACTTTTCTGTTATTCTGAAATGTGTGCTTGCACTTGTTGCTTCTGCCACTGCAACATCTGCTCTTCGAATCCCTACCATTGGTATTGGGGCAGGGACTTTCTGTAGTGGCCAAGTTAATTGATTCTTTACCTTTCTCTACTACTCCTAATAATGAATTAGACTTGACTGACTTGTGTTGTGTATAATCTTTTTACTTTTATTTGTACATATAATTTGTGATTTGATCTTGTAATTTGCTTTTCAAGTACTAAAATGGGGATTTCAATGATATCATATGTTCATATATTGAGTTTATTCATATAATAAACTTTGAATTTGCTCTCTCTCTCTCTCTCTCTCTATATATATATATATATATTAAAAATAATCTTCTACGGCATATAAAATTATGTCATAAAAAGTGTAATGATTTATGACATACAAGAAAATGCCATAAAAGATTATATACGACATACAAGTATGTCATAAATATATTAAAAATGACCTTTTACGGCATACACAATTATGTCGTGAAAAGTGTGATGATTTATGACATGCAAGAAAATGTCGTAAAATATTATATACAGCATGCAAAGTATGTCATAAACATATTAAAAATAACCTTCTACGGCATGCAAAATTATGCCATAGGAAATATGATGATTTATGGCATGACAAAAATATCGTAAAAAATTATATACAATATACAAAGTATGTCATTAATGTTTAATCTATTACTTTTTACGATGTTACTTGCATGTCGTAAATGATGCTCAATTTTCTACGATGTGTCATATAGCGGCATTTGTTTGCATGTCGTAAAAGAGTTTTTACAATATACATTACAATACATAAAAATTTAATTTTATTGTAATGAACATATATTAGATAAAGTTATTAAATATATGTAATTTTGTAATTCACTTTTGTTTTCGGGAAAGCTTCAATCTCATTGAAAGCTATGGGATATCGAGCCTTCAGGGCCCAAAGCATTCCATATTCATGGACCCATAAATTATTATTATTTTTTAAAATTGCTATATTATTATGAGCCTTCATTTATTTATTTATATTTATTAAGGCTACATCACCTTGGGGAAAGGATGGGGTGAGGATTGGTCACTCACTCTATCCGATATCTATAAACTAAATCAAATTAAAGCTTGTATTTCAATTATTATTATTGTTATTTTATTTTCAATCAATCGATAAGAAATTATTTATAAATAAAAAGAAAATCATTTAGCTCAATCCAACAATCAAACAAGGAAGGAAAAGAAATGATATGACTATACAAGATTATATATTCTATAAGGTGACTAATTTCTTGATGACTATTGTAGTATGAAGATGTGTTGGCTTTCACACCAAAAGCGTAAACTGGAATCATTTTTGCCATTGTCATACTTGGCAACTACCCAATAAGATTCAATCAGAGGTGATTAGACAATAACTTCTTTATGCTTTTATTTCGATGTCATAGACTCATAGTAAATAGATACACTTCATAAATCTGATCTTATATAGTTTATTATGAAGATGTGTTGGCTTTTCACACCAAAAGCATGTACTCAAATCATTTTTGCCATAGTCATACTTGGCAACTACCGAATAAGAGGTGATTAGACAATAACTTCTTTATGCTTTATTTCGATGTCATAGACTCATAGTAAATAGATACACTTCATAAATCTTATCTTATATAGTTTATTATGAAGAAGTGTTGGCTTTTCACACCAAAAGCATAGACTGAAATCATTTTTGCCATTGTCAAATTTGGCAATATCCCAATAAGATCCAACCAGAGGTGATTAGACAATAGCTTCTTTATGCTTCATTTTGATGTCATAGTAAATAGATACAATTCATAAATCTCATCTTGTATATTTTGGTGTCATCACGAAACACTCAATACCCATTCACTCTCTCATCAGTCTGTTGTCATTCATCACTCTTCTCTCTCTCTCTCTCTCCCTCCACCCCCCCCCCCCCCCCCCCCCCCCCCCCCCCCCCCACACACACACACACACACACACACACACACACACATTACACACTTACTTGATAATACATTTCGGGAACGATACAAACAAAACAATAACACACCTTTAAATCTTGGAGGCTTGGACGCTCAACCACTCTTCCATCTATTCTTGGCAAGTGGACCCATCACAACACCCCCACCAAACAAACTGTCCATAACTGAAAAGCCCAATATGTGACTTATAACCAAAACCTTAATAATACCCTATACCTTATCTAATAGGTCCGACTTATTATGTAGTTCTGTGTGTGCATAATAGCAAAGAAATACATAATCATTTTATCAAAGAGTCATACTTCTTTCTAAGAGGTTTAATTTTTTGTAAGAGGTTTAGTTCGTCCCACAACACTCAAGTTCGCTATGAGACCTACTAACCCTCTTACAGTCCCTTCGTCAAAAAGTAGAGACAAAATGATCATGTATTCTCCAACTAATAAAGTGGCGCACCACGTATCATATGAGTAGGATCCCTAACACTCAGGTATGAGGTTGTGGTCTCTCCTTGGATCATGACAATAGTCATACACCTTGTAGTTCCTCTGGACCCATTCCATGGCGGCATACTGCTGGCTGCTCAGCCCAGAAGAGCCCACCGGTGACCCCGACGGAGGGCGGCATGAGGCAGGGCCATCAGCTCTGCAACCACCGAGTTTGAAATTGTTGTACCTACCGATGAAAGGTTCGTATCGATAATCAGCTTTGTATTTTCCATCCTCGGTGGCCCAGGACGAGGCATCCCATATCGATCCATACACCCACATAGGTCTTAATGGAAATGTTGCATCAATCTTTCTAGGGTACCTTCTTATTGGGACATCATCGACAAAGAATCTGGAAAATCAGATCACAAACAAAAAAAAATTATTTGATATTTACAGGTAAAAGAGGAAAGTGAAAGAAGCAGACAAGGTTTGTGTGGCACCACATGATATATATAAAATATAATATCATTGTGCATATTCATGTCATCATACATCTAAAAACAAATCTTTGGAAAATGATTTATAAAACAGAATTTTCATATATATAATATCCAATTAAAAGGATATGAGTGTAACATTCATGAAATTATAAACAATAATGATGAATTATTTTATTTAAAAAATAAATACAATAAAAAAATAAAAAATTCTCATATCAATACCATGCACAGAGATAAAATCAGGATTTTATTATGAGAGGAGCTAAAGATAAATAAATTTTTTTTTATCATATATTCAAACACAAATGTATATATAATACGATATATAAACTATATGTACACATAAAAAAAATTCAAATATTATAAAAGTAATCTCTAATAAGATTAAAAAAAAAAAATTGGGTAGAAAATAAAAAGAGAATATAAGATGATGAGGGCCGGCCCTGGGCTAAGGCTGGTGAGGCCTGTGCCTAGGGCCCAAAAAATTAGGCCAAAAAAGGGTCCCAAATTTAGTCTTGCACTATATTAAAAACTTAAAATAACACAATTCTGTTTAATTAATTTAAGCCATTTTAAAGGGGGCTCAAAAAATCTATTTGGCCAAATTGATAAAAGGCTCAATTAAAAAATATTTATAAGTTTTAGTTGTTAGTCCAATTAAAAAAATAAAATATAAAATATATGTATATGTATTAGTCATTAGCCTAATTTTGTGTAGCCTATTTTTTTTTTCTCTCTTTATGGCTCAATTATGTGTTTTTTAGTATTTTTTTAAAAAATATTTTACACAATTTTTATTTATTTATTTTGTAGATATATCTAATTTAGATGCATTTAAAAATTATAATATATATATATATATATTTTTAAAAACGTTACCAAATACATATATATATATATATAAATATGAATGACAAACTCAGACAATTATTTTTGAAAACTCTAAACCAAGCAAAGTGATTTTTATTTTTATTTTTTATAAATATCTAAAAAGGCCTCAAAAAATTATTTCACCTTAGGCCTCCGGAAACTCAAGGCCAGCCCTGAAGATGATAGAAGAATATAATACATATATTTTATATTGAGAGGCTATTTTATTTATAAAATAAGATATATATATATATATATATATATATATTTAAAATGTTAATAATAAATAAATTTTTTCACAAAAACAAAAAAATCATAACCTCCTATAGTCTTCTTCCTATTCCGTCACTACCAGATGCGTCAAACAAATATACATGGATGAGAACTAAAGTTGAAACTTCCATTTTTTTTAGTCGACAACAATTTTGTCTTTATCCCCCAAGGCCCAATTCAAAATTTTGGTCTTTTATGCCGTCAATGCATTCCCACACGTCATTGTACAATTGGAAGTGTAGTAAAGTATGACACATGAACAGTGTCACATGAAATTTAAGGCCTGTCGGATTGTTCCCAACGGACTCCCAATTCATCATATGGTTAAGAAAATACAAAATTTGAAGTCAGAAAAGCAGTACTTATATGTGTGTAAAGAATGAGAGAATTGGTATTTTGTGGAAGTGAAATACTAACATGATTTCATTGGGATTCCACAGAATAGCATAGTTGTGGAAGTTTTGTGTGGGATCAAACCAAAGATGAAACTTCATCTCTCTTCCTATGATGTTTCCGTCTCCACTTCCTTTGATATAGACATTCGTCTGCAATACATAAGGCTTATCCGGTGTCGTTCCCAGAAACTCTATATCAATCTCGTCATGGTTTCCTGGATGTGCTTCGTTGTTTGAAAGCTGCCATTAATCGTTATTAATATTTTTAACTTCCACAAACTAAACATAGTAACTAAATAGAGAGATGAAGAGATTTTTTTTAGACCCAAAAATTTATTTGTTTTCAAATTTCTCAATTTCTAGTCTCAAAATCACTCACAACTATGAGGTTTTTTTTTTTTTTTTTTTTTTTTTTTTTTTTTTTTTAAATTTATTTATTTTTAGAGGGGAACTATTGAGTTGTTTATTAAACATTTCATTTTTTGAGCATCTTATAAAATTCAGTTATAAAATTGATCTCTGAGACAAGAGGATGGATCCACATGTGCAAATAGTGCATGTAGTGAGTATTTTGAAATAGGGTAAATTATAAACACACCCTTGAGATTTACTTAAATTACAAATTATCCCTATGGTTTTAGAAATTACATTATGCCCTTAAAGTTTCTAATTTCATAACAAATAAATCATTTTATTAATGAATCATCAAGTTAATAAACAGTTTTTAATAATGTTAAAATTTTATTTCAATTAATAATTCAGATTATTTTATTATTGTATAGGTGAACAGTTAGAAATTTCATTTTTTCAATTAATTCTGTTAAATAAAAAATTCTGACAGGAAGGTATTTGTAATTTTTCAAATCACAGGAAACAATTCGTATTTTAAGCAAACTTTAGGGGTTGTATTTGTAATTTACCCTTTGAAATAAGACTATAGATAAATTTGGAAACGGAAGATTTCTTGAATCGAATTCTCACATAAAATGATGTAATCACTCCTGCTGTATAACCAGATTGAACTTTGACATCAGCACCAAAGTATCCGGATTGATATGCATCAAGAGACTTGTACCCACTTCCTGTTTTAGGAAATTAAGGCAACAAAAATAATTATGTTAATTGTGGCCCTAAAGCTGAATTAAAAACAATTAAGACAATTGAATATATGATATGAAAAATGAACACATGAGATGGAAGATAATCTAAGTTTTGTAAGACCTCACCTGAGTTTCTATCAAGCCAAATTGTCAATGAGCCCTGATCCATATTTTGGTGCTGAGGACCCCAAAGATTTCTGAACCCTTGATTGAACCCTATGGAACCAACTTTGGAACTAGGGTAGTAGCCAGGTGAAGGTGGTCCCTGTGCATTGCTTGAAGGGAACATGAAAATGAGAAGAAGAGAGAGAAAGAGAGCCATGAATAATAGAGGATATTGAGGAATAAAGAAGAGAAACTGTTTGGTTATATGGAAGAATGAGATTAAATGCAAGCAACTGTAAGAAAATGAAGGCAGGTATGTGCATGGAGTGTGGCCAATGCAGTTAGTATAAATAAGGGGATGAGTGGGTCCCACCTTAGGATTAAAGGTGATAAGGAGGTTGAGGGGGAGTTACACTTGTAGACAAAATAAGAAACAATCTATGATCCATGATATGGACAAGAAATGATCAACCTGCATGTAACTTATTTGTATTAATTCACTCTTCCTTTTGTGAAAAGAATTTGCTTTTATGAGGAAACTTGTTAGTTAGGGTTTCTTACCTGAGAAAGAAATGACTCTTTTTGAGAAGCCATCGATGGACGGCATTAAGTGGTTATTGCTTAGGATTTTGGGCAACGTTTTGCTTTTGTCGCAATTTATGCTTTTATATATTGATAATAGTTTTTATGAAAATTTAAAGTTGTGTGAAAATGTTGAACTACTGTTATTTGATATGTCATATTGTAGAGATCACATGTGTATTAAAAACCAATATAATTTAACAATTTTAATCATGTAGTCTTATACATTTAAAATTTAATATACTCGTAATATGTTCCAAAATTTGGTTGAATCAAATGATTAAAGTCATTCAGATCAAACTACAGTTTTAAAGATTAATGCAACTAGGCATATGGAATTCCTTTTCTACAATATTAATACTTGAATTGTCTCGCTTCGAATTTTAGGATTTATGAAACAACTTTCAATAAAAAATAATTATATTATGTTTGGTTTTTGTAATTGGACGTTGGATGCTCTGATGTACAATTTGCACAATATTTTAATTGAACATTTATTTTTTTGATAAATTAGAAATTTTATTTTATTTTGTGAAAAATATTATATTTTTATCAAAATTATTTTGTGTGCACCGAAATTCAAGGCAAGATATAAGCAATCAAAACAAAATTCCATGTTTTCCTTATAGAAAACTGTGTAAAACAACAATCTACAAGACTGACTAGAGAACAATCCAACATGAGAACCATTTAGGTTAATTTTAATTTTTTTACAAAAATTATTTAAGATTGCCTATGACACGGCACAAACGTCTAAACCTTTCATTTACGTGAGGCCAATGAGCAAAGATCCTCTAGAGTGATTTTTCTTTAAAGTTTCCTAAAGTGCTACAGTGTATGGTTGAGATTTACTGGCAAGTCACATCAATTTTTTTGATGTGACTTGCTAGTAAATCTCAACCACACAATATAGTACTCTAGGAAACTTTAAAAAACTTTCACTCTAGAGGATCCTTGGTGGAGGCATGTGAGCTTCACAAATGATTGACTTTGTGACCTGAACAATTTAGATTATTGTAACATGCCTGTAAATACAGACAATATCCTCTGCTTCATCAAGATTATGAGGGAATCCAAATCCTACTGGATAATTTTTCGTACTTTAAATTTAGTAATCATCATCATATATTATGTATGAAGAATGTGCAGTGAAAAGTCAAGTAAAATTAGACTGCCGTAACAGTCGGTTGATTTAAGTCAAGTAAACTTTTGACAAAATTAGACTGCCGTATGGTTTAATTTTCAAATTAACTTTCGAATCAAAAAAGCAAAAAAACATATTTGTTAGAGATCAAGTTTCATACGTAAACATTAGATTTACGGACAATCAATAACAGTATAGCACGTGATCTCAAAAGTTTATTCTCTCCCTCACGTGATTACCTCCCCATTCCCTTGATCCAGTTTAGTATAATTTATTGCAAGTAAAAAATTGATAATTAGAAAATAAAAAATAAAAAATATTTATTTTTCAATTTCTAAATAATCAATATTTTTCAATTTATTTAAACTATTTCTACCTAAAAAATTATAAACAAAAACGGTACTAAACAATTTTATACAAATTCTTAAAATAAAATGACTTATAATCACCCTATAATCCACGCCAAACACCCCCTTCTGGTTTCTGTCCCAGCATCATGAAGCGAATTGCATTCCCTATCGCTCAGCACCCGTCAGTGACCATCCCTGCTCTCCCCAACCATCACCAACCACCGTCCCTGCTTCCATGAACATCGACCACCGACCACCGACCACCACCGCCTCCTATCTTGCGCCTGCAACAGCTTTTCTATTGGTAGTGACGCTAACGCTGTGTTTGGTTGGCGGATTTGAGGAGGAATTTGAAAAGGGTAAGGGAAAAGTTAGGTGAAATGTGAATAAAATATACTTACATTTCACCTAATTTCACACACCTTTTCCCTTTCCCTTTCCAAATCCCTCCCCAATTCCCCCAACCAAACATAGCATACCTGTTCCGAAACATATTTTGATCAAATCAATTGCATATTTGATTTTATTTCTAGATGAGATTAGATTCGAATCAAATTTCCGGTTTTGAAATTTGCAGAACACACTTCTCAATTAATAAGTCTCTTGGGTTTGATTTTACTTTGTTCTGTTCTTCGTTACTTTTCATTTCGAATTTCCTTTTCAGTCTGTTGATTTTTTGTGTTGGCGTTTTTGAGCGGTTTTACAATTTTTGATTCCATGGCAGTAATTATTCCATGGAAGAATCTGTTGTGAGTGTTGCGGATCGGGGGCACACCAGGGAACTCAAACAAGCAATAACACACAAGATTTAATGTGGTTCGGCAAGTCGCCTACGTCCACGGGCAGCGGATTTACTATATTGAACAAAATGGTAAGAATTACAACACTCTCTGTAATTCTCTCTCTCTCTTTGCTCTCTAAGCATCTCAGTTATATTCTCAACTCTCCTTAGCTTCTCTATATATAGAGATTACAAATGCAAGAAACTGAGCTGGCTGCCAGCCCATTGTTGTGCTTTCGGTGGCTTTCCAGATTGAAGCTTCACATGGCTTCTCTCATGGCCTCATGGCCAACTCACATGGCCTCATGGCTTCCCCACCATGTAGCTGGCTGCCACTTTCCATCACATGACCAGAATCTGTAGCCAATATTCAACAAATCTCCACCTTGGCGAGGATTCTCTTATCCAACATAGTGATCGATCAACACTGCCATGCACCCGAAGGTGCTCAGTTCCAAGAGATGTTGACCAAGTCCAAACAATGTTGGAACTTGATCCCAGAAACTACCTTTGTGAGCATATCGGCCGGATTATCTGCAGTACCAATCTTTTGAAGCAGAATATCCCCTTCATTCACAATTTCTCGGATGAAATGGAAACGGACATCAATGTGCTTGGTGCGGGCATGATGAACCTGGTTCTTTGCCAAACAAATGGCACTCTGACTGTCACAAAACACCTCACGTGCTTCTGACCAATTCCCAAGTCTTCAATCAACCCATGTAGCCAAATAGCTTCCTTAAAGGCTTCCGTCACTGCTATGTACTCTGCCTCTGTAGTAGACAAAGCCACCGTTGACTGAAGCGTTGACCTCCAACTTATCGGCCCTTTAGCAAGCGTAAATAAATACCCTGTTGTTGACCGGCGTTTGTCTAAGTCACCAGCATAATCTGAGTCCACACATCCTTCCAAATTCTGCCCGAGTCGGTTATCTCTCTCGAACTTCAATCCCAGATTGACCGTGTCATGTATGTACCTTAGGATCCATTTCACTGCCTGCCAGTGATCTTTTCCTGGATCATGCATATACCTGCTTACCATACTCACAGCATGCGAGATGTCAGGCCGTGTACAAACCATAGCATACATTAATGCACCAATTGCATTTGCATATGGAACCTGTGCCATATGCTTCCGTTCTTCTTCTGTGCGTGGAGACAACGAAGCACTAAGCTTGAAATGAGGGGCCAATGGTGTACTTACAGCTTTGGTTTTCCCATTGATGCCAAATCTGTCTAACACCTTTTTCAGATACTGGGTTTGTGTCAGACAAACCGTGCCCTTCTTCCTGTCTCTCTTGATCTCCATGCCAAGAACTTTCTTTGTTTCTCCCAAATCCTTCATTTCAAACTCCCTTGCTAATTGTGTCTTGAGTTTGTCAATCTCCACCTTGCTCGTAGATGCAATCAGCATATCATCTACATATAAGAGCAAATAGATGAAGGAACCGTCGGGAAGCTTACGGAAATATACACAATGATCAAATTGACTTCTTGTGTATTTTGTCTCCATCATGAACCGATCAAATCGCTTGTACCACTGTCTCGGGGATTGCTTCAATCCGTACAACGATTTGTTCAGCTTATAGGCCCAATTCTCTTTTCTAGCAATTTTGAAACCATTTGGCTGGGACATGTATATCTCCTCTTCAAGATCTCCATGTAAGAAGGCAGTTTTGACGTCGAGTTGGGCGAGCTCGAGATCAAACTGTGCAACCAAAGCTAACAAGATGCGAATAGACGTGTGCTTCACAACATGTGAGAATACCTCATTGTAGTCTATTCCTTCCTTCTGAGCATAGCCTTTAGCTACCAATCTAGCTTTGAATATGATGTTGTCTCTGCCTGGAATGCCTTCCTTCTTGGTGTAAACCCACTTACACCCAATTGCTTTCTTACCTTTTGGAAGTTGCACCAACTCCCAAGTCTGGTTCTTGTGAAGTGACCCGATCTCTTCATCCATAGCCTCCTTCCATTTGACACTTTCTGCATTATGCACGGCTTCTTTGAAAGTGCAAGGAACATTGTCTTCAATGATTGGAAGTGCATAGGCTACCATATCGGTCATCCAACTGGGTTGCTTAGTAACCCTTTTTCCTTTCCTGATTGCAATGGGTTCTGATTGTTGCGGAGCCTCTGGATCTTCATTTTCATCTGAACTCTCTTCAGAGCTATCCTCTGAGACTTCTTCAGGATGGTTGATTGGCTGACTAGTCTTTGCTGGAGTCTCAAACTCCACCTGCACTGACTTCTTCAATGCTTCCTCATTCTGTTGAGGATCTGGTTGCTTCAGCATTGCAGACTCATCAAAGGTAACGTCTCTTCTGATGAGAACTTTCTTTGATTCAGGGCACCACAGTCTGTATCCCTTGACACCGTCACCGAAGCCCAAGAAGATGGCTTTCTTGGCTCTTGGATCCAACTTAGATTCTGTAACATGAAAATATGCTGGACATCCAAAGATACGTAACTGATCATAATCAGTAACTGGGACTCCTTACCATACCTCCATGGGAGTCTTCCCATCTAATGCTGCAGTAGGTAGTCTGTTGACAAGATGACGAGCATAGTTCAATGCCTCACCCCAAAATGCCTTGCTCAATCCAGACTGTGACAGCATACACCGGACTTTCTCCACCAAAGTGCGGTTCATGCGTTTTGCAACTCCATTGTGCTGCGGTGTTCCAGGAACTGTGAAATGTCTCACTATCCCTGCATTCTGGCAAACCTCAAAGAAGGGATCTGATGTATATTCTCCACCATTGTCAGATCTGAGCTTCTTGATCAGTCTGCCTGTCTGGGTCTCAATTATCTTCTTCCACGTAAGAAAGATGTCTAAGACTTCATCTTTGTGTTTCATTGTATAAATCCAAACTCTTCTAGAGAAATTATCAATGAACGACACAAAGTAGTGTTTACCTCCCAACGAAGCAATCTTGGAAGGACCCCATACGTCGGTGTGGACGTAGGCTAGAATCCCTTTGGTACGGTGAATTGCAGTACCAAACTTGATTCTTGTTTGCTTGCCCAATACACAATGCTCGCAGAACTCAAGCTTCCCCGTCTTGGCGCCTTTCAACAGGCCTTGCTTTACCAACCCTTGTAAAGCCTTTTCACCGACATGCCCTAGGTGCATGTGCCAAAGTTTGGAAGTGTCTGATGCATCATCTTCTGAGCTGGAACTGGTGGAGACAGCCACTCTCCCTGTGACTGTAGAGCCATCTAGGAAATATAAATTTCCCTGTCGAGTACCTTTCATTGCAACCAATGCTCCTCGAACAACTTTAAGGACTCCACCTTCCATGGTTACTCTGTAACCTTTGGAGTCTAAAACTCCCACTGAGATGAGATTCTTGGTTAGATCTGGTACATACCGTACATCTTCAAGAATTCTGATTGTTCCATCATGGATCTTCAGTTTAATTGTTCCAATCCCCTTTGTCTGGCAAGCTTGGTCGTTGCCCATCAGCACAACTCCTCCATCGAACTCTCGTAAGCTCGAGAACCACTGCTTGTTAGGACACATATGGAATGAACATCCGGAATCTATTATCCATTCATCAGACTGGCCATATGATGAACCTGTGAAGGCTCCTCCTTCATCATTATCTCCATCTTGTGCAATATTCACCTTCTCTTCTGTCTTGTCTTTATTTGGACAATCTTTTGCCCAATGCCCTTTCTGGCGACAAGCTGCACACTCGTCTTTTGCAAGACGTCTTTTGTCTGAAGGTTTCCCCCTTGATTTTGAGCAAGACTTTCCTCGCCCTGTATTTCTTCTGTTATTTGTTCTGTCTCTGACTGTTAATGCCTCGGATGTTGAGTCCCTGTTTGCAGACTTATCTTTCCTTCTGAACTCATTGTTCACCAAGGCGTTTGCAACATCAATATACTTGATCTTCTCTTTACCGTACAGTAAAGTAGTAGTGAGATGATCATACGAGTCAGGCAAGGAATTTAACAATAACAGTGCTTTGTCTTCATCACCAACTTGATTATCCAAATTCTTCAAATCCGTAATAATTTTGTTGAAGTTATTTAGGTGTTCGTTCATCGAAATACCTTTAATGTAGTCGAAACGAAACAACCTCTTCCTCAAGTAGAGCCGGTTCTCAATGCTCTTTGTCATGAACTTATCTTCCAGCGCCTTTCAAAGCTTCTTCGCAATATCATATTCTGTAAAGGCATACTTCTCCTCTTTTGCAAGGCAAAGTCGGATGGAACTGCAGGCCAGGAGATTCACCCTCTCCCATTCTATCTCGTCCAGGTCATCTGGTTTGTCTCCCAGAGTGAAGTGCAGGTTCATTTGGACAAGCATATCCTTAACTTCGCATCTCCACATGCCGAAGTTGCTGCTTCCATCGAACTTCTCTACCTCGAACTTGGCATGGGACACCGGGGTCCAATGCCTAGAAGTGCTTGCACTGGCTGAATTACTTACGGACTCGGTTGATCTAGATTCTGTCATTTTTTAGAAACTTCAATTCAAAAAACTGACCGTACAGATGTGTCCGGAATACTCCAAATAGTTGGGAAGCACTATTGGATCGTCAAAAACGGACTCCGAATGGCTCCGATCTGGCAAAAACACTTTGGACGGGTCAGATCTGCAGAATCTGGTGCGCCTGAGAAGCACCAGATTTTTCTCCGGTTCGGCTGGCGTCTGGCTGACGTCAGTGGCTCGGTCAGCGGCTCGGTCAGCGGCTCAGGCTTGGTCAACGCGGCTCCGGCTCAACGGCTCGGCTTCGATCGGCTGATGACGTCGGCTGGCGTAGGCGCGTGCGGCGCGTGTCTGCGCGTGAACGCACGCGTCGTCTACCTCTGAAAGCGCGTGCGGCGCGTGCGTGAGACTGGGCCGACACGCCGACTCTCTTCACGGCGCGTGGGGGCGCGTGCAACGACTGGGCCTCACGCGCCAACTTCCAGAGGCGCGTGATAGCGTGTCCGGCCTCCGTTGGGTGTCTGCTTTATAGTTCTGGACTCCTCTCGGGGAGTTCTTCCTCCTGGTATGGTCAAAAGTGGATTTTGAGCACTTCGAAATCTAGGCACTTTCGGGAAAAATTCGATTTTTCGCAACCCGAGCTCTGATACCAATTGTTGCGGATCGGGGGCATACCAGGGAACTCAAACAAGCAATAACACACAAGATTTAACGTGGTTCGGCAAGTCGCCTACGTCTACGGGCAGCGGATTCACTATATTGAACAAAATGGTAAGAATTACAACACTCTCTGTAATTCTCTCTCTCTCTTTGCTCTTTAAGCATCTCAGTTATATTCTCAACTCTCCTTAGTTTCTCTATATATAGAGATTACAAATGCAAGAAAATGAGCTGGCTGCCAGTCCATTGTTGTGCTTTCGGTGGCTTTCCAGATTGAAGCTTCACATGGCTTCTCTCATGGCCTCATGGCCAACTCACATGGCCTCATGGCTTCCCCACCATGTAGCTGGCTGCCACTTTCCATCACATGGCCAGAATCTGTAGCCAATATTCAACAGTGAGTTTGTGTGAATGGGGGTCGGTGGTGTTTATAGTGTTTGTTTGTGGTAATGGACGGAATGGGGAAAAAGAACAAAGTAGAGAGGTAAGGCCGCGTTTGCGAGGGAAATAATCATTGTCGGTCTCACCTCGTTGCTTACATGGTTGATTCCAATTGGTTGTCCGTAAATAAGGGGTTCAAGTCTCAGCCGTTTATAATTTAGAGTAATATAGAGATGAGAAAAATTAGGCATTATGAAATTTTTTTTTCATGAAAATGATAATGAAAGATTTATGATTTTTGAATTATTTTTATTAGTGTGTGACATTTTATTTTAAATGTAATTTAAGAGTTACAAAACTTTTATGATTATTTTTATGAAAGGTTTTGTATGATACGTAACATTGTTGTATAGAGATTCAAAAGTTCGATTAAATTTTTTATCAAATATTTTATATAAGTGTGAATCCACAACACACTATTATAAAAACAGATAAAGATTACATTTTTTTGGTGTGATCTATGTTATTTAATCACACTTTTAAGTTTTGTTAAAGTGTGATCTTTAGAGACGTGATTAAAAATTGTCATTTTTAATTACACGTTCTAAGTGTGATTAATAACATTTAGATCACATCTTTTACGTGTGATTAAAAACTAATAAACTTGTGATAAACATTTAGATCACATTTTTTAAGTGTGATTAATAACATTTAGATCACATCTTTTAAATGTGATTAATTACTAATAAAACTTGTGATGATAAACATTTATATCTGTAGACGTCCCCCGAACTCCCCGGGAGGATGAGTCTCGTTCTGTTCATATGGGCTTACTATAGTTCGGACTCTCAAATTGTCACGGTTCTAAATCTGAACCAAAGAATCCAAATCCGGCAAATCGTTTTGGAAAACAGATTTTTGTAAAGAAGTGCCAAACATGGACTGTTTTGCCAGATACAGAGTCGCCATCTAAATATTTTATTTTGGGAGAATTTAGGAAACCCTGACTCATTTGCCTAAGGCCACGTGTCCGTCATCACCAAAGTTGCTTCGGCTCGGGAACTTGGGTACGATTGGGGAAGGTCAGCTATGAGCACCCCATCTCGCGCGATCCGAAGATCGGCCTCTACTAATTGTGATATTCAGTTTTGAAAACATTATGCGTTCTTATTTCGGTTATTAGCCTAAATTTACTATGTGATGCGCACAGCAAAACAAGTATAGACTAGATCGCCTAATTTAGAACAAAGCATTGCATATCCGTTTGTTTGGAAAATGGTTTGAAGTTTGCTACTCGCAAGTAGGCTAAAATACAGATTTCAATGAATTGTCCCAATTCAAGCAATCCAACCTTCACCCACAGGCATTCAGGCAGTTATATCACATAAACAATTAGCCTCATGGTAAGCATGTTATCATGGCAGTCACTCACACACATGCAAGGATGCTAAAGTATAAACACTTACCGAGTACTCCGAGCCAAAACAGAAACTAGTTAGAAATCAATGCATGATCCTAGTTCATGTTAAGATGGCTAATGCAACATATGCAAACTGCAACTAGAAATAGGCTCGGCTATCCTAAGAATGGCATATGAGATGCTACAACTAACACGTATTCAACTTAGAATTGAAATACAATGCAGTTACTATGATGCTCCGAGCCCGGTGCATGCAATACAGATGAATGATGCAAACATGCAAGAATAAGTATGCTAATTGAAACATGTCCTAATCTAACCATCGTAAGCTGGTAAATAAAAGAGAGAAAGACGTAGGGTTGTAAGACATGCATCACACTCAAGCACACTTATTACACAATTGCCCTCACTCGGAGGGTCCGAATAAATATTACACAACCAAATGAATACTACTAAATTAATTATTATAGAATTTCTAATTAATTAACAAATTAAATGCAGGAGGGTGGCTGCAGCCCTGCCTCGAAATGCGTGGATGATGCATGCTCGATCTGCCTTGCCCGAAAACTCGGTACCATGCCATTGTTGCCTCTGTTTACACTGTTTTGCTCCTCTGAAAATTGCACAAGTCCCAAGGTACACTCCATGGACACTGTGGAACACCACCGATCAAGGGGGATAACCATCGGCCAAAGGGAGTTGGTCATCGACCAATTATGGAGCTCTCGGCCACAAATATTTGGTTGGTCAGCAGTATAGATGGTCGGCCGACCAAATATTCTTGCAGAAACCTGTTTTGACAGCAGCAGAGGACAGACAAGGCATGGCAAAGTATTTTCAAAGCAATGTTTGCACCAACACCCTCCTTATCATATTCGTGACTCAAAGGAGGATGGTCCTCGACCCTCGGACCACTAATCGCGCATTTCAATGAGTGATGGCCCAAGAAGCCAAAGCATGCAATTTAATATTAGAATGAAATGCATACAAACAAACACGGGGCCTAACCTCAATCATGGTTAATCAAAAGGCAAGGCATGCATGCCAAATACAACCTAAGCATGTGAGCTAAGTATGTAACATGAGCATCAAGCAATGTATACTAGGCACACAACCTAAGCTAACAAGCATGCAAGGCACGGAACCAAGCCCAAGGACTTAAACTATGGTCATGTGACACATGGAGCAAATGACCAAAGTGAAACAAAACAGCCCCAAATCATGCCAAAACAAGGTCAAAGACACACCTAGATGGCATCTAAATGGCCTAATTCTAAAGGCATGCAAAAGGGGCCAAACATGGAGCATAAGACACCAACCTCTTAAAGAATTAAAGGAGCATCAAATGCAAGCATACAAGCATGCCATAAGGACTGAAATGACACGGCAAGTGGTTCCGAACCACTAAAATAATGCAAATAGAGCATGCTAGAGGGTCCAATAGTCAAGGCCTACAAGGGAGATTACATGGTAGCTATACAAAGAAAAGCATGGATGACCCAAACAACCAAAAACAGTCCTCAAGCACACTAAAACATGCATAAAAGCTTCACAAAGCCAAGCCAAAACAAGTAAGCATAGTGGTCTAAATGCTAGATACATGTTAAGGCAATTTCATGGCATTACAAGACAAGTATGCAAAGAAAGCATGGTGTGTCTAAACCAACTTAAAACAGTGCTATATCATGGCAAAATAAGCACAAATAAAACTTAAGACATGGCCAACATGAATTTAAAAATGGTGCTCACACATGAGGCTAAAATGGCACTTTTTGAAGACAACAAGGAGAGGGGATGGCCCTCTCCTTCTTAGGACCTTAAACCACCATCCTCACCACTGAAATCCCTTAAGATTTCAGTGGTGAGGAGGCCCAAACAAGGTGGTCCCGAAGCTCACCAAAAATAGCACAAAATGGGGCCAAACAAGGCCTAAGAGGGGATAAACAACCCCAAACACAAAAGTGACCTTAAACAACTATTTAAAGAACTAAAAAAAAAAAGACTTTTTTCAGTTATAAGTTAAGCTCAAAACAGCATGCAAGACAGGCTAAAAGTGTGTGTAAAAACGGGGGATTTAAGGCTTAGAAACTCACCCTTGAAGACCTTCTTCAAAACCAGCACTCCAGCAGATTTTTCTGAGTCAAAACCAAGTCTTGAGCCCCCACAAGACCCTCCAAGAACCTTAGATGAATGGTGGAGGTGTGTGCTTAGGAGTTGGGGTGCAAAGGGGTCAAGAACCAAGCACTTTGGAGGCTTGGATGTAGAGATATCAAGAGAGATATATGTTTTTGTCTTGGACAAATTTCTTAGAACCCTTGCAATGGAAGAGGAGCTCTTCTTTTATAGAGGAAGAAGTGTCCAAGCTTCTCTTAGAAGCTTGGAGCAAAAAGGGCCAAGAAGGGCCAAGCTTCTTGAAGAAGCTAGACAAAGGGTTCAAGCTTCTTGGAGAAGCTTGACAAAAGGGTCAAAAGGTTCAAGCTTCCTCAAGAAGCTAAAACCAAAGGTTCAAAAGGTTCAAGCTTCCTCAAGAAGCTAAAACCAAGGGTTCAAAAGGTTCAACCTTCCTCAAGAAGCTAGAACCAAGGGTTCAAAAGGTTCAACCTTCCTCCAGAAGCTAAAACCAAAGGTTCGAAAGGTTCAAACCCCCCTCAAGAAAAGGTCTCGGCCAGAAAAAGTGGCGATTGACCAAAATCAGTGGCCGACCGACCAAACACAATGCCAACCGACCATCAATAGTGTCGACCGGCCATCACCAATGGCCGGTGGCAAGGAAACAAGGCCGGTGGCCTCAAGCCATGGCCGGTGAGGTGTGGGGATGGCCTATAAGCTATTTTTCACCCTCAGAAGCAAAACAAAAAGTGTTTGATGCAAAACCAAACACAAAATGAACAAGTCGAGAGGTCTTGAGGTAAGGCGCGTAGCCGAAACCTCCGAGAACTCAAGACGAACACAAACAAGGGTAATCATCGAGTGTTCAAACGATGACGTCCAAGTCTTAAGGACAGTAAAAAATGAGGTGTCTACAATATCACAGATTGTAAATGTGATTAATACCTAATAAAACCTGTGATTAATAATGAGATAAGATCACATGTTATATGCATTTCTCATCACAATTAATGCGTGTGATAAAAAAAGGATTCGACATATTTGAAGAATAATCAATATTATTTTTGTACACGTATTTCAAGAATGTAATACATGCTATATATTATACTTTGAATCACAATCACATATTGAATGGAATAACATTATATATTTTATAAATGAAAGTTAAATATGCTCAAAAGTAAATACAAAGGAATTAAATAAAAAGTTTTAAATTGTGCTTACATATATTAAAAAAAAAAAAAACTTGAAAAACTAAGTTTTTGAATTCTTTGACCATATTTTGCATCTCCTCAAGAAATTTCTAATCTGAAAAATAAAAATACAAATTAATTCAGAAACCGCCAGAAACATATATGATTAAACTTATCATTTGTAGAGACTGTTTTAGTCTCACAAAAGAAATTTAATGATGAAAAAGGTTACAATGATCATCAAATACAACAATAAAGCTAAGGACCAAGGCCGGAAATTGAGAGTTATCATGAAGTGCCAGTGCTTTCTCAATAAGTCATATATTCCTCAATAAGTCACACCTCAATAAGTGATTATATATTTCTTATCAACTAAAGAAATTGTTTATTAGCAATTTAAAGAACGGAAGTTATATCATATTTGCATGTTGGATTTCAACTCATATTTTTTACTACGAAATTAATCCATTCAACTCGCACTTCATCAAGTTCGGTTTCCGTATAAGTTTTTTTTTCATTGAACTGCAAGAGATTATTTAGAAACAATTAGATAATAATGTACAAATATCATGAATAAAATAGTAATAAAAGTTAGAATTTATCTAGCATTTTGTTTTCTTAGGATGTTTTGATCTCTAATAAGGTCTTTCATATATCTCATTACATAAAATCCACATTCCACATTTGTGGGTTGCTGAGGGGATTACATGAAAGCATTTTCATTATTATTAGAAACTACACATAAAGCGTTATGATCAAGTTGAACAACAATTAGCACAAATATAAGTATGATAAAATTAGAGAAAATGATATTGGTTACCTGAACTACTTTCCAAACTGGATTGGTCCTTCTTCTCCTTTGGGTAGTTTCATAAATTTTCAAAGAACTTTACAAAAAAAATTTCAAAAGTCACAATATTTTTAGATTAACTCATATTGCTTAAAAATGTACAAACAAACCAAATTTACATGTTTATTACAATTTCAAGGCTTGTGTTTATTTTAGAATTAATTGGATCAAGCAAGTATAATCATCAATGTTAGATCAATGATTAACAATATCTAATGGCACCTACAATTGAACAAGTCACAAGTATAAGCTTAATAAGTTTATTATCCTTGAAACAGATGAAATATATAGTTTTAGATAATTACCCAATATTATAAGGAATTAAAATCAATTGCTCTAGCATAGTCTCCTCTAATCTTCTTGCAAGCAACACTGATTTTGATTTCTCCCCAGCCATAGTTTTTCCACTAACGACACAAGGGGTTAACAAATACAAATTGTTTCCTCCAATTGGAAGTCTTCAACACCTGATGGAGATGACTAATAAGAGAAATAAATATTAATTAAAATCATAATTCATAAAATCTGCAGAAATAGCTATTGATGTAGTAAATTTTCCTTACCTTATGTACAACATGATACATGTAACAGATAATTCTTTTACATGACATATGTACTCCATATATACTCTTTGAAGTTGGATATTGATCTCCTCCCCAAATATGTTTTTCTCTAGTGGAATGTGCATGGCTTCATCATACTTGATATACTCGACTAATGAAACAAAAGATTGAATAGGCTCTTGATATTTTCCACATTCAACATTAATTAAAGCTCCCTAAGTTTAAAATTTTCAAAATAAAGAAATATAAGTCAACTTCAATTTTAAGAAAGTGTAATAAAGTTTCTAAGTTTGAATATTTTACCTCATCATCGACAAATACAAGATTTTTGGGCCAAGCAACAAAAAATCCCACTGCTTGTCCAATAATAAGCATCTCATCTGGGATAGGTATAGGAAGTGGGGCATCTTTTTGAATAGCAACTTGAATCAACACACGTACATTGGATTCTCCTAATGGCACTGTACAAATGGCTTCATTGGGTTCAATTCTCTCATACATCATACCATGAGCAACAATATTTTCAATGGAACCTACCGCGAGTTTACACGGTTTGCCCTATAACACACAAAGTTAACAATGGAACTTCTAAGAATATCACTAACGATATTATAAATTATAACAACATCAGTATATAAAAACTGCACACCTTTCTCTTATTTTGTTTAGGATCTTGAAGGCTGTTAGGTTTTTATTTTTGGCAACCCTGTTTGACAAAACTCTTTTAAGTTGTATTTGTTTTCGCACTTTTTATTTCAGTGAGGCTATAAGTGTTTAGATGCGAATCCAACCCGAATTGTGCCTTGCAGAGAAGTTGTATTGTTAATACTTTCAAGATTGCCACTTCGCAGATTATGACGGGGATCGAGCTGCCTGGTTAGCTCGCGGGGGTTGAGGGGCAGCGCCCCCGAAGCAAAATGCAAAATAGCATTCAAAGTTGCCTGTCCGCCCTTGCTCGCTTGAGCGAAGGCTGCGTCTGTGTAAAAACCTGAAAGAGATGAATGTACGCTCGAGTGAAGGGTGCGTGGCTCGAGCGAATCCACTTATGGAAAACACGCGTTTTTGGTTCCTCGCTCGAGCGAGAGAGTCTTCGCTTGAGCGAGCCTCGCAGCTCCAGATTTCTATAAGTACGAGTTTCTATCAGATTTTAGGATTACTTCTCCAGATCTTCTTCTTGGGTTCTAAGGTTTATATTTGGAGATATTTTGCTAGTTTTCTTTGATGTTTTGATTGAGTGTTCAACTCATGGTTTTAGAAGTTTACATCAAAGGATTGTTTGTTTAATTCTATGCAAAAGAGAGAGTTGTTCTTTGGTGGATTCTGAAGAATACAAGCCTGAAACTTTGGTGGATTCTGGAGTGGCTCATTGTCAAGACAATTCCGAGGTGAAGACGGGGTTGAAAGAGACACATAGAGGTTGGTTCAATTCGGGCGTGGATTCGCTAGGTAATTGAGAGTATACCTGTGTAATTCCTTTATATCTTCTTAGTGGATTGTTTTGTGGCTGTTGCCCATGGTTTTTTTATCACAATTAAAGGTGTCCAACTGTGGTTTTTCCACGTAAAATCATTATGTTGTTTTGTCTTGATTGTTTGATTGGGA
The DNA here is from genome assembly GCF_055761805.1 of Camellia sinensis. Classification (NCBI taxonomy): domain Eukaryota; kingdom Viridiplantae; phylum Streptophyta; class Magnoliopsida; order Ericales; family Theaceae; genus Camellia; species Camellia sinensis. The sequence continues at coordinate 86,358,747 of NC_138974.1, forward strand.
TTGTTATATACTACTTAAAATTGATATATAATCACAAATCAACAGCTTAAAATTGAAACATAATCACAAATCAACATCTAGGAGATTTCTAGATTTTTCAATTGGTATCAGAACAGGTCGTTCTATTTTTTTTAAAAAAAATTATTTTAGAACGAGATCTTGTTTGAATTGTGATAATGGATTCAATTCATGAGGAAAATTCTATGGCTCGACCACCCCTACTAGACGGATCCAATTATTCTTTTTGGAAAGTTCGGATGAGATCGTTTTTGAAATCTATAGATGAAAAATTTTGGCAATCTGTCATGAATGGGTGGACCGAACCAACAATTACCGTTGATGGAGTAACTTTCCCCAAACCAATTGAAAAGTGGGACACAATTGATTACCAAAATAGTAGTTGGAATAGTAAAGCTATCAATTTTGTTTTTTGCGCTATCACACCTGAAGAGTTTAGTCGAATTTGTAATTGTGAAGTTGCAAAAAAGGCTTGGGATATCTTACAAACTATTCATGAGGGCACTCATTCTGTTAAACGCTCAAAACTTCAAAGGCTTACGTCTACTTTCGAAAACCTTTCAATGAAAGATAGTGAGACCTTTGATGAATTTTATGCGAAGTTGAGTGACATTGTAAATTCCAGCTTCAATTTAGGTGAAAAAATACCAGAATCCAAAGTTGTGGGAAAAATTTTGAGATCCTTACCTGATCGGTTCCAACCAAAAGTTACGGCTATTGAGGAGGCTCAAGATGTTGACAACCTCAAGCTGGATCAGTTGGTTGGAAATCTCCAAACTTATGAGGCACATAGGAATTTCAAAAAGAAACAAAAAGATGCTATTGCTTTTAGTAGTGCTCATAGAGTTGGAGAGGATTCTGATGAGGATTGTGAGATAGATTCCAAGATTACGGCTGCTTTTGTGAAACAATTTAAAAAATCTTTTCTGAAAAAGAATCCTAATCTTTTGGAATCTACTCATACTCATAAATCTAAAGGCAAAGATAAACTCAAAATTAATTCTATAGCCAAGAAGGAGAAAGGAAAGATACAAGGAAACTCTGAAAGAGTCCAATGCTATGAATGCCAATGATTTGGCCACTTTGCTTAAGAATGCCCCACTTGTTTGAAGAAGAAGAAAGCCCTCGCCATCACTTGGGATGATGAATCAAAATCTGATGAAGATGAAAGTGACAACGAAGATCAAGGCGAAGAGGGACATAAACAATTCCTTGCTTTCATGGCGGCTTCCGAAACTGAAGGACGAACAGAACATCCGAAGAGGTCGGTTGAGAATGCCACTGATGATGCATCCTCGGAGAGTGATGATGAAGAGCTTGAGCAAGCTTATGAAAAGTTGTATAAGGAGTCTCTTAACTTATCCAAATTAAATGACAAACTCACTACGAAACTCAAAGCATGTGAAAGTGAGAATGTCAAATTAAAGAAAGAGATTTCCGAGGCTAGGAATGATGCCCTTAAGATTTCTAATCATTGACCAGCTCTTTGTGCAAAACTCTTGACTTGTGAGACAGAGGGGAATAAGCTACAGAAAATCTATGCAACATATGAAGAAAAAATTAAAACTCTCGAGATGCCTCAAGTTGCTTTGGAAGAACTAATGATCAAGAAAGAGGAAGAGCTTAAGTGTGCTATGGCTACCATTGGTCTTTGGAACAAAGGTTCAAAGACTTTGGAGGATGTCATTGGGTCTCAACAAATGTGTTGTGACAAGAGTGGCATTGGCTTTGGTGATAACAAAGAGCAAAAACAGAGTGCATCTACATCTCATGATACAAGAACTCAAGGAAAGGGAGAACAAAAAATTCAGCATAAGGATGGACTTCTCAAACTTCTTAGAGTTGGTACGGTAAAACAAAATAAGGTACATCCTGTGTTTATTTGTCATCATTGTGGTACGCATGGTCATATTCGCCCTTATTGTTATGAGTTGCATGAGAGAGTGTCTCATCGAGATGGAAGAAATTCTAACATCTCGTGGGGTAGGAGACACGCCATTGGTGGTAATAAGGTTAATAGGAAGTTGGAAACTATGTCAAGACGGGTTCTCATTGAAAATGAAGGGAACCACAACGTCAATACACCACCCAAGAACCGCAATTCTCACAACTTTGTTCATACTAAAGCGGTTTGGGTGAGAAAACTTGACTTATATTAATTCTTTTTAGTTTTTGGGTTTTTGTGTGTTTTTTTTTTTTTTTTTTGTCATTACATGTGTGCTTGTTCATTTTTTTGTCTTGCTTTATTTTTGAAAAAAAAAAAAATCCTAAAAAGATTTTTTTAGTATGGTTTTGCAAGCTTGAAATTTTTGAGTGGTCCTTGGTGCATATTAGAATTGATGAGAATATCCATTACATGTTAATATATGTGTGCTTTCTGTGGTCATCACTCATTTTGGAGTGCGAGTTTTTTGATTAGTATGTCTCATTCTGTACACACTCTTGGATTAGCAAATTTTGGAGTCTTCCGCCTTAGTGATTATTTTTTTTCTATGGACTTCTGTCATTGATCTTTTGCGTTTCTAGAGGAATTGACCTATACTAGCATGTCATGGGTGATGTTGAGTTTCTTAACCATCTTCCATCTTTTTGCATCTCCACGACTTTTCCCTCTATTCTTTGTAGTCTAGGCATGAGGAAAAGGCTACCTCAGAGTCACCAACCAGGCCATCATTATTATATCCATGCTTCTCTGGTTCGGTTTCTATACTCTTGAGCGTGTTAGCCGGCAATGAGTGTGCAAAAGAAAGAAAAGAAAAGATGTCCAAAAGAACGGAAAAAATGTGCAAAAGAAAGAAAAGAAAACGATGTGAAAAAAATAGAGGAAAAAAAATAAAAGATTCATTGATTGAGGGGGAGCCTCCATCTTTACTCACCAAATACCCCTTGATTCCTAGTGGTTTGACTTTCTTTTGTTGTGCTTAGATTCTCTTGTCGGAGGTTCAACTTTCAGATCACTACTAGGATTGAATCTAGTGTTTGTCGAACTCCAAGAATCACACACACACTTTTCTCATGGAATCTATGCTTTTCACATAATGCCTCACTTTTTTTTATGAGGAATCTTCTAGAGGATGTGCACATTGTGTTTTCAAGTAATTGTGCTTCTTGGATAGTCTTGTGTGTTTTAAGGTACTAATCTGAAATTCCTTGCTTACTCTACCATATTATTTTTGTCGTTTTCTTTTTGTTCACTGTTTTCAGTGTTTGTGGTTGCTTTTAGTGAGGGGGAGTTTGGTTTTTCATTGCAAGAGTTGTTTAGCATGAACACTTTGATATGTTTGGTAAGGGAGATCGGCTATATGTTTTGCATGTTGCTATGCACTGTTTGCTTATTATTTCCTTGTTGCATACTCCTAGTATTTACATCGTCATATCATTGTTTGTGTGGTTTATGATCTTCCTTTTGTTATTTGAGAGTTGTTTGTCATGAGTCTTAGTTTTCATCTATTCATGTTTTCCATCTCATGTTTCAAGATAATCGTGTCATATGTCTATTGCTTTTTCATATACTCTTGTGGGATTAATAATTGTTTTGGAGATTGTGGCACTAATAGTTGTTTTTGCAGATCATGACCTTGAGAAAGAAGTTTGTTTTTATTGGCTATAAGGGTTGGGGTGTTTAGGATTTTATTTGTTAAGTGTGTTTTGTCACGACATTGCCAAAGGGGGAGATTATTAGGTTTTTATTTTTGGCAACCCCGTTTGACAAAACTCTTTTAAGTTGTATTTGTTTTCACACTTTTTATTTCAGTGAGGCTATGAGTGTTTAGATGCGAATCTAACCTGAATTGTGCCTTGCAGAGAAGTTTGTGTTGTTAATACTTTTAAGATTGCCACTTCGCTGATTATGACGGGAATCGAGCTGCTTGGTCAACTCGCGGGGGTCCAGGGGGAAGCGCCCCTTGGCGGGTCCGGGGCAGCGCCACGGCGGGGTCGAGGGGCAGCACCCTCAAAGCAAAATGCAAAATTACATTCAAAGTTGCCTGTCCGCCCTTGCTCGCTCGAGCGAAGGAGTGCTCGCTCGAGCGAAGGCTGCGTCTGTGTAAAAACCTGAAAGAGATGAATGTACGCTCGAGTGAAGGGTGCGTAGCTCGAGCGAATCCACTTATGGAAAACACGCGTTTTTGGTTCCTCGCTCGAGCGAGCCTCGCAGTTCCAGATTTCTATAAGTACGAGTTTCTGTCAGATTTTAGGATTACTTCTCCAGATCTTCTTCTTGGGTTCTAAGGTTTATATTTGGGGATATTTTGCTAGTTTTCTTTGATGTTTTGATTGAGTGTTCAACTCATGGTTTTAGAAGTTTACATCAAAGGATTGTTTGTTTAATTCTATGCAAAAGAGAGAGTTGTTCTTCGGTGGATTCTGAAAAATAAAAGCATGAAGCTTTGGTGGATTCTGGAGTGGCTCATCGTCAAGACAATTCCGAGGTGAAGACGGGGTTGGAAGAGACATAGAGGTTGGTTCAATTCGGGCATGGATTCGCTAGGTAATTGAGAGTATACATGTATAATTCCTTTATATCTTCTTAGTGGATTGTTTTGTGGCTGTTGCTCGTGGTTTTTTAATCACAATTAGAGGTGTCCAATTGTGGTTTTTCCATGTAAAATCATTATGTTGTTTTGTCTTGATTGTTTGATTAGAATTGTTATATACTGCTTAAAATTGATACATAATCACAAATCAACATCTAGGGGATTTCTAGATTTTTCAAAGTCGAATGTTGTCCTTAGTTCTCACTCTATTTTCTGCTAAGATAGAATCATGTTGAAAATTGCCTCTACTACCACTTTCAACGTATTTGAACATTTTCTCTATAACAAATACACAGATAACAAGAAAAACACTAATAAAATTATTAACAGCATTAGAAAATATAACAACTTTAGGTGTTCTAAATGCTACACACCTTTATGATCTTTTGGGTACGAGCTTGGGGTGAAATGTCATCATTAGTTCTCACTTTGTTTTCTGTTAAGAGAAAATGAAACTAAAAATTTCTTTCATAACCACTTCTCAAGGTGTTTGAACTAATATGTTCAAATCCTAGTGTATGTGGTGTTTGTTGTTCCACTGCACTAAGCCTAACTTGCAATTGTTCCACCACTGCCTCAAGATCATTATATTTCTTCTCCCAATGTGACTGATTCCCACGTCTAGGCAAATGAAAGTAGGTGCTAGGTGTGACAGAATTTCCTACATCCCTTACTCGACCAGAAGATTCAGGAGTACCCAATGCCATAGTAAGAATGTCATTACATCCTTTAGTAGTTAAACTCGCATCACTTTTTGTTTGGTCAACTCATCCTACAATATTACATTACTATATAAGAAAGATGAACAATTGAGGTAATATAAAATAAGTGCAATCAGTGCACACAAATATCTAATAATTCTCATAGCTTGTTCCATAATTGTCTTGTCATCATATTCTCCATTTTTATTTTGATGAGCCTTTTTCCATAGAACGCTTTTGTCCAAATCTTCAGTAGATCCGGTCATACGTTTCTATCAATCAAACATACATGAACTTTTAAAACTAATCATATCAAAATTGTTATTAAATTATAAAATTTATAACCACTTACATAGTCTTCTTGAAAGCGAGAATAGCCCTTTCGACTGATTCTATGGTTATATTTATTTTGACTTCGTTTCCATTTCTGAACTTGACTTAAAATCTTTAAAAATGTAACACACAAAGTCAATCCAAATGTATAACATTTAAAACAAGAGGTTAAAACAAGAAGCTAGTAGCAAGCCACAAAACAACCTCAAGCTACCTAATCCGTACATCTGTTCAACATCTATATCTAACATAAAATAAGGATCCTAAACAGGACATAGCAGCCCAAACAACCAGCAGAGCAGCATGCAGTATAACAACATAGCAGCAGAGCAGCAAAATGTAGCAATGCAGTAACACAGATAGCAGACGCATTAAGAAACAACAACATACAGCAAGAACAACAACACACCCACAAGAATAGTAGCACACCATATTACAGTAGCACACAACAAAGAACATAAAAAGTAATCCTAAGCACATCCCACTAGAGAACCAAAGGCAAGCTATGTACAAATTCAGTATAAATAAAGACATTAGTGCATGTTAACACAAAAGAAAACTATCCACTAAAGTCCAACTAAGTGATTGAAATGAGCATATCCACTACATACCATTTATGGAATAAGTTGAGCACCAAACATTATTCTCACTCCAAACACCATAGTTTCTAACATTCTTTGAAAATATTCTACTAATAAAAATAAGTAGTTGCATTCACCTACTAAGGATTAACTAGTTCTGCTGAATCCTAAAGAAAAAATTCTTTAGCAATCTCTAACTTAACTATTCTTCAATTTAAGCCAAGTATTGTTGAAAGCTGTTGTAGCAAGTGCACTCATGACATTTAAAAGGAAAGAGTGGGATCAATAATTTAAATTTTTTTACTGTTTGCTCCAAAAGATAAGATATAAAACTAAACAAATAAAGAAGATATGAAAACTGAAAGAGAAAATAAAAAGAACTAAGATTGATTAAGAAGCAAAAAAGATCATCATGAACCTTTAAGCTAGCCAGCTTAGTCCTTGTACTTTTTCATTCTCCTATCCACGCTCATAATCCATCAATAAAAATCATGTCTTAAGAAATTCAATCTCAAAAATTGCAGCAACCTTGAGCAAAATAGATTCATTAAGCATCAGTTGACACTCACTGTCAAAACCAACATAGTCAAAACATCAAAAAACTATGAACTAAAAAGGCACTCAAAAAGGGGCTCATCTGAATTTGCTAATTGCACATGATTGTACCCTATATAGCAACATTTCAAGAAAAACATGGTTGCAAGTTCATTAAGATTTTCAATCCTATGGTAATAACTGTCATTCCGGAAATTTCAACAAACTTGAGCTTAATTCTCTAAACATGTGAGCACTAACATTAAGGGATAGTCATAAGCAAAAAAGTTTAAGACAGTCGACAGAATTAAAGACTAGGTTTGAATTTGTGCATCCTCTCTCCTTTTGCAGTAGATCAAGAGTCATGAAAACAGACTCTGACAAAATTGTGGAATGCTTAAAATTCTAATGTAGGATTTGCCACAACATTGTTTTCAAATTCAGTTTTCTTGTATTCTTAGATATTCTAGATAACCATTTTTAGTTGGTAGGAAGAGCAACCTCCATCATACCTCATTGAATACCTCAGTATTTCCTGTGAACACCAACCATGATAAACAAAACGTATAAGAAATTGTGCTCAGATCTGTAGCAAGACTCACTTTATGTAACCTCAAAAACTCAACCCACACACAGGCACTCAAGCTCAACAAAGAAATGTAGATAGTTGAGCACAAAAAGGAAATAAGAAAAATAAAATAAAAAAAATACACTCCAAGAATGTAGATTTCTCATCACTCAACCCACAACAAATAACTCCCTCACAAATAGTACCAGCTCTATTACCTACAGACAAAAACAGTGAGAGTGTAATAGACTACAAGTAAAATAACTAAAGTTTGATTATTTTTTCCTCAAACTCTTTTGGTATGATCTCAAGATTAGACTTGTTTTCACGTATGTACTTGGTAAGTTCTTTTTTGAATGTCTTCCATTTTGAACAAATTGAAGATAACATTTTTTTCTTACTTCTTTCATCCAGCTTGTATGTTAATTGAGTAGTCAAAAAATATAATGTTATAAAATTCAAATTTTGATTGCACTTAAATACGTGTTTATTAGTCTTACTTACCTCCACACAACTCCACAATTTTTCTTTTAGTTCATCTGGCACCTCAAACCAGTCTTTATAGCATATCGAAACGATTGTGCAACACCCCATGATAGCTTGAACATTTGATTGAATTGTTTCCAATTGATTGACCATTCTTGTTATCGTCAATGGCTTTTTGTACACCAGAACTCCTATCCTTTATGACATCTGGTAATGTTGTCAAACCTCTGCCTTTTCTTTTATTAGATTTTGGTTTTGTTGCTGGTAACCATGCATCCTCTGCATCAGTAGATAGGACATGAGAAGTATCCATCTTGTGAATATAAAAATAAAAAAAATAAAAAAAAATTAAGAAAAAAGGTCAAATAGTTAGACAATTAAATATAAAGACATGAAGAAAATGAATATAAGTCAAACATTTTAACATGAAAATACAACACTTAGACATACATTCTTACAAAGACATATTTTTTTCATCATAGATTATTGAGCCAAGTTCCCTCACAATCTCCTCGCATGTAAGCTGACATAGAATCATCAACCACATCTAATGATTCAACTTTTGGCAAAACTTTTGTAAAGCCATAATGCTTTATACAAAAATCATAGAACTCATCATCCTTTTCACAAGAATATTGTTTTTAAGGAGGTTCTAGCACAACTGACCATCTCGGATTAAGTTGATGTTGTACATAAAAAATTTGCTTAGCATAGGAAGCCAAAATAAAGGGATCGTCTTTATGGCCTATCCTCCCTAACTTAACTAATGTGAAACCCAATTCATCCACTCTAATTCCCTTTGTGTTGTCAACCCAATCACACTTAAATACCGGAATCTTGAACATATTGTAGTCAAGTTGCCATATCTCAGTAATAACTACATAGCAACTCATATCCATAAACACTGGGATCTTATCCTTATAACCTGTCACTTGCTTTGTTGTTGCCACTAAACTAACTCCACAGTTTTGGTTGACTCGTGAGTTATCCCGATCTTTTGTGTGATAACGACAACCATTGATGATATAGCCAGGGAATTTTATAACGCCCAATCGAGGTCCTTGTGCTATCCACTTCAGGTTATTTGAGATATTATTTTGGACACTTAATTCCTCTGAGACCTGTATATAGTTGAATAGTTAGCTAATTTTTTGTTAATAATATTCGGTATTAGAAAAAGATAAATGTTGAATTACCTCAATACCTTTTCATGAAGCCAATACATAAATGTTTTATTATGCTCAATTTGTAGCCATTTTTGACTTTGTGATTGACGATGATATTTTAGCTTCAACCAAGCCATATGCTTCCTATCAAATCATAAATAAAGCAATATATTATGAGATAAATCTCTAACTGATGAGAATAAAATTGTAAGAAAATGTACATGAAATATTTTTACTCAATTTATGGTTGATTGTCACTTGTATTTTCTAACACATAACGATGTGTTTGCTCCCATTCATTACGATCAACATTAACAACATAACCACTTGATAAAGGCCTTCTAATTTCTATATCATCATCAACTGTCATGTTCCTATTAGAAGGAATCCCAATTGCATCCACTCCAGATAAGTACTCTGTGCAGAACTCAATAGCTTCTTCTACAATATACCTTTCAGCAATGCAACCTTCAGGGCAATTACAATTACGAACATAGCCCTTTAAGATCTTCATGAACCGTTCAAATTGGTACATCCATCTAAAGTGAACTGGTCCACAAAGTCGAACTTTTCTAATAAGATGCACTGTAAAATGCACCATGGTATCAAAGAACAAAGGTGGAAAGTACTTTTCAAGCAAATATAATGTGACCACAAGATCTTTTTGAATCTCATCTAAGTTTTACACATCCACCACTTTGTACAAATAGCATTGAAAAAGAAACATAACCTAATAATGGCATGTCTCATATACTTACGTAACATAGATCGTATTGCCACATGTAGTAATTGTTGTATTAATACATGACAATCATGTGATTTTAGACCAAAGTTTCAAATCTTGCATTGATACACGACTTCCCAAATTTAAAGAGTATCCTTCTGGAACCTTCAGTTCCAATAATGTTGTGCATACTCTTCTTTTCTTCTCCTTGGACAATGTGTAACATGCTGGAGACAAGTATGTTCGCTTCTCCCCAATTTGTGGTGACAATTCTTCACGCAAACCTATTTCTACAAGATCATAAGTCCTGCCTCAGCAAGGGGGAGCACTAGCTATTCTGTATCAACTCTCTGAACTCTCTGAATTGAAAGGGAAAACAAGCAGCATCTCAGCCCAAACGGATCAAATACAGGTGTAACCGAACAACTGCACTCCACTATTGATCACTGTTTCCCAGAAATCACTGTCCCCGAAACTGAACCCTGATACCCGCAGACAACTGATTCTTAGTAACACTGATACTGGTTCCCTCGGGTCTAATACTCAATCTTGCAAACTGATATGTACGTTCCTGTAGAGATACACTCTAAAAGCACATAGCAAGTAAAGAGAACCAAAACACCCCTATGTTGGGTAAGGTTTCTCTGTCCTATTTTGTCAGGAGCTAGGGTTTCACTATGCACGCAGCAGTTTCGAACAACCTAGCATCGGGTAAGCAACCTGTCCTAGTTTGGAATGCTCACTACGGATCTGAATATGCACTAAGTCGAATGGTCGAAAAGGATGCCCCGGTAAAACCAGGGTTTGTGTTCCCATGCTGTCAGAGCCCATAACCGGTCAGCCTTATGGTCATGCCTTGACAAGACAAGCCTCCGGCAAACCGTTCAGGAATGGCAGATGGCAAACACGGTGTCCTAGGCGCACCAATGCACATGCAATGCAAAGAGACACATAAATGAAGTCAAAACAGGATATCACGAGCTCGAGTCAAGCTCTCTAAATATCCCCAGCGGAGTCGCCAGAAACTGTAACAAGTCCGCGGGGGACCTCACTACAGTTCGGACTCTCGAATTGTCACGGTTCTTAATCTGAACCAAATAGTCCAAATCCGGCAAATCGTTTTGAGAAACAGATTTTTTGAAAAGAAGTGCCAAACATGGACTGCTTTGCTAGATACAGAGTTGCCACCTAAATATTTTTTAATGGGGAAATTTTAGGAAACCCTGACTCGGTGCCGAAGGCCACGTGTCCGTCATCACCAAAGTTGCCTTGGCTCGGGAGCTTGGGTACGATTGGGGAAGGTCAGCTATGAGCACCCCCTCTCGCCCGATCTGAAGATCGGCCTCTACTAACCGTGATATCCGTTTTTGAAAATGTTATACGTTCTTATTCCATTTATTAGCCTAGAATTACTATGTTATGCGCACAGCAAACAAGTATAGACTAGATTGCCTAATTTGGAAATAAGCATTGCATATCCGTTTGTTTTGAAAAATGTTTTGGAATTTGCTACTCGCAAGTAGGCTAAGAATACGGATTTCAACGAGTTTTTCCAACTCAGACAATCCAACCTTCACCCACAGACATTCAATCAGTAATATCACGTAAGCATTTAGCCGCATGGCAAGCATACTGTCATGGCAACACTCACACGCATGCGGTATGCTAAAGCATCAAAATACTTACATCGTACTCCGTGCCAAAACAATAAACTAGTTAGCAAACATGCGTGATCCTAGTTCATGTCAATTTTGACTAATGCAACACATACAGGATGCATTTAGGATGGGCTCGGCTAACCTAAGCATGGCATGCGAAATGCAGTTGATTGATGCACGTATTCAAATTGGAATTGAAGTACGAATGCAGTTAGCATGATGTACCGAGCCCGGTGCATGCGATACAAATGCATGGATGCACGCATGCATAGCATAAGGTATGCTAATTTAAACATAACCTATTACTAACCATCAAAGCAGGTAAATAAAAGGGAAGAAAGAAGTGGGGATTGGAAGACATGTACACACACGCACCCACACTTATTACAGATTTGCCCTCGCTCGGAGGGACCGAAAGAATATTACAAATAATTAACCTACAAGCTAATTAAATATTACAAACCATCTAATTAGCTAAGCAAATTAACTAATCTAGGGAAAACAGATAAATCGCCTCGGGAGGAGAGCTCGATGCAATGCATGCTCGGTCCTACTCGGAAGTGCACCGCCATGCCTAGGCTGCCTCTGTTTTCCTTGGTATACTCCTCTGGGGACTTCCAAAGTCTCAGGACTGCTTCCTTGGACATTGGGGGACACCACCGGCTAAATAGGATTGCCACCGGCAGTGGCATGTGGTCACCGGCCATTGGTGAAGCCATCGGCCGGATGAGGATTGCCGGTCGGCACTTGGCACTGCCGGTCGGCAGAGAGTTCCTGCAGAACCTGCAATTGATAACAACAGAGGGCAAGGCAGAGCATGGCGATACAATTCAAGCAATGTATGCACCAATCATGTCCCTTATCATGGTAATGACTCAAAGGAACATGCTTCTTGGTTCTCGGACCACCAATCGCGCATTTCAATGTGTGATAGCCCAAGAGACCAAGCATGCACATTTGATGTCAAATGCAATGCAAACCAACAAACCAAAGTCCAATTCCTATCACTAGATCAAGGAGCAAGACATGCATGCTAAATGCAATACAACCTAGGCATGCGAGCTAAGGATGCAACATGGGAATGCGAGATGCACATGCAAGCATGCAAACAAACATGCAAGGTGAGCATGCAAGCAAACAAATAATGGACTTAAACATGATTTGGGCAGCTCTAATAAGGCCCAAAACAGTGGCCAAAATGACCAAAATAAAGTACCAAATACACATACACACATGCACATGTTAAAGGGCCAACACTTAGGCACAAAAGGGGGAACTCTCAAGCACACTCAAGAGGGTATAAACATGGACAAATGACATGCACTAAGATCTGAAAATCGTGCGAGAATATGGTGCCAGACCAAGCAAGCAAGATAGGCTAAACATGCAACAAATGGTCCAAGCATTCTAAGCAAACTAATGAAGTATCAAACTACACTTAGCAAGACCAAACATGGCATGAACTAAACGACTAAAAAAAGAATTTTAGCACATAAAATAAAGCCCAAAAGACCACTTAGATGGCATCTAAATGGCTCAAATTCAAAGACATGCACAATGACCAAAACGTGGAGCATGCAAGACAAGCTTTTAAAGCATTAAAGAGGTGTCCAAGGCAAGCATACAAGCGTGTCAAAGGGACTGAAATTATGCTATAAATGATGCCAAATCATTAGAATAAAACAAGTAGTGCATGCTATATACTCACACACTTGAGGCTAACAAGCCAAAATGCAAAGGGGGCATATAAAGCATGTCATGGCCGACCCAAACAACTATGGACAGACCTCTAGGATGGCAAAATAAGCACACAAGCTTCACAAAACTAGACCCAAAACATGCTCGAACAACGGTTTACAACCTAAGGCATGTTAAGGCCTAAACATGGCATTACAAGGTAGGTATGCTAAGCATGCATGGTGTACCAAAATATTAAGCATAAAAAACAGCCAAGGCATGGTCAACATGAAGCTTAGCTAGGTGCTCCCTCAAGAGGCCAAAAATGGTCCATTTCAAGGACAACAAGGAGAGGGGGTGGCCCTCTCCTTCTTGAGACTTCAAGGCACCATCCTTACCACTAAAATCTCTCAAGATTTCAGTGGTGAGGAGGCCCAAACACCAAAGTCTCGGAGCTCACTCAAAATAGCACAAAATGGAGCCTTTCAAGGCCTAAGAGGGGTCAAACACCTCCAAACCACAAAACACTCTAAACAAACTATTTAGAGGGCCTAAAAATAGAACTTTTTTGTATTATATACTAAGCACAAAAACAGTTCTAAGATAGGCAAAATAAGTATGCAAGAATGGGGAATAAAGGGACTAGTTTCTTACCCTTGAAGACCCCTTCAACAATGGAGGACCGGCAGCTTCTTTTAGGTTGAAACCAGCTTCAAAACCTCAAAAACAACCCTCAAGAGGTCTCAGCTCCAAGGGATGGTGTAATGGTGGGTGCTTGTGAGCAAAAGTGAGACAAAACACACACACTAAGGCTAAAATGAGAGAGAGGTATAGAGATAGAATATATATCAAACCCTAAACCTAAAACCAGAGATCTCACAATGTTTTTCTCTCTTAAGTGTCTAACCTAGAGCCAAGAGAGGAGGGCTCCTCTTATAGAGGAGCCAATCTTGCAAAGCTTACAAGGTAAGCTAACAAGGAGTGCATCCCTCCATACACGTGTATGGAGGGGAACAAAATGACATACAGCTATCTTAAAATATCTGCAAAAGCAGATGAACAGTAGTCGGCTGCTCAAAATTGCCATTTTGACAAAATTGATTGCCGACCGGCAACAAATAGTGCCGACCGGCAATATACATTGCCGATGGCAACAAAATACCAGCCGGTGGCCTCTAGCCATGGCCGGTGATGTGTGGGGATGCCTCATAAGGCATTCCCTGCCCTTCTAAGGCAAAACACAAGTGTTTGGTGCAAAACCAGACACCAAACAGTCGAGTCGAGAGATCGTGAGGCAAGGCGCGCGAGCCGAGACCTCCGGGAACTCAAGACGAACACAAACATGGATGATCACCGAGTGTTCAAACGGTGACGTCCAAGTCTTGAGGACGGTCAAAAATGGGGTGTCTACAGTTGCCCCTCTTTGACAGAACTCGAAAGTCATAACAATGACGGGAGTGAATGTCAAAGCCCAGAGACGACCCATTTTTGACAAGGCCGAAGACTTAGACAAACATGCAAGACAAATAAGATATGCGCCCGAAGGCAGGGGCAAAATGCAAGACAATGCACAGAGCCGGACATAACTTATGATCATGCAAAGAAAGCTGTAACGAAGCATACATGCGACGATTTTAAGCTAGCATACATCAAACTACACTAAAATGCAGAAAGGATGTAAGAGAATTATGCAATTCTCGATACGTCTCACTCGGAGGATACAATACCTATGCGGCTCATCTGGTTGCACCAACCTCAAATGAACCGTACATACAATATCATGCCTGCAAAGAAAACAACTCAACAGGTACGATGTCATTAGCAACATGCATGAAAATGCAAAAGTGGATGCAAAATGATATGCAATGTAATTGAAACAATGCAAACTATATGCAAAGCAATTGAATCATGATCCAATCACGAGCGGTTCGAAACCACACCTATGTCAAATAGATTGATGGAGGTAACGAGTCCGTCCACCATAGAATGGTCCACTGAACTATGAGTAATGTAGACGGACAGAAGAACAAGTATTGGGGGGGAATGACATAAGTGGGAAAACGACCCGCTGGGGAAAGGACAACGATCCTAATGCCGGATGCAAAAATTACACTACAATGTAATATATGATGAAAATGCTGGGGAAATGGAAATGGATATGGCACGCGGGCCAAACCAAATCTTGCCTAGGCAAGGCATGTACGCATACAAGCCATGTTTAACATAGAACGGTCTACTGAACTATGCTTCGACACGAGAAGTATGGGCACATACCAGACCAAGCTCAACATGGAAAGGCGCAAGCCATAGATGGAAGTGATGCAATGAATACATGCAATCTACAATGCAATATCTACAAATATGCAATAGGATGGAAATGGATACAATGAGTATGGCACGCGAGCCAAAACAAATCTTGCCTAAGAAAGGCATGTACGCATACGAGCCATGTCTAACGCAGAAAAGGTGCCACGACCCTCAAACCAACATACCAGCGTGGAATAGGCACGTACATATGCAGAACTGTGCTTTAACATGAAAAGTAAGGGCACATACCAGACCAAGCTCAACCTGGAAAGGCGCGAGCCATAGATGGAAGGTGATGCAATGAATGCATGCAAACTACAATGCAATAGATATGGCGCGCGGGCCAAACCAAATCTTGCCTAGGAAAGGCATGTACACAAACAAGCCGCGGCTAACATAGAACGGTCCACTGAACTATGCTTTGACACGAGAAGTATGGGCACATACCAGACCAAGCTCAACATGGAAAGGCGCAAGCCATAGATGGAAGGTGATGCAATGAATGCATGCAAACTACAATGCAATATCTACAGATATGCAATGGAATGGATATTTACAAAAATGCATGACAATGCAGTATGATGCGACCTGCTGGAGAAAATGCAATGGATGCATGCAAGCTACAATGCAAATGCATGACGATGCATGTTTATTTTTTGTTTTTGTTTTTGTTTTTGGGATGCAAATGACGCATGAAATGCATGTTGCATGGAAAGCGCGACAACACGCGGCCCTTGAGATACATGACAATGTAACTAACCGAAAGTTGTTCCGGCACGACAAACACCGAAGGACTTGCACCTTCAGAGGATTTAGGGTCTCCTAGACCGAGCGTATTTAAGGTCTCGCCAAACCATGATGCCATACCTGTGCGGTTCGTCTGGTTGCACCAGCCTCAAATGAACCGTACATACAATATCGTGCCTGAAAAGAAAACAAACTTAACAGGTATAATACATATTGATGTATTTGAAAATGCGTGACAACGCAAAGTAAGTGGGAAGTTATAACAATGTTGTGAAAGCACAGACATGTAAGTGGAACACGCGGTCTATGCAGGCAACAAAATTGATCATAAACATGCGGTCTACGCAGGTAATGAGATCGAACATAAGCATGCGGTCTACGCAAGTAAAATATGCGGTCTACGCAAGTAGAACATGCGGTCTACGCAAGTAGAACATGCGGTCTACACAAGTAATGGAATTGATTACAAGTATGCGGTCTACGCAAGTAATGAAATTTGAACAAGCATGCGGTCTATGCAAACAAGACATGCGGTCTAAGCAGGCAAGACATGCGGTCTACGCAAGCAAAACATGCGGTCTACGCAAGCAAAACATGCGGTCTACGCAAGTAATGAAATTGATTACAAACATGCGGTCTATGCGGGTAAAACATGCGGTCTACGCAATCAAAACATGCGGTCTACGCAAGTAATGAAATTGAACAATCATGCGACCTACGCAAGTAATGAAATTGAATAATCATGCGGTCTACGCAATCAAAACATGCGGTCTACGCAGGTAATGAAATTTGAATAATCATGCGGTCTACGCAATCAAATCATGCGGTCTACGCAAGTAATGAAATTGAACAAACATGCGGTCTACGCAATCAAAACATGCGGTCTACGCAAGTAATGAAATTGAGCAAAAGCATGCGGTCTACGCAAGCGGTACATGCGGTCTACGCAGTCAAAACATGCGGTCTACGCAAGTAATGAAATTAAGCAAACATGCGGTCTACGCAATTAAAACATGCGGTCTACGCAGGTAATGAAATTAAGCAAACATGCAGTCTACGCAGGCAATACATGCGGTCTATGCAAGTAACGTAATTAATCATAAGCATGCGGTCTACGCAAGGAAAACATGCGGTCTACGCAAGGAAAACATGCGGTCTATGCAAGTAATGGAATTGAACAAATATGCGGTCTACGCAATCAGAACATGCGGTATGCGATGAGATGCGCAAAACTGCGCGATTGAATGCATGCAAAATGCAATGAGATGCGCACAATAGCGCGATGCGTTTAGACAACGCGAGTGCACAAGACAGTGCAATTGATTTGAAATGCACAAGACAGTGCGATTGATTTGAAATACACAAGACAGTGCGATTGATTTGAAATGCACAAGACAGTGCGATTGATACGCGATGCACATGGGGCAACTTTTGAATTTTGTAAAAGCCAAAAGGATACGAAAAGGATACACCTTGCACGAATTCGAGTGTCACGCACAGAAAACACGGCCCGAGGTTAAAACGGAGGCCGGTTGAGCGTCAGAAATGCACTGTTTTGCACTATTTCGAGCACTAAAGGCCCTGGACCCCACACATGACTCAAACAAAGGTGTAGGAGGCTCCAAAATCACTGTAGAAGACCACCGGATGTCCACCGACCATCAAAATAAGTCACCGGCCGTCCATCGGCACTGATACAATTCCATCGGCACAATATTTTGCCGACCGGCAAAGAATGTTGCCGACCGGCAAAGAATGTTGCCGACCGACAAAGAATTGCTGAATCGGGACAGTTCTGTCATTTCGGCTCGGGTGTTTTAAAATAGGGTTTCTAACCCTATTTTTTCACTTGCCTCTAGTCGAAAATTGTCTCCCTCTCTCTCTAGAGTGTTTTCCCCCCTTGATTCTCGCATTTTCCCGCGTTCTAGCTCCCGTTTCGTCATTCGATTCGCGATCTCCTTCGCGTTTCGGACATTTTCAACCGAACAAAACTTCATTTCGGTGTTTCTTTCTTGATTTTCGCCACTCGGGGCTTGTTTCCCTCGAGTTTTTCTCGATACCCGTGCCTTTTTCGTATTCCGACTTTTCTGGCCTTTTTCGACCCTCCCAGGGTTTGATTTTTTGTTGACTTTTCGACTTCTCGCCCGTTTTTTCATCTTCCGGTCATTTTCACACCCCCTTCGAGATGGCGGACGATCTCCCATAGGGCGGAGCCCCTCCCGAGCTCGAGATGGACCCCGAGGTCGAGCCCTTGCTACTCCGTGTTCGGCCATTCGATCCGGAGACCTACAGGCCCGCAGTTTACGTGATGCTCCCCGACGGACTACGCCAGTTCAGGAGCTTTGACAGGCACGTGCCTCCTGAGCTACTACTACGCGAGCCTACCTCCCACCTGTCCTTCGGCGCTTCCGAGGTAACTTTCTTTCTCTGCTTTACTTTCTGCAATGTAGGATGCAAAACTGCCGTAGCTAGTTATGCTCTTTAACTGCTTATCTCTGATATGCTGTATACTGTAGTTGATCGTAGACATACGTGTAACTGATATCTGTTTGAGACTGACACATGCACACACACTGCACTGGCCCCGAATCACCCGAACACACGGCGCACACTGTATTTCACTGCATACACACTGGTACCCGGTATTTATTTGAATCTGAAAACATGCACGCATGCCATATGCCCATATGCTTCTTAGAACTGCATTTTGAATATTGCCTTGCAACTGTTGTTTTTTACTACAGGGAGATTCCCATACCATTCGCGGGTATGGGAACACCGGCGCTCGGGACTGGTACCTCGAGCTACCAGATGCGGTCCGCGACATCGTCAACGAGGCCGGCTTTGGCATCTTCTGCACGGGGCTCTCTCGGCTGACTACCTGCAGGCCTTTGCTCGCTGCTCTAGCGGAGAGGTGGTGGGATACCACCGATTCCTTCCACTTCTCCATCGCAGGGGACATGACGATGACCCCTTACGACTTCTCGATGCTTACTGGCATTGGGGTAGGGGGTGATCCGATTCCCTTTGACATGGATATGGACGAGTGGGACGCTGCCCAGCTGTACCTACTCGGTACTCAGCCTCCCCTCGCTCGAGCGGGGTTCGTTCGGTATCTGTGGTTTGAGAGCCACTTTTAGGTCTAGCCGGCCTTGGCAGAGGAGGCGCAGATGTCTCCAGAGGAGGTGGAGCAGTATGCTCGGGGCTTCATCATGTTCCTCTTTGGGACGACACTGTTCGCCGATCGGGTGAACATCGTGCCCTTATGCCTGCTGAGCGCGCTGGTGGACGTCAGGCAGATCCGCCATTACGACTGGGGTGGCGCCGCTCTGGCCACATTGTACGGTTATATGAGCTCCTCTTCCCGCCTCAGCGGACAGCTCCTTGGTGGTTACTGGCGAGCCTGGGAGGTACATCTTTTTCCCTTTTACATTTCTGTCTTCTGCTTTCTGTATTCTGCACACTGCACATATACTGTACACTGCCCCACACTGACTGTATACTGCACACCCGGCACACATATACTCTGCTTTAAACTGACTGCACACTGCTCACACTGTACACTCTGCATAATACACTGCACAACACACGGTTCAGCCATTTCTGCTTTATTCTGTATTCTGCCTTATCTGATAGTCATACTGACATCTATTCTGCAGTTGTGGGTGTATGCCTACTTTCCTAGGCTTGCCCCAGTGCCCGTTGAGGAGATCCCGCTCGGCGTCCCCTTCTCCCATCGCTTCGATGTGCGGTGCGTACGGAGACCACGGGAGTCTCTCGTTTTCTTTTGCTGATACTTCGACACCATCACCGCAGCGGAGGTATGTTCAACTTAAGAGTTTATTTTTGCTTTGCTTAGTACTATATGTTTTCAATAACAGATAGATAATAAACTGAATTTCATTTTCAGATCACCTGGTGGCCCTGGGCTCCGTTGCCGGCTGTGGTGAGAGATCATTATGAGGGCTCGGAGGAGACTTCTCGCTGTCGGATTCTGTTGAAGGGCCCGGTCTGTCGGGCTTGGTACCTGGGCGAGCGCTTCTTGCGCCAGACCCTAGGTTTACCGGAGCAGATAGTGCCGGGTCCACCTCCTTCCCACATGAGAGATACAGAGGGACACTCCCTTAGGCACATGAGGGAGTACACCACCGGCTGGGGTGAGGAGCATCATCGAGGCGAGGGCGACTACACAGAGTACGTCCGGTCCTATATCATGCGACCCTTGAGCAGTGGTCGCCGAGCTCAGGAAGAGAGGCCAGCGGCGCCGACAGCTGGAGCGGGAGCTGGGGCTGGAGCGGGCACATCGAGAAGGGCTCGAGGGCATGGCAGGAGCAGAGCTCGGGGGGGACGGGAGATTGGCTGGCCCGCCCTGCCCACTGCACTATCATATAGAGGGCAGGATGGGGCGATCTACCAGATCCCTTTTGCTCCTCCCCTGACTGGTCATGAGTTAGCCGGTATCCCCGACTTGCCTCCGGTATGTACTACTTCATTTTGCATCTTGCATCTAGCATTTCATTTCAGTTTATTTTGATATTCCACAGAACACTGATGTATCTTACTCTCTTGCAGGCGTCCTCCGGATACACCCGACAGTCCGTGGAGTTGAACGCCTCCATGATGGGGATGCTGCAACGGACCTTTGACCTCCTGGCCCTTTACAGTATTCCGATATGTTCTTCTGACACTGGCCTCAAACCATTCATACACTGCTTTACGTAATCTGATGCATGGCACAACACCTGGCACACTGATCTCACAGCATCTGATACACTGCACACACTGCATTCTGCACTGTACTTTGCTCTGATACACTGCTCACGGCATTCACACACTGTATACTGCATTCTGCACTGATAAACTGTTCATGGCATTCTGACACTGTACTCATACACTACATTTTGTACTGATAAGCTACTCACGGCATTCACACACTGTACTCATACACTGCATTCTACACTGATAAACTACTCACAGTATTTGCCCTTTTGTGATTTTCAGCCTCCCTTCCAGATCCTTCCGGTGGGCGGCGCTCCAGCTGGGCCTTCTTTTCCTGCTCGGAGAGGGCGTGGAGACACTGCACGTCCCCGTACCAAGGGAGGGCGTACTCACGTCGGGAGTAGTTCTCGGGCACCGACCCCTGATGATGATGATGACGACGATGATGAGTCCGAGGTAGAGGCAGAGGCCGGGTCATCTGAAGAGGCTGGAGATGACTCAGACTCAGGCTCAGACGGCGATGCTGATGATGCTCCTGGACCTTCGTCCAGGAAGAGGGTGAGGGCAGACCCCCGGGCTCGAGACTACTGAGGATGACCCAGATTGCTGCTTTTCTTCTTCTTTTTTGTACTTTTTCCTTTGTTTTCTCTTTCTTTTTCTTTCTTCACTGGTAGTTAGATTACCTTGTACTGCCGCAGGCAGATTTTTGTTTTCCTCAAAACTTTGTACTTAAAAGATTATGAAATGAAACGAACTTTTTATCTTGAAAAGTGTTATATTTACATATCTCATGTATTGCATCGCATCACATCATGTTACACCTCAATGTAAACGGAATTGATCTGTGGTCTGAATGTTGAACACTTGCATTAATAACAAGATAACCAAACCAAGTAACAGCAAAGCAGCCCATACAAACCACTGCTTAACCTGAACACACGGCCCATACTCTGCTGAGGATTAATCTGCATACAGCCCATAACCCAACACTTGGTTTATTCTGCACACGGCAAACTTTAAACAAAACAGCCCAATCTGACAAGACGGCCTTGAAAGGTGAAAACGGCTAGGGTTGAAACATGCTTAGATGCCCCAACTTTTTTGTTCTTTCTTTTGGTTCGCCCAAATGTAGAGAATGGCACAGCACTCTGAGCACAAATGATTAACTTTCGGAAAAGGGGTTTTCTTAACTGGGGTATCGAGCCTACAACTGAACACAACGGGGAGGACTCAAACAAAGAGGTACACGACCTAAACACAACGAGACACGCTCGGAAGAGACCTAAAACAAAGGTTGAGGTAAACAAAACAAGAGACACGACATACAGACGCGTTAACGAAGACGGGGGACCTCAAATCACAAGGAGCCAGTTTCTCTGGGTATTGTTTCCCACCCTTTTCTCATTTGTGATTCTCACATCACTCTGGCACTCAAGCTCGGTTTTTCTCTCAAAACCCTTTGGCTCGCTTTTTCTCTCAACGTACACCTCTCTATTCTTTGTTCTCTCATTTTTCGTCCCTCTCCAAGGTGATTAATGGATGAATAGGAAGTTGCGGGTTCACGCCCGATGCCACTAGCTCACAGCTATTTCTTCTGGTGGGTAGAGTGCCCTCCTGGCAAGTACGTCGATGACGGGGGAAAGACAGAACACCTGACTCAACTGTGCCCCTAGTTCATCATTCTGACCATTTTTTGTTTTTGCTTTCTACTAAAACAGTTTTGATCAAGATGAGAGTCGGATTAACGTACTTGTTCGATTTTTGATTTGAAAACCACGCAAGTCAGGCTGTAGGCACTGAAAATTTTCCTTTTTGGGTCCAAGAAAATGGTCCAGTTTTGGAAAATGGGATAGTTTTCGAGAAAATAGTCAACCTCAGTAAAAATTTTCAAAAACTATTTTTGCAAACGACTGATGCTCAACGAGCATGGAACTTACTCTTTGAGATGCGCAACCTCAGATCGGAGGCAATGGGAAATTGCCCCTTGTTTGAAGGACGCTGCACGGCAACGGAAAGTTACCCCTGGTTTGAACGGCGACTCACGACAACGGAAAGTTGCCCCTTGTTTGGATGGTGCCGCAGCAGTCCGCAAACAGTCTTCATCGATGATGGTCGAACTCTTGGATACAGATATGACGAAGACAGTTAGAACAGATATATGGACACAATCACCTTGGAAGGTGTTGGCGACTAGACTTTGGGATGAAGTCGAAACCATTGTATGGACCGAGACGCTATGAAAGCGTTGGGGGCTGGACTTCAGGATGAAGTTGCCTACGTATCCCAAACATGGGAATCAAGCCTTACATAGTTCTGGTTAAGGTACACTTGGGTATTTTAACCTTCACTTTTCAGGCTCTAACTTTTGCCAAGATGCCCAATACGGGTTTTCAACCTTGCGATCTTCTTTTCATTTTCCTTTTCTGTTCATTTCTTTTTCTTTTCTTTTTCGCACTTTTTGCTTTTCTTTTCTTTTTTTGTATTATTTTTTTTTTGCTCTTTTTTTGTATTTTTCTCTTGCTCTAACTTTTGCCTGGGTCGCCCTTCCGGGTTTTCAGCCCAGCGAGCCTCTCAAAGGGTAAAAGTGTAACAAGTCCATGCCAAATGGTTTTGAAGTTGAAGCCTCTCTGTATCTAGGAGAACGGATGTTGCGATGATTTGTAGGAGAATCCATCCCGGTTGCTCCACGAGCTTCTTCTGGTGAGATCTACTCTTTTGACTCGACTTCGGTGCCCCTCGTTCGAGGGCTGCTTCTGATCTGGCCGTACAGACCTTGCATGACGTTTGACCGTTGAACTTTCTGAACGGGTTCACGGTTCAAAGCAGACGGGTTGAATCTTGAGGCTAAGAGCGATCCTAGGCTGCACAATCTCAAGAGCGATTCCACACAGGTCTTCACAGGGCCGTGCAAAATATTTGTTTTTGAAAGTTTTTAAGAAAGCGACAAATCGCTCGCGCCGAAGATAGTGTGGAACCAATCTGGATCAAGCCAGGGTCCTTCCCAGTACTCACGCTGACAAGCATGATCTCAATCATAAAAAAAGCTTAGCATGCTTCTCTTTCCCTCAAAATAATCAAAATTTTGCAAAACCCGAGGAATTCCTTCCTCTTTGTTTTTATCACCGCGGTGTTTAAAAGGTTTTAAAAAAACTCAAGTTAATGCAATGAGTTTAGCGCACAGGAGAGTAGGCGAGATGTACTGTCAGTCCATTCAAGCCCTCTGGCACAACTAACTTATACTGGAAGCAAGCATGAAAATGAGATAGCCACCGCTGTTTCATTCAGATTTGTTGGTATAACTGGCCCCTCGGCAGAAACAGACTCAAAAACAAAACGGGTAATTACAAGACAAAACGGTGTTCAAGGCAACAACCCCGGAATCACCTGGTATTCTATACAAAGGGGACTGACTCGATGCAACAAGACAGACCTTTAAGCAAAAAGACTGACTCAAGACAAAAAGACAGACTCAAAACAAAAGACTGACTCGATACCCAAGCCAGAATCTACAAAACTTGGTTTCACCGATGCTCAAAAATGCGTGCCAGACGCCACATCCAAAAATACACCGAACGCCGCCCGCAGGTGGTTCACCTTCTGACTACATACTTGCAGTATCTGTGTCCTCAAAATCCAACAACTGGGTGGTAACGGACTTGACTGAGGTGGGCGGGAGGATAACCTCGTTGTCGATCAAATCTTGCACCTCATGATGGAGGCGGAAACAATTGTCGGTTGCATGGCCTGTCTGCTGGTGGTACGCGCAGTACTGAGTAGCATCATGCGTGGCAGGGAGATTCTTCGGGAGAGGCCGAGGCTCCAATGGTTTAAGGTGTCCCCTCTCGGCAAGGATCTGAAGTGCCTTAGACAGAGGCATGTAGAGAGCATGAAAGACCCTGCGCCCTCGGGGCAGGTATTTTGAAGTCTGAGCGTTCTTACTGGACGCACAAGCGAAAGGGTCGGCAGGCGCCACCTTGGCTTTCTGATCTTTCCCGGGTGCAGGGCTGGGAATAGGAGGAACTACTCTGGCATGACGGGGCCTATCCCGATTTTCTGACTGACTTGAGCTACCCTCAGGTGGAGTGGGGAATGCATCCTCCACAGTTTTTGCCACAACTGCGGATATCTGTTACTTGTTCATCCCCCCGGCTTTCAAAGCCTCGACTGCCCGCAGCAGTTGTTCAATAGGATCGGTATCTGCCTTCACTTTGTCTTTTCCTCTGGCCTCAACCTGATCGAGGGTTTGGGTTGATGCTGATATGTCATTACCATAGCTGGAGGCCATCTCCGGTTGGCTAAGTTCAATCACAATGCGCCCCAACAACGAGGGCTCCTAGGGTACAAAACTCCCGGCATACAGTGCGGCTGGAGGTGAAGCTGACATTCCGTAGGCGAGATCCGCCACAGACCTCTGGAGATCACCTATCATCCCCATTAGTTCAAATGTAGTAGGCTCGCGAGCCTGGTATAGCTGGGGGGCCCAAACCGGGTGCGCAATAGGCGACCTGGGTGGATGTGACACATCAATGTTGGTCTCACTTTGCAGAGTGGTCCCTTGATCTAATGCGGCCGTCATAACCATGACCTCTTCTGAATTCTGCGTCGTCATAAGTCCTGCCTCAGCAAGGGGGAGCACTAGCTATTCTGTATCAACTCTCTGAACTCTCTGAACTGAAAGGGAAAACAAGCAGCATCTCAGCCCAAACGGATCAAATACAGGTGTAACCGAACAACTGCACTCCACTACTGATCACTGTTTCCCAGAAATCACTGTCCCCGAAACTGAACCCTGATACCCGCAGATAACTGATTCTTAGTAACACTGATACTGGTGCCCTCGGGTCTAATACTCAATCTTGCAAACTGATATGTACGTTCCTGTAGAGATACACTCTAAAAGCACATAGCAAGTAAAGAGAACCAAAACACCCCTATGTTGGGTAAGGTTTCTCTGTCCTATTTTGTCAGGAGCTAGGGTTTCACTATGCACGCAGCAGTTTCGAATAACCTAGCATCGGGTAAGCAACCTGTCCTAGTTTGGAATGCTCACTACGGATCCGAATATGCACTAAGTCGAATGGTCGAAAAGGGTGCCCCGGTAAAATCGGGGTTTGTGTTCCCATGCTGTCAGAGCCCATAACCGGTCAGCCTTATGGTCATGCCTTGACAAGACAAGCCTTCGGCAAACCGTTCAGGAATGGCAGATGGAAAACACGGTGTCCTAGGCGCACCAATGCACATGCAATGCAAAAAGACACATAAATGAAGTCAAAACAGGATATCACAAGTTCGAGTCAAGCTCTCTAAATATCCCCAGCGGAGTCGCCAGAAACTGTAACAAGTCCGCGGGGGACCTCGCTACAGTTCGGACTCTCGAATTGTCACGGTTCTTAATCTGAACCAAAGAGTCCAAATCCGGCAAATCGTTTTGAGAAACAGATTTTTTGAAAAGAAGTGCCAAACATGGACTGCTTTGCCAGATACAGAGTTGCCACCTAAATATTTTTTAATGGGGAAATTTTAGGAAACCCTGACTCGGTGCCGAAGGCCATGTGTCCGTCATCACCAAAGTTGCCTTGGCTCGGGAGCTTGGGTACGATTGGGGAAGGTCAGCTATGAGCACCCCCTCTCGCCCGATCCGAAGATCGGCCTTTACAAACCGTGATATCCGTTTTTGAAAACGTTATATGTTCTTATTCCATTTATTAGCCTAGAATTACTATGTTATGCGCACAGCAAACAAGTATAGACTAGATTGCCTAATTTGGAAATAAGCATTGCATATCCGTTTGTTTTGAAAAATATTTTGGAATTTGCTACTCGCAAGTAGGCTAAGAATACAGATTTCAACCAGTTTTTCCAACTCAGACAATCCAACCTTCACCCACAGGCATTCAATCAGTAATATCACGTAAGCATTTAGCCGCATGGCAAGCATACTGTCATGGCAACACTCACACGCATGCGGTATGCTAAAGCATCAAAATACTTACATCGTACTCTGTGCCAAAACAATAAACTAGTTAGCAAACATGCGTGATCCTAGTTCATGTCAATTTTGACTAATGCAACACATACAGGATGCATTTAGGATGGGCTCGGCTAATCTAAGCATGGCATGTGAAATGCAGTTGATTGATGCATGTATTCAAATTGGAATTGAAGTACGAATGCAGTTAGCATGATGTACCGAGCCCGGTGCATGCGATACAAATGCATGGATGCACGCATGCATAGCATAAGGTATGCTAATTTAAACATGACCTATTACTAACCATCAAAGCAGGTAAATAAAAGGGAAGAAAGAAGTGGGGATTGGAAGACATGTACACACACGCACCCACACTTATTACAGATTTGCCCTCGCTCGGAGGGACCGAAAGAATATTACAAATAATTAACCTACAAGCTAATTAAATATTACAAACCATCTAATTAGCTAAGCAAATTAACTAATCTAGGGAAAACAGATAAATCGCCTCGGGAGGAGAGCTCGATGCAATGCATGCTCGGTCCTACTCGGAAGTGCACCGCCATGCCTAGGCTGCCTCTGTTTTCCTTGGTATACTCCTCTAGAGACTTCCAAAGTCTCAGGACTGCTTCCTTGGACATTGGGGGACACCACTGGCAGAATAGGATTGCCACCGGCAGTGGCATGTGGTCACCGGCCATTGGTGAAGCCATCGGCCGGATGAGGATTGCCGGTCGGCACTTGGCACTGCCGGTCGGCAGAGAGTTCCTGCAGAACCTGCAATTGACAGCAACAGAGGGCAAGGCAGAGCATGGCGATACAATTCAAGCAATGTATGCACCAATCATGTCCCTTATCATGGTAATGACTCAAAGGAACATGCTTCTTGGTTCTCGGACCACCAATCGTGCATTTCAATGCGTGATGGCCCAAGAGACCAAGCATGCACATTTGATGTCAAATGCAATGCAAACCAACAAACCAAAGTCCAATTCCTATCACTAGATCAAGGAGCAAGACATGTATGCTAAATGCAATACAACCTAGGCATGCGAGCTAAGGATGCAACATGGGAATGCGAGATGCACATGCAAGCATGCAAACAAACATGCAAGGTGAGCATGCAAGAAAACAAATAATGGACTTAAATATGATTTGGGCAGCTCTAATAAGGCCCAAAGCAGTGGCCAAAATGACCAAAATAAAGGACCAAATACACATACACACATGCACATGTTAAAGGGCCAACACTTAGGCACAAAAGGGGGAACTCTCAAGCACACTCAAGAGGGTATAAACATGGACAAATGACACGCACTAAGCTCTGAAAATCGTGCGAGAATATGGTGCCAAACCAAGCAAGCAAGATAGGCTAAACATGCAACAAATGGTCCAAGCATTCTAAGCAAACTAATGAAGTATCAAACTACACTTAGCAAGACCAAACATGGCATGAACTAAATGACTAAAAACAGAATTTTAGCACATAAAATAAAGCCCAAAAGACCACTTAGATGGCATCTAAATGGCTCAAATTCAAAGACATGCACAATGACCAAAACGTGGAACATGCAAGACAAGCTTTTAAAGCATTAAAGAGGTGTCCAAGGCAAGCATACAAGCATGTCAAAAGGACTGAAATTATGCTATAAATGATGCCAAATCATTAGAATAAAACAAGTAGTGCATGCTACATACTCACACACTTGAGGCTAACAAGCCAAAATGCAAAGGGGGCATATAAAGCATGTCATGGCCGACCCAAACAACTATGGACAGACCTCTAGCATGGCAAAATAAGCACACAAGCTTCACAAAACTAGACCCAAAACATGCTCGAACAACGGTTTACAACCTAAGGCATGTTAAGGCCTAAACATGGCATTACAAGGTAGGTATGCTAAGCATACATGGTGTACCAAAACTAATTAAAAACAGACGTATATTATGACATATTAAGCATAAAAAACAGCCAAGGCATGGTCAACATGAAGCTTAGCTAGGTGCTCCCTCAAGAGGCCAAAAATGGTCCATTTCAAGGACAACAAGGAGATGGGGTGGCCCTCTCCTTCTTGAGACTTCAAGGCACCATCCTTACCACTGAAATCCCTCAAGATTTCAGTGGTGAGGAGGCCCAAACACCAAAGTCTCGGAGCTCACTCAAAATAGCACAAAATGGGGCCTTTCAAGGCCTAAGAGGGGTCAAACACCTCCAAACCACAAAACACTCTAAACAAACTATTTAGAGGGCCTAAAAACAGAACTTTTTTGTATTATATACTAAGCACAAAAACAGTTCTAAGATAGGCAAAATAAGTATGCAAGAATGGGGAATAAAGGGACTAGTTTCTTACCCTTGAAGACCCCTTCAACAATGGAGGACCGGCAGCTTATTTTAGGTTGAAACCAGTTTCAAAACCTCAAAAACAACCCTCAAGAGGTCTCAGCTCCAAGGGATGGTGTAATGGTGGGTGCTTGTGAGCAAAAGTGAGACAAAACACACACACTAAGGCTAAAATGAGAGAGAGGTATAGAAATAGAATATATATCAAATCCTAAACCTAAAACCAGAGCTCTCACAATGTTTTTCTCTCTTAAGTGTCTAACCTAGAGCCAAGAGAGGAGGGCTCCTCTTATAGAGGAGCCAATCTTGCAAAGCTTACAAGGTAAGCTAACAAGGAGTGCATCCCTCCATACACGTGTATGGAGGGGAACAAAATGACATACAGTTGTCTTAAAATATCTGCAAAAGCAGATGAACAGTAGTCGGCTGCTCAAAATTGCCATTTTGACAAAATTGACTACCGACCGACAACAAATAGTGCCGACCGGCAATATACATTGCCGATGGCAACAAAATACCAGCCGGTGGCCTTTAGCCATGGCCGGTGATGTGTGGGGATGCCTTACAAGGAATTCCCTACCCTTCTAAGGAAAAACACAAGTGTTTGGTGCAAAACCAGACACCAAACAGTCGAGTCGAGAGATCGTGAGGCAAGGCGCGCGAGCCGAGACCTCCGGGAACTCAAGACGAACACAAACATGGATGATCACCGAGTGTTCAAACGGTGACGTCCAAGTCTTGAGGACGATCAAAAATGGGGTGTCTACAATGGATGATGGTATTTCATTGTTCATTAACAGCATATCACCCAACAACGTCAGTAGATCTGAAAACCCAGTGTGAGATAGGCTATTCGTAGTTTTGAAGCTATATAGTTTAACCAATGCAAATAACTTGGTAAACTTTGTACATCCCGGATACAATGGTTTTTTTGCATTTTCAAGTAATTTCTCAAACACTTCAGGATCAGTCGTGCAATGATCATATGCATCTTGAACCATTTCTATTGTTTCAGCTACATTATCTATGGGAGACGTGTCAAATTGTTATTGGGAAAAATCTTGTTCATTTTCGCATGGTGACGCCCCACTAGTGATTGCTTCTCCATGCCATATCCATGTGGTATAACTTTGGTCAATACCATTGAAAAAAAGATGATTTCTAATCTCTCGAATAGGTTGGCTTCTCAAGTTTCCACAGACTCTACAAGGACAACATATGGATTGAAGATCACTTGCATGGATCATAGCAAAATTAAGAAATTGTTCAACTCCATTCTCATAGTCTTTTGATCTTTTATCCTTGAATATCCAAGATTTGTCCATTTTAAATGTATTTTTGAATACCTATATCAACAAAGAAATTAGAATATAAAACAATAAACTAGAGGCTACACAGTTGATAACCTCAAAGGAATGTCATTGAGAAAGCACAATTTCCTTGATAGAACATTAAATGTCTTAGGCAAACTTGCCAAAAAAAAAAAAAAAAAAAAAAGAAGATAAAAAAAATATATATATTTACAAGATCTTATAACAAATAATTTATATGATCTATGAATAATTACAACGTCAAAAAAAGAAAAAAAATAATAATTCCATAAAGTCTAAACAATCTAGGCATTTATTATTCAATACTATCATTTATATTGAATGTTTCATATCCAAGAAGAGATGTGCAGGCTTTGCACACACCTAGGAAATGCCCCAGGGCTCAAAGTGGGCTGCCTAACTCAATTAGGTGGTTTGCCTCCAAAACAGCAACAACTTGCAGCAGTAACAAAAACCACTCTGCAGCAGCAGTAGTAAAATAGCTCTGCTGCAATAGTAACAACTACGCATAGCAACAGTAATAGCAGCAGCAACAGTAGCAAAAACATTAACAAACCAAAATAAATCCTTATTTGAAGTGCATTACTATCCATTTGTGTTTGAATTTAGTGTAATTTATCCTTATCTAAAGCTGAAATGTATTAGTAGATAGGAACATCTACATGGTATTTGGACTTTGTTTATAACTTTCTCCATAATGGTGAATGTACTTTAAGGGGACTATAATTTAAATGAATTTTTAGGAGTTACTTATATAATTTTGTGGTGTATTTAGAGGCTTGTACATGAATTATTAAAGTAACATATGTGAGACATGGTCTACGCTGCAACTGATATTGCTCTGTTCTGAGCTTGTGGCCTAGGTTGCAGCCACTGTGGCTTGGGCTATCCTACACCCTCTCTTTCATCACCCATTATGTGCGAAGGTCAGAATTTCAGAAAATGGTAATTTGGATTTCATTTATTATTTATTTTTTTAATCCTTGCAGGCATTACGTGTTAAGGTGATGAATAGAATTGAAAAGAAAGCAGCCTACTTGGAAGAATTGGAAGAACAAGTAATGTCATTTGTCATTTCTTCTCTACATCATAGTGAACATTATTCTAACCAAATTTTGTCAATATGCTTGCTGCATATAAAATTGTATTTATTGCAGCTATTCAAATAAACTTTGCTTTGTTAGAACTTAGAAGTGCAATTGATTCATGAAATATTTTTAGGACCAAAGGCGAAGAATTAATCATACAAAGGATCATGATTCAGTCACTTTTACCTGAAAGTGCATATGTTAATCATATCTCTAACTTGGCAAAACTCATCTTAGGGGCAGGTTATTGTCTTAAAAAGAATAATGGTCATCATATAACTTTTGCAAAGCCAGGAGGACATATATAAATTTTCTTCTTAGAATGCTTTTTTTAGAATATTTTAGAGTTGGTCAACAAAAAAACTGGCTCTTTGCAGGAGTTCATTTATTAGAAATGCATTCATATATAGATCTGATTCTGGTTCAGTTTTTTTTTTTTTTTTTTTTTTTTTTTTTTTTTTTTTTTTCTTCTTCTTCTAAAACTTTGATCTATTTAATTTCCAAATAAAGATTTGGAGATCAGGATATGTATGAAAATTCTTCATTCACTAAACAGGCTAGCTACATATGCATTGCACAAATATCTCTGACTTATTTTTCATTTGAACGATGACAAGATAAAAATACAAATACCATACCATACCATACCCCTAGCCATTCTAATTGCCTGACGCATCTTTCTTGAGTAATAATTGAGATTCATGTGAATGTTAAGGAGAAGAATCAGTGCATTTTTTTGACAAAAAAACAAGGGTTCGGTTTTGTAGGATTTTTGTTTTAGTTAACATGGCATATCTTTAGTGTTAGTTGTTGATCTATATTTCTTTCTCTTGTTTATATAAATATTATATGCTAATTTGTTTGTTTGTTTGTTCTTTCCAAAAAAGATTGCAGGTCTCCAAAATCTGATGTTGCGTAATCAACAACTGCTAAAGTCTAGAAATGCTCCATTTGGAGGGTTCTCTTTGCCATTTATAGTAGTTCGGATACATGTTGCTTTCATATTTTTAGCACATATATATAATATGTATACTTTTGTAGTTTTTCATTGCTTTTTCTAATCTAAATAATAGCAGTTTGGTTTTTGCAATTGTCTTATTCAGTTTCTAAGAGCACATGATGATTTATTGAACAATTAGAAGTATACTTATGTTATTTATTTGCTCTGTCATTAAGCTTGTAATATCATGTAAGTAATTCAGGCTCTTATCTAAGTAACTTTTTTCTGGCATAGGAGTAAATTTGTTAGAGGGAATCACATCCCAATGAAACAGATTTAAAAAAAAAAAAATTGCACAGACATGGTGCAACTTAGAGTTGCACCCACATAACTTTTGAGTTGCACCCAACCCACCACACAAAACCCTCCATGTTCTACAAATGTTTTTTTGGTCTCCTGCATTGTTATGGTTGCACCCCACCAACCACACAAGGAGTTGCACTCTCCATGTTTTACAAAAAAAATTTTGGTCTTCTACCTTGCTTTCTTATTCCCCCAATATATTATAGAACTTCACCAAAGGCTTAGGGATCAACCAGAGCACTCTATTCACCTTTTTTATCTTCATCTTCCAAGTAGCAAATCCTATTTTTAAAATTCTTTTAGCACTATTAATCTTAAGTAACATTGTAACAATCTGCATTCACCTAGTCTCACAGCAATCAACATTCCTCCTTCTCTTGAGACTTATAGGGGTTATGGGATTCATCACTCTATACTATCACTTCCTGTAATTTATTCATAATGGAATTGGTCTTGCTGTCTTTTCTTTTCAAGTCGTTGCTTTGTTACGCCTATTTTTTTTACTTTGTTGAACTCAACTAGATGGAACTCTTTCCATTTCTATGATTGGTTGAAGAACTTTGACAATTTGATTAATGGTTACTTGAACTCACTGGGCTTATTTTCAGAGTTTGAAATTATATTTGGATTGCAGAATTACTGTCAAGTAGACAGAACACTAGTTGTAGTGGTGGAATTGTGAGGCCTTAGGGGATTTTAAAACAACCATTAATGGCTTAATTTCTTAGAGATTACTAATTTGAAAGTAAGTTGCGTTCTTGATATTGTGATTAATTTTGTTCAATGGAAGAAAATGAATCAGGTTACGTGCTGGCCAATCATGGACATTCTCTTGAAGAAGATAGGGTTTGCTTTGGACTTCTACGATGATAAAGTTGAGGATTCAAGCATTCTATATCTTTTGTTGAAGTTAGGTGTATAGTTGTATTATATGTGCACACATTTACTTGGGATCTATGTTACATGGACTTCTCTAAAAGGCCTCATATTTGTTTAGAATCATTTGGTTTCAAAAGCCTCAGTCATCTTGAAGCATGTGATACATGCAATACGTCTAATATGATGCCTAACTTACAATTCAAATAAAACATAGATTATGTTGGCACCAATAAAGGATTAATTTTACAGAATAACACCTCTATTTATATCTTCAAGTACACCCATTCATAAGTCCATGGTAAGTTATGCCCAAAATAAACAAAAAAATGTAGGCCAATACCCAAACTTGAATCTAACACTACAAGAATTTACACATTTTGCGACCACTTTTGCCGACCAAAAAAATTTTAGTCGCAAAAAAATGACATTTGGCGACCAAATATTAATTAGTTGCGAATGATCATTATTTTTGGCGACCAAATATTATTGGTCGCAGAAGGTTATATTTTGGCAACCAAAAAATATGTTGGTCGCAGAAAGTGGTATACTTTTTCCGACCAATTACAAATTTGGTCGCGGAAGGTCACATATTTTTTGGCGACCAAAAATTTGGTCGCGAAAAACTTATTTTCAGCGACTAAAAAAAATTAGTCGCCAAATTAGTACTTTTAGCGACTAATATTTTAGTCGCCGTTGATTGAGATTTGGCGACCAAAAAAATTTGTCGGCGAAAGAACCTATTTTTGCGACTAATTTAATCTTTTGGTCGCCAAAAATTTGGGGGAAAATTTGAAAGATGAATGGGGGGAAATGAAATTTGAACCACCGTCCCACTCCTCATTAGTTGTATCCATGTACTACTGTTGCAACTTGCAAGTGTGGAACAATGAAAGGAACAAGACTTTCGAAGTAGCAGATGACTCCCCAAACCTCATTTTTTCTCTCATGTCGAAAACCCTTCTCTCCCGCATCAAAGCTCGTCACAACCCCAAACCCAGTTCTTCTCCTTCCTTCTCCTTCAAACCCCACATCAAGCGACTCGTCAACGAACTCTGTGACATCCTCAAAACCCACCACCACAATCAATGGCAAGACACCCTCGAAACCCGCCTCTCCGAAGAAGAAATCGTCCCATCTGACATTGCCCATTTGGTGCTCGACAGAAAAAAAATTAAAGCCTGATCTCCCTTGTCTCTATCTAAAAAAAGCCCTAATCTGTGTCTCTCTATGTTGGCCCGCCCCTCCCTCTTTCTGTATTCTCTCTCTCAATCGGTGCCCACTCTCTCTAGCTCACCGAAGTCCCTTACCACCATTGCTCACGTCCGTCGCACATCGCCATCGACATCGCCCTCTGTCTAATGGACTCCTCACTTCTGGGCCGTGGAAGCAGGGTTGGAGGGTGAGATACGAAGGGAACGAGTGGGATTCGGAGACCTTGAAGGTTTTTGTGGTCCCTCATTCGCATAATGACCCGGGTTGGAAGCTCACTGTTGAGGAGTATTATGATCGACAGTCGAGGCATATTCTTGATACCATCGTCGAGGCTCTTTCGAAGGTGATATGGGTTTAATTTTGGGGTTTGAAATGTTGTTCCTTGATCTGAATTCAGTTGGGTTCTGTTTGTAAACTGAGTTTAATTAGTTAGTACTAGTTGCTTGATCTTAATTTTGTTGGGTTTTACTGATTTCAAAGGTGATCTGGGTTTAATTTTGGGTTTGAAATGTTCTTTATTGATCTGAATTCAGTTGGGTTCTATTTGTGAACTGAGAGTTTAATTAGTTAGCAGTAGTTGCTTGATCTTAATTTTGTTAGGTTTTACTGATCTTGATTATTGATGAACAATGATTCTGCTTTCGATCTAGCTTAACTATAGTGCCGGTAAACTTACTGAGAAAAAAATTATACTTCATGCAAAACAATCTAATGGTCTTCATTACGGAATAAGATACTTCCACACAAATTCACATTTTTGGTTGAATTTTGACAAATTATATATTTCATCAATTATTGGACCAAGTGAATTGGATGTAAGTGATGAAAAAAAAGTCTGTAATATATAGTAGAGTAATTTCACAAATGATTTTTTAGATACTCAGGCATTTAGTTTATTGGATGAGAAAATATATGCAAACTTGTTGGCTTTGAAAACTACTAATGGAACTAAAAAGTGAGAGGCTCACTAGCAGCTTTCCGTTACCAAATGCTCTCTCTCTCAAGAATGTTCAATCTAGTAGTTTAACAAATGATTTTTTGGGGACTCAAACATTTAGTTTATTGGATGAGAAAATATGCATACTTGTTGGCTTTGAAAACTACTAATGAACCTAAGAAGTGAAACGCTCACTAACAGGTTTTCTCTCTCTCTCTCTCTCTCTCTCTCTCTCAATTATGGTGTGTGTCAATTGCCTTGAACTTAATTGGGGTTGGATTGCTAGTTTATTCATATTATCTTTGCCTAGTCTATGGCAAAAAGTTATTAATGTTGAATGCTATACTAATTAACATTCTTTGAACTTGGATTTGCAGGATCCTCGCTGCAAATTTATATGGGAGGAGATGTCTTATTTGGAGAGATGGTGGAAGGATGCCTCAGAAACTAAAAAAGAATCTTTCATCAATCTAGTGAAGAATGCACAGTTAGAAATTGTTGGAGGTGGGTGGGTGATGAATGATGAGGTAAAATCCGCAAACATGTGGATAGTTTGAACTTGCGTGTTTCACCTCTGGGCTTCCTTATAAATTCATTTAGGGTGTGGGTTTGAATGCAATTTCATGAAATGCAGTTCTATTGGCTATTGTTTTGTGCAAGCTAATTCATCACCATCTTCAAATCAATCAGAGAATGTGCATTGCCATGCTTGTGGGGCACTAAAAAATTGCCACTATTGTGCTATGTTCTTTCTCTGATGTACTAACTCCTAGTGCTCTGACTGCAATTTATGAAAACTTTATTCAATGTCTTTGTCTCTGACTGGAATTATACATCTGAAAATCATAATACTAAGATTGAATGAAGTTATTTACATAATCTTAGACTTATGCTAAGGGCTAAAGGAATTGATCTTTCATTTGTTCTCTCAGGATTGTTGGGCAATTGTATATTGAACAAGCTTGACTTACTAAATTTGAGACAACTTTTTGCAGGCTAATTCACATTATTTTGCTATCATTGAACAGGTATTGAACTCCCTCTTCATAGGTTTTGTATAGACATAAAATTTTTGGTATCTAAATTGAGTAGTTAATGCATTGAACAATCTACATATAGTTTTTTGATCTAAGGCCTTATGGTGCTTTTAACTGAAGTAGGCTATGTAGATTGCTTTGCATGAGGAGATTATTAATAGAAATTATTATGTTGGTCTGATTGTCCCCTATACAAGTATATGACGAGTATATGAATTGTAGATTGCTTTACATACCAAACACAAGCTTTTAAGTGGTATACGAGTATATGACGTTGAGATATATTTTTTTTATTTTTTTTTTAAACTTGTGCTTGGTATGTAGTCTCACCAAAGGTTTTTAATCCTTGTTACTAAGTACATCATCTTTCCTAACATTTTTGGGCACCCTCGTGCTTCTACCCTTCTGATGGAAAATTGAGCCTTCAAAGGAAATTATAGTTCAAAATGCAATTAATAACAATCCCTTGAATTGTAGACTGAAACAAAGGAGTAAAATAGTTCATTCACCCTTTCAAAGTGAACTGGGATTTATGTCCAATTTGAAATGATCCAGTCCCTTTTGAATTGGCCATTTTTTGTATTATAATGATAAAATAGTCCAATCATAATGATAACTATGTATTATTACAACTTATGAGCAAATCTTCTCAGGCTTTTTGTAGCAAATGAAGTAACTTTAAAAAGGGAAAAATAGCTCTTGTATTAGTAAGTCTGTTGTATTATTATCTGAATCTAAAGAAGATCCAATCCCAGCAAAATACTTTTTCTTCATGACTTAGAATAGTTGTATTGTGTCGAATGTTAATGATTCAGTTAATTTGAAGGATGCTTTAAAATTATAAGTTTATTATGGATTGAATGAATTATTAGGAATTACAGGTGTATTATTTTCCTATTTTGGCGACCAATTTATTAGTCGCGACAAATAAATTATTTTTTTTCGCAAAAAATGACAATTGCCGACCAAGAGGATTGGTCGCAAAAAATACATCTATTGCCGACCAAAACAGTTCTTGGTCGTGGAAACTCACTTTTGCCGACCAAAAGTTTTGGTCGCGAAAAGTAACAAATGGCGACCAAAACCTTTTTTGGTTGTGGAATGTCACAATTGACGACCAAACTTTTTGGTCGCGGAATGTCACGATTGGCGACCAAAATTTTTTGGTCGCGGAATGTCACGGTTGGCGACCAAACTTTTTGGTCGCGGAATGTCACAATTGGCGACCAAACTTTTTGGTCGTTGAATGTGATAATTGGCGACCAAACTTTTTGGTCGGGAAAATATCACTTTTCGCGACCAAAGTGTTTTGGCGACAAAATAAATTAGTCGCGGTAATTAAATATTTAGCGACCAAAAATTCAGTCGCGAAATCCAACTTTTGCCGACCAACCACAATTTTGGTCGCGAATTACTTTTGCCGACCCTCAATTGGCGACCAAAGTAGCGACCAAAAAAATTGGTCGCGGATAACTTTTGCCGACCAAATATTGACTTTTGGCGACCAATTTTTTTGTTGCCAAAAGTGTTAATTCTTGTAGTGTAAGGCTAAGTTTGGCATATTCAAAAAAAGTCAAAAAGTTAAAAACTCACTATCCTATTTAAGTCACATCACTTCAAACACAACCCATATTTCATTAAAAGTCAAAAAGTGCACTTATTTAGAACATTTAAAAAAATAAATTAATCAACAAGATGTATAGATAACTAACTACTAACTACAGCTTGCCCAGTTGGCCAAAACACTAGCACCAAAGTAGGAGGTCAAGGGTTTAATTCTAGGCAAGATTTCCTCTTCCCCCAGGCTATGGCCTCCGATGTACCCAAAAGAAAAGAAGAAAAAAAGAATAATGAATAAATATTTTTTTGATAGACATACCTTCGCAGATCCTTTATCTTTCCCTGATTCCGGTACTGCCTCACCCTGTTTATGGCAGACAGATAGTCACTATTAAGCTAAAACATGTTTGACATTAAAAGCACATTATCTTAAACGTGCATTTGCTTTTATCAAAATAATAAGAAAGACCATCCATTTATTCAATTACATGACTAAAGTAAAAAATTCCAAACCTATAGATGCCATATCAGAATATGAGCAAATATATCACAAAAGGGGCATAAAAAACAGAGAACTCACCAAAAATTTCAAGAGGTTTTTGATTTCAAAAGAAAAATTTGAGTAAGTAACTTCAATGGTGGTTTGGAGCTGTGATGAAGAAAATGAATTAGGGCTCCGTTTCAGAAATTGAAGCCAAGGAGAAGAGACCTATGCTGTTTGTGAAAATCAATCTTGTTGGGAATGGAAAGAGTCGTGCTCTCTCAATCGTGGGTAGAATAGGCGCGAATGGGAATAGTATTTTATATAAAAATCAAATTGAAATATTTTATACCATAACACTTATTTAGGGAGTGTGATAAAATATATATATATAATCACACTTATTTAAAAAGTGTGATCAAAAATAAATATTATCTTTAAGTATTATTAGTAGCGTATATATAATCACACTTTAATTAGAAGGTGTGATTAATATATATATATATATATAAAATCACACTTAATTAAAAAGTGACATAAAGAATACATATTATCGCACTTAATCAAATCAAGAGTGATTAAAATATCAATCTAATTTTTTTTATCACACTTCCAATAAAAGTGAGATATTTTCATTTGTCAAAGTGTGATCTTTAACTATTTTTGTAGTAGTGACATTTGGTAGAAATTTCAGTAAAATTTTAACATCTCTAACATTAGTGTTTAATCTCATTTGGATAATCATCTTTCAAAACTCCTTTTAAATTTTTTTCTCTCTCCTCTCTCTTTCTCTCTCTTTTTTTTTTTATTTTTATTTTTATTTTATATTTTATATTATATATTTCAAAACCGTTTTCAGACAAAATGTTTTCTTAAAACATGTTGGTGTGAATCCTTGTATTTTGTGTTGCTGAATGTACAAAATAAGTAAGCTTAGACATGTGCAGAACTTAGAATGAGCAGAAATTGTTGTTGTTGCTGTTTTTTTTTTTTTTGTTCCTAGCAGTCAAAGCCACATTTTTCTCAGTTTACGTATAGATATAGTTTTGCATATATATGGAGTCAGTAGCATGTTATCTTCTCTATTTATTGTGCCAGATTCAGGCCACCAACGATATCCAGTGGGTCAGGATCATATCATCATCTTCTATCCGATTCAAAAATAAATGTGTGTGTGTGTGTTTTTTTTCTTTTTTAATAATCCAATCGAAAAATGAATGTAGTGACATGCTTGTGTGATCCAACAGTTTCAGAACCTGTGAACTACAAACATTTGTGTGTCCAAACGAGCAGATTATTTTCTTTTCAAAATTTAGTAAGTTTCAAAATATGTTAAAACTCAATTTATTTAGTTTTCGATCATATTTTAAACAATGGAGATTTAGTCGAGCAAGGAAGCTTGTTGAACTTGAGGAGTTTAATTTTTTTATGTAGTCTTTGATCGCATATAAGTTTGAAAATTATTTACAAACAAAAAATTTGTACAAGAAACACATTTACGTTGTGTTTGGTTTTGGGATTTAAGAAAAGTTTTGGAAACGAAAGGAAAAAAAGTAAGTAAAATGTGAATAAAATATATTTATATATCACATAGTTTCACATACATTTTCTCTTTACTTTTCTAAATCTCTTCCCAAATCTTCCAACCAAATATAATGTCAGAATGATGTGTTAATGATATTTTTAAAATTATGAAAATAATGATGGATACTTTAATTGAAAATGAAAAGGCCATAAAAAGTTATATGATTCTGTATATGTATTATTACTCTATAAGTTTATTAAGCCAAATTCAAAAAATTAACAAATTTTAAAATGTATTTAAATTTAATTTATTTACATAGCAACTATTTTCGAACAAACTAAACCCAAATCACTCTTAAATAGCTTGATTCATTTTATAATGATTCATGTTAGGTGGTCATAGGGTTTACGTGGATGTTTGGACACTAGAAATAGGAAAATATTTATGCATTCTATTTTGATTGATAATTTGCTAGATTTTTCGTACCAAAATTGTCCTGATTTCATAATGGTTACATAGACTAGTACAACACCCCCCCCCCCCCCCCCCCAAACCAAAAATGACAAACTAAAACTTGAAGTTGATCTTTAAGTTCCAACAACATGAATATTAAAAAAGTTACAAATATATTGAAATGAATTGATTTACTTAGTCAAGGAGACAAAAATTAAGATCATGAGGCCGAAAATCTTGAATTTGGGAGCAAGTAGGGCTACCAAGTTACTAGCGGCATGCAATTTAGAAAATCAAAACATAGAAAACGAACAATTTAAATATTCTGAAAATGATGGGTATAATATAAATTTATATTTGATATCTAATAATGATTTGGTTCACACATTTTATTAAAAAAATATTTTTGTTTTGGTATACAAAAAAATTCAGTCAGCTGCGTTTGCTAAAAAATTTACAAGAAAATGATGGCTTTGAGAGAGGACAAGTTTAATGGAGAAATGATCTATAAATAAAATATTTATACATAATATAAGTTACATTGATAAATTTGTATTTTTAAATGATAAGTTTCAAGGTCGCCACGTTATTTTGGTTAAAAAAACTTTCTTTTAAAAAAAAAAAATTAAAAAAATTGTTTGTTAAAAATTTAGCACTACTTATTCTTAATATATGGTTTTGTATTAGTTTTAGCATATGATCTTTTAGTATATACTAATTGTGGGATATATTTTTTAAGTATCAAAACGTGGTTAAGGTGACGTCGACGTGTCAGCCGAGGTGCCATGTGTTCTGGACATGAC
Organism: Camellia sinensis; assembly: GCF_055761805.1. NCBI lineage: Eukaryota > Viridiplantae > Streptophyta > Magnoliopsida > Ericales > Theaceae > Camellia > Camellia sinensis. The sequence goes on from NC_138974.1 coordinate 86,400,425, forward strand.
GCCGAGGTTATCTCGGCGAGGCCGAGGTTACCTTCGAAGATATCGAAATCCGAGATAAGCGGATAAGGCACAAGAACCCTAGAAGGGGGGAAGACTACAATTGGGAAAGGATAAGACTCTTAGGGAGTTTATCCTAATTCTACTAGGAGTCCAAGATTGATAATAATCCTAAGTCCATTAGAGCTAGGCTCCTGTTGGGACAAGGATTGAGTTAGCTATAAAAGAGAGACACCTCCGTAGGTTTAAGGTATGCAATTTATATTCTGAATAGTGAGTTTGCACTATTGATTATCTGTGAGAGATATACTGACTTGATCATCGGAGTGCCCCCGGGTGGACGAACCACCGCCGGAATCTTCTCTTTCTGTTTCAGGTTAGCCAGGTGTCATCTATTCTGCCAGTGTTCTCCAGCTGAATACTGAGTTGGGCAGTGTGATCGGAAAATCACTCACACAATTTGGCGCCGTCTGTGGGAAAGAAAGTAGAATAGATGGTCAGTAACGGGCAGAAGGAAAAGATTGGGGACGACACTCCTGTTGAGAGTGTGAGACCTATTGACCTTGATATCACCGGAGACGAATGCAACGCAGAAACTCGTGACCAGAATCACGGAGTGACAGACGTCGGCCAGACTGGCGACGCACCAAAGAAACCAGATCGAAGTGGATACTACAACGAGGACGACCTCCAGGTTTGGAAAGATAGGTGCCTACGGAGGGACGAAGAGGTAAAAGAGATGGCAAACAAACTGGCAGACCTACAGTCGGTCGTCAATTTCATGATGCAAAATAAGGTCATGCAGCCACCGTTCCCGTTGCACGACACGTCGATTCCAGCGGCCAATACCCAGAAGGGAGGGCAGAAAACAATCCTCGTAGCCCCTCAACACAACGGGAGTGAGAGATACTCTCACTGACCTTCTAGGGAGGTCGGACGAAGATAATCAAGAAGAGAAGAATCACGGAGGACGCATCGCACAAAGGAGGCAGACCCCAAAGGACATCGGCATGTTCAGGGGCAAGCACTGTGCTTCGACACAACTCATGGAGAAGGGTCGAAAAGGGCTCACCACGAGGCCGAGAGTAGTATACCGAAAAGACTGAAGTCAAAAGATAGCCGAGCTCCTGGGCGGAGCAAAGAAGACTTAAGAGATTACCTCAAGAGGAAGTAACAGAATGCCGAAGCCAAGGTAACCTCCGCAGATAAGCCGAGGACACCATTCTCGGTGGAATTAGACAGATTTGAGGCACCGAAGCAATTCAGCATGCCGAGGTTTCAAATATATGATGGTAAGTCAGACCCCAACTTCTACGTTGGACTATATTTGAATTCAATGGCATTGTATAGTGGGAACGAGCCGTTGCTCTGCAAAGTGTTCCCCTCATCCTTCAGGGAGATTGCATCAGATTGGTTCCACAAATTACCGAAAGGAAGTGTGAAGACTTGGGAAGCCCTGGCCGAGATGTTTGTGGCCAAGTTCGTGATAAACAAGCTACAGCCATTAAGGGTGGACGCATTGATGGCTCTGAAGATCAGCAAGGTTGAAGGCCTTAGGGCCTATGCAAAAAGATACTATGAGGAGTTCAATCGAATACCCGAATGTAATCAAGAGGTGGCAATCGTATCTTTCAAGAACGGCTTGAAAGACAACTGTCAACTATGAAAGTCTTTGCCAAAGACATTGCCAAAAAGTATGGAAAAGCTCATGGCAAGAATCGAGAAGTATGCCAGAGCTGAAGAAGACACGTCGGGGGCTAAGGATATAAAACAAGAGAAGGAAACGGCTTGCCGAAGTGAGATCGAGGTAACAATGGATCGAGCAAACAAGAAGCAGAACTGAGGGCCACACAGGCAGTAACGATTGTGTTCCGAATCCCAATTTACAAAGTCCTGGATCAAATTCGGAACCAGCCCTATTTCAGAACGCTAGAGAGGACTCCAGGAGAGTTCATGGGAAGAAATATTGGCAGGCATTGTGCCTACCACAATGAAGATGGGCATACAACTCAGGGTTGTAGAGCCCTGAAAACACATTTGGAAGGCTTGGTGAGACAAGGACATCTGAGAGACCTTGTCGATGAGACCAGGACAAGGGAAGAATGGGCAAGGTTGCCTCAGGCACCAATAGCCCCACCTCCCCCAGCACAGCAGCTGCAAGCAGGAGGACCTCGGGTAATCAACGTAATCCACTCGAAGGTCAACGAAAATGAAATCCGATGAGAGACCCAGAAAGTAAAACACCTACAACATGTCTACCAGGTCGGGGAGAAAAGACATCGGGCAGAAGAGTACCAGGGACCAATGATAACCTTTACCGAAGCCGACCTAGAGATGGTCCAGCATCCGCATAATGATGCCTTGGTAGTATCCCTCCAGGTTGGGGAGTGCCAAATGAAATGCATCTTGATTGACCAAGGCAGCTTTTGTGACATCATGTACGTCCGATGTTACAAGGAGCTCGGCCTTCACCCAGATGATATGGAACAATCCAATGGCCCAATGGTTGGGTTCAATGGAACGCCGACATGGCCACTGGGAACAGTAAGGTTGGAGGTGCAGGCTGGCACTAGGAAGATCAAGACAGAATTCACCATCATCGACACACCCTCCCCTTACAACATCATCTTGGGAAGGCTATGGCTGCATACGATGGGGGCAGTTCCCTCAACATTGCACCAACTATTGCGATTCCCAACAGAGCATGGGATAGAGGAAGTTAGAGGAGATCAACTACAGACGAAGAATTGCTCCATGGCAGCAATGAAATCTACCTGCAGCATACGAGAGCCAGAAAAGGTAGAAATTGAAGATGAGGACGTAGAAGTCCTAGAAGACGTCGACAAGGAGCCAGCCGAAAAAAGCGAAGAGGCACTGAAGAAAATCCTCGTCCAGGATGGGGATGAAGAGCGCTTCTTTCTTCTCGGCTCGGGCTTAGCCAAAGAAGAGGAAAAAGAGTTGGAAGCTTTTCTGAGAGCAAATATTGAGGTGTTTGCTTGGACACCTTACGAAATGCCTGGCATTGACCCCGAGGTCACTTGTCACAAACTGAATGTTGACAGGTCAGCCAAACCTGTAATTCAGCGAGCCAGAAGACCGACATTGATGCACGTCGAAGCAGTCAAGAAAGAAGTAGACAGACTTCTGGAAGCCAGGGCCATTAGAGAAGTTCACTACCCGACATGGCTATCCAATACAGTGGTGGTAAAGAAAAAGAACGGTAAATGGAGGGTCTGCGTAGACTTTACCAGCCTCAACAAAGCCTGTCCCAAAGACAGTTTTCCTCTACCCAAGATTGACCAGCTAGTAGATGCCATTTCAGGGCATGGAAAAATGAGCTTCCTAGATGCCTACAGGGGGTACCACCAGATAGCCATGTACCCCCCAGACGAAGAGAAGACCGCGTTCATCACCCCAAAAGGCCTGTACTGTTACAGAGTAATGCCTTTCGGGTTAAAAAATGCAGGAGTAACTTACCAAAGGTTGGTAACCAAAATGTTCAAACACCTGATTGGCCGAACAGCTGAAGTCTACATCGACAACATGGTCGTTAAGACCAAGAAGCCTGAGGGTCATCTCGTCGATCTAAAAGCAGTCTTTGAAATTCTTAAAACATATCGGCTCCGACTCAATGCATCGAAGTGTGCATTTGGAGTTGGATCTGGTAAGTTTTTAGGATACCTGGTGACTAGAAGGACCATTGAGGCCAGCCCAGATCAGATCAAGGCCATCCTAGAGTTGAAGAGCCCGACGTCGGCAAAACAGGTGCAGATGCTAACGGGAAGGGCCGCAACCCTGAACAGGTTCATAAGCAGAAGCTCAGACAAGTGCAAACCTTTCTTCAACTTAGTGAAGAAAGCCACAGACTTCCTGTGGACAGAAGAATGCGAAGCTGCTTTGGGCGACCTGAAGAAGTACTTAACCACAGCTCCAGTTCTTTCAAATCCAGAACCTGGGGAGGAGTTGTTCCTGTACTTAGCCGTTTCAGAACATGCGATAAGTGCAGTACTAATCCGAGAAGAAAAAGGAGAGCAAAGGGCTATTTACTATGTAAGCAAAACCCTGGCCGACGCAGAAACAAGGTATCTACCCTTAGAGAAATTGGCACTAGCTTTAGTAATGGCTTCAAAGAAGTTGAACCATTACTTCCAGGCCCATAAAATTGTGGTGCTAACAGAGCACCCCTTGAAGTCCTTACTACAACAAGGAGACCTGACAGGAAGAATAGCCAGGTGGGCAGTCACCCTAGGCCAGTATGACCTGGAGTACAGGCCAAGGACAGCAATCAAAGGCCAGGTTTTGGCCGACTTCGTGGCCGAGTTCACGCTAGATTCCATTATACATTGGGCTCCGTTGAGCCAAGATGAACAATGTCCAGACAAACAAGGAAAAACCCAGGCAAAGGCGAAAGAACAAAAGAAAGAGGAAAAACTCAGACCCTGCAGCATTTACATCGGCGACTCCTTTCGACTGTTCGTTGATGGGAGTTCAAACTGACAGGGAGTAGGGGCAGGAGTAGTATTGATATCCCTAGATGGGCAGGTACTAGAACAATCAATTCATTTGGGGTTCAAGGCCTCAAACAATGAAGCAGAGTATGAAGCACTCATTGCAGGACTGAAGCTGGCAGCAGCAGTGCAAATAGATGAGGTAATAGTTTTTTGTGATTCACAACTAATAGTTAACCAGACAACAGGCGAGTTTGTAGCCCGAGATGAACGCATGTCGGCATACGCAAAGGAGGTCATCAGGCTGTCAGCCTTGTTTCAGAAATGCTGACTACTTCAGGTAAGCCGAGATGATAATAGCCACGCCGATGCGTTGGCCAACCTAGCTAGTGCAGTACAACCTGGAAAAGCAAGGACAATAATGATTGACTACCTGTCGAGGCCCGAGCATTGAACTAGTAACCATAGAGCGTGAAGCGATGTGTGTAGACATGGGACCAAGCTGGATGGATGCAATTATTGCATTCTTAAAAGAAGGAAAACTGCCAGATAACCGCAAGGAGGCACACAAGATCAGATTGAAGTCGGCAAGATTCAGTCTGACAGCAAAAGGACATCTCTACAGAAGGTCCTTCACTAGACCCCTTTTAAGGTGCGTACACCCTTTACAAGTCGAAAATTTTTTATATGAAATACATGAAGGAATCTGTGGAAGCCACGCTGGGGGCAGATCATTCCCTCATAGGGCCATCACCCAAGGATATTGGTGGCCTTACATGCAGAAAGATGCAGAAGCCTATGTAAAGAAGTGTGAACAATGCCAAAGGTTTGCACCTCTGATACACCAGCCAGCAATAGACCTGAACCCTGTATCCAGTCCTTGGTCATTTGCCCAGTGGGGCATGGATCTCGTCGGGCAACTGCCCCAAGCAACTGGACAAAGGAAGTACTTGCTGGTAGCAATAGATTACTTCACTAAATGGATAGAAGCTGAACCTCTTGCCAAGATCCAAGATGTGGACGTGAAGAACTTCATTTGGAAAAACATTATCACCAGGTTTGGGATTCCAAGAGCAATTGTTACAGACAATGGAACTCAATTTGACAGTAAGCTAATCAAGAACTTTTGTACAAAGTTCAAGATCAAGAACTACTTTTCAACCCCAAGCTTTCCACAAAGCAATGGACAAGCAGAAGTATCCAACAAAGTAATTCTGGATGGGATAAAGAAGAGGCTGCAGGCAGCGAAAGGAAAGTGGGTAGACAAATTACCCAATGTACTCTAGGCATATCGGACTACGCCGAGAAGATCAATAGGGGAATCCCCCTTTGCCATGGCTTATGGCACAGAAACAGTCATTCCGCTGGAGGTCAGTATCCCTGGGATCAGAACCCAGGGGGTAGAGAATGGGACTAATAATGTATTCCTAGCCCGAGATCTAGATCTTCTAGAAGAACGAAGGGAGAAAGCTACAATTCAACTCGCAGCATACCAGCAACAGCTTGTTAGAACTTATAACAAGAAGGTTAACCCAAGGGAATTTCAGATTGGTGACCTCGTCTTAAGAAAAGTCATCAGCAACAAGAAGGATCCCAGAGAGGGCAAGCTTGGCCCAAATTGGGAAGAACCCTACAGAATCATCTCGATGCTGGGCAATGGGGCATATCGGCTTGAAGATAATGAGGGCAAAGAGTTGCCAAGGCCTTGGAACACTTGAAATTTGAAATTTTTCTATCATTAGAATCCCTTTGTTCTTTTTTCATTTGCCGATGTAGATAAATAAAGACTCAGCTTGGTTTTCTTTCCAAGATACTTGACATTGTCTATAGAATACATGCATAATGAGAACTCAAGTGAAACTCAGGTTCACATTAGGGGGCAGAGAGAAGAAGAGAAGAAGAAGAATATATTTAACACTTGTTGAAATTTGTGGACAATTTACAAGTTGAAGTTAAACCGAGATCATTGTTTAACACTTGTTGAAATTTGTGGACAATTTACAAGTTAAAGTTAAACCGAAATCATTGTTTAACACTTGTTGAAATTTGTGGACAATTTACAAGTTGAAGTTAAGCTGAGATTATGTTTAACACTTGTTGAAACTTGAGAAAAGTTTACAAGTTGAAGTTAAACTGAGATCATAGATTAAACACTTGTTGAAAATTATATATTTGCAAGGTGAAACCAAGATTACGCCGAGAAAGGTAGTTAGGTACTTGCCGAGATAAATCATCAGTTTGTACAACCGAGGTGTATCACTCCGAGAAGGTTGCACAAGGATTGAAGTGTATATTGAAGACATGCACAAATTTCTAAGTATAGAATTATACAAGAGCAGTAAAGAGAAGACAAAGATACAAAGCACTCAGAGAAGAAAAGTTGTATTAATATTTAGAAAAGGCACGTTGGCCAAAAGCTTACAAGTGTTCCCAAAAGAAGAAAAACAAAAGTACAAAAGACAGAAGAAAAAGACATCAAAATTAAGACTCCTCAGCATCGGCAGTAAGCTGGGTTGGGATCTCGGAAGACTGTTGAGAAGCCACCTCGGCCGCTTTCTCCGCCACAAGCTCAGCATCAATCTCTTGCAAGGTTTCATCAATGCTCTTGTTGGCGAGGGGGACGTCGGCTGAAACCCTCTCAGGAGCAGCATCATTGAGAACCTCCTCATCCTCCTCATCTTGAGTCAAGTCCAGGACTTGCTCATTTTGAGGATGAGACTTGGCCCCAGCAGCATCTTTGGACTTCCTCACTAAAACTTCCTCCTCAGCCTCATCTTCAGAATCAGATTCATCATCAGATTGGGCAAGAGTTGGAGTTGGAGGGAATGGAAGAGGAATGATGTCGGCGTTTCTCAAAGGCGAATCCTCAGGGACATTAAGCTTTTTTAGAAAGGACATCCAACCAAGAGTGAAACCCTTGTTATATGCCTCCTTCACTTGCTTTTCGTAGGCCTCTGTGACATCGGTCATGCCCTGGGCATATGCCTTCTCATCGGCATCCTTGATTTCGGCTTCTTTCGTGGCCAAGGCCTCTTGAAACTCTTTTTGGGCCTGATCCATCTTTTCCTCGGCCTCTCTTTTTTGGGCCTCAGAAACCTTCCTGATGGCCTCGACAGATTCAGTCTTCTCTTCGGCATCGGTTTGGGCTTTGATTGCAGCCTCGGCTTGGTCCTTCAACTTCTTCATCTTTGATTGTAAACTCTTGTTAGCTTTTTGAAGAGTAGAGAACTCCCTCTTCATCTCGGCCAACTTCTCCCGATTTTCAAAAGATTGAATAGAGAAAGAATGGGCATGCTGGATAGCCTGAAAAAAACACAAAACAAAAGTTATTAGAAAATTTCTAAGTATGAGAAAGAAGGAAAAAAGTGCCAGATGAAAGACACTTACTTGAACAGATCGCTGGAGCATCAAAGCATAATTTTCGTACTCACTCAACTCGGCGTTCCAGTCGAGATCGCTGGGAAGAAGTAAAGCAGTACTGAAGGCTACGCCGACGTTTATGTCCTTGGCACTATCATTGGCCATGACTGGCTTATCTTCCAAGGTAATTTCGAGGGCCCAGGGGGCAGCAGGCTTCTTAGATCTCGAGGTCATTACAGAAGATGACCTCGGCCATTTGGGTTTAGTAGAATCAGATGGAAGTGTTTCGGCGGACCTCTTCGCAGGGACGGAGGCAGTTTTCTCACTCGAAGCTAGTTTGGAAATTGGCAAGGTATCCTCAGAATCGATCTGAGGCACCTTTGCCTTGGGCTGAGCCTTTTTGATTCGTTTTGGCTTTAGGGGAGACAGAGTTTGTGTTGGCTGAGCGTCAACATCAGTTGGAATGTTAGCCAGGAGATCTTTGGCAACTGGTTTTGGGCGGCCCATCTCGGTAGAAGAATCTGTTTGGCGTCGACGGTGGCGTTGGGATGTGAATTAAGTATGGAGTCGAGGTTGACGGTATCTCAGCTGGATTAGAGGTTGACCCTTGGTCTGTCCCAGATGTGGACGCGGTCTGTGGAGTTGTGGCAGATAGTAGAGAAAGACTTTTCTTCTTCCTCTTAGGGACGTCGGGCAGAGCTGACTTGTATTGGAATAAAATTGAGAAGCAGAGGCGTCGTTCGTTTATGGATTGGCAGGTCCAAGAGTTTCTTCAAATCCTTGCTAGGAATGAAGGATTGGCGAGAGTTTTTTGGTGGCTTAGGAACAGCTGCAAGAAAAACAGACATTAAGAAATAGATAAACTATGAAAGACTTTAAAAAACAAATAGGTATGAATGTAGGGCTCTTACCATTGCCCTCTACAAAGACTGATCGAAGGAGAGGGAAGAGATGGAGGTCTTCATATGGAGCGAACTACCAGTTCCCCGAAGTAATGAAATAATCGTCCCCAGCTCCCTTGTTGGAGTCAGGGAGGTCGGTAACGATTTTGTATTCAGTGGACCTAAGCTTGAGCTAGTAAACGTAGCCAATGTTTTTTTAAGGCCACACATAGTGTAGCAATATTAGATGTCGGCTAACGTGATCCTAGCATTTTCTTGTTTGGCTAAGGCTATGATACCATTAATGGTTCGATAGGAATTGATGGAAAGTTGCATTGGGTTCAACTTGTAATAATGAAGTATTTCACGGAAAAGGATGTTGAGTGGGAGCCGAAGTCCACACTCAATGAAAACTACCATAGGGAAAGGCATGGAGTCGTTAGTAGACATGATGGAGTCATCATCCCCAGCCAACCTCAGATGGACGTCGGCTGGGATTTCAAACTCTTACCTAAAGAATTCTAGTTTGGATGGGGTGTTTACCCTATGTTTCCACATACCCATGATGTCGGCTTAAATGGAGATATTGGATTTCAGGAAGAAGTATTTTTGAAAGGTTTAAAGGACCTCAGCCAAAAACCTAAAAGTACACTTTAGTAAGGGTTTGTATGGATCTAGAGGGAGTTCGTTTCAGTTTTGCCCTAAATTGTGGGTTCTACAGACAAATCCCAAACCTAAGTCTATGGAAACAAAGTTGAAGGCACGAATCTGGAAAAGACACAAAAAACAGAAACAACAATGAGTTTCAAAATCAATAACAGAGATGGTCCATCAAGAGCATAAAGAATACAAGAAGTATAGGGCCAAGAACAGTGGCAAAAAGTGCAGGGAAGTGGTAAAACAGTGCGTGTGTTCAAGATATGGGCAATGGCAAAATCGTGGAAAAAACACATTCAGATGTATGATTCACAAATTAAAAGTTTGAACAAATGCAGTAATGGCAGCAAGTAATAGAAAACATCAAAGAATTAAAAACGAAAGGAACAGTAAACTCACCGAAGAAAAGAAGCCGGTATAAGGATCACCGAAGTTAGACAATGGTTACAAAAGTAACAGAACGGTGAAAGCTTCACCAGAAAGAGGAATGAAGGCAGTTGCAGAGCTTGAGGTCTGGAACAATGGCGTATTCAAGTGCTAGAGAGAGAAAAGCAAAGGAATCGAATGCAAAAGTGAAGGAATGAAAGAAGAGGGAAAATTTTTTGTTAAAACTTGAAAAGGCGGCGAAATCAAATTGATGCACCTAGAGCAGCGAATGCGTCAGACTGCGCACATAGAGAAGACGGTTTACTAGCGCATCACAAGCACGATCCAATAAGGATAAAACGCGTGAATGAAACGGTTGAAAAGTGATGTTTGACAGCTCATACGCATAAAGGAGTTCATTGGAATTCTTGATCTTTAAGAAGAGATATTGGCCTACGATAATGACCTCGGATTAAACCGATGTACTAGCATGAGGTACTGATATAGGTTCCATCACCTCAGAATGACGAGGTAATAGAACCTAGGGGGCAGTTGTGGGGATGTATTTTCTAAGTACCAACACGTGGCTAAGGTGACGTCGACGTGTCAGCCGAGGTGCCACGTGTTTTGGACATGACGTCGAGGTTATCTCAGCGAGGCCGAGGTTACCTCCAAAGATATCGGAATCCGAGATAAGCGGATAAGGCACAAGAATCCTAGAAGAGGGGAAGACTACAGTTGGGAAAGGATAAGACTCTTAGGGAGTTTATCACAATCCTACTAGGAGTCCAAGATTGATAATAATCCTAAGTCCATAAGAGCTAGGCTCCTGTTGGGACAAGGATTGAGTTAGCTATAAAAGAGAGGCACCTCCGTGGGTCTAAGGTACGCAATTTATATTCTGAATAGTGAGTTTGCACTATTGATTATCTGTGAGAGATATACTGACTTGATCGTCGGAGTGCCTCCAAGTGAACGAACCACCGCCGGAATCTTCTCTTTCTGTTTCAGGTTAGCCAGGTGTCATCTATTCTGCCAGTGTTCTCCAGTTGAATACTGAGTTGGGCAGTGTGATCGAAAAATCACTCACACACTAATAACACTTAAAAAAAAATGAACACAATGGATTTTCTTTTATGTAAATAATTGATAGGGCAAATTATAAAAATATCTCTTAAAGTTTGCTTAAAATATGAATTATCTCATGTAATTATAGAAATTACAAATATTCCCTTATCAAAATTTATCATTTATCAAAATTAATTGAATAAATAAATTTCCTAAATATCCTTTTATACAATAATAAAATTATCAAAATTGTTAACTGAAATATATTTTTGCAAGCATTAAAATTTTTTAGGATAAATTACAAATACACCTCCTGAGATTTTTTTAAAGTACAGATTTCCCCCTGTAGTTTGAAAAATTACAAATACCCCCTTGTTAAAAAATTTTATTTAACAGAATTAGCTAAAAAAAAGAAATTCATAATTATTCTTTTATACAATAATAAAATTAGCTAAATTATTAATTGAAATATATTTATAACATCATTAAAAATTGTTAATTGACTTGATGATTTATTAATAAAATGAGAGATTTGTTATGAAATTAAAAACCTCAGGGATAAAATGTAATTTCCAGAACCACAGGGAGTGATTTGTATTTTAATCAAATCTCATGGGGTGTATTTATAATTTACCCAAATTTCCAAATTTTTAATTAACTTAAGGTAAATGCTAACAAGTGTCTCTATGCATTGTTTAATGGCCCCGTTTGGTAGAACTATGAGAAAGTTATTATAACTTATAACCTAACAGCTTATAGTTTATAGCTGTGAATATAAGCTGATTTTTGACTTATAGATTAAGCTTCTCCTCTACCACTCAAAGAATAAGTTGATTTTTGATTTATAAAAAGCTATAAGCTATATTGTTAAGTTGAACCAAACACATCAAAATAGCTAAAATTAAGTTAAAAGCTGAAATAAATTGAAAATAAGTCCTACCAAACAGGACCAATGTTAAAAAGTATTCACCCAAAAATAAAAATTAGAAAGTGTATATACAGTGTCTTCAAAAAATATATAAAACTATTAAAAAGTATGTTGATTTTAATAAAAGTACGTTAAATTTAATTTAAAATGTCTTGTATTTTTTAATTTTATTTTTTACTTGTTACTGAGAACACTTGTTAACAAGACCCTGAACTTAATAATTGATTAATAAAATAGATAATTTATTATAAAATTAAAAATTTTCAAAGACATAATATAATTTTTAAAAATATAAAAATATAATATGTATTTTAAGTAAATCTCCATAATGTATTTATAATTTAGAAAATGCGTGAGAACTTGAATGTCCTGAATGTCAAAACGACGTTGTTTTGACATTCTTACTAGTAAGAGAATGACTCAGACCTGGTACAAAAAAATTATCTTACTAATAAAAATATAAATCTTACCGTTAAGATAAAAAAAAATATCAAAACAATATCGTTTTGAAATTTCAAGTTATTCAAACCGTTGATAATTCAAATTACGCAGCCGAGTTGTTATAATTCACCTTAAGCTGAGCAACGTACATGTATGATTGATTCCACGGTAGACAACGATTGAAGGAGTGGTAGCACTGTAGAGCGTTAAAATAATTATTGTACGGAAACAACATCTCTATTGATATGTTTTTAGTTTGGTGAGCCATAGCTTTCCAAGCTATTATTATTATTATCATTATTCACTTTGCTTCTTTTTGGTTTTTTAGAAATGTTTTTTAAAAAATTTTATTTTCTTATTTTTTGTATTTTTTTTAATTTTTACTGAATTTTTAAAATATTTTAAGCATACTTTTTAATTTTTGCACACACCTAATATAAATATACATAAAAGTATTATCTTTGTGAATTTTTTTTTTTAAATTCACTAAATGCTAAAAATACAAAAAAATACGAGAATTCAACATATTTTTCATATTTTTATATATTTATTAATTTTTTAAAATATTTTTTCACAAATTTTTTACTTTTTAGATACATTTAAGTAAAGTGCATCTAAAAAAGTAAAAAAAAAAAAGTTTAAAATTTTAAAAATATTCATTAAAAACAAAAAAAAAACAAGCAAAAAACAAAAAAAAAATCAGTTGTCAAATAACTTAATTCAAAAACTCAAACCAAACACACATTATTATTCATAGTGTTACATGCACAAATTGATATACTAATTAATATATAAACAAATGTTATCATATTACTATTTTAAATTATGACTTCAGTCATTATATAAATTATAAAGATGTAAAATATCTAAAATTATATCATATCATCTATTAATACACTAATTGATATATCAATTGATACGTATAATATTATTTATTATTATTATTATTATTTTTTAAGGATGCTATCATTATTTTGCATTGAAGATACTATTCTTGAATGAATAGGAAGCCATGGGGAGTTTGAGACAAAAGTTTCGGTTTAACTGTCGGCCGGCCATGGCCCCACCTCTGATTGAATACGCATGGCATGGGCCTGGCTCAGCCCGCCCGGACCGACAAATTCACAAACTTTAAGATTGTCTTTGATTTATTGAGATAAAACGAAATAGAATAATTAATTTATTAAAATATCTATTTTCATATTTAATTGATTAAAAAAAATAATACAAAATATATTACAAATAAAATTATTATTTATTCTTATATAAAGGAATGATTATTTTATTTTATTTTATCTTATCTATATATATTATATAAAGAGGAAAAAAGGGTTTTAGTGAGAAGTCTCGTGAGAGTTTTAATATCTCATACTAATTTTTTTAATTTTAATAATTAAGAAAATTTTTATTGGTTAGCCTTTATTTTAATATCCCACATCGAAAAAAAAGGAAAAAAATGAGTTGTTTTACTCATATAAAGTGAATCTTATACTCCCATTCCATTTAATATTGTAGTGTTGTGCATATTTCAATTTAATATAATTTAAATTTTAAAAATTTTAATAATTAATTTTGACCTAACTGATTAGGCTAAATCATTTTTGATTTGATTGATTTGTTGGTTTAACCGCGATTTTAGCGGTTTTATAAAAATATATATTAGATTTGTTTGATTCAAAATAAACTAAAGATTGATCTGATTAAAGATTGAAAAACTGAGATTGCTTGATTAGAAATAAACTTTCCGTTCAAATAATTGTTAACTTTTATTTTATAATTCCATATCGAAAAAAGAAAAAAAAAAGTGAATTGTTTTACTTATAAATCTTAATAGTATAGTATTGTGCATAATTCAATTCAAAACAGTTTAAATTTTAAAATTAAAATAATATTTAAAAGTTTTAATTAATTAATTTTTGTATAAGTTGGTTGGTCATTTAATCTAACCGATTAAGTTGAACCATTTTGGGTTTGACCGATTCGTCGGTTTAATCGGGATTTCTCATATTGATTTTATTAATTTTAAATAATTAAAAAAAATTCATTGGCTAACTACCATTTAACCATATAAAAATAAAACTTTAATTAGTTTATGATTTATTTTATAATCCTACATCATGAGAAGAAGAAAAAATAAAGTTTGTTTCACTATCTATCTATCTATTTATATATTATATAAGGAAAATGAATTTTTAGGGAGATGCCTTCTAAGAGTTTCAAACCCTTATTCTAAAATTATTGAATTTTCTTAATTTTAAACAATTAAGAAAAAATTCTCATTGGTTAGCTGTCATTTACCTTTTATTTTACAATCCCACATCGGGAAAAGAAAGAAAAAGTTAATCGTTTCACTTACATAAGGTGAATCTTATTCTCCCATTTAGTGAGAAGCCCTACGATCAATATCTCATACTCATTTTTTTGATTTTCTTAATTTTAACTAATTAAAAAAATTCCTATTGGCTAACTTTCATTTAACTTTTAAACGTTTTGATTTTAAAAATAATTTTATATGAGATTTTGAAACTCTTATAATATTTAACTTTAAAATAATTACAACCTCACATCGAGAAAAGAAAGAAAAATTGAGTTGTTTCGCTTATATAAAGTGTTACAAATGTTTCACTAATATAAAGTAAATCTCATAAAAAGATTTTGAGAGAGAAACCTTCTAGAAACTCCAAACTCTTATTTTAAAATTATTGAATTTTTTTAATTTTAAACAATTAAGAAAATTAGCTTTGGTTAACTGCCATTTATCTTTTATTTTACAATCCCACATCGAAAAAAAAAGAAAAAAAGAAAAAAAAAAGAGTGAATTGTTTCATTTATAGAAAATGAATCTTAAGAAAATCCCCATTGGCTAGCTTCTATTTAATTTTTATTTTATAATCCCATATCGGGAAAAGAATGAAAAAGTGAATTGTTTCACTTATATAAAATGAATCTTAAACTTCCATTTATATAAGTAAAAGGAAATTTTAGTGAGAAATCTATGATCAATATATCATACTCATTTTTTTGATTTTCTTAATTTTAAACAATTAAGAAAATCTCGATTGGTTAACTTTCATTTAACTTTTATTTTACAATCCTATATAAATGTTTTGATTTTAAAAACAATTTCATGCGGGATTTTGAAACTCTTATAATATCTCTCCTTAAAAATATTCTTTTTATAAAATATACAGATATGTCAATAATCTCAATGTCACTCTTACTGCTCATTAATACAAAAATTATGAAATAATTATGATAATTTTAAATTTGTATTTAAAACTTATAAATTATGAGATAGATTATTATAATTTTAAATTTATATTGTGTTGATTTTAAATTTGAATTAATAGATTGTTTTCCATATTTAGTGATAGTTTAAATTTTAATAAAATAAAATTTAAAAATTTTAATTAATTAATTTTTGTGTAAGTTAGTTGTTCTTTTGACTTAACTAATTAAGTTAAACCATTTCTAGTTTGAATGATTTGTTAGTTTAATCGTGATTTTAGCAGTTTTACATGTTATGACAATTTTTTTTTTACTTATTAAGTTTTTAAAATTTCTTTAATTATTTTTCCTTTCAAAAACCAATTCGATAATTTTTTAAAATTCATTTATTTTTATTCTAAAATGGTGAAATATTATATGTCGTTTTTTTTATAACAAAGTATAATTTTAATTATTAATTGTCAATATAACAATTTTAATCTATCTATATTATATATTATAGTAAACGAACATTTGAAACAAAATTCTTAAATTTATATATAAAATTTTATTTAAGAGAGATAAAATATAAAAAATTAAATATAATTATTAAATTTTTACTAAATAATATATTATTTTATCTCGTATATAACACGGGGATAGTGTTTTATTTTATAGTGAATTCTCATTGGATTAATGCTTAATTGCGGAGCCAATCATATAGAACGTTTCCGTGAATAGGGGCCTCCTTTTGGTCACGTTGCCATGCACTTATGGTTGGTTGCGCCATCCTATCCTATCTGTGTTTATTTACTTATTTATTTTTGTTAATGTAAATTGTAAATAGTAAATCACCACTATCACCAACTCCACCTACCATCTCCACTACCACCCACCACCTCCACTACCATCCACTACCACCACTCACTTACCTCACCTACTCCCAAATCCTCTCCTATATAATAGCTTGTAATATACAAAACACATAACAATCTTGTAATACATATCAATCAATACACAATTTATTCTCTCTCTTTTTCTCTATCAATTTATCTTACATGGTATCAGAGCTAGGTTAACAACCTAATCATTCTGCTTCACCGGCGGGCGGCAGCCTCGCTTTGGCCGCCCGCCGGACCTCTACCTATTCCACTTATTTTCTACACATACCTTCCATCACTAGCTATTACAAAGTCCCTCTCTGATTGATTTTTTTTTATCCTGGACAGCAACTCGGTCCACTCGTCTCCACCACTCGGTCCGGTTCAATGTACGCCGACTCGGCGTCCTCCGCTTCTCTCCTCCGCTGGAGCATCCCCTCTCCCCTCCGCCGCTCCTTCTGGCTTAAGCCGCTCCTGCAGCGCCGCCGCCGTGGCCTCCTGCTCCCTCGCCCGAGCCTGTCCTGCCTGCGCCTCCGCGCTCAGCTGCGCCGCCCTCGCAGATAACTCGGCGTTGCGCCGCGCCGCCTTCTCCACCTTCGCCCGGCCGAGCACGCCGCCGCCGAAGTCGCCCTCCACTGCTCTGCGTCAATCAGACCACTCTCGATCTCTCTCTCTCGGTTTGGGGGGGGAGAGAGGTTAGGGAGAGAAAGGCCTCTTTTTTTTTTTTTTGAAGCCAACAAAGGCATCTTTAAAATAACAATACAACACATGCACACAGATTCTTCAACAACACTACACCACACAGCACACAACACACGGGGCTGGTTCTCTCCTTCCACACACAACACACGGCTGCCAACATACACATGCCTGGACACACGGCAGAACAACACACATGGAGACCCAGTAGCCACTCTCTCCCACCATGCACACACGCACACACAGCAAACACACAAGATACACACACAGACACCCAAGCACATACCCACACAGCTCTCTCTCACCTCTCTCTAGCTGGGTCTCTCACGAGACACACCCATCACACAGCGATACACATTAACAAAAGACCACACCCAGCTCTCTCTCTCTCTAACAGAGCTCTCTCACTCTCTCGGCACCTCTCTCTCAGACTTCCTCCTTTATGTTATTTTTTATTTCCACCACCTCCCTTTCTTTTTTTTTAACCCAATATTTTTTGAACAACCAACCCAACAAATCATGTGCTGATTTTACCACTTCCTCCTTTATTTTATTTTTTATTTCCACCACCTCCCTTTCTTTTTTTTTAAACCCATCTTTTTGAACAACCAACCCCACAAACCATGTGCTGGTTTTACCAACTCCATGAACCACCCTACACCCAACTCCCTGACTATTTCATATTTTATTACTCTACTGGCTGGCATCGTCCATTATCACTTTCTTTTATTTTCTTTTATCTTTTTTTTTTTTCATTAAAAAAAAAAAAAACAAAACAACCCATAACAATTTACACATTTGCACAACACACCATCCAATTTACATATTTGCACAACACACCATATTTTATTTCTCTCACGGATCAACCCCGATCACAATTTTACACCAAAAAAAAAAAAAAAAAAAAAAAAACAAACAAACAAACAAAACAGCCACATCCACAGGCCGGATTTTCTTCTCTACTCTGCCGCCGGTCTTTTCTTCTTGCCTCCGTCCTGGGCGGCCCTTGACGGTGTTGCCTCCGTGTTTCCCACTCCACTGGGCATGATCACTACTCCCTGCTCCTCCACTGCAGCATATGGCGGCCCTCCAAATCGGAACATCACGGTGGCCTTCCGCTTCAGCTCCTTATTTTCTGCCCTTAGCACGCTTATCTCTGCTCGCGCATCCTTATACATGCGTTGGAGCAGAGCCAGTTGGGAGTTTAATTGATGCACCTCATTTGTCCTACTCTGCAGCCGGTGCGACAGGTTTGTGACCGCCGTCATGGACTCCACACATGCCTTCAAAGTATACTGATTAGCCTCCACATCCGTTTGCACTGCCATTTTTTGCTCCACCGACTGCATCGGAAAGTTCAACGGAGCAAACCCAGTGGTGTTTGGTTGAGGTTCATGGGCCACCGCACCAGTTCTCTCTCCTGTGGACTCGTTCAGGTCGGGAAAGAGAGTGAGCAGCCCACGGGACGACGAAGCCATTTTCTGGGCAACAGAGTATTACAGACTCTCTCTCTCAGCACAACAGTGTTACAGCCTCTCTCTCTCAGCACAACGGAGCGATTTTCAGCGGATTTCGCAGGTTTTTTGCTTCTGCCTCGGCCTCAGGCTCTGTCTTGGTTAAATAGCCGAGGCAGCCACGCGCATCGCGCGCCTCTTGACGCCAGACAAACGGGCACGCCAGCCGAGGCACTCACGTGCCTCGCCATCATATCTGGCACGCCTTTTGATGCATCGGGCACGCCTTTTGATGGCACGCCTTTTGACAGATTGGGCACACCTTTTGAGGGCACGACTTTTGAGGGCTCAATATCTATATCCATATATATCTTTTGGGCAGCCTATATACACACTCATACAGTGTCTTCTACACCGGTCAGCTTTATCAATCCCTTTATTTCAACCTCAAATAGGTTTTTATCTTCACACCTATTTGAGTTTGAGGGGGGGTTATACACAGTATCATGTATCAGTCATCATGTATAAGTCGCCCATGGCGCACTCCCTAAGTCACCCCCTTGGTGCACCACCACAATTTGCTACATCGGTCCGACATGACCCCGTAAACTGTCTTCTACAACGGTCTGACACGACCACACAGTGTCTGCTACAACGGTCCGACATGACCCCGTAAACTGTCTGCTACATCGGTCCGACATGACCCCGTAAACTGTCCTGCTACATCGGTCCGACATGACCCCATAAACTGTCTTCTACAACGGTCCGACATGACCCCATAAACTGTCCTGCTACATCGGTCCGACATGACCCCGTAAACTGTCGTCTACAACGGTCCGACATGACCCCGTAAACTGTCTTCTACATCGGTCTGACACGACCACACAGTGTCTGCTACAACGGTCCGACATGACCCCGTAAACTGTCTGCTACAACGGTCCGACATGACCCCATAAACTGTCTGCTACATCGGTCTGACACGACCATACCGTGTCTCCTATCCTGTTTTATTTATCAGTTTATTTTTCTATTTTGTGACTCTCTCCAAACTCAAGTTGGCTAGTGCCTATCCTCCTTGAGTTTGAGGGGGGCTGTTAATGTAAATTGTAAATAGTAAATCACCACTATCACCAACTCCACCTACCATCTCCACTACCACCCACCACCTCCACTACCATCCACTACCACCACTCACTTACCTCACCTACTCCCAAATCCTCTCCTATATAATAGCTTGTAATATACAAAACACATAACAATCTTGTAATACATATCAATCAATACACAATTTATTCTCTCTCTTTTTCTCTATCAATTTATCTTACAATTTTTCAAAACAAAAATAATAATAATTTTTTAAGAATAAATTACATAGACAACCCTTCAAAGTTATAATAATTACACTTGATTCCAAATCTCACCCCCAAATCATTGTCGAAATCCTACTTATCAAATCGCCCCTAAATCTATAAGTTCCTGGCCATCACTAAGGAAGATTGATGGAGTGAAGGTTGCACACCATCAAAATTACCGATGTCGCCTTTTCCAACATCGTGACCGACTTCATTCTCCTCCTAATTTTTCTTTGATTTTTGAATTGGTAGGGTTTATAATTGTAGTGGTGGCGGTGGTGTATTTGTTAAGGTTTTCAATTTATTGGTAGAGTTCGAATTTATTTTTGTTGATTGAATTTGTTGTTTTGGTGGTTGTGGTTGCGATAGTGTTGTTGATAAATTAATGGGCAAATTACACTAATAGTCTCTATAGTTTGGGACTTATGTCACTTTAGTTCATGACTTTTTAATTGTGACACATTTGACCCTAAATTTTGAATATTGTTCCAAATAAGGACAATTGAACATACCATTGCTTAATTTCAAGGGCGAAATCATCAATTTGATAAAATATAAATTAATTTGACAAAAATAAATGTCAAAAAAATATTTTAAATTTTTTTAAAAATTATTTCTACGCACCAAAAATAAAATTATATAAAATTAATAAAAATTACATGATTAATTTTTTAAAATTAATTTTACATGATCATCTTCCAAATACATAATAAAAATTAATTTGGTAAAAAATAAATAAATGTTTAAAAGATTTATCAGTTTTATATAATTTTATCTTTAGTAGATAGAAATAATTTTTAAAAATTCAAAAAATAATTTTTTGACATTTATTTTTGTCAAATTAATTTATATTTTATCAAATTGACAATTTTGCCCTTGAAAAAATCAATAGTATTTACAATTGTCCCTATTTGGAACAAGATTCAAAATTCAGGGTTAAATGTGTCATAATTGAAAAGTCAGGGACCAAAATGATACAAGTACCAAACGATAGAGACCATTAGTGTAGTTCACCCTAAATTAATTTGTGGCAGTGGTGGGAGAGGGAGGGTAGAGTACCAATGGTGGGGATGAGTAGGAGTAGTGGTGGAGGAGGGGTGTTGGGTTGGACCAACCCCACTTTAAAAATGTTAAAAGAATATCTAGAACATATTATTTTTCATATTTGTTAGGTTTTCTTATTTTCATAGGTTTCTTATTATCCGTTCTTACTTTGCCTATATACAAGTCACCTCTTGTAATAATTCAGTACACAACGATATTTTTTAATATTATTCAATATACAAATATTCTCTCTTTTTAAATATGGTTAGGTTTAATATTTCTATAAGTTTTCTTATTCTCATAGGTTTCTTATTACCCACTCTTACTTTGCCTATATATAGGTCACCTCTTGTAATAGTTAAATACACAACAATATTATTCAATATACAAAGATTCTCTCTATTCTCTCTCTCTTTAAACAATTATCTTAACATGATAACAGAGTTATAAGATCTTCCAGTCTATCTTTCTTTCTAGTTCATCGGCAACCTTGCCTTTGTTACCTGCAGGAGTTTCGACATATACTCGTGTTAATTCCATTCTCTAGAAACCAATCAACCACCACCTCCGCCAAGACGTCAAATCTTAGTCTTCCACTACTTCAATCTAAATCTGAATCTATCATATTTTTTTTATATACTCAAAATCTATTATTTTGTGCTTTTGCACTCTCTGTTTCAACCTCAAATAGATTATTATCTTCTAACTTATGTGAGTTTAAGGGGGGAAATACCCATATCATGGTAAGCAATGTGATACATCATGCAAACCACCCCAGTCGTCCCCTGGTGCACCACTTAAACCGTCTCCTAGCACACTATCCAAGCATCTAAGCCTCTTCTCATGGTGAGCACGCCGTTCAAAATCACCCATAAAAGGCCCTTATTGTTTTTCCTAATTGTCCCTAGCAAGCCTTTACCGTTTTCCCTCGCAACATACTCTTCTTAATTGCCCGTAACAAGCTCTTATTGTTTGCCTTAATAATAGACTCTTCTTAATCGCCCCTAGCAAACCATTTATCGTTTGCCTTGGCATCAAACTCTTCTCTTTCGCCTCTAGCAGGCTCTTTCATTTGCCTTAGCAACATACTTTCATTTATTTTTGTTCTTCCAATCTCAAGTTAGTTTATCTACTTGAGTTTCAGGAGGATTATTAAGAAATATGTAGAATATACTATTTTCCATATTTGTTAAGTTTTCATGTTTCTATAAGTTTCTTTATTCTCATAGGTTTTTGTTACCTACTCTTACTTTGCCTATATATAGGCTACCTCTTGTAATACTTCAATGCGCAATAATATTATTCAACATTATTTAATATACATAGATTCTCTCTTCTTTCTCTTTATACAATTATCTTAACAAAAAAAGAGTTAAAAAAAAAATAAAAAATGGCATACCCTATGCTTGTAGGATTCCAAAAGGGAGATTTTTTTTTAAGGTTCTTGATACTAAGATTTTATAAGATAAAAGATATACAATATTTTTATAGTAGTTTGGGTCCCTCAACACTTTACAGAGAAAATTCGACATAAAAAAATTTCATCCCGACACAGAGAAATTTCATTTTTTACAGAAAAATTTCATTGAGGGATCTTAGCTAATAAAATATATTGGACCTCTCCTTCTACCTAAAATTAGAGAAAGATGTTTCACTAATTTTTTCTTTGTAAAACTGGGGCAGGGGATAATAATTTGATACATATGTGATCATTTAAAACATCTAAGTCCAGTATTGTCACTTTTAAATGAAATTCGAAAGCAACAAATGAATAATAATGCACGCAATAATATGATCAAAACTACACAAATTCATAAACTTTTATTTACTAATTGATTTTTCATGTAAGAAAAAAATTTAAATTTTGAAACATGACTCACTTTGATAATGTATTAAATGTCACATTAATAAATAAATAAATAAAAGTTATTATAAGATTTATTAATTTATGTAACATTACTCTTAATAGAATTTGGCCGAATGAAACACATGGAAACTGAACAATACTTTGTTGAGTTTTCAGAATTTGTTTATGAAAATCTTTCAAAATTGGTTTAGTCAAGAAAAATAAAAAACTAAAAATTCATTACTTACATATGGTTTTTTCTTTTTTTAAAACAAATAATTTTAAAAAATTAAAAAATATATATTTTTATATTTATTTCTATCAAATTAGTTTATAATTTTTTTAAAAAAATTAAAAAATACAACCAAACATAGCTGTCTTTATATGAACAACGTAATTTATGGTCTGACTATTTCAAAACTCTGAAGATCTAAAGCAATTCAATGGTTTTAAACAAATGACAGCAAGAATATATGTTCGGACATCCACTTTGTTCGGAAACAAGTGGTTTAGATACATTGCACTACCAATATATATTTTGGGAGAACCCCAATATACATTTTGAGAATTCCAAGGGTTTGGAGAATAAGTTCTAAAGTTTCAAGTTCCAGTTTACCAAGGGGCCATTGGAGGATAATCCTGCTGTTACCTTCATTGCCTTTGGGGACTAGTTCTAGGCTCGAAATATAAGGTCACTCGAGTCCAATTGAACTAAGGTGGGTGAGAGATACCTCGAATTATAAAAAAAAAAAATTACATTCGGAGATTCAATTAATTCCATAATCCAGGTATGATGACAAACTTCTTAACCTGTTTCTTTCACAAAAACAAAGTCTTGGTTCAATGATTTTCCAATAAATTTTTAATGTGATTTTCATTTAAAAAAAAAAAAAAAAAAACATATCCCCGTACGGTGGCCAATACAACTGAATTTGTCCTCAACTACGAAAATCGTAAAGGAGTCCCCCCAGCTTAAGATATATACATATCTTGTGATAGATGCTAATATCTAATGAAGAAATAGGTGAAAAGGTGCTAAAAGTAACAGCATTTTTTGTTTATTTATTTTGTAGATGTTGGAGCTAATTGGAATCTTAGTACCATTGGTACTTTTCAATGTTGATGTTGGAGCAGTGGATGTTACCAGTTTGCCACCATGTAATTTTCCAGCAATTTACAACTTTGGTGACTCGAACTCAGCTGCATTACATAAAAATCCTGCAGCCGGACGTCTTCTCATAGAATACATGGGTATATAAATACAACCTTTTTCTTTCTATAATTCAAGCACATGCATGGATATTTATCAGAATTAGACATTGCTTAAAATAGTAATGGATATCTTAGTATTGTTATTTTGTGTCAATTATAAACAGCGGATTATTTGAAACTGCCATATGTGAGTGCATACCAAAATTCAACTGAAACAAAATTTCAGTATGGCGCCAACTTTGCAAGTTCTGGTGCATCCATTAGGCCCCAACATGGTCGTCCTGGTGGTAATTCCGTCCATCTTAAAATTCAAGTCCAACAATTTGGTGAGCTCAAAGCACGAAGCTCAAGCAATCAAGGTGATTATAGTGGCCATATTTGTAAATAAAATACTGTTCGGCAAATTACAATGGTAGTTTCTATAATTTGATCCTTATGTTATTTTAATCTCTCTAATTTCAATTGACTCGATTTTGATTCTGAATTTATGATTTTATCTTTATTTGGTCCAATTGATTATAACTCTTAGCATCTTTTTATAAAAAAAAATACGCACATAAGTGTCATGTGTTATATTTTTAATAGAAAATCTATAAAGTCAGTGAGTTAATTTCAACCAATTCAATAATAATTTTTCGTAAAAAACACTAACGATAGTATAAATTGGACCAAATTGACACAAAATTTAAAATTATAAATCAAAATTGAGCCAATTAAAAGTGTAGGAATCAAAATAATATAAGGAATAAAATATAAAGATCATAAGTGTAATTTGCCAAATAATGTTACGCTGATCAAATTTCTGTACCAAATGTTGTACACCAAACAGCAGGTATGTTTCACAAGTATTTATTATAAGATAGTTTCAGTTATGATCGTTTTTCATCAAATATAGGCACAAATGGACTCTTCAAACCTGTGGATTTCTCCAAGGCTCTTTACACTCTTGATATCGGTCAAAATGATCTTGCCATGTCTTTTCAAGATAAACTTGATGTTCGAGCTCAAATTCCAGATGTAATTAACCAATTTACTACAGCAGTCAAAGTAAGTTGCACTCCCTTTAAATCAAAACTGGAATTGAAAAAAAAATGTATTTGATTTGAGTTTTCTAAATTAAGTTTTTGAAAATTAAATTTTTTGATTTTCGTGTTTTTTTATTTTTAGTGAATATTTTTAAAATTTTAAATATTTTTGTTTACTTTTTTAGATACACCTTACTTAGATGTATCTAAAAAGTAAAGAATTTATGAAAACATATTTTTAAAAAATTAATAAATACATAAAAACACAAAAAATGTACTGAATTTTCGTTTTTTTTTTTATTTTTTGGTATTTAGTGAATTTTTAAAAGGTTTTTTTTTCACAATTTTTTTACATTTTAGGTATATTTATGTTAGGTATGTCTAAAAATTAAAAAAAATGCTTTAAATATTAAAAAAAATCTAGTAAAAACAAAAAAACATGAAAAACAAGAAAGTAAAATTTTCTGAAAAGTATTTTTAGAAAACTCCAAACAAATTCTTTTTTTTGCTTTGTGTCACTGCTTAACATATTGATATATATATATATATATATATATATGTATATGCACCTTGTGTATTATGTGTTGCAGGATCTGTATCAACAAGGAGCAAGGGCATTCTGGATACATAACACGGCCCCATTTGGGTGCATCCCATTTGCTCACCGCTTAGTCGAGGGATTCCCTAAGACTCAGGATCAACACAAATGTTATACGTTCATGAACGAAATGTCCAAAGAATACAATAGACAGCTCCATGAAGCAGTGAACAAGCTAAGGGTAGAGCTCCCAAATGCTGCCTTGACATATGTGGATCTTAACACTCCGATGTATGAATTGCTCACCGCTTACACGAAACTAGGTAATTCTCATTATTATCTTCATCAACTTTACTCATTTTGATTCCATATAACAAATTTTCTTGATATTTCTACTAATTTTCTCATCATTTTTACAGTTTATCCCCTTAACTATATACAATTTCTTACTATTTTAAGTAATAACAAAGTTTCATTAACAGTAAAATACAAATAACTCTTGTCCAAATAAATCCTGAATAATCAAATAGATTTTATCAATAGGTACTGATAATTGGACTTAATTCCCATCAAGTCCTATTGAAAAAAAGTTCTAATAAAATTGTCGTTAAAAATAATTTTTTATAAAGTTTTTTTTTTTTTTTTTTTTTTTGCGTATGTCGTTAAAATTTGACAATTAGCGACTTTTTTTGTGTCACAATTTTTATAAATTTATAAATTGTCACTAAAACTCATAATTAGTGACGTTTGTTTGCGATAATTTTTTAAACTGTCGCTGAAAATTAAAATTTGTGATATTTTTTGTGATGATTTTTTAAATTTCACTAAAACTTATAATTAGTGACATTTTTATGACAATTTTTTTAAATTATCGCTGAAAATTAACGATTGGTGACATTTTTTAGTTATAATTGATGAAAAATATCATTAATTTTCATAAGCTCTATTAAATAATAAATTTATCTATTAAGATTTACCCGTGAGTCTTCATAGTCTTTTAGATGTTTTAAAGTTATAAAATGATTTATAACTATAATTTTTTAACCCATATTATTTTTCTTATGTTGCTCTTTTTGGTACATGGTTTGTAGGTATACAAAAGGTTACTTATGATGACGTACATCGAACTCAGAGTGCAAGTCTATGGCTTTCTAATTGGGTGGTCAACGGCTCGTTGTCAGAGCCACCGATTCCGATCAAGTATGCATGTCGTAAGCATGTGGGCTCATAATTTGTAACAACATGTTTAAGGAAATAACATTATTAAGTTTGTACTCCAATGTGAGGTGCTCTATCGAAGCAACATATATTGAAACTTGTTTTAACTATTTTGTGACAAGTTATTTTTTTATTTTTTAAACCCTCAACTGGTACGGTCAACAATGAATATAGAGGTGACAAATGGGTGGAATTAGGTTAAAAATAATTTTACTCAAATTTGCACATTTAATTAATGAGTTTAAATTAAGGCTTCGTTTGGCAAGTGACTATTTTAGTTAAAAAGTTAAAAAGTCACTAAAAGTATCAAAAAGCCAACAACTCATATTAAAAAGCTAAAGATTCTATTTTCTCTCTACTTTTTACATATCTTTTCGTAAAAAGTCAAAAAGTCATTCCAAACATACTAGTTTTTTTTACATCACATTTTATCCAAAAAATCAAAAAATTACTAAAAAAACCTGTTCTCAAATGAGGCCTAAAAATGGACTTAAAATTCTAATATAAAGGGGATGAATGTATATATACTAATATGAATTACAATAATAATTTGTACTGATATAAAAGGTGAAAAATAACAAGAAAACATATATAATCAAGTATGTTTTCTTGTATCTATATTGAGTTACAAAATATAATAATTATAAAATAATTATTAACTAAAGTGAGATATCTTGAGTTGTGCTTGACGATATTTCATGTTATTTATAACATCTATGATAGAATCGAATTAAAATCTTAAAATATGTTTCTTAATAAATTTTATCAAGTAATCTTCGTCCACCATCTTCTCTGTGGTTGACAGAGGGTGTGATAAACTCTTTTTTTTTTTTTTGGCCCATAATTTTTAATTTCATACTTGACGGCACCCATGTTTCATAGATACAATGGAGTGGCCACTTTAAATTTTTTCAAAACCTTAGAGGAGTGACCATTTAAAAGTTTAAAAAA
The DNA here is from genome assembly GCF_055761805.1 of Camellia sinensis. Classification (NCBI taxonomy): domain Eukaryota; kingdom Viridiplantae; phylum Streptophyta; class Magnoliopsida; order Ericales; family Theaceae; genus Camellia; species Camellia sinensis. The sequence goes on from NC_138974.1 coordinate 86,427,998, forward strand.
AATATAGGGGATGAGTCTAAACAATTTGGAGATAATCATTAACTAATACTACTATAATAAATAAGGTTTCTGAAATCTTAATGGGGCGATCGCCCCCTCCTAACCCCTCTAGGTCGATCATTGGTTTAAATAGGTTTAGTTGAATTGGATACAAGTTGGATAGATGAATCAGATCAATCCGTTTATTTTATTGAATACATATATGTATGTAATTGTATATAAAAACTTTTTTTTATTTGAATCCGACAAATCCATATATCATCATATATACACATATGTAAATAATTCAATAAAATGTACGATGGCCGTGGTGGTAGAGTGGTGATAGAGGCGGCGGTGGATTGGTAGCTGCAGTGGGGGCAGTGGAGGTAGAAATGGATTTAAATGTTCAACCCAATTTTAATTGAGTTCATAAGAAGTAACCCATTTATATATTTAAATGGGTTTAAACAACTTTCAGATAAATGTTCATAGGTTTGGATTGAATTTGCCACGTCTAAATCAATACTAGTTTTAATTACCTATTCAATCCCTAACATTTAGTGCATTTTTAACTCTAATTATTGTGCTGCAAACATTAAGTTCAACTAGTAAATAAAAAAAGTCAAAATGTATAGTTTACTCATCCAGAAAATTCATGTCTATCTCTATTTTCAGAGTTGGATTTAAAAAATGAATTGTCATTGCTTAAATTTACTTTAGGTAACTAACACTAACTTGTGCTATAATTGAGGACTATTTTAGTTATAATCAAACCATAGTACAATAAATCGTAACAAACATCTTAATGGTATGTAATTAATTTTAATTTGATAATTTTTTAACCCCAAAATGACACATAACAATAGTTTAAAATAGTTATTTTAGTTATAATCAAACCATAGTACAATAAATCTTAACAAACATCTTAATGGTATGTAATTGTTTTAACATGTGTATTTTATCATGACGCACTCAATCTCCAAGCAAATGTGCATTATTTTTTTTCTTTTCTTTTTTTGTGACAGAGTAGACAAATCGCACATCTTTTTCTTTTAATATTTCCGGACTGAAGAAACTACCTTTTAGAAATTCTTACAAAACGCTTTTTTTTCTTTTTTCTTTTTTTTTTGTTATCCATTTTTAAAAAAAATCTCTTTTCGATAAATCTACAAATACAAAATTGATTACAAAACCACTCACCAAGGCCAAAACCGAAAAATTTTGGTTAGAAGGGACCAAGTTATGAGGGAAAAAAAATGGTAATTAAAAGACAATTTGTTATATGAGTGTTGTGAAAATAATATTTCATAAAAAAGAAAATTAAATAAATATATTTTTATTCTTTTTCTAAAAGTTTGAACTATAAATTAGAACTCACTGCATATTGATTAGACTACCTTTTAAATCATTTTGTTAGTTGACATAATCTAATAAATAGAAAAGTAATTATATTGATCTCCCATGAGATTTGGAGGTAATATAGAAAGCCTCACATTTTGATATTATTACACCAATCACCTTTTTATTGAGGCTAAAAGGGTCAAAAACAAATGTTGATGGTGTGAAGATATAGAAAAACAAGGTATAATATCCATTCCAGTATAAAATAAATAACAATATTATTTTTTTATTCATGGAATTAATGAATTATTCATGAAAAATAAGTTAACTAGTAAGTGAATTAAAACCTTAGGGAAGTCCAATATAATTAAGTCAAATTTATAGAGTTTATTATATTTTTTCCAAACTATATGGAAGATCAGTGTAATTTGTTCTAAATAAAAAAATATTCATACCTTTTTTATGTTAAAAATAAAAAGCAAAAAAAAGTCACATGTATATCTTGTACAAATATAATCAACTCAATAAAATTGATATTATTAACTAAATTATAAAGTAGTTGGAGATCATCTCATTGTAAATTGTAAAATCTTAATAAAATTAAAAAAAAAATCAATAAGTAATTTTTTATAAAATATGATATAATCTCATTACATGTTTTATAAATATACATATAATATAGGGGTATTATTCTAATTCTCAAACACTTGAGGGTGGCCGGAGCCACCTGATCCCTCAATAGTTTCGCCTCTGCCAATCACAGATATAAGTAGTGATAATTTGAGTGAAAATTATATATTGTATGATAAACTCTACCATTTGATATATTTATATATATATATATATATATGATCAAAATTGTTTCATATGATTAGTTTTGTGATAATTTATTTATTTATTTATTTTTTTTAAGTGATGCTTAAATGTTTAAACTTGAAGTTCTTGGTGGGAATCCTTTTGCACGGGGGTATAGTACGTATTTTTGAGGTAAATACTATTTAATTTTTTAGTGGAGTTATGATAATTTGTGATTTAACAATATTTTGATTAAAAAAAATGTAATATTACCCAAAAAATGTGTATTTTTATTTTTGAACCATAAATTATCATAATTTTACTAGAAGAGATTACATAATATTTAGAGAAATTCTTTTATACATATCTCATATCATATGTAATTCTAAGTTATATCAAATTTTTTTTTATAGTTATAACCAATTTTCTTCATTAGTTATGACTTCCGTTTGGGAACTAACTTTTTTAGCCAATTAGCCAAAAAGTTACTAAATTAGCCAATTAGCCAATTAGTCATACCAAAAAGTCAACAATTACGGCTTCTCTCTACTTTTTGCACAGCTTTTCGTAATTAGTCAAAAAGTCATCCCAAACATACAAGTTTTTTTTACCTACCTTTTTAGTCAATTAGCCAAAAAGTTACTAAATTAGCCTGTTCCCAAACGAGGCCTTATGAGATCTTTAGTTATGCCTCATATATTGTTTAATTTCACTTTTGTTTTTTATTATTTATAATTATGGCTCAAAAATTATAAAATTATATTAATTTTTTATTTAGTTATAAGGTACATATGATATATATCTTTTGAATAATATGTACAATAATCTTTTTCTAATATTTGTTATAAAAATACATAATGGGAGTGTTTGGGAATCCACTTTTGAGGCTAAAATAGCCTCCAACACTAAAAAAAGCCAAAAAATCTTAAAAATTCTAAATCAATGATTTATATTAAAAAAAGAAAAAAAGAAAAGCAAAGCCGGCAGCAGTGGGTAGCCCTACACTGTCATGATAGTGAGTAGGCACAAAATTGTGACAGCCTAGTCTTTGAGAGGCTGAAATGACGATTTTGTCCCTTTAGATTAATTTTGAAAAATGTGAGGTTACAGACAAAATATCATTTTAACTTCAAATATCATTTTAACTTCAAATATCATTTCAACACATTTTTCAATACAACAACTTAAATAAAAATTTATCCTATCTTTCTAAATATAAAAATTAAAATAACTTATTAAAATAATTAAAAAATCAAAAAACACTTCAAAAATAACCACTTCCAAACACCATAAGAAAAGATGTGTACCAAACAAATTTTCTTTGTTGGCTCATCACCCATTTTTTGAACAACAGCTCATTACCCATTTGAAACATTGCTTTCCTATTATCTTGAAGATTTTTCCAAATGACATTTGAAGGGATGACTGATTTGGAATCTATGATAGCATTCTGACTGTTACGCCCTAACTGCCTGAATATAATTATTAACAGGAAGGGGCTTCTTTTCCGTACACGAAGCGAATTAAACTGTATTGTTAGATTTGTAAGACTAATTATAAATCTGATTTTGATAATTTAAGACGTTAATATGTAAAATTTATTGACTATTTTATCTTTATAAAAAATCATATTAATCAAATATTGATAATTCCTTAATCGGAACACATTTTTTGTTGACAATTTATTTTTAAAATTATATTTACCATTAATAAAAATATGACATGATTAAGAAGCTATCGATATCCAATCAACGTAATATTTTGAAAAGATGAAGCACTCGACAAACTCTACACATTAAATGATTCAGATTATCGAAATAAAACACTTGATAGGCTCCACGAGCCTAGCAATACGATTCAATCGAGAAAAGTCTTTTCTTTATTAATAATAGGGAGAATTACAAGCAAGTGCACTTTTTAAGATTTTTTTTTACAAAAAATTAATGATAAAATATATAAATATTAATAATTAAATGTGTATATATTTTTTTTTTACTAATCTATAAATATTTTATCAAAAAGCCACTTATGTGTAATTTACATGCTCAAAATTTTTATTTAAAATTTGACTTAAAAATATTAATATGTGATCCAGATTCATTAATATATAGATTTTACAGTATACTTAGGCCTCTTTTGACAATATCTAAAAAACCTAACTTATTGACTTATTTGGGTTGCATATGCTCTATTTTTTTATACGTCTTTTTTATAATAAGTTAAAAAAATTAACTTATAAGCTATACTAAAAAAAAACTCTTAATCTCAGCCATATATAAAAAATTTAGACAAAAATCTGATCTTCTTTTATGAGATCTTAGACTTATTGTATAATTAATCAGCTTTTCTCGCACTTTCTTGATATTAATTTATCTTAATTTGACTAATATGAAACACAAGTAATCGGACAAAAATTTCTCAATCAATATATATAATATTATTAGGTTCTATAAAAAAAGGACTAACACACACAAAAAATAATAATAATAATAATAATGAGAGAGAAAGGAAAAGAAAAGCAGAAGAAGAAAAATATAGCATTGGAGAGAGATGGGCACATCCTAACATTCAACATTCATAAAGAATCTAACCCAGGGGTGAGTGGCAACTTGGTAAGGGTCTGGGGTTTAAGTCCCTAGGTCCTGGGTTCAACTCCCATCTGGGCCAATCTCCTGGGCGTAGCACAATTGGTTAGGAGGTTGACCTCAAGGATGCCTTATCAGCTATTTGGTGTGGGTTTAATTCTCCCCCGCTGTGCGAGACAAGCTTCCAGGTACGGACAACAGGACACCCCCCTGGTGATCTCCTCAAGGGGCACATTCATAAAGAATCAGACACATTTTCAATTAAGTCATGCCTTATAAATGCAACAGACAAATAAATTGAACATATGGTAGCCAGCCAGAAGACAATTTGGTTCATGGTCATATAACATCTACCAATTGATATATTAACAAATATATAAATATATTTTATATCATTATTATTGACTTCACTCATTATATAAAATTATGTTACAGTATCTGTTAGTACATTAATTAATATACTAATTGATACATATAACATTATTCTTTGGTTTAAAATTACTCATTAAATGACAGAGGCACACTCCACCTGTATTTAGGATATTTTAAATATTTTGTCTAATCTTATTGCATAATGAAACTTCAATATAATACGCATTACAGTAGTCATTTTGGCTTATTCTCACAGAACAACTGCATCAAACTTTTTAATTGAGACTTGTTAGGCAAAATAGCTTTTCTCACGTTTTGCCACTTTAACATTCTCTAATTGATAAGGCGTTTTGCCTCTTGTCAATTTGGCCAGTCCCTAGGCACGAAATTAAAATTGGGCTTTGGTAGTCATTTTTTATCGCCGTCAAAGAATGTAAAATCGTTGTTAAAGTTTTCAACGGCGATAATTTAGGACCGCCGTTTATACTCGTGTCGGAAAAGGTACAATCGTTGTAAAAGGGTAAATTATCGTTGTTAAAAGTCGACCAAAAACAGCGGTTCTTTACCGTCGTAAATAGGTTCAAATTTTTAAAAAAATAATTCTCTCTTCTTACACCCCCAAGCCTCAAACCCTTGACCTCTAATCCATGCACGCCAACCACTCCACCATAGCCACTCTATATGAAATATATTCCCTAAATAAATATTTAAACATTACTTTTGTTTATTGTAGATGGTCATGTTCAACCTCTGGCCGCGTGTGGTCACCACTCGCCGGAGTTCTGCCGGAACTTTGCTGGCAAAGATCGCCGTCATTAACGGCGGTAATGAGAGGGTTTTAGCGGCAGTTTCGTTACCGCCGTTAAAAGAGTGCTTTAGTGGCAGTTTTTTTAACGGCGGTTTCATTACCGCCGTTAAAGATACTTTAGCGGTGGTTTTTTTAACGGCGGTAATGAAACTGCCGTTAAAGATAGATTAACAGCGGTATTAACGGCGGTTTCGTTACCGCCGTTAATAGTATCTTTATTAACGGCGATAATGAAAACCGTCGTTAAGAAAATGGCCGTTAATACCTTGTTTTGGCGTAGTGAGGCTAACAAAATTTGGTTAGCTAATAGAAAAAGTCACATCATCAAGTTATGTTAAATTAGTTTGAATGGATAGTTAAAATAAACAATAGTGTTGGAAAACATACATAAAAAGTGGCTTGGCATATTTTTATTTTATTGTTAGTATACGTCAAGATATGCTAGTATAGGTCAATTCCTCTAGAAAAGCAAAAGATACAATGCCAGAAGTCCATAAAAAAAATATCACTAAGGCGGAAGACTCCGATATTTGCTAATCCAAGAGTGTGTTGGACAATCTTCACTGTATTTAAATTAATTAAATTCTGTTGTGTACTAAACAACAACCAGAATATAAAGAAATAAAGAAAAGGAGAGAAGTGGTTTGATTACAAAAATCAAACTCAAAATAATAATTAAATAAATAAAAATAGATTTTATTTTGTTACCAAAACAAAATTAAAATCTGATTTAAATAAACAAATAAAACAGAATAATAAATTAAACAACTTACTTGATTAATTTCTTTGAATAATTATTTGATCAAGTCCAGTGTTTGACACTGTGTCCTTAAGACAGATTCGTCCTCTCCACGGTGCTTTCAGAATGTGGACGTCTATCTCCCAGGATAAAATGATCTACTACAAACAATAGCAGCACTACAAATTGTTTGTCTAACGAACACACTAAGTGTTTATACTCTCTCTTTCAGAAATAAAATGCAGCAAAATGAAGAGGATGTTTGCAGAATTATAAAGAACGAAAATTAGAGTTCCAAAATCCAAATGAAGGTGGTCCTATTTATAGATGTGAAGGTGGCTCTTAGTTTTGAATTGAACAGGTATCATACATGTTGGGTTTTGAATTCAAACAGATTTGAATCAATTCAAACAGATAGTAAAACGGGAAGGACCCTGTTTGGGTGTGCATTAATTCCAAAACAGTTTATTTCTGTTTGAAAACGGGAAGGGCTCTGTTTGGATGTACACTAATTCCAAAACAGTTTATTTCTGTGTGAAAACGGGAAGGGCCCTGTTTGGATGTACAAAAAATCCAAACCAATTTAATTTGAATTCTGGATTTTATTTTAATAAAAAATAAAATTAAATTCAAATGTTTTTGGCCCAAAAAGATTAGAAGCCCAACCCAACCACACACCACGCACCCGCGCCCAAGCCCAGCCCGGCCGGACGGACGGCGGCGGCGGCGGCGCGCGCGCGTGTGTGGTGATTTTTGGGTCTAGCCCATTTTGCCCATAACCTCTCCCTCTAAAACACTTGGGTACCCCTTGGGGCACACCCCAAGTATCTCACCCTAAGCCTTATAAACCCTTTCAAAACTTCCCACCAAATCAATGTGGGACAAGCCAATTTACAACCTTAAGGAATTTCCACCAAAACTCCATTTCCATGGAGCACACTTTGGCTTCAATTTTCCATTCACTCGGTAATGGTTTTGAGCAACCAAATATACCACGTGAATCACAACGCGGCATAGAACGTGTTACCACTTTGACCCGAGTAAATCGACACTCGGGGCCCACCTAAAAAATAGACCGAACTTAGGAAAAAATTCTGGTTTTATCCAGAATTTTATAACCATTTCCAACAATCCCCCACATGAATGGAATTTGATGACAACGGAAATGCAACAATATGCAGACTTTAACGAAAGAGTATAAGTCGAAAATATCTTGCATCAGGATAGGTAGTTTTCGGCCTTGAACCTTCCCTAGTGATAACCTATCGGACTTACTGGCTAACCAATGGACGCGATGCCTTGAATTGTTCAGCCGTTTGTGTAAGCCAAGACAATAGATTTCACACAAAATATCTTCTAACACATCGTGGTTCTCACTGTTGTGTTCATTTTGGCCTTGAACGCACCTGGTTTTCATAAGTGTTTCTAGAGAATTTAGCCTCTTCATTCTCATAGAACCGGCCCTAGTTCAACACTCATATAGGTGATTCTTATTATGAGTATCTTCTTATACTCATCTTGATTTTATGTCGGAATCAAGATATAAGTAATCATTAAAAGCAAAGCTTATCCTTATACCCCTGCAGACAATATATGTTGCAGATATCACTCTCACCATAGGAATGGGTAGGAATTTTAATCCCTTGGTGATTTCTGGCGAGCCATACATAACTTAGTTGTCCATTTGAACTTAGTTCTTGGGATCTCCAGTCATATAAGTAGGGTTACCATTATGACAACTCTTATGTAATAGGCTTTAATCCCATCCCCTTCGATGAACTATACACTAGCTCTTTTGTTAAACCTTTTGTTAACGGATCCGCAATATTCTCTTTAGATTTTATATAATCTATTGAGATTATTCCGTTTGACAACAATTGCCTTACGGTATTATGTCGACGACGTATATGTCGTGACTTACCGTTATACATGTGATTCTGTGCCCTGCCTATTGCAGATTGACTATCACAATGAATGCAAATAGCTGGCACAGGTTTTGGCCACATTGGAATGTCTTCTAAGAAGTGACGAAGCCATTCTGCTTCTTCACCTGCTTTGTCTAAAGCAATGAACTCGGATTCCATTGTGGATCGTGCGATGCAAGTTTGTTTCGTGGACTTCCAAGAAACAGCAGCACCTCCTAGAGTAAAAACATATCCACTAGTGGATTTTGAATCTTTAGTATCCGATATCCAATTGTCATCACAATAACCTTCGAGTACTGCTGGATATCGAGTAAAGTTCAAACCATGATCATGAGTAAATCTTAGATATCTAAGAACTCGAATGATCGCTTTCCAATGGTCTTCTCCAGGGTTACTAGTGTACCTACTCAATTTACTGATAACATAAGCTATATCAGGACGAGTACAATTCATTAGGTACATTAGGCTTCCAATGATTTGGGAGTATTTTAACTGAGACACTGCATCACCTTTATTTTTCGATAAATAAAGACTGATGTCTACAGGTGTTCTAGCTAAATTCAAATCATCCTTGATAAATTTATCAAGAAATTTCTCAATATAATGAGATTGAGATAATGCATATCCGTCAGATGTTTTAGTAATTTTCATTCCTAATATAACATCTGCGACCCCCATATCTTTCATATCAAATCTTTTGTTAAGCATCTGCTTAGTTGATTTGATCATGTTTTGACTGCTTCCAATGATAAGCATGTCATCCACATAAAGACAAACTATGACATATCCTTGGTCAGTGTTTTTAACATAGACGCATTTGTCACATTCGTTTATCTTAAACCCATTAGTAAGCATTGCATGATCAAATGTTTCATGCCATTGCTTAGGTGCTTGTTTTAATCCATAAAGGGATTTTACAAGTCGACAAACTTTCTTTTCTTGCTCTAATACTACACACCCTTCGGGTTGTTCCATATAGATCTCTTCATTTAGATCACCGTTTAAGAAAGCTGTCTCAACATCCATTTGATGTATTTCTAATTTAAACAACGCTGCTATAGAAATAAGCATGCGAATGGATGTTATTCTTGTCACAGGGGAATATGTGTCAAAATAGTCCAGACCTTCCTTTTGTCTGTAACCTTTAACAACAAGTCTTGCTTTATACTTGTCAATTGAACCATCTGCTTTCATTTTTCTCTTGAATATCCATTTATATCCAAGAGGTTTAGAACCTGGTGGAAGATCCACCAATTCCCAAGTATGATTTTGCATAATGGATTCAATTTCATTATTAACAGCCTCTTTCCACAAAGGTGCTTCAGGACCTGTCATTGCTGCCTTAAAGCTTTGAGGTTCATTTTCTAACAAGTATGTCAGAAAATCTGGACCAAAGGATTTTGATGTTCTTGCTCTTTTACTTCGTCTAGGTTCATCATTAGTTAAATCCTGTTGATCAAGACTATTACTAGTCTCTTGTGTTTGATTGTCATTAGTCTCTTGACTTTGTGTACAATCATAAGTTCTTTTCTGTGAACTTAATTCCTGTCCTTTCTTGTAAGGAAAGACATGTTCAAAAAACACAGCATTCCTTGACTCTATAATAGTGTTCACATTTATATCAGGTATATCTGATTTATAAGGCAGAAACCGATATGCACTACTATTCTGAGCATAACTAATAAACACACAGTCTATTGTTTTTGGTCCAATCTTAGTCTTTTTAAGAATAGGAACTTCAACTTTTGCCAAACACCCCCACACTTTTAAGAATTTGTAGGAAGGCGGTCGACCTTTCCACAATTCATAAGGAGTGCTGTTGGTTTTCTTGTGGAGTATTCTATTAAGAACATAATTAGCAGACAATATTGCTTCCCCCCACAAGTTCTGTGGTAAGCCTGAACTTAGTAACATGGCATTCATCATTTCTTTTAGGGTTCTATTCTTCCTTTCAGCAATTCCATTTTGTTGTGGAGAATAAGGGGCTATAGTTTGGTGAATAATGCCATGTTGTGCACAAAAATTCATTTAATGGTGCATCATATTCACCACCCCTATCACTTCTAAATGAATTTTAAAACAAATTCAAGAAAAACCAAAATAATTATGACTACTCAAGTCAGAATTAATGTTTTGACAAAATCATATCCTCATAAAAAATTTTGCCTAAGAATCAAACAATTCAAAAACCCATTTGATTGTATACATTCTTGCAACTCAATAACAAATAAATGTCACTGTCATAAACATATTTGTGACTGAAGAAAATTAAATTATCTCAACTAATGCAAGAGATACACCCCCATATTAATAAAATGGTTCATGGTTTAACAAATTCTACTACGCAAGTAAAATAATTATTAATGACATCTCATGTCACATAATTCAATAATCAACATAAGAGATTTCTTAAATTACTTCCCAATTAAACGGACCGATATAATTACATACATCTTCATGTTTAAATTTCTCTGGTATTTAAACACCCATTCAAAATTGATTAGAAATATTCAAATTAACCTGCTAATGTCCAAAGTCGACATAACAATTTATCATTCCAAATCACTTGAAATTAATGTTAAGAAATAACTTGAGTTGATATCAAACATGCATATCAAACGCATCAACTAAAAAATAATGAATTAACAAAATAAATTAATCATGCATGATCTCATCACTTGCATCATGAAATAAAAGGATTCTCAACTCATAAATAAAATCCAACGCATTTAAACTTTAAACTTCAAAATTACAAAACATACCTTCATTTAATATGTTTGATTTGTACATAAATAAACAAATTAAATATGCATTAAAATGTTCTTGTGAATATATATATATATATATATATTTTCCGACTCAAGTGCAGAAACAATTCAAGACTATGAATCCACATTGTAATAAAAATAAAATTAGTTTGTAAAACTAATATTTACTCTAGAAACAAATTCTTCCATGTATACTCACGATGAACTATGATAAAGTCAAAATAATTAACACCTTTTCACAAAGGGTTCAAAAATAAGTGGTCTACCAAACGAAACCATAAGTTACTTACAAAATTAACAGATTGTGACCGAGTCACAAAGGTTACATGATTGATTAACAAAATTAATTTTCTAGTTACTAAAACCAGAAAATAAATTACAATTCAAAATAATTTTATTTCCCTTGTTACTAAAACTAGTGAAATAAAATACCGAAATAATATCTGATTACAAAAATCAGAAAACCAAACCACAAATTAATTTTCTAGTTACTTAAACCAAAAAATAAATTATGACACAAAATCATTTTACTTTTCTTGTTACTAAAACTAGAAAATACTGTAATTTTATTTTCCTTGTTACTGAAACTAGAAAATAAAATACCACAAAACTATCTGATTACAAAAATCAGAAAAAACACAAAATAATTTTCTAGTTACCAAAACCAGAAAATAAATTAAAACACAAATTAATTTTCTAGTTACTAAAACCAGAAAATAATTATAACAACAAAATAATTTTATTTTCCTTGTTACTAAAACTAGAAAAATAAAATATCACAAGAATTTTCTGTAATACCAAATAATATTCTGAATTGTTAATGACACCAGTATCGTACTACTAGTTGTTGTCAAAGAAAAGAGACAGTATATTACTACTATCTGTCAAATAGCATAAATCACTATTTGTTTTTCCAACAAGAATATTAATTTGAAAACACAGAAAATTAAATACAATGAAGATACCCAAAAAAGGAATCTGTCTTAAGATTGTAGGACAATCTTCACTGTATTTAAATTAATTAAATTCTGTTGTGTACTAAACAACAACCAGAATATAAAGAAATAAAGAAAAGGAGAGAAGTGGTTTGATTACAAAAATCAAACTCAAAATAATAATTAAATAAATAAAAATAGATTTTATTTTGTTACCAAAACAAAATTAAAATCTGATTTAAATAAACAAATAAAACAGAATAATAAATTAAACAACTTACTTGATTAATTTCTTTGAATAATTATTTGATCAAGTCCAGTGTTTGACACTGTGTCCTTAAGACAGATTCGTCCTCTCCACGGTGCTTTCAGAATGTGGACGTCTATCTCCCAGGATAAAATGATCTACTACAAACAATAGCAGCACTACAAATTGTTTGTCTAACGAACACACTAAGTGTTTATACTCTCTCTTTCAGAAATAAAATGCAGCAAAATGAAGAGGATGTTTGCAGAATTATAAAGAACGAAAATTAGAGTTCCAAAATCCAAATGAGGGTGGTCCTATTTATAGATGTGAAGGTGGCTCTTAGTTTTGAATTGAACAGGTATCATACCTGTTGGGTTTTGAATTCAAACAGATTTGAATCAATTCAAACAGATAGTAAAACGGGAAGGACCCTGTTTGGGTGTGCATTAATTCCAAAACAGTTTATTTCTGTTTGAAAACGGGAAGGGCTCTGTTTGGATGTACACTAATTCCAAAACAGTTTATTTCTGTTTGAAAACGGGAAGGGCCCTGTTTGGATGTACAAAAAATCCAAACCAATTTAATTTGAATTCTGGATTTTATTTTAATAAAAAATAAAATTAAATTCAAATGTTTTTGGCCCAAAAAGATTAGAAGCCCAACCCAACCACACACCCGCGCCCAGGCCCAGCCCGCCCGGACGGACGGCGGCGGCGCGCGCGCGTGTGTGGTGATTTTTGGGTCCAATGGGTCTAGCCCATTTTGCCCATAACCTCTCCCTCTAAAACACTTGGGTACCCCTTGGGGCACACCCCAAGTATCTCACCCTAAGCCTTATAAAACCCTTTCAAAACTTCCCACCAAATCAATGTGGGACAAGCCAATTTACAACCTTAAGGAATTTCCACCAAAACTCCATTTCCATGGAGCACACTTTGGCTTCAATTTTCCATTCACTCGGTAATGGTTTTGAGCAACCAAATATACCACGTGAATCACAACGCGGCATAGAACGTGTTACCACTTTGACCCGAGTAAATCGACACTCGGGGCCCACCTAAAAAATAGACCGAACTTAGGAAAAAATTCTGGTTTTATCCAGAATTTTATAACCATTTCCAACAGAGTGTGTATAGAATGAGACATACTAACCAAAACACACACTCCAAAATGAGTAATGACCACAGAAAGCACACACATATTAACAGGTAATGGATATTCTTATCAATTCCAATATGCACCACGGACCACTCAAAAATTTTAAGCTTGCAAAACCATACTAAGAATATCTTTTTGGTATTTTTTTTTTTTTAAACAAAGCAAGACATAAAATGAACATGCACACACTAAATGACTCATAAACAAAACAAACACAAACCCAAAAACTAAAATGAATAACTAAATTAACACAAGTCAAGTTTTCTCACCCAAACCGCTTTAGTATGAACAAAGTTGTGAGAACGGCGGTTCTTGGGTGGTGTCTTGACGTTGTGTCTTGACGTTGTGGTTCCTTTCCCCTGCAATAGGAACCCGTCTCGACATGGTTTCCAACTTCCTATTCCTAGGTCTAGGCAAACACACTCTCCCATGCAGCTTATAACAATAAGGGCGAATATGACCAAGCATGCCACAATGATGACAAATAAAAACAGGGTGTACCTTCTTTTCTTTTACCTTACCAACTCTAAGAAGTTTGAGAAGTCCATCCTTATGTTGAATTTTTTGTTCTCCCTTTCCTTGAGCTCTTGTGTCATGAGATGTTGATGCACTCTGTTTTTGCTCTTTTTTACCACCAAAGCCAATGCCACTCTTGTCAAAACAGATTTGTTGAGACCCAATGATATTGTCCAAAGTCTTTAATCCTTTGTTCCAAAGACCAATGGTAGCCATAGCACACTTGAGTTCTTCCTCTTTCTTGATCATAAGTTCTTCCAAAGCAATTTGAGACATCTCGAGAGTTTCAATTTTTTCTTCATATGAGTTGCATAGATTTGCTGAAGCTCATTCCTCTCTGTCTCACAGGTCAAGAGTTTTGCACAAAGAACTTGTCGATCATTAGCTATCTTGATGGCATCAATCCTAGCCTCAGAAATCTCCTTCTTTAGTTTGACATTCTCACTTTCACATGCTGCGAGTTTCATAGTGAGTTTGTCATTCAATTTGGACAACTTAAGAGATTCCTTATACAACTTTTCATAAGCTTGCTCAAGCTCTTCATCATCACTTCCCGAGGATTCATCATCAGTGGTATTCTCAAGAGGGCTCTTCGGATACTCTGTTCGTCCTTCGGTTTCAGAAGCCACCATGAAAGCAAGGAATTGTTTATGTCCCTCTTCGCCTTGATCTTCATTGTCACTTTCATCTTTATCAGATTCTGATTCATCATCCCAAGTGATAGCGAGGGCTTTCTTCTTCCTCAACCGAGTGGAGCATTCTGAAGCAAAGTGGCTAAATCCTTGGCATTCATAGCATTGGAGTCTTTCAGAGTTTCCTTGTATCTTTCCTTTCTCCTTCTTGGCTATAGAATTAATTTTGAGTTTATTTTTGCCTTTGGATTTATGAGTAGGAGTAGATTCCAAAAGATTAGGATTCTTTTTCAAAAAAGATTTTTTAAATTGTTTAACAAAAGCAGCTGTAATCTTGGAATCTATCTCACAATCTTCATCAGAATTCTCTCCAACTCTATGAGCACTACTAAAAGCAATATCTTTTTGTTTCTTTTTGAAATTCCTATGTGCCTCATAAGTTTGGTGATTTCTAACCAACTGATCCAGCTTGAGGTTGTCAACACCTTGAGCCTTCTCAATAGCCGTAACTTTTGGTTGGAACCGATCGGGCAAGGATCTCAAAATTTTTCCCACAACTTTGGATTCTGGTATTTTTTCACCTAGATTGAAGCTGGAATTTACAGTGTCACTCAACTTTGTATAAAATTCATTAAAGGTCTCACTATCTTTCATTGAAAGGTTTTCGAAACTAGATGTGAGCCTTTGAAGTTTTGAGCGTTTCACCGAAGGAGTGCCCTCATGAATAGTTTGTAAGATATCCCAAGCCTCTTTTACGACTTCACAATTGCAAATACGACTAAACTCTTCAGGTGTGACAGCGCAAAAGAGAGAATTGATAGCTTTACTATTCCAGCTACTATTTTGGTAATCAATTGTGTCCTACTTTTCAATTGGTTTGGGGAAAGTTACTCCATCAACGGTAATTGTTGGTTCGGTCCACCCATTCATGACAGATTGCCAAACTTTTTCATCTATAGATTTCAAAAACGAACTCATCCGAGCTTTTCAAAAAGAATAATTGGATCCGTCAAGTAGGGGTGGTCGAACCATAGAATTTCCCTCACGAATTGAATCCATTATCACAAATCAAACAAGATCTCGTTTTAAAAGATATATTTAAAAAAAAAAATAGAACGACCCCCTCTGATACCAATTGAAAAATCTAGAAATCCCCTAGATGTTGATTTATGATTATGTGTCAATTTTAAGCAGTATATAACAATCCCAATCAAACAATCAAGACAAATCAACACAACGATTTTACGTGAAAAAACCACAATTGGACACCTCCAATTGTGATAAAAAAAACCACGGACAAAAGCCACAAAACAATCCACTAAGAAGATATAAAGGAATTACACAGGTATACTCTCAATTACCTAGCGAATCCACGCCCGAATTGAACCAACCTCTATGTGTTTCTTCTAACCCCGTTTTCACCTCGGAATTGTCTTGACGATGAGCCACTCCGGAATCCACCAAAGCTTCAGGCTCGAATTCTTCAGAATCCACCGAAGAATAACTCTCTCTTTTATGTAGAACAAACAAATAATCCTTTAATGTATACTCTTTAAACCATGAGTTGAATACTCAATCAAAACATCAAAGAAAACTAGCAAAGAATCCCCAGATATAAACCTTAGAATCCAAAAAAAAGATCTGGAGCCTTGTCCAAGTTTTGGGAGAAAACCAACTACTTATAGAAAACCAAAGTAATCCTAGTTTTGGAAGAAAACCAATTCCTTATAGAAATCCAAGAATCTGTGTTCGCGCGGTCCGCTCTGGCGTGGGACTTCCCGCTCGAGCGGAGGCTTCGAAATTGTGTGATTCATATAGGCTTCACGCTCGAGCGGAAGTTTCCACGCTCGAGCGTCGAATCACATCATCCAGTACTTTTTCAAGCGAAACAGAGACGCTGTGAGCTTACAATCCCCGCTCGAGCGTCACTTTCCCCGCTCGAGCGGGACAACCAAAATTGGAAAATCTGGAAAACTAGATCCTGTTACACCCTCGGTTTTGATCCATGGAAATTGACAAAGGCACGATTCGGGTTGGATTCGCATCTAATAAACTCGTAGCCTCACTGAAATAAAAGGTGCGAAAACAAATACAACTGAAAGGAGTTTTGTCAAACGGGGTTGCCAAGAATAAAACCTAACAAATAGTACCCCAAAAAAAGACAAAATAATGGGGCTAAATCTATATTAAAAAAGTTAAACTATTGAATAGCCAATAAATAGTGGCTTAACAAATTTGTTGAGGTACTGTAGCAACTATAAATAATAGTTAGTCATAGAATTAGTTTGTTGAGTATATAGAACAATGTTTTTATGGTTTACTAAATATGTTTAGCTAGAAAGTTAATTTGTTGAGAATGATGTAAATGTTCTTAAAGCTACCATATATTATCATAATATTTCACTAAATTCTTCACTTTCAACATTATTTTTAATGTGTCATGGGTTCAATTTAAAATATATTGAGTTTTATATATACACAGACAATTTGTTGGGTAGATTGATACAGATGAAAGATAAAATAAAATAGCAAAATATATATGATAAGTATTATTTTCCTAGTTTAGTCAATTATAGTATGATTTCTGGTTATTTCTTTATCACAAGTCAAAAAACGAACAATATTAGAAATGCCTAACCAACACTTCAAACCACCCCTTTCCCACTTTATATTTCAAGTGGCATTTGTATATCCCACAAATTAAGAAAAAAAAATCCTTTAGTAGCAATGATGATAACAATAATGTGAATAAAAAAACAACAATAACAACATTCAGTATATAATAACAATACTAAAGAGATAAGCACTTCCATTTTTGGATTGGTACTATTGAAAATCTTGAATTTGGGAGCAAGTAGGGCTATCAAGTTACTAGTGGCATGCAATTTAGAAAACCAAAACATAGAAAACGAACAATTTAAATGTTCTGAAAATGATGCGTATAGTATAAATTTATATTTGATATCTAATGATGATTTGCTTCACAAATTTTATTAAAAAAATATTTTTGTTTTGGTATACAAAAAAATTCAGTCAGTTGCATTTGCTAAAAAAAATTTACAAGAACATGATGACTTTGAGAGAGGACAAGTTTTCATTTATCTCACGTCTACCTGTAGACACCCCATTTTTGACCGTCCTCAAGACTTGGACATCACCACTTGAACACTCAGTGATCATCCATGTTCGTGTTCGTCTTGAATTCCCGGAAGTCTCGGCCACGCGCCTTGCCTCGGGAGCTCTCGACTCGATTGTTTTGTGTTTGGTTTTGCACCAAACACTTGTGTTTTGCCTTTGAGGGGCAGGGAATGGCTTGTTGGCCATTCCCACACACCACCGGCCATGGCTTGAGGCCACCGGCTGGGTTTTGTTTCCATCGGCCAAATGTTTGGCCGACCGGCACTCTAGATGGTCGACCGGCCATCTATTTTGGTCAAATAGCATTTTTGGCTGGCCGATCACTGTGCATCTGCTTTTGCAGATATTTTTATGCCAGCTATGCTAGCTGGCATGCACCTTTGCCCCCCTCCATATACATGTATGGAGGGATTTCACTCTTGCCAAGCTTGTTTTGTAAGATTTGCAAGAGTGATTTTCTATAAGAAGGAGGCTCTTCTCCCTCCATTAGGATTACACAAAAATTCCAGAGAGAGCTCTGAGATTAGGGTTTACATAGTGTGTGTATTCTATCTCTATTTCTCTCTCTCTTTTGCTCTAAGGGTGTTTGTGTCTTACTTTTGTGCATAAACACCTAGTGTTACACCTTAACTTGGCTACTGAGTTGCTGAGGGGCTATTCTTGGTGTTCTTCAGTGGATTCAAGCTTGAAAAAGGGGCTGGAGCTTAGTTCTTGAAAGATGTCTTCAAGGGTAACAACTTCACCTTTTATTCCCCATTTTTGCATAGCTTTTTTGCTCATCTTGCAACTATTTTTAGACTTTGTGTATAACATATAAAAGTCTTTTTTTTTTTTCCTACTCTAAATAGTTGATTAAGAGTGTTTTGAGCTTTGGGGTTGTTTGACCCCTCTCAGGCCTTGTTTGGCCCCCATTTTGTGCTATTTTGGTGAGCTCCGGGACCACCTTGTTTGGGTCTCCTCACCACTGAAATCTTGAGGGATTTCAGTAGTGAGGATGGTGGTTTAAGGTCCTAAGAAGGAGAGGGCCGCCCCCTCTCCTTGTTGTCTTCAATAATGGTCATTTAAGCCTCATTAGTGAGCACCTTGTTTAAGTGTATGTTGGTCATGCCTTAACTGCTTTTTATACTTATCTTGCCATGATATAGCATTGTTGTGAGTTAGTTTAGGTACACCATGCTTGCTTAGCATACATGTCCTGTAATGTCATGAATTGCCTCAACATGCCTTGTGCTTTGAGCCTTGTTTCTAGCATGCTTTTGGCTTAGCTTTGTGAAACTTTTATGCATGTTTTAGCATGCTAAAGGTCTGTTTTTGGTCATTTGGATTGTCCATGCTTTGCTTTATATAGCTACCACGTAACCTCACTTGTATGCCTTAAGTATCGACCCCTCTAGCATGCCATCCTTGCATCATTTCAGTGGTTTGGAACCACTTGTCATGTCATTTCAGTCCTCATGATATGCTCGTATGCTTGCATTTGATGCCCCTTTCATGCTTTAAAAGGTTGGTATTTCTTGCTCCATGTTTGTGCCATTGTGTATGCCTCTAGGATTAGATCATTTAGATGTCATCTAAGTGGTTTTTGGGGCTTACTTTTGCATAATTTAGGACTGTTTTAGTTCATTTTGGTCATTTGCTTCATATGTCATATGGCCACGGTTTAAGTCCTTGGGCTTGGTGGCATGCCTAGCTTGCATTGTAGATTGGTTTGGCACCTTCTCTAACATGACTTTCAGAGCTTATAATGCATGCCATTTGTCCATGTTTGCATCCTCTTAAGTGTGCTTGAGAGTTGTTTCTACATGCCTAAGTGTTGGTCCTTGTGTGCATACATGTTTGCATGTCATCTTGCCTTCATTCTTGAGCATATTGGCCGCTGTTTTGGGCTTGTTTGAGGGCTGCCTAAATTAGTTTAAGACCATCCTTCGCATATGTCGCATGCTTGCCTTATGTGTTGTTGCATATTTGGCCTTGTTTCATGCTTGTTACATTACACATTTGCATGCTTAGGTTGTAATGCATTTGGCATGCATTGTACTTAACATGTTGTCCATGTTGCATCTTGCATGCTTGCATGGTTAAGATTATACTTTGCATGTTTGCTAGCTTGTATACTTGCCTACATGCTCATGTTGCATACTAGCTCGCATGCCTAGGTTGCATTGCATTGGCATACACGCTTTGCCTCTCGAATTGAGTATGATCGAGGTTGAGCCTCACTTGTTTGTTTGATGTGCATCTCATTTGAAATCAAAATGCATACTTGGCTTCTTGGGCCATCACGCATTGAAATGCGCGATTGGTTGTTCGAGAATCGAGAACCATGTCCCTTTGAGTCATACACATGATAAGGGATGTGTTGGTGCACACATTTGTTTAGAATGCATTGTCATGCCTTGTTTTGCCCTCTGCTGCTGTCAAAACAGGATTCTGCAGGAAGATTTGGCCGGCCGGCCATCTTTAGTGCCGACCGACCAACAATTGGTGGCCGATAGCTTAACCAGTGGCCGGTGATCATTTCCTTTGGCCGGTGACCATTTCTCTTGGCCGGTGGTATCCCACAAGGTTCATAGAGTGCACCTTGGGAATTTTGCAATGATCAGAGAAGGAAAACAGTATGGACAGAGGCAACTTGTGCATGGCAATGGACTTCCGAGCGGAGCCGAGCACGCATTGCATTGGGCCCTCTTCCCGAGGCCGTTTACTGTTTTATTAGATTAGTTAATTTGCTTAACTAGTTTAATTGGTCTGTAATATTTAATTAGCTTGTAGGTTAGTTAAATTTGTATTATTCTTTTGATCCCTTCGAGCGAGGGCAAATTTGTAATAAGTGTGGGTGCGTGTGTGCATGTCTTCCAATCCCCACTTCTTTATCTCTTTTACTTACCTGGTTTGATGGTTAGTATTAGGACATATTTAATTTAGCATCCTTATGCCATGCATGCGTGCATCATTCGTCAGTATTGCATGCATCGGGCTCGGCGCATCATACTAACTGCATAGTATTTCAAATCTAAACTTGAATATGTGCATCAAATGGTTGCATTTCACATGCCATCCTAGGATTAGCCGAGCCTATCCTAATTGCATTCTGTATGTGCTGCATTAGGCACTTAACATGGACTTGGATCATACATTGATTGCTAACGAGTTCTTTGTTTTGGCTTGGAGTACACTGTAAGTATTTTGTGCTTTAGCATCTCGCACGAGTGTGAATGTTAACAAGACAGCATGCTTACCATGTGGCTAGATACTTACGTGATACGAACTGCCTGAATGCCTGTGGGTGAAGGTTGGATTGCTTGAGTTGGAACAACTCATCAAAATCTGTGTTTTAGCCTACTCGCAAGTAGCAAATTTCAAAACATTTTCCAAACAAACGGATATGCGATGCTTTGTTCCAAATTAGGCGATCTAGTCTATACTTGTTTTGCTGTACGCATCACATAGTAATTCTAGCTAATTAAATCGGAATAAGAACACATAACGTTTTCAAAATTGGATATCATGGTTAGCAGAGGCCGACTTCGGATCGGGTGAGAGGGGGTGCTCATAGCTGACCTTCCCCAATCGTATCCAAATTCCCGAGCCGAGGCAAATTTGGTAATGACGGACACGTGGCCTTAGGCAAACGAGTTAGGGTTTCCTAAATTCCCCCATTAAAAAAATATTTAGGTGGCGACTCTGTATCTGGCAAAACAATCCATGTTTGGCACTTCTTTTCAAAAAATCTGTTTTCTCAAAACGATTTGCCGGATTTGGACTCTTTGGTTCAGACTAATAACCGTGACACAAAAGGGAGTCCGAACTGTGGTGGCATGAAGTCCGAGGGCGCGTCCACACTACCTATTAATTTTTAATGGAGAAATGATCTATAAATAAAATATTTATATCTAATATAAGTTACATTGATAAATTTGTATTTTTAAATGATAAGTTTCAAGGTCGCCACGTTATTTTGGTTAAAAAAACTTTCTTTTTAAAAAAAAAAAAAAAAAATTGTTTGTTAAAAATTTAGCACTACTTATTCTTAATATATGATTTTGTATTAGTTTTAGCATATGATCTTTTAGTATATACTAATAACACTTAAAAAAAAAATTAACACAATGGATTTTCTTTTATGTAAATAATTGATAGGGTAAACTATAAAAACATCTCTTAAAGTTTGCTTAAAATATGAATTATCTTATGTAATTATAGAAATTACAAATATTCCCTTATCAAAATTTATCATTTAACAAAATTAACTGAATAAATAAATTTCCTAAATATCCTTTTATACAATAATAAAATTATCAAAATTGTTAATTGAAATATATTTTTGCAAGCATTAAAAAATTTTAGGATAAATTACAAATACACCTCCTGAGATTTCCTTAAAGTACAGATTGCCCCCTCTAGTTTGAAAAATTACAAATATCCCTTCTTAAAAAATTTTATTTAACAGAATTAGCTAAAAAAAAGAAATTCATAATTATTCTTTTATAAAATAATAAAATTAGCTAAATTATTAATTGAAATATATTTATAACATCACTAAAAATTGTTAATTGACTTGATGATTTATTAATAAAATGAGAGATTTGTTATGAAATTAAAAACCTCAGGGGTGAAATGTAATTTCCAGAACCACAGGGAGCGATTTGTATTTTAATCAAATCTCAGGGGATGTATTTATAATTTACCCAAATTTCCAAATTTTTAATTAACTTAAGGTAAATGTTAACAAGTGCCCCTATGCATTGTTTAATGGCCCCGTTTGGTAGAGTTATGGGAAAGTGATTATAACTTATAACATAACAGCTTATAGTTTATAGCTATGAACATAAGCTGATTTTTGACTTATAAATTAAGCACACTACGCCAAAATTGGGCTTTAGCAGCGGTTTTTTACCGCCGTTAAAGGCTGTAAAACTGCCGTTAAAGCCTTTAACGGCAGTTTCGTTACCGCCGTTTATGCACGTGTCAGAAAAAGTACAACCGTCATAAAAAGGTAAATTACCGTCGTTAAAAGTCGACCAAAAACGGTGGTAATATAAGACCAAAAACGGCGGTTCTTTACCGCCATAAATAGGTTCAAATTTTTCAAAAAATAATTCTTTCTTCTTGCACTCCCCAAGTCTTGAACCCTCAACCTCTCATCCACCCACACCAACCACTCTTCATGAAATATATTTCCTAAATAAATATTTAAGTATTACTTTTACTTTATTATAGATGGTCATGTTCAACCCTAGCCGCGCGTGGTCACCACTCACCGGAGCTCGACCGACAAAGACCGCCGTCATTAACGGCGGTAATGAGAGGGCTTTAGCGGCGGTTTCATTACCTCCGTTTAAAAATGGCTTTAGTGGCGGTTTTTTAACGACGGTTTCATTACCGCCATTAAAGGGTCATTACCGACGGTTTTGTTAACGGCTGTTACCGCTGTTTTAACGGTAAAATAGTATCATTACCGCCATTATACGCTTTCTAATTTTTTTTGGGTGAATACTTTCTAATATTGGTCCTGTTTAGTAGGACTTATTTTCAGCTTATTTCAGCTTTTAACTTAATTTAAACTTTTTTGATGTGTTTGGTTCAGCTTAACAATATAGCTTATAGTTTTTTATAAGTTAAAAATCAATTTATTCTTTGAGTGGGGGAGGAGATGCCACTACGGCAAAACAAGACATTAACGGCGATTTTTTTAACGGCGGTTTCGTTATCGCCGTTTAAAGATACTGTTAACAGCGGTAACGAAAACCGCCGTTAAAGTATCTCATTAGAAAGTATTCACCCAAAAAAAATTAGAAAGCGTATATATAGTGTCTTCAAAAAATATATAAAACTATTAAAAAGTATGTTTATTTTAATAAAAGTACATTGAATTTAATTAAAAATGTCTTGTACTTTTAAATTTTTTTTTTTTATTTTTTACTTGTTACTGAGAACACTTGTTAACAAGACCCTGAACTTAATAATTGATTAATAAAATAGATAATTTATTATAAAATTAAAAATTTTAAAAGACATAATATAATTTTTAAAAATATAAAAATATAATATATATTTTAAGTAAATCTCCATAATGTATTTATAATTTAGAAAATGTGTGAGAACTCGAATGCCCCAAATGTCAAAACGACGTTGTTTTGACATTCTTACTAGTAAGAGAATGACTCAGACCTGGTACGGAAAAATTATCTTACTGGTAAGAGAATAAATCTTACCGTTAAGATAAAAAAAAAAATCTCAAAACAATATGATTTTGAAATTTCAAGCTATTCGAACAGTTGATAATTCGAATTACCCAGCGGACTTGTTATAATTTACCTTAAGCTGAGCAACGTACATGTATGATTGATTCCACGGTAGACAACGATTGAAGGAGTGGTAGTACTGTAGAGCGTTAAAATAATTATTGTACGGAAACATCTCTATTGATATGTTTTTAGTTTGGTGAGCTATAGCTTTCCAAACTATTATTATTATCGGTAATGCTACGTCGCTCGAAAAAAGTCCTCCCGAATCCCCCTAATACTAGAAACGACGTCGTTTCTGCATTTTTTTTTTTTTTTTCCTGGTTCAATCAGAAACGAGGGAGAAGAAAAAGGAAAAAGGAGAAGAGAAGAGAAGAGAAGGAAAGAGGAGGAGGAGGACTGGAGGGGGCCATAACCACCGGGAGGAGGAGGCGGAGGCGGGGCCGGAGGCGAAGCAGAGGCAGAGGCAGGGGCTGCCGAAGACGACGATCGGGCAGAAGCGGGGGCTACCGGACACGTCGATCGGGCAGAGGACGACGATCGAGCTCCTCCTCTTCTGAACTCCTCCTCTTCCCTCTCTTCTCTTCTCTCTCTCTCTCTCTCTCTCTCTCTCTCTCTCTCCTGAAATTAAGGGGATTCGGGGGAGGAAATTAGGGGGACAAATCATTATTCTATTATTATTATCATTATTCACTTTGCTTCTTTTTGGTTTTTTAAAAATGTTTTTCAGAAAATTTTATTTTCGTATTTTTTTTAATTTTTACTGAATTTTAAAAATATTTTAAGCATGTTTTTTAATTTTTATACACACCTAATATAAATATACATAAAAGTATGATCTTTGTGAATTTTTTTTTTAAATTCACTAAATGTTAAAAATACAAAAAATACGATAATTCAATATATTTTTCATATTTTTATGTATTTATTAATTTTTTAAAATATTTTTTCACAATTTTTTTTACTTTTTAGATACATTTAAGTAAAGTGCATCTAAAAAAATGAAAAAAAAGGTTAAAATTTTAAAAATATTCATTAAAAACAAAAAAAACAAGCAAAAAAAAAAAATCAGTTTTCAAATAACTTAATTCAAAAACTTAAACCAAACACACACATTATTATTTGTAGTGTTACATGCACAAATTGATATACTAATTAATATATAAACAAATGCTAACATATTACTATTTTAAATTATGACATCAGCCATTACATAAATTATAAAGATGTAAAATATCTAAAATTATATCGTATCATCTATTAGTACACTAATTAATATATCAATAGATACATATAATATTATTTCTTATTATTATTATTTTTTTTAAGGATGCTATCATTATTTTGCATTGAAGATACATATAGCTTCTTGAATGAATAGGAAGCCATGGGGAGTTTGAGACAAAAGTTTCGGTTTAACTGTCGGCCGGCCATGGCCTTACCTCTGATTGAATATGCATGGCATGGGCCTGGCTCAGCCCGCCCGGACCGACAAATTCACAAACTTTAAGATTGTCTTCGATTTATTGAGATAAAACGAAATAGAATAATTATTTTATTAAAATATCTATTTTCATATTTAATTAATTAAAAAAATAATACAAAATATATTACAAATAAAATTATTATTTATTCTTATATAAAGGAATGATTATTCTAATAATCATTTTATTTTATTTTATTTTATTTTATTTTATCTTATCTATATATATTATATAAAGGGGAAAAAAGGGTTTTAGTGATGAGTCTCGTGAGAGTTTCAATATCTCATACTAATTTTTTTGATTTTTTTAATTTTAACAATTAAAAAAAATTTCATTGGTTAGCTTTTATTTTAGGGCAAATTACACTAATAGTCCCTATAGTTTGGGGCTCGTGTCGCATTGGTCCCTGACTTTTTAATTGTGACATATTTGACCCTGGATTTTGAATCTTGTTTCAAATAAGGACAATTGAAATATCATTGCTTAATTTCAAGGGCAAAATCGTCAATTTGATAAAATATAAACTAAATTTGACAAAAATAAATACCAAAAAATATTTTTAAATTTTAAAAAATTATTTCTACACACCAAAGATAAAATTATGTGAAATTGATAAATCTTTTAGACATTTATTTATTTATTTTACTAAATTAATTTTTATTATGTGTTTGGATGATGATCATGTAATGAATGATTGTTAAGATTTTAATGTGTAATCTATATATTTAACATATAAAATATTTTTGGTTTTGAATTTTTTAATTTAATGGATTTGTTTAATAATTATATCAAAATTGTCGCCACATTTGACTTTTGAAAAAATAGAAACTAATTTAATGAAAATAAAAATAACTACTCATTACATGACCATCATCCACACATATCATAAAAATTAATTTGGTAAAAATAAATAAATAAATAAATGTCTAAAAGATTTATCAATTTTACATAATTTTATTTTTAATGGGCAGAAATAATTTTTAAAAATTCAAAAATATTTTTTGACATTTATTTTTGTCAAATTTAGTTTATATTTTATCAAATAGACGATTTTGCCCTTGAAATTAAGCAATGATATTTCAATTGTCCTTATTTGAAACAAGATTCAAAATTCAGGGTCAAATTTGTCACAATTGAAAAGTCAGGGACCAGAGTGATACAAGCTCCAAACTATAGGGACTGTTAGTGTAATTTGCCCTTTATTTTATAATCCTACATTGGACCAAAGTAAAGTTTGTTTCACTATCTATCTATCTATATATTATATAAGGAAAATGAATTTTTATGGAGATGCCTTTTAAGAGTTCCAAACCCTTTTTCTAAAATTATTGAGTTTTCTTAATTTTAAACAATTAAGAAAAAATTCACATTGGTTAGCTATCATTTACCTTTTATTTTACAATCTCACATCGGGAAAAGAAAGAAAAAGTGAATCGTTTCACTTACATAAAGTGAATCTTATTCTCCCATTTAGTGAGAAGCCCTATGATCAATATCTCATACTCATTTTTTTGATTTTCTTAATTTTAAATAATTAAAAAAATCCCTACTGGCTAACTTTCATTTAACTTTTAAACGTTTTGATTTTAAAAATAATTTTATATGAGATTTTGAAACTCTTATAATATTTAATTTTAAAATAATTACAACCTCATATCGAGAAAAGAAAGAAAAAATGAGTTGTTTCGCTTATATAAAGTGTTACAATTTCATATCGAGAAAAGGAAGAAAAAGTGAATTGTTTCACTTATATAAAGTAAATCTTATAAAGAGATTTTGAGAGAGAAACCTTCTATAAACTCCAAACTCTTATTCTAAAATTATTGAATTTTTTTAATTTTAAACAATTAAGAAAATTATTATTGGTTAACCTCCATTTACCTTTTATTTTACAATCCCACATCGGGAAAAAAAAAAAGAAAAAAGAAAAAAAGAAAAAAAAAAGAGTGAATTGTTTCATTTATAGAAAATGTATCTTACGAAAATCCCCATCGGCTAGCTTCAATTTGATTTTTATTTTATAGGGAAATTTGGCAATAAACCCCCCTTATCTTCCTTTTATTGTTAAAAAGATTAAGAAAAAAATTATACTTTTAAAACTACCTCATAATTATAAAGTTTTATATAAAGGACAAAATTTATTATTTAAATATTTTATCAGACTATTATACCCTCAATTAAATCTTCCCTAATCACAATCTCAATCTCTCAAGCTTCGTCTGATACAACTATTGCATATACATAGATGATGACTCCATGGCTAGGGTTTCAAAGGAGATCTGGTCGGAGTGACCAGATCTGGTAGCAAATGCCTCCATAGAAACAATAAGAAGATCAAAATAGCAAAAGTTCATCCTCAATCAATGGCTTCGTTGTTTGCACCTAAGGAATAAGCTCTTTGTCTCAAGATCTGAATAAGCTCTTTGGAGATTTGAAAGCTAGGGTTTCGAAGCAGATGGGGGAGATTCGGAGTGTGGTGGAGATGGCTCAATTGGAAGCGGAGAAGAAACATGATGAGGTTGTTGATGAGATGCTTGCGATGTTGAATGCGAAGGCTGAAGTTTCGAGATTGAAAGAAGTTGAACAGGAGGTTGGGAATGATGTGGATGAGGAACAGTAGAATATATGTATATATATATATATATATATATATATTTGTGTGTATGAGTGTTGTTGAACACATGCATTATTTTCATTGAGATTTGTGATTGTTGATGGAGTTTTAGAAGTGTTTCTTCTCAATTAGATATGTTGATTTGTTGATTAATTTATTTTGTTTTTGTTTTTTTTTTTTTTTTATATTTATTTTTGTTGTTTTTTATCTAATTTCATTTTGCTCTGTTTTTTTCATTTGACAGAACCAGAGTAAAATTTTACTCTGTATGAAAGTAAAATTTTACTCTGTATGAAAGTAAAATTTTACACTCTGAAACTAAAGTAAAATTTTACTCTGTATGAAAATAAAATTTTACTCTGTATGAAAGTAAAATTTTACACTCTAAAACTAAAGTAAAATTTTACTCTGTATGAAAGTAAAATTTTACTCTGAAACTAAAGTAAAATTTTACTCTGTATCAAAGTAAAATTTTACTCTGAAATACATAGTGAAGATGGCTTAATAGAAGAGCTGATAGATATGAGGGTAATATAGTAAAAGAAACAAGTTTTAAAATATCAGGGGGTTTTGAAAGTACTTATATAATTCTTGTCCTTTTGAAAGACAAATTAGATAGTGAGGGGCTATCACCAAATCCCCCTATTTTACAATCCCATATCGGGAAAAAAATAAAAAAGTGAATTGTTTCACTTATATAAAATGAATCTTAAACTTCCATTTATATAAGTAAAAGGAAACTTTAGTGAGAAACCTATGATCAATATATCATACTCATTTTTTTGATTTTCTTAAGTTTAAACAATTAAGAAAATCCCGATTGGTTAGCTTCCATTTAACTTTTATTTTACAATCTCATATAAATGTTTTGATTTTAAAAATAATTTCGTTCGGGATTTTGAAACTCTTATAATATCTCTCCTTAAAAATATTCTTTTTGTAAAATATGCAGATATGTCGATAATCTCAATGTCACTCTTACTGCTCATTAATACAAAAATTATGAGATAATTATGATAATTTTAAATTTGTATTTAAAACTTATAAATTATGAGATAGATTATTATAATTTTAAATTTATATTGTGTTGATTTTAAATTTAAATTAATAGATTGTTTTCCATATTTAGTGATAGTTTAAATTTTAATAAAATAAAATTTAAAAATTTTAATTAATTAATTTTTGTGTAAGTTGGTTGGTCTTTTGACTTAACTAATTAAGTTAAACCATTTCTAGTTTGAATGATTTGTTAGTTTAATCGTGATTTTAGCGGTTTTACATGTTACGACGATTTTTTTTTACTTATTAAGTTTTTAAAATTTTTTTAATTATTTTTCCTTTCAAAAACCAATTCGATAATTTTTTAAAATTCATTTATTTTTATTCTAAAATGGTGAAATATTATATGTCATTTTTTTTATAACAAAGTATAATTTTAATTATTAATTGTCAATATAACAATTTTAATCTATCTATACTATATATTATAGTAAACGAACATTTGAAATAAAATTCTTAAATTTATATATAAAATTTTATTTAAAAGAGACAAAATATAAAAAATTAAATATAATTATTAAAATTTTACTAAATAATATATTACTTTATCTCGTATATAACACGAGTGATAGTATTCTATTTTATAGTGAATGCTCATTGGATTAATGCTTAATTGCGGAGCCAATCATATAGAATGTTTCCGTGAATAGGGGCCTCCTTTGGTCACGTTGCCATCTACTTATGGTTAGTTGGGCCATCCTATCTGTGTTTATTTATTTATTTATTTTTCAAAACAAAAATAATAATAGTTTTTTAAGACTAGATTACATAGACATCCCTTCAAAGTTGTAATAATTACACTCGATTCCAAATCTCACCCCAAATCATTGTCAAAATCCTACTTATCAAATCGCCCCTAAATCTACAAGTTCCTGGCCATCACTATGGAAGATTGATGGAGTGAAGGTTACACACCATCAAAATTACCGATGTCGCCTTTTCCAACATCGTGACCCACTTCATTCTCCTCCTAATTTTTCTTTGATTTTTGAATTGGTAGGGTTTATAATTGTAGTGGTGGCGTGGTGAATTTGTTAGGGTGTGTTTGCTAATGTTTACGTTTTCAGTTTATATTTACAAAAATTTTATAAACTGGTTTTTGTTTATTTTTTGTTTATTTTTAGAAAAACATAAACTACAAACGCGTTTGGTAATTGACAAAATGTTTAAAAAATTTTAAAAATATAAAAAAGAGTGAAAAATGGCAAGTGGTGACAAGTGGCGGCGGAAGACTGTAGTGGAAAGTGGTGACGGTGGGTGATGGGTAGCTGGTGGCGGCGGGTGGCTGGTGGTGGTGGTGGGTGGGTGGGTGGGTGGCGGTGGCGGGTGGTGGGTGGTAACGAGTGGGTGGTGGTGGTGGTGGTGGCGGATAGTGAGTAGTGGTGGCAGGTGGGTGGCGAATGACGGGTGGTGGGTGGGTGGGTGACGGTGGCAAGTGGTGGGTGGTAGCGAGTGGGTGGTGATGGCAGGTGGTGGGTGGTGGTGGCAGGTAAGTGGCAGATGACGGGTGGTGGTGGGTGGGTGGTGGCAGGTGGGTGGTGATGGTGGATGGATGGGTGACGGTGGCGGGTGGTGGGTGGTAGGTGGTAGCGAGTGGGTGGTGGTGGTGGTGGTGGTGGTGGTGGCAGGTAGGTGGTGGTAGCGGGTCGGTGGCAGGTGGCTGGTGGTGGATGGTAGTGGCAGGTGAGTGGTGAGTGGTGGTGGCAAATAGGTAGTGGTCGGTGGATGGTAGTGGCGGGTGGCGTGTGGATAGGTGGTGGGTGGTGGTGGTGGTGGCAAGGGGTGGGTGGTGGTGGCGAGTGGGTGGCAAGTGGCTGGTGGGTGGTGGCGGACGGGTGGTGGTGGGTAGGTGGTGGTGGCGGGTAGGTGGCGGATGGTGGTGGTGGTGGTGGTGGTGGGTGGGTGGATGACAATGGCGGGTGGTGGTGGTGGTGGCCGGTGGTGGTGGTGGTGGCAGGTGGGTGGCGGATGACGGGTGGTGGCGGGCGGGCGGGCGAGTGGGTGGGTGGGTGGCGGGTGATGGGTGGTAGCGAGTGAGTGGTGGCGGTGGCGGTGGTGGCAGGTGGGTGGTGGTAGTGGGTGGGTGGCAGGTGGGTGGTGGTAGTGGGTGGCTGGTGGTGGCAGGTGTTAGATGGTGGTGGCAGGTGGGTGGTGAGTGGTGGTGGCAAGTAGGTGGCAGGCGGTGGATGGTAGTGGCGGGTGGCGGGTGGTGGTGGGTGGATGGCAGGTGGGTGGTGGTGGCGAGTGGGTGGTGGCTGGTGGGTGGTGGTGACGGAAGACGGTGGTGGAAAATGGTGGCGGGTGGTGGCTAGTGTTGGGTGGTAAAAAAAAAAAAAACTGAAAACTGAAAACGGAAACACATTTTTTTTGTTTTCATTTTTTGGCCAAATTTATAAACTGAGACCACTAATTTATAAATCAAAAATTTTACCAAACAAGTTTTTATTTGAATTTTTAAAATTTTTGTAAATATAAACAGAAAACTGAAAACGTAAGTGTTGCCAAACGACACCTTAAGGTTTTCAATTTATTGGTAGAGTTCGAATTTATTTTTGTTGATTGAATTTGTTGTTTTGGTGGTTGTGGTTGTGATAGTGTTGTTGATAAATTAATGGACAAATTACACTAATAGCCCCTATAGTTTGGAGCTTGTGTCACTTTAATCCATAACTTTTCAATTGTGACACATTTGATCCTAAATTTTGAATCTTATTCCAAATAAGGACAATTGAACATACCATTGCTTAATTTCAAGGGCGAAATCGTCAATTTGATAAAATATAAACTAATTTGGCAAAAATAAATGTCAAAAAAATATTTTAAAAAATATTTCTACGCACCAAAAATAAAAATTAATTTGGTAAAAAATAAATAAGTGTCTAAAAGATTTATCAATTTTATATAATTTTATCTTTAGTAGATAGAAATAATTTTTAAAAATTCAAAAATAATTTTTTGACATTTATTTTTGTCAAATTAATTTATATTTTATCAAATTGATAATTTTTTCCTTGAAAAATCCAATAGTATCTATAATTGTCCTTATTTGGAACGAGATTCAAAATCCATGGTCAAATGTGTCATAATTAAAAAATCAGGAACCAAAATAATACAAGTCCCAAACGATAGGGACCATTAGTGTAATTCACCCTAAATTAATTTGTGACAGTAATGGGAGAGGGAGGGTAGAGTACCAATGGTGGGGATGAGTAGGAGTAGTGGTGGAGGAGGGGTGTTGGGTTGGAAAAAAGAAGTTTTTATTTTTTTTTATATTGAAAATTTTAAAATTAAACAAAGGTAACTTTGATAGTTTATAAAATTATTTGATGAAGCAAATTCCATTCACTTACCTTATTGTTGACTAACGGTGCAAGTTTTAATGTAATGCGATTAATTATCAAGCGATACCAATGTTATAAGAGACCAATAATGAAATCTAATTTCGTGATTTGAACCAACCCCACTTTAAAAATGTTAAAAGAATATTAAGAACACATTATTTTTCATATTTGTTAGATTTTCTTATTTTCATAGGTTTCTTATTATCCACCCTTACTTTGCGTATATATAGATCACCTCTTGTAATAATTCAATACACAACAACGATATTTTTTAATATTATTTAATATACAAATATTCTCTCTTTTTAAATATGGTTAGGTTTAATATTTCTATAAGTTTTCTTATTTTCATAGGTTTCAATAGACAACGATAGTTTTCTTATTCTCATTGTACGAGCAAGAAATAATCTTCTCATATAATACTGTTGATCAAGTCCGCGCTCCTTCGAACGTCGTCGCTTTACTTCCTGAAAACACAAACGTGAGCTAGCCGGTGGGTGTGTGCTGGATACCTCTTCGATGCCTAAGTTAGCAAAATAGACAAATAGACAAAAGCTCTGTATATTCGAGAATCAAAGTTATGTTACCTCTCCATAGGCGATGGTATGAGCTTTTATAGGTTCCGTGTGGCACAATCCAAGTAGGACTCTTACTCCTCCATGTAGAGTCCTCTTAGGAATCACCTTCATGAAAGATAATACTTATCCTTCAACACCTCCCTCACTGCTTAAACCAAGTGAGATGGTTCTACTACGGTTGGATGTCAATACGAGCGAGATAACATGGCCATGCTAAAGCTGTAGACTAGACCGAGCTCCCACTAGCTCGGTTCTTCATTTCACTGCATGTACCTCGGTTTGACATATTCCAATTGTGTTGTCTGAAACCAGACTGATCACATCGAGCTTGGACCGAGCTAACCAATAGCAAGGTTCTGAGGAAAGCTCAACATACTTCGGCCCAATATAGTATGACCGAACTAACTGTCATCGTGCCGACCGTGGTGACCGAGCTAACCACCAAGGCTCTTCTGGACCGGGCTAATTACAACGCCCTTTTTACTCAGCCCTTCTTACTGTGGTCGACAAAATGACCCATTACCCAATTTGGCCCAATTTATATATAAATTAACCTCTCAATTGCCTCTTAATTCCATCTGCGCAGCATGATAGAGATTACCTGTTATCAGCCGAGCTAAGAAAAGCTCTAGCCTTTTAACCGAGCTAAAAAATTTTAGCCTTCCAACGGAGCTAAATTCACACCGTGCTACCAATCTGTCCGGTCAAAACGTCTCTTCAATTGTACCAAAACTGAGTTGCTTCCCATTCCGAGGACATGTGGCACACTATCATTAGCCCAATGCAGCTGTTACGCTGTCTTCGTATTTCGCGTAATTTGAACAGACCAGCCCAATTTCTCATTTTTCACACAAGAACCACTTATTTTGAATTTATCACGCCTACTATTCATCTTCTCTCTTTTTCTTGCTTGAACCTCCTTTGCTGCCACTTTTGCATCTGTGAAGCTTGCATTTTCAACATCACTTTCATGGTTTCAGACCTACATCCTTCCTCCTCCAATCTGTAAGTAACTCAATCCTTTTTTGCTTTCCGTTTGACTGGTTATATGTACTATTTGTATATACGTGTTTCCTCACAACACTTTTCAAAAATAGTTTTTCTCTGTAACGAGTATGAACAACTTGAATGATACCCATCACTTACTGATTTTGCGAAAAAACTGAACTGGGACATCTTAGATATGAAATCATACTCCAACCGGACTAGGAAATAGTTTGTAATAGGTGCGAGCCTTAGCAAAACTAAACAACCGAGCTAAGACTTTATGAACACTTGTTGTTTCAAGTAGGTCTGAGAACCTTTTGCTTTACTTAGCCGAGCTAGCGAATTAGATTAGGTTTGCACAATGCCATACTAGAAAGCCTCAACCACCGACCGAGCTAAATCTTGGGGCTAAACTAGCTCCCTTAGTTCAAACCAATCTAAGATTAGATAACATTCCATGAAACCGAGCTAGGACTTTATTTATCTTGCCTATATTTCTTGTAGCACGGTCTCACGATCTGTGCTTAACACCTTTCTTTTTTACTTTGCAGACTCTGACTAGGTTGCCCAGTCATTCCTTTGCACGTCCAGCCGAGATACCCATTATCTGCTTGGCGCCGAGCTAATTCTCTAGGCTAACTTATACATAACTTAAATCCTTATGGGTAAATATAGGTTTTCAATGAACTCACCAAGTGCTATAGCCGAGTTCCGAAGGGACTATCATATCCCTGATGATGTTCATCTCACTTTAGCCGAACTAGATACCATATCCTGGGAAAACCCTGGCTTTGTTCCTTTTACACTTCTTTCCATTGTAGAAACCGGATTAAGATTCCCTGTACAGCCCCTTCTATGCGAGTTCCTCAGACAAACCAACCTCTACCCTACCCAACTTTCTACAAATTCATACCACATAATAAATGGCATCGCCGAGCTAAATCGCCGAGCTGGCCTTAACCTCGGTTTAGCCGAGCTTTTCCACTAATACTCCATAGGATCAAATGAAGATGGCTGGGTTTACTATTTAAGGATAAGACGCCGACGTGAAAAGATAATAAAAGATACCCCGGATAAGGATGTTAACGATGGCGATTTTCCCTGGGTATCTGGAAATTTTGAGGACCAACAAGCCCAGATCCCTGGCAACAGAATAAACTGGAACAAGGGTGAAGCCGGTAGGATTACCTCGGCTCAATTCCATGCTTTCTTTTACCTCGGTTTTCTTATGTTGAACTGCACTGACTGTTTTGCTTTTCTTCATGCAAATTTGAACTTTCTCAAGTCCTAGTACAACTACCCCAACTTAAACATACTTCGCACTACACTGCGATATCCCAATAGAAGTTGGGCCGAACTAATGGATTTTGAACCGACATACAGACACAGCAGTAAGCAAAAAACCAGGGTGACTAACTTTTTGTTGGAAGCCTCTCCTGAACCGGACCCAACCTTGCCTCAAATCAACCTGATCCGACTAACTGCTGAACAAGAAATGGCTAAGAAAAGAGTCGTAAGAGTCCTTCTGACCGAGACAAACCAGCCTGGGATACCCCCAGCCGATCAAACACAAGAGACCGTGGTAGCCCTACCATCCCATCAGCCTTCATCGTCCTGGACTCGCAAGCGCGCTTGGTCTTCTCCAACCGAGCCACGCCTTGTCGATGAGGACGAAACTGTACTTCCTCTAACCGCAGTACCAAGCTCGCGCCCTGATAGCCCAGACCGAGCTAACTCTTCTGATTGGGCACCGAAATTATCATTCCAGAACCGAGCCATCCAAGATACAGATTCAGTGGTGGCAGACAAAGATCACATGCTGGCCTTCAATCTGGCTAAGAGCGTGTGTCTGCCCCCTGATATGGATCATCATGCCTACCTTACCGAGCTAAGAGTAATCCGTTCGGCCACCAAATCAATGGTGCTAGTGAGTATTCTTTCCATTGTCTTCCCTTTTTGTGCATCTGTTAGCTCAGTTCTTACTTAAAATATTGCTTACCACCCTTGTGCAGGCCGTGCAAAAGAACCAAATTGCACATAACCGCGTGCTGGAGTTGCGGAAGACAACAAGGTAGGCTGTGGTTGATGCTGACAAGAAGACAGCCGAGCTAAAAGTGGCCAAACAAAAGATGGCCGAGCTTCAATCTGAGGTCGCCCGTCTCACCGGTGTCGTTGACTCAGCTGAAGTGGAGAAACAAAAAGCTTTGACCGAGTTGAAAGACTACTACCTGTGTCAGCTTGCCACAATTGAAGAGAAGAAGACGGCCGAAGTAGCTGAGTTGGAAAAGAAGATTGAAGAAGCGGAAGACCGCGGCTACAAAGAAGGCGAGGCAACCTATATCCTGCAGTGCGAAGCTGGGAAGGATTTATTCTTCATGTGTGGGTGGAAAGCGGCGGTGACACAGCTCAGTCACGGTCTTGACACCGATATCTTTCTGAACCCTCCTGCACACTTCATACCGGGCTACACGGCAGAGTACGCTTAGGCCATTCAACAAAAATTCCTTCAATCTAAGGATGATGAAGAGGAGACCGTGCCTAACAATGCCCCGGTCATCAATGATCCTGCCATCCAGTCAGCTCAGGTTGAACCACCGGTGGAGGACCAGACAACCGAGCTACCAACTGAAACCGAGCTCCGAGTTGACTTGGATACTGATCTTGACGACCTGTTTGCTTGACTTTGTATTTTCTTCTTTTTACTCTTGGAAAGAAAATTGTAACCGGGCTGAAATCCCACCCTTTCGTAACTCTTGAATTACACTCTCAATGAAATCTTCTTTTGTTCCAACTATTATTTCGATTTATTTCCATGTATGTACTTTATTCTGTAATCTGAGTGAAATATAATATTCTCTGGCCGAGATACTTTATCCCGGTCTTAACTTTGCAATCTAGCTATCCATACCTGCCAACCTCTTCAGCCTAAATTCTTATCTCGGCTGAAGAACAACAAGTGTTGGTTTTTCCAGCCAACCTCTTCAGCCGAGATCGTTATTTCGGTTGAAGAACAATAAATGTTGGTTTTTCCAGCCAACCTCTTCAGCTAGATCCTAATCTTAGCTGAAGAGAGCTCAAAGTTGATTGTTCCTACCAACTCTTGAGTGAAGTGTTTGGTTATTCTTGTCAAACGTCTTGCAGCCTAGATCCTTATCTTGGGCTTAGGAGGGGTGTTAGTTTTTCCAGCCAACCTCTAAGTTGGTTATTCCTGCCAAGCTAGAGTAAAGTGTTTGGTTATTCCGACCAAACGTTCTGCAGCCTGGATCCTTATCCTGGGCTTAGGAGGGATGCTGGTTTTTCTAGCCAACCTCTAAGTTGGTTATTCCTGCCAACCTAGAGTAAAGTGTTTGGTTATTCCGACCAAACGTCCTGCAGCCTAGATCTTTATCCTAGGCTTAGAAAGGGTGTTGGTTATTCCAGCCAACTTCTTCAATACTAATCCTGGTCTTAGCTTAAGAGAGTGCAAAGTTGGTTATTCCGGCCAACTATGCTTACAATGCGCCTAACTCACTAAAATATTCTTTTACAAAAAGAAACAACTATACTGAAAAGAAACTATTTGTTTTATTGAGAAAGAAAAAATTTCAAATACTTGAAAGAAAAGCTAAAAATAAAATAGTTTGAGATTGGCAGTGTTCCATGGCCTGGGAATGGTTTTGTCGTCCTCGTTTTCTAAGTGGTATGCCCCTTTTCCTGCTAATCCAACCACCTTGTAAGGTCCTTCCCAATTAGGCCCTAACTTGTCATCTCCAGGTACCAAGGTGTTGCCCATCACTTTGCGCAGTACCCAATCTCCAATTTTGAATTGTCTTGGATGTACTGTTTTGTTATACTTTCTGGACAACTCCTGTTAGTATGAGGCGATGTGAACTAGTGTTCTTTCTCTTCTTTCTTTTGCAAGGTCGAGTTCTGATGTGATGGCTTCTCTATTTAAGTCTAGATCAAAATTTTTGCTTCAAATGATGGGGAGGCCAACTTCCAGTGGGATTACTGCTTCCATGTCATAGGCTAAGGAGAATGGTGTTTCGCCCGTTGATCGCTGAGGTGTGGTACGGTAAGTTCATAAAACATGAGGAAGCTCCTCAGTCCACTTTCCTTTTTCTTTCTCTTACCTTTTCTTCAATCCGTCCAAGACAACCTCGTTTGATGCTTCTGTCTGGCCATTTACTTGGGGGTATGTCGGTGTAGAGTTGTAGAATTCTATCTTGTACTCCTCACAAAAGCCTCTAAAAATTTTGCCGTCGAACTGGGTACCGTTGTCTGATATTAGCGCCTTGGGTATTCCGAACCGAGTGATGATATTCTGCTAGATGAACTTCTTCACATCTTTCTCCTTTATTGATGCAAGTGCTTCTGCTTCCACCTACTTTGTGAAGTAGTCTGTTGCTGCCATAAAGAACTTTCTGTTGCCGGGTGCTGTTGGGAGTGGTCCTACTATGTCCAAACCCCACATTGCGAAGGGCCATGGGCTAGTTAAGGGTAGAAGCTCTCTGGTTGGCTGATGAATTTGGTGTGCGAACTTCTGACATTTCTCGCACTTCTTGACATACTTCTCCGAATCTGCTTGTATGTAAGGCCACCAATATCCTTGGGAAATTGCTCTGTAAGCCAATGATCTCCCCCCTTGGTGGCTTCCGCATATGCCTTCGTGAATCTCGAACAGGAATGCTTCGACCTTGCTGGGATGGACACACTTCAGGTAAGGTCCTGTGCAGGATTTCTTGTACAAGGCCATTGATGGGGAGAGCCAAAATCGCTGCGATTTTGCTCTTATCTTGTTGGCCTTCTTTTTCTCTTCGGGTAAAATGTCGTCTTTTAGGAACACTATGATGGGATCTATCCAAGAAGGGCCTAGTTCGGCGCAACATACTTTTTTTACTTCAGGTTCTTCAATGCTTGGTCTGGGTAGGAAGTCGATCAGTAGTGGATGCGGGATGGATGTGTGTGCCATTAAAGCAAAGCTTGCTAGTTTGTCTACTCTGCTGTTTTCTTCTTTGCCAATCTGCTCTATCCGCACTGCTTCGAACTTCCTGATCTCTTTGCTGACTAACTCTTGGTACTTAGCCATCCTTTCATCCTTTGCTTCGTAGTCGCCTGAAATTTGGTTTACCACCAGTTGTGAGTCACTGTAAACCATTAGTTCGGTGGCCTTTATGTAGAGTGCTGATTTTAGTCCTGCCAAAAGCGCTTCATACTCCGCTTCGTTGTTTGATGCTGGGAAGCCAAGGTTGACTGTTTGTTCCATTACTAGGTCGTCTGGTAAGATGAGGACTATGCCGAGTCCTGCTCCGTGCCTGTTGGATGCTCCATCACAAAGAGCTTTCACATCTCTCCAACGAATAGTTTCCAGCAAATAGAGGGATCGGATGATGCCATGGGGTCCTGAGTGTTGCTGGTGTTTTCTTCAAAGTCCACACTTACTGTTTGCCCCCCACTATTTGATTGTACCAAGTCTATATTTGTTGATGGGTCTTTGCTTGGTGCAGTATGGTTTGTTTCTCGCTTCCGTTGTTCACCCTGGTCTGTCCTGGGAGGTAGGTGGGTATCCTGTGTTAGGGGTTGCGCTATTCCGGTGCCATTTTTCATCCCTATTTCGGTTGTACCCGTTAAGTCAACTGGGCATACATGATGACTTCCTGGAGTGAATTCTGCGACAAAGTCTGCCAAAGCTAGGGCTTTTATCGCGGTTCTGGGTTGAAACTTGATGTCAAACTGTCCCAACTCTACTGCCCACTTTAAGATTCGCCCAGAAAAGTTCGCACTCTCAAACAAAGCTTTTAATGGAAAAGCTGTAAGGACAATTATGGTGTGGGCGCGAAAGTAGTGCGACAACTTCCTTGAGGCCATCATCAAGGCTAAGGCCAGATTTTCCAATGGTAAGTACCTGGTTTCTGCGCCCAGTAATGTCTTGCTAACATAAAAGATGGGCAGATATTGGATTCCTTCCGCCCGGACCAACATTGCACTAATTGCGTGCTGCGAAACTGCCAGGTACAAAAATAGTTCTTCTCCAGGTATTGGGGTCATTAGCAGCGGTGGAGAAGACATGTATTCCTTCAAACTTTCTAGGGCGCGGTCGCATTCTTCATCCCACTCAAACTTGGCCTTTAATGC
Organism: Camellia sinensis; assembly: GCF_055761805.1. NCBI lineage: Eukaryota > Viridiplantae > Streptophyta > Magnoliopsida > Ericales > Theaceae > Camellia > Camellia sinensis. Next base: position 86,468,364 of record NC_138974.1, read on the forward strand.
TTGAAAAAATTGTCAACATCTATCTGACGACCGACTTATGAACTAGTTTAGCGCGGCTGCCATACCGATGAGATGTTGTACTTCTTTCACTGAGTTGGGCCTCTTTAGATCCTGGATTGCTTTGATCTGAGAAGGGTCTACTTCTATACCTCGGTTAGTCACCAGGAAGCCTAAGAATTTTCCAGTCCCTATGCCGAACGCACACTTGGATGCATTAAGGCGCAACTTGTGCTTCTTTAGGATCTGAAATATCTCGCCTAGGTCCCTGAGATGGTCATCCTTATCCTTGCTCTTGATCACCATATCGTCGATGTAGGCTTCCATTGTTCTGCCTAACAATGGTTCGAACATCTTGGTGACCATCCGTTGGAATGTTGCCCCTGGGTTCTTAAGGCCAAAGGGCATGACCTTGTAACAATACAGTCCTCTTGGTGTCGTAAAGGATGTGACCTCCTGGTCTGACTCATACATAGCGATCTGATGGTAACCTCTGTACGCATCAAGAAAGCTAAGACGGTTGTGTCTTGCCGTCAGATTTACCAGTTGGTCTATCCATGGTAAAGGAAAGCTGTCCTTTGGGCATACCTTGTTGACTGTTTTGTAGTCCACACAGACACGCCATTTTCTATTCTTCTTTGGCACCACTACTGTATTGGAGATCCATCTGGGGTAGTGCACCTCTCTGATAGCTCCTGCCTCTAAAAGGTTTCCCACGTCTTCCGCCACTATCTTGGCGTGGTGGAGTGCTGATCTGCAAGTGTGCTGTATGATTTGTCTTGCAGTTGGATGGACATTCAATTGGTGACAGATGAAGTTTGGGTCAATGCCAGGCATGTCATACGGCGTCCAGGCAAACACTTCAATATTAGAGGTCAAGAATTCCATGACCTCTATTCTCTCGGTGCTGGACATAAATGAGCCAAGGAAAAAGAACTTTTCCGGGTCCTTTTCATCTATTCTTACCTGTACCAAGTCTTCCACTGCCTTCTGTTCAGCGGCTTTGCCAACATCCGCAAACAATTCATTGCTCTCAGGTTTTTCTACCATCTGAACAAACCCTTTGGCAGCTCGGCTGCCATTTATTGTGACGAAGCACTGCTTGGACATAATTTGGTCTCCAAAGACCTCTTCAATTACTCTGGCTTCGTTGGGGAACCGCATTACTTGATGGTAGGTTGATGCTACTGATCACATGGCATGCAGCCATGTCCTCCCCAAGATTATGTTGTAAGTGGAAGGAACTTTCAATACCCAGAATTTCACTTGTTTCGTCATGCTTCCTGCTCTGACTGGGAGGATGATCATGCCAACAGGCTACTCTGGCATTAAGTTGAATCCGATCAGGGGAGATACGGCAGGTGCCAAGTCATTGTCTTCTAGTTTCAACTGTTTGAAGGTTTTGTAATACATTATCTCACATGAGCTCCCTTGGTCAATCAAAATTCGCTTGACGTCGTAATCCTTGACGCGGAGAGTGACGACCAGTGCATCATTGTGAGGGCAATATATCCTTGCGAAGTCTCTGTCTGAAAAAGACATGACGTTCGTGGCCTCTGTTCTCCCATTTTTAATGGTGGGCTACGCACTTAATACCTCCCTTAAGTGCTTAGCCTTCTTTGTCATTCCCTTGAGCTCACATACTCGTTCAGGTTCGAATACCCCATGTATTACGTTTATCACGCCTTGAGGTGGGGCGTTGATCGGCGTACCATCTGGGTGATCGTGGTTTTGGGGGGCTGGCTGCGTCCCTCCTTCTATGTACCGGTCCAAGTGACCAACTGCCACTAACTCCTCCAGATGCTGTCTCAACGACATGCAATTTTCAGTGCGGTGCCCCTTTTCCTTATGGAAGGTGCACCGGGATCTTTCATCGTAGTCTTTTTGCGCTTCTCCCAGCTTAGCTGGCCATCTGATGAAAGGTTCATCACGTATCTCATTGAGAATTCGGTAGATTGGTTTCTTGAATACTGTGGTAATGGCAGTGCCGACTCTCAACCATCTTTTATCTTGGTCTTCTCCGTTGTCTCGCCTACCTCGCCTATTTTTTTTTGGACGTTCTACCGCGTTGACTTTTGCCGAAGTCTTTTTATCTAGTATTGCGGCTGCACCGGACTTTTGTTTTAGCACGGGCGCGATCCTCCTCCACCCGAAAGTACTAGAGTACCCTCTCCATTAAGGTTTCCATTGTAAGGGAGGGCGTCATGGTAATTGAGTCCCTCAGTCTGTTTCCGACTGGAAGACCTCTTTTGTATTGCACGATGGCGAGATTTGTGGGGCAATCTCCTATCTGGTTGAAGGTTTCCCAATAGCGACTGTTGTAGGATCTCAACGTCTCCTTGTCACCCATGTCAATGGAGAGTAGCTGATCGATCTCTACTGGCGTCTTAGTGTTCGTTCTGAACCTTGTCACGAATGCCTCCTCTAACTGTGCCCAGGAGGCTATGCTGCCTTCTGGTAGCCTTTCGAACCAGGTTAAACCTAGGTTGCCAAGGCTGGATGGGAATAGGATGCACATCAAAGCCTCGTTCTGCCGGTATACTGCCATGACCTAGCGAAAGTGGCTTAGGTGCATGTAAGGGTCTGTTTTCCCATCGTACGTCGTAAACTTAGGCTGGATGAAGCCTGAAGGTAATGGTGCTTTCTTAATCGCTGGAACGAACGGCGAGCTATGTAGCCTTGCCAATGCTTTATCTGTTAGTTCGTAGGCAAGGTGCGGTATTGGCATTCCAACCTCGACGCTTTCATGCGTCCGAGGATGCCAACCGCTGAAGGGCTGAAACTCTGTACGGGTCGCGTGCCCTTGTATCCTCCTTTCGTTGTACCTTTTCTTCAAGCACAGTTCGTAAGTCGGACGATCTAGGCAACTCCGTTTGCCTGGATGATGTTTGGTGCGTATGTGAGGGCCGATAGGTGCTTCCCTCAGTATAAGACCTCAATGATCTCGTTCTCTCAGACCTGGAGTAACGAGCTCTGGAAGTCCTTGATTGAGTATCGCCTGTTCTGAGGCTCTTACTCTCTGCTTGCGATGGCGTGGTATGCCTACCACGATCTTCAGAGTGGCGAGGAGGCGTATTGCTTTTGTGCCCCTCTCCTGCCGCAACCCCTTTCCCTTTTATCTGGCGCTTCATCAATTCCACGTCCACCGCCATCTTCCTGATTAACTCGTTCTGCTCCTTTACCTGTTCCTCTAAAACTTGAGGGTCAATCCTCCGCCTCAGTCTATCAGGACTTGATGAGCGACGGGGTCTGTTACCCCGCCTTCCCCTTGCATCCCTCCGGGGATTCTGTCACTGGGGCTCCAGATCTGCCATGGGAGGGATGGAAGGCAAACCTTCGCGCCTCCCACCTCCCTCTGGGGTTTGCCCGTCAATGGCGGACTACGGCAAATCTTCATTGTGTGCCATTGCGTCTAATCTAGTGAGGAACACTTTGATCAAGAGGTTTTGTTCTTTCTGTGATTCCCACAGATGGCGCCAATTGCACGAGCAAGAAATAATCTTCTCGTATAATCATGTTGATCAAGTCCGCGCTCCTTCAAACGTCGTCGCTTTACTTCCTGAAAACACAAACATAAGCTAGCCGGCAGGTGTGTGCCGGATACCTCTCCGATGCCTAAGTCAGCAAAATAGACAAATAGACAAAAGCTCTGTGTATTCAGGAATCAAAGTTATGTTACCTCTCCATAGGTGATGGTATGAGCTTTTATAGGTTCCGTGTGGCACAATCCAAGTAGGACTCTTACTCCTCTATGTAGAGTCCTCCTAGGAATCACCTTCCTGAAAGATAATGCTTATTCTTCAACACCCCCTCACTGCTTAAACTAAGTGAGATGGTTCTATCACAGTTGGATGTCAATAGGACCGAGATAACATGGCCATGCTAAAGCTGCAGACTAGACCGAGCTCCCATTAGCTCGGTTCTTCATTTCACTGCGTGTACCTCGGTTTGACATATTCCAACTGTGTTGTCTAAGACCAGACTGATCACATCGAGCTTGGACCGAGCTAACCAATAGCAAGGTTCTGAGGAAAACTCAACATACTTCGGCCCAATATAGTACGACCGAACTAACTGTCATCGTGCCGACCGTGGTGACCGAGCTAACCACCAAGGCTCTTCTGAACCGAGCTAATCACAAGGCCCTTTTTATTGTGGTCTACAGAATGGCCCATTACCTAGCTCGGCCCAATTTATATATAAATTACCCTCTCAGTTAGGTTTAATATTTCTATAAATTTTCTTATTCTCATAGGTTTCTTATTACCCACTCTTACTTTGCCTATAAATAGGTCACCTCTTGTAATAGTTAAATACACAACAATATTATTCAATATACAAAGATTCTCTCTATTCTCTCTCTTTTTAAACAATTATCTTAACATGATAACAGAGTTATAAGATCCTCCAGTCTATCTTTCTTTCTAGTTCATCGGCAGGTAGTCGATCGGCAACCTTGCCTTTGCTACCTGCTGGAGTTTTAACATATACTCACCACCTCCGCCAAGATGCAAATCTCAGTCTTCCACTACTTCAATCTATATCTGAATCTATCATATTTTTTTATATACTCAAAATCTATTATTTTGTGCTTTTGCACTCTCTGTTTCAACCTCAAATAGATTATTATCTTCTGACTTATTTGAGTTTAAGGGGGGAAATACCCATATCATGGTAAGCAAGGTGATACATCATGCAAACCACCCCAGTTGTCCCCTGGTGCACCACCTAAACCGTCTCCTAGCACACTATCCAAGCCTCTAAGCCTCTTCTCATGGTGAACACGCCGTTCAAAATCACCCATAGAAGGCCCTTATTGTTTTTCCTAACAACAGGCTCTTTTCAATTGTCCCTAGCAGGCCTTTATTGTTTTCCCTCGCAACATACTCTTCTTAATTGCCTGTAACAAGCTCTTATTGTTTGCCTTAATAATAGACTCTTCTTAATCGCCCCTAGCAAACCATTTATCGTTTGCCTTGGCATCAAACTCTTCTCTTTCGCCCCTAGCAGGCTCTTTCATTTGCCTTAGCAACATACTTTCATTTATTTTTGTTCTTCCAATCTCAAGTTAGTTTATCTACTTGAGTTTCAAGGAGGGTTATTAAGAAATATGTAGAATATACTATTTTCCATATTTGTTAAGTTTTCATGTTTCTATAAGTTTCTTTATTCTCATAGGTTTTTGTTACCTACTCTTACTTTGCCTATATATAGGCTACCTCTTGTAATACTTCAATACGCAATAATATTATTCAACATTATTTAATATACATAGATTCTCTCTTCTTTCTCTTTATACAATTATCTTAACAAAAAAAGAGTTAAAAAAAAAATAAAAAATGGCATACCCTATGCTTGTAGGATTCCAAAAGGGAGATTTTTTTTTAAGGTTCTTGATACTAAGATTTTATAAGATAAAAGATATACAATATTTTTATAGTAGTTGGGGTCCCTCAACACTTTACAGAGAAAATTCGACATAAAAAAATTTCATCCCGACACAGAGAAATTTCATTTTTTACAGAAAAATTTCATTGAGGGATCTTAGCTAATAAAATATATTGAACCTCTCCTTCTACCTAAAATTAGAGAAAGATGTTTCACTAATTTTTTCTTTGTAAAACTGGGGCAGGGGATAATAATTTGATACATATGTGATCATTTAAAACATCTAAGTCCAGTATTGTCACTTTTAAATGAAATTCGAAAGCAACAAATGAATAATAATGCACGCAATAATATGATCAAAACTACACAAATTCATAAACTTTTATTTACTAATTGATTTTTCATGTAAGAAAAAAATTTAAATTTTGAAACATGACTCACTTTGATAATGTATTAAATGTCACATTAATAAATAAATAAATAAAAGTTATTATAAGATTTATTAATTTATGTAACATTACTCTTAATAGAATTTGGCCGAATGAAACACATGGAAACTGAACAATACTTTGTTGAGTTTTCAGAATTTGTTTATGAAAATCTTTCAAAATTGGTTTAGTCAAGAAAAATAAAAAACTAAAAATTCATTACTTACATATGGTTTTTTCTTTTTTTAAAACAAATAATTTTAAAAAATTAAAAAATATATATTTTTATATTTATTTCTATCAAATTAGTTTATAATTTTTTTAAAAAAATTAAAAAATACAACCAAACATAGCTGTCTTTATATGAACAACGTAATTTATGGTCTGACTATTTCAAAACTCTGAAGATCTAAAGCAATTCAATGGTTTTAAACAAATGACAGCAAGAATATATGTTCGGACATCCACTTTGTTCGGAAACAAGTGGTTTAGATACATTGCACTACCAATATATATTTTGGGAGAACCCCAATATACATTTTGAGAATTCCAAGGGTTTGGAGAATAAGTTCTAAAGTTTCAAGTTCCAGTTTACCAAGGGGCCATTGGAGGATAATCCTGCTGTTACCTTCATTGCCTTTGGGGACTAGTTCTAGGCTCGAAATATAAGGTCACTCGAGTCCAATTGAACTAAGGTGGGTGAGAGATACCTCGAATTATAAAAAAAAAAAATTACATTCGGAGATTCAATTAATTCCATAATCCAGGTATGATGACAAACTTCTTAACCTGTTTCTTTCACAAAAACAAAGTCTTGGTTCAATGATTTTCCAATAAATTTTTAATGTGATTTTCATTTAAAAAAAAAAAAAAAAAAAACATATCCCCATACGGTGGCCAATACAACTGAATTTGTCCTCAACTACGAAAATCGTAAAGGAGTCCCCCCAGCTTAAGATATATACATATCTTGTGATAGATGCTAATATCTAATGAAGAAATAGGTGAAAAGGTGCTAAAAGTAACAGCATTTTTTGTTTATTTATTTTGTAGATGTTGGAGCTAATTGGAATCTTAGTACCATTGGTACTTTTCAATGTTGATGTTGGAGCAGTGGATGTTACCAGTTTGCCACCATGTAATTTTCCAGCAATTTACAACTTTGGTGACTCGAACTCAGCTGCATTACATAAAAATCCTGCAGCCGGACGTCTTCTCATAGAATACATGGGTATATAAATACAACCTTTTTCTTTCTATAATTCAAGCACATGCATGGATATTTATCAGAATTAGACATTGCTTAAAATAGTAATGGATATCTTAGTATTGTTATTTTGTGTCAATTATAAACAGCGGATTATTTGAAACTGCCATATGTGAGTGCATACCAAAATTCAACTGAAACAAAATTTCAGTATGGCGCCAACTTTGCAAGTTCTGGTGCATCCATTAGGCCCCAACATGGTCGTCCTGGTGGTAATTTCGTCCATCTTAAAATTCAAGTCCAACAATTTGGTGAGCTCAAAGCACGAAGCTCAAGCAATCAAGGTGATTATAGTGGCCATATTTGTAAATAAAATACTGTTCGGCAAATTACAATGGTAGTTTCTATAATTTGATCCTTATGTTATTTTAATCTCTCTAATTTCAATTGACTCGATTTTGATTCTGAATTTATGATTTTATCTTTATTTGGTCCAATTGATTATAACTCTTAGCATCTTTTTATAAAAAAAAATACGCACATAAGTGTCATGTGTTATATTTTTAATAGAAAATCTATAAAGTCAGTGAGTTAATTTCAACCAATTCAATAATAATTTTTCGTAAAAAACACTAACGATAGTATAAATTGGACCAAATTGACACAAAATTTAAAATTATAAATCAAAATTGAGCCAATTAAAAGTGTAGGAATCAAAATAATATAAGGAATAAAATATAAAGATCATAAGTGTAATTTGCCAAATAATGTTACGCTGATCAAATTTCTGTACCAAATGTTGTACACCAAACAGCAGGTATGTTTCACAAGTATTTATTATAAGATAGTTTCAGTTATGATCGTTTTTCATCAAATATAGGCACAAATGGACTCTTCAAACCTGTGGATTTCTCCAAGGCTCTTTACACTCTTGATATCGGTCAAAATGATCTTGCCATGTCTTTTCAAGATAAACTTGATGTTCGAGCTCAAATTCCAGATGTAATTAACCAATTTACTACAGCAGTCAAAGTAAGTTGCACTCCCTTTAAATCAAAACTGGAATTGAAAAAAAAATGTATTTGATTTGAGTTTTTTAAATTAAGTTTTTGAAAATTAAATTTTTTGATTTTCGTGTTTTTTTATTTTTAGTGAATATTTTTAAAATTTTAAATATTTTTGTTTACTTTTTTAGATACACCTTACTTAGATGTATCTAAAAAGTAAAGAATTTATGAAAACATATTTTTAAAAAATTAATAAATACATAAAAACACAAAAAATGTACTGAATTTTCGTTTTTTTTTTATTTTTTGGTATTTAGTGAATTTTTAAAAGGTTTTTTTTTTCACAATTTTTTTACATTTTAGGTATATTTATGTTAGGTATGTCTAAAAATTAAAAAAAAATGCTTTAAATATTAAAAAAAATCTAGTAAAAACAAAAAAACATGAAAAACAAGAAAGTAAAATTTTCTGAAAAGTATTTTTAGAAAACTCCAAACAAATTCTTTTTTTTGCTTTGTGTCACTGCTTAACATATTGATATATATATATATATATATATGTATATGCACCTTGTGTATTATGTGTTGCAGGATCTGTATCAACAAGGAGCAAGGGCATTCTGGATACATAACACGGCCCCATTTGGGTGCATCCCATTTGCTCACCGCTTAGTCGAGGGATTCCCTAAGACTCAGGATCAACACAAATGTTATACGTTCATGAACGAAATGTCCAAAGAATACAATAGACAGCTCCATGAAGCAGTGAACAAGCTAAGGGTAGAGCTCCCAAATGCTGCCTTGACATATGTGGATCTTAACACTCCGATGTATGAATTGCTCACCGCTTACACGAAACTAGGTAATTCTCATTATTATCTTCATCAACTTTACTCATTTTGATTCCATATAACAAATTTTCTTGATATTTCTACTAATTTTCTCATCATTTTTACAGTTTATCCCCTTAACTATATACAATTTCTTACTATTTTAAGTAATAACAAAGTTTCATTAACAGTAAAATACAAATAACTCTTGTCCAAATAAATCCTGAATAATCAAATAGATTTTATCAATAGGTACTGATAATTGGACTTAATTCCCATCAAGTCCTATTGAAAAAAAGTTCTAATAAAATTGTCGTTAAAAATAATTTTTTATAAAGTTTTTTTTTTTTTTTTTTTTGCGTATGTCGTTAAAATTTGACAATTAGCGACTTTTTTTGTGTCACAATTTTTATAAATTTATAAATTGTCACTAAAACTCATAATTAGTGACGTTTGTTTGCGATAATTTTTTAAACTGTCGCTGAAAATTAAAATTTGTGATATTTTTTGTGATGATTGTTTAAATTTCACTAAAACTTATAATTAGTGACATTTTTATGACAATTTTTTTAAATTATCGCTGAAAATTAACGATTGGTGACATTTTTTAGTTATAATTGATGAAAAATATCATTAATTTTCATAAGCTCTATTAAATAATAAATTTATCTATTAAGATTTACCCGTGAGTCTTCATAGTCTTTTAGATGTTTTAAAGTTATAAAATGATTTATAACTATAATTTTTTAACCCATATTATTTTTCTTATGTTGCTCTTTTTGGTACATGGTTTGTAGGTATACAAAAGGTTACTTATGATGACGTACATCGAACTCAGAGTGCAAGTCTATGGCTTTCTAATTGGGTGGTCAACGGCTCGTTGTCAGAGCCACCGATTCCGATCAAGTATGCATGTCGTAAGCATGTGGGCTCATAATTTGTAACAATATGTTTAAGGAAATAACATTATTAAGTTTGTACTCCAATGTGAGGTGCTCTATCGAAGCAACATATATTGAAACTTGTTTTAACTATTTTGTGACAAGTTATTTTTTTATTTTTTAAACCCTCAACTGGTACGGTCAACAATGAATATAGAGGTGACAAATGGGTGGAATTAGGCAAGTGACTATTTTAGTTAAAAAGTTAAAAAGTCACTAAAAGTATCAAAAAGCCAACAACTCATATTAAAAAGTTAAAGATTCTATTTTCTCTCTACTTTTTACACATCTTTTCGTAAAAAGTCAGAAAGTCATTCCAAACATACTAGTTTTTTTTACATCACATTTTATCCAAAAAATCAAAAAATTACTAAAAAAACCTGTTCTCAAATGAGGCCTAAAAATGGACTTAAAATTCTAATATAAAGGGGATGAATGTATATATACTAATATGAATTACAATAATAATTTGTACTGATATAAAAGGTGAAAAATAACAAGAAAACATATATAATCAAGTATGTTTTCTTGTATCTATATTGAGTTACAAAATATAATAATTATAAAATAATTATTAACTAAAGTGAGATATCTTGAGTTGTGCTTGACGATATTTCATGTTATTTATAACATCTATGATAGAATCGAATTAAAATCTTAAAATATGTTTCTTAATAAATTTTATCAAGTAATCTTCGTCCACCATCTTCTCTGTGGTTGACAGAGGGTGTGATAAACTCTTTTTTTTTTTTTGGCCCATAATTTTTAATTTCATACTTGACGGCACCCATGTTTCATAGATACAATGGAGTGGCCACTTTAAATTTTTTCAAAACCTTAGAGGAGTGACCATTTGAAAGTTTAAAAAAAATATAGGGGATGAGTCTAAACAATTTGGAGATAATCATTAACTAATACTACTATAATAAATAAGGTTTCTGAAATCTTAATGGGGCGATTGCCCCCTCCTAACCCCTCTAGGTCGATCATTGGTTTAAATAGGTTTAGTTGAATTGGATACAAGTTGGATAGATGAATCAGATCAATCCGTTTATTTTATTGAATACATATATGTATGTAATTGTATATAAAAACTTTTTTTTATTTGAATCCGACAAATCCATATATCATCATATATACACATATGTAAATAATTCAATAAAATGTACGATGGCCGTGGTGGTAGAGTGGTGATAGAGGCGGCGGTGGATTGGTAGCTGCAGTGGGGGCAGTGGAGGTAGAAATGGATTTAAATGTTCAACCCAATTTTAATTGAGTTCATAAGAAGTAACCCATTTATATATTTAAATGGGTTTAAACAACTTTCAGATAAATGTTCATAGGTTTGGATTGAATTTGCCACGTCTAAATCAATACTAGTTTTAATTACCTATTCAATCCCTAACATTTAGTGCATTTTTAACTCTAATTATTGTGCTGCAAACATTAAGTTCAACTAGTAAATAAAAAAAGTCAAAATGTATAGTTTACTCATCCAGAAAATTCATGTCTATCTCTATTTTCAGAGTTGGATTTAAAAAATGAATTGTCATTGCTTAAATTTACTTTAGGTAACTAACACTAACTTGTGCTATAATTGAGGACTATTTTAGTTATAATCAAACCATAGTACAATAAATCGTAACAAACATCTTAATGGTATGTAATTAATTTTAATTTGATAATTTTTTAACCCCAAAATGACACATAACAATAGTTTAAAATAGTTATTTTAGTTATAATCAAACCATAGTACAATAAATCTTAACAAACATCTTAATGGTATGTAATTGTTTTAACATGTGTATTTTATCATGACGCACTCAATCTCCAAGCAAATGTGCATTATTTTTTTTCTTTTCTTTTTTTGTGACAGAGTAGACAAATCGCACATCTTTTTCTTTTAATATTTCCGGACTGAAGAAACTACCTTTTAGAAATTCTTACAAAACGCTTTTTTTTCTTTTTTCTTTTTTTTTTGTTATCCATTTTTAAAAAAAATCTCTTTTCGATAAATCTACAAATACAAAATTGATTACAAAACCACTCACCAAGGCCAAAACCGAAAAATTTTGGTTAGAAGGGACCAAGTTATGAGGGAAAAAAAATGGTAATTAAAAGACAATTTGTTATATGAGTGTTGTGAAAATAATATTTCATAAAAAAGAAAATTAAATAAATATATTTTTATTCTTTTTCTAAAAGTTTGAACTATAAATTAGAACTCACTGCATATTGATTAGACTACCTTTTAAATCATTTTGTTAGTTAACATAATCTAATAAATAGAAAAGTAATTATATTGATCTCCCATGAGATTTGGAGGTAATATAGAAAGCCTCACATTTTGACATTATTACACCAATCACCTTTTTATTGAGGCTAAAAGGGTCAAAAACAAATGTTGATGGTGTGAAGATATAGAAAAACAAGGTATAATATCCATTCCAGTATAAAATAAATAACAATATTATTTTTTTATTCATGGAATTAATGAATTATTCATGAAAAATAAGTTAACTAGTAAGTGAATTAAAACCTTAGGGAAGTCCAATATAATTAAGTCAAATTTATAGAGTTTATTATATTTTTTCCAAACTTTATGGAAGATCAGTGTAATTTGTTCTAAATAAAAAAATATTCATACCTTTTTTATGTTAAAAATAAAAAGCAAAAAAAAGTCACATGTATATCTTGTACAAATATAATCAACTCAATAAAATTGATATTATTAACTAAATTATAAAGTAGTTGGAGATCATCTCATTGTAAATTGTAAAATCTTAATAAAATTAAAAAAAAAAATCAATAAGTAATTTTTTTATAAAATATGATATAATCTCATTACATGTTTTATAAATATACATATAATATAGGGGTATTATTCTAATTCTCAAACACTTGAGGGTGGCCGGAGCCACCTGGTCCCTCAATAGTTTCGCCTCTGCCAATCACAGATATAAGTAGTGATAATTTGAGTGAAAATTATATATTGTATGATAAACTCTACCATTTGATATATTTATATATATATATATATATATATGATCAAAATTGTTTCATATGATTAGTTTTGTGATAATTTATTTATTTATTTTTTTTTTTAAGTGATGCTTAAATGTTTAAACTTGAAGTTCTTGGTGGGAATCCTTTTGCACGGGGGTATAGTACGTATTTTTGAGGTAAATACTATTTAATTTTTTAGTGGAGTTATGATAATTTGTGATTTAACAATATTTTGATTAAAAAAAATGTAATATTACCCAAAAAATGTGTATTTTTATTTTTGAACCATAAATTATCATAATTTTACTAGAAGAGATTACATAATATTTAGAGAAATTCTCTTATACATATCTCATATCATATGTACTTCTAAGTTATATCAAATTTTTTTTTATAGTTATAACCAATTTTCTTCATTAGTTATGACTTAGGCCCCGTTTGGGAACTAACTTTTTTAGCCAATTAGCCAAAAAGTTACTAAATTAGCCAATTAGCCAATTAGTCATACCAAAAAGTCAACAATTACGGCTTCTCTCTACTTTTTGCACAGCTTTTCGTAATTAGTCAAAAAGTCATCCCAAACATACAAGTTTTTTTTACCTACCTTTTTAGTCAATTAGCCAAAAAGTTACTAAATTAGCCTGTTCCCAAACGAGGCCTTATGAGATCTTTAGTTATGCCTCATATATTGTTTAATTTCACTTTTGTTTTTTATTATTTATAATTATGGCTCAAAAATTATAAAATTATATTAATTTTTTATTTAGTTATAAGGTACATATGGTATATATCTTTTGAATAATATGTACAATAATCTTTTTCTAATATTTGTTATAAAAATACATAATGGGAGTGTTTGGGAATCCACTTTTGAGGCTAAAATAGCCTCCAACACTAAAAAAAGCCAAAAAATCTTAAAAATTCTAAATCAATAATTTATATTAAAAAAAGAAAAAAAGAAAAGCAAAGCCGGCAGCAGTGGGTAGCCCTACACTGTCATGATAGTGAGTAGGCACAAAATTGTGACAGCCTAGTCTTTGAGAGGCTGAAATGACGATTTTGTCCCTTTAGATTAATTTTGAAAAATGTGAGGTTACAGACAAAATATCATTTTAACTTCAAATATCATTTCAACACATTTTTCAATACAACAATTTAAATAAAAATTTATCCTATCTTTCTAAATATAAAAATTAAAATAACTTATTAAAATAATTAAAAAATCAAAAAACACTTCAAAAATAACCACTTCCAAACACCATAAGAAAAGATGTGTACCAAACAAATTTTCTTTGTTGGCTCATCACCCATTTTTTGAACAACAGCTCATTACCCATTTGAAACATTGCTTTCCTATTATCTAAGATTTTTCCAAATGACATTTGAAGGGATGACTGATTTGGAATCTATGATAGCATTCTGACTGTTACGCCCTAACTGCCTGAATATAATTATTAACAGGAAGGGGCTTCTTTTCCGTACACGAAGCGAATTAAACTGTATTGTTAGTAGGGGTGGGCGCGGGTCGGTTGCGGCCACGAAACCTCCAATCCGCCATCCGTCCGCCAAATTGGCGGATTGAAGAAAATCAATCCGCATCCGTCCGCCAATCCGGCGGATGTGGATTGAGCGGATTGGCGGTTTGGCGGATGGATACGAATCGGTTTGGCGGTTTAAAATTTTATAAATTTTCAACATAATTTGCACTTCCTTAAAAAAAAAGAAAAAAAAAATATTACAGTCAATGACTTAAAAAAGTATTACAATCACTGTATGCCTTATCCAAAGAAAGAAAGTTTGAAACTTTAGAATATCACGATCACTGTATGCTTCATCCACATATTACAATTACAGCATGATTCATCCCTATAAAGTATTACAATCTGTGATTCTTAAAATATAATAACAATTCAAACCACCAAAACCATAAACAGAGCAGTAGTAGAGATTGAATGTCTCTATATTGTTACATCTACATATGTTTTTGAAAACAAAAACCAACCAGCATATATCATATTTTTTATTTATTATTTTTAGAGTTAGATTTAAAAACTAAAAAATATAGATGAATAATATGTTTATTTTTTTCAATTCAAAAATATATTCAAGTTGAAAACTTTTTTTCAACAAAATATTTAAACTCTTTTTCAATTGAAAACACAAACATAATATTTAAACAAATTGAAAATACAAAGTCTTATAAATTACTACAGGTGCTCGCGATTTGGCGGTTTGGTGGTTCGGTTGCGGCCAAAAAATCTCAAATCCGCCATCCGTCCGCCAAATTGGCGGATTGGAGAAAATCAATCCGCAACCGTCCGCTCATCATCACGCATCCGTCCAAAATGTGGCGGATCGGTTCGGTTCGGTCGGTTTTGGCGGATCGGTATATCCGCTGCTCACCCCTAATTGTTAGATTTGTAAGACTAATTATAAATCTGATTTTGATAATTTAAGACGTTAATATGTAAAATTTATTGACTATTTTATCTTTATAAAAAATCATATTAATCAAATATTGATAATTCCTTAATCGGAACACATTTTTTGTTGACAATTTATTTTTAAAATTATATTTACCATTAATAAAAATATGACATGATTAAAAAGCTATCGATATCCAATCAACGTAATATTTTGAAAAGATGAAGCACTCGACAAACTCTACACATTAAATGATTCAGATTATCGAAATAAAACACTTGATAGGCTCCACGAGCCTAGCAATACGATTCAATCGAGAAAAGTCTTTTCTTTATTAATAATAGGGAGAATTACAAGCAAGTGCACTTTTTAAGATTTTTTTTTACAAAAAAATTAATGATAAAATATATAAATATTAATAATTAAATGTGTATATATTTTTTTTTTACTAATCTATAAATATTTTATCAAAAAGCCACTTATGTGTAATTTACATGCTCAAAATTTTTATTTAAAATTTGACTTAAAAATATTAATATGTGATCCAGATTCATTAATATATAGATTTTACAGTATACTTAGGCCTCTTTTGACAATATCTAAAAAACCTAACTTATTGACTTATTTGGGTTGCATATGCTCTATTTTTTTATACGTCTTTTTTATAATAAGTTAAAAAAATTAACTTATAAGCTATACTAAAAAAAAACTCTTAATCTCAGCCATATATAAAAAATTTAGACAAAAATCTGATCTTCTTTTATGAGATCTTAGACTTATTGTATAATTAATCAGCTTTTCTCGCACTTTCTTGATATTAATTTATCTTAATTTGACTAATATGAAACACAAGTAATCGGACAAAAATTTCTCAATCAATATATATAATATTATTAGGTTCTATAAAAAAAGGACTAACACACACAAAAAATAATAATAATAATAATAATGAGAGAGAAAGGAAAAGAAAAGCAGAAGAAGAAAAATATAGCATTGGAGAGAGATGGGCACATCCTAACATTCAACATTCATAAAGAATCAAACCCAGGGGTGAGTGGCAACTTGGTAAGGGTATGGGGTTTAAGTCCCTAGGTCCTGGGTTCAACTCCCATCTGGGCCAATCTCCTGGGCGTAGCACAATTGGTTAGGAGGTTGACCTCAAGGATGCCTTATCAGCTATTTGGTGTGGGTTTAATTCTCCCCCGCTGTGCGAGACAAGCTTCCAGGTACGGACAACAGGACACCCCCCTGGTGATCTCCTCAAGGGGCACATTCATAAAGAATCAGACAGATTTTCAATTAAGTCATGCCTTATAAATGCAACAGACAAATAAATTGAACATATGGTAGCCAGCCAGAAGACAATTTGGTTCATGGTCATATAACATCTACCAATTGATATATTAACAAATATATAAATATATTTTATATCATTATATAAAATTATGTTACAGTATCTGTTAGTACATTAATTAATATACTAATTGATACATATAACATTATTCTTTGGTTTAAAATTACCCATTAAATGACAGAGGCACACTCCACCTGTATTTAGGATATTTTAAATATTTTGTCTAATCTTATTGCATAATGAAACTTCAATATAATACGCATTACAGTAGTCATTTTGGCTTATTCTCACAGAACAACTGCATCAAACTTTTTAATTGAGACTTGTTAGGCAAAATAGCTTTTCTCACGTTTTGCCACTTTAACATTCTCTAATTGATAAGGCGTTTTGCCTCTTGTCAATTTGGCCAGTCCCTAGGCACGAAATTAAAATTGGGCTTTGGTAGTCATTTTTTATCGCCGTCAAAGAATGTAAAATCGTTGTTAAAGTTTTCAACGGCGATAATTTAGGACCACCGTTTATACTCGTGTCGGAAAAGGTACAATCGTTGTAAAAGGATAAATTATCGTTGTTAAAAGTCGACCAAAAACAGCGGTTCTTTACCGTCGTAAATAGGTTCAAATTTTTAAAAAAATAATTCTCTCTTCTTACACCCCCAAGCCTCAAACCCTTGACCTCTAATCCATGCACGCCAACCACTCCACCATAGCCACTCTATATGAAATATATTCCCTAAATAAATATTTAAACATTACTTTTGTTTATTGTAGATGGTCATGTTCAACCTCTGGCCGCGTGTGGTCACCACTCGCCGGAGTTCTGCCGGAACTTTGCTGGCAAAGATCGCCGTCATTAACGGCGGTAATGAGAGGGTTTTAGCGGCAGTTTCGTTACCGCCGTTAAAAGAGTGCTTTAGTGGCAGTTTTTTTAACGGCGGTTTCATTACCGCCGTTAAAGATACTTTAACGGTGGTTTTTTTAACGGCGGTAATGAAACTGCCGTTAAAGATAGATTAACAGCGGTATTAACGGCGGTTTCGTTACCGCCGTTAATAGTATCTTTATTAACGGCGATAATGAAAACCGTCGTTAAGAAAATGACCGTTAATACCTTGTTTTGGCGTAGTGAGGCTAACAAAATTTGGTTAGCTAATAGAAAAAGTCACATCATCAAGTTATGTTAAATTAGTTTGAATGGATAGTTAAAATAAACAATAGTGTTGGAAAACATACATAAAAAGTGGCTTGGCATATTTTTATTTTATTGTTAGTATACGTCAAGATATGCTAGTATAAGTCAATTCCTCTAGAAAAGCAAAAGATACAATGCCAGAAGTCCATAAAAAAAATATCACTAAGGCGGAAGACTCCGATATTTGCTAATCCAAGAGTGTGTTGGACAATCTTCACTGTATTTAAATTAATTAAATTCTGTTGTGTACTAAACAACAACCAGAATATAAAGAAATAAAGAAAAGGAGAGAAGTGGTTTGATTACAAAAATCAAACTCAAAATAATAATTAAATAAATAAAAATAGATTTTATTTTGTTACCAAAACAAAATTAAAATCTGATTTAAATAAACAAATAAAACAGAATAATAAATTAAACAACTTACTTGATTAATTTCTTTGAATAATTATTTGATCAAGTCCAGTGTTTGACACTGTGTCCTTAAGACAGATTCGTCCTCTCCACGGTGCTTTCAGAATGTGGACGTCTATCTCCCAGGATAAAATGATCTACTACAAACAATAGCAGCACTACAAATTGTTTGTCTAACGAACACACTAAGTGTTTATACTCTCTCTTTCAGAAATAAAATGCAGCAAAATGAAGAGGATGTTTGCAGAATTATAAAGAACGAAAATTAGAGTTCCAAAATCCAAATGAGGGTGGTCCTATTTATAGATGTGAAGGTGGCTCTTAGTTTTGAATTGAACAGGTATCATACATGTTGGGTTTTGAATTCAAACAGATTTGAATCAATTCAAACAGATAGTAAAACGGGAAGGACCCTGTTTGGGTGTGCATTAATTCCAAAACAGTTTATTTCTGTTTGAAAACGGGAAGGGCTCTGTTTGGATGTACACTAATTCCAAAACAGTTTATTTCTGTGTGAAAACGGGAAGGGCCCTGTTTGGATGTACAAAAAATCCAAACCAATTTAATTTGAATTCTGGATTTTATTTTAATAAAAAATAAAATTAAATTCAAATGTTTTTGGCCCAAAAAGATTAGAAGCCCAACCCAACCACGCACCCGCGCCCAAGCCCAGGCCCAGCCCCCCCGGACGGACGGCGGCGCGCGCGCGTGTGTGGTGATTTTTGGGTCCAATGGGTCTAGCCCATTTTGCCCATAACCTCTCCCTCTAAAACACTTGGGTACCCCTTGGGGCACACCCCAAGTATCTCACCCTAAGCCTTATAAACCCTTTCAAAACTTCCCACCAAATCAATGTGGGACAAGCCAATTTACAACCTTAAGGAATTTCCACCAAAACTCCATTTCCATGGAGC
The DNA here is from genome assembly GCF_055761805.1 of Camellia sinensis. Lineage (NCBI taxonomy): Eukaryota > Viridiplantae > Streptophyta > Magnoliopsida > Ericales > Theaceae > Camellia > Camellia sinensis. Next base: position 86,487,464 of record NC_138974.1, read on the forward strand.
ACACTTTGGCTTCAATTTTCCATTCACTCGGTAATGGTTTTGAGCAACCAAATATACCACGTGAATCACAACGCGGCATAGAACGTGTTACCACTTTGACCCGAGTAAATCGACACTCGGGGCCCACCTAAAAAATAGACCGAACTTAGGAAAAAATTCTGGTTTTATCCAGAATTTTATAACCATTTCCAACAATCCCCCACATGAATGGAATTTGATGACAACGGAAATGCAACAATATGCAGACTTTAACGAAAGAGTATAAGTCGAAAATATCTTGCATCAGGATAGGTAGTTTTCGGCCTTGAACCTTCCCTGGTGATAACCTATCGGACTTACTGGCTAACCAATGGACGCGATGCCTTGAATTGTTCAGCCGTTTGTGTAAGCCAAGACAATAGATTTCACACAAAATATCTTCTAACACATCGTGGTTCTCACTGTTGTGTTCATTTTGGCCTTGAACGCACCTGGTTTTCATAAGTGTTTCTAGAGAATTTAGCCTCTTCATTCTCATAGAACCGGCCCTAGTTCAACACTCATATAGGTGATTCTTATTGTGAGTATCTTCTTATACTCATCTTGATTTTATGTCGGAATCAAGATATAAGTAATCATTAAAAGCAAAGCTTATCCTTATACCCCTGCAGACAATATATGTTGCAGATATCACTCTCACCATAGGAATGGGTAGGAATTTTAATCCCTTGGTGATTTCTGGCGAGCCATACATAACTTAGTTGTCCCTTTGAACTTAGTTCTTGGGATCTCCAGTCATATAAGTAGGGTTACCATTATGACAACTCTTATGTAATAGGCTTTAATCCCATCCCCTTCGATGAACTATACACTAGCTCTTTTGTCAAACCTTTTGTTAACGGATCCGCAATATTCTCTTTAGATTTTATATAATCTATTGAGATTATTCCGTTTGACAACAATTGCCTTACGGTATTATGTCGACGACGTATATGTCGTGACTTACCGTTATACATGTGATTCTGTGCCCTGCCTATTGTAGATTGACTATCACAATGAATGCAAATAGCTGGCACAGGTTTTGGCCACATTGGAATGTCTTCTAAGAAGTGACGAAGCCATTCTACTTCTTCACCTGCTTTGTCTAAAGCAATGAACTCGGATTCCATTGTGGATCGTGCGATGCAAGTTTGTTTCGTGGACTTCCAAGAAACAGCAGCACCTCCTAGAGTAAAAACATATCCACTAGTGGATTTTGAATCTTTAGTATCCGATATCCAATTGTCATCACAATAACCTTCGAGTACTGCTGGATATCGAGTAAAGTTCAAACCATGATCATGAGTAAATCTTAGATATCTAAGAACTCGAATGATCGCTTTCCAATGGTCTTCTCCAGGGTTACTAGTGTACCTACTCAATTTACTGATAGCATAAGCTATATCAGGACGAGTACAATTCATTAGGTACATTAGGCTTCCAATGATTTGGGAGTATTTTAACTGAGACACTGCATCACCTTTATTTTTCGATAAATAAAGACTGATGTCTACAGGTGTTCTAGCTAAATTCAAATCATCCTTGATAAATTTATCAAGAAATTTCTCAATATAATGAGATTGAGATAATGCATATCCGTCAGATGTTTTAGTAATTTTCATTCCTAATATAACATCTGCGACCCCCATATCTTTCATATCAAATCTTTTGTTAAGCATCTGCTTAGTTGATTTGATCATGTTTTGACTGCTTCCAATGATAAGCATGTCATCCACATAAAGACAAACTATGACATATCCTTGGTCAGTGTTTTTAACATAGACGCATTTGTCACATTCGTTTATCTTAAACCCATTAGTAAGCATTGCATGATCAAATTTTTCATGCCATTGCTTAGGTGCTTGTTTTAATCCATAAAGGGATTTTACAAGTCGACAAACTTTCTTTTCTTGCTCTAATACTACACACCCTTCGGGTTGTTCCATATAGATCTCTTCATTTAGATCACCGTTTAAGAAAGCTGTCTCAACATCCATTTGATGTATTTCTAATTTAAACAACGCTGCTATAGAAATAAGCATGCGAATGGATGTTATTCTTGTCACAGGGGAATATGTGTCAAAATAGTCCAGACCTTCCTTTTGTCTGTAACCTTTAACAACAAGTCTTGCTTTATACTTGTCAATTGAACCATCTGCTTTCATTTTTCTCTTGAATATCCATTTATATCCAAGAGGTTTAGAACCTGGTGGAAGATCCACCAATTCCCAAGTATGATTTTGCATAATGGATTCAATTTCATTATTAACAGCCTCTTTCCACAAAGGTGCTTCAGGACCTGTCATTGCTGCCTTAAAGCTTTGAGGTTCATTTTCTAACAAGTATGTCAGAAAATCTGGACCAAAGGATTTTGATGTTCTTGCTCTTTTACTTCGTCTAGGTTCATCATTAGTTAAATCCTGTTGATCAAGACTATTACTAGTCTCTTGTGTTTGATTGTCATTAGTCTCTTGACTTTGTGTACAATCATAAGTTCTTTTCTGTGAACTTAATTCCTGTCCTTTCTTGTAAGGAAAGACATGTTCAAAAAACACAGCATTCCTTGACTCTATAATAGTGTTCACATTTATATCAGGTATATCTGATTTATAAGGCAGAAACCGATATGCACTACTATTCTGAGCATAACTAATAAACACACAGTCTATTGTTTTTGGTCCAATCTTAGTCTTTTTAAGAATAGGAACTTCAACTTTTGCCAAACACCCCCACACTTTTAAGAATTTGTAGGAAGGCGGTCGACCTTTCCACAATTCATAAGGAGTGCTGTTGGTTTTCTTGTGGGGTATTCTATTAAGAACATAATTAGCAGACAATATTGCTTCCCCCCACAAGTTCTGTGGTAAGCCTGAACTTAGTAACATGGCATTCATCATTTCTTTTAGGGTTCTATTCTTCCTTTCAGCAATTCCATTTTGTTGTGGAGAATAAGGGGCTATAGTTTGGTGAATAATGCCATGTTGTGCACAAAAATTCATTTAATGGTGCATCATATTCACCACCCCTATCACTTCTAAATGAATTTTAAAACAAATTCAAGAAAAACCAAAATAATTATGACTACTCAAGTCAGAATTAATGTTTTGACAAAATCATATCCTCATAAAAAATTTTGCCTAAGAATCAAACAATTCAAAAACCCATTTGATTGTATACATTCTTGCAACTCAATAACAAATAAATGTCACTGTCATAAACATATTTGTGACTGAAGAAAATTAAATTATCTCAACTAATGCAAGAGATACACCCCCATATTAATAAAATGGTTCATGGTTTAACAAATTCTACTACGCAAGTAAAATAATTATTAATGACATCTCATGTCACATAATTCAATAATCAACATAAGAGATTTCTTAAATTACTTCCCAATTAAACGGACCGATATAATTACATACATCTTCATGTTTAAATTTCTCTGGTATTTAAACACCCATTCAAAATTGATTAGAAATATTCAAATTAACCTGCTAATGTCCAAAGTCGACATAACAATTTATCATTCCAAATCACTTGAAATTAATGTTAAGAAATAACTTGAGTTGATATCAAACATGCATATCAAACGCATCAACTAAAAAATAATGAATTAACAAAATAAATTAATCATGCATGATCTCATCACTTGCATCATGAAATAAAAGGATTCTCAACTCATAAATAAAATCCAACGCATTTAAACTTTAAACTTCAAAATTACAAAACATACCTTCATTTAATATGTTTGATTTGTACATAAATAAACAAATTAAATATGCATTAAAATGTTCTTGTGAATATATATATATATATATATATTTTCCGACTCAAGTGCAGAAACAATTCAAGACTATGAATCCACATTGTAATAAAAATAAAATTAGTTTGTAAAACTAATATTTACTCTAGAAACAAATTCTTCCATGTATACTCACGATGAACTATGATAAAGTCAAAATAATTAACACCTTTTCACAAAGGGTTCAAAAATAAGTGGTCTACCAAACGAAACCATAAGTTACTTACAAAATTAACAGATTGTGACCGAGTCACAAAGGTTACATGATTGATTAACAAAATTAATTTTCTAGTTACTAAAACCAGAAAATAAATTACAATTCAAAATAATTTTATTTCCCTTGTTACTAAAACTAGTGAAATAAAATACCGAAATAATATCTGATTACAAAAATCAGAAAACCAAACCACAAATTAATTTTCTAGTTACTTAAACCAAAAAATAAATTATGACACAAAATCATTTTACTTTTCTTGTTACTAAAACTAGAAAATACTGTAATTTTATTTTCCTTGTTACTGAAACTAGAAAATAAAATACCACAAAACTATCTGATTACAAAAATCAGAAAAAACACAAAATAATTTTCTAGTTACCAAAACCAGAAAATAAATTAAAACACAAATTAATTTTCTAGTTACTAAAACCAGAAAATAATTATAACAACAAAATAATTTTATTTTCCTTGTTACTAAAACTAGAAAAATAAAATATCACAAGAATTTTCTGTAATACCAAATAATATTCTGAATTGTTAATGACACCAGTATCGTACTACTAGTTGTTGTCAAAGAAAAGAGACAGTATATTACTACTATCTGTCAAATAGCATAAATCACTATTTGTTTTTCCAACAAGAATATTAATTTGAAAACACAGAAAATTAAATACAATGAAGATACCCAAAAAAGGAATCTGTCTTAAGATTGTAGGACAATCTTCACTGTATTTAAATTAATTAAATTCTGTTGTGTACTAAACAACAACCAGAATATAAAGAAATAAAGAAAAGGAGAGAAGTGGTTTGATTACAAAAATCAAACTCAAAATAATAATTAAATAAATAAAAATAGATTTTATTTTGTTACCAAAACAAAATTAAAATCTGATTTAAATAAACAAATAAAACAGAATAATAAATTAAACAACTTACTTGATTAATTTCTTTGAATAATTATTTGATCAAGTCCAGTGTTTGACACGGTGTCCTTAAGACAGATTCGTCCTCTCCACGGTGCTTTCAGAATGTGGACGTCTATCTCCCAGGATAAAATGATCTACTACAAACAATAGCAGCACTACAAATTGTTTGTCTAACGAACACACTAAGTGTTTATACTCTCTCTTTCAGAAATAAAATGCAGCAAAATGAAGAGGATGTTTGCAGAATTATAAAGAACGAAAATTAGAGTTCCAAAATCCAAATGAGGGTGGTCCTATTTATAGATGTGAATGTGGCTCTTAGTTTTGAATTGAACAGGTATCATACCTGTTGGGTTTTGAATTCAAACAGATTTGAATCAATTCAAACAGATAGTAAAACGGGAAGGACCCTGTTTGGGTGTGCATTAATTCCAAAACAGTTTATTTCTGTTTGAAAACGGGAAGGGCTCTGTTTGGATGTACACTAATTCCAAAACAGTTTATTTCTGTTTGAAAACGGGAAGGGCCCTGTTTGGATGTACAAAAAATCCAAACCAATTTAATTTGAATTCTGGATTTTATTTTAATAAAAAATAAAATTAAATTCAAATGTTTTTGGCCCAAAAAGATTAGAAGCCCAACCCAACCACACACCCGCGGCCAAGCCCACGCCCAGGCCCAGCCCGCCCGGACGGCGGCGGCGGCGGCGCGCGCGCGTGTGTGGTGATTTTTGGGTCCAATGGGTCTAGCCCATTTTGCCCATAACCTCTCCCTCTAAAACACTTGGGTACCCCTTGGGGCACACCCCAAGTATCTCACCCTAAGCCTTATAAAACCCTTTCAAAACTTCCCACCAAATCAATGTGGGACAAGCCAATTTACAACCTTAAGGAATTTCCACCAAAACTCCATTTCCATGGAGCACACTTTGGCTTCAATTTTCCATTCACTCGGTAATGGTTTTGAGCAACCAAATATACCACGTGAATCACAACGCGGCATAGAACGTGTTACCACTTTGACCCGAGTAAATCGACACTCGGGGCCCACCTAAAAAATAGACCGAACTTAGGAAAAAATTCTGGTTTTATCCAGAATTTTATAACCATTTCCAACAGAGTGTGTATAGAATGAGACATACTAACCAAAACACACACTCCAAAATGAGTAATGACCACAGAAAGCACACACATATTAACAGGTAATGGATATTCTTATCAATTCCAATATGCACCACGGACCACTCAAAAATTTTAAGCTTGCAAAACCATACTAAGAATATCTTTTTGGTATTTTTTTTTTTTTTAAACAAAGCAAGACATAAAATGAACATGCACACACTAAATGACTCAAAAACAAAACAAACACAAACCCAAAAACTAAAATGAATAACTAAATTAACACAAGTCAAGTTTTCTCACCCAAACCGCTTTAGTATGAACAAAGTTGTGAGAACGGCGGTTCTTGGGTGGTGTCTTGACGTTGTGTCTTGACGTTGTGGTTCCTTTCCCCTGCAATAGGAACCCGTCTCGACATGGTTTCCAACTTCCTATTCCTAGGTCTAGGCAAACACACTCTCCCATGCAGCTTATAACAATAAGGGCGAATATGACCAAGCATGCCACAATGATGACAAATAAAAACAGGGTGTACCTTCTTTTCTTTTACCTTACCAACTCTAAGAAGTTTGAGAAGTCCATCCTTATGTTGAATTTTTTGTTCTCCCTTTCCTTGAGCTCTTGTGTCATGAGATGTTGATGCACTCTGTTTTTGCTCTTTTTTACCACCAAAGCCAATGCCACTCTTGTCAAAACAGATTTGTTGAGACCCAATGATATTGTCCAAAGTCTTTAATCCTTTGTTCCAAAGACCAATGGTAGCCATAGCACACTTGAGTTCTTCCTCTTTCTTGATCATAAGTTCTTCCAAAGCAATTTGAGACATCTCGAGAGTTTCAATTTTTTCTTCATATGTTGCATAGATTTGCTGAAGCTCATTCCTCTCTGTCTCACAGGTCAAGAGTTTTGCACAAAGAACTTGTCGATCATTAGCTATCTTGATGGCATCAATCCTAGCCTCAGAAATCTCCTTCTTTAGTTTGACATTCTCACTTTCACATGCTGCGAGTTTCATAGTGAGTTTGTCATTCAATTTGGACAACTTAAGAGATTCCTTATATAACTTTTCATAAGCTTGCTCAAGCTCTTCATCATCACTTCCCGAGGATTCATCATCAGTGGTATTCTCAAGAGGGCTCTTCGGATACTCTGTTCGTCCTTCGGTTTCAGAAGCCACCATGAAAGTAAGGAATTGTTTATGTCCCTCTTCGCCTTGATCTTCATTGTCACTTTCATCTTTATCAGATTCTGATTCATCATCCCAAGTGATAGCGAGGGCTTTCTTCTTCCTCAACCGAGTGGAGCATTCTGAAGCAAAGTGGCTAAATCCTTGGCATTCATAGCATTGGAGTCTTTCAGAGTTTCCTTGTATCTTTCCTTTCTCCTTCTTGGCTATAGAATTAATTTTGAGTTTATTTTTGCCTTTGGATTTATGAGTAGGAGTAGATTCCAAAAGATTAGGATTCTTTTTCAAAAAAGATTTTTTAAATTGTTTAACAAAAGCAGCTGTAATCTTGGAATCTATCTCACAATCCTCATCAGAATTCTCTCCAACTCTATGAGCACTACTAAAAGCAATATCTTTTTGTTTCTTTTTGAAATTCCTATGTGCCTCATAAGTTTGGTGATTTCTAACCAACTGATCCAGCTTGAGGTTGTCAACACCTTGAGCCTTCTCAATAGCCGTAACTTTTGGTTGGAACCGATCGGGCAAGGATCTCAAAATTTTTCCCACAACTTTGGATTCTGGTATTTTTTCACCTAGATTGAAGCTGGAATTTACAGTGTCACTCAACTTTGTATAAAATTCATTAAAGATCTCACTATCTTTCATTGAAAGGTTTTCGAAACTAGATGTGAGCCTTTGAAGTTTTGAGCGTTTCACCGAAGGAGTGCCCTCATGAATAGTTTGTAAGATATCCCAAGCCTCTTTTACGACTTCACAATTGCAAATACGACTAAACTCTTCAGGTGTGACAGCGCAAAAGAGAGAATTGATAGCTTTACTATTCCAGCTACTATTTTGGTAATCAATTGTGTCCTACTTTTCAATTGGTTTGGGGAAAGTTACTCCATCAACGGTAATTGTTGGTTCGGTCCACCCATTCATGACAGATTGCCAAACTTTTTCATCTATAGATTTCAAAAACGAACTCATCCGAGCTTTTCAAAAAGAATAATTGGATCCGTCAAGTAGGGGTGGTCGAACCATAGAATTTCCCTCACGAATTGAATCCATTATCACAAATCAAACAAGATCTCGTTTTAAAAGATATATTTAAAAAAAAAAAATAGAACGACCCCCTCTGATACCAATTGAAAAATCTAGAAATCCCCTAGATGTTGATTTATGATTATGTGTCAATTTTAAGCAGTATATAACAATCCCAATCAAACAATCAAGACAAATCAACACAACGATTTTACATGAAAAAACCACAATTGGACACCTCCAATTGTGATAAAAAAAACCACGGACAAAAGCCACAAAACAATCCACTAAGAAGATATAAAGGAATTACACAGGTATACTCTCAATTACCTAGCGAATCCACGCCCGAATTGAACCAACCTCTATGTGTTTCTTCTAACCCCGTTTTCACCTCGGAATTGTCTTGACGATGAGCCACTCCGGAATCCACCAAAGCTTCAGGCTCGAATTCTTCAGAATCCACCGAAGAATAACTCTCTCTTTTATGTAGAACAAACAAATAATCCTTTAATGTATACTCTTTAAACCATGAGTTGAATACTCAATCAAAACATCAAAGAAAACTAGCAAAGAATCCCCAGATATAAACCTTAGAATCCAAAAAAAAGATCTGGAGCCTTGTCCAAGTTTTGGGAGAAAACCAACTACTTATAGAAAACCAAAGTAATCCTAGTTTTGGAAGAAAACCAATTCCTTATAGAAATCCAAGAATCTGTGTTCGCGCGGTCCGCTCTGGCGTGGGACTTCCCGCTCGAGCGGAGGCTTCGAAATTGTGTGATTCATATAGGCTTCACGCTCGAGCGGAAGTTTCCACGCTCGAGCGTCGAATCACATCATCCAGTACTTTTTCAAGCGAAACAGAGACGCTGTGAGCTTACAATCCCCGCTCGAGCGTCACTTTCCCCGCTCGAGCGGGACAACCAAAATTGGAAAATCTGGAAAACTAGATCCTGTTACACCCTCGGTTTTGATCCATGGAAATTGACAAAGGCACGATTCGGGTTGGATTCGCATCTAATAAACTCGTAGCCTCACTGAAATAAAAGGTGCGAAAACAAATACAACTGAAAGGAGTTTTGTCAAACGGGGTTGCCAAGAATAAAACCTAACAAATAGTACCCCAAAAAAAGACAAAATAATGGGGCTAAATCTATATTAAAAAAGTTAAACTATTGAATAGCCAATAAATAGTGGCTTAACAAATTTGTTGAGGTACTGTAGCAACTATAAATAATAGTTAGTCATAGAATTAGTTTGTTGAGTATATAGAACAATGTTTTTATGGTTTACTAAATATGTTTAGCTAGAAAGTTAATTTGTTGAGAATGATGTAAATGTTCTTAAAGCTACCATATATTATCATAATATTTCACTAAATTCTTCACTTTCAACATTATTTTTAATGTGTCATGGGTTCAATTTAAAATATATTGAGTTTTATATATACACAGACAATTTGTTGGGTAGATTGATACAGATGAAAGATAAAATAAAATAGCAAAATATATATGATAAGTATTATTTTCCTAGTTTAGTCAATTATAGTATGATTTCTGGTTATTTCTTTATCACAAGTCAAAAAACGAACAATATTAGAAATGCCTAACCAACACTTCAAACCACCCCTTTCCCACTTTATATTTCAAGTGGCATTTGTATATCCCACAAATTAAGAAAAAAAAATCCTTTAGTAGCAATGATGATAACAATAATGTGAATAAAAAAACAACAATAACAACAACATTCAGTATATAATAACAATACTAAAGAGATAAGCACTTCCATTTTTGGATTGGTACTATTGAAAATCTTGAATTTGGGAGCAAGTAGGGCTATCAAGATACTAGTGGCATGCAATTTAGAAAACCAAAACATAGAAAACGAACAATTTAAATGTTCTGAAAATGATGCGTATAGTATAAATTTATATTTGATATCTAATGATGATTTGCTTCACAAATTTTATTAAAAAAATATTTTTGTTTTGGTATACAAAAAAATTCAGTCAGTTGCATTTGCTAAAAAAAATTTACAAGAACATGATGACTTTGAGAGAGGACAAGTTTTCATTTATCTCACGTCTACCTGTAGACACCCCATTTTTGACCGTCCTCAAGACTTGGACATCACCACTTGAACACTCAGTGATTATCCATGTTCGTGTTCGTCTTGAATTCCCGGAAGTCTCGGCCACGCGCCTTGCCTCGGGAGCTCTCGACTCGATTGTTTTGTGTTTGGTTTTGCACCAAACACTTGTGTTTTGCCTTTGAGGGGCAGGGAATGGCTTGTTGGCCATTCCCACACACCACCGGCCATGGCTTGAGGCCACCGGCTGGGTTTTGTTTCCATCGGCCAAATGTTTGGCCGACCGGCACTCTAGATGGTCGACCGGCCATCTATTTTGGTCAAATAGCATTTTTGGCTGGCCGATCACTGTGCATCTGCTTTTGCAGATATTTTTATGCCAGCTATGCTAGCTGGCATGCACCTTTGCCCCCCTCCATATACATGTATGGAGGGATTTCACTCTTGCCAAGCTTGTTTTGTAAGATTTGCAAGAGTGATTTTCTATAAGAAGGAGGCTCTTCTCCCTCCATTAGGATTACACAAAAATTCCAGAGAGAGCTCTGAGATTAGGGTTTACATAGTGTGTGTATTCTATCTCTATTTCTCTCTCTCTTTTGCTCTAAGGGTGTTTGTGTCTTACTTTTGTGCATAAACACCTAGTGTTACACCTTAACTTGGCTACTGAGTTGCTGAGGGGCTATTCTTGGTGTTCTTCAGTGGATTCAAGCTTGAAAAAGGGGCTGGAGCTTAGTTCTTGAAAGATGTCTTCAAGGGTAACAACTTCACCTTTTATTCCCCATTTTTGCATAGCTTTTTTGCTCATCTTGCAACTGTTTTTAGACTTTGTGTATAACATATAAAAGTCTTTTTTTTTTCCTGCTCTAAATAGTTGATTAAGAGTGTTTTGAGCTTTGGGGTTGTTTGACCCCTCTCAGGCCTTGTTTGGCCCCCATTTTGTGCTATTTTGGTGAGCTCCGGGACCACCTTGTTTGGGTCTCCTCACCACTGAAATCTTGAGGGATTTCAGTAGTGAGGATGGTGGTTTAAGGTCCTAAGAAGGAGAGGGCCGCCCCCTCTCTTTGTTGTCTTCAATAATGGTCATTTAAGCCTCATTAGTGAGCACCTTGTTTAAGTGTATGTTGGCCATGCCTTAACTGCTTTTTATACTTATCTTGCCATGATATAGCATTGTTGTGAGTTAGTTTAGGTACACCATGCTTGCTTAGCATACATGTCCTGTAATGCCATGAATTGCCTCAACATGCCTTGTGCTTTGAGCCTTGTTTCTAGCATGCTTTTGGCTTAGCTTTGTGAAACTTTTATGCATGTTTTAGCATGCTAAAGGTCTGTTTTTGGTCATTTGGATTGTCCATGCTTTGCTTTATATAGCTACCACGTAACCTCACTTGTATGCCTTAAGTATCGACCCCTCTAGCATGCCATCCTTGCATCATTTCAATGGTTTGGAACCACTTGTCATGTCATTTCAGTCCTCATGATATGCTCGTATGCTTGCATTTGATGCCCCTTTCATGCTTTAAAAGGTTGGTATTTCTTGCTCCATGTTTGTGCCATTGTGTATGCCTCTAGGATTAGATCATTTAGATGTCATCTAAGTGGTTTTTGGGGCTTACTTTTGCATAATTTAGGACTGTTTTAGTTCATTTTGGTCATTTGCTTCATATGTCATATGGCCACGGTTTAAGTCCTTGGGCTTGGTGGCATGCCTAGCTTGCATTGTAGATTGGTTTGGCACCTTCTCTAACATGACTTTCAGAGCTTATAATGCATGCCATTTGTCCATGTTTGCATCCTCTTAAGTGTGCTTGAGAGTTGTTTCTACATGCCTAAGTGTTGGTCCTTGTGTGCATACATGTTTGCATGTCATCTTGCCTTCATTCTTGAGCATATTGGCCGTTGTTTTGGGCTTGTTTGAGGGCTGCCTAAATTAGTTTAAGACCATCCTTCGCATATGTCGCATGCTTGCCTTATGTGTTGTTGCATATTTGGCCTTGTTTCATGCTTGTTACATTACACATTTGCATGCTTAGGTTGTAATGCATTTGGCATGCATTGTACTTAACATGTTGTCCATGTTGCATCTTGCATGCTTGCATGGTTAAGATTATACTTTGCATGTTTGCTAGCTTGTATACTTGCCTACATGCTCATGTTGCATACTAGCTCGCATGCCTAGGTTGCATTGCATTGGCATACACGCTTTGCCTCTCGAATTGAGTATGATCGAGGTTGAGCCTCACTTGTTTGTTTGATGTGCATCTCATTTGAAATCAAAATGCATACTTGGCTTCTTGGGCCATCACCCATTGAAATGCGCGATTGGTTGTTCGAGAATCGAGAACCATGTCCCTTTGAGTCATACACATGATAAGGGATGTGTTGGTGCACACATTTGTTTAGAATGCATTGCCATGCCTTGTTTTGCCCTCTGCTGCTGTCAAAACAGGATTCTGCAGGAAGATTTGGCCGGCCGGCCATCTTTAGTGCCGACCGACCAACAATTGGTGGCCGATAGCTTAACCAGTGGCCGGTGATCATTTCCTTTGGCCGGTGACCATTTCTCTTGGCCGGTGGTATCCCACAAGGTTCATAGAGTGCACCTTGGGAATTTTGCAATGATCAGAGAAGGAAAACAGTATGGACAGAGGCAACTTGTGCATGGCAATGGACTTCCGAGCGGAGCCGAGCACGCATTGCATTGGGCCCTCTTCCCGAGGCCGTTTACTGTTTTATTAGATTAGTTAATTTGCTTAACTAGTTTAATTGGTCTGTAATATTTAATTAGCTTGTAGGTTAGTTAAATTTGTATTATTCTTTTGATCCCTTCGAGCGAGGGCAAATTTGTAATAAGTGTGGGTGCGTGTGTGCATGTCTTCCAATCCCCACTTCTTTATCTCTTTTACTTACCTGGTTTGATGGTTAGTATTAGGACATATTTAATTTAGCATCCTTATGCCATGCATGCGTGCATCATTCGTCAGTATTGCATGCATCGGGCTCGGCGCATCATACTAACTGCATAGTATTTCAAATCTAAACTTGAATATGTGCATCAAATGGTTGCATTTCACATGCCATCCTAGGATTAGCCGAGCCTATCCTAATTGCATTCTGTATGTGCTGCATTAGGCACTTAACATGGACTTGGATCATACATTGATTGCTAACGAGTTCTTTGTTTTGGCTTGGAGTACACTGTAAGTATTTTGTGCTTTAGCATCTCGCACGAGTGTGAATGTTAACAAGACAGCATGCTTACCATGTGGCTAGATACTTACGTGATACGAACTGCCTGAATGCCTGTGGGTGAAGGTTGGATTGCTTGAGTTGGAACAACTCATCAAAATCTGTGTTTTAGCCTACTCGCAAGTAGCAAATTTCAAAACATTTTCCAAACAAACGGATATGCGATGCTTTGTTCCAAATTAGGCGATCTACTCTATACTTGTTTTGCTGTACGCATCACATAGTAATTCTAGCTAATTAAATCGGAATAAGAACACATAACGTTTTCAAAATTGGATATCATGGTTAGCAGAGGCCGACTTCGGATCGGGTGAGAGGGGGTGCTCATAGCTGACCTTCCCCAATCGTACCCAAATTCCCGAGCCGAGGCAAATTTGGTAATGACGGACACGTGGCCTTAGGCAAACGAGTTAGGGTTTCCTAAATTCCCCCATTAAAAAAATATTTAGGTGGCGACTCTGTATCTGGCAAAACAATCCATGTTTGGCACTTCTTTTCAAAAAATCTGTTTTCTCAAAACGATTTGCCAGATTTGGACTCTTTGGTTCAGACTAATAACCGTGACACAAAAGGGAGTCCGAACTGTGGTGGCATGAAGTCCGAGGGCGCGTCCACACTACCTATTAATTTTTAATGGAGAAATGATCTATAAATAAAATATTTATATCTAATATAAGTTACATTGATAAATTTGTATTTTTAAATGATAAGTTTCAAGGTCGCCACGTTATTTTGGTTAAAAAAACTTTCTTTTTAAAAATAAAAAAAAAAATTGTTTGTTAAAAATTTAGCACTACTTATTCTTAATATATGATTTTGTATTAGTTTTAGCATATGATCTTTTAGTATATACTAATAACACTTAAAAAAAAAATTAACACAATGGATTTTCTTTTATGTAAATAATTGATAGGGTAAACTATAAAAACATCTCTTAAAGTTTGCTTAAAATATGAATTATCTTATGTAATTATAGAAATTACAAATATTCCCTTATCAAAATTTATCATTTAACAAAATTAACTGAATAAATAAATTTCCTAAATATCCTTTTATACAATAATAAAATTATCAAAATTGTTAATTGAAATATATTTTTGCAAGCATTAAAAATTTTTAGGATAAATTACAAATACACCTCCTGAGATTTCCTTAAAGTACAGATTGCCCCCTCTAGTTTGAAAAATTACAAATATCCCTTCTTAAAAAATTTTATTTAACAGAATTAGCTAAAAAAAAGAAATTCATAATTATTCTTTTATAAAATAATAAAATTAGCTAAATTATTAATTGAAATATATTTATAACATCACTAAAAATTGTTAATTGACTTGATGATTTATTAATAAAATGAGAGATTTGTTATGAAATTAAAAACCTCAGGGGTGAAATGTAATTTCCAGAACCACAGGGAGCGATTTGTATTTTAATCAAATCTCAGGGGATGTATTTATAATTTACCCAAATTTCCAAATTTTTAATTAACTTAAGGTAAATGTTAACAAGTGCCCCTATGCATTGTTTAATGGCCCCGTTTGGTAGAGTTATGGGAAAGTGATTATAACTTATAACATAACAGCTTATAGTTTATAGCTATGAACATAAGCTGATTTTTGACTTATAAATTAAGCACACTACGCCAAAATTGGGCTTTAGCAGCGGTTTTTTACCGCCGTTAAAGGCTGTAAAACTGCCGTTAAAGCCTTTAACGGCAGTTTCGTTACCGCCGTTTATGCGCGTGTCAGAAAAAGTACAACCGTCATAAAAAGGTAAATTACCGTCGTTAAAAGTCGACCAAAAACGGTGGTAATATAAGACCAAAAACGGCGGTTCTTTACCGCCATAAATAGGTTCAAATTTTTCAAAAAATAATTCTTTCTTCTTGCACTCCCCAAGTCTTGAACCCTCAACCTCTCATCCACCCACACCAACCACTCTTCATGAAATATATTTCCTAAATAAATATTTAAGTATTACTTTTACTTTATTATAGATGGTCATGTTCAACCCTAGCCGCGCGTGGTCACCACTCACCGGAGCTCGACCGACAAAGACCGCCGTCATTAACGGCGGTAATGAGAGGGCTTTAGCGGCGGTTTCATTACCTCCGTTTAAAAATGGCTTTAGTGGCGGTTTTTTAACGACGGTTTCATTACCGCCATTAAAGGGTCATTACCGACGGTTTTGTTAACGGCTGTTACCGCTGTTTTAACGGTAAAACAGTATCATTACCGCCATTATACGCTTTCTAATTTTTTTTGGGTGAATACTTTCTAATATTGGTCCTGTTTAGTAGGACTTATTTTCAGCTTATTTCAGCTTTTAACTTAATTTAAACTTTTTTGATGTGTTTGGTTCAGCTTAACAATATAGCTTATAGTTTTTTATAAGTTAAAAATCAATTTATTCTTTGAGTGGGGGAGGAGATGCCACTACGGCAAAACAAGACATTAACGGCGATTTTTTTAACGGCGGTTTCGTTATCGCCGTTTAAAGATACTGTTAACAGCGGTAACGAAAACCGCCGTTAAAGTATCTCATTAGAAAGTATTCACCCAAAAAAAATTAGAAAGCGTATATATAGTGTCTTCAAAAAATATATAAAACTATTAAAAAGTATGTTTATTTTAATAAAAGTACATTGAATTTAATTAAAAATGTCTTGTACTTTTAAATTTTTTATTTTTTATTTTTTACTTGTTACTGAGAACACTTGTTAACAAGACCCTGAACTTAATAATTGATTAATAAAATAGATAATTTATTATAAAATTAAAAATTTTAAAAGACATAATATAATTTTTAAAAATATAAAAATATAATATATATTTTAAGTAAATCTCCATAATGTATTTATAATTTAGAAAATGTGTGAGAACTCGAATGCCCCAAATGTCAAAACGACGTTGTTTTGACATTCTTACTAGTAAGAGAATGACTCAGACCTGGTACGGAAAAATTATCTTACTGGTAAGAGAATAAATCTTACCGTTAAGATAAAAAAAAAAATCTCAAAACAATATGATTTTGAAATTTCAAGCTATTCGAACAGTTGATAATTCGAATTACCCAGCGGACTTGTTATAATTTACCTTAAGCTGAGCAACGTACATGTATGATTGATTCCATGGTAGACAACGATTGAAGGAGTGGTAGTACTGTAGAGCGTTAAAATAATTATTGTACGGAAACATCTCTATTGATATGTTTTTAGTTTGGTGAGCTATAGCTTTCCAAACTATTATTATTATCGGTAATGCTACGTCGCTCGAAAAAAGTCCTCCCGAATCCCCCTAATACTAGAAACGGCGTCGTTTCTGCATTTTTTTTTTTTTTTCCTGGTTCAATCAGAAACGAGGGAGAAGAAAAAGGAAAAAGGAGAAGAGAAGAGAAGAGAAGGAAAGAGGAGGAGGAGGACTGGAGGGGGCCATAACCACCGGGAGGAGGAGGCGGAGGCGGGGCCGGAGGCGAAGCAGAGGCAGAGGCAGGGGCTGCCGAAGACGACGATCGGGCAGAAGCGGGGGCTACCGGACACGTCGATCGGGCAGAGGACGACGATCGAGCTCCTCCTCTTCTGAACTCCTCCTCTTCCCTCTCTTCTCTTCTTTCTCTCTCTCTCTCTCTCTCTCTCTCTCTCTCCTGAAATTAAGGGGATTCGGGGGAGGAAATTAGGGGGACAAATCATTATTCTATTATTATTATCATTATTCACTTTGCTTCTTTTTGGTTTTTTAAAAATGTTTTTCAGAAAATTTTATTTTTGTATTTTTTTTAATTTTTACTGAATTTTAAAAATATTTTAAGCATGTTTTTTAATTTTTATACACACCTAATATAAATATACATAAAAGTATGATCTTTGTGATTTTTTTTTTTAAATTCACTAAATGTTAAAAATACAAAAAATACGATAATTCAATATATTTTTCATATTTTTATGTATTTATTAATTTTTTAAAATATTTTTTCACAATTTTTTTTTACTTTTTAGATACATTTAAGTAAAGTGCATCTAAAAAAATGAAAAAAAAGGTTAAAATTTTAAAAATATTCATTAAAAACAAAAAAAACAAGCAAAAAAAAAAAATCAGTTTTCAAATAACTTAATTCAAAAACTTAAACCAAACACACACATTATTATTTGTAGTGTTACATGCACAAATTGATATACTAATTAATATATAAACAAATGCTATCATATTACTATTTTAAATTATGACATCAGCCATTACATAAATTATAAAGATGTAAAATATCTAAAATTATATCGTATCATCTATTAGTACACTAATTAATATATCAATAGATACATATAATATTATTTCTTATTATTATTATTTTTTTTAAGGATGCTATCATTATTTTGCATTGAAGATACATATAGCTTCTTGAATGAATAGGAAGCCATGGGGAGTTTGAGACAAAAGTTTCGGTTTAACTGTCGGCCGGCCATGGCCTTACCTCTGATTGAATATGCATGGCATGGGCCTGGCTCAGCCCGCCCGGACCGACAAATTCACAAACTTTAAGATTGTCTTCGATTTATTGAGATAAAACGAAATAGAATAATTATTTTATTAAAATATCTATTTTCATATTTAATTAATTAAAAAAATAATACAAAATATATTACAAATAAAATTATTATTTATTCTTATATAAAGGAATGATTATTCTAATAATCATTTTATTTTATTTTATTTTATTTTATTTTATCTTATCTATATATATTATATAAAGGGGAAAAAAGGGTTTTAGTGATGAGTCTCGTGAGAGTTTCAATATCTCATACTAATTTTTTTGATTTTTTTAATTTTAACAATTAAAAAAAATTTCATTGGTTAGCTTTTATTTTAGGGCAAATTACACTAATAGTCCCTATAGTTTGGGGCTCGTGTCGCATTGGTCCCTGACTTTTTAATTGTGACATATTTGACCCTGGATTTTGAATCTTGTTTCAAATAAGGACAATTGAAATATCATTGCTTAATTTCAAGGGCAAAATCGTCAATTTGATAAAATATAAACTAAATTTGACAAAAATAAATACCAAAAAATATTTTTAAATTTTAAAAAATTATTTCTACACACCAAAGATAAAATTATGTGAAATTGATAAATCTTTTAGACATTTATTTATTTATTTTACTAAATTAATTTTTATTATGTGTTTGGATGATGATCATGTAATGAATGATTGTTAAGATTTTAATGTGTAATCTATATATTTAACATATAAAATATTTTTGGTTTTGAATTTTTTAATTTAATGGATTTGTTTAATAATTATATCAAAATTGTCGCCACATTTGACTTTTGAAAAAATAGAAACTAATTTAATGAAAATAAAAATAACTACTCATTACATGACCATCATCCACACATATCATAAAAATTAATTTGGTAAAAATAAATAAATAAATAAATGTCTAAAAGATTTATCAATTTTACATAATTTTATTTTTAATGGGCAGAAATAATTTTTAAAAATTCAAAAATATTTTTTGACATTTATTTTTGTCAAATTTAGTTTATATTTTATCAAATAGACGATTTTGCCCTTGAAATTAAGCAATGATATTTCAATTGTCCTTATTTGAAACAAGATTCAAAATTCAGGGTCAAATTTGTCACAATTGAAAAGTCAGGGACCAAAGTGATACAAGCTCCAAACTATAGGGACTGTTAGTGTAATTTGCCCTTTATTTTATAATCCTACATTGGACCAAAGTAAAGTTTGTTTCACTATCTATCTATCTATATATTATATAAGGAAAATGAATTTTTATGGAGATGCCTTTTAAGAGTTCCAAACCCTTTTTCTAAAATTATTGAGTTTTCTTAATTTTAAACAATTAAGAAAAAATTCACATTGGTTAGCTATCATTTACCTTTTATTTTACAATCTCACATCGGGAAAAGAAAGAAAAAGTGAATCGTTTCACTTGCATAAAGTGAATCTTATTCTCCCATTTAGTGAGAAGCCCTATGATCAATATCTCATACTCATTTTTTTGATTTTCTTAATTTTAAATAATTAAAAAAATCCCTATTGGCTAACTTTCATTTAACTTTTAAACGTTTTGATTTTAAAAATAATTTTATATGAGATTTTGAAACTCTTATAATATTTAATTTTAAAATAATTACAACCTCATATCGAGAAAAGAAAGAAAAAATGAGTTGTTTCGCTTATATAAAGTGTTACAATTTCATATCGAGAAAAGGAAGAAAAAGTGAATTGTTTCACTTATATAAAGTAAATCTTATAAAGAGATTTTGAGAGAGAAACCTTCTATAAACTCCAAACTCTTATTCTAAAATTATTGAATTTTTTTAATTTTAAAAAATTAAGAAAATTATTATTGGTTAACCTCCATTTACCTTTTATTTTACAATCCCACATCGGGAAAAAAAAAAGAAAAAAGAAAAAAAGAAAAAAAAAAGAGTGAATTGTTTCATTTATAGAAAATGTATCTTACGAAAATCCCCATCGGCTAGCTTCAATTTGATTTTTATTTTATAGGGAAATTTGGCAATAAACCCCCCTTATCTTCCTTTTATTGTTAAAAAGACTAAGAAAAAAATTATACTTTTAAAACTACCTCATAATTATAAAGTTTTATATAAAGGACAAAATTTATTATTTAAATATTTTATCAGACTATTATACCCTCAATTAAATCTTCCCTAATCACAATCTCAATCTCTCAAGCTTCGTCTGATACAACTATTGCATATACATAGATGATGACTCCATGGCTAGGGTTTCAAAGGAGATCTGGTCGGAGTGACCAGATCTGGTAGCAAATGCCTCCATAGAAACAATAAGAAGATTAAAATAGCAAAAGTTCATCCTCAATCAATGGCTTCGTTGTTTGCACCTAAGGAATAAGCTCTTTGTCTCAAGATCTGAATAAGCTCTTTGGAGATTTGAAAGCTAGGGTTTCGAAGCAGATGGGGGAGATTCGGAGTGTGGTGGAGATGGCTCAATTGGAAGCGGAGAAGAAACATGATGAGGTTGTTGATGAGATGCTTGCGATGTTGAATGCGAAGGCTGAAGTTTCGAGATTGAAAGAAGTTGAACAGGAGGTTGGGAATGATGTGGATGAGGAACAGTAGAATATATGTATATATATATATATATATATATATTTGTGTGTATGAGTGTTGTTGAACACATGCATTATTTTCATTGAGATTTGTGATTGTTGATGGAGTTTTAGAAGTGTTTCTTCTCAATTAGATATGTTGATTTGTTGATTAATTTATTTTGTTTTTGTTTGTTTGTTTTTTTTATATTTATTTTTGTTGTTTTTTATCTAATTTCATTTTGCTCTGTTTTTTTCATTTGACAGAACCAGAGTAAAATTTTACTCTGTATGAAAGTAAAATTTTACACTCTAAAACTAAAGTAAAATTTTACTCTGTATGAAAGTAAAATTTTACTTTGTATGAAAGTAAAATTTTACTCTGAAACTAAAGTAAAATTTTACTCTGTATCAAAGTAAAATTTTACTCTGAAATACATAGTGAAGATGGCTTAATAGAAGAGCTGATAGATATGAGGGTAATATAGTAAAAGAAACAAGTTTTAAAATATCAGGGGGTTTTGAAAGTACTTATATAATTCTTGTCCTTTTGAAAGACAAATTAGATAGTGAGGGGCTATCACCAAATCCCCCTATTTTACAATCCCATATCGGGAAAAAAATAAAAAAGTGAATTGTTTCACTTATATAAAATGAATCTTAAACTTCCATTTATATAAGTAAAAGGAAACTTTAGTGAGAAACCTATGATCAATATATCATACTCATTTTTTTGATTTTCTTAAGTTTAAACAATTAAGAAAATCCCGATTGGTTAGCTTCCATTTAACTTTTATTTTACAATCTCATATAAATGTTTTGATTTTAAAAATAATTTCGTTCGGGATTTTGAAACTCTTATAATATCTCTCCTTAAAAATATTCTTTTTGTAAAATATGCAGATATGTCGATAATCTCAATGTCACTCTTACTGCTCATTAATACAAAAATTATGAGATAATTATGATAATTTTAAATTTGTATTTAAAACTTATAAATTATGAGATAGATTATTATAATTTTAAATTTATATTGTGTTGATTTTAAATTTAAATTAATAGATTGTTTTCCATATTTAGTGATAGTTTAAATTTTAATAAAATAAAATTTAAAAATTTTAATTAATTAATTTTTGTGTAAGTTGGTTGGTCTTTTGACTTAACTAATTAAGTTAAACCATTTCTAGTTTGAATGATTTGTTAGTTTAATCGTGATTTTAGCGGTTTTACATGTTACGACGATTTTTTTTTACTTATTAAGTTTTTAAAATTTTTTTAATTATTTTTCCTTTCAAAAACCAATTCGATAATTTTTTAAAATTCATTTATTTTTATTCTAAAATGGTGAAATATTATATGTCATTTTTTTTTATAACAAAGTATAATTTTAATTATTAATTGTCAATATAACAATTTTAATCTATCTATACTATATATTTTAGTAAACGAACATTTGAAATAAAATTCTTAAATTTATATATAAAATTTTATTTAAAAGAGACAAAATATAAAAAATTAAATATAATTATTAAACTTTTACTAAATAATATATTACTTTATCTCGTATATAACACGAGTGATAGTATTCTATTTTATAGTGAATGCTCATTGGATTAATGCTTAATTGCGGAGCCAATCATATAGAACGTTTCCGTGAATAGGGGCCTCCTTTGGTCACGTTGCCATCTACTTATGGTTAGTTGGGCCATCCTATCTGTGTTTATTTATTTATTTATTTTTCAAAACAAAAATAATAATAGTTTTTTAAGACTAGATTACATAGACATCCCTTCAAAGTTGTAATAATTACACTCGATTCCAAATCTCACCCCAAATCATTGTCAAAATCCTACTTATCAAATCGCCCCTAAATCTACAAGTTCCTGGCCATCACTATGGAAGATTGATGGAGTGAAGGTTACACACCATCAAAATTACCGATGTCGCCTTTTCCAACATCGTGACCCACTTCATTCTCCTCCTAATTTTTCTTTGATTTTTGAATTGGTAGGGTTTATAATTGTAGTGGTGGCGTGGTGAATTTGTTAAGGTTTTCAATTTATTGGTAGAGTTCGAATTTATTTTTGTTGATTGAATTTGTTGTTTTGGTGGTTGTGGTTGTGATAGTGTTGTTGATAAATTAATGGACAAATTACACTAATAGTCCCTATAGTTTGGGGCTTGTGTCACTTTAATCCATAACTTTTCAATTGTGACACATTTGATCCTAAATTTTGAATCTTATTCCAAATAAGGACAATTGAACATACCATTGCTTAATTTCAAGGGCGAAATCGTCAATTTGATAAAATATAAACTAATTTGGTAAAAATAAATGTCAAAAAAATATTTTAAAAAATATTTCTACGCACCAAAAATAAAAATTAATTTGGTAAAAAATAAATAAATGTCTAAAAGATTTATCAATTTTATATAATTTTATCTTTAGTAGATAGAAATAATTTTTAAAAATTCAAAAATAATTTTTTGACATTTATTTTTGTCAAATTAATTTATATTTTATCAAATTGATAATTTTTTCCTTAAAAAATTCAATAGTATCTATAATTGTCCTTATTTGGAACGAGATTCAAAATCCATGGTCAAATGTGTCATAATTAAAAAATCAGGAACCAAAATAATACAAGTCCCAAACGATAGGGACCATTAGTATAATTCACCCTAAATTAATTTGTGACAGTGGTGGGAGAGGGAGGGTAGAGTACCAATGGTGGGGATGAGTAGGAGTAGTGGTGGAGGAGGGGTGTTGGGTTGGAAAAAAGAAGTTTTTATTTTTTTTTATATTGAAAATTTTAAAATTAAACAAAGGTAACTTTGATAGTTTATAAAATTATTTGATGAAGCAAATTCCATTCACTTACCTTATTGTTGACTAACGGTGCAAGTTTTAATGTAATGCGATTAATTATCAAGCGATACCAATGTTATAAGAGACCAATAATGAAATCTAATTTCGTGATTTGAACCAACCCCACTTTAAAAATGTTAAAAGAATATTTAGAACACATTATTTTTCATATTTGTTAGATTTTCTTATTTTCATAGGTTTCTTATTATCCACTCTTACTTTGCGTATATATAGGTCACCTCTTGTAATAATTTAATACACAACGATATTTTTTAATATTATTTAATATATAAATATTCTCTCTTTTTAAATATGGTTAGGTTTAATATTTCTATAAGTTTTCTTATTTTCATAGGTTTCAATAGACAACGATAGTTTTCTTATTCTCATTGTACGAGCAAGAAATAATCTTCTCGTATAATACTGTTGATCAAGTCCGTGCTCCTTCGAACGTCGTCGCTTTACTCCCTGAAAACACAAACGTGAGCTAGCCGGTGGGTGTGTGCCAGATACCTCTTCGATGCCTAAGTTAGCAAAATAGACAAATAGACAAAAGCTCTGTATATTCGAGAATCAAAGTTATGTTAGGCGATGGTATGAGCTTTTATAGGTTCCGTGTGGCACAATCCAAGTAGGACTCTTACTCCTCCATGTAGAGTCCTCTTAGGAATCACCTTCATGAAAGATAATACTTATCCTTCAACATCTCCCTCACTGCTTAAACCAAGTGAGATGGTTCTACTACGGTTGGATGTCAATACGAGCGAGATAACATGACCATGCTAAAGCTGCAGACTAGACCGAGCTCCCACTAGCTCGGTTCTTCATTTCACTGCATGTACCTCGGTTTGACATATTCCAATTGTGTTGTCTGAAACCAGACTGATCACATCGAGCTTGGACCGAGCTAACCAATAGCAAGGTTCTGAGGAAAGCTCAACATACTTCGGCCCAATATAGTATGACCGAACTAACTGTCATCGTGCCAACCGTGGTGACCGAGCTAACCACCAAGGCTCTTCTGGAACGGGCTAATTACAACGCCCTTTTTACTCAGCCCTTCTTACTGTGGTCGACAAAATGACCCATTACCCAGTTTGGCCCAATTTATATATAAATTAACCTCTCAATTGCCCCTTAATTCCATCTGCGCAGCATGATAGAGATTACCTGTTATCAGCCGAGCTAAGAAAAGCTCTAGCCTTTTAACCGAGCTAAAAAATTTTAGCCTTCCAACGGAGCTAAATTCACACCGTGCTACCAATTTGTCCGGTCAAAACGTCTCTTCAATTGTACCAAAACTGAGTCGCTTCCCATTCCGAGGACATGTGGCACACTATCATTAGCCCAATGCAGCTGTTACGCCGTCTTCGTATTTCGCGTAATTTGAACAGACCCGCCCAATTTCTCCTTCTTCACACAAGAACCACTTATTTTGAATTTATCACGCCTACTATTCATCTTCTCTCTTTTTCTTGCTTGAACCTCCTTTGCTGCCACTTTTGCATGTGTGAAGCTTGCATTTTCAACATCACTTTCATGGTTTCAGACCTACATCCTTCCTCCTCCAATCTGTAAGTAACTCAATCCTTTTTTGCTTTCCGTTTGACTGGTTATATGTACTATTTGTATATACGTGTTTCCTCACAACACTTTTCAAAAATAGTTTTTCTCTGTAACGAGTATGAACAACTTGAATGATACCCATCACTTACTGATTTTGCGAAAAAACTGAACTGGGACATCTTAGATCTGAAATCATACTCCAACCGGACTAGGAAATAGTTTGTAATAGGTGCGAGCCTTAGCAAAACTAAACAACCGAGCTAAGACTTTATGAACACTTGTTGTTTCAAGTAGGTCTGAGAACCTTTTGCTTTACTTAGCCGAGCTAGCGAATTAGATTAGGTTTGCACAATGCCGTACTAGAAAGCCTCAACCACCGACCGAGCTAAATCTTGGGGCTAAACTAGCTCCCTTAGTTCAAACCAATCTAAGATTGGATAACATTCCATGAAACCGAGCTAGGACTTCATTTATCTTGCCTATATTTCTTGTAGCACGGTCCCACGATCTGTGCTTAACACCTTTTTTTTTTACTTTGCAGACTCTGACTAGGTTGCCCAGTCATTCCTTTGCACGTCCAGCCGAGATACCCATTATCTGCTTGGCGCCGAGCTAATTCTCCAGGCTAACTTATACATAACTTAAATCCTTATGGGTAAATATAGGTTTTCAATGAACTCACCAAGTGCTATAGCCAAGTTCTGAAGGGACTATCATATCCCTGATGATGTTCATCTCACTTTAGCCGAACTAGATACCATATCCTGGGAAAACCCTGGCTTTGTTCCTTTTACACTTCTTTCCATTGTAGAAACCGGATTAAGATTCCCTGTACAGCCTCTTCTATGCGAGTTCCTCAGACAAACCAACCTCTACCCTACCCAACTTTCTACAAATTCATACCACATAATAAATGGCATCGCCGAGCTGGCCTTAACCTCGGTTTAGCCGAGCTTTTCCACTAATACTCCATAGGATCAAATGAAGATGGCTGGGTTTACTATTTAAGGATAAGACGCCGACGTGAAAAGATAATAAAAGATACCCCGGATAAGGATGTTAACGATGACGATTTTCCCTGGGTATCTGGAAATTTTGAGGACCAACAAGCCCAGATCCCTGGCAACAGAATAAACTGGAACAAGGGTGAAGCCGATAGGATTACCTCGGCTCAATTCCATGCTTTCTTTTACCTCGGTTTTCTTATGTTGAACTACACTGACTGTTTTGCTTTTCTTCATGCAAATTTGAACTTTCTCAAGTCCTAGTACAACTACCCCAACTTAAACATACTTCGCACTACACTGCGATATCCCAATAGAAGTTGGGCCGAACTAATGGATTTTGAACCGACATACAGACACAGCAGTAAGCAAAAAACCAGGGTGACTAACTTTTTGTTGGAAGCCTCTCCTGAACCGGACCCAACCTTGCCTCAAATCAACCTGATCCGACTAACTGCTGAACAAGAAATGGCTAAGAAAAGAGTCGTAAGAGTCCTT
The DNA here is from genome assembly GCF_055761805.1 of Camellia sinensis. NCBI lineage: Eukaryota > Viridiplantae > Streptophyta > Magnoliopsida > Ericales > Theaceae > Camellia > Camellia sinensis. The sequence continues at coordinate 86,514,119 of NC_138974.1, forward strand.
CTGACCGAGACAAACCAGCCCGGGATACCCCCAGCCGATCAAACACAAGAGACCGTGGTAGCCCTACCATCCCATCAGCCTTCATCGTCCTGGACTCGCAAGCGCGCTCGGTCTTCTCTAACCGAGCCACGCCTTGTCGATGAGGACGAAACTGTACTTCCTCTAACCGCAGTACCAAGCTCGCGCCCTGATAGCCTAGACCGAGCTAACTCTTCTGATTGGGCACCGAAATTATCATTCCAGAACCGAGCCATCCAAGATACAGATTCAGTGGTGGCAGACAAAGATCACATGCTGGCCTTCAATCTGGCTAAGAGCGTGTGTCTGCCCCCTGATATGGATCATCATGCCTACCTTACCGAGCTAAGAGTAATCCGTTCGGCCACCAAATCAATGGTGCTAGTGAGTATTCTTTCCATTGTCTTCCCCTTTTGTGCATCTGTTAGCTCAGTTCTTACTTAAACTATTGCTTACCACCCTTGTGCAGGCCGTGCAAAAGAACCAGATTGCACATAAGCGCGTGCTGGAGTTGCGGAAGACAACAAGGCAGGCTGTGGTTGATGCTGACAAGAAGACAGCCGAGCTAAAAGTGGCCAAACAAAAGATGGCCGAGCTTCAATCTGAGGTCGCCCGTCTCACCGGTGTCGTTGACTCAGCTGAAGTGGAGAAACAAAAAGCTTTGACCGAGTTGAAAGACTACTACCTGCGTCAGCTTGCCACAATTGAAGAGAAGAAGACGGCCGAGGTAGCTGAGTTGGAAAAGAAGATTGAAGAAGCGGAAGACCGCGGCTACAAAGAAGGCGAGGCAACCTATATCCTGCAGTGCGAAGCTGGGAAGGATTTATTCTTCAAGTGTGGGTGGAAAGCGGCGGTGACACAGCTCAGTCACGGTCTTGACACCGATATCTTTCTGAACCCTCCTGCACACTTCATACCGGGCTACACGGCAGAGTACGCTTAGGCCATTCAACAAAAATTCCTTCAATCTAAGGATGATGAAGAGGAGACCGTGCCTAACAATGCCCCCGTCATCAATGATCCTGCCATCCAGTTAGCTCAGGTTGAACCACCGGTGGAGGACCAGACAACCGAGCTACCAACTGAAACCGAGCTCCGAGTTGACTTGGATACTGATCTTGACGACCTGTTTGCTTGACTTTGTATTTTCTTCTTTTTACTCTTGGAAAGAAAATTGTAACCGGGCTGAAATCCCACCCTTTCGTAACTCTTGAATTACACTCTCAATGAAATCTTCTTTTGTTCCAACTATTATTTCGATTTATTTCCATGTATGTACTTTATTCTGTAATCTGAGTGAAATATAATATTCTCTGGCCGAGATACTTTATCCCGGTCTTAACTTTGCAATCTAGCTATCCATACCTGCCAACCTCTTCAGCCTAAATTCTTATCTCGGCTGAAGAACAACAAGTGTTGGTTTTTCCAGCCAACCTCTTCAACCGAGATCGTTATTTCGGTTGAAGAACAATAAATGTTGGTTTTTCCAGCCAACCTCTTCAGCTAGATCCTAATCTTAGCTGAAGAGAGCTCAAAGTTGATTGTTCCTACCAACTCTTGAGTGAAGTGTTTGGTTATTCCTGTCAAACGTCTTGCAGCCTAGATCCTTATCCTGGGCTTAGGAGGGGTGTTGGTTTTTCCAGCCAACCTCTAAGTTGGTTATTCCTGCCAACCTAGAGTAAAGTGTTTGGTTATTCCGACCAAACGTTCTGCAGCCTGAATCCTTATCCTGGGCTTAGGAGGGGTGCTGGTTTTTCTAGCCAACCTCTAAGTTGGTTATTCCTGCCAACCTAGAGTAAAGTGTTTGGTTATTCCGACCAAACGTCCTGCAGCCTAGATCTTTATCCTAGGCTTAGAAAGGGTGTTGGTTATTCCAGCCAACTTCTTCAATACTAATCCTGGTCTTAGCTGAAGAGAGTGAAAAGTTGGTTATTCCGGCCAACTATGCTTACAATGCGCCTAACTCACTAAAATATTCTTTTACAAAAAGAAACAACTATACTGAAAAGAAACTATTTGTTTTATTGAGAAAGAAAAAATTTCAAATACTTGAAAGAAAAGCTAAAAATAAAATAGTTTGAGATTGGCAGTGTTCCATGGCCTGGGAATGGTTTTGTCGTCCTCGTTTTCTAAGTGGTATGCCCCTTTTCCTGCTAATCCAACCACCTTGTAAGGTCCTTCCCAATTAGGCCCTAACTTGTCATCTCCAGGTACCAAGGTGTTGCCCATCACTTTGCGCAGTACCCAATCTCCAATTTTGAATTGTCTTGGATGTACTGTTTTGTTATACTTTCTGGACAACTCCTGTTAGTATGAGGCGATGTGAACTAGTGTTCTTTCTCTTCTTTCTTTTGCAAGGTCGAGTTCTAATGTGATGGCTTCTCTATTTAAGTCTAGATCAAAATTTTTGCTTCAAATGATGGGGAGGCCAACTTCCAGTGGGATTACTGCTTCCATGTCATAGGCTAAGGAGAATGGTGTTTCGCCCGTTGATCGCTGAGGTGTGGTACGGTAAGTTCATAAAACATGAGGAAGCTCCTCAGTCCACTTTCCTTTTGCTTTCTCTTACCTTTTCTTCAATCCGTCCAAGACAACCTCGTTTGATGCTTCTGCCTGGCCATTTGCTTGGGGGTATGTCGGTGTAGAGTTGTAGAATTCGATCTTGTACTCCTCACAAAAGCCTCTAAAAATTTTGCCGTCGAACTGGGTACCGTTGTCTCATATCAGCGCCTTGGGTATTCCGAACCGAGTGATGATATTCTGCTAGATGAACTTCTTCACATCTTTCTCCTTTATTGATGCAAGTGCTTCTGCTTCCACCTACTTTGTGAAGTAGTCTGTTGCTGCCATAAAGAACTTTCTGTTGCCGGGTGCTGTTGGGAGTGGTCCTACTATGTCCAAACCCCACATTGCGAAGGGCCATGGGCTAGTTAAGGGTAGAAGCTCTCTGGTTGGCTGATGAATTTGGTGTGCGAACTTCTGACATTTCTCGCACTTCTTGACATACTTCTCCGAATCTGCTTGCATGTAAGGCCACCAATATCCTTGGGAAATTGCTCTGTAAGCCAATGATCTTCCCCCTTGGTGGCTTCCGCATATGCCTTCGTGAATCTCGAACAGGAATGCTTCGACCTTGCTGGGATGGACACACTTTAGGTAAGGTCCTGTGCAGGATTTCTTGTACAAGGCCATTGATGGGGAGAGCCAAAATCGCTGCGATTTTGCTCTTATCTTGTTGGCCTTCTTTTTCTCTTCGGGTAAAATGCCGTCTTTTAGGAACACTATGATGGGATCTATCCAAGAAGGGCCTAGTTCGGCGCAACATACTTTTTTTACTTCAGGTTCTTCAATGCTTGGTCTGGGGAGGAAGTCGATCAGTAGTGGATGCGGGATGGATGTGTCTGCCATTAAAGCAAAGCTTGCTAGTTCGTCTACTCTGCTGTTTTCTTCTTTGCCAATCTGCTCTATCCGCACTGCTTCGAACTTCCTGATCTCTTTGCTGACTAACTCTTGGTACTTAGCCATCCTTTCATCCTTTGCTTTGTAGTCGCCTGAAATTTGGTTTACCACCAGTTGTGAGTCACTGTAAACCATTAGTTCGGTGGCCTTTATGTAGAGTGCTGATTTTAGTCCTGCCAAAAGCGCTTCATACTCCGCTTCGTTGTTTGATGCTGGGAAGCCAAGGTTGACTATTTGTTCCACTACTAGGTCGTCTGGTAAGATGAGGACTATGCCGAGTCCTGCTCCGTGCCTGTTGGATGCTCCATCCACAAAGAGCTTTCACATCTCTCCAACGAATAGTTTCCAGCAAATAGAGGGATCGGATGATGCCATGGGGTCCTGAGTGTTGCTGGTGTTTTCTTCAAAGTCCACACTTACTGTTTGCCCCCCACTATTTGATTGTACCAAGTCTATATTTGTTGATGGGTCTTTGCTTGGTGCAGTATGGTTTGTTTCTCCCTTCCGTTGTTCACTCTGGTGTGTCCTGGGAGGTAGGTGGGTATCCTGTGTTAGGGGTTACGCTATTCCGGTGCCATTTTTCATCCCTATTTCGGTTGTACCCGTTAAGTCAACTGGGCATACATGATGACTTCCTGGAGTGAATTCCACGACAAAGTCTGCCAAAGCTAGGGCTTTTATCGCGGTTCTGGGTTGAAACTTGATGTCAAACTGTCCCAACTCTACTGCCCACTTTAAGATTCGCCCAGAAAAGTTCGCACTCTCAAACAAAGCTTTTAATGGAAAAGCTGTAAGGACAATTATGGTGTGGGCGCGAAAGTAGTGCGACAACTTCCTTGAGGCCATCATCAAGGCTAAGGCCAGATTTTCCAATGGTAAGTACCTGGTTTCTGCGCCCAGTAATGTCTTGCTAACATAAAAGATGGGCAGATATTGGATTCCTTCCGCCCGGACCAACACTGCGCTAATTGCGTGGTGCGAAACTGCCAGGTACAAAAATAGTTCTTCTCCAGGTATTGGGGTCATTAGCAGCGGTGGAGAAGACATGTATTCCTTCAAACTTTCTAGGGCGCGGTCGCATTCTTCATCCCACTCAAACTTGGCCTTTAATGCTTGAAAAAATTGTCAACATCTCTCTGACGACCGACTTATGAACTAGTTTAGCGCGGCTGCCATACCGGTGAGATGTTGTACTTCTTTCACTGAGTTGGGCCTCTTTAGATCCTGGATTGCTTTGATCTGAGAAGGGTCTACTTCTATACCTCGGTTAGTCACCAGGAAGCCTAAGAATTTTCCAGTCCCTACGCCGAACGCACACTTGGATGCATTAAGGAGCAACTTGTGCTTCTTTAGGATCTGAAATATCTCGCCTAGGTCCCTGAGATGGTCATCCTTATCCTTGCTCTTGATCACCATATCGTCGATGTAGCCTTCCATTGTTCTGCCTAACAATGGTTCGAACATCTTGGTGACCATCCGTTGGAATGTTGCCCCTGGGTTCTTAAGGCCAAAGGACATGACCTTGTAACAATACAGTCCTCTTGGTGTCGTAAAGGATGTGACCTCCTGGTCTGACTCATACATAGCGATCTGATGGTAACCTCTGTACGCATCAAGAAAGCTAAGACGGTTGTGTCTTGCCGTCAGATTTACCAGTTGGTCTATCCATGGTAAAGGAAAGCTGTCCTTTGGGCATGCCTAGTTGACTGTTTTGTAGTCCACGCAGACACGCCATTTTCTATTCTTCTTTGGCACCACTACTGTATTGGAGATCCATCTGGGGTAGTGCACCTCTCTGATAGCTCCTGCCTCTAAAAGGTTTCCCACGTTTTCCGCCACTATCTTGGCGTGGTGGAGTGCTGATCTGCAAGTGTGCTGTATGATTTGTCTTGCAGTTGGATGGACATTCAATTGGTGACAGATGAAGTTTGGGTCAATGCCAGGCATGTCATACGGCGTCCAGGCAAACACTTCAATATTAGAGGTCAAGAATTCCATGACCTCTATTCTCTCGGTGCTGGACATAAATGAGCCAAGGAAAAAGAACTTTTCCGGGTCCTTTTCATCTATTCTTACCTGTACCAAGTCTTCCACTGCCTTCTGTTCAGCGGCTTTGCCAACATCCGCAAACAATTCATTGCTCTCAGGTTTTTCTACCATCTGAACAAACCCTTTGGCAGCTCGGCTGCCATTTATTGTGACGAAGCACTGCTTGGACATAATTTGGTCTCCAAAGACCTCTTCAATTACTCTGGCTTCGTTGGGGAACCGCATTACTTGATGGTAGGTTGATGCTACTGATCACATGGCATGCAGCCATGTCCTCCCCAAGATTATGCTGTAAGTGGAAGGGACTTTCAATACCCAGAATTTCACTTGTTTCGTCATGCTTCCTGCTCTGACTGGGAGGATGATCATGCCAACAGGCTACTCTGGCATTAAGTTGAATCCGATCAGGGGAGATACGGCAGGTGCCAAGTCATTGTCTTCTAGTTTCATCTGTTTGAAGGTTTTGTAATACATTATCTCACATGAGCTCCCTTGGTCAATCAAAATTCGCTTGACGTCGTAATCCTTGACGCGGAGAGTGACGACCAGTGCATCATTGTGAGGGCAATATATCCTTTCCAAGTCTCTATCTGAAAAAGACATGACGTTCGTGGCCTCTGTTCTCCCATTTTTAATGGTGGGCTACGCACTTAATACCTCCCTTAAGTGCTTAGCCTTCTTTGTCATTCCCTTGAGCTCAAAAACTCGTTCAGGTTCGAATACCCCATGTATTACGTTTATCACGCCTTGAGGTGGGGCGTTGATCGGCGTACCATCTGGGTGATCGTGGTTTTGGGGGGCTGGCTGCGTCCCTCCTTCTATGTACCGGTCCAGGTGACCAACTGCCACTAACTCCTCCAGATGCTGTCTCAACGACATGCAATTTTCAGTGCGGTGCCCCTTTTCCTTATGGAAGGTGCACCGGGATCTTTCATCGTAGTCTTTTTGCGCTTCTCCCAGCTTAGCTGGCCATCTGATGAAAGGTTCATCACGTATCTCATTGAGAATTCGGTAGATTGGTTTCTTGAATACTGTGGTAATGGCAGTGCCGACTCTCAACCATCTTTTATCTTGGTCTTCTCCGTTGTCTCGCCTGCCTCGCCTATTTTTGTTTGGACGTTCTACCGCGTTGACTTTTGCCGAAGTCTTTTTATCTGGTATTGCGGCTGCACCGGACTTTTGTTTTAGCACGGGCGCGATCCTCCTCCACCCGAAAGTACTAGAGTACCCTCTCCATTAAGGTTTCCATTGTAAGGGAGGGCGTCATGGTAATTGAGTCCCTCAGTCTGTTTCCGACTGGAAGACCTCTTTTATATTGCACGATGGCGAGATTTGTGGGGCAATCTCCTATCTGGTTGAAGGTTTCCCAATAGCGACTGTTGTAGGATCTCAACGTCTCCTTGTCACCCATGTCAATGAAGAGTAGCTGATCGATCTCTACTGGCGTCTTAGTGTTCGTTCTGAACCTTGTCACGAATGCCTCCTCTAACTGTGCCCAGGAGGCTATGCTGCCTTCTGGTAGCCTTTCGAACCAGGTTAAACCTAGGTTGCCAAGGCTGGATGGGAATAGGATGCACATCAAAGCCTCGTTCTGCCGGTATACTGCCATGACCTAGCGAAAGTGGCTTAGGTGCATGTAAGGGTCTGTTTTCCCATCATACGTCGTAAACTTAGGCTGGATGAAGCCTGAAGGTAATGGTGCTTTCTTAATCGCTGGAACGAACGGCGAGCTATGTAGCCTTGCCAATGCTTTATCTGTTAGTTCGTAGGCAATGTGCGGTATTGGCATTCCAACCTCGACGCTTTCATGCGTCCGAGGATGCCAACCGCTGAAGGGCTGAAACTCTGTACGGGTCGCGTGCCCTTGCATCCTCCTTTCGTTGTACCTTTTCTTCAAGCACAGTTCGTAAGTCGGACGATCTAGGCAACTCCGTTTGCCTGGATGATGTTTGGTGCGTATGTGAGGGCCGATAGGTGCTTCCCTCAGTGTAAGACCTCAATGATCTCGTTCTCTCAGACCTGGAGTAACGAGCTCTGGAAGTCCTTGATTGAGTATCGCCTGTTCTGAGGCTCTTACTCTCTGCTTGCGATGGCGTGGTATGCCTACCACGATCTTCAGAGTGGCGAGGAGGCGTATTGCTTTTGTGCCCCTTTCCTACCGCAACCCCTTTCCCTTTTATCTGGCGCTTCATCAATTCCATGTCCGCCGCCATCTTCCTGATTAACTCGTTCTGCTCCTTTACCTGTTCCTCTAAAACTTGAGGGTCAATCCTCCGCCTCAGTCTATCAGGACTTGATGAGCGACGGGGTCTGTTACCCCGCCTTCCCCTTGCATCCCTCCGGGGATTCTGTCACTAGGGCTCCAGATCTGCCATGGGAGGGATGGAAGGCAAACCTTCGTGCCTCCCACCTCCCTCTGGGGTTTGCCCATCAATGGCGGACTACGGCAAATCTTCATTGTGTGCCATTGCGTCTAATCTAGTGAGGAACACTTTGATCAAGAGGTTTTGTTCTTTCTGTGATTCCCACAGACGGCGCCAATTGCACGAGCAAGAAATAATCTTCTCGTATAATCATGTTGATCAAGTCCGCGCTCCTTCAAACGTCGTCGCTTTACTTCCTGAAAACACAAACATAAGCTAGCCGGCAGGTGTGTGCCGGATACCTCTCCGATGCCTAAGTCAGCAAAATAGACAAATAGACAAAAGCTCTGTGTATTCAGGAATCAAAGTTATGTTACCTCTCCATAGGTGATGGTATGAGCTTTTATAGGTTCCGTGTGGCACAATCCAAGTAGGACTCTTACTCCTCTATGTAGAGTCCTCCTAAGAATCACCTTCCTGAAAGATAATGCTTATTCTTCAACACCCCCCTCACTGCTTAAACTAAGTGAGATGGTTCTATCACAGTTGGATGTCAATAGGACCGAGATAACATGGCCATGCTAAAGCTGCAGACTAGACCGAGCTCCCATTAGCTCAGTTCTTCATTTCACTGCGTGTACCTCGGTTTGACATATTCCAACTGTGTTGTCTAAGACCAGACTGATCACATCGAGCTTGGACCGAGCTAACCAATAGCAAGGTTCTGAGGAAAACTCAACATACTTCGGCCCAATATAGTACGACCGAACTAACTGTCATCATGCCGACCGTGGTGATCGAGCTAACCACCAAGGCTCTTCTGAACCGAGCTAATCACAAGGCCCTTTTTACTGTGGTCTACAGAATGGCCCATTACCTAGCTCGGCCCAATTTATATATAAATTACCCTCTCAGTTAGGTTTAATATTTCTATAAGTTTTCTTATTCTCATAGGTTTCTTATTACCCACTCTTACTTTGCCTATAAATAGGTCACCTCTTGTAATAGTTAAATACACAACAATATTATTCAATATACAAAGATTCTCTCTATTCTCTCTCTTTTTAAACAATTATCTTAACATGATAACAGAGTTATAAGATCCTCCAGTCTATCTTTCTTTCTAGTTCATCGGCAGGTAGTCGATCGGCAACCTTGCCTTTGCTACCTGCGGGAGTTTTAACATATACTCACCACCTCCGCCAAGATGCAAATCTCAGTCTTCCACTACTTCAATCTATATCTGAATCTATCATATTTTTTTATATACTCAAAATCTATTATTTTGTGCTTTTGCACTCTCTGTTTCAACCTCAAATAGATTATTATCTTCTGACTTATTTGAGTTTAAGGGGGGAAATACCCATATCATGGTAAGCAAGGTGATACATCATGCAAACCACCCCAGTTGTCCCCTGGTGCACCACCTAAACCGTCTCCTAGCACACTATCCAAGCCTCTAAGCCTCTTCTCATGGTGAACACGCCGTTCAAAATCACCCATAGAAGGCCCTTATTGTTTTTCCTAACAACAGGCTCTTTTCAATTGTCCCTAGCAGGCCTTTATTGTTTTCCCTCGCAACATACTCTTCTTGATTGCCCGTAACAAGCTCTTATTGTTTGCCTTAATAATAGACTCTTCTTAATCGCCCCTAGCAAACCATTTATCGTTTGCCTTGGCATCAAACTCTTCTCTTTCGCCCCTAGCGGGCTCTTTCATTTGCCTTAGCAACATACTTTCATTTATTTTTGTTCTTCCAATCTCAAGTTAGTTTATCTACTTGAGTTTCAGGAGGGTTATTAAGAAATATGTAGAATATACTATTTTCCATATTTGTTAAGTTTTCATGTTTCTATAAGTTTCTTTATTCTCATAGGTTTTTGTTACCTACTCTTACTTTGCCTATATATAGGCTACCTACTCTTACTTTTCTTCAATACGCAATAATATTATTCAACATTATTTAATATACATAGATTCTCTCTTCTTTCTCTTTATACAATTATCTTAACAAAAAAAGAGTTAAAAAAAAAATAAAAAATGGCATACCCTATGCTTGTAGGATTCCAAAAGGGAGATTTTTTTTTAAGGTTCTTGATACTAAGATTTTATAAGATAAAAGATATACAATATTTTTATAGTAGTTAGGGTCCCTCAACACTTTACAGAGAAAATTCGATATAAAAAAATTTCATCCCGACACAGAGAAATTTCATTTTTTACAGAAAAATTTCATTGAGGGATCTTAGCTAATAAAATATATTGGACCTCTCCTTCTACCTAAAATTAGAGAAAGATGTTTCACTAATTTTTTCTTTGTAAAACTGGGGCAGGGGATAATAATTTGATACATATGTGATCATTTAAAACATCTAAGTCCAGTATTGTCACTTTTAAATGAAATTCGAAAGCAACAAATGAATAATAATGCACGCAATAATATGATCAAAACTACACAAATTCATAAACTTTTATTTACTAATTGATTTTTCATGTAAGAAAAAAATTTAAATTTTGAAACATGACTCACTTTGATAATGTATTAAATGTCACATTAATAAATAAATAAATAAAAGTTATTATAAGATTTATTAATTCATGTAACATTACTCTTAATAGAATTTGGCCGAATGAAACACATGGAAACTGAACAATACTTTGTTGAGTTTTCAGAATTTGTTTATGAAAATCTTTCAAAATTGGTTTAGTCAAGAAAAATAAAAAACTAAAAATTCATTACTTACATATGGTTTTTTCTTTTTTTAAAACAAATAATTTTAAAAAATTAAAAAATATATATTTTTATATTTATTTCTATCAAATTAGTTTATAATTTTTTTAAAAAAATTAAAAAATACAACCAAACATAGCTGTCTTTATATGAACAACGTAATTTATGGTCTGACTATTTCAAAACTCTGAAGATCTAAAGCAATTCAATGGTTTTAAACAAATGACAGCAAGAATATATGTTCGGACATCCACTTTGTTCGGAAACAAGTGGTTTAGATACATTGCACTACCAATATATATTTTGGGAGAACCCCAATATACATTTTGAGAATTCCAAGGGTTTGGAGAATAAGTTCTAAAGTTTCAAGTTCCAGTTTACCAAGGGGCCATTGGAGGATAATCCTGCTGTTACCTTCGTTGCCTTTGGGGACTAGTTCTAGGCTCGAAATATAAGGTCACTCGAGTCCAATTGAACTAAGGTGGGTGAGAGATACCTCGAATTATAAAAAAAAAAATTACATTCGGAGATTCAATTAATTCCATAATCCAGGTATGATGACAAACTTCTTAACCTGTTTCTTTCACAAAAACAAAGTCTTGGTTCAATGATTTTCCAATAAATTTTTAATGTGATTTTCATTTAAAAAAAAAAAAAAAAAACATATCCCCATACGGTGGCCAATACAACTGAATTTGTCCTCAACTACGAAAATCGTAAAGGAGTCCCCCCAGCTTAAGATATATACATATCTTGTGATAGATGCTAATATCTAATGAAGAAATAGGTGAAAAGGTGCTAAAAGTAACAGCATTTTTTGTTTATTTATTTTGTAGATGTTGGAGCTAATTGGAATCTTAGTACCATTGGTACTTTTCAATGTTGATGTTGGAGCAGTGGATGTTACCAGTTTGCCACCATGTAATTTTCCAGCAATTTACAACTTTGGTGACTCGAACTCAGCTGCATTACATAAAAATCCTGCAGCCGGACGTCTTCTCATAGAATACATGGGTATATAAATACAACCTTTTTCTTTCTATAATTCAAGCACATGCATGGATATTTATCAGAATTAGACATTGCTTAAAATAGTAATGGATATCTTAGTATTGTTATTTTGTGTCAATTATAAACAGCGGATTATTTGAAACTGCCATATGTGAGTGCATACCAAAATTCAACTGAAACAAAATTTCAATATGGCGCCAACTTTGCAAGTTCTGGTGCATCCATTAGGCCCCAACATGGTCGTCCTGGTGGTAATTCCGTCCATCTTAAAATTCAAGTCCAACAATTTGGTGAGCTCAAAGCACGAAGCTCAAGCAATCAAGGTGATTATAGTGGCCATATTTGTAAATAAAATACTGTTCGGCAAATTATAATGGTAGTTTCTATAATTTGATCCTTATGTTATTTTAATCTCTCTAATTTCAATTGACTCGATTTTGATTCTGAATTTATGATTTTATCTTTATTTGGTCCAATTGATTATAACTCTTAGCATCTTTTTATAAAAAAAAATACGCACATAAGTGTCGTGTGTTATATTTTTAATAGAAAATCTATAAAGCCAGTGAGTTAATTTCAACCAATTTAATAATAATTTTTCGTAAAAAACACTAACGATAGTATAAATTGGACCAAATTGACACAAAATTTAAAATTATAAATCAAAATTGAGCCAATTAAAAGTGTAGGAATCAAAATAATATAAGGAATAAAATATAAAGATGATAAGTGTAATTTGCCAAATGTTGTACACCAAACAGCAGGTATGTTTCACAAGTACTTATTATAAGATAGTTTCAGTTATGATCGTTTTTCATCAAATATAGGCACAAATGGACTCTTCAAACCTGTGGATTTCTCCAAGGCTCTTTACACTATTGATATCGGTCAAAATGATCTTGCCATTTCTTTTGAAGATAAACTTGATGTTCGAGCTCAAATTCCAGATGTAATTAACCAATTTACTACAGCAGTCAAAGTAAGTTGCACTCCCTTTAAATCAAAACTGGAATTGAAAAAAAAATGTATTTGATTTGAGTTTTCTAAATTAAGTTTTTGAAAATTAAATTTTTTGGTTTTCGTGTTTTTTTATTTTTAGTGAATATTTTTAAAATTTTAAATATTTTTGTTTACTTTTTTAGATACACCTTACTTAGATGTATCTAAAAAGTAAAGAATTTATGAAAACATATTTTTAAAAAATTAATAAATACATAAAAACACAAAAAATGTACTGAATTTTCATTTTTTTTTTATTTTTTGGTATTTAGTGAATTTTTAAAAGGTTTTTTTTTTCACAATTTTTTTACATTTTAGGTATATTTATGTTAGGTATGTCTAAAAATTAAAAAAAAATGCTTTAAATATTAAAAAAAATCTAGTAAAAACAAAAAAACATGAAAAACAAGAAAGTAAAATTTTCTGAAAAGTATTTTTAGAAAACTCCAAACAAATTCTTTTTTTTGCTTTGTGTCACTGCTTAACATATTGATATATATATATATATATATATATGCACCTTGTGTATTATGTGTTGCAGGATCTGTATCAACAAGGAGCAAGGGCATTCTGGATACATAACACGGCCCCATTTGGGTGCATCCCATTTGCTCGCCACTTAGTCGAGGGATTCCCTAAGACTCAGGATCAACACAAATGTTATACGTTCATGAACGAAATGTCCAAAGAATACAATAGACAGCTCCATGAAGCAGTGAACAAGCTAAGGGTAGAGCTCCCAAATGCTGCCTTGACATATGTGGATCTTAACACTCCGATGTATGAATTGCTCACCGCTTACACGAAACTAGGTAATTCTCATTATTATCTTCATCAACTTTACTCATTTTGATTCCATATAACAAATTTTCCTGATATTTCTACTAATTTTCTCATCATTTTTACAGTTTATCCCCTTAACTATATACAATTTCTTACTATTTTAAGTAATAACAAAGTTTCATTAACAGTAAAATACAAATAACTCTTGTCCAAATAAATCCTGAATAATCAAATAGATTTTACCAATAGGTACTGATAATTGGACTTAATTCCCATCAAGTCCTATTGAAAAAAAGTTCTAATAAAATTGTCGTTAAAAATAATTTTTTATAAAGTTTTTTTTTTTTTTTTTTTTTTGCGTATGTCGTTAAAATTTGACAATTAGCGACTTTTTTTGTGTCACAATTTTTATAAATTTATAAATTGTCACTAAAACTCATAATTAGTGACGTTTTTCTGCGATGAATTTTTTAAACTGTCGCTGAAAATTAAAATTTGTGATATTTTTTGTGATGGCTTTTTTAAATTTTACTAAAACTTATAATTAGTGACATTTTTATGACAATTTTTTTAAATTATCGCTGAAAATTAACGATTGGTGACATTTTTTAGTTATAGTTAATGAAAAATATCATTAATTTTCATAAGCTCTATTAAATAATAAATTTATCTATTAAGATTTACCCGTGAGTCTTCATAGTCTTTTAGATGTTTTAAAGTTATAAAATGATTTATAACTATAATTTTTTAACCCATATTATTTTTCTTATGTTGCTCTTTTTGGTACATGGTTTGTAGGTATACAAAAGGTTACTTATGATGACGCACATCGAACTCAGAGTGCAAGTCTATGGCTTTCTAATTGGGTGGTCAACGGCTCGTTGTCAGAGCCACCGATTCCGATCAACCATGCGTGTCGTAAGCATGTGGGCTCATAATTTGTAACAATATGTTTAAGGAAATAACATTATTAAGTTTGTACTCCAATGTGAGGTGCTCTATCGAAGCAACATATATTGAAACTTGTTTTAACTATTTTGTGACAAGTCATTTTTTTATTTTTTTAAATCCTCAACTGGTACGGGCAACAATGAATATAGAGGTGACAAATGGGTGGAATTAGGTTAAAAATAATTTTACTCAAATTTGCACATTTAATTAATGAGTTTAAATTAAGGCTTCGTTTGGCAAGTGACTATTATAGTTAAAAAGTCAAAAAGTCACTAAAAATATCAAAAAGCCAACAACTCATATTAAAAAGCTAAAAATTTTATTTCTCTCTACTTTTTACACATATTTTCGTAAAAAGTCAAAAAGTCATCCCAAACATACTACTTTTTTTACATCACATTTTAGCAAAAAAGTCAAAAAGTTACTAAAAAAGCCTATTCCCAAACGAGGCCTAAAAATGGACTTAAAATTCTAATATAAAGGGGATGAATGTATATATACTAATATGAATTACAATAATAATTAAAAGGTGAAAAATAACATGAAAACATATATAATTAAGTATGTTTTCTTGTATCTATATTGAGTTACAAAATATAATAATTATAAAATAATTATTTACTAAAGTGAGATATTTTGAGTTCTGCTTGACGATATTTCATGTTATTTATAATATCTATGATAGAATCGAATTAAAATCTTAAAATATGTTTCTTAATAAATTTTATTAAGTAATCTTCGTCCACCATCTTCTCTCTAGTTGACAGAGGGTGTGATAAACTTTTTTTTTTTTGGCCCATAATTTTAATTTCATACTTGACGGCACCCATGTTTCATAGATACAATGGAGTGGCCACTTTAAATTTTTTCAAAACCTTAGAGGAGTGACCATTTAAAAGTTTAAAAAAAATATAGGGGATGAGTCTATACAATTTGGAGATAATCATTAACTAATACTACTATAATAAATAAGGTTTCTGAAATCTTAATGGGGCGATCACCCCCTCCTAACCCCTCTTGGTCGATCATTGGTTTAAATGGGTTTAGTTGAATTGGATACAAGTTGGATAGATGAATCAGACCAATCCGTTTATTTTATTAAATACATATATATATGTAATTGTATATAAAAACTTTTTTTTATTTGAATCCAACAAATCCATTTATAGTCATATATACACATATGTAAATAATTCAATAAAATGTATGATGGCCGTGGTGGTAGAGTGGTGATAGTGGCGGTGGTGGATTGGTAGCTGCAGTGGGGGCAGTGGAGGTAGAAATGAGTTTAAATGTTCAACCCAATTTTAATTGAGTTCATAAGAAGTAATCCATTTATATATTTAAATGGGTTTAAACAACTTTCAGATAAATGTTCCTAGGTTTGGATTGAATTTGCCACGTCTAAATCAATACTAGTTTTAATTACCTATTCAATCCCTAACATTTAGTGCATTTTTAACTCTAATTATTGTGCTGCAAACATTAAGTTCAACTAGTAAATAAAAAAGTCAAAATGTTTAGTTTACTCATCCAGAAAATTCATGTCTATCTCTATTTTCAGAGTTGGATTTAAAAAATGAATTGTCATTGCTTAAATTTACTTTAGGTAACTAACACTAACTTGTGCTATAATTGAAGACTATTTTAGTTATAATCAAACCATAGTACAATAAATCGTAACAAACATCTTAATGGTATGTAATTAATTTTAATTTGATAATTTTTTAACCCCAAAATGACGCATAACAATAGTTTAAAATAGTTATTTTAGTTATAATCAAACCATAGTACAATAAATCTTAACAAACATCTTAATGGTATGTAATTAATTTTAATTTGATAATTTTTTAACCCCAAAATGACACATAACAATAGTTTAAAATAGTTATTTTAGTTATAATCAAACCATAGTACAATAAATCTTAACAAACATCTTAATGGTATGTAATTGTTTTAATTTGATAATTTTTTAACCCCAAAATAACACATAACAATAGTTTACAATAGTTGATATCTACATCAATTTGAATCATAATTTACATAACATGTGTATTTTATCATGACGCACTTAATCTCCAAGCAAATGTGCATTATTTTTTTTCTTTTTTTTTTTTTGTGACAGAGTAGACAAATCGCACATCTTTTTCTTTTAATATTTCCGGACTGAAGAAACTACCTTTTAGAAATTCTTACAAAACGCTCTTCTTTTTTTTTTTGTTATCGATTTTTTAAAAAAATCTCTTTTCGATAAATCTACAAATACAAAATTGATTACAAAACCAATCACCAAGGGCAAAACGAAAAATTTTGGTTAGAAGGGACCAAGTTATGAGGGAAAAAAAATGGTAAATGACTTAATTAAAGACAATTTGTTATATGAGTGTTGTGAAAATAATATTTCATAAAAAAGAAAATTAAATAAATATATTTTTATTCTTTTTCTAAAATTTTGAATTATAAATTAGAACTCACTATATGTTGATTAGACTACCTTTTAAATCATTTTGTTAGTTGACATAATCTAATAAATAGAACAGTAATTATATTGATCTCCCATGAGATTTGGAGGTAATATAGAAAGCCTCACATTTTGACATTGTTACACCAACCACCTTTTTATTGAGGCTAAAAGGGTCAAAAACAAATGTTGAGGGTGTGAAGATATAGAAAAACAAGGTATAATATTCATTCCAGTATAAAATAAGTAATAATATTATTTTTTTATTCATGGAATTAATGAATTATTGATGAAAAATAAGTTAACTATTAAGTGAATTAAAACCTTAGGGAAGTCCAATATAAATTTATAGAGTTTATTATATTTTTTCCAACCTTTATGGAAGATCAGTGTAATTTATTCTAAATAAAAAAATATTCATACCTTTTTTATGTTAAAAATAAAAAGCAAAAAGAAGTCACATGTATATCTTGTACAAATATAATCAACTCAATAAAATTGATATTATTAACTAAATTATAAAATAGTTGGAGATCATCTCATTATAAATTGTAAAATCCTAATAAAATTAAAAAAAAATTAATAAGTAATTTTTTTGTAAAATATGATATAATCTCATTACATGTTTTATAAATATACATATAATATAGGGGCATTATTCTAATTCTCAAACACATGAGGGGGGCGGAGCCACCTTGGTCCCTCAATAGTTCCACCTCTGCCAATTACAGATATAAGTAGTGATAATTTGAGTGAAAATTATATATTGTATGATGAACTCTACCATTTGATATATATATATATATATGATCAAAATTGTTTCATATGATTAGTTTTGTGATAATTTATTTATTTATTATTTTTTTTTAAGTGATGCTTAAATGTTTAAACTTGAAGTTCTTGTGGAATCCTTTTGCACCGGGTATAGTACGTGTTTTTGAGGTAAATACTATTTAATTTTTTAGTGGAGTTATGATAATTTGTGATTTAATAATATTTTAATAAAAAAAAATGTAATATTATCCAAAAAAATGTGTATTTTTATTTTTGAACCATAAATTATCATAATTTTACTAGAAGAGATTACATAATATTTAGAGAAATTCTCTTATACATATCTCATATCATATGTACTTCTAAGTTATATCATTTTTTTTTTTTATAGTTATAACCAATTTTGTTCATTAGTTATGACCTTATTTTAATTACTCCCTCCGTCCCAAAATAATGGTCCCTTTTGGGGAATTCAACTTTTTTTGATAGTACAATTATTGCATTTGAAAAAGGTTGATTTTCCAAAATTATCCTTTTGAGAGTACATTTTTTGAGAATATCAATGTTATAATTGTACTTTTTGTATTGTTTATTAATTTAAGAGAAGGGCAAAATAGGAAATTTATATTATTTTTGTACTTGATTTTTGAAGAGGGACTAATATTTTGGGACAATGAAAAATGAAATAAGAGACTAATATTTTGGGACGGAGGGAGTATAACATATGAGATCTTTAGTTATGCCTCATATATTGTTTAATTTGACTTTTGTTTTTTTATTATTTATAATTATGACTCAAAAATTATAAAATTATATTAATTTTTTATTTAATTATAATGTGCATATGGCATATATCTTTTGAATAATATGTACAATAATCTTTTTCTTATATTTATTATAAAAATATATAATGGGGGTGTTTGGAACCCACTTTTGAGGCTGAAATAGCCTCCAACACTAAAAAAGCCAAAGAGTTTTAAAAATTTTAAATCAATAATTTATATTAAAAAAAAAAGAAAAAGAAAAGCAAAGCCGGCAGCAGTGGGCAGCCGAATAAAGCTTGAGACCCCTACTCCCAGTGACCCCCAATGACCCCCAGTGTCACGTGGCACCGCGTGATTGGAAAGAAAGGAAAAAAAAATTTGTTTTTGGCTACTGGGGGTGCTGGGGGTGCCCCCACTGGGGGTCCCTAGCACCACTGGTGGGCAGCCCTACACTGTCATGATAGTGAGTAGGCACAAAATTATGACAGTTTAGTCTTTGAGGCTAAAATGACGATTTTGTCCCTTTAGATTAATTTTGAAAAATGTGAGGTTAGAGACAAAATTATCATTTTAACTTCAAACATCATTTCAATACATTTTTCAGTACAACAACTCAAATCAAAATTTATCCCATCTTCCTAAATATAAAAATTAAAATAATTTATTAAAATAATTAAAAAGTCAAAAAACTTCGAAAATAACCCCTTTCAAACACCGTAAGAAAGGATGTGTACCAAGCAAATTTTCTTTGTTGGCTCATTACCCATTTGAAACATTGCTTTCCTATTATCTTGAAGATTTTTCCAAATGACATTTGAAGGGATGACTGATTTGGAATCTATGATAGCATTCTGACTGTTACGCCCTGACTGCCTGGATATAATTATTAACAGGAAGGGGCTTCTTTCCCGTACACGAAGCGAATTAAACTGTATCGATTTGTAATTCATTATAAATCCGATTTTGATAAATTGAAACGTTTAATATGTAAAATTCGTTGGCTATTTCATCTTTGTAAAAAATCATATTTATCAAATATTGATAATCTCTTGATCGGAACATATTTTTTGTTGACAATTTATTTTTAAAATCATATTTATCATTAATAAAAATATGACCTAATTAAGAGGCGATCGATATCTGATCAACGCAATGTTTTGAAAAGATGAAACACTCGACAAACTCTACACATTAAATAATTTAAATTATCGAAATAAAACACTCGATAGGCCCCACGAGCCCAGCAATGCGATCCAATCTAGAAAAGTCTTTTCTTTATTAATAATAGGGAGAATTACAAGCTAGTGCACTTTTTAAGATTTTTTTTTGCAAAAAAATTAATGATAAAATTTATAAATATTAATAATTAAATGTGTATATTCTTTTTTTTACTAATCTATAAATATTTTATCAAAAAGCCACTTACGTGTAATTTACATGCTCAGAATTTTTATTTAAAATTTGACTTAAAAATATTAATGTGTGATTCAGATTCATTAATGTATAGATTTTACAGTATACTTAGTCCTCTTTTGACAATATCTAAAAAATCTAACTTATTTCCGTTTGGCAAGAGCTAAACGGAGCTTTTTGGCTATTTTAGCCACAAAAGACAAAATAGGCTATTTTAGCCACAAAAAACAAAATATCACATCCAACCCATAATCATTACATTCTTCTCTCACAAAAAAAGTCAAAAAGCACTTCCCAAACCAAACTTTTTAGCCCAGGCTAAAAAAGTCAAAAAGGCAAAAAGCCAACCCACTTCCCAAACGGAGGCTTATTTGGGTTGCATACTCTCTAATTTTTTATATGTCTTTTTGTAATAAGTAAAAAAAATTAACTTATAGGCTATACTAAAAATTAACTCTTAATCTCAGCCATATATAAAAAATTTAGACAAAAAACTGATCTTCTTTTATGAGATCGTAGACTTATTGTATAATTAATCAGCTTTTCTCGCACTTTCTTGATATTAATTTATCTTAATTTGACTAATATGAAACACAAGTAATCGGACAAAAATTTCTCAATCAATATATATATTAATAGGTTCTATAAAAAAAGGACAGACACACAAACAAAAAAAACAAAAAAAATGAGAAAGGAAAAGAAAAGCAGAAGAAGAAAAATATAGCATTGGAGAGAGATGGGCACATCCTAACATTCAACATTCATAAAGAATCAGACAGATTTTCAATTAAGTCATGCCTTATAAATGCAACAGACAAATAAATTGAACATATGGTAGCCAGCCAGAAGACAATTTGGTTTACGGTGATATACAGCCGCGGAACCAAGAAAAGAAGTTAGATGGGTACTTCTTAATTATAATATTAAAAATATTTATAAAAATATTTTATATAAATTTTTACGATTGACTTCAAGAAATATAAAATAAATAAATAAATAAAATCAACGTGTTTAGTTTGAATTTTTTGAATTAAGTTTTTTATTTTTTATTTTATTTTATTTTATTTTTGTTTTTTGGTGAATATTTTTAAAATTTTAAGCATTTTTTATTTTACTTTTTTAGGTACATGATGTATTTAAAAAAAATAAAATATTTGTGAAAACATATTTTTAAAAATTAATAAATACATAAAAATACAAAAAAATGTATTGATTTTTTATAATTTTTTATATTTTTGATATTTATTGACTTTTTTAAAGATTTTTTCAAAAATTATACTTTTTAAGTATATTTATATTAGGTGTGTCTAAAAATTAAAAAAATTTCTTAAAATATTAAAAAAATTCAATAAAACAAAAAAATATGAAAAACAAAAACGTAAGATTTTTTGAAAAGTGTTTTCAGAAAATTCAAACCAAATAAAGTGAATATGTTATTAGTAATTAGTGTATCATGGACAACATTAAAAAAAGTCATGGATATAAAGTTTTAAAATAAATTATATAATGATAAAGTAATTTTTTTATACAAAATATGTGTAAAAATTCAATATAATAGTCATGCAACGCAATCATTGACGTATGATATTACCAATCAATAATAAAGAAACACATGGAGGGTGAACCCTGCATATTAAATGTAACTAACAATTTAATAAATTCTATATTTTTTATTGAAATTAATTATATTTGCATATCAATAATAATAGAGATCACCATTATATTGAAATTTTCATAGATAATAATATTGTAGGTTCTTTATTTTCAATCAAAACAATCATTATTGTTTTTATAATTTTAAAAATATCATTGACATTTCACTATAAATAATATTTTTATAATTTTTTTGTATAAAATATTTTCTTTATGCTTAAAATAAATAAATAAATAAAATCCGCAGGGGGCACGTGACCCCCCTAAACCCTCCTTCCCTCCGCCCCTGGTGATATAACATGTACCAATTGATATATTAACAAATATACCAATATATTTTACATTATTATTATTGATTTCACTAATTATACAAATTATACATACCTAAAACTTTTAAAATTAGGCTACATTATCTGTTAGTACACTAATTAATATACTAATTGATACATATAACATTATTCTTTGATTTAAAATTACTCATTAAATGACAGAGGCACACTCCACCTGTATTTAGGATATCTTAAATATTTTGTCTAATCTTATTGCATAATGAAACTTCAATAGAATAAGTATAACAGTAGTCAATTTGGCTTATTCTCGCTGAACAACTGCAACAAACTTTTTTAGTGAGACTTGTTAGGCAAAATAGCTTTTCTCACGTTTTGCCACTTTAACACTCTCTAATTGATAAGGCGTTTTGCCCCTTGTCAATTTGGCCAGTCTCTAGGCTAACAAAATTTGGTTAGCTAATAGAAAAAGTCACATCATCAAGTCACGTTAAATTAATTTGAATGGATAGTTAAAATAAACAACAGTGTTCGAAAACATACATAAAAAGTGGCTAGGCATATTTTTATTTTTTTTTATTTATTTTTTTTTTTTTTGGGACTAGGTAAAATAACTTCTTGTGTTGGAGCTGCTTTTAAACTATCCCCATGAAATTCAATAAATTTTAAGTCAAATTTTAACTCTAAAATCATTTTTTATTTTATATAGTTAAGTTTCTAAATACATCATTCATTTAACTCTATTTTATTATAAAAATATTTTATTATCCATTCTTTTAATGAATAGTACCCCCAAAAAGACAAAATAATGGGGCTAAATCTATATTAAAAAAGGTAAACTATTGAATAGCCAACAAATAGTAGCTTAACAAATTTGTTGAGGTACTGTAGCAACTATAAATAATAGTTAGTCATAGAATTAGCTTGTTGAGTATATAGAACAATGTTTTTAGGGTAAATTACATTTACCTCCCCTGAGGTTACTGACAAATACAGGGACCTCCCCTGTAGTTTCAATAATTACAATAACCTCTCCTGCTTTACCTGACAATGTCAAGATTCCCCCTTCTGTTGACTTCCGTTTATTTATTTCACAGAAAAAGTTGATGTCATCAAAGCCAAACATTAAAATGTCTATAATGCCCTCAAGTGTCCTCAACCCATCTATGTCCGGAACAGTGTATTTTTTGAGAAAATGGTGGGTAGTTTCCTTTACCTTCATTTTGTGACTGCTAACTCCATTACCATCTCTCTCTCTCTCTCTCTCTCTCACTCTCTCATAAATCTTCAAAAATGTCTCCTCAAATCCAAATAGGTGGTCATGAAGACTACCATTCCTCATCAAATCACACACAATTATCCTCTGGTGGCCTTCTAGAGGAGTAGTAGCAGTACAATACCCTCTCAAACCCATGAGATTCACATGTCGAACGCTCGCAATGACCTCAATCTCGTCGGCGAAAACCGCATCACCTCCCACCGAGCAATTCTTGAACTGCTTTAACGCAACTTCAGAGTCATCCGACAATACCCCTTTGTATACATTCCCATACCCACCTCTCCCAATTATGTTCAACCTAGAGAAATTCTTTGTTGCTTCCCTAATTTCATCACAACTACACAACTACACAATGGTTCTAACTCTAGGTTGAACAAATCTAGAGATAGAAATTCTTTCTACACAACTACACAAACCCACAATCTATCACAACTACACAAATCACAATGGTTCTAACTCTACCATTCGAATTGCTCAAATCAGAAAAATCAGTATCTTCATTGGTTGGGCCGAAACGATTGATAAACACCGCGGCGTAAATCGAAGGGTATGCCACGCAATCGGAGAGGTTTCCAATTGATCGGCCGCTCAAATTCGAAGGTTCGAGGCTCGAGAGACTGGTGGTGCAAGAAGCGCACGGCCAACCGTTACCAAGAGATTGATTACACGCCTTCACGGCATCGTCTAACGCCGATTTCGAAACATTGCCTTCGAATGCATCAAGAGTAGTGATGTTCATACAACCCTCGGCGATCCAAGAGGCCTGGAAACTGCAGATTTGCGAATATCATTGAAATTGAGGAAGAAATCATTTATTAGGGTTTGGTATGAAACCCAACAAGACTCGGCGGAGTCAATCGGAGGAAGAAAATTGTTGGTGGTTCGGAGATAATCGGACTGAATGAGTCGGAGACCGGCCTTGATGTAGTGACAAGAGACAGAATCGGAGTCGAGTTTTGGACGATTTGAGGATTGAATGAGTCGACGAAGGACGTCGAAATCAAGAGGACATGATGAGGCCGTGGTGTGGAGGTGGCGGGCAGCGGAGGCAGTGGTGGAGGAAGAAGAGGAGAGAAGAGAGATGTGGAGCTGTAGAGAGAGAAAGAAGAAGAAGATGAGGGACATCTGGGGAGTGATTTAGAGAATTCAGATTACACTACTGTTGCAATTGGAAACCAGAGTGAAGTTGGGATTGAGGGATGAGATGAGATGAGAGAGAACAAAAAAATTAAAATTAAAATTAAAATTAAAAACAAAGTTGAATACTATAATCAGAGGGTATTTCGTCTTTTCATGCTCAAATAAAAGGGTAATATGGTCATTTTGTATACAAAAGTAACGTCGTTTATGTATAATTGACGGATTGGGGGAATCTGTACAATGTCAGGTAAAGTAGGGGAAGTTAGTGTAATTATTGAAACTACAGGGGAGGTCCCTGTATTTGTCAGAAACCTCAGGGGAGGTAAATGTAATTTACCCATGTTTTTATGGTTTACTAAATATGGTTAGCTAGAAAGGTTTTTTTTTTTTTTGGGTAAGTATAGCTAGAATTTAATTTGTTGAGAATGATGTAAATGTTCTTAAAACTACCGTATATTATCAAAATATTTCACTAAATTCTTCACTTTCAACGTTATTTTTAATGTGTCATAGGTTCAATTTAAAATATATTGAGTTTTATATGTACACAAACAATTTGTTGGGTAGATAGATACAGATGAAAGATAAAATAAAATAGCAAAATATATATGATAAGTATTATTTTCCTAGTTTAGTCAATTATAGTATGATTTCTGGTTATTTCTTTATCACAAGTCAAAAAACGAACAATATTAGAAATGCCTAACCAACACTTCAAACCACCCCTTTCCCACTTTATATTTCAAGTGGCATTTGTATATCCCACAAATTAAAAAGAAAAAAAAAAAAAATCCTTTAGTAGTAATGATGATAACAATAATGTGAATAAAAAAACAACAATAACAACATTCAGCATATAATAACAATACTAAAGAGATAAGCACTTCCATTTTTGGATTGGTGCTATTGAACTAAAGCATGTGTATCCAATGAAAACAAGCAATATTAAAGTTGTTTTAGTTATAGGATAAGGTTTGGTTTGGATATCAGTCATATATATATATATATATATAGTAGTATTGAATTATATTAGTCTTCGGATTAAGTAATTAAAAGCCTATGATCTTGTAAACAAAAACTATTCAAAGGTTGTGCATGCAATGAGCTTGGCTACTAGTAAATAAAAAATTAAAATTAAAAAAAAAAATGTTTGTTTACTAGAGAAAACAAATAATGTAGGACTTGTTTGGACATAAGATAGCGTCTTTGGAATTGTGATCCTCTTCATTTTAAAGTTGTAATGAAGGATTTTCATTACATTATTCACAGTTTGTAATGATTTTTTTTTTCTAAGTTTAAAATTTTAATTAATTCTCATTATTTTACAACTATTATATAATGTAATGAAAGTCTTCTATTACAACATGAAATGGAGAGGATTCCAGTCCGGATCTTTGTCCTACTGTGGATTAAAATCTGGCTTTATATACAGAACATATGGTAATAGCTTTGTTTCTTTTGTCTTTGTTTCTTTTGTCTTTTGTTAGTTTCATATGATTATATCTATCCTAGTTATATCTCTCCCAGGGTATGCCCTTTGGCCCCGTTTGTTTCTAGAGATGGAATGGAAGGGATTGATAGTGAGGGGATTAATAGTGAGGGGATTGTTAGTGAGGGTCGTTTGTTTTCAGAGATAGAATGGAGGGGATTGATAGTGAGGGGATTAATAATAGGGGATTGATAGTGAGGGGATTGATAGTGAGGGGATTAGTAGTGAGGAATTGTTAAATTATTTTTATATAAAATAATAAAACAAATAAAAAAATATAAAAAATTAAAAATTATATTTTTAAAAAAAATTTCCAATATATAAAAAATAAAAAAAATAAAAAAATTTCTAATCCCCTCACTATTTTTCTAATACCATCTCTACCTCCTCACTATGAATCCCCTCCCCAAGGGTATTAGTAATACCAAGGTATTAGTAGTACCCTCCCTATCTCTCAAAACAAACAAGGTATTAGTAATACCAAGGTATTAGTTAGTCCCAAGGTATTAATAGTCCCAAGGCTATCTCTCAAAACAAACACCCCATATACTAATCCCAAGGTACTAGTAATCCTAATCCCCTTGCTATAACCCAAAACAAACGGGGCCTTTGTATGTTGTATCTGTTTTCTTTCTTTCTAAATATTTCTTACTTTTCCAAAAAAAAAAAAATTACTAATCAGACAATTTCAAATATGAAAAATAGAATTATCAAAAATTTGACTCACTTCCTAGACATAGTAATTTGTTAAGGAGATGATTGGTTGATAACGAATCATCTCCTTAACAAATCACTGGGTCTAAAAAGTGGATATAATTTTTGGACTTGAATAGCAATTAATACTCTTTGTTAAAATGGAATAATTGAAAATTTGAAGTAACTAATTGAAAATTATGGAGCCACAATCAAGGACAGTGGTTTTTTGTTTTTATTTTTTTATATTCTTATTCAACCGAAAATCAAGGCGGGTGGTTAAAATATATAAAACATTTCAAAAAGAATGAAAATGAAGATATTTGCTTAGATGCTATTCAAATCTTGTTAGAATATTATCGGTTCCAACAAAGCATTGGTCATTTTCTCAAGTTTCTATTATCAAATCAAATCACATCATTTCATTTTCATTACCTAAAATTTGTATGAATAATTAGGACCAGGACCCCGCAATGCATTGCTTATAATTTACTTCTGTTTTTTGTGTTTTAGTAGATTGTCGATCAGACTAGATTCGTCTTAGATTTTCATGTAATTAGTTGCTTTAAATCAGAAGTTTGATTTGTCTTTCAAAAAAAAAAAAAAAAAAGAAAAGCAATATTAAAACACAATAGAAAACTAATATTGGTATCGTAAACTTGTAGTAATAAATATGTTTCTTGTGGATCTGGCTACTCCTTGGCATGATTTGTATTGTTCTTGTTTTTACACCCTACAAGAAAAAAAGTGAATATAATTATACAATACTCATATTCTGAAATTTATCTACAAAAATAGTATTGTTTAAATTTATTTATTTTTTTATGGTGAAATCTATATTAAAAATAAATTTGAAACACATTTTATTTTTCTGGGTAAATTTTTGAGTTTGAGTTCAAGGTCCTATCATTATTGACATTTACAAAATGCCAGTTAAGTCAACATTATAAATTACAAATAAGGGGAATTTACAAATAAAAACAATAATAAATTAAAATTTAAAGGGTGCTCGGGCCAAAAGTCAAAAATTGAATTTTCTTTGGCCAAAAGTCCAAGCGCAAAAATAGTTTGTCCATAAGGACAAGCTGAAGCAAAAGGACCAAAATACCCTTCTTATATATATCTCTCCTTCTCTATACAATCAAAAACCTAACAAGACCTTCTCACTCTCTCTCTTTGCTCTACCTCCCTCCGCCGCCTCTCTCTCTCCTTCGCCACAAACTACAGCTGTGTCTCTACTCCGCTACAGCGGCTCTCTCTCTTCTCTCCACCTCTGTCGACAGAGAGGTGTTTTCATCACTTATATCATTCTGTCATACGTCGGTTACAAATCTCTAACAGTATGTTCTAGATTTGGAACTGGTGAAGTTGTTTTCTAGATCTCTGTTAATTTCAAAGCCACCGGAGATGTCTCCGTATGCCGACGTTGAGCACCGACATCTCAAACCATCATCTCTCTCTCTCTCTCTCTCTCTCTCTCTCTCTCCATCGTTTCTCCAAGGTTTCGATCTCTCTTTTTCTTTCTCCATCGTTTCTCTAGGGTTTTGATCTCTGATTTGGTCTCTTGACGAATTATATACTTTTAGCTTTGATTTTTTTTCTTGTTGTAATAGATCTGTTAAAATTGAATAAATCTTGACTTTGAATTTTGTTGTTGTTCTTTTTTTGTTATTTTTGTTATTGTTGTTGATGATGATAATGAAACAGATCTGTATGTGCTTCAATGGTATTTGAATTTGTAGAATTAGATCTGTAACTATAGGAGATCTGAAGAGATGATAAAAAACAGATAAAAGATAGATCTGTTCAAAAAAAATTTAGAAGATATAAGATTCTCTTTGTTTGATTAGGAGAATTTTTGTTTTTGTTTTTGTTTTTGTTTTTGTTTTTGTGTTGAACAAATATATATATATATATATATATATTTTGCAGCTAAAAATTATAAAGACAAAATTTGAGATTTGTTCAAAAAATTAAATAGATAGGTTCAAAAAATACAATAGATTAAAAAAGAGAATTGGTACTTGATCTGTGGTATGATGATGATAGGGCTTACAACAGATATGGTTTGGTTTAGATTGCAACAGATATGTATTAGTGTATATATATATATATGTGAGTGTATGTATGCATGTATGTATATTTGTGAATGTGTGTATGTATGAGACAAATTTGGAAAAAAAAAATTTGATGTTGATGATAAGATTGCAACAGATAAACAAAAAAGTTAACACAAATTTTCAACATATAGAAAAAAAAATTAAACAGATAAATAGAATTTAGGGAAAAATTGAACAAATAGATAGAATTTAGGAAAAAAATTGAACATATAAAATTAAAAAAAAAATTGAATAAATAGAAATGTTTTTGAACAGATAGAGAATTTTTTTGAATAGATAGGAAAAAAATTTAAACAGATAGTCAACGAAAGTCAACAGATAAAAAAAAAAGTCAAGGGATAAAATTGAAAACAAAAAGTCCTTCAAAACTAACAAAAGGATTTTTCACTAAACTATTTCACAAAAGATAGACTCACCAATAATAAAAAAAAAATCTACTGGATCTAATGTTTTAGACACTCTCTAAATTGAATTTATCACCAATTTTTTCAAATTTAAAATCAAGAATTTGATCCTTATAAAAATTAAATCATAAATTTTTAATTTTTTTAAATTAAACCTTAATATTTAAATTTTATAACAATTCCATTTAATCAAAAAATTTTAAATTATTTTTTTCAGCAAAAGATAAAAAACAATGGGCCGGATGAACTAGTCCTATGCACTAGATACCCAACAAGTCCAGCTCCAAATTATTAAGTCCACGTATTCGATTTTACTCTCACAATCCAGCCAGTTAATCCACAATTCCCAATTCATATAATTTTGCATACCGCTTTTCAATGATTTTCAATAGCAAAAAGCACGATTTTTAAGACTAATATGTTAATAAAAATCTACTTATTAGGTAACAACTCCACCCAATAGGATGGGTTGATAATTTTGCCAAAAAAGAACCTCAGACCCAGGGTATGTCACCCAGGCCCAAGCTCCGGTTTTAGATCTCTATGGATTTAAGACTGGGCCTCGGCTTAAGGTATTAGAATGGGTCAACCCCAAATCCCATTTTGGCAAAACCCAACTAAGATTTCGGTTGGGCCCCGATGGAATGACACTAAAAATGGGCCGAGCCTGGCCAATTCTACTTGCCTACCCTCTCTCTCTATCATATCATATTCATCTATCTATTCTATTAGTAAAAGGAAACAACTATTTTGAAACAAAAATGCTAGAGACCTCAAAAATTCTACCAAAAGTTTTACCAAATGTCTCACATGGGTGTGGGACCCACATGGGACCCACATTGTGTGGGTCCCACACCCATGTGAGACATTTGGTAAAACTTTTGGTAGAATATTTGGGGTTTCTAGCATTACTCATTTTGAAATCCTGAAGTTATCACCTTAAAAAAAAAATTCAATTTTTCTTAAAATGACCTTAACTTCTTAAATAATTATACTATTTTTACATTTATTAGTTTGTAATTAAGTGTAAAATGATAAATTACAACCAATCACATTTCTCACCATTCCCACCAATCTCACCTTCCACGTTTCCAAAATGCTATGCAGCTCTAACCATTCCATCCAATCTCACTTCCCACGTTTCCAAACTACTATGCAATTCTAAACCGATCTTCATATCTCTCTCTCTCTCTCTCTCTCTCTCATTGTAAAATCTTCCATTTTCTCTGTTTAAGAGTTTTTTTTTTTTCCTTTTTTTTTTTTTTTTTTTGTGTGGGAGAAATACTATTCAAGAACATTACAATCTTTTGTTGAGTGGTTATCTGAAATACATATCTACTGCTTATCCTACACTGTAAGTGTAGTATTGTTATTTATAATTTTACTTTTTTCATTAAAAAGTTTCATTATGTAATTAGGTTCTTTGGAGAAAAAAATACACTAATTGAGAACACTATTGCGTAATTTTTTCTTCATTAAAAAACTTCATTGTATGTGTGTGTTTTTATAAAAACAAATTAAAAAAAAATTAGTGTTCTTAATTTTGTGTGTGTTTTTGAAAAAAAATCAATGTTCTCTATATTTTCATTAAATTAATTTCTAGGTTCTTAATTTTTATATAAGTGCTTTTAATTGAATACTTTGGCACCATCATGTGTGTGCAATTTTTTAGAGACTTAAACAGTTTTAATTTTTTTTTCCTATTTCACTTTTTTAAGCTATTGTTTCTTTTTGTATATAAATTCAGTTTTTTTTTTTTTTTTTTTTGTGTGTATTTAAAAAAAAAAAAAAGTGTTCTTAAAAAATAATCAGTAAAAAAACAATTAAGTGTAGTTAAAAAAAATTCAATGTTCGAAGTGTCTTGGAATTGTATTTTCTATATAATACTATTAATTATACTTTTTATAGAAAATATAATTAGCACCTTCCCACCATCACGTGTGTGTTTTATTTATTTATTTATTTATTTTTTAAATTGCGAAGTAGAAAATGTTTTGTTCCTCATATTTGTGCACGCTTCTTTGAGCACTTTTATAGTGTTTCTAGCTTAGACCCTGCCCATTGTATGTTTTGAATCCGAGTTTCGTTGTCTTTTATAGTTATTCATCTCTTGTTTCCCCTTATACCTCTTTGAGTTTGGCTATTGAGTTGTGTTGGTTGCATTTAGAACAGATTGGTAGCTTGTTTTTCAAACTTTTATTGCCCAGATTTTTGTTCCTTCGCTTGAGCGGTCTTTGTGAGCATCCAGTACTTTTGCAGGTCTGTAAAAATATTGAGAGATTGCATGATTCGCTCGAGCGAAACTTCTTGCGCTCGAGTGACAACCTTTGTCTGCAAAACTACTGAGAGTTTGTATTCTGCGTTCGAGTAAAGGTTTTTGTGCTCAAGCAGTAAAACTAATTGTGCCTGGTTGCTCGAGTGACATATCTTACGCTCAAATGAACTGTGCATATATCAGTTCGTAAACAACCTATTTTAAGCCACTTTTTCATCTCTCTTCTCTCTCTAAACATTTCAAACCCTAATCTCGTTCACTCTCTCTCTAAAACTCACCTATCTCTCTCAAATACACTATCATCCATTGATCTCTACACCCTAGTCTCTTTGTTAAAAAGGTAGAGCTCACCTAGAGTTTCAATTTGATTGGAGCAAAGTCTATTTTCGACTCCATTGAAGTTTCAACCTTGCTCTTGCTTATCTTCTAACTTGAAGTAGAGATACTTTCCACGCTTTTTATGACTTTTAAATTAGTTATTTGTCATTTCTAAACCATATTGCGACTTTAGAAGATTTGGAATAAATCTAGGGTTTGTACAAAAATCAAAAGAGGGGGTTTTCAAATAGGTTCTTGGAAATGATTTTGATGTTGGAAGTAATGTGGAGTTGGGTGAAAATGGTTGATTTTGATACTTGGGGTTGATTTTGAAAAGAGTAAGAATTTTTTCCTAAATGTCTCAAATGTTGGTTTTGTGTAAATAATGAAATTGATGTTGAAATTATGAAATTAGATTGGTATTGATGAGGATAGTAGAGTTGGATATGTATTATCACTCACCTCTTGAAATTTAGAAAGCGTATCTTTATGGAATATAAATTATCTGTTTAGAAATATATGTTTTGGGCTATCGGTAGAGAATAGTTATGAGTATTATAGAAATCGCATGTGAATTAGGAGGATTGAAACTATTTTCTCATTTATTTGTATTGAGCATCATCTCACATTTATACATTGAAAATGTTTATCATTTTGAGAAAAATTGTGAAATTAGGAAACATGAATTGTATTGTTGAACTAAGTTGGCCTGAGTGTCCAGGGTGAAAATCTCGAAAACCGCGCATATACATGGGTATTGATCCCGCGGAAGAAATTTTCGTGAAATGACAATAGTAGTGCTTTTATAACCTACGTTTACATGGGTCCCGACTTACGGTTTCCTCTGGACGAAATTTCTGGGAAAAGTTGTATTCGTTTTGAAATTCCCAGAGTGTGATTCACTGCCTTATTTTTTATTGAAATGGAAATAATTTATGAATTGAGATATTCACTTGGCATGGTTTTTTGGAAAGAGACATAAAAATGTTTTGGCACAAGCATTGCATATGCATATGCATTCACCTTATAGCTTTATTAAGATTCATATACTGTATTGGATTATTCCTACTGGGTTTGGGCTCATCCTATGTGGGAAAAACATTTCAGGTGCTGATGATATGCCTCTGACAAGGCAATAGCTTGGGAGGACTTGGAGCAAGGGCTTCATATTGTTATATTCATTTTTGTATAAGCCAAGGGCTTTATGTATATTGGACTTAAACTCCACTTTTGTTGTAACTAAGTATTGTCTTGGAAAGTTATAAGCCTTTAGGGCATTTATTATTTGTTTATTTTCAGATCTTATCTTATGTTGTGATATATGCTATAGATTCAGGGATAGGTTTATGAATGTATAATTGCATTTGTCGCACTTTTGTAAACTCAATTGGATTTAATAGGAGATAATTACTTTATTGTTGTTGTCATTTATTGATACTGTGGACGGATTATTTTAATTATTTTTGGGACGTTACAACTTTGGCACTATGACGTGTGTGTGCAATTTTTTACACTGAGACTTAAATAGTTTAGGGTTTTTTCCTATTATTTTTCTTTGTTTATAAAAAGTTTTTATATTAGTCCTACTATTATTTTTCTGTGTGCCTATCTTTTTGACTCTTAAGGTGTCGTTTGGTAACACTTACGTTTTCAGTTTTCTGTTTAAATTTACAAAAATTTAAAAAACTCAAATAAAAACTTGTTTGGTAAAATTTTTGATTTATAAATCAGTGGTCTTAGTTTA
This sequence comes from Camellia sinensis, assembly GCF_055761805.1. Taxonomy (NCBI): domain Eukaryota; kingdom Viridiplantae; phylum Streptophyta; class Magnoliopsida; order Ericales; family Theaceae; genus Camellia; species Camellia sinensis. The sequence goes on from NC_138974.1 coordinate 86,547,297, forward strand.
TAAATTTGGCCAAAAAATGAAAACACAAAAAATGTGTTTCCATTTAGAATTTTCAGTTTTTTTTTTTTTAACCACCCAACACTAGCCACCACCCGCCACCATTTTCCACCACCGTCTCCCGCCACCACCACCACCCACCACCCACCTCTCACCCCCCTACCACTACCACCTGCCGCCACCACCACTCACCACCCACCTACCACCACCACCCACCACCCGCCATCACCACTACCACCCACCTGCCATCCACCACCCACCACTCGCCACTACCATCCACCGTCCGCCACCACCACTCGCTACCTACTTACCATCACCACTCACTGCCTACCTGCCACCACTATCCACCACCTACCACCACCAACCACCCACCACCACCAGCCACCTGTCACCCACCCACCCGTCCCCCTACCACCACCACCATCACCACCACCACCACCATCACCCACCACCCACCCGCCACCTACCTGCCACCACCACCTACCACCACCACCCACTCACTACCACCTACCACCCGCCACCGTCACCCACGCACCCACCCACCACCACTACCACTCGCCACCTATCCGCCACCACCCGCCATTCGCCACCCACTTGCCAACACCACCAACCATCCGCCACCACCACCACCACTACCCACTCGCTACCACCCACCACCCGCCACCGTCACCTACCCAACCACCATCACCACCCACCACCCACCAGCCACCACCCACCACCACCCGCCATCCGCCACCCACCTGCCACCACCACCACCCACCACCCGCCACAGCCACTGCCACCACCCACTCGCCACCACCCACCACCCGCCACTGTCATCCACCCATCCATTACCAGCACCCGCCACCACCTGCCATCTGCCACCCACCTGCCACCACCACCCACCACCCGCCACCGCCACTGCCACTGCCACCACCACCACCACCATCACCACCCACTCGCTACCACCCGCCACCGTCACCCACCCACCGGCCACCACCCACCGCCACCAGGTACCCACCACCCACCGTCACCACTTTCCACCACTCGCCACCACCACCACCACCACCATCCACTCACTACCACCCGCTACTGTCACCCACCCACCCGCCACCGCCACCCACCACCACTAGCTACCCACCACCCACCGTCTTTCGCCGCCACTTGCCATTTTTCACTCTTTTTTATATATTTTAAATTTTGTAAACATTTTGTCAATTACCAAACGTGTTTGTAGTTTATGTTTTTCTAAAAATAAACAAAAAATAAACAAAAACCAGTTTATAAAATTTTTGTAAATATAAACTGAAAACGTAAACGTTACTAAACACACCCTAAGTGTTCCAAGAGAATGGTTCTTATTTTGGTATTTTTTGTACATTACTGTTAATTATACTTTTTATGTCTATTTAGACTCTTTAAATATAAATGTTCCAAGTGTCTTGAGTTTGTATTTTTCTATTTTGGGTGTTTCTGCATTTTTATATTCCGTTTTTTTAAAAAAAAAAAATTATGAAGCAAAAAATATTTTATTGTTCATATTTGTGTAGGCTTCTTTGAATAGTTTGGCACCATCATGTGTGTGTGCAATTTTTTAGATTAGACTTAGACTTAAACACTTTGGGGTTTTTTTTTTTCATGTTTTGCTTTTTCAAGCATTTGTTTATTTTTGTGTATAAATTCAATTTTTAAAAATCTGGTTTGTTTGTTGCTTAATTGTGTGTCTGTGTTTTTAAAAAATATTCAGTGTTCTTAAAAAAAATTCAATGCTTTAAGTGTCTTGGATTTGTATTTTTGTATTTTTTTTGTGTAATGTTGTTAATTATTAGGGTTGCAAATGAACTAAACTTTTTATGAATAAGCTCGGCTCGGCTCGTTAAGAGCTCTGCTCGGCTCAGCTTGATTCGTTTAGTAAACGAGCCGAGCTCGAGCTCGACTATTTGGCTTGTTTAGTAAACGAGCTGAGCTCGAGCTCACATAAGCTCGGCTCGTTTATCTTTATTTAAATTATATAATAAATATATTATTTAATATATAAATAATAATATAAATAATATTTTTTATTTACATACTATTAAAAAAAATTATCGAGCCGAGCCGAACTCGAGTTTCATTAATGTTAACGAGCCAAGCCAAGCTCGAGCCCAGTTTCTTATCGAGCCGAGCTCTAGCACAATAAACGAGCTCGATAAGTAAACGAGCCGAGCTCGAGCTTAGCAAAGCTCGGCTCGGCTCGGTTCGGTTCGGTTCATTTGCAGCCCTATTAATTATACTTTCTATAGAAAATGAAATGTTTCATTATGTTATCATGTTAAAAAAAAATTGACTATTATTTTTCTTTGTTTTATCAAAATTTGTGCTTGTGTGTATAATTTATGTTTTCAAAAAATTGATTTGTTTGTTTGCTTAATTTTGTGTATTTTTTTAAAAAGATTTGCACGTATGTTATATTATATATATATATATATATATATATATTATTTATCAAATATCAAATATATTAATATCAAATGTTACATTGTACACAGTTATACATATGTACACTATTAAAAAAAATGTCAATTTTATATTATAACTCCAAATAAGTTTGCACACACATCGTGTGTGCCTAACCGCTAGTACTATTATATATGCAAACACTGGACTTGGTGTCCAAACCTTCTTTTCATGCCACGCAATAGATTTTTATATGCTAAAATAAAAAATTATTATACTAAAATGCAAGTAAGGTTTGAACTAGGGCTGGTGTAGCACTTGTCTCCTTTAAACTATTGGAGAATGTATTAAATTCCTTTATTTTACTTTGGGAGTTTCTGGAGTTGTTGTTTTTTGGTTTTGGAAAAATATGATTCGATTTAAACTTGTTAGGATTGTTCGTTTGCGCTTGTTTACATTGAAAAGTTCTTTGGAAACTTGAAAAATTTACTATGGTGTCGACACTAGCCTTGTTGAGGGTCGACATCACCTTGCTGCCCTGTCTTTAGTGTCTTTGCTGGTTTTTAGGGTCGACACCAAGGGCTCTAAGAGTTGACCCTTCCCTTACTGTTTTGTTCTGGGTGCATTCCGAAAAAGGGTCGACACCATTAGTTCCAAAGTTCGACCCTTGTCCTCTGCACACATTAGTGTCTCAGCTTTTCTGTCTGAAGGGTCGACCCTTATAAGTAAATTTTCAGATTTTTGGTTCGGTTTTGAGCTCTACTTTTTGGCGGTTTGACCTATTCTTTCCTTTGACTTTAGGGCTATTATTCTACTACTATAAATAGACTCCAAACACACTTTTCTCATTCACTTTTCTCTCTCTCTCTCTCTCTCTTCCCTCTCTAACCCTTGAATCCCTCTCTCTCTCTTAGAAACTCAACTTTCTTACATAGATCTCTAGATCTACTTGGTTAGAAGCGTCTTTCCACCTTGATCCTTTGAGAAATGTTATAGATCTCATCAAGCGCTTTCTTTTGATCTATGAGTTTTGCGATCGACTTTGGTTTTTGTTCGAGTCCTCCTCTTCGTTTCAAGAGATAGGATCTATTTCCTAAACTCAATATGAGTTCGGTAGCGTATTTGTGCCGTATTTTGTTATGTATATTTGGTAGTCATGTGGTATGATTTTTACCCTTGTTATTTGTTATTTCAAAAGATCTATGAATTTAGGTGTTTTGAATTAAACTTAGGGTGTGGATCTTGAAATGTGAAAGAAAGATTTTTCAAAGAGTTTTTGAACAAGGTTTTGATTTTGTAAAGTTAGTTGAGATATGTTGACATTGTGGCTTTCCTTTACTCAAAAGTAATTTTGAAAGAAAATGAGGTTTTGTGAAATTGGGGGATTGTCGGGCTATGATTTTGCTACTACAGTTATTTTTGGTAATCAAAATTACATATGGATCTCTAAAAGTGGAAAATCCCCAAATTGTAGACAATCCATACATGATATTGTTTTGGGAGTTGGATTGATTTGTGGTAAATGGTTTGGTTAGAAAGGAAATGGTTGTGGGATTTTGGAAATGGGTGTTATTACTCTCTTGGAAAATATATCTATATGGTTATCTTTTGATTATTGCATTAGAGATATTGTTTTGGCTATTGATGGAGGATAGCATTGCCGTGTGTTAGAAATTGCATGTGGATTAGGCAATTTGAAATCATTCATATCATGAAGCATGTAATAGATTTTGAAAATTGAAACTATATGTTTTGAAAAGAGGTTTTGGAAATTCTTACATTATGTTTTAGAACATTTGCATTGTTTTGGAAAAATAATATTTTGAGTTATATGTATTGTACTATTAAAAAGGGTAAATAAAATGGTGAATCTAGGAGAAAGTTGTTGTTACATCAAATAAGTTGGCCTGTGTGTCTAGGGTGAAAGTCTCGAAAATTACGCGTATATATGGGTGCCGATCCTGCGGACGAAATTTTCATAAAATGGCAATAGTAGTACTTGTACAACCTACGTTTACATGGGTTTCAGCTTACGGTTTCCTTCGGATGGAATTTCCGAGAAAGGTTGTATTTGTTCTAGAGATTTACCCATTTATTTACTATTATGTTGGTTCCGGCACAAGATGTTTGGAATATGATTTTAATAAGATATTTGCTGCTGTTTAGCGATGTATTCGCATTTGATTTAGCAATGTATTTACTGGTTGATATTGAGATACTGGGATTGGTTTTTGAAAAGGAATTTTATAGCAAACAGATGATTTGAACTTAGAAAACGTTTTGATTAAACAAAAGGTTTTGGTAACTGGAAAGAAAGGATCTTGTTGAGTAATTAAATGGATTTTGGAAATGCATTTGGGCATATTGTATATATGTATTGCATCATGATTATTTATGCTGGTGGAGCATGTTTAGTTTTTAAAATATTCTCTACTGGGCTTTATGCTCACCCTTCATGGCTGAAATGTTTTTCAGATGTACATATGTAAATGCAGACTGTGATGCGAAGTTATATTCGAACCGTGTAGGGTGATTCCGTTATTTGTAGGCCAAGGGCCATTTATGTTATTTATTGGCTGTATGCCATTCTTGTAAGGGTTGCACCCTTGTATATGATGTAAGCCTCAGGGCGTTTAATTTGATTTTATAACATTTGTACATATTTTGGTCACAAAACATCCATTTGACTTAGATCTTATATCTAGGAATGTACAATATTGGATAAACACATATATTGTGTGCCTATATAATATTCATTTGTATGAGAGTTGTTATCTATTGTTCATCATTGAGTGGTTTATTCACATGAGTCAGACCTTGTTAATTCAGGGCGTGATAGCTAAGCATAGGGTTATTCGAACCGCTCAACCCGAACTGAATTGCATGCGAATGGGCGGTTTTGCAAACACAATGTGGACGAATGCGATTTGAAATATGACATGACTGCGGGTTTTAGGAGGGTTGCGGGTTTTACTTGTACCTACAACAACCCGCCCGCACTTAGATTATTTTTTTAAATTTTTTTTTAAAAACCTAGACAAATACTTTTTTTTTTTTTGGGTTAAATCAATACTGAAAACAGAGAAAATGAAGAATACATTTTGGTTTTTTTGCAATTTAATGTTGTTGTTATGTACCCATTGATCAATACTTTTATTGAAGTTTGACAACAGTTGTTTTGTGTGTACCAAAGTTTATACAATTGAAAATATACATTTGAAAATATAAACAAATTGAAAATTCATAACAAATTGAAAATATATACAGTTGCTGTGTGTGGCTCTGATAACTTGGATGAATTTAGTTGCTTATTGTTTATTCTTTCTTTTTTTTTTTTTTGGAATTATGCTTATTGTTTAAAGGAAAAAATCCAATCCACAAACCACTCGCATATCCGCGAACCCTACCTGCATAAACCATAACCCGCACTGTGGGCGGTTGCTGGTTGAATTTTCCCCAAATTGCAGACATGCAGGTGGGTTCAAACCGATTCATAAACCGTCCAAAATCGAACCGCGACCACCCCTAGTTTGAATCCAAAACTTTGGATTTCATTAAGAACACACCATTTAAGTAACATATTATGATACTAATTTCTTTATTATTTATTTTTATTCTTATTGGTCTAAATTGTATATATATATATGGGAGAGGCTTTTCTCCAGTCCCTTATGTGTTTTAGAACATACTGTTGGGCCCGTGGGGCTTACCAGGGTCTCGTTTTGATGATCTGAACTGTACAATGTGTAGAGCTTGTCCAGTACTTTATGCTTGCAAAAATTCACGTTGATTGGATATCGTTAGCCCCTTAATCGGAACACATTTTGTTAATAATTTATTTTTTAAATTATATTTACCATTGACAAAAATGTATTCCGATCAACGGGTTACTGATATCCGATAAACGTGACATTTTGCAAGCATAAGTACTGAATGAGCTTCAAATCATTGAAACAAAAGCCATGATGGCCTCCACAGACCCAACATTACGCTCCAGTCCACTATGTGAACCGGCGAGAAGCCTCTCCCTATGTATATACTATTATATATGTAAACAACTCACTTTAATCTCTTGAAGCCTACTCTCTACTTTTGCCAAGTGGATTTTTTTTGTATCAAAAAAGCAAAAAAAATTATAAAGTAAAGTGCACAAAATTTGAACATCATTACCATTTGATCAACAAACACTACATCTATATACTAAGGCAGGAAGTTTTTTGAAAATGTATCAAAATGTCTAAGAGATACATTTTGTTTCAATGGCTGAGATTATACTTACCATGTATCTAAGGGTTAAGATGATTCTTTGTTTTTGCTTCCTCTCCTCTCCTCCCTCCCAAAAAAAAAAAAAAAAAAAAGTCTTTTCAAAGTTTTCACTTACTCTCTCTAGCAGTTTGCTTTAAAAGAAGCCGAATGGCGAACTAAGGTGGGCTCAGCCCCGAGGCCCAAGAAAGTAAATATATAAATAGAAGAACATCAGCCAAAAAAAGGTATGTAGGAACTACTACACTTAAAATACAAGTAATCCAGAGAGTAGATACTGACCTGCCCGTCGGAGTGCTAATTCCAGCACCCCTGACAGGAGTGTTGATTCCTTTTCAGGTGGCTAGTTGAGGATCACGAGCGTCCCCCAGGATCAGAAGAGTATTTCCAAATCACTTCTCCACAACGTACATAAACAATACCGATCCTGAAACATCCACAAGACCTGCATATCCATATGCCACTAAGACCAACCTTATGTCATTTTCCTTCATTTCATTTCTAGTTCATATATGCTACTCAATTCATGAGTTAAATTCGTTATTTTTCAACAACCAAAATGAGACTACAACTCAATGATTTTTTAATTATGCAAAACTCACATAAACACTTCAAACCTGCCATTTTACGGATATTTCGTCCGAATGAATCAGCACCCATTTATATATAAAATTTCGAGTCTTTCACCCAGGACACTCCGGCCAACTTGCTTTAAATGGAGTTCATCTCCTTTCTCTTCCCAAACAAATATATATATATATATGTAATGTATTTATAAAAATAATCACATATGGAGTACATCCCCTTTCTCCTCCCAATGAACATACATATACGATGTATTTACGACATTGTCATATTCAATGACACCAACAATGGATTAGCATTAAATCGCCTAATCCTCATGTAATTTCTACAACAATCATAGTTATCCTCCACCGATAGCCCAATGCAATTATTTCTAAAGAGATGTTCAATATCAAAATAAATAGTTTATTCAAAACTTCCATAGGTGAGATAATACATATCCAATATCACCATTTATAATCACAACCTTCCAATTTCACGTTTTCAATGTTAATCCCGATTATTTATGCAAAATAATGATTTAATCAAATTAGGGAAAAAATCCCCCTTTTAACAAATATCAACCCAAATACCAAACACAACTACTCTGGTACAACATGATCCTATATTCAAGCCTCACACTCATTTACCTCATGCTCATCAAAAATCCCTCTTTTCCATATAACACTCAAATCTTAGATTTGTCCAAACTACAACCAAATCTCATCATCTATACACAATAGCAAATAACTAAGCCAAAAATCATATTAGAGTGTAGAAAATCCCTACCTCAAGTATTGAAGAAGAATAGAAATGAAACTCCAAAATTTACGGTGTCGAAACTCGATCTCCATTGCACACAACGAAGCCCTCGAGAAGTTATACAACTTTGGTGAAGAACTTAGGTCTAAAACCCAATGGATTTGAAGAAATCAAAGAGAGAAGATGACTTCTAGAGAGAAAAGTTCTAGATCTGGAATTCTGGAGAGTTTTAGAGAGAGAGAGATCTGAAAAAAAGTGATCGAAAACATCAACTTTACGGACTGATATAACATGGTCCACTTGGGCGTGGAACTCCCTGCTCGAGCGTCAGACACAGACTCCCGCTTGAGGGTGCAAAAATCCGCTCGAGCGTCGAATACACCTTTCCAGTACTTTTGTAGACAGGTCAAAGTGTAGGGACCAAACATTCTCTGCTTGAGCGGGGAAATGGACGCTCGAGCGGACAATCAACTTCGAATGCATTTTTCCTTTTTCCTCTGAGGGGCGCTACCCCTCGACCTCGCCAGGGCCCAGTCGAAGTAGCAAAACGTGAAAAAAGAATCGAAATCGGGATCGCTACAAAAATCCTATAGTGACTGGAAACAGATAGATGCAAATGGAGTATGGAAATTTGGGGGAAATTTAAAAATTGTGACATTTGGAAAGCATTTTATGCGAAAGAATTCAGAACCATTCACAGGTTCCTTGACAAGGAACTTGTCAATAGGCGAAAAATTTTTGAATGCTATAACCGCTGACCTCAATTCTAATAATAAGGTTAGGAATTAATGATAGTGACATATATCCATGATTATTTTATTATGTTTGAGCGAAAAGAATTGACTTATTTTTATATGTGCTTATTTTCAGTGTAGTTCTTCTTTGAGTATGGTTGTTCGAGCAATTCTTTTAGATAAGAAGCCTGAAAAAGTGCCAATAGTAAGTTGTTAATGTCCTCAGTGCCTTAATTAGATTATTTAATGAGAAAATCAATCATGTAATCAGGCTTGGGGAGGTGGGGGAAGTATCTCCAGTCTTGTATAATCTATACTATGGTGCTCCATCATGGGATGTCGAGTGTCCAATCCACATAAATTGCAATAATGCTCTTTTTCTTATAACAGCTGATGGAGTCTGTGTTAAGTAAGGTTATGGAAGAGTTTGAGCATCACATTGCAAGCCAAACCGAGTTGGTATGTTGTTATTAGTACCATTTGTTTTAGTTTTAAAGAAGATACTAAAGTGCTCAGGGAGATGTTCATCAGCTCTAAAGAATGTTCACACTGTGCATTGACATTAAACAGTTGATAAAGAATTGATGTGTGTAAGAACCATTTAAAAGCATGTTTTAAATAAAAAAATTCTAGCTAATTATTAAATTTATTAGCTATTTATTTTTGTATAATGTAGTTTAACGGAAGAAAAAAACTTCAAAAGATGTGATAGTTTCTCTGGTCAACAAATCCCTCTTGAAACATGGTTCTGGTGATATCCAGGTTTGTTAATCGCCAGATTTACGCGGAAAATTTAGCTATTTTGTTCGGGCACATATTTGATGCATTTCTTTAACATTTTTTAATTAAAATTCAATTTATAGTATGATTTTTTTCTCTCATTTTTGGAATGTTGTAGGTAGAAGAGAAACGTTTCATACGAGTAAAGAGAGAGGAATGCTTTTGTAGAAACCATGTCCCTGATGAGGAATCAGAAAAACAATTTCTAAAACAGAAGATGATATTTGAACAACAGAACAGAGATATTATAGTATGACCTAGCTGCATTGTATTTTCCATCAGTTTTTGTTTATTGTCTTTTATATATGTGCATTAATGTTAATTTGCTTTTCTGTAGGAGCTGAAGTAAACTCTTCACACTACAAAAGCTGGTATGTAGCTCATGCAAATGAAGTTTCACGAGGGCATCCACAATGTTGGTAGGTATTTAGATTGATTCTTGTGATCGTTGCTGGTTTTAATAGATTATTAACTATTTATTTATTTATTTTATGCAGGTGGAGTTGGGTTTCTTCAATGTTAATTTGCAATATTTTTCTTTTCTTCAATATTTTTCCATTAGTTTTTGTTTATTGTCTTTTATATATGTGCATTAATGTTAATTTGCTTTTCTGTAGGAGCTGAAGTAAACTCTTCACACTACAAAAGCTGGTATGTAGTTCATGCAAATGAAGTTTCACGAGGACATCCACAATGTTGGTAGGTATTTAGATTGATTCTTTTGATCGTTGTTGGTTTTAATAGATTATTAACTATTTATTTATTTATTTATTTTATGCAGGTGGAGTTGGGTTTCTTCAATATTCAAAGGATTTTTTTTATCTCATTTTAATTTCTTGCCTTCATAGGTTTGCACATTCACGGCCTTGCCTGTGTAGCTTCTGGATATCACAAAGTTCTTGAGGAAAACCACAAACTATATAATCAAGTGCAGGACCTTAAGGGTAACTTTACTAGTTTCCTAAAAGTCTAGCAATCACACTCGCTTTTAAATTCTATCCAAGTCATGAAATGGATTGAATACATCTTTGTTTTTACTTACTTAGGAAGTATTAGGGTTTATTGTCGAGTTAGACCCTTCTTGGGTGGGCAATCAAAGTATTTAAGTAGTGTGGAACATATAGAAAAGGAAACAATTACTATTACTACACCATCAAAGTACAGAAAAAGGGCATAGGTCCTTCAACTTCAACAAAGTTTTTAGGCCATCTGCAACCCAAGGTTTGTGAGGTTTTGACTTTGGGCTTTTATGGATCCTTACTTTTTAGAATTTCTTTAACTCTATCCCTTTACCTTGTATTTCAGCGGAGGTTTTTTCAGATACCCAACCACTGATTCGATTTGTTCTTGATGGGTATAATGTATGTATATTTGCATATGGCCAAATTGGATCAGGAAAAACTTACACAATGGTAAGATATGCTAACAATTATTTTTGAAACATTTATATCATGAGATATTTGTGTAGCCAAAAAAATAATTGGTGGTTTCTTTTTTTAATACACAGAGTTGGCCCACGGATCTTACAGAGCAAAATTAAGGTGTAAATTACACGGCATTGGGCAATTTGTTTCTTTTGGCAGAACAAAGAAAGAACACAGTTAGTTATGATGTTTTTTTAAAGATGATTGAGATATATAATGAGCAAGTTAGAGTTCTACTCATTATTGATGGTCTTAACAAAAGATATCCTTTAATATTGGTTTTATTCCATGCATTTTCAGATTGTCATTCAAGCATATGAATCTTGACAAAAGATATCCTTTAAAATAAACTATTGATATTAAAAAACTAACTAGCATTTAAGACTCGGATTTTGTTTTAGTCTCTCCACACCATTGTCTGCACCTCACGGGATTTCCTTAATCTATTAACACATTAAAAATCCACAACAGTTCCCAAACTGGACTCAATGTACCAGATGCAAGCCTTGTTCAAGTGACATCAACATCTGATGTTATTGATTTGATGAACTTAGGAAACAAATCATGTGGTGGGTGCAACAGCCCTCAATGACCGTAGTAGTCACTCTCATAGGTGTGTGTGGATTTATTCGTCTTATGCTTGCCTAAGCATATCTCTTTTGGTATTTCCGACTTTTACTAGTAATCAATTTGCAGTTGCTTAACTATTCATGTCTAAGGAAGGGACTTGACATCTAGAACTATTCTTCGTGGCTGTATGCATTTAGTTGATCTGGCAGGAAGTGAGTGGGTAAACAAATCTGAGGTTACAGGAGACAGACTAAAAGAGGCGCAACATATAAACAAATCTCTTTCTGCTTTGGGTGATGTGATCTTTTCCCTTGCTCAGAAGAATTCACACGTCCCTTACAGGAGCAGCAAACTCACAAAATTGCTCCAAGACTCACTTGATAAGCCTAGACAAATGCATTTACCACAACATTCACTCTTGTTTCATTGTCTTTTATTTATGTTTTGTGGTTGTATTTTCATTTTAGGAGGCCAGGCCAAGACACTAATGTTTGTTCACATAAGCCCCGAGCTCGATGTTGTAGGAGAAACAATAAGTACACTCAAATTTGCCGAGCGTATTGCCATCGTTGAACTTGGTGCTGCCTGTGTAAACAAAAATAGTGCAGATGTTGAAGAGCTCAAAGAACAGGTCCTTACATTGTCTTTGATTGCATAAGAAAATTTGACTCGTCTTTAGTTCTTTCATTTCACTAAATATTTTGAATTCTAATTTCAAATTGCTAGTCTTAAAGCAGCCTTGGCAAGAAAAGAAGGGCAAGTCGAGCCCATGTAGCACAATGTCCTCAGCTTATCGTCCTAGGCCACAAAATGGAGATATATTGGCTGGATGAATCCAGAGTTGTTACTAGAAATAAAACTAGATTGGTAGCCAAAGATTATAATCAAGAAAAGGGCATTGATTTTGATGAAACTTTTGTACTGTTTGCTAGACTTGAAGCTATTAAAATATTACTTGCTTTTGCATGTTTTAAAGATTTAAATTATATCAAATGGATGTTAGAAGTGCTTTTTTAAATGGGTACATTCTGGAGGAAGTTTATGTTGAACAACCTCTCGGTTTTGAAAATCATAAATACCCGGGTCATGTTTTCAAACTCTCTGAAGCTTTATATGGTTTAAAACAAGCTCCTTGAGCATGGTATAAGAGATTGAGTGATTTTCTACTTGACAAAGGTTTTTCTTGAGGAAAAATAGATACAATTCTTTTTATAAATCCCAAAAAGGAGGATATGCTAATTGTTCAAATTTATGTTGATGATATTATTTTCAGTGCTACTAATGAAAATTTGTGCAAAGAATTTGCTAAAAATATGCAAGGTGAATTTGAAATGAGTATGATGGGGGAGTTAAATTACTTCCTTGGTCTGCAAATTATACAAACAAATGATGGGATCCATTTAAATCAAACGAAATATATCAAGGATCTACTCAAAAGGTTTGAAATGGAATCATTAAAGCTTGCAACAACTCTAATGAGCACATCAATAAAAATCGACAAAAATGAGCAAGGTAAACTTGTAGATGAAAAAAAATATCGAGATATGATTGGTTCTTTACTTTATCTTACTGCAAGTAGACCCAATATAATATTTAGTGTTTGCATGTGTGCACGTTTTCAATCCGTACCTAAAGAATCACACATCACTACAGTCAAACGTATTTTCAGATATCTTGTTAGCACTCCAAATTTGGGATTATGGTATCCGAAGGGAAGTACATTTGAACTTTTTGGTTACTCGGATGCCGACTTTACGAGATGTAGACTTGACCAAGTGGCACTTGTCATGTCTTGGATACTCACTTCTTGGTTTTGCAAAAAACAAAACTCAGTGGCTCTGTCAACTGTTGAAGCAGAATACATTGTCGCCACTGGGTGTTGTGCACAATTGCTTTGGATGAAACAACAACTTCAAGAATTTGGACTTCACTATGATTATATTCCTATAAAATGTGACAACGTAAATGCCTTTAACCTTTCAAAAAATCATATTCAACACTCATGCACTAAATACATTGAAATAAGGCATCATTTTCTAAGAGATCATATATTCAAAGATGACATTGAACTCGAATTTGTGCCTACAAATCGTCAATTAGCTTATATATTTACCAAGTCCCTTAATGAAAAACAATTTTGTTATATTAGAACTGAACTTGGTATGTTAAATACTCATGTATAATAATTATATATAAATAAATAAATAAACATTTTTTTATATAAATCCTCTCTCTTTCTCTCTCTCTCTCTCTCTCTCTTTGCTCTCCCATTCTTCATTCCGTTCTCACTCTCGCTCTCTGTTTCTCTCTCTATTTTCCTATCTCTCTCTCTCACCCACTCTTGCTCCCCTCATCGTCCAACTCTGACTCCGTCACCACCATTATCCATCACTTTCATCACTACCATCATCCACCTAAATCCCTTACCGATCTACTAAGATCCATCACTGCTCTACACAAAACCTTGATCACCGATCTTTGACATCATTTCTGATTCATAAAGTTCAATTACTGATCCATCAAGATCTGTTACTGATCCACCAAGATCCATCACCGATTTACAAAAATTCACCACCAATCTACAAACATTCATCCCTGATCTTCTCCATTCTTTGCGATAATCACCATCATCGCCGATCAAAATGTTAAAATCATTTTTGCACTGTGTTATATTTCTTATCTAGTTGTATGTGCTACAAACTCTTCTTTATTTAATAACCATTGCTTCTACCTAATATGAAGAAATTGTTTTTATTTGTGTTTTCTCTTTTTATGCTAGTGCACTCGGTGTAGTTGTTTATGGCGGGATCTTAATAGCTCTTGGTATTATAAATTGGTAATCTATTTCTTACAATTTGTGTAATTCATAGTGCATTAATTTATGGGAGACTCGTATTATGTAATCTTTTGAGATTAAAAAAAACAAAAAATAAAAATAAAAATAAATCGCGTAATCTTAAGGGCCGTTTGTATATTCTATGCATCATTTAAGGAGGAGTATATATAGTTATCCACTAATTTTTTTTACTCCTTCTCAGCACAAACAATTTTTTTTATATAGCAAAGATCGATAATTTTTTCAAAGAGAAATGCTTGCAATTTTATTTCAGAATAAGAAAATATTACTAGATTACATATAAGGTTTGAGAAGGATTCACAGATTTTTTGCATTTAACTTCTCTCAACAACTTTTCATGAGCCTTCTTTACATGCCTCTCTCTATTTTCGACTTCTGTGAGTCTTGGCATTATAACCGTTGCATAATATTGCACCGTATTCTCCAACTGAGAATTTTTCCTTTCTAGCTCTCTCTTTTCCTGACGAGTATTAGCCAATTGTTGTTTTAACAAGCTCACCTCATCTGTCAATTGCTGATTTTCTTGTATTCTTGCTTGTAGTCATCGAACCATATTGGAAACTGTAGTCATTGTTTGTGTACTAAGAGCCATAGTGTTATTAATAGCATCAATATCACTACGATTACCAAAAATCCTAGGACTCTCATTTACTGGAATCACATACGATTGCAAAATAAATTGCCTGAATTACAGGCACCTCAATCATGTCCGAACCATTGATGGCTACACATAAAGTAAACAATTTCTTTTCCTCTAAAACCACTTGAAAATTTCGTATATTTGCATATTATCTTTGTCACTTTTATACACTCCATCGATCTAATAATCGATGCATATTGTAACGCCCCAAAATAAATATAATAGACTCATCTCAAAAGCGGAAGTATAATTGAAACAACATGCTTTCATTAATCAGAGTTTAACTTAAAAAAGGTGACACATGCGATATACATTCATAAATAACTCATTCTGAATCTACAACATGTGTTGCAAGTAGTAGATTGAATGAAAGCTAAACAAATACTCATATGCCCTAAAGGCTTACATCTTTCCAAGATCGTGCTTGGTTGCAACAAAATGAGTCATAAGCTCAGTACAAATAAAGCCCTAGGCTTGTGAAAAGGTAAATACAAAATAAACAAATCTAAGTCCTTCGTGGAGGCATATCATTAGTATTTGAAAATGGTTTTTCCCAAGTAAGGTGAGCCAAAGCCCAATACAAACAATCCAGCACAATATATGAATCTTAACAAAGATGTAAGTATGATATGCATATACAATGCCCATGGTAAACTCATTCGTATACTTACAAGATCATAATATGCCAAGTGTCTTAATTCATTTCATGACAATTCATTTCACCTCAATTCATGAGTCAAATCATTGTTATCCAGACAACCCAACTGAGGCTACAACTCAATGGTTCCCTAATCAATATAACCATTACACGAATACTTCAATTTGCCATTTTACAGAAATTTTATTCGCGGGAATCGGCACTCATATATACATGCGATTTTCAGGACTTTCACCCTAGACACACATGCCAACTTAATTCAATGGAGTCCATTCCCTTTCTTCTCCCAAACATGCAATACATCTCTTTTCTTCTCCCAAATATCATATATATTCAATGCATTAAAACACGGTCATATTCAATAACAATAGTTAAGAGATTAGTTTTCATTCACCTAATCCTTATGCAATTTCTACAACAATCATAGCTATCCTCCACCGATAGCCCAAAACAGATATTTTCAAATCGATATACAATCTCTAAAACAGATAAATTATCCAAATTTCCATAGATGAGAGTTAATACACATCCAACTCCACCATTTATTTAAACATTTATCTAATTTCATATTTCCAATACCAAATTCATTATTTAAACAAAATAATTATTTGAAACATTTAAAGGCAAAATCCCATTTTCTAACCCCTCTTTTGATTTTAAACCATAACCCTAGGTTTGTCTAAAATCCTTCAAATCCCAGCATTTCTTACACAATCAACCAATAACTAAGTTAAAATCGTAGGAGAGTGTAAAAAGTCCCCACCTTAAAGTTAGAAGATGAGCAAAGCAAAGGAGAAAACCTCAAAGACACCGAAATAGTCCTTTCTTCAGATCAAAATAAAGCTCTTGAGATGCTCAACCTCTTTCCTAAAGACACTAGGGTAGAGAATCCAATGGATCTAGGTGAAAATGTAGAGAGAATGTGAGTTCTAGAGAGAGAAGCTCAAGATCTAAGGTTTTGAAATGTTTTAGAGAGAGAAAGAAATGAAAAAGTGATGAAAAATGTAGCTGTTATAAAATGATATACGCACTGTCCGCTCGAGCGTAAGAGTTAACGCTCGAGCATCAGACACAAAAGCTATTTCTCTCGAGCCCAAGAAGTGATGCTCGAGCGCAGAATGCACACTCCTAGTAGTTTTGCAAACAACAGACCAACGCTCAAGCGCAAGAAGGGCTGCTCGAGCTGAACCCGCTCGAGTGCAGAAAGATTCGCTCGAGTGTAGAATACACTCTCCCAGTAGTTTTCCAAACCTGCAAACTACTGAGAGTTCACAAAGCCCGCTCAAACGCAAGAAGTGTCATTCGAGTGAAGAAGTAGAATTCTAGGCAACAAGAGTTTGGAAACCAACCAACCAACTTGTCCCAAACGCAACCAACACAATCCTAAAACCAAATTTAAGGAGATACAAGGGAAGTAAGATATAAACAACAACATGGAACCAAGAAACTCGAGTCCAAGATATAAAAGAGTCGAGTTAAAACCGAAATCGCTATAACCTCCATCCCTTAAAGAATTCCGTCCCCGAAATTTCAAATCAAGTTTTAAAACTTACTTAAAACCTATTATAGCCATAATGATAATCATTCAATTCTATAACCATGACCCATTCTTCGGTCCTTCAATCCCATCAACATGGTAAACGAATTCTCAATACTGAACACACAATTCATATTTTCAAAACATATACAATGCTTATAATAAACTCGCATTTCCAAAACATAAACAACATATACAATGTTTTCATATGTCCAAAACATATACAATGTTGTCATATTTCATTAACACAACAAAATCTCAATACATGATTAAGCATCAACAAATAAGTCTGGGTACTTCTCACGGACTTCCAACTCACGTTCCCAAGTTGCTTCCTCCACCCCGTGATGTTTCCACAATACCTTAACCAAGGGAATGATCTTACCTCACAAGACTTGGTCCCGAGTATCCAAGACTCTCACCGGTCTCTCCTTATACGAGACAACCTCATCTACCTCTAGGTCAGTCCAATCCAACATGTGCGATGGATCCGGCTCATACTTTCGAAGCATGCTAATATAAAACACATCATGAACCCTAGAAAGCTATGACGGTAAGGCCAAACGGTAAGTTACCTCTCCGATCCGCTCAAGGATCTCAAAAGACCCAATGAATCAATGGGACAACTTTCCACTCTTTCCAAACCTCATCAAGCCCCTCCTAGGTGATATCTTCAAGAATACATGGTCTCCCACCTCAAAAGACAAAGGTCTCCTCCTACGATCGGCTTAACTTTTCTAGCGACTATGAGCCGTAACCAACCTCTTACGGATAAGTGTAACTTTCTCCGTCGTCTCCCGGACTAACTCTGGATCCAACATAGGTGCATCACCAACCTTGGCCCAATACACAAGTGATCTACACGGTCGGCCATACAAGGCCTCAAACGATGCCATGCCAATGCTTGATTGGAAACTGTTATTATAAGCAAACTCCACTAAGGTAAATGCATCTTCCATGACCCCTTAAAATCGAGGACACAGTCCCGAAGCATATCCTTAAGGATCTGAATGGTACGCTTAGACTGCCGTCAGTCTAAGGATGATACGCAGTGCTAAAGGTCAGTCTCGTGCCCAAGGCACTCTATAGGCTCTACCACAACCAAGCTGTAAAACGCGTCTATTCGAAATAATCGTCACAGGGACCCCGTGCAACCTCACTATGTACCTAATGCAAAGGTCGGCAAGATAATCTATTGAGTCACTCACATGCATAGGTATAAAGTGTGCTGACTTGGTCAACTGGTCAACTACCACCCAAATTGCATCACTACCCCGTTGAGTCCTCGGAAGGCTCACAACAAAATCCATCGTGACATGCTCCCACTTCCACTAGGCTATATAGGCAAGGGTTGCAACAAACCTGCTGGCCTTTGATGTTCGGTCTTCACTTCTTGACAAGTAAGACACTTAGACACAAACATAGCCACATCCTTCTTTATTTCCCTCCACCAAAATTGGCGACAAAGGTTGTGATACATCTTTGTGCCTCCCGGATGCACCGCAAGGCGTGAATGGTGAAACTCTTCGAGTACTTCTTCTCGGCAAGACTCCAGCACAAAAAGACGGTCAAAGTATCTAATACTCGAGTCGAAGTACACGTTCAAGCCTCTTTCTACCTTCCTACTGGAAATTTTCTCCTAGAGAGATTCTACCTCAAGGTCACCCTTCTGTGCTTTTATCACTCGGTTCACAAGTGTAGGTTGTGCAACTACCGAAAACAAAGCTGCAGACTCAACAGACTTGCCAAGACGCAAGTCAAACTCCCCAATAGCACCTAACATCTCACATTCCCGGATGGGAATACATGCTACACTGCTAATGGATTTCCAACTTAGTGCATCGGCCACAATATTGGCTTTTCCGGGATGATAGTGTAACTCAAAGTCATAGTCTTCTATGAACTTCATCCACCTCTTCTGCCTCAAATTCAAGTCTTTCTATGTAAACAGATATTTCAAACTCTTATGAATAGAAAACACTTCAAACTTCTCACCATACAAATAATGCCTCCAAATCTTTAAGGCAAAGATCACTGCCACTAACTCTAGGTCATGAGTAAGGTAGTTCCTCTCGTGTGTTTTCAACTGGCATAAGCCATAAGTTACTATCTTCCCATCTTGCATCAAAACACAATCCAAGCCTTTTCGGGAGGCATCACAATACATCGAATAACGCAAACCCCTCTCTGAAATAATCAAAACTGGAGCAGTGGTAAGTCTAACCTTAAGCTCTTAGAACGACTTCTCACAGTCTCACTCCACACAAACTTAGCTTCTTTCCTCGTCAATCTAGTCAATGATGAGGCTAATCTAGAGAAATCCCTCACGAACCGACAGTAGTATCCGGCCAACCCCAAAAAACTAAGGATCTCAAAAGCATTCTTAGGTTGTTCTCAATCTTGTATTGCCTCTATCTTAGATGAATCTCCAACCATCAATTCCCCAAATACCACATGGCCTAAGAACTTAACTTCCCTCGGCCAAAATTCACATTTCCCAAACTTAGCATATAATTTATAGGCTCTAAACAACACAAGTACCACTCGCTCTCCTCCTTAGAGGGTGAGTAAATCAAGATGTCGTCCACAAAGACAACCACGAAGCGGTCTAGGAACTCACAGAAGATCCGATTTATCAAATCTATACACACAGCTGGTGCATTGGTTAGCCCAAAAGGCATCACTAGAAACTTGTAATGGCCATACCATGTACGAAATGTCGTCTTTGTGATATTCGCCTCCCTTACTCTCAACTAGTGATAACGCGATCTCAGGTCTATCTTAGAGAAGCAACAGGACCCTTTCAACTGATCAAACAAATCATCTATATGAGACATTAAGTACTTGCTCTTAGCAGTTACCCGGTTTAACTTCTGGTAATCTATACAATGTCGCAATGCACCATCTTTCTTTTTGGCAAAAAGAGCCGGTGCTCTCTAAAGTGAAGTACTAGGGCAAATAAAACTCTTATCTAACAATTCCTGGAGTTGAATCTTCAATTCACTCAACTCAGCAGGTGCAAATCTATACGGTGCTATAGAAATCAGTGTCGTGCCAGAGACTAAGTCAATAGAGAACTTGATCTCTCAGTGAGGTGGTAAACTAGAAAGATCATCTGGAAAAATATCCGGGTATTTACAAACTACCCTTGGCAACTCAACTCGGACTTCATCATACTCAGTACTTAAGAAATTGGCAAGAATGCAACTAAGCTCACTCTACCCGCGCGGATCATACACCGGTGATAAGACTCTATCCATCCGGTCTCCCAAGAAATAAAAGCACTCACCGCTCAAGGTATATACAGTAATTCTCTAACGGTAGCAGTCTATAACAACCCGATAGGATGACAATTAGTCCATACCCAATATAATGTCAAAACTAGACATATCAATCAATACAAATGCAAAAGAAAGTCAACGACCGACAACCTCTATGTCACAACCCCAACACCCCTGCTTCAAAATAACCTCACCACCAATAGGTGACTCTAAACATATAGGAGATGCTAACTGAGCCAACTCTAACCCCAAAACCGATGCAAATGCAGATGAGATAAATGAATAGGATGCACTCATATCAATCAACACATTAGCAATAGAATTGTAAGACAAGAAGGTAAGGCCATGGTACTAGATCTAGCACAGTAACAGCATACATACGCCCTATAGGTCTCTGCTCAACCTACTCACCTCTTGGAGCATAAGCCTAATGAACTGACTAAGCCGAAAAGGCTCTCTGATTGGCCCTCAAGGCCTGTGTTGACTACGCAGGCCGGTGGCCCTGTGTCTGTCTCGAACTAGACGCACTGGGTGTGCCACCCAACTGAGGGCAAAATCTCTTCATATGCCCCACCTACCCACACTGATAACAAGTGAGTGGCTTCTCTCTCCCTTGACTCTGGCTTTGAGAATGAGCCAAGGACGATGCAGACCGTTGCTCTCCTCCTCTCTACGAGCAAGCTGGAGACTTGTGGCCCAATAGACCACACTTGTAACAAGTAAAATCTCCCTGACCACCTCTCCCAAAACCCGAATCGGCATTGGAAAGGTAGATCTCAACTATACTCCCTGGGACTGCTGTGGGGTAGGACCCCTCTGCCTCTTACTGTCCCCATCAATATCCTGACTCCTTCTAGAGCCCCTAATCCTCTCCTCCTCCATCTGCGTCACGGTCTCTAGATGAGCTGTCGCCTCTACAAGGCGTCCATAATCTCTAATCATGAATCCGGTCACTTTAAACATGAGCCCGGTCCTCAACCTTTTCTCAAACTCCAAACAACAGCGCTCCTCTGTCGCCATTAACTCTGGTATAAACCTAAAGAGGCTAGTAAATATGGCCTCAAACTCGGCCACAAGAGTGTTCAACTGCACCATCTTGGAAAACTGGTCTCTCAACTTCTCTCTAACCGTGGGAGGTAGAAACTTGTCCTGGAAGGCGCTGACAAAAGCCTCCTAAGTCACTCCAATGTGCCCATGCGTATACTTCTACCACTGATCCGCATCTCTCTTCAGCTAGAAGGATGCTAAGGTCACTCTCAACTAGTCGTCCTTGATGCCACACATCTCGAATGTCTTCACTATTTGCTCTAACCACTTATCTGCCTTCAGTGGTTCCTTGGGATCACCTATAAACTCATCTGGATTCGACTGAAAAAACTCTCGCTTCAGAAACAATGGCCCTGCCTCAGCTACTTGAGCCTGAACTTGATTCTCAGCCTTGAGAATGTCCATAGACTCCTATAATGCTCTGGTCATTTCGCAGGCTAAGGTGCCCATCACATGTTGACCAATTGGTTCGGTTACATTGGCCTGACTAACCCCTTCTTCTGGTAAAGACACCTCATGCCTTCTAGGCCTACCACACCTACCACCACCACGTCCACGTCCTCTCTATCAAGCGAGACAAACCCAGTGATAATAACCACTTCCCACAAACCCAAAGTATTCAAACCCAGTACGCTCTGATACCATGTTGTAACACCCCAAAATAAATACGATAGACTTATCTCATAAGCGGAAGTATAATTGAAACAACATGCTTTCATTAATCAGAGTTTAACTTACAAAATGTGATACATGTTTAACTTACAAAATGCTTTCATTTTCATCCTGAATCTACAACATGTGTTACAAGTAATAGATTGAATGAAAGCTAAACAAATACTCATATGTCCTAAAGGCTTATATCTTTCCAAGACTGTGTTTGGTTACAACAAAATGAGTCATAAGCTTAGTACAAATAAATCCCTAGGCTTGTAAAAGGTAAATACAAAATAAATAAAAGTGAGCCTTCAACTCCACAATCCTTCCAAGTTAAGTCCTTGGAGAAGGCATATCACCAGCATTTGAAAATGATTTTTCCCAAGTAGGGTGAGCCAAAGCCCAGTACAAACAATCTACCATAATATATTAATCTTAACAAAGATATAAGTATGATATGCATATACAATGCCCATGGTAAACTCATTCGTATTCTTACAAGATCATAATATGCCAAGTGTCACATCTCAATCCATTTTATCTTAATTCATTTCATGACAATTCATTTCACCTCAATTCATGAGTCAAATCCATTGTTATCCAAACAACCTAACTGAGGCTACAACTTAGTGGTTCCTTAATCACTATAACCATTACAAGAACACTTCAATTTGTCATTTTACGAAAATTTTGTCTACGAGAATCGGCACACATATATACGCGCGGTTTTCGGGACTTTCACCCTGGACACACATGCTAACTTAATTCAATAGAGTCTATCCCTTTTTTTCTTCCAAACATGGAGTGCATCCCCTTGCTCCTCCCAAATATCATACATATGCAATGTATTAAAACATGGTCATATTCAATGACAACTGTTAAGATATTAGTTTTCATTTACCTAATTCTCATGCAATTTTTACAACAATCATAGCTATCCTCCACCGATAGCCCAAAACAGATATACAATCTCCAAAACAGATAAATTATCCAAATTTTCATAGGTGAGAGGTAATACACAACCAACTCCACCATTTATCTAAACATTCATCTAATTTCATATTTCTAATACCAGTTTCATTATTTAAACAAAATAATTATTTGAAACATTTTAAGGAAAAATCCCATTCTCTCCCAAATCCAACCTATGTGTCAAAATCAACAAATTCAACACAACACATCCTCATATCTATACCCATAACCATTTTCAATACCTTCATTTGAAAACCCATTTTTCAATTTTAAACCAAAACCCTAGGTTTGTCTAAAATCTCTCAAATCCCAACATTTCTTACACAATCAACCAATAACTAAGTTAAAAATCATAGAAGAGTGTAGAAAGTCTCTACCTCAAAGTTAGAAGATGAGCAAAGCAAGGAGAAAACCTCAAAGACGCCAAAACTGACTTTTGTATGGATCAAAATGGAGCTCTTGAGATGCTTTACCTTTTTCCCAAAGACACTAGGGTAGAGAAACCAACGGATCTAGGTGAAAATGTAGAGAGAATGTGAGTTCTAGAGAAAGAAGCTCAAAATCTAGGATTTTGAAATGTTTTAGAGAGAGAAAGAGATTAAAAAGTGATGAAAAATGTGGCTGTTACGAACTGATATACGCACAGTCCGCTCAAGTGCAAGAGTTGACACTCGAGCGTCAAACACAAAAGTTGTTCCGTTCAAATGCAAGAAGTGATGCTCGAGCACAGAATGCACACTCCTAGTAGTTTTACAGACAACAGACTAACGCTCGAGCATAAGAAGGGCCGTTCGAGCTGAGCCCGCTCAAGTATAGAATACACTCTTCCAATAGTTTTGCAAACTTGCAAAATACTGAGAGTTCACAAAGCCCACTCGAGTGCAAAAAGTGCCGCTCGAGCAGAGGAGCAGAATTCTGGGCATGAGTTTGGAAACCAAGCAACCAACCTGTCCCAAACGCAACCACAACAATCCTAAAGCCAAATTTAAGGAGATACAAAGGAAGTAAGATATAAATAACAACATGGAACCAAGAAACCCGAGTCCAATATGCAAAAATGTCGAGTTAAAACTGGAATCGCTGTACATATCTACTCAAATCTCTTGTTTGTCAACATTTTTGGGCATCGTTGCACCATTTTTCAGGCAATGATACAAAATACCTAAAATGATCACAAGAAGACATAAGAAACATTATTATATTTTTAGCAGCTCACATTATTTTCTCCAATGTGTTTGTATGCTTTTCGATTTGGGCATGTTTTTCGATTTGGGCACTACAAATTTTCTTCTTTATAAACCCTTCTTCTCTCCATTTTTTATTTTGATGATGTCAAAGAGAGAGAAAAATATGATTTTGACTTTCTATGCATGTGCTTTAATTATATGTTTCAGAGTTATCAAATATTTTGTTGATTTTAATTTTGTGTCAAATACATACGTGTATTGCCATCATCAAAAAGGGGGAGATTGTTAATCCTGTTGTTTAATTTTGATGATGTTTAAAATATTAATTGAGAAATTGTAAATAATATACATATTTTATATTATTTGACACAAAATATTATCTGTTTAAAATATATATTGTATGATACATTTGTTATAAATATCATTTAAATAAAAATATTTTAAAAAATTTTACTATTCATATTTTGAATAATTTGGTTGGTCAATATTTATCTTTTGACAAATTTAATGTGATTGTCTTTTTTGAATAAAATTGTATTATATCCTTTTGATACATATTGCACCGAATTCAAATTAATTTTGCATCTTATTGTATGTAGGACACACCCATGTATTGCGTATCATGAGCAACTATTTTATATCTTTTAAATATATTATGTAATATAATATAATATATTACTAGGTAGGCAATGCATACTTTACATATATATATATATATATATATATATATTATAATAAAAAAGAAGAAAAAGATTGAGTAAATCATTTCATATTTGGCCTGTTTCAATTCAAAGTTTTGAATATTATAATATAATATTTATAATGTTCAACTTGCCTACAAGAGAAAAAGATGGTTCCATGTTTGAAAAAAAGAAAAAGATAGTTGTACTTTTATCATCATTTCAATCATTATCTTTTACTGTCTATTTGAAATCAAGGAGTATCAGGAGCATCTGTTCTGTTAAGAGCTCTGTCAACGGACAGATTTCTGGGTATAAATAGAAGTGTTTTGTGTGAAGAAAAATAGAAAACTTGAAGAGAAAAAATCTATGTACTCCAAAATTCTGAGTGTATTTTGTACTCTACTTTTTCACTTTCAGATCTAAGTGTTGTCTTTGTTCTTACACTTTCATATATACTCTTTGTGAGAAAATTATTGTAAAAGAGGGTTAAAGTATCTATTATTTTTATTCATTATTTTGTGAGAGAAATTCTGTAACGGTGAGGCATTTATTGTTGAGTGAGGCTCAACAGATAAGAGTAAGACTTATGTAAAATCCATAAGCTTGGTAAAGCTTTGGTGCTCAATTGATTTATTTTGATAGTGAAGAAATTCTCGAGGAGGATCTTTGAGGAGTGGACGTAGATCGGCTTGTTGAACCACTATAAATCTCTGTGTTTGATTTTCTTTCCCTATCTTCTTTATTTTTATATTGATTATTATTGCTTCGTTTTTATTTGTTAAAATTTGAATATTTAGGTTAATATATTTAACATTGTGAAATTATTTTTAATAACTCAATTCACCCCCATCTTGGGTTGCCTACCTAGGATAACAGTGAGGTAAGTATAAAATCATGTCAAACATTGTATGTATTTTATTTATATAAGATTTTTTTTAATCTTTTGAATATTTTATTTATATTTGTTAGGAAAAAAGAAAAGAAAAGGCCAACCCAATGTTTAAGGGAAAAGAAAATGTGGTTTCTTTTGACAAGAGAATGACAAATGCATCTCAAGTGGTATATATTCTTTTTAAAAAAATATAAAGCAAAACTAATCAAAATTTTGAATAGTTAAAAGCTATGACTGTATAAAATGAATTTGTTATTTTATGTTATTTTTGTAGAATGATTATAATATGTTTTCTTATAACTTGCTATTATTTGTATGTGTTTTTCAAATTTATTTATTTTTATTTTGCATGGATATATGTGCATTTATAATGTACCATCCACAAGTTGCTACTTATATGAAGAGAATAGGGAAAAAAGAAATGAAGGAATAAAGAAAAAAATATATAATAAAAAGAGAAACTAAATAAGATAAGTTCTAAATTCTTATTTATTTTTTTAACAAAAAACAAAATGCATGAAGAAAGAACGAAAGAAATAAAGATAACACTATTAAAGGTATAAAATAAATAAAATATAAAGCAAAATTAAGAGAAAAGAAAGAAACAAGAAGATATTTTCATTTCAAGCACATAGTATTCACATATTTTGCACGAATGATAAAAATATTTTCATTTTGGGCACAAAATGATAATGTAATATCAAAAGCTGCACTAGCCCAACGAACTTCGCGAGAGCGTGAAAAAAATGAAAAGTCATACTTTGAATTTCAATGCTTGCAACGAGAACAAAAGGGATCAAAAGAATGTATTCAACCAAGGCAACCTTCTTTAATACCAATTCATCGCAATCGTGCTTGCCTAGAATGGGAAACAATAACGAAAGATTCTCATTTGGCACAAAAATGAACAATGGTTACTCATCATCTACATGTTCGTTTTCTATGCCAAGCACATGTCTAATCTTGAAATAAATACTTTTACTCCTACCGTTTTGTTTTATAGAATTTTATTTATACACAAATATTCATAGGTCTACTCCTATAATCGATTTCTTCAAGAAGATCTATGTATTAATGATGAATTAGAAGATATACCTGTGAATACATCAATTGATGCCTGGGCACACAAAGATTCTTGCTGCCATTATCTTGGCAAGATGGATGTATTATGTTCTTATTGTTCAGCCTTACATTGAATGGAAGAAAAATTGACAAAATCATCTATGAAGCGTCCCTTATTCAGAAGTTACTGTTTGGAAGGAATGATTAGGCTACCTCTACTTATTACACCTCTTCCACCACTTCAAGCGTTGTATGATAGGAATAATGATCAATCAAAATCCTTTCGAAGTTATACTCGAGTATACAATGTAGCCAATGCTTTTACGAGTCTTGGTGCTATATTGGATCCTAGAGTACTTAGTGGAAGGGTCCCTACATCATTCACAATTCATGGGGAATTGTGACATCGAACAAGATCACTTCAACCAAAACTAGGGCAAAATGCGAGTTATGCTCAACTATATATCTATGACCTTGATTCAGCTTTAAAAATTCGTAATCGTAGAAATCCTAACTTGAGAAGGGATGTTTTCAAAACTATTCAGGATAGTTTGTTGCAAGTCAATGCATTTGTAGATAAATTTCTCCAGGCTCGTGCCATTTTAAATCAATTAGACTTGGCAGGACACAATTTACCTGCTCATCTTCATTATAATTGAACAATTGATTGACATCGGTATAACCTACCAACTGTAGATGAGATTGTGATTGTAATATTAGGTGATGGAACAAAGATAAGTGGAATAAAAGATATTATCTTACGTTTCCGAGGAAATAATGAGTTGATGCAAATTAATGAATGTCATTCAGCATAATTGCCATTAAATTATGTTTTATTATTTCCATATGGTGAGCTTGGATGAGAACCTGAGTAGAAATTGTGGAACGTTCAGTATGATCGACCTTCAATTGATCGACTTACTCAAATGGATTTTTATAGTTATCGTTTATTTGAACGACCCACAGAGTATTCAATAATTTTGAGAGCTGAGAAACTATTTCAAGAGTTTTTGGTAGATGCTTGGGCCGCAACTAAGCAAAATTGATTGACATGCAACAAGCTTAATCAAGGGAAATTTCGGGTTAAGCTTCACCAAGAGTTGTCAAATATTGATCCAGATTATGTGTGACCTGGTCAAATTGGTAAAAGGTTTGTTTTGCTATCTTCATTTAGTGGTAGTCCTAGACATATGTTTGAAATCTTTCAAGATTTAATGGCTATCACGTGATACAACCAACACCTATATATGTTTCTCACCATGATTGCAAATCCCAACTGGCCATAAATTATGTCATGACCCAAATCCGCCCCTAAAAGTTTGGTTTATAACTAACCAGTAATTACACAATTACTTACGGCCTTATACAGAAAACAAATATTTTTAATAATGGGGCCTTAAGCGGAAGCAAATAGTATAAATAACGTCTATTGAACATTACTTAAATGATCAGGATAAACTCTCATATACATATCATGATTTCCAAATGTAACTTATATATGCGTAGGAGTCATCAACATTAATTTTACATATTCACAAACCCATTTACAAAAACCAAACAAAAGACTTAACATAAAACATAACACCAAAAAGACAAAAGCTCCATCTTGGAAGCTTGGCATGACAGGTCCACATAGACAATTCCTGAGGCTGACTCTAAGGCTGATCTCCCTACTGATCACCTACATACACATAAAATAGGGAGTGAGCGAAGCTCAATGAGTAATAACAATTCAAAGGGTTAATAAATGAGTTTGAATCAAAGAAAGTATTTAACATAAAACCATAAGTTTTCAGAAGTAAAAACGATCAATAGTTTTCTTCATATTCAAATTTGACAATCGGTCTCGGGTCCAACATGATACGGAGCGACCTCAGGTCGAACCATATAGAACAACCTCAAGCCCAATTATACAAGACAACCTCGGGCCCAAACATACAAAACAACCTCAGGTCTAATATGCAAAATGGCCCCGACCCAATCACATCACAAAACGACGTTATGCCCAACATATTATAGAACAGCATCGGGCCCAACATATTACAGAATGGCCTCAGGCCCAATCATATTACAAAATAGCCTCGGGCCTAATCATATTACAGAATGGTCTCGGGCCCAATCATATTATAAAATGGCCTCGGGCCCACCATATTACAGAACAGCCTCAGGCCCAATCATATTACAAAATGGCCTTGGGCCCAATCATGTTCCAAAACGGCCTCGGGCCCAACATATTACAAAATGGTCTCGAGCCCAATCATATTCCAAAACGGCCTCGAACCTAATATATCACCGAATGGCCTCAGGCCCAATCATATTACAAAATGGCCTCGGGTCCACATATCATTCATTCAGTAACATTCATAAAGCATTCTATAACATTCGTAAAGCATTTATCGAAGGTCATTCATATCATAACATAATACAATTTTAGAAATATATATGTGTATATGCCTTCATCTTGTTCCAAAATAATAATTAAGAACATATTTTTACAAACTTATTACTCACAGTGATTTAAGCCTTCATAATAAAGCGTTCTATAACATTCGTAAAGCAGTTGTCGAAGGTCATTCATATCATAACATAATACAATTTCATAAATATATATGCCTTCATTTTGTTCCAAAAAAATAATTAAGAACATATCTTTACAAACTTATTACTCACAGTGATTTAGGCCTTGCGATGATTCCTCATGCAGACAACCTACTCAACACATCACACATACAAATTCGATAAACAATACGTTCAATTTCGGGCTCTTGTCTTTTTAATTAATCACGTTATTTCTCAATACGTTTCTAATTATCTTTCATTTCTCCAAAGGGTCTAAATAAGGTCGAAAACACATTTAGATGGTCGGAAAGGTTAACAAAAGTCAACATAATTTTTCCTATTTTCCACACGTGCAAAAGTCCCTGGTCGTACGTGTGGGCCGCACGTGCAATTCAAACAGTGTGTGAACCTCTGTTCTGCCCTGTGTTTTGCACGTGCAGGGCTCACAGCCGCACATGCGATTTTGGGTAAATTTGAGCAATTCGAAATTAGTTCAAAGCTCATGTTTCCAAACTCATTTTCAAGCCCAAATTCATGCAAAACTACCTCAAAAACATGATATACTAACATAATTAAAGTGTAATTCAAGCTCAATTGAATCAAACTTGCTTTAATTTCAAATTCAAAGTCCAAGCTTCCATGAATTCAAAGATTTCAACATTTAAGCTTCATATTCAAGTAAATTCATCTCTTGCATGGTTGGATTTCACTCATAACTCTTTTGCATGTAAACCCTAGAGCTCATTTCATGTATAATTCTCAACACTGAACTCAAATCAAGCAAATTCAAATTATTAAGGTTCAATTTCATGAATTAAGCTCAATTAAACTCACAACTCAAAACCCTAGCTCAATTAGGTGTTTAATCTTCATTTTAATCCTTGAATTCAAACAAATAATGAGTTAATTTCTTGAGTTCTACTTCAGTTTCTTCAATTCTCCTATTCCTCTTCCAAGTTCCCTAGCTTTCTTCTTTTCCTCTCTTGAACTCTCTTATTTTCTCTCTTTGTTTAGCTCCAGCACATTTTGGTTGAGCTCCTAAGGCTCTTCACTAAGTCAATACATATATAAGGATCCTTAATTAACTTTACTTAGATTAGATTAATTATTGATCAGGCTTAATCAAGCAAAACTTAAGCTAATCAATCTAAAATTAAGTTTAATTGATTTAAATTTAATTAATTTATTTTGAATCAAATTTTTATCAAACTTCTCATTAAGCTCTAAAAATTATATGAGGTTGTTTGGGATGATCTAAATAAGTGTACTTTTTAATTTTTTACGAAAAGATGTGCAGAAAAGTAGAGACGTGATATGACCCAAAAAAGATAAAAAGATAAAAAAAAAATGTACTTATATAGTGTACCCCAAACCAATACAAATAATTAATCAATTTTGGTGTTTGACACCTCTAAGACTTTCAATTTTCAATTCAAAGTTGAAATCACAACAGGTTTTCCTACGAACAACAGATATAGATCCAAAAATATATGAATTACATAATTAAACATACAAATTCACATCAAATACATAACCACATGTCTAATTAAGGAATTATAGTATAATACGGGGGTAGAGTTATCACAAATTACTTCAACATTATTACCACATCAAAACCTTATTGATCGTCCTGATTTAATGGCCTGTGTTTTTGAGTTTAAGAGAAAGTGTTGATGAAAGAGATAGAAACAGATAAAGTGTTTGGAAATAAAGTTGTACATATTTTTACAATTGAATTTAAAAAATGAGACCTCCCTCATATGCATGCACTTTTATTTCTTAAGGGTCCAGACAAAATTCGGACATATGCTCCAGTAGACAAATTGGTCTGTATAGAATTTTCAGACTCAAAAGATGATCATATGCTTTTTAAAATTGTCAAATGTTGTATGGTACATGGACCATGTAGTGCTCGAAATTTGCAAGCACTATGTATGGAAAATAGTAGAGACACCCCTGAGTTTTCACATAAACAACAACTATGGATCAAGATAGATATCTATCGTCGTCATAATGGTCAAGTACATATTGTGAGGGGCCAAGAAGTTGATAACATGGATGTCATACCATACAATGCATATCTTTCTAAACTTTTCAACTATCATATAAATGTGGAAGTTTGTGTCAGAATGAGATGTGTCAAGTATATACATAAGTACATTTATAAGGGTTATGATTTCACAATGATGGTGTTAGGATTAATAAATGAAATTCAATAATATCTCGATGCAAGGTATATTGGACCTTTAGAAGTAGCTTGGCGAATATTTGGTCATCCTTTGCATACAAAGATGCCAATAGTTATACGATTGGCACTTCATTTACCTGGAATGCATCGCGTTATTTTTAACCTAGAAGAGTCATTAGAAACAATTCAATCTAGAGTTGGTCAACCAATGTCAACTCTTACTGGCTTCTTTGCAAATTGTGCTACCAGTGAAGATGAATGTCCATTCACTTATCAAGACTTTCCATAACATTTTGTTTGGCTCAAGTCGGAAAAGATATGGAAATCAAGAGAAAGAGGATATGCAATTGGTAGAATGTACTTTTGCTAGACCTAATTGTGGTAAAAGATTTTATTTGTGTTTGTTACTAATTGTTGTCAAAGGACCAAAGTCGTTTCACTCTTTACGCATGGTAGATAATGTTGTACATGATATAGTTAAATCAACATGTGTTGCAAGGGCTTTTAGAAGATGATGAAGAATGGATACAATGCTTGAAAGAGGCTGCAATTATGAAAACTGGATACTAATTGAGAAGATTGTTTAGTATTATTCTCATCCAGTGCTCTCCATGAAATCCATGTACATTATGGAATCAATTCTCAACGCATATATGTGATGATCTTGTATATAAGATTCATATATTATTTGCCATTTCTAACCCAACTGAGGCTTAAATTGAAGGTTATGGTCTCCATTTTTTGAATCAAATGCTTCATGAATCAAACAAAAGTTTAATTAACTTCCCACTCATGCCACAACCTACTTCAAATTGGAGTGCAGTAGTTGGCAATTGATTAATATTCGAATATCAACAACTGCAAAGTGAGGCACAATAGGCAAATCCATAAATTGCTATTGATTGTCTCAACAATGGACAGCGGAATGCTTATAACACAATCACTTCTTTAGTTTTTCAAAATAAATAAACTATTGCATTAAAATGTCGTAGCCTTGGACATATTGTTATTACTGTAGCTTCATCTGGAATTGCATCATTGTTATTGGTAGGAGATCACACTGCACACTTAACATTTAACATTTTCCATTCCGTTAGATGTCTTGAAAAATTTACTTTGTGGGTTAAGCAAACAATCATTACAAGCTGAGTTGTTTAGAGAAACAAAACTCATAATTTGGGATGAAGTTCCTTTGCAATATAGATATTGTGTTGAGCCGGTTGATCGTATATTGGTGGATATTTGTGATAGTGAAAAACCATTTGGGGGTATTACTGTTGTTTTTAATAGAGACTTTTGACAAATTTTACTAGTTATACCTAAAGGAGTTTGTGAGCAAATTGTGAATGCGTCATCAGTAAGACACTTTATTCTATGGAAGCATATACATATCTTAACTTTGGATTTGAATACACGCTTGAATCATGAAGATCATAAAAATGCTAATTTTACAAATTTCTTAATAGAGGTAACACTACTTTAACCTTTTTCTTTATTATATAAATTATGCTTACACTCATATATATATATATATATATATATTTTATTGATTTCACTTTTCTTTTCTTTTTTTATATACTGGAACCAATTCTCAAGAAATCATCAACCTTCCATCAACAATATACAAATGTCAAGATTTGAATGAATTACTCTCTGTAGTTTACCTACAGTTGAATATGATAGAGACGTCGACCCCAACATTTTCAACTGAACGCACAATTCTATCTGCGCGTAACGATGATGTCAGTGACATTAATGCCACTGCATTGAATATCTTTCCAGGGAGATTATATACTTATCTTACAGCAGATAAAATGTCTGAAGATAATTAAATTAATTCTACTATTACGAATAGATATCCTAATGAATGTTTAAATTCATTGGATCCTCTTGGGCCACCAACTTTTAAGTTAGAGTTGAAAGTGGGTTGTCCTATAATATTGTTAAGAAACATTGTACCGAAAGATGAACTATGTAATGGTACAAGATTGATGGTCATTAGGCGTGACACTCGCATAATTGAAGCTCAAATTTTAACTGGAGAGAAGTTTAGCAATTTGGCATTCATACCAAAGATATCTTTGACACCATCTTCTTCAAAAATGCCTTTTCAAATGACAAGACGTCAATTTCCAGTTCGATTGGCATATGCTTTGATCATTAATAAATCTCAAGGACAATTTGTGAATTTGTTAAGGTTGATTTGTGCATACCAGTGTTTAGTAATGGACAATTATGCGGCATTGTCCAGATGTACATCCTTTGATCGTATAATTCCTAAAGATAGTTTGGATTCTATTACAAATATTATTTTTCTTGAAGTGTTGTCGTAGTGTTCCATGTAGATTAAATCATGTTTTATCAAAATGTAACCATGTAAATTTATTTCTATTGATTATATAACTTTTTTTTTATAAAATTTTAATTTAATAATAATTAAAAATATGGACTTTTGTAAGATTAGATCGAAAAATCTATAGAGTTTAAAAGGAGAAATACGACTAGCTTGCTTCGATGGGGATGTAATAAGATAATTTCAATCTCAAAGTGTTTTGATATGTATATTTCCAACAAATATACTAATCTATATTTTTTTATTTCCTCAAATTACCAAATTGTTGTGCATCTTCTTCATTGGAGATACATATAAGTTGATACAAAGACTTTTTGAAAAGTAATAAGGAGGAAGTTTAGGCAAACACATGTTTGAAGACATGTTATTGACACATCTTTTGTAAAACATATCTATTTTGGAAAGTTTTAACCCACTTTTTGGAAAGTTTTAACCCATTCTTTTGGTGTATGACAATATGATGTTTATTTTTCTTATGTATTCATAATTTGATTGGCAGCAGTAGCACTAATTGGTGTGCATTTTAATTTTAATTTTATTTAGATTGCAAAGCACTAGCTGATGTGCATTATTTGATATTTTTTTTTATATATTTGATTTGTTTGAAATTGTATAGTACGGTCTACTATGCATTGTTTGATGTTTAATTTTCAATTTAATTTGATGAGATTGCAGAACACTTACTGATGTGCTTTATGTGATATTTAGGCCTTGTTTGGGAACAGGCTAATTTAGTAACTTTTTAGCTATTTGGCTAAAATATGAGTTAAAAAAAACTAGTGTGTTTGGGATGATTTTTTGACTTTTTACGAAAAGATGTGCAAAAAGTAGAGAGAAAAGAGAATCTTTCACTTTTTGGTATGGGTTGTTGGCTTTTTGATTTTTTTGGTGACTTTTTGACTTTTTAGCTAAATGGGTCGCTTCCCAAACAGTATTTTTTTTTTCTTTTAATTATAGAACTTTAACAAGTACACAATAGCTTTGATTTCTGTATTTTATTCAGTGTTTACAAATTTTTTTATACTTGCTATTATATTTTGATATACAATATGAACATTATAAATCTTATATGTTTGTTTCTTAATTTACATTAAGGATAGGGGAATTATTTATTTTTTTTGAATTTTGTAGAGTATTGTTACAAGTTCTTTTATAAGAAAAATATTTTAATATATTTTTCAATATTTTTTTTTAAAAAAAATGACACAAACCTTATAAATTTCAACATAATAAATATAAATTATAATTATATTTTGATTATAACATTATTTATATTGTACCTTTAAACACGGAAGTACATTTCTAATTCAAAATTAAAATCAAAATCAAAATTTATATTTTACAAAATTAATAGCATATCCGTCGGGCGGGCTTACACGCCTACTATATATGTGTGTGTGTTTGTGTGTGTGCCCCTCT
The DNA here is from genome assembly GCF_055761805.1 of Camellia sinensis. NCBI lineage: Eukaryota > Viridiplantae > Streptophyta > Magnoliopsida > Ericales > Theaceae > Camellia > Camellia sinensis. The sequence goes on from NC_138974.1 coordinate 86,582,795, forward strand.
CGCGGCCCTCTCGTATCTTCTCGCAGTGTTGCCGGCAATCGCAGCGGCGGCGGAGCAGCGACACCACCGTCGCACAGCGAATTACTGACTCTCACTAACATCAGGTTTCTCTCTCTATCTCTCGCGGTGTTGAAATTTGGACTATCTAACTCAAGACTGCTTAAGATGTCCCCAATATTATGGTTCTTAGCTTTTGTTTTGGAATTGCATGACCTATGACTATCACAATATTGCAATGCAATTTCTTTGCTAATTATGGTTGCTTAGATGAAAAAAGCTTTATACTTGGTTTTTATGATTCATGCTTGTTTAATTTTATTATCAGTATGAGCTAGATTTATTAGTTATGTAGTTCCAGTAATTTTTACTTGCTAAATTCATTGAATTTAAAATATATATATATATATATATATTGAAAATTAGTCATGAATTGGGTTAATGGGTTTTGTCTAACCATGTGTTAATCGTGTCCTTGCAAATTACTTTAGTTCGTGCAATCTTAGTCTATTGATTTTGTTAGCAGTGGTAAATTATATGTGGGAATGTTTGAATGATCAGTTAATTCTTTTGATAATTGATGCAATAGTTTTGTCTGCTGGGGAAATTAACATATTTCTCCAGTTGAATATAAAATTTGTATGCATTAGTGTTTCTGTTTCCAGATCCTAGACGAAAAGTAGAATTCAGAAAATATTTGAAACTGCAGGAATTTGATAGCTAAACTAACATATTTGTGTTCAGTGGATGCACCATTTCACGTATTCCTGTTTAGATGACATGTAAAGTCCTTAAAACATCTACTTCAAGAACTGGCTTCCTTGTTTTTTCTATTTTGACTGGGTGAACCTTTTTCGGAGCAGCTAACATCTCTACGTTTTACCGACTTGCAAATATCAGGATTTAATATGCATTTAACTGCCTTATTTGATAAATATTCACCTGATCTCACTCTCTCATTTATTCCCTCTAGGGCTTGGTTTGTGTGTGCATGTTTTGGTTTTCTTAATCAAGACTAGAATATATTAATTAGTTTTTTTTAACATTCTTTAACTGGTTGCTCTGAATCTTTTGACGACCCAATTGCTCTCCACACTTTGTTTCACATCAGGTTTTCTTATACGCATCAAGATTAAGATCTAGCTTAATAGAATGGATCCTAGATACACTGGAGAAATCTTGAGGTAAACCCCTTTCAAATTGTGTATTCCTTTATTATTTCGTTACCTATTGATACATATACATGAATATGTGAGTTGTCTTCATCTGATTTATGTTATGTGCAGGCATTTGGAGAAGCAGGATGAGCTCCTTATGGATGCCTATAGGTCAATGTCGCATGAAGTGCATAAACTTCAGGTTCTTTCTTGAATCTTTACTTTTTTAAATTACCTTGTTGTACATACCTGTGAGTTAGTTTTTCCTTCAATGTGTGAATCTTCGCTGAAAATATATTATGTATAAACCTATTATAAGATATATGTAGTTAATAAAATGCATGCTTGACTGTGCACAATTTCTGAGATTGCATGGTTTAAATGAAAATATAAACATGACTAGAACAGATTATTGCGTTCTTTGGGGCTGTAGGTCAATTTAATTCTTGAAGGTTGAATCATGCCAAAGATAAACTGCTCTTTTGTGACCAAAGTTAGGTATAATGAAACTCCAAGAGTAAAATTTGTGAACCATTGTGCACAGTAATATAAGCAAAAGATTTTTAATATAAAAAACATTGACTCCCTTCTTCCACCCTCTCCCATTTTGTTTCCATGCGGTGCTTTACCATGGAGATGTAACACTTGGGAACGTGGTAAAGCTGGAGAAACAAAGTTATGAAGAACTATGAATGGTAGGGCATAGGAATGTTCTATTGGCAGGCCATAAAGGGGGTTATGTTGTTCCACGGGGGTAAATTTGTATAATACAAAATCCTAAAGTGAGGGGTGACCATTGGTTCAATGGTAAAACTTTGGTTTAATAACCTTAAGGTTATGGGTTCAAATCACGGGGCAACCACTTTGTGCACTATGCCAGAGGTTAGGTGTGTACCTAATCTTTTTCCTCCCAAACACACATTAATGTGTACTAATTGAGCGTTAATTTTTTTTTTTTTTTTTTACAAAATCCTAAAATGCATCAAGCAAAACAATATACAAATACATAGCTTGGACCAGAGATGCATATAAAAGATTAACAATCCCTCGCGTAATTTAGGATACAAAATTAAGAGGAGTCTAGTAAACAAGTAGATGAAGTTTTGATATCAATGTTAGAAAGAAACATAAACAGTTACGTAGAAAGATGTCATAATATAGCATTTTGGATTAACTTCTTTGTCCAAAACTTGATGTGTTTTTAAAGACGTCATCCACACTTCACAGTACCATTGGATTAAACCTAGCAGGGAGGTGCATTCTGGCTAACCACTCTGAGAACTTCAGGGATTAGGCCTCGTTTGGGAATAGACTATTTTAGTAAATTTTTGGTTTTTTAGTTAAAATCTGAGATAAAAAAAAAAGAAAAAAAGAAAGAAAGTATATTTGGAATGACTATGACTTTTTGGTTTTTTACGAAAAGATATGCAAAAAATAGAGAGAAAATGGAATCTTTGACTTTTTGGTAGAGATTGTTGGTTTTTTAATTTTTTTAGTAACTTTTAGACTAAAATAGTGAATTGCCAAACGAGGCCTTAGTCTAATATATAGTAGCAACAACCTCATTTCTACTGTCAAGTATGTCTTGCAACAATTATCCTACTTAAGTAGGATGCGACATATATATCATCACACCACATTGGTGCCTCTAGTTACAGACATAAAGTGACTCCTGCAAAGTTCCATAAGATCACATATGAGTTCTTATTCATGAGACCTTCAAATCCCAGATGCATACTAAAAAAAACTGCATCCTCTTTTATTTATTTTTTTGCTAGCTTTTGGACTTATCATTGGTACGTACTTCCTGGAGTTCCCCTTTACATGGATTTTGTTGCAGGCCATTCAACAAATCACAAGTTTCTAATGTATATAGTTTTTTTAGTGACCTTGTTTGTTTGCTTTTGTTGATTTTAATAGAGTGATGCGAACTTTTATTAATATTTGCAGGTAGAGGAAGAAATGCTGATGCGCAAGTTCTTTGAACTCATGTCACCTCAATGTCTAAACAAAATGGTATGTCCATTCCCTAGAGTTCTATCCTTATACTAGACTTGCAAATTGCGGTCTTGTGTAGAAAGCTAACCATGTTTTCTGCAAAATCACGATTCCCATGGAAACATGATGAATTACATATGGTTTATATTCCTAATATCACACAAGCATGTCTAGTATGCTATCCTATCCATGCACACCAAAATGATTGCAGTTTTTTTTGGCCCCTCTGATACTGCAATTTTGTAGAAATGATTGATTTGTTGTATGTCGAGTTTATCTGATCTTCTACTCTCTTTGCAGAACGGGGAAGATGATACTAAAGTTTCAGATGACAGCAAGAAGGGGCAATCGAGCGCTTTGATCACTGTCAGTAGCACTGAACAATAACTTTCAGAGATATTAATGTTAAACAAAATTAATTCTTGCTGATTTATGATTTCTTTTCGAGCATAGACAAACTTTGCAGAATTTGTATTGGAGACAAAAGGCATGCCAAGTTTGTAGTCATCGTATAGGTTTCTTGACATGCTAATAGTTCTGCTTGAAATGTAAAGCTTCTGCGCACTCTTATTTGGCATTCTCATGGAACTGTAATGCTGTGTTTGGTTGAGGAATTTGAGAAAGGATTTAGGGTTGGTTTGGGGTGTCCTAAAAAAGTGCACTTTTTGTCTTTTTACGAAAAGATGTGCAGAAAAGTAGAGAGGTGATGTGATGGAAAAAAGATAAAAAGATAAAAAGATGGATTATATAGTAGATGCCAAACCAGGCCTTAGAAAGAGAAATGGAAAAGGTAGGTGAAATGTGAAAAAAATATGCCCACATTTCACATAGTTTCACATACCTTTTCTCTTTCTCTTTCCAAATTCCTTCCTAAGTCTCCCAACCAAACACAGCGTAATAGTTCCCAATCTTTCGGAAACACCACACTTGTAGTACGAGTTATTTAAACCCATGTCATTTTCAAACAAAATTTTAAAATACGAGTTGTATTTAATTATTGTTCAAACCCAGGTCGACTTCATTTTAAAAGTGTTTTTCAAAAAAAATCTGAGTCGGTACCCTCCATCCCCAATTCACCATAAGCTCCAAAGAAATTACTTATGTAAGCACCTGAAGCTAATAGGGGCCATATTGATGGAATTGGACTTAAGGATGGGATTTACTCATAGTTAATCACATTACCAAACTCTTATTATTATTATTAAGCTATATGATTTTTAAACTCTCTTTTTTTTCTTCTTCTTAATTTCATGAAAATCTGTGTATAAGAGAATAAATTATTGACATTGTTTGCTACAAATACTTGACATAACTCAGAAATTGTTGACAATTTTTGAAGTTTAAGATGTAACTCAAAAATTGTTGCAACAGGAATTTCAAATACAAAATATTGTCATTAGAATAAAATTTATTTAAACGTTTGCAAATATCTTTAATTTTAAAAGGCCTATAGTTATTATTAGGATTTAAAACAGAATTGAAAAATATATGACTTTAAATTTGTTGCTTAATTATTGAAATAAGTGATACATGGTTTAAATATCAATGATATTTAATAGTAATATGATTTCTTTGATGATGGTCATGATCTCAACCGGTTGTATGAGCACTCCTATTAGGAGCATCTTTCATTTTTTTCTTCCTAATTATTTTTGCCCCATATTGATTAGTAATGAATTTTGAATTACAGTTGTGTGATAAAGAAAATAAACTAACAATTAATAAATAATGGCCACAAAATGGATCGACCAGAATTGATGCTATGGTTCCAAAACTATTCTGCCGGTTTTATAACCACTAGACGATCCACTTATTTTTACTTAAAATAAAAATTATCTTGTTGCGTGTGTCAATTTTCGATCACACTGCCAACTTAGTACTCAACTGGAGAACACCGGCAAAATAGAGTAAGCCCGAACGACCTGCAACAGAAAGAAGAGTTTTCGGCGGTGGCTCGTCCACCACGGGGGTACTACGACGATCAAGTCAGTATATCTCTCAAAGATAGAAAATAGTGCTAAACTCATTGGACAAAGTATAAAAGACATACCTTAGACCCATGGGAGTGCCTTCCTTTTATAGCCAACATAATCCTAGTCCCAATAGAAGCCTAGCTCTAATGGACTTAGGATTACTGCTAACATTGGACTCCCAGTAGGATTAGGATAAACTCTCTAAGAGTCCTATTTTTATCCAAACTGAAGTCTTCTCTCATTTTAGAACTCTTGTTCCTTATTCGCTTATCTCGGATTCCGACATATTCACAGATAACCTCGGCTTAGCTGAGTTCATCTCGGCATCATGACCAAGACACGTGGCACCTCGGCTGGCACTTCGGTGACACCTCGACCACGTGTTGTCATTCAAAAATTATGTCCCCACAACTACCCCCTAGGTTCTATTACCTCGACATCCTGAGGTGATGGAACCTATATCATTCCTTCCTTTAATCATGACTCCGGTTTAACTTCAACTTGTAAACTTTTCTCAAGTTTCAACAAGTGTTAAACATCATCTCGATTTAATTTCAACTTGTAAACTTTTCTCAAGTTTCAACAAGTGTTAAACATAATCTCGGTTTACTCTTCTCTTCTCGGACTTAATCATCTTAGGCCGAGATCTTGTTTTCTGGGATCCGAGATCTGAAATTCGGGATCGGCTTACTTGGGCTAAGCTCTTGTCTTCTCATATCCAATGTTATCTCGGCTTGACAGGTGAGGTTACCTTGGCATCTTGTCGCTTTCTCTGGAGGTAATCCCTCAGATCCTCCTTGGTTCGTCCAGGAGCTCTGCTATCTCCGGATTTCAGCTTTTTTGGTGCACTACTTCCTGTGTCATTGCGAGTCTTTTTGGACCTCCCTCCATTGGTCGCGTCGAAACAGAGGTCCTTCCCCTGAACATGCCGATGTTCTTTGGAGTTAGCTTCCTTGGTGCGATGTGTCCTCTGTGAATCTCCCCTTCTTGATTCTCCTCGTCCGACCTCCCTTGAAGGCCAGTGAGAATGTTCCTTGGTCCTATCATGCTGAGGAGTCGTAGGAGTTGTCTTTTGCCCTCCTACCTGGGCATCTTTCTTGGCTGCTGGAATCGGCGTATCTTGTGACGGGAACGGTGGCTGGAAGTCGTCCTCGTTATAATACTTGCTTCGGTCTGATTTCTTCGGCACGTCGCCCTCCTGGCCAACGTCCTCTTCTCCGTGATTCTTATCACGAGTTTCTTCGTTGTAGTTGTTTTCTTCGACGCCAAGGTTAATATGTTTCCCACTCTCAGTAGGGGTGTCGTCCCCAACCTTCTCTTTATGTTCGTCGTTGGCCATCTATTCTCCTTTCGTTTCCACAGACGGCGCCAAATTGTATGTGTCAATTTTCGACCACACTGCCAACTTAGTACTCAACTGGAGAACACCGATAGAATAGAGTAAGCCCGAACGACCTGCAATAAAAAGAAGAGTTTCCGGCGGTGGCTCGTCCACCCGGGGGTACTCCGATGATCAAGTCAGTATATCTCTCAAAGATAGAAAATAGTGCTAAACTCACTGAACAGAGTACAAAAGACATACCTTAGACCCATGGGGGTACCTTCCTTTTATAGCCAACATAATCCTAGTCCCGATAGAAGCCCAGCTCTAATGGACTTAGGATTACTGCTAACATTGGACTCCCAGCAGGATTAGGGTAAACTCTCTAAGAGTCCTATCTTTATCCAAACTGAAGTCTTCTCTCATTTTAAGACTCTTATTCCTTATCCGCTTATCTCGGATTCCGACATATTCACAGATAACCTCGGCTTAGCCGAGATTATCTCAGCATCATGATCAGGACACGTGGCACCTCGGCTGGCACTTCGGTGACACCTCAATCACGTGTTGTCATTCAAAAATTATGTCTCCATACTTGTTAATTTAAGACAAGTGAATTTCCCAACCACTTTGTATTCCTGCCATTTTGCAAGTTCGATACCCCATCAATAGTGCTAAATACTTGATTAGATTGTTTTTACAATCGAATAACAATTTAAACGAGAATGAAACTGCTTGCTTTTTAGTAGACATGAAAACAATAACAACAATAATTTTTTCAAAATACTCAGGAAGATTTTCTTTTCAACCTTTTCTTGTAAGATTTGTCTCCATTTTTTATTTATTTTTTATTTATTTATTTATCTTGGAGGCCCATGAAAAAAAAAAAAAAATCATTCAAATAAGAGGCTTTTGCTACGTACTTTCTCATTAAGCACTTCTTCAATTACATAGTAACACATTAATTTGCAAGTAACATGAGTAAATGGACTAGAAGTGTAATTTAAATTTTTTATACAAGAAAATTCTCAAATAATAGATAATATATTTCTCAAAAATACCTTAAAAAAAAAAAAAAAGAGAGGTTTAAAGTGACAGGTGGCTTTCACCACCTTCAGTCCATTCCTGCTTGTAATCTACTCCTCAAATTTATAATTAGGAACTTAACATGTTATGAGGTTAAACAATTTATAAAGAGAAATTTTATGATGCTGAGAAAGTGTCTTAAAAATTTATAAAGAAAGTGACCTCCATCATTTATTAAAAGAAATAAAATAAAGAAGATGTTTACAAAATATTTGTAAATTAATAAAAATAATTATAAATTTAATTATTAATACTTATAAACTTTATTTGTGATTCAAAAATATTTTTGAAAACATACACTACATTATGGTACAATTTCCCCTACACATTGATGTTATTTTTTTGATAAAATAATAAAATTAATCAATAATTAATATAGTAAATTATCAATATACTTTGGTAGTTAGGGGTGATTTGACATCCTAAAATAAGTATACATTTTTAATCTTTTTTAAGTTATATCGATCAATATCTTTCTCTAAATTTTTATATATTTTTTTTATAAAAAATCAAAAAATATATTATTTACTAGGACTGGATCCTTCCAAAGCCCACGTTGGTTGGGACTTGAGACGCGGGGGTTGGCGGGCTATGCCCATTCCATCATCTCTCTCTCTCTCTCTGTATAAAAAAAAAAAAAAAAGGAAACTTACTGATATGTCCCATGTAACAAGTTCAAAACTCAACTAATCTCAAAACAAAATACTTGCACCAATTAATCCAACACATTTTTAATTGTTACCAAAAAATCTTTTTTTTTTTTTAATTTATAGACACTGTTCACATCTTACTACCGTCGGACTTCCGTTTAACGGTCGCCGGAGACTCACCAGAATGTCTAGAATATTGCAGGAAAAAAAAAATTAAAAAACATGTTATGAAACTGTAAAATTTTACAGTTCTAAAGAATATTATAAAACTGCAAAATTTTACAGTTTTAAACCATGATTCATTCCAGCACCAAAAAAAAAATTTGAAACTATAAAATTTTACAGTTTTCACCGCCTGTAACTAAAACTCGAAAACTGTTTGTTCAGAATTCGAAAATTTTCTCCATTAGAACAGAAAAACAGAAATATATAGCAGAGAGAGAAAAAAAAAAAAAAAAAGATCGAAGGGGAAAGACGGATGTCTAACCAAATCTGTGTAGATCTACTCAGATCTGATGTAGATCTGAGTAGATCTATATCAGATCTAAGTAGATCCATTCATCTTCTTCGTCGAAAAATATATCATCTTCTTCGTCGGAGTTGATTTTAATGCTTGGTGGTTATCAATGAACCCCGATCAATGGAGAAAGATATGATCACCTGTGGTCCTCTTCCATGACAAACACGGTGATAGAAAAATGTAAAAAAAAAAACGAGAGAGGAAGGGAAGCAAAAAGCAGAGAGAGAGGAAAGGACTTTTGGGTCTTGCGAAAAAGTTATGGGATTAAATGGAGATCACATGTTTCCTATAATTTTTCCAAAAAAAAGTTGGAGAGGATTTTGAATTTTGATTAAACGATTAATTCAAGTAATCATATCCACTGCAGAGGAAGAAGAAGCACGCAACAGAAACATCCGATCTTCTTCACCGATCGGATCGCCTCCTTCTTTTCCGTTCCATTCCATTCCAATCATCTCCTTTCTTCATTCTCATTCTGAATATCATCTGTCAGGAGATCTAGAAAGGGAAAGAGAGAGAGCGATGGAGAAGATGATGAATGTATTGAAGCCGAAACCTAACCCCCAACAGCAATTGAGGGACTGGCAGCGTCGTCTCCGCCAAGAGTGCCGCAACATCGAACGCCAAATCCGAGGTGCTTTTATTTGTTTATTTATTTATTATGCTTTGAGACTGGAAAGTTACGATTTTTATTTTTATTTTACAAATACTGTATTTAGGTTGTTGAATTCGTTCAGTTTTTGCTTGTTTGGTGTGTGTTTTTTGCGTAGATATACAGAGAGAAGAGAAGAGCGTACAGAAAGCAATTAAAGAAGCTGCCAAGAGAAATGACATGGGCTCTGCTAAGGTAATCCCCATCCTTTATCCATCGCGATTACTCCAATTGCTTATGTTTCTCAAGCGTACTCATGAAGCCCTTTTTTTAAATTTTTTATACAAAATATCTAACCTTGTTGAATCTCTGCCTGCAGCAGATTTATTTATTTATTTATTTATTTTTAAGTAACTTTAACTTTTAATATCAGCTAAATTCTACTTCCATGAACTGTGATGATAACAAACAGATAGTGCCTGCTACTAGTTACATTACAAGTCAAATACACATAAAATTGCGCTTCAGATAAAAATAAACCCCCAAAACTTTGAGAAAATAACTATGGGTTAATTTAGATGGAGAGAAAAAATAAAGAGACAAGTAAGACTTTTAAAAGAGAAAGAGGCATCCGTAGCATTACATCGACCTGGATTCTCTAGTAATTATAGTAATTGTCGAGAATCATGCTATCTCGAACAAAATTGTTGTCAGCCAAATCTCAAAGGAGATCTTTGGTGACCTAATGCACTAACACTATCGGTGCAGTCGATAACGTGAGGAGATGAGATTTTACATTTGTCCATGTTGACACGCTAGTGGTTATCTTGGAAGAGGACAGTAAGCCCGACAAATTAAAAAGCTGAGTTCATTTGAATGATTGAATATTTTATATTTGTCACTAGATGTGCAAATGGTTCACTAATGGGAACATGTGGAAAGTTTGTATGCACGGTTTAGAAAGCAACTAAGAACCTTTGAACATGCTGAAAATTGGCCTTGAAGAAGAATACTTCGAAGGAGAGAGGAAAATTTTCCTTCGTGATACTATTAATGGGAATATATTGAGTGGAAGATTGAAAGGACCATACACTAGATTGCAGTGGAAATTCCTCCAGGTTTTGATGTGTCTTGTAAGTGTGGGTTAAGTGATGATTGATTTTGCTAGGAGGTTTGGGCTACGACCTCCAAACAAAACCAATACCTAATAATACCAATTTATGTTTTCAAATCATCTTTCTTAAATGCTTTCAATCAACTAGGAAAGGGTCAAATCCAATGCATAGGTTTGAGTTCATGTGGCATAACATGTAATGACATGGTGGACAATATATTTTGGGCATCCATGGGGCCATGAAAAGATAAAATTTAGAACCATTAACATTCCCCTAATCTGAGCAGTCTGATGCTAGAATGTTGAGTGCATGCAAAGGCCTGCAATGGACACCATTTAGATTGGGTTAGACCACTAGGTACCATGGAGCAAAGTTGAGCTCTTTAGTTGTCTAAACTTATCTTTATGGAATTCAAATTATTGGTTGCAGAATATCTCCTAATTCTAATTGCATTGAGACTCTGCAATCAGGTACCAAGGACTTCGAATGTTGAATCCTGTCTAGACTGTTTTAGCACCCTGCGTAAAAGCTCCAGAACACAGACAAACCATCTACTCACCAGATAAACTTCATGATCTTCTGCTACAACTCAGATGTACAAAATATGAGATCTCTGAAATACTCTCAACGCCAACATATTATAAAAGCCGTTACAACTAGACCAGAAGAATACCAAAGGAAACATTAAATAGGACTCACTGAAACCAAAACTTGATTCTAGGCATTCCTGTTGAAACTTCTGTAAACTGCCTCACATTGTCCATATATTAAATCTGCTGAATTTTATAAGCAATAAAGAATTGTTGTAATCTTAAAGCATTCATTACTTGTTTTAAATTTCAATTATCTTTCTGTTTCTTTTTATTTATACAACCTTTTGAATTTTTGTTTCAGGCACTTGCTAAGGAGATTGTGAGGTCTAGACAAACTGTGAACCGTCTTTATGAGAACAAGGCACAGCTAAATTCAATATCAATGCACCTTGGGGAGAGCGTTGGTACAATGTTTCACATATCTAAGTTTATGGTTTACTTTCTTATTTGAATTTTATCACCCCTTCAAAAAATTTCTCTTGAATTTAAAAAATAAAATAAATGGAGCTCTGTCTGAGTTAAAGCTGGAGATGGAAGTACTCTATTTCATTTCTCAATGAAGTAAAACCTGGTCAGTGTTGTTACACAAAAGTAATTGTTAAAAGTGTGCTATTCATCAATGAGGGCAAAACTCTAGTGCACATCTCATACATTAATTGCTTAACATAAATTGTTCAGAGCAAATTTAGGGGACAAATGAATAATTAGTTTGGAACAAATATCAACATGCCCAATTGCTACATGCCTATGTTCTCCTCAAAGAAATTGTTTTTTATTTTATTTTTTATACTTCATCACGTATTCCTATGCCATCTAGGTCATCAAGTTCAGAAGCAAATATGAGGTGACTAAACCTCTTCCCATTAGACATTCATATGTTGGGCTTCTCTAGTGATCAATTGTGCAATTGCCTAAGTAGTAAGGGAAGACATTCATTAAACATTAATTATCTCAATGCTTACTAGTTATGACTAAGAGGTGAAGAAATCAACCAATATGCATCTCTATCATCAGAGTATTCTTACATTGTTTGTGAGCCCATTTGAATAATTTTCAGCATGCATAGTTTTTGGGAAATGTGTGACTTCTGATTTTTCCTCCACTATCCTTGTATCAGAAAGGTCACTCGAATCTAATTCCCTCCAAATTAGCTGTCTTCAACATAGTGGAATTTTTTTTCTTCATCTGTTCAGATTTCTCTTACACTACCTTCTTGTATTCTGAAGACACTCTTATTACCTTCTAGAATAATCATTATGGGTTTCCGTGCATTGCAAGTTGTTTGTGCAGACCATTAATATATATTTTTAATCTTATACTTTATCATATGCATTTCTCTTTTCTAGACACGATGTCTGTTTCAATCCAAGTATATAACTGTCCAATTATGGTCGAGACCAAATTTCTTAATTTAGTGCTAATTTATATGAAATGAGAAGCCTGCTAAATTTGCTAACCAGCTGAGCTGTTACAACTGGCGGAAGGCGAATGCCCTTGCGAATTTTTGGCATAAGAAATAATATTGGAAAATAACATTAATCTGAGAAAAGATTGACCTTGACTTCTAATAAAAAGTAACCTTTTGGGAAAGAAAAAAAAAAAGTGGTACAATTGTTTTTAAAGTGTACTAATCTAAGATTGCAACCTAAGTCACTTATACCGTGAGTAAGTGGGAAAGCTGTCAAGTCTGAAAGAATTTTAGAGAGGAAGTGCTACCTGAGCATCAGATTAAGAAGTTTATGTTCACACACAACATACACACATACCAGCATTTTATAGAAATTGTAATGTATGCCATTAAAACCAAACTTCATGCACAAGTACGCAAGACATCCTAATGCTAAAGATCTGCCTCAATAGGAAAAACAAAATTATGCAAATTAGAAAGAAAAGTACGTAAGACTTCCTTAACTGTAATTGCCTAATTCACATGTAATATTGTAAGCAACTGGTAGCAGCTTTGACTAATTAACAAATAATAGGCAAGTGATTAATATCTAAACTGTTTATGTATCTGTTTTCTCCATTTGTCCATTATCTAGTTTGTTTTCTTGATTAGTTATTTGATTGAACCTCCTCAAATATTGAAAATTATCTTGGAGGTTGGTTTGAGATTTCTTTCATCAATATCTTTGGTTGATTTGCAGCAATTGCCCGCACAGTGGGGCATTTGTCCAAGAGTGCTGAGGTCATGAAGCTTGTCAATAACCTCATGAAGGCCCCAGAAGTTGCTATCACAATGCAAGAATTTAGCAAGGAAATGATAAAGGTATGTTTTACCAACTCTCAAAAACCGAAGTATCAAAGATCTGTTTAGCTGTGAGAGATGGTGGAATTTTTTATTGCATTGCATTGCATTTGCATTGAAACACACTTGTTATTTTAGATGTGCATATTTCCGCTATTATCACCTCCACCATCACTACCCCCACTGTCGCCGCCACCCCACCACCTCTACTAATACAACATTTAGTACATTAGTTTCAGAGACGCAACCAAACATATGAAAACGTTTCATGCAAAAAATATTTTGTGGAAAAAGTTTTTTGCCGAAACAAATGGAGTGTAAGACCGACCAAAATTTTGATTTTCAGTTTCTTTTCATAATGAACGGTCTGTTTTGGTTTTGAAAATTTTTACACCTATATACTGACCAAATATTATATTTAATTACTTTTATAAAACACTACCAACTTTTATGTGAAAATGCTACTTCAAATCTAAGTAGCATGAACACTTCTGGAGGAGCTATGTCCATATTAAAAATATGCAAGTCAGTGACACTTCTGAAACATTTTTAGAACTGTGTCTGTCACTTCTTAACATCTCCAATTCAAAATAAAATTTTCAAAATTTCAGACACTTTGGCAACACTTCGCTAAGACTTTGACAGTGCTTCACAAACACTTAGGCAACACTTATAGGACATGATTTATGTAGTGAATCTCTTAATAGAAACAATGTTCAGCATACTCATGCACCCCAAATGTGTATTTAAACATTTGTAAAATGGGTGCATCATTTGCATGACCAATTTTTAGCCAACTTCTACCATATCAAAATTATTGCGACAGTTTCTGTTCTTTTCTTTTCTTATGAAAAAGAAAAAAGAATGTAGTAATAAAGCAAGCAATAGGCGTAAACATTATATTCATCACATTTTTGAATCTCTGTCTTCCACAACTGGCAATTGTAAGTAGAATATATAAATAATAAATTATGTTATATAATTTTCTTATATAACATCCATAAATGATACATAAATATTTTCTTTTAACGAGTATAGATACATAAATGTATTAATATCTTACTATGTCCTTGTCATTTCGTGTCCTAATTATTTAAGATGTGCCATGTCCGCATGTCCATGTTCTGTTGTGTCCATGTCCTGTATCATATCCTTGTCTATGCTACATGGCTGAAAATTCATTGGCTTAATTCCCCTTGGAATTGCCATCGTTTATTTATCATTTTATTCATGTGGTGATGACTTGTTTTAAATGATAAACTTGTGGAATGTGAAGTTCAAAGAAATCAAACTCAGTTGTCTACATTTCATTGTATAGCTCTGTTATTAGAATCTTACGATTTGCGATTCGATTTGTAATTTTTGCAAAATTGATTCGAATCTATAGGTGAATCTCTTTTGGAAGTGAATCTATAGTGAATCACACGATTCATAATTAATTCATGATTCGATTTACTTTTAACGATTCATGCAATTCTTAAAATTATTGTATCCGACATATTTTTTACTATTTTTTTTCTCCATCTTTTAATAAAAATGACGTAATACAACTTCTAATAGCGTTTAGTACCAAAATAACCAATACATATACATGATTTGTTGCTATTTTAGTGATCATGGAATTTTTAATAGGATCCAATCAGATTCAGTTAGACCCAAACATATTTTTAACCTTTCATTTTTTTTCCTTAAAAAATCATAATATATCTTCTTTAAGATTAAAGTAACTTACACAATGAATTATCTATTGCTATTTTATTAAATTAAATATAGTTGAATATTACATGAGTGAGGTCAGTTATACATTTAAAATGTTCTAGGTTTTAAAATAAAATATCCTAAATAATTCTATTATTTGGTCATTGTTACTTGGAAAAATATGTATGCTTATTGTCTAAATATCAATATTGTTGTTAAATTATTGTTACTTTGGAAATTAAGAGTTTGTCTTTACTTACTATCTTTATTAAGAATGATTAATAAGAAATATCTATAAATAAAAAAAAAAGAAGGTAAGATAGTGATCTTACATAGGATCCTTTGTTAACTTCTTATCTATTAAACTATGTGACCATCATTCAAAACAAAATTTTCATTGATTTAAGTCTAGATATTTCATATTCATAAAATATATTTAACATCCAAGGGTGTAGATATATTTTTCTAAGTAATTTAGAAAAAGTGACCGAATCTTTATGATTTATGATTTGATTTGATTCAATTCGATTCGATTCGCAATTCAGTACGAGGTCATTTCGATTCATAATTCGAATCTCGATTTGACAACTATGTTGTATAGTACCCCATGAATTTTGAGATACACCAATAGCTAACGGTACTTGCTAGTTAATTATGAATGATAGATGTTTTGCAAACCATCTGATCGTCAAAAAACACATATGGTATTGGGTCTTCATATTAACTTCAAAGGGTTCAAACTAATCTCGTCACATTTATGATTTGTAGTCGGGGATAATTGAGGAGACAGTAAATGATGCTGTTGACTCAGCACTGGATTCAGAGGATATAGAAGAGGAGATTGAAGAAGAGGTTGACAAGGTCTTGACTGCACTTGCTGGTGAGACTGCTGCTCAGCTTCCGGAAGCAGTCAGGAAGGAGAAATTAAAGCAACCGGCCAGGGTGGCAGGAGCTGAGCTGGAGGTATATGCAACAATTCTATCATCTGATATGCATTTTCCATTTTGGCCTATCATTTGCTTTGAAGGAAGCTAATGAATTTAAATTATGCATTCTATTTTTGTAGGATGAAGCAATAGCTGAGGGTGCTGATGATGAGGAAGAACTCGAAGAAATAAGGGCCCGACTTGCTAGAGTTAGGTCATAATTTGACCATTTTTTCTTTACCTGTCATTAAATTGACTAGCATAGAGTCTCTTCTTGGTTTCTGGATTGCAGCTGGTAAAACCTAGTTTACCTCTTGAGAAGGAGAGATGTCTGTATTATAATTTACACCAAAATCAGCTTGTTTAAATGACACGTTTGGCTGTTAGTCGTGCAATATATGTTAGAATTTGTAGCTTATGTCATTGCAGTAGTTAATTATCCCTCGTATATGCATTATCTTTCATTTGAACGTTTTCATTTTTTCTCTTCAAAGAAGCCTGAATCAGATGTTCCATAGAATATTACTTATCAGGGATTTCTTTCACATTCAGAAATTGAAATGGTACATTCCTCGCATCCCTATTTCTTCATTCAATTGTTTTGCTTGAATTGCCACAGAGGGATGATTTCCCGTCACCTGTTTGATCATTTTAATCGTCATCTTTTTACACTTTTAGTTGGTCAGTGGATCTTGCTGAGAGAAGAAATTTGCTGGCCAGAAAATAGAACTTTGCAATGAAGTCGTGCTAGCCTAAAAAGTGCCTTGAGGACAACCAGAGCAGTGAGGCAAGTGCCTTGACAAACCTAATATAGGCTCGCAGGTAAATAGTTTGTTTTTTTATTTTTTCAGTAACTTTTCGTTGGCCACTTTCTGGAAAGACTTCAGATGTTTCCCTTGTTTCATTGCTAGTGTGTGTGTGTGTGTGTGTTTATTTTATTTTTTTATTATGAGTTCTTATATGAAAATGTGTTGGTAAAAAAAAAAAAGACATCACACAAGTGGTGTTTGGTTTTTAAAAAATTAATTGCATGTGCATGCTAGGGTTGCCAATCTGCATTCAGGTTTCTTAAAAATGGGATTCATATTTTTCTGAGCCTTTTAAGTAACCATTTTCCCTATGGACTCACTATGTTTGGATTTTGAACTTGTCCAGAGATTTTTGAAACAAAAGTGAATGAAGTAAAAGTTTCTACGGTTCTGATTGGTAGCTCGAATAACACGGTTCGAAATCTGGCTCGACACCAAAACGACGTCGTTTTGGTGTCGAGTTTTTTTTTTTCTTTCTTCCTTCCCTGGTTTTGTTGCAGAACGAAGAAGAAGAAGAAGAAGAAGAAGAAGAAGAAGAAGGGAGAAGAAGAGAAGGGAGAGGGAGGAGGAGGAGGAGGGGAGGGGGCCATAAAAATCGGTTGGAGGAGGAGGGGAGGCTGGGCAGACGACCGGGGCTGGCAGACGACGGTAGTGCTGTGACGTCGGCGGGGCTGGGCAGACGATCGGGGCTGGGCGAGGCGACGGTCTGCTGCGACGATCGGCGGCGGCGGTGGCGGTGGCGGTGGCGAGACTCTGCTTCTCCTCTGCTTCTTCCCTTCCTCCTCTCTTCTCTCCCTCTTTCTCCTCTGTTTCCTCTCTTCTCTCCATCTTTCTCCATTTCGAGCCGTTTCGAGCCTCTAAAAGTCGAGCTACAAGGCATTTTCCAAGTTTCTATCATCTGCAAATTTAAAATTCAAATATGGTACTATATATAACAAATAGAAAGGAATTTACTTTTCTTTCTAAAGCTGAAGTACTAAGAAAGAATGATTGGTAAAGAACAAAACTTAGATCCCATTAATTTGTAGTAAGATTCATATTTATAAATACACGTGAATTTCATTTATTTGACTTTAGTAGATCAAAATCTGGGTATGTAATGTGTAAAACCTATGAAAAAGTTTAATTGTACGTAATATTTTCACAAAAGTTTAATTAAATTTGCTTCAGAGATTTGAACCCGAGCAGCATATCCAGTAAGGCAACGCCTCAATTGTTTGTAAGGTGATATTTGACAATTTAATTTAGCAGTAGTGTATTAAATAAATAAATAAAATTTATTTGATAATTAAAATTGATATTATTTAAAAATTTAAGTAATTATTAAAATGTAAGCTAAAAATTAATAAAATTTTAAGTGATATGAAACTTAATAAAAATTTAATTTATAAATACTTGTGCAAAAACGTCGACATATACCGTTATAATTTTATCATTGCATCAATCACCAACTCTGCTACCACTACCACCATGGCCACTACTATTACTATCATTACCACAATCGTCAGTGCTATTATCACCACTTCTCCACCATCATAATCATTCTCACATTTAACATAACCACAACAATCATCACCGTCATTATACCACTATCTCTACTCACTTTTTCCGTACATGCCAAGTTTTTGAAAAGTAGTTACGGTGACACGATAGCGACTGCGGGGTATAAAGGTCGTAGCGTAATGGTTGCGGTAACTGAAATCGTATTTTTTTTTAAATTTTTTGCACAATTTGAAAAAAACTTACCGATACACATATTTTTTCTTCAGAATCACATTTATTGAGGTTTAAAATAAATTTTGATCAATTTTTATTAATTTTTAAGTATAATCCAATATATTTCATATTTCCAAAATACTATAAAAGGAGTTTTTTACATTTTATTTCAATAGTTAATGACTTTAAGAATAATTGATTTTAAATGTCTATAAATTATTTTTTATCAATACCTGAACTAACTGAATAAAAAATATTCACACTTATTAAAGGGATTTTTATTGATAAATCCCATTTAGAAGTGTTTTAACCCAAGAAGTCCATGAAAGAATTTTTTAACCCAT
This sequence comes from Camellia sinensis, assembly GCF_055761805.1. Lineage (NCBI taxonomy): Eukaryota > Viridiplantae > Streptophyta > Magnoliopsida > Ericales > Theaceae > Camellia > Camellia sinensis. Next base: position 86,601,538 of record NC_138974.1, read on the forward strand.
TTAGTCCCATGTATGTATAGGTTTATTCCATAAAGTCATTTTTCTTGATTTACACTATTTTCTAGGACACTTTTGCCCTTATATTTAATTTTGATACCCTTATAAATATTTTTTGAACGGTTAGCAATTTTTTGATGTGAACATTCATATTTTTAAATTCACATTGGTAGGAATGTAAAATTGGCCCGTGGGCGGTCCGAAACCCGTCCGCGAGCTGGGGCGGGCCCGGCCTGTTGACAATGTGAATATTCACATTGACATGTTACCATTTACATTAATAGGAGTGTAAAATTGGCCCGTGTCCCGTGGCGGAGCGAAACCTGCCGGTGGTCCATGGGCGGCCCGGGGCGGGCCCGATCCGGCCCGTTGACAATGTGAATATTCACATTGACATGTTAACATTCACATTGATAAGAGTCTAAAATTGACCCGCGGCCTATCGGCGGCCAAAAGCCCCCCCGCGGCCCGGCCTAGCCCGTTGACAATGTGAATATTCACATTGACATGTTAACATTCACATTGATAGGAGTGTAAAATTAGCCCGCGCTCCATGGCTGCCCGAAACCTGCCCACGGTCCGTGGGCGGCCCGGAGCGGGCCTGGCCCAGCCTGTTAACAATGTGAATATTCACATTGACATGTTAACATTCACATTGATAAGAGTATAAAATTGGCCAACGGCCCAGGGCGGGCCCGACCCGGCCCGTTGGCAATGTGAATATTCACATTGACATGTTAACATTTACATTGATAAGAGTGTAAAATTGGCCCGCGGCCCGACCGCGGCCCGAAGCCCGACCGTAGCCCTACCCGTGACATTGTGAATATTCACATTGACATGTTAACATTTACATTGATAGGAGTGTAAAATTTGCCCGCTGCCCGAAGCTTGCCCGTTGCCCGAGGTAGGCCTGGCCCGGCCCGTTGACAATGTGAATATTCACATTGACATGTTAACATGCACATTGATAGGAATGTAGAATTGACCTGCGGCCCGTGGGCTGCTCGAAGCCTGCCCACGGCCTGGGGCAGGCTCGTTTGGGTCCGGGCCCGAGCCGGTGGGTCGAGCCTCAAGTCGGGCTGATGAGCCTGGGCCTAGCCTCAGGCTTGGGTCGGGCTTGGGCAAGCCTAGCCATTTTTTTTTTAATTCTTTTTAATTTTTTCTACCAAAATTTTATTATTTTCCACAAAAAAAGGCACTAGGCCTCGGCGCGGGCTGGACCTCGGACCGAGCCTTGAATGGGCCTTAACCGGGCCGATGGGTCGAACCGGGTTTCAAAGTGATGGCCTAGGTCCTAGCCTAGGGTCTCGGACTAGGCTCGAGCCCGGGCCCAAACGAGCCTTTCCCGAGCCGCGAGTGGGCTTCGGGCAGCCTACGTTCTTTTTGACTATTCCATTAAGTCCTATTTGAGGTAAGAAGACCAAAATACCATTTTCATCTACTTATATTCTCTTTAGTCCACATTATTTTCTTATGTTTCAATAAGTCCTATAGGAGACATAATTATCAAAATACCCATAATGTGAATGTTCACATCGTCAATGTGAATGTTCATATCATCAATGCGTAGAGGCCCGGGCCGGCCCATATCGAGCCTCGTGGATGTCCGAAAAAATCCGGGCCGGCCCCACCCAGCCCACAGGCCAAAAAATTAGGCCCTGGCCCTGGCCCTAGCCCTGGCACAAGGGTATTCGGGCTTTAGACGGGCTGATGGATTGAGCCTCGGGTCGGGCCGGTGGGCCTAGGCCTAGCCTCGAGCTTATGTCGGGCTTAGGTGGGCCTGGCCATTTTTTTTTAATTCTTTTTAATTTTTTCTACCAAAATTTTATTATTTTCCACAAAAAAAGACATTGCGCCTCGGGCGGGCTGGGCCTCGGACTGAGCCCTGAATGGGTCTTAAGCGGATTGATGGGCCGGGCCAGGCTTCAAAGTGATGGCCTAGGCCCTAGTCTAGGGTCTCGGACATGCTCGGGCTCGGACCCAAATGAGCCTGCCTCGGGCCGTGGACGGGTTTCGGGCAGCCTACGGGCCGCGGCCTAATTCTACATTCCTATCAATGTGCATGTTAACATGTCAATGTGAATATTCACATTATCAATGGGCTGGGCCAGGCCTACCCTGGGCTGCGGGCAAGTTTCGAGCAGTGGGCAAATTTTGCACTCCTACAAATGTTAATGTTAACATGTCAATGTGAATATTCACATTGTCACGGGTCGGGCCAAGCCTGCCTCGGGCTGCGGTCGGGCTTCGAGCAGCCCACGGGCAACGGGACAATTTTACACTCTTATCAATGTGAATGTTAATATGTCAATGTAAATATTCGCATTGTCAATGGGCCGGGTCGGCCCGCCCTGGGCCGCTGGCCAATTTTATACTCTTATCAATATGAATGTTAACATGTCAATGTGAATATTCATATTGTCAACAGGCCGGGCCAGGCCCGCCCCAAGCTGCCCACATACTGTGGGTGGGTTTCGGGCAGCCATGAGGTGTGGGCTAATTTTACACTCCTATCAATGTGAATGTTAACATGTCAATGTGAATATTCACATTGTCAACGAGCCGGGCCGGGCCTGCCCCGGGCCGCGGGCGGGCTTTTAGCTGTCCATGGGCCGCAGGCCAATTTTGTACTCTTATCAATGTGAATGTTAACATGTCAATGTGAATATTCACATTGTCAACGGGCCGGACCGGGCCCGCCCCGGGCCGTCCATGGGCCGTGAGTGGGTTTCGTACCGCCACGGGACGCGGGCCAATTTTACACTCCTATTAATGTGAATGTTAACATGTCAATGTGAATATTCACATTGTCAACGGGCTAGGCCCGCCCCGGTCCGACTCGAATTTTTCTGGGCACCCACGAGGATCGACATGGGCCGAGCTCCTACACATTGACGATATGAACATTCATATTGACGGTATGAACATTCACATTAGGGGTATTTTGGTAATTATGTCACCCATAGGACTTATTGAAACATAAGAAAATAATGTAAACTAAATAGAATATAAGTAGATAAAAAGGGTATTTTGGTCTTCTTATCTCAAATAGGACCTAATGGAATAGTCAAAAAGAATATGGGTTGGATGGAATAAAGCTCTTAGAAAGTGGATTTATCAAAAAAAGCTCCATTATTAAATGAAAGGATTATAAAATAAAAATTGTGCCATAAATTTAAAAAAATTATAAAGAAAAAAAATTCATATAAGATTTTTTCTTTGGGCTTGAATAACTTGTATTTGTTCCTTTTTTGTAAACTTTTGTTTTTTTTTTTTCTTTTGAAAAAAAGAAGCTATTCATAATATTGTAAAAGGGTGTAACGGTATCTAACAGACCGATATACGGCGTTATAGTACCGCTACAACTGTTACATAACATCGAAACAGCCGTTACATATGTAAATTTCCATCACATCGCTATAACGGCCGTAACGGGTGGCGGTAACCACCACAACCATTACGCAATGGTTGCAGCCGTTTTTTAAAACCTTGCGTCCATGCATTAATCCTTTATAGGGATGTAATAATGGCCCGGCCCGGCCCAAGCAAACCTCACGGGCTCTCGCTTTTTTGGCGGGCTGAGCTGGGTTGGCACATGGGCCAAAAAGTGGGAATCAGGCCCAAGCCCAAGCTTACTCAGAATAGGATCGGGCTTAGGGCTTGGGCTCGGGCCGCAGGCCGGGTTTGGATTTTTTTTGAAAAAATAAACGATAAATACATTATTTATGTAGATTATTTATTAGGAATAAAAAAATAAAAGAAACATTATACTAGAGTATTTTAGTTAAGATTAATGACGTATTTTGTTTGGTAATATTTCATGGTGGTATTTAAATTTAATTATGTATGATGTATATTTTTTTAATTATGAACTTATGATTAAAAATATATATAATTATTTAGTTTTTTTTCTTTTAAAATGAATAATTATATATATATATATATATTAATTTTAATATTACAGTATTAAATTAATTATAAAACATTTATTGAATGAATAATTTTTATTTCAAAATGAAATAAAATATTACAAAATTTTATATTATTAAATAAAATAAATGTAGATTATTTAAATATATATATATATATATATATATTTTCATTCATTGCAAATTGCAATGAATCATGATGTGAGTGATGATGCTGCATGACATGATGACAAGGTAAGGCCAAAGGGGGTAGGGGTATGCAAGGCCCAAGGGGGCAGAGGTAGGGTGGCACTGGTAACCTGCAAGGAAATGACTTGGTACATGATTTTGGTAATTAATTTTGAGTTAGTTTTACTCTTGACTTGGTAAATGACCTTGGTAATTGATTTTAAGTCAGTCCTACCCCTGATTTGGTAAATGATCTTAGTAAATTGATTTTGAGTCAATCCTACCCCTGTAGGGTAGAGCACAGACATCAGCTCTGCCTCATTTCAAAGAAATGACCGGTTCTATTTTTTTTATTTTTTATTTTTTTACCATAGTTTCACAACAAGATCAACCTTCATTTTATTTATTTTATTTTATTTTATTTTTAAAAATAATTTAACCATTAGTTGCAACTTGCAACTTGCCTTTTATTTATTTATTTATTTTTTTTTTGAAATTTAACCGTTGGCGAAGAGAGGGCTGGATGGGCCGAGCCGGGCTTCAAATAGAAGGCCCAGCCCCAAGGTCTTGGGTTGGGCTCAGGTCCGAACCTAACTGGGCCGAAATAGGTCAGGCCCACCTCGAGCCGCCCACAAACCTCAGACCATCTTTACACTTCTAACCCTCTACCATCACCACTACCACTATCTTGCTACTTCCACCACCATCGATGCTATAACTACTGTTCGCACCTCCACCAGTACCACCACCACCACCACTACTTTACTATCAGTAGACACCCCATTTTTGACCGACCTTAAGACTCAGACGTCACCGATTGAGCGCTTGGTGATGTTGCATAATGCGCTCGTTCAGAAGTTTCAGAGTTGCGGCCGTGAGCCCTGCCTCCGGACTTCCGAACCCTCTTTTGTGCCTTTTCTCGATTTGCGAACCAGGCTCGATTTTCTCGGTTTCTTTTCCTGAGGGAAGGGAGAGGTCCCGTAGACCATCTCTCAATGTCCGTAGGCTACATTTTGTGGTCGTAGGCCATTTTGCCCATTTCGGAGTCCAGTTTCCGATTTTTCGGGACCGTTGGCCGTGTGCCTCGGTTCGGGACCGCTTAACCATCTCCGTTTGCTCTGATTTTTGGCATACTTCCTTTATACTCCCTTTTGAGGGACACTGGGGGCTGAGAAACCCACTTCGAGGTTGAATACCATTTTCGGTGTTTAACGGGCAGTTTCCGGGGCCCCGAACTACGTGTTTTGGCCCCCGAACATTCGTCTTGCAACGGTTTTCGTTCATTTTTGGAAGGTACCTCTGTTTTATCACCGGGGAGGTCACTGAAGGGTGGGAGGCCAGTAATTGTTGCAGCAACCAGTTATACATCCTCCGACGCCCTCCGACGCCTGTTTTTCACACTTCCGGGCTAATGTTGAACACCTTGGGCCCACTTTCTTGAACTTTGAACCACATATTTGTGATGTACACACTTGGGAGGACCCTAAAAGTTGGTGGCCGGCCAGTAATTCCATTTGACCCTTTTGAACCCCTCCTTCCGGGCTAATGTTGAATACCTTGGGCCCACTTTCTTGAACTTTGAACCACATATTTGTAATGTACACACATGGGAGGACACCATCATGTGGTGGCCGGCCACTAAATCAGCTTGACCCTTTTGACCCCTAGCCGGCCGGCTAGGGGGTGTGGCCGGCCGGCCACCTGCAACCAAAATACCTGGCCGGCCGAGATCCCCACACTGTTTACTTTACAGCTGTATGGCTTTATCCCCCAGAAAATATCAATATCCGGGGGATATTTTGTGGGGGAAAGTTGGCCTCCTTTTCCCCCACCTTTACTCCCCCTTTTTGGTGCATATAACCAGCTGATGGCATCACATATAGGGGTTAGAAATTTTGTTCTTCAAGCCTCAAGATCCATATCTCCTTCCATCCTTCTCATTTTCCTAAAAATCCTTATGTCCTACACCTTGTGTTCTTCATCACCACCAAGCTCTACCATCACTACTTCATTTCCAGCAACAAGGAGAGCTTCTCAAAGGCTAAAGGAGCTGCAAATTGGTCCAAGAAGCAACAAAGGCTTTGGTCTTCAAGGGTGAGTGACATTTCTCCTCTTTTGACCCTTTTTCTTGATCCATTTGTAAGCCCTATATGCTTTTTGTTTCAAGCTCCGGCCCTAACTGAAAGTGGCCCTCTTTTGAGCTCATATTCACTTTTCATTAAGGGCTCAACCCTGTTTGAGCCCTCCATGATGCATTTGCTTCATTGATCCTCTTATATGTTATAATCTTGCATGCTATTTTTGGCCCATGAGTAATCTGTTTTTGAGCATGATGTAATCTGTAAATGTGCTTATTTTGGGCCCTTCTTCAACATTGTTGAAGGACCCCTCACCATTTGATGCCTCCATGTGCCACTTGTAGTTATATCCCTTATTTGGCCCCATTTTTGCATAAATTGGCAGCCCCCTTTGCTTCTGTTTTTGGCTTTTCCACAGAACTGAAAGTGGCCTTATTTTGGCCTATACTTCATGTTTCATTAACATTTTTTTTCTGTTTGGTGATTATTTTGTATACTTCATGTTATAGCACCTTTTGAGCCTCAATCTTGTGCCGTTTTTTTAGCATGTTTGTATATTGATTTGAGGCTTGCCATATACTGTAAACATTCATATTTTTGGTCCCTCTTCAATGTTGTAGAAGGAAATTTTTCAGTTTGGATTTTGCTTATATCACTTGCTTCATTACCCCTCTCTTGGCCCCTATTCTCGCATGCCATTTTTGCCATACCTATGCTTGCTGTTTGGCCATGTTTATAACTGTGAAAGTGCCTTTTTTGGGACTGTCTAGCTTCTGTCTTTGCATTACATGTCCATATTGTGCACGCATTGCATAGCTATAAGCCATTTCAGGTGCCTAAATTCGCATTTCGGAACTATTTCATGGATTTGGTGTCATTTCGCCTCATTTCGGGACTGTTTTCCCCCATATTTTAGTGCTGAAATTCCATTAGAATGATTTCTTTCCATTTCTATGTCATTTGCATTGCATATGTCATCGTCTCGGTTTGCGTGCCCGTGTGCACGCATTTCGAGGCACTTCATTTTCATCCGCCGGCATCCTATGTGAGTGTGGCTGAGGCTCACTCATGTTGGTATAAGCCCATATCACATTTTCATGTCATTTGCATTGCATATGTCATCGCCTCGATTTGCGTGCCCGTGTGCACGTATTTCGAGGCACTTCGTTTTCATCTATCGGCCTCTTATGTGAGTGTGCCTGAGGCTCTCTCATGTTAGTATAAGTCCATGTTGCATTTCATATGCCATTTCCATGCCATTGCATTGCGTATGCCATTGCCTCGGTTTGCGTGCCCGTGTGCACGCATTTCGAGGCACTTCGTTTTCATCTATCGGCCTCTTATGTGAGTGTGGCTGAGGCTCTCTCATGTTAGTATAAGTCCATGTTGCATTTCATATGCCATTTCCATGCCATTGCATTGCATATGCCATTGCCTCGGTTTGCGTGCCCGTGTGCACGCATTTCGAGGCACTTCATTTTCATTTATCGGCCTCTTATGTGAGTGTGGCTGAGGCTCCCTCATGTTAGTGTAAGCCCATATCATATTTCCATGTCATTTTCTCGATTTGCATGCCCGTGTGCATGCATTTCGATGCATCTCATTTTCACAGCATAGTGCATACTAGGTTGTATCTTAGATCGCATTCATGCATTTCCTCGGTTTGCGTCCCGTGTGCACGCATTTCGAGGCATCTCATTTTCATAACATTGTGTATGTTAGGATTGTATCTTAGTTGCATTTCATGCATGTCATGCATATTGCATCGTGTTCGGAATAGGAGTTAGCCCGGGCACGGGAAACGAGGTGCATTTCGTACTCCGAGTGACGGAACGTATCTCAATTCCCTAGTCACCGACACTCCGGATTACCCATGATGGAGTTAGGTTCTTGTTGTGTTTTCATGTGCATTCATTCTATATTGAGTTGTGCAATTCGACTCCTCGGCCATCATGCCTCGGTATGCGTGATTGGTGGCACGAGGATCGAGGCATGCATATATTTGTGAAATACATTGCTATGCCCCTTTCCTGCTCTCTGTTGCAGCAAAATGAAGAATCAGTAACTTTTCGAGGCTTGGCACGCATTTCAAGAACAGATGTAAATAGAGGCTAATTGGGGCATCCCGGTGGATTTCCGCGCAAAGCAGTCGGACATGCATCATCTATCAGAAGCAAGGCAGTCCCTGGCTTGCATGCCAGTTTTATTAAGCTTTCTTAGTTAATATGTTAATTAATTAAGAATTTGTATATTATTCGGACTGTAATATTTGGACGGTAATATTCTTTCATTTTGGGCTGTATATTTATTCGGACCCTCTGCGTGAGGGCACAACTGTAATAAGTGTGCGTGAGTGTGATGTATGTCTTCCAACCCCACGTCTTTCTCCCTTTTATTTACCTGCTTATGATGGTTAGATTAGGGCATATTTCAATTAGCATACAGTATGACAGCATGTTTGCATCATTCATCTGTTTTGCACGCACCGGGCTCGGCGCATCATACTAACTGCATTGTACTTTCAATTCCAAATTGAATACATGTTAGTTGTAGCATTCCATACGCCATGTTTAGAATAGCCGAGCCTGCTATAGTTTGCATTTTTGCATGTGTTGCATTAGACATTTCTGTATACTTAGGATTCATGCATGATTTCTAATGTAGTTTCTGTTTTGGCTTGGAGTACCCGGTGAGTTTTATGCTTTAGCATCCTTGCATGCGTGTGAGTGATTGCCATGAATAGCATGCTTACCATGAGGCTAATTGCTTATGTGATATATCTGCCTGAATGCCTGTGGGTGAAGGTTGGGTTGTTTAAATTGGAACAAATCATTGACTGTGAGTTTTAAGCCCACTAGATAGTGGCAAAACCATCTTTTCTAAGCCCACCCGAGGGTGGCAAAATCTGTATTTTAAGCCTACCTGCGGGTAGCAAACCATTTTCAAAAAGTGAACATGAAATGTTTTGTTCCAATTCAGGCGATCCAATCTATACTTGTATGCTGTGCGCATCACATAGTAACCTAGGCTAATAACCGGAATAAGAACATACAATATTTTCAAAAATAGATATCATGGTTAGTAGAGGCCGATCTTTGATCGGGCGAGTGGGGGTGCTCACGAGGTGACCTTCCCCAATCGTACCCAAGTTCCCGAGCCGAGGCAACTTTGGTGATGACGGACACGTGGCCTTTTGGCACCGAGTCAGGGTTTCCTAAATTTCCCAAAATAAAATATTTAGGTGGCGACTCTGTATCTGGCAAAGCAGTCCATGTTTGGCACTTCTTTCAAAAAAATCTGTTTTCTCAAAACGATTTGCCAGATTTGGACTCTTTGGTTCAGATTTAGAACCGTGACTACAAAATCGAGTCCGAGCTGTAACGAGGTCCCCCCGCGGGCTTGTTACACTATCACAATATAAAAATTGTAAGATACAGTTTGAAAATAATAATTTTCAAATTGGATATCATTGTACATATTAAATAACTCACTTTAATTCAACATTTAAATTTTTATCAAATAATTTTATATCTTAAAAATTCAACATTTAATTTTCAATATTTAATTTTCAATTTTAACAAACCACCACCAAAGTCAAGGGCTTTTCCCAAACTAAGCCTACGCACTAAGCTTTTTTCCCAAACTAAGCGTAGTTTGGCCGAAATTCCCAGAATAAGCTGAAGTGTGTTTACAAAACACGCTTTTAGCTTGTTTCTGACCCAGACGCACAAAATGAATAAAATTGTAAAAGCGTAGTTATGAAACACACTTTTAATTAAAAAAATGTTATTGTTATTAGCGTTTTCAGGTTTAAATAATGGTGCAACGTGGAAACGTGTTTTGAAAACACGTTTTCAATAAAAAACAAAATCACATCACGCACTCACACTCTTTTCTCTCTCTCTCTCTCTCTCACACACACACACACACACACATCACTCACATCAAACATATATAATTTTTTATATATATAAATTTTATTTTATAAAATTGAGACAATATTAAATATATATAATAAAAATTTGTAATAGCAAATAATAATCAACTAAACTATAAAAAAAAAAAATTATTTTTAAAATTTATATATTCTTGAAATTTATTTTTTAAATAAAAAAATTATTTTAAGGTTTAGGATTTAGGGTTTAGGATTTATAAAAAAAATAAATTTTAAGAATTAAATTATAAATTCTAAACCCTAAAATAAAAATAAATAAATTTTAAGAATTAAACCCTGAACTCTAAAATAAAATAAAAAAAATATCCCTAAACCCTAAAATAAAAAAAAATTAAGAATTAAACCCTAAATCTTAAACCTTAAAATAAAAAATAAATTTGAAGAATTAAAGTAAAAAAAGTAATCATTTTATATAGTTGATTATTATTTGCTATTATAAATTATTATATATATATATATATATATATTTAATATTGGTCTCAATTTTATAAAATAAAAATTATATATATTAAAAATTATATATGTTTGCTAAATCCTAAATCCTAAACCTTAAAATAAAAATAAATAAATTTTAAGAATTAAACCCTAATCCCTAAAATAAAAAAAATTAAGAATTAAACCCTAAATCTTAAACCTTAAAATAAAAAAAATAAATTTTAAGAATTAAAGTAAAAAGGTAATCATTTTATATAGTTGATTATTATTTGCTATTATAAATTATTATTATATATATTTAATATTGGTCTCAATTTTATAAAATAAAATTTATATATATTAAAAATTATATATGTTTGATGTGAATGTGTGAGTGCTTTGGGTGTGTGGGTGTCAGAGAGAGAAAGAGAGAGAGAAAAAAGAGTGTGAGTGCGTGATATGGTTTTGTTTTTTTTTTTTATTGAAAACGTGTTTTCAAAACAAGTTTTCACGTTGCAGTATTTTTTAAGCCTGAAAGCGTTAATAGTAATAGCGTTTTCTTAATTAAAAATGTGTTTTATAATTACGCTTTTACGATTTTATTCATTTTGTGTGTACGGGGAGGAAATAATTCTCCTCGTATAATCCTGTTGACCAAGTCCACGCTCCTCCGTACGACGTCGCTTTATCACCTGAAAACACAAACGTGAGCTAGCCGGCGGGTGTGTGCCGGAAACCTCTCCGATGCCTAAGTCAGAAAACTTGACAAATAGACAAAGCTCTATGTTCTCAGAAAAGATTGTGTTCAATTACCTCCTCCAAGGTGATGCTTGTGAGTTTTTATAAGTTTCCTATGGCACAATCCTAGTAGGACTTGTACTCCTCCATGCAGAGTCCTCCTAGGATTCATACTCCTAAGGATAATGCTTATCCTTTTACACCCCCCCCCCCACTGCTTAAACCAAGTGGGATGGTTTTCTCCATGGCCGAACTACCATTTGACCAAAGTAAAGTAGGCCAAACTATCCTTAGTTCAGCCCTTCCCTTTACTCTTCCTTATATCGGTTTCTCATCTGTTCAACCCATGGTGTGTTTGGACCGAACCAACGACTCTCGACCGGTATAACTCCCAAACCGGTATACCTCTAAGGTCGATATAACTTCAAGGCCGGTCTAAATCCAAGTTGCTCCTAGACCGAAGTACATTTATAATCCTCTAACCGAAGTAAACTTTATCATTTGTGAGCCGAAGTAATTTCACCTCCTTGGGCCGGAGTAACTTTGTCTCCCCAAGGCCGGAGTAACCTTGCCCTCCTGGGCCGGAGTATCCATTACGGCCTTTTTACTTAGTCCTTCGCGTTTTTGGGCCTCAAAGCACAACTCGCAGCTCGGCCCAATTTTTCCCAAAAATTACCCTCTCAATTGCCCCTTAATTCCATCTACGCAACATGATTGGGATTACCAGTCTACTGGCCGAGCTACTTTCACTCCGGGCTCTGTTTCGTCCGGTTAAAAAACGTCTCTTCAATCACGACTGTAACGCTTCCCTTTCCAGTGACACGTGGCGGGCTCTGATTGGCTGGGAGCAGCTGTCACGCCGCCCTCGTAGTACGAAATTTTTGAACAGTCCCGCCCTTTCTGCCTTTACACAGAACAGTCCCTTTCATTTTTCGAATCACTCACTCTATTGCTGTTCATCTTCTCTCTCTGTGCCTTTGCTTTCTCAACTATAATCAAGCTCGTGTTCTTCGTTTGCTGTGACCGTTCCATCTGCAGTTCCTTCTTCAATCTGGTAAGTAAATCCATTTTCTTCCTCTGTTTTTGCTTATGTTGCTTTCTATGCTTTTGCGAAACATTTCTTCCATTTTTGCTATGCTTCTGTACTTTTACGAAAAAACCAGTAGAACTCATGTGTGTATGAACTATTTTGTAGGAAAATAGTCTTAGATCCAAAATCACATAGCAACCGAACTAGGATATTGTTTGTCAATATATATGTAGATAGATTCAGACAATAACCGAACTAGAACTTCTAGGAATATCAGTAGTTTCTTCTGAACCACTTTTGCCGAGATAAGATCACCGAACAAAGTTTGCAAGCATTGAACTAAGTACTTCGGTTTATAACCGAGCTAAGCCTTTGGGGCCAAGCCAGCTTTCTTAGTTTCTAAACCAAACTCAGAAAGCTGCCCCTAGAGGCTTAGCCGAAGTAACAAAATCCAAAGTTCAAACCGAAATAATCAACTAAGCCCGAAGTCCGAACCGAGATATAGACTGCAGCATCCCACAAAACCGAAGTAGGACTTGTCTTGCTTTTATCTGTAGCACGGTCATGTGATCTGTGCTTAACCCCTATGTTTTCCACTTTGCAGACTTAGGTGGCCCAAGCACCCCTTTGCTCACTCGACCGAGCTACTGAGTACAACCCTTGAACCGGCCTAACTTATTCTTAATTTATACCATAAATGGGTAAGTATAGGTACTTGGTAGAGACCCCGGGCGGTTTAGCCGAATTCAGGAAGGACTATAACATACCTGATGATGTCCACTTGACTTTGGCCGAAAAAGACATCACTCCCTGGGATAATGAAGGCTTCGTCCCCTTCACCCTTTTATCTATCATAGAAACCGGACTACGGTTTCCGGTTCAACCGTTAATCTGTGAATTTCTTAGGCAGACCAGATTATGCCCCACCCAATTGTCCACCAATTCATACCGCATCATTATGGGAATAGCCGCACTAAACCATCAAACCGGACTAAACCTTGGTCTGGCCGAAATATTCCATCAATACTCCATTGGCTCAAAAGAGGATGGGTGGGTCTATTACCTTAGGATACGCCGCCGCCGAGAGAAGATAGTTAAACATACATCGGACAAAGACCTTAATGACGATGATTTTTTCTGGGTCTCTGGGAACTTTGAGGATTTTCAAGCCCAAATTCCTGGCCGACCTATAAATTGGAAGAAAGGGGAGCCTGGTATACTTACTTCGGTCTTTTTCCTTGCATTTTTCTTCTTTTTTACTTCGGTGCTTTAATGTTTCAGCCGGACTAACAGTTTGTCTTTTCCTCGCAGATTTTGCCCACCTTCGTTCTCTATACAGTTATCCAAACCTTGCAATTTTGCGAGCCGCACTACGTTGTCCTGAACGTAGTTGGACGAAATTGTTGAATTTCGAGCCGACTTACCGATACAGCGGTCGCCGGAAAGCCAGGGTAACTGACTTTCTACTTGAAGACGCTCCAGCACCGGACCCATCCTTGCCCGAGATCAGACTGATCCCACTGACAGCCGAAGAAGAGATGACAAAAAAGAACAGAGTCAGGGCTCTTTTAACCGAGACATCCATGCCCGAAGTAACGCCACCAAGCCAATCGCAGCCTGCTGTTGTGGCCCTTCCTTCTCACCAACCGTCCTCTTCCCGCCGGACCAAGTGCGCCCGGACTGCTGAAACCGAACAAATTTTGGTTGATGAAGAAGAACTCGCCCTTCCACCGAGCTCCCAACCGGAGCCCTCCGTCCGAACTACCGAGAGCTGGGCCCCAAAACTCACTTTCAACGACCGAGACATCCGGGATACAGACTCGGTCGTTGCTGAGAAAGACCACCTGTTGGCCATCAATCTGGCCAAGAGTGTGTGTCTGCCCAAAGACATGGAGCATCACCAGAAACAATTAAACACCGAACTGAAGGCCATCAGGTCTACGACTAAATCCATGATTCTGGTAAGCAACTTCTGTCATTTTTCTGTCTATTTTCTTTTTTCCAACTTCTACTTTGGTTTAAAGGGAAATCTTTGCTTTGCTTTGTCAGGCCCTTCAGAAAAACCAAATCACCAACAGGAAAGTACTGGAGCTAAGGAAAGTTACTAGGCAAGCAGCGGCAGAGGCTGAGGCAAAAGCGGCCGAGCTGGAGGAGGCCAGAAAGGAAATGGCCGAACTACGAGGTGAGGTCGGCCGACTGACCGGAATGGTTAGTTCGGCCGAAGCCGAAAAACAAAAGACTGCTATTGCTCTGAAGGACAAGTACCTGCGTGAGCTGGTAAAACTTGAAAGGAAGAAAGACGCCGAAATAAAGGAGAGCACGAAGGAAGCCAGCAAACAAGGCTTCAAGAAGGCAGAAGAAGCTTATGCCAAGCAATGCAATGCTGCCAAGGAGCTGTTCTTCAAGTGCGGCTGGAGGGCGGCAATTGAGAAGCTCGGTCATGATCAACAGACCGAGGTCTTCAACCCTCCAGTCCATTTCATACCGAACTCCCTGAAGGAATACGCCAATGCCATGCAACAGCAGTTTCTTGAGGGCTCAGCTTCTGATGAAGACTCTGATGAAGACTCTGCCCCTGAGGATACTCCGGTTGCGAATGTTGATCAGGTGGTTCGGTCGGAGCCCCTGGTGGAAGATCTAACTATTAATCGACCAGGTGAAGCCGTGGTTTCGACCGAAACCACCCTCGTCACTGACACCGAGCTCCCCCCTGAAACCGGTCTTCCAGTTGTTGCTGATGCGGCTTTTGACGCCGAAATCGAAGATCTCTTTTCTTGATTTTGTACTTTATCCTTTTTCTGTTGTTTTTTGTCTTTGTAACCGAACTATGCCCCTTTGTAATGAATTTTTAATGAATGAAAATTTTGCTCAACTCTTACTCCGGTTTTGATGTGTATGCTTGTACTTTGGAATGCCTTCTATTACTCCAACTTCTATTTCGGTTTTAGGTGGTTAAACTATGCTTACCAGCCAACCACTCCTTAGTCGATATAATTACTTCGGCTGAGGAGTACACAGAGTTGGTTTATTCCATCCAACCATTTCTTCAGCCAACCACTCTTCAGCCATACACTTACTTCGGCTGAAGAGTAACAAGTGTTGGTTTATTCCAGCCAACCACTCTTCAGCCATACACTTACTTCGGCTGAGGAGTAACAACTATTGGTTTATTCCAGCCAACCACTCTTCAGCCATACACTTACTTCGGCTGAAGAGTAACAAGTGTTGGTTTATTTCCAGCCAACCACTCTTCAGCCATACACTTACTCTGGCTAAAGAGTAACAGGTGTTAGGCAACCACTCTTCAGCCATACACGTACTTCGGCTGAAGAGTAACAAGTGTTGGTTTATTCCAGCCAACCACTCTTCAGCCATACACTTACTTCGGCTGAAGAGTAACAAATGTTGGTTATTTCCAGCCAACCATTCTTCAGCTTTACTTCGGCTGAAGAGTAACAAGTGTTGGTTTATTCCAGCCAACCTCTAAGTTAGTTTTTTCCAGCTAACTTAGAATAATGTTTGGTTATTCTGACCAAACGTCCTGCAGCCTGGATCCTTATCCTGGGCTTAGGAAGGGTGTTGGTTTATTCTGGCCAACCTCTAAGTTAGTTTCTCCAGCTAACTTAGAATAAAGTTTGGTTATTCCGACCAAACGTCCTGCAGCCTGGATCCTTATCCTGGGCTTAGAAGGGGTGTTGGTTTATTCCAGCCAACCTCTAAGTTAGTTTTTCCAGCTAACTTAGAATAATGTTTGGTTATTCCGACCAAACGTCCTGCAGCCTGGATCCTTATCCTGGGCTTAGGAGGGGTGTTGGTTTATTCTAGCCAACCTCTAAGTTAGTTTTTCCAGCTAACTTAGAATAATGTTTGGTTATTCCGACCAAACGTCCTGCAGCCTGGATCCTTATCCTGGGCTTAGGAAGGGTGTTGGTTTATTCCGGCCAACCTCTAAGTTAGTTTCTCCAGCTAACTTAGAATAAAGTTTGGTTATTCCGACCAAACGTCCTGCAGCCTGGATCCTTATCCTGGGCTTAGAAGGGGTGTTGGTTTATTCCAGCCAACCTCTAAGTTAGTTTTTCCAGCTAACTTAGAATAATGTTTGGTTATTCCGACCAAACGTCCTGCAGCCTGGATCCTTATCCTGGGCTTAGGAGGGGTGTTGGTTTATTCCAGCCAACCTCTAAGTTAGTTTTTCCAGCTAACTTAGAATAATGTTTGGTTATTCCGACCAAACGTCCTGCAGCCTGGATCCTTATCCTGGGCCTAGGAAGGGTGTTGGTTTATTCCAGCCAACCTCTAAGTTAGTTTTTCCAGCTAACTTAGAATAAAGTTTGGTTATTCCGACCAAACGTCCTGCAGCCTGGATCCTTATGGCTGAAGGAAGCCTGATGGTAGGGGCGCGTTTTCGATTGCTGGAACAAACGGCGAAGTCTGAAGTCTCGCCAATGCCTTGTCTGTTGGTTCGTAGGCCGGTCGCGGTATTGGCATTCCAACCTCGACGCTTCCATGCGTCCGAGGAGCCAACCGTTGTAAGGCCGAAACTCGGTGTGGATCCCTTGCCCTGGCATCCTCCTTGCATCGTGCTTTTTCTTCGAGCACGGTTCGTAAGTCGGATGACCTAGGCAGCTCTGTTTGTCTAGATCTGGTTTGGTGCGAATGCGAAGGCCAATACGTGCTTCCTTCAATGTATGATCTTTCGGATCTCGTCCTCTCAGACCTGGAGTGACGAGTCCTGGAAGATAAGGAATGAGTGTCGCCTATCCTGAGGCTTCTGCTCTCTCCTTGCGAGGGTGTAGTATTCCTACTACGATTCTCTAAGTGGCGAGGGGGCGTTTTGTGCTTGCGCCCCTCTCCTATCGCCACATCTTTATTCTTCATCTGGCGTTTTAATGCTTCCATGTCCGCCGCCATCTTCCGAATTAGTTCATCTTGCTTCTTCACGCGATCTTCCAGGGCTTGAGGATCAATCCTCCTCCTTTGCCTATCAGGACTTTGAGAGTGACGAGGGCTGTTATTCCGCCTTCCCCTGCCACTCCTCCTGGGGTTATGTTGTTGGGGCTCCAGATCCGCCATAGGAGGGACAGAGGGTAATCCTTCTCGCCTTGCGCCCCCGTCTGGAGTTAGCCCATCGACAGCGGACTGCGGTAGTTCTTCAATGTGTGCCATTGATTAAGAAAAGGAGAAGCTTAGTCAAGAGGTTTTGTTCTTGTCTGTTGTTCCCACAGACGGCGCCAATTGTACGGGGAGGAAATAATTCTCCTCGTATAATCCTGTTGACCAAGTCCACGCTCCTCCGTACGATGTCGCTTTATCACCTGAAAACACAAACGTGAGCTAGCCGGCGGGTGTGTGCCGGAAACCTCTCCGATGCCTAAGTCAGAAAACTTGACAAATAGACAAAGCTCTATGTTCTCAGAAAAGATTGTGTTCAATTACCTCCTCCAAGGTGATGCTTGTGAGTTTTTATAAGTTTCCTATGGCACAATCCTAGTAGGACTTGTACTCCTCCATGCAGAGTCCTCCTAGGATTCATACTCCTAAGGATAATGCTTATCCTTTTACACCCCCCCCCACTGCTTAAACCAAGTGGGATGGTTTTCTCCATGGCCGAACTACCATTTGACCAAAGTAAAGTAGGCCAAACTATCCTTAGTTCAGCCCTTCCCTTTACTCTTCCTTATATCGGTTTCTCATCTGTTCAACCCATGGTGTGTTTGGACCGAACCAACGACTCTCGACCGGTATAACTCCCAAACCGGTATACCTCTAAGGTCGATATAACTTCAAGGCCGGTCTAAATCCAAGTTGCTCCTAGACCGAAGTACATTTATAATCCTCTAACCGAAGTAAACTTTATCATTTGTGAGCCGAAGTAATTTCACCTCCTTGGGCCGGAGTAACTTTGTCTCCCCAAGGCCGGAGTAACCTTGCCCTCCTGGGCCGGAGTATCCATTACGGCCTTTTTACTTAGTCCTTCGCGTTTTTGGGCCTCAAAGCACAACTCGCAGCTCGGCCCAATTTTTCCCAAAAATTACCCTCTCATTGTGCATCTGAATAAAAAATATGCTGAAAACGTGTTTTGTAAATATGTTTAATTTATTTTGAGAATTTTGGCCATAGTTTGAGAAAAAACTTAGTGGGTACGCTTTGTTTGGAAAAAGCCCCTCCAAGGTCAGGCCAAACCTTCATACTGAATTGAAGCGCAATAGCAATTTAACAGATAAACAAATAAATAAATAAATTTAAATTGCTAGACCTTAATTAATGGGTGGCCTAAAGATTAATCCGCCTTTGACACTTGAAACATTTCGAAATTACACGTTAATAACGAACAAATAAGCACTAGCAGTCTTACCTTGACGCTATGTTTGGATTGAGTGATTTGGAAAGAAAAAATAAATAAATAGAGAGTTATGTATTTTTCTTACTTGTTTGGATAACCTAAGTGGACAGAAATGAAAAGAAATAGAGAAAAACTCATTTCTCTTATAAACCTCATTTTCAATCTTCCCAAAAGTAGAGAGATTGAGAGATAAAAGAAATCACTATTTTCATAATATCAATTTTGTCCCTATAAAAATAAAAGAAATAAAATAATTAAAAATATAAAAATGTTATTTTGATAATGTAACATAAAATAATTTCTTTTTTTTTCTCTTACGCTGTGTTTAGTTTGAGAATTTGAGGAGGGATTTGGAAAGAGAAAGGAAAAAGTTAAGTAGAGTGTGAATAAAATATACTTACATTTCACCTAGTTTCACACACCTTTTTCTTTTCCCTTTTCAAATCCCTCCCCAAATCCCCCAACCAAACACAGTATTAATAAAATCTAACTAAACAAAAATGAGAGAAATCATAATCATTTTTTTTTTCCTTATTCAAACAAAAAGAAAAGAAATTACTATCATTTTGTTTCTTTTCTTTTCTCTTATAACTTAATTATTTCTTTTCTTTTCTCTCCTATCTTCGGTAAACGGCTTCATCTTATTTTCTTATTATATGACCCAAGAATGAAACCCAAATCAGATATAAGCCCAGATCAGACCAATGTGTAAAACCACCCCCAAAGACACACACATATATATATATATATATATATATATATCAGCAGTGATTGGGAGCTCTAGTAGAGCTGCTCTAATAGCAGCTCTACTGAGCTGGCAACCAATTAAAAAAAAAAAAAAAAAAAAAAAAACAAAAAAAGACAAAACAGTGGCCAGAAGAAGACAATTTAATGCTAAGTTTAGAGGTGCTCTTTTAGAGCTCTAAAGCAATTTTATTTATATATATATATATATATATATGCGTGTGTGTGTGTGTGTTTGCCTCCACCTTCTCCACGACCTCACTTTTCTCTTCTATGCTATTAAAACCCAAATCAAACCTAAATAAACCCAAATTGAGTCTCAATTTTTAATTTGTTGATTTGTTTGTCGTCGATGGGTTCCAGTTACATCCAAGTCATGGGTTCAAGAATTGGTGGAGTGAGAGATTAAAAATACAAAGAAAAAGTTTCTCCTGAATATGGCGTACTGGATTTTGAAGATTCTTTGTGTAGGGTTTTGATTGCATTGTGTTTGCCTTGTGATCTGAAACTTAAGTTATTAGTGTGAGTCCTCATTGGCATTTGATCTAGTACCTATTCAAAATATTCAATTGAACCCTGTAATGTAAAACGAGGGTGGTTGTTCTGTCGATCGACAAAGAGGTGGTGGTTGTAGGCAAAAGGAATACAGGAAAATAAAGGGACAGACAATTGAGACAGAAGATCCCAACCCAAAGAAACCAAACCATCACTCTTATCTCTCAGGACAACATACAGCAATGGCACCAACTTTCTCTTACCTCTGTCTTTCTCTTCTCTTCCTTCTTCTCACTCACTCTCCTCATCTGCAAGAACTCATTACACCAAACCTTGCCAATCTTTGTGACCCTGCAAATAATTCTATTCAATTCTTGGGTCACCATGCTGGTTATTATCGCCTTCCACACACCGTAGATGCAAGGTATGTTCAATTGTTGATTTGATTCTGATACGAATAAATGAGTCTTTTTTTTTTTTTTGGCAGTGAAGTGAGTAAAAATTAATCAAGTTTTGCTGCTAGGCCCAATGCGACGCTCACTCCAAGGTGGAGCTAGGTCGGACCTCAGCCCTATGGCCAACACTTGCTCCGAAGCAAGACAATCATAGGAGTTCGGCCCAATGGACGAGCGTCACTCCAAAGTGGGCCGAGCAATATGGTGGACCTTCTGGATGGACAGAACCACTCCGAAGTGGGTTGAGCAACACGCTGGACCTCTTGGTTAGACGACCGTTCTAGAGCAGACCAACTTAGAGAAGGCCAATTCACTGAAGATCTTTCTTGGGCCCACAAGAGACAAACAACTCTGCTCCTGGAAGTGCAGAGGGACAAGGTGCATATATGACAGGCCTGCATCTAAATGGCAGGCGGAGTGGTCGTCCTCCTCCAATGAGAGATGTCCGCTAATGAGACAAACAAAACAGACCTGCACCCTAGTGTCAGGCGGAGTGGTCGTCCTCCTCCAATAAGAGATGACCACGAATAAGACACATTGGACAGATGACGGAAAGAGAAGGACTTGAACGACAAACAACCTTCTTCTATAAAAGGTGAATACTATTCACTCTCAAGGGATCCGAAAATCCATACACTTAACACATACACTCTGTATTCTCTCATCTTCCTTTCCCTTAGTCCTTGACTTTATCATCGGAGAGGTTTTCGACCAAACCCCGGTCGGGCAGCCTCACCGTTTGTTACTCTGTGCAGATCTTTAATTCCCAGAGCACGTTGTTCATCCACAAAGTTCAACCCTTCTTCATAGTGCGGAAATCACCCCCGCACAATTGGTGCCGTCTGTGGGAATTATTTGGAGATTTGAAGAAGTATTTTTCCTCTCATCCCCTTCTATCTACACCTGTCGCCAACGAAGAGCTTTTCCTTTACTTGGCTGTTTCTGATCATGCTGTTAGTGCAGTGCTGGTCAGAGAGGATGGAAAGGAGCAAAAACCAGTGTATTATGTTAGCAAGACCCTCTTAGATGCCGAAACTAGATACTTACCATTGGAGAAATTGGCATATGCCCTATTAATTGCCTCTGGGAAGCTTGTTCACTATTTTCAAGGACATACCATCAACGTCCTCACTGAATTCCCCCTCAAGTCGGTGTTTAGTCGAGCAGATTTCTCAGGCCGAACAACAAAGTGGGCGGTGGAGCTTGGAGAGTTTGATATAAAGTTCCAACCTCAAACAGCAATCAAAGCTCAAGTCCTGGCAGACTTTGTTGCAGAATTCACCTCGGGACCAGCTGTTCCCTCCGAAGGGAGCTCGGCTTTGGTCACTATGAATGCCCAGCATAAAGGGCAATCCCCAGCAGAAGCATGGAAACTTTTTGTTGGAGACGTATGGAAGCTATTTGTGGACGGTTCTTCTAACCAAAAAGGGTCAGGGGCAGGAGTTGTCCTTATTTCTCCTGAAGGATTCATGTGGGAGCAAGCCATTCGATTGGGCTGGAAAGTTTCTAACAATGAAGCAGAATATGAAGCTCTACTAGCTGGCCTGCAAAATGCCGAACACTTCAACGCGGAGGAGCTACTCATCTTTAGTGATTCCCAATTAGTGGTCAACCAACTCTCTGGAGTTTACGAGGCTCACGATGAGCGGATGGCCACTTATGCGGAATAGGCCAAAAATTTGATCCGAAAGTTCCAAGCCATCAGAGTCGAGAAGATTGGCCGAGAAGGAAATGGTCATGCTGACGCTTTAGCTTGCTTGGGTTCCTCGGTCGACTCCAGAGACGGTCGCAAAATATGGGTGGAATATGTACCCTAACCAAGTATTCAACTAGCTGAAATGGTCCTCTGCACTGACTTGGGCCCGAGTTTGATGAACCCACTATTGGCCTTCTTGAAGAATGGCACCCTTCCTGAGGACAAAAAAGAAGCGCACAAGACAAGGCATAGAGCTGCTCGATTTTGGGTCTCCCCATCTGGCAAGCTTTACAAGAAGTCCTACATGGGCCCTTATCTGCTCTGTGTTCATCCAAGTCTGGTGGAAGATGTGCTTTATGAGATCCATGATGGAATCTGTGGGAGTCACATTGGTGGTCAGTCCTTGGCACACCGAGTCCTAACACATGGGTATTGGTGGCCGCGCATGCAAAAGAAGGCCCAACAGTATATCTGCAAGTGCGACAAGTGCCAAAAGTTTGCTCCTCTCATTCACCAGCCAGCCAAAGCTCTAACCCCCCTCACCAGTCCTTGGCCATTCGCTCAGTGGGGCTTAGACATTGTTGGACCATTAGCTAGGGGAACTGGGAATAAAAGGTTCTTCATCGCTGCAACTGACTACTTCACCAAGTGGGTGGAGGTGGAGGCCTTGTGCAAGATCAAAGAAGCAGACACTAAGAGGTTTGTTTGGCGCAATGTTGTGACTCGATTTGGCATTCCCAGAATCCTTCTCTCTGACAACGGTACACAATTTGATGGCAAGATCTTCAAGAGATTTTGCGCTGACTTAAAGATAGAGTTCCGAAACTCCACTCCAGCCTACCCACAGGGCAATGGCCAAGCCGAAGCGTCCAATAAGACGATCATTGACGGGATAAAAAAGCATCTTGAAAAAGCCAAGGGCAAATGGGTGGAAGAGATAACAAATGTCCTCTGGGCTTATCCAACTACTTCTCGTCGGTCAACTGGTGAGACACCTTACTCTCTTACCTACGGGATAGAAGCAGTCATCCCTTTGGAGGTTGGCCTTCCTACCATCCGTTCTGAGATCTTTGAGCCGACAGACAATGATGAAGCCATCGCCCAAGCTCTGGACATGGCCGAAGAACGTAGGGAAGCTGCCCTCATTCGATTGGCGGCTTACCAGCAGCAACTCACTAAGAGCTTCAACAAGAATGTGCGTCCAAGGCAATTCCTACCAGATGACTTGGTACTCAGGAAGGTAATGGATCACAAGAAAGTTCTTGGAGAAGGGAAACTCGATGCTAACTGGGAGGGGCCCTACAAGGTTACTTCAGCACTTGGCAATGGCGTATACCATCTGGCTGA
Source organism: Camellia sinensis (assembly GCF_055761805.1). Lineage (NCBI taxonomy): Eukaryota > Viridiplantae > Streptophyta > Magnoliopsida > Ericales > Theaceae > Camellia > Camellia sinensis. The sequence continues at coordinate 86,624,930 of NC_138974.1, forward strand.
CTTATCAGGGAAGGCAATCCCAAGACCATGGAACGTCGCTAACCTAAAGAAATACTTCCAGTGATGTGATTCTTAAGATGAAGTACTTACAGTAATGTATTTCTCAGAACATGCCTTGATGTAATCAAAAGTTACAAGCATCAATGAATGAAAATTTATTTTACAGTTTGTTCTTATTTACTTGTGTTGTACATTTATACTCGGTGGAGCACATTGGCCACGGGTCTTAACTCAAGCCAATCCCGGATGCTCAACCCTTTGGTTGGAGCGGGGTGCCAAGTGGTATAACTTGGTGGAATTTGTACCAAATATCGTTACTTAAAGCACGGTCCATACTCACAATTCGCGCTCGAAGAAGGGTAGAATTACACTCTACGAGGGGTTAAATCACGCCAAAACCTGACCAAGTTAGGTGGCGGCCGAACAACATGATAAAAAACTTTCACGATTTTTTCTCTACTAAGGCACGAAGCATGGTCTGACCGAACAGACAACCTTCTGAGCCACAGAGCTCATGCTCGGCTGAGGGCATAAAAAACTCACTCAATTTTTTCTGAGGCTCGAAGCCTGCTCAGACCGAACAGATGGCCTGCTAGGCCACAGAGCCTCTGCTCGGCCGGGGCAAACATTACATACAAGCAAAAATTGAAGATAAGCAGTTCAACATTTGCGAAAATGTAAGAACGAGTGCATTGAAGTGAAACTGCAATTACAAAAAAGAGTTCGGCCCTATAAAAGAAGAGGTCCAGTCGACCGAACTTCAAGACAAATAAAAAAGTACAAGTTGCAAGTTCAACACTTGGCAAATTTAGAAGGTACTTCATTACAAAAGGGAGCTCGATTTATATCATAGCCTATCCAACCAAGCACTAAAGCAAAAGTTGAAGATACTTCATTAACTTCCAAGTTTTATTACAAAAGAACTACTAAAGCAGAAGTGAAAACAAAAACTCGAGGCAACCTAACAACTTACTCCTCGCGTTGCTCCTCCTCGTAGTGTCCATCCTCGCGGTGCTCCTCCTCTATAGGATTGACAGTCTGCCTAACTAAGGAAGAGCTCGACAAGAAAGGAGAAAGGCCAGAAGGATCGACATCCGTAACTCCATCCCCCCGAGGCCTTTTCATCTTAACCCTTACAGCAGTCTTCGAAGGGACTGGGATATCATCAATATCATAAAGAGGAGAAGCCTCTCCCACCTTAGTAGTGCGCAGAGCTCCGGTCCAACCCTTAGTAAAGATCTTGTCCCTCAGCTTCAAAATCTCCTCCGAATAGGTCTTTTCGGCCTCGTCATAGCCCCTCTGTTCGGCCTCGTCCACCATCCCTTGATAATTAGCCTTTAAAGACTTCAGAGTAGCATCGGCATCTGCAGCCCTCCGCTCGGCCATGAACATCAGTGCTTCGGCCTTCTTCTTTGCATCTTCCATCTCCTTTAGATCCTCTCTGGCCGCCTTCAAGGACATATCAGCATCAGCCAACATGTTGGTCATCTTAACCTTCTCTTGCTCCTCACGATGCCGCCTTTCATCCATGATGTGCATCCTCTAAATGCACTGCACCAAACCAAAATGTCATATTCTCAACTACCAAATTTAAGTAAATGACAAAGACATAAAAGAAGACTTACTACGGTTAGCATCTGCACCGAACCCTTGATCAACACGTCGCTTGAAATGTTTTGCTCCGCCATATCCAAAGGTAACAACAATGTCTTTGATAAGTCAAAGGCCAAGTCGCTTGAGTAGATTGTGCTGTCCGATGTAGTGATTGCTCGACCATTATGCTCCAAGGGAGGCACCCATTCTTCAACTGAGCCTTGCTCATTAGAACCCCCAGCAACTTCTTTACCTTTGGACCTCTTCCTCTTTGAGGCCCTATCAGCAGGAAGAGCAAGAGTAGCAACGGGAGGAGGAGGAACAACAACATGTTTTTTTCCACCCTTAGACCTCTCAATCGGTGGAGAAAAAACTTGTGTGTTGACCGTCGAAATAACTAGAAGGTCCTCATCATCAGATCCAAAGACTAAGGCCTCAAGATTGAGCTTTTGGTGACGAGCCATTTCGCTTGCTAAGTCTGGCGACGGAGAGTAGCCTCTACTAAGTGATCCACTTGATGAACAAACAACAGCGGAAGAGGAAGCTCCGGTGGTATGGCCAACTTGGTCTTCGGTTTCAATCTCAAGTGAGTCCCTCGAGAAGTTGTTTACTTTGGGTTTCCGTTGGATGACATGTCTGTAAGTTCGCACATAGTTAAGCAAATGCGAGGCCGACCGATCTTCGTACCTTAGTGCAACTTTGATATCCCTCGGATGCTCTTTTTCTGGCCTCTTTTTTAGCTTCTTTGAACCTGCAAGTACGAACAATAACACTTAAAAAAAAAATCACATGTGATAAGCGAATGGATAAAAGGAAACTAAAATAAAGAATGACCTGGGTGGCCGTTCTCTTGTGGAACCCGCTTCGATCGGCCTACCTCCTCGGCCGCAAACTCCCAATTACCTCCGGCTTGAAGGAAATCAGAGCAATGCTTGTCATTATCAGGAAGTTCAATAACGAGTTGGAGGCCCAACGACCGAACTTTGACATAATAGGTTTTACCGCCTTTATTACGACACAAGGAGTAGCAATGAAGGATATCCCAAATACCCAAGTCCAAGTCTAAGAGGTCGTTCAAGACCGAGACACCGTTTACCACTCTAAATGTGTTCATCGATATTTGCATTGGTGTAAGTTCAAAATAAGAAAAGAATCGACGTAACAAAGGGTTCAACGGAAACCTAACACCCCCCTCTACGATGGAGGCAATTGAGAAGGGCATTGTGGTGCTCGTACACGACCGATCCGCGTCTATCGTCGCCAATGTCAACGTGACATCATTGGGAATGTTATATCTTCGGCGGAACTCATCCATTCCCGCCGGGGTGTCCACTAGGTTCTGAAACTTACCCATGGGAGGTGCGACGTTCCACCAAACAACTACACTAAGGATGACTTGCAAGGTTGGAGGTACAATAGCCGACCAAACAATCGTATGCTAGACAACTCTTAATGTTACACTTAGCCAAAAAAGTAATGGTGAAGGTGGAAAATAAATACATGGATTCTATGACTTATGGTGTCAAAATCAAGAGGAACTTGATGGCGAGCGTCTTCGATGAATCAATCCCATTGTGGCAACCAAGAGAAAAATTATGAGTTGCAAAAAAAAAAAAAAAAAAAAAAGAGAGAAAAAAAAATATAATTATAATAAATAAAAAAAATTAAATTAAAAAAAAGAGCAAAAAAAAAAAAAAGAGAGAATAAATAAATAGATAAATAAATAATAGTGGAGGACTTACAAAACAGTGTCAACAACATGAATCAATAAATTATAGCGGCAAATCCACTGCGAGGGATGGGATACTTTTGGTGAAAAAGCAGCTTTGGAATAGAGGCACAAGGAACAATGCTACAGGCCGTGGGCGACGAGACAGCGGTGGGTTCACTCCATCAAAAATGCACTGTTCAAGACACTGAAGAAGCCTGGACCAACGTGACATAGAGAAGAGATTGGTCTCTCTAACTTGAAATTCTAGAGAGAGAAAATGGGAAAACCACAACGTTGGAGCAAGCTACAACTTTCTGGAAAGAAATTCAGAATTTATAGGAAGAGTCCCTAGGTCAAGCTCAGATTTTAAAATTGTTTTAAAGCTCCAAGGAAAGAAAGTGTCAAGATAAAACCAAAGTCAGAGCCTTTGTTCCAAAAATGGGTACTGTCGCTCCTGGAGTCAAACAGTGAGGCAACAAAGAAATGGGAAAAATGGGTCTGGAAATTCAAATTTCTAGAGTGAGAAAGTGTTATGTAAGATTGGTTTGCTTGTTTTCAAGAAAAACTTTGAATTGGGCTTGCTTTTACGTCACGTTGGCAGCTCCTAAACTAATCAAATAAGGATGCGTGATGGCTCGACAGTCGGAGTGAGTACATTAGGCAGGGCTGGGCTTAAGGTTTGGTGACAAGGCCAATATCATAGACAACCGAGCTGCGATGCTCACGGACGAGTCAACTGAAGCACTTTAGACCGAGCCAAAGAACACTTAAAACAGTGACAACCAAGTGTGAAGTCAACCCAGCTCCAAACTTTTCAGGTGAGCCGTGCAAGGAAGGTGAGTGTCCGAAGCCTCACTAAGCAACTCTGCCAAATCAGCGAGCAAACAAATTCAGGAAGTCTAGTTTTCTAGTATGAAGAAGATAAGCAAACTAAGTCATAGATGCGCCGACCGATCTAACGACAACGAAGACAACCGAACAAGAATGAATCGAGCAAAATTGAAGACAACCGTGCAACGCTACACACGAATTTGAAAACCAAAATAATGACTGAGCTGAGTAGACATCGTGTGAAAATTAAGTGGAGTTGCTCGGCCCATCAAGCGTCGAAAAAGGGTCAACTAGGTAGCAACGATGACCGACCGAATTGCAACATGCATGAGGTAGGCCAAGATGGGTGTGAGCAGAATCTATGGACTGAAATGAATCGAAGAAGCTGCGTCGGGCCGAACAAGACGCAAGTCTGACCGAGCTACAACACTCACGAGCAAACCAACCAAAATATTTTCGACTGAGCAGCAATCAAAGACATGGCCAACCAAGCTCTGAAGGGACGCACGGGATCGTGAAGAGCTGCGACGTGCAAAGGGCCGAGGGCCCATTCAAATTGAAAACTACCGATCTCCATGCTCAACAATGATATTTAATTCCTGAGTATGAAATGGCCTACAATGGACCAGACACGCACCAACAAACCGAGCAGAGGAGATGAAGTATGGGCTGAACAAAGTGGGGTATGATGAGATATTTTGAAATAAGTCAAAGAGCTCCACCGATTGGGCAATAGACAACCTTCCTAAACTCTATCAAAACCAAGCAAAATAAGCAGCTTAACTTCTGGGTGATGGGCCCAAACAAGCACTGGAAATATTTCTTCAGACGAGGCGAAGGCTTGGCCGATCAACTAAGCAATAACAAACATGACAGAGTACCGAACAATGCAAAAACACATCCATGACCGACCAACAAAGGCAAAGCTGCAGGCAGCAACAAAATGGGCCAAGCCCATTTTTATTTTTATTTTTATTTCTTGACAGTAAAGAGCTTCACAGATGACCAATATACACACTATATATGCAAGAAACAGCTCAGGCGGGACCAAGCATACACGAGGCCGAGCTATAACCAATCTCAGAACGTCCAGTATGCTATCTGAAGTCCATTATCAGATTACAAACCAATTTTTATAAGGCATGATCATGAACAAGAAGTCAAGCAACGGGCCCACCAAACAATTAAGCTAATTGTTTACACAAGTTGGACATTATGTGAAGTGTTCTGAGTAAAAGAATACATGAGTTGCTCAGTGGGTATTGGGGCCCACCAATTTGACAAGTATTTAATTTAACAATTACAAAGCATGACAGCAAAGCAAATACAAACTTGGCCTACTAAAAAAGTTTTGGGTGGGCCGAGATGCTCTTACATATTCATATATAAATATATAAATCTAGTTTTCTTGTAAATTCGAGGGACGAGATCCGTCTATAAATGCAAAGGTAGTACACTTTGAACAAATCAGGTTGATGAACAACAATGGCTTCCACACAATAAATTTAAATGCAAGTCAGGGGGTAAATGAAGTGGGTAAAAATTAATCAAGTCTTTGTGCTAGGCCCAATGCGACGCTCACTCCAAGGTGGAGCTAGGTCGGACCTTAGCCCTATGGCCAACACTTGCTCTGAAGCAAGACAATCATAGGAGTTCGGCCCAATGGACGAGCGTCACTCCAAAGTGGGCCGAGCAATATGGTGGACCTTCCGGATGGACAGAACCACTCCGAAGTGGGTTGAGCAACATGCTGGACCTCCTGGTTGGACAACCGTTCTAGAGCAAACCAACTTAGAGAAGGCCAATTCATTGAAGATCTTTCTTGGGCTCACAAGAGACAAACAACTCTGCTCTTGGAGGTGCAGAGAGACAAGGTGCATATATGACAGGCCTGCATCTGAATGGCAGGCGGAGTGGTCGTCCTCCTCCAATGAGAGATGTCTGCCAATGAGACAAACAAAACAGACCTGCACCCGAGTGTCAGGCGGAGTGGTCGTCCTCCTCCAATAAGAGACGACCACGAATAAGACACATTGGATAGATGGCGGAAAGAGAAGGACTTGAACGAAAAACAACCTTCTCCTATAAAAGGTGAATACTATTCACTCTCAAGGGATCCGAAAATCCACACACTTAACACATACACTCTGTATTCTCTTATCTTCCTTTCCCTTAGTCCCTGACTTTATCATCAGAGAGGTTTCCGACCAAACCCCGGTTGGGCAGCCTCACCGTTTGTTACTCTGTGCAGATCTTTAATTCCCAGAGCACGTTGTTCATCCACGAAGTTCAACCCTTCTTCATAATGCGGAAATCACCCCGCACAGGCAGTAAATTTTGTCTGTTTGCTGATGATGATCAATGAAACAGGACGGACGGTCCTATATTTAGGAGTGTAAATTATTGCGCACGATTGTGTTTTATATTGGATAGAAATGACCAAGTGGTGTTAATAATTCTTTTCTAACTAAATTTTAACGGAAATCCTGTACATTGAGTTGTCTTTTTTAATCTAATTTTGTAACCGCACATTGTGGTTTATGAGGTTAAAATTTAGGTGTCTTTATGGTTTTTTTTTTAATCCATTTTATAATACTATTTCTCTGATTAACGCTGTACTAAATTATTGGTATTCATTAACGTTTTCAAGAAATATTTATTTAAATTAAATTATTATGTAATTTGTCTTTTTCGGTAGGATTGTACGATCCTCGATCCGATTTTACAATCCGATCCTATAAACACCTCCAACGATCCAACGTAGGATCCCGATTTTAATAATCTTGGGTTTGATTAATAATTGTCTCTTCTTTTTTGCATGGCATGAATCAATTACAATGAATAACAATCTCATTATTAGGAATAAATTTATCGTATCAATATTATTGTCTTCCCCATTCCCTCCCCCTTCTCTTCGTACCCAACCCATCTCCACCATCAAGAGAGAGCCAAGACAGCAAACGAAGGAGGTTGTTGTAGTAGGGTGGGGGTGGCAGCCAGAGGTGATGATGGTGGCTAGGGTGGTGTATGATTAAACTTTGGATATGATTGAAATTTTATGATAAAATTAAATTGTAATTATAAAAAATATATATATGTAAAAGGATGAGGGTAAAAAAAAAAAATTGAGTGCTATTAGCATCACCCTAATATGGCTTATTTACATTCAACATCCAAAAGCAAAGAGACCATATCAAATAAATTATTTTAATTCAATATTTAAATTTTTATCAAATAATTTTATATCTTAAAAATTCAACATTTAATTTTCAATACTACATTTTCAACATTTAATTTTCAATTTTATCTTTTTTCGGTACATCGGAAATGGAAAGAAGAAACAAAATAGCAGTAGGAAAGGAGAGAAAACAAAAGAACAAATCTAGGAGAAGCAGAGCAGGTCCTAAATTCTTCGATAGGCCATCCCGATCATATCTGCCACAACTTGGCTCTGAACTCCATCAGGAGGATCATCAATTAACACCAAACGCTCCAGTTGATCAGCCCCCAAATTTGCAAGGAAGTCAGCACATACCTTCACGCATGATATGGCAGATGGTGCAGTTACACCTATGGATCAAATGCCGAGAGTCCTCCACAATGCTGCGAAAAGAGCAATTCTGGGGAGGGCCTTTAGTAAGGAGAGCTTCAGCCGAAAAAGAATCAGTTTCCATGATAACTTCTTGCATTCCCTTTTCGAGCACAATCGTAAGCCCTCGATAAATACCCCACATTTCAGCTTCAAGACTGCGACAAGAATCCAATTTCCCAAAAAATCCACAAAGCCAAACACCAGCTTCATCTCTAAAAACACCTCCAAACCCACCTTCCCCCGGATCACCACGAGCGCATCCATCGGTATTAAGCTTGATCTTACCTGCAGGAGGGGGAGTCCAATTAACCAAAATAAAAGATGACCGAAGAGGATGTAAATTTAATTCAAAAGCTAGTTGAATCTCATTAACATAGTTATAGGTATAATAAACTGTATTTTGCCAAGAAGGATCCAGATTATCAAAGATTTTCCGATTTCTAGCCTTCCAAATTTGCCACACTGCCATCGCAAATATTAAACTCCAGCTAGAAGCCACATCAGGTTGAGGACGCAAATTCCTTTTAAGCCAAGCAAGGAAAGACCCCTGCTGATTAGGAACCAAACCATGTCTGCCAACCAAATGATCCCAAACATGTTGAGAGTGCAGACAACCACGAACCAAATGTTCAACATCTTCCAGATGGTGATTACACCTGGGACAGCTAGCATTATCCGATAATCCTCTCAACAATCTCAAAGCGTTGGTAAGCAATTTATCATGAAATACAAGCCATAAAAAACCTTTGAGCTTTTGGGAAAGTTTAAGCTTCCAAAGCCAGTCCATACACACTGTATTCTCCACAGAATGAGAAACAATGTGATAAGCTGAAACAGAAGTGAAGTTACCACTAGGGGATCCATTCCAAAAAGGCGTATCAGGAAATGTAACAAATTGGGGTAGATGAATCTTAAGCACCTCAGCAGAGAGAGCTCTCGGGAGAGAGGATTCAATCAAATTCACATCCCAATCCCCTAAACCATTCATGAGCTTGTCCACCGTGTCCATATTAATGGAAATATGATTCGGATATTGGGATGCTAAAGAAGCCTCCCCACACCACCAATCATGCCAAATAGAGATCTTGGAGCCATCTCCAACACCCCATTTAACAGCTTTTCTCAAGACATCTCTAGACTTAAGAATACCCCTCCAAGTGAGGGAGGAGCTCCTTTTGGAAGAATAGGACATGAACTTATCATTAAGCAAGTATTTATGCATCAACACCTTCACCCACAGGCTAGAGTCCTTACAAAGGATCTTCCAGCCTAACTTGGATAAAGGAGCACTGTTTTGGAGCTTAGCTTTACGAAGACCAAGCCCCCCCAATTTCTTGCTACTACAGACAGTAGTCCAGTTCACAAGATGAACTCTTTTTCTACTATCACAATCACCCCACAAGAAATTACGGTTAAGCTTATCAATAACCTTGCAGATACTAGAAGGGACAAGCATGATCTGCATAGCATAAGTGGGGAGAGCAGAAGTAACAGACTGAATTAATGTAGCTCTGCCTGTTAATGAAAGCAAATTAGCTTTCCAACCAGATAGACGACTTTGGATCTTATCAATAATGAATTGAAAGTGATTCCGATTACATCTGCTATGGAGCAAAGGAATACCGAGATATCTGCCCAAGTCTTGAGTGAGAGAGATGCCACACAGATCACTCAAGACCCTGGCTTTAGAGGTAGGCACATTAGGAGAAATGAAAATTTTAGACTTCAAAAGATTCAGCTTAAGACCTGAATTGAAGCGCAATAGCAATTTAACAAATAAACAAATAAATAAATAAATTTAAATTGCGAGACCTGAATCAATGGGTAGCCTAAAGCTAAATCCGCCTTTGACACTAGAAACATTTCGAAATTACTACTTGGATCCACGTTAATAACGAACAAATAAGCACTAGTAGTCTTACCTTAAACGACTTCGGCTTTGTTTGGGAAGCCAAATTTTGAATTTTTTTTTTATTAAAATAATCGTAAAAAGTAAAATATGTTTTTTAATTACAAAAAAATAAAATATCACATTCAATCCATAATCATTCCATTCTTTCTCTTATAAAAAAGTCAAAAAAATCAAAAAAAATCAAAAACCTTTTCCAAACGAGATTTTTTAGCCCCAAATTAAAATAGTTAAAAAAATCAAAAAATTAAAAAACTAATTCACTTCCCAAACGAATCTTTCACCTTATTTTCTTATTATATGACCCAAGAATGAAACATATAAATATTAAAAACTTTCTAAAGAACGTATGTATTGGCTGGATTATTGTAATGAAAAAGGTTTCGGAGATAAGGAAATTATGCACCCAAACCGGCACGGGATCACATGTACCAATTCCGCGTCCCATTTTCCAATCCCAGTGTCTCTCTAGTGCCATGTGTCCAACACCAAACGTTCAATTTAACTCCGTTAACTCTCTGTAAGAAAACTCACAGCACCAATGTCAATTTCCTCTGTTCCTCTTCCCTCTTTTCTTTCTTCTTCTATTTTCGTCTCCTTTATTCCTAGCAGCCACAAAACACAACCGACACCTCTTTTTCTTCTATTTTCTCTCTGCCACAGTGATCTCCTCTTCTACTTTATCCTTCTCTTCTTTGTTCCCTTCTTTTCTTCCTTTCCCTTTGGACATAAACCCAACTCAAACCAAAGTGTAAAACCACCCCAAAGATATATCTATATCTATCTATCTATCTATCTATCTATCTATTATAAAGTGAACACTTCCTTATGGTGTCTTGAAACATTTGTTTCTTATGCTGCCACGTGCCCACTTTTTTTCTTTAAAATAAAATTGAAAATTAGATAAATGAGTGAAGGGGACTTGAACCTTAAACTTATGTCAAGTGAATAAAACTCTTACCACTTAACTAGTCCACAACATATAATAAATATTTTACTTTATTTTTATTTATTTGAATTACGTGTGGCAACGGCTAGCACCTATTTTGGTGTCTTCAAACTTTCTCTCTTTATGCCGAACGGTGTCTTCAAACTCTCTCTTTATGCCAAGAACCTAATTTTCTATTCACAACAAGAAAAAAAAAATTATTCACAAAAAAGAAAATATATATCTATCTATCTTCTATCTTCTATCTTCTATCTATCTATACTACTATTATAAGTGAATACTCCCTTATGGCAACCACTAGTGTGTATGTGTGCGTGTGTTTGTGTTTGTGTTTGCCTCCCCCTTCTCCACGTCCTCTCTTTTCCCTTCTATGCTATTAAAACCCAAATCAAACCTAAATACACCCAAATTGAGTCCCAATTTTTAATTTGTTGATTCGTTTGTCGTCGATGGGTTCCAGTTACATCCAAGTCATGGGTTCAAGAATTGGTGCAGTGAGAGATTAAAAATACAAAGAAAAAGTTGCTCCTGAATATGGCGTACTGGATTTTGAAGATTCTTTGTGTAGGGTTTTGATTGCATTGTGTTTGTCCCATTGGCATTTGATCTAGTACCTATTCAAAATATTCAATTGAACCCTGTAATGTAAAACGAGGGTGGTTGTTCTGTCGATCGACAAAAAGGTGGTGGTTGTAGGCAAAAGGAATACAGGAATAAAGGGACAGACAATTGGGACAGAAAGTTGGGACAGAAGATCCCAACCCAAAGAAACCAAACCATCACTCTTATCTCTCAGGTCAGGACAGCACACAGCAATGGCACCAACTTTCTCTTGCCTCTGTCTTTCTCTTCTCTTCCTTCTTCTCACTCACTCTCCTCATCTGCAAGAACTCATTACACCAAACCTTGCCAATCTTTGTGACCCTGCAAATAATTCTACTCAATTCTTGGGTCACCATGCTGGTTATTATCGCCTTCCACACACCGTAGATGCAAGGTATGTTCAATTGTTGATTTGATTCTGATACGAATAAATGAGTCTTTTTTTTTTTTTTTTTTTTTTGGCAGTAAATTTTGTCTGTTTGCTGATGACGATCAATGAAACAGAGGACGGACGGACGGTCCTATATTTAGGAGTGTAAATTATTGCGCATGATTGAGTTTTATATTGGATAGAAATGACAAAGTGGTGTTAATAATTCTTTTCTAACTAAATTTTAATGGAAATCCTGTACATTATTAGGTGTCTTTATGGTTTTTTTTTTTTTTAATCCATTTTATAATACTATTTCTCTGATTAACGCTGTACTAAATTATTGGTATTCATTAACGTTTTCAAGCTATAGGTGCTCAATGCTTTTCTTTTTCTTTTTTTCCATTTTTTTTTATTATTATTATATAAAATTTTGAACTTTTGAAGTCAATTCTTGTAGGTTTCAATTTGTAATTGATGGAAAACCATTTTTCCCAAAGTTATTGCTGTCTATGGAGGCCCCCAAGTATTCTTATTTTGAAATAACAAATACAAAATTAGTCACATTTTATGGGTTTAAGAACTATAATTGGCTCATTTGTCCCACTTACAGAATCGTGTTGTTTTTAATTTATTTTATTTATATAAAAATAAAAAAATCATATTGGCAGTCAAGCACTAGAAAGAGGACCTATAATTGGTCAAAGAGCAATACTATAATTCCACATAAAAATCTAAAAAACACTTAGAATTTTACATGAATTAATGATTTAAATTTACTAATGCTGTGTTTGGTTGGGGGATTTGGGGAGGGATTTGAAAACGGAAAGAGAAAAAATGTGTGAAACTAGGTGAAATATAGGCATGTTTTATTTACATTTCACCTACATTTTTCATTTCTCTTTCCAAATTTCTCTCCAAATCCCCTAACCGAACACAACATTAAGGTATGAGCTCACAACACTCACTTTATCAATCATAGATTTGTTTTCCTCTTTTTTTTTTTTTTTTTTTTTTTTTGAGATCATGGAATTATTGTTGGTCAAAATAATGGGTGAAAAAAGAAAGGTTATGTCCATATCATCCGTAACTAAAAAACAAAACAAAAAAATGTCCCATTTTTTTTAAAAAAAAAAATATAAAATAAATAACATTGATATTTATGATAATTTTTTTGAATATGTAGTATTACTAAAATATATATAAAAAATAAAAAATAAAAAATAAAAACTAAGATATTCAAATGATGGGGGTGGTTGGTGCAGGATGTTCTTCTTTTTCTTTGAATCAAGGAAAAGCAACAAGAGTGCTCCAGTGGTTATATGGCTGACTGGAGGTCCAGGGTGTAGCAGTGAACTGGCTTTGTTCCATGAAAATGGTCCTTTTCATATTTCTAACAACTTGTCTCTCATTTGGAATGATTTTGGTTGGGATTAGGTGTAGTATTCTTTCTCTCTCTCTCTCTCTCCCTCTCTCTCTCTCTCTCTCTTGTTACATATGACAAAATTTTATATACCACTTGTTATGACTTGTGTTTGTTTTTTGGCTTTGTAGGAATCAAATCTAATCTTCGTAGACCAGCCAACTGGAACTGGTTTTAGTTACAGTTCTAGTGCAAATGACACCCGCCACAATGAAGAGAGTATTAGCAATGATCTATATGACTTCTTGCAGGTTTGATTAATAATTGTCTCTTCTTTTTGTATGGCATGAATCAATTACAATGAATAACAATCTCATTAGTAGGAATAAATTTATTGTATCAATACTATTGTCTTCCCCATTCCCTCCCCCTTCTCTTTGTACCCAACCCATCTCCACCATCAAGAGAGAGCCAAGATAGCAAACGAAGGAGGTTGTTGTAGTAGGGTGGGGGTGGCAGCCAGAGGTGATGATGGTGGCTAGGGTGGTGTATGATTAAACTTTGGATATGATTGAAATTTTATGATAAAATTAAATTGTAATTATAAAAAATATATATGTAAAAAGATGAGGGTAAAAAAAAAATTGAGTGCTATTAGCATCACCCTAATATGGCTTATTTACATTCAACATCCAAAAGCAAAGAGACCATCGCTATGTTATGCAACTACAAAAATCCCATTGGCAAATTATTGTGTATGATTTTATTTATTTATTTATTTTTGCGTAGAACTTTTGTGTAGTCAGCAAATTTTCCTTTTGGTTAATTAAATATCTAGAGTGTCATTTATTTTTCTTGTGGACTAAAGGTGCTCCAAAAGATTTTCTCAACTTAAACTTGATTCATATTTATCTCTATCATGCGTCTATGGTTGCCAACCAAACACCCTCTCAAAACAAAACTTCACTATGCTTTTGATCTATTCTAAAGTTTGGAATTAGATTTGTTAAGGGTGGGAATAAAGTGGCTGATAAATTTTTTTTTCTTTTTTTTTTTAATTTTTTATTTTAAAGGTGAGAACAAAGTGGAGTTATAACTCGCAAGGCCACTCAATGGTTGAAGGTTTCATGTTTGACTCACTTATATATAAATATTTAGACTTAATTGATATATGTGGTTTACAAGTAATTAAGTGTATTAAAATTTATTCATAAAACCCCTACGAGATGACGGAAAAAAATGGTAGAAGTTCTCCATCAATTAAAAAATAAAAATAAAAAATGCTAACTCTCCCCGTGTGTAATGTTAGGTATTCTTCAAGCAACATGGTGACTATGCAAACAATGACTTCTACATAACTGGAGAATCATACGCGGGTCACTACAGCCCAGCTTTTGCTTCTCGGGTTGACAAGGGTAACAAAGCCAAAGAAGGAATTTTCATTAACCTCAAGGTATATATATACATGTCTATATGAGATTTTTATTATGGTTTTAAATTTTTAGATTTTAGGTGATTGAATGAAGCGTGGGAATAAATGGATGAACAAAGGGATTTGCAATTGGGAATGGGCTGACTAATCCAGCAATCCAGTTCGATGCATACGCTGATTTTGCTTTGTACATGAAACTCATTAACCAATCTGAATATGACAATGTTACCGATTTGGTTCCTCCATGTGAACAGGCTATCCAAGCTTGTGGTAATTCTTCCATTTCCCTAAGTTTCTCTCTTCTTCCTTTTCTTTTTCTTCTCATTAATTTCATTTTCGAGTGTCGAGGAGTATTTAGTGTAAAAAAAAAATAACCACTACAATAGTTTAGAATATAAAAAGACAACCTGAGACTTCTAATAAAACGGAATCTACAGACAATAAACTGTATACAATCTTATTCTCATTTTCAAAGTTGTTTTAATGACTCGGACACATGCCATATGTTGTGCTAAAATAGCATGTCATTATTTTCTGTGTCAAATTTATTACAAACAATAAAACATATACGGCATATTTGGCCAACTAATCTTTTTGATGAAAATTATATCAATGTTATTATAATTGGAAATTAATTCATCACTAACTACAACTTTGTCATCTCAAGATAAATTAAGTGTGTGAGAGTTAATTTAAAATGAATAAATTAAGATAAATTAATGTGAAGATGAAAGTTACATTTGTGTACAAGTCAATTTATCTATTTTGTAAATTTAACATAAATTAATAAGTTAAGCTTATTAAAAAAAATAAAAATAAAAAAGGATAAATTACACTCACCTCGCTTGAGATTTAGAGAAAATATAGTCAACTCTACTCTTTTGAGATAATTACAATAACCCCTTTTTGTATGGATAGAGCTACTGAAACTAATGTCAATGATAGGTTGACACTAAAATAAACAAAGATTAATATATATTTAATATCATTTTTTTTATTTATACGATTAATGAATTACCGATGAAAACTGATTTAAGTGTTTTGAATTATGACCTTGAGGAATATCAGTATAATTACGTCGAAAGTGTAAAACTAATTGTATTTTCTTCCAATCTTAGGAGATGTGAGTCTAATTTACCTTTTAAAAATGATGCTTGATACGAATTTGGAAAAAAAAAATAGCATAGAAAATACATGGGCAGGTATTGAGTTTTCAGGGGCCCTAAGCAAAACCCTGACATTATATATTCACCTATGTTTAACTCCTATATATCATAATATAAAGTATATTTTTATTGTACTAAAATACCACAAAAAATACTATATCTTAATTGTTTGCCGAAAAAATTTGAAAATGTGACAGACATTTATACAACATGTTCAGTTTGTAGTATACTATTTTTTTTCATTTCATCTTGCAATTGGTAATTATTACCATTGTTTAATTAGTGTGAATTTTTTTGCATTATCAGCTACATGTGGATCAACTTCAACTTGCACAGATGCATTCAATGTTTGCATTGACATAAAGGATGAGGTCTTGCATCTCAATGGCAATAACCTTAATGTAAGAACCCCACACTATCCCATTCTAACGCGTTGTTTGGGTCATGCGATGTTACACACGCTTTTATAAATTATAACATTTGTGATGTTGATCTGTGTGCAGGTCTATGATATAAGAAAGCAACGCGAGGGGCCACTGTTCTACGTCTTCTCAAAGGTAGTTGAATTTCTGAATCAGAAAGCGGTTTGAGAAGCTCTTGGGGTTGGAGACATTCAATTTGTTCCGTGTAGCAACAGTGTGTTGAGTTGGCTACAGATTCTGGCCATGTGAAGGAAAGTAGCAGCCAGCTACAAGGTGGGGAAGCCATGAGGCCATGTGAGTTGGCCATGAGGCCATGAAGCCTCAATCTGAAAAGCCACCGAAATGGGCTGGCAGCCAGCTCAATTAATCTTGCATTGTAATCTCTATATATAGAGAAGCTAAGGAGAGTTGTAGTACAGCTGAGATAGCAGAGAGCAAAGAGAGAGAGAGAATTACAGAGAGTGTTGTAATTCTTACAATTTTGTTCAATATAGTAAATCTGCTGCCCGTGGACGTAGGCGACTTGCCGAACCACGTTAAATCTTGTGTGTTATTGCTTGTTTGAGTTCCCTGGTGTGCCCCCGATCCGCAACAATTGGTATCAGAGCTCGGGTTGCGAAAAATCGAATTTTTCCCGAAAGTGCCCAGATTTCGAAGTGCTCAAAATCCACTTTTGACCACACCAGGAGGAAGAACTCCCCGAGAGGAGTCCAGAACAGCAAAAACAGAGCCCAGAAGCCTCCACACGCGCTCTCACGCGCTCTCTGAAAAAGGCGCGTCAGCCCCAGTCTCGGCACGCGCCACCACGCGCCGTGAAGGCACCCGGCGCGTGATCCCAGTCTCAACCACGCGCCACACGCACGTCTCCAGGAAGAAGACGAGCCACGTGGCACCACGTCAGCGCCACGCCAGCACCGCGTCAGCGCCACGTCATCCTGCCACGTCAGCGCCCCGTGTCCGACAGACAGGCCACGTGTCAGACACGTGTCAGCCCAGTCAGCCTGAGCCGCTGACCAAGCCGCGTTGACCAGCCGTCAAGCCGCCGTTGACCGCGCCGCCTGCGCCGTTGACCGAGCCGTTGACCAGCCGTTGACCGGAGAAATTATCTGGTGCATCTCAGCGCACCAGATTCTGCAAATCTGACCCGTCCAAAGTGTTTTTGGCAGATCGGAGCCATTCGGAGTCCGTTTTTGACGATCCAATAGTGGTTCCCAACTATTTGGAGTACTCCGGACACATCTGTACGGTCAGTTTTTTGAATTGAAGTTTCTAAAAAATGACAGAATCTAGATCAACCGAGTCCGTAAGTAATCCAGCCAGTACAAGCACTTCTAGGCATTGGACCCCGGTGTCCCATGCCAAGTTCAAGGTAGAGAAGTTCGATGGAAGCAGCAACTTCGGCATGTGGAGATGCGAAGTTAAGGATATGCTTGTCCAAATGAACCTGCACTTCACTCTGGGAGACAAACCAGATGACCTGGACGAGATAGAATGGGAGAGGGTGAATCTCCTGGCCTGCAGTTCCATCCGACTTTGCCTTGCAAAAGAGGAGAAGTATGCCTTTACAGAATATGATATTGCGAAGAAGCTTTGGAAGGCGCTGGAAGATAAGTTCATGACAAAGAGCATTGAGAAACGGCTCTACTTGAGGAAGAGGTTGTTTCGTTTCGACTACATTAAAGGTATTTCGATGAACGAACACCTAAATAATTTCAACAAAATTATTACGGATTTGAAGAATTTGGATGATGACGTTGGTGATGAAGACAAAGCACTGTTATTGTTAAATTCCTTGCCTGACTCGTATGATCATCTCACTACTACTTTACTGTACGGTAAAGAGAAGATCAAGTGTATTGATGTTGCAAACGCCTTGGTGAACAATGAGTTCAGAAGGAAAGATAAGTCTGCAAACAGGGACTCAACATCCGAGGCATTAACAGTCAGAGGCAGAACAAATAACAGAAGAAATACAAGGCGAGGAAAGTCTCGCTCAAAATCTAGGGGGAAACCTTCAGACAAAAGACGTCTTGCAAAAGACGAGTGTGCAGCTTGTCGCGAGAAGGGACATTGGGCAAAAGATTGTCCAAATAAAGACAAGACAGAAGAGAAGGTGAATATTGCACGAGATGGAGATAATGATGAAGGAGGAGCCTTCACAGTTTCATCATATGGCCAGTCGGATGAATGGATAATAGATTCCGGATGTTCATTCCATGTGTCCTAACAAGCAGTGGTTCTCGAGCTTACGAGAGTTCGATGGAGGAGTTGTGCTGATGGGCAACGACCAAGCTTGCCAGACAAAGGGGATTGGAACAATTAAACTGAAGATCCATGATGGAACAATCAGAATTCTTGAAGATGTACAGTATGTACCAGATCTAACCAAGAATCTCATCTCAGTGGGAGTTTTAGACTCCAAAGGTTACAGAGTAACCATGGAAGGTGGAGTCCTTAAAGTTGTTCGAGGAGCATTGGTTGCAATGAAGGGTACTCGACAGGAAAATTTATATTTCCTAGATGGCTCTACAGTCACAGGGAGAGTGGCTATCTCCACCAGTTCCAGCTCAGAAGATGATGCATCAGACACTTCCAAACTTTGGCACATGCGCCTAGGGCATGTCGGTGAGAAGGCTTTACAAGGGTTGGTAAAGCAAGGCCTGTTGAAAGGCGCCAAGACGGGGAAGCTTGAGTTCTGCGAGCATTGTGTATTGGGCAAGCAAACAAGAATCAAGTTTGGTACTGCAATTCACCGTACCAAAGGGATTCTAGACTACGTCCACACCGACGTATGGGGTCCTTCCAAGATTGCTTCGTTGGGAGGTAAACACTACTTTGTGTCGTTCATTGATGATTTCTCTAGAAGAGTTTGGATTTATACAATGAAACACAAAGATGAAGTCTTAGACATCTTTCTTACGTGGAAGAAGATGATTGAGACCCAGACAGGCAGACGGATCAAGAAGCTCAGATCTGACAATGGTGGAGAATACACATCAGATCCCTTCTTTGAGGTTTGCCAGAATGCAGGGATAGTGAGACATTTCACAGTTCCTGGAACACCGCAGCAGAATGGAGTTGCAGAACGCATGAACCGCACTTTGGTGGAGAAAGTCCGGTGTATGCTGTCACAGTCTGGATTGAGCAAGGCATTTTGGGGCGAGGCATTGAACTATGCTCGTCATCTTGTCAACAGACTACCTACTGCAGCATTAGATGGGAAGACTCCCATGGAGGTATGGTCAGGAGTCCCAGTTACTGATTATGATCAGTTACGTATCTTTGGATGTCCAGCATATTTTCATGTTACAGAATCTAAGTTGGATCCAAGAGCCAAGAAAGCCATCTTCTTGGGCTTCGGTGACGGTGTCAAGGGATACAGACTGTGGTGCCCTGAATCAAAGAAAGTTCTCATCAGAAGAGACGTTACCTTTGATGAGTCTGCAATGCTGAAGCAACCAGATCCTCAACAGAATGAGGAAGCATTGAAGAAGTCAGTGCAGGTGGAGTTTGAGACTCCAACAAAGACTAGTCAGCCAATCAACCATCCTGAAGGAGTCTCAGAGGATAGCTCTGAAGAGAGTTCAGATGAAAATGAAGATCCAGAGGCTCCGCAACAATCAGAACCCATTGCAATCAAGAAAGGAAAAAGGGTTACTAAGCAACCCAGTTGGATGACTGATATGGTAGCCTATGCACTTCCAATCATTGAAGACAATATTCCTTGCACTTTCAAAGAAGTCGTGCATAATGCAGAAAGTGTCAAATGGAAGGAGGCTATGGATGAAGAGATCGGGTCACTTCACAAGAACCAGACTTGGGAGTTGGTGCAACTTCCAAAAGGCAAGAAAGCAATTGGGTGTAAGTGGGTTTACACCAAGAAGGAAGGCATTCCAAGAAGAGACAACATCAGATTCAAAGCTAGATTGGTAGCTAAAGGCTATGCTCAGAAGGAAGGAATAGACTACAATGAGGTATTCTCACCTGTTGTGAAGCACGCGTCTATTCGCATCTTGTTAGCTTTGGTTGCACAGTTTGATCTCGAGCTCGCCCAACTCGACGTCAAAACTGCCTTCTTACATGGAGATCTTGATAAGGAGATATACATGTCCCAGCCAGATGGTTTCAAAATTACTGGAAAAGAGAATTGGGCCTGTAAGCTGAACAAATCGTTGTACGGATTGAAGCAATCCCCGAGACAGTGGTACAAGCGATTTGATCGGTTCATGATGAAGATAGAATACACAAGAAGTCAATTTGATCATTGTGTATATTTCCGTAAGCTTCCCGACAGTTCATTCATCTATTTGCTCTTATATGTAGATGATATGCTGATTGCATCTACGAGCAAGGTGGAGATTGACAAACTCAAGGCACAGTTAGCAAGGGAGTTTGAAATGAAAGATTTGGGAGAAGCAAAGAAGGTTCTTGGCATGGAGATCAAGAGAGACAGGAAGAAGGGCACGGTTTGTCTGACACAAACCCAGTATCTGAAAAAGGTGTTAGACAGATTTGGCATCAATGGGAAAACCAAAGCTGTAAGTACACCATTGGCCCCTCATTTCAAGCTTAGTGCTTCGTTGTCTCCACGCACAGAAGAAGAACGGAAGCATATGGCACAGGTTCCATATGCAAATGCAGTTGGTGCATTAATGTATGCTATGGTTTGTACACGGCCTGACATCTCGCATGCTGTGAGTATGGTAAGCAGGTATATGCATGATCCAGGAAAAGATCACTGGCAGGCAGTGAAATGGATCCTAAGGTACATACATGGCATGGTCAATCTGGGATTGAAGTTCGAGAGAGATAACCGACTCGGGCAGAATTTGGAAGGATATGTGGACTCAGATTATGCTGGTGACTTAGACAAACGCCGGTCAACAACAGGGTATTTATTTACGCTTGCTAAAGGGCCGGTAAGTTGGAGGTCAACGCTTCAGTCAACGGTGGCTTTGTCTACTACAGAGGCAGAGTACATGGCAGTGACGGAAGCCTTTAAGGAAGCTATTTGGCTACATGGGTTGATTGAAGACTTGGGAATTGTTCAGAAGCACGTTAAGGTATTTTGTGACAGTTAGAGTGCCATTTGTTTGGCAAAGAACCAGGTCCATCATGCCCGCACCAAGCACATTGATGTCCGTTTCCATTTCATCCGAGAAATTGTGAATTAAGGGGATATTCTGCTTCAAAAGATTGGTACTGCAGATAATCCGGCCGATATGCTCACAAAGGTAGTTTCTGGGATCAAGTTCCAACATTATTTGGACTTGGTCAACATCTCTCGGAACTGAGCACCTTCGGGTGCATGGCAGTGTTGATCGATCACTATGTTGGATAAGAGAATCCTCGCCAAGGTGGAGATTTGTTGAGTTGGCTACAGATTCTGGCCATGTGAAGGAAAGTAGCAGCCAGCTACATGGTGGGGAAGCCATGAGGCCATGTGAGTTGGCCATGAGGCCATGAGGCCATGAAGCCTCAATCTGGAAAGCCACCGAAATGGGCTGGCAGCCAGCTCAATTAATCTTGCATTGTAATCTCTATATATAGAGAAGCTAAGGAGATTTGTAGTACAGCTGAGATAGCAGAGAGCAAAGAGAGAGAGAGAATTACAGAGAGTGTTGTAATTCTTACCATTTTGTTCAATATAGTGAATCCGCTGCCCGTGGACGTAGGCGACTTGCCGAACCACGTTAAATCTTGTGTGTTATTGCTTGTTTGAGTTCCCTGGTGTGCCCCCGATCCTCAACACAGTGTCCGCTGCCATGATTCATGAAGGCCAACTGGATGAAGATTCTGGAAGTTGGGATTCCTGCTCTCCTTGAAGATGGAATCAATATGCTCAATTTATGCTGGGGAGTATGATCTCATGTGCAACTGGCTTGCTATACTTCTTCAAATTATATTTCAATCTTATGTTCCTTTAACGAGACCAGACACAAAGTGATCTCTTATCAATAAATGAATAAACAAACAAATTAAATTGTTTGAGTTAGGCTCAATTTGATTAAAAATCATTCAAGATCGATTCAAAACGTAAATAAGTCAAACTTGAATATATTTCAAAACTCTTCAAGATTAATCATTCAAACTTAAATAACCTACTATTCCGCTGAACTTGACGTAGCTAATTTACAATCCAAGTTTGAAGCCTGCCAAGAGTTCCGAGAATACCACATGACCGTGCACCACTTAATAATAAAGGGTATGTGCCCATTTTTTTAATTAAAGCAATAGAAGTAATTACATGACCGTGTGCCATAACACAGGCAAATAATTATGTACCTATTTAATAGTTTTTGCTTGATAAACAGGAAAAGTGTCTCTTTGGCTGCATTTGCAATCATGGTGTGTTTTGGTTTGGGCAGGGAATTATAGATGGGTTAATCTCATGCAATGGTCTGGTCAGAACAACTTCACAACTGCTGCTGCTGTTCCATTTGTTGTTGATGGTGCACTGGGAGGAATCATGAAAAGCTATGGGTCCCTCACTTTCCTCAAGGTCTCTCTCTCTCTCTCTCTCTCTCTCTGTGTTACAAATTCCAAATTTTGACAAATTTCTTTGTTGCAACATCAATCAGGCATTTAATGCTGGTCACATGGTTCCAATGGATCAACCCAAAGCTGCACTAGAAATGCTGAAGAGGTGGACACAGGGCACACTTACTGTGGCAGGGGATCAATCTAATATTCCCATCTCAGACTTTGGTTCTCTTCATTTTTGAAAACAAGATTCATTAAACCCCACAAAATTCACGAACTTCTCTGTTTTAGTTCAAATACCAACCACAACGAGCAAACAAAAGAAGCTTTATTTCCTATTGATCCTCCTACAATACTGAAAATGGTCATACTCAAAACAAACCCAAATAGCATTGTCATTAGATTCTTCATTTCCAGAGTCAATAATCTGGACATGATGTTTAAGTTTTTTTTTTAATTGTTGTACTTAAACTGTTTCTGATATTATGTCGAAAAGGCTCAACAAAATAAGATTTATTTGAACTACATTGAAGCATACAATTTGAATAATAACATGTTATGAACCAACTGTTAATACAATTCTCTCATGGTCTCAATTGCAGGTTGGAAACCAGAGCGCAAAGGAACAACAGATACAACTGGCTGATGCTGTGCGTTACCATTCTTTGGTTTCGATAGCGCCACTCTCAACATTTCTACCTCTAAGACTTTAGCGGCAGTCTCGACTAGATAAAAACATCCCCAATCAAAAATAGAGCCAATCCAAATCAGTTCTGGAATATGGAAGGGTAATATAGAAGTAATCTTCACACATGAATGATTTCTTTCATTATCACTATTCCATTTTCTAGAATGCAACATTAATTCAAAGGGCTGTTTTCAAATTTGAAAATTGTTTTCACACACATACATACTGTGGGGACATAATTTTTGAATGAAAATACGTGGCCGAGGTTTCACCGAAGTGCCAGCCGAGGTGTCATGTGTCTTGGTCATGATTGGAGATGATCTCGGCTAGGCCGAGATTATCTGCGAAGAAACCGGAATTCGGGAAAAGCGGATAAAAGACAAGAGTTTTAGAATGAGAGAGGATTTCAGTTTGGGTAAAGATAAGACTCTTAGAGAGTTTATCCCAATCCTATTGGGAGTTCAAGATTAGCAGTAATCCTAAGTCCATTGAAGTTAGGTTTGTGTTGGCTATAAAAGAGAGGCACCCTCATGGGTCTAAGGTCGTTCGGACTTAATCTATTCTGTCAGTGTTCTCCAGCTGAGTGCTTGATTGGCAGTGTGGTCGGAAATTTGACACACACAATTTGGCGCCGTCTGTGGGAAAGAAAGGAGAATAGATGGCCAACGACGGACAGAAAGAGAGGGCTGGAGAATAATGCTTAGGAGTTGAAATTTAGAAAATTTTTAACACTTGTTGAAATTTTAAGAAAAATTTACAAGTTGAAGTTAAACCGAGATCATATTTAACACTTGTTGAAATTTTAAGAAAAATTTACAAGTTGAAGTTAAACCGAGGACATGTTTAACACTTGTTGAAATTTTAAAAATTTACAAGTTGAAGTTAAACCGAGATCATGTTTAACACTTGTTGAAATTTAAATTTACAAGTTGAAGTTAAACCGAGGTTAAACCGAAGTCATGTTTAACACTTATTGAAATTTTAAATTTACAAGTTGAAGTTAAACCGATGACGTATTTAACACTTGTTGAAATTTAAATTTACAAATTGAAATTAAATCGAGGACATGTTTAACACTTGTTGAAATTTTAAATTTACAAGTTGAAGTTAAACCGATGATATGTTTAACACTTATTGAAATTTTAAATTTACAAGTTGAAGTTAAACCGATGACGTGTTTAACACTTGTTGAAATTTAAATTTACAAGTTGAAGTTAAACCGAGGTTATGTTTAACACTTGTTGAAATTTTAAGTAAAATTTATAAGTTGAAGTTAAACCGAAGTCATATTTAACACTTGTTGAAATTTTAAATTTACAAGTTGAAGTTAAACCGATGACGTGTTTAACATTTGTTGAAATTTAAATTTACAAGTTGAAGTTAAATCGATGACATGTTTAACACTTGTTGAAATTTTAAATTTACAAGTTGAAGTTAAACTGAGAACATGTTTAACACTTGTTGAAATTTAAATTTACAAGTTGAAGTTAAACCGAGATCATGTTTAACACTTGTTGAAATTTTAAGAAAAATTTACAAGTTGAAGTTAAACCGAGGTTATCTTTAACACTTGTTGAAATTTTAAGAAAAATTTACAAGCTGAAATTAAACCGGGGTCATGATTAAAGGAAGGAATGACATAGGTTCAATCGCCTTAGGATGCCGAGGTAATGGAACCTAGGGGGCAGTTGTGGGAACATAATTTTTGAATGACAACACGTGGCCGAGGTGTCACCAAAGTGCCAACCGAGGTGCCACATGTCTTGGTCATGTTACCGAGATGATCTTGGCTAGGTCGAGGTTATCTGCGAAGAAACCGGAATCCGGGATAAGCAGACAAAGGACAAGAGTCCTAGAATGAGAGAGGACTTCAGTTTGGGTAAAGATAAGACTCTTAGAGAGTTTATCCCAATCCTACTAGGAGTCCAAGATTAGCAGTAATCCTAAGTCTATTGAAGCTAGGCTTCTATTGGGACTAGGTTTGTGTTGGCTATAAAAGAGAGACACCTTCATGGGTCTAACGTATGCTTTTTATGCTTTGAATAGTGAGTTGAGCACTTTTGCTATCTTTGAGAGATAACTGATTTGATCGTCGGAGTGCCCCCGGGTGGACGAACCACCACCGGAATCTCTCATTTTTTGTGATAGGTCATTCGGGCAATCGATTCTGCCAGTGTTCTCCAGCTGAGTGCTTGATTGGCAATGTGGTCGGAAATTGACACACACACATACACACAAAAAAAAATGTAAGTGTTTTTGGACTTCTTATTGATTTTGTTTCTAAAAACACAAAACAAAAACAAAGAAAACAAAAATGATAAACAAGCCCACATTTTCTGCTTTAGTTGTTTTGAAGAAGTGTGAAAGAGAAAAATGGAGAGAACTATAACTTTAAAGAGACCAAATTTCCTTTATAAATCAGCAAACAAATGTAGGGAAACTTTGGAGGTAAGGAAATCAAGTTTCAGAACTTCCATTATTTTTCATAGTTATTGCGGTTAATAAACAGAGACATTTCACTAGTCCTTTTCATTCTTATTGATTGCTAAGAAAATTGCAGGAAAGAAAAAGATCCGGACCCCCACTAGGGCATGAGGATCCTCTAGAGTGATCTCCTACAGTGATCCATCGGAGGGTTAAGATTCTCTCTCTCACAAAAACAACGTCGTTTTGGTGTGTAATTTGAAAAAGAATTTTTTTTTCAGATTTCAAAACAGAGAGAAGGACTGAGAGAAGAGAGAGAGGGGCTGAGAGAAGGAGAGAAGAGGAGGACGTCGCCGGCATGACTCCGCCGCTGCCCCGGAGATCTGGAAGATCTTCTGTCAATGCCTTCATCTTCGATCTCTTCTGCCACCGCCGCCGCCGCCGCTCCAATACCTTTGGTTCAATTGCATTTGCAAACCACAGATCTGTCGACAAGCTGAACCCTAGTCACACCGTCATCTTTGATCTCTATATCCATTGACCGAATCTGCTGATTCTGTTGCTCATTTGATTTTAATGATGATGGGTCCTGTAAATCTATGGGGTCTGTAAATCTTCTCTCCTATTTGCTAAATAATAATTATAAAAAAAAGTCATATTATAATAAATCAAAATTAGAAGATCAGTTGATAGTTTACACATAATTTTTAAATTAATTTTATTTTTTTCTTTGAATCTTGTTCCCAATATATATATATATATACACACAGTTTGAAGCCTCTTTCTTTTTGTTCTATAACACAAACACCCACCTGTTTATTGATGTAAAATTATGGAGTTGATATGATTAATGTTGTTTTTATTTCCTGCTCTATAACACAAACACCCTCCTGGTTATTGGATTTTTTTTTTCCCACTCAAATGAATAGCATATTGTTTACTTTCTGTTATGATCAATGTTTATTGTTTATGATCAATGTTTATTGTTTATTTCCTGTTCTAAACCTTAAAACCAAATGAATGCTTCAGATACACAATGCTCTGTTTTTATTTCCTGTTCTAAACTTGATTTGGGTTTTTTTTTTTTTTTTTTTCAGGTTTATTTTTATTTCCTATTCTAATCTTTTTTTTTTTTTTGTCACTCAAATGAATAGTATATATCATGGACCATGATCTGTTTTTTTTTTTTCCTTCAAATAGACTCTGTTTTTTTTTCTTTTTTTCCTGACCAAGCATTTTTTCAAACAGTTTTTTCCAATAGATTTTAGAGTTATCTTTCGGCGATGGATGGAGGCAGAGGGGAGGGGGAAAAGATGGTTGGTCGGAGGAGGGTTAGGGAGCAATTGGAGGCGGTCGGTGAAGGTGGGGGACCAGGTGGCCGCAACCTCTGAGGAGGGGGGGTTTGGCCATGGAATCTCTATCTTCTCTTCTCTCTTCTCATTCTGTTCAAGTTTTTTATTTCTTTTTTTTTTTATTTCCTCATTTGTCGTTTTGGTAAGAGATT
Source organism: Camellia sinensis (assembly GCF_055761805.1). Lineage (NCBI taxonomy): Eukaryota > Viridiplantae > Streptophyta > Magnoliopsida > Ericales > Theaceae > Camellia > Camellia sinensis. The sequence continues at coordinate 86,651,970 of NC_138974.1, forward strand.
GATCTCAACCCTTAATTTCATTAGTGGGACAGGTGTCTCGCTCATCTCCTTTACTGTAGGAGATCACTCTAGAGGGATCACCCTAGAGGATCCTCACGTCCCACTGGGGGTCACCCCTACGACCCCTACTGGCCTTTGATTGGCCTTTTTTTTTTTGTGTGTGTGTATGTGTGTGTGTGTGTGTGTGTATGTGTGTGTGAGTTTTTTTCTGCTCCAATCACCAATCCCCACTTGTGTGTGGGGGTGGTGGGGGTGGAGGCTTGAGGGGGTCTCGATCACTTCTGTTGCAGGAAATACATTTGTGGAACCTAAGAAGGCAAAACCTGAAGTCAATTATAACCCAATACAAATTACTGATAAAAATATCATTTTTAGAAAACAAGATACCCTAAATGCAATTTTTTTTTTTTCAATCAACTACATCAACATTAAGTATGAAAGAATTGTTTGGGTCAGCAAAGTAATTGAACCTGTCCAGTGAACAAATTTAAAGAATTAAATTCACGAATACACCCTCACAATGTTACTTTCAACGACACCCTAAATTGCATTTTCATTCAAAAAACCAGATAAAAAATATCAGGAGGAATTGAGATATGAACAATTATGGTTGTACCTAATGCTATAGACATTTGTATTAAAAGCCACAAACCCAAAATTGAGAACACTCATAGTCTACACCCTTCTCCTAATCCTAGAAAGTTTCCCTGTATTCTCTCAGAAACCAAACAGACCACCAAGAAAATTATCACCCATAAAACATAATTATGAAAAGAAACTATTTTTTTGAGGAAACATTCAAGTCATTACCAGTGGGGAAGAGACGACAAAGAAGAAGAAAAGGTGTAAGTGTTGGAGTTGGTGGTGTCAGCTAGTGTCCTGTCCCAGACAGAGCAAACCTTGTAACAGAATTTGGTGAGTGGTATGGCCACCACCGTACACATTAGCGTTGATGCCTCATCACCTTCCATATGAGTTCCCTTCTGGGGTTTTCCTATGGCCCTTCGGGTAGGGATGTGGGTGGTGCGATTTGTTATAGTTTGAGAACAAAATTAAAATCAACTTGTGAATAACAAAATGAGGATAAAATTAAAATCAAATCCCGATATCAACGTGTTAGTTGATTGAAGAATAATTTTAAACGAAACGAAACAAAATCAAACCAAACCAAACTAAACCTTAAGTCCCATCAAATGAGATCGGCTACATGAATCCTTTGTCTCCAAACAGCCCTATCAAAGGCCAATCCATTAGTCAAATTAAGTAGATCCATATCTCTATTTACAACGCTAGCCAACGTTAATTTAGGCATACCCCGTCCCCTAAACCTTCCATCTACCGTTACAGTATCGCATCTCTTCACTACTGTCTTTGTTGGTCTCCGTTGGATGTGACCAAACCATCTCAATCGATTCTCTCTCAACTTATCTTCTATCAGTGCTACTCCTACCCATTTCCGAATACACTCATTCCTAATTCTATCTTGTCTAGTCTTGCCACATATCCACCTTAACATCCTCATCTCAACCACACTCATCTTATCTACATGTTATTTCTTGTTTGCCCAACACTCTGTCTCATACAATATCGCTGGTCTAATAGCCGTTCTATAGAACTTACCTTTTAGTCTCATGGGTATTCGTTTATCGCACAGTATCCCAGACGCACTTCTCCACTTACACCATCCCGCCTTAATCCTATGGGCTACATCCGCATCAATCTCCCCTGCTATTGTGATAATCGACCCTAAATAACGAAAATGTTCACTGTTAGGCAGTTCTTGGTTCTCAATCCTCACTTCTCCTCTGCTTTCATTGTTACTGTTACTAAATTTACACTCCATATACTCTGTCTTGGTTCTCTATACTTTTCTATTACTCTCCTCAAAAGATAGATTACTTCCATTATTGACCTGCCAAGCATAAATCCAAATTGATTATCTGACACCACTGTTATATCTCGCAGTCGGCGTTCCATCACCGTCTTCCACATTTTCATTATATGACACATGAGCTTGATTCCTCTATAGTTATTGCAATTCTGGACATCTCCTTTATTCTTATAAATTGGCATTAAAATACTCTTTCTTCATTCATCTGGCATATTCTTAGTCAATAAAATTTTGTTAAACAACCTAGTTAACCAAGCAACCCTCTTTTTACCCAAACACTTCCAAGCTTCAATAGGGATATCATTAGGTCCTAAAGCTTTATTTGATTTCATCTTCTTAAGTGCAATATCCACTTCAAAGTTCCTAATCCTGCGATAGAATCTATAGTTTTGGTTTATTGTATTACTGGTTATTTCTTCCCTATTGACGTACCTTCATATTCCTCATTTTATAGGTGGAGATTTTAATAGCCATCTAGGCATAGATAAACTAGACTATGAAAGGGTGCATGGTGGATACGGTTTTGGTAACAGAAATGAGGCTGGAGAGAGTATCTTAGATTTTGCGTGGACTTCTGACTTGGTGGTGGCCAATACTATGTATAAGAAAAGGGAGGAGCATTTGATAACCTTTAAGAGTGAGTCAGTTAAAAGCCAAATAGATTATTTCTTAGTGAGAAAAGTGGACCGCCTAAAATGCAATGATTGTGAGGTAATTCCTAGAGAGAACCTGACCTCTCAATATAGGATTTTGGTACTAGATTTATGTTTTAGAGGGCAATACCAAGCTAGGAAGGATGGTGGGTGTTGTAGGACGAGATGGTGGGACCTAAAAGGGGATAAACTAGAAATATTTAAGAATAGAATGGTTGATGAAGGTACTTGGGACTTAGTTGATGATACTTAACGCTATGTGGACTATGTGGAACTCGATGGCTAATTGTATGAGGAGAATCTCAAAAGAAGTGCTTGGAGAGTCGACTATCTCTCAAAGATAACAAATAGTGATTAACTCACTAGACAGAATATCAAAAGCCTACCTTAGACCCACGAGGGTGCCTTACTTTTATAGCTAGCACTAACCTGATCCCTGTAGAAGCCTAGCTTCAATGGACTTTGGCTCAATGCTTATCTTGGATTTCCAGTTAGATAGAGATAAACTCCCTAAGAATTTTATCTCTTTCCAGACTGAGGTCTTCCCCTATTCTTAGACTCTTGTCCTTTATCTGCTAATCTCGGATTCCGATATCTCCGCAGATAACCTCGACTTAGCCGAGAACATCTCGGCATCAGGACCATGCCACGTGGCACCTTGGCTGGCACTCCAGCTTCACCTTGGTCACGTACTGTCATTCACAAAATATGTCCTCCCACACGCCCCATTGCCCTCCATTGCCATCCCTACCCAAATTCTTAAAATAAAATAAAATTGTGGATTACATTATTAATGTCCAAACGGTCTATCACACCCTATTATATATATCCAAGAGACCAAACCATCACTCTTATCTTATCTCTCAAGACAACACACACAGCAATGGCACCAACTGTCTCTTACCTCTGTCTTTCTCTTCTCTTCCTTCTTCTCACTCCACTCTCCTCATCTGCAAGAACTCAATACACCAAACCTTCCCAATCTTCAAAAGTAGTCAGTTCCCCAAAAACACCGGCACAAACACTCATCCAGGCCTTTAACTTGTCCCCCAAACATGCCTTCAGCACGGGCAGCCCGGTACTGGAGGAAGACTCATTGATAGATGCTGCACTAATGGTGGAAAAGACTTTGATCTTTCCTAATGTCCTTGGTGACCCTGCAAATAATTCTATTCAATTCTTGGGTCACCATGCCGGTTATTATCGCCTTCCACACACCGTAGATGCAAGGTATAATGAATTGTTGATTTGTTTCTGATATGTATAAATGAAACCTTTTTTTTTTTTTTCTTTTTTTTGTAGTTAATTTTGTTGGATGAAGATGATCAATGAAACAGGACGGTCCTATATTTTTTGGGTGTAAATTATTGTGCATGATGGAGTTTAATTTTGGATGAAAATGACAAAGTGGTGCTAATAATTCTTTTCTAACTAAATTTTAATGGAAATCCTGTACATTGAGTTGTCTTTTTTTAATCTAATTTTGTAACCGCACATTGTGATTTATGAGGTCAAAATTTCGGTGTCTTTATCTTTTCTTGGCTTTTTTGAGAAAACGATTTTTGTTTTGTTTTTAGTATCCATTTTATAATACTATTTCTCTGATTACAGCTGTACTAAGTTATTGGTATTCATTAACGTTTTCAAGCTTTAGGCGCTCAATGCTTTTCTTTTTTCTTTTTATTTTTTCCATTTTATTATTATTATTATTTAAAATTTTGAACTTTTGAAGTCAATTCTTATAGGTTTCAATTTGTAATTGATGGAAAACCTTTTTTCCCAAAGTTATTGCTGTCTATGGAGGCCCAAGTATTCTTATTTTGAAATAACAAATACAAAATTAGTCACATTTTATGGGTCCAAGAACTATAATTGGCTCATTTGTCCCACATACAGGATCATGTTGTTTTTAATTTATTTTATTTATATATAAAATAAAATAAAAAAATCATATTGGCAGTCAAGCGCTAGAAAGAGGAGCCATAATTGGTCAAAGAGCAATACTATAATCCTACACATAAAAACCTAAAAAATACTTAAAATTTTACATCAATAGTTTAAATTTACGTAACTTTATCAATCATAGATTTGTTTTCCCTTTTTTTTTTTTAATATTTTTTTTATCTGATTTCATTTCTGAGATCATAGAATTATTGTTGGTCAAAATAATGGGTGAAAAAATAAAAGTTATCTCCATATCATCGTAACTAAAAAACAAAACAAAAAAAGGTCCCATTTAAAAAAATATATATATATATATATATAATAAAGTAACAACATATAGGCTTTGATAGGCTTGTTTTGTTTGTGCTAGCCAGATATTTGCTAGCAGTTGGATGGTTTTGTATAGCTTTGGTAGGGCTGGGGTATTCCCCTTCTATTCTTGGAAGTTTTCTTGTTTTATTTTATGATTTATTCACTAAAAAAAAAACATTTATGATAAATTTTTTGAATATGTAGTATTACTGGGAAAAATAAAAAAACAAAAAAAACAAAGTTTGGTTTAAATTCAAATGATGGGGGTGGTTGGTGCAGGATGTTCTACTTTTTCTTTGAATCAAGGAAAAGCAACAAGAGTGCTCCAGTGGTTATATGGCTGACTGGAGGTCCAGGGTGTAGCAGTGAACTGGCTTTGTTCTATGAAAATGGTCCTTTTCATATTTCTAATAACTTGTCTCTCATTTGGAATGATTTTGGTTGGGACCAGGTGTAGTATACTCTCTCTCTCTCTCTCTCTTTACGTATGACAAAATTTTATATACCATTTGTTATTGTTAGAATATAATATGTAAAGTGTTTAATAATTATGTTTTCTTCTTTCGGCTCTTTTGGCCCCTTTGTAACACTCTCCCCTCTATAAAAGAGAGAGTTCATTACTCTTTGTAATTAATACAAACAAATCAATAATACATCATTTATAACATGGTATTTATAACATGGTATCAGAGCTAGGTTAACAACCTAGTCATTCTGCTTCACCGGCGGGCGGCAGTCTCGCCTTGGCCGCCCGCCGGACCTCTACACATATCTGAGATCGGACTCCGAAGCCTTGAAGAAATGAGCAGATACCTCCGGTCCTATGAAGAAAGTGACGTTCTTGTTCAACAACTTCAAGGTGAACACACTCCCCTGCTTCGGATACTCCTCCCTCCACATCACCACCGGTCCTCCCAAGAATCGGACCAGCCCTCCCACCACCGGCCACCGCGTTTTCACCACCGGAGGGAGCCGCCGTTTTCCAGATCTCGAAATTCCGAATGCAGATGTCAGTTTTGCCACCACGATTGTCGCAACAATCAGCACACCCACATTCTTTTCCGACCTCTTTCTAGCAACAGTTTTCCGATCACCGTCGGCCACAGATTTCTCGAAATTCCCAGGCAAAGGGGGTTTCTTGGTCATGCTTCTCTGCAAATACCGCTGTTTCTATGTCCGACCCGTCATCACCAGTGTAGATGGGACTGTTTTTCTCAATCCCCCGAACCTCTTCGAGTCCCTTCTCTTCGCAGATTCGCCTTTAACACCGAGATCATACAGTCTTCTTCTCAATCCCTGTTTCCCCCTTCTTCCTCTTCAGCCCCCGTTGAACCATCAAGCAAAGTCGAATCCAGAATCCCAGCGTGGAGGGGACCTTCTGCCAAAGCTGTGACCCATGCCCTTAGATGCCACTGTTTCTATGGCTATAGTCTGCCAAGTCCCTTAGTTCTAGTGCCATCTCTCATATTCTTCTCTCCAACACTTGTGTTCTCTTCCACCGTTTTGTTTGCACAACAAGAAACTCTGTCAGAACCAGAGCAACAGCTTGTTCCATTCAACAAGCCACAGCTATTTTGTTGAAGCTTCGGTTCTTCAAATTTCTTCCCTTCACTGTTCAATGAACCCATGTGATCCCACTATTTTTTTTTTCTTTATTTTATTTTATAATCCTGATTTCTCTCTTCTTTCCACCGAATTTCACTCACTTTGTCTCCCTCCACTCAAGGACACCATCTAAAAAAAAAAAAAAAAAAAAAAAAAAAAAAAAAAAAAAAAAAGAGTCAGCAGCAGAGGGAAAAGGGCCACCCACACACACACAACACCCACGTCATTTCCCACTTTTCTTTTCTTTTAATATATATATATATATATATATATATATTTTTTTATTACTATTATTATTATATTTCATACTCACTGCACTCCACTTTCTTTTCTTTTTTTTATCTTTCTTTTATTCCATCTTTTGCAAAGCCACAGCAAGTTTGCACACCCATTCTTCTTTTTCTTTTTTTATTTTATTTCTTTTTCACACTCATGTTCACCACTACCAACATACCTTCCCTTGATCTGTTTGTTTTTTTTTTTCTTTAATCTATCAACTTCCCTCCATTGATTTGCCCACCGCCCCACTGTTTAAACATATTATTATTCTTCTTCTTATTATTATTATGCTATCAACCCATTCATCTATTATTATTATTTTTTTTTTTTTTGCAAAACACAAAAAAAAAAAAAAAAAAAAAAAAACAAAAACAAAAAAACAAAGCCGACAACAGGCAGACGACGAACTGCATTCATACCCACTACACTCTTTTATTCACGTGGGGGTTCACCCCGTTCCACATTTTACAAACAAAAAAAAAAAAAAAAAAAAAAAAAACAACAAAACACCCACAGTGGGATTTTTCTTCTCTACTCTGCTGCGGGTCGCTTCTTCTTGCCTCCATCCTGGGCGGCCCTTGCCGGTGTTGCCTCCGTGTTTCCCACTCCACTGGGCACGATCACTACTCCCTGCTCCTCCACTGCCGCATATGGCGGTCCTCCAAATCGGAACATCACGGTGGCCTTCCGCTTCAGCTCCTTGTTTTCTGTCCTTAGCACGCTTATCTCTGCTCGCGCATCCTTATACATGCGTTGGAGCAGAGCCAGCTGGGAGTTTAACTGCTGCACCTCATTTGTCCTACTCTGCAGCCGGTGCGACAGGTTTGTGACAGCCGTCATGGACTCCACACATGCCTTCAACGTATATTGATTCGCCTCCACATCCGTTTGCCCTGCCATTTTTTGCTCCACCGACTGCATCGGGAAGTTCAACGGAGCAAACCCAGTGGTGTTTGGTTGAGGTTCACGGGACACCGCCCCAGTTCTCTCTCCTGTGGACTCGTTGAGGTCGGGAAAGAGGGTGAGCAGCCCACGGGAAGACGAGGCCATTTTCTGGGCAACAGAGTGTTACAGAATATCTCTCACAACAGAGTGTTACAGACTATCTCTCTCAGCAATCTCAGCAAAACTCAGCAATCTCAGCAAAACGACCTCTCTTTCTCAGCCAAACGAAGAATTTTTCAGAGGTTTCTCTCAGTTTTTCTGTCTCAGTTTCTGCCTCCTCTGCTTCGGTTTATAAAGACCATGACACAGAGGCAGCCACGCGCATCGCGCGCCTCCTCTGGCCGACAAACTGGCACGCCTTTTCATGGCACGCCTTTTGATGCATTCGGGCACGCCTTTTAATGGCACGCCTTTTGAGGGTGCGGGCACACCTTTTGAGGGCACGACTTTTGAGGGCTCGATATATATCTACATGTATATTTTTTTTTGGGCAGCCTCTCTACACACTCATACAGTGTCTTCTACACCGGTCAGCTTTATCAATCCCTTTGTTTCAACCTCAAATAGGTTTCTATCTTTACACCTATTTGAGTTTGAGGGGGGGTTATACACAGTATCATTCAAGTCACCCCATGGCGCACTCCCTAAGTCGCCCCCTTGGTGCACCACCACAAGCTTCTACAACGGTCCGACATGACCCCGTAAACTGTCCTGCTTCAACGGTCCGACATGACCCCGTAAACTGTCCTGCTTCAACGGTCCGACATGACCCCGTAAACTGTCCTGCTACATCGGTCCGGCATGACCTCGTAAACTGTCCTGCTACATCGGTCCGACATGACCTCGTAAACTGTCCTTCTACAACGGTCCGACATGACCCCATAAACTGTCTTCTACAACGGTCCGACATGACCCCGTAAACTGTCTTCTACATCGGTCCGACATGACCCCATAAATTGTCTTCTACATCGGTCTGACACGACCACACAGTGTCTGCTACAACGGTCCGACATGACCCCGTAAACTGTCTGCTACAACGGTCCGACATGACCCCATAAACTGTCTGCTACATCGGTCTGACACGACCATACCGTGTCTCCTATCCTGTTTTATTTTATTTATCAGTTTATTTTTCTGTTTTGTTACTCTCTCCAAACTCAAGTTGGCTAGTGCCTATCCTCCTTGAGTTTGAGAGGGGCTGTTAGAATATAATATGTAAAGTGTTTAATAATTATGTTTTCTTCTTTCGGCTCTTTTGGCCCCTTTGTAACACTCTCCCCTCTATAAAAGAGAGAGTTCATTACTCTTTGTAATTAATACAAACAAATCAATAATACATCATTTATAACATGGTATTTATAACAGTTATGACTTGTGTTTGTTTCTTTGGCTTTGTAGGAATCAAATCTAATCTTCGTAGACCAGCCCACTGGAACTGGTTTTAGTTACAGTTCTAGTGCAAATGACACACGCCACAATGAAGAGAGTATTAGCAATGATCTATATGACTTCTTGCAGGTTTGATTAATAATTGTCTCTTCTTTTTGCATGGCATGAATCAATTACAATATAAATAACAATCTTATTATTAGGGATAAATTTATTGTGTCAATATTATTGTCTTCCCCATTCCCTCCCCCTTCTCATCGTACCCAGCCTATCTCCACCATCAAGAGAAAGCCAAGACAGCAAATGAAGGAGGAGGTTGTTGTAGGAGGGTGGGGGTGACGAATCAGGATCCCCTCCTTACATTTTCTACTTGCAAGCCCATTGGGCCCACTTTGAGGCCCAATTTTGATAATTCGAACTGTTCATATTTTAAGATTTGTTCAGTATATCATACCTGTAAAAATTAAGTTGATCGGATATCAGAAAGCATGTGTTCGGAAAACTGTTTATTAAATTCTTTAAAAAAATAGTTTTTAGTTCGAGTTTTCTAAACACATGTTTTCTGATATCCGATCAACTTGATTTTTTACAAATATGATATATTGAACAAATCTTAAAATATAAACGGTTCGGATTATCAAAATTGGGCCTAAAAGTAGGCTCAATGGGCTTGCAAGTAGAAAATGCAAGAAGAGGATATCATGATTCGGGAGTGACCGTCAGAGGTGATGATGGTGGCTAGGGTGGTGTATGATTTTAATTGTGGCTACAGTTTGGATATGATTTTAATTGTAAATATATATATATATATATATGTAAAAGGATGAGGGTTAAAAAAAAAAAAAAAACTTGAGTGCTATTAGCATCACCCTAATATGGCTTATTTATATTCAACATCCAAAAACAAAGACACCATCACTATGTTATGCAACTACAAAAATCCCATTGGCAAATTATTGTGTATGATTTTATTATTTATTTATTTATTTTTGCATAGAACTTTTGTGTAGTTAGCAAATTTTCCTTTTGGTTAATTAAATATCTAGAGTGTCATTCAGTGTTTTGGTTTCAGTTTTTTAAAAATTAAATTTTTTGTTTTTCATTTTTTTTAGTGAATATTTTTTAAATTTTAAGCAATTTTTTTACTTTTTTAGATGTACCTTACCTAAATGTATCTAAATAGTAAATTATTTATGAAAAAATATTTTAAAAAATTAATAAATACACAAAAATACAAAAAATATATTGAATTTTCATTTTTTTTAATATATTTTTGGTATTTATTGAATTTTTTAAAGGTTTTTTTTTTTTTTTACAAATATTCTACATTCTAAGTGTATTTATGTTAGGTGTGTCTAAAAATTTTAAAAAAAAATATTTAAAAAATTTAGTGAAAACAAAAAAAATACAGAAAACAAAAAAGTAGATTTTTTTAAAAAGTGAATTCTGAAAATTGGAAACAAACAGAGTGACTGATTTTTCTTGTGGACTAAAGATGCTCCAATAGATTTTCTCAACTTAAACTTGATTCATATTTATCTCTATCAACTGTCACGAGCCGACTCCTTTGGAGGCGCAGCGGATTAATTTTCGCTCGTGTGGCGCTTAAACTCCACCAAGTTTAAGCCCGCCATAGCTCGTTGACAAATCGAGTGTTGATGGTCTCACCCGTTTGAACATTAGGGCCCAATGCTTTGTCAAGCAAAACAACTTCACAAGGAAGCCCCGTCTTCCCTTGGATGCCACAAGTAAGCCTAACGCCTCAAGTGTACCAAGCACGGCATAAGTCGCTTCATACCGCCAAGCTTACCTCAAGCAAGGTGCTCGCCCAACTTACGTTTGTGTCATCAAAGTGTCTAGCCACACAATAATGTGCTAGCGAAGGTCCTCAACTTAGCCGACAAGCCAACATTGCACGTTGGGTCTTTAATAGCATCTCGAAGTGTCGTAGGGTCAAGCATGCCTCAATAGATGCATATTGGATGGCCACTTGGTCATGCGAAGCCCACAAGCCACCGAGGGTCAATTTCTCGCCCACGGCATAATCCTCGTGCCAACACATGTGTTAGATTCCGCCTAAGGCCATTGCGCACCTTAGCGTTGCACCAACGTGTAGCATGAGTAAGGCAACATCTCAATCTGTGGCTTAAGCTAAGCGGTTGGAAGGCAACACCGCATATGTGGGCTATCGAATGAAGGCATCAAGTTACGTATTGACTAAGTCCATTGATGAACTACATTATGCTACCAAACACCCTCTCAAAACAAAACTTCAATGTGCTCTTGATGTATTCTAAAGCTTGGAATTAGGTTTGTTAAGGGTGGGAATAAAAAAAATTAAAAAAAAAAAAAGGTGAGAATAAAGTGGAGTAATAACTCGCAAGGCCACTCAATGGTTGACGAGATTATTTTTGAAGGTTTTATGTTTGACTCGCATAATATAAATATTTAGACTTAATTGATATACGTGGTTTACAAGTTATTAAGTGTATTAAAATTTATTCATAAAACCTCTACTAGATGACGGAAAAAAATGGTAGAAGTTCTCCGTCAATTATAAAATAAAAAATAAAAAATGCCAACTCTCCCCGTGTATAATGTTAGGATTTCTTCAAGCAACATGGTGACTATGCAAACAATGACTTCTACATAACCGGAGAATCATACGCGGGTCACTACATTCCAGCTTTCGCTTCTCGGGTTGACAAGGGTAACAAAGCCAACGAAGGAATTTTCATTAACCTCAAGGTATATATATACATGTCTACAAGAGATTTTTATTATGGTTTTAAATGTTTAGATTTTAGTTGATTGAATGAAGTGTGGGTATAAATGGATGAACACAGGGATTTGCAATTGGGAATGGGCTGACTAATCCAGCAATCCAGTTCGCCACATACCCTGATTTTGCTCTGTACACGAAACTCATTAACCAATCTGAATATAGCAATGTTACCGATTTGGTTCCTCCATGTGAACAGGCTATCCAAGCTTGTGGTAATTCTTCCATTTTCCCTATATTTCTCTATTCTTCCTTTTTTTCTTCTTCTCATTAAATGCATTTTTGAGTGTCAAGGTGTATTTAGTGTAACAAAAAATAACCACTCCAATAGTTTAGAACATAAAAAAGACAATCTGAAACTTCTAATAAAACGGAATCTACAAACAATAAAATGTACACAATCTTATTCTCATTTTCAAAGTTGTTTTAACGACTCAGACACATGCCATATGTTGTGCTAAAATAGCATGCTATTGTTTTTTGTGTTAAATTTATTGCAAAAAATAAAACATATACGGCATATTTGGCCAACTAATATTTTTGATGAAAATTATATTGGTGTTATTATAATTGGGAATTAATTCATCACTAACTACAACTTTGTCATCTCAAAATAAATTAACTGTGTGAGTGTTAATTTAATATGAATAAATTAAGATAAATTAATGTGAATATGAAAGTTACATTTGTGTACAAGTCCATTTATCTATTTTGTAACTTCAACATAAATTAATAAGTTAAGCTTATTAAAAAAAAATAAAAAATAAAAAAGGATAAATTACACTCAACTCACTTGAGATTTTAGAGAAAATACAGTCAACTCTACACTTTTGAGATAATTACAGTAACCCCTTTTTGTATGGATAGAGCTACTGAAACTAATGTCAAAGATATGTAGATACTAAATTAAACAAAGATTAATATATATTTTAGTAGAAAAGAGATGGCAACATCATTTTTTTATTTATATGATTAATGAATTACCGATGGAAAATGATTTATGGTGTGTTTGGTTGGGAGATTTGAGGAGGGATTTGGAAAGGGAAAGGGAAAGGGAAAAGGGGTGTGAAACTATGTGAAATATATATATATTTTATTCACATTTTACCTACCTTTTCCATTTCCCTTTCAAAATCCTTTCCTAAATCCCCCAACCAAACATAGCATTAGTGTTTTGAATTATAACCTTGAGGAATATCAGTGTAATTATGTTGAAATTGTAGAACTAATTGTATTTTCTTCCAACATTAGGAGATGTGAGTCTAATTTACCTTAAAAATATTATGGTTGATACGAATAGGGGAAAAAAAAATAGCATAGAAAATACATGGGCGGGTATTGAGTTTTCAGGGGCCCTAAGCAAAACTCTGACTATATATTCACCTATGTTCAACTCCTATTATAATATAAAGTATATTTTTATTATACTAAAATACCACAAAAAATACTATATCTCGATTATTGTTTGCCGAAAATATTTGAAAATGTGACAGACATTTATATAACATATTCAGCTTGTAGTATACTATTTTTTTCATTTCATCTTGCAATTGGTAATTATTACCCTTGTTTAATTAGTATGAATTTTTTTGCATTATTAGCTACAAGTGGATCAACTTCAACTTGCACAGATGCATTCAATGTTTGCATGGCCATATTGGATGAGGTCTTGTATCTCAATGGCACCAACCTTAATGTAAGAACCCCACACTCTCCCATTCTAACGCGTTGTTTGGGTCATGCTATGTTACGCACGCTTTTATAAATTATAACATTTGTGATGTTGATCTGTGTGCAGGTCTATGACATAAGAAAGCAATGCGAGGGGCCACTGTGCTACGACTTGTCAAAAGTAGTCGAATTTCTGAATCAGAAAGCGGTTCGAGAAGCTCTTGGGGTTGGAGACATTCAATTTGTTACGTGTAGCAACCCTGTGCATGATGCCATGCTGGCCGACTGGATGAAGAATCTGGAAGTTGGGATTCCTGCTCTCCTTGAAGATGGAATCAATATGCTCATTTATGCTGGGGAGTATGATCTCATTTGCAACTGGCTTGGTATACTTCTTTAAATTATATTTCAATCTTATGTTCCTTTACGAGACCAGACACAAAGTGATCTCTTATAAATAAATGAATAAATAAACAAATTAAATTGTTTGAGTTAGGCTCAATTTGATTAAAAATCATTTAAGATTGATTCAAAAAGTATATAAGTTAAATATATTTCAAAACTCTTTCAGATTAATCATTCAAACTTAAATAACTTACTATTCCGCTGAACTCGACTTAACTAATGTACAATCCAAGTTTGAAGCATATTAAGAGTTTCAAGAATATCATATGACAGTGTATCACTTAATAATAAAGGATATGTGACCATTTTTTTTAATAAAACAATAGAAGTAGTTACATGACCGTGTGCCATTACACAGGCAAATAATTATGTACCTGTTTAATAGTTTTTGCTTGATAAACGGGAAAATAGTCTCTTTGGCTGCATTTGCAATCATGGTGTGTTTTGGTTTGGGCAGGGAATTATAGATGGGTTAATCTCATGCAATGGTCTGGTCAGAACAACTTCACAACTGCTCCTGCTGTTCCATTTGTTGTTGATGGTGCATTGACAGGAATCATGAAAAGTTATGGCTCCCTCACTTTTCTCAAGGTCTGTGTGTGTGTGTGTGTGTGTGTGTGTGTTTTACAAATTCCAAATTTTGACAAATTTCTTTGTTGCAACATCAATCAGGCATTTAATGCTGGTCACTTGGTTCCAATGGATCAACCCAAAGCTGCACTAGAAATGCTGAAGAGGTGGACACAGGGCACCCTAACTGTGGCAGGGGATCAATCTAACATTCCCACCTCAGACTTTGGTTCTCTTCATTTTTGAAAACAAGATTCATTAAACCCCACAAAATTCATGAACTGCTCTGTTCTAAAGTTCAAATACCAACTGCAACGAGCAAACAAAAGAAGCTTTATTTCCTATTGATCCTCCTACAACAGTGAAAATGGTCATACTCAAAACAAACCCAAATAGCATTGTCATTAGATTCTTCATTTCCAGAGTCAATAATCAGGACATGATGTTTAAGCTTTTTTTTGTTTTTTTAATTGATGTACTTAAACTGTTTCTGATATTATGTCGAAAAAGCTCGACAAAATCAGATTTATTTGAACTACATTGAAGCATACAATTTAAATAATAGCATGTTATGTACCAACTGTTACTCAATACAATTCTCTCTTGTATTTGGTTGGGAAATTTGGGGAGGGATTTGGAAATGGAAAGGGAAACAGTGTGTGAAACTAGGTGAAATGTATGTATATTTTATTCTCATTTCACCTATCTTTTCTATTTCCCTTTTCAAATCCCTTCTCAAATCCTCCAACCAAACAACAGGTTGGAAACCAGAGCGCGAAGGAACAACTGACACAACTGGCTCCTGCTGTGCGTTACCATTCTTTGGTTTCGATAGCGCCACCCTCAATATTTCTCCCTCTAGGACTTTAGCAGCAGTCTCGACTAGATAAAAACATCCCCAATCAAAAATAGAGCCAATCCAAATCAGTTCTGGAATACGGAAGGGTAATATAGAAGTAATCTTCACACATTAATGATTTCTTTCATTATCACTATTCCATTTTCTAGAATGCAACATTAATTCAAAGAGTTGTTTTAAAATATGAAAACTGTTTTCACACACACACACATACTCACACAAAAAAAAAATGTAAGTCTTTTTGGACTTTTTTTTTGATTTTGTTTCTAAAAACACAAAACAAAATGAAGAAAACAAAAATGATAAACAGGCTCACTTTTTCTGCTTTAGTTGTTTTGAAGAAGTGTGAAAGAGAAAAATGGAGAGAACTTCTATAACTTTGAAGAGACTAAATTCCTTTATATATCAGCAAACAAATGTATGGAAACTTTTGAGGTAAGGAAATCAAGTTTCAGAACTTCCATTATTTTTCATAGTTATTGCAGTTAATAAACAGAGACATTTCACTAGTCCTTTTCATTCTCATTGATTGCTAGGAAAATTGCAGGAAATACATTTGTGGAACCTGAGAGGGCAAAACCTACAGTCAGCAGTAACCCAATACAAATTACTGATAAAAATATCATTTTTAGAAAATAAGATACCATAAATGCAATTTTTTTTTTTTCAATCAATCACATCAGCATTAAGTATGAAAGAATTGTTTAGGTCAGCAAAGTAGTTGAACCTGTCTAGTGACCAAATTTTAAGAATTAGATTCACGAATACACCCTCACAAAGTTGCTTTCAAAGACACCCTAAATTGCATTTTCATTCAAAAAACCAGAGAGAAAATATCACGAGGAATTGAGATATGAACAATTATGGTTGTACCTAATGCTATAGACATCTGTATTAAAAGCCACAAACCCAAAATTGAGAACACTCATAGTCTACACCCTTCTCCTAATCCTAGAAAGTTTCCCTGTATTCTCTCAAAAACCAAACAGACCACCAAGAAAATTATCACCCATAAAACATAATTATGAAAAGAAACTATTTTTCTGAGGAAACATTCAAGTCATTACCAGTGGGGAAGAGACGACAAAGAAGAACAAGAGGTGTAAGTGTTGGTGTTGGTGGTGTCAGCTAGTGTCCTGTCCCAGACAGAGCAAACCCTGTGACAGGAATTGGTGAGAGGTAAATGGCCACCACCGTACACATTAGCGTTGATGCCTCATCACCTTCCATATGAGTTCCCTTCTGGGGTTTTCCTATGGCCCTGCGGGTAGGGGTGTGCGTGGTGCGATTTGTTATAGTTTTACAATAAAATTAAAATCAACTCCTGAATAACAAATTGAGAATAAAATTAAAATCAAATCGCGGTTTCAACGTATTAGTTGATTGAAGAATAATTTTAAATAATTATTCACTACCCATTCTTTCCAACTAATCACAGGATGTTTTCATATTTATATTTCCATAATATATAATACTAATCTGCATAATATTTTTCATATACATAATACTAATTTGCACCAAATTCTACATCTTAGATCCCTCTCACACTTATTTGTACTTTAATATTTCATTGGAGATATAAAAAATAAATATGTATTAACTATAGCGGGACAGAATGATTTTAAAGAGAACTATGAATTTTAAATCACGAATCAACCAACCCACAGTTAACAGACAAATTGGTGTAGATTAGGCAATTTTAAAAGATTAAGCCCTATTTTATACAGTCCTATCTTTGAGTGTCTGGCATGAGTCAATTTGTTCACTTGAAAATAGAAACTGCTAAGAGCATCTCCAATGGTTGGTTTGCCATTGGAGCTGCCATTGCTATAATATAGCAGCTGTGTTGAATTTTGATGCTCCAATGGCAAAACATAGCAGCTGTCAAATTTGAGAAATGCCAAAGCTTGTGTCAAATAGCTGCCATTTATGCCAACTCAGCCAAAACCAACTGTTTCCCTCCCTCCCTCCTTTCCTTAACAACTGTTTCACCATTTTTGTGTTTCAGAATTCACCAAAAAATTTCATGAATAATGCAACATTTTACCATTTTATCTGAAATCAAATGGTAAAAAAACAAATTCACAAAAAAAATTACAGATTCAAAAATTACAGATTCATCAAATGATTCATCAAATTCAAACAGGTTCACAGAAAAAAAAAAAAAAAAAAAAAAAAAAAAAAAAAAAAACTAGTTCAGAATTCAGATTCAAACAGTCACAGAAAAAAGAAAAAAAAAACAAAACAAAAATTCAAACAGATTCAGAATTCACCATTTTACCCGAAATTAGCACATTCAGATACACAGAACAGATTCACAGAAAAAATTTAAACAGATTCACTGAAAATGAGAAATACCTTGTTTTCATAGTTCAAAGTAGAATTTAAACAGATTCACTGAAAATGAGAAATACCTTGTTTTCATTGTTCAAAGTAGATCTGGTAGATCGAAGACAGAGAGATGAGAGACAAAAGACAGAGAGATGAGAGATCAAAGAAAGAGATCTGGTAGACGGTCGCCGATCGTCTTTTTGAGCATATACTGTCGCCGATCGAAGACAGAGAGATGAGAGATAGAATGACAGTGAAAGACAAGTAGATTTGGTGATCAGTTTTTCCATTCTAAGACTGAGAGAGACAGAGAGATAGAGACAGAGACAGAGAGGAGTGAGAGGGGTATGGGTAAATGGTGGCCGATCATCTCTTCGATCTTGTACTGTCGCCGATCGAAAAGAGATACAGAGAGAGAAAAGAGATAGAGAGATGAAGATGATCTCAGAGAGAGAAAAGAAGAGATACAAAGATGAAGATGATCTGAGAGAGAGAAAGAGAAGAGTGTCCATCTTGCAAGGGAAAAGTCGATTAGTATGTGTTAGTATATTATTCTATGTAGGGTATATTTCTTTTCCTTTTACTTTACTTTATTAGTGCCTCTTTCGGCTCCTCTCCTATATAGAGGAGTTCAACTGAACCTTTGTAATATCAATCCATCAACAACATTCAATACATAAATCAATAATATTTATACACAATTTATTTCTCTCTCTATCAATTTATCTTACATGGTATCAGAGCTAGGTTAAGAACCTAGTAATTTCGTTCCACCGGCGGGCGGCAATCTCGCCCTGGCCGCCCGCCGGACAAACCCAAATTTTCCTAATTTCTTCTTCAATGGCAGATTCTTCAACAACACTTCACCACCGCAGCACCAGATCCGATCACATAGTTCATTGCCCTCACTGTCTCTTCGATCGGCGTCGACGAATCAGGACGATGACAATAGATCACATCCACATAGTCCATCTCATCTCAAGCCTCTTGAGCGAGGCTTTGGTGCCTTCGATGATGTGTTCTCTGGACAAGCCTTTGTCGTTGGGTCCAGACCCGCCCCAGCAGATCTTGGTGGACACGACGATGTCGGATCGCTTCCAACCCAGTTCGCGGATCGCCTGACCCATGATCTCCTCGGCTCGGCCGTTGGCGTCGACCTCGGCGTTGTCGAAGAAATTGACGTCGTTGTCTCTGCAGCATTGGAGGAGGGACTTGGCTTCCTTCACATCAAGCTGGTTCCCGAAGCTGACCCATGCGCCGTATGAGAGTTGGCTCACTTTGAGCCCTGATCGGCCCAGATACCTGCACTGCCTCTCTTCTCAAGGATCTCATCTCTCTCTCACTCACTACACTACCTTTCTCGGTGGGACGACTTTCATGGCTAATCTGATCAATATCTTAGCCATGGTGTGGACTTTGTGTGTACTTTCTATGGTAGCTCTGTGATAGTTCAACATGGGAGATTGAGATTTAAGAGAAAGCATGGGTTTGCGCAATCAACTCTATTCACTCCGAAACAGTCCGCTCTATTGTCGCCGGCCAGGACTCCCGCGCCGCCATCGTTTCGCTTTTACTCTGAGTTTACTAACTATTATATATATCTACACCAAGTTAGACTCTTGCTTCTCTCTCCGAGTTGCTTTCAGTGTTGGGAGTTCGTCCTCTTTCTTCATTTGCCTAGCATTGTTGATGTCTATAATGTGTCGATTTTCCATCCCCCTACACATGCCTGCCTCGAAGTTCTCTCTCTCTCTTCCTCCAACCCACCAATTTAGCCGCTTTTGTCCCCCCACCAGTTAGCCATTTTCCAGCAGGAACAAAGAGTTGTGACCCACCATCTGCTCCATACTGGCTCAACTCATTCACAGCCTTTTGAAATGCCTTTGTGTTTGATGTCTCTCCATCACCAACTCCACCATAGTCTGTTATTGATGCACTGTGAGCTCTGCAACTTATTGCTGAGTACTCAAATGATGATGAATCCAAAACCCTTGCCTTTCTACTCTCTACTCTTCTACCAAGGCTAAACACTCCAAACAACACTGAAAGTACCCAAATCACCCGAAAGCTTTTAGAGTTTCTCCACAACCGCCCCTTTGTTGGGAATGTGAAATATGGAATGTGTTTGGTGGTGGTGGTGGAGTGTTTAGCCTTCTTCCCTACCGACGCCGAGCAAACGTTCCACGTTGGTCTTCCCCACCTTCTTCCCTACCTCTTCTTTGATAATTGCCTCCCAAACAGTGCTTTTTTCCAACCCATCATCCACTACCATATCCACCAAATTTTGTCCCCTTTTCTTTCAGTAGACCACAGCACTTTTTTTATTTTATTTTATTTTATTTTATTTTATTTTACAAACTCTCATCATTGTCCCACCGAAAGTGAGCAAAACCCCAGCTGGAATGTCATAGTGGGAATCATCCTGTCGGCTCCAGCACCAAGACAGGGCAGACTGCATTACCCTTTTCTCTCTCTTCCTTTTGGCAGTTTGAAAACACATGGGCATGTCTCTCCGCCCATGCTCCCATCATTTTTTTTTTCTTTTTTTCGTATATATATTTATTCCATTATCTTTTATGTTTTATGTATCTCTCTACATATATATATATATATATATATATATATATATATATCTATGTACATTTCACACACTTCTGATTTTTCAACATTTTCTTTTATTTTCTTTCCACCAAAAAAAAAAAAATAAAAAAAAACAAACAAACAAACCAATTTCTTCCAAAAAAAAAAAAAAAAAAAAAAAAAAAAAAAAAAAAAAAAAAAAAAAAACCACACCAAAAGATTTGTTTTCTTTTCTGCAGACGGCCTACCACCGACCTCACTTCCACTACTCTGCCGCCGGTCTCTTCTTTTTGCCTCCGTCCTGGACAGTCCTTGCCGGTGCTGCCTCCGTGTTTCCCACGCCACCGAGCACCTTTACTCCCTGCTCCTCCACTGCCGCATATGGCGGACCTCCAAAACGGAACATCACGGTGGCCTTCCGCTTCAGCTCCTTGTTTTCTGCCCTTAGCACGCTTATCTCTGCTCGCGCATCCTTATACATGCGTTGGAGCAGAGCCAGCTGGGAGTTTAAATGCTGCACCTCATTTGTCCTACTCTGCAGCCGGTTCGACAAGTTTGTGACCGCCGTCATGCTTTCCACACATGCCTTCAGCGTATACTGATTGGCCTCCACATCCGACTGCACAGCCATTTTTTGCTCCACCGACTGCATCGGAAAGTTCAACGGAGCAAACCCAGTGGTGTTTGGTTGAGGTTCACGGGACACCGCACCTGCTATCTCTCTTGTGGACTCGTTGAGGTCGGGAAAGAGAGTAAGTAGACCACGGGACGACGAAGCCATTTTCTCTCGCAACAGAGTGTTACAGACTCTCTCTCTCAGCACAACAGTGTTACAGCCTCTCTCTCTCAGCACAACGCAAACTTCTTCAGAGGTTTCTCTCAGTTTCTTGTCTGAGCCTCTGCCTCGGCCTCAGCTCCGTCTTGGTTAAATAGCCGAGGCAGCCACGCGCATCGCGCGCCTCTTCTCGCCGACAAACTGGCACGCCTTTTCATGGCACGCCTTTTGATGCATTCGGGCACGCCTTTTGATGGCACGCCTTTTGAGGGTGCGGGCACACCTTTTGAGGGCACGACTTTTGAGGGCTCGATATCTACATCCATGTATATCTTTTGGGCAGCCTATATACACACTCATGCAGTGTCTTCTACACCGGCCAGCTTTATCAATCCCTTTGTTTCAACCTCAAATAGGTTTCTATCTTCACACCTATTTGAGTTTGAGGGGGGGTTATACATGTATCATGGTGAGCATGGTTACACACCATGGGAACCACTCAAGCCACCCCATGGCGCACTCCCTAAGTCGCCTCCTTGGTGCACCACCACAAGCTTCTACAACGGTCCGACATGACCCCGTAAACTGTCCTGCTACAACGGTCCGACATGACCCCGTAAACTGTCCTGCTACATCGGTCCGACATGACCCCGTAAACTGTCCTGCTACAACGGTCCGACATGACCCCGTAAACTGTCTTCTGCAACGGCCTGACACGACCACACAGTGTCTCCTATCCTGTTTTATTGTATTTATCAGTTTACTTTCCTGATTTGTTACTCTCTTCAAACTCAAGTTGGTTAGTACCTATCCTCCTTGAGTTTGAGGGGGGCTGTTAGTATATTATTCTATGTAGGGTATATTTCTTTTCCTTTTACTTTACTTTATTAGTGCCTCTTTCGGCTCCTCTCCTATATAGAGGAGTTCAACTGAACCTTTGTAATATCAATCCATCAACAACATTCAATACATAAATCAATAATATTTATACACAATTTATTTCTCTCTCTATCAATTTATCTTACAAATGGAGAACAGATATAGAGAGAGAAGAAAGTCAGAGAGTATGTAGGGAGATAGACATATGAAGATGATCTCAGCCGTTGGAAATGGGAGATAAAATCTCAATCGTTTGAAATGGGAGATAGAGTGTCTTGGAATTTGTAATATGAGCCCAACGGCTCTATTTGGATCAGAAAGTAAAAAAATGAGCATATAATAATTAAATGGCTATAATTAAACGGTTATTTTTCTTTCAATTTGAGTAGTATAAATATACATACCTTGTTTTACCATTTTCAGCTCACAGCAACAATTTTTATTTTAATTATACTTTTCTCTTTTATTTTCCACACAATCAGTATGGAAAGTTCATTAAAAACAAAAGAAGAAGATCATTTACTATTCAGGAAGATGTGTCAATTTGTAGAGCTTGGTGTCACATTACTAAAGACCCAATTGTTGGAAATTTGCAATCGCATGCTCATTTTTGGGGAAGAATTTTTGAAAATTATTGCTTGCTGCAGAATGATCAGTCAAGAACACAAGTGTCTATCTCATCTCGATGGGGTGTAATCATGAAATGTTGTAAAAAAATTTGTGGGTGTCTAACGCAAGTCGAAAATCTACATCCAAGTGGGGCGTCACAAGTTGATATAGTAAGATTTCATTTTCATTTATTATGTTAGTTTTTTTATTTTATTTTATATAAAAATTAACTAATTAATTAATTTAATATTTTATTGCCATATAAATGCTTCAAGCAAAACTATTATACCATCAATATGAAAACAAACATTTTGTTTTTGAACATTGTTGGCCAATCTTGCAAATAATATCAGGTGGCAAGATGTAACTCCTACGAACATGGTGAAGTCAAGGATACGTACACCGTTTTTCCCTGATTCAGCCCCTAATTCCCCTATGGATAACCATATTTCTTTTGAAGATGACACCAGTGTTATAGCGATCCTAGTTGTCCCTTTACTGTTCTATTGTATTCCGGACTTGGTTCCGTGAAATTAGTAGTTGTATCTATCTTGTTGTCGTCCTTTAATTCCACTTGATTGAGTTTTAGGATGTTTCGGGCAAGGTTGTTACAGGTTGGTTGGGCCTTGGTTTCAATTCCTTATTGCCCAGTTTTTAGGCGGTCCGCTCGAGCGGTCCGCTCGAGCGGGTCTTCTTGCGGTCGAGCGGGGTTTACACACTTCCAGTATTTCGTGGCCCTGCAAAAATTCTACAGGTGTGTTTTCTACGCTCGAGCGGGTTTCTTACGCTCGAGCGGTATTGTTGGCGCTCGAGCGGATAGTCCTTTTCCTGTAAAGTTCTGGGAGATGAAAATCTGCGCTCGAGCGGACTGGTTTTCACGTTCGAGCGGATGTGTTTTGCTTTTGTTTCTTGGCGCTCGAGCGGTTATCTATGCACTCGAGCGGGACCAGATGTTTGTGCCTTACGCTCGAGCGCTCTATTCTACGCTCGAGCGGGTTATGCATATATGAGTTATCCTCTGGGTGATTTTAAATCACTTTTTACTTTTCTTTCTCTCTCCTACTTTTTTATAAAACCCTTTTTGAGAGCCTCTCTCTCTAGAAACTCCCTTCTCTCTAGGGTTTGATCTAGTTAGAGTGTCTTCATTCTCTTCGGCCTTTATTAAAGTTGTGTTGATCGTTGAGGGCGTCGTTTTGATCCGAAAATCTTGGCTTTTGGAACACTTTGGTTTTGGTCTCCTCTCCATCCGAGCTCTAACTTCGAGGTAGGGATAACCTACTCCTCACTATGGGTTTTGTCTTTAAATTTTAGCATTTTGAGATGTTGGGGTTAGGTTGGTAATGTTGTGAAAGTTTGGGGCTTTTGTGTAAATTTACAAAAGTTGGGGTTTTAGCTATATAAAACCTAGATGCATGTTTGGCATGAAAAAGTGAAATTAATGTTAAAATATTAATAAAAATGGAACCTAAGGATTTTAATATTAATTACGGAAAATGCCCTAATTACATTGGTTAATTAATTCGCATAATTAATTATGAGGAATGAGAAATTGATTTGGGAATGTTTGGAATCAAATGATGTAGTTGGATTATTTATCACTTACCTGGTTGAAATGTTGATTATATATCCATTGTTGTATTTATTTTCTGTATAGAAATAACTGTTTTGGGCTATCGGTGGAGGATAGTCTTGATTGTTGTAGACAATACATGATGATTAGGCAAACTGAAACTAATCACTGAAATGTGTCATTTAGTATGACGGTTGAAAGAATACATTAAATTTATGTGTTGTGCGATGATGTGTATAATTATTGTTTATATGTATTGTGTCGTGTTGGAGGAGATAGGGGATGTACTCCACGGTTTAGAGGATGATAAGGGATGGACCTCTAAACCGGATGTTGGGAGAAGATAGGGGATGGACTCCATGGATAGAGCTCATATGCTTATCTAGTAATGTGTTGACATAACTCATATGCTTGTCTTTGGAAGTGTGATAGTGCTCTTATGCATATCTATGAAAGTGATGATATAGCTTGTATGCTTATCTGTTGATGTGTTGATATAGCTAGTACGCTTATCTAATATGAATTGGGAAGAAGATTAATATGAGTTACTGTCTCATATAAGTTGTTTGGCCAGGTTCTGAGCCATGGTTATAAATTGAGAATTGAAAAGAATTGGAAAATGGATTGTAACATGGACTTGTAGGTCATGAAACCGTAAAGTGTGATAAGGGAAAGTATCAGTGTTGGCCATCTATCAATTGCTAATCTTTTAGTCATTGTTCATATTTGGTTTAGTATATTTCTGCTGGGCTGTGGCTCACCCTATATGGGAATATCATTTTCAGGTACAGGTAGCATGCCACCTCCAAGGACGTAGCTTGGGAGGCTAGAGGCGGGCAGACTTTTGTTGTCTAGTTTCTTTGATGTATTACATGTATATTCAAGCCAAGGGCTTAATGTGTAAATGAGTTAGCACTCTTTTGTTGTAACCAAGTGTTAACTTGGAAAGCTGTAAGCCTTTAGGGCATTTGCTTTTGTCGTTAACATGTAATACTTTTTGGTAATGGAACACTGATGAATAGAAGAATGTGGAGCTTTTATATATCAATGCATGTCTATATTGATGAGTTTTATGTTATGATTTTGAGGGCGTTACACCAAGTATTGGTAATAATCCAACTATTGGTAAAGGCAGTGCCACTGCAAAGGATAAAAAGCCTATGGGTAGGAAAACTGCAAAAGAATTATTTCGGAGAAATCAAGGCGTTGAAGCTGAAGTCCAAAAAATGAGTATACAATTGGAGACATTTAACCAACACCTTGCTGAGAAAGAAAAGAAAAAAGATGAAGGAGAAGAAAAAATGATTCAAGCACTGTAGGAGATGAAAGAACTTGAAATCAGAAAACAAGAACATGAGATAATGACTACGGAAATTTTTTATTTGGACCCTCAGGAGAAAGCGTATTACACAATGCGAAAAAATGAGATTTTCGCCAAGTGGTCCTCAAATGTTAGTAGCCCAAATTACTATTTCCCCATGCCTCCTGATAAATAATTACGGGATAATGTATTTTTTTGCAATGTCATTTATTTTTTAATGTAATCGGTAGTTAAAAAAATTTATTAAATATGTAGTGATATATTTTTTTGGTGGGGTGAATTATATTTTTTTTTTTCCAATTTTTCAATTTTTTTCATTTTTTATATTTGTCTAGTCAGGAATAATATAAATATATAATTTTTTTTACAAACAATTAAAAAAAATCCACAAAAAACAAAAAATAAATAAAAATAAAATCACAAAAAAATCTATATCTAAACACCACCTACAAACTTGAAGGGAAAGTTGGTTGAGATTTGCCAAAATAGCAAATGACCATTGGAACACCATTGTTATAATTTGACAAAATAACACTATTCATTGTCAAATTATAACAATAATAATGACAATATAACAATAACCATTAGAGATGGTCTAAATAGTTCGCGATATCACCAAACTCTCATGAGAAATATTATGTACTCAAAAAAATTGTACACAGAATGCACAAATACTATTTAGATAGAAAATATATATACAAAAATAATAAATCTGTATACGGAATGTATTGAAACTCTCACAAAAGAGTGGATCGCGCGCCCTACTTTCATGTGAGAGTTTCTTTGCATTAAATTATGCACAAATTTTCAGTGCTGGTAACATTAATAATCTCTCATTCGTCAATGGTAATTTTCAACTTTTAGTGGTGATCTACAACTTTCAGTAACTTGTGTTTGAACATTACGACCTTATTTCGTTTGTTTTCAAGAAATTAAAAAAAAATTGAATTTTTTTTGAAAAAATAAAAATTAATTTGATAAAAATAAATATCAAAAAATATTGTAAATATTTAAAAATTATTCCTGACCTCCCAAAAAGATAAAATTATGTAAAAATGATAAGTGTTTTTTATTTTTATTTCTATTATGAAATTAATTTTTATTTTTAAAATAATTTCCTGAAATAAGTTTCTAAAAATCAAATCAAGCATTTCTCAATTCACATTATTTTTATTTTAAAATTTAACTACAATTTTATTCTTTAATTACATTTCAATATTTACTTTCCAACGTGTAATTTTTTCTGTTTTATCAAACCACAACCTAAGTGAAGCCAACCCTTGGTCTTGAATTGAAGCACAATAGCAATTAAAACCGAGGAAAATTTACATGGACGTCTTATTAAGTAGATTTATTATCAAATAGATTCTATAATAATTAATGATATTTTTTATTATATATTATTAAAAAATATTATTAATTGTTAATTTTTAGTTATAGTTTAAAAATTTTGTCAAAAAAAATGTCACTAATTATAAGTTTTAGCGACAGTTTAAAAAAATCGTCACAATAAAGTCTCTAAATTTTAACTTTCAGCGATAGTTTGAAAATTTTGTCACAGAAAAACGTCACTAATTATAAGTTTTAACGATAATTTATAAAAATCGTAACAAAAAAAAGTCACTAATTACCAAATTTTAGGGACATATGTAAAAAATCATACCATACACTATTAAAAAATGTTACTAATTGTTAATTTTTAATGACAATTTAAAATTTTTATCACAAAAAATTTCATTAATTATAAATTTTAGCGATAGTTTAAAAAAATTGTCACAATAAAAAGTAACAAATTTTTAACTTTCAGCGATGGTTTCAAAAATTTGTCACAGAAAAACGTCACTAATTAGAAGTCTTAGTGACAATTTATAAAAAATCGTAGCAAAAAAAAGTCACTAATTATTAATTTTTAGTGACATGTAAAAAATCATCACAAAAAATTATTTTTAGCAATGATTGTACTAGGACTTATTTTTAATAAGATTTGATAAAAATTAAGTCCAACTATTATGACTTATTTATACTATATATTAAGCAAAAGGGGATTTTTAACCCTAAGCCTTGTGGAAGCTCCAATCTTTCAATCTAAATTTCTTGATTTTTTTATTTAAAAAAAAAATCTTAACATTTATTAATTTCTCCCAACTCCCAAGTCTTACCCTCATCATAACACTTTAATGCATTAAAAACAATCATAAAAAAAAATTCTTTGAAATCCCACATATATGAATTCATTAAAAAGTCCCAACACATATAATTATTATCCCTCATAATAACACTTTAATGCATTAAGAACAAGCATAAAAACAATTTCTTGAAAAGTCCAACACGTATGATTATTATCAAAATATTAAACTTTAATATAATATAATAAAAAAAAAGACATTTAATTCTTTGAAAAGTCCAACATATATGATTATTATCAAAATATTAAACTTTAATATAATATGAAAAAGGAAAAAAAGAAAACATTTAAATTTATATTTTTGATTTCCTGATTTTTTGATTTAAATTAAAAAAAAAAACTTAGCATTTATTAACTTTTCCCAACTCTAAGCCTTACCCTCATAATAACGCTTTAATACATTAAGAACAAGCATAAAAAAAATTCTTTGAAATCCAACACATATGAATTCCTTGAAAAGTCCTAACACATATCTATCTATCTATCTATACTATATATTAAGCAAAATGGAGTTTTTAACCCCAATCCTTGTGGGAGCTCCAATCTCCCAATCTAAATTTCTTGATTTTTTCATTTAAAAAAAAAAATCTTAGTATTTATTAACTTCTCCTAACTCCAAAGTCTTACCATCATAATAATACTTTAATACATTAAGAACAAGCATAAAAAAAAATTCTTTGAAATCCAACAAATATGAATTCCTTGAAAAGTCCCAACATATATGATTATTATCCCTCATAATAACACTTTAATGTATTAAGAACAAGCATAAAAAAATTTATTAAAAAGTCCAACACATATGATTATTATCAAAATATTAAACTTTAATCTAATATAATAAAAAAAAAGACATTTAATTCCTTGAAAACTCCAACACATATGATTATTATCAAAATATTAAACTTTAATATAATATAAAAAAGGAAAAAAAGAAGACATTTAAAAAAAACATTTAAAAATCACAATTTACATATATAGATAATTGTAAACACAATCCGTGCATAGTCTATACTATATATTAAGCAAAATGAGATTTTTAACCCCAAGCCTTGTGGGAGCTCCAATCTCCTAATCTAAATTTCCTGATTTTTTGATTTAAAAAAAAAAAAAAACTTAGCATTTATTAACTTTTTCCAACTCCCATGTCTTACCCTCATAATAGCACTTTAATGCATTAAGAACAAATATAAAAAAAATTCTTTAAAATCCAACACATATGAATTCCTTGAAAAGTCCCAACACATATGATTATTATCCCTTATAATAACACTTTAATGCATTAAGAACAAGTATAAAAAAAATTTCTTGAAAAGTTCAACACATATGATTATTATCAAAATATTAAACTTTAATATAATATAATAAAAAAGAAGACATTTAATTTCTTAAAAAGTCTAACACATATGATTATTATCAAAATATTAAACTTTAATATAATATAAAAAAGGAAAAAAAGAAGACATTTAAATAATAAAAAAAAGACATTTAAAACTAGCAATTCACTTATATAGATAACTAGCCCATCACCCGTGCTATGCACGGGATAATTATAGATATTTATATTTGTTTTAGATTTTTTTTAATATATAAATTATGTTTTTTAATATTTTTTATAAAAATAATTTAACAATTTGATCGCTAACCAAAATATATGTGAGAAGTTGAAAATGGTACTGTAGTAACTATACACGAATTGTATCTATAATTATTTGTATGAGGGGATTTTAAATGCTGATCAGGAGATTTTGACCAAATCAATAAATGCAGGCATGTGGAAAGACATGTGAATTGAAAAAAGTTAATAAATGCTGATCAGGGGATTTTGACCAAATCAATAAATGCTGAGTTTTTTTTTAAATAAAAAATAAAAAATTTAGAAAATTCAGATTGGAATATTGAAGCTCCCACAGGCCTTGGGGGGTTAAAAACTCCCTTTTGCTTAACACGGAATAATTATAAATATTTATATTTGTATTAGATTTTTTTTTAATATATAAATTATGTTTTTTAAGATTTTTTTATAAAAACAATTTAACAATCTTATCACTAAGCATAGTGTATGAGAGAAGTTAAAAAGGGTACTGCAGTAACTATACACGGATTGTATCTATAATTATTTGTATGAGGGGATTTCAAATGCTGATCAGGGAATTGTATCAATAAATGCAGGCATGTGAAAAAATATGTGAATTGAAAAAAGTTAATAAATGTTGATCAGGGGATTTTGACCAAATCAATAAATGTTGAGTTTTTCTTTTTTTAATAAAAAATATAAAAAATTCAGATTCGGATATTGAAACTCCCGCGGGCTTTGAGGGTTAAAAACCCTTTTTTGTTTAATATATAGTATAGATATAGATAGAAAGATAGATATAGATATAGATAATATAATATAAATAGATAGATGTGTTAAAATTTTCAAGGAATTTTGTTTATGCTAGTTTTTAATGCATTAAAGTTTAATTATGAGGGAGTTTTGACCAAATCTCCCAAGAGGCATGGGGATTGGGAGAAATTAATAAATGCTGAGATTTTTTTTTTTTAAATCAAAAAATTAGAAAATTAGGATTGGGATATTAGAGCTCCCACAAGCCTTGGGGGTTAAAACCCCCTTTTGCTTAATATATAGTATAGATTATAAATATATTAAGAAAATGAGGGTTTCTAAACCCCAAGCCTTGTGGGAGTTCTAATATCTCAATCTTAATTTTCTAATTTTTTGATTTAAAAAAAAAATCTCAGTATTTATTAATTTGGTCAAAATCCCTTGTTCAGCATTTATTAACTTTTTCCAATCCACATGCCTGCATTTATTGATTTGGTCAAAATCTCTAATTAGCATTTAAAATTCCCTCATACAAATAATTATAGATACAGCCCGTGCATAGTTACTGCACTAGCCTTTTTAATTTCTTCTGTACACTATGGTTAGTGATAAGATTGTTAAATTATTTTTATAAAAAAATTTTAAAAACATAATTTATATATTAAAAAAAATTAAAACAAATATAAATATCTATAATTATCTTGTGCATAGCACGGGTGATAGGCTAGTCTATACTATATATTAAGCAAAAGGGAATTTTTAACCTCAAGCTTTGTGGGAGCTCCAATCTCCCAATCTAAATTTCCTGATTTTTTGATTTTAAAAAAAAAAAAAAACTTAGCATTTATTAACTTCTCCCAACCCCCAAGTCTTACCCTCATAATAATACTTTAATGCATTAAGAACAAACATAAAAAAAATTCTTTGAAATCCAACACATATGAATTCCTTGAAAAGTCTCAACACATATGATTATTATCCCTCATAACAACACTTTAATACATTAAGAACAAGTATAAAAAAAATTCTTGAAAAGTCCAACACATATGATTATTATCAGAATATTAAACTTTAATATAATATAATAAAAAAAAGACATTTAATTCCTTGAAAAGTCTAACACATATGATTATTATCAAAATATTAAACTTTAATATAATATAAAAAAGGAAAAAAAAGAAGACATTTAAAAAAAAAAGACATTTAAAAATCACAATTTACATATATAAATAATTGTAAACACAATCCGTACATAGCACGGGTGGTAATAAAAAATTAAAAAATAAAAAAAATAAATAAATAAAAGTGGTGGTTGGGTGCTGGTGGGGTGGTAGCGATAATGATGGGGTAGAGAAAAGGAGAAGGAGGCAATAGTGATGGTAGTAATGGTGGGGTTGTAGAGGAGCTAGAGGTAGAGGTGTGGCGGTGAGGAAGTAGAGCGGTGATTCTGGAAATGATAATGTGATGGCATTAGTTTAAGTAAATCTTTTGTGTTGTTATTTTCTATATTTATTCAAATCTTTTCATAATCAAAATAAGGATGAATGCATGAATACATTTATTGAATACTCGTGTATTGTGCTTTGCATGTATATATACATCTATCTATCTATCTATACTATATATTAAGCAAAAGAGGATTTTTAACCCCGAAGGCCTGTGGGAGCTTCAATAATCAAAATAAGGATGAATGCATAAATACATTTATTGAATACTCGTGTATTGTGCTTTGTATGTATATATACATCTATCTATCTATACTATATATTAAGCAAAAGGGGATTTTTAACTCCAAACCTTATAGAAGCTCCAATCTCCCAATCTAAATTTCCTGATTTAAAAAAAAAAAATCTTAGCATTTATTAACTTCTCTCAACTCCCAAGTCTTATCCTCATAATAACACTTTAATGCATTAAGAACAATTATAAAAAAAAAAATTATTTGAAATCCAACACATATGAATTTATTGAAAAGTCCCAACACATGTGATTATTATCCCTTATAATAACACATAAATATATTAAGAACAAGCATAAAAAAATATTCTTGAAAAGTCCAACACATATGATTATTATCAAAATATTAAACTTTAATATAATATAATAAAAAAAAAGACATTTAATTTTTTGAAAAGTCCAACAAATATGATTATCCATACTATATATGAAGCAAAATGGGGTTTTTAACCCCAAGCCTTGTGGGAGCTCCAATCTCCCAATCTAAATTTCCTGATTTTTTGATTTTAAAAAAAAAAAATCTTAGTATTTATTAACTTCTCTCAACTCCCAAGTCTTATCCTCATAACAACACTTTAATGCATTAAGAACAACCATAAATTTTTTTTTTTTGAAATCCAACACATATAAATTCATTGAAAAGTCTCAACACATATGATTATTATCCTTTATAATAACACATAAATGTATTAAGAACAAGCATAAAAAAAAATTATTGAAAAATCAAACACATATGAATATTATCAAAATATTAAACTTTAATATAATATAATAAAAAAAAAGACATTTAATTTTTTGAAAAGTCCAACACATGATTTTTATCAAAATATTAAACTTTAATATAATATAAAAAAGGGAAAAAAAGACATTTAAAAAAAATTAAAAATCACAATTCACATATATAGATAATTGTAAACACAATCCGTGCATGGGAGCTCCAATCTCCCAATCTGAATTTTCCAAATTTTTTATTCAAAAAAAAAAAACTCAACATTTATTGATTTGGTCAAAATTCTCTGATCAATATTTATTAACTTTTTCCAATCCACATGTCTTTCCACATGCCTGCATTTATTGATTTGGTCAAAATCTACTGATCAACATTTAAAATCCCCTTATACAAATAATTATAGATACAACCCGTGCATAATTACTGCAGTACCCTTTTCAACTTCTCCCATACACTATAGTTAGAGATAAGATTATTAAATTATTTTTATAAAAAATCTTAAAAAACATAATTTATATATTAAAAAAAATTTAAAACAAATATAAATATCTATAATTATCCCGTGCATAGCACGGGTGATAGGCTAGTCTATACTATATATTAAGCAAAAGGGGGTTTTTAACCCCAAGCCTTGTGGAAGCTTCAATCTCCCAATCTAAATTTCTTGATTTTTTGATTTAAAAAAAAAATCTTAGCATTTATTAACATCTCCCAACTCTCAAGTTTTACCCTCATAATAACACTTTAATGCATTAAAAATAAGTATAAAAAAAAAATTCTTTGAAATCCAACACATATGAATTCCTTAAAAAGTCCCAACACATATAATTATTATCCCTCATAATAACACTTTAATGCATTAAGAACAAACATAAAAAAAAATTCTTGAAAAGTCCAACACATATGATTATTATCAAAATATTAAACTTTAATATAATATAAAAAAGAAAAAAAAAAGAAGACATTTAAAAAAAAAAATTAAAAATCACAATTCACATATATAGATAATTGTAAACACAATAAAATAGGGGGCATTCATGTCTATACTTTTTTTTATAAGATCTCTTCCATTATAATAAGATGGCACTTTATTTCTCTCATCTTATAATCTATATATGTATATATATATATATTATATATTATCTGTACTATATATTAAGCAAAAGGGGTTTTTAACTCCCAAGGCCTGTGAGAGTTTCAATATCTCAATCTGAATTTTTATTTTTTATTTAAAAAAAATCTCAGCATTTATTGATTTGGTCAAAATCCTCTGATCAGCATTTATTAAATTTTTTCAATCCACATGTCTTTCCACATGCCTGCATTTATTGATTTGGTCAAAATCCCTTAATCAGCATTTAAAATCCCATCATACAAATAATTATAGATACAATCCATGTATAGTTACTATTGTACCCTTTTCAACTTCTCTTATACACTATACAAATAATTATAAATACAATCCATGTATAGTTATTACAGTACCATTTTCAACTTCTCCCATGCACTATGGTTAGTGATAAGATTGTTAAATTATTTTTATAAAAAATCTAAAAAAACATAATTTATATATTAAAAAAACCTAAAATAAATATAAGATATCTATAATTATCCCGTGCATAGCACAGGTGATAGACTAGCATTATATAAGGAAAATGGAGTTTCTAACCCATAAGCCTCGTGGGAGCTCTAATATTCCAATCTCAATTTCTTAATTTTTTATTAAAAAAAAAAAGCTTCAGGATTTATTGATTTCTTCTAACCCTCAAGCCTTTTTGACTTCTCTCATATCTATTGTTGCACCATTTTCAATTTCTTCCATACACTATAGTTAGTGATATGATTGTTAAATTATTTTTATAAAAAATATAAAAAAAATATAATTTGTATATTAAAAATATATCTAAAACAAATATAAATTTTTATTAAATCTATCTATCTAAAAAATAATTTGTATATTAAAAAAAATCCAAAACAAATATAAATATCTATATTTATTTATCTATCTATATATCTATACTATATATTAAGTAAAAGGGGTTTTTTAACCCCAAGCTTTGTGAGCTCCAATCTCTCAATCTAAATTTTTTTATTTTTTTATTTAAAAAAAAAACTTAGCATTTATTAATTTCTCGCAACTCCCAAGTCTTATCCTCATAATAACACTTTAATGCATTAAGAATAAGCATAAATTTTTTTTTTTTGAAATCCAACACATGAATTCCTTGAAAAGTTTCAACATGTATGATTATTATCCCTCATAATAACACTTTACTGTATTAAGAACAAACATAAAAAAATTTTCTTAAAAAGTCTAACACATATGATTATTATCAAAATATTAAACTTTAATATAATATAATAATAAAAAAGACATTTAATTTCTTGAAAATTCCAACACATAAGATTATTATCAAAATATTAAACTTTAATATAATATAAAAAAGGAAAAAAATAAGACATTTAAAAAATAAAAATAAAAACATTTAAAAATCACAATTTACATGTATAGATAATTGTAAATGAAATTCGTACATAGCACGGGTGATGTGCTAGTTGATAATATATTTTAAAAAATATCTATATATATGTGTAGAGAGAGAGAGAGAGAGAGAGAGAGAGAGAGAGAGAGAGAGAGAGAGAGAGAGAGAGAGGCAAATGAAACCAACGAGCACGATTTTGACCCGGTAAGTTTGTCCTATACTCAATCAGTAATTGGCTAAATGTTGATTCTTACAACCTTTTCTTATCACTGCTTTCAATAAAATAAAATAAAAAATTATGAAAACAGTTTCCAAACCAAACAAGTTAAAATAAAAAAATTTGAAAACAGTCTCCAGATAAAAACAACTCACTTTCTAAAAAAAAGAAGATCAATAACAACTCTTTCTTCCATTAAATATATTTTATTTAAGAGCAAGACAAATATGACCCGGACAAAAGATCTTTGAGACACAACCAAACAAACAAACAGAGGGGTTCAAATTCATTGTTCTTGTCATCATGCACTTTCGAGTTTTTTAAATCTAAACTTTTCAATAAAAAATATTTCAAGAATATTATGTACCTATCTAGAAAAAAAATTATCACAGAAACAAAATTTGGAATTTTGTTGATTTAATTTCTATTTGCTATCTGTGAATTTGGAATTTTTGTTTGCTTTTATCATTTATTTATTTTTTAAATTAAACGTTAATAATGCTATTTTAGTTTTTCAATTTCTTTAGCTCTCCATATTATGTATTTTTTTATATAAATTGAATATCTCTCGTTTTAGTCTATCTTTGATTGTATCGACTGCGTTGGAGAACTACTCTATGTTCACCAATTGTTTGGGAAGTCTAGATTTTTGCTAATCGAAGCTGCAAAACTAGTTTGAAGGGCACCCAGCCGATGAGTGCGTTCTAGGTCAAAGTGTCTAGAGAGGGAAATTGAAACCCTTCCCCTTCAAACCAATCTCTTTTCGAACCCTCTCTCTTCTCCCTCTCTTCTCGATTTTGCTATTCTTTGATCAAATTTCTACATTCCTTTATGATTAGAACCCATTAGAAGCCAAAAAGTCAGTGTACTTTGATAAAAAAAAATTTGGATAGTACTATCAATACGTCTCAAAAGTTGAACTTAATTTTTATAAAATCTTATTGAAAATAAGTTCTATTACAATTGCCGATAAAAAATAATTGTGTGACCATTTTTTACATATGTCGCAAAAAATTGACAATTAATAACTTTTTTTTATCACGATTTTTATAAATTGTCGTTACAACTTACAATTTGTGACTTTTTGTGACGAATTTTTCAAACTATTGTTAAAAGTTGAAAATTAGTGATTTTTTTTTGTAATGATTTTTTTAAACTATTACTAAAACTTATAATTAGTGACATTTTTTATGACAATTTTTAAATTGTCGTTAAAAATTAACAATTAGTAACCTTTTTAATAGTGTATGATAAAAAATGTCATTAATTATTATAAGACCTATTGGATAATAAGTCCACGTAAATCTCCCCTTTTTTTCTAATATATTTTTTGATGATTAGCGCTAAACTATTTTATTTTGGGAACTTACGTATAGGTCTTAATAGATAGACTTATTATCTAATAGGTTATATGATAATTAATGATATTTTTCATCAAATACTATTAAAAAACGTCACAAATTGTTAATTTTCAAAGACAGTTTAAAAATTTATCACAAAAAATGTTGTTAATTATAAGTTTTAGCGACAATTTAAGAAAATTGTCACAAAAAAAGTATCACTAATTTTCAACTTTTAGTGATAGTTTTAAAAATTCGTCATAAAAAATTTCACTACTATAAGTTTTAGCGACAACTTTTAAAAATCATGACCAAAAAAGTCATTAATTATCTATTTTTAGGACTTATTTTCAATAGAACTTGATGTGAATTAAGTCAACTATTAGGATTTATCGGCAGTTAACCTTTTGTTTTGGGGTTTTTTTTTTTCTGCCATACCATTCACGACATAAATTGTGCGCCGTAAAAAGTAAAATATATTTAACGGCTAGCATACGTGTGCCGTGTATTGTTGATATATTAACGGCATGCCATATGCATATTATAGAAAGTATTGTACGCCGTAAAAAAATCATTCCTGTGTAAATTATCAATAGGTCTTAATATTTGGACTGAATTTCTATCAAATCTTATTGAAAATGGTTCGAAGCGAGGAAGTTGGATTATTGTAATGAAAATAGGTCCAAGTTGGATTATTGTAATGAAAATGGTTCGAAGCAAGGAAGTTATGCAAACAATGATTTGTAATTGTTTTCTTTCTCCTGTCTTCTAATTTCAGCTAAAACTGAAAGGTCCAAAATGGTATGAAAAAAACAAAAACAAAAAACACATTCCCTTGTGTTGATCTACTTGGTTGACATGGGAATGGATATTTTTGCATAATTTTTTAACCCCTTAAATATAGCATATTGTATGTTGTCATGGTAATAACTGTCAATGGACAAACTATCATTGTAAGATTCAATAGGGAATTTTATGTCAACTTATTAAAAAATTTCAATGAAAATATAGAAATACAATTTTTGACACGAAATATATATCAAAAATCAATAATAATGTTAGAAATTAGGGGTGTACGCAGTGCGATTCGGGCGGTTTGAGAGTAAAATTATAAATCAAATGGCGGTTTAGAAAATTGCGATTTCAAACGGATTGGCAGATTAAAAAATATTCTTAACCAATTATTAAGCATTTGCATAACATATAATACTAATTTACATATTTTTCATACATATAACTACTAATTTGTAATAAATTTCACATCTTAAATCTCTCCCATATTCATTTTTACTTTGATATTTTATTAGAGGTTAAAAAATATATATGTATTAACTATAGCGAAGCGGAGCAGTTTCGAAGGTGGATTATAAATTTTAAAGTTTAAATCGCGATTAGTGGATAGAACGGTGTGGATTAATGCAATTTTAGCGAATTTGGCGATATTTTGGCCTACGCAATAGACATACCGTGGTTAAAATATTATTTACGACATGCAAAAAATGAAAGTTGTAAAAATGAAAAATTACAACTTGTGTTTATCGTATGCCGTTGATGTGATGCGATAAAAATTATGGGTCCTAACTTTAATTTTTTGGACAAAATTCGTTTGAATCTTTTCAAATTCTTGCGAGAAAAATTTTGAAATCCTCAAATTTTGCACCAAAATTTCAAATTCAATTTTTTCGCCTCGTTTCTAAACCGGTACTGTTTCGGTTGCAACTTTCCGGCCATGTCTGAACAACCACCAGGGCCTACTCGAACAGGTGCATGGTTGACTATAAACAGCTTGCCATTCCAGATTTTCAATCCATCCAATTTTTTTGAGCATTTCTTCATTCTTCCTTCTTTTCGTCCTCTTGTCTTCTTGCATTTATCAAGCATATAATCTTTAGGAAGATAAAGAAAGAGTTATAGCATAGTTTTGGTTTACCAGACTTGATTTTGTAGTGCTGCAAATTAAGTAGTAGTCATTGCATCTTGGGAAGTAGACGCTAGTAAATTACACCGGAGCGAGGGCGAAATCTACTTTAAAGAGATTGTATCCAACACAAGCCTCGACTTAAAATTTCTGTAAGCAATTAATTTAGAACATAATCTATTTAATTATGTTCTGAATTATTTAATTTTTGTTGCTCATTTTATTTACATTTTACACACACACAACTACTAGGAATAACAATCTTAAAGTAAATTTTTGTTTTTTTTTTATTTATTTGTGTGTTAGACAGATTAATATTTTGTTTACTGTTTAATTTCTTAAATAGTAGTAAAATATTGTGTAATGATTTCTTTGATAGCATGCTAATAATATACTGTTTATCATTAGAATTTTGTTACAAAATATTGTTCTGTCTGTTTTGTGTGTAAATTATATTCTGTATAAATATGTGATTATTGCTTTATTATTTCGTCAGAACTATGATTACTGAAACAAACAGTACTGAGACTGTTCTTACTTCGACTAGCACACCCGTTATGCCAGTAATGACTTCGGTAGTACCAGTAAATCATAAGGAGAAGTTAGAAAAATTCAATGGAAATGATTTTAAAAGATGGTAACAAAAGATAATATTTTATCTTTCTACATTGAATTTGACTCGCTTCACTCATGAAAAAGCTCTAGCATTGAACGAGGAAGAAACTGATCAACAAGTAGTTGCCACAGTAGATGCATGAAAGCATGGTGATTTTCTATGTCGAAATTATATCTTCAATAGGTTGGACAATACACTGTACGATGTGTATAGTGTCAAAAGCACTGCAAAAGAATTGTGGGAATCTCTAGATTTGAAATATAAGAGAGAGGATACCGGTACAAAGAAATTTGTTGTCGGTAATTTTTTGGATTATAAAATGATGGATTCCAAGACAGTTATTAGCCAGGTTCATGACCTCTAATTAATTCTCTATGACATACATGCGGAAAGGATAATTCTCAGTGAATCTTTCCAAGTAATGACGATCATTGAAAAATTATCACTATCCTGGAAAGAATTCAAGAATTATCTAAAGCATAAGCGCAAAGAGATGAAATTGGAGGAACTAATAGTGTGGCTCAGAATTGAGGAGGACAACCGTGGTATCGACAAGAAGTCGGGAAACTATATCATGCAGGTTAAAGCAAATGTTGTGGAACAAGGACAAGGGTCAAAATTCAAAAAGAAGAAACGGAAGCATAATAGCAATGGTCCCAAATAGGGATCCACTAGTAAGATCAACAATGGGTTCAACAAGAGGTTCGAAGGCAAGTGTTTTGTGTGCGGCAAAAATAGACATCGCGCTAAGAATTGTCACGTTCACAAGAACGAAAGGAGTCCAAGCAAAAAGCCAGCACAAGCCAACATAGCCGAGGATTTTTATCTTTTTGAGGAAGTGGCAGAAATCAATCTTGCTACAGTAGTCTCTGAAGCTAATTTGGTGGGCAATCTCAAGGAGTAGTGGGTAGATACTAGAGCAACCTGTCATATTTGTGCAAATAAGAAGATGTTCACAACCTACAAAGTGGTGGAAAATGGAGAATAGGTTTTTATGGGAAACTCCTCCACATCAATTGTGGAAGGATAAGGAAAGATTATGCTGAAAATGACCTCGAGAAAAGAGCTCACTCTTAACAATGTACTCCATGTGCCGGAGATTTGCAAGAATTTGATTTCTGGGTCATTTTTTTTTATTATCAAGAATGAGTTCAGATTAGTCTTTGAATCTGACAATGTTATACTCTCCAAGAGTGGAATGTATATGGGGTGAGGTTACATGAGTGATGGGCTTTTTAAGATCAATGTACTAATGTTGTACCCAATTTGGCTATTAATAATAAGAACACATCTTCTGCTTATATTGTTGAGTCTTCTTTATGGCAGGGTAGATTAGGACATGTAAATTTGAATTCTTTGCGTATACTTGTTTCTTGGGAAAATTACAGAAATAGTCCTTATACTTTACCCCGTGTGTCATTTTGGTCTCTGACATTTCCAATTGCGTGATTTAGCCCCTCAATTTAACGAAGTATGTCAATTTCATCCAATAATTGACGCCGGTTTGAAATTTTGGACGGAAAGCTAGCACCTGCCTCTCACGTGCTTCCTCTAGCAATTACTGAGGAGCACACTCGTCTTTTCACCTCAAACCCTAGTTACCTCCCGCCAAAACCATATATGTCATCTCTAGCTCCATTATATACAAATACAGACTCCAATATTGATAGTAGACGAAGGACGGAATAAGAGGATGGATCATGTACTATGCCGATGCAGCATGGAAGCTCAGTTGAAGACTTCGTGGACAGAGAGCAACCCTGGATGAAGGTTTTTAGGATGTCCTCAATACGGTGTAAGTGTAGATGAAAAAAAATTGGGATGTCGTTTTTGTTGTACTGTTTGTAAAGGCAACTGAGGTGTTTGAGAAAAAATATTGTAGAGCAAGCATGCATGTGGATTCTTTCTATGGGTGGATCCTCCATTGTGTCCTCGTGCTCCAGAGATCATACTTGGGTTGCTGAGGAGAACCACCATGCTTGAAGAGCAATTGAAGATGCAGAGAGTAAGACAGAGGAAGTTGATTACTTTGATGGCATTATCATGGCTCATTTTTTTGTGTTGGAACATGATTAGAGATAGTTCTGCAGCTGCTTCTCTTTCAACCATTGGGAATGACGGAAATTGAAGCATGTAAACAGGGAATGAAGTGGGGTTTTTTTTTTAAATTTTGTAAATTTTTTTGTTTTGAAGCTTCTGGACTGGGAATGGAGTAGGAATGAAAGGGGCCTTTTTTTTTTTTTCCTATAATTGATGCTTATGGACTACTGGGAATGGATTTTAGGGTTTGATTTTGTTATGTCCAGACATGTTTTGAATGACACTATATTAATGTGGAATGAAGCTATAGCAATGTTTTTTAATAAACATTTGTTTGTCAACTTTTGATTCAATGTTGAATTTTGCAATGAATGTTGAATGAACTGTTTTTGTTTATTAGTTTTTTTCAATCACACTGTCTTATGGTGCATTGGTTTGTTCATTTTTCCTGCTTTTGTTCACCTTTGCTGCATTGGTTTGTTTCACTTTTAGCAAACATGATGCAACCTATAACAAGACATAGACATAGACATAAACATTGTAGACATGGTTCAAACATGGTCCAAACATGTTCCGCTACAAAAAACAAATACTTCAAATAACACAAAGAGGCCAATCAGTTGGCAAATCCAACAAAACATTACTTCAATTAACAAATACTTCAAACATGGTCCAAAATGGCAAATCCAACAAAACATTACCATGTTCCAACAAAACATAAAAAGCCCAAATATTACAAAACATAATGCATAAGATTCTACAAAACAAACTATTGTCTACTATTAGGTAACTACTCCTTTAACATTTAATTGCTTCCATGTTTTGGTAGTGAAGACAAGGTCACAAACTTCTACCCCTTTGACACATATGTTATTGAACCCCTTTATGGACCTGCAGATGTGTTTGGCTCAATGAATGTGCTTGTTCTAATGAAACCTGGTGGAGGTCCCCTAATGTTTACCCCTTGCAATGCTGCTCTAAAGTTGAAGCTTGGTTGACTACCACTTGCTTTAGGCCTTACTGAAATGCTTACCCTACTGCCTTGTTGACTACTAGCTTTAGTGGTTGCTTGGTCTCTTGGTTGACTACTGGGTGCTTGACTGCTTCTCTGACTATTTCTCTAGGTGTTTAACTGGCTGTTTGTCACCTGCAAATTGTCAGTTATTAAATGTATGAAGGACGCATAACAAATGAATTGAATTTATGAAGATGTAACAAATTGTGTAGGGTTACCTTTGGTGCAATAGGCTGGCCTTTGCATCCTCTTTTGTTGTGCCCAAGCTTACCACACAAGCTGCATGTAGTTGTTGTGTTTCCTCTGTGCATCTCATAAGGATTCTTAGGCTCCTCTGCTTGCCTTTTTCTCAACTTTCTTGGCCTACCAGGTTACTTCTTCACTTTTGGAGGCAATAATCCAGGCAACACAGACTTTGGCCACATTTCAGAACCATTTATTAGGTATATCATTGGGTCATAGCTAGCCAAGTATGTCTCATTATTATACCAATGAGCCACATAATCTTTAGGTTGCTCATGTTTGTCATATATGGTTGAAATGGCATGACAACATGGTATGCCAATTAGATCCCACTTTTTGCATGAACAGGTTAAATCACCCAAATCAACTACAAATTGCTGGCCATTGAAGCAATTGATTTGGTACCTCAAACCTCTTGCCCACATAGCAATACAATTGCTTGCATCTTCTTTCCTTTTCTCCAATGCTTGTTGTATGTTAAGACAAATAGGTCTTGGGTAAGCCCACATTACTTCCCTTTTCACCTGCAGCCTCTTCATCAAGATACACCTAATAACCTCTAACAAAGGGATTATGGTTTTTCCTCTAGCATCTAGGATCAAGCTATTAAAGCTCTCACACATTTTGTTGTCTAACATATTAGACTTAATTGTAGGTGTGAAATGAGATCTAGACCAGGTGCTTGGGGGTTTTTCAACTAACCAATTGAATACATCTTCATCAGCTTCCTTCAACTCTTCCATATGAGCCTAAAATGCTTGTACATAAGAAGCCTTTGCAGCTTTGTACACAATAAGTCCTTCAGGTGCACCTCCTTGAAGCTATCTCTGAAACTGGTGTAAAGATGTCTGATGCAGAACCTACACTCTGCCATGGGTGCAACCTCTACAAGTGCTGGACACAATCCTTGCATTTGTAGGGGGGGAAAAAAAAGTTACACACATTAAATGAACTAAACAGTAAAAATAAATGCATGAAACTTCCAATAAGCATTTATCTTTTGCTTGTCTAACATAAAGGTCACTCCTTGCTTGTTGAACCACCGAAGAGTGTCACACAAAATTTCAAAAAACCATTTCCATGAACTCTTTGTTTCTCCTTCAACAACTACAAATGCCAATGGACAGCTATTGTTATTCCCATCCAAACCAACAGCTTGCAACAGTTATCCCTTGTATGACCCTTTCATATGGCAGGCATCAACCCTAATGAATGGCCTACATCCTGCCAGAAAACCTTGCTTGCAACCTCTAAAGCATACAAAAATCCTTTGAAACCTAGGCTTGCCTTCATCTATTTCATGTTCTTCATTTTCTGCATCTTCATCATCTTCCTTGACTATGATAGTTGTCCATGGATTAGTTCTTTTATCTCTTCACAGTAATCCCATAACTTGGCATATTGTTCCATGAGGCTTCCCTCTATCAATTTTTGTGCTTTTCTCTTTGTCTCATACACTTGGCTCCTAGATATCCCAACTTTGTGCTCTTTTTGCACAGCTTGCTTGAATGACTGCACTGGAATAAATGGATTGGACTTCAATGTCTCCAAGTACTTCTTAGACAGCCATGTAGAATTCACTTGTCTATTATAAAAAATTATGCCACAATTATGAGTGGGGACATATGTCTTTATCTGGAATGATGGTTGTCCTGGTATCTTTGATGCATAAAGCATGCACTCACATGGTGGCTTACAGGTGGCCCTAACCCTTATGCTATTATTTTTGACTAACTTAATAGCCTTCCCAATCTTAATACCATGCTCCTTAACAGCAGCTTTCAATATTTTGGCAGTGCCAAAAACCATGCTAACCTTGAACTTTGGATCTGTCATATCTGTGTTTGGATTAAACTCTTTGTATCTAACCCTGTTGCTTCTAGCCTCTTCATCAGAAGATTCATTAATGCTCTTGAGGTCATTAGATGTAGCATCAGGCTCTAGGCAGTCAATATGAGGTACCTCAACTCTTTTTGCATTATGTTTCTGCCTCCCTAACCCATGTCATTCAACATTCCTATCAACATTAGCATCAAATAGTATGTCATCCTCATTGAAATCATAGTCACTATCCTCAAAGTCCTCTAGATCTGTAGAATAGTTGGATGAATCATGACTTTGCCTTTCATCCTCACCTTCACCTTCACCCTCACCCTCACCCTCACCCTCACCCTCCATATTACTTGTGCCACTTCCAATTTTCTCAATCACAACTGATGCATGGTGAAAGTAATTAAACTCTTCAAGCTCAAGCAACTAATCACCAAGGATGTGCTCTAAATACACTTCAATTATCCTACTTACATGCACCCATTTCACCATATCCATTGCATCACTATCATTCCTAAGTGGCCTTAATCCATAATTTAAGTCTCTATCAGGCACTCGATAATGGTATGAAATGAATTTAGTATAACCTAACTTCTGAGCTATATCCCCTATCTCTGTCAACCTCATTTTGTCAGCATCACAGTTGTCCCAAAATGATAATTTCCCCCTACGTAAGCCCTATTTACTAAAGACTTAAAAACCCCACCATGATGCATTTTGATAATGAAATAATCACCATCTGAATTTGAAAAAGAAGATGACATATTTATTATATGAACAATACAGGACAAGGGAGACCACAACACAT
The DNA here is from genome assembly GCF_055761805.1 of Camellia sinensis. Lineage (NCBI taxonomy): Eukaryota > Viridiplantae > Streptophyta > Magnoliopsida > Ericales > Theaceae > Camellia > Camellia sinensis. Next base: position 86,696,828 of record NC_138974.1, read on the forward strand.
TATCTATACATCAATTATAGATATTGATTTATTTTTTTGTCAGTGTGCAGTGGTGTAGATGTGTCGACATGTGTGAATATATAAACATATATTCACCTCGTCACTTTCAAACAAAGCAAAGCAAAGCAAAAGTAGATTCTTTGACCCACCCAATGCTTCAACTTGCAGACAGATAAAATAAAGCAAAATACAAAACAAAAAAAGAAGAAGTAAAGAGTACTTTTTTGCTTACCATAATCTGGTATTTCATCACCAATCCTCACAATCGCCATGCTCGTCTTTTGACCTCATCAATCGTTTTCTTCTCTATCCACGCCAATTTCAGCAGATTTACAATCAAACAATTTTTTGGTAACTCAAAACCCTAGAAACGATTAAATTGTGTAGAGACAAAGAGAATAGACTTGCTGATTTGGGAAAGATGCAAGTATAGGGACAATGGAGGTAACTAGGGTTTGAGGTGAAAAGACGGGTGTGCCCCTCAGTAATCGCTAGAGGGAGCACGCGAGAGGTAGGTGCTGGTTTTCCGTCCAAAATTTCAAACAAGCATCAATTATTGGACGAAATTGACACACTTTGTTAAATTGAGGGGCTAAATTGCGCAATTGGAAATGTCAGAGACCAAAATGACACACAGGGTAAAGTACAGGGACTATTTCTGTAATTTGCCCTTTATAATGTTTGCCAAACTTAGAATTTGATCCTAATCATAAATGTGAGATTTGTGTTTGTGCAAAACTCACTAAGGCATCATTTAATAAAGTAGAAAGAAATACTGAACCTCTAAATTTAATTCACACAGATATCTGTGATTTAAAATTTGTTCAAACTAGAGGAGGTAAAAAGTACTTTATTACTTTTATTGATGATTGCACTCGATATTGTCATGTTTACTTATTGGGAAGTAAAGATGAAGCCTTACAAGCTTTTAAACAATATAGCTTGAGGTTGAAAATCAACTTAGCAAAACTATTAAAGTAGTGACGAGTGATAGAGGTTGTCACGACCCAAACCCGCCCTTATAGGTTTAGCGTCATAACCGGCCAGTAATCATGGATTACCAAAGGCCTCTAAATAGAATAACTTATAAATAGGGGCTGCGAAAAAAAATATAGAAACATACATAGTTCATTGAGTTATGGAGACATATATGGGACAAAAATTTTAAACCTATTACACTTATACGTGACGTCATAATGTATGTCTTACGTTACATTCAATACAGATGTAGCCAAAATGAGACTTAGCCCAATATACACATAACAAAAAACTTATTCATAATTCAAAGAAGACAAGGTTTAAACATATGCCATTTAGACTTGACTCGCTCACAAAAGGGAACCTCATCGGAAGCACAACAGATGGCTGACAAAAGTGAGACACTAGGTCCTCAACCCTGAGTCTGGTCACGCGCCTGATCACCTACATACATAACATAAATAATGAGCGGAAGCCTAGTGAATAATAACAAAGTAAAAGGTTTAAATGAATATTGTCCATAACAGTTACAGAAAACAGAATTCAGTAGTTATTGTAAATGGATTCATAATCATATTCAGAAATTGTAGTTCATAACAGATACAGAATTAGAATCATATTCATAATCAGAATTTGTAGTTAATCATATGTGGTACATTCATTAGCACTAGCAGAAACAGTTGATCCATAAAAGGTCGGCCATAAAGGCATACAGTTGACTCACATGCACAGAGACAGTACAGTTAGCTCATGAGACGTACAATTGACCCATAAAGGGACGTATATAGACGGATCCATAATAATTGTCTCATGAGATGTACAATTGGCCCATAATTGGGACGTAACAGAACAGATAACAGATGTCATCTGAAACTAATGATGCCACGAGTACATTTTATAAACATTGAACAACCATTCATTTATACAGAAAATAATATTTCAAAAAACAGATCATCTTATATCATTCAAAAAACACTTATAAATTGAACATAACTTTACAAAGTTATTACTCACAGATAGCTCCAAAGTAGATGGACAAAACAGATAACCAAATAGCCTACAGTGCGTAACCTACACAACACATAACATATATATATTTGAAACATACGCTCAAGATATACTTTACTCATTACGTTCCATTCTTAGCGTGTTATCAGCCTTTATCCTCGTTATTGAGTCTTAATCTTGGCCTAGGAATGCCTAGGATGCAATGAGGATGCAAAAATGTATTTGAAAATACTTGGTCAAAAATGCTGAAAATAGGGGCCCCGCTCGAGAGGACATGTAAACATGCAAGGGGACGCTCAAGCGCAACTTTCTTCGCTCGAGCGGTTTGCAAACTTTGAAAAAGTACTGGTTATGTGATTTTCATGCACAACGGACGCTCGACAATCGCTCAAACGTGAGACTCAGGTCCTCGCTAGAGCGCGACTATTGTCGCTCGAGCGGTCTGCAAAAATGTAAAACTTCTGGGAGCTTGCATTTCATGCTTGAGCGAGATTCAGGTCACTCGAGCAGAAGTGTAAGATCACAAAGTGGTCGCTCGAGCGGAGAATCTGTCGCTCAAGCGAAGAAGTAGAATATGGAATTTCCAAATTGCACTCCCTAGGTCAAGACTTGAATTCAAAGCTGAAATTCATGATCTTTTGGGCCAAAAACTGAAGGGAACTTGTACAAACTTATAAAACATGGTGAATTCAAAATCATTTCACAAAATCAAGCCCAAAAGCTTTGCCAATTGAATTAAACCAAACTTAAAATGGTGAAAATCATAACATTACACATCATGCATGTAAAAATGCAAGTTTAAAGCTTTCAAAACATGATCAAATGAGATAAATTGATGGAAAACAAGATGAATTCTCAAAGCTAAGGTAGAATGATAACATGCATAGGAGAATTCTTTGAAAACTTCCTCAAGATGCCATGATATAGACATTCATGCATGGTATGATCTATATTCTTTCATTTTAGCTCAATTCTAGCATTACACAACTTAATTCTTTGAATTTATGTGCTAAGTGACTCAATCCCAAAACTAGAAGGTTGAATTCTTACCTTAGATGATCAATTACACTCTAAATGGTTAATTGTTTGAAGTCCCAAGCCAAAACCTCCAAGTTCTCTAGAAATTCCCTTGTTGATCACGTCCCTCTTGGTCTCTCTCTCTCTCTCTCTCTCATGTTTGTAGGCTCAAGAGATGAGGAAATAAGTGTGTATATAATATTCTTGAGTCATTTCTTGGCCTTGTATAGGCTTGATTAGAGAATATCATTAGTGGCTAATTAATTGCTATTAATTATTCTAATTTAATTCGTTCCGAATCGAATCTTAATGAAGCCTACCATAAAATTCTAAAAAATCTAACTAACACGTAATTCAAGTCAATTTCGCGATCGGATGCCAATAAGGCCTTTAATTCACAGAACAAAACAGAAAGACAAACAAATATTTCTACGATAGACAAATAGAAACACAAATAATGTTGTACACACATGCAAATAAATTCAGAATGTCATCTTAATTCTTCGTAGGCATAATTAATCATGGATTAAAGGCTAATCACAGGTCAGGGTTGTTACAGAGGTGGTGAGTATGATGCACCATTTGGGAAATTTTATTCTGAACATGGTGTTATTCACCAAACTTCTGTACCCTATTCTTCTCAATCTAATGGAGTTGCTGAGAGAAAGAATCAAACTCTTAAAGAGATGATGAATGCCATGCTAATTAGTTTAGGGTTACCTCAGAACTTGTGGGAGGAGGCGATTTTGTCTGCTAACTTTATCCATAACAGGGTATTCTACAAGAAAATCAATCAAACACCTTATGAAGTACAGAAAGGTTGACGACCTACCTATAACTACCTCAAAGTGTGGGGGTGTTTGGCCAAAGTGGCAGTCCGTAGTCCTAAAACAACTAAGATAGGATCAAAAACCGTTGATTGTGTGTTCATTGGTTATGCAAATAATAGTAGTGCATACAGATTCTTAGTTCATAGATCTAAAAATTCTGATATGCATGTAAACACTATTATTGAGTCATGGAATGCGTCGTTTTTTGAACATATTTTTCCTTGCAAGGAAACTAAAGAGACAAGTTCAAATAAAAGAACTTTTGATACTGTTATGGGTGATAGTGAAGACTAAAATGATAATGAAGCAGATGAACCTAGATATAGCAAGAGAGCTAGGATCTCAAAATCATTTGGTGTAGATTTTCTAACATACCTGTAAGAAAAATGAGCCTCAAAATTTCAAAAAAGCAATGTTAAGTCTTGAAGCTCCATTATGGAAAGAGGTTGTGAATAGTGAAATTGAATCTATTTTGCAAAATCATACTTAAGAACTGGTGGATCTTCCAACAGGATGTAAACCTCTTGGGTATAAATGGATATTCAAGAGAAAAATAAAAGCAGATGGTTCAATAGATAAATACAAGGCTAGGTTTGTTGTTAAATGATACAGGTAGGAGGAAGGCCTTGATTATTTTGATACCTATTCACTAGTGACAGCGATTGCAGCATTGTATAATCTAGAGATACATCAAATGGATGTTAAAACAACATTTTTAAATTGCGAGTTTGATGAGGAAATCTATATGGAACAACCGGAAGGGTTTCAAATTCCCGGCCAAGAGAAAAAAGGTTTGTAAACTTGTCAAATCCCTTTGTGGATTAAAATAAGCTCCGAACGAATGGTGTAACAAGTCCGCGGGGGACCTCGCTACAGCTCGGACTCGATTTGTGTCACGGTTCTAAGTCTGAACCAAAGAGTCCAAATCCGGCAAATCGTTTTGAGAAAACAGATTTTTGAAAGAAGTGTCAAACATGGATTGCTTTGCCAGATACAGAGTCGCCACCTAAATATTTTATTTTGGGAAATTTAGGAAACCCTGACTCGGTGCCAAAGGCCACGTGTCCGTCATCACCAAAGTTGCCTCGGCTCGAAAACTTGGGTACGATTGAGGAAGGTCACTTCGTGAGCACCCCCGCTCGCTCGATCAAAGATCGACCTCTACTAACCATGATATCTATTTTTGAAAACATTGTGTATTCTTATTCCGGTTATTAGCCTAGGTTACTATGTGATGCGCGCAGCATACAAGTATAGACTGAGTCGCCTGAATTGGAACAAAACATTTCATGTTTGTTTGTTTTGAAAATGGTTTGCTACCCGCAGGTAGGCTTAAAATGCAGATTTTGCCACCCTCGGGTGGGCTTAAAAAAGATGGTTTTGCCACTATCTAGTGGGCTTAAAACTCACAGTTGATGATTTGTTCCAATCCAAATAACACAACCTTCACCCACAGGCATTCAGGCAATTATATCACATAAGCAAATAGCCTCATGGTAAGCATGCTATCATGGCAATCACTCACACGCATGCAAGGATGCTAAAGCATAAAACTCACCGAGTACTCCAAGCCAAAACAGAAACCACTTTAGAAATCATGTATGATCCTAAGTATACGGAAATGCCTAATGCAACACATGCAAAAATGCAAACTATAGCAGGCTCGGCTATTCTAAACATGGCATATGGAATGCTACAGCTAACATGTATTCAACTTGGAATTGAAATACAAATGCAGTTAGTATGATGCGCCGAGCCCGGTGCATGCAATACAGATGAATGAAATGCAAACATGCTGTCATACTGTATGCTAATTGAAATATGCCCTAATCTAACCATCATAAGCGGATAAATAAAAGGGAGAAAGACGTGGGGTTGGAAGACATACAACACACACACGCACACTTATTACAGTTGTGCCCTCGCGCAAAGGGTCCGAATAAATATACAGTCCCGAATAAAAGAATATTACAGTCCAAATATTACAGTCCAAATAATATACAAATTCCTAATTAATTAATAAATTAACTAAGAAAATAAATAAAATTGGCATGCAAGCCAGGGACTGCCTTGCTTCTGATGAATGTTGTATGTTTGGGCTGCTTCGCGCGGAAATCCACCGGGATGCCCCAATTAGCCTCTGTTTAGCAGTTATTCTTGGAAAGCGTGCCAATCTCTGAAAAGTTGCTGATTCTTCATTTTGCTGCAACAGAGAGCAGGAAAGGGGCATAGCAATGTATTTTCACAAATATATGCATGCCTCGATCCTCGTGCCACCAATCACGCATATCGAGACATGATGGCCGAGGAGTCGAGTTATGCAACTCAATATAGGATGAATGCACATGAAAACACAACAAAAACCTAACTCCATCATGGATAATCCGGAGTGTCGGTGACTGGGGAATTGAGACACGTTCCGTCACTCAGAGTATGGAACGTACCTCGTTTCCCGTGCCCGGGCTAACTCCTATCCCGGACACGATGCAATATGTATGACATGCATGAAATGCAACTAAGATACAATCCTAACATACACAATGTCATGGAATGGCATACACGCTATACGAGGTAATACACAACCGAGCATACACAATGCTATGGATGAAATGGCATACGCAATGTAATAATGGACTTACACCAACATGAGAGAGCCTCAGCCACACTCACATAGGAGGCCATCAGGTGAAAACAAGATGACTCGAAATGCGTGCACGCGTGCACGCAAACCGAGGACCGACCCTCAGGCACTGAAATGCCACTCTAATGAGACATGGAAAAGACATGGGATATGATATGTAAATATGCAAAAAAAAGTAGCAAAATGAGGGGCAAAACAGCCCCGAAACAAGGCGAAATGACACCCGATGCATGAAACTTCTCCCGAAATGCAAAACTAGGTACACGAAATGGCTTACAGCTATACAAAAAATGCATAATTGGCACATGTAATGAAAATACAGAAGCAAGGCAGCCCCAAAACAAGCATTTTCACAGTTCAAAGCATGGCCAAACAGCAAACAGAAACAGGGAAAAACCAGCATGCAAAAATGGCCCTAAATGCGAGACAAAGAAGCAACTCACAGCTGCTGTCTCCAAACAGATTAGGGCCCTTCAACAAAGTTGAAGAGGGGCCCAAAATATGATCTTTTACAGTTCTGAAAATATCCCAAAAACAAACACAGACATAGATAAACTCTCATGCAAGAAATGGGCCAAAAGATGGCCAAAGAAGCAAGTGAAGGATGCTGGCCTTAAACACAAACGGACCCTTCAACAACATTGAAGAGGGGCCAAAAATAATACACTTTACAGTTGATGGCCGGACCCAAAACAGTATGAAAACAAGCCAAAAATATCATGCAAAATATGGCCAAAAAAAGAGATATAACACAAAGTATATAAATTATGCCTCAAACAGTGAAATACCCTTAATGAAACATGAATAGGAGGCTAAAATAAGACTTTTCCAGTTCTGAAAATCGCCCAAAAATAGAAGCACAATAGGCTAATAAATCATGCAAGAATGGGGATTAAAAGAGAGATATAACACAAAGTATAGGAAGGGTGCCTCAAACAGTGAAGGACCCTCAATGAAACATGAAGAGGATGCCAAAATAAGACTTTTTTCAGTTCTGAAAATCGTCCAAAAATGGAAACACAATAGGCTAATAGATCATGCAAAAATGGGGACCAAAAAGGGGTATAATGACAAGTGGTACATGAAGGTCCCAAACAGTGATGAGCCCTTCTTCAATGTTGAAGAGGGGATCAAAATAAGCCTACTTACAGTTTACATCATGCTCCAAAACAGATCACATATAGGGTAAAAATATCATGCAAGAAAATGGCATTCAAGAAGGATATTGAAGCAAGTGCAATGTGGGGGGCTCAAACAGTGTTGAGCCCTTAAGAAAAAGTGAAAAAGAGCTCAAAAGAAGGCCACTTTCAGT